>NW_024543063.1:53697500-59475000 GCF_018167655.1 Microtus oregoni | reverse complement strand
GACTTAAAATCAAAACACACGTAGCCCCAGGGCCCTCACAGCAAAAGGCAGTTCTGTTCAGTTGCCCGGTAAAGGAATTGGGGCTTCGGCATCTCCATTTCTTTTTCTTTTGAATTCTTGGCTAAGGGCCCTCAATGACCACACAACCTTTGTAAAAATAGGTGTTTCAATCAGCTTCCGGGCTTCTGGCTCTATGCAGTGCGGGGGCAGGCAGATTAAGCCTGGCTGAGGACTGGGTGAAGCCTCAGGATTTCCGGGTGGATTTCGGGTCCTTTCAATTACTAGATCACTAGATCACAGCGCAGATTGGAAGCCTTAGTTGCCTTTCTTCTCCTTTGCATCAAAACCCAGATGTTTATCTGCCATTTGTCAGGCTTAGGGCTTTTAAAGCGCCATTGTTGCGGGTTGTCCAGGGCACGATAAATCCCAGCATTTTTGACCTTCATTCCACAACTTGACTTCAATATCTGCTAATTCCTTTTTATGAAACAAATTGCCTCAATCACCTTCCCATTTAAGCAACTGCAGCTTAAATTGTTTTTGTTCTTTCCTAAGTTCTTTGTCCAGATTAAATGCCGTTGCGTGGCACGCACTGCTCTCTGCTGAAGTGGGAAGGCCGATTCGATTAGTATAGACGCTGGAAGAGGGTAAGTACTGTGTCGGTGTCCTCTCCAGAAGAGGTGACACATCGAGGGATATTAAGAATGGCCATTTAATGTAAAATCTCAGATAATACATGAGTTAAATGGAGACAATGAGAGAAAAGCTTTTAAGCATCCTCCCAAGACAGATTGCAGAATAATATTATTGGACACGGGAGGGGGCTGATTGACACCGTTGGGAGGCCATTACCGAAGTAGTGGAGAATCATTATGGCAAAAAGCATCTCAAAGCTGAGGCTCAGGAGAGGGCAACTCATAATGAGTTATCAATAGCAGCCTGGTGATCGGGTTCTATTACGTTACGAACAGAAACTTCCTGTTGCGTAATTCGAATCTGGCATTCTGAGGAATGGTGCCGAGTGGACCCCCACTTCCTCTGTGAGTAATGGGGAGCAATGGGCGTGGCAGGAGGGGAAGGATGTCAGGACAGTCACCAGGTAGTATTTGCTGTTTTCTGGGGACCAAGGATTCAACAAATGCCCTTCAAAACCACCTGCCAGTCCAGTAAAACTATTTGTGACAACCAGAGGCGGCTGCCACCTCTTCATTCCTAAACTAGCATGCTAAAGCATTACTTATCTTCGTTACCGGAGCTTTGGAGCGCCTAAGCCATGGACCCCAAGATAAGTGTGAGCATCCACCTTATCCCAGACTCTCCCCTGATGCCCTTAAAACTGCCAAGAGGACAATGTCATCCTCAGTGTGTAGCCAGGAGCTGTGGGTCAGAGAGTGGGCACAACTCCAATTTCCAGTTTGTAGATGGAAGATAAAGTTGGGGTTTGATCTCACTTTGTACGACTCAAAGGCCAGCAACTTTCTACCTTACCATGTCATGTGCATGTATATGTGTGTGTATATGGCATGGATGTACATGTGTAAATATGTACATACAAGCATATACATGTGTGCATATGTATACATGTGTATTTATATTTGTGTGTACATGCTTATGTATATAGGTATTTATGCATTGTATACATGTATGTGTATACATATGTGTATATGTGTGTATACATGTGTGTTTATGTGTCCATGTGTATATTTACATGTATGTGTCTATATTTATGCATGCATATATGTATGCATGTATATAAGTATATGTGTTTATTGTGTGATACCTCAGGACAAGGACAGATAGAATGAGGCGAAAGGTACCTTTTCACTGCACATCCTGATGTGGTTCAGAATGTCCCACTGAAGGCAGGAATTAGCTATTTAATAAAGCAAGAGCCCAGGGAAGGCGTGGATCAGTAGCATCGTGGGTCCTGTTGGCATCTGACCTGAAGCCTCCTCCTGCAAATCACCTGTGATTGTGTGTGATGTGGGAGGCGAGAGGGCCAGCAAAAAGGAAAGCAAGGGAGGCAGCGAGCAGCTGAAGAATAGGCTGCCCCTGGGAAGTGGGACACAGCTGTTCAAAGGAAGCTAGACACAAAGGTGTTGATGCAGAAAGATGTCCAGTATTAAAAGCAAAAGTTAGGACAGGAGAAAAGGCTCAGTGGGCAAAGTTCTTGCTATGGAAGCATGAATATCAGAGTTTGGTTCCCAGAACCCATGGAAAAGCCAGGTAGGCATGACTTCCACCTTAAATCCAGTCTGTTTTGGTAGAAACAGGAAATCCCTGGAACAGCTAGCTGAAACGGGGAGCTGAGTTCTGCGAGAGATGGGCCTCCAAGTATGAAGTGGAGAGACACTGAGGAAGCCACCGAATGTCAACCTCAGGTCTTGCACATGCGAACATAAACACGCGCGTATGAAAGAAGGCAAAAATCATAATCTATATTTGTGGTCCCAGTTATCTTTAAAGGGATGTGTTTTTGTATACAAGTGTATGCCAGGGAACAGATGGACCCAGTGCCTTGTACAAACTATACACACTCTGGACTGAACTGCACCCCAAGTCCCGTATATATAATTTTATATAAATATGTACATATGGAAAGATGCACTTTTATATGTGTATAAATGTGCATGTGGATGTCTGTAATTATATATAATGTAACTATATATTGTATATGAATTATGTATTTTATGTCTATATTATATGGGCACAGAAAATGTTCCGAGATCTTTATTTTTTTCTAAGATAGGCTTTCTCTGTGTAGCCCTGGCTGTTCTGGAATTCACAATGGAGACCAAGCTATCCTTAAATTCAGAGATTCGCCTGCCTCTGGCTCCCAAGTGCTGGGATTAAAGGCGTGTGCCACCCCCACCTCCACACGGGCTTAGAGATCATTTCTTGTCAGAGATAAGAAGCAGACAGAACTGGTTATCACTGGGGGGGGGGTACCCAAGACTCTCAGATAGAAGCAAATTTTGTGTGTCCTCATGGTCTCTACATTTTCTGAAGTTTTCATAAAAATGGATATTATTTTATTATGAAATCTTCGGTCTCTGCTGATTTTCTTTTCTTTTATTATGTCTTTCTATATCATCTAAGTGTTTCATGGTAACAGGTTCATTTATAATATATAATTGTTCTTTTAAAATATTATAGTCTGTAACAGTTCCTGAAGAAGTACATTATTCAGATTTCAAAATGACACTTTTATCAAGATCTATTTCACATACCATAATATTTTTCTGCTTACAGGGCTGCGCTCAGTAGTCTGTAGTGTATTGGGAGTTATGCAATGCTTTGGCAATTAACAGCATCATAATCTATATTTGTGGTCCCAGTTATCTTTAAAGGGATGTGTTTATGTATACAAATATATGTCAGGGAACGGATGGACCCAGTGCCTTGTACAAACTATACACACTCTGGACTGAACTACACCACAAGTCCCATATACATAATTTCATATAAATATGTACACATGGAAAGATGTACTTTTATATGTGTATAGATGTGCATGTGGATGTCTGTAATAATGTAACTATATATTGTATATGAATTATGTATTTTATGTCTATATTATATGGTCACAGCATATAATTAACAGCATCTTCATTACCTCAAAAGGAGCAGGTACCCTGGAAGGTCTTTCATCATGCTCATTCCTCACCCTCAGCTCCTGACTGGCTATCCGCACCTTGTTTCCAGAGATTTCTGTTTCCGAACATTTCATATAATGAAGTTTACAGACCATGGTATTGCTGTTTGACTAAATGCACCCCTTCCCCAATGTTTACCTTTTGAAAAAGTGGTTTTCAGTTGGTTATGCACTTCTGGAAGGAAGTGGAAACTTCAAATGGTGTGACCTTAGCTAGAGGAAGAAAAGAACTGGAGATGAGCCTCTGAAGGGTATCCCTGGCCTACAGCTCCACCCCTCTCTGCTTCTGTCTATGAGACAGGTCCTCTCTGCACACGCGCCTGCTTCACCATGGTCCATGGAGTGAAAGACCATGCTCTGAAGTCACAAGCCATGATGTATGATTCTTTCCTTTCAGTTGCCCTACTCGGGGTCAAGACAGTGACGGAAGGCCGGATTAATACATAGAGTCATCTAGGGTTGGTTTATTTTCCTTAGCATCATGTCTGCAAGGCTTATCCATGTTGTAACGTGTTTCAGTGCTCTGTTCCTTCCGGAGGCCCAGTAAGAGTCGACCTTGTGACAATGCTTCTTTATGCATGCAATCACCACATGATGGACACCTGCATCGTTTGCACTTTGGATCTATTGTGAACGATGCAGTTATGCACACGTGTGCATAGCTTTGTGGCGGGATTGCTGCACCGAATGCTAATTCTACACTTACTGTTTTGTGGAAGCATCGAAGTATTTGCCCAGGTAACTGTACCATCTTGCATCTAAAATCCTAGCTTCTCAGCATCCGAATGAACACATTTACTACTGTTTAAGATAACTGCATCCTAAAACATCCTAAAAATACCTGAATTCATTTGTTATGGTCTGAATGTGTACTCTCCTCTTCAGGCTTGTGATCTGAGTGTTTGGTCCCAGATAATGGTGCTACTTACAGGGCTTTAGAGAGTGAAGTCGAGATGGAGGATAGAGGACTAAGGTGAGCCCTTGGATTATATTATCTTTGGCCACTCCTATTTCTCTGTTTCTTTCTTTTTTGTCTGTTTGTTTTTTGAGGCAGGGTTTTTCTGTGTAGCCCTGGCTGGCCTGGAACTGGCTCTGTAGACCAGGCTGGCCTCAAATTCAGATAGATTCTCCCACTTCTTCTATGATTGAATGGGTGTGTCATCACCATCGCCCTGCCTCACCCTGTTTTGTGGTCAGCCATGCTGGGAACAACTGTCCTCTCCCATGTGCTTCTGCCCCAGGATGTTCTGTCCAAGCATATGGGACCAAATGAGCATCATGTCATCCTCTGAGACTGTGAGCCAAAATAAATCTTCTCTCCCTCACTTGTTTCTGTTGGGAATTTTAATCATAGGAACTTAAAAGAAACTGATGTGCCATTTCTATCGAGATGTCAAGGGAGCCAAGAGTGCTGGTGCACGGCTTTAATTCCAGCAAGCAGAGGCAGGTGGGTCTCTGGGAATCTGAGGCCAGCCTGGTCTACAGAGCTTTTTTCAGGACAACCAAGGCCAGGGCTGTTACACAGAGAAATAAACAAGTGAACAACAAAGTTGGGGGAGCCACAACCATGAAGCCAAAAGGGAAGAATCTCTCCCCATAATTTCCCTCGCCTTTCTTCCCTCCCAGAGGTAAATGCAGTTTTATGCACACCCTTCCAGTGGCTTTTTTCTTCACAGCTGTCTTATTTTTACATAAATACGGTCATAATATACATGCTATTGTATGGTTGTTCCTTGCTGTTTTATATGAGATCTCTAAGATCTGCAAAAATATTTAAGTTGGGGGCTAGAGAGATGGCTTAGTAGTTAAGAGCACTGGCTGCTCTTCCAGAGGACCCAGGGTAGATTTCCAACAACCACATAGCCACGTGGCAGTTCACAACCACCTGCAACTCCAGTTTCAGGGGATCCAACACCTTCTTTCAGTCCCTCAAGCACCAGGTACGCATGTGATACACAGACATACATGCAGGCAAAACACTCATACATATAAATTAAAATTTTTTAGTTTACTTTTTAAAAAATGTTTAAATGACTTAGGTTAACTTTTATAGGCCTCTCTAAATCTCTCCTAGAATTTGGAGTCTAATTGTCTGCCGTGGACCCATTTTGGCTTTACTTTATGTCAGAGCCAAGTTCTGCTCATGCGCCCCTCCAGACCCATGCTAGGGCCCAGGTTCATTGCGGTCTTAGGGTCAGACTTTCAGAAGGCAAATTATAATTTTACCATTGACAAGTTCATTGTCCCTGGGTCTCTGTGCCTCAGTTTCCACCTTTGTAAAATGAGAATTAGAAACAACCTGTCCTCCTACGGATCACCCTAGTGAATAGGGGGTAGAGACCGAGCCTTCAACTGTGTGGCCTCCCAGACACTCCCTATCACTGTTAATTTGATGCTCAGTCTGGTGCAGAGACCCAGAAGATGCTGGCTTTAATGTTAATCTCCTCAATGTGAAGCTGTCTGGTAACTAACTAGTTCCATGTGTGATCATCGGGGACTCCCAGCCCTGGGAATTAAGACCTCAACCTAGGAGAGTTGGGTAGGGCTACAAGCCCTAAGCCTTACTCTTTGATTGAACTAAAATTGCAAAATGAAGGGTAATCGCAATAGCAGGTCATTATCCATTCAACCCAAGCTGGGCCATCACGAAGGATATTGATATAGCCACAAAAATGAGTCCAGATCCCAGGGCTAAGACCTCAAGAGAACCAGGCAGAGAGAAAGAGTGAAAATTGCCATCAGAATTGAGAACATGAAGCCTACCATTGATGATTTGTAGCTGTGGCCTTTGTCTGGAGTACGAGGAGCCAACTGTGCCGTGGAGTGAGTATTCGCTGACAAAAATCTAGCGGCCAGCCAGCTCCCAGCTGATGCTCTCCTCCTTGGGATTTAACCAGCCCTCACTTCATCTTGAACAAAGTCATAGATGAACCGTGATTATTGGACCCTGTAAAATGATCAATAAATATTTGTTGGATTGTGCAGAATCAATTAGACTTTTATTTACTTGTTAACTCCCAAAGCCAATGGTAGACCCTTAGTTAACGCCCTTTGGATATGCTAATGAGACAGAAACATTGACTGGGCCATCAATTTAGGAAGCTATGGATCTGCTGATAGTGACTGGGCAGGGACCGGTGGCCATAAATCAGCCATGACTGTGGGGCTCTGTTAAGGACAGGAAGCTAGAGATGGTTCTGACTGGCTGACTATTTTTCAGTTCGGTGGTTGATCTCTATCTGGTCTTGTCTCTATTTGTCATCCAGGGTATTGAGCTTCTCCTCATGCCTTCTATGGTCTCAGGAAAGATTCTCGTTGCTTGCCAACTCAAAGCCTTCCACGATCCCAGGGGGAGCTAATGTTCCCATGATCTTTACACTTTGTCTTCCTTACTTCAAAACAGCATTAAGTTGTGTTTGTTATTGCTTGAATTGAAATGGGCCCTAATTCACTTTGTTGGTTAGCTTAAGTTCGAAATCAAAACCAGTTCCCTGCTGCTTATAAAAAAAAAAAATGAGAAAGAAAGAAAAGAAAAAAAAAAAAGGCAAGGAGAGAGAAAATGCTCAGTGGCCAGATCAAGTTTCCAGTGTTACGCTTATTCATTTCCTGTAAGACAATCAGGCTATCGGCTTCTTCACAGCATGGTGGAGACATGACTAAAGATGTGGGAAGAAAGAGCGGGGTCACACAAGTCCCCATCCACCTTTAAGACAACTTATGGGAAGCAAAGGGGACTCTATAGAGATCAGGGCAGACTGGAAGGCAGTGGCAGCCAGCGTCACCACAGCGGTTTCTTCCACACCAGTGCTGCGAATCAAATTTCTGTTGCCAAAGCTCTGGTCCTGGTAGTTACTTGAATCCAAGGCCACCACAATTGCCACGGTAGTACAAAGGAAAGCTGGAAGCCAGGGACTGTACAATGTGAATGCTAGTTTTTGTCACCTTGACACAAACCTAGATGCTTCTGGAAAGGGGACCTAATTGATAATTGTCACCATAGGCTTGGCATGAAGGAAAGCCTGTGGTACGTTTTCTTGGTTGCTGGTTGTTGCGGGAAGGTCCAGCCCTCCAGAGGCAGGCAGTGCCAACCTAGGAAAAGTGGTCCTGGATGGTATAACAAGGCAGGCTGGGTAAATCACAGGGAGCAAGTCAGTGAACAGCACTCCTCCATGGCCTCTACATCAGCTCCTGCCTCCAGGTTCCTGCCTTGACTCTGCTGGATAAGCACTGTGGAAGCCAGCTGGAATACATGCTTTCCTGCTCTGGTTGCCTTGGGTCGTGGTGTTTATTACAGCAGTAGAGACCCCAACGTAGCCTTAGGTTCTCAAGTTTTTCTGCTCAGGAACCTCATCAAATCCAAACAAATCACCTAGCTATGTTGACTTAAAAAAAGACAGGATATGTGGTCCTTTCTTGTGTTTGAAAGGAAAAGACCCAGAGATGGTAGTGGATGGCAGAACTAACTGCCTCAGGTCTGTAGGGGTCGACACAGGAGTAAAATGATAGATCCAACAGAATAAAACCTTGATGCCAGGAGTCTGGACATGGGATGCAGCTCCTGAGCTCAACTTCTGCCAGTCCCCAGTCTCTCACTTCCCTTCTCCTCCTCTCAGCTTCACCCTCTCACCCCATCTACTCTCGAATATGCAAAACACTTTTCACAGGTATCTTGCCAGCCATGGGTATGGGCTTGAGGGAGGCACTATGTCTGACTCTCACTGAGAGCCCAAGGCCAAGAGAGAGAAGACTGCTTCTCTGGGAGTCTCTCAAGTTTGTATCTGGCAAGAGCCAGAGGCTCTTCTAGCGGGAGCCACAAGAGAACAAGGGACTTGAACAGATATTTTACAAAGAAGGCAGACGGATACCCACAGACGCACTGCCTGGGATCGTCAGTTGTCGGGACAATGCAAACCAACAGCACATTGACATCCCATTGCACATCCGCTGGAATGGTTACAACTGGAGAGATTGATGGTGCTAAATGTAGACAAACATGTGGTGCACCCTGAATGCACATCCCTGGGGAGCACGGGAGAGGATAACTCACTCTGGTGGAAGGTTTTGTATACATAACTACACACACCATGTTTTTATGGGACGGAACCTACGGTAACATTAGCATTCCAGTTCCAGATGTTTACCCAAGAGGCCGACAGTCATAGAATTTCTAAAAGGATTGTGTGAGAGGGGACTGGAGACGTGGCTAAGTGTGTTTGCTGTTCTTTCAGAGGAGTCAAGTTCAGTTCCCAGAACCCACATGGGGTGGCTCACAAGTATCTATCTATAGCTCCAGCTCTAGGGGATTCCATGCCCCCCCTCAGGCTGCTGAGGGTACTCACATACATGTCACACACACACACACACACACACACAGAGAGAGAGAGAGAGAGAGAGAGAGAGAGAGAGAGAGAGGTATAGATATTAAAGTTGTGTGAGTCTGCCCAGTATAACACATACAATCAAAACCCACAAAGAGTCCTGATGCTCATCATAGGAAAGATGGATAAATAGGCAATGCATATAAGTTCTTCAACCTGTGTAAGAGACGATGACATGCCATGGCTTC
The DNA here is from genome assembly GCF_018167655.1 of Microtus oregoni. Taxonomy (NCBI): domain Eukaryota; kingdom Metazoa; phylum Chordata; class Mammalia; order Rodentia; family Cricetidae; genus Microtus; species Microtus oregoni. Next base: position 59,465,779 of record NW_024543063.1, on the reverse strand, counting down.
TGGGACTTGGGCCTGCTTGACTGAGGCCAACCTTTACTATGAGTCTGTTGTGTGGCTTGGACAAGCTTCTTAGGCGCATTGATTGCTCTTCCTGGGGGAGCCACCAGTATTAAGACAGATTACAGTATATAAAATCCCTGTTCTCCAGTAAGCACCAGGTTATTTCAGCTACTTAAATTATTTTTCTGTTGTTAATCTGACTTTCTGAGGATGGGCAACTTTGAGAGTACCTTTGCTTTGTCATTCCAAAGCCCTAAGTCCGCAGTATGTGCTGGGAACGCCTAGTCCCCTAACTCGGCACCAGGCACACAGTAGTATTTGGGAATTGAGGGGGCTGCCATGGCATACATGGCGGCACACATCCTCTGAACAACAACCACCAAAGGGGAACTCCCAGGAAGCAGGTTGAAGAGGACTCTGATGGAGTGGCCCAGTCAGCACTGGTCCTTTGTCCCTGCGTTCCTGAGCTCTGGGGGAAAGGGTAAGGGGTGTTGTGGCTAGCCCAGTGGTAGCTGTGAAGGCAGAGAAGGCTTCTGCTGGTGTGTGTGTGTGTCTGTCTGTCTTCAAAACAGCTCCCTCCTTCCCTCCACACATACTAGAAACACAGGGCTCTGTTAAGTGTGCAGGGGCCAGGCTCCTGGATGCAGTTCCTTTTAACTTGAGCTGAGATGAGAATGTCCAAGAAAGTCTCACTGATTCACATAATGGTTCTATTTAATACACCCATTGCCCTGAAGCTGGAGGAGGGAGGGGCTGATTTAGGACCATTCACACAGCTATAAAGACATTAAACACAATAGAATGGCTGAAATCAAATGTCCCAGACCCACATTGCATTAAGAGTGTCATAACTTTCTTGTCACAACATGAGATTTAAAAGCGAGTCTCCTGAAATGGACAGTGTGACCCCAACAGGCCTACCGTGTGACACCACCCTGTGAACTGTGCTTAGAGGCCCCTGAGGTTTCTGTGGTCCAAATGTCTACTTCCAAAGCATTGCAAAGCAGGCCATGGTCCCTGGAGCCCCATTGCTGGAACTTTTGATTTTTCATTATTTTTAAACATTGTTCTCTGTCTGGCAATTTTTAAGTATAAGCGTCATCAGGAAAAATTAATACTCATCAACAATTCTTGAGATATAGGAATAGTAATGGAGTCCAGTGATGTTCGAGCAGATAAATTCCCGTGTGAGTGTACCAGCATAATGGCTGTGCCATCCGGGACTAGTGAGCCTCTCCGAGCCTCTGTTCCCTCATCTGAAAAATGGGATTGAGAACCTCACCCTTTGGCAAGGCTGCTGAGAGGGTTAAGTGTGGATGAAGTCAAGGCGCCAGGCACAGCACCGAGCTCCCAGTAGCCCCAGTATGCTAATGACACTGGCATAATGATGATGGATAGCCTGGCTGCTGAGGTTAAGGAGTCTTCAGCACGCTAGCAGGAGGTCCAGTTTCACTTGCAAATAGCTCTGAGGCAGAATAGAGAGCAGTGGGTGATCATAGAGGTCTGAGTGATGGGGCCAGGGGCCACCCTTCGGCGGGGTAGGGGTGGAGGGACAGGGAGAGCTGAAAATTCTTTCAGAGTGAAGTGCATGTGAGTTGGCCTCAGAGAAGATGTGTGCAGACTGAACCTTAGAAACAGGGGGGAGCTGAGGACGGGCAGGCCACACCCAGGGTTCCCAACGTGGGGTCCAGCTGCACTTTCTCACAGCCCATGTTCTGCAGGTTTGCATAGACACCCAGAAGCCCTGTGAGTCTTGGTGTAAAGTCTGGGACAGGGTAGGAAACCTTCTAAGAAAATGACAGGGGTGCTTTTCTAGATGGACTGATGAACAGATAAGGGGCGGTAGATAGATGGGTGGGTGGATGGGTAGGTGGGTGGGTGGATCGATGTGTAGGTGGATGAATGGATGGGTGGGTGGATGAGTGGGTGGGTAGATGGGTGGGTGGGTGGATGAGTGGGTGGGTGGGTGGATGAGTGTGCAGATGGGTGGGTGGATGAGTGGGTGGGTGGGTGGATGAGTGGGCAGATGGGTGGGTGGGTGGATGAGTGGGTGGGTGGGTGGATGAGTGGGTGAGTGGGTGGATGAGTGGGTGGGTGGGTGGATGAGTGGGTGGGTGGGTGGATGAGTGGGCAGATGGGTGGGTGCGTGGATGGATGGGTGGGTGAGTGAGTGAATCGATGAGTGGGTGGATGGATGGGTGGGTGGGTGCGTAAGTGGATGGGTGGGTGGGTGGATGGATGGGTGGGTGAGTGGGTGGATCAACAGAACTCAGAATGCATCTGCAAAGGTCGGCTGAGAAAAGATGTAGAAGATTCTTAAGCCGTGAACTTAGAAGAAATCTCTAGCACCTTATGAATTAGCATGGGCTTCTAGAATTAGAAATCCCTGAGTTCAAATTCCCTCCTTTAGCTGTGTGACTTTGATCAAATTTCTCCACTTCTTTGGGCTTTAATGACTTTCCTTTCTGTGCAAACAATGACTCTTGTCTCAGGATATTTGAAGGTTAAATGGGTGAGTTAGGGCTTCTTGAGCTGGCGATCTGGTGATGGGCACAGAGCAAGCACTTCTTTGGATTTGTGTAGTTTGGGGATAACACCCTTTTCCTGGCTCTGGTTCTGTCACGTGATGGTCAGGTGTTTCCCACCGGTAGGCATCTAGTCAGATGACCGCCCTAGAGAGATTGGGTTGAAGAAAGGCTCTAGGGACTGGGCGTTCTGGGTGCTGGATGGGGTGGCTGAGAGTTGGATGTTAGATAGAGTATCTGTCTGTCTGTGGGCACAGGAGCCCACTCTGGGATCAGCTGACATCTATCCACCTTCTTGTCCTGACAGGTATATCCCATTGCCTAAGGATCATTGGAGAAGCCCAGCTTGTCTTAGTCTGGAGTTGCCATGTGAGTTCTTCCCATGGGCCTTTGATGGATGACATTAGTCGAAATAGACCTTCCTCCAACACTCTGCCACTCACGGGCTACTGCCCAAGTCCCTGCCTCTGCAGTGAAAGCCTGGTACACCCAGCCTGCCCTCCACTCACCTTGGGACTCCAAAACCTAGGCGAAAAACCACCTTTTTGCACTCAATCATAACAAGCTGCCTTAATCATCAATTAAGTTATAAAGCCTGTGCCCACCAGATGAGCTAGCAAGACACCTCTTGGCCTTGCCATAAATTAACTCGTTGATCAAATTTTAAACGAATTATAAAAGTTGAAAATTGAATCTGGCTAAATTAGGGGCTTTCCCTGTTATTTGAATGAGGTCGAAGCTGCCAGCTTGGTGTTCAGAGCTGTTCAGATTCTCAGCCTAAACTCCTGCAGCCCAAACTTCCTGCCTGGGAACACTCACACTTCCCAGAGTTCTCCACTCCAGCTTGTGCCAGCTCCACATCAGCCAAAAATGTCCCAGTAACTTTAGCAATGGATGGCCTCTCTGAGTGTACTGAGCAGATGGGCTTTAACTTATTAATTTTTATCTCTTTACAGTAATTCATACAGAAGTTTAGAGACTGGGAAGATGATGCCACACATCCTCAAACTTCAAGAAAAAAATGGGTTTAGAAATTGAATCACTGTACTGTACATGAGATAATCAGGGGTATTGCTCACTAAACTTTCCACAGTTTGCTTCATCTCTGATTTGTTTGTTTCTGGGAAAATAACAGAAGCAAAGGCACCACAGATCTTTGTGTAAAATTAGACATTTCTGGGGGCGGAATGATGAGACAATCATGATGTTGATTTTTTTTTTGAAGGAAGAAAAGGGGTGAACTACGAAAAGCCCCTCGCATGTGAAAAGTTGATCGTGAACTTTAACGCCCATATAGTTTAAAGTCATGATTTCAAAGAGGCCCTTCTGGTTGCTTGGCTGTGACCCATTCCCATGGACTATCAAATAGGCCTGGAACACTGCGAACATAGAGCATGAGGCCTCTTTCAAAGCAAGAGGAACGCTGCTGGAGACAGCCATTGTAAACTGGTTCCATTTTATTTTAACCAGGTGCTGCTCTGATACAGGGTGGGTCGAAGGGTGAACCCCAAGTCCTGGAAGCCCAAGATCAAAGTGGAAGGCATCAGTTCTTACTCCTTCACCTTTCCACAATCTTCTTGCCACTCCGTAGCAGGTGAGCTTCCAGGTACCCCAGATCACAGTTGGAGGTGCCAGAACAGAGGGATCCCAGGGAATCGAGAAACACAGATGAAACGGGCTTAATTAGCCAGAGGTAGTTTACGAGGGTGCCAGAGTCGACTGGCCTCTCTGCCTGGGGAGACAGAGCGACACAGGGGCTGTTTAGATTAAGCAAACCCCTCTTCAATCAGCCCTTTAAGATAACGAGGAAATGAAAAGACAGTTCATTAATGGTCTCATCAACACAGCCTGAGCCTTGCCCACATAGGGACAGCTTCTGCCTTTGCTTTTTTATCTGTCCCTTCCAAGCAAAACAAATCCAGTACTTTCAAAGTTTTTCACTGTGGCTTATAGGAAAATAAAATACATTTTGCTTTGCAGTCACACACACACACACACACACACACACACACACACACACACACACATGCACGCGTACACATACACACACATGCAAACATGAGAGTACATAATCCTGCAGCAAACGTATATAATCATGCTGACCATCCTATAGACACTTTCCTCTGATCCTCTCTTTTCCAGATAAGCTTATGTTTTTTTTAACGCCAGAGTCATGGACCACTTCCTTAAGTCTGACGCCCGCTCCTGGGTGCAGCTGCCACTGGCTGCAATTCATCTGGCTATCTTGTCTCTTGCAGAGCATTCCCAGGAAGACACTTTTCTTTGGGTTTTGCAGTTTGAGCTGCTTAGAGCTGGAGCCAGGATACACTGGGACTGAACTATTGCTGCAGGTTATGGTGCTGGAGTCAAGAGTAGGCCCATGAGAGACTTGGGGGGTCACAAACATGATGACGGTATACAAATGATGTCTGCCAGCTGAGCAGAAGAGAGAGTTGTCAGAAGAAGCACTGAGGAAAAAAGCCTGACATGCTACAGCTGCAGTGGCCATGAGCAGTCACAACCCTGCAGCCCTCCAGTGCTCTGCAGTCACGCCACCTGCGCCTCTGACCTGAGTCCTCTGTCGTGGGAGGGGCTTAGTGGCATCTATTGCCTCTACTACAGGAATGCCACTATCAGCTTCCTCCCATTGTGACAAGGAAAACCGTCCTCAGCTATTACCAAATGTCACCCAGGAGGCAAAACTGACACCAGTTGACTTGTGGATCAAAAGTAAGGCTGAGTAGAATTGTAACTTGACAATCAAATTATCAGTATATAGCATTTTGCTTTAGATTTTTAATTTTCAAAACTAAACTTCAATATATACAATTTATATTATTTTATATATATTAGACAAGGGTCTCCTTGATAAGGACACAGAGTTTCCTGAAGTCAGAAGAAAAGGCAGCAACGTGGCTCCCTGAGGTGTCACTCACGGGCACAAGGGTCATGAGGTGCGCTGGTGGAAGTGTGCTGGAAGGATCTGGAAACTCTATGTGTGGATTACAGTGGCATTGGAGTATGACCACCTTCTCTTCCCCCAGAGCTTCCACAGAGTCTGGTTAGTTCAAATTCTGCAGCAAGGCTCCATGCCCACAGTACGAGGGAAGGTAAATGAGGGCGCTGTCTGCACCATGCATTTAGGGAATCCGGATACAGACTGGTGCATCTTAGGTAGATGTTTTCCTCCCCGGCTGCTTTCTGACTTCTAGTTTCATGTTTCTATCCACATGGTTTGAGAGAGTTCATGCTCGGCCTAGGACTGAAACGAGAACCTGAGGAGGCTGAATGACATTTCTTATTCGTTGGTCTTACATTTGGTTCAGAGATGGGCCACGAGCCCTTCTGGGTTAGTTGCAGACGGACTCTGGTATAGAAGAAGCATAAGTGTAGTTGTTGGACATGAAAGTCTGGACCAATGGGAGCCAGCGGGTAGGTGAACAGGTGCTTTGTCTGAAGGGAGAACACAAAGAGGAGGGAAAGAGTAGACCCCTTGGCTTCAATAGGAAGCTGGTGCCACCCAGGACCACTAACATCACCCATGATGGTTTCAGTAGGAAGCTGTGCCCCCCAGGATCCTCAGTGCTAAAACATTCAATAAATTCTCATTTTCACTGATGGTAGCTCTCATAGTCTTTTGTCCGTCACCAATTAGCCCAAACATAGCTAATGGAAGAGAGAATGGCTTTTTGGTAGCTTTTGTTGTTGTTGTTGTTGTTGTTGTTGTTGGTTTTTGTTTTGTTTTTAGTTTTTGGAGACAGGGTTTCTCTGTAGCTTTAGAGCCTGTCCTGGAACTCGAACTCAACAGAGACCCGCCTGCCTCTGCCTCCAGAGTGCTGGGATTAAAAGTGTGTGCCACCACTGCCTGGCCTCCCTCTTTTCTCTCTGCATCATTTGACCCACAGGAAAACTGCTCAGCTGTCTGATGACCCATGTTGGGCTCGTTGGCCAAGGTTCCCAGAGCCTCAGCTGGTATATTCCTGCCACCATGACAAGATGGAAAGCACAGAGTACACGGTTAGGTGGGAGCAGTGCTGGGGTGTCCATAGGGGGGTTTGCTCCTCAACAGGACAACCCCTTCCTTCTTGGACCCCATGTGACCGTCCACCTATGTCCAGTGTGGAAGAACTTAATAAAGCTGGACGCTGTCTGATAGACAAGGATCACTGAAGCTATTTTCTCTTTTGGTGGTCTCACAGAGTACAGGTAGTGAACATGTGGCTGGATCACATCTGGACCTTGTTGAAAGCCACTGGTTGTTCCCTGAAGTTTGGTGTTATCTGAGTCCTTGGGCCTGTAGTTCCCAGCAGAGATGTGTGTTCTTTTAAGTTGACATTGATTTCGTGACTTGAGCTCAAGTCATGAGAATTACATCATATATAGGAAGGGGGTCTTTTAGGCAAATAGACCAAGAAAACTTGGCAAGGACAGGAGCTGTATTCATTAGCAACAAATGAACTGCAAGTTGCCTTTGTCTTGTTCACACTTCAGGGCTTAAAGCTGACTCTGAGCATGAGCAGGAGATCTTTCCTCTTGGAGCCTCCATCTCCTTATCAAGATCATTTGATGACCTCCCTGTCACGAGAACATTGCCAGGCTGTGTACCTGGAGCATCTGATGACCTCTCTGCCACCAGAGCATTGCCAAGCTGTATACCTGGTATATAGATAAATGGAAGGTGCTGCCATAGATTGATATCTCTCTCTCTCTCTCTCTCTCTCTCTCTCTCTCTCTCTCTCTCTTCCTTCCTTCCTTCTTTGTTTGTTTGTTTTTGAGACAGTTCTGGCTGTCCTGGAACTCACTATATAGACCAGTCTGGTCTCGAAGTCACAGAAATCCACCTGCCTCTGCCTCCTTTGTGCTGAGATTAAAGGCAGGTGCCACCACGCCCAGACTGCAGGTTTGTTTCATGTGAACTTCTGAGATCTTAGAGATGGCATTCATTCTTTTGTTGTTCATTCCCATATTCTTCCATGGTATATAAAGAATGAAGTGGACTTGGCAATCAAATATTATTGGCAGGTTAGAAATTACCTGGACGAACCCCAGAGCCTCTGCTTGCTGATACCAGACAAGCATGGCATTTGAGCAGGACTCTGGTCCCCCAGGGATGTGTGCTCATCCTTTTCCCCAACTTAATGTTGGTCCACAAATGTCAAAACAGCCCTGTCTAGGGCTCAACTTCATAAACGATTGGTCGGACCAGTTAGACTCAATCAAGAAAGGCTATGTAAAGCAGATTAATGACATTTTGATGAACTTTTCAACTCAATTTGAAAAGCCATGCTACGTTAAGCACGGTTTCCAATTACCCTCCAGGAGAAACTTCGGGGCAGTTGAGCCCCCTATGAGGAGCAGAATGGTCGCTCAGAGGGGCCACGAGCTGAACGGCACTCACCTCCTAAGGTCCTCATTGCGTCCATGGTCAAGGGCGAAAGCAACGGACCCAACCAGATAACGGAAATGTTTTTTTCAGGAGAGCATTCCAGTTCTGAAGTGTTCAGATGGAAGCACAGTTTGAGTTACACATAAAAGTAATTGAATATGACCAAATCAGGAAAAGAGAAAGAGGCTCCTCCTTCTACAAAAAGTGACTCAGTTTCCAGTCTTTAGAGGTCATGTTGGGTGTATCAGTAGTTCTCAAACACTCTCAGGTGGTGGGGTGCATTCACCAAAGGAACAAAGACCATGCCCTTCCCCTGCTGGCCTCTACAGCCCCCTTGTGCTGGGACTGTCTGCCTTCTACATGGCTGTGAAGTCGTTAAGTAAAGGGGGATTTGATCTGATATATATCTTTAAATGGTCTACTTAGATGTTAATAAATACGCTTGATTTACAGAATAACAATGAAATAAGAAGAATCAGATGAATTTTTCTTTTTAATTTGGCCCTGGAAGAAGTGGCTAACTTCATTGCAAGTGGGGAATCAGACTTCCTAATATCTCATCACTCTGCCTTGGATGACGTTTGCTAATTCAGCATGGCAGAGGGGAGAGAGAGAGAGAGAGAGGCAGCTTTGGGACAATGATGTCAATGCCAGTGATGTCCTTGTTGAGGCTTCTACAAAATCACAGCTCATGCCTAAAGTGAGCTTCTTGAAGGACCACAGGAGGAATACACTGCAATTTTGTTAAGGACCCCTCTTTTTATTTCATATGATAACTTTTAAAGACCATTCTAGTGTGCACAGGAAAGTTGCAAGGAAAGTACACTTGCTTCCTATCCCCACACATGGAAAGCTCTGCTATCAACACAACGTCTCCACACGCAGAGAGATCCCACCATCAACACAGCCCAGTTGAGTGGTTCCTCTGTCCCAGTCAGTATTCAGTCACTGACACATGATCACAGTCCAAATTCAGGGTCACTCTTGGTGATGTGTGTTCTGTGGATTTGATCAATCGCATACTGACAGCTATCTAGACCAGTATCACACAGGCAACTTCCACTGTCCACATCCCCTGTGTGTTGCCTGTCATAGGTCCATCCCTCAAGCCTTGGGACCCGGATAGTTGTAGCTTCTCAATGGTCTTGCATTTTCAGGAATGTTACAAAGTTGGAATAGTATAATACTCCACACTGAGCCTCTCCTTTTGCTAGTGTTGTGCCTTTAAGGCTCCCCAAACCGGTTCCTGGCTTTGTGCTCATTTCTTTTCAGAGTATGATGCATTTTTTCTTAATGAACACGAAGAATCTTCTGAAATATGTTTCCCTTCCCAGAAACTTATTTCCTTACACTTTGGCCAGCAATATCTTGCTGAAATGCATCCAGCTTCTGCTTCTGATCCTCCATGCTGAGAAGCCCTTCTCTCAGACTCAGTATCTCTCTCCTCCCTGTGCCTGCTAAAGCAGAAGGTAAAATGCAGGCATTCACTATGCCAGTTCAGAACCAGTGTGAGTGGAGCAGGCTGGTCGTGCGACAAGGTCATACCTCTAAACTGAAGTCCCCAAATTCAAGATGCTCTGACACACCAAATTTGCTGTAAATTACTTTTATTAAAACCTGTTCTAACCTGATCTTATGTGGCCTCAAAATCTGCTCGGGAAAGATTACAGTTCTTTAAAACCTTTATTCCACTCACATAGTGTGAATACTCATGATTTCTACTCTAATGTGATTGGTTATGGCCAAGACACTACTGGAGGTGTGAGGTGGATAAGGCAATAGACATATCTACTCTCCTGATTTGTGATATTAAAAATGTGAATTCCGTATTCCTTCACAACCTCTGACTCTTATAATCTTTCCAGCCCCTCTTCCTTGATGATACCTGAGCTTTGAGGGGTGTGGTGTGGTATAGACGTAGTATAGAGGGCTGAACACCCCGTGATCATTTGATTCCCTCATTCTGACCAGTGGTGAGTCCGAGGTCTGAGAGCTGCACTTATCTGTTGATACAAAGGTAAATATTTAGACGGCCGTTGAACACGATCTCTACCGAGTGAGTCACAGTAGTAAGCTTTCCCCTAGGGCCTATGGCCAATCCAGCCACAGGTTCTTGACCCAGCTAACAGTACTAAAGCATGAGTTCTATCTTCCGGTGCCTGCCTTGGATAGAGTCAGAATGTGGGTGGTTACTCCTGTATCTTCATGTGCTATTGCACCAATGGGAATATTTTTCCAGGTCTTTTGTTGTTAAGCCTCATGGGAATTGCAGCTGGCTGAAACCGTTGAAGAAGTTTCTCCCCCAGAAGCCTGCATAGCACCTTCCAGTCCTGTGAATGCTAGCCAGTAGGGATGAAGCGCCCAGCTCAGTACCAGATTTATTTCTCCATACACTAACAACACAGCTCGGTAACAGCTTGATCTTCTGTATGCCAACACGCTGTACCATCAGTGACAGGGTCTTACTTGCAAATTCTAGTTGGCATCCAAAACCAATGACAACAAACTTCGTGGGGTTTTTCTTTCTTTCTTTTTTTCTTTTCTTTTTTTTTTTTGTTGTTGTTGTTAGAGGTTGATAGAACTCCTGGTCAACAAGCAGAAGAGAAACAGCCTGTACCCATCACTAGACTTTTGGTTATCAGCCTATGGCATCTGGGAGACAAAAGCATTATCCCTGTAGGTTGTGGAGGACGGCTGCCAAGCAGTGCTTTCTAGATTTGACAGGCCTGTTACACAACATAAACTCAAGGCAGCTGTGACTGTACCCACAGAGAACTTCCGGCACGAGTGGGGGAGTCTCCTATGACCCACCCATAACTGAGGAGCTCAACTACTGGGACGCAGGGGTTAATTTTCTTTAAGGATTTAACTCCTGCTAGGTTGCCTATGCCCTAATGGATGGCCCTAGACCTAAACACAGACTTATGGTACTTAATGGGCTCAGTGGCCAAAAATAAGATAAAATAACGCGCAGGGGCTGGAGAGCTGGTTCGCTTGTCAGACCACTTGTTGCTCTTGCAGAGAGCTCAGGTTCCATTCTCAGAATCCACGTGGTGGCTCCTAAACACCTGTGACTCTAGTTTCAGGGACTCTTGTGCCCTCTTCTGACTCCCTCTAGGACACCAGGCATGCATGTGGTGCACATATATACATGCAGGCATGCATGCATGCATGTGGTGCACATATATACATGCAGACATGCATGCATGTATGTGGTGCACATATATACATGCAGGCGTGCATGTGGTAAACATATATGCATGCTGGCAGGCATGCATGTGGTGCACATATATACATGCAGGCAAAGCACTCATATATACAAAATAAAATTTTTAAAGCGTACTTAAAATTGGGAGGAAGAAATGCTAGGTGGTCTGAGAGAAGCTAGAGAGAAGAGGGAAAAGTAGATTTGATCAAAATATCTATAACTGTCTGAAACTACAAAAATAGTTTCAAAATAAATACATTCATAAATCTGTTTAAACCCCAAAGTTATGGTGAAGAGTTGCAGGCCTGTACAGTAGAGGAGTGGGGCAGACTTTGGGAAAGTGAACTTTACCCCTCCACAAGGCTCCATGCAACTTTTTTTTTAAAAGGAGCTTAAAGAAAATATGTGATATTCTGTCTGTCCCCATGTTTAAAATCCATTCACGGCTCCTGTGCTGGCTAGTGACTTGTCAGCTTGGTGGGTTTTGGAATCCCCTTGGAGATGCCCCTTTAAGTGTATTTTTTGAGGTCCTTTAGAACCAGAGAGAGCACTGACCAGGGAACCACCATAGGAGGACAGAGTGAAGAAATGGCCATACACAAACCAGGAAGAGGTCTTGCAAGAAGCTCCCTGCTAGCACTGACCTTGCATTTGCAGCCCCTCGAATATTAAAAACTAAAGCTGTGTGGTCTGCTATGGCATGCTGACTAGACCCTTCTCTCTCCCCAAGCCAGGACTCCACATGGACAACTGTCACCCTCCTTGTCTGATGCAGAGATAACAGTGATCCCCAGGAAGCCCTCGGCCAATGCTGTAAATAGTGTCCAGCAGTTACTGCCCTTATCATGTTGCTATGGTCCTATATTCTCGTGAGCCTAGACATACTTTGCTTCATTCTTTCTGGAAGGAAGACTCTTGGAGTCCTCATTCATGGGAGGGAGGTGTTGCTTGCCTGGATATCATGAAAGGAACAACTCAGATCAAGACCCTTAGGCAAATTCACTGACCCTTATACGATTTTTTGGTTTATCCTTCTCGGAACTCAGGACCGACTCAGGAAAACTGTAGATGTCCCCAGCCCAGGGTGCTGGGACATCCTGAGTGGTAAGGAGCTGAGCGCTAAAAGCCAGCTCCACACTCCCAGGTTCTAATCCCAGCCACTCCACTCAAGGTTTCAGTGACTCAGCTGTAAATGGAAATTACACCCAGCCTTCTTCACGGCATGGGCATGAGGCATGCGTGCACTGACGTTGACTACTTAAACAGATGACACCGGACCTTACTGCACCATATGGTCTGCAGCTTCTTCTTAAGCAACATGACCCACTTTCAATTCGTAAAGTAAATATCTCAATGTATTTAACACAGGGGCAACTGTGGGATTCAGCTGCACACACCCTCCTATTGTTGGGGCTACAAAGGGATGCAACTATGAAGTTATACTCCATGCATAGTAGAACTCCATACATACACACACACACACACACACACACACACACACACACACACACATGTTTAAACACAAGTTTATTGTGTCCAGAAGGGAAGAACACTTACTGGGCCCTACTGGCCAGATGTCCTGATGCGTGTCAGGGGAAAGGATCCCCACTTCATACCACAGTTAAATTTCTGCTTCTCCAAGAGCAGGTTTCTCCATAAGGGGCTTTGGGGTTTCTTACTGACTTGACAATAGAGTGCAATCTTTTTTCCCCTCACTCTTCTCATCTGTAAAATGGGTATAATCTTAGCGGCTACTTCAAGAAGTATCTGTGAAAATGAGTTGATGCACATAAAAGGGTAAGAATGGGACACAAAGATCCAGCACCTTTTCATGGCCAGTCTGCCAGCCATCCTTGTGTGGCGTCGTGTGAACTAAGGAGATGATGGCACCAGGACCGGGCTGTCGTCAGGGTCTTGGAGCACTGCTGTTGTGGGGACCTTGCGGGTGGGAGTTGTTTCACGAACCAGCCATTTTCAATTTTCAGTTCCATCCCTCCCCTGCCCTCTGCTAACCTTAACAATGCCCTGAAATGTGTCCCGAGATTGTCACAGGATAAATGCTTTTATCATGAAAAGTTGGGCTGGAGAAAGTACTGGGCTGTGCTCTCTCCCCGCCGCCTTCCTGGGCCCCGGGATTCTGTCCACACTGCCACAAAGGGGGAGATTATCCGTCTCTGTGAGGGCTTTAAATCCTACAAGCCGGCCATGCAAGTGACCAGTATCAGATTATGATAACAAGATCATGTTCAGTTATAAAAACAAGTGTTGAAACTTTTCTCATGTCACTTTTCCCGGGGTCCCTTCTGAGAGGAGCTCAGCTCATTTGAAGGCTGCACTTTGAACTGAATTCATGGGGACATCTGCATAAGAAGATTTGATGCTGAAGAATGGCTGCCATTGCTTCCACCCATTAATATGCCTCCTAACTTGCCACATTGTAAGCCTATTGGCAGCGCACAAAGGGCTCAAATTCAAGGACAGTTATCCTAAGGCCATTGTACTGGCTTCAATTCCCGGAATATGTTCACTCAAGGAATACAGTTGTTACAATTAGATATTTTTCATGAAACATTATAAAGAACTAATGACAACCAGAGGCACAATACTGCAACTGCCACCAACAACCACTCAGAGCCCCGTGAGCTGGCACTCCCTGTTCTCCCTCTCCCCAACCCATAATCTCTTCCGTACTTCTTTTCCTGGATGTAGCCAGCTGGTGATGGATAGAGATCTCGGAAACACGGGCACCTTTATCCTACTCCCTAAATTTAAATAAAAAGCAAAATGAAATCAGCGGGTCTCGGCAGAAGAGAGAAGCCCACATAACTCGCGTAAGTCGTGGTTAATTTAATCCCGTTTATGAAAAACATCACACTGTCACCGCCAATGGGCACGAGGAGGTGATATTTTACAGTATTTAGGAATCGTTTTGCAGGGAGAAAACTTATCTCTTTTCAGAGGTGGGGGGAAAAAAAGCGAGCAAATCTAGGAAAACTTAAAATGTTCAGAAAGTGGTGTTGTGGATGCTGATGTTTAGGTAGCTGGGAGGAAGACTGGAGGCATGTCCCATTGACAGTCCCCTACTCCGGGAGACAATTCACAAAAGGAGAGGATTCCCAAGAAGGCAGATTATTCAGCTGGTCTGGAGTGGCCACAGGGACTTTCTCAGAAACTAGGGGCTGCATCGGCCTTTCCAGTGGGGTGTTTATGGGTTGCCTGTCCAGGGACGCCTGGGACTGGGGACATTGTTCCAGCATTGTTCAGCTCTGGCTCTGCTGGCCATTGTCACAGGGGCCCATCAAGCCCCAGGCCTGAGCACCCGTTGTATTTTTCTCACTCTATGGCCCTCAGAAAAGACATCAAAGACCAGAGAGATGTGCTTTTCGCTTTGTCTGGTGTCTGATTCTCAACACGTGGTTTCCAGGGCCAAACTTCGGCACTTTTAACCTATTCTGTTCAGCTTAGGCCTGGGCTATATTTGAGCATTAGGGAAACTATAGTAACCGGTAATCTGCCTGCTGCTGAAAAGAAACTATGTATCTTGTCACACAAGAGCTGTCTACGATCACCAAAACCCTTTAGGGGCTCCCAGCTTTCTTCCCTGGGGCTCAGGCTGTGGCCCTGAAAAGGCATCAAACCCTTTGCCTATCTGCCACTGAAGACCCGTGTTCATGTTCATTTATATTTAACAAACACGCCTTTGTCCCGTCCAACATATCAGCATTTGATTATCTATTACAAATGTTTTCATCAAGTCACAAATGAGACCCTGTAACAAAAGAGGGAGGGGAAAAAATCTTCGGTGCAGCCCAGGGTTCGAAGAGAGTTGGATTTCCCTGGTGTGCTGCTTGCTCTCTTTGACACATCAAGCAGGACCTAGTGTATTCAGCTCCCCGGGAGGGAAATGTACCGGGGTCCTCAATGCGGCATCTGACTCTGGGATGCAAACATGTAAGTCCCGCCTCTAGCTTTTACTGCTGTGCAAACCCGAATGAGTCTCTTGAGGTCTCTGAACTTCTTGTTAAAGGGAGGATAATGATAGACCCTACATGGAAGGCCTGTTGGGAGGATTAGCTGAGCTAATCCCTATGAGAGCGCAGGACCTGGACCGCAGCAAGGTCTCACAGGGGCTGGCTACAAGTGTGATGTCATAGCTGGCTCGCACAGTGGGCTAGGTGGAGCCACCGTGGGTGAATCTGAGATCCTAGTGGATACATAATTGCAGTCACTATTACCATCTTTACCAATGAGACACCTTATTAGTGAAATACATGTTAATTACAAGGCAGAAGCAAGGGCACAGTCAGGGAAGAGCCATGGACTGTGGTTCTCCAAAGCAGTGAGGTGGAAGAGACAGGTAGCATCTGCAATCTCAGGAGGAGCAGAGTCTCAGGCCCATGCATGTAGCTTGTATGACCTAGGTATCTGGTCTGCCCAGCCTTTAATCCACACTGCTTCTGACATCCGCATTGATTGAAGTTTGGTCCCACGCTTCTCCGTGCAACATCTGAGACTTTATCCTCAAGACCACGGGAGCTCCCTGCACATGCCCAGCAGTAGAAGTCCCCTCTCTATTTTTTCATGCATCATGGAGATCTTTCCCTGTTATTCTTAGCAGGGCTGGGAAGATGGCTCCGTGGTTAAGAGCACGTCTTGTTCTTGCAGAGGACCCAGCTTTGATTTCCAGCACCCACATTGCTGCTTATATATAACCAGCAGTGTCTAACTCCAGGAGATCTGACACCCTCTTTTGACCTCTGTAGGCATCAGGCATGCACACGGTGCACACACATGCATGCAGCCAAAACCTGCACATAAAATTAGAAAAAAAAACAATTAGCCTAAAAAGGAAAGATACAGTCCATGTCTACTTATTGTGCCATTCCTCCTTTTAGAAAGACTCACTTTTCGGGCTCAGTAGGTAGAGATGCCTGAAACTAAACCCGAGGACCTGAAGAATTTACCTCTCAGAACACACATGGTAGATGGCAAGAACTGGTCCCCACAAGCTGTCCTCTGACCTCTGCATGCACTGGGTAGGGGCTGGGTGTCAGAGAAGGCTACAGGGGAGCACTGGACTCACTGGAACCAGAGTTAAGGGTTGGTTTTAAGCCACCGTGTAAATGCTGGAAATAGAACCTGGGTCTTCTGCGAGAACATCAATGGTTCCTAACTTTGGAGCAATTTCCTCAGCCTCCAAATATCGACTCTTTTATTAGTTAATACAGAAATGAGAAGCGATTGAGGTTATGATCTGGGTGCCTCCTAAGCCACTACAGGTTTTTTTTTCTTTTTTTTTTAAATATATATATGTATATGTGTTATGAGGAACAAATGATAGCTCTTGTCTTATGGTGGTCTTGCCGTTATGAGCCCAAGCAAGGACTCTCACAAGGTATCAGCATTTTAATATCACACAGTATCATCTCTTCAACAATCATAAGGGGTAAGTAGAAAACAGTATCCTCTCCATCTATCGGTAGGAGAGCAAACTGTGAATCTATGCCACCTGCTGGTGCCCTTAAAGCCACGAGGGGACAGAGTCCAGATCAGAAGAGCGCCATCTACTTCCTGTTGTGTGAAGGAACACAAGGGTGGACACACAAGCTCAGCAGGAATGGCACTGAGCAGCGCCTGGTGTAGGGACCTCTCAGTCTCAGATGACTCGGCACTTGAGACAGCTTTCTCTGTCGGTCTTGCAGGTGTCTTTCCACTTTAGCAACAGTATAGTATTCTGCCTCAGGAACACCTCACCCTGCGTTTAGGTTGTCTTTGGTTTGCTGCTTGGACAGACTCATCGTGAGAACTTAGTTAAGGACTGGCTTATGATCTCTTAGCAAGTTAAGCTTTTACATCACTGACCAAGAGCAAGTGATCGCTATTCTTTATTTTAATTTTTTTAAAAGTTTTTTTGTGTATCAATGTTTTGCTTACATGTATGTATGTATGTATGTATGTATACTACCTATGTGCCTGGTACACACAGATCTCCTGGAACTGGAGTTATGAATGCTTGTGAGCCATCATGTGGGCTCTGGGAATTGAACCTGGGTCCTTTGTGAGAACAGCAAGGACTCTTAACCTGCTGAGTCATCTTTCTAGCCTCTGCTAAACTGGAGAAGATTCCAAGGCTTAGCTCTGTGGCATGGGGACTTACGTTTCCACAGGCTCAGCCTTGTTACTGTACTATGAACTCCAATGGATAGACCAGCACCCTCCCAGACCCCATGCCAGGGCTTCCAGGCCTCCAAGGTGAGGTCTATATTTGACAGCCGGCACCCTTCTGATCCCCAGACGAGGTTACAAGATGAACCCAGATGGCATCTTTTCTGCAAGTTTAATGCTGTGGCAAAGCAGGGCCGTGCTGCTTAGGGTAGAGGATGGAGGGCAGAGCAGCTTCATTTGAACTTGCCCCACAGTTCCTGCTCAGTCTTTGGTTAAAGGCAGAATTGAATAATCCTGGAAGTCAACCCATCCATTGACGTAGATTACAGGTGAATAGATTGAGGCCCAGAGACAGGAAATGACTTGCCCAGGTACACTGTGCATGTACACGGCCAAACTGGGGACCCCCCCCCGAAAAAAAAGACCCTGGGATTCTTGCCACATGGTGCCCAGGCATTTACATGTTTAGCAAGCACCTAGTGAGCATCCACTGTAGATCAGACATTTTGCTAAGGCCCAGTCTACAGAGCCACTTAAGCCACAGAATCTACAACAGTGACTTTAAAGAAGTCCTTGGATGTTGGATGTGGTGGTACACTCCTTAAATCCCTGCACAAGGGAGGCAGAGGCAGGTGGATCTTTAGTTCAAGGACTACAGAGTGAGTTAAGGCTACACAGAGAAGCCACCATGTCCCAAAGATCAAAACAAAACAAAACGCTGCAGGAAGGAAACAAACATCCACGTGACAGGACCAGAGTACCTCAGCAGCAAGGCCAAAGTCAATGAAGAGATCAGTGGGGGCATCCATAGGACAGAGTTACAGATGGCGATGTGGGTGTCTGAGTCATTCTCACTGCCCTGGAGACTGAATCCAAGATGGAGGCTCTGGCTGCCTGGGCTGTCCTTCCCCTTCTTCCGCTGCCAGTCCTGGCAGATTGGACCTGCTCTTATGACATCACTTACTTGTCTCATATATCGTGTTTTGGTTTAGAGTCAGTGCCTGGCTTGGAACTCACTGTCTCCTCCTTAAGGCCCTGGAGCCCCAGGATTACATCCTCATTACTTATTAACCCTTTTCCCCTAAAGGCACTGTCTGCAAACACAGTCATACGGGGAGCTAGACTTCAGCACTTGCATTTTGGAGGGGAAGACAATCCGGCCCCTAGCAAAATATTAAGAGCAACAATAGCGTAGCCTTTATTTTATTAATAGTGTTACGTGGGGCTAGAGTCAAGGTTCAGTGGTTTAGAGTGTATCCTGCTTTTGGAGAAAACCTGGGGTTTGGTTTTCAGCACCCTCATCCAGCAGCTCATAACCTCCTCTATGCACCTTCAGGGATATAATGCCCTCTTCCGACCTCCTTGGCACTTGTGTGTACACACACACACACACACACACACACACAGACAGACACACACACACACACACAAAACATAATTTAAAAAAATCCTAAGGGAAAGGAGCATCTTACATGTTGAGCTACACAACAATGCATGCTTGAACATATCATGTCACTCAAACTTCAAAGCAAAGATCTTTAGGCCCGTTGTACAGATGCGGTAAATGAGGCTCCAAGGGAAGTTGAACAACTTGCCTCCAAACACAACATGGCTGCAGTCTCCCTCTTTTTTTGTTTTGTTTTGTTTTTCAAGACAGGGTTTCTCTGTAGTTTTTGGAGCCTGTCCTAGAACTAGCTCTAGTAGACCAGGCTGACCTAAAACTCACAGAGATCTGCCTGCCTCTGTCTCCCAAGTACTGGGATTTAAGGTGTGTACCACCACCGCCCAGCCCTGGAGTCTCCCTCTTAACCAGGGAAAAGTTAACACACGTCAAGGATTTTGAAGGACTAGAAGGAGGGAGAGGCATTTAGCTGCGGCTAGCCTAGGCTTCCTGCCTGTGGACCTCATGTTTATTTCCCTACCCCTTTCTTCCTTTTTGAAGCTCCTAACTGCAGCCACATCGAGGAAGGCTGCCTTTGCACACAGTCCTGGACGCCCAACGCTGCAAGTCAGCTGCCTGGAGCGCTTTCCCAGCAGCCCCGCACCCCCTGGCAACTGGCTGCCGTCTGCTTTTGACAGCTTGGCATATTTGGTCATTTACTGGGTGCATGTGAAGATCAAATGGGTTAAGATTCTTCTCTTTAAACAGCAGGGAAAAGAACATCAAAAAGGTGTACATTTCATTTCCCCAGTTTTGATTAAGTCAAGCATGAAATGAAACGTAATACCCTCAAGTGGCTGTGACCAGGGTTTACACCATTGATGTCGTTACTTCTGCTTCAGGGGGTCCAATCAGCCCTGGGCAGGGGAACGAGCTGACAGAGTTTTAGGGTGGCCAGATGGACGGGGGGTTTACCATGGTTGAAAAGGCAGCTTAGTGCTTGCCTCTTCAAGCCAACTGTGTGAAATTCTGGTGTGGCCCCTTCCCCTCCTGACTCTCCCCCGCACAGCCTGGCCCCCTCACCTCCCTCTCTCTGGCCTTTCAGGCCTGGTAGCACTGACTCTGCCTTAGCCTGCTCAGGGGAGGGAGGGTCACATTGTCCAGTCCAGAACTGCCCCGCCTGCAGTTCCTCCAGCAGTGACAGGCAATAGGACATCCTCTGCCCCTCTGTCTTCTGGGATAGGCTTGGCACAGAAGGGAGATTTGAGTCCTCCATGGCTGCCTCTAGACTCATGGACAAATCATTGTTGCATGGAACATGGTGGGGATCCCTGGGTCCCAGGCACAGGTGCAGACGATTTAAACCCAGCCACCTGGCTCTATATGGTCTGTAAAAATCCTCCGACATTAGCCCAGAGTGTTAAATAAAGATTCAAAGCCTGTTGTAGTGGTGTCTACCTGTAATCCCAATACCTGGGAGGCTGAAGCCGGAAGATCGTGAATTCAAGGTCAGGCTACTCAATGAGACTCTGTCTCCAAAAGAAGGAAAACAAGAGGAATGGGAGGAGGAGGAAAATGTAAAGGCAACCAGCCTCTGGAACTGTATCTGACTCAGCAAGAAAAGCGTCAAGTCAGAGCCAGACAACCTTTGACTAGTTAGAAAGAAGCCCCTCTCTTGGCCCAAGGCCCAGGCTGTAAGGTCTTTGGGAAGAATTCCTGCATTCAAGAGAACTAGTTCTTCAAAATACAATCAACAATCCTGCAAGATCAAATTTAGGAAATGTTTAATTGAGTATCCTAAGGAGGCAGATTCTCTTCCTTGACAATGTCTGAACTGCAAAGAACAGCCCAGAAGAGTCGTTGCTTCTCAGTAATGCAAAACCCATGGTGATGAACAAGAGAAATTTCCTTCTGAAGATTGTCTTGGAGCAAAGACTACACTTATCACCAAGGGCTTTATTATAAAAGCGCTAGACAGTGAGCTGGAAGCTCACAGATTCAAAACTTTGGGGCCTGGTGCAACATGCACCCAGCTTTGGCCACCGCAGGACTTCCTGATCAGGGTTCTACAACTAAAGTCTTACATGTGTGTATGGGGGCTGCCAGCGAGCACAGACTGAGAACAACCCATTTTCCTGAAGGTTCTGTCCCTGGCTCTGCTTAAAGCTTCGAGGTCTCTTCCAGCCAGCCGGAGGAGAGTAGCGGGGTGCTGCGGAACTTAATAGAATCCCTAAGGCTACTAACAATCCTCTGCCATTGAACTGCCTTAAGTAGATACTGTGGTGGGAGAAAGCTAAATAGGGCTCCATCCCCCTCATTCCGCCTGCAGCCCAGCCAGACTGTTTTTTTATGGTCAGCACCATTGTTCCCTCACTCCCCAGGTTAGCTTTAAATTGCAAATGATACCCTGAAAAGGAGTGTGTGTGTGTGTGTGTGTGTGTGTGTGTGTGTGTATGCATGCGCGTGTTCTGTTCTTTTTCTCTCCCTTGCTTTTTTTCCTCTCTTTATTCTCCCCTCCAAAAAAAAAAAAAGTGATCCTTGAAAGAAAATCATTTTAGGCCATAAGGAAATGAAAGGCATTGTTAATACAGCTCGGACCGTAGCAAATGAAATACATCACGGAGCTGAGAGCTGTTTTATTTTGGAGCTTTGGAATGTGGTCCACATGAGAACATAAACAATGGAGAATCTGCAGGAATTAATAGGCCGGGCTTGACATATTTCTCTTTGTTTGAGGCCGAACAGGCGAGAACTGCAGTGTGGGAGAAGGAGGAGGAGAATCTAATTTGATTAAAAAAAAAAATCCAATAATTCAGTTGATAGGAGGAGTGTGTTTGGCTACTACCCCTCTCTGTACCGGCCAGAAGAATCAATGGCCCAACGGCCATCCACCTCCTGAAGTCTCCTCACTGGCTGTGATCAAAATGCTTATTAAAAAAAAAAAAAAGAGGAAGAAGAAGAAGCAGCGGGGTGGGGAGGGGGGTGTCTCCACAGGATTGTTTGCAGCCTGCAAAGTGCTTCCGTGGCTGACATGAAAATGCTGGGAGCTGGGAACCTATTCCCAGGCAGCGGCCCTCTCTGTCACCTCGGTGGGTAAATAATTGTGCCTCTCGCATATGCCCTGTCATCAGCAGCAGGAATGAGGGGGCCCCAAGGACCGCCCTGGCAGCACGGGCGTTGCACCAGCAGAGTAAATTAAAACACGGATTAGAGCAAGCGTGATTGGGGGTGACAAGCAGGGCGGACACAGCCGCCGGAGTGAGCGCCTTACCCATATGGTCCTAGGGAAGCCTGTGCCGCTGCCGGCTTGCTCTCACCAGACTGCTCCAGCTGTCTGTCGGGAGGGGGCACTTAGGAGGCCTCAAGCCATTTTCTGGAACTGTGAAAATTAGTTTCCCTCCTCTACAAGTTCAGAAATAGCGCCAGCTGTGCCCAGGTACTGCAGGTCTCTGCGGTAGTATATGGGCAGGATAAGTTTGCCTGCCTCACCTTAGTCTTCACCAGAAGGGCGACCAACCAATAGGCTGGCACACACCTTTTGAATGTGTTTGCTTTGAATTCAGGAAAATGATTTCAAGGGGCCTCAGGCATGGGTAGTGAAACAGCGCTGGAGCCAGCACCAACAGGTGGCTTCTATGCAGGTGGATCTTCACACTGACATTCAGTAAGGTCCGGCCAGACTTATTAGCATGCACCAAGGTCAAAGATGCTGTCTTGTAGTTGTACATCCATGCCTGTGTACATGGTTGGGTAGATGACACCCTAAGATGTTCAGGAGGGTCCTGTGGGTCAGTGCAATTTAGTCTACTTCCATTTTTGTAAGTTGTTGCCATAGGGCAGAATTTGGTCCCCAAGAAGTGTTACCTCCTCTGCATGCCACAGACAGGCCTCATGGACTAGCAGTGACCCCAAGAGTGTCAGACTCCATGCCAAGAACAGGTTTGGTCAGCTCCCCCCATTCTACCAATGAGGAAGCTGAGGCTAAGAAAATGTCAGTCATTTGCTTGAGGTTGTGTGCATATAAGAAGTGAGATGAGGGCAGGCGGTGGTGGCACACACCTTTAATCCCAGCACTCGGGACGCAGAGGCAGGAGGATCTCTGTGAGTTCGAGGCTAGCCTGGTCTACAAGAGCTACTTCCAGGACAGGCACCAAAACTACAAAGAAATCGTGTCTCAAAAAAGCAAGAAGAAGAAGGAGAAGGGGAAGGAGAAGGAGGAAGAGGAGGAGGAGGAGGAGGAGGAGGAGGAGGAGGAGGAGAAGGAGAAGGAGAAGAAGAAGAAGAAGAAGAAGAAGAAGAAGAAGAAGAAGAAGAAGAAGAAGTGGGATGATGTGAAATTCTCTTCATTGACCTCCATAGTGACAAAGGATGCCAGTCTCCAAGACACACCATTCACCTTGGTACATATGGATCTTGTGTGGCTACGCTTCCGCATAGCGAAGGGCAAGAACTCACGTGTAAGCACTTCTGGATCACAGCTTCTACCTGGTAGACTGCAGCCCCCCTTCCCCTCCCCTGCAGATCCCCAAGCCTGCAGTAAGATGATAAGGAAATACCATGAAAGAGCTTGTTTAGAGAAGGTAAGGACTGAATCTTCAAGACTCAATTGCGGGAGTCTCTGGAGTCATGTCTGTTGCCTCTTGGAGATCAATAAGGATTCCATGGTGCTCAGAGATGGGTCTCAGATTCTATCAAAAACACCACCTGCACATACGCTCACACACACGCACACACACACACACACACACACACACACACACGGAGGGAGGGGATGCAGCTCCGTCTTCCTGCTTGCTCAGGACTAACTTTCTGACTTTTTAGAGACTGCTGTTTCTAGTCCATCCACGCTCCATGTCTGACGGGTTGGTCAGCAAAGCACAGTAGCCCCCACTGCTGCTACCATGCTGCCATGGCTCCTCAGGTGGGCCATGACTGGAACCTCTCCCCAAGTCTTTTGCTTTATGCTTGTCTCTCTATCACAGCCTTTAAATCAGTGGTTCTCAGCCTGTGGGGGTTGTGACCCTCTGGGGGGGGGGCGTGTCCAGCAACCCCCCCGGGGGTAGCATATCAGATATCTGGCGTGTCAGATATTTACATTATGATTCATAACAGCAGTGAGATTACAGTTACGAAGTAGCAACAAATGTTTTATGGCTGGGGTCACCACAACGTGAGAAACTGTATTACAGGGTCGCAGTGTGAGCAAGGTTGAGAACCTCTGGTTTAAATGGATCCAGAATCCCAATGGCTTCTCATGTCACTCACAAAAAAGTTTCTTGGTTACTTCTGTTTTCCTTCTTCGTAATTTTGTATTTCACTCTTGGTGAATCTCTCTCTCTCTCTCTCTCTCTCTCTCTCTCTCTCTCTCTCACACACACACACACACACACACACACGTATATGTGCCATACACTTGCTGATGGTCCCTCTTCCGGGGACTGTTCTTCCCTTGAGTGGGTCATATCATCACTCCTTGTCTGGGGTGTCTTCAATACCACCTCATCAGGGAGATTTCCTTGGCCCTTCTAGAAGAAGTAGCTTTTCCTTCCCACATCCACTCACTCTTTCCTGTCTTTCCTGGCGTGCATCATGTCCCTCCCTAGCATCATCACCCAGAGCCTAGGTCCTAGACTTTATCTCTTTGATCTGTCCCTAGCATCATCACCCAGAGCCTAGGTCCTAGACTTTATCTCTTTGATCTGTCCCTAGCATCATCACCCAGAGCCTAGGTCCTAGACTTTATCTCTTTGATCTGTCCCTAGCATCATCACCCAGAGCCTAGGTCCTAGACTTTATCTCTTTAATCTGCTGCTGCACCCTAGAACTTGAATCAGTGTCTCGCACATAAAATGCGCCCAGAGTTGCATGCAAAAGATGCTCTAACTGTCTGCATAGCTTCAGTTCCTGCCACCAGGAAGCTGTCTCTCTTCTTCCCTCTCCTTTCCTCCAGTCATTTGAGAGACACCCCTGGAGCCCACACCTGCATAGGCTGCTCCAGGCCCAAGGCTACTTCTTGGTAAAGGCACTGTCCTTGCAGTTAGAGCTTTCTCTCTACAAGTTACCCAGTCTTTCTTCCTAGCTCCCTAAACCACACTGGAGTTGTTCCTGTTCTCTGGGTCTTCTACCAGATACCTGCTGAGCTTTCATGTTCTAGAATATTCTTCCCTATCCCTCACCTCCTGAACTTGTGCTTGAGCTGATGTAAATAAACTCAGGTAGATACACCCACCTCCTCCTCCATACACACAGCCATTTCAAAGTCTCTAGGGTACAGTAACGCCTGGAGATGGAAATGACATTGAGGGGTCTAGATTGCAGTCGGGCCTTCTGGAAAACTCCTGTGGTTGCTTCTCTTTGTTCTAGAACAGGAAGGAAAAGCTCAGAAGGCTCACTGACTAGCCAGGGCACCTGCATGGCAGCAGTGGAGCTGGATGACAGCATGGGAGCTCCTGTCTGTGTGTGTGTGTGTGTGTGTGTGTGTATGCATGCATGCATGCAGCTTGATGTAACCCACAGCGGGCAGTTTGTGTGGGCAGCAAGCGTGTGTGTGGCGAGGGCACTAGTCTTTCTCAATTAGAGATAAAGGCCTGTCATGTGAAACTCTTTTGTGCCTGCTCACCCTTTGCCGCCCGAACCACAGGTCTGGGATCCTCTTAAGAGATGGGATGGGGTCTTGAACATGCCCTTCATGCAAGGCTTAGAGGGAGAAGGAAGCCTGTAAAACTCTAGATTTGTAAACTTTAGCCTTTGGGAGGAGGAGGAGAAGGAGGAGGAGGAGGAGGAAGAGGAGAAGAAGAAGAAGAAGAAGAAGAAGAAGAAGAAGAAGAAGAAGAAGAAGAAGAAGAAGACAACTACAGTAACTTATTGAGTTGAAATATATTTGCCAGGTGGTGGTGGCGCACACCTTTAATCCCAGCATTTGGGAGGCAGAGGCAGGTGGATCTCTGTGAGTTTGAGATTAGCCTGGTCTACAACATGAGTTCAGGACAGCCAGGGATACACAGAGAAACCCTGTCTCAGAAAACAAACAAAAGAAATATATTTAAATATATTTCAACACAGTCCAAATGTGGACTGGAGAGTTGGCTCAGGGCTTAAGGGCACTTGTTGCAAAGGATCCAGGTTTGATTCCCAGCACCCATCTGGAGGCTCATCACCTTTTCAGGTAAGAGGCATGTGAATGGCACACAGATGTTCTTACAGGCAAGACATTCATACCCATAAAATAATAAAATAATCAATATAAAAATTTAAAGAAGCTTGTAATTTATATAAATTTAGTGATTCTGCCCCAGTGCCATTCCCCCACAAACAGACATGACAACCAAGCACATACCTGTGCTGAGTCACGGACTGGAAGGAACAACTTCCCTTGGAAACTCTCCAGGGACTCAGAGCCAGCTCTCAACCTCCAATATCAAACTGGTATCCTCAGGGTGCCCAGTACCCAAATCTATTTCCAGTTTCCAACACGTACCTGCCCAGGTATGGTTGGACTGCACGGCAAAACCAAATTCAAATCCCATTAGATAAAATAGATTATATCGAGGTTAAAGCAGCTGCGGTTGGGCTAGCATTGTGCCTATGTGTGGGAACATGGAAGCCATTCTAGGAAATCCCCACTGAAAACGCCACTCCGTGGAGCTGGAGATGTGCAAGTGACTTCCAGGTGCTCAGAGAGCGGCCCTTCAGTGTGCCTGCACTCTGGGCACCAACATGAGCACGTCTGTTATGTGCACAAGCACCAAAGCAGTTGAGATAAGGGCATTTCAAGGGGGTGCTTCAAACTGTTTCAATTTCTGTCTCTTTCCTGCACATTTGTAAGGACTTCCAAACTGAAAGTCAAAAGCAGAGACAGAGCTCGTTATTCAGAATCATAGTGTTCGGTATCAAACTAAAAAGGGAACATGATTAAATTGAAAGGAAAAAAAAACAGAAAATATAACAGGAGACATTAAGTGGTTGGCAGGAGGAGCAAGCAGGTATCTGTTTGGAAGTGATGGTGGTATATTTTTGCTTCTTTTTTTTTCCTTTTTCTTTAAGTCTTTTTCCTCTTTCACTGTTTCCAAGATTGCCAAGGTTCCGACCGTGAGAATGCATCCGATAGCATCAGGTACCTTTGGAAGGCCATTAAGTGTCGCTTGCTGGGTGTCTAGGTGCTTCTAGACGGGGTCTCTTTGAAGTCCTTCAGCGGTTCAGAGCCTCGGATGCTAATTGTATGCAAAGAAATAAAACACTTAAGCAAACTTCAATCTAAGGAGATTTGCATAAAGGATTAGGGCCCCGGTGGCCCCTCTAAAATACTCTTCCCTCTGAAAACGGGCGTGCTGTGTTCTCAGACCCCCCCCCTCAATTACTTTGTGTTCGTATCGAGGTCGCTTTAATCCGGCTTTCATCTGGCGCACCTTCTCTAAACCTTGCAGGGCTGTGCTTAGGGAGCTGGGCTCACTCTCTTCCCAAACTGAAGGGGGCTTTCCTTTCATTAGTGGCCCTAAGAAGATTACCCAGCGCTTGTTTGTTGTTGTTGAGGCAACTAATTTGCCTAAAGCTCTTTGTTTTTCCAACTGGTTTACACTTTAATGCCCTTGATTGAATTCCAACAACAAGGGATCAACTTGACCAGGCATCTTTCTTCAAGAAGAGAACAAAAAAAAAAAAAAGAAAAGAAAAGAAAGGAAACGAAAAGAGGAGAAAAAAAAAGAGCAAAGAACGTGCTTTTTAATCAAGGGCCTGATACATATACGTACATATGTAAGTGTGTGTGTATGTGTGTACATATATATGTATAACAAAATCAATTATTTGCATGCCAAAATCAGACTCCTGGTTAACAGATAAACACATATATATTCAGCCACTTAGAAACTTTTCCAAGACACTAGCCCTAATTGACGTATCACCTAGGCCTTGTTTCCTTCCTAAAAAGGTGACTTTGCATCAATAAAACCGGGCCTCTGTAACCCCCACAGCCGAAACGAGGGGAGACAGACCCCACGGCATCACTTCAGCGGGGTGAACTTCCCATAGTTCAGCTCAGGTTGTCTTGGTCTTCCTGTCTTACCCCTTGATCCTGCCTCATCCTTCTTGTCCTTTGCAGTCTGGGGACAAAGCAGCTGGCAGGTATTTTCAAAGAACTCGACAGGACCTGATTTGTCTGTACATTCAAAACTATGGGCCTGTTTAGAAGCCACTTTCTTTTTTATCTGGGTAATTGTCTGGGCACTAAGCGGTAAGCCCCTTCTTTCTCATTCACAGCCATTTAGGCATTTGGGCCAGTTAATTAGCATAATTGGTTTGTTTAATTAGCATGAGGCCTGCTGGCCGCTCTCACGCTGGGTGCCTCTATTTACTTGGAGATATGGGGACTGGGCACCCTGAGGACACCGGCCTGGTGTTGTGGGTTGAGAGCTGGTGCTGTGGGTTGAGAGCTGGCTCTGAATCCCTGGAGAGTTTCCCCAGCACTAAGCACCTTGAAGGTTGACTCTGGGACTTCCTAAGGCAAAACACTGTTGGTATTCTGCACTTTGTCAGAAAAGAAGAGGAAGAAGAAGAAGGAGAAGGAGAAGGAGGAGGAGGAGGAGAAGGAGAAGGAGAAGAAGAAGAAGAAGAAGAAGAAGAAGAAGAAGAAGAAGAAGAAGAAGGCAAACGGGCCAATCGCCTGGCTGCTGGCTCTGGGGGAGGTGACACTCAGCATGGTGGCTCTGGCAGCTGAACAAGCAGGGTCAACAAACTCAGAGGTAGAGAACCCCCTGCAAGTCACCTCAGAAGGCAGCGGGGTAACAGGGCTTGCGGTTTCTCTGGAGACTGCCCACCCTGGGTGATTTTCTCCTGCTGTGAGTGTGGTAGAGGAGAAACAAATGACTATGATAAGAACAATTATCACGTGCCTACCGTGTGCCGAGTTATCTAACAAACAGAGCCTCCTCGGAGAAGATGTGAATGGAAAATTCCAATCACCCTGTCCCCGTGGGTGCAACTTCTCCACTAGAAAAACAACTGTAAATATCTTGAGAAAGCCAGTCAAAATAAATAAACAGATAGATAGATAGATAGATTGATAGATAGATGATAGATAGATGATAGATAGATAGATGATAGATAGGTGGATGGATGGATAGATAGATGATAGATAGATAGATAGATAGATAGATAGATAGATAGATAGATGATAGATAGGTGGATGGATAGATAGATAGATGATAGATAGATAGGTGGATGGATAGATAGATAGATAGATAGATAGATAGATAGATAGATAGATAGATGATAGATAGTGTGTGTGGGTCCCATTCCCCTCTAGAGATGATGGTGCACCAAGCTTCTAATTTTATAGCACCATGGGGAGCGTGTGGTTCCTCCTGTCGATTGCATTTTAGACCAGGTTCTTTAAAACATTGGGAAGAAAGATGGTTTAAAGCACCTGGACATAAAGTATCCAAATGGGTGACTTTGGCTGGCCTAGAACTACTCTTAAGGAGGAGGTGAGGTGGAGGTGGGGGTGAGAGGAGGAGGGTATGAGGTGGGGGTGAGGGGGTGCAAGGATTCTGCCTCCCTGAAATGTAAATCTGGGCAGAGCAGCTTAGGTCTCAACCAGGCAGAACTTGAAAACACGTGTATTTAAAAGGCTCCTGGAGTTAAATAGCTTCAAAGACCCCCAGGAGGAGGGCCTGAAGCCATTTGAAATCTGGTTCTGGTGACCTGACTTATTAAAGGGATCGACAATAGACAGTTGGGGGTAGATTTTTGTCGATTTGGGTGGGATATAAATCACCTACTCAGACGTGTTTAAATTGTGATTATATTTTTTGCTTTTCTTTCTTAAAATAAATCCATTGTTTTAATTCCTGTTCTGTTGAAATCCTATTTGATTTAATAGAATTTAACTGAAGGTTCAAGGTGAACTATAGCAACTGTAGACAATAAAAGGGGTTTTGTTTGTGTGTGTGTGTTCTCTATGTAGCCCTGCCTGTCCTGGAACTCACTCAGTAGACCAGGCTGGCCTCAAACTCAGAGACTCTCCTGCCTCTGCCTCCCAAGTGCCGGGATGAAGGGTGTGCCCAATATGCCAGGCCTAATAATATAATTTAATACAGGTCTACCTGTTTGTTATTAAGGTGAGTCTTACTGTCTACTTAACAATCTAAATTCAATATTTCAATATAAGTTTTGTTTTGGTTTGGTTTTTGGAATGGTAGCTCACACTGATAAGCCTAGCATCTGGGAGGCTGAGTCACTTCGGAGGCTAAGTCACCTGAGGGAACCGCAAATTCTAAGCCAACTTATGCCACATAGGAATATCCTGTCTCAAAAGAAACTACTAAGTTGGACCCTTTTTGAGAACTATTTGAGTTTGACTCTCAGGCCTTTTCAACTTCTTATAATGCTGGACTAATGAGATCAAGAAGTATGTTCAGTTCCACATGGCAATGACCAACACAGGCCAAAACACTCATTATCTACCGAGTGTCCTAAGCTTAGTGAGTCTCTGAACACAGGAATAGTGGAGAAAGAGCGCAATGCATTTGAAAACACGTGTGGACGGTGGCTTGAGACCCAGGCTAAATAGTTTTGCTATTCAGTGTTCAGTGACCAAATTTTGGAAGGGGATTGCCTGGGAAGGTAGCATCCTATTACTTTTTTAGATTTAATTGTGTGTGTGTGTGTGTGTGTGTGTGTGTGTGTGTGTGTGTGTGCGCGCGCGCGTGTATGCAGGTGCATACCTGTGGAGGCCAGAAAAGGGTGTTGGATCCACTGAAGCTGGAGCTGTCCATGGTTTGAGCTGTCCACCATGGTTTCTGGAACCCTAACTCAGATCCTCTGCAAGAGCAGGAAGCACCATTAACCATGGTTATTCCCAATATCTACATTCATACATTTTCCTTCCATCCTCATTTCCCCATCAAAGGCTCCTCACCCTCCTTCTATCTTGGCCAACATTAGAATGTAGCCCCGTCTCACTGTAGCCATGATAAGCTAAATATGAACAGATCACCCAAAGGAAGATCTTTACTTCCAACCATTTTTATTTCATATTTATTTTATTTTACCCTGAAGCAATACCTGGACCCAGCTCTAACTGAGCTCAGGGCTCTCTGTTTATTCTAATACATTGGATATGCAGAGAGACCGAGTTTGCAAACTTGCATAAAATAAAGGCTCTTTGCTTTTACATATGGGACTCGGTCTCCTTGTTGGTTTTGGGGGGACTTTGCGGATTTGGGCACCAACCTGAGTGAACTCAGTACAAAGGTAACCACTCACAGGGCAGTGTTTGACATCTTGAACCAGGGTAAGCAGGGAGGCACACAGAATCTTCAGGGTCAAGCTCTGCCATCCTTTTCTTCCCCAGAACATTATTTTTGGTGGCAGTGGTGACACAGGCTGTACATACTTATCAAGAGTGTTCCTGCCCAAACTGTTCCTACTTGGTTGGCTCACCCACTGGGGACAGACTAGCAAAGGAGCCTACAGTATGTGGGTCTCAGTTCTAATGTTCTGGGGAGCAGGGCCCTGACAAACTGAATGCTGAGATCACGACATCTCCAGGTTCACCTGACACTGCTGCTATGGGAGACAATATGGATGACAAAGGGTTCAGACTTGGCTCCCACTCCAGACTCATCTTTAAAATTAATGTTAAGAGATACATTTATGAGCAGCACTTAGGACTGAACCCAGGACCTCGTTTCTGCTAGCCAAGCATTAATAACTTTTCTTACTGAAGTAAATAATAATTAAATAAATAATTCTGAAAATGCAAACACTTTGAAACAATTCTCCACACCCAGGCCAAGCTCTCCACTCAGTCAGGATTCCTGAGGGGGCTAAGGCTTTTCTAGGGCTGTGCTCCTAGGAGTGACATCCCAAGAAGAAATTCTTAGGTACCACTTTTTGGTGGCCCTCCACCAACAGATGAACTCTGTCAGTTAGTGATGCCAAACCCAACTGCCTAATTACGCAGATGCTGTTAGTGACCTTCAGTTTCCTCCAGGACATCCAGTGTCCCTACAAGAGCCCCAGTGTGACGCTCTTAACTGCCACCCCCTCCTTCCTCTCCCTCCAGTGATTGAACTCCCAGGCATCAGGGGCCTCCTTTTATCTCATATTTAAAACACAAGCAATGGTTGGAATTCATTTTCAATTTATTTTCCAATCATACGATAGGGATGATTGTGTGGACTATTCGGGCTGGTGGAAGGTTGGTGAGGCTGGCTCAGGGAAAGAGGCCCCAGAGCTCCAGGGGTTAGTCTGCGGGGAGCAGTTAATCGAATAAACTAATCTGCACTGTGAAGATTAACTCACCCTGGCTGCGGGAAGCCCGGTGAGGCGAATGCAAATAGTAAGGACCTCCAGGTGCTCGGTCTTTCAGTCTGGGGTCTCAGCGGCCCCTCAGCTCCCTCCCTTCCTGCCTGCTCCCTTGCTCAGCTCTTACGCTGGAAAATTGTGAAAATGCAGAGGTGTTCACTGGTGGAGAGTTGCGCTGTGGCAAGCCACGGTGGGGTGTCTTCTTGGACTGTTCTCGCCAAGCCTTTTCTAGCTACAAGGACCCTGGGGTTGTGCTTGAGGTAACTGTGCATGACGCTTTGGTTTAAAGCAGCCCTGGTGGTGGGTAAACTGCCTGGCTTAAGGAGTTTAAGCAGCTCTTCACCAACACCCTTGGCCTTTGAGCCCCTCGGCCAAGATGGGCAGGTAGGCCACTTTGGGGGCATGCGCCATCGTGTCTGCACGCAGCCTAGGCGTGTTGTGTGTTTTCCGTCCTGCTGGAGTTTGGGATCACGTCTATGCTGGGTGGGCTGAGAGGAAGCTTTCGGTTTGGAGACGACACTCCTTCCCCCTCCCAGGGCAGCCTGCCCATTTGCTTAGTATCTGACAGCTCATCCCCTGGGGTCTGTAAGTCCCTATGACACCCCACTTCTGGGAGCAGGTCTCTCACTCTGATTGGAGCGGCAGTAAGAAGAGGTGGGGGGGTCAGGGGCTGCATCTCTGGAGCAGTCAATGTGCTCCCTAGGGTTCTCAGGAAGCCAGAAAAAGTCTTAAGAGATGTTGGGTTTTCTCACTCAGCTTTATACATGGAATCTAAGAGTTAGCTCTGACTGGCTGACAGAATGGGGTGAGATAGGTCACAGGACTCACAGTAGCTTACGGCTTCTCAAACTGGGTCTCTGTTTCCAGGAGAAGGTCTGGTGCCATTCACATATCTTGGTGATTTGAAAGAGATATCTCCCATAGTCTTGGGTACTTGAATTCTCGGTTCCCAGTTGGTGGTGCTATACAGGGAGGCTTGGGAGGTGTGGACTTGCTGGAGGAAGTATGTCACTGAGGACTTGCCTAGAGGAGTTTAAAGACTAACGCCATTTCTGTTTTACTCGCTTTTCCCTGCTCATTATTCAAGATGTGAGCTCTCAGCCTTCGATCCGCCATCCTTGAGTCTAACTCTTTCGTCTCTAAGTCGCCTTGGTCATGGCTTTATCTCAGCAATAGAAAAATAAGTAACACATATATGGACCCCATCTGGGTGGGATGGTGGGATGGTTAGAAAAGCCATGCATTGTGCCTGGTGGATGATTTCAGACCTCAGATTCCTCTCCAGCTGGCTATGATGTCAAGTAGGTTTTGGAACCAAAGGGTAGCCAGGAGCCAGGACTGATACATAGGGCTGTTGTTGGCCAGGTAGGTGCCACTAGATAGACACAGTGGATGCCACAAGCCCAGTACTCTCCCCATCTGTTGCTTGGTCATGTTTGAGTTTTCATCCAGCCTGGCTTCCTATCTGCGCCACCAAGCAGACCTCACCCCCAGTCTCTGACTCAAACTCTTCCTTAAGGAAGGGCTCTTGACCCTGGCGTCTCCATTAGAATGCTGGCTGGTGTTTAAAAAATCAGGATGAAGTTCCCTACCTCCAATTGGTCAGAAGACTTTCTCTGTTGCCAGAGTTCCCAAAGTCACTATCTCTGAATTTGGTTCTAATTATGTGTAAAAAAAAAAAAAAAAAAAAAAACTCCTGGTTAAGAGACTAGAATCTCTGGCCCCAGTGGGAACCTAATATTCTAGTTGAACCAGGTCACTCACTCGGCCAAGGGAGCACCCAAAAGGGGGGATCACCTTAAGACACGCTAAAGAGATGGTGGATAATTATTTATTTATTTATTTATTTATTTAAATTTTATGGTTTATTAACTTTATTTTATGTGCATTGGTGTGAAGGTGTCAGATCCCCTGCAACTGGATCTTCAGACAGGTGTGAACTGCCATGTGGGTGCTGGGAATTGAACCCGGGTCCTCTGGAAGAGCAGTCAGTGCTCTTAACCACTGAGCCATCTCTCCAGCCCCTAATTAGTTATTTAATGGGATACTGGAAGTTTCCTCCTACAATCCCTGCCGCTCCTGTAGCTCATGAGCCACATAGTCTGCCAGTTTTT
The DNA here is from genome assembly GCF_018167655.1 of Microtus oregoni. Lineage (NCBI taxonomy): Eukaryota > Metazoa > Chordata > Mammalia > Rodentia > Cricetidae > Microtus > Microtus oregoni. The sequence continues at coordinate 59,431,695 of NW_024543063.1, read as the reverse complement.
CTGGGTTAGTGTAATTTCTTCCCCATTCCGTCTCTTTTCTAAGCATGCACCCTAGCACTTTGGTTTTCCATGACGTTTTGGGCTTCCTTACTCTTTTTCTGATGCCTCTTCTCTGCCATGTGGCTTCTCATCCATACTGTTTCTAACCTCCAGACCAGCTTAATGGCAGGGCTTTCTTCCTTCTCTCTCCAGTTCTCCTCCTCCAGGCAGCACCCGATGTTCACAGCTGGCCTACCCTGGGTCTTTCCTTTAAACACCAGTCAGATTGTCTTGGAGCCAATTCTTAAATTCCCTTGTTAAAGTGACTGAGAGTACACAAGAGGGGGACCCAGATTTCACCTGTGTCAGTGTGCCCAGAGATGCTGTGTAAACATGCTGTGCAGTGTGCCTTGTATAAGCATGCCAGGCTGTGTGCCTTGTATAAGCGTACCAGGCTGTGGGCTTTGTTTGAGCACTCTATGCTCTTTACCTTGTGTGGGTGTGCTGTGCTGTGTGCCTTGTGTTAGTCCACTGCTCTTTTGGGAGAAGAGTCTCATTTTAATTATTGAAAATGTATTATCAGCCTTCCCCAAATTCAGATTAGAGCCACAGCATTCTTCATGACTGAAACTGGCTTTATTTCCACTGCCGTTACCCACCTGTCTTAGTCACTGTTCAATACCTTAGCTACTCTATACTGTGAAGAGACACTATGGCCAAGGGAACTTACCAAAGGAAGTTAACATGTCCAGAGTTCTGTGTCCTGGTAGATCCAGATTCACCACAGACACCATGCCCTTCTCACTGGCATGGCAGATCTCTGCAGTCCAATCCTGAGCCTGTATTACTCAGCTTACCACACACTCCACATCTGCTCACATCTGGCCATTCACATTTCTCTAAGAGCCTGCACATGGGCCCGTCTGGCAAGCTGTTCCTAGGCCCGGCCTTTCCACTTTGTCTGTAAAGAGTCCTCCATTCCCCTACAGCTGCCTTCCGCGGCCCCCTCATGGTTCTTCCCCCAGCTCCTTCCTGCTGCTGCACCCTGTCCCCTGTAGCGCAGTCATTAGGGGATTCCCTGCTTGTGTTAGTTCTGGGTGCAAGTCTTGGCCCTGTTACTTCTTGCCTGTGGCATTAGTCAAGTCTGAGGATATTCAGAGACAGAAAAATGGAGCTAATCCTCGGAGGATTATTTAGCAATTTAATGGAGAGAGTGCGTAGAAGAGCCTGGCTGTGGGCCCACGCTTAGCACAAACAGTTTAGGGATCCCAGCTTCTATCCCATCAGCGGCTCTCGATTTCCATCTCCAAGTGACTTCTTTAAAAAACATGTTCTTAGTTGAAATAGAGGTACATTACTTCCCCCTCCCTTTTCTTCCTCCAGCCCCTCCCAGCTACCCTCGCTTAAACCCCTCCCATGTCCCCTCACTCTCAAGTAGATAGCCTCTTTTTCTTTGGTTACCATAGTTACATACATGTATGCATGTATATACACATAAGCATGTACTGCACATATATACACATATGTACATAGACATATTATACACACGCACAGATAAACACCTACTGAGTCTGTCTTTGTTCTTTGCATGTCTGATTTCAGAGCCAACCGCTCTGCATTGGATAACCAATAAGGATCTCATCCCTGGGAGAATCTAATTCTCCCTCTTCTAGCTGTCATTAGATGCTTAGAGTTCCTTTGTCCAGGGGTGGGACCATGAGACACTTTCCCCCTTCCGTGTTAACATGCCCATTGATACTGCCACTGCTTCCATCTCATTTGTGCATCCACTTCTAGGGGAGACTGTTTCACACCAGGCTTCCTGGGATTCTGGCTCTTACAATCTTCTTGAGTCATACATGCAGTACCTATGATGTGTGATCCCCTGGGCATACGGTTAGGGTTTGGGATGTAGTATAGAATTATGCTGGCCTAGCAGAGTGGAAATAGTAGGTTCTTTTCTAACATCTACGGCCTCACTAACCCTGGCAAGTTGGCTGGCTCTCCAGTAGCTGGCACGATGTCCCTCCAGTTGAGTGGGACTTAAGTCCAATTAGACAGCTGTTGCTTGCCACCGTCTTGTGAGTGCTGCTTCTTGCACCTTTGTACCTATCTTGTCATGCTGGTCATTGTCATAGTTCATGCGGTTGCAGCTGGGTAGGGCTGTTTAATGGCTTATCTCCCTTGACAGCTTGCTCAGTATTTTCTGGAACCATGGAAGCTACACCACAGGAAAGAGTTTTCAGGTCAGATCCAGGCCAAATCAGCGGAACCATCAGCGTCCTGTGTGTGATGTCTTCAATAAGAGGGGTCCACCTTCAGCTCCTGAGAGGCAACTAAAGACTTGTCAATAATTTATACTGTTTTGGGAGTCACTTAGACTACCAGGACAAACCATTCAAGAGGAGAGTTTCTCACGCCTGGTGCTGGGGGTTTTGTTAGTGTATGGCTCTTGTAGGGAGCATTGTTAGCCCAAGAGGCTTAGCTTCCTCTAATGTTTGTGTGTGTTATGTATAGTTTTTGGTAAATATATGATTCCTTGAGGCTTTATTAAAAAAACCTCAGTGTTATTTGTCTTGACCTTATACATGTCCAGTGATTCAGATTTTATTGGTCTTGGGAGGGCTCTTTCATTAATAATTTAATTAATTAAAATTTTGATTATTGTGGTTATATATATATGTATATAGATCACAACTCTTTATCATTTTAGCCATTCATAACAGTAAAAGTCGATGGCATTAAGCACACCCACACTGTTTACAAACCATCACCACTATCTCTACCCAAAGCCTTTTCATCATCCCCAACAGAAACAATTAAACGATACCTTTCTCTCTCTCTTCCTTCTCGGGCAGCTGCTGGGTACCCTCTACTCAATTTTCTGTCTCCATCATTTTGCCTGTTTCAGCTGCATCATGGAAGCAATATCACACAGTATGTCCTTCTGCACCTGGCTTGTTACACTAAGCAGACCACTTTCAGATCTGTTCCTATTGTGGCACACATAAAGTTTTTCCTCTTTTCTGAGGGAGAAGGCTGTTCCCTTGCACGGACACGCAGCACTTTGTGTGCCTGTCTGTTGACACTTGTGTGTTGCCCATCCATGGGCTGTTGTGACAGTGTTGTCACCAACATTAGCGTACAGATATCTCCTTAGCCTCTGCTTCTGATTTTCAAAACGTTTACATCCAGGAGTGTAAATTTACCGGGTAGTTCCCTGTTTAGCCACTTGGGAAGCCAGCCAATCATTTCCCACGGTTTCATTTCAATGGTTCCACCATTTCCTTCTGACCAGTGATGCTCAGGCTCCAGTTTTCAGTCCTGCTAGCAGAGGAGAGTAGCAACTCCTTGTGGCTAAATTTGCAGTTTCTTAATGACTAAATACGTTAGAACTCTTCTCTGTGTTTATTGCCTACTTACGTGTTGTCTTTTGAGATATGTCTATTTGGGTCCTTTTTTTTCTTCTTTTCTTCCATATATTTTTTAAAAAGTACTTATTTATTTATTATATATACAATATTTTGTCTGTGTGTATGCCTGCAGACCAGAAGAGGGCACCAAACCTCATTACAGATGGTTGTGAGCCACCATGTGGTTGCTGGGAATTGAACTCAGGACCTTTGGAAGAGCAGGCAATGCTCTTAACCTCTGAGCCATCTCTCCAGACCTCCATATTTATTTCAGAGGCTCACTGCTTATTTCAGGATCTCACTATGTCTTCCAGATGTCCTTGAGTTCAGTGGTCTTTCCTGCCTCAGCCTCCCCAGTGCTGGGATTCTTACCATGCATTACTACAACCAGTAACTTTGCTCACTTTTAAGTTGGGTTGCGTATTATTTTGCTGTTGACTTGTAAAAATTCTTCATATAGTCTGGATATAAAATTTCTCCTGCTCTATTGCTTTCTCGGTGGTGTCGTTTGATACACAGGAGCACTTAATCTCGATGAAGCTTTATCTGTCTATTTTAATCTCATCGTGCTGCAGACAGACCTACGTGGCACAGCCAGACTAACGGGCGGGGGAGGAAAGGGAGACACTGTTGTAGACGGTAGGTCCAGCACAGATGCTCCAGAAGATGCCTGGCTCTACCTCTGTTGCCCCTGGCCAGACAATATCCACACTGAGTGCTTGATAGGATTGGCAGCAGGAGCCTCCAGCTCGAGATGCCGACTACGAGGCACGTGACCTGCAGAGCATGGCTTCCGGTCAGGAGGAATGCGCAACCTGGAATCCTCCAACTTCGTCTGCGCCGGTGGAGAAAAAGGAACAGATGGACTCTAATTGCAGACCTGTTGTGGGGACATTGCTAACAAACACACAAGTAGCAGTAGACAGGGCTTTTTGGAACCGAATGTGACTTGGCAGCTGGGGACGGCAGTCTAATTACCAACATCTGAGTTTCTTGTTTAATGAAGGGGAATGTGGAAAACAGCCCTGCTTTCAGCAGCGGGGTGGAGAACCATGCCAAAGCTGTGGCTTCACCACGTCCGCACTGTCTCGGTGGCCATAGCTTCTCTGTCATCCAGGGCCTGTATTCCTTGCTTCCTGGATGCCAGTCCTGCTTTGGGAGAGGCTTGGAATTCTGGGGCTTCTGGGGTGTCAATCACAGGCCAGTAGAGAACAGGAGGGGATGGGTACATTGGCTCACCACAGCCACTTTTCTTCTTATCTGGTCACGTGGACAGTCTGGGAAAATGAGTCACACGTCGCCTGCGTCTGTCCACATTCTCTGACACTCTCCGATTTGACCTTGAGATATGCATGCCCCAGTACGCCAGTTTTATAGTTCATAGCTTTATGACAATACTTGTGAAAGCTTATGTAGACTTGCTGGAAAGCCTCTTAAAAAAAGTTCTGAAGACAGACATCATTATGATTTCTGGTTCACGGAGGTATGGAAAGGTTGTGCAATCTCGTGTGGGAAGCTGGCTTGGGGGGGGGGGGCTTGCTAATGTCCCAGAACGTGTGCTTTATATGTGTGATCCCACTTAGGCCTCACGACAACTTTCTGAGGTGAATATGGTCACAGCCTGTGTTTGAGACTTGAGGAAACGGAGGTTCGAAAGGTCAGGTTGCTCAGAAGCAGAAACTAGTGCTGCGCTAAGCTACAGCTGAGCTCAGGGTGTCTGTGTGGTGCTTTACTGGGCTCCCCCCCACCCTCCGTGAGAGCAAGCCCTGGAGCACTGTGGGATGTCAAACAGCCTGGTTCTGTTTAAGACTTGTAGATTCACTGACCATCGCAACACAAGGTCGGTTTAGGAGGCTCCGTGAAAGATCGGAGTAAAGTCGGCCTTAAAGGGATCAAATTAATTTTAGAGTTTAGACACTAAAAGCTTATGAAAGCAACTTCTTCTGTCAGGGACAGGTTCCAAGGGGGTTCCTGCACAGGTATGTGTGAGGCTTCCGAGGATCTACACTGTAGAGTTCTCACAAATCCTGGAGCTTAGCATCTCCATATCCTGTCACAGCGACCCTAAGTCCTTAAGGAAAATCACGCATGCTCCACTCTGGGCACCCCAGCCACCCCAGGAAGGAACTGCTTGCTGTGAGAAACAGTATTGTAGACTTGTGCTTCTTCACTCCCCACTTCGCCCGGTGGCTAGGCTGCCTTGCGTCTGGGACGGATGGTGGCTTTCTACAGCGGACGATGGAATTTCCTTCTCCCAGTCTGCGTCAGTCTATACATTACACCCTTCCCTGAGTGTTTGAGGTGAGAAGCAGTGGAGTAAGTCCTGAGGGAGTGAAGTTCTGAGTGAATATGTATTGTTTACACGGGCATGGCCATAACGCGGACTCCGAGGCCCCAGGTCCATGGGAAATTGGCAAAGCTGGTACCCACATGGGCCAGGCTCAAGAGGAATGGCAAAGCTTTCCTCCAGGATCCAAGGAGCAAAGTAACTAGCACTTAGTGCTTAGTCGGTAGGTGCAATGACTAGCAACTTCAGCTTCCTCTTCCTGGAAGTTTATAGTGTGAGACTGCGGACCTATAGAGACCACCTGCTGAGGCTAGCTAGTCCCTCCCCAAGCTGTGCCTACTAAACACGCTGTGGTTCCAGGTTTCTGCAGAAGTGGGTGCCTTCCGTTAGAGTTGCAGACCCCTATCTGATCCTGGCTTTATTATACATGTGCCTGTCCTTTTGTCATTCCTCCTAGTCAGGGTTCCAGGAGACAAGCCTCTAAAGTCAGAGCATGTGGTCATGTGCAATTAGGGCAGAACTGATACACATGGCTGGGAGGAGTTGCTAGTTGCATAATCAGATGAGGGGAAGGTCCCCAATGCCCTCCTAGAAGGGAATGTCTACCATTGACCAAGCCCAGCTGTGATCCTTCACAAGCAAACCCAGCTGGTTTTATGAAGATGGTAGTGCACCTTACTTTCCGCTTGATGTAGCATTTTTTTTCTTTATTAAGATTTACAGCAGATCTCAGGGCTTAAAATCAACTATAATAATGTTTCAAGTCTTATATCCACCCTTCACTTTCCTCTCTAGTAGTGTGGACCACTAGGGCTGTCTTGACGAAGAGAGGAAGGCGGAAGTGATGCCAGTCATGCTGTGAGAGTTTGTTGAGATTGCCTCTGATTCCAAGGAAGAAAGCTAGAGATGGCGTACTTCCTCTCTTGTTCCCTCTGAACGCATAGACAACACCTGGGAATAATAATATACAGGGCAAATATGTGGGGACTCTGAGAGCTTAGAGTGGTAGGACAATTCAGAAAAAAAAAAAAAAACCCAGACATTGAAATGCCACTAAACTGGGGTGAATCGGTCGTTTTCTCTCTGAGCTTTCCAATGCTTGACTTTCTGTACAAATGTGGTCACAGAAGCATGTAGACCATTGGAGGTGACCGAAGCATCAACTTCTTGGCAGAAAAATGGAGAAGATGCATTCAAAAGTACCAGAGAGATAAGGTAGCAAAGACAGAAGAATTCAAGAAAGCAACTTCAAAAACCTGCACACTTATGGCTTGCTCTAATTTATAATTCCAAGGACTTTAAAGCATGATATAACGCAGATAGCACTGCCTAAGGTCACACATTGGCCCCTTGATGGTGTACATGCAGTCCAGACTCAACTGGCACTGCAATGTCTCTTGAAACTAGACTAACATTAGACTCCTAGCTCCCAGAAAGCAGGTTGAAATTTCCAGTTGGAACAAGACAATGTCCAGCCATCTGATAAGGCAGAAACATCAACCTTCTACACAGAGCTTACATAGAACCTGCTGCTTTCTGTAGTAATAAGGAGCGGCGGGGCTGCGTCCCCGGCACCCCAGCCGCCTGCTCGGCTAGCTTATGCCCCGAAATAATTACACAGACACTGTATTCTTTTAAGCTCTGCTTGGCCCTTTAGCTCTAGCACTTACAGGCTAATTCTCACATCCCAATCAACCCATCTCTAATAATCTGTGAGAACCGGTCTTACCGGGAAGATTCTAGCCTAGTCCATCCTGGGTTGGAGCTTCACGCTGTGTGTCTGCCCGGGAGCGGGGCATGGCTCATCCCGGGAGCGGGCATGGCGTCTCTCTCAGGCGTCTGCTCCGGAGAGGAGAGATGTCGAGACTCTGACCTCACTTCCTCTTCCTCCCAGCATTTTGTTCTGTTTACTCCACCCACAGGGCCAAGCAGTTTCTTTATTGGCCAATGACCTTCCTCCATCAGCTTTCAAATGCAATATTCAAAACATTCACGGCAGCATCCAGGATTACCTGGCATAGGAGTAATCAAGACAATCTCAACTTGATAGGGAAAGGCAAAAGCAGGTACCAACTTGGATAACAAAAGATATTGGAGGACTTGGTGATTGAGCCCTTGCCTAGAATGCAAGGGCTAATGTTTAATCACCTACAATGCAAATATAGTAATGTAGCAATTATCTAACAAAGTAGCAAGGATATAAATGCTCTGGTAAGTCATTTAGAATACTCCAATTTCAAAAGTCAAAAAACCCAGCACTGATTAAACAAGAAATTAATCGGAAAATTTAGAATTGAAAAATCGTTAGCAAGTGGAAAATTCAGTAGATATACCACAAATTGGAATATGGATGACAGAGGAAAGAAAATGAAAGATATACACATAAAGAGTCTTTTAAAAGTCTCAAGTAAAACTGAAAGATTTACAAACTGCTGAAAGCTAGATCAAAGGGGAAAGTCTTCACATAGCCAGACCACAAGGAGCCGTTAACTACAAGTCGGAGGTTAGGAATTTGAGTGATTACAGATTTTCTACTGGAAACCATGGAAATACTAGAAAGAGTTGGAAATATCTCAACTCATATGCTCACAAAACTATCCTTCAAAAATAAGGGTTAATTGATAATATGTTCTTAAAGGAAAACTGGGAGAAGTCATTGTCTGTAGAGATCCTTTAAATTAATCATTGTGGGAACCAGAAAGACAGTTGTAACAACAGAAATGAAGGAAAAGTAACAGAAACGTAAGCAAAACATAAATATAGTAGTGTTCTGGAATATCACTTTAACTACGTAAAGATGTCTTACATTTGTCTATGTTGTGGACTATTACTTTAACTATATGAAGGTTACATCTGTTTATGCTGCACTTGTTTAACTATTTAAAGATGTGTTTCTGCTGCATTTGTTTAACTATGTAAAGATGTGTTTCTGTTTTACATTGCCTGCCTAAAGCACCTGATTGGTCTAATAAAAAGCTGTTCTGTCAATAGCAAAGCAGAGGAGTGACAGGTGGGTTGGTGGATAGAGAAAATGAGTAAGAGGAATCTAGGTCAGAGAAGAGAAAGAGAAGCAGAGGAGAGAAAACAAGGGAAAATAGAGGGAGATGCCTGGGGCCAGGCAGTCAGGTAGCCATCAGCTAGCCAGACATGGAAAAAAGTAGGAGTGTAGGTATAGAATGAAAAACATGTAAAAAGTCGGGAGATAAACATAGATGAAGAGAAATGAGTTAAATTAAGTTATCAGGGCTAGTGGGACAAGCATAAGATAAGGCTAAGTATTCATAACTAATAATGAGTTCCTGTGTCATGATTTGGGAGCCCCACAGCAGATCGCTGGTTTCCTCTTGTTTAAAGTATGGGTCTATGGATGTAGCCTAGTGGTAGAGTAGGTGCCTGGCATTCATTAAGTCCTGGAGTCAATCCTCATCATTACCAAAAAGAAAGAAAAGAAATAGTAAGTTCAATCATTGAAAAAAATGATATTATTTGATGGAGATCTCAGTGCATGTTGATATATTATGTATTGAAATAACCATATATGACAGAAAAGGTAGATTAGTTTTCTTTCTACTTTCTAATTGTGGTAGCAAAATACAAATTCTAAGAATACTATAAAGGTTAAGTATGTGTATTATATAGAGAAAACAACAAAAATATGTGATAAAAATAAAAAATATAGAATAAATACTAAAAATGTTCCAACAACTCAAAAGAACAGAAAAGAGAAACCAAAGGAGCAAAACCAAAGATAATCAAGAAAGATGAAATAAAACTGTACATCTCAAGTCAAATAGATCAGTAATCACATCAAATATATATAATCTGAAACTATCAGTTAAGTAGCAGATGCCAGAATAGGTATGACCCAAGTATATGCTGTCTACAAGAAACTCACTAGAATGATAACCAGGTAAAAGGGTTAAAAGTAAAACAGAGAATGAAAATTAAGGACTGGGGATGAAGCTCAGTGGAAGAGTGCTCGTTATCATGTACAGGGTCCTGGGTTTGATATGTAGTACCATAAGAAAACAAAACAATCAAAAAATTATTAGATACAAAAAGAAGTGTATCACACAGTGATTAATGAATCAACTCATAATTCTTAGCATCTGTGCACAAAATAAAAGTGCTCCCCCTCACAGAATAAGCACTTTTTGAACTCAAAGGACTATCACTAGAAACTTTCCCCTTCCTCACTTCCATTTGTCCTTCCTTTCATCTGTCTGTCTATCTATCTATCTATCTATCTATCTATCTATCTATCTATCTATCTATCCATTTCTGTCTGTCTGTCTATCTATCTATCTACCTAATATCTATATTCCTATCATCTATCTATCTATCTATCTATCTATCTATCTATCTATCATCTATCTACTATCTATATTCCTATCATCTATCTATCTATCTATCTATCTATCTATCTATCTATCTATCTATCTATCATCTAATGCCAATCAAAGCTTTTCCTCTGTCCCCTCATCCCATTTCCTCTGCCCTCCATTCCAGCATCTCCACCCCATCCACTCCTCCTCTTCCATTGTTTCTCTTCAGATACAGTCAGGCCCCCATGGATATCAGCCAACTATGGTATATCAAGCTGCAGTGAGACTAGACACTTCCTCTCCTATTAAAGCTGAATGAGGAAATCCAGTAGGAGGAATGGGTCCCCAAAGTAGGCAACACAATCAGAGACAGTCCCTGCTCTCACTGTTGGGAGTTTCACACAAAGACCAGGTTATACTACTATAACATACATGTAGAAGACAACCAGGGAGCCTTCCTTTCTCCTGCGCTCCTCCCCCACCGACTCCTTCCTTCCCTCCTGCAGTGCCAAAGATCAAATCCAGGGCCTTGTGCATACTAAGCTAGTAAAATTTTGAGCATTAACTTTTCAATTATTACAATAATAAGCTGTACACAGAAAAGCACCAAGTTACAGACAAACTGAAGAACAATAGCCAACTGAAAGTGCCCATGGAATATTAGTCAAAATAAGACATATCATTACACACAAAACACATCTTAACAAATATAAAAGAATGCAAGCTATGTTCTTAGTTGAACTAGAAATTAGTAAAACAAAAGGGGGGTATCTAAACCTGGAAATCAAATGATAAAGTCCTAATTGATCCCTGAGATAATTCTCCAGGCAAATTGGAAAATACTTTTTATTGAACAGAGATGAAAATAGACTGCATCAAAATTTGTAGGATGCAGATAAATAAAAACAGTGTTGAGAGAGAAATGTAGAGAATTAGATGTTCATAGTGGGAAAAGAAGAAGGAAATCTAAATGTGTACTTAAGAAGGGCGAGACTAACCAGGCCGTGATGGCACAAGCCTTTAATTCCAGCACTGGTGGAGGATAAAACAAATAGAGAAGGAACTAAAAAGATAAAGATAAATACCAACAAGCCAGGAACGTAAAAATAATAGAGAAAAATCAGTAAAAACAAAACATTTCCACTCTAGTGCTTCTGACCAAAGGACAGTGAGCACAGACAAGGCAGGTTCACCTCACAGTGTCTCCCACAGACAAACTGTGCCCCCAAGCTCTGCAAACATGCAAAGGCTGTGCTTTGCTCTTTCCTGGTCTCTGGGACTGCTCCTTCAGAGGACAATGGAGTGAATATAGATCTGTGGGAACTTTCCTGGCCTGTGGAATATTTTATTAATAGTAAAGACATGAAGAGAAGAAGTTGACAAAATTAGTGGAAACACAAAACAACAACAACAAAAGCCCTATTAGAAGGGAGGAGCAGTACAATGAACGGACCTGAAAACTCAGCCATTGGATGAGCTAGAGGGACCTAGAGACAGGCTGTGAGAATCAGCATCAATGTGGCAGAGCCAGAATATTCGGCTTCTAAAAGAATGCTAAAAGGATGTCACGATACAAGTATTCTTGTATAAAATCAACAACAATAATAATAGTGGTTATGATGATGATAATACTTCCCTAACGTCAAGTCTCTGCATTCGGTTCCAGGCATTACATTTGCTTCCCCTTGCAGGACTCGTCTTTTTTGCCTATTGATAAATCCTATATCCTGCTAAGCATTTGGTCAAAGTCACCTCTTCTGGGAGCTTTCCATGCTCATTTTCTCCCTTTGGCCCCTGTATCACTCATCCATCCTTGCCAGAACAATTATTAATTATTTTTCTCAGGGCTGTGATCAAATACCAGACACGAAGCAACCTAAGGGATGAAGGGCCTATTTTGGCTCACAGTTTGAGGTGATACTGTCCGCCATGGAAGGGGGGGGGGCATAGAGGCTGCAACTTAAGGAAACTGGTTCATTGTGTCTCCTATCAGGAAGTTAAAAATATTCCAAGGCCTAGGTGTTTGAGCACATGAGTCAATGGAAGACACTGTGTGTTCAATCTGCAACATGTATATTTCTTGGGTTTTTAAGAAGAAAGTTACATTGATAAAGATAAATACTCATGTTTCTATGAACTGAAGTTTGTTTATTAATATTGCCAGTTTTTAAAGAACCGAAAAACACATAGCAAATAAGATGGACATATTCTTTTGATAAAGTAAAAGAAATAAATCGGCATGGTAATGTGTACCTGGGGTCCCAGCTGCTTGATAGACTGAGATGAAAGGGTAATGACCCAGGAACTCGAATCCAGGCTGGGCAACATAGAGAGACTCTCTCAAAACAGAAGAGGAAGGACAAAAAGAAAAGAGGAAAGGAAGGGAGAAAGAAAAGGAAGAATCAGGAACACACATAGTGAAAATGAGACATTATATCTGTGGGTCCCCAGCCACATTCACTGACATGTCTCTGCTGTGAATCCTATGTATATAGACATATATACATACATAGGCATACATGCTTGTGTGATGTGTGTAAGAGAGCGAGACAGAGAGAGAGACAGAGAGACAGAGAGAGAAAGAGAGGACACCTAGCCTACATTCAGAAGGTCAGAAAAGAATACGAAGGTTGGGAATGTGGCTCAGTAATAGAGCATCTGTTTTGTGTGTAGGAAATGAAGCCCTGGCCTCAACTCCCAGTACTGGAAAAAAAAATTAGAAAAGAACACAGCACATAGACAGCTGGGCAAAAACTTGACTGTTGTGGGAGATAAAGCTTAGAACGTTCCAAACACCCTGATGGCTCTAAACTTCTCTGATCATAACCCATGCACTACAATGGTAAGATTTCATTTCCTTGAGTTTGGATTTATCATCATGGAAGTATCAGTTTGTACTCTTTTGTGCCTGGGCGCACTGACTGTGTGACTGAGAAGTGCTATTGAGCATATATCTGGCCACTGAAGGGTGCACCCGAATTCACCCCATTTCTCAGGTGGTAGTTATTCAGAATTCTTCTACCGTGGGGTAATTATGGAAGCCTTGTTCTCAATGCCCTCATCTATGTTTGCTACCATACATGGCTCCTGGGTTTTGTTTGTTTGTTTGATTTCCTTTTTCTTTTTTCTATTTTGTTATTTCGAGGCAGGGTTTCTCTGTGTAGCCTTGACTATCCTGGACCCTCGCTCCGGACCAGGCTGGCCTCGAACTCAGAGATCTACCAGCCTTTGTCTCCTCAGTACTGGGATTAAAGTTGTATGCCATCATAGTCTGGAAGTCTGTGGTTTTTAAAATACAAAGCTTAGAGCTAAGTTTCCTAGGTTCCAGTTATACTTGATCGGAATTCAAATTACTTTGCAAAAAAAATGTGTGCTGGAGGAAGGAATGGTCTTTTTTTCCCCCTTCAAATTTAAAAAAAAAAAAAAAGGAAAGGACTGGATAACAAAGTCCAGGCATCCAGACACCTGTCTGTTGGAACACGCATCTCCCAGGCATGCACAGACTTTGAACGTGGAAACAGCTGAAATCAGCTGCCCTGCAGGGCCGTGAGCAACACATACCTAGTCCCGGCCCTGCGTGGACAGCACTGCTGACAGAGCACGGGCTAGTTGGAGACAGGAATTCGGGCCTTATCTCCTGATTTCCTTCATTACACCCTGTCCATCCACGTTAGCCTGAGTGGCTCAGCAAGGCAGCCCAGGACTCTAGGTGCCACTGGAGTTGCATTGGGTGGCCCTGCCTCGATTTCCCTGGAAATGTTGAAGAGGGCCAGACTCATGTTCTCCTGGGGGCTGTACCAGTATAGACCCATTCTGCTTTTATCCACAATACCCTCAAGTGGACTCCTTCAGAGTCCTGAAGGGTGGGAAAAGCCCTTCATTATTCCACCCAATATGTCATGCAGGGGTTTACAAATCCAGGGGTCCTCTGCCAAGAGTACAGCCTGCTCCCTAGGCTTTCACGTTATAATGACATGAATAACAAGCAAGACATCTTAATATCCTATTCTGCTAGAAAGTGGGATTCTCCCCCCGTCTTAAAAGATAAATTAATAGCATCAAACATCCTGAAAAGGTCCTTTATGGTAGCATCCCTTTTACACACACACACACACACACACACACACACACACACACACTCTATTATAAAACTGGAGAAATTTGTTTCAACTTGTTAAAAGCCTTATTCTCAGCCATGAATCTAGTTCCAGGCTTTTCCCCCCTTCAATTAATTTCGCACTAATCCATTTCTTTATCAGGCATTGGAGTGAATGCGTGTGGTGAGCGGTGCGAGCGGGGGCCACGGAGGTGTTTGGCTCTGTAATTTCATCCCTGAATTTGGTGATTACTAACAGGACAACTTTTTTAATTTGCTCTTTTGTCTGGATCCCCTGGCTGACAATCTGCTCGGTGAGCTCGGCTTTTTAATCAATCACCTACATAATCAAATGTCACTGGCTATCTGCTCCGTGTAATTACTTTTGCAATTAAAAATCAACCTCAAGTTGCCTCGTCTAATTAGAGGGATGGGCAGATTTTCATCTAGATTGATTTTTTAATAAATATTGACTTAAAATGCCATAATCTCATCATATTCTTTCATTTTCTTTGTACCAAAAATCAAACAAATGGAAGAATTAGCAAGCAGAAGGAATCGTGGGACTTCAAAAGCGGCTGCTGGTTCAGATGCACAGGACTGTGCTGTCCCGAAGCCTAGATTAGCTTGCCTGGTAACAAACGCTCGATAGAAAAAGAACAAAGCCACGCAACGATTAGGTTTCACGCTAACATTGGTGCAAGCTCACAATCCTAAGAGCTTTAAATTTCACTCATTGTGCCGTCTGAGACCGTCATTTCTATGAATGTGGTTTTCTCATCTCTGGCAAGCCCACAGATACCACTGGAATCTTCAGAATTAGCAGAACAAGGAGCTACCGTCTGCTAGAATCCATTCCACAGAGTTTTCCTAGACATACACAAATGCCCGACAGTCAAACAATGCCCTTGTCTTGGTTGCCTTGTATCTTTTCTGTATTGTAATTAAAACATTGTCAATAACACAGTTGGTTGCGCTCTGGTTGTAGCGGCTGCTGTTGAACATGGAAAATCCATGGGCTGGTAGGGGATTACCCGCTGGAAAATAACACATTTTGCTAGAGAACAATTGTCCCAGGATGAAATGTAATGGTATCTTGTGTGCCTGTTATAAAAAAAAAAAAAAAAATCTTGTCTGTGACCCTGACAGAATTCCATTTAAAACTCATCTGATTGGAGAGGCGATGAAGGGGTAATGATGTCTCAGGCACCCTGGCCTTACTCAGGCACAAAGAGAACGCTGCGTGCCTCCCGTGTGTTCGCACTACGATGACAGAATGAAGAAATGAGGGACCGCCCGCTGCTGACTGCACAATTTACACCAAGAACAGCAAATAAAACAAAACAAGACGGCTCTAACTTTTGACTATTATGACCAGCAAAACAATCAGAAGAGTGAAGACAAGACCCAAACAAAGGAGCCAAGAGCACGAAGAAAAAAGATCAGGACTCTGCCTGTGCCCACGCCTACCCACCCCACCTTGAAAGCAGAGAGCCCCTCCTGTGTAGCGGGCTGTTTCTCCTGCAGTTCCAGCCTGATTGCCAACATGGAACCTAAGCTGTATTTCCTGAAGGCATCTTCCGTAGCCTAGTAGGTTTGTAACACACTGCTGCAAAAACGAGAGGTGTCAAGAACACATCCTCTGCCTCCTCTTTATAGAAGGAGCAATATACATTGCTGGATGAGTTCCTACACACTGTCAGAAGTTTGGTGTGGGCTCAGAATTTATCAAGTTTACTTATCCATAGCTCATCCCATTTATTGGATTGTATTTATTTGCCTAATTGTTCACCCAGGGGCTGTTTTTGCAGGATCTTAGTACACGCTTTAGGAAAGGCTGATGCTCACTATACAAGGGTAAACAGTTCCTCCGGAGAACAATGCTTATCTTCTAGGCTGTTGCCAATGATATTTTCTGAGCATGAGCTGATCACACCTGCATGAGGAGAAGAGTGGCAGGGCTTTCGTGCAACCAGGTTTTGTCTGTGGTTCTTGCCAAAGGAAACTTCTGCAAGTATGTGTTCTAGCTTCACAAGACATGGTATAGGTTAAAGGGACTGCCCACTGAAATCCTTTTATGGAAAAAGGAAAAAAAAACTCTCCCAAGATTTTGAGAAATCAATAGAAGAGAAAAGATGAGGCTAACATGAGCTGCTCTTACTAAACATTTGTATGGGGGTTGGGCCGCGGTTTCTTCTGGTCTCGACTAGTCCTCAGCTAGGGCCGGGGGGTGTGGTGGGGGAGGGTAGAACTTAGCTGGTCTTGGCTGGTTCTCTCCATGTTTTGGGATCAGTGACTGTAGCTCCCCTAGCACAACTTTGGCTAGGACAGGTAGATCAGCTCAGGTCTGTTCCACAAACCTCATCTCAATACAGGTTGGCCCAGGTAATTTACATGCAAGAGAGTAAATGGGCTGTAGAGGCCTCTGCTCACCTGCTACTCACTGACATTTGTTGACCAAAGCAAGTTATGTGACTGAGCCTATACAAACACACCCGGCAGCATACCCACCAAAGATAGAGAATCTATTATACACCTGTCTCCCACCTGGCAATAAGCTACAATTCCCTATGACCTGCTTCCTCTGAGCACACAGGTTGCAGGATGCCATCCTGGCGACACCCAGACTCCTGTGGAGCAGGGGCAGGTGCCCGTTTCAAGGGACACTGGAGAAAAAACATTTGGTAGTTGGAGGCTATGAAAGCCACAGAGGGGTCAAGTTAAAGGGCAGTGTTTGGAGGTGGTCCTGGGGACTAGAAATCTCCCTGCCAGGCCTGAGGTGCCTGCAGACCCTCAGTGCCTAAACTTTTTGGTGAAGGTATGCAGGTGCACTAGCTTCTGGAGCCTGTGGAGGACAGAAGAAGGCTTCAGGCTCCCTAGACTTGGAGTTACAGACCATTGTGAGCCATCATGTTGATGACTGAGAATCAAACATGGGTCTCTGGAAGAGCAACCATTGCTCTCAACCACTGACCCATCGCTCCAGCCCTCATCCCCAGGACTTGGTGACAGGGAGTTCTTGAAAGTCAGAGCAGGGTGGTAGAGACAGAAAACCTAAGGGGCAAACCCAGATACCAGCATGAACATCGAAGACGTGAAGCTAAATTTAAATTCTTGCAGGATATACACACCTTCTCTCGCCTACAAAACAGAAAAACAACCTTTAATTCCACATGAAACCACAGTCTGTACTGTTTTTTTTTTTTTTTTTTAAATTATGGTCCTCGGTTGGTCTAGGTTTTATTTTCCCATGCGTGTTAGGATTGTGGGTAAAGGTATACTCCCTCCATAATCACAAAAAGAAAACAAACACAAAGAGCATAATTCAGCCACCCAAACGAGAGAAGGCACCAAGTGCTGGGCATGTGGGCACTTTGGGGACCTGGCTAGCACTCAGTCTGTATTGACCATGTGCCTGTCTGCCCCTCAGCATTGGCTGCATCTGGCTGGGTGGACATGCAGGTGACATCTGCAACAGGTTTGTGTTCAAGGGGCAGTGCTGCATGTCTGTAATCTCAGCACCTGCGAGGCTGAGCTGCTCGGTAACACACGGGGTGGTCACCCGCTGTCCAAGAGTAGAGAAAGCGCATCCACTAGCCATCTCCTGCCCATTGTCCAGGTTGATGACTGCGTTGCATAAAAACAAGGCAACCGAGGCTCACACAAGGAAAAGGCTGCGTTAGAAGTCACAAGCAGTCCGTGTTAGAGACTGAATTAGATGGCTGGAGCTAGAGTGTTTTCCTGGAGGATGGAAGGCCATGGGTTCAATCCCAGTACTGTGAAACAAACCAAGAAAACCACATTGGATTAGAGTTCAACTCACCAGCGTACTGTATCATCTAAAGACCACAGCTGCTTCCCCTCGTCTGTCACTGGTGTCTTGCTCTCGCAGGAACCAGTACATGGGCTGCGCCAGCCTCATTGGTCCCAGACTCTGAAGACCTTTTTCTACATCCCTGGGCCTTTTTGCTTGGGGCGCACTGGTCATGCTGTGTCTTGCCTTGCGTTTTAATGGCGTGGTGATCTCTTTAGTGACACTATTCTGCACTTCTGGATGGTCAGGATGCTGGGACTTCTGTCTGGGGATCTCTAGAACGCAGCGTTGTATCTGACACATAGTAGGTGATTAGTGATTAGTTCTCATGGAACAAATGAGACGTAAGCAAGGACAACGCTTCCTTTACTGTTACTACCATGCCCCCACCACCCTGCTTCTGCCCTCAGAGTCTTACTATAGTAGCCCTGGCTAGTCTGGAGCTCGGCATGAAGACCAAGCTGGTCTCGGAGTCAGAGAGCCACCTGTTTCTTGCCATAAGGCAACCTGTAAAAGAGGAAAAAGCTGACGTAGACATAGAAAGCAGTAGGCAGTAGTCAGGATCTGGGCCTGATCCCAGTTATTTTAGAAGATGAGGCAGGATGATTATAATTCAAGGGTTGTTTGGGTAACCTAGTGAGACCACGTCTCAAGATAAAAAGAAGGAAGAGGGTTGGCGTAGCCCTTGCCTGGCATGCATGAGGCTCTGAGTTCAGTCACAACAAAAGGAGGCAGCAGAGCATCGAAGCTAAGTGAGTCCTTGCTGTCACTGTCTTTTCTACCTGTGCATGATCCCGAACAAGTCATGTCATTCAGATGCCCAGATGCCTCTGTCTGTAAAACGAGTTCACAACAGCATTGACGTTAAGTGAATTCTAAGGGTTATATGTGACAGTGGCCATGAAGGACTTGGCACACAGTAGGTGCACATTAATTAAAGGCTAGTAAATCACGTGATGGAAAAAGAGGTGGTAAATGGCTCTTTCCTCCTCATCCTTTAGAATAATAGCATGACGACAGCAGAGGATGGCGGTTTCCTTAAGACTGGGAAGGATGTGACAGGGACTCTGGGTTCTGGGCTGCAGCCCTGCCCTTTTCTGCTTTGAAGTGAGACTCTTTAAAGTAGGAGTGTCCTCAGCAGCCAAAGAGGTGACAGTGCAGCCCCAGTTTGCTTGTGTAAGTCATTGCAAATATACCCCAAGAGTACCTGAATCCAAGTTCAGCACCAGCCCAGATCCCAGGATTAGCAGGCAGAAGGGGCTGCCCAAGTGGAATCCTTTGTGTGGGTGAGCACGGCTCCTCTGCAGGAAAACAGACAGCTGGCCCAGAATCTCTGCTGACCATCACAGGGATGGCTGTGATCATCCTAAGGGGGCGGCCAGCCCTCACCATGTCAACAGTCCTGGGCTAATACAAGGTGCTCCTGCCAACCTCCCCACAATCCCAGCCACAGCGCACACTCGCATTCAATCCTGGCTGTTTATTAGTAGCAGCAGTAACAACACTTGCCACTTTTCTCATCTGCGCTCCGTGCATAATAAGGCAATCTCCACGTTTAATTTATGGCCGAACCCAGGAGCTGATGAAGAAGAATGAATGGCATGGTTCAGCTTGCAGGACAGTATTTCAGTTGTGTTTGCGTTTGGAACAGAAGTTGCGGTGAGCCGAAGGATTAAGTGCCAGGAAATCATTATACAAATTCCAAAATGTCAAGTGCCCTGGTACAGCTTATGATTTTATCTTCTTATTTTGACAGGAATCCATATGTGGCCACCTCCATCTTCGAACAAGCGAGGGAAGCCAGGAAGCCGAAACCACGGGTCCTGGCCGGCCGTCTTTTTCATCCTGCGGACTTGTCCGACAAAGCGTAATAGACATTTTCCTTTGCACCAAATAATAAGAGCAGTACTTATCGTGCAGTGCCTCCAGCCAGTGGCAAAAAGAAATTAGAAAAGTCCAATGAAGCTAAGAAGTAATTAATCATCATACAGTGGGGCCTGTCAAATCAGAAGGGCCCTTCCAGCTGATAATGTTCCCCAACTCAATTTAGACTGATAGAAATTAGAATTTTTTTTTTAACCTCTGGCAAAAACAAAAAGACCAACGTTAGCACAAACGTGGCCAACTGTTGGCTCTCTCTCCACAGCCTGACCCATTTATAGTGATGTCTGCATCAAGTTTCACCAAAGCCGAGATTGAAGCAACATCATTTGCTCCTCAAGGCAAAAGGAATCATAACTATGTGTCTTAAGCCCCCCCCCCCCCAGCCTTAGCTGTCTAAGAAAAATTAAAGTGTAGTTCTATTGATCAGCTTGGCCGATCTCCCCGAAGAGGTGAGGGGTAGGAAGACTCACCAAGTTCTGTAATGAGTCTGGGCTCTTTGGAGATCAGGTGAAATAAATAAAATGGGTTTAGTAGGAGCCGCTGAAGTCTTTTGGCTAAGAGAAGTGAGATAATGAACTGTTGTCAGATTCTTGAGTCCTGGGGGCAGTCTTGAGTCCACGTGGGGCAGGGAAAGGTGGCACCCTTCTGAGCCAAGACATTGTTACTCCTACGAAGGGCCAGCATTTCCCCCATTTCCACTAACAGAGACCACCAAGTCTCATTGCAGGACTCTCTAAAGGGACAAAGTCCTGGAAGGTATCCCTTGGAGGTGAGGGCTTCACAAGATGACCCAGACATCTAGGAAGGAAGGCCTGTGAATGCAGGGACAATAAGGAGGGCTGGGTTCAAGGCTGCAGGAACTGTTCTTGTCTTTCCGAGAGGATGGCTGCCACTTAGCTGCTGTCCTTGAAAGGCAATTCGTGTGGACATTTGCCCGATGCTCCAATTTGACAGTTTAAGTCCTAAGTTTAGAATTCAGTATAAAACTTGTAAATGGGGGCAGCTAATGGCCTTTTCAAAGTATGAGACTATAGCATTCTTTGGCGTCTGTTTGTGACTTTGGGGCATAGAGAAGTCCAGGCCTTCAGGATGAGCTGCGGTTATAACTGCCTATAACTCTAGCTCCAAGATGAGCTGACACTAGTCTCTCTGGGCACCTACAATCACGGGTACATATTCACACACACACAATTAAAAAATAAAAATAAATTTTACAATGTCTTTGATGTATATGGATACGTGTTCATAACAGTGGGAGTGTGTGGTAGAAGCAGAGAGAGAGAGAGAGAGAGAGAGAGCGCCCCGGGATGAGTATAACACACAGTGACCTCCTTCTGCCCGCAAGGTGCCACCTCCGACAAATTCCACAGCCTTCTAAAATACAGCTACCGGGCAAGGAACATGTGTTCGAATCCAGAGCCTGCGAGGGACATTGCGGATTTAATTCCTGAAAGGAAAGTGACCTAACTTCTCATGGTGCCAGTTTCTTCACGTGGAGATGACGGATAGTAACCAGACTCAATCATACAAGCAGGCAGAAAGTTCAGAGTACCCCCTACAATGGTGTTGGCATGCCATCAGTATTCAGGAAGAGGTGCTATTATTGCTTGGATGTGAAGTGTTCCCCCAAAGGCTCATGGGTTAAGGATTTGGTTGTCAGGTGATGAGCTTTGGTGAAGTGATTGGATCATAAGGGCTCTGAATTTATCAACCATTAATGGATTCACAGTTAGAAGACGGAGACTGATTGGGGGAACATAGGTCGCTGGAAGGAAAGGTGTCTCTTGTCTCCTAGGCCTTTCTCACAGTACTTTTTCTCCCATGAGGTCCTATTTGACCACTCCTTGTCCCAGAGCATAGGAGTCAAGCGACCATGGACCAGAACCTTTGAAACCAGGCTGATTTGTTCAGATATTGGTCACTGTGACCAAAAACTATCAGTATAGGAAGATGACAAAATAAAGCTGCTGTAAACCAATCATGGCAGGAAACAGCACAGGCCACCAACAGCCCCTACCCCTGTCCCCTGCCTCAGGATCACAGGGCCTCTCCTCGCTTCTCTAGAGGACACCGGCTGGAGAGTAGCCGGCAGTTTCTCCATCTTTCCTAGGACACACGCTCTTCTCCCGAGTCAGAGGAGCTCCCTTCTTAGCTGCGTGGTTCTGTTTGTCATTTGAAAAACAAGTGGAAATCAGGTTAAGGGAAAAACCAGCAACTCATGAGGAGATAATTTTAGTGATATTTTCTCAGTAGGCGTTGACTAGCAGAGGTCTCTGAGTTACCTGTTGCTCTCACTCCCTCATGCCCTGTGGTAGAGAAAGAGCCCTACTGTGACACCATGACCAGTCATGCTAATAGGGCCCTACAAATCCCATATTTCTTTCTTTTTTTTTAAAATAAGTCTTTTTTTAATTTATTTTTTTAATATTTATTTATTTATTATGTATACAATATTCTGTCTGTGTGTATGTCTGCAGGCCAGAAGAGGGCACCAGACCTCATTACAGATGGTTGTGAACCACCATGTGGTTGCCGGGAATTGAACTCAGGACCTTTGGAAGAGCAGGCAATGCTCTTAACCACTGAGCCATTTCTCCAGCCCCAAATCCCATATTTCTAATCTTGGCCACAACACGGACCAGTTACGCCCTTCCCTTCCCATCTTCCCACTGGAAAAATAATCAGATCATTAGATGAGACTGTGGGAAAGCCTGTCTGCTAAGGGCCCTGCATGTGTCGCAGTTACTGCTCCGTGCCACAGAGTCCAGAGCCTTCGGCAGTCATTGATAACTGCACAAAAACTGCCCGCAGGGCTTCCTGCGTGTGAACAATCACACTGTCATAAGAATTCTGGGCATGACTTTGTATGTACCACGTGGCCAAGCCTGCCTCCAGGTTCTTCATCTGTATACCACATGCACTAATGCCATCCCATTACACTGGTCGGAAAACTGAGGCACAGAGAGGTCTAACGACCCAAGGTCACACCACCAGGATGCACGTCCACCAGAGTTCAAATCCAGTCATGCCGTGTCTTCTACCGCCAGCCTTGCTTCTTCTATTCTTTCTTCCCCCTTTTTGTTTGGTTGTGACAGGGTTTCATGTAGCCCAGGCTGGCCTCAAACTTCTTTTGTAACTTAGGATAGCCTTGGACTGATGATTTTCCTGCCTTTACCTCCCAAGGACTTGGATTCCAAGCACATGTCAGAAGTCCGACTCCTTTCTTGACCACACAACTGAATACAGACAATCTGTTCTTTTTTTTTTTTTAATTATCTGCAAGTGGCTGAAGGAAGGGGGGAGGGGAAGGGTGTAAAAGGAATGTAGAAAAAGGAAGAGGTGGCCTGGAGAGCTGGCGAGCAATGAGGAGCTGGAGGTGAAGAGCTCTCACTGGGGCTGAAATCTGCATTCTTGCCTGGCTTATTTGCGGATCAGGTGGTAGGGGCTAACAAATGGGAGGATTGTAGAAAGGTCCTCAGGCTAAGTAAACGACTGTGTACACACAGGGCCCAGGTGAGATGAAAGGCTTCGGTCAGTGGCGGAGACCACTCAGGCCCCTTATCTGCCGGGCTGGCTCTCCATCGGTTTCAAAATGCCTAAGTGGGAGATGCTGGCGGAAAGTTCAAAGTCATTTTTTTGAACGGATAGCACAATCAAAAGTGTGTTTATCTGTTGAAATATTTAGGAGAACAAGATATCACTTTGACCCGCCTGCACCTGGGACTTTGTGGATGCTGTTACAACGTGTTTTAAGCTTGTTTGTCGTCTTAATCTTCAATGGGCTTCTGCATGTTTCAAAGGGTGAATTTGGAGAGAGAGAGAGAGACAGAGAGAGGAGGGAGGGAAAGAGGGCAGAGGGAGGGAGAGAGAGAGAGGACCGAGAATGTCTTTCTGTTTCAACTAGAGAGGTGTAATTGGGACTCTTACCCTTGTGTATGCATTTTGGAATCAAAACAGAAGAGAGCTTTTGGTCTAACCTCAGCCTCAGAATAGTTGCCATGGCACACTCCCAAGTGCTAGGACACAGAGCTGGAATTGTCACCCCATTGCCCATGCGGCCCTGAGGCTGGAGCTGCCTCTGAACCCCTAAAGGAGCAGGGGTCCAGACACAGAGCTTCCCTCACCTGATCGCACTAGGGGGCGAGCTTACAGAACACTAGTTGACAGAGTCCCTGGCTGACAAGAAAGAAAACCCATTTGGTCATTTGAAGAAGGGGGGGGGGGAGGTTGCTGAAGTGTTGGCTCAGCTGTTATGAGGGTTGACTGATCTCGCAGAGGATCAGAGTTCAGTTCCCAGCGTCCTCAGTGGGTGGCCAACAGCCACCTGTAATCCAGCTTCAGAGGAATCACACACCCCCTCTGGTCTACACCCACATCTCACACTAATGGGCACCTATGCACATGCACAGGTGCACACATAAAGAAAACACAATATTAAAGGAAGAGAGTTGGGAAGTAGAAATATTTAAAGGAAAGTAGAATGCCTTATGTCTCACTTTTCTCAAAGCAGCTTTTGCTGAGCCTGCTTATGTTCTTAACCTTCCTATTGCTGCTGCAAATAATAGCCATGCTGTGTGCTCATTGGAGTTATGGGCTCAAAATACAGCCAAAAATGTACTTAGAATGTTCCCATGGAACTTGACTTATGGAAGCAAGACATATGGTGGCTTCCTGCCTCTTCCCTATGAGTGATGTTCTCAATGCCGTTACCACCAGCCATCAAGATGATGCTCAGTGCCCCTCAAAATACTGTCTGGACAGCAGGAAGAAGGACTGAAGGCTGGCCCCTCAAGGCTGGTAAGAATTCCGCGGCCCTCAGACATGCTCTGTAGGAGACAGAGGAGGTAGAAGGAGGAACACTTGGCTCCGTTTAGAGCTGGGTCTAAAGAGAATCAATCCTCTGCAGGTCACGGTACCCTTGACTAACTGTTCTTTCAAAAAGCTATTTTCAAAAAGGAAAGCCTGCTGTTTGACCCTCATATTCCCAGGTCGGGTCTAGACCCAGAATAGGTGTACATGTGATGGGGAAAGATGAGAAACCATATTCAAGATGGCAACCCCTGCTTCCAGTCTCTCTTTGCAACGAGGATGCCAGCATAGTTATGAGCTATGGGCTGTTGTCTGCCAGCACCGTACATCTGGCTTGTGTGCTAGGATACTTCCGATGGGGTCTCTTGTTAATACAACAGAAGGAGCTCCTGCTTTGACTATCAAGCCAGATTGCATCTGAAATAACCATTATAATAACCACTATTACCATGTGCCAGACACTGTGATAGGCAATATTGCTTTATATCATGTCTTTCCACCTTGTTAGTAAGCAAATAAGTGCAAATTGAAGTTGCTATGAGATATCATTACTTTTCCACCAACTGGCAACAGTCATACCAAATATTGGTGAGAGTATAAAATTGTTCAGTCCCTTCTGGGAAAAACTGAGGGCTATCCAGAAAGACAGAGACATATATTTTTTAGGAAATCAGCCCCTCTCCATAAAGCACCCTAGAATAGCTCTCACGCACGCGCCCCCAGAAGTGTACAGGGATTCTTGTGAAGCGTTGTTAGTAGAGCACCGGCTTGGAAATAATGCCAATGATGGTCACAAGACGGACGGGTCCATGGCAGTAAAAATGACTGCTCATTGCTCCATACAGATGACCAAAGCGAGTGGCTAAATTTCAAACACGACAAAACACAGCACAACACCTCCGGTGGAAAACGCCTCTCTGTAACCATGAGAGATTGGTTCCAGGTCCTTCTGCGGATTCCCCAATCTGCAGATGCTCAAGTCTCAGATAAAGAGGTCCATCATCTGCAGAGAACCTGTGTATCCTCACATCCATCCGATAGCGTACCTAAGATGAGTGTTGCGTTAATGTTGTAATACTGTGCTCTTCAAGTAATATGAAGAAAATAAATGTCTGTACGTGTTTAGTACAGGCACCATTATTATGACTCTTTTTCACCAAGTCCCTAGATGGAAAGCCTCGGCTTCTGAGGGTCAACTGTATTGTTTAGTAGAGTTAGTATTTATAGACAAATACTTGGGATCAGGCACCCCAGTTCAGGGCAATTTTTCTAAGTAAAGAGGGGAGAGGGGCTTTATCAAATGGGTCTACTGCTGTTGCTTGCAATATTTTATTTCTTAAACTGGGTGACAGATGAATGAGTATTTATTTTATAATTTTAATACCTTTTGGGGTGTCTCAAAAAATTCATGATTCATTGGTTAAAATAAATTAACTTTATTAAAATAAAATAAGCAAAGAAATTGAATCCAAATGTGCTGGAAGTTGGAACCTGTAGAAAGGACCTTTGGTCCCCTCTGGGACAACCAAAGGGACAGGAAGGCCAGCTCTGGTTCCAACCATGGGCCTCAGAGACCTGTGACCACCGCCTGGCCTAGGAACATTCCAGGCAGAGGGAGGGTCAGAATGGCAGGACAGGAGCAGATGCGGGTGTGAAGCCCTGGATTTCCAGAGGTCCCCGCACGGAGTGGGGAAGCGATGGATTTATACATTTAATGAAAGGGTAACTCTGGGAGAGAAACAAAAATGTGCCCACGGAGCCAGGTACGTTGGGTGAGATTTTAAAAGGAAATGTACACTCCAGAACTCCTTCTCCGGTAGAGTTCTTCCCTTAGATCAGGTAATATTTTTGAAAAACAGCATTACAAAAGGTTAAATGTAGAACAGATGTAAGTTATAAAATACAAGCTGATCAAAGCTGAGATTTTGAGACAGATATGTTAGCAAATGATGATAAATCCGTCCCAGTAGGACTGTAAGAAGCAGACAAATGTAACTATGGAAGAGAGAAAGTCAAGGGTTGAAGCTGGGGGAGGGGCAAGAGTGAAAACAAATGCTGGTGTTAATTCCGGTGAACTCACGCAGAACATCAAGGAATTCGTGGCGGTGAGGACGAACATCACAGACACAATATAGCCCATGTTCTCTTCAAAGAGGACTCACATTCTTGGGTTGGGAATAATCCAATTACTGATTCAGATCCCCAACGCTCAGCGATCTTTTTTAGACTGGTTTCTGACCGTGGATGTCAACCTTTCCCAGCGTCAGAGGCTGGCTTTCTGGTTTAAAGCTTTCAAAATTGGCTTTAGAATCTGGGCATCTCAACCTCTCATTAAAAAGCCAGATAATTTATAGTCACGTCATTAACCCGCTTCCTCAGCTGCCATGATAAACCTATCATTGGGGAGAGATTTCAACAAAACATTACAACTTCTTTCTGGGAAGGCGGCAGAGAAACAAAATTAAATAAATCAGGCCCCTCTGTGTCAATAAATGAAGCCCACGAGAAGTAAACTATTTACTGAGGCTTAAGTGAAACAGAAAACATTTAAAGATCAAGAAAAAAGGAGGTAATTGTTCAGCCTGTCAGCAGGGGACCGCTGTGATAATTTGATCTGAACTCTGCTAACAAATGACCCAGCCCGTTCTCCCAACTTTAGTATCTGTTTATGCTCCTACAAATTGAAACCCCACCGCTCAGCTGCCCAGAACAGGGCCCGGTACAATAGCACATCGGCCGACGATTAGTTCAAGCTGGGGGTGGATTAGCTGTCCATCCCAGGCCTCCAAGCCCTCCCGAATATTTTGTCTTTCCCTGCTGGGGTAAAAGGGTGCAGACATATGCAACCAATAAAGAAACAGGCTTCTATGGACTGGAGGTTGAGTGGGAGGAATGCAGAACAAAACTATAAAATAATAATAGACAAAGGAGCAGCGAGGACCTCGGGAACCCAATACCTCCTCCGCTTACCCAGGCAGGACTGGAGCGGCAGCGTCCCCTCAAGATTTTAAAAACGGAAGGAGGCCTGTTGTGTGTGATCTCCCAGCGCAGGGCTGTGGGCCAGGCATGCCAACCATCAGGACTGACATAAGATCAAAAGCCTGATAAATGAGAAGAGAGGGAATGTTTGACCCACTAAACCGTATTCTACAAGAATCCCAGGCTTTTAAAGTAATAAGAAAGGCCATAAATTACAGTGTCTAGGCTAGATCGTGATGGAGTCTGATGCACATGAATGTTATTTGGATATAATATTTTTAGAGAGCTTCGCGTTCACGGGCAACAGACGGCTTAGGCACCAAGCCCGTGTTTAGAATTCCGCCGGTCAGAGCCCACATTTGAAGAAAAGCAACTTAATCTTCCTGGAGTTTCAGCAGTTAAAAATGATAATTTGATGAAAAATAGGCTTTAAAGAAATGGAAGCCAATTCGAAATGACACTGCCCGTCTCCACGCTGCCTGCTTGGATCGATAATGAGGCATGTTGAGGAACGGGAGCTTCGCCGTTGAAACAAAAGATGGATAAATGAACGCAGCCGCCCAGGGAAGCCTATTCTGTGAAGCTGAGGGCTGGTTGAACTCGGTCAGTTGGCTTCTTCGTGTCTCGGTTTCCTCACGTGCAAGCAATAAAAGGCTCCATCCTTGACGAGACACCATCAGTAAGATAGAGTAAGGAAGTCCTGCACGAGGTTTTACTGGTGTAGCTATTACAATTATCAACAAAAGAAGCAGATTTATAGAAAGAAGGTTTGGAAGGAAGCTCAGACAAGCTCGCGACAACAAAGAGCGTAACAACACCACATTGTTCTAAGAAACCAGAAAGCATATGGAAACAACTCCTACGTACAAAAGTTATTGCTGATTTCTTACTAATTGGATTGTTCCATTGACCTTCATTGTAAACGGCTCCTGTTGTTCCTTCTGTTGTCAAGTCATTCCACCCAACTTGCTCTGAGGCAATGCAGGCCGACTCTCCAGCAGAGGGCACTGGTCCCATTGGAAGTTGGGAAGCCATTTTGAAAATGGCTGCCTGCACATCTCAACCAAAAAAAAAAAAAAAAAAAAAAAAACTCATGCGAGCTACTGAGGTAAAAGCATTGATTCTCTGTCCAGGCAAATTTGTCTTCAGACCAAAAGCATCTCAAAATATCTCAAAATGGCAAGTGTATTTTTCCTGGAAGGTTGTTGCTGAATCAATTTAGGGAAACCAAAATAACTCCAGAATCTCTGAGCGGAGGAAGATAATGAAGTTGGGTGGTACACACCTTTAATCTCAGTACTGGGGAGGCAGAGGCAGGCAGATCTCTGAGTTCAAGGCCAGCCTGGTCTACAGAGTGAATTCCAGGACAGCCAAGGCTACATAGGGAAACCCTGTCTTGAAAAATTAAAACAAAAGACCACCCCCCCAATAAAAAAAAACAAATAAAAAAAATCAAACAACAACAACAACAAAAAACTTCATCTCAAGCCTATTAGGCCACTGGTTCTCAATTTTTAAAATTATTACTATTATTCTGATGTTGGGGGATCTTTGGTACTACCTGGAGACATATTTTTATTTTTACAGTTGTGGCAGGAATGTAGAGAGTGGGACTTGATACTGGCATCTCCTGGGTAGATTCCAGGGATGCTGTTACACATTCCATCAGAAGCAAGGATGGTTGGGCCAGCTCTACAACTAAGCATTGCCTGACCCAAATTGTCAATAGAAATGTGCTTGGGAGACCTGATTGGGATATGTGCATAGCACTGGCTTTCCATTTGGCTCCCCTTGGCCAGGTTACATGTGAGTTCTAAAGCAATGATGGTTGTTGAGCTATGGCCTCTAAATTGAAGTGTTCCCTCTTCCATTGGGGAGAGGGAACATTATAAGATAAGAAAGTTAGCAAAACCTTGGGAGTTCTGGGTGCATCTAAGACTCAGGAAGCATAGAAAGCGATAAGATTCACAAGGCCCTTCCACAAAGCCACATAAGCAGTAAACCCTAAGTAACAGAACGAAGACTCTGCAGTAGAGCTACCTTCAGGCTGAGTAGGAGGCTCCAGAGAGGCACCTCTCACAAGTGGTTATACATGCCACAGCTCTTGGTGATGTGACCTTTGGCCCACTTGTGCCCAATAAGCTTCACAGGTTTAATGCCTGGGTGAAATAATTTCTTCAGTCTCCTGCCTGTGCTCTCTATCTTGGATGGACAGACATTTTTCTTCACCTCTATCTAGGGAATGTTGCACAGTGGGGGTATTGTTGGGTCAAAGTTTCAGCAAATAAAAATAATAGTAATGATAATCAAAGGTTCCTACATAGCTTCAATTTCGAACTCTAACCTCCGAAGAAGCCAGTAAGATGTCCGAAATTCTTTTATCTAGACAAGGAAGAGCAGACTAGAGCCTGAATGCTCACTTCCATATTTAAAATCCCTAAAGGGCAATAGGCATACAGATTGAGGGAGAAGGAAGCCCAGAACCACGACATCCGTCCGTTGTCGGACTCTGGGCAAATTAAAGTCTCGGGGTTGTACTTTCTCGTCTCTAAATCCAGACTGATTTCTCCTTCAGCATTTTAAGACAGCAATGAAGACTAGGATAAATAATGCATATGAAACACGACCTTCTTAGCTACGAGAGACCTGTGCATAGGTTACACTGAGGGTTTAAATTAACCAGTATCTACCGAATGATCACTGTGTACCACGATTCACGTGGATTGCCTTACTTTACCCTTCAGCTAGTACCCTCAAGATACAGATGGAGATGAGGTACCCTTATGATACATGTACTTAGTAAAGAGGCAGGGTTTGTACCTTCGGCAGTTTCCTGCCAACCTGTACACGCTTAACCACTAACCCCAACCCTATCTCTGAAAGAGATTGGAAATCGGGCAAACTCTGGAGAGCACTTGAACAATAGTCTTAATTTTTCAAATGGACAACTGAGTCCCCAAGGACTAAGCAGCTTGCTTGTGATAAAGCTGGCATGGAAACTGGAGGTGGGGCAGGGTCCTGACTCCCGTTTCCTTGGACAAAGGACCACTCGACATTATTCCTCCCCTCCTGCTTTTATTTTTTTTTCTCCAAAATAAGATACCATTTTCCCAGCACAGGGTAAACACAGGACAGATCACTTAGCATGTGTGTCTTAATAACCGCCTTGACTGAGATGGATGAATCCACATCCAGCCCTCATCTAAGCCTATTAAATATTCTGGGAGCTGCTGTATGCATTTTAATGGATGTTGAAACACCGAGCCCAGTGTTTATGGCTCTTTTAATCTTGCCAGTTTTACTAATATGATTAGGTCAGGAGTCATTTCACACAGAGGCTGGGATGTCAATATAGAACACAGAACTTTCCAGCACATTCTGTCGCTTCATTTCTTTTCAGTGGAAGATTTTGGATCTCAGCTCTGAGCTCACGAAGGAAAAAGCAAACCCGAACACCAACAGGAATAAAAGATTACATAAATGTCTGGGCATGGTGGCACACACCTTTAAACTCAGCACTCGGGAGGCAGAGGCGGGCAGATCTCTGAGCCTTGGGTTCAAGACCAGCCTGGTATATAAAGTGAGTTTCAGAACAGCCAGAGCTACACAGGGAAGTCTCAAAAAAGCAAAAAACAAAAAATAGGTAATATGAATGACTAAAAGCAGGACTCGGGCAGCTCAAGAGGCACTTGGGTAGGAAGTTACCATTGTTCACTGTGTGTTACGCCCACTTTATGGTTGAGCCACATCCCTTTGGGGGATATTTTATATGGAACTTTATAGGCTGATATCCTGGATACTTCCAAGTTTCCATGTGTGGGGATCCAGTTGGCATCAGCCAAGTGTTCTCAGCCTTGGTCTTTTATTAGAATGTCCATGTAGATGGTGAGTGGTGGCCACATGAGCTCAGTCTCAGGGGAAATGATTGAATATGGCCAAATGCCATATTGAGAGTTGCTTGCTCTGGGAATGGAAAAAGAAATTTGTCAGAGGAAGTGAAATAGGAAATGAAGAGATCAAAGGGAGGAGGAAATGAGATTGAATTGAGCCCATTTGGGGGGTTCAACTTTGCACTCGTAACCCATGTGAGGCAAAAGATTAGCCTCTACCAATGAGAACATGGGAGAAAGGTTTCCAAACAGTGCACCCTGGTCTCCCTCAGCTCCTTCATTCTACTCTGCAGAGAGACAGCAGAGGGACACTAAGGGAAGCCAGGCAAGATTCCTAAAGAGAGTCCAGTGATAAATATGCTCGATAGTCCCCAGCGCCATTCCGCCCACAATGTCCTCAAGCTCTGAGATAGCTTGGGCATATGGAACTCATCTTTCATAAAATCCAGATGCTTGTTCCTAGAAAGAAGCGAGCCTGACCCAGAACTAAGTACTTTCTGCAGTCTCTGGGGAGACAAATAGAGTTTCCAAAAGGCAGAGTTTGTGACAAGGCAGTTGACAAAGGACTGTGGTTCCAGGTTATAATGAGGGGATGAGCTGTAGGCAGTTAAGCCCAAACTATAATCTGTGATTCTGGCCTGAATGTCTTCTCAGCTCAGATCCTTGTAAAACCAAGTTGCCCTTGTCTGTTTCCAGACAAATCATTTCTACTTACATTTCTAATCGAGGCTTTGGTACCTCTGCCCGAAGAGATGCAAGTCTTTCTGTGCTAGTGATCATGGTGTGTTTTTTTTTTTAAAGTAAACTCACTATCTAACCATTTTATTATAGAAGAAAATCTTACATTGTAACTTTCAATTCAAAGCCATGGGATGTAGCAGAAATAGCAAGTAAGCAGGTGTAAAAGAAACAAACAAACAAAAGAACAGTAGGGTTATCATCAACAGTAACAAAGGCTGTTTTCTGACAAAATATTAAAGATACGTTAATAACAAACGTTGACTTCTTGTCATTCTGAGAACGACAATGAAAAGCTAGTGTTTTTGTTAGCCCTGTGATGAATGTGCTGCCCACACTCCACCTAAAAGCAGGAGGTGTCACTAATCAACAATTGATAGTTGCGTCTGTATGTTTAATTGGCTCCTGTCCTACGCCCATCTTTCCTGCCTAACTAGTCTGTACATCCTTCTGTCATGGAGAATCAGGCTTGAACTCTAGAGAGTCACTTGCCTCCTCTCTCCCCCACTGCCACTCCTACCTCACCTCCCAGGCCCAGGCTTCAGTGAGCTACTCAGCTCTGCTTACATCTTAGCCGAGAACTTTCAGCAGGCTGGGCTAATGACTCATTGCTAGAGTTTTCTTAAGGCTTTGTCCTTAAGAGTCAATGGAGGACTGTATCAGAGAAGCTTTTGCCTGCTGTAGATGGGACAAACATAGACCCACAACTGGACATTGTGTAGAGAGCGAGACCTTGGAGGAGCCAGTCCTAAATAGGGTGTCTCCATCAGCCCCCTCCCTTCAGGGCTCGGGGAAGTTTGCTGAAGAGGTTGCAGTGAGAACAGAGGATACCAAGGAAGCAACAGCAGGACTAGTGCATATGTGAACTCAGAGACTGTGGCCATGGCTACAGGACCTGCACAGGTTCAAGCACAGGGGTCCCACAGCTGAGAGGGCAAAGGACATAAGCTTCCATCTCTAACCAAGAAGCTATTTCCAATGGACAACGGTGCATAGGAAAAAAAAATTATTTTCTTCAATGGAGTCTCACTGGCATTTTTGGAGGTGTGTGTGTGTCTTATATTTCTGGTTTTTTTTTTTTTAACTTAACTTGTCTTTTGCTTATATATTATGGTTTCTGATTCTGTGTTTTATGGGTTTTCTGTATGTATGTGTATTTCTGCATGTGTGTGCATACATGTGCATGTACATGTGTGTCTATGTATGTATGTGCTTCTCATTTTCTTTCTTTGGTTTTCTTGTTTATTTTCTAAAGAGAGAGAAGAAGGCCTGGAGTTGGAGGTAGGGAGAAACACAGAGTCTTGGAGGAGATGGCAGAGGAGAAAGTATGACCAGAACATATTGTATAGAAAAACATGTATCTTTAATAAAAAGAGTTACTGGATGATGGTAAATCTAACTCATCAGAAATGAGCAACCGCTCTCTAAACATCAGGAAATATGTTTCTGGACCAGGATCTCAGGTCCTAGCCAGGCCTCAGTGTTCTTAAACACAATTATTCCTCCTTCTCTTTGGAGGTTCCGTGAGTCAAAACAAGCCTAAGTTGATACTTTATCCAGTTACTTTCCTGGGGTGAAAGTGATCTCACATCTGTGTTGATGGGGGTCTAGGTCTCAAGTGTCTTTGCTAGAGGTTGGCTCCCAGTGGCTGCCACTCTCCAAAGTCCACTAGGTAGGGTCCTGAAGGAAGCTGATCACTGGGGTGCCTTGGAAGGCTATATTTTAGCCTGGCTTTCTGGCTGATGCCTCTATCCTCCTCTTTCTTCTAGATGCTGTGAGGTGCTGCACTCCGTGGGCACCCACAATACTCTGCTTCCCCACAGCTCAGAAGCAATGCAACCTCTATAACCATGAACCAAAGTAAGCAAGCCTTCCTCCTAGGATGTCAGTCATCATCGTGACAGGCAGCCAACTTAACACTGCAATTCTCAATTAGGTCTGGAGGTAAAATTTCTTTTCCGTGTACATGATGGTGATATCAAGATTCAGGAGAGAAAGTACACCTCATGGCAAGTGGATTTGTTTTGTCAGCTGCCTGGAGGAGCCCCAGGTTTCCTTCCACTGTCATTCTGGGTTGCTTAGTGACCTGGTTGGATAGGTGAGAGTGTAGGTGTTAAGTATGATACCTGAGAACACTAGTATTTTCTGGGAAGTAAAAGAACTCAACAACCATCCCATCATTAGGCTTCTATATATTTAATTAGCCTGATACTTAACATTAAGTACAATATCCCAAGATTGCTGTACTTAAAACCTCAGCAGGATCTCAATGAATCCCCAACAGGAGCGATTTGTTAGCAAGAGGCAAGATCCAGCGACAATTCATTTCTGCAGAGTAATGTAAACTAATTATGTACACTGTGGAAGCAAGGACTGCATGAGAAATGGCAGGCTATTGCATTATAAAAGGAAATATTAATTCACACAACATAAAATTAAAATTGATGACAAACTCTCTCCCGTTTTAATTGTTTAATTCTTTAATCACTATTGTCTCACAGACATCACCTGCCTCGGGAGGCATGCACACACGTACATGCCCGAAAGGACGTTGAAAATAGGCTAGTCAGGAAATGATTATCTTTTTGTTCTTTCTTTCCTTCCATGGAAACTTATTTTTCTCTCCTGGGAAATAAAATTTAACATTCATTATTTGGAAAGAAGGGGATATTTTTTTTTCTCATCACATTACTGTATTTTTGATCAGAGAAGTCCTACGTCTTTTAATAAAATGAAGCATAACCATCTAGATAAACATGAAATTCTAAGAATTAACATTCTGACCAGAGGGCTGAGCTTTATGCATTTCCGCAGCCACAAATTGTTATTTGCCATGATTTTCCATCCCTGGGCACTTAAGATAAAACTGACAAGGTGATGGGCAGATTCCTATCACCAAGTCCTCTCCATAGGTGCATGGGGAAAAAAAAAATGCCTAATTGAATTATTTCGTTTTTGCTATTCCAAAAGCAAAGGTCCAGAATGAGCAGCTCTTAAAGAAAAACTACAGAAGAGGATTTTACCAGAAATCCTGTGGCTCCCAGCTCACGACGCTCGGACCTGGTTTTCCCAGGACTTGTGCTGTTGTTCTGCCTTGGAAAAGGTTCCATCATCAAGCAGAGTAAGACAAGGTTTCATGAACTGGTCCCTCTGTTCCTAGCGAATCCTGGCTGCCTGCAAGCCTATTGAAATCTCCTAGCAGTGAAAGGATTGGAACTTGGCATGGCAGTGCACACCTGCCCTCCCAGCTCCTGGGGGAGGCTGAGGCAGGCACACAAGTACAAATAAAGTACTCGGGACTGGGTGCTGGACAGTTCAGTGGTCCACTGCTTGCTTGCCTAGCATATAAGGTGCTGGGTTTAATCTCCATTGCTGGAGGAAAAACCAACTTAGGGAGGAAATATAGTTCCCCGTTCAATTATAACGCCTAAGCACCGTACTCACTATTGGTTATGCACACCGCCCCCAAAGAGTATGTTGACCCTCTTTGCGAAATAAACAGAAACATAGTACCATGTTACCGGAAACCACAGCAACACACACTGTGTGCCAGGGATTGGCCAAAACAGGTGATTCCTGCTGACTCACTCACAAAACACGCCCAGGAAGTTGGAATTCTCAAGCCCCCATTTTGCAGAGGAGTGGAATGAAGTCTGGGAGATGATGTGACCCACACAACCTCAGGCAGCTAGGAGGCATGGGAGCTAGGCGCAGAACTCCAGTGAGCTGACCTCTAAGCTGAGGCTCACACCTCACTCCTTCTCCCCAGAGCCGGATGGTGAGCTGGACCGTCTGCAGCAGGGATTTCAAGCCACCCTTCATCCGCTGAGGACCTGTCGCATGATGTCATGCTCGCACAAAGCCGTTCTTTCATCTGATGTGTTCCCAGTGAAGGAAATCAGGGACCGCATGCTTAGACCATGGCAAACACTGATCAGCTTCTCAAAAGTTAGGGTCCCCTCTCTGCGTTGCTATCCCCCCTTGTCTATACTGGCCTGCATCAGCTCACCAGTTCCAGTCACCTGAGGAGGTGCTCTACTGTTTCACTTTCTTCATGACTTCCTCCTCCGTATGCACTTCCTCCTCCCGCTCCCCATCTCCCCCTCCTCCTCCTCCTTCTTCTCCTCTTCCACCTCCTCCTCATTGATGTGGGAATGATTTCTTATTAATAAAGAAACTGCCTAGGCCCATTTGATAGGCCAACCCTTAGGTAGGCAGAGAAAACAGAACAGAATGCTGGGAGAAAGAAGCTGAATCAGAGAGTTGCCATGATTCTCCCACTCCAGACAGACTCAGGTTAAGATCTTCCCTGGTAAGCCACCTCGTGGGCTATACAGATTATTAAAAATGGGTTAGATCAATATGTAAGAGCTAGCCAATAAGAGGCTGGAACTAATGGGCCAAGCAGTGTTTAAATGAATGCAGTTTCCGTGTAATTATTTCGGGGGTAAAGCTGGCCGGGTGGCAGGAAGCAGCCCGCTGCTCCTATTATAACACCTTATCCTTCTTTTCTCCTTTTATTGCTGCAAGCGCTATAGCACTGAGTAACACCCTCTGCCCCTTTAGTTAAACAGACAAGCAGAACGGAGACAGGCAGCTCTCCTTGCCTGGAGCACTATCTCCACCAGACTCTGGAAACCTCAATTCCCTTCCCTAACTTCTCAGCTTCACGAGGCTAGTGGCTTCCTCTGCCACTTGGCTTCCCTGGGCTCTGTTCATCCCGCCCAATCTCTCCAAGGGGTCTTCTCATCTCCTCGCTTTCCGCCATTAGCCTCTGTGTGTATCACGGCGCCAGCCTCAGACCTGTCTCTTCAAAACAGGCATCTTGATTTTTGTCATAGTCAAGGACTTCCTATGTTATAACCTGCTACAGAGTTTTTCTTTAAATTGATTCACTTCTTTAATTCTTTTTAATGTAGACAGACATTCAATTCTCTTCAGAAATAGGAATGAAAACCTCTGTTCACCTATCCTAAATTGAAAACCATTATATATAATATATATTATATATGGAAATTTGTATATATATATATATATATTGAAAAATAACTCAGTGTATTAATCTGAGCCCAAGTTCTGTTATTGTAAAATTAGAGAGGAATACGTGGTGACTAAAGCGTTGAGGAACTCCTCCCACCAAAGGTGATGTGAATTGGTGTTTTATCCCATCCAAAAAGCAAATAGCTGTGGAACTGAGCTTACAGCCTTGAACTATGTCTTCAAGATGAAACTGGAAGACTCTAGAAGATACTAGATGACATTAGAAGGGACTAGAAGATGATTGCACCATGAGGAGGCATGCCATTCATGTATGCTTGCAAGGGACAATTAGCAACGTTTGCTATCCAGGAGAGAAGCACATGGTTTTGGATTCCAAGAGAAGCTGACCTCCATGCCACAAACTGGCCGACCAAAAACAAACAAGCTGGTCTGTGGGCATCCCCGTGAATGCACATGCGCAGAGGGCCTGTGGGCATCCGCACGCATGTATGCACATGCGCAGAGGCACAAGCTCCTGGGAGCGTCTAAGGAGGTAGGAAAGCGAAACTTCCTCAAAGAAACTGTTGTGAGGCAGAGATTCTTCTTATTGACCGGCTAGTGTTTCTCTTTCATATTCTGATAACCATGAACTATTAATCCCACAATGTCAGCAGCTACAGTGTTTGTCTGAGTATACATTCCTCATCTCGGCTTGGTCAAAACCAATCATTTCAAGCCTGCCAAGGGCTTGCTTTTGTTGTAGCCACCCAACTCTGTTGTTAACGCTGTGTTTTATTAGGCAAATATAAAATTAACAACACAGTTATAATTATTTCCTAAGCAGGTTCCCACACACATTTCCACTTTGAGATTGGATGTATTGCCTAATAAACTTTTTACAGCTGCAGTCAAATCAGGGTAGTTAATTCCTGGAAAATACAATTCTGAATTCGCCAGAATGAGTTTTAAGTCTGGAGTCATCCCATAAAGACCAGTGTGTGTTACTGCAGTTTACACAAGATGTTCGAATCCTGCTCTCTAACAGAAGAGCTTGCATAATTTCAGCTAATTCCGTGTTAGAGGTAATTTGGCCTCTTTACATTTTCACTGAACCACACGTCACAGCTTTAAGATCAGTGGGTCTCGTCTTTGGAAGCTGCCCTTTTCAGAAGTGTGTAAGTATTACTTAATGCTATTCAGCCAAACATGAATCTTGTCAAAGAGCACGGAATAATTAGAATATCTGCAAGCAGGGTTCTATTTGCACTCCTATGGCTTGCACCCAATCATTTGTTACTTCGAGACCCTTGCCTCATTCGTAACCACTACCCTGACCAACGGGATGTCCCAACATAACCTTGCAGAATTCCAAAGTCATTACTCTGCTTAGTGGCTCAAAGAATATATTTTTTTTTAAAAAAAATCTATCAAAGAATAAAACTAATAACAAACGCACCTACTGCATGCCAGGCCTGACACTACTTTACACTTACCTGTTAATTTTTAAAGAAGATGTTTTGTTTTTATTTATGTACATGCGTGCGTGCGTGCGTGTGTGTGTGTGTGTGTGTGTGTATGCACGCATGCGCTCGAGCATTTGTGTGCAGGTGCCCTCAGAGGCCAGAAGAGAGTGTTGGATCCCCTGGAGCTGGAGTTACGGCAGTTGTTAGTCGGTCACTGTGGGTGCTAAAGATTGAACTCCAGTCCTCTGGCCAAGCAGAAAGTGTCCTTAATCACTGAACCATCTCTCCAATCCCTAATTCATTCTTAAATCTGCCTGGGAAGGCAGGGGGTTAGATCAGAAAACAGGTTGAGAAAGTAAGGAACTTGTCCTGCAGCAAGTGGCCAGATGGGAATGCAGACCCAGGAAGTCTGACTCCAGAGCCCTGACTTTTGACCATTATGTAATATTATGTAAAATAAATATTTCATCATAAATTAACAGTGGCCATTTGTCCTAGAGGCTAGGCATTTCCCCCTGTGTGGTGATGGCAACAGAGGAGAAAGGAGCTCTACCTGAAACCCACACAAGAGAAAGACAGGAAGAAGCCTACTTCAACTTCTGCCCTGATTGGTGTCTTCTAATAGATTTTTTTTCCCAAGTGGATAGATAGATATCTATTGTATTAGCAAAGACCTAGCACATTCTCCAAAGGCATATCCTTCAGGCTTCTGAAAGAGCCATCATAAGCAAAAATCCATGCAGACCAACTTCTCGGTGAGAGCCAGGCAAGTGCTGGCATGCTGTCTTTGGCTCCTGGAAATGACTTGTCCCCGTGCCAAACTCTCAGCACCTGGCCACAGAGGGAGGAAAAGGACAAGTGTTCTGTGCTGGCAGTCCTGACTGAGTTTCTCTTGGCCACTCCCCAGCTCTGTGGCCTGAGGCACAGGACTGAGTGGGCCTGGGCCTCTCTTTCCTTTGTCTCTGTCTCACCTACTTAGAACACACTGATTTCTCTCTGAGAGTTCTTGAGTTGCAAGCAACCAAGACCAATGCCAACTACACTGAGCAACACCAATTCACCAGCAAGACTGGGAGTAGCTCTGTTCAGAACATGAAGAGCCGCCCAGAGCGAGCAGAAGGATGTGAGATGCTCAGAGCTACTGGATTGGCTGTAAGAAGGAAGCCAGCCAAGTCCTCCGTCCTGAGACCTCGCCCCATGTGCCTTCATTCAGGGGCTTCATTTGGTCCCCCCACCATGAATTCTCCACCCATTCCAGTGCACAGTGTGTCTTTCTCCGTGCAAACACACCCAGCAGAATGAAGAATGTGCAGATGAATAGGCTGGGCTTTGCCAAAAAGCCGGCACTGCCTTCGCCCGGTATATTATTTTATGTTGTTGAGAAATACCCAAATGAATCATTCATCTACAAAATAAATGGCTAGTGTCAAAACATTTACTAATGCAGACAAAGCTGACTGAAATAAATGCTTGAATAACCCATTGTTTGAAAACCTACAAGAGTAATATATATTACAATCAGATAAATCACAATTACAAAGCTTTCTCCGTTGCCTTTTGGAATGCTTGCCGGAAGTCCCTGGCATGACAGTTGGAAGGATAATACTCTTAACAAGTGGTTGTGGGTTACCCTGAAGAATGAGGGGGGAGGGGAAAGCCCAAAGGGAGGGGGGTCAGGAAGGGAGACTTCTTCATTTTACAGTCTCCTAGAGTGTTTGAGCTTTGAAATTAAATTTGTGTGTTTATTTTATAATAATTATGTAACTAGTTGAAATAAAACTTTCAGTGGATAAAACAAACTCAGCTTGAGCTACTTGAGGCCAAAGGGGATTTGGTGTCACATGGCTACGGTTCAGAGGAATATGGAGGTGAGCCAGACCTCGAATTTTCTTTAGCACTCTTGTCTCTATTACTACTTCTAGTCAGGGCATCTCCCACCCCGTGTCATCTGAGAGGAATCGGAACCTTTGTTCCCTCTGCCTCTGGCCCCACATCTGCAGGAGAGTTGAGGAGGACAGTTGCTCACTTCTCCCAGTTAGAAAACCCCAAACAGAGGAGACCCCCAGTTGACCTGACCAAAAGCTGTTGACCCCCTTTGGACTAGGGAGGTGAGAATGTAATTGGCCCAGGGCCCAGTCACACTCCACTAAAGAGAGAACAGGTACCTGGAGCTCTCAATATATAGAAGGGAGGCATGCACTACATAGTGAACTCCCTATAAGAGAGGTGACAATGAGGCTGGGGACACCAGTCTAGTCATGGACAGAGTCACTGGGGCCTTGGGCAGCCCTCCTACTCTGGGTTCCACAAGTGCCTACTTTCTGGACTTGGTCCTTATTGTGTCATACCAAGATCTCTGCAAACCAGATATTCAGTCCTGGACAAAGAGGATCCAGACCTTCAAGAACTAAGTACCAAATCACCGTGCAGTTCTGATACTGTTTCTCTCAGGCTAAGCCCATAGGCAAAGGGCAGGGCTGTGGGCCACTGGTTTCCTTTCCCTGTGTGCAGTGCTTTAAAGACATCTACTATATACCAAGGGCTGTTATGGGCGGTGGGCATGACCCAGCAGATATACTATGCCTCGTGGAGAAGAACTGATAGGGAGACAGCCATGACAGCATGCGAGAGTCTCTCTAGGCGTTTATGGGAGGAGGTGAAAGTACTTTAGAACAGTAGGCTAGAATGAGGGGTAGAGAGAGGGCACTTGAGGGAGTGTGGCTAAGAAAGGCCTTTCTGAAGGAGGTACAGCTGACAAGATCTGACTGGAGAGAATGTGTCTCTGAGCCCTGCATCAGCACGCCTGCGGTGAGAAGTGAGCTGATGTACAGGAGGAGTAGCAAGGTGGCTCACCAGCCCTAGGAGAGGGCGGAGGACTGTGGGAGGAACACGAAGAGGGCCAGGCTCAACTCGAGCCTGGTCATATCAGCCTTGCAGCCCACAGGAAGGATTTTAGATGCTATTCTGAATCTGAGAGAGGAGAGGCAGGTGGACACGATCTGATGCGTGTCTCTCACGTTTTCTGGCCAGTGGTATGCTCTGAATAAATATTTGTTAGCAATTAAGAGAAAAAGAACTCAAGGACAGAAACCTCTTGACTAGGCTGCGTCTGGAAAGGTATTAGTGATTAGCGGTGAAAAATGGCTGATGTTTAGCAAGTACTCCAGAACCGACACAGGGCTGTCACCTGCATTCTCCTCTGACCCTCTGTTGGCATGCAGATATTTGCTTACGTGGCATCAAAGCACGTGTGTCCCTAGTATGTGTGTCCCTAGCGACTGTTAGAGGTGAGCAGGCTTCAGGCTTTGAGAAGCCTCCAGCGTTTCCTGACTGTGCGTCCTCTCCCAGCCTGAAGGAGGCAGGAGATGCCACCATTCGGATATTGAATGTGGCCCTCAAGCCTCGTGTACTCAAGCTACTGTGGCACCACTAGGAGTTAGGAGGGCCTTGAAAGTAGTGGGTCTTATCTGTTTTGGCATGACCTGAAAGGGGATTGTGGGATGCAGTCTCTCCCTTTCTCTCTCTCATGAAGCGAATGTGAAACCTCCATGATATGCAGTCACAGGCCCAAAGCAATGGGGCCAATGGATCGTTAAAAAATAGGCCTCCAAAACTATGAGCTACAAAACAAAAAACCTTTCCTAATTGTAAGCTGATGACCTTGGGTATTTTGTTATAGTAACAGAAGGCTGACATAGATTCTCATATTTATCTTCTCAAATCACCTTGCAGGTTCAGCTTTGCCAGTTAGAGACCCTAGGAGATCCAACAGAGGAGACTACATACACCTTTTCTCCTCTCTTCTCCTCAAACATGAAGGACCTCATCCATCATAATAAAAGAAACAGTTTTTACCTTGTTCCTCAGGCCTGGGATTGAAGCTATTAGAAACAACAGAAGCTAAAGGGACCCCTGATTTAAAGAACCAGGGTCAAGGCTCTCAATGACATCATGGGGCCATCTTCTAGAGCCAGGATGCATAGCTACCACACCAGACATATGGCGCCTCATTCCATGTCCTCAGAAGTCATAGGGTCCCCTGGGTTCTCAGCCTCAATTAAAGACATTTTCCCTTTGTTGCTCTCTAAGCTATTGGGGAAGGTGAAGCCCTAGAGCATTTTGCGTGGCCGAGACTGAAACCTGACCCTGTACAATACACAAATAAAGGGGAATTACCTGGCTCACCATTCTCGCAGTGGGAGATCTAACACACGTACTTGGCATCCTAGTGAGGGTCCCCTGGCTGTGCCATAGCACGGTGAAGACACAGAAAGGGAACCAGCAGTATGCAGAAGGCCCCAACTACATGGGGCATCTTCACTGTACAGCAAACCATCTTCTCAGGAACAAAATCACCCATACTACAAGGCCCACAGGAGTCCATTCATAAGGATGGAGCCCAGTGATCTATTGGCTTCCTGATAGGCTCCGCCTCTTAAAGGTCCCATCACCTCAATACCACCACACTAGGGACTAAGCTGTCAGTGAATGAGTACTGGGGAGACAAACCAAAGGCAAGTGGAAGCAGGGAGACAGAGAAGATGGGGGAAGAGAGAAATATGCCCCAGGCTCCCTCCTACAGCCCTTTCTTCCTATCTGGGTGTTTCAGCATGCTGATTCCATAAACACTCTGTGATCCCAGGCAAAGGATGAGGCGGCTGCCACATAATTTAAACACATGCCTTGCTTTAGCATCTCAACCTAGTCCAGGAGTGGGTATCCCAGAGTTCCAAGCGCTAGTCTCTCTCAGCAGTGGTTGAGCTTGACCGTCTCAACCTCACCATTTCCCTTTAGATTGGTGCTCAGAGCAACCTTAGACCCTCTTGTCTTTGAAAAATATTTCTTTGTGCCACTTTCAAGCTACCTCTCCCAGGAACTGTACATCCCAGCCTTTAGAGTTTGCGGAGTGACAGCCATTGCACCGTGAAGTAGTCCCTAGCAGAATGCATCTGCCCACTGTGGCCTCAAACATACAGTCAAACAGGAAGAAAGGAAACGGACATTTTTTTTTTCTGGTGTCAATCATGTTTATTAAATTCCAAAAAGTCTCCTCTCAAAGGCAATACGAAGAGTTGAGGAGAGAAGGGGAGGGGAGGAGAGGGTGGTTGCCTGCCGCAAACAAATTTATTCTGTGTTAGAGGGTGAGGCTGGAAATGTAATTAACACACGCAATTATGCATTCTGATGCCGAGAGCTCCAGGCCGACAGGGGGGAATTCACCAGGCGGGCGCTCCCAGGCCACAGGCCGCTAGCTCACTAACAACTTCATTCATCCCTGCTGGCCTTCGGTTCAATTCTACTTCCTTTGACTATCTCCCGCAAAGAAAAGGCCCTATTCTTCGGCTTCCCCCAGCTTTATTCAGAGTGAAAACAGCACTTTGTGCCTGCGTTGTGTTAAAATAACAGATTTGTGTTCGTTCCTGTAGCAGGGAGGCCGGCTAGCCTCTGGGAGGACGGTGAGGTGCCTTTTGGAGGAGGAGGCCGGAGAGAAAGGGTCTCCAACAGGGAACCTTTGTCCCAGAATGCAAATGAGCCTCTGCGAACCACAGCTCAGACAATGCCAGCCTAGTCCTCCCGAGCACCGGTCCATCTGTAGCTATTTTGTTAACCCATTGCCTCGGACATTCTTTCTCTTGCACAGAATACTTGATGTTGACAGCTGTGAATTTTAAACAACCATTCTCTGTATGTTTTTCTAATTTTGCGTAT
The DNA here is from genome assembly GCF_018167655.1 of Microtus oregoni. Lineage (NCBI taxonomy): Eukaryota > Metazoa > Chordata > Mammalia > Rodentia > Cricetidae > Microtus > Microtus oregoni. The sequence continues at coordinate 59,387,329 of NW_024543063.1, read as the reverse complement.
TCAGATCGTTTCTCCATATTGGGGTGGGGGGTTGGAAGCCAAGTACCTTCTGGTCCCTTCATTTAGAGATAAAACGGAGAAACGCGACGCGCGCAGCAGCGGCAGCGGCGTCGTCTGGGGAGTGCAGAAATGATTTTGAACTGGAAAAGATGGCCTCAGCCGACAGACATGCTGACGGGGACTGGAGGCAGGACCTGGAAGGAACTCATCATTCAGACACTCTGGGAGCCTCAGCTGAGCCTGTCCTCAATCATCTGTGTAATGGGGCCACAGCGATATCTCATCACAAAGGGTGGATAAGAAGTCCCAAGGCATCAGCATAGTTGGCTCCTCTTTCCGGCTCTAATTATGTTGTTCTGACAGATCTCGCTTCTAGATTGGACGGCATGTAAAAGTGCGGGTGTGTTTCTAAACATGAAGGGAAGCATCGGCTGAGGACTAAAGCCTCCGTTGAGGAGCCAGTAGGATGGATGGGTTTAATTTTTTCTCCATTTATTTATTTGTACCTTTGACTAGATATAAAGCAGTTCATAACCCAAAACACAAGCGAGAGAAAACAAAATTCTGGACTAGAAATGGGGCAACTGTCCAGTACATGAAGCTGGAACCAGGCTCCAAGCATCCTGGCAGCGTGAGTGAACAGGCAGTGGTGACCAGAGGCTGGCCTTGAACTCACAGAGATCTGCCTGCCTCTGCCTCTGAGTGCTGGGATTAAAGGCGTGCGCCATCGCCGCCTGGCACACTTAGTCACATTCTAAGAGGACAGTTAGAGCAGAGCTTTAGTGTCAACCTTGAAAGTTAAATATGGATGCAGGATTTCCAGGGCTAAAACAAAAGAGAAAGTCAAGTTGATACCTAGACTGCAGGGTGATCACCTCCCCACAGCACGGACAGCACAGCTCCCAATAGCTGTAGCCTCCTTCCTGCAGCACGGAGAGCACACCTCCCAGGAGCTGTAGCCACTTCCCTATAGCATGGTCAGCACACCTCAGTAGCTGCAGCCACTCTCTATAGTGCACAGACAGCACAGCTCCCAATAGCTGTAGTGTATTTATTTGTGCCCAGTAGTTTTTAGCAGGCATCCATTTTCTTTCTTTTTTAAAAATATTTATCTATTTATTTATTTATTATGTATAAAATGTTCTAGCCGTGTGTATGCCTGAAGGCCAGAAGAGGGCACCAGATCTCATTACAGATGGTTGTGAGCCACCATGTGGTTGCTGGGAATTGAACTCAGGACCTTTGGAAGAGCAGGCAATGCTCTTAACCACTGAGCCATCTCTCCAGCCCCAGGCTTCCATTTTCTACAGCTGTATGTTTTCACATGATACCTTTTAAACAGAAAGTTTAAGTTATTCAAATATGTTTCCTTTCCCCTCCTCCTCTTCCTTCTGAAGTTCCTCCTCCCTCTCATGGCATTCTTTGTGACAAGTTGTATGACATTTTGCTAGGACTATCATCAGAATGTGATCAAGAAAAAAAATTTCAATTGAGTATGGTGGCACATGACCGTAACTTAGCACTCTGCGTTATGCCCATGTCATGACCCCCCCCCCCCCCCGCCATCTGCCAGAGACCACCAGGAGTCCAAGTTCATATGGAAAAGCAAAGAGCCTCTGTTGCAAGCTCGAGCTTGGACCCTCCATCTATTTCGACTTAGCTGCGGTGCCTTGAGTTCACCTGAGGCAGGGATTTTAAAGAGCAAAGGGTTCAGGAGTGGGTAGGGGAATTCCAGATTCAGATGGGGATTGAACTCCAGGCTGGACAGGACTGGAGTAGCAGGATCCTTGTCAAACAGGGATTGGTACTGGCGTTGCTACAAGGAAATTGGCGGCTTATATACAAGTCAGGTAAGCTTAATGTTCTGGAGCAACTGGTACTTGTTTGTCTAGATTCTGATTGGTCCCCCGCAGGGTAAAGTTTGTGGTTTTTCCTGGTTTTTGCAAGGGTGAGGCCTGGTCCCAGTATTGTTAGTCTGCTGCCTGTCATGGCTGCACTGATGTTAAGTTAGGCCTCCTCCCTCTGGAGGAAGGCTGAGGCAGGAGTATTGCTGTAAGTTTGAGGCCAGCCTGGGCTATATAGCGAGACCCTTTTGCAGTCTGAAAAGCTAGTAAAGGAGGAGGGGTGGAAGGAGAGGAAAGGAAAAAGAGAAAAGGAGACGTTGGTCACTGTGAACTCAGCCAGCTACTGGGTTCGAAGATCTGGTGAAGTTTCACTCAGCGCTTTTGAAAAGGAAGAGGTTTGGCCCCTTATGATGGCTACAGAGGTTTCCTAGATTCTGTCTGGTTTATCCTTTGACAGCCTACCCCGGAAATCTCCAAGGGTTTGCTGGCGTTTGACATTCATTAGTATGTGTCTATGTATTCATGCATGCATGCATGTATGTATCTAGGTATGTAGAGAATAAACTCCTGTAAGTTCTGATACTTTTATTACATCTATTCGTGTGTGTGTGTGTGTGTGTGTGTGTGTGCCACAGTGCTCATGTAGAGGTCAGCGGATACTTTACGGGAGTTAGTTCTCACACTATGTGGGTTCTGGGGATGGAGCAAGAAGGGAAGCTTGGTATCAAGCATCTTTACCCACTGAACCACACAGCCTCCAGTTCTCCAGGACCGTGAACACCCACAATATGGTATCCTAATGCCTCATCCGCTCCTCCGTCATGAAGAAAACCAGTTCAAAACCACATTCACTTAACAGTAATAGGTAACTTAAGAAAGGAACACTCAGAACCAAAGTTGTGAGGAACTGGGGTGGGCCCTTCAGAAGATAGGAAGTTGGCTCAGGAGCCTACACAGACTCAGGGCCTGGGTGGTGCTCTAGTTCTCTCTGCAGACTATGTAGTGGCAAAGGCATCCGCTTCAGAGGACTTTGTATGTGAGAGGGAAATTCGTCAAAGCAGTTATCCTTCAATTAACCAGAAAATTGGATTAATTGTGCATGAACTCCTATGTTCAGGACCAGTCTGACCTAACGGAACACGCGGATCTGGGTTAGAGTAAGTCACAGTAGAGTAGACTCCCTTGCACTTGGCCTAGGGTGGGCACGTAACAACCCCCAAGCCTCAAGGCTGTGTGAGAGGTGAAGGGCTTTTGCCCCACAGACGGACAGGCACAGCTAGCCAGCAACAAGAGAGCCCATTCCGTCAATCCACCTGACGCGAAGTGGTTGTCCTCAGAGAGGCTGTGGGAGGGGAAAGGCTAACAGCTGTCCTCCAGCAATTAACCAGCAGCCTCTGCTGCCGGAGATTATTTTTGGATGGTGTAGAGAGAGTCAAATAAAAATGTCAACGTGCCTATTATGGATGAAAGTTAGAAAAACTTAAGTGGCCCTGAATTAATCACCGTTTGACAAGAAGCACATAAGGAAGTGCTTCCCCCCTCTCAGGAGCCCCCCCCCCATCTATTTTCTTTCCTTTTTGGTTGGGGGGTGGGGATGGTATTCATGTTTGTCACCTAAGTTAGTCTTGGAGTGAAGATTTAATGACAAAATTACAAGTCCTTAAAGTAGCATTTATTGAGGGGCTAATGAGAGTCCCTAAGAACTCAATAAAAGAGAGAGAGAAAGAGAGAGAGAGAGAGAGAGAGAGAGAGAGAGGAAGCCCCTGACACAAGAGGCCTTTGAAAACACCAGAGAAAGGAGTTCATTAGCCCCCTTTTCCCCCCTCTTTCTCAACAATGAATGTTCTGGTGCCAAGCCTTCAGGAATAGAGTTGATTTCCTTTCAAGTAATTGATGCGGGCTGGGCTTGTGCACCCAGGCCAGACAACCTCTCCACAGAGGCAGGAAACCTCGCCGTCAAAGGAAGCTGCAAGCTCCTTCCTCCTGGGCCGGGCAGGCCCCTCACATCTACTGGATTTATGCCGGGCTGCCAACAGCCTCCGATTTCCATGCCTCCCGCGGCTAAGATAACGAATGCTGCTTGCAGCCCCTGAGATCCTTGCTTACTTAAAACTCCAGCCAGGCTGTAACAAAACCTGCGGCTGTCACCCCAAATCGAGCAAATGAGCCCCTGTCCCACATCATAAAGGCTAAGAGAGTTATTGAATGTCCCCCACCGTGAGGGCTCCATTCGCCTTTGCCCTCTCTGCACATGTCCCCGTGGAATATTCTGGGCCCGTTTGCTTCTGCTCCTTCTGTCTAGGAGCACAGGAAGGAATAGCTGAGGCCAGTCTGTTCCAAACAGATCAAGTTTTCTTAAGTCAGGATTTTTTTTTTTTTTTCAAGAAGCGGAAAGGAATGCTGTGAAGAAACTGGAAACTGGCCATGTTTTCTCTTCAAGTCATCTCCGGGTGTTAGCTGACGCCTGAGCGTCACAGTCTTTGGTAAGCATGAACTGCAGTGACAGGAAGTGAGGATAGGAGGGGAGCTGTGAACCCCCGCAAATAAAGCAAGCAGCAGACTTCTGGTGGTGCGTGGAGGGGTCAAGGTGAAGATCATTGGAGTTGCTGGCCCTGAGGAGGCACAGAAGGGCCCACGGGACACAGCTCGGTGTGAGAAAACGTGCGTGTTGAGGAGACAATTCTCCAGAGGCTCCATCCACAGGTGGAGAGGAAAGGCATTGCTGTGTGTCCTGGTTAGTTCTTTGTCAACTTAACACAACCAGAATTATCTGGGAAGATGCACCTCAATTGAAAAAGATGCGTTCATCAGATTGGCCTGTAGACAAATTTGTGAGGCCTTTTCTTGATGAATGATTGACACGGGAAGGCACACATCACTGTGGGCAATGCCATGCCTGGGTGGGTAGTCCCGTGTGCTGTGAGAAAACAGGCTGAGCAAGCCATGGCCAGCAAACCAGAAAGCAGCACTCCTCCCCGGCCTCTGCGTCCGTTCCTGTGCTGAGTGCCTGCCTTGAGTTCCCGCCTTAGCTTCCCTCAGTGATGGACTGTCATGGAGATATAGAAGCCAAACAAACCTTGTTGATGGAAAGCAGTAAGGCAAGAGGGAGACTGGAGTGTGGTTGCTAGGCAACAAGTGGATCCAGGGAGGTGGAGCTCACATCTACCACAGACCAAGCTTATCTGTGGGGGGTGAGGACGCAAGTCAAAGAATCCCAAGCTAGTTCCAAAAGTTTCCAGTTATATATTATTTTATTTTCAGGGGCAAACTCACGGAACAGGAATGAGAAATCCAATCTCAGGTCTGTAATGCAGGAACCAGAGAGAGAGAACACGTGTGAGCCCTGGGCAGTCAGGCGGTTTTCTCTGGATACCGAAAAGGTCACGCCCTAACTTGGTTCAGCCTCTTAAAGGCAATGACTTATGTCCTCAGGGTTGGGGACACCATTTAGGGGTTAATTATTATGGGTCTAAGCGCCAAAAATGAACAAACAGCCTCACCTTACAAAAGTGCATAACTTCTTCCTGGTGTTGCTTATTTCATTGACTGGGCATGGTTAAGACCTAGGATGTGACCACTTGGGTTGAGAACTTTGGCTCCATTATTTCCTACCTTTGTGGCCCCCCCCACAGATGAATCTACCACCTGTGCTTCTGTTGGCCTTTGCAAATGTGCTTAGTAACTGTACTTTCCATGCGGGTTGCTAAGTGTTGCGTGTATTCACATAAAATGGGCAGCACAAAAGACAAATGCATTTCATCTGTTCATGGGTTGAACTTCTACTCAGACCTAGAGGGTCAGACACTCAGGATAGTGGTGAACAAACAGCATGACAAACACCGAATCTCCTGACCTGACAGAGCCGACTGTCCTATTCATATTGAAGGACAAGAGGTACCCAAATGGGTGTGGCCCACCTTCTCTTCCGGAGCTTCCATGGTGACGAGACCATGAGACTGGTAGGTTCTTGACACATCAGGTACATAGGACTTCCACCAGAGAATCTCCTTGTCTCAGCAAGCAGCCACCAGGAATCCTTGGGATCCATCAGGGAGAGAAGAGTTTTGAGCCCTCAGTGCAAGGACAGCTTGTTGCCAGAGAAATAGCTTCTGGTTCTGGCCTGATAGTGCTTTAAGTGAGCCAGCAGATCAACACCCAGCTTCCTTAGCATGCCTCCTGTCATCCAGAGTCCTGAGAACTAACAGCAGGTGGGACAAGGATAAAGCCAGCACCGAGTGGATGAGTGTTCTGAAAGACGGGACTCTGGGTGAGGGAAGCTATGATGGATATCTCACTTGGAGCTTGTTGGAAACACAGCGTCTATGCTCACCACAGTCTTCTCCACCTGAAGCCACCTTCCATCAAGATCCCTAGGCATGCCACTGTGTCCATCAAAGTCCCAGAGGCCCCACTGCCCAGTAGTTCTCAAACTTTGCTTCCCTTAACAATTGCCCACAGATATGCAATGACCTGCATCCCATCGTCACACAGCCTAACCGAATGGGGCCAGGATGTGATCAGGACGTTGTCCAAGGCACCAGCTTTCAAAGCCTCTCTGAGTTTGAGATAGAGTCCAGGTGATGGAGGACTTGCTCAGTATGTATGTTCCCCAATTCCAATTTCCAGGCTCTCAAGGAGCAAAAAGAGAGTCCAGTTACTCTATCATGCAGCCAACTTAGAGGACCACAGTCTTAAGATGCCATGCAGTTTTAGAAGGGGTCCTTTTTATTGTGGCCTTCTTCATATTTTTTTTAAGTGAGTTTCTTTTCACCTTGACGGGTGCAGTTTGAAGCTTTATTTATTATCTATTTAAGACAGGGTCTCTCTGTGTAGCCCTGGCTGTCTGGAACTTGCTGTGTAGATCTGTCTGGCCTTGAATTCCCAAAGATGAGTCTGTCTTTGCCTAAGACTAAAGGCATGTACCATGGCACCGGTCATAGCTTGAAGGGTCCAAGGCCCAGTTTCTGTTCTTGTGAGACAATGTTCTCTAGCGTAGAGCTGTGTGTGCCACTCACCCACCTGCCCTTGACTGCAGCATCCTTCTTGAGCTATTGCCTTTGGGATCGCCTGAAGGAAGAGTCCACTGAGGCAACAACATCTTGTTCAAGATAGAACCTGCCACACATCAAAATTTATCATGGTACCTACTACCAATACATCAATTTTCCATAATCACTGTTGATTTTCTGAAGGGTTTACACTCCCCCTCAGGCAGGGACAGTAGAAGTTCCCTCAGCTTCCTGGGGTTTAGGCATAAGCCTGGAGCAGGCTGAAATAGCCTGAAGTGATCTAGAATAGAGAAGAGCAGTTTGAAGCAGCCTGCCCACATGTCTCACTCCCACTATGCCACACTTTCCTCTGGTCCTCTAACGCTGTGGAGAGAGGGACTTTAAAGACATATATCAGAAGGAACGGGAGTATAGCTCAAAGGTAGGACATTTGCCTAACATGCACAGGATCCTGAGTTCTAACTATAGAACTGGAAGAAAGAAGAAGGGAAGAGGAAGAGACAAAAAGAAAAGAAAAGAAGAAAAAGAAAGAAAGAAAGAAAGAAAGGAAGGAAGGAAGAAGGAACCATAAGTTAGGTTATATTATTTCTCTGTCAGAGTATTTTAGTGACTCTATCCCACTGTGAGTACAACTATTACCATGGCAATTAGGTCATATCCAGCTCTCCAGTGCCATCCTCTTGTCCTGTCCCCTACTCCATTCATTCCATAGGTTTCCTGATTGTTCCTCGACCCCACCAGGAATGCTCCTGTATTAGCACATTCTGCTGGCTGTTCTACTTCCCTGAAATGCTTTTCCTTTGGGTATGCACAGCTCACACTTCTGTCAACTCGGCTTTGCTCACACAGCTGCTTCTCAGAGGGTGCTGCCCTCCTCCCTCTGTGTCTTAGGGTTTCAGCTGATAGGAAGAGACGCCATGATGATGACAACTCTTACAAAGGGAAGCATTTGATTGAGACTGGCTTACAGTTTAGAGGTTTAGTCCATTGCCATCAAGTGGGAAACGTGGCTACACGCAGGCTGACACAGTGCTGGAGAGGTAGTGGAGAGTTCTAGATCCAGATCAGCAGACAGCAGGAAGAGAGAGTGCCACACTAGGCCTCGGTTGGGCATCTGAGACCTCAATGTTCACCCACAATGGCACACTTCTTCCAACAAAGCCACACCTACTTCAACAAGGCCACACCTCCTTATAGTGTCCTCCTGATGGGCCTATGGGTACCATTATTTTTATTCAAACCACCAAACATTGTCAAATAAAACTTTCATGTCAGGCACTCTATAAACCCTTAAACTGATTTATTTCTGTTATTTCTGTTTGACTTCTGACATTGTATTATATACTTGTTTGGTACCAAATAGTCCACCACTCTTTGAGATTTCACTCCTGATCTCTAAGGTTTAACTTGGAATATTAGATGATTAGTAAGGGTTTGGTAGAGGTATGAATGGTCAACGGAAGGATGTGTGGATCAATGGAAGGATGGGTGACCAATGGAGGAACAGATAGGTCAGCAGGAAGACGGATGCTCAATAAAGGGATAAATGGTGAGTAGAAGGATTGGATGGGTAGCAGACTAGTTGCTAATAGAGGGATAGATGGGTCAACGGAGGATAGATGGTGAAAAAATTACACTGTTCCTTCATGGTGAAGAAATGGTCAGTGGTCCCAGAAGTTAGCTATATCCATGGCTCTCCTTGATGATCACAGACATCCCAGACACCCTGTGTAATAGTATCATTTACCATTCTTGGATAAGTATTCTTGTTTGGTTAATCTTGGTGGTCAACCTGATTGACCTGCAAAGTACCGAGGAGATTACTGAAGCATACGTCTAAGTGTGTCTGGGGTGTTTGCAGACACAGAAAACTAAAGACCTGGCACCATCCTATGGACTGGGTACCAGGACAATTAAGAGGGGAGGAAGGAAGAAACCCAGAGCACAGATGTCCTCTCTTTGCTTCCTGGTCACTACGAGTTCAGCTGCTTGGCTGCATGCTCCCCATCATAGAATCATGGAACACAGCAAATCATTAATCCTCTGAATTGTCTCTCTTACTGGTGTGCTGGCTCATGCCTATAATTCCAGCACATGGGAGTCTGAGGCAGGAAGATTACTATGAGATCAAGGGCAACCTGAGCTATCTTAGTGAGTATCAGAGCAGCCTGAGCTACAGTGTGAGACCTTACCCTCATCTACCTCATACCCAAATTGTTTTACTCTGGTCATAATGAAGAAATGTGTACTGTCTGGTGTTTGGACAATGACAAACTGAGAATATTGCATTGTTAAACAACATATCACGACAATTAGCAGCTCTCTGCAGACCACACACATTCTTCCCATTTCTGTTTCTTTTCCATTCTGGAACTAGATCCTTAGGTACCCTAGACAAAAGCTAATTCTTTCCCCTTAAACAGGCAGATTTATACCGGACGAAAAGAAACCTATTTACTACAAATGCACTTCACTTGAGATCACCAGCACAGATAGGTCTTTGCCCCAGGTCAAATTCTGCTTTTGTTTTTTAGTTACATTTGAAAATGTGTGTGTGTGTGTGTGTGTGTGTGTGTGTGTTTTGCCTGAATGTATATTTATGCACACATGAGCACTGTACCCAACAGCCAGAAGAGGGCACCAGATCCTCTGGGACTAGTTACAATTGGTTGGGTGCTGGGAGCCAGACTCTGGTCCCCTGGAAGAGCAGGGTCCTCTGGAGGAACAGGGTCCTCTGGAGGAGCAGCCAGTGTTCTTAACCACTGAGCCACCCCTCCAGTCCTTTAAACTTCTTTTTAACTAAACTTATACTTACTTGCTTTACCTTGCTTTTATTTTTTTTATTCTAAAATCAGGAAGGAATAAGGAAACACAGCAGCCATTATAATTCTGAAAGTTTAACTACCCCTCTTAGTGGATCCTACAATCTAAGCAGAGAGAAAGGGATTCAGCCTCCTCCGAGACAGATTCAGCCACCTCCGAGTCAGCGATGACTCCGAGCTACAGATGTCCCCAGCCATCTGACAGCACAGATGCAACATCCAGGCCACTCATCATTCCTTCTTTCATCCCACGGATCTGAGAGAGCCTTCCGCACTCGATTGTGAAATCCAGTGAGGAGGAAGGCTGGGTCGTGAGCTCAGGGGACCACGGGCTCAGGGTCCCAGCCAGTTCTTGCCCTGCAGATCGCAATCATCCCATGAGCTGAGCTTTCAGCACGTGCCCTTGTTTCCACGTAAGATGATAAGGCCTCTGTGTTCTTTCACATGTGAGCCCAAGGCTTCTGCATACTTAGGGGGAAGAAATCAGGCCCTGGGAGAGCAAAACATTTACACATTGATTTAAGCCTGTCCGTGAAATCGGGGCTAAGAAAAATTTCCATCCGAGAACAAGGGAAAATTAGAGATACCAGAGCCTGGTGACATTTCAACAATGTTTGTGTAGGTAGGTGAGACTTTTCCTGCATCATTGCCCAGTCCCCTACTTTTGTTTTTCCATGAGACATTTCGGGAAATATTCAGGCTCTCTATCCAAAAACAACTGATACCATGCTGAGGATCGAATGTCTGTGCTCTGTGTATGTGTGTGTGTGGAGTGTGTGTATATGTGTGTATGTGTGTGGAATGTGTGTGTGTGTGTATATGTGAGGTGTGTGTATGCATGTGTGTATGTGTGTGTATGCATGCGTGTGTGTATGCGTGTACATGTGGTGTGTGTATGGTGTGTATGTGTATGCGTGTGTGGTGTGTGTGTGTGTGTATGCATATGTGCATGTGGGGTGGGGTGGGGTGGGTGGGTGTGGTGTGTATGGAGGAAAAAACCACATAGTACAATAGCCATCTTGAAAGCGCCATCACTCTGTGGATCTCAGGATATTTTTCACCCACCTCAACAATCTCAGGGCAGATCACACTGAAGTATGCTGTGCTTGTGCGCTGTCACTTCTACTCAGGATTCACCATGCCAGTCAGGCCATGAAATTCTGTTTCAAAACCACATTGCTTGGGAACACATTCTCTGTCTTTTAGTATGAAGTGTGCTATGCTTTAAGGGCCTCCAAAAATAGACATGCCATTCCCAAAGTCACATGTTAACGGTATTTAAAGATGAGGTCACCAATGGGTAATTAGGGTTTTATGAAGTCATTAAGATGAGGTCCTCAAAATGGCATTAATGACTTTCTAAAATCTTCCTTAGTTTGTCTTCTGGTGGTGCTGGGACTCAAAGTCAGGGCCTTTTACATGTGAGACAAACACTCTACCACTGAGCCACAGGTCTAACCTGCTTCATAAGAAGAGAAGGAAGGATTTAAGCTGGTAGGCTTTCTCCATCTCACAAGGAGCCCCTGTCAAGCTGTGTCCCAGACTTCTCCAGATGCCAGTAGCATGATCTTGTGCCTCCTGACAGCCAGATTGGTTTTTCTAGGTAAGCCTCTATGCTTTTCTTTTCTCCTCCCAGGTTCCCCTTTCCCTCCTCTTCCTCTTTGCTGGGCCCCTTCTTATTTTGTGATGGGGTCTCACTGTGTAGCCCTGGATGGCCTAAAATTTATTATATAGACCAGGTTGACCTGAACTCCAGAGATCTGCGTGTCTCCACCTCCTGAGTGCTGAGATTAAAGGCCTGCACCACCATACTTGGAGTAAATTTGTGTTGGTTAGTTTTATGTCAACTTGTCACAAGTCAGTCATTTGGAAGACGGGCTCTAAGTTGAGAAACACTTCCGTCAGACTGTCCTCTACACAAGCCTGTAGGGTGTTTTCTTGATTATTGGTCGATGTGGAAGAGCCCAGATGACTTGAGCAGTGCCAACCCTGGGCACACAGGTTTGGACGGTGTGAGGCTGAGCATGCCATGGGGTACAAGCCAGTAGGCAGCGCTCTTCCATGGCCTCTGTTTCAGTTCCTGCCTCCAGTTGCCCTCCTTGAGTTCTGGCTTCTCTTCGTGATGGATTCTGACCTGACCGTTGTAAGCTGAAATAAATGCTTTCTTCCCTAAGTTGCTTTTGGTTGTGCTGTTTTATCAGAGCCATGAAGCCCTAACTAAGCTACTTCTGTTTTTTAAAATCACACGGTTCCAGGCATCAGTCATAGCCCAGAAAACAAACTATAACACACTATTTTAAAAGGACATGCCAATGCTGGGAGTGCTTATGGAAGCACCTTGGGGCTTTGGCAGGAGACATGACAGTCAAGCACTATGATAAGAATTTACCATTTGTCAAGCCGGGCAGTGGTGGCGCATGCCTGTAATTCCAGTATTCAGAAGGCAGAGGCAGGTGGATCTCTATGAGTTCAAGCCCAGCCTGGTCTACAAGAGCTAGTTCCAGGACAGGTTCAAAGCTACAGAAAAACCCTGTCTCGGGAAAAAATAAAAAAATAAAAATAAAAGTATTTACCATTTGCCAACATTCACTGAGGGGTACTATGACCCGAGACTGTCCTGAGTACTTAACACACACTAGCATACTTATTCCCAAAGTCCAATTGTAAAGGTGTGTTTCACCACTTAAATATACGGCTCCAGAATCTGCAGTTGGGAAGTGGTGGGTCAGGACTCTTATATAGATTGTCTCTCACCTGAGCCCAGGGCTTCTCTGAGTTTAGTTCAGAAGTTCTACATCCTGGGCCCCACTGTCTCCCATCCTGGGCAAAGCAAGCCAGTGGTATCTTTTTAAACTTTTTCTTAAAAGATTATTATTACTATTGTTGTTATTTACAGCCCAACAGCAGTTCCCTCCCCCCTCCTCCCAGTCCCTCTCTCCACCTCTCATCTGCCCTCCCATCCACTCCTTTTCTATTTCTCTTCAGAAAAGGGGCAGGCTCCCATGGAAATCAACCAAGCATGTCATAGCATGTTACAGTAAGACTAGGCACCTTCCCTTGTATTAAGGCTAGAGAAGACAACTCTGTATGAGGAACAGAGTCCTGAATGCTAGCAAAAGCATTAGAGACAAGCCCTGCTCCCTCTGTGTGGAGTCCCACAAGAAGACCAAGTTACACAACTGTCACATATATTCAGAGTGCCTAGGTCAGTCCCATGCAGGCTCCCTGGTTATTGGTTCGGTTCTGTGAGCCCCTATGAGCTCAGGTTAGTTGATTCTGTGGGTTTTCTTGTGATGTCCTTGACCCCTCTGGCTCCTACAATCCTTTCTCTTTCCTGTCTTCCACAGGGTTCCTCAAGCTCCACCTAATGTTTGGCTGTGGGTCTGTTTCCATACGTTGCTGGATGAAGCCTGTCTGGTGACAGTTGGGCTAGGCAGGCCAGTGGTATCTTACCTGTGACCCCACTGCCCTCTGTGACCTCCTTCTGAACACAACTTCTTAGACACAGAACACAGTCCTGACCTTGTAGCCCCCGCCCCACTGCCCGATCCAACACACATCCTCACAAAGCTCTGTGCCCTTTGCCAAACAGAGATGTCAATGCTACCTTTTAGGTCACTCCTAAGTAGCACCAAAGGATGAAAATCCATGTTATCGCATCAAGGAACACTCGCTGTCTTGAGGAAACATTCTTCCCACGTTAATGTATGTAGAACACAGCTATTGATCCTCAGCTAGCAGCGCAATTATTTACTCTGACAGCACAACGTCTTGGGAAGAGCAGCATGGGGCTGGTGCTTGGAGCTGCTCATCCATGCAAAGAAGTCTTGTCAGATATTTTAATGAGAAGAAAAGCCGGCAGCCAGGGTGCAAACCCAGGGTGACCTTTCTCTGGGCAGCGCATTCCAGACACTTTACGGCTCTTAAAGTCCTTCCACGAAGATGGCAATGTTATTGATGGCATGTCTTGGGCAGAGCTGTTCTCTAACTGAGGTGTCCAGGGGACCTGATAGAAAGTGTCTTTGTTTCAACAGTCTATCTCGGTCCAGCACCCAACCCTGTCATAGAAGAAAACCCTATTACTGCATCATAGCAGGAGGTGGGTCTGGCCTGGGCTGCCTTCTGTTCCCTGGTGACTGGACTGGCAAATCCAAGCTTAGCCTGTCTACACTCTAAAAGAGCTAAAAGAGTGAAGGCATCGGTATGGATTTTCTCATGGCACTAGTGTTTAGAACCAGTGACTCTACCAAGAAGGCCTTGGTTGGCATGGTGGAGATGTTTTTTCCACTGCCTGGGGTTCTGAGTGTTCCCCCAGCCTGTCTCTTGGCCTGCCGTCCATCTGACAGTGCCCATATCTGTGTGTAAGAGGAGGAAGTTCTTCTGTTCCCCATGCCCAGCTACATCTTCCTTCTGTCTGGACTCCTGCCTCTCTCCTGGACCTGCTCAGCTGACCCTGTCTTCCAGAAAACCTAATGATTAACTCTCCAGGTAGCAGTGGTCTCTACGAACCCGCTCTAGCTCCGTTCTGATTGGACAACACCAGGCCCTGTGAACTACTAACTACATTCAGTAACAATTTTGCTGTTTCTGGAAAAACTCTAGAGAATTGCCCGTTCTTTATAAGGTAATACTTGTGTGCAGCTCCCAGCTCTGAACAAAACATTCACCTAGATGAACTGAATTCCATGCAAGTTGACCAAAATAGAGACCACTGCTACCTGGAGCACCTTAATAACGCCATTGGCACTGAAGGTCTGGAGGATTCTGGGAGAGCCACTAGCCTTTAGTCCTTGTTGGAAGCTCAAAGCAGGTAGATACTGGGACCAGGGAAGGATGGCAGCACTGGAGGTGGCAGCAGAGGCATTGGAGGTGGCAGTAGCAATAACAGGGTAAATGAACCAGACAGAAAGGAGGCAAGCTGGCCAGAAGGGAAGTTCTCCCTTCAGACTTCCTTTTACCTGGAAGGTTTGGGCCACGTTGAGGGTGGGTCTTCCTGATTAAGGAAATTCCTCAGCCAGGCAGTAGTGGCGCTTGCCTTTAATCCCAGCACTTGGGAGCCAGAGGCAGGTGGATGATCTCTGTGAGTTTGAGGCAGGTCTACAAGAGCTAGTTCGAGGACAGGCTCCAAAGCTACAGAGAAACCTGTCTCAAAAAACAAAAACAAAAAAATAAAAACAAACCAAAATAAAAAGAAAGAAAGAAAGAAAGAAACTTCCTCACAGGCGTGGCCCAACTACTTTTCTCTTAGTTGATTCTAGATGCACTCAAGTTGACAATCAAGATTAACCCTTGTAGTGCTAATGCCTAAAAGAATCCAAACAGATCAACTAAGAAATGTGCTCAGAAGTGCTGAGAGGAAGCCGGGCGGGCGGTGGTGGCGCATGCCTTTAATCCTAGCACTCGGGAGGCAGAGGCAGGCGGATCTCTGTGAGTTCGAGACCAGCCTGGTCTACAGAGCTAGTTCCAGGACAGGCTCCAAAGCCACAGAGAAACCCTGTCTCGAAAAACCAAAAAAAAAAAAAAAAAAAAAAAAAAAAAAAAGTGCTGAGAGGAAGAGTCGTACTTTGACTTCCTAGATTGGATATCTGTGGGCTAGGAACTGAAAGATACACAGGGGAATAAGCTGCTGTCAACTCGAGGGAATGCAACAAGTTACACAGGACACACATATAATCATTGTACAACCAACAGCTCAACTACGGGGACATTTACATGATTCACACATGGAGCATGGACTAAATGCAACCCTTGACACAGCTCTGGGGAGAAGGTAATAGGAAGTGAGCCTGTGTGTTGCCAGCCATGAAGACAATCTTCTTCTTCTTCTTCTTCTTCTTCTTCTTCTTCTTCTTCTTCTTCTTCTTCTTCTTCTTCTTCTCCTCCTTCTCCACCTCCTTCTCCTCCTCCTCCTCCTCCTCCTCATCCTCCTCCTCCTCCTTCTTCCTCCTCTTCTTTTCTAGACTTTCCTGAAACTCACTCTGTGACCAGGCCTGCCTCTGCCTCCAGAGTGCTGGGATTAAAGGCGTGCGCCACCACTGCACAGCTGAAGACAACTCTCTAATGAGTCAAAACCTCATATAATTCAGTAAGAAGTTAACACACAATCTCTAGATGTTAAGATCTAAAAAAGTTCACTCCTACACATGCATGGCCCAGGAAACACCAAAAAGAACCCAGCCAGAGTCACCTGTTGCTAGGTTCTCTGGCAGAAAGGGGGCGGGAGCAGAGCCAGGCCTGCTGGACTCTCCCTGGGGCTGAATGGGATAGTGAGTGTTGTGACTCAGCCCTGGACACCAGGAAACACACCCACTGAGTTGGGAGTCTGTCAATGCAAGATCTTGTTAATGGTATAAAGCGGGGATATAGGGTTGTGATGGGGGTGGAGAGACTTGGGATGGACTGAGGCAGAGTAAGGAACAAGGGCCAATAATATTCTGCCAAGTTAGCGGTGGCTGGGCAGAGGCGGATCTAGGTCGGGTAGCCAGAGACAGGTCTCCAAATTCGAGTTAGGCTCAGGAAGTTACACTAGGCCTCACCAAACTCAAGTTAGGCTTAGGAAGTTAAACTGGGCCTCATGCCCAGGCCTCATGAGGCCCAACAACCTGTGGAGAGAGAATTTTGGGTAGGGAGGCCAGCATTTAGAGACACCAAGGGAAGTCTTAGAGAATTCCTTTAGAGTGTGTAACCTCCAGGACAAACTCACAAGGAAGAGGAGAGCTGAGCCATGATCACAGCAAGCAGAAGTCCGTGTTGAGCCATTAACAAGGAGGGGTTAAGGCAGGGTGTGTAGCCCTGGGATTCAGAGCCACCAGCGAGCTATCTTGACTGTCTTCGCCCCGGGAATTAATAGGTTACAATGAACATCTCTACCTGGGAAAGGCCTGTCTGGCATGAGGCTCGGCTCTCCACAAACACTGACAACAGCAATAATGAAGCTGCCAATCCCAGAGGCACATAGAGGACACAGCTGCCACGGGCTGGGCCTCGCGAACTGCCAGTGTTCTCAAATGCAGATTGCTGGGCCCTGGAAGCTGTCACTAACTGTCCCTGGTGTCTACTTGCTGGTCGCCATAACTGCTTGTTTTTACAAATCACATCACAGGAAGGATTTATTGTCTGTTTCCTTTCCTTTGCACTTCCTCCCTCCCTTCTTCCTTTCTTCCTTCCTCTCTCTCTCTCTCTCCCTCCCTTCCCCCTTCCTTCCTCTTTGCTTTTCCCTCTCTCCTCCCTCTAACCTTCTCTCCAGAGAAAGGTGTGTTATTCACTTATGCCAAGATTGAGTCCTCTTACTGATCTGCATATAGTTTCTAGTTCTGGGGAGCAGGAAGGGACCTCGTGTGAATTCTGTAAACCCCATGAACTATGAGACATTACATTTGTGAAATATTCCAAAGTGCATTGATTTTGTGAAGGCTCAGTACACAGCTATTGGGGAGGGGGACATCTGTAACTTGAACCCTGGCAGCCAGGCCAAGATAAGGTGACACTGTATTACATCCTTATAGACATCTGGGACAGAGCAAACATTCCAGGGTCCAGGGACTTTTGGGTGTACTCTGGCATGACCGCTTCCATTTCTGTCTTAAAGTAGCTGCAGGTACAGGTGGAGGACATGGGTTTTCCATAGCAGGACGGGGCACAAACAGAAACAAAAATAACCAAGCAAACAGAAAAATACTAGCCATAAAATTGCATGCATTACCAGGCATGGTGGCACGGGTCTATAATACCAGAACTCAGGGGGCGTTCTTTCCTTTCTTATTTATTTATTTATTTATTTATTTATTTTGAGACGGGGTATCTCTGTGTAGCTCTGGTCACTCAGTAGACCAGCATGACCTCAGAATCTGAGATCTACTTGCCTCTGCCTCCCAAGTGCTGGGATCATGCCCAGCTCATTGTGAATTTCTTTAGCTGTGGCCGGTTACAAGTGAAATTTTATAGCCTAGGAGGCACTGATAATTCTACAGATGTCTTTGGTTTTCACACCATGAAAAGAACCCGACTGAGACTGGTGAGATGGCTCCACACTTCCGACTCAATGATGTAAGCCTAAAGACACAAGTTCAATACCATGTAAAAATGGAAGGGGAGAACTGACTCCACAGAGTTGTCCTCTGAATCCACATGCATCTATGCAATGTGTAGGTGCATATTTACCTATATGTATGCCTGTTTATACATATACACACAAACACACAATAATAACTTATTTTGTTGGTTGTTTTGAGACAGGATCTCATTGTGAAATTTTGATTGTCCTGAAACTCATTACAAAGACCATTCTGGTCTTGAACTCAAAGAGATCTTCCTGTCTCTGTCTCCCAAATGCTGTGATTATAGGTGTGCATCATCATTCTTGGCAAAATATATATATATTAAAAGTTTTATATATGTATATTTTTATTACATATATAGTGTATTATGTATTTAATTGTATTATTGATTTTAAATATAATCAACTATATGGAAATATTATATATGACTAATATATCAAATAATAAAATGTGAAATATATGTACATATATATCATCTTTGTAATCGTACTGTCTCACAGTGAGTGAGCCAAGAACACAGCCAATCATCCTCCAATGCATGAGACAGCAAAACAAGCCCTCAATCCAAGATGGCCATAATGCTGGTGGGGACAAGGCAGGCCTGGGCCACACGTAAGAAACTTGAGTAGGAAACTGTGATCAGAGACCATCTGATGATTGCCTGATTCTGATTTCAAGAGCAACAGTTCCCAGTCCCTTACTGTTACTTCTCTTGTGAAGATGGCGAGGGAGGATGAGGTAGCCCCTCATGAGGACCCCAAGAGAGGGGCAATGGGAGCCAACTCAAGATGATGAATGTGAAAAAACTGTTTCATTAGTTGGCATCTTGTCCTGATTTGAACTTTTATGACTTTTAAGATTTTTTATTTTTTTAAGATTAGATCTTGCTATGTAGCCCAGGCTGGCTCATACTCATGACCCTCCTATCTGCTTGGGTATAATGTCACAGCCAACTTAGGAAATATATTTTGAAAACTCAACTGATACATTTAAAATACTACAGTGAAAATTACAGCTGTTGAGATTTAATGGTCAAAATGTCTTTCTGGCAGTGTTTTAAAACTCTGGCGGATTCTCATTTCTCTGCCTCTCATGTCAGTGTTGAGACTACAGATGCACACCCCACATCCGGGCTGAGGTTACAGATGCACACCCCACATCCGGGCTGAGGTTACAGATGCACACCCCACATCCGGGCCGAGGTTACAGATGCACACCCCACATCTGGGCCGAGGTTACAGATGCACACCCCACATCTGGGCCGAGGTTACAGATGCACACCCCACATCCAGGCTGGGACTACAGATGCACACCCCACATCTGGGCTGAGGTTACAGATGCACACCCCACATCCGGGCTGAGGTTACAGGTGCACACCCCACATCCAGGCTGGGACTACAGATGCACACCCCACATCTGGGCTGAGGTTACAGATGCACACCCCACATCTGGGCTGAGGTTACAGATGCACACCCCACATCTGGGCTGAGGTTACAGGTGCACACCCCACATCCGGGCTGAGGTTACAGATGCACACCCCACATCCGGGCTGAGGTTACAGATGCACACCCCACATCCGGGCTGAGGTTACAGATGCACACCCCACATCTGGGCTGAGGTTACAGGTGCACACCCCCACATCCGGGCTGAGGTTACAGGTGCACACCCCACATCCGGGCTGAGGTTACAGGTGCACACCCCACATCCGGGCTGAGGTTACAGATGCACACCCCACATCTGGGCCGAGGTTACAGATGCACACCCCACATCCAGGCTGGGACTACAGATGCACACCCCACATCTGGGCTGAGGTTACAGGTGCACACCCCACATCCGGGCTGAAGTTACAGATGCACACCCCACATCTGGGCCGAGGTTACAGATGCACACCCCACATCCGGGCTGAGGTTACAGATGCACACCCCACATCCGGGCTGAGGTTACAGATGCACACCCCACATCCGGGCTGAGGTTACAGATGCACACCCCACATCTGGGCTGAGGTTACAGGTGCACACCCCACATCTGGTCTGAGTCTACAGATGTACACCCCACATTTGGGCCAAGGTTACAGATGCACACCCCACATCCAGGCCAAGATTATGGGTCCACACCCCTACATCCAGGCCGAGATTACAGGTTTATACCCCCACACCCATGCCGAGATTATACCCTACACACATTCAGACTGAGTTTACAGATGCACACCCCACATTCAGGCCGAGATTAAACTCCCTAAATATTCAGGCTGGGATTACACACACACACACACACACACACACACACACACACACACACAGAGAGAGAGAGAGAGAGAGAGAGAGAGAGAGAGAGAGAGAGAGAGAGAGAGGCCGAAATTACACTCCATCCCAAATTCAGGCTGAGATTACAGATGCACAATCCACATCTACACCGAGATTATAGAAACACACCCACACATCTGGCCTTTTACGTTGGAACTCAGGCCAACAGTCCAGTGCACCAGTTCTTTTACCCACTGAGCTATCTCCCTAATCCCGTATCTTACAATATTTAGATATCAATTATTCCTGTGAATTTTCATCCTAGGAGCCATTGTGCACCAAGGAAAGAATTCAGAGAGCTCAACTTGTATGCAGCATGCCTGAAATGACTGGCTGAGAGATACAGTAATAACACATTAGCCCACTTTCTGGTCTCTTTTATTATAAAGCCACATTCAGATATGTTAATACAAAGATGTATAATATTACAGGAAGGGCACCCACAGCGACCTCAGGACCCTGGCAGTCAAACCATGAGTGTTTGTCCCAGTCCCTAGCCAGCCATCTTTCGCACCTCTCATCTGCCTTTTGTGTGCAAGTCTTTGCTGAGAGTCAAGTCTCAACTGATAAGGCCTCGGAGACATAATCATTTCCCATTGACAGCACCTTGCAACCAATTCCCAAACATTTTCATATTAATATTGAGCAATTTCCCTACATTCTAATCCATCAAAGCAGGCTATTAATCCTTCCTGTACCATTCTCTATTCAAATGCTAACAGTTTTCTTCTCAGAAGCTAAAACATTTGTCCGACAGCCCCTCACACAAAGACCCCGCATTGTTAGCGATGATGGATCAGAGCGTTAATATGAAGGATGCAATGTAAATTACATCACTGATACTGTACATATGTAGACGGGAGAAATCTTCTTAAAAGATCATTTGTATGCTAAAGATAATGAAAGTGATCCCATGGTGCAGCAATCTTAATTTTCCTTCCTAAGCGGGGGGGATAAAAGATTATGTGAGAGAATATGGAAATCCGTCATGATTTATAACGGCACAAATGCCATCATTTACTTCCTGGCAAAAAGTGAAATATTCACTGTTTCTTTTGGAGGACTTATTGAAATGAATAAGAAACCCCGTTAAAACCTCTTAAGGATTGCATACCCTGAGTTTGCACGAGGAGCTGTGTGAATAGCAGCTCAAGCAGGAATGGAAAGCAGGCAAAGACACCCACTCAGGGTAAACTTGCAGTGCATGTCCGTTGTCAAGGACCACGGAAAGGTTGTTGAGGTTGTCAAGGACCACGGAAAGGCAGAGAGAGAGATATGAGATGCTTCAGAGTCCCTCGTGTGGAAATGCAAACCTTCTCACGGGTGCTGGCACTAACGTTTTGTAAACAATACTGTGTTTCCCATCATCCAAATGCTGAAGGACAAGAACTGACCGTCTACGTGGTGTCTGCTCTGTGTACCCAGGTGCCTAGTGAGTCAGAGGCCATATGCTCACCCTAAAGTGAGTCTTAGGATGCCTTGTTGGCTAGGACGGTCTGTAAGGCCCTCAGAGTCTCCTCTTCCTCCTGCATCCGGGACTGTTTGGGCTCAGACATCTGGAAGTCTCCCGTGTCATCCCTTCTCTCACATGCCGCCATCCCTAGCCATTGTGGCCAGCGTTTGTCAATGCTCCAAGTCGGCCAATTTTCCCATATCTGTTGACCACAGACATCACCAACACCTGGTGGTGAGACACACTTAGCTTGCCATGGTCCCAACAAAGCTCATCTCCCTCTTTACCCCTTTCATAACAATACAGTCTGGAAAGGCCTCAAAATACAAATATGAACAAATTATTATTATTATTATTATTATTATTATTATTATTATTATTGACAGGTTCCTCTGTGAAACAGTCCTAGCTGTCCTGGAACTTGCTCTGTAGACCAGGCTGGCCTTGAACTCACAGAGATCTGCCTACCTCTGCCTCTCGAGTGCTGGAATTAAAGGCATGTGCCACCACCACCTGGCTTGAATAAATTATTTTTTAAGAAGAGTTAAATATTTTTTTTTCCTCTTTGTTCATAGGATAATGTTCCACCACCTTCCCTTGGTCTGGCAGGCTTATGCTTTCTGGTCATCCCGCCCATTTATCTGGCCCCGCCCCCACCAGTTCAGATGAGCAGGTGTTATTTCTGGTGTGTCTGTGTGTCTGTGTATGTGTGCGTGTACACCTATGCACACACTTGCATGTGTTTGCCTCTGTATGTGGAGGCCAGAAGACGATGGTGGGTGCTTTCCTCCATTTCCTTGGTTGCTATAAGTTATCTCACTGAACCAGGTGCTCACCAATTGGCTAGACTGGCTGGTCCAGGAGCTTTAGGAATTCACCTGTCTCCAAAGTCCTATGCTATAGTTACAGGAACACAGCCATGCCCAGCTTTTGCACATGGATTCTGGGGATCCAAGCTCAGGCCCTCGTGCTAGTGTAGCAGGCATCTTACCAACTGAGCTGTTTCCCCAGTTACTGATGCCCATGTCTTATCTTCTATGCGGCCTCACTGGCTGTGGTTGCCTGGAACCCCCCCTTCCCCCCGCATATCTGCCTGTAGACTATACAAGCCTCTCCAGATATGAGTTGGGCCTTCCTCTTTCAAGGGACCCCTTGGCACCACTCCTTGTACCACACAGCCCCATCAGAACTAGAACCCGTGTTCTCTAGGTAGATCCAACCCCACCCACCCCTCAGTGCGTTTACTATGAGCTCAAGGACATGTGAATTCATAGGCTCGTGATCATTTGCCTACGAAGTTCTCGGCTGGCCGTGCCCACCTGGAGGGCACAGATCATAATGGTTTTGATCTTTCTTGGACCCCATTCCCTAGCACAACGTTTGGTACACAGAAGTTGCTCAGTAAAGTGGAACCATGAATAAACAGAGGGATAGCTCAGCCTGATCAACACAAGGCATTCCACAAATGCAGGATATGGACATAGTACCAAGACATACTTGAGAAGTACTGTTCTGTGGGTTGAAAGAGTACTTATGGCTGTCACCATTCTCCACTAAGGCTCAGAAACGAACTCAGATGAGTCCCGTCTGTGCGGTGGGAAAGTCAAGAGAGTCTGGTAGATGTTCTGCCAAGTACGGAGTAGAAAACAATGATTGGGAACAACTTGAATGGCCAGGACCGGGGTATTTGTCACATATCTGACAGACAGCAGAACTCTGCAGGGCATCCACGAAGCCAGCAGACAATGCTGGTTAGAAGATGCTACAAAAATGACTAGATGGGAGGATCAGGGATGGATTCTTCCTGGCATTGTTTGTTTTTGTTTTTGCCTTTTCTAAATTTTCTACAAAAATAAATGCACTGCTTTTATAAATAGATAAGAGTTTCCCATCTGTTTACCATGTTTCTATCAGCTACCTATTTATAATCTATATGGTATCTACCAATCTAGTATCTAAATCTGCAATCTATCATTTATCTTTCATTTAAATATTATCTATAATCTACCTGTCATATATCTACCTATAGCCTATTATCTACCTATTATCTGTCTACTATCTCCTACCATCAATATACCTTCTATCATCTATCTTTTATCATCTGTCTATCCACCTATGTATCATATCTGGCATACTATGGATGAAAGTTTCCCAAAAGAAGCTATGCCTTCAAATCTAACCTTCTGCAAACCTGAACAACTGATTATCAGAATGTCAGTGATGAAGCAGTGTTTAGAATGTTGCGAATCCAGAGACAAATTATCTTGGGTCGTATTTAGCCATCTTAACAACTGCCAGTTTAATATCAGTTTACTGGCTTCCTTGGTACCTGACATAACTGCCTTGTGATCATTGGGCAAAGCAGTTGGAATGAAGAAACAGAACACTGGCTTCTTTTGGAATGGATTAACTCAGCAGACCACCAGCTTCTACCAAGTCAAAAGTTAAGGGTCTTCTCGGAGAGTATCCAAGGCCTTTGGCAGGACACTTCACTTAGCTGTAACCTGCCTGTTGAATGTTTTCATCAGTGTATAATGTCACCTAGGCTTGACTACCATCTGATCTATCTATCTATCTATCTATCTATCTATCTATCTATCTATCTATCATCTATCTATCTATCTTCTATACTTCTATCTATCAATCTATTCATCTATCTATCATCTATACTTCTATCAATCTATTCATCTATCTATCTATAATCTATACTTCTATCAATCTATTCATCTATCTATCATCTATACTTCTATCTATCAATCTATTCATCATCTATCTATTTATCTATCCTTTTATCTGTCTATCTATCTATCTATCGATCGATCGATCTATTTATCTATCTATCTATCAATCTATCTATATATCCTTCTATCATCTTTCTATCTATATCTATCCTGTCTGTCTGTATCTATCTATCTATCTATCTATCTATCTATCTATCTATCTATCTATCTAATCTAGTATCTATCTATTTCTGGTGTGGGGACAAGGAATTGGTTTGTCTATTATCTCAAGTATTGAACTAGATTACAGAACCTTTCCATCAGCCCAGGGGCATCTTCCCCTCTGCTTGTTGCTCTCATTACAGTTCTGTGTTCCAAAAAGAAAAACAAAAAAATAAAAATAAAAAAAGAAGAAGAAAGAAAGAAAACAACCCTGACAGTGCCACCCAGCTCCTCCTGACTAGCCAGCTCTTCCCTGGTGTTCACAGAGACCAGGGAGAGCCATACCAGCTGAAGCAGAAGGTGATATTTTACCAGGTTTTTCAAAACAACCAGACAGTCATTTCAGAAACGCAACCAAAGGAAAGCCCGTCCTTTGTCCTGGAGCATGTCCTCAGATCCTGGGCATCACTTGTCACAGGCAGTCAGAGAGCCAGGGAACTGTCTACACACTCCCAGGCAGAGGCACAGGAGCCTTTCTGTGCCTGGTGCTGAAAGCCTGTGGGTAGATAATTATTCAAGGTCAGACTCTTTGGGCTGGAAAGAGGGGGAGGACGCAAACACTGAAGGTTAGCCAGTGCTTTGCAAACTCTGGCTTAAGGCTTTCCTAATTACGCTAAGTGGTCCCTCCAGCCTGGCGCTCTTAGAAGCCGCTGCTTGTGTGATGTCATCCTCTGGCCATTATCTCAGCCTTCCGCTTGCAGCATTTGGAGAGGTGGCAAGAAAATATTTGCAAACATCAACGTTCTCAAGTCGTAAAAGATAATCCCCCTTTCAACTCCCCGTGAGCGTATCAGCGGAGCGCTTGGGTTTCCAGATTTCTCTAAGTGGCAACACCAGCAGCCGGGTTGTACAGGAAACCTTTCTTCTGAGGAACTCAAAGACATTTCTTAGGGGGCTCACATCAATCGCCAGGCAAAGTCCTCAGAGGGCTGGCAAACCGAGAGTTAGAGGTAATTAGGAATGCAGGTTGAGAGGCCCTTTAAGCCAACTCCCAGAGGGGCGCTCACCTGAATAAACCTGGGGAAGGTTTTAGTTTACGCCAGGTGGGTAGGGTTCTAGTTCAAGCTTATGCAGGAGGTTCTGACCCATGAGGCACTTTGGGTCATCCATCCCTTACAGTGGAAATATTACCATTAGCACCTTCCTCCTGCAAGGAAACTGAGGGAGACAACTTGAAACGAGGCCATTCACTCTAAGTGACAACGTAAGGAGGGACCCAACTGCATCTTCTGTTCTTTAAAGTCCAGATTCTAGAGGGCCCCATGGCTATTCTGTGCTTTCCGCCCAGACAGAAGGCTGTGGGGTTTGAATAAACACTTTCAAAGAAGCATCACTTAAGAGATGGCGCTCTTGTCGAAGTGGCTTGGAAAGGAAAGGGTGCTTTGGGGCCAGATCGTCTGGTTTTGAATCTTGGTTCCTCTAAATGTTACTCTGGCCAAACTCCTAGTTCCTTTATCTATGCAAGGGAACTGGAATTTGTCTCACCACGTGTCATTGTTGTGGAGATTATTAAGAGCATGCATGTCAAGTGCTTAGTATGACCCCGCATGCACACAGTAAGTGCTCAATAAATGTGTCCGCATTATTTTTATTATTACGGAATTATCACAGTCCATTTTTGCTTGGTTGTAACAAAGTATCTTAGGTGGAATATTATATAAAGAAATTCGTTTGTCTCACTGTGATGTTGGAGAGAACTTGTCTGTGTCAGGACATAGTGAGAAGTGAAAACAGAGGCGACCACGAGGACGGGGAGCAAGCAAGCACAATTGTCTAGCTTTATAACCTCCCACTCTCCTAAGAGAAACCAAGCCAAGTAACATTGACCCCTTCCCTGAATCCCTTCCAAGGACAGTAGGTCCAGCCATCTACTAGGGCTCACTTCATGAAACTTCAACCAGTTCTCAGTGCTATTCCACTGGGCACTAAGTTTCCAACGCATAAGTCTTCAGGGACATACTCCAATCACCTCCAAACCAGAGAGTATATCTGTCCTACACATTATGATAGAACTTATTGCCTATTCTGTTACTATAACAAATCAGCATGCTTACTGTTATTGTTTATTGTCGTTATTAGCTGGTTCTGATCTGTGGATGGAAAGCTGCTGGGTCCCTAAACTCATACGTTGTGTCTTTATTGACCAGTTAATTCTAGAAAATGTTATGGCCAAACTTCCATCTCTCAATCTGCTCAGCCAGGGCGACAGATGCTCCCACAGTGCCCTCCCTTCGGTTGGTTCTCCCAGCGCCCTCACCGGTCAAGCCTTCCCTAAGCAAACCTTCAGTGGACTGTCAAAGCAGGGGACTGCACTTGATTTCATATGAGAGAGAGCCCAGGGCTTCACATTAGTATCTTAAATTACCAAGTGCAGAATCAACTCCAGGTCGGGCCAGCAGGTTTAAGAAAAGGGATAATAACCTACCAAGCAGCACTGAGCCAAGTAGTTCAACTCACATCCAATGAAATTCAGCCATATTTAAAAGTAATTCAGCTCATTTGAAGGTTCTAGACATTCCAAAACTCAGTAATAACTAAAGCACACAGTGTAATGGATAAAATGAAAACGTGACCCGGGAGCCCAGTATTTATTTAGAACCGAGCAACTGGAAATTGCCCTCTCTAACTGATAGGCCGAAAGTTATTATTTCACTCACTTAAGCATTTTACATAAGGTAATTCTCTGATGATAAATCACATTGAAATTGATTTCAGTTTAAAAAATAAAAAAAAAATCTACATTAAAATGTGCCTGCTCGAAGACTGGCAGAGCTGAGTTATTGGGGTGCTCATGCTAGGAATGAATGACAAATTGGGAAATAAGCATGTAGTCACTTGGAGAAAAAGAAATCTGGTCCCCAGCACCGCCCATTATGCAAGGGAAAATAAAGCGCCTCTCGTTTCATTAGGAAAACCCATCTGCATCCACGTTTACACTTACATATGTAATAATGCACGGTCCCAGCCTGAATACAAGGTGGTAATTCAATCAGAAAGCTCGCTTGATAAGCTACCATAGCTAGCCCAAATGCAAACAGAACCTGGGGAATAAATCACCCTCTTACTATTCAGCTGGGACCACACTGGGCTATTTTATACCACGAGCATTGGTGCGGCATTTCACAAACACAAAAATCTTTATTTCCCTTTTCTTCACTGACATGCGGCTGTGTGAACTGGCAGCTTGCGTAACTCCAGCAGGTGCCGAGAAGGAGCCCCATGGCGGAATCAGGCGGCGAGCAGGGGAAGACAAGAAGGCAATTAACATTTTTTTAATTAAACTAATTTTAATCAAAATCTTAGCAACACTTGAAATTTTAATCCTAAGCATAAGGTTTGTACATCCATTTCCATTTCCAGGGAAGACATCCAATGGAAAATTAGCATCCCTTTCAAAGCAGCAAGATTTCTCAATTGCTAATTAGTCATCTTTTCCTGGCTGATTATGTAATTTTAGAGAATATACAAGTGGCATTTTACAAGGGTTACA
Source organism: Microtus oregoni (assembly GCF_018167655.1). NCBI lineage: Eukaryota > Metazoa > Chordata > Mammalia > Rodentia > Cricetidae > Microtus > Microtus oregoni. The sequence continues at coordinate 59,359,409 of NW_024543063.1, read as the reverse complement.
AGGTTATTTCTCAGATAGTGTCAAGTAATCTGGTGACTCTGTACTTACTGTTTCCTCTGCCTGGTATTGGCCTGTGATGGGCCTTTTATCACTGGGGTTTGAATGTTTCCTTATCAGCCTGTCTTCTCAGACACAGCCTCGATGGGACGAGAATCTCCAAGAGAGATTGTCTACATTGGGTTGGCCTGTCGACCTGTCTGCGGAGTAATGCCTTAGTGATGTTCATTGATATGAGAAGACACAGCCCACTGTGAGCGGCACCATTCCCTAGGCACGAGGTTCTGACCTGTGTAAGACTGGAGAAATGGTATCGAAGCACACAATCAAACAAGCATGCAGACGTTCAGTTCTCTCTGCTTTTCACTGTGGGTGTCTTGAGTTTCACTGCTGTGTCAAAGTACCCACCACTGATTTTCCTGCAACAATGGACTGTAACATGAATTGTGAGCTTATTAAACTCTCTCTCTTTCATAACTGCTTTTTGCCAAGTTTTGTGATAAATCATTGCAACAGAAATGAAATTAGGACACTAATCCTGCTTCCTTCTGCACCATTCTGTATTCATTATAAAAAAATTTGAAGCATATTTAAAATTGGAAAAAATAAGTCTGAAGTCTTCTTGCCAAAACCTGGCCATCCTTTCACACTCCGGTCCATAGCTCACCTCTTCCTTACACCCAGGCAATGCCGGAGTCCACAGAAAAGATTTTGATGACTTGCTTTTTTGTTTTGTTTTATTTGTTTTGTCTTTTTTTTTTTTAAATAAAGGCTTCTAAAGTCTCCTCATAATGCCATTTGACGTGTAAAGCATTCACAACTACCTTCAATAGTATCTCATCCCCAGTCAAGTGTTCAGTCACTTATTTTGTTTGAACTGGGGACTCTAACTTTGCATTTTTCCAATTACCAATGTCCTTTTTTGACCTTGAGGTTTGTTCTCCTTGCCCGTCTGTCCTGTTTCAACTTCTAGTATCTGGGGGACTCTGTGTTAAAGAAAACAGGCCACCTGTCTCACAGTAGCTGCTGTAGTCTGGACTTGCTGGTTACATCTCGTTGGTCACTGACATACCTCCTCCGTACTTTGCAGGTTCTATAAACAGGCAGTTGGGTCTAGAGGCTTAATGGGACTCAGGTGCAGATTGTTCTTGGCTAGGACATTTCACAGTCAGCGGTCTTTCCTAGGGAGGTGGAATAGTTGCTATCTCCCTTTTCATGACGTTACCACTCTTGGATTGTCACGACCTTCATCTGTGGACTCATCAGGGGTGGGAAGAGTGCTGCTCCAATCCGGGCTTTCCCTCTCCACTTATTAGCTAGGATACATCTACAAAGCAAAGACTCCAGTTGGTCAATCATCAGCCTACCTGGAGGTGGAAGACAAGTCGGAAGTGCAGGGGAAACAGCTAAGTTGCTCATTTTTAAAACAGACAGCTTTCTAAGCTTCTTCAAAGGGATCTGTCTATCATCTGTGCCTGCGTCTGTGTGTGCTTATCTCCCCACCTGCGAACTTGTTTGTAAACACATTGTTTTAGGCAAAACTAGAAGTCAGGCTAAGAGAAAACACTACTTAGACAATGGGAATGAGACTTGGGAAAGGGTGGGGGAGGGAAAGTGAGTGGCTGGGATTTGGAAATGTTACCTGAGAAGGCAGGAGTCACCGGGCGTGGTAAAATGGCTCAGCAGTTAAAGGTATTTGTTATAAAGCCTGATGAACTGAGTTTAAGCCCCAGGCCCCACGTGGTGGAAGGAAGAACTAATCCGGCAGGTTGTTCTCTGGTTTCCACGTGTGTGGTCACACATAAATATGCACACACTAAATCAAATGTTCTATTTTTTAAGAATGAAAACAGTTGTCACCCTGTAGAAATGGGGACAGGAAGATTAGCTGATAGTGTGAGCCTCCCTAACCAAAGAGTTGGTTCCACACGGACTTGGGCAACAGCGAGATGAGGCAGCAGAATGGAGAAGCCCAGAGAATGAGACCACAGAGAATCAACCCAGAATTCTGGCACCTGTGCAGGTTCAGTCAGCCGTGTGGATGCCGGTGCTGCATCGGCATTCCAGGGTGACACCAGCATCTTGGATCAGAAACCCAACAAGCTTCGTTCAGAGTGTTCTTCCTCACTTCTCATCTGAGGCAAGAATGAATGGGAGAGTCACCTGATGATTCAGAAAGTCCCTCCCAGGCTCCACTCCCAGTCCACACTGGGTTAGGTGTCAGGAACGCAGCAAACAAAAGTCCCACCTATGTCCTTCAGACCTGCAGCCGCACTGCAGCGTGCTAAAATAGAGCAAGCTCAGCTGGGAACCCAGAGCAAAGGGCATCCTTAACACCAGAGAGGGGTGGGCCCGCAGCTCCCCTATGGTCCAAATGAGGCTCTCCGGAGGAGACTGGAATGTGTTGTGGTCAGATTCTCCAAGTCCATTTCTCTCTTTTCAGGTCTGCAGTAAGATTGAACTTGCTCCCTCTCTTCGAAGTTCAAAGAGGCTGGGGTGGCCAATAATATGAAAAAAAAAAACAAACAAACCTGTGAGCAATTTCTTAGGCTCTATCCCTCATCCATTATAACCTGCTGTGTCCCAAAGTAGTTGGCTCTGCCTAACAGCCAGAGTGAAGACATGGTTAACTAGAATCTCCTATACTGGCTAGTTTAATGTCAATTTGACACAAACTAAAGTCATTCTGGAAGAGGAAATCTCAGTTGAGAAAATGCCCCCCCACCAGATTGGCCAGTGAGCAAGATTTTGGTTTTCTTGATTGCTAATTGAAGTAGGAGGGTCCAGCTCACAGTGGGTGGGGCTACCACCTGAGCTGGTAATCCTGGGTGCTTTAAAAAAGCAGGCTAGGCAAGCCATGAGGAGCAAGCCAGTGAACAGCATCCATCCATGGCTTCTTCACCAGTTTTTGCCTGTATGTTGAGTTCCTGCCCTGACTTCCTTTAATAATGGACTGTAATATGAAAGTATAAGCTAAAATAAATCTTTTCTTTCCTAAGCTAAAAAGCTTAGTTAAAAAACTTAATCAGACATTTCCCAAGTCAATCTATGCCGGCGGTGGTGGCGCACGCCTTTAATCCCAGCACTCAGGAGGCAGAGGCAGGCAGATCTCTGTGAGTTCGAAACCAGCCTGGTCTACAAGAGCTAGTTCCAGGACAGGAACCAAAACCACAGAGAAATCCTGTCTCGAAAAACCAAAAAAAAAAAAAAAAAAAAACAAGTCATCTATACCAGACACTGAGCCTCAGGCAAAACAAACCTTTGTGGATCTCAGCCTCTGCAGTTCAGCACCGCTGTAACTTAGTCTGTCCTGGCTGAGGAAGGTCACAGGAGTGGCTGGCTAGTTTGAGAAAGACTCTCTTAGAGTCTGGAGTCTCACAGAGTTTCTCAGTCTTAATGCTATTGACATTTTGGGACAATACTCTTTGGGTCTTTACCCATTAGAGCCAGAACTCTCCAAGTTCCAACAACCCATATGCCTCTAGGCTTCAACAAATGTCTTCAGGAGAGCAGCCACCCCATTTGGGAAGCACCGCTCCAAAAAGAAGAGGACAAATTAATGAAATGCAAGTGAGTCCAGCTGTGATGTGAAGAGCAGCTCCGGAGGAGGGGGCAGGAAGTCACACTGAACAGCTTAGGCTGAGGACGGAGGTCACTTTGTGCCCTAGAAAGATCTGCCTGGCTAGTCTAGGATCACTTACATTTCCAGGCCTCTTGGTGGTGGCCCGAACTTTGTGAGGTAATGCGCATGCAGCAGGAGTGAGGTTCAGATGTCCTCTGTCATGTTGGTGGTTAAGGACTGCAGTCACTTTATGTCACAGGGGAACAAAGGCTCAGAGGACAAAAGCAGCAACACTGCAGCTGCTGGCAGGCAAGGTGACTAGTCTGTGCTCTTCATCACTGCACCATGCAAGTTAGCGGGGACAGATTAGCTTGTGCCAACTGCAGTTTTCCAGTTACCAGCGCAGCCCTGGGACCACAGCAGGCCACATTCCCTGAGGACACAATGCACATGAGAACACGAAGCATGACACTTACCACCTGCCAGATGCTCGGTCAGCAGTGGGCAGCCAGATGCTCGGTCAGCAGTGGGCAGCCTCTTAGGATTTGCCAGCATAGACGCGGGCACTCCTGAATCCCTCCTGGGGTCTTTCCATTGGGGGTGTCTTCATTCAGAAAGGGACAAGTGCACGCTCGTATGCTCAAAGTCTAGTCTTGCCAGGAAAAAGCAGCAAGTGCCAACAAACGCTGTGGCACAGTGACTAAGCTGGTCCATGTCTCCGGCAGCTGCCATACCCTTGAGTGCGCTCTGAGAGTTCATGAACGGATGAACAAAGTCAGATTCTCAAAGTTCATTTCTCTGCGGTGACTGCGGTGGTCATCGGTCTATGCGTGTGTGTCCTTCTTTGTGGTGGGGAGACCTCACAATCCCTCCCAACAATCCTGCTGCCCCCTGGAAACATGGAGTTGGCAGAATGAAGGGCAAGGTTTCCCAGGCTGCAGCATGAACAAGTGGGCTCTGTCCAGGGCAAGACCTTGTTTGCTGAAAACTTGTAACAGCCCCTCCACTGCAACCCAAGGAAAGCTCAAGTTTGAATGTACGTCTTTATTTGTAATTTTCACTTTGGTTTCAGTAATCAGTCTTCGACCCACCTGCCTGTCTAGTCTTCAGAAACTTCTGATTAAGCCCTTAGGGGTTTGGAGTTGGAGGGGTGTTCTTGCTGCTGCCCTGTACTGTGAGGTGCTTGGGAACCCCCCCCCACCCCCATTTACTTCACCTCTTCACCCGTTGCAATGAAAAAGCTTTCACCAGTTGACAAGAAAAAGTCAGCGCTGTCTCCACTGTTGGAGAATCCTGGAAGCCTCTTTCTCATTTTAATTGGTTTCCTAATTGGACTGTTTATGGGTTGTGCAATAGCTCAGGATGAAAAAGCCCAGCCAGCAATTATGTGCCTGGCATCACTGTCTGGCAGGAGTGAAGGGTTTAATAACCAGAAGGAGAAAGCACCAAGTCCACAGCACTGCCACAGTTTATTCTCCAGGAACGTCCTGGTTCAAAGCAGTCCCCCAAGTCAGAGATGATGCTAAGCTGAACCTCGCTAGCAGCGCTCGCTCTATGATTCCAGAGTCCGGGCTCACTTCTGACTTAGCAGAATTTAGTGAAGTCCGAGGCTCTCTGGAGACTGTCGGGATTTTAACTGCTCACTTGCTGGAGGGCCCTGGATGGATCTGACTGAGTCTATAGAAGGAAGGTTTGTCTTCCCTGGTGGGATGGGTGACTTCATTGGACTGGATGAGGTCGCCCCCATCATAGCAATAAAACATCTGATAGTCACATGAAAGCCAGTCCCCACACAAACCCCCGCTGGTACCCCGTTTGCCTCTACTCCTCGACAGCCAGGCTTCCTCTGAGAAGGACCCTTCTACCACAGAGGGTCTATTTCAGAAATAATGTCATGCCCCACGGTACACCGGAAGCCAAACTGGATGGTTCACATTTACAAAAATTTGGAGGGGACAGAGGGAGGCATGCAGGGAAGACCCATGAGACGTTTGGCTGAACCAAGCTGCCCTACGGTTTCCCAAGGGGAAGTGCATCCTAATTGTTGACACATCGCTGCTACTGGGGCCTTGGTTATTTTAAGCTAACACTGCTCTGCTTCAGCTGGGAAAGTCTCTGGTATCAATTTTGTGGTAGAGAAACAGCAGATCTGGGACCTTGGCTTCTGCCTAATCCTGTGGATTACGCGTCACTTTCTCATAATGCCGCATCAGGGAGTGGTGTCCCTGGGGGGCGGGCAGTGCCAGAAAGAGGTTCTGGATTAGGGAAAAAGACAGAAAAAGGGTTTGTGAAGCCTTCCTCATAAACAGCAGAAGAGTAAACAAAGCCATGCCATCTACCATCACTGAGCAGCTCTCCCAGTTGAAGAGTACAGTGTCTTTGGGACTGAATCCTGGACAGTCACCTAATCTGTGACCTTCATCATGATTTGGCTGAACACCTAGAATTTGGTGATCAGTCTGAGCACTCAGGAACCTCCCAAGTTCAAAACAGTACTGTCTGCCCCACTACTGGAGCCCAGGTACTCCTGAGCCACACACACACACACACACACACACACACACACACACACACACACACAGTTGAGGCTACTAGCGATTAGACACTGTCCTGAACCGTGACTCCCCAAGATAGGACAGGACACAGTTACTAAAGCACATCTCAGCGTTTTCTCATAGCTTGACATTTTTGTTAAAAACCTTTAAAAAAAAAAAAAGATTAATTGAAACACAAGTTTTAATCACAAACCTCCGGTAGCCTTCATTTAGAAATGAAAATGGGGGCTGTTGAGATGGCTCAGCAGGTGAACCTGAGTTCAGTCCCCACGACCAAGACGGTCGCAGGAGAGAACTGACTTCACGTGCTCTCCTCTAGCTCCACACACGCACGAACGTTTGTGTGCACATGACTGTGTGTGCGTGTACTAAATAAATGCTAAAAATAAATAGAATCAGTTAAAGGAACAGCAGCCAGGCCATAACCAGAGCTCGGCTAAAAGCTACTGGGAGAGGCTTCCATGTAAAAGACGCGTGTTGTGTCAGGAGTGTTCACACGGGGAGCGGTGCTGCTTAGAACTTAGAAAACACGAGCACTCAGCACATAGTAGATACCCAGTTATAAGCATGATCTCACTCAGAATTATTCTTAAGAGGGCTGTATTGTATATGCTTGGAATTTTTTCCCCTTTCTATCTTTTATCAATAGAGATGTCTCAACAAGTCTGGATGTCTGGATTTCTATAGACAAGCACCCCTCCTGTCTCCTTGCTCCCCAGAGTCTGACCACTGAGGACTTTCTTCTGAGGTCCATCAGTGGGGTGTTTTGAAAGGCCAACTCTGGTCCTGTACCCACCCCCTAAGTTACTTTGACAGCCTGCAGTATGGAAGCAGAGGCTTCCCAAGGGAGAACCAAGGCCCCAACTAGGAGCACAAATGCACCTCTGCTTGCACACACAGGTAAGGATCCTGAGGCCTTCAAGGCCTGGGCTGGTGTTCACGTGAAGGTGTTCTCTCAGACTCCGCAGATCACCCCATGTCTGTACCTCCTCTTCCTGCTGTTGGCCACTGAAGAGTGCAGTCGTGTACAGCTGAGCACTTTCATGGAGGCTGCGACTTTATCCCAAGGGCAGCACTGTCAGTTAGAGATGTTAGTGAGGGTTCTGTACCAGTTACTACACCACGGACCACTCATCCTGGCTTCCACACACAACCCTTTGAGGATGACATGGGCTTCCCATCTCCCCAGTTTTAAAACATCTTCTAAACATTCTGAGATAATTTCTTTCCTTCCTTCCTTCCTTTCTTCCTCCCTCCCTCCCTCCCTCCTTTCTTCTTTCTTTCTTTCTTTCTTTCTTTCTTTCTTTCTTTCTTTTCTTTTCTTTTTCTTTTTTGATTTTGCTGAGACCGGGTCTCACTATCTAGCTTTGGCTATCCTATCCTGAAACTCACTCTGTAGACACTGGCCGAGAACTTAGAGATCTATCTGTCTCTGCCTCCCGAGTGCTGGGATTAAAGCATGTGCCTGGAGATAATCTATATTATTGGTTTTTTTATGACGGTGATTCCCAAACTATGGAAGTGGCTTAGATGAATTATAAAAAGCTAACCCACTTCAGAGCGTGATGCATGGTGTGAGCATTTGTTTCCTGTCTTCTCAAAAGCTTCCCTTGCAGCTACAGATTCCCCACACCCTGTGCCTTGTGTGATTGCTCCAATGGCAGCAGGGAGAAGGGCAATAGAAACCCCACCACCGCTCTTCACAGGCTGAGAAGAAGGGGCACAGCCATTCACGGCTCATTGAAGGATGCGGCCAGACTTTGAACTCAGGTCACCACAAGGCTCACATTCACACTCGCCCCATTTGGGTGTTCCCATTGGAGGGAAATGAGAAAAGAATCTTTTCCAAACTTGTTTGTAACGAAACCCTTCTTTTATAAGATTTCATAAAGCTAAGCTTATATACATTCCATGTTCCATGTTGGAAAATGCTAGCCTAAAACGATTGCTCATCTCCTCGAGCATCCTGAACCCCATGCCATGTAAGCACATGGAACTTTCTATCTGTGCTATGCTTGGACCTGGAGAAAGGATAGGACTCCTGTTCCAGGGAGCCCCCGGTCTAAAAAGTATTAAGAAGCTCCTGGCACTGTGGTAGATGTATGGACAGTGGGCTACGGGGAAAAGAGAAGGGCTGGAGCATCCAACTAGGAGATGGGTTTGAAGTGCAGGTCTTAAAGAGTGAGCAGAGACCTCCAAGCATGGAAAAGAAACAGAGAATTGCAAACAGAAGTCCAGATACTTCTCCTACCCTACCTCAGAGCAACAGGGGCCTTGTCTGAGAACTCTTCCTCAGGGCTCTTTGATCAAGCAAAAGGAATCATAGGTGATGCTGAGCACCCACCCCATTGGAAGGTGGCTAGTCATGCTGAGCTGTCCTTGGAAGCTTGGAAGGGTCTGGGTCACCACCCAGACAGGATCTCATTTGCCACACAGTCAAGGTGGCTCCCATTATGAGCCAGGGTGGCCCTCTGAAAAGGAGTCTGCTGATAATTTGACGCTCATTTTTTCAAAAGGTAGAGTCTAATCATCTTTCTTTTCAATGGGGGTCCACTTAGTGACTTGATTTTATTTATTTATTTACTTATTTTTGGTTTTTTTGAGACAGGGTTTCTCTGTGTAGCTTTGGAGGTTCTCCTGGAACTTGCTCTGTAGACCAGTCTGGCCTCAGACTCACAGAGATCCTCCTGTCTCTGCCTCACGGGTGCTAGGATTAAAGGCATGAGCCACCACTGCCCGGCTGTGACTTGATTTTAATTAACAGACAGGACTGTCGTTGGAGCTGTGGCACACAAAGGACATGGCATTTGCCCAGTTCTTTTTCCCAATCATCATTTTTTTTCTGACTCCCTTCCCTCTGGTCAGTCTTTGTCTCTTCCACTCCACTCTCTGTCCCTTCCTTGTTCCAGCCTTACTCTCTATGGAAACTTCTTTTGCCCATCACCAGGCTGCGAGGTTGACCAGTTGCCTGGAGAGACTGTCAAAGGTGTTCTCTAACAGCCTCAGCAAAGAGGACAGTCTGTGAATCACAATCACGGTTTGAACATCCCACTTTAGCTCTCAGAGAGTAAGGTCTGAAGGAAGTGGAGTAGGCTAGGGAAGCCCCTCCCCGTTCTCTTTTAAATCTTCTTTGTATGTTTCTCTTTTCCTTTTCCCCGGTGGGAAGAGAAAACACAGGACAAATGCCACAAGGAATTGCTGTTCATATTGAGGGTTCTGGGCTTGAGAGCATCAGCTCCTGGAAGCTATGGGGAAAGCTGACAACTTAAAAATCTTTCCTGGCCAACTCACTTACTGTCTCTGCAGCACTGATGCTCCACATGTGGTACTGACCGGAAGCGTTGCAAGGAGCTGACCTTCTCAGGCGCCTCTGCCTCCAACCCTGCCTTAGGAAACTGTTAGGAGGGCAAGACCTCTCTTTTTCTTTCTTTGTTTGCTTGAGACAGGGCCTCAGTTTGCAGCCCAGGCTGGCCTTGAACTCAAAGTAACCTTTTAGCCTCCCCATCCCTATTAAATTGGTTTCTCTTGGTTCAAGGCCAGTTGCTCTGTCCCAGAACTAGAGTGGCCAGGTAGTATACACCCTCCCCGGGGATCTGCCAGTCTCATTTGTCAGTTCCTGCTGCGCACAGTGCCAGGTGCCGGATGAGGCAGGGATGCCAGGCCAGGGAAGAATTTGCCTTTGACTCAGTGGACTCCACCCCTGGGCCCTCTGCCTGGTTGTGCCTGTGGAAAGCCGTCCATTTTCAATTACAGACTGCAAGGATCTCCCCTGATCTTCCTTCTCAGCCAGAGGTAATTGGACGAACCTTTTCTTTAGTGCAAACAGCCAGAGTTGAAATTAAAAGGTTTTCTCTTTAACTATCAGTTAAAGATAAAGCTGCATTGCTGGGAGACCGGAGTGGCCTGAAGCATGCTGGGAAAGAGATGTCTTTCTCTCTCCATCATCCTTAGGTTTTTCTGCTCCCAGTCTTGGAGCAAGGGGTTGTGGGTTGATGGTGGAAACACTGGAAATACATAGCTATAAACAGTTGAATTATAGTCACAATACAGCAATGCCCAGAGCACAGACGGACTTTTAAGGGGGCTCTTCCAGTGTTAGTCAGGGATAGGGTTCACCCAGGGAGTCTGGATTCTCATGGCCTTTCTCAGCCATTGCAAACTGGTCTGAGCAGGTGTAAATGGCTCCTTTTTGTGCTTCATGGCAGCCTTGTGAGACCCCAGCTTGGAGGTAGAAAGGCTGCAGCCAGCAATTTCCTTATAACTAGACTCCGCACCATTCCCCAAAGGGCATCCTAGGCAGGTGCCTGGATCCGCTCCCCCACCCCCCACCCAGTCCACACAAATAAAATCCTAAGAATGGCCAATATATTCTGTGCAGTCACAATAGCCCTCAAGAAGGAATGCATAAGCTCATAACTTCCAGCCTAGGCTATTTAGCATCCCATTAAAAATATTCAAAATATAAATCAAAATTCATGGGAATAAGTAATATTCAATTTAGAATTTATGGTATTTTAAAATAGGATGATTTCCTCAAATGCGCAATAAATTTGGTTTTGTGGAATTGCACTCCCCGGCTTATCGAAGCGGCAGCTTTATCTGCGCAGCCCACCAAAGCCGAGTCACTTTACAGAATCTAAATTCACAAATCAACTGTCGTCTTCACTTCACTGATTCATTGCTGATGGGCCTTTCATAAGGTAAGGGGGGAAAAAAACCCTTCCAGAGTTGACAAGAGTAATAAATGGGCAGGTTAGCGCTGCCCATCCATCCGCTGGCCCGCTGACCCGCCTGTAGTGATACATGGCAGAATAAACTCATAAACCAGCCGTGGCATGTGACCTCTGCAGAGTAAATGGAAACAGAGGCGCATTCGTGTTGATCATTGTGTGTGAGGAAGACGTTCTGACCAGAAATTACACAGACCCAAGGAACACCTCGGAAACAAGAAAGCAAACAGGGTAACGGAGAAGTCAAAACTCCTGACCCTTTCCGCAGTTTTCTCTTTATCTGTTTTCACTGGCCCCACTACCTTGTTCTTCAGGGCCAACAGAGTGCTGGTGGAACACAGGCCGGGAAAGGGCACCTTGAAGTCTGCAGAGCAAATGCCACTGAGAATCCAGAAGGAAGGAAGGAAGGAAGGAGGGAGGGAGGGAGGGAGGGAGGGAGGCTGAGGGAGCGAGAAGTGGCTGAGGAAGACACCTGATGCTGACCTCTGATCCTTAGGCATGCAAACAATGTCTTTCATTGAGCAAACACCAGAGAATAAAATATTAGAAAACGAAAAGGATGCTTTCACGTTCTGAGCTGTGGCCTGTGGTTGGCACCCTGGTTTCCTTTGTTGTGTGGTTTGTTTTTAAGATGCAGTTTATAGAGTGGAATAGCATTTCCACCTTCTAATCACTGCTTTTCAGGGCGAACTAGGACTCTTGCTTCTACTTGAGAGAAAATCAACAGACACATTGAATGTCTGAATGAGTATCCTAGCCATGACCACACATGCAAATATGTAAATCTTATTTCTTTACATCCAACCCTGAACAGAAAGGACACATCAGGTTTTAAAACCACTAAGATTTGGGTTTCTGTTTGCAAATGGTTCTCAATAGTGTGGATCCTGATCTTGTAAATTTAGAGTCTGTACCCAAATGCTCCCTGAGAAAGTGGATGTATCTGAATTTATTATTTTTATTTTAAGCGTATTAGTATTTTGCCTGCATACACATCTGCACACCATACACATGCAGTGCCACTGGAGGCCAGAAGAGAAAGCCCGATGCCCTGGGACTGAAATTACAGAGTGTTTAGCAGCCCTGTGGGTGCCAGGGTTTGAACCCACGTCCCCTGAAAGAATAGCCAGTGCTCTTAATCACTAAGCCAACCCTCCAGCCCCAAAGGGAAGGTTTTTATTAGGAGACACAACACAGCATCATTCTAGAAAGGCTGGGAGGGGAAAGGCCATCTGCATGAAATCATTTGTAGCGTTCAGGCTTTTTGTCGTTGTCCTCAGATCCCTGACAGAAGCCACTGTAGGAGGAAGGGTTTCTTCTGCTCCCACCTTCAGACTGCTCAACTGCTGAGTTCCAAGCACTTGGGTGAACACCATGGTGGCGGGAGTTTGTGGTGGAGCAGAGCTGTTCATCTTTGCAGATGCTGGGGTGGGGATGGGGCCAAGCACAGCCTTCAAAGGTGTAGTGCCACCAGTTACAGACCCATGAGCCTGTGACAGATATTTCATAATTAAACCAAACCATCATCCAAATACAACCTTCCTATTTTTATGTATTCACCTTTGCAAACGTTCATAAGAAGAATACAATCATACTTTGTATATTTTGTACTTATTATTATTATTCTTTCGTGTTTTAGTGCTAGGGACTGAACCCAGGGCCTAGAACACTAAGCACACACTCAACTTCTGAACCACACCCTGGACCTGTATTATTATAATAAATTTCATTATGTTGTTTGGAATTTTAACTTCGATGGTAAGACTATCATTTATAGATAAACACACTATAATTTCATCCATTGCTCATTTAATTTATACTTATTGTATATTTAGGTGCTTCTAAAATTTCAAATTATGAATGCCTTGTTTAATAAGTTCCTACTTATGAAAAATATACTCATTGACATTTAAAATTCAAATGACTGGTTAAGTAGCAAATTAAATAGAGGCCAGGAGAGAATTAGCATAAGACACAGACAGACTGGAGAAAGTTACTGAGAATAAAGTGCAGAGACCCGGAGAAGCGCGTTAGAGGATTGGCCAGAAGCAAGGGTTCATATTCATCCAAAAGAGGTGCGCTAGTGATTTTTCTATTGCTCTGACAAAATGACCAAGGCAACTTATAAAAGAAAGCATTTAAACCAGGTGGTGGTGTCGCACACCTTTAGTCCCAGCACTAGGGAGGCAGAGGCAGGTGGATCTCTGTGAGTTCGAGACCAGCCTGGTCTAAAGAACTAGTTCCAGGACAGGCACCAAAGCTATAAAAAAAAACAAAAAAAAAAAAAACAAAAAAAACAAAACAAAACAAAACAAAAAAAAACCTATCTTGAAACAAAACAAACAAATAAACAAAAAGAGAAAGCATTTAACTGGACTTATAGCTCCAGAAGATTACAATCCATAATGATAGACTTGGCATGGTAGCAGGAAGAGCTGAGAACTCACAGTTGGAACTATAGTTGGAGGCTATCTCTTACAAGCAGCCCCAGCAGAAAGTCTGACTCATGCAAATGAGGGCTGGGCTGCATTCTAATAAGACTTTCTTTGCGAAGAACTTGCCCTGTGGGCCACAGCTCATAGAAGGCTGTGATGAGGCCGAGATGAGCTTCAAGAGAAGGCCGCTTGGGCAGGCATCCTTAGGTGTTATTTATGCTTCTTATTTCATGAACACTCTATCGTGCTGTTAAATAGAATGTGTTAAAATGTGAACAGATAGTCTATAGAAAGTCACAAAACGTAAAGGATTGCTGTGTGCCTGATGCCCCTCCCCAGTCATATTCGTTGATGTCCCTTCTCTCTCTTGTTTGTTTCTTATTTTGTTCCTGGTGCTTGGGATGGAACCCAGGGCCTTGCACGTACTAAGCAAGAGCTCTAATGGTGAGCACAGCCTCAGCCCTTTCTTAACATTTTCCCCTTTAAATCTTTAAACTTTTTTCCCCTTTAACTCAAATTCATACCATGGGCTGGCCTTGAATTTGAAATCTTTCTGTCTCAGTCTTGGAATAGATGGAATTATAGGCATGTGCTTTTGTACCTGGCTCCCATTAGCTTCCTTCTTTTTTTCTTTTTTAAAATGTTTCATTATTTATTTTGTATTTGTACTATGCATACTTGACATGGCATACCTACTGTGCAGAAGTCAGCTTTTGGTAACTGGTTCTCTCCATCCACCATGAAGGGTGGCAGGGTCAAGCCTCAGTCGGCGGAAGGCCTCTCAGCTCTTCAGAGTCTTTAATCACAACCAAGGTTGGCTCTGTGGCTCTCCAGACCAGCTCAGAGAGCTGGCTCTATGCTCTGCAAGGAAAGAATACTGTAAGTAATCTAGGTGGGTCTGGAGTGATCCAGAATATACTGGCCAGGTTGGGTTGGGGTGGAATGAGGCCACACCGCACTGAGCAGGCTCGCACTGCCTGTACAAGGCCTGAGACCAGCCGGAGGTGGTCATACACTCCCACGCCTATGCTTCGGTCTGGAGGAAGCACTCACTTGGCCATTATCCATGAAACGGAGAAAACAAAATTCAGACAAAACAACTATTCTAATCTAGTGCTTTGCAATTCAAAACCAATCTGCTAAGAAGCCAGTCTGAGGTCTTTGGAACACAGAGTCTGTGCTCATTTGACTCCAGCTGGGCTCTGCTATGGCCACTTACCCACTAGGTGTAAACTGCGAAACCTCTCCACTTGGTTTCATTATCTAATGGCACTCCGGTTTGCCAGGCATCTGAATTCCGGCCGATGCGTGTGCACAGCGCAGTCTCGATTTTATGGGGAACAGTTCATGCCCATTAATGAAACAGGTTCCAGGGCCCCCTGGTGCAGCACTGAGGTAGAGAGCAGGTACAGCACCCCAGCTTGGTTGGTTGGTTCTCACCCATGTCCCCCTCCAGCACCGCCACCACCACACGTAAATAACCGTGGCGACGTTCTCAGACTTGGGGTTTACTCATTTCCCTGGCTTCTTTCCAAATATGGCGGGACCATAAACCAAAGGCTGGATTTCATTAAAAACCATTAACATTTTTGTTTGTCTATAAAATTAATTGCTATGAAAGTTCCCTTCTTGTTAAATTTTTATCTCTCTCTTGAATTCCCTAATATCACTGAGCCCAAGAGATAGCCCTTCCCTATAAGGCTTTAGAATTTTCTACCAAAGAGGTAGTTTTTTGATAGGCAGAAGACTTCTTTTTCTTCAACTTCCTTGCCTTAAGAATTCGGTGTACTGGCTGAATTGCTTGGTACTAACACTAAAAATTTCTGCTTCCGACCCACTGTGCTTCAAGAGCCATCTAAGATGCAGGTGGCCATTGCTCTCCTGGTGGTGAAGAAATGCAGGCAGGACGTGCCTGATACGTGACCTGCATTCCTCCAGATTTCATTTTTGTTCTAAAGCATATTGGAAACATTTTGCAGTACAAATATTTAATCTGCAATGAATTTATTAACGACCAACTGGATTTGATTCAATTTGGGAGGGGGGAGAGAGAGAAACAAGAAATAAGAGAGACAGAACCTATTAGAAAGGAATTGTGGAAAGCCCCCTTTCCACAGCCTGGCAAGCGTTCAGGCTACATATGGTCACATAATCTTTTAAAAAGCACAATTCAAGCCCCAATCTAATTATGTAAGAGCATAAATGGAATTACATAGCTGATGAAGTTTGGTACTTACACTCTCGCACCCCCCCCCCCCCACACACACCAGGCTGGCAAAGCAGCCAGCCACGGGTGCTCTTGGCTTTCAAGCAGCCCAGGGCACCTCTGAGGCTTGCCTGAACTAAATCACAAAGGCTAGGCCTCCGCCTTTTAATGGCATCCCAGGCACCTTGTAAACATGATTGTAATGCAAGGCTAATCGCCGGTTTACAGGAAGGCAGTCTGCACTCAGTTTCTCTCCTTACTTCTTGGCCACGTGGTAATAGCTCGGGCAGCTGTAGAGAGAGCAACTCCAGGCTGAACCTCAGGTGGGCAGAGTTGAAAGGATGCTACAAGAGCCTTGTAACTCTCAGGCATCCTCAGCTCCCACTGACGAGCCCCGGAGGTCTCGAAGGTCCTTCAAGCCTTCTCCTTCTCTGCTGAAGAAACTGTGAAGAGGAATGAGTGACTCGGGGTCAGAGACCCCAGAGGTAGGCAGGAGGCCTGGGTCTCCTGATTCCAGGCCTTGCCACTGTCAGTACTGTCTGCGAGCAGGCGAATTGCCAAGTTGCTTCCTCCTTGCAGGGCTCCATTGGTACATCTGTGCCAACATGTCTTGGCTTTCCCTATTGACTGGGATGCTTCAAGGCACTACAAACCTATGACAGAGCATGTACCCACGAAGCCCCTGCACGCAGTACTTGGGGACATGATGGGTCCCACTCCTGGAAATCTCGTTTATTGGGTGAACGAATAGGAACTCCACAACGTTAGGTCATCTGCCCTGGAGCACACATCCAGGAGATGGCAAAACCAGGGCCTGAACTCAAGTTCATCTCCAAAACCAAAGCCTTTTGGGTAATGCTCAAATGTATAGGAATCTCAACTGACAGTCATCTCTAAGAGGTCTCCTATGCTGATTTTCTCCTGAGTTTGTCTAGCCACATCTGACTCCATCAGCTAGGAAGGCCACAGCTGATTGGCTGAGGAAGGTCCCTCGAGGAAGAAAGGGGCACAATCTTTCTATTTATCTATTTAAAGATGCAAAGTAAGCTCTCTACCATTGAACCAGAGACTCAGATCTTTACTTTTGTTTTGACACAGGCTCTCAAGAAGACGCCCAGGCTGGCCTTGAACTCATTACATGACCCAGGCCAGCCTTCAGGCTTCCCTCTTCCAGACCTTACTAGGATTAATGAAGCAATCAGCAAAGTCACGTGTTGCTTAGTGCCGAGGACAAGTTCTGAAGATTGTGTCATTTGGCAATCGCAGTGCTCTGTGAACATGGCCTTCTATAGAGCCTGGCCTGCTTCATACTTGACTGTATGGCTTGGCCCAAGTTCAACTGGAGGACATGCCAAGGTTCCTGCAATAAGCCCCGGTGCTGTGTGTTCTGGACTGGGACAGTGGGGCCACTCAGCAAACCCTATCCCCTTCCGTATGGCGATTCTAACCTTGGCTCCCGCCTGCCAGACAGCCTGTGCTGTGCACAGAGCACCTTCTCTTTGCCGCATTATTCATTAGCTCCCAATCGCTGACCTGTCCCCGGAAGTTAGGGAGCCAGTGTCCGATCAGTCAATCCCACTTGGACCAAATGCTTACTTCCTGGTCATTAGTGATACCAGTTCATGCTGACTTTGAAAAATTAAACCTGACCTTTGATGTCGACATCAAGACAGATGCCTTCTCACGGCTTCTGAACTTGCTCTCAGAGTCAAGGAAGTTTACAAAGAGGTGGAGGTATGAGCTTTTCATTTCATCCTCTATTTCCTTGCCTTTCTCCATTTAATCTCTGAATATATTCACTTTCTTCCTCTTACAAAGATAGTCTAGAAAGGAAGGAATATGGTATTTTAAATAAGACAATGTTTCTGTTGCTATTGTTTTCACCTTTATCATCATCATCATCATCATCATCATTATAGTTGTTTATTTACTTTGTGTGAGCATCTGTGTCTGTGTGTACCGGTGTGGCCCACAGTGAATGTACGGAGATCAGAGGATGACTTGCAGGAGCCAGTTCTCTCCTCCTATCATATAAGTTCAAGGTGTCAGCCTTGGCAGCAGCTACCGCAAGCTGCTGACCCAACTCACTGGCCGCCGCAGCTTCGTTTTCATTGTAAGCTGCCCCTTGGCTTAGTCTGAGCGATCTTACAAAACACCCTTTCATTTATTCGCTGTATTTTTTTTTAACTGTTTCTGTTTTCTTTTCAAAGAAAGTTCTCTTAATTCCTCCGGGGAAGTTGGAGTACAATTCAATCCTTCTTAACCCCGGCACCCACCTTGGCTAACTGTCACCTCTAACTGTAATCTTTCCCCTTTCTTCGCCACTCTCAAATTTCTACTCACACCCTTTTCTTCTGTCCAAGCTGCTGCCTGGCTTGGTTCCTTCCACCTGGACCCTAGCCTAGACCTTGGGCACAGAACCAAGCGGGGCTGTCTCCATGAGAGCTCATAAAGACCACTGTTACAGCCACTGGTGGGTGCACGGCCCCTCCCGAAGTCATCTTCCCACAGGTTACAGGATCGAGACCATCTGATGCTTAATACCCCTCATTAAGCCTGACACACGACCAGCTGAGAACAGCACCTATTTTAATGTGTGAATTACATTTTTTTTCTAAAATTAATGGGCAACATCCTAAAACTCTCCCTATTACAAAAGTCAATTTGATTAACCGCAAATAAAAACCCTCTGAGCATAAATGAATACAGTTTGAGCCACTTTGAGTTATTTCTCCTGCCTGATAAAACCATGATCATGTTAGACCGTTCACAATATCCAGCGAGTCCCTTTGATCATCTTAGCAGATTAATTGATCTGGCTTATCTATTGTTCTGTTTTTAATCATTTAATTGAGGATATTAAGAGAAGTAATGGCAACATGTAACAGTCACTAGGCTCTGATGTCCCAACTCGCGATACGATTTCCATCGTCTAAATTTCTCTGGCGCCAAATCCTATTGCGGTGGGAATTTGCATACAGAACCCCTCCAGCCTCCAGTCGTGTGCTGTTGCTTAGTCCTAAGGACAGCCGTCCGCCACGGCAAATCACTGGAGCTGTACTTAATTTTAATTATTCTTTTAAATCGGATAGATACCCTGCAGTGGAATTCTTATAATTAAATAGAAATTAAAAGTTCCTAAAAGCCTTAATTCCAGCTACAAATTTAAATGCAAATGAATGCATTGGAAACCACATGTCCCTCCCCCACCCAAGGTCTCCAAAATCCCTCCAAAAAGGGAATGTCTGGAAAGCCAGGTGAAGCATCTGATTCTAACCCACAATCGTGCACTTGGAAGCTAAGACTGGGAGATTGAAAGTTGAAGCCATTCTGGGTTATACAATGAAACCAGCGTAAAAATTACCTAAGTAAAGGTCTAAAGTGACCCTGGAGGTTCCTCCGGTACCTCAGAGCCCCCTGGGAACCAGATCTGTTCCATCTTGCTGTATTTGACCAGGGGACCGCTGTCCAAGAGAATTGTTTTAGTTTAGGTTCCAGAGAAGTGGCCCCCCGAGACAAGGCTACCTGTACAAGTAGCAGGGAGGAGGGCCTAGAACAGAGAGAGTGGCTGAGGAGGGAGGTGGGGAGAGGGAGGCTGCTCCTGAAGAATGGGATAACCCCCCAATTTAGCTGCGCAGTCAGGGAGTCGGTGAAGAACACACAAGGATGTGCATACATCTGTCACCTTATCCTGCCCTAGGAGTGAAGGAGAGAGAGTCTGGACCTACTTCCTCACCATTGCTCATTAATGTCGGCTGTTTACAAAGAGGTGTCAGAGTTCAATGTGAGTCTCCTCCGTGGCCCAATCTAAGGAAAAGTCCAGACGAGGGAACAGATGTCCTGTGTCCTTGGGGTCTCATGATGGGTAGTGCTAACCAAGAACTCAGCAGAAGTTAAATCACCTGGGCCTCTGAGCATGTCTTGGGGGTGAGGGGAGCTGTCTTGATGATGTTAATCAGGCAGGCATGTGCCCACCGTGGGCGGCTCCATTCCCTGGACAGGGAATCCTGGGCTATGCAAGAGTAGGGAAACTGACCTGGCACTGTCATGAGAGCATTTACTGCTCTCTTCTGATTGTGGATGTCATGTGACTAAGCTGCCTCAAGCTCCTGACTTTGTGGTCCCCATGCCATGATGGACGGTAACCTGAAACTGTTGGCTAAATAAATTCTTTCTCCTTTAAGTTGCTCGGGGAATTTTAGCACAGTAGCAGAAAAAGAAATGAAGGCCGAACCCTTAGTAGGGTTCAAGAGTAGCCAGCAGCTTCTGCTATAGGAATCTGACCCAGAGGCTCCAAATCAATACACACCAGCCCTAACTGAGAGGGAGCAGCCTGTATTGTTGTTTTCATGCTTACAATAGAAAAATTGACCCTAAAATTGTTATTTCTGCCTTCTCTTAAAAATACTTATCTAACCAATCCAGAACAAGATTGGAATCTTGACCAATTTTGTAAGGGCATGCAAGCACATGTGTGTGTGCGTGTGTGCGTGTGTGTGTGTGTGCGTGTGCGTGTGCGTGTGTGTGTGTGCGTGTGTGTGTGTGCGTGTGTGCATGTATGTGTGTGTGTGTGCGTGTGTGCGTGTGTGTGTGTGCGTGTGTGTGTGTGCGTGTGTGCGTGTGTGTGTGTATGCATGTGTGTGTGCGTGTGTTTGTGTGTGTGTGGTTTTGAGGATTTAACCCAGGGTTTTAAAGATGTTAGGCAAGGGCTGGAGAGATGGCTCAGCAGGTAATGGTACCTACTGCCAAGCCTTGGACCACTTCTGGGAGAGAGAAACCACTTCAGCCACTTATCCTTTGATGTCCATACAAAAGCTGTGGTGTGTACACTCACACACACTAATGGAAAGAAAAATACTTTTTTTTTTTTTACAAGATTCTAGGAAAGCTCTACTCTTGACCTATATCCTCAGATCTTATTTTAGCTTGCTTTGATACAGGCTAAGAAGATTGGGCTGTAAGACCTACTACATAAGTGTTCATGGTTGAAAACCATAGCTGGTGAGTGAGTTGACACAGTCAGAGTTCCCTTGAGGGAAGCAAACCTAGGCTCTTAACTGGGGCCAGAAGACTCTCAATCATCCCCTGCAGCAAAGGTGTGGGACCGTCTCCCCAAAGCGTCGAGCCTGGCTTCCGCATGAGGCCCTCAGCTCCAAACCCCCTGTGAGTGAGAGCAAAGCTTCATTCTCCCTTCTCTACAGGTGAGCCCTCCTCCTCCCAGCATAGGCAATGGTAGCGGATTCTCAGGCTGCTCTGCTCTGTATACTGACTGTTAGAAGCACCCAGGCTCCTCAGTTCTCAAACAACCTAGGAACCATCTCCAGCCACTATGGCTTATTCTTGGATGTCACCGTGACAACATCTAGATCTAAACCTTAAAACAGAGGGCAAACCTGGATGGAATTTAAGAGACTCCTTAACAAGTCACCTCACCCCACAGTAATCTCCTGAGTCTTCAGCCACAGGGAGGTCATCAGGGAGCCAGGCTGAAGTGGACAAAACCACCAGTCACAGCGTCCTCCACTGGGACCACAAACTCCTATTTTAATAACGTCACATTATCCCCAGCCAGTTTTCATTCAGTTACATATAATATACATAATTATGTATCACATATGAAATGAATGTACCTATTTGGGGGAAGCAGCTTTTTATTTATTTTTTGTAGATTAAATTTGCTCTTGGACAATTTCATACATATGTATAATGCATTTTCATTATTTTCAGCTCCACCCTAAGACCTCCCTCCCATTTTTGCCATCCTCCATCCTCCCTCCAAGGAAATCCTCTCCCCATGCCCATGTCTTTTTCTTCCTTTGTGCGCACACATGGGTAAGCAGCGTGCCATCACACACTCGGGAGTGAGAGCTCAGCTTCCAGGGCTTCTCGCCTCTTTGGTTGCTTCTGTGCTGGGTCCTCCGGGCTAGCTGACCTGAGAGATTTCAGCCAATTCTCTTGCTTGTTGCCTTCCTTCCATCTTGCTCTAAGAGTACTGGGATTATAGATGGGCACAACCACTTTTTTTTTTGTTTGTTTGTTTGTTTTACTGCTTCTTTAATAAAGCTCAAACTCAGGTTACCAGGCTCCTGTGGTCAGTACTCTCACCCGCTGCACTGTCTCCCTAGTTCCGTGATTAATTGTATTTTAAATGAAATGCAGGTTAAATTCACACACACGAGAGAAAAAAAAAAGAGCTGGCCCACAGGCCATCAGATCATTGGCCCTGATCTTCAAGGTGAAAACAGCCATTTCATTGTGTCTTAGTTAGGGTTTCTATTGCTATGAAGAGACTCCATGACCATGACAACTCTTTAAAGAAAAACATTTAAATGTGGCTTGCTTACAGGTTCAAAGGTTTAGTTCATTATTGTCATAGAGAAAAGCAATGTTGCAGGCAGGCAGACATGGTGCTGGAGAGGTAGCTGAGAGTTCTATATCTGGATCCATAGGCCGCAGGAAGAGAGGGTAACACTGGGCCTGGCTTGAGCTTCAGAAACCTCAAAACCCACACCCAGTGACACACTGCCTCCAACAAGGTCACATCTCCTAATAGTGCCACTCCATACGGGTGTGGCATTTTCATTCAAACTATGCAAATGTGTTGTTAAAAAGCACAACTTGTCACATATATGTGACAGCATATAGTACAGTTTAGAATGCATCTCCGACATGGCAGGTACTCTTTAGACATGGGGACAGGGACAGTGAACACCAAGGCTGTATTCTCCACCTCTGTGGGACTTACCACTTCTGGGGTGGGTGACACTTGGTACACCTGGGATGGGAGCATCAGAGCTGAGTGCTGAATGCATATACACAAAACAGATGGACCACTCTGGGCCTAGAGTTCACTGTGGCCAGACTCTGCTTGCCTATAGCCCAGTGTGGGATCATATTAGGCATTTCCAGAATTGCATGCTCCCCTACACTAGGCTGTAGCACAAGAAGGATTAAACTTCCGAAGTCCCTGCAGTTCTCCAGCTCATTCCCGCCCATGACTGTGAGCCAAACACACAGCTATGATTGCTCACAGACCGATGCTGCTTCACCCGTCCTTTCGGGCTGCAGACACAGAGCTGTGGAGGGGCACACATGGGATCTGACAAGAGGTACATCTGCTACAACCGCAGAGTTGCAACCTTCAAGACCTTTGCCCAGTGCTGTTGAACCGGGGTGTGCTGGCAGAATGGCATTTTCAAAGAACAGGAACCCGAGAGCTCAGAGCTGAGACACAAGGTCCTGCGGGGAGCAAACAGCCAAGGGATTATTTGCTATGATTATGACCATAGCCCTAGTTCCCCAACACAGAGGTGGGTATGTCACAGGCGTGTCTGTTGACATTTCAGTGGCGTGCAGCCCACCAACTCAGTGGTTTCCTCTGGCCCTCATTTGCATCCTTGCAAAAGCAATACTAGTGGACAGAGGCAGTAGGGAGCCAAGGAGTATTCTCTTTACCAAAAAGAAGTCTACAAGGTGTTGGGGAAAGCAAGTATTTACCTGTAAATAATTGTGGAAGTGAACATACTGGAGTAGAACAAAAATCTAAGCGGGATGGTTAATATTGGTATCAGCTTAATAGAATCTAAAATCGCTGAGGACACATACCTCTGGGAGTTTCTAGATAGGGTTAGTTGAGGTGGGAAGATGCGACCTGAATGTCAAGGGCCAGAGTCCCAGAGCAAATAAAAAGAAGAAAAAAGAAAAAAGGAGAGAAAGTCAGCTGAGGGGCAGCATTCATCTCGGTTTCTTGACTGAGCACACAATGTGACCACTGCTCAGCTCCTGCAATCTGCTTCCCACCATGATGAGCCATGAGCTGTACTCCAGACCTGTGCATCAGAAGAAACTTTTTTTGAATATATTTTTCTGTTTTTTTTTTTTTTGGTTGTTGTTGTTAAATATTTTGTCACAGTGACATAACCCAAGTTCCAGCTTTGGTGCAAAAACAGAATACAGCCCCCAGGATCCTGCACTGTAAATTGGGGAATATGGAACATCTAGCAACTATGAGGAAGCCAAACAACTCAAACTGCTTGAAAAAGGATTGTTTTTGTTTTTGTTTCGGTTTCCGAGACAGAGTTTCTCTATCTTTGGAGTCTGTTCTTGTAGACCAGGCTAGCCTCGAACTCACTGAGCTCCACCTGCTTCTGCCTCCCGAGTGAGGAACTGTATTTTTAAAGATAAAACTTTCACGGGCAAGCTTTGAAGATGCAATCTTCCTGCCTCAACCTCCAGAAAACTGGGGTTATAGATAGTTCATACCACAGACAGGAAAAAATAAGGAAAACAAATCTAATATAGTCTTATAATTAAACATCTAATTAATTAAACATTTAATTAAATATCTAAGCCTTCAGATATAGCTTGATCTAGTGGCTTATCAGATATCTTCTGGACTCAGGTTCTTGTCATCCTTTGATTTTGGTCTCCCGGGGCTGAAATTGTTCTTAGGCAAACTTTCTCCTGGTAGAAACCCGGGAAAGCACCACACTTAGCCATTTTAGCGCCAAGGCCAGCAGGTGCTATGCTTGTCCCTCATTGGTTCAAATTGAGTCACATGTTCACCTCTGAACCAACCACTGTGGCTAGAGGAATGCGATTATCTGATTGGGCAGGCCAAAACTCGGCCTGGGGCTGTGGTTGTCAACGGAAGCTTGAGAAAGGCAGTTAACGTTTGAGAGCCCTGAGTGATCCCGGGAGGAGGATGTGGAACGGAAAGAGAGAGGGTGGCAGGGCTGGCGCAGAGTGGGAGAGGCCTCCAGGACCACTGTGGTTCATGAAGGAGAAACATGCTCGTCCAATGCCAAAGAATTAACAAGATTTAAGAACTCTCTGGATTAGCATGCCGCAAAACTCAAGCCTTTTTTTTTTTTTTTTTAAATTCAACTCCTGTTGCTTGCACGCTGACAAATTCTCGATCTGCATGCAGCAGGCGCTGGCAAGCCTCTCATAGATCAACGCTGACTTCACTAGAGCCACAGACTGCATGAAGGGAGAGACACTCTGCATACTCACGGCAAAGGTGCTCTGCTCGGCATGTGTGTGCTGGCTGTCGTCCCCCATCTTTATTTACAGTGACATAAGCATTGCTTTTAATAAGACCATAGTTGCAACATGAGCCTATCTAATGTAACTGGAATTGGCACACCCCAGATTCGTGCACGGCACCCCATTTTACGCCTTGTAGGCTGTTCTTGCCAGTTTCCAGCCAACTGAGACACTTCTGGATTGCTTTACTTTCTGTACTAGCAGAGGGAGCAAAATAGAGTAAGGAGACAAGGATAGCCAATGTTTGTAGTTGGAAAGCCGCTGGGGCCTTATAGCGGGGGCTATCCGCCTTTGCTTACAGGGCTTGCAGGGTCCTTGGCCCCATGGAGCAATTCTGTTACCTTTGTAACAGTTGCAACTGTTACTGGAACTGCTACTGTTGTGCCTTTGGAACCAAGGCACCACCCAGAAACAAGGCAGGAAGGGCTTATGATGGCTCATGACTTCACCTGGTCTCAGTCCATTATGGTGGGGAAGTCATAATCGAGTCCTTCAGGGCTGGTCAGGAAGGAGAGAGAGTGACCAAAACCAGGAGGGTCTAATAATCTGGAAATTCCTGCCTCTAGTAACTCAAGTCAGCCACAAGCCCCATCTCCTAAAAGTTCCAAAGCCTCCCTAAGCAGCCATCCGTGAGGAGACCAAGTATTCAAACACATGAATCTATGGAGATATTTCGGATTCGCACCCCAAGGATTTCTTGCCTTGTATTTGTGTACATTAGGATGGTTATGGTTCTCAATTTCTTCTGTTAAAGAGACAGTGGAGGTACAAGCGAGTAGAGACGCTGTCATTGGCTGTGAAAATAATAGGTGAATCCTTTTCCCACAGAACTCAGGACAGACAGCACTGGGGCCTGAGTCACCCACCTTCAAGCCCAGAGCTGGGTCTTGGGATGGCCATCCTCTACCGAACAAAGGCACACACTGTTCCCGTCTCAAAGCCTTGGCTGTGGGGAAGGCACAGGTCCAGGCATGTGTCCCCAGACTTGGAAACTCTGCTCTCCTGACTGCAGCTCCTCGTGACCAGCCCCCCCCCCCCACCCCCAGGCTGTGAGAGGCCTGGCTTTGCTGTGATCTCAGCTCCTTTCCGGCTCAGGCCTGCATTTCCTGACCTTTTATCTTCACTGTCATTGATTTCTTATAGGGGAAAAAAATAGCACTGCGGGGTGGTACCTAGGCGTGTATCCGTCGTCATCACCTGCACAGCTGTCTCCAGCATCCTCACTCAGCAGCATCTCTACCCTGGACTGGTCCTAGCATAAAGAGGAACCTCCCGAAACTAATGGAGCTTTGCTTATTCATGGCTTGTTCAGGCTTTGCTTGTCCAAGGTCAGGCTCAGAGGTCCCTGTGCAGTTTCTCGGCTCATGAAATGCCTCCATTTGAACTTTTGGACTTGATGCCTACGGGAGGTGGGGAGAAGCCAGGAATCTGAGCAACATCCATGCGTGGATTCAGGAAGTCCTGGCTCACTGCAGGGCATGGCTACAGACAGTGCAGGAGACCACAGGCAGGGGAGGAACAAATTATACCACACTGGGAAAGATGGTGCACACATGTCCAGTAGACGCTGGTCCTCCTCCCCTCCCTACAGGGGCTTGAGCTGTGCAGTGGATGCATGGGAGACCATCACATCTCCCTCATACTCAACAGCAGTCTTCTACCTCTTTCTGACGTGGGTTCCTTTCCTTGCCCTCCGCAGTGCTATTTTTTTCCCCTATAAGAAATCAATCACAGGAACCGCCCGTGTGACAGGTTCCCCCATCTTCAAGGCTCCTCTGCTGGATAGGGAAGTCACTTTTCCCTGCTCAGAGGACCTCACAGCAGCTTCCAGCAAGGTGTGCAGGGACCCTAGGAGTGGGGCAGCGTAGTCAAGTGACAAGATCTGACCAGACAGACTGCCCTGCTCCTAAGCCCAACTCTGCCCTTTCTAGCTGTGAGATAGATCTTCAAGTTTCCCTGACACCTATCTGAATGCATGGGCCTTGAGGGGACATGTGGAGAGGAAGCCTAAGTATGAGTTTCTTGGGGCCTTAATTTTGTCTGTGGCCTCGTGTTTTCCTTATCAAGAATACCGCTATGCAGGATGAAAGGATTCCATGGCTAGGAGGCATCTGGATGAATCGTCGGCACACAGTGACTGCTCCACCACTGTGTGCCATGCTCATTTGCCAAGTAATCTTCAAGGCTGCATAAGCACAAGGGTGACTAGCTTATGTAAGGACAGAACTCACAACTGTGGTTCTCTTCGGGAGAGGAAGACAAAGGTTTCTTTGGCGAGTATTAGCTTAGAGCTGAGACAAACACAGGGATGCTGAGGTCCATGGTGGTCTGAGACTAGGAACCAGGGCATCTGAATTACGAAGGCGAGGACGGTGGGACAGCAGGGACAGCCTCGGTGACAACAGGACAGAGCTGAGGAAGCTGGGTAGGAATGAAAGAGGGGGCGAGTAGAGTGCCGCAGGCATGGGCCATGCCCCTGTGGTCCGGTGGAGCACCCTTCGTGTGACCGGAGCAGAGAAAAGTCACAAAACGGGAGGTGGGCCATTCAGTACTCAGGAGGACACTTAGGGGTTATTGCTGAGAGAAGCCCCGGGGAAAATAAAGAGAACCAAGGACATTTGGGTCTGGGAATCCGCAGAGGAAATGAATCAAGGTTCTGCTGGTTCCTGAGAGGCAGCCTGAGGGTGGAGGCCCAAGGTGGTGAAGGAAAGGAACTGTGCTGTTGTTTTGGGAACTCCACAGATGGGAAGCTGGGCAGACCTTGGTCAGCTGTGAATGCAGTGTAGAGGAATGGCGGCAGAGGAAGAGGGATAGGAGCCAGGTGGGATGGTGGCTGCAGGATGGGAGGAGGAGTGGGTCAGGCAAAGAGGCCATGGGCAGATCACTGGGCTGGTGTTCTAGAAACACAGGTGATGCAGCTGTGCTTGGGCATCAGAATCCCACAGTAATTCCCTGATGAATTTGGAATTCCCCGAGGAATAGCAGGGCTAGGAGTCTTTCCCAACCTACCAGTTGTTCACATGGCTTCTATGAATGTCCCGTTCAAATTTCTGGATCCACTTTGGGGGGGACGGGAAGGGCGTGTTTGTACCTTTTGGAATTGTTGATGAGCTCAAGTTCTGACGTTAAGAGGGCGGGACACTGGTCAAAGAGCCCGTAATTCCAGTACTAGCTAGGAGGGCTATCAGCAGCAAGGTATCTGGAGATTACACATTATTCTCACAAGCAACGGAAAGAGATGCTATTTGCTCCACGGTGGGTCATCTTCATTGGGAACCTGACCTCCCAGCTTCTGGGAAGTAACAACACTTCTTTGAAAACAAAGTCTTAGATTCCATGAAAGAAAAAGACTCTGCGGAATTTGCCCTTCTGTGTCGGACCTACTATACTTACTATAGCGTCCTGTGGGTCTCGTCGTGTTGTCACGAATTATATTTCAGTTTTGTCATTGCTGAGCAGTGTTGCATTGTATTTATTTCCCATTCATCTTTTTTTTTAAAAAAAAAAAAAACTTGAACTATTTGAATTTGTTAATGCCGTTTCTTCTGCGGCTCTTTTCATGTCCCAATAAACTTTGGCCTCCCCAAAGATGGCAAGATATTGTCCATCTTCTTTAAGGAGGTCAGTGGGCTGAACTTTGCATAGTGGGCATTGCTCCTGCTTATGCTGTAGCATTACCAGGGGATTTTGAGTATAAAGACCTTGTCTGGTTCCAGCTACACCATGGGCAAGGATCTGACACCTGCTTGTTTTAGAATCTCATCAGCTACCTTCCTGTTGTCAGGGAAACACCTGCTCAACCTTCTGTAAGACTTTAAGACAATCCTGAAGCCATTTTTGACAATTCTGAATCCTCTCAGCCTCTGTGCCATAGTGCTTCCCCTCCTCCCCTGGGAACCAAGGACCTAACAGCTACACTCGCACGTACTCAGTTCCTGAACAATTACCCATATACGTATGCTTTGATTCGGTCCCCTGGGAAGCGGGGTCAAAATGACCTCTTACCTCATCTGATCTGGGAACAGCTCTCCAGTCAATTATTGGTAATAGCCCTTTCGAATAAGCCAATCAGAATAGTCAAAGAACAACTCCCCTTGCTTCTGTGGACCCTTTAAAATTAGACTGTACCCTCTATTCGAGGTCCCTCGGCTTCCTGAATGCTGGAGGACCCTGTCATGACAGAATGAATAAAATCCTCATGCTTTTGCATCGGCCGTGGTGTATGAGATGGTCTCTGGGGGTGACTCCTCCTCGGTGTCTGGACGCCAGAGTCCAACACTTCCGGGTTCCAGGAGTTAGCAAGCAAGCACTTTGTTTCTATAATGACTTCTGCTGTGGTGTGGTACTGGTGAGATCTTACTTTCACTGTCTTTATAAAACACTCCTTTACTGATGGGGGCTGCTGAGATTCTGGTGCGTGCTCTAGCCATTTTTCGAGCTGCCCCCTGCGCAGTCTCTCTGACAGACAGCCCTTTCCTGGCACCTAGCATGTGCTTCGGTCTCTCCCTCTCATGAATCCTGCTAACTGCTTCCCAACTCCCGTAATTCTCTCTCTCTCTCTCTCTCTCTCTCTCTCTCTCTCTCTCTCTCTCTCTGCTGCTGCTCTGCTCAGTTAATTGCACTTGCCCTCATTCGTCTGAGACGTACAGTTTGGGGCTTGGATTGGAAGAGAGGGGAGAAAAACAGGCAGTTTCCTTACAGTCGGGAGGTTTAATCCAGGTTTATGTCTCGGCTTGCTCTTTGAATTCCTTCCCTAACTGCCTCTAAGTAATTCCATCTGCCTCTGGGTCCTGCCCCATCTTTAAACCCACCGGCAACAAGCCCTTTGTTCAAGGCACACCTCAAGCATGCGTTTGAAGATGCTTTCACATTCAATCCATTTCTAACAGGCCAATGAGGTCTCCACTCACATCAGCCGCATGAGGCGGGATTGCTTGGTTTCTCTGAAGACATGAGGAGGCTGTAAAAAATGTGCACCAGCACAGCCAGCCAGTGGGCAGCACGCTGGATTTTTTTTTTTAAAGAGGAATAATAAAAAGTATCTACAAATATGTTGTGTGTGTGACCTGTGTGACGTGGGCATGTGATGTGTGTTGGATGCATGTGTGGTGTGTGTCTGATATTTGTGTGTCATTGGGAGAATCAAGGTATGAATCTAAGGTTATTATTGGATCCCAGCTGGGTGAAAATGGAAATAAAAGGAGGACACGGACTATTCCTAAAATATGGCGAAGATGTTTAGTGTAGAAAGAAGAGAGAAAGCAGGTAGAGGAAAGAGTCCAGGCTGAGC
Organism: Microtus oregoni; assembly: GCF_018167655.1. Classification (NCBI taxonomy): domain Eukaryota; kingdom Metazoa; phylum Chordata; class Mammalia; order Rodentia; family Cricetidae; genus Microtus; species Microtus oregoni. The sequence continues at coordinate 59,329,586 of NW_024543063.1, read as the reverse complement.
ATGGCTCCCAGGCTAAATTGGACTACGAGAGAAGAGAGGAGGAGGGAGAGCAAAAGAGGGGGCACCAACTAAGAGGGAGCCAGGGGCAAGAGGCCAAGAGACCAGTGTGGCCAAAGTGGTTGAGTTATGTAGGGATCAGAAATGGGGGAGGAAAATGAAGCCCAGCCCTTTGGAGGGAGGGTTTTAGGGTAGGGGGTGGGTAAGAAGTACTGGAGGAGTCACAGATGCACAGAGAAGCTGGGAGAACTGGGAGGAGCCGCAGGTACTGAGTGATGTTGGGAGGGATGGGGGGAGCCACAGATACTGAGTGATGCTGGGCGAGCTAGCCAGTATCCACTTTGATATGTTAGTAGGCACCTCAATTAGCTTTTGACCCAGGTTTCTGAGTCCAAACACCAACAATGCAACGCCAACAGACCACAAACCTGCCAATCCATTAGGCAAATAGTGCAATGAAGCTTAAGGCTGATGCTTGATTGGTTGATAGACATTCTGAGTATGGAAATCAGAGGGTGCAGGTGCCCCCCACCCCCCCACACACACAAGGCTGCTGTCCTCTGCACCCTTATTTAAAGGTCAAATCATCAAGGCCATTTCCATCCCTTGACCTCTGTGCTTGCAGGTTCTGCTCTTGGGTTTCATTATCTGGTCTCTCCTCCTGGTTCCTGGGTCCCTTATTTCTCGGGTCTTCATTGGTCCATTAGCTAAATTTCAAAAGTCACTGCTCCACAGTCTGGTTCACACTGCACAACTTTGTGGGATTTGTTTTACTTTGTCAGCTTTGACCCTGAGCAAGCTGAAGCTGGCGGAAGGCAAGGGTATTTTTCTATTTTATCCAATGCAGCCATGTGTCAGGTGATCAATAATAAATTAGTAGTCAAATAATTCACAGGGAAACATGGAATTTTGTGCCTGAGAAAGGATTCTTACCGTGCACACAGGAGCCGATGCACAGCATAGCGGAGGTGGGAGACAGGTGTGTTACTCACCAACCCTACTCTGAGGCTCACAATCTGCTCTTTTTTCCCCTTGGAACAAAAACCCAGCATGGCAGTTCATCAAAAAAAAAAAAAAATCCATTTTCCAGCCTTTCCTGCCCATAGCAGCAGTCTCAAAAATAAGTTCCAGAAACTAGTGTGTGAATACTGGGTGAGAAAATACCTCTAAGCTGCCGGCTCCAGCAGAATTCTTCGACCCCCTTGCCTTCTTTCCCCAAACTTAGAAGTTCCAGCTGATGAATCAGAAGCCCTCCTGTGATGCTGAGGCAATGTTGAATATAGTCACGTTCTTATTTGCGGTCGCAACGACTACTTGTCAAATACGCTTCGTGTTTCAAATTGTTTGGCATCATGAAGGCACATGTTTGGCTTTATAGGAGCCCTCAGCAATCATCTTAGAACTCTTTGTATCGTGAGGCAAGTAATGTGCTTCTCTAATGACAAAATATACTCATTACATACACGACCCGGTTCCAACTTAGGGAATAAAAGGTTCATGGTTTCAGAGAGTTTTCCAATGGCATGTTCACCAATATACTCAAACAGGTTATATGGTGGAGAAGAGCCAGACACTTCATGTCTACCCAGAAAGCTAAGAAAATGACAGGAAGAGACAGAGATATTAGACCCACAAAGACCTGCTCCTGTGACCTACTTCCTTCACTGAGACCCCACAGTCCAAAGTTCTCACACCTTTCCAAAATAGTGCCATTCACCAGAGACCTACATTATCACAGGCACTCCTGTGGGTATTTCATTGTCAGACCAAAGCTACATATACTCACAGTGTTAGGGTTTCACAGACCACCGCTACAGTGACACTTTATCAAATTTTCCCACGTCTCCCAAACAAGTCATTTCAATTCCTCCTATGTGGAGGAGGACAGCTGGGGTCATCAGGGACAACTCTGAAATCACCCAACTGGAGGGCACTGGAAGCCAATCACTCCATCTTGTCTTGAAATGGCTCTTGTGTTTGAACACTGGGCGCTTCTTTCTGGATTCAGAAGCAGGGAGCTGTAGCTCTCCTGCCACCTCCCTCTTCCATCCACATAGTCAGGAGGTCATTGAGCACAGGATTGGTTTGAACTGGAGCAGCCAATCCAGCGTGGGCCGATTACAACACTTTCGTAAGATTTTCAAAATGGAGCCAAAGGTCTTACTCCAGGTGGTAGAAACTGACTTGTATAAACTCAGGGGCTTTAGCTGGCCTGGTCATGTTTTAAGCAAGAGATGTAGAGAGAGACAGAAAAGGAAGGAAATAGAAAAGGGTGTGTGTGTGTGTGTGAAGGGGTATAGAAAGAGTGGGACCAAGGGAGAAGTCATGGAACCACAGACTTGCCAAGTCTACTCAGTATAGTTCAAAAGCTTCTTCCAACCACTCCTAACTTTTGGCTCTCAGTAAATTCCCAAGACTTCATCTAAGATAGTGGTTCTCAGTCTTCCTAATGCTGTGATCCTTTAACAACAGTGCCTCATGTGGTGGTGATCCCAAAACCATACAATTATTTTCATTGCTACTTCAAAACTGTAATTTTGATACCGTTATGAAAAATAATGTAAATATCAGGGTTTCTGATGGTCTTAGGTGAATCCTGCAAAAGGGTCATTAAACCCCCAAAGGGGTCATGAACCACAGGTTGAGAACCACTGATCTAAGATCTGTGGTTTTTACACAGACTAGATGGAATCTACTTCTGGACTTGAGGCTAAAACCATATAGACCTGGAAATAATCTGAGTTTTAAGACAACAAAGAGGACCCTAAGAGAGACATACATGGATCTACAAAAGAAGGTGAAAAAGGCAAGATCTCCTGAGTGAATTGGGAGTGTGGGGGTCACAGGAGAAGGTAGAAAGGAAGATGGGAGGGAGGGGAGTAGAGAAAAATGTATAGCTTTAATTAAATAATAAAAAAAAAGTTAGGCTGTAGGCCAGGAGGACCCAGCCCATTACAACTGTTTCCACCTTTGGGCTGGTGGTCCTGGGTTCTATATGAAAGTAGGCTGAACAAACTATGAACAAGCCAGCAACCAGTACCCCTCCAAGACCTCCATATCAGCTCCTGTTCCTGTTCTGAGTTCCTGTCAGGCTGTCTTGTCTTCCATGATGAACAGTAATGTGGAAGTATAAGCCAAATAAACCCTTTCCTCCCCAGCTTACATTTGGTCACAATGTTTCATCTTAGCTATAGTAACCCTAACTAAGACAAAATTTGGTACCAGAAGTGGGGTGTGTTCCTACCAGGAAACACAGCAAGCATTCCATTGTACTAGAAGCTCAGAATTCCCTCTGGCCACTCTGGGCTTCTGATGCTCTTGAGCCTACAGACTAAGGAAGGAATAACAGTGTCAGATGGGGTGATTAGTCCTGATTACAAAGGGGAAATTGGATTACTTTTTCCTAAGGCCATGTGACCAGTCGCAGAAGTGAGGATTACAATTGGCAGGAGTGTTTCTGCTGCAGTTTGGTAAGAGTGTGCTTATCCAGATACTTCTATTTTCCCCCTTGATTTCCTAATCATATAATGAAACATCAATTAAAAGAATATCGGTGGTTATCATATTTAAGTTTTGAGATACCAAAATAATGTCCCTTAAGGGAAATTTCCACCTGTCCTAAAATGTACCACATGTTTGTTGTTGTATGAGGGACAGTCATGTTAGTTATAATTATGAACTGGTTACCGTTTTCACTGGTAAGTTCAGCTTGACATAGGAGATAAGATTATGATTTATGTTGGCGAGGTGTGGACCTGTGATGGCTGGTCTTGGTTAGCAACTTGACTACCTCTGGAATTAAATAAAACCCAGATGGCTGGGCACACCTGTGAGATTTTTTTTTTCTTAATTAAATCACTTGAAGTGGGAAGATCTACTTTTAACCTGGATCTTTTGAGGTGGAAAGACCCAGTTCTAATCTAGATACTTTGAAGTGGGACAATCCACCTTTAATCTGGGACACACCTTCAGGTGTCAGCCTATGTAAAGGACATGGAAGAAGGAAACGTTCACACTTTGCCTGCTTGTTCTTGCTCTTGCTGACAAGTCCCTTCCTTTACTGGCATTAGAACCTACTTCTTTGGGATGCTAGAGGATCCTGAAGACCAGCTGAGACATCCAGCCTCCTGGACAGAACAACTACTGGATTTTAGACGGCTATTGCTGGACTGGCTATATATCTGTTCTTGTAGAGAACCCTGACTAACACAGTGTCTCAAGGTCATACCTCTGTTTATTATTTGTCATCTAATGATCATTTAAGAATCCTTCACCTACCCACCCAAGATGTATAGCCCGTCACCTGTCATATGTCATCTATCTACCTTTTATCATCTGTCACACATTTTTTTCCTGAACCCACATTTGCTTGAGGACCTGCTTTGTGGGGCAATGTGCTGAGCCCAGGCTCAAGAGCAGCAGGAAGGAGCGTGCCATGTTGTGATGAGTCTCCCCGCTCTCCCCACCTCCACCCCCAGACAGCAGCAGTGATCTCCACTTATAAAGAAGCGATACTGGAATTCAGAATTGGGGGCACTATTCTCAGGAGGATGTAATTAACTGTTGGGGCTTTCCACCAATGCAACTGCCCCTTCCATCATCAGTCCTGTCAATACCCCCATACAAGTCTCTTATTTTTAGACATCATCATAATTAATGGGTCAAAGGATTACCCTCTCCTCAACTGAGAATCCACTTCTACCCACAGCACCCCAAGAATCATCTACTTACAGCTTTCCCCTATGAAGTGTTTTGAATAAGAAATACCTATCCCCCCATCCCCCATAGGCTCAGATGTTTGAACACTTGGTCCCCAGTTGGTGGCACTATTATATTAGGCCAGGTGGCACAGCCTTTCTGGAGGGAGTATGTCACTGTGGGCAGGCTTTAAGATTTCACACGTTTTGAGATGTGAGTTCCCAGCTTCCTGCTCCTACTATTCATTTCCATGTTTCCCCACTGAGATGGACTCTTAACCTTTTGGAACCTTAAGTCAAAATAAACTCAAGTAGCTTTTGGTCATAGTGTTTTAGCACCACAAAAAAGAAAAAAAAATAACTAGAGCCATGTGTGGTGGCGCACGCCTTTAATCCCAGCACTCAGAGGCAGAGGCAGGTGGATCTAGTTTGAGGCTAGCCTGGTTTACAGAGGGAGTTTCAGGACAGCCAGGGCTATAAAACCCTAAAAACCTGCCTTAAAACAAAACAAAAACAAAAACCAGCAACAGCAAAAGTTGGTACCAAACAGTCACTGCTTCTGTGAAAAAACTGACCTTTTTGGTTTTTGGAGGAATGAGGAAGACTTTTAGATTTTGGACTGGAAATGTGTTTTAAAAGGTGAGCAGGTTTTCACAGGCCCTCCAGTAGGAGCCTGAAAGACAGCAGTGCTTAGAGCAATGGGGCTGCAGACGCCTGGCTCAAGAAGTTTCAGAAGGAATTGAGGACCTTAGTAGCATTTTGACTAAAGCCCATTCCTTTGATATTATAGTCAATATAGCTGCCTTCTACCTTGTCCTAAGAACTTGCCTGAGAATGATTAATTGGTAATGAACTAATTTCTTTGGCAGAGATTTCAAGACAACATAATGTTGAGTCTGTTCCAAGATAAAATAATAGTGCTACTGATAACACTTAGGTGTCTACATTTACAGAGAGCACGTGAGGCAAACAGAGAAACAAAGTGTACAATTTAGAGGAAGGAAAAAAATGTCACCAGGAATATTAAGTGTTATAGGCAGGGCATCTGCTGGAAGACAGGCTGTGATTCTTTTTTTAGATGTATGTTTTGTTTTTGTTTGGTTGGGTTTTGTTGTTTTTGTTTTGTTCTGTTTTTGAAACTGTATCTCTCTATATTGCCTTGGCTGTCCTGGAACTTACTGTGTAGATCAGACTGCCCTCAAATTCATAGAGATCTGCCTGCCTCTGTCCTCCAGTGTGTAGAATTGAAGACATGGGCCGCCACACCTGGCTGAGGCTGCTTTTTTTTTGTTTGTTTGGGGTTTTTTTTGTTGTCGTTTTTTTTGTTTTGTTTTGTTTTGTTTTTTTGTTTTTTCAAGACAGGGTTTCTCTGTAGCTTTTGGAACCTGTCCTGGAACTAGCTCTTGTAGACCAGGCTGGCCTCGAACTCACAGAGATCCACCTGCCTCTGCCTCCTGAGTGCTGGGATTAAAGGCATGCACCACCACTGCCCAGCTGAGGCTGCTATTCTTAGAAGATCAGCATCCTTGCTCGTGCTCTCTCTCCTTCTGCTCCTGATTTGGACCTTGAGATTTCAGTCCGGTGCTCCATTGTGGGTCTCGGTCTCCTTTCATTGCCTGATGAAGGTTAATATTTAGGAGGATGCCTATATGTTTTTCTTTGGGTTCACCTTCTTATTTAGCTTCTCTAGGATCACAAATTATAGGCTCAATGTCCTTTATTTATGGCTAGAAACCAAATATAAGTGAGTACGTCCCATGTTCCTCTTTTTGGGTCTGGCTTACCTAACTCAGGATAGTGTTTTCTATTTCCATCCATTTGTATGCAAAATTCAAGAAGTCCTTGTTTTTTACTGCTGAGTAGTACTCTAATATGTATATATTCCATACTTTCTTCATCCATTCTTCCATTGAAGGGCATCTAGGTTGTTTCCAGTTTCTGGCTATTACAAACAATGCTGCTATGAACATAGTTGAGCATATGGGGGTGCACCCACACACTGAGACAAGGGGGATGTTCTATCGGGAACCCACTAAGGCCAGCTGGCCTGGGTCTGAAAAAGCATGGGATAAAACCGAACTTGCTGAACATAGCGGACAATGAGGACTACTGAGAACTCAAGAGCAATGGCAATGGGTTTGTGATCCTACTGCACGTACTGGCTTTGTGGGAGCCTAGGCAGTTTGGATGCTCACCTTACTAGACCTGGATGGAAGTGGGTGGTCCTTGGACTTCCGACAGGTCAGGGAACCCTGATTGCTCTTCGAGCTGATGAGGGAGGGGGACTTGATTGGGGGAGGGGGAGGGAAATGGGAGGCAGTGGCGGGGAGGAGGAAGAAATCTTTAATAAATAAATAAATTAATTAATTAATTAATTAAAAAAAAGATCAGCATCATTAAGGAAGAAACTGCTTTGGAAGAAAAGGAAGGATGCCTTCAGTACAAGACCCCTCCCAGCCAGGCTTTCATTTGTGAAAGGGATGAGCCCGGGGAGTTTGCTGCTCCTACAAAGCAACTGCAAACAAAAGCTGTTGCTTATGTGGTTCAAGAGGGCCGACAGGGTCTATCCTAAGCTAGCAGCAGAACTTGGCAGGGACACCCACAGCTATTGGCGTTAGAGACACGAAGGATGCAAGAGTAAAAAGGTTGTAGATTCTTCATCATTCCAGAGGCCCTGGGGCCAGCAAATGTGTGCCAATGGAGTTTATGAATGAAGGCCTTGGAAGGGTGAGAGGTTGGTAGAGAACACTGTGGTGTGAAGTTGTGGATGTAAAGCCTGGGTTGATATGGAGACCCCAGAGTATTAGAGATGGCAGCACTGTAGAATATCTGCCAAAGACAACCGCACACAGGGAATGGAACCAACCCTAGGGAGAAGCGTAGTTGAAGTCCACAAAGCTGGAAGAGCAAACCATCTAAGCTCTTTGACATCAGATGTGGAGTTACAGGATTTGGAGTCTACCCTGTCCAGCTTCGGTCTTGGTTTGATTCAGCACTTCCTCACTGGGCCCCCACTCTTGCTTTTTGGGATGAAAATGTGTATTCTGTGCTATTATACATTGGAAGAATAAAATTTGGTTTTTCATTTTGTGAAGGTTACAGTTAAGAGATCGTCTGAGTCTCAGAAGAAGCTTTGGATAGGATTTTTTTAATTAATTTTTATCCCATGCATCTGAATGCTTGACTATTTTAGATATATACACCATGTGTGTGTGCTGTGGCTGCAGACCAGGAGAGGGTATCAGGTCCTCCATAACTGAGATACATAACATGCCATGTGGGAGCTGGGAACTGAACCCAGGTCCTCTACAAAGCAGCAAGTGTTCTTAACCACCTACCTAGCCAACTCCCCAGCCCCTGGACTTTGGTCTTTAAATAGTATTGAGATTGTGAAAGTCTATGGGGACTTTTGAAGTTGTATCACTTGCGTTTTGCATTACAATATGGCCATGGGTCTGGGAAGTAGAATGTGGTGATCTGAATGAGAAATGTTTCTAGAGGTTCAGGTATTTGAAGACTCGGCCTCGCTTGTGTAGGTTTGGGATGTATGGCCCTTCTGGAGGAAGCATCTCACTTGAGGTAGTCTTTGAGGATTTTTAACTTCACAGTGTTTGCAGTTCACTCTCTGCTGCACACTTGGGGCTCACGATGTGAACTCTCAGCTTCCTGTTCCTGCTGCCATGCCTGGCACTCCCTTCCAGCCTACCCACCACTGTGGACGGTCCCTCTGGAATCTTTGGTATTTTTTTTCACAATAGAAGAGTATCAGATACACCTCTCCACACCATAAACATGTCTGTCCCTCCTTCAGCTTGAACTGTAAGAGGACAGTCCATGTTAATAACCCATGTTCTTTACCTTTAAGGAGCTCACTAGCATGCTACAGACTGACATGTTTGTCAGTCTGTCAAAGTCACCTGCACTGAAGTGACCAAATTGTCGCCTCCTGTTACTGTATACTGAGGTGTCTTCTAGAGCTGATTCCCTTGATGTCTCACGGGTAGGGGAGTGATGTTGGCAGTCATCACCTTCCTTCCCACTTTAGTAAAGTTTTTATTTATCTGGTTATTCATCTTATCTGTCCATCTATCATTGATCTATTTATCTATTGAAACGGTGTCTCACTATGTAACATGTACCACCTTCTTCCCCTTATGACACCATTTATTTTTGGGGGGAGGTTGTTTTAATGATTGAGATGAACTTAAAGTAACACAATATTAACCACTCTCCAGTGACAGTGGATCAGGACGTTCACAGTGTTACACAATGTCTCCATTAAGGTACGTTAAACATTCAACATATCACAGTAACAAAAATTAGAAAAACAGAGAAAAACTTAAAAAAAATTATAAGTCATAAAAGGACAAAATAATAGTAAGTATTGTTCTTATTGCTGGCTTTCTTGTCTGCGGGATTAAAGGGTAAAGATGTCACGCGGGGAAAGGAGACACACACACGCGGCGGTCCCACGAGGGTGCACTTTAATGGGAGAGGGGTAACGACAGGTAAGGTACAGGTGTGCAGAAACGAAAGGAGAGGCGGGAGGGGAAAAGGGAGGGGGTCGTGGCGACCCTCGCCTTTTAACGAGGAATGCAAAGGCTTCTGGGAAAGGTGTCCTGCGCTTGTGCACGCTGGTGTCCGTAGTCCAGGGGAATGCTGGGAGCTGTAGTTTCGCAAAAGGAACAACATTTCACCTTTTTGATTTATTAAAAAAAATTGGGGGGCCTTAAAGGGTAGGGAATGGGGGCGTAGCCCGGTCTCTCATGACTGCTTCCTGCTGGCTTTGGGCGCCGAGGGATCCGGGGAGTGTCCGATTATTCTGGCAATGTTTTGTTGGTTATATCCTGTCCGCTGGAATTTGAGGTCGTGGCTGGTGTCCTGTCCGCTGGCGTCTGAGGTGGCTGATTGAAGAAATCGCATCTGTCTGGCTTTTCTGAGTAGCTGGGTCATCGTTAAGATGCTGGAAGACAAAAGTCGCATTAGTAGAGAGGAAAAAGGGGAGAGGAGGTTTGGGAAAAAAAGAGGAGATCTGGGGTGGGATTAAAGGGGAGATCCAGGGTGGGGGAATCTTAGGAGGTCTGGGGTTAAGAATGATAAAAAAATTAAATGATACTTATTCCGTTAATGATCCACTTGTGTTTGATTTGTTTAGATGGGTCGGGCTGGCGTCCTGGAGCTTAAAGGAAGTGTCTCAAAAGAAATAGATTTTAACCGTATATTCCTTAACATTTCAGGGGTCACTGCTGCAGTCAGCGACTGACCTGTTATGTCCAGGAACTTTGTTGAGAATCTGCTTACTGCCTGAGCCCTTGACTCCATATTTGATGATGGTATCTGTAACGACAGCTGGATGGTTATTTATGAATTTAAAGAAGGGAGGGTGTGTTAACACAGGAGGATCAAGCAATGGATGGGACCACTGTTTTCCTTAGACTAGAGTAGAGGGGGTTGAACCTGGTGTCTTTAAGCTTGGCAGCTTATCTCCTCAGCTGGCCAGGCGGGTGCAGTTACCACATGGCAATGATTCCGGGCCTTGTCATTTCTCGCGTGGTACACCTTGAAAACCACCTCCAGGATCTGTGCCTGTGGGGTTAGGGGACCCTTCTCCAAGCGTCTGAGCTTTGCCTTGATGTCTGAGTAGCACTGGTTGACGAAATGGGTAATCAGAAGCTGTCTACCCTCCGTGGATTCTGGATCCATGTTTGTGAACTGTAACATAGCTTTAGTAAGACGGTCAAGAAATGCAGAGTGATTTTCCTTAGTGTCTTGGAAAATTTCTGCGAGTTTAGAATAGTTTACTGGTTTGAGAGCAGCTTTACGAAGCCCCACCATGAGGCAAGTTAGGAACCGGTCTCTTGCCAGAATGCCCCTGGGGGAGTTATAATCCCAGTGGGGTTCCTGGTCTGGCACCGCCTCTGCCCCCCCGGAAGATGGGAGGCCAGGGTTTGGTGAACTTCATCAGCGTGCAGCCTCGCCTGTTTCCAGACCTGCCGGCGCTCCTCGGGAAGTAGGTTATTACAGAGAATCATATAAATATCATGGTAAGTTAGGTTGTAAGATTGGGTTAAATATTGAAATTCTTTTGTGAAATTAGTGGGGTCAGCTGTGTACGACCCGAGTAACTTAGAAATATGTGAAAGTTCTGATAAAGTGAAAGGAACGTGGACTTTCATCAGGCCCTCCGCGCCAGCCACCTCCCGCAGGGGCAGAATGGCGGCCGGCTCGACTTGATCAGGGCCAGACTCCGCTGCAGCACGCGAGCATGTGAGGGGAGGGGTGAAGGAAGGCGCAAAGTGGCAGGTGGGGTTAGAGCCTGAGGGGGTTTTGGAAGATCGAGGGGGCGGAGTAGGGCGGGGAGGTGACCTGGAGGAATCTGAAGACGCTTCCGACAGCCTGCATGACCTGTGGTGGGAGGAAATTGTTAGCTGTTTGCGCGACCGCGACCGGCTGTGGGAGAAATGGGGTGAGGCTGGGTTGGAAAAACTAGGAGATCTGGAACGGGGGGAACGGGACTTTCTCGGGGATTTAGGGGAGTGGGTAGGTGACCCAGAAGAATATTTATGTGGGACTCCTGGAGACCTAGGAATGAAACGTTTAGAGGCGTCATGGGGGGAAGGTGTAGGCGAGTCCTTTCTGTGCCTAGAAGAAACTTTTGAGGAAAGAGGGATTGGTGAGGTGTCACCCGATTGGGCAGGGCGGGAAGGGGTGGTCCCTCGAGGTCGGGGGGGGGGGGGGTGGAAGTTCCTCCGCTGGATCCATGGCGGGAGCAGAGGGTTCCTGGAAGGATGGCATTGCTAAGAACATGTGGGCAGGTGAGCAGTGGGAAGAAGTGGAGGGGTCAGTCTTTAGGGCCATATAAAAGAATCCCATAATGTACATCATTTCTTTCCATTTAGCTGACTGGTGACAGAAATTGGCCAATTCCCGTAGAATGTCGGGGTCAAATGAACCCTGAGAAGGCCACTGGAAGGAACCCTGTAAATTGTACTTTGGCCCAAGTCTTGTAGCACAGACGGATTAACGTAGATAGTTTTACAGAGGGAATCAGGGCGTGAGGTTTCAGAGCTTCCAGAAGCTGACCGAGAGGAGAGGATGAGGGAATTGTCTTAGAAGGCTTAGCGCCCATGGCTAGAAACGTGAGCCTGTCCGCAGAAGGTACCGGGGTACCACGAACACGGCAGCCCTGAGTACAGCAGTCTGTGTACCCAGGGGGCGTGCTATTGCTCAATCGACCCGAACCCAGCTACCGACGGGGAAAGCCCCAGCTGGGAGTAGACAATTAAGCTTTTGGGGGGCTGACCACACAGCCCGGAGGCAGCCACCTTGTGGCGGGCCCGTAGAGAAGACAGAAAAAGATTAGAAAAAGAGAGGGAGAAGCTGGAAGCACTGAACTTCCAGGCACGGAAGGAAGCAGGTTGTAGCCGAGGGCGGAAGGCCGGGGGAAGGGGGAGGAGTTGGCAACCTTACCTAGGACGTGCCAAAGATAGCCGGCCAGACAGTCTTTGAGCGCTTAATAGTAAGGCAAGCCAACCCAGGTAAACTCACGAATCAGCCGCTGTTGGTGGTAGATGGCCGTGTTAAACAGGTGGAGGCAGTTGGGTTGTCAGTTCAAACCTTGTTCCGGTGAGGCCTGAGCTCCAGGAGGCGCCAGGGAGCCCAGAGGCCGGGGCCCCAGGTATCTGGACGAAAAGGTTACCGAGTCGCCGGCAGCACCAATTGTTGTTCTTATTGCTGGCTTTCTTGTCTGCGGGGTTAAAGGGTAAAGACGTCACGCGGGGAAAGGAGACACAGACACGCTGCGGTCCCACGTGGGTGCACTTTAATGGGGGAGGGGTAATGACAGGTAAGGTACAGGTGTGCGGAAATGAAAGGAGAGGCGGGGGGGGGAAGGGAGGGGGTCGTGGCGACCCTCGCCTTTTAACGAGGAATGCAAAGGCTTCTGGGAAAGGTGTCCTGCGCTTGTGCACGCTGGTATCTGTAGTCCAGGGGAATGCTGGGAGCTGTAGTTTCGCAAAAGGAACAGCAGTAAGGAACACAGTTTTCAAAAAATAAATGGAATAAGACACTGTGTTCATGGGTGGTGACATGCTATGTCCATGGATGGTGACATGCTATGTCCATGGATGGTGACACGCTATGTCCATGGGTGGTGACACGCTATGTCCATGGGTGGTGACATGCTATGTCCATGGATGGTGACATGCTATGTCCATGGATGGTGACACGCTGTGTCCATGGATGGTGACACGCTGTGTCCATGGATGGTGACACGCTGTGTCCATGGATGGTGACACGCTGTGTCCATGGATGGTGACACGCTGTGTCCATGGATGGTGACACGCTGTGTCCATGGATGGTGACACGCTGTGTCCATGGAGGGTGACACGCTGTGTCCATGGATGGTGACATGCTGTGTCCATGGAGGGTGACACGCTGTGTCCATGGATGGTGACACGCTGTGTCCATGGAGGGTGACACGCTGTGTCCATGGATGGTGACACGCTGTGTCCATGGATGCTAACACACTGTGTCCATGGATGGTGACACACTATGTCCATGGATGGTGACACGCTGTGTCCATGGATGCTAACACACTGTGTCCATGGATGGTGACACGCTATGTCCATGGATGCTAACACACTGTGTCCATGGATGGTGACACGCTGTGTCCATGGATGGTGACACGCTGTGTCCATGGATGGTGACACGCTGTGTCCATGGATGGTGACACGCTGTGTCCATGGATGGTGACACGCTGTGTCCATGGATGCTAACACGCTGTGTTCATGGATGGTGACACGCTGTGTCCATGGATGCTAACACACTGTGTCCATGGAGGGTGACATGCTACTGTGTCCATGGATGGTGACACGCTGTGTCCATGGATGCTAACACACTGTGTCCATGGATGGTGACATGCCGGCCGTGGGGGGGTGACACACTATGTTCATGGATGGAAAACTAATAATGTAGAGCTATCACTTCTCAATTCAATTTGAATCAGTTTCAACCAAACTAATTTTTTGTACAATCAAAAAGGTTAATTGGATAAAATAAAAATATATTGGCTAAATTATCACATGTTTGTTGTTAAACATTAGCTCTCAGGAAATTTTAAAAATTTATCTGTTAAGCAGATGATTAAGACTTTTGAATATCTTGTAAAAAATAGGATAAAAGTGATGGACTACTGGGAAAACATAAACCACATTTATTAATAAATCACTAAAAGACTAGTACCAGAACAAACAAGCAGTGGAGGACATTACTGCTAAGAGAAATATGCTAATTCATTTTAGAGAAATCATTTAACTATTCAAGAAAAAAGATTGACGCCTATTTTATATAAAATACTATAAATTCAAAAATCAAGAATTGCACATAGAAAGGGAAGAAAAAACTGATCAGAATATTAAATAGCTGTGTTTCGGAGGTCATATGCTGTAGTCAGACTTTCTTTTGTCTACCAGCTCACATGGAGACGTAATATTAATTATGAAAGCTTGGCCTTTTTAGCTTAGACTTTTTTCCCAACTACCACTTATAACTGGAATTCACCCATCTTTATTAATCTGCATTTTGCCATGTGGCTCAGTTACCTCGTTCCCTTACTTCGTGTTCTGTTTCCTCTGCATCTTGCTGGTGAATCTGCCTTTCCTCTTCCCAGAGTCTTCTCTCTGCCTGGAAGTCTAGGGTATTTTCTCCCACCTCGCAATAGGCTGTTCAGTGCTTTATTGCACTAATTACAATAATAAATCATAACACAGTATACAAATATCCCACAATATAATGCAAATCAAACCACCAGGAATGATTGGCGGGTCAGGCATGAAAACCAAACATACAGAAGCAAAATGGTGTCTTTAAAAGTAATTCAACCAAAAGTTCCAAGTCAAATTAGTCAGGATGCAGAATAGTAACCTCTAAAGAATTACTACCTTCTAACTCTGAAAAATGGCTTGCAAATCAGTAAGTAAAAGCAAAATCTTCATAAACAAATAGCCCAAATTCCAAGCAACTGTACACAAGAAACAAAGACAGTGTGGTGATGTTCATCTGAAATCCCACATTTTGCAGGGAGAAGTAGAAGATTGACAGCTAAAGCCCAGCTTTACCTTCATACCCTGTAACAAGCAACAATAAATACTTACTGACTAGGCACACTAAGGGTGAGTTTTGACATCAGTAATAAAGAAACCCAGTTTAGGGACGAGATGGCTCTAGGTTAAAAGCACAGACTGCTCTTGCAGAGGACTGCAGTTCAGTCCACCTAGTGGGGAGCTCACAATTGCCTCTAACTACAGCTTCAGGGGAAATCCTACACCTTGGAGCTCTACAGGCACCTGTGCTCGTGTGTACATATGTGCACGCACATGCACACACACATACACTAACGCACTGTTTCCTTCAGTTAAACAGCTACAAGATGAAAATAACAAGGTTTTAAATGCCTAAATATGTCAAGTATGACCTCCCAACAGGAGGGCAGCACCCTCCAAGGGCTCACACAGCAGAGAGCACTCATGACACAGAGCGGGAAGAAAGCGAGGCTCAGACAACACAAGAAGATCCTTGGGAAATGAAAATGTCATCGGGGATCTTGCCTGGAAGATAAGTGGATCAGGGATTTTGTTTATCACCCATTCTAGCACATTCTTAATTTCCAACCAAAAGAAAATTGGTTTTGTACTTTTTCTTTACTTTTTAAAAAAACGACGTAAATATATAAGCATTGTAAAATTACCCGGCTGAAGGTCGGCACCCAGCATGTCTTTCTCCTGTCTTTAGGAAGAAAGGGTGAGTTTTCATTCATCCAGAAATTTATGTATTTATATTTGTGAGTGTACATGGCAATTGTCTTGTTGGCAGAATCATGAGAAAGTTGCTACAGGGAATAAGAAGCGAGTGGGCAGGGCACGTCATTACATCTCTAATACCTGAAACAGAGAGTAAGGCCCTTTCCTTATTTCAGTATAAAACCATTTCCCTTATCTTTTAAATTACCCCCTTTAAAAAAAACCTGCAGCGGAAAACATTGGTGGGGATGACAAGAAAAGGGAATGAACAGCTCAAATAAATGAAAAGCCAAGTATCCTCTGCCCACTGTCACACGAGAAAATGTTGAGCACACTGCCACTGGTGGTCTTTATTGGCATGTGAAGCATGGCATCCGGGTCAGGGAGTTAGGCTGGGGTATGGAACCTGAGATGGGGGGGGGGGAGGCGGGAAAGCCTGGCACCATGCTGCGGGGAGCATCTGGAGCCCGCAGGGTCTGCTCCTTGCCTGCCAGGGTTATACAGCAGGTGAGGGCCAACCCTAGGAAGCTGTAATCCTGGTCCATTTTATGACTAGCTGGAGGAACGACCTTTGGTGAGATCTGGCCCTTGTTCTATCCCAGGACTAGATTTTTCTTACAGAAAATAAATTAAAAAGGTGTGACCTTGCTGAAGGCTTGGGAGAAAATGAGGTACACTTGTCACCAGCAGAGAAGCCTATTTGTCCAATTTGAAAGGCTGCTGCTCGGCTCTGATTAGAAGTTAAGATAAAGGCTGGAATGAAAAGACGAGGGACATTTCCAAGGGAGGAAATTAAAGAGCTACATTGGGAGCCTTTCAGTACTACAGTGGGCTTTTTGTCTGGCGTTTTATCGGGGGCCCATCAGCCACACCTTGTCCCTGGGCTTCTAGCTCCCTCTCCTCCAGGACACAAAAGGCTGCCTTGTAGGGAGAGAGGATGAGAAGTCCCCTAGAAGATAGCCATCAGCAGCGCCCAACCTCTGCTAGGCTGGGGGATAGGTCGCAGCAAGGAAAGTGACCCACCCAAAACCCAATCCCTGTGTCAAAAGACTCAAAGTCATTTCAAGTCCACTTAGGGGAGCTGCTCGGCAGTTTCCGCCCTTCCTTGCTGATAAACACACCGCCTCTCGGCGAATTTCTCTGGAATACGCTCAAATAAATGGGCACCGAAATGTCTATACTTTCATAAGTCAGTAACAATTCTCACCTCAGAAAAGACCAAAGCAAAGCAAAAGCCCAGTTCAGCCCCCTATGTATTCTATCGGCATCTGTTGTGCCCCAGCATGGCCTGCAACCTGAAAAGCTATAGAGGGGTGGGAAAGGGAGCCAAGAGGAAAGGCCGAGCTTTCCTGCCTGACCTCAGTTTAAACCACATTCTGTATTCTCCTTACAAACAGATAGCCTGAAGAACAGCTGGGTGGGTCAGACTGGGAACTATCTAGAATTCAGTGTCATGGGTCACCTTTCTTGTCGTACTGCCCTTTCTTCCCTTCCACAGCTCAACCTTCTCCACTCTTCTCACTGCATGCCCTCTTCCCAGCATACCCTTCTTCCCAGCTCCTGGCTGTCTCTGCCATTAGCTCCCTTCATTTGCTTTAAGATCATCTTTTTAGCATCTTGAGAACCGGCTTGTATGATGAGTGACCCTGGCCTTCTGAGCATTGGTGGAAGGAAGGAACCAACCACAGGGAAAACCAACAGGACGGATGTCCTCCTTCTTCCTCTCGGAAACTCATGCACAGGCAAGGGACCCAGACCATGCGTTCAGGTGCCTCCATCTGGACCTAGCTTTTGGCAAGAGGGAATCCAAGACGGAGGAGGGCTAAAAGCCAAGCCGCAGTGGAGAGGTGCAGGGTCACCTGGGATGACCTGCAGAGCCTTGCCACTGGCTGTCCCCAGGCTGCCCACTGTTATACCGCTTACTGTGTCCCTCTCGCCAGAAGCCCTTGGCTTCCATCCAGTTTGCAGTTTGCTCCTCAAGCTCTCTGTAGAAGCTGGAGTCTGCACACTGTTTCCAACGAATTCTTTTCCCTTTAAAGTTAGCAACTGTTCGCTATGTCACTTGCCACACATTCTATCGAGGCACGGCACACTCTCCCAGCTCCATAAAAAAATTAAAAGGCTATCCGCTTAGAATATATTTCTCCCTCCTCTCCTGTGATCCAAATGGTGGTCTTTCGCTTAACAACTGTTTATTTATCATGAGCTAGGTCCTTCGACTTGGTGCCAGTGATCAGAAGACAGGCGACATGGGACATTTTTCTGAGCCACGGGAGCATTTAAAAACCACACCATTAAGTGCTGGAAGTGACACCGTGTGACAGCAAATGATAGGCAGGTGGTAGGCCTTGGCAGATGGGAGAGGGCCCCCAGAGGAGGGCACTGAATCTCCATCCCGAGACTGAGGAAGGGATTCTCTAGTGACTATCTGAGCACTAAGTGGGAGTGAGTTGGAAGTGTAAGGAGGCAGAGGGCATAATTGATAGAAGCTGACAGCAGATTCTACAGTCTCAAGGGTCAAGAAGAAAAGGAAGGGCTGGGGCCAAAAGCACAATGTGAAGATGAAGAATTTGTCCCAGCAGGGACGACACAGGGGACTTGGGGAGAAATGGACTGCCTTCCACTGGCAGACAATGATGGCTACCCCACAGGTGGTATGGTGGGGATGTCTGTCTTACGCAGGGTCCTGCTCCATGACCTCTAGGTTCATTGGAAAACTCACGATAACTTTAGTTTCTGCGTCTTAAGTCCTGAGAAGCCCCCAGAAGGCAGTGTAGTAATAAGAGCGGCTGGGCTGCGTCCCCAGCACCCCGGCCGCCTGGCTAGCTTATGCCCCGAAATAACAACACACAAACTATATTCATTTAAACACTGCTTGGCCCATTCTCTTCTAGGCTAATTCTCACATATTAATTTAGCCCATTTCTAATCATCTGTGTAGCACCCCAAGTTGCACTTACCGGGAAGATTCTAGCCTACATCCATCCTGGGTCGGAGCTTCATCGCGTGTGCCTCAGAGAGCAGAGCTCTCGCATCCGCCCTGGAGATGGGAGCATGGCGTCTCTCTCAGCTCACTTCCTCTTCCTCCCAGCATTCTGTTCTGTTTACTCCACCCACCTATGTTCTAACCTATGAGGGCCAGCCAAGCAGTTTCTTTATTTTTTTAACCAATGACCTTCCTCCATCAAGGCAGAAACCCTATCTTTTCACTGTGAGCCTGTGGGGGTCCAGTGCCTATTTGTGGAGTGGAGTTCCCTTCGTGCCCTGAACTTCCTTCCCTATGAACACAGAGAGTAGTGCCTGGTGCATCGTTTGTCCTCAGTGTCTGTCTCCAGCATGACCTCTGGTCTCTGCAGGTTCTCCAAGCTCTGTATGAGGAGTTAGCACTGATATCCTGTGAGAAAAGCATGGTCCTCAAGTGCCAAGATTTACCAAGAAAGATTGAGCTTCACGCGGGTTCTAGTGCTGAGGGCTAACACTGAGTTGAGAATGACTGCACTCTCAAATGACGTGCGCCATGACACTTCGGAAAAGTAAGGCACATTAGTAGGACTCCCCAGTGAACCTGCTTCTCATCCTGGCTGTATAACCGGGACCTTGGATTGCCATTTATCTGCACAACTAACGTTTTGTCTCCGGACTCTGATTTACCTATTGAAATATCCCTTACCTACTTATACCTCACTCCATCCCAAAGATCAGGAGATCACTGCGTTGTCTGTGCTTGCCCACTGAGTTTAAAGAAAGTGATCTAGGGGGCTGGAGAGATGGCTCAGAGGTTAAAAGCACTGACTGCTCTTCCTGAGGTCCTGAGTTCAATTCCCAGCAATCACATGGTGGCTCACAACCATCTGTAATGAGATCTGGTGCTCTCTCTGGCGAGTAGGCATATATGCAGACACAACACTGTATACATAATAAATAAAAACCTTTTAAAAAAATAAAGAAAGTGATCTAGATAAACAAACAAAAAGCTCAAGGGGCTAGAGGGAGGCCGGCCTCTAAGCAAGATCACCATTCTGTGACAAAGTAGGACCACCAATGGCCATACCCCCTACACACACACACACACACACACACACACACACACACACACACTCAGTAAGCTTATATTAATAGTAGAAAGTAAGGTTGTATGATGTTTTCAAGAACACATTTATACACCTATCGACACCAGTCTTGTCTCCCGTAATTAAAGCAAGGCCTTCTCTGCACACAAAGGGCTAAGGCATGCACATTTCAGGGTGGCAATCTGGAAGTTCATGTTCCATAGCTAGGCTATGAGGCCAGCAGGAAGTATGGTGAGGGAATCCATAGACCTGAAGGAATAAACCAGAACCCAGAGAGAAATGGGATGAAAACCAAGCAAAGCCCAGCAAATTAAGCCACCCGCCACTCTGCTCCCTCCAGAATCCCATGAAAGTTTAGGAGGGCCCTGGCCTCTCCCCAGGCGTGGGATTTGCTCCTCAGAGACAGGATTCCTCGGCTAACATCTGGGTGAGAGTAGAAAGCCACAATTGGAGGGGTCAGAGCTTCTGGATCCTTCCAACACTAACATTCCAGTCAAGCCCCTTACAAACAGTTAAACAATAATTGCCTAACAATTTTCATCTTGAGACTATCATTTGAAGAAAAGAACTCAGCCCCTCAGCACATTTTTCCCTGCAAATACCCTCTCTAAATAAATGTACCGCACAGTATGGCTTGTCCAGGAAAACAATTTGTCTGTTGAACGAAGCCCAAAAGTCTTATGTCAGCAAAACCATTCCCGGGCCTGACCTTACTAGATTTGTATTATTTAGCATTCTGAATGTGCTCAGTGCTTGGCTGCGTGCAAGATGGAGGAGGGGATGCTACCAGTGTACCAGGAAGCCAATCATCAGGAACGCCACACCTTAAAACTTCTGCGTGCCCGCAGAATCCCACTAACTGTAAGCAGTCACAGCCTCCAGCACGAACTGCAGCTGGCCGGGCTGCAGACAGGGGCTACACGGCAGTGACCCCTACCCCCACCTGACACTACTCTTGGCAGGCCTTCAGGTTCACCTTCCATTTTGGCTCCAGAGGGAATGGGAAGACACTTGGTGTGCCAGAGCCCTGAAGAACAAGGTTTCCCTTGTCACTGGCTCCTGGGTTTTGCCCATGTCTGGGTCTTACTTTGTTTGTGACTGAGAGTCAGTTCTAGAACCTTGGTTTCTCCCCAGAAATAATAGGCTGAGTAGCCTGAGCCCAGTGTGCTTTGGATGGGAAATGTTCAAGAATGCTAATACTGAAGATGTTACTGTGTGTGTGTGTGTGTGTGTGTGTGTGTGTGTGTGTGTGTGGTGCAGAAATGGGGAAGAGACAGTTATCTTGCAGATTAGACCAAAGTCCAAACAGGAAATCTATTGATATCTCATTCACACTTCATACACAGATTTTATACAAAATTTTTAGCATATCTGTGTTTTGACTCTTAACCTATCCCATGAGGTCAGGTGTAGAATTTTCTGCTTGTGAGACCATTCAACACTGGGAAGCCTTTGGTTTTCAGCTGGGTACGACAACACTTGCCTATAATCCCAGCACTCTGGACCTCGAAGCAGAAGAATCAAGAGTTTGAGGCCAGTAGCTGGAATGCTACTGTAAGAAATCCGTAATAGAGAGCAATAAGGAACCCCACAGCGTAAGAGGCAGAGCAAAGAGGATGGAGAGAAATCTCAGTCAAGCCAGTCCTAACCTGGAGGCATACAGATAGAAGAGGTGGAGGCAGGGACAGGGCTGGTTTCCCTGTTCAGTCCTTATGGCCACTCTGTGTCAAGGTGCCATAGAAAGTCATGGCATTCAGCTCAGCGGTCCTCAAACTCTGCCCTTTAGACTAGAGTAAGTCCAGGGTGAATCCAGTGAGCCTACCCCAAGCTCACTTCATTTCTCTGTCTCCTTACTGTTTCTTGGACCACACAGTAGAGAGACCAGTACCTTCCACAAGCATTGGGGAGGTGTAAGTGCCAGCTCCCTGGGCTTTTCCTCACTGGCCTCTTGCTGCCCTTCCCTCCTGATCATATCTAGATGCCCTCAAGCTCCTTCTGAGGTGCCCCAGGGCCTCTTTTCCTATCGAAGCACACTCCTTGTATTGTTTCTTACAAGGGGACTCCTCAGATGAAACCTGGTGCCTAAGTAAGTATTTTCTCCACTTGGTGAGTGGGGGACCTTCTGGGAGCGTCTGGGTTGTAGAAAGCAACACAAACTTAGGAAAGTGGAAATTGAGGCAGTTTGTGATTCCCCCTGTTTCTTTAGAACCGAATATTTGTTGCCTTTCTTTTGCTCTGACCATGAACTTGACAGAAGCATCTTAAAGAAGGATTTGGGCTCATTATTTCCAGACCTTTCAGTCCACCACGGCGCTGGGAAGGTCACAGCAGAGCTGGCGGTGGCGAAACCAGGTTGAGACACTCCACATCACAGTAACCCAAGATGCAGAGGGCGCACAGGAGCCTGGGGCCTAGACATCACCTTCCAAGCTCTGTTTCTAGTAGCTCACTCTCAGTAGAGAGGCCCCTCATCCTGAAGGCTACACAACACCCCCAAAACAACGCCACCCTGGGGCCAAGCATTCAATCATGAGCCTGTGGGGACATTGCTGTTTCAAATTGTAGCAAACCTCCTTCATCAAATCAAGGCTTTTGCTGTTTAATTTCAGTCTCTTAGTGTTAAGACCTCCATGCAAATTGAATATCCAGAAATTGCCCTAACACTCCCATCATCCCTCCTCCAAACACCTGCGCTCACTTCTCTTCTTAGGGCTCTATTGTTAAAATAGCAATGCGACTGACCTCAAATGACCATGAAAGGACACTTTGGACACTTGTCTGGCAGTGAATCACATATATCAGGTCAGGCCCGGACACAGCCTTCTCAGCCCTCAGGGATTAGTCAAATGCACTGCAAGTCAACGCCTTAGCCGCCATCCTTCATGCTGGCGCTAACTTATTTGAACAAGGCTGGAGGTTTGCTTGCTCTGACCCAGAGGTGGAGTCAGACGCTGCTGGGGTTCGTTTCCTATCCTCAGTTTTCTTTGTTGAGAACATTAAGCAAAAGATTTGTGGAGGGAAATAAGGCAAAAATGAGGTGAGAAAAATGAAAGGCTGCCTCTCTCTGAGCACCCGGTAGACCCCAGATATTACGGCTGCTCATTCCAGAAATGGGTAGCGCCTCCAGCAAGCGGATTGGATTGGCTTTTTCCATTCACTCTGTAATGAAGCCGTTTTTGAGGTCTGTAACTTTGCTTTCCTACAGGGGCTCTGAAACTTTTGTGTGCCTGTGATGCTCATTCTTCTTCCGCTAAGCTTTTCTTTCAGACCCAATTTTGTATATTCTAATTGCAAAGTCTGGTTCAAATTTCTAAAACACTCTCTCATAATTATCACCAAACAAACGCAGCAGTTCTGAAAAGCCCAAACATGTGTCACATTAATTCTCTCCAGTAACATACTTTCATTTCTCTTGGACTCTAAGCAAAACGGACCATAAGCAACGTGTTTGATAAAATGACAGGTGGAATTCCATCCAATTAAGACATAAATATTTTTCCAGAGGCTAAACTTGCTGCAAAATAATAATCCTCACTCAACACATCTTTACATGTCTTTGGCAAAACACCTGTCTAGAACTGTTAACACTAAATATTTTGGGAGCTCTGGACTTCAAAGACATCCCTGCAAACGTCAGGCGTTGTTAAAATGTTGAAGTAATTTTGGTTAAATGCTTCTGTGACAACTGTCGGACTTGATTTGTTTTAGCTGAATACATTTGGAATATTGCTCAGAATCCGTGAGTTGGTCATTTGCCAAGAGATGAGAATTGGGCCAAAGTCTAAAGAATTACATGCATCAAAGAATTGTGTGTGGGTGGGGGGAGGGAATGGAAGAACTCTTTGGGTATTTTAAAAATGCAATTTATCTTGTAGGTTTCAAACTTCAAAAGAACATTCTTACCAGTTGATGACACTTAGAGCAAAATTGCAAAAGTGTCCAGTAGAAGTCATTCTGATTCATGGCCAAGTCCATCTGGATGGAGTCGCACCTCAAATTCCTCAGGGATGGAGGATAATAGGACAAGGCACAGTGATAAAACTCATGCTGTAGGGGCTGGAGAGGTGTCTCCACAGCTAAGAGCTTGTGCCGTTCTTGGAAGGGACCTATGTTTGGTTCTCAGCACCCATATTAGCAGGCTCACAACTGTCCCTAACTGTAGCTGCAGGAGATCTTATGACCTTTTCTGGCCTCCATACCTATCCATATGCACACATGCATGCGTATGCACACACACATGCATGCATGCATATTCACACACTCACACAAAAACACTGAAAAGATAAAAAATAAATCTTCAATAAAAGGAAAACCACTGATGAAACAATGCGAGAATAGGATGTTTTCTGAGAATTTCTAGTAATCCTGTTATCATGTGCCTACATAGACTGCTCACAGGAGATGCTTTAGTGAGCATTCTTCCCAACCCTGTTCTTCCCACCACATAGCCCTCCTCTTCAGACAGGCAAATTGAGGCTCAGAGATCTAAGCCTGACTAAGTTGACTAATGGATGTGGTACCCACTGCAGAGACCTTAGAAGGGTGGGTGACAGGAAGAAGGTACTTTTGAAACATCTCAGTTTGAGATAGGAGAAGAGAGGGAGAAAACGTCTAAGGTAGAGTGAGGTCAGAAGGTGGAAGTAAAACCAAACGAGTAGTTGCTGTCAACAGTTATTACGCTAAGCACTTTACATGGATTATTTATTATTGTAGTTCCTATTATTAGCACATTATAGATGAAATCTCTGAAGAGCTTGCCCACATTAAACAGCTAGCAATTAATAGACTCAAGACTTGAGGTCTACCTTTGTAACTCCCAAATCCTTCTTCTTGGCAGCACAGTGGGCTCCCTTCCAGTGTTTCTAACTAGATTGTGTCTCTGTCCCTTGAGTGGAAACAGGCACCATCACAGCTTAGGGACCCTCAAGGATGACCAGGATGATCATCAAGGATGGTGAGTCTAGGAATTTCCCATAAAACCTCCAAGTTCTGTCCCATCATCTGCACAAGATCCCTTGTTATTTTCCTAGTGGATTGAAAAAGAAAAAGGATCCAGGGCCTGTGACAAAGTTACCCCATAAAGCAGCAAGTCTAGTGATGCCCCCGCCCCCCCCCCCCCCACACACCTCATCTCTCTCAGATGCTAGGGTGCGCTGGGGCTGGACTCCATTTAAAAAGGGCACAAAGAGGCAGAGTCAGCAATGTAGGGAAATCATTTTAGATGTAGATACCCGTTTTCCACAAAGTCTTCTAAGAGCTGATGATACAGATGGAAGCCTATGACGTGTGTTTCGAGAGAAATCGCATTAGGCTGCAGGAAGATACTTCAATGATTATTAAATGAGTTTCATTAAATCCCAAATTGTAGCCAGAAGGGGTCTTTAAATCAAATGCAGGCATGCTGACAGTGCTCTCTGAGTCTCTCCATGTCCCTTTACCTTTCGCTACCTTCTGGGCAGTGCCTGGTGCTTACAGCACGGTAGGAAATGCACAAACCCCGTCAAGGGACACTGCAGCTTCAATAAAATAAGCAGGATCCCAGAACTTTCAAAGAAAGAACGCCCTCAAAAGCTGCAAAATATTCATGTTTAGGTGTGTGTGCGTGCATGTGTGCATGTGTGTGTATGTGTGTCCGTGTGTGTGTTTGCGTGCGTGTGTGTGCGTGCGCGTGTGTATGTGTGTGCGTGCATGTGTGTGTGCATGTGCGTGTGTGTGTGGTGAGTGTGTGTGCTGGGCGAGAAGAGTAGAAACACACTATCGTCGTTTGAACCTCCTCTCCTCTCCTCCCTCATCCTTTCTCCTCTCCTCCCTTTCTTCACTCTTGCTAATTTTGTTGAAAGTCCCCCTTGGTAGACCGCCAAGCCCAGAGCAATAATGAGAGCTAAAAATCTTTTTAAGTGCCTCCCACCAGGGCGATAGGGTAGGAATCCCAGCCGAGGTCATTCAAACCCCTTGTGGAGGGAGCTGGTTCCTTGAAATTTGAAACTACCAGCGCTATCACTTCAAGGCAAGAGGCCTAAGAGGATTAAGGTGAGTGTCCCTCCTAAGAGCTGGGAAAACAAAGCTCATGTTTTAGCATTACAAAGGAGGGTGCACGGGTTCTGCAGGAGGCAAGCTACGCACAGACTTCAAGATTGGGGTGGCTGAGGAGGGGCTCTGAGAAAAAAAAAAAAAAAAAAAAAAAAAAAAAAAAAAAAAAGCAAATTGGAGGCTGTGGTGATGGAAGACACACATTCCTGCAAGATTACCCACTGTTTCCAAAGACCCAGGATGTAATTGAGGTTAACCCCGAAGTGACAGGGAAGAGCGCAGAAGGTAGACCCTCATTAGACTGGATTTACCATGTGTACTTGTGATTGGACAAACTGGGACCCGCCCCTTTTATAAGAACAGTGGGCTGCTGTAGGGTGACTCTCTGCCCAGTCAGTGGAGCCAGCTGGGGAACTCCTTCTTCCATAGAAACCAACTTCCAAAATGGCTCCAGGGTGGAATAAGTGACTACCCTCTCCCCAAATCCGTCTCCCAAGAAACTGGATTAAGCCAATGGTGAAACATACACAGAAATAAACTAGAGGCTGTGACCACATTTGCATGTCTAAAGGAGTCTATGAACTTCTGAAAACTGGACATATCTGCAGCTTCTAGATCCATGTGTGGAAGTTCCTGCAGGTGACAGTGACCTTTGTGGGGCCCAGTCCCTCAACTCACTGGGCGACAATGGGGCACTTAGTATAGTAAACTGTATATTCAAATCAAGAAATGGGTGACTCATCTCTGCCTGTCCTCCTCATCCAGAACAGAAAGAAGTTTGAAGCCCCAGGGGCTCAGAGCGACTTCTAAGACCGCTTTCATGACAGGAATAGGAAGACCTTGAATTAAGAGATTTGCCTTGCTCTTTCATTTTAAAAAATGTGGTAAGAATGCTAGGAGACAGGCTCCTTTTAACATTTCGAGAATGCGCACTCATCTGCCACAAGGTTAGTCAAGAAAACTAAGACCTTCCTCCTAGAGCTAGGAAACTCCAGAATACTCCAGAAATTCTCTCTACTCGGTTTCCATTTCTGAGCAAGTCCCTTGGGACGTGAGGAATCTAAGCTCCAGTTCTGATCTCACCAGGATCTTCCCCAGTGGTAGACTAGATGCCTGCCAACAGTGAGATGGGAAAATGAGAGAATCATATTTGTTTTGTACCATGTGGTAAAGAAAAAGAGAGGACAAGGTTGTCAGGTGTTGTGAATATCAGGTCCCTTCTCACAGAAAGTTCCCGGAGTGTGGGTCTAAACACGATCTAATCTGGAAGAGATTAGAAAAACCCCTACAGAGAAGTCAGAGAAGTGAGAAGAAAACCTGTAGGGCTCCTCTGTCTCTCTCTCTCTCTCTCTCTCTCTCTCTCTCTCTCTCTCTCTCTCTCTCTCACACACACACACACACACACACACACACACAGAGGCTGTAGGGCTCCCCCCTTCCCCATCCCCCCCACAAACGCACAGCCTGTCACTGATGTAAACCTCTTGGACAACATAGAAAATGAAGCACTCACTTTACTTCTTCAGGTGAGGAGGGAGGGAGCTTTGTGCTAAATTCAACCCCCCCAACCAACATGGCTAAGGTTTGATCCTAGGAGACATGAACTTCTCCTGCATCGGGGCCTGTCTGGTGTGTAGACCAAGTCTACTCTGGCAATTGTGCAGAGCTGTTCATAGCAAGAGTCCACCACGCCCATGAATGGCACCCTAAGTGAGTCATAGGTTGGATCCACTCTCCACAAATACCGACTCCCCACCCTGCCCCCGTACAACATTGGTACCATGTTAAAGAAGTCGCTGCAGTTTCCAAAAGGAATTTCACAAGCAAGGAATTTCCTTTCTCTTCCAGGTCATGGACAGCCCCAACACAGCTCTTAGAACAAGGGCCTGTCTCTTAAAGACAGTGGTCACTCCTGAAAGACCAGATTCCATAGCCCAGAGAGAGCAAGATATACTTAGCTGTAGTTCTCCCTGGGACAGAGAGGTTAGAAGCTGTCTGTACCGTGCCCTAATGGCAGACTCTGCTTCATGCTCTTAACATGCTCTATCCCCATGTGCTTTTGTTATGTGGGCTAGCTTGATCTAAATCACATGATATGAAACTACCCACCAGCCCCTGCAAACTGTATAAAAGTCGTGCTGCGGACTTCTCGACCAGCGAGAAAGAACAACCACCACACGAGGATTCTTCTCAGATCACGCTTTACTGGAGTGCCCTTGGTTGAGAGAGAGCATGAAGCGAGGGGGCAGGAAACGAGGGGCAGGAAGGGAAGGGCAGGAAACGAGAGGGGCAGGAAACGAGAGAGAGAGAGAGAGAGAGAGAGAGAGAGAGAGAGAGAGAGAGAGAGACCCAAGAGCACTAAAGCAGCTGCTTATATATGGAAATGGCACACAGGTCGCCCTGTGATTGGCTGCCACCAACAGCTGACACCAGACTGCATCGGGATAGGCCCAAGGACCCTAAACCACCGTGCATGCGGGACGCAGGGGACACGCAGCTTCCAAAGGCAGAGCCAAATGCGGAGTTGTTTATTTCCAACAAGACAGGATGTCGGCGCCATCTTGTAATGGCGATCCTGTCCGGCTCACTACAAAGTCGGATGTCTTCTTTGTTCTGGGGATGTGCTCTCGGGTTTCTCTTTAAAGAACCTCCTCTGGCCTCACCCCATCCCTCCCCACCCCTTGACACCCCTCTCATGGTGGCTAGTTCTCTCTCCTTATCTGCCTTATTTATGAAGCCCCTCCTCAGGTTTTTTGTTTGGTTTTGTTCTTTTGAGACAGAATTTCTCTGTTTTGCACTAGCTGTCCTAGAACTCAAGCTGTAGACCAGGCTGGCCTCTCAGAGATCCACCTGCCTCTGCTTCCTGGAGTGTTTGAATTAAAGGAATGTGCCACCGGCACCCAGGCTCCCTTGCTAGAACCTCCAAACAAGCTCTCCTAAGGTTTCAAAGGGAAGCTTCTCTCCTTAAGGGCCCCAGCATGCTTGACTCTGCCATTTTCTGTCTAATGTTCTCCCTTCTACCTCCAGGACCTTGAGGCCCTTTCTTCTAATAAACCACATTTTCTGGAGGGGATTATTAACCTGGAAAACTGCTGCTGCTGCTGCTGCTTTTAAAGATATTTTTATTATTATTTTAATTACCTATATATGTGTGCCTATGTGTGAGTATTGTGTATAGATGCCCATGGAGTTCAGAGGAGGCCATCAGAGCATCCTGAGAAGAATGTACAGGCAGTTTGAAGCTGAGAAACCACACAAGGTCTTCTGAAAGAGTAGGAAGTGTTCCTAACTGCTCAGCCATCCCTCCAGATCTAGTTTTTTTTTCTCCAACCATTATTTGTTTATTTATTACACTTAAAAGTCCTAAGAATGTTCTGAATCTCCTCTAGTTATTTGATGAGGGGACCCAGAGTGAATTCCTCTAGGATTTGCTTCCAAATAACAGAAAACAGATATGTCATCCCATGGTGGGTGATGCCCTTGACCAAAGCCATTCCCCGGCATTCTTTATCCTTGCAAGCCAGACCCTCCTCAGACACTTCTGAACAAAGGCTTCAACAAGGCTGCCTCAGCCATGTGGACACTGCCCTGGGGCTGGCTTTGGGCTAAGGCGAGCTTTGCGAAGAGACAAATACAAGTTTAGAGCCGGTATTTCAGGGCACAGCTACTTCTCATACAGCATCCTTTGGCCCAGAAGGACTGCTGGAGAAACAGATGGAAGCTGCTCTTACCTCGGTAGGTTTCCTGCCTCCACTGACTGTCACTTCCCAGGAAGCACAGCTGTGCACTCTCCCATCATAGCTGGTGCTGCATGCCATGTGGTCTTAGACTGCTTGCCTTAATGTTTTCCAGTTTAAGTGTAGCTTAGTACAGTTGAAGCCCTACAGTGAGACCTCACAGTTGTTCCTCTTCTAGGTGGAAAAAGAACCTCAGCCAAGGATAAATACGTGTTCCTGGGGTGACCCAAAGGATGGTTTAGCTCATATTTTCATCCCTTCTTGCATTTGGGGCATAGAACACTTCTGACCTCATTGATTTGAGGCCAGGCCATGGAACTTGTTTGCTGTGGAAAGACTGGTGGACTTTAGACTTCTAGAAGCCTTCTGTTTCTTCCTGGGCTTTAGCCTTGCGGTCGCTTCTTCATTCATGATCCAAAGAGCATGTGGGCAACCATGGTCCAATGAGGCAAGTTGCAGCCAACCTGCAGTAGTAGGTAAGGCCGTGAGTGACAGATCAGTACCCGAGTTGGGGAGGGCTGGCTGGCCACATCCTCGCTGTCACCTTTCAACGTCAAGATCTTATTTTATTCTGAGAAGTAATGACTTTTATCATTCATGGTTTTTTGGAGGAAAAAGAAATCTTGATAGTTCGATTTAAAACTTTTACCCAATCAAGCCTGATTTTTCAAAACTAGAAAGCGTATCGGAAGAAATCCATTCCTTTTGGTGGGTTTTCCTCTCATTTCAGCCCTAGTCCGTACCGTGTCCCAGAACGGGCCTGTCCTCCCGCTCTTCTCTCATGGTTGGCACTAATTAGTAGTCTGTTACAGTTGCATTCCACTCCTGACGGCTCTGGATGGAACTTTTTCATCCCGTGCCATCTCCCGGCAGTTCTAACCTTTCGACTTCTCACTCTAGCGCGGTTTAATTTGTAATCAAAATCACACACTAATGAAAGAACACACGGCTTGTTTTAATGGGATGATTTGCTTGTTTGCTTTAAAAATGATGCCAATTTGCCACTTTACCAAATTCATGTTTTCTTCTTCTTCTTTTTTTTTTTTTAAAAAAAAATGCAAGCTACCTCTTCACTGTTACAATTCTAAATGAGACGTCTCCTGGAGTTGTTGCATACAATTAAATGGCAACAAAAGGAAGCCGAGGCCATTCCACTTTCCATAGGCAGTAATTATTCTTTAACTATTGGAATCCAGCGTCCCTCAGGAGCCAATTACGGAAAAAGCTCTCATCACACATAGGAAACACACAAACAAATCCTTCAAGCACAAAGAAAATATCCAGCATCAGAGAGCAGCGTCCAGAAAGCCCTACCAATCAGCTGGCCCGGCTAATTGTGACTCTGACTTTTTGGAGTGACTGTGTTAGGTAATTATAGCGCCCATTCATAGCGTGAATGGCGCAGCTTTTTGAATGGCTCTAATAGAGATCTTGCTGCAAGAAGAAAAAAAAATGTTCTAAGAGACATGATACAAAAATAAATCATACTGTAACAACCTGAGAGGAATGTGGGAGGCGTTTGAAATAGAAAACATTTTATTTATCACATTATATATATTTAATAGGCCTGGCTGCATGTGTCACATGGAAATGCCAAAGGAGGCAGTCCATCAGTGCGGATTTTAGATGAGCCACCCAATCCTGCTTTAACCCATCTCAGACATGTCGACTGCGGACCATAAAGCATTGCTTTGAGTCACACGAGAATTGTATTAGATAAATGGGGCACATTCAAAACTAGGAGATAGAATACATTATGGAGGAATTAAAGTCAAAATTACATACACAAAATAATGAGTGCCCTACTCGCTGATAAATATATTTCTATATCTCTTTCTATATTGGCATCTTCAAGCCCTGTTCGCATTTATAAAGATTATAAAACTAATAAACTCTCTCATATAGTCGTGGGGAGGCACATTGTCACAGCTTTTTCAGAGGACCGTGGATCAGTAACTGTCAAAATAATCAAATGCACGTCCCCTTTGACCTAGCCATTACTGTTGCGGAATTCTTGACTTGCAGATGGCCTCGTGGCGTATGAATGCTTGAGAGTAGCATCTAAAAACCATTATGACACTGGCAAAACAGAAGCCAATGAAAATAGTGTATGATGTCATGACTTTTCCTTGAATAAATCTATACAACAGGATAACAATATGACGACTCAAATCAGGAATGGGAGAGTGGGGAGGGGTTCTATGTCTTAAGGGAAAGAAATAAGTCATAGCAGGATAGGTACTTGGACCCCAATTTTGTATTCTAAAAGTATTACTTATAATAGCTCGGGTAAGTGCTTATACAGATGTCGATGAGAATCTGAGCACATGTATACACTAGGTATCACTCAACATTGCCTTCAAGGCAATGTGCTACTAGGCAACTCTTTCATTGTTCAAAGGTCATAGGTGCATTCAATGTTCTAGCGTCCTACTCATATAGGCTACAGGGTATCTATAGCTGATTGGTCCTGCAAACCCGCAACATGTTGCCTCACTGAATATGTTAGGTAATGTAGCACTTTCAAGGTACATACATACTTAAACAGATCTAAGCATGTCTGTTTATAGCAACTTCGCCACAAACATGAGCACTGCCTTGTAGGTGTAAGATACTCCACGGCCTTACCATCTCACAAGACAATTGACGAGCATGTAATTCATCGCTGATAGGAACATCGGAATGTGGCCTGGGATGGTGTATTTGAGGGTGGGTGGGCAGACAGACACGGGTGGAGATACACATGAGAGTGCCAGCTGCTCTTTCTTCAGGGAAACGACACCACTGGAGTGTGAAGGAGATTGCTGGTCATATCTAAACGAAGGAGTTTGGTTTGACTATGATGCCATGGCCACAGACAAAGTTATTGTAACCTGCAGCTTGTCAATCCCCTACCCTAATGGTCCAAGCCAGTCTCCACAGCTCTACATCACACCTATATGCTCCTGACTCCCAACTTCAAGTTCCCAGCCTCCACCCTTGCATCCAACCTGGGTTAGAGCTGAGTTCTTCTGAGGAAACTCACAGTCTAGGACTGCTGAGTCACACATGGGGGTGAACTTACCTTACAACGGACAACAAAGGAAGGCAATTCTGACCTTAACACTATCAGCTACCCAAAAAAGGCATCAGGAAGAGGCTGAGGTACAGAAATGAGAAAGGGATCAAAACACAAGGGGAGACTGAGTTTCTCCCGAGGCAAGGCAAACCTGCATGGGTGTATTAATCAGCCTTCTCTTTGCTGATTGAAGTCCAGAGGGAAAGCTAGTTGAGGGAGAAAAGGCTAATTTTGGCTCACAGTTCAGAAGACTGGAGCCCATCATGGTGGAGAGGGCACCGCTGTCCGAGAGGTTCGGTCTGTGGTCACAACCAGGAAGCGGAGAATGCCCGTGCTCAGTTTGCTTTTTCATGTTTATCCCACGTAGGAAGCCAGCCCACTGATGGAGCCTTGAACAGCTGGAATGAGTCTTCACAGCTCAGCTGAGTGGCCCCAGGAATGCCTTCACAGATACTCTGGAGAGCCATCTCCTTGGTGGTTGCAAACCCCATCAAACCGACAGTGAAGATGTGAGCATGTGCTCTGTGTGTAGTGCTTGACAAGAGGACACTGTAGTCTTCCATTGCTGTGTGACCTCTGAGCATTAAGTCCAGCGACTCACGGTCCTCTTTGCTCAGTGTTGCCATGGGCCAGACACTGAGGTTTGGCCCAGCTGGGCTCTGTTTAGTTTCTTCGGAGGCTGAAGCCAAGGGTCAATTAGGCTGGTCTCCTTGTGGTTGCTGACAGGGAAGGGAAGGAAAGCCTGTCATGGCTCCTTATCATTCCTCAAATGAGGTGCTCTTGCTTATCCTTCCATAAACTTCTTTATCCCCTCCACAAATGCTCCCACAGAGTGTCAGCTCACTCCTTCAAGTAAGGTGGGACCAAACTCTGAGAAGAAAATCTTTCTTTATAAATGCTCACCCAGGGCGACTTCACCGACTGATTCCCATCGTTTCCTCTCACACTCACACAGAGGGAACCTCACGGGTGTGTGCAGCAGAGCCCAGCCAGAATTCTGCCTAGTGTGAGGGATCACAGGAGGATTCAAAAGGATCCAAGGGGTATTCATGGGGGGGGGGGTGGAAAAAGTGTTCGCTGATAGAGGCTCCAGCGAGGAGACTGCGGGTCTCTGAGACACAGGCTAAGAGCAGGCGCAGAAGATGGGGCTGTGCTCTCAGTGACTCTACTGTCAGTTCACTGGTACAGTGAAAAGGAAGTTCTAGAACAGGATGATAGCCCTGTTGAGTGATCCCTGTTGGTTAGGGAGTGGTTTCCTGGATGCCCTGAGGCCATCTGTGAGTAGGCACACTACAGTGAGAGGATCCGTGTGTCTTCAATATTTGAACACCCTGACCCTGAGGGCCAGCAGTCCCAGCACTTAACAAAAGACTTTCAGATTTTGTACCTCTGGAAAGGGAAATAGCAAGTCTGTTTTCAAGGACTCTGCAGTTATTCCTATCATCTCACAGAGAAGATCAAAATAGCAAACATTAATAAGATGCTCAAGCCTTTTCCAAATGTCAGGAGCTGGAAAAAAAAACACAGACAACGGAGTCTAGCGCTACTCGGTCCTACCTGGACCTCTCCCACTGCAAACAGCCTCAGAGCTTGGGGATTTCTAACTAACCCTTCCAGGACATTCAAGGGTGGGCCTGCCGCACAGAGAAGCCACGTGTGTACTTGGGTGAGGAATGTGTACGGAAGGGATGAGAGAGTGGGTCCCTTGATAATAGATCTGAGTCGCAGGGGGAAGGAGATGCAGGGCTATATAAGTCTCCGAGATGCTCAGCTACTTACTGTCCCGCATGGTGTAGGAGCAGCTTATACCGTCTGACTCAAAGCAAAGCGGGGAGCAGAGACTCCACAGACATTGTTTGCTGTGTGACCAAAAGATCGGCTGTCTTGCTTATAACTGCCAAGGAGAAGGCTTGAAAAGGAGGCTTTAGTGCTGGAAAGCCCCGGGCATTCCTGGCAGCCCTCTGTAGCTGGTGTGGAAGAATCCGTGTCTCTCAACACACGCTCACTCCGCTTCCCTTCCCTGCTTAAGATGAAAGGGTTTGGCTTTCCTCCTCCAGGGACACTGGGCTTAGTCACACTGCCTGCCTTGCCCAACTGGAGGGGTCCTGTCTGGGATGCTGGGTTTGGTCATCTGACTTCCATCAGCTAATGGATGTTAATGGGCATGATATAGTTACCGGTTGAAACTGCTTGGGTAATCAGTAGAGTGATCCCTTTTATCATCACATGGAAAGAACACA
Source organism: Microtus oregoni (assembly GCF_018167655.1). Lineage (NCBI taxonomy): Eukaryota > Metazoa > Chordata > Mammalia > Rodentia > Cricetidae > Microtus > Microtus oregoni. The sequence goes on along the minus strand of NW_024543063.1, from coordinate 59,294,958 downwards.
TACGTGCTAGCTATTGCTCATGACCTGGCTACAGCTTGGAGTCCCACGATCAGAGCTCGGGGAGATTAAGATGTCACCCCATCCTGCACCTGTGTGAACAAGAATACGCATGCGGTATTTCCTTCTGCATCTGGTTTTTGGGATGGTTTGTGAATTGGCTGTGCTGGTGGCAGCTGTCTGGTAGAGTGAGTGTGAGACCTTGGATGAGCCACTTTCAGTCCCTCAGTTCTGTCACACGGAAGGAAGACTGGGGAACAGTCCGTTCCCCCCTGGGCTGTTGTGAGGATCACCCAGGCGTATGTGCTATCATAGGGACAGGCAGCCACCAAACGGTTGACGTTGCTTGTCATTGTCAGAGTTAAGGCTGACTCTAGATCTGGTGTTCTCTTGGACTCCCTTCTGATTCTGGCATTGTGGGAATATGTGCTACGCGCTGCTGCAGAACTGAGTGTGGGAGTCATTTCATAAGCAAGCTCGTCACAGCCTAGACCCTGACCCCTGCATTCAGGTGTTAATGACTGCCACCTCTTGTCACTAAGGCCTGGCCACACACAAGGTCTCATAATCCAGAGCACAGACCTGAGTGGTTTTTAACCATGAAGGATCAGGCAACAAAGAAAAATGGCTAGTTAGATGCAGTGAAGTAGGATTGAGGGGCTGGGCTGCCAAATGCAAGCTGTTCCCTCTGAGACTGCGGATCAAGAAAGGCTGGGGACCACCAAAGAAGAAGCAAAAAGCTGCTTAAAGCTGTTAAAGCTGCCCCTCAGACAGATCTAAAGTCTTCACCAACTGATCTGGATGATCTAGGAATGGGGCATGGTGGGTAGAGCCCAGAATCTAGCGTCAGAAGAAGCCTGCCCCAAAGAGAGCATCCAGGGACAGGCAGATGGTGACACGAGACTGAGAGCCATGAACAGCCTCGTGCCTGGACACGCACCCTTTCACAGTGCCGACTGCCTGGTCTTCAAATCCTGGCTCTGGTATTCACTAGCTGTGTGACCTTGGGCAAATTACAGAACACCTCTGAAGGTCTCTTCCCTAAGTGGTAGGAGGACAATGCAGATAACGACACAGCTTTTGTCATCCTGTCCTCATGAAAGTTTCAAGCACAGAATACGTGAAGAACTGTGGCCGGTAGAAGTGGCCACTGTCATTATTGCTATCACAGACTCTCATTCCATAACAGAGTCCCCCAGGCCAGACGTGTTGTATAATTCAGAATCATTCAGCTTTTAGAGAAGAAATATGGTACACAGACCACTTATTATATAAAATCCCAGCAGGGTCTGGGACTGCATTCTGTAAGCAAAGACATGAATATTTATGCAGTGAGAAGTATGAATATTTAGATCAAATAAAAACTATAAATAGCTTTGTGTCAGTTTAAGACTGTTTCTGTTACTATACCAGATCAAAAAAAAAAAAGGCACAAAACAAACAAACCAAGGAAGACAGAAACAAAACCCTTAGAGTTTCCGAAGCTTTGGGGATTTGGGAAAGGAATACAGTGGATTACAGCACTTTACTGCTGGCTTGTTTAGAATCTTTGGGAGAGTGCTGGGTCAATGACAAGAGACTAGGCAAAGTCCTTCAGCCCAGAACTTAGTGCTGAGGCTCTCAGGATAAATAAGACCTCAATGGCAGGATGCAGGGAGGCAGGATGAAGCGGTGACAAACAGGCAGGAAGAGCAGCTCAGGGCAAGTGGCTTGGAGAACTCTGGAAATCGGGACAGGAACGCATCATACAGGACCCCAAAAGCTGATGTCCCTGAGATTTTGACTTCAGCATCTCTGGCAAGCTATGCCCCTGAGATGGAGCCTGCCAGGCCCTTTGGAGAGATGCATAGTTAGACCCCTGCAGTAGGCACTTTGTTTCCTAATGCCTACTCTTCGTACTGGGAACCTAGCTTAGCAGTACCTCTCTTTTTTGTGACACTTTGTCACTTGTGACCAGGATAGGGGCTTCGATGTTTACCCAATACTCATCTCCACACAAGGATATCCTCAAGAACATGTTCTGGTGTCTCCAGAAAGCATCTTGCTGGTGGCGTGTGCAGGACATGTGCCCAGCTAAGGTCTCCGAAGCAGCCTGGGATGGATGATGGGCAGGACAGAGGAATATGCCTACCTCTTTCTCCAAAGGTTGGGATGCCAACAAGCCATGTCCTCTACTGTTATAGAGTTTCCCTAGGGAATGAACCTAGATCTGCTCAGGAGTAACGTGTAACACATCCTGTCGTGACTGCCTGCCCTTTCTGTCCTCTTTCCTGCATGTCCAGGCGTCCTGGGATCACCTTCCAAATAAATTTCGAAACTTTTACTTGGTACCTGCTTTGGAGGAGAACCCCTAAACAGTCAGCCTGAGTCAGAGTAACTTCTTCCTTGTACCGATCCATTGCTTCCTCAGTTTGTGACTTCCTTTCTAAGTTCGCCTCAGTGGTAAACTTGGTGGCTTTAATTTCCCTCCCCCACTCCCCTCCCCCTTTTTTTGAGTCAGGTTCTCACATAGGCTGGCTTCTGCTTTAGCGCTATGGGGATTGAATGGGTGCCCCTCCCGATGTTCAGCTGAGGATGGAGACTTTCTACGCACTTCTGAATCTCTGTAATACGCAGCGGAAGTTCCAAACACTGGTACGTGATAGATGTCTATCGGTCATTTTCCAGGGTTTTCATTATTGACTCTTGCACCTTAGTAGTGTGACAATCTTGAACAAGCCATCTCATGTTTAAGACTTAATCTCTTAAGAGTATTAAGTCTCTGGGTTGTGTGGAGTGTCCGCAGGGTATAGTGTGTCTATAGGTGTGTGGAGTGTCCGCAGGGTATAGTGTGTCTATAGGTGTGTGGAGTGTCCGCAGGGTATAGTGTGTCTATAGGTGTGTGGAGTGTCCGCAGGGTATAGTGTGTCTATAGGTGTGTGGAGTGTCTGCAGGGTGTGGAGTGTCTCTAAGGACATGGAGTGTCTATGGATGTGTGGAGTGTCTCTAGGTATGTGGAGTGTCTCTAGGTATGTGCAGAGTATCTAGTGTGTGGAGCAGGGACACACTTATCCATAGACTTCTATCACTTAATGTATGTGAAGGGAAGCCTTGGCTCTGGGTTACTCATGGTGAGACTTTCTCCAAGACCCCACTTTCTTCCCCTTGCCTGTACTAACCAATTCCTCAGAACCACAGACTGAACGCCTCATACTTTTTGTTGGAATAGGTTCAAGGCCACGTGCATATGATAAACTACTTTATATCTTCTAAGTAGAGAATCTGCTTTGGTATATAAAGAAAGACTTTGGGGCAATTTCATCTTTTCTCAGCAGAGATCCATGCACACGTACACATGCAGAGAGCCTTAGTATCCACAATGTACTATTTCTAGTACATATTCTTTCTACATTTGTCACGTGTACACCAACTGAACACTTCACCCATTAAACCAAGAGGACCTTTATAAATACAGAGTAAAAAGTTCCCTGAGTTTAGGTCTTCTTGCTCTGGTGTCACCAATGAACATTTCCTGGGACAACACAGTACCGGTTGCCCTAGGCTAGGCCTTTGGTTAACTCAAGAGAAGATAGGTCAGAAGCACCTATCAGGCAACACATCAAACCTATTGTATATTGTTGTGCATATTATGTGTGTGTGCTCTTGGGGGCTCTGCTCACATGAACAGTACACATTTCAACTGCCTTTTATAGTCTTCGTCTCATGAAGTTTTTAATGCAATAGGAAGTAAGTGTCTTGGTTTCTAGTTCTTTAGACTAGAGGAAATGTTTGGGTGTTCTGTATTGTGTGTGTCAGTCAAAGAAACAGGGTCACTCCAAGATGACTTTTAGGCTCTCTGGCAGCCGGGAGGAGCAGTTTCTATGAACTGAACCTCAAACATCTGTGCAAAGGCATGTTTATCGGTTGTTACACGCAGGTTGTTTTTGGGTAAAGTGAGTTCCTCACACCCTCTTCCCAATCAGAAAACATCACACCCTTACAACTTTAGTCCTTATTGTGCACTGTTTGCACTACCCAATAAGGCAGGACTCTCCAGGTGTGCCGGGACCATCTTGTGACCAAAGTCAGGCCAAGTCTGTGAAGCTCCTGCAGAGAAACAACTGTATAGACCACAGAAAGCAATCACTGTTTCCCGCCATGATTTCAAGGTCGAAGTCCTTCTAGAGAACAACTGTTTCTTCTGGTGCTTACACCAGATGCTGCAAAACAACTCTTACCCTCGGGACAACAATTCTAGTTTTTCTCCACAAGGACAGGGGATGCTGTTATCTCAGTCCACCCGTGTGTCCCAGCTTCCTTTCCTGGAGGAGAAAAAGCAGCCGTTTTCAAGAAAGACTATCTATAAATGGGCTGGAAAGTTAAAAGAGAGGAAAATCTAAATGCAGAGAGCAAAATACACCATGTGGCTTAATGGTATTTTTTTTTTAATTTGTTTGTTTTGTCGTTTTTCCTTTTTGAAACATCCTATTGAAAACTGATGTGTTAAAAAGGTGTCCGTGTTGTCTCCCCTAGGTGCCGTCTTTATGAACCGGGCTAAAGAGGAGGAACCCATTTGAAAGTCAATAGACCACGGTATTCACAGCTCAACTGTGTTGCTGGTGGAAATTCGATATTTTGAATGGGGGCAGAAACAAATGCCTCAGAATTCGACCACGTATACATTCGTATGTCAGTTTAATGCTCCAGCTGTTTAATCAAAATATGAATAAAAGCTCTAAAACCTCAACAAGCCCAAATATCAGCATTGTGGGATTTGGCATTTGCCTCCCCATTGTCAGCCAATTACTGGGTGAGTTTTGCCTGGGACTGAATAAATAGCAGTTACAAACAATGCGAAGGCAATCACACCGCTGCTTCGTTCCCATTACCCTCGTCCCTTTATTCTGGCTGTAATTATTGTCAGGCTGGAGGTTTACTGTACCATGGAGGAAGCACCGGGGAAGAAAATGGAATGGACTGGGGCATGGAGAATTGCGAATGTCACAGCCACCTCTGCCAACACGCTTGGACTTTTGAGATTTAAAAAAAAGAAGAAAGAAAAGAAAACAGAGGCAAGAAATTCTCTACTGCAAGCTGTTTGTGGAGGCCAGGAGTGGGGACAAGGGTGAGCCAGGGGTGGGTGGGGTCAAGCCCGAGGCTTGCTGTTGCCCTGTGTAGGGCTCCCAAGGGGTGAACCATTTTTACCCCAGTCTGCCCAAACTGACTAAGGGAACTCCAGCCTTGGCCTTTGCTTCTCATTAGCGGTCGCCATGCTGTTTCTTAATGGGGAGGGCCACATAAATGATGCATTTTATGGGGTTTGATCTTTCTTCAGAGAGGAAATATGCCACATATGGACAGATGTCAGCAAAGTAAATGACGAACATGCCCTCTTTGAGCAGTTAGGAGACCTATTTTTAGAAGCTGGATTTTAGTTACCGTATAAAATGTGCCTTCCTGTTTTACTTTGTTTTTATTAATTAAAACAGAAAGGCAATGAGAAAGGGAGAGAGAGATTCCTGTTAGGAATTTTTTGTGGCGGCGGCTTTTTGGTTTTGTTGCTTTTTGGTTGTGTTTATTTAATAACTATTTCCTGAGTGCCTGCCTATACAACGTGCTAAGTTAGACTCTGGGGAACGAAAGATGAACGAGGCACAGCTTGGTCCTAAGGTATTTTCACATCTAAGGAAATATATTTCAGCATGAAAAGCAGCCGAGACTGTACATGGGGGTAAAACTGTGAGCGAAAGAGCTGGGTTCCGATTTTAGCCCCATCACTCACTCCCCATTTTGTAGATGTAGCAGCCAGGTACTGCTGTGTAACGCCCAACTGAATCGCTTGGCTGAAATGAGCAACCACATGCAAATATAACTTCAGGAACTGCTGGGCAGGTGTCAGCCTCTGCTCCAGCAGGACCTGGCTGGGCATCACAGCTGGGTGAGGTTGGTTTGTCGTCTCTCTTCTTGTCCAGCTGGGGCTGTCTTTCTCTTGATAACCTCTGAGGAACAAGGGAGGAGCAGCAGCATGCACGCACGGGCAAGCCTTTCAAGCTCCAGTGTCAGTCCTGTCTGCTGACAGCCTTTGACTAAGGAAAACCAAAAAAGTCGGACATTGAAGCCAGCGTCATAGAAGCACACGCTACTTCTCAATAGGAGATATCCCAGCTGCTTGACAAAGATGCCAAGACAGTGGAGGATCTGGAGACAGACAGGCAAGTGGTAGTATCCTTGCTGAAGAGCTGTGTCTCCGAATCTCTCTCTGAAAAACAGAAAACACAAACACACATGTATACACACACCCATATACCCATAGACACACACATAAATACACACACACACACAAACACACATATACACATATAAACACATATATATACACATACACACATAGACATACATAGACATGTACACACATATACATACACCCTTACACACATATATACACATACACACATACATACACATACTCACACACACATACACATATAGACACATATACACAGATGCATACACACATATACACAGATAATACACACCCATCCACACATAAATACATACATACATATATACACATACATATACACACATATACACACACTCATACTACATACACAAACACACAAAGAAACCAGCAGTTGCCTGCTAATGAGATGATCAGGTAGATAACAAAAATAAAGAACACAAAATTGTTTTGCTGACTGCTAAGTTCTGTGTGTATATCTGCAATTCATCATCATCATCATCATCATTATTATTTTCTACTTACTTTTATACCATAACAACTATATGATATTTTTCCAGACTTAAATCGAGACTTTCTACCCAATTCAAACTTTTCTTGGGTCAGCTATGGGTCATTTCACTCCTCAAAAGAATTGAGAATGGGCTGGACATTGGGAGGGTTGGTTGGTGGTAAATAAATAAGCAAGGCTATAGACCAAGGGAGATGGAGGGACAGACTAGGACTAACAGATACGCAGTAGGAAGGAACCCACACCTCTCAGGGTGAGACAGCAGCAGTTTGGGTCCTTGCTCTAGAGTCACTAATGTATTTACTTGGCTTCCTCAAACTTCCATTTCCTTTTAGGGAAGTTCTGAGGACTAAATGAAATGAGATACTGAAAACCTGGCACAGCCCCAGTATAACACAGAGACCAAACGTTTTCTCTCTCTCTTCTTGCTCTGGTGGTTTAGGAATTTGATCCCCCTGAATATGTCAGGTGGTTGGTATCCATGACTCATGACTGAGGCCCAGAGCTAGCTTCTTTCTCATTCACCATGTCCCAGGCAAGGATCAACCAAAACAGCAGCCCTCACCAAGAATCAAAACAAATCAAAACAAGAAGCCTTGGAATGTGCTCTGCACGCGACCTTCAATTTTTGTAAATGTCAGAGAGCCCAAAGAACCTGTTATTCTTCTGTTCATTGTGATCTATTTTTTTTATTGTGGTTTTGAGACAGGGTCTCAGAATGTAGCTCAGTCTGTGCTCCTGAGCCCCTGAGTGTTGAAGTTACAGGTGCACGTAACCACTTACAGGGCTCTTCTGCTTCTGGATTCTATGGCTTCAATAATTTGTGTTTGGCAAATTCTGTTTGTATGTGTTCCACATTCTCCTTCTAGGCCAAACACGTTCACTCTTCTCGCTTTCTCCCACTTTCTCTCCTTCTCTCTGTCTCTGTCTCTGTCTCTGTCTCTCTCTCTCTCTCTCTCTCTCTCTCTCTCTCACACACACACACACACACACACACACACACACACACACACACTCAGTGCCTCTTTGAACCATCCAGCAGAAAAAAAAAATATGAAGAATTGCATGTAAGAGAAAGAAGAAACAACAAGAAAAAAACCCTTTAGAGTAGAGGTGTGGTTATTCTAAGAAAAATAGTTAGTGGATTCAACATGCATTTTAAAACTAACCCTGCTGATCAAGTTACAATATATCTGAGGAATGTAAATACACTGTCAAGAAAATTCAGTGTGATTAACCACACTGAGGCATTCAACCATTGCTTGACTACCTCAGTATAAACATCAATTTTTGTAACGTTAATACTTAAAATTTATTTTTAAATGAAATTTTAACAGCAAAGAATGGACGTGATCTGGTAAGGAATTCTAGAGCAGAAAGCAGTCTAAACCAGGAACTTTGAATGTGTTCTTTTTCAAGACAGATGATAAGCAAGCCGCTACCGGGGCCTCGCGTTAATAACAGCAGGCTGCAACGTGGTGATGACAGACACAAGGCTATTTATAACAGCAGGTGACACACAGCAGCCAAAGCATGGATCCTCCTCAGAAGAAAGGGGAAGAAACTACAGGCACAAAAGGAAACTGAAATTGTGGAGACATACTATGTTCATGGATGGAATGCCTTAACACTATACACTTACAAAATATTCCCAAATAAATCTGAATATTTCATAAGATTTTTGCCAATATCCAAAGCAGATGTTATATACACTGCTATCTAGTTCACCGGTATGGGGGAAAGACACGTTATTTGATAATTAGAGAAACTGATCCATAACATGGAGGGGGGAGAATTGGATCACAATGTCACAGAATACATAAAAATAGAAAGATCAGACAAATTAAGTGAATGAAAATCAGATATATAAATAGTTAGAAGAATTTTAGTAAATAAAATGTCAGTTAGAGGTTAATTCATGGCCTTTTGGCATAAATGCATCTATGCCTCAGGGTATATAATGGTTACTTAGTCAAGATCAAAAAATAAAATAAAAAACCCACAATGGTGGGAAGGGGTGAGGGGACAGGCAGGAGAATAGGCATATCGGTTCCATGGAGGAGTAAGGAGAGTTGTTATGTGTGATGTCACTCGTAGTGAGCAGGGAGGTGCCAACCGAAAGAAAAATGTGGATACTTTACGTGGATCAAATTGAGGAAGTGGGATTAGACAATGTATTAATACTACTGATAAAGAGAAATGTAAGAAGCAGGAAGCAGGAGTCCCTGCTCCCCCTCACCCCAAGTTTATGAGAGCTTACACACTGCAGCTCCACCAGCAAGGGACATAGCAGTAGTCACTGACCCAAGTTACAAACAAATCCTCAGTCCTAAGCAAGCATCCGCCTTTCATGGAAGCCCTAAGAGACATCTTCTCTCTGGTACCGGGAGGTACAAGTGGGGTTCTCTCTAGGAGCAGCATCTGACCTGAGGGAGCTGGATGTGAAGAGCTGGCTTCCTTCAGAAGGGGTACAGAGAAGTGGCATGTGCTCAGGTTCAGTCTCTAGTCTACAGTTCCAAAGCACAGAGCCTTTGGTACAGGCTTCTCTGATGGTATGACGCAATCTGAGGCTAGTTAGCATCTGCATCCCACTTACTGTGAACATTCACTCATTTTGATGAAGAAATGGTAATCATTTGAATGTGGGTGCTATCGGGAGCTTGGAGAAAGAGGCCTATAGGCCGAATTACCTAATTACGGCATCTAAAACTACATCCTCCTGCCTCTGCCTCCTGAGTACTGGGATTAAAGGCATGCACCAACCACCACCCAGCCACTATGGATTTTTTGTTGGTGACCAAGAATACGGTTTCTTCTGACACCTTCATCTTCTGTGGTCTCCCTGTCCCTGAGGCATCTGCTCCCTTTCATCTGCTAGGGAAGTCCCTACTCATCCTTACACCAGCTGCAAGTCCACTCTCTGTGAGTCTGCCTCCTCTCTTCCTGTTGCACTGAGGCAGATCTCACAATATTCTCTAAACACTATTCTAATTATTTGAATATGTGGTTGTTTTTCACAGAGGTGCTATATTTTGGGCATAGCCATAATCCCCAAACTCAATACAACACCAATTACTTTAAAGTCCCAGTAGGGTGTGGTAAGATGGCCATTATTTAAGAACATTTTCTGTTCTCTCAGAGGAATGGGACTTCAGTTCCCAGCATCCATATCAGGTCATTCCCAAGCACCTGTAAATCTACTCTTGGGAATCTGACATTCTCTTCCGGCCTTTATGGGCACCAGCACATGCATGGACTTACGCTCAGACACAGAAATAAAAATCAAACAAAGCATTTCTTAGAAAGTCTCGGTAAATGTTGGCTATCACACCCTTACCATTCTCTAACTGCGCAGCTGTGTGTCAGTCGCCTTCTGCGTAACAGAAGCTTATTTAGCTTGATTGGCTTCCTCCTGTGTAACAGGGGCTAAATACTACACCACCGGGCAGCTGTAGGAATTGAATGAAAACACGGAAATGCAGAATTTCAAAGTGGGAGGAAGGCGTAGCTTGAGAGTACTCAGGAGGCTAGAGCAAGGGTTGTGAGAGCGAGGTCATCTGGGCTTGTTTATACCAATACCACGCCTTAAGAAGGAAGGGAGGGAGGGAGGGACGGAGGGGAGGATCTGTAGACAGGAGTCTGAAGGGTCGCTTGTCTAACCACTCAATAGAACTTCATGTATCCATGGAGGCACTAATGGTCTATCTTTGGCAGTTCTGAATTGAGAAAGCAGGAATTATGCTATTCATCCCTGCTGTCTGACAGAAGGTGACACAGGAATTCTCTGAGTGTGGGCTAACTGTAATTCCCACCTTCCATTCGGACCTCTGTAGTCTAAGCATTCAAGTAAAATTCATATTCATGGAGCCCTTTGGGGATGGGAGAAATCAGCTAATCTACCGAATATCCTGCTGTGGGATAATCCTTTTGTACACTGTAAAGATTTGTCACTTGGATTTATTAAAAAGCTGACTGGCTGGTATCCAGGCAGGAAGTATAGGCAGGACAACCAAACTAAGGATACCGGGATGAAGAAGAGCAGGGTCAGAGGAGTTGCCAGCAGACACAGGGAGAAGCTAGATGGGCATGCCGTGCAAAAAAAATGCACCTAGCCACATGCCAAAGTATAGATAATAAATATGGGTTAATTTAAATGTAAGCGGGCTAGTAACAAGCCTGAACTATCAGCTGAGCATTTACAGTTAACATTAAGTTTCTGAGTGAATATTAGGGAGTGGCTGCTGACACAGGAAAACTCTGCCTACAATACCTAATCACTTCCCCTGCTGAAATTGCAGCCTTTAATTTGTATGATTCTCATCAGTACATTTCAAAGCACAGGTTTCCCTGGGCATCGTGTTAGAGCGTGTGGACCACCTAACCAGCCATAGTTAGAGGTGGCAGCGTTACTGCACGGTTCTGGTTCTTGAGGAAGTGATGCTTCCAGGACCAGAGAAGTGTGAGGAGGATGGCTGCCTTGCTCTCAATGGCCCTCTGCTGCTCAGCCTGCTGGGTCAGCTTCTCCTGAAGGTCTTGCTTCCACTTCGGTTAAGAAACAGCACCTCAAAGATTGTTAGTGATGTCACAGTGTGGGAACAAGCAGGACCCCAGCATGTGTGGGCTCCTCTTCCAGCAGAGGCTGTGAGGCTCAGGCTGATCTTTTCCTGCTGTCTGGTCATCTGCTGGCAGAGGGATTTACATAGTAAAAAAAAAAAGAGTATTCCTTAGTCAAGACGCTTGAAGTCAGAAATGCTCCTGATTTGAGAGGGCCCCAATTTGGGAAGGTCTTGATTTTGGAGGGTCCTGATTTTGGAGAGATTTGATTTTGAAGGCTCCTGATTGGAAAGAGACTACTTGGGAGAGTACTGGCTTGGGAGGGTCCCAATCTTGGAACACTTGCATTGATTTTGCTGGCTCAGCATATCTAACCTGAAAATCCAAACTTCAAAGTAACCCCAAATTTTGAGTTTTTTGAGGATGTTGGTCTGTCCCACCCTGATCTTCCTCTGCCCTTCTTTGCCTCATTTGTAACTGAGAAACGCCAATGTGAGACTTGCTAGATGCACCTGGCAGCTAGGTTTCATTTGAGTTTGTTAAAGACTCTTGGAGAAGAAGGGGAGACAGAGGTTGAGGTTGTAGTCTCCACTCTTCCCCTTTTCTGAACCATATCCCTTGGGGGGTCACCTCCTGTGACCAAAGTTCTTCGCAGATGGCCTGTCCTCCAGCATTCCAGATCCCGCTGACTCTAACCGTCAACTTTTTCCTTTGAGTTGTCTTCATTCCTTTCTTTCCCTTCTACTTTCCCTCTCCTTCTCCCCACCCTCTCCTTTTTGAGACAGAGTTTCTCAGAGCCAGGCTGATCTCTATACTTGCCAGCCATGGGTGACCTTGAACCTCTAGCTGTCCTAAATCCATCTCCCAAGTTCTGGAATTATAGGCATGCCCTGCCGTGAGTGGATATCCTTTGTCCTTTACCATTTTGGAGTGGTGGCAGCCTCCTGAGCCTCCTGCCCTTGCTGGTATCCGAATGCTCCACCCTCTCTTCTTCACACCTTTAACCTTACCCTGTCTCCCCTTTACAGACTCTTGAAGAGTCTGCAGGAATCTGTTTTCTGCCTGGTTCTGGCTAAATCACTCACTCAATCGAGAGATAGTTGTTGAGTACCTGCTATGTGCCCAATACCGTCAGTAAAGGAGTGAACACGGCAGATAAGGTTCCTGTTTTTGCACTGCTTATGCCTGGTGGGGAGAAGACAATGAGCAGCAAGATGTTGTGTGATGATCATCTTCCAAAGGGAGCATCGGGGGTTTGCACAGGGGCAGGCAGCTTCCAGGAGAAAAACTGCAGCCGTTTATGTATGTAGCTAAAATACAGCTCTAACCCCACGCATGTTTGCTCTCATAGATAGAATCTAGGTTCAAAGTACAGATATGGTGGCTGGAGAGATGGCTCAGAGGATAAGAGCACTGGCTGCTCTTCCAGAGGTCCTGAGTTCAATTCCCAGCAACCACATGGTGGCTCACAACCATCTGTACTGAGATCTGGCACCCTCCTCTGGCGTGCGGGCAGAATGTTGTATACATCATAAATAAATAAATCTTAAAAAAAAAACAAAGTACAGATATGGAAGTAAAGGGGAGGCCATTGGAGAAGAACAAAGGACCAGTAGGAAAATGGAGGCAGGCAGGTGCAATACAAACAAAGCATATGATACATCTGTATGTATGTCAATGTCAAGATGAAATCGTGATGTGCGATTAATATATTCTAATAAAACAATGTGTAAACAACAATAGCAATACTGTCCTTCTCAGTCTTCCCTGCCTGGGGTCACCACAGACACCAGGTCTCCATCGACCCAGCCAAAACTTGACACAGGGCGATGATCACGGTCATCTCCTGAGCATCCTCTGGGAGCCACAGACAGGTGGCATGGAGGTATGGTGGTAATCCCAAGGGAGGAGAGCAGGCCACAGATGCTCTAAAGGGAGTAAGAAGACCAGGTTGTCCTGAATCTAGAACTGTCTAGAACTTTCCCACTTCCCATCATGTGGGCTCTAGACACTCCCTGGGATTTCTCCCTCCTCCCAAGAGAACCTCCATGTAACAGAAAATATTATCCCTAAGAAAGGTAAGAGGAAAGATGCTGCCGGATTAATATATCATTTTAAAAAGTTGGTGGATAAATTAACTGTGCAGGGTGAATGGAAAGATACCACTTTGTGTGCGTTAAATAATAACAATTTGAGGTGATAGGAGTCCACCGTGTCTCCTCTCTGAAGCTTTCTTTGCCGATGGAATGCACTTCCGCACAGAAGGAAAAGACAGCTTGGAATGTGATCGTCTTACTCAGTGAAGGCCGGGGAAGCTCCCTACGGTACCCCAGCCACCAGCAATCAGCCTAATCATAAACGACTGGAACCAAATGGATTCAGGCAGCCATGCTGACTACTGAGTTTAAAAGTTTTATATATCAAGGGTTTGAAAGCCAGCTAAATCAAAACCTTTCCAAGCAAATCAAAGGGCCAGCAGCCGCCCCCCCCCCCCCAAGCTTCTGCCAAAGCCTTTGTTTTGTCATTTGCCCCCAGCACTGTCTGGAGGTTGAGTCTGCTGGTTGACTCTGGCCTCATCCGTACACGTCCCGTTACCCTTCTTAGAAAGTGGTCCACCACCTTTACGTTAAGAACATGGGTTGGCGGGGGTCAGAAAGAAGCAAAACAAACGGACTGATTGCAAAGCCAGCTATGATGTCAGCATCAATTAATGTTTCCCACAGGCATGCTAATCAGCTTCATGACATAATAACGGCTTCCATTACACCGGTGGGACTTCAAAGTTATTCCAAAGATAACATAACACAACGCTCCGAGCCCCAGGAAACTTCCACCGCGCTTTCAGATGGTTTATAAAGTTACCGATCTTTTCATTGCTGGGGGGGAAAGGCCGAAAGGAAACAGAATATTGAATTTGGGTTGAATCAGGGCTGGAAAGTGACTTCATTACAAATTCCAAATGTTCAAAGAGATAGCGGCAATTACAAAGCCACAAGGGGTCCCGTTGAAAGGCAGCTTGGTGGCAAACTTGTCTCCAACAGCAGGCACAGGGACACAGTTCCCAACTGGGGAAAAGTAAAATTTGAAGTCCCCTTGCAAAGCATTGTGTCTAGTGGTGAATGACTAAGAAACCGAGTTCCACCCAAGTGTAAGACAAAGGGTCGCTCCCTGGCCTGACCTCAACTACGTATTTGTCTGGTGAGAGGAATATTTGACATCGCCAAAGCTTCACCCCCTCATCTACAAAGTGGAAGCAACCAGCCTCGCTCCACGTAGAGGTGGGACCAAATCAAGGAGTGAGAGTCCAGTCAGAATGCTTCCCTGTCTTGGTATGACACTTGGTAATACACTTGGTGTTCCTGACTCCATTACACGCACAGTGCGTGTGTATGCTGGCCTGCGGAAGTCATTACCCTTTGTAAGTGCTTGTGAGCCTCTGTGCTGGGTTCTTCAGATGGATGATGAAACAAACACAGGGGTGTCTTCCTACTTGACTGGATGGCCCATGCGGGAAATGACAGTGCCGGAAGCCAGAGCATCCGTGAGTGCGATCTCTATACCGTCTGCGCCAATGTGCACAGAGGAGATGCGTGTGCTCACACGAACACTCACAGAATCCTCAGTAGTTATCTGCGCATTTGGCTCAAGAAGAAAGCAGTAACTGGTACCCACACTGTTTAAACGCATTGGTCAATCCAGTCAGGAAAAGTAAAAATGTTTGTCCAACCCTTTCTGGCCAGGATGACTCACTGAATCCGACTGGCTGTCTCGGAACCAGCGTTCAGCACGTCTGGTATTCTAACTAAGATGGTAGGACTGGGGAAGGGCATGAGGGAAAAGGCAGAGGGGCTAGAAACGTAACTGTACATTTTGACATTAAATGAATTACATGGAAATTATATGCAAATCATTATGTAAATGTGGCATATGTTGTTTTCCAGTTAACAGCTTGGACACTTTCAATAATTACAGCATTTTTCAGGGTGAACTAAGAGCCCCAATAAACAACATTTAGGACCTACTAGAGACAGAAAGGATTTAATGGTCTTTGTTTTTCATTTGGAGTGGTTCAGGTTGAGATAGATATTTGAGATTCTCTCCCTGCGTCCCATAAAGGTCACTATACGTTATACAATATTCTTTTGATGACAGCAGCGATCTATGACAATTAATAAGTGCATTAATGCCAAAAGCCTTTGAAAATATGGACTTCTCAAGAGAGTGTCACTTTATCTTGTTTTATCCTTCGGTACCTGGTGAACAGATGTAAAAGATTAAAATGAAATATCCGTCCCTCTACTGCATGACTCTTCCATAATTTAAGGAAAAGAAGCCATACGTCATCCAGTTAGGTGCCTGCCGCGGGCACCCTTGTTTCCTTCCACACATAGTTGCCTGGAAGACCCTTAGCTTTGATTTTCATCTCTGTTTTAGACTTTCTTTCCTTTTTTCCTTCGCTCTTGTGGAAGTGCCCTCCCCCACACACAAATGTTGTTTTCATGAGAAAAGCGGCCACAGAGCATGCAAGGTTGGCACTGCAGTGAAAACAGGGCTCTGAGCTTCTTTTGCAACCTTCACTTCCAGAGATGTCTGTATGAGATAATAACTAGATCCTCTAGTTTTGAAATTTCTGGGAATGGTACTCGGTGAAGTTCGAGTCCAATGTGGTTTAGAAGAGCCAGAGCTACACAGAGAAACCCTGCCTTGAAACCTGCCCCCAAAATGTCTGGCATCACATAATTCTCCTGTTATGACTCGTGAAACAATATTAATACGTTAGAATTTGAAGTTCACTGATAGGAAATAACTTTCCATTTATTTAGATCCTTGGTTTCTTCCAAAAAGTATTTTGAAATTTTAAATTTATACCTAGGTATTTATTTTGTTTTCCTCCTCCCTGACCCAGTGTGTGTGTGTGTGTGTTCCATGGCTCTCTTTCTGGGGCAGTGGCATACTGTGTAGCTCAATGATGGGAGAGAGCCTTCTGACTTGTGTTAATTTCATTGATTAAATAAAGAGACTGCCTTGGCCCTTTAATAGGACATAAAATTAGGTAGGCGAAGTAAACAGAACAGAATGCTGGAGGAAAGAAGCTGAGTCAGGGAGTCGCCGTGATTCTCCTACCGGACACAGATGCAGGTTAATATCTTCCCTGGTAAGCCACCTCGTGGGCTACACAGATTATTAGAAATGGGTTAGTCCAGGTGCGAGAGTTAGCCGAGAAGAGGCTGGAACTAATGGGCCAAGCAGTGTTTAAAAGAATACAGTTTCTGTGTAATTATTTTGGGTAAGCTAGCCGGGTGGCGGATGCAGCCCCGCTCCTCATATTACAACAGCTCAAGCTAACCTTGGTTGAGGTTTTCCTGGCGCCTACCTAAGTGCTACCTAAGTGCTAGGGTTATAGCCTGGGTACCATGCATAGCTTTCTTTATAATTTTAAGTAAAAATTTCTTTTTCGTTTTAGGAAATACTAATTGGTGACCTCTGAAATAATAGGAAACCATCTTAAAAATTAAGGCCGGATGTTCTTGTGCATGCATGCAATCCCAGCAGTTGAAAGATGGAGGCCAAAGGATCAGGAGTTCAAAGTTGTCCTTCGTGTACTAAGGAGCTATGGTTGGGGATACAGGGAGGGAAGCTGAGGTTGTAGCGGGCTCTCCCAGTGCCGCTCTGAGGGAAACAGGAGCAGTCGCCTCCCAAGCTGCAGAGTGCCAGCAGCAGTGACTGTCGTAAGCAGCTCCTCACGAGCGTTCGATGCTGTTTTCCTGGGCCATTCTTTTAGAGTAGTTGACCGATGACAGAGAAGGAAGAGAGAGAGTCTTTCCCGCTCCCGAGAGAGCACAAGACTGAGTTAAACATCTCTGTTCCGTGCAGAAGTGAACCTGTACTTGGCCACGTGACATTCTGCAGACACAGCCCTGCTCTTGCCATCCCCAAATGCAGACTGTGTCTCTAGATGCTCCTTCTTGCAATGGAAATGGAGAAAAAGCAAGGGGAGGGAAAAAGAAGAAATGAATGCAGGAAAAGGCTCTGCCATGAACGATCTATGCCCCGGTTTTACAAAGAATACTTGAAGAGATAGATTTTTTTTTTTTAATCCAACAAACATGAAAACGTGTCAGGTATGGACAATCAAAGTCCTTCCTGGGGGATGCCTCTTCATAATTGAATCATGCAAACTGCTTGGAAGCCCTTACCAGTCTTCACTTTCTGTGATATTAGCCTATTATCCCTGGCCCTCTTGTATGCTCATGCTATTCCCAGAGATATCTGCAAATAGTCCTTTACCCTCTACTTTACCAGCCAAACAAACACATGTAGCAGAATACATACGGAGTCTCTGCTCATATATTTTCAGTTCAAAAGACTGGCCCACAAAGGGGAAAGCCAGAGTTGAAATTCCGTCTTTAGACATACTTAGATCTGCATAGAAGCAGACACCAGCATATTCATCATGGGGGAATGAATGAGAGTTAAGGAAATGAACACTCTGTATTGGAAACCAAGAGAGCCCAAAGTAGGATTGAATACTGTGCTGGTTAGTTTTATGTCAACCTAACACATGCTAGAGTCCTTTCAGAAGAGGGAGCCTCATTTGAGAAAATACCCCCGCCCCCCGCAAGAAGAGCCTGTGGAGGTTTTTCTTCATTGATAATTGTGATTTTCTTGATGTAGGAGGGCCCAGCTCACAGTAGTCTGTGGCACCCACCCCTGGGCTTGTGGTCCTGGGGACAATAAGAAAGCAGTCTGAATAAGGCCCGAGGAACAAGCTTGTCAGAAGCATTCCTCTATGGCCTTTATATTGCATCCTGTCTCGAGAGTCTTCCCTGACTTTTCCAAGCTGAAAGAGAAAATAAACCCTTTCCAGCCAACTTGTTTTTGCTCCTGGTATTTTATCACTGGAGTACAACCCTCGCTTAGACAGAAGCAAAGTTTTTGAACTGACCTTTCTCTATTGCTTATAAGCAAAGGGGGGCTAAGACACACTTGAGAGAGTTGCCTGGGAGTGGGGTGGAGAGAAACAGAGCAATGTCCAAAGAAAGAGCTGGTCTCAAGTCCCAAGAGTCCCAGAAATGACAGATTCTAAACGGCCCCTGGGTGGGCGTGAGTAGGTCTGGTAAGCACACTTTCAGAAAGGACTCGGATTTATCTCTAGGTAATTAGGTTCCCTAGAGCCTGGAACTGTGGAATACTGGTAAGTTTAACATGGGTAAGAAATAAGAATGAAGGCAAGCAGCGAGAAGAGCCTTTGTTGTACAAGATAAAATGCTTATAAAGGGATAGGATACTGGCTAAACCCATTCCCAGGATCAACTCCATAAGCCTGTGTCAACCATCTCCTCTGCTGGCTGGGGCAGTTGATAGGAATACACACATCAACCATCTCCTCTGCTGGCTGGGGCAGCAGAATACATGCCACACAATTGTGACAGATTTTTGAGACCACCAACTAAAAACACAAATGTCATTTCTGCCAGTAGATGAAAACCTTCCTTCCACTCCTGAGCCTCCAAAACGCAACACAACACACTATCAGTGGGAAAATCGCACAAATTCAAATCTTTCCAAATTTAATGTTGTTCCAAAGGAAATAGCATCATTCATTTCCAAGCTGTATGGGAGCAGCTGAAATCCCTCCATGCCAGAGCAAAGCCGTTACTATAGCCAAAGAATATGGACAAATGAAAGACACGATCCTCTTGTGTGCCCAAAAACAACATCAGCCCACGTCTGAACCATGGTGGCTATGCCATGAGAAGAAACAGGAAAACACGCTGGGCAGCCAACGAGATGGTCTTTTTTTCCTTCCTCTGACGTTAGATAGATAGGAAACCTGCGGCAGGCGAATGCCACACGGGTGCAGCGACCAGAGCCAATTAAGTTGGAAATGATAACAAGCTGCTTGAGCAGCCTCTGAGGCATGCCCCGACAGAACATGTCCACAAAGAAAATATTAATTTTTAACCTCAAAGAAAACAGTAAAAATGGGAATTTAGGCAGGGGAGAGATCAAGGAGAAAGTGTCAGGATATTTATCTAGATTGTCATTCCTATGTTTTTGAGAAGTCTTGTGGCCTGTGTGGAACAGTCAGTCAGCAACCCCTCTGATCACGGCCCTCACCCTGATTGGGTGGGGAGACGTCAGTCAAGGAGAAAAACATGGGAAGTCTGTTAAACATGTGTGTCGTTTCTAATGGCATCGTGGAAAGAAGTTCAGGAGCGGCCAGTGTGTGTGCTCTTCCAGACCAGCTCCAAGGATGTCACGGAACACCCGTGGCTTGTACAAAGGCCTCTGCTTATTACCGTTACCTCTGGGATGATGATGGCGATGATGATGATGATGATGGGCGTATGAAGAGTTCAGTGTCTGCCAACATTAATAAAATGGGGCTATGATGGCCAGGACCGACAGACACTTCAGCATTGCATACGCAGGAGTTTGGAAATCTACTTGTTCTGTAGGTCTGGGGTGGCACTTATGACTCCATTTCTAAGAGGTTCCGGGTGGCACTTGAGCAGCTGGCCTGGACCACTCCCAACAGTGACAGCTTACATGGCGCACATGGTCCATACCCCTGTTTTGGCTTCCCAGCATCCAATGCTTCATTCTCTACTGAGAAACCTGATTTTTCTTGTAGGCAGCCACATTTCCTCCCAGTCCAGGCAATCAAGTGGCCTGATGAACTATCCTCATCCCCAGGGGCAATGATGGGCCCGTGTTCAAAGCTTAGCCATGCAAGGCACTTCCTCTATGTTTTTTACCTGTGTGTAACTGTGTGGGATCATATAACATGAGGTGTTGGCTGTTGTAGCTACAGCAGGCACAAGACCCTCTTAGCTGTTGCTTCTGAGTTATAACTAGGGCATTAGTCAGGGACTCTGAGAAGACACATCATCCCTTCATGATAAAGATGCCTAAGAAGAAAGTCAATAGAAAGGAAGGCAGGGGCTGGGAGACGGCTCAGTGGACAAAGCGCTTGTTCTGCATGAGGATCCGAGGTCAGAATCCCCAGAACCTGTGTATGCACTGGGTGTGGCCGCCTGCGTGTATAACCCCATTGTGGGGGTGAAGGTAGAGATGGGTGACTCTTGGGAACTTACTGGTCAGTCAGTCTAGCCAAAGCATCCAACTCGTGGTTCATTGAGAGGACACACATGCACAAACATATCACACACACACAAACATACACATGCAAATGAGCGAACAAGAGAGAAAAGAAGTAAAGCTGAATGAGCCAGTGACTGCATGAACTCTGAGGCACAGCCATGCCTGAAGACGGCTGAGACGTGGGGGCGGCCCTCCTCACTTACACAAGCTAATTGAGAATGGAATGGCTACGGGCCTGATGGTCTCATCTGACTTACAACCTTATCATCTTCTTGCTCTAGCCCAGAGGTTGGTGACATTTTTGTAAAAGGCTAGACAGTAATGTTTTAAGATTGTAGAACAAACAGCCGCTGCTGGAATGATGCAATTCTGCTGTTGTTAAACTACACCTGCTATAGGGACTATGCAAACACACGCGCCAATAAACTTTATCTAATTAGCGAGTCCTCGTGGCATGGTAGTACAAGACTGTCTCCCGCCTTGGGAGGGGGAGGCAAGAGGACCCATCTGAGGCCAGTCTGGGCTACATAGCAAGACCTTATCTCAAAAGTAAATAAATAATACCTGTACAGGTGGCTCAAAAAGAAAAGATACTTTTCACCAAACATGACAATCTGAGCTTCATCCTTGGGACCCACATGGGCGAAAGAGAGAACAGAGTTGCTCAAGTGTCCTCTGCTTCACACATGCAAGGTGACAAACTCACACATGCACATACACACATGCACTAGGTGATAGACAGACAGACAGAGAGACGGATGGATGGATAGATAGATAGATAGATAGATAGATAGGTGGGTGGGTGGGTGGGCGGGCGGACGGACGGACGGACAGATAGATAGATGAGACATGGGTGGGTATCCTCTCTATAAACTATATTTACCAGTTCTTAATATGAACAATCAAAACTATTTGGTTTGATATTTTCCGGTTCTCATGCTGTGAATACCCAGTCATCGTTTTCCCTAGGCCAGGGTACAGATCTGGGGAAAGGGGAAAGTTGGGCACCAGCTCCTGAGGCCCCGCTGCTCCCTGTAGGCAGACACACCAGCTGCCACATTTCAGACTTGGGTAATATCACAATGTGGCAAGATAACCAGGAAGTAGTGTGTTTTAAGAGTTTATCACCTTAGTCATGGTTTGCTTTTTATTACTACCTCTGTACAGCCAGGTTCACAACACCTCAAAACAAGAACTGGGAGCTCTGGAGAGGCCCCAGCTGTCTCCAACACGATGCAGTGCCTTCTGGAGCCATTTTTAGATGGCTCAAAATTGAAACAGTGAAACCAGTGCCCAACCATACAGAAACAGAAGATCAAAGTCTGGGTGGGATTAACCATGTCTTCCAGAACTGCAGCTTAAAATCCCAGGGCCCTAGACAAGCCCGTTTTGAAATGGTAATACCTCCTCCTACCTGAGTAGAGAAGACAATTAAGATAATGTGTTAATTTTCCCCTCGAATCTGACAGTAATATTTTGATCCTGTTAATTATCCAGAGAACAGAAACTGTCTGTAACGTGATAGGTCTGAGCAGAGGTGACGCGCTCGCTGCCTGAGTAAGCAGGCACACTTATCCTATAATTAGCTGCCTGGAATGCCACTTGCAGCCCTCCCTACGCATACCCACTCAAAAAGGAACCAACACGGTATTTCAGGAGTCTTCCAGGCCGCCTTCCCCTGGGAAGGCAGCCAATGATTATTTACTGAGAGTCACTTTCCTTTAAAACTATCAGAAAGTAGCAATCCATTCGCTAATGATTTGTGGCGGGTGAGGGTTAATCGATGCCTTAGGAACACCCGGAGACGGTGCCACGGTAGCACCAGCAGGCTTGCCTACTGCAAAGGATAAACTTATCGATATCCCTAACTGGGCATTTTAATGAGAGCTCATTACAAAAGGGTGAACCTTCACAGTGGGCCCACAAATCTATAAGGCAGCAAAATGCAGACCGACAATCATTTCTGCAAGCTGGAAAACAGGCCTCTCTATATACGCCTGAGAATATTTTCTTCTGAATGACAACCATGGCTGGTCGGGCTGGGCATTCCCTAGGGCACATATTCACTCTTTCAAAGTGTGGTCCCTGTGTTTATGAGGTCTAGAAACTGCCAGGCTGCTAGAAAGGCTATGCCCTGGGAATAGCTCACATGCTCAAGGAGTCTTAGAAGTCTCAAGGTTTACCATCTGAAAGTGGAGGAAGGTGTTATGGAGATGATGGACTGAGAGGAACAAGGCATTGCTGGCAAAAGTCTCAGACCGGATCCAGACAGCAAGGAATGAAAGTTCAAGGTCTAAGGGTGGGCGAAGATGGGTGAAGTCCTTACCCAACCCAGAACTACATACCTGGGGTGGCGCCACTCACATAGCAGACTGGGCCCTCCTACCTCAGCTGGGAATTTAAGAACACCCCACAGACACACTGCAGTCAATCTTGTGGAGGCAGTTCTGTGGTTGAGATTCCCTTCTTCCCAGGTGACTCTAGTTTGTGTCAAGCGACAGCTTAAGCTAACCATGACAAATGTTCATGGTGTTCTCTTACTAATCCCCAAATATGGGCTGTCCTGTGCCATTGACTAGGCCTTAACAAGGAAAGAGGATGTAGTTTAGGTGGACTCTAAGGCCTTCCTCGGAACCAGAGTCCTGAGGTAACAAGGTCTCGCAGACCCTCTGTGACAGTCAAACTCACCTGCCTCACTTGTGACAAAATGCCTGGCATAAGTCACAGGAAGACAGTTCATCCAATCACAGTTTCTGATGGAGCAGAATGGGTGCGACGGAACAGCTCTCAGCGTGACAGACAGGAAGCAGGGTGGAGCAGCAGCAAGAAGAGGTCAGAGCAGCAGTGTAGAGCCACTAGGCACACAGCCATGTGATCCACTGCCTCCTACCAGGCCCCACACTTCCCTTTTCCAACACCTCCAAACAGCAGATTCAAAACCTTAATGCATGAATAGATTAAACCATGTGTTAGATCAGAGCCTTCTGATTTTGTCACACAGATGCAGCAAGAGCTGTGTTCCACTAATTTCCTCAGGGTCTCTCTGTGCAATCATGTTGGTAGTCAAGACCCACCACCATCACATCCTCCTCCAGGCCTCTGTGCTCTTAGGGGAACAACCCACCATCTCCACACCTGCTGTCAGTTAGGGCTTCTGTGCCTGTGAAGAGACACCCGGACCACAGCAACTTTTATAAAGGAAACCCTTTAACTGAGGCTAGCTCCCAGTTTCAGAGGTTTAGTCCCTTATCACCATGGAGGGAAACATGGTGGCATGCAGGCAGGCATGGCGCTGGAGAAGGAACTGGGAGTTCTACATCTTGATTCACAGGCAACAGGAAGTGAACTGTCTACCATACTGAGCATAACTTGAGCGAAGAAGACTTCAAAGCCCACCCCCACACTAATACACTTCCTCCCACAAGGCCACACCTACTCCAACAAAGTCATACCTTTTAATAGTGCCACTCACTTTCAGGGGCCATTTTCCTTCAACCACTACACCTACTGAAAACTGGTCACAGGCAGATTTCTTCCAGCCTTTACTCCTTCATCTCAAAGATTCCCTTATCCATACATCCCTTCCCTCTACCACGCCATCCTCCACTCAACTGTTCCTTCAGATGCTCACTGAATAGCTTTTGTGCTCTGGACATTGTCTGAGGCCCTGGGAATACACCAGTGAACTGAAAAATTGCCTGTCACACAAAGGTTCCATCCTACTCGACTCCCACCACATTGGAGGGACCTGAGACAAGAGTGACTCCCTGTGCCCCTCACTCATCAATGGCACTTTTTACCATTTCTGTGGTGCCCACGACTCTGGCAATAGAACAGGTGCCAGGTTCATCCTGTCTGCTCTTCAGCTCTATTCCCAGAAAGAGAATGAAGGAACACCCCATACAAGACCTGGGTATTGTGACACAGACTGAACTCCCAGCATCTGGGAAGTTGAGACAGTGAGGATCCCAAGTTTGAGGCTGGCCTGGGCTGCATAGCAAGACTTTAAAAATTATTTAAAACCTCAAATTAATTAATCAATTAATTGCAATACTTTGTCGAGCCGAGACCTCATCATCTGATGGTGGAGTTAGGTGACAATAAACTTTTAGGATAGATGGACTCAACACGTCCCTAAAAATCACCCCCTTTCTGCAGCTCTGACTTTACTCTGTCTTTATTCACTCACTGAACAAACATTGCTGTTTAGTCTGTGAGGATATTGAGAAGCCTGCCAGTGAGGGCAAACAGTCAGGATTCCCACGTTAATACCAGAGGAGAGCCTAGACTCGCCTGCGGTCTTGAGAAGGCTTCCTCAAAGAGCCAAGGATTTTAAGCTGGAGTCCAACAGAGGCCCCAGGAAGGGAGGGTGCGGAGAAAGCGCAGAAGGCATGAGGGGTGGGAAGTGCAGGGGTTACAGCCATTCAGCCCCACAGGCCCCACTGGGTGCTTGGGGCTCGCCTTAAGAGAGTGAGTGATTCTAAAAGGTGTTGGATAAACCACATCACATAACCAGACACTAGAGAAACTTAGGAAGGATGTCTGCCATGGTGTGGGTGGGAAGGGGACAACAAAGATGAACCTCGGAGGTGCTGAAGAGATGAGGACAGTGACAGTGGACCCTGGGGAGGTAGCCTTCTTGACTTGCCCACACAGATGCTCCCTAGACCCTGGTCTGGTTTCTGGCTTGTTGGTGAGGAGTCCAATCTCGACAGCAAGATGCAGCATGAAGATGCAGCAAATGGAGAAACTCTGACGTGATGCATGAAGTGGTTGCAAGGAGAGCCGAATTGAACTCTGAACACTGGCAATGCATGCCTAGGGTAGCGCCAGCCTAGTTTCAGGATAGAAGGACCCAGCAGGTCCCTAAAAAGCCACACCCTTTCTGCAGGTCTGTCTCTATGCCTGGGAACCTGAGCTCCCGTAATGGACATGCATGCCTAGATATGGTCCCCTTGTGTCAGGGGTACATTGCCCTCACTGACATAGTGACTTTCCTTTTAACTTTAAAATTGAGTCAGATGCTAACATTATTTAACACAACAAAATCCTTGGAGGTTTTGTACTAAAAGTCTAAATTTCTAAATCTTGTTGAGGTTAGACGGAGTCAAGATATGCTGATCCTTGCATGAGAGTGTAGCATCCCGGGGCCTCAAGTATGTGCTCTTCTTGCCATGGTTCCCTCTGAGTTCTGCTGTACTCGAAGGTGAAAGCTGACGCCATTTACATAGTGCTTCTTATCCATGCTTGTCTTAAAGCCTCTCACCTCCTTGTCCTTAGCTAGAGAAATGAAAACTGAGCAGAGAGAGAGATGTGCTTCAGCCAGTCAGAGCAGACACGTTTCCACAGGGACATGCAGAAGGCCATAGGTGGGGCTGAAGACACAAGCAGAGTGTTCTGGCTCATTCTTGCTCTTGTGTCCTGAAACCTGAGTTTGCATCTGGACTGCTAATTCAAATCCATCCCCTCATCCAATAAGTGCACTCGTAGGACCCAGAGAGGTGAAGCCACTCAGCAACAATCACACAGCAGTAGAGGCCAGTTTTGGACCAGACCCAGGAATGGAGAGTACAGGCTGGTGGGTAGAGGAAGGGAGGACTGGAGAAGAAACACAGTTGAGGGTGGAAACAGTGGGTTGGGAGGGGCTGGTTTAGCGAGGGATGGGCCAGTGGGAGCTGGAAAGTAGAGATTGGGCAAAAGAGTTTTCTCCAAGCCTGCAGTGGTCCCAAAGGAGCTCTGAGCTGTTTTTATCTCGTCAGGGGAAACAGTAAACAGTAAACCCATGTGGCTGATGATAGCAAGTCACAGGTGAACTTGGGTACTGTTGCGTGGGTCTGGCAGTGCCTGTTACAGAAAGCATGGTGCTGCCACTCACAGATGGCTCAGTGCCCCTCCCTACTCACAGCCCACAGTTCTCAAAATTCTATACGCTGATATTAGTTACTGTAAAGTGACCTCACTCCTGCTTACATCACAAAATCTGAGTGTCAAGCAATTTAGGGACTGTTGTGGCAAAGTGAAACTTGCCAGGAACCCACAAACCCCCAAAGAGCATTTCTAGGGGACTCATGGGAATCTTACCCATGATTATAATGAAAGTTCTGGATTATCAAGAAACTGTTAAACACACATACTCACACATGCATGGAGGAGTGTGCGCGCACACACACACACACACACACACACACACACACACACACACACACGAGGCCTAAGTGCCAAGAGTCACGCAGGCATTTGCAAACCTAAGTCCTAGCCGTGGGGAAACATCCTTCCTGACACAGCTTATTCTCATTGGTACCAGACTCAGCCTTCTCAAAACATCTATTTATCAGTGCGTTGACAGTGGAAACGGCTGAGTTTGAAAGGAAGTCTTAAGGGGTTGTGAAGCCTCAGGAAGGTTCTTCAATGACCTAAGCAGACGTTTTTGAAGTTTGATACGCCCTTAACCTAAACCAAAATTCATAACAAAGTCAAACGCAATAGATTCAAACGGCTTTCAACTGCCCGTTCCACCCAGTCTGATCCTTTATTCAGACTTTTCTCAGGCAGGCTCCAGGCAGGGAGTAACTCTGTGGCCATGGCAACAGAAAGACACACTCGAGGGGTAAGTCCCTCAGCATTGGCTTCAGCAAAAAGCCCCGTTTCTGAAGCCACAGTTCTGTGGCCTGGCCCTGGAGCCAAACAGCTTGTGAGAAGCCCAGCCCTGCCAACTTGGTGGCCGGGTCGCCAGGGTGAGTGGCAGCCCTCATCCTTCAGTTTTCTCACCTGAGAACTGTAGATAGAATCGCGCCTGCTCCATGAGGGTGCTGCATAGTTTAAGGAAGGCTAGAGGGTTCAAACAGTGATAGAATATAACAAGCTAGCAATAAATTTTAATTTGTTTAATATTTTTAAAGTGTTATAAATAATTAAAAACAGTGGCAAGGTTGTTTATTTATTTATTTATTTATTTTTTTAGTTTTGTTTTCTGGTTTCCAAGTACTAAGGATTGAACCCAGGCTCACCTTGTGACGGGCAAGTGTCCTATCACTAAGCGACATTCTTAGCTCTTTTTTACTTTATAGTGATACACTATTGTGTTAAGGTGCCCAGGTTGGTCTTGAACTCACTATGTAGCCCAGGCAAGCCTCAGAAGCAATCCTCCTGCCTCAGCCTGTTGAATAACTCTGATTGCAGTTAGGTGATAGCAGGCCCGTGAGGTATTTTTTTCTTTTTGCACTTAAATGTAAAACGTTTTCTAAAAATCAAGTGTTCTTTTAAAGAAAAGGGAAAATAGAAGTTTTTCTGCATTTTCCTGCCCAATTAAATGAGAACCATGGATAGGGGAGTTACAGTTTGTGGCTGAGATGTTTTGGTTTGAGGTATTAACCAAAGAGAAGTAGACAGTCAAGGCAAATGGTTCAGATTTGCATCCGTACCAGGTCTAGAACTGGGCTAAGAGGGTTACAGGAAGTCTGAAGTATACCAGCTGGATGCTGTAAATGGGCCTACAGAGTGAATTTACTTCTGAACTCGTTGGTGACAGGGCCGTCACTTCTCACTGGGTCTCTGCTCCCTTCCCCACAACACACATGGATTGTACCCAGTGACGAGACTGAGATCGCATCTCCAGGCTCTCCCTGAACTTGCTCCCCAGTAAACAGTGGTTCAGTTCAAGGTCCCCACAATCCCAGTTGCACTCCGCTTTCTAGTCTCAAGACAGCCAGGGAGCCTGCGCGAGGGAAGGGACCTTCTGACACTCTGCAGTGTTCTAGAGAAGTAGCTTCCAGTGCTTGTCCTGGTGACTCCTGTCCAAATCTGTCCTCATCAAGCGGGACCCCCAATGTCCCCTGGGGAGAAGAGAGGAGATGCTTGCCTTGAGGCAGGACTGGAGAAATGCATATCTGAGCAGCACACACTCATTATTTTTGAGGGCTCTGGAATAAAAGTTCCAGGTAGAAACAAAACAAAACAAAAAACAAAACAACTACCGGCAGCATTTCCATTCTGAAGAGGCATCTACGCCAGGAGCTCAGAAATAAAGATAGCGATTCGTTTATTATGCCTTCTCTTTATGACCTGCATTAATTCTGATTTCTATTTAAATAAGAATGATTAAATTTTATCAGCTGAGATGGAAATATTGTGATAAACACTGGCTCTTGGCCAAACTAATCTCTGAAACCCACAGCTTAGGGCCATTGTCTTGTAGAGATATTTGAATGGCAAGGCGCTTTTATCAGTATTTCTAAAGGCACCCATTTAATTATGTGGTTGTAAGGATTTTCAAAACCCCAAAGAATACCATCAATACATATTCATTTCCCGGATTAATTCAACACCAACATCAGAAAATACTGTTATTTAAAGGGTGAGCTGACTTGTTTTTGCTTTTTCAAAAAAAAAAAAAAGGCATCCATTTCTGATGGCAATGGTGGTCTTTTCAATTTTCTGTTTAACTAAAATTATAAAAAACAAAGCTTAGGAAAATGAGGCTGGAATTGCGAATTATAGGGAACAGCGTGGGGGAGGATTTGGAAACCCCACAAGACTTTTTTTTTTTTTAAAAAAAAGGTATCTTTCACAGAGACTGGACCGCACCAGGAAAGCCAGACTTCCACATAAGGATGGACTTGCTCAATCAAATATAAGTAAGATACGGGAAAGAAAGGCTCAGGGAAAAAAATGTTCAAGGTGGAGCAGGGTTGGTGCTCACTGCCCGGAAACTCAAGTGACCTATGTGTCATTACTAGAGACTTACAACATCCCTTCAAGAACGGATGCAAAGTGCACTAGAGATCAGATGTCCCTGCCATGAAGGAGTTCTCCAAAGTAGATCTGCAGCACGAGCAGAAGCAGGAGATGTTATGCTGTTCCCATCTTAACCGACAGGGACGAATTCACGGGGACAGAAACCCCAGAAACCCGAGGGAGTACCTACCTGCAAACTCCCCTCCTCACCCTCCTGCCTCCCCCACTCCACTTCCCTTTCCCTCACTCTTTCCTAGGCTGTGAATGTGCTGGGCACATGGGAACTGGGTAGAGAGGGGAAGCAGAGACAAAGACTGGTGGCTTGCTCAGGGCTAGGAGCTAGGAAGCCTTGAACGCTAAAAGTAGGAAGCCTCGGGGCAGCAGAGACGCTGCTCACCCTCACTGTTTTCCTGTCTCTCTAGGTTTCTAGCTGAGAAAAGAGGCGTTCAGATTGAGCTGGCCAACCTTGAGAAATATGGTTAGTCACAGCTCAAAAGCGATCTGACTACCTTAGAGATCACGAAGGGGACTTACAAGCCGCTTCCTTCGGTGCACTCAGGATAATACGCACTTTTACATGATAAAACACTTTCAGGGTCAACTAGGTGTGTGCTGGTTACAAAGGTTCCTTTGCTGCAGGACTTCTCAGAGGCCTTAGGAAGCTACTACATATTGTTACATGAACACTGCGCCATGCTAACCATGTCTTCCCAGGGCATCCCTTCTTTCCAAGGTACATCATCACACTGCTGCTTGGGAGATCCCACCTAAACACACTGCTCTTGTCTGAATTGTCCATTTTAAAGCCAGGGGTGTGACAGGCATGTACCGCTCGCTGGCCTGGAAGGGTAGCGGCTTGAGATCACCTGGATGACTGGTAAACAGATGGCCTGCCTGGATGGGCCTGGGGTTCTGCATTGGAACCGGTTCTGGAGTCTGTGACCCTACCGGTTAGTATGTTGTCTTTTGCCTAGCAAGGCAAGCAGGCAGGAGGCAGGCCTCCTAAGTGTGCTCTTGCCCCACAGTATGGTATCCTCATCAGGGAACTGGCCTCTCTGCTGGCAGAGTCACAGTCCACCTTACTTGACTTCTATTTGCTGAGCTGTTGCCTGCCTTCCTTCCGAGCCTGGCCCTGTGGTGAGTGACCCTTACATGCAGATGAATGAAGGATTTCCCGCCTCCTGAAATGAATCTCTTTTTGGCTATCTTATAAATTAGAAATAGAATAATGCTTTTGATCAAAGTTATGTGTTCTGAGGGGTCTGTCTAGAAATCTAGATTTTGGAAATCATTCAGATACAATTATTTGATTGAATTGAATCGGCAAAAGGACAGTTTTTGTGACCATTTTTCTTGATGTTTCAATTTCTGAAAAAAACATAGCCCACGTCTAACCAGAATTTGCTTTGTAATTGCAAACCACTCTAGCTATTGGCAAAATAGAAATAGACAAAGACTGCCAGATGTCCACTCTACAGGAACATGTACTCATCCTGGGGCTTCCAGACCTTTCCTACCTGCACATGGGTGATTCCTACAGACTCTCTGGTTCCTGTTCCTGGGGGAGGGGGGGAGTCGGTTGACTAAAATTGTTTATGTACGGCAACTGTGTACCTTGTCAGGTTAGAGAAAGACGGGCAGTTAAAGAGGAATGATCGCAGATGAAGAAATGATTTCCCTGTTGTTGCCACTTTGTGCTTACTGACATAGGCTGGTGCAAAATTCAGAAGACAGGCTGTGTCCATGTCTATGTCTCAGTGACTCCAAAAGCAGCTAGGTTGCAGTGGGACCGGCTGGGTAATAAACAGAATATCACCCTCACATCCCCGGCCAGCTTGGCACTTCAAAAGAGTGGCACTCACACTTGGCAGCCAAGGTCAGTAGCGCTGGGGAGGCGCACAGTCACCTGACAGTCTCAGCAGGCAAGGGCTGATGGTCCAGCCACTTCCGAGGGGCAGGAAGAGGAAGGCAGACTCTCTTTCCTCATATGTGCAACCTGGACACGAAGAATTCAACTTGTTCTGGTATCCCATGACAATCCCTGAGTCCCTGCATCTGAGGTTCAGCTCAGTTGCCCCCTTATCAGAGGTACTGTGGCACTCCTTGTGAAATTGGAAGAGTGGCAGAAATCCCCTGGGAGAAAGAAGGGGTGTGAACAAGGGACTTTAAATATGTATGCTACTTGAAAGCCACACCCTTCAGTCCACTTCATGTGTTCTCTCATCTATTTGTTCAAACATCATATGAAAAAAAAACCCACTAAGAACCTGCCATGGGAAACACTGGGAAGTCAAGGAGATGGCTCAGGCGGGTTCAAGCATCTCTCCTGGGTTCTTAAGGAGACTGCCAGCAAAGCCGGTAGTTTTGATATAGTGTAGTAAGGGTCACACGGGGAGCAAGGAAGGTGTCACCTAGCTCTGGTGGGCTTCCTCCACAGAGTCTCTCAATGCACACCTCTGTTTCTAACTTATGACATAGCAGAAAGAAAATTTATTTTGGAAGCCAGGAAATGACTTCTTAGTCTTGATGTGATTGTTCTATCTCTGTAGGGACTGACCGTGAAGATCTGGGGGAGGAAGGGGGATGTCCTGGAGGAGACGCTGGTGATGCCAGTCTCTTAGGCTGGCTCTTCTTCCAGTGCAGGAAAACTTCCTTTTCTTAACCACAGGCCCTGGTGTGCCAACAGCAATGCTCCATGGTAAAGCTGCTGGCCAGCGGATCTGTACTCCTGTTGATTCCTTCAAGCACCAGATACTGGTCCCAGCTGGGTCCTTCAGAAAGCAGAAGTGAAGATGGTGGTAGGTGGTAGGGGAGTTCTTGAGAAGGATGCCCAGGGTCAGGGTCAGGGGAGGTGCTGTTTAGCCATCACTAGTAAGACATTTTCCCATTGTTCTATAGATTGGGGAAGCGTGGACTAGGAGCTTTGAGGCTGTCATAGGTTGCCATCAAGTGTCAGTGGAGGCTGTTAGCATCTAAACCCTTATCTGGAGAAGAAATTGCTTCTGGGTCAATCAATTGGTAGGTGGTTTGGCCCTTTCCAGACTCTTGAACTGAGGGTCTCAGTTCATCCACTGGCTGTGACCAGGAGTTACCAGTGTCTCATCACATGGGTAGGAGTCCACCTTCGTATCTTGCCATGGTGTCCTTTTATGGGACTACTTAGACTATGACTTAGACTATGGGAGTAAGTGCAACGATGTGCCAGCAAGCCCATGGTGAGTCTTTGGTGACCTAGCCTCAGAAGTGACATCCCATCACATTTGCTGACATCAGTCTGTTAGAAGGGAGGCATAAAGCATGAGGTTCTGCATAGGCCCAAGGGGAGAGCCTGACAACCGAGAGACGGAGTCACCAGTTCAGAGGCAGCTTGGGTCAGGGGAGGAAGGGTTGGCTAAGATTCAGCCATGACTCAGATCTTGTGAAAGGCAAATGGCGAGGACACGGGACAAGGAAGACTGAGCCTCAGAACCTGATGTTCAGCTGATAACGCCTGAGCCAACTTGACGGGGAGTTCCAAGACAAAGATTGCCCATTGATAGAGTACAGCATGGGGCAAAATTGGCCAAGATTGGTCATCAGATAAGTCTGCCTGTTCAAAACATGGCCTTGGCTGGAGGCTAAGGTGAACTCTGAGGGCCAATAGCTAGAGACTGTTGGGTAACTGCTTTCCTTGAAGCGAAACGGCAAGTTCTGTTCTGAAGGGCCATCAGAATAACATGCCTTCGTGGTTTCCACCTTACCGTATACAGGCCAGTGTTTTGTATGGTCCAGGCATTCAGAAAATGCTTCCACTAAATATCTAACAAATGCATAACTTGTTCTCAATGTACCTAAGCGTCCATTATTTATGATTTACATGCAATGAATATTCATAATCACATTGAGACAGTGTCCAAATAATGAATCAGACATGATTGACTAAAAGATTGTCCAACAGACTTTGATACGGCCTCAAAATTTGACCTCTTCCCTACTTCCTCTAAATGAGTTTGGCTTTGTGAGCATCGCCTTTAAAATGTGGCCTATGTAGGCCAAGTAAGAACTTGATCTGGTGGGTGGGGCCAGGTTAGTTCTTGTTTTTACAATCTCTTAATCTAGTGTAGAGATTCCCCAAAGTCTGATGGTGAGGTGTGATCGTGCAGCCTCTAAATGAAGAACATCAGACACAATTAAGACTCCAGAGAACATGTTCCAACTCATACAGAAGCCAATATGTCTTTCCTTAAAACCACACAAACATTTTACTAAGTGAGGCACCCTTAGCCAAATGTCCCCACAGGCCACACCTCTGGCTCATCTTTTGCAGTGGGAAATTACACTACAATAGTGACTGTAATATCTGTCATTACCTGTCCACTGCTCTCTAGACTACACACGCCATGAGGGACAGGCTTTAGGTCCATATCAGTTCTTACCATAGAAACTCAGGAAATGCATGAGTAGTAAGAGGTACCCTTCTCCAAACAATTTGTACACATCATTTCACTGGATTCTGGCAGCCCTACAGGACAAGTTCCCATTGACCCATTCTATGGGTAAGGAAACTACAGCACAGGTAGACCAAGCTCTGCGTGACATGCCTGAGCTTTGATATCAGATCTTGTCTTTTTACCCCCTCACTCTGTTATGGCCCTTCCCAGTACCAGAACTTATTAAATTTCTTCTTCTTCTTCTTCTTCTTCTTCTTCTTCTTCTTCTTCTTCTTCTTCTTCTTCTTCTTCTTCTTCTTCTTCTTCTCCTCCTTCTCCTTCTCCTCCTCCTCCTCCTCCTCCTCCTCCTCCTCCTCCTCCTCCTCCTCCTCCTCTTCGTCCTCTTCGTCCTCTTCGTCCTCCTCCTCCCCCTCTCTTTCTCTGGGCATGACATGCAAGTGCCCATTGAGACCAGAAGAGGGCATTAGATCCCCTGAAGTTGGTGAGCCACCTGCTATGGGTGTTAAGAATTGAACTCTGTACAGGAGAGCTGACTTCTGAGACTCACTGACTTTCCTCCACACACCTAGATTCCTTCACCTCTTCATCTTTCTACCAGGCAATCACACCTATCCCAACTCCAGCAAGCTAATCTTTATTCTCAACAAGAAAGTCTCTAAACCTTGGACTGTTAAGCATTGTCTGGAGGCTGAATGGCAAGCCTCTTACCTTGTGGATGCTAAGCCA
This sequence comes from Microtus oregoni, assembly GCF_018167655.1. Taxonomy (NCBI): domain Eukaryota; kingdom Metazoa; phylum Chordata; class Mammalia; order Rodentia; family Cricetidae; genus Microtus; species Microtus oregoni. The sequence continues at coordinate 59,260,679 of NW_024543063.1, read as the reverse complement.
ACTATCGCTACTTACAACCGCCATTGGCGTCACTTTTCTCACCACTGTGATGAAAACACCAGGCCAAAATAACTGAATGGCTCGGGAGAGGTTTCAGTCCAAGTTGGTGGGGAAGGCAATCATGATCGTAGGAGCATGCAGCAGCTGTCCACCTCCTGGCAGACCACGAGGCAGAGAGGGACCAGAGCCAGCACCACATCACCATCTTCAAAACCCTGCTCTTAGTGACCCACTTCTAAGAGTTGAGCTCTACAGCCTCCCAAACAGCGCCATAGACCAGGAAACATGTTTTCAGAGCATGAACATGTGTAGAGTGCTCAGATCCAAAGCTACTGTCGCTACAGTACAAATGTAGCCAAGAGCTGATAAATGGGTATAAGTGTGATCCTATAGATTTTTACTTTAAATTAGAAGTTTATATGGTTTTTGAAAATTACATTCATTCTTTGATAACTTTATACTTGCATATAATGCGTTCTGATTGCAACTGTGCTCCATCTCCTCATGCCCCTCTTACCCACCATTCCCCAGTGTCCATTCTGCTTTTATATTATTTTGTTTTTATTTTGTAACCAACTGAGTTTAACCAGAATTGATTATATATGTTGCAAAATATTATCCTTCTCTTGATATTAAAAGAAAAAAATTAGCCAGGCATGGTGGCACACGCCTTTAATCCCAGCGCCCAGGAGGCAGAGACAGGCAGATGTATGTGAATTTGAGGCTAGTCTGGTCTACAAAGTGAGTTCCAGGACAGCCAGGGCTACAGAGAGACCTTATCTCAAAAAACCATAAACAAACATACAAACAATTAAAAACACTTAAAATCATAAAAACCAGGGCCTGTGGGGACCTATGAGAAAATAAAATACCTTACTGGGCAGGCCTGGCAGCCTGAGTACTATCCAAGAACCCAAAATGCAAGGGAGAACTAACTCCAGAATGTTCTTTCTTGACTTTTATATGTGTCCCTTAGCAGTCACATAAGTACACACATCCACACCTGCATACACACACACCTACATGTACACACACATATACCTATGTACATGCACACACACACATACGTATGTACATGCACACACAAACACACACACACAGACACCTGCATCCACAGATATCCAGTTATAAAAGTACACACAATACAATAGAAATAAAAAGAAAAAAGAAAAAACAACAACAAAAAGAAATGAAGAAGGATGCTTAAAAAAACTCCCACTCTAGCTCAGAATTGAGTATAATAGAGTGCTGTTTATTTAGGGGTAAACTCACAGATCACAATCCTCTGCTGGAACAGGGAACAGCAACCAAATCCCATAGCCAGAAAAGAGACTGAACATGCGCTTTACTTCGGCATATATAGTATAAGAGGCCATGGCCAACTGGGCCGGTAACTTAAAGGCTACTGGTGGTAGGAATTCCTACATCACCTCCTCCTTTTTTGTTTAAATAAGGAAGTTTTAAGCTTAATACAAAGTTATATATAATAAGAACAAATATCAGGTACAAAAATTAGAATTACAGCCAGCATAAACAATATCAAGCAAGAAACATGTAAAAAATATTTCAATAATTATCCAATCCTAATGAGTTTAAGTCTTGTATAATAAATAGCTTGGCCAAGTCATGAGAGGAAAGTAACTACAACTAACTAGTCTTCAACCCCATCAAAAACCCAAGAAGGGAAATAATATTACTTGAGTAAGCAGGAAGTACCATCAAGCAACTTCCAAAATGTGCAACAAATGACAGAAACAACTGGCTACCTAAGCTATCACCCACAGTCTCATTAGCAATACAGGAGCAACCAACTTTGGCTAAGGCCTAAAGTAACTGACAGATCATTCTCAAAGACAGGAAACTTTTAAAACTGTCTTACCTTGTATTAGCAAGATTAGATCATCTCTTTTTTTTCTTGTATCCTGCTTGTCCTGTCCGGACACCATGCATTTTGTCAGTGGTTGATGCATGGGCAGTCCCTTGCACAAAGGCCAGTTTTGCCAAGAAGAAAACAAGCTCCAAGTGGAGTGTCTTCAGTGTTCAACATTTTCTCAGAAATAGATAGGTGTTGCCAGGAGCAGCCATGTCCCACTTCAACAGAACCTTAAATTATTCAAATGCAATATTCTACAGCTCTTTGAAGTGGTTGAAGATTACCTATCTAAGCAGAAGACAATCTCTAGGTATCTAAAGAACCTGATTGGTCTAAGTATGACAAACGTGGATGACTATTGACCTATAATTCTTAATACCTATATAGCTTAAAGACTAAGACTTCATGTTAGAATATTAAACAATCTTTAAACAACTGTGCAACAAATGAGGACAATGACCTCAAAATGTATAAGTATCTTGATCAGAGGTAGAAATGTATATTGCAATATGATAAATATATCCTAAAATTGTATCAATATACAAAATGTCTTAAGCAGAGGTAGAAGCATGCATGCATACAATATGACAAAAATAACTGCCTAGATATACAAATATTATAGATGAAAATAGGAACATATTCAATATACTTATGCTTGTATCAATATACAAGAATTAATACCAATGTAAATTGCCTATAAATAATAGTCACAAGTATTCACTCTATTACTCACAATTATTATTAGTGTGAGTAAGCTCACACTAATCTATTATCCCATCCATATCCAATTTCCTCTCTTTTATTCAAAGGGATCCCTGAGCTTACATAATTTTCCCCCAACCCCCAACCTTATAACAATTATAATCAACCCCTAAACGATGTCCCTAACCCTGAGGACAAACTTTGTTGGGAGAGGGGACGTTGACTTCTAGAATTACTTTCAGCTGTCATGGGGGCAATGTTCTTTCTATGGGATCCTGTGAAAGTAAAATGATAGTTAAGTTCCAAGATTAATATCTGTATAAGTGCAAGTAGTCTCTGGGTATTCAGTAGGGGTTTTTCTGAGGTTCCTATTTGGAGTTTTGGCCAGAACATTGTAAAAAAAAAATGCACCATTTCAGTTAACCAAGTTGAAACTTGAGCAGCTGGTACCCAAAACAGGTTTATAATAGCACTATCAGCATCATGACGTCATATCAACCAGGTGGAGTTGTTGTGGGGTCTTCTTCCTGGAAACTTCCAAGATTACTGCAGGAAAATTCATTGTTCATTGTGGAAAACTTAAACATTATTTATATAGACATACATATTCAATGAAAGGTATGATAAAGACAAAAAATAGGTATGAATAAAAGTAAATGTTTTTCTAAATTCTTTCTTCTTTCTGTCCCATATTAGACGGCTCTTGACATGAGACAGAAACTCTGAATTTTTCTTTTAACAACATGCTTGGATTTAGAAAAGGACAGAGTCATTGTCAAACTCCAAAGCCAGCTCTCTCTCTCTCTCTCTCTCTCTCTCTATATATATATATATATATATATATATATATATATATGAAGTTTTGATCACCTGTCCTTACAAATCATATTCCTTTTTCTTGATGATCCTTACTGGATAATTATTTTTCCTTCTGTCACATCCAAACACCCAGGGTCTCTTGAATTTTTCAAGATGTTTATATTCCTATAAAGACAAGAGCAGAACACTGCCCCAACCCTATATGGTTTCCTTATTACTTTTATGGTTGTTACCATTGTGGATAAGCTGCCATTTCTCTTTCTCAAGAGATTTCTCTTTTTCAAAGCAAATCTTTCTTTTTTCTTTTTTTATTGATTTTTATTGAGCTCTACATTTTTCTCTGCTCCCCTCCCTGCCTCCCCCCCTTTCAATCCTCTCCCAAGGTCCCCATGGTCCCAACTTACTCAGGATATCTTGTCTTTTTCTACTACCCATGTAGATTAGATTTATGTATATCTCTCTTAGGGCCCTCATTGTTGTCTAGGTTCTCTGGGATTGTGTTTTGTGGGCTGATTTTCTTTGCTTTATGTTTAAAAACTACTTATGAATGAGTACATGTGATAATTGTTTTTCTGTGTCTGGGTTACCTCACTCAAAATGATGTTTTACTAGATCCACCCATTTGCCTGCAAAATTCAAGATGTCATTTTTTTCTGCTGTATAGTATTACATTGTGTAAATGGACCACATTTAGCAAATCTTTATTAATTTTGATGGTATCTATAACTTTTTTCTTCTGTTGAAACAAGAGCAAAACCCCTTCCCTAATGTAGCACATCTCCTGGCTTTCATTGTGAGTTCAACACATCCTTGAAATACACTTACTGATTTAATTTAGAAGACTTTTCTATTATCCAATGTCTCTCTGCTACTGTTGTCCCTTTCTCAATGCATTAAGAAAATTCAAGGTTAATAAAGTATTATGTAATCCATTTCTAGGGGTATTTCCCATTCCTTTCTATTTGTTTAACATATCCTTTATAGTTTGATTTGATATTTCTACAACTGCCTGGCCTGTAGGATTGTATGGTATACCTGTAATATGCTTTATATTATAATAAGCAAAAAAAACTGTTTCATTTTCTTCAAGATAAATGACGGACCAATATCTGTCTTTATTTGCACAGGTATACCCATGATGGCCATAACTTCTAATAAATGTGTGATTACTGAATCAGCCTTTTCTGAGCTTAAAGCAGTTGCCCACTGAAAACCTGAATAAGTGTCAGTGGTGTGGTGTACATATTTTAATTTTACAAATTCTGTAATGTGGAACACATCCATTTGCCAGATTTCATTCCTTTGAGTACCCTTTGGGTTAGTCCCTGTAAGTAGTGGTATTTGGTTACAGAAAGAACAAGTAGAACATCTCATTATAATCTCCTTAGCTTGTTGCCATGTAATAGAAAACTCCTTCTTTAAACCTTTGCTATTGATATGGTGTTTCTTATGAAATTCTGAGACCTTCAATACAGTTCCAAACAGCAATAGATCAATTTCTGCATCATCTTGTGCTAGAGGACCAGGCAGATCTGTATGGGATCGGATGTGTGTTTTATATATGGGACAAAATCTATTCCTAATTATATCTTGAACCTGTATGAATAATGAAGTCAATTCTGTATCATCTGGTATAAATTTAGCAGTTTCAATATGTAAGACAACTCTTTCTGCATATTGTGAATCAGTAACTATATTAAGAAGTTCATTAAAACCCCCTAACACCAAGAGAATAGCATATAATTCTGCCTTTTGGACAGAATTATAAGGGCTGTGTTCCACCTTACTTAAATCATCTGATTTGTAACCTGCCTTCCCTGATTTATTTGCATCAGTTAAAATGTATGGGCTCCAGCTATTGGAGCATCATGTACAATTCAGGGAAGAATCCAAGAAATTCTCTTTATAAGGTTAAGTCTATTGCTTTGGGATAATTGCTATTAATTTCTCCAAAAAATTAGCACAAACTCTTTGCCATGGTTCATTGGCTTCTCTTTACTTTTCTATTTCATCAGTAGTAAAAGGCACTATAATCTCTGCTGGGTCTATACCTGCTAAATGACAAAGTCTCAATTACCTTTGTTAACAAAATGTCATCCATGCAATGACAAATTATAGATTTGGGAAATTTTTTTATGCATTATTGCCAATGGCAGGCTTACAAAGAATTGGCATAAGGTAGGGCTATTGAGCATTCCCTGTGGAAGGATAGTCCACTGGTATCTTCTAGTAGGTTGAGAATTATTTTAAGTAGGTACTGTGAAAGCAAATTTTTCTCTGTCATTTTCTTGTAAAGGTATAGTGGAGAAACAATCTTTCAAATCAATAAATATGAGAGGCCATCCTTTTGGTAATAGAGAAGGCAAAGGAATTCCCATAGGTTAAATTACTTTATTGACAGCTCTTAGATCTGTCACCATTCTCCATTTACCAGATTTTTTAAAATAACAAATACAGGAGAATTCCAAGATCTGGTTGATTCTTCAATATGGGGAGCATCTAGTTGCTCCTGTACCAGCTGTTCTAAACCCTGAAGTTTGTCTTCTGTTAACGGCCACTGTTTAACCCATATTGGTTTCTCAGTTAACCATTTTAAAGGTAGGGCTGTTGGAATCTCTAAAGGTTTGCTAGTTGTGTTCTTGTACCACCTTAATGGCTGGTGACCTTTGTGTATAGTACCTTAGAATATCCTTCCCAAAATTATGAGTTTCTGGTACTGCAGGAATGTTAATCTGGGCATTCCATTTCTGCGGCAGGGTGCAACCCTATAAATTAGCTGCAATATTAGCCACAAATGGCCTCAGTTTTCTCTCTATCCTTCTAGCCCTATGCATTCAACCCATCTCATGCTTTATTTCACTTGAGATAGAGTTCCAATTCCTAGTAATTGAACATCTGCCTCTTGAAGAAATCAATTTGAATGCTAAGATTCTAGAGTAATGATATTCTCATCTGCACCCATGTCTATCAAATCCACATTACAATGCCATTTATATGCACTCTTAGCTTTAGTCTTTGATCATTTATAGAAGACTGCCAGAATATACATTTCTTACTGGAATTTTTTATTTATCCTCCATGCTTATTCCATTATCCAGAACAGTATGATCATTTACAGAAGGCTCTGGATTTTTTTTTTTAATTTTTGTGGTGAAACATGTCCTGCATAGTGACTGGGAATGACTGGACCACTTTTGGCTTGGGGGCTTACAAGAGGCCCCCCCCCCAGGAGTTTCTGATGTTAACGGGTTGCCTTATGGGTCTTTTGTTGATCTGCACTCATTCGTTTAATGTCAGCCTTTGCCACACCTTCTATACATACCTGAAGGCTGAGTCCTCCTATTCTTGCCATTCCCAGGGGAGATATTATTCCTAGGAATTCCTTGTCTACAATTCCTTCTCAGATGTCCTAATCTACCACTGTGGCATCCATACTACTATGTGTACTATGGTACTTCGCCTGCACTACAGTACCATTTGTGAGCTGGGCAAGGACCTGGAGATTTAAACACACTAAGACACACAGACAGGGACATGGGTCATCCTTGAAACAGGATACCCCCCTTTATTGTGTCCAGGGTCAGCTTATATAGGGATTCTTAACTGATAGCCATGCCCCAGCCAAACCCACAAGAAACCACTCCCCTGCCATCAGGAACTCCTGAGGGTCTCATGCCCAGAGCAGCTGCAAGCATAACATGCTGTTTACAAGAAATTCAGGATCTGGGGGTTCACAGCTCTCAATATACCACAATTAAAACATTTGACATTTTGATGTCTCTTCATTCCTTTGGAAATTGCTTCTCCTACCCAAGATTTAGTATTATAATCAAATGTCTCAATGTTCATCTTATACAGGATCCATTCATACCTTGGTGCTGATCTAAACTTTAAAGGCCCAAGTATCTTTTTTCACTCTAAGTTGGCATTTTCAATAGCCAAAGATTCAATAAGTAGTCATCTAACATCTGGGTCTGTTATTCCTATTTGTCTAGCCATAGTTAGTCTTTGTAAAAAGTCACTAAAGGGTTCTCTTTGGCCTTGTTTAACCCTGGTATATGATTCAATTCATTTTCCCTGTTCTTGAATCCTGTCTCAAGCATTTAAGGCTGCTTTGTGGCATGGGGACAAGGTTTGTTCATCATAAAGAGCTTGAGGCTGTGGGTCAGCACAAGTGCCCTTACCAAGAATTTGATCTTGGGAAGTCTCAAGTCCTTTTGCTTTTCCCTGTTGCTCTAAAATTTTAGCCTCCTCTCTGAAATAGCATTTATACTTCAGTTGAGGCCCATCATCCAGGACTGCTGAGGCCATTCATGTGACATGGCTTTAATGCTAGAACCCCATGTCTTTACCATCTCCCTAACAAATGCAGAATGTAAGCTGTAAGTTACAATTTCTTGCTTAATTTCTTCTAAATCATTCATTCCTATAGGTATCCATCTACCTTCTTTGGATCGTTTTGGGCCTTTAGAACTTGATGCTTTGTCAGAGTAGATTATAGGGTAGGAAGCTAAAACCCTGGGTAAATCATCTCTGACAGCTACTGGCAATATTGAATCCTGTCCTTGTACCTTCTTTCCCTGCTCATCAGCTCCAGTAATTTCCTCAATTGTTTCAAATCTTTTTACTACTGTCTTTTGTAAAGCCTGAATCTCTTGGCCTGTATATATTTCTAGTGATTTCATGGAGGCACATAGTCTCTGATCCTCATTCTGCACATGTGATCCCAAGGTCTAAAGTGTCAGGAGCCAATTTCCTCCTAGGATTATTGCAGGAACCATCACCCTGGGGAGTCTGCAGAGAACCCCACACCCCTAATTGTGTTAGGAATCGTTCTATTGACAGAGCCTACCCCACACCCAAATTAGCTGTTAATGGAGAGCTCTCTGTTAGGGGAACCCATCCCACATTCCAAACTATCTAAAGAACTAGGTGTGTCAACTCCTAGTTGTGACTTCCTGGCCTACATGATCTGACCGAAGGTAACCTCCTGGCCTACGTGACCAACACGAACCACGTGACCAACGTGAACCACGCAGCAAGAGCACAGTCCCCTGTGCCCACCCCCCAACTCCTTACCCTATATAAGCTGTACCCCATCTCTAATAAACAGAGGCTCTGACAAACCTAGCATGGCCTCCTTCCCCTCTCGTAGCTCATATCTTCCAGATAGTGCCTCTCTGGGACCCTGGAATAACTGAACTGCCAGGTGGGTTACAACCCCTAGACTAAGTAACCCACCAAGGCAATCAACACTAAAGTTTTTCATTTAAAGATAATACCTCATCCTTGGATATTATTTGAATAGCATGCAGATTGCCATCCTGAAGAGATACTCTATCTGCTAACCTATCATAATGTTTTAACAAAGTTTGATTGTCAAATTAAACATCATTAATTCTTTCAGATAATTTTTCAGTATCCTTTGACATGGATTCAATTTTGTCTGTCAAATTAATGTTAGCCTTTTTAATAGTATTAATTTTTTAAGTAACTTTTGATTTTCGATGGTATTAATCCTGTCAGCTAGCTATTCATTATTAGTCTGTAAAGACTGTATCATTTCTAAAAGTATTCATTCTTGGTTTTGTTATCAAACCATTTTCTTAAGGATATAATATGAAGAAAAAAACTGAGTCCCAATATCCAATAAATGGATGTATCACCATAACCATATAAGCCTTGCAGAATACAATCCATTGTATAAGCAAAAAAGTTACTAAAAGTTTCAATGGTAATGTTGTCTGCCATTATATAACTTTCAAGTTTATTGATTTATTAATTATCTGTTATGAAAGCCTGTAAATTGTTTCAGGTGTAATAATCGTTATTGTTCAGGGGGTGTCGTGGTTGCAGAGTTGCAACTAGAGGTGCAACCTGGTGCCACGATCAGTCCTGAGCAGCTTTGGTTTCACCCCCTTGGTGCTGGTTAAATACTGAGAAATATGCTTTTCTTGACAAATTAAAAGCAATTCAAGTGGGTAGGGATGGGGGACTTTCTGGGCTGTGGATCATTTAGGCCTTTAAGCTGATCTACCCAGTAGGTGTTGAGTTTGAATCTACATGAGGAATCAGATGAAGAAGGACACATGAAAGAAATCTCACACTAGCTCAGAATTGAGTATAATAGAGGGTTATTTATTTAGGAGTAGACTCGCAATCACAGTCCTTAGCTGGAATGGGGAAACAGCAACCGAATCCCACAGCGGGAAAAGAGGCCAGATGTATGCTTTACATTATTGGCATATATAGTATAAGGGGCTATGCCCAAGTGGGCAAGTAACTTAAAGGCTACTGGCAGTAGGAATTCCTACAGCAAAGAAAAAGCCACTAAAGCTTAAAACAAAATATAAAGGAGAGTCCTGCCTTGGGGAATGGTCAGAAGCAGAAAGGGTTTGGCCCTGGCAAGTCTGTAAGCCTGGTCTTGCTGAGCCCACTATCTCAAACAAGGCTTATTTTAAGAGGAAAATGAAGCAGCATTTGCATTCCTAATCCCTTTGTAGTATGAATCTACATTTCTGTAGCCACTCTTTTACCATATTCTCCCAGAGATTTAAATTTTTACAATAACAAATATTGAACTGTCAGAAATTTCACTTCTTCCTTGGAAACCAGTGAGCAGAAGTGATGGTCACCATCTGGCCTTGTTTCAAAACTCAAACCAAAGACGAAGTAAAATATATTCCCAAATATCTACAAACACACACATGAAATATAGGTGTATTTAAAAGAATGACTACCAGAGGGACTTTAAATTTCACAGCCTCTGCTAATGCAGGCAGCTAATCCTATTTAAATTCATATTAGTCTTGGTATCTTTTTCCCTAAGATTTACCTATTTGTATGCTTGCATGAGTTAAACTGCCTTTTGCATGATATCGGTACTTTTGTAATTTAAATCTATAAAAGGCAATTTCTTTTAAATGTACTTCCTCCCAGTGAGTGAGAGAGGCACTGAAGTTATTTGAGAGCTGTACACCTCAGTAAACATGTGCACTGAACTCCGGGGTGACACACAGGCTGCGGGAATTAATCTCACACCTGAGGAGTGGAACGGCAAATAAACTCGAGGCCGAGAAAGAAACCGCTTTAGAAAAGAGCCAGTTCGCAGTATTATTGAAGGAAATGGTGTGTTTTAAAACTGCCATTTAGGCCAGCTTTAACCTGCCTTCTCCTGAGAAAGTGTTAAAGACTTTGTTTCTGTTGCGATGCCTTTTTGTATCCATCATAAGCTGCCCGAGGAGCCGCAGTGAGGACTGAATGTTCACGTTGGCTGATAAGCTGAATACCGCTGGCCCCTGCTGGCTGGCAGGGTCCGTTTTCAGACCCCACCGGCGGCTCCCAGCGGGATTCTGTGTATTCGGGTGTGGTTAGGTCCTGTACTACGTGAAGGATTCAAATCTGGATCTGAGGGGCTGAGGCTAACACTTTTCCTTCCTGGATTTCCATGGAATGTTCACGCTCAGAGTTTCCACTTGACAAATATGAGATGCAAATTGGTTAATGGATAACCTGGGCCCAAAGTGGTAACATATTCCTGATATGTGGGGCACACACAGCAATTCCAGCATGACTGGGGGTTTCCCAGGGAAAAGCAGTGGAGTGTGAAATCAGGAGGGACTGTGAGAGCTATGCCTCCGCTTCTGGCTCCACGGAGCGTTTTTCTCCCAAGAGAACCAGCCCTGTGCTTCCTCACCCCACCCCACATAGGCCAGGACACATTGTCAGGAGCTCACCAGGCCACAGCCTTGAAGGAACTCATCAAGAAAGCTGGAAACTACAGTGTTCCAAGATAGAGCATTCGGATTGGCCAGGCACCCACAGAGAACTCACCCTCAGCTTCCGACCCACGTGAGAACAGGCGCACACCCTCTTCCATCTCCATACATCTCTGTTCTTTCCCCTCTGGTTGTGACATCTACACATCAAATGTCAGGATGGAAGTATGACGTTCCATGTGTCAGCCTGGAACTGAGACAAAGCTTCCTTTTTGGTTCCTATCTACCTAAGCCACAGCACCTGACCCTTACCCCACCACCCAGAAGGAAATCAATACAAAAGATTCACAAGCCATCAGACTGAGCTCAGTGTTCAGATTCGCTCCCTTCCGGTCCAAAGGGGTCACTCCATTAGAGAGACTCTCCAGCCTGCGCACTGTTAGAAAATGCTCGAAATTTGAAAGGGCAAATAAGCAAAGGAAGCATTTGACTCCCTAATCAACAAACAGGATCAATGTGACTTGATTGAGAACCTCGGAAATCAGCTGCCTTTAATTCTCACAGTGGTGTGCTGCTGTTCTCTGAAGATGGGTAGGTTCTCTCTCTCTCTCTCTCTCTCTCTCTCTCTCTCTCTCTCTCTCTCTCTCTGTGTGTGTGTGTGTGTGTGTGTGTGTGTGTGTGTGTTTAGGGCCAGGAGTTTGGCAGTTTGGTCTTGATACTTCCCAGAACTTACACCATGGTTTAAAACAAACAAACAATATTTAAAGATTCTTTTAATGGTGACCATACACTAAGACCACCACCCACCATCTGGCGCAATTATAAAGCTTTCCACAGAGGACAGTCATAGTAGTTACTTGACTGCATAAAACTTCAGTGAAAAGGGGGAAAAAAATCCTACATAAAATCTGAAGTGAATGTATAAATAATATGCCACTTGTCTAGACAATGCAGGTCATATGCAAAGAGAGTAGGTTGAGAGAAAAATTGTCCGTCAGTCAGACAACCGTAACCAATTCTGATGCTAAGTAATGGAGGAGCTGTGTGCACTGGCTCCACGCTAAGCGCTTCGCCCTGAATCCACACTCTTCTACTCACCTGTCGCTTCTGCGCCTTCAGCAAATGCACTTGCTATTTACACATTAAAATGAATGCCCAAAGAACAGCAGGTGAATGAGCAAGTGCCACTGGCCTATGTAACCGGCCTTTGCTTAAAGCAGAGACAGCCCTTCCCTGTTAGCAAGGTGGGCTTTGCATAACATGGAACCTAAGGCTGAGGCATTTTTAGTTTTTGTTGTTTTTGCCTCTTGTTTTTAGTACATTTTCCCCTTTTATTTCCAATAGATTTTTTTTTCTCACATAATATATCCTGATTGTGGTTTCCTCTCCTTCCATTCTTCCCAGCTCCTCCATACCTCCTCTTCCATCTGGATCCGCCCCCCCTTTCTGTCTCTCATTTGGAAATAATAAATAATAATAATATACAACAATAATAAAATGCAATAACATAGTGTAAAAACTAGCATATCAGAATTAGGCAAAACTGAAGGAAGGAAAAGAGCCCAAGAGGAGGCACACTCAGGTATCCCATAACACACTCAACTGAAAGTCATAACATATACACTGAGGATCTGTAGGGTAAAGAGAAAGAAGAAAAAATATATATAAATAAAATTTTAAAAATAATAGTAAGATAGATTTTTTTTTTTTTTAATGGAGAGCCCTGACACAACATTATAAGGCCAGCAACCTCCTAAGATGCCCTTAGGCTCATTTTCTGTTACCCATTCATTACTGCTACACATGCAGCCTACCCGAAGAGTATCCCCAGGGAATTAGCAACTGGGTATCAATTGGATTTATCAATTGGAGATTGCATCTGACTTAAGGATGGGGGCCTGTGTCCACTTCTCCTTTTAGCCCTAGGACCCACACTGGTGCAGACCCATGCAGTTCCTGTGCAAGCTACCTCAGTCTCTGGAAGTTCCTACGTGTGCTGAACCTGTCGACTTAGAGGGCTTTTTTTCCTTAATGTTCTCCCTCTGGTTTTTATACTCTTTCCACTTCCTCTTCCCTGGGGTGCCCCGAGCCCTAAGAGGAGGGATTTGAAGGAGACGTCCTGTCCAAGGCTGAGTGTTTCAAGGTCTCTCACTTTCTGCCTGTCTGATTGTGGATTTCTGTTCTGTATTTGTTTCTGTTTACTGTAGGAGGAAGGCTCTCCGATGGTGACCGATGTATGAAAATAGCAGAATATCATTAGGAGTCATTATATTGTTACATTTTTTTTTTTTTTTTTTTTTTTTTAAGAACAGAAGCATTTGGTTTTACCCTAGGTCCCTGGGCTATGTAGTCTCTGGTTTTCGTCACCCAACCGTGTCAAGTATGGATTCCATCTCATGGAATGGGCCTGAAGTCAAATCAGATAGTCAGAGAGTGGTGAGCTGTCCTCACAAAACTTGTGCCACCACTGAACTAGCATGTCTTGCAGGCAGGACACCATTGTAGATTAAAGGTTAGAGTTACCCTAAGATACTTTATACTATTGAGGCTGTTGTGAAAGAGACTGTTTCCCTGATTTCAGTTTGTTTGTCATTTGTATATAGAAGAACAACTGATTTTTGTGAGTTAGTTTTGTGTCCAGCTGCTTCACTGAAAGGTTTTTTTTTTTTTTTTTTGAGCTATATGAGTTTCCTAGTGAAATTTTCGGGGTATTTATATACGCTATTTTATCATCAGCAAATAAAGATAACTTCTTTGATCTCCTTCAGCTTCCTTAATTGCTCTAGTGAAGACTTCAAGTACTGTATTGAGTAGATTTGGAGAGAGTGGACAGCTTGACTTATTCCTGCTTTTAGTTTATTCCTTTCCGTTGCTATCCAAGTTGATTTTGGCTGTGGGTTTGCTGTAAATTGCCTTTATTCTGTTGGGGTTTGTCTCTTTTGTCCCTACTCTCCAGAAATTTTATCATGAAGGAGTTGGATTTTTGTCAAAGGCCTTTCTAATGAGATAATCATGTGGTCTTTGTCTTTCAATTTTGTCTTTCAGGCCTCATAAAACAAGTTGGGAAATGTTCCTTCTGTTTCAATTTTGTGGAATAGTTTGGGGAGTATTGGCATTAACTGTTCCTTGAAAGTCTGCGTGAATTATGCACTATTTTCATCTGGCCCTGGGCTTTATTTGGTTGGGAGACTTTGAATTACTGTTTGTATTTCACTAGTTGTTATTGGTTTGTTTAAATTGATTATCCGATTGTGATTTAACTTTGGTAAGAGGTATCAAGAAAATTATTTATTTCCTTTATATTTTCCAATTTGATGGAATACAGGTTTTAAAGTATGTCCTTATGATTCTCTGGATTTTCTTGGTGTCTGTTCATATTGCCCCAAGTTTCATTTCTAATTTTGCTAATTTGGATATTTCTCTCTACATTTTATTTAATCTGGTTAGGGGTTTGTTGTAATGAGTTAAGTGGAAAAAGGCATCTGGTTGTATTGAACTCAAAGAATACCATAAAGTCACACCAAGCAACAGATCTCACTCAAGGAGTGTTTTGGGGGGAGAGAGGGAGAAAGGTTGGAAGGGAAAGAGGGCAGAGAGAGAAGGTACTTGCTGTTGATAAGGGAATACAGCACTTGTGCGCAGGGAGGATACGCAACTCCCAGACAGCGGCAATGTGTCACCTCCTGGACAGCTACTGACGATGTGTCCTGCTGGCACTAGAAGGGGTGTGCTTTTCCTACTTTTGCCAATCTTATTAGTTTGCTTAAAGAACCAACTCTTTGTTTAACTGATTTTCTTTGTTTGCTTGTTTGTTTCTATCTTATTGGTTTTAGCTCTGAGTTTGATTATTTCTTGCCATCTACTTTTCTGGGAAAGTGATCTCTCTTTTTTGTTCTAGAACTCTAAAGTGGGCTGCTAAGTTACTTGTATTAGATCCCTTCAAATTTTCTATGTCGGCACTCTGAGAACTGTCTTCACTGTGTTCCATAAGTTTGGGTATGTTGTATATTCATTTTCATTCAATTCTAGAAAGTCTTTATTTTCTCTCTTTACTTCTGGTTTAACCCATTTTTCATTGAGTAGACAGTTGTTCAGTTTTCATGAGTTTGTTAATTTTCTGCTGTTCCTGTTGTTGTTGTTGATATCCAGCTTTAATACATGGTCAGATAGAATGCAGGGGATTATTTCATTTCTATTGTATCTGTTAAGTCTTGCTTTGTGTGGGCATATGTGGTCAATTTTGGAGAAAGTTCCATGGGGTGCTGAGAGGAAAGTATATTATTTTGCATTTAGACAAAATGTTCTGCAAGTATCTGTTAGGTCCTTTTGATTTGCAACATCAGTTAGCACCAGCATTTCGGCTTTTTGTCTGGATGACCTGTCTATTAGGAAAGGGAGTGTATTAAGTCTTCCACTATCAATGTGTGGGGGTCAATGTGTGATTTAAGCTGTAGCTGTGCTTTTTTTTATGAATTTGCATGCCCTTGTGTTAGTGCATAGAACATTGTGTTAAGAACATTGCTAGGTCCTCATGGATTCTCCTTTGATGAGTATGTATTGCCCTTTCCTATCTCTTCTGATTAGTCTTGGTTTGAAGTCTATTTTGTCAGCCATTAAAATGGCTATACTAACTTGCTTCTTAATATGCTTAGAATATCTTCTTCCATTCTTTTACTCCAAAGTGATGTCTGCCCTTGATGTTAAGGTGTGTCTCTGTGGTGCAGAAAAAGGACAGACTCTGGTTTATCATTCATTCAGTTAGCCTGTATCTTTTTAATTGGGGAATTGAGACCACTGATGTTGAGAAATGTCAGTGAACAGTGTTTGTTGATTCCTGTTTGGGGTTTGTGTGTGTGTGTGTGTGTGTGTGTGTGTGTGTGTGTGTATGCATGTGTGTGCGTGTGCTTGTCCTCTTTGACTTGCTGGTTTGGGGTTATTTATTCCTTATGTTTTATTGGCTGTGGTTAATCTCTTTAGGCTGGAGATTTTCCTTCTAGCATCTTTTATAGGTCTAGATTTGTGGATAGATATTGCTTAAATTTGGTTTTATCATGAAATGTCTTATTTTCTTCTCCATCTATTGTGATTGAAAATTCTACTGGGTATAGTGGTCTGAGCTAGCATCTGAGGTCTCTTAGAGATTTTTAGATTCTCCATTAGGAAATCAGGTATTATTCTAATAAGCTTGTATTTTTGTGTTACTTGTTTTATTCCCTCTTGGTAGCTTTTAATGTGTTTTCTTTCTTCTGTATGTTTAGTTTTTTGATTATTATGTGCATAGAGGAATATCTTTTCTGGTTCAGCCTATTTGGTATTCTGTATGCATCTTATATCTTGGTAGGCATCTCCTTCTTTAAGTAAAGAAAATTTTCTTAAAAATACTTTCTGTGCCTTTGACCTGAGTATTCCTATTATTTAGTCTCCTTTCTGTATTCATATTATTCTTAGATTTGGTCTTTTCATAGTGTCCCAGATTCCTGAACATTTTGTGCCAGGATTTTTCAATATTTAATATTTTATTTTACTTAGGTATTCATTTCTTCTATCATGTCTCCAATGCCTGAGATTCTCTCTCCCATCTCTTGTGTTCTGTTGATGAGGCTTATCGCTAAGGTTCTTACTTTTGAGTTCCTAAATTTTTCATTTCCAGATTTCCCTCAGTGTGGGTTTTCTTTATTGATTCTACTTCCACTTTCAGGTCTTGAACTGTTCTATTCATTTCCTTCCACTGCATGTTTGTGTTTTTATAGGATTTCTTTAAGGGATTTATTCATTTCCTCTTTAAGAATCTCTATCGTATTTCTAACGGTATTTTAAAGTCCTTGTCCTGTGCTTCAGCCATGTGGCACTACTCAGAATCTACTCTGGTAGTGTTGCTGGGCTCATGTGGAGATATATTTTCCCTGCTGTTCTTGGCTATGCTTTTACGTTAGCATCTAGACATCTGGGTTTGAGAAGACTGTAATTTCAGGTGCTGATATATGGTCTTGTCTTTATTGGGTGGGTATTCGTTCGTTGGTTTCTGTTTCTCTCTCTCTCTCTCTCTCTCTCTCTCTCTCTCTCTCTCTCTCTCTGTCTTGGCAGAGTTTGGTGGCTGTGTGTTGCCTGGCAGGAAATTCTGGGATCCTGATAGCTGTGACCACTAGGGGTTCTGGGTAGAAGGTGTTCCTAGATATTAGGAACTAACACTTAGAAAAGAAGATGTGTTAGGAGTGGGGGCTGAGGGCGTCCACAGGACGGGGGTCCATAGAAGGAAACAAAACAGGTTGTTCCACTAGGATCTGCTTGGTCTCCTGGGAATAGATGCAGAGAGTGAGGAGAAGCCACACAGGTAGTCTGCTCCAGAGCTGGGGAGCCGGACATGCAGGAGAGGGGGAGAGTAAAGATCTGAAGTCTGTCTACCTGCTCTGCTGGCCTACTTGCTACTCTGTCAGGCTTGGCTGGTGGGTTCCCAGAGAAAGCCTGCTGGGGCGGGATAGCAGGATGAGTGGGGAGGAGGGTTGGAGATCTGTGTGATCTGCTAGGGTTGGGGCAGGAATAGCAGGATGAGCGGGGAGGAGGGTTGGAAGAGATCTGTGTGATCTGCTGGGGTTGGGGACAAATTGTACATTTTATATTTTTCCTTGCTGAATTTGCTCCTTTTTATTAGAGATCTGCATAAGCATGGCACTAACACATATTGACTCTTACAATTTCTTTCTTTCTTTCTTTTTTGGCTAAAAGTTCAATTGCATCAGTATCATCTGAGACCTTTGAAGCACTAAGCTAAAAGCCAGGCTGGATGTCATTGTCCTTAAGTATTAAGTCTCTAGAAGGAAGCCAATTCTGACAGGTGGAGTTGGCATCCTACTAAAAACCGATCAGTTATGCCAGTATTGAAACCCCCTGCCACTTTCCTATTGCCTTGGAAGTTTAACAGTCTCAGTTGGTTTTGTAAAGTTATTTACAGACTAGGTAAGGTCAGCCTTCCTAATTCCCAGGCACCTCCCAGGCCCTGCAGAAGCCCCCGGGCAGGGGCCATCCTTCACTGTACCATTTTTTTTGAACTCCTAGGTCAAAGGACACCCAGATGTCCCTGACCCTGGGGAAAGGCTTCCCCATGCATGCCTCAGTAGTGTGATTTCTCAGCCATACTGTAAAACATCTAGTCTGTCCCTTACCCCAAACTGGGTCCTCAAGATAGAATTAATGATTGCTGCAGCTTGTAACTCCAGGGTTCAATGCAGAACCAAGAAAGACCAGTAAACAGATAAATAAGTTAGTCCCCTTGTGCTAGAAGACATGTACAACAGGACTTACAGAACACAGCCACATCACTAATTATTAATAAACATGGTGGTCCATTGCTTGTACTCAGTTGATAAAGACCAAAGAATTGTGAGTTCAAGAACAGCCTGACTACATAGCAAGATGCTCTCTCAAATAACAAAATACATGAACTAAGTATGGAGCTCAATTGGTAAGTGCTTGTCTAAAATGCATGAAGTCCTGGGTTTGGCATCCAGCATCATGTGCTCTGGATGTCATTATTCATACCTATAATCATGGCAATCAGAAGAGTCAATTAGAAGAATTAGAAACTCAAGGTTATCTTTGACTTCCATAGTAAGTTGCAGCCTGGATTGTAAGAGAGATCCTGTGTATACACACACACACACACACACACACACACACACACACACTACCACCCTCACCACCACCTCAACAACAACAAAAGCCCACTGTTGTTAATCACAAGGATTCAAATTCTCATGTTCCATAAGTAGTTGAGCACATACAGAACTTGCTAAGATGCCCCAGGCGTGTTTCTAACAAGGGCACTAAGTGCACCAAGCACCTGGAAAGAGCAGACAGTTGAGCCGCTGCTTAGCTCCGCACTCCTGAGCTGCATAAGTGGATACAGGGCAACAATCAGAGCGAGGTGAGGTAGGAGAAAGAAGTATCCATGTGGATACAACCACCTGAGTTCTCTGCCCACCACATGCGAGCAGTACCTGCAGAGGCCAGAAGAGGGTGTTGTATCTCCTGGAACTGGGGTTGTATATGGTTCTGAGCTACCATGTGGGTTCCGGAAATGGAAACCACCTCTGGAAGGGCAGCCAGTCCTCTTAACTGCTGGCCATAGCTCCAGCCCCGACAACCTGTTCTGAAGCAGAGTTAAAGTTTGTTAACTGTTGTTTCCAATATAACTCGTTAAACATGGGGGTTAAAAGAAAGAGGCACGAAGAATATGCACATCCACTTCTAATATGAGAGTCAAAATTAAGTGTATTTGCAGAAGTCTTAGACAGCGGTTTGGGTGGCTTCTGAAATGACGTCTCAAAGCGTTGTAAAGCCACCAGAATGAGCTCCTCGGGTGAAATCCTAGGTCACAGGGTTGCAGGGAAGTTAAGATGTTTCTCCTACAAAGAGAGGATTACTCCTGTGTGAGAAACTGGATAAAGAACAAGGCCAGACCACAAGGTCGTATAGACTTAGACCTTAAGCAAGGCTTGCCGCAATCCTCATGTAAAATGAGTATCTTCTCTGTGTTTTCAGCTGTGATGGCTGCTCTTGGTTGTCAGTTTTGACTGTGTCTGGAATGAACTAAAACCCAAGCAGCTGGGTACACCTGTGAGGGACTGTTGTCTTAATTAACAATTCGTTTGTCTGAAGTGAGAAGACCCAACTTTAATCCAGGTCTTTTGAGATGGAAGATCAGATCAACCCTTAATCTAGGCCACACCTTCTGCTGGTGGCCTACTTGAAGGACATGGAACGAGGAAGCTCTCTCTTAGCCTGTTTGTTCTCACTCCTGCTAGCAAGCCTGTTCCTTCCCTGGCATTAGAGCCTTCTTCAGGATTCTCATGTACCCTGAAGATCAGCCAAGGCATCCAGCTTTGTAGACTGGATTCTTGGACCTTCCCTTGGTAGAGAGGCATTGTTGGATTAGCTGGACCACAGCCTGTACACCATACTAATAAATCCCATATATATGTGTGTATGTATACATGTATATATGTGTGTGCATATATATTATATTGTGCATATATGCATATGTATATATGTATGTGTGTATGTATGTATGTATGCATGTGTGTGTGAGTGTATGTATTCATTCTGTAAGTTCTGTTTCTTTAGAGAACCCTGACTAATACATTAACCTTCACAGCAAATGTTAATTGCTCTGGAATTTGTGGTTGTCAGCTGGAGCGAGGGTTCAACTCTAGAGCGAGGGGCTCCTTTTCCTTCTTATGTCCTGTCCTGCCCTAGTTCACTTTTATAGCTCTGCTAAGACACAGACTAAAAAGAAGTAACTGTCTGTGTCCTGTGTCCCCTCCAGGTTACAGTGCATCGCTGGGGTGCAAGGCAGAAGCCTGAGAAAGAAGCTGAAGCAGAACCAGGGAGAACATGGCTTCCTGGCTTGCTTCCAGCCCCCCGATCCTTCCTATACCTCCCAGGACCACCTGTCCACATCAATGAGTAATCAAGAAGGCAGAGGCATCTCCTCTAATGAAGATCCCCCCTCTCAGGTACCTCTAGCTTGTGTCAGGTTGACAAAAAACTAACCAGCAGAGCATCTTTCAGTCCCGCTCAGTCGCTGTGATTGTTCATTATCTTTCTGAGCATGTACAATGCTTCTGCACACAGTCAGGTCTGAGAGTACTACAGTGCACTTTCTCAGAGTCCACAATACAATGAATGCGTACAAGGAGCTCATCCCCACAGGACTGAAATAAAGCAGCAATGGAAGATAAAATCCAGGCGACTCTACCCCAGGAAGTTCACACCCATGTGCTCAGCTCTGTCTAACTTCTTCTGAGTGCCTTTCTTTCCCTTAACCCTTGTGCTTAAGCCTATATTAAAAT
This sequence comes from Microtus oregoni, assembly GCF_018167655.1. Classification (NCBI taxonomy): domain Eukaryota; kingdom Metazoa; phylum Chordata; class Mammalia; order Rodentia; family Cricetidae; genus Microtus; species Microtus oregoni. The sequence continues at coordinate 59,239,719 of NW_024543063.1, read as the reverse complement.
ATCTTAATTAAACCCCCAACTCTCCTTCCAAAACTGAAATATAACTCATAGGTAGCTGTCAGAATATTCTGGCACATTGTGAGGGTGGTTGTTTCCACCCTTTTTCCCCCCTAACTGGCCTGTGTGTCAGCGTCAACACCGTCAGTAACACCACCATCAGAATGAATCACACTACCCCGCAGGAACTCTTGAGCCAAACTGAACCCAACTGTGCATTATGCTCAGCTTGAAATAAGCCAGGTCTCACAAAGAGAAAGAAAGATTAAAGGGTCACACAAACAGAGCACCGCCTAAGCAGTTTCAGCTAGAAAGAGGAAGAAATGAGGGGAAGGAGGAGCAACCAAACCTGCTGCGAGAAATCAAACTTCAAAATATTTCCGGTCAAAATGACACTTTGTTTTGTTCAGGAGTCTAACATACACACACATTTTTCCCATGCCTAGGAAAACGTTTAGCAAATTCAACAATACTTATTGCTTCCCTCTCATCTTTTAATTCCCCTAAGTTAAGTCATTTCCCCCTTTCGGTGAGCGTCTTTCGGCGCTGTTTCATCTTTTATAATATAGATGCCTGGATGGTCAACACCAGTGGCCAAATGATTTCATCTGAGTGGTGTCTCATTTCACGTGTTCTCAGAGGCATTTTTGGGATTCAGGGTTGAGGTGCATACGTTGACAGAATTGCCCAAGAGAAGCTTTAAAGAGACCTTAAACAGTGATTTCCTAACAGACACAGAAGAGGTGAGTCCTGCCCCAGCGCCTGTCTGCTCAGTCAGCCTGTGGGGGTTTCCGACTCTGGCACACACCACACAGGGCACAGCACCCTAACCAGTTAGGAAAGGGCTGTGTCCTCATGGGACCTGAGAGTTCTCCACCTGCTTTACTCTGTTCATTTGCCAGCTTGCTCATTCATTCATTCATTTATTCATTCATTCATTGACAAATATGAGGCGAACCCCTCAGTGCTAATGCCCATGATGCATGCAGAGGGCAGTGTTAGAAAAATAAGTTCACCAGACAGTGGTGGCGCTCACCTTTAATCCCAGCATTCGGGAGGCAGAAGCAGGTGGATCGCTGTGAGTTCGAGGCCTGGTCTACAAGAGCTAGTTCCAGGATAGTCTCCAAAGCTACAGAGAAATCCTATCTCAAAAAACACCAAAAAAAATTTTTTTTTAAAAAAAAAAAGGAAAAATAAGTTCACAGAAAGGCAGAAATAGAACATTGGTGAGCTTAAAATATACAAGCATTCCATATTTTCTCATATATGCTGTGTACATGCATACATACGTACATACATATATACATATGTATACACACACATATATCTCATGGCATGAAGCACAGTGTTGACTCTTTGGATGGAGGAAGAAATTAATGTGAAGGATGGGGAGGAAGAGATGAAAGAGGGTAGGTAATGGGGTGAGGAGACAAATATAAGGAAATTATATATACAATTACATATATATGAAAATGTCAGAATGAAACTCATTAGTTTGCACACTGGCTTAAACAATAAAATCATAAATAAATATATTTGCTATTTATCTTCTTTGGGGGGGGAGGCAGATTGCAATCTTTGGTTTATATCAATATTATCATTTTTTAAGAGTTCTGAATCTAGCCAGTCCAGCTAGGTAGGCTGCTCTGAGAAGCCCATCTCTTCCTTCTGGGACTAGGGTTGTAGGTGGGCCACGCTGCCCTCTTGGCTTTTTAAGAAGGTGCTGGGGACTCAAACTGAATTGGTCCTCACATTTTTGCAAAAAGTGCTTGATCCAAAGAGCCCCTTCTCCATACCCTCTCTTGAGAAAATTCTTGATGATATTGCTCTACCACACTGTGAGGTCGGGGCTATTGCCATCCCCTTTCACAGATAAAAAACCAGAGGTGCAGAGAGGATGAAAGACCTGCCGGTGCAGTTACCTGGACTCTCTATTCCTCAGAGCCATAAAAATATACAGAAGGTTTGCTAAAACCAAATGAACAACAAAAGCAAACAAAATTGTACTTTCTAGGTTTGGGGGACTCTAAGTTAATAGGAATGTGAGTTTTTCTAAAATAGTAATAATGGTAATAATAATAATAATCCTTGTACCTTCTATAAATATGATCCTGGAGGCTTAAAACATACAATTTACTTTGTTTAAAAAAAACAGACCTTTAATTAAAAATAACTATTGATAGGGGACTTTTTATATAAAATATGTACAGCTATTATTGAATTTTTTTCTTCAGTGAGAAAATTTGAAATAAAATCAGTGATGTTCAGGTCCCTAGCTTTAAGAAATAGGAACATCAAGTGACGGTATAGTCATTGGTTTCTCCAGAAAACCCACATGAACAGGACCCTCCTGTTCTTTTGAGAGATGAAAGAAGAGGGGTTGATTGAGCTCATGAAATAAAGATGTGATTTCTTCCTGCCTGAGGGGCTGTGTCTTAGTCATCGGGTCTGAAGTTCTCAATGAGAGACACTCTTTTGAATTGAAACATCACCAGAGAAGGCCTCTACACTCCCCCACGTCTCCTAAGGGGAGAAGAAACTCCTGAGGCAGTGTTAACATCTTGTGATAAATTATTACAGCTTTAATTTGTCAAATTAGCTTGCCATACCTTGGGAAGCGTTTGGCAGAGCTATAAAGGAATGGCAAGAGGAAAGGTAAATTCTAATTAACGATGGGCCTCCATAGCTCCGCATGCAGCTGTTTCTTTTAATAATAGTGTTTCTTACTGATTTGTGGAAGCTCTTTATATATGTTAGTACAACTTATTAGGTTCTGCCCTTTAGCCTTTTTCTTTCTTCTGATAACAGGATTACCACATTGAAAGAAACACACTGTAAGTTGTTTGGATTACGTAACCTACCTACCCCTCTCCCTTGTCAAGGATGGCTCATGGCCCACCTCTGGGCCCTCAGAGCATACCGCTCCAGAAGAAAGAGCCATTCAGTGATGGATCTGTGACCCAAATCCTCCTAATGGTTTTCTGTTGGAGCTATCAGAGAAGCAGCCGTCTTTCCTGGAGACTGTTAAGTTGCTAGTACAGGAGGGTAAGATTAGGGTATCCAAGATGGGTTCCTTGGAAGATACTATAGTCATTTCACTGCTGGGCTTTCCGACTACAGAGAGCAACAAGTCTGTGGTGCTTCAGTGCATTTGAGTTAGATTCCTTCATTTCAGTTAAAAGAGGCCTAACAAAATCACGCGCAAAAGCATTTTATTTCTTTTAAGATTACAACACGATGTTTTCATTTTGTGAGATGGAGTCTCACGTGTCCTAGGCTGGCCTCAAACTTGAGTTCATGATCCTCCTGTCTCTGTTTTCCCAAGTGCTAGGATTACCGATGTACGCCACCATGTCCAGTTACAAGTTCTATGCTCTTTAAAATCTAGTTTTGCTGATGCCCTTCTGCAGATATTCTTCAAAAGCCTTACTGGTTAATTTATTGAGCAGTTCTCTATTTCTACTGGTGCTTTTATTGTTTTGTTTGCATATCTAATCTTTAATTCAATCCTCCTTTCAAATAGACAGTTAGCTATCCCCAAATCATAACAACCCAATCTTTTTCCAATTATTTTGGTGCTGTGTTTCCTTTGTCCCGATCGTCAAGCTTTGCTTTTTGTCTTAACCCCCTATTATTAATTTTCCGTCAAGATTTGCTACTTTTCCTTACCAGCTTCCCGCCAATTTTAATTGATGAAGATTAATAACTGGAGATGAAAATTCACCCTCATTATTCTTTCCTTAGCCATCTTTCATATACATACATCTAGATTAGTTTTAGAATTATTTTTATCAAATTTCATAAAAAGCCTTATTGGGCATTGCACGGGACTATATATGGGAGAAGTTTTAAAGAAAATTTAAACATTGAAGCCATGTAAATTCTTAAAGTCACTCAGATTCCTTGGTAGAACTTAGTAATGTTTTGCATATTGGTCCTGGATGCCTGTTGAGTTTTCCTCTGTACATTTTTCTGTTTCTGCTAATTATTTTAGTGGAATAGTTTTTAGCCATTGTATTTTCTTTAACACTTTTTTACTCCTGTTTAATTATCTGTCTGGGCATACGTGCGGATATGAGTGTTGTGAGTTTTTCTCTGCCCCAGCCAGTCAGCTCCCAAATCATGACACGAAGACTTATTTTTAATTGTGAAAGCTCAGCTGATAGCTTAGCCTTATTTCTAACTAGCTCTTGTAACTTAAATTAGCCCATTTCTATTCATCTACATGGTGCCGTGTGACTCATGGCTTTTCCCACTCCTCCTGCATGTCTTGCTTCCTCGGAATCAGGCTCTCAACTCTGCCTTCTTCCCAGCGTTCTCTGTGTCTATAAATCCTGCCTAGCTATTGGCCATCCAGCTTTTTATTAAACCAATCAGAGTGACACATCTTCACAGTGTACAAAAAGATTATTCCACAACATATGAGTGCCATTGTACATGCATGAGGTCAGAAGACAGTCCACAGGAGGCAGTTTTCTTCTTCCTCCATGTGGAGTCTGTGGATGGAACTCAGGTAGTAAGACCTGGTGCCAGTGCCTTTATCTGCTGAGCTGTCTTGTTGGCCAATTGTATTTTCTGACCAGAGTCTACTATTATATACGAAAGCTATTGCTTTTGCCGCAAATCAGGACAGTAAACAGTCTTGGTTCTAGCAATCTCTCACTAAATAAGAATGGCAATTTTTTTCTTTTTTATACATCTATTTATTTTATGTCCTGACTGAATTCTCCCCCTTCCCCTCCCAGTAACTCTCCCCCATTCCCTCACCCCCACTCCCTCCTTTTCCATCTCCATCTAGGAAAGAGCAGGTCTTTTATGAGTATCAATAAAACATGACATGTCAAGTCACAGTAAGACTAAGCATCTCCCCATGTATTAAGGCTGGGCAAGGCAACCCAGTATGAGAAGTAGAGTTCCAAAAGTCAGTAAGAGAGTCAGAGACAGCCCATTCCCGCTGTTAGGAGTCCTGTAAGAGGACCAAGTTACACAACAGTAACATATAGGCAGAGGGCCTAGATCAGTCCCATGCAGGCTCCCTGGTTGTTGGTTCAGTCTCTGTGAGCACTTATGAACACAGGTCAGTTGATTATATGAGCCTTCCCATGGTGTTCTTGGCCCCTCTAGGTCCTACACTCCTTTCTCCTCCTCCTCAGGATTCCTGAACCCTGCCTAATGTTTGACTGTGGATCTGCATGTTTCCATCAGTTGCTGGATGATTCCTCCTCTGATGACAATTGGGTCAGGCACCAATCTGATCACAGGAGACAACCAGCTCAGGCTCTTTGAATGGCAGTATTTTTTAAAGATAAATTTTCATTTTAATGATATGTGTGTGTTGGGGTGGGGTTGGGATATATGCATGTGAGAATAGATACCCAGGGAGACAAAGATGGCACTGAATCCCCTGGAGCTGGAGTAGTAGGCAGTTCTGAGCCAACTGATGTGGATGCTGGGAGCTGAACTCAGATTTCTCTGGGAAAACAACAATCCCTGTTAACCACAGAGCCAGTTCTCCAGAGCCCTAGATGTTGGAGAGAGAGAGAGAGAGAGAGAGAGAGAGAGAGAGAGAGAGAGAGATACACTGGGTGTGGATGTGTTTAAGATACAACTTACATACCACAAATTTAAACTTTTAAAGTATGTAATTTAGTGGTATTTATTATGTTCACAAAGTTGTACAACCACCACCATTTTCTGATTCCAAAACATTTCATCATCCCTCTGAGAAACCGCACAGCCATGCGGCTGCTCTGCACAGCTCTTTCTCCCCAGCCACTGGCAACCACTAATCTGCTTTCTGTCTCCATGGATTTGCCTATCTGGACATTTTGCATGTGTGGAATCTTGTGATGTGTGGGATTTGTGCCCGGCTCTCAGTTACTGGCATTTGTAATAACTACCCATTATTGAAGCATATTTCAAGACCTTGTTTCTTTCTTTCTTTTTTCTTTCTTTCTTTTTTTTTTTGTGAAATGAGATTACCTGAATTCCAAAATACAGTATCTTGTTGATCCATAATGGGTTTTTATCATTCATTCTTCTGAGCGTATAAGTTGGTTGTTGTTGTTTTAACCATATGTTTTCAATTCTTTTTAGTGTGTACTTAGGATCCCAGATTAATTTTGCCTGTTAAAGAACATGTTACAAATGGAAGCATATCTCTTGTAGTCAAGGTTAGTTTTTGTTTTGTTTTGTTTTGTTTTTTTCTTCAGAGTGGTTTTGGGATTTGGGGTTAATTCTGTTTGATTTTATAGGCACAGTCTCTCCAAGCAACCCACGCTGGCCTTGAACTGGCCATTTTTCTACTTCAGTTTCCCAGGCACTAGGTCAAGGCCTACCTGTGTTTCTAACACTAAGTCCTACTGATGTTTTCGATCGTTATTTATATTATCGCGTGCATTGGGAGGTGGTTCCTTTTTATTGATGAGCTCTATGAATATATCCACTTGTCCATCTCATCTCTCATGGGTGAACTTGGGGACTGTTGATGCTATGTGAGCTAAGCCGCTGCAAATACTCAGGGACACGCCTTTTTAGGATCCCTGTTTTCATTCCCTTAAGTCTACAGCTGGGACCGAAGCAGCTGGCTCAGTCTACTGAGCTGCACAGGAAGACACCCACACTAAGTGGCTGCATCATTTTAAGTTCCTAGTAGTGTCGCACTCACTTCTTATCCCATTTACTACATATTTACTGAAATTTGATGTTGCCATGGTTTTTAAAGTTCTTTATGTTAAGTTTAAATTCTGATTAATGGGAACCTGCTGCCGCTGACATGATAAGTCAATCAAAATGAATTAATAAATCCAGGTTTATTCTGAGCACAGCATTCCTGGGTGGCCCCAGAGGAAGTTGAGAAAAATCATGTATTTATTCTCTGGAGGCAGTTTAAATACCCTGTGGGAGTGATCTTGAGCATCTCTGGGGAGGGACCATGGTTTGGTCGGCTTTCTCAGTGTTGGAGTATGGACTGAGGTAACTGGGCAGGGGATTGGGGTGGAGCCTCCACCCGAACATTCCAGACTCTTTGGATATATGGGTGCCAGGGTCTAGAGTGACACTTCTGCTCAAACATCCCAGACTCTGGGTATATGGATGCAGGTTCATGTCTAGCTGCTTCTTGTAGGCATGGGGCCATGTTGGGGAGAGGAGAGTAGGAAGTTGGTGAGGCCACGTTCAGCAGGAGGTGTGGGTGGAGAGGCATCAGGTTAACTGCCACCCTGGAGACATCAGCGATCTGTTTCTTGAGGGAGATGAGAAAGCAGGATGCTAGTAGAAAAAAAAATAGGTTGTTATTGGCCCTATGAACAGGACTAGCCAGGGGAACAGTGGTCAACTGCCAGAAAGAGTGGAATGGAGACGTGCCCTGGTTGTACAAAGAGGCAAGGGTGAATGGGTGAGAGATGAGAGCAGATATGCCCTTTAAAACAAAGCTTTCAGTTGCTGTGTAGGTTCACATTTGAGCCTGGAGAGATGGTACCAATGGTGAAGTCCCAGGAGCTGGTGCAGGTGCTGGTGTTATCTGGAGAACCCTCTGTAAGCTGGTCTTGGCCCGGGCAGGAGGAGTGATCCTACAAAATATGCTCGAAAATGGGTGGGGTCACAATAGTCTCTGGGGACTGTTAGATTTTTGTTGTTGTTGTTGTTGTTTTTAGCCAAACCAGATTTGTTGATACAACAGCAGAACTCTCAGGAACCTGCAGGTAACATCCGAAACCTGTTAAACCTAGACTATGAAGCCTGTGAAAGAGGCACACCTGTCTGGACTTTTAGCAGGAAACTTAATGTAGTAATGAGCTACCAGGACCTTAAGTCATCAAATGCCATTCCATAGATCTGAGAGGGATAAATGAATAAGCAAAAGTGAGACATATTTTCCAGCTACCTATGCAAGCCCAAGTCTCTCCACGGTCTTTGGTGAACCCCAGTCTCAAAGACAGTACTTGCCTTTAGCTGCTGAGCCCAGGAGGCCTGACCGATGTTTCTGGGGAGGTGATGGGGGTAGGGTTCGGCCTACCTGTCTTGGCAGGATGAGGTGATTGATCTCCTGGTGTCTGTCTCCCAAGTGTTGGGATCATAGTTGTATAGGTGTATTTCACCACAGCTGGCTCATTGTGATTGTAATGAATGTCTTTCATCTGCTATTGACCACGGGCATTTTTCTTCTATTGGAAATGGACTATTCAAATTTAAAAAGTGTCTCGCCAGGCCACAGTAGCATAAGTCTTTAATTCCAGTACTCAGGAAGCAGATGCAGGGGGATCTCTGTGAGTCTGAGGCCAGCATGGCCTACAGACCTAGTTTCAGGACAGCTAGAGCTGTGATACGGAGAAACCCTGTATGGAAAAATAACAACAAAAAAAAACAAAAACAGAAAAAAAAAGTTGTGTCTTTTTAGTAGTTCACAATCATTTTTATGTGTTCCTGATACAAGTTTTATTGTATATATCTGCACCCAGTCTCAGAGGATCTGACTCTCTTCTGGCCTCATCCAATATCAGGCGCACACACACGACGTACAGACATGTATACAGGAAAAACAGTCACACACATAAAAATAAGAGTAGATAAATGTAAAAATGTTACCTATTTATGTGTAAACAGAACCACACATGTACCTAATAGAATTGTAGGCTGCTTTATTTATTGATTTCAGCTATCAATTTTCTTTGGTGTCTGACTTCTGTTATAAATGACGACACACCAGTTTCTATAGTTTTTGCCCTAAATGTCTTGCTTCCTTTTATCTGGCTGCTCTTAAGATTTTGTCTTTGAGCTGGGTGGTGTTTGCCCATGCCTTTAATCCCAGCACGTGGGGAACAGAGGCAGAAGCAGGCGGAACTTTGTGAGTTCGAGGCAAGCCTGGTCTGCAAAGTGAGTTCCAGGACAGTCAGGTCTACACAGAGAAACCTTGTCCCAAAAACAAACAAACAAACAAAAAGATTTTGTCTTTGGGATTAGGCTTTAAGAAATGGAACTAAGGATTCATGAGCACAGCTGTCTCAGAATATATTTCACCTGGAGTTTACCATCCTTTTTGCATTTGCGGATCAATATCTTTTGTCAAATACTAGAAATGCCTGGGCTCACAGCTCTCTCCGTTTTTGGAGTTGTGTGTGTGTCTGTGCACCTGGTAGCCTGGTGATGTAGGCAAGACCAAGGTTCTGCCTCTCTTTTCAGCCTTAATTAGTAGAGATTCTACATCCAAGCTCGTTCATCTTTTTGTCTGCCATGTTAGATTCCCTAGTAATCCAATGTATGATTAAAATTTTTTCAGGCATGAAAATATTCAATTTTGGAGTTATCAGTGCAAGTTTTTAACTTGCTTGTTTCTTTACTGAGGGTTCCCAGCTGGCCTTACGATATATCTATTTTTTCCCAATAGTCATAATTTAAACAGCTGTGTCAAAGTCCTTATTGGCTAATCAGAATATTTGTGATTTCTATCATTTTCTTTCTGGTTAGTTACCCCATTTTTCTGGCTCCTCTCTATTCCTAGAAAGAAAAAAAAAACTTTGTTTGGCTTTTGACTCAGATATGGGTGTTGAATTTTTTCGGAGATAACTTTTGGGAGATGTTTTGGACTAACTACCTCACTTGTTCTACTGGTGTCAATCTTGTCTGCTCATCCCTCAAACCTCAACTTTGAAAAATGAATTATATTAACACTTGTGGGAAGCTCGATTTCTTTGGTCTGACCCAGGATCCGGTTGTGGTCCTTACTCACCTCTTCCCCAGGATCCCATCCCTGCCCAGTCTCAACTCTGAGAATACAGACTTAACTGAGTCCTCTTCACCACAGCTAGGTCTCTGGAGCCTTCCCAGATTGCTCTAATACTTCCTGGCAATGAGTGTATTGTGTTTTCACAGCGCTGGGCCCTGGAGTGTAGTAAGCCTCTCTCTCCACCAAAAAGTGGCCTTATACTGATACTGGCCCGTACAGTACTTCATGCCTAAGAAAAGCTGTCTATTTTAAACTCAGCATTGTCCGTGGAGAATGTCCTGTACTGGATGCTTAGAGCCCTGTAAATGCCATTGTTGAAGGCCAAGCAGCTTTCACTCTGGGTGAAGTCTGAGGGCCTGAGGGTGGCTTACTGCTGTCGTCCATTAATTCATGCCTTTCCCAGAAAGATAAGGACCATTCGTGCTGTTGATTGTGCTAAATCAAGAGCAGAGGTTAGCCTGGCACCTAAGGGGAGGCTTCTTCTGTTATTTCTCTCTCAGGTCAAGCTGGCTCTAGAGTGTAGAACCTGAAAGCTGACGGATTGGGTAAACCAGTTAGCAACACTGAAGTAGACTTAGTGCAAAGATTGAAACCAAAGTCAGCTCAGGTCAGGGTGATGGGCTGACGGTAGACTAGGAGTGGAACTAGTCCGTGATGGTCCTGGATTAAAAACTGAAAGTTCCTAGGAACGTCCTCAGCCCTGGAACCTGGGGTAGCATGTCAGTCGAAGCCTTAGTCTCAAGCGACCCTCAGTGTTACACAACTGATTCTCAAAGACTCCAGTGAAGCCAGGAGAGAGATCCCAGTGCCATCTCAGCTGTGACCAGGTGAGACAAGGCCGACCACCCTACAGGGGTCAGGAAGCAGCAGTTGTGAGGGCAGATGCAGCCAGCTGAGGAGAACCCAACAAGGGCTATTGACTATCTGATGCCAAGCTGGCAGCTTATACTCTCAATACCAAGCAGGACTAGCCAGAGGACCGAAGTGGTCTTCAGAGGCCCCTGGAGAAGGATAGAAAGGGCCATAGGGACAGAATAAAAGTCGGAACTTCCTGTGTTGCAGTTGGATCGGGGCTTATAGAATTATTTGAGGATTAAAAGAAATCCTGGCCCTGAAGCTGGTGTGCTGGGGACATCTGGGTTACATACACGTCCAGATATTGTCCTGTGTTATATGGAAAAACACATGTCAAAACCCCGAGAGTTCATTTTCCGTTTGTTTCTTTGATAAAGAATGTATGAGCACATTCTTTACTTTTCATTCATTATTTTTCATCCCTAACCAGGAGTTCTGATGCAGTTGCCTGGGCCTGGAGTTCTGCCCAAGTGGAAGGATTCAGACAATGGTTTGGGGACCCAGAGCTCCTGCTTCTAGATTTAAGACCCTGGGAATGGTTCTTAAATCTCTGAAGCCTTACTCCTCAAGACCATGCAGTATTTTAGAATCATGCTGGAGAATTAAAGACGATATTAATGAGATTGATAGCAAGCAGAGCTGCATGTGGCATTTGTACCAGTCGGCATAAAAAAAGTATTAGAAAGCTGGGCGTGGCAGCCATTGAGACTGCCCACTGGGTGAAGGCACCAACCACCAAAGCTGATGAGCTGGGTTCAGTGCTGGGAATCCACACGGTGGGGGGAGAAATCTGACTCCTGAAGGTTGTCCTATGACAGTGGCTCTCAACTTTCCTCGGGCTGTGACCCTTTAATCCAGTTCTTCATGTTATGGTGACCCCCAACCTCAAGATTATCTCATTGCTACTTCCTAACTGTAATTTTGCTACTGTTATGAATTGTAATGTAAACGTCTGATATGCAGGATAGCTAATGTGTGACCGCTGTGAAGGGTTGTCTGACCCCCCCCTCCCAAAGGGGTCATGACCCCACAAGTTGAGACATACTGCCCTGTGGCACACTACATACCATGGCACACCTTTCCCCCTCCAAATAAATAGACTTTATTGTTATTATCTGGGTGTGGTGGTAATGGGTCACCAGTTTGAGACCAGATCAGGATACATAGTAGGTTCCGGTCTCCAACAAGCTAACAACAGAAAGGACAGAAAGAAAAGTGTAATACAGACATGAATCATCATCACACTTACGATTCTATTCATCTTCCGAGGTCATTCTGATTTTCATTTTATTATATTATGACAGCATACTATATTTTAAGCATTATTTTCCTTGTACTACCTAGCCCGAAGTCAGTCTCTCTCTCTCTCTCTCTCTCTCTCTCTCTCTCTCTCTCTCTCTCATTCACTTCCATCCCATGTCTAAAGAGAAAATTTCAAAACCTCCTAGTGGCAAATTAAAATTCAAGAAGTAAAGCAAAAGCCGAGGTTCCCCTGCAGTGAGTTCGCTAACAGCAGGTTTTACTTATGGCGAATATCACTTTACTGCTTTTAACAAACTTCAAAGAAAATGTTGTAAAGCCATTCATTCTACATGTCTGTTTCACATCAGTCACAATTAGGTCCCAGCCTCACTTCTCTCCCCTTGTTAGACCTCATAAATCCTGGGACTAGAGTGCCGAATGTGGATCACATTAGGAGTCCTCAGAAGTGGCCTGATAGATACGAAGCACTCGAGGTCACCCAGCCTGGCACATCGAAAGCCAGAGCTGCTGCTGCGAAGGTGGGTTAACGACCCCGCCCACCTCAGGGCCAGGGATCCTGTCCACCGGGCACATGCTGGTTTCCAGAGCACGCTTAGTGGAGCCTCAGAGATGGCATTCTGGCAGCCAGGAGTAAAACGCTAACTGCCCAGCGGTCCCAGTGAGGGAGACCCTGCCAGAATTCTGGCCTCCTCTGTCCTCTGCGCTTGCGTTCTGCAGAGGGCTGAGTTCTGCTGCTACCCCTTCCAAGGAAACTGGAACAGATGAAATGGCACCGGGCCTCTCTTGCAGCCCCTTCTCCCGTCTCTCTCTTCCCTCCCACGCTATAAAGTCAGGGAAGTTGTTCATCAGTGGCGAGCAAATTTTTCTATTTGAAAAACGCAGTGAAAAGAAAAGGCTATATAGCCGAAGAAAACAGACTCCTCGTTCTATGTGAAAGAGTTTAAAGGGTTTACAGTTATCACTCCCGTGGCATTTATAAGATCACGGAGACTGGGGCCTGCTCATTTATCCGGCCCTGGCTGCTGCTTCCCACGTGAGGCTTTTTCCCCTGATAACCCCGGTTTTATTCCCTTAGAAGCACCAACACTTGTTTAAAAAGGAGTCTTTTTCTTTAATAGAAACATTTCCCCAAATGTCCCACGTGTTTGCCAGCCTTTTAAAGTAGACTTTCTTGAAATAAAATCTAGCCTTTCTAGCGGGTCAGGCTATGATTTCTGCTAAGGCTGGGGACGCATGATGTTGAGGGAGCCCTGATCCAGACAGTCTGGGTTTCACACAATGCCTGGCGTTGCCATATCGGCCTAGAGACGTTGGGCAGCCGGCAGATCCTAGCCACCACCACGCTCCATCCACAGGCACGGATAGGCTTTCCAAGCCTGAGGCATGCCGCAGGGTTAAGTGACCGTCTGCTTATTGAAAGTGTCTCAGATGATGCCTGAAAGATAATGAGTGTTGAACAGGAAAAGCATAATAAAAAAATGTGTAATAAAATAAAATTAATAAGCAAAATGCAAGGGTAGTAAAACAGTAATAAATTAGTGCGTGCACTGCTGTCACAGGGAATGGCTTCAAAGCTCTGTGGAGGCAAGCTGATCCCACTTAAATGGCCCGAGTATAATACTTCGCTATTATGCTAGCTCCTTATCTCTACATAGTTCCCAAACTTCCTTTGAACAGCGCTATTACATCTGCCTGCTCGCTGGGGTCAGCGCCCATCTGTGCAGGCATCCACTCCAACGTTTGTTCCCAAGAGCCCATGCGATAGGGAGCGGGCAAAAACAAAATGGGCAGCAACTTTGTTAAATTTTGGTGTATTTGTTTATCGAGGTATAGAGGACAACTTGCAGGAGCGTGCACTCCTTTCCACCATGTAGGCTCTTTGGATGAAAAACGGGTTGTTAGCCTTGCTGGCAAGCACCCTTAACATGGGAACTATCTATCCAGCCCAGGCATTATCTTTAAGCACTTGGGCACCACAATACATGCCTGCTATCCCAACTCTCAGGGGAGATCACAAGTTCAAAGTCAGCCTAGGCTTTATAGTGAGACTCTGTCAGACAAATGAAGAGAAAGGGGGACAGAGTTTTATCAGTGTTTAAAAATTGGCATACAGGCTGGATGATGGTGGCACAGGCCTTTAATCTAAGCACTCAGAAGGCAGAGGCAGGCGGATCTCTCTGTGCCTGGAGCCAGCCTGGTCTACAGAGCGACAGTAAAGGCTACACAGAGAAACCCTGTCTCGGGAAGAAAAATAAAGGCATACAAAGTAATGGGTTTCGTTATGACCTTTTCAGAATACTTTTCTTTTATTGGTACCCCACCTTCTCTTCCCAGTCCCTCCTCACTCCTGCTGGCTCCCTGTCTTCTTCCAGTAGTCTCCTTCTGAAATAGCTAGAAAATGGAGCAAGCGTAGGTACCTCTCAACACATGAATGCATAAGGAAGATATGGTGCATATATACACGGAATTCTATTTGGCTGGACAGGGAAGTGAAATCATGGCTTTGCAGGAAAATGGATGAAATCGCAAATCATTCTGCACAGACATATTTTTTAAGTATGACTATGTAAACCCTAAGGTATGGCTTTTTAGGTAGCCTCTCCTAGTTTGTGACTTAGCATTATATTAGCCAGGGTGGTCTAGATTTGCTACAGAAATAAGAAGTCCCTGTACTTGAGGGGGCTTAATAAATCAGAAGGTCCACCACTCACGTTCTGTGGTTCAGGAGGGTTCTGTTCAGCACGGGCACTCGGGTGCTCAGGCTGATGATCTCTATTTCAGCGTGTGTTTTTGATACATGATCCTTTGGGGGGGAGGCACATTTCATATGCAAACTATTACAGAACATCAGAGGTGGTATCTAATTCAAGGGAGAGTGTCCTTGGGGGCGTGTCCTAGGCAAGAAGGTCTTGTTCCCAGGAGGCCTGGTCCCTTCTCTACTTCTGACTGATGTGAGCAGTCACTTCTTCCACAAGCCTGCCATGATACTCTGCATCCCTCACAGGAGCCAGTCAACAAGAGACTGAAGCTTCCGAAACTACAGAAGCCAAAATAAAGCTTTTTCTTCTTGATTTGTTTCTGGCCGGTATTCTGTTACAGCGAAAGCAAACTAACACAGCCGCATTCTGAGCTTGGTGTTTCTGGTGAGTCTGTTTGTCCTTTTTTACACAAGAAGAGACAGGCTCAAACTATGTGAACCACTTGCCCTGATCAGAGTTGGCAACGAGGCAAACTAGACATTCAAACTAGATCTGTCTGACACCAAAGTCCATGTCCTATTTTTTGAGGTTTTTTTAAATTGATTTTATTGAGCTATACATTTTTCCTCTGCTTCCTTTCCCTTCAACCCTATCCCATGGTCCCCATGCTCCCAATTTACTCTTCTATAAGGTTCAGTGTGTCTGGCTTTATGTTGAGGTCTTTGATCCATTTGGACTTGAGTTTTGTGTGTGGTGATAGATATGGGTCTATTTTCATTCCTCTACATGTTGATATCCAGTTATGCCAGCACCATTTGTTAAATATGCTTTCTTTTTTCCATTTGATATTTTTTTGCTTCTTTGTAAAAAAATCAGGTGTTTTAAAGTGTGTGAATTAATATCCGGGTCTTCGATTTGGTTCCATTGGTCCTCCTGTCTGTTCTTATGCCAATACCAGACTGTTTTTAGTCCTGTAGCTCTGTAGTAGAGTTTGAAGTCAGGGATTGTGATGCTTCCAGGAATTCTTTTATTGCACAGGATTGTTTTAAAGCCCATCTTCTTACCCACCACTTCCACAACTGCCTCGCAGAATCCTGGGGCTGTAAGGAACCTTGAGATGGGCAGGTTATATTGTTACTTGGGCTGTGACATTTCTCCATCAGAAGATGGTCACCCCTTTGTTCATCTATCTCTACCCTTGCTTTCCCCTCAGGGGACTGCTTTCAGTTGAGCAAATCTATGCTGAGCATTCACTGTGAGCTCCTATGGATCATTCCAGAAGAGATATTAGGGCACCACACAGGAAACGGAACTCTGGGTTTTATAGTCCTCTGAAAGAAATCCAGGAATAAAAGAAGACAAAAGTGAAATACAAAACGTAAGATAATTTATAAAGGCAAGTTGCCGCAGTATAATTATGTTGTATGTGGTACAGACTGACCAGCTGGCTGTTGTGTGGGGTGTGGTAGAAAGGACTTTCAAAAGCTGTGAGGGGTGAGTGAGTTGGCTGAGCAGGTAAAGGAGCTTGCATCCAAGCCTGACACCCTGAGTTCAGTTCCCAGGACTCATATGGAGAGAGAGAACTGACTCCTTCAGGTTGTCCTCTGGCCTCCATGTTTCCCACAACATGTACGTGCATGTACACACACAGTCACACAGATAAGTAAACAAACAAACACATAATGTAGTAAGAACTTGGAAAATTGTACACTGTTTCGAATAGAGTAGCAGTTCTCTCTACCCCCACTCCCCGCCTTTCACAATGCTCTCTACTCATCCGTAGAAGCTGCTGCTGTTTGCTGGCTAACATTCTAGCTCACCTATCAAACCGCACGGCTCATCCTTATGGTCTTGAAGTTTGCCCTTAAACTAATCCATCTAAATTCAAGTCTACAAATAACGTCCCACGGCTTTTATTACTTATTAATTTATTTCTATACTACTGTTAGACACGTGTGAATACTTTATTTACTGTTAAGATTGATATAGATATTCAAGCATTGTCTGTTTTTCACATGTTTCTTGCATTACCATTCTGCTTTTCTTGCTGATTGTCACCTGCTCAGATGGCCATCTGCTGCCTGAAATTGGCCTTGTTTTATTTTGGTCAGGTGTTTTACTCAGCAAGTGACACACACACACACACACACACACACACACACACACACACACACCATGGTTGTCTGCTGGATTCTGAGACACCTGTTCCAGGTCATTCCTTTGTAGATCATGTTTTCTCCCTGGTAGTTTTAAAGGTTCACACTTAGGAGGACCCGAGGTTCCTTTTTTAATTTGAGGACATAGGGGTTACATAATGAAAACTCTTGATTTATCTTCTTCCGTGCCTGTTAATTCTTTCTATTAAAAAAATTTTAAATCCATTTCAAAACTCTTTTTTATTTATTTATTTATTAAGGATTTCTGCCTCCTCCCCGCAACCGCTTCCCATTTCCCTCCCCCTCCCCCGATCAAGTCCCCCTCCCTCATCTGCTCAAAGAGCAATCAGGGTTCCCTGACCTGTGGGAAGCCCAAGGACCGCCCACCTCTATCCAGGTCTCCTAAGGTGAGCATCCAAACTGCCTAGGCTCCCCCAAAGCCAGTATGTGCAGTAGGATCAAAAACCAGAGTCTACAGAAACAAGCATTTCAAAACTCTTAACTAGTCAATATGAGACATCTTTCCTGATAACTCCCCTTTTTTTTCTTTTGTGTTGAATTATGGGCGATTTCCTCAGACTGGCCTCCCAGTTCATTCTTCTCCCACCAGTCACGTGCACTTTATTTATTTACTTGCTTACTTACCTATTTATTTATTTTTGGTTTTTTGAGATAGGGTTTTTCTGTAGCTTTGGAGCCTGTCCTGAAACTCGCTCTGTAGACCAGGCTGGTCTCAAACTCACAGAGATCTGCCTGCCTCTCTGTCCCAAGTGCTAAAGGCATGTACCACCACCGCCCATCCACAAACATCTTTTAGTACCACTGATTTCTCAACAATTTTATTTCAATTACTGAAACTTTAATTATTACATCATTTTACCCTGTTTTCTTGCTATTTTTTCAAAGACTATTTCATCATGATTTATACTCCTCTGCCCTTTCCTCACATCTGGGAATGTTTTGAGCACACTGATCTGGGGTCGTTTCTGGACTGTTGTTATTTTGGAGTGAAAAGTCTCCCACTTTTCCTATCTATTGGCTTTCATCCTTCTCCCTTTTGGCTTTTTATAAGCTCATCTTCATGGGACACGTGTGAGTGAAAAGACACCTGTGGGGGTTTTGCACTTACCAATTGTGAACAATATTCTACAATAGCTTCTTACTCTGACATCCCTGTGGCACAAGAGACAGAACCCAGGCCTTGCTGCCTGACGCATGAATCTGTTTCTTTGAGGCGAATCTTGCTACTCGGATAGTTGGGCATTATTGCTGTCACCACAACCTGGAACCTCCCTGTATTAGTATGGACAGCACAGGAGGTGTTAGCAGGCTCAGTCAGAGGTCTCAGCAGTCTCCACCCTGCAGAGAAACTGCAGTAACTAACTTTCATTCACACTGGTCAATAATCCGTATACCCTCTTGCTTGGACAGAGGAAGGCTTTGCCTTTCCACTGAACTTGGCCCAGAAGAAAGGCCTTGCTAATTTCCATGGGTCCTGTTCCTCAGAGTTTGTCATGGCTGTATCATGTCAACAATACACATTCACTCGGGACTTCACTCACGCAGGACTTTCTCCACTCCCTTAGCAAAAAGTGTGATCGATCCTGTTACTGTCTGGGGAACCTGGAAGCTCAGTCCTGGAGAGACTCCGTGAGTTCATTTCTCCTACCCAAGGTGTGAGGACATATTCTCCATAGAGGCCACCCCACCTCCTTGGTAGGAGGGGTACTTTTGGAACATCTGCCATCCTTCCCAGCACATCTGGATGGACTTAGTTATATAGAGAGATGCAATAGATTATACAAAAGTTCAGTAGCTTGGCATGGTAAAGAATATTCTGTGTCCCATGCAGTTTGTGAGGCTCAGGAGTCCTGGGACAGTGTCTGCTACTCATCTCTGCTCTGGAGTTCCTCATGGAGGTTGCAGGACCATTCTCGTCTGAAGGCTTAGCATGGGCTGGAGCATCTGCTTCTGTGGTAAGACACACAGATGACTGGCCAGGCCATCCTGGCTGCTGCTGGCCAGAGGCCAAATTCCTCAGTGTGTAAAACTCACCATTTGACGATTTGAGCATCATCTCCCGGAGGCATCCGATTTACCCCAGCATGAGTGATGAAAGCAAAGCGAGGGCACAGCATCTATTATGGTCTGGTCTCACGGAAGTCAGTTGCTCCATCACATCTTGTCTGGTCAGAGCAAGCCAAGTCATGAAATCTCGGCCACATTTTAGACAGAGGGAGGGAGGAAGGGAGAGAGATGTTAAAGAATTTGTGAATATACATTATTTTAGCTACCACAACAGACAAGTAGGATCTTGGCAGCCAGAGACAGGTCTCAGGCAAAGAGTGGAAGTCACGTGGTCTGAGGGGTTAGAGTGAGGGATGAAGTAGAGCAGTGCAGAAGAAATAAGGAAGGAGGAGGCAAACTCAGGCTTCAAGGTGAGTAGTTGGCCTGACTGAATGACCTTGCAAGCAGTGTGGGGATAGGAGGAGGAGATGTATGGCTTTAGAATGAATCTACAGTTCCTAAGAAGGAAAAGGCACATCCAACTACACAGATACTATTCAAAGACTTGGATGGGAGAAAAAAAATCATATTAGAATCAATAGCTTTAGTACACAGAGCTTCAGGGCCTCGCACAGTTGTTACCCAGACAGACATCTCTAGCCTCATGTTCAATGTCACTAACAGAAAGCACATGGAGAAATACAGTATGGAGACTGGGAGCTGAGTCCTTCTCAGACCATATCTCAGAAGCTGAATGAGTTATTTAATTTCTCTTGGTCTCAGTTTTCATGTCTACGAAACGGGAATCAAGTACAGCCTCAACTCTCCTCCCACAGATGAATCAACTGAAAGGTGAAAGGTAGTTTTAAAATTACACTTTGAATCATGAAGTATTGTTGGTGCACAGAAGCAGTCGTTAACCTCACAGGGAGCACAAAATAAAAACAAGCATTTTGAATCTCATATGGTGGCACATATCTGCAATCCCAAGAGACGGCATGGAGAAATTGGAGTTCCAGGTCATCCTTAGCTATGCAGAGAGTCTGAGAGATGAGTTACACAAGACCCTGTTTATATGAAAGACAAAGTGACTGATTCTTTATGGTGTTAACCAAACAGTGAGATAGTAGAGTTGGGTGTGGTCCTCTATAAATGAATGAATTGAAGAAAGCACCCAGCTAGCCACATTTTGTACAGTAACATAAACACAGGAGTGACAGAGACCTCGAGGACTGAGCTAGCACTGGTTACCAGGCCCCTCTGGCCACTTCCCAGTAGTGCCAACCAAGCCCAAACACAGACACACTGGAGCTTCCAACCAGAAATTCCAGGCTGCCACTTGAGAGATGAGAGCTCCTAAGACAGGGAAATGACACACACCTGGGCAGGTCTGATGTATATTCCTTTCTGCGGAGGGCAGTGGAATTTGTTCCTGGGCCATTCATCATAGTGCTAAAATTAGATCCTGCTTAGAAGGAATGATATATTACTGATTACATAATAAAGATAGCTATAGTTCTCATGAGAAACAGAAGGGAGAGATATATTTAGGCATAGGGCAAATACATCCTTGATATGAAAAATGAATTCATTAAGTATTTAATCTCTATACCATTCCCGTGAAATAAATGCACACATACATCACACGTGTTTTTAAAATGACTTGATAATTAATATTGTTACACTTGAGAGAAATGCTGGCTTTCCATTGGGAAGTCATGTCGTGAGTCAAAGACGGTGGGCTGAGGGAAGCCCTCTGTCCAGTTCTGCAGACGGGGGGTCAGTGGAGATTTGTGTTAGGGCTTCCATGTGTCCTCTCACTTTGCTAAGCAATCCCAAGAGTCACCAAGGCCCTTTGCAAGTCCAGGCATGTTTTCTCAGAGTCATGGGGTGGTAGCTGGAAACATTCTCTACACCCGAGGACATCCAGGGCGTCTATTGGTTGATCATAGTTTGATCTTCTTTTCCTTAACTGCCTCCTTCGCAGCAACCCGGGGTTCTCTCCACTGCCATTGACAGATAGGGAATGTCTCACATGTTTTAAGCCCCTGGTAAAGGCATATCTAGTTATTCTGGCTTTAAATAGACACAGGGATGTCTGATTGGCTAATAGACAGGCAGATTGGTAGCCCATGGATCTCAAAGGTCAATAAAAATAAGTCTAGGTGGAATCAACCAAAGAATTACAGTTTTGAATACAATATTCATCTAGTTAAAATTAGTAGAAAAGGATGGTGGCTAGGAGGAAGATTCTAATAAGTTCTGAGGGGTTAAAAGTTCATTCCTTGGGACTGAAGAGATGGTTCAATGGTTCAGAGCACTAACTGCCCTTCCAGAGGCCTTGGGTTTGGTTCCCAGCTAACAACCCATCTGTAACTCCACTTTCAAAAGATCCAACCTTCTCTTTGGCCTCCATGAACTCTATATAAGTGTGATGCACAGATACACATGCAAGCTAAACACCTACACACATATATTAAAAAGAGCCCTACCCCGGTTCATTACATGTTTATGTTACGGGGGGGGGGATGGCTATGGAGTCAGAAAGGGACAATAAGACCTCTGACCTGACACAGACTAGGCACGTGATTTGATGTAAGGAACATGACCTCATTTGATAGTGACTTCCTCTTCCATCCCTAGTAGAAAATTTAGACTACTCAGATCCTCTGTGCTAAGGTATGTTGCATATGTAGCCTTTTGCCCAGTGCCTAGAACAAACAGGAAGGCAGCAAATATATGCTTTATATTGCCCATCTCCTTAAGGCTGTCTGGAAAGGGTGTCCTTAATAGTATAGAGTACTATATATAATATAATATAATATAATATAATATAATATAATATATACTAATAGAATACTGAAATATATAGTATATGTAGTATGCACTATAGTATATATAGTACTAGGATGTATTACATATATAAATTACATACTTCATTATATATTATTAATCTTTCTTCTTTTAGCAATAGAAATTTGTTTTTTTACTTTATCAGGTTAGATATTAAATTTTCCCCCACTCTTCTTATTTTCATGTGTGTGTATTATGTGCATGTGTGCAGGCATATTTGCGTATGTGTGAACATGTTTGCGTGTGTGTATAGACAAGTTTCCGTGTGTGTGGTGTGTGTGTGTGTGTGTGTGTAGACATGCATGGCTGTGTGCAAGTGCATGTTGAGGCCCAAGACTGATGCTTGAAATCCTCCTCCTTTGCTCCCCCACTTTATCTCTTGAGGAAAAGTCTCTCAGTCAAACCCAGAGCATGCCCATCAAACCAGCCAGCTTGCTCCTGGCATCTCCACTACATCCACCTGGGATTTTCTATCGGTTCTTGAGAACCTGAACTCTGGTCCTCAGATTTGCAGGGAAAGTGTTCTAATCACTGAGATATCTACTCAGCCCTGTAGAGTAGAGTTCTACAGTACTCCAGGGTGTCAGGATAGGCCAGGCTCTGCTGCAGTGACAAGCGACACCCAGTGCTCCCTGGCTCAATATTGCCTTCAAGCTTCATGCCCAACGAGGAGTCTGATGGCTGGACTCAATTTTGTCACTGTCAGATCTATGGTTCCATGACCTTTTGAAGCTTCCATCTAAACATAAGGCTTCCTCTTCATTGTGGGAGGGTGGTAGCTTGTCACTGCTTCAAAGAGGAGAAACTATATGGCATGGCTGCTTTCTTCTCAGTCCATGTGGTGCCTTGAAAGGACTTAGAGAAAGGAGACCCCTGCCACAGACAAAATGGTGAGGAGAAGTTGAATGCACCAAGTCCAGTCAAATCTCAAGGGGCTTTCAGGAGCTCAGGGGCCTTAGCTGCAGCCTTGCTTGCTACCTAGGAGCACTGAGATGCGCGTATGGGCTGACAGACTCTGGTGGTACCAATGCAACCTAGTCTCTCCTCCAGTTCTAAGCAATTCATATACCTTGCTTAAGTTGCATCCAAATTCCAAAACTTGGACTCTTTCTGGTGAGATGATTATTAATTTAGCGCCAGATACCTCATTTTCACTTTATATCAAAGCTATCTACTCCTTTCTTACAAATGCCCCATGAGGAGATTATTGGCTTCCCCTATGAGGTTGACTGATTGCCCAAATAGCAATTTTCCACCCATCCTTGGCATTCAGGCCTCCTACCATGAGTCCTCGCCTGACCCCTTGCTAAAAGGGAGGAGCTGATTTCTCCATGAGTCAAAGATGTGGTCAACTGCTTGATGAAGGCTCTCACATCCAAGGATGCTGACCCCACTCTTGACTCAATGGCAGAAGCTTCCAAGCTGAGGTGACTCTGGAGGGAGACGGTGCAGTGATGGATGCTTAGACCTGTTAGAAGCCGGGACACAGCTGACAACACCAAATGTGGGGATCAAGATCTTGACCCTACAGGTGCAGCCAGACCCAGTCCTGGAGGGCAGTTTAGGAAGAGACAGGAGATAGCAGACCTGTGGAGTCTGAGGAGAGGGTGCCTGTGGCACCACCAGACCATATAGCTGCTGGATTGAAGACAGTCAAACTAGTTCTAGAAAACACTAACAAATTGATACTTGTCTGAGATCATCTGGAGCTCAGTGAGACTCGGGACCCTACAGCTGGGGCCAACAGGGACTAACGACTACTACAGAAGGGAGACAATTCTCCACAGACGACACAGGAGCCTTCCTGACTCACTGGGTCTCAGGCGTGGCTCACCTAACCCACTTGTCCCCAAACTCTGGTTCAGTAGGATTGCTCCTAGTGCATATTACTATCGGTTCACATGGCCTGGGTTGAGAAGCACTTGGCTGATGTGTCTGCTCCTCTGAAAAGTCTCCACATCTGCACTTCTTAGCTTTATGTATGTAGGTGCCTCACTGCAAGGGAAAAAAGTAATAGCAGCCAGTGTGACTTTTTGGAGAGCAGCTTTTGAAGCTACTAATTACACAAAGTCCTGTCTTTGAGCAGCCCATAAGGCATCCTGGCAATGGCCTTGGCCTCCACCCTTGTTTGTCATGCATTCCACAGTCCAGCCTGTCTCACTGAAGAGACAATGTTGCAAGATAAACACTGAGAGCACTTCACGCTGAAAGGATATAGGAAAAGCGCTTTCAAAATAAGTCACAGTGCCTTGAAAAGTGACAAACTTTTGACTCGTCCGTATGGTTTTAGTTATTCTCATCAAAGCCTGGGGTTCCAGGATCTGAACAGGAAAAGAGGGGAAGGAGGAACGACAGAGAAAAAGTAAGTAGAAAGAGTAATCAGGGGTTAGCAACAATGCTGAGCATCCCAGCACCCCAAGAGAAGAGAGTAAATACAACAAAAGATCGCTAACTGGGACCTAAATACATATCAAAGGGAACATGGCTGCTGCTCCAGACAGTGTTCTGGGAATGATACTACGCTGTCTTACATAATATTTATGAAGAACAGAGATGTACATGCCCAAGTCAGCTTCCCCTATGCATGACACAAAACAATCTTTTATTAATATTACTTTAAATGCATTACCATTGTGCAGGATCTCAGAAGACCAAATATGAAGAGTGTATTATAGAAATCAAAGGAATAAATTAATGTAAGAGAAGAGACAATTGCATACCCTGCCAGAAATGTCTCCCCATTCTGTTACCCTGTAAAGCACTTTGTAAATGTAAATATTGTATGTAAATATTAGATAAATAAGTAGATGGATGAGTAGAATCTTCCTCTGGGTTTTGTAGAAGAATACAGAAGGCAAAGAGTCATTGTTCCATATCTCAAAGTTCTCTCAGGCTCATGTTTTCTGGTGTTGAGCAGTGACCTCAGAGAAGCCATGATTTCCTCAGACAATCAAGCTGACAACTGGTGCTTCAGAGTGGACACAGACAGAAAGATTAGTGTCTAGTGGTTCATGGAGTGGCCATGGTATATTATCTATTCAAAACTTTGTTTTGGAATGTATATATTTTAGTCTTAAAACAAAATTTTAAGTGTGTGTGTATGTGTGTATAGATATCACACTGTTGTGTGAAGGTCAGAGGACAACTCGCAGGAATTGGTTTTCTGCTTCCACCACGTGGGTCCTGAGGATTAAATCAGGTAGGCTTGCCAACAAGCATCTTTACTGGCTGAGCCCTCTCACTGGCTAAGAGGCTGTGGTTACACAAATGGACACTTATAGGGTACGTCATAGTGGTTGTGACGTGAGATCATTTCTAGCATGGGTTACACACTGGATTCTTGGAGGCCTTCAAGAAAACCCAAGAAGAGAGTGAGCTGATAGCACAGCTCTGCCCTCAAATTAAAACAGGTAAGAACCTGTCTGCGGCTATGACAAAGACTCCCTTTATCTTAGTTACTGTTCTATTGTTCTGAAGAGACACCACAACAAAGGTAACTTAAAAATAGAAAATCAGCTCACTGGAGGCTTGCTTATATCTTCTTCAGAGGCTTAGCCCATAATGTCAGCGTGGCCAGCAGGCAGGCCAGCATTGTGCTAGAGCAGTTCTGGGAGCTTACATGGTGATCCAGACAACAGGCAACAGACAGCAGGCAGCAGGCAGAGAAGGAGACTGGGCCTGTGATGTGGGGTTCCCCTCTGTATGCTGTGAATAGCATTGGTTAATAATGAGATTACCTAAGAGGGTAGAACTGAGCTAGGTGGGGAAAACTAAACTGAATGCTGGAAGAAAGGAGGCAAAGTTAGGGAGAAGCCAGGTAGCCCCACCAAAGACAGACGCTGGAACTTTACCTGGTAAGCCACAGGCATGTGGCAATACACAGATTAATTGGAAAGGGTTAAATTAAGATGTAAGAGTTAGCCAATAAGAAGCTAGAGCTAGTGGGCCGAGCAGTGATTTAATTAATAAAGTTTCTGTGTGATTATTTCGGGGCTGAGCAGCTGGGAACCAACAAGGGGCCTCCTTACTACAGGCCTGGTGTGGGTTTTTTGAAACCTCAAAACCCACACCCAGTGACACACTTCTTCCAACAAGACCACACCTCCTAATCCTTCCTAAACTGTTAGTCCACTGTATGAACCTGTGGAGACCATTCTCTTCCAAACTACCATGTGCACCATCTGTTAAGAATCAGGCTACTGGGACCGTGGTACAGTCTAGGCCCAAACTGCTGCCAAGTGCCATCCATATCTGGATTCATGGTCCTGCTGCAGCTGGGGTCTGTGATGGTGCCCATTGTGTATGTTAGCACAGGGGGTCATTGGAACCATGCTGTGCTGAGCTGGCCCCTCCTTTCATGGGCCCTGCCCCTCACTGGATACTGCTCACCCCTACTCTTGGGAAAGATAGCTCCACTCCTCACCATAGGCCTGCAACTCACCTGGGAAGCACACTAACGCTGACTCTATGGTAAGGGTCACAGGTGAACTGACCTAAAGGGCATGAGAACAGGAGAGCTGACCCAGGCCCGTCACATCTGCCATGTGGTGGCATAGGTGAGGGAAAGATGCCCTCCCCCTCTTACCCATTACCACCTGCAGCAGTTGGCCCTGTGGTCACAAGAGTGAGAGAACTAGCCTTGATCCTCACTGACTGCCACACACAGGAGAGCAGGCCCTGCACCCTGCCTGGGTAACACTCTAGAGTTGACCCTGTTGCTGCGGGCACAGGTGAGCTAGTCATGAGAGCAGGAGAGCAAGAGAGCAGATCCTGCCCCACCTCTTATTCCCCCGATCTTGAGAGAGGCCTCTGCAGCTTGCCTGGGCAGAAGAGTAGAGCTAGCTGGCCCTGGTGATATGATCTGCAGGCCCTAGAGCAGAACTGGCTCCCCGTACTTGCTGTAGACTGCTTTGGGTAAGCTAGCTGAGGCAGTGCTGGAGAACTCGCCCTGGCAGTGACGATGAGGGGAAGCTGGCAGGCTGCCCAATCCAGCTACCACCCAGGTCTAGAACCAGGGCCATGAATTGACCCACCTCAACATTCATGGAATCTATGAACTGTTTGAACATGTGAAGGAATGAACCTACAGATCTGAAACAGCAGGATCTCCATGACACAGGACAACAACAGGGTATCCAAGAGGAGCCCCAGTGAGAGCTCATTTTTGATGGGCGGTGTAGCAGAAGCTAGAGGCCTCGAACCAGACCAATGGCAATGAACATTTGCAAATAAAGATGCAAAGGGACTAAAGGGTAAACTGTGTGGCCCAATGGGCCATATTACAATTTCTATGACAAGATTCTTCTTTTTGTTGGTTGTTTTGTTTGTTTTATGGTTTTTTTTCTTTTAAATTTGTTTTTGATGGGGGGGTTTACAAGGGCAGAGGGAAGATTCAAGGAGACCAGAGGTGAGTGGGATCAGAATCATGGTGTGAAATCCACAAAGAATCAATAGAAAGTTAAAATAAAATTAATAAAAGAAACAGTAGGCTAGGTACCAGGTTATTGCCAACTGACCACCTGTGCACATAACCTTGTGAATGTGACTGCCCATTCTGTAATAAGGGATTTGACAATAACCTCAAGGTTGGCTTCTAGGAAGAATTCTTTTTTTTTTTAATTTTTTTTTTTATTGAGAAAAGGAAAAAAAAGTTTCCGCCTCCTCCCAGCCTCCCATTTCCCTCCCCCTTCTCCCACTCCTCTCCCCCTCCCTCTCCAGTCCAAAGAGCAGTCAGGGTTCCCTGCCCTGTGGAAAGTCCAAGGTTCTCCCCCATCCGTCCATGTCTAGGAAACTGAACATCCAAACTGACTAGGCTCCCACAAAGCCAGAACATGAAGTAGGATCAAAACCCCGTGCCATTTTCCTTGGCTTCTCATCAGCCCTCATTGTTCACCATGTTCAGAGAGTCCGGTTTTATCCCATGCTTTTTCAGTCACAGTCCAGCTGGCCTTGGTGAGCTCCCAATAGAACAGCCCCACTGTCTCAGTGGGTGGGTGCACCCCTCGTGGTCCTGACTTCCTTGCTCATGTTCTCCCTCCTTCCGCTCCTCATTGGGACCTTGGGAGCTCAGTCCAGTGCTCCAGTGTGGGTCTCTATCTCTATCTCCATCCATCACCAGATGAAGGTTCTATGGTGATATGCAAGATATTCATCAGTATTGCTATAGGATAGGGTCATTTCAGGTTCCCTATCCTCAGCTGCCCAAGGAACTAACTGGGGACATCGCCTTGGGCTCCTGGGAGCCACTCTAGGTTCAAGTCTCTTGCCAACCCTAAGGTGGCTCCCTTAACTAAGAATTGTGCTCCCCTATCCAATCTTCCTTTATCCCAATCATCCTGTTTCCCCAAGTTCCCCCCATCCTCTCCTTCTCACTTGTACATAAGCGACCCCCAAAACTCCACCAAAGAACTTTTACAGCTGATAAACACCTTTAGTAATGTGGCAGGATACAAGATCAACTCCAGCCGGGCGGTGGTGGCGCACGCCTTTAATCCCAGCACTCGGGAGGCAGAGGCAGGCGGATCTCTGTGAGTTCGAGACCAGCCTGGTCTACAAGAGCTAGTTCCAGGACAGGCTCCAAAACCACAGAGAAACCCTGTCTCGAAAAACCAAAAAAAAAAAAAAAAAAAAAAAAAAGATCAACTCCAAAAAATCAGTCGCCCTCTTATACACAAAGGATATGAGAGAGGGAAATCAGAGAAACTTCACCTTTCACGATAGCCACAAACAGCATAAAATATCTTGGGGTAACTCTAACCAAGGAAGAGAAAGATCTATTTGACAAGAACTTTAAGGCATTGAAGAAAGAAATTGAAGAGGATACCAGAAAATGGAAGGACCTCCCTTGCTCTTGGATTGGGAGGATCAACGTAGTAAAAATGGCAATTCTACCAAAGGCAATTTATAGATTCAATGCAATCCCCATCAAAGTCCCATCAAAATTCTTCACAGATCTTGAGAGGACAATAATCAACTTTATATGGAAAAACAAAAAACCCAGGATAGCCAAAACAATCCTATACAATAAAGGATCTTCTGGAGGATTTACCATCCCTGACTTCAAACTCTATTACAAAGCTACAGTAATGAAAACAGTGTGGTATTGGCATAAAAACAGAGAAGTCGACCAATGGAATCGTAAAGAAGACCCGAATTTTAACCCACATACCTATGATCACCTCATTTTCGATAAAGGAGCTAAAAGTATACAATGGAAGAAAGAAAGCATCTTCAACAAATGGTGCTGGCACAACTGGATGTCAACCTGTAGAAGAATGAAAATTGACCCATATCTATCACCATGCACAAAACTCAAGTCCAAATGGATCAAAGACCTCAATATCAGTCCAAGCACACTGAACCGGATAGAAGAGAAACTGGGAGGTACCCTACAACAGATGGGCACAGGCGATCGCTTCCTATGTATAACCCCAGCAGCACAGACATTAAAGGCAACATTGAATAAATGGGACCTACTAAAACTGAGAAGCTTCTGTAAAGCAAAGGACACTGTCACTAAGACAAAAAGGCAACCTACTGACTGGGAGAAGATCTTCACCAACCCCGCAACAGACAAAGGTCTGATCTCCAAAATATATAGAGAACTCAAGAAACTAGACTTTAAAATGCTAATTAATCCAATTAAAAAATGGGGCACGGAACTGAACAGAGAATTCTCAACAGAAGAAGTTCAAATGGCCAAAAGACACTTAAGGTCATGCTCAACCTCCTTAGCAATCAGGGAAATGCAAATCAAAACAACTTTGAGATATCATCTTACACCTGTCAGAATGGCTAAAATCAAAAACACCAATGATAGCCTTTGCTGGAGAGGCTGTGGAGGAAGGGGTACCCTCATCCATTGCTGGTGGGAATGCAAACTTGTCCAACCCTTTGGAAATCAGTGTTTCGGTTTCTCAGGAAATTCGGGATCAACCTACCCCTGGACCCAGCAATACCACTCTTGGGAATATATCCAAGAGATGCCCTATCATATGACAAAAGCATGTGTTCAACTATGTTCATAGCAGTATTATTTGTAATAGCCAGAACCTGGAAACAACCTAGATGCCCTTCAATGGAAGAATGGATGAAGAAAGTGTGGAATATATACACAGTAGAGTACTACACTGCGGTAAAAAACAATGACTTCTCGAATTTTGCATGCAAATGGATGGAAATAGAAAACACTATTTTGAGTGAGGTAAGCCAGACCCAAAAAGAGGAACATGGGATGTACTCACTCATAATTGGTTTCTAGCCATAAATAAAGGTCACGGAGTCTATAATTGGTGAACCTAAAGAAGCTGAATAAGAAGGTGAACCCTAGGAAGAATTCTTAAAACAAGTCACCATCTGGAAACTCAGTAGCCTGGTTAGTTTTTTTGCCAGCTTGACACAGCTAGAGTCCTTTGAAAAGAGAGAACCTCAGTTGAGAAAATGTACCTACTAGATTTGCCTGGAGGTAAGCTTGGAACATTTTCTTGATTAATTATGGCTGTGGGAAGGCCCAGCCCACTGTTGGCAGGGCCGCCCCCAGGCCTATGGTCTTTGGTGGTATAAGAAAGCAGGTTGAACAAGTTATAAGGAGCAAGCCAGTAAGCAGCATTCTTTCATATTTTCTGCGTCTATTTCTGCCTCCAGGTTTTTTCCCTGGCTTCCTTCAGTGATGAACTTGAGATGTGGAAGTCTGATCTAAATAAACCCTTTCTATTCCTCCCCAGTCATTCTTGGTCCTGGTGTTTTACCAAGGAAACAAACCCTAAGACACTCAAGCAAAAGTGTCAAACACCACGTAAGAAACCAACTACATGACAATGGTTCACTTTTGAGAACTACAGAGATTAATGGTATTCATGTCAGATAAAGAGACTTTGTCACTAAAGATGAATTTCCTATGCTGCCAGCAAGGGTATCAGCAATCTCCTTTTGGTATTCAAAACAAAGTTGATTGGAGCATTGATTAGATGTAGTAGGATTTATTCTAGATAACATTTTAGGATGTAAATTACAGAAGATTAAAAGGATTCCGGAAGACTCCTGGCACCGCATCCGCTGGCAAAGTGTACCTTGCAGGAGGTCAGTGCAGGCTGATGCTTGTGAGGTATCTTCCTGCTCAGTCTCCCTGGACTGCGTGGGTGGATTGATTGAAATTGCCCCAGCCTGTGCTTCACCTGGACAATTGATCTCTTTTGCGCATCCAGCAGCCCTTCAGATATTCCAGTCTTTGACCAAAAAGAGACATAGCAACCTCCTCTTGACATCATCAGAAATCCAGAAGCCGGTAATGGAGCGTTACGGTCATAAAGAAGAACAAAACCATGTCACTGGCAGGACGATGGGCAGAACTGGAGGTCACCATGAAATAAGCCAGACGCAGAAAGACGGATAACACATGGTTTTCTCAGAGTTTAGCTGAGATTTTAAAAAAGAAGGCCTGACGTTCTGGGAGAACTGTCTGGGGAGGCAGGGATAAGTGGGAGGGGGAAAGGAGATAATGGAAGACTAACATGATCTCAAAGTTTATAGCATGTTTGTAAGAAAATGTCACCATGAAGCCCATTATTTTATTCAATTATAAATTTCATAAAAATCAATTGATTTAGTGTGTTGTCAGAAAAACCTCCATTCCCTATTGGTCCAAACAGAGGCAAAGTTCAATGATATCTGCTCCACCCTCATGAGAAAAGCTTCTTCTTTCAGTGGGTGGGAATTAACATAGACTCCCCACGACCAGGCGATGAGCAGAGTGAGCGGCTTTGATAACTCAGTCTTAAGTGAGGTGTCATCATCAAATCCCTTCCCTAAGGTTCAGGACTCTAAGGGAAGAGAAGGCAGAAAGGTTGTAAGAGTCAGACAGCATCATCCAGACACAACAGCACTGACACACATATAAACTAACAGACATTGTGGCTGTGTGCACATGACCTGCATAGCTTCCAGCCAGACGGAGTCCCAGCACCAAGCAGAAGTGAATGCAGGATCCCACCCCTAACCTGCGAGGAAAGAGAAAGAGAAAATCAGTTTTCTCCAATGGCAATGTCACTGGCTATATCATGGTTGTGTTTGATGCAGCACTCTAGAGCAGGCCCCTTTCTCAGGAGAAGTTAGCCAACACAGACACCATAGATTTTGTATTTTGTTGTTGTTGGTGGTGGTGGTGGGTTATGTTTGTGTGTTTGTTTTGTCTTAATGTTTTGTTTGTCTGTTTGCTTTGATTATCTGGGTGTTTTTTTTTTATCTTCTTTGAGAGAAGAGAACATCAAGTTGGGTATATGGGGAGGTGAGGTAAATCTGGGAGAAGCTGGGGGGGGAGAAAAGAAAATTATGTAAATACATTATATGAAAATGAATCTTAAAAAATAATCTTCAAAAGACAATGTTTAGAAACCAGGCTGCCTTTTTAACTTCTGCATCTGGATAAGACATAAGTTTATGATACAATTTTTTAGGAATCAAATATGCATATAAGGACATTCAGTCACCAAAAGGATGCATTTGGTTGATCCAACAGGTCTCCAAGTTCACTGAGACGAAATACTGAACCCAGAGCAAGGACTTGGGCATAAGCCCCAAATTAGTCACAGGTGATACATAACTTTGACACAACATTTCCACTTTTTGGAATTTGCTCACTTCTCTATAAGTGGGGAGGGTGACATTTTTTTCAGGATCTTCACATATTTCTGTGACAATGAAAATAACAGCATGTGTGGAAGTGCTGAGAGAAGAGCCCTGCCAGGAAGATGAGGTCCTTACTGATGTCTGCGAATCACTGAGCCCTGTGTCTCTAGAGCAGCCTATCAACAAGCTGACACCTGACAAATGAGAGCTAATTACTGTGTCATGTGGAGCCCATTGTTACTGCAGCCTTCATATTCCACTGACAGCGTATGTCCTGCGAGCCTATATCCTTGATAAAAGACATTTCTCAGAGAGGATTTCAAGCCCCTTTCCCATCTCTTTCCACATGCTCTGAAAAACAAACAAGTGTCACTCAAGGATGGGTATAGTGGGACACACAAAGTCCTAGAACTGGAAAGGCTGACGTGGGAAGAAGGGAAGTTCCAGGCCAGCCTAGGCTACCTAGAGAGTAGCTGTCTCAAAATGAAAACAAAAACAAATGTCTTTCGAAATTCCTAAACAAAGAAAGAAAAGATAAAGAAAGAAGATTATAAAGACCTCCCTTTTAGGTTGTCTTATTTTTGTCAAGTGGTGTGTGTGTGTGTGTGTGTGTGTGTGTATGTGTGTGTGTGTCAGAGAGAGAAAGAGAGAAGACCACAGCCTCAACCCTTGAACTCTCTAGGCAGTAATAATCATTTAATTATTTAATTATTAATATATGCTGATGTTCTCCAGTTGGCCATAATACAAATTTTTGCCATTGGGCATTTTATTTAATCTCCATAAGAATACAAACTTATATTACTGCACCAAATTTAAGGGTTAGACAACTGACTTTTAGGGAGGTGAGACAACTTTCCTGAGGTTACACAGTGACTTGGTGATTGGCAGAGACGGTATGCCCTCTGACCTCAGCATTTATCACATCTTTCCTGAGACGTTGTTCAATTATTACTGCTTATTTTGTGTATAATCTGCCTTTGGGACAGATGTTCATAGTACACACAGAATCATGTCTGCACCCATCTGGATGCAATCTGGTGGTTTACCATTGCACCATTGTGTCTGCACCAATACGTCTACACCAATCTGGATGTAGTCTGGTGGTTTACCATTGCACCATCCTAAATGCTCCTGCTCCCTTCAAGGGCTGTGCTGGGAAGGAGATAATCTTCTGTTAGGGGTACAACCTAGCCCACAGTCACAGTCGTGTGGGGGCTTTTGGGGAACTACAGCTTCCTCCTGTGTTAGGTTGATATACTTAGCATTCAGTCTATCCTTCAAACAATACAAAGTAACAACAATTCCTTCTTGTGCACAAAAAGATTCACCAAAGATTCCCTTTCATTTTGCTCATTCATTCAATGAAAAGATAAATAGTAACTGGGCCCCTGCAGGGAGGCAGCCACTCAAAGGTAGGGTTGCATCATCAGCCTTGTGTTTAATCACAGCTATCTCTGGAATAGTAGGGAGCCTCTACTGTGGATATTTGTTAATTTTCAGCTATCCACTTTGGGTGGAAAAAGAACATAATCAGGACAAAAGCTGTGCAAACATGTGCATATGCTACCTCACCACCCCCAAGAACTTCAGACATTTACAAAGACCTTTGAACTTAAGCCAGACTAGGCTCTGGGGAAGAGGACCTTACAAAGCATCACAGCCAAGACCTGGGGTGCAAAAACAGAAGTGGAGGAGGTAGGAAAGGCGGCAGAGGCCACCCCAAGGATGAGAGGATGCTGCAGCTGTCTTCTCCAAATGTGCTTCCGCTTCCGGTGGTGTCTGCGCCTGCAGATCAGCCTGAGCGTCCTCCCCCAGAGAGCGGTACTTCTCTAGCTGCAACAGCTCTGGTTTTCAAGGCCTTCTCTGAGAAGAGTGGAGATTGTGTGACATGGATGGTGCTTCCACACTCTGCTGTACCCCACAACGAACAGCAGTTCTGGGTCTGTGCACGCAGTAATCGTGTATTTGCTTGATATCCTTGGAGGAGTGATGGCGGATGTGAGGCCGAGGTCACCTGAATGCTATCATCTCATCTGTTGGCGTTGATTCAGACCCAGTGGTTGAGAGATGAGACGCTCGGATTCAATGACACGTTAGAAAGATCATACACTGTGATCCAGGAAGTGGCTTCACCCCAAGAGGAAGAAGAATGGTTCAGTATGCAGTAAGTACATAAATAGACTCAAGAGCAAAAATCACAAATACACTTCAATTATTAGTCCCATAGATGGGAGGGGAAAGACCATTGATCCAAATCATCATGGCTGAATTAATTAAAGCAAACTTTTTTATTTATGTCCATAGGCTGCTTTAATTAAAGGTGGGGTTCCAGAGGTCAGTATTGGATGTGAGGGAAATAAAGCTGTTATAGCTCAGGGGTAGGGGGTTTTGGAAATTAGGGGAGAGGGATAGGTGGGGTTACAGGAGCAGAACATGACATGTGGTGGGAAGAAAAAGGTTATCACAACAAGGTAATCATAGGGCGTCCACATAAAATTTTGAAACAAAGATAGGGTTGCGAGATAGTTATAAAAAACTTTTTGAAGCGCAGACATGATTGCCATTCTTGGGACTATTTGTAGTTGAGGTTGTAGGTGGTCATGGCCCCGTCCTTTAAACATAGAGGTTCAATCACAAACAGGAATGAACTTAGTGTGTGTCTTTACTATAACAAGACTTTTAAGCTTAAGATGGAGGCAGGCTATTCTTTATGACAGACACTGAAAATGCCTTTCCCAAAGTTCAATTTATTTTTGTGATAAGTGCCCTGAAAAAACTAGGCATAGGAGGAACACTTTTCAACAGAATAAAGGCTGGGAGAGGTGGTCTAGTGCTCTATGACAGTATAATACCACCTAGAGCTGATGTTATACTAAGATGGAAAACTCAGTGTTTCTTCTAAAATTAGGTATGGAACACAGGAACCCACTCTCTCTGGCCTTATTCCATATAGTGATTCAAGTTTTAATCAGAAAGAAGTAAGACAAAGAAATAAAAGGAATGTAGACAGGAAAGAAAAGACAGACTATTCCTGTGCACTGTACTTAAAACCTTGACACCACCACCCCAAGAACTTAACACCACTGTAGGTAGAGTTTGTTGTTGGACTGTGATCAACTCTGTTGCATCAACTACTTACCAAATACCCATAGGAGAGTCTTGTTTTAATTATAAAGGTTCAACCAATAGCTCAGGTTTATTACTAACTAACTCTTACACTTTAAATATTTCTTATCTACTCTCTGCCACAAGGCTCATGGCTTATTACATCATTTTCTACACTTCCTGTTTTCTCTGCTTCTGCTGGTATCTTCTCTGACTCTGTCCCTCTTTTTTACCTGTCCTTATTTGGTTGTCCCACCTATACTTTCTGCCTAGCTACCAACTAATCAGCTTTTTATTGACAATGAGAGCAACGTATTTTCATGATGTACAGGATTATTCCACAGCACACCACCACCCAAAGCACTTAGACCTGATAAACACTTACAGCAAAGGCGTGGGATACAAAGTCAACACACAAAACCCAGGCGCTTTTCTGTGTAACAATGAAGATCATGCTAAGAAAGAGATCAGGAAAAGAGTCCCATCTACAATGAGCCCCCCCCCCAAAAAAAAAAACAAAAGAAACCAACAAAAACCGACCTACCGACCTGTAAACTGTCCTACGATGTGAGACTTCTACATTAAAATCCTTAAACACGGAAGCAAGAAAGTAAAGAAGGCACTAGAAGAGCTAGAGAGCCCTCCAATGCTCATGGAACAGCAATCAGGATCCTGAAAGTGGCTATCTTACCAAAAGCAACTGCATATTACCAAAAGCAACCTACAGGTTCTAAGCAATCCTCATCAAAATTCCACGGGTATTCCTCAAGGAATGAGGGAAAAAAAGTCTTAAAAATTACATAGAAGGGTTGGAGAGATGGCTCAGAGGTTAAGAGTACTGGCTGCTCTTCCAGAGGTCCTGAGTTCAATTCCCAGCAACCATATGGTGGCTCACAGCCATCTATAATGAGATCTGGTTCCCTCTTCTGGTGTGTAGGGATGCAGGCAGAACACTATATATGTAATAAATAAATAAATAAATCTGTTTTTTAAAAAATTACATAGAAGCAGAAAAGATCATCAAGAACCAAAGTGATCCTGAACAAAAAGAACAATGCCTGATGTTGGAGGAGGCCGCTTGCTCGTCCCAGCTGCCCAGAACCAAAATAATCACACAGAAACTATATTAATTAAATTACTGCTTGGTTCATTAGCTCTAGCTACTTATTGGCTAACTCTTACATATTAATTTAACCCATCTCCATTAATCTGTGTATTGCCACATGACTGTTCCCAGCATCTGTCTCCAGTGGGCTACATGGCAGCTCTATGACTCCACCCTTCTTTCTTCCAGCATATAGCCTAACTTTCTCTGCCTAGTTCCGTTCTTCCCTGTCATAGGCTCAAAGCAGTTCTTTATTCATTAATCAATAAAAGCAACATGTAGACAGAAGGACCTCCCATGCCAACTTGACTTCAGATTATACTACAGAGCCATAGTAACAAAAACAGCACAGCATTGGCAAAAAAAAAAACAGACATACAGACCAACACAATAAAAAAAAAAAAGACTTGAAAATAAGTCCACACTGTTTCAGTTACCTGCTTTTTGGCACAGATGACCAAAACACATGTTGGAGAAATACCCACTTTAACAAACGATGCTTCCACGTGTGGAAGAATTAAGCTGGGCCCTTATCTCTCACTCTGTACCAGAGGAGATCAAATGGATCAAAGACCTTTAATGTAAGATCTGAACACGGAAACTGCTACCGGAAAACAGAGGAAGCATTGGAGAGAATGGGCAAGGGCTTCCTAAGAAGGATCCAGCAGCTCCACAAATCAAGTAGCAAGTGCTGACAAGTGGGATTCCTGAAAGAAAGAAGAGGCTGCATCACAGCAGGTGCTGAGTAAAGACAGACTCCAGTGTGGGAAAGTCCCTGCCAGCTAGGTCTGTCACAGGGCCTAGCATCTACACTGTGAGAAACTCAGAAAGTGAAACACCAAACCCCACATCCCCCTCCATCCATAACTGAACACATGAACTGAATACACACAGTCATTACTCTATGAAAAATGTTGAACATCCTTAGCCATCAAGGAGATGCTAATCAAAACTTCCCTCTCACCCCAGAATGGCCATCATTAAGAAAACAATAGCAACTGTTGGTGGGAATGGGGGAGGGGACAGGAAACCTTATACACACTCCAAGTGGGACTGCAAACTGGTCCAACCACTGTGAACATCAATATGAAGGAATCTCAGAAACCTAAAACAAGAACTACCATATGACTCAGATCTAGCATCCCTGGGAATATACCCAAAGGAGGCCAAACCAGCCAATTACAGACACCCTGCTTACCCGTGTTTCCTGGGGCACACTTACCACAGCCAAGTTAAGGGATCAGCCTAGAGGCCCAATAACAGATGAGTAGGGTAAGACATGTGGTTTCATTCAGCCAGAAAGAGGACCAAAACCATGCTATTTGCAGTAAAAATAGATGGAATTGAAGGTTCTTGTATTAAGCAAAATGCAAACTAAGCCAGACTCAGAAAGACAGATAATGCAAGTCTTTCCTCCTCTGCAGAAGCCAGATTTAAATAGAGATAAAGATACAAGTAGTCATAGACAGATACACAGTATCTAGACAAATATGACATGGAAACATTCTCTTTGAGAAGAGAAGGGATTAGCAGAAGAGGAGGCCAGAAGAGAGTAACAGAGGATTAATATACTCGAAGTATATGACATATACAGCTGAAAACATTTTTATGAAACCCATGCCTTGAAAATAAATGTGTTCTATAAATGTTCTTTTAAATACTGTCATGGTTTTATTATGGATCGCTGTACAAATGACCTTTCTTTCTGCACCGTAGTTTATTCTCATCTGTAATAGGGAAGATGGATGGGTTTCTGTATGAGAAACAGGCTGCAGTAGTTAAATTAGTTACTACAAGGCTCGTTCTTACGGCGTGAGCGCATGCGCACTGCAGTGAACTCAACTGTTGGCCACTCTTCTCCCCGCACAGGCAATCCCTTTAAGCATGGAAATAGGGGAGCAGGAGGTTTCCTTCTTACCACTAAGCTTAGTTTAGAGGCATTCAGAGTTGATGTCCAGATAAAGATGTCAGATTGTACACACCTGTGTGTCCCTTCGCTCCAGTCTAAGACCATTAAAATGATAGTTTGTTGTTGTTGTTTTTGTTTGGTTTTTTTGGGGGTTTTTTTGGGGGGGGGGTTGGTTTAATTTTGTTTTCTCAAGACAAGAGAGTTTCTTTTCGCAGCCCTCACTATCCTGGAACTTGCCCTGTAGACCAGGCTGACCTTCCTTGAACTCAGAAACCCACCAGCCTCTGCCTCCCAAGTGTTGGGATTGAAGGCAGGCACCACCATGTCCGGCCATTTTGCTTTGTTTTTATTGAGACATGTTCTCATATAGTCAATGCTGGCCTCAAGATGTACTGTGTATCTTAGACTCCCTTCGAATTCCTGATGCCCCTGTATCTACCTCCTGAGTGCTGGAATTACAGGCTTGCAACACCAGGCAGAGCTGGTTTTGTTTGTTCGTTTATTTGTTTGAGACAAAGTTTTACTATATAGCCTAAAACTCAAAGTGAAAACAGCCTTCCTGTCTCTGCCTCCTGTGTGTGTGTGGGGGGGGGGGGAATTGCAGGCATGCTCCACCAAGCCAGCTTTTCTATTTGTTTAATCACCAAAGTGATGTTCTCACACTATCCTGGAGTTTGCTGGGTGGGTGAGACTGGCTGGCCAGTGAGCTCCAGTGACCCATCTGTCCTCACCTCCCCAGCACTCGGATTGTAAGCGCTCACCATCATCATGCCTGACTTTTTTATTTTAGTTCAAGGGCCCAAATTCGGGTCCTCGTGCTTGTACAGCTAAAACTTTACTGACTGAGCCGTCTCCCCAGCCCTGTGCTCCTTTAGTTTTAATTGCTCTGCACAATGTTTGCCTATTCGTGACATCTGTCAGGAGGAGCAGGCGGCAGAGCGTGACCAGGAGGCAAGGCCTGGGAACCTGCGGCACTGGGGGAGACATGGAGGTAGAACACAGCCAGAAGGGAAGGCCTGGAGATCTGTTGCTCCTCTGTAGGAGACAGAGCCAGATCATAGCATCTAAAAATGACTTGGATCCAAATCAGATGGGTGGTGAAGCCCAAAGTAGTGATTACAGTTCCTTTAAAAGATGTATACATGATAATCTAGTAGTAGAAATAACACCGACTCATACAAACTCAATTAGAAAGGGACGAAAAGGTAAAAGTAGGAAAAGAAATGAAGAACGGGTAGGAAGGCACACAGTGCAGACATACATCAGGGGAAAGGTGGCAGCTTTATTAACATCAGCAGAGGCCTCAGACAAGAAGTATTGCCACTGATAAAGAGGGCTATTACATTGTGATAAAGGGCTCCGCTCTCCAAGAAGACAAAGCGATGAATGATTTTATGTCTATAAATTCAACATCTTATCGCAAGTGGATAAATTTATTGAAAAAACACATCTTAACAAAAGTAGAAGAGAAAACAGAAAAAGTCAAAGGGCCCTTGTCTAATCTCAAAACTGAATTCATGATTTAAAATCTTTCAATAAGGAAAACCCCAAATTCAAAGATTTATTGGCTAGTTCTACCAAAGAGTTGAGTTCTCTCTCTCTCTCTCTCTCTCTCTCTCTCTCTCTCTCTCTCTCTCTCCTTCTCCCTCCCTCCTTCCCTCCCTCCCTCTGTGTGTGTGTGTGTGTGTGCTATATGTAGGTGTGAGGTTCACAGTGCCCGTGTGTGCATGGGAGGCAGAGGAGATCTGCTACCCGGCTCTATCACTTCCCACCATATTCCTTGAGAAGTAACCCTCCTGTCTCTGTCCCACACAAATGCTGGGGTTTCAGGGGTGCATGATCACACCTCGGTTTGTACTAGAGTTCTGAGGATTTGAACTCAAATCCTCATGTTTGGGCAGCAAGCACCCTTACTCTCCAGTCCCTGTAATTCTACCAAAGCTTTAAGGAAAGACAAACTCACATCTTCTGAACACTAAGAAAACAGAAGGAAGTACTTCACAAACTGTTGTTTGAGAGTAGAGCATCCCTGCAAGCAGAGTCTGATTGTGGGGAACCAGGTGCAGCCACTTGCTTGCAAGATTATCTGGATCCTGAAGCAAGAGGATTGATGGCAAGTTCCATGCTGGCTGAGGCAACAAACCCAAAAAGAGTCTGAAAAGACATTGCAAAGAAAGAGAAAAATATAGACTAACATCTTCCATGAATGAAGATGCAAAGCCCTGAATACAATTGAATTGAATTAGAAATCCAAGATACTAGTATGTGCAAAAGATAAATATCACTAATTGGAACTTAAGCTGGGATTGATTATTTGTGCATTATAAATGAAATAGTGACCAGGCAGTGGTGGAGCACACCTTTAATCTTAGCACTCCAGAGGCAGAGGCAGGCAGATCTTTGTGAGTTCGAGACCAGTCTGGTCTATAGAGTGAGTTCCAGGAGAGCTAGGGCAACACAGAGAAACCCTGTATATATATCAAAAACAAAGCCCAAACAAACAAAAAGAAAAGCCAGGATGTATCAGAGTAAGTTATTGAACAGGACCTTAAAAGCAATGCTAGTGGATGCCCATACCCACCTGGGTAACTGTCATTAATAATATAATAATTAATATTAATTATTAATAATAATTAATAACTGTCATTATGAACTTGTCTATGTGATAACACCCAAATTCTGGGATGAGTTAGATAGGGCTGGCTTTATGACACTGGGTACCCAGGAAGATTTTCATTGTAAATTAACAAGTTCACTGCAAAACATATATACTATGATTAGACTCTGAAAGCCTCCAGGCCCTCACCATGGGATTACATTTTTAGAAGCTTGGTCTTGAGTTTGTGGTTCTGTTTTGAAGACTGTGGAGCATTTTGAGGTGGAATGACAGTCAACAATTGAGTTGA
This sequence comes from Microtus oregoni, assembly GCF_018167655.1. Classification (NCBI taxonomy): domain Eukaryota; kingdom Metazoa; phylum Chordata; class Mammalia; order Rodentia; family Cricetidae; genus Microtus; species Microtus oregoni. Next base: position 59,198,514 of record NW_024543063.1, on the reverse strand, counting down.
CACGTAGGTGGTAATATTCTGCTGTGATAGGCTGACCACAGCTTGGCAGTTAGAAGAAACAACTTTGTGAATCTCAAAGGCTTTGTTGGTGATGAGGAGAGAGAGACACACAGCTTAATGCTGCCATCCTCAGCAGCCTGAGAACTTCTACCAGACTCTTAGCGACCTCAGTTCAGGCCCAATCAGGACTCATGCCTTCAAAACTGAAAAGAATTTCAGGACTAACCAGTCTAGAATTAGAGTTGCAGAGTTTGTTGAAGACATTTTTTAATATGGATTTAAGCACAAAGAAAGACAGCCATACCCAGGTGGATGAGTATGGGCTCTTCAAGGGAGAGTTGCAATTAATGGTCTTAATTTCAACCATAGATGCCTTTTTGATGACTCTTAAGTTGCATATTGAAAGATTGCCAAGGAACCCCTCCCTCTCCCCCCTTCTACCCCTCTCTCCCTGTCTGTAAGATGATACCAGTGGCTCCAGAGAGGCCTTGAGTGGAATTGCAATCCTACACAGTAAAACCAGAAGCCACCGGGGTTGCACAAGGGTGTCTAGTACATGTCCTTTCCTCACACATGGGGGTTCTGGTGAGATTCCTAGGAAATTGTAGGTTTACAGTGGGGAAGGGAGAAAGGCCTTAAGCAGTTGGTAATGATTCTGGCATTGTTTCCCTGCTGGTGACAGGCTTCAACCAGATTCAAGGATCTGATTCCTGTTTCCCTTCATGTGTTCTCAAGACTTTCCTTGCCTTTCTTCCCCACCTCAACGTAACTTTGGGTAAAAGAGGCCAGACACACGAGAGTATCTCCTCTAGGTCTCTGCACATGGGGCTTGTCGGAAAGAGTAATATGATGTAAATGACAGGGCTGGGAGCAGTGTGTTTTGGACAGGCCTGAACGCAAGGCGCAGGAACACTTTTGGAATAAGTGTTGCAGTTCTAGGTTAGTGTGCCTCAAGCAAGCACAGGGGCCCCCTTAACTGGGAGGGGTACAACCCAAGTCCTCCAAAGGTTGACTGAAATGGTAGAGAGGATGGTGCCATGTGTCCCCACTGCCTGTTCCCGCATGTATATGCCCGGACAGCCTGCATTAAATAGGCACAGTAACTAATGAGCAAGTATTCATAATAACCAAACAGAGGAACTGTGATAGCATCCTGTAATGACAGCCATTCTATATTTCTAGAAAATCTAGCATCTTCAGACTATGCGTGACTGCCAGTGCCACAACAATGAAGAGGGAAGTTCTGCTGTGTCAAAACTCCCTGAGCTGCACACACAAAACCTACGCAACCCTGTTCTGTGTAAATTACACTTTTGTTTTATTTTTTGAAAGAGTCAAAACATCTCGGTTGTAACAGAAAGAAGCAGATTACAATAATATGACCCAATTTCATCACCTTCAAAATAGTCAAAGTGATACTTCTTCCCCATGGTGGGTACTCAGACATGCACATGCATACACACACATACACACACACACACACACACACACACACACACATATACACGCACACACACATATCAAGAGGATCAGGAAGGAAATTGTGGAGGGTTTATTTTTCTTCATAAACTCAGAATTATTGAACAATTTAAAATCTATGCCTATGTAACTGATAATAAAGACTGGAGAAATGGGGCGTGGGGTGTGTATGGGGGGGTGTCATCTATAGTGTTGTGAGCTCCACCAGAGAAGCAATGGCTTTCATTTCCAATAGGAAGTTACTGGTGGTGAGTGAGCAGCAGACCTCAGCCCGGGACTGTCCCCTTACTATGTTCATGTCACAGCGGCACTTCTACCAGTCAGGCATAGAGGACAATGTGAGAAAATCCTGGAAAAGCAGGCATTAAATAAGACAGGAGTGGAATTGTGACAGCAATGGTCTGTGTGCCCTAATTACAGAAGTCACACACTTCCACTCCCCCCCCCATCCCCGCCACAGATGCAAAACCAAATTCCACGTTGTCTAATTAACCAACACACACGAAACTTTCCAGGAGGGGTAGGCGTGACTCAGCACAATCAAGGAGACCCCCCACCCCGCGCTTGCCAGTCCCCCCCCCCCCCCCAAGCTGTGCCGCCCTGCCAAGGGCTCCCAGGCACGCCATTTTGTTTTCACACATCTCTCCTTTCAGGGCTCGGCTTGTAGTATTTACAGAGAAGCCAGCCCGGTAAACAGTTTCACACAATGAGGTGCGAGAGTTGATAGGGTCCTATTCAGCCCTGAACTCCCCTGATGAGCTGCCAAAAGTTGTTATGAATGGCCGGGCTGACAGGGTGATGGCTGATAGGGGATAAACAAACAGCTCGGGCAATTCATGAAAACCCCCAGCGCCAAGACAGATCCGGTGGCGAGTGACAGTTGAGATAATGGAATTCTGGAAGCATCTCTTAAGGGGTCCTCTCCACAGAGTCATTCTGCTAATAGATCCCCTTTAATGTATCAGGAGCTTCAACTTACTTCTACAGAAATTATTTATGGTGATGTCTGGTGGGAAGAGCGGGCGCTGGACTTCTGTGCTGTGGCCAGTTCTCACTTTTTCCAGAGCAGCCAGAATCTTAGGAGATGGAGACCACTGCCTGCCATTTAAAGAAATAAGATATCCTATTTGCAGTTTGATTACCAGATACATCTCTGAGGCATTCATCTCTCGTTTATAAACCATTTGCCGCAGACCTTTGATTAGAAAATAAATATTGGCTTACACACTCAACTGCTAATATTTAAAAAAGAGAACAGTCTTAAATGTGGTTGATGTCAATTTTCAAATTGCAGCCCGTTTTGTGTTCATTTCCTTAAATCAGGCGTGACGAAGCAAGAAGGGATCAATTTGTTGATGCTTCGCTTTTGTGCCTGATGGTTTTTCATGAAGCGCATTGTGGTTTCTGTGAAAAAAAAAAAAAACAGACCATTTCTTGGTGTTTGGGGAAGCAGAAAAATAAAGACGTATATTGGAATGCATATACACATACTTAAATCCTATCAGGTGAACCAAGAGAGGGGGAAGGGAGGAAAGAGAAGGAAGCAGGGGACAGCAAGCCTGGGGGCAATGGTCAAGGGGTGTTGTGTGTGTGTGTGTATGAGAGAGAGTGAGTGTGTGTAAGTGTGTGAGAGGGTGTGTGAGTGTGTGTGTATAAGAGAGAATATGTGTAAGAGACTCAGTGTGTATGTGAAAGTGAGTGTGTATATGTGAGTGTGTGTATAAAAGTCAGTGTGTATGAGTGTGAGTGTGTATGTGTATGTGCGTGTGTACCTGTGTGTGCCTTGCTGTGTGTGTGTGTGTGTGTGTGTGTGTGCGTGTGTGTGTGTGTGTTGAAGGGCTGAGGCCAAGCAGTAGTAGAGACATGCAGAACCTGGATCCTATCAGCTGCCACCCAATTCAAAACCCACGTTTTAACGGGAGCCCCGGTGATTGACACATGCATCCAGCCATTGAGAAGCTCCATAATTGACGTGGCTGCTTCTCTTCCAGTGTTTAAGGTTGACAGTTGTGAAAGCTTGCAGCTTATCACGGTCCCTGTTTCACAAAGAGTTGGAAACTGTGTCACAAGTTAGTTATTTCAAGCTTTCTCAAAGTCAATTATAATAAGTCTTCATTCAATCCTTTTAAAACAATTTTCTTCTCTTTCCCTTAAGGTGTCTTGAGCTTTCTGGACCTCCTGGGAAGGTCCTCCTCTTCCTCGGCCATTTCCCTTTTACCCTGATCACCACATTCATCAACCCATGGCACAATGCTAGGCCCTGTGCCATCCTGGCTTTTAAAACACAGAGCAGGTAATAATGATATGGTTTTCATAACAACCACAAAGACACTACGAAGTCCTGTCTTGACTATAGAATCAGTTACTTATTTGTATGGAATTTTATTTGGTTTTGAGACAGGGACTCTTTACAGAGGCCTGGCTGACTTTGAACTCACAATCCTCTAGCCTATGTCCCTTGTGGGCTGGGACTTGTGGACTGCACCCCCACACTTTAGCTCAGGATCAACTATTTAACTATTATGTTGTGCAACTGAGTATCTTAAAGGAGAGCTCAAAGCCTCCTCGGAAGGCAGACAGCCAGGGAACTCTCATGCATGCATGGGATACAGTCAGAATCTACCATTAGAGACAGTGGCTTTAGACTTTGTGTTCATTAATATCTACAGAGTCTTTCTTAAACTTGAAGGAATCTCGAGATCTAATCCAGCTATCAACCAGTTTCTTAGGGACTGTCAAATTTAACCACATATAAATTTCAAAGTTTATGGCCCAAAGCCAAAAGTTATCAGGGAAAACATCTGCGATTTATAGTTATTATAAGGATTTGTCGTTGGTTGCTTGTTTGAGTGTGATTTTTTTTTATTGCATGTATTCATTGTGCAACACAGTAATGGTTTCCTTACAGTATCTTCATGTATGTATATAATGTGCTTCAATCATATTCACCCCCACATTACCCTCAGGTCCCCTTACCCCACTTATTCTGTCCCCAGATAGGGTCCCTCCTATTTTAACAAGTCCTGCCCCCCTCTTCTTCCTTCCCTTCCTCCTCTGTACTCTGCATGAGAGAAAACACACTATATTTCTCTTTCCTGGTCTTCCTTCACATGCTGATCTCCAGTTCCACAAATGGTATGATGGCCTTCTTCTTTATTCCAACTCAAACCCCACCATGCACAGATCCTGCTTTTCTGTGTCCTTCCATCTCCTTCTGGGCATCGAGACTGATTTCACAATTGTCTGCCTTCGGCTAGTACAGGGTGTGCCGGGGTGCCCTGCTCCTTCTGCTGCACACCCTGGAGTGGTACAGCTGGGTCATATGACAACTCTAGCTTTGGTTGTGACAACCTTCACATTGCTTTCCAGAATGGCCATACTAATTGACTGTTTCCCTAACAGATTCCACAGCATCCCCATCCTTGCCAGCATTAATTCTTATCTTAACAGTTGAGTTTATATATGTAATTCATTCGGGAAAAGGTACGTCCAATGGGAAAAAGGACACTTTGCATACAGAAACAAAGAAGACAAACCGGAAATGAATACATGAAATGGTGCTCAAATTCATTCATAAAGATGATGCACCAAAGCAAACATGGCAGAATATCTTAAGGCTGGCATTTCATCACAAATGATGAGACTTGACAATATCAGCTGCAGGCAGAAACAGGCTCTCTCCTCCTCACTGCTGGAACTGGGCTGCCCTCAGCATGTGGAAGGCTGGATGGTCACTTCTATCAGAACAGAGGATGTGCCCCGCGCTTTACCTCATCAGTCCCACACTGGGAATTTAATCTAGGAAAACACTTGCAAAAATGTTGAGCAGAGAGGAGCAGGGCTGTAAGAAGCAACAAGTCAAGGGCTGAGCAGCCTATGATGCTGCAACCCAATGAAGGGGAGCAGTCTCTGCCAATGTAGATCCAACCACCCTGTGCGCTTGGCCTGGCTGCTCTGTTTATTACACACACAAAGCAGAAAAGCAGAGACAACTTGCTCCCTTTAGATTAAAAATGCATACCGAGCAGTAGGTGATGGACACATTTTTCCAGAAAATGCTTCAAAAGAACCGGCTGATATTGCTCCCTTTGTGATGAGGGAATAGCTTGGCAGTGAAGGGTAGGAGAAATGGTCTTATTTTTAATGTTTACTCTACCTTTTCCGTTTTCTAGAAGTGTATATATAACGGAGGCCAGCAATGTCTTGGCACTGAGCTTTTGAGCTGTGTTGTCTTCAATCCCAGCTATAATAATATTAGGAGAAACTCTCTAGAGAGAATTTATTTCCCTCCCCTGTGTTCATCTTCATCACTGAATCCCTTCCAGCAAGGAGACTTCCCACCGAGCAGCCAGACATCCTGGAGAACTTTCTCCAAGGGGCACTCAAATTGAGGCAAGAGAATCACAGATTCCCAGTCAGTCTGAGGTACAATAACATAATTTAAGAAAGACAGTGAAAGACAGAGAAACAAAGAGATGCACAGAGACAATGTATAAATAGGGTGCTTCCTCTAACGCAGGGTTCTCCACCTGGTGAATTCCCTGCTCAGAAAATGGTCCAGCCTGTGTATGTGGACAGGGACATAAAACAAACCATCTGTTTTTTTGTTGTTGTTGTTGTTGTTTTTTTTTTGGAAAAAGAAGAGTGGGTCACGGATCACCTAATCACCATGGTCCCAGAAGTGAGCACTTTTGTTTTCCATTATACTGCAGGAGGGTTTCTGTTTGTTTGTTTGTCTACTTGTTCATGTTTGGTTTTGTTTTTCAGAAGTGGGTAGTGGGGAAAATCTTGAATGAGGATTGAACATCATTTGACTATTCATTAATCTACCCTCCACCCGTGTATGACTGGTAAGGAGAGAGAAATCAAAGAAAATTCCAGTGGGATATGCCTGCCAGGACTCTTTAGGGATGTGTAGCGCTGTGGTCTTCAGAGCTTCTCTGTGTCCTAACAAAGAGGTAAGAGAAGCAAAGATAAAGGTGGTTTTGCAGTCAGAGATTAAAGTGCAAGTTCCAGACCAGTGTGTCTTTGAAATCGTGGCCAGGAGACTTCTCTCTGAACCCCATTACATGGCCAGTATAGGCAAGGCTCTGCTCTAGTTGTAAGCAACCCTCTGGTTGTCAGCAGTTATATGCAATACAGGTTTAATCAACTCACATGAAGTCACTTGTTGATGGCCATGCACTAGGTGGCCATCCTCCCTGGTGTGGGGAGTTATTTACTGACCAGAACCAACTATGTGGTCCCCGGCTATGTATTCCCACATAAGGGTGTCAGAAAATGAAATTGTCTTGTGAACTGCTGAAAACAAAAGCAAAAGGAACTTGTGTAACAAAACTGGGCTATTGTTGCCACATTTAATGTCCTCATCTGTAAAGTGAGGTGATGCCCACCCTACAGTGTACGATGAGATTGACATAAGGATTCATGATAGAGGGGCGTAATCTACAGTAGACACTCAAGAAGCAGTTACTCTCACTGATGCCATTGACTCTCCATTGGTTGGGCCCTTAGGTGTATTAGTCAGGTTTCTCTAGAGGAACAGAACTGATAGAATAATTACACACACACACACACACAGATATAAATTTGTTAGATTAGTTTATACTAAAACGACAGCAGCAGTCTCACACTCAAGAGGCTGAGAGCCCAGTAGCTGCCCTGAACCTGGAGCCTCAGCAATCTGAGTCGCCCACAGCGGTTCTTCCTGGAGAGAACCCTGAAAATACTCAGTCCGCAGTCCACAGGCCTGGGGGCCTCATCAGTACCAATTTGGCACCAAAAACCCTGGAAGCTTCTTGAAGAACTGCTGGTCCTCCATTGGGGCTGGAAGCCTGGGAATGATGGTTCTAATACCAGTAAAGAATCAGCGGCAGCAAGGACAGACAAGATAAGATAATGGAGAGAAGGCCAGGCTAGCAACGGGCAGATTTTCTTCCTTCGGCCATGCCCCTTCAAACAAAACAATCAGAACAAAACAAAATGGAACAGGCTGCTACGGGAAGCTGCCACCCACATTTTCAGGGTAAGACTTCGCACTTCAATTAAGGCAGTTAAAAACATTCCTAAGTGTGGCTCCCTGCTCAGGTGATTCTAATTTGTGGCACAGCCATCGTAAGGGGCTTGTTAAACGTGCCCGGGCTGTAGACACCCAGTGGTGTTGTTAGTGTGCCTGTCAGCATGCCTATGGCCATAGTGGCTCTCCATCATGTGAGACAAGACACGCAGGAGAGCCTCTGGGTGTCACTGGGCGCTGGGTCTCAAGGCAGAAGGGCCTGGTCACCTGTCCCCAGCCATCACGTGAATGGAGGACTGTCTTAACACTTGCCTGGGCTCTCACCAGCGGTCAAGGAAAACCAGCAAATTTCAATGCTCCACACTTGGAGGAACTCAACCATTTGACGGCAGTCATAAGAGAAGTGTCTGCTAGTTTCTTCTTTTGGCTGCATTTCTCTAAGGGGATTGATCCTCATTTGCAGAAGTGCCACACGGTGACGTCGCCTCACCCTTAGGTTGGACCATAGGCTGGTGTGTGGACTGGAGAGTCGGTGGGACATGTAAATAGGCTGTGATTAAGTTTTAACTCCTGGCTCAGAGATGAGAGGCAGACAATTAAGACAAATCCGTGAAGGTTGAGCACCTAGCTCAGAAGAGAGTCTGTCTACTGCATCCAGAGCCATGAGTTCAATCCCCAGCATAGCCAATAAAGAAACAGAATCTACCAGGATGCGTGGGAGTTTAAGCTGTTCCACCCACACTTGGCTTCTCGCCACCATTTCCATACTTAGCCTAAGCTGTCCACACAACATTCCCTGACTCTCCCATCCCGTTATCCAATTAAACTCTCAGTAGGCCACCAGGCCCTACCTAGGATCTGTGGCCCTAGAAATTACAATGTCTTCAAAGTACCAGAAGTAAGAAAGTTACTAAAGTTCATATCTTCCAGTCAGAGCTCCGTGAATAAGATTAGTGCACCCTTATTCACTTTATAAGACTTTTTTAAAGTTCTGGGGTTTGTTTTTGTTGTAGCTGCTGCTGGTTTTTTGTTTGTTTCTTTCTTTGTTTGTTTGTTTTGGAAACAGGATTTCTCTATGTAGACCTGGCTGGCCTCAAATTCACAAAAATCCACCTGCCTCTACTTCCCAAGTGCTGGGATTAAGGTGTATACTTTCATGCCCGGCCTGAAAGTTCTGTATTTTCTATTGGGGTCTACTAAAAGTAAATTGTGATTAAAAAAATATATAAAGTTGACCCACTGGTCTTTGTCAAAATAATTTATTGGTTAGATCATTCATTTTTGTTGGCATATAAAAAACAATAGAAATACTCAGACATACAAATCAGACAGTCCACTAGCTAACTACAGATGACGAAGCATCTTTAATTGCCCCTCGTTCATCTGATTTGCCTTCAGATTGTTCTTAGAAACAGCAGATGGGCTCACAGAAGCTGTGAAAGCATGAACACGCCTGCATAGGTTCAAGCAGGGGTCCCAGTCGTGGGAGGGGGAAGTGGACACAGGTTCCCATCGCTAACCGAGACGCTATTTTCAAGTGTTAGTCTAGGGCAAAGGAGGAACCAGTCTCCTCCATTCAGGTCTCACTGGGTACCTTAGCCACGCCTCAGGGTGCCCAGGAGCAGTTGGCCACCACAAAATGAACTCAATGTGATTTTTGTAGACTTTTTGGCTAATTTTGCTTGCACATGTTTTTGTCTTCACAGTCTCTTGATTGTTTCTTTCAATTTTTGTTTGTGTGTGTGCTTCCTGTTTTTGTTGTTTTGTTTTTGTTTGTTTTAAAGAGAGAGAAAAAAACAACTTGGAAGTTGGGTGGGTAGGGATGTGAGAAAGATCTGGGAAGAAGAGAAAATATAGTTAAAATATATTGTATGAGTAATTTTTTCAAATAAAAAAAATTAAAAGCAAAACAAAACAGAAAATGAAGAGAAACGTGGGCTGCTTGCCAGTGTGTTCCTCCACAGCTCTGTGGGCTCTGAGACACCCTTCACCAGCATTTTGCTTGCCTGACTTGGGGCTCAGACCAACACATGACTGCATGGCCATTCCATCATTCCATGGTGACCAAGAACATTTGGAAACCGGTTTTAAGGGCGTAATTATCATTTTTTGTGGTCTTTTAGGAGTTTGAGAAAAAACTTTTGGCAGCCACAACAGCTATCATGTCACCTAACTCCAAGAAAAAGCCACTTGCATGCCCAACATATGTTATCCTCGGGCACTGTTGGTCTGATTCGCAGGGCTGGGCCCCATTTATGACAGCGGGCCAAGGCATTAAAGCCTTTAGACATACTACACTGACCTCTGACACGCTGCCAGTGTAACATTTAAAACTGTGATAGTATATGGGTCAAAGAACAAGCTGATGACACTCACAGATGCTAAGATGGAATGCTAACCATCATTTGATTGCATCTAAAATTGTATCCTTCTCATAACAATGACAACACACACACAAATAGTAACCAATAAATAAATAATAGCGGGAGCCTAGCATATGTAGCCATGGTTTTAAGCAGTTATGTGAGTCACCCCAGAGTCCCCACTGAACAGTCCCTATAAGGCAGGTGCTATTAGAACCCTTAACTTACAGACGAGAAAACCAAAGGCCCAAGAACTGAACTCACCAAACTTGCTCAACACAGGCATCTCCCGTGAAAGAAATCTGGACATCTGAATATGTCTCTTTCAAACTCACTCCATAAATCAAATTTTATTTCTGACACATTATGTGATGAGGAAGCTCTGAGTAGATACAGCTGTGCTAGGCTCCCGCACGCCGGTCACCAGGCTTGTTGTTCCCTTCAAGCAATGTCTATTTCTTCTTTCCTATAGCAGGGATAAACTCATTACAAGACTCACGAGTCTTCAATGCTAGTGTGGGCTGAATGTGTCTCCCTCTCGGGTGCTGAAGTCACACATGACTTCCATCGGTGACAGTCTGAAGACTGGGTCTTTTAGAAGGTGGTTAGTCTCAAGGGAGACCCTTACAGTGAATGCTGACCTAACCCACTGAGGTCCTTAGAAGGAGAACTGGACACAGTGCAGGATGCTGGGGACAGAGCTCTCTGTAAGCCAGAGTCAGACCTCCAGAGAGACCAACTCTTTTAACCTCCACAACTGTGAGGGATCAGTATCTGTGGCTGAGACCACGCAACTCATGACTTTTGGGGGAGGGGCGTGGAGTGGGGAGCAACTCTCGCAAGTGAATGCATACAGTCACATTGAAAGTAATGGCCATAACAACTAGCAAGAACTCAGTTAATGGTTTCACTGTTGCTTCGGTTGTGAATAAAAGCACATGCGACAGAACCTTGAGTTTTGACTTAAAAGCAGTATGTCCTGTGGTATTAAAATACAATCTGAAAAAGAATGTTTCATGTCCAGCCAATAGACTTTCTGTGAAACTTCAGCCGAAGGGCTGAATGCCTTCAACTCTGAGCTAATAAGGTCTACCAGCATTGGCTGAAAGCCAATGTCCGTAACAGCCTCATCATGTCAGGAAGTTGAGTTCGCATGTGACTTCAGACCCTTTCCACTCCTGCAGCAGACACTGTAAGTCCAGGCTGTGCATCAGCATCAGCCATGTTGACAGTAACACTCAAGTTAGGACATGCACACACAGTGGAGCTATCTGGGCATGCGTCCACGTAACTGAGGAAAGAGGAAGACAACAGACATTTTCCCTGACAAAGCTACCTAAGATGGAGCCACCATGTAAATTTCTCTAAAGTAGCTAGTCCCATGGGTTTCCTTTTGTGTTGGAAAGGTTACAAGACCACATATAGGCTCAGAAAAGTCCAGTGCACTGGATTAGGGACAGCCTGAGGACAGGAGGCTAGTGGCAAATGAACTGCATTATCCTCATTCTGGAAGGGGGACACTGGCTAACAAGACTTTGACCCCCATCCTCTAATTAAAGGTCAGCAAAGCTCAGACAACTTGAGTAGTGGATGTAATTCAATCCCTTGTTAGCTCTGCTGAATCCACTAATTTTCCGTATGTGTATATTTCTTGTGACATTTAAGCTTGTTATTTGAGAACAGAAGAGAAACCACTAAGCCATCAAAGGTCATTTGCTGATTACTTTCCAAGTTACTACACAATTTGAACTCACTTAATAATAGAACCCCAGATACGCAGAGGAAGGCAAGTCACCGCAGCAGGCTTTGGGTTGCCGTACAGTAAGTCTGAGGCTCACATGCTGGGAATCAATGGCTTGGTGACTTATAGATGCTGCCTAGCGCTTGAAAGACGTGATTGTGGATACATGAGGACAAGCCCTAGAAGATGAACCCTAGTGTTTGAGTTTATACCCAAACTCAGTTTGCTTCTGTGTCAGGAACCATATACCTTGGGCTACAAGAGTAGTCTGAATTGACAGGGACGCATCAGCCGCTGGCTCCTCCATGACCCACCAGAAAAAGTAGCTCTGAGTGAAGAGTCACCAGCATCGTTTCCAAGGCACCAAGTCAAAGCGTCTATGTAAAGATATTGAAGAGTCTAAGATTGCGGGAATAAGCCCTCAAGGGTCACATTGCCTTCCACGGAGAAACCACCAGCTCAGCTCTAACCAGAGTCCACCCCACAGGTCAAAAGGTGGAAGGAGAGAGACAGTGGCAGAGAACTGGGCTCAAGTCAAGCAAGGGGTACAGGGAGAGCCCAGCCCTTTCTTCACCAAGGTCACTGAAGAGCCCCACCAATGCTCAACTCATCCCCTGCCTCAGGCAGACAGAAAAGGGACCTCAGGGTTTTGGCCTGCTATGAGCATCATCCTGGATTGTCAACTTGATGGAATTTAGAATCACCACAGAGACAACCTCTGCATACATCTGTGAGAGTGTCTAGTGTAGGTTAACTGAGGTGAGATGCTCCATCTTAGACGTGGGGGTCCTGAGGTAAGAAGCTCCATCTTAGACGTAGGGGTCCTGGACAGAAGGAAGGGAGAGAGAGAAATAAGCAGCCCCAGGCACCGTTCTCTGCTTCTTGATTTTGGGACACTGTATGAATGTCCTCTGTTCCTGTTGCCAGGCCTTCCCAGTCACCACAGGCTGTGTCCCCTCCAACTATGGCTCAAAACAAATCCTCCCTTTGGTTGCTTTGGTCGGGCATTTCGCAGCATCTAGAAGAACAATCAACATATTTATGGTGCCTATGGTAGGGAGCAAAGTTCTCACAGAGACGGGACCTGAAGATCTGTCAACAGACCACAATTAGTAAGAAGTGAGTCTGCCACCACTCCCAGACCCCAGCGACCACGGCTCTATTAGGCTGGCTGAAGGGAGTTGATTCACACAGCAGCCTTTTGTCATGCCAGGGACTGACCCCAGAGCTTCCCAAATGCTAGGCAAGCTCGGTGTCACTGAGCTGTGTCCCCAGAGCTCCTTCCACAGCTTCATTTTGAAATAGCAGTTTACGAAGTGGCCTACGCTGACCTGGAGTTCCTGCTCTAGTTTGGTCAGGCCTCAAATGTTTGACCCTTCTGCCTTAGTCTCCTGAGCAGCTGGGACACAACTTGAACCCCAGGCCTAACAGGTAGCTACTTTTTGTACTGTGTTAAAAAGTTGGAAAATTGAAAAAAGTCGGTAGTACTCTTTTAAGTTGTCATCTAAAACATAAAAGCAGAACTAAGTAATAATTGTGTCAAATTATTTTAACACAGGAAACTATCCGGAAGACTTTAAAAGTCTTTTTCTGTTCTGAAAACTAGCAACAGTCAAACAGACAGACAAAGAAGACAAGCTAGCCACCAGTAGGACTTCGGAAATCATGGTATCCACACAGCTTACATTTCTAGCAGCCTCCTCTATGCTTCCCAGCAGAGCATGCTGAGGGCGGATTTTCTGGTGTTCTGTAAGCAGTACCTCCGTAGACCAGCCTTGCCCACCAGCAGCAGAATGACCATGCTGTGGGAAATGCTCAGGGAAGTTGTTCTCTTCTGAGAGGCAAAGCTATATACTTCTCTGAGGAACAAGAGCGCTGATGCTCACTCAGCATCGCTGTGTGTCTCATCTCTAGACATCCCAACTTGAAACTACAGTTAGCGATGCTTCAGCATGCTGCTTCCAGACCGGTGCAATCTGCCAGTCGGATGCTGGGGTTTCTGGTGTCTTATCTGCAGAAGCCCTTCAAATCCCTACGGCCTTCAGCTCCTTTATGACTCTAGGAACCAGAAAGTGCCAGGATCGAAGATGAACCCAGACAACATAAGGGATGACCCTATCCATTCCCGTTTTTCTCCTCTGCAGCCCAGGAAGGCTTTGGAAGTCACACAGTCCATTAAAGGTGAAGGATGACCTAGCTGCAAGGACAGCAGGTCAGCTGCTCAACACAGGGCCACAGGCAACCGCAATAAATGCCACCAGGATGTGGAATCGACTTCCTTTGATTTTATTCCCTCTGCCCTCAAACGCTTTTGGTTGTCAGGAGCTGTGGGACTGGAGGGAGGGCAAGGAAGAAATGTCTATGGCTGTAGTTAAAACTGTGCTTCACACTGAAAACTTCAGTCACGTTTTTATCTATTCTGATCTACTGTTTCTATCTGTGTTCCATGACCATGATGGGCAGTGTGGAGGGCACAAAGAGCAGTTGGAAAGCTGACCACTGGGCCATTAAACGTCGTCCATTCCTTTTCTACCAGGAGGAAAATTTGTTGTTCAGATTAGTCCTTTGTCCTGGAGACAAGGGTTGAGTGTGTAGGTGGCAATGATGTGGCCCCGCCTCAGGCTCCTGTACGCCCTGATAAGCTCTACAGTAGACCTAGTCCTACGGCTGTTGTGAAGAGCCCACTCCAAAATGACAGCACTCAGTGCCACTAGCAGCTGCTTGGTGGCTGCAAACACTGCGTTTCCACCACCTCTGCTCAGTGCTGACAGGAGGGGAGCCAGATGGATGACCTTGTGGATGGCTCTTGCCTCTGAGGTACCAGGCCCTTGACACCAGTGACCTGGTGCAGTTGGGTGGTAGGGATGTAGAACTCTCAGCTCCTTCTCCAGCACCATGTCTGCCTGTGTGCTACCATGTTTCCCGCCGTGATGATAATGGGCTAAATCTCTGAACTGTAAGCCAGCCGTAATTAAATAGTTTCCTTTATAAGAGTTGCTGTGGTCATGGTGTCTCTTCACAGCCACAGAACACTGACTAGGACACCACCTTAGGAGAATTTAATATGAAGTCCGTGCTACCCAGGTAGCAGGTATCTGCATACAGTAATTGCTCAACCAATAAGAGATTTTACTGCTAATTCTTTGAGTCAACCTTCTGTGTCCACAGGCAGTCCCTACACAACCCCTATGCGTGGAAGGCAAGCTTGATTGTTTTCTTTTTAGTGGCCTTAAAGATTGAACCCAGAGCCTTTTACATCCTAAGAGTGCTCCCACCGATCTACACCCTAGCCTTGGAGTTCAAGCTATTAATAGACACAGGAACGTGAAGTTGCACATTGATGACAGTAAGGTGATTAAAAATTAGTCCCACTGCAGTTAGACAGACAACCTAATGAGAAGCACAAGGCCCCATTTCAGGGCTGCTGGTTGTTCTCCTTCCTGGGGCGGCACCTATCTGGCTCCTCATTCCTGAGTCAGTCTTTTGGGTCTGCCCTATCCTTCCCACAGGGGGTGTTTATTGAGCTACTGTATTGTTGTGTATATAGCACCCTGAGAATAGCACTTTCCCAAGTCCTGGCACCTTCTCCTGAGGCACATGCAGGCCAGAAGAAGAAATATGTGTCACACAAACCTAAATATGCGTACACAGTGAGCTGGATGTACCGTGACTATGCATGGTGTGTGTGTGTATGTGTGTGTGTGCATGCAATCAGTATGGCTACAGAACCCACATGTACAACTGTCCAATTCACACGCTTCCCATACATTGTCTATCCATGTAGATACAACACGACGTCGGCTGTTCAGAGACGAGGTCAGGGATCGGTCTGTCATCACCATGGAGATAATGCCCAGAGACACACTGGGATAGCACAGCCACCTGAATGTTCTCAACACTAGATAGCTCTGGCCAAACACGCATTTTCTCTGTGCTCCTCCTCTGCCCTTGCTTCCTGGGTGCTCACAAGATTCCGTCCAGGCTTCCTTGTGACTGGTTTTCCCCACACAAGCACGCCGAAGGTCGCTTCTCTGACAGGCCTCAGCTGGCATTCCAGAGCCCTGGAGCCGACCTCTCTGCACCCGCTCTGGTCCATTTTTCTAAGAACACACTGCCTCTATGGCCATGTGACTACGTCATGATCTTCCATGTCATAAAGCAGAGGTCTCCACCTGCATTTCTGGTTTATAGACTCAGAGCCCTGCCTGGGAGCTTTGGCTTTCCCGGCTTTTTCCCGGCTCTACACAATGCCTCCATTGACTTATTTGTGTAGCTCTAGTATTTGTCAGCTGTTGTCTTAAACACTGCCACCTACTTCGGCAATAGAGACTACCATGACAGCCCCATACCTAAAGCCAACGGGAACCTGTGCAAATTAGGGAATGACCCCCGCTTGCCTCAAGATGCTTTGTTTGTATTTGCTTGGAAGTGGTCAACACAAATGTACACAATTTTACCATGTCCACAGTACAATGGCTGCCAGTGTAAAAAGGACAGCAGGAAAGGCATTTCTGGGCATTAAGCCATGCAGTTAGTGGTGGCCCTGACTAGAGAGCTATGAGGGCTGTTGCTCCTTTGCTACTCTCTAGTAGGACTGAACTATATGATGCATGTTCTATCCACGCACATGAAAATAGCTCTGCTTCCGTTGAGACTAAGATCGGTTAAGTTATTTTACAGGGTGTGATGGTAGTGTTTGATTAGCACGCATGATGTCCTGGGTTTGATTCCCAGAATCACAAAACTATACACACACACACACACACACACACACACACACACACACGTATATATGGAGAGAGAGATATCAATGAACATTACACAGACATAACATGTATTAACATCTATAGATTTTATTTTCTTCAAAAACTTTCACTGAGCAATTGATTGAATTTATTGTAGGTGTGCGACTGTGTACACACATGTAAAGGCCAGAGGCCAACTTTCGGGAGTTGGTTCTCACCTTCTACCCTGTTGCTGCAGGGACTCTTGTGCCTGCTGCTCTCAGTATTCAGGGTGACTGGCCTCAAGCTTCCAGATGACCTCTGACCTCTGCCCCCTGTCTTCACGGAGGAGTGCTGGGATTTCCCGTGCACGGCACTGCATCAGCTCTTCACACAGACTTGGAAGAATGACTCCTGCTCTCACGCTTCTCCAGCGAGTGCTTTTACCTGCAAAGCCATGCCCCAGGCTCATGTCGTTTACAGAGAACCCCTTTCTTTTTTATGAAGTGGAGAAGATTGCAGGCATCACCTAAGCAAATAGTTGAAGCTAAGAAACATCTTGCGCCCTCCGCGGAGGCGAACAGAGAAGACCTCGCATTAAATGTGTTGATCAAAAGGAAGCATAGACTGGGAGGAGATTCTACAACAGGCCTGGACCCATCACAGACAGCAGAGTCAGGGGAACACAACACGAGACTGGTCCACAGAACAGGAAGCGGAGGGATGGGCTCTGACTGGCCTTCACGAAACAACTTGCCGTGGTAGCCACTGAGATCGGAACACGGTTGCTAGACAACTGCATCCCTGTTCAGTTTCCCCATCGATGGATGGAGGGGCAGAAGGTCGCAGGGCCCCTGAGACTGAGTAAAAGCACAACAAAGCATGCACAGCTCCTGAGTCAGGAAGAACAGATAAGAGTTCACATTCCTGGGGTTTCCAAAAGTTTAAAATTTTCAAAACAAATTTTGTAAAAAATGTTTTGGGGGACTTGAATAAACGTATTGCCTGTGTAGGGATAAGTAGGTGTGGTATACTAGGGGACATCTAGTTTAAAAGATGGATGATGAAATAATCAAGTATTTTCCAGGACCATTCTGTGAGCAAGAGCAGAGGCTTCAACATATCAGACATTAAATCATGGGAGGTGCAGGGACCAGAAACAGAAGTAACTGGGCATCACATATATTTAATCCTCTTTCCTAACCACTGTAAAGTTATTACATAAAAAATAAAAAAGCGACAATGAGGATACTACTAGATAAAAAGACATCAAAAGTATTTTCAAGATTTATTTTATGTGCATGGGTGTTGGCCTGCATGTAAGTTTGTGCACCATGAGCATGCAGTACCCGTGGAGGCCAAAAGAGGGCAGTGGATTCCCTGAATTGGAGTAACAACCACTACATGGGTGCTGGGAACTGAACCTGGGTCCTCTAGAAGAGTAGCCAGTGCTCCTAACTGTTGAGCCACCTTATCTAGCCCCTCCTCCAAATGATTTTAAAGGAAATCATTTCATTAGGCAAAAAGCAGATGGAGAACTGATGGGCTGCCTTTAGAAAGCAGCTTAGCCTGAATCCTACAAATGGAATGATAAAAGCTGAGCTCAGTGAAAATGAAGACCCCAGGATAAAGAGTCAGGTATGGGGTAGATGAGGGACCAGGGCTAATGGTAGGGGACACCAGGCATCTGCCTGCACGTAGCAGTCACACTCCCAAGTCCTATCCCAATTGGGGACATTAAATGAGAGGATCCAGAAGTGGGTGCCTAATGAACACAGGCTGACAGGACAGGTCCAATGCACTCCAGGGTTGTTGCTTGGGAGAGAGTCTCAGTTGGTAGCCCAGGATGGCCTCCAGTTTGTGATCTTCCTGCTTCAGCCTTTCTGGGGCTGACTTTCCAGGCTCATGGCATCACACCTGGCCCAGAATAATTTGTGGTTAAATAAGGATTTGGTATTGCAATTATTATTGCTCAAATAAAATGTACTGTTGGGGAAAGTTTCAATACATCCCTGATCATGCTTTGGGAAAATCAGAGCTAATAACGTCCTTGTTTCTATATTTGATCACTTCCTTGTGCTCTATTTCCCCAAAGGCGCCATCTAGCCTGTTCCTGCTCCATGACAGTCTGTTCTTGTGTTGTAGATGCAGTATCCTCTTATTTCTTGGAGGTTACTGAGGTTTTGCAGTCTGTTCTACAAATCCCATTCCCTATGTGTTTGGCCTTTCTCTTCCATATTGGACAATCTCCTTAAAGAGCCGTGTGTTTATTGGGTACAATCTGTAAGAGGGATATGCTACTAAAGGGAATTTGTAAAGAGTTGCTTCTAAGGAGAAGATGAAGAGGGGCTGAGGCAGACACATTTTCTTTACAAATCTCTCAGTGGTACTTATTATCAACTAATTCATCATATTTTCTTTGATAAAAATAAAAACAGAGAAAAAAGAAGGGCCAACAAAATGGCTCTGCAGGTAGAAGTGCTTGCTAAGGCCTGAGTTTCTTCCCTGGAATCCACAATAGAAGGGGAGCACTGACTCCTGGAAACTGTCCTCTGACTTCCACACATGCCAGGAAATGCAAGCCCCTGCATTCACACACGTTAAAAACCACACTTGGAAAAGCACCTGCATTCACAGATGCATAATAACAACCCTAGGAAATGCACTTGCATTCACACATGCACAATAACAACCCTAGGAAATGCACCTGCATTCACAGATGCATAATAACAACCCTAGGAAATGCACTTGCATTCACACATACACAATAACAACCCTAGGAAATGCACCTGCATTCACACATGCACAATAACAACCCTAGGAAATGCACCTGCATTCACACATGCACAATAACAACCCTAGGAAATGCACCTGCATTCACACATGCACAATAACAACCCTAGGAAATGCACCTGCATTCACACATGCACAATAACAACCCTAGGAAATGCACCTGATTCACACATGCACAATAACAACCCTAGGAAATGCACCTGCATTCACACATGCATAATAACAGAAAATGACCTGAATTCACACACACACACACACACACACATACACACACACACACACACACACACCAGTAATAATGCATTTATTTTTAAAGCAATTGAAACACCAGAGTATACTACAGCCCAAGCAGGTATAGCAGTTGCTGTTTAGAAGATGAAGGTTTTCCTTTTTGATAGAGTGAAGATAAACATGGAGGTGGCAAATGAGAAAGACCCAGATCACTGAGAAGCCATCTGGATAGTGACTGCTAGCAGGATGGAGTCTGCAGTGCGCCAGAAGTCAGGGAGGCACGCACTGTAAGGACCGGGCACTCAACCCCGAGAGTGAATGTCTAGGCTTGCACCTGGTGGGCCTGACCGATCACAAGCCCACACTCTAGGTCCAGAAGGAGAAATGTAATGTGGACAGCTCATTGCCTGGGGCCTAGGGCACAGGGAGAACTAACTCCACTCTTCTGAAACAGGAAGGAAAGGAAATCAGCAGGCAGTTTCCAGCCAGGAGTGCCAAGGGCACAGCTTTCCTCCTGCGACCAAAGGGGACAGAGAGAGTCGAGGTGCAGCAGTCATGGGAGCCTCTACCAATACAACGCTGTGGAAGAAAGCCAGTACTCCTGAGAGAGAAGTTCAGTACCAGGGCTTGACTTATTAGGCAGACCTACGGTAGTTTTCCTAAGCAACACAACACACGTTCTATTTAAACCTTGAGTATTGTGTACACTACACAGGTGAGCGCAAGCATGCCTACGCCGCATCAGGTGTGCGGAAGTCAGACGACAACTTTTGGGAGTTGGTTCTTACTGCATCCTGCACAGCATGGTCCAGGAAGTTCGACTGGGTGACCAAGGGCAGACAAACATACAAAAAGACAAATGTACAGAAAATCTGGGATGGTGTGGGCTTTGCTAGCTCTGAGACACCTACCATTCAGCCTAGAGACTCAGTGAGTTTATGATGTATAGCAAAAAGAGGAGGGATTAGCACTTCTCAGTAGGAGGTCGCTACTGTAGGGGGACAGTCTCAGGCTGTAAACGTGCAGGAGGAAGCAGCTGTGGTCCATGCCTCTCACAGTCAACTTTCCTACCCAAGCTTTGCCATTCCCGAACCTGACAACACACACTCCCCAGAGGTCTGCTCCTTTCACAATCCAGGTTGTCAGTTTCGCTCATCAAGGGCTTTCGCCACTGAGCCAGTCGTTAACCCAGCCCACGTTCCTTTAGAACACACGTCTTCTATACCAAGAAAGATGCACAATAACCACGCTTTGGGTTTCAAAGGAGGGAGTTTATTAAATATACAGCAAGTAAAAGAAGGAAGCAGCAAGCAGCAGATAAATAGCAGGACATTAGACTAGGCACTCACAGAATCCAGTAGGACCTGCACCTTTGAGCCCTGCACAGAGGCTGCAGCAGGATGGCTGGTCTATAAACACAAAACTGAGCTCAGAGGATAACTCAGAGCCTAAAAGGAGTTTCTACAAGTCAAGAGAGAGGAAAAAAAAAACAAACAAAACCACAAACCAAATCAAGCCAAAAAACTAGGCATGCAGTTAATGTACCCAGGAAAGTTTTAGTTTTATTTAACGTACATGAGTGTTTGGGCAGCATGGTAGGTACACTGCATTCATGCCTGGTGCCTGGTGAGGTCAGAAGAGGCTATGGGATTGCCAGGAGCTGAAGGTTGGTTGTAAGCTGTCCTGTAGCTGCTAGGAACCAAATCTGGTTCCAAGAGCAGCAAGTGCTCTTAACCACTGAGCCCTCACTCCAGATCCCAAATTTTGGTGTTTTGAGACAGGATTTTCTCTGTGAAACGGCCCTGGCTGTCCTGGAACTAGCTCTTGCAGACCAGGCTGGCCTTGAACTCACAGTGCTGAGATTAAAGGTGTGTGCCACAACCACCTGGCTCTAAACTACTTTTTAAATTAAAAAATTAATGAATCTCTGGTGTGACAGAAAAAAAAGATGTGTAGAAACTAAAGTAAACTGCATTTGGGCTAAGAAAGTGGACACAGGGCTGGAGAGATGCTCAGTGGTTATGAGCACTGGCTGCTCTTTCAGAGGACTGGTTCTATTTCCAGCACCCACCCGGTGGCACATAACTGTCCAGGACTCCAGTTCCAGAGTGTCCACTGCCCTCTTCTGGCCTCCAAGGGTACTGCACACACGGTGCACAGACATGCATGCAGGCAAAACACTCATACATATAAAATAAATAAAAATGAATGTAGACACAAGCACAGGTATCAAGGACATTTCTAAATGAAAGTTCTATGGAGAACGTTATAAGGAGAAGTTGAAAATCTTAAGTGGATTTAAAAAAAAACTTTTAAAAGCATTTACAAAACAAACAAGTATTTATCCTTTTTTCTCTAAAACTGAAATTCGCATTGATTCATTGACTCAAGGATGGGGAGGTGGCCTACCGAGTCAGGACTAGGATGCTACTGTCTGCTCCCTCATGGAATCTACACGCTAATTACATCCCTCAAGCAAAGCCTCAGGCAACTTTAAAACATTGTTTGCAGATTCTAAAGCTCACCCCCAAAAAGGGTTAGAAATTAAAGTTTCCTTTGAAATAGGAAAGTGGATTTCCCTGAATAACAGCAAAGCCCACATCTGTGTATGGACGCAGACACCCTGGCGATTAGCTCTCCTGGTGGGAGTTGGCCTGGAGCATTCAGAGGGAGGAGAGTCAAGAACTAAGAGTCTGGGTTTTACTTTCATATCAACTTTTTAAGCTTTGGATTTTTGAGCTGGGTCTCACTCAGACTGTGGCAATCACCATCTCATCTCAGTGTGAACCGCCCGCCTACTGTGCTGTGGTAACAAATCACCGCACTTCAGACCCTGTCTTTCAGAATCCAAGGCACCGGCCAAGTTTTAGTTCTTCAGGTGAGTACGGAGGGTAAAGTCTTGTCTTCTTCAGTGGCAGTGGCTGCCTGCAGTCCTTGGCTTGGGGCCCCATTCTTCAAGGTGCAAAGCCAGAGGGCTCTGCTGAGTTTCTCATTCTGCAACTCTCAAGCGGCCTCCCTCACCTCCCTTTTCCACATTTACCAGTCCTCGTGATTACTCTAGGATCTCCTGGGTAATCCAGAGTAAGCGCCCTGGGCATCTGTGACCTTAGTGCCCATCCTCATGGGTTGTTTTATTATGTAGCTCAGGGTGACCTGAACTCGCCAACCTCCTGTCTAGCTTGGGATTCCTTCACCACGTCTGAAAGAGTGCACACTACTTTTATAAAGTTAGATGCACACAACAGACATCATTTTAATGAGACTAGACACTTGTAACAGAAAATGGACTGCTACAAAGCCAGGCAGTCTACAAATGGAATATTCCAGAAGAACTGGCTATCAAGACAGAATACAAATGGAGCTATAACATTTGATAAAGGTGTATTTCAAGCTATGAAGGAGAAAGGAAAAACAGTTCACAAGAGGAGGCTGCAGAGGTCACTGCAAATCAAAGACTTGGTTTTCATCCATTTCAAATATACTGAACATCAATACGATAAAAACCCAAAAGAAATTAATAGTGTGCAAAACTATATAGGAAAATGTGTTTGTACCCCTAGGGTTACAAGATTTCCTTATATCTCAGTCCACAAAACAAATCTCGGTAATGTTAACATAAAATGAAAATAAAGGCGACAGACTGAAATCTTTTGAAGGAAGACGTGATTATCTGTATTAGATACATCCAAGTCTCAGCCTGTAAACCCAGCTATGGCGCGGCTGAGGCAGGGGCGAGGGCTCCAGTTGCCAAGCCTGAGTGACTGTGTGAGATCCTGTCTTAAGAGAAAGCAAAAGCAGTGGGAGCTGTAGCTCAGCGGTAGAGCACTTTCCTGCATGGGAAGTTCAAGCTCCAGCTCTAAAAAACAGAAGGCAGCCATGATCCGTCAAGGTCTTTGTGTAGCCTGACAGGGCCATGAAACTATAATAAAATGAGACAGGACATGAACAGGCACAAGAGACTGGCTAACAGCATACTCTGGTGGCCTTGAGGAGTTTAACCCTATTGAGCCTCAGTATCCCTACGTAAAATAGGGCTAATGATACACCTTAACTCTTTCTTTCATTTTTGTTTTTTTTTTTTTCTAGACAGGGTTTCTTTGTGTGGCCCTGGATGTCCTAGAACTAACTCTGAAGACCAGGCTAGTCTCGAACTCACAGAGATATGCCTACCTTTGCCTCCTCCTGAGTACTGGGATTAGAGGTGTGTGCTACCACCACCCGGCTATACACTGACTTTTACTTAGGGTAAAGATGGAATGAGTTACTAAAGGCATTTTTAATGATGCTTGGCACAAAGTAATGGCACAATCCACGATGGTTCACATGTTCTGTGCCCATCCATGTTCATTCACATGCTTAGGAAGATGTTTAGCATAGCATCATTTGCTATGGCAAAACTGAATTACTTTGAATGATATTGACAACCAACAGATAAGTGCATTTTTGTGCCTGCACAATGCTGTGGATAATGGTCTGTATCCTGTCACTTGTATTTTAAATAAACACTGATTGGCCAGTAGCCAGGCAGAAAGTAGAGGTGGGATGACCAGGCAGGAAGTAGAGATGGGACAACAAGAACTCTGGGAAGAAAGAAGTTTCAGTCTGCAGTCGTCACCTAGACACAGAAGCAACAAGATGTGACTCCCTCACCAAAAAAGGCAGCAAGCCATGTGGCTAACACAGACAAGAATTATAGGTTAATATAAGTTATAAGAATTAATAAAAAGCCTGAGATACTAGGCCAAGCAGTTTATAATTAATGTAGATTTCTGTGTATTTCTTTGGGGCTAAACGGCTGTGGCACCTGGTGGGACAGAAGCTTCTGTCAAGAGCACGATAAGGACTAGCTGTTAAAAGCGTTCACATAAGGCTATTAAGATGGTTCAGTGGGTAAAGAGGTTTCTTGCCAAGTCTGACTACCTGAGTTTGATCACTGTGATCTCCATAGTTGGAAGAGAGAACTCCTGCAAATTGTCCTTTGAGCAAAACACACGCACATGCGCGCGCACACACACTTTGGCACGTTATCACACACGCGCACACACACTTTGGCACGTTATCACCACCCCCAAATAAATGTAACAAAATTTTAAAACATCATGCATGATCTAGGGCACCAATATGATGTGTAAACACAGACCAACATGTGCATTTGTGTAATATGCTGAGAGCATGCTGGCTAGGTGGTCTAGCTGATCACTGAGCTTTAGGTTCATCAGAGATCTGCCTCAACAAATACGGTGGGAAGTGACGTGAGAAGACATCTGATGTCAGCTGTCAATCTCTAGCCTACACACACACACACACACACACACACACATACACACACACACACCACATATGCATACAAAAACAAAAAACTTATCAAAGGAGACCACCAGGCAGGGAGACAACCCGGGTTGAGGGAAGGTCTAAGGAAGACTTTATCAAATTAAGTATTTTTTTTTATTTTATCAAGAAAGTTTAATTATCATTCAGAAAAAATTGAGTGGATAACTTTCTCTGAAAAAATATATTGACTCTGTGTGGGCTGCAGTTATTACACAGGAGGGATAAGACTGCCTGTAAGTCCCGTTACCTTACTTTCTGGTTGGATAACGACACCAAGTCCCATTTCCAGTCTGATTATAAAGATACATGTGGTCCAAAGAGGCTGAGATTATATAAATACAAAACCAGACAGCAAAAAGCAGTAAGCTAGGGCATGCACCGGGTTCTAGGAGAAAAACCTCAGAAATACCCCAGTGGCAACAGGGAACATGTAGCTGGAATTTGGAGTTCTTCAGTCGTCTTTGTCTTTTGTTCCGTGCTTGAGGATGCGCGTGAACTCGATGTAGTTGAAATTGCCCTTCTTGTCAATGGGGGCCTCCCTGTAGAGCTCATCCACTTCCTCATCTGTAAAGCGGTCGCCCATGGTGGTCAGCAGCTCCCTCAGGTATTCCTCCTGGATGGTGCCTGTTGCTTCCTCATCAAAGCAGGCGAAGGCGTTTCTGATGACATCCTCGGGATCTGTGCCATTCAACTCTCTCCAAACATGGTGAGGAACATGGTGAAACTGATGGGGCCCGGGGCCTCATTCATCATGGCATCCAGATATTCATCAGTTGGATTTTTTCCCATTGAAGCCAGCATGTCATGCAAGTCCTCCTTGTCGATGAAGCCATCCCGGTTCTGGTCAATCATGTTGAAGGCCTCTTTGAACTCTTGGATCTGGGACTGGTCAAACATGGCGAACACATTGGATGTTGCGCGCTGAGGGCGCTTCTTGGTGGTCTTGGTCTTTGCCCTTTTGCTCGACATGGTGGTGGTTAAATCCCTGCCCAGCCGCGAGAATCGAGGGTGTCTCGGCGATGCTCTGCCAGGCGCTCTCACCGACTTAACAACTATCCAGCTGCCCCAGAATGGTCACCATGAAGTATTTTTTTTTTTAAGTAAACATGCATTGTTTTGAAAAATTGTTTAAAAGTGGATACAAAATCATGATTACTTAGAATAATCCAAAATAGACATAGGAACAATGGAAAATCAAAAGGAAGTTGTGACATTATTTATCTTGTGACTTTTATTTTCCTAGAAATGAAAAACGCAAAGTAACCAAACTTTCTGAGACTGTCAGCTCAGTCACGGGCTTTCAAGTTCTTTAAATGTGGCCTAAGAATGTCAAAATCTGACGTTTTTCAATGAGGAACATTCTACAATAAGTGTCTCAATCCCTTGTTTCCACTGCGTATCATATTTTGGAAGCTCTGTCTCCCTGGGAAGGTAATGCTTGCAAATTTAAAACACGGCCCTTCAATATTACTTAGCTGACATAAACAAATTAAAATAAGGCCAGCCTAAGCCAGTTGTGTTTACCAACCTGATCCCCTCTGAAAATGAGAGGTGAAGTCAAATACCCTTTAATACTATTTATTAGTGGAGTAATATAATACATTTTGACAAGTTGAGCAGCTTTAACAGGCAGCTGTTAAAGTCTCTACAGAGCCTGTTTAGAATGAAACAGGAGCGAGAGACAGTACTGTAACTGGTTCTGCGAACAGCTCAGCCATCAACTATATCCTAACCAAGTACTTTTTATCCAGCTAATTTACGGAGCGAATCCCTCAGGGTCTCCAGTGTCTACACTGCAGCTCATTAGAGCCCAATAGCCAACTTTTCTCATTGTAGCACAGAAAGCATGTGTGCTTAAAATATAATTAAATGGAAAACAAATAAGATCCTTATTCCCTGACAGTCTCAGTATTTTTAAATTGACAAAGGCACGAACTTATGTGCGATTATTTAGAAAGCAGGACGAATTTCAGGCACTTATGGCAAGACATTTGCCCAAGCACTCATCCTGCATGCAATTAGGACGCTAAAGACTTGGGCTATGAGTTCCTCGTGGGAATTAAACTTGCAGGTCTCTTACAAACGCATAATGTGGTAAGACTCGCTGTCCAATGAGGTGTCTTATTGAAATGTCCCAGGCCGTTTCGCTTGTCACAGCTGTCCTTTCAGCCGCTTGCACTCACAGTGTATAGCTTTCATTACGAAAATAGAAATTTGTGTCCTAAGAGCTGTTACATTACTAATGCTAAATATTTAATTCCCTGGGGTTCCAATTATGGTTGAGCGCTGGCAACACTGATTCCGCTCTCTAATAACAACTGTAAAGGCAATTGGAGCATTTTTCAATTAATTAAATACATAGTGAACGAGTAACCTCTTGTCATTTTGCCCTCCAGGACCTGAGCTAATTGCTGTAGAATAAAATGTTTTGAAAACTAACTGATATTCGGGGCTGCACACAGTTATACCATTAAGTTACAGTTTGCAGAGTGAAGTTTGTCTTCTGATAGTTAGACTCCATGGTCTGCAGCTGTGAGAAAGTACCTGGTATTATGGACTTAGCGGGGCCTCCAATCAGGGCCAAGTTGAAAGCAAGCATGGCCTTTCTGAACCCATCAGTATCAATGATAGTTTGCACTGCTCACAGATAAGCGGAACGGATTTCCACAAGGCAAGTTCTCCAGACTTCACAAGCATCAACATTCTGAGGTGTCCTCAAAAGAATCCCTAACACTAATTATATTCATACACAAAAATTTAAAACTAAAGTTTTCAATTTTGTATTTTCCCATCTGAGAAAGTTGCTAATTAAATGTCTGGGAAAGGCCACTTTTTTGAAATATTTTCTTGCAGTTTCTCGTTTTACCCTAAAACAACATCATAAATAAGCCCCAAATTGATGTCTCAGCTGAGAGGGATGAATCATAAAAGCAGACGCCACATTTAAAATAAACCTTTTTCTGAAGTACAATGAAATTTGATTAAAGAGCTGGTCTCCTTGCAGCAAACGCCGCTGACAGGTGTTCCTTAGCTTCGGCCTTTGATTGGTCATAATCTGAAATCCATGCTGGGAAGCGGTGCCCCCTCGCAGCTGTCTGTCTAGCGGGGATGATCCCCTAAACAGGCTTCACAGAATTCGTCTCTGCAGAAGCACTTCGGCTCGGGTAGAAGGCACTGAAAGGGAAATTAATCACTCTGGGAGAGGGGAGAAATAATAGAGAAAATTTAATCATTTCCATACCAATTTTTAGGGTTTAAATCTTTAATATTTCTAAGATTATAGTAACATCTTTGAGAAATGAATCTTAATTACAGGATTAGCATGGAAGTACCAGTCAGTTAATATAAATAGATCAGCCTAAATTGCTGATCTCTTTTAGACTAAAGTGGATAATGAGGACTTTTTAGAATTCTGAGGTTGAGTTGACTTCTCAAGAACTAATGCCAAGATCACTGGAAAATACACATGGCCACATAGAAAAGAAAAATATAAATTCTTTGAAGGTTATTGAAATATTAACCCATAAGGAATGTAACATCTCAATAGACTGCTGGCTTGATGTATTCTGTCAGGAACAATTCCTTTTGCTGTTGGGGGAATCATTAACCATTCTTAACATGATAAACCACTGGATCTGTAGATGAGGACCTGCTGAGATGGGTCAGTGGGTAAAGGCACTTGCTGCCATGCCTGATGACCTGGGTTCAATCCCCGAACCCGAACAGTGGAAGGTGAGAACTGACTCCGACAGGCTGCTCTACATTCCTGCCACGGCGTGCATACATGCAGACACATGAACACAACAAATACTATGAAGTCCAGATAAACAAATAATTATTTACCAAAGGTGCAGATTTTTCCAAACTCTCAAAACTATATTTTTAAACTGAAAAGTAAAAAGAATCTGCACTTTCAATATAAGCTGTTGAGTTACTGCTTGTATTGAGAAATATATCAGGAACTGGGATGCAGCTCAGGGAGTTCCTGCCTAGTAGCATGAGGCCTTAGGCCCAATGCCCAGCACTGAGGTAAAGAAAAGAAGAAATGGATTGAATTTTATTTCCAAATGCTCATGTTTTGAAAAATGGTAATTTTATTAACTGACTAATAGCATTTGGCTAAGGCTGAGTGTGGTGGCATACACCTATGATCCTTGTATTTGGGAGATGGAGACAGAAGGTTCTCAAATTAAAGGTCAGCCTGGACGATACAAGGAGATGCTCTCTCAAAACAACAAGTAAGCAAATATACGGCCCAAACAAATTAAACAAACACCTGATTTTCTAGAAACACTGTGACTACAGTAGCCACTACAGCTAGCATATTCAGTACCAATGTTCCCAAGTTACTGGGCCTGGCTAGCCAGTTGGAATCAGTCACTAGATCCCACACGAACAGTTTTCATCACTGTCCGGCCACATCTCCCCTTGGGATCACATGCCCTTGGATCGAGTTCCCTCTCTCTCCCCACTCCATGTGACCTAGCATACCACATGTGCCGAGGGTTTGGCAGCCCAATCTACACAGTCATAACTAGGTCTCACCTGTTATTCAACCACTGTTGTATTTTGGAGTAGTAAACAAACCCCATGGGCCTTGAAAACAGAGGATCCAGGTCCACCTGATGCTGCTAACTGTGGTTTGACCTGGGGCCAATCTCTTGATGCTTAGGCTCTTCTGGTCTTCCAGTTCAGAAAACAAGACAGTTTAACCCCTCAGTGTCTGAAGGCTTAAGGAGACAAGTCACCAAAGACTCTAGAGCAGGTGAAAAGGAGGAGGCCTATGAAAGTCCTGAAGCTTCCAACCTAAGGGTTACCTTCTGGCATACCCTACAAAGTTTTTCATGGTGACCATATCAGGAACAGGATGGGTCACATGCATCCATGCACAGCAGAGAGGCAAATCAAAGCCTTGCAAGAGATTTTTAAGAATTAAAGCTTTGCCTTTAGTCCCAACAGAGTACAAGACAGAAGGTCTGCCTGAGATTTGTAAACGAAGGCCGAGAGCTGAGGATGTGCTCACTGGTAAAGTGCCTGCCTAACATGCACAAGGTTCTCCATTCCATCGCCAGATCCACAAAGAAAGATAATGGAGAATTGGCAAGACAAGAAAGGCATTGTTTAATACACTGAACTTTTGATACAGCTTGTTTCAAAACTGACTTTTTTCTTCTAGCATGTGTTCAACTAGCCCCATGCCTGAGGCTTAAATCTCAAGAGTTCCTCCCCCTGGTTAGAATGAGTCTTGCAGGAGGCTATGGAACTTCAAGACTTGAATGGCGGAGCCAGTACAATTTCCCATCCGACCCTTGAGTGGTCAAAACAAAACAAAACAACAAAACTCACAGAACTAAATGCTTGTCTTTAACTTAGTGCTTCCAAGTGACCATTTCACACCAGAATTAGTTCTAGTACCTGGTCTCCATGCTTACAAAGCCCAGGGCCCAGGAGATCTACAGGCAGGGCCAGAAGAAATATCCCTGGCAACAATGGAGAGCACAGAAGCAGTTTAAGAAGTGTCAGAAAGAACTAAAACAAAAATGACACCAAGTCCTCTAAGGAGAACCAAGTGTTACAGTCCAGCTTGCACTGATGTCAGCACCAACATTTCGTGAGGCCCCACCCATTATTTCAGAGGTAGATAGGCTCCCTGGGCAAGATCTCCAATACCAGCAGCACCTGTTAATTCTCTAGACTTGGCTGTCCTGCAAAGCTCTCTCCCAGGGCTGCAGATCATAGCGGTTTGGGAGTACTTAGATAGTTTTATGGTTAATACACTGCAGTATAAATAAATATAGCTTAGTGTAAGCATCTCTGCTGAAAATATGTATGCCATAAAATGACAAATAAAATAGGTCAATAACTAAGCCCATAGTAAATAGCTCAAGCACAACATTAGCATGAACCAGCCTTCTTCAAAACGGATGATAAATTCTTCCGAGTAAAATTTCAAAATGAAAAGTTCAATGTGAACTTACATATATTCCACTTCATGTGAGAATAGGTTTGGAAAACATAGTGCATGCATTTGTGTGCTCAGTGTTCTATCACAAAGACACAGCAGGTGCCTAAAAAACTGTCCCTGACCACAGCTGTAATTTACATACCTTGAATGCCAGGTAAGCACAGGAAATGCATCTGGCTGTTGTCAACTTTCTTTGGGGAATGTTTTGTTTAAAGTGAAAGCAAGAGTTTGAAGTGTGTACTGTACTCTGACTTTGATGGCAGTTGGGGCAAAGGCTACTGGGTAATAGTGTCTTGTTTTGGTTGAGTTTAAGAGACATCGCTGATCTGCGGATACTTGGAGTAGGTGATGGGAATGTAGGATACCTCTGTTCAACACCAAGTACATTCTGAAGACCCCAGCTTTCCTTTCCTGAGCACCCCACAGAGTTTATCCTTAACCTTGTACCTTTAAGACAACTGCAAGGATGAGCTGTTTGCCCAAATCTTCATTTTCATGATTCTCTTCCACACTCCTGTCTTCAAGGTGGTAACACTGCTGGAGTCCACTGCTTTGTCTTGAAGTTTTAATGTGCTGTTAGATTCCTGACACTGTAACAAGATCCCAGAGAAAGGAACTTACAAGGAGAAGGTGCTTATTTGGGCTCATGGTTTTAGAGGTTAAGTCCTGGGGAGTGGGCTGATTCACTGCCTTGGGTCACAGCAGGAGGGCGTGATGGAGGCAGACTTCTTACACTGCAAGCTAGGGAACAAAGAAGAGACCAGAGTCCCACAAAACCCTTTGCGGTCACAACATTGATGACCTCTAGGCCCTAACCCTCTCAGGTTCTGTTACCTCCCAATAGGACCATCTTGAGGGCCAATCTTTTAGAAGGGGCCTTTGGAGAACATTTCAAATTCAAACTGCAGAGATTTTCACACATTACAGAACCATAAACTGGGGCAAAAAGGAACGTTAAATTACAAGTCTCTAAATGGTTTGTTTTGTTCCTACTTTTCTTCTTTTGTCACAAGTTCATTTTTTAAAAGTTGCTTTGTAGTTTTCAGTTTGGCATATAAAGAACTTAAGAGTCACCCCTGAGAAGCAAACACTGACCAATTTGGGAAAAAAATCAATGACTTCTATTCAATCTGAGGTCCCAGAGAAAAATGCTAACCCCAAAATTGGAGATAGTCATGTACATTGTGAGAATGACTATTCATGGCATAGTCATCTTTCCCAGAGAGATCCCTGGAAAACAGGCCCATAGTAGGAAAACTCAGGCTAGCACTGGCGAGCTGCTGGAGTCTTACATTCAAATCTGGCTGTAAGAACTGGGAGAGCACAGGCAGCTGGAACCCCACGATGTTGAGATGTCTCTCCTTGAGCCTCATCAAACTCCAGAGACTGGAGATAAATTTTCCTTGGGCTTCTGGCAGGGGAAAAGAAAGTAAGCACCGTGAAATATGCCGGAACATTCTATTCCATTCTGTTCCTACTAAGATCTGCCCAGTAGAAGAGCATCTTAACCTAGTCTAACCTGCAAAGTTCCTTCTGTCAGAGCCCAGCTGACCCCCTGTCAGGCTCCTCTGAGCTCCTACAACACCCAGCTCTGGCCATCTGAGCAGATAAGGTGCTGAGCTGAAGGCTCCCTGAAGGCTGCAGTGTGCTTTCCCACCTCTCCGCATATCCTGAAGGCTGTAGTTCCTGCTACTCTGTTCTTTGCCTCAGTCGTCAGGAGGAAATTACAGAGCAGAGCACAGTCAGGAGCAAAAGCACACTTTGAACAGCTAGGGCCGGGACCAAATGCAGGCAGCAAGGCAGACATTTAGGCTAAAACTACCATTACTTGAGCGAGCCTGTCACTTCCAAAGCTCTTGTGTTGGAAACTCAGCTCTCGATGCAACAGCATTTGGAGGTGGATCTGAATGGGAAGATGCAGTGAATGGGTTAATGCTGCTATAAAAAGAGCTTGAAGGAGTGGGTTCTCCTTCTCCCTCTCTGCCATATGAGGACAGGGCATGAAAGCCTTCACCACCCTCCAGAACTATGGAAGTAAATCCTCTTCCTTCCAATTACTCATCCTGTCACCCTGGTATAGCAACACGGGTCAACTAAGATGCTGCACAGAAAACAACTCCAGTGGAAAAAGAGGGTGTGTGAGGACGGAAGAGAAATGCAAGCAGAGAGGAAATTTCAAAAAGGAACAAAATGCTAGAGATGCCACAGAAATGAAGGTGCTTTACTGTTTATATCAGACTGAGGAAAGCTTCTCGGAGCAAGGAGACACTGTAATATAAACTGCCAAAACTGAAGCCCATGGAAAAATGAGTAAAAACAAATAAAAAACCAATCAATGAATCCCAACACCCAGGAGACAGAGTTAGGTGGGTCTCTATGAGTTTCAGGCCAGACAGTATAACATAGTGAGACTATGTCTACAAAAAAGGGGGGAAAAGCTAAAAGAAATACTACAAGGACTATAGAGAACATGGAGAGATGTATAGGTAAGAAACTCAGATCTACAGATTTTAAAAAAGGAAGACTACTGGAAAGGAGGAAATGAGTATGACAGAGGACAGATGACACTGTTAAAACAGTGACTTGATGCCATTACCGGGGCAGGAGAGATGCCTCAAGTCACAGTGAAGACGTGGCTCAGGAAGGAGACAGAGGGAGGCAGTCAAAATCACACACCTATGCCCAGACCATGGAGAGCGCCAAGGTGAGGGCAGTGTGTCAGGGCAAGCATCTTTGAGGACCAAGATGGAGCCAGCAGCGGGAGCCAGAGACTTTGTGTGATATGCACACAGAGGATAAGCAGGATGAGAAGTGTAGGCTACAAGCTGTCAGAGCTCCTTGGATTGCTAAACAATAGGATGGCACAGGAGCTCAGATAAGATAGATCATGGAGACAGCGGTAGGAAGGCATGTCCAAGGTCTCCCAGAAGGCAGAAAGCTAAGGAGGTGAGCATTCCCATGCAGCAGAGGAGAGACAGGGCTAGAGGAGTAAATCAGACTGGGAGGGATTGCTTATAAGTGAATGGAGTATTTTAACAAATGGAAGAAAAGTGGGAAATTAGGGTAACACAAGTGATTGGCTGGCCAGAGGGGACCCACTGCAATGAAAATGTGCCACAGAGGTGGAGCTACAGGAATCAATATTATTAC
Organism: Microtus oregoni; assembly: GCF_018167655.1. Lineage (NCBI taxonomy): Eukaryota > Metazoa > Chordata > Mammalia > Rodentia > Cricetidae > Microtus > Microtus oregoni. The sequence goes on along the minus strand of NW_024543063.1, from coordinate 59,164,721 downwards.
TAAAGATAAAATCAAGATATAAATCTATATTTTATATAAATATAAAGTCCTAATTTTAGTGTATTTTATAACCACTCTAAGTTATATAAATTTAAAAACAACTCAGCCATTCTGAAGACAAAGACTTACAATCCCAGATAATAAAAGGCTGAGTTGAGGCAGAAGGACTGCAAGCTCCAGGACAGCCTGAGAATTGTGTCAAACAGTAAAAAGGAAATAAAGGGCTGGGAATATATCCTAGTGGCAGAGAGCTTGCCTAGCATATACTGGGGAGGGAGGTTCAAATTCTTCTAAGGGGCCTATACTACAACAAAGCTCCCCAAATTAATGACATTTAGCAAAGGCTCTCAAGCATTCCCTTCTGACCTGTACTTACAAAATAGTGGTATGTACACACTTACCCCAAACATTTTTTTTTTTTTTTAATTCAAGACAGGCTCTCACCATGTAGCTCTGGCTGAACTGGAACTCACTCTGTAAAGCAAGGGAGCCTCAAACTCAGATCTGCCTACTTTTGCCTTCTGCTGGGATTAAAAGTGTGCACCACCATGCCCAACCCAAAGCAATTTCTTAATAAGGACATTGGCTCAGTATAGTCTTACCAAGTAGTCACTCATGATGGATTTTGGCTTTAATTTTGATCTCTTCTCAAAGAACTTTACATTTCTTTGCTACTTTAAGCCTACAGTGAACTACAATTGAAATATAGTTTGACAGATTAGGTACTCAAGATACCAGTCAAGTACAAAGCATTCCTTACCAAATAACAAAAAGAAGAACTAGATTGGGATTCTTGCCAGCCCCAGTTTTAGGAGGAATAGCTCCTATCTGATTTGCTCTCCAACCACAGCTCTTCTTCTTCACTGTGGTCTGGGGAGGGAACTCAGGGCCTCAAAGAGGCTAGGTGAATGCCTACAGCATTGTGTAGTGGCATTTCATGTGCATTTTAATAAATAAAGCTTACCTAAAGATCTGAGAGTAAAACAGCCCCACTGGCCAGCCTTACAGACTAGGTAGTGGTAACACAAACCTTTAATCCCAATAGCCGACTAGTTTGCCATAGAAACCGGGCAGTTCATGTCTTTAATCCCAGTGGTGCACACCTTTAATCCCAGCCCTAGAGAGGATTATAAAATGGGAGGAGACAGCTCTCAGTCACAATATAATTCTGAGATTCCTGGAGGCAGGATCACCATTTTGGACTGAGGTGGAGGGAAGAGCCAGTAACTGGCTGCTTTGCTTTTCGCATCTTCAGGTTGACCTCAAAGTCAGTCCCTGAGCTTTTAGTAACTGCTTTACCATTGTTCTACCTCAGGCTCATAAACCCAAACCTACAAATTCTTTAAAGAAGGACACCTCATTTCTGGTGAGTCCAGAAAAACACCAGGAGCTGTTAAATAGACTGCTGTCTGGCAGATGCTTTGATGCTTCAAGAAATTCTAGCTAGAACCGATCTCACTCTGGTAACCTGCATCCTCACTCCAGTTGGTGTCCCTCTTTGCAGGGGCTGTTCTGCCTCCCCAGGTCATGTGCATCTCCTTCAGAACACAAGCCTGACTGGCTCTTGGTCTCTTTATATCCAACACTGCTTCACCACATTTGTCATTACCAGTCTCTCTGTGTCCTGAATTCTGAGTTCCAATAATGCACCACTGTGTGGGCTCCTCGTTTCTTTTGACTTTTCCTGGTCTACACACCCCAGTCTAGAAGCATGAGCCAGGGGCAGGACACTGTGATGTCTTTTCTGCGGTTAGAGTCCCAGAGACTCAAAGTGCTATGACACTGGATAGACAACTCCAACACAATTTTCACAAGCCAATGACTGCACTAGCTTTAAAGGGTTTGTGTGGGAATCTCACCTTTTAGCTTCTCATTTACTAGAGTAAGGAACATTTAATTATCTTATTCTTTTCCCATAATGGTGGCTTTGACCACATTAGCCCAAGATAAAGCCACTGAAAGACAGGGGTAGCCTAAATCTGGTTCTTCACTCATTGAAGTTAGAGGATTATAATCTGAACTATAGGAGGGGTCACTAGGTTCAGTTAATTACACCCAATGTTTCTTAGAAAGAAAAAGATTGGGCTGAGCATGGTGATGCACGCATTAAATCCCAGGACTCTGGAAGGAAAGGCAGGCAGAGTTCTAGGCCAGCCTGGTCTTGAGTGAGTTTCCGAACCAGGACAGCCAGGTGTCACATTATTATATTTTATGTAAGGAATGACATTTTATGAAAGGAAATCAAAATAACAATCACTCCTTAAAACTCCTTTCCATGCGTCTTCTCAAAATATCACATATGGCTTTGCAAGACATTATCATGTCTCAGTAAGTAAAATTTAACTCAGTCAAATTTAAATAATTCCCAGAAGGGCTAGTGGTAATGACAGCTGTTTTTTTTTTTCATTAAGAACTGTATAAAGTAGCTACATTATTTAGGGACCATATACCCAAAAAGGACTACTTCTTGCTTTTTAGTTCTTTCTTTCTCTAATTAAGTGCACAAGATGAATTAAGTGCACTTTCTGTATCACCACCAACCTGACACCATGTGGGTAATTCTGCAGGTGAGATGGAGTGGCCAAATGAGCGGCTAAAGATCTAGAAGGCACAATGCAGTTTTGATGTCCAGTCTGTTAAATCTGGAAAACTGTCCCACATTTTCCTGAGTAATCAGTGAACTTCGCAGCAACAATGTTTACATCTTTCTACCCACAGGAAAATTGACCAAGAAGAGAGATGATCTAAAAAGTAACCACCTGAGCATGAATGAACAAAAGCCAGATTCTGAAACAATGTGTGCTTCTATTTAACTACAAATAATTTAAGGTAGCTATATGTTTTAAAATCATTAACTAATGTAGTTGGTATAAAAATTCCACAAAAATGTAGGTACCCTCCTTCCTTCTTCCCTCTCCAAATATCAATTACAGTCTGAAAAATAATCACCTATAGATATAGGTGTACTCCACAATTCCACTAGTGGCTATGCAGCCCAGGAAATAAACTTATATTCATATTCCCTCTCTCTCTCTCTCTCTCTCTCTCTCTCTCTCTCTCTCTCTCTCTTACATACACACACACACACGCATGCATGCACACACACTGCCACATGACTATGTATAGCACCTTTACCTGTTGTAGTCAAAGCTCAGAAAGAACTATGACATCCCGACCATGAGGGTTTAAACTGAGGCACTCCTATGTGTTATGAAGCTTTATAACACAAGCCGATCTCAAAGACTGTCCGCTGTTCTTAGACAACCTTCATAGGAATGGAGGGCCGACTAACGCTTGTTGCAGCTGAGAGATGGGGAGGGGGTGAGTAGGTATGGCCACAAAGGAGAAAGATTAGGTCTTCATGGTAATGGAAATATTCCTCTCTTGATTATTCAACATCAATATCCAGCTTGTGACATTAAATATACTGCAAAATACTACTGAGAAAAACTGAGGAAAGGGTTCAAGGACATGTCTATTATTTTATACAACTGCATTTAAATCTTTAATTATCTCAAAATATAAAATTTAATTAAAAGCAAAATTAAGAAAGGGGGCTAGGTGTGATGGCACTTAAGAGACAGAGGCAGGTAGATGTCTGTGTGTTTGAGACCAGCCTGTTCTACATAGAGAGTTTCAGAACAGCCACGGCTATATAGAAACACTGTTTAAAAAAACAAAACAAAACAAAACAATAACAGCAACACACACACACACCAAAACAAAAACAAGAAGGGAAACATTCTAGTTACTGAATTCGCTTTGCCATGCCGAGCTCTAAGCTTCAGAAATCACCCCAGGGCTTAGAGTCTTTGTAATAGTTATGGAGGTGGATGAAGTACAAACTGGGCCACTCATACAAAATCCATAACAATTTCTGTACCTGTTGGCATCTTTGAATCTCGTGGTTCCTTGCCTGGGGGTGATCTCTAGGTAGACACACACCTTCCAGGTTCCTGCCACCAGGGCTGGAGGCATCCTCTGTAGACTAACCAATCCCTCCCTTTTCTACTGGTGCTACAAAGGCTACTATATGACAGCTAGGAAGTGGGTCGCCACTCAGTCTTCTCTACACAGATCTGATGTTCCCACACACGATGAAGGCTGTGCCAGGTGAAGCAATTTTCTTCCAGAGTCTGAACTGCACTGATATATTTGTTCAGGAGGAAATGTTCTATTAGTGGTAGAGAGGAGCAGTATAGAGAATTAAGAAGTATATGTGGATGCCTGTCATCTTTTTTTCTCCCATGAGTATAACAGAGGCAGGTTAGAAAGTGATTTTGAGTCTACCCCATGATATCTGATTTCTAGAAGAATCACAACAGCAAAAGAACTTTTAAAACTTTTCAATCATCAACATTCATTCAATCAAATAAAGTCATTTGAAAAAATTAACAAAATTTGATTTTTTTCCTATTTTTTGATTAAAGCAACAAATATTCAACAATCCTCTGTAATATTAAGCATTTCCAATGAAACTAGTGCTACAGAAGTGCTTCACTCCCACAACAGCTGAGGGCTGGAGCTGGGAGAACACTATAATCTACAAACACCTACCCCCAAGCACACCAGCATCACAGAACACCTGTGTGTTCCGTGTTCTTTGCATCCTGATAGAAACAGACCTCAGGAAACCCAATGACATGGACTGAATAAAAATAATAATTATTTGTCATGATCACTGTCAGTCTTTAATATCTTGTACACCACTGATTACAACTTAACTTGGCCATGCTGCTTCATGCTTGGGAAAAGACAAACCACTAATCAACTGGGGACACTAATTGAAAATGCTACTTTGTGGAGGCATTATAATAACTTAGTAATGGAGTGAAGTGTTCCCTCTATCTGCTACTTTAAAATGCTCTCCATAACAAAATGTCAGCCAGGGTACACGCAGCCTTTGCAAACACCCAAGGCTACAGTCTGAATAAGTGACTGAGCCTCCCCTTTCGGGAGGCATAATTCTGCAAGTGGTGGAGGTCATATGAAAAATAGAATTATATGCTAATTTGTTCCTATATTAAGTTATCATAGGTCAGGTAAAACACAGGAATGTGAATTCTAGAAAAAAATTAAGTAGATTGGTATGAACTAGGTCAAAGTAAACTGTCTTAATACAAACAAAAAAGATTTTGAAAGCAGGCGTCATTCTTCCTTTATTATTTCTAACTAGACCTATATAATCACATGTGTAATTTTAAAACAAAAATGTTTTCTACAACTAGTTCTTCCATAAAGAACTGGGGCAGAATAATTCTGTTTTTAGCAGAAAAAAATAGAGAAAGGTCTAATATTCAAGGGAATAATTTTCTCCAAAAAGCAAAATAAAACAAATTTCACTTTAACTATTTAAATTAAGTTTACAAAGATAATTCCCCATGCACTGTCAAATGAAGAGATGCATACTAATTGATGGGGTCATAGGTTACTATTATAATGCTTTATTTTACCCCAAATAAACTAAACAACAATAGAGGTGTTTTTGCTTAACATAGAGTCTGAGGAAAAGATACCTTATTTAAAAATCTATTAAGGAAAAAATACTTTTTTCCTTAAAAGTTGTAATTCTATGGCTATTTCACTAACTTAAGATCTACAAATGCAATATAAATGGCTGAAGACTTTAGGTTACTGGTTCCAATGGCATACCCCTCATATTTAGTTCACAAGTTCCCTTAGAGGAAGAGAAAAGAAACTTAGAGGGCAGTGATGATGTCGAGATGAACCCTTAGGAACAGGAAGTCACAGTTACAGCTTTTCACAATGCACCCTGTTTATTGCAAGACACAACAAAACAATGCCACCCCTGCCACCCTTAGCAATTCTTGGGGACAATGTGAAACAGTGTTGCTGTGTTCTCAGGCTCACTTTCTCCACTTAGGTATTGGCTGCATTGTCAATTTCTTCTCCACGTTTCCAAGGCCAGTTCATAACCGAAAGAGGCCAGTTCATAACAGAACGAGTCCAGTTGGCCAAACTTCCTTTAAATCAACTCGTTTTTAATTTCTAAAATATTGATCCTATTACTAAGTTACTATAAAATGAACTAGGTTCCCACGGAACACCATTGTGTTATCATCTTTGAATGTGTCTTTCCCTGATAAATGCCACCAGCTCAATTCACCACACTTTCTCCTACCATGTGAGCCATGTGGATATGAGTCAGACCTAAAATCCTTACACATTCTGATGTATAAATACACGGTATTTATTTCCTGTTTGAAGGATTTCATGTATTGACATCTTAGTCCATAGGAAGTAGAGGATCACAGGAAAGAAGGTAACAAAATTTGACAAAAATGAAGGTCTGCACCACTACCTAAAAACTAGCACTCAGGGGATTAATCTTCCCAGTGTCAACACAGAGGTGGCCTGCCATGAAACACTGCACATTAAATACTATGACAACCCATGTGAAACGTCTTAATACAAGCCCTTGTCATCTATAGATGGCTGTGTGTATTCCTTCAATTTAATGTGGAAACTGTCAAAATATTAAGTCAGTTAAAAACAGCATTAAACAAATTGGTAGCTAGTCTACAACTAAAATGAAAACCAGAATAAAATAAGAAGAACCCTTAAAACCAAAGCACGGGCATCAAGACTCCAGTTATCACAAGCGACACCTTCATCCTGGTGGGCTGCTGCTGAAAACTGCATTTCCATAGCTAGCTGGGAGGAATGAAAAGCTTCTTACAACCAGCTAAAAAGAAAGTCTGTACCATGCCCCTTGAAAAAGCTCATTTTCACATTACTCAGGCTTCATTATGCTAAATCAATATTCGTTTAGTCACTGGGGTTATTGACATATTTTAAAATAAAAGTATACCCTTCAGCTACTGCACTCATTACAGGTAATTTGTCTTGTCAGAGAGCAGGGAATATTATCTTAGTCTTTCAGGGGCTGACAGCCCATGGAAATACCTCCCCATGGTTACAACTGTAAATAATTTTAAGGTAAAATATTGAAAAATCAATGACTGCTTCCTGCAATCTGTCACAAACAAATCAATCATAATCTGTACTGCCATCGAGTATGATTTGAAGGAGATGGGAGCAGATGTAATTCCTGGCTGGAGTCTCTCATTTCAAAATCACTTCACATAATGGTGTCATCATTTAAACACTTAACAGTCAGTGCAACGGCCGCTGTAACATCAAGTCGGACCAAACCACAAGGAGGAGGAGGAGAAAATGCCATCGCTATTATGTTAACAAACATTTAATTTAAATGGTTGGTACATTAGTAAATTTCCTCTGTGAACAATTTTACCTGCCCCTTTCACAGCTCGAGATTAATCAAGGCTGCTTTCCACATCCTGACGGGTGGCAAGTTAGCCCGGGACTCCAACTGTAGTCTCTAAAATACTTGTGATTTTTATTTTAAAAAAATTATAAGGGACAAAATCTTGAATTAACAAAGATACATCGGTCCCAGAATATTCTATGATTCTATCCCTATAACAATGACAAAAGACAGTGTCATACATATCAAGACCATACTTTCATGATCTAAAAAATTGGCAGAAAGATATCAGATGCTCAGATGTTGACTTTTACATTTTCCTTCTAGTAATAAAAACATTTCAACTTTGTAATGTTCTAAATGACCTGCAAGACCGAGTCAGTTTAAACACGCTGTACTCTACACACAAGCTGCACCATCAACTGCTGTATTAAAAGCAAGAGGAATAACCCACCCGTGCCAGGTGCGAAGTTGGTCATGGTCACAATACTGACGAGCTGTGCCAATGTAAACTGCTTTCCAAATAAGTGCTCTGCTATCGGCACTGTCTGACTACATTGTAATGGTTCCCCAGCTGCCGACACCCTGCAAGAAGACATGAGGAAAGGAATGTGAAACTAATATTCCTCCCGCTACTCCAGGGATCCCCCCAAACATCACTTTACTTCCAGATTACCCGGAGTCTTTTCTGAAGGTTTGAGATTGTAAATGTGCTCTAGTACCTTTAATGGAAGAAATCAATGTGAGCCACCACATTTCTTACCATTTTCCTAATTATATAATTAGACAGCATAAAGCCCTTTTCTGTTTCATTAATGTCCCTTACTAGATATATAGGTCAGGGGCTAGAAATTTGTGATGACAGGGAAAAGGTTGCCTTTTTAAACAAGAAAAACAAACAGCTAGAAATGCTATTAAACGACTGAGGCCTGTGTCAACATTCCCAGATAAAGGAACTGCTCTTCGGAAAGGACCAATTCATAACTGAACCTCCGTGGTCAACATGGCAACCACAGGGCCAGAGGACGGAGCCTCTCCTGAAAACAGAGTTGGAGCCCAATGCTGTTTTTCAGGAATCTTAGATTTCAATGCCAGCAGTAGGTTTGAAGACAAAAATGCACATGAGTAAATTACCAGAGATGCATCCAGAACGTAGCAGAGCCTTCTATTCTGTGTGAGCCCCTGAAACAGCTGCAGAGCACATAGTAGCCAACCTAGTGTGGTGGGAAGGGAAAGCCTAGCCAGGGTTTCTGGAAGCCAACAGAGCTCGGGCTGGAACCAGGCAAAGAAACCATGGCCTGCTATCACGAGCCAGCCTCTTGCTGGGGTCTCTGGGCTGGGGCGGCTGGCGGTCAACCACCATGGAGAATACACCCCTAGGTAAATGCAACAAAGGAACAGGAGGTAAATGAGGACAGTTGGACAACAGGCTGAGTGCATGTCAATCCCAAACTGAAATGTCATCTGCTAGAGCTGTGCAGGACACCATCACAGATCTAATTCGCAGAAAGAAGCTATTTTAAGGGTGCTGAGTAGGCCGAAAAGCTATTTCTCAGCTCTCTAAACACAGCCTGTGGCCCTGGAAGAAGCAGGCTCAGAAAGTTAGCAGAGAAAAACAGGACGGTTCCCATCGCTCAAAATTAAAGAAACTGTGATCTATTGGACGGAGTTCTCATGTAGGCTAAAGGTTCAGAATTGCAGAGGAATGTGTTCTTGATGATAGATAGTATTACCTTCCTGTCTTCTGGATCACCTCCTTCCACGGGCAGCCAGAAGTCCAATATGAACTGCGGATCTTAAAGAGAAAACAGCCACAGTTAGCTTCCTCTCTCACCACTCCCTTTCTTCATGAAATCACAATTTAATTACTGATACCTCAAGTGATTTTATTTGTGGATGATGCATTCTTAAAAAGCACATTCTTTAGATATTTCCACTAAAGAACATTTAGTACAACCTTCTCAATTAATCAGCCATAATCCATTACTCCAAAAAGAATGGTTCTTGATATTTTCAAGAGTGTGCTCCAGTACAAATATTTCATATAAGATGAAGAGATCTCATGCATTTGAATACCTTTAATGAAACTTGAATTTTAATAGTAAAGCTAGCCCACAACAGATATGAAACTTGATAAGCCTGAATGCTTAAATATTTCTCATATGTATGTATATATATATATATATATATTCCAATATTTATGCCTAGGAAAAAAGAACTAAACCTCAGTCCTCTTATGTTTAAATCAACAGCTCTATCATGGTTTAAGAACAGAACAGACCCCTAAGCTTAAAGGTAAATAATGAGGAATCCTATTTGTGCCTGCCTAACATTTCTATACATTTGTGCTGTGCTTCTAGCTTGCTGTAACACTAGCCCTGAGTTTCTGGAGGTTCCAATCAGTACAGGGAACACAAGTCTATTTACAAACATTTACTTACAAACGATAAAATAGTATTTCCTATTATAGCCAAGACTACACTAATGCCTAATAATTCATAGAGAAGCATTTGTTCTAGCAAAGGCTAGACTAACTAGACTGCCTTCAGTAAAATTATCTTATTGGGGTGGGGAGTTCAGCCACCAACTTTATTGATAATAAATGTTATAATTCATTAAGTCCAGTTCCTTGCTCTATTTCTTAGATAGCACAAATAGTCTGGAAATTCTTTCTCAAAGCCTTTCTTCTCACCTATATCAGAACCCTATTTTTAATAACAATGACAAGTTTTGCATACTTGTATACTTTCTGTAATTAAGAGCTTGATGCCAAAGGCTGAAGATAATGCTAAATTTATTCTTTTAAAAAAATCAGATCAAAAAAATAATTTCAAAATGTGATTTGTTTTAGCTCTATTATTTCCTTTTAATAGCAATTTGATTTCTATTAAACATTACAACCTTGTCTTGATTTTACTTTCCAATGCTATAATTCAAATAAATTATTTAATGCAATTCCAAGATAAATGATAAATTATTCAGACATTCCACAAATCAACAATTTCTAAATTTACCAAATTTCTATTAGTGCACTAATAGAATTTGAATAATCAAAGGTCTCAGGTGGCATTCCCCCACTATCCACACTTAGCACCAATTACTAATATGCATTATTTGCTGAAGCCTCCTTGGTGCTATCTGGGAGCTTCACATCCAGGCACACCCAAAGCATTCAGATAAGCATTGGTGTGTTCAAGAACAAATTTTAGTCAATATGTAAAATAACCCTATATTTTGGAAATGAACTTATCTGAAACATCCAAATATATTATAAAACATTGTACTTCTAACCTGACCAGGAAGTAGAAAGGATTCTGTGTAAGAGAACACAGAACACAGAACACTAGCAATACTTTGGGGATATTAGATATGAACGTCTAATCCAATTTTCTCCAAGGTATCACTCCATATTATGGTAAATAAGCAAATAAGAGCTGTATCAAGGTGTGGAATATCATTAGCCTGAGAAAAGGCAGGAGAAATGGATTACACAAATGACAGCTGCGGGAGGAAATTATATTCCCCTTTCCTGAACAAATGTTAGATGCATCCTCACTAATAAAGACTTACAATCAAACTATGTTACAATATACTGGGTTTCAATTTTGAAGCGTCTAAGTTGATTTGCAAGCTAAATTGTTGCTGAGGTATACTAGAGCTATGAAAACACAGCCAATTTATACAGAAATAAGTCATCAGTATTGCACTTCAGAGGAGAGCTGTGAAAGCAAACTAGTCATTACAGAACAAGGAAAAAATCACCCCTATGTTTTACGTTCATGGGGAAGTGTCAGCTGCTGTTCTGTTAAGAAAAGCTATTCTCTACCAAAATGATGTTAAAAACAGAAGCTAATGCAATGCAGAAACTGAAGAGAAATATATGAAGACAGACATGCCTCCACTCAAAGCAGGTGGTGCTATTTCAGAATTAAAATGTTGTTCCAACTATGGCACTGTGCTCATAATCTATTTTAAACAACCCATTCAATTCACAAAGGATTACACGATCTCAGTCATTTCCAGCTCATGAACTAAAGACATTTCAGTTTTTTCCTAAGATTTCTAGAACATACAAACATTCATAATTGTATTATTAGTTAAAATGGATAATTTATTTGCATTAATACTCCACCTTTTAACACAATATATCTAATTTAAAAATAACACATGCATAACAGCATAAAAAATAGGGACTGTAGCTGCCAGAGAAAACATTCTGGTGAGGGGTCTGGGGGATACATAAAGCAATTATCTCAAAATTAACGCTCTTGTTTCAGTTTCAGCAAACAAATCTAAGTAAGTCTTCCTTTGATTTTAGTTCTCCGTGTAATTCTAACCAGCTAATTATCCTTGAAGTCAAGAATGAGCCATGACTCTACACCTGGCCTTTCCCATCATATGCCCACGATCCCCTCCACTTTCATTTCCTCTTTTGACTCTGAGGTTTAATATTGAAGGAAAGCACGGACCCATCTTACACAAATACTGATTGACAGCCAGCTTCCAGGAAATGTCGAGCTACAAAGAGGAGGGAAATTTTAATGTAGCACTTATGTTAAAGGGTATGAGGTGTAGGGTCATCCAAGGGCAAGTGGCCACCAGCATCCCCCTTGTCACTGTTTGCACACTGAGAGATTCCTAGTTAAAGGGGATGGTACTATTTTAAAGAGTATAAATTTAGAACCCGGGTTATAAATTGGGTTCTAAACTAATACTGTATCATTTGCTTACTAGTTTAAATATATTATATAGTATTTTGGACGGAGTAAAGTTTCCCTCTATTTCTATAAATGACGAGCTATTCCATAAACACTGTAGCTATGCACTTGATGATAAGAAAAGGGAATTGTTTCAGACCATCAAGGCACTCCCCAAACCTTAAAAGGCATACATTTCTCATCTATTTACCTTTTCATTATATCCCTGTTTTTGCACACTAAACATGTCTTCCTCAATAATGAATGTCTGCTGAACAATACAGCCCTCTATTTTATGCTTTGCTTTCAAAATTAGAAGCTATTATTCCACAAAGACAGAGTACAAAGAGAGCCGACACAAGGTATTGCCAAAAAGCCACAAGTAGTATTAGAACATGCCAGAACACTTAACATTAAACTACCATTCCTCTCTAAAACTTCTGTTGCCAAACTGCTCACACAATCTGGAAGCTCAAAGACAGGTTTCAAGTGTAATTAAATTCTCCAAAAGCAAAACTGTACAAAATTATGCCCTCTTCTTCTGGCTCCATTTACAGACAACATTTTCTCTGGATCTTAATTAAGATAACGATGCGCACCTGTGTCAACATTCTCCAGCAAGACAGCCTTATCAATCATAATCCTTTAAGTACACTCGAAAACAGCAAAGCAAAATGACAGAAGCAATCTGTTGCCTTTCCCAATGCTGGTGTTGTGTCTCTGCCACAAGAAAGATGAGATCTTTAAAATCCAGCAGATCTACTCTGGCAAGTCTTTAAAGTTCTAACTGTAAACAGCTATTACACTAAATAAACAGGCGTCACCTCCTTTGCACTTGATAGAGACAATGACAACTCTCCTCGTCCAGAACCTGAAGAGCAAGCTCCACGCCACATCTTGGCAGTACAATCCTGGGTCTTATTTTAAAGCTCTGTGTTTTAAGAGCTAGGCATACCTGGATCCGTGCAGACATGACAAACCAATAAACCCTTGGCAAGTTTTAAAGTGAAGCTTAACAAGGCTACATTAAAAACAATCAGAGTAACCGACCCCGGGTACAACATGTTCAGAAACATACGAACGCAGCAGTAAGGAAAATAAGAAGTCCTGGCGACTTGGCAGGAGGAAAGATAGGTCCTACCTCTGCTGGTGGAAAAGGAGCTTCAGCAACAAGCGAGCCGGAACTACAGCTAACAAGTGAGCAAGTCCTCAAATGGAAAAGCTGATGAACGGAAAGGAAAACGTGTGTGTGTGTGGGGGGGGGGGGTCATCCTCCCCCAGGATCAAGATAAAAAGTTAAAACATTGTGTTTACCAAGCGAGACTATAAATGCTTTCTTATAAACAGGGAGAAGGGCCACCAGATGCTGTCTGAATTCCGTCTGCCTGCTAATGGTCAGCCTTAGTCTCCCTCACTTATTAACACAATTCTGTCTCTGACGCAGGCGGCTGGGGCCAGCCGAGCAAGAGAGCCATCAATGTGCAAATAAAGCAGAAAATAGAGACATCTTTAAGAAATGAGCCTTAAATTTGATGTAGAACGGAGGTGACAACCACGGAAACAGAACCATAAATTCTAAATGTTGCAGTATCTTGCAGGATTCTTTCTAGTTCTTCACACCAAAAAGAAGACAGTAGTAGAAAAAAATAGAGTGGGAAGCAAGATGGGGAGGGGGAATAGAAACAGTCAAGCCGCTCAAGTGGCAGGATTATGTAATGAGAATGTCTGTGTGACAGACTCAGGCTCTTGGTGGCACAAACCTCCTTGGCTCGCTTTCAGAAGTCTTCGTCCTGGACGAGAGCCGAGACACTGATTCAGGGGGACACGCGTGGGCCCGGGGAGACACGCCCACGCGCGCCTGCCCGCACGCGGACTGAAGCACTCGCCTGGCGGGACTCACGCCTTGGCGGCCCACGCGCCGGGCCCGGCCGCGTCCACGCCATCGGCTTGGTGCACGTCTCTGCGCGGGCCGCGGACGCTCCCTCGTGGCAGGCCGCGCCGACCGTTAGCCCGGCTGAGCGGGCGGAGCCGGTGGGCGGTGCGGTCGCGGGAGGCGGGGACCCTCGCGTCGGGGCGGGGACGCTCCCTGCAGACAGCCGAGCTTATCCGGAACCCGGAACGGTCAGCCCGAGAGAGCAGCCTCAGGCCGTCGCGCGCTCCCCGGGGCTCCGGTCCCGCGCGCCGCTCCGTCTGGCTCACAGCCGCCAGCCTCGGCCGCGGACCGCTTCTGGTCTCCATGACAATACACGGACGAAGCCCCGCCCCTCCGCGAAACCACGCCCCTCCATGCCCCCTCGGTGCTGGGACTCTGAAGGACGAGGCTGCGTCATCCAGAGGTGGAGCTAATGGAGGCGAGCGACCAATCAGAGGCGATGGCTGTATAAGGGCAGGGCAGGGTGGGCCGAGAGGTTCTCGGAGAATGTAGTCCGCAGGGATCCAACCTCTTGGGGGCGGAACCTGTAGCCGGAGTGCCGGGCAAGGGGGGGGCAGCCTGCGCGCGTGCGTGAAGGCGCGCCGCGGAGCTGGTCCCCGTGTGGTCAGGGTGGGGTTAGTGTGTGCTGCGGCCCCAGCTCAGCAAACTGTGTGTCCCGCGGGTCAAAATCATTGCGCGAAACTTTGTGTATAGTTATGCTCCCGTCTGTGCGTTGCCCTGTTGTGAAAGGCCACAAAATGCTTGGGTTGTGCGCTATGCCGACCACAGTCCTGGTTCACCAGCGCCCCTGTCTGTCCCTGAACTCCAGTGCGTCTATAATTTGCGGCGGCGGGAGGTGGAGACCAGGGGTGAGGGTCTGTTTTGCCTTCTCACTGTGTTGCCGTGCGGGGGTGAGATCTGCCGGTGACTGGTGGTGTGTGTTTGCCTGGCCAGCGCCTCGCTGAACAAACAGCGGTTGGGTTGGACACTTCTGCCCAGTGTTTGCAATGGAACTGGGGGGGGGGGGATGCGAGCGAGGGGGAAGGCGACTTAGTGGAACAAAAGGGAAGATATCCCACACCCTCCATCACCGCAGACCTGGCGGAGCGAGCAGCCCGCAGCTAGCCATGCGAAGCAGGAAGCGCTGCATGGGATGGCAGTGGGGCCGGGGGTGACTCGAGGACCTACTCGCGTGTAACTGCTTTTCCGCCGGGCACTTCTTGCCCACTGCCTCCCTTGGTCCAGAGAAAAGTCACACCCCCATCCGGAGCCCCCCGATTGTCCACTCTCGCCTCCTCTAGCCGTCTGGCAAGGGTCGGTGGAAGGAAGGCCCAGTCGGGGTCCTTCAGCCTAGGCCTGGCTCTCGCCCACCTGCTGCTGCGGCTGGCACAGAGAGTCGGTCGTCCCGGCCTCCCTGTGCCCTGAGCGCGGACATCCATTGGCTCTTCCTGGGACCTAAATTCCAAGTCTCCAACTCAACCTAGAGACCTCCAGCAGGAGGGAGAAGCCGCTGTGGAGCGAGCGACGAACCCAGCTTTCCGGAGATCAAGACGTCCGCCAACTTCGCTATTTGCCCTGGCGAGGAGGACGCGGAGCGTTCACCCAAGCGCAGCCTGCTGCCTCTTTCCCTTTGTGTTCCCGAGCGGCCCGACACACGACCAGGGCCAGTCGTGCGTCGAGATTGCCGCTCCGCCCAGAGTTAGCAGAGGAGAGGAAAGTTGGAAGCGATCGGCGCGCTTGGGATGTGATTGTCATCCTGGGGCCGGCGCTCGAGAGTCTGAGAAAGAGAAGAGAGGAAGAGTCGGGGAGGGAGGAGGGGGAGGCCGGGCTGAGGAGGAGAGGGGGGCGGCGGAGGAGAGGCGGGCGCTAGGGAGGGGCGAGGGGAGCGCCAGTGAGCGGGAGAGGAGCCGGGGAGGAACAGGGAGAGGGCGAGGCGCGCCTGGCGGCCGGGTTGGCTGCGGCCGCCCAGAGGCTCCTGCCAGTCCCCCCACCGACTACACCCCGGGAAGGAGGAGCTTCGCGCGCGCACAAGGCGTCAGAATCCTCAATTTCCAACTTAGCATCTTGGCAGGACCTTTGCAAAGCCAAAAGCAGAGCCCCCCGGTGCAAAGAGCGAGGGGGGGGGGCGGGGGGGAGAGAAAGCCTAGTCCGGGCAAGCGGGGCGCGCAGAGGAGCGGGCGCGGCGGTCGCAACCGGAGGCGCGCGGGAAGCCAACCGGGAGGCGCCGCGGGCCGGAGCCCGGGAGCCGGGGCTCGAAGAGCTGCGGCCCGGGGCAACCAGAGGCCAGGTGCCCGCTCGCTCGCCCTCGCAGGGCGCCGCCCGGCTCGTTGGCCGCCGCGGCGCGGCGCGCCCCATGCCCGTGTGTGGCCATGTCCTACCCGCAGGGCTACTTGTACCAGCCGTCCGCCTCGTTGGCCCTCTACTCGTGCCCCGCATACAGCACCAGCGTCATTTCGGGGCCCCGCACGGATGAGCTCGGCCGCTCGTCTTCGGGCTCCGCATTCTCGCCCTACGCAGGCTCCACTGCCTTCACGGCTCCCTCGCCGGGCTACAACTCGCACCTCCAGTACGGCGCCGACCCCGCGGCTGCGGCCGCCGCCGCCTTCTCGTACGTGGTGAGTGAGCTGGATGTGCGGCGGGCGGGCAGCCGGGGCCAGGCCTGCAGACCGTGGCTGCGAGGGACACGGGCCTAGGCGCCACCTCGTTCGCCTAGCTTCGCGGACCTTGCAAACTTGAGCGATTGTCTTGCTCGCCTTCACCCGAGTCTTGGACTCCGGAGTAGCTCTGGCAAGAGCCGCGTCTCGCTGGGATTGCTGAGCTGAAGAAGGGAAGGGTTTAGGGGGGAATTGGTCCTCGCTATTAAAGAGCAACCTTCGGCTTAAAGCTCTGGACCAACCCGCAGATTTCTTTTTATGTTTCTTTTTTCTTTTTGTTTTGCCATTTTAGAAAAGTAGCTCAAAAAAAGCCGAACCAAATTCTGAACAGTAGTAGCGTGCAAAAATCTATGTAAATGAGTTTGGCCTCGCCTTTAATTAATCCTCCAAAATGTTGCAAATCCGTAATCCTATCTTCGCAATCCGATTTAGAAGTATTAAATTCTGAAACGTCCAGTGAGCTGCGGTGTATCCGGGTTTTTTTGGTCGGGTATGCTTTCTGGAAAAGCGCAACGCCTTCGGTTAGGGATAGCATTTTTGGACCGTCGGCGTGCAAGCTAAAGCTCAGCTTGTCCTTAGAGTTTGAGGAGTAAAGAAAGAGCCTTGCGCCCAACGTGCGACAGCCCTGCCTTAGAGCTCGGAGTCTATGCCGAGGCTGTTCAGGCCTCTAAGTGGGCCCTGCCGCAGAGGCCAGATCTAAGCCCTGGGCACCGACGTCTCCCAGCAGATGAGGGCCTCCAAGGTGGTGTTCCAAGCCCTGAATAGCCTCAGGTGTCTGAAGGACCAGATTTAGAAATTGAGGGGCCCACTGCCTTCTGAGGAGGGGGAGGGGTTCACTCTTGTGTTTGAATCAGCCAGCTCTGTCTGCCTCAGGGGAAGCTGGAGTGCGGGCCGCGCAGGCATGCAGACCTAGGCACAGAGAGAAAGTGGGTTTCAGCCTTTCAGGTGGCGGTGAAGCCCACAGCCCCCACCACTCACCTAATCTCTGCCTATCTCCCGCAGGGCTCTCCCTACGACCACACTCCCGGTATGGCTGGTTCCTTGGGGTATCATCCTTATGCGGCGCCTCTGGGCTCCTACCCTTACGGGGACCCCGCATACCGGAAGAACGCCACTCGGGACGCCACAGCCACGCTCAAGGCCTGGCTCAACGAGCACCGCAAGAACCCGTACCCCACCAAGGGCGAGAAGATCATGCTGGCCATCATCACCAAGATGACCCTCACCCAGGTGTCCACCTGGTTCGCCAACGCACGCCGGCGCCTCAAGAAAGAGAACAAGATGACGTGGACGCCACGGAACCGCAGCGAGGACGAGGAGGAGGAGGAGAACATTGATCTGGAGAAGAATGACGAGGACGAGCCACAGAAGCCCGAGGACAAGGGGGACCTCGAGAGCCCCGAAGCAGGTTGGTGGAGACGGGAAAGGGTGTGTTGCGCGGGACTTTAAAGGCAAAAGGGGGCCTGGAGGGGGCGCGCACGGGTCCCTGCCTCTGATGGCAGGAACCGGGACCCCGCCGCGTGGCCTCCATGCCTCTGACAGCCTGGGTTTCGCCCACAGGAGGAGTAGACCAGAAGGCGGCTGCGGGCTGCGAACGCCTTCAAGGGCCGCCCAGCCCCGCCGGCAAGGAGACGGAAGGCAGCCTCAGCGACTCGGATTTTAAGGAGTCTCCCTCCGAGGGTCGTCACGATGAGTTGCCCAGGCCCCCGCGCGCGGGCGGGCCGTCCCCAGTTGGGCCCGCAAGCGCGCGTCTGGCGGAGGACGCGGGCCCTCACTATCCTGCGGGCGCGCCGGCGCCCGGTCCGCACC
The DNA here is from genome assembly GCF_018167655.1 of Microtus oregoni. Lineage (NCBI taxonomy): Eukaryota > Metazoa > Chordata > Mammalia > Rodentia > Cricetidae > Microtus > Microtus oregoni. The sequence continues at coordinate 59,146,400 of NW_024543063.1, read as the reverse complement.
CAGCGGCTGGAGAGCTGCCCCCTGGTTCGGGCGGGCCCTCAGTCATCCACTCGCCACCGCCACCTCCACCGCCGCCTCCGGTCGTGCTTGCCAAGCCCAAACTGTGGTCTCTGGCAGAGATAGCCACTTCCTCGGACAAGGTCAAGGATGGGAGCGGAGGGAGCGAGGGTTCTCCGTGCCCACCGTGCCCTGGGCCCATGGGCGGGCAAACCCTTGGAGGCAGCCGTGCTTCTCCTGCCCCCTCGCCCGCGCGATCGCCCTCGGCGCAGTGTCCCTTTCCCGGCGGGACGGTGCTGTCCCGGCCTCTCTACTACACCGCGCCCTTCTATCCTGGCTACACGAACTATGGCTCCTTCGGACACCTTCACGGCCACCCAGGCCCAGGGCCAGGCCCCACAGCGGGTCCTGGCTCTCATTTCAATGGATTAAACCAGACGGTGTTGAATCGAGCGGACGTTTTGGCTAAAGACCCGAAAATGTTGAGGAGCCAGTCTCAGCTAGACCTGTGCAAAGACACTCCCTATGAATTGAAGAAAGGTATGTCCGACATTTAACTCGGGTGCGGTACTCCCGGACTTTCCTAATTTATTAAAACCATGGCCTTGGCAGTTATTTTTCCATCACCAAGAGAGAGAAAGAGAAAGAAAAAATAAACTACCCCTCTTATTCAGAAGTTTATAGTTTATGGAGGTGAATGACATAAAAATGTATACATCTCCACCCTCGAAAAAAATTGTTTTAGCCAACTGAAAGGAAAAAAAAAACTTAAGAGGATTTGTATTAAATCTTATTCTGTATATTTAATGTAGCATTTTTGTATTTAAATTGATAATTCAGTATCTTTGAAGTAAATTATGAAATCAAGACACCTGTACAGGCATTTAATGTTTTTGTAATATAAATATATACATTTGTGTTCCCCCGAACTGTTTCATAGTTTAAAAGTACAAGTTTAATTTAATTTTTTACACCTATTGATTTTTCTGGGTATGAGCTAAAGTATTATTACAGAAAGGAAACAGGTTATACTCTTAGATTTAAAAAGTAAAAGAAACTGCAGTGGTCTTTGTAAAATGCAAAAATATTTAATTAAAGGAGATTTTAACATAATCAGAGCCACTCGTTACTTCTCAGAAGCCTCAATAAATTGTCAATTGCCTCCGTCAAAGGGTGCAACTGTAACTTCTTTCAGAGTGGGGAATGAAAGGTGCTGTCCACAGACCCTCAGTGTGCCTGGGGAGACCGTGATTAGGCCACAAACCCGGGGAAAGTGGCCCACTCTGGGAACGCAGATTTGGATTTTCCTAGCGGACTGCTTGGGGTAGGGGGGAGATTCGACCCTGTAGGAGCAAGAAGAGAGACCCAAGTGTGTGCCAGAAGGGAAAAAAGATGGCAAACCAAGGCAGAGGCGCGCACCACCCGAGAGCCATCGCTTAACCCAATTACTTCCAATCAGTGTCGTGTTTTATGCAAAGCAATCAGCTGGTGAACTTTGCTAATGAGTTCGATTTTATGCCGGATTTAGCCCTTATTACTATTTCAAAGGTGCTGTTAGCTAATGCGGGCAAGGAGCGTTAGGGGAACGCCAAATGGGAAGGCTTCCCCAAGTCACAGTTTCCTCTCCCCTCTTCAAAATTGGGCATTGATCTCTTCTTTGGATTTGATTAAATCAGCCTCTGTTCCAACCGCGATCGTGAGGGTGGCCTGCGGCCTTGTGGAGGCAGGCTCAGCCTCCCGGCAGGGACCACAAACCCGCACCTCGACGTTTCCCCCCTTTCACAGGTAGGTGTCACACTTGTCCTGAATTTCGAGCCTGCATTTTGCAGAGTCTGAGATGGGAGCCTGGGCCGAAGAGGGGTGGGAGGCAGAGGGAGCATCCCAGTCACCAGCGGCAACGAACAGATTCCCCCAAAGGGAGTCGGAGGCCCCTCCCCCCCGTGGGCTCCTTTTTGGTTAAGTGGCTTCAAAAGCTCCAGGCCATTTGCGTAGATAAAGAGGCCATTGTGGACTTGATGAGGCTTGTCATCGCTTTAGCACTTTTCCCAGCTCAGATTGCTACAAAAGTGTTTTTGAGGGTTTATTTTTCTCATTTTAGTCTGCCTTATTTCAGCTCAGTGAAAACTTGGGATTCATCTCGGTACCAAACGGGCAAGGGACAGCACCCAGCGCCACCACCCACCAACCCCGGGGTTCTGTCTTGGTTACCCTGTTCAAGTCTCCGTTTTGCACCTGAGATCTGGCGTCACCAACCCTTTTACTTCATGGGAAATTTTCTGTGGCGTTGGGGCGGGGTGTGTGTGTGTGTGTGTGTGTGTGTGTGTGTGTGTGTGTGTGTGTGCGTTATAGCAAAAACATACCCCAGCAAGGGCGAATTAATTTGACTGAGCATAGAGACAGAACGTGTTTGCACACAACGGCAGCGTGGTTAGGCTAAAGCAGAATGTACATACACATTTACAATTCTCCTCCATTACTTTTGCCCACTCGGGTTTTAAAGTACACCCCAAACTTTCACCCTGTTGTAGCTTCTTAAAAAAAAAAAAAAACAAACCTGCAACAGGACTTATTTCGCTTATCCGAATCGAAACAAGTTTGAAAACCGCATTAGTCAGAGGCTTTAAGGAACAGTGATTGAAAAAAAAAATCGGAGTTTAAATTAGAAAATTCTCACAGGGGAAATGATTATAAAGCTAGTGGTGTGAACAATCAAACATACATGAAACGATCACATTTTATTTTGTCCCTTTAATTATAAACGATTTTTTAGAACAATTGCATTCCAGAGATGACTTGCCCTGCCCCCTTCCCTTCACGCCCCCTCTCCCCAACCTAGTTCACAATCAGCCCCCCCCCCAGCCCCCATGCTTATGCAACCCCAGGAGTCATCTCCTTTTCTGAAAAGTCTAAAGAATAGGCAGTTCGCTTTTCTTAAGGGAAAGTTTAAAGACCACGTCAACGCGTCGGGGTTTTGGAAGCACTGGTCCTAAACTCTGCCCAATGATTTTTAAAAGAAAATTACAGAGCCCCTTGTGTTCCTGGGAATATGCAAATGACGTGGCTCGTCCTCCCTGTTCCGCGGGCGAAGGTTGGGTCTCCAGCCGCATACCCGCCGGGCTGCCTGGGAACGGGAACTGCGCCCGCCGTGGAGCGAGCGCCCTTTCTCCGCATCCAGGGGCTCCAGCGGAGGTTCAGGGCTGGGCAATGCAAGCACCCAGCCTGGCCAGCTGTTGCTGGAGTCGCTGTGCCCTGCGTGCCCCTCTCCTGAGCTTGGCGTCTTCAGTCTGTGGTTTTCTTTGCGTACTTCAACTACTACACACACTTCCAAGGAAGCCGAGGTTTTCTTTCTTGCAGAACTAGGTTTCGGTGGTCTGCGGTTTTTCTGGTGTCTAGAGATTTTCTAATTTGGAGGTAGCCTGCCGGACAGATCCGAGTTTAAGACATGTAGAAAATAACACCTGCGTTTAATCCCAGTAGTTGTGTGTCCCGTGACCCTGAACCTCCATTTTGACTTCTCTGGAGCGGTCTAGGAGGCGATGTATCTTAGAGGCTTGGGCACTAGGGGTTTCCTTGTCAGTGCTGGGATTATGGTTTGTTTGCAGGCTTGGATCCGGACATGAAAGACGCAAGACGCGAGAGACGGTGCCTGAAACACCTCTAAAATGCCTCAGAGCTGATTTGTTGCTGGTGTCAACCACCTGCGCCTGGCTGGGCCAGTTTCGGACACCCCCCTTGGACACTTAGGGACTAAAAGAAGCCGAATCCCTAGCCTCCTGGAACTACTCTTGGGGTCTCTGCAGTCAGTCTCCTGAGGCATCGTTCCTTCCCTTAGCCCTTTGTGCAGGTCAAATCAGTTTATGAGATTTAGTAGTCAAAGAAGAAGCAGCCTGGTGAAATCTCGAGGGCAAATGTCAGGGCCTTAAGAGGTAGCAAAAGGGGGGGGGGGTCCTGCTCCCAGAAGTCCGGTGTTAGGTCCTGGAAAAAGTGGTTCCCAGTCCGGGTGAAGAGCCTCTGTGAGGCTTTTTACGTGGTAAACACTTTCAGACAACTCATTGCCATTTACAACCCAAATCTTGGGGCTCAAAGAAAGACGGGGAAGGAGGGTCGTGCGTGTCTTGGGCCCAAGCCAGGCGTCCCAGTTCATCTGCCTCCCCACCCCCAAGTAGCACGCTGAGCTGATAGAAGCTAGGGGCAGGTCAATTCAAAGCGCCCAAAGTGAAAGGAACAGAATTGAACTCTCAAGAGGAGCCCGTGGCTTGCAGGTTAGGAAGGGCGCCGCCTACTGGTCCCCAGAGCCACGGGGTTCGCAGTGAGAAGGAGCTGGGCCAAAGCTGGCCAGGCCCACATTCACTGACTGCCCAGCCCTGGCTCTGCACTTCAGCTGGGCGACCTCAAGATGCTTCCAAGTTGCCTAGGCTCTGGACTCTATGACCTAGTTAGCACTGGCAAGTTGGGTAGCAGGCCCTGGTTAAACCAACTTTAACTCTGCGGATTTAACTCTGCCGATTCTCGTCCTAGCTAACTCACTGTTTCGAAAGTCAGACAGCAGGCAATTGAGAAGTATGGGCATCCAAATAGCCTGCAGGTGGGGAAATTAGCGCGAATATGATCGATCATGGTCCGCTTCGTTTCACGTGTACCCCGTTTCTGCTTCTTTCGATCCTTCCACGCTCTCGCGCCACAAAGTCTTGTTTAATTTGTGGTTTGCCAGTTCGGGAGGAGCCTACCAGGCCACTAACCCGGCAATACAGTTTTGGCCTGTGCATGGACCTTACAAAATTAGGGAAGGATTATTTCCTCTTTGCTTTGCTTCGAACCCTCTTAACAGTATCTTTAATGGCGTCAGAGTGGCAAAGCTCTTGCAGAGCTCACCGCGGCTAGCGCATAAGGTGCAGAAGTGCAATAGGGTGGGTGATGAGGAGGAGAGTAGGGAGTACCCTCGAACAGGCTCTGAGCGTTTTTTGCCTCTCGACCATTGAACTGGACAGAAATCGGACCCGAATCAGACCTTGCCATCTGCCCTTTTCACTAGCCAAAGCTTTGCCACGGTCCCTAGGCCCACCCTGCATATCTACCTCTGTGGCCAGGTTAGACTCGCTCTCCTTTTCGTTTTCGCTATAAATACAAACCTGAGCCACCGACAGTGGGCAGGCCAGCATTGTGGCCTAACAAGAGAACGCCTTCAGGGGCAGGTCTGCAACTCTGCCCGGCCAGCTCCACGCGGCTGCTCTGGGTCTTCCGCCTCTCTTGGGCTGCAGTCCCCCCCCAACTCTGAATTCCCCAAGGCTGCTCGCCCGGCAGCGCTAGTTTCTGACGCCGGAACGAGTCCCGCGCGCCCAGACGTCACTTTCCCACTGAAATCTGCTTTTATTTGCTCCGAGCAAACCCCAGGCTCTCAGCGCTCCCGCCTGATGGATGCAAATGTAAATGTGCACTTATTTAATTGGATCAGGCCCCAAGATAAAAGAGATAAACGGCTCCCCGTTTGCTAACTTATTTTCCGAGGCATGCAGCGCCGCGTGGAGGGGAAGCTAATGAAGGAGCCGCGCGTTGCTCAGCTCTGCAGCTCTTCACCGCGGTGGTGCACAGACAGACCAGCGCTGCGAGGCCTGTGCCACCTCATCTCCTTCCTTTCCGCAGGTCCTCCAAGCCTGGTGGTGTTCCCCCTAGGACCCTCTATGAGACCTAGCTGGGAAGACGAGAAGGCCAGAGGCTGTTGTCTCCTTTGCAAATATCGGGTCCTCGTCGGTCGGTCGGTCGGTCTCCACCTCAGTTTGCCCCCCACCCCTCCACCCCCCGCTTTTTTGCCCAATCCCAGTGCTTGGGTCACAGCAACTAAGCGCATTAGGTAGAAACTCCTTTTTCCCCCAAGGACCTCTTCCACTTTAGGTGGAGGGTGCAGAGGAAAAAGAATCCGGGGTGTGGATGCCGGTGGGTAGGGAGAACAGACTTCTCCTGCCTTCAGAGTCAGGTGGCACCGTCCTCAACACAGAAGGACCCCTTTTCTGTCCTTACAGGGCCTTCTCTTGGAGCCTGAATTTGCTTTTAGAATCGCCTGGAATCCCTGGATTAACTCCTCTTCCCCTCAAATACTGTTTGCACTCAATACACAACAGTTTCAAGGTGTTTCAGAATCCGGAGGGAAAGGACTGCCTGACTCTTTCCTCCTTGAGACAGCAGTTGGCACCTTTAGAGCCAGTGGATCCTCCTGTGCTTCTCAAATCGGGCTTCTGGTTTCTGGGGAAAGTTTCTCTTCTGAACTGAAAGATGCGGGTTGGTGAGAGTGGGTGTAAAGGAGAGGAGAGGGGCGCCCTGAGCTGAGACGCTCTCCCAGTAGACCCAGCTCCCAGAAGCTAGGCTGGACAGGAAAGTAGGGCTTTTAGGGGCTGGGCTGGGGAGCACCGATGTCTCTTACACGCTGGGTCCCAACGAGCTGATGGATGGGGCTTGTCAGGAGAGCTGTGTGCGCCGAGCATTTACCTCGCTAAACTGAAATTACTGTCTTTTCAGGAGCTAATTTGTGTAACTCCCATGGAGGGGCCTGGAGGGGGCTTGATGAGGCATAAAATGATGATTAATGAATTTATTGGCCGCTGTTCATCAAACAAGGGCTCAGAGCTTGCGTGCACATCCGGAGCCTGACGGAGGCGCTCAACCCAGCTGGGATTCAGCCTCCGGGTGCCAGGGCCTACAATGGTTTTCCTACTTGCCCAGTTTTAGATGCGTTGCTTCGCTTTCACCCAGAATGCTTCCTGTGGGCGGTCCTGGACACCAGATTCAGAAGTGGGGATGGAATCCGGAGGTTCTTGGAAGAGGAGAATGGGTTCTAGCTGCCCGCCATCGCCCCCTGCGGGCAGGATGCTCAAGCCTGGGATAGCGCTGGGCCTGATGCAGGAGGACACAGGTAGGCAGAAGCCTCTGGAACTCCTAAGTGACTGTGGAGCCTAAGATAACTTGGAGTTGTGAGCATGGACTGTATCCCGGATATATCACCACGACTGGATAGCTTCTTGGGCGGGGATAGCTCAGAGTTGTCTTCCTTAAGAGCTCTTGGCTAGTTTCAATAGCCAGTCCCAACCCGATGTTCTCTGCTGTGAAAAGGGACTGAGACACCCGAGGGTGTGTGTGTGTGTGTGTGTGTGTGTGTGTGTGTGTGTGTGCAGAGAGAGATACGGTGCATGGCACATGGTACCCTTCAGTATAGCTATTAAGGTATGCTCTCTTAGAGACTCACGGTTTCCCGGCAGACACTAGCTCCGGCCTGGGATGAAGGCAGAGGAGGGAGATGCAGGATTCTGCCTGAATGGCTGCTCCTCCTTGGCACTCTTCTACACTTCCTCTGGCCAGGAACACGGGCAGGAGCTTGAAGGGAAAATTTGGGGGAGCCTAGGAAGGCAGTTAGCCCCACCAGTGATCTGCTGGGTTGATCTGGGCAAATCGACAGGAACTGCCTGTGTCTACTTCACTACTCTGGGCTGTTTCGGAAGCTCCCTGCATCCTTGACCAGGCAGCCCTTCATCCACAGGCACCTGCAGTTTGAAATACAACTAGAAGGACCTATGGGCTACTCCCTTTGGTCTCAATCAAGAATCTGCAGCCTCTAAGGCTTCTATCTGGGATTCTTTCTTCAGAATTCAATGCCTTTACCTCACCTTCCTCGCACCCATTCACACGGTCTCTCCCAGACTTCCAATCAATTCTACCCTTGCTTCCAAGATGCACACTCTCTTGGAAGAGAAGGCAGGAAAGACCTTGGCATTGACCTCTTCAGAATGTTCTTACCATGGTCTCCTTGTTAATGTAGGTCCTCACCTCTTCTGTCCTTCCTGTGCCTACTGGAATCTATGATGGGCTAAACATGTAGCATGAGCAAAACAAGGCTCTACCCACTTTTACTTCAGAGGGCCAGACAGTAGCTCAACAAGTGAGCCACGATGACCTTCACACACTGTATGAGGAGGGTTATAGGTCAAATGAAGAGGGTAAGGGATGGGTTTTTTTCTTGAGGGAGCCCAGTGAGCTCCTTTGGAGGTGGTCATGTGACAAGAAACTGGAAGGATGCTGGGAGCCTGCCAAGCAGAAACTTGGAGGAAAGAAGAGCTCTAAGCGCAAAGAATAGAAAAATAATTGTAAACCTTCCAGAGGGGGGCAGATTTGAGGGAGACCTTTGCAGGAGAAGGCCAGGGTCAACAATTTACATGGGGCCTTGTAGGTCCTATGAGATCTTCGGCGTTGGTGATGAAAGACAGATAATGCGGTGTTCTGAGTACCTAACTCATATTTATGAGCCTCCCAGTGTATGAGCTGAGCTTCTGGGAGGATGGTTTGAAATAGGAACAGGAGGCCAACAGAGAATGCTGAGGGAAGAACACACCTAGGACCAGTGTGGTAGCTAGAGCTGGCAAGAAAGTAAAGTCTTCTCCCCCAGGAAGCAAAGAAATCCCCTTTTTTTCAGATAGAAGAAAGCCAGATATTCTTTGACACGGCACCCACGCTGCTGGAGCAAACGGCTTTCATGGATGTGTCGGGAAGCCCGTGACAAAAATGCTCAAACGCCCAGGATATGATGCCTGTGCCCATGGACGATTCCAAAGTGGACACTTCCTCTTCCAAAGCCCCAGATGTTAGCATGTTGTGATCAGAGCTTGCCTTTTGTTCACGCCCCTCCCTCCAGCCCCAAGAAGCTGAGGTCTGGGGAAAGAGAAAGACTTGCCCTGAGCTCACAAAGTGAAGTCCTAGGCAGGGGCACATCCCAAATCCAGGTCTCCTAATTCCCGGCTGAAGTTCTGCCCTGCCTCACTCAAGCTAAGTTCTTCAGGATATCTGTATTTTAACAGAGAACTCTCAGAAACAAAATGCCTTAACAGAGAGGAATGAATTTATAATGGCGGAATCCCAGACACTGTGACAGGCTGTCAAGGGAGATATTTTTAGGCTGGGCCTGGAAACATCTTAGCCTTCCTCAAACGCTGCTGGTGGAGGGCTGCTTCCTCAACACTTCGTGTGTGAAGTACAGATGAGGGAAAAGCCAGAATGCGCCATCTCGCTCAGAGACTCGGCAACAAGGAGGGACCGCGGCTGTTTCCCTGCTAAGTTGTCATCTGCCCTGGGTAATTGCTATCTGATAACATATGCTCATGTCTCCAGTCTGAAATATCTTCTCTCTGCCTACAATTTTCTCACACAGCAGAAGCAAAAGTTAATATTCCTTTGCCCATCATCCTACAGAGGGAATCGTGCCGAACAAAGGTTTGGGTTGGGGCAGGCTGTGAGTCACCAGTCTTGCAGGGCATTTGTTTTGCATTTCTTGTTTTGACATCTCATCTTGACTGCCTCTTCTGACTTCTGGCTTGTATATATGGTCGCCAGCTTGGGGATTTGTTTTATTCTGTAAATTATCAGGTCTTTGTCCCCAAGGGAACCCACAGGCCCTTAGGAACAATGTCTCAACATCTTTCAAGTAGATTCTATTGGCCCTAAATTCTAAATGCCTTCATGCTTCCAAAATGTTCCAAGCACCTTCCCAGCTGACGGTTTGACATCAGACTCATCACCCAGTTGTTCCTAAGACTTTTCCTTTTAGATCCAAACCGCAAGAGTTCTTGTTATTTGTTTTGCTTGTCCTGTATTTGTATTGAGTATCTAAATCCAGACCCTGTGGTGGTGGTGAGAGGCTCTTTCCAAATACTCATGTGTGCAGCGGCAGACACTGGCAGCTGAGAACCAATTTATGGTTCCCATGAGTTGACTCATAGCTGCTCAGAGAAAAGGGCTCATTTGAATAACTAAAACCCCTTTGCTCTCACGAAGAGTGTGGCAGATAATTCGTAGGCTTGCTTCATTTTGGTGGATGGACTTATTTTTCCTCTCTATAGCCTTTCTTCTTTTCTTTCAAAGGATTTATTTTACTTGTTGGTTTGCAGAGATATAATAATCAGGGAGGGGAAGGCGTGACACCAGGAGTGTCAGTGGGCTGTGGGTTTAGGGCTGTGAGGCTGCTTGCTCACATCAGTGAAGATCAGGAAACAGAGAGAGATGGATGCTATGTTCTATTTCCTCTCTCCCTTTCCCCTTTTTATTTGATCTTTCTAATTCCCTTCCTTCAGTTTGGCAAAGGTACAGGTAAGAAGAAAGGCCACCTGAGGAAGTGCTGCAGAGTGCAATGACAGCCCCTACTTGGCTCAAGTCTCCTCAAAGCTGGCTCCAGCTCTGCCTTCCACTTTCCATATCTAAGTCATGGACCACTCTCCGTCGGGACTGGTGTTTATATACTCAATTGCTTCAAATTTCGTACCATGTACTAATGTAGACGCAGATGTTTTTATGGCTACTGTGATAGGTGCAGATGACAATGACAGGAAAAGAATCTAGGTGAACTTGTTCCCTTCTTGAATTTTAAGGAAGCTAGTGTCTTTCAGGGTCTCCATCAGTTCCTATTTCTCCTACTTTGAATGTTGTCCTTAAAGTCATGTAGGTATCTTTTGGGAATGCACGAAATCATCTTATGATACGTGTGCTTCTGGTTGATGTTTGGCTTGTGTGCATGTGCCTCTCTCTCTCTCTCTCTCTCTCTCTCTCTCTCTCTCTCTGTGTGTGTGTGTGTGTGTGTGTGTGTATGTGTGTGTTCTCTTCTCTTTCATCTTGAGACAGGGCTGCCTCTTTTGTTTAAGCTGACCTGGAATTCCTGGGTTCAAGATCCTCCTGCCTCGGCCTTCTGAAGAGCTTGGGTTCCAGGCCTGCTGCTTCATCATCCCATCAGGCATGTTGTCACCGCACTTTGGGAAGGAGTACCAGCTCCTTTGGCAGGTGTGGAAACTGAGGATTTGAGAGAGAGGTGAAGATTCGGTGGCAGAACCTCATCACCCGCTGCCTCTGTCTCTTGCCAGCCTTCTGACTGAGAACTCCATCCTTCCCTCCTTTTCTATTTTTCTTTCATTTTCTTTTCTTTCCTTCCTGAGTGTTTTCTTTCAGATTCTTTTTAGTGTGTACAAATGTTTTGATTGCACCCCTACCTGTGCACCACTCACATCCCCGTTGCCCATGGAGTCCCCCAAAAAGCTTTGGATCCTCAGGAACTGGAGTTCCAGACTATGAGCCCCATGTGAGTGCAAGGAATTGTACCAGGGCCTCCAGAAGAGCAGCCAATGCTCTTAACCGCAGAGCCATCTCTCCAGCCCCTGAGAGGACTCCCAACCTCATCCCAGAATAAGCCTCTGGGCATCCAGGACCAGACAGAAGAACCTTGACCTGCTTATGAGGAGCGTGAGCCCCTCCTACTCCTTTGGTCTATGATGTCATTCTGTTCTGCTGTCTGGAACCTTTAGAGGTGAAAGGCCTTGGCTTCTTTTGCCTTTTACAGCAAAGGGTGGAGGGAAGGATAGGAGCTAGATATCCACCTCAGAGCGAAACGTACAGAAGTCGTGGGGTTGGTGGTTCTGGGGACCCCAGGGTGGATCCAAATGGATGACAGCCATCTGCTTTCAAGAGGGTCTGCCTGCCAGCATCCCCACGATCCCTATATTTAACTGCTCGCAAGTAAGGCAACCACTACAGGACAAAGGGACCTTGATTAGTGTGGTGGTTTGAATAAAAATGTCTCCCATAGGCCCATAGGAAGTGGTATTCTTAGGAGGTGTGGTCTTGTTGGAGGAAGTGTGTCACTAGGATGGGCTTGGAGGTCTCAAATGCTCACGTACACCCAGTGTGGCCTTCACTTCTTGCCGCCTGAGAATCCAGGTGTAGAACTCTCAGCAACCTCTCCAGCATCATGTCTTCCTGCCATGATAGTAATGGACTAAATCGTTGAACTGTAAAACAACCCCAATTAAATGTTCTCCTTTATAAGAGTTGCCGTGGTCATGGTGCAATAGAAACCCTAACTCAGACAATTAGTGTTCTCCAATGAAGGACAAAGGGTAACAAAGTGTAATGTCACTTAAGTCAATGCCTTTACCCCATTCTCCCTCCCTTCCTCCCTCTCTCCCTCCCTTCCTCCCTCCCTCCCTCCCTCCCTCCCTTCCTCCCTTCCTCCTCCCCCCTTCTCTCTCCCTGCATGGGTGACCAGGTGCATCTTGCACTACCTAGCCTGTAGGTAAGTCATGTCTTCTAATGGTGTTACTGCCACACCTGGCTAGGCGTGCAGAACCCTCTTGCTCCAAGTCACACACCCAACTCCTGAACATACATCTTCAGCTCAAACAACCACATGCAACTCCAAAATGTTGCCAACAGGAGCTACCATTCCCACCTTCAGATCTACTCTTTCTCCTTCTTTCATCCACACTCAGCCTCCAGTAGAAACACATGGATCTTTCCCCATACCTCCTTCAAATTCACCCTCAAGTCCTTTTAAGCGACTTCTGTCCGTGTTCTTGCTATGCTCTAGCCTGAGCCTTGTTCTCTGGTGGGATCTAAAACAGGTCCTCCTTATGGTTTCCTTGCTCAGTGGTCACTGAAGCACTAAAGCAGAGCCCGTAGCTTGCTGCCCTGGGTACTCAGCACAGATCGATGGAAATGAAGACAACTCCATAGAACCCAGTCCAGTGTGTTCTCTTTCCCAAAGAATGTGCTCCTGAACTCAGAATGAACTCAAGAGTCAGACTGATGTGTGTTCAATCCTGGCAGCAACCCGCTGTTGTTTGATCCAGGAAAAATGGCCAAAGGTGAAGACAGAAAGACCTAGAACCTGGACCTGTGGGAGGAGGCCACACAGCATTTTTGCCTATCTGGTCTCCTCCTCCACGTGGACTACTCACCCAGCTATGGGGTTTGGGGTGAGTTCCTTTGGCCCTCTGAACATCAGTATCTTCATCAGTAAGAGAGGGAGAGAGAGAGAGAGAGAGAGAGAGAGAGAGAGAGAGAGAGAGATGGTAAGTGAGACAAGGCATACAAGCCTTGTAACAAATGCTCGCTGGGATCATGACTACCCAACGGGGGTGGCTTTTTAGTGTCACCGGTGATTGAGACCTCCTCAGACTGTGTAGTCTGTCTTCTTACTCTTCGCCACCTCGCATCTTTTTTTGCTGACCTACCATGTTTAAGATGTCTCGAGTTTAAAGCAAAATGAGACGTGTACTTTAAGAAATACTCCTTACAACGTTATTTCATTACTTAAACTGCCTGCTGACTCATGCGTCCCTTGGTAACTGACTCTTTCTTTACCAATAACTTTAATTACATCAATCACTCATGCGCCAAACAGCTGAATAGTGGAAACTCCCAGAGGTGACACCGTGAACTTCTGTCACACAAGCAGGGGCTTGAGGCTGCAGAGCTGTTCTTTCTTTCTTTTTCTAAAATAGCACTCGGAACTTCAAACAGGAGGCGTACGTTTAGTTTTTTTACAATTTACTACCTGTCTGTCTAGCTCCTTATCTGTCTGTCACTAGCAATCTTCAGAGTGGGAGGAAATGACTATCCATAACTTCTTGAATTCAGTCAAATCTTTTCATCTTCTGACATGTCTAAGTCATGAGTCCCAAGTCTGCCCTGAGGGTTAAATACAAAACACACAAGAGTTCCAACACCCATTCTTTTACCGAAAGCTGCTAATTGCACTGTTCAAGAGTGAAGATGTTACCTAAACAATTATCTTGTTAGCAGTAATAATGGCTACCTTATTAAGCACTTCATACATGCCAATTATTACGGCAGAAGATGGCAGAAGGACAGCGGCAAACCCTGCTGAATTATTGGCCCCATTTACAGATGAATAGATGAACGCTCCACTGGAGGGTTATCCTGAAAGGAGACCAAGAGTCTGAGGATGTCTTACTGTCATTCTCTGCATGGGGACAGATCCAGGAGAGAGTGGCAGGCCACTTTAAGAACGAGCTTGTTTTTTTCCTGACTCTCAGACTGGAAGAAAGCAGAAAAAGGAACTTAGTAAGCTTGACATTTTCTGACTCTGAAAGCAAGCAATGATCATCATCAATTTGGTGAGAGGAGGGGGATGTACAAAGGGGGGTTGCCTTGCAGAGCCCCGCCCTAAAGTGCACCCTCTTTCCTTGTCTCCTCCAAGCCCTCTCACCACGGACCGAGTCATTAGCCTCTTAATTATTTCTGTCTCCAGGCCAGCAGAGGGGCTGTAGAAGAGTGTGCAACACCAGAGTAGCAAAAACCCAAGCTCCAAGAAGACCGAGCTTCAAAAGCACTTCTGTCTGTCATTTGAAGTGGTTTACTCACTTGGTCCCAGGTTCCAACGTAGGTCTAAGTCTCAGGGCTTCTCCCAGTACATCGTGTTGGAGTTACATTGCTTAAACACTCGTTTTTCCCCAGGCTGGTTTCCTCTGCCTCAAACTGTGGGCCCAGATAAACACGTCCTTGGTTGATTTGTCTTGTATTTTGCCACAGTCACAGGAAAAGGAACTAGTGCAACCTTGGGTGCCCTGACACTCAGTTTTTTTCACCCACAGAATGGGACACAGTCATAGTGTTAAGAATATTTCTTTTTCCAAGGCAGGGTCTTGATGTTGAAGCCCAAGCCGACCTTGGACTCATGAGCCTCCTGTTTAGCCTCCTGAGTGCTAGAAGGACAGGTGTACCCCACCACACCTGGCTTCAGGGGGCATCTTAAACTCGATGTGCCACTCGCTGCCTCGTAGGGCTGCTGGGAGGACTCAAGGTGATTGTCACAGCCTGTTAAGGAACAAATAGAAGTGGAGAGCCCAGACCTCCCCTGAGAGAGCTTGCAATGAGCCCCAACTTGGCCCAGCAGGGCTGTTAGTCCCTCACCAACTGCCTCCGGGCTCCCTCTTTTCTAAGGGATGCCTCATTTTGTTTGGGGCGACAAGACAACCAGCCCCAGAGAATAAATTACATATGTCCAAACCAGCTATTATGACTCCATGTCCCTTTGCAAGAGGCTCACCTTCCAAGCTTTCCTTGTAGCTCCTGGAGGGTGGGACCTATCATTCTGGCCAGATGCATATGAAGAGAAACCTTCTGCATTTCTGAACCTTAGGCTGCTAAAACGAGGAGGGGGACCCGAGAGCAGCGGTGCTAAGCCCTAAATGGAAGTTTCTCTTCTTCTGTTTCAAAGATATCTTAAATTCACATGTTCATATAATTTCCCAGCCTAAACCATTAAATGGCTCTCAGTAGCCCCCAGAGACGGTTTCCTGATAGGCATATAATGACTGAAGAATCACTGATCCCGCCGAAAGAAGTAGAACGTGCAGCCTGCCACTCTGGCTTTCATTGGCAGCCCCTAAAATATAGCTACAGAGCAACACATAGAAAAAAAACCCCACCAGGCCAGAGTAGTGGATACAGGGCATTTCCTTTGTTTGGTTTTCTTTTTAAATAAATGCTCAGACTCCATCTTAGACCCTGATTTTCTCCCTGGACACACCTCTCTTCTCCCCTGGATCCATATACTTTGGATGCTGTTAATTCAATTCCAGGTCCAAGGTGCAAGTGACTGAGCATAGCCAACCCTCCATACATACATACATACATACATACATACATACAGAGTCTGGCCGGCGGAAATCCAGTCCTGCAATATTGTTGTTGCACCCCATTGAGTTTGGATCTCAGGACTGTGACGGTGGAGTAGGAAGCTCCAGTGAAAGAGAACAGAGCTGAGACATGGAAGGAGACCCCGTGTTAGAGGCTTTGACCCTTTGCACTGAGCTTTGCCTGAAGACTGCTCTGGACTTTGGGTTGAGGGAGTCAAAATTTCTGTTTATTTAAGTAGCCCAAGTTTCACTTTTTATTCCTTGTAACCCAAAGACTCCCAGGGATAGCAGATCTTCTCAGAGGTAGGATCATCAGAGAGAAAGATATCCAGGCATTCTGGCTGTTCTCCCAGGTGGCTTTGGTTTCCAATACAAAGATACATAGAAGCGAAAAGTATGAAAAGTATCTCCTCCGAGCAATACTAAGACATGGCACAGTTTACCTTCCGTGCTCCCTGATGGTGGTAGCCCCAGACAGGCTGTGTTGGATGGCGAACTCTGCTAACCTTTAATGGATGCTTATCATGAGGGAGAAGTAAACACTTGTTGTTTGGAGGCTTTGAGACACTGGGCCATTTGTTACAGCATCAAACCTTATCTTGTCCCTAGAGATATACTCCAAGTTTTTCTTTTCACCCTGCTTCCTTCTGCTCCTTCTCTTTTTCATCTTGTTCTCCCTCATCTGTCTTTCCCTCCCCCATCCCTTATCCTCTGCCCTCCCTGGCTTCCTTGCTCTGCCCATTAGAATCATTTCTTAACTTCTTTCTGTCAACAGATCATTAAAAGGCTTCTCTGATTGCTCACCCCCTGCCTTCCCAGCAATACCCAAGCAGACATTGGCAGGAGATAGTCAGCCTGCCCCGGCAAAGTTGTACCCCTGGCATCTTCACCGGTGCCAATCAATTACAGCTGTCAGTCATTCATTCATTCTCACCAGCACCAGTCCCCGCAGGCCAACTTCTCAATCATATTACTAGACTCACAGCATTCCAAGCTCTGGAATAAAACCCTCTTCAGAAATTCCTGTTCGTTATCTTCTAAAAAGTCCACAGGATTCTGAAGTTTGTAGTGTGGCATTAATGGCACATTGTTCTTCCAAGACAAAACACTGGCAATGGAAAATACCTTGGCCTTAGCTGTTAATGAGCCAATTCTGGAGCTGATGAGCTCCTGAAGCCAGTGGCCCACATGCTCCTGAACCCCTTGCTGTATCTAGCAAGTTGCTGGCCCACGGCTTTGGAAGAGACTGAGTTCCTTTGAAAACGCAAAAGTAAAAATAAATCATTGCTGAGACTTGGATGTGCTTCATCAACCCTCTATAGGACACTTGTAGGGTCTCAAAGCACGTCCTTTGTGGGAGCAGTGGGGACTGCAGGGACCATTTCTGCCACACACCTTCTGCATTCAGCCCAGACAATTGTTACCACGTAGGAATGCGGGCACAATGTTGCCATCCCCCCTCAACCCCCGTCCCCAAGGGAAACTTGGAATCGGTATACATTTCCAATTATATCCTGTTTTCCCTAAATCACCATGAGGTTTCAGCTCAGTTGTTATAGTTTGCATGTGATGTGACCCCCCCCAAAAAGGCTCTCATATTAGAGCTTTGTCCCCTGCTGGTAGTGCTGTTTGGAGACGTCGTGGAAACCCTCGGGGAACCTGAATAAAAAGAAGTCACTGCAAGCAGATCCTCGGGTCTTCCTTCCCCCTTCCTGATGTCTGTAGTCTCTGCTTCCTGTCCAGGGAGGTGGAGAAGCTCACAGGTTACATACGTCTCAGTCACGCACTCCCATTGCCGTGATGCTCTGCCCAAGTGCACAGGACCAAGAAACCCTCCGAGATGTCAAGCCCAAATGGACCGTTCCTCACTTGAGTCATTTCTGACAGGTGTTTCATCCTGGTGATAAGAAAGGAAATGGACGGTCCCAGTGACAGCTACAGGGAGACACTTAACAGCTCATAATGCCAGATGTGCCTATCTCCTTCTACCCTGCATGAATCTTGTCCACCCCACAGATTAGGAAAAACAAACTCAGAAAGATGAAGGGTCTCACCCAAAGCCACACTTTAAACTTGAACTACCAGTCAGCAGCTGTCTCCTCATAGCTCCCATAGGTGACACACCAGTTAACTGTGTGTGAAGGAATCACACATTCATTTCTATGGCATAGGCCAGCAGTGGGGATAATATCCAAGCCACGGACTTCCGTCCCCATTGTCTCTTCCTGACAATTCTGATTCCTGTGACTGGGTGGAGAGAAGAGACATGGCCTGTGGTTATGATTCCCTTAGTTCTGTGGTAGATCCTTGCCTAGTATGTGCAAGACCCTAAGTTCAGTCTCTAGCACTGAAAGAGGAGAGGGAGAGTTGGAGGGGGGAGGAGGGAGAGGGAAAGAGGGAGGAAGAGTGGGAAAGAGAGCGAGGGCAGTAGAGTGGAGGGAGGGAGAGGGAGAGATTGATCGATTGATCGATTGATTGATTGATTGATTACAGGAAGTGGTGGTGTTTTATCCCACTACCAGCATCTCCTCCCACACCTTGCCCGCTATCACCAAGTCCTGCCATCTTGGAAACCACACATGGAAAATCAAAGGACCAGAAGACAGAACACATCTGGCTCCCTCAATCTTCACTTGGAGATGACCTCCCTCCCCGGGAGCTCCATCTCTGGCTTGGCATCAAAGACAGATAAGCTTCCAGGGTAGTTGAGCTGTTCTTCATGTTCATCTTTGTTTCTTACAGCAGCGGGCAGCATCTTAACCAATGCAAACACAAGCGTGTTACAGAAAACAACCATCCCTTCCCGGCAGCAAGAGGAACTTGTAAGGAGCCCTGATTCATTCGGATCCCATGGGTCTTGGATGAGAACATGACTCTGATAAGGTTTAGTTTCCAGTAACAGGGTGAGGTGACCTTGAATGTCACCATGTTTACACCCCACCCCACACTTGACTTTCAAGGGGGCCTTGTTCATTCTTAAGCTGAGGTGAGTACCCCATCATTCAGCCCCTGGAGAGAGGCCACAGAAAGAGCAAATGGAGGCCACACACCCTCTACCAAGTTAGGAGTCAACATGTTTGGGAACATCAAAGACAGTTCAATATTTTTAGCATAAGGAGATTAACATTTACAAAGGTTTGCCCTTCAGCCTGTTCCTGGGAATTGGCAGATATAGCCAGAAGGGACAATTAACATCACCCATCTGCCCTGGGGTCTTCTGGCATTTTCTATTAGATTTTCTTTTCTTTTCTTTTCTTTTTTTTTTTTTTTTGAGATGTCCTCACTGCTTAGTCCAGGCTGACCTGGAAATGGTGGCTCTCCTGCCTCAGCTTTCTGAGTACTGAAATTACAGGCGTGCACCTCCATGCTCTGGCTTCCCATTCGATTTTCCTTGGAGCCATCTTATTGATTTGGGGTGCAGGAGGTAAGCAGTGATGGTCTGCGTACATCAAGAACCCTGTACAAGCAGGGACACACTGCAGTGCCCTGGGCATTGCAACCTGGATGGAAGTCCAGGGGGAGGAGTCTGTCTTTCTCTGTACCAGGTACTGCTATTCAGAGCAGGGAGGGAGAAGAGAGGGCACCTAACTTCCCGTGGCCACAGTCCATGCCCTCCTACACTGGCCCATCAGCACAGCAGCACGGAGGAGGGGGAAGCACGGGCTTGTCTGCAGCAAGAGGCCAGGACTACCTCACCACATGCCAAGTACCAGCAGCCTAGGCAGTGGATAGGGACCAAAATCCCTCCCAGCTGTTGGAAACTATAGCCTATTCAGAGATAATTGGCAATTAGTTAAACAACTCCTGTTTAGAACATGCCTTCTCCCCACTCTCCAAGACAGCTGTGTTTAAAAGGAGGCAGGGCTTCTCCTGAATATGAAACCCAACCTTCCAGTCCATAAAACACCACGGAACTTGGGGAGCCAATGAGTTAAGGTGCAGAAAACTGTCCAGATAGTGGATTCTCTTTAAAAGTCCCTGCCTCCCTTCTCTCTTGTGTGCCACACAGGGGTCAAGACTACAGACTCCGGGGGTGCGGGGGTAGATGAGCCCAGGTGTGAGCGCCTGCTCTGTCACTTCCAGCTGTGGGAACTAGGGTCATGTGGCTTTGACTCTCTGAATCTCGGTGGGGATGGAGAAAATACTGGGAGATAAAGTGTAAGGCTGGATCACAGTGACCCAGAGTGTTGACTCATTGGGCTTATTTGAGCTTAGATACCCTAGCCTGGCTCTCACGGCCCTCTACAATTTATCTCCAACCTCTTGCTTCCAATTGATCTTCACGTCACATTCTCTGTGGCCTAACATCCAAGAAAAGCTGATGCCCTGGGCCTCAATTTCCTAATCTGTAAAATGAGCCCCACGAACTCCCTGGCATGCCTGCCAATCATTCTAGGCTAGGCCTTGGAAGATCCTTTTCCTGTGCCTTTGGTCCACAGTCCCCTCAGCTGGGACATCTATTTTTTCTTCTGATCTCCACCTGTAGATCTTACTGGCCATGATGCCACCAGGAAAACCTCCTGGGAATAGTTTGTCTTTCGTGTTGCAAAACAGCTTCAGAGTCACACACGTGTGCCCTGAACCATACTTTTTTAAAAAGAGAAAGTGTCCTTGTGGGGGTGGGGGAGGGAGGGAGAAGGAAGGAGAGAGGGAGAGCGTGGGAACCAGAGTTGATCTCCAGCCTCTTTTACAGTCAGTAGACCTAATCCTGTACCCACTTGTGGGACACTTTCCTGGGATGGGTAACTGCTGCCCCCTGCAGGCAGGGCAGCCATTAGAGGTGTCCCAGCTCCCATGTTTTTCTGATTGATTAAGGGCTCAAGCAAAGCAGGTGAATGAATCCCAGCTCCCCATTTTCCTCCTATGCTCTGCACCAGCCCACCTCATCCTCTCTCTTATCTTTTTTTTATTCTATTGTTGTGGGTAGCTGTTGTTTGTTGTGTTAGAGTTATGTTAACCTACCTTCCATTAGCATTACAGATGATCAATAATCGAAATGTATCAATGTCTGTCTTCATATCCCCTGCTAGACTGAGATCCTTGAAGACTGAACTCCTATTAATCTGTGAAGTCCAAAGGGACTGGCCCAAAATCTGGAAAGAAATGGGGTCTCTTATGCATATAAACGGCCTTCTCAAGGGCTGTGAGTGGGGTGCATGGGTGACCGTTAGACATATGCATCTGTTTAGCAGCTACTGTGTGCTCAGGAGCCCAGCAAGCGCTTTCTGGATCAATTTACTGATTGATTAAACTAAAAAGAATGAATATAGGAGTAGCTGGGCATGAGTGCTTCCCTGTTCTTGGTCTCCGTTCAAGTCTAGTGACTTTTAAGAGAGACACAGGTTAGTTCTGAGTCCTAGCTACCCTGAGGGCCAGTGCAAGTACCAGGCATCGGTCTCAGCAAAGTTCACACAGTGAACTTGGATAAGATGGTTAAAGCTGTCATTTACCCAAAGAGCCGCCCTAGCTCTTGTTGGAACCCTGAGACCTATAAGCAGAGGTCACTAACTATAGCAGCAACCAGAAAAGTGTTCATTGGAGTGCCTGCCTGCAAGAAGAATTTATTTATTTCCTAATTTGCTTTCTATTGTTGGGATAAATACCATGATCAAAAGCTACTTGGGGAGGAAAGGGTCTGTTTCATCTTACAGCTTATGGTTCACTGTAGGAAGCCGATGCAGGAGCCTGGAGGCAGGAACTGAAGCAGAGACCCCCTATGAATGGACGCTGCTTACTGGCTTGCTCCCTGTGGCGGATTGAATGAGACTGGCCCCCAATGCTCAGCTATTAAAATACCTGGTTCCCAGTTGGTAGAACTGCTTGGGGAGCATCAGGAGGTCCGGGCTTGTTGGAGGAGGTGTGCCACTTGGAATGGTCTTGGAGATTTTCAAAGACTCTCACCATCCCCAGTGTGCTCTCTGCTTCCTACTTTCGAATCAAGATGTGATTTCCCTGTTCCTACTGCCATGCCTTTGCTCTCCTATCATGAACTCTAAACTTACAAAGTCATAAATCCAATTTAAATACATTATCTTATAAGCTGACTTGATCATGGCATCTTATCACAGAAACAGAAAGTAACCAAAACACCCCTTAGCCTCTTCATCCTGCTTCTTATACAATTCAGGACCACATGTGCAGGGTCGGCACTGATCACAGTAGACTTGGGCCTCACACATCAATTATCAATCAAGAAAATGGCCCACACACTAGCCTACAGGTCAGTCTGACAGAAGTATATTCCCAATTGAGGTTCCCTCTTTCCTGATCTCTCCAGTTTGTGTCTAGTTTACAACAAAGCTAACCAGCACAATTTATGTGTTTGTCTACTTATTTATTGTATCGGTGGAAACCAGAGGTTGATTCCAGGTATCTTCATGTATCAATCCACCTAAAATTTTAAAATATTTATTTATTTATTTATTTATTTATTTATACGTGTGTGTGTGTGTGTTACTTTAAGGACAACTTAGAGAAGTCAGTTCTCTCCATCCACCATGGGAGTCCCAGGGATCAAACCCAGGTCACCAGGTTTGGTTGCAAGGACTTTGACTGTTGCCCTCTCGCCCTTTTTCTGTGAGACAAGATCTCTCAATGAATCTAGAACTCAAGGAGGGGCTAACCCAGCTTCTGGGGAGCCCGTCTCTGTCCTCCCAGTACTGGGATTGCAGGTGCTCATCTCCACGCCTGGCCCTTTACATGGGCGCTAAAGCTGAACTCAGCTTGCCCTGCTTGGGCAGCAAATACTTGATCAACTGGGCCTCTCCCCAGCCATCAATAGGATTTTGAAACAGCAGCATGGAGAGTCACACAGTTAGTTTCCTGTACATCTGGAGTTTCAAAGTACTTCCTTGAACGTTATCTACTCTTTTTTAGATGGCAGTGTTGGGGATTGAACCCGGGAACCCATGAATGC
Organism: Microtus oregoni; assembly: GCF_018167655.1. Taxonomy (NCBI): domain Eukaryota; kingdom Metazoa; phylum Chordata; class Mammalia; order Rodentia; family Cricetidae; genus Microtus; species Microtus oregoni. Next base: position 59,124,026 of record NW_024543063.1, on the reverse strand, counting down.
TGGCAAGTATTCTATCACGGAAATCTCTTACTCTATCCTAGGCCTCATTATCTACTTCCATCTTGCGAATTTCCCCAGTTCTCCTTTGTCCTCTCCTATCTCCCTCATAAAGTATATAGAGTGTGCATCTCCACAAGCCCATTTCACAGAGGAGGAAACTGAGGTCACAATGGAAGACAGGATTGGCTCCAGGACACACTGCAAGGCAGAGGTGATACTTGGAACAAATGGGCCTAGATCTTTATTTCAGTGTTTTTTTTTTTTTTTTTTTTTTTTTTTTGCAGGGAAAACAAACCAACCACTGATTGCCAGTTTGATGTCCACAGAGAGGAGGTGCCACTAGGTATGGAGACAGGGTGACAGGGGGTAGAACAGGGGAGAGACCTGACTAGACAGGGGTGGGGAAGATCCCTAGAAGGACGGGGGAGATTGACAGCAGACAAAGATGCAAAGACCTGGGGACAGATTTTCAGAGCACAGGAGCATAGCTGCTGCCCCCGAGAAACCTGGGCCCAGCCTCCTCACGCCCAGCTATTTAGCCTGCAACAACTGATTTCACTTCTCTGACCTCAGTGGGCTCCTCTGTAAGTAGGGATTGACCTTGTCTGATCCAGTAAGATTGTCGTGAATATGGCAGAGACTAACCACATTGGGGACACAAGTCAGCCACTTTGATACAGTCAAAGGAAGGGACAGCTTGTCACACAGTGAACAAAGGACAGAGACCATCTTGCAGGCCTCAACTTTTCTTCTTCTTCTTTTTTTTTTCTTTTTAGCACTGGGAATGGAACCCAAGGCAACCCCCAGCCAGGCAAGTAAATATTCTTCTAGGCTCCAGCCTCCAGCTTCCTAATCTTTGAACACACCACCCCGGGGAGGAATTGTGGGGACTCCTGATTGAGGAAAGCCAACTGCCAGCAAGTCAAAGCTGTGCCCACAGTTCCTGTCACACACAGTGAACTTCGGCAAAGTGCCTGCCAGCCCCAAAGCCTCAGAGGAGGCCCCAACTGGAGGAAACTTCATGTCACCCTGCCTCTCCTCCTCAGCTCCTAGGCTGACCATGGGTTATGCTGCACCCTTGCCCCAAGGAGAAGTCACCAAGACCACAGGCCACAGCTTAGTGCCCTCAGTCTCAGGCCGTCCCCCTTAGGTAACTCTCTGTACATTTATAGTTGGCATCTCTGCCCCCTTCCTAAATCCACTGCCCTAGCTTCATGTTTTTCCCGTGGTTCAACAGCATCAGCTAAGACTGAGCAAAGTCAACCATCGTAGAGCCATCAACAAACGCAATAGAAATTAGAGACAGAAGGAGAGAGGGGTAGATGCATAATTTATGGCATGGCGGTGTGTGAGTGACAGGCTGCAGCGGGAGGCCTCAGCACCTTATCGATCCTTTGAAAAACCCGAGAAAGGGCCGTGCTGGGGGCCAGGGCAGGCTTGGAAGGGGCAGGTGGGGGTAAGGCCATTAAGAACATAGTGTGACCAGGCCAGCTGCCCGGGTGGGTGGGGGGCCTTGGGCAGGTGGGGCAAAGACGCACGCCTCCGATCGATGACATGATGTCAAAACATAAAATGCATGCTTTGGCTCTTAAGCCAAATGTGCATAAGATTTTTTAAAAGCATTGATTCAGGATGGATCAATGGAAATCCTGGCATATTTTTCCCCTGTGCAAAAAGGGAGTTGATCACACTTTTCAGCGAAGCGCACTGCAGGGGTGGCAAGGGTAAGTGTTCTGAGGGCGTGCATTCCCCTCTGCCCCGAGAGAAGGGCCAGGAACCTGCCTCCTGCCTTGCTGTCATCCAGGTGATGGTCACTAGCTAAGCGCTGAGACTTCCTGGTCTGCCCATGTGGATGGTCAAATATGATGCCTCCAAGATTCACTTGTGGGTATCCAAAGACGATAGCATTGTCCAATTCCTAAGCAACTCCGCCAGCCCTACCTGCAAAGTAGATTCAGGGTGCCACAGTCTTCACTCCCATTTGATGATTTCTGTTGCCTCCAGTCTGGCTCATTCTTCCTGGCCTGTTGCCTCAGTTTCCCCCACAACTCCTGACCTGGTTTCTATATCCATGGCTTTAAGGCTGGAGGTGCCACACTGGCCCACTGGGAACTCCCATCTCATCCTGAGTAAACTGTCCCACCTTGCCTGCCTACACACCCTCTCCCCTCCGTTTTCCACTTGCTCACAGAACGTCCCCTTCATGATACTAATCCCAAACGTCCAGCCTAGGGACCAATACCCCTGTACCCTCCATGGCCCCAGGGTATTCTTGGTTTCCCACTCTCACTGTTGTTTAAAGTGTTGTTGTGGGTTGTCTTTCATCATCTGCAGTTTTTCTGTAGAATGAGGTCCCAACAGGGCAGAGAATCATTTACCTTGCTCATTGATATTGTAATAGAAGTTAGAATAGGGATAACTCACTCAGTCAATAGTTTATCTTGCAAAAAAACAAAGACTTGAGTTCAATCCCCAGAATCCACATTAAAAAAAAAAAAAGCCAGGAATGGTAGACACCTATATTCTCAGCTAGGGAGAAAGAGACTGGTAGATCACCTGGGGCTTACTGGTCAACCAGCCTAGACTACTTGGCAATTTGCAAGCCAATTACAGACTCTGCCTCAAAAAAAAAAAAAAGTGATTGTTTCCACTCTAAGAAACAATATGGATTGTCTTCTGTCCTCTTCATAGCTAACACACACACACACACACACACACACACACACACACAGAGAGAGAGAGAGAGAGAGAGAGAGAGAGAGAGAGAGAGAGTGTTTAATGGGTTGAGTGTACTGCAGGTGTTTTTTCAAGGATGGAAGAGAGACATAGGAGAAAGGGAAAGCTGGAAGGAAGTCATACTCGAGCAGGGTTAGCATCACACAGTGAAGGCTCCCACAGTGCCCTAGCTCTCAAAACTAGAAGGTAAAGAAAGTCTGCAGAATCTCTCTCCTGGTGCATCTTCGTGGGAACACTGAGCCACAGGCTGCGCAGTCCTGAGGAGAAGCTGCTCCTTCCTGGGGGAAAAAGGCCACCCATCTTTCTGCCTTGTTCTCATGAATCCATGCACCCTCCCCAGTCTCATTCCTGCCCACAGCCAATAGGCAAGGTGTGACTAGGCTGGATCCAGGACACCCAGAGGACACGGGTGCAAGGCTAAGGCTTTGCTGGAGATCCCAGGACTCCTTGGCTCTCCATCATCACAATTACTCTTTGTGATCTTTGTGTGTGTGTGTGTGTGTGTGTGTATGCATACTTGCGTGTCACATACATACATGTGCATGTGAAGCCTGTTGCTACTGCTCCCATGCCTCTCTTGTAGTTGCATGCCGTTTTCCACTGTCCTTTGTCTTAAGTCTTTACTTGGGTGGGATGGTCACACACTAAGATGGAGGGAGAGGTGGAGGTGGAGGTTCGGAAAGATGAAGAAGAAGAGAGAACAAACACATACAGGCATGAGCTGAGAGGTTGCCCTACCCAGCAGGCCTGTGACTGAGCCTGGTCTGGCTCCCTGCCTGACCTTAGCTGGCCCCATCCTAGGAAGCAAAGGGTCTAGAATTATCTCATTTGGCCAGCTCTCAAAAACACATTCTTTAATTATTTCCCTAAATCAATTTTTTTTCAAGAAGCCAGTCTTGTTCCATTTGTTATTCATAGAAAAACTCAGCCACCAGCTGGGCAGGGGAGGCACACTGGGGTGAGCAGGGCCTGCGGAGGGAAAGGTGTGCTCAGAGTTTTCCCTCTTCTCAATTTTTTTCCTTTCCTTTTCCAATTGCTTCAACATCTCTCTCTCTTAAACCTACCAGGTCTCACTTTCCCCTCCCCTCCTCTCAGGCTTCTTCTCTGTTTTTAACTGCCTCTCTCTCTCTCTCTCTCTCTCTCTCTCTCTCTCTTTCTCTCTCTTTTGATTGACCCTAGACTGGCTCACAAAGCTAACCCTTTATGCCCACAGCAAGGTACCCCCTCTTCTGCACGATGGGCATCTGAAGTTGGGCACCCTGGAGTGACCACGAACGAGACCCCCTCTCACACAGCTCCAGCCCAGGGTAGACTGGCAGGAATAGGGGGCAGGGGAACAGCATCCCTTCCCTGTGTCCCAGCATCACCAGTGAACACTCAGCTTTCAGAGCTCTTCAGGGTCCCCGAGGCCCACGTTTCTCCCGATCCCCTCCCCTACAGTAGAGTCTATTGCACCTGTTTCATGGTTCAGTGCTCCTCAGTTCTAGGGACCAGGAGCCAGCAGAGGGGTGGCAAAGCCCAGGGGCCCTGGCGCCACATTAGTCCCTTTACCAACTCTATCTTCAGCTAAATAACCTTTCTGGCACAGGCTACGTCATCTGCAGCTGGAGCGCAGTCCCGCCCCTTTCACGTATTTACTTACACCAAGGGCAGGCAGTTCAAGACGCATTTCTTTCCCATTTCTCAGCTCAGCTCTTGAGTTGTACCAGGCACCGCTTCTACCAGAGCGAGCCTGTGAGACAGCAGACACAGGGCCTCATAAGGATCATTTCTGTCCTTCAGTGGGGAGAGTTGGGGGGGGTGGGACACAGGGACAGGACCCAGGGAAAGAAGGACAGAAAGGAAAGCATGGCTTGGACCTGAAGCAAATGCACATGAGCTACCAGTGTATACTTGCTTGCCACCTTTGCGGGGTTCTCTGGGTCTGCATCTTCTTCTTCCCAAAGGTCCTTTGAAAACAGCATGCATATGGCCTTCCCTCCTCAGCTTCTGACTTGTTGTCAGTGTGGGTCACGTATGTGCCTGTTTATTGACTCAGAGAACAAGATTGGTCCCCTAAGACCACTGACTACACAGACAGTCCCTGTATGTCCAGTCAAATAGGTGGTCCGCGTTTCTTTGGGGGTCCACCACTCTCCGGTTTCTGGCCTTCCTGTGAAAGGTACAGACGAACTACACTTCCCACAATCCTTTACCAACTGACTGTCTGCCGGGTCCAGCCAATAGGAGGTCCTGGTGAGAAGCTGTGGGAGGGAAGACAAGAGAAGTCAGTACGTTCCTGTCTCAGGTCATTGAGAGTGGTAGATCTAGCAGAATTTGTGTTGGCCCTGGTCCCCTGTCAGTTCCAGGCTTGGCAGTGTCCCTCCACGGTACCTGCAGCATCTATCACAGTAAATGCTGGCCCCACACTTCCTGCCTGGGCTCCTGCAGGCCCTGACCTGCCTCTCCTTCTCACTGAATTATCGGCTCTTACCGCAGCACCTTCATTCAGGTCCCTCCGCTGAGCATGAGTGGGATTCCTTTGCCTGGAACCCGAGGCAGAGGGAAGCTCAGGCTCACCTGCCCAGTGACCACCACAGTGGCCCAGTAGGAGCAGGGGGCTGGTACTGGACAGAATCATCAGAGAATCTCTCGAAGACAGAAAGAAGTCTGTAGATACATGCCAGACGATGTTAGGTGTCTGTAAGGGCTGTGGGAGAAGTAGATACCTAGGGTAAATAAAGGGCAAGGAGGTAATCCTCATAGGTTGGTCAGGGAAAACCCTGTGAGAATGTCTTCTAAATTTGCATTTGAAAGTAGTTGTGCAGGAAGAATGTTCCAGAATGTTCTAGACTGAAGGTCAGCAAGTACCTGGGTAGAAAAGGAGGCACAAAAAAGAGGCTCCCAGGCATAGAGAGTGACAGGGGACAGAGCTGGATGTGTACCATAGGGTAGGTCATTCGGGGCTTTGTGAAAAAGACATGGAAAGGACCTGTGGTTTGATACTGAGGGCTTGGGAAGTTATTTCTGACCAAGATGGTATCCCTTTGCCTGTCACACAGCCGTGGTCATTGCTGGGGCTTGGATGAGGCCCTCACAGAGACCTGAAGCAGGTAATCTAACCAGATCTGCTTCTCCACTATGATGGTGTCAAAATTTGAAGGCAGCTTCTGCCCCCAGCCATCGTCTGCTGGAGGGCCCTGGTCTGGTTTGGACCTGTCTGACATAGAGGTGTATGTGGTACCTACAGGGCTCTGGACACTCCACTCCACCTGAGCTCGAGCTTCTGCCCTCTCCAGGTTCTAAGCGCGAGGACTGGAAATAGGGAGAAGAGTTTGGCGGCAAGTAGTTCTCGGTGCTAGTTAGAGAGGTCAGCTCCACTGAGTTTATCCTCTATGGCTAACTGGTAGACCTCGAACAAGCTGCTTATCTTTCCCAGAGTCTTTCCACCTGTCGAAAGGGAAGCACAGCCCCCTCCTATGACAAAGAAGATTCAGTGGAATAATGTGTGGAAGGATGTGTACCTGGGGTCCATGCAGAGCGTGTAGCCATTTCCCCATCTCTATCAAGGGCAAGACTGACCAGAATGTGGGTTCTGACAGGAAGAGGTCAGAATGGCCTCAGCTTAGTGCTTGATCACAGCATTGCTAAATGATGCAGATTTCTCCGGCCTGGACGTCTGGGGTGGGTTCAGGCTCTCATGGAAACTTCCATAGTAACAGCAGGGAACTCTGATCACTCCACTAGAGGCAATGAGTTTGCCTTAAGTTTCGGAAAAATTTCTTAGCTCCCGAAACTCAGGTTTAAAAAGAGGGTCATCTGTGGTCCTTTGGCCCAGGATGACACCTTTTGCATCTAGGTAGACAAGTAAGACCTTTGGCACCAAGTTAGAAGAAACTGGTCAGGAGCAAATGATGGCTGTCAAGGCTCAGAAGATAGCTTCCACCGAACTAATGTGGTGTCCACCCACACACGCCCAACTGCCAGGCAGCAGTGACAGCGTGTTCCCAAGAACAGTATAGGATTACTCTCAAAGCCCCATTTGAGAGAGGCAGGGCTCTTCGTTTCAGAGACGGAGAGACTGGGTTGGTGAGGTCAGCAGAACGTTTAAGGTCATATAACGACGAGTGCCTGGCTTCTACCCTTTCCTCATTCTAGCTCTGTCACTGCGTCCCTCTCGTCAATGCTACCCATGCTCATCTCTCATGGGGAAGCCTCTGCACAGGACCCTGGCTGCCATCCCCTCCTTTCTCCACTTCGCATTCCACAGACAGGCCAGGGGGGTCGGGGGTAGAGCTTAAAAATAGATGGAACTTCAAACCCTGTGTGTGCAGCAGCATCCTGGATGTTCGAGATGCAGCATCTTATGCTGGCTGCTGGATACTCTGACCGCCTGCTACTAGAAGGCTGAAATTACAAATGACTGCTTGCAGTGTGATTCAGTGTTAAAAACCTGGGATTAGTATGTGCAAGGCCCCAGGTTCAATTCCCTGCACCCTCTATCCTCCCAAACTCTCCCCTTGCCCAGTGTAATGGGATCGGCAAGAGAGAGAGTGTTCTGCCAGAAGAACAGGCAGTAGAGTGTTTGCTGTCTACAGAGAGTGCAAACCTGGTAACAAGACACAAGACAGCTCATGTTATCACAGCGGCAGAGATGCCAGTACAAAGACAGTCATCTCTACTTGGGCTGCAACTGGATGTCCATGTAGCTGGACACCCACGCTTGGGCACTCTGGAACATGAAAGGGCTGCTGTTAACCTGACCTGATGTAGTGATACACATAAAAGGGGCTAAGGCAGGAGGATGGCAAATCCTAGGCTGTTGGTGATATACAGCAAGACCGTCTCCTGAGAAAACAACAAGCAAACAAACAAACCAAGAACCTCAAACAACCAAAGAATCAAATGAAAATCAGAAGTAAGAAAAGAGGGGTAAGAAATCCAAGTGTGAATGGAGGAGGCATTTAAGCCCCTACCTGACCTGCCTGCGAGACACTTTGAGGTCGGTCCATGCTTACCTCTCTTGAATAACTTAATTTCTTGATAGTTTCTATTTCCTCTAACCCAAAAGGCCCAGGCTTAGCTCCATATGTGATTCAGATTTCTTCTTACTTTGGGTTTCTTCCTATATGCTGATAGGTGACACTTCTCTAGGGATAGGGACAAGGTGTTCCAGCCAATGGGAGAGTCTACATTCTGGGGGTCCTTTGCTTTGTTCCCACTCTGGATCTACAGACTATAGGGATCCCTTTGGAGTCACATCATCATGGAGACAGACTTTTGTTACTCTCATATTTTGAATAGGTCTCTCGTCCATCGTTATTTCTCGCCCATCTCTTGTTACAATGTGGGTTATCTAGTTAATGGAATGCTTACTATTTTGTGATCCACTCTCCCAGGAGGCTACAAGTTCCTGGAGACTGGAGGCTGTGCTTTATTTTTTTTTTTTATGGTGGACCCCCAGTACCTAATACAGTGCCTGGAATTTAGCAAACACTCACTAATCCACTAAATACCCATTGAGTACATGGCTGTATGGGTGGCTGCTTGAGTAGATGAATAAGTACGTGGATGGGCAGATGGATGGATGGTTGGGTACAGGAGCAGATGGATGAGTGAATGGCGAAGCTATGACCCAAACCTAGGCTGACTCAAGAGCCCACGCTTTCCCCCCACTCTCCTATCCAAAGGCTGCCAGCCTGGTAGTGAAGTAGTTTATATCTGGGCAAGAGCCTCCCAAACTGAAGAGGTCAAGGCCAAGATCAGTGCGAAAAGATCAGAAGAATCAAGAGATCCAGATGTGTAAAGTCCCTTCAGAGAAGCAGACGTGAGCCCAGGAATCCACGCACGTGAGATCGAACCATCACATCTGATTGCTAGTTTCCATTAAAGGACTGTAGCAGGTGCCAAAGTGGGAGGTTATCCCCAGAATTAAGATATGAAAAGGATGTTAGATCACTAAACTCCAATTAGGGAAATTAAACCGTGCACACTCCCCTCCTGATGCAATATTGGGAGCTTGCATTAGCTCTGGGCTCCGATTCTAATAAAATTAGAGAAGAGCACTTTAATTGAATTGCGCTTAAAAGGATCACGCTGGCAAGTGCGACTGTATCTGGCTGGGATGTACCCTTTCTCCAGCAATCATTAAATCCAGTGAGATGCCAGTCCTGGGATCCTGACGGGTTCCTGAGACAATCTGTGAGCGGTGCTGAATCTTGGAATCTAATCAATTTATAACCGCCTCATTAGGGCTGGCTGCTACCGGGTACTTAAAAAAATCAAAGTGAATGACTACACACCATGGCTGACTAGCTAATCATATCGATGCAACATGGCTGGATTGTGCTGCAGCAATTCATTTCCTGTTTAAGAAGCCACTGTCACCTATAATTTAGGGATTGAGATTCATCAGCCTGCTGCAGACAGCTCCAATGTCCAGGACTTTCCTCAGGACAGAATCAAGGGGTGCAGCTACCCCACCTAATGGGGGTAAGTAAAACCAGCCTTTTGTCTCCTCCGAACATCTGCCCATTCCCCAAGCTCACTGCTAGGTATTGGGTTCAAGACTGGGTTGCACAAATGAGGAAATGGAGGTTCAGAGACGAGTATCATGTTTCCTAAGATCACACAGCAAATGAGTGACAAAGTCTGAATTTAACCATTTTTTTACCTTTTTAAAAATTTTTATTAGTGTATATTAATTATATATAATAATGGCTTTCATTATGACATTTTCATGCTTTTAGTGTGCTTTGATAATAGTCTCTCCCATTTCCCTTTCTTGTCCCCCCTCACTCTTGCAGATCACATTTGATTTTTTTTATATTACATCAAGTTTCCTTCCTCCATCACTTCCTCTTTCTTCCCTTATTCCCTCCCATTCTCCCTTTCTTCATCTCTGACACAGTCTGACAGGTTGTCTTGAATTCAAAATGTAACCCAAACTAGCCTCGAAATTTTGGTGTCCCCCTGCCTCAGCCTACTTGGTACAGGGATTGCAAGGTGTGCACAGATTTTCTAGTAATAATTGTAATGAAAATTTAGAACAGTAACTATTCTTTAGTTGACAGTTTTATTGGTTTATTTATATGTGGGGAGTAGGGGTTCCTGGGTGTGCCTGAAGGTGTATGTGTGTTTGCACATGTGTGGAAGTCAGAATGTAGCTTTAGGTGTCATTCCCCAGGAGCTTTATAGTTTTATATCTCTATCTATCTATCTATCTGTCTATCTATCTATCTATCTTTATCTATCTATGTATCTATCTGTCTATCTATATCTATCTATCTATCTATCTATCTATCTATCTATTATCTATCTATCATATGTCTGTTCTATCTATCGATCATCTATCTATCTATCTATCTATCTTTCATCTATCTATAATCTATCTATCTTAAGACAGGGTCTCTCTACATAACCCTGGCCGTCCTGTAACTTTCTCCATAAACCAGACTGACCTTGGACTCACAGGGATCCACCTGCCTCTGCCTCCAGACCTCTGGGATTAAAGGCATGCTCTACTAGGTCCAGTTTACCTACTTTACTTTTTGAAATAGAGTCTCTTACTGGGACTTGGGGCTTAATGATTAGACAACCCGTGAGCCCAAAAACCCACCTGTCTCTGCCTCTCCAGCATTTAGCCCTCACATGCAGGCAGGTTGAGGTACTGGGGATCGAACTCTGATCCTCATGCTTGTATGGTGAGTACTTTTGACTGGCTATCTCTGGAGTGTCTAATTGGATTTCATGTTAAGAGTTTTAGTAATAATGAACATCAACACCATCATCATTACTATAATACTGACAGCCTATACTAAAATAATCATATTAGAAATGTAATTCATTTAATCCCCTCAACATCCCCAGAGGTTGTTCTGTGATTATTGTGGTAGGCCTTCACAGTTCACCACACATTTCTGAGCGTTAGAGAGACTTGTCTTCCTGTTATATTGCAGTTGGATGAGCCAGTTGTCCGGTTCCCCATGGAGGGTAAGCAGAAGGGATGTATGTTATTTACTGGCCGGAGCATTTAATGGCTGGTTGCACTTCTGTCATGCAACCTATCAGCCAGCAGCACTGGAGTCAGTGGATGCTCTGCGTGCAGCACACAGAATACCACAGCTCAGATCTGGAGAGTCTCCTGCAAGCCAGTGTGTTAAAGAAAGGGGCGGAGGTGCTGGAAACTTTGGGAGCTGGGGTCTATCATGAGGTCTAGTCATGGGAAGGTCTTTGAAGGGAATGGTTGGGCCCCGGCCTCCTCTTCCTCTCTGTATTGTATCCTTCCTTTGTAAGTCAATTCTCCCAAGTATTTCCTTACAAAATATTTTGCGTGAATGCATACGTGGCATGTGAATGCAAGTCACACATGTTTGCATGTTCGTGAGCATTTGCAACTTCAGCTGTGCTTTACATGGAGGAAAGAGGTTGCTGTCAGGTGTCTTCCTCAATTGCTTTCCTTATTTGCGGAGGAAGGGTCTCTCACTGAACCTAGAGTTCCCCAGTTTGTCTAATCTAGTTAGCTTCTTCGGGGAATCCACTACCTCTGCAGAGCTCCTGAGGCTGGCTGCCAAGTCTGCATGACTTTTATGTGAGACAAAGTCTCCAAACTGGCCTCTATGATGTCGGAACAAGTTATTGTCCATGCCGCTGTTTTCCACTCTCTTCATCCAGCTGCCTTCCATTACACACCCCCTTTTGTTGGTTGGTTTACAGCGAGGGGAAGCTTACTAACACAGAGAGACCCTTAACTGACCTGCAGTGATCAGACAGTACAGCCAGCAATGACTCTCTGCTGCCAGGAACTACTGAGCTGTAGAGGTTGGTGGGTATTTCATCAGAGCCTCATTTACCCATTTTACAGATGAGGAATCAGACCCACAGTGGCTAAGATGCATTCAGTCACTGCCAGTCAGTGTCCGTACCGCAGACTTCTCACCTCAGCAGAACTCACACTGGACAGGGAGTGGCAGCAACTGCCTTGGATCAGGTATTTGTCCTGACTGTCAACTCCTGTCTGGACAGAAATATTATTAATAAGTTTGGTTTGTTTGTTTTTTTGTCACAGTGTTTTTTTTTTATGTTATGGTTTCCAACTCACCATCCTCCTGTCTCAGCTTCCAAAATCTTGGGATTAGTTGTATGAGGTTACACCTGGATTAACAGGCTCCTTATAAAACTTCAGAACAACTGACTTCTTGAAGAAGCTTTTCTGATGTCCCCAGGAATCTACATTATCAAGCATGAGATGTCAGTGCCACCAAGATTGCTGGCTCCTTAATAGAGGGATGCCAGAGCTATGAGGACCAGACAGGAGCTACATTTACCAGACTCCCCTGCCTATGGGGAAGGCAGACTGCAGTGAAGCTTTCTGAAGCACGGGCTTTGGGAAACCTCTGAAGTGTGAGCTGTTCACAATTCCAAGAGCTGCTTTAAGGGTGGGGACTGCAAGGAGGGGACCAGAGCCTCCAGATCTAGAAGGGAGTGTAGGAGAAAGATTGCAAAGATTGTGTATACTTCAGGAAATGTATACCCTTCGCCAGAGGTATCTGAGTCAGTTAAGGCAGTAATTGCAGGCCTTCCCTGCAAAGAGAGGGCAGGATGGCAGGGCCTGCTATTACCAGGTTCTCGGAGGCACAACAGCTTGTTTACTGGAGGCATAGGAACTTCATGGTGATTGTCTGGTGGCTCCAGGGCAAAGCCTGTTGCCCTGCTCCCTGCTTGCTTTTGGGTCTGAGACTGACCATCAATCTTAGAGCTCAATCAGGGGGTACCTTTGCCAGGATGCTCAGGGGAGCAGAAAGCTGGCTGGGGTGTGTGTCACTGGCCTTGTAGAAAGACGTGCTGCCTTAGGTGTCCTGCCCTGTTAGAAGGCACTTAGGGCCCAAGCACAAGAAAACTAAGTATTGGTGTGGGTGCCATAGTTCACCTGCTGTGGAATCCGAGGCAGTTCCTTCTTCTAGTGTGTACCCAGACTTCCCATTTTAAAACATGAGGGTCCTACCAGGTTGGCTTTTCTCTAATTTAGTGTATTTTTCCTACCCTTTAAATGGGTGTATAGTGTGTGTTTCTTGTGGATGACATGTTTTGACATGAACTAGTTTTAATGTTACTTTGAATGTTTATAGATATATGTTTAAAACACAGCAAACAATGGTAGTGTATTTAAAGAGAAAGCATTTAAAGAATTCAAGGTGACTTACTGGCTTTCATGAAGGAAAAGAGAATAATGATAGGGGACCTATAATATCAATAAAAAGTGATAGCACTTACCCTGCTGAGCCTGATGAGATGTTGCTGCTGGCATAGATACCATTCTTTGCAGCTCCTGGGTGACACCCCAGATGCTGGGACTGCCACAAGTGAAGGAGAAACAAAGCTACCAACCTCTACCAAAAGGCTTCTCTATAATCTTTCTCCTTTTTTTTCTTTATCACATGCTTTTGATCAAAATCTTGTTGGAGAGTATCTTATTGGTAGACTCAAGTCATGTGATTTTTTTTATCTAGCTGCAAGAGAGTCTGACAAAAGCAAACACTTGCCATTTCTACTTTCTCCATAAGGAAGTGGACCTTAATTTGTAAGATAAACATACCATAGTTGCAGGAAGGGAGTTCAATACTGGGTGACAAACAGTTGCCAAATGTCTCCTACGATGCCAGATACAAAACAGGCATAATAAATATATCAAATTAAAGATTGTAACACACAAATATTAAAATATTTAAGATGAATGACATTAATGAATTAAGTTACCACTTTGAAGAAGTATTTCTTGCTGATTTCTAAACCAATGATCTTTTGAGTTCTGGGGACATCTCATAGTACATTTTCCTATTGATCCTCATTTGTCACTAAGGCCTCTTTTCATAGTGATGTCTGTTGTTTTCCTTTCCCTATAACCCTCAAGAGTTACACTTGCATGTCTTGATAGTAAGAACATTGGACATATGGCATTATATAGTATGGCAGTTTCTGTTCTATGATAATCTGCCTTGTAGTCCAGAATATTCCAGGAATAGTAATGAGTATGAGAACCATCATCTCCAAAACACTCCATGATATAAGGGTTTCTTCTCTCAGTGCTCCTCTTCAAGATGAATCCTGCCTGACCTGGTGATGTTTCCAATGCTGTTTTCCCTCCAGGATTCCATGTTCAAGGAATTGGGTTTCCGTGTCTTTTTAAAGTCAGGCTCACTATTATAACTTGTGTGGCAAAAGTTATATCAGCTCTGGGTGGAAGCATTTCAGAGTTCATCCTGATTGTCCCGGTCCCTTCACTCCGCTGTGATGACTAATGAAAACGCAGGCGGCCTCTCTCTGCCTCTGGGAATGACATGTCAGGTATCAGAGCCTCTGCCAATGTGCAATAATATGAAGATAACATAACATGTATGTCAATAAATCTGTTATTTTAAAATACTGAGATATTGAAATCTTTTGTTACACAGCATGATCTCTTCTGTCCTGACAGATACACCCAATGAGATGGTGTTTTAGTTAGCTTTTTATCATTGCAATAAACACCACAACCAAACACAGCTTATGGAGGAAAGGGCTTATTTTATTTCCACTTCCACGTCACAGTCCATCATCCAATGAAGTCATGGCAGAAATTCAAGGCAGAAACAGGGAGTCAGGAACTTAAGCAGAGGCCATGAGAAGTGTTGCTTGCTGGTTTGCTCCTCATGGCTTGCTTACTTATAGTACTCAGGACCAACAGTCAGAAATGGCATTGCCACAGTGAGCTGGGCCCTCTCACATCAATCATTAATAAAAAATAAATCACCATCGGTTTACCCACAGGCCGACTCGGTGGGGACACTTTCTCATTTGAGGTTCCCTCTTCCCAAATATTTTTGCTTACATCGGGTTGATACTAAACTAGCCAGTACAGGTGGGGATTATAATCACTATTGCCTTCTCTCTGCAACAGAAAGAATTATAGCACAGAGATTCTAAGTACTTTGTTCAAAGTGAGACAGCTAGAACATTTCAGACATATGGTTTACATCCTAGGCCAAACCCTGCTAATATCCATGCTTCCCAGCAGTTCTCAGAGCAGAGAAGACAGAGCTGTGTGGCCCCTGAAACCATATATCAAGTAAACTTCTCTTCCTCCTCCTCCTTCTTTTGAGATAGGGTTTCTCCATGTAGCATTGACTGCCCTGGAATTCACTGTATAGACTAGGCTGGCCTAGAACTCACAGAGATCCTCCTGCCTCTGCCTCCCGAGTACGGGGGTTAAAAACGTGCACCACCACCACCCAGTCTAAACTTTTTCTTCTTTAAGTTGAGTTTCTCAAATATCCTGCCAGAGCAACAGAAAATTGACTAATACAGTTGGTGGACAACACTCTATCTGGCATGAACTTGTGGAAGTCGTTGAAAAGGCATCAAACAACCTTGGTGGGTGTCCTATTTAGCCCATCTTTGTAGATTATTTTCATGTTTCCTGGTGTTTGAGCTATTTTACAACCCTCTAGGAAGTTGTAGAAGACATTGTAATCCAACAGTTCTCATGCGTATCTACATGAATAGTTTTGTTGGTTGGAATTCGGTTGAATTGTTAACAGATTGTTTATTAAACTATTAGTGAACTCTTTTTCTGATCCTTTAATTAAGTCTATCTATTTGAGTCCTTTGAAAAAAATCGAACAGAATATAACATCTCATTGCTTCCCTCATTAATTAGTGGCTTCAATTAATAGGTTCAATTAATTAATAGATTCAACGAAACATATTTTTATCTTCTTTTGTATCACTGTGCTTTGAATACAAGGCATTGGGTATGCTAGGTACACAAGCTATCACTGATCTCTCAGAAACCCTTGGCACATATTCATTTATATTTGTGTGTAGGTCATGATATTATCATTATATACACTTGAAAGAGCCTCTATCAATCAAGTCCCTGGACAGAGGAGGAAAGCTTGGGCTGTGTATCACACTCTCCTACCCTTTAGGCTCCTCACACCCATTTGAGCTCAGACATATTTGATCCTAAGACGTACGTTCTTATCCCTCTGTCTCATTGCATACCCAACCTTTTCTGGAGGCAAATGGGACTATTGGTAGGCACACATTGACTTATGCTCTGCTTGAAACATGATGCAACTTAGATGAACTGAATGTCATACAGGTGAGTCTGATCCCCAAACTTGATTTCTGGGTCCCTGTATTTCTAGGATACCCTTATTTTTTTAAAAAAAATATTTATTTATTCTCCTTTTTCATGTGTGTGTGTGTGTGTGTATGTGTGTGTGTGTCTGTGTGCATGTGTATGTCTGTGTGCATGTATGTATGTGAAGATGTTTTCAGAGATTAGGAGAAGGTGTAGATTTCTCTCTAGCTGGTGTTTCAGGCAGTTGTGAGCCATTAATACTGGGTGCTGGGAACTGAACTCTGGACCTCTACAAGAGCACCAAGCACTCTTAACGGAGGCATTTCTCCAGTCCCCTGTGGGACCTTCTTCTATAACTCAAAGGCATATAACTTTCTAGCCAGGACTTTCCTTGAACATCTGTTCTGGGTTTGTTTTGTCAAAATAAAAAAAAAAGCCAGGGAAGATTGATGGGTGGTTTTGATTCCTAAAATTCTCCTTGCGCCTTTATTCATAGAAGGCTAGGGAGGTGCAACCTGGGCAGATTGGGCGTCATCGGCTTGGTATGGCTCAGACCAGAGCCTGGATGGAACAGCTCATACACAGCTGGCATGTTGCTTCCCGGGGGCCATGGAAAGGTCATGGACTACAGAGGTGCCCTGCTTATTGCATGCTGCCCAGAACAAGGCTGGGATGAAGGAAGCGTTAGGATATGTGGAAGATTCATGGGCTTGGGGTGGGGGTGGGGGTGGCAGGTCCAGAATTCAAATCCTGCCTCTACCATTTCTTGAAATATGATTAGAAATATGTCAGCTTATTGCCCTGGGCCTCAGTGCCTTCATCTGCAGGACTGACAGAGACACAGGTCAGCTCCTTCTTTTTCTACCAAGCCTGGAACAGGTGCCTTTTCTCAGGTCTTATTGGTTACATGGACTTGCCCCTCCTGGAGGGTCACTAATGGCTGACACAAAGTGTGCAGTTGCTCCCCCCCCTTGTACCTGCTTCTCTATGACAAGCCCCCTACCTTCTGCAAGATGGCTGCTACTCATTACAACCGGTGAGTCACAGGCTTTGACACTTGCTTGCGAAGGGAGAGAGAGCTCAGAGAAAGTAGAGGAGAGGAACAGCCAGCTGAGCCCTAGCTCCCGAGCTGGGTCTCCTATCCTTGGCTAGGCTTTCTGGTAAGGCTGGTTAAGACTGGTGAGGCTGTGGCCCCACATCTTACTTTTTCCTCTATCTTCCCCAGTAATCTGCCCCCAGACAAGGCCAGGGTCTGCCCATGTCATCGAGGTAGCTTTTCTAGGCACTTACATCGCCTCCCGTTCTTGTTTTGGATTCACGCAGCCCAAGCCCTACGGGAACCCTCTGTAAACTTTACCTCCGTCGATGTCCCTGTTGGGGAAAATTGGCTCCTTTGACACCGTTTTAGACAAACCATAATGTGTGTGGAGCTGAAAGAGGTTCTATTTACAAGTCTGCAGGAAATAGCCCAGGGCAGAGGATGGTAATTGCAGGGTTCATGGGGGCTTAGAAGATCGAGGACCTGCCCTGGAGTGGATCTCTGACAGCCCAGCTGGAGCTGCTCCTGAAGCACCTTCCCTAGGCAGGTGCAGAAGGGCACCTATAGGAAGGGCGAACCTGGGCCACAAGGAAAGAAAAGTACTGGGAGAGAGGGTTCTGGGTCACCAAGATGAGGACAGAGACTCTAGGCAAGGTGGGGTCCTTCCTTCCTTCTGCTCAGTGCTGCTGTTTTGTCTGTTTCTGACCTTTATTCTTGGGAATTTATTCTTTCCAGAAACCTGTTTTTGGTACACTCTTGACCCTAACCATTGTGTGAGTATACACACACCACAGACACACGTGTTGAAGTCTTTTTCCCAACAATGCTGTCTTCCTCTTCCTAGCACCCATCACTTCTGAACCCCAAGCCCCACCCCTCCTCTCTCTCCCTCTCCCCCACCTCTCAGACTGGATCTCATTAAGTAACCCAAGTTAGCCTAAAATTAAGGATACTTCTGTCTCTGTCTCTACCTTTAGAGTTTTGTGTTGGCAGGTAGGTGTCACCATGCTCAATTTATGTGTGTGTGCGTGCGTGTGTGTGTGTGTGTGTGTGTGTGTGTGTGTGTCTAGGGATGGATTCCAGGGTCAAACAAATACTCTACAGGTGAGTTGCACTCCCAACCCTTCTCTGTCTTTTCTTCTACTTTTTAGGTTCCAGTGTTTGAGGCTCTGCGCTTCTCTTCCGTGTATTGCTAGTTCCTAGCACGGTGTTTATATATAGGTGGTCCTCACTCAAGGGATATTTATGGACCTCATGAGCGAAGGAACACATAGTGAATAAATGACCAACCATCAACTTCAACGTCCCTCTCCTGCCCAACCTTCTTCCTGCTAAAGGTGGGCTTCCTTATGTAGGACACATTGACCTTTGAGCTGAGTGAAGCTAGGTACCCACCCAGGTGGGGGTCCCACCTGGGAAGAGCGTGGGAGTCATTCAGACAGCAGTTGATTAGATGGTCAGAGCCTGACAGCTGAGGCCCCGGATGTTGGATGAGAGAGACACCAGACCTCATCCAGGTTCCAGGACTGTGTCACGGCTCAGAAGAGTCAACTTATTCCTGGTCCCCAGGACCAATCTCTACCATGTGCTCACAGAGCAGACAGCAGAGGAAGCTGATACAGTTAGTTACTAACCTCACACATCTTGGGGACGATGGCTTGGATTGCTGGGACTTAGATGTGGAGAAAAGAACTGGATATGGATTCCTTTAAACTGTGTCCTAAGCAGGACATGACCTCCCCAGACCAGCCTGTGCTATGTGTCTAGAACTTTCTCAAGATAACTGTGTGACCCATACAGCTACTGTTAGCCCGCAGGGCCTCCTGATGTCCTGACTAATGGTACCAGGATGCACCTTAGCCAGTCTGAAAAGGTTCCTGGCTCTGAACCCCAGGAGACACTGAGGATAGACTCTCCTCACCAGTGGAAGGAGGGTAGGCCCTGAGAATGAAGAGCCTGGGCTTCAGCCTGGTCTCAGTATTTTTAGCACATCCTTCCTTCCTTCCCTTCCACAGGCCACTAGCCCACTCCTTGCCCAAATAACAGCCACCAAAATAACCCTGCAGTTGACAGAGGGGGACTGGGAGGGTCCCCTCCTTCCAGACCATCAGTCAGAGTGATCAGAGGCCCTGGAGCTGGGTGTGACCCAAGTGAAGGAGGTTCCTAATTGCAACTCTTTAGCTTGACAGAAAGGAAGAGAGAAAGAAAGAAAGAAAGAAAGAAAGAAAGAAAGGAAGGAGGAAGGAAAGAAAGAGACAGAGAAGGAAGGGATTAATAAATAAAGGAAGGAAGGAAGGAAGAAAAGAAAGAAAGAAAAATAAAGAAAGAAAGAAAAGGAAGAAGGAAAAGGAAGAAAGGAGAGAAAGATGTCTCCTTTGGGTTGAGGGGTCAGATTCCTGAATTGGTGGCTGGAGACATCTAGGGGTCTGGACTTCTGGTGACAAAACAGAACTGTCATTAGGTAGCAGTAACAAAGCGAGCACAGAGACTCACTACTGTGAGTGGAGGTTCTGCAGTTAGGGAACCTCCGGTTGGGGTAGTGCTTGGAGTCACGGCAGACAGAGTCACCTCAGAGGCACTGCTGTCCCTGGCTGCTTTGGCCGACGCAACATCTGAGCCAGCAATCTCCAGATGCCTCTGTTTTGGATATTGTCTCCCCACACACAGCAGGAAGCTGGTCTATCTACCCCTCACTGTATCTTAAACTAATGCCTAAAGCTCAGTTAACAAATAACTCATTGACAAGGAAAGCCACTGAGTCTGCCAGGGCGGCACAGATGATTCCTCACTGTCTGCTGAGAGGCTAGAGGGAGGAGAGGAGACCCACGCCAGTCCCCAGCCTAGAAAGAGCAAGTCTGACTTCAGTGGCTGTCCTCTACCCTCGGCGCCAGCCCAGGGCAGCAGAGACAACCCTTGTTTTCAACAGGAGTGGAGGACTCTCTAACGGCTTTGTGTATACAATGACAGGCTACTGGTGGAACCAGAAGACTGAGACCCGTTATTACCTCCATCGTATAAGACATGGAACTGAAACGCTGGTAAAACAAGCTGCTTGACCCACGTTCCTGACCCCCAACCGACCAGGGCTGGGGGTTGAACTCTGCAGTTTGCCCCCAAGGAATCTGCCTAATGTCTGCATGGATAGCCTACTGTCTAAGGTGGCCACTGAAGTTACCCAGAGTGTGGCAGTCCTTCAGCTGGGTTAAACTCCCATTGCCACACCTCTAAGGTACCTGCATCTCTCTTCCCTATTTTGTAGAGCGCTTCCTGACTGTTGTTTCATTTGTTGTTTATGGTGACTTGGAGTGGTCTCCTTTGCATTTATGTTCAACTCACTTTATTCCATGCTTTAGAGCTGACAACCGAGCCCCAGAGACCATGACACACTGGCCTAAGGTCATTTTGGGCCGAATGTCTTGGTACCTGTTGGTTTCTCACCGCACCTCTCTCTCAGATCCTCTTTTGTCATCTTACCCCTCCCAAGCTCCAAGCAGTCTGAGGTCTTTGTAGGTATTCGAGCTTGCCAAGGGGTCACGCTGGCATGCTACTGCTAGCACTCACAATGCCACTGGGTGGCTCTTAAGCCCCTTCTATACTTTCTAGGCATATTGTCACCCTGTCACATGCTAACTTGTCTCCATGGCAGTGCCAGTGATGTGTGTCTTCCATCTGACAAAGACTAGACGAGGTTGGATGCTGGGAGCTTTATTCAGGAGCAGGGACTCTTGTCACCAGTGGCCAGGTGTTTCTATCATGGGGCATGACTGTGGCAGCCCACTCTTGCCTGGTACATATCTCTAGAAGGCAAGCAATGTAGAGTCGAGGGCTTGGAGTTGTTGGTAACATTCCCAAGCCTTAGTTCCTGGTTCATGCCAACAGAAACAGGCTTTCATGCATCTTGGGTTCTTGTGTGGGGATTTGACTAGGATCTCAAGTGTTGGAAACCAGGGTTAGCATGAGTCCCCAGTTACATTTTTAAGGTCTGTCCTTTTTCAATGCCCAGTTTGCTTCTCTGTAGAGTTTGCAAGGCTGTGGGTGAGACTACCCCAGCCCTGTCTACATTTTGAATTTTCCTCCCTCCTTTCAGTTTTTAATTCATTTATTTGCTCACTTATTCTGTACCTAGACACCACCTCCTGAGAATCTTTCCTTTCTTCCCCCAGCTAATACAGCACCCTTGGTTCTCTGAACCCCTCTTCTTCTCTATTCCTCTTTCTTCTGATACAACCACCCAAGCTTTGTTTCTCACCAACTCTGCCACCATCCCTCCTCCAGGAGGAGAGTAGGTACTGGGCCATTCTGTTCCTCTTACTATCTCCACAATTCACAAAGTTCCCAGTCCCAA
Source organism: Microtus oregoni (assembly GCF_018167655.1). Classification (NCBI taxonomy): domain Eukaryota; kingdom Metazoa; phylum Chordata; class Mammalia; order Rodentia; family Cricetidae; genus Microtus; species Microtus oregoni. Next base: position 59,102,804 of record NW_024543063.1, on the reverse strand, counting down.
GGATGAACTCAGAAAACATTTATCTGAGGAGTAAACGTGAATCAAGTTTGCTCCTTAAGTATCTTTAGGCCCCTGGCTCTGTTTCCAGGTCTCACAGACCATGGCGTCTCTGTGTGGGGTTGGAGCATAGACTACAGAGTTATGGAGCAGCTCAGGCTTGGAGAGGGGAAGATCTTTATAGGGTGCTCATGCTGCTTCCTTTTGGAAGAGGGAGTCATTCTCCATGGAGACTCCCACCCTTCCCCACTTGGCAGCAGCATCCAGATTCCCATGACTAGCTTCTCATGTGGAGGAGATACTCAAGATTTGGAAGAAGAAAAGCTGCTTTAAAACTCCTCTTTTAGGGACTGGAGAGATGGCTCAGAGGTTAAGAGCATTGATTACTCTTCCAGAGGTTCTGAGTTCAATTCCCAGCAGCCATATGGTGGCTCACAACCATTTATAATGGAATCTGATGCCCTCTTCTGGCCTGAAGCTGTACATGCAGGGCACTCATACATAAAATATACATAAAACATCTCTTGTAGAGAAAGCAGTGTATTGTGTTCTAGAGTGGGGGGCGGTCAGTAAACTTTCTTTGTAAAATCAGACAATAAGTATTCACACGCACACACACGCACACGTGCGCGCGCATGCTGGGGATTGAACCCAGAACCTTGTGTATGCTAGGTAACCTCTGAGAGACACCCCCAGCCCTTTAGTAACTATTTCAAGCCTCACAGACCATGTGGTCTGGCTTTTGGGTTCAGCTCTACACTGTAACATAAAACAACTGTAGACAGTACATGAGCCTATGCTATAATAAACTTTGTCTGAGGGGCATTTCATGTGATTTCTTTCAGGTCCTGTGTTAGAGTAAATTTTTCCCACTTTTTATTTCTGTATTTATTTTTAATAAATAAACCCACCAGGGCTGATTCCTGTAGTCCCTGGAGCACCTGGGTTTAAGTTCCGGTGTGATCTTCAGCTGAAAGTGACCTTGAACAGGTCCGCTGTAAAGGCTTCTCCAGGCTCAGTGTCCCCATCTAGGGAGAGGGGACCTGGACCTGGCGTTCTCCAGACTCTGATACTGTGGGAACAGCAGACATTTTGCTAAGTGAATGGCAAGGTGAACTCCTGCCCTTTCCCATCCCCCCAATCCCATCGCTTTCCTGGCTATGTCTGCCGCCTGGGTCCCTCGCTAGTGGCTGAGTGGGTCTTGGAGTCACAGAGAGGCTTGGGGACAAAGTGATTTTAGTGGAGCCTCAGAAGCAATCACCCCAGTCATCCAGCTCCTGTGGGGGCACCGCACCATTCATGCCTGCCCCCTCTTTCCTGCTGCCTTGCTTAACAAAGACAAAGACAGCAGTTGACACTGTAATGCTGAAAATTGCTTGTTTCAGAACATCCCAGTAAACAAGCCCGTCTTTGTTTTAATCCCAGCCTAGCTTACTGTAGTTAATTATAGGAATTTGTGGCTATTTATGTGAACCGAGGACAGGCGAAAACATTCATTTGTCGGCGGTTTAAGTGCTGGGTGGGAATGGGCTCCAAGTGTAGAAAGGACCCAGGTAGCATCTGTCCTGGGGGCTGTGCAAGGTAGCGAGGGGCCTGGGCGTGTAATTATCCCCACTGCTCCTAAAGAGAGGGAAGGCCGCCATGGAAAGTGACACCTAATGACTGTTTTCAGCACAGTAGGTAAAGAGAAAGGCCCGTGTTTAAGGCCATCGCCTGAGATGGAGTCTTGCACCTGCCAGGTGGACAGAGTGACTTCTAGGCCTGACAGCGCCTGCCTTGTTCCTGTCCCAGCGGATCTGGGGGAAAGGAAGTATGGCCAAAGTTCCCAGGGGTCTAAAAAGATGCGGTGGGGGCCAGAGGCTGGAAGGCCTGGGTGCCGCCTCTTCTCCCTCTTCTCCAGCCCCAGAGGAGCCACGGTTAGCAAAGAATGTTAACAAAGAGGAGACAGTGCTGGCTAAACAGAGGCTCCAAGACAATTCCTGGCCCAAACAAAGCTCCCAGGCCCCCACCTTCATAAGAAAACAAGTCAGGCCTTTGTGCACACACAATAATTATCGCTTGCAATTTACCCTAGTCAGGGCTGTGCTGGGGCAGCAGGCAGGGAGGGGGTGCAGTTGGAAGCCCGAGCCCTCAGTGGGTAGGAGCACAGTACCTGCACTGGGGATAATTTTCTGGCATGCAGGTGCCTGAAAGCCACTGGCCAGTGGGACCCCAAAGGCCTCAGATGGTCTGCTCATGACTTCCCTGTACTAAATGTGTCTGCTGGGATTGCTGGTACCCCAGTCACATCTCAGACCAGACTCGTGGAACCTCCAGCACCAGTGGCTTTTAACTGCAGGGCACAGAGCTGCTGTGTGCTTAGGTACTGTCTTCCTCTGAGTGTGGTCACTTCTGAACTCCACTTGGTTCCTCCGTCTGCACCTGGACCCCCAGTGTTCTGCTTACCCTTTCCTGTTTCCTGGCAAGTCTTCCAAATGACCCCAGCATTGCAGCTAAAACACCCAAGAGCCCAGCCTGAACTTGAACCTGACATCCTTCTCACGGGTAACCCTTATTTTCTTAGCCTTGCTTTAAACCCCTTTCATCTCTTCTGCCCAGGCACCTGACTCAGACCCCAATGTGCCCCAGCTCCTCTAGGAAACCTTCGGTCCTGCTCTACCAGAGACTTGTCAATCCTCTGTGTTGATTGTGTCCTGAGGATGACTTGTGCACATGCACACACGATACACACACTGGTACAATTATAGCATTCAGGTCTGAATTTGATAGTAACAACGATTGTTAGGATGTTAGCTACGCCCCCATTTCCTGAGTGCTTGCTTTGTACCTAGCAGATTGCTGAGCTGTTTTCCACACATTGAAACATGCAGTCTTCTGAAGAGATAGATACTGTTTCTTTGCCCTGTTTCATACTCCAGGACTTACTGCGCAGAGAAGTTGAGTAACTAGTTCAAGGTCACAGAGTGGCAGGGGTAGAGATGTAGAAGGTGGTACTTGGGGGCCTGGTGGGGCAGCTAGCGAGGGCTGCTGGTTTGTTTCTGTGTTTCCCCAATGTCATAGTCTACCCTTGGGGTGGTGTCTTTTTTGTTTTTTTCTTCTTTTTTTCTGTTTTTTGGTTTTTTGAGATAAGGTTTCTCTGTAGCTTTGAAACCTATCCTGGAACTAGCTCTTGTAGACCAGGCTGGCCTTGAACTCACAGAGATCCACCTGCCTCTGCCTCCTGAGTGCTGGGATTAAAGGCATGCTCCACCACCGCCCAACTTCTTGTGGTGTCTTGAAATCAGCTCTCAGTAGCAGTATTTAATCATGGGAATCAGCAAGCATTGCCACAAATAAGATTCTTCTTCCCTTGCCCATAGTGCCGGCTGTTAAACACAGACTAGTACATCACAAGTGAGCTCACCCTGTCCTGTCACACAGCCCATAACCCTCCAACCCTCCAATGTGAATTCTGTCTTTTTCCGGTTGTTCTTCACAACCACAGCGCCTGGTGTGCAAATGGTGAACCTGTACTCTGTCCACTCAAGACAGCAGGGATTTGGTGTTTTGGTTTTTTTTTTTTTAAATTTTGTTTTGTTTTGTTTTTTGAGACAGAGTTTCTTTGTGTAGCCCTGGCTATTATGGAACTTGCTCTATATAGATCAGGCTGGCCTTGAACTCACAGAGATCCTCCTGAGTGTTGGAATTAAAGGTGTTTGCCACCACTTCCCGGCACAGGATTTGTTTTATTTGACTCCATTTGATGGTTTTGAGACAGTCTTGCACTTAACCCATACTGGCCTCAGATTGGAGGTCCTCCTGCTCTAGCCTCCTAAACGCTAGAATTACAGGTATGTGATACCAAGCATGGCTGATCGATCTATCTATCTATCTATCTATCTATCTATCTATCTATCTATTTATTTTACGATTCATTTCTTCACTGCTGGAGCCTGTGTGGGAGCTTGGTTGAGGCCATTAACTTGGGTTGGGACAGAACATTGAAACAGCATGGCCTGAGCTTGGTTTTCTATAGTAGAGCCCTGTTATTCATGAGACTGGAGCCCTGGGGATTAGGGTCCCTTCTGTCTGATTCTACCCAAGGCCTCTCACCACTGCCCAGTGGCCAGACAGAGCTGAGAACTACAGACAGACCAATTAGAGGCTGACTTCATCTTGGTTTCAAAGATGCCGAGAAAAGCCATGGATAATGTTAGCAGGAGTCTAAGTTAGCCCCTTGCCAAGGATCCAGCAAAGCCGGCCCTCGAGCGGCTAGTTCGGGAAGCTATTTTGGTATTCCTTGACTGGTGGCTTGGAGCAATTTTCTGGGCATCCATGGGCCAAAGGGGCCACGAGACTCCTGCCACCAGCAGCTGCCTTTTTACACCAGGATAATGATGGTTTCTGGGCGAGAGAGATCAATAGGGGCTAGAACGATGTTTCCGTCCCATCTGGATGCGGCTCGGGGCCTCTCACTGACTCAGAGGCCCCCGCGAGTGGTGGGAGGGGAAACCACTGCCTAGTATGCAACTTGCAGACAACTTCCTGTCTCCTCAGGGCCCACAGCCCTGAGACCCAACTGGGAAGACCAGCAAGGAGCATTCAGGCTGGAGGTGGGATGGAATGCCTACATCTTCACCCCGCTCTTTGGAGTAGACCCCAGGAGGTGCGAGGAGAGGGAGCCAGACTGTGCTCCCATCATGGCTCCATGTTATCTCAAGGCTGGACACTGTGGGCACAGTGGCAAGAGGACAAAGAATCTTCTGCCCGAGGGGAGCGCACTGTTGAGGACAGAGAGTTCTACTAAGGTTAGATGAGGCCCAAGGTTGGCAAAGCAACCCCAACCAGGAGCTTTTCGATCTTATCACTCAGGCACAGGTGCTCGAGAGGTCTCATCTCCCCTAAGATTTAGCATCTCCGTGATAACATCACTGTATTGTCCCATTTCACCTATGAGCAAACTGAAACTCAAAGACCACATCATCACCCGAAGCCGCCAGGAGTTGGACCTGCCTTGGCCCCTCGGCCTCCATGCATTCTAATGACCAGAGCTTGACAAACGTTCACGAGAGGCCAGATGCGGTCTGTATGCGGTTGGTCTTACTGCGGACACTCCACTCTGCCCAACAGCACGATGGCAGCCAGGGACCATGTAAATGAGCAGGCCAGATTGTGCTCCGGTGAAACTTTATTGATACAGCAGGTGGCAGGATGGATCTGGCTGGCTGCAGCTGACCCTGAAGAACTCTTATTACAAAATCATCTAGAGAGTCAAGAACTTAGAAAGGTGCTTGGTACCACACTACGCTGTCAAACAGGAAGAGAAACGAAAGACACACCCACACTTCATATTTTCCAACAGTTATAACAGAAAGAAAACAAACAGGGAAAAATTAATCTTTATAACATATTTGATTTAACCCCATATATAAGGATTATTAAGACGTTCACAGGTAGTAAATACAACAAATTTCTAGCAAGACTTTTTACATTGTTTTCCGATTGAGCCATCCGATATGATGCATATTTTATTTTTCTACTTACTGCACATGCCAATGGGCACTTCTGAGGTTTTAAGTTCTTAACAGCTGCATGTGGCCTAGAGGCTGCCTTATTGGATAGTGTGTTACTGGAGTAGAAATAAGGTCTTTGATTGGTATTGGATTAAATCTTTGGTGTAAGATCCAAATATAAGAATAACAGAAATGGGAGAGATTTCTGGATGTGTTAGTGAATTCAGGTACTTGGAGACACAGAACCAATACAGTGTGTATCCAGAAGAAATGCATTAAGAATGCATTAGAAGGCATTGGTCCAAAGATCTGTAACTGAGACCTGAGAGAGTCAGAGGTTTGACCCAGGCTGAATCCTGACCTTGAAACCCACAAGAGCTAATGTTTTTAGCTCAGTTCAAGCCCAAGAGACAAGGCCCAATGTCCCAGAGTAAAAGAACTGGGCCAGGAAGAGGTCCCTCTTGTTCATAGGTCGGGTAGTCTGCCTGTTCCATTCAGGCCTTCCAGTGGTTTCACGAGGCCCATCTGCACCAGGGAGAGCAGTCTGTCTCGGTATAAATACTCAAATGTTAAGTTTTGCAGAGTGGTGTTTGCCCAGACGTGTAGCCGTTTCACAACCCAGTCATATTCATGTTTCAAATTAACCACCATACAAGGGAAGGCTCCTGGAAAAAGAGTTGTTCACACTGAGATCTCGAAGCAGAGAGTGAAGGTCACATGTCAAGAGGAGGATATTGTAAGGCCAAACCGAGGGAACAGCAAAGTCCAGAAGTTTGAAGATACTTGGACTCAGTAAGCTGGGGATTATTTCTGGGCCGTGTGGCCTAGGTCTGAAGATGGAGGTCCAGGGAGAAGGTCAGGATGGGCACTGAGGCTTCCTGAGTCTTGGGAAGAGGTGGCACCTGATTCTGAGAGCAAAGGGACACTGTTGGATGGTGCCTTCTTCGCCAGCACACACTAGTCTCTGCAACACAGACACTATCCACATAAACGCTACACGCCGCAGCACCAAGTCCTACGGCCCTCAAGAAAATTCAATGTGGTCCCCAGAGCTCCAGTGTCACCCAGATACTGCTGGAAATGCAGCCACTTCGCACCCCAGTCCAGGCCCACAAGATTCCTGGAACATTCTTAAGGGTTATGAAGCCTGACTGATTTTCGTGGGAACCGATGGCGGTTCAGTCCTTCCTCCCGCCCCGCAGCGCTTGCCGCCCTTCTCATGGCTCCACTGCCCAAAGCGCTTCGAAAGCTTCCTGTTGCGGCTATGAGCGAGGGAGCGAGGAAAATGGAACGGATATACCATCCCTGTTTCCTGTACCGTTGGTATTTTAAAGATTCCCCGGTTGGCTCTCCTCGAGCTGTTTCAGATCTTTGCTTTTCTTTCCCAGGGCAAAAATGGTAATGGCTCCTGCTGCTGGGCTGGCAGGTTCTGCAGCGAGTGTTGAATAACTCGAGACCCAGGGGCCTCTGGCCGCACTTCAAAGGCACCCACTGTGGATGGAGAGGGGAGGCAGAAGGCACCAGGGGATGGAGGAGAGGAAACATATGATTGAGTCCAGATCCAACATGGTACATGCCTGGCTGTCCAGGGTTCGCTGCTTGCTCACTTTATTCTCATCCCAGGTTGGTCACTAGGGCCTCAGATTGCTCCTGGGCAGGAGAGGAGCTTCTCACACCTTAAAGACCAGGTGATGGTTCTGGGCACAGCTAAGTCACTCTGCAGTATATAGTGCCTTGGCACATACTTGCTGAAGATGGCCAAGATGAACGGTGTGAGCCTTTTTGCGTGCCCCAATGTCATAACCCAAACATTGGTCCACTCAACAAAAGGAGGCAGGGAAGCCGTTTAAAGAGTTCATGGAGAGCAGTCATCCAGGGCCTTTGTGACTGCGGAAGCATTTCAAGTAATTGTATAGGGTACCTCTGAAGTGTCATGGCAGCTTCTTCTGACCCTTTCCAGACATGCCATGGCTTAGTGACATTGTCCAGGCTGCCAGCATCTCCTATGCTCTACTTAAGGCTGCGGCTTCCTGGCAGAGGCACATGATCTTCCAAGGGTGTGGTGGACTGGGTTGGAACCCCGGACTAGAGTGTCACAGGAGAACATACCATGTGCCCCAGGCTTAGGACTACACAGGCCACAGCATCCTTCTGATGGCATGTGATGTGGATCTTTGATTAGATTGATGCTGCCGTTGAGAAAATGAAACACAGGAAAGTTAAGGGACTCACTTAAAGTTCTGTAACCTTGCCAGGCTTTGTTTGGTTTTCACGTGTACTGCAGATTGAATCCAGGACCCGGAAGTTAGGCAAGAGCTCTGCCATGACGGCTCTGTCCTCATTTCTCTCTGCAGGTTTCATTTTGAGACAGTCTCATTAAGCGTCCCAGATCTGATTTGTGCTCTTTTTTTTAGGTAGCCCAGGCTGACCTGGATCTTTCCCTCCTGCTGCCTCAGCCTCCTTGGTAGCTGGGATTATGGACCTAACCCACGCCCCACCATCAATTGGACAGCTCTGACTACAGGATTTGGAAGCATTCCGATTATGATGCCCTGCTCTTTCTTCTCAGGTAATGCCTCTTCTCAGGGACTAATAGCCCTCATTTCATCTTCACAAGCATCACAAACAAGAAGCTACGATAGCCTGCTTCTGAGGTGCCATTCCAGAAGGTTCTCTGAGCTTATGAAGGACTCTGATTTCAGCCCCTTTTCGTATTTGCTTGGGGCCAGTAGAACACAACCGTGGAGAGCCTTGGGGGCTGCGGGGTGCACACTGAGGGCTGAGCAAACTCTTACGGTGCCCCCGGCACTGGGTAGGGGCTACTGTGGCTTCTAGATACTGTCTTTTGAGTTCCTTGGTGATACTGGAAATTCAGATTTTTGTAAGAGATTTCCCCATCTGGAAATGTTGTTGAGGAAGAGATTTGGAAATGAAACATCCCATTTTCTGGAATAGCCATCTTTAGATTGGCAGCACCTGTGCAACCAGGACCTTCAGAGAACCTCATACTCATGCAGAGAACCAGCCTTTTCTGCCTTCTGAGTCAGGCTGGGCTTATACCCATGCTAGAAACTTCTTTTCCCTACCTTTCCTCTTCTTTCCCTTCCATCCTCTTTTCCCTCCCCTCTCTCTTCTCCTTCCTCCCCCCTCCATTTTTTTCTAAAGAGGGTTTTACCACATAGACCAGGCTAGCCTCAGACTGGCCATCCTTTTGCTTCAGTCTCCTGAATGCTGAGATTACAAGCATACACCACCACATCCATCGAAGACAGACTTTCTCCAGTCACAAGAGTACCGGGCATTGCAGTTCTTCTTCAAGGAACCATGAACTCAGATCACGCCCCTCCCCGTGCCCATGCTCTAACCCAGGTCCCATTGTTGGTTAAAATATGAAAATATATCCAACCAGTGGTCAGCATGTCCCCATCTACAGCTCCCTGGTACCTTTCAACCGAGTCCCAGATTCCCTGCTATTTAGTGGTAGCAGAGAAAGCCTGACCTAGCAGGGACCACTTGGTATGCTAGAGCCTATGGGAGATATCAACAATTATTTGGACTATTACCCCGATGTTATCACTTAAAGAACTTTTTCCCTAGGCATGTTAATCGTTAATTGATATTAGCTGCTTTTGTGTTGCGGTGACCACAGTCATTGGGGCTCACAGGTTGGAGGGATTTCAGACCCTCATGGAGGACAAGACAAGGCAGAGCCACTCAGGTCACAGCAGTGGGCAGGGGGAATAGAGGCAGAGCGGGAAGCAGGGTGAATATGACCCATTAAAACCACACCTAGTGATCCACTTCCTCTAGGGAGGGGCCACCTCCTAAAGGCTCCATAGCCTCTGTGACAGCAACTTTTGAGACAGGATAGTTCAGATGCAAACCATAACACAGTTCCTCCATAGCAACCCAAAGCCCAGCCGCTTCATCCCCACCTCTTCCTCCTCTTCCCTGGTCCAGGCTGGTCTAGGTCCTGCAGCCAGTTCAGCCTGTGCTTTCTTCCCTGGGGGTGAAGCTGGCTCCTCTAGAGTTCCCTGTATCTGATAGGTTCTTTCTCAGGGCTGGAAATAGGGCCCCTAAGGCAACACACTCATTTTTAGGGAAATGGCAGGTGTCGGAGGACACTGGAACTTTTTACAAAGCCTCTGGGGACAGGGAGGGCCCCCTGTAGGGAGAAGCCATCATCCCTGTGCACCATCAGGACAGACAGGAAACATTTCAAGTCTGTTTCCCATGACTGAGACCTGTTCTCTTCCATCACTTTCCATCCCCTTGGTTGAAAAGGTTTTGTCCTCATTTGAACAAATTGGGGAGAAAAAAGGATGCAGATGAAGAAATCTCTTCTGGCACCTCTTCCTCCTTAGGGAGACAGGTCTGAGGAGCACACCTCAGGACTGGGGAGCACACCCCGGGACTGGGGAGGATACCTCGAGACTGGGGAACACACCTTGGAACTGGGGAACACACCTTGGAACTGGGGAACACACTTTGGGACTGGGAGCAAACCTCGGGACTAGGCAGCACACCTTGGGGGAAGAGGGCTCAGGAAAATAATTGGTGAAGTTGCTCCTAACCTGGCACGACACAGTCTAAAGGTCCTGAGAGAAGAGACAATTGAGGCGGCTGTCTACCATGGCTTCTGCAGCAGAGCCTGGAATCATGGAATCCTGTACAGGCACACGATGGTCTTCATTCTGCCAGGTTTTCCTGTGGAGCCCTTCTTTCTGAGAGGAGAATTCACAGACAGGATGGAGATCTCTGTCATCTGCTTAAGAGAACAGCGTTGGCACATAGGAGGCCTCCACACCTACCCCAAGGACTTGTGAGAATTACTGCAGCCAACTTCCAGAAACAGAAGTAGAAACTGAGGCCCAGGGAAGGGATGGGTTGAGGGTTGTGTCATGGTAGTTAGTGACAGAACCAAGGCTTGGATCTTGACTGGTCACCTCTGAAGTGTCATGGCAGCTTCTTCTGACCCTTTCCAGACATGCCATGGCTTAGTGACATTGTCCAGGCTGCCAGCATCTCCTATGCTCTACTTAAGGCTGCGGCTTCCTGGCAGAGGCACATGATCTTCCAAGGGTGTGGTGGACTGGGTTGGAACCCCGGACTAGAGTGTCCTGTCTCTGTGCTTCTCTCAAGTAGGCACTGTGTACACAGGATATGTCAGTGTCATGCTCCCCAAGCAGGATGCACATGTGTGAGGCACACATTGCCACCGGCAACCCAGGAGCTTGGAGAAGCTCTCATAAGAAGACTGAGAATATTATTAGCTGATGCTTCCCGAGACTTGCAGACTCTCTTCCAAGCTTGCTGCTTGAAGGGATTCCCTTAATCTGAACAACCATGAAGAAGGGATTTTAAAAATCCCATTTTACAGAAGAAGATGCTGAGGCCTTAGAAGTCTTAAGTGGCTTTTCTGGGCTTCCAAGCAAGATCTTCTTGAGCCAGAGTCTGGAATCTGGGTCCCTGTACCATGAGCCGCTGGCCTTTCACCTTTTGTGGCAACACTCATCAGCCAAGGTCAGAGGAGGGCTGACATACAGTTCCTGAAGCCTAACCAGCAATCACAGAAGGCCTCCTGGAAGAGGATAGTTCCCAAACAGGTCCTGATATGAGCTATGTGCTGAAGAAAGAAAAAAAGGTGCCCAGGTCTTGGTGTTCTGATGTGTGTGGCACCCTTGTCTCTAGCCTGTGAATAACCACAGGTCAGTACCTGCCTGGTTGGTTTTAATTCTATGTACAGGGTTCTGTAAGCTGTGGAGTGTTTATCCTTGCTTCACAAACAGGGAAATCAAGATGGGCCCTGCGCACTGACATGGCTTGCTTGAGGGCACTGTCACAGCAGTGGTGAGTCTCAAATCACCCCACTGTGCTCCTGGGGCCTTCTTAGTGGCACACTTCACCCCTCTGACCACACAGGTAGGCTCTGTAACCTCAGATGAGTGGCCTCCGTTTGGGGGCTGGGGATCTAGGCCACTGTGTCTAACATGAAGATATTGGCTCATCTGACCTCTGGAGGAATCTATTACTGCCTTCCACAAGTACCTTCTGTATAGGTAGTGGGGCTTCCCCTCTCCTCCACCCCAGCCCTCTCAACACTCAAAATCCAGCTCCCTCAGGAGTTCCTTCTTGTGAGCACAGGCATCTGAGGCTGGTGCCATGCTTCTTCTTGGCCCTACCACCCTCAACTTCTAAGTCGTGGGTTAGTTCACCTTAGGCTCCTGGGAAATAAAAAAACCTTAACTGTGTTTCTTTAAACTGATCATCAATTTCCCCCTTTATGAAAATGAACACTGGATAGGAAATGTCTTGAAAAATACATCAAGGTGAGGCAAATGGCTTTTGGAGATCAATGTCGACACACATAGGCTTGGGGTGAACTTCGTTTCATTCGGCCTCCAAACCTAGGTCTGCGTTGGTGGGGGATAGCAGGAGCCTGGTAGCAAACAGGCTTCCTCTTCCTCTGAATAGTGATGCCCCGCTATGACTGTTGGGGGCTCAGAAGGTCCCTGCCTGCCACACACCCTCCCTCCCTCCATCCTTTCTTTGCCTCCAGGTATTGCCACTTAATTTTGTTTAGAAATTTGAAAAGTAAGTAGGAGTGTGGGCTGATTATAGACTTGATTTAAAGGTTTGATTTAGGTTTCTCTCTGTTCTTATATCAAAGATAACGTGGAAGTGAAACTATCATGCTCAGGTAATGAGATTTTATATTAAAAAGAATAAATTAAGCTCATAAAACTGTAGATGGAAGGGCAGGGAGGGGCCATTCCCTTCACGGAAGGAGCCTATACATTTATGTAACAAGTACCTATCGTGATTAGGTGGCCAGGTTTGGTCCTGGACTTTGAAGTCAAAGGTAGACTTTGTCCAGTTCCCTTTTGGGTGTGTCCCCATAGGCTCTCAGGGATGAGACTCCAGGGTCCCAGGCCACAGACCAACCTGGACAGCCTCTCCCTTTACCTTTTAACTTGGTGACTGTGGGCAAGTAGCATGACCTCTCTGATCCCATTTGGTTCTTCTCTCACATACAGGGAGTGTCGTTACCTCATTCACTCCTTTCATATTTATTGCTGCACAGCCGTACATCCAGAATACCCTGCAGTGGCTACATGATGTATGCATGCGAAGAATTTATAGTGGCTACTCTAGGATGCTAACCCTAGTGACAATCTGAGCAGCAGTGTTCTTAGCAGGCAAATGGGGATTGTTGCTACCCGTCTAGCAGAGTCTCGCCCTAAGTAAAGAAAGAAAAAGCCCTGGCCTGCCTGTCAATCACTGCCCACTCCTGCCAGGCCTGGGAAAAATATGTCCATTTCCATCAAGAGGGTCTGAAGCACACCTAGGACACTGACATGGACAGAGGCTGTGAAGACATCCATCCCAGCCTTCCCTCTGCCCCTTCTCCACCCACGCCTCCCTTCCCCATGAGCAATAACCCAAAACACAAAGAACAGGAATCAAATAAAGACCCCGAAACCAAGCCGTCTGTGGTCATTTTAAAACAGATCCTGTTTGAAAAGCCGGGTGACATTTTCCTTTAACGCCTGATTTTTTTTTAATGCCGGCTGCATTTTTTAAGCACCCGGCCAGCTTGTAACTTGCCGACGCCGTACAGTAGCTGCGCCGACTGTACCATTTGATCATTAATTTATCACAGTTCTAGCAGTTTGTCTGACAGGTGATAGTTACTTTCATCTAATGAGCCTCAGCCCGGGCGGGGGCTTCACAGCCTGGGCAGGCCGGCCTTCAGGCTAAGGGCCATGCTCCCTCTGGCTGTGGGCCTGCTTCATTTCAGAAGCGCGAAGGCCCGGAGAGCAGCTGTTAAAGGAGGGTCCTGCCACAGTGGATGAAGCTTGAACCACCTCAGATGGGCTCAGGACCCGTGAGAGTGGTGGGCGGGCCTCCAGCCCAGGCAGTCAAGAGCCCTCAGTGGCAGTCAAGGCAAGGTTGACTGTGGTAAGGAGTATAAGTACCAGCTCCAGACATGGAGGCCTCCACTGACAGTGTGGGTTTCGGGCTCAAACAGCCTGAGAGGTGGGGGAGGACTAAGGCTGAGACCTTCTGATGTCCTGATCATGAAAGTGCTGTCCCACACAGGAGCAAAGAAAGGTGTAGAAATCATGGCAAAAATAATCACATGCTGTTTTCATGGCCAAGGGCAAGTTCAAGTGAACAAAGAAGTAGGATTCTACCATGTCCCCCCAAACAGGAAATCTAAATATCTACCTGCTATCCTGTTGCCCACCCTCTATGAGTTGTGCTGGTGGGAGACTTCTGACTACCCTGTGTCTTAGTCCCCAGTTAAGACCTCTTCCCCCCCCCCGCCCAATCCTGTTTCCACCCTCACACAGCCAGCTAGCATCCCCAGGTGCCCGCTCTCCCACACTGCCTCCCTGGGCTCCGAGCCTCAGTGGCCTTGTCCACCAAAGCCATTTTCTTGGAAATTTCTGAGGTCCCTTTAAATATTTGAAGTAAGCCAAGTCCCACAGTGGCCATAGGCATCCTGATTTTAGACAGGAACTGGGGTGCAGGGTCCCCTTCTGTCATATAAAGAGAGACAAGAAGCCCCAAGGGATTCTGAAATATGTGCTGACTGGGTTGTTGGGCCACAGGCTGGCCCAAGGTGTCCTGTGACACCCCCGCCCCCCCAGCTTTCTGTCTGCTCTTTGACTCGCTATCCCGGTTGCCTAGCAAGATGGAGCCCTGAACCCCTGCGTGTAGTCAAGTGGCCTGCTCCTTTATCCACGCTTTTCCTGCCTGGTCTGTTCAACCCCAGCAGCGGGGAGGATTGGAGCTACACTCAGACCCCAGCCAGCTGTAAATCCTTGCTTACACCTCCAGCTCTGCCCTGCTCTGGAGAGTCACCTGGGGAGCTCCAGAAACATACTACAGACTGGGACTCAGCCCAGACTAGCGCTGTCCGAATCTCTAGGAACAAGGCTGGCATGTGGTGCCTTTTTAAAGTTTCTCAGGGTGACTTGAATGTGTAGCCTGGCGTGCAACCTCTGACCTCCACAGCCTGCTTCTGTCTGACTCTCTGCTCTAATCCCTCATGTTTATCTTCTTCATTTCTTACGCTTTTCCATCCTTCCTTCCACCCTCCCCAAGGTGCCAAGTCATCCTCCTGTCTCTGTCTCCAGGACATTTTCACTCGTTATCCCTTTTTCAGAAAATACTCTTCCCTCGGATGTTGGTAGGGATGCGTTTCTCTTGCCATTCAGTCCCAGCTCTTTGGCAGAGATGTTTCTGAGGCTCTCCAGTGTAGCATGGCCCCATCCCCAGCTTTTGTCATCTTCTCTTTCCCTACCTTTTTACTAGCTGTCATTGCACAGAGTATGTTTCCTTCCACCGGAACACACTTCATGTGGGCTGGCCCGGTGCCGCTTTTGTTCATTTGCGTGCCCACCTCTCTGAATGCCTTGCGTCTTGTTCAATAAACAGTTATTGAGTGGATCCATGCAAAAACTAATATTTGTGGAGCAGTTTTCAGAAGTTTGTAAGCTCTGTTGATTATTTTTGGAGTTTATTCTGGGAAGAGGCATGTCTCTTTTGAACAACTCGGAAGAGGAGATTTTTTTCCTTGAACAGGTAATTGCTCAGATTATGTAACTCTGGAATAACAAATTTAGCCCCGGTGCTTTCTGGGATCCAAAGCAAAAAGGGTAAGATTAGCCACAGAGGCTATGTTGGGCTGTGCGGCCGGTGTTTCTGCTTCTCCCTCCTCCTTCCCTGTGGTCTTTGATTTTCCATGTCTATTTTCATAGCA
Organism: Microtus oregoni; assembly: GCF_018167655.1. Lineage (NCBI taxonomy): Eukaryota > Metazoa > Chordata > Mammalia > Rodentia > Cricetidae > Microtus > Microtus oregoni. Next base: position 59,087,543 of record NW_024543063.1, on the reverse strand, counting down.
TCTGATTACAAGCTGACTCGGATCCTTTTTGGAAGCAGGCAGAATATAAATAGCCAGGAACACAAACAACTGATTGGGGTGTGTAATGCCTATTTTACAGACATGCAATACAAGTCCGTGGCAGGTGGGGTAGCTTGTCTGAGGTCACACAGCCTGGGCAAGGCCCCAGGTCCCTTGAATTCCAGGCCACTTCATCCTGCTCTGAATTACAGTGGAAGAGCCAAGCCTTGTGTTTTGCTTTGCTTCTGACATAATGTTTGGGATCCAACATTATTAATACTTCCTGAAAGAAATGGAAGACCAGAGAGGTGAAGCAGGAGCCCTGGGTGGTTCAGTGGGTTAGGAACCCGGGCATGGGCTGGTGCTTTAGGAACGTAGCATGGCGTGGTGCCTTCAGTGTTCAAGCCTCCCAAGTGAGGATCCCTTAGTGTTGACTAGAAAACATTATTTTTACATTAGTAGTAGGCTTGGATACTTCTGGATAATGCTAAGGCCGTGGTTCTCAACCTGGATTGCAACCCTTTGTGGGGTTGGACAACCCCTTCACAGAGGTCATTTAAAACTATTCGAAAACACAGATATTCACATTATGATTCCTAACAGTTACAGAATTACAGTTACGAAGTAGCAATGAAAATAATTCAATGGCTGGGGGATGTCACAACATAAGGAACTGTATTAAAGGTTGAGAATGCAGCATTAGGAAGGTTGAGAATGAACCGCCCTAAGGGATGAGCTGCTGAATACTGCATCTGCAAAGCTGGAAGAGAACACTGAGTGATAGAGAAAACCACCCGGCCAGCATCCCTAATTGCTTTCTACAGAAACTGTCACTGGGTAGGTAGAGGCAGAGGAGAGGGGGGAGGTCACATCAATCTCGGCTCACACTGATCCATCCCACCAATACACATCCTAGCACACAGATTTTTTTACTGAAAGGAATTCGAGCTGAGAAAAGGCTCCAGGTCTTCCAATGCTGGTGAGTCAGAGGATGGACCTGATGAGGAGGCAGAGATGTTAGAATCAGGATGTGGTTGTCAATAATGCAGAAGCAACACTGCTGATGTATTGAACCTTGCTGGGTCCAGGCACTGTCCTCTGCACACCAGCTCCCAGTCTCCTCTTGTTCCTTCATCCAACATTAAACTGAGATTCACAGAGCGTCTCCTCCCATGCCAAAATTATTTGGCAGTAAGAAGGGCTTGCCGAGTGCCAGGGAGAGTTCTAGAATGTCCTGTATGCAACTTACCCCTTTCAGAGACCTGTCATCAGCCCTGTTTGCAGAGGGGAAGATTCTGAGGAGCAAAGGAGTAAGGAGACCTTCACAAGTCACACTAAGCCCTTTCTAGTACCGAGCCAGAATCTCGAGGCCAGAACATGGACTCCACAGCCTGGCATCTCACCATGACTTTGCAAACACAACCCTTCCAGTTTCATGCCCAGCTCCAAAATTTCATTGCCCTTCACTTTGGGCTCCCTATGCACCATCCTGCCTCTGCTGGGGCCCTGAGGATGTTCCCTCTAGATGGTGGTTTAATCTGACAATGAAGACTTTCTGGCTCATTGATACGAATGTGAAAGAGGCTCTGTCATGCCAAGCTGGCTATGCTTAGAGGCCCTCACGTCTGTTCTACAGCAAACACTTGAGGCACTCTCTCTTACTGTGACAGAGTGGTGCCCCACTTCCAGCAGTGGTTCTGGGCATTCAGTGGCCCAGGGGATGTAAGGAGTTTAGACAGTGCTCTGCACAGGACAGACTGGTCTGAACAAACTGGGCCTGACTCAGGCTTAACCTGTCGGAATTGCTAGCTATAGGGATGCTGGAAAACAGGATGGTAACGTATCGGCATAGCTGGATCCCTGAGAGAGCTGCTGTTTCCACTCAGCACCGGTGCAGGGTGCTGGTAGATCTGTGGGAAGGAAATGAACTCCAAGACAGACAGCTTGGTACTTCTCTCTTAGAACCACCTGCCAGGCTTCAGGTAGGACCGGACAACCCAGCATCAGAACCGTTCACTCATTTGCACTCTGGCCCTGGAGCCTCACTCTCGGTGAATGTCCTTCTTTAGAGCATCTCTGAGATGCCATCTTCTTCTCAGATCACACGCGGAATGTCAGAGCCTTATATGATGCACTTCAATGGGCAATGGAAAATACCTATAATACATCAGAGCCAGCACCTAGCAGCAGCCGGGAAAACTCTGGAAAGCTACTTTGGCTTAAAGGTTAAATCAACCCCACCGGCTTTGGCGTGGGTTCTACTCTGCATGGACTTCTCCAGCCATTTCTAAGGTCAGCACAGAGGACAACTTCAGCCAGTCCTCCCTTCCTAGGATCCTCTAACTTCATTCCTGACTAAGGATCTTTCAGTTAGCTAAAATGTAGGTGGTGTTTTGGTCAAATAGCTCCAATAGTCACCAAGCATGTGGCAGATGACAGTGTTGTCAACACTAGCGGTTTTCAACAGGGACTGATTCTACACCTCTACCCTGGAGGCATTTGACACACCTAGAGATTGTGTGTTGATAATTTGTGGGGAGGTGCTCCTGGCATACAGTGGTAGTCAAGAGATGCCAAAGTCTCAGCAAAACCCATTCCTACTTACAGAGAACCATCTGGCTCCAGAGGTCAATGGAGCTGAGAACGAAAGAACCTGAGGCAGGAGAGTGCTATTAGCTTTTTAGCTCTTTGACATTTCCCCCGATAGCTTCAGAGCTTAAGAAGAGGGCTCTAAGTCTCCATTAATATCTTCATAGACATCATCTCTATCAGCATTGTCTAAAGCAACTGTAATCTTTGCCATCTGTCCTTCAAACACCTTAGCTATTAGTGGCTGAGTCACTGATGACTAACTGAACCCTCCCGGCTTCTGATACTGACTACTTTGGGAGACTTCTGCATATCTGGGCACATGTCTGACCCATTGAAATAATCCAGAAGGATGGATTTAAAATAAAATTGTTTATTTGTTTTTGTTTCTTTTGAGGACCTTCAAGTCCACGGCAAACTGCAGACATCTATTTCATGTTCACGAATCCCCACTTCTCCAGAAAACAGTCTCCATGGTGATTCACATCACCTAATAGAGGACCAGATTTGATACCAAGAATGACCCCATGCTCGCTAGTTACTAATTCTTAAAATCTATCTCTTACGTTAGGGCTCTGTTTTGACTGTGGTGCTTGTTCCATTGGTTGGGACACATGAAATGACAGACAACCACCAAGGCACCGCTGGAAAGAGCTCTCTCCTCTAAAAGTCCTCTGTGCTCTTGGCCCGGCATCTCAGCTTGTCCAACCCCTGGGACACAGAACTGTTCACTCCTGCAGCATCTTTCCTAGAATGTCCTTTGGCTGGGGTGCTGCAGTATGTAGAAACATACTGAAACGAACATGAACCTCCTCATGCCTGGAGAGTGACTGCTTTCACCATGATTAGTTCAACTTACAATTCTGGCAAGACTTCTTCAAAAAAATTAAAAATAGTGTTCCCATATGGTCCTGTAATCCAACTTTTGAGTAGACATTAAACAATTAAAAGCAGGATCTTAAGCAGATAATTGCAGAACTATGCTTGGAGCAGAGTTAGTCGTAAAAATCAAGAGCCGACGCAACATAAATATCCGCTGAGGATTAATGATCAAGCACATGGTATGGATACACAGCGGAATACTATTCAGCTTCAAAAAGTAGGAAAGTTAGGATACTCACTGCAAGATGTGCACAGTGTCCAGATAGCTTGCCGAGCGATAGAAAGCCATCCTGCCACAAACTCTGTCCTCTGCTTAGAGGAGGAACCCAGGACAGTGAAACTCGGAGACAATAGCTAATGTGGCTGTGAGCAGAGACTTGTAGAAGAGGGGATGGGAAGCTGTTTAAAGGGTGCGAGCATCTTAGAGATTGGTTGCGCAACATTGGCAATAAACTCAACTGCATTGACCTTGAAAGTGGTTTAAAGATCAATGTTGCATTGTGTGCATTGTATCATAGTTTATAAAAGGATTTTATCACACAGAACACAGGTAGAGACAGGTCAGGAAGCATCCTAGAGAACCGGGAAGGAGTCGGTTCTTGCCAGTGGGGCTGTCTGGAGATCCTTAGCTCAGAGCATCTTAGAGAGGGCCAGATAGAGCACAGTTCTCCCTGGGAGAAGTGCCCTCCATCTGCAGAGTAGGTGGCAGTGGTGTTCCTCTGGGAGGGACAGGGGACACACGCAGAGGAGGGAAGCCCCCTTCGTGTGCTCTCAACACAGGACTGGGCACAGGGACCTGGGAGATGGTGGACACTCTTCCTAGTGTCTGTTTTCACCATGGAAAAGTGACAATCCATCTGTCCAGTACTGGGGTGAACATGGATGAGGGTGTCAATGACTTTCTTCATGATTTCAGAGACACAGGGATGAGGCGAGGCTAGACATTCAGAGCATCAACACTAGACAGACATCAGACCAGACTGTGGATGCCATTCTTCCTTGTCAAGCCTCTCAGTGCCCTGGTGAACTGTACAAAGATATGCATTTCACAGATGTGAAAATGGGTTCAAGGATCCTGAAAGCTTGTCTTTGGTTAGTAAGGGACAGAGTTGGGACAGAATCCCAGATGTGGCTGGCTCATGTTAGCATCTGCATCGAGTAGCTTAACTGGGTCGGGGAAGACTAAGGAACCAGAAGGGACATGCTGTGTTGTGGGGTGAGGCAGCCTCCTAGCTGCCTTCAATGTGCCCATCAGTGGGGCTGGAAACTGAGGTAGCACCACAGGGAAGGAACAAGGGACAGTCACGTTGCATGCAGGTGTGGCTTGCAGTGTGTCTGGAAGCACACACCCTGTCCTTCCAGAAAGCTGACAGGCTGAGGTGACAGCTCTTCTGTGCCCTCTCTCTACTCTCCTGAGACCAGAAGGGCACCTGATCCCAATTATGGAAAATGCCTGGGTCAGCCATCACTGGGCATGATCCAAGTGTCTTGTTTGGCAGCTGATTAAAACCCAGACAGCCCTCTTATGAGCCCTTGAGTCTTGGAACTGAGGCCCTTGGGGACCTTGAAGTTGAGTCTGGGCAGGCACAGTCCCGTCTGCTTTGTCCTGGCACTGTAGAAAGGGGGTTGATCAAGCGGGCCAAGGGCCAGGGTTCATGCATGGAACCTGAAGGTCATGGGTAGTCTGTGGCCTAGCTCCAGGAGTGGCTTTACAGGTGACTCCTGACTTCCAGGCCCTTGACAAACTAGGGTGTAGTAAACCTAGCTTGGGTGTGGGGCCAGGCTGCCCTCAGTAGAAGCCAGTCTGTCATCTCTCTCGGGGTTCTGAGGGCTGCTCCTGGCCTCCTCACCAAGGCAGTGTGGCTGGGACCAGGGGAGGGAGATGTCAAGTTCAATGTGAATGTCTGTAGATAATTTCTTTGATGATGCCTTCACTCCTCAGGAGGGGCTCTGCCCATTTCTAAGTCTTGCTGTCTTTGGAACCAGCATGATGGGTAGGCAGTAGCGTCAGCTCTATGTGTAGTGGCATGGAAACAATGACAAGATAAACAGAGGACCAGAGCCAGATGAGGGTCCTATGAGTCCAGATGAGTGCCTGTGGACCATGGCCTTCTGCCTCCCATCGTGAGGTTTAGCAAGCCCTGATGAAAGGTAAGAACTGAGAAGTCAGGAAGAGAAAGAAACCTTCCCAAGGTTCTATAGGGAGCTGGTGGCCGACTGGCCTCTGCACGCAGGACTGTCCCTGCTCAGGCCCAGAGATGGCCCCTCTGCTTGTCTTTTGCCCACCACCCTTGTGTGTGTCCCTTGGTCCCAGCCACTATACACTCATTCCAAAGTCACGATAGGGGTGTACATGGTTCTCACTGTCGTCTGTGATCACACAGGCATCTTCTTCCGAGGCAGAACATGTGTGAGGATGCTTTGCAGGGAGCAAGGGGACACAGAATCCAGATCTCCAATGCAGTAGGAAGCTATGGGGGGGGGGGGGGGGCAGACACAGCCACAGCACCTAAAAGCAGTCACATTGCATTTGTCCTGCCTTGGTCTCTGGGAGGCATGGGGTCTCACTCATCTCTGGACGACCATTGACAAATGCACTAGATAGAGATTTGAAAATATTAGACACACCCTCTCTTTTCATACTTGTGGCAGGCATTAATAATGGATGACCGATCTCTCATGGCAGCTTTCCTCACTAGGTCTGGACCTAGCCTGTGCTTCTTACTTTGCCAGACATTAGCAAATGATTGCAGCTGGCGAGAAAAAGCAGCCCTATTTGTTATGCTGAGTCTCAATGGGTTTGCTTGTTTTGTGCTTTGTTTTTCTTTTTATGTTTTGAGACAGTCTCATTATGTATCCTCAACTCCCAATTTCTAGTCTTCTTGTTCTGGCCTCTTGAGTAGGCAAGCATTCTGCTGACTGAGCTACATCTCCAGCGTCAGTCTTAACGTTCTCTTTTGGAGACAGGGTTTCTCTATGTAGCCTTGACTGTCCTGAACCTCGCTATGTAGACCAGGCTGGTCTTGAACTCACAGATCCACCAGCCTCTGCCTCCCAAGTCCTGTGGTTAAAGGCATGCACCACCACATCAAGCTATTCCCAAGGTTCTCATATGGAGAAGTCCCCAAAGGGAAACTACACACGTGATAAGTTCACCCCTAAGCCTGTGGTGGGGTGGAAGAGTGTGCTCAAGGCTGGAGGCATGGGCTTCAGAGTCCCTAGCTGGCTGTGCGGTGCCCATGCAGTAAGCAGTGGTGACAGGGAGGGTTTCAAGAAGCAGGCTTCAGGGAGCATGCATTCTGGGTCGACGCTATAACTGGGACTTGATACTGCATCCTTGTGGTTTGGATCAGCATCTCCAGCATGTTTGCCCCTGCCCACACATTTCCATGAGACACATAGGAGGGAGGGGAGCCCAATTTCTGCTTCTGCGATGTTTATGAGACAACTCCTGCCTGTTCTGTCTCACCAGAGTGCCAGCAGTGTGAGACCTTCGCCCAGGCCTGGCCTACTCCACAGCCTGGCTCCCTTCTCTTCCCAAAGCTGAATTAATTTTTTTTCTTTTTCACTTTTTCTAATCTTCAACCAATTTAGCTTATCTTTAGAAAGGGCTTTCCTCTCTCTGCACCTCTTGGAAAGGGGCAGCAGGTATCTGGGGTGGCGGCTCCTCCTAGATGCCTTCTTTCCAAGAGAGACATTCCCCATGGGAACATAAGCCACAGAGAGCAGGTGGCTCCTCGTGAGCTCCCTAGGGAGCTGCTGGGGCTGCACAGTTGAAGCGGCTGGAGCAAACCTCGCACCAAAACTGGCACCAGCACATTGGCGACAGCTCCTAGAATTTAAAGGGACACGTAATCATTCTTAATACACATCCAGGGTGAGAGCCAGATGTCGCTGATGGCAAGGAACACTGCTGGCAGATAAGTAGACACGCAGCCCCCTGGCTCCCATGAACGCATCTAGCCTGCCTCCCAGGATGGCTCTGTCACTCACAGTCACCTTTCTCTCATGGTTATTGTTGCACAGAGACATCAGTGGAACAGGAGGTGAACCATGCCCCTGTTGGAGACAAGGAGCCTTGGTGGAGTAGTCAGTTAGAGCCCCAGCCGAGTAGGCACTATTATCCCCATTCACAGATGTGGAAACTGAGGTTCGGGGGGAAAAAACCCACTTGTCCAAAGCTGCATACTAATTTGGGGCAGAGTTTGGGTGCAAACGCAGGATTCTTGAACTCCAGGAAACTGAGTTTTGTGTTGTCTCAGGAGGCAGAGCACGTGAGCAGAGGGGCAGCGGGTCTGGTCCCTGAACCGATCCTAGGCATAACCCCACTCATCTAAGGAAGACAGGGCTGTAGGGTTTGCCTGGATGGAGGCTCCATCCCATCTCTCCTGCGGTCCAGTGGTGCTGAGAGAGTCATAGGTCACTCGGGAAGAATCATCTGTCCCTGGGCCTCTTAGGGTACAAGAGTATTTGGTACACAGGATTTAGGGAAGTCTTAAGTGGACCTTCAATTTCACACACCTCCAGAGAACACCTGAGGAGCCACCAACTGGCTCCTAGGATGGAACTTGGCCTCTCTCACGTCTGCTTTGGCGAAGCTGCCACCGTGAGATACATTTCTTCTCTGCCGCCTTGGAGGGAGCTAATCTGGACTGACAGAAGCCCGAGGGCAGCAGGGCTGCTTCTGTGCCGTTGGGAAGAGCGGGTATGTGTCAAGAGGAAGGAAGCAGGCTCCCCAGCACTCTCGGGGACCACGGTTGGGCGGTTCTGCTGGCTTCAAGCATCTCACACTGGATTCTGTTTACCTGGCGTCAAAGACCAGAGGCGGTGAGCAATCACTGAAAGTCCGTGAGGGCAGAGGGGCAGCCGAGGGACATGGGCTCCCTAACCACACAGAATATGTGAAGTTGAACACGGCTCTATGTTGCTGCCCTGCCTCAGCCTTTCTAGAGGCTCACTAGAGCAAGGACTGGGAAAGACGTGACCCCAAGTTCCAAAGCAAGTCCTGCTCCGCATGGCAGGAAGAGCTATGCCCATCTGTTTGTTAAGGAGAATTTGAGGAGTGAGGGCTCCTGTGCTCCATGGGAACAGGCACAACCCGAACCCAGGGCACTGGGCCCATGAATGTCATGCTCCAGAGGTTCCTCTCTGCTCAGGCCCCAGGTTATTGTTTTATGCCCTCCCTGGGCCCGGGCACTGCACCCATTCTGGGCCCCTTTGAAGGTGGCTAAAAATGGCTCCTGTTGGCCTGCGGTCCTGTCTGGGTGGGTAAGAAAGTGGCTTTGGTGACGTACGGGATGTCGGTCCTTTCTCCTGTGCTATGTTTAGAAAGGTGTCAGACTCAAGCTGGCTGTCGGCGGTTATACAGGAGGTAATCAAGAGTGTCTCTGCAACCTCGTTGTTGACGTCTACGTACAGACACCGGGACCACTGGCATCACCTTGCGTGGAGACAAAGCCCAGTCCTGGTTTTGTCACAGAATGGTTCATCATCTTGCTGGGCAGAAACTCTTAAAAGTGGTCCTGTTTACCGCCCCCCCACACCCCACCTTGCTCCAGCCTCCAGTACCAGAGAGAACCCTGAAGGAGACGCTGTGAAATGGCTGGGTCACACATATATGACTCCTACCCGCTCACCGCTGAGATATACACCCTGTGTTCCTCCACACTCATACCCACGTCTACACACAATGCACACATACACACTCATGCACACAATCTATACACGGTGCCTACGTGCACATTCATATACCTGCATCTATATACAGTGCACACATCCACATTCACAATACATCCAAACACAATGCGTACATGCATCCAAACACATATGCACACTTAGTCTTAGGTCCTCGCACACACCTCAGAGCTGCACACTCATAGTCATGCCTATGTTGATACATGTGCTGACTTAGACATAACATACATATGCAAATAATCTCACACCCACACACCTCATGCATGCACATGCATGCCTTATTCACATATATATGTATATATATGTATGTATATATGTGTGTGTGTGAGTATATATCACACAGTCATATGCGCTAATATGCATAAACTGATACACACCTCATGCCTACATACTCGCATGGCTGGCTATACTCATACACACATGCTCATAAACACATATTTGCATATGCACACGAACTCACACACGTCACACTCCTACATTTTACCCGCACACTCACACTCATATGCTCAACTCACAGTCCTCATGTAACTGCGATCATACACACTCAGTTCTCACATGCACACCCTCACGCGCTCATACCTGTCTACTCACAAGCTCACACCTTCACACCCATATGCTCGCATTCACACACACACATGTAACACACTGCACACCCCATGGGCACACTCCGCCGACATCAGTGGCTTATGAGAAGGGCGAGCGGAGGAGTTTAAAGTACCTTACACAAAGCCCTGAGCATCTCAAGTGCTTTATTATGATTGATTGTTCTTAGTTAGTCTGGAGCGTTTCTACACCACAACGAAGACACGACTGTGGCGAATAGACGCAATCAGGAGACCTGTGGAGTTCCGCTCATCTTTCAAGCCTACTGGGTGCATTCTGCTGTGCTTCTTAAAGAACTTGTTTTTTTAATTTAACTATTTTTTTTTTTTGGTGAAAGCATCAGAATAATTGAGTTTGTCGTGGGATTTCAAGCTAAACTGTTAATAAGAGAGAGGTCTGTTTTCAACAAAGGAGGCATGTTTTATCACATGTTCAAAGAACACACGCTAAAATGAACCACAGGCTGGCCACGCCCAGTGTGAAGTGTGGAAACGACTGGTGTGTACTTTTTACACTCATCCTGGGGTGATAGGAAAAACACTGTGAGCAGATACTATAGACAGTAAGAAAGACTGCATGCAGCCTGCTGGCATAGGGTCCTGGGCTCTCTGATCTGTACTAGGCAGGATCCACATCGATCTGGGTTGTAAGGGAGGGCCTTGAGAGGACAGAGAGGGTCCTGGGACTTGCTGCCAAACAGTGAGGAAGTATTCATCTTTTTATGTACTTTATGTTATTTATTGGGTGTGTATTGGGTGAAATGTGTGTCCTCATGTGCACGTGGAGGTCAGAGGAAAACCTAGAATTCAGTTCTTTCCCACTCAGAGTTCCAGGAATGGAACTCAGATCAGGGCCCAACTTCTCAACAGCTGGCAAGCTATATTTGAACCTTCAGGCCTGTATTTATTCAGGCGGATTTTCTGATCTTTAGTTTTACAGTCTTTGCCTTTTAATTGGTGTTTTGTCCATTCACATTTTTTTGAGGGAGGTTTTTTTTAAATTGATTTTTTTGAGCTCTACATTTTTCTCTGTTCCCTTCCCTGCCTCTTCCCTCCTCTTCAACTCTCTTCCAAGGTCCCCATGCTCCCAATTTACTCAGTAGATCTTGTCTTTTTCTACTACCCATGTAGATTATATTTATGTATGTCTCTCTTAGGGTCCTCATTGTTGTCTAGGTTCTCTGGGATTGTGATTTGTGGGCTGGTTTTCTTTGCTTTCTGTTTAAAAACCACTTATGAGTGAGTACATGTGATAATTGTCTTTCTGGGTCTGGGTTACCTCACTCAAAACAATGTTTTCTAGCTCCATCCATATTCCTGCAAAATTCAAGATATTGTTATTTTTTCTGCTGTCTAGTACTCCATTGTGTAGATGTACTACATTTTCCCATTCACATTTAATGAAAATTATTTATATGACTGGCTTGAAGTCTCCCACCTTATCATTATTCTGTCTTCTTAGGTTTTGTATCTTTGCCCTTGCTATTCTCATTTACTTTTTGATTATTTTATTAGACTTTTAAAATTCAATTTTACATTTTTTATAAACGGTATATATTTGTAAGTTTTATTTTTTTTTGAGGGTGCCTTGCGGATTTTGGCGTAGGTTCCTGCTATAGTGGGAATGTTTAGATTTATGTGTTGAGCGCCTAATCTCCACAGTGGTGACATAGGAGATGGGAAGGAACTACATCCATAGGACAGAGCTTCTCAATGATTAGTACCCTATGAAGACCCTGGAGAGCCTGTTGGTCCTTCCACCAGGCATCAACTCCGCCAGTTCCTTGACATTTGACTTGCTAGTCTCAAAGTCTGTGAGCTCGGTTGGTTGTTGTTGAAAGCTACTAGCCTATGGTATTTCACTGTAGTGCCTCCAAAAGGCTATGACAGTCATTGATTCTATACCATGCTACTTGCACAATCCCTACAACCTTATAGACCCATGCACCACCCCAGCACTGAATCCCATTGCCGTGCTGCTGTACGCGTGTGTATTCAACAGATGTGCACTATGAATCCTCCCTGCAATGCTGCGCTATTTTGCTTTAAATAACTCTACAAATGTTTTAAAAAAAACATTAAGAAGAATGATAGCATTGTACACTTATCTACATAGCTACTGTTGATGAAACTCTTTGTTTCCCTCCAACCTGAGGAGTTTTCTCTCACATTTTCTGTAGAACACATCTGATCAGGACATAGACCCTTACCTTTCTTTTATTTGAAACTATTTCTGTTTAACTTTCACTACTAAAAGGTATTTTAGTGTATATGTAATTCTAGGTTGGAGGTCTGTGAGATGACCCACTAAATAAATGCACTTGTCAATCCTGATGATGTGAGTTTGATCCCCAGGACCCACAAAGTAAGAGAGAACCAACCTGGACCTCCTCACATATACCATATCATGTACATGGAAATGTGTGTTTAGACTCACGTGATACACAGAAATAAATGCAATAATTAAAGACCCCTAGACTGCGTTTACCCTCTTTCTTTTAGTATAGGAAAAGGTTGTTCACTATCTTCTTTTATTTTTCATCAGAAGTTAACAAAATTTTGAATTTTTTACCAATTTCTAATAGCACTTCCCACTTAGTTTCTTTAGTGCTTTTCATATCATTTTTTCAAATTTCCAGAGTTTAATTATGATTTGCCTCGGTGCAGTTTTCTTTGACTATACCCTTGTTGGGATTCACTGAGCTTCTTAAATCTGTGTATGTGTTTTTCATCACATAGAAATTTCAGGCATTATTTCCTGAAACTTGCTTTCTGCTTTATTATCTCTCTCTATTTTGGGCCTCCAGTTTCATGCATCAAAGATCTTTTGATATTGAACCAAGCATACTGGAGCCTTTCTAGTTTTTGTTCACAATCTTTGTTCTTCAGAGAGAAACTTCTGTTATCAGGGCAAATAAATTAATTTTTTCAGATATTGCATTTTTTTAGGCTCTAGAATTTTATTTATGCAATCTTATTTTTCCAATAAGATTTTATTCATTATGAACATATTTCCCTTTTGGCCCGTGAGTACATTCACAATAACAACTTTACAATTTTTATTTATTAATTCCAACAGCTGAATAATCTCAGTATCCGTCTCTATTAATGGTGCTTCTGCTCATGAACGGATGCTCATGGAGCCATGTTGGCAGCGCACCTAAAGTCTTAGCCATTGAGGAGAGGAAGAGAGAGGATGTCAAGTCCCAGGCTGGCCTGGGCTCCATAACAAGATCCCATTCCAAAGGCAAATAGATAAATGAGCAAGAAGAATGGCTGCACTGTTTCTGTTTTCTCTCTTATGCTGGGAAATTGTTGATTCCAGGATTGGGAACATCGTGTATGCTGCATGGTGGGAGTTCCAGTATTGGGAGTATTGTGCTTGTTGCATGGTGGGAATTCTAGTATTGGGAGCCCCGTGCATACTGCATGGTGGGAATTCTAGTATTGGGAGCCCCGTGCATACTGCACAGTGGGAATTCTAGTATCAGGAGCACCATGCGTGTTGCATGATAGGAATTCTGGACTTGTGCTCTTTTCTTCCGAAGAACGCTGAGCTTTCACTTGCTTCATTTACCAAGCAAGTATCTCAGTTAGACTTGGAACATACATTCTGGTATCTGAACTGAATCTCAGTTATGTCCTTCCTTCGTGAAGCTGAGATGTAGGCAAGCTGCCATGTAGAGTTGGGGTTCCCTGCTCAGCTTCCTGTTAAACGGGGCCCTCTTTGTGTTTACTGATGACTGGAGCCCTCCACACAGTTCTGCTGCTTCTGTCCAGACACCGCGTTTTCTCCTGGTGTTTAACCACATCTCGTGTGCTGTCAGCTGTTGGCTAGCTGAAAACCTCAGCTATTTTAACTCACTTTGCTCTTCCTTTCTCTCAAGGGTCAACTTGTCAAAATCTGCCTGGCTGGTTCACTTTCTAGTCCCTTAGGACCAAAGTGGTAGGACCTTTTGCACTTGTATTTTTTTTTTTTAAGTTTAGAACTATTATCTTCAGGATGGTTAGGCCTGCCAAGAACTTATGTGGCTTTGCCAAAAAGGAGTTATATATCACCAGTGACTACCTTCATAACCAAATTATAAATTTATGTTTATTTATTTTTTGCAATACTGAAGATGGGATGGAGGTCCCCAGGCATCCTAGATAAGTGTTCTACTATCTAATCCCAGATCACTTTAACTTTTATTTTGAGATGGAGTATTTCTAAGTGGTACAGGCCGGTTTTGAACTCATTCTGTAGCCAAGGCTGTCCTGGTACATGTGTTTTGTTTATCAAGTTGCTGGAGGAAGTTTTGCACTCTTGAGAGCTAGCCTGGACTCCTAACATTTGGAGACTGACTTAGTAGCACTAATACCAACCTCAGGGCCAGTCCTGGGCGTCAGCCTTTCACAGATACCGCTACCATCTGCAGAAACATGATCAGGTCTGCAAATGTCCTGATGTTTCTAGTTGCATTTTAGTTTCATGCCAACCCTAGGAGTCTCCGGTGGAGGTGGGAGCAGAGAGACTAGCCATTTGACAGGTAGGGAAACTGAGGGTAGCTGAAGACCGAAATCTAGAAAGCCTGGCTGTCACTCATGATCCTTCTGACATAAATTGCTGCACAGATGCAAAACGTGTGTGGAGTCTCTTCCTAGTAATGGAATGTGCAGGAATACCCAACCTCCTCTAAAAAGCCATTCTCCAGGCCCTGCTATGAGCCCTGCTTCTCTCCATCACTGGTAGTTTGGGCTGGTACAGCATGCTCTCTCTCTGTGTGCCTGCTTCTTCTGTCAAAGGATGACTTGGCCAGGATGGTTTGTATTCACGGTAGTATTTTAAATTTTTCTATGATTTGAATGAGCTCTCCAACAGTTTTAGTATTAGATCGATATGATAATAGCACTTGAAGCTGTGGCCTTAAGGACACAATCAGGAATTGATGAAGTCACAGGGTGAGCCCCCAGTGATGCCATCAGTGACTTCTTAAGAAGAAAAGAGATGGGACTCTCTCTCGACACAGAAGCCTCTGCCATGTGAACTTAATATTATAAACATTTACTGTACACGCCCCCTTACAGAGGCACATCACGGTTTGCTATGGATTGAAGAATTTCTAGGAAGGTAGGATTTTTAGTGCTAAAATCAAGTAATCTCAGGGACCCATCAAGGAGCTGAGTACACAACCCACACCATCACATTCCCTCCCTGCAGCCATCTGCAATGGTCCCATCACTAGCCGCTCTGGACTGATGTTATTCTGAGTCCTTGCAGTCGCTGTGTAGAAGTGTCACTGCTTGTCCCGTGGTAGCTCTTTGATGATGGAGTCAGTACGAATCCCGACAATCACTCGGCGATGCTGTCAGTCCAAAGCCTCCAGTGAGTGACCTGGGTGAACTGCTGGCTGCCCCTCATCCTCTCCATCTGTGAGCGAAGGACCACAGGGTACTGAGCTTACTGACTGGGCTAGGGCCTGCGATGCCCTAGCACTGGGCTCATCTCACTAGACATAGGTGTGAGTGTCCTCATTATAGGGTAAGGGATGGCATATAAGGAGAGTAGAGAGAATCCTGGGAGAGGCTCAGGAGAGAGAGGGTGAGACATTTCTCTCTGTCTGAGCATAGAAGGCTGGAGGGAAAGGGCAGAGCAGGGGCCAGGGATGGCTTTACTTTCCCACATGCAGTTGGCAAGTGCAGGATTAGGGTGAAGTAGTGCCCTTGTTTTATACGATTCAGGAGGGCTTAGTGTCTTTCCGGCCTCTGTCATGGACTCCCATGTTTATTGCAACGCTCTTCCCAGTCACCAAGTTAGAGACCCTACCTAGATGCCCCGAATGCGTGGTAGGGAATTGTCGGTGCAGTCACATGACGGAGCATTGTCCAGCAATCCACTCTGACATGTTCACACAGTGTAGAATGAATGTTATGACAGGTTCATACACGGGTAGAATATATGAAGTGTTTCATTTTCTAACATGAATATATGGCAATGAAAATAAAACATTTGCAAGAATGAAAATGAAAAAAGTTCCATTGCATGTAAGTCCTAGAAGGGTGTGGAAAGAAGACGAGAGAGGCCAGTGGGGTTGAAAATGGTCATAGCACATTGTGTGTATGAATGACACTGTTAAAAATGATGTCAAAAACGTAGAAATTTTGATTTTAGTATTTTGCTACCTCTTGAATTTTGCATCGGAAATGGATCACTCCATCATCCCTGCCCAGGCTGCACCTACCTTGTACTTGTGTCCTGGAAGATGGCTAATAGGACCCTCTTCCCCTCTTGTAAGACAAGTTGTATGGTTACCCCTCCCCTGGGTGAAATCCCCAGCCTGGGATATACAGGAAACCTTGTAACCCAAGGAGGCAGGGTATACCTTTCTTCTCAGAACCCTAGAGCCCCAGGTCTCTTTCCAGCCTCTCCCAGGCTTGGCACAAGGGGTGCCAGGGGAGAGGAGGCCCCCAGATCTGGCACTTCTATTTCAGGGCCGACTACGGCTTCCTTTCCAGCCCAAATGAAACCTTTCCTCTCCCCAGTTACTCACTCTCTCATTAGCGGTTGTGTTTGTGGATAATGGCTATAAGGAGGGGCAATAAAAAAAAATGCAGAATGTGCTGCCTGGCCTGTGCTTAACCCTTCTGCAGGGAGTACATGCCAGTGCCGGTTGAGGTCTTAATGACACCGTGGACCCAAGGGCCCAAGCGGGCATTTGCTGTGCAGCTGGGTTATTGAATCCCCATTAGTTAAAAATGCCCGGCCACAGGCCAGGAGCCTAAAAAAATAAGTGGTGACAGGTGAGAGAAAAATAGCCTCCCGGAGGCTCTGTGGCCACTTCAAAGGCCATGGCCCTGCTAGGTAATTGAGGCCTAATGGACACCACGACCGGGAAATGCCTTGGCTACCAGCATCTCCTGCACACAGGAAAGCGATGGTCAGGGGCCTGGAGAGGCCACAGGCTGGCACAGTCCTGAGTGGCCCCTGTAATTAGGCCGAATGGAACCAACACCTCTTCTGTCAGGAACTGAGCAGATTCCATTCTGGGAGTGGAGGCAAGAGGATGCCTTGGGACAGAGGCAAGTTACAGGAAGAGCAGTGTTTTAGCCAGACTTGTTTTTACAGTATGGCATACATCAAGGGGGCCATTCTGTGGGCAGGCACTCACGGGAGCTCGTTAGTGTTGGTGTGAATGTTTACAGGGATCCGCGTGTGCTCATGTAGGCGTGTCCTGTGTGCAAGTCTCTTTCTCCATTCATCTTTGGCTCTTTCTGTCTTTGGAGTTTCACTTCAGGAAACTGCCACAACAGCCTATCTCTGTTTGAACTCTTTAAATGGGCTTGGCCAACAAGGAAGGCTCCCGGAATGTCTAGAATCCCGGTTCAGGGTGCCAGGCGGGCCTGGCTTTGTTTGCAGCAGCTCCATAAGAGGGTAAAGAAAGGAGTCCTCTAACCTGCCAGGGTGATAGGACCCCAGGGCCAGGTTCTGCAGAGAGGCCAGAGGCCACAGGCCAGAGCACCCAGGTCCAGAGACTCAGCCCCCCTGCCCATGCCCTTGGAAGTCCTCCCCTGACACAGATACTCTCATTGTTTCTTATTCCAGTTTTCATTCAATTAACTCGATTTTAACTTAAACTTATTATTGAAAAGAACATTTGATTGCTACAAGAAATGGAAAACCCAACGTCATTTGGCAAAAACGCTGGCTGGACAGTGGGCCAGCGTCACCTGCCGGTGCCAGCTCAGGGAGCTGCTAAGCCCACAGGTGGCACTGAGGAGCAGTTCTGTGGCTTGGCTTTGAATTGGGCCACATCGGTCTGTCGGGCAGATCACCTGGTCTCCCAAGCTTGTCTTCCCCCCCAAATGGAGGCAAAGCAGAAGTTGGGGAGAGGGTTGATGCCAGCAGATGGGCAGTTGTCTGTGCAGGGCCCCTGAAGCACTCAGGTGGCATGCTGGTATGAATGAACTGCACTGAGCTAAGGTGAAGTTTGAGCGCAGGTAACTGGAGGTCCGGGGCTTGATCAGGCCTCGGTGATGCACAGCTGATCCCAGAGGGCCCTGTTGCCATCTTCCACCTCAAGCCAACAAAGGCCGTGAAGTGCTGGAAGCAAATACTGGCATCCTGGATTAGACCCTCACTGGCTGTTGGGCAGAAGGAGGCCCCGTTTACATGTATTTCTTATCATATTTATTTATTCATTTAACTCAATTTTATCTTAAACTTACTGCTAGAACAAAACATTTGATTGCTACAAGAAAGGAAAAAAAAAACTCTATATCATTTCTGAGAAAGACCTAGGGCCTGTGGGAGGAGCTTATCATCCTTCAGGGAAGCCACTTGCTAAGTAGTCCCAAGGCACACTACCTTACACAAAGCAGGGTCTCTTCTGGGCATTGACACAGATAGAGCTCCCTTGATTCTCGTATCACTGAGTACCATGACAGTTAAGTACTGGAGTTAGGGATGTACAATGCTTAAGTTCTCAGTAGCCCTGTTTTGTATATCAGGTAGAATCAATTGTCCAAGTTCATCATTAGGTCTTAATATCTGGGGTGTGAACCCAACCAGACTCTAAGCTCGTTATTCGTCCTCCCCCACCTCTTTTTTAGATCAGGCTCTCTTGTTTCCCATTCCAGCCTCACTCTTGGTACGTAACTTAGGATGAATTTGAGCGGATTCTCCTGCTTCTACCTCCGTACTTAGTTACAGGTATGCGCTACCTGCCCAGTTGTATGTGGTGCTAGGGATCCATCCCAGGACTTCATGCATGCTAGGGAAGTGTTCTACCATCTGTGGTTCCTCCTCAGCTCAAGTTCAGAGCCATTAATGCCTGGATCAGAGTGGCTTCTCTTCAGATGTACGTGGTCATGGTGCGTTTGACGTAAGAGTGAGTATAAATGTGTGTGTGTGTGTGTGTGTGCCTGTGCGCATGCAAACATGTGTGTCAGGCCTGCAGCTCAGGCCACCACCAGACAGCCTAAGCCAAGAGGAGTTTATTTTACAAAACCATACCCTGCTCATTTCAATTTGTTCACATGGCAACCACCTCTAATTCCACTGACAAATGCCGCTTTCTCAGAGCTGCTGTTGGCAGAGGTGGCCAGAATCGCCCCATTCCACATTCCTCCAAGTCACCAAGTGGATCAGCCTAAGCACTGCCATAATTCAGAATTCAGCACTTGGGTTTCATGAGACAGCACCAGAAATGCCACTGCAACCGCTGGACCATGGCGCAAGGGAGGGGCTGAGGGTGCAACCCAAGCTGCCCCATGCCCGGTTCCTTCCCAGGATAGACCCATCCCAGAGGCCCGCCTGCATCCCAGACAAGCCTGGGCTCTGTGGAGTGAGTCTCAGGACTCACCCACAGTCATTGCTTCTCTGCCAGCTTTGGGGACAGGGAGGTGTGTTTATAAATATGCTCTCAGCTAGCTATTCACCTCCCTTTTGGATTGGGAATTTCTGTGGCTGGGGACAGGGGCCTGTGTGTGGCTGAATGCTGCCATTGACAGCAGCCAGGAGGACCTCCATGCCAGGAATGATAAGACACATCTTCTTAAGCAGGATGGAAGGGTCAGGGGCCAGGCAGGAGTCTAGCAAAGTGGGTCCTCTTCACGGAGTTCAAAGTGGCTTCATGAACTCTGTGCTGCCTCCATCCCTGAATATCCCAACCTTTGATCTATTGGAGTTTCTTCAAGGACCATGTCCTTCAGTCCAGCTCTGTCTTGAAGCTCCACAAACATATCAGTCTCTCTTTCCCTCATGAATCTTCTCTGGACCTTTGTTGCCCTCAACCTAAAGGGAAAGAGGAGGAGGAGGAGGAGAAGAAAGAGGAGAAGGAGAAGGAGGAGGAGGAGGAGGAGGAGAAGGAGGAGGAGGAGGAGGAGAAGGAGGAGGAGGAGGAGGAGATGATGCAGGAGAAGAGCAGCAACAGCAACAACAAATCCTGTTTCTAGGATGCCTTCCTATGTAGTTCCTGTTCTTCCCGGGCAGGTGACTCAGGAGCTCTGATACTACCCTTGGGTCGCCTTGACCAGGCATCCACCCCCAGAAGCTGGGAGTGACAGCTGCAAAGGCTCCTGCTTTCTCCAGGTACTACCCTGTGCTGAAGTTCTGGGAATACAGCCCTTTCTTCCCTCCATCAGTAAATGGCATTCCTGGTCATTCGTGCCTCTGTTTTGCTCCTCAGAAGCTCAGTCCGAACCATGGGGAATAAAGCAACCCCAGGCAATCGAGAGGCATTAAATGGATGAAAGTTTTCTAGACATATTTGGTCACATTGGAGAATAATAGATGTCCACCAGGTTGAGTCTCTAGCTGGGGCAAACATGCCAAGATCGTTCTCGCTGCATTCACATGCGCGTGTCACATACAGTCACAGCCAGGAGCACACAATCACCTGCCATTTTTCAGGCTCCTGAGTGCCTGCAGCTATGATAGATAGCCCAGAACCACACAGGTTTTCCTGTGCACCCAAGCCTGTGAAGAGGCATAATTTGTCAATTAGACACCATAAGAAAAAATAACAACAAGACATGTATACCAGTAACAATAATTTAAAACTTAGAAATTGTGGGCCTGTGCCATGGCTTGGAGGGTCAAGGCCCTGACTGCACAAGCCTGATGACTTAATTCAGTCCAAGGGATCCACAGTGGAAGGATGATATGGGATTCCCCTCTGCATGCCATGAATATGTTTAATTACCATTGGTTAATGAATAAAGCTGCTTGGACCAATGGCTTAGC
Organism: Microtus oregoni; assembly: GCF_018167655.1. Classification (NCBI taxonomy): domain Eukaryota; kingdom Metazoa; phylum Chordata; class Mammalia; order Rodentia; family Cricetidae; genus Microtus; species Microtus oregoni. Next base: position 59,067,053 of record NW_024543063.1, on the reverse strand, counting down.
AGAGTAAAGCCGGCTGGGAGGGATATAGAGAAAGTAGGCAGAGTCAAAGAAACACCATGTAGCTGCCAAAGGAGAAAGGCACTCAGACCCTTTATCAGTAGGCCACAGCCTCGTGGCAATACACAGATTAATAGAAATGGGTTAATTCAAGATGTAAGAGCTAGCTAGAAATATGCCTGAGCCATTGGCCAAACAATGTTGTAATTCATAAAGTTGTGTCTGAGTGGCCAGAAATGAACAAGCAGTCTCGGTTTACAGAAGGAAGGCCCCGACTCCAGTTAAGTTCTCCTCTGACTTCCACAGGTGCACTGTGGCACTGGTGCCCACAATCACACATATTAGGTGATGCACACACACAATAATTAATAATGATACTTATAGTAATACTGCAAATTTGAAAATTAAATTAACATATATATATATATATATATATATATATATATATATATATTTTATTTCTGGAACTTTCCAACCTAATGCTTTTGGACCTGAGTTAACTTTAGGTCACTAAAATTCTGTGGAGAGTGTAGCTTTGACTAAAGGAGGGCAATGGCTCCTGGAAATCTTAACACAAAGGTTCAATCTATCCATTCACAGTCCTGACAGTCTTCAGCCTGTCGACACATGACCATATCACACACATAGGCACACAGAATCACATCAAAGAGAAGCGCGTTCCTGCCCAGGATCCTGCCCATGCGCATGATCGCACCACTGCCTTGCTCCTGAAGTGAAGACACCTCCATAGCTCCACCCCACACTCATGCACACCCCATAGCTCTTCATCTTATCCACACATGGGGTATCACTCTAATCCTTTGGTGAAGTGGTAGCTTATTTCCTTTAAAAAGCAACACAGTTGATTAATTTTCCCTCCCTGGGTTTCTCCCTTGTCAAAGGGGAGGAAAAGTTGTCTTGTTTGTGTGTCAGACCCATTAGCCTAGATAAACTGTCAGCTGCATAAAAAGACGAGTGACAGGATAGAGCAGTCGCTGCAGAAATAAGTCACACGGTGAGGAGTGGACTAAAGATTCCATCAAACGCCGGGGGATGCGCTTATTAATCTCACTTCGGGAGGCATTCCTGAAGAATCAGTCTCCTTTATTAATGATATTTCACTCAGCTCTGTGAGACATCTTTTATCCAGCCAGAAGGGCAATTATCTATTTAGGCCTGGAAACAATATCCAGTCCTGCCTTGGCTCTAGGGTAAGGAGAGGAGCCAAGGGAAGAAGAGGGAAGAGAGAAGTACACACAGGGATCCTGCCCCCAGCCTGATTGCTACTGGGTCCCTTATACCTGTATTAGGCTCTGGCTGAACCAAATGGCCTCCATCATTATAAGTGTGTGTGTGTATGTGTGTGTGTGTGTTTGTGTGTGTGAACACGTGTATATACATATGTGTATGTGTGGTTAGGGCGAAGGGGCACGGGGACAGACGTCCTGACTGCTTGCCTGAAACAGCCCATGTTGGTTTCTCAGGAGCATCTGTGAATTGCTGCACATGGTCTTGGCAAAGACACTGGGGATGAGTAGCGTGTGACTCATACCCCTGTCCTGAAGCCATTTCTATGCCAAGGTCACATCATCAAAGTCTTCCTTGATTACAGGTCAGGGTCTTACGTAGAAGATCATGTTAGAAAAAGGAGGCATTTTTTAGACTTAAATCACTATTTATCCCTGTCTCCCTTGTGATGGCTATTGTATAGATACAGTCAAAGACAGGAGGCACCTATGCAGCCAGCTTAGTGGGAAAAGGAACCAAATCACTGACCTTCAAGCAAATTCTGGTATATCTGTTCTCTGAAAGTCTACATCCCATAGTCACTCATCTAACAGGCACTCAGAGAGCACCTGCTGTGTATTTGTTCCTGAACCTGCCTCTAGGGAGCAAGAGCAACTGAGATATTATTCTCATAAGCCGGGAATTTGTAGCTAACGGGCACGAACACAAAATAACAGCCCCTATAAGGTAATAGAGGACTTAAACGGTAGCACCCACCAGGTGGACATGGGGGTGGGAGGGCACTGTGCTTATGGACCTGGTAGATGGAAATGGATCCGCTTTCTCCACGCTATGACCAAGCACCTGGGAGAAGCAACTTATGGGAGGGGGAATTACTTTAATTCCCAGGTCATGGGGATTGTCATCCATCACGGTGGGAAGGGCGTGTGGCAGGAGAGGGAGGCAGCTCAGGGCAACAAGTCTCATCAGGAAGCAGAGGGGGTAGATGATGGTACTCATCTTATCTCTTCATTTTATCTGGTCTAGGACCCCAGCCCACAGGATGGTGCCACCCCATTCACAGTGGATATCCAATGAGGTGTTGCCATGGTGACCCCAAACCCAGGCCAATTGACAAGATTAAACATCACAGGTAGCGAGACGGATGTGGTCGGTATCCACGTGGATTTTTGACCTCCCACCCTGGTTAGCCACTGATCATCATCAGAACCTATGATGGGACCCTCAGTGTTCTGATCCATAAGATGGGACATCATGAGAGTGATTTCTTGTGAGATGGTATGGATTCATATTTGCAAATATAGTTCTCAGTGAAAAGCAGCTTCTATGATAGGCTGTGATAGCCCAGTGTCTGCCCTGAGAGACGAACCAACAGATAGGCTGTGATAGCCCAGTGTCTGCCCTGAGAGACGAACCAACAGATAGGCTGTGATAGCCCAGTGTCTGCCCTGAGAGATGAACCAACAGAATAGCCATTCCTGCGCTCTCTCTCTCTCTCTCTCTCTCTCTCTCTCTCTCTCTCTCTCTCTCTGTGTGTGTGTGTGTGTGTGTGTGTGTGTGTGTAGGGGTCTGAACCCTTACAAAACTCCACATATATGCTAAGTGCTTTGCACATGCCATCCCTGGGGGAAACTTGATCCTGCTGTTCTGTGCATAAGCAGGAGCTCTTCTGGATGGAGCTCCCTGTGAACAGCACAGATGGGGAAGTTTGTCTCCATGAAAGCTGGAGAGCATAGCTCTAGGCCCATCAAGGCTTCAGTCTACTGTGGGTGGCTCTGCAGCATCACCTGTGGCTGTACATCAGTAGCCCCTTGTGTCTGGTTTTAAAGGCCCAGGTCTAGCCGTTTCTCTAGGATGGGCCTGGGTCTCGATCACTGACCTCTCTAGCCCTTGGTCAAATATGACATGCCTTCCCTACTTCATGTTTGTCATCTGACTTCCTAACACGGCTCTTCCCATGGGCCCTGCTGGTCCCCAAGTCTGTCTTGAGGGGCTAGTATGGGGACAGAGGAGGGAGAAGCCTGTAGTGGAGGGTTGGGCACAGCACAATGAATTGTCCCCATAATGGAAGAGATGGCATGGAATCCAGGATCCCTCTGGAGGAACACAGGGAGCTGTTTTCCTGTTGAGTTAAATCAGGGTACCCTTACCCTGTGTTCCAACCCAAACTGGCTGGTGGAAGGACCGGTCACAGGCCATCCTGCCACTGCCCTGCTTGCGACCGATGTCCTATGCAGGGTGTACCCTTCCTGCTTCCCTCGGCTAATAGAGCTCCCTACCGGTGACCTTTCCTGTGACTGGTGGGAGGAAGCAGGTCAGCTGTGGACCTGGTAGGAGGTCCTCACTCAAGGTGCACATGGCCCAGCCTGCCCCTATGGGCAGTAGCGGCCAGAAGCCCAACCCCTCTTTGTCAGCACTTTGCTGCCCCCCAGCCCTCCCCACCCCAGTAATTAAAGAAGAAGAGCCGGTACAGTATGTCATAAAATCTCTCTGAACTACCTATATTTACCCCTGAAAGTGAATTCTTTATAAGACCCGGGATATCAAAGCGGTCGGGGATCAAAGTCGTTTTAATAAGCCAGGCAAGTGTGCCTGCCCAGCCTGGCCTCCTCTTGCTGGCCTCCGAAGGCACTTAGGACACCCCTTGGGCCGAATTGTCACTCTGATTGCTTATTTCACAGGCCTTTAGGGGACCAGAAAAGGCCCACCCCTCCCATTCCAGGTCCCACCCACCCTCCTCTTTGCAGACCTTGACTTTGCAACTGGAGGCTCCTGTGCCCTGAAGGACCATCCGGAACCATTCAAGCCGATCGCTGTTTGCTGGGGAGGACCACAGCCAGGGATGGCAGGCTTGCCCACCGATGTACTCAGCACTGAGAGCTACAGCATTAAACACGGGAACAAAGCCAGTTAAAATGGTCCCCTTGGGGTTGGTTACTAGAACAGGGCGGCTTTGATTTGGGTGTCAGTTACAGGGGTGTGTTCAGAGGAGAAAATTCCCTGAGCAGGATCATTAAGATGTGTGCACTTTTTTCCCCCCTCTGCAAGTGTGTTCTATTTCAAGAAAGGCTTTAAAAGTGCCAGCACTTCCCATAGAACTCAGCCTGTCTGGGTTTTCCGCAGAGCCAGGCCACCTTGGGTCACTTTTCCCTGTGATGTGGCAAGCATCCCCTGGGAATGGGGCCGGTCTGCACATGTGAGTGAGGGGACTCCAGTCTGTCCAAGGCCCCCCAAAGATGATGGCTCACACCTTCACCACACCTTCACCTCCTGCCTACCTTTACGGGAATTTTGGATTGAGATAATGATCTAGTGCAATGTTCTTATTTTACTGTGGGGGAAACTGAGGCCTGAAGAGTGTGAGCTAGCCGACTGAGACAAAGCCCAACTTTTTCCTGCAGGTTTAGGTTTGTTTTGTTATATCAAGGGTTGTCAGACCGCTACCAATGGGTCAAATTGCTACCTGCTTCAAAACAAAGCTCCTTTGAAAGAGTCCCATCCATCCACTTAGGTGCTATCTATGACTGCTTCAGAGACTGTAGCAGAACACTTGAATCTTGATATAGATACTGATATGACCCACCAGACCTCAAATGTTTATTATTTGGGCTTTCCAGAAAACATTGGCTGGCCTTATTTTTTAACATGTTGATGTTTCCTGTATCATATTCTGACAGTCAGAAATGCACAGGGTAGTCCAGCATCTTACCCCAGAGCCTGTTACAAAGATCCACTCAGAAAGCCAGGCCTACTGCACCTCTGTGTAGGACCCATGATCGTTACACACGCTGCGACCGTGGTGTAGTTCAGGCTCCAGGAAGGTGGGAAAGCGGAAGGGTGCTGGGAAATCTTCCTCTCCCCTCAGGACCTCTGCACTGCACACCGGCCACACCCAGGGCAGGAGAGAAAATCCAGAGCTGTCAGTGACTCCCAACACTTTGAGTTGTAAGGCTTGAGCTGTGAGGAAGTACCGCACTGCTGTACCGCTATTCTCCGGTATCCCGGAGCACTTTCTATGCCGTGGGATCTGGCTTAGCGGGCTTAGGGGACTGTCTAGTGGTATACATGACACTTGGGGCAGAGGATACCTTGCAACAGAACCGCTTTCCAGTGCCTTGCTGGTCACCGAAGTTGTAATTACTATCTGCCCACATTAAAGATGACGAGGCAGGAGCATTTGGGGTGTGCAGGATCATTTAGGGTATGCAGGAGCATTTGGGGTGTGCAGGAGCATTTGGGGTGTGCAGGAGCATTTGGGGTGTGCAGAAGCATTTACGGTGTGCAGGAGTATTTGGGGTGTGCAGGAGCATTTGGGGTATGTAGGAGCATTTGGGGTGTGCAGAAGCATTTAAGGTGTGCAGGAGCGTCTGGGTGTGCAGGAGTATTTGGGGTGTGCAGGAGCATTTGGGGTGTGCAGGAACATTTGGGGTGTGCAGGAGCATTTGGGGTAAGAGAGGCTAAGGGTCCACAGTGCTGAACCAAGCACCTTCCCCAGGACTCCCTTCACCACCTTGTGTTGTTGTAAGAGTAGAGGCCCCATGCAGACAGAGAGCATTCTCACTAATAAGTTAGTTACCCTGTCCATAGTCACATAGCTAGAACGTGCTGGAGTTGAACTTGGTTCTTTTGTGTGAACCAATAGACACACCTGTCCCCCTAGAGGGCAATGATAGACAAGATGGTAGGGAAGGCCAGGGACGAGGGGAGGAAGCCCTGAACCCTGAACTTGGCAGCTGGATCTTCCCTCGGGGCTCTTGGAGAGCTCTCGTGATCCACTGGCTCTGTTAAGCCATTTTGCTGCTACGGGACCAATGAAGATGAGTAACACCCTCTTAAGATAGAGCGTTACCCTGACTCACAGCCCAGAAGCTGGGCCTGGTTGGAATTAATTCCACCTGCTTCCTAACTGTCCTGAGAGGCTCCAGAGACACTGGGGACCTTGGGGTGCCCTGAGACTTAAGCTTCCTAGAATGACTACAAACCGTCAGACAGTGAAAATATCTTTCTATAAAATGTAAGAGAAATGGGATTTGTGCCCGGCCTGAGATCAGGCAGAACCCCAGCCTGTTTCCTTGCTCCCACTTCCACAGCCTGCATGTGGAGCCTCTCTGCTCCAAGGTGTCAAGTCACTAGGGGACTCTATCTTTCTTCTGGCCTTGGTCTTTGTAGGAGAGTTCTTCCGCCAGCACCATACTCTTGGCAGAGTTCTGTGCACCTGAAGCCTGGTTCAAGCGTTGTGCTCAGGGATGCCCACTCCAATGCTGCTGCCTCTACATATCAAACACCCTTTGTGGGGTGCCCTCCTTCCCCAGGCCCCATCAGCTTTTTTTTTTAAAGTCTCTTTATTCTGCAGCCTGGAGCTTGCAAGGACAGGAAGATGTCTGGCCATCAGTACCAGCTCAGAGACTGTTCAGAGCAGGGACAGAGGTAGTGAGGAAGTAAAGCCTGCTCTTCCATCTCAGTTGCCAGCTTGGCTTCCAGGAAGGGAGGAGGAGTTTGTGTGGTAGAGTGGGAAGGAGTCACCAGGAGAGGCTCTTCTGTTTGCCAATCATCTCACCCCACTGTTTTGTGAGCCCAGGGAAGAGGGGCGGTGTGAGGAGTCCATTCATTACCCCAACCAAGAGAGGCAAAGGACCCTGAAGGGCTCATGTGCCAGAGGGAGCAGGGCCTTCTTAGGGTGAGAAGAGAGGTGAGGGACCTCAGGGTGGAGGGACCAGAGCAGGCAGCAGCAAGTACACAGTATTCCCTCACTGTATAGTGGGCTCCGTCTTAGACCCCACCTTTATTGGCTTTTTCAGGTCTCCATGCAAACATTCAGGAAAGGAACTCACAGAGTCTCTTTTACAGGAACTAAGTAACTGGTGCTCAGAGAAGTTAAGTAAGTTGCCCAGGTCTCACAGATAAAAAGTGGTGGGGCTGGGTTCTTGGCTCCAGAGCCCCCTGGGAACATAGGCATGCGTGAACACACATAGGCCTTTCTATCAGGTCACCCCAAGGTCTAGAACATGGCTACTCCTTCAGGGCTGAGACTGGGGTGCGGCGAGGTTAAAGGAAGCAGTCAGTACCATGAACTGCCCCTGAACTTGCACGAACTCTCAAGCGAGAATCTCCTGATATGTTATGTCCTGGGTGCCCTTTGATGACCTCATACATTTTGTTCCTGAGGAAACAGAGGCTCCTGAGCAGGATGGAGGTGTGGGGAGTCTGGAGGGGTGGGGTTATAAGTAAGGGTGGGTGTGAGAGTGAGGGGCTAGGAAACAGCACTGCCAGGAAGTCGTGCAGGATCAGGAATTGTCAAGGGGTGAAGCCCAGAAGCCTGACTACAGCAAGGGATGGGGGCTGTCAAGGACTCCCGCGGCCATAGAAACATTCCCTCATCTAGAAGCTAGCCTTGTACAGTTTCCACTTCCTGTACAGTCTTCTGGGCCTAGGCCCTCTCCCTTCAGACTCTCTGGCAGAACAGCAGCTATGGCTCAGAGGCAGGCCCAAGCCAACGGGACTCCTCCTTGCCAGCACCCATCCTGGTTCCCTAGCAAGCAATGCGGTGGGTCCCCAGAGAGGCTCCGGCAGGCCCTGAGGAGGCAGGAGCTCAGATGGGTAACACCTCCTCTTCCTGATCGCCAGGGAGGCCAAGGTCAGTTGGAGGTCATCGTGCCATTTAACAGATGGAGCCTTCGAGATTGAATTGGGAGAAGGGGCTGTACCTGTGCCAGCTAGCTGGATCCCTCCTTCTCTGATGGGGGTGGGAAGTGTTTCCTCATGCTTGTGCTGGTGAATCTCATTTGAATCCCTCTACATCAAAGTGTGAGGTTTACCCGGGAAGGCTTTGAAAAAAAAAAAAAACAAAAAAAACAACAAAAAAAAACTTTTGAGTTTTCAAAAGAAAATGCTGGTCTGACTTAAACATCAGAGCATACTTAAAACTTGAGGGATTGTGCTATTAACATTTTTTACAAAACCCTTTTACTGGTCTTCTCCAAATGCTCCCCTATCCTGGGTCCTAGGGTCAGAAATCAGGTCCTCTGGTCTTCTGCCTCATAGGACAGATATTTCTCCCAGCGATGCCCTGTGTCGTCCCCCCCGCCCCCACATCACATTGGTCAATAGAATAATATAGGCTCTGTTACCTGGGGAAGGAGGGGCACTTACCATCTCAGAGTGGTAGGCACCACCACAGTCAGGTCACCCTTTTCTTTCATTCCAAGGAACGATCTGGATGAAAGATGGCATGAGATAACCTGGGCTACAGTGCCATTGCAGGATGGGTAAACAGACCGGCATGCTGGTTCATTCATCCTCGGGGAAATGTCTTTGCAATAGCAAACCCCCACGGGGAAAAAAATGTAAAAAATGATAAATTGTTCTTTTGTGTGTGTGTCTTGTTTTAAGCCAATGTGATCTCAATTCTTTTCTGGGCTTTGAAAGTCCGTGCGGGAATTCCCCCCTCACTGTAAATACCTAGCGTCCAGGCCTTATGGCATGTGATCTGTAATAAACTTCAAAAGGGCACCTTTGACATTTTAGATAACTTGCAAATGATGATGCGAGCGATCTTTTGCCACTACAAAGAAAGAACAAAAGAACCGACATGAAAGAGAAATCAATAAACATATGGCAATTAATAAAACATTTTCTATGAATACCCTACAAAGAGTTTTACAACGGTATAAAAACCCAACAGTTGTTTCAATGTGGATTTAAGAAGTCTCAGCTGGCATATTAAGACATCTGCACTGGGCAGCACACGGGAAGGCACAGAAAAACTGGGGCCATGGTTTGGCTTATAAATCCATCAGACGAGACAGTGCCATCGACACAGGGAAGGGGCTGAGAAACGGATGTTCTCCTTCTCTCTGCAGGGACAGAAAGTGAGAGGTGAAGGGGACAGTGGGCTGTTAGCTGCTGGGAGCGCATTGTGGGCTAGCCATCTGGAAGTTGGGCTGAACCGGAGCTCTGTGCTCATAGCTGGGTTCTGCAGCCCACCTGGGAACTGTAGTTTCTCAGGGGAGTCAGCCTGGAGCCAGGACAGAGTTCCTTAGCAGAAGGACCGAGTGACCCATGGTACGTGTGCAAATCCACAGAATGGGACTGCTGGTTTCGGAAGCACTTCTTCCTCCTTCCAGGTCGAGCTGGAGTCCCACCTCTGCCAGACCACGAGGTGGCTGCTTGCCACCCCTTTGGCCTCAGTTTCCACCTCTGTGCAATGCTGTCTGTCCACGCTTCCTTCCAGCTCCCTCATTGCTTGTGCGAGGCTCAAAGACACATGCTTTTAGGAAGAAGTGGCGAGTAGAGCCCTCTCCCAGCCTGCGTAGGCTGGGCCTTGCAGTCTGTCTGCCTGCACTATAACCCAGTTTTCTGTCCCTAAGCAGCTTTTATGACTTTTACTGCTGTGAGAATAACGGGGGTTTCTGGCCTTTGGTGCATTTGGGTGTTTCCACTTGCGTCTTCTGCAGACTTCTTAGAGGCTATAGCTGGTGGACCTGGCAGCAGCCCGTCTCCCAGAGTTGTAAGGCTCAGACTGGTAGGAGGAGCTACTTGGGGGACCCCAGAGGCTGTTCAATGGAAAATGTGATATACAGGAAGTAGCAACCGGACAGAAGAGGACAGAGAGCAAGGCAAGGCAGTATGTTCTCAGGTACACTACTAGGTGGGTTCAACTGCAGACTCTCTGTCTCTGCCTCTGTCTCTGTCTCTCTCTCTCTCTCTCTCTCTCTCTCTCTCTCTCTCTGTGTGTGTGTGTGTATACAGTTGTGAGCAGACATGCACATGATTGTATACACTGCTCAGTAGGAGATAGCCACATGGAGTAGGAAGATAGAAATGTTCAGCTCCTTGATCTTGAACGACCTTGATTAATATTATAACATGCTAGGGACTTAGTCTCCCTATCTGTAAAATGGGTGGTAGGGGGGGTAGTGTTACTTTTCTGACTGTAAAATCATGTGATCATAGCCCACAGGGTTTGGGGATAGGCATCAAAAGTCCTAGGATCGCAGGTGTCCTCAGCTTAATTAGACCAGCAGTGGATGGTTCTGCCTTTGGACAGGAAGGTAGGCCGCTGGATCTGACCTCTCATGCCCCTGTTCTTTTCATTTCCTGTTCTCAACCTACAAGATGCCACTCACTCACCACAGCCCAGATTCTCCAAGCCCAAGATGATAGAGACCATTTAGCTCCACCACATTTTGTTGACCAGGGCCTCCCATGAAGCTGTTGTGATAGTTATCTGATTCTGGCTTGCATACCTCCAAGTTGGAGAGCTCACTCCTTTCAGGCAGGCTGCCCTTTCTTGGCAGCAGTAATGGTGGAAAGTGCTTCCTGACCTTGGGTGGTGTTGGCAGAAGCTGCTTGTTCATTCCCAGTCACCCAGACCCAAATAATCACAAAGAAACTGCATTAATCAAAACACCGCTTCACCAATCACTTAGGCTTATTGCTAGCTAGCTCTTATATCTTAAATCAACCCATTTCCATTATTTTATATTTTACCACAAGGCTTGTGGTTTACTGGTACCAGTGTGTGGGTAGCAGCTACATGGCATCTCTTTGACTCTGCATACTCTCTCCTCCTCTATCTGCTTAGAATTCCCCCCTTGCCATATTCTGTGCTGCAATAGGCCCAAAGTAGGTTCTTTATTAACCGATGGTATTCACAGCATACAGAGGGGTGTCCCACATCAGGGTGGAAACTGTTCTCTTGGCTCATAAGTTCTCGGTCTCAGCTGCAACTCAAAATTATCACCTCTGGGGAGGGGTCCAGGCCTGACAAACTTCTTGCTTGTGCTGGGGATGGCACCCAGTGTCTTGTACCGGCTTAGGCAAGTGCTCTACCACTGAGCTCTAGCCTCAGTTCTGGGAAGGATGCTGAAGCATCCGGGTGATTATAATGTGCAGCTAAACTCAACCACGGGAGACCTCAAGGCCCTCTGGGCAATTTGCCACTATAGCCAGACCCTGTTCTTGAGGGTGGCAGCAAACCTGATGCAGAAAGACCTTACCATGAGGTCTTGCACTGGTGCCCACTGCTTCCGGGTACCATGTCACAAGGATGTTATTGGAACTATACAATCCATGCCCTCCACCTCCTGATCACAACCATGCATGAAAGGGCCCCACGAAATGACATTGTTATTGAGCCCACTGGCCCCCAGAATGCTTTGTGCAATTCTGTCAGACCAAGAGCATTGCCCGTGGTGCTTGGAAACCCTGGTCTGTATGTTGGGTTCTCTACACTTCGACACTTGTCTTATTACTTCATGTTTCTATGCACGAGTCTCTTCATCTATAAAATTTGAGTGATAACGTCTACTAGAAGGACAAATAGCCACACGAAAGAGCCAAGGATTGCAAGATACACAGCTGGACATGGTGATTCACAGTTGCTGGGACAGTATTCAGGACAGAGGTGAGGCAGGAATGTCATGAGTTCAAGGCCAACCTGGGCTATATGGTGAGACCTTGTCTCATTTTTTTCCTTTTCCTTCTCTTCTTTCTTTCCTCCCTCCCTTCCTCCTTATCTTTTTCTCCCAAAGGAAGAGAACAACACTGGGAAGACTCACCTACCTATTCAGACCTAGAATTCTGTGCTGTGCTCCCAAGCCAGCTCTCTCCCATACAGGAGGGAACCAGAACCCCTGGAAGGGGAGATGCAGGTTTCATCCCCACCAATGACCACCTAGATCACAGATGGAGGGACCATACTGGAAAGCACCTCCCTTTGTGCTTTGTGATGAGCCTAGGTGACCACCCGTTCATGGTCACACTTGAGGCTGAGATGACGTGCTCCCCACACATCAGCATGGATCTTTCTAGCAGTGTCCCACCTCAGCCATCACCCAAATCCTCCCTACCCCTGGGCACACCTCCCCATGTTTCTACTTCTCCTCCTATATCAGCAGATGTGGGTTTCCAACCTCTTTTCCAAATGAGAGCACATGCCACGCAGCCCAGAATAGCTTGCCTACTGTCTACCGTCCCAAACATGGTCCATGTGTCCTTCAACATTAGGGGACTGTGCCCTGACAGCTGTGCACACGATTGGAAAAGGTCAAGGGATCAAAGGAGACCCAATGCTAGCCAACCAGCCCACAGAGACCTTGGACTCAACCTGAAGACCCAGTCACCCTCTTCATAGCCTGTGGGCTCAAGGGAACTGCGAGGTTATCTGTCAGTGAAGTTTCAAGCTTCTCAATTTTGTCACATGGTAGACTGAATCCAAGGACTATACATCCAAATATAGCCACGGCTTACCATCCCCAGGCCTTCTCCATGGCCCAGCCCACCGTCAGGGAATCCCCAGTGTCAGAAGACCACAGTGGATGGGTTCAAGGACAGGACTATCTAGGGCGACTTCTCACCTCTTGGTTAGATTTCAGGAAATTAATTCCCCATATAAAATTCAATTTAAAGTAAATTACGAGGAAGAGAAGCTCCGCCTCACTCCCTCGCCCAAAGGGAAAGCATTTGCCCCCACTTCGGTGTGTGAATTAAAGATCAAGGCTGCGGCCTGTCATTAGTGCTACCAGAAGTGAGGCTTTTGTAAATTTCATAGGCTTTAAGATCCTCTTCCACTTAATAAGTTTACTTTCTCCAAGGTGTCTTGATTCTGCACAGTCCCTGCTTTGGGGCACACCTCTCAGCTAATTGGCAGCTGCTAGGCCCCTGGGCATTGCTTTTACAGAGAAAAGCAGAGGAAAGGAGCCACTTGCCACCATTTATGAGCTGCCCTAGGTGTCTGGCCACCCCTGGAGAGCAAAGATGTCTGGGGACTGGAAGGGCAGAGGAGGCTCGATGGGGCCCAAGACTTCCAGGTCCTCGTGTGCAGGAAGTCCCGGGACCTCAGAACATGTCAGAGGAGGAAACAAGGAGAACACACAGAGGACAGACACTCAGGAGCCGGAGGGACTAGCAGGGAGGCAGGCCACCTCCTCTGTGCCTTGGACCTCCCTGCCTCATTCCTTGCTTAGGCATCTTTCTGCTCCAGGGCGGGGCAATGCTCAGATCACAGTTTGCTGAGGCATCGATGCCAGATAACTGCCTCCACATGCATGGAGATACCCCCACCTCAGACACTATGACTGCACACATAGACCGCTAGATCTCCAGAGAGCATGTCCCCAGTGCTCCTGTGTGGCCCATGCACTCTGGGGATGCCAGCTCTGGGCTTCTGACTTCCAGTCTCATCTCCTCACTGACTTCTTGGGTTCCTTCCACATAGAATCGCTCGCCTCCATCTTAGCTCAGCCGGACTTGGGAAAAGGCAGGCTGACTAAGCCCTCATTTTCCCCTACTCATGCCTGTGGCAGACATCATGAATCAATCCCACTTCTGCTTCTCTTGGGTTTAGGATACAGGATCTGTCAGGAACAGTGCTCTGGGAAGCCATGATGAGTCATCCCCCTGAAACAATGACTTTAATCCCCCAAATCCCACAGTCTGAGTCTGCCCTTTTCTTCTGGGGTCACCAGTACCTGCTCAGACCCAGTGCTACAAAAGCCTCAGCATAGCAGAAAAGCCCATCACCACACTGTCGAGAGTGACCGCATATCATGGAGTACCAAGGGTCACTGGTCCATCTTAGCATTTACGCCATATCTGTCCTTAACCTAGGCACAAAACACAGGATACTACATGTCTTAGTTTGGGTTTCTATTGCTGTGAAGAGACACCATGACCATGGTAACTCCTTTAAAGGCAAACATTTAATTGAGGTGGCTTACAGTTTCAGAGGTTTAGTCCATTATCATCATGGTGGGACATGATGGCATACAGGCAGACCTGGTGCTGGAGAAGGAACTGAGAGTTCTACATCTTGATCTGCTGGAAACAGGAAGTGAACTGTCTCACTGGGCATAACTTGAGCATAGGAGACCTCAAAGCTCACCCCAACAGTGACACACTTCCTCCAACAAGGTCACACCTACTCCAACAAAGCCACCCCTCCTAATAGTGCCACTCCCTTCGGGGGGCCGTTTTCTTTCAAACCACCACACTACATCTGCATCTTGTAACCAACTGGTAGGCATTTTTATCACCAGTTAATCCACTGGAAAAGTGAGGCACAGAGAACTCAAGTCACTCGCCAAAAGTCACACAGTGAACAGTGCCACCTCCTGTATTCACTGAGTGATGGAGCCAGCCATAGAATTCTTCTTAAATCGTGAGATAACATGGGTTTCTAAAGTGGCACCCAGCCTGAAGGTCTGGACCACAGAGCCTTTTGACTGAGACAGGAACCTTCCAGGGGTCAGGCTTCTAAGCAACGGTCTGCTGTGCAGCCAGCCAGGGATATAGGTTTGCAGCACCCCCATAAACTGTCCCTTCAGTTTTGTTTAGCTCAGATTCCCAAGTGTCTGACCAGCCGGCCACAGGCTAATCCTATGTTCACCACTCATGGAAGGCCTCTTTCAGAACAGAAGCCACTGGGTTCTTCGTAGCTTTATCTGCAAGGGGAGGGAGAGAAAGTTTCTTTACCTCAGCTCTCTCCCAAGGCTCCTAGTGGGACTGTTCATGACCAGAAAAAATGGAGGCAGGAGCATAGTAGCTGGCCAAAGTTCATGCTAATTAAACACATGTCACTTGCAAATTATGACCGTCTCCTGTGTGGCTGTGGACCCTGAAGTCTGGAGGCCCGATCAGGAAGAACGGATCCACAGCCACAGTGGTCAGTGTGGACCTGCTGGCCCTAACCATGAACAAATCTTGAGTACAGCCACACCCTGGGCATGATCCCTTCACGTCGCTTTGCTATTCTTGGCTGCAGGGCTTCTTTGGATTTGTGACGCAGGGTCTCCTGTGTTCCCTAGGCTGACTTTACACTCACCAGTCCTGTGAGTGCTGTCACCACAGGTGAGCGTCACCATGCTAGCTCCTCCCTGGGCTCTGACAGGACACAGGTTCTCGCTGGGAGCTGCCTGGGTGGGACCTGTGCCTCCACATGATGACTTTGACTAAATCATTCAGTGTCTCCGAGTTCCCGTTTCTCAGTTTGAGGATGGGACTACGGATGCTCTCAATTCAGTCCAGGAATCCAGTGAGCCAGGAATGGCTGCCCTTCCACAACGGCTTCTGTGGCTGTCACCTCACTCCAGTCTTCATAGAGTTTATGGAGGGGTTTGGATCATTCCCATTTCACAGAGGCAGAAGCTGAGGACTGAGAAGCTAGGCTGCTTACCCAAAGGTACAGTTAGGTGTCTGGGCTTGACCAGTAGGCCTGCCTGAGTCCCGGGGAGGAAGGAGTCTTTCTGCTTCATGGCATCCAAGGTCATGTGAAGATTAAGGGAATTGGCAGAGCTTTTGACTGGTATCCATACTGTTTCCAGTCTGGGCTTCAACTCTTTTCCTTTCTGGACCTCCAAGGCCTTGGTGCTATAGCTTGGTCAAGGGGTTGAGGCATGAGCTCAGGACTAGACAATGGTTCTGGGGCATTCGTGCTCATGTCCTGGAAACTTGACTACACTGGCATCACGCCGGCAACTTCCTTTATCCTGTGGACCTGGATGGATACCCAGAGCAAGGGCTGGTGCATAAAGTCCCTCTCACGCATGTAGCCCCTCTTCTTTTTCCATCTTCCACCCCGTTTCTCTCCAGGTTCTCACCGCGTAGACTAGTTTGCCCTCTAATCTGTGGTCCTATTGCCTCAGCCCCTCGAGTGCCGTGAGCCCTCATCACACCCTGCTTTATTCAAGATGGATTTTAGTCCCTGTTCTCCAGGGAACAGGAGCCTCTGGGGGAGGGCACAAGCTGCACAATTGTAGAACGTTTGTCATTCCACTCCCAGCTGCTGCTTCCTTGGGGGTAAGCAGGATGGTCATGGGGTATCTGTAAGAAAGCTGTTATCTCAGTAGGTACACGTTGTTTGGTGATTTCATCCAAACTGAGACATTCCACCCTGGAGGGAGGCTTTAAAAGACACAGGAAGGCAAGGGTGCACAAGTTTCAGGAAGTTTCTGAAACTTACAAGATTCACAAAGGTCTTCCGTGCCCAGGCTTATAAACTGAAGGGGGTTTGGAAGGAGACATTCTGGCAGGTCAAGCCTCTAGGCAGCTGCTTTCCTGAGTCAATGCCCAGGCAGGGGTGAGCATTTCAGAGATGCGGCTGCCCATGGTTTGGAACTGACGGCCACAGACTCACTGGCTTGCCACGCTGAACTTCCGTGGAATCCTTTCTCCTGCCTGGGCCCTATCTGGTGCCCTTTCTGGAGTAAGTTTGATCCTGTCTTCCCAGGAAAATTCATACAACATTGCAGACAGACCTACATCATGGGGGGTAGGGGAGAGTCCATGAGAATGAGGCCACTGCCAGGGTTGAGACAGGAACTGACAAGGAGAGATGTTTCCAGGCTCTGTGGGTCTGGTCTACTTCTGTGGTCTGGCTCTGAGATGTGAAGGAGATCCTTGTCAGATTATATGAAGAGACTGAGATTGTTATGCCTTCCTTCTGCAAGGCCTCGGCCAATCGTCCTATGAGATGGTCTCTTCCCAAATCCATTCTAAATCGGAGCTCTTGGGATCAGAGGAGGAACTAGCAACAAGAGCTACCAGAAGGTGGAGCGCGCAGAAACTCTGGCTGGGTAACCCAGCATTCAGTGGCCCTACAAGCTACTCTTGTATACTGATCTACTCTGACCATTGATAGTGACTATCAACTCAACAGGATCTAGAATACTCCAGAAGACAAACCTCTGGGTATGTGTGTAAGGGAGTTTCTATCTGGGTTAACTGAGATGGGAGGGGGGACCCACTCTGAGGGCAGTACCACTCCATGGTGGGGTCCTGGACTCACAGAGAGAGTGAGCTAAGCGGCTGTATCCATCTCACTCATTCCCCTGGGCTCCACCCCCTGCTGCCATGCCTTCTTCACCATGGAGGACCTCAGCCTGTGAGGCAAAACGAGCCCCTCCTTCCTTAAGCTGCCAAGGCAGCTCTTCTGTTACAGCAGTGAGGAATGTATCGCATACACACCCCTCTGGGCTCTTACTGCAGGTGGGCATGGAAACCAGGAGACCTGGCTGCTTTCAGAGCTGTGGGTCTGGCTCCAAGCAGCACAGGTCATCTTCCAGCTCCAGGGATGTCCCCCTCTCTGTGCTATTGAGGAACCCTGCAGAGACTCCTCTGGGGAAAGATGAGTGCGGATGTCACCGTCCCTGCAGTGAGCATGCTCACCATCACTGGTGGTACAGCACTATCAGTTAGGAATACATTTGTCTCCAGGGAGAAGGGCACCTGCTCTTATTTCTACAAACAGTTCCGAGCTAGGCGGACACTCGGTTGTTGGAGGCCTCTGTGGAAGCTAAAAACGGCACGGCAGGCACCCTGCGCTGCTGGTTACCATCAGATTGCCCTGCTAAAGGGAAAATGTGTTTCTCAGCAGCACATTCAGCCCGTAGTCAGGCTCACACAGAGACTGAATCCTAGCAATGCGATTCCCCTTGGGCAGGTGAGACTGAAGCTGGTGTGCAGCTTCCCCAGTTCGTACAGAATGAGTTTCTTGTTCTCCCTCAGAACCACGTATTCCAGCTACAGTGCTCTCCCAGCACTTGCCTGCCCTGACTCGTGGAGCAAGCCCACTGGAGACCCTTGTGCAGAGCCCTGAGCCTTGGGCCTAGGGGCTCTGTCTCTGTGCCTGACTTTTAATAATTCCAATCCCCTCCTTTGTTTATTCCCATGCACTTGCATGCATAATTGCCCAAGCATGCATATGCATACCCATGGTGTTCAAACTTCAAAGTCACGGATGCATGCCTACACATGAAGGACTGTGCACACGCCTATGCATAACCACATCTATTCACATGCATACCACATTTGGACATTTATAGCCTGTATGTGTCCATTGCACATACTGCACACACACACACACACATTCTGTATGTATTTATGTGTATGCATAAACACAATGTCTGCATGCAAACACGTACTCGAGTGTGTCTGCATGCATATCTGCAGATAAAACTACATGTTTGTTATCCACATGCATACCACAGATGAGCTCACAGGTCCATGATGTGTGACCACATCCATACCCACGCCCTGGCCATACATGAAAAAATGCCCTGTATATTAATGCGCAGGTGAAAGTGGGAGTAACCAGGCATATTCCTTTGTACCCTAGCACACACATCTCCCATAGACAAGGATGGACACAGCTCTGGTGCACACATGCAAAGTTATTGATACCAGAATTCATAGGCACTAGGACACTATCAGACACCTAAAGCGCAACCGATATGTTTGTGTAACCAGTAGGCTCTCACCACAGGCAGGCACGCACAAGTGCCTGGACAAGTTATGCCCAAACTCGTGCAATTCACCTCCCAGGGCATTGGAGGCGCACCTGGGCACATGTACACGCATCTCTTCTCCCCAACCCCGCGGCCTGCCTGTAATTGCTCCCAGCCCGGGATTGTGCAAAGCACGCCACGGGAGCGCACGGCCCCGATCCCGCAGCGCTCGGCGCGCCCCCAGCCCCGCTGCCGCCCGGCCCGGCCCGCGGCCATCAAAAGGCCGCTTTGGGCGCGGGCACCTGCTCGCCGGCCTCCTCGGCGTTTTATCTGGCGCGGTGAATAATTGATGCGCCGCTGCTTTGCAGTCAAACGCGCGGGCTGCCCGCGCCGAAGCCGCCGCCCACCGGCCGCTGTGATTTATTATTTACCAGCGCGCGTCCGCCGTGTAAGGTGAGCACTGTGGCTGCTCGCAGAACTGTTACAATCTGGCCTCGTTAGTGGCCTTTCTTGCTGCCTCTCCAAACGGCGGCCCCGCTGATTGATTTTCCCGCCGAAGCCGTGCCATGAAATCCCAGCGCTGCTGCTCTCAAAGCGGCTGCGGAAAACCAGGCTTGGCCCTTCTTCCCGCAACAAGAGCCCGCGTTTGCGCGCGCGGCTTTCATGGCGGCGCCGGCTCCGCCGCTGGCCCCATTAGCACGGCGCCCGGCTCCCACTGCTCCTGAGGACGACGCTAGGCAGTGCGTGGTGGTCGCAGGGGACCATGCAGGGGCCTTTCAAGCCCGCGACGAGACGCAGCCTCCCCGCGACCACAAAGTTTTCCTACCTTGGAAGTTTTCAAACACACTAGGCTGATCCGAATAGGGAACTGGCTGGCTTTTCCTGGGACTCTCCCAGTGGCAGTGAAGAGGGGTCCCTCTGGACTATCAGCTCAAGAAAGGAAGACATTTTGGGATTTCCCACTGTATGCCAGGCATCTGCCTCGTGTTTAGTCTTTAAACCATTTAGGGGCGACACTCAAGGACAGACCACAGAGCTAGCAAGGGGAGCCTGCAATGTGCCTAAGCCGTCCAGTCCTAGGCCACACAGTAACTGTTCTGGGTACTACTAAGGCTGAACTCCCGGTGTGGGCTAGGGTGACTTATCCATCTCTGGTCCTTTGTATGAGCATCCAGATTTCAGAACTCAGGCAGCTTCTTTGTCATTAGGGGCATCAGCCACAGTTCCCAGATGCCAGACGATGCTTGCTTGGGGCCTGGCCCAATATATATTCTGGCACTAGAAGGAAGGGACCCATTTGGGAGTTTTTCTGAGGGGAGAACCTGGGATTCCAGCAAGGTTTTCACATTTCATAGTGTGACTCAAGCTGTCCTTGAGGCAGGGCCTCTAGGATGGCGTGAGAAGTCTGGAAGTTCCTCAACAACTCCTGCCACCCTTCAGGAGGGCTTATGTGTCATAGAGAAGGTAGGGCTGCCCCACCTCTTCCTTCCATCTCTTCTTCACAACATGGAACAGAGACGAGTATCTGATGTCCATCCTGATGGTCTGATAGGGTGGGGACTGGACAGTGGGGACCACAGCAGTAGGATGGGGACTCACAGTGGGGACCACAGCAGTAGGATGGGGACTCACAGTGGGGACCACAGCAGTAGGATGGGGACTCGACAGTGACAGTGAGGACCACAGCAGTAGGATGGGGACTCACAGTGGGGACCACAGCAGTAGGATGGGGACTGGACAGTGGGGACCACAGCAGTAGGATGGGGACTCACAGTGGGGACTACAGCAGTAGGATGGGGACTGGACAGTGGGGACCACAGCAGTATGATGGGGACTCGACAGCGACAGTGAGGACCACAGCAGTAGGATGGGGACTCACAGTGGGGACCACAGCAGTATGATGGGGACTCGACAGCGACAGTGGGGACCACAGCATTATGATGGGGACTCGACAGCGACAGTGAGGACCACAGCAGTAGGATGGGGACTCACAGTGGGGACCACAGCAGTAGGATGGGGACTGGACAGTGGGGACCACAGCAGTAGGATGGGGCCTGGACAGTGGGGACCACAGCAGTAGGATGGGGACTGACAGTGGGGACCACAGCAGTAGGATGGGGACTGACAGTGGGGACCACAGCAGTAGGATGGGGACTCACAGTGGGGACCACAGCAGGGAACAGCTTGTTTTCCCTCTTAGATCCAAAGGCTTGTCCAGGTCTTATCTGACTCTAGATGTCACCAATTATTTCTTGTATTCTTAATGGGTTCTATAGTGGCCAGGCCACTGCAAGACCTCGGAAAAGCTAGAGGACACATTTGCAATCATGTGGGTCTTGCCGCTGCTGCAGCTACATGACTGGGGTCCTCAGGAAAAGGGGATTTGCTTGCACTAACACAGAACATCAGTAGTAAACAGGACCAGAAGACAACGACTCTGCCCTTACATGTCAAGTTTTAAAATTTTCTACTTACCTTAAGTTTGCAATCTTCCTTTTATCCCGTGGTAACAAACGAAGACTATATGGAGAGGTTATTATCCTCCCCTAGACACAGTTGACCTTCCTTTGACTTGATGGTGAAGGCCTAACCTGAAAGAGTAAAATTAGACAAGGAAGTCAACCAAGGAAGTCAACCTTCTACAAAATCTGATGCCAACTCCTCTAACTATGGCAATAGGGAAGGGGACGTCCATCCATTCAGTGTATGAGACCCAGCTGCAAGCTGTTCTTGCAAAGAATGTAGATATCTTGGTTCTTTTAGCCAAATCAGCTTTGTGAGTATGGGAGAAGGGAAAGAGAGACACCTTTCAAGCCTTTGGAGACTTCCTTTTCCAGATCAAAACCACTGGAGCTGGGTTTAAGTTCAAACCAAGACAATGACAGAACCGGACTAAACAGATATGACTATTTTGAAGACACTGAAAGACAGGTAAGTTCTGTCATCATCTAGATCATGGATCCCTGCAGGGAGTTTCTGAGTGATGGTGCAGGCAGGAGGCTAGTGGATCCCTGAGTTGGAAGATGGGCAGAAACACCCAGGGAGATTAGGCAGCTGAGGTGCAGGAGGAAGAGTGTGGGAGAAGAGAGCCCTGCATGCAGACCTATAGACAGGACCTCACCATTCAGCACACTGTCAATTAGTAAACTTCATGGGGTAGGAGAAAGGCACCCCAAAAGATAAAACCAAACATTCTTGTGCACCCAGGGCTGGCAATGAGGCATACCAGACAGTCTGGAAAAACTTTACCTCCTAGGGGTACTGGGCAGGCTACGTAGAGGGGTTTTGCCTTTGTATTATTATTTATTCGCCTTTGACTAAATGCTGCTCCGGCCCTTCCAGAGACAAAGCAGCTCCTTTCATAATGATAACAGATCAAGTTCTCAAAAGCTTCGAGTGGATTTAATATCTATGTGCTTAGTAATGGAGACAAAAGTAAAAAGTGATCGAACTGCGAGCTGAAATGAACAAATCCATAACCTGACTTGGAAATATCAATGCCCATTTCTCCACAGTCAATAAGAAAGAAAATCAGTGAAGCTCTGGGAAGTGGTCCAGCCACAATGGTGAACTTGACAGACATTTACAGAACACCCCATCCAGCCACAGTGGGTACACTCCACAGCATTCAGCAAGAACCATCAAACAAGAGTCAGCAAGCTTAAGAAGGGCAAAGTATGTTCTCTGATCACATAGAACTGGGATTAAAACTCAGTGGTGGAAAAGTACACAAAATAACCAATATTTAAAAGCCAAACAATAAATTATCAAAGGAGAAATGAAAGAAAATTAGAATTTTTGAACGGAAGGTAAATAAAGAGAAACAATATGCCTTGCATCTAAAATTGTATGTATATGAGTAAATTACAGTAAAAGGGACAGTGGTCTGAAATCAGTGACTCAGTTTCCATCTTAAGAACTTGGAAAATAATAATAAAGGAAGTAGGAAGAAAAACATGAACAATATAGCTTAAAGTGGAAATAAATAGAAATGGAAAAACATTGTTGTATTGACAAGCATTTTGAATGGATATTTCAGTAAATCCACAGAATGTGCTGAAATTCATACCCTGGTCCTATTACAAACACACACACACACACACACACACACACACACACACAGAGAGAGAGAGAGAGAGAGAGAGAGAGAGAGAGAGAGAGAGAAAGAGAGAGAGAGAAATGGGGGGGGGGGACAGAAACAGAGACAGAGACAGAGGGAGAGAGAGCAAATTCTGAATAAAAGAAAACAACTCAAATTGATAACAGTGTTCATGAAAACATAGAGGTAGTTTTATAGATCTTAAGTTTTTTTAGATTTATTTATTTTATTTTATGTGTACAAATGTTCTGCCTGTTTGTATATCTGTGTAACACATGTGTTCCTGGTGCTCATGGAGGTCAGAATATGGAATTCCATCCTTTGGAACTAAAGTTATGAATGATTGTGAACCACCTTACCACGTGGGTGCTGGAATCTGAACCCGAGCCTACAAGAAGAACAGATGTTCTTAACTACTGAGACATCTTTCTAACTACCCCTCCCTAGCTAATTGTTTAAAGGTCTTTCATTTCCTCCCTTCCTCTTTTCCTCCCTCCCTCCCTTCCTCCCTTCCTTCTTCCTTTCTTTGTGTGGGATGGTTGCATGTGCCAAAGTGTGTGTTTGTGCACGTGTGTGTGTGTGTGTGTGTGTGTAGGTCATGGAACAACTTGTAAGAATGAGTTCTCTCAGCCGGGCGGTGGTGGCGCACGCCTTTAATCCCAGCACTCGGGAGGCAGAGGCAGGCGGATCTCTGTGAGTTCGAGACCAGCCTGGTCTACAAGAGCTAGTTCCAGGACAGGCTCCAAAACCACAGAGAAACCCTGTCTCGAAAAACCAAAAAAAAAAAAAAAAAAAAAGAATGAGTTCTCTCCTACAGTGTGAGTTCTGGGGACAGCCATCACCTTTAGCCACAGAGATGTCTCAATTAACCCTACTAAAATAATGATAGAACACGATTGTTCTGTCCTTAAGATCAAAAAGTATATCTACATCGGTATTTAATGTTGTTCTAGAAGGGTCTATCTGGTGTGATAAGGTAAGAAAAACATCTAAGAAGTGTCCAGATTGAAAAGGAAGAAGTCAAATTATTTACTGGAACATTGCACGATTGACTATGTAAAGAATCCAACAGCATCTGTAAGAATCTGTCATCAGCTACAGCAACAGGGTTGCAGCATTCAAGATCAATGCTCAAAATCAATAAAGTATTTACATCATATAAATGAAAAATGGAGATTTGAAATAAGATATAGCATAGAAATATTTAAGTATATCTAAACACTAATATATAAAATCTTTGTGCTGAAAAATAAAAGCATTGAGAAATGTGGGATAAATATGGGTAGGTGTGTACCATGTTCATGGATTAGAAGGTTCAATACTGTTAAGATACCAATTCACCTTAAACTGATCAAATAATTTAATCCAAATCAATTCTAAAATTCACACATCAATGGAAAACATCTGGAAGAGCCAACTTATTTTTGAAATTACATGTCAAAGTTGGAATGTATTAACACCTTATGTCCGCTATCAAAACAGGATCTAACACAGTAATCAGGGCAGTGTATTCTGCTGTCAGGACAGATGAAGAGATTGATGAAACAGAATGCAGTGTATCAGTTGGCATCACATACACAGACAACAAACTCTCTACAAATAAAATAAAGGACAACTTTCCAGATAAATGATGGCAGAATATTTGGATATCCATATGCAAAACACCCTTGATGTATACTTTTGTTTTATATGAAGGTGGATCATAGTCCTTGAAATGGATTATAGATTAAAGACATAAAACCTAAGGCTGAGCTGGGTACCGTGGCTCACAACCATAATCCCAACAATGGGAGGCAGAGGCAAGTGGATCTCTTGGGGTTTGAGGCCAGCCTAGTCTATATTGTAAGATCCTGTCTCAAAAAACAAATAAAGAATCTTATAGAATTCTAGAAGAAAATAAAGGAGAAGAAAATGCTTGTAACTTCGTTTTAGCAAAGTGGTCAAAAGCACATGGCCTGAAAATAAAAACTGAGGACTTCTGCTACTTGCAAAGAGAAGATGAGCCCCGTGTGAGAAGATGCCTACAGCTCTCATGTTTGACATATGTAGAATGTATAAAGGACTCCCCAAGTTGGGTAATAAGGGCACCAACAGGCCAGTGAAAACATTGATTGAAGGTCTGTACATGATAAACAGAGAAGCGTATAGAAAATAAACACACAGAAACACGTGCAACTCCATGCTCATTAGATAAATGCCAATTAAAGCCACAATGTGACACTAACACACACCATCAGATGGCTAAAGTCATCAGACTGGAACACTGGCCTGGAACCGTGCAATGCTGTCAGATGTGAAATGGCTTACCCTCTTTGTGTTCAGCCGAGAGAAATGAGGCTTGTACCTGAATGGCCTCAGTAGCTTTATCTAGAACAGTGAAAAACTAGAAACTAAACGGCCATCAATTTCAGGGTGCATCCACCTCTAAGCATCTCAAAGTGTATGTCACATCATGGCAAATTATCTAATTTAAACATGTACTATTCATCACATGTCGGCTGCATCCTCCAAAGGCTGCTACATTTAAATAGTAGCAAGCACCCCATTAATAGGTGGTGAGCAGAAGGGTCCCAAGGGAGGAAGTGAGGGGGTGCTGTTGGCAGATAGGGAACAGCGAGGCAGGGGCTCATGTTCCTCTTCAGCCTGAGGCTCTCAACTAAGGGCATTTATTATTTTGACAATTTCTCTCAATTAAAAATGAAAGGCACATGTAAACACATGTCACACACATGTATATGTTCATTTCCTTTCTTTTTAAAAATCTTAGCATGCACAATAACAAATGTCATTGTGGTCCTTTCATGCATATATATTATGACTCTGTTTCTGTTTTTGGTATTTTATCTTTCTTCCCTCATAATCTTGTTTTTAATTTTACCCCCCCCCCTCTCTCTCTGACACACACACACACACACACACACACACACACACACACACACTTAGATTTGGGCTGTGAGAGAAAACATGATTTTGCTTAACAGGATGGTTTCCATGATCTCCAGTTCCATTCAGTGTCTTGCCTGTTGTATATCCATTCTTCTTTATGGCTCACTAGAATCCATTGTACACATCCATATTTCTTTATCTGTTCACCTGTTGGTAGACCTCCAGGCTGACCGCATATCTTGGCTACTGTGAATAGTACAACATTTGACATAGATGTGCAGGTATCTGGGGTCTGCTCAGATGCTTTTGTAGACCCAGAAGTGTGAGGTCTGTATTGTGCATGGTGGGGGTTCTGTTAGATGCTTATGTAGACCCAGAAGTGTGACATCTGCATTGTGTAGGGTGAGGGTTCTGTTTGTGGGTTTTTTTTTTTTTTTGGATTCTTCATTTTGCTTTTCACAGTGTGTGTCAATTTGCATTCTTACCTAAGAACAGAGTTCTTGGACACAGCTATTACTGGCCCTGGGTCTGACCTTGGGAAGTTTTGATCTTCTAGATGTTTGCCTCAGTCTATAGGCCACTTCTGGGGCCCAGACACATTGCCGCAAGGCAGGAAGTCACAGGGTTGGCTGTGTTCCCCAAACTGTCTGGGCTTTAGTATTAGCTCTAGCCTCCTCCCTCTGGGACATGGCTTTTCCTTCTCTAAGATAGGAGTATTTGAAGACACTCTGTCATACTCAGCCTGTGAGAAGACACAGGGGACATGAAGGCCTCTGAGCCTTGTAGTCCAGAAGAGCCTGTAAACACTCTTCTCAGGGGAGTCTCAGTATATGTAGAATCAGTGGCTTCTCCATCTTCAGCTCATTGAGAGGCCTTTAGGTCCCATCTCTTTTCTTCTGTCCCAAGCTTAATGTCCATCCTTCCATGCTCACATTTACTTCAGTGTGGACATTCATATCAATTTCCCAGGTCAAGCGACAGGAAGCATGACATAGTGAAAACATCTGAGATTTTAGATTAAGAAACTGTGTGACCTTCGGCCAATTACTTAATGTCTCTGAGCCTTCTTTATCTGTGCAGGTTGTTGATTATGCTTCCTACATCACAAGGTTGTTTTGAGAATTAAATGAGACGATAAGAACAAAGAGGTCTAGCCCACAGTAGGGACTCACCAAGCAAGTCTCTTCCAGACTTCTCCTTACTCTCCTTCTCTCCTGATGGATGGGGACTGAATTGGATTTCACGGAGCAGGCCTGATATGCAGTGTTTTCCAGGTGAGCTGATTTTAGTGAGTAGGATGCCCGGAGAGAGGCCACCCAGGTTCCCCCCTGAGGTCCACCAAGTGGCTGGAGTATCTATTATAGATGCCTCCCATCCCGCTAAATATTTCAATGCAAATAAATAAAGAATGCCACAGGCCTCTCAGCCAGCGACACTGTGCAGCTCACTGCACACATCTCTCCCCGACTCCTGACAAGGTCACAGCGTCTCCAAGGAGCCTCCGTGGACTCTCTTGGGACACCACAGGCCAGCATGGGGGCAGAAGGAAAAGAGCAAAACTGACTTGTGATATAGAAAGGTGCTGTCTCTCTTTGCAGGTAGGCTTTGAAACGTGTGGGGTTTCCATTCCAGCTCCAGTGACCAGTGATCCCTAAGCACTGTTCAGCAAAGCTGGTCCCCAAAAGCATCTTTACAGCAGGAGTTGATAGGAATGACACCTCAGGGAAGCTCTTGGGATGGCTTCTTGACCCAGCTAGCCCTATGTCATTCCTCCCCTCATAGCAGCAGGCAGCCATTAGTCTGTTTCATTCATTCTCTCCTTTGTTTGCTTGCATATGTAAGAATGCGCTACCGAGCTGGTTCCCACACATTTCATGTACCAGAGGCTCAAAGTCGCCCCTCTTGGGACAGGACAGAGCTCCAGATGGCCTTCGCGATGGCCTGGGCTTGCCTTTTTCTCCAAGACTCACATGTCCTCAGGGTGGTGCTGTTGGGAGATAGTGGAGGCCCTCAGCAGGTTTGGGAAACCTGGCCTTTCTGCTTTTTTCTTTTTCTTCCTGTTTGTGACATAATCGTTATCACCCACACTCCTGCCATGATTTGACAGCCAGGAGAGTGGTAACCAGAGCCAAGTTGATGCCAGGACTGCATTGAACCTTTGCAAACCTCGAGCTCAGTAAACCCTTCCCTTTACAAACTTCCCTTGGAGATTCCTGATGTGACAATACACCAAGATTCCTGCCCCCTGGTGTCCCCATCCTATTAGATTCCCTTCTGTTGAGTCCTGGCAGACCTGGGGAAGATGGCAAGCTTTTATTTTGTGATGAGTTTGCAGCAAAAGAGAAGGAACTTTGCACTTCTAATCAATGTCTTCACTCTTAAATTCAATAAAAGAGCGATTATTCTGGGAGGGCCTGGCTTACTCAGGAAGAGAGAGCCCAAAAGCGTAACCGGAACCTTCTTGTAGAAAGATAATAAAGAAATAATCTGCCAAGGAGGATATGGATGCAAAATGACTGTGTGGCAAGGCCTTGTCTGCCCCAAACTGAAGCTATGGCTGGCAGAGAGACATTGAGGACCTCAAGTAAAGGGAGGCTGAGTTCTGTCACCAGCTGAAGCTCCTCTGAGCTGCCTGGTACCCTGACTTCTGGCTCAGGAGATTGCAAGACAATAGGCAAGTGGCAGTTTAAGCCATAAATTTTATAGTGATGTCTAAAGCAGTGATGGGAAGTTAACATGCCACGATGAGGCTCAGAGCCCAGGGGACTGCACAGCCGCTGGCAAAGCCAGGGGGCTATGGAGACCTGGTCAAGGAGCAAGCAGGATTCAGGAAAGTTCCAGAGGGGTGGAGGGGGCAAGGAAGGAAGTGGCGGTCCAGCAGTTTTTGAAGAGGAAAGTGTGGAGGTCAGGAGCTCCAGCCTCTGTGGAGGGAAGAGGAATGGGCAGAGAGAGGGACACGTGCAGAGGTATGATCATGAGGGATTTGGGGGGCATTCAGCCTTGGGACTCCTCCTTGGGGCAATGAGGGCAGTGCATCTAGTAAGATCATTGTGATCTCAGGCTGGGTAGAGAGAGAAGATGCGAAGGAGGCCTTACTGGGGGCTGTGAGATAGGGAGAGAGGTGGTTGGGCCTAGGAGAAAGGGGAGGAGTTGGGACAGAAGCTATGGGTGGGAAGTGGAGACAGGGCATGGGGGGAACAGGTGGAGGCAGGAGGTGGGGGGAGCACGTGGAGGCAGGAGATGAGGGAGCAGGTGGAGGCAGGAGATGGGGGGAGCAGGTGGAGGCAGGAGGTGGGGGGAGCAGGTGGAGGCAGGAGGTGGTGGGAGCACGTGGAGGCAGGAGATGGGGGGAGCAGGTGGAGGCAGGAGATGGGGGGAGCAGGTGGAGGCAGGAGGTGGGGTAGCAGGTGGAGGCAGGAGGTGGGGGGAGCAGGTGGAGGCAGGAGGTGGGGGGAGCAGGTGGAGGCAGGAGGTGGGGGGAGCAGGTGGAGGCAGGAGGTGGGGGGAGCAGGTGGAGGCAGGAGGTGGGGGGAGCAGGTGGAGGCAGGAGATGAGGGAGCAGGTGGAGGCAGGAGATGGGGGGAGCAGGTGGAGGCAGGAGATGAGGGAGCAGGTGGAGGCAGGAGATGAGGGAGCAGGTGGAGGCAGGAGGTGGGGGGAGCAGGTGGAGGCAGGAGGTGGGGGGAGCAGGTGGAGGCAGGAGGTGGGGGGAGCAGGTGGAGGCAGGAGATGAGGGAGCAGGTGGAGGCAGGAGGTGGGGGAGCAGGTGGAGGCAGGAGGTGGGGGAGCAGGTGGAGGCAGGAAGTGCTTTACCTAGTACCTATCAGGGCAAATATATGCTGGACTGTGAGAAGGAAGGGCTGGCTAGGCACAGACCGGAGCTCAGCCTCTGGGGCATCCTGGGCACAATGAAGATTAGGTGTGGGGGGTGGCAGAGGGAGGAAAGACAATCACCACAGGAACATCCCCCCCCTCCCCTGTTCTGTCTGAGGGCGGGGGAACTCCTCCTCAGTTCCCTAACTACATTATCATGGTTCCCATTTTCAGAATCAGGGCAGTCAAGGCAAGAGGTCTAAGTGCCTGGCCCATAACTAGGTACTTAATCACTAGTGTCAGGGCAGGGGTTTGAACCCAGAGCCTAGCACTGGAGTGTGCTGCGAGCCACCCTGCCTGGGAGAGGCTGAGTTTGGAGGGGTTTTAAGACATCCAGAGGGCATTTCTATGATGGTGGCTGGCCTGGGGCTCTGGTGAAAGATCTCAGCTCAGACTGAATGCTTATGCATGTCAAGGGGGTCAGTGGCAGTCATGGATGGGGTGAAGAAAGAGGGAAGGGAAGAGTGAATGAGAAGGGAGGGGAGAAGGAGAGAGTCAGAGGGAAGGGGAGGAGAGAGGTGAAGGGGTAGGGACATACTCACCTTACCTGGGAAGCAGGACAAGAAGGGTCACTGAGAGAAGCCACCGATGTTATAAGAGTGGGCAATGTGGCAGGTATACTGCTGGAGGACCTGGGGATGAGCAGCTAGATGCTGCCTGATCTAATTAATGCTGGTAAAACGTCCTCCCCAGACTCCCAAGTTGCGTAAAGACACACAGGCAGGAAGGCATATGGAGAGATGTTCAAAGCAGTGCATGGACCTGTCAGAGAAGCAGGACCCAGAGGGGCATCTGGAGGAAGAAGAGAAGGTTCCTAGATAGAAGATACCCAACATTCCAGTCTGCAACTGAGCATGGGCGGAAGTCTTGCAATGGGAGGTGCCTGAGCTGTGTGCATGCTGTGTCTTAGCCAACCCAGTACACAGCTCAGCCAGGCTCGCTGGTTCATCTCCCTTTGTTGTATTGGGTGATGAGATGTTTAGCTGCTGATGCTCTTTGGTCAGAAGCCAAGAAGACTTAGGCCTGGCTTCTGTGATTGGTTAGCAATGACTACTTGAGTCTGAAGTCTCAGAAAATGTGAGAAATCCTGCACATGCTTCCTGGTGGCCTATGTTAAGCTGGTAAAGGAACCTGGAGGCTATGGGAAGGAAGCTATTGGGAGGTGACCGGAGGCAGACTGGGTCCCTGCAGGCCTCAACTCTACAGCATCCTGCAGGGCTCCATAGTCGGGAGATATGGAAACTAAGCCTCGGGGCTTGGGAACATGACTTTCTTATCTCTAGGCCCACTAGTCTCTATATCAAACTTGCTCTACAGTGGGTCCTCATTACAGGACCGTTCTGGCTCCCAAAGGGCCCTGGAACCCTTGGACAGGAGAGCTTTCTCCATCTCTTCTCACTATTGAATGCTTATAGTCCTGACTGAAGATGGGTCTTCTCAGAAGACAGCAGAGGTTAATAGTGTGCTGCTATAACGGGATACCTGGCAGCCTTGGGCCCTCTTCATCTGTACCCCCAGGGACACTGCCATTGACTGCCCATAGTCTGTGTCTTAAAACTCCCCTCCTCTGCTAGTATGCAATGTCTTTTCTCTCCCACTTCTCAGCAGCTTAGAAGCTGATCATGCTGAGGCCTCAGGAGCTTTTGGAGCTGGCTGAGGCCTCTGGGAAAGACAAGATGTTGACCTTTGAATGTGAAATGTCCTCCACAGGGTCATGCACTTGAATGTTTGGTGCTGGTTGAGAAGGCTGCAGAACCTTTGGGCGGTGG
The DNA here is from genome assembly GCF_018167655.1 of Microtus oregoni. Taxonomy (NCBI): domain Eukaryota; kingdom Metazoa; phylum Chordata; class Mammalia; order Rodentia; family Cricetidae; genus Microtus; species Microtus oregoni. Next base: position 59,035,959 of record NW_024543063.1, on the reverse strand, counting down.
AACCTTGCTAGAGGAAGTGACTTAGGGCAGACAGCCTTTGAAATGTCACAACCCAGACCCATTTCCTATTCACTCTCTGCTTCCTGACTGAAGATGGGAAGTAAGCAGCCGCCTCCTGTTCCTGCCATCATGCCTTTCCCCTCCATGATGAACTGTATCCCTTAGGACTGCAAGGCAAACCAAACCCCTCCTTCCTCAAATTGCTTGCCAGGCATTTAATTCCGGCAATGGGAGAGGTAACTAAAACATAAGGCCCCCGTGCAAAGGAGAGAGTGTGGTACCTCTGGGAACTTGAAGCACGAGAGCATGAAGAGAGCTCAGAGGAGAGACACTCTCTTCCCGCTCAGGCCCCTACTTGAGAAGCATGGCTCTGTCAGGATCTCAGAGACTTGAAGGTTCTTCAGTTCTCAAGAGAAGAGTCTGTCTGTCCAGCTGTCACTTAAGAAGCTCAGTCCAGCCTGTGGTTGTGAGCCAGAAAAGATATGTCTGTCAGAAGGATGGCAGGGGTAGGCAGAAGGGGAAGGTTGCTGGTAGAAATCATCTGTCCGGCTACTGTCTATGGATATACCCTTTGTGTCTATCAACTCACCTATCTATATAGCCACCAGACACCTGCTGACCCCCCCCCCCACCTAACCAGGTATCATCCACATCTACCTATGTCCTTACAACTGTCATCAACTCCACCCATCCTTCCAACCATCATCTTATCCATATAACCATACATTCATGTATTCATTAATCTTCTTGTTATTGTTTTCTTGTCTTTTTTTTTGAGTCAGAGTTTCTCTGTGTAGTCTTGGCTGTCCTTGAACTCATTCTGTAGATCAGACTGGCCTTGAACTCAGAGATCTGCCTGCCTCTGATTCCTGAGTGCTGGAATTAAAGGCGTGCGCCACCACCGCCTGGCTTATTCGTTCATCTTTTATTCCATTGACTTATCTGTATTTTATTACATCTATCCATGATCCTCTCCTTACCAATCTGTCAATTACTTTTCCATCCATCTACCCGTCCATCCATCATCTATCTCTTCACTCCCGTAACTGAATACTGCTGTGGACGAGATCTTGAATGGGAATTAGAAATTATTTTCAACGTCTTGCGCTTGGTGTTCTTTCCACTTAGTCGAGGAGCAAGCTTCAGACACCACTCACTCCGTGATAACGCAACTTGTACTTGCTGAAGATCCAGGAAGATCCAATTACTGCCATGACCCTGTAGCTGAGGGTTGGCCAAACTGCAGGATTTTCCAGGCAGGGAAAGGAAGGGCATTCTGAGGAGAGGGGACAGCCTGTGCAAGCGCTGGGAGGCCTGCGTGAGAATGGCAATGTTGTTAACCGTGGAGAACTGGGTGAAAGGTACCTGTGCACCCAGGCAAGTCCTTTGCACATCTGGGACAGTGTCAGTTAATGACACATGTGAGGATGGGGGGGTGACTTGTGAGTGGGGGAGTGGCAGAAGGCAAGAAGCTGCAGGAAGGAAGCATGGGCTAGCACGGTGTGGATGCAGACTGAACATTTGTAGATGGGATGAGAGGCACGGTGTTCAGAAACACTCGGGAGGCATCTAGAGACCCTCTAAAGGGAAGCTGGGGCTGCAGGTGGGCCCAGAACCAGGAAGCAGAAAGCACAGAGTTTAGTTCCTGCTAGTCTGCCCCTAATGTACGTATCTTAGAGACTCAAACCTACAACGCAAAACAAAAACCACCTAAAACCTGGGAATGGGGGGTGATTTAGGAGAATTGAGATCAGTCTTTCTCTGGGTCCATAGTTGCCAAATTGGACAGAAAGACAGACAGACAGTCGGGCTGTGCCCATGAGCACAAGCAATTACATAGCAGAGCCAACAGCCCACTTGGCACACTTCTGGGGGGTGTCAATTATTCAAACACTAATTAACATAGCTCTGCATGTCTTTTTTGGGGCGCACTCAGAACACTCGGCATTGTTATCACGGAAGAAAAGAGAGAATGAAATATTGATGGGGCAGGCTTTGTTCTCTGCTCAGCCAGAGCAGGGCTGGTTGTAGGAAGCGGATTCCCGCCGTTGCTACAGCTTTAATTAGGAAGGTCGCTGGCTTTTCGGGCGTCTTGGATTCCTTTAATTTCCACTGAGGGAAGAGGCTTCCGAATTTTATTGAACTCAGTTGAATTTTTATTTTCAAAAATCAAAACAGAAACAGCTCGTGGCATCTGTTATGAGCGCTGGGTGTTATTTGCTCTTTAGAGATAAAGTTGTTTTTGTATGGAGAGAGAAAGCCAGGGAAAAAATGGGCTGGGGATTTGTCCGGGGAAAGGACTCAAGTGGGAGAAGGCAGTCTGCAGAAAAACAAACCTCGGTTCATGCAGCTCCGCTGCTCTTGGCCCTTCCTGCTGGCCGGAGAAACCCACTTGGTGGGGAGCTGTTTGAACTGGGCAGCTGAAGCTGTTAACCCTTGGGGCATCCCAGCCTAACCCAGCCTCCACAGTTCCTTGGGCAGGGGATGGTGGGGAGAGGAGTGGCAGGGCCCTGGGCATGGAGAAGCGGCCGGGCCAGGTCACTAGAGGAAGTACACGGGGGAGGTCAGTGCAGCCTCTGAGTGTTAAACCCGTTCTGAGGCCATGGAAAAGGACTCAGCGTTAAGCAGGTCCTCTCTTTCCTTCACCTCTGGCTGGGGGACTTACGACGTGCTTAAGAGGCCAGGTATCTGGCAAGCATCAGGTCCCACAGAGGAACAACAGTGGCTACCCGAGAGGAAGACCAAGGAACATAGTCCCTGTGGTAAAGATGACAGGGGAAGAGGTCCCCCACTGGGTGTCTGTGTGAAGGAGCGCTAAGAATATATCAGATAAAAGGCTCAATCTCTTTAGAAGCAATACCTGGGCTGGTCTCTGTAGATACTGAGGATGCAGAACAGCCGGGAACGGCTCAAACCATGACAGATCAGAAAGAAATGGCAAGAGCAAGTGCAAAGGCCCTGAGGCAGAAGACTGTCCGTGGGACAGGAGATAGTGTGATAGGAGACCAGCACAGAGAAAGCAATATAAATAATGGGAAAGCCAGAGGGGGGTGGAGTTTACAGTTGGCCTCCGCCGTTTATGCAAGTGCTAAGTTTTTACTCTGAGTATGGTTGGAAGCAGGAGAGGCGGGAGTTTGGTTGGAACTCATCCAGAACACAACAGAGATGCCCTGCTTTCGTAGACCTGGAGTAGGAGAATGCTGATTTTCTAGCAGAGTCTGGCTTTTCCCCAAGAGGCCCTTTGCACCTATGCCCTCAAGAAGACAGTCCACTGTGACTCTCACCCAAGTATGCACGTAGAGAGTGATGAGCTAGCTGTGGGCACGCCCTGATATAGCTCTGCTTTCTCGCTGGCATAGCTATTGTACAGTGTTTTCTGGTATTCTAGCCAGGGGAGGGGAGTTCCATGGTGGGCTGGGTGGCACAGGTGAGCCGAGCAAACCACACAAGCCTTGGTCGACCTCATTTTGCACTGGGGAGGCGGGTAATGGTTGATACACCAGTGATCAGAAAACTGTATTTCAGGAGATTCTACGTTGTGTAGAGAAAGGGAAAGTGGGTTGTGATCAGAGGCTCACCACAGGGAAGTTTTACTCACCAAGGTAGATTGGTGATACTGGGAGATATGTGATCACTTTGTGCTGTGATTGGTACCTAGTAAGCGGGGTCAAGGCATTGTCCTACAAGGCACAAAACAGCTCCTGGAACAAAAGATTATCTAGTGGAAAATTGTTGGGAGCTGTGAGACCCCAGATCCTGAATTTCTTGTAATCCCCTGATCTGAGTGCCTACAGCTGCTCTGAGCACAAGACCTTCAGGAGTTCCTGATGGCAGGAGAGTGGTTTCTGGTGGGTTTGGCTGGGGCATGGCTATCTCTATATAATCCGCCCCTGAACACAATAAGGGGGCATTCTTGGGGAATTCAAGGATGATCCGTGTCGTTGTCTCTCTGTCTGTGTGCGTCTGTGTATTTTAACCTCCAGCTCCCTTGCCCGAAGCTCGCGAACTGGGTGCCAGCTCAGAGAGCACTGACACGGGGGCACCGTGCGCAGCAGAACATAGCAACGGACTGAGAGTAAGACTCCCTGGGTTCGAGTCAAGAAAGAGCCAGCAGCTATTGCAACCAAGTGGGCAGCAAAGTGGTAGCATTTCAGCTGAGACACACTTGGCCGCTGGGTGCGAACATCAGGGAAGAGCCAAGCGGGTGGTGCGAGCAGAGGCAAAAGCCCTGAGGTTCACATGTGGCCGGGGAGTAGTTGCAGACACAATCCCTCTTTCCCAAAGCTTCCTCTTGGTGCAGCAGAGACATCAAGGAGCCCAGCGTCCACCCCAGGAAACACTTCTCAATCTTAGGTCCAAAAGAGAGAGCAGTGCCCGTTCTCCAGAAAGCTGCTGGACTTTCCACCCTCCACCTGCCTCTAATGTGCACAGCTTGGGGAAAACCATCTAGCCATTGAACTTGGAACTAGATCCCCATCTTTAGGAATGGGCCGGGAGGATAGGGGAGGGGGATATCCTACTCACAACCATCAAAGGTAATTCTTCTCACCTCCACCAGGAGTAGGGCATTTACAACGTGTCTCCTGGGCATGTTCCATTTTTTTGACCCCCACAATAACCTGGAACAGTTATGGAGCCCGGCTGGCCATGTCAACCTTCTTTTAATAGAGGAACTGGAGACTTGGGGGAGGGATAGGACTTGTCCAGTGTTTTGTAGATAGCAGGGTGAGGGATTAGAGCCGATGGCCTGGTTTCTGAGCCTTCCTCTTCCACCCACAGACACCCACCAGACCCTCTCTGACTTCATAAATAAGGTTCAGTTCAAGAGCCTCTTTCTCCCTGCCCACACCCTCCTTGCTGTGACATTTCCTCTTCCCACCCCAGTCGGCCTCGCAGGGCCCAGCCTCGCTGGAGGCTTTGATTAAAAATGCACCTCCTAATCTCATCAGAGCCCAGAAACATGCATATATGCAAATCAACATCTGCTCCTCTACTCTGGGAAGGATCTTCCCAAAGTGCTCTGGGAAAAAGAGGCCCAGCCCAGGGAACTCTAAAGAGAAGATTCCAGAACATCCGAAAGTCACTTCAAAATCCCCGAGTCCCTGATGAAGCCTCTCTGTTAATGTAATTGGAGGTTCTACTTGAAGGAGCAATAAAGGAGCTGTCCCCAAGTGGACTGCCTCCGGCTGAGATTCTTTGCTAATCAAAGCTCTTCCATGTTACTGGAGACACACTGGCCTGCGGTCCAACCATGGGAGAGCCCACCCCTCTGGCCAGAGAGAGAAGCAGCACCTGAGGTCACTTCCTGGCTTTCATGCGGGCTTCCTTGATGGAGAGTGAGGCAGAGCACACAGGCCTGGCTGCTATCACCAGCCCATCAGAGGAATTTCACAGGTCATTCACCAGGCCCACGGGGGCATCAGAAAGTCAGGGAATGGACTCCTGCCCTTATCATTGCTAGACAGCCACAGCTCAGCTGGTCTAGGAGGAAGCAACTCCCCTCTGCTACCTGCTATTGGAAGATGCTCTCAGCAGTGAGTGGTGGACCAGCTCTCTGGAGCTCAGCCCTCCTTCCTCCCAGTTTCTCTCAGGATTAGTTTACCTAGCCTTCAGGAGCCCCCATGAGCCCGTACGGCTTGTGGCTGCTGTTAGAGACCCCTGGATGCCTGCTCTGGCCAGCGGCTGTTTGTGACGTCACTTCAGTCAGCGGTATGCATCCGTGTCTTCTTGTTTAGACAAACAAAAGCCAGTCCGGTTGCCACGGTAGGTTGTGACGTGTCCAACACAAACCAAGGCGGCCTGTCTGGCATCAGCACACAGTCAAGTTCTGTTCAAACAGTTCCAGGACTTCCAACATTGGCCTGTTATCCAGTTCCTCATGCCTTAGCACCACATGTGACCAAGCCCATTATCAACTGTGTGAAGCGCTCCAAGTAACTCTTACACTGCAAAAGAAAGTCAGCGCTGGGGGGGGGGGGGGGGGCAACCGTCCAAATAACTTGTATCCTCGAAGTGCCCCACTGCCCTACTTCAGGAAGACTTGGGGACAGCCATGTCCAATTCAATTTTGCCAGGCAGGAAATGCAGGCCAAGGAGAGGGGACATCCCAAGATTTCACTGTGGATTTGGGACAATATATAGGATAGCTTCATCTTGGTTTGTGTTTGAGACAAGGACTTGCCGTATAAGCCAGGTTGGTTTGAAACTCAAGGCTCTTTTGTGTAGGTCTCCAGAGCACTGGGCACCAGTGTATTCCACCAGGCCTAGAGCCTCCGGCACTGTGGGATCCACTGAGCAGGCCAGAGGGCGTTCCCTCCATAAAGCTCTCCTCAGAATGTCTGAGCACCCTGACCCTGCTCAGTTAGGGCGTTATCTCCCTCTGTGAGAGGGTTATGGAGGAGCTGGCTGTGTTGAGAAGTTATCTGCATTTTGCTATAGATAGACACATATAAAATGTATATATAAACACAATTCTTACACACACACACACACACACACACACACACACCACATGTGTGAATGATCATTTCTGTCCCCAGTTTAAAAAAAATGACAGGAGAGGTGAGTGTCTGGGTCTCGGCCTGGAGGGCCCTGCTCTCTAGACCCTAGCCCACAGAGGCACATCCCATGCTGCCTCACTCCCGCCCAACAAAGCCTCCAGAGACCTGGAAGCAGCTTCCCACACCCGCAGCTATCCTCCACTGCATCTGAGAATACAAGAGCCTTGGCGGTGATTGCCCATGGAGAGGTGAGTATCTGGGTTCCCAGCTGGAGGGTCCTGCTCTCCAGGCCTTAGCAGGTGGAGGAATATTCCCTGCCCAACCCCAACCACCAAAGACATCAGAGCAACTTCCTCACACCTGCAACCATCCACCACTGCTCCAATGATCACCAGAGCCTTAGTCCTGACTGTACCTGAAGATGAGCATCCAGAGCTACATCAGCACCTACCAGAGGCATGGCCCCACCTGCACCAGGAAGAAGAGTGCCCACCTAAGCCGCAGACCCCACCTGCACCAGGAGGAAGAGTGCCCTTCTAAGCCGCAGGCCCCACCTGCACCAGCTGGAGGAAAGGAGACCCCCTGAAGCACAGGCCCCACCTGGAACCCTTGGAGGAAGAGATATGTAGGCTCTAATGCAGGAATATATCCAACAACCTAGAGAGCAATATGGTAACACCTGAACCTAGTGGACCTACAGAAGGAAGACCTAGCAGAATTACACCTGACTTCTGAAAGCCAGAAGACCTGAACAAATATGCTGCAGACACTAAGAAACCACAAATGCAAGCCTAGACTACTATACCCAGCAAAGCTTTCCATCCCCATAGATGGAGAAAACAAGATACTCCATGACAAAACCAGACTTGAGCAATACATATCCACAAATATAGCCTTACAAAAAATACTAGAAGGAAAATTACAACCCAAAGAAGTTAGTTACACCCATAAAAACATAGGTAGCAGATAGCTTCACACCTCATACAGTAAACCCCAAAGAAGAAAAGTACACAAGCACAACCCTGAAAAATAACAGAAATTAACCATCACTAGTCATTAATATCTCTTAATATTAATGGACTCATTTAACCTATAAAAAGAAACAGGTTAACAGAATGGTTACCAAAACAGGATCCATCCTTCTACTGCATACAAGAAACATATCTCAACCTCAAAGACATTACCTCAGAATAAAGGGTTGGGAAAAGATTTTTTCCAATAAAATGGACCGAAGAAACAAGAGGGTGTAGCTAACCTAATATCAACAAAATAGACTTCAAACTAAAGTCAATCAAAAGAGATGGAGAAGGACACTTCATACTCATCACAGGAAAAATCCATTAATTCTGAACATCTATGCACCAAATACAAGAGCACCCACATATGTAAAAGAAACATTACTAAAGCTTAAATCTCACATCAAACCCCAAACACTAATAGTAGGAAACTTCATTACCACACTCTCAGCAATGGACAGCTCAACTAGATAAAACCTTAACAGAAATAAGAGAACTAACAGATGTCATGATTCAAATGGACTTAATAAACATCTATAGAACATTTCACCCAAACACAAAAGAATATATCTTCTTCTCACCACCTCATGGAAGCTTCTCTAAAACTGACTACATATTGGGTAACAAAGCAAACCTCAACAGATACAAAATATTAGAGTAGCCTCCTATATCTTATTGGATCACCGTGGCTTAAAGTTAGAATTCAATAGCAACACTAATTGCAGAAAGTCTACAAACTCATGGAAATTGAACAATGCTCAACTGAATCACCCCTGGATCAAGGAAAAAATAAAAAAATTAAAGACTTCCTAGTATTCAACAAAAATAAATGCACAACATACCCAAACCTGTGGGACACCATGAAAGCAATGTTAAAGCAGTTCATAGCACTAAGTGCCCACATAAAGAAAATAGAGACATCTCACACTATCGACTTAATAGAACACTTGAAAGTTCTAGAACAAAAAGAAGCAGACTCACCTAGGAAGAGTAGATGTCAGGAAATAACCAAATTGAGGGCTGCAATCAATAAAATAAAAACAAAGATAACAATACAAAGAATCAATGAAACAAAGAGCTGGTTCTTTGAGAAAATCAACAAGATAGACAAACTCTTATCAAAACTAAGCAAAAGACACAGAGAGAATATTCAAATTAACATAATCAGAAATGAAAAGGGGGGGCATAACAACAGACATGGAAGAAATTCAAAGAATCACTGCTTTGAAAATCTGTACTCCACAAAATGGAAAAATCTAAAAGAAAGGTAGCACATACCAAATTAAGTCAAGACCAGATAAACAATTTAAATAGACCTATAATCCCTAAAAAGATGGAAGAAGTCATCAAAAGTCTCCAAACCAAAAAAGAAAGCCCAGGGCCGGATGGTTTCAGCACAGAATTCTAACCAGAACTTCAAAGAAGACTAATACCTATTATCCTCGAATTGTTCCATGCAATAGAAACAGAAGGAACATGGCCAAACTTTTTGCAAGGCTACAGTTCCTCTGATACCCAAACCACACAAAGACTCATCTAAGAAAAAGAAATAATCTTCCTCATGAACATTGATGCAAAGATACCCAATAAAATACTGGCAAACTGAATCAAGAGAAACATAAAAAATATCATTCACCATCATCAAGTTGACTTCATCCCAGAGATGTAGGGATGGTTTAACACACAAAAATCTGGCAATGTAATCCACCATATAAATAAACTGAAAGAAAAAAATATGATAATCTTATTAGATACTAAAAAAGCCTTTGACAAAATCCAACACCCTTCATGATAAACATCTTGGAGAGATCAGGGATGCAAGAAACATACCTAAAGATAATAAAAGCAATATACAGCAAGCCGACAGCCAACAACAAATTAAATGGAGAGAAACACAAAGCAATTCCAATAAAATCAGGAACAAGACCAGGCTGTCCATTCTCTCCATATCTATTCAATATAATACTCAAAGTTCTAGCTAGAGCAGCAAGGCAACAAAAGGAGATCAAGGGATACAAATTGGAAAAGAAGAAGTCAAATTTTCATATATTTTCAGTATATATAAGTGACCCCAAAAATTCTACCAGGGAACTCGTACAGTTGATAAACATCTTCAGTAATGTGGCAGGATACAAGATCAACTAAAAAAAATCAGTAGCCCTCCTATATACAAATGATAAAAAGACTGAAAAAGAAATCAGAGAATCATCACCCTTTACAATAACCAACAAATAACAGAAAATATCTTGGGGGTAACACTAACCAAAGAAGTAAAAGACATATATGAGAAGAACTTTAAGTATTTGAAGAAAAAAATTGAAGAAGATATCATAAAATGGAAAGTTCTCCAATGCTCTTGGATAGGTAGGATCAACATAATAAAAATAGCAATCTTGCCAAAAACAATCTAGAGATTCAATGCAATTCCCTTCAAAATCCCAACACAATTCTTCACGGACCTCAAAAGAATAATACTCAACTTCATATGGAAAAACAAAACAAAACAAAAAAACCCAGTATAGCATGAACAATCCTGTACAATAAAGGAACTTCCAGAGGCATCACTATCCCTGACATCAAGTTCTACTATAAAGCTATAGTAATGAAAATAGCTTGGTATTGAAATAAAAACATGTGGACCAATGGAATCGAATCAAGACCCTGATATTAATCCACACACCTATGAACACCTTATATTCTCAGACCATGACTGGTTTTGCACTGTGCATGGGTCACACCACATAATGTAGGCAAACAGTGCCTGAAACACCAACCTTGTATGTTAGGGCTGCAGTGTTTTTTGTTTTTTGTTTTTTTCTATATGTAAAGGCTGAAATGTTTTCACTATATATACAAAATTTCCTGCTCTAGAAAAATAATGATTTAAATAAGAAAAGGGAAGACTTACTGTTTTTGGATAGAATCTTACCACGTAGTTACATCTGGCCTGTAACTCGCTATGTAGAGCAGGCTGGCCACGAACTTGCAGAGCTCTGCCTACCTCTGCCTCCTTAGTGCAGGGGTAGATGGAGTGCGCCACCACACATGACAAAACCGAAGCTTTAAATGTTTTCTCACTGTCGTTCCGCAGTGTTTAGTACCAAATTTGGTATATCTTTGGGTTGGGTTAGAACATTTGATATTTTTAAATTACTATGATTTGAGTTTCAGAAAAAACAAACAAACATGGCATGTGGGACTGGAGAGACAGCTCAGCCAATAAGAGCACTTGTTGCCTTTCTAGGAGTCCTGGGTTTGATTCCCAGCACCACATGCATGGTAGCTCCCAACCATCTGTAACTCTAGTTCCAGGGGATCCAACACCCTCGCCTGGAGTCTGTGGACACCAGGTACACATGGGATACATAACAAACATCCAAGCAGGCAAAACATACATATGCATAAAATAAATTAATAAAAATTAAAAAAAAATGGTGACATGACTTTTGGCTTAGAGTTAGGTCATAATTCCAACAGTTCCTAAGATGGTCCTGAATGTACTCCTGCATTGGCACTGGGTAGTTTTTTGCAGTGGCATTCTCGGCATTGATGACTATAAAATCAGAATGCTGATAAACTCCGAAAAATGTAGATGTGTGTCCTGTAGCATCCAGTATTTATCCATGGTTGAATTCTTCATATAATAGCAAACAAGTACATTCATCTCATTGGCATGCAAACTTGCATCACTTTTTAATCAATGGCAAAAATCTTATGTGTACTAAGTTGCTTTAAAATAAATTGCTTTATGGTTTGTTATCAGTAAATGTTTTATTTGTTTATCTATTTCATGTACTTGTAGACCTACATTTGTAGGCTGTTTCTTGGGTGCAAAGGAATCGTGCGTGGAAGGCGTTTAAGGAGTGTTTCTCTAGAGCAGCAGTTCTCAACCTATGGGTCCAACCCCATTAGGGGTCACATATCAGACATCCTGCATATCAGATATTTTCATTACAGTTCACAACAGTAGCGAAACTACAGTTGTGAAGTGCCATTGAAATAATTTTACGGTTGGGAGTCACCACAACGTGAAGAACTGTATTAAAGGGTTGCAGCATTAGGAAGATTGAGGACCACTGCTCTAAATGTTATCTCGCCTGGCTTCTACTCTCCCTGCCTTTCGTGAAGTTCAGTTTGCATCATTCTGACCATGCATGAGGTCTATTCTTGTGTGAAGTTCTTAGACTTACTACTTTGGGACTAGAGAGATGGCTCAGTGGCTAAAAGCACTTGCTGTACAAACATGAGGACCTGAGGTCGAATCCCCAGTACCCAGATAAAGGACCAGGCATGGCTGTGTTTGCCTATAACCCCAGCAATTCACTGGTCAGCTTAGCTGAAACTATGGGTTCCTGATTCAGTGGCAGACTCTGTCTTAAAGGAATAGACAGAGAGCAGTAGAGGAAGACCCGATCCCCTCTTCCGGGCTCTGCATACATCACACCAGCCACATACATCACTAATACATCCCTATGCCCAAAAGAAACAACAATATTGATGTGCAGAATCATAAACGTTTTAATGGGATTAAATTTCACTTTAATCTTCCAACACCAAGAGATTCTACATTAATATATAGATGTGTGGCTTTAACAGAGCTACTCAGCTGTGGTCACTCCTGATTGGGATTTTGGCAGTCAGTGATTCGAGGGGCCCAGGGGCGGAGGACAGCTTCAATCAGGGTGATCATCAGTGGTTCCCACAGGGTTCTTACTTCTTTCGTGTGTGGTGTGCTCCAGGAGTTTGTGCTAGGAGCCTCTCTTGGTGTTCAGAGCTGGCCAACCACCTCCATCCCCACATCGCTCTGCCCTTCACTCAGCCTGCTACTTTGGCATTGCTACAGGAACATACTGATTTGTACAAGACTGTGTCTTCATCCTTTGGCAAAGCTTGTCACATGGCTTGCTTCGGCTAGCGGGGCAGTGGCGATTCACAGAGACTTGACCAGCGTTTGAGCATGGAATTGATTTTCTGGCTCTTCCCTGAAGACTATTCTCTACTGCAAGATGGCGAACGACACTTGGTTAAAAGTTACAGTCATCCCAGGTGGCCCAGACGCCACCCCTGCTCAGCAGCCCTTGTGGATCCAAGTTGACCTCGTCCCTACGCCACCAAGCCCAGCAGACACGGTAGCCTGGAAGAAAGGCCCAGCTAAGTTTAGCACTAACAACTTCCCTGCAAACCTGGGAAATAACAGGCTGTTTGGACAGCTATGGAGTTTAGGGATTTTTTGTTAGACAGCAAATGAGGCTGATACAGCTGCCGACTGACTATTCTACTCCCCTCCCCCCAAAAAACCAAAACAGGATGCAGAATGTGTAGAACAACTGTTGCCTGGCCATGTCCCCCTCTTCCATGTGGCAGGGTAGGGGACTGACTTGACTCCCCTGCGGTCCCAAGCCCCACTTTCTCTCCATTTCCTCCCAGGCTTGGCCTTTGTGACCCTATCAGCCTCCAGTGAGTACAAGGACTAACCCAGTGCAACTCATTCATATTTCTCTGCCTTCATTAAAAATCCAAATGGGAATATTGGCAGCTCAGGCCCTAACTTGAAAATTGAGCCATATTCCCATTAATAGGAACGTCTAATTAAAACATCCGTTAAAAGTCCATAACATTAAGTTAATGGGGGGAAATCCAGGAGGGATTCAATTAGATTTTATTTCTGTAAAATTAATATGAGCAACTTTTTAAAAAGTCCTCGATGCTGACTGCCATTCATTAAAGGCTCTCGGAGGATTAGCACGAGACTCTGAGATGTGGGCCAATTCAAATGGGATCAAAATAGAAGGTCTGTAGCTGACGCTTCTGTCCTGGGGGGGCAGGTGGAGCTCTTGACCTCCCGTCCCCAGCCTCCAGCAGACGCTGCCAGAGGTGCCAGCTGGGACCCTGGAGCCCTCAGAGCTCAGTCCGCCCTCTGCCTCATGACCAGCTATGGCAGCTCCCACTGGCTGTAACCCTGAAGGCATCCAATGGAGAAATGGGAAGAGATGTGATGAACTTGATTGTGTGAGGGGGGAGAAGTTAGAGTGGGACCAGGCAGTCTCTAACTTAGGTTTTCTGAGAAAAAAAAATGTGAAACTCAACTTTTTTTTGGTAAAAATGCAAGTGATACGCTGGATCCTGTGTGACGGTAGACACGCTCCCAGCGCTCGGGAGTCAGAGGCAGGAGGATCAAAGCTGGAGGCTAGTTAGTGTTGCGTGGTAAGCTCCAGCCTAGGCTGAGCTACAAAGTGAGACACTGTCTAGCAACAACAGTAACACACACACACACACACACACACACACACAGAGTAAATAAATACAATAAAAACTTTAAGTCAAAAGAACTTTAATAAACTCATTTTATTATGTATAGGAGGTAAGAATTATGCTTATTTTATAGCCTTTATGAATAATGCTGAATTATTAAAACCAGACTTGTGAAACTTTAAAAAAAACAGTAACAACAAATATACAGACAGACAGATAGACAGACAGTCACACAAAGTGATGGGGGTTATTTTAAAGCCATTAAAAACGGTAAAACTATATAATATGAAAATACGATCAAAAACCATTTCTAAGAAATCACCTCGCACTGTCGGGCAACAGCCCCAGGCTATTGCTTTCAATACCCCACCAATGAGAGGAGGGGAGAGGGGAGGACAGATACGTGAGTTAGGAAAACAATCTCTCCCTACAGATGTTGCTTCAATACAATCATCTAGTTGTGAAACCAAATATGTTGCTATTTTCCTTCCATAGATGTTCTCCCCCAAAAAAGAACCTAGGCTCAAGAAGACTCAAGAGGTAGCTCTGCTGTCACGAGCTTGAAGTACTCTTCCCAAGGATCTGAGTTCGGTTTCTGGCATTCTTGTCAGGTGGCCAGCAGCTGCTGGAACTCCAGCTCCAGGGTATCCGATGCTTCTGGTCTCACACATCTGCACACCCATTGGCAAAGAACACAAAATTTAAAATGAAATAAATTTATGAAAAAAGATGAAAAGCATTCAAAACCAAGTCTAGCACAGAAGGCTGGCCCTGGATGAAGGTCATGAAGAGAGGTGGACCAACAGTCACTCATCCAAGGCAAGATTCCTCTGGGGTTGTCTGACTCAGTCCAAGGCTCGTTTTCTGAGGGCTGGAGAAATAAGGGCAGATCCGAAAGACACAGCCTCCTTCAGAGCAGGACGAGAGCCGTTGCAGGGCTCAGTTCATCTTGCCTCCCTCACAGTCTGTGGCTCTATGGCAAACACTATCCATCGCCTATCTGAAGCCGTCACCTCATACCCCCTTCCTTCCTGCTAATCCGTCTTCCATCTGGTCGGCTAGGGAAGGTTTAGCTAAACAATTACAATGACGAAGCCTCCTTCTGAGAAAGATTTTGCTTTAATCTCCTTTTTTCTGCTTTGGATGAAGGCGTGAGGATAAACAGCCAGCAGCCATTTTGGAACCAGGAAGCAAAAACCGCGCAATCCAAAGCTAGTGTACTTAGGGTGGTGGAACTGAAAGATAAAACAGCCCTTAAACCTTGATCAGGTAATCAAAGCACTGATCCAATGCCCCCGGTGCTGTCCTCTGGCTGTCTTGTTATCTGAGAGAGCAATTCCCTACTCAGTCAGACAACAGGCGGTGGCGTGGCCATTCCTAAAGGTAGAAACCCTTTGAACTGACATTGTCACAATTTCTGTACTTTTCCAACTGCATTTGAGATGGGTGGGCTATGTACCAATACACCCATTTCATGGCTAGACTAATAGTGAGCCTGCATGGCTTCAAGTCACCTTCCTTGGAGCTACTGCCAATTCCAGCTCTGCAGACAAAGGCTTTTCATCTGATTCTGGGTCTCGGTGCACAGGGGAGGGAATGTGTTTTCCAGCAAACTAGTTGGAGTCCTGGGATTGAAGAGTGACAACCAGCACTGGTTAGGCTGCGGTGCGGGGAACCCTGCCTACGGCCTCTTTGCTTCCAAGGCACTGGGCTGGGAGAGGGCAAGATCAAGACAGCACGATGCATCTGAGGTACTTAATGGAAAGTGGCTGCGTCTTAGGGAAACAGATGCTAACCGAGTGACAGGTGCTCTGATCTCCATGATGCACAGAAGCTGATGACTTCAGGCACAAGTATTCTGAGACTGAGCACTGTGAGCTGCTACGGAACCCTTAGGTCTGCTGCTAATACCGTGCCAAGCTATACCTCAGCACCCATACCTCAGCTGCTTTGGTCATTTGGGGGTCTATAGAGAATGGTCCCCACTGTCCACACCCTGAGAGAGGCAGACACTCCAGTGTGTTTGCATCCAGCGTTCTCTAAGTCTGATAGAGACCAGACTCCCTCAGGGAAAGAGGAAGTCCTGTCTGAGTGAAGGCCAGGGATCCCAGAGATGTTCTGAGCTCCCCATCTTCCAGAGCCTTCTCATATATAGGACTTGGTTTACACACAAAACCTCTGCGTGCTAGTAAGTTAATTCTAACTGCTATTTAAAAGTAGTCAATATGTCATTGGCTTAAAACAAAGTTAATTTTCTTACTGTGTTAGTACTCTGCTACCGTGACAAAATACCCTAGCTGATCAATTACAGGTGCACAGTTTTGGAGTTTCAGGCCGTGGTTGGTTGGCTCCATTGCTTTGAGTATATCGTGGAGGAAGGTCTAGCAGAGGAAGCAGGAAAGTAGAGAGACAAGAAGAGGCCAAGGGCCAGATACCCCTTCAAGAGCCTATTCCAATGATCTCTCTCTAAAGCCCATATTTTAAAAGTTCCACTACCTTCTAGTAGTGCCATGGGATGGTGACCAAAGCCAAGGTGCACCGTTAGGAGACATTCTCTCTAGACCCCACCTAAAACACTGGCATCAGACTCTGGCAGGAGATCCCGAGAGACAGAAATGACTTACACAGTCTTAGGAACGTGGGCTTCTTCTACATTCAAGCCTTTGTGGGGTCTTGACATTAATTCACAGGAAACAGAAATAAGAGCAGGTGATTCTTCTGTTCCTGGGAGAAGTGTAAGGCTTCAGAGCCCTGTGGGATCCAGCAGGAAGCTGGACACAGCTGGAGGAAGGACACGCCCAACGCCTTCGTCCCTGCTCACCATTCCACATAGGTGTTCCCAGATGGTCAGCTTTTCTCAGTGCAGATCTGCACACTGAGGCAGCTGGGGCAAGGAGATCAGTGGGCCTTGGGAACCCATTTCTCTTCCTCCCCATAGTTTGTTCCTGTCAAAGCAGCCTGCTAAAAGTTGCTTTCCTTCTGCATCTAGAGAGATAACTGCAGCCCCAGTGATTGGAAGTGCCAGGTGATTGGAGAAGCTTCAGGTGAGAGCCTCAAGGTTTTGAGTGTTTAATAATAAATAAACACCAAGAGGGGCCTCTATGTGGGAGCCTGGGAGGCTGCAGCCAACCAGGGGGAGACACTTGTCTGCCCTACAGCATCCTGTACTTCTTGTCCAAATGATGGGTGGGACAGAATCTTGGGGGACCATCTTCAAACCCCAGAGAGAAGGGGGAGTAAATACTTGGGGTGGCTCCTTACTGTACACAAAGAGAATTAAGCTTCTGTTCTTTGAGGAAAAGACTCTCATTCTTGGGAAGTTGGGCTTTGTTTTCTATCAATCACAGTTCAGGGAACCATTCAAGGTTTGAAGATTTGAATTCAGGTGTCTGGGGAATTCTCGGGTCTGTGGAAGGCTATGGGGGTGGAAAAGAGAGGGCCTTAGAGGACTCGTGAGCTATGACCCTGGAGCTCTGAGCATGGTGAGGAAACTGATGTTTAAGATCTTATAATTGTGATCTGCCCATAGGAACTGCGAGGGAGGATTCCAGGCACTGTGGGAAGCTGGCCATTGCTAGTCCGCTCTTGAGAAATTCCTTTGGCTCATCCCTCAATGGATCATCAAGGTCCTTTTGGGAGGACAGATGTGTGTCACCATGTCCAGACAGATGGGGACTTGAATGCTGCCTCTGCCTCTGAAGCGGCACATTTTGGGTCTCCCTAAGCCACACGTGGATTTCTCTACTGAATGCTTAAGCAGAGGAGGAGAGCTCATACATGATATGCCTCCATGCTCACTATCTCTTCTTGCTGGTGGTCCCTCAGGCAGGTGCAGAGAGGCAGATGATACTGTTATCCAGCCTAGAGGACAGTTTCTGTTCTTTAAGGAGAAGTCCCTGACTCTTTGCTGTCATCTCCAGCCCTTTTGGAGGCTGATGGATGGGGACTTGGGCAGTCTTCCTGCTTAGCAGCTTTGTGATGGCTTTGCCTGTTATTCGGTGCTGCGAGGAGAAAGCCAGGCAGACCTTGCAGCATCTGAAACCTGCTGTGCTTCCCCAGTGGGGGACAGGGACTGCTGGAGTCAGATGTGAGGGCTGCTTCTCTGGCTCTGTCCTTAAGCTTGTTGTTATTGGATGGTTGGCACGGCATCGGCATGGTAACCCCAGAGCTAGAGAACATGGGCTAGGGGGAGATACGAAAATCCCCACCATATGTCCGTTGTCAGAGATGACAAAGCTACCTTCATCACCACCAGGCCTTTGTCACAGCCGAATCCTGTTTGTCAGACATGTCAGGCAGGGGCAGGGGAGAGTTGGGGGTGCCAGCCCAAGCACCCTTTGATTACTTCCTCCCTGAGGCATGGAGCTCTGTGTGTCATGGGGAAGGCTTAGATACAGACCCTTCCAGATCTAGGCCAGTCAAGAGACCACTCATGGACAACCAGAGGCTTAGCACTGCTCCTTCCTAGATAGGGTGATGGATTGAGACATAGAATTAATATATGCTCGCTATTTATATATAAAACCCTTACAAATCACATCCCTCAAGCCAGGTCTTTAAATAATAGAAGACTATAGATTATGGCTTTATTAGTCCCTTCCAAAAGCTTATAAAAATTATCTTTTGCCGCCGGGAAGACATTTTATCAGAATTTATGGTAACTATGAGTCTTGAGCTATCAGATTGAGAAACCAAGACGATTTCTGAGGCTCTTCCTGCCGCACACAGACCCTGGTCATACTCCCTGTGTAAATTAAAATCGCTCATGCTCTCTGCTTTATGAGGTAAGACACTTGGCTCTCCTATCTGAGCCGGCTCTTTAATTGATATAGACTCAAGTAGGCAGAAGCCACCAACCTCGGTGAGTGATGCTGAAGCATGGGTGTGGTGTGCTAAGAAAGCGAGGGTTAGAAAAAGGGAGAGGGAGCCTGGAAAGAAAAAAGCCCCAATACTTCCCCACAGGGACAAGGCTCCATCTTGGGGTAAATGCTCTTCCCATGTTGGCAGCCTGAAGGTCTCTGTTATTTAACAGCCAGCCTATTAAACAGCCTTAAGGCTTTCGTTTTCCTAGGTATCCTAAGGAAATCGAGGCTGGGCTTGTTAAGAGCTCATGATCAGCACCCACTTGAGATCTAGATCAGTACCCCTGCTCGGGTGTACTCATGCACTGGTGCCTGGTCAGAAACCTCTGCTTGAGTGACACACAGGGTATCAGGCCACAGTTAACTTCAGCGTGATTTCACGCTGCCACGACACCCAAGAGCTTCATCAGTGGCTACATGTCCTTGGACAGGAGCCTAAGAAGCTTAGATGCTCTTCTTACTCCAGTCATGCTGGCTTGTGTTTTGAAGTTGCATTTGGCAAATGCTTTGCATCATGTGATGCTTCCCAACTCCAGTTAATTTTCTAGATTGGTTTGTGTGCATATTATCCAGAATGCCTTAAACATTATTGAATATGTACTAAGTTGAATTCTTGGGCGTTCCATCTGGACTGTCATGATTCCTATTTTTGATAGTACAGCCTCACTCAATTTCCTTCATAATTCACTTTCTGCTGTTTTTTTTTTTCTTAAAACCCACGGAAAGCTGAAAATCAATAACAAAAGGGGCCAGCCTCGTCGCACATGTTGAGAGGATGGGAACCCAGTTGGCTGTGGGTGGAGCTGCAGGGTACCAGAAGTTCTTTTGGGCAAATGGCAACACACTGTGTGGACATGATACTGAGCGAAAGACAGATACCTTCAGGACCTGGGTAGCTTAAGCAGGTAAAGCAGTGTCCGCTGGGGCTATAACCTCCTCTCCGCGAGCCCTCTGGTTATTCTTTGACTTTCCCTCCTTCCTCAGACATGCAGGATTCTCACCTATAGCATTATAACTTCCCTAAGCTCCAACACTACTCCCAATGAAAATGTGTCAGAGACAGAAACAGAGTTCTTCTTGCCTCCATAATTCCAGTGGACACAGTGCCAGCAGTAACAACTGTAGAACTCTGAGACAGAGACAGTCTCCATTCACTAACAGTCGTGGGAGGGCCATGAGCTAATGTTTGCCATCTACTGTGAGCAGAGTTGAGTGTCATTCCCGAGCTCAAGCAGTAAAGACCAGGTGGAATCACAGCCTCTGGTGCCCGCGTCACAGTGACTTGGGAAGCCCTGTACTGAAATGGCAAAGGCAAAAGAGTGGGCCAGAGGATGTAGCATGAAGAGAAAAAACAGTTATGCCTTAAGCCTCTAAGATTTTAGAGTCGGTTAGGTATTGTAGCTCGTGTCTTTGAACTCAGGACTCAGGAGGTGGAGGCAATGGGATCTTTGTGAGTTCCAAGCCAGTTTGATCTGTCTACACAGCTAGTTCCAAGACAGCCAGAGCTACACAGTGAGTCCTTTGTTTAAAAAAAGAACAAAAAAGATTTCAGAGTTTGTCTCTGTGGCACTGTCTAGACTGATCTGATGAACATACCCGCTCGCCTTCCAAGCCTTCCAAAGCGCTGTTCCAAACCCACTGTCTGCTCTCAGAGAGGAGTTGCAAAGATCATCACTCCACAGTAAAACTCACCGGAGTCCTGGCTGGTGTTGAGCTCACGAATAACCTCCTGCTTCAGCACACCAAGTGTTGGGTGTACATCACCATAACCACCTATAAAATTTACCGTAAGAACGAGGAAGTAGAGGATCTGGACAAAGAGTCTATAGGCATCACTTGTGTGATCTTAAGTTTCTTGGTAAGTATAAAACTGCTTCTAGATAAAAGGCTTAAAGTGAAGAGGAAGACCGCCAATGCGAAAGGCGCCCGGTGCCGAATTCAACCCAGCTGTACAGACTCCCGGTCCCCAGCTGACCTTCAAGGACTCACAAGAAGGCTACTGTCCTGTTGTTTCTCCAGGATCTCTCTGATCTAGTGGCCTGCAACGATAAAGAGGGCCCCGGACCCTCTGGCACCCAAGTGTTGAGCAACCCAGTCACAGCAGCAGGGTGTCAGGCCCGGTGTCTGGCACCTGGCTGAGGCAGCAGTGCTGTCCTGGCAGAGAAGATACCCGGAGGATTCACACAAACTCCATCTGACCTTGGCCAGGATAGTCTGGCGTCCACCCACCTGCTTCTCTAAAGAAGGTTTAGGCAGCTTTCCAGGACAGTCTCTCCCTTGTAATAGGGCAACAGGAAACGATTCTTAAGAGCGAGTGAGAGTAATTGCTGCCTTTAATCACCCTGAAAATCTCTCTCTGGGGTTGCCCTGGAGTTCACGCCTGATGTTGATCTAGGGCTCCAGGGAGAAGCAGCCAGTTCCCCCATAGGACCACAGAGCCAACATTATAAACCAGAAGGGCAGACGCACCCAGCTCTAGTGCTGCAGACATGGGGACAGATGGGCCCCATAGACTCCACCTCCAGAGAAGCTGGGGATGCAGTGGTGGACACTCTGAAATCCACTGCTGAGTTCCCCGGTGTCCAGGCAACATGTGGCAGAGGGACCACATTAGATTCAATCTCATGAGAACCAAAGCGATGGCCCCATCCAACTCCTGCCAAATGGCAGGCTGACACCAGGCTGTTTTTCTGTCCTATCCCATCTCAGGGAGCGTGGTTTTAGTGGATGATGGAGGAGCAATCTGAATAGGAAGGAGATAAGGGGGAATTGGAGGTTGCCTCACTCTCCACATGACAGGAAAATATGTCATCTTGGTTTGACACAAAGCAGTGTTCTGAGTGTGTCCTGGTGGAGGGGATGCTGTGGCCAGGGTGATGAGCGGGCATTTGAAAGTCATGGTGGACCATGCCTATGAAGATGGCCCAGTTATCTGGATAATACCAGTGGTGATCCCTGTAACCTGCAAGAGTACGTGGCTGCAGACTACTCACAGGGGGTCAATAGGTTGGTGCAAGAACCAGGGTACCTCACTAATAATTCACACAGTGGGTTTGCTCACATGTCCAAGGTGGGCAGAGCAGCAGAGTGCCTGAGGTGTTGAGCTGCACAACCAAGGTAGCTGGTATGCAAAGGACTGGGCCACCCTGGGGGAGTCACAGGATCCTGAAAGACACTGTGGGAGTGTATCTGTTCCAACAACCCTGAGTATGTGGGATCTACATGCCTTTGAGCTCTTGGCATTTTCAAGAGTCCCCTCACCTTTGTCTGATGAGAGCCAGTACCTTCTCAGGACTGGGGGGAGTTGCCAAAGTCTGTCTCCAAAGTGGTAGCAGGTACTTCCCTCAGGAGCTGGCCCACCTCCTCTGCTGAGTTGTCTTGCAGAAAAGAGCATAGCATTACTATGGAGCCTGACAAAATTGGGACACAGCTAGATCATGGTCTAAAGGAAAGAGAGGTCAGTGTGAGGCTCGTGTAGAAATGGCTATGGTTGAGGAGCAGGCAGCAATCTGGAGGCTTCTGGGCTCAATTAAAAAGTAGGGAATTTGCTCGTGCTCTCTCTCCTTCTGCTCCTGATTTGGACCTTGAGATTTCTGTCCGGTGCTCCAATGTGGGTCTCTGTCTCTGTCTCTTTTCATTGCCTGATGAAGGTTAATATTCAGGAGGATGCCTATATGTTTTTCTTTGGGTTCTCCTTATTTAGCTTCTCTAGGATCACTAATTATAGGCTCAATGTCCTTTGTTTATGGCTAGAAACCAAATAACTCAGGACCGCGAGGGGTGCACCCACACACTGAGAGAATGGGGATGTTCTATCGGGAACTCACCAAGGCCAGCTGTCCTGGGTCTGAAAAAGCCTGGGATAAAACCGGACTCGCTGAACATAGCGGACAATGAGGACTACTGAGAACTCAAGATCAATGGCACTGGGTTTTGATCCTACTGCACGTACTGACTTTGTGGGTGCCTAGGTAGTTTGGATGCTCACCTTACTAGACCTGGATGGAGGTGGGTGGTCCTTGGACTTCCCACAGGGCAGGGAACCCTGATTGCTCTTTGGGCTGATGAGGGAGGGGGACTTGATTGGGGGAGGGGAAGGGAAATGGGAGGCGGTGGTGGGGAAGAGACAGAAATCTTTAATAAATAAATAAATTTTAAAAAAAAGAAAAAAAGTAGGGAATTTTAGTGTTTGAAATAGGTGTTAACACTGTAGCCAGCCTATCCTAAAACTCCCTACATGGTCAAAAATGTACTGTCACTAAGGGCAATTCTCCTGCCCCAGACTCTCAAATGCTGGGTGGGATTACAGGCATGAGCTCCACACCCATCTTTTGGGGATTCTTCTTCAAGGATGCTGTAGCAGAAAACTAGAACCCCAAGAATCTAGTGACCTCAAAGTATTCTCTGGGAATGTGGGGATTTAAGAGGCTACCAAAGACTCTGCCAAAGACCCCGGGGATGGGGGAAGCTCATTTTTAGGGTGGTTGTTGGAAGTATAGGACAAATCAGCCTGACTCCATTGAGTTACAATGTC
The DNA here is from genome assembly GCF_018167655.1 of Microtus oregoni. Lineage (NCBI taxonomy): Eukaryota > Metazoa > Chordata > Mammalia > Rodentia > Cricetidae > Microtus > Microtus oregoni. The sequence goes on along the minus strand of NW_024543063.1, from coordinate 59,012,795 downwards.
TAAGTTTTCTGGCAGAAGAAGCAGGAAGGTTAGGGGAAAGGGCAGCTGAAAAAATGTGTCATGGAGGCCAGAGACTTACCAGAAGATGGAGTTCTCTAAGAAGGCAAAGCAGGCTTGTAGCCTATCAAAGCCACTGAAGCCTCATTGTGGGTGCCAGTGGTATGACAAAGACCCTTGGGGGAGGCTGTTCCCTGCAGACATCGAAGCTCAGAAACATTAACTGACCAAGAACCTCTGAGACCCAATGCCACCTCTGCCCTCAGACCTACCCTTCCTACAGACTGTTTGCTCCCAGCCTTTAAATGAACATGGTTGGGATACTTAGTCGGCTAGTTCCAGGAAAGAGGATGCAAGACTCTTTCAAAGGTGGTGACTTCATCCGGACTGTTGAACTTGAGGTGAGCTGGATGCCAGGCTGGAGAGGCCCCACCCTCTTCCAGCTTCCTCTGTACGCTTGCATCATCCTCCTCATCTGACCCTCTCCTCTCCAAGGTCTTTCCCTGGTAGCATCCCGTGGCCTGCATTTGCTTCTCTGGATTAACGTATTGAGGAAGAAGACAGAGCAGAAAGGCAAGACCCAGCCCGAGTTAGTTCTGGAATGGATTTCTGCTGTTGTGACCAGCCAATTCCAGTGAAGTCCTGGCTGCACATTCTGAGCCAGTCCCTCATTCACAGTGGCTGAGTCAGCCTGCCCTACCACGTTTGGAAGGACCTCTGAGGTTCACACTGTGAGCATTACTGCATCCCCAGTCAGGCGTTTTTGTCTCCCACCCTGTGACTATTTTCCCTGAAACACACTGGGCTAGAAAGACTACCCTCCCCCCACCCCCGCAAATGACACACAGTTCTATAGACAAAGAGGCACTTGCTAATAAACCTGTGACTCACTCAAGGTACTCAAATTTGGTGTTTCTAAAGGAAAATTAGCACGTTGTGGGAGTGCTCTGAAGACTTGATTCAGCATCTGGCTGAGCAGTGGGGACGCCATGCCGTGCTGGGCATGTTCCCACAGGCAGGAGTGTTGGGGGCCTGCTTGGGCAGGATCCATTCAGTCCAGAGCACTGCCGGCTGCCTTGTGTGACTCCTGTTCTCTAGTTGCTGTTGTTCTGACATTTTAATTATGAATTGCTGTTGGTTTGGTTCCCTGGTCATCAAGCTCAGCTTGTGGTGGGTTGTTGGTTAACCCCACAGCATGTAGGGGTACATATTTGCACCGGCAGAGTGTGGGGCCTATCATTTTCCAATAACTACCAGGCAATGAACCATGGAGGTACTGCAGTTTGGCAGTGAGTCATCCTTACCCCGATTTCGACAGCAGAGGTCCACATAGAGGTGCTTTTCAGTGCCAGCACCGCTGTCGCTTGCCTTCTGGAGGGATAGAGCAAGATTGGTGATCTGAAGGCATGGGCTGGGCTGGCACTGGCAGTTTACACAGTGGGCAGCCCATCAGTATACTCACAGAGCCAAGGCTAGGACTGAGGTCTTGAGGTAAGGAAAAGAATGGGAGGAGCCAGAGGGGAAACGGCAAGGACCTGACTCTTGCTTTCCTACTTCCATCACAGGCTGGCATGGGGAGATAAGGTCTGGTCATTTATGCTGCCTTTCATGGGGCTGGCTGGGATGGGGTGAGACTACGAACCAGCTATTATTCAACAGGAACCAGTAACCATGTTATCACTGGTGACTCCTGGGGAGGTGACGTATCCCGAGTGTTTGCTGCGTAACTGCAGAATTAGAGCTTTTTGATAGCAAGCCTCAGAAACCAAGTTGTGCAACAGAAGTTAAAAAGTGTTGCAGATACTGGGAAAGTCACGGGACAGACAGGAATGGGGAGGCAGTGTCTGAGTAAGATGGGAACTGGGCTAGTCGGAGCACCAGTCAGAGGCAGCTCCCTGAACGATGACTGGCATTTGGCACACAGTGACATGCAGTTGACACTGATGTTCCTTGCATGGTCTGTGTGTTTTTGTTTAAGCTTTTACCACAATGCAATGAAGAGTTGAGAACTGATCTGAGGCACGGGTAAGTTAAGTCACTTGCTCAAGGCCACATAGCTAACAGAAAGTGAAGCCAACACTGCAACTTTTCATGACATCTGGTTTGAACATACCATCTATCAAAGTCCTCCTGGCATGTCTCATAGACTCTTCAACACTGATAACAATGACTAGTTTGCTATTGTATACATGTGTATGTGGTATGTGTTATATTCATGTGTGTGTGTATGTTAACATGTGTTGTATACATGTGTGTTTATGTGTGATAGGTGTGTGCATGTACATGTTGGTGTATGTGATACATGTGTGGTGTGTATTGTATATATGTGTGTTCATGTTCACGTGTAGAATGTATAGCTGGTATGTGTATATTCTTGTGTGTGGTATATGCATATGTTCATGATCTTGAGTGTCCATGTTCATATTTGGTATGTGTGTATATGTTCACAAGTATGCAGGCAAGTGGAGGTAGCAGGTTGACATCAGGTGTTGTCGTAGTCAAGGTTACTATTGCTGTGATGAAACACCATGGGGGATTTATTTGGCGTACATTTTCACAACATAGTCTATAATTGAAGGAAGTCAGGGCAGGAACTCAAACAAGGCAGGATCCTGGAAGCAGGGGCTGATGCAAAGGCCATGAAAGGGTACTTCTTACTGACTTGCTCTCTCTGGCTTGTGTTGTTTGCTTTCTTATAGAACCCAGGACCTCTGATCCAGGGATGGCTTCACCTACAATGGGCTGAGCCCTCCTCCACCAATCACTAATTTTTAAAAAATGTCCTACAGGCTTGCCTACAACCCATTTTCTTAATTGAGTCTCCTTCCTCTCAGATGACTTTAGCGTATGTAAAGCTGACATAAAACTACCCGTGTGCCTGCTGTGGGGTAACATTCTTGTACACTGTAGAGATTTGTTACTCATAGTAGTTTAATAAAATGCTGATTGGCCAGTAGTCAGGCAGGAAGTATAGGTGGGGCAACCAGACTAAGAGAATTCTGGGAAGAAAGGCAGAGATGCAGTTGCCAACAGATGCAGAGGAAGCAAGATGAGAATGCTTCACTGATAAAAGGTACCAAGTCATGTGGCTAATCATAGGCAAGACTTATGGGTTAATTTAAGTTGTAAGAGCTAGTTAATAATAAGCCTGAGCTAATAGGCCAAACAGTTTATAATTAATATAAGCCTCTATGTGTTTATTTGGGACTGAACAGCTGCAGGACCAGTCGGGGCAGAAACTTCCATCTACAGATGCCTTTTTCTGTTTATTTTCTGAGATAGGGTCTCTCACTGAACCCAGGATTCAGTGATTCTGCCAAATCAGCTGACCAGGAAGCCCCAGGAGTCTACCTCCTCAGCACCTTGATTAAAGTCACATGCCACCATGCCCAGATTTTCATGAGAGCTGGTGATTCTTAGGTTCTCGTTTTTATGCAACAAGCACTTTACTGACTGATTCATCTCTCCAGGCCCTGTCCCGCCATTTAACGTGCCACTAAGAAAAATTTCGTCAATGAAATAGTTCCATACCATTGTTAGCAAGATCAACAACAGAGTGTAGAGATTCGTCCCATCATCCAGGAGAGACATTATTCTAGAGCAACACCTGGGAGATAAATAACCCATCTGAGGCCTCCCAGCCAGCAGATGGCTGAACAAGATTTGAGCAATACAATTTGGTTCTAGATGTTGTACTTTAACTATTCTTACTGGTCTTCTGGGTGTGTGGAGCTGGGCTCCAGGAAACTACTGTAGGGCAAGGACTTGTGGCCCAGCCAAGGAATGCAGGCAAAAGAGAAGAGGGCAAGCCAGCTTCCAGCAGCTCGGGGAGATGGAGCACAGCAGAAGGCCAGCACCCCCTGGAGGTGATGTCAGGCTCTGCTCTAGACAGAGGGGAGGCCTGAGATGATGCCCTCCCCTCCCCAAAGAGGCCCTCCCTTCCAAGTTCATCATGTCATTGTGGACAAATATAGACCAGGAGAAACCTAAATAAGTGAGTGGCTGCTCAGGGCCTCAGGCAGCTAACCATAATGGGGGTTTTGGGGTTTCTGCTTCAGACAGAACATCACATTCCTCAGCTGAAATAGCTGGGTGGAGAAACAGGGCATCATTGGATGGGAACACCCGGGCAGGATGAGCCAAACAAGACAGAAATAGGCCCTGGCCACCACATGAAGGGAACTCGTAGGTGTGTGGCTGGCTGGGCCCCACCTCACCCTGCCCTGCTCTGCTCGGGTTGTTGTTCCCCAGAGAGGCTCTGGCTTGACCCAGGGAAGAAGGCAGTCTGCTTGTTGTTCACCTAGGTAATGCCCTTTAGCCTCCAAAACACCAGCCCTTTCTTCATCAAGGGTCCCTAGGAATTGAGGAGAATATGAATCTTATTGCCACTCTTCAAGAATACACTTCCAGATGCCAACACGTAGAGACACGCTGTGTTACCAGGCAGAGCCCAACATGGCTATAGAAGCACATACATCTGTGTAACTGAGGCAAGGAGGCATGCACCAGTGGGGACACCGAGGCCCATGTAGGCCATGGACAACATGTACCCCTCTAAGTACAACAGGTAGAGTACGTGCATTTTGTGGATCAGGGAGGTGTGCAGAGATCCTCCCAACCCTGTATTATTCACACACACACACACATGAGCGTACACATGCACACTTATTTATACACAGAGCTGTACATTTGCAAAACTGGCCTGCTAGTCTTCCTTGGGATGCTTCTTACCTTGGGCATGCTCAAGAGGGCCAAAGCTGGAGCAATCTTATCCCAAGGAGCATCCACGTTTGCTTTCGTGAGCTCTGGGATGGAGGGTAAGGGGAGTTATCCCAAAGCCCCCTCACTCTGTACTTTCCACACTCATCTTGACTTAGCGTCTTCCTGCCTTCCCATGCTGAAGGTTTTGAGATGGAGTAAAGAGCTGACCATTCCCAGGCCCTCCAGAGATTTAGGCCTACGCGTGTCCATGGAGTGCTGTTTCCTTGGCCACCGAATACCTGTGAATGCAGAGGGGAGTGTAGCTGTATTATTCATTCCTTTCTACAGTACCTGAGCCCTCCACTCACATAACAAATGACTACATAGAAAAACAGGCTTGTTAGCCCACTTAGCAGCTATGAAAAGCTGAGGCCCTAAGGAGACCAGGCTTACCAAAGCAACACCTGTCTGCCCCTGCCTCACTCAGGCCTGCCAGACCTCTGGACACTTAGGACCCATTCCTCACATGGAGGCCGGGAGCAGAGAAACCTAAATCTCCAGCAAGTAGGAGCAAAGGCTTCTGGGAACCTCCGGGCTTTCTATCTTGGCGGTGTCTACCTTGTATCTGCCCTGGGCCAGGAGCAGCTTCATTCATGGTCAAAGCCATCAAGCATCTTCTCCCTTCCTGAAGCAGCGGTTGAAGGGGGGTACCCTTGGCACCCCATACCCCACTCCATCAAAGAGCCTTCAGACTGGAGATGGACTACAATTTTCTGTCCCTGAGAACAAGCAGAAAGGAAGGAGGAGAAATGGAGACAGTAGGGGTCAGTATTTGTTCAGTGGAGGCCACAACAGACCACTGTGGAGGCCTGGCTGTCTATAGGCCAGGTGCTCAGTGCCTCTCAGAGGCATGCCATCGGAGCCACAGACCGCCCTGGCCCAGGCCCCAGTAGGTGAGAGCATCACTGAAGCTTTCTGGGTCCGCATGGCCTCTTAGGAAATATTCTGCCTTGCACTGCTGGGGCAATCTGCCAGCTGTTGTTTTGTAGCAGCAGAATGTTTCCTCTGACAGCTTTCTTTGAAGTTTTAAACAGAGGTATACTTTGTGTTTGGTGAAATTCTTTCTTATAAACATGGGATTGTGTAGACTGCCTGAGCAGAGATACAGGCAAGTTCCGTCTCCCCCACAACCCCTGCCCCAGCGACCACCGATCTGGCTTCTTTCCTTAGAGTTCATCCTTTTCTAGAATGTTCTGTAAATGGAAGCATGCATAATGCAGGCGCTGCATTGACCATAGTGTACTCAAGAGCCAGCCGTGCTGCAGAGCGCATCGGACGCTTGCAGCTCTTTATGTGAGCAAGGAAGGTCCACTGGCTCTCCTTTTCCCCAGGAAGAACATGCATCTACTTTAGGCTATTATCAATAAAGTTTCTGTGCACACACTTATACAGTTTTGCATATATTTGTTTTGTTTTGTTTTTGATAACTAGGCACGTGTTCAGCTTTCTCGGAAACTGCTCTACTGCAGTTTTGCCGGGTCCCATCTTGCATTCCCCCGGCCTTGAATTTGAGCTCCCATCAGCGTCACCACAGCTATGGCTGTTCCCTTCACTAGCCTTGCAATTATGCATCAAGGGATATTTCTCCAGAAGTCCCTGGCTATAGAACAGGGAAATGGGGTTGCCTGGGGTCAAATTAGAGCCCTGACCTCCAACTTTCTCCTACAGCAGTGGGGCTCCTGCATGCCAAAGCCAATGAGTTGGGGATGATCACCCAAGGCCACAATAGCTCATGGAGAGAGGCCACTGGTCAAGAACCAGCCTCTGATCTTGTTTTTTTCTGAGCACGGTGTCAGGGATACAAGCAGGGGGCTGTGGCCCTCAAGCCGTGCTCCAGGGACTTGTGTGGAGCTAGGTTGGGACTTGAGTTGAGTGCAGCCTAGGGTTATTTCCATGTTGGGATTTTTGGGTGAGATAGTAGGAAGCAGAAGGATGCCAAGGTCTTCAGGATCACAGAGATATGCAACAACAACAAAGAACCTGGTTTATCAGTAACATTTTCTGTTGCCAGAAATTAATCCAGGCAATGTAGGGAAGGAAGGGCTTACTTTGTCTCACAGTTGAGGGGCACTTCCAGCACAATAGGGACATCCAGTGGCAGGAGCTTCAGACACCTGGTCACAGCACACCACAGTCAGGAAGCAGAGAGCCATGAGCCCTCACAGGCTGTTTGACTTCTTCTCCTGATGTCTGGGACTCAAGCCTAGGGAATGATGACGCCCACTTTTAGGGTGGAATCGCCTCACCTCAGTCAACCTACTTAAGATAACCCCTTACAGGTTTGCCTAGAGGCTTGTCTCTCAGGTGACTCTAGATCCTGTCAGGGTGACAATTAACACTGCCATCACATTGGGCAGGTCACTTTCTCCTTTGACTCCCAGATGCAGCACTAATAAGGTGGGTGCGCATCTTAAAATTCCATTGGGTTATGAGTACATTCCCGCTCATGACCTGATTCTTTGTCGAATATACTTATTGAGTAACTTCATCTTGTGCAGACAATATCACGACCAGTAGAAATGCAATGAATGAAACAGGATGGGCCCAGATCTCAGGGGAACAGAGTTGTGAAGAGACAATGAGCAAATGGACAGTATACCAGGCGGTGGTATGTGCTGGGGAAAATAAAGGATCAAGCAGAATATGGAGACATACAGAGAAAGGGAATGCCACCGGAGATAGGGTGGTCAAGCGAGGATCCACTGGGAAGTGACAGCTGATCAGAGACTTGAAGAAAGTATGAATTTTAGCCATGTAGAATATTTGTTAGCTGTGCATCTTTCAGCAAGTGACTTAACCTTGCCGAACCTCCTTTTCTTGATCTCAACGTAAAGTGAATTGACATCTTCCACAATGGGCTGTTGTGAGCTTGAGGCCATTACTGAGCATGAACTCTTTCTCACCATTTTGAGGGTCAGTAACATAGAGCAGCTTAGTAGGTAGCTGTGGTGAAGCTCTCTTGTTTGTGTTGTCCAGTGAGCCCCAAGTCCAGTGGCAAGAGTCCCTCATGGAAGCAGAAGCAGAGGCTGGCATTGTATAGCCTCTTCCAGGACACTCAGGGTCAGAGAGCACTAGGATGGTTAGGGTAACCCTTCAGTGGAGTGTGGCCTGGCTGTCATTTTGACTCTGAGCATCTGGTCTCCAGAACAGTGGAGCAGTACCCTCAGGTCACTTTATGCCACCCAGTTTGTGGCAATTTGCTATTCCAGGTCTTGGGAATCAACACAGCCCTATGCATGAGGGGTTATTATCAGCACAGATAATTCTGCAGATGAGGAAAGGGGGTACCCAGAGAAGAGAAGTAACTTGGCCCACCTCACACAGTGGGTGAAGTACAGAACAGCTTAAACCCTTAACCACAAACTCAGCAGACAGAAGTTACGGTCCTCAGCTACTGTCCTCACTTAGGAGGCGGCAGAGCCAGGGATTGAGCCTAGGACCCTGCTGGAAAGGACTGGAGGCTGCACCAGGCTAAGAGATGCATTTACCTCCCCACTACCTCCCAGCAGGGTCTGTCTCCCACACTTCCTCTTTGATGAAGTGGTAGTCAGGTCTTGAGCCTCCCGCAACATGCCAGCATCGCTGGGTACCATCGCAGAGTCTGTGATTTATATAGTGCACTGTGACTCTTGCTGGTGTCACTTTCCCACATTCACAAGACTCGAGAGGGACAAGTGGTCCCACACCAATGGCGTTGCTGCTCTTAGGAGCTCTGGTCTCACCTGCAGTCATCCCTGCTCGCCAGATGCAAGAGAACCGACAAATGAGGTTAGCTCAGGAGCCCACTGCACAGCTCACAGAATGGAAACTCCCTAGAGGTTTCTAACTTCCTTTTTCCCGGGAGCAGCAGGGGATGCTGAGCAGGGCATCTCTGCCCTCAGAAGAAGCCTGGCTTCATCTGTCACCACAGACCACTACCGAGAAGAGAGGAGTTGCTGCTGCTCACCCTCTGCGGTGTTTGCACCAGCCCTGTGTGAAGGTTCAGGGCAGGATGGGAGTGGAAGGCTGAGTAGGTCCAACTCACCCACCCTTCCCTAAAATGCCCGAAGTCCGCCTCTGGGGGTTACAGTTGAGCATGGCAGAGCAAGGGCGACTCCAGGCCTAAGTCTCACTGAACAGTCATCCAGATGGGGCCAAGAGTGAGTTCTGTCACTTTGCTGGTTTTGTTATGATGAGTACGTGGCTTTCCAGTTGTTGTCAACTTCCGTTTCCACTCCTGTGAATTAAAGGCAGCAGTGCGCGTGGAGGCCTTGGCTCACTAAGCTTTCATACCAGGTCCCTGTTTTTACAGCACATGGACATCGAAATTTCTGGGGCGTTTAGGAACTGAAGCTGCGGTGTAATGAGTCAGAAACAGGTGGGACCTGAGTCTCCCACACAAAGACCTTGGAGCAACTGATCTCCACAGGGGTTCCTGAGGTGAAGTCTGCCCCTAGTGGTGGGGAGGCAGAGCGGTCCTCAGGCAGTTTTCTCTTCCCTTCCAGACCCACATCTCTTCATCCCTGAACAAGAGTCTTGCTTATTGAGCTGAGTCTTTGACCCTGCTGTGAGAGTTAGAACTGGGCTCTGAAATTTAAAATCAAGTTGATCTTTTGAAAATTCCAAGGGCTTCACCTCGGGTCTACTGAGGTAGACAGGTTGGTGATGGAGCCCAAAAATTTGTGCCCTAACAGGCCTGCCAGATGGTTTGAGTTCGAGCTAAAATTTTAAAGCCAATGCCTTAAACAAACTATAGCAGTTAATTCTTTTTTCCTTCTGTCCGTAGAGACAATCCAGGCCAGTGTGACATCTCTAACTTTTAGTTCCTTGTCTGTAGTGCTAGAGGCACACACCAATGCTTGCTTCAGGCCTTAACACGGCTACTGCTGCTCCAGCCTTCGCATACGTACTCTGTACTCCGAGCACAATTGAGGAGATGGTAGTCAGGGAGAGACACGCCTCTCAGTGGAACAGTCCCCCAACATTGCTCCTGGGAACCCCGTTCTCCCCATCCAACTTTCTCTTATCTCTTGGGGTATCCCTAAAGCAGAAAGGTCAGAGATTGTTTTATGTGGGCATTTTACTGAGTGTTTAGACAAGAAGATGGGGCCAGTTGACAGTGGGTAGGCCTCTGGCCACTCCCCCAGAAACCCTGTTCTTAGCCTTCCTCCAACCCTTATGTCTGTCCCACTTTACAGAGGAAGTGAACAACCTTCAGAGAGATCAAGATCAGGTAGCCAGAGTTGCTAATTAGTTTTTTAAGCTCCACCCTGCTCCACCACGGTTACTCTACCTGCAGCCAGGGTGGGCATAGCCATCTGTAGGGGCTCTGTTCTCCAGACCCAAGGAGGCAGAAGTCTACAGGCCTGGTTATGAGCAGAAGATGAGAAAGAGAAGGGAGGGTTCAGGCCCTCTGCAGAGCCCAGGAAACTCAGGCTTTACCAGAGGTAAATACTGAAAGTTAATTAGCTACTCACACATGCCGAGGGAATAATCCTCAGGCTTTGAAAGGCATCTGCTCTGTGGGTGCCTGGGGATCCTCACCAGCTCCCCTCCACCTGGGCACTGGTCTCTGCTGGGGCCAGGTTGGTGCAGGAGGGCTGAGAGCGAGGGCTGGGCTTGCTTCTCCAGGATGTGCCAAGGAGTGTTGGTCAACAAATCCTCCTGACTTCATCCTTTGGGGGTGTCTGAGGCTGACATCACGCGATGTAGCAATTCATCACTGACAGCCGTAGACATCCCTCCTCATCTCAAAGGCCTTCACTTAAATATATCAAGATTTAATATATCAAGACGTCTCAGATCCGACGGAAAGATGGCAGGTTCCAGAAACAGAACAAATGTAACTGTGCCTCAGTTTGGGTGAAAGGGGAATTCCACAGATGCATTCCAGAATTAAGGAGCATCAGGAATGCCCCCCATCATGACTCTGAAAGTTCCTTGCTTCTCTCTTCATTTGGGCTTCACCAGCTGGAGTCTGGAGTCTTGAGGAAACAAAAACAAGGTGACCCCATTCCTTACCAGCTCTGTGCCTGTACCAGAGCATAGAGATCTGTGCTCTAAATCTCAGTTTCCACTTTAGTTTAAAAAAGCGGGGGTGGGGGTGGGGCTGCCCTCACTCACACTCTTTGATTCTCCATCATTTGGGCCACTTTCAGCCTGAGGAGGTCCTCAAGTCTGGACAGAAGGGGCCAGGAGTGAAGTGACCAGCTGTCAGAACTTGGACGATGGCTTTCTGAGTGTGTGTGTGTGTGTGTGTGTGTGTGTGTGTGTGTGTGTGGCTGTAGCATTAGAATGGACATCAGAGACCAAAGGCAGTGGGATTGGTGCATGGGAAGGGCCTATTCTTTTCAGGTGATCACTTACCACCACCCCCTTTCCCATCCACACTAAACTCGGAAGCCTAGGGGAAGAAACCCAGTCTTAACAACCAGTCAGGTTCAACCCCTTCCTACCCACACTTTTATTGGCCATTCAGTTCACACAGTCTCCGAAGGACAGAAGTCCCTTACCACAGACTCCAGGAATACCGCTCTCTGAGGCTGACCAATCAAGGTTCAGAACATAGGGCGGGTTGCAGCTGTGTGTCGGTCCACCTTGGCCTGCATCTATATGCTTCCTCCTGTGACTTTCCCACATGAAGCCCCGCCCAACAGCTGCCTGGGACCCCTTTTCCTGAAGCAGGCAGAATTCCAAGCTCCCCCGCTGACAGAAGCCCACTGCTTGTTATTCAGCCAAGTATGAATTGGAGTGAGGTCTGTGTGGAGCCCTGTATTAATGGCCTTTATTGAGAGAGAATGGTATGGGGTTTTTGGGAGCTGCGAACTCCCCGATCCTGAATTTCTTGTAAATGACTTGTTTTCCTCTGCTCTGAGACAGCTTGCAGCTGCTCTGAGCACGAGACCCTCAGGAGTTCCTGATGGCAGGGGAGTGGTTTCTGGTGCGTTTGGCGGGGGTGTAGCTATCAGTTAAGGATTTCTATATAAGCGGCTCTGGTACACAATAAAGGGGCATTCCTGTTTCAAGGATGACCCTTGTCTCTGTGTGTCTTTGAGTTTCAGTCTCCAGCCCCTTGCCCCTTTCACGAACTGTATGGCAGCGCATAGAGCACAGACGGGCGTGATGTGCTACAATGGGTGAATCTAACTTACTCGCTGAGCTTTATAACATAGAGAGTTTCTTCCTTGGTGCAGAAAGAGCAACCAGAGGGAGTCATGGAAGTGGAGCAAGCGAGTGCCCATGACACAGTCCCTGGCAGAGACAGGCAAGCGCTTCGGTGCCAAGGCAGACCTCAGTACACAGCCACTTTGATCCTAATGAATTGTTGAGCAATAATCAGAGAGGCTGGAAGAGGACCTTAAAGCCCAGGGAAGAAGTGCAGCTCCTACACAGCATCTCAGATTTAGCCAGTGAGAGCCCAAGAACATAGGTCAGGGCCAGACCTAGTCTGTTGTCACTCAACAACAGAAGATCATCCCTTTGGTCTGGATGCCTCTTCCTCTTTTCTTGACCCAGTCCTTGGGACTTTGCACAAGATGAAAAACACCTTCAGAGTTCCTATCCGAGGGTGCCTTGTAGCTTTCTCTCCAGAGTCATCCCCAAACAGAAATCTTTCTCTAGCCACTTCTATTCTCCTTTACTCCTGCCCAACACAATCACCTGTTGGGAAAATTAGCATCATTAGGCTAGACCTTCAGGGACTTCACGCGCGCTGTTCTCTTTGCCTGCACCCTTGGTCCTGAGGAGATGAAGTTTGCCAGAATCTGCCCCTCACAGAAGCCCGCTCCTCTCACAGGGAGTGATTGTAGTGCCTGGAATCTTGGCATGTTCTACAGTTCCGACTGCACAGGGCTCCCTCTTTCTCGCTGTGGCTTGACTTTTGCCTCCTGCATGAAGTTCATTGCTCCTAAAGGATAATGTTGCTGTTACCTAGATATGGAAATAGCCAGGCTAGCTTAAAGATAGACAAATATATTTTATTTATGATAAGGGGGAAATTTTCATGCCACAGACACAAAAAATCCAGACTCTGTTTGACCACGGGGGAAACTACACAGAGAGTGCACCTGGATAGTGCACAGGTTTTTATCTCCCGGTCCCAGAAAGCCACACCTAAACTAGGTTCCACCTCTTAAAGATTATTGGTTAACAAGGCTTTTCCCATCAGGGTGGGAGAATATGTGTCCCACATTTATCATTTTGGGATGCCCACAATGCCTAGGTGTTCCATAGGTGGTGGGATGAAGGAGGGACTTTTGGTTCTACCTACAAAGTTCTTCCTGCAAACACAGACACAGTCCTGATGTGGCTGGGACAGGTTTTGAGCAGGGACCATCCCTAAGGCCTGATCATTCACAAGTAATTCAGATTCTCACAGGCCTCTAGGTGTTGGTGTTGGATCAAGAATGAACACAGACATCTCCTGGGAGACATAAAAGGTTTAAAGGTTTTTTTTTTTCTTACCCTGGGGCTTGGAGTATGCCCACCTCTGCCATGGATACCAGTATGCCTGCTTGAGGTCCATGGATGCCAGTGAGCTCCTCAGCCAAACGCTTTGGGGGAGGGGGGTGGACGGGATTGGAGTGGGCTGTTTGTCACACTAAGCCTGGATGTGCTAGGTAGTAGGGAAGGGTGGTCCTTGGGACTCAGATCTGATGAGCAACAGGTTCTCAAAATGCCAAGAATTTTAGGGGCTGCTGGTGTCATCAGATATCAGCTAAGACAGGGATGGCTAAAACCTCATTTTATGACTTGATGGAGTTGACTTGTGTCCAGTGCAGAGTTCCATGTCCAGTGGCCTGGGTAGAGTGTGATTTCCTCAGCGTGCATGTGCCTACAGGTCTGCTGGCTGTTGACCAGTGTGTATGTTGATCATGTAGGTCCTCTGGGCCTTATGTTTCTTGGCAATAACTAAGGAATTCATAACTAACTTCCTACAAGGGCTGTTCAGAGACTTGATTGGGAAAAGGCATGTAGACGCTAAGTGCATGCTTGGCATATAGAGTATTTCAGATGGATATTAGCTATTATGATTTCTCCAGGGCTGCATCCATCTCTGCCATGGGGTTCTCGCGCACTCTGGTATAGCACGAACACCTGGTTCAGAGGTGACATCTTTTTGCATGAGGTAGGGATAGTGAGAAGGTTCTGAAATGTAATGTGTTGGGACGGAGGTATAGATTTCTTCATCATTTAATGTTCCTATGTTCCCACCTGTTTTCAAGGACTCTTTCAGCATGTAGTTAGTTCTGGCCAAAGGACTGTGAGAACATTTCAATGCTTATATCTGGTGGACTGGCATTGTCCCTTCAACGTTCCTGGAGGTCACATGCTAAAACGAAGGATGCCGCCTGAATTGATGAATCCACGGCAGAGAGGCCAGATGCCCCGAAGAGTCACTTCACGTGCAGAGGACTCTGCAGGTCTGACAAGCCAGCTCCTGTTGGATGGGCACGTGACAGTTTTGTTATTATTACCTCTCCTGAGCTGGGAAGGACAGAATGACTGAGCAATTTAACCTGAGCTGGTGATGAGCCACCGCCCTTGCTGGCTGATCAGATGAGGGTCTCTAAATGGGACAATGCTCCTCTTAAGTGGAGCCAGTCTGGCAGCTGCTTCCAGAGGATGGACCAGGAATCATCCACTGTCCCCAGACAAGGACCCTGTTGCTGGAGGGTTATGAGGAAAGGAACTGGCAGCCAATCACAGAGGAGGAGTGATGGAATACTTGCAAGAAAGCCTAGAGCAGGAAGCATTCAATCTCCGGTTGGCTTTTCCATCGTGTGGCTCTGTGGTGAGGCGGTGCATCATGGCGACAGAATGTTGTGTCGGGGCAGAGCAAAGCCCTCACCTCATTGGGAGAGAGGGTGAATCCCAGGGATAAGATAAAGTCTGAAAAGGCCTGTCCCCAATGACTCCCATCCTCCAACGGGGTCGCACCTCCTAAAAACAAGAACTGGGTTAAGTGGATTAACCCAGTTATGAGACTGGATGCCTTCATAATCCAACTATCTTTGGTGGCACCACCATCTGGGGACCAAGCCTTGAAACACACAGGAGGGACGAGGGCTGCCTAGAGCCTAATTAAAAGTACCCACTAGGAACATGAACAACCTGTCACATCTGTTAGACACAGCAGGACCCGGCCAGGTAACATGGCCTTAGAATTTAGAAGCAAATAGCAAGGAAGAAAGCCCAGAGTCAATTAGGACCAGTCCTTTATGGCTCAAGAAAGCCAGCCAAGGCAGATGGAATTGTGCATGCGCCACTTAAGCCACAGTAGGGAGACACCAGAGACAGTGCTCTGCTGTGATTTAGACTTTTTCAGCACTGTGTTCCTTTCCTGAGAGAACTAGGGGCAACAGCCAATTTTCTTTTTCTCGAGATAGGGTTTTTCTGTGTAGCTCTGTGTGTCCTGGAACTCACTCTATAGACCAGGCTGGCCTGGAACTCAGAGATCCACCTGCCTCTGCCTCCTGAGTGCTGGGATTAAAGGTGTGTATCACCACCCAGTTTGGATCTGCCATCTCTAAGTTACCATGAGATTGCATACTGTGGCAAGAGAATATGTACACAGCGGGCTTCATCCCTCCCCTTTGGCTCTGCCCTGGTCCCGACCTACTGGAAGAAGCCATCCACATCCAGGTAGTAGATCTCCCTATGCAGCAGTCAGCTGTGGAAGTGAGAGCATTTCCTACCCAGAAGCAACCTTTCTAATCTCCTAGGCTTTTCTCCACCCAACCAAATTGTCAACCAAGATTAGCCAGCCCCCTGGACTCATTCCCTTGGCAAAGCTTTGAAGATACCCTGTTTCCAGAGGAGGGGATAAAGCCA
Source organism: Microtus oregoni (assembly GCF_018167655.1). Classification (NCBI taxonomy): domain Eukaryota; kingdom Metazoa; phylum Chordata; class Mammalia; order Rodentia; family Cricetidae; genus Microtus; species Microtus oregoni. The sequence continues at coordinate 58,997,225 of NW_024543063.1, read as the reverse complement.
GCACTATCATGGGAATCCTTCCTCACCAGAGATGTTAGATCATCCAGAAGGATCAGGAACAAAAGCCCAGGCTGCCTGGGTGGGTCACCCAGGCCTCAGGAGGCCATAGCCTCACTGCACTGATTGTCCATTCTTAGAACTTCAGGCAGGAAAAAAAAAAAGGAGGGGGGAGAGCTGAGAAATCAAATCAGCAAGGCTATCTTCGAGAAATCCAGCGAGGGCAAGAAGTCAGAAAATGTTAATGGCAGAGAGAGCGGAAGTGAATGGCTAAGCCTTCATCTTTGGAGGCCGTGTAACCTGGACAACCTCTCCGAGGAGCAGCAGTGGGGGCTTGTGTCATCTTTAGCATTAATACAAGCGTTTGCCACAAGCTCATAGGTCACACGGATACATTGTTGCTTTTGCTTTCTGCCCATGGTGGTGGGTAGGGCAGACGTCAGGCAAAACTGCCCCCCCCATCCTCGACTGCGAGCAGAATTTATCCTTAGAGTTTGAGAAGAACGAACACAACTTACAACTCCAGCTGGCATTCTTCTGCTTTTGTTCAATTACCAGGAGGCGCTCAGGACCTAGGCCCGGTGTTGAGGCCAATACCCTCCCCGAAGCCAGCAGGGAGCTCTCTGCAGAGGCCACCAGCCAAGCACAGCTCATTTGCTTAGGAGTCTTAACAACGAACAAACACACAAGCCCCCAGCCCACAGGCCTCTCTGGCTCCCTCCTCCCATAGGCGAGGAGGGGGCCAGAAAGGGGCTGAGGTTATTGGAATGCTATTTTAAACTGCAAATCGGTGTTAGCCAAAACCTTGAGGCTGATTAAACATGACCTTCAGGCCACAGAGCTCAGGCTCAAGAAGGCAGAAAGGCTTCCACCCTCTTCGCGGCTCCAAGATTGTTTATTGGCTTGAGAGCCCTTACGGGGCCCCGCCAAGCAGAAGGGCGAGCAGGGGGGAGCTTTAATATCTAAAGGGAGAGATCAAAAGCGGTTGACATTTCTGGCAGCGAGCGAGCGCGTGCGTATCTTTATATGTATAGTGTTATAGCTGGGCAGAAGGGAAAGGCATTTCTTCTCTGCGTTAAATCAAATCGGGCCACATGGTCTTGATCTTGGCTGTGTTGTCATATAATCCAACCGAGTTTAACTGACACAGAGTGTTTCTGATCTGAACAGTTAACATGGAAATTTGGCCCAAATAACTCCATACACATTCGGAACATGAACTTGGTTTAATCATCAGAAATGATGGGAAAGGCCCCTCCCTGTCTGCTCCAGGGAGCCAGGCAGAGGGGTGGTTTGTGGGTAGAGCTTCTGGATCTTCCTCATACCCTGCCGATGGAGACCCCAGGAAAAGACATTCATTCGGGCCATGACTATTCCATGTCTGAGCCTGGAGTTCTGGGATTTCTTCTTCAACATCCCAAAGGGGACCAGTGACCTTGACTTGTTCAAAGCATCTACCATAGCCAGAAGTCAGGGATGATTCCTGAAGGTGCCTGTGGATTGACCTACCTTGTGGATCCTGGTAACCTTGTGGTGAAAGTAGAAGCCACAGTGACATTAGACCTATTAGAAAGCTATCCCCTGGCAGCTGGCACAGTGCCTGGAACTTGGCAGCTGTCCAAGCAACATGGACAGGATTGGCTTGAATAACGAATGTGGGCCAGACTCAAGGAGCTGGCTCTGTCTACGCATTTCCTCCCCCCATTCCCTGGAAATCAAATCCCGCTTTACTCCCAGAAAGCTCCCAGGTAATGGGCATGTCTACCCCAAATGATGGCATCTGTTGTGCGATGTCATCAAAAGGGGCCTTGGGACAACCCTAGTCTCTCTCCTCTCCTCCTTTGTAGCTGGGATGGTCCTCGGATTCTGTTCTGGCTCCCGAGGCCCAGATGAGTATCTGCTAGGAGAGTTTGGTAGATTGTGAGTTCTGGGTTAGAGGGAACAGACAGTGTGTCCATACTCACCTTTGCCTCTGTTTCCAGAAGAGTTTGATGTGTCATTGACAGCTAAATGTCTCCCCAAGTTTGTCTCTTGGCCCTTTTGCTGTCCTTGAGAAATGGCTGCTTTCTCTGCTCATCAGAGTTAAATCCAGTCATAGAGAATATCTTCAAGAAAAGCATGAGACTGCCATGAGGCCACCCTAAGGCCACAGCTTTCTTCTTGCCACCACATTCTCCACCCCACATGTGTCTGAGGGCTTTCCTGAGTGGCCTCACTCCTAGGCTGTGGGAGCAGAGACACACACTCAGTGATGAACTATTCCTCTTTGTCCCATGACTTGTGACATGTGACCAGTGACTTTGGTCAAGGCAAGATGGGAAGCAGCATTTGGAACTCTCTAGACTAATTCTTCCCAAGAGAGGGGCCGAGAGAGCCCAGAGAACAGGTAGGAGTGCAGCATTCTAGTCCCCAATTCTTCTCTTTGTGCCTCTTCCCTGGCCTCACATCCCTCTTCCGCAAAATGTCACGGCAACATTTCCTACTTACGAGAATTGCAGGGGCTGGTAACATGGCTCAGTGGGTACAGGTGCTTGTGGCCAAGCCCAGTGACCAGGTTTCCATCCCCAGGACCCATATGGTAAAAGGGGAGAACTGGCTCCGTCAAGTTATCCTCTGACTCTCACGTGTACATGTGGACGGACTGTGGCAGGGTATGAATGAACTTGCTATATGACATCTGGACTGTGCCACACTTAGTCATGTTAGGTGCGTGTAACATGGTGGTCCTTGCTATGGTTTTTGTCCCTGGGTGTCACCATGGCAGGCCCTGAACAGCAAGACACAGAGGTAAAGGCAGCTCAGCAGAGTACCTGAGGCAGACATGCAGAGAGACAATGCTGAGGCAACATGGCATTTTGGGAATGGGGACCCAGCCTGGTTTGGGATTGGTTTGGTGGGGGAGGGGATTCACAAAAAGCGGAGCTGGACTGGATGATTTCAAGAAACTGTTGGGAAGCTGCCCTGAGCAGAGTCTGGGTCAGAGTCAAGGGACTGGACGGTCCTTTTTCTCAGCAGAAAAAGAAAGGAAATGAATTAGAAATGGAAGGGGGCTAGGCAAGAGCTCCACCTCATCTGGGTCTAGCTCGCTACAGCCTCAGCTAATGAGAGTCCTGAAGCATGAACAACAGCACAGCCATGGTTTCCCTTGGGGACCAGGTACACAGACCTATGAGTGCTTGTAAAAGAGAAGGGGGCTAGACCCCAGGACAGCCATCGCATTCCTGGAGACAGACCCTAACTCAGTCAAGAGGCCAGCACCACCCATGAGCCAATCTATCCAAGGCTCTGCCTGCAAGGGCAGTTTCATTTCAACACGTGTTAGTGGGCGAGAGACAAAGCTTTCCAGGACGATTAGCAGGAGAATGGAGTCACTGGGCAGAAATGAGTCAGGGGAGTTCCTGACATGATGGCAGACCAGGAGGCAGTGTGCTCAGGCAGGAACCAGAAGCTGGCGCCATCTTTAAGGCCTCGCCCCAGTGACTCACTCCTTCCAGCTAGGCCACATGTCCCAAAGGTTCCACAACCTCCATGAACAGCAGCATCAGCGGGGGTCTGTGATCATCAAACACAAGTCTACAGGAACCCCATTACATCCAAATGATAACACAAGCAACCCCTTTACACCCAAATGCTAGCACAAACATTCTTGTTGTTTTGTTTTTGTTCTTGTTTTTATTTATTTATTTATTTTGTGTGTGTGTGTGTGTGCAGGGTCTTAGAATGTAGCTCAGGCAGGCTTAGAACTCATGGTTCTTATGCCTCAGCCTTTTGAAGTCTGGGATGTCCATGTATGCCAGTCTGCTCCTGAATAGATAGTATTCAGTGTCCAGGGCTAGGCAAAGATCTGCCTGTACTACTCACAGCACAAGTTCAAGAGGAGATTTTGGAACACAGGTGTAATAGGGATGGTCACCTGCAATTAGCCTACAACCCAAAAACCCCTTAAGGAGATGTGAATTTACTTTGGCCACACGGCACAGTCTATAAATGGGCAACTTGGAGTTCATACCAGCAATGCCCATGAGTTTAGTTTTTCTGTTTCAGCATTCTTAGCATGGCAATGGTCATCCTCTAATTTGTAGCCTCATGTCAGAATGTGACCACTAGACGTCCATCCACATTTCAAACATGCAGAAAACACAAAAGGAAAAGAGAAAGATGTCGTCCATGTTATCAGGGCAATATTCATCTTTCCTCTAGAAACTCGGCGTTTGTCTCTCATTCGGCAGAATGGCGTCAACAGCTTAGCTTTGAGGAAGAAGAGGCAGAAAGAATGGAAGAGCCAGCACCCCAGGAAATCTGCGTGAACGTCTTTCCCCAAGGAATGGCTGCAGAGATAAGAAAGAATAAGAACTATCCATAGACATACTAGTGTGGAGGGGAAAGTTTCGCGAGGCCTCCCCCTTTGGAGAAAAAACTAGAGGCAACTATTGACTGCTGGGAGGAGAACTGGCCTCTTCCAAGGATGCTTCTCATTGGTTGTTCAATGTAGAGTGGTCAGCACTGAAACCATATCTACATAAACAACAAAAACAGGCCCCACAGGCTGTATTTATACATTAGCGCACATACACAAACCAATAATAATAAAAGAAAAAGAGGCTATCAACTTGGAAGTGGGGAATATGGAAGGATTTTGAGTTGGGGGAGGGTACTTGGGAGGGGCTGGAGGAAAGAAAGGGAGTGTGGGAAGGAGTAACGGAATTCTATTTCAATCGGATATTTTTTAAAGAGATAAAAGAAACTGTTGCATTTGGAGCTTATATAAAGTTTTCATAATTTGAGCTACCTGTGTATTTTAAGGCATTTGATTGAAAATTAGTGCACTTTCTCTGAAACAGGAAGACTGGGAAGACCACTAATTTGTAGTACAACATGTGGCTCCCTTGAAGACAAATTAGGATCTGGTTGGTCAGCAGGAAGGAAGACGAGTGGGGCCTGGAACAAGCAGTCCTGCCTTAAAGATATAAGTTGCGAAATGCTTACCTTCCTCCTAACACCGTCCCCACGTTGCAGCTGCAATAGACAACAGCAAAATTGAACCAGGAGCCACAAATTAACGAGTTAGGGCTTCACAATCGCACATTTGAGGAGTAGCCCCGCGCGCACCACCGTCTCTGCCACCAGCTGGTTATAGGAGCTGATTTCTAATAAACACAGATTGGCAGGTGCTCATGGAGGGAGGGGGTCAACAGTGCACCCGCACAGCTTTATTGATGCCTTGTCAATCAACTGCTCTTATTTTGTTGTTTAATTTTTTTTAAGTGCATGTAAGCACTTTCCCTGCTAATGGCTGACTTATTGAACGGCCCCACCGAATATTTCGTCTCCCCCACCAGCTGCAGTGGCTGGTTATCTACTTTGTGGTTCTGAGTTGGAGGCTAAATTGACCTCATATTCATGCCCTTTTCCAGGGAAATTGCAGGGGTCTGAACAAATTCAATACTGTCCAATAAAGTGTGGCTGCCCAGCCTGGTCCAAGCTCCTGCCACAGGGCTTTGGCTTTGCTGCTGACATAAAGGATGTAATTTGACAAATGGAGCATCCAGGCATATGGTCGTGTAGGCCATTATGTTAAACTTGCAGAAGAATCTCCTCACCTGGGAACCTGGCCTCCCCCATAAAGCAGACCGGTCCTTCAAAGCATGTGTAGTCCTTGCTCAGATCACACAGGTCTGGGCAGAGACCACATGGACTGACTCCCTCCCCCTGCTCCTGGCCACCAGACCTAGCCATTCCTATCGCTTCCGTGTCATGTTCCCTTCAGACTAACTCATCCCAGCTAAATGTGCTCCTTGCCCTGAATATCCCTGACAGTCTCATCCATACCTTACCTTACCTGGAAAGCCCTTCTTTCTCCTCAGACTCGCTATACCCTGCGACTCCATTACTCATTCAAATTCTTTCAACTTTTCCACACACATCTTCAAGTCCTCATTATTTAAGGTTCCCTTTGGGCTTTCTCCATGGATGGGGTCCTGCCCTCTTAGGAAAGCTCAGTGCTGGCCTTCCTGGAATCTCAGTATGTGGTGATGCTGATGATGATGGTAGTGATGATGGCTAAGATGATGATGATGACTATGATGATTATTTTAGTGATTGTGATGCCGATGCAATGATGATGAGAACCACAATAGTGATAATGATCAGAATAATGATGGTGACAATGGTGACAAAGATGATAATGAGGTGATGATGGTGAAGATGACAATGATGATGATATTGACATGGCGTTGGTGATCATGGCAGCAGTGGTGACACTGATGACTGTTATAGTCTGAATATGAGCCACACTTACACAGGCTCACATGTAGGATGTTTGATAGCCAGAGGATGGGTTTCAGGGATGTGTTATATTCTGATCAATGGATTAATCCCTTGGTGAATGTATAATGTGACAACATTCTTTATTAGGAGGTGTGGAGAAGTTGGAAGTGGGGCCTATCCAGAGATAGTAGGCTACTAGAGCTCACCCTTGGGGCCCATATCATGCTCTGACCCCTTTCTGTATTCCCCTTCTCTGTTTGCTACCCACCAGGAGGTGAGGAGTCCCTCCCACATGCTCCTGGTGCCATGATGGTTTCCTCACCATGGTCCAGAATCAACAAGCCAAGAACTATGGGCTGAAGCCTTCTAAGTCAGGAGATGAAAATCCATCCTTCCTCAGTAAGTTGTTGGTGTCAGGTATTTTGTCACAGAGATGAGAAGAGGAGCAAATAACACATCTAATGATGAAGATGGTGGAGATGGTGGAGATGGTGGAGATGATGGAGATGATGGAGATGATGGAGATGGTGGAGATGGTAGAGATGATGGAGATGGTAGAGATGATGGAGATGGTGGAGATGGTGGAGATGATGGAGATGGTGGAGATGGTGGAGACGATGGAGACGGTGGAGATGGTGGAGATGATGGAGATGGTGGAGATGGTGGAGATGATGGAGATGGTGGAGATGGTGGAGATGGTGGAGACGATGGAGATGGTGGAGACGATGGAGATGGTGGAGATGGTGGAGATGATGGTGATGGTGGAGATGGTGAAGATGATGGAGATGGTGGAGATGGTAGAGATGATGGAGATGGTAGAGATGATGGAGATGGTGGAGATGGTGGAGATGATGGAGATGGTAGAGACGATGGAGATGGTAGAGATGATGGAGATGGTAGAGATGGTGGAGATGGTGGAGATGATGGAGAAGGTGGAGATGGTGGAGATGGTGGAGATGGTGGAAATGATGGAGAAGGTGGAGATGGTGGAGATGATGGAGATGGTGGAGATGGTGAAGATGATGGAGATGATGGAGATGGTAGAGATGATGGAGATGGTAGAGATGGTGGAGATGGTGGAGATGATGGAGAAGGTGGAGATGGTGGAGATGATGGAGATGGTGGAGATGGTGGAGATGATGGAGATGGTGGAGATGATGGAGATGGTGGAGATGGTGGAGATGATGGTGATGGTGGAGATGGTGGAGATGATGGAGATGGTGGAGATGGTGGAGATGATGGTGATGATGGAGATGATGGTGATGGTGGAGATGATGGACATGGTGGAGATGGTGGAGATGATGGAGATGGTGGAGATGATGGTGATGGTGGAGACGATGGAGATGGTGGAGATGATGGAGATGGAGGAGATGATGGAGATGGAGGAGATGATGGACATGGTGGAGATGGTGGAGATGGTGGTGATCTGGTGACAGGGATGACACTGCTGATGGTAAAGAAAGGAAAGGTTCTCATTTATTGAGCTCTTACTGTGTGCCTGGCAAGGAGTTCTTCAAAAAATTATCCCATTTTAGAATAATTGTTGTAAGTTTGTTTCCATTCATTTATTTTCTTGCAATGACTCACTAAGGTAGGTGCTATGTTAATTACAGTTTTTACAAGGAGGTAAGGGCCAAGAGAAGCCAGTGGCTTTCTCAGCTGACAGACAGTGGCTCATGTACTCCTCATAATGTATTATAAAGTCATACATTTGACTCCATATCCTGAGTCCTCCTCTGGTTCCAGCGCCCCATGACTGCTCAATGCAGGGATATGCCTCCTACAGCAGGAATCCTTAGTATGCAGGAGTAAGGTGAGGAAGATCCTGAAATCTTGATCCTGAAGGGGCTGCACCCATAGCTCTCATGGTCAAAGATGTGAACAAAAGCAAATCTAACAATGTGGAGAGAAAGGATGGCTCTGACTGAGTCTACATGGACTGAGAACTATTAACAGGCCTCCAACCCTAGAACAGCTGCACCCACTCCTGGTGGGACATCACTGTGATCTGAAGCTGCTCTCTTGGGAAGATTAACTCACCCATCTGCCCAAGAACTCCCCTTTTATTGCACAGATGGACAGGCTTCGAGTCCCGGAAATGCCATCATGAGGTAGAATAGGACCAGCACCTTGTTCTGCCATTTTATATTTGCTGGGCAGAGCTGGTTGGTAGCCGTATCAGTGCTGAAGAATGCCCAGGTTGGATTATGATCTGGAGGTTGGATTGAGGGAAGGGCTGCTAACTCTTCTCCTCGGGCTGGTCCCTCCCATAATGTCATCACAACCAGCTGGCTGCTTAAGATTGGAGCAGACCAACGGCACAAAGGACTTGATTTCAATGCTCCAGGAGAAAAAAAGTCAGATGAACCCAGGAACCCTGGGTGTGTGTTTCAAGGAAAACCCCATTCCATCTGAAGATTTGGCAAAACCAGGCCCCATAGGCATGCAGTGTGGCTGACTTTCTTTTTGGGACAATGAATGACTTGATAATGCCTACATGTCCCTAAACCTCTGGGGAAGAAACCTTGATCCCAACACAATACTATACAGGAGTGGTCGATGCTGGCAAAATGACAATATAACAGTGTCAAAGATTTCACAAAAATATGAAGGACAGCTCAACCCTGGGCAAGCCTCCTTATTTCAGTGCTTTCTTAGCTTCCCAACACAGCCACTAGGTCCTTCTGCTTGAGCAGGCCAAAGAAATAGGGGTAGGGGGCTCGTGTGCCACCACCCCATTCTCTTGGGCCTCAGGAGGGCAGGCTTATCAGGCTTTCAGTGTCACCAGCAGGGTTACGCTCCAGTTGCCATCATAGGAATATGTCCTTCCCTGCCATCTGTTACTTTATTTTCCTTCCTATCTAGTGTACCCACTTGCAAAGGGTCTACCAAGGAAGCCATCATAAACATTCTGACTCTTGGAGATGGCAAACCACGACAAGGGGACAGAGGGTGACAGCAATGACGACAACACTGAGGATGAACCCCTCGTGGCACTATGCCAGCACCCCACCTTGTTGTCACCCACAGGGTGCAGGCCCGTGACTCCAGATCCCAGTTTATGTAGAAACAGAAAATCTCTCTTCACATAAAATAACCCCATTCCTTTGCTTTTTGTAAGGGTGTCTTGAATTACTAATTTAAAGTAAGAACATATGGCTACTAATCAAACCAAATGCAGTGAGATCAACTTGTGGGCAAACTCTGGCTAAAGGTAGGAAGCTGGAATGTAGGGGCTACAACATGCTACTTTTTAGGATCGTGATAGATACATGGCGTGACAAGTAGAGAGTGACAGAAGGGCCAGTCAAGCTCTCAGTGGAGGGCATTGAGACCTCTAAGTGTCCCAAACTGTCATCCTCTAAGTTGGTAAAACTTGAGTCCAAAGTGACAGAAGAATCCCCCGTGGCACCTTATATGGGCAGGGGAGGGGAGGATGCCACCTCTTTCTCCATCTGCTCCTTTGGAGGCTTAAAACCTCAAAATGGTCTCTCTGTATCTTCGAAAGTTCTGAAGACAGTGTGCAAGTCACCACCACTTGTGGATGATCAAAGTCAGTCCTCCAGCAAGGCAATGAGCAGCGGGAGAAAATACCATCTTCCAATAAGATGCCTATTGGTTCCTGAACCAGGATGTTTACTAAGAGGCATAGCAGATAGAGATTCTCCTGCCAGTGGCCCAGTTTTTCAAAGTTCCCTGTCTTATTTTGATGTTGGCAACAACAAACCAGCTTCAGTTTTCTGTTTCTAACTAATGTAATTAGAGAGATGGTTCCTTTTTATATACAACCTCGGTCTGGTTCCTAACACTGGCACCAGGTAGCTCACAACTGCCTATCTGATACTCCAGTTCAGGGGGATCTGGTGCCCTCTTCTGGCTTCTGTGAACACTGCTATCAACATGATACACACATGCAAACATGCACACATACATACACACAAAATAAAAATGGGTGAGTCTTCAAAAATTTAGTTATATCAACTTTATCTATGCTGTTATTGTTATTTTGTCATCATCACCACCATCATTGTCATCATCATCATCATCATCATCATCTATATTATGGCTGGGAAATCAGTAGCACTCCTGTCAGTGTTGAGAAAGCTCAAGTCACTGGGGTTCACTGCCCTTCAACTCAGCCTGTCTTGTGCCTGGCTTAGACCTTCAGCAAACCTTCCTTCCCACGCTGAAACCTGCCTCCATCTGCCTCATCCTCATGAGCTGCAGATGTAAAACAGCCACTTGTGGAGAAGCAGGCCAGGTGGGTGCATCTGACTCAGAGGAGGTGGGGAAGGGGGTGTGAAAACGGTGTGGAAACACACAGCTCTGAGTACAGCTTCTATAACTGAAAAATGAAAAGCAAGGGCTGTTTTCTATGACACAAATCATATTGAGGCCAGGCTTGGGGTCACACACCTGTAATCCTAGTTCTCAGGAGCTGAGGCAGGAGGATGTCTAGTTCAAGGCCAGTCAGAACTATGGAGCGAGACTCAGTCTCAACAAGGAATAAGCACAGCTTCTAGAGATCATGGCTGGTGGGATGACCAGAAGACAGTCAACTCTGCCCTTTCACAGGGTGAGTCCCTGCAACCCTGGGATGGGAAGGACTGATATTTCTCTAAATATTAAATGGAAAACCCAGCTGAGTTCATCTGTGTGTCTAGCTCCCCTTCAGACATCTAATGACAGCTGTCATAGCTTCTCAGCCCCTCCTCTTGGGGGCAATCACTCCAATCCTCCAGCCCCTCTCCTGTTCCTTTGTATATGCCTTCCTTTATATATACCATGCACTTTCCAAATGGAACATTTGCCCCTGGGAAAGAATCAGAGATGACTCAGGGTTCAGTAAAGCATCAGGGAGAGACCATTTTAGTTCATTCATTATTTTCAGTATTAAAAACAGCGGGTACTTGTTCAAGTGTAGTCCGATATCAGAGCAGACACCTGAACCACCTCGTGGACACTGGGAGCATCCCTGCATGTTGGGATTATCCACTACCATGTCTCAATTCTTGCTGATGTCTCCATTGACAAGTCTGAGAACCCCCGAGCTGGAAGGGCAAAGCCCACAGAAGAAATGAATGGGCATTGGGACTTGCATGCAATCACCCACCATGCCCCCTTGACTACTGGCCCAATGCCAGGCAGGATGAGCCATGCTAGAGTAGACAGCAGGAACCACTTAAAACTTGAGACTCTTGACAGCAAAACCAGTGGGAACTGCAGAGCCCAAATCAATGCGTAATTCCGGCCTCTGGTCTCCCAGGTCTGGATGGAGGCAGGTCTGCTCGATTTTTTTGTTTGGACCTCAAAATATAACATTTCTTTGAAATTTCTCTGTAATCCACAGAGCATGTGGTGAATTCTACAGTGATAATATGTTCATTTATTCATGAATTCAACAAATATTTATTGAGCCTTTGCCATATGCTGGGAACACATAGAGGTCCCCACAGATACACTTTAAAAATCCAATGTATCATTAACAAACTACCATTGGCATGTGTGCGTGTGTGTGTGTGTGTGTTGTGTGTGTGCGCGCACACATCTGTCCATGTCTGTATGTATGGCTGATTCTCTTGAGCAGGTCAGAGGGTTCCATGGTAACCTAATTTACATTTTCTATTATTGAACCATGTGATTTCCATACAGTGTGGGAATATTCATACATCCCCATGTTGAGTCCAAATGAGCGATGAACAATGGCTGGTGGATTTCAGATTGTCTAGGCTGGCATGACCTCGGCAATCACAGGAAATACTGGTACCCAAGGCTGTCCCCGTTCAACCTGTTTTTCAGACTCATCCCAGGAAGGCACTGATGTTCATTCTCAGTGCTCAGCTGTAAAGATCAAATATTTTCTGGCTCAGCCTCGAATCTTTTCAGAAGCATGAATAAGCAACTCACCAATTCACCCAGCTCCATGGGTATCAATCCTGGTAGCACCTTAAGCATTTTGTTTGTTTGTTTGTTGAGGCTTGTTTATTGCTTTGTTTTGTTTCGAAGCAGAGTCTCACTAGGTAGCCCAGGCTGCCATCCTTCTGCTCTGATATCCAAATGCTAGGGTTAGGGCCATGGAGTATCATGCCTGGATAATATCAGCATCTTTTATAAAGGAAGGATGCCTCTGCTGACTAGTCCTGTGTCAACCTGACACAAGCTGGAGTTACCTGAAAGGAGGGAACCTCAGTTGAGAAAATGCCTCCATAAGATCCAGAGGTGAGGCATTTTCTTAGTGATTGATGGGGGAGGGCTCAGCCCATTGTGGATGGTTCCATCCCTGGTCTGGTGGGTCCTGGCTTCTATTAAGAAAGCAGAGCAAGCCATGAGGAACAGGCCAGTAAGCAGCACCCCTCCCTGGTCTCTGCATCATCTCTTTTCTCCAGGTTTCTGCCTGTGAGTTCCTGTCCGGGCTTCTTTTGATAATAAATAGCGATATGGATGTGTAAGCCAAATAAACCCCTTCCTCCAAAACTTGCCTTTCAGTCATGGTGTTCATTGCAGGTGTAGAAACACTAACTAAGACAAAGTCCAAATGAAACCCAGACTCTGATTAAGGTGGTCGGAACCACAGCCCACATATCAGTTCTTTTCCAGAAAGTTCTCAGATGATTCTACTCTGTATTTATATTGGGAGTCATTTTGAACAGCTGGAAGGGACCACATTTTCCTGATGGCACACTACAGGAGTGATCCTGGGTCACAGGTCTCAGATCCATGTGAATGCTAAATTGCTATTAAGTACAAACAATAGGCACCCAGAAATAGCTAGAAGCTGTAGAATGTAGCCACAGGGTGAACTCGAGGCTTGTCTGGACTAAAGGAGTTCTCTCTTTCCCCAAGTAGCATCTTCTGTTGACCTACTGAGCCAAGTGTCTGACTATAAGGATGTAGACAAGCACTACTTCTGGTCGTGACAAATCCCATGGGGTAATGTTTAATTTCCATCATGGCCAACTTGACAGGGTTTAGAATCACCATGGAGACAGAGCTCTGGATGAGTCTATGAGGGTGTGTCCACAAAGGTTTAACTGAGCAAAGAAGACCCACTCTGGATGTAGATGACATCCTCCCACCACCTGAGGTCCTGGACTGCATAAAAGAAGAAAGCAAGCAAGTGCCATCATTCATGTCTCCTTGCTTCCTGACTGCAGCTTCAGTAACTAGATATCCAAAGTGCCTGTCAGCATGTCATCCAGCCACAATGGCCCGTGTCCCCTCAAACTGTGAGCGGAAGCCAGCTCTTCCTCTCTCAGTTGGCTTTGTTCAGGTATTTGGTCACAGAAGAGTTACAAATACACAGAGCATGTCCGCCACTTCTCTACCGGAAGTTCCAAGCAGGAGAGTTTAGGGTTATTTCTGCTGTTAAAACATTAGCACAGAGTTAAATGACAGTTTTGGAGGTTACAGAGCCCACGGTCTGGCCTCTGTTTCCAAGATGACCCCTTGAACATAGCGTCCCCACAAAGCAGAAAGGCAAAGAGGCATAACTAGTTCCTGCCAGACCTTCCATATGGCGCTAACTCCATCCACGAGTCTGCAACACTCACAACGCCCTTATCTCCTTCAGACACTGCTTCGCAACACTGTTGCCATGAAGAATCAGTTTCACTTATGAGGTTCAGAGGGAATACAGGCTTCCCAATGTAAGGCAAGGGTTAGGAAACACAACCTAAGTTGAAGTGGACACTTAGAGCACTCGGTCGCATCTCTCAGGAAGACACAGGACTACTTGGGGCCATCATGTGGCTGCCATCATTTCCTCATGATGTTTCTGTGTCAAAGCTCTCAAATTTAGACAAGGGGGGGGGGGACATGCGATGGATACCTCAAAAAGGACTGGACCAGGGTCTGCTTCCTGGTCCCTTTCAGCCTGGGAACCTTTAGCCACTTCTTCATCGCTCTGCAGTTTCTTCATCCCTCCTCTCCCTGTAAGTTGCATTCAGCAGCAGGCAACTGGCTTTCCACGGGCAAGCAGGAAGTTGAGAGCAACTGCAAGAGCATCTCTCGAAGTCAATTCCAGATGCTGGGTGGAGAGAATCTGATTGGCTCAGCTTTAGTCATGGGACTGTGGGCGACTGGGGTCTGATGGCGTGAATATAGCTGCCAGAGTTTGCCTGTAGGAGGGAGAGGCTGGCCTTGGGTACAGGGGACGTGTGTTGATGAGATATCCTACCTGTTAGTTTGTTCTCATACACAGGCAGGTTTGGTGAGCCTTGCAGGTGATGTGAGCATGTCTAAGAACAGACCGACCTGTTGTTTAAAGCTAGGCATTACCTCTGGCTAGCTTGCTCCGTAGGCAGGAAGGAGAGAGGTGGGGGCCTTCTCCCTTGGGTGCCCCTGCATGCTGCCCTTGGGACCGTTTGGCAGGAACACACGGCATCCTAATTACCAGCAGGACTTAATCAAAGCGCTTCCCACTGCAGGCGCGATGCTAGCCAGGAATGTCTCCAAGCTGAAATTCTTAGAATGCTTGTTTTATGAGGAACTTTTTACATGTTAACTTTTTCCAAAAGCCAGTGCGAGGAGCCGTCCCTACAGACATCTGAGAGCATTTGGCTGTCTTAATTCTCTCATGATGTTTCATTAATATCCATTTTCTCCCTGCATCCCAGCCTGGCAGGTCCCTTTACCAGCGCTCTAGTCTCTCAGCCTCCTGGCTTTTTTTTTTTTTTCACTTTAACTTTTCCCTAGAGTTCTTCCTCCTTTCCTAAGAAATTCTCCTAAATCCTCTCTATAAAAAATGGAGAACACGGAGGCCTTCATGACTCTCCCCCCACTCCCCGCTTCAGGCTTGTTCCATAAGAGAAAGGTTGGAGGGGAAACACTACAGAAACAGGCCTTGATACAATTCCTTAACCCTGCCTTTGGGCTATCTCCAGTCCTAAGCTCTAGGAGTCCAGTGAGTGCTATTTTGATGGATATTCATTCTCTCTCTCTCTCTCTCTCCCTCTTTCCCTCCCTCCCTCTCCTTTCCTTCACTCTCTCCTTTCCTTTCTATCTTTTCTTCCTTCATAAAAGTGTGTATATGCAAGAGTCTATATAAGGTTTTGTTCACATGAATGTAGTTGCTGGCAGAGGCCAGAAGAGGGCGTTAGATTGCCTGGAACTGGAGTTATACCCACTTGTGAGCCACTCAGTGTGGGTACCGGGAAGCAATTCCTGTCCTTTGGGCAATCTCCAGCACTCTTAAGCACTGGGCCATATATCCCTCCCCTTACTGGCTTTTTTTTCAATACTCAAAGATTGAGACATAGTGAACTAGAGATCATTCCCAACTGACTTGAGTCCTCTTCTGCCTCTGCGAGGAAGGTGAGGTGCAACTAAACCTTGAAATGCAGGGCTGGCAGGAATTTTCCGAGGAGGGCTCTGTAGCAAAGGAAATTGTCCCAAGGACTGACCAGTAGGCTACATGAAATTTAAGTTTCTGCATAAAAAGGAAAATGACCAGCATGACAGCAGAAGCCTACAGAACGTTGCCAGTTCTATCTTATTAGATAGGGGCTGATATTTAGAAGATAGAAAGAACTGGGAAAATTTGATACCAAGACCAGGTGACAGGGCTCAACAGGTAAAGGCACTTGCTGACAAGCCTGATGATTTACTGAATCCTCAAGACTTCCATGGTGGAGGAGAGAACCACCCTCGATAAACCGTACTTTGACTTCCTCACATGCACCAGGCCATGTGAGCTTCCCCTAATAAATAAACAGAATGCAATAAAAATTTTAATTGAGTACCTAAACCATAAAACTATCAGTCAATGAGCACACCAATGAAATGAACAGGCGGGTCTCAGAAGATGAAACACCAGTGATCAATGGACATTTTTTTAATGTTCAATATCCTCAGCCTTTAGGAAAATATGAATTAAAGCCACTTTGAGATTCTGGCTCACCTGAATCAGAATGAGTATGAACAAGAGAACCAAATGAGGAGGAAGCTGTAAGAAAGGGAACCATTGTTCATTGCTGGTGGGAGGATGAACTAGCACAGTCACTGTGGAAATCAGTATGGAGGCAGTTCACAGAATTAAAGTAGAACTAAGTTAAGATACTCCATCTCCTGGACAGAGACCCAAAAGATTCTCTATCCTACCGCAGAGAGATTTGAGCATCCGTGTTTGTTGCTGTTGTGCTGACAATAGACAGCCTACAGACCCAGCCTCGATGCTCATCAAGAGAAGAATGGATGATGGCAGTATGACATTCATACAGAATGAAGTTTGCAGGAAAATGGACGTAATTGAGAAGTGTTACATTGAGTGCGGTGGTACAGTCACAGAAAGACAAGCATCATGCGTTCCCTTACATTCTCTCTCCTAGAACCTAATTTTAATGTTTGTTTATATAAATACATGTCTGGGAGAGTGGGATAGACTATGGAGCTAGGTAAGACAGAATGAGGTGCCAAGGAAGGGAGGGGGGATGGCAAATGATCACACAGGATGTGGAGACAGGACAGAGGCTCCCAGGAATGTGAACACAGAAAGGAGGGGGCATGGGAAAGGAGGGCAAAGAAACATCAAAAATAATTTTTCTTCAAGCTAATAACACCCCCAAATATTCAAATTTGACTAGAACAAGAAAGAGCTAAAGCTAGGGCTGCCCAACTCTGAGCTCCAGGGAAGACAGGAGAGTGTGTTTGCTCTCCTGGCAGCTGGCCCCTGCAGATGACTGGAGGACAGGAGATGGGGAAGTCAAGGTATCTCTCTTTTTTAATCTCGCTCTCTTTTTAAATCATTCTTTACCTTCTTTGCTTCCTTGGTAAAAGTTGGTTTTCCCATGGCCCCCATGGCTGCACAGCCTCGAGCCATTGGTCTAGTTCCTTCTAGAAAACTGAGTCCTGAGGTTTGGTTCCACCACATCCTCTCTTCATCCCTTCCTGCCTAGACATTGCAGAACATCCTTCCTGGGAGGAAATTCCTTCACAGGTCAGAAGGGTCTGATACTGACCCTTGCTTGTCCCCTCCTGGCTCTTCCATTGTTCATGTCTTCCCCTCTACTGAATTCTCTCTCATTTTGTACTCACTCAAGTGCTTTCTTTTTTAATGAACCAAGAGTGATAGTATCTACTCACTCAATATTAAAAATCCCCATGTACCTATAAGATGTTGTTTCTAAAACTATCTGTTGCAAAGAGCCATTAAGAAAATACTTCTAGTCTATTATAAGTTGACATGTGAACCTACATGAACATACATGTTGAACATGTGTGGCATGGGCTTAGGTCATCTGCAGTTTAGAATCCCAAGAGTACCAAAGCTGATCTGTGTGATGTGATACGGGTCTCGGTAGACTTTTGGATGTTACAGCTGTGGGTAATTGCCATAAGAGTGCCTCACTTTGGTAGCAGCCCCACCACAGATCTCTGTAGGCTTGTGCGAGAGCACGGGCCACACTTTGGATACTTATTCCTGGGCAGCACCATCCCACAGTTTGGAGAGTAAGGTTACAGTATAAATCTCCCATCTTTTGGGGGTGGTGCGATTCTCTGACATGATGGAGGAAGGTCATTGGTTAAGTAATAAAGAAACTGCTTGGCCTCATAGGTTAAAACATAGGTGGGAGGAGTAAACACAACAGAATGCTGGGAGGAAGAGGAAGTGAGCTCAGAATCGACAGCTCTGCTCTCTGGAGCAGAGACACCATGCTCCCCTCTCCCGGACAGAGGCGATAGCTCTGCTCTCTGAGGCAGATGCATGAAGCTCAGATCCAGGATGGACGTAGGCTAGAATCTTCCCGGTAAGCGCACCTAGTGGTGCTACACAGATGATTAGAAATGGGCTAAATTAATATGTGAGAATTAGCCTAGAAGAGGCTAGATAGAAATGGGCCAAGCAGTGTTTAAATGAATACAGTTTGTGTGTTGTTATTTCGGGCATAAGCTAGCAGGTGGCCGGGGTGCTGGGGACGAAGCCTCACCGCTCCTATTACAACACATAGTATCTACTCACTCAATATTAAAAATGTATTAAAGATGTATTTTTCACATAGAGTCTCCACACTTCCCAATGCAAAAACCACATGTTATAAAGAGAGCAGTGGTGACCCTTCCTCACCAAGGGCCAACTTACTTTGCAGTCATTAAATCAGTCAGTCTTTAAAATATCCCAGGATGAGGATTAAATGGCCATCGTTATCCCTGGTTATCAATGCTCAGGGAATAATGTGGCCAGGATCACATGGCTTGAGGGTGACAGTGCCCAGATGTTTAGTTAGGATGCTGAGTGGCCACGCTCCCTTGCACTCTTACACATCAGAGGAGGATTAAGGATCCGAATGCCAAGGAAAGCTGTACCTGGGTTATTTCCCCTGTCACCCCGAACAGGATTCGCTGCCCTTAGTCTACACTGTTGTGGGATATTTGTACACTGTGGGAAGATGTATTACTATGATTTGTGCAGTAAAGAGCTGAATGGCCCATAGCTAGGCAGAAGAGGTTAAGTGGGACTTCCAGGGACAGAGAGGACTCTGGGAGGAAGAAAGGCAGAGTTGCCAACCTGAACCGGAGAGAAAACGGGAGGTGCAAGACAGAAGAGAGGTAAGGCCACGTGGCAGAACATATATGAATACAAATGGGTTAAGTGATAAGAGCTAGTCAAGACAAGCCTAAGCCAAAGGTCGAGCTTTCATAATCAAGGATCCTTAGTCCTCCTGTGATGTGGAGAGTGGATGAGTGCTTGTGGGTTGGTGGCTGACAGAAAAGCTTGCTACGCCACACTGCTCCCGCGTTGAACCAGTTCTGCCAACCTTTCTTCAAGGCTTCCCCACTCTTGAGGCTGCCCTTCTCTGATACCCTATGTTACCCTACGTCCCTGACAATCTACAAGACACCGAATCTGTGCAGAGTGCCATTCAATCCTGCTGTCCCCCAGGCTGTGTTTAGAGGCACTTTCTTGCTGTCTGCCATACAAAAACACAGGCTTTTATAATAACCATGGCTCCTGGCACACAGCTAATATTTACTGAGCACTTCTTGGCGCCAGGCGGTGCTTTCAACTCTGTCCCCATAATAACTTATTTAATATTTGCAAAAGCAGGACTGAGTGCTTTTATTATGCTCTTTTGACAGGCGTGCAAACTTAGAAGGGAGGTTTAAAAGTTTCTTCCATGCTGAGTCAGCCCCTGCCGCGGCAACAAAGCATAAAAGACTAAGGCGCTTAAACAACAGATAATCTTCCCTCCCTTGTCCTGAGGCTGAAGGTCCAAGAGCACCGTGCCAGTGTTTGAAGAGGGTGAAGTGACCTCTCTCCATGCTCTGTCTCCTGGTCTAACCAGGTGGTTTCTCCCACTTCCGTGCTCAGACTACAGTGTCATCTACCGGAACCCAGGATGACATCATGGCCCAGCCATTTCTGACACCACATCCTTGAGCCTTCAAACCGTGAGCTAAATGCACCTCTTTCTTTGAAGGCAGCTTCCATGAGGACTCTACGCTCACTGCTTTATCTCAAAGTCCCACCTCCGGATCCATCACACTAAGGGTAAGGATTTCAACTTAGAGATTTGGGGTGAATACAAGGAATACTCAGTACCTTGCACAAGGTTCCACAAGGGAACGCTGGCCCAGGACTTGAACCCATGGATTCTTGGCCACCAAAGTCTATACTTTCAAGTGACTATGAAATAGTGAATTCCTGAATGTTCAGACTCTTTCTACATCTATTATCTATGTGTCCCAATGAGGGGAGGATATGTAGTCCTTGAGAAGGTTGTAGGTAACAGCTAGGTAGAATGTTGGAAAATTGATAACTTCTAGATTGAAGCTTAGATGTGACATGAGGTAGCATGGTCATGCAGGAAGCCATGGTGGGTCCTGACTTCCGACATGGAGTTTGATTCGTTGTGCCACACGTCACTAGGCAGCAGGCAGATACTCACACAACTAGAAAACTTGACATGGCAGCGTGAAAGATTCTGGGGCTGATACTAGAGAAGTGTTCCTATTGGTAGGTGACCAGAGCAACACATGTGGACGTATCTGCAAAGATATAAGCCGCCCAGGAGGAAAGGAGAGGCAGTCATGTGTGGAGACTTGGGTTCGAAACCCCATTGTGCTGCATGCGCTTTGGCCATTTCCTCGGTGGTTTTCATCTGCAAAAATAATCCAGGGTTTGCTGATGCCAACACACACTGCAGATATGGCACGGTCCTGGGGACAGTGGTGCCCCTTCTCCATCAGCCCTGGAAATAATCTGGTCAGGGTTATTTGGTATTCCAGCAACAGTGACTCAGGGAAGTTCTTTGTAAAAAACCACATTCTGGCATGTGGCAAAGGTAGACATTACTCCTGTACTTGACTATCTCCCAGTGGGGACCACTTATCCATGAC
This sequence comes from Microtus oregoni, assembly GCF_018167655.1. NCBI lineage: Eukaryota > Metazoa > Chordata > Mammalia > Rodentia > Cricetidae > Microtus > Microtus oregoni. The sequence goes on along the minus strand of NW_024543063.1, from coordinate 58,976,627 downwards.
AAGCTTTACAATGGATGAAAAAGGAACAGTGTAACTAGTAAGCTCTGGGGATGGAAGGAGGAGGACACATTCTAGGCCGTCTTTCCAGGACAGAGTTCTTCTCCTCTCAGATCTTGTGCTCCTCTACACAGCGGGCACCCGAGCTGGGCTTGACCTCTGGTGAGATGTCTTCACCTTCACACCTGCCAATGGAACTCTTAGCCTTAGCTGAAGCTCAGATCTCTCCTTGGGAGTTGTGTAGCCCCTATACCTCTTTTACAGATGGGGTAGGCTTGTGTCAACTAGCTCTTATAGCTAAAATTAATCCATTTACACCAGGAACTATGCGAACGTGAGAGCCAGGGAGGCCTGGATGGGGATTCAGACCCACCATACTGCAGTCCTGAGTCACCAGCCTATGACTCACTGGGACTTGGGGAATGGAAACCAATGGTGAGGACTAAATTAAATGAGCGGGTTGTCTGTGATCACAGCTTTTGAGGGATTGAGGCAAGATTGTGAGTTCAAGACCAGCCTGGGCTACATAGCAAGACTGTGTCACTAAAATAAACAAAATCAAACAGATCTTGCTTTTGAAAATGCTCCGTATATTTTAAGAATTCTGGACACTTAAAAACCTTAACAAAGCACATTCCCAGATAGTGAACATGTAACATGGATTTAGAAGGAGGGATAAAATCCTCCAGTCATAGGAGAAGTCAGATCCCAGAGAGGAGTAAATGCCCAGCATGAGGGAAGTGGGTTGAGTGATGGAGACCAAGAAGGTATGTCCCAGCTCTAAGATGTTTGGGAAAGGGTTTTCATAGATGTAAAGAATGCCAGGATGTTAAGAAAAGGACCTCTTCCTAGATTAGTGTAAAGATCCCAATCCAGTGACATAGGGCAAAGGAAAGCAGAAGAGAAGGCAATGTCACCAGGAAGGTGATGAAGAAGCAGAAGCTTGATTCTCCCCAAGAGCCTCTACTCTTGATCTCTGACCTTCTGACCTCTGTGGGGTAAGGAGGCAAATTCCTGCTGTTTGAAGTCATCTGCTGCAGGGTCACCTCTTCCAGACACCACAGGGACCGAGGTGTGGCTAGCCTCTCCTTTCCCCCCAGGTCAGGAAGCACAGACTCAAGGCTCCCATCAGCCCTTCAGTGAGGATAGAGGCATTCCACCGACCAGCCCTGAGGAACCCGAAAGACCGCTACTGCAGATATGCCCCAGTGTTGACTCCAAGAGTTCCTGTCTCCTGTTACCTGCACCATGTTTTCTGTTGGGATAGTGCCCCTCCCACTTTGTGAGTCTGTAAATTACATATGTTGTGTCTCCTACCAAGAAGGGGCAGCGATATAGCTCAAGGTTGGCAGCTGGACCCTCTGTCTCGGGATGCATAGTTTTAAACAGCTAACATGACCAGGACACTGACTCACAAGACCATTTCATTTAGCTCTTTGCTCTTGTCTTCTGAGACATCCCTCCAGCACTCCTGCTACTCCAGTGGGCTCCTCCTTCCCCTGGACATTCAAATCCACTTTGTTACATAGGCTGTCCCAGATATTCTGTACCCAAGAAGTGTAACTACCAAGGGAGATGTGGCATTAAGAGAAGGCCTCTCAGGATAGGGGAGAATGAGCCACCATCTGGATTAGCTTCTCCCTGGTATGAATGGAAACTGGAAAACAGAGATGGCCGTACCTATATATGTTGCACCTGGTCCATCTTCAAGTTAAACACACTTCTCCACGGTCCCGGAGGACACAGCTATGAAGCTGGACATCTACAATGTTTGATCAACACTGTGGACATGGAGCACGAACTCCTGCCTTCAAGAAGGCACTGCCAAGACAAAGTTAGCAGTAGAGATGGGTGGGAGAAAAGTTACAGAGGGCAGAGCAAACCCTACAAACCACAAAGAGGCTGTAGGTGAAAAGACAAATCTCTTCCTCAGCCCAAGAGAACAGAGGGAGCCCCTGACTTCATTTGTTCTGAAAAATCAGCCTTCAGGAGGCTTCAACCATACCCAAGGAAGATGTCACTAGTTGCTACCACCATTCCTTCTCCAGAAAAGCAGATTGGACCCATGCAATATAAACACTGTCTGCAGATGAAGAACCAGGAGAACCACTGACGTCTCTCAGGGGAAGTCTAAAGGCCTGAGACCTCAGGAGCAATGGTATGAGTCTTGATCTGAGTTCAAAAACCGAGAACCAGGAGGCCAAAGGAAGGACTGAAGGATGTCCCAGCTCAAACAGGGGGCCAGTTTGTCCTTCCCTATATCTTTGTTTTACTCAAACCTTTAGTGGTTGGGATGGCACCCACTCACATCGGTGACAGTGGATTTTCTTCACTGAGCCTTCTGATTGCCTTTCAGTGTTTCTTGGAAATAACCTCACAGACACAGGGAGAAATAATGTTCACCATTGCTGTGGTTTAAGTGTTCTTGGGTTGGGAACTTGGTCACTAAGGTGGTGGCATTGGGAGGGGCACTGCACCCTAGGGGAGCTGAGCAGAGTGGGAGGTCTTTGGGTCACCTGAAGGCACATCCTCAGATGGGTATAGTAAGGTATGTACACTGAGACTCCCGTCAGCTCAGGCGGGAGGATTGCTGTGTGAGCCTTGGAATTCAGGAAGTGTACGCTAAATCAAACTCTGCTCTTTGTGAGGTAAGTTTGCCTCTGACATTTCATCACAGGAACACATGGATGGTGTATCCAACTATCCGGGCATCCCCTTGACCAGGCAAATTGATAAATAAAACAAACCACCCTGCCCTCCTGGGAACCCAGGTGTGATTTCAGAATCCTTCCCCAAGCAAGGCTCTAAGCGGTACCTTCAGGCTTAGTTAACTTAAAACAAAACCCATTTGTCTTCCGAGTATCTCTGGACTGCTCATTTCACAAACCAAGGAGGCTAAGAAGAAAGGGAGGCAGACTGCAAAGTCACTTGCTCATGAGCAGGAAGGAGGGGCAGGAGTCAGGGCTCTGGATCCCAGCCCAGGGCATGACCTAGCACAGCCCAAGAGCATGGGGAAGGCAGCTTCTTCATCCACATTCCTCACCTCCACGCTCTCCATCCCACCAAGCCCTGAAGACTGTTCTGTTTGTTTTAGCAAACACACAAATCTGGTCTCTACAGGATGAGCGTTAATAAAATATGCGCTCTAATTCCGTGTAACAAGGAAAATAAAGAATACATTTTCTATTCCCATTGATCCCCAGGCCACTGGCAGTCCACCAACAATTGATTTAGCCATTTGATTAGTTTGGGGGGAAAACATTATATTTTAATGGAGTATATATAATTCTAAGTTACCGCTTTGAAGTTGAACCAAATATTAAAATTACCTCTTTTTATGGATACTGTGCAGCTATGAAGCTATCTAATTGCAGCCTGGGCTTTGGTAAGTGGTTTGAACTAGAGAAGCAATTTCTGAAATGCTGTCTGCGTGGGCCTGAAGGTTGCCAGGCCAGGCAACCCCTGTGACAAACCGGAAGATACAGATGGTTGCGGTTACTGTCATGCCCCATGTAGGACCCACAGTCAACCGATACAAAGCTCAGTAGTGAGTCGTGTGGGCTGTCTCCCATCACAGAGACTCCCAGGCCCATCCCTGTCTCTGTCTCTGTGAACCTCCAAATCCAAGGCTGTCAACGTTTAGCCAGACTTGCAGAGGAGGCTTTCAAACAGGTGACCCTGACCTAGAACATCTGTTTTCCTCCCAGCAGTCAGAGGTTGTTTTAACTATAAAGCTCTCATCAGTTCACACGAGGGGCCAGGTTTTAGCCTAAATCCCATCATAGACACCTATTACTTAAGGCACAGGCATCAACTTGCAGCCCGCGTTCATATCTAGCCTCTCTTTCTGTTCTTACAGATTGTTGTTTTAGAAAATGGGCCTCCATTTGTGCTGTGGGAAGGTGTATAGCTAACAACTACCCTCCTACTGGGGCGTGGCCTCATAGACTACCTGGATGCGGAAGCGCGTCTGGCCCCTTCCTGTTTGTCCTTATGGACTCCGGTTTTGCTGTTTCGGTTTGTTTGGATCTCATCTTTATCCATCGTTCACGCAGAGAATCCTGATTTGTAAGTTTTATCTATTAATAAATACCTGTATATTTCTTAGTTCTGAGCTAATGTGGGATTCCTTTTATTAAGCGCCCGATCTCTCAGCCCATCACTTGGGGCCCAACCACGTGGGTTTGAACCCACCCCCCACCCCCTGCCCTCTGGGCTGGAGGTTGAGTCCTCCCACGGCCTGGACAGATTTGCTTTTGCCTGACTTCTCTTTTCATTTTCGGACTCTTTTTTTTCTCTCTCCTGTCTGCGCATCCCCAATGGCATCAGGAATCATCTAGAGAAAAGACAAAGAGCCTTTGAAGGGAAGTTTGGACACACACAAGATCCCAGCCTGCGAGGTGGGGAGGGAGGAGGGACAGAAGTTCAGGGCTGGAGGGGGTGAATGCCACTGGTACCGAGCAGTGGCCACATGCAGGTCCCAATAGCCCTAGGAGACAAGTGTTCTTGGTGTCTCCATTTCACAGGCACAGAAACTGATATTCAGAGATGGTGTGGGATTTGCCCAAGCTCACACAGCCAGGGTTTAGAGGAACTGGTCCACACTTCCCAGTCTTTTGCTGTGAGCCATTTCAGAGTACTGTCCAAAAGAGAGAGAGAGAGACATAGTAGGAGGCTTGCTTTGGATGCACTGAGGTGAGCGGATAGGATGGCATACTTGTGATTTTTCTCTTCAGTAGATTTGAGGATGGGTGTAGTTGTCCAAAGGGGCATCAGGGTTGACATTTCTGGGGTCAGAGGTTTTTGATAAAGATGGAACATGACAGGCTGGAGCTCTTAGAGAGGAGAGAGCCCTAGTTCCTTCCTCTGTACCATGTCCAGCCTGCTTCTGAGACTGTCAGGACCATCAATCATGGTCCCTGTCTGCTGATGGGTCCTGTTCTCCACCTAGACGGCTAGTTCTGTGGGACAAAGGCAAAGAGCTTCAAAGTAGCAGGTCTTCCTTCCTGTGTCTCACAGCAGGGCCCTCATAGGGGAACTTGATGACATGCCTGTGGTACCTATCTGGACTCTCAACCTGTGGGCTGCGACCACTGTCTGTAGGTGTGTGTGTGTGTGTGTGTGTGTGTGTGTGTGTGTGGGGAGGGGGACGAATCCAATGACCCTTTCACTGGAATTGCCTGAGACCACCAGAAAACACAGAGATTTACATTATGATTTCCAACAGTAGCAAAATTACAGTTATGAGGTAGCAATAAAAATGATTTTATGCCTGGGGGCTCACAACATGAGGATCTGTATTAAAGGGTAGCAGCGTTCGGAAGGGTGAGAACCACTGCTTTAAGCACCCACCCCAAAAGGCCCACCCGCCCATCATCTGGTTCAGTGCACATATACAGAAACCATTGGCTCTATGTGACCCCAGAGCTGATTCCACAGCTCGCTGTGTTCCAGCCTCTACTTCAGGAAATGTGCACCTGCCTGGGGGTGGGCAGGATCTTGCAAATTGCCTTCCTCCCCCAGCACGGCTCCCAGGTTGATTCCACAGGAAGCCGGGCTTCTGCTCCCACACTCACCACAGCAGTCCCCCCCCCCCCCCCCACTCTTCTGCCTGTGAAGCCTGGGCCTAACAGGCTGTCTTTCATCTGCATTCAGATACATATTGTATTGGGTAGGTGACATCAAAAAGCCTGTGTCGTTACATATTCTATTTCTGAGCGGAGAAAAGTAGCCCCTTGCTTTATTAGCGTGGCAAATGTTGACTCTAGTAATGAAAAATGCAGAAATGCCAGGCAATTTTTGATGAATAGGTAATAGAGAAGAGGCCCTGAATGAGGAAGAGTAATTTCTCTTTGGGGCTTCTGTCACAAGGATGTAGAGTCCCCATGTGGGCCACCCTCTCTCCCTGGCAGGCCTGCATGGATTTAGAGATCCCCAGATATAAGACCAGCTGCAGGGGCCCAAGGTCTCATTATGAGCCAGTGTCTGCCAATCATCCTCACTCCTGTCTAACTCCAGAGCAGGGGTATTGGGCACTAGCTCCAAGCATTAGGTTTTAAGGCTCTCAGGGACAGATACTCCCCCCCCCGATCCAGGTGTGATCAGCCCTTTACAGTCATCATCTTGGGAGATCCCATGGTGGGTACAGCTAATGGGGAGGTTCAGCTATCCTCCTTTCCTGTGAGCAGATACTGACTTGGGCCTCATTTTAATAAGTTACCTCAGGGCAAGTGGTCAGAGTTTAACCTGGAACTCAGTCTTCAGAGGCAGCTGAGGTGTCATCCAAACAGTGAGGTCACATCAGCATCCATCAAGGCCTAAGGCAAGAAAACCTTGGTTAGACTAAGCCCATCATCCCCAAACTCACATAGAACCCAAATCCCTTTGGCTGTAGAAGAGGTGCTGACAACAGAATGGCCACCCCAGAGGATACAACAGGGGCCTCTGGGAAGGAAGAATGGCCTTGCAAGTGTAGGGTAACCTTACTGCAACTGTGACCTGACTATCCAAATGCATGACTTTGGTGAGTTCCATCATCCCTGAAAAGTAGAATTCCTTCTGACTTTGTTTACCATTGCTGTGGCAAAATACCAGAGACTAGGAAATATAGAGGGAATAAATATTTTGTTTGCCTCACAATTCTGGTTGCTGGGAATTCCAAGATTCTGGTGCTGACACCTAGCAGCTTCTAGTACACTTTCCTGTTGCATTATAACAGGGCACAAGGTATCACATGACCAGCAGATCATGTGAGCTAGCTCAGGGTATACCTTTCTTAGAAAACCACCCAGGCCACTCCGGACCCCACCAAGCCACCTTCCAAAGGTCCCATTCCCACAGCCTGTCCACCCCAATTCTAGCAATGATGGCTCCAGCACATGAAACTGGGAACACCTTTAAACCACAGCAGAACTGTTGATGGGATGCTCAGTCCCTCAATGGCCCTTTCTTGTATAAATGGAGTGTACACTGGAAGGGAGAGTAGAACAAGGAGGCTCCCAATCAGGCACACTCCCTGCCTCCGCATGAATCACAATGGCTAAGTATGGGCACTGGCCAAAGTCAGTGCTGAGCAGTGTAACACTGAGTGTCATTCTGTAACATGAGAGCCAGGTTCGTTGGAGTTTCTGTCCCACCCAGTCCCCCAGCCCTTTAGTCCCAGAGAAAATCACACAGAGAGTCTGCATTATTTATAAACTGATTGGCCCATTAGCTCAGGCTTCTTGTTAACTCTTGTAACTTATATTAACCCATTGTTTTTATCTATGTTAGCCACATGGCTCAGTACCTTTTTCAGCAGGGCAGGTCACATCCTGCTTTTTGGGTGGTCTTGGAAGGACTCAGGAGGAATGGTCTTCCTCCTTCCCAGAATTCTCTTGTTCTCATTGCCCTGCCTCTACTTCCTGTCTGATTGACCTACCTATACTTCCTGCCTGGCCAATCAGTGTTTATTTAAAACATAATTGACAGATATAAAATTGTTCTACCACACCAGAGTAGCATATCTATGGCTGAGAAAACACTATGACTATGGCAACTTGTAAAAGAAAGAGTTTAATTGGGCTTACACGAAAGGCTTAGAGTTTATGGTGGTGAAACAAACACAGAGGTAGGGGCTGGAGGAAAAGCTTAGAGATCACATCTTGAGCTGCAAGCAACAGGCAGAGATCATGCCAGGAATGGGTTAAAACCTCAACTCCCACGCCCACTGACACACCTCCTTCAACATAGCCACACTCCTAAACCTTCCCAAGCGATTTCACCAACTGGGAACCAACTATTCAAGTGTATGAGCCTACAGGGGTCATTCTCATTCAGACCACGATGTTCTAGTCCCTGGCCTCTATGGGCTCACAGTCATATCAAGTACAAAATACATTTAGCCCAGAGACTAGCTAGATGAGGAAAGCAAGGAGAGGCTTCAGGTGGAGGGAGATGGAGAGGATGAAGGAAGGAACGCTGAGGTGACTTGGTCCAAGGTGCACTGGAAAAGAGATGGAGCACTGGAGCTGCTGGGAACCAATCCAGGTCTTCCCCCCTCTTCTCTGGCTCACTCTATACAGATGCCCCTTTTGAGATGGTTCCCATAGGATGAGCCACATCCTAACTCATCCTGCTTTTTTATTTATTCATTCATTTATTTATTTATTTATTTATTTATTTTGATTTTTGAGACAGGGTTTCTCCGTAGCTTTTGGTTTCTGTCCTGGAACTAGCTCTTGTAGACCAGGCTGGCCTCGAACTCACAGAGATCCACCTGCCTCTGCCTCCCGAGTGCTGGGATTAAAGGCGTGCGCCACCACCGCCCAGCTCTCATCCTGCTTTTAAAAGTAAGCATTGCCTTGGAGGCACAGGAGTCCCTGACAGCCCCTGAAAATGAGTCTAAGGAAGCGAGGGCACAGCTGCAGGTGTCCCCTGAGTACATCTGATGTCACTCTGCCAGCAAAGGAATCTTGAAACTCAGCTGTGCAGTTAGGTTGAACTGATGATTCTGTCCCAGGAGAGATGGGGGAGAGGCTGTCCTGTGTGCTATAAACCCTTCCCATCATGCCTGTTCAGCACCAACTAGATGCCAGGAGCATGTACCTCCCATCATCCCTGCTCAGCATCAGCCAGATGCCAGGAGCATGCACCTCCTATCATCCCTGCTCAGCATCAGCCAGATGCCAGGAGCACACACCTTCTACTGTATCTCATCAACTGAAAGAGCTTCAGACACTGTCCAATAGTAAGAGTTTGGGGTAGTTTCATTTTCTCAGTTACAGATTTAATTTCACACAGACCTATAACTGCAGATGACTTGCCCTTTTGTGTAATTCCTTCCCCTACTTTTTATGTGTTGAAGCAAGCCCTACATCCTACACTGAATCTCCAGCCCCGTGAGCTGCAGGATGGAGCCTTACAGAGGTGACGAAGTTAACATACTGTGGGTAGCATAAGCTCTAAACAACTGTGTTTTATAAGATGGGGAAATGTGGATACAGAGAGGCAAACATTGGGACACCGCCAGGGGAAGGTGAAGGCTGAGGCTGGAAATGCCAAAAGTTCTCACCTGGCAGGACAAGAAGCAAGTCCACCATCATCACAGTCTCGGACACAACCGGTGACACAGAAAGCTGGCATATTCTTCCTAAACACATGGCAAAACGGTTCCCACTGCGCGTTCTTCCTAAACACATAGCAAACCAGTTCCCACTGCACGTTCTTCCTAAGACATGGCAAAACAGTTCCCACTGGCCATGTACTCAGTCTTGTTCTTCGTTTCCTGCTTCAGGTTACTCACGCTCACTGATTTCTATCTAGAGTCCATACGGTGTCTCTCTCTCTCTCTCTCTCTCTCTCTCTCTCTCTCCCTCCCTCCCTCTCTCTCGTGTGTGTACATACATGTGGGGGCACGCACGCCCAAGTACGCATGGAGAGTCCAGAAGTTGGCATTCGACGTCCTCCTCTATCATCTCCATTTTATTTATTGATTGATTTAATTTATGTGCGACAAGGTCTTCCCCTGAGCCCAGCCCCTATGGATTACGCTAGGCTAGACTGTCCGGTGAGTGCTGGGGTGACAGGTGTATGCTACATGCCTAGCTTTTTACATGGATGCTGGTACTCCGAACCGAGGTCCTTGGGCTTGTTGAGCAAGCATATTATCCACTGAGCCACCTTGCTCAATCCCATACAGTACTTGAGTCTTAGTTGTCTTTTGAAATGGATAAACACCCAACCCTTCTCACTCTGGATTTCATCTTCTGGATGTGTCTCTCATATTGTCTGAATTGCAGTGTTTCTTTCATTTTGTTTTTTTTTTTTTTGCCCAAGAAAGATTCGTAGGTCCCACATCACTTACATTCTTATACCCCCGAGGATAAGTTACCCCATACTTAAAGGCAAAGTGGCTGGGTGTCAATTTTACGGTCTTGCTTTCCCTATCAGAACATCATGAACATGCTTCCACTGTCGTATAATTGCTAACCGCTCTGCTGGTTCAAGGCTAGCCCAGGTGTCCCTTGTTCTTGACTTTCTTCCATAACAGGTGTCCCCTGCAAGTTTAAACATCTCAGAAAAGCCACTCTCAAGTTTAAGGGGTGGCATTTCCACACTTAGTGTGGGTCTTTTCCCTTCAGTTAACTCCACAGTTGCCTCAGCCTCCTGGGTGGTTCTAAATCCAGCTAAGAACAGAGATTAAACATCTCACATTTGATTTCTCTTCTGTGAGGTTTGCAAAGCCGTCAGCTTCACAGACAGGAAGAAGAAGGGTGGTGGCCCGAAGTGAGGGTGGGGCGGGGAAGTAGGGTTAAGAAGTCTCAGAGATGCAAGTGCTTTAGGGAAGAGGGTGATGACCGCAAACAACAGGGATGTTCTAACTGCAGGTGACGGGCTTCATGACAAGTCTTAGTGCATTTCAATGGAAGCACGAAATTAATGATGGAAACAAGAGTGAAGTCAAGAGAACAGAGCTGGAAAGCTGCTCACCACCCACAGGGATGCTGTGCACCTGCAGGGTCCTTACTCACCACCCACAGGGAAGCTGTGCACCTACAAGATCCTTACTCACCACCCAGGGGACTGTGCACATGCAGGGTCCTTACTCACCACCCGGGGATGCTGTGCACCTGCATGCTCCTGTAGTCAAGTCTTTCCCAAACAATGGCATGAAGACTTCTTATTAACTACCAATGCTTGGCCTTAGCTTAGGTTTGTTCCCAACTAGCTCTTATAACTTAAACTAACCCATTTATATTAATCTACAGTCTGCTATGTGGCTCATTACCTCTCCTCCAAACTGTGTGTCCAATTTTCTTCACATCTAACTGGTGAATTCCCCACCTCTCAGATTCTTCCCAGAGTTCCCATCTCTGACCAAAAGTCCCACCTATTCTTTCCTGCCTAGCTATTGGCTGTTCAACTCTTTATTAAAGCAATCAGAGGGTGCCTTAGACAGGCAAGAAAGGACAGAGACACATCTTCAGGCAGTGTGACCCAATATCTCCACACCCAGGGAGGCTGTGTACCTGAAGGCCCAGACAGGATGCAGAAGAAAGGCTCCAACTCTCCTGGCCATCACCTTTGAACAGCATTTGGCTTCGTTTCTCTTGCAAATCTCCCCTGCCTTTTAACTCTTTAATCAACACGGAAAACAAAACCATTATTGCACACCCAGATGGCATTCATATCTCCAGTCAACCCTCAAGATACCTCCGACTGGCCTTGTTCCTTTGCCAGGCTTGTTCCCAACTCTGGTATTGTTGACTTCAGCTTTCTCCTTGCTTCTTCCTATGTTTATAGTGTGACTGGAACTAGCCAGAATCTTCAAAGCTGCAGCCATCATCCCTGAGAGTGAACATGAGTTCCTAGAAACTGAACTCTCCCTACCCATCCTGCAGTGTGCTCTCCTGTGACTTCACAGCCAGCAATGTGCTCCTGTGATTTCACAGCTTCCCCCTTGTCCTTCCACCACCAAAGTCTGCCTGTCTTCACCCCACCCGCTCAGGCTGAAAAACTGTTAATATCGTGAGACCTGATATTATCTCATCTTCCTCAGTTAAGCGATGAGCATTTTGAAAAAATTATTTTAAGGTAGTTGAAAATGGTATCAGTGCTGCCAGGGGACATCTATGACATCATCAGTGCCTGCACCATCAGTGTTTGCAGAAGGTTGTCACTGCTAAGAAGAGCATCTCGAACCTAAGCAGGGCAGAGTTCTTTTAGGAAAAGGCAGCTGTAAAGGACTCAAGATCCAGACGGCCGGTCTGTGAGTAAAGAAGATTCCAGAATAATTTTCGTTGTTTTTTTTTTTTACTTTTTTCCTTTTAATGAACCCAAAGGGTGATCTATGACAAACAAAACAAAACAAACTGTAGTAATAAGAGCGGCAGGGCTGCGTCCCTGTCACCCCGGGGCCGCCTGCTAGCTTATGCCCGAAATAACAACACACAAACTGTATTCATTTAAACACTGCTTGGCCCATTCTCTTCTAGGCTAATTCTCACATATTAATTTAGCCCATTTCTAATCATCTCTGTGTAGCACCCCAAGGTGCACTTACTGGGAAGATTCTAGCCTACGTCCATCCTGGGTCGGAGCTTCATTGCGTGTGTCTCAGAGAGCGGAGCATGGTGTCTCTGCTCCAGAGAGCAGCTGTCGAGTCTGAGCTCACTTCCTCTTCCTCCCAGCATTCTGTTCTGTTTACTCCTCCCACCTATGTTTTAACCTATGACAGCCAGCCAAGCAGTTTCTTTATTACTTAACCAATGAAATCAACAGATTGATATGACACTCCCACATCAACAAACAAAAACCCGAAAACAAAAACAAAAGCGTGCTTACATAAGTCTACAGGAGCATGCTAGTAAGAGCAAAGTATGAATCCCAAATGGCAAAGCGTCAGTATAGCGTTGCTCAGCAACGGATTTTTACTCTCTCGGTACATAAAGGCAGCATTTCACCATTGACAGAACCCCTCATGCCCAATAAAGTGAAGTGGCAAATGCCAGCACTGCCCTCTCCCCCTGTTCACCCCTCCCACCTACTCAGATGGGATATGCCTTGCTCAGACGTTAGCGTTTGTCTGGAGCTTAATAAAAACATCTAGAATTGACTTAGATGATCAATCAGGCATGTCTAAGCAATAATCACACTACCCAGGATGGGCAGGCACCATCAAAATAGTGTTTGGGGTGCTCAGAAGAAAAAAATCAGTGAGTGAACATTCAGGAGGAAGTCTGAGTCAATACGGGAGGATTAGATATTGGAATATTAATTACACTATGCTCCCCTCTATCTTTTCCTGCCAGCAGTAGGCAGGCGTTCTAATTCTTGGCCTCGGGGAGTTTTTAACAGGGCTACAAAGAGTAGTGACTGAAATTAAAGGCATCCTGGTCTTTTTTACCAAAGGTAAGAAGATCATTGAACAGCTGGGATAGGGGTGTTGGGCAGGCTTGGGATGCTCGGAGGAATCCTTCCTTGGTAAGCGGAGAGCTGAGTGAGACCAGGAGGGGTGTGTGGAAGAGGCAATCTGTCGGGCTCTAGTTCTTGTGCCCTGTGAACATGAGGCTGCAATGGGCCTTGCTAGCTGGCTGGTCCCCATACCTGCAGCTTTAGGTCTCCCCAAAGGATCTATTGTTTTATAAATAGAGGGAAGCTTCCAGGCCTGGGAGTGGGCTGTGCTAAGCTAGGTCAAAAGGGACCCTTGACTTGTGTGCAAGGAATCAAATGCCAGCCCTCTTAGGAGGTGGAGAACTCTGTTCGAGACTGCATACTCCCCCTCCAGCCAGGCAGCATGCATCTTGAAGCAAGAAGTAAGCTAAAAGAAAGGAGGAGGAGGAGGAGGAGGAGGAGGAGGAGGAGGAGGAGGAGGAAGAGGAGAAGAGGAAGAGGAAGAAGAAGAAGCCGCCTTTCTTGCACTCATGTGTTAATAAACTGTTTGAGTTCCACACAGCAAGACAACAAAATTATTCTGAGGCTCAGAGAGAAACGCTGGTCCAATCCCTAGTCAGGTCTGGGGACGTCTGCAGGCTGCAGGAGGTGGCTCTCCAAGAAGGCTTTAATGGGCTCCTCGTCGCATCACGTGCCCCTCCAAGGCCAGCCCCCTGGACGGTGGCATGCAAACTCCTCTCCCAAGCAGCTTCCCTTGAAGAGCATCGCTACACAATCATTACAAATTGATTGCAAAAGAGCTAACAATCATGATTAAATCATTAAATTCTTGTCTACGCTTCAGAGAGCGGTGAGAAAATTAACTTCCCACCAACCTCATTTTTTCCTGAACATGAAATAATGATTTTCTGCCCGTCTAATTACAAAGCCAACATCTGATCAAGCCAGCATCCAGAGGGGATTATCGCATGCACGAGTATTAGACCTCATTACCAGCTTGACTGCAAAATTATTACATCTTGTAATTGGATGGTGAGATTTATATACAGATCGGCCCGGTTTCTGTAAGATTGTAATTACAAGCTTCGTTGGTTAGCTACTTATCACTCAGCACAGAAGAGAGGAAAATAAGCAACAGAAAAGGCATTTCATTAACCCATAACCCTATCAAGGGAAAGCCACTGTAACACCCATGTCTGCATTAGGGAGAACAGCTAAATTCACAGATGAAACAATTTATTATGCTCTTTGCAAATGGGATTGCATTTTGTTTAACCCCTAATGAACTCTTTGGGTAAAGTGTCTGAACAAACCATTCATTTTATAGACAACTGGGTTCAATACAGTAATTATAAGGGGTAACTGACTGAGATAAATGTTCACCTGCTTAGAAGCAGTTGATTAGAAGGACAATTGCTGGGTACTGGGCTCTGCCACCAAGGGCCCTGGCTGGAATGATCTTGGCTTCCCAGAGCTGCAGGAGGCAGTGGATCTCCCAGCAAATCCACCCCTGCTTCGAGGAGCTTGGCTGAAAGGAAGATGTTTGATAAAACTGCGAAGGCGACAGACAGCATTTAACAATTTTAAGGGCGTGGATGCAGAACACAGAAATTTAAATGGGGCTTGATGAAGGCTCCCGGAAAGTCTCAGATCCATGACATAAATAAAATGTTACCTTTTCACATGCTTGACGATTAACAATGGGCCTCACACAAGGTCACAAAGTGGGTCCCACAGCATGTGGTACTGAGGAAAGATTGCCCCCCTGTCTGTGGGTTATTTTTCAGTATAAACTAGGGCGTATATGCTCCTTTATGAAGTCACCAAACTTAAACCCACACCCTGTTTGCTGATGAGCTGGTTTCTTTCCTCACTTGATAAAACCACAGGAAATCCAAACATGAATATTCATAAAGTTTTATTAGCACACAGTCACACTCACTGGCCTGTGTCTTCTATGGCTGCTTTCTGCTACAAAGGCAGGTGTGGAAAAAGCAACAGCAATGTTTATTGTGTAGCCCTTTAAGGAACACCTCATGACTACTGGTTACTGTGACGGATATAAGGGGAGACTCAATATCCAGTCTAAGCTGGGAGCTGAAATCCAGGGCCTGTGGGTGGAGTCAGGACACTTCCTTGTATGGAGCTGGGCAGCTGCATTTAACCAGCCTGGTGATAAAGCCACCAGGGAGGACAGTGACATTGATGACAGAGAGACACCAGGTCCTGCCATTTTGGGGCCCCTGAATCTGCATGTATCTTATTCTGATTACTCTCAGTTTTTCTTATTTTATGAGCTAATGAAGTATCTTACTTTGCTTGAATGGTCAAGCATATTATTCTTATTTCTTATTTCTGGTTTCTAATGGTGCTGGGGATTGAACCCATGACCCCATGCGTGTCAGGTGAATACTCTGTCACCGAGCTATATCCCCAAACCAATTTTTATTTTGACACAGGCGTTTACTAGGTTGCCTAAATTGGTCTCAAACATGTATCCTCCTGCCTCAGCCTTTTTAATCACCAGATCTATGAGTAAAATATCTATGTCCGTTCTCCCCTGCCCTCTTTATAGACTGCCTGTTCTTGGGCTGGAGAGATAGCTCAATGGTTAAGAGCACTTGCTGCTCTTGCAGAGGACCTGGGTTCAATTCCCAGCACTCCCGTGGTGACTCCCAATGATCTGTAACTCCAGTTCTGGGGGAAATGATGTCTTCTGACTTCCATGGGCACCAGGCATATGTGTGGTACACTGTTCATGCAGACAAAATACTCATACACAAATGAAAATTTTAAAAACTAAAAGAATGTTTCAAAGTTTCTTGGTATGATAGGCGTCCAGCTAGAGTGACAGAAAAAACACCGACATGGGAACTGGCTTCTGCCAATCATCACAAGAACGCAGAAGTGGATCCCTCCCCAGCGAAGCTCTCAGAGGAAACTTCACCTAGCCATGGCAATCTCTAGAGAGCTCAGCTCTCTGGTCCAGATCTTTGACTCATAGAAATTGTGAGGAAATGTGTTCTTTGACACTAAGTTTACAGTTCTTTGTTACACACAGAAAGATGATTACTACAGCCCCAGTCAGCTCAGTTTGGCTTCTTCGAACCCAACTTTGCTATAGGAGTTCACATGAAGGAGGGACAAACAACAGCTAGCATAAGGCCTGGGTAAAGCGGCTGGGTGGAGTATAAAGTCACTGCTGCTCTAGGGTTAGGTTTCCTATGGGTGCCTCCCAAGTACATCCTTCAAAGGGACATCCATCTAGTAAGAGAAAGTTTTGATGTCCAGGTTTATGGCTACCAAATATCCATACCACCCCAAAGAGAAAAATTGACTGTACATACCAAACACACATACTCACACATGAATATACACATGTGTGCATGTACATATATACATCACACACTACATTCACACACACATACACACACTCACACATGAATATACACATATGTGCATATACATATATACATCACACACACCCTACATACACACACTCACACACGAATATAAACACATGTGCATAAACATAAATACAGCACACACACTACATTCACACACATATGCACACTCACACATGAATATACACAGATGCACATATACATATATACATCACACACACGCATACACACACTCACACATGTGCAGGCAAGCATATGATATACCTCATACCCTATTCTTTATTTATCACACTGATTACCATGAGAATGCTCCATGAGGGTCACAAGGCTCCTTTGTGATCATCACTATTATGTGAATTGTGGTGTGTAACTTCACACTCATGTTGGAACCCAGTGATAGAAGATGTGGGGCCAATAGGAATAGGAATTGTGCCCTCATAAGAGAACTTCAATGTAGTAATAAGGGCGGCGGCAGGGCTGCATCCCTGTCACCCCAGCCGCCCGCACGGCTAGCTTATGCCCGAAATAACAACACACAAACTGTATTCATTTAATCAATGCTTGGCCCTTTAGCCCTAGCCCTTACAGGCTAATTCTCACATCCCGATCAACCCATCTCTAATAATCTGTGAGCACCGGTCTTACCGGGAAAGGTTTAGCATATCTAACCTGGCAGCTTGCTTCATGGCGTGTGTCTGCCCGGGAGCAGGGCATGGTGTCTCTCTCAGGCGTCTGCTCCCTAGAGGAGAGCTGTTGAGTCTGAGCTCACTTCCTCTTCCTCCCAGCGTTCTGTTCTGTTTACTCCACCCACCTATCTTCTAACCAATAAAATGGGCCAAGGCAGTTCCTTTATTAGCCAATGACCTTCCTCCATCACTTCAAGGCAGATATTCGCCTTTTCCACCCTGAGCCTGCGCACCATCGAGTCTGCTGTTAGCTGATTGTGACCTCCCACAGTGAGAAATAAATGCCTAGTGCTTGCAAATTACCTAGGTTTAGGTGTTTTGTTATAGCGAGGCAAATGGGCTGAGCCAACTGCTATAGCCCAGAGTCTGCATCAATGGTGTAGGGAGTAAATGGATTGTCTATGTGCATTACGGTCCACTCACACTCAGAAAAGAAAAGTTTTGTTTCAATTACAAGGAGAGGAAAAGAACAATATTTGCTTGTGTTGTTCTGATCATGAGGGCTTCTTGGTATGGTGCCCCTCACAGCACCGTATGCTCTTAAAGAGAGGCTGATGTGAGCAACAAGAAGAGAAACTCAGTTGGCCAGTGTCTTCCAGTTCCTATGAGGTGGCCACTGCTTCACCCTGTAAAGGAGCTGATCATAGCCCATGTGGGAAGAGGGAGTGACATCCCAGCATGCTCTTCTTTCCTCCTGGGGGCATAGTCACTACTGCCTTTAATTGTGGTTTCTTTGGGGAAATTGTCCTCAGCCACTTGTCCTTTTTGCAAAGCCGGGTTTAATTAACACAAAATAAAATAATCTGTAAGTCCAAATATCCCGGCACTTGGAAAACACAACCCGTAATGTGTTGAAGCCAAGTCGGGAACAAAGCACTGATGAAGACCCCGCCTTCCCTCTGCAGGGGAACTGCCCTCCAGTGTCTGGACAGAGTGGGCATCCGTGTTCCCTTCACCACAGTTGTTAGTCAAGGGATGGCGTGTTAGGTATTACCAGCACTTCCTTTCTGTTTTGTAGGATGAGGTGGGCTTGTTAGTGTTTTGCCGACTTGACGCAAACACATATCATCTAGGAAGAGGAACTTCAACTGAGGAAATTCCTCCATCAGATCGGCCTGTGGGCATGTATAGGAGGCATTTCTTTTTATTAATGATTGATGTGGGAGGGCCCGGCTCACTGTGGGTGATACCATTCCTGGGCAGGTGGTTCTGGGTTCTATATGGAAGCAGGCTGAGCAAGTCATGGGAAGCAAGCCAGTAAATTACATTCCTCCATGACTCTGCTTGAGTTCCTACCTTGGCTTCTCTTAGTGATGGACTGGGACTGGGGCATGTATACCCAATAAGCACATTGCTTCCCGAGTTGTTTTTGGTTGTGGCGTCTAACACAGCAATATAAGACAAATACATAGGGTCTTCTTAGTGATCGCCTGACTGTGTCCTTCTGGTCAACCCAGACAAGAGTCACAAGAACTGAGGGAGATGCTCTTTCAGGGGTAGCTGTCCCAAGCCCTTTAGTGCTATGGCCTAGTAGCCGGATTAGCATAGCCAGAGACTCAGAGGGCCACACTCTGTGGGACAGAGGCTTGTGCTTGAGGCTTCAGAAGCAAGAGACTTAAAGACTAGGTACTCAAGTGGAGGCTTATTGCTCTGGACGTTAGCCAGCAGTGGTCCTTGGCAGCTGTTCTAATCCTGAGCTTTCCATTTTAGTGAGCAACCGTGGGCGCCAGCAGACTGTGGGTGCTGGGGCCCTTAGTTCCTATGGCAGCTAGAGTTTCAGCTCTTGGGTCTACAATATAAAATTTAAAAACTTCAGTGCTTCAAAGGTGGCAAAATACTCTAAAATGACTGTAATGATGGTCACTCAGACCCATGAATGCAGTAGAAATCAACAAATTGTGTATTTATTTTAAATAGATGAATTAGAGGTATAGGGACTGCATCTTAGTAAAGCTGTTAATATTTAAATAGATATTATTTCCTGATGTTTGGGGCTTCAGCAGCCATGATACAGCTTAGGCAAATCCATGAATACGGGTCAGAAAGGCAGAAGAACTACCCAGTCTTGTCGCTGAAATATCTTCCTACTACCGCTGCACTTCAATTACACAAGCAAGAAAATATTTACCGCTTTTGAAAGTACCGTGTAGAAAAGTTCTTAAGTTGCTGTCTCGTATTGTATTGAGTCATTTCCTCAGAAGACCACAGGACAAGAGTCACAAATCTGTACAAATTCTGCACAGCCACCACAGTCACCAAGGCTACTGTACCTGTCGGTATCTGCAGCTTTCTATGTGGTAGATCCATTTCAGACTAGATCCTGTATGTGGGAGGCTCATGCTTCCTGCTTGTGCTTCTTCCTGCCTTGTGGTGGGCTGGGGCGGTGTGCTGAGGCATGACGGAGAAGGGATGGCTGGGAATCAGCTGTGTTGCCTCCAGCTAGGCAATGAATACTGGCACGAGACCCTCAGGAGCCCCCTTTTTACTTCTCCACAGTAACAGAACACATCCAAGCAGGGTCTGCTCTGCTGGCCAGGTCCTGTAGTCCAGGTGAAGTAGAATGAGCCCCAGGTCTCAGGCAGTAGACTCAGGTTGGACTCAGGAGGAAAGAAATCTGTTACTTTAAGACACTCTGATTTGGGGATTGTTTGTCACCTTGGCACAGTCGTTGCTGACTGATACAGCCACCAGCAAGAAGGTGATCTATTTAAAGTTTTCTGTTAGAGTTTTAAACATACACTCTAGCATATCAGTGTTTCCTTTAATATTAAAATACATATCCCGAGGCTTTCAGAAGAAACTGCTTGTTTATTTGTTGTTTTGCATATCTCCCGAGACTGTGTCTGGTGAAGACAAAACTTAGTGTAAGAAACAGTGTTTTTCAATCTTGGGGTCAAACTGTAGACTCCAAATCCTAGCTGAGCCCATGTCAAGACTTTGAAGAATTATTCAGAGGTGTCTGGGTGTGTCTTTAGCTAGCACACTTGGGTAAGCAGATGAGAGACTCTCTGTCTCACCAGGTACCTGATGTGTTATAAACAAGGACACCGAGAGTTCATCGAGAGCAATGAAAGGGGAAACAAGGTGCCTCCTTCTAGTTTGAATCTTGGAGGCTCCCAGGCATCTATATCTCAAAGGCTTGGGTCCCAAGGAGTGGGAGAAGGTGGGGTCTTTAGGAGGTAAGGGGAAGGGTTAGCATCCTGAAGAGACTGTAGAGTCCTGGTGTCTTTCCTTTTCTCCTTCTCATCTGCCATGAGGCAAGCTATATTGCTCCCCCGTGTACCCTCAACTGCATTGGAGGCCCCAGAGTGACAGGGCCAGGTGACCATGGGCTGAAACTCCCAAACCAAGCCAAGCTAAATCTCTCTCTCCACCTTCGTTCTCTCTACTGACTAACACCTGCTTTTGCAGTCACCCTTGAGAGCAAATCAATATTGTTGGAGCTTAGAGTGGGTTTTAAGCTTTGGCTTCCTCATCTGGAATTCCCAAAGTGAAATCACAGTAGCATTTATTCCAGACTGCGACTACAAGAACAGAAGGAGGTGAGGACCCTGGACCGTAGCTAGGTGCAACATAAAGTTAGCTGCTACTCCTAACATCTGAGATAATATTAAAATTTCCAGGTAGACAATGTGAAACAGTAACAAGAGCCAGTGGTCATAGGATCTAATGGTATTAGAAGACAGAGAAGCACATGCCTTAACCCAACCGGTCATATTACACATCAGTGTTTTTCTTTCTAGAAGATACATTGAAAACCGGCACACCATCAGGACCCACGCTCTTGCATTAGAAATCCCATGGAAACAGGTAGAAAAGTAAACAAAATTGTACCTGAAGAGCATGAACAAAACCACTTTTAATAAATCTTACTGAGAGAACATCAGAAGTTTTCAAACTTTATGATTGAAATTCACACACGGACATAGAGTGCCACAATTCAGCATGCACACAGATGCCCAACTACATACAGTCTTTATGAAAAATTCCATCTCTACTGTTGCTAATGTTTTTTTTGCTTCTATTCAATATCATACTTTCCCATTCTACTTATTTATAAATATTGATCTTTACCCACTAAAATCTTTAATCCTCCGAGGACTCTCAACCAACAGTTTGAAAAATAAGTTTGCCATGTGTGGTGTTTACAAATTTTTCCTTATAGTTCATGCTCACTGACGTGGAGAGATATTCAGAGTACAGTGGCAAATTCACAGTACAGTGGCAAATTAAAAGTCAGCCACAAAATAGAATGAGAAATATTATCCCAAGTGGACTGTGTATTATTGTGATCTCAGTCAACCAGAAAACAGCCGGAAATAATACACAACAGTCTTCAGAACAGCAAATCTGCACGTTTAAGAATAATTTAATGTTCTTTTGACTGTGTTTTCCATTTCTTTAATCAAAGGAATACTCTACTATAAACTTTTAAACTGGATTTGCTCCATGGGATAATCACCAGCAAGCAATGGACTCTTCAGAAAGGAGTACAAGCAAGGCCGTGGTGACACACAGCTTTAATCACAGCACTCAGAGGCAGAGGTAGGTGGATCTCTGTGAGTTCGGGGCCAGCCTGGTCTACAGAACTAGTTCCAGGACGGGTTCCAAAGTTACAGACAAACCTTGTCTCAAAAAATGAAAAAAAAAAAACAAGGAACAAATAAACAAACAAAAAACAGAAAGGAGTGCAGAGGACTCCTCCCTGCCTGTGTTCTCCCTTCCTTCCTTCTGTCCTCCCTCACCCCCTGTTTCCATTTGGTACACTCTGACAACACCACTCCATGCCAGGAAAGATAAGGAGTGGGAGCTAGTAAGGGATGGAAAAGGCTGGGGAGGGCTGGGGAGCCTTGTTCCACACTGGAGCCCAGGCGCTGTGGGATGGAACTTTTCTGGGGGGGGGCGGAGTTTAACTTGCCCATGCTTGACTTTAGCTTTATTTGTTTAGTTTTTGATATCTGTTTCTTTGTTTTTTTTGTTGCTAGTAATAATTTTTATTATTATTATTATTGGCTAGAACCTCAACAGATCCCATTTAGCTCAGGACATTTGTGAAGCAACAACCCCTTTGAGTGATGAGGTGGCTGAATGACCCTGTCAAGCTGTCACAATTTCTCCATTCTTTAGATTTTTATCAGTACTCCACAAAGACATGGCTCTGATTTTTTTCTTTGGGGTGAATCACGTAGTCTCCTGGTCCCCACATTTCTTGCCCCTCCAGGCATCCTCCTCCTCTCTAAAGCTCCAGACAGTTGCACTGTAAAAAAGAACTAACCAGGAACCAAGCTGCCCTGGGAGCTCACTGTCTGGAGTCCGCGTCATCACCCTTGGTAAGCATGGGTCACCGAGAGGGATGCTGCAACCTGGAGAACAGGGGCCTGCTTCATTATCTGAATGGTCGTGGAGGGCCAGGGGCGAGGGGTCCTGTGAAGATCCTGGGTACAGAAAAGAACACTTTCCAAAATACCTACAGACGCCCAATAGTTAGAGAAGGAAGGGCTGACTCATTCTGAGAAGACAAGGCCATGGGGTCTGGAACATGACCAAGGCTGTGTGCCCTTTTCAAGAATGCAACTGTGAAGTCTGGGGCCAAATCATGCAGGTTGTGGTGTCCAAACTCAGGGATTTGGGGCTCCATTCTAACTATAAAAATGTGTTACACAGTAAGGATCAATATGTCAACCAGACACACCTTCATTTCATGGTATTATAGTTTGATGCTGAAATGTACCCCATAACATCCCCCACAGGCTTATGTTTTGAACACTCAATGCCCAGCTTGTGGTTCAGTTATGACACGGAACCTTCAGGAGGTGGGGTCTGGCTGGAATAACAGGTCACTGGGAACCGATCATTAAAGGTAGAGCCCATCCCCAGGTTCCGGTCTTGCTCTATCTGCT
Source organism: Microtus oregoni (assembly GCF_018167655.1). Taxonomy (NCBI): domain Eukaryota; kingdom Metazoa; phylum Chordata; class Mammalia; order Rodentia; family Cricetidae; genus Microtus; species Microtus oregoni. The sequence goes on along the minus strand of NW_024543063.1, from coordinate 58,953,767 downwards.
TCCTGGTCTGTGGTCATGTGAACAGCTTCCACTACGTAATCCTACTTCTATTCACTGAGCCACTCAGTCATGCCTCCCCCATCACAATGGACACAACACCTCTAAAACTGTCAACCCCGATAAATCCTTCATCCTTGAGTTGTTTCTGTCGAGCAGAGTGGTCACAGTGAAGAGATATAGTCCAGAAAGCATGTTTCCACACAACCGTTTCTGGTTCTAAGACCACCTAGAGGGAGGGCTCCTGAAGGCTCTGTAAGTAGCCATGGAGAGTCTGATTATTAAACTGGTTGTTGCAGCGAAAATTCCCAACTGATGAAGCTGAAGAAGAGGGTAGAGGAGCCACTAATGAGCCTCGGCTGCTCATACAGCTGTGCTAACTGAAAGCCCAGACTTCAGTCCTGAGTAGCTGCTGACTTCTTTTCTTCACTGCCTTCTTCCCTTCTTCCCTTAGCCTGGCCAGCCAACATCAACAGGGCCCAGGGCCTTGAAGATGCTGAACCTCCTCACAGCCAGCTACCTACTGTCGATTGACATGCAGTCTGCGATACACGGTCCTGAGCTCAGGAAACCTGAGCCCTCTCCTGGTGACAGCGGTCTCCTTGGCCAGGTCTGCAGAAGCTGTGGGAGACCCTCGGGCAGCCAGAGAGCAGTGTGGGGTGGCAGGTTATGGGTGGCAGTGGTTAGTGAGCTGCTGTGGTTGGTGACATGAGCCCCTTCAATGGTGGCATCTCTCCCATTTCAAAACAGCTCATTAGGGGGCCTGTGGCCTCTGCCCATGCATGCAAGATGGGCCGAGATATTCAGAACTGGTCATTGGCCAGTACCTTAAAGGTCCACACGCTCTTCTTAACTTCCTCAGGTTCCTCTACTGCTCACGAACACTACAAAACATGAGTACCCGTTCCTGTTGGCAGATGCTCCTGATCTGCACGCCTGGCCCCATCCTGGGGCTAACTCACCAGCCTTTCCCAGCACCTATAAGGTAGTCACAGTAATAAGATAAATATTATTAACAATTAAATAATATAAGTACTGATGAGTTATTATCAGTAGCTCTTCCGAGCTGGGAATCAAAGTCACAAGGCTAGATCTGGCAGAACCAGGATTCAGACTGGGTCCAGGTTAAAGTCAAGGCCGCAGGCGTCCAGGAAGGTAGAAATGCTTCAGCCTGGGCGGGGCGGGGGGGGGGAGTGGGCGGGGGGGGGCATGCACCCTCAACGCTGGGGCCATAAAGGAAGGTGGGAGATCATCCTCCAACCCCACCCTACCCCTACACGGTCACCGTCAGTCAATATGGGCTTCCATTTTATGAGACAAGGAGTTAACTTGTTCAATTACGGGGGAGACAGCTCTTTTCTCTCGTAACAAGTAATCTGAGTAGGGAAATCGATCCTGAGAGGCCCCCTGCACGCTGACTAATTTTATATTATCTTTAGCCAATGGGTGGGCCCCGAGTAATGGAGTTGTTGTTACAGTTCATTATGAGGGGCGGGGATCAATAGTGGGACAATCTGTGGCTCAGCATCCCAGCTGTGGCAGTGACAGGCGCCTGGGCTCAGAATGGGGAGCACCAAGTCTATGTGCGCTCTCTGCTCAAACACAGCCACCTCCCCCATAGTTCCCTAGACAGAAACCCCAGAGACCTTCCTAGAGCCCATGCCCCTTGTCTGCAGCAGACAGAGGCCACCACAGACACAGGAGATGGAAACAGAGAGCAAAGCCTCTGGTACCACAAGGCCAGGTTTGTGACCACCACCCTCTTCCTGGTGGTTTTGGACAGAATGCAGGGTTTGGTCTGGCAGGGAGTCATCATTGGTATCTTGGTAACCTGGATCACTAATTCCTGTTTTCCTTCTTAGACTCATGCTGAGTGACAGACAGGGTATCTCTATGCTCTCTGTATTGGGGCTGAGATGTTGTCCCAGCAGTCCCTGTGCCTGGCTGGGATTTTTTTGTCCCCTGGGACATTTGCCTCAGTTCCAGGCCCAGAGCCGACATTCCAGCTGTGCCAATTTCCTTCCTAGCAACAGAAGCAATTTGTACCAGTTCAGCATTTTCTAACCCCATCTTGTTTGTGCCCCTACAGCATTTTGGAGGCTGTTTTTATTAGTGTGCGACCGCCCCATGTTCACGTTTGCCTGCACGAACAGCTTTATCACAGGACCGTGCAGCCATCCGTGGGTATTTTTCTTGCATTGTCTTCTTCAGCCACAGGCTTGATTCCGGTCTTATTATGGTTTCCACAGGGGGAAATGGAGGCTCAGAAGGAACGCAATTCGCTCTCGACACATAGGTCATAAAGACCAGGGTTTGAAGTTAGCTTCTCCGGTAGTCTCCAGCACAGAGAATTCCTGTAGGGAAGCCTCACCCTTGTGTTAGGTGTCCTTGCTTCTGTGACTAGGCTGATGCCTGGCATTCTCAGGACAAATCTGTTTAGTACATCCATGCTCAACCCGAAGTTTGCTGCGAGAGTTAAATACTATGCATAAAGCATGCAGAATACATTCAAATACAGTTACATATGCTCAGCTGATATACAAGTATCTGGTGCAGTGAGCTTTCACTCAGAGGCCATGGGTGCCTGCATTTGTGATTTATTCTCCTATTGCAGTCCCAGGTGGGGAAGGCTACCACAGTTCTGCTTCTCATGGGTCGGTCCTCTCTTTCCTTAAACATGCTCCTTTCAAAGGTGTCACTCATTGTCTCTCCTCCCCAAGTCACGTGGTAGGATGACGGTAACTGGGATTGCTTCATAAACACCTACACAAAGCAAGGTGCTGGTGATAGCCATACTTGGTTGTCAACTTGACTCTATCTGGAATGAACCACAATTCAAAAATGGAGGCACAGTGCTGTTGTTCCCCTTCCCAAATGAGGAAATAGATGTTCTGGAAGGCTGACAATCTTGCTGGATTTGAAGCCAGGCCCACTGGTTCCAAACACTCTTCTTTGCCAAGTTGTTCCAGACTAGAAGAGGGCAGAGCAAATCTAGATTCCTCTTTCTGAGTGGAAGTCCCAGTGGCAGGGATGGTAGATTGAGGGGAAAGGTGACCTTGGGCATGGCTATTCCCAGTTACAAAAGAGAGGTCACTGGACGGGGTATCCTGTTCCCATGGGGGCCTTGGATGTAGTGGAATCACAGAGATACATGATACAGGTAGGAGGAGACAAACTTGAGTTAGGCAGCAAAGGCACCAAAGAGATCCAGAGGAACCTGGCCAGCAGGCCTTGTATAGGCTGACTGTGACCCTCTGTCTTAGTTACTGTTCCACTTCTGTAAAGGAACACCATGACAACAGCAACTTATAAGAGAAAGCACTTAACTGGGTGCTTGTTTACCGTTTGAGGGGGGTCAGTCCATGATCACCATGTGAAAGCAGGGGGGGGGGCAGACATGGCCCTGGAGCAGTAGCTACGAGCTTGTATCTTATCCAAAATACTAAGGCAGAGGCAGAGAGAGTGAGACTAGGCCTGGCATGAGCTTTTGAAACCCCAAAACCCACCCCTAGTGACACACCTCCTCTAACAAGGCCACGCCTCCTAATCCTTCCTAAACAGTCCACCAACTGGGAATCAAACATTCAAACATGTGCGCCTGTGGGGGCCGTTCTCATTCAGACCACCACACACCGCAGCCCTCACAAGTTGAGGCCAGTGATACGGTTCAGCATGTAAAAACACTTTCTATTAATCCTAAGTCCTGGTTCTGAACCTCAGGACCTGCATGGTGGAAGAGAAGAACTGACTCCCATAAGTTGTCCTTTGGCCTCCCCACATGCACTGTGGCCTGATTACCCGTGTGACCTGCCCTGAGACTGAGGACCCACAGCCTGAGCAGTGGTCAAGGTTGGGCTTCCTAGAGGGACACAGACCCAGAAGCCTTTAGGAGGAGACGGCAGAGCCATGGCCAGAGGCCCTGGTATATATGACTCTCCCTTCTGAAGAGCATCGCAGACACAGAGGAAGAGAAAAGGCAGGTTCCTCAGGGGTGTGTGTGTGGGGGCAGCTCTCAGGAGAAAGTCCCTTGAAGGTGGGGGTAAGACATAGACCCTCCATGAGGACATATACCTACCTCCAGGCCACAGATCAGTGTATTGCAACCTGGTCCTCCATCCAGCCCTTCCTTGGGTAAATAGAATGTCCCTGGGCCACAGGCACTCCATTGGTTAACATTGTCTGTGGCTGCCCTCACACTGGACTGAGTCGATGCCCCAACGGTGGAGGCTGCAGGGCACCAAAGCCTGGCGGTCTTATCTGGTGTTTCCAACTGAAGCAAACGTTCTCCTAAGAGTGGCTGCTATATTTTCTAGGGGATGTGGAGTAGGATGTAGAATTTATTCATTCATTCATTCATTCATTGTGTCAATCAACAAATATCTTATAAGTATTTCTATTAACAGTACAGTTGACTTGTCTCTGGGAGCTGAAGTACGATGTAGGCTTCATTAATTTAGTCAATCATTCATTCAGCCAGTCAACAAAACGTTTCAGATTCCATGCGTCACGAGCACTGCTAAATTTTGCTGTTTCGCTTAGAAGCAAGATCTAGGTTCTCCCCTCCAAGGTACTCAAAGCCCAGGAGGAACTTAGACATTAAACTAGCAATGACACAAACATGCAAGGCTCCATACAGGTTCTGTGCCAGGGGATTCCATGAGCTACAGAAAGCTTCTTGTGCTTTCTAAAGGTGACCTGAGATAAGGATCCAAGTGCAAGCAGCTGACTGGGGAGGTGGCCCCAGGGAGTGCCAGCCAGCCATGAGCAAGTGAGCTCAGGAGAGGAAAGCCCATATGGAAAGTAAGCAATCGAGCACACGACTTTGTGAACCTCTGGGGACCTCGGTGATGCTGTGGAGAATGTCCCTCAGTGAGCCCACCTGAGAATGGAGCAGCCTGAGTATCCTCTCCCATCCAAATCAGATAAGGATTGCTTCCTCCTGTGAGTGTCAGGTCTCCAGTCCCCATCTTTAGCAAACCATTCATGGGGGAGCCCCAGGCAGCCTTCTTGTGAAGGGGTGAGAGCAGAAGAACCAAGAGCAGCCAGGTTGAGGGTGACATTTGAGCTGCCCAGGGTCCAAATAAAAACTGGAACTTAACTAGCCAATGGGGTCTTGGAGAAGACCAGTCCTACAGAGTCTGCATCCACCCTGGTAGCAGCTGATCCTTCCTCGAGGTCTCAAGAACTTCTTGTTCCATTACATATACTTGCTGCAGAGGGGACAGGTGTGTCTTAGCCATGATCCTGTCCTCCGGATCCTGATTCCAGCTCTAGTATAGACTAGACCCACAGGGACTGGAGGGTGAACTTCCTCCTGGCCATGGTGGGTACCCAGAGCTCTGAACCCTCTCCTTTCATCGAGGACTTGCTGCACACGATGTTAGTGAGGCCACAGCAGCTCACCGGGGATGTCAAAAGCCCTGTCCAATACACCAGTGGCAGAGGGAGGAGTCAGGTTCTAAGGGGTCTTGAGATAGAAAACTTGAGCTAGATATTGGCTTTGCTCTGAGTAATGATTATTCTGTATAGGGGCAGATGTTCCCAGAAGCCAGGAAAACGGAGGCTTCCTTGGATTTACCTGTGTATTCTCGGAGTGCTACTGGAAGATTGTTTGCCTGTTGTCCTGTCCTCCTTTGAGGACAGAGGATGTGTGATGGGAAATGTCATGGCAGATTGACGCAACTGCCATCTGTCAAACGCAAAGATGTGGGACAATGTAGAAGAAGGCCACACACCTCTCTTATCCTGTGCTTAGTACTTGAATATATTATGGACTCATTATAGCTATTTTTAATAAAGTAGTAATTATACCTTCTTTTTAATTTTTAATTTCAGTAAGTAAATATCAATAGTATAGTATCACACTCAGCTGAAATTTTCATAATAATAACCACTTTGAAAAGATCCAATTCCCAGCACACCGAGAACTAGAAAAAGCAAAGTGTTCTAAGATCAAAATATTTAGGAACAATATACTCAAAATCTTCAGCTTATGGATCCTAGCAGGAGAACACTCACAGCCCTCCACAGAGGAAGGCGGTTGAGCAGCCACGTTCTGGCTGCCTCTGTAATTGGAACGTGTCCTCGAAACCTAAGCCCTACACATTGCTTCGAGCCCAGTTTGGCGGTGAGGGGTTGTTTGAATGGGAGGTCACAGTCAGCCAACACAGTGCTCTCTATACAGCACATGGGTGGACTTTTCCTCCTGCCTTAGTTTCCTGTCCAGTTGCTATAATAGCACGTCCTGTAAGAGCAGCTCAAGGGAGAAGGGATTTATTTTGATCACAATTCAGGTGACTATTCTTTATTGTGAGGAAGTCAAAGCAGTAGGAGCTTGCAGCCAGGTGCCTCATGTCCATCATCAGGAAAAGAGCAGAGGGGGCTGGAGAGATGGCTCAGAGGTTAAGAGCATTGCCTGCTCTTCCAAAGGTCCTGAGTTCAATTTTCAGCAACCACATGGTGGCTCACAACCATCTGTAATGAGGTCTGGTGTCCTCTTCTGGCCTGCAGTCATACACACAGACAGAATATTGTATACATAATAAATAAATAAATAAATAAATAAATAAAGCAAAGAACACATACTTGGCTTATTCTTTCTTTGTTTTTGTTTTTTCTTGGTTTTTCTAGACAGGGTTTCTGTTGCTTTGGAACCTGTCCTGGAACTAGCTCTTGTAGACCAGGCTGGCCTCAAACCCACAGAGACCTGCCTGCCTCTGCCTCCTGAGTGCTGGGATTAAAGGCGTGCGCCACCACCACCCGGCCCTAGCTTATTCTTTCTTTCTCACCAGTCCAGGGCACAGCCTATGAAAGCCAAGAAATGGTGCCACCCATTTAGGGTAAGTCCTCTACACAATCAGGCCAACCTAATCTAGATAATTTCTCTTGCTAGTTCCTTCCTGGGGGTTTCTAGACTGTGTCACGCTGACAAGACTGAGTCAAACCCTGAGCAATCAATTCTCCAGCTGATAGCTAGCCACGTGAACTCAAGTCATGTGAACTCAAGTCAGACATTGTCTCCCCTGAGACAGAGTGCTTCCATTGGTTAACAGCTCAGTCTGAGAAGACTGTACCACCTCAGGTACCCATGGAAAGCCTTGTGTTGTGGTCTGTGATCCCCTCAACTTTCAGTACCTTTCCCTTCTCAGAGGTCGGGGTATGGCAGGAAGTCTTCACCGCCTAATCCTACCTGGATCTTTCTGATGACCTGCCCCCTCCAAGTAAACAAAAGACATTCACCTGTCCTGGGATCCTTGAGGGCTTTATGAGCTATACTAGGAATAGGAAAGAAACAGTGTGAACACATACCTCTTACTTTAAATTACACTCTCAGAAAGCAAGGGCCCCAAATATGGCAGAGTTCAGAGGCGCTCTGACAGTGGAAGCCACGCTTTTCTCAAAGATCCCCAGAATGGTGGAGCTGGGGTGGTGACTCATGGTGACACATCCTTGACCCAGGTAACAGGATGAGATGTTACCTGGTCTCCCTTCTCCAAGCTATCGTCTAAACTTCAGGTAACTGCCCACCTGCCTGGCACCACTGTGTGAGCTTGGGCAAGTTTCTTGCCATTTCTGTGTCTCATAGAAACCACAAATAATCACATCAAGACAGCTCCTCAAAGCACCATAGGATGAGTGAGAAAGATTGGATAAATTAAGGCACACATGTCAAATTGTGATGACGATGGAGATGCTAATCATGTCACTCATGAAGCGGTGACGGTCCCGTGGGGTTTTCCTCTGATGCCAGCTCCTCTGCTTCGTTGTGGAGGCACTGATGTCGCTAGGGATGGTCTTGAGATTTTATAGTTTGGCCCAACATCCTGTCCACTCTCTACTCCCTGGCTGAGAATATGTTATGACCAGCTGCCTCAAACTTCGGTAACCATGCCTTCCAGATGGGCTGACTATAACCCATCTTAAACCATGAACCAAAAATTTCCCTTCCTCCTTTAAGTTGCTTGTCAGATATTTGGGCAGAACACTAAGACAATTAACCAATATAAAGATGACTGAGAAAAAGGGACCTTGTTCCTGACATCAGTGCTCCACTGGGGATATAGCTGGTACTGGTTGGCAACGCCTTGATAATTCCTTTCCCTTCAACCCAGGCAGAGCTAGCTCCTGTTGGTGATCGAGGCAGTAGATGAGACCAGGCTCTGTCCCATTCATCCGACCTCCAGGAAGAGCCAGAACATGCCTGTATTATCAAGATGTGTAGCTTTCACACAGTGCGTCGTCTCAAGGTGACCTGAACTTTTTTGTTAGTTGTTTCTGTTATTGTTGATTGGTTCATTTGGTTTCCTTTGGTTTCTGTTGTTTGAAACAGGTCCACGTGTCACCTATGCCGGCCTGAAACTCACTATGTAGCCCAAGCTGGCTTTGAAATCCTGATTCTCCAGGTTCTACTCCTCTGCACACAGGTTTAAGGTTTTTACTTAAACTTTTACAGAAGGCTGACTTGTGAGGTCAAGTCTGTCTTCCTGACTAACATTAATACACAACTCTTCAACAAAGACCCTTTGTCTTCTCAAGACCAACAACCCTTCTCCACCTGTGAGCTCTGAAACCTGGGAAATCTTGGTGTATTTTTGGCTCCCTGAGTAAGGTGTCAGAGCAGAGCTAGTGGATGTAATGACTTTGTCTGAATTTCCCCATCAGAAATCAACACAAAGTCCTTGTCATGGGTGCTGGCACAATGTGTGTGAATACTGGGCTGCATCCTGGTACCCAGGTGGTCCTGGATAGGCGTTCCCTTCCTCTTTCCCAGAAAGGTGACAATTTTCCAGGTGACTACTGGCTAAACCTTGTCCCTGATAGGCTGATTCTACCCTCGTGCTCATGAAACAAGAGAAAAGTTAGTGAGTCAGAGACGAGGGAAGAGGACGGGAGGAGGATGGGAGAGGGGGAGAGACAGAGGGGAAGAGAAGGGCAGTAGTCGGAAGAAGGCAGGGAGGAGGGGTGAAGGAGAGGGAAGAAGAGGACCTTTTCCAGCCAGCGTTCGCCGAGTATCCCCACCTCTCCCACTTCCGCTCTCAGCCCTGTATCTACTCAGACCCTTCCCTTCCTTCCCAGAGATGCCCAACGGTTCACACTTAATTACTTCAGAAAAAACTGGAAAGTAGAAGAGGAAGAGTTAATGTTCTCCTAAAAGGAGGAAGCTGCAGCTAATCCCAATTAGGAGGAAGTACCGGGCTATTGAAACGCTACAATCCAATTACATCAGGTAAAATGAATTACTCCTTTAATGCTGACTTATTATGAAGACACCTTCTTATTGCTCTCATTAATAATCTTTAGACATCATTTTAGTGCATATTGGCTGCAATAACATTTCTATTAGCATCATGGTGGAGCAGGGCTGACAATTAAAATAAAAAATAAATCAACCCAAGGAGCGAGCAAACGCAATTATAGTTCAGAAAGAGCTTTTATGTGCATTTGATTAGTCAGTGGAACTGTGTCTCCCCTCTTGCCTCGAATGTGTGCTCACCCCATCTTTGCACACAGCCGGCCTGAGGAGTTGGGGAGCTTGTCAATAGGGTAGCAATCTCCCATTGCAGCTTGCTGAGTACTTCCGTGGAAGTACCTTTCTGCACTGGGTCTTATTTTCCTCATCTCTAAAATTGGAATTTTTTTAAACCATGTACTTTGTAAATTATGTACAATTACACAACATTGTATAAATTATGTCTAAGACTCTACGCAATTGTTCTGGTCCAGTAGACTGAAAAACTCAGGTATTTATGCTAGACAGAGGAACCTGCACAGGCCATGAGTTCTATGTGTCCATGACTTGTGACCACCAGAGCTGGCTATGGGGCAGGCTGTGTCCCGGGCATCTGGTGGGTGGAGAGTGGGCCGGGCATGCTATAGGGTCACCTAAAGCACACAGCCCTCCATCCCAGAGAGCCACCCCATGACTCAGCAGTAGTACCGAGGCTAAAAACAAGTTCAAAACAGTTTTCAGAGCTTGTGTCTTCACACCACTGGAGTCAGACTTCCCCAGTTATCTCAGCAGCCTTCTTGTCAGCCTTCTTGGTGGGTGATTTCCTTCACGGACACAAGGCACAAATTCAACAGAAGGCTCATGTCTAACTAATTAAGGCAGCCAAGAAATTCTCAATGATCACACATAAATACACTCTCAATAATTATATATATGTGTGTGTGTGTGTGTGTGTGTGTGTGTGTGTATGTACAGAATATAATACAGTTACACATATATTACATTGGGTCATGAGCATCCCCAATTCCACTTTCTTGGGACCCTTTTCAGTAATTACACATACATATACACACATGTACATATCTATACATTTATATGTATACAATATATTACACAACACATATACAATGCTATATATTTACCTATATGATACCTCATATATACACATATATAGAACAATACTTAACTACGTTATATAAATAAAAGGCTTCACATAGAAAAATATGTGATACCTCATATATACACACAGAATCATACAAATCTGTAACACTTCATACATATGTATATAGAAGAACAGCCATGTGCTACACAATGTTTAAGTCAATGATGGTCTGCGTGTGCCACGTTGATCCAATAAGGTTATATCATGAGAGTATACAGCAGACTGGCAGCCCAGCCATCTTAGTTTGTGTCAGTACTCTCTGTAATTCTAATGACGTATTTTTCAGAACTCATACCTGTGTTAAGCAGAGCGGGACAGCGTGTATGAATACACACATGTATGTACTGGTATTCACATCCCTGAGCCTTCTAAGGTGCTCTGTGACAGGGTTCGGAGGTGCCAGCCAAGGTCAAGTAATTTCAGATCCCTAAGAGACGCACGGGTTGAGGTAAACTACCAATTGTGAGGTTTTGCTGTGTTAACCAGAGCCCGGGCTTTTAGAGAGGCTCTTCTGGGGGATTTCCCAAATGCTAGATATTAAATTATTTTTAAAAGATAGTTTTAGCTATTTTTAAAACTGTAATTTAAATTTTTTTCCCTATATCCCTGAAGATGTTGGATACTGAATATAATCCCCCTGCGGCCACTTGATCACCACCACACACTGCTGAGCTGAGGGGCTGTGCACAGGCAGAAGTTAAGCCTCTCTGCTGCTGTGTAAGCAGTGGTGCCCAGCATGTAAATTGTGTTCCTAATGACCACTTATCACACAGAATCCAGGTATCCCTGATACGACATCAGTTAAGACAAAGCTGAGTGTTAATGTCAGCCATCATTTTAAATCTAAATGAGGAAAGGGTCTGCCCATTGTCTACCAGCTGGGGAAGGGGAGGTCTTCTCCTACAAGAATGTCTTTGATTGACTTATAAACCAAGTATCATGTTGAAAACATCTTTGCTTTTCTTCATATCTATCATACCTTTCATTGGATATATCTATCATACCTTTCATTGAATATATGTATGTCTGTATGTGTTTATATAATTAATGTTTAAGTTTTCCACAATAAACCATAAATTTTCCTACAGTAATCTTTGAAGTTTCCAGGAAGAAGATGGGGCCCCTGTAACAACAACTCCTCCTGGTTGATATGACATCATGATACTGATAGAGCTACTACAAGGCCTGTTTCGGGTTCCAGCTGCACAAGACGGTTCCAACTTGGTTAGCTAAAATGCTGCACATCTTTTACAACATTCTGGCCAGACCTTCACAAAATACTCAGAGACTATTTGCAATCTTACCAGACATTAATCTCGAAATTTAACCATCAGTTTACTTTCACAGGATCCCCTAGAAAGAACGTTGACCCTATGGCAGCTGGAAGTAATTCTAGAGGACGATGTCCCCTCTTTCAGTAACATTTGTCCTCGGGTTTAGGGACATCATTTAGGGGTTGATTATAATTAGTATACAGTTGAGGGTTGGAGGAGGAATTTTATAAGCTCAGGGATCTTTTAAACAAAAAGGAAAATTGGATGATGGGACAATAGATTGGTATTTGTGAGTTATTGTTTATAGATAATTACATTAGTATAGATTTTTGTATATGGATACAAAGTTAAATTATATTAAATATTGTATGCGTGCATGCTTCTACTTCTGTATTAAACATTTTTATGAATTGATTTATATATATTGTATTGATATATATTTACCATATTGCAATGTACATTTCTACCTCTGATTAAGATACTTATATATTGTTTATGTATTGATATATATTTACCATATTGCAAGTATACTTGTACATTGTTTATATTTGGAGGTCATTGTCCTCATTTATTGCACAGTTGTTTATTCTCTAAGTCTTTAAGTTAGATAGGTATTAAGAATTATAGATTAATAGCCATCTATGTTTGTCATATTTATAGTTAGACTAATCGAGTTTGTTAGATACGTAGAGATTATATTCTGTATTAACAGTAATCTTCAACCTCTTCAAAGAGCTGTAGAAAATGGCATTTAATCCAACTTAGAGTTCTGTGGTAGTGAGACACAAGCGCTCCTGGCAGCACCGATCTATTCCCGAGAGATTGTTGAGCACCAAAGACACTCCACTTGGAGCTTGTCTTCTTCTAAGCAAAACCGGCCTCTGAGCAAGCAACTGTCCATACCTCAACTACTGACAAAATACATAGTATCTGGAAATGGATAAGCAGAACTGTCAAATCTTGCCAAGACAGGATAAGATGGTTTTGAAAATTTTCTTGCCTTTAAAAATAATCTGTCAGTTATTCTAGGCCTTAGCCAAGGTTGGTTGCTTCAACACTGCAAACGTGACTTTGGGTGACTGCCCAGGTAGCCAGTTGTCTCTGTGATTTGTTGCATGTTTTGGAAGTTGTTTGTTTGCAATTACTAATTACTCAGGTAAAATTATTTCCCTTCTCGGATCTTCGATGGGGTTGAAGACTAGATAAACGTAGTTACTTTCCTCTCATGACTTGGCCAGGTTATTTATTATACAAGACTTAAGATAGTTAAAATAGGATATTTGTTCTTATTGTATATAATTTTGTAGTAGGTTTAGAACTCTCTTACTTAAACAAAAGGGGGAGGTGTTGTGGGAGCTCTTTCTGCTCCTTCAGCCAATAGCCTTTGAGATACCAGCCCATTGGGGCGTGGTATCTTTCCCTTTAAAAAAGCAGAGGCAGCCCTCCTGAGCACTCTTGCATAGGACTCGGCTTCTTCCCCACATACCAGTTTTCATGAGCAACAGAAACTTATTTAATATTTCTTAAGATTTGTTTCTATTCTTATTTTTAGTATGCATGCATGCTTGTGTGCTTATATGTGTGTGTGTGTTTCTGCATGTGTGCGTGTGTGCATGTGTGTGTGTGTGTGTGTGTGTGTGCAGGAATGCCATGTGTGTACAGTGCCAACAGAAGCTAGAAGAGGGTGTTGGAGCCCTGGTGCTGGAGTTACAGGTGGATGTAAGCTTGCTGAGCTAGATCCTGAGAATTAAGCTCAAGTCCTCCAGCAGAACAGCCAGTTCCCTTAGGTCCCGAGCCCTGTCTTCATCCCCTTGCTTTTATGTTTTAAATATTCAGTGTAGTGTCTCCACCTGCCCTTACCCCCAAGACTATGGTTTACTTGGGTGCTCAAGCTAAAACTCTTTTCTCTGTGATCCTTTCCAAACTTCCCATTAATTATCTATCTCTCCCAACAAATTACCCCAAACTCAGCTTGGGCTCTATGGTGAAATCCTTTGTCTCAGAACAAGAACCTGTTTAGATCAGAATAAAACTTAAGAACACAAAAATATAAAAAGAGAACTAAGATGATAATTAGTGCATACTAGACTTCTTCTGTGGGTTATGAGTTTCCACGGGAATTACTCGAAAAGTTGCGCACATTTTTTCAGAGCGTCTTCAAAGGCTCCAAAGCAACACCAAGTAGCCGGGACTATAAAGAGCAAGGCCTCAAGGAGGGACCGCTCCATGGGGTGAAAGTGATGACAACAGTGTCTCCTTACCCGATTAGGGTAAAGCACTCTGCTTCTAACTGCCTGGCAGCTGCTATATTTCCAAGAAACAGCAGCCAGAGCCTCTGTGATATTTATATATAATACCTGGCATTCAGTAATTTTCTCAGACATGCAGGAATTAAGCCCAACCCAGAATAACAGACAATAGATACTGGCGTTATCAGATACGTTCTTGGAAGTGAGTGTGCTTCTTTTGTTAAAGGAAACCGAATTAAGAAGTGTTAAGTTTGAGCTGATATCTAGGATCTAAATTCAGGAAGTCAAATGAAAATTCTAGAGGTAGGAAATATAACAACTGTGTGTGTTTGTTAGGAACTCAATACGAGGATCAGATAAGAGAACAGATACAACGAAAAGGAGCCCTGGAGAGTGGAAAGACTATGGAGGAGGGAAGGACAGGGACAAAGCATTGTGTTATGAGAATGACTTACAGTTCTCCAAAACTGGAGCAGGTAATAAGATATCTTCAAGATCATGCTGAAGTAATTGGAACATCAAGCAGAATTAAATGCTTGATTTATTAAATTAAGTGCAAAGAAAAACACACACCATAAAATAAATGCTAAAGCCCCAAAGTGAAGAGAAAAATAAAAATGCCTCTAGGTGGCCCTGAACACATTCGTACATGATGACATCCACTCAGCCACCTCTCAGCCAATACCCTTCGGTAATTCTGCTTATTAAATTACATTCAAGGGACAATAAGATTGCCTTTTCATAGATATATTAGTATGTGGCAAGGACCATCAACTAGCCTAACCACGGTTCAAACCCGAAGTCTATGGACTCTGAGCTCTGTGAGATCCTGTGCTGCCTCCTGAAGGTTGCTCTACACTTGGTCTCCATCCTCTCTCCTGTCAATAAATTCCACAGATTATTAGGACGGTATTGTGACATGGCATATCAAAGCGATATGTGGACTGTGGCTCTTGTTTCCATAGCGTGGGGTACAGTGCCTCTTCTCCAGACAGCCTTCCCAACGCCATCCCTTCCGGAGCCCTCCACTGTTTCCCACATACCTCCATCTTGTCAGTTCCGCAGCCCTTTGCTCCCCAACGTATACCATGATGGACAGGCTCTACTGAAAGAGTAGAGACATCAGTATATATTCCCAATATTGAAATCATAGTTCTCAAACTCCGTATGTCTTGATGTAGTTGTGGCGTGATGGCCCTGCGTGATTTTTCAATTATGTCATTTCTGGGTGCTACCTATGTGCCAGGCTCAGTCCTGAGTTTATGATGTGCCCACACATGGTCTTCACACAGCCCTAGGAAGACAATACTGCTATGTTCATTTTATGGTTGGGGAAACTGAGGCCTGAAGAAGTGAAGGAAGATATTCTGAGTCAGCTCGTTAGGAAGTGACAGACCCAATGAGAGTATGGGACCCCTGGACACTATTCTTGGCCTTCGATGTCTAAAAGAACTGAATGCTCTCACACCCTCCTCTGGAGACGGGTTGAAAGCTGTTCAGGGTACCACACTGCTCTCTTCCCCAGACAGAGTGCCCAGGGCCTTCCAGCAGCCAGCTGTTCTGAGAAACTGCCCGGAAACTCAGGGCCACAGGGTCGCAACATCAATCCTTCTCTACCATCCCAAGGAAGAAATCAAAAGCCTGCCTCTAGTCTCCATAACTTGAGGTTAAAGGGAAAAAAAAAGTCTCCATCCACAGGTAGTTAAGTGATTATAAACTGTAAAAATAAATCAGCCTGATATAATTGCTCCAAGGGAAGATGACCGACATATTTAAAACGTCCACGCCGCCCCTCCCCCACCTCCATTTGGCATTCTCTAATTACCTTCACATCTCATCTCCATCAGCAAGATGACCTGTATTTCCTTCGTAGAGTGCCAGGGAGGGGCCTGGCTGAGGAGCAGAGCCCCTGATGATAAATCAGGCTCGCCATTAGTGGTGAACTGCTCATCTCGGCTGCGCTAAATGCAGGATTTATAAAGATGTCTCCGCCATCCAGCCCAATTGTGGACACCATAATAAATTCATGAGCGGGTGCCAAGGTAGCACAGTTCATTATGTGCGAGGCTCCTGGCCATTAATCTAGCCTGGCGGCGGGCAGGAATCCTGGGGAAGGAAGACATATTTATGTGGCCCAAACTTACTCATTCCATTACGGATTTAATCGGCCCAGGCTGCTGGCTGCCGAGGCGAGGGGACCGTTTTTTTACACTTTGGATCAAGTGTTTGTAACTCCCTGTTGTGTCTTATTTCTTCCATGAGAGCGCCCTAATTTTATCCTTTACCCTGCTCTCAGGAACATCTTCAAGAGCCCTTCATACCCGGCCACTTACTCCAGATAAAATATTTATGCAATCAATTGCCAAAGAGCATTTCCCTTTAACTGTCCTATTAACATGGAAATGCTCACGTGCAGAAGGGCTGGGGCTTCCCCACAGTTAACCCTTTCCATCCTTACAACAGATCCAGAAGCAGAAAGAAAACATAGGTGCCAGCATAGAAAATCATTTTTTTTCATGGTAGTGTGTGTGTGTGTGTAAGCACATGTGATCACTCTTACTGTCAAAGATAAAGACTCCTCGCTCCTTCTATGAAACTGAACTTTTGAAGTTGTATAACTAGAGCAGTGATTCTCAACCTGTGGATGAAGATCCCTTTGGAGGGATTGAATGACCCTTTCACAGGGTTTGCCCAAGACCATCAGAAAACACAGATATTTACATTACAATTTATAACAGTAGCAAAATTACAGTTATGAAGTAACAACGAAAATAATTTTATGGCTGGGGGTCAGCACAACATGGGAAACTGTATTAAAGGATGGCAGGGTTAGGAAGGTTGGAAACTACTGAACTAGAAGCTTCCAGATCTATTCCATATGTCCATGGTATCGCACAAAGTGAAGTATATTCAGTTTTCTGTTGCCCTATGGTCAAGTCAGAAAACAACTGACTTTTAAGCTACTTTTTCTTGCACACTGTAATGGATGATTCTTTTCTAATTGAGCCCAGAAACCCTCAAGCCACTCTCAACACAGGCACAAAATGCCAATCAACTTTCATTAACAAGAATGTAGCAATATTTATTATATCAGGGTTATCCAATGATGGCTCTGTGTTTAGTGCTTTATATTAGTACATTGGTTCTTAACCTTCCTAATGTTGTAACCCTTTAATACAGGTCCTCATGTTGTGGTGATCCCAAATCATAAAATTACTTTCATTACTGTTTCATATCCATAATTTTGGTATTGCTACAAAACATAATCTGTGTTTTCCTATGGTCTTAGGTGACCCTGTGTAAGGGGCACTTGAAGCCCCCCAAAAGGTCACAACCCACAGGTTGAGAATCATGGCACTAGTATCTCATTATTTCCCATAGCAATTCTATAGGTTTTGTGCTATTATTTTCTTCTTGAAAGAATGGGAGTCTTAGCTTTACACTACTGTAGCAAAATATCTGAGTTAACCCATTTTTAAAAAGAAGGAAGGATTGTTTGAGCTCATAGTTTAGAAGTTTTGGTATCATTCAGTGTCCTGATGTTTGGGAGTCTGTGGAGTTCCACAACATGGTGGGAGCAGCCTGCAAGCCCCCATTGAAGCCAGGAAGCAAGGATGAAGCCCCTTCAAGGGTGTATTCCTGAGAACCTCTCAAAGTTCTGTCACTCTCCATAGTTCCCAAATCAGCACCCAAAACCATCTATATCACTAGAGTCAGAGAGATGAATAAATAGTACTTAGGATACATGCTGGTGACTGATATCATTCTTAGCCTTCTAAAGTCTGGAGCGTGGACATCAGACCTTTCCTGAATACTTCCATGATGCTCCTGTTAGACAAACCATTACCACTGTCGAACAGTCTCTACTAAAGAGACTGACAATGAGAGAAAAGGAAGAGGCAAGTACCACCACTTGGGCCACAGGAAGACTGCCTACAGATGTAGCCCAATCTGACCCAAGGGCATTGAGGTCTGTTTTAGGCACCAAGGTGATAAGAGACTTTGCCTATCATTCATCAGTCCCTTCCACAAGCAGGGCTATGACGCAGTCTGTGTCACCCGTTGTATCAAGCCTGGGGTCAGGCTCAGAGACACCAGGTCATCTGTGGGAGGATGCACTTTTAGAAAGACAGATGGCATCGTGTATCCTGCCAAAGAAGCCACATAAGGAGCTCTGTGTGACCTGCTCAGTGCTCTGGAACTCAGACTGGGAAGGAAACATTCAAGCAAAGCTAGGGGAGGGAAGATGGCGGCATTTACCTGGGCCTGAAAAGATGCTGAGTGTACTAGGAGATAAGCAAGAGGAAGTTCTTCACTCTGGGATGGGGGAGGGGCAGCAACTGCACAGATAAGGAAAAGTTGAGTGCCTGTATTTGCGGTTTGGTAGCAACTACCCCATGCCAAATGCTCTTACAAAGTCTGGTGTGGGATGCCCTTCTGTATATGTATTATTGGTTAATGAATAAAGAAGCTGTTCTGGTCTGTGATAGGGCAGAATAGAGCTCATGGTTTTCTGGAAAGTCATTCAGGAAGGGCTCAGCCGCATGGGTCATCGCAAAGACACTGCCTGCCAGTTGGGATTGGATGATCTACCTCCAAGATGGCCTTTCTACTCATCTACTGGTATCTTGATGACAAGACTGGAAAGCTAGGGCTCCTTCTGTGTTTATTGTGGGTTTCAGGACTTCTCCATGAAGTTCCAGTCCAGCACACTCCTTACTCAGCACAACCTAAGGCTATGTGCGAGTGAGCGTTCCAGGAGACAGAAGTGAAACTTGCCTCACCCCCGACACTGGTGCAGTGACTCTGCCATCACACTGGTAACACATCACAGAGCCT
Source organism: Microtus oregoni (assembly GCF_018167655.1). Lineage (NCBI taxonomy): Eukaryota > Metazoa > Chordata > Mammalia > Rodentia > Cricetidae > Microtus > Microtus oregoni. Next base: position 58,935,017 of record NW_024543063.1, on the reverse strand, counting down.
AACCAGGCTCCAGAGAACACAGAACCCTGGCTCCCAGTCAGAGGAGTGACAGTGGGAGGCCATCTGTAATCTGCTCATCACTTGTCATTATTCTCCTAATGGAATTCATCCCAGCAACACACCCCGGCACCTCATAAAATAGGCAAATGCCTCTGGGAGCTCCCCAGCCTTTGCTAGTTTCCAGGGACTAAGCCTGGGGTTGAAGAACAAGTTAAATTTCTCTTATAAATTTAACCGTAAAAAGATAAACAATTCTTTTCAAGACAGGATCTTGCTATGTAGCACATACTGTCCTAGAACTTATCATGCAGCCCAGGCTGGTTTTGAACTTGTGAAACCCCTTCTTTGCCCCTCCCCCTCACTCCCTGAGTACTGGGATTACTACAGGTATATGCCATTATACCCAGCTGGAATCTTTTTCAAACGGAAAGGAAAATAATTTCTGAGGGCGTATAGAAGATGATCAATAAATATATCATTTAAGACAGAACATACATTCTAAGGATCCATCCACTTACCCACAACCTTTGAGACTGCAAATGGGGTGCGGGCCGTAGTGATCCTCCCCGTGTCTATACCAGATACTGGGTCTCAGAAGTGCACCTCTCAAGCTGTCGAGGTTTTCGTCACCTTTTCTAGGTAGGTCCTGTGGGCTCTTTACTGAGTCTACCCGGTGGAGTGCAGCATTCCTTGTGAGCCGGCACTATATCCGGTTGACGTCACTTCCGATTCGCACAGGGCAACTAATACACATGCGCACTGAGATCTTCACAGCTCCTCACGATGAACGTGGTTAAAGCAGGAGAGGGTCTGCCTTTCCTCTGCTGTGTTGCCTTATTAAAGAAGGGCTTGGAGGTCCTGCTGCCGGGGAGCAGCACTCTACAGAGCCTAAGAATGGGGGCTCGCCACATCTCTTTTCCCTCTGTCCTTTTCCCCCTCTGATCATTCTATCACAGGCGACCCATCCTATGACAGGCTCAGACAGGATTATAGGTGAGGAAGAGGCTTAATGTTGTCCTGAATCAGTCACTTCCTCTTCCTACTCTCTAAGCATCTGCATAGACAACTTCACCCCCAGTGAATGTCATTTCCTGGGACATCCTCTAATGCTGTAGGCAACTGGGTGCATCTAAACTCTGCTGGGACCAGCCATCATAGCTTCCTTAATATGTAGTCATTTTAAGTTCACCACTAGAAGACTCTCGGCTGAGGTCTGGGGAGATGGCTCCATAGAGGACTTGTTCTGCAAGCGTAGGATGTGAGTTCGAATGCCCAGGCCCCACAGAAAAATCAAGGCAGAGTTGCACCTGTAGCCCCAGGGCTATAAGCAGAAACAGGGGGATCCTTGGCATTGCCACCCATTGGCCTAGCCCCAGGTTCAACAAGAGGCTCCGCCTAAAGGGTATGAAGTAGAGAGGGATAGCGCAGGATATCCACATTGCCCTCTGACCTCTACAGAGACTTGCCTGCAGACACAGGTGCAATACACCACATGCATACACCACACACACACACACACACACACACACACACAAACTCACACAATGAAAAAGACTCACAGGTGACAGGAATAGTTAACCTTGCATGCCATGATGCATGATCACCAGTTTTTTAAAAGGCAGTGTAAAGGGCTGGAGAAATGGCTCCTCAGTTAAGAGCACTGGATGTTCTTGCTGAGTACCAGGGTTCAGTTCCTAGCATCCACATGATGATTCACAACTGCCTGCAGCTCCAGTTGATGGGGGTCGAACACCCTGTCGTGGCCTCTCGACACCAGGCACACATATGGTTCACCTGCAGGTAAGATGTAGGTAAACAATCATATCATACTTATTTTTAAAAAAATTAAGGGAATATAGAGACAAACAAGACAGACACAAAAAGAAAGCAGGTTTTTTTTTTTAATGAAAAGGGTCATTTTATTATGACAGAATACAAGTCTCTGAGGATAATGTAATAGAATTTTGTGAACCTTCAAAATATTTGAATATTTTGGAAATATAAGGAGCTGACAGATATGTGGCTATGGGAAGTCACACGTCGGTCCCTGCAGTGTTTCATGTAAACAGCTACTCTGGATGATACAGTTATTAAAATATGACTAAAGAGTGGTAAGAAAACAATGGTATTTCCAACAGACATTTCTTGGGGCGGGGGGGCTTAATAAAAAAAGTCTTCAAAGCTCACTTGTTTTTATACTATCAAGAAAGTCTTGATTAAAAAAAGTAAAGTTTACAAGCCTAATTCCCTCACAGAACGAAAACAAACAGAACCATTTCCAACACCCCAAAGAAAATGACAGGCACTTGGATAATAAACGCATAAGTCAAAAGTTCTCATAAATAGTTATGGATTCAAAAGGGAAATAAAAACTTCCATTACAGGCTGTTTAGAAAACAATAAAATGGGAGCAAAACAATCCTTAGTCAGCTTGTGGATCCTGGCCAAAGTCACACTTTGAAAATAGAACATAGAGCCATAAATTGTTCTATTATTTTAAAAGAGTAAAAATAAATTGTTAGCTGTGTGATTTCATTACATTAATAAGTGAACAACACAGGAAAAAGAACACAAGTTGGATACAATTAAGTAGATAAAAATAAAAAAAATGATTGAATTAGCAAAGTGATGCTGGCTCCTTAGAGCTACGAGAAAGCCAGTTTGCTCTGGTAAATCCAGTAATAAAAAAACAAACAAACAAGAGTAAACTCAAATAAAAGCAGAAACAAAAAAGAAAATGTAATGAGCAGAGTTTTCGAAGCTCATCTCTTTTTTTAAAGGCGTAAAGATAAAGATGAAGCCCAAAGCGCTAGTAACAGACTACACAGAAAAGAAAAGCCTCTGCGGTGTTAAAGTTAAAAGTCAAAACGGGTGACTATGTGGGAAAAACGCTTTCAGTGTCTGTAGCTGACAGCTCCAAATGATGAGTGACCAGAACAGCAGCTAAAGGAGGGAAAGGATGTGGCCCGGCAGCTCAGAGGATCAGGACTGTGGATGCCCTGTCCACCCAGCGGAAACATTTACTCCCAAGGATAATCAGGTATTGAAGAACAATGGTCAGGTGTGTGGGGCGCATGAGGGTGGGGAGGGACGCTGACAGATTTCCCTCCTCGGGTGTTGCCTCTGTTTCTCTGGGTTAGCTCCTTTCTAGAAGAAAACTGTTAGATATGGAAGAAGAAAGCTTTAAAACATTTGTTTGGGTCTCTGTTTAAGAGCGCACTGTTTTTCCTAAAGACGGCAACTTAATTTCTAGCGCCTGTGTCAGATTGCCTGTAACCGCAGTTCCGGGGGATCTTGATGCCCTCCACTGGCATCCATAGACCCTGCACACACAGACACACTTCAAGTGAAAAGAGAATGTTTAAAAAGTAGAACTCGATTGGGGCAGCCAACACAGTTTTGAACACACCGTGTAAAAGTTGGAAAAGTAAAAGGACAGGCGTTAGGAGTGAGAGGTTTTGCCCTATGAAATGCCTTTGGATATCGAGTCATGCAACCTCATAGAGCTTGCTTTGGGTTCATCTGGGCAGAGAATTTTGTGCACGAGGAGTGAGGAGGTTTGCTGCAGAAGCAAACGGTTCGGAGTTGGAGGCCCCTTGACTCTGCCTGTGAGCTCGCTGGTGCTATTGTCTCCAAAGAGTTCAATGAAGGAGGACACCTGTGACAACACCTAGAGACCTGTGGGACAGGTCCAAGTCAAGGACTGAAAAATCGCTTTTTAACTTACAAGATCATTTCTCTTTGGCATAATTAAAGTAGTTGCTCAAACTTGAGTATATAATTTGACTCGAAAAACTAAAGATTTGGGGTGGGGTGAATCCCAAACAATAAACTAAAAACTGGTTAATACTAAGCAAGTGAAGCAAAAGAAGTTGAATCCAGAGCAAATGTGCAGAAAGAAAAGTTTGCAACACAGAAACCTAACCAGTTAATGAGATGAAGATGATGGCCAGCTTCTAGGTGGGAAGACAGAATCCTAAGTGTATCCCAGCCGTGTCTGAATTCCATGGTATGTCTCATATAGTTCAAACCAAATGAGGATTCATGTGTGGAGTGCACAGAGAACTAACGCTTGCTTCAGTGACTTCAGAGTTTGTCTTGAAGAAGACACAAGAAAAGTTCTTGAGAATGTTTTTAAGGGTGGAGAGAAGCAACATGGACTAATTACCTGACCGTGTGTTCAATTAAAACGTTAAGTTTTGTCTCAGTCAGCACAAATTTAGTTCTGTTGAGTAACAAACATCTCAAGTATAAAGTATAAATCTTATAAACGAAGATGTTTCTAATCTTGTATCTGCTGCATGGCTATTTCAGGGGTTCTGCTTCACTTCCTATCCAGGCTGGTAGAGTTAGAAGTGAAAGAGAGTAGAGTCCGGCTGGTTTCCTGCTGGGAAATAAACGTTGCTGACCCCAAAGCCCCACTTTACATCTGCTCCTACTTCATAGAACAGAGCTTCTCAGAAGACTCCAGAAAACATTACAGAACTCTGGAGGCAAGCCTTACTGCACCCTCAGACACTAGATAAAGCATTCGTTATTACAAATGCAAGCAGAATAAAGGAAAAAGAGTAGCTAGGCCACACGCAAATCATATTCCATAACAGAGTGTTCTATCTCATGGCTTATGTCAGAAAGAAAAATCAAAGCGAAGTGATAAAAAACAAACAGAAACCCCACGGGTAAAGCGATGTGAATGAGAACGTCCTGTGGGCTCAGACACTGAACACTCAGTCTCTAGTTGGTGCCGCTGTTTGGGAGGTTTCCGAGTGTTTGGAGGGTTCCTTGCAGAAGGAGGAGTGCCACTGGACGAGGGCTTTGTGAGTTTGTAGTCTGGCCCTCCTTCCAATTCACTTTCTCTATACCATGCCTGTGTTTGAAGACATGAGTTCTCAACTTCTTGTTCCCGCCACACACACACGCGGAAAAAAAAGGTAAATAAATAAAGGAAAAAAAAGGTAGATAAAAAGAAAAAGGAAAAGCATTTGACCCAATGCTATAATTTTTAATGTGAACACATGTTCACATACAAGCATACTTATATGCATGCGTGTAAGTCAGCAACAGGATGAAAAATATACACCTGAATCTTTTGTTTTGTTTTGTTTTGTTTTTCAAGACAGGGTTTCTCAGTAGTTTTAGAGCCTGTCCTGGAACTAGCTCTTGTAGACCAGGCTGGCCTTGAACTCACAGAGATCCGCCTGCCTCTGCCTCCTGAGTGCTGGGATTAAAGGCATGCACCACCACCAACCGACTATATATCTGAATCTTAACAAAGACTGATGTGTCTTAAGAGTCTATACCAAAGAAAACCAGGCAAAAATTCCCAAAGGAAAAACAAAGAAGATGTATAAATAATTCTTATAAGAAAAAATGCAAATTATTACAATTACCTTTTAAAAAGTTTGACTACACTAATAAAACATCTTTTAAAATCTACTCTTCTAGCTTTATTTTTAGAAGAGTAATTTTAAAATGCCATTCTAAAGGATTTATTTTTAATATTTATTGATTTTATGCATATGAGTGTTTTGCCTGAGTGTATGTATGTGTACCAGGTATCTGCCTGTGGCTCTAGAGGTCAGAAGAAGGCATTGGATTCCCAGGAACTCAAGTTATAGATGGTTAGAAGCCATCATGTGGGTGCTGGGAACCAAGGCCAGCAAGAGGAACAAGGGCTTTTAACCTTTGAGACATCTGTCCAGCCTCAAGAGATTGCCTTTAATTATGAGTACATGTGTAACTGTGTGTGCACACACACATATAAGTGCGGGTTTCCTCAAAGTCTAGAAGAAGATATCAGATACTTTGGAGCTGGGGTTACAAGTGGTTGTGAGTGCCCAACATGGGTTCTGGGACCTGAACTCAGGTTCTCTTTGAGAATAGACCCACAATTAATTATAATCACCTCTCCACTGCTTGAAACTAATAGACTGTTTTCTTTTCTCTACATTAAACTGTGTGTGTGTGTGTGTGTGTGTGTGTGTGCGTGCGTGCGCACCATATGTGTGTAGGTGCCCATGGAGCCAGAAAATGGCATACTGATTTTTTTTTTTTGGACCTGGAGTTACAGGAAGTTGTGAGCCACCTGACATGGGTGCTGGGAACCACACTCTGGGCCTCTGCAAGAGTAGTGTGTGCTCTTAACCTCTGAGCTAAAATTGTTACTCTATGCAAATTCTTAGAAACTGATTTTCTTTATACAGAAATTTTATCTTGCTATTTTTCTGAAGGAAATCTAACAGTATTTCTAAGGAGTTTATAATTCTCACAACTTTGAAGCCAGTTGTCATTTTATTTATAAAAACTAATTCAAGGGAAATAATCACCCATTTGAAAGAAAAAGAATATATACAGACTGTATGTTGGGCAATAGTAGCCCAAACCTGAAAACAGGCAAGAAACTCCACAGAGCCTAGGTACTCCAGCTGTGACTCTGGGGGAAGAATGCCAGCAAAGAATGCCAGCTCACCCAGGGTGCCATGCTATTAAGCTCCAAGCAGATGTTTGTGAAGGTCCGTAACAGCATGGTTGATGTTCATTTAAAACATCTGGGTTCATCACAAATGCCATTTCAGGCTAACACAGGGGAAGAATACCTCAGCCCCAGAGTCGTAGTCTGAATAATGAGCCATGGAAACCCCGTGGCCATTTATGGACTCCAGGGAATTTGATTTTCTCCTCTGCACCCGATTTTCCCTAACACAGGTGCACTGCTCAACTTTTAGAAAATCAATGTTTAAGCAATGAGAATATTAAAATTAATTCTTTTGTTAACAAGAGTCTAAATATTTTTTAAATACTCCTAAATATGTCTATGAATGATTTGGAATAAGAAAATGACCAAGGACGCACCACTGAAGACCCCACTTGCTTTTCTATGCCTGTGGCAGACAACACAAGTCAATCCCAACACTGTCTCTGGTGGCGTTAGGTGCTCCTCGGGCACTCTTGAGAGTTAGTACCAGCGAATCACTTCCAATGCTGTCCTATTCGGTGTTGAAAGGGGCCACCAAATACTGTTAAAGAGACACGAATAGCCTTCTCTATCTGCCACTAAACATGAACAAGTTCACATGCATTTTAAGCCTCCGGACCCATCTCTATAAAGTGCAGATTCTACTGGCCATCTACTGTAAGCAGATTGGCAACCTCCTTAATTGCCACCAGAGATACTCTGTCCAGTAACTGATGGAAGCAGAGGCAGAGAACCACAGACCAGAACTACACTGAGCTCTTGGAAGAAGAAAGGGAGGTGGGATTGTACCGGCTAGCAGTGGGGTCATGATGGGAGAACCCATAGAGACAGCTGACCTGAGCTCATGGACTCTGAACCAACAGTCAAGGAGCCTGAATAGGACCAACCTAGGCCGTGTGTGTGTGTGTGTGTGTGTGTGTGTGTGTGACAAGACAATCATGTAGTTTAGTCTCTTAGTAAGGCTTCTAATGGTAAGAGCAGGACCTCTCCCTGGAGCTTAGCTGGCTTTTGGTAACCTATTCTTCAAGCTGGATTACATGACCCTGCCTCGACATAAGGGGAGGAGCTAAGTCCTGGCAAAACTGGATGCGCCATGCTTTGTGCAAACCCATGGGAGGGCTGTCCCTTTCTGAATGGAGATGGAAGTGGAGCAGAAGGTAAGAGGGATAAATAGGAAAAAGGGGGGACAAAAAGAGAGGAGGGAGGGGAAACCGGTTGGCATGTAAAATAAATGAAAAAAGTTATTTAAATAAAATAAATCAATAAAATGCAGATTCTGACCAGCGTCTCTATGCACGAATCCGCAGTCACGTTTGTCCATTTCCGAAAGCAGCCTGCAGCTCGGCTGTGTGTGCCTGTGGGCACTCCTCCGACCTGCTCTCCATCCTGGGCTCTGGGTTTCCCAGCAGGGGTGTGACTGGACAGTGCTCCTGTCAATACAGCTTAGAAAGCATGGCAGCTTTCCTAGCTTCTGCCTATGAGGTGCTCGGAGAACATCTCCTGAACAACCAAATGTCCCCTGGCAAGCAAGGCGGCCTCCGATTGCAGACTGCAGCTGTCAACTCTTCTCCATGAGAAAAAAAAAAAAAAGGTTCTGTTAGAAGCTGAGATCTCCAAAAGGTTACTAGCTATTCAGCAGGGCAGGGGTGGTCAGGGGTGGTGCGGGCTTCCCTGGTGATGAGGTCCAAAGCGTAGGTCCTGAGCGCAGAGCCAACAGGACCCTGATCTAAGGCTCGCACCGCAGCACCCCTTCCTGGAGGGGACAGCCTCCACTGGAGAGTGTAAATCACCCTTCAGGCCTGGCTGGCCACTTAACATAATGGAATGATTGACAGGTGGATATTTACACCAGGTGACTAAGTGGGCAAATGAATCAGGTGGTGACAACGCAGAGAGAAGGCAGTGGAAGAATAAACAGGGTCCTCATCCATCGCGACCACGCCTGTGAGCACGGTGGAAGATTCTGGAAGGTGACAGTGTAGCTATCTATCCTGAGGCATTTATGAGAAGGTTCTGGGAAAGCTGTGCTAGCCGTTGCCTCTCCTGGGCACTGCAACTGGTTTGTTGGCCTCTGGGTGAGAAAACTTGGGGGACGGGTCAATGCTCTGACGCCGACGGCTGGCGACCAAGTCAGCTTTGCTGAATGCTCACAGGGTTTATAGTTCTTTGAGTGAAACAAAGAAAAAAAAACTGGACCCCCACTTTTGTCAGAGCCGGCATGATTTCTGCCTTTCAGTTTATCATTTTGGGTTGAAGGGGATGTAACTCAATTAAAGACAGAAACATTAAACACATAGTAAAGCCGCCACATGTGGAGAATTTATGGGGGTATTGATTAACACCATCAGTAAAGTATTTACCTTGATCAATAGAGAAGGGTGATTTAAATGTGGAGGTGTCTCCTGTGTTCTGTCAGCCAAGGCTTCTCCTAAAAGCATGCACTTTGTGTGATATATGCCTCAGTTTCCCCCTTGTGACTGTTGCTCTCCTTAGAGAAGTCCATTATCACACTATGCCCTCCCCTTCCACACCACGGCTATAGCTTTGGATCTTTTCAATTTTTCTAAAGGGACAGAGCTGAGGACTTTGGGGTCCAGGGGGACATTTTGGTGGTGTTTAGTTTTTGTTGGGATCTAGTGTCATAGGCCCCCGGTGACTTTGATCTTGCAATCGTCCTACCTCTGTCCCCCAAGTGCTGGGATTAAAGGTGTGTACTACGATGGTGGCTTATCAAAGTCATGTTTTGTGTGTTTCTGGGGATGAAACCTGTGTGACCTTGTATGTGCTAGGTGTGGTGGTTTAAATGGAAATGCACCACCACCACCACCACAACCCCGCCCCCCCGTAGGCTCACAGGGAGTTGCCACTAGTAGGAGGTATGGTCTTGTTAGAGGAAGTGTTCCACTGGGAGCAGGCTCTGAGGTCTCAGATGGCCAAGCCAGGCTCAGTATCACTGTCTTTTCCTGTTGTCTGCCAATCAGGATGCAGAACTCTCGGCTACCTCACCTTGTCTGCCTGCATGCCACTGTACTTCCCACCATGGTAACGGACTAAACCTCTGAACTGTAAGACAGCCCCGAGTAGATGCTTTTCTTTAGAAGTGTAGCTGTGGTCTTGGTGTCTCTTCACAGCAATAGAGACCCTAAGACACTAGACAAGCCTTTACCACCAAGCTGTGGACCATTTAAGGATCAGCACATGTGGTTCTTGGCTAGAAGCATCAGGATGTCCTGAGACGGAGCAGAAGATACACAGTCAAGCCTGCCAGAAGTTCCAGAGTGAAAAGTGACCCCAAAGGCAAAATGACCAGGCCCTGTGCCCCCTGCAGAAGGTGTGGCCTCATACAAGAGGCCTTGGGGAGCTGACAGCTCTGCCCAAAACAGCAACCAGGTCAGAGGTATTATTACTATAGAGGTTTGAGGGGTGAAATATGACTTTCCCAAGACACTGTGTTTGGATCCTCAGAGGGCTTTGTGGTGACCTCAGGGAAGGACAGGAAGCTTTTGAAAACCACTGGCCAGGTGGGAGGGGGGAGCCAAATCACCTGCATTCCAGCCCCAGGGGTACTGTTCTTCCAGTTGACCTATGTCACGCCACGTTCCTTTCTGGACCATTCTTCCGGACTGAAAATAAAGCATGTGTTTCATTAGAAGGTGCTCTCTGCCTTTCCCATCACCAGAACTTCCTTACCAGAGCCAGGTTCTTGGGAGCTGCTGATCATTAATGAGATCAGGATGCCCTAAAGGAGCCTTCTACTCCAGAATCACCACGTGTGGACATGTTGAAGGCGGAGACTGTCCCAGGCCAGCTCAGAAGATTCAGGTTCAGAGAGCTTAGGCAATATCAATCATCACAATGCTAATCAATGTGATACATCAATGAGATGGATGGCTCCAAGTCTGCACCCTCTCCACTGAGCCTTCTCCAGCGGAGTTCTTCTCGATAGGCACGGCACATAGTTCTCCATCCTGGCATGATTTGTTTGGGCAATAGAAGAAGTTGACCTTGTGTCCAGTTGGCCTTGACTCCCACGTGGGTTTCCACTTCCTTGTCTTCTCTATGCCTGCCATCATGGTGAGGAGTTCATTACCAGCCTACTTCACTGATCTCAGGGAAAGAATGAGAGATGCACAAAGCAGAACTACCCAGCCAAGCCCAGCCCACCTGCCAGACACAACACCATGACCTCAACTAATAGATACAATTAATGTAACAGATACAGGCACTTCAGTGTGTGTAGTAATAAGAGCAGCAGGGCTGCGTCCCCAGCACCCTGGCCGTCTGCTAGCTTATGCCCTGAAATAATTACACGGACACTGTATTCTTTTAAACACTGCTTGGCCCATTATATCTTGCCTCTTCTTGGCTAACTCTCACACCATTTCTAATAATGTGTGTAGCATCCCAAAGTGCGCTTACCGGGAAGATTCTAGCCTACGTCCATCCTTGGTCGGAGCTTCATCGCGTGTGCTTCAGAGAGCAGAGCTATCGCGTCTGCCCGGGAGAGGGGAGCATGGCATCTCTGAGCTCACTTCCTCTTCCTCCCAGCATTTTGTTCTGTTTACTCCACCCACCTATGTTTTAACCTATGAGGGCCAAGCAGTTTATTTATTATTTAACCGATGACCTTCCTCCATCAAGTGTGTGTGTGTGTGTGTGTGTGTATGTGTGATTTAATCTCGTGGTAATCATAAGACATGGAACCATTGTTATCCCCATTTTATTGGTGAAATCATGGTGCATATGACTGACATCTGTGCTAGGCTCCAGCAACCCTAGAAGATTTGTTGGGATGAGTGTCACGTTGAGTGGGCTGCAAAAGGAAAACAAAGGAAGAGAGAGCCCTGAGAACTAGTTTATTATCCTATGAGTCCAAATGTGGAGGACAAGGGTGTAATTATTACTGTGATTCTAACTACACAGTCCCAGAAAAGAATATGGCTTGCAAACGGCCCCCTAGCGTGCAAAGATGAGGAAAGGCGTAGTGTGTGTGACAATGGCCTAGGCTAATCTGATTCCCTCTTGGCCAGTTGGGATGGGAAAGGGCACCTGGTAAAGATGACCCTGACTGATCCCCACTACAGATGGACAAGAATCCTTGAATTCTGTATCCGACTCCATGGTCAATTTCTGTTCAACCACAATCATTGATCTATGATGGAGCTCAGGGTGTAAAGAAAGTGAAGTCTCTGTAAACCACAACAGCTAACTAACTAGGATTGCCTATGAAGGAACTCGAGGTATTTGGGACCTAGTAAGGTGTTTGATAAAGTGCTTACTCTCCCAGTCTACAGAAGTCCCCATCCCTCATCCATTCGGCCACTTTTCGCTTCCCATTGGTTCAACTCCCTTTCAGTCCTCCTTTGACTGGTCTTCTGCATCTCCTGGGAGTTTTTCTCAGTGTCTGCTACAATTAGGGACCCCTCACATGGCCCTTGAACTGGACAACTGACACTACTGTAGACAACTTCCATGGAGAGAGACGCCTAAAACTCAAAGGCCCTGGATGGAAGTCTAAGTTCCAGTGGTCACGGATAGGAGGCAGACACAGAGGTCATCCACTGTGGGCCACCTTGGACAATCCTAACATCTCAGTGGCTCTATCTCTTTATCCACAAAGTGGGGCTGGGAATGACTTCCACTCGCTAGTAAGACAGGAGTGTAACCTTGGAGAGGGAAGGTGGGCAAAACCCTGAGCCTCTCACCAAGGAGCTGGGAACTCACAGTGCCCCCTCCAGTGGCGGGAGAGGGACTTTGAGGTAGCCCCACTGGAAGAGATTGTCCCGTGAAATCGAAAATCCCACACCATCAACAAGCACACCGGATTAACAGAAAGCAGGGTGAGGAGGCAGCAGAGTTAAGGAGTATTTTGAAGCGGATGCAGTTTTATTGTTCCTAAGTTTTTTACAGTGACTCCCTCTGCTGTCGCTCCGTGACTCCTAATGCTGACAAACCGCTTCCAAGCTGAGGCCTGTCGGGCCTGCTCTGCTGACTAAATCAGAGAGCCTTTACCATACTAATCGCAGACCATAGGAATCCTTGCCATTTGTCACAAGCAGATTGGAGCAGGATGCCTGGCTCCAGCTTCTGTCTGCACGGTGCACCGTTCCAAGATCCCTGACTTGGGGCACTCAGAGCAAATCCTGATCAACTTGGGATCTTCATGGCCCTCATTTCTTTATCTAGATTCACCTTCAGAGACAAGGGTACAGACAGAGATATAAGCAAAAATAAAAAACAAAAAAGAAGATGCTCATTTGGTAGGTAATTTGGAGAAAATGAAAGAGCAATGGATGGAAAGTGATAGGGACTCCCCCAGGGAGACCAATGTTGCCATCAGGAGGTGAAGCATCTAAGAACCAGTTAGAGTTTTGATTTGAAATATCTCCCGAAGGGTCCTTGTTGGAGGCACGATCGCCTTGCAGCACTGTTGAGTAGTCTAGTGTTTGTGAGGTGAATTGATCCTGACAGCTATGGCATCTTGCATGCATCCATTCACGGATGGCTTCAAAGGTTTGTTGTAAAACAAGCCCTTCCCTGCCTCCTAGGCATCCTAACACCATTGTAATAGCCTATATGTTTTGAAAGTCTCTGGGACAACCCTGGCCGACAATTCAAAAGATGGCTTCTCATGTTTAGAGTTAGGGTCTTTGTTAGGTGGTCTTTGACTCTTTGAAGGGGTATTGTAAGTCCAGATTAGAAATTTTCATTTAAACTATATATGTATATTTATACATAGACTTATGTGCATTATAAGATTTTTAGGTAAGTAGTTTAGGGTTTGATTCCTTGGAACTTTTTTCAACAACTGTACTGTTATTTTATTCTCCTCCCTCCTTCTGTATTTACCCCCTCAATTAAATCTTCCTTTTCTCATTTTTACATTCAAAGCTCTTGTGACCTGCTACTGCTCTCTCTATTGCTCCTCACTCCAATTCCCTGACCCTGGCAAGGGTCTCTTTATATTTTTCACCTTTCTGCAGTTACTACAGGATCTGTATTGACATCCTAAAATTTGAAGCTAGGATCCTCAGATGAGATGAGAACATGCATTATTTGTCTTTCTGGGTTAGCATTACTCCACTCAATATGATCTTGTCTATTTCCATTTACATGCAAATCTTATGATTTAATTTTCCTTCAACAATGAATAGTTATACACAGTGTATATTACCACATTTTTATTATCTGTTCATCAATGAAGGACACTTAGGTTGACTCCATTTTCTAGCCATTGTGCCTAGAGCAGCAATGAGCATGGCTGAGCAAGCACCTATGGAACAGTGCCGAGTCTTTCGGGCAAATGCCACAGGGTGGTATAGCTGGGTCATATGATAGGTTTATTTTTAGCTTTTTTTTTTTTTAGGATTCTCACATTGATATCCAGAGTGTCAGGACCAATTCACAACTTCACCAACAGTGAATGGAGGGTTCTCTTTTCCTCACCCCTCCTCCAGTTATTGCTGTGGTTGTCTTGGTGATCATTGTCATTCCAACTGGGGTAAGATAAAACCCAATGTTGTTTTTATTTGGATTATCCTAATTTCCAGGGATGATAAACACTTGAGATATTTTATAGCCATGATTCTCTCTTCCTTTGAGAACTCTGTTTAAGATACAAGCCTGTTTTTTTTTTAATGAGTCATTTGTTATTTTGATCCTTAGTTGGTTTTTTTTAATTCTTTATATATTCTGGATATTATCACTGTCAAGTGTATAGCTGGAAAAGAATCTCTCCCATTCTATGAATTTTTTCTTCATCCAGTTGATTGTTTCCTTATCTGTGCAGAAGCTTTTTAGTTTTATGGCATTCCATTTGTCAGTCGTCAGCCTAATTCTTAGTAAAATGGAATCCTAGTCAGAAAGTCCTTCCCAACACCTAGATGATGTAGAATATTACTGTTGTTGTTGTTTCTGGCAGTTTCAGTTTTTCAGGTTCGTGTTCAAGTCTTTGATCTGTTTGGAGTTAGGTTTTGTGCGAGCTGACACACGTGGGTCTAATTTCATTCTTCCATGTGTTGACACCCAGTTTTTCCAACTCTGTTTGTTGAAGATGCTTTTGTTTCTCCAGCTTATGTATTTGTCATGTTTGTCCAACAGGAAACGCCTAAGATTGTATGTACTTATGTTTAGGTCTTCAATTTTGTTCCATTGATCTACACGTCTGTTTTTGTACCAATAGCATGTTGTTATTACCGTGGCTCTGTAAGACCTCTTAAGATCAGGAATGGTAATTCCCTCCAGCACTGTAAATTTTGTTCTGGATTGTTCAGTGACTTTTGTGATTACATACAAATTTTAGGATACTTTTTCTATGTCTGTGAAGAATGAGATGGGAATTTTGACTGCAATTGCAGTGTAAGTAGCTTTTGGTAAAAGGGTCATTTTCACAATATTATTTCTGCCAATCCATGAGGATGGGCTGTCTCCTATTTACGAGTTTCCTTCTCTGTCTTTTCCTTCAGGGTTTAAGATTTTCATTGTAGAGGTCTTTCACTTCTGTGGTTAGGTTTATTTCTAGATGTTTTCTTTTCTTTGAGGCTTTTTGAATCTGAATGAAGACATGATTTTTCTCTGTTTGTCTTTGATGTACAGAAAAGCTATTGATCTGTGCAAGTTGATGCTGTACCCTGCCACACTGTTGTATTTGTTTATAATTTCTAGAAGTTTTCTGGGGGAATTTTTGGGATCCCAAATGTAAAGTATTATGTCATCTACAAATAGAGGTAGTTTGACTTCCTTTCCTATTTGAATCCCTTTAATTTCCTTATCTTGCCTTATTGCTACAGCCAGTGCTTTGAGCACAATATTGAAAAGGGATGGATAGTGGATATTCTTGTTCATTCCTGACTTTGGTGAGATTGCTTTAAGCTTTACTCCATTTAGGATGATGATGTCTGTGGTTTTCTCATTATCTTTATTATGTTGAAGTATGTTCCCTCTAGCCCTACATTCTCTAGGACTTTTATAATGAAGATATGTTGGGTTTTGTCAAAGCCTTTTTTTCTGTATGTATTGAGATGATCATATGATTTTTGTTTTTAATTCCATTTATGTGGTTTATTAGATTTATTGACTTGTGTATGTGGACCCATGCCTGAATTTTAAAGATAAAGACAACTCAGCCATGCTGGATAATCTTTTAGATGCATGTTTGTATTCTCTTTGCAAGTATTTTCTTGAGCATTTTGAATCTATGTTTATCATGAAGGCATGTTGGATTTTGTCTAAGACTTTTTCTGCAGTATTGTTCTAATGCCCAAACAAGTTTTAAAAAAATATAACAGAAAAAGAAAGCCACTGGCTTTGTGGAAGGAGTTTAGGAGTGTTCCTCCTTCTCTTTTCTCTTTTTTCTTTCTTTTCTTTTTTGAATAGTTTAAGGATTGGCTGAAGATCATCTGTGAACATCTGGTAGAATTCTGTGAATCTATCTGGCCCTGGTGCCTCTTTTTTTTTTTTTAAGAAGGATCTCTTTACTATTTTAATCTCTTCATTTGTTATGGGTCTATTTAGATTGTTGACTTCTTGGTTTAATTTTGGTCATTTGGCTTAATCTAAGAATTCATCCATTTCGTTTAGGTTCTCCAGCTTAATGGAGAACAGGTTTTTAAAGAATTCCCCAATAATATCTACAATTCTTTGATGTCTGTTGCAACATTTCCACAGCCATTTCTGATTCTGTTAATTTGGGTCCTTTCTTTCTTTTGGTTAGTTGATCCAAGTGTCTATCAATAATGTTTATCATCTCAAGGAACCAGTTGTTAAACTCATTGTACTGTTTGTTGATTTTTTTCCATTAGTTTCTGCTCTGGATTTTATTATTTCTTGCCATCAAGTGGGTTTTGATTTGATTTGTTCTGTTTTTTTCCAGTTATTGTGTTGCATCATTGGGTCATTTATTTGGGCTCTTTCTGATTTAATGTCAGCACCTAGAACTGTTTCTCTGATTGGACTGCTTTCACTATGTCCCAGAGGTTTTGCTCTGCGTGTTTTTATTTTCATTTAGTTACAAGAAATTTTTTTTATTTATTTCTTGATTTTTTTTCTTTTACCCATTTATCATTCAGTAATAGATCATTTAATCTCATTGAGGTTGGACATTTTCTAGAGATTTGTTTCAGTTTTAAGTTTTATTGTATTATAGTCAGACTACAAGGAGTTACTTCAATCTTTTTTAATTTGGAAAGATATTTTTGAGTGTGTCCCAAGATATGATTTATTTCAGAAAATGTGCAGAATGGATTTTCTTTGGTGTTTGGTTAGAATATTCTGCAGATATCTATTAAATTCATTTGATGTTTGATGCCAATTAATTCTTATGTTTTCCTTTTGTTTCATTTGGTGGTGGTGGTGGTGTTCAGATGAGTTAGTTATTGGAAAAAGTGAGATGTTGAAATCCCTACTCTTAACAGACTGATGTTAATCTGCATCTTTAAATTTCTTTTATAAAATTGGGTGCGCCAGAGTTCAGTAATCGTGCTTAGACTAGTGACGTCTTCTTGGCTTCCTATTCCTGTGATGAGAAGGAAATGTCCCTCTTGATCACTCCTGATTTGATTTAGTTTTAAGTCTGTTTTGTCACATACCGGGATGGTGACACCTGCTTGCTTTCTGGTCCCATCTGGTTGGACTATCTTTGCCCAGCCTCTTACTCAAAGGTGGTGTCTATCCTTAAAGCTAAGATGTGTTTCTTGCAGGCAGTAGATAAATGAGTTTTGTTTCTTGATC
The DNA here is from genome assembly GCF_018167655.1 of Microtus oregoni. Classification (NCBI taxonomy): domain Eukaryota; kingdom Metazoa; phylum Chordata; class Mammalia; order Rodentia; family Cricetidae; genus Microtus; species Microtus oregoni. The sequence continues at coordinate 58,917,814 of NW_024543063.1, read as the reverse complement.
CATTTAGTCAGTCTGTGTTTTTTGATTGAAGAATTGAGGTCAATGATATTTAAAGTTGGTATTAAAATGTGCTTGTTAATTTTATTTAGCGTGTTACTGATTTTTGGTGCTGTCGTTGGTGTTCTCAGTTGTTCTTTGTGTCTTAATAATTTTGGATTTGTATTTCTTTCCATAGCAGCTTTTCTGCCATATTCCTTCCTCTCTCTAGCCTGAAATGTTGCTTCCTATATTTTCTATAGGTTTGATTTGTTGAATATAAATTTTTTAGACTGCTTATATCATAGAAACATTTTTCTTTCTTCTTCAATTATGGAAGGTAGTTTTGCTAATATTAGTCTAATCTGGTGTTTTAGGACTATGAATGCATTTCTCCAGCCTCTTCCATTGAGAAATAAGCTGTTATTCTGATGAGTTTTCCTTTGTGTGTAACTTGCAGTTTTTTTATTGTGGCTTTCCGTATTCTTTCTTTCTTCTGTATGCTTAGAGCTTTAGCTATGGTCTGCTGTGGGGATCATCTTGTCTGGCATTATCTTCTCGGTGTTCCGTGTGTTGCTTATATCTGTATGGGTGTGCCTTTTCTTCATTTTCTTCTGTGATCTTGTTGAAGATCTGGTCTTCGCTATTAATTTGGAATTCTTCTCCCTCACCCATGCCTATAACCTGAAGATTTGTTTTTCTTATGGTGTTCCATATTTCCTATATGTTCCTTTTCTGTTTTTTTCATATTTCTTGCTTATGTGTTCTAGATCCTCTATTTTTTTGGATTCTATTTCTAAGTGTTTGCATTAATATTTCTAGGGAAGTTCTTGGATTTTCCATTTCATCTTCATTTCAGCCTGAGCACTCCTCAGTGTTTCCATCTCCTTATTGACGTCTATTCTCAAGGTCATTTCCTTCAGCTTTGCATTTGTGTTTTCTCACGCATTGCTCAGACATCTATTCTCCTTAAGTTCTTTAACTCTTAATTTCCCTGAGCTGTGTAGGCAGATTCTTTTGTCTCACCTTCCAGTACCCAAATAAACATATGGAGACATAGTATTAATTAAGAAAGCCCAGTCAATAGCTTAGGTTTGTTCCTAACTAGCTCTTATAACTTAAATTAACCCAATTTTTATTAATATATGTGGCTTTTACCTTTATCCCATTTTGTGTGTTTGACTCATTCCACATCTGTCTGGCTTCTCTACCCTTCTTCTTCCCAGCATTCCCTCTATCCTGAAAACCTTGCCTAGGTATTGGTCATTTAGTTTTTTATTAATCACAGAAACATATCTTCACACAGTGTAAGGGAACGTTCCACAACAGAGCTATTCCTTGTTTCTTCTTTAAACTCTTCTAAATGCTTTGAAGTTTATGATTATTCTTTAAAATTCTGTGCCCCGGGGTTTATCTAGGTAATTCTCATTGGCAAACATTTCTTCAGCAGTGTAAAGTTTGGAGAGAAGATTCTAGCTTGATCTTTCATGTTGTTGGTAATTTTGCCATGTGATCTGGGAATACAGGCTTCTTTTGTTAGTTCTAACTTTGCAATGGCAGAGGAGATTAGGACAGAAGAGAGGATGTGCAGCTATGTTGGGCCTAGAGGTTAGAAATGGCTTGGGCGGGATGGAGGGAGTTGGAGACAGAGCAGTGGGCTGGGGTGCAGGGTGTGCCTCCTGGCCCATGTCGGGAGTGTGCAGGTAGGTCTATCTGAGTAGAAAAATTGTATGTGGCATGAGAAGGGTCTGTGGGTTGGGGGGATAGGTAGGTAAGATCCTAGAGATCAATTATGGTACAGACCGGGGTGGTCAGGCTAGGCCAGAGACCTGGGTGTGGGACCCGGGCTATTTCTAACTGGTTGGGAAGAAAGTTTGGATAAGGAGGATCAGAGAGACCATCTGGAATACTCCCTGGAAAACTATGTGGGAAACGTGACTAGGCAGAGAGGTTAGATTGGGCTCAGAAGGGACCTGTGGGTGGTGACAGATGGGGTGAGTCCCTGGCATAAGCCTCTGTTCTTTATGAAACTACCCAGTTTCAGTTATCCTGTTACAACAGTGAAAGATGGACTTATGCAGCCTGCCTTCATAGACTTCATATCAACTATTTTAATTTGTTTTTGGTTAAATCCGAACATCAAGCAATCAAAAATCAGGTCACATTCCACAAGGTGCTACATTAACAGATCGAACAGGAAGCGGCCCTGGGTGCTTCAGCAGCCTGCTAAGCCTAGAGGGAAGAGAAAAGAACATCATGGGGGCAAAGAGAAAGAGCTTTCCTACGGTAGCCTGGAGAGAAAAGAAACACTTCAGTGTTTTATGGACTTTCTCTTTCCCCTCATCATTTAAACAACAATAAATGTAACCCATGAATTTATAGTATGATCCTTTTATTCCATTATAACCAGGTGCCAAGTGGTTAGGGATTTATGAAGAAGCCATTGCAGAGGCGGTAATGAGAGCTAATGCACGGCAGGCCAAACCTCTTGGAAAGGAGGGAAGCCTCAGCCAAGAAGTAGAAGCAGGATCACTGGCTGCAGTGGCGAAGATTCTGGAATGAATGGAGGAAAGAACTCAGGCAGACTGGGGCTGGGTACAAGGAAAGCGAGGTGGAGGTCCAGCCCTGATTCTGAAATGCTGGGGCTCTGGCCTGAGAAGATTCACCCCAGGACTCGAAACTTCAATTTCTTTGTCTCCAAAATGAGTACCACACTGGCAGCTGCCAGCCCTGTGCAGTGTAACAGCCCTACTCCAAGTGTGACATTCCGGGGGCACCCAGGTTCCTCTTTCTTCAGTTATTAGTGTTTTTACTTATTATTATTATTCTCAAGATGATTTCAAATGTTTACAATCTTCAAATATAACTTGGGGCTCCTTGTTTAGAGTTCCATTTATTCAGAAATCTAGTGTCCTATCTATAACTGTGGCTTCTAGAAGGCCATATTGCAAACACCTAACACCTCCTTGGGACCCTGTGCGCGGTAACTAATGCCTCGCGTTGACTCACTGGGCCCTGTAGAGAACCTGAGGCCTGGGCCTATTCGCACACTGCCATTCAATGTGCAGAGAAGCTGAAGCAGGCTGTCCTAGCTACACAGACCAAGTGGGAAGCATGTGAGGAGATTCGGTTCAGCTTTCACACAGAAGGTAGCATTCCTGTTGGTGTTTCCGTGAACAGACCAGTGGGGTGCCAGCAAAGGCCCTGGGCTCTGCCGTTAAGCTCCTTGGTGTGAATGAGCCTATGGCACCTGTATATTCTTTGGCAAGTGACGTCAGATCCTCAACCTCCATTTCCTCCCACGTAAAATAGATGTGAGAATGGTACCCATAAAATGATGTGGCCACTGGAATCTTGACTGGTGCTGGTGAAGCTACTGCCCAAGTGTAACACACTCAGGATCCTGGTGACCATTGGTTATCATTTGGATTTTTGCTAAAATACCTAGGTAACCAGAAGGGGGGGACCTTGGACTTGCCTGCCAAGGATGGCATGGGCTGAGTAGGGAAGCAGATGTCACTCACGAGGTCACAGCTGTATCCCCATGTAAGGAAGCTTAGGTCATATTTGGAAAGGTTCTCTTCCCACTAAGGCATTCACGGATGCCTTTAGCTGGGAAAGTGCAGTGACTAAGGACCTACATGCCAAGACTACCCAAGAGCAACACAATAGCATCTTAGCATTAGGAACACAGCTGGCAAGACAGCGGCTCTCCCAGACCTCTCATGATCTCCAGGGTCTAACATGGAGTGCCCTCCAGCAGCAATAAGGCAGTGGTTCTCAAAGGGCAGGCCTCAGGCCAGCAGCCCAAACTTCATTCCGGTCTGCAGGATGAGAGAGTTTGGTAGTAGGGGTTCCTGTGGTCTTCAACAGCCACTGGGAAGGTATCAAGCGGTATATTAATTTCTGCCTGGATTTGCACCTACCTTGCTAAAGAGGCATCAATATACAATATGCTTGATAGTACTTTGCCTATGAAGAATGCCAGGGTAATGGACAGCATTGTCATTCTTAAGAGGTGACAGGTAACGACTGACTGGCCATCTGGGTTGAGGTGTCATACATATATCTAAAGACCATGATTACTTCCCCAGAACAAAGGCATAAACAACACTGGTTTACCACTATAAAGTCACACATCCAAACTCCAGCACCATGGGCTCAGACCTCTACCCCCAAGTTCTTCAACTTCACTACCAATGGCATGGCTAATCTCCCCCAGGGTAAGTCTGCTATAGTTTGAGCCTAAGATGCCCCCTTTGAACTGGAGATGTCCCCCTCTTTGTTATGGTTGACTCCGAGACATCCCAAACAGGTTCACCTTCCCCTACTGGTGCTGCTATTGAGGAGCTGTGGAACCTCAGGGGACAGGGCTTGACTGCTGGCAGTATGTCAGGAGATGCAGGGACTCTGGAGGTGACAGCCTGGACCTGGTTCCAGCCATTCTCTCTGTTTGCAGGGCACCAGACTACAACCAGCTTCCTCCACCACACCTTTCTTACCATGGCAGACTAACACCTCTGAGAGGGCAAACCCAAGAGAACACCCCCAAAATCATTAGGCGAGGTATTGTGGTCACAGGGGTGTGAAGGTAACCAAAACATTACATTTATGATACCTTACATTTACAGTATGTTACAGATATATTGGTTACCTTCACACAAGGTAAGTCAGGGAGAATTGTGGGCTTTAGGCACATTGCGATTCAGGCTCAGTCAATTTCAACAGGAGTCAACTCTTGCTTCTGTACTACCTGGGTTGGTGTATGGCAGTCTCCGGCTCTTGTATCCCCAACCTCAGCTCACAGAAAGAGAAGCCCCTTCTCAGGACACTCAGACAAAGGCCCTAGAGTTCAATCAGCCTGGCTCTGGTTGGTCTAACTTGTATCTCAGCCTCATTCTTTAACCAAACATGGCAAGAAGGATAGAAAGAATGGACAGCCTGTCTTTATCACAGGTTCTTCCCATGAGATGCCAAGACACATAGGTAGAAAGTGAGGTGGGGTGAGCCTTTCTAGATCAAGGGCCTGGGAGGGGGAAGGTGTCAGGGATAGAGAGGGAGTCACAAATGGAATCCCAGGGCCTGGCCTACATCTCTTCCTGGTGTAGGTTGCAGCATTCCCGGCCCTGCAGCAGCTCCCAGGGGACAGTTCAGAGGAGAGGGCCCATGCAAGAGCAGATAGGAGCGGATGTGTGTGCTGGCCTCTCTGGAAGGTGGCATCAGGCAGGAAAAGCAGGGTCTGTTCTTCCTTCTGGCTCTGTCACTGTAATCCAGAAACAAACAGGCTCAGATGCCCTCACTGGGGCTTCCCACAGCCTCACCAGCCCCTAATCTCCTCCTTGGGATTTCCTGCCACTGTGCTGGAGTGTGTGCCCACATGCATGTTTTCTCTGGAAAGGTCACAATCCTTCCACCGCATTTCCCTCGGCGCAAGCTGTGTGAGCTGCGGAGGTTGCCGGGATCATACACATGACTCTTGCGTCCGTGCCTGTTAAGGACACACTGGAGTGTGACTGGTGTCAGAGGGACAGCTCCTGTCTGTCCTGTGCTCGCTATACAGCTGGCAGTTTTCCCACGGCAGTTTTGGAAGAAATCACTAGTACCAGTTTCATTAGACGGAGAAGCAACACAAGCACAGAGAAGTCAAGTAGGTTGTTCAAGTCCCATAGTTAGTAAGTAGTGGGATCGAGACTCCAGTCCAGGAGGAGATCTGGCTCCAAGGCTAAACTCAAAATCATTTCATCCAACCTGTGATTGCAAGTATATCACGACAGTGACATCAAGTACCCTTCTTTAGTTAGGTTAAGGAGAACATGTTTGTTTGTGAGAAATAATAAGACAGCAGTTTTTTTAAAAAAATGTGGTATAGATTCCTTCCGGCACCTCTATCTAGGTGGGGAAGCATTGGGACCCCCGAAGCCTTGGAGGGTCAGTGCTGAGCTGAATTCTATGTGTCTGTCCCCAGTGACCTGCAGAGAACACAGGGGCCCTGAGGTGAGGCTTTTCTTCAGGCACACACTGAATAGAAAGGGGAAAGGAAGCCTGGTGGTGGTGGCACACGTCTTTAACTCCAGCACTTTGGATACAGAAGCAGGTGGATCTCTGTGTGTTCAAGGTCAGCCTGGTCTACAGAGTGAGTTCCAGTATAGCCAGGAATACATACAGAGAAACCCTGTCTTGAAAAACAAAAACAAACACCAACAATGAAGAAGAGGAAGAAGGAGAAGGAGAAGAAGGAGGAGGAGGAGGAAAGAAGGAAGAAGAGGAAGAGGAAGGAGAAGGAGAGAAAGAAAGAGAAGAAAAGTTTCTTCTTCCCAAGACATGTCCTTCGCACCAGAGATGGGCTGAGCCCTAAGGACTAGGAAGAAAGTAAGCTTTTCCTGTTTCTTCAGGTGCTCCCCATGGTCACACAAATGCTAACTAATGCACCTTCTTCATACTACAGGGAAAATACCCTAGATCACCTGAACCATAAAACCAAATGTAAGTGTTAAGGTTGCTATAGAAATAATAATGCTAAATCTCCATGGTTGACACTTTGTTTCCTAGGTGAGATTCCGAGTCATAAGCAAACTCACGACAAAAACAGGCGAGTTGATCACGTTGTGATTGAAAGAGTTTGGGTTCCAAATACTTTCACTGAGAAGGTAAGAAGAGAATCTGCAAGTGGGAAACACTATACAAATTCTCCACCTGAGGAAGGGGTGGTATGAAGAATACAAAAAGGACACTTGCAACTTGGTGGTTAGAAAACAATCCAGGCTTTCAAACAGGCAATGCTTGGATTGCCATGTCTCCAAAGCAGCTACGCAAATGGGCAATAAGCTCATGAAAAGTTGCTTTAGGTTTTCAACCATGCGAGGAAGGCAAACAGAAACTCCTCAGGCCTACCAGGAGTGCTATAACCAGGGAGACAGAGAGTAACAAGGATGTGAAGAAATCAGAAACCCCATAGCCTGCAAGTTGGGATGAAAAATGGTAAAACCACTTGGACAGCCAGCTTGGAAGCTCCTCCAGTGTTCAGCACAGAGTTATTGTATGACCCAGCGGTCCTCATAGGTACAGACTGTGGAGAAACAAAAACACATGTTCACATACAAGACTGGAATTCTTCACAGCAGAGCTACTCAGAAAGAGCACATAGCCTGTCCTCAAAGAGTTGCTGAAGAGAGAGTTCAATGTCCACACAGAAGAATATTATTACTTAGTAGAAAAACAAAATGGGCATAGCAACGTTCACCACAGCCACCACAGCGGGAATGAACTTTGACATGGTCGTATTAAGTGATAGGTTGGTGAGAGACCACACATTGTGGAATCTATCTGCTCAGAGTGCTCAAAATAGACCAATCTGTAGAGATGGGGACAGATCTGTGGCTCACAGGGGAAGAGGGGGGCGGGGAGCGGCTTCATGAGCAAGAGCTTCCTTTCTGGGGCAACGGAGATGTCTTCCACCTGATGGTGGTGACCGTGCGGCCCTGAGGAGATGCTGATACCAGAGATCCTTCGCTTTAAATGGGGGCATCTGTGGTTTGTGAATCTTCTCTCAAAGCTTAACGCATTCAGAGAACCATACTTTTAAAATTGGTCAGATGGTAAATCTTCTGTCTTTTTACACAATAAAAATACCTTGAGAAATACCTGTAGAACCTTAGTGACTGTTGCAAACAACAGAGCTTGAAAAGGGGAAACCACACCACCTTGGCAATGGGAGGCCTAGCAAGTGCCACCTTACCCACTTGGTAAAGGGGTAAGGTTGCCAGCAGAGCTTTGTGTGAAGATGTTCATATGCCAATCTGGAAAGATGGGAAGCATGGCGTTCCTTCTGTTTTGTCCTCTCTCAGGCTACAACGTCATCTGTCTAGATACACCAGATCAACCCCAAGTCAGGGACATCCTACAGAATGCCTCCAAACTGTCAAAGACATGCAAAATAAAAACCCAGGGAACCATCCCAGACCACAGAAGATGCAGAAGAGACAGGTGAGGGCCATAGTACTCATCCACCGCCACGGGGAGGCAGTGCTCTTCCGACAAGCCGACTGTTACTTAAGTATAATGGCCAATGTGAGTTTCTCAGAGGCCACAGTGCCATGCAGCTCTATAAGATGCTGCTGCTCCAGGCTCTGGCTGAAAGACTTGGGAACTCGCTCTGTCTTGTTTAACTTTTTTGTAAGCCTAAGACTGTTCCAAAACGAAGTATTTTGAAGTAACGGGGAAGCAATGACTTCATGAAACATCTTTGTTTATACGTAGGTACTTATTTACTATGAACACAATGTATGTGCCATAGGCATATATACAATGCATGAATAAACAATCGTTTTCCCTTTTAGCAACACATGGGATAAGTGGGCTCTGTTTAAAGTCAGGACTTAGTCTCCCTCCGTTCATGATTCGCCACCATCACTGATCTGGATGGACCAGACTCACAGGGGTTACCTGGTTACTGAATTGTTCTTCCTACCTGCCATTCCCTCTTTCCCAGCAACAGCTCTTCAAGTGTGTTCCTCTGTCGATGCAAAAAAATACGCCTGTAGAATTTATCTTAAAGGCATTGCATCATCTATGTCATCGTGTTTTCTACTCTGTGTGTGTGTGTGTTTATGTTGGTGTATGTGCACCTGTGTGTGTGTGTGCGCGCGCGCACACGAGTGCATGCATGAAGGCTAAAAGAGAACGCATGGCGTCTTGTTCCACTGCGCTCCACCTTCTTCCTTCAAGACAGGACTGCTCATCGAACCTGGACCCAAACTGCTGGCCAGTTCGCTTAGTACAGTGTGATCCTTTTGTCTCTGCCCCTCAGTGCTGGTTGTTAGAGATAGGCACTCTGCCATGGCTGGATTTCCACCCTGGTGCTGGGTATAGTCAATTAGATCCTTCTGCTTAGAGAGCAGGCATCCTTATACACTGAGCCTTCTTCCCAGCCTCTGGATGTTTGTTGGTGGTTTGGTTTTTTTTTTTTTGTTCCCTCCCCCAGGTAGGGTCTTACACTGTAGCCCATCAAACTCACAGCAACCCTCTTGCTCCAGCCTCCATAGTGCTGAGATTAAACTGAGCCACCATGCCAGGCTATGATGTATTTTTTTAAAACTAGTATTACAAGTTAAAACTGCAGCCCTCCCAGTACACAGGCAGGTGCTAGTCTCTTCTTACTCCCGCACACGATTCCATGGCAGGGCTTCTCGGTTTTCCCAAGAATGGACCCCTCAACTTATCTCCACATTCCACCGCCAGGAAATATACCACAATGCGTTTCCTCCTGATAGTCCTTCAGGACAGGCTTCTGTGGGAATGTCCTCAGGACACGTACCCAGAGCCAGACGGCCTGGGTCTTGGGGTTTCTGTACCCAGGTTGGTCAATTACATCATCACAGGTCAAGAGAGGGTTCACCGACACAGTCGTCAGCTTTTCGTGTTCCCCATGCATGGTGCCTTAACATATAATCGGACCGGGATCTGTGAGAGGCCATAGGATGAACACAGGAGGCAGCCGCCTGTCCTTGACTAGGATGCTCAAGCCTCCGCTCTGCACCGTGTGGTTCTGCACATCCTGGGACTTTGTGAAAGGGTTCGGTTCATTTCCTTTTTGCAGCAACCCTTTGGGGCAAGTATCATTATTTTCTTCTCACCAGTGAGGGAATGAAGACCACATGGGCTTTGGATCCCTGGACGGCACTCGTGTTTACGCTAAGGGTTAATTTACCACATAAACAGCACTCAAAATAGCTCTTTCAGAATCCAACCAAAGCGTCTCTTGGCGCTCTGGATCCTAGAGGGTCAGAAGCTGCCCAAGCTAAATGTGGATCTTCTAGAAGCTGCACTTATAATGCTTAAGCAGTGGATCTGGGGGATGGATGCCTTGGGAAACGGATGAACAGTGTTCCTCTGGGGGCTAAAGTTTTCGCGCTGGATGCTTATCCATACGGGCGGAAGGAAGGAAGCCTTCTGTTTTCCTGCCCAGTAGAAGTCAATTTCCATTTTTTATCTCTGGATTCCCACCAAGCCACCTTGCTGGGGGAGGGAGAGTGAGGTGATGAAGAGCAGATTCAATGTCAGTGCCCCTCTGTAGCAGGTCCAGCTGCTCTCCAGGCAATTGCAATGGGGAAAAAAAAAGTGAAGGAAAGCCAAATCCATGGGCTTCTCACAGAAAAGAGCTCAGGCCTAGCCTGGCCTGCCTTCTTGCCCTCATCCCCACTGATGTTCCACACGTTAGAAATTAATTTCCCAGTGGGCTCCTGAGTGTCTCCCTGGCTAGGCACCCTGTCTCAGCCTGGACAGTCTCAAATGCCGGCTTCCCAGCAGGGCAACCCCAAATATATGTAGCCAGCTCACACTACTCCCCCAGCTGTATGGAACCAGTTCATTGCCCCCCCCCCCAAGCTATATGTGGCTAGCTCATTACTCCCTGCAACTATTAGGTAGTTGTGGGGAGTCCCCCATATATATGTGGCCAGCTCACAACTCCCTCCCCCCAGCTATATGAAGACAGCTACATGTGGTCAGCTCACTACTCCTAGTCATATGTGGTCAGCTCACCATCTTCCTGCTATATGTAACTAGCTCACTTCCCCCAGCTCTATGTGGCCAGTTAACTACTTCCCCTAGTTATAAGTGGTCAGTTCACTAGCCGCCCCCCGTTACATGTGGCCAGTTCATAACATCCCCAGCTATATATAGCCACCTCCGTGCTCCCCCCAGCTATATGTGGCCAGCTCACTGTTCCCCCAGCTATATGGCCAGTTACATGTGATTAGCTCATTACTCCCCCTAGTTATATGTGGTCAGCTCACTACCCACACCCCTCCAGCTTTGTATGGTCAGCTAACTGCTCCCCACTTCATATATGTGACCAGCTCACAGAGGCAGGAGAGCAGCCTTTTGGCTGCCTTTGTCTTTACTTTCTCCTCCAAAAGAGGTAAATTACCAGGGCAGGTAGGGATCCACACTCCACGGTGATCCAAGGAACCCTGGGGAACACCGTGATAGGAATGGTTGTGAAACCTGGCTCCTGTTCTCTCAGAAACCAGGTAAGAGGCGTTTCCTGCCAAGATGTCTGCCGCATGGGCTGAGGGCCTTTCCTCCCATTTTGGTGCAGGACACCAGGCTATGGGAATTTGCTTTTAAAGTATCTTTTTTCCATCTCCTGAAATAAAGCCCTCAGTGATAACTAGAGCTTGTGACTGGTGGTATGGCTTCTGGAGAAGGGCAGGCCACTTATGGGACCGCTCTCTCCACTGTGGAGCTGTGTGATATAGGAACCATGAGCACAGCTACCCAACAATGGCACAGGCTCTCCTTTGACTTCTCCTGGGGCTTCTGCATCAACAGTATGGAGGCTCCAGCCCATCTTCAGGGGTTGAACATTCCAGCCTGCAGACTATAGGAATAAGAGCTATGATTGGGCTGGACTTCTGAGCTCTAAGGGTTTAAGGAAGACGAGAGATGCCCCATGCTTACTGTGGAGTCTCTCATGCTTCCCCTTTGAAGGTGTCCATAAAACACAACTCTTGCTTTCAAGGGCATAAGAGGGTATTTATTCTAAGCCAAATATGGGTGACCCCACTACAGGAGGAGGCCATGTTCCAATGTGAAAGCCATGACACAAACTTTAGAATCACAGAATGAAAGAAAACCGTCCGTCAAGGCATTTGCCACATACATTGGTGAGGGCTGTGGGTGGACAGGGTGCAGAGAAGTAGTGGAGTTTCCATTACAGGCCTCGGGTGCAGGTAGATGGGGTACAGAGAAGTGTACGGGGGTCTCTGCCATAGGCTGCAGACACTGATAGCAGTCTTTGGGGTTGGTAACAGCGATTTAGCTCTCTGATAGCTGAAGAATGTTAGGTCAGATACCAAGGTGGGCTATTGGGGGGCGGGGCTAAAAGTAGCCCAAAGCAATTGGCTTTGGGTCTGCAACATCCCGACTCTCTGTGGCTAAAATGTCCCAATCCGTCGTCAGCCTCGTAGTGTCCCCAGCACAGCCACCACTTTTTCCAGGACTGCGTTCCCAGGCCTCTGTCTTAACCAAGGTGTTGGATAAAGATCCCAAGGCCTCCTCCTTTCCTTTTAGATCATCTCTTTACTCCAAATTCTATTCTGTGTCAGTGTGCACACACTCCCTGCTTCCTTCCCAGGTGTCCCTGGGCAGCTCGGGAAGCGGGAAGCCCATCCCACCCTAGTCGCCCTTCAGTCAAATATACACATAGATATTTAGTGCGTTTAACCTTTTTTTTTTCTCTCATACGGTTCTAATTTTACATTTTCCAGGGCATTTTGGACTTGGCAGAATAGCCTTCGTCTGTGAAGAGTAGAACTTAATTACCAAAAGCTGAGTGGGAGCGAGCCATCCATCACCCGTGACACACCCCTGCCTGCGTTCATTCGAGAAACAGTGTTTGTGTGGAGGGCTCTTGGAAGAAGAGGGGGAACGATGTCAGAAAAATAGAGAGGGTGAAGGAAAAGAGAAAGAGAGAAACGAAAGAAAGAAATCCATCTTGGCATCCATCGGCTCACAAGGAAAACACCTTATATCAAACTGGAGAGCTTGTGGGGTAAGGGCCACAATGTTCCTTTGACTACCCCCCCCCCCCCGCCCTCGTCATTTTTTCAAAAAAACTTTTGTTTGAAATTGGATCTCAAACGCCTCAAGCATGTGAGAGCTTTTCGTGTAAAATGTCTCCAAAGGTGAACGCCATCCCTACGGTGAGATTAGCTTTACAGCTCAGGCCCTGTCAGGGAAGTCACCCAACTACCATGTTCCAGTGCTTTCTTTAAGAGCAGGGTTTTTTAACAGCCAGATAAGTGCTCACAGAGGCCCAGCCCAGTTGCACAGCGACACCCAGTGGCTGTGTTAAGAAATGCCCCCACCACACGCCAGGGAGGCCACCCCAGTCTTGACTGTGACAAGGCCTGCTCCCCGAAGTTTGCGGGTTGAGTTGCCGAATTTTTTTGTTCTCCGCGTCCATGTGCTTGTATGCAAATGGGATAGTCTGAAGCCAGCCTTTCTCGGGGGCTTTTAAATGAGATGTACAGGTCAAAGTGTGTAGTGACGCCTCCATGCTTCTAGACGTGAGCCCCGTCAGAGCTCACCCTAGCGCTCTCCAAGACCCTGACAAGTCCGACCAGTCACTCAGAGGATTCCACAAACCTCTGGCCCGTGGATTGGGCTATCTTCTCCTAGAGGGGAAGGTGGATTTGCCCACTGGCTTGTGTTTGGTCACTAATTATTTAGCTGAGCCTGTAGGTCCTCCACCAGTCAGGGCTCTTTCCCTTTCCCCACTGTACAGCAACAGGGTCGCGCAGGCTTTCTCCCACAGGGGGCGCTGTGAATGCTTGGCAGTGGCTGTGGTTTGACCCACATGTTCGGGAAATGCCTATAATTCCTAAGCATTGCAAGCTCCTTCAGAACACACACACAAATCATTTTTCTAGGTTAATTTTCCTTTCTTTGGGCTTATTGTCCTTACTGTTATATAACCAATAAGACATTTCTTTCTGACCAGTTAAGGCTCTGTGGAAGTCTGCATGGTGGGTGGTATTCGCTTTGAGCTGATAGGGTCCAGGGCTGTACTCAATCTGGGGGCAGAATGGAAGTGGGTCATTTCCGGTCCTTTCGATTCAGCTCAGAAAGGCTTAGGCTGCTACAATCCTTGAGAGAAGTCTCCTAACAACGATGGTTACACGCTCCAGAGAGATTCTGTCTTCAGGGACATGGCCAGGGACAATATTGGTGTCTACCTTGCTGAGCACCTGCGGCCTTTGGAGGGACTGTTCCAAAACAGAAACTCATGCAGACCGTAAAAACACTGGTGTGCACAGGGCAATCTATCGTTCTGTCTGCAGAATGTCAGCTGAAACGCTTCCCACTCTTTCCCTCATTCCGAGTCTCACAACGTCACGTGGTACTGCTATCCTCTGTGGCTGTGCAGATTAGGAAAAGGAGGCCCAGAGTGGCTTTTGGGGTGGAAGATCACTATTTCCTGAGAGGCAGAAGCAGGTTTCTCACTAGGCAAGGGTGACCCCAGAGGCTGCCTGTGTTAGACTCACACTGCCAGGTCTTTGATTAGACTCTTTTTGAGGCTTGTGGTTGGTCGCTTGGTTTAGTAGGTCTGAGCGTGGAACCGGGGGCTTTGCGTGTTCCATAAGAACTCAACCACTGAACCGCATTGCAGGCCCAGCAATGCCTTCTGCAAAACCACTGATTCACATGCATTTCAATGACAAATAAAATCCACAGATTGTCATGGTAATTTATGAGGACATCATTGCTTTTATCCACCGTCTAGGAGCTGAAATGCAAGAAGGTATAAAGTGACTTTTCTTCAAGCAGAGTGCCACTACCCTCTCCAGACAGCAGAGGCCCTGTGCCAGGCAGCACCAGGTGCCGGCTAGAGCAACACTCATAGGCTGGCACCTTCACCTCCACAGCACATACCCAGACCCTGCTCCCTGAGCTTGCAGGATCAGCCTGGACACTCAAGGGGGGGATTGTCCCCTCCTCTTACTCTTGAGTCTCGTGGTCATTGCACAGGTGACACGGATAGCATGGGAAATAATTCAGGGACATGATTTACACAGGACTGAGGGCAGCCAGGCCAAGGGGGAGTGAGGATGCTTCCACTCATGAAGAAGTCAGTTCAGGAGTGGTATGGCAATGTGACCCCCAACCGTGGAGCCAGATCAACTGCCTTGCCATCCCTTAGCTACCCACTATGGTGGTTTGAATGAGGGAGCCCTCATAAGTCCCCAGTTGGCAGTTCTTTGGTAAGGATTAGGAGGTATGGCCTTGCAGGACAAAATACGTTACATAGAGGCCTTGAAGTTTCAAACATCGCGTGTCAATCCCAGTTGGCTGTTTCTGCTTTCTGCTTGTGGTTCCAGTTGTGAGTTCAAGCTGGTGTGCAAGTCACCGGGTGTCAGTTACCTCAGCTCCAACAGCGTGGACCCTAACCCCTGAAACTGTGAGCCCCCAAGAATCTTCTTTCTTTGGCTGCTTTGGCTTTTGAGTCCTCACAGCAACAGAGCAAAGACTGGTGCTTCAGCACACGGTGTCTGCCCCCTGTGACTTGTGCCACACAGGACTGCCAGGTGGGGTCTTCTCCAACTGCCCTTGCCGTTCTCCACCTACAATGCCATTTACCCACGTGACAGATCGCCACGGTCTTCCCAGAGCACAGGCCAGATCTCATTTCCCGCTCCAAAGTATCCAGTCCTCTTGGCATTTGCAAAACCAAGGCCTAGGTCATAGCTGCAGCTCCAGCTCTCTCTGTTCCTTCCAGGGACCCTTCAAGCTCCTTATGCTCCAGCCAAAGCCTGCCTGTGATATTTGCTTGTGTGCTTCCTTCCACTTACGGGGCTGTCATACTGCACAGCTCTACTAGAATAGCAAACAGCAAAATCTGCACTAGCCCTGGCCAGCCAGGTCACACACATCCTGCTATTTCTGCCCTAGCTGGAAGTAGGACTTTTAAACAGCAATACTATTGGCTTTAAAAAAAAAAAAAGTCAAATAACTCTTTGTAGTAGGGCAACAGCCCTACTCATTACAGAATTTTTAGCCACGCCTAGGACACTGCCTCCGCTCAGTCAACACCAGCCAAAGATGTCTCTGAGGTCTTGTTGCTCTGACTGAGAACTATTGAACTAACTTGAGGCTTTGCCTTCCAAGCCAGTCACTCCACAGACCAGAGAACGGACTTGCTTGCTGAGTACCCTGGACCATGCCCATTGGCTCTCCATCAAGATACTGAGCTTTCTCCTTTAAATATATTTTCTCTCCTGGCAGAAGCTCATCACCTTGGGTCGAACTTTATAACTGCATGTCTCCCAAGGATGACCATAAACAGAAATTCAAGGAACCTCAGCTAGTGACTGGGGGCCTTGGTAGGAAGGCAGGTTTTAGACGTTCTTTGTGACATCAGGAGTTTCTGCCACCTCAGAGGACACCCTTGGGGGACCTAGTATTTCACCTGTAGCCCAGTGTCCATGCTCACTCAGAGACACAAATCCACCCAGCTTTAGCCCATTATTCCAATCTTGCAGAGACATTCTAGAGTTTGGTGAAATCATGCAATGAAATATTGTTAAGCGCTCTGGCTTGTCAAAAAGGGGGGGGTGCGTTTAAAGTTGAAAGTCAGAAACCTTCTAAAGCAACGTAAGAGCTCAGCGGACGGATGGGGCAGCTGGCTTCCATTTAGGGGAGGGCCAGAGGACCTTAGAGTCTGTGATGTAAATGAAGAACAGAGGCCCCAACAATTTAACTGTCATCGTTGGAAGTGCTCTGACTGGCATGGCCACAGGCCCAAGCCTCCACTCCATCTGGGCAGCTCCGAGCCTGCACTGCAAGATGAAAGGGCCAGGTCAGGTCCCGGCAGGCAGACATTATCCTACCAGGGACCAAGGATGGGGCCTGACAGCAGGCTGGCAGGGGAGGGGCAAAGAGGGTCACCACAACTTCTGCCTGTACCTGGGTATACAGATCCCAGGGTGACAGGAATGCCACTCTTTGGTGCCCTGGGCTTTGACTGTGGGAGCCACCAAGCTGCTCTTGTCCTGCTGTCTGTGCCCCTCCTCTCCCTGCAGACATGCCTCAGGTCCTCTCTTGGTGGTGGACCTGTGCTGGTGTCTCTGCTCCTGTCTGTCACCTGCCCTGTGTCTGTCTGTCTCAGCTCTCTCTCCCCAACTCACTTTCTCTCTTCTCTTATGTTTCTTCTTTCTCATTCCTCTTAGCCTTCTGCTTTGTTACTAGTGAGCATTTGTGCATATACACCTGTGTGCCTCTCCCTTCTCTCTCTCTCTCTCTCTCTCTCTCTCTCTCTCTCTCTCTCTCTCACACACACACACACACACACACACACACTCTAAGATAACCAACCTAAAACAGACCAGATTCTTCAAAAATCCCAAGGGTTCCCCAGGTCCCCCAAAGTCCAGCAGTACCAGGGTATAAAACCCCAATTTCAGTTATGCACAACATCCTGCTGACATTGTGAGCTGCATAACCCCTTGCTTGGGGGCCCCTACCCGCCTCCTCACTCAGGGGACAAAGCACTCTAGCTGTCCCCTGGAGCCTTCTCAAGTTGCTCCCCAAGTCTCTGCTCTGAGGAAGGACAGAGTGTGAGCACCTTCCAGGACCTGAGAGGATGGGCTCGAACTGCTAACAGCCAAGTGAGGTTTTTATGGGAAGATATGCACGGGGGTCACAGTGAGATACTAACCTTGGCTGTGGGGTTGGGAGTCTGGGACTAGGGTCTTCATAGTTCTCTGAATTTAAAATCCAAGGCTTAGGAAAACAACATGACAAAGACACCCATTTGGAAGGGAACCTGGGATTGGAATCAGCCCATTAACTGTGCCTTTTCCCCTTTCCCCTTCAGAAGAAAACAGTTTCTTATATTCATTACACACATCTCTCATCCCGATCTCTCTTCTGGGCCTCTTTTTATGCATCACCTTGTTTCAAATTCATAATCCCATGAAGAAAGTGCTATGTTACCCCCTCCTAGTCAGCAGATGAAGAAACTAAAGACCAGAGAGGTTAATTCACCTGCCCAAGGTCACACCATTGGTGAAGCAGCAGAGCCAGGGTGATGGGCTGTGAGCAAATTAATAAATTCCAACTGGCATCCCTAAATTTATATTTCCGCCTCTGCCGAGGTCCCTACCACTGCAAGTAATCCTGAAAATTCGTCATGAAGCTTTCAAAACAATTTATGCAAACAAACCTCAAGTGGGCTATTTGTATTGGCAGCCCATTTCACTTAACCACCCACAACAAGGAACAGATGGCCCAGGCAAGTGCTGGAATCGCCCGCAAAGAAAACAGGCAAGGCGGAGGCATGCAGGCCGCCCTTGGGACTCGGACTTGCACGATTACAGGCTTGTTCGTGTTTGTGTCTTTGATTCCACTGTTATTTTATGTACTTGTGAAACCAACCCGACATTTCACGGCACAAGTTTGCTCAAAGACCCATCGGCAGCCATCTTGGGACAGTGAGAGCCCTGTGTTTCTTCCTGCCGGAAGTAGAATAAGCCTGTAGCCGCTGGGTTAGGGACGAGTGAAAACTCCAAGGCAAATGTTTGGAGAGCCCAACTTACCTGCCTGTTTTGTTCCATCTTTGTTTCCACTGGGCAAGTCTAGACTGGAAAGCAGATCCTGGTTCAGATCCCCGAAGGCAGAGGGTGGCTATAAACAGCTTCCACACTGAGGGTTTTTCAAGTGCTGATGGTCTTTGCAAGCTGAGCCCCTAGGAGGAGGCTCGAATTCTAAAAGGTCCTGAGGGTGGGGCCCTGGGGACAGTATGAGAGGCCTTAAAAGAAGAAGAGGAGGAGAAGAGAGGCTGATCTGTCCCAGGTGCTGTGTTTGATGCAAGTGAAGCCTCTTCAGGTGTTGCGCCAGGCCAGTGGGCTCACAGGAGTGTGCGCATCTCGTTTTCATGAAGTCTCTTGGGTGAAATATCTGGTTATAACCACAAATCGACTATATTGTATGTCTTTGGTTCTCTTCCCTGACTTTCCATCCCTTAAATCTAGACACACTTAGGCTTCAAGTTCTCCCGTACTAGATAACAGAGCCCCTCACCAGTGCTCTGGGGTATTGCCCTGGGTCCCTGGGATTCCTGTAAGGAATCCAAAGCCGCCATGATCAGAGGCAGTCCGTTCCCGTGAAGCCCTGTGTGAGTGTTGCCTCCAGGACTCAGCGTCAGACATCAGTGTTGCCTCCTCCCTCAGCTACAAGTCACCCCTAAGGAGACACCCGGCATCCCAGGTCAGGCTAGTAGTCATCTTAGCCCTACGCATTACCAACTCGTGACCCCCAAATCCCACAGACACAATGCAGTGGTGGCTCTGAGTGCTGAGTCGGGTAATAATTTGTGGCCATGATAGACAGCTGGAACAAGAAAGAAAAATAAAGTCTACATATATTCAGAGTTAATTAAAAATATATATTGATGTCAGGTGGTATAGTAGTAGTACATACACACATACATACATACATATATCTGTGTAACTATCTACTCATCTATACATCTATCCATCACTTATCCACTTACACATACATACATATACATATGAATATATACAAATATATACATAGATCTGCTTATCTATCTACTCATCTATCCATCACTTATCCACTTACACATACATACATATACATATGAATATATACATAAATACATACATAGATCTGTTTATCTATCTACTTATCCATCCACCCATCCATCTCCCCTTTTTTCTACCCACCTCACTATCCATTTATACATACAACCATTTGCCTTTTTCCTTCAATACCAAGCAAATATGGACACGGATCCTGCCTCACATTATAGAGTAAGAAAGACAGACATCCATCACACAATACTTACATTTAAAACCCAAACTTACATAAAGAATGGTGTCTGTTATAAAGGCAGTGAAAAGGAGGCCTGGTCTTGTGTGAGAAATAACAGTCTGAATCTTTAGGAGACAAGCTGTTTGGGGTCAGTTTGTGACCCACAAAAGGTGAGTGAGTGTACATGCCCACTAAAGCATCTCTTTCCTATTTTCATTTTAAATTTAATTTAGCCTAACATTATTATATCTAGCACTATCACTATATCTATCACTATCATTATTACATCTCACTATAATTATATATGTATCACTATCATATCTATCATTGTTATATCTATCACTATCATACCTATCACTATCATTATATCTATCACTATCATTATATCTATAATTATTATCTATATCACTTTTATTATTATATCTATCATCATTATTATATATCTATCACTATTAGTATTATATATTATATCTATCATTATCACATCTATCATATCTGCTAGAACACACCTATGGAGGGCAGAAGACAACTTGCAGGCATCAGTTTTCTTCTTCCACCTTGTTGAGTCAAGGTCTCCTATTGCAACTGCTACACACTCGAGGCTATTGCCCCCTGGGCTTCTTTCTGAGGCTCCTGTCTCTGCCTCCCGTTTCACAGTGGGAGTGCTGGAATCACTATTGGGGCCACTGTGTCTGGCTTTCTGTGGGCTCCAGGGGCAGAACTCAGGTCAGGCCTGTGTGACAAGCACTTTTATCTCACTGGCCCACTCTCCAGCCTCTCATTTCACTCTGAGGAACCTATGCTAAGAAGTCAGAGGCACGAGATGGAAATAACTTGCTTCACACACAGAGGAATAAGCTCCGAGCTTGCCTGGACCTACAGGATTCTTAGAGGAAGTGGAAGATAAACTTCTGCTGTGAGGAACCATTGAGGTCTTGAGGCTGTCACTACCACATAACGTCACCCAGCCAGACTAACACCTATAAAACAGGCAGAGAGTGGAGGCAGAACTCCGCAGGACATGGAAGCTGAGCTAAATGCTTCAAGATAAGCAGGTGCTGACTCCCCAGGGAAAGGCATTCCTGTCAGAGACCCTGCACCTCCTGTTCTTCTCCAGCCTGCCCCAACTGGGAACAGAGCTTGGGTTTCCTCACTGGTTAATCCAGAGAGATGAGCCCTGAAGTCCTGGTCCCAAAGCTGACAAAATGAGCCCACGAATGCTTGGCAGTTGGAACCCAGTGAGGTCAATAAAATCATCAGAAATATGTTTAAAAGCTGAAAGGCAAGAAGTGCCATGAGGTTGTGGCCCTAGACAGTGTGCTTGGCTTCGAATTCTCATCCGTCCTTGCCCAGCTGTGTAGTCGGGGGCCAGTTCCTAAACCTCTCTGTCTTCTGCTCCCTAGCCTGTAAGATGAGGACATCTATAGCTTTTCTAGAATGATATGAGGCCAGTCCCAGTGCCTGCGGCCCCTTCTCTAGCCTGATGGGTACAGCACACCAGGAGAAGTGCCTGGTCCGCATGGGCATCCTCCATCCAAAGCCCACAAGGACCCAAATTGGCTCCATTTAAATTAGTACTCCTTTCTCTTGGGATGAATCAGAGAGGCAGGAGAGCAAAGGAATTATTCAAATCAACTTGTTCATGGTAAGAGTTATGATGGATCTTAAACCTGAGTTAGGGGGACTTTATGAAAATTTTTGTCGTGTTTTGGTCACACACACACCAAACAACAGGAAATTTATCGCTCTTTGTTAGCCCAGTCTCCACCAAAGTTGGCTTAGTGGTCTCAGTATATTGGGTTCAACTTTACCCCCAGTACGATCAGGTGAGACACGTTCCCACCAGGAAGAGGGAAGGGCAGTTCAGGGGCAGAGCCAGAGGGACTGGCCGTGATGAGGACCCAGTACTGTCCTCCAGGAGAAATAGGAGAGCATGGGTGTATTGAAGGAAACCGTTACTTCTCTGAGCTCTATTTTAAAAGCCATGTCTTTGGAAATAGTTGGGATGTTACTTCACAGGTACCCTGGGTCATCAAGACAGGAGACAGTATCGGCAGTATGAAGATATGAGGCAGCAGGACACAAGATGGTAGCAGGAGAAGCCGGGTGTGTGCTACTGAGGGACAGAAGCCAATCTGAAGTGGTCAGGACAAGTGTGATCCAGTTCTAGGACATTCTAGAAAAAACCAAAACTGTAGTACAGGAAAAGGCTCAGGGTTGCCAGGTGGGGAAGGTGGAAGGGCACAGATGGGAAAATCAGGGCTTGGAAACAGTAGGTCATTCTCTCTCTTTTTTATTTTCTTAGGTATATCTTACTATTTTATGGATATGGGTGTTTTACCTGCATGTATATCAATGCATCGTAGCCATGAAGATTAGAAGAAGGCTTTGGGTCCTCAGGAATAGGAGTTACAGACGGTTGGGAGCCACCATGTGGGTACTTAGAATTGACCTGTGTTCTTAACCAGTGTTCTTAACCACTGAACCATCTCTCCAGTCCCAGGAGGCCATCTTACGATGCTCTGAACATGGGGTTATCATGATGTATCACTCCAAGTTCATTACTGTAATAAATGGGCTCTTTGAGAGAGAGAGAGTGCGGGAGGCCAATGGGTGTGAGGAACATAGGGTCTCTGCCTCCCTCTCAACTCTGTTGGAGCCTAAAAGTGCTCCAGAAAAGCCAGCCCTCACAGGTCAGCTGAGTGTCTTCTGCAGGCTGTGGAGGATAGAGCGCTGTGAGACAAGAGCAAGAACTGCATACCTGATGACTGACTACCGCAGAAAGCCCGACAAGAGATGGAAAGGTGGATTTTAGTGATCAAGGCCCTGGATCACTTCCGCCTGAGCTCTTCCCCCTCTGTGGCACGCTGGTAGGCCTGCTTATCTGGCCCCCTGGATATCAGACCCTCCAAGGCCATACCTGGTCAGCTCCTCACTAAGGGTCATCACAAGGCCTGGAACTGTGTGCACAAAGCGCTCCCCCCCCCCCCCCGGGCACTGACTTGAGAACTGGGTCAGAGGGCTCTAATTGCAGCTGGAGAGATGCACGTTAGACAACAAGCAACCTTGCCCAACACTGAGGGTTATGTTGTAGGACAAAAGCATCTTGCCCAAATTTGGAGATGGCAGTACAGTTTATCACCTAAACTGGGACATCTTTGTTAGTGATAAAGGCCAAAGTAAGTAGAATAACAGAAAGACAACATGCAGCCTAGGACTGCAGGGCAAACTGTGATGACAGTTCTCTTGGAGGGGCATGGAAACCAAACTCAATTCTGCCAAGGGCCCCTGAGCATCCTGGTTGACCAGCTTTTCCAAAGCCCACATTGTGCAAACCCCGACTGTCTCCATCAGTCAGTGTGCCAGTTCTGTCCACTAACCTGGCCATTTCCGCAGCACCCAGACCAAAGCCCCTCTCACCCTGCTCTTAGCAAATCCCAGCATAGGCAGCTGAACGTGTTCCCTGCTGTGATGTTAATGTTGTGTGCAATTCCACTAACGCCCTGACCATCGGTTAAACTAATTTGGACCAGCCTGCCGGCAGCTCACTTCCCTTCAATACAAGCATGATTTATGGGACATTCATTTCTATAGTTGGGAGAAGCTCCTAGGCCACTGAGACAGTTGCAGTCATCTGGGAAGAGTGGTAATGAGGAATTGTGTAGATCAGGTTGTACTCTTGGCATGTCTGTGAGGGATTGTCTGGATTTATTGGCTGAGGGATGCAGTCTGATGGCCAGACCTATGGGGGTGAGGGGACTGAGGAATAGGGTGAAGTTCTGGGACCAGGAAGGAGAATGATGGGAGGAAGTGAAGAAGAGAAGGAGGAAGAGGAGGAGGGGAGGAAAAGCAGACTGAGGGTGGATATCAAACAGAGTTTACTATAGGCTCTTATCAATCCCCTGTGAGTCAGACTGACAGCAGCTCTTTAACCTACGTTTGGGTCTGGCCTGACTCATCCGTATGTTCCTGAGAAGGGGAGTGGACTGAGGAAAGAAATAGACAAGAGACAGAAGACAGAGTCCGGAGGGCTTCCAGTGCATACTGTAACAAAAGCCCGAGTTCATTACTCCCAGCCCTTACATGCCCCAATCAGAAGGAGAGGGCACAAGACTTCCACATTACAAAGAACAAGCAACTGTAATTACCTCCTTATAGCTCAAAACACCTGATAACCATGTCCTAAGTCAAATATCTTCTTGTCTGACCTTTGAGGAGCAAAGCATCCAGGTCAAACATCCTGTTGTTTATCCTTGAGGAACAAGAATAGGTTTGAATTCAAGATGGAACAGACCCAAAACTGTGGGTTCCAACACCTGCCCACCCGACTCCTGGTTCTAATCCCCAGATCTGGTCGTCTGTACTAGGCCAAGGTTCATCTGACAGGGAGCTTGTGAACTTGACTTGCCGGCAGGACGGTATGAAAGTATCACTCTGAGACACTGTCTGCTCCATTTTGTAACATCTTCAGTGTGTAAAGTACTGCCTGCCCGAGCCACCACGTCTGTTTAAATAAAGTTCTGTAGTTTTTAAAAGATTCACACGAGTGCAGATGCTCTCAGAGGCCAGAGCCCATTGGGTCCCTAGAGTTGGAATCACAGTTATGAAATCCCTACTAAGGGTGCTGCAAACTGAACCCAGGTCCTCTGCAAGTGCACTAAGTGGTCTTAAGCCCTGAACTAATTCGCTAGGCCCTATTTTCCTTGAATTTTTATATGCTGCCTTTAAATCAACTTTCCACAGCCACTGTGTTTTTCGATGGCACGAAAAGACTCATTTTTGAAAGGAGAATAAGGCGCGCTAGGCCAGAAGGAAAGGGCCCTGTAAATCCTCTATGACATGGTCCTTTTCTTTGGAGTTGAGTCAAGGCTGCTTCAGTCCAAGGCCTGGGCCCCTGCAGCAGTAAAAAAACTAAAACCATTCCCCTTTGTTGCAAGTGCCTCTGTGTCTGTGTGAAGTGAGGGGAATGGAGGGTTGTACTGGGGATCAAATTCAGGCCCTCACCGGCCAGAAAGAGCTGTCCAACTGAGTTACATCATTTGCTGTATCTTTTTGCTTCTGGTTTTGTTTTGTTTTTTTTTTTTTCAGTTTTTTGTTTGTTTGTTTGTTTTGTTTTGTTGACTGGGTCTTCCTAAGTTGCTCAGATAGGCCTTGAACTAGCCTCTCCATAGCAAAAATTACAAGCTTCCTCCAAGCTTTGTTCTTCTGTTGTAGTAAATTCAGAGAACACAGACACGGAAGAACAGACAGATCTGCCCTGTTACTCACTACCCAAGAGCAAAGATGGGTCTGCTGCCAGATTTTGCACACTGAACCCTAAAGGAAGGCAGGGTGTGGGGTTTTTAAAGAGAGTTTTACATAATTAAGCCAAAGTGCCCAGGTCCCACCCTGGCTTCTCTAGAACCCAATGATGTTTTGCAAGTCTGCTGGATGAAGTCGCTGAGCACAGGGACCAAGCGCGTGACCCGCATATCTTCTTAATATGCTAATTTTTGTTTTGGTTTCTGAACAAAACGGTTCTTTTAAAGAAAAATTTAACAGATTTGAAACCAGAAACCCTGTCCTCCCTGGGGGCATTGAAAAACTGCAAACTGAAGGCTTCCCATGTATGGAGACTATTACTGATTTCCTTCCCCAAACAAGAGAAGTGTCGCAGGGCTGTAATGCCGAGAAGCCAGCCAGCAACTGTTTGCTTTCCGCCCACTCATTAACCACGGTGTGGGTCCAATAACTGCTCTAATTTCCTATTTTAAATGTTTTTCTTTCCCTCCGCTTTTCAAAACCGTCTTCTCCTGCTATGCATTTCCATCGCATATTCAGCCACTTAGGCTGCGAGGCTGGTCGCTGTCACACACAATAAAGAGAGACAGAAACCGCCGCGAATTACAGTAGCATTAGTGTTGAAAATGGAAATTTCATTTCCAGAAATGAAGCCCAGCAATAAAAGCTCCCTTTGTTGCCGCTGGGAGCCAGCAATGAATGGGGTCTGAAAGGAAGCTAACGGGCAATTAAAACCATCTCAAAGAGGTATTTGTTATGCGGTATAGCAGATGCCTCAGAAGGGTGTTTGGGACACTGGGGGCTCTCAATAAATGTTTCTGATGATAACAAAGATAATTGTAACGCAGTACATGTGTGGGGGGCTTTGGGTACACAAACCCTCTTTCCTTGGGGGTGAATTTGGATTCTCCCAGGAAGCTCGGAGGAAAGCAACACAGTTGCAAAAGCTGAGGCCCCATGGGGTGTGCGTTGGGGTGTGTTTATATGATCTCCTCACAGTGACCTGGCTGGAGCATGGCTGGAAGGCAAGTGCTTTAGATGAACTTCAGCCAATGGAAAGGCCTGGTGCTTCCCGGGTAGCACATTCATGGTCACAGGGTAGGGCCAGATGGTAGTGTGTTGAGACCTACCTCTGTTGCTCTCCCCACACTCCGGCAGCAGTGACCTGCATTCCGGGTGACTCCCTTGAGAGGAAAAGAGCGTGTTCTCAACTTTCAGGTCTCAAAACTGGGGCTGGAAACCCAAGACGAGGTAAAAGTTTGAACGAAATCGTTCCTGGGCTTGAGGTTGAGGACGGAATACCAAAAGTCACATCTCTGAATTGTGAGAATGAGATGCTGAGCAGTGAAAACCGGGCCCCACCTTCTCTTGGCCCCATGCCACTCAACACCCTGGAAACACTAGCTTGGGGTACCACAGGCCTGTGATCCCAGCTCTCAGGAGGCTGAGGATAAGATGCCAACACCAGCCCAGGCTACAAAGGGAGGACTTCACTGAAAATAAATATATGAATGGATAGGAGACTAATAATAAAATTAAAAACAGATTCTGAGAAAACCACCTGTGGGAAGAAATGAAAAGACCTACTATTTAGCCCCTGAGTAGGTGACCCTGTCTTAGTTACTTTTCTACTGCTGTGACAAAAAGCCACCACCAAAGCAATGTAGAAATGAAAGACTTTATTGTGGGCTTGTTTATATTTGTGTGTGTGTGGGGGGGGGGTGAGTGCATGAAGGACCACCATGTCAGGCAGGTAGCCACCGTGCTGGAGCAGAACCTGAGAGCTTACATCCTGAAACAATGGCATGGAGAGAGAAAATTTGGAATGGCATGGGCTTTTGAAACCTAAAAGTTGGCCCTTAAAGAGGCACCTTCTCCATCAAGGCCACACCTCCTAATCCTTCCCAAACAGTTCCACCAACTGGACACCATGCATTCAATCACCTGTCGGTATTGGGACCATTCTCATTCAAAGCACCATAAGAAGTTATTGGAGATGGCAATAAGAGTGCAGACCAAGGAAGCCAATGGAAAGCTGTAAGCAGGACCGTGGGAAGAAACACGATCAAGAAGTCAGCGTATGGATGGGGGCCACTCTCATTTGAACCACCACACAGGTCTCATTCAGTTAGTCAGCAATATAATCTTAACTCACATGTTCTTTTTATGAGATGGTGAATTTATATGCCTGTATTTTTCTGGCTCGTGATTAAAATTTTAAAATGAAAAATTCTAAGACCTTGAGTGTGATGACTGATCTTGGTTGTTGATGGAGGAAGGTCATTGGTTAAATAAAAAGAAACTGCTTGGCTCTCATTGGTTAGAAGATAGGTGGGAGGAGTAAACAGAACAGAACGCTGGGAGGAAGAGGAAGTGAGCTCAGACTCCACAGCTCTCCTCTCGGGAGCAGATGCCTCAGAGAGATGCCATGCTCCTGGCTCCTGGGCAGACGCATGCTATGAAGCTCCGACCCAGGATGGACATAGGCTAGAATCTTCCCGGTAAGACCGGTTCTCACAGATTATTAGAGATGGGTTGATCGGGATATCAGAATTAGCCAGTAAGGGCTAGAGCTAAAGGGCCAAGCAGTGATTAAAAGAATACAGTTTCTGTGTAATTATTTCGGGCATAAGCTAGCCGGGCAGGCGGCTGGGGTGCTGGGAACGCAGCCCCGTCGCCCTCATATTACTACAGGTTTTCAGCTTGATTGCATCTGGAATCAACTAAAAACAAAAGCTACAGGGCATTCCTGGGAGGGATCTTCTTGATTACACTCTTTGAAACTGCTGTTTACCTGTTTGCCCTCACTCTTTCTACCTAGTTCATCCATCTATCCTGTTGTTGCAGAACCTTTCTCTGGTATTAGAGCCAGTTTCTTCAAGTTTCTAGGAATCAGCTCTCCAGGAATCAGCAGGTCTATAGAGGCAGGCTGGGACTTCTGGGAGTCTGGACTGAACAGCTACCCGATTCCCTGCCTCTCCAGTGTGAAGCAGCCATTGTTGGATTGCCTAGACAATACCCAATAAGCCAATCTTATAAGTCTTGTTTTAATGATCTACATAGTATGAGAACCTGAATCAGTATCCGTGCACTCATTTGAAAGAAAAACAATAATAAAGTTTCAAAAAGACATGAAAACAGAAAACTCATACCACACCTAGAAAATTAAAAGTTGAACAAATGCTTACATTTTAAAAATTTAAGTCATGAGGTGAGGAGTTGGCTTAGACAATAAAGTGCTTGCTACATAAACCTGAGGACCTGAGTTGGGCTCCCAACATCTATGTAGGAAGCTGGACAGTGTGACTCATATTTATAATCCCAGTGCTGGGATAATCTGGGTGACACAGACAGACAGGTCCCTGGGGTTTCCTAGGGAAAGAACCTGTCTCAAAAATTAAGGTGGACAGCTTCTGAGAAATAACACCTGATGCTTCCCTAACACACACACACACACACACACACACAGAGAGAGAGAGAGAGAGAGAGAGAGAGAGAGAGAGAGAGAGAGAGAGAGATTGAGATTAAGCCTTAAGAGTTCTGGAAAAAATGTTGGGCAGTATTTTTCTCTTCTTGGAAGGGTAAGGCTCTTTTTAAGTATGGCACACAAATCAAGATTAGTACATTTGATTAAATATTTTCTTCAAGGCAGCCAAAGAAAGGAAAATAAAAATGTAAGGAGAAACTATCTCCGAGAGCAGAGAGAGAGAGCGCCAGTTCCCAAATGCGCAAAGGAAGTGCAGGTTTCTGTTACAAGTGTGTGGGCTTCTGCTTCTCACCTATCAGATTGGCAAAAACCCCAGTGTAAGTCTGCCCTGCTGCTAAGGAGAGGGGGTGACAGGCATGTTTCAGCAGAGAAGAACACGCAATGACGAGAGAAGGTGAGTTGGCAGTATTTATCAGAATTACAAAGATGCCCTTTGACCTAGTAACTGAAATTCTGAGAACTCGTTTTCTATGTGTTGTTACAGAAATATCGACAACAATAGTTTAAACAGGAAAACCAAACGAAGGTGCTGTCTTACTCGAAGCGGGGGAAGGATGGAAGAACAAATACAGAGGACACCCCTATATATGCCACAGTGGGGGTGCGGTGCTGTTCCATGCAGTGGGGTGCTGGGAAAAAGTGTTTTAGGGAAAGTGAAGTTGGACATCATCTGGGAACATGGGATCAAGACACAGATGAGATGAGAAGGAGCTTTTCAATAACACTTTCACAAGTTACAGCCTGAATCTGTGGTCAGTGAAATCTGTTTCTTTTTTAAGCATTATGTAGAAGAAAATGACCAAATGATCCAGGTTGTCAAATACATTGGGAGCCGTTGACTTTAAAAAACTAAGGCATCATTATTTCAAGGAAACCATTCCAAAATGTTACTGGCCGGGGAGTCTGTCAGAGGCAGGTAGAGAACATGCCACTCTCTGCTCAAGCTTATGTGACCAAGAAAGCTTTTCTCACAGCGTGTCCTGTGGACTCCACAACCCGCTGGTTGTGAGGAAGTGGGCCCTGAGCAGTGTGGGCAGCAGTGACCTCTTTAGACACTGGCTCTGTGACCCCGGCCACGGAAGGAAACACGAGGCTTCAAACAACAGCAGAATAACGGGCCCCTGCCTTTACCAGGCATTGCTTTCCCTTCTGTCACCTAAAAAAAAAAAAAAAAAAAAAAAAAAAAAAAAAAAAAATAGAAAGAAAAAAATATATATTCACGAATCTCATGTGCTGTGGGAACTCCTTCAGCTAATAGTCTTTAAGATGCCGGCACACTTTGGGCGTGGTCTCTTGTCCTATAAATGCAGTGAAAAGCCGGTGCAGGCCTCTCGACTGCCAGATTCAGTTCCCAGATCCCAGCACACACTGACGACCGCAGATCACCACTATTCTGTGAGTTTATCCTCTAATAAATAAACGTTTGTGATGCCCCATTCCAGGTTACTTTGGAACGCTTTCGCACGCCAACACTCATGTGTTCCCACAGGTATCCAATGAGGACCAAAGGAGGCTGTGGCCCACCTACCTTGGCAAATAAAGCGTGGTGCTCAGCTCGGTAGAGATCATAGAAAAAAACGATGACTCAAACATCAGGGTGATCAGGTCTTATGAAGCATTTGCAAGTGTTCGTTTAGTTTTCCTTGGCTCGCCTGAAAAACATTCTATGCTCTTCTTTTCACCCTTGTTGGGAGTGGAGAGTTAAGCCCAGCTTCCTACCTGTATGTACTTTCAGCCAGAAAACTCCCTAATAGAAATTAAACAATGTACGCCAAATAAGCAACAGATTGGCAAAGATAGTCAAAGAAATAATAGCACGTAGTTTGAATTAAATTGCGTTGAGGATCTTACATACAAACACATGTGTCCAACAAATAATGCTGAGTGTTGAGATACATTGTCCACTCTGAGCTTTTATTAGACAGGGAGGAAGGCCTAAAACTAGCCAATAAGAGATTATTGGAATAAAGAAGACATTGACCCCAATGTGAATAGAAGGAATAAAGATGTGTGGCTACAGTGAAATAGAAAATACACAAGCAGAAGCAAAAATTAGCAAAAAAAAAAAAAGTTAGTTCCTTCTAAAGATCAATTAGTGCTATAAAGTTCCAAGAGACTATCCTAAAAGAGGAAGTTTGGGGGAAGGACAGGAAGAAGTGAAAGACAAATAAGAGAAATCACTAGTATTGGGAATGAAAAAAAAAGTGTCATTATAACTCCAACAGATATTTGAAAATGTAATGGAATATTTTAACAGTTTTATGCTAAGACTTAGTAACTTAGATGAAATGAATAAAGTTTCTTTTAAAAACACTACTAATAAATCGACAGATGATAAAACAGAATACTCAAAAGAGTCTCTGCCTATTAAAAACATTAAGCTTTATAATTTAAAGCTGCCCTACAGAAGAACTGTAGACCTGCACAGCCTTGCTTATCAATTATCCCCATATATCCAAAGAAGAAATAATACCAATTTCACATTCTCAGAAAGTGGGGCAGAAGGAGGATTTTCTAACTCCCTCTATGTGTAAAGTGTGACTGTGATCCATGTGCCAGACAGTCAAGTAAAAGGAAAAAAAATTTAACAAAGCACCGAGTGAATATGAACGCAGACATTCTTAATAAAATTTTAATATTCGAATCCAGCCATATGTAAAGAAAAAATATAGTTGGGTAGATTTTATTACTGGAATGCAAGGCTGGCTTGATGCTTAAAAAAAATCAATAATTCAGGATAAAGAGAAAAGTTACACCTTCATTTTAATAGATTCAGGGAAGACAACAGTTACGGCTCATAAATCATGCATATTAAATATTTCAGCAAAGTATCAATAGGAGGACAGTTTTAAAAGGTATCCATAAAAAGATCCGTGACAAAAATTATATTTAATTGTAAACTAATAAATGCTTCCTTCTAAGACCAAGAGGGAGACAGTCACTTTTATTGAACTTTTGTGTCCTGGGGACACAGGAGCAAGAAGAGGAAGCCTCATGCCAAATCATAGCAGTCCTGACAGGAGCCAGCCGGAAGTCTACCTAATGGGGTTTCCTGTGAGGTCCATTTCTAAAGAGGATCCAGATGATTGTGAACATCTGGCTTCGGTGTCCTAAGAGATGGTCTAATTGAAGCATGACCTGAGCCTGCTCCTTGAAAAGGGGATTATCAAATCAGAGGCATAAGTATCTACGTGTCTGTTTTTGACACTTCATTGAAATATCCAAGACAGACACTTTTAGAAAGAAAGGTCCGTTTGACTCCCAGATTCGGGGCTGAAAGTCTAAGATTGGATGGCCCATAGGTGCAGCCTTGGGTGAGGGCCTTCTTGGTTTCATCTCATCGTGGTGGAAGTATCTGTGAGGAACATCACCAGACAGGACCTAGACAGATTGGCACATGGTTCCTCTTACTAGACTCCACCTGTTAAGGTCTTAAAGGTTTCTCTATGACAATATCACCACGCAGGTAACCATGCTCCTAATATAGGTTCCCATGGCAAACACACACACACACACACACACACACACACACACACACACACACACGCACACACGTGAGCATGTACACAAGCACATAAACACACACACTTACACATACATGCACACATGTGTGTATGCACACGTACACACGCACACACACCTTAGCCCTTAGCAGCCTATATGCAAAGGTCGGTTAGATAATATGCTGAGGTGTTCTTCCTTACAATTAATTATTTCCTTCATAGGACAAGCTCTCATTCTCCAAAATGCTTCTTTGTGTGGAGATCACGGTCAGCATCAGGCGTCTTCTATCTCCTCTGTCTTGTTTTTGAGGCAAGGTCTTTCATGAATTTGGATCTTGTCAGTTCTGCTGAACTGGCTGTCCAGTGAGCCCCTGTATATGCTCTTTTCTCTACCTCCCTAGTTCTGAGATCATAGGCACTCACCAGGGTGCCCTTATTTCTACACGGGTTTTGGGGATCAGGCAACCTACTGACGAGTCCTTCCTGCAACTAAAACTTTCATTAAGAAATAGACATCTTAAAACGATCAGAGATACAACTAATGATAACAGTATGTATAATGGGGAAAATTTAGAAATCAACTAAATATTTGAACAACATTGAATTGGTTATACAACTATAGACTCTTCAGAGCATAGATTCTCTGTACAGTCACTGAAAATCACATTGAGGAATATTCCAGCACATGGGGAACTATCCACAATGATGAAAGTAGGCTATATGGCAATGAGCCCCACCTGATTTCAATTTTGCTAAAAGAAAGCAAAATAAAAGGTATGACTATAAATGTTACCGGTGATGTTCTTTTGGTAGATTATTTATCTTTGGGGGTTTTCTGCATCCTACAGATTTTCTGCATCTGCATTAGCAAGCTCATGAAGATCACAATGGACTAAGCGAGAGAGCTGCATTCAGAGATGGGCTATTGAGAGCAGAACCGTAGTTATCTGCCGGCTTGTCTGCCGTCCTTCCTTGCCTGTACTTTAGTGGCTCAAGGCAACAATAAAGTCATTGTTTAACAGAGGGGTTTTATATGGCAGGAACTGGGAGCAGAGCTCAGGGGCAGGTAGGTGCCTTTGTTCCTTGTGCTGTTGCCAGGGTCCCCGATGGTGCCAGGCTGGTAGCTGGAGGCGTGTAAGGGCATTTTGTTGGCTTGTGCCTCTGAACGTTGAGTGGCTGCAAGGTTGGGGTCTTGTCCCAGCCTCCCTGCCACTCCTTGTGGTCTTTGACTCTCTCTATGTGGTCTGCTCAGCTAACTTGTTGCACTTCTTAAATGGAGGCTCAGGGTCCTGAGAAGGAAGGGGCAGAATCTGCGCTTCCCCATGGACTGCAGTTGCAGCCCAATCCAGAAGCAAGATGGGGACAGATGTACCGGGGATGGAGGAACCATCCACAAATCTGCAGGTGTTTTCTAATGCATCCCAATTACATATTTAAGCCCTGGAGAAAAACCAAAGCCCATTCTACTAGAGGAAAAAAGAACAAACATAGGCATAGAATTCTCACTTGTAAAAACAGTCAAAGATCTCTACCTAGGCTCCTCCTGGTCTGTAATAGTTGTGAAGTACTCAGGGCATTGTCCAATGTTATGCAACTGCCAGTGTGTGACAAAGCTTGGTGTATGATCTAACAGAATGGCATGCTCACAGATATTGGTGACATGAACTTCAGGCCCAGAGTATTTCATAGAGATCAGACTGTTTGCAAAAGGTATTCAAATAGCCCTCGAATACATTTCATGGACTAGTTCCAATGCATGAGACTCCAAACCTTTGATGGAGCCCAGTGCAATGCCGTCTAGCAGCTGATGCAACTGGGAAGTGAGTCTGTTCAACAGGATGAAGGCTTTTCCTGGTTTTCAGAAGTTTGCCATTCATTCAATTTGTATATGTAATAGTGTCCCTGTTACTCATTGTTCAATACACGCCAGGCCCCCCAGTGGCTGGCTGAACCGGAGGATTGCACCAACTCCTGTATACGTGGGGACTTCCCCTGTATATATGCGCGGATAACAAGCTTCCGTTCATAAATGACCCACAACACAGTGAGAAATGAACAATAGCAATAAAACAGAGCAATTACGATACACTAAAAAGTCATAGTTGCCTGCATGTGGTCTTTCAAAAGTACCCAGCACTTTGACATTTTTACTTAAAAGACACACTCTAGCTTCTCTTTACCACATTGGAACCTTGTGGCGGACCTCTCGACCGGCAAGAAAGAACGACCACCACACCAGGATTCCACTCAGATCACGCTTTACTGGAGTACCCTTGATTGATGGGGAGCAGGAAACGAGAGGGGCAGGAAAACAAGGGGCAGGAAGGGAAGGGCAGGGAGAGGATGAAGCGAAGGGATGAAGGGCTCTTAGGCAGCTGCTTAAATAGGGAAATGGCACACGGGTCGCCCTGTGATTGGCTGCCACCAACAGCTGACACCAGACCGCATTGGGATAGGCTCAAGGATCCTCATCCACCGCATGTGGGAAGCGGGGGGACACGCAGCTCTCAAAAGCATATCCAAATATGGAGTTGTTTATTTTCACAGGATGTCGGCGCCATCGTGTAATGGCGATCCTGTCCGGCTCACTACAGAACCTTCCACTTGAGACCACTATGATACAATCAGGATGGCTTGATCCTCTACAGGCAGTGTGGTGGGTGTCTCAGTGATTGAGATGGCTACAAATGTACTCCATGAACAGGTGGATAGCAAGGGTGGTGTGGACCCTGGGGCTCAGGAATGATTTCTGTTACAGGGCAATAGTTCATCATGTTCCTAGAAATGGTAGCCAACTTAGAAGTTCTGGAATTTTCCATTCAAGATTTTTAGAAACCTAGAGAAAGTAAAATTGCAGGTAAGGGGAAGCTACTGTGATATTGAAAATGGAGCCATTTCAGTCCCTTGTGAACCTTAACTGCCTGGGGTGCTTTCTTTGGTGGCTCCTGAAACCTAACGCACCATATGGTTTGAATCCGAAATGCGTCCCCACCCCGGCTTGCGGGTTGATAGATGGTCCCAGCTGATGGTTCCATTGACAGTGGTTGCTGCCTGGACCAGGTATTTCCAGGCTCTTGGCATCTTGAAGAATTGAAAAAGAGGCTTGAGGAGATTGCAAAGTTGTAAGGAACTATTCAGAAACAAAGCGATCATAAGATCAGATGTCCTGCCAAGAGAAACAGCTTAGTGAAAGGGCTCAAGGGCCCTAGCTACTGTTTGGAGCTTTCTCTAATGGGAGAAGGAGGAGCTTGGTTGCTAAAGAACACAGCATAGGTGATTCCCTGTTTTGATTGACAGGTTGGGATCATAGGAGCCTTTACTCACCACGCACATCCTGTCTCATTATGCGTCTGATTTTAATCACACACCCCCAATTATGGACAGGCATAAACTGAAAAATAGTTTTCTCCCCTAGAAGTGCTTAGTTTGCCTTATTGTGCATGTACCCAAACCAGCCATGGCTGGATTCCCTCCCCCTCAGTCCCACACTATGTCTAGAAGATGTTTGGATAGGTGTTACCTAGAACATGGGACATCTTTGTGGTTTTCAAAGGGCAGAGAAATGTATTCCATCGTTTGGAGTGGGGTGTGCATGTAGCCCAGTCTGTTGAGGGTCCTAGGTTACTGGCTAGGTGCATTGTTCGGAGAGGAGTGTGCATGCATAGGGCATGAAGTTCAGGGTCTGGGGTTAGCAAATCCATCCTTAGAAGAACGGTGCCTGAACAGCTCAAGCCAAGTGAGTCCCAGGCTGCAAAGGCATTTCCCAAGCTTGCCTGCCTCGGCTCCATTTGGGGAGGTGAGACTTGGCTGGAGGAAGGGGGTCGCTGGGGAATGGATCTTTGGGGGTGTATTATTACCTTGTCCCCTTCCTGTCTCACTGCCTGCTATCTGGCTGGCCAGGAAGTGAGCATCTTTCCTTCACTACAACCTTCTGCCACCTTGCCACTCAAGCACATAGAACCAAACAACCACGCATGCGCTGAATCCTCAGCTACCAAGGTACCAGTCTTTCTTCCTCAAGACGTTCTCTCCGCTCCGGGTCACACTACGGTGGAGTCCTGCTACAGGACAAAGACCTCTGTTCCAGCACATCCAGTTCCCTACATCTCTTAGCATCTGTATTATACCCAACAACCTGAGATTGGCTTGACGAATGTAATGACGCAGATCTAGGCTAACCGAGCCCAAAAACGGAGGCAGGAAAGTGCCGGAAGTTCCCACCATCCCGCCAATAGCCTTTGAAACCCGGGAACCATGGCGAGAGGGGCAAAACTAGCTCCAAGTGTTCTCTGCTGCTGGCTGCTGTGGGTGGCAGGAGGCACCTTCGCTGGCACAGCCTGCGTAATGTGGGGAGTGCCAGGCCCGTCTCAGTTCCCACCACAACCCCGGAATGCATGTCTTCATTTACTTCTAAAAGCTTCAGGACATTTTCCCTCCCATATGTTAAACATTAAGTGGCAAAGCTGATAGAGACAGGCCCAATGTGACTTTGATTTTTGCATATGCTGAGATGTTCGGCTGGAGGAGGTCCTGGGGAGACCCGGATTTCAAAAGAAGCACTCAAAAGTCCCCCTCCCAGGAAACCCTGCCCCTCTCAAGCTTCAGCAAGCACAACTGCTTTTAATTCCAAGGGGTTGTTTTCATCTATCATTAATTTTGGCAGTAGAAAAATAACCCTTTGATACCAAAGAAGTCCGGCCTAGTAGGAATTATTATTATTATTAGATTAGTAATAGTGGTGGCGATAAATTGGACCAGGCAAGAGTTGATGTAATGGATGCTCCCGGCCCTATTCACGGCTGTCAGCTCTGCTTAACTGGCCCTCCACCCTGGCCTGGGTTAGAAGTATTCTGTGTCCATCCCCTCCCGGCTGAGCTTGTCAGCACCTGGAGGGCACAAGCTTCTTCTTGTTCCCTGTGCCTCCCAGGCCTGCCTCATTCAAGCACAGAAGCTTATCCTTCAACACCACACAGGGAGTTCAGTCAAACCTCAGTTAGCTGGAAGGTCCCTGAGCCAAACTTCAGAGATGATCACCTTAGGGAGAGCATGGCAGATGGGAAGGAAGGTTCTGCACTGAGTCGTTGCATGGCTTTTGTCTTTAAAGCAAGCTGTTCACTTTTACTTGTTTGTGTTTGGAGACAAGGTTTATCTGTGTAGCCCTGGCTGTCCTGGAACTCACTCTATAGTCCAGGCTGGGCCTTAAACTCAGAAATCCGCCTGCTTCTGCTTCCTAAAGGTGTGTGTCGGCTGGAGAGGTGGTTCAGTAGTAAAAAGCACTGGTTGCTCTTCTAGAGGACCCAGGTTCAATTCCAGTACCCTTGTGGCAGCTCACAACTGTCTGTAACTCCAGTTCCAAGAGACCCCGACACACATGGCAAAACACCAACGCACATGATATTTTTTTTTTAAAAAAAAAAGTAAATTCAAAACAAAGTACTTAAAGGTGTGTATCACCACACCTGGCTTGGTTTTAACATTTTGAAAAGTAACTTTGTTGAAACACAATTGATATACAATGATTTGTATAAATTTCAAAAAGCTGATGAAATTGAAAACACGGTTATGCTCACAGAATTGTCATGGGCAACAAGCCATGGGCTGCGCCATTGGCAGTTTTTATTGTCATCACTCCCTGCCGTGTTTTCCTGGGTGGACTGAGCATCGTTCCTTCACCAGGATGAGGAGGCAGAGAAATGCTTCCTACATTGGATGGAGGCCGTCCTGGGGCCGCCTCAGTCACTCGCTTGTTTGATCAGTCCTTCTACAAAAGCTCAACCTTCATCTGGTGATGGATAGAGATAGAGACAGAGACCCACACATGAGCACTGGACTGAGCTCCCAAGGTCCCAATGAGGAGCAGAAGGAGGGAGAACATGAGCAAAGAAGTCGGGACCACGAGGCGTGCACCCACCCACTGAGACAGTGGAGCTGATCTACTGGGAGCTCACCAAGGCCAGCTGGACTGTGACCGAAAAAGCATGGTTTAAAACCGGACTCTCTGAACATGGCGAACAATGAGGGCTGATGAGACGCCAAGGACAATGGCACGGGGTTTTGATCCTACTTAATGTGCTGGCTTTGTGGAAGCCTAGCCAGTTTGGATGTTCACCTTCCTAGATATGGACGGAGGGGGGAGGACCTAGGACTTACCACAGGGCAGGGAACCCGGACTGCTCTGTGGACTGGAGAGGGAGGGGGAGAGGAGTGGGGGGAGGGGGAGAAGGGTGGGAGGAGGGGGAGGGAAATGGGAGGCTGGGAGGAGGTGGAAACTTGTTTTTTGTTTATGTTTTTTTTTCTTCTTTTCTTAATAAAAAAAAATTATAAAAAAAATAAAAAAAAAGAAAAAAGAGAAAAATAATGTTAGGTCCATTATTATTAAAACAAGGTCTAAAGATTCTCAATACTACAAGAAAGCAGGAAGGAAGAGAAAGTCATTGAATTATTTTCCTTGTCATTGAAAGCAATAAAAGTGATGTTAATTTCCTATAGGAGAAGACAGAATTCCTAAATATCAGAATCAGTAACCTTAGTTTGTGGCTAGTCACTGCATACACATTGGGTGTGCCATCATCCCCTGTCATTGGAGGGCCACTGTCCTCGGAACTCTGCTTGGATGTTGTCTTGCTTCCTTTCCTGCCACTGTGTGCCCTGATTGGATTTATTTACTTGTTTGTTTATTTTTGTTAACTTGGAATTAGCTAGAGTTATCTGAGAAAAGGGAATCGCAACAGAGATCATGTCTCTATAAAGCTGGCCTATAGGTGAGCCTATAGGGTCATTTCTTTTCTTCTTCCTTGGTTTCTTTTTCTTTCTTTCTTTGTTTAATGTGTTCAGGTGTTCTGGCTGAACATTTGTCTGTGCTGCAGAACCCAGAAGAGGGCATCAGATCCTCTGAGACTGGAGTTACAGTCAATTGTGAGTCGCCTTTTGAGTGCTGGGAATTGAACCTGGGTCCTCTGGAAAAGCAGCCAGTGTTCTCAACTTCCAAGCCATCTCTCCAGCTTTTCTTGTTCATCTGTTTTTTAAGACAGGGTTTCTCTGTATAACAGTCCTGGTTGTCCTGGAACTCACTCTGTAGACCAGGCTGGCCTCACACTCAGAGATTCGCTTGCCTCTACTTCCCAAGGGCTGGGATTAAGGGCACCCCACCCTACCCCTGGGTGTCCCACATTTTCTTCATTAGTGACTGATGTGGGAGGTCTAGCTCATTGTGGGCGGTGCCATCCCTTGACAGACAGACATACAATAATGCAGGCTGAGTAAGCCATGGGATAAACCCAGTGAGCAGCAGTCCTCCATGGCTTCTGCTTCAGTCTCTCTCCAGGTTTCTGCCCTGACTTCCCTCAGTGACGGACATTTCCTAAAGTGTAAGATGAAATGAACCCTTTCCTTTCTCAGTTGCTTTTGGTCATGGTCTTTATTACAGCGACAGAAACCCTAACTAAGATAGAAGAAGTTGGTACTGGGAATGCGGTACCACTGTGGCAAACCTGGCACGTGTTCTTGGGAGGATTGTAGTAGCATTTGAACTTCGGGTGGATAACCCATTTAATGCAAAGAGTTCAGTGAGCTGTTCTGTGGGAGCTCGGAAAAATAAGAGTGTTGAGGGCAATACAGACAATGGAGGCCTAGCTTGTGAGGTTTCAGAGGGAAGTTTGAGAGCTCCTCAAAGACTGTATCAAGACCATTTGATGCTTCGAATTGAGAATCTGGTTTTGGTGTTTGGGCTGAAGAATCGTCTGTGGTTAAGAAGAGACCATCCTGTTTGTAAGGCTCCTAGCAGTGAGATCAGCACCTGTTCCCCATACTGGATTAGCTTTCCCTGCCTTTATACAGGGAAAGGAGCTTGGTCCTGCCTCAACTTGATGTGCCCTGCTATGCTCGAGCCCATGGGAGACCTGCCCCTTTCTGAATAAAGATGGAGGAAGAATGGATGGAAAGGGGGTCGATGGGAGTCGGGGGAGGGACGGGAGGAGAAGAGGGAGGGGAAACTGTGGTTGGTATATAAAATAAAGGAAAAATGTTAATAAAAATAAAAATTAACAAAAAGAAGAGACCATAATCATTCATGCAAAATCTTGGGAGTGTTTCCCCAGAGTCAGACACAGACGCTGTGGTCCAGAAGGGGCCAAGGCTGTACCTGGTGCCAACAGCCTCATTTGGTGATGGATAAGGGTTTCCCAGCAGAACTTGGTAATGTGTTCCCCCCGGGCGGTACTGGTTTTGAAGGCACGAGAGGGTCATGGAGGGCAGCTGAGGCTCACACAGTGAGAGGACCAGAGGGACCATTGGTGAAGGCACAGCCTCAGTTACAGTAGGAGGCCCAGGATTGAAAGGGTCATGGGGAGAAGGCCCAGGGCGGAGAGAAGCTGAAGCATTGGCGCTATGTTGCTGTGTCCTCGTCCCTAAAAAGAGCTCAAGATGAAGCTAATGAGGAAGGGGCGGTGGAGACATCAGCACTGGGAGAAATCAATTTAAAATGGGGCAGCTGAGGTCACGAACTGGAGCAACCAAAGCCTACCAGAGACGCCGTGAATACTATGGATGGAAGAACCAGAGAAGTGGAGTTGCCAAGGGGCTTTGGAGCTCCGAGGATCATGAGTTGGTCTCAGACATCAAGCACTGAGGTTTTGACGCTGTTGAGTTTTGGTTTTGGTTTGATCAGATTGTGACTGTGCCCTGGTTTTCCCTCTTGGAGTAAGATATTGTTTAATTTATTTTTGATTTTGAAGAAGCCCACGGTTAAGAGACATCGGAATTTTATAGAGGCTTTTTTCTTTGTAATTTTATCAAAACCTCAGATAGTTTAGAGAGACTTTGAACTTGGAAAACTATTTTAGAAGCTCTAAAAGGACTGAACTTTTAAAAAGTTTGAATTTTTAAAAACTGTGGGACTTTTAAAATTTGGAATGTGTTTTATATCGAGAGTGATATGTTTATGAGATCTTGGGGATGAACAAGAAAGGAAAGGTTACGGTTGAAGAGCGGTGGGTCTGTGTGTCAAGCTGGCAAGCATTCAATCATCCCGGTTGGGTTTTTTCTGAGTCACTTGATAAAAGCTAGTGACATCTGAGAAGAAGAAACCACAACCGAAAAGATGCTTCCATTAGAGGGGCCTGTAGGCAGCAGATAGGAGCGTGTTCTTAGTTAGCAATTGAATGAGGGCCGGTCTGGCACATTATGGTGATGCTACCTCTGGGGAGATTGTCCTGGGCATAGAAGAAAGCAGGATGGCCAAGCCATGAGGAGGAAATCAGTAATCAACCTTCCTCCATGGCTTCCACTTCAGTTCCTGCCTCCAGGTTCCTGTCACTGGCCCTCAGTGATAGACCGTCTCCTCGAAGTGTAAGATGAAATAAACCCTTTCCTCCCCAAGTTGCTTTTGGTCATGATCATTGTCATAGCAATAGAAACCCAGCTAGGACACTATGATAAAATACTTTGACAAAACAAAATGACTTAAAGGAGAAATGATTTATTTGCTTCACAATTCTAGGTTACTGTCTACCACAGAGGTGCGCAGCCAAGGTAGCGAGAACCAACAGGTCATCGGCATCCACAGTCAGAAGCGGTGGATTTTAACACATGCTTGCTTGCTAGTGCTCAGTTCCATCCCTTTTATGCAGCCCTGGATCTCCTGCCTAGGGTACGGTGCCACCCAGAGTGGACAGGCCTTCGCACTTCAGTTAATGCAATGAAGACAATCGCCACACAGACTTGTCCACAGGCCAACGCAATCTAGGCAATCCCTCATCTCAATTCCCAGATGACTCTAGATTGTGTCAAGCTGACAGTGAAACTAGCCATCACAATGGTCTGCTGTTTAAGCAGAACCCATACACATCTTCCATATATTTCCAATCCTCCATAGACAGTTTCTCATACCAGAGACAATGTAAATGTTGTACAAATAGTTATTGCATTAGATTGTTTAGGGAATAATGGCGGGGGAAAAAAACCTGTACATATTCAAAACAAATGCATATTAAAATATTTTAAACTCCTAGCTAAGTATTAACAAACATATCCCCCAATATGGAGAACCAGCTGTATGTACATGAATACAAAGATGTATAATCTGGTATGTATATGAACATAAAATGTAGAAATTAACCCAAATTTGAATAGGTCCTGATTTTTAACCTTTTTAAGTTGGCATGGTGGTATATCTCAGTGGTGGAGAACACTTATAACATGTTCAAAGCCTGGAATTCAAAATCCTGGATTAAAAGGTAAAGAAATTAAGAAATAAATGTTTACCAGCCGTGCCACCACACACAGGCAGAGCACTAACCTTCTCTGTGAGTTTGCATTGCCCAGATT
This sequence comes from Microtus oregoni, assembly GCF_018167655.1. NCBI lineage: Eukaryota > Metazoa > Chordata > Mammalia > Rodentia > Cricetidae > Microtus > Microtus oregoni. Next base: position 58,875,910 of record NW_024543063.1, on the reverse strand, counting down.
TACCACTAGGGGGTAGCATCTCCCATTTCTTCCCTTTTCGGGGAGTCTTGTTTCCACCTGGAATATGGGCACAATATTCAGGCTGTACTTTTCGGCGTTGGAAGAAAGAAGCAGGAATACTAACCACGTGCCAGCAAACTGACTAGACCACCGTCTATTTGAAAGATGGGAACATTTCTCAGAGAGGTTAAACAACTGGCAGGAGACACACAGGTGGAACTGTATAATGCCGAGCTCCAGGAACCAGTTTGAGAACGCTCCCTATCCTGGTGTATCCAGCCCGGCTCCTGCATCTACGACCAAAAGAGCCTTGAAGGATCCAAGCACTTACACGGACCTGGAAAGCTGTGCGTTCGTACAGGTGGATGGGTGATTAAGTTGTATCCTGGCTGATTCAGAGTGCCCGACCAGTGCACGAACCCCCCCCCCCCCCACACACACACACACACGGGAATGATGTCATTTATTTGGCTATTTCTTCATCTACGCATAGCGCATACACACGGAGGTTAGAGGGCAACGTTGGTAGCAGGGCCCATTTTCTCCGTCTGCCTTTATGCCGGTTCTGGGGGTTGAACTTAGGCCTTGCAGGGTAAAGCAAGCTAAGTTATTTCCCCCACTGCCCTTCCCCTTGTCTTAGGGTGCCTCGTCTGGTGCCGGCTGAATATGCTCACTCGGTGTTCCTACGACTGTGGATGGCACAGGAGCAGCAAGAACGAGCGAGCGCGGTGGCACTGTGTCACCGCGACTGCTGAGACTGTTAGCAATGTCAAATGCAGGAGAAGCTGCAGCAGTCTGCCCTCTGAAATAAGAAAAGAAGGATGAAATGGCCGAGCCTCCCAAGTGAGGCCGACCCGGTACTAGGGCAGCAGCTTCTCCAAGCCTTGGGGGCGTTTCCCACCCACACTGCCTAGGCAACAGCCTGGCCTTAGTTCCCACCACCCACATCCCTCCGGTAGGGGAGCTAACCAAGAATGCTACTTCTTTTACAGCTGAAGTTCAGAGAGGTTAAGTAACTTGCCCCTGGTCAAACAGTCAACAGGCATAGAGCTGTGTTTCGAAGAAGCTAGGGCTGTTAATGAGGCTACTTTTTGACCTCTGAGCATCAAAGACGAATCCCCAGGTAGGTCTCAGAGCTGCTCATCAAACTCTGTAAGAAGTGCCAAACCCAAAGAAAGGTGGTAACGAGCCTCAAAACAAAGCCCAGGCAGGGAGAATTAATGGCATAATCTCTCTCTCTCTCTCTCTCTCTCTCTCTCTCTCTCTCTCTCTCTCTCTCTCCTTTTAAGCACAGAATTTTCTTCTGTATCTGGAACAATTAGTCTTGCATATTTCTGTTGTGCACCGAGATCCTAAATCTGGAGCTCTGCAGATCGCGGAACCTCAACAAATGAGTAATTAAAGAGCAAGGGCCATCGTCTGAGCCGAGGATCTTAGGACGTATTTGCGAGCGCCGCACCCGGCACTCCTGGGAAACAATGCCCAGGTAATTATTTTAAATGAGCATTAATTATGTCATTATTAGAAATGGGAAGAAAATGCAATTTCCTTCTGTCACTTCTTGATATCTTAACTAGAGGAATATTTACCATGTTATTATAACAAGCCACTATTGGCATAATGGTGGCCAGGCAATAATACAGAGACATGTACATTTTCATATGAATATATCATGCCTAACTAATGAGATTGCTCATTTCATAACTTCAGTTCCATTTTTATTATTTCATAAAACTGGAAGTCCTTATCCATTTTATGAAAAACACCAAACCTTTGTGAAATTCATTAAATAAGCATAAAAAATTCATTAAACAAGTGAATTGCATTTGGAGCTGCTTTGATGCAAATGCCCTTTAAGCAATGTAAAACTCCATATTGATTTAACCTTTCATGTTCTGATATTTCCATGTGGATATAAAAAAATTCTTTATTCAGGGAATGAAATTAAGCACTGATCCCTTGATCTCCAGCTGGGCGGGATAGATTGGTCAATTTAAGTTTGCCGCCGCTGGTCAGCAAACAACGGAATTTAAAAGTATTAAGGCGTGTCGCTATCTTAAGTATTGTCACCTGCACATCAAGCAAGGGAAAAAATATATTATTCCGGCTCAATTAAGTTTGTGTTTGCTGTCAGGCTGACCTTGAAAGGGCGAGCCCGTTGGGCCACGGCTCTGTGCCCTTGGAAGTCTGCGAGGGCAACAGGGGCGAGATGTAAGACACCAACAATAGCCTGCATAGTTTGAATCCTGTGGCCGAAAATAATTAGCCCGGAGACGCAGTCCCCTTGGGCTATGTCCCCTCATTAGTCGGGGGGCAGCCAGGGGAACCAGCTTTAGTTCAGAAGAGGTGAAACCGACTTGCCCTTCACCTAAGAAAAGCTGCTGGGAACCTTATTAGGCCGAGAGCGTAAGGCAGATTTCAGAGGTCTCTGGAGAGGGGTGGTGGCCCTTTGGAGGTCATTGGTCACTCATTCATCCACCCACCCATTCATTCACTCAATCAGTCAGTGAATGCACGCATGGTAAAGGCCCTATCTTTGCCACAAACTGCAGTTGATGCTTTGGAAGAAAGCATGGCCCATTAAGAACCTGAACCAAGAAATAAAACAACAACAAAAATAATGCACAGCGCTGTGTGCCTCTAATCAGAGTTCTTCTGTTTTCTTATTGTGCTGTGAGGCCTTCAGCCAATGGTGCAGTCTCTCTGGGTGTCTGCTTCCCTGGTACGAACACAGGAGGAAGCTGTTGGACCCCCAAAGTGAGTGCCTGCAGCTGCAAAACCACTGCTGAGCCAGAGCATAAGCGGTGAGTGCCCAACAAGTGGCAGACATCACCTTTCGACTGTTTCTTCCATCTGCCCTTCTCTTTCTCTAGATAGAGCGACTGAGACCTGTAGCCTCGAGGTCACACAGGACTAGTCAGTACACTGGGTATCGATAGTGACCAAGCTTCCCAAGTTGTGGCTTTGGATTTCAGTGAATTCCTAATTCCGATGATGTGTTACTATACGATATGCCATTGGCCCTGTGGAGGCTTCAGAAAAGGCAAGATACACCAGGATCCAACCTCTCAGTCTCGAATTATCTGTTTTATTTGCTTGGTGGGGACCCGCAAACTTAGCAAGCTTTTCCGAAGTTCCAATGTAGATTACAGTAGCTAGACAGCTTCCTTGTCCTTTGTTATAGATGAGAAGTAAGATTCTTTGTCTCTGTTCCCGAAGAATTGAAAAAAAAAAAAACCCACTGGGGCAATTGAAGCCACATAACAACTCCTGAACCAATGATCTTGCCAGGGGATGAAGGACACTGATAAGCATAGCAGGGTTTTGTTCACTACCTACCTTGAGCCATGGATGCTGGCAGCCTTCTCCGAATCAGAAACAACACCAAAGGCTGCTGGGAAAGTGAAAGCGGGTGGGTAAATGTGTGCTAGAACCTCTGCTCAGGGAAATTTAAGAGGCACATCATTCATGGTCGGGTGAAGGGGTGTGTGAGCTTCCAGGGAGGGAAACTCTGTGGTGCTCTTTGATGGGGAGAGTCTTCTGTTTTGTGTTAATTTCATAGGTTAAATAAAGAAACTGCCTTGGCCCTTTGATAGGACGGAAGATTGGGTGGGCGGAGTGAACAGAGCAGAATGCTGGGAGAAAAAAGCTGAGTCAGGCAGTCGCCATGATTCTCCCACCCGACACAGGCGCAGGTTAAGATCTTACCAGTAAGCTACCACCTTGTGGTGGTACACAGATTATTAAAAATGGGTTAAAGCAAGATGTGAGAGTTAACCAATAAGAGGCTAAAACTAATGGGCCAAGCAGTGTTTAAACGAATACAGTTTCCGTGTAATTATTTCAGGTAAAGCTAGCTGGGTAGCAGGACGCAGCCCACCACAGCTCCCACAACAGAGGGAACGCAGCCCGCTGCTCCTTACAACAGCTCTTGAGAGACTGCTGCAATAGGAAGTATTCAGAGGCTGCCCTGCCCTGCTCCCACCTTTGACTTCAGAATGCCCAGTGAACCTCCCTCAAAAGGAAGGAAACACGCCTTGCTTGCCCTGGATGGACTCAGCTTTTCTCACCGAAGCTCTTCTCTTCCCAAAGCAAAACCACAATCTTTGCCAATCCTCTCCTCATTCCTGGACCCGAAGCCATTACCCCTTTTCCTTGTACCTTCCTGATATCTCCCCTGCCTTTTGGAGCCATTGTCACCTCTCTTGACACTTTCCACTTATGTTTCCAGAGGCCGTCTAAAAATGCTTTTAATGGTGCATTAAGTACTGCCACTGGTCAGCCCAGTAGAGGAGACAGCATCAAAGGGAACCCAGTCTTTGGGATTGGGATCAGAATCTAAACATATCTAGATTGTTGCCGCAAGAATGGAAGCAAAGACTAAGACTCTGACTCAAACAAGCTAGTATAATGTACAGAAAGAGTATAACAGTGCAGTGGTTGTCTCTGTGGCTTGGCTATTGGAAGGATGCTCATGGGCTCAGAGAATAGTAGGGTTCTGTGATGACTTGTAATGTCAGAAGACTCTGAAGATGGAGCAGCAGGCACCCACCAGTAACACATGCAGAGACAGCCACTTAACATGCAAAGGATTCACTGGACAGGGACATCCTGGGGCCATTTGCATGAAGAGTTGGGGCAGGGCTTAGCGCTCTTATGTGCCCCCTCTTCCCTTGCCCTGCAACTTCTAGCTAATTCTTCCTCACTCAGAACCCCACATCCTTGTACTGGGAGACAGAGTGACTGATGATTGACATTCTAGGATGGAGTCTCAGAAGGCTCAAGCTTTGGCTAAAATAGTCCCAGAAGACGGGAACATGTAATCCTCCACATTTCACAGAAGAAGACATTGAGATGCAAGAGAAGTCCTAGGCAAAGAGCTGGTGACCCTGTCCCTGTGAGTCCACACTTCAAACTCAAAGTCTGCAGCCTGCAGCCTGAAGCATGCTCTGTTTGCTGCACATAACTGGGGACAGAACAGTGAGGAACCAGGCTCCAGGGACCCAGAAACTCAGAATTCATTTTCCTCTCTGTACAAATGAGAATTCCTTTGGACAGGGACTATGACTGAGTCATAGCTTTTGTGACTTGTCATCAAAATGGGTGATAGTGGGGAGGTCAGGGAAAGTTCAAGCTCGTAACTGGAGTGGGGAGGACCCTGGGAGACCTGTACTGATAACAGCAGAGAAACTGAACGTCCCAGTCTCCTGCAGAGTGATGGTAAAACCAAATGAAGCCATAGTCACCATAAGAGTACATCATTTCAGAGCTAAATGACGAAGCTGAGTGTGACTGCATGCGTCTGGAATGTCAGCCTTTGGGAAACTGAGGCAGGAAGGTAGTGAGTGGGAGGGGAACCTGAGCTACATGGGAAGACCGCCTCGACTATTAATTAGTTGACTGAAACAAAACGATATGATAGAAAAGATCATCGGGCAGCTTTCTAGAAGCTGGCTCTATGGTGAGTGCTCTCTCTGGCCTCTAGCAAGAGCAAGGCAAACACACAAAAAACAAGCCAGCAGGGCTTCTTAGGTAGGGAAATCATACAGCAGACAGTGTGGCTAGCCTGAGGTCAGATATTTGCTTTTGAATGTCAATGACTACAGCACTTGCTCATAGTCCATCAGACGCAGTGGTTCCTCTGCATTCTTTGCGAGCCAAGTGACTTTGGGCACATCACTTGCCCTCCCCGGGTTGTTTGTGTCTGAGCAGGAAACATGTGAGGTTAAGGTAGGACACAGCAGTCTTTTAATCCCATCCTGCTGTAGGATCTGTAGGAGCATCTGTAGGAGCTACAGACGGGGGGGCTGAGGTCTCAGTGGGTGAGATCCTAGACCCCCCTACCCCACCTTAACCAGAGCTTTCTTTTATCTTTTTTTTTATACACAGAGTTTTGCATAATATTTTGTGGGAAGAAAAGAGTTCTGAGGGCAGAGAGCAAATGCAAACCTCCCTGCAGGTGATGTCAGGAGTCTTCCAGCTCTCCTGTCCTAGCGGTCTAGAGAGATAATTGTCCGTACTTTAGACTGCCGGACTCTTGTAAATGATCGAGACACCAAAAAGAAACCAGGCCCAGGAGCCTGTCTGCAGGCTGCCTTCCAGGGGCCCTGGGAGGGCTGGGCTCCAATCTCTGTAGCTCCCAGTGTGAACCCCTCTGGTCCTCATCCTAGACATTCACAGAGTGCCACCACCTAGACAGACATCTTTCCCGTGCCTTCAGAAGAATCCCACTTGCTTTGGTGAGCTGGAGAGAGAGCATCCCTCTTGACTGAACGCTTCTGTGTGTAGTTACTGTGAGGCCCGACTGTGGGCACACAGCTTTTTGATAGCCCAGTGAACCCCCCGATTCATTTGCCTTAATAATAGCCACTGACAAACACTCTCTCCCACATCGCCAATGAAGCGCTGCCTCTCCTTGATGGACATCGCGTTGTAAAGCCCTTGGCAGCACTTGAAGCCCTTTAACTTAAAACTATTATTAGATTTTAGTTTAGTTCTCCCTTGACACCTCAATCCAAAAAGAAGGCCTTGGGGGTAACTCTGAGATGTTTAAGTCTACGTTGTCTTAGGAGAGCACCCTCCACCAAAAGCAAATGCTTTAAAAGTTGCTTTGTAATATTAAAAGCTAGAGCAAGCGAGAGAGGACTGGGTAGGTTTTCATGATTACTAATTTAGCAGATTCTCCATTATGTTTTATTGATAGCTCTAAACATAAATTTGCCTTTGGTAGACTCTGCTACCATTGCTTAAAATAAGATGTGTGAGAATACACCCTCCCATGCCTGCGGCATTGCAGAACAGCACCCAGAGGATGCTTGCAACAGCCTTAGCAAGAGATATTTAAATGGCCAAGTTCAGATTCCTGCAAGCCTTCAAGTTTGGGAATAAGGGAAGTCACTGGCTGTTCACGGATGTATCGCTCCAAGTCCCAACCTTCATGCAGATTTAAACACAACATTTCGTCAAGTTGATTCGTGAGTTAGAACACCAGTCTCGCCCACATCTTATTATTTGCCATTGAAGAATCGTGTACGAGGCCCTGAGTTCACAAGAGAAAAATAATACATATTGCACCAGTTAAGGGTGCAATATGTTATTTATTATTGAAGTCCGCCAGAGAGACCCCCCTAACATGGTACGAGACACCTTTGCAGGCTCAGACAACACAAAACTCTGCATGCAGGGCAATCACATTAAAGGATTTGCCACCCACCCCTCTTATTTCCTTTTTAGATCACAAGGTGCCAAGGAATAATCAAATGTACATATTTCATCTCCCAAATGCTAGCAGGGCTTGAACACCAATGTGAGAGGCAGAACACTGATTAATGAGGACCAGAATGAAGCCTTATTTTGTATATAAAGAAATGGTCTCAATAAGATTGTTCATGATGATGAAATAACATATATAACTCAGATAGAGAGTGGAAGATGCTCTATCTCCTGGAGTGGAGAGCTGTGTCTTCACTGGTGGCGTCCGGTTTGTTTGTGCCAGCTTGCCCCAGCTTGCAAACAGCTAAAGTGGGGCCTTTCCAGGTCCCTGATGTATCAAAGACCCTTGATCTCTTCTCCTGGCCTGTTTCAAGCTGCAATATAGAACAGAGAGACATAAAGCCCATCTCTTAGTATTGTTTTAAAGGAGACAAAGTATCTAATAGTGTGCTCTTGGCAAACATCCTCTCCTAGACAGATCAGCTTAACTCCCCCTTATCCTGAAGCACAGAGCATTTTAATAAAAAAAAGATTTTGGTTGCTATACAGGTATGAATCACAGGCCTCCTTCATTGGTAGAAGTCTGCACAGAGACAGTCAGCTGTGTATCTGATGTCAAGCTGAACTCCAGTCTTTCTGCTTCTGCTCCCTCTGTTCCAAACCTTCATCCGTTCCTATAATACCAACTAGGGTGGAAAGAAGGGGCCTCTTGGACCCTATCCTCCCAGCTATCCTTGCTGGAACAGGAGACCCTGACCTTCCCTGTATGACTGAGCCACTCTCAAGCCACAGCCTCAAGCAAGCTTCATACTGCATGGGTACATACTGCATGGGTACATACATACTGCATGGGTACATACTGCATGGGTACATACATACTGCATGTACATACATACTGCACGGTGCGGGAGAATTGTCTGTATTCTGTCAATCATGTTATAAACAAATGCTGATTGGCCAGGCGGGAAAACCAGACAGGAAATAGAAATGATGTAATGAGAACAGGAGAATTCTGGGAAGGAGGAAGTTGATGCCTCCCACTCCTGCCCAGACCACCAAAGCAGCAGGATGTGATCTGCCCCACTGAAAAAAGGTACTGAGCCACATGGCTAACATAGATCAGAAAAATGGGTTAATAAAGATGTGAGAGTTAGCCAATGAGAGGCTAGAGCTAATGGGCCAATCAGCTTATACTTTATGGAGACCTACTGTGATTTTCTTTGGGGCTAAACAGTTGGGGGTACCAGGCGGGAAAAAACCCCAACAAACAAGCAGGACCCCTGTTCATGTTACAGCATGAGTACACACTGCATGGGTACATACTGCATGGGGCCCCATCTTCTAATGCCCAACCCTCACGTTGGTGGTAGGTAAGGTGAGCAGTTACGGGGCCCACCCTAGTATTAAGAATCTTAGGATGCTCTGCCTATGGCTACTGCTCTGCTTGGACCGCGCAGTGACTACCAACATGACTCCTTAAAGTGCTGTGGCCCTTTAACTCGAAGGGACCACAAATCACCAGGTGCTCCGAGCCCGTGGAATTGCCTGTAGAGAAGCTCCTACAGTTAAAAGTCCAGAGTCAGGCAGCTCCAGCGAGAGTGCTTTTCATCCCAACCACAAAGTGGAGCAAAGAGGGTGGAGCTCCCTGGGAGTTAGGGCATTTACAGAACTGGAGCAGAGCGAGCAGTGTTTGCATCAGAGTGACTGAAAGACCGAGAGTTTTTATTCCCCCCAGTGTTGGTATTTAGCCAGGGCACTTCCCTTCCCTTCCTGTTTTTTTTTTCTTTTTCTGCTGATGCCATCTCTGCCTGCTAAGCCAAGTCTAAATCCTGGTTCTCCCCTTGGCAGTTCATGTGAACTTGGGAAGGACACTCAACCCCTTTAAGTCCTAGTCCCTGTGTGTTTCATATGGAGACAATGTCAGGCAGGGTGGTACATGCCTGTAATCCCGGCTACTCAGGAGGCTTAAGCAAGAAGCGCAACATTTCCACGGCAGCCTGAGTAACTTAGTGGGGCTTTACCTGAAAGTCAATTTGCAAAGGGCTGGGAATGAGCTCAGTGGCAGGGTGCTTACCTGGCCTATGTGAAGAACTGGGTTTAATCCCCTGTTTTGGAAAATAACAAACCTAAGAGGGCATTAACTAGGAGCTACAACTTGTGATAGACTGATGATCAGGGGCTTTGAACACTTGGACCCTTTGAATGTGGCTGACAATTGGGGCAGACTGAGAAGCCAATGATAATGGCACTGGGATTTGTCTCTACTGCATGTACTGACTTTTTGGGATCCTATTCTATTTGGATGCATACCTTCCTAAGCCTGGATGGAGGGAGGAGGGCCTTGGACTTCCCACAGGGCAGGGTACTCTGCCCTCTCTTAGGACTGGAGGGAGAGGGGGAAACAGGGAGCCGGATGGAAGTGGGAGGAGGGGAAGAAGTGAAAATTTTGGTTGGTATTATTTATAAAGTAATAAAAATATCTGCAAAAACAAAAGATGTCCGTTGCCACATTCCCAGCTTCTGGACTGGGCACACCAAACTAATAGACTATAACAAAAGTGACCAGGTCCAAACTAAGGCTAGATGGTAAGGAGTTTTGTATAGTCCCTGACTTTACTTCAGATTCCCCAGCCCCACCCCCAGAGGGGAATGAACAAGCCCTGGTAAATCTGAAAGGATGTGAAGCCCAGCCATGCCCATACCGACCTTCTCAGTGACTTGGGCATATCAGTGAGCCAAGGCTAGCCCAGCTCTTCAGTGCTGCTTCTTGAAACAACCAAGCGTGTGAGTGGTGTGTTCCTCGTCAATAGCTCAATAACTCACACACAACTCTGGAGAATTTCGGGATTTTTGTTTGTTTGATTTGGTTTTTGTAACTATAAGACAGGATCTCCTTGGACAGCCCAGGCTATCCCGGAACTCACTATGGAGACCAGGCTCACCTCTGGTTTCAGTCTCTTGTCATTTCCCTGCCACCACCTAACCTGAACACACAGTATTTATGAGTATCCAATGAGATCATGTCTTTAACATGGTTAGCACAGTACTTGGGACATCGCAAATGTTCAACATATATCGGTGAGTACTAGCAACAGCAAGAACAGCAGCAGCAGCAGAAGAAGAAGAAAGATGTCCAAGCTACATACATTGGGCGCACTTGCCTCACAGTACTGTGCCTGGACTAAGAGGTGACTCCCTTGGATACTTTGTGTTCTCTGTCTCTGCTATCCCACAGTGAACCCAGCTCAGTACTGAATCAGGGATTCAAATAAGATGGCTGAGGGGCAAGGCAGCTCTAGTTGTTTGGTAGTGGCCTCCTGGCATGGCACGGGGCAAGAGCATGGGGCTGGTCCAGCTCAGCCGTATCTTGCATGAGTGGCCAAGGAGAAGCAGCCTCTAAGAAGGCGCTCAGCGTTAGCTGACATCACAGTCTTGAATCCATACTTGAGACTAAGTGACTTGCAGATACTGTGTCCTGTTTCTGCCGCATGCCTAATTGCTATGTCAACTCAGTTCCGTGAGACCCCACTATTTGCCATTCTCCACCTCATGGAAGAGGTTAAATGGCTCGGCAGAATCACTCAGCTAGCAAAACGCAGAAGCAAAACTTGAATATAGATTGCCTTCCTTTACACTCAAGGCTGCTTTTGCTGCAGGATAGGAATTGTTCTAATTGACAATGTAGCCCTGAGTTTGTATCTTCATGCACCATGGAAATTCACTTCAATAATGTAAATTGGAATATTCACTTAAAACACAGGAAAGAACAATATAGCCAAGAGCATACACGCACATGAGCACACATACCAACAACACAGGCACAAAAAATCAGTCTGCTTTTAGTTCTGACCTGCTGCTGTTCTCAACATGACTAAGTGGGCACACGCTACCGTCACTGCTGTTACAGCGTGGTGAGGTCATAATTTTATGACTGATTTCGCCGGCGCAAAATGAAGACAACGTCGCTAGCACAGTAGACTTGGCTGGGAAATAGAGGTGCTCCTGCAATTCAATTTTCTGGTTAATAAAAAGCGAGTACGTGGAATATTAGGCAGTAGGGAGGGACAATAAATTAGGTGTACAAAGACGAAGAGGGACAGGTTGCAAAAATAAAATGCTTCACTAGGAAAGTGGAAAACAGAGGAAATTTTTCAATATAAATCAAGGCACATAAATTAAAAACACACATCACTTTACGAGTTTCACATACGTCACCCATATGCCTGCCATAGGTAGAGGAGTGGATAGAGAAGTCGGAAATGAAATCGCTCCTAAGGGTCCGCATCTACACGGTGATAATAATTGGCCAAGAACTGAAAACCCCAAGTAGCACAAACCTACCGTATGACAGACACTCGATGTTTTGTTTTGGTTAAATTCAAGTTTCTGCCTAAGCCTAAATTCAAAATACACAAACTCCTCAGATCCCGTCAGAATTGCTTTCTGCAGGCACCATTTCCCTTCTTTCCATCTCACAAATACATATCTCAGTATTGGGACCACAGAAGAATCTAGACTATTGCCTTTGGAAACCAGGAGCTGCTGGTATTTCCCGAGTTCTTGTTAAATCCTCAGCTGTCCGGGTGTGTGTATTGCACCTAGTCCTCATTACACAAGTTTTCTTTCCAACTCCAGGTTAAGAAACTAAGGCTAGCATAGATCAAGAATTTTACCCCAAAGTGGCAGAGCTGGAATTCACATGCAAACGCCCTCTCAGGCTCATTCCAGAGGACAACACTGTGACAATCCCGGAGTAAGGTCGGGGTGAGGTGGTGTGGCACACAGTCGCTCAGAGTGCTTATTGGAACTCTAGTGTGGACTATGAGTTCCTTGTTGACACAGCAGAGTAAAAGTCATTCATAATTTTCTCCAGTGACAGAACTTAGCATGGTCTGACTCAGCCTGCTTGTGACATGCAAGAATATGAGCAAAAGCAGTGCAGGAAGCAAGGAGATTAAGGACTGGAGCAACACCTTGGTGGTTGGACTCAATTGATCAGCTCCCAGAAAAGCCTGAATTCTGTTCCCAGCACACACAGTGGAAAGCGTAGAACTGCCCATAATGCCAGCTTCAGGAGATCCAATCCCCCCACACACACATAATTAATAAAATATGTAATTTTTAGAGTGCAGGCTGAAAGTCACTGGTTAGCAGTTTTCTAAATGAGATCAATTGTTATTACATTTATCTTTTCTTCTGTGTAGACCATGGAATTGTGTAGGCAATGAAGGTACTGGCATTTCAACAGCACTACTCTATTTAAAAAAAAAATCATGTATTAAGGTGTGTCAGAGAAAACTTCCCACTGTCATGGGTAGGAGACTGTCTGATTATCCCACTTAAGTAGAAGGGTTGGAGTCCTATGACTGCACGTGGATGATGTCATCATGACCCTCACCATCACCACTACCATTGCCATCACAGCCCTGCCATTATTACCGCCATTGCTGCTACTGTCCACCCGGCACTTTTATACAGCGAGAAACCATTTTCACAATCATCTCATTACAAGCTTTTGAGTTAGCATAACTATGTGTCCTATTAAACAGCTGAGCAAAGTAAGCTTTGGGGAAATTCAGTGACTCCTGGAAGACAATGTAGGGAAGTCGGCAATATAACAGAATATCAGTTAGGATGTGCAAGGATATGCTGCGGTAACAGTCTCCAGGTCTCTTGGCTGAGCTTCTGTATAACTTACCGCAGTCCTGAGGGACTCAATGCCAACGCCCTTCCATGTAGAGACTAGGACAGCCAGTGGCTCCATCATGTCAACAGATGTCTCCCACACTTTTAAAAGCGGGAAAGAGGATGATAAGCGTCTCACACAGAGACTTCTCGCTACCCCAGCCTGAAAACAACCTTCTAAGATTCAAACTAGAAAGAGAGCCCTGACCAACTGAAAGGAGCCTTGAGAATGAAGTGTGTGTAGGTAACAACAGCTTTGACAAACAAGTTCCAAAGGTCTCTGGGAGTCCTGTGCCTGCACCGAGTGTCAGATTGGCCTTCTTGAACCTATCTAAAGGGCTTGACCCTCATGGGCTCTGTACTGGTCTCGTGGTCATACTCCACAAGATGTATGTTTCCACGTAAACCTCACAACGCCATGAGATGGGCACTGTTACCACCCCACAGTCTAACAGATGAGAGGAAGGTAGATACTCAAAAAGTGAGATGCTTTCCCCAGTGGAAAGCAAGGGTTTTCTGTCTCCCAAACACCAAGCGACGGCATTCGCTCATTTGTTACCTTGCAAAATGCATTCAGATATGTTATAGATTTAGACTCAGAAAAAAGTCTGAGTTATTACCCCCATAGGTGAGGGCACTGGAGTTGTCCTAGGTCAAAATGACATCACCTAAGAGACCATGATGCCAAGGTATGGAACATACTCAAAGCAAATAATGAAAGGCAATAGCTCTCCCAACCTTGCCCTGGCAGCCCCATCCCCGGGGGAGAAAGCAAGAGAAACTGCCACCTCCGTCAGGTTCAGGCTCTCACACACTTATGAAAGCTTTAAGATCCAGACAAAATCCAGACCTGAGTGCAAAGGTTCCTAGGGTTGGGATTTTATTACCAGATGTAAATCCATCTTCGCCGAGACCTGCTCCAGTTCCCTCATGCCTCACTTGAAATATTTCACGTGTGCTGAATGGATTTGCTGGCTCCCTGCTGCCTTCATAAATCATGAAGGCCAACTTTCCTAGGGCCTGGGTCCAGCCCATGTAGCGCTAACTGCCCGTATGCCAAGCTTTCAATGGAGGACTGTTCTACCGTATTATTGGAGTTTAGCAATCGATGACCTGGGTCTACCATTTTGGCTCCAGAGAGGAGTCTCCTTGACCCACAGTGGGTCCCTCCAACCCAAGTTTGGGGTATCACCTCCACGACAGGATGGTGATTGATTTAATCACAAAGATACTGAACCAGAAAAAGACGCTCCCATCAGATTCTCTCCCTTAGGAATATGGCTCTTACTAAAAGTGGGCTAAGTCTCCTTAATAAGAACTCCCTGGAAGGAACTGTGTGGACTTTCACTGAGATCTTCAAATCTGGCTTCCAATGTGAGGTGTCTGGCTTACCCTTTCTTACCCAGCCACTTTTTGAATGTAGCTTTCTCGTTTAGCAGAAATGAACCAGCATCTTCTGTTCTCGCAGCCCAAAGAATCTTAACCTATGTTAACTCTGCACACCCTCTGGACGTACATACCATCTCCAGTCCCCTACTGCCCATGTCCTGCTTTCTTTATTCTTTCCCCCAAATCCAACAGATGAACCCACCGTGAAACGGCATAACTGGATGGTTGAGCAGGTACAAAGCTAAGCACACAGGCCTGAGCAAGAGTGTAGAATTCTAGAAGACACTGCCTCCCTTCTGCCCAGAACGGCTGCTGCTGGGGACTTGGTGAAAACCCATTACCTTTCTCAGCCCACTGCAATCCCCTTCTCTAGTTCTTTCTCGCCCCTCCAGTTACTTACTGCAGTGGTCCCTACATTCCAGGCCTCATGACTTTGCATGGCTCACTGCCAGGAATGTCTCCCCTCTGGTGAGAACCCCAACTAGCCAATCTCTGGCAGGCCACTTCTTGATCTTTTGCTGTATCTCTAAGGCGTGATTACGCGGGATTAGCTGCTGCTGCTGCCCTTTGTGCTTAGTTCCCTCCTTGGATTATGATTCTGAGTTATTTAATGTCTTCTCTCCCTTTGGACTGATTGCTATTTAAATACCTCTCTCCTCAAAGAGTAATGGTGTCAAATTATCTTACCACGCACCTCTGTGCGAGGAGGACGTCTGGGTTTATTTAAAGAGACGTGGCCTCGTGGAAGAAAAGTTTTGATAGAATCGATTCTTTTATTTTTAAAATAAAAATTATTTTTTGATGTGCATAAGTGCTTGGGATGCAATATGTCTGCACCACATGCATGCCTGGTGCCTACAGAGGCCAAAGGGGGACACTGGGTCCTCTGAAGCTGGAGTTACAGAAGATTGTGAACCATCATGTGGATGCTGAGAATGAAATCCAGGTCCCTTAGAAGAGCAGCCAGTGTTCTTAGCTGATGACCCATCTCTCCATCTCCTTGAACTAGTTCTTAAATGTTGAAAGACAGGATCGTATCAGGATTGCCCTGTTTGTATGCCTTTCCCTAGAGGGGTAAGTCCACAGGGTGTATATATAACCAGAAAGGAAAGTTTTTAAGAGAAAGGATGGTGAAGAAGAAAGAAGCCCTGTCTGAGCAGGTAATACTGTTTGCTGTTGGGCAGTTTTAGTATAGAACATGGTACTCCATCAAGAACAGTTAAGAAAAGTTACTGTGTCCTTTATACTAAGGACCATGACACAGGGTCCAAAAAGAGGGCTGTCCCTGTCCCTATTGGTAAGATCTAAGAGTAGATTATTACATGACAAAGACACTCACAGCATGTAGAATTACATGCCTGCTTGTTTGCAATGTACTGAGCACAATTCTATGTGTTTTATATAGTAACTTAGTCAATTATCATAATAAACCTGCATGCATGACTTATTATTCTTAGTTCCCCAAGAAGGAAATCAAAACCCAAAGGTTAGCATGTTGAGGGTGATGTATCTAGTCAGGGGTCAGGCTGTTTCTCTGCTGTGCTATGTAACAATGACTGCTCACATGCAGCATCCCAGCCATGCTAGACAGAACATACATGGAGACATGGGGAGTTGGTGTATACAGCCCATATTTACATGGCTAGTGTTAACATGGAAGATTTCTGGAAGGCAGCCAAGAATCTGCTGGGAGTTCCTGCCTCTGGGAAGTGGGGATGAAATAATCAGATGACTTATTTGTCTCTTTTCACCACTCCTGCACTGTCTCAAGAATCCATCAGCCATAAGTAATGGGAAATCAAATTAACAGAGACTGGAACAGAACCAGTTTGTCTTACACAGTTAGGAGAGGAGGAGCAGTGGCTTGCTGGCTCCACAGCTCCAGGACTTCTGGGCAAGCCTCTTCTTACGCGCCTGATAATGACCTTTCTTTTCTTTACTTTTCCACCCACAGAATTTATCTTCATCTACCACCTGTGCATCTCACCTGTCTACCTGCTTATCATTCGTCGTTTACCATGCCATCTCGGTGAATGGGCACTTTGTCTTCTGTTCACAGCCGCCTCCCGGCGCTCTAAAACCTTAACCAGGGCAGTGCAGGTTGCTGGGGGAGCATGGGTGGATGAGAGAAGGAAGGGAGGGATGGAGAGAGGGAAGGTTGGGAAGATGGAGGAATAGCAGGTGAATGGAAGGATGGCGTGGATGATGATGCATGGATGGGTGGGAGGCTAGGCAAACAGGTGACAAATATAACAAGAGGATGGGCGGATGAATGGGTGAGCGGGTGGACATATGGACGACTGGATAGACAGATGGGTGATTTATGGATTGGCGGATGGATGGCAGATAGGGCTAGGTAGACTTGGATGGATGATGAAAGGATAGGTGAATGTTGTGACTTCAGCCACGTCCTTTCCCATGTCAGTGACTATGTCCTCTTTTTTTTAAAGAACATATGCTCTCCCCAAACCTCTCTTGTAGATTTCCCCTAAGTCTGATGAACCAGAAGTAGGACATCTAACCTATGTTTTTCTTTCCCAGAAAAGGAGGCAGTGTCCATGACTGCCTAAGGCCACTCCAGCAAGCGATAGGCAGGGACAACCACACTTGGATGAGTGTCCTCATCTCACACACTTTGTGCTTTTCCCAGGGGTGCAGCTACTTTTTTATAGTTTTCTTGAATAGAGAAACTGGCCCCATTGCCAACTTGGTCAGAATCCCAGGCTCTCTGAGGATTTTAAAGATGTTGATGATTTTTACTGCTGAGTAGTACTCTAATATGTAGATATTCCATACTTTCTTCATCCATTCTTCCATTGAAGGGCATCTAGGTTGTTTCCAGGCTCTGGCTATTACAAACAATGCTGCTATGAACATAGTTGAGCATATACTTTTGTTGTATGATAGGGCATCTCTTGAGTATATTCTCAAGAGTGGTATTGCTGGGTCCAGGGGTAGGTTGATTCCGAATTTCCTGAGAAACCACCACACTGCTTTCCAAAGTGGTTGCACAAGTTTGCATTCCCACCAGCAATGGATGAGTGTACCGCTTTCTCCACAACCTCTCCAGCAAAGGCTATCATTGGTGTTTTTTATTTTAGCCATTCTGACAGGTGTAAGATGGTATCTTAAAGTTGTCTTGATTTGCATTTCCCTGATCACTAAGGAAGTTGACCATGACCTTAAGTGTCTTTTGGCCATTTGAACTTCTTCTGTTGAGAATTCTCTGTTCAGCTCAGTGCCCCATTTCATAATTGGGTTCATTAGCCTTTTACGGTCTAGTTTCTTGAGTTCTTTATATATTTTGGAGATCAGACCTTTGTCAGTTGCGGGGTTGGTGAAGATCTTCTCCCAGTCAGTGGGTTGCCTTTGCATGCAAATGGACGGAAATAGAAAACACTATCCTGAGTGAGGTAAGCCAGACCCAAAAAGAGGAACATGGAATGTACTCACTCATATTTGGTTTCTAGCCATAAATAAAGGACAATGAGCATATAATTCGTGATCCTAGAGAAGCTAAATAAGAAGGTGAACCCAAAGACAAACATATAGTCATCCTCCTGGATATTAACCTTCATCAAGGGATGAAAGGAGACAGAGACCCACATTGGAACACCAGACTACAACCCCAAGGTCCAAATCAGGAGCAGAAGGAGAGAGAGCATGAGCAAGGAACTCAGGACCGCGAGGGGTGCACCCACACACTGAGACAATGGGGATGTTCTATCGGGAACTCACCAAGGCCAGCTGCCCTGGGTCTGAAAAAGAATGCGATAAAACCGGACTCGCTGAACATAGTGGACAATGAGGACTACTGAGAACTCAAGAACAATGGCAATGGGTTTGCGATCCTACTACATATACTGGCTTTGTGGGAGCCTAGGCTGTTTGGATGTTCACCTTACTAGACCTGGAAGGAGGTGGGAGGTCCTTGGACTTCCCACAGGGCAGGGAACCCGGTCTGCTCTTCAGGCTGATGAGAGAGGGGGAGTTGATTGGGGGAGGGGGAGGGATATG
Source organism: Microtus oregoni (assembly GCF_018167655.1). NCBI lineage: Eukaryota > Metazoa > Chordata > Mammalia > Rodentia > Cricetidae > Microtus > Microtus oregoni. Next base: position 58,857,607 of record NW_024543063.1, on the reverse strand, counting down.
GGAGGCGGTGGCGGGAAGAGACAGAAATCTTTAATAAATATTTAAATCAATCAATCAATAAATAAATAAAAAGATGTTGATGATTCAACAGGACAGAAGGATCTTTCCAGCATTGGGCATGGCAGGGTAGACTTGTAATTCCATTATGCAAAAGGCAGAGGCAGGAAAGCAGAGTGTTCAAACCCAGCATAGCAAGTTCTAGGTTAACCTACCCTACATAGTGAGCTTCCATCAAGAAAGAGAGAGAGAGAGAGAGAGAGAGAGAGAGAGAGAGAGAGAAGAGAGAATAAAAAAGAAAGAAAAGAAAACTTTCTAGAAAGCCCAATATTTACAGGTAGCAGTTGGGTTCTGAACACCAGAAGAGGAAGTATAATCTAACTTCCATAGGTAGATGAGCCCAAGAAACCCCTGTGGATTAGTGGGTTCAATGTCTCCATTTTCCAGATGAGTAGACTGAGGCTTCCAGAGGCAAAGAGCCTTGTCCAAAGCCTCCCAAGTGATCGGGGCCAGATTGGATACCAGACCCCTGTGCTCGATCCTCTTCTAGCCTAGATACCTCGTGTTCACAATAACAAGTTTACAGGTGGGGCCAGGACCTCTCAACACTCACACTGACCTTCTAACGTGAAGTCCTGCACGTCAGTGCTCTCTTCTCTGTTGGCCACATCATCTACGGCTATAAATTAGTTTTGAGGCAGGAAGATGCCCTTAATCCCCCTCCTGCCTTCCCAGATCCCTGTGGTATTGATAATGTAAAAGGGTTTTAGTGGTTCCTGTCCACTCTCAAAACTCCCATAATACGTGTATAAATTTCCATTTCATAATTATCACCACAGGTTTCCCCCTCTGCTCTACCCCTGCCCTCCAGCCTGAGTGACACAGGAAATGTTTTATGTTCTCCAGCCTCCATGGATGGTCTAATCCTGCCCCGTGTATTTCATGCTGTCTTTGTCAAATCTATTTTCTCTTAGCACAGGAGAGGCATTGTTACCGATGCCTTCATCCCTGCAGATGAAGAACATTGAGAGCCTTCAGCAAACCCAGACACCTTGTTTATAGGACACTGGGCCTAGGATGGAGGGGTTCGGAGCTGCACATGGCTAGGTGCTGCTGCCAAGTCTATACAGTGGGTGGAGAGGCCCTGGGCACTGTGATGAGCCCAGCAGGCTCTCTTTCTCTCTGGGAGTCAGGGCAGCAGCAACCCCGGGCCAGCAGAAACTGGTGACTCACGGAACTCTACCGCTGCTAGAGGGTGTCCAATTGCAGATGAAATTGGAAGAATAAGCAGGCCCCTTCCCAGGGGTGGGAGGAGCTTCTGGGCCATTCACAAAAGCATCTTTGCAGCTCTAGGCTTAGACCTTTCTTAAGGTGCCCATTCTGTTTCACAAGACACTGAGGCCTGTAAGTGAATCAGGCAGGAATTCTGACTCTCAAGGTCCCAGGCTTGTCTCTGACGCTGCTCAGTTTCATGGCCCAAATCCGTGATTTAAGCTTCCTGAACGTTTTTTTTTTTTCTGTTCATTGGTGAAGAAAGCATGAGAACCTTGCCCTATCAGATCCCAGAGTGACTCAGAGAACACAAGCGAGCAATGCGTGAAGTGATGCCCAGATTTGAAGTAACCGATGGACTTAAAGTTACTCTGTCCTCTGCTGCATCAGCCCCTGCTTTTGAGAGGTAGCATCCCTTAGACACTATAGAGGGCACTAGTCAGCCACTGAATCAAGAGTTCACAGTATCTGCTGAGCATCCAGAGGAGATGAAACAAACCCAGCTCTCTCATTTTCTCTGCAAATACTTGGTATTCTATAGACAGAAAACATTAGAGGAGCCAAACAGAAGTAAAAGGACTTGAACAAATGAAGAAGCGTTTATGGACAAAAACTGTAAAATGCGGCACATACTACCTGCCTGTGAGGTAGAGACTGTGTAGCTAAGCGTTAAGGTTGGCTGGAACGGGGTGACTGTAAGAGTCTAGCTGATCACTAAACCTCTAGCCCTTAACGCAGGACTCTTTAACAAGTGTTCAATACTGTGTGGTGAAGGCTCTAAGGGAGGGGGACATAAAACATACACACGCTCATGAGTATTCTGTGTATTCTGAGACTTCTGTGTATTCTGTAACTACTAGGTGTTTCTCCCAGATTACTATGGGGCTGGGTGGGGCCAGGCTGATTTTAATGTATTTAACAAGGGCAAACTAGGCTTCTGTTCAACAATGAATTCTAGTCTCCTAGGTGCCTCCTAGACACCCAGCAAATGTCCGTTGAATAATGTTCTTCTCCCCTCATAAGCTGTGTGCTTCTTGAAGAGAGGGGCCAGCACCCTCAGATTCAGATTCTCTTATAGTCTACTGTCTCGAAGGACATGTGCACAAGAGATGTTAATAACTTATAGAAGCCATGGGCCGTGCCGGGTTGAATGTGACACTGTTGGGCAATAACTAACAAGCATGATGGAGACTGAAGGGCCATCTTCACGATCAGCTGGGCTGGGTCTAGAACCACCTAGAAAATGAGCCTCTAGATGTGTGTGATGAGGGTGCTTCTAGAGAGGTTTAGCTGAGGAGGCGAGTGCCCCCTTGAATGTGGGTAGTCCCATCCCATGGACCGGAAGCCTTGACTGAATAAAAATAAAAGTAATAAAGTAGAAAGCAAGCTGAGCACAACATCTATCCTTTCTGTCTCTCTGTCTCCTCCCACCTTCTGCTGGGGCATCCAGCTACCCCACACTCCTGCCGCCACGACAAGAGCTGCTCTCACCACCACGCCATGATGGACTGTACCCTCAAACGGTGAGAGAAACACCAGCCCTCCCTTCCTTAAGGCACCTTATCGTGTGTTTCCTCAAGAGCCTGCTAAGCACCCAAGTCCCAGAGAGCTCTTCCATTGCCCCACAAACTCTTCCTGTAGACAGAACATCAGTGTAAAATTGTAGCAAGAAAAACGGCTCCTTGAAATCCCACAGCCTGTGTCACTATGACAAATGTCGCAGGAGGGGGCTTTACTTGTGAAACAGCAGTATGCAAAAGCAATCAGTGCTGGAAAAACTCAGAGATAGACGAAGGAAACAAGAGGAGCTGACCCGACAGCCTTGCTTTTATGAATAGTCTCTCGGACCAGCCCACTCATTTGTAAGATCCTCATGAGATCTTTTTTTACAGCAGGTTATGAATCATCTTCATGATATCTTTAAATGGATGATCAATACTATATTTTCCCATAAAATGTTTGGTTTGAAATCCGATTTTAAGTGCATTAGAGTTTTTGTGCATGGAATGGGTGAACGCCGTAATAAATTGTCATCAAATATGAAAGAAATATAGCATAGATTAATTGCCATATTTATTTATGAGTCTATAAAATACCTTGTGAATGTCCTGGCACATTTTTGGGATACCAATTTGAACCTTCAGAAAAGTTAAAAGCATTAAAAGAGACTGCAAGGAGATTTATTGCCAGAGTGTTTTTAATTGCAGACCCATGCAGACACACAGGTATTAGAACAACCAAGCCTTAATGGGCATGTCTCATGTATTTCTCTCTCCTTCTTTCTGTAAAAATAATACTTCCCATATTTTTATTGATTTGTGAACATTCGTAATAAATTACCTTGCCCAGGGAGTGGCTTTGCAAAAGTTCCCCTTTTCCTCGAGTAGCAAACCGCAGGCCACACCAGAGAGTAGGTGTCAAGCTAGCTCTAAATAGCTGAGCCATTTGTTTATTTGTTTATTTCGGTATTTTGAGTTTCACGTACCCCTTGAACCAGCAAGCTTCTTGGCTCAGCCTCCCAAGTACTGTGATTCTACACGTGTACCACCACGCCCAGCTTAATACTCAGCTTTCAACTTGGAAATCTAAGGAAAGGGCACTCTGAGAAGAGTGCCACAAGTTAGGTGATACACAACTCCAACTTGCTCACGATTTTACTGAGGTCTTATTTTCTATTGCGGTGAACTCCTTTAGAGTCAAGAATAACAAAATAGCATTCTTATGAATGTTACCTGCTAAAACTGTGTCCTATGCCCTCTGTAGTGGGAACACGCAATGCTGTGCTTCCCTTTCTCATTTGTCTTAGACCATGATGCTGCTCCCTTGCTGGACACTCAAGGCCCATCCCCAAACCCTATCACACAGAGAAAAAGAACACTCAGTCTTGCCGTCGGGTCCCTTCAGCTTGTCTCTTTAATGTCTCCATTGCTTCCTTGTATTTCTTTGCCGAAGACTTTGGCTTCAAAATCCGTTCTCCGGTTTTCAAATCCATACATCTGCTGTTTACTTTAAGGCTTAGTTCCTTGAAGCCAGAGCAGACGCCTGATCCTATCACTAAAAAGATGTCAACATGCACAGGACAAAAACATAATCAAGAACTGCTCCTTCGGAAAGTGCAATGTTAATATAGCAACACCAGCTCAGGGCAACCCAAATCAAAGATTAAGAAACGTCCTCTTGGTGAATAGAATCAGTTACTAAATTCTATTACTGTTCTTACATCGGTCTAGGCATACAGACGCACTCTTCACTGCGTTGCTTAAAGGGGGCCTTTCTTTTCTCCTCCCTCTTGTCTTGTTTTCATATGCTCATCAATTACAGCAGACTCTGACTACTGTTCACTCTCTTAAGGAATGGGTCACATCAAATTTTAAAACTCCCCAATTTCTGTGTCAGTAAGCCCTTTCACAAGACAGACTGGCGCGACACACTCAGAAGCCTCCTGAAACTTGTTTGCTTGCCGCGGCATCTTTTCAGATTTTTCTCTACTGAATTACACTGTCACCATGAGGCACTGGCTGCACACTCGCGCGGTTCAGCCCGAGTCAGCAACCTCTCGTGACTGTATCTGACTCTATGCATGTAAAATACAATTTTACAGGAAGACTCAAATCGAGAGGTCGGCATTCTGGCCTCTTGTCTGTCATCTGCTTGGCTCGGTGACATCTTGGACTTCCGTCTCACCTCTCAGTGCTCTTCTCAGGAGCCTCTAATAAGATAAATTGGAGGTGTCTGGGAATTCTCCCAGGCTCACAGAATACAAAAGAATTAGACTCGTATTATCAAGCTTTCGATTTTAGCACTAAGCTAGACACAACGCTTGCAAAACAAGTTCTCTGCCTCCAGCCGTGTTTTATACTCTGTGCCTAAGAAGTTAATCCTTTCTCTTTGCCCTTTTCCAGAGGAGCTGCTTCCCACCCTCGCCTGGGAATTGCTGCCTTTTTCTTTTCCTCTCGCGATGCCAGCTTTTCTGTTGACAATATGTATTCAGGCAAGGCAGGGACTCGCTGCGTTTCTCCATCAGATGCCACTCACCGTCCTTCCGTCAAAACAATTAGTGTTCATTTCGGCTTTACTCGGGGAGACCTGCGGTGGCTGATCAGTATAAATTATGGATGCATCTGTCCAGATGTGCTTGTTCGGTCATGCATAGATTGGAGGAGAGTTCCTTCTTCTCAGTTCAAAAACAGTCACTAAAAATACTCCAATACTTTTTAAAAATGTATTTTAGCATAGTCTCAACTACGCCATTGTGCCCCTGAACTCACTGGCTCTATCTGTAACCTGCGACCTTTGCAGATAATTTGCTGTTACTCTTTGCCTCCCCATAAGCGTTGGTCTTTGGTGTAAATCATTAGGCAGTTTGAAACCTAAACTCTGCAGGGCAGCTTGGTTTTCCTTAGTTTTGTTTGTCTTTTCCCTTTGTCAGGGTAGTGTTCTCAAGCTATGGTCAAAGACTCATCCTTTGCTTGGCTTGCTCCAGATCCTCAGTGTACTTAACAAGGAGCAATGTGAACTTCCACTGGACACTGTGGATTAGTGTTCTCTGCCATCCAAATGGGTCTCTGTGCACTTTGTTTCCTATTAGGTTTAGTGAGCAGCTAGAAGAACTAGCAGACACATTTGCACAATATCACAAAAGGACCAATATCAGTTTTGCAAGAGACACTGAGTGGGTTTTTTTTTTTGTTGACTCCCTTAACTATAACTGGGGGGGGGGGCTTCTGTGTTTGATGGGTTTATTTACTTTGCTTCAATAAAATTCTTTTGAGCACACATATACAATTGGGGATTTTTCCCCTGAAAATAAATTAATCAGCGTTGAACAAAGCAATGAAAAGCCGACATGATGGAGGAGCCCAGAGTACAAGGCTATAGAAGCGAGAGTCTGGAAGCAGAAAGACAAAAACAAACTCTACAGAATTCCTGAATCAGAAACTCCAAGAAATAGACTTCTCTGGCCCTGAGGGCTTTGCCAGAGGTGAGTATTGTTTTAAAATGCTGCTTTTGTTGTCTTATGTGGTATATCTCATAATAATCATTTTTAGGGACTTCCACTAAATATTCAAGATGTGCTCTAGCCAGCAAGGGCTTTGTTGACCTTGCACCCTGTCCCTGGGAAGGCTACGGTAAACCAGGGTCTCTTAAGGTCATGACCACGGAAAGTAGAGGGACAGCCTTCTTCCCCAGGATTCATTCTTAGCAAAGCCATAAAGCAACTCTGAAAACAGCAGGTACAGAACCGTACCAGAAAGCATGCTCCGTGTGTATTACCCACTCCACTGCAGAAAGGGAAGTGCCCTGCTATAGGGTCAGCCCTACTTGCCAATTTGTTTTGCCACTGTTTTTGAGTTTTCTTTTCAAAATCCTGTTGGTTTTCTCACATCCTGGAGCAAAGACAAGAGGTAGGCCCAGAGTTCCCTACACTTAGCATTGACACCATGAAGGGCTTCATAAATCAGTGGAAAAATCAATAAATCCTATAAGGTAGTTTCTACTTTGTGATATCACCAAGGGACAGAGCTAATGCTTTTTGCCCACCGCCATCCCCATTTTTCTGTCAAAAAAAATTTCCTCTGCTTAGCAATGATTGGGCAATCAAAGTTGCTGAGTAAGTATTTCAACTATCTAATTTTATTACTTTACAATTGACATACCTTCCCTCTGGAAATGTTTGCAATTAATTAATTAGTAGTAATCTTCCCCAGGGGACTAATTTAATGAATTTTTTTCAATTTCTACTTTAAAGGAGAGAGTGAGAGAGCTTAGAGATATCTAAGCTATAAAGGGATGAGTTGCTCTAAAGTGGGGTTTTGAAGAATCAAGGGATCTATTTATTACTGTGACTTTTTATCACTAAGTCAATCTGGCAATGACTGTAATTCTTTCTCTAACTAGGACTCTCCCAGCTTGACAGCAAGGTTTCTTGGCGGTAACCGCAGGCTGTGGCAGCAGCTGAGTTTGTAGACTCGGGTGTGGTTTGTGGCCTCTTTAAGCTCCTTGCCTACCCTGCATAGAGGTAAGTAGGGCTAGCCCAAGGTACGGTTCTAAAGAGGTCACTGGGTATGGCCTACAAGACCAGAGGCCAGAGGCAAGTGTCCATGGCAAGGGCTTCCTCCCAGGGACTTCAACCTTGCCTTTGATGCTGAGATCCCTCTGCCAGGCAAGAACCTAGAGCCATCAGTACCCTCTGGGTCTCACTGTCTCGAGTTTCAATAGGAAAATAGATAGACAGACAGATGATAGATAGATAGATAGATAGATAGATAGATAGATAGATAGATAGATAGATTTGCTCTTGTCCTTGAGCAAGCCCCCACGACCCCTGGAGGAGGTGTAACAAAGATCTAGGACTGCCCAAAAACTGTCAAGTGCTCTGCCCTGTGATTAGGGACTGAAAGAAAAGACTCTGGTTGGCAAATTCCACCTGGTGTCGCAGCAGCGCCACCTAAGACCTGTCATTGCGAGTCTGCCAGTTCCTCCTGTCTCTCAGACATCTAGTCCGATGTTGGAGTCTTTGGAAAGGTGTCAGCCTGCAAGTGTGCAAAATCTATAGCACTGGCCAACTGGCATCTCCTGCCTGGGAGAAGGCAAGCCACCCACCCCCACCTCCCAGGGGAATCCATGCTCTTTTGAGAAGTCCCCCAGAGGGGTTTCTTCCAACACAGGGCCCAGCTAGGTGTCCAGTGCAGCTCCCTCCGGAGCTCTCCACTGCGGCTCGCCAGCGCCACCCTTAGAGAAGCGCAGCAGTTGCAACCGGACCCTCTTGCCTTCGCGCCTCTTCAGGCTCTGGGCGGACACCGCAGGCGGCGCTAGGGAGGCAGCCAAGCCGGGCCTTTGGAGGAGATGGCCCATATGCTTGGCTGGCAGCCTACAGATGCCAGCGATCAGATTTGTCGTGTCTAGGGGGGCTCTCCAACGGATGCTGTACCTTGGTCTGGAGGGTGCGCTCATCGGCCTCAGGGTCAGAACCCTACAGAGAAACCCCTGGGGCCAAGGACCCTGCCAGGACTAGAATTAACCAACTGTTTTGGGAAACGGAGACCCAAACCAAATCCCCAAGGACAAACGTGGTCTCCATCAAAGCTGCTCGCCTTAGTCCAACCCTACGAGCTCCGGAATAGCAGGGCCAACAAACTTTGGTGCAGCGGAGAGGCGGAGATGGGTTGGAAGCTGGTCCCGAGAGTCGCTGCTCTCTTCCACCTGCTCCGGCTCAGCCTCCGCCCAGCCCTCGCCCACCCCACTCCCCCACCCCCAGCCATCAGACTCCTCATCTCTTCTCTCCCTCCTTCTTCTCCCCCCTTGCCTGACTCCCCCACTTTCCTCCGGGCTCTTCTTTTGTATTCTCTCTTCCCTCACCGCCCCGCTTGCCTCGCGCCTCCTCGCCTCCTCGGGGCCGCAGGGGAGGAGGCAAGCACGCTGTGCCCTGGGCCCGCGCGGTGCTCAGGGAGGCGCATCTCCCACTTCTCCCGGGGAATTTGGAGAGGGTCTGTATGCGCGCGCGCGCGCGCGTGAGCTGGAGGCAAAAGCTGGTAGGATCTAGCGGCGAGCAGAAGGTCAGGGTCTTTGACGTTCCTCGCCTGCTGCATAAACCTCACGGAGCAAGGAAGAGTGTCTGAGAGTGCGCGCGCGTACACGGGCTGGCTGCCCTTGGCACGCTCGGTGGCCCGGGGCCCCGGGGCCCGCGGTCCCCTCTGGCGGCCCGGGATTACCGTGACGTCACGTTGAGCCTCTGGCCACCTTGGACTGGGACATCTCTGGAACCTCACAGCCCCACGCTGCGCCGCACCTCATCTCGCCACCAGGCGCCTTTGGCACCCTGCGCCTTCTTCCTAACTCTGACGATCCATGGGCCCCTCTGCCTCCAGGACCCTACTGGCCGCAGGGGCGCCTTCTCAAGTGCAGGACTTGGCGGCTTGGCTGTCTTTGACTCTGCCCGCAGTCCCTCTCAGCAGGCCAAAGACCTGGCGCCCAGCACCTGCATCCCTGTAAAGAAAGCAGAAGCCGCTCGGCTGGGGCCATCAAATAGCTAGCTGAGCTGAGCGAGGGACTCAGAAGGAAAGAGAGAGACTGGTCCCAGGACAGCCAGCTGCTATGGCCTTCCCGCCCTTTGGACATCCGTATGGCAGCGCATCCCAGGTGAGTAGTGCCTTACTGGGTGGGAGGGGTACGGGGGCGGGGAAGATGTCCCGTGCATGCTCTGCCTCCCTGACCTTCCTCTTCTCGGTGACCCAAGGGAAGCCAGGAGCAAGGGTTGAGAAAAATGCCACTCACTCTCTGACATTCGAATGCTTTCACTCCTGAGTGAAGACGTGGGCACTCTAACCTCGCTCTCTGCGCAGAGCAGGGTGGGATCTGAGGGATCTTGAGTCAGGGTTTCCCTAGTACGGATTCTTGAGGTGACCAATGGACTCTGAGGAGTAAACAAATACGCTCCAGGTCGGGGCACTGGCCCCCCGCAGAGCTCGTTTGTTGACCTCAGTTCTGATCCCACTCCTTTTTTGGGCTGGTCCAAGCTCTCCGCTTCTGCATCCCTCCGTTTTCCAAACCTGGGTGTTGTACAATGGTGAATTTCCTAGGAAATCTGAGAATGCCCACCACTGTCCTCCACACTCTCCATCAGAGTGCTCAGTATGTATCTTTTCCTGGGAGGGTTAGCATCTGGTTGACCTTTGACCTGCTGTGGGATCTTGGACAAGTCTCCTACCCTGATCTTGGATGGATTCCTTTTTAGCACAATGGAGACAGGATGGTGATAGTTTTGACTCTAACGTCAAACTATGCCTTTTAAGAATCCCATGGGGGAGAGTCAGGGATTTTGGTCCTGTTTTTACAAGGTGTCTGGGACTGTGGAGACTCAACAATGGTACAAGTTGAGTTCCCATTCCAGCAGACAGCAAAGAATTTCTGCACCTGGTGGTACTTGGCTACTAGAAGAAAGGAAAGCATGGAGCAGCTTCCTTGCTACCCACCTCTGGCTAGAGCCAGAGGTGTCTGGATTTCTAACCTCTAGCGACTCCTCTCCTGCTTTTGTAGTTTCTGGTGTCTGCGAGTTCCGGTGCCGCTTGCTGTGAAACTGTCCCGCGATCGGTGTCAGATGTGGTCTCGGCCTCCACCTCTGCCTCTACTCTTTGCTGTACACCCTACGACAGCCGGCTGCTGGGCAGTGCTCGGCCAGAACTGGGTGCTGCCTTGGGTATCTATGGAGCACCCTATGCAGCTGCTCAGAGCTACCCTGGGTACCTGCCCTATGGCCCAGAGCCATCCCCACTATGTGGTGCCCTGGTGAGTAAGGGGGTGGGGCCTGGGACTGCTCAGTGAACACTGGGGCTCAGGAGTACACGCAGGACGCACAGACGCACTCTACTGTGACCTTGTCCAGAGAGAAATCTATAGGGGCCAGACAATGCTGAGAAAATATCATAGTGAGTAAGGGAAAATCCAAGTCCACAGCACTTTACAGTTTGCAGAACTTCACACTGCTTAGAGAGCATTTGTATTTCTTTTCATTCTGCAGGGTAGGTAAATCATCATTATTCTTGGCTTACAAGTGAATAGTTGAAGTGTAGAGAAGCTCAAATAACTTACCCAAAAATCACAAGCATGCCCACGGTCAGGAATAGTCTGCTGGGAAGGGTCCTAGTGATGAGGTGAGGAATCCAGAAGCTGCAGCCATCTTTGTAGCTGATACTCAATCACTCCTTAGTCTGTCCCTAGGACTCTACCAAGTACTATACCAGCACGAATGACTTTATTGACTCAGTCTCAATGAGGGAGAAACTGAGGCACAGAGTGTCAAATGGCTATGCCCAACACTGCACAGCCATTGCGAGGGATGGCGCTGGGGTAATGATCCTACAGGGGCACCTGTATCATTCTCCTGTGCAGTCCCAAATTCTCTTTTCCTCTCCCCCCAGAATCCCCAGTATGAGTTTAAGGATCCTGCAGGAAACTTTACCCCCAGCCTGACCCAGCCAGGGGCCTATTACTCCTATGAGCCAACTCTGGGGCAGTATCAATATGACAGGTGAGACATGGGGATCATGGTGGCTGGCCTACATTGGTCATCCCTTGCCTCTGCCCTCTCCCAGCTGGAAAAAGGGAGGGAGCAGAACTCTATTTCCAGGCACCGGACCTTCTACTGTGCAAGCCCCTGGTCCCCAGCCTGGAATTTGAGCCCTGTCTGTCCACAGGTATAGCGGAGTGGAGCTGAGCGGTGCTGGCCGCAGGAAAAATGCCACGAGAGAGAGTACCAGTGCCCTCAAGGCCTGGCTGCACGAGCACCGCAAGAACCCGTACCCCACCAAGGGCGAGAAGATCATGCTGGCCATCATCACCAAGATGACCCTCACCCAGGTGTCCACCTGGTTCGCCAACGCGCGCCGGCGCCTCAAGAAAGAGAACAAGATGACGTGGGCACCCAAGAACAAAGGTGGGGAGGAAAGGAAAACAGAAGGTGCAGGAGACGCTCTGGGCTGCCTGACCGGTGACACCAAAGGTACAGACGAGTCACCAGCCCGCACCTTGTGGGTTCCTTAGGGCATTAAACATCGGGTCCAAAGCCACCTGTGCTACTATAGACTTTCAAATGCAAACCCCAGGGCCTTTGCATCAGTACCTCCCAGAGAAACCGTGTAGCTCCAGCTTTTTCTCAGCTTCAGGGCGTCCTCTCAGAAAGACTTCCCCTCCTCACTCAAACTCTCATGTCCCTTCCCAGCTTTGCTTGCTTCTCGTATTTATCGCTGTAAGGAAAATGTCTTCACTTTGTCCCTGCCTCTATCCCTCTAGAAGGTCACCTCCCCCAGAAGACTTTTTACTGCTGTGGTTCTAAATGTCTCATGTGGAAATGATGCTCTGCGCACGTGAATATTTGCTGCATTAAATAACATGACACCAGTCGCCCGTGGATGCTAGAGCTGAAAGCAAAGTATCCCTCCCCTTTTTATAACTGAGAGACTCCAGCAAAGCAAAGTAGCCTTGCCTTGGCTCAGAGAGGTCCTGGAGAACAGAGGGGCGGGGCGAGTAAGGCAATGCGTGGGGAATTCTTCCCCTGGGGCAAGCATCCGGCCTTGCGGAGAGCAGAGGGAGGCGACCCAGAATGCTAAAGTGCCCCGCGACACTCGCTAAAAGCTTCTCTGGGTAGGACTCTCCCTGGAGATTCCCTAGGGTACTAGGCTTTTCTCACTCATTCTTGATTTCCTACAGATGCTACTGCCAGCCAGGAGGCCCAGGGACTACGACTGAGTGACCTGGAAGACTTGGAGGAAGAGGAGGAAGAGGAGGAAGCAGACGAAGAGGAGGCAGCGGTCTCTGCATCTCGCAGGCTGGCGGATTTTCAGAAGAGTGCGCTGTCCCTGCCTGCTCCCTGCACCGCTTCTCAAGGGGGCCGCTTGGAAAGTAGGGAGTGCGCTCTGGCGGTACCCTGCTTCCCCTTCACTGAGGCTCCGCGGTCGGGAGAAGCTGATTTCATTACAGCAGAGTCAAGTGGCCCCACAATGATCGTGCACTACCCAAGCGGCCAGAAACCCCGAATCTGGTCCTTGGCTCACACTGCGGCAGCCAGCACTGTCGAAGGTGCTCCCTCAACCCCGCCCAGGGCACAAAGTCCAGAGTGCCACACGATTCCCAGACAGCCCATCTCCATCAGGCGACTCTTGGTCCCCAGAGACTCCACAGTCGAAGAGGATTCTCTCGCAGCCAAAGCCTTTGGGAACTCCACGTTCGCACTGCAGGGGCTGCCGCTGAACTGTGCGCCGTGCCCAAGGCGGAGGGAGCCTGAAGTGCGGTTCCAGTATCCATCTGGAGCAGAAGGTAGTGGGACCCCAGAGGCGCTGGGGGTGCCTATCCAAAAGATACCAACCTGTCACCTTCCCCAGATCTGGTGTGAGACTGTCTCAAAGTCTAGACACTCCCAAAATCTAAAGCCAAATCATAAAAATAAACGCCGAGGAAAGACTCCCCCCCCCCACCGCCCCATGATGTAACCTTTGAAGAGATACACAGTCTAGCCCTGTGTCAGGACGCTGCGAGTTGTCCCAGACCATGCAGGCCTCCCCCTTATAAACACCCTTGGGCCCAGCCTGCCCTTTTAGAGGACTTTTTGGCCTATGCTTGGCTGATACCAAGCATGTTCGAGAGGTGTTCTGACTTTTGGAGCTGAGATCATGGGCCATGCATCCGTGGGCTAATGGTCAGTGTGCCCACTGAACTACTCGGACAGTGCAGACAGCCTCTGAATTTTACAACATGGACGCCAAGGGCCAGGCTGTCCCTGAGAATACTCCCAAAGGTTTGACCCCTAGCATTGCAGGACTGTCATTTAATGTCCCCTTCTTCTGATGTGTGAGGGCCTGGTAAAGGGGAACTTTACCTCTACAAAGGGACAGTCCCTAAGCACTAGGCAGCCTCCAGCAATTACTTATGTCAGATTCTGGTCTTTGTAGTAATTTCTCTCAGGATTAGCTCTTGGTTTAGAAAATTGGGTTACATTGTTATGTGAATTCACACATAGCTTGCCCAAGCATTACCCCTGACAAGCAAATTGCCTCTAGACCTTGGCTTCCCTTGGGGTGGGACATAAGCTGACCTCCGATTTTCTAGAAATTATGGCCAAGTGGCCTTCGGGTTTTAATCAATCTTTCCTCTCTCAGCAGGTTAGCGCAACGGCTGCGGTTTGCAGAATAATTCTGGAAATGGCTGCTTCTGAATTCACCTTCATATTAAGAAGCTTCCAGGCCTTGGCAGGGACCAGGAGTTCTTACTTTGCCCAAGACAAAAACACAGAATCATCCTAGCAGCTATCCTTGCACGCAGGGCTAGGGTTGGTCAGGCAAATGTGCACCTAGTCAGACTTGGAGAGGAGATGGCAGGCACCTTGTGGAAAGCCCAGTGGATACCCAGTCTGCTTTTCCCAAGTCTCTCCTTTGGAAGGAGGACCCCAAAAGCATCTCCTCCTGCTCACCCACCCCTGCCCAGCCCTGCTCACTTTGTAACTTCTTTGTTGAAATGGTCTCTAAAGACTACCTGTGTCTCCTTCCCCTTTCCAGGCTTTTACTTCAAAAATAACCTAGCTGAACCCGAGGTGTGCAGTCTGTCAATGCCAGGGATGCCGGGAGAGGTCTGGTGGCACTGAAGTGGGGCACAGAATTGCCACAAAGGCTTCTGGACACAGGGTCTTGGGCTGCAGACCTGACTTCTGTAACAGAGAGAGAAATTTAGGAACACACACAATGCCCAGGACAGAGTGACCCCCTTCCTCGAAACTGCACAAACCCATTACTGAATATCAGAGAGGAGCAATACTTGTTCTCTGGTGGGACTGAGGTTATAAATTTATTGTGTTTAGGGAAATGAAGGGAAATCTGACAGCCCCTTGGCCCACTGCTTCCCCAGAACCCAACAATGAAACATGGCAGTTTGGAGGGGTTGGTACAGGCCACAGAGGGAATATTTTTTGTTTAATCTTCAGTATCAGCAAACCCTTCCAGTACATGTCAAGCTCTGAGACCTGAGGGGCAGGGCAGGGTCTCTGTGTCCTTGCCCCTTTGTGAATCTGTCTGGAGCTGGGTGAGATGAAGATGCCCATAGAACCCAGGCTGGATGTATTTGCCTGGGTCCAGGTCCTCCCAGTTCTAGGGGACTCAATTTCAGCCAAGGAGCAAATGTATAGCTTCCAGGCAGGTCCTTGGAAGGAGCTCAGGAAAGTCATGGGGACTAGGAAGGAGAGCTGATATGCATTTGAGAACTTCTCCCACAGTTAGTCTCCTCTGGGCTGAACCACTCAGCAATGAGACCTGCCCCTGTTGGTTGACTCCCTCCAGAGCAGCATGGGGGCCGGAAGGGGAGGCAGCAGAAGCGTCCAGATTTTAAGGTCTTTGGAAGGTGCGGAAAGAAATGAGGTTTGGGCTTTAGGGGGACTATAGAAAAAACAAAACAACAACAGCAACAACAAAACCCTTTGGAGTGGGGCTTGTCTTTAAAGTCCAAAAGTCAAGTGGCCCCACAATGATCACACACTACCCAAGCGGCCAGAAACCCTGAATCTGGTTCTTGGCTCACACTGCGGCAGCCAGTGCGGTCAAATGTGCTCCCTAACCCACGCCCAGGGCACAAAGTCCAACAGCCCATCTCCATCAGGATGGAGTCTCCACGGATGAGGAAACTGAAGTTCCAGGAGGGAGCCAGAAGATATCTCAGATCTGCGGTTTGATTGACCCTAGCTTTCTGCTCCAGTCCAAAGCCCTGCTTTGGTTCCCCTCTCATCTCCTTTGGGAGACCCCCTCCCCTCGTTTGGCTCTTGGGCAACAGCTGGTCCCGTCCCACCCCCAACCCCCAACCCCCCAGCTTCCCCCAGGGACTTTGCAGTCGCCCTTGCTGACCTGAGGCTTAGGGTCCGGAAAATTAAACTGCGAAAAGATAAACATTATTTCCAGTCGGCTTTGCAGGATTAACGCTTGTAATAAAGAGCATTAGCTGAAGGTTTCTTTCAAGGCGCTCTCCACCATACCCGCTCCTTGGTCCAGGTAGACACTCCACCACCAGAAGCTGCAGACTGCAGCAGCGGTTTCTGATATTCCTCGTAGGGTCTATTCATTTAGAGGAGGGTGGAGGGGCCTTTCCACATTGAATCACCGTTAGGAAACACGCCACTGAAGCCCAAATCGCAGATGAGAGCCTGCTGAATCCGGGTGGAAATCAGGGACTTCTCCGCAGCAAACCCCTGGGAAAGGGGAGGGGGCAGAGTAGCCGGTTCTTCCTGCCAGTACTCAAGGTCTTTCCAGAGCTGATGGTGAACTCCAAGGCCTGAGAATGGCGCGTCTGAGCCTGTGATTATCCCAGCCTCAGGCCCCCAGCCACAATCTGTTCCCACTACCTCTGCCTACACTGAGAGCCTCCCGCAAATCTCCACTATAATCTCCCAGAATCATATTTTGAATACATTTTTGATTAAATGTAATGGTGGGGGTGGGGCGCTGAAGCCTGCTGGTATCCACGGACAGCTGGCCATTGTTTGAAGTTCTTCAGAGTCAGTGTCCATCCCACAGTGTGATCTTGGGCCCCCAAAGTTTATAGATGGCTAAAGTACTCTGTTTTTGGGGGGTTAGCACCAGGGGTTAGCCTGTAGAGGACAGTAGAAATTGTTAGGGGGGCAAGAGTCGCTTCCTTCCCGCGTGATTCCTTCATGTGCCAGATATCACTACATGAGCACTGAACTCACTAGGTGACTTTGTGTTTACATGCCCATTTACATATCTATATTTATATAACCTGAAATTACATCGCCTTGTTAGGGATCGCCAGAACATCTGGAGCCCCTATTGTGTGCCAGGTTCAGCATCTCGTATCTTAGTCTATTTGAATATTATAAAGAGGGACTGGTTAAACAGTGAGCATTTACTTCTCACAAGTTCTGAAGTCTGGAGGGTCCAAACCCAAGGCACCAGCAGGACCTGTTGTCAGGTTTCTAGGCAACACTTTTCATTATATTATCCTCACATGGTATAAGAGAGAGTTATCTGGGAGTCTTTTTCAGGAGGTCTTTAATTGGTTCAGGAGTTCAGGGGGAGCGTCCAGCATCAGTAGGTTCCTAAATTTCAACGCCATCATATTGGGAGGTAGTTTTCAGCATATACATTCAGGATTGGGCACAAACAGTCTTACCATGTCCTTTAAATGCCTAGAATTGTTTATATATTGCAACACTTTGAAGAAACAACGTTCTATTTATCAGTATGCTGATCTAATAGGTCAGGAAATGGACTGATGGAGGTTACGTAGCTCTGGGTCAGGCATCCAGCTACATAAAGAAGTCGGGTTCTTAGTAAGATGGATTCTTTAACCACAAGGCTCTCCTTTCAGGGTTTTTTTTTTTAAATCATTTTATAATTCTTTTATTCAATTACTAAGATAATGGGTTTCAGAGAGTCTAGGAACCTATTATTTTGCTCTCTGGAAAGGGATGCTTCCTTTCTCTTTAGGAATGTGCAGTGGGAAAGGGCTTCTGGCTCATCCTAGACCACACTGCATCCTGAGAGGGAGCAACCTTTGTCTACCCCACTGCTGCGCTTTCCTAGAGCCTGCTGTCTCAGACAACACTGGCCAGCATGGGGCAAAATCAGCCTGGAGATTCACACAGCATGTAGTGAGCTAGCCTTTGTGCCCATCTGATATGTGCCACAGGTGATGTGATGGAGTTCTGACCTGAGTCCTGGTGGCTGAAACTCAAGAGATCAGACTCGAAGCTCAGCACAGGACATATGCTGTTGGCCTGGAGTGAATCCCTTCCCCGCACCAAGGCGAGGGTCAGGCTAATACCCCAGCTGTTCCCTGATGCATCAAGTTCACACCTGAGTACTAGAAAGTTCTTTCTTTTCAGACTCAATTGCTTCTTAATGCCTTATAGATTCGTCCCTAGAACTCCTGGTGATTCATTTTTTTTTTCTGTGACTTTCCATGCATCCCTCTTGTATGTTGACTGTGCTGCCCTTACCCAAGGATCGGAATAGGAAGCGAAGCCTTCTCATTGGGCATGTCCCAATGAGGTAGCAGAGGATCATCCTATCTGCACCATTTTACTCTTTGAAACTAAAATCACGTAGACAGAAAACCACAAATCTTCCAGGCTCTCTCTCAAATCGGGAAGTGGAGACATAGAGGACAGAATCATAGTTGCCTAGCCTGGGAGAGGCTTGGGGAGAGAGAGTGATGGAGAGGAGGTGGTTAAAGGCACAGGGGTGAAGTTGGCCAGAAGGAATGATTTCTTGTGGTCTGTTGAACAGTAGGGCAGCTACACCTAACAGTAATAAATTATATATTTCAAAAGAGCTAGTGAGGAGGACTTGGGAAGTTTCGAGAAAAAAAGACATGAATGATTGAGGTGATTAATGTGACAGACTCCTTGGTCTGATCCTGACATTGCATGCTGTACTGAAATGCCACATCGCTCCTGTAAGCCTACCCATACAACTGCTTAGTTGAAAATCAAGCATAAATGTCACTCCATGTAACGTTACTCATACCCAGCCCATATCATCAGTGGTAATGTCTATACTTAGTGAATTAATCTGTAATATTGTAGAGCATTGCTGTGGTGTGAATGTGCCCCCCCCCCAATTTACACACTAAAAACTGATTCCCTGGGACTGGAGAGATGTCTTAACAGCTCAAGGCACTTGCTGTGTGGTCATGGGGATTGGAGTTTAGATCTCAGCTCCCATGGGACAAGTCTGGTGTTTCCAGTACACACCTGTAACCTGAGCTCTGAAGGGGCAGAGACAGGAAGATGAGGTTTGCTGGCTCCCAGTCTAGCAGAGAAATCCTGAGCAGGTTCAGGGAGAGACCCTGCCTCAAAGGAATAGATGGAGAGTGACAGAAGACACCTAGCACCCTCTTCTGGCCTCTATGATCATGCACATCCCCTGTGCACATGCAATCCTACAACCTCACATACTCACAAAAGCAAACACACGAATAAATCTAAAAAGAATACTTGAAAATTGATTCCCCTAATTTAAGAGTGGTATTTGGAAGCCTGTGAAAAGTACTTAAAATTGAGTACTTTAACTTAGTACTTACCTAAGTGGGTAGTGTACCAAGGTGGCATTTGTGACTTTATAAGAGGTATTTTATCATAACAACAGACAAGCATGGGACTCAGGTCCTCAAACTTTCATGGCAAGCACTTTCCTGACTCAGCTATCCCTTTCCTCTTAAGAGCACAGCTTTGAGGACCAGACAACATGGGTTTGAATCTCAGTTCTGTCATGACAAGTTGTGTAGACTCAGGCAAGTCATACTAGCCTCTCTGGACCTCAATTTCTTCACCTCTAGAATGGAAATAATAATAAAAACCTACCTCATGGGACTGCTGTGAGGATTAAACAGCTAACATGTAAAGCACCAGGGTTGCCTCTGGCCTTCAGTCAGCATTCAGGCAGAGAGCAGCTGTGACAGCTCTCCCAGCTCCTGTACTCCAGTTGTCCCTGCCAACGCCTGGAATCTCTGCTGGGTCCCTACCGCTCATTACGCCAAGTGGATATCTCAGCCAAATGTGTCCCTCTTCCCTAGCACAAAGACGTGGGGTCATTCGCTCGGGTGTCCATTCAGGGAGAAACCTCCCCAAGCAGGTTTTATGAATTGCTCCCACTTCCCCTTAGCGAGATTAATGGCACCCATGGCCGGTGGTCATTCCTTCTGTGGTCACCGATAATGACTTCACCCTCAACACGTTTCCTCTGCATTTGCTTGAGAAGATCGTTTGGAGCAGCAAGGCTGCTTTAATAGCCACTTGGTCCTAACGATGCCTTTTAAGTGCGTGAAGAGACTCCCTAAGCAGCAAATGGCGGCCCATCAACTAGGGACAACAGCTATTGACATTGGCTGCACCATGCAAGGTCAGAATAGTACCGGCGGCGCGGAGACTGTTACTTGGCCGACAAGTGGGGGACATTTTTGCTCCTCTTTGTTCTCTAAGCCTCCCCTGTTTCTCGTGGTCTCTCTGTGCATTTCAGAGCTTGCCAGCCCAGGCCACTTTGTATTTCACTTTCAAGATTTAGGCCTTGTGCAAACCTGTGCTATTTTTCCTCAGTTTTTAAAGGGGGGGGCTCTCTTTTGCATAGTTAAATGTTTTCAGAGCATATGGACGTGTGTCACGGCATCTTACTATTGATGTTCGCTTTCTCCTCAGAACCGGCTCACCATAACACACTCCAGTGCCTGAGCTTAGAGGTGTGAGCATGGATGAGGACATGCACCAAGCTGTGTTCCTATTTTTGCCTCTCAACCATGTAGCCACCCATGTTCTTGCCCTGATATGACCTGGTCTAGTCCATACACTGTGGTCTCAACTCTACCTCTAAGGGGCCATTCTTCTGATGCTGGAATCTGGGTGTGTGCTGACAGTCACTGACAGAAGCATTGTGCGTGTGTAACCCTTTATTTCCCACCACACAGACCTCTCCCTCACCAGGTCTGCCTTCATGTTCACTACAGCTTCTTTCTTAACACAAGCTGTGTCCTTCCATGGACCCAGACCCAGATCCAGCCCTGGGAGTCAGCTATCTTATCATTTTTTTTTCTAGACAGGGTTTCTCTGTAGCTTCAGAGCCTGTCCTGGAACTAGCTCTTGTAGACCAGGCTGGTATTGAACTCACAGAGATCCGCCTGCCTCTGCCTCCCGAGTACTGGGGTTAAAGGCGTGCGCCACCGCCACCTGGCTCTTATCGAACTCTTGACTGTTCATCTTGGGTTCTTTCCTGGAACACTGCAGCCTTTCCCTTCTATTGTCGCTGCAGGTTGGTGTGCAGCTTCATCTTCAGAGCTGGGACAGAGTAGCAAGTGAGGCTTGCACAGAAAGGAGCATTGTAAAGGGTAAACCAGAGACTTTCACAAAACAGAAAGCAAGGGAGAGATATCAGTGGGAGAGACGGAGAGAGGAACCCAGGCTGAGGCGAGAACACGATACGAGGACATGAAGATGGCTGCCACTGAGGGAACTGGCTCACCAGCTCAGAGCCACCAGGTTATAGAGGAAACACATTTGGAAACTTGCAGAATTTAAGTCCCTTAATGACGGACATTCAGGAACTTGCTTTGATGCCCAGCACGCAGGGATTGAAATGATGAGGGTACCATTGCTGAATTTATAACCAGAATGCTCATGCATACCTTCATCTGGGCTACCAGCAGCCTCGGCTGTGGACAATGAAAGCAGCCCCCACAAGACAGTAGGAGCAGCCCCCACACCAACCTCAACCAGTTCTCAGCTCTTCCTCCAGCCCCATCCTCAACTGTGACATCTGACATATGACACTTGACCTTTCTGTAGGGTGCCATTAAATGGCCTGAAGTTAAAATGTTAATTATCATTAATCATCTTTTATGAAATGGCTTTGACGATCCATAAATCCAGAGAGAATGGCCTCGTTCACAGATCTGACAGTCCACAGTATACTGACCGTTGTGGGAGAAGACTACATGCATGGAGCTCTCTGGGGGTGCAAGTTACAAAGAAAAGAAATTAGTGCCCACAGGTGGATATCAATAATGGGAAGTAACACCGGACAAAAGAAAGAGAGAGAGGAAGGACTGGAGGGACACCAAGTCCAGTGTGCCCACTGTGTCTCCTGTGCAAAAACTGAAGTAAGGTTCACTCTTGTCAAAAACCAGTAGCCGTCATTTTTGTCTGTTATCCTCTGAGCAGAATTGCTTCCGGAAGCTATTACAAATTACACCTCCAAAACAGCTCTGCAGGAAGAGCGAATGGATGAGGAGAGGGCAGGGGACCAGAGAAGGAAGAGAGAGAGAAAGGACTGAGGCAAGAGAATAAAGAAGAGAAGAGTCCGCCAAGACCTTCTACTGGGAGGAGTCGCCATCTCTGCCCTAGAATTCAAGGCTCCTGGCTTGCGTGGTTCCGTGACTGTTTTGTGAGAGAACAGAGAACTGTAACTATCTCTCAAGAAAATGTTCTTTAAATGCCATAAAAGCTTTCAGAATTGATGTAGGTCTAGAAACCTCAAGCAAGAGTATTTTGGGGGTACACTGGGCCTGACCTCTTCCTAATCGAGGTTAATATAAACTTTGTATCAGTGTACATATGAATAGGAGAGAGTGTCAAGGCCATGTGCCAAGATGAGAACAGTGGTTATCCCCAGATTGGTGTGTTACATTTTAATAGTTCTTGTTTATATATTTCTATCTTTTCAGATTTTCTGGCGGACTGTGTTTTTTATAGTAAAAACATATAAAATCTGTGTGTTTGTGTCTCTCTTTCTCTGTGTGTGCTTGCATGTACCTTTGTATGAATCTCTGATAATGATAGATGGGAGACATAGTTGGTAGTGCCTGCTGAGGTTTTCCTATTGAACAGCTGATAGGGGACAGTCATTGTACAGAGTCCAATACTTTGGACACGGGAAATCCTGTCAGGAACCCAGGAACTGGCAGGAGGGTCAGTGAGACCACACTGTGCTGCCAGGCTGACCAAATGCTGGAGCAGCCTGAAGACGAGATAGGAGAGAAACCCCCAAGGAGGACACAGGAAAACAAAATGGCTTTCTGTGGGACCCACAGTCCTTTAAAAGGCCCCTTGAACTTCTTAACAGTCTGCAGAACCATGCTGTATACACAGGTAGATAATATTCTGGGATAGAGCACCCTGTGTTCTCATCAGATCCTTAAAGAGAGAGCTAAGAAGTCTGTATTACTAATAGATAAACATTTCTCAAAGATGCTCCAAATACACATGTGTTCACATATAAATTCTGAGCATGCCTTATGCTATATTAGCAACACACACTTATATAAAACATTTATTTAAAAGTCAGAAATTAAGAAAGTCTAGTATATCCATCTCCTATCTCAAGGAGTCACAGCCACCTTCCTGGAAAATGCTGGTCCCTTTTGGAAAGGGTCACTGCTAGAATCAATAAGAAGCTGCTGTCTCCAGGCTCCATAGCCAACATAATGCCTGCTTTAGGAGGCCAAGTTCCATGAACAGGAAATAAGGATCCTTGGGTCGAAAAACGCAGCAAGTCTATAAAACACTTCCTGCATCCTGAAGACACAGACTTCCTCCTGGTAGAGTTTTTCTAGAACCTGCTGCCTGCTGGCTCCCATGCTCACCACCCCCAAGTTGTAGCACAGTATCAGTTTTCACTTCAAAGGGCAGTGGCTTTCCTCTTAGGCGGAATACAGTAAGCAGATGGGCCCACAGCATGGCCGTCCATGAGAGTTCATTTCCTACAAGGGCCCTGGTTCCCACCTTTCTGACATATGCTATGTCCTTGCTAATTTCAGAACATCAGGGGGACACTAACAATTTCCCGTCATCCCTCCATTCGTCATCACTAAGTGACCATGAGCAGAGAAATTTCCAGAAAAGGCTAATTTGGATCTACCTTTGCTTGGGCCTTCTTACCGTGCATTTGAGGGGTTTCTTTCCCCTCTTGTCACTCGTGCCAGGGCAAGAGAACAGTACAATCCGGCTGCCCTTCACTTAGTCTTCTTTATGGTTTTCTTTCTTTCAAATCTTTAATATGAATCCTTACACAGGCCTTACAGAGGAGGGAAATTCTAAAGCAACCCATTTGGTGACAATGATGCAAAGCCGTAAATTAATGCTCAGTATTTGAGTCCAGTGATGAATACCTACAAACAAAGCGGGGACTGAGGAGCAGAAACCATCTGGAAAAACATCAATAGCAGAATATCTTACTTATATAGTTTTTTTTTTTTGTTTTTTGAGACAGGGTTTCTCTGTAGCTTTGGAGCCTGTCCTGGAACTCATTCTGTAGACCAGACTGGCCTCGAACTCACAGAGATCCGTTTGTCTCTGCCTTCAGAGTGCTGGGATTAAAATGTGTGCCACCACCACCTGGCTAGATTTTTTTTTATTTAAAATCATTTAAATATTGAAACATGCATGTGATGTTTACTCTTGTCAACATGACAGGATCCAGAATCACCTAGAAGACAGGCCCCCAGGCATACATATGAAGGCAGGGAGCATGCCTGTGAGGATGGCCTAGGTGACAGGTGACGTTAACAGAGGTGGTTAGACTCACCTTAACTGTGGATGCCATCATGGCTTGGGACCGTGGACTAAAGAAAAGGAGGAAGTCGGCTGAGCATTAGTATTCTCCTCCCTCTGCTTCCCACCTGTAGGCCACCCATGTGACCAGCTGTCTCACGCTCCTGCTGCCACCATGCCTTCCTGACCGTGATGAATTGCATCCTGGAACCACAAGCCAAAATAAACCTTGCCCTCTTAAGTTGCTTTTGTTGGGTATTTTATCATAGCCACAAGAAAAGGAGCCAGGACAACATACTTTTGACAAAGGTTAGCTAAGTTGATAAGTAATAATTGTGGATATTTTCAAGGTACAAATCAATAGGAACAGGATAGGTGCTAGACACCAAGACCAAGTTCTCAGCACAAAGGAGATTTATTTGCCCCAGGGGGTCAAAGGGCAGGGAATAAGAGACAAAGGATGAGGGAGAAGGGGTAAGGGAATAAAAGAGAGAGGAGGGAAGGTTATTTGCCCCAAGGTACCAAGGGCTGCTTCTAGATAGAGAGGAGACAGACGTGGGCTCTGGGCAAATGGTTGGCGAATGCCAGTTTATAAAGGGAAAGGGGGAGACCCAGCTGGGCTGATTTAGCTTGTTTTGATTGGGCTTGTTAAGTAGGTGAACCAAAAGGGGGCTTTTGACTGCTAGACTTCAATACTTTGATAGTTGAACCTTGGTGGTCAGCCTCAGGAAGAGGAAGTGGCCAAATAAGGGACTGGACCTTGTTTAGGAATTTATCTTCAGGAATATTTATCTTTGGATGCTTAGGAATATTATGTAATGGTTGAACAAAGAAGAGGGGATGGGGGAAGGACGAGGCCTTCCGGAGCCATGTTTGCTAAGCTTGGGCCTGCTGGAGCCCTTCACAAAAAGTTTCTGTCTTGTGAAATGTCTGGAAAACACTAAAATCATTTTGTGTGGGGAGCCTCTGGGTAGTTTGCAAAACTCTTTTAGATTCTAGGTTTATCTTGCTTCCCTCCCCCGCTATGAATGCAGGCAGGAATTTACTCTGTATTTCACTGCCAGAGCCCCCAAGAAGTAAGACACTGTGCCTTGTAGCTGGTGGGAGCGTTGCTTTCCGATGGCATTCCCTCCCTGGGGGATAGCCTCATCACAAAGCTAATCTAACCAGAGGCAACCACAACAACTTGGCCAACCACCTTGGACCTCTCCAAAAGCTCACCCCCTGGGCAACCAGTCAAGGACCCTACACATATCACAATTCAACTTGTCCTCCAGTCCAGATCTTCTTGGTCCACCTGGAACAACAGGTCAAAGGGTCCTGTCCAAAAAACATGGAGACTGAGTGGGCTTCCTGGCCACCCATCTGATTTTCTAGCAGGAAGGGAAACTGGACCCAGGTAGCAAAACGGCTGACCCCTGAGTGCAGGAATCAGGCCCCCCTGTTCTCCCCACCAGAGCTTCCTCCATCTGTCATGGAGAGTCATTTATCTCAGCTGGGGGATTATAGCAGGCTTCCTCACAGAGCTCCAGGGACTGCAGAAGAACTTCATTGTCACACGGAATTCGGCACACCTGCCTCACCTGCGATGGTTTGGAAGCATCCCATCTTTCGGTGAAGAAATATTTTTAACTAAGCAAATAATACATGAACAATCTTTTTATTTAAAAAATAAAATCAATTCTACAGCCAATGTATGTTTGTGTAAAACTGGCTTGTATCATAAACACCCAGATCGCATCGATTAAATACAACAAAAATCTATTTCTTGCTCTTACCACATCCAGCCCCATGTTCTTAACCTCTCCTAAGCACAGGGCAGAAACTGGACTCTTTGAATCTAGGCCCCAGCCCTCCAAACACAGCCTTCTAGGTCCCAGAGGGAGGAGAAGGAACAGAGGGTAACACAGGATCTGTCAGGCCTGGGATTGACAAGCCCCTTTGCTCAGTTTTCATTGGTTAGAATTTAACCACGTGACTGCCCTTAGTCAAGAGGGAAAGCTGTCTAGTCTGATTGCCTGACTAGCGGGTGTGGGGTTGAGCTCAATGGGCTAGACTCTTCTTGACTTAGCTGTTCCCTTTGGCGAGAGTTCTTAGCTTTTTCGGGGCTTTCATTAGCTGGGTGTGTGATATTCAAATCATTTTTTCTGTCCCCTAATTATATAGAAGTCCACACAAATATTTATGGGAGAAACACACCAAAACTAATGAGCCCTACATATTGGTAGACAACTTTATTAGTCTAAAAGAAAAAAAAAAAACACTGAGCAAAAAAGCTGAAAAGCCCAGGGAGGCGAATCTGGGAGAGATGGAGAGAAGCCACAACCCGGAAGCGGGCATAGAGTTCAGCTGCTCTGCCGACAAGCAGTCCTAAGACTGGAAGAGAGGCGTATGGAAGGTGCCACACAGGACAAGCTTGATGTGTCAAGGAAGGCAGCTTTAAAAGAAAAGAGAAGAGGAAAAGCTATGCTTTTCTGAATAAGTGTCGGCAGCCCAGAAGCTTCTGCACTGTGTGGGACCGGGGACTCTCAGAAGGAAAAGTACAGCATCTCATCAAAGGAGTAATTATTCCGCCCATTTCTTTAGCGTGGCTAAGATCAACTGCCTTCCTAAGAGTGGTCCCTTAACCAAAGCGGTTGAGCCAGCCCAACGGAGCAGATCACTAGTCCAGAAGTCTGAGTAAATAATTTACGGGTAACTTGCATCTCTATAGAGATGAGTGTCCACAGCTGCATACTTTTAGCTTGGGCTTGGTGACAAGCAGATCGCATTTAGGCCAATTTATACTTGAAAAATTGTTAGAAAGCCAGCCACTGCCTTGGTAATAATATGTTCCAATAAAGCCAGATGTGTCCCCCCCTCACACACACACACACACACACACACACACACACTTCCTTTGTAAAAGGCATTTGTTGTTTTCATATTGGCTGATATAGTTTTTATTCTTAGGGTTGGGGTTGTAAGACAAAATAAGGTATATTATTACATTCCAGTATTATCCTCAGGCCAATTTTTTTTTAACCATGGGACTCAGACAGAGCTCTTATCAGTTGCAAGGAGGGAGGATCATCTCTCCCATCCTCACTGATCCCAGGAAATATGGCACTGGAGTGACAGCGAGTCATGGCAGCGTGTACTGAATGTGCCTGCAAATTCATACTAGCTCGCCCATCAAATGCATCCATCAAGTGTATGATTCTGCCTGAATTACAGGTTTGCAAAGACACTCTATCCCTTACTCTGCCCCAGTGAGAGTAAGACTCTAATCTGCTCACGTGTGAGTTCTAGCAGGTTTGCCCCACATCCCCACCTGCAGGCAGCACCTACAAGAGGTGCATAGGCGGGGTGGCATAAAACTGGAGAGGGACCGGGTGTGTGGCCATGGGTTCTTTTGTCCCCATCATTAGGAGAAGGAGAAATGCTAGGATATTTACCCCTTTTTCTGCCTGATGGAGCAAATCCCACAGAAGGGTGCGATATGGGAAAAACCTGTTGCAAGCCAGGAGTCAGCAGACCTGAGTCTAATCTCTCATCTACCGAGTATAACCCCTAATAGGGTGCAGCTTAGCGCTTCCCTTAGAAGCCTCAGGGAGAGATCCCCTAGAGTTGTGACATGTAATCGAGAAGCTTGGCAACCTAAGTTTACTCTTTCTTGGCCACAGAGGCAAGACTTCTACCAAGGCACTGGCGGAGCCATGCTTCTGTAGCCTCTGGGAAGACCTTTCTTTGCCCTCCTAGCTTTGATGGCTCCAGTGTTAGCAAGCTTCTCTCAGGGTCACCCCAGTCTCTGTCTTCACCCCTTCATCATCTTCTATCTCCAATAAGGACGCCATTCGCTGGGGTTAGGACTCACCTTAAGGTCCAGGGCGATCTCGTCTCAGGATCTTTCGCTGGATTGTGTCTGCAGAGATCTTATTTCTACATTCTCCAAACACACTAGAAAGGATCGTGGTACACCCCTGGGATCCCAGCTCTTGGGAGGTGACTGCAGAAGGATTAGGAGTTCACAGGCCATTTTCAGCCTATATAGCCAGAAACCAGCCTGAGTAAATGTAATCTCATTTCAACTAAACAAAGGAAAAAGATCTCTAAACCATCCCAGACCTAAAACATAAGCCATCTTTTTTCAAAAATAAAATTATTTAATTCACATTTTTTTCATTTATTTTACATACCAACCTCAGTTTCTCCTCCCTCCTCTCCTCTCCCCCCACCCAACTCCCATCTACCCCTTTTCTCATCTACACCATTTCTGTCTCCATTCAGAAAGGGGCAGGCCTCCCATGGGTTTGAACAAGGCACACATCAAGTTGAGGTATGACTAAGCTCCTCCCTCTGCAACAAGGCTGGGTGAGGTAATCCAGCATGGGGAACAGGTTCCCAAAAGTCAGCTAAGCACCTGGGGCAGGTCCTGACCTCTCTTCTAGGAGCCTTACAAACAGACCAAGCTACACAACTGTCACACACATGCAGAGGGCCTAGGTCGGTCCCATGCCAGCTCCCTAACTGTTGGTCCATAGTCCATGAGCACCCACGAGCTCAGATCAGCTATCTCTGTGTGTTCCCTTGTCAAGACTTTGTCTCCCCTGGCTCGTACAATGAAAAAGATACCCTTAAAGTTGGATGGATCAGCACCAATGATTTGTATCAACCAGCTGTGGGGGCAGGGTAGCTTATGTGCATACCACTCAAAGAGAGATGCAAGACCTAGTTTGTTTGTGTGTTTGTTTGTTTTTAAGTTACCTCTCCCAAGAGTCAATGAAGAGGAAAGGGACAGTCATTGAGCAATAGATCACAGTCAGTCTCCTTGTGGTGTTTGGCATTTGGGGGTGTAGCTCACAGGTCTGGAGTCCTATATTAGCTATCAGAGGAAGTACAGGCAAAGGAGTGCAGCCCCCAAAGGAAGATCCCCTAGAAGATACCAAGGAAAGTCATGGTCATAAAATAAGGATTTGCACATAGACCATAGGATAGATATGACATATATATATATATATATATATATATATATATATATATATATCCAGCAAGTTCAATGGCTAAGAGGCAAAGAGCAGGATCAGTGTCTCCCAGAGAGCACCAGGAAGGACCTTTGGGTCACATGGACATCTGAGGCAGGCAAGTGCTGCAGGAGCTGCTTGGGAGACACAAAGGTGAAGAGTCTCTGGGGCAGACACCAGAGCTAGAAACTTCTGGAATGATCAGAGGATGAGAAGGAAAGCTGTGGAGTAAGGTCAGGAAGGCCACTGTCCCGGGTGGTTCTGGAGATGCTCTTCAGCTTTGCTGATTCTACGGCCAGAGGACTGAGCTTCTGCAGGTCTTGAACTAGCAGCTGCCCTCTCTGGATCAGAACTCCAGAGGCAGAGCAACCCCCAGAACTTCCTTGGGCCACATGTTCCCCCACAGGCACCCTGTGTCAAGGTTCCTTTGCCTCACTCAAGTGGAAGGAAGGACAACTTCTCAAGCGGAAATTGGAGTGCAGGAAACAGGGGACACCATTGACGGCTTACAGAGGTGTGGACTCAGTGAGCCAAGGGGAGTAGTTCAGCACCAACAGAAGGCAGCCATGGGAGCCATTCACCTTTCTAAGCCCAGAGGAACGGCACAGGGGTTACTAGTGAGAGCTGAGACATGTAGTCTCCTCTCACTGCAGAGTTAAGGCTGGGTGAGAGGAAGAGACCACTACCAAGCATGCTCACAGGCAGACTGCCAGGGACCCAGGGTGCCTAGTTCTCCTGGCTGCCAATCTCCTCCTCTTGCTTCCCAATAGAAATCCAAAGAACTAGGGCAACTGATGATGTGGTCTGGAGAGGCCAGCCACCAAGGATACAGAACAGGGCAAAGGACGGCAGAGAACAGCTCTGGAGGGGCAGATGGAAAATAGGCAACAGGGATGCTCTTAGTGGAAGAAGGTAGAAGGGATGGCAACTACTTCCCTTCAGGAAGCCAGGAGAAAAACACCGGGCAGTGTCAGGAATCGAGAGGCGAGGGAACGAGTTTTCCAGCCTTAAGCTCGAGAGACAATTAAAACAACCAAGGAGCCAGCCACCTTATTAGATGAGAGCGTCCATTGCATGGAGACTTGGCTTTACTTCTTAATTTTAAAAGCTCAGTTTCATTAAGGTGATTGTGTTTAATACACATAGGTGCCTTTCTTCCCAATGGAGAAAATGAAACCCTAGGAAAGTCTGAGTTAGCCGGTCCCCAGAGATGTCCCTCTGAGTACCTGGACGAAGAATGGACTGTTCGTCTTTGCCAGTGTGTGGAATATTGCGGACGCTAACGTGACATGGTCGGCCACTTTGTCACCACCCCCATCTCTGAAGAATCGGAGCTAATTGGAATCCTAGAGCAGTAACAGCCATAAAAGCAAGGCTCTTAGCTGAGACGGGGGAAGGCAGCACTTTAGCAATCACGCTTCCTTCACATGTCAAAAGGAAGGAGCCTCGGGCCAAAGACTGGGCGCTTGGCAAGGACTGCTGAGGTGACGGCATTGGAGTCTGGGAGAAGACGGCACCGGTCTGCGACTTCCAAGCCTTGCAGCTCGCGATGTGTTTCCACAGCTGTTTGTTACTGTCACTTCTGCTGGGCCTCTGCCAGCTTCCTCGGCCTTCTCCCCCAACAAAGCAAGCTGGCCTGGGTGAGGCACACAGCACAACTTCAACCTGGAGAAATGATACTTCTTCTCTGATGATACAAGAGTTACATGTACGATCTTTCACCTCTGGCCTCTGCTGTGCCCTGCTTCTGCACAGGTCATGCAAAGCCCTGAGACCCTCGGAAGAGATCATGAGGGTCTGTCTTCTGGGCCAACACTAAAAGTCCATGTCTTCAGACTGACTCCCAAGTCCACCATAGAAGTTCACAGGCTCTAAGTCATTTCCAGTTGGGTTTTCTGTTACACGCTGCTAAATGTGCTTCTTACCGAATACTTAATTTTGTCTCTTTATACCATACCTCCTCTTCCTCATTGCCTGGGGGTTACAAACTAGAAAAACCCTTTTCTCTTTAGACTTCTGGGTAATTAACACGAGTGACAATTTCAACAGATATAAAACTACAAACCTCCGTCAAAACTTAAAATGTGTGATGATATAATTAAAATGGGAGGTTATCATTTTATTTCATCTTATTTTGAACGGATGTGACCTTTTGACTTTGCCAATCAGCTGTTCTTTCTTATTCTTCCCGACTGCAGGGGTTTAAAGTGTACCAGCCAAACAGGTGAGCGCTGTATAACAGTGGTTCTCTAAACAGTCATCTTTATCTTTCTTTCCGGGCGCGAAGGAGCAGTCTTCATTCCCTTGGCTCAGCCCACTCTGTTGACCCTGCATCCATATCCACTCCCAGAGCTCCTAGATCCTTGCGGACAGTCTCTAGCTCCTTTTAGCCTGAGACACTTGCCTCTCAAAGCACACCCAACAAGGAGGTGCTTGTGAATATTAACTATATACAGATGGCCCCAGAACTAAGACGGTGGGAATTACTTTGGCTTTTCTACCATGAAAAAGCAATAGGCACTAAGTAAAGACCCATATGCATTTTGAACTTTGACCTCTGCCTACACTATCAATATGCCATAAGATGCTCTCTTGAGGTGTTGGCAGTGGCTGTGCTGAAGGCCTTGTCCCCACAGTCAGAAACACCCCCATGGGCTGCGCTTCTAAGTCTAGAGGCCAGAGGTTAGGTACATTAAGTACATTTTTGATCTACAGGACTTTCAGGTTAGATGGCATTATAGGGACACAGCCCATCGTAACACTACGACCGTCTGTACTTTCTGGTCACTGCCTCCTTGAAGACTGCATAGCCTTTGTCATCTGCAGGAGCCAGTAGGCCAGCCCACGCTCAGACTAAGTTAAATGAATTAACTAATGGTATCCTCTAGGGTTCTCTTTGTCTTTATTATTATTATTGTTGCTGTTGTTTCAGAATTTACCCTAATATTATAGAATTGCTCTCTGAGCACATTTTCACCCCCCATCTTCTCTCTGGAAGCAGTTCACGAATCAGATGTCATTAGGCCAGTTCAGCCGTAATGAGGAGGGGGCTCATAAGGGCAATGACCAAAACTCAAGCACAAGATCAGTAGAAAGCAGACAGAATTAGAAACAAACACTTGGAGACACCAACAAGTTCCCTCTTTAAAGAATCCAGGAGCCAGACTTGGAATATAGAAGGGACAGAAGACAGAGCAACGGGGGCTGTTATGGACAGAGAAATTATGTCTCTTTGAATTCATAAACTAGAGCCCCAACCCATCTCTGTGATGGGGTTTGCAGCTTGGAACTTTGGAAGGTGATTAGGGTTGGATGAGGTCATGAGGATGGGGTTCTTGTGATGAGACTAGTATCCTTCTAAGGCTTTAGTAAAGCCTCTCCCTCACCCTTCCTCCTCCTTTCTCTTTCCCCTACCCCTTTCTCTGCTCTCTGAAGACACAGCAAGAGGGTGGCTTTCCAGAAGCCAGGAAGAAAGCTCTCACTAGAAACTGACCACACTGGCACCATCTTCTTTGGGTTCTACTCCCCAGAGCTGCTGTATAGGCCACCCATGTTGTTCCATGACAGGAATCTTGGGTTTGAGTCGAGGTTCCGCCAAGCCCCTGGCCTCCTAGGCAAGTCTTTGTTCATTCTAAGCCCAAGTTCTCATCCCATAAAAAGAGGGCTTTTTGTTCCTATGGCTTTGCAGTACTGGGATTCTACGAGTGACTCACCGTCTCCCTGGCAAGCTAGATATTTATAGACCTCTCTCTCTCAACCAAGCACCTGTAACCAGCAGCTGTAGCCAAAGCAGCAAGAGCCACTTTATTCCAAATCTTCATTGGAAGAGAAACATTCTAGAGACAAACAAATCAGCCATATTGGAAATAGTCGCCACTATTTTAAAGTCTGGGAGTGCGACAGGACTGATCCACATGTTAATGTGACATTTACGAAGCATCCCCAACCCCTCTCTAATTAACTTGTTGTGTACCTCTTTTAAACCAACAGAATTAGAGAGGAAACACTTATTTGCTCTGTTGCTAAGGAACCACAATAATTTGCATAGTAAAAAATCGTTAGTATACTTCAGCTGAAATCCTATCTATTTATAACAGCCAGGCTTAAGACGGGAGATCAAAGGTACCAGAATTATGTGTTTCCTAAACTTAAATAAGCAGCCCCAAAACAGCTGTGTGGTCACACCAAGTATAACATACATCCACAGGAAGTTCCCTAGCACTTCCTAGAGATTGCTGGAGGAAGAGCAGGACTGTCTAGAGCAGGTTGCGAGGCAGCTTCATTTGATCTGCTGTGCCTGGGTTCTGCATGAGCTCAGACTGAATTCTTTTCAGGGCCTCCACGAGGTATTTTTCTTCTGTAAATAAACTGACTCATTTGAGCTTCTCCTGAATGATGCGAAAGTTCCATGTCTGAAGGAAAACTGGCTCTGAGACTTAGGGCCACATTCCTGTGTTAGCGGGTGGGATGCTGCGCCACTTGCACGGGGTCTCTGAGGCTCAGGTCTTACTCCTGTAAAGGCAGCCTCATAATACTGGACTTACTGTGTGGAAGAAGAGTGGAGATAAATAATGAAGATCTTTCAAAGAAGGAAAAGACTGGGGGGGGGGGCTAGCATTGCTACATTTTCAAATGTGAAGCTACAGTAACCGAAACACCGTGGTGCTGGTGGCAACAGCAGAAGATCAACGCTACAGAATAGCAATTCCCAAACCAGGGCTGGAGAGGTGGCTCAGCAGGTACGAGCACTTACTGCTTTTCCAGAGCCTACAAGGCCACTCACAAGCAAAAGTAACTCCAGTTCCAGGAGATCTGACAGCTTCTGGCTTCCATGGGTACCAGGGAAAGAGATGCGCAGATCTTAAAAAAGAAAATCCTGCCGGGTGGTGGTGGCGCACACCTTTAATCCCAGCACTCGGGAGGCAGAGGCAGGTGGATCTCTGTGAATTCGAGACCAGCCTGGTCTACAAGAGCTAGTTCCAGGACAGGCTCCAAAACCACAGAGAAACCCTGTCTCGAAAAATCAAAAAAAAAAAAAAAAAAAAAGAAAAGAAAATCCTGTGTTGGCCCATGTGTTTACATTCAACTGATTTTTATATAAAGTCATCAAGATGATATAATGGAGAAAAGGCAGTCTCTTCAAGTGGTCTTGGGGAAACTGAATCTATGTATGTGGAAGAATGGAACCAGACCCCTGATGCGAAAACTATCAACCAATCACATCTAGTTAGGGTGTGGCTACCTGTAGCCCAGGTAGCAAAACTGGGAGGACACAGACACAGGCTCTCTCTGTGCTGTGCCCGCCGGACATATAGGACACATCGGACCTCCCACTCTTGTAGCCTGAGTTTCCCTTTTTCGACTATTAAAATATAACAGTGATTCTTGAGCTGGTCTGGTTATTTATCTTACCGATCTAATTCCCTAACACTTACAAGACCCCTACCAGTTAACTCACGCAAAGGCCAATACAAATGGACAAAAACCTTAAACTTAAACCCTGAAAGAAAAAAACCCACAAGGGAAAGTTTTAAAGACATTAGTCGAAGCAGCGCTTTCTTTGCTACTAACTTAAAATCCTGCAACAAAAGCCAAACTAGACAAATGGGATGGGTGACATCAAATTAGGCTTTTACACAGCAGCCGCATGAGAGGCACCTGCAGAGCCAGGGGTGGGATTCAGTGGTGGGCACTCACCTGGCATGTAGGAGACCTGGGTATATAATTCCTAGCACTGAAATAAAGACACCCTACACCACAGGAAGGGACAACCAGAAACTCTTTATCTGTGAAGAGGGAAATACTTAGGTCCTCAAGGATCTTGAGGGACTGAAGCAACCCTGGGAAGTCAAATGATGCAATCTGAAAACAGACAAGATCTGGAGGTCACTTTTCAAATTAAAATACATACATGTTTCACATCATTAATGATTAGGGAAGCGACAAATCAAACTTCACTGCAATATCCATCTCACCTCAGCTGGAGCAGTTCCTGTCAAGAAAGGATGCAGATGCTGGGAAGTTGTCACATGCTGTTGCTGAGATTGTGAGCCAAATTCCCACGAGATCTTCACCATCAGCTGAATTGCTCTGAGATACAGTTGGGAGACTAGTCGAGCACACTTCTCGTCCATGAGGGTCCTTCAAGAAGAAATTCACAAGTGCAGCAGCAAATGAGGGAAAGGCACACGTTGGATGTGAGCAGCAATGCCCTCTGGGCCCAGAGCAGGGCTCACTCTGAGCTTTCTGTGCCTGGCTCACCGTGTGGTGGGTAGCTTTGCTCCACCACTCCTCACCTCAGGTGAGGCGAGGCAGCCACACTAAGCTCACAGCTGTGGAGTGGACGAGCTGAAAACTTCAAAACAAGGCCTTTCCTCTCCTGAGGTGTTTTCTGAGGTGATTTTGCTCTAGTGAAGGAAAGAGCCGCTGTAAGCCACCCTGTAAGCCACCCGTGGAGAACAGTATGCACTCTCCTCACCAAACTGAAGATGAAACTACTGTATGATCCAGGAATCTTACTGCTGATAACTGACCAGAAGAAATGAAATTACTGCATCAGATGCAAATACAGGCAGAGAGAGCCATGATTCTCCACAGCCCAGAAGGGCAACTCTCCTGCATGGCAGTTAACCATTTAAAACATTTAAAAATAACCAGGAGGAGGAATTCACATGCTCCCCACAAATAGAAAGGATTCTTTTTGGAGAGATAGGAATGGTGCCTGCTATGATCATTGAGTCCTATATACCTACAACAAATTGTAACATTGTAGTACATGAACAGATGCAAATATGGGTCAATCAAAAACAGAAAAGGAACAAAAGCGGTCGATCTCAGTCTCCTTCTGCATAGCTTTCCACTTCCTATCTTCTGCCTCTGTCCTGTTGTCTTTTCCAGAAGAGAGTAAAGAAGGAAATAACTGGGTTTTATTACAGGGTCACCTGCCAGGCAACAAAGCAACTGACAATGGCAGCTCCAATGGAGGGAGAGAGCACTCACCCAAGGGCCAACAGCCTGGGTGCTCACACCCTACACACTCGCCCCCTGAATGCTTGCACCCTGCCCATTCGTTCCTTGCCAAACTGAGGTCCCTCTTCAAATAGGAGTGAAAGTAAAATTAACTTTATTTTCATCAATTGGAAAAAGAAAACATCATCAAGACCTTAAATGAAAAGATAAATAAAGGCTGTGCTCGCAGCACTGCGTGGATTTCTTACCACAGTCAGACAATCAGAAGCTCCTGCCAAATGGCTGCGCATCTGCAGCAACCCCTACTCACCCCTGCACCTCAGCTTCCTAGCCTGTGCAGTGGGAAATAGTGGGAAGAGTCTTTCCTAAGGTTCTGCTATCTCTGGCAACCATGACTTACAATAGAGAGGCTCTTGACCATGAAGATTGCTTGAGGCATTTATTACAAATTCAAATCACCAAACTCTACCCCTTGATGACTGAGTTATAACTGACAGGGCAGAAACCCGGGTGCCTACCTTCCCTTGTCATCAGATGCCTTTATATCAAGTCCCTACCTGTAACACACTCAAACCAAATAGCCAATGCTATCAGAATTTTTCTTTAGCTTTCTAAAATTTGTTACTTGACGTTGAGTTTTTGAATCAATAATGTCTCATTTTCCAGTCTGGATTAAGGGCATAAACAGCCTGCATCTTAACGTTTTATTTAGTAGCATCACACAAGTGTCTCTCCCTTATTAAATTGGCAATGCCAGGGCTAGGGAGGTGGCTCAATGAACAAAGCACTGGTCAGCCTGAGTATCTGAGTTCAAATCCCCAGAACCATGCGCTCTTGGACTCCATGCATGTCTGTAAGTTCTAACAGTTTTCTTTTCTTTCTTCTTCTTTTTTTTTTGATTTCTACTTTTATTTCACTACAAGGAGAAAAATACAGTAGATAATTTCATATTCAAAATTTTTGTTAAGTCTGATTTTGTGCCCTAATATATTGTGCATTCTAGATATAGTTCCATGTGCCAATGAGAAGAGTTTGTGCTCTATATTGTTGTATGAGATTTTCTCTATTTACTGAGTCTATTTAATCTATAGTGTAGTTTATCTCCCCCTCTCCGTGTGTGTGTGGGTATCTGTGTGTGTGTATCTGTGTGTGTGTGTGTGTGTGTGTGTGTGTTGGTTAGTTGGTTGATTGGTAGTTGGTTTGGATAATATACCCTTGATAAGGAATGGTGTATTGAATCCCGCTATAAAGTGACCTTCTAGGACTCTTGTTACTATTTTTGTTTTAAAGACTATCCCATCAATTATACATCTATAGCTGATCTTGCTTATTTTTGGCCTCCATTTGCTTATGGAATGTCACTTTCCATCTTTTAGCTCATGTGATGAATTTCTTGTAGGCAGCATATTGTTGGGTTTTGTTTTTTAATTGGTTTGGGAAATATCTCTTAGTTGGAGAATTAAGATCATTTACGTTCAGAGTTTTTCATGAAATGTGTAGGCTAGTGCCATTGTTTTGTTGGTTTTCTTATAATAGTTTTGAATAAACTTTGCTCATTTCTTATTTTCATTTCCTCTTACGGTTTGATGGCTCACTGTGTTCTAGTCTATCATTGTGTATCTACTTTTCTAGTGGCTTCTATACTTTCATATGCTATAAGAATGATAGTTTCTTTTTTCTGCTTCTGAGACCAGCATCTTTTATAAATCTAGTCTGTTGGTCATGAAATTCTTTTTGTTTTTATTTATCCCTTTTCCTTAGATTCTGAAGGATAGCCTTGCTGGGTTTAATAATCATGGTTGCCATCTGTATTTTTGGGGAGCTAAATTATTTAATTCAAAGCCCTCTTGGCCTGTAGGCTGTTGAGAAATATGCTGTTAGTCAGATGAGATTACCCTAAAATGTGAATTGGCACTTGTCTCTTTCAAATTTTGTTATGCTTTCTTTGTCCTGTACTTTTAACAGTTTATGTATTTGGGGTTTTATGGACTTGGGTGTCAATATCTCAACCAATACAAGGAGATCTATTATTTCATTGAAGATATTTCCTATGCTATTAGCCTTTATTTCTTCCCTTGTGTGTATGCAACCTTTGATCTTTTAATGATGCTCTAGAGTTCTTACATGCCCTCGTCACTATTTTTTGGTTTTAAATTTCTGGCTGTAATATTTCAAAAACATCTGTCTTCAAACTCATATTTTCTTTCTACCACTTGATTTAGATTCTTCTTAACAATTTCACTGGGTTTTCTATCTGACTGATGAAGCCCTTTATTTTCAATATTGGTTCTTTTTGGAATTTCTATCCCTTCACCAAATTTCTCATTGGCACCTTACATGGCATGCCTATATGCATTTTTCTGCATTCTTTTGGATCTTATTGATTTTTAAAATAATTCTTGTTAGGGGTTGGGAAGAGCACTCACTGGATGAGGTTATGTTCATGTAAACATAAGGACCATAGTTTGGATCTCTAACACTCATGTAAAAAGCCAGGAGTGGCAACGTAAGTGTGTTACCCTACTCTTGGAGAACTGAGTTAGGCAGGATGGTGTGTGTGTGTGTTAGGGTCCTTTCTGGACAGTCAGTCTACTTCCAGTTCCAGGGACCCTGTTTCAAAAAGAAAAAAAAAAAAAGCTTAGGGCAGAAAGGAATCAGGAAGGCATCCTACTGTCAACTTTTGGCTTTAAACCCCCCAAATCCTCCCACGAAACAAATCTTTTGACCTGTATTTATTTGCTTACTGTGTTGAAAACTCAGGGGCTTTCACATGCTAGACTAGTGCTCTACCATTGAAATAAATCTCAACACATTTTTTTAAAACAATGTTTTGTCAAGTATTTTGATCTCCTCAGTATCTTTGAACTCTGTTAGTATTAGCTTATGATCTTTAGAAGATTCGAGGTTATGTTTATGTGGCTGTCTCTTCCACGATTCCTGGAGCATCCTGCAGAGATGCAGTGAACTCCAGATCTAAAGCCAGGCTACTGTGCAGCCTTCACTCAGTCCATTTACCAATTTAGGCCTAAAAGTATGCAGGAGTCACTTGGTTTTCCCGTTGGCTAGGATGATCAGAGCCCTCATTTGATGGATGTTTCCAGAATTCCTTCTTTCACTGAGACACCTCCCCCCACACTCATTGACCCCATCTGTGAAGTCAGGGGAAGCTGCTGAGATGTTTATTTCTTATTATGCTGTTGTCCCAGGTCGCTGAATTTTATGAGTTTTTTTTTTGTTTTGTTTTGTTTTTAACTATTGAATTCTTATGTTCTTTTGCTGTCACTCACCACAGGCATGCAGCTATTTACCTGTGGCTTGGGTTCTTTGTGAAGGAGCCAGTGAGTGCTATGCTGGGTAGCACGTTGGCCTATCTCTCTATTCATGCTTTTGAAATACTTCCAGGTAGGGCAAGCCAGGCTATGGAAGCATTAGTTTCAGTGTGGGCCTATGCACATGCCTAGCATCTAATTTCAGTTACAAAGGTTAGATGGGGACTGGAGAGCTGGCTCAATGGTAAAGAGCACTGGCTGCTCCTCCAGAGGACCCGAATTCAATTCCTGACAACCACATGGTGGCTCACAACCATCTATCGTGGGATCTGATGCCCTCTTCTGGCATAAAGGGGTACATGCAGATAGAGCACTCAGACATAAAATGAATAAACCTTAAAAAAAAAAGCAAACAAAGAAAAAACAAGGATTGGATGGGCCCACAGCGGTGCTACAACTGTGTAAAGACTTTGTGTTTGCCTTTAACTAAACTGTTCTCCCTGAAGGTCAATAGCTCCCTCAGTTTCTGAAGAAAATAAGAAAAGGCCTGTGTTCTTGACCCCATTGGTTTTGTATATCAGGGCAGAGAGAGCTGGGATTGGTCCATTTCTCTGCTCTTATTTGATCCTCTATGTCTTTTAAGTTTAAAATAAAATAAATTACGCCCCTTTCCCCCTCTAATCTCGTCTTTCCCCCTTGCTCCAGCTAAAATTCACAGCCTCCCTGTGGCCAGCACTCTTTAGCTGCCTGTAGTTCTTTGTTTAGGCATAGTTCCCACCCTTCCACCTCAGCATGTCTGTCGGTGCTGTCCTCATGTAGACAGCCATGTTGCTGAGGTATCCTTGGTGAAGCTGCCCTGTCATTTCTAGGGGATAGACTTGCACGGCAGATGTCTGGGGCTCTGGTTCTTAGAATCTTTCGGCTCCCTCTCCTTCCGTGTTCCCCTAGCCTTGGGTACAGGAGTTTTGTAGCTGCATTCATTTGGCTGGACATCCCATGATGGTCTGCTTTCTGTGTTTTGGGGATATCTTGCCATGCTGGCCTTTGTTGTGGATCACAGACATCACAGCTAGGTAGGACTATTGGTTGCTTCCCTGCCTTGGAAGCTTGCATAGCACCTTCAAGTACTACACAAGCTTGTCCACAGGAAGGAGATTTTCAGGTTAAATCTAACTCAGATCTTCTGAATCCTGTGCTGTCTGAAGTACATCGTGTTTTCAGGGATGTACCTTCAACCTCTGGGAGGCAACAAAGAGCCATGTCAACAGCCAGTATTATTTTGGGAGTCTCTTGGACAATCCTGACTAACAACTCAAAAGGAGATTTCTCATACAGTGTTTTTGTTAGATGGTCTAATGTTCTTTGCCAGAGTGTGGTCATCCCAAGCAGTCCAACTTTGTCTAAATGATATATGTATATGCATACATCTTTATGTATTATATAAAGTTTTCAATAAATAAAAAATAGTATGATTCCTTGGGGCTTTTTCAAGCATCCTTAGCATTTCTTCCCTCCTCCCTCTACCAAAGTTGTTTTTGTTGATGCTGCTCCTACTATTGCTTGTTGTTGTTTTGTTTATTTTTAAACTCATTAGACTTTAGCTTCTTCAGAATTAAAAAAAGGGCCACATTGGACATTCTGTAACCAGTCAGTGCATTGTCCTTTCTGTAGTGAAACAGTTTTGCATGAGGTTGGATGAGGCACATGTGTGTGTGGAGTGTGTGTGTGTGTATCGTTTTTTGAGACAGGGTATCTCTTTGTAGCCCTGCCTGTCCTGGAACTCACTTTGCAAACCAGGCTGGACTCGAACTCACAGAGATCAGCTTGCCTCGCCTTCATGAGTGCTAGGATTAAATGCGTGTGCCACCTCTGCCTGGCAACTTCCTACAGCTAAGAAAATAAATAGTAACCAAAAAAAGCTGCAGGGAAGTTGTTGTCCTGAAGGTAAGAACAGGAGCAGCAGTACTCATTCGTAGCCCCAGATCTTGGGGGCGTGGGACAGGCAGGAAAGTCACTTTTAGCGACATAATGAGCTGGAGGCCAGACCTCGTGAGAGACCTTGTCTCACAAAAGACAAAAATCAAAATAAAATAAGATAAAATGAGGCTGGCAAGATGGCTCAGTGGTGCATAAAGCCCACAAAATCACAAAGCCAAGGGTCTGCTTCTACATTTCTAGAAACAGTACTGGTAAGTGGACTATTACATATTAAGCTCCATTTGGAACACACAGTGCACGTACCTAGAAAAAGGAACAAACATGTCTGCTATCAGTTCTGAAAAGGCAGGTATTTTTTTCTTCACCTAAGAAATATAGACCTCGTAGAAGTAGCGGTTCTCAACCTGTGGGTCGCAACCTCTTTTTGGCTCTCATATCAGCTATCCTGCATATCAGATTTACATTACAATCCATAACAGTAGCAAAATTACAGTTATGAAGCAGCACAAAATAGTGTTCACAGTCACCACACTGTGAGGAACTGTACTGCGGCACTGGGAAGGTTGAGAACCACTGCCTTACAGCGAGATAAATGGCCGCTTCCAGGATGGAGATGGGGCTTCTGCAGGAGTCAGAGTTAGTTTAGATTGTTTGGTCCTCTCCTCACTGCCCGTCCATCCTCATCTTTAGCGATGTTCTCCGTGTCAGCATCTATAGCTTCAGCACCGATCTGACACCTATTCGGAACACCCACACCTTAAACATGCAAGGTAATTTTGATGGCTGCCGTACAGTACTGGTGAGCGGCCTTGTTTCCTGTTTGATTCTCTTTAGAGTTACAATGCAAACATTCTTTGCGGAACTATAATTATCGTTGCTATTATTTTTGCTTTGTTTTTAATACCCGATTGCCCCAATGTTGTCTTGAGGCAGGTAGGCCTCCCACCTCAGATTCCCTGGCAACCTATTTTATTTTGAAAGAAGCCAAGTATCTTGGAAACGTAGGTAAATGATAGATATTGCAGAGAAATCACAAGGTGGTACTTAAATAACATTTGGAAATGGCTGCCTTAATGAATGCCTATA
Organism: Microtus oregoni; assembly: GCF_018167655.1. Taxonomy (NCBI): domain Eukaryota; kingdom Metazoa; phylum Chordata; class Mammalia; order Rodentia; family Cricetidae; genus Microtus; species Microtus oregoni. The sequence continues at coordinate 58,815,545 of NW_024543063.1, read as the reverse complement.
TGATCAAACAGGAACATTGCTTGCCAGCAAGGGGAAAAAAACCCCACGTGCTTGGCTGAAGCACTCCTAGTGGACCGGACTGCAGTGTTGATTGGCTCTCTCTCTCACCCACACATTGGGTTACCGGTCTGTAAACATGAGGAACACTTTCAAAAATTCAGTACAACATTCCCATTTCAACACCCGGGCACTGACAAACAGCCCCTTCCAATAGGCTGGGGGAAAAAGAATTACAGACTTTGTGCTTTCCAATTGTATTGAAGCCAGCTAGAGCCATCTGCAGACACACCAGACATGCAGGGTGACACCCATGGCTCCAAATAGCCTGGCAAATTAGACCTTTGTGTCCACAGTTATCAGTTTCAAATCCCAGGGAAATGGCTATAGAAGAGAATGGGAGACAAGCGGGCCGGGCCATGAGTGTGAGTGTGCGCATGCGTGCACGCGCATGCATGCAAACAGCTATTGTTCGTAGGCCAATCAGCTTTGCTGTGGGCTTCCTCGGGCTCGGGCTCCAGCCTGGGAGCATCTGCTGCACATTTTCCATTTCTTTCCCGTTTTGAGCAATTTGGTTCATAAGCTCCGTTTCCTTGTGGCTTCCTGGCTCTCTGATGACAAACCACCATACTTTGTTCCTATCCTTTCAGGCCCTGAAGGGCACTGAAGAAAACATGAAGTTTGTTTCTAATTTTGCATCAGCCAAAACATTCCTGGGGTAACAATACAAGCCTGTAAAAATAAGATGTACTATCCCTCTCGTTCCACAAAACAAACAAACCCAGAAGGAAATCAAACACAGTCCTGGAAAATGCAGCATAAATATTTTTACACCCATTCTCCCTTTTCTGAGCCGGTGCAAACATTCCCCTGCAGTCTGACCGAGGTGGCATGGAGCCTTCTCTGTTTACAATGAATAACAAGGAAGCAGAGCATCCACGAAGGATAAGGAAAGCCAGGCGAGGCTTTCCTCAACTTGGCTTCTTGATTGTCAAAGGAAGGTCTTCGAGGACAGCTTAGGAGAACGTGAAATCCAATTTCCTCACCAGTGTGGGGAGTTTTATGTTTAACTCATCTGCTCAGAAGAATAGATGTTCTCCACGTCCAGCCCCTCATCGGCAGAGCTCACACGGACTCAAAGCAAAACTGCCTTTCCATTTTCAGTTTTAGACTGTCTGGGATAACTTGGAGTCGGGAATTCCTGAAGCTTCGCCAAGGTGATGTCATAAAATCTATAATGAAAACAGTGTCACCGAGAGCATTAATTCATTATGGCGGAATTAAGTTGGATCCTCTATGATATGCCATTAGGCACCCAGACTCACTTGCTCGAGTCAACCCAGGTGAGGTGTGTTCAAATATAGAAATGAAAAAACAAGTTCCAAACCTCAGACCTCATACAACATTAGGTAACTTTCAAAGTCAACTGACTCTTGAAAAATATTTTTCAGTCTCAGGGTGTTCAGCTTCTCATGATACCTTGAATATCACAAGGACAGCTGCCATGTGATGTAATTTACTAAATAATCTTTTTGCATTCTTTCATGTTCTTTTTAAGTTATTACTCAGTTCTTACAACAGTCAAAATAAACACACAAGAATCACTTAACATTTAATTTCCCAGCTATGATACAACCGCTTCGCTGCAGCTGGAAGTCACTTAGTCGTGATTTGAAGACTGTTTCTAATCCCTAAGTTTACTGTGTAACCAAGGAACACATTTCCATCAGGGCGCTGCAGGGAGATAAACAGGAGGACTGGTCCTGGCTCCTGCAGGGTTTTACAGTTCAGCTGGAAGCCCTGGAGGATCTGTGTGTAGAAGTCTATTCTCTAGGAGCCAGGGGAGAGAGGCAGAGGAAGCATCTGCCTTGACAGCAGGCTGGTTCTGCTCCTGTCAGCACACGCGTGCCGAGTCCAGGGACTTCCCTCATCTCCTGGGCTACGGACCACACTCTTACCTGGGATAATGATTGCTTGAGGAGAGGGTTGGGTTTCTTGGGGGGGGGGGGATTACAAAGGTATTCAGGATGAAAACTCACTTGTTAGTAGAGTTACATAAAATAAAGGTTGCTGCTTCCGAAATTAGGTCGCTTCAGATTGGCGACAGAATGAGCAATTTTAGACGAGAAGGGAGGAATAAGGATCACAACTCTTATTCAGGGCACCTGTGTGTGACACATGGCTGTTAAGTGACAAGTGAACTTGCCTGTACAGTGGGATGACTTGACAATCGGCTGAGGATACTTTCTATGGATGCCGGCTGTGGAGAAAAGTTGTAGCTATGAAGCTCTGTGTTTAATGATGACCAGCCAACACTCTTTGTCTCCTGGTCTGCAAGGATCATGGACCACATATTGCCATAGCCTCTCACCATCAGTGAAGTTTTTTTTTATGCCACTTTACAAAAAAGAAATTTTACTTTTACAGGGCAGCTCTCATTAAACCTCACATGACCTCCCAAACCTTGAAATAATAAGAGGAATTCCAAAACCTAGCCAACGACTTGCTAGCTTTATACAATATTGATAGGACGGCCCCGAGAGTAACAAAGCAATCTTGATTTTCTTTATAATGGGATTTGGCCACAATCAGGAAAAACCTGGATGTATTTTTTTTTATTCATTTAAAACCTATAGGTTTGAGGTGGCTTGCAAAGAGAAAACAAACAAGCAAACAAAAACTTAAAGACTGTTACAGATGGAAAATTTTTTTAAATGTAAAGGGGGGAGGAAGGGAGGACGGCAGGGGAAAAAATGAAGGGAGGGAAGGAGGAATATTATTCCTTTAGGAAAACCACAGCTCCTATGGATGAGCAATACATGAGTGTAGACGCTGCAGGCAGAAGACTCCAATGGCAGCCCAGGAGATCTTACAGTGTCTGGCATTGGGCTGGCACTCAATTCCACCGGTTGATGCTCCTGCTGTTGGGTACATCCGTGTATTTTCCTCATCACTCCGGGAGTTATGCAAAGATTAGACACTCTGTACGGCGCAGGAGCTTGTAGTGTTGTGCCCTGTATTCCCCAACGCCTCATCACCTGCAGCACTCGGTTAAAATCTATTAGAAACACACAGAAAACACACTTGTTTTCCCTTTAAACAACCGCCTGCTCAGCGCCCTTTATTGGCAGCAGGAGGCGGGGCTTGTCCCCCCCCCCCTTCTCTCCATAGGAGAGATGGGGTATGAAGCTATGGCTCAGTGTATGTTTATCAAAAATCTGATTTGTGTTCTTAGTGGGTATTTTTACAAGCACGATTTAAATAACATCAGAAGCAGCACCCCGGGGTGCCCCCATTTCAGCTGGAGAACATGCAAACACTCTATGACCTTTCCGATCTTGAGAAACCGAGGGGGGTACATTTTTTTTTCCTTTCTGTAATTCTCCTCACCCCTAAGTCTCATCTTTCCAAGAGTTCACGGCACTAACTTACACTTCCCCGGTGTGCACAAAGGACAAGGTGTCTGCTTTCCCTTCCAATTGCTTGGCCTTCAATCAGTGTCGTCATAAATGTGATCTACGAGTGTTAAATCCAAATATTTTACTGGTGCAGATAAATATGATTTGTAAAAAGAGTCAAATTAACAATCCATTACATACTAATGGGCTCTAATCAATAAGTTTAATTTGACTAAAAGGAGAGGGGCGGGGGAGAAAAGAGACTCCATTACACCCAAATGGTGCAATTTGAAATTATAAAGGTGAGTGACTTCTGTGAGTTTTGAGCTGAATTCGGGCTTGAGTTTTAGAGCCAAGGTTTGAGCTATATCCCAAGTGCCCAGTGCATACAACTTTCCTATTACTTTTCTTGCAAAACGCATTGCTTCAGATACAAAAATCTAAAATTGTAAAATTACAAGTTCCCCAGTCATATGTGCCTTGGCTTATTTTGTACCAGTAAATAAAACCATAAACTAAACCTCACATCTTTCACAAACATCTTTAGCCTTCTCTACATCCTTCCCCCAATGGCAGTGCTAACCTTCTGCTAGCCTTTGGTTCTACACTTTCATGGCGTAGTTAACCATAGCCAATGCCTAACACCCAAGCGTTTTGTTTGTATAATTCTCCAGCTTGCCTTTCCAACCTGAAAATCGAATTTGTTCTTATCAACGGTGTTATGATAGCCGTATGGACTATATCTGCCACTGCTCGTCAGGATGAATCGCCTTATTGTAACTATTTGACATCAACTGGGAGAAAGGACTCAGGTGCCTGAAGTGGATTCCAGACCTTTGGCGAGGCTATAGCTTCCGCTGTAGAGAAAAATCTGCATCTCCGCCCACAGGGCTCAGTCACAGAAGAAAGTGTCCCCCTTGAGTAAGCTGTTTTTGCATCTCCCAAGGCTGCATAGCTCAAGCTGGGAAGAGCTTTTGAGCATAATTCGTGGCCTCTTTGGGCTCTCCTTTCCTTCTCCAAGCCTAAAGAAACAGAGGAGCTTCCTTTTGCTGGGGCTTCTGCCTTTCCAGACATGGTGCCTGCCATAATCCTGGTGTCAGCCTGCCCCCTAGCGTCGTGGACTGGGTCAAGCACCTGACCCCATCTGCAGCTTCTGCAGCTCTGACCAACCCAAGCTGTTGCGGGTCTTTCTGGGGAGCAGGAAGCAGCTCCCAACTCCAGCCGGCTCTCCCCGCGCAGTGCGCGGAAGAGGAACAAAGCCCTGAGGACCATCTCACCCTCTCTGGGTGGCAAGGAAATCTCAATTATACACCCAAGGGATGTGGTTTATGAAAAACTAGAAAGAATGTCTCAATTGTATACGTAAATTGTTTTGTTTTACAAGCTGGGGTAAATCAGCACATTTGCAGCCCATATTTATCTGATCCACTCCATAAGTCTCTTTTTGAACGGACGCCATTGATGTGGGGTGGGTGCCTATGCAAAACACAACCGCCCCGAAATTCAATTAGGGCGTTAGGAGGGAAAATGGAAATTTGGCTTTGGGGTTAGGCATGACTGCTGAGAACTTCTTGGAATCGGAATAGTTCTTCGGCTACAACTAAAGATTAAAATCGAAGGACAAAAGTCTCCAAGGATGCTGCTGGGTAGCCAGCACACAGATTTGGGTGAGGCCTTTAAAGACAAAGATGGCAAGTGAGATGCCTGCCTTTTATCTGATCTCTAGCTCTTTAAAAAAAAAAATTCTTCTCTCGTCTCTGTGTAACCCCCAACACAGCATATTGCATGTTCATTGAACTGGGTGTAGGGTAGTCCATGCGCTCCATTCTGTTGGCCCTACAGGAAATATGAGAATATGCGATTCTGTGAGCTTAAGCTACACACTGGGAAAAACACTCCAAGAAAAAAAATATTTAAAAAACGCAGTATTTTATTCCCAACCAACTCTTAGATGCAGAATATGGCCCCAGGGATGTGAGGGAGTGTTTAAATTGTATATATATAAACTATTTTGTTTTTCAAGCTGGAGTAAATCAGCTCGTGGTGATGGGCAAAGTTGGAGTCGGTGCGGGAGCCTCGGCAGGAATAATCTCCCGGCTTTGACTATGGGCTGTTGAACCCTAATCACTGATAACAGCCGTCCAGCCGCCAAGGCACTCCACTCCATATCGATGTGGCATTTACTCTTTCAGAAAGCCCCTCACTCTTGCCCGCACTTCCAGCAAGATAATTAATAGTCCCCTGAGTTATAGATTCCAAGCCAAAGGTAGCAGTACATAATGGAAGTCAAGGTCACCCAAATACAGCAGCTTTTGTAACAAAGGGGATTAGTGGCGCAATTACCATCCTGTTGGGGAAATCTTGTAAGTTCTCAGCGTTTTAATTCTTCAGTCTTCCTCTTGCCGCTGAAGTTCCAATTCCCTGATTTATGATGGGGAAATAAAAGCTCTTCTGCACGGCACAAAAGGTTTCTCTTCGGATCATTCCGGGTGGCATTTAGAAGGCCAAAAGATGAGAGAAAGGAGACAGGCAAACCCGTAGCCTGCCAGCCCTCCGGAGTCCTCTACCAACCTGCAGTGTCTGTCTTTGTTGCCCTGGGTGGGGTCGTGAATCTCATGGTTCATGCTACTTTCAATCTCTCTAGGTCTGTATGTAACTTCTTTTCAGCTGTTGATACTTTTTCCTTCCTTTGGGGGGACTGATGGCTCTGTCCGGACTTGGCACCCCAGGTTTTGTGGAATCTGAAGGGCCTTGAAAAGTTTCAGAGTCTTTGGATTCTGTTGCCAATGGAGACAAGAAGTCCATTTGCGGAGCTCTACCTCGGGCTGAACAGACTTAGTTCCTAGCAAGACTGTTGAGGGCCTAAATTTTCTCCTGCTGGGTCAAGTGCATGCACATGCGCGCGCGTACACACGTACACACACACACACACACACACACACACAGTACTCAAGCATATGCTGACTCAGATCTAAAAAGTGTAATAATTTAATAGGCTATCCTCCAGAAGCAAGCAGACCAGAAGCTGCACTGGTACTTGGATGAGCCCGTGAGTGTGGTGATAGCAGACATCACTCAGTGCCTCCTGAAAGGGTCCCCAACCAACACAGCACTCCTTTTGACGATCGGATGGGCTTGCTGTCTTTTTTGCTCTGGACAAAAGAGCCTGCAGACACAATCATCTTTTGAGAAGGATGGCATCGTCATTATCTGAGTAGCAGGACCAGAATTAAGCACCAGAAATAGGGCAGCTGAGAAGGGACAAGAATAAAAGGAAGGCAGGGACTGTGAGCAGCGTTGTGGCGGAAGCCTGGACAAAGATAGTGGCTGAAACTGATGAGGTCATTCTGGGAAAAAGTACGACTGGATGGTGAACAGCCGATACAGGCCTCAGCAAGGGGGGCCCAAGCGAGGTATTTAGTGTCCAGACTCAACCTCATGGCCTCCTCTTTCAGGAAGATCTCAGGGTTGCCTCCGAAGAGAATTAGACGCTTACCAAATATTTACTGAGCACCCACTATGCCCTTCTTATTTCTGTCACCTGTGAGAGGGTTTTAGCCCAGAAACTCAAACATCACTGCCGGCAGCTGTGTATAAACTCTCTTCTCTTTCTGCTCAAACTTAGACACCAATAACATGCACTTCATCAGTGTGCGTGGAACTGAGAGACAGGCAGAGGGGGACAGGAGGGGGATATACAGACTGTGTCTGTCCTTCCAACTGAGCTCGGCTCAGGCCCTGGCTGCAGCGAGCCCTTGCTATTGGCCTTGTGGCCTAGAAGAGAGGCTGGAGCTGTGAGTGGCCACAACCTTTCCATTTTATCTCTAAGGCGAAATAGGGCCGTGATGTCTACCTCCACAGGAGCTCAGAGGCGGATTAGTCTAAGCAAAGAGATTATCACAGTGCCGGATGTGCCATAGGTCCTCAACAAGGAGCAGCCACCATTGCTGCTGTTATAAGCTAGCCTCAAACTGGTATCCTCCTGTCTCCGCTTCTTGAGGACTGCGAGTACAGGCACACACCACCATGCCTGGGTAGCATCATTATTTTTTTTATTAATTGAAATGTAAAAAAATATATACAAATGTCATCTACTGTACAAATCTAGAAATAATCATAATTAAGAGTCTAGGAATTATCTTTCCTAGCTTCCTCTGAGCCAATATGTCTATATGTATGCACACAAATATGCATATACACACATATAAACATGCTATTTATTATATATATGCTTGCTATTTTGTCATTTGTCTGTTAATTTCAGATATATCTTAAACATTTCTCATATTATCAAGTTCTTTTGAAATACGACTTTCATAGCTTTTTTACACTTTCTGTTGTGAGCCTAGCCTTTAACAGCTGAGCCATCTCTTCAGCCCTTAAAAGCTCCTTTTCGCTTGTTTTTGTTTTGCTTTGCTTGGTTTGGTTTTGAGGCAGGGTCTCTTCACACAGCCCTGGCTTCTCTGAAGCTCACAGAGGTTTATTGGTTTCTGGTCTCCAAGCACTGGGATGAAGACTTTTGCCAGCACACCCAGCTCCTTTGCAGCTCTCTCAACCAACCCTCTAAGACTGGAAATATCAACTTGCTAAACTCTCAAAGAGTAAACTACAACCCTTGCCCATTAGTCTGAGGCTCTGGGCTATTTATTTACAAATGTGGAAATACATATTCTCACTTTAGATGGACCTCTTTCTGTTTATATTGTGTTTCCTTGATGGAAACGCAATGGGAGTTAAGTCTTCACCAGTTCTTTGTTACTGATAAACTGCCTGATTAAATCTTCAGTCTAGTTCTCTCCTGGACTAGTATTTGTCTTAACTAAACCACTATGCCTTAAGCCAAGCTCGCTGTTAGCATCCCTGCCATCCCAGCACCATGGAGGGTGAGAAGGGCAAATACAAGCTCTAGGTCAGACAGAACATACTGAGGTTCTGTGTCCAGAACAAAACAAAACATAAAACCTGAACCGGTCATCTTGGCACATAGTGTAATTGCTGAAACTAAAGCTCTGTTGACATTGTATTTGCTGAACTGTACCTCTCAGGCTTTATTTTGGTATCTTTTCATGTCTTAATCACAATTCTAGAGTAAAACAGAATAAGCATGCTGTCATTGAAGCCCTGATCTTCTCTAACCCCTGTTTCCACGTGAAGCAGAATCCAGTCCAGCAGGGCTCCAGGTTTCTTCAGGAGCCAGGACCCTCAGGCTTCATATCATAGCCTTCCCAGAACCCTAGGACTGCCTGCTGGCTATTGAGGCTGAGACAGCCTCAAGTTAACTCAGAGCTGTGGTGAGCACCCTGACTCTAGTGAGTCCAGGGCAGGAATACTGTCTCTGAATGTAACAGGGAAGGAAAAAAAGGAAGGAAGGAAGGAAGGGAGGGAGGGAGGGAGGGAGGGAGGAGGAGGAGGAGGAGGAGGGGGGGGGAGGGAGGGAGGAAGGGAGGAGGGGAGGGAGGGAGGGAGGGAAGAAGGGGTAGAAGGGAGGGAGGGAGGAAGGGATAGAAGGGAGGGAGGGAGGGGTAGAAGGGAGGGAGGGAGGGAGGGAGGTGGAGGGAGGAAGGGAGGGAAGTAGAGGGAGGAAAGTGAAGAGAAGGAGGGAGGAAGAAGGAAGGAAAAGAGGGGATAACCAGGATTTAATTTTGTTGGAGGTTTGGAGGTTTTTTGTATTTGTTTTTGTTTTTTTTGAGCAACCTAACTTAGGTGTAAAAATCAAACTTCCTTCTGAACAATGTGGCAACAAGCTAGGAAGTGTGAATGGTAGCGCGAAAACAGAGACTGTAAGAAAAAGCTTTTTACCAAAGCCCAAGGGGGAAGCTGGCCATGGCAGCTGACTGCATTCACAAAGGATTTTCCTGAGCTGGATGCAGGCCCATCATGCTATCTCCTAGCCTCTCCAAAAATCTGTTCACTGGCTCCTTGACGCCCTGATCTGAAGCCACAGAAAGGACACTCACTTGCTCTGGTCACCCACTCTCTCTCTCATGGCAGTTCCCATTGTCCTCTGGTCAGTTCCAGTTTGGGAGAAGTTGACTCCAGCACGGCCTTCTGGTGTATCTTTGGCTCATTCTGGATTACCAGAGCACATTGCCCCTGTGTCCTCAGCTCTCCCTGTAGGCATAGGCCTGAGAGCCAGGTCAGGCCAATCAGGCTGTCTCTGGAATTTCTCCCAAACCATCAGGAACAAATTCCTGCTTCCTTAAGTGAAGGGGTCATACTGGAGGAGTGAAGAGGCTGGTGCCATTTCGCTGGCCTGGAAGGCAACAAAGATGGGAGAGAGAAAAACAGTGAGACTGAATCCTGAGGAGGCTATCGAGCATACAGATGGAGCCAGGCCTCATGCCCACTGTGAGCCAATCCAACCCCTCTTTTCACTAACATACATTTGAACTGGACATCCCATTATTTAGTACGGAAAGAGTCCTGACCCATTCATACAATCTGTCCCAAAAGCTGGACTCTGTCCTTGAATAACCAAATTGTAGGTCTCCCACTAACCCCAAACTAGACTAGAGGGACATCACCAACCCAACAAGCGCATAGGAAAGGAACTTGGAGACACGCCCAATGGGACAGCTGAAAACATACCGCGGTTGGCTGTGGGAAGATGGGGTGGTCTTTTACCATAAAGACCCCACAGCACATGCCACTGGAGGAAGGGACTTTAGGATAGATTATTTGAACCTAGTCTGAGGAAAAGCTACCCACATCAAGTTGTGTAGAGATAAGAAACTCCCTCCCATTGAAGCGTTAAGGAGAAAACTGTCCCCCCATGATGTCACAGGGAAAATTAACCAGAAGCCCTTCCACTCCTGGTGACCCTAAGTTATGATGACTTTATCTTCAGGATGAAGATGCGAGAGTTTAAACCAAGTCGTTCTCACTTGTGGCCCTGGTTTTCCCGCACAGGGATTACGCTTGTGAGGGTCAAGTTGCCATGGAGATGACTTTAAATCACAACCTGGATGCTTAAATCAATGGAACCCTGAAACTGTCATTGGAACGTGAGCCCTGCTCCCGCCTGGAACTGTGCCTACTTTTCCTGTGACCTACCACCTGTGTGAGCCCTGGGGGTTCCTCGGATGCAATCTACCTGCTGAAGGTCCAGCACCTTGGGCCAGGTAGAGTCGAAAGTAGATGATGCCCCTCCATGACCCCATGGAGTGCCCATGAGAGCATCAGGAGGCCCCGCTAAAGGTTGGTGAGAGGTTCCAACATGGAAGCTGTATTTCTGTGCTTCTGTGCTCAGGTCTCTCTCTTCCCGAACTTCACCCTAGAGAGCTCGTTCAAGACTGAAGGGGAAGCTGAGTCTCTCACTTCTCCATGTTATGAACAAAAACATTCTTGTTTTATTTCTTTGAGTTTTCGGTCACGTGCCAGGAATAGTGGAAGTCTACATGGTGCCACACATTCTTATCTGGGACGTAATTTTAAAAACCATGGAGGCGGGAGAAATGGCTCAGCGGCTAAGAGTGTGCTGTGCCCTTGCAGAGGATACAGATTCTATCCCCAGCATCCATGTTGGGTGGTTGACAACTGCCTAGAATTCTATCTCTAGGGGTGGCTAACACTTCTGGCTTCCATGGGTGCTGATACTAGTGTACAATACCTACACAGAGATGCACATAGACACACAATTTAAAAAAAAACTTTAAAAAGCATTAAAATTTGAAAGTAATTGTTCCATTGTTCTATCTTACATATGGAGGGAATATGAACAAAATATAATGTCACCCATTTATAAAAATGTGATAAGGAAACCCATTATTTTGTACATTAACCAAAAGTTAATAGATGTTAAAATATTTAAGAATTTTTATATAAAAGTAACTTACCTAGTTAGTCATGTTGGTTTTTCCATTTTGGTGCCTGTAAAGTGTGTGTGTGTGTGTGTGTGTGTGTGTGTGTGTGTGTGTGTGTGTGTAAGTGTGTGCTGTTGATGCTGTTCAAAGTCCAGTTAAAGTTTATGGGGAAAGTCTCCAAACTACAGATTAGCTGTTTCCAGGCTTTTAAAAAACTATTATTCTGCCATGTCAGCAGTACCTGAATCGCAGGTGTTTCATGGTTTTTTTTTTTGGGGGGGGGGAGGTAGGGCTAATAGAGCCATTGGGAGGAAGTTGGCTTTTTACTAAACTTTCTTTAAGACAGAAACCAGAGGTCTGCGTATTATTCCAGCATCCCCTCTCCCTTCTCTCCTCATTTGGGTGAATATTTATCATACCGGCGACTCTTGGGATCCATAACCCACCAAAGATAAAGCATGCAGATGCTCTTGAAATGTTACCGAAGTGGCCCAAATGGACGCTGTGGAGACTTTCGCTCCCCAGAGTATTTCCTGGATGACTTTTATTTACAGGAAAACATATATTATCATTTTTGGTCAGGAATCCGAAGCTATCACCCTGCCTGTGAAAGCAATGTGCTGGTTATAGTCCCAGGGCCGCCTTGTGGATGGACCCGGTCTTCACTGAGCATTTCCTAATACAGAACATCCGCATTTCTCAGAGCCTCTCTGCAGTGGGAGAAGTAAGGTTTACTTTCGCTTTCTTTGACTTCTGGATTATCTAGAGTGGTTGGGTGCCAGTTTCAGAGTAACTTCAGGGTTGGTAAGATGCTCAGTGAGTGAGGGGGCTTGCCAACACACCTGGCAACCTAACTTCCCTCACCGGAATCCACACAGTAGAAAGAAAGACCCTACCTACTATTTGCTTTCTGATCTGATGGAGGCCTTTTCTCAGCTGAGGCTCCTTCTTCCAAGATGAGTAAAGTTTGTGTCAAGTTGACAAAAAAACAAAAACAAAAAAAACAGCACATCAACTTTGACAAGTTGACCTCTGACCCCCACATGCAGGTTGTGACCAGTGTATTATACAAACACTCATACACTACACATGCGCACGCACACCCACACAAAAATAAATGCAACACACACTAAAATAAGTGTCATTTTCTTAAATTCTAAAAATAAGTAATAAACATATGATTGCATTCCTAGAAAAAAAATTCATATGAGGGACCATCTTCAAGGGTACTCATATTACCACCAGTTTAATTTGTGTCCTATGGGCTTTGTGTTTATCAATGGCATCGACATGTCCATGCAACCCCCCCATACACACACACACACACACACACACACACACACACACACACACAAACATACACTATAGATATCTGTCCTTCAATCCCTACAAATCAAGGAAACAGACAAAAAAAGAATGAATTTTGGTAAGGTCTAACCCATGCCATTGACCAATATTTTTGATGAAACAGGTGGGAATTCAAGCTAAGTCCAGCTCCTTCCTGGATAGAGCGGGCCCGAGATCCCTGAGGCTTCTTCCAGCGCGGTGGAGCTGCAGAGAGCTGGGTTTCATGTGCTTGCCTGCAGACGAGCGGGCAGATGTGTAAATGCCCGTCTCCCAGGCCTGAGGATGGTTTTTAATAATCGAATATGGAGCTTGAGCCAACATTTTATTCAGGCACTAAATTTAAAAGTGGAGCCAAGAGACCTTAAAAAATTTATGATTCTACAAATGCAGGGAATTTTCCTCCACGATCCCTATCTCAGCTAAAAGCATAAAACCAGCCCTGTGTGGCTTGGTTCTTTCCCAAGCTCCAGCTCAGAGGGGCTCTTCTATCTCAACGTGGGGTCTCCTGAGGCAGTTTGCGGATCGGCGTGTTGAGTCAATGCCCACTCCAACTCTTATGCAGGATAGAGGAGGTTTCCTGAAGGTAGGAGCCTGGTTCTGGGCCTATCGCCTCCCACAACCCTGGGAGCAGGTACCTGAGTAACCTGTGATAAAGATGGTGTCTCCTCTTTAAAGAATAATTCCTGACACATTACCTCTCCCCCCAAGGAAATCAGGCCAGATCAATTCTCCCTGAATTGATGACAAAGCGAACTTGGCAGCTAGGGATGGCAACCCATGTGTCTTTGGGCCTCTCCTGTAAAGTACTTCTGTCTCCTTTCAGGATTTTTGCCCAAATGCCTGAGTCCCAACAGCATGTTGCTCTTTACCCCCTCCTGCCCTTCCTGAGCCAGATAGGATCCAAGGCCACCGCCTGTGTGGCCAAAGCTGCCAGGCCCGTCCAGGATCTGGACCTCAGAGGTGAGCGGAGGCTAGAGGAAGTAGCATACCCTAGGCAGCAGGACTAAGAGACCCTAGGCCCAGAAGGAAGAAGCCTGCTAGGCAGACACTACTCCCCTAGGGGTCTGTTTGCCAGGCCTCATCCCTTCAACCACCCATCAACAAGCATTTGTAAGCACCTACCATGTGCCCATATAAATGAATATAAGGCAGGGATCAGTCAACTCAAAAGAGAAAAAACAAAACAGGGCAGAGAGCAGTGAAGTCTGGGATGTTCTATAACGGCTAGTCAAGGATGGCATAATGTTTGGTGTGACATTTCTGTGGACACTTGAAGGAGGTAAAGGCATAAGTTGTTTGGACACGTGATGGAAAAGCCATCTAGGCAGAGAGAACAACAAGGGCAAAGTCCTGAGAGCGCAGCAGTGAAAAAGGCAAATCTGACTGGAGCAGAATGCTTAAGGGAGATAGGAGGGAGAGGGACATCTGAAAGGGCAGGGAGACCCTGGTGTAAGAATCACTGTGAAGATTTGATCTCCAAGGAAATGGCATGATCAGAGTCACATTTTTAGAGGACTATTCTGGTTCTTCTATAAGAGATTGGGACAAAAGTGGTGTTGGGGGTGGGTGCTTGTTCATTTTTTGGCCACCCAGACTCCCGAAATAATCACACAGAAATCTATATTAATTCCGATACTGCTTGGCCAATAGTTTAAGCATATTTCTGACTAACTCTTATATCTTAAATTAACCCATTTCTATTCATCTGTGCATTGCCACGTGGGTGTGGCTTACCAGCAAGGTTCCAATATGTCTGTTTCCTGCAAGTGGCTATATGGCTTCTCACTGATTCTGCCTACACTCTCTATGTATTTTTTCCAGCCTGGCTATATTCTGTTAAGCCATTGGCTGAAAGCAGCTTCTTTATTAACCAATGGCAATAAAACATATTAACAGGATACAGAGGGGAATCCCACATCACCTCCCCTTTTCTGTCTAATTAAAAAGGAAGGTTTTAACTTTAACATAGCAAGATTACTTACAACAAAACAGTTATCAAGCAAGAATTACAGTTACAATATTCATATCTGCTTTATCTTTTATCATAACTAAAAAACTATAATTATAACTATTCTTCAATTCCATCAAAGACTCCTGAAGTATATAATATTACCTAAGTAAACAGGAAGTACATTGTAAGGAACTTCCAAAACTCTAGGATTGATAGAGACATCTTGCTGCCTGGACAGTCACCCAAAGTTCTTCCACAACATTGGGGCACCCATCTTCAACCTACAGGCCCATAGTATCCAGCAGACTTTTCCATGAAGCAGGAAATTTCAAAGACAGTTCCACCAATATTGGCAGTTTGTCAGCCACTTTCTTCTGTGCCCTGCTAGAATGTCTGGCAGACTCTTTCATGAAACAGGAACCCTGAAGGACCATCTCATCTTTAGGAAAGTTTAGCAGTCATTTTTCTGTGGGTTCTGCATGTCCAGTCCATACAGCATAACATCAAGCAGTCCAGGCAAGAGCAGTTTCTTGTTCAAATGGCTAACAAAATCCATAAGGAGCCTCTTCAATGCCCATCTTCCTCTTGAAGTAATTGGTGCTGCCAGGAGCAGATGTGTCTCATTGTCATGAAAACTCCAAGTTTTTAAAATATCTTAAATGCCATATTCAAAGGTCTTTGAGAGATTTGAAGAATATCTATTTAACATATATATATATAACATATATATATATATCCTAACTAATATGGCTACAAGTATGACTATTAGAGATGATTATCTATTAACCTATATTTCTTAATTATACACTACATTTTAAAATGAGCTGCACAAATATAATACCTTAATCAAGAGCAGAAATATATATATATAACAAAATTGACCTTAAATTTGTATCAATAAACCAAGATCCATACCAACACTAATCTCTGTAGCATACCCCTTTAAATGCAAACAAACATTTATAAATGATATTTTGGGATTTGTACATAGTTCTCTCCAAACTGCTTCTTGCTTTTTGTTGGGCAAAGTAATTTTTGGGGGTGTTCATGGCAACCTTTCAAAGGAGTCTTGGTCCATCATACAACATTAGTCTGAAAGGAATCCACAGGTTCTCATAGCTTGAGCAAACAAAAGAAGAACCTCTCTTCCAAAGCAACAAATCCTAAGACCCACATTTTGAAGTCAAGATACCTTTAAAATATATATGTTGGTTTATCTTGGCAGTCCATACAATGAAAAATCTCTCTGTACTTAGTTCATTCACAGTCAAAAATTTCAAAGAAAACACAATAATATACATAATCCAGACTCTCTATGTATATTCCATCTTTATGTGGCTTATTTTTTCTTTAATCTATGACTGTCTGTACTCTGGCTCTTTAAAGACTTTGTTTTATTTTTTAAAAACCATTTTCTTCTTTTTATAACTCTCTATACTCTTTTTCTTCTCTCTCCCAAGCTTATATACATTTTCCAAACACACTTTGACCCATTTAGAGGTCTTTTTCATCTAAATTTGTCTTTATTGTTTATCTGTAACCCTTTTCTGACCAAGACTGATTCTTTTTTTAAATTTATTTATTTATTTTTATTTTATTGAGCTATACATTTTGCTCTGCTCTCTTCCCTTCCTCTCCCCTTGCCTTCATGCTCCCAATTTACTCAGAAGATCTTGTCTTTTTCTACTTCCCATGTAGATTAGATCAATATATATATATATATATATATATCTCTTTCAGGGTCCTCATTGTTGTCTAGGTACTAAGATAAAAAGGTTTTATATACTCCACAGTGCTTCCCAGAGTTGAGGTGGTAAGGAGAGCTCCTACCCAGCAGACTCAGAGGCAATGAACATGCCTCTGCCATGTTGGACTGGGTGGAGCCAGAAAGTAAAGCAGCCTTAGTTTTAGCCACACCATTTAGCATTTTAAGAAGCAGGTCTGGTAGACCTAAACAGAGAACTCTCAGCACATGAGGCATAGTCTTAGCTACTTTCTTAGCATCAGAACCCAAAGTGGGTGGTGGGCATCAACCCCCAAAAAGAGCCAGAGCTGTTCCTATAACTAGCATGAACCAGGAAGCCTTCCTCCAAAGAAACTGCACAGTTCTTGCCATTAAAGCTGAGTCAGGAAACTTCTTGCAGGAGCCATGCAAACAAAGCAAGAAACTGTGTTTTTGTCTGTGTATCTAGAATTCTTTTTCAAGCTCTCCCAGATTTTTAAGTAGATTTAGTTGACCATGTTGGCACCAATTTGTTGGGGGAGGCTGCTTGTTCATTTCCCAGCTGCCCAGACTCCAGAAATAATCACACAGAATTCTGTATTAATTGCAATACTGTTTGGCCAATAGCTTAAACATATTTCTGGATAACTCTTATATCTTAAATTAGCCCAGTTCTATTCATCTGTGTATTGCCACATGGGTGTGGCTTACCAGCAAAATTCTGATGCACCTGTCTCTTGCAGGCAGCTCCATGACTTCTCACTGACTCTGCCTTACTCTCTCTCTATATCTTTTCCAGCCTGACTATATTCTGTTAAGCCATTGGCTGAAAGCAGTTCTTTATTAACCAATGGCAATAAAACATATTAACAGCATTCAGAGGGGAATCCCATATCAGAGTAGAATGATGGAAATGAAACCCCAGAGATATGGAAATGCCAAGAAGGCTAAGGGTTGCTTATGATAGCAAGAGCCTATTGGCTTGAACTAGGTTGGCAGGACTCACTTTAGATACACTAAGTTTGAGATGCCTTTTAGACATCAAAGTGGAGATGTTAAGTAGACAACTTGACAGATGAGCCACTAGTTCAAGAGGGGAGTGGCAGCTGGAGATGGGTTTTAAGATGATACTACAAGCCACCAGACTGGAGAAACAAAGGGAGGGGGACAGTCAAAGGTTGTGTGACAAGAAAAAGAGTAGGCAGAGAGGGAAGAGGCAGGACCAGGACGTTTCCAGTCAAGGTTGGAAAGACGTGGAAGACCTCCAACCAGGAAACCGTTTCCTTGGAGCAGGATGACACCCTGGGAAGTCTGGTGTCTTAGAAGTTGAGAAAAACTGGTTGTCAACACTCTTGTGAGGCTGAGTCAGGTGACATCTGAGACTTGGCAACACTGTGACTTCGATGAGAGCTTTCTCAATGGAAACCCATCTGGTTGGACTAAGTTCAAAGGAGAATGAAGACGCTGCAGAAAGTACAATGAGAAATGGTCATTGTCAGGAGTTCACCACCAAAGTTCACAACCTCAAATGTTTGTGTGGGATGCAGACATCTGTCAGGGTACAGGAACAGGCGTGTACAGGGACGCCACATCCCCACACACCAACACTTGAGGATTTATCATGCATGACAAATATTTTCTAAACTGACAGAAGGTGTTTCCATAAACTGTTCCATAAACTGGAGCATCCTCAAAGTTCCCTTTCCTTAACAGAAAACTTCCTTCCACAAAAATAAAATGAACCGTATAACTTCTGAGAGCGAACTGACTCCTTGCTGTAGGTATTTGAAGGCTTCTTGATCTCTCACTTGGAATTTTAAAGGTTGTTGAACAACCTGACTGTTGTCCAGATCAATAAAGAAATAGATATCTGGGCTGGAGGTGTGGCTCAATGGCTGAGCAATGGCCTGACATGCACAAGACCCTAGGTTCAATACCCAGCACCAGTGGAAAAGAAAAGAAAGAAGAATCTGGTTTTCAAAATTCATCTGTGAAGAGAACAGTGGTTCAGATATGATCTCATAACTCTTACTTCACTGACAAGAGGCTCTGAAGTACTGCTTCACCCTCATCGCATCGTCTTGCTAAGCTTCATAGCCACAAAGACTAAACAGGAATTACTAGTTCTATTACACACGCGCGCGCGCACACACATACACACACACACACACACAGAGAGAGAGAGAGAGAGAGAGAGAGAGAGAGAGAGAGAGAGAGAGAGAGCAACCTGTGCAAAGTCTCTCTAAAAATAAATGATTTGGTATGGTGGTACCCATCTGCAATTCCAGTACTCAGAGCCTGAAGCAGGGGGATCAGGTGGACTGGGCGGGGGGGGGGGGGGTAGCAAAGAAAGCAGTATCAACCTTCCATGCAATGTTGTTTCTCCTGTATCCAAATTCCCAGGGATTCAGCGGCCCCAGTGTGCACCATCTCTGTGATGGGTATGTCCAGCACTGAGTGCTACATAGGCGCGCATGCACACACACACACACACACACACACACACACAAAGTGTTGTCCTCAACATCAGATTTACATGTTGAATAATCTATAGGTGCCTTGAAGGGTAAGCATAAAATAAAACTGGAGTCTTCCAGCTTTGGATTCTGTGAAAACGGGAGCCTTCACCTAACCAACTTGTTTGTCCTCGTCTTTCACAAATGTCCCAGTGATGGCTGTCAAAATGTCTCACCAGCCATTTGTAATAAAAGTTAAATGACTCATTGGCAAACTAGTTGATCAGAGTGGTGCTGGACCACTGTGCTGCTCTGATGGGGGGCTGCCTAGATGCCGCCTTCCTAATAGTAATGGGTCCATGTTGACTTTGACCTCACATCCAAAGTTCTCCATCTGGAGTGTTATTAATGCCCAGCCATTGGGTATTGATTTATTTTTACCAGCCAGCAACAGCAATTATGGGATTGAAACACGTGCAGGCAGACATCCACAGATGGAAAGAAAGTTCGAGACAAAGTCAAATTTACATATTCATTTGTTTGAATGAGGTGTTTCCAATGGGCCAAGAAATTAATAAAGATTTAATGAAACTGTGGGTGTGGGAATTGATTAACACTTAGAGAATACAGGTTAGGGTTTGCCTCCCTTCTTACGCCCAAGTAAATCTCAGTCCAATCAAAGACAGAACCAAAAAGATAGGGCTGGAGATGCTTCAGCTGTCACCATCACTTGTTTGTGCAGAAGACCTGGAATATAAAAAAAACAAGACCCAAGGGCACACAGGGACAGAGCAAAATCCGTGTTCAAATGAATGCTGGAAGGCCTTGTCTCTTGGTGATAAATCTAACCCAGGTGAGGAACTAAATGTCCGAGACCTGTTTCTGCCTAAAGTCACTGATCATCTGCTTTGGGAAGATGGCACAAGTCAGAACAAATGACAACAAGATCCAGACCCTGTCTTCCTGACTGGGGAGCCTATATTTAAAGTTCCTGTGACCTTCTACTAGTCCTGCATAATCCTGCTAAAATGCGGAGATCATTCTGTGTAAGCATTGAGGAGAATGGGGTTGGGCCAGCTCATCCAGCCATCAAGAAGTGTTCAGTAGATTATCAAGTATGAATAATGACAAAGGCCAAGCACCTGCTGTGACCAAACTCCCCTGGGACACATTGGTGGCATAAGCCATATCCTGTCAGAGATTGCAGGAAAAGTCTGAAAGACGAGACACCATCAGGCACCAAGTTCAGGAGTGATGGAGGTTAAACCATGTTGTTCAAGGTAAAACTGGAATCATTTCTGGGATCCAGGAGATGGGTTGGGGATCTCCACTCTCTGAACATTTCAGCATGTTTGGATGTGAGAACACACGTGAAAGCCGACTGTCAGCAGTATAGATGACCGACGGTAGTAAGGCAGTCCATGGAAGCTGTGTGACGGGGATGACCAAACATGACTCGGGAAGGGGTAGCAGAATTTGGAAAGACTGCACTTTCTCAGACAGCCCTCAGGAACTAGAGTGGGCAAGCCTGTGGTTTGGAGCCATTCTTAGCTGTTATTTTAAAGAATTTAATATATTGCTTGAATGAGTTTACTCTAAATTCTGTTATTACCTCTGTATTTATATTTGCTTTATTGCTTTTAAGAGATGATGATTTCCTAGCAGAATTTAAGATGGAAAAATAAAGGAAAACAGAATAAAGGCTAAGCGGTCTCCCCGCCCCTGTATTTCTCCGTCGATCTCACCTACGCGAATTCTTCATAATGTCACCAACTTCTTTTGTGTATGGTGTGCTCCACAGAGCCCCATACCAGGTGGAAATTGAGACATGGAAAGATCGTAAGGACATGTTCCCTTTCCTCTGCTTGCCCCTTTCCTAAATCACTTTTGACCCCACTGTAAGGAGACAATATTGAAAATACTCAAAAATAACCCCAGTAAAACATGAATCAGAAAGTGGCGGCTCCTGGACATGTTTTTAAAATTGCTTAGTTGCATTCAGGTCCCTTTAGTGCTTGGAGGACTTTAATAAAATTGATTTTCTGAGCATCGCCTTTTAGCAGCTACTGTATAAGCTTGAAATATGAACCCTTCATTGTTGAAAGTGTTTCATTTTTGCCCTGTTACTAATGATGAAGGGAGAGTGTGGGTTTGGAATTCTCCATGGCTGACATTCTCATAATTAAATAGCGTTAATAATAAAGCTTTGCAGATTTTGAACAAACCGGCGCAGAGGTGGAGCAGTGTGCCGTATTTCATTTAGAGACCGCGGCAATTAGCCCTTAATGAACAGCGGTACACAGAGACGTGCAAAGGAGCTGTTTCCACACATTCGTCAGACCACAAAAGGCAACGTTTTCATTCTGCTGATTGAAAACGATTCTTGGGATTCCTGCGGAAGGCCTCTTAAGTAATTGCATTGTGAAACTCCAATAAATAAAAATAAAGAGAGGGACATTAATTGCTTTTATATCTACAGTCTAATTTTAGCCACGCTCAGTACACTAAAAGCTCTGACTCTCTCAGGCTGTCTAACGATGGATCCAAAATCGAAGACTCGTTGTGAATAACATTTAGATTTAGATGGCAGTGTTTCCTATTCCTAACTTTGGAAGAGTTTTGCTCCCAGAGACACTGTTACTCCTTTCTGAGCTGGCGTGGGACTGTTTCCATAAGGTCCCTGGGGTAAGATAACACAGAAGTTGTCACCAAAGGGAAATGACAAACTTATCCTGAAGGTAAGTGAGAAAAAATACTCAGCTGTCAAAGTCAGAATGACTCAGAACTGGCTGACTTTTTACGGTCTGTTCTTGCCCCGCCCCCATCTCCCCACCCTGCCCCACCCCTCCACCGTTGCCTGAAGCTTTTAAAGTAAGGGTAAGTTATGTTTTAACAGTAGGTGAGGGCTAAGACTTATTTTTGCATAATTAAAGGTGTAATTCTTGGTTTTGAGATTCCCATCAGGAGGCAGGAAAGGAAAGAAAGACGTCTGGTTTTCCTGTGCAACTCAGTTCCCAGTGCACCCCACCACAGTAGCGCTTCCAAGGGACCGCCCTTTGTGGAGGCGTGCCCAAGTGTCCAGGATACAGAGTAAGCATAAACTAAAGGGGCTGATGGGTCCCGTGAACAGATGCAGGCCCACCTGCAGTTTGAGGCAAAGCATTGCAGAGGATGGCAGGTGTCGCCGACATAGGGTTACCAGATGTGCCAGCCCCTCTTTGAAGAGCTTTCCTAGTCTACCATGGAGCTGGGTATGCCCCTGTTAAAGGGCAGTTTAGCCTTTGGTGAAACTCTGAGAAAAGCTAAGAGTTACCAAGGACTGATGATGGTTAGTTCTAGCTGTCACCTTGACACAAGGTGGAATCACCCATCAGAGAGTCTCAATGAGGGACTGTCGAGATCAGGTTGACCTGTGGACATGTCTGTGGGGGATTGTCCTGACTGTGTTCATTGACATGGGAAGACCTAGCCTAAAGGTGAACAGTGCCATGCCCCAACTTTGGGTCCTGTAATGTATAAGATTCAGCTCAGCGGTTATGGGTGCATGGTCTAGTGCTCTTGCAGAGGACCCAGGCTTGGCTCCCAGCACCCATACCACACAACTCACAAGCACATGTAGCTCTAGCTCCAGGGGGTCCCATACTCTCTGGTCCCATCTGCACATAAACTCATGCAGGCATGCACACACACACCTAAATAAAAATAGTAATAAGTCCTTTTAAAAAGAGTCGAGAATACAAGTTGAATAGTGAGCACGCATTCCTCTCCTTGGACTCGACCGTGGATGTGACAGGACTAGCTGTTTTAAGTTCCTGCCTCTTGGGATTCCCCACAATGATGGGCTGTAACCTAAATCTGCGAGCCAAAATGAACCCTTTCTTCTTGTCAGTGTATTCTAAAACTAAAAGAGGCTGGATGACAAGTCAACTGAGGACAGGGATCCCCTACTCCGTAGAAGGACAAGTGCTCGTTGGTTTGTGGTAGAATGTTACAATACAAAATCCCTGCTACTCTGGAAATCCCCGAGTGATAAAGTTCCCCTTTTCCAGAGTCTCAATGTTCCCATATGGAGTCAGAGCTCATATTAGATGTCACAGATCACTCCGTGCTCTGATAACACAGCTGCTGGCCTGGAAACTGCCGGTGCTGGCCCCTTGCACCTTAGAGGACAGGCCTGGGTAGAGGAGACCGCTTTCTAACACACATCGGGATGAACAGCAGCTGTGTCAGGGCTTTGCCGGGACTCTCCATGCTCTGTTTAGGGATTGTAGGAACTAGACCCTTAAAACCAGAGAAATAAGTTGGCATTTCTTTTTCAGCATGATGATCTTTCTAAACAACAGCAACAAAGACTAAGAAGAGCCAGCTCTAAGTAACTATCGTCAGGAACCTGTCTACTCTTATCACTTCTAATCTTTTACATCCAGTTCTCCCCAACCCTTCCAAGGTCACGGGCAGGAAATGTTCCTTCTAACCCAGGCACCCGATGCCCTGCCTGGCCTGTGTCAGGGGCTCGTCATGTAGCAGCTGAGCTGATGGATACAACCGTCATCTCCTAAGTGTTTTTTTGTTGCGCTGAACTCTTTCTGTGGCGTTTGTCATTTAATCTATTGAGGTAGGATTGTTGGAGCTAATGGGATTACTGTCCCACTGGCTGTCACCAGGCGACCTTGTTAATAAAATCCAGAGAGGGAAAGTGAGTGTTCCAAGAGCATGTGGGGGTCAGTCAGAAGTCCAGGGACAGATCTGGGTCCCTCTGTCAGCGGTCAGCCCGGGCAATGCTGATAGAGGCAGCGTTTTCCACATCTGGTTCTGAGCCTTGCCTCCCCCGCTGTGGGGAACTCGGAAAAGCCTACACACATGGGGCAGGGGTTCCACCTCTGAGCCACGGCCCAGCTCTTTTTTCTCTGAGGTAGAATTGGGTATAGAATTCCCTTCTAGATACAGGAACCTTGAGAACTCAAGCAAGTGGAAAGCAAAATTTAGGAGTTTGCCCTTCAGCCACTAGCTCATCTTTTGAAGAGAAATGTCTGTTCAGATCGTTTGCCTGTTTTAAGTCAGGTGGCTTGCTCTTTCATTGTTGAGTTTTAGGGACTCTTTATATATTCTGGCTATTAATTTCTTATCCTGTACATGATACCAATATATTTTCTCCCTTTTACATTCTGTTTGGTTGGATCCTTTGTTGCAGAGATGTTCTATATTTTTATTTAGTCCAATTTCCCACCTCCTTTTTTCTTTACTTTTCTTTTTTTCCCCCTTCACTATCTCTGTTCATAGAGTGAGAGCCAAGGAACCACTGCCTGGGTGAGTCTCATGTAGCCGAGAAATGTAACATCCCTCCACCCAGTTTCATTTTTATTTCTCTAAATAAATTAAATAATTAAATAAATAAGTCTCTCTTGGAGGGCTGGTAAGATGATTCAGTATCACCAAGCCCTATGACCTGTGTTGGATCTCTGAGTTCTGCATGGGGAAGGGAGAGAACCAACTCTCTCAAAAGCTGTCCTTACACACACACACACACACACACACACACACACACACAACAAATGAATGATATGATTTTAGTAATCACACTTAGAAAACCTATCTGTAAAAAGAGAACCCATAGAATGCCACCAATAATTGGTATCCTCTCAAGTAACTCCTGAAGAAGCGTCAAAGGTTTGGGAACCATTGTCCAAATAATTTAACTCCCTCCTTTTAAACAGGGACCCATGTCCTGTGGAAGCTGAGTTTCTGGAGGTAGCCATGCCCTCCCTACCTGCTCTTCCATCCTCTGTCCTGAAGCTGAGGA
The DNA here is from genome assembly GCF_018167655.1 of Microtus oregoni. Classification (NCBI taxonomy): domain Eukaryota; kingdom Metazoa; phylum Chordata; class Mammalia; order Rodentia; family Cricetidae; genus Microtus; species Microtus oregoni. The sequence continues at coordinate 58,791,071 of NW_024543063.1, read as the reverse complement.
GCATCTTTGGCCAGAAGGTAGGGAACCAAGTGATCTAGACAGCAGTGAAGGGATTTCCATGTGTGCTGGACTAATGGCGCTTCCCTAACAAATGATGCATTCCTAATCCCTGCAGTGGCTGACATGTAGAAGCAGGGTCTTAGGAGGGAATTAGATGGTGAGAGTAGAGCCCACGTGAGTGGGCCAATGAATGCCCTTGTAAGAGAACAAGACCTTTGCGAGTGTTTGGATCTGAAATGTCCTTCACAGGCTCCTGTTCTGAACTTTTAGTTCCAAGTTTACAACATTTCTTTTGGCTAGTGGAACATCTAAGAGGTGGGGCCTGGGTAGGAGAAGTAGGTCACCAGGAAAGGCCCTTAGAGGTTACACCAGGACTTGGGACCAGCCTGCTTCCTGGTCTGTTATGGGCAGTGACAGGCCTGCCGCCTTGCCTCTCCCCACTCAACCATGTACCCAAATCGTTCTGAAAGTAGGAGCCAAAGGAGCTTTTCCTCCCTGAAGTTCCTTGTGTTGGGTGTTTGTCAGAGCGGTAAAAGCATGGCCAGCTTGTTCCCTCTCTCCCCCTTTCCTGAGAACACAAGAACACAGGCCTCTTGCAAACCTGAACACAGACCCTCCCCAGACTCCAGACCTGCCAGCACCTTGATCTTGTGCTTCTCAGCCTCTGGAAACGTGGGGAACAAATTGTTCGCCGTCTCGGCCATCGGATACAACAGTTCCGAGCTGACAGGAGCAATGCCTTTGGATGTTGCTGAAGCAAAAACACCGTGTTGGCATGAAATCACACAACCTTACTTAGTGTTTTCCTCCCAGAACAGCCTGTAGATAACAAGGTGAGAAAAGACGGTTCTATTTGTTTTTCCTAAGGAGGAAAAAAAAAATCGACTCAGGTTTAACTAGGTAATTAATTAATTCACAAGTAGATCCAAGTGGGAACGATTGTGATACAATGAGTGTGATAAGGAATGAGCCCTGAGGTGGGTGGTGATCAAAGAGATGAAACCGTTTTGATTGGGCATCCTATTGCAATTCTATTTCAATATAAATAAGCTGACACCAGAAGCAAGCCATTAACCCCAAAGCCGCTGGCTGTTCATTAGCCAGGGCATAATTTTACATTTCATTATTATTCATGTTGGCTAAATTTCCATTAAAACCAATTTAGTAAACTGGCCCTCCATGAGCTTGAAATTAGTGGAGGAGGAGAAGGCAGGGAGGGGACAAGTCAGGCGGCACTTCAGCGTGGAGGGAAGAGGCGCTCACAGGCAGGGAGGCAGATTGCCACTTTAATTAAAGATAATGTCTCAATTCACTTTAAAAAATGAGTCTCCAGAAGATGCCTGGGAACTTTTTTTTTTCCTGGCCAGAGCATCTGGTTCATTCCAAGGGGGCATTTTCTATTGCTGGATTTCTGCTGAGTGGAGAGAAGCCACTCCCTTCAGCATCCCTGGCTCCTTGCTGAGCTGTCTCTGGTAGGGAAGGGAGAACTGAGAGCTAGCCCTTGGCCAACCATCACCCTGCATTTAGTGAGCCGTCTCACTGCCGTGCACTGGGCTAACACCTTTCATGAATTAGTTCATTTAATTTATTCTAATCTCTCTCATGAGGTAGAGTATGTCATCATCACCATTTCACACACAGGAAAGCTGAGGCAGAAGATGAGTAATTATTACACAAGTCATAGGATGGAGATTCAAACCCAGATTGGTTCAGTCTCTGGACAAAATCACCGAGCAACACTTTTTCCTGTGATGAGGATCGAACCCAGGGCTTCCCCCATGCTAGCTGAATGTTCTACCATTGGGCTACGTCTCCAGTACTCCTTTGACTTTTATATTGAGACAGGATCTCACTGAGTAGCCTAGATTGACCTTGAACTCACTCTGTGTCTTAGGCTGATTTAAACCTGCAATCCTCCTGCTCAGCCTCCTGAGTTGCTGGGCTTCCTGGCTTGTGTGGGCAGACTCATATTGAACACATTTTATCAGGGCCCAATAGACACAGCTTAAAGTACCTCGTCACTTGCTAGTGGAGATTGATCCACAAGGGAGTGCTGAGGGGTGGGTAATTTGTAGGGGTCCTTGAAGCCAAGCCAACGGATCTGAACTGCCTCTTTGGGGATTTGCCAATTGCAAATCCAAACCCCGATGGGGCGTCTGTGAAGAGAATTTAAAACAGTGTTTAATGGTCATATGTTTAACTTAAGTTTGTTACAAATAATTTAGCTTCATTTCAGAGGAAAGAGGAAACCTTTGAACAGGGCATACAAGATTGTTCTGTATCGCTGAAAGTGTTTACAGTTGAGTTGTTCTAGTCTAGACACCAAACCTATGAGGCAGGTACTCCGCTGAGGAATGAGGAAACTGAGGCCAGCAGAAGAGGTGACTCTGGGCTAGATTTCACAGCATGCAGAAAGTAGGGCGGGGATGGACGCCAGTGCTTGACTCTTCAGAAAGGTGCCCAGTGCAGAGGAAAGATAGGAAATGATGGAGATTGGCAAAGTGTGTCTGCCTTCTGCACCGGCCCAGGTGACGACTCCATCACCTGCTCTTCCAGGAGACTGCCAGGTCAGTGTTGCCCAGAAGCCAGTTCCTACGCTGTGAGGAGGGCTGGCAGCAGTCAGAGGGTTGGTTTGCCAGAGGGCAGGGGGCCCAGTACAATTTGAGGATCAGGTGGACCAAGTGTCCATCACATAAATGAACCCGGTCCTTGGGGCCTGGATGCCATTTTGGGGAGAGTAGAGCTTTGCTTCCACGCACCTGGACCAGCAGGGGGGTAGACTGCATGGTTCCCATGTAGGAAGTGCTCTGCATCCCTGTAGGAAGTTATCATGCCTACCTCCTCCTTGACTAGGAAAATGAAAGGTTTGCTCACCGGCAAGTATCAGAGCTGGCCCAAAGTCAGTGTCCTACCTCAGCACAGCCTATGCTCCAGCTCCATCGAGAGCCCTGTGCTTGGTGAGTTCCCTCCTTGGGGCACTGTCAGCAACGGTCCCTACTACCGTTTCAACCTGCCTACCTTCCCATAATCTCTGCAGAGGCTGAAGCCATGTCCCAGACGTTCTCTTTGTCCCCTGTGTCTGGAAGTTTCTGATGACTGGCCCAGACTCTGCCACTAAAAGGATTTAGCCCTAATTCCCCCATTTGGCCACCTTTTCACTAAATGGCCTTGGGTGAGCAAACCCTATAATCGTCCTGTCCCTGTTCCACAGTCCAGATGGTACAGCAGAGATTCAAACCTAGACCCATACTCTAGATGATGCTAAATGACATGTTTAACCTAGGGCTGACCACGTACTGAAAATCAGATGGAAAAATCCCCCTGACTGCTGGTAATATTTCGGGTCTGATGTCTGGGAAGTGGAGCTCGGAAAGTTGCAAGGCTAAGTGACAAGGTGGTAACTCATGCCGGAGTTGTGTTCCATATCAGGTAGCTACTGTGACCTTCCAGATCCCTTTATCAGTTCCGCTTTCCTCTTATGGCCTCCACAAGCCCTCACTTCTTTACCTAATCGGAGGCCGGGAGGAGCAATCTTTCCCTGGGAAAGGGATGCTGTCCGCAGAAAGCCATCCAAAACGGTGCCATTTGTGGTGCAAAAAGGCCACAGGCAGTCTCTCCGTGACACGTGCACAAAAGCTCTTGTCGTGGACACAAATAAGAGGAGTTGAACCCTCACCCGGTGTAATTCACTCCGTTTATTGACCAGCGTTCTCCCCCCCCTACCGCCCCCGCAACCCTGGGTGCCTTTGCATTTGTCATCGGTTCAGAGACCCCTGGCATTCAGCGTGATTTGTAATGTAAATTATATAATTGTACTTTCACATATTTTAACATCAAATGAAATGATTGACTACAGAATCGGAGCTGTCTACAGGTGGGGGTCAATTACCATCTGAATAATCGCGGAGGCACACAAGAATAGCATAGCCGCTGAGCGTGACATATTTTTATCTCTATGCATTTCAATGAAGTCGGGCTGGTACATAAAAGGTTATCACCTAGGAAACATATTTTCCTAAGCACAAGTTAAACATGCAAGGGAGATCAGCAAAGATATTCAATTTAGCCAGTCAACCCTAACCTATTAATATTTTAACAAAATCCAGTGAGGATAATTTTTTTCTTTGATCCCATTTCATGTGAGCAGCCGGGAAAGGGAAGAAAAATTAAAAACAAAATAGTCAAGCATACAGAATGAGGTTATGTATTAAGTGGGGTATTTAATGTTTCTGGCATTTCATAGCCCAGGGGAAAGTGCGGATGGATCTAACAATCAAGGGCTGTGTTCCCTTGGCCACAAAGTTCGAGACGCATAAAATAATCTATACCTCCAAGCTGACAAATCACACCCGACACCCGGCTTCATCTCACCGGGACTCCCAAGATCAGCATTAATCACATGTTACACAGAGTCAAAAGAAAAGCAAATCACACCATGCCGGAAGTGAAGCGGAAGGTCTTCGGGAAGGGATTTTAATCAATACTAGGTGGACTGATAACCCGGAGCTACTGTTTTCATCTCCTGATATGAAAAGAAATGGATGCAAAGCACAAAGCCACCAGGAGCCTATGGAGCCCAGGATGTCTCGAAGAACTAAGAGTGGTTAGATGCTCAACTTCCTTTCTTAGTTTGTGACAAGAGGACCTTGTTTTCAAAGGGAGTCAAGCGGTGTTTAGGCCTCTTATTTCCAGAGTTTATGTTTCCTCTAGACCAGTGGTTCTCAAACTTCCTCATTTATACTTAAACCTCCCCCATAAAACAGTTCCCCATGTTGTGGGACCCCCCCTAACCATAAAGTTATTTTCACTGCTACTTTATAACTGTGATTTTACTACTGTTATGAATCATAACCTGGTAGGCAGAATATCTGATATGCTATCCCCCCAGGGGGGTCAAGACTCACACATTGAGAACTGCAGCTCTAAATGGGCACGCTGCCTATACCAGCAGACTTGTAGACAGGGCAGTGTATCATAGGCATTGGTCTGAAACACCCCTGTGATTCGTGAGAAGCCCAGCCAAAGCCACTGTGAAGTTCTTGGTCACACTGATGTGAAAGATGCTATTAGAAGTTGAAATGTGTCCTGTCCAAATTCCTGCGTTGATCTTGGCACCCCACTACTGCACAGTGTGGCCTTGTTTGGAAAAAAGAGAAGTTGCTGACGTGATGGGTTAGGGTGAGATCAACCGCAGCAGGGTGGACCCCCAATGCAATACAAACAATGTCCACAATGGGGGAAATGGGGCATAGACACATAAGGTGAACATCATACGCAGGTGACAACAGATTAGAACCCCAAAGACTGCTAAGAAACCACAATGGTACTTATTTTTCCCCACAGCTCTGGGATAGCCAGCCTTGCTGACATCTTGATCTTGGAATTCTGGTGTCCAGACTTTGGATGGAATCAGTTTTTGTGGTTTAGGCCTCAACTCATAACTCTTCACTATAGCAGTACCAGCCTACTATAGGAGCACTGGAAAACATGCCATGTACCTCAAATTTTAAAGATTTAAAGATATGGTTGGTAATTATCTTGCCCAGAACTGATGTCAAGACACTGGAAAGCTGAACAAGTATGTATAAATACCCACCTCAGTCAGATGTGACCTAAGGCCCTTGATCCAACCATTCCTGAAGCTCTATCCTTAGCCTTGCAATTATATGCTTTATCAGACTCCCATTTTTAATTTATTGATTAGAATTGAATTTTGATTACAAACAAAGGACCACTAAATTATTTATTCTAAAAGCAGTCAGTGTGAACTCCAAATAACTTGAGAGACACGAAGTCTTAGGATAAGGGCCCTAACCATAAAGGACATGCTGATTAGATTCCAGAAGGATTTCATCCAGTTTGGAGCTGTGTGTTTTCAGAGAGGAAATGGGCAGATTCTGAGCAAAGGCATTGGGCGATGAGGGACCTGTGTGCTGAACTTCAGGAGGGTGTGAGATGGTTTTCCTGAAAAGAAAAAAAAAAAAAAAAAAAAAAAACCTAGGGAAAACATGGCCAATGAGCTCAGATGAACACAAGAGGGTTGGTTTCTTTTCTGTTGATGTGATCCAGTAAAGCACGTGCATGCGCGCACGCGCACGCGCGCGCGCACACACACACACACACACACACACACACACACGAGAAATTAAACGAGGGGAAAAAAAGAAAGATAATCCCTCCCAGGCATGCACAGAGGCTCATCCCACTAGAGACTCTAGATTGTGTCAAGCTGACCATTAACACGCTCAAAAATGGCAATGTAAGGAAGGCTTGAGGTTCTCTTGTGGGAGCCAGGAATGGAAGTGGGTCGCCACGGGAGACAGGCTCAGAGTGGTTGTTTAATGCTCTGTGAGAAGGAAGGAGCAAGCACTCGGTCACCCTGGTGTCGGGGTGGGGGGCAGCTCAGGGACAGGGACCACTGTCACTGAGGCACCTGGGGGGGGGGGCGCGGTTCCTGGACGGGGACCACTGTCACTTGCCGCACTTGCTGAGTGGGTCAGCAGGTTGGAGGACTTGAAGGCTTCTCCCAGATTGGGCTGCCAGTTCCAAAATTCTTCCACTGAAACTCAAGAGAGTGTGGTCACTCCCTTTGTTACTTTCAGACTTCGGCTTCCACACTTTAGGTTAGAGGAGTTGGCCTTGAAGATCTAAATCCTCCAGCTGAACCCTGTCAGTGTTCAGAGAGCCCCACCTAGCCAGTTCATGCACTTTGTCCTCTGTCCACACGCCCTTGGAGCTATGCACTCACCTGGGAAACACAATGTCAAACATTCATCTTTGTTCAAAGGAATGGACAAGGCTATCGGCAGGTGACTCTCGGTGACAGGAGCACACAAAATGAGAGATCACCGTTCTTATTCTTTTCCACTTTGCACTAATTAAATTACCTATGCCTTAACTGAGAGTTGAAAGCTGATATCAAGTATATAATCAATCTGGCTATAGATTGCTTTTATAGATGGCCCATATTAGAAGTTTAGCATACTTGAAGCCAAGCGGCCAGTTGAGGGATAACCTGAACGAAGGCCCACCCCTGCACCACATAGCTCTTGATTCAGGCTTTAGGTTTCTTTGGAAGAACATGGCCTTTGTGTTGAGGCTCAGAGTGGATCTGGGGAGGTGGAGGTGAGGACGGGAGGTGGGAGTGGGGGCAGGGTCCCGACTCCTTCTGTTATCCCTCTAGCAGCTCCTCAGACTGCAAGCCCCTTTCAGCTAAGTCAACCCCCCCCCACCCCCCGCCCTCCATCTGTAGGTTTGGTACTGCAGACAAACTTGAACAACAGAAGAAGGAATATTTGCCCCATATTGGCCAGCATGGCTGTCAGCTGGACCGAGAGAGCGAAGCCACTGCTGTTCTCAGTCAGGAGAAAAAGCAAAGCCGATCATTGGAGGAGTCTCCACCTCCACTCACTGGGCAGAAAAGGGAGCCTGAGGTCACTCAGCAAGCAGCACGCAGAGGCGACCTTCATCTTGGCTCACTTGGGCACTAACTTACTTTTCAAATCAGTCATCCTGTTTAAAAAAAAAAAAAAATCCTCCGGGCTGGAGAGCTGACTCATTAGGGAAGGGACCCTCAGTGCCAAGCCTGACCTTGATCCCCAGGACCCGCATGGTAGAAGGAGAGAGGGGATTCCTACAGGCTGTCCTCTGACCTCCACATATACGCTGCGGTGCCCCCATACCCACACAGAAAACAAATACATGAAGTTAGAAAGCAAAACCTTGGAACTGAACCCCAGTTCCAAGTTCCAAGTATGAACTGACCTCAAGTTCATACAATCCTTTACGAACGCCCAGCCATTGGTATTTTAGTGATGAGATTGATCTTCTCAACCATCTATCTCTTGGGTTGGAAGAATTCTAGGAAGTTATAACATTTTCTTCTCAAACAAGTAACTCTTCGCGAAAATGCATCTTTTCACATTAAATCTGTTCATAGGCTTGCCGAGCACACACACAGGGGCCACTGGAGTCTCCCATCCCCCGTGTCCCGGTTTGTGTTATCTTTCAGTCACTGTGACTAGATACCTGACAGAAGTTTGAGGGGGGAAGGATTTCTTTTGGCTCAAGTTTTAGACTGGGCAAACCATCAGGTGAGGGAGGCTGCAAAGGTGTGGGGACAGGGAGAGCTTGTCGCATGCCAATGGCCGGGAGCTCGGGCTGGAAGTGGAGCTCACACAACGTGCCACTAATCCCCTTCCTAGGACCCTTGTCCAAAAGCTTACACACACACACACACACACACACACACACACCAATCAGTGCCACTGAATGAGAATCAGACACGTGCAAACACATGAACTGGTGGGGAATATTTTTACATCCAAACCATGATCACTTTTGAAGGATGTCAGGCAGGGGTCATTGTTTTCAGCTGGAAAACAAATTCAGAGAAGAACGGTGTCCCACCCATGGTCACAGAACTGGAAAAGCAGGGTTGGTTTAGAACCCAGGTTTCTCTGGCTAGATGTGCATTAGGGTCCCTAAAGACCATTAAGAGCAATAGGTATTTTAAAGGGGTCACCTTCTGACTTTTATACACCGAAGTCCCAAAGTCCCACATCCAGCAGCATAAACATCACCAGGAGCTGGCTGGGAACACGCAAATTCTTCATTCCACTCTAAGGCCAGATTTGGAGGTGGGCCTCAACCCTGCCTTTAAATCCTCTGGGATTCTGGTCCATGCTCAGATATCAGAGCTGCTGCACTGGAGGGCGGTGGCGTTGTGTGAGTTTGCTTAAGGGCAGGTCAGAAACATGGGCACCAAAAATTCAGGCTCATCATGCCTGAATCCTTTAAGCGAAGGCCAGAGTCCAAAGCGCTGAAAAGCTTGTTATGTCTCAAAGCTAAGACAGCTTTGGCTCCGAGAACACAGGAATAAAGGCTTGCTCTCTAGCTTGCTGGCTCTCAAAGCCTGGCCCCAAATCCTCTGCCTCTCACACACCAACAGTGCAGAACTGAGCCCAACTCCGCCACTCGGCTGATTATATTCTGGGACAGGGTGACCAGATACTCTGATCCTGTAATCTTTGGAAAACAAAGAGCCTGGATGTCTGGGGTGAGCCGAGTGGGCTGTGAGGTTCTCGTTTCATCTGTAACATGCTTGGCAGACTCTGAATACAGCCGTATGTTCCTTCCACTACCCACACTTACTCCCTCTGGGACGTAAGCACTCTACTCAGGGACATATTAATATGCAATGAAAACAAATATTACCAAAAAGATGGAAAGTACGAGAGTCAAAGGCATCAGTGATTATGAAAGTTGAGAGATCAGGCTTTTTTTTTTTTTTTTTTTTTTTTTTAACCTGGGGACTGAGCCCAGAGTTTTGCAAATGCTAGGCTAGGCAAGCAATCCATCACCAAGTTAAATCCCAGTTTCTTATTCATGTATTTGTTTATTTATTTACTTAGAAACGGCGTCTCACTAAATTGCCCCGACTGGCTTAAACTCACAGCTCTTGGTTTAAGCCTCTGCTGCATCCCTAGTTACAGGCATAAAGAATGGGTTTATTTCCCCACCCTTACAAAGATTCTGAATCATTGGGTACAGGGAGAGAATTGTCACTCAAACTCGCCCATCTGTCCTGCGATGCATGGCTTAGCCCAGAAACTCTAGACACGATACAGACAGCCAGAGAGACAGACAGCCAGAGAGAATGCCGGGGCAGGAGGCAGCAGGTAGGTGAGAAGGCAGCATTTCCCTGAGGCCGGTCCCTGCAGAACAAAGGGGACACTCTGGAATGGTAGGACTTCTGCCAACAACCAGTTTCCAGACTGAGTTTGGCTGGCAGAACAGCCTCGTTTAACCCTTGGCTCAGGTCAACGGTGTTATTTTTAAAAGGCAAATTTGCAGGTAGTAATGAACAAAATCAGAGTCAGGAGTGGCAGCACATACCAGTAATCCCAGCTGTAGGGACGCTGAAAACAGTGACTCAAATTCAAATGTAAGAAGTACGGGACTGGGGCTGAACCCAGCGATGGAGTGTCGGCCTCAATGAGCAAGGCCGTGGATTCGATCCCCGGCAGCACAGACCAACAATAAACCCCATGGCATTTTATGCTAAGATGAAACATCTCCCCATCTTAACCAATACCCCAGAAGTTGCTTGGACTGGAGCTATGGGTCCACATGGTAGCCATCTCCCCTCTGGGTGTTTCCTACCTGGCCTCAGCAAACGTTGGTGTGAATAAGGCCTAACAACAGCAGCCTCTGGGCTTACAGCATCTGATATCTGAAACCCAGGTAGATGGTACTTCAAGCTAATGGAGACTGGCTGTCTTCTGGGCAGATCTACTGCCATAGAGAAATGGGTGTCAAAATGGAAATCTTCAAAAGATAGATCCTTTACAGTCTAAAACCAACAACCTAGTCCGTGTTTACTGTTGGGAGCTCTGAACCCCCCGGATCCTGAATTTCTGGTAAACAACTTGTTTTCCTCTGCTCTGAGACAGCCTGCAGCTGCTCTGAGCACGAGACCTTCAAGAGTTCCTGATGGCAGGGGAGTGGTTTCTGGTGCGTTTGGCTGGGGCATGGCTATTAGTTAAGGATCTCTATATAAGCGGCTCTGGTACACAATAAAGGGGCATTCCTGTTTCAAGGATGACCCGCCTCTCTGTCTGTGCGTCTTTGTGTGTCTCAATCTCCAGCCCCCTGCCCGGTTCACGAACTATGAAGTGGCGCATAGAGCGCAGACGGGCATGATGCGCCGCAGTTCACATCATCGAGACAACAAATCAAATGCAGTAACTTGTACAATTACAGTTTTTAAGAAACACTGTTCTAGTTATTTTAACATCTTTAGCTGTGCTCATTGCCTGCCCATCTTTTCAGTACAAGCACCATGCTTTGGCTGGATCTTCACATTCCTCTGAAAGTCAAAGGTCCTCAAGTTGCTGCTGCTGGGCAGTGGGTGAGAAGTTTAAGGTCACTGGAGGACTGTCCTCAACAGGAACCATGGGGCCTCGGTCTCTCCCTCTTGTCTTTCAGTTCCTAGGCACAAGGAGTAGGGTTTGCTCCGCCACGTGCTCCAACCATGACGGGCTGCTAGGAGCTCAAAGTACAAGGCCCAATGCTTCCATTCACAGTGAAGAGTGAGCTTGGCTAGATCTGCCCTCTTTATAAGCTGATCGCATCAGGTCTTTGTTATAGCAACTGAACACTCACTAACACATCCTGTGTTCTGGTCACTGCTGTCTATACCCAGTACCTACAACTCTGCAGGCACTCACCAAATGACTGTTGGATGAATACAGTCACATGTGTTGAGAGTTTATGTATGCAAGTATTTTCAGCATTTTAAAAGTACAAAGATTCCAGAGCATCCCCGAGAAGGAATTTGTCGAGAAGTTTTATTTTATTTTATGCCAAGGATGGAACCGAGAGCTCTGTGCATACTAGTCAAGCATACTAACCCTGAGCTATATCTCACCTCTTTGTATATTTTTATTTGGAAACTGGATATGGCTAAGTTGCCGGGCTGGACTTGAACTTGAGACCTTGGTAGTGCATCCTGTCACGGAGCTGAGATTACAGGTATGCATTGCCACCTAGTTCACCTTACCGTTTAACCAATGAGGCAACTCAATCAAAGAACAGTTGACCGTTGTGCTCAGTGATGCCCAGATGCTGCCCAGTGCAGCTGGGATGGAGGGACAGGCACACATATGCTGAGACCTGTCCATCACTTTCTCTTCTATCCCCTCCAAACTATTACTGTGGCTATATTTCCAAGGCAGGAACTAATAAACCAAGTGTCCCTGGAGCCAGACTGGGCCCTGGAATCTCTTTTTCTCTTTTTGATACAAAGTAGGAACTCACCAAGAGCCTGTTGAAGCTGTTATTAAAATGGTTATTTGTCTGAGAATAAAACAGAAAGGCGGTTAAAGAGACCCTGCGAGCTAATGAAAAAGCCGTCATTATATAGCTGGGGATCCTCTCACGGTTCCATTTCTGTTTCCTTTCTTTTGTTGCTCGGCGTTTATAGATTCCTATTTTCCCATATATAAAAAGTGGAAATTTTTGTTTTACTACATCCTTTCACAAGGACCTGCAAGAGGCAAAATGTGCTAGAAGAAAACACAAACCATGCAAATATTTATAAAACTGAACTTAGTTTACAAGTTCAGAGGGTTATTTTCTATACATTATCTCTTTGTTCCCAATGAGGAATGCCATTAGAGAGGCAATGATTCTTAGCTCCGCCAGAAGGAGCAGAAGGGGGCTGGTGCTACGTCCCCCACCAAAGATACCAGCAATAGAGCCAAGGCCTGTTTCTTCTAAGTCAAGGTTAACAAGAACCACTGGGGAAAACAGGCTGTAACTCCCGAGAACCTTTGTGTATTGGGGGATGGGGGCAAAAGTAGAGGACATAGTAAAGGCTAGTACCTGGCTAAGCACCTCCTCAAGTGAACACCAGAGCAAAGGTTCCGCAGAACCTGGGGCAAGCCAAAAGTGAGGAAAGGGGGGAGACTATCTCAAGAAAGGGGCATGCCTGGTGGTTCAAAGAAAGCCCCAGAAATGGCCAACAGTGCCATCTGCGTCAGAGGAGAGATGGTGGCAGAGAGAGGGAAAGAGGGAATCAGGACCTTGAGCATCTTAAAGGACTTTGACCTTTTCCCCTCTGAATACTTGGAAATACAAGACCTTTCTTTGGTGGACAGTGGATATAGGGAAGTACTGGGTTCAGAAGCCAAAGCAGCCTCTTTTTGTTCCTTAAGTCTGAATTACTCGTTGACCTGGCTTGTCTGTGGCTAGAAAGAGGTCACACCTGAAAGGTCCAAGCCTAGCTCTTAAGCTGCAAAGTTTGGCTCTCCCCTGAGTGCGGCTCCTGCTGAGTCCAGACTCGACCAGAATAGAGGAGGAGGCTGAGGAAGTGCCCTGCTGCTATAGTACCATCTCCCTCATGAAGGGCAGGGCTTCGCCTCCTTACTGAGTCACTTATATACAGTTTGAGACAGGGTGGTATGCCCCAGGCTGGCCTCAATGTTGCTATGGAGGAGAAGATACCCTTGAACTCCTGATCCTCCAGATTTCCTCTCCTGAGTGCTGGAATTAGAGGGAACCCCACCACCAGGTTTACTGCCTGTGTTTACAGGAAGGATTTGCTCCTTCTCCATGCTTGGGCTGTGTGTAATTGGGGAGCCATCATCTTGTTTGCAAGACTGATGCCTTCTAGTTCTCAAATCACCTTTGAAGTGTCTCTTTGAGGCCTGTCCTCCCAGACTGGGAAAGCCTTGTGTAACTAGATAATGGCTTTCCTGTAGGACTCCGGCTGGCGTTACCCAGCCTGACAAAGCTTCCCCGTCATCAATAAGGCTGGCTTTTGTGTTGCTACTATTGCAATCTATAGTCTAAGAAACAGATTCCTTCACAAGGAAACAGACAGCTACTAACCAGTAGATGGGAGGCAACAAATAACCTCGTTTTAATACATTATTTATTGCCTCTTCAGCTCGAACATCTTTCACGCGCAGCTCATCAGTCCAGCCACGCTGAACGCCTCTTATTCACTCGCTGCTGTATCAATCCTGACAACAAAGCCGTCCTGATACTACCACAGCAGTCACTGATTACCTGAGAACTTTTGGGGTTTTGCCTTTAGTATTCTGTTTGGAGCACTCTCTTCCTGGGCCAAGTCGTTTCGGTGGGTGGAAAACAACCTCCTTTTGGGTTCAAGCATACATGGCATACATGTATGTTGAAAGGACATGGGTTTGAACACAGGCATGCGTATGAACTCCCAGCATTCAGGGGAGACATATTTGGTGCGTCGTTAGTAGAGATGAGTATGATTTGGCTTTTGCAAATGTTTCCTCTGGGTCTGGAAACTCTCCAGGATCCAGCTAAAGCTTTGTGTCCCTGGAGCAGAGCTGTGCCCACCCTGGCCATCTTCAAAGTGCTGGAGGTTGGCCTGGGACCAAGCATATCAGGCTTATTAAAGGCCAGGATTCTTTCCATTGCCACGGTGGATGGTATGGGGCCATCACTAAGCTGTAGTAGTCAGGACTGCCATGTATAGAGATACTTGTCCTTATCTGAGAAGAGACCCTTTATGCATATGCAAATGTGTATGCAATGTCTGTCTGTATCCTAGTCAAACATTAAAAACAACAACAATACCTTTTAAATTACCTAGATTGCAGTTACAAAATGATGCCAGCTACAAACATTGACCTCAAGTGGTCTGGACCCACAGGCTGTTTGGCTTTGTTCTTCTATAGCAGCTAAAATTCATTATCAACACTTCTGTCTTGGAACCATTTACACTAACACAGGAAAGACGGTGTCTCTGGAGAGGTCAGACTTGGCCACACTGGCTCATGGCCACAAGTGAGTAGATTTGAGTGACAGCTGTCACTTTGAGTGGACCTGAGCACTTCAGTTCCCCAGTGTCCCCAGGGCTCCCTTTGATTTTCACTTCCAGCCCATTTCAGCCACTTAGTGCTGTCTATCTGGCAATTACAGCATCTGAAATATTTATTTAATTTCTGGCGGTATAAATCACGTATGTGGAAAGTGCTGCAAGCGGCACAAAGGGAGTTTGCCGTGAAAATGAGGACAGCAGCTGCCTTGATCTGTAGTTTCCCTAGGTGGCCACTGTTACCGGTTTCTTACATCTCTTTCTAGTGAGCAAGGCTATGATTCCATACAGTAAAGATCCCCACCACAAACTCAGAACTGATGGACACGTTCAGCCAAGTGGCAGGATACAAACCCAACATACAAAACCCAGTAGCCTCCTATATTCAGTACCAAACACTGAAAAAGAACCCAGAAGTGCTCCTTCTACAGTCGCCACACACACAAGTCAAACGCCTGAGAAGAAACCAACCACGGAAAAGAAAGACCTCTACCATTTGAAGACACCTGAAAATATTAAGACACTGAAGACAGAAATCGAGGAGGACAATGGAAGAAAGAGGAACATCCATGCTCGTGGACTGAGAGAGTTAACAGGATGAAACGGCCAGCCTGGAGAAACAATCTACAGACTGGACAGCAGCCCAAGCAAGGTCCAAAGTCATTCTTGACAGACAGCAAAAACTATCCCAAAACTTATCAGGAGGTATACAGGACAGGGACAACCAATGCAATCGAAACAAAATAAATGCTGCAGGAGGTGTGACCACGCTGGATTTTAAATTATACCACTGAACCATAACCATGAAGCAGAAAGATGCTGGCACAGAAACAGACACAGGGGCGATGGAATAAATACGAGGGCCCAGTTATAAGTCCACATGATGACAGCCACCTTATTGTCACAAAGCTGCCTAAAATACACTCCGCAGAAAAGACAGGATCTTTAGCAAATGGCGCTGGAAGACTGTACGTCTTCCGTTCTGCCACACTATGCTCTCCAGGGTCCAACAGCTGGATGCCTATCACTTCTGGGGAAGCAGATGACACTTCCATCATGCATGGTACACACTGTCACCTTGATGGGCTGGCTCAGCAGCGAGGGTCAAAGATTACAGAACCATGAAGGCTGACTTTCTAGTCTAGCCCTTGGTGGTTTTAAGAGTTCTAGATTTATAAACAAAGCTAGATACAGAGAAATTAAGAAACAATTCCACATTTTACCTAAGAACAAATGGATTGTGCCAAAACTTGGGTAATATCTGTATTACCCAAGGAGGGAATTTCATGTCTGGTACTGTGACCCCAGTCAAGAGCCCATGGCTTGGGAGGTCACAAGTGCTAGGGTAAACCCTACTATTGTTATTTTGCTAAATGGCTATGCTGTCAATGGTCTTCTGAACATCTATGTTTATGCCACAGACCCAAGCTGCTCTCAGCCTTGCAGTAGGTAGCAGCTACTAGAAAGATGCAGAATTGGTCAAACTGCTGAGAACTAGAGATTGGGGGTTTGTCTTAGGTAGGGGTCCATAGCTGTGGAGAGACACTCTGACCACAACAACTCTTAGAAGGAACACATTTCATTGGGGTTGCTCGCTTACAGTTTCAGAGGTTCAGTCCATTATCATCATGGCGGGGAGCATGACAGTGTACATGCAGGCATGGTGCTGAAGAAGTAGCTGAGAGTTCCACGTCTTGCAGGCAGCAGGGAATCAACTGAGACACTGTGCAGTATCCTGAGCATGGGAAACCTCAAAGCCCACCCCCACACTGACACACCTCCTCCAGCAAGGCCATACCCACTCCAACAAAGCCACATCTCTTAAGCATGTCACTCCCTGTGAGATTATGAAGGCCAATTGCCTTCAAACTACCCCGCGGTCTATAGATGCTGAATGCACCACTGCTAATTACATGATAATTAGTCAAGTTTTATGCCGGAGACTAGCAGCAGCAGGTCTTTCACAGGAGAAAAGACCTCTGGGGATGGACTAGCCTTTGGTAGTGTAACAGTGCTCACAGTCACAGGTGGAGGGGAAATACTACTTGAATGTTCTCAACGTGGAGAAACAATGACTGTTTGAGGTGCTAGAATGGTAATTACCCTGAGTAATCATTGCAGATACGGTGCCCTGTAAACAGAACATGTCAGCTGAGAGAAGAGCAAGTTAGAGAAATGTTTTCTCAGCTCTCTGGGCATCTATGAGCCCAGTCAAGTCAACGCATTCAACCATCACCGACATTAAGATACAAGAAGTAGGGACAACGAGCCAACAGCAGCTGTTGCTTACCTGGAAGGTTCTCAGGATTCAGAGCCACAGACTTGAAACCTGCAGGAACCAGAAAGCTCAGGGCCAGGGAAAAAAGGAATAACATGCTGTGGCTGTGATTTCCTTTGTCCCAGCTCACCTACTCAAAACTTAATGTCTGAAGAGCTGGGGTCTAATCATGGTCACCACTACCAAGGCCAGAGCTCAGAGAAAGTGGGCTTGTCCTGTCAAGCTTTGAATAATGAGACATTCCTAAAGAGAAAGGTGGAAACTCTTTTCTGAAGAGAGATCTGCATGCTGGACAGAAGAAGTAAACAGAAATAAGCATCTGGCCTCTTCCTGTCACTGTCTTAACTGCAGTGAGTAGAGTTGCCAGGAAGATCACCTCTATTCAAAAAAAATAAGGAGGAAGAGATTTAAAAAACCCAAATGCGTGAATGTATTTATTGTTCACTGCACAAGTTTTACAACAGACCCTTAGTCACATCAAAGGTATCCAGTTTGACTCATAAATAAAAATGCAAAGTGAAATAAGACCTGAACATCCCGTCTCACTTGTCATTTTAGCAAAAGTCCCCAGTGATCTCATCAACTGTTAATCTAGTTGTTATAATGAAGGTGTTTTATAGACATGACGAAAAGACTGGCCCATGACTTCAAGACCGAGCTGGTGGGCCTGCTTTTACCAGGTGAAATGTCTGAAGAGCAGAATTAGGTTTCCAGGGGAAAAAGTAGGTTCCACATATAGACTGCAGCTTCCGCTGGTGCCTAGGAATTTCCTGCTCCTCTTCACAGCCTGCCCTCCAGATGTGGGACTTGTCTAGCCAGTCCCCACATTGTATAGGTGCTTCTTTGCAAGAAACTAAATATATATAATATGTGTGTATGTATGTATATATGTATGTGCGTATGTATATAAGTTAACCAACATAAGATACACACACATATATGTGTGTATATGCTAACTAACATATACAATACACCCATATGTATGTATGTGTGTATACATATATATGCTAACCAACATATAAGATACACACATATGTGTATATATATGCTAATCAATATATATGATACACCCATATGTATGTATGTGTGTGTATATATATATATGTATATATATGCTAACCAACATATAAGATACACACACACATATGCTAGTTCTATTTCTCTGGTGGAGCAGGGACTGACTGACCTTATAATCAACTTCTTTTGTTGCTTGATAAGTAATAGAACCCTACTAAAGAATAATATTGAGAGTCTGAAGAGAAGGTTCAACTGTTAAGAACACTGACTGCTCTCCTAGAGGACCTGGATTTGATTCCCAGCTCCAGTTCCAGGGAATCCAAAGCCCTTGAAGCCCTCTTCTGGCTTCTTTGGGCGCCAGGCATGCACAAGGTACACAGACAGACAGGCATGCAAAACACCTATATACATAAAATGAAAATAATCAATTTTTTAAAACCTTAAAAAAAATCATGCTGAGAATGTCTTCTCATTCCACGTGGGCTTCATGTTTAGCAAGATCTCTTCCTTCTAAAACTGGGAGCCCCATTAGGATTAGCAACAGGTTGTTAAGATGAGCCATTAGGGTACTTGCTTCTGTGCCTTGTCAACCAGGCCTAGGATTTGACAATGGCCCTGAAATGTTCATAAGCAATTGCTTCACAAACAGAAAAGAGGGGCCCTGAGAGAGAAAGGAAGGTTAGGGAGAGGCTGGAATTTCATCTTACTTTCTCGTCTGTTCCAAGACTAGAAAATCCCCTGGAGCTCTGAGAATCAGACAATCCCAGGCTTCAGGCTGGACACTATAGGAACCAAGGGCCACACCCCACCATAGGACTCAGTGGTGCCCAGAACTTCACAGTGATGCTGATAACGTAGGTGTGGGGATTGCATCTTCTACAACGTTAGGACAACAACTGGAAAATAGAAAGATGCTAACGGTCCATGATTTATTAGGCTAGAACAGGCTCCTGAATCTCACGCTCCTCTGCATCTCTTCTCTGAGCTTGGGGTTTGACATGAGCTTCTAGAGATGGCTGGCCACTCTGGGGTGTGGTAAGAGGCTCCAGAGTCATCATTAATTTGAAACTATTTTGAGGAAGACCCACCTCAGTGTCCCTAGGTTATAGTCACCATTTCCTAGCCATACATCTTGGCAGATGATTTGACCTCTACGCTCTCGATTTCCTCATCTATAAAATAGGACAACAGGAGTAAGTTTCTTCCTGGACTGTAGTCCATGAACATGATGTGCAGAAAGTGGTGGCTCATAGCAAGCAGGAGAATTAATCAGGACTCCAGCAGAAAAAAAAGGCAGTTCAGAGGGTACAAATGAGGAGGTTACAATGCAGGAACTATATACAGAGAAGTATAAACGACAGACAGGTATTCAGAGAGGAAACCGCACCTCTGGAGGTTAGAGAGATCTACAGCTTGCAGGAGTGGTAATCACAGAAGGGATAGCCACTACCAGGGATTCTGCATCAGTGCAGGATGGTGACCCAAAAGAAGAAGGTGCTGGCTTCTCTCTCTTTCTACTGGAAGGTCTCTGATTAGCTATGGCAGAGAGAAAGAGGACCAGAGCCAGTGTGGGCCAGTGTGCAGGAGTCTGCCTCCCACAGGGTAGGGCAGAGAGGGAAATGCATCAAGGCTGGAGCAGTGGGGGCGAGGAGTCTGGAACATAGTGCTGGACTGTGTGCAGTTGCTACTGGGCGAAGATATACACCAGCTTCTTGGAAGTTTCAGTTTACGCCTGTAGCACATTTTCAATCTTAAAAGTGTTCCATATCTCAGCGGACACTTGCACCAACACACTCAAAGGCCACGTCATTTGGAGGATAAGTTATATGAGTTCTTCAGTCGTTATCAAAGTGTGGGAGACTCTGTACTGTGGTGGACTCGAATACTTTCTCCCTGCCCAGGGCAGCATTCCTGGCAGTGGTTTCTCCTTTACACCACGAAGCAAGTTCGGTCATTTGGATATGACAAGATGAAATCAATATTTGGGCTATTGATCAGGTAGGTGTTACGTGGGTGTGTCGGGTGGGGAGAGACACATCTTGCACACACCCAACAGCATACACTCGTGATGTGTTGACTTTTTTTTTATTTATATCATCCATCAATGTGTTTATTGTTGCTAAGACCCCCAGCCACATCTCTTTCAGAAGCAATCAGCCTGTCTGGGTGAAGAGCACAGAGAGAGTCTCTTTTCCTGGAGCGGTATAGAAAAGCCTAGAAGCCTAGCGTCTCTCTGAAATGCTGTATCAAAGGCCCAGCCCAGCACACAGGGCAGCGGGTATAGGAGGCCTGCCTGTGAGAATTCTCCAAGGAGGCTGTGAGGAGCCAAGGCACACTTAAGCCGGTCTCCAAAGAACCCAAGGCTCATCCCAAACTTGCTTTATCTGTTTAGCAAGCTCGCTCCACACCTCACCTGTCTTTGTGCCTGCCGTCTAGGAGGGTCTTTGAAATTTATTTTCTCCTTTTAGCCTGCTGTATTTTTAATGTCTGAGTGAAAGAACAAAGGAAGGCGAACACCAGACAAGATCGTTTCATTCCTCCATGAGCCGCGGTGGAGCTGTGCTCCTGCTCAGCTAACATCAATGTTTTAAAATTCTGTCTTTGCTAGGGAACTGGTGCTGGGGTAGTCATCCACGCCAAAGTCAGGGCCCTGTTTCTGCCTTTCATTTGGGGACATGAAAGGCCCCTGCGTCAATCATCAGCAATCAGTTAACACTAGCGGCTCAGAGAAGTTTTCCTGGAATGGTCAACCTCATCGGAAGAAATTCCTGCTGCCCAGCTGGCCGGCCGGCCGTGTGATCCACCCATCCTGGCTGTTTTCAGCTTTGAAAGGACTCTCTGAGTCTCCTTTCATCTCTCCCTGAGTAATAGATACCTGATAGGCTGGCTCTCCTCCTCCCCCACTGTCGGCTTCCCCACCTGCCTCCTCAGACTTCTGGCTTGAAGAACAGCTCGCACGAACACCGGCACTATTGATTGCGTGCTGTGGCATGCAGGACTGTTAGACTCTACCTGGATGTGTATGCTAGAAGGTAGGGCTGGTTCCTCTGCACACATCAGAGCAGGGAGGGTCACGACGGAGGTCTCTGCTTGGTGTTCCTGACTGTTGAACTTAATTGGTTTGTGTTTGAAGCCGAACCAGTCGGCATGAAGAGGTTTGGCTAGTCTGTCCGAACCTGCTTTGGAAAAGGCTCCTGGGCTAGGTGCACATCTGGAAGTTCTGTAAGCCCTAGAGAGTTCTGGTCTACACTTGGCTTCCCTCCCTCTGTGATGAAGCTTTTAAAGATGGAGCTGGGAGACACAGAAGCAGATCCATGGCGTCGCACCACAGGCACCCACAGCTTTCGTGAATCTTCCTAGCTTAAATCTCTCTATGCATCCTTGATCAGTAACCTCCTTGTCCTGGCCCCCTTGAAAACCACTGTTTGACCTCTGTCTGAGCTTAACTACCAACTGCATATATGTGGCTGGCTTCTTCCAGGGTGCATGCCAGTGTTTGTCTGTTTGTTTTCTTTACCACATTTTGCATGCCCCCTCACTTACCCATGGGTGTCCTGCTGTTTCTAACTTTGGGCGATTGTGAATATAAACACGCGTGCAGAGATAGCCCTCCAGAATCTCTGCTCTTGATCGCCTGGGTTAGCATCCCAGAGGTAGAAGGCCAGAGCAATTGTCGGTCCTGTATTTGGAGTTTTCAGGCCCTGTCATATTTCTCTCCATGCATGACCTTCACTAAGTGAGGAAGTTACCAGTCTCTTACTCGTTTTTCTGCCTGGAAGCGGCGGCATGGTCGTTCTCCTCTGACTGTGAACATAAGTTACCGGGTACAATGTCTTCACCTCAGCTTTCGGCTGGCTCCATCTCATTCTCTTATTACCTTACAAATGGGAACAATGTATCCCTGTCCTCTCTCTCAAAGAGCTGCTGTGTGGCCAGACAAAGGTGTTGAGGATGCGCGCTAAGGAAGCTCCGGAACTGGAGAATGAGAAGGTGGACGATGGTGAAACAAACCAAGCCTCTGGCCTCAAATCGGGCAGATCCCTCCTCCCGCCAATCTCTGGAGTTGGCTGTGGCAACCCTTGATTGGCTCTTAACGCCTTACACAGCTGAACTTCTGGAGAGACTAATCCATCTAGCCAAGGCCTCGGCACCTGCCTGCTCGATAAATATTTGTGGAATAAATAACGTAAGGGAATGAGTGAAGAGATAAAGAGTAGTGAGTAACAGACAAGGTCTCCCATTAAGTCAAGGCTTGAGAGGAGAAAATGTTATCTCTATCACCTGCTGAATCTTCCGCTTTGTTTTGTATCACCGGGAGCTAATTCTTCTTCCCGCTTTCTTTTTCTTTTTTCCTCTTTCTTTCCTTTGTAATTACTAAAGCAGCAATAAAATAAATATTCTAGAAGCAAGAGCTTAAATTGCAACCCTGCCAATGAGAGAAGTAGGATTAAAGCACACGTTTGTTCCAGTCTGGAACACTGTCCACCTATCTAGTTCCAAACCCAATTTCCCCTTAGTACAGCAAATAGTTTGTTTATATGCGTGATGGCTGTTCCTTTTAAAGCTAAATGTGTTTACGTTCACTGATTAGTTCACCAAACATTATGGAGAACCTACTAAACATCAGACACTCTTTGTTCTGGAAGTTAGAAGAGCAAATAAGTCATGTACCTTAGTCAGGAGAGGTGGTGTCTTGCTGCGGTAACAAGCATGTTCTGACATGTAAAACTGTGTGGATTTCTCTTTTGTCTGCTGTGTGTCTACTACTGGCCAACAGGGGGCTCTGCAACCCGATTCCTTTGTTCAGAGACTGGTGTTCAATGGGTGTTTCTTCTGCAGCAGAGGGATGGGAGGTAGTAAATCATGCGCTCATTCATTAAGCTTCCTCCTGGAAGTAATATATCACTTTTACTTCCATTCCATTGCCCATGCCAAATTTTAAAGGGACTTGAGAAGTAGCTACCATGTGCTGGACAGAAGAAAGAACTGGGGTGTTTGTCCAGTGTGTAACTAATACTCCCAACTCTTTCTCTGTCCCCTGGGCAGACATACCTAAATCACTAGCTCAATAGCACCGTGATGTTCAGCAGTTGGTCTGACAAAGAAGACAGCTAGGGAATGACTAACAGCTCAGTACCATATGCAGTATTGTTGTGCTAGGCTCTGGGATGATTCATGTCTGGTTGGGGAGGTACAAGATTTCATCACACCACACAGAACAACAAGCAATTTGAAACGTAGAATTTTTTTTTTTTTTACTGGAATTTTCCCTTTTGTATTCTGGGATCTCACTTAACCACAAGTAATTGAAAAATTTGAATATAACCCTGAATAAGGGATTACTAATGTATATCATAAGAGGGGCAAGATGGGCATCCCAAGCAATAAAAAAAAAACAAGCAGGAAGGCACAGGTATGGAAAATATGCCTTGCTCAGGCACATAGATAAGACATCCAGTTTGGTCAAGCAGGCTTTGCTCACAAACAAGCACACTCCTGGCTGTGCACATGTACAGATATCCTCACCACCATTGTCTTATTGGCTCCCAGTCTTCTAGAACATTCTCTTCCCTGTCCCTGTCTTCAATTCACCTGATTCCAAAGCTTCTTTGGTCCTTACTGAGTTCATCTATATGTACATGGATGGTGTCCAGAGCTTTGGAGTGTCAGAACAGACTGGGTCCTAAGGCTCCTGACTGTACCAACTATTAACACTCTAGATGCTAGATTCAGAGGGTCCAAACAGAGCACAGGATAAAGTCCAAAGTGATGGCAACATGACTAAACCCCAGCACTTTGGGAGCTAAGGCAGGGGGATTGTAAATTTGACACCAGTCTGGCCTATGTAGTGACACCCTGTCTCAAATGAGAGGGAGAAGATGAGGAGAACAGAGACCAGAGCCAGGGCAGCAGCGTGCTCAAAGGGTGTAGGGGATTGAATGGTAGCCACACACATACCCTTCAAGTCTACCTACAGTCTGGGAGGGGGCTGTCTCATTTGATCATTCCAAGATAAAATGATCCTGGGATTAGGTGGGACCATGAATGTGAGGACTGGGATCTTCCGCTTTCCCACAGCCCAGAGAGAAACCGAAGGATGGGCTAGCTGAGATGCTAGAACTCTGTCACCACTCAGACCTCGTCCTCCTGTCCCTACTCAGACCTGCATTCCTTCCCTTTAATTTCTTGTGCATGAAGGGACTGAGAAGCCAGTGAGAGGTGGATAGCATGAGGGGTGTCGTTTCTCTCTCCTCATTCCCTCCCAGCCTGTCTCCTTGTCTGTGAGGCCCCACTGCCTTGTTTAACTATCAGAACCTTTGCCAAAACCCATACTTAGCTGCTGAAAACTCCTTGCCTGGTTGCCTCTGAAGTTAATGGCAGAGTCTTTGAAAGTGACCTTAGAAGCAAATCATAAGCAACAGAGGACATGAAACTACCTCGAGTCCATCTGTTGGCGTGCGAGCCACCTCCAAGCTTCCATCCCATGTAAGACAGAAGATATGATTTATAATTTATAGCGCACCAGTACAGCCCTGATTGAAGCAAACCACTTTGATGAAGACTTGGTCTCATGCTAGTGGAGTGGAACACCACTCCAAATCAGAGAATATTTAGAACTCCAGCTCCTCTGCTCTGACTTTGAAGTAGAGAGATTTGTATTTTATGTGCTTCTCTGAAAGAAAGAAAAAAAAAGAAAAAGAAAGAAAAACGTGTGTACACTCCAACACGCATGTGGTAGAAATATGAAAACATTTACATGTGTATCAGCACCAAAATGTAATTACTGCATTAGGCACTGAAAATATTTATAGACTCATATCTCATGTGGAAGACCTGGTTCCAATAATTCTCAGAAAATTGTGAAATTCAGACTTTGTTTTCTTGGGACTAACTTAATTTATTTGAAATTGACAACACATGAAGGACAAAAATCAAAGACCATCAACTTTCCACCACCCCGGCTAATGGTCTAATAAAGTAGTGAGTATACATTGCGTCTCTATGTGTGGATTCTCATGGTCCTGGGGAAAGAAAGAATGAGGTGCTTTTCATATCATTGTAACAAAATAACTGGACAGAAGCAACTTCAGAGAGAAATCATTTTGGGGGGCTTAGGACTTTTTATGACAGTGAGACAAATATTCTCCTGGCAGCACCAATCTACTTCAAGAGAATGATCGGCATCAAAGAGGACCCTCATGGTGTTTTTTAGCCATTTGGGCAAGAACTGACTGGACATGCAGGACCCACAGAGAAATGACTGCTGAACTTACCTAAAGGTGAGATGATCCTTCGGTGTTTCTGCTTCAGGAGTCTGCCAGACATTCTGCAGGACACAGAAGAAAGTGACTGACAAACTGCCAATATAGGCGGGAACTGTCTTTGAAATTTCCTACTTCATAGAAAAGTCTGCTGGATACTACGGGCCTGTAGGCTGAAGATGAATGCTCCAACGGTACAAAAGAACTTTGGGTGACTATCCAGGCAGCAGGATGTCTCTGTCAATTCTAGAGTTTGAAAGATGCTTACAATGTACTTCCTGTTTACTTAGGTAATGTTATGTTCTTCTGGAGTCTTTGATGGAGTTGAAGAATAGATAGTTATAGTTATAGCTTTCCTTAGTTATGATAAAAGATAAAGTAAATGTAAGTATTGTAACTGTAATTCTTCCTTGATACCTGTTTTGTTTTATGTAATCTTGCTATGTTAAAGTTAAAACCTTCCTTTTTAATTAGACAGAAAAGAGTAGGTGATGTGGAATTCCCCTCTGCATGCTGTGAATACCATTAGTTAATAAAGAAGCTGCTTTGGGCCTATGAACAAAACAGAATAGAGTTGGGTGGGAAAACTAAACTGAATGCTGGGAGAAAGAAGGCAAATGCCTGAACTGGAACCGTCAGCCAAAACTTTGCCAGTAGGCCAAGACCTCATGGTGATGCACAGATTAATAGAAATGGGTTAATCAAAGATATAAGAGCTAGATAACTATACACTTAAATGATTGGCCAAGCAGTGATTTAAATAATATAGTTTCTGTGTGATTATTTCAGGGCTGAGCATCTGGGAATGAACTAATAGCCTTTCTACTACAGCCTAATGAATTTACCCCTTAAAGGGGGTCTTAATGTGACAGCCTTATTGGAGGAGTAGGAGGTAGTTCTGCTTAAAAAAGGTAGTTTGCTGGGATATATCTCAAAATGCTCCATCTTATCCCCAGCCCCTCCCTCTTCTGCCCCAAGTTGACCATGAGATGTCAGTCACCTCTGCTCTACCTGCATGCTCTTGCCTCATGCTCTGCCACACCACGCCCAAGACAGTTAAGGATTGTGGGTGAAACCTCTAAACCGCAATGGAAGGTGGGCCCTTCCTCCCGGAAGTGGTTTTTCTCCTATATTTTGTCACAGACATGCGCAGCTCCCTTTCTACATGAACCTCAGATGAGTTCAGTTCAACACCCCGTGCTGAGGGTTTATGATGCCCGCAGGTCCATGGGTACGAGGCTGTGGGAGAAAGAAGGAAGCCTGGAGTGACTGCAGAGCAGTCAAGGCTGTGATGAATACTGCAAGATGGTGCGGTCCAAATCTCTGACTCTGTTTCGAGTTAACCAGAGTGTCTATTTGAGCAGATAGAAATGGTGGGGGAAAAAAAAAAAACTGGAGAAACACTGATTAAGAAACAAATGAACTCATTTCCTGTGTGTGGTTCTAGAGTTTATATCCAGAGTCTTGTACATGTTAAGCAAGCCTTGGGCACTGCAGACCTATATCCTCAGCTCTTGGTCTTTTGAGACAGTTTCACTGTGTACAGAGATTGGCCCCAAAAACACAGTCCTCCTGCCCGCAGCTTTCCAAGTTCTGGGATTACATGAATGTACCACCACACATACCTAGCTTTAGTTCACTAATATGGTGGTTTCAATAAAAATGGCCCCCAACAGGCTCATATATTTGAATGCTTAGTCACCAGGGAGTGGTAATATTTAAAAAGATTAGAAGGATAAGGAGTTGTGGCCTTTTTGGAGAAAGAGTGTCAATGAGAGTGGGCTTTGAGGTTTCAAAAGCCCACATCAGCCCCAGTGCCTCCCTCTACCTGTGGATTAGAATGTAGCTCTTAGCTACCACTCCAGGCCAACTATGCTCCCCACCATGACGATAAGGGACTAAACCTCTGCGACTGTAAGTAAGTTTCCAGTTAAAGTCATCCTCTTAGAATAATGGCCTTGGTCATGGTATCCCTCATACAATATTAAAATAACCATGACAACTGTAAAGAGCAAAGATTGCGAAGACCTGGAAGAACAAAGCTGAACAGAGAGCAAAACTAGGCCTCAGGCCTTATGGAACTTATAACTGATATATACTGCAAAAATATGCCATTCTTCCTGCAGGGAGAACTGTGCAAAAGGCTCCTGTGTGCTTGGGACTTGGTGGACAAAGAAATAGCCAACTCAGAGCTGAAGAATCCTTAGGAATCACTGTGGGAAGGTGACGGGGTGGGTGTTTCTGGGTAGAGAGAACACAGCTGCAGAGATACTATGTGTTAAGGACTTAGGAGAGTTCTGGTAGGTGTGGTTCCCAGACCCAGCCACCTCCAGGGCACATGAAGGACGTGAGACTGGGGTTTGAGAACAAGTGAGAACCAGTGAAAGTCATTGGCTTGAGGAGAAGACAATGGCACAAGACTCATTCTTACCTGGGAAGGTAAGGAAGACTGGGGAAAGAATGAGCAAATTTAGAGACAGCAGACGGAGTTTCTACTGGAGACCGATGGTGTCGAGGAGCTGATGGTGGTGCTCTGGATTGGAAGGGAAAGCATGGTCATGCTCAAGTCATCAATTTCAGAAGCTTGTTTCTGATAGGTGTGCTCATGTGACTTGTTTCAGCCAATGAGCTGTGAGCAGAAGTGAAGAGACAGTTCATGCCTTAAGGGGCAGTGGGTAACTGGTTCGGCTATTTGATTGTTTATTCATCCTAGGTGTCTGTGGGGGAGAGCCCCAAAACAAACCCCAGATAGCCTGCTGGATCCAGAACATGAGGCAGAAGCAGAAGCATCAGAAACCCTTGAGATGGGACAAGTGTTTGCCTGTTCATCAGAACCAAGCCTGTCCTATCGACAAGAGGGGCAAGGGTGTAGCTAGGGAAGGAAGGCACGGGAATTAATTGTCCCAAGTATCTGCCCAGAGTTTACTCCCAGCTCTCTGGTACAGCTCAGCCTTGCTAGTGAGCCTCCAGCTTCCAGTTCCCACCGATGCTTTCAGCACAAAGCCAAGGAAATTGAGCACGTCCGTCTGCAAGCGTGATGCTGAGTGGCAGTGAAGCACTTGAAAGGGGAAACATTCTCTGCCAGGGCTCCACATTGTTATTCAGCACAGATGTCTGCATGCACTTGACATAAAAAGATTCAATTAAACTGCCTGGCCACTGTTTCATGATACAACAACCAGCAGACTCGTTCTAAAGGGTCAAGGCATGATGGGAATATTTAACTCCTGGTGGGAGCAGAGAGTAATTAGAGCAAGCTGGAAGATGTTGCGGGATCTGAAAGACGTGGCGATCGTTTAGCAGAGGGACTCGTGGGCAAGACTGGCCATAGGGGAATAATGACCTAATAAGCCTAGGGGCATTGAACCCTTAGCAAGGACAGACTGAAACACTGAGAAACCCCAGTTGCTTGTGCGTGGACACTGAGGCTGAGAAAACTCATGTGGGTACCACTACCTAAGGTAATCTCGGGACTTAGGAGGTAGAGACTGGAGGATCAGAGTTCAAAGCCAGCCTGAGCTACATGAGATGACAACAAATACATAGACAGATACATCCAACTCCCGCCTCCCCCGGCCGCCCCCACCTTCACATCATTAGCCTTCATTGTACATCCGTATTGCAGATGAAAATTTTAGCTTGGTGGGCACGCCTTTAATCCCAGCACTCGGAAGGCAAAGGCAGGCGGACCTCTGTGAGTTCGAGACCAGCCTGGTCTATCCCCAGGCAACCAGAGCTACACAGAGAAACCCTGTCTCAACACCCTCTCTGGGAAACTGAGTTGGAAGCTGAGAGCTCTTGGAATACAGCCCGATCACCCCCTGCTTCCTGTTGTCACTGCACTATTCTACTTAGTCAAGGCTGGATGTCCTGAATACTAGATGAAAGGCAATGATAATAATAATAATAGAGAGAAGAGGAAGAAGGCTTGCTTCAGGTGCCCGGGACAGGGATGGTAAGCAAGTGTTCCCAGGTGACAGGTAAGTATGCCAGGCCTAAGGACCTACCTACCTACGGCTGGAGGCTATAGGAGACAGGGTTCCTTCCTTCCTTGCTTGCTTCTTTATTTCCAATATAGTTTTAAATTTTATTGGTTTATTGTCGGTAAAGGGGATGGAACCCGGGGCCTTGCTCATGATGGGCAAGGGCCCTACCACTAGATGCATCTCCAGCTATAATGTTTTACAATAATTCGAAAAAGTAAGCAACAGGGACTCTATGTGGTCCTCAATGTCGAAAACCGGAAGAGGTGACAAAAAGAAAGCCCAGAGATCAAGTGATACAGCCAGGGCTCTACTTAGGAGATGGAGCCGGGAGTGGAATCACAGGGTGAGAAGCCCTTATACTCTCTTAGTCCTAGCTCCTTGTTCTCTTCAGTCACAAAAGACAGCCGCTGAGTCTGGGTGTACTGGGTTCCCACCACCCAGTGTTTACCAATTCTTAGCCCAGTGGGGAACCCCAGAGGAGGCTAGCTTTTCCTCCTCTCTTCACTTCAGGCTGCTTAAGGTCTTCCCCAGCCGGGCAGGGAGGCTGTTCCTTCCCTCTTGACCTTACTTCTGACATCACTGCTGCACATGCATGTGAGGACCACTGGATCTACGCTTTAAGGGAAGGGTAAACCTGACTTGATGTAAGATGAGCCAGGGAAGCACAAAGCCTCCAGTTTCCTCTCCACATCATATAGGAAGAGCTGGACCATGTCAGGAGGCTGCTGGGCCTTTTGATGTTCCCCTTGCTGTTAGTGCCAGGCAGGATGGAAGAGGGCTTCACCTTCTCCGTGCAAACTCACAACAGCAGGCTTCCACACATGCTTGAAGTGGATCAGAGATGAAAAAACAAGGAAAGGAGAGCGGAATGATTGCTGTCTGTGAGCTTTCAGGACAAAGAGACCCTTTAAAACCAGCTACATGGTGTGTTAAAGAGTTCACAAATATCTCAAAAGGGCACATCCACAGGAAGCCTGAGTCTGTGCCAGGGTCCCTTCAGGTAGGGTCACAAGCTCCCCCAACTCTCACACACCTGAGTTGGATTTCTGAAAGCCAGGACTCCAGAGTTGACAGTTGTTTTTGTCAGCTGGGGTACCAGGTCTGAAATGTCCCTAGAGTCTCCTGACCGACTAGCATTTATGGCATTTGTGGCATGAACCAATGGTCTATGACAGCCTAGGAACAGATATGCAAGAAGCTAATAGTGGTTATGCTGGCCTAGGCCTAAGAGGAAGTGCCAGCCTCTCTTCCTCTCTCCCTCTCTTCCGCTCTCCTCTCTCCCCTTCCTCCTCTCTCTTCTCTTCCCCTCTCATCTGTTGTCCCCACCCCTCCATACATCTCTCTGAGGCTAGCTGGAGCTAATGTGCTATATTACATTAGATTTGGGGATTAGAGTTTAAAACCTTGGGATGATTCTGCGGTAGCACTGGTTCTGGGACATTCAAATGTCAACTTAAAATCAAAGTCATTGTATCACTACAAGACTTTGATGCTTGTACTGACCGCACTAGTGGCCAAAAAAATTATTTAGGAACCACAGTTGGAATATATACAGACAAGAACAAAAAGGGAAATTAGCCATGTCTTTTCTAGAGAAGGACATCAAGTAAGATTCTGTCGTGTTTACTTTATATTGTCAGCTTCACACAGCCTGTGAGTGTGAACCAGGAAGAGGGAACCGCCATTGAGTAACTGCCCAGATCAGATTGTGGCCTTGTCTGCAAAAGATCATATTGACTGATAATGGATGTGGATGGACCTAGCCCACTGTGGGCAGCACCATCCCTAGGCTCTGAGCTGTATAAAAAAATAAGCTGAGCAGGAACCAGTGAGTGACCAGTAAACAGTATTCCTTCATGGTTGCTGCTTTAGTTTGTGCCCCGATTTTCCTCAGTGACGGACTGTGACCTGGAAGCATAAGCCAGGTGGTCTCTTTCCTGCCCCAAGCTGCTTTTCGTCAGTGTTGTACCAGAGCAGAAGGACATGAACTAGGGCAGGCGTGTGAGGTCATTCTCCCCACCAAATCCTGTGTTTAGCCTTTCTCCTATCTTTTCTGTTTTGGCTTCAGTAGTTTAATTATGTAGCTCAGACTAACCCGGAGCTTACTACATAGCCCAGGAACGACCTGAATTCTTGAGCCTCTGTTTCGGGCTGTGGAGTGATGGGATGATAAGCATGTATCAGCATCCTATCTTGTCTACTTGAGTCCTTTGTGGCAAAGCATTTCTAAATCTATACAGCCAGGCACTTTATTGTTCCTGGCTAGAGTTATTGCTCTATACACATAACTAGGGGAAGTAACTGACTTGCTCGAGGATCCTCTATCAGGGATCCTTGCAGACAGTGTCATCTGACTATAGGATTCAAACTTTTCCGGGATAATACCAGCTGGTATTCACCTTAAGGTAAACAAGCAACTCCCAGATAGTGCACATGTATAAACAGGCTCCTGGTGAGCCTGGATGTCCTCTGAAAATATAAGACTAACCTAGACTTGATGTCTGTCTGGACATGGCTTATGCGGTTGTCCCCTCTAACAGGAAGACCAGGCCAGAGGTCATGGTCTCCTGTTGTTGCTATACAAACACCCAGCATGCTCTGGGGTCAGCCTTACTTCCACCTTCAATTTCATGTTCTCATGTGGCCCCTCCCCAGCATAGCCTGAATGGTCAGTAGACTTGTCAACTCACCATGACTAGTCTTCCATGCTTGGCGTTTCCCCTCCAGAAACTTCTCATCCCTGCCCCATCTTCTTTCTCCCTGACAAATGACACCATCAAAGCTTTGGAAGTGGCCAAATAGACCCTCTCTACCAGCAGACCCCATGCAAAGGAGGGATGGGCCCGTCTGTGTTCGGGGATGCTCTTAAGAGGCACTGATAGTAGATGGAGAAGTGAGACAGGAAGGAAGTGGGTTTATTGTCGCTGTGAGCAGCTGAGGCTTTGTACTGCCAGGGACTCTGGGGGCCAGTGGAGCTCTCAGGCATTACAGTTAGCTTCCCTATGAGGTAGAACGAGGCTATGTGAATATTAACTCCCACCAGCTGTAGCAGAGGCCACCCTGGGGCTCCTTGAGGCCTGCCTTTGGGCCCATGGAGACATGGGCAGGCAGAGTGTGATCCAGCAATCAGAGAAAGCCTTCAACAGCAAGATGCTCAGATTGGTACCAGAAATGGAGGCACAGGAGTAAGGAGAGTATAAGACATGGCACTGACAATAGTGGTAACAGAATCTCTAGCAGACATCCCTTTCCCATACAGCACAGCCCAGGGGCCATTGTAAAACCTGAACAATCTGCCTGAAAGTGTAGTCTGGAGCGAACTGCTTTAGCAACAGTTTAAGTCCTGGTCAGCTCTTCAGTGCATAGCTGTGTCAGGCCCCCCAATAGTCTCCCCGTAAGTCATCCCACCTCCCTTGGGGAATAGTAAGAAAAGGGAATAGAGGCCCCAAAGCTCTATGAAGTCCTATGAGATTAGTGGAGCCTCCATGGGTAGAGGCAGCAGCGACAGTGGTGAGTCACTGTCCCTTTTGCAATGTTCTTATGCTGTGTCTAAGGTGTGGTGCCACTCCCATGCGCTTAGGTATTGTTGATAGGTTCTCTGTATCTAACCCCGGCTTCTGTGTGCCTTGCCTCTGGAAGGTTCCAGGGCCTGCCTAAGAGCAAAAGTACCTGCATATTTGCTTCCTGTCCATGTCCAGTAAAGCCAGGCACCCTGCTCCAAAGAGAGTCAGGGCCTCTGGGACCTTGCACCTTTGCCTGGCCTCCTCCCCTTTCTTGCCTTCCCTTACCACTGTCTTCTGAAAGTGCTTTTTTAAATGAATCCAGGCCCTGGAACCCTTGTCTCAGCATCTTCTTCTGGGGGAAATACAACCGAAGGCCCTCATTGCTTATTTCCTTTCCTCCACCTATAAGTTCATTCTCAGCAACCAGAACAGTGCCTTGCATACCAAAGGAGCTCAATAAATACGTATTGAGTGGCTGCATAAACATCTGCTCATAGGCAGAAATAAATCGGCACTCCTTCTGAAGAGGGCTCTCCCCATTTTTTCCGTTTTATGGGCCACTATATTACTAGAGTCATCAATAACACGAAGCTGATGCTCAGTTAGTATTTATTGATCAGCTCTTGCAGCCCTTGTCTGCTCTACTTAGCAACTTTCTTTTGAGCAAACTGTTAATGTGCCTGACCTCTCACCAGGTTGTCAGCCCTAATGGTCTGGCCCTGAGGGGCTCAGAACCAGACAGATCCCAGACAAACAAGACAAGGGCCACAGACAGATGATCAAGACGGCAAACTTTCAGCTTCCTCCCCACTTTCCTGACAGATGTGGGCCCAGCAGGTTTTTGTCCTGCTGTCAGGGCTCTGGTTATACCAACAGGTCCAGACTGGCCAGATACTCTCAAGGCAAGTTTTAAACATCTTTACCTGATGGTATGAGCCTGTCATCTCCACTTTTTTGTTTAAGCTGACCAAGCCCAAATTAGGGGACAGGGACCTGCCCCATGCCACAGCATGGAAAACCCCTAGCCCTCTAGGGAAAATGGATTTTGGTTCTATTTCTGCTCTGGAAGGAGTCTCTTTTTCCACACATCACCACTACCACCGTGTGTGTATGCGTGTGCATGTGTGTGCTTGTGTGTGTGCATGTGTGTGCTTGTGTGTGTGCTTGTGTGTGCGCATGTGTGTGCTTGTGTGTGTGTGTGTGCTTATGTGTGTGCTTGTGTGTGTGCATGTGCGTTATGTGAGTGCATGTTTAAATCTGTAAATGTGTATTCGTGTTTGAGTGTGCATCTGAGTGAAAGTGTGTGTGTGTGTGTGTGTGAGTGTACACATGATTTGTGTGTAAGAGAGAATGTGTGTTTAAGTGTGAGTATGCATACATGCGTGAAAGTGTATGTTTAAGTGCGTAAGTGTATGTATAAGTGTGCGTGTGTCTATCTGTCTGCTTCTTGACTTGTAATGAAGTTGGCTACAAGTTTGCTGTTGCTGGCTGCTGTGTTTGAGATTTTTGCCTGCCTTTTAATTCTTCAACTGGAGGAGAAGATGAACCCATTCAAGACCCCTCCCTAAGCAATAAGCCCTACCTGGCTTCTCTCTTTCTCCTTCTTAAGTCACGGATTCAGCGTGGGTTCTCAGCACAAGAGTGCTGAACTGCGGGCATCGTGTGTTCGGTTCCAGGGTACAGCAGTCTCTCTGTCATTTCTCTACCACCAGACTCTTGGTCAGCATGCTGGCCACCTCACAGCATGATGGAATTATCCCTTCAAAGGAACCTTAAATTTTGCCCCAGAAGTCACAGATATATCTGAGTCTTACCCCAGAGATAGCAACTAGAAAGAAGGGGCCGAAGTAATGTTCTTGTTGGGACCTGCCATTCAGAAAGAGTGTGACACTGGTCGTCCTCAGAGGAGAAAATTCTGTGGAAGGAACATTTAAGCTTCCAGGAGACTGGTTCCAGGCATAGTGGTGCACACCTGTGACCCCAGTACCTAGGAAACAGAGGCAGAAGGATTCAAGGTTACAATTGTTTGGGCCCACAGGTCAGGGCAAGACATTGGTGGTATTGTCTTAGTTTGGATCCGCTATTATGTAACAGAATGCTAAGTGACCAGAACAACAGAGGTGTCCCTCTCAAGTTCCTGAGCCAGGAAGATCAAGATGAAGGTGAAGCTGGGCTGAGGCTTCTCCCCCTGCTTTATGGATAGTTGTGTCATGTGGAGAAGCCAAGCCATTGTTTCCCAGGCTCTTGAGTGAACACCCATTCCCTTATGAGGGTTCTACTTTCTTGGTCCATTGACTTCCCAAAGACATACGCCTAAAGCTGTCCTAATGGGGATAGAGTACACCAGAGGAGCTGGGGGTGGGCGTGGGTCTTCAGTCTATGGCAGAATTCAAGTCTCAGCACACAAATGGCACTCTTGTCACAGCTAGTGCTGCGCACAGGCTCTGTGTGTAGTCACTCATATGTCCCTCACAAAGCTGGACACAGTATTGTGGGTCTGGAACCGTGAGGAGGCCAGTTAGACACCCTGAGGCCTCCTTAAGTTTTGCCCCCATCATCTGTGCTTCAGTGTCTTGAGCTGGTCCTAGAGCTGAGTAGTGCTATCATGTCCATTTTATAGATAAGAACACTGAGACCAAGAAGGGCAAAAAAACACGCTGAGTCAGTCTAACTACATGAAGTGTCTTTCCCATAAGCTATTGGGAAGAGACTGGTCCCTGGAGGCTGTGACTTGCTGGGCTAGGGAAGGTTCTAGAAGTGGGGGCATCTCAGGGAAAGTCCAGCCTTCCTCTAGTCCATTTTCTAATGTTGACAGTAAAAATCCCAGACTGGGGTTTTATAAAGAAGTAAAGTTTATTTGGCTCTCAGCTCTGGAGGCAGGGAAGCCCACGGTACCACAGCATCTGGAGAGGACCTCACACTGTGTCATTAGCATGACACTGAGTATTACATCCCATGGTGAGCCAGAGAAACCAGGTAATTCAGACATGTCCTCCTCTTCCCACAAAGCCTTTAATGCCCAGCATCCAGAAAGCAGAGGCAGGAGGATCTCCACATATTCAAAGCCAGTCTGTTCGGAACAGTGAGCTCTAGATTGGCTAGGGGTACAATAAGAAGACCTACTTCCAAGCTATGAAACAGGACTGGCACCATCATGGGTACCCACTCTCAAGACCTCCAATCTAATCCTAATTATGCCCCAGCTCCAAATGCATCAAGCACAAGTATATGGGACTTAAGTTTTCAGATGGCCTTTCTGGGTAGGACCCAACTTTAGCAGTCTACAGGGTAGATAGAAGATAGGTTCTGAGGTCTTCTAGGCAGAGAGAGTCTCCTGAGAGAATCGGGGTCCTGAGGATGAGCAGGCTTTAGGGTATATGCACAGGGAACGTTCCCAGGGGAGCAGTAGATAGAAGGGGGCTGCCCCTTGAAGAGGATGAGGGTTACCTGTACAAGAGAAGGATCCAGGAGATATTGGGGGATGAGGCTGTCAGGAAGGGAGACAGTAAGAAAGGTAAGAAATCCCTATAGGCAAGAAAGCCTATAGAACTGTGAAGAGATGCAGGGGCTTGAGGGAGGGCAAGGGGTTTAGCACAGAGGAGACAGAAAGGGCGGAGGAAGGCAGGGCTAGGGCTTCATTTGTTTAATTGTTTGTTTGTTTTTTAACTCAATGGACCAGAAGAATGTTCGGGCATAGAATCCAATGGGAATCTGGAAGATCTGAGCCCAGGGAATGCAGAAGGCCCTGAGAAAGAGTAGAGTCTCTTAAGGTTTAGAGAACAGGATGGAAGAGGTTCTCGGAAAGTGTGAGGTTACAGCTCAGAGGAAGGAGCATCTGGGTACATCTGGGATGGGTTCTAACAGGACCGAAGGGCAGGGGAGCACTACTGAGTTAGAGCACAGATTCGTATGGGGTCATGTCACTCAATTCAGAGGTTCAAAGGTGATGTGCTAACACTGAAAGTTTTCTGGAAGTATAATGATCAGAGATAATTTTCAAAATCAAACATGATGCTCCCGGATGCTTCGGTTCCTGTCACAACATATGGCCTCCCGGCAGGCTCTGTTCTGAACACACATGCATACTTTATACACTGTGACTCCAGGAGCCTGTCTGGGCCCTCAGCTCAGGCTCAAAACTATCAGTTGTGATGACTTGCAGAGTTTTTAAAATTTCGAAGACAATGTTTTCGGCTCTAGAAGCACACTGGTTTAATTAGCCAAAAACAAAGAATAGTTTCCTACCCTCATCTCTCAGCACAAGACGAATTAGCATAGCGTTGGATTGCACTGTGCTAGAATATTTGATTTTAAAAATTGCTATTTGAGTTGCCAATTTGAGCTTCATTAAAAAGATCATTAAGTGAATCTTGGCTTTGGGATTAGGAAAGAATTTTCAGCAATTTCTGAAATAGCCTAGAAATATTTCTGCCACTTTGTACTAAATGTTTATGCAAGTGGTTTTCTCGGCACTGATTATTATAGAGTCAAAAGATTGATCAGCTCTGAAAACCATTGAAATGCTCTGTCCTATAGCATCAAATATTTAGCCAAGATTTAATGTTCCTTTTTCATTTTTACTTTTAGAAAGTATAGCCTGCTGAGTGTCTTGTAAGGGCCAATAGGCTAGGCCTGCAGCCAATAATTAGTTCTTTATGTAAATAAAAGCATATATCCATCTCATTACCATGCAAATTTGTTTCCCTCGCTAGTAAATGGTAAAACAATGTGTCTATAGAATTGCCTTAAGATAAATTCTTTTATAATTTGTTATTAGTAAAATAAAAATATAAACATAAATATAAAAAATAACAAATATTTTAAAAGTAAGATATAAACATATTTTATATTTCTACATAGTTAGGGCCACATCGAAATTTCTTGGGTGGGAAGGGATCACAAGAGAGGAGAGTTTAAGGCCTGAGCTGGGATGTAAGGGAAGCTCTGAGAAGGTAGAATGTAGAGTCTTTAGTTATCAATCGGACCCAGTCTGGAATTGCCTGGGAAGGGAGTCTTAATTAGGTTGTCCTGTGGGCTTGCCCGTGAAGGATTTTCTTAATGGGGATGGTTGAGCTGGAAAGAGCCTCTGTATGTGGGTGACACCATTTCATAGGCCAGGCCCTGAACTGAAGCTGAGAGCATAAATATGTACATAAATTCATGGCTTTCTGATCTTAACTGTGCATGCGATGGGACCAATTGCTCTGACTTTTCGTTGCCTTGAATTCCCCTCAGTGTTGAGCTGTGGTTTGGAATCGTGAGCCACATAAACCTTCTCTCCCGGGAGCCGCTTTTGTCAGGGTATTTTGCTGCATCATCAAGAAAGGAAGCTAAGACAGTTAGAGACAACAAGTGTCCAAAAACTACAAGGACTTAGAGAAAATCACAGCAGGCTTTTCTCTCCATCTTTCTGTGTTGGTTTGGGAAACTGCTGGGTCAGTGGAAGTCGTTCCCCCATTAGGTGAATGTCTGACTCAGTATATGAGTTTGTTCACACACACGCGAGGTTAGGTTTGCAAACAGTGTGAGCTTCAGAGAACACCACCACAGAGGTTTACTTCTCTTCCATTTGGAAGGACCACATTAATGATCCGGGACCCCTCAGTGCCAGGTTCAGTGCCTTCTGCCGCTGTCCTGCACCATCACTGCATGGTTCCAGATGGTTACCAGCACTCCAGCCTTTATGTACCGCTTCAGCCTGATGGAAGGAGGACGATGGAAACAGCTTTTCCCCTACTATAAGCCTCCCCAAAGTTGCAGATCTTGCTTCTACATGTGTCAGCTAACCAGAATATAACTGTGCCAATCATACCTAGCTGCAAGGGAAGCAAAACAACGCAGGCATCCAACTATCTCTTGAATGTCAAGCATCTCTTGCATGAAGGAAGAACTAAATGCATTGGGGGACAGAAAGAACTCTGTTCTCTGCCATATAGCTTGAAAAAAGCCAACCAGGAACTCTTGGGGTGGTACATTAGTACTATTACTACCTGGGAACATATCCCTAGACTTCACAGCTCAAACACTTCTCTAGCAAAGCTTCTAGAGCCAGGAATCTAGAAGAAGCTTGTGAATGCTGCTAGGTCTATAATAGGTTACTGTCAAGTTGAGAGAAGACTTGGCAAAATGTTGACACCGGTAGAGGAGGTTGAAACCTTGGCTCCGTGCAGACCCAGAACAGCTGGAGGAAGTGTGTGCTCATAGATCCTGTTGGCCTTCTCAGGAGGAGATGCTGCTGGGGTCTTACAGCCTAGCCCAGGCTGGCCTTGAACTTATAATCTTCCTGACTCAGGCTTCCCAGGGCTGTGATTA
Source organism: Microtus oregoni (assembly GCF_018167655.1). NCBI lineage: Eukaryota > Metazoa > Chordata > Mammalia > Rodentia > Cricetidae > Microtus > Microtus oregoni. The sequence goes on along the minus strand of NW_024543063.1, from coordinate 58,752,351 downwards.
CAGGAATTCAATATCATGCTTGTTTGTTGCTTGTCTTTTACAGTATCTGAAGTGTACTCTCTGGTCGTTCCAGAGACAAACAGATTCCCTCATTTCCTGGTAGCTGAAGCTGAGGACTCAACTCGTCTAAGGGGATGGATAAGCATTACAAAAGCAGCGAAATACTCTGCTCTGTAGTCAGACGTCAGCATGGAGCCATTGGACATGAGTCACTAAGTTCTTTCCTCAGAAAAACACGGGCTAATTTGTATAGTCGCTGCCCACACGGGGCGGGACAATAGCCTGCAAAGTACATTACTGGAGAGAAGCTGCCATTGAACTTGATCTGAATATTCTAGCCTGCTACCTAGCAGTTGAACCAAAGCTTGGTTTAAGGGGAGGAGGGGGGAGCAGAAAAAACACACACACATTCTTTCAATTTCTAAAGGGAAATTTGACTCGAGCTCGAGAACAAAGGAAGAAGAAATAGAAGTAAAAGAAAATCAAAGAAAAAGTGATTGGGATTCAAGGGGATCAGATGTTTCATTTATTGCAGGTTGGAGACCTCCAATCAGTCAAATGAAAGGGGTGTTTGTATCCAAATACCTACGAGGCGGAGGGAAAGCCTTGATTGGGGGCGGGAGACTTAAGTTACAGCAATCTTGCTGAGAGATATGAAGCCACCTTCTAGGCTATCTGTTCTCAATATTGAAGGTCTTCTGTATTACAAACCTGAGATGAAAGGTGGTTGTTCTGACGTCTGGGTCTGGAAGCCAGACACGGAAATTAGCGGCATTCTCAAAGAGCACGCTGCTGGGAGGCGGAACCCAGAATGGTGTGAGAGGGTAGTTGCTTTCTCAAATGAAAAGATGCCCACATAGCACAAAGAGCTAAGTCCCTTCCTTGGGCAGGTGTGGATGGGACTCATGACAGTATCTTCTGTTGGAAGGCGGGACACTGGAGGAGCACTCTGGGTCCCATCTCTCTTTTGTACCATGATGGATGGAACTTGGCCTGCCTGTCTATCATGCCAGGCACCTAGGAGGTATGTGGTAAGTAGAAGTAAAAGAGGGACACCCTTTTAAGCCAAGGCCAGGCCATATAGACCCTGAGGATATGCCTACAGTGAGTCCCTACATGCCTCATTAGCCTCACCTCCAGTCACTAGAAGAGAAAGTCCACGATGGCAGAAATTTTCAATGATGAGACCTTGGGTATTTCTTCCCCTCTTAGGTCTCAGTTTTTAAAATACAGAGGTTAGATGGATGGAGATTTCTCCACTGGATGAGTAGTGCGGATGACTGGGTGGATGGGCTAAGATGGTATTCTTCAGGGCTGTAACAGCAAATAAAGTCTCAGGGCAGTGTCAACAGCTTTCAAACTCCAGTGACTCACAGCCTCCACATGGAGAGGAAGAAAAGTCCCATCCTAAATTTTATAAATGGGTTTCTTTCTTTTGTGCTGATTTTTATTGTTATCTTCCTCCTTTTGGCAAGCAATGGCATATGTTCCTTGGAATAATTGATTTGGGGAGGAGTTCTTTGTCAAATGTATGAAAGCAAATGTTAGCTGTTGCAAGGACGCTATGCGTTGCGTATAGATACATCAAGCACTGTAAAGGGGAGGCAGAGCCTTCGCTTTGGGGGAAACTCTCCCAGCTGACTTGTAACATTTCTTCTAGAAATGTTGGCCATCTCCAGTCTAAGCTTGCGTTGTGCTAATGTGGATATGACAAACCCAGGAGACCCTGGTGAAGAGACAGCTGTATGTAGAACTCTGGGACCATGGCCACTCATCCAGACTTCAAATAAATGGAGGGTCTATCCCATGCTCACTGCTGGGTCATTCAGCACTACGGTTTCAGATGTCCAAGAGGAAGTAGTGCCCACAGACGACAGAACAGCAGTAGGAAAAATAGGGGCCATCTTTCGCCATGGAGTCTGTTCTAGTGGTTTGAGGATGAGATGGTGCGAGTTAGGCAGTGGATATTCAGGTACATACTTCAAGGCACACCCTCAAGTCATGCATGACCTAACTGGGTTTGAGGAGAGTTCTCCAGCCTGGCCATCACCTGACATATTAGTCATCATTGCAATGTAGATCTAGAATTTTTGATAGTGGTTAGTAAGTTCCCAGAACCGTATTCTGTAAGAATAAACTCAGATAATTTTAGCGCATATTCAGGGTTGAGGACCTCTGATGTGAACCAAGAGACCTGAAACATGTGTGCTTTGGCATTTCTTAAAGGCTTCAGCCTTTTGGGGTCATGAAGTCAATAATCATTTTCCAAATGAATTAACTAGAGAGAGAATAAGTCAATATGTTGCCACTCACCCTGGTGACAAAGCAGTGCCTGTTCTTTGCAAACTGTTGCCAGCGGCTGTCACTATGTCTCTGCTGAAATCCTTACAGCCACCCACAGGCAAGGCAGTGTCATCCCAACCTCATTTTGCACGTGCGGAAACAGTTGCAGGGAGAGGTAGAAGCTTGTCCAAAGCCACCCAGAAAGATTTATTCCCAGGTACTGTACCCTTACGCCTCCCAGCAGGAGGTCCCCATGCCTGTGTCTGGGCACAGGAGTCAGGGTGAAGGGTGTGTATAAAAGAGAGAGCAAAACAGGAGGTCATTTTTGCCTTTAAGACAGCATGTGGGACCTGGAAGTTGTCGCTCAGCAGAAGCTGAGCATGAACTGCCCATGCTTAGCACTTCAGTTCCAATCACTGCCGCTCCCAGATGAAAATAAGACCAAAACCAAATAGAACCCATGTAGGAATAGCCTCTATTCCCTCCACTCTGCTCTCTCCCTGTGCTCTTGGTTTGTTAGACTCACTACTCTATAATATTCCTCCATTCCTCTATGAAGAAAAAAATAATGTAAACAAAGAAACTACCCACCTGCACAAGACTAGGGGAGACTTGCAAGTGAGATGGAGAGTATGGCAAATGGTGATTCAGAATCTGTCCAGTGTCTCCAGATCTTACTGCTTATCAAAGAAGCAAGACATTGAGATCTATGTGAACTCTCATTTTAAAATAACTGTTTGGAGATTAAACCGGTCTGTGGGAAATTCCAAGATGGAGAGAAGTCCTCAGGGACCTGGACTCAGATTACTGGGTGACCAGAGGCAAGCCCTAGGCCTCCCTGGACTGCAAGGAAATAGATAACATTATGTATTTGATCCTCAACTTTTCGTGACACTTCTATATATTAAACACTGTGCCAGATGGGGGATTCGAGATTAAATCAAGGTGCCCATCACAAAGGAGGAGAGAAAGGGGGGGAGATAAATAAACTCCAGGCTTTCAGCATAGGGGTTGCTGGGAGATAAAAACTGATTATGGGGATTGCTCTTCTCCCAGACAGAAAGAGCAGGGGAAAATGGCTTCCTTGATGCAGAACGCACTGCACAGCCAGCATGGACCTGTTGTGTGTTCAAAGACAAGCATGCTCAACCACAAACTTCTTCGGAGAGCATACAAATAGATACCAGCAATCCAGGGTGCTTGACTGTTCTGCCCGTGTCATTTTTGTTGTTGGTTTGGTTTGGTTTTTCGAAATAGGGTTTCTTTGTATAGCCTTGTCTGTCTAGGAACTAGCTCTGCAGACCCGACTGTCCTTGAACTCAGAGAGATCCTCCTGCCTCCACCTCGAGTGCTAGGACTAAAGGAGTCTGCCATCATTGCCTGGCTCAGCATGTTAATAATACACTCAAATATAAACCCAGTCCCATTGGTTTCCCCTGCGTGTCACTCTGTGCTTACTAGAGACTTCAGGAGCCAGAGGCAGCCGTTTTGCCCTGTCTCTAGATCTAGCTCTTCCTCACTGCACACATGGACCTATAAAAGTGCTCCATAAATTGGCATCTCCTACCCCCAGTCACACACACACACCCTCTCTTTAGCCTTCTGTCTCCCACGTGGGCTTCTGTGGTTCCGTTGTACTCTCTGCTCTCCCCCTTTCTTGTCTCTCTGGCAAACACATCCACTGCTCTCTGCAAAACTCAGATCTGAGCACATCCTTATAGGCTTTAAGCCTCACATGCTCCTGCTGACCTTGGGGCAAAGTGTGGAGGGCATGGGGGCCCTGTGCACTCTGGGCCCAACCTGCCCATCATTAACACCTTCCTTCCTAGAAAGAGGCGCAGGCTCTCTTTTCTATTCCTGTAGCAAAGACTCCCTAAGGGTTCTTGGTAACCGCAGGTCTCTGCAGACTGCCCCAGTCTTCCTTCTCCTTTGAGTCACCATCTTACCATTTTCCAGCTACAGAACCACAGTCTGGCTGGTAAGTTCTAGCCTTTGGAAGTTCCCACCAGTTAAGTGGTCTCCCTGAGCTCTTACTAGGGCAGAACAAGCTACTGACAGGAGAGTGAAGACTAGCAAAAAAAGGCATTAAAAAAATTTCAGAGGGAAGGGGCTGGAAAGATGACTCAGTGGTGAAGCGCACTGGCAGCTCTTCCAGAGGACCCAGGTTTGATTCCCAGCACCTACACGGCAGCTCACAAGTGTCTTTAACTCCAGTTCCAGGGCATCTAACACCTTCACAGCAATGTACATAGAAGAAAGTCAAACAAGTTTTTAAAAAACTTCCAGAAGGAAAAGTCTTTCTAAAAGTCATGATTTTCTGGGCTAAAGAGATGATTTAAGCTATTGAGAATAAAAACTACTCTCACAGAGGACCCAAGGGCCCAAGTTCGGTTCCTATTACTCACCTCTGCTGACTACTGCCTGCTACTCTGGCTCCAGGGGATGCAACACCCTCTTCTGGCCCTCTATGCACCTGAGGTCACATGCAAACACACACACACACGCTGAATGGTCACACATACCCTACTCACAATTTAAAATATAAATAAACCATTAAAAGGAAGTCATTTTGCAAAAGTTATTTTGCAGAGCCCTTTCATGGGACTCCTCAAGCCTCCCACAGAGAGAGAAAGCAATTGCACACATCAGAAAAAAGGCCTGGGGCAGAAGGAAACAGAAAGTCACTAGTAGGTACTTTGGAGGTTCAGCAAGAGACCCAGAAGAGATGAGAGGCTGGGTGTTTCTGGATGCCCCTGTCATTGCTGGCTGCTACTTACCCCTGATGGGGAAAGCAGCCACTTTGGGAAAGGCGCAGGTAGCCAGGCATGGGCCAGCTGATTGCTTTGATCGCACCCAGCAAAGGACTGTGTGACTGGACTCGGAATCAGTCACCCGGAAGGACAGGAGCATCTCCGGCAGGACCATCCTTTTTCCTACAGATAGCCAGACATTTTCTGCACAAACCAAAGTCTCAAATTTAAACCATACTGATAGCAAGTGAGAATGCCAGCCAGTAGTGGCTAGGATCACATCCACAGATTTTTCTGGAGGCATGTAATACTTGGACTTTGAGAGAAAATCTTCTGTTACTAAAATGTTTGCTCAAGTTTTAAAAACATCGTATATACCAAAGACACAGCGATGGCAGTGTGTGACCTCTAACATACGGTACACATAGGTGCAGACTGGCATTTCAGTACAAACTGAGTTCAATAATCTGGGCCCTTTGTGCTTGTATGGCTCCATCTAGTTTGCTAGGAATTGACAAGTCCTTTAGTTGGATCATACTTACTAACCAGACATTTGGCCCTGAGAAAACTGGGCTTCTGTATATAATAATTTCCGCAAATATTTTCCTGTGCATTCCTTCTATGTCTATGATTTTATGTGGGAATACTACCAATATTATGATTTTAAAAAGATTTTTATAATCATATATGTGTGTGTGTGTTTGTATATGGATGTGTGCACATTTGTGCAGGTGCCAGTCAGGGCAGCAGTGTTGGATCTCCCCTAAAGTTAGAGTGACAGACAGCTGTGAGCCTCCCAACATGGGTACTGGAAATTGAACCTGGGCTCTTGGCAAGAGCAATACATGCTTGCTCCTAACTATGGCGTCATCTCTCCAGCCCAATGATTTTTAATTTTAGGAACAAGAAGAATTCTTTAGCATCAGGTGGCCTTGACTCCCCTCCAGAATTTTACAGTTCAGAAAACTGAGGTTCAGAGAGCAGACAAGCTAGTTCAAGGCCAGAGAAGAAGTTAGAACCTCCATCAGCGCCTCGCATGTATTTGTAGATCACATGACCCCTATTCGTGCCTATTTGTCTTTTCCTTGTTCTCTTGAGCAGACGTCCACCGGGTGGCCAGATGTGCTGAGTTCCAGGGAGCTCCAGGAAGTGGTTTGGAGGCAATAAGAAGCAGGCCCCAGCTGGATGGCAATCTGGCCTCACATCAGCTTAGAGATAAGAGGCCGGCGCCAGGGAAGCTGATGCATGGTCATGCGCCACAAGAATGATGTCCTCTGCCCAGTTTTATTTGTGGCCTTTGGGGTGACTCCTTATTCCCCTCTTAGGCACAGGCAACGCCAACAGACCCTTCTTCCCTGTGTAAGGGAGGAGGCTAACTATCCCTAGGGCAAATTCTAGCCATGCCCTGTCTCCTTCCATTTCTCAAGAATCCCTTTTTGTGAAGGCCTTCTGCCTCGTGCCCCCCTATCAGCTCCTGGCATCTCTGGAGCACGCCAGACTCAGAGGCACGAGGCTCTAAGGGCAGGGACACAGGCTGTTTGCCTAGGGGTTGGATTCCTGGGAAGTGTCAGATGTCACCTCCCTGACTCTAGCAGCTGGTGTGACCGCACTGCTGCTGCCTGCCGCCTTGTTTGTCCTGCACATCCTGCTTACGGTATCGCTTATTCCTGCGATCACGTTAATGCAGATCATGCCTGCACTGTCTCTTCTCCCCCCACTTTTAAAACTACCCGCCACATCTGTTTGTCTATGTGCATGTAGGATGGAGAGGGAAGGAGGAACAGGGAGGCGAGAAGTGGGATGTGGAAGAGAGCAGTGAGCACAGTGTGCTCAAATCCTCCCAGTGACACACCTCTGTGGTAGGTTTCACTCACCCACTTCCTAGATGAAGACCCCAAGACTTCACTTATGTTCTTTTTCTGCCTTTCCTTCCCACTCCTTTCTTGTTTCTCTACCATCTTTAGCCACAGAATTTGGCTTGCTCCAGGCTTGTGTTTCTGGGACATGTATGCGGGACTGCAGGTACCCAGTGAAGCTCAACTCAGCATAGGCTCCACACAGCAGCACCTGTTCCTTAGAGCTCATCTCCCCAAACTAAAAATTATGTTCCTATTAGAATAACTCATGGCTAGGCATAGTGGCCCACCCTGTAATGTCAGCACTGGGGAGGTTGAGCACAGAGAATTGAAGGTTCAAGGCCAACCTGGCTATAAAGCATGACTTCGATCAAAACAAAAGAAAGCATGAGGAAGGTTGAGAACCACTGCCCCATAACCAAGGTCTGCTGAGGGTTGTGGGCTTCTTAACAAGAAAACACAGGGTGTGAAATGTAGTATGAAAACATCTATAATATTCCAATGGATATTAGAAAATTGTGGCAAAAATATATGGCATAATGTTTGTTATGATTCTCCTCCTCTTCTTCCTCTTCTTCCTCCCCTTCCTGCTTCTCTGCCTTCCCCTCCTCCTTTTCCTCCTCTTCCTCTTCTCCCCCAAGACCAAGTCTCACTATGTATCCCAAGATGGCCTCAAACTCACATTTCAACCTCCCAAATTCTGCAGTTGCAGCCATGCAGTTTTTAACCATTTCCTAAAGCATGATTGAGTGGCATTAAATACAATCACACTGCTTCCCAGTGTAGCCACCATCCACCCGAGAATAGTTCAACTCCCCAAACTAAAAATGCTTTCCTCATTAAAATAACTCCTGATTAGGCACAGTGATCCACCCTGTAATGCCAACAGTGAGGAGGCTGGGACCAGAGGATTGAAAGTTCAAAGTCAACCTAGGCTGTAAACCTTGACTGAAACCAAAGCAGGAACTCAACTCGCTATTCCTTCCTCTGCTCTCCCTGGCACCCCTGCTCTGCTAACTCTCTATGCAGCTTCATGTGCCTGACATGAGTGGATTCATGCAGCACGATCCCTTTACTCTCTGACAGTATTGGCATAATGTCTTCAAGGCTCCTATAAGACAGTCTTTCACATGCATAAAAGACAAGATTACAAGACAAGTTACACAAAATAACGGTTATGTAAATCATTTTACAATGATCAAGTATTGTATGTGCTCTTACTAAATAGCAAAGCTGAGAGGCAGGCCAGACAATCGTTACGATTTGAACACTGGGAACTTGAGTTCTATTGATGACAAAGTCACAGACTTGGCATGTAGAACTGGTAGGACTATCTTGTGTTGCCTTATATTCAGAATTAAAGGACATGTTATCTTTCAGCTAGAAGTTAGCAAAAATGAAAAAAAAAAGAATTTGTTTTTTTTCCCCCAACCAAATATGGACGTACTGGTTTCTGTGCACCTGTTCTTAAGGAACTTTTGTTCAAAAGATCTGGGCAAGATCATTTCTGTCGTTACCTGGGTTGTTTCATTCTTGATGTAGAGGTGAGGTGAAGGTTAGATTTTTCTAGCTCCACCTGACCTGCTTACCAATGACAGTAGCCTAGCTTGGGGGGACACCAAGCAACTTTTTATTAAGTCATCGGCACTGTATTTGAACAGTGGCTCTGTGAGAGGATGAGATTCAACTCCAAGACCGGCCTATTTCACCCTGAAAGTGACTCTAGCTATTCCGTGGGGCCTCATAGCTCATTGGTGTTTGTTGTGCAATGAAGCACTCAGATGCAATTCCAGGCACAGCCTGAAGCACGGGAGACCCTCTACGTGTGGAGACAGTGGTATTCCAACCATAGAGGTGACATATTGCCCTATTCAGAGTAGTTGCTTAATTTTTCTCATTTACAAACAGGCTTCAGATAGCCAACCTTTAATTAAGACTCAGTTTGCTTTTCCAGAGCAATGCGTTCTAATAGATACCATCTGGGATAGGGTGGGGGCGCTGCAGAAATTACAACTACAGCTGCAAAACCATGCGCCATGCAGCTGGCTAACCATGAAGGCCTTTGGGAAGGGAATTGTTTCCATGTGCTTGGGAGACCAGGGCATGCCTAGCTTCAAAGCCAAGCCAGAGTGCCAGGCCACTGGCTTTTGCCTTCTCGTGTGAAGAGAAGACAGGAAGAGACAAAAAGTAAGGCAGGGCATTGACTTCAATGCCCTCTGTCCTGAGAGTCCATCACTTTAGGATTAGGAAGCCCCGGGAGTGTGTGTGTGGGGGGGGGGGGGGGTGGTGTTTAGAAGTATTTGGGCTGCAGCTCGGATCATAGGCTTTGAATGGAAGGATATTAGACACCGGTGTTTCTACAAACTGACACATACTGGCCCTTGAAATGTCTATGTCTAAGTGTTCTGTGAAGGGCCTAGCCCTCCCCACTCAGAGCTCCGGATAAAACAGCATTCCCAACTGCATTAGAATTTCAGATAAACAATGGATAAATTTTAATATAAGTATGTCCCAAGATAAATGCTAAAATCGTCCACATTCATTATTCATTGTTTATATGAAGATCAAATCCAAACAAGTGTCTCAATTTCTTATCAACTAAATCTGGAACCTCTCCCTCTACTTCAACTGGTTTCTAGAACCTTTCCTCCATATCTTTATAGAGAAATACTGGGCCAGCCTGGGACATATTGAGGTCAGCTTGGTGACGCCTCTATAGGCAGCATGAAGGTTACATGAATTGGGGATTTGAAAGGCCCAAGAAGGCTTCCAGTTCAGACCTACTTTCTAGTGAGGTGACTTCCAAAACGTTGCTTGACCTCCAGAGTCTTAGCTCTTTCCATTGGAGAGCAGAGTGACAAAAATCATAGTTGACATTCCATCACATCCTGTAGCCACTTAAAAATCCAAGCCTTTCCCAGTCCGGTTAGTCATGGTTTCCCAGGCAACACTCCAGCCAGCCAGCCTGGCTCCGCCCTTCCTCTCTAACCATCCACCTTCTCCACACAGTAATGAACTCTGGGCACAGTAAAGGGCATCTGGACCCAGTATGAGTGGCTTAACCTGTGTTCTGGTTGTCAGCATTTGCAGTTTATTGATAGCTAGATAAGTTCATTTTGTTCCTCCTGTTCAGGAATGCTCACCTTAGAAGATCGCTGTAAAACTTAAGTGAAAAGCTGTGGAAGCCAGGCTCAGTGGTGCAGGCCCACAGGCTATCTGGGAGGTTGAGACAGGAAGAAAGCAAGTTTAAGGGCTTTCCTGGGCTACAGAGGAACTCCCAGGTTAGCAGGGGCGACCTAGTGTGGGGAGGCCATACTTCAAAATTCTAAAAAGTAAAAAGAGAACTTGTGAGCTAGCCCAGTGACAGAGTCCTTGACTAGCCTTGTGTGAGGCCCTGGACTCAATCCTCAGTACAGGAAGAAAGGAAGGAAGGAAGGAAGGAAGGAAGGAAGGAAGGAAGGAAGGATTCAATCAATACATAGAATGTTTACAAAGGAGAACCTTGGGTTTTCACAAATGACAAGATCTCTTTCTATCCTTCCGTCTCCCACTTTTTCTGTGGTACAAGGTTACAGCCACTACTCGGGCTTCAAGAAATCCTTAAGATCGCTGTGATTTACTTTATGTGGAGAAAAACTGAATGGCATAATTCACTGAATTCTCTCCACTTGGCCACCTGTGTGCACTGAGCCTTGAGGGGCTGCTGGAATTCCTTTCACTCCAAAGCATCCTTTCACCCACGGACCACAAAGCCCGAAACCCCACCATTAGTGCTTTCTCCATCTTCAAACACTGAACTGAAGCTTACCAAGGTATTTCTCAAAGTCTAGTCTCTTTTAAAAGCTAGTGATGGCTTGGTATCACCCTGAGAGCCTTCGATGCTGGGCTGGGCTCTTGTAGTCAGGGATTCTCAAAGAACTGGAAAGGAGACCAAGGACACTCCAGAGACTCATGTGACCAATTTGAAAATTTTGTGACAAGTCAGTTGTGCAATAAATTGTCCTACTGGGTCAGTTGGACATTTATGTTGCTGCATCATAATACAGAAGGACAAAAAGCATGAATACCAACTGGTGATTTCATTTAAAAGAGCGTCCAAGGAGAAAACCAGACCCCTTGGTACTGACTCATACTAAGCGAAGCTAAAAGTCTTCCTTACACTGACGGCCAAGGGTTTTTCAATGGGATAGATGCAAATATTTCTCACAGATCTACAAAGCATAGATGATGAAATAGGCTTCAAAATATCCAGAGGCAAAATGGAGCTGAGATCGTTTCTATTTACATCTACAAATGGGCTCCACTGCCTGGGTTAACACTGACTGCCCGAGTTAAATATCCCTTGCATTTGACTGTGACTGTTGGGTTCCATTCACGTACACTATTTTGAGGCCAGGTAACAGCTAAGCAGCTGAAAGTAAAAAGCAAAATCATTTTCCCTGGCACATACGATAAAAAAAAAAAAGGCCAAACCATTTCACTAGCTTAGCTTGGAAGATCACAGTTAAGGAAATAGAGAAGCCTTTACAAAAACCAGGATGAAATTCTGTTATTCTTCTTCAAATATCAATACTGGTGTCTTATTAATACCAAAGGATGGTCACCAAATGAGACAGGATTTTTTTTCCCATCAGAGCCTAATTAGTTTCATTGTCTGCTCCCTGAAATCTATTGTCTTCCACCCTAGCCATCAGCTGCCTGTTTTAATTAATTTTGCACTACATTCAAAGGTTTTACTCGGTGCCTCTCTGTTTGATTTAATTTCTTTCTTTTTTTTTCCTCCCCCAAATAAATAAATAAATAAATATCAAAGCTAATGAGGCTCTGAAGATTTGAGATGTAAATATCAGACGCAGATTCTTTTTTGGGGTCCCAGCTCAGCAGAAGGCCAAAAATAACACTTGGAAGTTTGATTAAGAAATCCCAGTCTCTCTGCTCCCAGGACGCTCTTCAGATAGTCTTTCTGCTGGAGTGTCTCAGAGACTTAACCAAAATAAATAAACAAATAAACAACCATGCCCCATGAACCAAAGCCTCAAGAGCAGATTCGTTTTAAAGACGACTTCAGTGGACTTGATTCAGTGGAGAAGACCCATTTCCAGCGGACTCAGGTCTGACCTGAGAGGTCTGCTGCGCACACACACACACACACACACACACACACACACACTGCACACACACTTTCATAATGCTCACACACAAAATCGCATACATTTGTACACATACAACTCCAAGTCTTTCATACGTACAAATATACAAATTTGCAATACATATTTCCATCCCATACACATACAAATCACATGCTTATGCACACGTGGTTATACATTTGCCTAAAGACTTGGATATACAAACGCATTCAACACCTTCATCAGACTCTGGCCGATCAAGGTTTCCAGCTTCAAATCTATGGCACATGTGGCACATTCTCTAACATCCACTTCCAAAGAAATCCCCGCAAGAAATTCCAGGCCCCCTTCCTGGCGGGTGGGTCCCAGAGCTGCCAGAGGCGCCCTTATTAAACCGTATCCACGGAGCTTGGGGATTGCGCAATCTGCTTTCGCCTGAGATATTCGTATCCTTTACTGAGAAAGTCTGATTCATTTCCCAGAAATTCTCATCTGCTAGTAATCTTTCAGGACATAGTTAGTGTTGTGATATTTTCAGACATTGTTTTCTGCGCGTGGGGGAGGGGAGGGCCGGTTTCAAGTGGCTGTCCCCTGGCGGTTCCCCAGATTACTCCGCGCTTATAAGCGGCTCAAGACTGTGTGACAGCATTTCCATGCAAGGGACTTACAATCATGTTTCATTAATTCGACGTGAATGAAGCCTCATTTCTGGCCTTGAGGAGCTTAAGATTTATGTGAAATTAATAACAGAACAGATGTCTTCACAATTTGGTTCCTCTGGAAAAGGGAAGAGAGGGGGGGGAGGAAAGGAGGGAGGAAGAGAGAGAGAGAGAGAAAGAGAGAGAGAGAGAGAGAGAGAGAGAGAGAACTGGAGAACCTGATTGCTTTGAAAACTTCAGTGCTATAAAATGCAGACCCAGGGAGTTTTTACTCCAGGGTAAAGAGTTATGCCTTGATACCGTCCACATCTCAGAACTAAGTGGAATTTAAATGTCAGATTTATATTAAATAGTCATATTTCCCATTATGACATATAATAAACAGCAGCTTATTACTTTCATTAGTAAGATGTGTTGGACATTTAAAATAAAGCCCGGAGATAAGGCCGGGCACCTCATAAGCAGGAGGTGAGAGGGACCCTGGGATGTGGGGGAATATTCAGACAGCTTGATTTTTTAGCTTGGTTTCTGATAATTTAATCACCATTTCCTCACAGGAAAATAAAGATGAATTTGCTCACACAGAGCCCACCATTCCCGCTGTGCTGTGCTGGAGACCAGAAGCTCCATTTCAGGGGAGACTTCGAATCTTGCCTCTTTATTTAACTTCACTCCTGCCCCAACTACTTCTCCTTAGCTGCTACCCGCCTGGCTGCAGTTTAACCCTGTCCCAGCCCCATATGACAACCCGGTAGAAGAGCTGAATTTTTTGCTTGTTAAGGTCTGAAGGTGAGGAGAATGGAAAGGTCACCCAGGGGACGTCTTGGGAGATGGGGCATGGTGGGCCCAGAGAACAAATGGCCCAATTCAGGACCAGAATTTCTCCAGGGCTAAGCAAGTGGAAGATGTTTGCATGAAGACATGCGCAAATGGAAAAGCCTGAAGCGGTTTCGAGAATCTGGCCCTCCAACCACTGTCGTGGTGTTGTCCTTTGGCCACAAACCTGCGTGTCGCTCAATCTGACTCTTATGCTTTCTACATGGTGATAGCAAGAGCCATGAGCCAACGGGTCTGAAAGCGACTCAGCTGCCTGTAAGTTTTGGCATCCCGGAGCCCAGCCCCTTCTTTCTATTATACCCATCTCTCTCCTATCAAAGTCTATGATTCAGTCACCTCTAAGCATTGACCCAGAGGTGAAGGTCAAGAGAAACGTGTGATGGCTTTGGTTCCATCTTAGCTCTTCCTAAGGGTATGGCCTTGAGTAAGACCTGTGACTTAGGGGTGTCTGATTCCTGGCGGGGAAAACAGTGACCTTCCCCCAGGTTGTTATGGGAACGACTGGTGCCTGTAGTCTGGCAGGCATCATCAGTGTGCTTGGCCTTATTTACCAACGGTTCGGCTTCTACTGACTCAACCACTATGGTTTGAAAATACTCTAAACAGAACTGTGTCTGTACGGACTATATGCAGGCTTTCTCTCTTGCTGTTACTCCCCAAACAGCACAGTAAAGCACTCTTGGGCACAGCATTTCTATTGGGTTCGGGATGAAATGAAGCATAAGGGAGGATTGTGTAGAGTGTAGACAAGTTTTGAGCCATTTTATAAAAGGGACTTGCGCATCCATGGATTGCGGCTTCAGAAGGGGGCCCTGGAACCCTACCCTCACCCCACAAAGGGAGGTGGCATCATGCTGAGGATGAAAAACAGTAGGACAGACAGAAACAGTGGTATCAAGGAATGGCAGCGCTTTTTTTGGTTGTTATCTCTTTTTCTTTATTGTTTTTATTGAGCTATACATTTTTCTCTGCTCCTCTCCCTTCTTTTCTTCTCTCCTTCTACCCTTCCTGTGACCCTCATTCTCCCATTTTACTCAGAAAATCTTGTCCTTTTTATCTTTCTATGTAGATCCATGTATGCCTCTCTTAGGGTCCTCTTTGTTGTCTAGGTTCTCTGGGGTTGTGAACTCTAGACTGGTTTTTCTTTGCTTTATGTCTAAAATCCACTTATGAGTGAGTACATATTATATTTGTCTTTCTAGGTCTGGGTTACTTCACTCAATATTTTTTTTTGAGATCCATCCATTTGCCTGCAAATTTCAAGATGTTATTATTTTTTCTGCTGTGTAGTACTCCATTGTGTAGATGTACCACATTTTTTTTATTCCTTCTTCAGTTGAGGGGCATCAAGGTTGTTTTCAGTTTCTCGCTATTACGAATAGTGCTGCTGTGAACCTAGTTGAGCACATGTCCTTGTGGTATGATTGAGCATCTTTTGGTTACATACCCAACAGTGGTATTGCTGGGTTTTGAGGTTGATTGTGGAATGATAGCTCTTAAGGATACTTCATAGACTGTCAACCTGTGAAAAGAGGAGTGTCAAGTCTCCTTTCCTAACGGATGCAGGATTGTACAGCCAGATGCAGAGGGACAGGTTCCATGTAGTGAGTGGGGACATTTCAGTGACAGGCAATGGTCATCCTAGGGGTGACTCCCAATGGCTCTGCAGGCCAGTGACAGAACTTCCACCTCTTCAAGGAAACCAGAAATATGCAATTCAAAGTAATCTTTACATTTGAGGGTGCTATGAGCCTATTCAGATACTTATCTGGATACTCGTCATCAGATGTAATTCAGAATCCAGATGTTTTTAGATAAAGAAAAATAATACAGCAAGGTTACTACTTGCTGCCTGATCTCCAGGCTGTGTCTCAGGCTGTCACGCTCAGGCCTGTTACCACTGCACTAAAACACTAGGGCTGGAATGATGGCTCAGAGGTTAAGAACACTTGCTGCTCAACATGAGGGCTTGGATCCATATCTCTGCACCCGCAAAAGAAACTGGGCACCCCGTTCATACCTACAGCCTCAGGTCTGACGTGAGCTGAAACAAGAGGATCACTCGAACTCACTGGCATCTAGCCTGGTTAAGCAAACATGAGCATCACATTCAGGGAGAGACCCTGCTCCTGAAGAATGGATTGGAGAGGGGCTGGAGAGATGGCTCAGTGGTTAAGAGCATTGCCTGCTCTTAACGTCCTGAGTTCAATTCTGGCAACCATATGGTGGCTCACAACCATCTGTAATGAGGTCTGGTGCCCTCTTCTGGCCTGCAGACATACAGACAAACTATTGTATACATAATAAATAAATAAATAAATAAATAAATAAATAAATAATTTTTTTAAAAAAGAATGGATTGGAGAATCTAATGATGGATAAAAGATGTTATCTCTGGTCTGTGCATAGATAGAGGTACACACCATTCACATACAGTCACACAGGTAGACAGAGACACACAGACACCCAAGATAAATTATTTAAAAAAAAAAAGATGACACTAACAGAATCTCCAGCCACCATCATGTTTCTGGGACACAGTCCTATAGGAAGCATCACTTTTTCTGGCCAAGGGTTCCAGCAAGGACAGTAGGCATGTCTGTAACCTAATGGGATCCCTTCCCATTACACAGCCAGTCAGGGGTTACCTGCCCACCTAGGACAGATGATGGGCTCCCCTTGGCCTACTCTACCATGATTTGAGAGCTAAAGAGACCGAATAGAGGTAAGATGTCGGGCAAAACCACACATTCCCGTTGCTATGGTGACTCAGTTGTGCCTTCTTATCAGTATCATAGCTGGTAATGCTAAGAGAGGAAGTAAGACTTAGCAAAGTCGCGTAGCTTGTTATCAGCAAGTGATGGAGTATGGCTTTGACCTAGCATGACAGGATTCCTTGATCTACACCAGTGAGCCAAAAGAAGGGGGAGGGCGGGGCCAACACCCACCTTCTCAGTAGAGCTTACTCCACACACATACACACATGCCACAGACCCAGCCTGATCTTCTCATCCCACAGCCTGTGCTGGGGGAGAGAGTTGAGACAGAGCTTGGAAACAGTCCTGGACACACATGTTATTATGAAAGACCTCAGCTGTGGTTATCTTTCCTTCTTTTTTTTTTTTTTGCAAATGTAAATTTTTTTTGCATGTCACATAAAACACTGTAATGACAGTTCATTGAGCTCTACATTGTTCTCTGCTCCCCTCCTTACCTCTCCCCTCCCCTTCAACCCTCTCCCAAGGTCCCCATGCTCCCAATTTACTCAGGAGATCTTGTGTTTTTCTACTTCCCATGAAGACGAGATCTATGTATGTCTCTCTTAGGGTCCTCATTGTTGTTTAGGTTCTCTGGGATTGTGATTTGTGGGCTGGTTTTCTTTGCTTTATGTTTAAAAACCACCTATGAGTGAGTACATGTCATAATTGTCTTTCTGTATCTGGGTTACGTCGCTCAAAATTATGTTTTCTAGCTCCATCCATTTGCCTGCAAATTTCAAGGTGTTGTTATTTTTTCTGCTGTGTAGTACTCCATTGTGTAAATGTGCCACGCACCGCACCCCCGTGTCTGTGCTCTGTGCGCTGGCACCTAGTTACCAAGCTTCGGGCAAGGGGCTGGAGGCTGAGAGACAGACTGATACACACAGCTCCAAACGCTGGTTCAGAAAGCCCCTTTTTATTAACACCATGTAGACTTAAATACACTGCAGTTAACGGTCAACAGGTGATCCTCTGATCCTCTAACTAGGCACAGCTTCTAGCAACTTATATTAGAATGTTCTAGGAGGGAAAAGCAACTGAAGGCCAGGACTCATTAATCTCAACATAAATGTACCACATTTTCCTTATCCATTCTTCAGTTGAGGGGCATTTAGGTTGTTTCCAGTTTCTGGTTATGACACTTAAGGAAATGTTCAACATCCTTAGTCATCAGAGAAGTGCAAATCAAAACAATTCTGAGATTCCATCTTACACCTTTAAGAATGGCCAAGATCAAAAACACTGATGACAACTTCTACTGGAGAGGTTGTGGGGAAAAGGAAACACTTCTGCATTGCTGGTGGGAGAGCAAGCTGGTAGAGCACCTTTGGATGTCAGCGTGGCGATATATCAGAAATTTAGGAAACAACCTTCCTCAAGATCTAGCAATTCCACTTTTGGGTATATATCCAAAGGATGCTCAATCATACCACAAAGACATGTGTTCAACTATGTTCATAGCAGCATTGTTTGTCATAGCCAGAAACTGGATCCTTCCTTCTTTCCTCATCCCTTCTCTCAGTCCAGATCAGCCTCTCTAGAGAGCTACTCAGTGAGCACTCAGGGCGAGGCCCCACTGTTCCTGTTTTAGCGCTGGTGATTCTCCCTGTGAACTCTACCTGGCTCCATCTAGGAACTCACCCTGAGGTACAGATTTGATCAAGGGCACAGAGTATCCATGGCCAAGCAGGTGCACAGGGGCAGTTGACGTTTTAAACGCAAATAAACCAAAGCCTGAGTTTGACAAAGACTCATGAAACCCTATTATTTATTGTGAATATGTATAGCTCTTTCCAGTTTGGTCGCTTCTCACCCTTCGCTTCACTTTTGAGGACGGAGGTTACTGGTTCTGTGGATAGAATGTAGGGCCTCACTAGACAAGCAGTTGACCACTGAATTATATCCTCACCCCTCATTTGCATCTTTACAGCCATAAAAATAGAACCCAGTAAGAGAGATCAGGAGGCAAATTGCTTCCATTTACAGACAAGAAGTGAACACCAAAGGGTCATTTGTCAAATGCTTACCAGAACTAGGTAGTAGAAATGGCCTAGAACTTTCGAGTCTTTTAGACTGACACATGTGTGCATGCAATATGTATATGTATACACACACACACATACATACATACACACACGCACACACACACACGCAGAGAGAGAGAGAGCTAGGAATCTGGAGCTACAGAACTACCGAAAGAACTGGTGGACCAAAAACCTCACCCCAGCCATTGTACTTCCCATTGTCAAAACCCTGATTTAATTACGTCACAACACCAAAATCTCTCTGAGTCATGGGTCTTCCAACAAAAGATCTGTTCTCTGCCTACCTGCTCTGGGTTGGGTGTGGTTTGCTCCGCCAAGGGTCAAGTGTTTGAAGCTTGGTCCCCAGTGTGAAGAGAGCACAAGATAGTAGAAGCTGAACGGGGTGATAAGGTGATAAGGTCTGAGAAATCAGGGCCCTTGGGAGTGATTTATGCTCGTCTACAGGAGTGAGCTTCCTCTAATGTGTTGGTATGTGTGGTGCACCATGCCCACTGCACTTTATACGCTACTATATAGTTCATGAACTGGGCAAGGGGCTGGAGATTGAAACACACAAAGACTCACAGACAGAGACACGAGTCATCCTTGATGTAAGAATGCCCCCTTTATTGTGTTCAGGGTCAGCTTATATAGGGATCCTTAACTGATTGCTGCACCCCAGCCAAACCCACCAGAAACCACTCTCCTGCCATCAGGAACTCCTGAGGGTCTTGTGCTCAGAGCAGCTGTGAGCATAACACGTTGTTTACAAGAAATTCAGGATCTGGGGGTTCACAGCTCCCAATAAGTATGGAAGAATAAATCTGATCTCTGACTCTCTCTGGCTTTCTGTTTCCCTGGGCAATTCCTTCTTTTGGCACAGACTCCCACTGAGCCACCTATAAGGCTGTGCAATGGTGACTAAGGGTCCTCATCAGAGGCTGAGGAACTGGGGGCCTCCATGTTTGGACTTTCATCTTCCAAAACTGTAACGTAAGTAATCCTTTCTTCTGTGTAAGTGTGCAGTCTTAGGTACTGGCATGGTTGATATCAAATTTCAACTTGACAGGATCTAGAATCACCCAGGAGACAAACCTCTGTACTTGTGAAGGAGTTCCTGGAGTAGGTTATCTGACATGAAAAGAGCCACCCTAAATGTAGATGCCACCATCCCTGGGGTCAAACATTGTGGCATCTGGCATTGCAACAAATGCAAAGAAAACATATTATAAATACAATGTTCATGCTTTCAACACATTTTCTTGTTCAATTGCTTGCTATTTTTCTTTTTTGATATGTATTTTAAACATTTTCTTCTTGTTTATTGTTTGTGTCTTTCACTGCTATATTTCTTATTGATTTCTAGAAACTCTTTTTATATTAAGCAAAATCACCACTGTAGGCTATGAACTGCAAACATTTCCTCATGTTTAGTTTACTTTCTATACTTGTCATTTATCCTTATAAATATTTATTTGTGGGCAAGTTGATCAATGTTTTCTTTTATGACTTCTCATGTTTCTGTCAAAATTTGAAAATTCTTGCCCAATCTCGGATTATTTTAAAGTTCCCCTTTCTTTAATTTTTGTATGTTTTGTCATACATATGGAGACACTGATTTACCTAGGATTGATTTAGGTGTAAGTTATGAGGCAGGAATCTAGCTTTATCTTTTCTTCAAAGATGCATGCCCATGTTTTTCAAAGACATTTATTAAATAAGACTCCCCCCCCCCACTTGTTTAAATCTGCTAGCCTGGGTAGGAGCTGCTGTTTCAACATTCTTCATTTGGTTCCTGATCCTGGGGATGAACAGCACAGTGGGCCAACCTCACATCGTGCTCCTCTTTAGCTTCAGGTTTCCACCACCAAGGAAAAAGAATCTGAATACTGAAAAGGGCACTAGAGCTCTGTAACCAAAAATCTGCAATGTGAACATTGATAAAGCTTATGTATGGGGGTCCAATTCCAATGTACATGAATGAATCCCCAGCCAAGACAGCAGTGATGTCAAAAATGTAATTTGAGACTATGACCTCATAGTAATGACCATCACCTACTCTCTTAACCAGAATGCTTCACCCCTCGTGTGTGTGTGTGTGTGTGTGTGTGTGTGTGTGTGTGTGTGTGTATGGTGTTCATGTATGTGACTGATGCCAGGGGTCACAGCAGATGTCTCCTTTTGTCGTTTTCCACTGTGTTTTTAAACGCTTTGTTTTAAATTGTGTGTATGTGTGTGCATTAGTGCAGGCGCAGTGGAGAAGTCAGTGGTGGATGGCTGGAGTTGGAGTCACAGGCAGCTTGAGCTGCCCTACATGGGGTGCTGGCAACTGAACTTAGGTCCTTCGCAAGAGCAGGAATACTGTTAACCATCTAGTCCCCTCCATTATATTTTTTTGAGACAGAGTATCTCACTGAATCCAGATCACTGAATCCAACTGACTGAACTGGCTCACCACTGAGCTACAGGGATCCATGTACCTCTGCCCTTTCCCTTAGCCCTAGAATTGCAGGCACATGTCACAGCATCTAGCTTTTCCAGGTCCCTCTTGTTTGCATGTCAACCCAGCACTTACTACCTGAGCTACCTCTCCAGCCTCTCCAGTAACTATTTAACTCCTGGGAAGCTGAGGTGACACTGAGCCCTGCTTCCCATAGGAGAAGGCCTGGCTGCAACTTTAATCTTCTTAGAGAAAATCTACTGAGCAAAATTATGACTTGATATGGTTGCACTTAGCCAATAGAAGCTCATAAACCATCTTCCCATCATCATGTGTGGTGCAAAGGAGTCACTAAGTGCCAGGAAACAGATGAGAACCCCGAGCTCCCATTCATCTGCGGCTTTAGGCGAGGGCAGCATATTAAAGTGATTTCAACTTCAGAGCAGAGCTCCCCAAAGAGTGCTCCAGTCTTAATTAAAATGTCAATGAAATACAAAAGTGCACGAGGGACGTTTCAGAAACCATTCCCTTTCAACTTCGGGAAGGCTGCCTATGTCTTTCTTCAAACCCAGCTTCTGGGCCCTCCAGCATGGTGACCTCAGCTAGTCACCCTTCCTTGATGTCTGGGGAGCCCTTGACCAAGGCCCACCCTCAGGGAAAGCTGGAGGGAGAGGGGTGGCAGAGGCCATCGGGAGGTTTCTCTGTTCCTTCAGCTGAGGCTCAAGATGTCATCAGATGCTGCACAGCCTAGCACTGTTCATAGCAGAGTGGAAAGATTGGGGGAGCAAGTGGAGAAAATACCAGCTCAGACTGGCTAAGCACAGCCAACTAAGAGTAGCGAGCATCAGGACTTCCTTTTAGTCTAGAAGGTGGAAAACACAAATACCTGTGGAAAACAGGTGATATGACTGAGCATTTGAGGGAAGTGGAGAGGAGTAGGAAGTCGGTGGGAGGGAGGTTGGGGGAAGACTAGAAATCACACCCCTTTCCAAACAGCTTCTGGCCTACTCCACAGTTGCTTACATGGGAAATGCAAGCCTGAAGCCAGAAACCTGCACTTTTAAGATGTGATATTTCTGTGATTTTTATATTGGCTATTTATTAAATATTTCCCCCCTGATGGGTCAATTCTACAACAAAAGTAAACCAGGCATGTGGATGACTACAGCCTTTACTCTTAGGATGGTATTCTTGGACTTCAAAGCCTCTTTCCTTCTCTCAATTTCAATATCCATCATCTATCCACCCACCAACCCACTCATTCATCCACCCACCTATCCATCCATCCATCCATTCACACACTCTCCCACCCACCCATCCATCCATCAGTCCATCCATTCATCTGTCTGTCCATCCACTTACTTAAGCATCCCTGACTTCACCCATCTCTGCATCCCTTTATCCCTATATCTATCTATCCATACCCATCCATCTATTGACACATCTAGTTACCAATCATTCATTTAATCATCCATTCTTCTACTTGTCCATCCACCCAGTCATCTCTCCACATGTTAATTTATTCACTTACCATGCATTGAATATTCATTAGTACCTGCAGGTGCAAGGTAATGTAAAAGAAACAGGAACGAGTCTAACCCCAAGTCCCAACTCATGTGCAGCCCTGGTTTTGGTCCTACTTTTGACTTTAGAGAGGGAACTAGCCAGGGAGTTTTAAATGTCTATGTGTCTTTAAGAATGGCCAAGGGCTAAAAGTTGTCTTCGCTGCCGCAGTTTCTATCTTGAACACGCCTTGAGCCAATGCCTTTCTTTGAGTCTTTTCCCACAGGACCGTCTGGAGCATGGTAAGGAGACTGTGGTTACATGTTATAGCCCTTCTGGTTCTTGACTCCATCTCAAGCTCAAGGTCAGTTATAGCCTTTGCTCTATCCGTTGAGTGACCCTCATTAGGTTAACATGCTTGAGTCTGTCAAAGATTCCACCTCTGCCAGGATCAAAGCCTCCACGACAGCTGAAATAGAGATCTGACATCTTTGGTCAAAGGGGAGGGAGCACAGAAAAGTGACACCTAGTACGTTCTCAAAGAAGGATGAGCATGGGGCTTCCATCAAAGGAGCTATGCAAAAGGGGTTCCCTCTCATGCTCCTTGGCATTGCCAACCTCGACTGCACCCGGTACAACCGGGGGGGGGGGGGGGCGATCCCAGTAGCATGCCGAGCTCTTCCACATAGGTAATGCCCCCCTTACTGTTGGTATGAGGATGCAGGGAGAGAGCAGACTTGTGTCCCTCACCTGATGTCACTGATAACTTACAAGGATAGAGACCTTGATTTAGCAGTTCCTATGGCCCGAGCCCCAGTGTCTAGCATGAAGACTGCACATAGTAAGTGGATCCTTTGTAGACTGGCTGGCTTACTTGGAAAATATCATGTTATTGGTGGGAATTAGGGACCAGAGATAAGGAGGGACTTGCTTGAGTCCCGTTCCCCTCTTCTTGCTATGTTCTCTTTGTTGCTTTCTTTCTTAATTAATTAATTAATTTATTTATTTGAGACAGGGTTTCTCTGTGTAACAGTCCTGCCTGGCCTAGAACTTGCTTTGTAGATCATGCTGGCCTCAAACCTACTGAGATCTGCCTACCTCTGCCTCTCAAGGGCAGGGATTACAGGCATGTGTCACCACCACCTGGTGCTCTATTATTTTACATTTTATATTTCATTCTTTCTCTGTCATACTCGGACACCAGAAATCCATACATACATAGGCATACTGACAGACTTATGCATTTCATAGCCTCAGGAAGACACATAGACACAGAGTCAAAGACACCCAGACTTAATACACAGCACAGAGACACAAAGTAGAACAAAAAGACACTCAACATCCAGAGACCTCTGTGGTCTGACTGCATCCTCTAAATTCATACTGAAATCCTTCTCCCCAAGGGGATGCTATTAAAAGGTAGGGCCTTTGTAAGGTGACAGAGACTGGAGTCCTTGTGAAAGAGTCTGGGAAGAGACTTCCTGCCCTTCCTACCATATAAGGACAAAATGAAAGACCATTGTTTACAAACCAGACAGCGGGCTCTCAGCTCTCACTAGATAGCAAACCTCCCAGCATCTTTGTCTCAGCCATCACAGCCTCAGAACTCAGGCAGTACATTCCTGCTATCTACAATTGTTCTAGTTTCCGATACTCTGTTAGAGCAACCCAGTGGCTGAAGCTGGAGACAAACGGACAAACGTACTTAGACACATAGACACGTGCTTACAGCCTCAGACACAGACACACCTTCACACCCAATGCACACAGACACTTGTGCGCACACCACTACACACTCACAGGTGAACATGTGCATCAAGGGTCACACAAGTAGGCCAGTACACAGAGACACTTACAAACTCACACTTTGACACCCCTATGCGCACCTTCCCGACCTCATCCCTGCCTCTGATTCCTGGTGACTACCGAAAGTAGCCGTAGTGAGTGACCTGGCCACCATCTCCTTCTCTGAGTGTCAGAGCCGCCATGTCCATCAAAGGTCACCCAGGTCCCCAGGCACATGCTAATATTTATCTTCTGATTCAAGCTGCCTTTCTCAGGAAAACTCTGTCTTTTAAGCAAAGATCTTCTGGGTCACAGGAAAGGAACAAACCTTGAATGACATTTCTGCTGGTGGAAGAATCACACACACACACACACACACACACACACACACACACACACACCGCCTTTCTCTCTCTGAGACACTGAACCAAGGCCAAGACATTCCACCACGGAGTGACATATACACCCCTCCCCACCACTCTCAACATCTCATGTTCTGGCATTTACTTTGCTTGAGGCCTGAATTAAGAACAGGCCCAAGCATAGACACATTTATTCTTAGATTTGGATGGAGGAGTAAAACCTTAGCTCTGTGTGTCTGAGGTTTGGAAAAATCGTTACCTAGTTCTTGGGTTACTTATCCAAGGCTCAGGGCTGTACTCTTACTCTTCGAGGGACTGCTTTCATGGGACCTATATCTGAGTTCAAGATTCCCAGCCCTCTGCACTTAGCTTCTCCCTGGGTCCTGTGTGCATCTGTGTAAGCCTTCTCACACATTCACCAACCTGGGACCTTTTAGGGCTCTGCCTTCTGATCAGCCAGCCAGGGGCCCCAAGTCGATTGCTATGCAAGATTTATGACTGCATCATTTCCAGCAGATAATTTGATCATAATTTAGCATTTTTTTTTTTTGCCTTTTCAAGTAACTCAGACATTCCTCTTTCATGGGGATGGGTACCCCTTTGGGGAAGCAGGGATGGGAAAGACATGCCCGGCTTTGTTCTGGCTCTGTTCCAGAGAAGTCATGTACACCCCCTACATCTTATCTGACTTTCCAGCTTTTGATCAATAGCAGAGGATATGTGTTTTATCCAAACACGAACCAAATGCATTCAACAGATTACACATTAATTTTACCATCATGACATTGAGTGGAGAGATAATCCACAAAAGTGCTTCAGATTTCTTAAAAGTGAATTTAATTAATAGTGGTCATGTGCGCTGGAGAGTTACAGTCCTGAGAAGCTATGTTCTGTACGTCTGAAAATGAGAGCTTATATTTCAAAGGCTTATTGCAGTGGAATTAAACGACCCAATTTATTAGTTGTAAATGTATGATTACTGCAGCTTTGCTACACACACACACACACACACACACACACGCACGCACGCATGCACCTGCACATATGCCGCATATTCTAGCTGGATTTAGTACACATAATCCTCTCTTCAAGGATCATATTTTGCAACAACGCTGCTACTCCATTAATTTATTTGTGAGATAGAGACAGGCAACTGATCCCCAACCTTCTGAACCCCAAACAGAAACACTTCCGAGTTTTTCTGATTCTCATTTCCATTCCTGCAAAGTGATTAGGAAGTGAACAAGGCTGCTAGAACAGAGGTGTTCTTTGCTGTCAGGATGGAGTTGGAGAGGTTGGGGGAAGAGGGGCTGGGAGGTAGAGGCTGCAGAAGGCTTGGGGCTTCTCTCCTCTTATTCAGGTGTGGAGACTGAGGGAACACCTGCCACGCTCCAGGCACCACACAGAGCACATTCCACAGGCTCTCTCCTTGATGGACCCCTCTCAGAACAAGGCCCTAAGGCAGATGAGTGAGTTGCTTGTTTTCATGATGAGGAAACCGAGGCTCAGAGGGATTGCCGAGAAATTTACAAGCATCCCTGAGTTCATGATCAGTGGGAGCAGGACTTGCTTGTGGGTCTATCTGTCCCCAGAGTCTGTGCTCCTGCCCCAGCTCCTCTGATCCTTGCCTATGAGTGACAGACTGTTCACTGGAGACAGAGGAAAGGGATGGTGGGCAGTGAGTACGTCCCTGGTGGCAAAACATGAGTTGGAGAAAGAGTAGCAGCTAATGGTGGTGAGACAGGATGTGGAGTGTGGTACCAGCAAAAACTGTAGGCATGCCATTGCACTGGGTGTCATCAGACCAAGGGAGAGAATTCCTGGAAGAAGAAGTTCTTGCAAAACAGACAGACACTGAAGAACATTAAGAAAGAGTCATATTTACAACACCGGTGAGGGCTAACGGTAAGAGAACAACAGAAAAGAGAGAGGCATGAGTCAGAGGCAGAGGTTAAGCCTGGGATATGGATGGTAAAAAGTCTTTAGTTCTAGCAAGAGAAGTTGAGGTTTCTCCTGGAGATGAGAGAAAGCTATCCATGGTTAATGAGTATGAACTGATAGTACCGGAGGGGAAAGTTGCCAAGTCACTTATCTACGGAAGCCAGTTGGGCAAAAATACAAGAGATAGAGAGCTGGAGAGGCTGTGTAAACCAGATAGTGTATCCATCTACATAGGTGTCTCATACTGGAGATGATGGAAAATTGCTAATAGAAAATAGAAATTTCATTAGGTTGGTAGGTGACTGTCTTAGTTTCCTTTCCCTTTGCTAGGACAGAATATCTGACAGAGACAACTTAAAGGAAGGGGACCCTTTTGACTCACAGTTCGGAAGGAACAGTCCATCATAGCATACAGGATGGGGAGGCGGGAGCAGTCCATCTGTGGCAGCAGGAACTTCCAGCAGCTGTTCACATTGCAATGGCAGACAGGAAGCAGAGAGCTCACACTGGACACCTGGACATGGCATGAACATCAGTACTCACCCTAGAGGCCTATGTGTGCCAGCTAAGGTCCCATGCCCAGAGGTTCTCTCTATGACTTACCCTCAAATAGTTCCAGAACCATCTAGCAAGTCTGTGGGGGGGCAGATTTCACATTTAAAACATAACAGTAGACCACAAACTAACCCCCCACACACCTTTCTTCATATGTGTCCTTTGCAACGTGACTCTGAGGTTGCCCTATCATAGACTAGAGCTATCCGCGGCAAGAGAGACAAGGTGTACTTCTATTCTGAGCCTGGCCCTACATCCCTTCTATCTCTGTACCACAAGCCTTACCCATCACCAAGGAAGCCCAGACTGGCCTGCCAGAGGAGCGAGCCCACGAGCTGTAGACCTGCATTTATACATCTACACGGTCAGCCTGACCCAGCCCTCTCTCCTAACTCCCCAGTTCTGCCAGCAAAAGGGAGCCCAGCCTCAAGCAAGCAGCAGCCCCACCCCATCATCCTGTGGACTAATGAAAAATAAAGGTTTGTCCTTTTAAGTTCTATCTTGGATCGGTTTGTTACCTGGCAATAGTGAGAAGATACAGTGACTCACTCGTTTGAAAAATAGCTCCATGCTTGTTCTCTTTCACCCCCACGAACAACTCTGGTACAATATTGAAAATCACTCCATTGCAGTTGACACAGTGGAGGAGGGGAGGAGGGCCCAAGAACATTCTGTATTCTGACACCTGGCTGCCTTTGCCTATCAGCGGTTGGTTGTTCTCAGCTGGGGAGTCCATTACAGATTCCATGAGTCATACTCACCCCAGGTCAACTGTTGCCTTCTCAAGCAGCTGTTGTCTGCAGTGGTTGTGCTCACAGCTGGCCTCCATACGGACATCTCCCTGTCAGTCCTGAACTCTGGGCTCTGAGGAGAGGATCTCGTTGAGAAGCCCGGGTAGTGGACTGCCCAATCCTCATCCCCTTAAGGTACGTCTCCTCAGTGAAGTGCCCTCTGCCGATGTCACAAGGGTGTCAAGCAACATGATCACCCCCACTCATGTGTGGCAGCACCTACTGCAGGCCAGGTACAGTTTGCAACCTGGAATAGGCAATCTGCTCCTCTCCGCAGCCATGTAAGATGGTCTTGCTCAAAATCACCCTTGCTGGTACGCTGAAGAGCCAAAGTGTTCCCCCAAAACTCTCACGCTGAAGGTTTATTCTCCAGTGTATCAGTGTTCACAGATGTGGCCTTTGGGAAGTGGTTGGCTGGTGATGACCTTGACCTCTTCAGTAACTCCATTACTTAATGGAATGGTGGAAGTGGGAAACTTGAGGAAGTGGGAGGTAGTTAGAAGAAGCAGGTCAATAGTGATCCCTGGAAGGGTGATACTACTCTCTCTCTCTCTCTCTCTCTCTCTCTCTCTCTCTTTCTCCATCTCTCCTTCTTTCCCTCCCCCCATCTGCCTCTCCCTCTCTCCCCCTCTTTCTCTCTCTGCTCTCTGTCTCTCTCTCTCTCTCTCTCTTTCCTTCTCCCTCTCTCCCCAATCGCTTTCCCTCCCTGATCACCATAGTCTGCTTTACCACAGGCCCAGAAGCAATAAAGCAAGTGATCATAGCTAGAAATAAACCTTTCTTTCTATTTTTTGTCTCGAGTGTTTTTCCACAACAATAGAAATCTAATGTGCTTGGGGAAATGAAGAAACTAAAGAGGAAGACGAAAGAAACCCCCTTCATTTGAACAGGGTATTACATCCGGCCACCAAAGGAGCCAGGGCTCCCTAAGCCCCCCAAGCCCCACTGGACTCCGAGCAGAACAGCCTGGTTTAAGAAGCCTCACAGTCTACGTGGCATTTTGCCTTCGGCATGCTCATCCTTCTCCCTTCTAACCACCGCGAGCTGGAACCACACACCGTCTACAAGGATGTGGGTGGATAACTGGGTGAACCAGGGGACCATAGCTATAGTGGACCATGAGAAACAGATACATGATCGTCACATGGGAATGCCAAGGGAGTGGGGGGAGGAGGGAATGAGTATGGTAGCTGGTGACCAGTTCTCTCCAACGTGTCCGCAAAGTTCCAGGCCAGGTATTTCACCCTGAGTCAGTTCTAGCCCTGAGCATCTGTCTGGCCTGGGCAGTCTTCCTCTTTCCTGCAGCTTTCCTGCAGCTCTTTTAGGAGCAAACACCTTATAAAGAAACCTGATCACACCTGCGCAACCACCTTCTGTGACTCCCTATTGCCCACAGACCAAACGGGTGTGACAGAGACAGCATGGAGCAACAGGGATTGGGGAAATCTGTGGCAACTTCTGCCTGTCCCTGCTGCCCCGGGCTTCCGTGTTTCAGATGTGCCGATGGCTTTGAAAGCAGAAGGTGGGGCGATGTCTTTCTGGGTGGTGTGCCACTTTGTGGATTTGGCAATAGTCCTCAGCCTCCAGTGTGTCTCTCTCCATAGCCGGCATGTGCCTGGGGGAAAGAGATGCCCAGTGGGATGGGCAGGGGCTCTAACTGGGTCCTACAGCTGGGCCTATCCTATCATCATGCCCCACTCCACCCTCCACCCAAAGGTCCTCTGTTCAAGGCTGATCATGTTGTATAACTTATACACTTCTGTTTTAAGTGTTTTCTGCCCCTGCATCTTTTTGCCCATGAAGGATGGGGGTAGAAGAACAGGGCCAGGCATGGCCCCCTGGGATCCTGAATCAAGGCACCCAGTGGCTCAGAAATGAGGCCTGCCTTGGCCTTGATCTCTTTTGTGCCCGTGTTTGACTATATTGGGGAAGCTGGGCCTTGCCTGCAAGGGAGCCATAGAATCCCCAGATCTCCCTCGTATTCCACCCCAGTCTCTCCAGCGCTCTGCAAAGGAGGCTCCAACAGTGAAGGGAGGAGGTCTTGGCCGAGGTCAAGTGGGATGGTGCGCAAACAAAGTAGGGGAGAAAGGCAACCTTGAAACTGGATGAGGTGGGATCCATGGAGAGGTTTGGTTGAAAGGCAGGATGTAGGTGTTTGGGCATCTGTCTTGGCTGCCCATATGGAGGGCAAAGCCAGCTGTGGCAATATTTCTAACTAAAGGGAGTGAGGTGATAGACAGAGGTCCTGGGCACCAGGAGCCTGGGCCAGAAGGCCATGTAGCTGCTGGCTGGCTGCTGCATACAAAAAAGAGAACCTACAGGATTCTCAGAAAAAAAACAAACAAAAAACAGCCAGGCAATGGTGGAGATACATAGAGAAACCTTGTCTCAAAAAACAAAAACAAAACAAACAAAAAGCTAAACAAGAAGAAAGAAAAAAGAAAAAGCAGAGCTGGATC
Organism: Microtus oregoni; assembly: GCF_018167655.1. NCBI lineage: Eukaryota > Metazoa > Chordata > Mammalia > Rodentia > Cricetidae > Microtus > Microtus oregoni. The sequence goes on along the minus strand of NW_024543063.1, from coordinate 58,722,221 downwards.
TTGTCACTAGAAGGATTGTGGTCACCAGCTGACTGTTGAGGCAGTGACTGGCTCCTGACATATTTTAGTGACAATGGGGATCTGCAAAACTTTGATTCCTGCACCTCAACCTTGGCTCCGGGCCCCCTAAGGCATGACTGCAGAGATAGTCCATTTCTCCTCCTACGGAGAACAGGAGGCTCATCTGTGTTTGTGCCTTGTAGCCCTCAAGTCCGAGATTCAAGCCTGGGAAATAAGCAGAGAGAGCCTGCATCAGTGCTCCCTCACTGTGTGACGTTCCCTAATTCTGTCAATGCTCTCTCTCTCTGTCCGTGCTCTCTCACTGCAACTTTGAGTGAGCGTCTTAACTTCTCTGGGTCCAGGTTTCCTCACACATAGAGGAGATCTTGTTTTAATAATACATCCTCAGGACTTTTTCAGGACCAATGAACCAGTGCACTGAAGTGCTTTGGGTGGGAGCTGCCAACACAGTAACAGCTGCAAGCCGCCATCACTGTAAGTGTGGCACGTTGCTTTTGCCTCTGATTGGCAGGTCAGTACACACTTCATCTTCACCCCAGCCAGGATAAATATGACAGCTATCCAGATGAGGAAGAGCATTGTGCGACCCTGGGTCAGAATGGTTCTGCCCCAATGGTACCTCAGGTTCTTATTGTTGTTCTCTTTGCTGAGGCTCACACTCAGTGTCTTGTGTGTGTCTGCCAAGGAATCTGTTATTGAACTACAAGCCCCATGCTTTGGGTGATTGATATAAGTTTTTGCTCTGTAGCCCAGGCTGGACTAGAACTTGCCACCCTCCTGCCTCAGTCTCTAAATGCTGGGGTTACAGGTGTGTGCCATCCTAGGGCATCTTTAAGTGGAAAACAAGAGCGCTGACCTTTCGTGCTCTGGTCTAAGGGTGGCCAGCAGTCCTGATGTGCAGTACAGGAGCTCCGTAAAATGGGAAGGAGGGCCAGGTGGTGGCGGTGGCGCATGTCTTTAATCTTAGCAGGTAGATCTCTATGAATTCCAGGCCAGCTTGATGTATAGAGCAAGTTCCAAAACAACTAAAGTGACACCGAGAAACCCTTCCTTAAAAAAACAAAAACAAAAACAAAACAACAACAACAAAAAAGGTCAGGGGGAAGCAGGTGCCTACAAACTCTGCAAGTGTGTGTAAAGAGAAACATCTCCAGAAGTCTTTAAAGCCATGCTTCTCAAACACAAACTTTCCCAGGGTTAAGTGCTGTGGGAATTGAGTTTAGTGGTTGAACCTCCCACACCTCGCATTCTGAATTTGTACACTAATTCGTATCAGCTGGCATTTTAAAGAATCTACTCAAGGTGATTCTGAGGCTGAAGACCACTGGGTGTGGTTGTTCATAATCTTCGCTAGATGGCGCCAAAGCTCAATGAATTACCCTTCCTGGCGCTCTGAGCCCCGAGGCTGCTTTTTCAACAGCCGCGCCACCAGATGGCGACACCGGTCTGCTCGAGGACAGCCAGCCTTGAGAATCAGAGCTTCTCAGCTCAGGTGCTTGGAGCCTCTGAAGGTAAAATGAGGCACATCCAGCTTCATCCTTACCAGAACCCAAACGGCAGGGACTAGCCCCTTGTTACCCAGACACAAGCCTATACCCGGTAAGTGCTCGAACACTTTCGTCTGTTGAACTAATGTATGCACACGCACACACACGCACACAGCATGTTTGGGAAACCTGCAGAGAGCATATTATTATAAAGAGAGTGATTGGTTTTTGAGTGTCTGCTGCATGTATGCCAGGCAGTGTTAGATGTTTAGTAAGCACTAACCGCGTTACCACAGCCCTGTGTGGTGATTGCACACTTAACAGGACAAATGAAGGAAGGTTAATGCCACACAGTTAACAAGGCACCCTCTGTTTGTGAAGATGGTTGCTCCTGACTGGCTCTGAATCAGGGAGGTCTTCCCGGAGGTGTGCTTTGAGCTGACATTGAAAGTGCAATAACCTTGGATTGACCTCTGGGCCAGGGGGAGTCAGGAAGTGGAGATAGCGAGGGACAGAGAGGTGCGAAAGTGGGCAGAAGATAGTGGGGCGGGTAGGTGTGACTCTAGGTCAAAGTGTGCATTTGCAAGATAGGAGTGCGGTGCTAGCAGCAGCTGTGAGGGAAATAAGGGAAAAAGCAGACTCTGCTTGCAGCATTGTGCAGACTTAGCTGTGTGTCCTTGACCAAACCACTTAACTTCTCAGGGCTCTCTTCTTCTAATCATCTTCCAAGGGCTCACTGGGTGTACCAGGTGTCCTGTGTGACAGCGTTTACCACAGTGCTTGGCTCAAAACAAGCCACCGGTGGTGTAGGAGGGTCTTCTGTCTATGTATTACTTTCATTGGTTAAATAAAGAGACTGCCTTGGCCTAGTTGATAGGGCAAACTCAGGTAGGCAGGGAAGACAGAACAGAAGTCTGGAAGGAAGAAAGCAGAGTCAGAGAGAGCCATCTGCCATGAAGCTGCCAGATCAGACATGTTGAATCTTTCCTGGTAAGCCACGACCTCGTGGTGACATACAGATTATGAGAAATGGGTTGAATCAAGATGTGAGAGTTAGCCAATAAGAGGCTAGAGCTAATGCACCAGGCAGCAATTTATTTTTTTTTTTATTTTTTTATTTTTTTTCGAGACAGGGTTTCTCTGTGGCTTTGGAGCCTGTCCTGGAACTCACTCTGTAGACCAGGCTGGTCTCGAACTCACAGAGATCCACCTGCCTCTGCCTCCCGAGTGCTGGGATTAAAGGCGTGCGCCACCATCGCCCGAACCAGGCAGCAATTTAATTAACACAGATTTCCATGTGGTTATTTTGGGTGTACACTAGCCGGGAGGGAAGGAACAAGGAGCCAGCACCTCGTACTATACCCCTGGCAGGTCCTTCTCGGTACCATAGTTTAGTTTCCCACCTTGTCACAGTGGCTATGGAAGGTGATAGTTCAGTGAGGACAAGGGGCTCCCAAAACCAGAAAGCCACAAGGATGCTCCAGTGCAGATCGCCATATGGAGAAATCATCTTGTCTGACACACTGGTGCCCAGAGATGCCCCTGCAGCTGCATCCCCACTGGACCTTGTTCCAGGGCTTTCTTTACTGATGCCAGCTTAGAAACACACTACCCAAACATTCCCAAACCTTCCAGGACTCCCTCCTGTGGAAAATCTCTGTCCTCACCCTGCCCCAGGATCAGTGCTGGAGGACCCATGGCACTGTGGGTACCAGGACCATCACAGGCTGACTCTGGGATGGAGGATGGAGATGGAGGTGCTCTGGGGAGAGGTATCAGGACGTAGAAGAGAGGAAACAGTACAAGAAAGGCTAGCTGCAAGGCTCTGCAAGGCCCATCCTTCCTGCAAGTTCTGCTCAGGGATTCCTTAGTCCTGGGGCATTTCCCCTTTAAAAAGGCTTTCCACTAAGGGACATGGTGAACAAACCCCCTTCCTGTACTCCTCTGTCTTGGGAACTCCCTCTGAGAGCTGCGAAAGCTGAGCATTGGGGTTTCCTTCCAAGGTGGGGGCAGGGAGTTAGTGGGGTTCTGCTTGCTGACAAAGCTCAACCTGTCTGAGCCAGTCCAAGAATGAGGAGGAGCTCACTGCTTCATTAACCAGTCTCCCCACAACCTGAGCCTCCTGAGAGCAGCAGGGCCAGGGTTGCTTTCTCCCTCAACTTCTGGCTTCCTTGTGAAGACCTCATATCTCTTCTACCCCTGTAGTAGCAAAGCGGGAAGTTTTTGCCCGCAATGGAAGCAACTCACTAGTCTTGATCACTGAAGACTTTTCCCCAAGGCAATCTTATGTACAAATGATGAAAAAGCTACTGAAGTCGTACTAAGTATTAAAAAAGCTCACGGAACTGGGAAATCTAAGGCTATGTTGCTTTCCGGTGAAGATGGATCAAGGGTGTCAAAGTCTTTGACATCATCTGCCCCTCCCCACTGACCTTAGAAAAGCTCCCCATATACAGCTACACACAAATTCAATATGTTGGGGGCATACTGGCACATGCCTGTAATCCCAATACTCAGGAACTGAGGCCAGTCTGGCCTGCAGAGAACCAAAATGAAATGACCAAAATATAAATAGATTGGGAATACAGCTCAGTGATTGAAGGTTTGCCTAGTGTGTGCAAGTGCCTAGGTTCAATCCCCAGGTGCCCCAGAAAATTAATAAAAGTTAATGAAGTAATTAAAAACTAAATGATTCATGGGCTCTTGTGCCTATTTAGCATGATGACCTAAAGGCCTCAGGGTGTCCTCTGACCTCAAGCCCTCCCTTGAGATGAAGTGGGGCTCCCATGGGTTAGTGTGTGTGTGTTGTTAACAGCGGATATAGGGCAGGTCCAGGCCCCAGCTCTTCAGCTGTTTATTTCTTCTTGAGTGTAGTAATAGGGGTGGCGGGGCTGCGTCCCCAGCACCCCGGCTGCCTGGCTAGCTTATGCCCAAAATAACAACACACAAACTGTATTCATTTAATCACTGCTTGGCCCATTTCTATCTAGCCTCTTCTAGGCTAATTCTCACATATTAATTTAGCCCATTTCTAATCATCTGTGTAGTGCCCCTAGGTGCTCTTACCGGGAAGATTCTAGCCTATGTCCATCCTGGGTTGGAGCTTCATCGCGTGCGCCTGCCTGGGAGCTGGGAGCATGGCGTCTCTCTGAGGTGTCTGCTCCCGAGAGGAGAGCTGTGGAGTCTGAGCTCACTTCCTCTTCCTTCCAGCGTTCTGTTCTGTTTACTCCTCCCACCTATCTTCTAACCAATGAGAGCCAAGCAGTTTCTTTTTATTTAACCAATGACCTTCCTCCATCACCTGAGCATCTCAGACAGAGGTCAGCCTAAGGCAGAAGCCGTGGATTCTGGTGATGGGAAGTAGGTGATGGGGTTGTGATGTAAGAGGAAGGGGACGAGGCAGGTGAGTGGGACAAAAGGCAGAAAGGTGGAGGTCGCAAGGACACAAACTGTTCTCATGTCCTTTCAGCCCAGACAGGACCTCAGTCTACCTAGCTGGTTCAGTGTAGACCAAACTTGCCCGTCCTTTGCCTCCTTGATTTCCCTGAAGGAATCCTGCAGTCTCTGAGTACCAGATTCACCTTTCCTTCTGCTCACGTTCAGAGAATGTATTTTCATTCATTTAAGCAGTTGTTGAGACAACAAGTATTTATTGAGCAACTACTGGGCACGAAACCATCCTAGGTACTGGAGATGCCACTAACAGTCTAGCACCAAAGTCAACAAAGAACTAAGAAATGAAAGCAGTAAGGGTATTTTGAGGGCTGGAGGCATGAGTGAGTAGGTAGGAGGGTAAGCATGCTAGCTGTGTGAGCACAGACCCCAGCACCCTTATTTTAAAAAGCCAGGCATGTGTCTGTAACCCCAGTGCATAGGGAGGAGACAAGAGGGTCACCGGGCTTTCCAGGTACCAGCCTAGCTCCAGGTTCTATGAGAGACTCTGACTCAAAGGAACAAGGCAGACTATCCATCCCTACTCCCCAGCTCCTGACTGCTTAAGACAAGACTCTAAGAATTACTGAAGGGTCTTGTAGCCACAGCAAGGAATTGAGGTTCTACCATGGAAGTGAGGTGAAGTCAGTGCAGGTTGTATAGAGCAGCCAAGACTCTCAGAATCACTGGGGGGTGGAAGGCTGGAGCTGGTTCCAAACTGCCTGGGACTCCCTGGCTCCAGTGAAGTCTTTACCACTGCCCCTTGAAGGGGCAGTGTGTTCTGGGCCCTGGCTTAGGGACAGGGGTGGGTGACTAGGAGTGTGTCCCTTAGGCTGGAGATCAAGACATAGTGTGAAATAATCCTCCTGTACACTGTGAAGATGTGTCTTTGCCAAGGCACCTTCTGATTCGTTTAATAAAAGGCTAACTGACCAATAGTAATGAAGTAAGAGGTGAACATGCCATGCTGAAAAAGGGTACTACTACATAGTAGAGCATAGATAAGAAATGTGGGTTAATTTAGGATGTAAGAGTTACTTAGTAACAATTAGTAACAACCCTGGCTATTGGTCAAGCATTTACAATTAATAAGTCTCTGTGTGGTTATTTGGGAGTTGGTAGTCCTGATGAAAAGATCCACCTACAAAGACAGTGAAAAACAGGGGAGAGCAAGAGGCTATCAGTGGCCTTGGCTTCCCAAAGTTTTTCAGGGGCCAGCCAAAGTCATCTAAATATATTTTGGCAAAGACAAAACAAAGCCAGTCAAAGGGACTTACTGGATTACTCACTAAGGTTTCGGCTGCTGCCTGGATATTTACAGAAGGCTGGACAGCTTAGTGGGGGCAGGGAAGGAGAAGTAGGAGGAGGTTGCCTTCTTTCCCTCAGTCTCCACTCTACTGCCATCTTTGTGTCTCTTCCACTTCAAGGAAGCCATGGTCTTCTACTACCCTATGCCATGCCAAGTTCACTTACAACTGAAAGTCAGGTGGTGTAGGAGGGTCTTCTTTCTATGTGTTGCTTTCGTTGGTCAAATAAAGAAACTGCCTTGGCTTTTTGATAGGGCAGAATTTAGATAGGTGGAGTAGACAGAACAGAATGCTGGGAGAAAGAAAGCAGAGTCAGGCAGATGCCATGGCTCTCCTCTCCGAGATGGACGCTGGTTAGACTCATGCCAGTAAGCCACAGTCAAGTGGCAATACACATTAATGGAGATCGGCTAAACTAATATGAGAGAGTTAGCCAATAAGAGGATAGATATAATGGGCCAGGCAGTGTTTAAATGAAGACAGTTTTCATGTAATTATTTCGGGTGTAAACTAGCCCGGCGGTCGGGTGCTGGGAACGCAGCCCGCCCCACCTATTACTACAGAGTGGCGCCCAACATTGTAACTAACTCCACATAAAACCTAAGAGGACTTAAAAAGGAATTCTAGACACAAACATAGAGTTTAACACAGCTTTTTGCTGTTTGCTAGGGCGTGCTGTAAAGAGATTTCCCTATTCAGCAAAAGCAACAGAAAAAAAGCAGCACCATTTTAAAATGCGGCTTCCTGGGCCCTGTTGCTGGTACAAACTCCGGCTATGGTGCATTTGTGGGCCTGGGTGTTTTTGTGTGCACTTGGGATCAGGAGGAAAGTAACTGAGACCATGCCCGTGGCTCAGCTCTTCTTGCCTGGGCAGATGGCGGAATCAGGCTTGGGCAGGTGGGAGAGCATGGTGGATTCCTGCCACCATACAGACAGATGTTTCCAGGCTGCACAGTGCTCTGCATGGCCAGTTTGGCTATAACTCAGATAGAAAGAGTTTATGTGCCGCACACTCGGTCTCAGAGTTAAAGTGCTGAGTGTAGCTTCTACCTGGCTGCTCCACAGCTAGCAGAAATCATACGTTCACCATTTTGAAAATAAAGAGAGGTGGAGCCAACATCTAGAACAGCCCGCCGCTCTGCAGCTCAGAGGCGCAACTGATTCAGAGTCATAAGCAGCTCCGCCATGTTGAACTGGGCAGGGCAAGCCTGCAGTACCTGTTTTTGACCTAGGAATGTCACAGTTTAGATTTTTAAGTGCTTAGTGATTTAAAGGCGCAAAGCAAAAATGTTCCTGGACAGTAGAGAATTACAGACAATGCAGTAGGACAGATTCAGACATAAAAGACCTCTAAATGGGTCATAGTGTTAGATAGACATACATATTCTTGGGAGAGAGAAGAAAAAGAAATAGAGAATAAAGTTAATGCCTTAAAAAGGGTAAAGTCTTTAAAGAGACAGAGTACAGATAGTTATAGATTAAAAGAAATAAAGAAAAATAAGCCACGTAAAAAAATGGAAAATTCACAAAGAGCTACAGTCCGGTGCATCCAAAACAGAGACCAGCAAATGAATGTCCCTGAATTATTGTATTATTGGCTGGATTTGACAGATTCTCTCTCTTTCTCTTTCTCTTTCTTTCTCTTTCTCTCTCTCTCTCTCTCTCTCTCTCTCTCTCTCTCTCTGTGTGTGTGTGTGTGTGTGTGTGTGTGTGTGTGTGTGTGTTTGAGACAGGATTTCTCTGTAGCTTTGGAGCCTGTCCTGAACTAGCTCTTGTAGACGAGGCTGGCCTCAAACTCACGGAGATCCTCCTGTTTCTGCCCCCAGAGTGCTGGGATTAAAGGCTCGCACACCACCACCACCTAGTTTTCAGCTGATTCTTAAAGCCCAGCTGAGTCTGCCTAGCCAAGGGGTATGAGCTCAGTCTCCATCCAGGTCTATGCCAGGCAGCCACTGTGGATCTGGGAGGTGGGTCCCATCTGCTGAACCCCATCAGGATGAACCAAGGACCCAGTCCTGGGAAGACACAGGTGGCAGATGCCCACCTCTTGCAAACTTTAGGTAATTGCATTGTCCCTGTGAAGAAAGACCAGCTGTCCTGATGAACTGTATTTCTAGTTCTTTGTTTTCTGACCGTAACCAAACTTATCTCAAATTCCAGGAATAATGAGTGCCCCAAGCTTCCACCCTCTGACTGGAAGTGGCCTGCTTCTCTAAAGCAAGAACAATCATCTCCTAACAAGAAACAAATTGCCCCTAATATGATGCCCTGTAGCCAACAGGACCCAAAACCAGAGCTGAGATAATCATCAACCAGACCATGACTGGACCAGGAATGCTTGGCTGTACACTCTTCTTTTGCTCTGTCTCCATATACACCAAAGTTTTAATAACACTCCAAAGCCGGGAATCGAAGTGATGGTTCCCATTTCATCCCAATGTGGCTACATCAGATCATGTCACGTCCTTGCTTCTCCACCACTCCTTCCCTTCTGATTGATTGATTCCGGTCAGGTGCCTCTGGAGCCAAGGTCTCCTGGAAGCAATTCCTGTTTCCTCAGTGTCACAGACTCTGACCTAAAGGCATTGGCATTCAGCACCTTGAACCGTGTTCCTAACAGAGTTCCTGAATGAGCAAGTGAATGAATGGATGAGTAAGTGAACGAATGAAATGCTTGTCATAGCCTGGCACCTACCTGCCACGTGCAGCCCGGGTAGTTTCCTAGGTCTGTGGTGTTCTAGTCACATCTCTATTGCTGTTGAAGAGACACCATGTCTAAGGCCAGTTATGCCAAAGAAAATATTTAATTGGAGGCTTGCTTACAATTTCAGAGAGTCAGTCCATGACCACCATGGTGGGGAGCGTGACAACAAACATGGTGCTGGAGCAGTAGCTTAGAGCTTACATCTTATTTATTTATTTATTAAAGATTTCTGCCTCCTCCTTGCCACCGCTTCCCATTTCCCTCCCCCTCCCCCAAACAAGTCCCCCTCCCTCGTCAGCCTGAAGAGCAATCAGGGTTCCCTGCCCTGTGGGAAGTACAAGGACCACTCACCTCCATTCAGGTCTAGTAAGGTGAGCACCCAAACTGCCTAGGCTCCCACAAAGCCAGTACGTGCAGTAGGATCAAAACCCAGTGCCATTGTTCTTGCCCATAAATAAAGGACATTGAACCTATAATTCGTGATCCTAGAGAAGCTAAATAAGAAGGTGAACCCAAAGAAAAATATATAGGCATCCTCCTGAATATTAACCTTCATCAGGCGATGAAAGGAGACAGAGACAAAAGACCCACATTGGAGCACTGGACTGAAATCCCAAGGTCCAAATCAGGAGCAGAAGGAGAGAGAGCACGAGCAAGGAACTCAGGACTGCGAGGGGTGCACCCACACACTGAGACAATGGGGATGTTCTATAGGGAACTCACCAAGCCAGCTGGTCTGGGTCTGAAAAAGCATGGGATAAAACCGGACTCGCTGAACATAGTGGACAATGAGGACTACTGAGAGCTTACATTATCCACAAGTTAAGAGCAGAGAGAAGAGAAACTGTGGTGTAGGAGGTCCTTCTGTCTACGTGTTGCTTTCATTGGTTAATAAAAGAACTGCTCTGGGCGTATAGCAGAGCTGTAGGGGAACAGAGCTAGTCAGGGAAAACTAAGTGGCATGCTGGGAGAAAGGAAGCAGAGTCAGGGGAAACGCCATGGATCCACCAGAGACAGGCGCTGGGAATTTCACCCGGTAAGCCACTGCCATGTGGCAATACACAGATGACTAGAAATGGGTTAAATTAAGATGTAGGAGTTAGCCAATAAGATGCTAGAGCTAGTGGGCCAAGCAGTGATTTAATTAATATAGTTTCTGTGTGGTTATTTCGGTTCTAGTTGGCCGGGACAAACAAGCTGGCCTTCCTCCTACACAGCTGGGCCTAGTGTGGGCTTTTGAAACCTCTACCTCCCCCTCCAGCCTCCCCCACCAGCAACAGTGACACACCTCCTCCTACAAGATCATACTTAATCCTTCTCAAAACAGTTCCACCAACTTGGGACCGAGCATTCGAATATATGAGCCTAGAGGGTGCTGCTCCTATTCCAACCAACACGCGTAACAACCCTCCATAGATAACTCAGCTCTGAAGGTCATCTTCTCCCAGTTCTGGATGCCAAAGCCCTCTCAGGCACCTGCAGGGCCACGTGCTCCCCAGGAAGATCCCAGAGAAGAAGCCTTCCTAACCTCTTCCTGCAGCTGGTGGCCAACAAACTCTTGTGGAATAATGTCCTCTGGGCATGGCGTGGCTGCTGTTTGGAATCAGAACAGCTGTGACTACCCACACAAGGCCCTCAGAGGATGGAGGAAGAGATGGCTCCAGGGGCACACAGGGCAGGGTACGAGGGTTCAGGCGTGACTCCTGAGATGGTATGTGAGAGATGACCTTGCCCCTCCCTGAGGATTATATAAGCAGGCAATAGTAGTTGGCCAGGAGGGATGTTTATTTGACTGTATAACTCCTTGTTGGAGAAGGGAGCCACTTGTTCGTCCCAGCCACCCAGAACCAAAATAATCACACAGAGACTGTATTAATTAAATCACTGGTTGGTCCATTAGCTCTAGCTTCTTATTGGCTAACTCCTAGATCTTCATTTAACCCATCTCCATTAATCTGTGCATCACCACAAGGTCCTGGCCTACCAACAAAGTTTCAGCATGTCTGTCTCTGGCAGTTCCATGGCTTTTCCCTCACTCCAGCCTTCTTTCTCCCATGCTATAGGCCAAGCCAGTTCATTAACCACTAAAAGCAACACATAGACAGAAGGACCTCCCACACCAGTTCCTCATTTATCCATAGTCCTGTATGAATCCCCTTATGCTTCTATAAAGAACTCCAAGTAAAGGCAGGTCGGTTAAAGCCGCACTTGCTACCAAGCCAATGGCCTGAGTTTGATCCCTAGAACCACATAGGAGAAGACAACCAATTCCCACAAGTTCCACCTAGGGACTTCAAAAGAAAAGTCCCTCCCTCCCTCAGAGGAGCCCCAAACCTCTGCTGTTTGGGCTCCAGGTCTCCCTAAGTCTTTCAGGGAAAGGTTGAAAATGACGCCAGGTGTTCCTAGAACATGATTCTGGTCTCCGCTCTATTCGCTCAGGTCCCTATCTCTGTGGAAAGAATCCAGATGAGACAGGCAGAGTGTGGTGAAGAAGACATGGTTGTTGGCAAAAGAAAGGAAAGCATGCTTCTCGGGATGGGGGTGGGTCAGGATGACAGACACCCCTGTTTCGATGCGTTTGTGGGTAGGCTTCATGCTGTTTACAGGTTCTAGAATGGATAGCTTTCCCCAGGTGAATGACAGGCCCATTTGGATTGCCTTTCCGGAGAAGGCAATGGTACACGAAAGGTTCTGCTGGGTAGGAATTGTGCAAGGTTTTGGCGTTTAGTTTGTTACCAAGTAATAACTAGCAGACAGTCCTGGATGTCTCAGGACTTAACGTCCCCTGTTGGGTTATGATTCAGATCCCATTCCTCTAGCCTGTAAGCATTCCACACTTCCGGTCCTTGTCTCCACGACCGTGGTCTAGTATTTCAGCCCTAATGTCCTTCGAGGTAGCTAATATCTAGCTAACTATTTGACATAGTAGGTGACATGTGGGTAACTAGGGCTGTCACATGGAAAGTGGTACCCAGGGTTGCCAGGTCTTGGATAGTTTTTTTTTTTTTTTTTTTTTAACGAAACCAGAAACAGAAAATCTGATTTTTACATAAGGCTTCCCGAATTTCAAAATGCTATTCAACCCACAAGCCACGAGTTTGTAACCCCTGCTTTAGTGAGACAACTTTTTCCACTTTCTCTACCCACTTTCCAACTTGGCTCTCTGGCTATCCACAGGACTTGAGGGCCCGGTGCCAAATGGGGCTGGGTCAACAGGCAACCCCCTCCCCAGAGGTTGCCCCTCCCCAAAGCCTGGACTGTTCACTCAGATGGCCCAGTTTCCTCCTACAGATCCTGGTCCCAAGAGACTCCTTGCTGCTGACCCTGGTCAACCCCATCCCAGGCCTGCCGGGCAAGCCTGAACTTGTTAGAAGCCCACTGAGACCCAAGTCAGAGAGCTTTCCCAAGCCATGGGATAACTGCCACGATCTCCAAGCACCTTAGGCAGTGATGCTGGCTGTCTCAGCCCATGGCCTTGCTCCTTTAATCAGGCCCATCTTACCCTAATCCCAACTTCTTCTTCCCAGACTTGTCCTTACTGGCCCCTTGGGCAGAATAGCCTCTACCTTTAAGATAGAAGGTACATCCTTCTCTGATATATCTTGCTGAAAATGTCTGTCCTGCTCCTGCCCTGTGCCCCAAGGGCACATGTTGGTGGGGGGGGGGGGCAGTGGGTAAGGTCAGACTCAGTTGTCTTTCCTGAGAGGCTCTTTCTCATGGTGGAGTGCTGTGTTCTTCAGTGTATGGGTTCCACTGAGGACTACCAGTGCCACCAAGCAAATGCCTACTTTGGGAGGGAGGAAGGGAAGAAGGAAGGGAGGGAGGGAGGAAGGGAGGGAGGAAGGGAAGAAGGAAGGAAGGAAGGAAGGAAGGAAGGAAGTTAGATTCTACCAGCTTCTATTTGACTCTTTCTACATCTCAGTTTCCTCTCTTAAGTTTCCATGGCTTAAAAGTTCTGCTTCACACTCTCAATAAAGGTCAGGGTCCTCTTGCTTCTAACCATCACTTTTCCAACACCCCTGTCCCATGGAGCTCAGTCTACTGATCCCAGCATCCCTCCAAAGCCAAGGCCACCATCCAATCTCTAAATATCAAGAGCCTCTACAGCACCAGTTGTTTAACTCGAGGGTCCTTAGCTGTACTCCTGGGTGGGAGCCTGTAGGTGCAGCGGTGATAAGGAGCCCAGCTACAGAGCAAGGCTGGAGGTAGCTGGAGGCGGAAGGGGGATGAGAAATGCAAGAAGAGGTAGGAAGAAACTGAGAAGAGGGAATGGGAGTGGGGAAGAGAGGGGCGGGTCAGACTGCGCCACCCCTCTCGCCCGCCTCACTCCCCTACCCTCCCCACCCGGTTGGGTGCTGCCAGCACTCTTTCAGCCCAGCCGGCCACATCTGGCGGCGTCTGCCCGCCCCTTGTTTCCGCTGCATCCAGACTTCCCCCCAGCGTGGCTGGAGGCTGCTGTGTGTTCACCCAGGGCTTTAAATACACAAAGGGATTGCCTCGACCACCACCAGGCACCCGAGGTAACCGGGCTAGTTGGGACGCGGAACCCCGTTATGAACCCCTGAGCCTTGCAAAGCCAAGCCAATTTAGCAAGGGGATCTCGGAACGGCTCCGTGTGGAGCAGGCTCCAGCCGGGCGGACCCCAGTACACAGCCAGCAACCTCAGGGTGACACGCAGACCCCGGGAGCGCAACGATGGAGGCAGGAATGGCGTGGGGAGCGCTCACTGGCCCTCTGCGGGTTCTCTGCGTTCTGGGCTGCCTGCTGGGCCGAGCCATCGCTGCGCCATCGCCCATCATCAAGTTCCCTGGCGATGTCGCCCCCAAAACAGACAAAGAGTTGGCAGTGGTAAGTTGCTACGCTGGCTTCATCCAGCAAAGTTTAGACAAACTTTGGAACCGGAGGCCAACTTTCCTCTGACTTCCTACTGGCCTACCGAGTCGGGAGGGGCTTTGGTAAAACGTCTGCTAGGGTCTTTGTAAACGATGGGGAGAGAGTTTGGGTAAGAGGAGGCTGCTGATAAGTAACTTGGGGAAGTTCAAGGTACATGCAGGGACCAGGAAGGAGCACAGGAGGGGGGGATGATTGCCTTGGAAAACATCTGGAAAGGATTGTTTTTGTGAATAACAGAGACTTTGTCTGCGTACCTAGGGGATTTGGTCCGAGGTGGGCTTTATAAATGTCTTTTGGATGCATCAGGAGAACTGGCAAGAGAGCCCTTGGCAAGTATCTTGGCAGGCCTTTAGTACACTCAGTTTAAGAGGGAATCTATTGAAAATCAGGAGTGTGCTTTGGCATATTTAATTTGTATAAGCCTTTACGCATAGAAAGATAGCCAAAGTAAGGCTTGGCTAATTTATGGGAAACTTTGGCACACATCTGGAGACAGGCCTTTGGTGAGACTCTGGAGGGGCCCATTTGGCAAATCAAAGTGACTGGAGGGAAGCCGAAGGTGCATTTTGATGCCTTGGTTTAAGGCAGAAGTTGACCAGGAGGGTCTGAGCTGAGTTTCTTTGAACTTTTCTCTGAGGTCAGAGGATACAAGGCTGGTGGACGTGAGGAGCAGGCGCAGAGGGCCAGGGCGCGTGGGGCCGGGGCGGACTGAGCAGGGCTGGGGTCGGCCAGCGGCCAGCACGACCTCCTTCTTGGCCAGCATCCAAGCTGCGGCTCAGATGTTGTTGTGTGAGCGTGCTCCTGGCTCTGGGGCTCCCGGGTAGCAGCTTTGCATAAACCAGACTGGAAGACAGCTGCCAGGCAAGACCCAGCCAGGAGTAGGCACCTCTCGCCATCCATGGGCCTTGAATTGGCTTAGATGTCAGGTCTCAGGACATCTGCACCTTTGTTGCCATTATTCAACCATTGTAGGAATCTTCCAGCCAGCCTCCTCCCCAGTCTACCCAGAAGTAGGAATCACATGCTCTTGGATAGCCTTTGGATGTCCCTGCTGTATGAGACACCAACTCTCTTTCCACAGCCCTCCCTTTAGAGCCTCCATCCTCTCTGGATAGATGGGTTGGGAGATCTTAAAATATTTAGAGGGCTACCCCCCAGCCACACAAGAGTCTAAAGTGATTTGTTTGTTGACTAAGAGTGTAACTTAGGAGCAGTTACCTGGGTCTCCATGCCTTTTGTAGCCTAAAGAAGCCTTTGTGACCTAGAGGCACATGCTAGTGAAGAGAGCTTAATAAGGGTGTGTGTGTGTGGGGGGGGGGGGGGGTAAGCCCTGTGGTGCACACCCGTCAAGCCAGCCTGGGGAAACTGGGACTGGAGGGTCCTGGGTTCAACTTTAGCTTGGGCTTTACAGTGAAAAGATCCAAGACAAAAAAGAAAAAGAACAGAGGGGATTTTGAGCTTCTGCTGCTCCCTGCTTCCTCTCAGGGAGTGCACTGAGCTCTGAAGATTGATTGGAACTTCTGCAGTGGCCATTTCTGTGGAGTCAGAGGGTCAGAAAGGCACCCATCTTTGTGATCAATGGGGAGGTGCTCTTAGGTTCTTAGAAGAGTGTTTGGCACCTGGGAAGCACTAGTCAACACCAGGCCTTATTGCTGTTACACCGCCATTTTCACCTCTACTGTCTGCCATGCCCTCCTTTCCCTCTTTGGTACTGCTGCCGAGGAGGTGAGACCCAGTCCGGATCACTTCTGGTTCTATTCACTGTTCCAACTAGCCCTTCCCACGTATTTAATCTCTCATTTCTTGGTGATCCGCCCACATTCTTGCACTGGGTTTGAAGTGCAGGTCCTGATCGTCAGTTTACCCCAGCAGTAGCCCAAGGAGTGGCACGTGGTAGGTAGGCATCTATCAGTGCTGGCTGGTAGTCTGAGGCAGACCCTCTGAAGAAGAAGACCATTCTCTGTTTAGAGATCACAGATGGGAGGTTTGAAACTCAGGTCTGCTACCAGATCCCATGCACACAGTTCCTGAATTTCTTTGGAAGGAAGGAAGGAAGGAAGGAAGGAGAGAGAGAGAGAGAGAGAGAGAGAGAGAGAGAGAATGAAAAAAGAAGGAAGACAACGTATGCCCAGGTCTGTCGGGAGGTTCAGTAAGATAGAGGCTGGAGTATCAGGGTTCAAGCATGGGCACTGGAGCATGACCGCTTGGAGTCAAATCCAGATGTGCCATCTGTGAGTGGTTTCAGCTTCAACACGTCCCTTAAGCTGTCTTATGTATACTGAGCAGTACATAAATTCACATCTAATAAATTAAGGGAAATAAAAGGTGGTAGCTATTCCATTTATAGACGCACCACCCAGTTGGTGGGTGACAGAACTTATTTGAGAGCCTAAGACTTCACTCAGTGTCCTTGAACTCCTTAATTCCATCCTGTCCCAAGTAGGGGGTATTTGGGGAGTTGTTGGGGCTGTGTGCTTTGCCATCCCAATGTGGTTCCTGACTCTGAGCCCACCTGTTGTCTCTTTCAGCAATACTTGAATACTTTCTATGGCTGCCCCAAGGAGAGTTGCAACCTCTTCGTGCTGAAGGACACCCTCAAGAAGATGCAGAAGTTCTTTGGGCTGCCCCAGACAGGTGACCTGGACCAGAACACCATCGAGACCATGCGGAAGCCACGCTGCGGCAACCCGGATGTGGCCAACTACAACTTCTTTCCCCGAAAGCCCAAGTGGGACAAGAACCAGATCACATACAGGTGCCAAGGAGGGGCTGGGGATGCGGGGCCAGCAGCCTGAGGGATGTGAGTCTCCTTGGGACTCGTCTTTCTAATTCAGGGATCCCACAAAGTGTCATTACTGAGATCTGACCATACAGAGACATACAGAGTTCTTGGTGAGTGGAACCAGGCAGACCTAGACTTGAGTCTCATACTCACTAACCACAGGGCACTGGTCTTGTTCTCCCACACTTTGAGTTGGTATCCTTGGCTATGAAACAAGAATAAGAAATTTCTTTCCTAAAGGGGTGATTGGGAACCTAAATTAGACGACATGCCAATCAAGGGCTTCCACAAAGTTTGTTACAGAGAAGCGTCTAATAAGTGTTGATGATTGTTATTATCATTTGGACCATTAGAGTAGGTAGAGGAAGCTTGATAAGCAACTGATAATTGTGGTTTTAATATTATAGTTTTTTTTTTTTTTAAGATTTATTATGTGTATCGTGTTCTGCCTGTATGTATACCCACATACCCACATACCAGAAGAGGGCACCAGATCTCATTATAGATGGTTGTGAGATACCATGTGGTTGCTGGGAATTGAACTCTGGACCTCCAGAAGAACAGCCAGTGCTCTTAACCTCTGAGGCATCTCTCAAGCCCTTAATATTATAGTTTTGTTATGATTTGTTGCTAATAGAGCTAAGAGCTCCACTCTGTGTGGCTGGCATTTATCAAAGGGGAGAGCTCTGCCTTTTGTCCAATATTGCACTGTTTGTGTTCCTGGTGTCCTTGTCCCAGACGGAAGTGAGAGCTGAGGAGGTCTGGGGATTCTGGGATGATCAATAACTATAGGAGGATGTCCTTAGCTTGGCTCCACACATATGTGCAAGGACATTGCACATACACACACTGTGCACGTAGACAGTTGTCCAGATGGACATGTGCACACTCGCATGCATTTCTACCCTTTCTAGGATCATTGGTTACACACCCGACCTGGATCCTGAGACGGTGGATGATGCCTTTGCTCGGGCCTTACAAGTGTGGAGTGACGTGACTCCTCTGCGCTTCACTCGCATCCACGATGGGGAAGCTGACATCATGATCAACTTTGGCCGCTGGGGTAGGCAGAGGGGGACTGGAGGGTGTTGCAGCGGGGCCGTGTAGACATCTGAGACTCCATGCGGGGATCCTGAGGGCAGGAAGCTTACCAAGCAGGTGCAGACACTGGATGTGAGTTAGTTGGAAGTGGCAGAACACGGCCCAACATGGGAGAGCCATGACCATGAGAGCAGAGGCTGCCCCACAGTGAACCAACCCATCATACAGCGAAAACCTACCGCGCCCTCTAAATGACAGCCCCTAAATGGCGACTTGGATTTAAAGTAATACAAAAGGCTTTTTAATTAAAATTCAGTTCTCACAATAGCAATATGGGGGGAAGGTGGACTAGAATCTTGGGTCAAACCGCCATCTAAGCTGTTGGCATGAACCGGCTGCAGCATACATATGAAGGCTGCTTTTGTCGGTACAAGGTGGTAAAGCAACGAAGGCGGAGGGCGGGGGAAGAAGAGCATAGACTTGGGAGTAAGGTGAGCATGCTGTCACCGTGGGCCTGAGGGCTAGCTCCCTGGGTAGTGATGACAGTCTGTCATGAGAGTAGGGCATGGCAAGGAAGACGGTGCTGATGGGAGGCATGGTGTCAGGAGGATATGTGGTTAGCATGCTCTCGTGGTACTGGAGGCACACGGGTGAACCCAGTGCTGTTGATAGCGATGGAAGCAAAGGTCAGTGGTGCAGGTGAGGGCACCCTGTGGACTTGAGAGCGGTGTGGTCCACCGCATGGTAGCAACCAAGCTAGAGCCTTCCCGTCAACTCCCTGCAATACCTATCCTTGAGAACCCCAATGGGAAAAGGGTAGGAGACAGGTGCTCGGCGGAGCAAAGCATTCCAAACACAGATGAGGGTGTAGCTGGTCTTAAGAACCAAGTTGTTGGGGTGTGGGAACGTTAAAAGCTAACAACCAGTGTGGGTTTCAGAGCATGGAGATGGATACCCGTTTGATGGCAAGGATGGACTCCTGGCACATGCCTTCGCCCCTGGCACTGGTGTTGGGGGAGACTCTCACTTTGATGACGATGAGCTGTGGACCCTGGGGGAAGGGCAAGGTAAGACGACCTCCACCTACCGGTATGCTTCCCGGTCCTCTAGCAAGCAAAACCAACCTTAAGCCCTTCATCTGCTGTGATGGGGTGAGGATGATGAGATGGGGGAGGGAAGTCAGCCTCTAGGGTGAGCCCACAGCCTAGTGTCTGATGGAGGCCCTGGAGAGGTAGGTGTCCTGCTCTGTGTCCCCTACAGTGGTCCGGGTCAAGTATGGGAACGCTGACGGCGAGTACTGCAAGTTCCCCTTCTTGTTTAATGGCCGGGAATACAACAGCTGCACCGACACTGGCCGCAGCGATGGCTTCCTCTGGTGCTCCACCACCTACAACTTTGAGAAGGATGGCAAATACGGTTTCTGCCCCCATGAAGGTGAGCGTCTGCCCTGGTCTCAACCCTCATCCTACCCAGGTCCCCAGCCTATGTGTGTTTCTGCCATGCCTTCCCCTTCCACATTCCACAACCGGTTAACCTTCATCCCGTATCCTGAGGTCAGCCTCCTCTACAGTTATAGCATATATTGCTTAATGTCAGGCTCAAGTTATAGAAAGTGCACAGCTGTCCAGGTTCATCATCACCATGGGAACACAGCATCCTTAAACAAGCTGAGATGGGTATAGAGTTACCAGCCAGTCTGACCTTATGGGACCACTGTCACATGGGATTGCCACTATACGTGTGGTCTGTTGTGACTTAAATGTTACTTTTGTGGTGTATGACCATATGTACTTACTTCATATTTACTTAAGTCACCTCAGGTTTTTAAGTTTCTCAGTATTATTTGTGAGACATGAATTTGGGCATATTATTTTTTTCTAATATACACGAGAATGACCTTAGATATGTTCACAGACCCTATGGTTGTTTCTGGGGCCACTTTACACTCCAAACAAGACCCAGGGCTCAGGGACAGTAGGACAGGATGGCAGGAGGACGAGAGAATAAACTTGAGGCACAGAGATGGATTGACGTTTAACAGTGGCGAGAGAACAGGGCTCAGTCCGAGCTGGTACTTGGTTGAAGTAGGGGCTCCAGTCTGAGAATATTAGCCCACGAGAGTCAGTGTAAGTGGTCACAGCTACGACATCGGACTCTGCCTTCTACCCTTGTGTCATGACAAAGGCCTCCAGCTCCACTCTGTATGTGTGTGTGTGTGTGTGCGCGCGTGTGCGTGTGTACATGCTCCAGTGCTCATGCAAGCTCAAAATATTCTTTGCCCCGTCTACCATCACTTGAGGTAAAAGTGTATTGATATACACACTCAACCAACTTTGAAAACATCCTGGACATGCCTTGTAATCATAAATCTTTTTAAGAATCTGCATGGCTTCATACTTGGCCAGGCCATCTCACTTGATGGCTATAGAGATCAGAAGTCCAGAAAATGTTAGAGAAGCGGGAGAAAATACAAACATACTTCTGAGTAGCAGCTTATTTCCCAGCCCATAAAGACTTTACCGGATCATAGACTGAGGACAGTCTGTTTGGGGTGAGGAGCGACTATAATTGTATATAATTGTAATAGCTTGTGGCTCTCCCTGTCCCTCTCGCAACGCAACACTAACACCAACCATCTAGACAGAAGGAAACAAACAAAGAGTTTCTATTTGTCTTCCTGTTGACATCTTTCTTTTCCTTCTTTCTTTGTCTGGAAGATCCAACCCATGGCCTCACACATGCTCGGCATGCTCTCCTCCAACACTGGCCTCTACCCGCAGCCTCTTTATGCTTTTGTCACGTAAGCTAAACTTTGTACTAAGACTCAAGCTATTGACTGTTAGTAAATCAGAGATTTTGAAAGTCTGTGCCTTGCATTTCCCAGTAGAACATGAGGAAAGACAGAAACTCCTGAGTCAGCCATTCTGTTAGAACAGTCTTCGTGGATAGATATGGAAACAGCCTCCCATTTCATGAGCTTGGAAAGGCTTCCTCTGTGTCGGACACCAGCCATTCCTTTGGTCCATAGCCAGGTGCAAGTACGCATAGTGCACACGTGCTTGGGTCTGGGGCAACAATTCTGATTACTCAGCCCCTCCTGATGGCTGACTCAGTGTCTGCTCCCTGACCTTCTCTTCGGGAGGAGGGTTGATCCCAGAGGAGATGGGCTTCTGGGTGGCAGAAGCAGAACTGGCGGGATCCGAGTTATCACGTAGCCCTTCCCCACTCAGAATCACCAGGGTCTCTGGGATTCACTTTGCTTCTTCCCTAGGTCCCACACTTGAAGCTTCATCAGGGAAAGGTGTCTTGGTTGGGGATGAGCAGAACGACTCAGATATACGACACAGATAGAGAGTTCTGAATTTGGGAGGCCAGAGGTTGGACTCCATTCAACCTGTGGTAGAGTTAACAGGCCTGGTGAGGTCACCTCTGGCAGGGCTGCGCACAGATGGTCCTTGTTATGCACTTGTGGTTTTGCTTGTTGGCAGTTCCAGAGACACCATTTTGTAACTCGAGTGGAGGGAGGAAGGGCCCAAGACAGGCTGACCTTGATCCCTTCTCTCCCTGTGCTCCAGTCCTGGCCCTACCTGGGGTCATCGGCGTGGGAGGCTTGGACCCCAGCTGCCCCTGCCTCCTTCTCCTTGTACTCCTGCAGGGACCACAGCGGAAAAAGAGCTGTCCAGAAGGGACGGGAGCTCTCTCAGCCAAGCACATCGTCACCAATGAGTAGAAACTGGCTTTTTAGATTTTTTTTTTTATCATTTTAAATTACGTGTTGGGGTGTGTGTGTGTGTGTGTGTGTGTGTGTGTGTGTGTGTGTGTACACAAGAGTATAGGTGCCCTCCGAGCTTAGAGGCATCAAATTCCCTGGAGTTGGAGTCCCAGGTGGTTGTGAACTGCCTGACCTGGGTGCTGGGAACAAAACTTGGGTCCTCTGGAAGAGCAGCCATTGCTCTTAACCTCAGAGCCATCTCTCCAGTGCCTAGAGATTGTTTGCAGTTGATATTTTAACACAGCAACAATTTGACTTGTATGAGCCAGCTCTGCCCAGGCCGATATCTCTCTCAATGGCGTCTTCTCCCTCTCTTCTGCTCTCCAGCCTTGTTTACCATGGGTGGCAATGGAGATGGTCAGCCCTGCAAGTTCCCATTCCGCTTCCAGGGCACTTCTTACAACAGCTGTACCACGGAGGGCCGCACAGATGGCTACCGTTGGTGTGGCACCACGGAGGACTATGACCGAGATAAGAAGTATGGATTCTGCCCAGAGACCGGTGGGTATCACTGCCTCTCTCTGCCCCTCAGAGGCAAGCGTTTTACCATGAAATACCCGTTTGTCCACCCACAGCGTCCTTTCCCGAGACGAGCTGCCGTTACCACATGAGTATGGAAGTCAGCTGGTGTGGTTGTGCTTTGACTTCTGGCCAGCCACCTTGCACCCTGCTCGCTGGCCTGCACCCCTTGTTTTCCAGTTCTGACACACACTGTATTCCTCTCCCATCCTCTGCCCTTGAATTTCGCCTCTCACCTTCTCTTGGCTATATCTCCTCTCAATCTGTTATTCATCCTTTCTCACTTCTCTTTCTGCAACCTATGTTTACTGAGCCTGCTTCTTGAAGCTAACTCAGTGATTGGTCTCAAAGACTGAGCCTAAAGACTCATCTAGGATCATTGAAACCTTCTAGAGTGTTGAGACCATCAGCTTGCTCAGTCCTTTGGATGTTTGGCCTCTCTGCTCCTATCTACAGGGGTCCAGCTCTGGACTCTGAACCATGGCTGCCTGTGTTTAAACCTTGGCTCTGATAATTCCTTTCTTTCTTTCTTCCTTTCTTTCCTTTCTTTCCTTTCTTTCCCTTCCTTCCCTTTCTTTCTTTCTTTCTTTCTTTCTTTCTTTCTTTCTTTCTTTCTTTCCAAAACAGGGTTTCTCTGTAGCTTTGGAGCCCGTCCTGGAACTAGCTCTTGTAGTCCAGGCTGGCCTCGAACTCACAGAGATCCACCTGCCTCTGCCTCCCGAGTGCTGGGATTAAAGGCGTGCACCACCACCGCCTGGCTTCTGATACTTAATTTCTAGCATTATCTGCTCAGCAAGTTTCTTAAGTTCTTCAAATCTCGGTTTTTCCCATCTATGATATGGAGATGTTACTACGGGGTGTCTACCATGCCAGGGTTGTTGGCGGGGTGAATAGGATGGATCGGTACCCAGGGAGTGGATGTTAATGTCAGCATCTTGTCATTGTTGCCTAGCAGTGACCTCACATCCTCTGCTGCCCCTTGACCTGTGTTCCTTATCCCACAGCTATGTCTACAGTGGGTGGGAATTCAGAAGGTGCCCCATGCGTCTTCCCCTTCACCTTTCTGGGCAACAAATACGAGAGCTGTACCAGCGCCGGTCGCAATGATGGGAAGATATGGTGTGCCACCACAGCTACCTATGATGATGACCGCAAGTGGGGCTTCTGTCCCGACCAAGGTATGAGGCCCTGCACTCCTCCACACCTGAGCTGGAACATTCTGAGGATCAGGTGACTTTCAGCACGGATGTTGTCTCTTGACAAGAACCTCAGTTAGGGTTGCTATTGCTGTGAAGAGACACCATGCCCACGGCCACTCTTATAAAGAAAACATTTAACTGGGGTGGCTCGTTAGAGGTTAAGTCCATTAAGATCATGAAGGGAGTGTGGAGGCTATGTAGGCAGACATGGTGCTGGAGCTGGGAGTGCTACATCTTCTAGGCAACAGGAAGTCGTCTGACTGTCACACTGAGGGAAGCTTGAGCAAAAGAGACCTCAAAGCCCACTGTCACAGTGTCATACCTCCTGCAACAAGGCTACACCTCCTACTAGAACCACGCCATTTGAGAGCCATTTTCTTTCAGACTACCACAAGAGACCCCCATTGGGCCTTCAGACCTCCCCACCTGAGTAGAGACTCCGCTGAGCCCTAGTGATGACAGGTTCCTTGCTAAGGTCCAGCCAATTCAGTCAGACACTCCCACAGCTTCCAAAATGAGACCCCCTTTCTTACTAGGCACTGGCCCTGGGTGGGTCTCAGCCCTGTTATTTCCACTCTTGTCTTCCGCTCCAGCCACCCTTCCCTGCAGGACTGTCACTAGCAGGAGACAGCCAATGACCTTAACTGTCGTCAGGACTATAAGCAGGGTGCTTCGGGCCTAGCTTTCAGGGCCCAAAGGCCCAGGGTTTCAGTTTTCAGGTAGCCCAAAATGTTCAGGCAAATCGAGGACCTGGCAGAATTAAGCGAGCCTCTGTCCTCGTTTGATTTTTGTTGTTGTGAATAAACGCTTCGGAAGGAAATGGTCACAGGCAGGCTTACACTCCCAGGTTGCAATCTATCCAGGGCAGTCAAGAACTTAAGGAAAGAACCCAAAGGCAGGGACCATGAAGAACACCACTCACCCATTTCACCGTCTGGCTCAGAGGCTCATGCTTAGTGAACTTTTTATAGACCAGGTCACCTGCCCAGGGACTGGAGCTGCCCATAGAGGCTGCGTTGGCTTTCATCAACTAACCGTAATACAGTTCCTCACAGACATGCCCGGAGAACAACCTGATGAAGGCAACTATTCAACTGAGAGTCTTGAACTATGATTCTTGGCTGTGTCTCATGGACGGTTAATGTTAACCAGTACAGTCCTGTTGCTATTGTCCTTAGTGAATGGCGCAACTGGGCAAATCAGCTTTCCTTAGGGGTTTTTCTTGCCCCAAATCCTATGCTAGGAGAGATGCTGGCATCTCCGCTCTGTGCAACTTCTGCCAAAGGTGGGATCTCCATCCCTGTGGAGAGCCTGTGGCCCCTCGGGCTGTCATGTACAGAGCATAATGTATTGGTGCCTTAAAACAGCATCAACCTACTCTTTGCTGGGCTGGACATTTAAAACCAAAGTGTTCCCTCCGAGCCTGTATCACTTTATCGTCCGCTTCTGTCATTACATGCCCATCTCTGCGTCTGTCTCTTCGTCTCTCTTCTTAGGAGGTCATGAGACACACTGGGTTAAGAGCCTCTCCATTGCAATGTGGTGGTGCTTTAACTTATCCGTTATTTGAGGCAGGGTTTCACTACGTGGTCCACGTTGATCTCAAGTTCACAATCCTCCTACTTCAGCATATCAAGTACTGGGATTATAGACCTATAACACCACTCTTGGCTCTGCCTTCCAGTTTCATGACATCTGTAAATAAGATCACATGTCCTAGATAACCAGGAACAGAATTTGGGTGTTTTTTTTTTTTTTTTTGTGGTAGTGGGGCCCATGGGATAACAGGGTGTGGTACATCATTTGCCTGTTCTCCGTGGCCAAGCCTGAGCAACACATACAGGCATGGATATGTTTTTAGTTTCCCTATGGGACTAGAGATACTGCAATATCATCAAGTCACACTCCCAGGGAAGTGGTTTGCACTCCCTTCCCCGAGCAGAAGTGGTGAAGCCCTCAGGCCAGACTATCCCATTGGCTCTCCCTCTTTGATATCCCGAGTAGCAGCTTTGACCTCCACTCTCACAAAGAGCCAGGAAGTATGATTTTTAACAGATGAGCCTCGAAGCAGATGCTTCTCTCTCTCTCCCTCATACCACATGCAGCCATCACCGGGAAAGAGCAAGCGGATGTTGGCTGACCCACTCAAAAGCAACAGAGCTCTCAGGAGAAGGAAGAAATCAATATACCACTTGCAGAACTTTAGGCCCACCCCAGAGATGTCCCCCAAAGTGTTCTTCATATGAGGCAAGTCTTGATGCCAGTCTCGTCGCTCTGTCTCAAATTCTATCCCTTGTCCCTGCCCTGGCATCAGGATATAGCCTGTTCCTCGTGGCAGCCCATGAGTTCGGCCATGCAATGGGGCTGGAGCACTCACAGGACCCCGGAGCTCTGATGGCGCCTATCTATACCTACACCAAGAACTTCCGCTTATCCCAGGACGACATCAAGGGGATCCAGGAGCTCTATGGTAAGCCTCGGCTTGAGGGCCTCTGCGGGTGGAGGTGTCTACAGTCATCCCACAGCCTGGGTGGGAAGCCACAGAAGTGGAAAATTCCAGATCTCATCTAGCCAGAATGGTCAGGGGGCATGAATGGTGCCTGGTCCTTGGGCTTCGTAGTAATGCTTCAAAGGGCCACTCACACAGCCCTGTCCTTTCTAAATGAGTCTTTCGTGACCCTATTGGCTCACCATTTCCAGGGCTCTCCATTAGTTAGGTGTGTAACCCAAGGCAAGTCTAGGTTTCAGTGACCAGATAGGGTTCAGGATCTAGAAGAGTCAGCTGACTATCCGGCAGGATTTCTCTGACGCAGAATGAGAATGACGGCATGGGAATGAACGTTACCAATCTTTGTAGGATGCTGATATTTTAATTTGTGATAGAAACATAACAGTTGGTTCCTGCAGCCAGTGATTGCTTATTGTTTGTGCTTTCGGAGAGGCTTGAGGTTAAAAAGTCAGTCCATTGCCTAAAAAAAAAAAAAAAAGAAATCAATCATATAATTGATAGATAGTCCTTGTAGTTCCTGGATCAGGCAAAATAGTGAAGGTAGAACCTGAGTGGGAAAGCCTAGAGACATTGAACTTGGGAAAGAACTGGAGATCCAGACGGTAAGGGGTGGCATTGCGGTCCTCTCTAGACCTACTTTCCTCAGATGTGGCTGCTCATCAGGAGGGATAAACAAGTGAGTCCTTAAGAAAGTGCCACAGCTCTGAGGGGACCCAGACTTTCCTGTTCTTACAGTAAGAGACCACACAGGATTCAGCCTTCTCTTAGCTCCCCCGTCTACATGCAGTTGCCCCTGAGGCAGATGTCTCTTCCTTCTAGCCTTTATGGGTTAAGTGAGCAGTATTGGGGTCTAACCTGGTGCTGAGAAGTCTATTGCTGGGGAGAGTCTAAGTTCAGGTGTCACCCCATCCCCCAGGGCCCTCCCCTGATGCCGATACTGACACTGGTACTGGCCCCACCCCCACGCTGGGACCTGTCACTCCCGAGATCTGCAAACAGGACATTGTCTTTGATGGCATTGCCCAAATCCGTGGTGAGATCTTCTTCTTCAAGGACCGGTAAGTCAGGCTGATTTTGTCTTTCTTGTGTTCCCGCTGTTTGCTGAGGACCCCAGGGACCTCACAGAATGACCTGCAGTAAGCAGTTTCTGCTGTGTGCCTCACTACCTGCAGATCTTGGTGGCTTCCACGTGGGTGGCTCTCTCGAATTCTGGGTCTACCAGGCGTCTAGGCTATTGCAGCAGTAGGAGGTCAGGTACATTCCACAAGCCACTCATTCTCCTACAGTTAGCAGATACTTGTGGCAGAGGACAGAGTGTTAATAGGCCAAATCAAACCATTCGCGGATATAGAAAGATTTGATGCACATCATATCTGAGAATCTCTTACCAATGAAATCGAAAAACATGGCTAAACTGGGCATCCCAGTTCACCCCAGCCCAGCCGTAAAAGATGGAGTGCATTGTTATGTATTAAGGCACATGCAGGCATGATTCTAAAGTAGGTTAGAGAGAAGAATGTAGGGGGATTAGCCAGTCTTCCATTGGCTTTCTCCCTGAGTGCTATTGATCTCAAGTGGCCAAATTGCTGTCTGTATAGAAAGCAAGTGACCATAGGTGGAGAGAAATTATTTCCTTCATTCTTCAAGGCTATGGTCATGACAAACAACTGAGAGTCACCCTAGTGCCTTAGATCTCTGGGTAATAGCAGGAACTGTCTAGTACCTCTTCAAAGAGTCTGTTTATTCATCTATCTGTCCTTCATCTATCTGTCTATCCATCGCTACCTTCATCTATTCCTCTATCACCTGTCTGTCTGTCTGTCTATCTACCAAGCATCTTTTTCTGTCCATCTAACCTCCATTATCCTTCCATACATTGATACAGTTATCCACTCACCCATTCATAGTGTATAAGAGTTAGAAAATTGGGTTGTCAACGTAGAATACTACGGTCGCTATCTACAAGTTGTATGGCTACCAGTAGGCTAATCGTTTTCTTTGTACCTCTGTTTACCCATCTCTAAGATGGGGCTAACATTTTACCCTATCAAATAGGGCAAAAATAAGGATCAGATGAGTTTAGTGCTAGAATAAGGCCAGCACAGAGTGTGCTTGTTTATCCCCATCAGCCGTCACCTCAACAAATCATAGTTTAGCAGCCCGTGTGCCAATTGCCTTGATGGTAGTTGAGGAAGGGAAGATGTGTGGTGGGGAAGGGGTTTGTTTAAAGTCACATTACTGTTCTCAAGAGAAGTACACAGGTCTCCTATCCTAGAACCACCTGGAATGAGGATATTAAAAAGCCACAGGCTTCTGCCCTCTTCCTGAGCCCTTTGACTGTACTCTCTGGGGGCAGGGCACACTTCTCTGCATTTTACCAAATTTCCCAAGTGATCCGGACGCTCTTTGATGGTGTACCACTGTGTGGTTAGGGAAAGAAAGCCATAGCAAATTGACAGTAATATAAAGAACTTCTATCTAGATGTCCCAGTCAAGGAAGGCTTCAGAGTGACGGTGTCCTCTCAACAGGGCCTTTAAGGGGAAACAGCATTTTGTTGGGTGGTAACAGTAGTGGCAGATTAGGAGCCATAAAGCAGAGACAGATAAAAATTCCTGAGTTAAACACTGTAGGACAGAGAGCCTGGGGAGGCTAAATGATATTCCAGGAATGTCCTCTGTTCCACAAAGGGCTTCTCTTCAGACACGGGGGCAGGGATGGGACACACATGCTCTGTCCTTCACTGCATATACCACTGGCCAGTAGGCAGTAACAAGAAGGTGGAGAGAGAAGTGAGAATCAAAACACGGTAAGTCAATTCTAGTTAGGTCTTAGTGCCCATGCCAGTATTAGTGATTACAGAGTCCCCTGGTATGCTGCTGCACCTTGTAGGGAGGGGGAAGAGGTGCGTGGGGACTCTAGTCTCCGGCAAGATCCCCAGCTTGGAGCACTTGACACTGTAGAAACTGTGACCAAGTGTAGTGTAGAGCTGTCAGAAGCGAGAATCGCAGACACTGTTCTGAGCCCATGCCCAGGCCAGAGCGGATTCTGACACAGCATCACAGTCTCTACCAAAGAACCTAACTGGGCGTTCAGTGCTTCACTGAGCTAATTTGCTGTAAATAACTAAACAGTAAACATACATAAACATTGGTGCCAGGCTCTGGAAGGACAGCACAATACTACAGGGTTCGTGAATATGGATTTTGGAGTTGGACATGCACTTCAGTCCAGATGATATCATAATCATAATCTGAGTGCTGTTTAGCAAATTAGGGCCGTAACCCTGCTTTGTTTGTGCTCCCTCAAGTAACAGAGTTGCCACCTTCTCCTATCTCAAATTAAAAAGTGGAAGAAAAATTGGTCTTTCATGGTATAGCTTCCAGGGGTAAGGCTATTTGTTTGAAAGGTCAGAGGAGGGACAGCGACTTGTTTTTGTCCATTGACACTTTTACATGGCCCCTGTGCCAAGACTGGGTCCCAAGATGACTGCCAGGGGCAGTTAGGACCACAGGCTTCCCATGTCCAGCTAAAGTGTGGGGTGAGGTGGGACGGAGAGAGAGATGTCTGGAGGTGAGATACTGGTCTATCTGCTCAATCTTGTCATGCTGATTGATATAAGACGCATGGCAAGGAATGTTAAGCTAACCAACTTTGGCAAACCAAATCATCTGGAAGGCTTGTTCAAACAGAGTCTCAATCATAAGCCAGATCTCAGGTCAGGCCCAGAAATTTGCATTTCTGATACATGCCCAGGTGCAGCTCGGCCCACTGGCCTGAGGATCACAGTCTGAGAGTCAGTGGCTCACCTGTGTCCAACCTGCCACTAAGGCCACATTGCAGCTGAGGACAGCTCTTGTTTTGGTCATATGGCGCTAAGTCATGTTACAGTGTCTAAAGTTTGGAGACACCTGGGACTCATCCCTAGGATGGAGATGAGGTCATGGGCAGCAGGGACTCGTGGTGCTGAAGGATGGGTAGAAGTGTGGAGCTGAGAGGAAGGATGGTAGAGAGAGATGCTGGATGCTGGGCAGATAGCTCATCAAGTGCACGCACATGTTAGGCAGTTCTGAGGCTTACATTTTACAAGGCTCGTTCGTACAAGTGCTTGGCTCTTTGTATACCCTTAGTAAACGCAGCTCTTAGTTTGCCAAGACACCCAGCTTCATTCCATTGAAGTTCAGAAAATGCTTTGAAGCGCCTTCAGCCCCTGCCTCACTCAGTTGGCTTCTAACCAAATAGGACTGATAGATTAACAGCACCCGCTCCAGGCACTCAGCGCTGGTGTTTCGGAGAGACCCTGAGTAAGGAAACACAGTAAGCCAAGACAGTCTGGGGAGGCTTCCTGGAGGGGTGGGGGCAAGAGGGAGGATGGTGTCTTGCAGAGCAATCTCCTCCTATTCCCCAGTGTCCCCCTCTAACCTTCTCTAGATCTTGCCACCTTTCACTGCCCTACCATGTTTCTGATTGGACTTGGCGGTTAGAGCTTTAGAGGAACGGAAGGTGTGACTTCTTATGTCCCATTCCTATCCCCAGGTTTATTTGGCGGACCGTGACACCACGTGACAAGCCCTCAGGGCCCTTGTTGGTGGCCACCTTCTGGCCTGAGCTCCCAGAAAAGATCGATGCTGTGTACGAGGCCCCGCAGGAAGAGAAAGCTGTGTTCTTCGCAGGTATGTGGGAGGGTCTTGCTGGCCCTCAGTTCCCGTTTAACTGGATCCACTCCTCCAGGCACCCCATCTTCTCTAAAGATCCGTCTCAATGTAATTTCCCAAAGCACAGGGTCTTAGTTGGGTTTCTTTTGCTGTGATAAAACACCACGTTCGAAAGTAACTTGGGTAGGAAAGGGTTTATTTCAGCTTACAGATGTAGTGTAGCGTGAAGGCAAGTCAGGGCAGGAACTCAAGGCAGGAACTGAACCAGAAACCATGGACAAACACTGGCTTGCTCCCCATTGTATTGGCTCCGCCTGTGCCTGCTTTCTTATAGACTCCAGGACCACCCACTCAGAAGTGGCACCACCCACAGTGGGCTGGGACCTCCTACATCAATCAGTAATTAAGAAAAATGTGTCAAGGGCTTGCCAGCAGGCTGATTTTTTTTGGAGGCACTTTTCTCTACTGAGAGTTTTCCCTTCTCAGACAACTCTGGCTGTGTCCCGTTGACAAAAGGGGGAAGCTAGCCAACACATACGGGATTTTTCTGGGAGGTTGGTCTAGACACCCAGCATCTACTAGCCTCGCCTTCAGGAGGGACATTTCCTCCCCTCTGGGTTCTTTGTCAATCTCCTCATTCCTTTCCTAAAGGAAACAGTCTTCTTTCAGTGATGTTTCCCTCACATCACTCCCTTGCTAGAGTCTTGGCTGGTAGCTGCTTTAGTTAGACCTTTAGTGTGGTGTGTGTGTGTGTGTGTGTGTGTGTGTGTGTGTGTGTGTGTGACAGAGAGAGAAAATCAGAGAGACAGAGAGACAGAGAGAGAAAATGAGAGAGAGAGACAGAGAGACAGAGAAAGGGAGAGAGACAGACAGACAGACAAAGACATGCATATGCACACATACATATGTTGTAATAAGAACGGCGGGGCTGCGTCCCCAGCACCCCGGCCGCCTGCTAGCTTATGCCCTGAAATAATTACACGGACACTGTATTCTTTTAAACACTGCTTGGCCCATTAACTCTAGCCCTTACAGGCTAATTCTCATATCCCGATTAACCCATCTCTTATAATCTGTGTAGCATCAGTCTTACTGGGAAGATTCTAGCCTACGTCCATCCTGGGTCGGAGCTTCATCGCGTGTGCCCGGGAGAGGGGAGCATGGCCTCTGCTCCAGAGAGCAGAGCTGTCGAGTCTGAGTTCACTTCCTCTTCCTCCCAGCATTCTGTTCTGTTTACTCCACCCACCTATGTTCTAACCAATAAAATGGGCCAAGGCAGTTTCTTTATTAGCCAATGACCTTCCTCCATCATACATACATGGTCTCATGCAATCCAGGCTGGCTTTGAACTTGCTGCATAGCCGACGTTGGCCTTTAACTTATGATCCTCCTGCCTCCTCTCAAGTGTTAAAATTAAGCATTTGCCATCACATCTGCTATAATTGGATGCCGTGAATGGAACTCAGAGTCTTGTGCATAGCTCTCTACTAACCAAGCCACAGCCCAACCCCAAACTATTTAAAACATTATGTATATTGTGTGTGTGTGTGTGTGTGTGTGTTTGTGTATTGGGGGCAGGGGTGGACATGAGTGAGGGTGCTCACAGAGGTCAGAGGCATTGGTCCCCCTGAGGTGGAGGTACAGGTGTGTCTTAGGATTTCTATAGGGCATCTTTAATCTTACCTCCTATCTTCTAGGGAAGTCAGAGCAGGAACCAGGAGGCAGAGATCGTAAGCTACCCAACCTGGCTACTGGGAATCTAACTCTGGTCTTTAGGAAGAACGGGAAGCACTCTTAACCACCAGACCATCTCTGCAGCCCCAGCCTCTCATTTTTAACATACAATGCTTTGTAACATGCATTGGTTTGAATAGTAGTTCCAGTAGGGGAGCATCTAAAAACAGGATGTAAACAAACTATTCTATACATGGTATTTAGATGCCAAACCAGCACTGTTCTTTACTAGGCTTGTTACCTTTGTCTTTGTTCAGAGGCAGGGCTTATGGCATAACTGGGGCTGGGCTTTGTGTTGCTGTGTAGCCCAGGCTGACCTTGATGGTGCAGCTAAGATTTGGGGCACCGGCTGTCCCGTATATGGACAGCTTCCACCTCCGTCTTTGGTGATCCCGGGTCCTGGCCAGGCTAGCTTTGACTCCCAGGGCACTTTATACATGTCAGATAGAGGGGCTTCGTGGAGCAGACATGACACTTCCATGGGCTGCTAGCCTCCTTTCACTGTTGCCTTTTGTAACTGGCTGTAACCGGCATAAACTGTGTGCAGGAGCGGGGATGTAGTTCAGTTAGTAGAGTGCTTATCTAGCCTAGAAGTTCCGTTCTCAGCACTGTATCCATCAGATGTGGGACAGCCCGCCTCCATGTAGTCCCAGTACTCAGGAGGATCAGGAGTTCAAAGCCAGCCTGGGTTATATGAGCTCTTGTCTCAAAAATGAGACATAACTGTGTGGTGAGGCCTGCTTCTAGAAACAGAGCTAAGACATGAGCAGGAGGCCATTCCCTGTTGAGAAAGACCCAGTAGGCTCTTCTGCCAGAGAGATGATGGCGGAGGGCAAGATGGGCCTGAGGCATTTCTCCACAGCCACTGACCCGCCTTCTGCCCCTTACTTCAGGGAGTGAGTACTGGGTCTATTCTGCCAGCACTCTGGAGCGAGGGTATCCCAAGCCACTGACCAGCCTGGGCCTGCCCCCTGATGTCCAGAGAGTAGACGCTGCCTTTAACTGGAGTAAGAACAAGAAGACATACATCTTCGCTGGAGACAAGTTCTGGAGGTAAGGGGGCCCCAGGTAGGATGGCAGCATGGCTAGTTTCATGGGGCAAGACTCTCTGTGGCTTGATAGACATAGTGTGGGTAGACACCCGCTCCCTGGTCTTTAGCCTGCCTGCCAGCCGGCCCTCACCACACAATGCACCCTCTTTATGACACTGTTAGGGCTGTTCTGGCCAGAATCCCCCTTTCCTTTCTCAGCCGCCTCTGATTGGGCCTGTAGATACCTCGTCTAGACCTTCATGTTATAGCAACTCACAGTAGAGTTGGTGATATACATGCAGGTAGTAGCTGATACTGTTGCTATTGTAAGCCAGTTGCTATTGCAAAGGCCCAATGAAGTAGGAATCACTGATCTTCCCACTTTTCACATGAAGAAAACAGGGTTTCAAAAGGTTAAATAACAAACTTCAGGTTCCATGGCCATGGAGTGACAACCAAGCTTTGAGCCTCTTGGCCCTGGAGAATGTCCTACTTTCTTTTTTAAAATTTATTATGTATACAGTGTTCTGCATGCCTGCCAGAAGAGGGCACCAGATCTCATTTCAGATGGATATGAGCAATCATGTGGTTGCTGGGAATTGAACTCGGAGCAACCTGAAGAATAGTCAGTCAGTGCTCTTAACCTCTGTACTCTTCCTGATACAGTGGAGACCCAGGGAGGGAAGGTATAGGCAAGGCAGCAGAGGGAAATGAGGAAGACAAGATCCAAACTAGGCCCTGGGGTGTCACAGGCACCCTCCCCCATGTCTGCAGCAGGCAGCCTCCCCCATGTCTGCAGCAGGCACCCTCCTCCATGTGAGCAGCAGGCACCCTCCCCCATGTCTGAAGCACGCACCCTCCCTCGTGCCTATAGGTCTGGCCAGTTGTGAAAACTGGCAGGGGAGTAGTTTAGAAGCAGTTGGTTCAGCTCCTCTGGTGAGAAGGCTCTAGCACTGAGAAGCAAAGGTCTGAATGATGGACCAGAAAACAGCATCCCTGGACGTAGCTCAAACACAGGATTATGTTTATCATCCTTCACAATTTACCCATTGGGATGCTTAGGCCCTAAGAAGCTAAAGGACTTGGTCAAGTCACTTAAGTGTAAGCATAGCTCTGGCCCGGAGCTATGTTTAAATCTGCTTCTCCTCTTTCTCCCCTGTATCCCCTTCACTGTGCACTCTGGGTCATTTGATCAATGAGGAAAAGGGTAGGCAAACAAAAGCTTTGCGGGCATCTCCTTCCCCTTTCCCTCCCATCTTCTGTGGCTGTGAAGGCAGCCAGTCCATACCCAGGAACCACTGATGGAACTCTCAGACCTTGTCTGCTGTCCCCGAACAAACATTCCTGCTTCCCTCGGAGGCCTCAGTCTCCTCCTCCTTCTCTGCCCCTCACCTCACCCGAAACTGCCCTGATTCAGCAGCTGCTTATGTCCCCCGGCTGCCCATGGCAGGGTGGAATTTTGAAGGCACTGCTGAGATACTTAACAACCTAAGCTGATTGGTATCTCAAGCCTCGAGAAGAAAAACAGTCTGCAGGAAACCACTGAGCAGGCCTTTTAGCCCATGGGCTCCGGAACACTCCCCAGCACAACCACGTACTGCGAATGGCATCTCAGGCTCTTGAATTCATGGGCACTCTAAATCTTTAACTCTGCCTGTGGTGAGCTAGAGAAGTCACAGACACATGATTCAGGAATCTCAGACTCCTAAAAGCCCAGGTGATTCCCCTGTGGTGCGCGGGGAGCATTGTCACCGTCTTCCTACTACACACCCTCTGTGGGTACACATGCAAGAACAGGCATGTCCCATATGAGCAGGAGTGTGTACGCATGCATAGACTCACAGGCCCTGAAATGCCTTGCTGATTTCTTCTAATCCTCTTCCTTGACAAGGCCTTCCTCCAACTCTAGATGCCAGAACAAATACCGTCCTCTGCTGAGGAAGTTCCGTGAACCTTGGGTAAAGGCTAGAGTGGATAGAGTTGGTCCTAGCTTCTGGACTGTGCATTCAAGGGAGACAGGTCCCTCCCAGAAAAAAACAGCACAATAGTTTGAAACATTTTCTTGGGCCATGACTGCAGGAAAAAGAGAGTGTTTGGAGTGACCAGGGTGAGCCACTGTCTGTCCCCAGCATGCCAGGAAGCCCTCAGCCACTGCCTTTCGAAGTTTTCACCAAGACCACAAATACATGTTCAGTGTCCTTTATGTGCTGTGCACAACGTAAATTCATTTGCATCTCACATTGGTGACTCCTTCCGACCTGTGTGTGCTCTGGGTGAAGGCTATGCATATCATCTGGATTTTTCATTTAATGTATACATTGTTATCAGCTCCACTTTCTGGACCAGGGATACCAAGGCTGAAGTAGGCCAAGGACACATGGAAAACCTGGGACTCAAATGTCGCTTCTGACACTTGGTATTGCACCTTCTACATCTGTAGATCAGCTGCCCAGATCATGAGTCTAGAGGGACAGGGAGGAGGTGACACCTCTTCTGGATGAAAAGAACTTTCAGTAAGCAAGTTGTTTGGTGTCTCTGGCCTTCACGTATACAGTGGGGTTGATTCCTGCCCTCTGCTTGTGCCAAGGAAAGTCCTTGAGGCTTGGGACACATATTCTGTATCATTTTAATCCCAGGGATTTATGGTGAGCTTGGTAGTGGTCAGATGGGGGCATGGGAATTTTAAGCTAGGGGACTTAGTTTTGGTAACCTGGGCCATGAAGAAACAGCCTTCTTAAGAAACTGTCTTCAGATGAAGCTGTGGTTTTGAAGGTGTTACTGCCAGGTCTTGGGTGATGAGTTGAAAGCGAAACCCCTATAAAAATAGCCTTAGGGTAGTCTATGGTTGGAACCCCTGATGGGGGTGGTACAGCTGCCACCAGGGGAAAAGGAGAGCCAACCAAAATGCTGTGCAGAGCAAAGAAAGCTTGTCCATCACCAGGATGGGATCCAAAGTGATCTGTTTAGAAACTTTCAGCTCAAAGGTGAGGCTTGATCTTGTTACTGAGATATCCACAGGCACATAGTCGGAGCACATTAGCTTACGCAGTGTTGAATCTGTATAATGAAATGAGTAGGTTGAGGGGCAGAGGGAGGGGAATCAAAGGAATAAAAAGGACAACAATTCAAATGTTTCTCCAAGGAACTTAAAACAACAGCCAAGGAGAAAGACTTCATAATGAATAAGGTATTTACCTGGATTAAAGACAAGCCCCAGAAGGGACTGGGGTGGCATGCAGTCTGCCAGTGAGTGACTCATGGCCTTGAGCTCACACCCACCACATTGCATTGTAACCTCCCTCTCTGAGCCTCGGTTCACTCCCAGACATGGCTGGTCATCTCTGCTCAACAGATGAAAAAGCAGCAATTTGTTCAAACCACACAGTGAAAGAATTATGGGTCCACTCCATTGGTCCTTGGACTGCAGCCGGGAATCAAAGGTTGTAAGGGAGGGGCTGAAGAGATGGCTCAGCAGTCAGCAGCACTGTGCGCTCTTCCAGAACCCTGGGTTCAATTCCCGGTACACACACACACACACACACACACACACACACACACACGGCTCATAACTGTTTACCTATAACTCTAGTTCCAGGGATCTGACTCCCTCTTCTGGCTTTTGAGAGCATTCACACACATGGTGCGTAGACATATGTGCAAGCAAAACACCTAAACACATTAAAAATAAATCAATCTCAAAAGAAACTTTAAAAAAAAAAAAAGTTGGTAAGGGAACACTCAATTCCCAAATCCCTGCTCAATACCAGACATGGGAGAGACGCAAACATGTGTTTCTTGGTGGCAATGACACTTGCTCTTCGGTATCGTCTCAAGAATCAGGAGCTAGTAGAGTGGGATTCAGAGTCAGGTGTAGGCCCCCACACTGCTGCCTGCTTCCTCTCTGAAAGAGGCCAAGTCTTTTTCCCAGACCCTCTCTGTGCCATCCTTGGATCCTTCTCTCCAGGACTGGGGGGTGAGAGTGGGCAGTGGGGACTGGCCTTCAGCGAGGCCATTTGCTTTTCCCTGTCTCTTTCCCTAGATACAATGAGGTAAAGAAGAAAATGGATCCTGGTTTTCCTAAGCTCATCGCAGATTCCTGGAACGCCATCCCGGATAACCTGGATGCGGTCGTGGACCTGCAAGGCGGTGGTGAGCTACCCAGGCCTCTGTTGGCATTCTAGGATTGCCTGCCCCCCAGCCAGGAAGCAGCTCCTCCTTTGTACACACTCCTCAGGGCAGCCATGCAGTCCTGGAAAACAAACCAGTCCCTTTAGCTCAGTGCTGGGAAGGCAGCCAGACTCCTGACCCTTGCCGCCCCAGCCAAACTCCAGGCTGTAAGACCTAGAAAGGCCCCTCACAGCTGCAGAGCCTGGAGCCACAGTAGAGGAGGCCTGGGAGACCTCCAGGGACCAGGAACATGGCCTGGTGCCCTGGATTCATTCTGGGGGTTGAGCCAGGCTGTATTGGGTTTCTCAGGAGGCCTTGTGACCATGTCCCGTCAGGAGCACGGTTCTACTTGAGACAAGGCAGACTTTGTCATGCTCTGTCACTCCCATGGCAATGATCTCCCACTCAGCAGCTTGCTTCTTTGTCGTGTCAGCACAGGAGAGCATTTGGGATTTGAAAACCATATTCTCAGGGAGGTTTCTGTGACTCCCTGGGGTGCTAGAAATGAAGTCAGTTTGGCTTTTTAGAGGAGGTGTTAGTTCAGATTCACAAAAGTTTTATTTTTTTTTAATGTGGTGCATGTGTGTGTGTGTGTGCGCGCGCGCGTGTGTGTGTGTGTGTGTGTGTGTGTGTGTGGTTTTGCCATCTGCAAAGCTCACGTAAGCGCCCATGCTGAGGTTTCACACACGCAGAAGGAAAGCAGTGTCTAATCAGGTGCTCCATTAAGGCTGACCTTCAACCAAATATCTCTCAGGTCCATACTGTGAGCTAGGGTTGTAAATGGGGTAAACGGGATCATGTGTGTTTGAAGGAATTCACAGGTTCTAAAGCCTCTAGAGGCCAGGAGGGGAAACAGTAGAAAATAAATTATGCGTGTGTGTGTGTGTGTGTGAATGTGTTTGTGCACATGTAAGTGTGCATGAGTGTATGTGTGAGTATGCACATACGTGTGTTTGTGTGGGTCTAAATGTGTGTGTATGAATGTGGGAGGCTGTGTGTGGGTCTAAATGTGTGTGTGTGTATGAATGTGGGAGGCCGTGTGTGTGTGTGTGTGTGTGTGTGAGAGAGAGAATTTGTGTGTGTGTGTGTGTGTGTCTGTGGTGGATAAGTGGATTTGAGTGGGGGGCTGAATGTGTGAGTATGCTTGTTTGTGTGTGTGCCTGAGTGTGTGTGGGTGGAGGGCCTGAGTGTGGGAGTGTGGGAGTGTGTGTGTGTTGGCAGGGAAGGGTTGCTTCTCAGAGTCTGATGACTGTAGACATGCAAGAGTAGAGCCTTGTGGTTTTTAGACGTTTTAGAGACTTAGAGAGAGGCCAGACATCTGCACATGCATGTGACATTGCCAGATGTGTTTATACCTTGGCAAGTCATTCAGAATTAAAGACAAAGTGAAGCAAACATTTGTATGAACCTAATAAGCCTGATAGGCCTGGGGGGTCTCCTACTTCCCATCCCCTGATGTGTGACAGTGCTTGGCTTGGTGCTTGTGCTCAGGAAGTCGCCAGGAGCAAGTATTACTAACTTAGTCTCCTAACAAGCCTTAGACAGCGGTTCTCGACCTTCCTCACGCTGCCACCCTTTAACACAGTTCCTCATGTTGTGCTGACCCCCAGCCATAAAATTATTTTTGTTGCGACTTCATAATTATAGTTTCACTACTGTTATGAATCATAATATAAATAACTGACATGCAGGATAGCTTATATATGAACCCAAAAGGGCTGTGACCCTTGAGAACCACTTCTCTAAGAGGTTGGGTCCTGATCCCTGGCTCAGAGATGAGCAGTCAGTGACTACAAGACCCAGTTTCCCTGCCATTCCTCTTCCTCCAGCCCAGAAGGT
Organism: Microtus oregoni; assembly: GCF_018167655.1. NCBI lineage: Eukaryota > Metazoa > Chordata > Mammalia > Rodentia > Cricetidae > Microtus > Microtus oregoni. The sequence continues at coordinate 58,683,131 of NW_024543063.1, read as the reverse complement.
CTTCCCAGGCTGAAAAGCTTCTCCCCTATGCCAGGCAGAGGTGACCATTTCCAGAGACATTCCATGTGCCATGCATAGGTCCAGTCTCTCTTCCTTGTCTCTCTCAGGTCACAGCTACTTCTTCAAAGGTGCATATTACCTGAAGCTGGAGAACCAAAGTCTGAAGAGTGTGAAGTTTGGAAGCATCAAATCGGACTGGCTGGGCTGCTGAGCTGGCCCTGTTCCCACAGGCCCTGCAATCAACACTGCACACCAGGCCCAGAATACTGGGGAAGGATGTGGAGGGGCCTGGCTGCCCTGCCTTCAGCTCTGTAGTTAATCAGCCTTCCCCCTCACCTGGTGACTGAAGATTTAAGAGCGTGGCTTCTTTTGTGTGTGCCCAAAGAAAGGTGCTGATTGTACCCCTCCCAAGTGCTTCTCCCCCCACCCCCTCCCCCACCCCCTCGGGGATGCTTGGATGTTCTCAATGCAGCCCTCTTTTGGGCTGCCCTGGTGCTCCACACTTGAGGTTCTTCTCATCTCTGATCTTCTGTGGCTCACAGCACTGTCAGAGTCAACAGAGACTGTCTTAGGAGGGCACTGGTGGCCCAACAGCCGGCACAGGGCAGCGGGATGCAGGTGCGTCCAGGTGGAATTTGGAGACCCCTGGTTTCTCACTTCCGGCCGTCCTCGTGTCTGCACGACATTAGCGGTTTGCTCTGTGCGCGCTTCCTTCATTTCCCTCAAGCTTTTCCATTTCCCACCATGCTGCATTTCCTGACGCAAGGACTCCGGTCGTCTGACATCACTGCACGGTGCCTCTCAGCCCACATGCTTCCTTGTGCGCTCTAGAGCCTCCTCAGTCTCTTCCTCCACTGGATGGAGGAAAACCAAACCAGTCGCTTCCTGCTCAGCCTTCTTGCTTCTCCCTTTAACAGTTCCCCATGGGAAACGGCCAAGAAAGATAAATAAAGACACCAGTTGAGTGACAGTGTTTGCCTCTGTTTTAGCAGCTCATGGCCAAAAGGAGGAACTTAAAAGGCAAACCTCTGCTCAATGCAAGGCACAGATGATGTGTGCTGGGAAGATCAGAGCTGCCAAACCAGGAACCACATGAAGAGCGGTTCTGGTGCTGCTGTTATGGGGGTCTGTTGGAGATCCCCCCCACCCCCACTCTCTCTCTCTCACTTTCTCATGTTCTTAAACTGATAGACATCCTAATGATAGTGCCGATAGCAAGGAACAGCAACCACACAAACCTCTTCTTCTAAAAGCCCCTATGATCAACTTTACAGACCCCTGGAAAGGGGCAGCTGGACCCAGAGGACAGTGGTTTGTCTGGGGTCAGACAGCTGTTAGAAACAGATGTTGTCTATTGTTTTGGGACTAGGAAATGGAATGAGGAATGGATCCGGTTCCTAGAAGAGATCTCAGTGGGTCGGAAATCACTTCTTCCGTAGCCAGCCCACAAGTTCCGATTCTTGAAGGTCCCTCTTGCAAGTGGCTGGCTAAGGATTTGCAGCCCTGTTTGAAGAGTCTCTAGGCTGAGAAGCTGACAGACTAGCAGAAGCTCGTTGTTAGTAAGATTCTCTGTTACATATTCGGAGAGAATTCAGCTGCTCCCACCACACCATGTCTGGAGTGTTTCACTATGAACGCTACAACGCATTATTTAATTCTTACGACAGCCCTATGAGGTAGGAATTACTCTCCCACTCTTAGAGGAGGCAACTGGCTCAAAGAAGTTTACCGACTAGGCCAAGACCCCCTACACACACACACCCCATGCCTTCTGGAAGCAGAGTTAGTCAGTAGGAGTGAATGATTCAGTAGCTCCATTCTTCAACCCTGGCCAGTCAGGATTCTACCCACTAGCAATTGGCCTAAGGTCCTGGGCAATCCCGGTCTTCCTCTTCCCCTGCCTTCAGCCTACACAGCTTCAAACAGGTCTCATATTTCCTCAATACGAAACTGCCTTGGCCATTTCCCGTCTCTGGGTCAGGTTCCTCATCCACAGTGGAAGCCAGTTGTTTTTGCCTTTTCTAAATAATGGTTCAGTTTGCCATGAAAGACAGCCATCTCACACCGCTAATTCCTGCTTTGAGTGGGACAGAGTCTACCGCTCTGCTGCCAATTCCTGTCTCAAGTCTCTCTCATCTTAACCTACAAACACTCCCAAATTAAACAGGTTTACACAAAAAATGAAACGCACACTGGAAAGCGAGCAGAGATAAGCAAAGCCCACCCGGGTTTATTAGTTTACTTACTAGGTTGTCCCAGGGGTGTTTGTGTCGCCTCAATTCTGAGCAGGCAAGTGTGGGTCACAGAGATGAGTGGTTTGGTTTAGGCACAGAAAATCCTTACGGCACAGCAGAGACCAGTGTCTCTGCTGTTAGGACCCTTCAGGTCCTTGCTTGCCTGCTAGGAAAACAGGTGCTATGTTCTGAAAACAGGTACCTAGGAGGGCGGGGCCAGAGCCAGGGGCGTGGCCACGGCCGGGGGGCGGGGCAGTCCGTGGCTAGGTGACTCTGGCGCGTGCGCAGAAGCCGGGAGCAGCGCCTGGGGCTGGTACTCTCGTGGGTCTCTGACCGAGGTCAGGCAGCAGCGTCCACCCGCGCGCTCTGGGTCCCTAGCTTTTTCAGGCGCCGGAATCCACGATGAACCGGTGCGCCGAGGCGGCCGCGGTGGCGGCCACGGTGCCGGGCTCAGGCGTCGGGGACGCGGGGCTGCGGCCACCCATGGTGCCCCGCCAAGCGTCCTTTTTCCCGCCGCCAGTGCCCAACCCCTTCGTTCAGCAGACGCGGATCAGTGCTGCCCGATGGCTGCAGGTAGAGGCGCAGTACGAATGGAGGCGGAGGGGATGTGGTCGGACGGAGGAGGCTGGGGAGGAGTCGTGCATCCAAGAGAGGAGGCACCTGAGGGCGTCTGGTCTGAGAGGGAAGGTGTCCAAGAGGATCGCAGGTCTGAGGGAATATGAGGGGATCGTGGGTCTGACGGAGGAGGCATCTAAGAGGATTACGAATCTGAAGCAGGAGACGTCCGGGGAGATCAGAGGTCTGCCTCTGAGGGGTCAGTGTGTCTGGCTCAGAATTTGTCGGAGGAATTGAAACTCCGATGGGGTAGGCATCTGAGGAGACAGTGAGTCTGAAGGCGGAGGCTGTCTGAGGTGTGGAGTCTGGTACGAGAAAGCATCTGAGGAAGAAAGCTGTGGTACTGACTGGGAAGGGTCATGAGAGGGCAGATAGGAGGATGTGAGATCTGGGGACACTGGGGGATGGGATGACCCGAGAGACGTGAAGGCACAAGAAGGCACAGATGTCAGCAAGGAAGAACCCATATCGGGGACTATTCTTTGCCTGAGAAGGGATGGATGGGACAGGAACTTTTGTATCGAATTTGTGGAAGCACAGACGATCGAAAACTACCAGCTCTCAGCGTTCTCTCCTTTTTATGCCCTTTGTAAAAAGGGGAGTCCGTCTGTACGGGTAGAGTAAGCGAGGAGGCTGACAACCTGGTCTATCCTTGGAAACACAGGTAAGGCTGTAGTGGTTTAACCAAGCAGGGACAACCGAGCTGTAATTAGGGATGCAAAGCAAAGAGATAACTGGCAGACCCATGAAGGTCTTAAAGAGTTTTTTTTTTTTAATTTGAATCAGTCTTCACTCGGCGCACCTTTTCTAGATTCAAAGCTGACAAGAGAGGTAGCCACTGTTGAAAATGGCCACCACAAAGGAAGTTGTCTTTATCTTGCACAGGACAGCTTTTACCATTAGTTCACTTTTTTGACTTCCTCTGTGGTGAGGATAGTGATTGGAGAACAAGATAGAGGATGAAAACGTTGACACTTCCCTGCCCATCTCATAAATTTTGTTATGTTGGATTGAAGTAATGGCCATTTTTGTATTGTTTTTGTATACAGCTCTAAGACTAGTGACCTCTCTAGAGGGGACCTGTGAAGCACTGAGCTAAGTGTCCAGTGGGCTGAGGTGGTAGTGGTTAGAATAATGATAGTTGGGGGGGGGGCGTGAGAGGAAGAGAAAGATAAAGGATGCGGAGAAAGTAAGTTTCCAAAGTTCCTCTTTATGCCTTGGATCATCTGCAACACTTGCGAGCACATTGCCATCCTTTATAATGAACTTCAGACCCATAAGTTCTATTCAAATGAAAAGGTACCTCTTTCTTTGGGTGCAGAGTTTGGAGGGAGGCGCAAAGCGGCATATTTAAATCTCTGTATTGTACCTTGAGTAGATTATTAGTTTTTAAAAATCTTCTAAGAGCGCTCTTTTAAGAACTCCAATAGAACCACATAAAAGGCAAAGAGCACTGGTCACTTGTTAGGTCTGTAAATTTGGCCTAGTCACTTCCCTCCCCTGTCTATTACATTCTCTCATTCTATTATAATGAAAGTAAGTTAAATGAGGTAATATGTGGCATAATGTAGTTTGGTTTGCTGATTTTGTTTTTCCTGGTTTTTCGAGACAGGGTTTCTCTGTAGCTTTGGAGCCTGTCCTGGAACTCGCTCTGTAGACCAGGCTGGCTTCGAACTCACAGAGATCCACCTGCTTCTGCCTCCCTAGTGCTGGGACTAAAGGCATGCACCCCCACTGCCTGTCTGGTTTGCTGATCTTAATATAGGCAGTTCTGCTGTGTGTCTGTAATTGTATCCTCTACTTGAAATTTGCTGCATGGATTAAATTGTTGTGATATAGTCAGGACATTCTCTCTTCCTTCCTTCCTTTCTCCATAATATCAGTGTTACCATAGGTGCTTCAATAACATGAATAGCATGGATAAAGGAAAAAATTGAATAGGCATAGATAAAGTTGAATATTTATTCTATCTAGTTAAAATACAGATTTGCTATCAATTAGGTAAAACAATATACTTGGTTCAGGCTAACTTTAATATTGAATTATGATTGGCGACTTCCTAAAGATTATTGTCACTTGGGCATTTCATTATAGGGCTTACAGTTTAAATCTGCCCCTTCTTTATTTATGTATTTTTAAAAATCATTTATCTTTAATTTATGTGCACTGGTGTTTTGCCCGCATTATGCCTGTGCGAAGGTATTGGATCTCCTGGAACTGGAGTTACAGACAGTTATGAGCTGCCATGTGAGTGCTGGAAATTGAGCCCTGGTCCTCTGGAAGAGCAGTCAAATGCGCTTAACCGCTGAGCCATCTCTCTAGCCCCTAGTTATGTATTTTTAAAAACTATTTAAGGGTCTTTTGCTACTTTGTGGTTTGGAAGAAAGTAGCCTAATTGTTATTGCTGCAACAGAATTTAGAATTAAAATGATTAGTTAAAATTATGAGGTTATTTGCTCATATCAAAAATATTTGTTTGCTGCCTATAATACAGTACAGATCTCTGGACATATAGAGGTCCACAGAAAAGATCCTGTGTGCATGCTCTGGAGAGGTCCCAGGAAACCCTAAGATCTCATCTCTGACTGACCTGGAGGATCTGTATAAACAGTGCATCAGCCTAAGTTTTGAGCTGCCACTTGTACTGACACATACCTCAGTATGTACAGCAAAATCTCGGCCAGTACTGGGAGATTTGTTAGTTCCTACACTAAAGGAAATTCCTGTATTCATTAACTATTTATCAAATTGATCAGAGGCTTCAGTAGCCACACACTAAAAGGAATCTAATACAGAATTAAATTACAGAAGTCCCCGGCTAAATGGATCAATGGGAGAAAGCTGGGTGCAGAAACAAACACATGTCTATGGCCATTGATTTTTCTACAAGAGTGCTGGAGCATCTCAATGGAGAAAGACTTGTCTTTTCAGTAAGTCTGGGATAAATGGATTAACGTGTACAAGAGAATTAAGCTCACGTCATATCATATAAAACAGCCTAAGCTAATAAGAGAACTAAATATGAGAAAATATGAGAGTTAAAATGATGAAAGTCTTAAGCGAGAACATAGGTGTAAATATTAATGACCTTGGACTAGTCATTCATTTCTAAAATAGACAATAAGCAAACACACACACACAGACACACATGCACACAGACACATATGCACACGAGGTGGGGCAGGAGAAATCGATAAATGGTATTGCCAAATTAAATGCTGTGTGTTTCAAAATATACAGGAAATTAAAGGATGCAAGGAGTGGCTCAAACCCTTGTCACGTAAGCATGGCAACCTGAGTTTGGGTCTCTGGAGCAAGCTGGGCAGGTGTGGTGCCTATAATCCCATACTAATAAGGCAAAGAGACAGGATCCCTGGGACAAGCCGGCCAGTTAGATTAGTCTAAAATAGTGAGCTATGGGTTCAATAAGGGACCTTACCCCAGTAAATAAAGTGGAAAGTGATCTACCATTGATTTTAGGCTTCCCAATGCATTCAATCTCTACTCCACCCTACATGAGCCCACAGCAAGCACGGACACCATGTAGACATGTTTAATGAAAGAAAGAAATTAAAGTGATCACCTAGAAGATTTGAGAAAGTACTTTTACATAACATATCTGTTAAGGGTATAGTATCCTAAGTGTGTAAATCACTCCTAGGACTCATTAATAAAAGGCAAGTCAATCTAGAAATCCGTACCGATGAGGAGAGGCTGCTGGAGGGATGACTCACTTTGTAAAGGTGTTTGCCGTCACACCTGATAACCCAAGTTCAATCCCATGACCCACATGGTGGAAAGAGGACCGACTCCCACAACATGTCCTCTGTCCTCTACACACGCACTACATCACACAAGCTTCCCCACACATACAGTATACGCCTATACATACAAAATAGAAGATAGATAAATGAATGAATGAATGAATACAATATGAAAAGAAAACTTGACTTAGAAATTAAAAGAAAATGAAGATAGTTTTAGAAGGAAAATGGTGAGAGGCTGCTGTAAGAACGGTGTGAGGGCCCACAGTTTTGACTGAAGGTCCAAGAGTTCAGACCTGTTCTTGCCCCTCAAGGACAAACAACAAGACTGACCAAAGGTGTGGCTACTGGCTGCCCCACTCTTCCAAGGCCAGTCAGCAGGATGTTTTGATTTAAGGGCGTGGTTACCAGGTGTTTGGAGGTATAAGGAGGTAATTAAGGTTCCTTGCTCTTTGTTTCATGGGAATCTTGTATCCTCCTCCTTTTGTTTGGGATATATAAGTTTATCACTGAGAGTAATAAACTTGGGGCTTTTTGGCTTTTTTCTTTTGACTTGTATTTACTGGAAACCACCACACCCCACACCCCAACTGTGTCTGTTGTCTATTTCTTTCCTCAATCCACACTCCCCTCTGGAAGGTGTGCTGCCTCAACTTGTGGGCTGAAAATGGGAATAGAAGTGGAAGCCCCTGACAGGACTGAATATAAGAAATGGTAAATTGCCAGGCGGTGGTAGGACATGCCTTTAATCCCAGCACTCGGGGGGCAGAGGCTGGTAGATCTCTGTGAGTTCGAGGCCAGCCTGGTCTAAGGCTGGTTCCAGGACAAGCTCTAAAACTACAGAAAAACCTTGTCTCAAAAAAAAAAAAAAAAGAAAGAAAGAAAGACAACAAACAAACAAAAAAAATCAAAAAAGAAAGAAAAGAAAACGGAGCCATGCATGGTGGCACCCACCTTAATCCTAGTGCTCTGGAGGCAGAGGCAGACAGATCTCATGAGGTATAGGACAGACAGAGTTATGCAGAGAGACACTGTCTCAAAAGCAAAACAAATTAAAAGAAAAAAAAAACAATGAAAAACTGCTTGCGGATTAGAGTTGTGTAGCTCACTGGTGCCACAGTGTCAAACTGCTTGTGGCCCTGAATTCAATATGCATTACAAAAAAAAAAAAAAAAAAAGAAGAAAGAAGAAGCTGTGGAGAAGGCTCAGCAAAAGTCTCATGCTGCTAAGTCTGACTATGTAAGTTGGTTTTCCCAGAACCTGGGTGGTAGAAACTGACTCTGAATTCCACACATACGCAGTAGTTTGCATACACATGTTTGAGCACACATTTGACATACACATACACACACGTGTGTACCATATACCATACACACGCACCACACCATACATACATGCATCATATACCACACACACGTGCATCATATGCCACACACACCCACACACATGCATCATATACCACACATACACACACACTATACCACACACACACAAATAAATAAGTAGGTGTGAATTTTGTAAAAGAAAGAGATAAAGAACGTTTTTCCAGTTGTAGGAACACGCTAAATCATATCAAATCAAAGCACAGATCCACAGGAAAGGTGGAGACTATTGGAAATAATACTTGGGAATTAGTAAATAAAACTCATTTTTCTTCTTCTTAATTTAACCAAAGAACTATAAAATATGACATTTAATGCAGACATCTGACAGTATTTTCTCAAGTGTACATATACGTAGATGTGAAGCATCATGAAGAATTCTGAAAGGATGGACTTGCTCTGGTTTGTCTTGCACTGTGTGTGGACTGGTATAGTTTTAATTCTGAGTTGTCATTTATTCAATGTACATGCTATCGTTCTCAGAGCACCTGCTGGCCAAAATCACAAGACAGTTTAGCCAAGGAGTCATTCCAACGTTTTCGGTGGCACACTGAACTGGGCTAGTAAACAAACAAACGAAAATTCCACTTTGAGGATACTAACACTCATTTCTTAGTAACTGATAGAAAAAACAGAGCAGAGATGATTATTAAAGTCTGAGAGCTGAAGAACAATAGTGAACACCTTTCCTAAAGGGACATTTGTAGGGTACTGTCTCCTGCAGCTGTAGGATACTGAGAACTTTCCAAAACAGACCAACTGTTGGCAGGAAAGAAGTCTTGAAAATATCAAAGGATTGACATATTACAGAATATGTTCCCTGACTGTACCAAACTATATTAGAGATCAAAAACTGACTGGGTGTGGTGGTGCACATATTTAATGCCAGCATTCAGGAGGAAGAGGCAGGAAAATCTCTGTGAGCGCAAGGCTAGCTGGTCTACATAACAAGTTCAAAGGCTGCCAGGCTACTTAGGAAATCCTGTCTCGATGAATGAATGAATGACCCATATGTTTGAAAAAAATCCCCATACATTTAAAAACCAATTTTGTATTTACATCAAACAATTGCAAAAAGTCCTATATATAATAACAGCAAGAAGAATATTTAGAAGTATATTTAGTTAAAACCATGTCTGGTTGCTATACTAGAAACAACAAAATAGTGCTTTGAGAAATTGAGACATGTCAGTGTAGCATATTTATAAATTGGAAAACCCAATATTATCAGTATGACAAGTCCTTCCAGATAATCTCCAAATTCATTGTAACTTCAATAAAAATGTGTATGAATGTATGTAGAATGAGGAATTCTAAACTTCTATGGAAATTTGAGAATCTAGAAATATCTTCAAATAAGGTGAAGAAGAAAAACATAGAGATCACACACCACCCCTTGAACTGAAGTCATTCTTGAAAACCGCAGCAACTAAGATAACTAGAATAGTGTGGGCATTTTTGTAAGTTATTTGATGATGTTTAGGTTCTCATTGAGGACACTACAGGCAGAAGACAGATGGCGCTGTTTGGATCATGTAATTAATTTATAGAAAAAAAGGTTATTATACATAATGACTGTTCACCTAAAAGGCCGGATGGTGTAAGGATTAGGAGTAAAGGTTTTAAATATAAATTTGGTCCCACTTCTGTTGATATGAACATGATTTTATTGTGATTTAATTTATCCATGGCATTCTTTTCATGTAAAGCAATTTAAGATCTTAAGAACTAAATGAATCACTATGCCATATACCTGACACACAGTATACATTTACATATGATTTACTGGTCTTATTCATGTACTCTTTATTCTTATTTACTTTTTATTTTTATTCTGTTCTCCAGTTCCTTATTGCTTAGTTACATGGCACTGGCAGGCATGGGAAGCAGAACAATCCGTCATTCACTAATGCTTTTATTCCCACTCTTCTTCCTGTATAGGCTTTTGGGAAACAGTGTAACTGTCTTGCCTTGCTAGCATCTGCTTGCTTTGTGTTTAGCTATGCTGGGACCAACTGCAGGAGCTATGCATGTTAGGCAAGCACTCTGGGACCAACTGCAGGAGCTATGCATGCTAGGCAAACACTTTCTCACTGAGGCATCGAGCTCCAGCTCCCTTCTCTTCCTAGCTTAGGCAGCCTTGAACTCACTCTTCCTGCCTCAGCCTCTCCAGTAGCTAGAGCCAAAGGCTCGGCAGCACCTTCTGCTTTTGCAGGACTCTTCAGGATACCACTCCCCCAGGAAGCTTGTTCTGGCTCCTAAGTCACACCACCTTTTCTTCGTTCTACCAGCATCCTCCATCCCCTTTCATGAACATCCAGATCAGAATCCCATGGTTCTCCTCACTGCTTCTTTTGCCTTTTGTATTGTTGTTGTTTTGTTTATTGCGACGGGGTCGCATAATGTAGCCCTGATGACCCGGAACTCACTATATAGACCAGGCTAGCCTCTAATTCATATAGATCCCATAGAAATCTGCCTGCTTCTACCTGGAGAATGCTGGGATTAACATACTACAATGCCCAGCAAGAAGTAGCCCATTGAGATCAAATGTCATGTTGTATGTGTGTGTGTGTGTGTGTGTGTATGTATGTGTTTGTGTGTGTGTGTGTGATAAAAGACAGCATTTAATTCCTCTTGAGTATATGCATGAAGCCAAAACCTTCCTATTGCGCTTTTGTGTTTGGTAGTGATATATTTAAATAACATCCATTTATCTTTTTTTGTTTTTGTCAACTTTGATTTGTAGATTTTTCTTCTTGGAATAATTCTGCTTCCAGTCCGTGTAATATTGGTTGCATTAATTTTGTTCCTGGCATGGCCATTTGCTGCAATTGCAACAGCATGCTGCCCTGAAAAGTTGACCCATCCGATCAGTGGTTGGAGGAGGTAAGAGATAATTATATCCAAATATTATACAAGGCAAAAATTTTAAGTTTTGATTCTAGTTCCTTCAGTGACTATCTGATTGTTCTTTCTTCAGTATCTTGCTGCTTCTCAGTTTTCATAGTTTATATTTGTTTCTTGCATGGAAATGATCTTGATTTTTTTCAGAAATTATCACATAGGCACATTCTGATAATATTCAGTTCAAGGTAAATTTTTTTCCTTTCTTTTTTTTTTTTTTTTTTTGAGACAGGGTTTCTCTATGGCTTTGGATCCTGTCCTGGAACTAGCTCTTGTAGACCAGGCTAGCCTTGAACTCACAGAAGTATAATTTCTCAATGTTAAAATATTTTGTTTTCTGAATTATTGTGAAGGATATGCACCTTTGGTTGTGAAAGAGTCCCTGTGTTGTGTTTTTACATGGAATGAATGTCTCCAGTCACTTCATGTACTAGCATCTTTGTTGGCAGCCAATGGGAAGTGACTGTATCCTGAGGGCTGTGCCCTCACTAAAGGATTAATCTCTTGATGGATCAAAATATGGCGGCATGATTAGGAGGTAGTGAAAATCTGGAAGGGCCTAGCCTAGTTGGAGTAATTAGGTTACTAGGAGTGTGTCCTGAGGAAGGAGGAGATAGCCCCTTTCTATATTCGCTTTCTGTGTTTCCGGTCTACTGTTTGGTGAGTAGCATCTGCCATATTCTCTCACTGTGAAGCCCCATCTCACCATGTCCCCGGAACACAACTGGTCACTGTTAACTGAAACCTCTAAAGCCATGAGCTAAAAGATAAATCTTTCTTCCTTCCTAGCTGCTTGCTTTGGGCCTTGTGATACACCGATACAGTCTGACTAATACAGTCTGTTGTATTCTTTGGAACATTATAACTATAAAATACTTGGCTTTCTTTTGTATTTCCAAATTTTCACATTTACTTTTCCTTCGAGGTAACAACAATGTACCTTCTGCAATAATACAGTTAAGTGGATTGATTATATTATTTTTTAGTAATTATGTTAGTGGTTAATATTAACTTTTTTTTTTGGTTAATATTAACTTTAATTAACACTCAGCCTAGCATTTTTTAAATGTTAGCACTAAGGCGAATGGAACTGCTTTTCTAGAATTTCTAGAATTATCTAATTAGCATGGTTCTAGACAGCAGCCTGGGCAAGAATAAGTAGAATATACTGGTGGAAGCCATTACTGTTTGGCAGGATCGGGTTATTACCATCTGTACCTATTGTACATGGACCTGCTTCCTGTGTACGCCATGGATTCCAGTAGGTTGCAACCCATGCATTTATTTTAGGACACTCATGAACTCCTGAAAGTGTGTGTGCGTGGTGTTTGTTTGCTCGCTCGCTTTTTTCCAGATGAAAGGATGTGTTGTTGGTTCTATGCAGATCTCAAATGTGGTTATGCCCTCCAGAATGACTGAGAACTACTGCTCTACAGCTTTTAACAGAAGTGTGCGGTTTGCTGTTTGGTTCTTGTCCCAGGGAACAAATGCGAATATGGAAAACAAGGCTGGTTTGAAGTGGAAATGAATGCAGTGTCTGCAGCGCCCAAGAGAAAACTCAACCCCTGCACATCTCTTTGTTTGTTTTATAGCTCGAGGATTCACAGTATAAAGCAACTCTTCATGGGCTGCTTTCCGTGATTCACTCTGCTTTCAGATTCTTTCTTTGGTTTTAGAGTCGCTGGCTCACAAAAATGTAGGGCGAGGGAAGGAATAGTTTAAGAATCTAGAAAAAACTTAGAAGTGTTCTTTTCAATATTTTATTGATTTTGCTTTAGAAAACTGGTACTTTTGTCAGTTAAATCAGCATCTCTGTTTCCTCTCATGCAAATAATTTTGAAGTTATTATGTGGCACAAGACTTTTAGCTATTAAATTTTTTCTTAATTGTGTATGTACGTGCACATACTCGCATGTGTGTGTGCCACAGCACACATGTGGGTGTCAGAGGACATTTGGGAGTTGACTCTCATCTTTCCCCTTGTTTGAGGTATACTGTGTCATGTCTCTGTGATGAGAGCATAGTCCATGCTCACTAGCTCACTGTCTCCACCTCCCGTCCCTCCATAGATGTGCTCTGATTACAGATGCACCCTGCTGTAGCTGGCTTCTAAGTGGGTTCTGGAGCTCCAACTCAGCTCATCAGGTTTACATGGCTCTTTCCCCCTGTGGAGTCATTAAAGGGTCTGACTTCTTGAAATATGTTTCTTAGAAGCTGTACCGCTATAGCTAAATAGCATGACAAGCACAGCAGAGTTCTTTCTGTATGAGTAGAGTGCTTGCCTCTAGACTAAAGGGAGAGGTTGTCACTTACCCGTGCCCTTCGGAAAGCACTGTGCTTTACTGGGCCTCACTTCTTGGGAGGTCAGCACTGCAGAAGCTTCCTCTCTGGCTAGTTACTAGAAGACTTTCACTGGCCAAGAAAATTAGAAACTCAGTGTTTCAAGTTCTTGCCAATACCTAATGGGTGCTATATAGTCAGCAGTGTGTTCTGCATCTGCAGTTCAACCAACTGTGGAGCAAAGAGCTCAGAAAAAAGATTACATCTCTACTGAACAGTTGTATACTGTTTACTTATTAATGGTCCCTAAACAGTATACTATCAGACCTGTTTGCATAGCGTTCGTATTATCTTAGGTATTATCAACACTCTAGAGGTGTTTGACAGTCTGCAGGACAGTATGGGTAGCATATGCATCATGGCATTATATGAAAGGCTTGCGCATTTGTGGGTGTTGCTCTTCGCCAGGCTGTGGAGTCTGTTCTCCACGATTACTAAAGGATGGCTGTGCGTATTTTATTTTACATTCCATGAAAAGCCGTATTGTTTTGTTAAGTAGAGATGTGAACAAAGGTCTATTCATGCAAATAGGACACTGATGACAGACCAAAGAGATGGTTCTCCACCCAAGTCTAGCTTAGGGAAGCAGTGAGTTTAATGGGGGGGGTGCTTACTGGAGGATGGAGGAGAGGTTGCCTACGGAAGGTACAGTTAAGGGAGGCGAGGGCACCACAGAAAAGGTGCAAGCCCCACTTCCACCCCAGCAGTTGCTTTTCGCTTCTGTATCTGGAGGGAAGGGTACGTAAGTGAGCCGTTAGTGAGACTGAAGCTTCCATGCACCGCCGCGTGTCTTGTGAGCACTCTCGCCTCTCCATGAGGGAGTACAGTGGGCCCAGTCTGTGAGGGGCTTGTTGGGATCATTACAGCTGGTCTTTTCTTTTCTTTTTTAGTTTTTCAACACAGGGTTTCTCTGTGTAGCCCTAGCCATCCTGGAACTCAGTTTGTAGGTTTGTAGACCAGGCTGGCCTCGAACTTACGAGTTTCGCCTGCCTCTGCCTCCCGAGTGCTGGGATTAAAGGCGAGCACCACCATTCAGCTTACAGCTGTTCTTATTTCAAGCCAGTAAGAGCCATGCCATGTCTGGATGCCCCATAATGTGTGTTTGCTCATATCCGAGATGCCCATTCTGTGCTTTGGAATCTAAATATATATGAGAATATTTTTTGTTCTCTATTCATTTACTTATTTTTACTTTTTTATTTTATTTTATTCTTTCGTATTTTCAAGATAGGGGTTCTCTGTGCCGCTTTGGAGCCTGTCCTGGAACTCAGCTTCCCTGCTTATTTAAGCATATTAATTGAGAGACTGGAACTTACTTGTCTTAAGTGTCCAGCATAGCTCTTTACACAGTGTGATGATGATCTTTTTTACACTGTTTTGTGTGTATATGTGTGTGTGCATGTGCGCACATACCACTGCACACACGCAGAGGTCATAGTTGGTTCCTTTCTCCTTTGTGGGTTCTATATATTGAACTTAGGTCGTCATACTTAGTGGCAAATGAATTTACCTGGTGAACCATCTTGCCAGCTCAGATAATTAATCTTTAATGTTAGTCTATCTTAAACTGTTTTTAAAAAGTAAATAAGGAGGCTTCTGGACTTTCTTGTGTATCTAAGTTCAGTGGAATGCAACAGTGAGTTTATTTATTATTTATTATTTTATCTATTTTTATATCTTGGTGCCTAAAGGTGATCACACTATGAGATTTATCTCTAAGAATTATTCCTAAATTAATTTAGCATGAGACTTCTTGTTTGGGTAGACAATAGCACATTCATTTTGCAGGAGAAATTCATTCCCAAGATGACTGCTTCCTACGGCCAGTACTGATGTTGGTGATCTCAGTGTGGGATGTAGTTTGAAGATTCCTTATGATCATTTCAGGCTTAGAGAATAATGGAGTTCTTTATTAGCCATGTATCTCTGGATAAATTGCTTCTCTGTGCCTCAGTTCTCTTAGCCTCAAAATGAGGACATGGAAATGTGGCTCAAGAGTGAAGACTGTTGGTTCTTCCTCCAGAGGACAACACTGGGTCATTGACCTCCCCTTTGTAACTCAGCTTCAGGGAATCCGATACCCTTCTGGCTTCCCTGGGCGTCCATATGTCTGTGACATACACAGATAAAGCTACATATAAATAAGATTAAATTTGAATAATGAGGTTAATGGGGCTGGCGAGATGGCTCAAAAGGCAAAGATGCTTGCTGCCAAGCCTGATAACTGGAGTTAGAGTAAAGCAAAGCCAAACACGTCTTCTCTACCACTGTTTTCAAAGGAAGATTGCTCATCCAGCTTTGAAGTTTCTGGGCCGCGCCTTGTTCTTCTCGATGGGGTTTATGGTGACCGTGAAGGGGAAGATCGCGAGCCCCTCGGAAGCCCCCATTTTTGTCGTCGCCCCTCATTCAACGTTCTTTGATGGAATTGCCTGCATTGTAGCTGGGCTGCCTTCTCTGGTATCACGCAATGAGAACGCACAGACCCCTGTGGTTGGCAGTAAGTACCAGCAGGGTAACAGCTTAGATCTTATCATGTGCGCAGTTTACGTAGAAAGAATCATGTATCATCATTTTCTGTATACTTATTTGCTTGCATTCCTGAGTAGTCAACCCCTGATCTTGTTCATGAAAGTCAAATAGTCTAATACTGAGCAAAATTCCCAGCCAGTTGAAAATAAAACTTTAAAAGATTTTAAATGTATTCCCTTTTATTTAAATGTAAAGAAAAAAATTAGACATGTCCCCTAATCTTTAGACGTTTAGGGAACTTGTACTTTCACAATGCCGCCATATCTTTGTGTTCCTACGTGTCATAAGGAAAATCAGATTTCGGATACTAAACATGCTTAATTATTTTTTTAAAAAGAATCTGAAAAACACAGGTCGCATGCTATTTCACTAACCTCTCTTCATGGCATTAGGCTGATGAATGTGCTACGTCTTTTCTTCCAGCTCTGTTTTCTAAATCATTGTGCCCCTATAGCTCCCCGAGGGACATTTATGTAACTCCTTGAAAATTATGATGTGGAACAATAAGTGCTTCCTGCCATAAAAAATAATGAAGCGCGTGAAATGTTTTTCCTGCCAGATGCTGCTATCTCTCCCTGAGGAATCAGTCTCCAAGTAAACTGCTCCCGGTTGTCCCAAGGTTACCACAAGCACCGCAAGCACCTAGCGCTGAGCGAGGGGGTGTGAAAGCTGCTGGATGTTGTCTTAGTGTTCCCCGGGAAGAACAGTAGTCCTTGTAGCTTTGTCATTGAGTGAGGACACTTCTTTTTCTTCAGCGTGCAACTACCGTGCTTTCTGCACTATGGCTTTTTCCTAAACATTTCCCTTGCAGATCACTTCACGTTTATTTAGCATGTGATGGGGAGCCATATCTTCAGAGGGATTTGAGTAAAAATCAGTCGTAATTGCCCTCTGGTCA
Source organism: Microtus oregoni (assembly GCF_018167655.1). Taxonomy (NCBI): domain Eukaryota; kingdom Metazoa; phylum Chordata; class Mammalia; order Rodentia; family Cricetidae; genus Microtus; species Microtus oregoni. The sequence goes on along the minus strand of NW_024543063.1, from coordinate 58,666,462 downwards.
CGCACACTGTCGATTCATACTACGAGCATTTAAGGTCCTCCTAAAATCAAACGTGATAGTTTGAAGCTTAGTCCCACAGTTTAACATCCACTAAGAGAAAAGACTCTTAGGAAACAAAAATTGTTTTTCCTCCCCTTCTACACCCCCATCCCTTCTGCTAACTTCTGTAAAATCAATGAAGAAATACCCATCTCTGCATATGAGATTAGAATCTAACTAGGCAACTTGGAATTCGGTTTGAAAAGTATCATTCTTTTAGATTTGCTAACATTTTCATTTTCTGTAAACAGATTCTTTCAGCGAACCCGGTGTTAATGCCATGGTGGCTTAAGAAAAATGACTGGGTTATGACTTTGTTTTCAAGGACTGTTACGGGCTGTGCAGCCAGTTTTGGTGTCCCGTGTTGACCCAGATTCCCGAAAAAACACAATAAATGAAATCAGAAAGCGGGCGACATCCGGAGGGGAGTGGCCCCAGGTAAGATGCAGGAGTCATTCATCTACATGGAGAGCTTTTGTGTGTCTGTAGACTTACTCATTCGGGTTCACAGAGAGCGAGATGTCACGCCACGTGTCCACAGCATAATAGACGCAGGATAAACAAACCAGTCAGTGTGAAGACCCCGCCCCTAGCACATCCCATTCCCTTTTAGTCGCCAGATATTTTCTTTGTGTTATAACAAATGATTCTCTGAATTTAATTCCTGTTAAATAAAATAAATATTTTCTATAATTTAATTCACTTGACGAAAAATATCCTAAGTGTGCCAATTCTTTTCTGAATTATGTTTAAGTGGAGCTTTCCATTCAAGGGCACGTGAAAATAGCCTGTAAGCCTATCAGACCTCACCAACTCCCACCCCTTCCCTGGGAGGCCCTTGGAGGTCAGTATGCATAGAGCAGGGATGATTGCGAAAACCACCCGTGTATCTTTGCCGAGATGAAAGTACGTGATCTCTAGTGGACAGTGTGCTACAGTGGTCGGCCCACCCGTGGTAACAAGTAGACATTCTAGTGCACCAACCCTGGAGGCTTTAGAAACCAAGGCAACAGAGGTAGAGCTTAAAAACAAGTGAGGTAGCATTTGGGAAAGTTAGACTTTCTCTTTGGCTCCAAGAACTAGGTCTAAGATTAGTAGGCCAGAGATAACAAGAAGATAGCTTTCAGCTCATTTTTTTTTTCTCGTTTTGCAGAACTTTTTCCCCGTCCAGGGATAAAAATGGCCTGCTTTGCAATCCTTCTCAGGTGCTGAGTCACAGCCACTTGGTGAGGGGAGGAGACTGGTGGAAATAATTTAAACATTAGAACCACGAGGCTATTTTGAGTGTTCCGTCTTCCCTGAGATTTCTGACTCGTTTTGTTAGCATTCCTTGTTAGTAAGCTATTTGTGGATTTATGCCAAGTAAAACTGTTGGCCATTGTGTCTGCTCGTCACAGGAAACCCATTTTATAAATCAGAGGATGGAATTCTGCCCACTCATTAATTTTTAGTTTGTAGTTTGAGCCAATGTTTTCTCTCTCTAATTACTGTAGATCATATATCACTAACTGCGTTGAGTACAGGGATTTGATTTGGTTTTATATACTTAGCAGCTAACTCATGACTAAATTTTAAAAGCCTCAGAAAACCAATCTTGTGTCTTAACTAATGGAGAAGAAGCTCACAGTGCTTGTACGTCTTTCACAGAGAAAACGCCAAGTAAAACATTAACAGCTAAAATGCCTCCTCAGGACAGGCAGAGCAAGCTGTGACGTCTGTCCCGCACGATAGCCAAGGCAGCTGAGCAGAAGGCGTGTCACAGGCGTTTCCTCCTTTGTTCTCAAGGCCTCCCCGAAATATAGACTGGGAATAAATAGCATTTAATGAGAAAACTAAAACACAAAGATTTCTTTAGGTTAAGGATATAACCTTGCTATATGTCTTCTTTTAAATTTATTCAGATCACTAATAAAAACTTTCAGAAACAAATGTAAAAGGAAGCAGAAGTAAGCCACATATTCTGTAAACTAAGAGTATTATTTATTTAAAGCTTTAATTGTCTTCTAATTATTAGACTAGTCAAACTGTACCCCTTTTCGACGAAGATGGAACAATCTGATTCCAGTTTTTGTTAGAATCATGAGTTAGCTTTTTATTTAATTTTGGAAGCATTAGCGGTGTTGGTGACGTCATAGGAGAATAAAGAGGTAGCCTATTAATTAGATTGAAATATTAAATTTATTCCTTTTCTCCCAAGATACTTGTTTTCCCAGAAGGTACTTGTACTAATCGCTCCTGTTTGATTACTTTTAAACCAGGTGAGATAAATTAAATTATGCCTTGTAACAATGTAGTATTTGAGATTTCTCAAATGATTCGATTGTGATGCACAATGCAACTCAGTTGCTCCTGGCATTCTTTTTCTTATAAAACCTTTCTGATGCTATGATTCCACAGAACGTATTCCTATTTACTCCTTTCCTCTCCTTTTTGACATAGGCTTTTCCTTTCAGTGGGGTGTGTGTATGTGCGTGTGAGTGTGTGTCTGTGTGTGTTAGTTTGTCTATGTGTGTCTATTTGTATATATGTGCGTGCATGCTCAAAAGGCACTGACGTTTTTCTTTTTCCTCCAAAGACCCTCATAGATACCTGGAGTCTTCTTTCATAAAGTAGGCAGCCTACCTTAATATCATTCAAGTTTTTACATGCCTTCCAAAGTTCACTCTTTTTTTTTCAACCTTAAGAGGGCAGCCATGGATATGCCTTTTAACTTGTGACACGCTAGGCTGTTTATGTTGGCTGCTAGTGTGCTCCGCACCAAAGGTGTGTGTGCCTCACTTCAAGCCAGCATAATGGCTTTGCTTCCAGCATTTTAGTTCTTATTTTCTCTTGGATTTTATTCTCTCCTTGATTTTACCATGACTTTCTTATGTTGTTGGGTAGCATACATTTAGGAAATGAAAACAACCCCTAAAATAAATAAAAATGGTACAAATTATGTGTATCCTAAAGAATTGTTTTGAAATAAATGTCTTTAATTTTCTTTATCAAAGGAAACAGTGAATAAATATATGCTTACACGGTTGAGCATACCATTTAATGTTTGCCTTAGGTCTGACTTGTGATGACTCATTTTCGTAAATATTTCAGCATGGTTCATGTTTTGTCTACTCCTAAGCCATCAGTGTATTTATACAATTTTTGCTATTATATACTTCTTGTTCCTGTACAAACCATGCTAACAATCCCGATGTGATTCCAGGAGCCTTCATTCCAGGAGTTCCAGTGCAGCCCATCCTCCTCAGATACCCAAACAAGCTGGTAAGGGAAGAGTTCTGCTCTCCAAATAGCTTATTCTCTTAAATAAGACCTTCTTAAATATCTGATTGATGAATGGCTGAATGAAAGAAGCAATTGGGTAGACTGAGGCCACCTGCCACTGGGTTGGCTTTTTTTTATATATATATTTTGCAAGATAAACGGCTATCTGTGATAGCAGAACTAAGTGTCATTCTGTATAACTTAGCTCCAAGAGGGTATTGCTTGGTCTCTGCTGTGCCATCTCTGTTACGGACGGACAGATTATGTCTCATATGTAGGCTCTGCTTATACCCGACAGCAGGAAGTTGTGATTTTTGTGGAGATGACAAGGAACCTTTTTCTTTTTTTTTTTTTTTTTTTGGTTTTTTGAGACAGGGTTTCTCTGTGGTTTTGGAGCCTGTCCTGGAACTAGCTCTGTAGACCAGGCTGGTCTCGAACTCACAGAGATCCGCCTGCCTCTGCCTCCCAAGTGCTGGGATTAAAGGCGTGCACCACCACCGCCCGGCGACAAGGAACCTTTTTCGACAAGGAACCTTTTTCGAGGTGACTTAGTGGGAGGAAGGCTGGAAGTAGAGGAGGATTCACCCGGGGGAGGAAGTAAGTGCAGGCCAGAGCCTTGGGAAGCAGCATGATTAATTAAGTCCTAGAGAACTTCCCCTCTTCTCTAAAGTTTAAGGCTGCTCCAGGAAACAGTGTCTTCTGCATCACCTGGTCGCACTGTTCTCTGGACATCAGTTATACGGCCCTTCCCCAGACATTGGGGTCAGACTGTAATCCTCTGGACATCAGTTGTATGGCCCTTCCCCTGACGCTGGGTTCATCCTGAAAGGACCCTACCAGAGGGTTATAAAAAGGCAGAAGTAACTGTAATACTTACTATTTAAGATTATAAGTTCTTGGCCAGTTCAGCTTTCTGTTTAATGGCTGGTTTCTCAGCTTGAGCATGTCCAGTAAAAAAGGGTTAAAGTACATCAAGCTACTACTCTGGCTCCTGCCTATATATTTGAATTTTTATATAGTAAAATTCTTTTACTATATGCTGCTTTGATGTTTTCTTTTAAATAATCATTTTTATACTTGAGAAATTATATATATTACATATGCACACAAATTAATTTTTCAGATATGCTCATTTGGGGAGAAAAATAACTGAACATGTACAACAATTATTTTTAATTCAGAACAAGTTGTTCCGTGAAGACATATAAAGTTGGGAAATGATCTCTGTGTAGCTATATAACCTGTGTAGTTCAGGAATTTGTGCATTAGTTCACATCCTTTAATAATCACAAATTTATTATTTTCGATACGTTGCTTTTGTTCCAAGAAACATGAATCTTAATACTAAACAAAGCCTTATTATTTTGTTTAATTTTTGTTTTGTTTTATTTATTTTTGAGGCAGGGTCTTAGGTAGCCCTTGTTGGTGTTGAACTCATGGTGTAGCTAAAAAATGATTACTTGCCCGCATCTCTCCTCTGCTGAGATTACAGGTGTGTGTCCTAGTCTAGACTGACTGTTTGTCTGCTTCTGTTGTTTTAGGATACTGTGACCTGGACATGGCAAGGATATACATTGTAAGTCCCATATAGTTTAATAGTTTATGCAAACTATCTTACTGAAGAAAAGAAATAGCATTTATTTCTTCTTTTTAAAAAAAAGTCTTATTTTTGTAAAAGTAAACATTTCTAATCAATCTTTAATCTTTTAGCCATATCTCTAGGAACAATATCACTTTCTTGCCTACTAACTGCCCAGTGAGACTCATGTCTGTTCTACCATTTGAGGAAAACTAGCTGTCTGTCAGCTTCACGATTTTATCGACCAGTTTGTAGGGAACATTCCAGGGCCCTGGCTCCCATCTTGCTTTAGCTTGAATCTTTCTCTCATTCCCACTGTAGATTTAGTATCCCGCCCTCTGTTTGGATTTTATGAGGTTAGTTTAAGCAGTTTAGATTACATCAGTTTCGGGACCTGACACTGGGGTGGCACGTCTGTTTGCTGAGGAAATGGCTCCCCAAGACTTCTGTTCCATTCCCAGATCCTCAAAGCGCAGGGATCAGCAGTTTCTGGAGCTCTTAGAGAGGTAAGGCGTGTTGTCACCATTGAGCAGGCTGAAGTCAATGAAACAGGTAGACTCCAGCTTTCTTCCAGGACCTTTTGTTTGGCTCCCTCTAGAAAGGTGTGAGCCTACTTAAATTTCAGTGAGAGCCATGCAAATGTGGGTTTGAAAATCTTCCCCAGGGACCTTACCCAGTAACATTGCCAATGGGAGTATTGGAGGAAACCTGCATTGCTTTCTAGCACGCTCTAGCTTCTCACACATCATGTGTACACTCTCTTGACCTTTGGAAAACGGAGACGGGGAGAGTGTGTGTATTTCTCCTTTTGTGTGTGTGCAGACATTTCTCTGAAATAGTATGTAAATCAGAAAGATAACGTAAGGGCAGCTGAACAAACGTCACTGCATATAGAACGCACATTTTCCTTTTGAGCTTCACCGACTCTGGCACGTAGTGCTAGAAACAAGACATGAGGAAGGAAATGTGTTACATAATGTATGGAATGTGTGATCTTCCACTTCTCAAGGAGCCAGTTTTGACGTTCCATGCCACTACTAGTTTTGAATTGTTAGTTTTTAACTCTTGCACAACCAAAGTCCTCAAAGAAACAAGTGGTCCATGATCATCTCAGAAACACAGTGTCTGGAATTTCAGTGGGTACCAACTTGTATCTTCTAATGCATGCCATCCATTGGGCACCTCTAGACTAGGTGTCCTGTGGAGACCGTGGCTTTGTCATCGTGCAGCAGTCTGGGTGGTTGTGAAGGTCAAGTAGAAGAACGTTTTCTGGAAGTGGGTAGGGGAAGAACGGAGAGTGGCTTAGGAATACAGCTTTCTAGCCTGGGGAGTGTGTAATGAAGGAAAAAATAAAATTGGGTGCGCTTGGGGCCCTTTTCCTCCTACTTGGTTGCAGAGGATCCAGGTATAATTCCCAGCACCCACATGGCCTCTCATAATCAATGTCTGCACCTCCATTTCCAGGGCATTCAATGACCTCTCTGGTGTCTTTGGGTACTACACACACACACACACACACACACACACACACACACACACGGTGCACAGACATACATGCAGTCAAAACACTCAGATACAACATAATAATAGAAAACATTCAAGAGAAAACTGATCATGGTTAAGAAAGGTTGGTGTGACTTGGAGCTTATGCGTAGTAAAAAGTCTTCCTTTCCCCTTTCAGATGGTAAGCGTGGCCACAGTCACATTTCCATATCATAATTAACTCTGCAACTCCTAAATGGAACTCCCAAATCCCTTCTTTTTTTAAAATAGGAAGTTCATTAAATTTTTTTGGCCATTTCATACGTGATGCATTCTGAGTATGTCATTCCTCACCCTCTTCCCTCCCTACCCCATCAACCTGTCCTCCTCTGTACAAGTCCCCTTTCCTACATTCATGTCTTTTTGCTTATTCTGTGACTGAGTTTAACCAGAGCTGTCTGTAGGACCTCGGGTTTATAACTATCCACTGGAGCCTGGTGGACTGACCAGTGGGTACACAGCTGAGGGTGCTGAACACCCTCCATCCATCTGTAGCCAGTATTCCTTGTGGGAACCCTAACTCACTTTAGTTAGTCCCTGCAGATCACTTTTTACAGGTAAATTATTCTTTCATTTTTTTACAGCAAAAAAAATAAAAATTAAAAAAAAAAAGATTGGTTGTTTTCTCAAACCCATGGTCTGATCCACTCTGCCTGATTTCTGGGTCAGCTGTCTAAAGAGGCTAAACTGAAAATCCTCCAGACATCCGGCTCAGCGTCTAAATCTCAGAAAGCTGTAAGGAAGGACATTTGTCTCAAAAAAACTATTGTTGATGGGTTGGTCAACCACTTAGAGAAGCCCTTTGTCCAGATCTACAATGAAATTTGCGAGTTTTCAGGACATTTCCCCATAGCTCAACCTTATTACTGAGACAACTTTGGTAAAATTTGTGATTATAAGGAAAAAAATCTCACTGACATTTTGAAAGTTGTTACCCAAAGAATTTAGAAATTCAGTGTACTAAGGCGCATTCCTGTGAACACACTTATAAGCCTTTATAGCTTATTTTAGACTTTTTAATTTTGACTTGACATGTATAGGGTTTTGCCCACGTGTGTCCCTGTGTACCACGCGCATGTCTATTGCTCATGGAGGTCAGAGGAGGGCATCGGATCACCTGGGACTGGAATTACAGACAGGTGCACACTGCCATCTGGATGCTGGGAACTCAAGCTAGGTTCTCTGGGAGAGTAGACAGTCTCCCAGCTCTGTTTCCCAACCACATTTACATATATTAAAGCAGACTGGGTATTCTCTCTCGAGACTTAGAGTGAGCGTGTGCTGTCAAGGAGACTGCAAACCTGAGGTTTGGTCTATTTGAGCTATTCCTTGCACTCCACCAATCCGGCACAGTGATGGTGTTTGGTGATTTAGTTTTTCAATAACAAGACTGGTTGTCTCACCCAGAAAAAGAGGGGCCTTGGCTAGAGTGCAGCCTAGTTAAGTGCAAGCTGTGCATGCGGTGTGATGCGGGGATGCCTGGGTGTAAATCACAGATGGTGCCTGCCTGGCTGTCTGAGAATACCTTCTCTCTTCTTCTTTTCAGCATCCAGTTGTGTGTGCTTACTTTCTGTCAGCTCTTCACAAAGGTGGAAGTTGAGGTAAGTCATTAAGATGTAGCCTCTCCCCTGACTGAATCCTCGCTTAGGGGTGGCAGCCCAACACCGTTAAAAGGCCCTCCCCCCCACCCCGCCCCTGTCTCCTAGATTGCCTTTCTAAGTCCCTGCTGTCAGATTTAGCTCTTGGAATCAAGCCAGCAAATGCATGTAACTTCTGAGAACCGCCAACATGCTAATCACTCTGGCAGGTAAAATTTGCCTCCCCCTTCTCGCCCCTCTACATTCTAATGCCGACTCATGCCTCATTGTCTGTCCCACACCTGACTAAAGGAGAGGCGGTAGCTGGTGGAGCCAGCTTTCTTGAAGAGTAGTGTGAAAATGGAGAGGTAATGCCTGTGACGGAGACACCAGCTGTAGATGCCTTCAGTGACAGTGTGCGCTTGCACCTGGGAACGCTGAAGAAGTTTTGTGTGGCTTACATCATAGTCCACAGGACAGTCTTTGAGTTGTAGGGGAAGAATTAAATAATAAGAACATTTTCAAAATTTGGACCAAATTCTGAGACCCTAAGAATTGGTTTCAGGTAACAAGTGAAACCCTTAAGTCATGACTGAAGGGTGAGGGTTAAAGTTTTGGGACCTAAGGCTCTAGCCTGGTGTCCCCATTGCGTCTGTGAATTAGGCAGTGAATAGCTTAAACTTTTATGTATACTGTGGAATTCTGAGTGGAGGCTTGTGCTCTTAAGGGGCAGGAATGTAGCATTTAAAATATAATTCTAACTTGCTGGATAGCTTAATTGTTTAACCATCTAGGTAACTAGCAATATCAAGTGATGTACAGGAGTAAACCAGACTTTAAAATGCGTTTAAACTCTCATGAATTCTTTGGAGATTTGCTTGCTCTCTGCCTACTTGGAAGATATCTTTTTATTAGTCTTTATGTACACCTACCCACTTTTAAAATCAGCTTGGCATCTATCAACATTGTCATAAAATGTAGCAGGACACTTACTGGTGGGCTAATCCTAGTGGGGGGGGGCAGGGCAGGGTCTAATCTGTGTCCCAGAAAGTTCAGGAAGCACTCAGGCAAATACAGTGAACTGGGGTCTTTCTCAGAGCCTTTGAACTGCTAGACCACAGAACTCTTCCACAGAGGATGGGCAGGCTCACACTGTTGTCCCTAAGTGCCCTGAGCACGGCTCTTCCTTCTTTAATAACTTTTTGTATGGTTTAGCTCTATTTTCTTTTCCTATAAAAGACCAACAAGCCTATACTTAAAACAACCTTTTTGTCGCCTCTGCAGATTTGGAAGCTCTCTCTCACACACACACACAAGCACGTACACACACACACACACACACACACACACACACACCACATGCCATAAGTGTCCTCTCCTCTAAATTGACCCTTCTCCAGACAAACTTAAGACCCAGCTCCGAATGCAGAAGTACACCCAGAGATGTACTTTCCTGTCTAGCGTACATGTCCATGGTGAAACAGCATTACAACGGGGTACGTCAGTTCCTCATCGTGGCCTCTGACTGCTGTTACCACATTTCCTTTTTGTGTCATGACTATTTCTTAAAAAAAAAAAAAAAAAACCATTCTCCATCTGGCAAAGGAAAGAACGTATTCTTTGTTCTTCACAAGCAAATTGGCTTTCAGCCTGTTGGAAATAGCTGGGTCAGTAAGGGAACTGAATTGAGGTATTTGGATTGTGGTGCTGAACTGGAATTTATGGAGTTTGAAGTTTAGTATTCTTGTTTTTTATTATATTTATTTTGGATTTATAGTTCTTCCACACATGGAGATCCTGACTGCTTTATTTTGTGTTTTGTGGTACTGGCATTTCACCCAGGGTTTCACACGTGCTAGGCAGGGGTTCTACCAGGGAATTGCATACATTCCCCCAGTATTTCTTATTCAGTTTAAGAAAGAATCTTGCTAAACTGCCCAGATTGGACTCCGACTTGGAATTCTCCTGCCTCAGTGTCTGAGTAGTTAAGATTAAGATGTATACCACCATGTATGGGTCTAATAGCTTAATAACATTTGAATATTTTAGTTATCTATTCTTTGACTCTAACTCAGATATGCATCCCCGCACCTTTCAGGCACTAAGCGTGGCCACACCCTAGCACAGACTAATAATCCGGGCCTTGCCTCCCAGGCTCAGCCTTTCCCACTGGAACTTCTGTAGCGAGCTGACCTGCCCCGCACGGAGCTCTGTTGGGCGGGGGGGTCTCTGGTCATTTGTCCCTGGGATTGTAGGTGTCTGGGCAGTTCAGAAGCAACTCTGATTTTGGGGGGGGGGGGTGTTCATTCGTTTGTTTGATGGAAATCTTTGTTATTTTTGTAAACATGCTACTAAACCATCTTCAACACTGAGTAAACCCAATCTAAGTCTTGCTATCTAAGAATATGATATTCGTTTTATACTTTTAAAAGTAAACTTTGGGTGGATTATGACAATGATTACTGCATATTATATAGCTTTTAAAAAAGTCTTCAAAAAGCCAATTACTTAAGGGAGGGTTGAATAGGTCATGTATTAAATAACAGCTAGGCATGTTCACAGAAATGTGTTTTATGTAGACATTATAGGCTGCCCTTGTACAAATCTAGACGGAAGAGGCTCTCATACATAGGTTCTCTCAACTGCATGATAGAGCCTGTTGGTTCTCAGCTGCAAACCTGTTTAGCATTTGCTGTGTTAAATGCCGTAGGCAGTTATGTCACAGTGATACTTGAACATCTAAAAACATGTATCGACAGCTCCATTGCAACCCTACAGGATCATCACTATATACGAGGTCCATTGCTGAACACCATGTTTTACCGCCTGTGCCTGTATGTTTGTGTAATTTCTTTAAATATCTAAATGCCTTAAATTATTTGTAATTTTGAATCTAAAGCAGGCCTTTTAGAAAAATCCAGATTTTACACCTTCATATAAACACACACCAGCCACATGTATGTTCTAACAAAGCAACTTTGTTCTGGAACTTGACAAAATTTGCAGTTTGTAAGTATTAGTAGACATGAGTATTATAAAAAATATCAGATTGTTCCAGGTTTTTGCTGCTTGCCTACATGTGTGAAAAGTACTTAACTTCTCTAAATCTATGTTCTCACTGGTGAATGAGGATAGTAACACCTTTTTATAGGGCTGTGAAATTTAATAAGGCTACATACATGGTAAGCGTTCATTAAGCATTAACTTTCACTTCCCACCTCATCTGGCAGTTTTCTCCCATTGGAAAGGAAGCACCAAGTGGTGTTGATAAAAGTCTTTCCTTCATTGCGCATTTTCTCTCTGAAGATTTAGAAAAGGAATCATAAGCATACAATCTCACATGGTTAGAGTTGACTTGCGATGCTTTCGTTTTCTAGGACAAAAGAAAAATAAGACAATCATAGTGTCATCATTTAGCAGTCTTCCCCTTCTTACTCATTAGTCAGTGGGAAGGATGTGTGCCTGGTGTGGTTACGAAATCATGAGCAAACTAGTTTTACTGGTGTTTGGTGTTGATGGGAGGCCTGGTCCTTGTTATGGGATAAATGTACCTAATACAGCCAGGTGTTTTCCCTGACTCTTGTGTGCAGGTTAAAGCTTGAGAAGAGGTGGGCACCATTAAAAAAAACAAAGCCCGAAGCTGGGAAATGGGACAGCAAAGCTTTTTAACAGGGACAAAGTGAAACATGGTGTAAAACTGGAGACTATTTAAACAGGGAGGGAAGGGCAGCTGTGAGGCTGGGGGCTGGTACAGTCGCCTAGCGTGGGCTGCCTTTCTCTGGAGGTCAGAGTAAATTGCCGCTGACTTTTAAAAACTAAAGAATTGTTTGGCAATTTAAAACTTGATTTCCTTTTATCGTTTTGTTAGAGATTTAACAAACATTTTTAACCTCCTGTTTTCTTCTTTGAATTACATATTATGTAAGTGTAGTCTGTTTTGCTAGGTTAGGGCAGAGGATTTGCAGTTCGTTGTTCTGGATATGGATATAGTAAGTGTTGTGGAGACCTCTGGTGGCTCAATTGGTTTATCCACCCTGAAGAAGTAGGTGCTGAGCAGAGAGACTTCTAATTAGAAAGAACCTTAGAAGTCCTTACTTTAGAGACTGTGGAGTCAACGCTGTTCATTTGACAGAAGGACTTAAAGCCCCAAAGAAGCTAAATGCCTTTCCGTGGATCGCACAGCAGGGTCATTCTCCAAAGTGCTGTTGCTTCCATGTCCAGTTAATAAAATAAACATGAAAAGCACAATGACACATAGCACGTTTATCTTCAAAAGGTCTCTTGCATCCCAGCCCCGTTCTGCATCTTCATTCCTCCTCTTCCATGTCCCAGCGTCTCTCCTGGGACCATTGCAGAATTTTCCAGACTCTTCTTTCTCTGTTCCCAACTTTTTCATCTTTGGTACCCAACCACACAAGCTGTTGCTCAAAGACTCAGACATCGGGGCTGGAGAGATGGCTCAGCTGTTAAAGGCACTGGCTGCTTTTCCAGAGGACCTGGGTTCAATTCCCAGCTCCTCTATAGTGGCTCACATGCTCTGGAAACTCCAGTCTGAGAGAATCCAGTGCCCTCTTCTGGTTTCATTGGCGCACATGTGGTTACATGTGGCGCACAACCATATATGTAGGCAAAACACCAACCCACAAAATAAAGCCAATGAAATAACCCTAGGCTTTGTCTTGTCTCATCGCTTTGCTCAAACTTTGTCTGAGTCACCAGTGTCCCAAGATTCATAGTGTGCTTAGCAATATTTGAATATAGATCCATTTGAAGAAAAGTGCTATTTCTTTATACAAATCTTTTTTTCCCCTTTAAGTTCTAGGCCTGCCATTTATATTATACATATATATAATTGTGCTATATTATTTAGTCTTTTTTTTTTTTTTGAGACAGGGTTTCTCTGTGGTTTTGGAGCCTGTCCTGGAACTAGCTCTTGTAGACCAGGCTGGTCTCGAACTCACAGAGATCCGCCTGCCTCTGCCTCCCGAGTGCTGGGATTAAAGGCGTGCGCCACCATCGCCCGGCTATTATTTAGTCTTTAAGTCACATTTTCATCATAAGTTAAAAAGCTAACATTTCATATTAAATGGTAGGGCTTGCCTCAGAGCTGAGAGGGCTAATTATAAAGCCCCTTTGAAAGTACTCAGTACTGACTTAGCTCATTGTATAATAAGTATCTGCCATACTTCATGGAGAACTTCCTGAGGGAGAGGGCCTTCAGTGCCAAATCTCCAGGGCATGGCTTACTGACCAGCCCATGAGAGGTCTATGTTCAACCAATATCTGTTGAATGAATGCAAGTCATGATACCTTGAGTCATTTAACCTTTATAAATCACGATTCTTTATGATGTAAATAAGAATTTGTAGTAATATGGGCGGCGGGGCTGCGTCCCCAGCACCCTGGCTGCCTGCCCGGCTAGCTTATGCCCGAAATAACAACACACAAACTGTATTCATTTAATCACTGCTTGGCCCATTTCTATCTAGCCTCTTCTAGGCTAATTCTCACATATTAATTTAGCCCATTTCTAATCATCTGTGAGCACCGGTCTTACCGGGAAGATTCTAGCCTCTGTCCATCCTGGGTCGGATCTTCATCGCGTGCGTCTGCCTGGGAGCTGGGAGCATGGCATCTCTCTGAGGCGTCTGCTCCCGAGAGGAGAGCTGTGGAGTCTGAGCTCACTTCCTCTTCCTCCCAGCGTTCTGTTCTGTTTACTCCTCCCACCTATCTTCTAACCAATGAGGGCCAAGCAGTTTCTTTTTATTTAACCAATGACCTTCCTCCATCAAGAATTAATAAAATGACGCATATGAAACACATAGCATAGTCCCAGGTTCATTGGTATATTTCAGTAAACTAGCGAAATGGGCAAAATGGCGCATACCCTTGGAAAGCCACGATCAAGGGTTGGGTTTTCTGTAGCACATTCTCAACAGAATTAGCTCTTTGGTGGAACCTTCTCCCTAGCCTCATCTGCTGCATTGATGACATTCCTTTACCTCCCACCCTCACTCAAAATTCATAGTCTCCTGCTCCTTGCTCTCACACTCCAGGAGAAATGGTTTTGTGGGAGAAAATAAAAGTCTGACAGGTCTTGGACCGAACCTGGGCCATGTGAATTCTCTAACACTGGGTAGGTGAGCTAAGAGTTAAAACGCTGCATGTAATTGTACTTAGCATGAGGGGTGGCAATGATGTGTTCATCTGCCTTACTAAGATGTGGGACTTCTTAGAAAAAAGGGTCCTAAGAATCTTGTCTGGAATATTATAAGATCAGAAAAGTTACATAATTTTGATATGGAATTAAACCCTTCTCGGTGTTAGAAAACCATAAATATAAAGGCTAGAGGCTGGAGGGAGGGTGCAGTGACCACTCCATGGCATGAGCATCTCATAGCCCTTGTGTTGGGGAGAGGAAACATAGCTGGGGTTGCCTGGGGAGCTCTTGGTCAGTCTAGCCAGCAAGCAAGCTCAGGGTTCCGTGAGACACTCTGTCTAAAAGCAAATAAAGTCGGAAGAAATAGAGGACACACCTTGAAGTTGACCTCTGGCTTTTACATACATGTGCACATATGAGCACATACACCCTCATGACGTGTGCACATATACACTCCACACACATACACACAGGCAAGTTAAAAAAAATAAACAAGGGCAGCACAAGTCAGGCATCAATGTGAGGCGGAGAATAAAGTTAAAAATGATGAAGGAAAACAGACAAATAAAGAAAAATACAAAGCCACAATAAAGTATGACAGACAAAAGACTAGAAAGCCAGTTCTGAAGTTTAATTTTTTAAAGTAGGAAAAGTAAAAAAAAAAAAACATAGTTTTCAATCAAATAACTTAAGTATTGTTAATTTTGGAATGGACGGAATATATGATAGTATAAAAGATTTTTAAGGCCTTTTCCACTTAAAATAGGAATGAAAAAAATCCAGCTCTGCAGGTGAAGTGTTGGGCACTGCTACATTACAGATTCTAGAATTCCAGGAATCAGTCTTCTTCAGAATCAGAGTAAGGCTAGTAGGTGACCATGGCCATCTTTCTGCCACTGGGAAGGCAGTTTAGCAAAGTTAACACAGGAGGCTCCCATGTCCCAAGTCTGAGCCCAGAGTCCCTCGCATGACATGGAACATGGGCTCCAGGAAGGTCAAGGTTGAGCTATGCTGATTGGTCATTTAACAGAATTCATTTAGTGTTTAATGTCCTGGGCCTAAGGACCGCTGTGGAAAGGTGTGTTTGTCTTTCAGTTCCTGCCTGTCCAAGCACCAAGTGATGAGGAAAAAAACGATCCTGTTCTTTTTGCCAGTAGAGTCCGGAATTTAATGGCAGAGTAAGTATGTCTTAGAGCTTCTAACTGATAAATAATTTGAAAATTATTGGTAAAATGTTACTTAATATAGCTTAAAGAACCCCCCCCCCCATGGTTCTCTTTCGTGAGCTCATGAGAGGGAGGTACGGTGGTGTGCTAAGGTACACAGTCAGCAAAATAGCTGATTATGGTGTTTCTCTGCTTGAAAGGCCAGTTAGAGTCTTCCACAGTGCTGCCTGTCACTACGGAGCCTTGGGGTGGTTTCAGGCACCCTCAATGAGACTATAGTTTTCCATCCCCTGAGCTGCCATGGCTGACCGTTTCTAGAGTATTAATGATTATACTATCAGAAAGGAAAAGGCTTGCTTGTGGGATGCACAGAGAAGGAAAAGAACTCCCATACGAAAGAACGGCTATAATAGCATTCACAAACTGGACAGTGTATTTCTTGCACTTAAGGGGGTTTTAACTGGCGAGTATTTTAATTAGATAAATTACCCTGACTTGTAACAGAAAACGTGTTATTGTACACCACCACTCAGGCAGCCTTTGGGCCCTCCGTGTGTATACCCTAACCAGGGTCCCTCTCTGAGCCCCAGTAGGTGCCCCAGTAGGAGGTTTGGGACTGATAGACACACAGATTTCCCCACTTGCCTTTCAGTAAAAACTCTATAGGAACTCCAAATTTGACTTTGCCCTGGTTAGTTTTATTGACTATCAACTTGACACAGGCTGGGATCATTTGGGAAGACGGATTCTCATTTGAGACAATGCCTCCATGAGATTTGCCTATAGGCAAGTCTAGTGCGTTTTCTATCTTTTCTTCTTGGTGGGAGGATTTTAAAAATTATTTCTTTTAGTTTTTGAGATTAATATAACAGCATAATTTTCCCCTTTCTTTCAAATTCATGTACTCTTTTTTTTCATTAAGTATTGTGTTTGTGTGTGTGTGTGCGTGCACACTTTTGTGTGTGTTTAAATACATACCTACAAGCACTCAATCTGAATAATGTCACTTATATCCTTGTTTTCACTGCTGATGATTTGGTATTGGATAACCAGGTGGTGTGCTCATCCCTGGGGAAGACAGTTTCTCCCACTTTCAGCATTACTTAGTTTGCAGTGAATTTTCTTAATTACTGATTCATATGGGAGGGCCCAGCTCACTGTGATCAGTGGCGTCCCTGAGCTGGTGGTCCTGGGTTCTATAAGAAAGCAGGCTGAGCAAGCCATGGGGAGTGAGGCAGTAAGCAGCACCCCCTCCGTAGCTTCTACATCAGCTTCTGCCTCCAGGTTCCTCTCCTGCTTGAGTTCCTGCCCTGACTTCCCTCAGTGGTGAACTGCTACCTGGAAGTGTAAGCAAAATAAACCCTGAGTCTTAAATGTGCCTGCTCATCTCAGCTCTCAGGAGGCTGGGTTGGTGACTTCATGTCAGCCTGGTGTGCACACCAATTCCTATATTAAATGTGCCTATGTATTTAAGCTCTCAGAAGGTTATGTTGTTGGCATCATGCCAGCCTGGTATGCACAGTGAGCCCTGTATTTTTATTTATTTATTTTATCTTTATTTATTATGTATACAATATTCTGTCTGTGTGTATGTCTGCAGACCAGAAGCGGGCACCAGACCTCATTACAGATGGTTGTGAGCCACTATGTGGTTGCCGGGAATTAAACTCAGGACCTTTGGAAGAGCAGGCAATGCTCTTAACCACTGAGCCATCTCTCCAGCCCCCTGAGCCCTGTATTAAATGTGCCTGCTCATCTCAGCTCTCAGGAGACTGGGGATGGTGACGTCATGCCAGCCTGGTGTGCACACTGATCCCTGTATTAAGATACGAAAGGCTCAAAGCAAGTGCTATGAAGGCCCTTTATGCATATTTTCTCACCGTGTGCTCAGAGCAGCCCTGTGGCAAGGAGAGCAGTAGGCTGGTTCCTGAGCAGTTTCCCCCAGATCCTGTGAGTTGGTGACAGGCTAGGACTCAGATCCGCACTTCCTATTGCCAAACCCCACAACACTAATTATTATGTTACATAATTTGCAATACTACTACTAATAAAGTATTTTTCCAATGAGAACACAAATTGAATTTTCAGCTATACAGAAGCCTAAAGACAGAAGGAATTTAGATAGGAGTGGATCGAGGAGGTAGAGCAAAGCAAGAGAACCAACCATCTGAGGAACCACAGATCCCTTTCTCGTCACCACGGCCTGCTCACCAGCACAGGACTGGTGAGACATCATGAGTGTTTCATGCCATGTTTTTCTTCCTTACTGCTTTTAGAGCGTTGGCAATACCAGTGACGGATCACACCTACGAAGACTGCAGGCTGATGATCTCAGCAGGACAGCTAACGTTGCCTATGGAAGCTGGGCTGGTAGAATTCACTAAGATTAGCCGGAAATTGAAGTAAGTATAATTCAAGATATATGCGCACACCCATACACATTCATCCCATTCTTGCCAGAACGCACGTGTGGAGGTCAGGAGACAACTTGCAGCAGGCAGTTAATCCTCTTTCCACCATGACTTCCACCGACCAGAGATTGAATTCAGGTCATCAGGCTGGATGACAAACACCTTTACCCAATGAGTCATCTTGTAAGCAGCCTTCCCATAGTTTATTTTATCATTTATTTATTTATTTATTTATTTATTTATTTATTGGTTTGATTACCTATTTGGTTTGGTTCTGCTAAGGCAGACCCCCCCCCACCGGCCCCCATGTATTTGTAATCTTGTTTGAACTATTTGGAATTACTAATTTGGCTATGTGGTATGACTCTCACATCTTTCTTTGATTATGGTTAATTCCGTTCTTATCCTTACTAGGAATTTACAGAAGATATTGACTTAATAAATGTTGTCATCCTCCCTAGGCAATTACTATAAAACTAGTTCTCCTTTCAAAGTTTCTTATGGAAATGGATTTTGATAAGTTATATAGAAAATATTTTTGTCTTTTAGATGACAATAAAATTTTGCTTTTGTGCTAGCACTATGTCCACAATATTCCTCAGGTTTGAAAAGTGATACAGTCATTGAAACTGCTTGTAGAAGTATGTATTCGATCACATATTTAATTTCTCAAAGCAAAGAGGTGATGTAAGCGTAGTGTACTTTCCAATATTTTGTCATCCTGATTTTCAAAAACTAATATCAGAGGAGATAGGTATAGTTTAGTGAATCACCCAATCGCAACATTTCAAAAGCTTGTTGAAAGAATAGCCATTATTTCTTTCATATCAGCTCAATAAGCAGCAGTTGACTTTCCAGGTAATATTAGGTTCAAGTTCTTGGGACTCTTGCTGTTTCGCCACACTGCTTGTATTTACTTTACTTTCCTTCCAATATTTTATGGAATTTTTTGGTCACCTTTACTGATACACTTTTAAAAATTAAGTAGTCACATACACCTTTGATATGTTCTCTCAAATATTTATTTTCACTGCCTTTTAAAATTTAACATTAACTATTTTCCCATGGACAAGTTGATAAAGTAGCGGTCACACAATGTACGTGTGACTTAGAAAGAGCTAACAATGTCGTTACAACTCTCTGTTTAGGTTAGACTGGGACGGCATTCGTAAGCACTTGGATGAATATGCCTCTATTGCCAGTTCCTCCAAAGGAGGCAGAATTGGAATTGAAGAGTTTGCAGAATACTTAAAGTTGCCTGTTTCCGATGTCCTGAGACAACTTTTTGCACTCTTTGACAGGGTATGTTCAAATTTATCTTGAACGTTTTTCTCAGCCTGTTCCTGCAGACCTCAAAGCAGGCACTGACAACCTTCTCAGACCGGCGCGAGAAGAACCAGTGTAGTGTGATGTCATGAACTGATTTTCCCCTTAGTGTGACTACTAAGTAGTGCTGGGGACATACTTAGTGCAACATTAGTAGTGTGTATTAATTTAAGCATCGGTTCAGAAGTGAAAACTGCCTGTAGTCACAACTGCGATGTAGAATTGGAAATGTTTACGTCATTGAGAGGAATTTTTAAATGTATGTAGAATTTATACGTTGGTGACCTGGGTGGTAGTGTTCTATTCTGAACATTTCTGGGCTGTCTCCAAAATGGATGAAGGCCAAGTGGGTTTTATTTTTAAATGAAATTGCCTGATAGAGTTCTACTAAACTTCTCAACGTTTGTAAATATGTAATTGTGTGCAGCCAGTTAACTGACCTATCAGTAAAATTTTTTTAAGAAAAATTTATCAAGATTTCAGATTTTCTTTTAAAAGTTATTTTAGTATATGAAGTGTTAAAATGAACTTTTTAGTTATAATTCCAAGTTAGCACATGCGTAGAAACCTGTTGCTTCCATTACATTTAAGACAAATAGTCTTAAAATTTCTAGTCTAAAAATATACTAAAATAATAATTCCTGTAGAGCTATCCATTTCTAGTTAACTCCCCCCACTTTAACTCCTTTTATCATTAATAAATGCTGCTGTCCATACTGGTCAGTATGTATTTTCAAGACTCCATATAAATGGGACCATATAGTACTAACATCCCAATTATGGTTTCTTTAGCCTAGCATATTGTATTTAGTAGTCAATCGCTGGGTTGAATGTGGCAATAATGTGTTCCCTTTATCTGTTCCTCAACTGAGGAGTATTTGCCCTGTGTTCAGTAGGGGCAATTTAAACACGTCCTCCTACCTTCGGGCCTCCATGCTTCATAACCTTCCTGGTTGTCCTCTGAGCTGTGACTACCTTTACCAGTCATTTAGCATTTTGTTCAGGGGCAGTTTGGTTGCTTTGTGTTTTGCCCATGGTTTGTAGTTTAGTTGGGAGAGAGCTCAAAGGGGTCTGACTTCCTCTTGTTTAATACTGGAATTCTCAGTTACCTACCACCACCAAGAAAAGATGTTTTTCAAGGAAATTATGCCTGATGAAAGACAGAGCAAGCTTTCCCCATCCCTGGTGTCTCTCCTCCCCCAGCATGCTCATCTTCCTTGTGATTTGTTTTGTGTTCTTGAAGAATCAACTAGTCTTTAACGCGATACGGGTCACCACCCTTTCTCTGTATGAAATCCCTATGTGTCTCTTCTGGGCTTGCTACAATAGTCAAATTACATGCACGCCTACATGAAATAGCTTATTAATGTCATGGTATGCTTAAAGCGCCATGGAGATTTACGGTGAGAGAGAAAGACTATTGGACATTAACTATGAAAGTTGGTAAATCAGAGGTGCTTTTTACTTTATAACCACTGTTTCTGTGACATTTCCATCGCAGCATTCACTGCGGCTCAAAAGCCATGCAAGCAGTTTCCAGTGACGTTTTTTCTGCAGTCAGCAGGATATCGCAGCAACTTACAAAAAAGAGGAGATGAGGAAATACAGGGACAGAAGGGGACGATGACAGCACATCTTTAGACAGCATCAGGACCTTTTCATCAACATTAGAGTGACATTTGTAAAAGCTGTCCTTATACTTCAGGTGCCACACCACCGGCAGATGCAGGATTGCTCCAGGTCTGACTGGTGGCACCTGCTAACACCTCGGCTGTTTCTATGTCATGTTTAAATATGGAAAGATTTGGGAATGCGAAAGGGGCAGGGGTTAGAATAACCACCCGACAGACAGATCAAGTCACTCTGACCGAGAGAAGACAATTGGTCCTGGGCATAAGAACGCCAGTGAGAACCGTTGCCTGTTTTGCCAATCACATTTCTCCATGGGCTATTGTAGTAGGTGTCGTGTTTATTTTACTTGTTTATTATTTGTCTTTCTTACGAGAAATGGCATTCATTTCCTTTTGTGGTGGAAAACCCCATATTGCTAATGCAAACATGCAATCTTCCTCCTAGGCTCCTTAAGCAGTGTGTGTTTGATTTGACTCTGGCCGACTCATGGGTTCTTCCTATGCGCTTATGTTCTGTTTACCCTCACTGAGCAGTGGAACCCCATAGTCTCTGCTTAGTTGTCCTGCCTCTGCTTTGTAGAGCGACTCCACCCTCTTTCTTATGGTCTTCCTAGTGCTGCAGGCACTGACTTCTGACCTCTTGTTTACCTGAGTACTTACTTTCGTGCAATAAAGTTAACGAGACATTGAAAGTCGTTAGGACATTTTGAAAATCTATTTATAATACAGTAAAATGTTTATGACACATTGGTAAAAAGAATTCGAAGTGTCAATTTATACAGCATGATCTCAATTTTATGCTAAAAATAAAAGACTGTATGGCAGGTCCCATAATATGAGTCATATACATGACTAAAGTGAACACGAGGAACTCCGCGTGGTGATGGGCTACATGGCTCCAGGCCATGATATGAGATGAAGACTTTTAAATTTGTTTTCTCTAAAAAATATTGGGAGAAATTTCCCTGCGCAGGTGTCTTCAAAGAAGAGACAAGGAAATGAAGGCTGGCCCAGGGTTCATCTGGAGCGTTACGGTCTATACAGGGAGCTTAAGACTAAGTCCTCAGAAATAGAAGCGGGTACAGCTGGGGAGACACCGAAGCTGGGGAAGGAATTCATGCAATACAGACAGATTTCCCTCGCCCTTACAGCGTCACTGTGCTTCTCTGTACGTGGCTTTCAGTATAGATCCCAAGAGGTCTTCTGCCTGCCGCATATTAGAAGGGAAAATAGTGTGGAGAATTAATGACTAATGTAGTAGATAAGTCTCTATCTGCCTACCCTCCATCTCTCTCTCTCTCACTCGCTTGCTGTGTGTGTGCGTGCGTGCCTCTGTGTGTGTGTCCGTGTGTGTCTGTGTGTGTGTTTAATGCAGCCGCATGTCTGTGCCTGTGAAGTGTTGAAGTGAAGTTTTGAAAAGCTGAGTTGTGTAATGGTTGCCACACCTTGCACACACACTCACACAGGCCAGGCCTGTTTCCTCAGTCTAGTGAAATGATTGAGCTGGAGAATATTTGATGGGAGAGCAAGGAGTGTTGATTGCCTTGGGGTGGGCTACTCAGTCTAGGGTTAGTAACCCACCTGGCAGTCAGTTATTCCAGGGTCACAGAGAGGCACCACCTGGAAGATAATGGGCTAGGAAAGCGGAAGGAGGCTAAGCGAGAATTCTTGTCAAAGCCTCAGGGGTACAACTTTTATAGGGTAAAGAGTTGGGGGGTGGGCACAGGGGCCTGGGCTCTTGCCGCGTGGTTCACGTTGGTCACATGGTCTGAGTTGGTCACGTAGGCAGGAGGTTGTCTTCGGTCAGGTCACTGTAGGCCAAGAAGCCACGAGTTGACACACCTAGATCCCTAGATAGTTTGGAATGTGGGGTGGATTCTGCTAACAGATAGCTCTCATTAACAGCCAATTTGGGTGTGGGGTAGGCTCTGTCAATAGAACTATTCCTAACACAATTAAGGGTGTGGGGTTCTCTGCAGACTCCCCAGGGTGATGGTTCCTGCAATGATTTTAGGAGGAAATTGGCTCCTGACAAAGGAGGTCCAGCAACTCCGAGAGTGTTTCCCTCAGTAATGCTTAATGAAGGCTGGGTGTTCCTGTTGACCCTTAGCAGCTATGCATTGTTGTATGGAAACCCCCACCACTTTCCATGTGCCTTTGCCCTCTTTTCCCTTCTCAGTTTTCTTAAGACTCTTTCTTCTTGGCTAATTTACAAACTCTGCGTAATTATTTTTATCATTTTGTCCTAAACATACTATTAGTAGTATGTTCTTTAGACTCTCAGATATTTGATTGTAGACAACTTAAATGTTCCAAAGGTGAGCTGTCATTGTTTACTAGTTTGGAGGCATTTCCTTTGGCAAGATCCCGTCTCTTTGAGGGACAAAAAAAAGACTTTTTTTATGTTTGGCTTTAATGTAGCTTGTTTAATACTCACGGTTATTTACTGAATTTTTCATATCAAAGATTAATTGGAAAGTTAATTAAACGTCCAGATAAGTCTGAGACAATGGTTTAGAATATTGGCGTCTCAATATTTTTTGCTAATAATTCAAATTAAGTACTAAATTGTTTGCTAACACGTGTGAAGGAACTTAAGAGCATTTAATGAGATCAAGAAATAATACTGGCTAAATCAGGAACAATTATGGGACAGTCATTTCTGTAGCTATAACTATGTCTTGCCAGGACCATAACAGCAGTGATGATTTCATCCTCCACAAAATACCTCTGGTTAATATCCTCCTACACTAAAAAAGGAAAAAAATATGTGTAAGAGTGTTCTTCCTGCATGTATGTCATTGTCCCGCATGTATGCCTGGTGCACACAGAGGCCAGAAGAGGGCATCAGATCCTCTGCAGCTCGACTTACTGATGGCTGTGAGCCACCGTGTGGGTGCTAAGAGTTAAAACAGGGTCCTCTGGAAGAAACAGCCCGTGCTCTTAACCTCTGAGCCATCTCTCTAGCCCTCCTCCTCTAGTTTGAAGTAGTAGTGTATCAACAATCCTCACAGACACAAGGAAAAGAATGAGAGAACTTGATTTCTATTTCCTTGGATCTAGTCTGACATGAGCTCGGTATCTTACTAACCAATACGATTCTGTACACAGACCGTTGACTAGTAAGGATACATGGTTACTATTTCCCTTCTTTAGAAAACATTGATAAGTATCACGTTTCCATTTCTGCTGTTTAACCCTGAGCTCTTCTGGCAGCAGAATGTCTTTTGTTTAAGTATGACTCAGGAAGGGTTTATGTATACTTTAGCACTCTGGCAAACCAGCCTTTCTGGCTGTTGTAAACATCTGCAGATCTTTTATTACTGTTTCATTCTGTGGAATGAATGTATTTCTTTATTCCAACTTCTTCCCATCTGCCCTGTTCTTGGTGTGAATCCAAGGGCAAGTCTTGAATGCCAGTAATAACAAACAGCCTGGCTTGCCCTTGCTTTTAGAAGCAAGGTGCTGTGGTCCAAGGATTTACTCCTGGTGAAAGTCAAGACACCGGTACCTTCAATGTTTGTAGAGAGACTAGAAAATTCTCATCTTTTTGACTTCTGTGTCAGTTTTGATTAAGTAACATAGTGTTTCATAGTTTGTATGACAAGAGTCCAGCTATGCAGTCTTTGCTCTATGAAAGTCACTTTGTAATTTCCATGGTATCATTTGAAGGGAAAGGCTACAACTTCTGGGTGGGATAGGTGAACTTTTCTGCTCAGTTGTCTTGAAAGTTTGGCAGTTTTCCGTCTGAGCATTTCTTCCCAATTCCTGGGTGGACTTGTCTCTCTCATCTCAACTATCATAGTGTTTTTCTGAGTGTTATAATATTATCAATATATATCTAGATATAAGAATCATATTTTTTACATTCTTAGTGCCTGGTGCCTGGAAGGTTAGGAGAGGAAACAGAAGAGGGGCTGAAACAGTCCAAACCTCCGCACTGTAGCAAGTGAGCAATTGCTGGCCTCCCCCAAGAGCGGAGGGAAGTAAAAAACCGGCTTTGTAAGGAAAAGATTGTGTTCAGTTTCATCCCCTATGCTGGACAGAGTGAGAGTTCAGTATAAGGCAAAAATCAATCCTGCTCACATAGACTCTAGAAAAGCTTTTGATTTCATCCAGCGTGACATTTTCATCAACAAATGATTGCCAGATTCAGAGTATCTACTCCACATCACTTTTGCAGTAGCTAAGACGACACCTGACAGAAAGACTTTATTTGAGATGGGAACTGGGGGTCTTCCATGTAGACTCAGTCCCTTCCTGTGACCTGGAGGTCCCCCTTAGAGGAGTAATGTACTCAGCATACTTTTGAAAACGAGGCAGCGTGTAAACATAGGGTTAGGAGTAAAGTAACATGTCCTTCACGTTAATAGAACCAGGCTCAAGGTACAGATAATTAGATGTGTGTATCAGAAAGAGGTGTAGGTAGCAGAAGGAAACTGAATGGAAGAATGTTGCTTCTGTCACTATTACATGACGTGAAAATCCAGACACATGCTGGGTGGTGGTGGTGCATGCCTTTGAACCTAACACTAAGAAGGTGGAGGCAGTGCATCTCTGTGAGTTCGAGGCCAGCCTGGTCTACATAGCAAGTTCCAGGAGAGCCAGGACTACACAGAGAAACCCTATCTCTAAAAACAAACAAACGAAAATGCCCAACCAAACCCAAAACAAAGAAAAAGGCCAGACACACACAACTGTCGAACTTGAGGCCTTAGGTTCTACCCATTCTCTTCATTTTGTGGTAAGCAGCTAGGCCAAGGGAGGAAGTTCCACCTCATGGCCACAGAGCTAGCTAATTGCACCATGGAAACTAAACATTTTGTGATCTTTTTGCTGTTAAACTGTTACCGTGGATTTAAAGAACAATTACCTTCCTAAGGTGTGATTTACAAATCCTGTTATTCGCTTCCTTCGGGAATGCATGTCTTCCCCTCGGTTTATTCACCAGACTCTGCAACCCTCACTGTCAATCAGTTTTAGCATATTTCTGTCACGCTCAGATGATGCCTTGTGCCACTTACTGTATGATTTTTTTGGCACATGCTTCCTTCCTAGAACCTAGGTGGCTGCTACTAATCTGCCTCCTGGCTTCATACATGTGGGCTTTCTGGACATTTTGCGTAACTGGAATGTTGCAACATGTAGTTCCTTAGTTAGCATGGTTTGAGATTTGTCCTTGTAGTATGCATCAGTGGTTAATTCCATTTTGGTTTTGATTAGTATTTCTTTGTATCAAATATTCATTCGCCAGTTGGTAGATATTGAGGTTGTTTTCACTTGGCGCTAATAGAAATGATATTATATTCGTGTTCATGTATCATTGTTTATCTCTTAAGTTCAATAACTCTTTTCTCCCAAGTTGGGCATAATTTTTCTTTAAGTATAGCCTGGTCTGTCTTTTCTTCCAGATTTTAGAAGTGGTTTTTCCTCCCAGATAGCAACTCAGGTTGTTATAAATGTTCTAATAAATAATTGTAGAAGATTAAGTGGACAGTGAAGAAAAGACTTCTTCATCTAACAGCAGCATGTTATGCTCTGATGATTTACGACAAACTCTTAGCCAAATACCCTCCTTCTCCTTTGAATATAAATGACTGGAATTTTAAATATAGCAAAACAACCAAACAACATGTAAGATGAGGTACATTGTATAAGATACTAGTTGCTATTGAGTTAATTTGCAACACTAAAAAAAAACCGAGAGTTGTCTCAGTGGTTAAGAGCTCTGGCTGCTCTTTTGGAAGACTCAGGGTTGAATCCCAGCACCCACAGGTGGCCCCCAACTGTAATTCCAGTTAGGAGATCTGACTCCCTCTTCTGGCCTCCGTGGGCACTGCATGCATATGGTCCAAAGATGTGTGCAGATAAAACACCAAAGCACATAAATTAAAAATGTAAAAATAAAAAATTTTATCTCTTAAAAAGAAGCTTTATAAATGGGTATAAATCTGTGTGAGACACAGTGAGCCCTGTGCGTCTCTTCAAAGGAAAGCCGTCATTTTTGTGTACATTTCCCTACGCAGTTAAGGATATTTGTTCTTTAGTGTTCACACAAGTAATTTCATTGTGCCCCTAAGAAATAAGGCCAGTTATTGGGTATGGCTGAAATAGGATATTGAAGACATTGTTCCATGACCTAAAAAAAACAGAAAAATAATAATAATGTCAGTTGGGTGTGGTGACATAGATTCGTAATCCAAACATTCCAGAGCTGAAGCAGGAGAATTGAGACTTCAAGGTCTTCCTGGCTCAGAAGGGAGGGAGAGTTGCGACTCTCTAGCTACCGTTCTCCTCTAAGCGGCTCGCACACTCCTTGTTCTAGAACTGTGCAGTTTCACACCTGTTCTCTCTGTGATTCCACTCTGAGCTGTGGTGGTTCTGCAGTAACCTGTGAGGTGGACCCTCTTACACAGTGGTCCCCAATCCTTTCCAGTCCCGCTCTGATTTGCTGCTCTCTCATCGTTTCCACGCATCTGAGCAGACTCTCATTACTCTGTGCTGTTGACTACCTCCCGAATACCCCGCATCCCCTGCTTCCCTGTGTGTCTGCTATGCTGTCCCTTTGTATCATCGTCCATGGGGAGGTGACTCCACCCATAGTCAGGTGTATGCACTATCTTTCCTTTGTCTCAGTGGGATCCTTGACTTTCTTTGGGCAGCTTTGCTAGTTTGCTAATGCAGTATAAAGCCCATCACCTGAATCATCTTCAGAACGTGGTACCTTTCCTGAGTTTTCCTTTATTTAGAATATGTTTTTATCTTCCAGGAGAATTTAATGAAATCTTAACACCAAACTATGATCTATGAAATCTTAGTTGTTTAGTATTAGTAATAGAAATATGCAAATGGACACAAGCTTACACTTAGGATCAGCCCTGTGATCTTCTTGACTTTGAGCACGACAGTCCTATCTTATTTACCTTTGCATCCTAACTGCCTAGCCCTTGACCTAATACAGACAAAATTGGATCGAGCCATGGTGAGGCAGGTAGGGAAGACACTCTGATTATCATTTTTCAGATTTGAAATAAGTAATAAAATAATTACTAAGTAATAAAATAATCATGCTGTGTGTGTGTGTGTGTGTGTGTGTGTGTGACTGTAACGACTATGTGAGTGTGTGTACATGTTGAGGCCAGAGGTTGATGTTGATGTCTTCCTTAGTTTACCCTCTACTTTACCATTTGAGACAATGTCTCTCACTGAACCTGAAACTTACTGATTCGGCCAGACTGGTTGACCAGCAAGCCCAGGGATCCTGTTGTCAGTACCTCCCTCCCCAGAGCGGGATGGCAGGTGTGTGCTGTGGCACCTGGGTTTTTACATGGTTTCTTGAGATCCAAACTGAGGTCCCTGTGTTCTCCACACTTGACTGACTGAACTATCTCCTTAGTCGTTAAGCGATACAATAGTTTAACCATTAAGTCCTAGCCATCTTTCTCTGAATTCACCAGTGGAACTCTCAAAGCGCCATGGAGGACGTGAGTTCAGATGTAGCATATCGAAGGTGGGCTTTCTCAGAGTGTTGTCTGAGACCCACCTACCACACGCTGACTTCTGAAAATGCTTGTTAGAAATATATACTTGAATCTCACCAATGTAATATTGGAGAAAGAAAACAGACAAGGAAGCCAGAGCAATTAGTGGAAATGGGAGGAGAACCGTAAGTGCTAATTTTACAGCAATAGCAATTAGTGCAAGAGCAACTGTGTGCCGCCCATCTGGATAACTTAGACAACGTAGAGTCATTCTTAGAAAGACTTGGCGTGCCATGACTGAATCTGCAGACTCAGAAAAGCCTCTAAAGACCTAAGGTTCTTTTTCTATCAGTGACCCAATGAAGCAGTCTTTAAAAAGAAAAAGAAAAGATTTTATTTGATCTGTAACTCTGTGTGTGTGTGTGTGTTTGTGTATGTGTGTTTATGTATATATGCCTGCATTGCCCACTGAGGCCAGAAAGGGGTATCAGATCCCCAGAAACTGGAATTAAAGGCGATTGTTGCCTGATATGGGTGATGGGAACCAAACTTGGTTCTCTGCAGGAACAGTACTTGCTCTCAACTGCTGAGCCATCCCTCTAGCCCTAAAGGAATTAAGTTTGGACCCAAGTCAGTAACTTCTTTACAATGAAAGGCCCAGGGCATATGGCTTCACTGGCGAATTCCTTCAAACGTTTAAATAAGAATTTACACTGTGGGCTACGACACGCACACATTCTGCTCTTGTGGAGGATGAATTCACCCCTGACAGGCAATCAGCAGCTCACAGATGCCTGACTCCAGCACCACAGATTCCACAGAGGCATATGCATATATAGCATAGCTTGTATATGTGTTAGTCTCCAAGAGGTCCCAAAAATAGTAATTAGGGACCCTATAGCTGACCTCCAGACAAAATTAATTTCTGAGGGTAGGATCTGGAGACTTTGACTAAAGAAGACCCCCCCCCCCGCCACCAAGTTGTCTTTAAGAATTGGATTCTGGATTAAAAGAAGGACAGCATCTGTGTCAAATTCCCAAGAATTTTCTTCAGTTTGATCCCTACAGTAAATATTCCTTGGTTAAAAAAATTGTTGATTTGAATCATTTACCTTCTCCTGTGAGGAAAATTCATGTCCTGTTTTGGATGCTAGCAAAAGTCAGAACACAATGCCATAGCAATGTATAGTTTTATATTTCCTATTTAAAATAATATTCTAACATGGAATATCTAAACATGAAAAAATAACTTCATTGAGGCCCATGAAAATATGGCTGGTGCTAGGACCCAGCGGAACTCAGCAACTTCAGTTGGAGATGAACCATCTCCTGGGGTGTGGTACAGTTTTAAGCAGGTACAGAAAAGCCAGTTCTTCCACCTGTGCACTGCTCTGACTCCATTGCAGCTCTCTCCAAACTGTCTCCAGGATTTTCGCAGCGTTCACACCCGCTCGCTAACCCGCAGGCATGTTTCTGGCAAAGGCAATCCTGGAAGGGGCCGATCGGGGTCTTGGGGGAGCTCTCGGAGGCCTTCTTGGAGGAGGTGGTCATGGAGGAGGAGGAGGCGGAGGCAACATCGGAGGGATTATTGGCGGGATTGTCAATTTTATCAGCGAGGCTGCTGCAGCTCAGTATACCCCCGAGCCGCCTCCCCCGCAGCAGCGGCATTTTACCACAGTGGAGGCCTCGGAGAGTGAGGAGGTCAGGCGGTTTCGGCAACAGTTTGCACAGCTGGCTGGACCCGACATGGAGGTGGGTGCCAGTGACCTGAAGAATATTCTCAACAAAGTCCTTGCGAAGCACAAGGATCTGAAGACCGACGGCTTTAGTCTTGACACTTGCAGGAGCATTGTGGCTGTCATGGACAGCGACACGACCGGGAAGCTGGGCTTTGAGGAGTTTAAGTACCTGTGGAACAACATCAAGAAATGGCAGTGTGTCTTCAAGCAGTACGACAGCGACCACTCCGGCCTTCTCAGAAGCTCCCAGCTGCACGGAGCTGTGCAGGCTGCAGGCTTCCAGCTCAACGAGCAGCTCTACCTCATGGTCATCCGCCGCTATGCCGACGAGGACGGCAGCATGAATTTTAACAATTTCATCAGCTGCCTGGTACGGCTGGATGCCATGTTTCGCTCATTCAAGTCTCTGGACCGTGATGCGGATGGCCAGATTCAGGTGTCCCTCCGAGAGTGGCTGCAGCTGACCATGTATTCTTGAAATGGGCACAGAGAGGGTGAAACCCACCATGGAAGAGAGGACTGCTGAAAGCCTGGCTGTGTGCACCATGGCTCATATTCTACCCACAGCTACCATTTCCTGGGGAGGGGGGAGCTCTTTTATAATACTTCATATTCCTTCTTGATAATATAGTATTCATCTATACTGTACTGCTTAATTAAAACTAATTTTGGACAAAAAGCGTTCCAAGTTTGTATTATGACTTTTGAGAGGCAATTGTAGAGACGAGACGTGTATATGATGAGGAAGTACCAGTTGACTTTAAAAGGTTGTTGCTTATTGGTGAATGGATAAGCATTGTTTACCATCCTGGAATAAATCAGGAAAGCATCAGGGACTAGGTTTTCCCCTTGGAAAGCCGAGAAGGAAAGATTAATGTCTGTTTTACTCATAATTTCACATCTGGTCTTTATACCATGAAGACGTCTACTTTCCAGAGAACTTTCTATATTGTATAGCAATACGTTCAAAAAATGTAAGATTAGGCAGTTTTATCAAGGGGTATTAGTTTATAAAAAAATAGAGGGTACCTACCTAAAAGTCTAGCATCCTTTGGCTGCTTCCTAATGAGACAAACAGAGCAGCTTTGTGCTGGGTGTTTGTAAAGAACCAAGGACCAGAGGAATGAAAAGGTATTCCCATTGTTCAGAATGTTTTTAGCCGTCTTAATGAGCCAAAATGATCACTCTTATGTTTACTTCAGACAAAACCAGGCGCACCCAGGGGATATTAGTCAGCTCTTGTCCCATCTTGCCCAACCTAAGAGCAAGGAAAATTCCTTTGCTTATCTTTGGAAACAACAGGCAGGGAGAAAAAAAAAAAGACTAGGCAAAACACATAATTAACCCTCAGTGAAGTGGAGTATGAAGCGGCATAGACAACAAAGGTTGCTGACTTTTCTCTCGCAGTGGCTTGAGATCCTGGCTGTAGATTAGCGTTGCAGGGAGAGGCCTTTAGCAGTGCCTGACTGACTCCTCCTCCAGATGAAGTGATTGTCTTCAGAACCCTCTTTAAGCTCTTCAGGTCATGCCAATGCCGAGGTGACAGACTTAAGCGTTGTAGATTATACCTTACTTCCCAGTGCTTTTCAAATCTGTCTCTGCCAGAACTGCCAAGCAGGTGAGTTGGTGCCACCTCCCTTCAAGAAAGGGAAACTAGGAAAAGTGAGAGCCTACCACCCTGCCACTGAGTTCACCATGTCTTTTCTGGTATATAGCACTTTGCCTGATTTTATTATTTGGTGCAAGTTGTTTGTTACAACTTCAAGCAAAACCCAAAAGAGGCTGGGTTGCAAGTCTTTATCCACCCATTTCCCGGTCTTCGGTGTTTTTTACTCTCTGCTGTTTAGTGCATTCTTTCCATCCTGGGCCACTTTGGAGAGTCCTTCTGAGATAAACACTAACTTAGAATAAAGTTGTAGCCATGGAAACAATGTAGCTGTCTTCTTAAGAGGTCTGGAGCTCATGTCAGAAAGCCCCAGTGATGTTGGGAGAGGTTGGCATTTGGCCACCATGTGTACCATCACCTCCTTCGTGTAGCATTTATGAACTACCACACATGCAGTTCTGAACTGAGCCAAGCACAGAGATCATATCTACTTTCTTGAAGGAACTTGTAATTTAACTTGGTCTGATAGTCTGCTTAGACCAGCTCTGGGTGTATAAGCATGAGACTACTGCTGCCAGCAACCTCACGTTCCTACCAACCTCACTATTGTAGAATCAATCCACTAATACATCGGACATGGGAGCGGGAGAGTAGCCAGGAAAGGGAGAAAGCTGCCAAGATGTCTATCAGGACTTGGACTGTGTTTCTGATTTGATTTCCACACTGTGGTTGTAGAAGGGACAAGGCAGACCTTGTATTTTCACTCCAGATTTCATCATAACTGCCTTATAAAAGTTAAGGCTGTCATCGCATGATAGAAGTGGCGTTAAGTATTTCCCTCCATTTCCAGCTCAGGGAATACCTATTTCATGATTCTCCTCTAATGTGTGTGAAATACATCCAGAAGCCGCCTAAGTTTCTCTTCTGCCATCTTCTATGTTCATATAAAATTTATCCTACTAACCCCATTCACTGTTGTGAACACTAGAAGACTCAGTCCACCCTCAAGATTGTCCTAAGCAGGCAAATCTTTGTCTGTTGCAATGAAACAAGAGCTCGAACAGTGACCGAATTTCTCAGTTTTCATTCAATAACTAACGTTTACAACTTCACTTTCAAGGTGAGAGAAAGTATTAATTTGCAGCTTTAAAAAATGTGCTGTGTTGCTGTCTTGGAGTCACATGTCTGTCTATGCTCTTCACACTTGGGACAAAGGCTGGGGTCAGGAGTTCAAGTCAAGCCTTGACTATGTGATTAATGAGTTTGAGACCAGCCTTGGTTACATGAGACCCTGTCTCAGCTCCTATAACTCCCATACATAACTTACCCATTTCTGTATGGAAAACTGCTTATGGCCTGTGACGAAGGCTTTTGATTCATCGACTCCATTGTCAGCGAGAGTCTAACATTAAAGAATACTATCAAAGCAGTAAGCTGAGAATGATAGTGAGAAGCATGTATAAAATTGTACTGTAAACATACATGTCAAAAAAACTGCATATAACTTTGAAAGCATGTGTGCTATGTATCCAAAAGCAAGAAATTTCCAAAAAAACATTCATGATGTGTATGTCATCTTGAAGGTCACTTTAGGAATATGTTTTAGTTTTAAAGCTTTATGCCCATAACGACCCTGTACTGAATGTGAATTGATCTTGAAGAATGGCAGAATTACTGTTTGAAAGTGCTCACATAATGCTAAGTATATTAAGGTAGTTTAAGTACAGTAAAATTGGTAGTGTTATTATATATGTGGTAGAAATATACTCTCAGTTGGAATACCCAAGTGATTGGAACAGCTTTCCTTGGCTGTTTTGATAAGTAAGACAAACAGTGTCCTAATAATAGAGTTCCTCAGGGAATAATGTGTCATCACAGGTGGAGACTTAAGGCAGACCAGTAGATTATATTTTATGGGGATGTTTTGACTGTTACTCTAAGAGCATTGGTTATTTCTCATTCTCAAAGATTATATTAATTGTAACGTAACAAAGGGAAAAAGAAAAACTGTCCTTGGGATGTAACCCCTTGTAAGATGGATTCAAAATCATATCCTTAAAAAAAAATCTGATTCTAAATGACAAAATACATTAAGTTGTAGAACAGCCTCAGAAAACTGATGCCTGAGAATCAGGCCATTTATTCCTCCTGAGATTTTTTTTTTAATTTATTTTTATGTGTGTGGATGTTTTGCTGTGTACCATGTGTGTGCAATACCTGAAGAGGCCAGAAGAGGGCATCAGATCCCCCATAGACTGAAGTTAACAAATGGTTGTTAGCTGCCATATAGGTGCTGGGAATTGAACCAGGGTTCTCTGGAAGAGCAGCCAGTGTTCTGAAATGTTGGTGGATGTTTCTTTCCCACGTGGAGACTTAATATTAATTACAAATGCTCCATCAATAGCTCAGGCTTGTTACTAGTTAACTCTTACATGTTAATTAATCCATATTTCTTATCTGTACTTTGCTATATGTCTAGGTACCTTTCCTCGGTATGGCATGTTCATCTTGCTTCTTTCTATGTGTGCTTGTGGCTCCTCCTTCTCCTTCCCAGCATTCTCAGTTTGGCTCTCCCGTCTAACCTTATTCTGTTCAGCTCTTGAATAGTCAGCTTCTTTATTCACACAGTGAGTAGGGATATTCCATACTAACTGCAGAGTGGTCTTCCTGGGCCTCCTCCTGAGATTTCAACAGTTAATATAAAGATGACTTACTTGGACTTCCCATTGCTCCTAGAAGCCAGGGCAGCAGGTCAAAGGTGCTGGGTGACTAGACTCACTATGACTCCTCCCATACTCTTTTCTGATGCTGCTGACTTCCAGGAAAGGGACAAAATCCACAGCTAGGGCTCACTGAAGCTTGGCCATGCTTCTTTTTGCAGTGATTCAGGGTAGCTCTCTGGCTATTCCTCAGCTCTGCTTGGCAAAAGATGTGAAGAAATGACTAGGACCTTCCATGGAAAGGTTTATTTCTTCATTTACATGTAGTTATGAAATACATTTTAAGACCAGGTGCTATTATTAAGTTTATAATTCTTCCTGGGGAAGTTTGAAGGAAACCGCCATAGATTTATGGAACAATTTAAAAAAAAAATCACAAAACTGATTCAAAAATATGAAAGTTCAAAGAATGCATGTTGTTATATAATGTTTTGTCCATTTAAAAATGTACTTTGTCAAACTCTTAAGTTTGAATGGTTGATGATCAAATTAAATTTAAATTTAATTGCAGTTATAGAAATAGTGAGTTTTATTAACTTGAAATGAAACACGTGTCAACTTCATTGGTGGTTTCTACAATTTCCTCCAGTTCTGAAGTTTATTATACTGATTTAAAGCCTCAGTAGTATGTTATTAATCCAATAAAACAATCTCTCCAAGTAATTTCCATGCTGGTTTTTCCTCCACCTTCACATTACTGGAAAGAAAAACTGCATATTCTTTCTCATGTGAGTCAAGGGTCTACCATATTATGAAACATATCAATCAAAAAATGTGACTACTAAAGACTGCTTAGCTGCCATATACTAGTGTGAATTTGTCTTGTTCCTAGTGGTCATAGGAAGGGTCTGTTATGTTTTTGTTTCTGCAAGAAGAGCCGTGGTGCTTGACCTGCGTTCCTCACAGGGCCAGTGGTGTAGTGAAGACTGGTCGTTCATGATGCCATTCTTGCTCAGGGAAAGTCAACTGTGTAGGAAGCTTATCTATGTTGGGCAATTTTGCCGTGGTCCAGATGAGCTCCTCTGTGTCTAAGACTCTCCAAAAACATTGTGTACAGTGCGTGGAGAATTGAGTGATGACGGCACAAGAAGTATATTGTGCTCCTTCATACACTGTCTTCTTTGACACTTCCGTGGTGATGGCGTCCAGATGTTCACTGTGGCAGTGACTACCTGGAGTATGTGATATCGGTTAGACACTTCATGTAGGTGCATCCAGCTGGATGTAACTTATACAGCAGTAAAATCAATTTTTAAGTCTAGTTATTCTCAAGGTGGTTTCTTGGCAAATGGAGAAGATGAATGACTTCAGCCTTTGTCTTAGAAATAAACCCTAATACTTGGGGGAAATCTTAAAATTTCTGTTTCTGCTTTTTCTGGTGGGAACATGAAATGAGATTATTGTTCTTTTTAGTTTCCGCCCTGCAGTAAGATAAAGTAATAGGAAAAAAGTGATTTGACTTTTTGATATTTGAGAGGCGGAGGAAAACCTCCCTAGAAAATGTGCTTTCAGAGAACCTCCCACCGCGTCAGGGCTTTCCAGACACCCCTTCTCTCGAGTGTTCCTGCTGATTGTGTCTAGATGAAGATCCATGCTTGATGATGCAGAGCGCCCTTTATTAATCTGTGAGATTGAATGTTGCTCTGGCCTCTTTGTCCCTGGTGCGGAGTTTATCGGGAGATTCGTCACTTGGGAGTTGTGCTGCCAAAATGATTCTCACATCTAGGATTCTTCTAGAATTCTGCTCACCTTCTCCCTCTTTCATCTTTCTGCTCATCTCCATCTCATTCTGCCTCGTTTCCTCTGGTGTCTGTTCTCTCCTCCTGAGTTGTCCCTTGTGTTCTAACCTACCTCTCCTTCTTTTTCTTCCCTATTTGAGACAGGGTTTCACCCTGTAGCCCTGGCTGTCCTGGAACTCACTATGTGGAACACGCTGGCCTCGAACTCAGAGATCCACCTGCCTCTGCCTCCTGAGTACTGGGCATCACCAAGCCTCGTTCTAGTTTCTCTTTATTGTAAGCTCTCATTCTCTTGATAGTTGATGTGTGTGCCAGCCTGGGTCAGAGCCCCCCATCCTGTGCTTTCTGTTGTGGTCATGACACCCTTCCTGGTCTATATCCTGCTAGTTAGGCTTAGTTTTCACTCACCCCACAGTACAGGTGCTTCTGCAACCACAAACCCTCAAAATCCTCAAGAGGTTGTTGGGTTTGCCATATCAGCTCCTGGTTTATTCCAAAGTAAGCCAGAAAACTAAAGAATGCATCTTAATTAATGTCTCAGTGTCCCTTTTTCCTTTCACTTCCATTTTCTTTGGTAATAAACAGAAAGGTTGTTTATTAACCTTCTAGGACCTTTTGGGAATCCTCTGGTGCAGGCCATCTTGGCAGGACCGTTTGCACCATGGACTCAAAGCTCTATTTCCACTAAGGATTAAAGTCTTAGTCCCTGTTTCCCCAAAGGGTCCTCATCAAAGCAGTTCCAAACTTAGGAACCACAGTGAGTGTTAGTGTATCACTTTACATGGCCTCAGGGGTAATTATTTATCGTTACTACTGAACTGGCATTGGGTGGTCCTTCCCTCGCCGTCCTTCTCGGGAAAACTTCTCTTCGAAGTGTCCCAGCGCATGATGCTGCCGTGCTGCACAGCATGCTTGTGCTTCGCCTTGTGTGATTAGCGCTAATTCGATGACCACCTTCCTAACTGATGGCTATCTTCACAGAATAATGACGGCAGTATTGACTTCCGAGAGTATGTGATCGGCCTGGCTGTCCTGTGCAACCCCGCCAACACGGAAGAGATCATCCAGGTGGCATTTAAGGTACTGCCAACCCCACTGACCACATCTCGGCTGGCCTTGGAAATACGTGTTGACTCTAACTCCATTACTGGAAGAATCGGTGAATCTGTTTCCCGAGTTTATAGATCTGCTGTGACATGTTCGGGAGGGTAATGTGATTAAGTCAATTGCCACTGAGACTAAAGAAAACACAGGCATCCATTTAAACAGCTGTGGAAGCAGCCTAGGTGTGAGCATCAGGATGGAAGAGTGGGTGCTTTAGCTAATTAAAGTTGTTTCTTTTAAGGCCTCTTTTGAAGTTCTGAAGTAAGACAGATATAGATATATAGATATAGATAAATACCACTCCCTGCCCCACATCCTAATTCATCTAGAAAGTTCTGATCTGTCCTTATTTTGCATCTGCTAGATTATTCAGTTGGCTGGAGTTTATTCAAGTGTTAGAGTTTATATTGTGTGGTGATGTCAGACCATCACCATAAATGTCCCAGTCTACCCTGCTGATCTTACTGTGATAGCCGACATATTTCCAGCGTAGTGCAGGGATCTAAATTAACAGAGAGAAGTCTTTCTTATCCCCAGCAAAGCTTGAGGAAAGATCCAGACTGCACTTGCCACTTACACCCGGTACACACCAAAGTGCATGTCCCGAGAGTGGAGACCCATCATCTGTTAGCGTCTCATTGTGGTCTTTTCCTCTGAGTTCTAAGCTCGTGGGGCATCGCTCAGCTGCCTTCATCTCCCCACTGACCTCGCAAAGCTGAGTTCGTTGTCTTGTTCAGTGATAGTCTCAGCTTCCATGTAGCCTGAAAGCCAGTGACTTCTCTCCTATCCCCTCCTCTTCCTCTCTCCCCGGCTTTCTCCGAAACAGATCTCATTGTGGTTCCAACAAGCCTTTCCCCTTCTCTATTATCTGGCCAAGACTCCGTGTGTGTGTGTGTGTGTGTGTGTGTGTGTGTGTGTGTGTGTTTTAGAGGCCACCAGGGGTGGTGTTCTCTCCTTATTGGATGTACCCCTGAGGACACTTTCCATTGCAGATTGTTTTAAACTGAGCGAACTGGATGTAAAGAACCCCGGGTGACTGGTGATGAGCATGATGCAGGGGCCAGATACTTTCCCAAAATGTCAAACCTTCAGCTTTTAGACTTACTCATCAAAAACCTGAAATGACACATAGAGCTAACTTATTCCAATCCAGACATCTCCGTTTCTGTTTTGGAGTTGTATGTGTAATTACACGTTTAGCTGAGCAAATGGTCACTCTTGGTTTGCCAATGAAAGTCCCAATAGAAAAGCTGGCCCTTCATCACAGTAATGACTGTTTTTAAAGAAACCATGAAAACCTTGACCAGCCTAGACCTTGGTTTGATGATGGAAGAGGGAAGAAAGGAAGACTTAACATCTATAATTAGCTCATTTTTTTCCTATGGCAAGGGTCATGCTTTACATTGGTTTTAATTTACGTCTCTTTATGTATTTATTTATCTACCTTTTTTTTAAAATTTTGAGACAAGGTCTCACTCTGTAGCCCAGGCTGGCTCAAACTTGACATACTTCTACCTCAGCCCCTTGAGTGTTAGGATTACAGGTTCCACCACACCTAGCTCACACTGGTTATCTGAAGCTGATTTTTGGTATGTTTTGTTTTGAGAATATTTCACGTATTTTTTGTTATCAGTTAGTTACATACTTTCATAGTGTATAGAATCCTGTCGCATCTTTTCTGTGGTAAGCCCATTATAGCTCACTTCCCATCTTTTCTTTCCTCTTTACACTGGACTCTACAGGTAGAATAGTAGAGGTGCGGCTGAGCCTGGCAGTTACTGTTTGAAGTCTAGGATGTATTAGGAACCTGTGGTCTACAGCTTATGAAAACCTGCCAGTTCACATCTCTTTCCAGCCACCTTCATCACCCTTAGTTAAACAAAAACAAAAAAACAAAAACTCAATAGCAGGAAATGGGCCAGAAGCCTGTTCCCTTTTTGGGGTAACAAATCCCAAATTGGAGCTATGGCTTTTCTTTGAGCTGTGGCTTTTTTTCTCTCACCCACTGTTCATTATCCACTTACGGTTTTTCCATGATTATCAGACCTTACTAACGGCAATTGTTCCATGTCTTTGATCTAACGTTTGGTCTGAAATATAGATGCCAAGCACTGGGGCCTTTCCGTACTGACGACAGCATTTGCTAGCTCTGCCATCTACAGGTTGCATGCCCTGGGACAGAACCTGCTACCTTCATTGGGCCTCAGCTGCCGCATGTCTAAGAGGGCTAACATTGGCATCTGTTGCCATAGTGTATTGGGAACATTAAGGATTCATACGTGTAAAGGGAACTGGATACCTCTGACCAGTGCCTGTAAAGAATAGGTTCTAATTAAATATTCTGTTTTGATTATTGATTATCCAGCATTTACCCCTCTTCCACTGCTTGGCTGTTGGCCTTCCCAGCCCACTGCTTTGCTTTCCACCTATAAATGTAATCGCCTCTCGTGCCTGGTGTTATCTCATTTCTGCTGCCCTCTCTTCTGTAACTTCTTAGAAATGCCCATGCCAGCTGCCGTCGCCAATCTCTTGTTTGTCCCTTGACTCTCATTACCACTTCCCCTTTGGTTCTCTGAAACTGGAAGCTTCTCATCTCCGACTTACCAAATCTAGCAAATAGTTTGCTCTCTTTGGTCATCCTATGGCATTGTAGTCTGGTGCCTGTTTCCACTGTCAAGTCTTCTTCTACTAACACCTTCTGTTAGCTTCAGTTGACACACACCTGTCTAATGCCTGGTGTCTGTTTCCACCGTCAAGTCCTGTTCTATTAAACCCTCTGTTAGCGTCAGTTGGCACACACTTGTCTGATCCTTCTAAGCCTCCGTTCCTCTTCTGCCCACCTCTCAATGGTGGCTGGCCCAGGGCTGGTTCTTCACTCCATACCCTCTCTGCAGACGAGCTGCACATGCCCCTGGTTCAGTTCTTACCCGAATTTCTACCTGGAAACTTATAATCCCTTGAGTTCATCACTGATTCTTTTTTCCCCTTTCTTACTTACTCCTGGCACCTCTAACTCAGATTTAACTTTTCTAGGCACAACTCTTATCTCATTTGGCAGTAGTTAAACCTGTTTTCCTCAGTTACCCAACTAGAAAACTCTGGCTCTTTGGCTCCTTCCCATCACTACAAACCTTTTCTGCAGCCTGTGTCTGTGCTGTGTGTACAATCTGTCCTTCCTGTCCTGCTTGTCCACCCTAGCCTCACTTGGTCCTCTTGCTTGGGAAAGGCTCCTGCCCCCATACTGTCTTGCACACTATGTCTACTTCAGAGGCCTCCTTCAGAAGACATGTGATGAACCTCTTCCCTTTGCAGGTATTAGGTGGGGCCCTATACATCCACCATGGTCTGGATCTAGCTTCTCCATCAGTCTCTGGACTTAAGTCCCAGGGACTCACCTGCCATTCCTTTTATCATCTGGGAACTTCTCTTTACATTATGAGAACCAACTGTAATGACAGCCTTTGTGGACCTCCCTGGGTGAGAGTCATCAGGTCCCTCCAGGGCTCCCATGTCTTTTAGTACGTACTATTGGCATGGCCCCAGTTCCGGTTCTGCCTCTTTCCACTACCAAACTACTGTAGGCATTTAAGTCTTACAAGAGGAACAGAGACCATTCTCCCCCTGTCCCCTCTTGCATGTATATACATTAATATATGCATACGTGCATATATATCTTGTACAGTAACTATTTCCATTATTAAAGGCTTTACTTTGCTACTTCCGTGTGCTGTTTCCCTTGCAGCTCTTTGACGTTGACGAGGATGGCTACATAACAGAGCAGGAGTTCTGCACCATTCTGCAGGCTTCTCTTGGAGTGCCTGACCTTGATTTTTCCGGTCTCTTCCGGGAAATTGCCCACGGGGACTCTGTTTCCTATGGTGAGTAGGCAATCCCACCCCCCACTTATTTATGATGAGAGCATCCGGGCCTTGAATTGAGAGTCAGGTGAGTGGGTTTCCTTGGCTGACTATTGGTAACAGCAATGACGATGGTGGCTACAGCGTTGTTACGGTGGTGATAATAACAGCTAATTATTGAAGACTCGCACACCAGGTTCTCTTTTATATTTTGTGTTTATAAACTTGTTTAATCAGTGTCCTGGTTTTTATTTTATTTTTGTTTTCTCCACATCTGTGTTTGGCGAAGAACAAAAGATTTAAATAGCTTTCTGAAGACTGTCCACCTGAAGATTGTCAGAGCCAGGGTTCAAAAATTAAGAGCCTGGCGTTAGAGCCTGTACCATTGACGATACCTCAGTGCCTTTCCTATCTGCACTGAGTGTGGCTGCCCTGAGTGAGCTAGTCAAGCTGGGCTGTAACTGCAGGGGAGGGGTATGGCCCAAGGCACCACGACAGTAGTAGCTAAATGACTTATGAAGGTCTGTGTAGTAGTTTATATGGGCAGCCTTTGTCTTTGCCATCTTAGAGCAACCCCCATGAGGGAGTGGCCATGACAGAAGAAGGTCTGTGGTACTGTGGTGTAGATACAGAACCGTGTGCTGGCTTCTCCTTCATCCTGATGGCTCAGAACCGTACATCAAAACAATGGTGGTAGATCTCTTTCCCTCTATTCCCCAGTGTGGTCTTTCAGAAACGTGGAGGCCTAGGTGATTGTTTCCTGCTTAGCTTTGATGTGGTCCTGGATGCCAGGCCAGCTTATCTTCCCCAAGCTTTCGCCTCCGGCTGGAGGGACACTAACTACCTAATTACATTGCCCTGATGGTGTTCCCAGAGGTTCAGCTTATTCATGCTTACGGGATGGGGAACTCAGGTCAGATACTTCTCTTACTCTGTGTTTAGTTACTGGCCTTTTGTCTGCCCCATATTCTCTTTGAGATAATTACATATAGAGGGCTATGAATCTGTTGAGGTCATAAAAAAAAAACCTTCAAAAACTCATGTAAACTAAATTTTCTTTGGTCATTTGCTTCCATGATACTCTCTAAAAATACCAGTTTTTAAAGCTTATTTTTCTATGTATATGTTTATTTCTGTGCCTCTGTGAGTTTGCGTGCACCATGTGCATGCAGTGCCCAATTAGGCCAGAAGAGGGCATCGAATGCCCTGGAACTGGAGTTGTAGCCAATTGTGAGCTAGCATGTGGGGGTTGGGAACCACTGAGCCTTTTCTCCACCCCCAGAACTACCAAATTTTGACGAAGTGTTTCATTGAAAGATAATAATTTTTAACTATATTAAAATTATTTGTGATGGCCATACTTTGGTTAGCTTAATAATCTGTTAGATGCTAAATTGTTTGGTAATTTTTTTAAAGATTTATTTATTTTATGTATTGGAGTTGTTGTTGTTTGTGGACCATATGCATATCTGGGGCTCACAGAAGTCAGAACAGGGCAATGGATCTCCTGGTCCTAGAGTTATGGACGATTGTGAACTGCCATATGGAGTCAAATCTAGGCCCTCTGCAGGAACAAGTGCTCTTGACTGATGAGACGTGTCACCAGTCCCAGAAGATTTTTTTCTTTTTTTAATTAAAAATTTTAATATAATATATTCTGATCATAAACAATATATTTATTTGAAAATTTATATATACACATATATATGTAGATAGAGATAGAGATAATTTTTAGCATATTCACCTCTCATGGTCTCTTTCTTCAACTCCCTC
Organism: Microtus oregoni; assembly: GCF_018167655.1. NCBI lineage: Eukaryota > Metazoa > Chordata > Mammalia > Rodentia > Cricetidae > Microtus > Microtus oregoni. The sequence goes on along the minus strand of NW_024543063.1, from coordinate 58,623,751 downwards.
CAGGCCCTCTCAGTGCATCTCCCTTCCAACATTGCTTCCTTTTTTTTTACGACTAACCACTGAGCCCAATTAGCACTGCACAAACGCACATGGGTGTGAGACCGTCCCCTGGGCCATGGGCTGTCTGGTGATCTACCAGTGGCTAGAGTTTAGTTTTGTTTTTCAGTTCAACTGTAGTAATAAGGGCGGCGGGGCTGCGTCCCCAGCACCCCAGCTGCCTGCTCGGCTAGCTTATGCCCCGAAATAATTACACGGACACTGTATTCTTTTAAACACTGCTTGGCCCATTCTCTTCTAGGCTAATTCTCACATATTAATTTAGCCCATTTCTAATCATCTGTGTGTAGCACCCCAAGGTGCGCTTACCGGGGAGATTCTAGCCTATGTCCATCCTGGGTCGGAGCTTCATAGCATGCGTCTGCCCAGGAGCCAGGAGCATGGCATCTCTCTGAGGCGTCTGCTCCCGAGAGGAGAGCTGTCGAGTCTGAGCTCACTTTCTCTTCCTCCCAGCGTTCTGTTCTCTTTACTCCTCCCACCTATCTTCTAACCAATAAAATGGGCCAAGGCAGTTCCTTTATTAGCCAATGACCTTCCTCTATCATTCAACCTTTTTCTTTTCAGAATACACACCATCTTTCCCTTCCCCTATTACTATGTTCATCCCAAGTTTACAAAATATTTGAAGAATTTAAGTAGTTTTTAAACTAAGCGTTGACATTTCTTACTTTGGTCTGCGTGTTTGGGCATCCTATAAATGAGCTTTGTATCTGGCATTTTTCACTCAGCGCACATAGTCCTAATGCATCATCATTGGCCACTGGCTTGCACTGCGGTCATTGTGCTCCATGACTATGCCACAGTTTCATTTGTTGCTGCTGTTGAAAGACATCTGAACTCTTTTCTTTCTTCCCTGTTATGAATGATATTGGCAGGAACATTCTCATACCTGTCCCCAGGTGTAATTCACAGTTTCCATAGGTTGTGTACCTCAGAACAGAATTAGTGAGTCGCTAAAAATACGTGTCTATAACTTGACTATTGCAGAGTGGTTGTACAGTTTATGATGTCATCAGAAGCTTTTTGAGTCCAGTAACAGTATTCTGCAGTCATTGTATGGTTAAGATCTTTTGTTACGTTTCATCATGCCAAAAGAAGAACACCCTAATTTATTGATTTTTTTTCTTCCTTCTAGAGGAATTCAAAAGTTTTGCCCTAAAGCACCCAGAATATGCCAAGATCTTTACAACGTACTTAGACCTCCAGACATGCCATGTGTTTTCGTTGCCAGATGAAGTCCAGACAGCTCACTCTGGGGCTAGTAATAAAGTCAGCCCTGAGAAGCATGAAGAGGGCGTCTCAGACAAAAAGGTCGATTGAGTCGGTGTCCCCGTGAGGAAAGCTCTCCTCCTGCCTGTCGTTGGGAAGGTGTTTGTTGACAGCATTGGACATGTGCTTAGCAACTAATGATGTTCAAAACAGAAAGCTTTTTTACTAAAATGACATATTTTCTTCCTAAAATGCTTTTATTAAGCTGCATATATCAAGTAAGTTCTTTTTGTCTTACATTGTGCTCTTACTGGTTGCTTTAACTGGCAATAAATACTGTATATTTTTGTGAATTTTTCAGTTCAGTTTTCATAATAAACTCACTGGTCTTCCTCTGTATTGGCCAACATTGGTCAACACTGTGAGTTTAGCAAGTACAAATGATTTTCAGTTCTTCCACATATAATAATACTGTGTTTTCTCTAATTGCTTCCCTTTCTGAAAGTAAGGATAAGGAATCTGAAAAGCATGGCAGAATTTTGTATTTTTATCTTTGCAGGTTTATTTCCCCATTTAGATTTCAGTTTCCTCGGTCACTGGCCAGGAGCGGGGAGTCCTTAGCTAGATGTCGCCTTCTAAGAGTGCACACTCCCCTTGAGATGCATCTCTATTGCAAGTTTGTTTTTTTTTTCAAATGCCTCCTAAGGTCATCAGGTCTTTTTCTGCTATCCATAGTATAAAAGGGACCGTGTTTCAAAATGACCTCAGTGGCCACAGCTGAGTGGGAATTGCCTTATTGAAGGGAACAGTGATTGCCTAATGGGAAAATGAATTGTTTGCTACAGAGTTGAATTGAATTTGAGTTGGCTGGTTCTGAAGGTAGCACTTTCCCAACAGATAAATCAGATTTGTTCTATTTATATAATGGTCAAATTAGTATATTTTACCATCCAATTCAAGAGAGAGTTTTATTGTGTTTAATTTTCCTCTCAAACTTTAGAGTTTGTCAGAACTATCCACATGGAAAACAGATGCTTCCAATGTATCATCAACAGCCAAGGAATCCAAAAGCTTGGTTTGTCAATGCGTGACCACAGTCTACACCCAGGCAGAAATCCAACAGCAACGTAGCCCCTCTATGTTAAGTGAAAATTTCTCCAAATTCCATTTGTATGGGGACCGTGTCTGCATGCTCTTAATATCACTTACATTTGCGATTTCGAATGAAGGACCAATTTGTTAAAAGAATGTACAAAAATAATTGGTTACTGTTCTGCATTTAGTCTTTGATACCAAATGCTTTGCTCTGGCTAGGTTTCAGAATCTACTAGCCAGTCTGCCTTAAGTTAGAGTTTTCAAGTCCGTTTTGAGGCTCTGAAGTTTCTGGGATGCGTTGGAGACTACATTTAATCAAGGGCCGAGATTCTGAACTACTTTCACACACAAAGCAGGTGTTTTCTAAGTTAACGACTAAATACATACTTGGATATTTGAGCAGCAAAGTTTTATTCTTAAGTATATGTAATTATTTACTTTTCATGTGTATTAAAGCACTTTTAAGAGGCGTTAGAGGAGCTGAAGCAATTGCTTAAGTAATTAATTATGCTAAGTAATGTTTACGCTGATGTCTGCCAGACACAGTAGATGTATGTACTCAGGTAAGCCCAGGAAACCCACATGTTAATCCACTAATCACGGGAGAGTAACATTCGGAATTAGAGGCTTTCTGTGAGGCTCTCAGAAATGATCCCATCATTTCCTTGTTTTTATACGTCAACTTCTGTCAGTATGGTGTTTCTATTTTACGGTTTCATCAATGAACAAACAAATTTGCAATGTAAAACTTGGCAACTACAAGGTTCTGGTTTTATGATGTTTATCTCAAATATACTTTTTTACTTAAAAATACCACAATTTGAGTGTGAGTTTACATAATTATGGATGTAGTTCATCGTTTTCTTTCATTTATTTTATTATGCTCTACTGCAAAAAACCCAGACTTTACCCAAAGTTATAGTAGTATTGGTCTTTAGATACATTTATTTTTATTTTATGTTATGTGGGTGGTTTTGCCTGCTTGTGTGTCTGGGCATCATGTGTGTGCAGTGCCCACGGGGGCCAAAGAGGATCCTGTGGGCCTGGAGTTATGGATGGTGGTTAATCACCATGTAGGTGCTGGAAGCAAACCTGGATCTTCTAGAAGAGCAGCCAGTGCTCTCATTCACTCAGCCAGCTCTCTAGCGCCATGTGGTTATTCCTAAGGAGCTTGACCTGAATGGCTGAATGCTCCGTCATTTCTTACTAAGCAGCCCTGGACCTTCCTGCCCTGCCAATTTCTTCTAGAGGGGCTTTTCTCCTCTTAAGATTGAAGATTAGAAATTAATCTAGCAATCCACTATGGTCATATATACTAATTTGTAGAGGGAAAATGAGAAATGTTATTTCTTAAAACATTTAGTAAGCAAAGCACATTTCAATCAAAATAGTTCTACTGGGAGATTTTGATGTACCAAGTTGCTTAGAGACCGCGGTTGTTTGCATCACGTGTGGTTAGCTTTCCTCTTCCGGCTGTGATGATTAGTGGTGATAGCTCTAACTGGATATATATTTAACTTACATTTGCGGCTGGATGTGGGCGCACACTGCTGCTGGTTTTACTCTCTGCTCTGTTGTCCCTTTTGGGGACCCACCACCGAGCTCCCAGATAAATCACACACAGATTCTTATTCTTTCATATGAATGCCCAGCCTTAATTTGACTCGTTTCTTAATAGCTTTTCTTAACAATTATCCCGACTCCGGATTTCCTGAGAAACCGAAACACTGACTTCCACAATGGTTGCACAAGATGGCATTCCCACCAGCAATGGATGAGGGTACCCGTTCCTCCACAGCCTCTCCAGCAAAGGTTATCCTTGGTGTTTTTGACTTTAGCCATTCTGACAGGTGTAAGATGATATCTCAAAGTTGTTTTGATTTGCATTTCCCTGATTGCTAAGGAAGTTGAGCACGACTTTAAGTGTCTTTTGGCCATTTGAACTTCCTCTGCTGAGAATTCTCTGTTCAGTTCAGTGCCCCATTTTTTAATTGGGTTAATTAGCATTTTAAAGTCTAGTTTCTTGAGTTCTTTATATATTTTGGAGATCAGACCTTTGTCTGTTGTGGGGTTGGTGAAGATCTTCTCCCAATCAGTAGGTTGCCTTTGTGTCTTATTGACTATGTCCTTTGCTTTACAGAAGCTTCTCAGTTTAAGTAGGTCCCATTTATTCAATGTTGCCCTTAATGTCTGTGCTTCTGGGGTTATACATAGGAAGCGATCTCCTGTGCCCAGCTCCTGTAGGGTACTTCCCACTTTCTCTTCTATCAGGTTCAGTGTGTTCGGGCTGATATTGAGGTCTTTAATCCATTTGGACTTGAGTTTTGTGCACGGTGATAGATAAGGGTCTATTTTCATTCTTCTACAAGATGACATCCAGTTGTGCCAGCACCATTTGTTGAAGATGCTTTCTTTCTTCCATTTTATACTTTTAGCTCCTTTATCGAAAATCAGGTGTTCATAGGTTTGCCTGGACCCAGCAATACCACTCCTGGGAATATACCCAAGAGATGCTCTATCATATGACAAAAGCATTTGTTCAACTATGTTCATAGCAGTATTATTTGTAATAGCCAGAACCTGGAAACAACCTAGATGCCCTTCAATGGAAGAATGGATGAAGAAAGTATGGAATATATACACGCTAGAGTACTACGCTGCGGTAAAAAACAATGACTTCTCGAATTTTGCAGGCAAATGGATGGAAATAGAAAACACTATCCTGAGTGAGGTGTCCCAGACCCAAAAAGATGAACATGGGATGTACTCGCTCATAATTGGTTTCTAGCCATAAATTAGGGCCACGGAGTCTACAATAGGTGAACCTAAAGAAGCTAAGAAAGAAGGTGAACCCAAGGAAAAACATATAGTTATCCTCTTGGCTAAGAACCTTCATCTGGTGATGGATGGAGACAGAGACAGAGACCCACACTGGAGCACTGGACTGAGCTCCCAAGGTCCCAATGAGGAGCAGAAGGAGGGAGAACATGAGCAAAGAAGTCGGGACCACGAGGCGTGCACCCACCCACTGAGACAGTGGAGCTGATCTACTGGGAGCTCACCAAGGCCAGCTGGACTGTGACCGAAAAAGCATGGGATAAAACTGGACTCTCTGAACATGGCGAACAATGAGGGCTGATGAGACGCCAAGGACAATGGCACGGGGTTTTGATCCTACTTAATGTGCTGGCTTTGTGGAAGCCTAGCCAGTTTGGATGTTCACCTTCCTAGATATGGATGGAGGGGGGAAGACCTAGGACTTACCACAGGGCAGGGAACCTGGACTGCTCTGTGGACTGGAGAGGGAGGGGGAGAGGAGTGGGGGGAGGGGGAGAAGGGTGGGAGGAGGGGGAGAAGGGTGGGAGGAGGGGGAGGGAAATGGGAGGCTGGGAGGAGGTGGAAACTTGTTTTTTGTTTATGTTTTTTTTCTTCTTTTCTTAATAAAAAAAATTATTAAAAAAAAAAAAACAATTATCCCGACTACCTTTTTCCTCTGGGCTTTTTCCTTTTCTTGCTTCTGTAATCTTACTGACCCTCTTACTCTGACTAGGTAGCTAGGCCCTAGCATCCTGCTCTCTCCTAGTTCCCCTTGTTCTTGTGCTCCTCCTCCCAGATTTCTTCTTCTAATTATTTATTCTATTTATTTTCTCTACATTTTATTTATTTACTAATTCTATTTATTCTCTCTGTCTGCCAGCCCCACCTATCCTTTCTCCTGCCGTTCAGCTCTTTATTAGACCATCAGGTGTTTTAGACAGGCAAAGAATCATAGCTTCACAGAGTCAAACAAATGCAGCAGAAACAAAAGCAACACTTCTTTACGTGGTTAAACAAATGTTCCAGAGCATAAACAGATGTAACACACCTTAAAGTAATATGCTTCAACAGCACACCTTTAATTCCAGCACTTGGAAGACAGAGGTAGGTGGAGCTCTGAGTTCGAGGCCAGTCTGGTCTATAAAGCCAGTCTTAGGAGAGCCAGGGTTACACAGAGAAACTTTGTCTCAAACAAACAAACAAGCAAACAGAGAACCCCATATTAATTTATTTGGGGGTGGGGGTATAGGCATGCTGTGACCATCCTGTGTGGATGCCGGAGGATAACTTACTGTACTCGGTTCTCTATTTCCACCATATGAGTTCTGGGAAGTGAACCCAGGTCATCAGACTTGGCAACAAGTGTCTTTCTTCAGTGAACATCTCACCCGCCCACCTCTGCCACCAGAGTTCAGTGCAGAGTGACTGACTCCCTTCGGAAGGCATGGGTTCTGCGCTCTGCATGAGGTACAGCGGTAAAGCTGCCTGATTCACAGGCTCAGAAGCTCTTCCCATCATATCATTCCAAACACAGGGTGTTTAATTGGAGGCAATGTGTTTTTCTCAAACAGAGGGACATGCCCTGTATGGAACAGACAGGCTTTTTGCTATGAAAGCCTTTGGATGTTTTGTCTTTATATGGTAATTATCAAAGAAGATAAGATACTTATAGAAAGCCCTTTGCTAGGAAAGCAAACATATTTATGATGTGTTAATCTCTACCCTCCCTATACTTGGATGAACTTTCTGAGCTTTTTTGGTCTTGTTGGTTAAATCGTTGTTATGTCTTAGGAGTCAAATGCCTTCCATAGGTTTCTGTATTTGAACATTTGGCCACCATTTGAGAGGTGACGCAAATTTGAGGAGATGGAACCTTGATGAGGAGATAGATCTCCAGAGAGAGACCTTGAGATTTAGAGCCGGATCCAGTTTCTTGTCCTCTCTGCTTCTTAATCCTAAGCAGCTCATTTGAACACTCAGTGGAGCATGAGTATTCTATCACTAGTTCCAGTGAACAAACACCAGAACTCAGTAAGTTGTTACGTATGCAATTAAGTCAGAATTTACCCAATTCCAACAGCCGTGCTTTTACCCACGAGCTACAGCTCCATACTGCCTGCTATACAGAATTTACAGAGTTAGATCTGTCCTGTGTTTTCTCACTTGTAGGTTCCAGGTATCACATTGTGACTTCGTTCTTAAATGGAAAAAAAAAGATAGATGTGATTAAGAATGGTTGTGGGACCCAGATTGGAGATATGACTGAGCATTTTGGGGGTTCCTGGCTCTGACATGGAGGTTCTAAATACCTGTAACCCCAGTTTGGGGGATCTGATGCCCTCTTCTGGCCTCTTTGAGCACCAGCAATATACATTCAGACAAACCCTCATAGACACAAAAGAAAAATAAATTTAAAATGAAGAGAGAGAGAGAAAAGAAATGGTCTGAACAGCGAGCCATGATTGAGATGAAGTAAGGCAGAGGAACTGCAGGCTGGGGAGGGCAACACCTCTGTCCTTTGAACATGTCCTTTGTTATGGTCCCACCCTCCTGTGTGAATTCTGTAAACGAGAGGTGAGGTGAGCTTCAGGATGCTACAGAAGCATGCCCCTGGGGTTAGTGCTGGAGCCTGGGGGTCTCCACTTCTCACCCTCTGCCATGGTGCCATTGCAGTCACAGAAGAGCCCAGAGGTGGAGCTGAGGGTCAAGGCATCCATTCCAGCTGTTGGGGATAGTATTCGCCCTGCTGGTGCTCCTCCCATCCTGTGAATGTGCCTGCCGTGCAGGAAGCATGGCAATCATTTCATCGCATGAGCTAGATATCACTTCTCCAGTTAAAGCTTAGCAAAGGCCACAGTTCCAATACAGGTAAAGGAAAACATTGAGCCTGGTGCATAGCATCCTCACGGCCTGACTCCTCGCTGCATGCTAGATCTCAGCTGTCCTCAGTCTGCTTTCTCCACCAAATCCCCGACCCAATTTCTTGCCTTCCTGCAAGCTGGCTAAAGCCCCTTCCAGTCTCGGAGTGGCTCTGCAGCTTTCTTGGATGGACTCTTCGCCTGATCTATCTTCCATGACTTTCTGTTTTTCGGGTTTTAAAAACAACTCCACCCAGTGCAGCTCACATTTCGTACAATGCTTGTTTTTGTTTATTCACGGGGTTGGGTAACCATCACCATGATGTAATGTTATCACACTGTCGTATGCGTTCAGATTTTAAATCAAATGTCATATCGTCTTTGGGGATTGCCCGTCGTCAGTTAGATAAAGCTATGGACACTCTCAGTCCCGCTACCTTTCTTCTTGTTACACCTACCTGAAGTTAGTTATTCGTGCGCATCCTTGCCGTCCGCCATTTCTAGTGTTTAGGTTTCCCTGACGCGTGATGTTTGCTGGAGACATAATGGTAACATTATCTTTCGTTTATTGTTCCTCACATGGTATAAGAGAAAATCTTTACAGCAAACTTAAAAATTTAGACTTATTATCTCTAAAGCTCACCTAAAAGTCAAGGCCAGAGAGTTACTTCTTGTTGAGAGTTACGTAACTGTGAGCACTGGGTAGGAATTCAAACCCAAGGCTGCCTGGCTCACCATGAGAGGTCTTCTGATTTAGCTAATGTAATCTGGACCCATAAAATAACCAAGGAACTACATGGTCAGGCCAAGGCTTCCAGAAACATGGAAACTAGATAATCTGAGAACCCCTCAGCCACAAAACCTCTAGAATGCTAACCATCACAAGCATGAATGCAGACACAGATGAGGGTATAGTGTTCGAAGGGCGGTCCTCAGTGACAAAACAGAAAAGAGCCACGACTCAGGCCACTGGAGGGGATGAAGACTGCAGCTTTCCTATGGACACATGCCAGGCTTACTAAGGAAGAGGGTCTAGAAGCAAAAGGTAAGGCTTTGGTTTACGGTGGTGGGGAATCAGAACAGGCATCTCAGCAGAGAAGAATGTGTTTGCTAAATTCTCGGTATAAGAGTGACTTGAAAAAGAAAGTTCATCTTCTGCCTAAGGAATACAATGAGGAGAGTTTTTCTCATCTTGGGTACTAGAATGCAGAGTGACAGCTGATATTTTTTATTTTCCATTTCCATTCTTTTAACTGTATGGGGACTTACTTCTTAGTCTGATATATGTCCTGGTGCATGCCCCATGTGCACTTATGAAGATAATATACATCTGAAATGAGTCTTTTATAGTCCATATGTGTCTTGGGTTATGTATCCTGCCTTACACGGTTTTTTCTCCCCTCACCCTGTATGTGTGGATGTGTGTTTATGTATAATGTACTTGATGCAGCTTGATTTCAAACAGTAATAGGCCTTTAACACAGGACGCTCACGATATCTATTCTTTGACATATTCCACCCCATGATGGGTGCTGACGTCAAGTATCGTATGTGTGTGTCTTAAATCCCTCAAGGAACAGATTTACCATTTTTATTCTAAACAGTAAATTGTATGTAAGAGAGAGAATCTGAAAGGGGAAGAAAAGCTCCTTTATATTTATTTCCATATCTAGTTCCTATTTCTGGCTTGTTTCCTTCCTTTCCCTCCCTCCCCCTGTATCTCTCTGCCTTTTCATTACTTCAGAATGTTATTGAACAACACAGCTTTATGAAAATGATTCTTACAGCTTCCTTTGTTTTGATTAGGCTTCTGTCTTCATTTTTGAAGAATATGTTTTTCCTGGATAAATAATCCTAGGTTATACCTGCCCCCCTCCACATACACAAGCATGTGTGCTTTCAGAATTTAGAGATCCCACTGTTACCCTTCCTCCTGTTTCTGATTAACAATTAACAGCAATTTTCTTCATAGTTTTATCCTATGTAATGAATTCTCTTGTTTTCATTTTATTCTTATTATTTGTGTGTGGGTATTTTGCCTGCATATATGTCTATATGCCGAGTATGTGTAGTGTCTGTAGAGGCCAGAAGGGGCCTGGGTCCCCTGGATCTGGAGTTACAGATGGTTGTGAGTTGTCCAGTGAGTGCTGGGAATTGAACCTGGACCCTCAGGAAATGTGGCCAGGACTCATAACCATTATATACCCATTATAGAGGCATCTCTATACTATATTCTTATCATCAGGCTACTTGCAACATTTTTCTCTTATTTCTGGTCTTAGAGAATTTTAGTATCGTTTACCTAAATGTGATCTTTCTTTTTGTATGTGTCTAGGGAGTCTGTTTTTTATTACTTCTTTTATTTTTGAGATTATGATATAATTATAGTTTCTCTCTTCCCTCCAAACTCTCCCAGTCATTTCTCGTCTTTCAAATTCATACTCTTTTTTTTCCTTATTCTTTTTTCATTGTCATTGCACACGTGTGTGTATATGTGTGTATGTGTGTGTGTGTGTTCCTAAAGACATGACTATAGTTTTGTTTCAGTGACTGACCACGTGGTATTGGATGGCAGAGCAGTGTACTCTTCCCTAGGAAAACTGCTTCTCCCACTCTCAGCCTTCCTTAGTCTCCTGTGGTTCTTTGTGTAGGACTGAAGCCTCCTGGGCTTTCCCTGTCCACTCCAGCATGGCTATTGTTGTTCCTGTTTGGCTCATGTTTAAGCAGTCATGGTGGTGGTGGTATTTCTTTTGTTGAACCTTTTCCAATGTTTAAGCTTGCTATTCCCATCATGTTTGTAAAATGAATGGCTGCGGAAAGTTCTCCAGAAATTTGGGAATTGATAAAAGAAATCATGAAACATTGTGGGAAAGGGAAAGATATGGTAAACGAAGAGAGTAGTTTCAGTACCCTTGAGTTTTCTAAATTATGTTTGATAACTAAATCAGAAATGACCTTGTATGATTAGCTCTAAATGTATCTAGGAGCAGTATTGAAGATGGCATTATAAATGTGTAAGGGTAAAGGGACCCCAAAGTAACACCTGTGTACCTAAACTAGTAGGTGACACTCAGACACAAAGGGATTGTACCTACCCAGAGCAACCACTCAAAAACCTGTAAAAGATACTCTAAAAACACTACTAGTAAATTGAGATGGAATTAGAAAAATGTTCAGAAAGTCAGGGAAGAGAAAAGCCAAAAGCAGCAAATAACCAAACCAAAACAAAAGACAGATGAAAGCCTCAACGTCTTAACAACTGAATGGAGTGTGAAAACTTTTAATGGACTATTTAAAAGGCAGAAACTGGTCTGTTGAATGAAAAAAGAAATACACAACTGTATACTGTCTGTAAGAAACGCTCTTCAAGCATAACCATGTTAGGTATCGTGTTTGAGCTGTCCAAAGAAACAGACCAGGCCCAAAAGATGTGTGTGTACATGTGTACGTGTACAGATACATACAAATATGTGTATATGTATATCCAGAGAGAAAGGGAAAGAATTTAAACACTTGTTACACAACTATAGTGGCTGGAAGATCCAAAATCTTCAAAGTCTCTTGTAGACTGGAGACCCAAGGAAGGCTTGATGTTACAACATAAACTCAGGTACAGTTTGAAGGCAGAAATTCCTTTTCTCAAGGGGACCCCAGCCTGTTTTTCCTTAACTGAGTGCTAAGTATGAACCTCTCATTTATTCAAAAATTGGGGAAACAAGAGCCAGCAAGATGACACCATAAGTAAAGGCAACGACATGTGCACCTGCTTGCATATTCTCTCTCCCTCCACCCCACCTTCCTGTTTCTTCCTCCCTTTCTTCCTCCCTCTCTCCCTCCCTTTCTCTCCTCCTCTCATGTGTACAATAAATAAAATAAAATAAAATAGAACTGGGTGAAAGACCCTTCTGAGACCCACTGGGACCACTGAGATGGAACTGAATTAAAATAGCATTGATCAACTCACCTCCAGAAGCCTGACTGCTAGACCACCATGATGTTCTGAGTCTCCTAGAATTAGTGTTGGTTCAGAGCCAATGTCCAATGATTCTCAAAAGGCCTGCTACTTCCTTTTCTACAATTCAATTATCTTACCATTCTGTGTGAGGAAGGTTGGGGAAATTTCTTGTTTTATAACTGCCAAATGTGTCAAAGTTCAGAGGCCAAATGTCTCCATCTCATTAGATTCTACCTACATGTCCGTTTGATTTTTTTGTTAATATATTTATTTATGTTCATGTGTCTGTATGCATTTATGTGCACCACATGCATGCGGGAGTCTTCAGAGGCCAGAAGACTGTTGTCGTCCCCTAGAACTAGATATATGTGGTCACTAGTTACCATGTGGGGGCTGGGAATCAAACCTGTGTCTTCTACAAGAGCAGGAAGTGCTCTTAATCACTGAGCTATTTCTCTTTCCCACCCCCACTAAATTGTTTAAAACTCATTCCTTCTTAACTAGTGTCTTGACTTTAACAGTAGATTCTCTGTAAGGGCAAGAGCTCACCTTGTGTTTTGTTCAGCTAGCTATGGGTTGAGAGTCTGATTAGCAGTCCCTGTCCTGCGAGATGAGCCTCCTTCAGGGCACATAAGGTTTTCAGGTTATTTATATGGTATTTGAGCTGGGATTTCAAACCCCTGAGATCATTTTCTTTCCTTTTTCTGTCCCTTGACATTAAAAGTAAAGAACCAATCTCATTCTGCAGTGTGAGGACTGGGCTCTGCAGAATGCATAGGCAGCCAACTGCTTGCTTCATAAACGGTTGACTCGGGGAGTCCAGTGCTGATGTTTTCCACACCTTCATGGCTGCATCCAACCATGACCTCCCCATGCTTTTTATTACTAGTAACTGAGTCCCTGATGTCCTTATATATGATCACACTGGAGAAACTATCCCAGAAACCCAGAGCAAATTCCAGAAAGCCCCGTCAATCCTCTTTTTCTAGCATGACTTTCCGTGCCCAAACTCGAGGGTTAAAACTTCCCCGAAACGGAAGGAAGTTGGTACATGACAGGTTTGCGAATGAAAGTTTCTCAGGAGAGTGCCACCTTCCTTGAACCTTCTGTAATCTGACTGATTAGAACTTCAGTGATGTGGATAAGGCCAGAGCCAAATGACACTGGGACATCTTTACTTTCTTAACAGACGTTTATTGCCCTCTTCCGTATGTAACTTGACATCCTTGAGAGTATTAGGTAAACCCGGCAAATGTAAGAACAGACCCCTGATTTCCAACCAACCAATGAGATAAGGATGCTGTCGAATATTCTGAGGTCTATAGCAATTTTTCTTGCTTTTTTTTTGTTGTTGTTGTTTTTGTTTTTCTAGCATTAAGGGAGAAGAGTCTAGGGGGACACGTGGTGAGATAATCTGCATTCACAAATGCTTACAAAGGCAGTGATTTTTTTAACCCTTTTTAAAATTCTTATATGTATGGATGTTTTGTCTTTATGTGTGTCTGTGTACTACATGCATGAAGTAACCCCAGAGGCCCAAGAGGGCATCAGATCCCCTGGAACTGGAGTTACAGATAGTTGTGAGCAACCCTGTGGATGCTGGGAATCAAACCTGGGTCTTCTGGAAGAACAGCAGTGCTATTAACTGCGGAGTCATCTTTCAGCCTTGCTTTGCTTTAACCCGCCTTATGTTTCTGGTGTGGATTTAAACAGTGCCTCATGTGTTTCCCGTGGGCATTTGAAAAGCGATGTATGATATTTTTTGTTGTATCACTATAAAATGGCATAAGACTCTTACCACACTGGAACATGGACTCTGAGAAACTTGAATCTGTGTTTCCAGACCATAGCCACTGCAATTAGGCTCCAGAATAAAGTATCATTTTTATCCTTTGAGGTTGTGGTGGTTTTTTGTCAACAGATATTGTTTAATCAATAAAGAAACAGCTTGCCGGGCGATGGTGGCGCACGCCTTTAATCCCAGCACTCGGGAGGTAGAGGCAGGCGGATCTCTGTGAGTTCGAGACCAGCCTGGTCTACAGAGATAGTTCCAGGACAGGCTCCAAAGCCACAGAGAAACCCTGTCTTGAAAAACAAAAAAACAAAAAAAAAAAGAAAAGAAAAAAAAAAAAGAAACTGCTTGGCCTGATAAAGCAGAACTTAGGTAGGCAGAGAAGACAGAACTGAATTCTGGGAGGAAGAAAGCAGAGTCAGGGAGACACCATGGATCCGCAGCCAGAGGTAGATGTGCTGAAACTTTTCTGGTAGGCCATGACCTCGTGGTGATACACAGATTGATAGAAATGGGTTAAACTAAGATGTAAGAGTTAGCCAATAGGAAGTTAGAGCTAATGGGCCAGGCAGTGTTTAAATTAATACAGTTTCTGTGTGAGTATTGTGGGTGTAACCTAGCCAGGCAGTCGGGAAGACAAGTAGCCCGCTCCTCCTGTTATAAATAAGGAGTTAACTTTCGTGATTATGGGAGCTAACAGGTCACTAGAGGTTAAAGGTAAGCTTGAGACCTAGGAGACACTGTTTCAGTTCAGGTCAAAAGTCAGGAGAACATCAGTGTCCCTGTCCAAGGCAGTCAGGCAGGAGGAGGACATTTCTTCTCAGGGAGGCTTTTCTTATTCAGCTCAGACCTTAGGAGAATGTGTGGGGTCCCCACTTTTAAGAGGGCAGTCTGCTTTACTTAAGTCTGTGGACTCAAATATTAATCTCATCTAGAAATACGCAGAAAGGTTACTTAAGCAACTGCTTGAGCATCACATGGTCCAGGTTAGTTAAAATTAAGTACATGACCTTTGGTCTGAAACTACACCTTTAGTTCAAATTTTCCACAAGCTTAAAAATAAAATGCAAAACTACCAAACTGTCTAAGTAGGCTTAAAATCTCTTTGGACTCTGTATTATTCTACTACTCTAACAAAATATCCACTGCTGGGCACTTGTACCTTAATCTCTTATTTTTCAAGAGTAAGAGCCCAAAGAGCCCAGTATCGGCTGTGGTGATGATGAGAACAGGAGGTAAAATCCGGTCAGGTTGAGTTCTGAGAACATCCTTGCTGGAGGCCAGGGATGCCAGAAGGGAGCTCTGGTTCCTGTCTCTTTGTTATCTCCAAAATGAACATCTTCCTGGAGGCTGTATGTGACTGGATGCTGAGACTGAGAGACCTCTCCTGCAACACAGACCCATCCCCTTAGGCTCCCGCCTATGTCTCTGACTTAAATTTCTCTCTAAGACTCATCCTTTGTGGTCCATGGATTTCATTCTTTAAAATCCTAGGGACAAAAGACAAGAACCTTGAATTCCTGAGGCAAGACAAGAATCGGAAATCTGGAAAGCCACTGGCTCAGACAACTTTGGTGACTGTTGATTCTTCCAGAACCTGGGCTCCCCAAGACAGGTTCTGTTGTCCTCATAGGTGTCCCAATATTTCTGTCTCACTTTGTATCTTCTGACTGGGGTAACTACCTCAAACGACAGAATCACAGAGGATACATGTGTAAGGGACAAGAAGCTAAAGGGTGGCCATTCTCCAGGAGTACTTTAAATTCATCTGAGAACACAACCTCAGGGACCTAAACCCCCTCCCCACAGCAGCCCCACTCTTAAAGACTGTACCACTTTTTAGCTTTACCATAGGAGAGCAACCTCCCATTACACAAACTTCTGGGGGACAAAGCATATTTGAAACGTAGCAAATTCTAAGAGTAAACATAGAGTTTTTATGGTGAAAACAAAATATGGTTTCACAAAACAAAAATTGATAAACAGTGCATCATCAAAATTTAAATCTTTTGTTCTATGAGACCTTATTGAGGTGAAGGATGACCTACATATTTAGAATAAATTTTTACAAATCAGATATCTAGAAAAGTAATATATAAAATATATAAAGAACTCCCAAAGTCCATTGGTAAAAACAAGACAATCCAATTAGAAAGTGGTTAAGAGATCCGAGCAGATACCTCAGAGATGCAGCAGATGGTTGATGGGATATCCATGAAGAGATGTCCGACATTATTATGTCAGGAGGTGCAAATGAAATCCCAATGGAACACTGATGCATACTTAGCAAATGACAAGAATAAGAGTTTGTGACACTATCAACTACTGACAAGGCAGCGGGATGCTAGACACCCATGTAATGTTGTCACGGGTGTGACCTGGTGTGACTCTGGAGAACAGGTACCTGGCAAGTTCTTAAAGAAAAAATTTCAACGACTCAGTGACCAAACCACTATTCTAAACATTAGCCTCAGAAAAATGGATGTTTTTATTCACACAAGTTTTACATAAGCATTTGTAGCGGCCTTATTCATGATAACCAAAATGTGTAGACAAACCAAATATACCTTAAGAAGTGGATCAACTGTAATATTTTTAGAATATTGTAGGAAATAAATTTGAGGCTGTAAAGAAAGAGACCACTCCTCCAAGGAAAGTGTCTGGACAGGGCAAACTCTACCCTTAACCAAGAGTGGAAGTTCAGAAGATCAAATACACAGGAAATGCACTTGGTCTTTATTCTAATTCAGGTGGTGACTATGTCTGTTCCCATTGGCTGAGGACTGTCACAGTCTCATTCGATTGGCCAGTCTTAAAGAACTGACTCCAGGAGAATGAAGAAGGAAGGAGAAGGGGGTTACTACTCTATGCCATGAATTTCTGGAATGCAGAGGGGATTTTTGTGTAAAGAAACATTTTACCAGTTTGGGGAGGGCCTTAAGACATTTATGTAAAAGTCTTATGAGGTGAGGAAAAGATTTGAATTCCATGTTTACACAAGTTTTATAGAATTTGGAAAAAAAGACTCATTTAACAATTTTTACCCTATTGAGTGAAAAAGAACAAACCATTGATAAAATCAACAATCTGGATGAATCGGTATGACATAAGAGAAGAGCTAATTCCTACTGGTTACAGACAAACGATAATTCCTTTTACACGACATTATTGAAATGACAAAGTTATGAAAATAGAAAACAGGTCAGTGCTTACCATAGGCCAAGCAGATAGGAAGAATGGAAGGAATGGGATGTAGACTAGCTATAAACAGCAACATAAGGAACCATTGTAATGGAAGTATCCGTGTCAACACCATCACCCTGATCGTGGCAGTGAAGGATAGCTTGGCTAAGTGGCAGCCCAGGGAAAGCTACACAGAGTGCACAATCTCTGTGTTACAATTGCTGGTGAATTTACAGTCATCTCTGTTGTAATCCGCTGGCCTGGTCTGTCACCTGGGTACCCTGTTCCTTTAAGAGACAAAGCTTCACCCACTCCCAGCCTCCCCCACTTCTGCCTTTCTCCCCAGCTCCCCCCCCCCCCCCCCCCCCCCCCCCCCCCCCCGCCTCTGCCCTTTTGCCCTTTTGCTGGAGAGGCAGACGCTGTCTCACCTTCCCTCCTCCATAATCCATTCTCTCTGAATGGCGAATCTGTCTCTCACCCACCCAGGTCTCCCACCCGCCAAGGGGACCTGCCAAGGCCTCTGGTGGTCCGCCACTGCCCCTCATGGGACCTGTCTCGGGTCACCCCACGTTTATGAATGATAACACTCTTCCCCAAAAACAATCTGTTAAAAAATAATTGGAAAAGTTGATTATAGGAAAAGTCATCTTAGGAATATAACATGAGCAAAAATACATCTTTAAAATGTTTTAAAAATCATAAGGGAACACTATGAGACCCATTCTGTCAGTCTTATTGAAGTTTATATCAAATGAGCATTTTTTTTAAAGATTTATCTTTAATTATGTGCAGGGATAGGATTGTACATATGAGTACCCTCGGAGTCCAGAAGAGGGCATTGGATCTCCCAGAGGTGGAGTTACAGTAGGTTGTGAGATGCCCGGCATACGTACTAGGAACCCAACTTAGGTCCTCTGTAGGAGGAGTAAGCACTCAACCACTGATCCATCTCTAAAGCCCCTCAAATATTTTAAATAAAAATCTAATCAATCTAATGTAAGGAAAAATGCATTCTGTATATATAGTGAAACATGACACTACCCACAGATTCAATTACAATGCGCCAATTTAAAATAAAGTGTTTTTTTGTTTGTTTTTGGTTTTGGTTTTTGTTCTTTTTTGGTTTTGAGACAGGGTTTCTCTGTGTAGCTCTTGTTGTCCTGGAATTCACTCTTTAGGCCAGGCTGGCCTGGAACTCAGATCTACCTACCTCTGCCTCCTGAGTGCTGGGATCAAAGGTGTGTGCCACCAGCATCCAGCATACATGGTTTGTTGTTATTGTTTGTTTTGTAAGAGAAGGGGCTGGAGAGTTGGCTCATCATTTAAGAGCATTGGCCACTCTTCTAGAGGACCCAGACTGGATTCCCAGCAGCTATATGGCACCTCAGAGCTGTCTGTAGCTTCAGTCCCAGGCATTCCAATGCCATCTCTGGCCTCAACAAACACTGCATGCAAGTGGTGCATAGACCTGCATGCAAGCGAAAACCCATACACACAAATGAATAAGAAAATAATTAGAAAAGAAGAAAAGAGAAATCCTGAAGGTTAGTGGTGTATAGGTAACCCCTAGTAAACACCCTGATATATCTGCATATAGCGTTAAATCTTTAACTGAAGCAATAGATTGCCCCAGAGTTGTGTGTGCTCCAGTAGAGTTCCAGGAGAGAAACCTTGACACTGAAACCCAACAAGGAGAAGTGTCCCAACTATTCTACTTCATGTATGAGTAAATTATCAAAATTGTGGAAATGCATAAAGGACATTAATGGCATGAATTTGTGGTCTCATCCCAGGAATCTAAGGAGGGCTTAGCATTAGAGAATATGTCTGTGTAGTCAAATTTACCTTGTATTAGTGTCCTATGGCATCTAGTACTAACTCATCTCACTGTGTGTCCCTGGGCTAAAACAGAAATGCCTGTAAGTTTCACTGCTTTCTCCTGTGGGGTTCATGGGAGAAGAAATGTCTGTGTCTGTTGCACCTTCTAGAGGCCACCACATTCCCCAGCTCATGGCTCTCTCTCCTCTGCCTTCAAAGTCTGCAGGGATATTCAAATTGTCTTTGTTCCATTCTGTCCTAACCCCTTTGCTGGATTTCTACTTTCAAGAGTCCACCAGGGAAATCCAGGACAGATTGATTGATTAGTAACTGCAATTACATCTGCAACCTTATTTATTCATTTATTGCCTTGTAAGGTAGCATATTCATGGGTTTTAAAAAAAACCAAACAGGAAAGGAATAGTTAGGAGTCCAATAGTCTGCCTACGTTCTTCAGGGAAGAAACATCACAGTATAGAAACTGCATTAGTCGGTTTTCCTTTACTATAACACAATACCATGAAAAACAACTTTCAAAGAGGAAGGATGAATTTGGTTCACAGTTCTGAAGGTTCCAGAATCTGGCTTGACCACCCTTGTGGAAAGGCAGCAAGACCACGGTGAGGAGTGTTTCACGTTGGCTCAAGCTACTTCATGCCAAGCAAAAAGCGAGAAGAAGGACGGGGCTAGGGTTCCTCACCTCTTTCCAGAGCATGCTAATAATGTCTTTCAGCTGGGCCACGCCCACTAAAACTCCTGCTGTCTCCCAATAGTCCATGGCCCCGGGACAAAGCTTTAGCACGTGGGCTTTGGAAGATGCAAGATATAGCAATCACAATAGATTAAACAAGACATTCACAGAATTCTTCCTCCCCTTATTATAAGCATCTCGGTATATATAGAGAGACTTCCTTCACTTGATCATGTACCAGAAACCAAAAGAAAAATGCACACTTATGAGAACATTCTTCTAAAACCCGGAAGGAGACAAGAATCTACAGTCCTGATTCCGATGTTCCTAGTCACCGTTGCGGTGGAAGTCGTATTCAGCACATGGAGACAAGAAAAGCCAGGCACAGGAAAAGGAAAATAAATCCTAGCCTAACAGTGTACAGGTTAATTAGTTCAGTTAACAAGGGCACTACCCTGAGCAAGGCGTTCTCACCGCTAATGTCCAGGCACTCAGGACACTAAAGCAGGAGGAACAGTTTGTGAGTTCAAGGTCAGCCTGGGCTAGAGAGAGCGGGACTCTGTCTCAGAAACAGAACAAAATAGACCAAGACTGCTATCCAACCACTGTAAAAGAAAATGGTTTAGACGTGTGTGAATCGTCTAAAATAAATTCACAAGAACTTTGTTGAGGAAATTCTGAAGACATTATTGGAATTCATTCATTAAAGACAAGGGAAAAAGCTAGGAAGACATAATTAAATTTATAGGCTGACTTCATGGGCTAACCACGAAGGTCTCCGTCAATATCTCATAAATTCCAAGCCAGTGCAGAGACACTCCCGCTGTGGTCAGTGCTTGTGTGTGCGGGGGCAGAGCTGATAAGCACCCGTGAGGAAGCTAGCTGTAAAGAGCCTGTGTGTGGGCAGGGCAGAGGGCTGCAGACTGCAAAGGAGTGCCCAAGAAAGGCCACACGTCTGGTGCAGGGCGCTTGTCACCTCAAAGATAACACCTAAAATGGTGACACAGGTGTCCTTGTGATCCAGGTTGGAAGAATGCAAGATAGAGATTGGTGGGGCAGCAGTGAGCCGGAAGATGGCTTCTGCTGTACTCACCCTACCTGCCTTGGTTTAAATTCTTCGAACAAATATCTGTGCGCACTGTGTACTGCCGGGGTAGATGCCAGTGACACTTTGGTGAACTGGACAAACAGGACACAGTGGAGAAGGCAGATATTTGAAAGTGAATACACGCTGAGCATCCCTAATCTTGAAGTTTGAAATAAAAAATGCCCCAAATGTCAAACCTTTTTGAGCACAAACATGATGTCCCAAGTGGAAAAGTTCACACCGGGCCTTAGGAGAAGGTCCTGGGGAACATGCAGAAGCACTAACAAGATGTTACAAAATTATCTTCAGGGGATCAACAGATGGGCAAAGGTGCTTGTGGCTGAGCCTGATGTCCCGGGTTCTGCCCCTGGCTCAATCTAATGACTTGAATTCTACCCCTCTGGAGCCTATGTGGTGGAAGGAGAGAATTAACGCCTATAAAATGTCTTCTAACCTCCACGAGCACACCATGCCATGTGTATGCATGCACACACTCGCAAAATAAATAAATGGATGTAAAAAAAAATGTTGTGAAATGTAAGTGTATTTAGTGTTAAGACTTGAGCCTGTGAGTTGAAGTGCTGACAGGGGAGCCACCCCTGTGATATTGGTTCTACCATACTGGTAGATGAATTAGAATTTCTGTGGCCTTGAAAACATGGAACCCTGCATGTCCGGAGCCAAATTATCTTGGAATATCCTTAGGCTCCTTAAAAGGCATTCCTTGTCAAGTTCTGTATTTGACCTAAAGGTTTTGTGACTATTGGGTGAAATCTAGCAGCAGCTCAAAGGCCAATGACACCGTCAGGTAACAGCAGAGGCCGATACAGGATTTCTCTGCTTTGCTGGGCCCAATCCACCTGATCACCATCACCATAAAATCAAACTTGCCTTGAGTTGGAAATGCCTTTGTTATGTTACTATAAAAACATCATGAAAACGTTGCCAGGTTGGAATGTGAATATTGAAGTAACTTTAACCTAAGTTCCTGGGCCACTGTACTCATATTTGATATCAGAATTAAATATATCTGTCATTGTCTTTGAGGTCAGAACTGGTTTTGCATTGACAGGTCCCTTCCCAAGGCATCTTTGTGTGTACGTGCAAATATTTTATAATATTGAAAAACTCCAAGATCTAGAAGCATTTCTGGCTCTAAGTGTTTTATATTAAGGACATCCAACCATGGTGACATGTGTGATGAGCTACAGGAAGCAGAAGAAAACAAAGTCAGACAAGAGACTTTGCACAGCAACACAGGTGTAACTGTGAACTGGGGTGAAATCGCACGCTACAGAGATGATGGAGTAACTGCGAGCCAGAAGAGGGGTGTCCGCCTCCCTCTCCCTGCCTTCCTTCAGTTAAAGCAATGTTCTCAACCTTCCTATTGCCGTGACCCTTTAATTTATTCCTCATGTTGTACTGATCCCCAACCCTAAAATGATTTTGTTGCTACTTCATGACTATAATTTCTCTACTGTTACGAATCTTAATGTAATCTAATATGTAGGATACTGGATAGGCGACCCTCAAAGGTTGAGAACCACTGGTTTAAAGTCTTTTAATTTAGAAACAAAGCAAGCTGCACTTAACGCTATGAGGAAATCCTCTCTGCTTTGTGGGACAGGAGGAATGGGCAGAAGTTAGACCCCGTTAGGAGAATAGAGTGTTTCTTTAGATGAAACAAAATGTTCTGGATAAAGCAAGTGCTATTCATGAAGTCTGTCCTGGTTTATATTGATATTGTATATAGTGATAAACATGGTGATCAAAGGCCACTCGGGGAGGAAAGGGTTTATTTCACAAGATGTTTCCAGGTTAAAAATCCATCATTGAGCCAAGTCGGGCAGAAACTCAAGGCAGGAACCTGGAGGGAGGAACAGAAGAGGAAGTCATGGAGGATACAGTGCTCTGTCTCTCCCCCCCTCCTCCCCCCCCCTCTCTCTCTCTCACACACACACACACACACATACACACACACACACACACACCGTTTTCTTCAATAGAAGAACAGTCAATATATAAATTCATAAAGGTTTTTAGACTTTGTAGACTCAGTCATCTGCTTTGTTAGTGTTTCAAGCTAGAATTTGGTAGGAAAAATAATTAAGCTGAAATTATTGAGACAGAAATTGTTCCCCTAGATATAACTGTTCTTAAAAAAAAAAAGGAAAAGCTGTTTTCCTTTTGAGTAGTGAACACAAGCCTTGTAAACAGTTTGCAGAGGGCTCAGAGCACAGCTCACTGTAATTCCTTCCAGGTCACAGGCTGGAAGGAAACTGATGATTTGACAGATCTCCAAAGAAATAGATGAGGGAAAATATAGACAGCTAAAATGACTTCCTGGCATAGTTTATCTCTTTGAAGATGCAGCCTGTCAGCCTCCTTTGGATCAAGGTTCCCCCAAACACCTGGGACTAATTGCCAGGCCATGGAACCTTTGGGAAATGGGAGAACCTAGTTGATGGAGGCTAAATCCTTGGGAAATGCTTTTGAAGGGGATGTGGGGACTCCTCCGGCCCCTCACTTCTCAGCAGCAGTGAGGAGAGTAGGTTTCCTAGATCTATGAGACTTCGACTTGCCGGAGGCCGGAAGTGGTCACAAACCAAACCTCTGAAACCATAAGCCAAAATAAGTCTTCCCTCAGTGTAATCTGGTTATTTTAGGCACGTTGTCACAAGAATAGGTAGACGCTGTAATACACTTCAGTAAATGCGGCATCTGATCAATTCCTCAGCCCTGTCGTGATCTTGGCTGTGCCTGTACAGGCAAGATGTTCTTTTCATTCAAGTCCTGCCGTGTTTGCACGTCTTGCCTACCTACCCTCGCTAAGGTGTTTCAAATCAGTAACCAAATACTCCTGACTTGAAAACCGCTTCTTGAAAACAAAAGCAAATAAAACACTGAAAATACTGATAGAAAAATGCCATCCGTTCCCCCGAGGCAACTCCCCGAGACAGACCAGCTCTTCCTTTAAATGATAGGGAGACAGAAACCCAGCTTGAGGGTGGATGGTCCCCAAACTGCTGTGGCTGCTTGCTCCCTCCCATCATTCCCCTGCAGCCTTTGTGTGCAAGTTAGAGACATCGCTCAGAGTTTAGATGATGGCAAACGGTTGAGGGGACAGTTCACGTGAGTGACTCAGAAGGACTCCTACCATCCTGTGGATAGCTCTGCAGCTTGCTAGGCCTAAGAGTTGAGGAGGGTTGCAGTGGGGTATATCTGGAGAGTCGCTAATAACTGAGTTTCCTTCAGCCCTCTCTGGGTTCTGCCATTCACTGATTCAGAAGGCCATTGCAGTAATGGTACCTAAAAGTTTGACTTTGCTTAAAAGTTTCTAAAAATACCATCAATAGAATCTACCTGGATTTTGCACACCAGGATCTCTAAGTCTATAAAGATTGATGGGTCTCTTTTACAAACAAAGAAACTGAGCCGGCTGCTTGGTCCCAACACTGGGGACAGAAGTTCCATACCCTGAGGCCAGAGGAAGTCTAGGAATCCAAGATCTCTAACTGCCACCTCAGGGACACACCAGCCCAGGGCCACTGAGTCTTTTCACATCTCTGTTTCCACACGCGGAAAGAGAAATGATCATACTGGCTTGCCCACACCCAGGGCCCTGGTGTGACCACTGTAAGATGATATAGGAGAGGACTCTAAGCCACAGGCGGGGAGGAGCTTGAATGCAGCCCCTCGGGCACATTAAAGGCTGGTGCTTCCTGGCCATTGTCTGTGCATTTATGGAGGAGTTCCTGCAGAGGTCACCAGGCCCCAGGCAGTGACGCAGGACTTCCTAGGGTGGAGCCAGTACTAAGGGTGGGAGAGAGTGTCCTGGAGTTGAAAAAAGAAAATCCTTGTTTGTTCCCAGAGAGTTTGATAGACAGGTTTGAGACAGGATGTATGTGCACTTTGAGGATAGGAGCCCAGAATGGGCAGCACAGGCCGGTGGGGTAAGGACACAATCTAGGTGACGTGGATGTGGACAGGTCCTTAGGCTTAGTAGCTTAGTACCCCTCCATCCCTTCTGCACAGTGTGCCTTCCTCCCAGGGGCTGTAGTGAACAACTCCTGGTGTTAGTGCCTGTGTTTCCTCATGGATTGCTATGGGTTTTGCCTTCTCCGTGACTCAGTTTCCCCCCATCGGTAATTTTTCTTTTTCTGTGTTACGATCAAAGTCAGACTAACTGTATGTGGGGGGGAGGTGCATATGTATGTGTATGTGTGTTTGTGTGTGTGTGTGTGAAACAGAGAGAGAGAGAGAGAGAGAGAGAGAGAGAGAGAGAAGAGAATAAAGGGAAAACACACTTATGTCATTGTTAAGTTTTTTTTCTTTTGGCCAACATGATCATGCGAGCTTCTGAAAATGCAAGAATCTGGATGGTATAAGTTGACATTTCTCCTGCACAAATCTCTGCCTGGCTGTCCTTTTAGTGTCCTAAGGCGTTCTCTCATAGATGTGTGGCGGGGGCTAGAGATACCCTCAGAAGGTGGGAAAGATGGATATTTATTAGCCCAACCACCTCCAAAGGACTTAGGGGAGAAAAGAGACAGGGGAATAAACTTGAGTTGATGCTGAGGCAGCCTGAATGAGAGTAGACAGGAGGTGGGAGCGGTGTTCTGAGTGCTTACTGTGTGCTGGGGGCTCACATCCCGGGGACATCTTCTTTGAACTGTAAGCTACCTTCCTCAGGACAGGCATGCTTCTCAGTCTTGTCCAGTGGGACCCTTTAGTGAGGGAAGACGAACTCCAAACTCAGGAAAAGGAATGAAGTTTACTTCTGAATCCTTGAACCAAAGTCAGTCATTTGGGTCTCCTGGAATTACAAAAGAAAGCTAAACTGTATCTTTTATATATATCTCTGGCATCTACTAATAAATCAAGTCCAATGGGAACCAAATTTCCCTTCCAAACTCCCTAAAACTAGAGTATAATTAAAAAAATTAAACATCATTATCTGAATGAACCATATAGGTTTGGCTTGAGGAAGGAACGGGTCAGGGAGGATACAACCAGAGCTCAGAGGTGCGTTTCCTGCAACTGCATCTCGTCGGTAGTAGCCAACAATGTCTCCTGCTGCTCATTGTTAAGTTGGGAGTGTAGACCCCATCCCCTCACATCTATCCCAGCCCCCAGGCCTGAGAGTTGTATCGGTCTGGACTCCAAATCCCATCAGGCCAGGGAGGGATCAGGACCACTCCCACAGAGTATTTAAGTGAACTCCCAAAAGAGGATCATGTGGTCTCTTTTTCTTCCTCCCGGTGGGTGGTTGAGTTAGTGGTCTCCCGGTTTCCCCTCAGGGCCATCCTAGAGTGCAGGAATCCCATTAAACCTGGATATTTTTTAAACCTACAAGAGGAGGGGAGGGGAGAGGGAATGAGAGCATTGGGGGCGCTACCCTCAAAAAAGATTAACATGGTTCTTTTTGTTAGTTTTTTTTTTTTTATCAAAAGAACAAGCCTGCGCCCTGAGTCTCTGGCTTCTCTTGATGTTTGATCTCACAATACTCCAGCTATGATGACACTATTCACCATCAGCCCTTCACAAGAGACATAACAACCGGGGCCTCCTGTTCTTCAATATTCAGCATCTAAAATAACACGCTCAATTGGCCTCATTCTGTGTGTAGTACCCTACCTCAGAAGCATGTATTGGGGAAGAGGTTGTAGGGTAGGAAAAATGTTCAGATCTTGAAGTTTGTGGAAAGCACACAACCTAAACCAACCAACCAGAAGATGTGGACCAATAGTTGTCAGGTTCTCTTCCATATTTAGAAGAAGTCAGTTCAATAGAGGAAGGTCCTGTCAAGATCTACCATTTGTGTCTGCGCTTGAGTTCTGTCCTCTGTGTCTGCACTTGGGTTCCATCCTTTGTGTCTGCGCTTGGGTTCCGTCCTCTGTGTCTGCACTTGGGTTCCATCCTTTGTGTCTGCTCTTGGGTTCCATCCTCTGTGTCTGCACTTGGGTTCCATCCTCTGTGTCTGCACTTGGGTTCCATCCTCTGTGTCTGCTCTTGGGTTCCGTCCTCTGTGTCTGCTCTTGGGTTCCGTCCTCTGTGTCTGCTCTTGGGTTCCATCCTCTGTGTCTGCTCTTGGGTTCCATCCTCTGTGTCTGCACTTGGGTTCCATCCTCTGTGTCTGCACTTGGGTTCCGTCCTCTGTGTCTACACTTGGGTTCTGTCCTATGTCTGCACTTGGGTTCCATCCTCTGTGTCTGCACTTGGGTTCTGTCCTATGTGTCTGCACTTGGGTTCCGTCCTCTGTGTCTGCACTTGGGTTCTGTCCTATGTGTCTGCACTTGGGTTCCATCCTCTGTGTCTACACTTGGGTTCTGTCCTATGTCTGCACTTGGGTTCCGTCCTCTGTGTCTGCACTTGGAGTTCTGTGCTTCAAAACTACGTTGCGTGGGGACTTTGTTTTATCTGGTGAAGAGGGATGAACACCGTGCTCTATCTTGGAGAAAAGATTCTATCATCTCAGGAAATGAGGACAACTCCAGCCTTGACTCATAGAACAGCTCCTGTCCCCTAAGATGGCAGAGGCCATGATTTCATGGTACAGGTTTCTCATCTGGCAGTATGATTAGAATTTGTCCTTAGTCCTTGGGCATATCTCATTTGTAAAAGTGAAGACAGTTTCAGTTACTGTGGACACCTAGATATGCTCCGGATATCCCAAGGGAACTGTTTCCTAAACCCTTCTGTTTCCCAGTGAAAGTGTAGCAATCGAGGTTCTTGGCCAATCCAAGAGTGAACTTGCCATGCACGTGCTTGACAAGTGACACTGAATGCGTTGTCCTGGGTCAGCTGTGTCTGGCCTCACAGCCTCCCTAATCCAGGCGTCCCTTTAAGATCTGCCAAGTCTCCCCAAGGGCATCACTTTGGAGTCTGGTTCTGATTTGTTCAGCCCATCTCACTTTTCCTCACTTGCCTCTGAACATTACATCTGGGTGGTCCTACAGTGCACCCTGAGCCTGGGCATACACTACCTTTCATCACTTGCCTCTGGACGTTACATCTGAATGGTCTCGCCATGCACCCTGAGCCTGGGCACACACTGCATTTAATCACTTGCCTCTGGACGTTACATCTGGATGGTAGCGCTGTGCACCCTGAGCCTGGGCACACACTGCATTTAATCACTTGCCTCTGGATGTTACATCTGGATGGTTTCGCTGTGCACCCTGAGCCTGGGCACACACTGTATTTTATCATTTGTCTCTGAATGTTACATCTGGATGGTTCTGCAGCGCACCCTGAGCCTGGGCATACACTGCATTTAATCACTTGCCTCTGGATGTTACATCTGGATGGACGTGCAGTGCACCCTGAGCCTGGGTACACACTGCATTTCATCATTTGCCTCTGAATGTTACATCTGGATGGACGTGCAGTGCACCCTGAGCCTGGGTACACACTGCATTTCATCATTTGCCTCTGAATATTACATCTGGGTGGTCCTACAGTGCGCCCTGAGCCTGGGCACACACTGCATTTAATCACTTGCCTCTGGACGTTACATCTGGATGGTCTCGCTGTGCACCCTGAGCCTGGGCATACACTGCACCTCTAAAGTCCTCTAAGAATCTTGTCAACAGTGATCAGATCCCATTTTCTTCTGTATCGCATGAGTCAGTCTGATGTCACTATGTATAGTATGAGCTTTGCTAAGGATTGATTTTTCTTGTTGTGTGCAGGGAATATGTAAAAGCAGCATCAGCAACAACACCAATAGTGCTAGAGAGACTGAGGGAGGTCAGTACCACGTAACTGCACAAAATGACTTGAAAGCTGATCCTGCAGGGCTCGTGTTTAGTAGACAGCGAAGAGTGCGTGGTGGAGAGGGGTGCCTTAAGGGAGCGGGATGTACAAAGACAAGGACCAACTGGTCTTGCAACACTCGGGTAGGCAGGAATGCAGGGGCATGCCAGTCATGGCTAGGAGGTAGGTGGAAATGAGAAGTCTTGAATGCTCACACAGAAACAATAATAACACTTCCCCAGACCGTGCCATCATCCTGGGGTGATGAGGAGGGAGATGTGTCAAAAACACAAAGATGGAGCACAGAAGCAAGGCAGGTGGGAAATCAGGACTCTGAGGTCATCTGGAGAACTCACGCCCTCCCTCAAATTAGGGGTATCCAAACAGAGCCCCCAAAGCTTTACATGAAGCCAGAAACTCAGATGTTTTATACAGAATCTCTCAACTGGAAAAGCACTAGGTAAAACAATAAAACATGCCTGGGTCTCCAGTAGGTCGATAAGGAACTGGCTGATGATTCCCTGTAACAGAGGTGTAAGTCCTTCCCTGGTCTACCCTTCACCGTGAAGTGCCACAGCCACTTAGTGACCCTCAGGCATCTTTCTGAGTGATCACCAATGGTTATGGCCTGTCTCTGGTGATAGAACAGGGGAAGATCTCTCAGGATGGTCGTGCAGGGCATGTGCTTATGTTTCACAGGGATACAATCGGAGCAAATTGGGTGAAGGAAGCCTGAGAACATCAATGGCTGAAGCAAGGAAGAAATGTGTCCCCATAGTCCTTCGGTAATGAGCTTTGCTATCCTGACAACTGTTGACTTCCAAAGGCAATTCTGGAACCAGTCTCTTAAGACCTGTTCAGAAACAGAAAGGCCCGATGAAGAGAAAGCAGGGTGGATGGTGGTCTGATGAGCGGCAGGAACAGCTGTCATTCCTACCTTCAAATGTCTCCAGGGTGGTTGGGTATCAGCTTCTTCGGTGTGACTCTACGGGCCAAGGGTGTAGGGAAACAGACTTCAACCTAACACAGATGCCGAAAGCGAGGGTGGGCTGCATTTAAGTGCCCATCCTACTCTGTGTGTCTAGGAACCCAGGCCTGGGCTAACCAGTTAGTGTTTGGGGTGCTAAGTGGAGGGAAGGGCTCCTTTGGATGAGCTCTGGAGTCCCCTCTGCTCCAGAAAGGTTGTGCCATGACATACTTGTGTTAATGGGCACAGCTTGTTGTGATTTCTTCATATTTTGTCTCTGGAGATGGCACTCTCAGGACAATAACGAACCCAGCAGTACTGTATTCTAGAGGCACGGGCTCGGGAAACACAGGGGACTGACAGCGTTATGTTTTGTGATCACCTCAGAATAATTAAATATAAGCCTGGCTTCCATGAACTAGGAAGAGAAATGGGCACATAGGATATGAGTCTAAAATTCATAAAATGTCAAGTGGGGCTTTTATTGTGTTTAGTCTAGAAGTGAATCCTCTCTATCTGATATATCGCCTGCCAAGAGTTTCTCCTGTTCTGTGCCTTTTCACGGCCTTGACCATTTCCTTGTTGTACAGAAACTGTCTTAGAAAAGAAAAGCCTTTTTAATTGTATTTTAATGAACGAATGAATGAATGTGTGTATGTGCCCACATGTGAATACTTTAGCCATAGCGTGTGTGTCGAGGTCAGAGGACAGCTTGTAATGGCAGGTTCTCCCTTTCTGTCTTATAGGTCCTGGGATGGAGCTCAGGTTTTCCCACTGAACTATCTCACTGGCCATGTGGGGTTTGGGCAGCAGTTTCCTTAGGCTCTAGTTAGTGATCTGTTGGCCTTATTTTCTGCACAACCAGGGTTCTGCTCAGAAAGTATGCCTCTGCTCACATGTTGAAGTACACTCCAACCACATACACTGAGGCCCTTAATCCGCTGGAAGCTGATTTTTGTGTAGGCTAAGAAGTAAGAATTTAATTTAAGTCTTCTATGTGTGGATACCCAGTTTCCCCAGCACCAGTTGTTGGTGATTCTGTGTTATTTCCAAGGTGTATGTCACATTTTTGTCAAAAACCAGGTGGTTGTAGTTGTTCAAAGTTATATCTGGGTCCTCTATGCCAACCCATTGGTCCTCTATGGATTCTCTGGGCAGAAGTCACCGTTCCCATCTGTAATGGGTAGCCGCTTCAGTCTACACAATGGGTCCTCTATGCCAGTCCACTGATCTGGGTGTCTGTTATCATTCTGTGTGGATCAGAGGGCTAAGGCCAGAGATGTAGGGAAACAAATCCTAACCTATCAATCATGATATCAAAAGATGGGATGGGCTGCCTTCCAAAGCATTGTGTATCTGTCACAATAGGCATCCAATCTCCTGGGCAACAATAGTCCCTGTTTGGGGACAACTTCACCCCCTCATCTATGTAGGTAGTCCTGGTTAAGCCCAGGGGCTCATGAACAGAAACAAAGCTAAACAAAGAAACATAGCGGTCGGTCGGGAGACTTTGGGGAATAAAGAGGATGATGGGGGTAAGAAGGGAATAAGATAGGGTGGGAGGGGTAAATATGACCTCAATGTAATAAATGTGTATGAGATTATTCAAGAGTAGATGAATTAATAAAAGAAGTCAGACGGATGAGTCATTGAACTAAACTCACTCTGAAGGTAACATGGGAAAAAAATAAGAAAGAAGTGGAAATCAAGCAATTAGAAAGTGAAGGATTCACACAGACTCCCAGGTGACCAAACAGGAGCGGAAGCTACTGGAAGTATGGAAACATATTTACATGGCAATAAAGGAATCCTTTGTGGCAGGCAGGTGATCCTGCCCCCGGCTCTCCTCCTTTCTGAGTTCTAGGACGCAGTGGGGCTGGAGGCACGGTGTTTGGGGAAATGGTCTCTGCTACTCCTCATCATAGGTAATACATCCATCATTTGGTGACTCTCTACAGAAGGAACTTAGGATGTAAGAGCAGAAGGGAATGCTGGGAAACCATCTCTCCATCACACAGGAGGAAAAGCCAAGGTCCAAAGAGCGATCCCGTGCAGACGCAGTGGGTAAACGGCGGCGCGTTGGAGCTGTGTAATTTTTCTTTTTGTCATTAACAAGGGGGATGTTGATGCTGGGAAAGGCAGAGCTTGGGCTTCTGCCTTAAAAATATCATCTGTGGGAATTAACACGGAAAGCCTCTCAAATGAAGCCGCGTCTTCTGTTCCACACACGGAAAGTCAGCTTCCTGCTGACAGGATCAAGGTTGGGATACACGCTCTTGAAACGGTCAGATGCAATGTGTGATGTTCACAGACGCGGGCTCAGGGTCTCCCGGCCTTTGAATGGACCTCGCTTGAAAGGTAGAAAGAGATTTTCCCTGGAGCACCGGTTTCCAAGCCAGTAGGATTGCATCTCTGAAGGTCAAGTAACAGAGGCATTGTCCAGCCTGTCGGTATTGGCTTATATATTTTCAAGCCTGATTGTCACAGACTGTTCTTGGGTGGTGGCTGTAGGATACCATCATAATCATGCTTTCTCCTCCTGTCCAGGACAAGAGCCTCTTATCTCCCTCCTCGCCTTTGTCTCTCCTGGACTACTCTAAAACCTGCTCATCAGGCCCCCTGCTCCACCCAAGTCCCTGTCCCTGCACCACGCCACTGGCCAGACCCTTTAAACACAGATTCAGGCTGCTCAGTTCCAACACTCTTGATGGATTCCTTACTAATTTGAGAGAGAAATCCTACCCCTTAGAATTGCCAAAAGGAGCTGGAAAACCAAGCTACTTCCTTATCTGCGCCTTGCACGCAATGGCCTTCTTGATGTCCAGCCTCTGCCTACCAACACTGGTGGATACTGCTGCTCCCTCTGACCCAGTCAGTCCTCCTCAGATGTCCACAAGGCTGAGGCCTCCTGATCTTTTTGTCTCTCAGCTCCTGAGGCCTCAGAGAAGGTGCCTCTGAACACCATCCAAGGCCCTTCCTGGACTTTCTATGGCTGTCACCCTGTAAGCATTTTCTTCAGAACACTTACCAGTGTGTCCATGTTGTATTTATTTTGCTTGTTTCTCTCTTGAGCTCAAGGAGGGACTTGAACTGTCTGATTTGTCACTATAGTTTTAACTCCTAGGACTGTTCTTTTCCAGGATTGTAGATCAGGGAACGTTAGTGTCAGGAAGGAAGGGGAGAAGGAGGAAGGGACAGAGGAGAGCGGACAGTAGTGACTCTTCTTATTGCTGTGACCAGATAGCAACAACTGAAGAGAGGATTTCTTTTTTTAATTGATTTTATTGAGCTCTACATTTTTCTCTGCTCCCTTTCCTTTCTCTCCCCTCCCCTTCAACCCTCTTCAATGGTCCCCATGTTCCTAATTTACTCAGGAGATCTTGTCTTTTTCTACTTTCCAGGTAGATTAGCTCCATGTATGCCTCTCTTAGGGTTCTTATTTTTGTTTAGGTTCTCTAGGATTGTAAATTATAGGCTGTTTTTTTTTTTTTGCTTTATGTCTAAAAGCCACTTAAGAGTGAGTACATATGATATTTGCCTTTCTGGGTCTGGGTTACCTTACTCAATATGATGTTTTCTAGATCAATCCATTTGTCTGCAAATGTCAAGACGTCATTATTTTTTTTTCTGCTGTGTAGTACTCCATTGTGTAAATGTACCACACTTTCCTTATCCAGTCTTCATTCGAGGGGCATTTAGGTTGCTTCCATGTTATGGCTATGACAAACAATGCTGCTATGAACATAGTTAAGCACAAGCCCTTGTGGTAGGATGAAGCATCCTTTGAATACATACCCAAAAGTGGTATTGCTGGATCTTGAGGAAGGTTGTTTCCTAACTTTCTGAGAAATTGCCATACTGACATCTAAAGGTGCTGTACCAGTTTTCACTCCCACCAGCAATGCAGGGGTGTTCCCTTTATCCCACATCCTAAGAGAGGATTTTTTCCTGTGCTCTGCTTGAGGTCAGTTAGTCCTGTGGAGGACGGCATGTTACCAGAAAACTGTGGCCACGATGACTGGAACTTGCTTATATGTAGGCAGATAAGAAAGACCACAGGAACTCTGGGCTCTCAGGTGGTTTTCTCGTTTTCCACTTTTTATTCCAGCACATTCAAGTTAAGCATCTCTATAAACAGCCCCACAGGCACACTCGGAGGGACGTCTCCTAACTGACTTTGAGTCCTGTCAAGCTGGCAACCTAGAGCAGTCATTACAGAAGGGATAGAGCTGAGAGGAAACCTCTTGGATCTGGAGATGTTCTAGGTGGTTTTGGACACGAGAGAGTGATACTTACAAGTCTTAGCTGTGGACCTCAAGACTCCAGAGCAGTAAAATTTTGTGGCAAGCCAGATACTTGGGGAATCATCACATTTTCCATTATAGGCTGTTCATTGAATTGCCTATCTGTGTGTGTGTGGGGGGGGTATACAGAGGCCAAGAGAGGGGAGGATGGCCAGCAAGTGAGAACTCTCAGTTCACAGATGGGTGGACCTGTTCCTACCTGGGAGATTTCTGATGCCAGCACCTGCCACTGCATAAACTGCTTCAGGAGAGTTGCCTTTAGGTAACAGACTTAGAGACAGAGCTGGGGTATTACATGTGGGGCCTGAGGAAAGAGCAACTCCCAGACAGCTCCTAGAACTGGTCTTGTCCAGGAGTGTGGATCAGGGGATGCTTGTGGCAGGAAGGAGGGGACAGAAGAGCCGATATCAGTGGCCCTTCTGATTGCTGTGACCAGATATCAACAACAACTTAAGAGAGGAGTTCTTTCCACACGTGCCTTGTGGACAGTTAGTCCTGTGGGGGAAGGCATGGTCTTCTGAGTCACCAGCAGGAGCTGGTCAGAGGTTGTCCCTTACACAGCTGTCACATGGCAAATGATGGCATGGGATGGAGGAAGCTTGCTCTGGGGAGGTGAGATAACAACAAATGGCCTTCCTCAGCTCTGAGAGCATCCCCATGGGTAGACACAAGTCACAGAAACATAAACTGTCAGTCACCAGGGGGAGGCTGTGAGGACCCTACCACAGCTGTGGGAAGGAGTGTGTGGTGGGGTGTGCCTGGCCGGGCCTAAGGTCCTCTGACATCCAGATCAGTTTTCCTTCCTGCTGCTACCAAGCGGACTCTCAGAAGCCGCCAGGAGGGGGTTCAGCCCATCATGGAAAAGTCAATTCCCTGGGGCTCTAACTTATAACTTTGTTTGCAGATAGGGAGCCTTTTCCGCCTCGCTCCTCATCCTGAGCCTTTCTGCCTGTAACAATCACATTATTTAATTTAGACGAGTGAAGTTACCTTAGATCAATTATACTTATTTTTCCTGTGTAATTTCCAAAGCTTAATATCTACATTCAGGCCCAGCCTGGGGGACAGCTTGTCTAGCAGAGTCCTAAACGATTTCAGCCTTTAATTCAATTGTACTTCTACCATGGCCTGAGCAGCGAGCATAATTCTTTTATCCCTAAGATGTCTCATTAGCAATAATCTAATAGCTCACATTAAAATATAGGTCACTGAGGTGGGCTGCTGATCGAAGACTTGTCATAACTTTGAAGGCCGGACAGCGGGACCGGGTCCCCCAACACAGTCACATCCCAGCTTCAGGCTTAATGTTGAAGCAACTGATTCAACAAAACAGTTTATTTTCTGAAGTTCAAGGTTGAGAAGTGACTTTGGCAGGGAAATGGGTTGATGTCTATGATTCTGGGTGGGATGAAGTAAAGGACAATATTTCTTGCCAACATAACATAATAGGAAAGTTCTTTGGACTCAGCTATTGGCTGGAACCTCATTCCAGTCATGACAGGAGCACACATGATGACCGGGACCACAACTGTTGTGTTCCCTGGCCTCAGTTTGCATACTCATAAAAGGGAATGGTGGTGAGGTCAGGTGTCACGCTACCTAGATGCTGGTACTCCGTGCTTCACTTGTCCTGGAGTGCTCTTGGTGTTTTCTTCCCAATCAATTCACTTTCCTTAATCACATCCATTTGTTTAAAAAAGGGAAATTCACATATCAACTTGGCAAAATCTCAAGAACA
This sequence comes from Microtus oregoni, assembly GCF_018167655.1. Taxonomy (NCBI): domain Eukaryota; kingdom Metazoa; phylum Chordata; class Mammalia; order Rodentia; family Cricetidae; genus Microtus; species Microtus oregoni. The sequence goes on along the minus strand of NW_024543063.1, from coordinate 58,588,422 downwards.
TTTGCAGGAGGATTCATGTGGAGTGATAGCATTTACATAAACTTACAACTACGTGAAGTGATGCTTTCTATTGTTTAGACAGGCCAAAGGGATCCCTGCCACCAGAGGTCAAGGTAGAGGTTACCTTTGGGCAGAAGGGAGGGGATGCTGATTGGAAGTGTTCACAGGGTAACTTTTGTAAGGACTGCTTGTTTCTTTTTAATATCCCTCATGTAGTTGGATGGGTATATTTATTAATAAAAAAGTTAATTTACAAGTAGTTCAGTTTCCTTTGAGTGTAAAGTCACACGCACACACACACACACACACACACACACACACATATATATATATAATATAGAATTTTAAGGTTACCCACATATTTTAGGAATATATATGCATATGTATAGCTAATGATACATGCGAAGTATATTATGTACATCCATGTATGATATATGCTGCACAAATATAGATACAATACATGTACTTAATATATGGTAAACCTGCGCAAACATTTATAGGCAGTAGTCTCAGTGCCAGGCCACAGAGGACCCACCTGCAGCAGCTGTGTCCTTGGAGGCTACCTATCCATTTCCAAAGACAGCCCTAGGGTCATCTCCTAAGACCCCAGGTCCTTTACACCTTCTTCTCCTCGCTTTTCCCATAGAAATGTGTGTTCTAGTATGATGGTGGGACTGAGGGTTAGAACGGATGCTAACCCCCTTGCCCCTCCGAGGCTGTGGGACTTGCTAGTTTCCTCCTAGGGAAGTGTGCACTTTGGATGATCTCTCAGTACAACCAAAGATGGCCTACGAAGAGACACCCTGCTTCCCTGAGAAATCGGCCTAATCTGGACCCTCCTTCACCTGCCACCGTCAAGACTCTACTTGAACCCATAGAGTCTTCTTCAGGGTCTCCGCTCTTCACAGCTAGACCACCTGGTGCAATGAATGGCTGCTGAGTATCACATGGGGATAGGGCTGGGATGCAGCAGGATGGAGATCTCATTTCAAGTGTTAGGGGACAAAAATCTGAAGTCTTCGAGTCACGACTATCCTGTGCCAACCTACTGTGGATATACAGCCTGGGGTGGGGTGAAGTATGTGTGGGTCTTTTCCTCAGCTCCCTGGGAGGAGCAGGATGCAACAGAGGGAAATGGGGAGGAGAGGATGCCTTCTTGGCTAGTGGATGCCCAGGGAGGAAGAGAAGAAGAGAAAAATGATAGTATTTGGGGTGGGTTCTAACGACAGAGGGAGAGGTGGGCCTAAGGGTCTGGGAAGATCTTGAGAATCTGGGAAAAGGAAGAGAGATAGACTAGACAGTGGCTGACAGGTAGATGTTACTGGAGTTCAGAAATGTGTCAGCCTCAAAGTTACTAGCCAAAAGGATGTGCAGGCTGGGAGAATGGAGAACTTGGACAGGGAGGGCCTTGGAGGAGGATAGGGAACAAACAGTATGTTGCTGGACCCCGAGGATGGGACAGTGGTAAAGAGTATAGGCCCTGGGCTTGAGTCCCACTCAGTCCCACTCCAACCCTGCAACTCAAGACAAGGCATTGGTCACTTTCAGCCCCACTATTTAATGTGTGAAATGGATTTAATACCAATAGTGAACTTTACGTGAAGCAGACTTAGTGCAGTGCCTAGAATCACTTTGTCCAGTGAATAAAGAACCACCACACGGCTTTCTAGTACCCATTGTGTGCTTAGCATTTGTTCAGCATTTAAGCCTCATGGCTACTCCGTTATACACTTGTTTCAGAAGTGAGAAACTGAGTCAGTCAGCAGTCCCAGATGGCACAGCTGGAAAGTTGGGGCCCGGGATTAATTATTATGTTCCTAATAAGAAGGTTGAGAGCTCCCGTGCTGACTTGTTATGTCAAGAAAGGCAAGAGGTTGGGGCTTCTTGTGTTACCATAACCACGCCACAACCTTGTAGATTCCTGGCCTCAGCTGCAGGCTCACTCAATCCCATAGTCTAGAACACAGCCCAGGAGTGCTAGAATGGCAAGAAGCAGAGAAGTGCAAACAGGCAGCCATGGAAAGCCTTGAAACCATAAATCCTACTGGTATCACAGAGCCTAAAACTCCCATGATAGGTGCCATCATACCCTGTTTCCAGGTGGGGAAAGCCAGGTTCGGAATCTGAAGGTCACCCAACAAGCAAGCAGTGATATGAGACTTTGAAGTCAGTTTTTAGCTCTAACTCCAAAAGACTCATGACTGTAATAACAGCCCACAGTTTCTATCTCAACCTGGTCATGATGGTTGAAGTTACGTAGGCCTAACTTTAAAACTTCTGGGGGAAAAAATCTTTGCTCCAATAGATTTAGGGGAAGTATTGATATATATGGCTGTTGTTTTAAGTGCTTTGTGTTTATGTACTCATTAATCCTCTCAACTGTTCCATGAGGTAAATCACCATAATTGTTGCCGCTACCGCCACCACCAACCCCACTGTCACCACCACCACAACCATCACCACCACCACCACCACCATCACCACCACCATCACCACCATCACCACCACCACCATCACCACCATCATCACCACCACCACCATCACCAGCACCATTACCACCATCACCACCACCACCATCACCACCACCACCATCACCACCACCATCACCACCATCATCATCACCACCATCACCACCACCATCACCACCACCATCACCACCACCACCACCACCATCACCACCACCATCACCACCACCACAATCACCACCACCACCATCACCACCATCACCACCACCATCACCACCATCACCACCATCATCATCACCACCATCACCACCACCATCACCACCACCACCACCATCACCACCACCACCATCACCACCACCACCACCATCACCACCACCATCACCACCACCACCATCACCACCATCACCACCATCACCACCATCATCATCACCACCATCACCACCACCATCACCACCATCACCACCATCATCATCACCACCATCACCACCACCATCACCACCACCACCACCATCACCACCACCACCATCACCACCACCACCACCATCACCACCACCACCACCATCACCACCATCACCACCACCACCACCATCACCACCATCACCACCACCATCATCACCACTATCACCACCACCACCACCATCACTACCACCATCACCACCATCATCATCACCACCACCATCACCACCATCACCACCACCATCACCACCACCATCACCACCATCACCACCATCACCACCATCACCACCACCACCTCCACCACCACCATCACCACCATCACCACCATCACCACCACCATCATCACCACCACCATCACCAACATCACCACCATCACCACCATCACCACCATCACCACCACCATCACCACCACCATCACCAGCACCACCATCACCACCATCACCACCACCACCACCACCACCACCACCACCACCACCATCATCACCACCACCATCACCACCATCACCACCACCATCACCACCATCACCACCACCACCACCACCATCACCACCATCACCACCATCACCACCACCATCACCATCACCATCACCACCACCATCACCATCACCATCACCATCACCATCACCACCATCAACAGCAACAGTGGTGGCGGCAGCAGCGTCCTACAGACTTTAAAGATGAGGAAACTGAGATATGGGCAAACAAAGGAACTCAGCCAGTGGGATAGTGTTAAAACGGAGGCCACACCGTTCCTAGGCACCTCCACTCAGTTTCTCCCGCAAAGCCTCACACAAACAAACGCTTTGTTCACTAAAGCAGATGGTGACCTGTCCTCTATTTTAGATGAGCCATTCAAACACTCTGGCAAGGTCCAAACTGACTTCAGATTCAGCGCCATCACTGTTGACCTGCAATGACTCCCCCTTCCCCCCAGGCACTTCTAATGAAGAAGGATGAAGGATTTTTTTTTCCTCTGGAAAGGAATATAAAGCAATGCTTATTAAGTCAGTGAGGGATTTCATACTTACAAACAGATAAATAGATCAGTATAACAGAAAAGAAAACCTGGAAGAAGCCCAGCCATAGAAGGAAACTGTTTAAGATAGAGAAGAATTCTTTGCTAATCAAAGCAGAGAAGTAACTACTTGATGGTCTTTTTTTATAAAAAACAAACAAACAACAACAACAACAAAAACGAAGTGGAATTCTTACCACACACAAATGAACTCCTACAGAGTGTGTGAAAGACATAACTATGGAGGACCCAAACTGTTAAACTTTAAAATATAGTGAGGAAAAAATGTCAGCAAGGGAAGAACTTCTCAAATTACACAAAGACCACATAAATAGTAAGAAAAGATCGATGCATTTAATTGTAGTTAAACCAATACTCACTATCAGATCATGAGTGGAGCAGGAGTCTTTCACAACCAAATAGAGATGCTTGCATATAACACAACAGATGAGCAGTCAGCATGCTTCACGAACTCCTGTGCATTAAGAACAGACAAGCCAATGGACAGTTGGGTAAATGTACCATCATTCCCCAGAAGAAAATGAAATGCAAAAGACCCACAGGCATGGGAGAAGGCATGCGGTACATTGAACAGTCAGAGACGCGAACACCAACCACGATAAAGTACGGTCTCACACTCTGAAGAGTCAACAGCCCACATGGCAGCAAGGTGGCTGAGGCTCTGACAATGAGAAGGAGGAACTGAGGCAGAGAGAGGGAGATGCAGGTTGCTCCATCACCTGGAAAAAACAGTGTGTCATTACGCCATACAGGCGAGCATAACCTAAAAAACAACAATGCATTTCCAAGAACGCTCCCTGGAGAAATTCTTGTAAATGTGAATGAGAGACATTTCAATGCATTGATGTGGATTGTTTGAAATTGGCGCACGCGCATGCGCGCGCGCACACACACACAGACACACACTCCTCCCAACACCCCCATGCATACACAAACCCTGGGAACAAGCCTAAATTCCTAATTTGTTCTTTTACACTGAATGAATAATTAAATTGTGGTCATCTATTTAACAGATTAAGTATATACAGCAATGAAAATTAGGAAACTATGAAAAATGCCATTATTCTGGATAAATCTAAAAATGTATTATTAAGAACTATAATGAAACCAAACAATGCATATATTGGGAATAAATTCCTAGGTGGTAATACCATGAAGAAAAAGGCAGGGACAGTTATTTCTACATTCAGGACAGTGGTTGCTATGTGTGCATGAGCATATGCTGGGGAAACATGGGCTTGTGGGACATGGGCTGGGGGACATGGGCTTGCATTTGCTACTTAACTGGGAGGACTGGATGCAGTCTTGCATATTCATATAATAATTACTATAAACTGTGAACTAGTCACAGCATTTTTGTGCTTTTTCACGCCCGACGAGTTTCACACTCAATCAAGAGCAGTGCACGTATGCTGTTTCCGAGAAGCGAGTCCACGATGCTGCAGATGGCTATCTATGGAATACCTGTCTGCTTCAACTTGCGTGATGATTTCTGAGCTTCCATCTGCTTTGATAGTCTCAGATGGATAAAGCTCCAGGACCAAGTTGACCATAACTCCTCTGCCCTGGACAGAATGAGGAGTCAGGTATGGGCCCTCTGTCTTCTAACCCTCATGGCCATGGTAAGGCCATCCAAGAATGTGAATGGGCAGGCATAGAAGGAAACCTGTTTCTTCCAGGAGACTGCGCTGTGTGCTCTGGATATACCTTTTCCATTCTCTTTCCCGGCTCTTCTCTTGCCCTATGTGTTATTTTTCTTCTTCTCATGGCCCATCTCATCTCAACAATGGCTGTGGCCACAGCTGTAGAGCCCAATCAAGCCTCAGATACCTGTCTGCTCTACTTCCTGCCATTCTTGTTCTCCCCCACCTCTGGAACCTCTGTCCCTTACTGATGTAGGGGCTGTAGACGAGTATAAGCAAGTTTCATTGGTTAGGGAAAAACTTTAGTTATGTTGTCCCAAAAAAGATGGGAGCTATCAGAGGAAGAGAGTGCGGATAACGGGGCATGAACATATTGCCAAAATGTCTTCCCGGAAGTTCTAGAAGATTCAGGTCACAGAGAACTGGGAGAAGCAGGGAGGTCACCTGGAGACTGTCACAGACATCCTGTCAGGAGATGATATGACTTGGGACTGTGAAGTCACCTCCGAGGTGCAGAGATGTCACATGATCTAGAGTTCACAGGCGCTGTGCAGGGTTAGAGACGAGAGCAAGAAGAGCTAAGGCTGACTCCAAGCTCAGTGGTTCAGGATTCAGAAAGAGGGAGCCCTTGTAACCTAGGCTGAGGACAACTATGGAGGAGCAGCTTATGTGTTAAGTCAGGGAGGCGGCATCAGGGCATCTGATTTGCTCATGATCAGTTCCACGCTTCTGGTTTTCCAGACAGAGCTGCATAGACTGTAGTTGAACCCAGAGTGTTGGAACCCAGAGCAGAGGCCCAGGTGGAGGGTATAAATGTGGAGGTCAACAGGGGTCAGTTGCTCTCTGATGGCAGTAACTATAGGGGGTCAGCTGGGCTTAGTAACCAACACCTAGGACTGAGACATAACTTTCTAGATAAGAAGTTTCAGAAACCTCAAGGGATTTTTAGTGGGAAGTACCCTGGTGGAGATGGATTTCAGCTCCTGTGGGTTTTGTATTGAGGGGACTTGTTATGCTATTTATATTTAGAACAGAACTTAGATCAATGACCAATAACCTTGGGCAGACCAGCTTCAGTGAAAGAGATTTAATATTCTAATGGGAGAAAGGAAAGAGGGGAGAGATGGGGAAGGAAGGGGAAGGGAAAGAAGTGGGGAGGGAAAGAGGTAGAGGCAAAGAAGCAGGAAGGGAGGGAGGGAGCAAGGAGAGAAAACAGACAGGTAGACTTCCCTTTCTCTTTTGCCTTAATTACCCCTATGGTGCCTTGGAGGTAAAGACTGTGAAAAAGCCCTCAGGACTCAGCTTCTTGGATTCTAGATACACTCCAGCCCAACCTCTGTTTGTCAAGGCCTGGTGTCTGCAGGGAGATGACCAAAGATGGACGAACAGCACCAGCTATCGCTTTGCTTCCCATGGCCTGTGTCACCAAGTGCCATGGTAAGTGGAAGTGACGCTTCCCCTGAGACCATGCTAGCTCTGATAATACTCCAGCCTCCTGCCCACCACTTGCCCTCAGGCCAACTGGTGGGGCAGGATGCAGAGAGCACGAGAGAAGCCACATGGCCCCAATGGCCCTTAGAACCATAAGCAGGGAGTCTGGGCCGGAGATGAGGGAGACGCCTTCTCCTTCAGGCCAGCTGTGTCCCCCAGATGTCTTGGAAGCCACAGGGGGAACTCTGAGAACTGGCCAATTAGCCTTCTGATAATGTCTGTGTAGTTAGGGGAATGCTTCTCTCCACCCTGGCGACAGACACTTCCAGGGTCCTGCCCATCCTCCTCGTCATTCCCTCTGTTCTCAGTGCAGACCCCGCCCCAGTGCTCTCTGTTGCCAGGACCTGGGGCTCTGCTGAGACCCTTCTTTGGCAGCAGACACATGCTTGTCTTAGGCTAGTCTGGAAGCACTGGAGGAGTCAATACTTGGGAGCAGTTTTCATGGGTAAACCTAGCTTTCTTCTTGCCAGGACAGCTCCAAGGCATGTACTGTGCCTCTGAAGTCTCAGCAGGATGACACCAGCAGTCCCTGCCTTGAGCTACTCTTTAACCCACCTTCTCCTGGTCTTACATCCGTTCCTGTCTTGCTTGCTCAATTCTCTAAAGTGTTCCCAGAAGTTCCCTCCCTCACTTATTCTGACCTTTGTTTTAAATTCGGCTTCTGGATGACTCCAACATAAATTAATCCCAAATCAAGGAACAAGTTAGTTCTCTTCTACTTCTGTCGGTATGAGTTTTTGCAGTGCTAGCTGGCTATGTAGCAGGTTATGTTGGATACCGTTCTCAGACTGGTTAGGGAAGTTACACAAATAACTAGACCAGACAAATGTGCAAGCCCTATAAAAAGGAGATCTGACTTTCGTGAACACTGCTTGTCAGGGAAGGTATCGAATCGGGGTTGGCCTTGGAGGTTTTGGAGGGTGAACAGGAATTCCTCCAATAGACAAAAGGGTGGAAAGAGCATATTAAAAATTTGGCGCTCATTAAACCATAATATTAGTTCTTGAGTATCACCTATGTTGCTAGAGAAGAAAATATATTTTGAAGATTTATTTTATTTTTACTCTTTGTATATGAGTGTTTTGCTTGCATGTATGTCTGAACATCATATACACACCCAGTATCTGTGGAGGCTGGAAGGTAGTTGCAGATAGTTGTGAGCTGTCTTGTGGGTGCTGGGAACTGAATCTTGGTCCCCTCCAGGAGCAGCAAGTACTTATATAACCACTGAGCAACCTCTCCTGGTCCAGCAAGCATGTCTTGAAGGAGGGAGAAAGGCTTAGGAAAGAAGAGGAGAGGATTAATGGCAGAAAGTATGGCTAAATGGACAAGTGGGATTTTGTTTGCACCACTGATGCTGTTTATGTATTATTTTGGAGAGACAGGAGTATCTTTGGAAATTGTGAGTTATCTTTTTCTGATTGTCCAAGTATCAAATGCTCATTGTAGAAAACTGGGCAGATAGATACCAAGTGGCGTAAAGGAGAAAATGAGATTAATTTAAATCTATGGCTCGTTCAGTCATTCTGGTATGTCTCCGTGGGATTTCAGGTGAGGTGTTGGGCTTGAGTTTCAGGAATTTATCTGGCAGCTGGGTATGATTATGTGATTAGAAAGACAGGGGCTTAAGGTGAGCAGCAGGGGGTGATGAGAATCCCCTGGGCTGCAGGAGGATTGGCAGGGCTTCATTGGCGGTCAGAGAGGAGAGTATCAGGGCTTGGTGACCCAGGCATGGAGCACAGGAGAGCAAGACAGGCCAGCTAGAGGGATTCAGATGTTGTCATCCATCGTAAGTAAAGAGACCAGAAATAAGGACCGTGAGACCTGGGTTTCCCTTCCAGCTCTGATACCTCTGACATGTGGGACCTCAGACCGGTCTCTTGAACCTCAGAGTATGTGTGTTCTTTCTCACTGGCTTGTCACGGAGGACCTTCGATGACCCTTTGATGACAGGGAACCTGTACTCTCCAGTTCTCATCCTGAAGCCTCAGGTCCACCCTTTGCCTAATCTCCTGCTTCCTGTCTTCAGTCCCCAAGGGATCAAAGTGAACCTACCACCCTCTGGGCAGCTCTTCCTCTCCTCTCTGCATCCTCTCCACAGGATACCTGCATTGCTGGCCCTGTGTGTGAAACTTACCTGAAAAGTCCCGTGTATCGGCAGTCCATTTACTCACTCGTTCACTCATGGTATGTGCCAGGCGTTGTTTAGTGAGTTACAGGTGCCAGAGACACAGAGGTGGGTAGGGCAGACGATGCCTCTGCTCTTCTGGAGCTCAACTGTCATTCAAAGGGAGATGAAATTAATTCTTTAGTTAAGTCAGTGATCTGATGGGGGGGGGCAAAGTTTTAGATGCAAGAGTTTAAGGAGTTTCTGCACTCAGACCTGAATAACTCAGATGGAAGCAAGAGCAATTGCAAAGACCCTGGGGTAGCTTTAAGCCTGGAATGTTGGAAGCATGGAAGGATAGGTGTGACTAAGCTTATCTAAATTTCTTCCTGTGTTGTTTAAGTGTCGTCCCTACATTCCTGCCTGCTGCCCTTACTGATTTGGCGTCACCAAATTCCTGTTCTCCAGTGACCACAGCCAGTCCCGGACGGCAGTAGGCTCTTTACACATTGGACTGGGAACTCCTGGGTATCAGTGACTGTCTCCTTGGCTCTCCTAGCTGGGTCTATTTAGACACAGGCACAAGTTGGATAAATAACTCTGCGGTCCAAGTATCTCACGCTTAAACGAGACAGAAGATGCTGTCGAAATCGCAGCCCTGCTCTTTTCATCCATCCCCTTCCTTTGCTTTACCCACACCAGCCCATACCACACCAGACTTCTCCCTCATCATATGTGTTTATTCATTGTGTTTCCTGTTTTCCTCTTGCTTCTGGAACTGAACAAACAGCTCTTTAAAGGTGTTGTCCACTTGTGGGAGACTAAAAAGGCTCGCCTGGGCACTTCAGGGCAGGAGGCATTTATAAGGACGAGTATCAGGGCTGAGCCTTACAGAATAGGGTAGCAGACTCCAAGGAGAACAGGGTCACAACCTCCAAAGCTTGCAAGCCTGCTGGTCACAAAGAGAGTCAAGAGTAAAATTCTGGGCCATGACCTTTCAACAAGCTGAGCTGGCCAAAGAAAACTGCCCAAGGGCCGGGCCTGCCCAGCCTGTCAGCCACCAGTTGCAGGCTCATCTTAGAGCACCAAGTTCCAATTTTGCTGGTAGAGAAAACTCTCACCAAGTAGATTAAGTGGTCTGAGTGAATGACAGCGCTGGTGTCGCTAGGGTGGTGGCTGCTCTCCCTATTCTTTCCAGCCCCCCTTTGAAGACATAGATTCCACTTCTGGGAGTTTGTTGCCCTCTTCCTTTGCTCACAGGCCAGAGCCAGGTGTCTTTGGGAACCGCGTGCGCTATTCCTGCTGAAGAGAGACAAGAAGAGTGTGAGCCAGGTCCCCACGAGTCCTCTAGAGTCCGGCTCCCGCCACCCCGGAGCCCGTGGGAGCTGCGCCCCCGCCTCTGCCAGTCCGGGCCACGCTGTCAGTCTGCATTAGTGCTAACAGGCTCCAGACCGAGCGGGCTGGGCGCGGGGCTAATGCAATAGGCGCGTTACCTGGGGCACAGGCTACATTACCAGGTCGGCCTCCTCCGGGGGCGCGGCCAGAGCCAGCCAGCCCGCGTCCTGCCGGCTGCCCCGCGCCCGCAGCGCTCCCGGGGCCCCGCCTGAGTGCCACGCGGCGGAGCTCAGCCTGGGCTGGCGCCTGCGATCCCCGTGCCGCCCACCACGTGAGTGCGCACTGCGCGCGAGACCGGTAAGTGTGGGGCCGGCTCCGAAGCACCTCGCGAGCGGCTGCACCCACTAGTGTCCCGAAGGCTCCCAGGGCTGTTGGGTTCCGCCTCCCTGAAGCAGGACGGGACCACGAGTAGACACCGGCCCTGCCTGCAGGGCCCGCAAGAAACTTGCCATTTAGGGATGTGGGGTCGGGTGGGGGGGCGGGTAGAGGCGGAGAATGACCCAGGTAGAGTCGACAGGGTCTTTAGCCCGACCCACAGGGCGGCCCGAGGAGGTTCCCACCTATGAGTTCTGTCCCAGTCGGACGCGCGTCACAACCTCTGTCTCCAAATTTTTCCAACACATGTGCTCCCTTTTCTAGAGGAAGCCGGAGTCCGATCAGCTCACGGATCCCGACGTTCTGGGTTCCCCTGGGTGGTCTCGGTTGGAGCAAACAGACTGCAAGCCCTGGTGACCACTTTTTCCCCTTTTATACAAGCAGAACTTTGGTGTGCCTCCGAAGTCCCTCTCTACAGCCGCACCCATGCTTCTGGCGCGAATGAACCCGCAGGTGCAGCCGGAGCTCGGCGGGGCGGATCCGCTGCCTGAGCAGCCCCTACGGCCCTGCAAAACCGCGGATCTGCTGGTGGTGAAGGAGCGCAACGGCGTCCAGTGCCTCCTGGCGTCCCAGGACGGTGATGCGCAGCCCCGGGAGACTTGGGGCAAGAAGATCGATTTCCTACTGTCTGTGGTCGGCTTCGCAGTGGACCTGGCCAACGTGTGGCGCTTCCCCTATCTCTGCTACAAGAATGGTGGTGGTGAGCGCAGGGTTGACTGAGGCTTTGGAGTTGGGAGGCTGCTTGCTCTTGTAGCAGAGGGAGGGGAGCAGGGATACCCATGGAGAAGAGACGCACGAACAAATTTAGTGTTTGGGAAAGAACTCTTTAGGGCGCCGGAAAATAGGATCAGAATACTTTCCATTAGGGAAATTGAGGCAGGATCTTGGAGAGTGGTAGGCACAGAGGCTCAAGGATAGACTCGGGGCACCTGGTCGGGTGAGGAACATGCGTCAAAGCTGCCCCCCAGGAAAAGGGGTATTGATCTTGAAAGGAATTCCCAAGAGTTTGGGATGTTCCAGCCAGACAGAAGATGTCAATGCCTCCAGCACTCGTAGCTTTGGGGCTCGAACACTAGGCCGGGTAAAATTAGAGCCCTTGGATCACCGGAGGGCTACAGAGGTAAGTGCACATAGCTTTTGTGAACTTAGGCCACTAGATGCCAATGACTGAGCTGGGCCCTGAGAAAGGAGGCCTGGGAGCCTGGAGTGTTTTCTTCAGTTTTACAGGCTCTGACAACATTATGGAGTGGGCTACAGGTGAACCTGGAGAAGACACTCAGCAGCCGAACTCTTTTGCCCTCTTCTCGATGAGCTGTCATTTTCCCATCAGCCCTGGAATGAGAGCACAGAGGTCACATACAGTCCCGTGGAAGCAGCCTTGAGCTCCTTCCTGAAGGACTTGGAGCCTAAGATGCCCAAGTCACCCTGGCCCCCATCATCTTTACTGAGATGGAAGTTCAGGAGTGCCCTGCACAGAACCCAGGGACACTAGCTTCTAGAAGAAGACATTGGACCATCCCTGGTACTACAAGATAAGGCCACACCTTGCCTTGTAGTAGTTCTGACTTGGAACTTAAAGGAAGTCATTTGGAGGCAGGCTGACAATTTACAGGGTTTGGGAGGAGCATGTGACTCCCAGAGTCCAAGATGCACAGCTCTGTGTTTCTGTGTGCTCTCTGGACACTTGCTTTGGGATAAGCAATACCCAGTATTTGTAAAAAGGGTGTGGTCACCAAAATGAGCACGTGGCTCTGAGTTGATCCTGTTGCATATAGAAGTATCAACTCTCACTGAGAAAGCAAATCAAAGCTAGAACCAATTTGATGAGCAACCACGTGTTCCCTTCCTGACATGGGTCTGTCACCACTAGATATTCCAGTTAAGGAAGCTGGGACAAAAGTCCCAAGTGTCAGGAGTTGCTTCCTGGTCCCTGGTGGCCCTTGCTACTCTTCTGGCTCAGTACTCTAAGCCGTAGTTGCTGGGCAGAGAGGGAAAGCTAAGGAAGAGAAATACAACCTGAAGGTGAAACTTTTCCACACTTCGTGGCTGACGACCTACCAGGGACTCTCAGCAGATTTGAGCATTTGAACATTCTGGCCCTTTGGGGGCCAATGGTAGCAACAACATAAAAAGGTAGATTTTCTATATTTGTAGCAAACAGAGAGATGACGAATAAATGACAAATTGGAAGCCCTTAGGACAGTTGCATGTCCTTAGTGACCGTCTGAGACGGCCTGTCCCTAGACACCAGACGCCCTGTCATTAATCAACAATATTTCTCTGGGTTGGCTCAGTGTAAGGCATAATGCTAGTCTCTGCAGGGGTCACCCGGATGTGTAAGCCACCACTCTGCCTGCTGGGAGCATTGATTTCCAGAAGTCATCATTGACATGCTGTGATCCATCCTTTCTATTGCTATGTGCCATTGAAACTAAAGCTTGCCACATGTGCCGAATAGATAGATATTCCAGGGCTCTTGTTGATGCTGTGTCCACATGGCCACTGCCATGTTGCAGGCAGGGAGCGAGAGCAAGAGAGAGCGAGAGAGAACGCACCTGCTGTGCTGCTGTGTGCTGGATTCCTGGAACAAAGTATAGCAAATTTATCAGATACAAAGTTTTCATTGAAATTGACTAAATTTTCCTTTCTCCGGTATCCTGGTCCTGGAGTGGCCAAGCCTGAGTTGTTCTATAATTTGTCTTTTGTGGCCCTGTTTCCAAAGTGGACTGGAGAAAGCTGAGGGAACAGGCTTAGTTCAGAATCTCCAATAAGGTTCAAATCCTAGGAATGTGGTTGAAGGTTCCTACACACTTGTAATTGAACAAATATATTAATAAAATAACTCCAGCTCTCAGAGACTCATTGCCAGTTTCACAAACCACGGCAGAAACATGGCAGGAACTAACACAGTGATGTGTTAGAGATGATGATGATGATGATGATGGTGGTGTGTGTGTGTGTGTGTGTGTGTGTGTGTGTGTGGTGCAGCCTAGACATTAGGAGTCTTGGCTGTAAAGTTATAGACTCCAGTTTCTAACACATATGACTTTGGGCAACTCTCTAGGCCTTCGTTTCCTTACCCGTCCAATAATGTTGCTCAGCTAAGAGGAGGGCCAAGGACCAAATGCCCCCGTGCGTGTGGAGAGTTAGCACGACATAGGCCTTAGCGTGCCTGCTACTCTATCGTTATTACTAGGATCCTATAGGAAAGCGATGGGAGAATGACTGGTGCTGTAGAGGTTTCAGGAGGAGCTGTTGAGCAGTGACTCAGGGCAAGTGAGTTCTGCTTGGAACTCAGATTCGCTGGGCAGGGAGGGCTCAGCAAAACAGTATTTTAGCATCCACCTGGGACAGGCTTTGCAGAAGAGGAACTTAGGCTGGCTGGAGGGCAAGCCAGAAGAGATAAGGGTAAGATGCAAGTTGGGGCTGGGCTGCGGAAGAAGCCCTTGCTAGGCTGAGCGGGAAGACCTACACCAGTGAATTTCCATGGCTGGTGATGAGGTTGGCAATTGGTCTGGGGATGGTATAGCCCTTCATCTGGGAGAACAGAGCCGTCTGATTTTCAGTACGCCCATCTCTGTTCCAGGGGATGCTCAGCTGCCCCTGCAGGCCTTGATCTCCCCTGAGACCTTATACTGTTTTTTTGTGAGTCCCTTCTCCTTCAGTAATTCTGAAGGTATTTCTTGAATCCCAGGAGAAGCCAAAGAGCTGAGTTTGAATTCCAACCCTGCCACTCATTGTAACCTCAGACATCAAAATTACTGCTATAAAGTGACCCAGTCTTAGATGATCCCCACAGTTCCTTGCTCCCCAATAACCCTGACTACAGCTGGATACAAGCCAGGCTTCATCACCCTGCCCTTTAGCAGCCTGGCCCTGGGTCTTTGTGTTCTTCAGTGCCAGTGTTAACATAGAACTCTCCAAGTCTGAGTGTTTATCCTGGCCCAGACGGGAGAATGTTTTGAACTGACGAAAGTGCCAATAGTTTATGCCCTTGGCTAATATTTTATGAATGAATTACTGTCAAAATCAGCCTGCCTGAACACCTTCCTGAAGACCAGCTGCTGGGATGACAGGCTCTAAGTTCTAGAGGGTTCCCTTGGAACCCAAGACTGGGTCTGTGCTGGCCTCTGGGAAGGAACAAATACGTAGGTGACTGAGTACTCCTTCCTGGAGGTGGTGCCTTGTGGATTGTCCTCTGTGCATGACGCTCTGCATCGGATTCTGTGGCGACTGTGGATTTTTGGGTTTGAGCATACCTAGCTCTGAATCAGAGTCTGATATTTGCTAGAGAACTGGCCTTGGACAAGCCATATGGTGTCTCTAACCCTCGGTTTTCTTGTGCAGAAAATAAAGGGTTTAATTTTTAGCCCTTTCTATAGGGCCAGATAACATCAGACAACATAAAGTTCCTGAGATAGTGTCACATAGTATGGGCCCAGTAGAGATGCTACCATTTTGATGTGTTTGGTGATACTGGTTATGTGCTGAACATAGGTGTAAGATGAGGTCCTGATTATTCTGGAAAGAAATTGATGGAGGAGATAAGGTCAAAGAGAGCTCCTTAAGCCTGGGTCCATAGTATAGCAGCTTTAGGAGGCAAAAGCTGAGCTTTGCCCATGTACAGACAGTGTATAGTGTGCCACTCTAGACCATGAGATGCTATGATTCTGAGTTCCCAGTATATTTCCCTCACCACCCAAGTGCCTGGGATCCACAACAACACTTATAAGGGTAGCGCTTATATAGACATCAGGGGTTTCTCAGCTTGATGCTTTCATGTCTAGCTAGGACACAGCGACATCCACATATGGATCTTGTTTGGCTGACACTTATTATTTAGCTCAGATGTACAAGGAGCCAAGCAGCATGGTGCTCGAGCTATGGAGTAAGTACCATAGCTATTGGCACCCCATCTCCCAACTGAAGGTACTGCTCTGGGCTGGTTATCAGCTAGTGGCCCAGTACTGTGAGCTAGCCAGAAGGAGCTAAAGGGCTGTTCCCAAGCAAGAGGGGCCTAATGGAGAAAAATGCCATGTCTTGCCTTGCAGTCTTGAGTCCTATTGCCTACATGAGGATTAAATTCTAGGACCAGTGGAGAAGGCCCAGGGCTTCCATGGGTGGCACCCACCATGTGAGTCACTGCAGAGATCTGTTTCTCCAACAGAAACTCATTGGCTAATGCCAACCCCTAGCACAGAAATGTGTGGAAGAAAACCCCTGCCTCTAGGGAGTCCACTGTAGATATTCTAAAAGTTCATGATGTATTATACTATATTTCAAATGGGGAAGGTGAGGTCGTACTCAGTTCTTTGTGGGTCACAGTTCTTGTATCAATATCACTCTGAGCATCCCAAACACTTTCAGGTTTATTTCTCTTGAAGAGACTGGAACAGGGGAGATGGGAACCAGATTCCACAAGGACAAGTCAAGTTTGGGCGTGACAGTGCAAAGAGAGGGGCTGCAGAAGGAGATGTAGCCCCCAAACTTACTTTCCCAAATTCTACCCCTGCTGACCTCTGAGAGGGGAAGACCCATTCTGCCAGAGTGGTGTCAGTCTTGTCAGAAGCTGTCCCTGGGTACCAAAGCTCAGGCAAAAGGTCATCTTAAGCCAAAATGAAAGTGAGCGAGGGATTGTCCCTCCACCCAGCCATGCCCCAGATACCTGGCTCTGGGTTTTCCTAGGCAAATGACCCCAAAGGACCTGTTAAACAATGTGCAAGGCCTTGTTGCTTATAGGGGCCCGGGAACAGAACTCAGACACAGGACAGAAGAACCCACCAGTATATGCCAGAGGCCTCTTATGTGGCCGATGGAGCAGAGGATGAAGAGAGCTCAAGACCTTGGCCAGCAGAGCTCAGTCTAGAGCTCTAAGAGCTGAGAATTCCAAACTGGAGTTTTTCACAGAACTATTGCAAAGGTTTCTTGTCAAAAAAGAAAGGAGGTGTGTTTTAATTAACGGTGTGGCTAGAGTTGTTATTTTGAACTATGTCTACAAGAGGACTGTGGCCCAGCCCTGTAAGATTTTGGGTAGCTTGTTGAAGTTAGATATCACCCCCTGAGATGTTACAGGGACCAAGGCTGGCTATTTTAGGTATTGATCTTGGTATTGCTGGGAGCCTCAGGCAGTGAAAGCCCATAACTGAGCTGCAGGCTCAGGAAGCTGCTCCGTGCATTTTCACCCCTTGAACACAGCAGAGTTGGGCCAGAATGCTGAAGGAAGCCCATCCTCGGGAGACTGGTCTAGATTTCTGGCTGTAGGATCCAGTGACCACACCCTTCCACCTCGTCCCAGTACCTCAGCCTTGGGCCATCATATTCTTCTAGGTGCCCCTCTACCCTACCCCTAGTCACCTTTCCTCAGACCCCCTCCCCTTCCCATGTGGGTGTCTAGTGATCTTAGTGGCTGCTGGCTTCTCCTCCTGATGACCCAGCATTTACATGGAAAATTCCAGACCCTCCTGTGCCAACAGAGTTCCTCTATAATGTGGGCTATCTGGCAGTTTACACTGGCCCTGAGAGACAAATGCTTCTTTTTTACTAAATCTATCCAAAGACCTTTGGCTAGAGTCTCTTTCTCAACGGATACTTCTCCTTGAAAGGTGATGTGAACACGTGTGTGTGTGTGAGTGTGCATGCACACACAAAGGTCTACTCCTAGCATTGCATAAATATGTATGGGTGTGTGTTGGTGTGAAGTCATATGTTCTGGGAGGACTTCCTAGAAGTTGAGCCCTCAGGGAGGTACATACAACTATGGTTTTTCCAGGTCTCTTTGCATGAGCCCTGCACTTTTACAACAAGGGCATTCCAGAGCTGTGACAGGATTTTGGATTTTCAAGGACTGTGTGAGGCTTGCGGCAATGCATGGGCACACGAGAGACATATAGGGACACAAGGACAGACAGTGATGGCCTTTGCAGACCTGTGCATTCATAAGCAGCTTTTAACTCCATGATGCTGCTACAGGGCTGCTTATGGAGTGATGTCCTCCACCCACCACAGCTACCTTGACCTCTTCCTAACTCTTCAGCTACACTGCCATCTTTTTTTTTCTAAGAGAGTTCATGCCAATGTGCTACTTAATGTCCTCTTTTAGCAGAGACAGTGGACCATTGGATGTTTCCCATTTTTCATTTATACTCTTCATATAACTATTAAGGCTTTTTAAATTAAAATATAATTGCATCATATACACCTCTATTCTCACCCCCACACACTTTCCATGTCCCCTGGGTCACCATTCTCGAGTCTGCTGGCATTTGCAGCCCATGAAACTTCTGAGTGACTCACTGTGGAGAGCTGGGGCTCATGCAGACCCATGGATGTCTGTGCTTCCTCGCTCTGTTGTGACCGTCCATCAGCAGAAGGGGAGATGGGCTTCACTCTGAGTGAGTTGCTGGGTTGGAGGTACCCTTTGGAAGTTCAGAGTCAAAACATTGCCTAAAATAGACCTGGGATGGATTGGCTGGGTCCTTTACTTTGGCCAGGTAGAAGAGAACGTGGACTCTCTGATGGCGAATCTTAGAACTAACATCCAAGCACTGATACCTGACTCTTCCCTTCCCCCTCTCCACTTTGGATGCTAACTTCAGCCTCCAGGTCTACTCAACTGTTTAGGACCTAACCTCCTACTCCGATCCAAGCTCCAGGTGCCCCTGGGATGTAGCAAGTGGCAGCGGAGTGGGACCCAGGCACACTACACTTTGAACCTAGGTTGTAAATGTTCACTAGCATGGACAAGCAACTTGATTTTTCTAAGCCTCAATGTCCTTGCCTGTAAAGCAGGAATAGTGTTGATTATCTCTGGCGTGGTTCTACATGAATACGGTGTGCAGCCTGTGTGGCCTGGCACACACGGGGACCCCATTAAAAGACACATGTTATTTTTACTAACCCATGGCCTCCCCCACATCAGCACCATTCTTATCAACACCATCCCTGTCAGCTCTGTGAGCAAATGCCAGAAGGGCCCTTCTTGTGAAAGATAGGGTTAGGCAGAAGTTCAATGGAAGAAAGGAGATCTCGACACGCATTTCAAAGAATTCCATCCCGGAGCAGACTTTGGAATACTGGGATAGCTTGGCGTGTCCCAGATTCACAAACACTCCCCTTCCCATGTCTTATTCAGATTCATACCCCTTATCTGCACTAGAACATTTTAGAATCTTCAGGGTATGTTGGCAACAAGCCTAGAACTCAGAAGCCAGGCACAACCGGACCCAAATTCTATATCTTACCAGATACATAAGCCTGGGCAGCTCACTTGATTTGACTCTAAGTCCCAGTCTCTTCCTCTGGAGAGCAGGCATAGCACTTGTTTCTCCCAGAGGGTTCTGGGTAGTATCTGAACTGGGATACTTAGTGCTTGCATGATATGCATGATGCGGATATGCAGTAGTTGTTGCTACTCTCCACCCTGGACCTGGGTCTTGCTGCAAACGACCCAGGTCTTGTAACAACAGGACCAGTACTTCGTGCTTTATCCTTCAAAGCCCTAGGCTTTCCACATGGGAGGCAGACACTGAGTCGCTGGGTGAGCTTGACCGTGGCTACCATGCACCTGCTTCTGCTCCAGCTCTCTTGTAGTGAAGAGCTTTAGTTTGCACCCGTAAAATGGAGTTAGCAATGATCTTAGCTCGGTAGAAAATCTGTAAGGCTACAATGAGGTTGCATGGAAAGCACCCGTACCACACTAGGAACTTGGCCAGAGTGAGCTGCTGAGCTATGTGTTAAAATCATCAGCATTGTCATCATCTTTATGTACCCCCAACTTGGCTCATTGTCCTGGTGTGGACGGGTCAGAGATTGCCACGGTTAGAGCATCTTGGTCAGATGTCTACAGGGAGTTTGGTTTTACACTGGCTGTGCTGGGAAAGGAGTGACTGTTTTGGATTGATCTTGCTGACATGTCACAGACACACACACATATACATACATACATACATATATATACATATATATACGTATACACACACATACACACACACACCACACACACACACACACACACACATCCCTGGGTCATGGCACCAGAGCTCTTAGTCCATGTAGTTCACCCAGGGTGTCAGGGCACACAGAGTCTTGGCCCTGGCACCGAGACTTGCCTCGTTCTACCAGGAATGTTCCCTGTGGCCTAGGACCTCCTTCAGGTTCTACTCTGCCTCAGTGGATAGGCTTCTCATGGCCTCTTTGTAGCAGCTTTTCCGTTAGCAGCCTACAGCAGGATGAGCCCCATGGACAGGAAGGAAGTCTAAGGAGAATCCTTCTGTCACTTATCAGCAGTGCCATCAGGAAGCACGGACTTCTCCCTCTGCCTAGCAATGTCCCCCAGGGGTCACAATAACCCTGATTACATCATTTTCTCATGGGTTGCTGTGGCACTCAAGGGGAATGCAATAAAATCAGGTTTGGGGAAGCCTGGTGAGACCACCAATGATATCAGTCACGCCATCTCTCCCTGCCTGGTCTCATTCATCTTGCTTGTGGAAGGAAAGGCTGGCCTCGCCAGGGAGGGTCCAGATTGTGGCTTCTTCATGAAGGGAAAGGTTCGGCACTTAGATGAATTTGGTAGAGGCTGTATCTTGAGGTGCTTCATGATAGGCACCGTGCACTGAGGGCTGAGAAGCGGTGGAAACACAGTTCTTTAGCTTCAGCTCACTCGGCTTTTATTCATGTGACTGCAGACTGCATTTTTATGGTTATGAACACTATGACCGTCTTGCTTGCTGATATATGCATTTCAAGTATTCTTTGTAAATCTATTGACAGACGACACCCCCAGGAAAGCGCCAGGTGAAGCAGATGAACAAGATCCTCACGGCTATTGCAGAGGCTTGACTGTAGCCCTTTAAGGGGCAGCTGTCCTGCAGGTCTAATGCTGTGTTCATGGTTTGCAGGTGCCTTCCTGATCCCATACACGCTGTTCCTCATCATAGCTGGGATGCCGTTGTTTTACATGGAGCTGGCTCTGGGGCAGTACAACCGGGAAGGGGCAGCCACGGTGTGGAAGATCTGTCCTTTCTTCAAAGGTAGGAGTGATCTGAGGGAAGTCAAATATTTTCTCAAGATTGTCCACTATTCCAATTTACACAATGAAGCTAGGTTACATCAAGAGTAGCCTTAAACTTGGACTCCAGGCTGTGCCCCACTAGTTGAGTGAAGGACTAGAGAGTATTTTCATAGATGAGAAATATGAGGATATCAGGGATCTCAGCACACAGACCTCTGTCTCTCATTTCTTTTTTTTTTTTTTTTTTTTGTTGGATTTTTCGAGACAGGGTTTCTCTGTGGCTTTGGAGCCTGTCCTGGAACTAGCTCTTGTAGACCAGGCTGGTCTCGAACTCACAGAGATCCACCTGCCTCTGCCTCCCGAGTGCTGGGATTAAAGGCATACGCCACCACCGCCCGGCTTCTGCTCTCATTTCTTGCTCACGTGGCAGGCATGAAAAGTTGAACACAGATGCCTTCAAGCTCCAGCAGAAAGTTGCTTTGGAAAGCTAATACAATAGCCATGGTGGCTGTAAGATGAACTTGTACTTCAATTTAGAACAGGTCTGTGGGAAGTTACCATGACAACTGCCATTCTCCATCCCCTAGACCTTTGGGCGAAGGGTGTGGAGGAAGTCCAGTATTTCTCAATCACTGGTTAGAAAGATGGTGACAGTGAGGACAAATGCGTCTTACTCAGTGGCAAGAGTCTCTTCAGCACCTTGTATAGACTCAGTTCACGGTAAGGACAGGCTGACATAAAAGTCTTACGAGATATGCGGATTAGCATATTCCCTGTTTAGTCACCTGAAATCCAACTCAAAATGGCTTTATTTTTGTATTCTTTTTTTATGTTTTTACAAATTTTGACTAATTTATAAAGTTAGCATACAAAGTGATGGGCTTCATTATGGAATTTTCATATATATGAATGTGAGTCAAATCAAACCAGTGAATGTTTCCTCTGGGTTCTTTAAAGAAGCTATGAGTGAATAAAGGATAAAGGAATAAAATATCTACACACACACACACATCATCATCCTCCCCCCCCCCCCCATTAGACTTTGATTTATTGGCTTATGTTAAAATCTAGGGTCTGGTCAGGTGCAACTTGATCCTGGTGCTCAAACAATACTGTCTGGAATCTTTTTTCTCTTACATTAGCATCATTCCTAACTCTATCTTATCAATTGCTAACAAAGATTGCCATTAACTGCTACAAGGTTAAATTATGCCAGCTTTAACAGTTGAAAACAACAAACACGAGCAAACAAGAAACCCTTATGTACTCATGACGTCACTAAAGACCCAGAGGACTGAGTCACATGACTGCCTACTAACCAATCAGTGTAGCTACCGGGAAGCAACAGTCTGATTGGCCAGGCCTGTATCATGAGGCCTTCGTTACATCAAAGAAGCTGGGATTACTCTCTATCAAATCTCACCACTAAGAATTACTGAGGATCAGAGGGTGTGGTGGCTCTCACACCTTTAATTCAAGCTCTTTGGAGGTACAGGCAGGTGGATCTCTATGAGTTTGAGGCCAGCCTGGTCTGCAAAGTGAATTCCAAGACAACTGGGGCTATTAAAGAGAGAAATCCTGTCTCCAGAAAAAAAAGAACAGCCACAGCTGTAACCCTCCGGAGCTTTCTAATCATTCTGTCAGCGTGCTGGTGTAGGACCCAGTTGATTGGTGCTAAGAGCCTGTAGGCGGGCACACTGTGCTGAGAACCAATCAGGGAGTGCTTGGCTGGCGCTTCACCAGGAAGCAGGTCCTGGGGATGAAGTATAAGGAGTTACCAGGGCAAGTGAGATGGTCTTAGAAGCATCCGTTGGAGAAGGGAAGGAGTCTGTCACTGGCCAGTTCCACTGCAGGAAGGGAGAGAGGTGTGAGACACAGCCCTGTGTTGTCCTGTTGGAGTGACAAGGGAGCTTCCATCCAACACCTGATGTAACATTAAGGCCCTGGCACTTCCATTTCCCTGATAAGTGGACCAAGAAAGCTACAGTGGCAAAAGATTATGAGTGAGGCTGTGATCCAGTAAAAGAAGGTGCAGGAGTGGCTGGAGCCCACTTCCAGGAGTGAGGGAAGAGCTATGGAACTGGATGGACCAAAAGCCTGACCTCTTTGTCCCTCCACAGGAGTAGGCTACGCTGTGATCCTCATTGCCCTCTATGTTGGCTTTTACTACAACGTCATCATTGCCTGGTCACTCTACTACCTCTTTGCGTCCTTCACCTTGAACCTGCCCTGGACCAACTGTGGCCATGCCTGGAACAGCCCCAACTGCACTGACCCGAAACTCCTCAATGCCTCGGTGCTGGGAGACCATACCAAATACTCCAAATACAAGTTCACGCCGGCTGCGGAGTTTTATGAGTAAGTCACGGGTGCCTCTCCTCACCTCTCCTCCAGGTCTGGGCAGGAGCTAAACCAGGCACTCAGGAAAACCACAGACCAGCCAGGGGCATGGTAGTCAACATTTGAAGGATGCAGGCTTGATGCCAAGTCAAGAACAGAGGAGACGGGAGTATATAGGGGACCCGGTGGAGCATCTACTATAGGACAGGAAAGAGGAGTCTGGGAGCCAGAAAGCCAACATGTGGACAGGAAGCAAGATGTAAAAGGCACTTTGGAGAGAATAATTGCCCTTAAGAACTAAAACTAAGTATGTGGGAGAATGGGGGCTTGTGGGAAGGACGGCTGCTCAGAGAAAGTGGCTGTAGAAACCAACAATATCAGCCAAGAGAACACCCAGAAAGAAGTTAGTTGGTAGATGATGGCTCCGTAGCTGGAATCTACATCTGTCTGGTCTTAAAGCTGTCCTTCCATATACCCCGTGCTGGGAGCTCCCACATGGAGGAAGCAAACCAGTTGTATGCAGCTTGGAGACAGTGTATTTACAGTGTGTGTGTGTGTGTGTGTGTGTGTGTGTGTGTGTGTGCGTGCGTGAGTGTGTGTGTGGTATGGGCTGGTGGAGTGAACAGAACATTGTTAAAAACATATACAACATTTCAGTTGGAGTAATTTCAGAAGTAGAAAAGTTGTAAAAAAAAATAGTACATGGGGCCTTTCCACCCCAGCTTCTAACATTGATATCTTGGGTAGCCGCTTTGTACTAAGGAAATCAGAAAATTAATGTTCACGTTATTAGCTAGTCTACTGAAGACCTCATGTGAATTTCACACTCCTCCACTGATATGTTATAATATTTAGCTGTCACATCTACTTAGTCCCCTCCAATATGGATGAGTTCTTTGAGCTTTCCTTGGGTTTTACGACCTTGACACTTCTAGAGAGTATTGGCCATGTGTCTATGAAATATTTGTCAGGATGGATTTGTTTGTTGTTTCTCACATTCTGATGGAGAGTCTACACCTTCGTCAAGGGCACCAAAAAGGCACAGTGGCGCTTTTCTCAGTGAGCCTTGTCTGGAGAGCATGATGCCAATCTGTCTTGTTACCTGTGATGTCAACCTTGAGTGTGGCAAAGGTGGAAGTTGCCAGCTCCTTCCTGGATCGAGATATTTTTACTTTGGTAATTTTTGCCTTTCAAAGAGGTACTTTAAGGGTATGCAAGGATATTGTTCCTCATACTTTACTCTACAGTGCCTATTATTAATTTTTGTAAGTAAGGATTTCTGTCATAGCATTTAATTGCCCCTTGCTATTCATCATTCCTTCTAGGATAACTGAATAGAGTTCTCCTGTAAATGCCAGCTTTCCCCTTCATGTATTTAACCCAATTTACATACAAAGTCCGAATGGGATCCCAAATATTTATTTTATTTGTGGTTGACTCCTGAGCCATCACTATTCACTCTGTTGGCCTCTTGGTCTTGGCTCTGTTTTCCTAGGTCTTGGTGAAGGGCCTGGCTGCTTTGCTTGCAGTCACCTGATTTAAAGTGTTTGCATGTTTCTGTCCTCAGAGGACAGCCTCAAGTGATCCTTTCTACACAGGTGAGCCTCATTAGAGCGATGCCCTATATACGCTAGTGGTTGAGCACAGAGTCCAGACCACATCGTGGAACTTGACGGGGTAAACCCCACTGCACTCCACCCTCAAGGCTCATGTGATCCATTGCCGAAGCTCCGCACTTTGCTAAATGGAAACACAGATAATATGTTCTAAGGCTTTGGGGTCACTTATGTAGATTTATCTCCCAGATCATATACAAACCCCCCAACAGATGAAAAGGACAGATACCATCAAGCCCAGCTTGATGAGCCATGAGTTTTATTGGGGTTATCTAGAGGGAAATGAGGTGAGGGGTTACCTACTGGAGCGGAAATGACTCAAAGACAGTTGTATCACCAAAGTCCTCCCCAGCATGAGCGACAGCTCACAAAAGTTGGGATCCCAGAGCAGCTCAAGAGGTTGGACAGTGTCCTTTCCCAGCGTCTCTGGTCTAAAGCTTTTCCAGGCCTATCAGCTGGCTTCTGCTTCTTCCAAGCCACTGAACTGGTCTCCGAGTCTGAAGACTTTCTTCTGAGAGTCTTCTTGGCAAGCTCTCAGAGTTTATTGCATACTCTGGCATTGAGTGGCCTAGTTAATCTGGTCAGTTTTAAGGACTTCCGGCAACTGTTTTAAGTTCTTTACCTTTCTGCTTTAATTGGGGAGCTTCCCATGAAGAGGGAACCTGGTTAATACTATCTTTTCATTATGACCACTGGGATCTAAAATGTTGCTTTATCTATGAATGAGGAAATGAGAACGAATCAGCAAATGCCTCATCCCAGGTCCCCAGTTCTGGAGTAGCATTGGAAGGGAGTTTGTCCTCTGCATGGGCCAAGGATCAAGTTCTTAGTGTGGTGAAGTCAAATCCTGGCTACACATTGCAATTACCTGGGGAGTTTTAAAAGTTACTGCTGCCAGGATTTTACCAGCCTGGATACAGCCAGGGCACATGGACTTTGGTGATCTCCCCAGAGCCATCACTGAAAGCTCCTGGATTAGGCACTATAGTTCCCTGTCCTGTGGGGGTCTCATGTCACAGAAAATCTAGGGTCTCCTTCATTCTTCTCTAGAGGAGCATGGGTCCAGACCCCAGAGCTGTAGCAGAGTTTGTGGGTGAAAGTTCTGGGCATTTCTTCACATTTTATGAGTGTGGTTTGGACAGAGAGACAGTGCAAGATGGGGGGGATGGGGCGGTCCTGCTGATCCATGCTTCCCAGCATGCTCCTCTCGCTGAGCAAACAGCATTGTCTTTCTTTAGCTCCTGGCGATCATTGTCCTTATAAATTAAAGTAGTAAATGAAAGCCCCTCATCTTGGTCTGGTTAGTATTTGATTCCTCCCCTCAGTGACCAGCCAGTCTAGTCCCGCTGAGATGCACAGGAGGCAGAGGAGACCTTTTGTTGCAGAGCTAAGTTTCTTCCAAGCCCAGCAGTGGTAGGGTGTAGGGTGGAAGAACATTCTTGTCTAAGGTTACACAGGGGCATGGGGACCTGCAGGAGAGAGCAGATGGTGGGGAGACTGCCGGAAACCTTCAGCTCATCTGTCCCCGGCTCCCACAAGCCCTCCTAGCTACCCTGAACTGTGTTCTGAGCGTTCTTTCATAACCGAATCCTACCGTATTCTCTCCATCTCTGGAGGTGAAAATGAGTTGCATTGTCAAACAGGAAAATAAAGTCCGACTTTAGGCCTGAGACAGAGCTGGGCTCCACTTTCTGCCCCAGGACTCTGGTCTCATAGGTCTGGCTCAGGAGTGCAGGGGCCTTTGTTGGTAGATAGCTTCCCAGAGCACAATATTGACGTGGCTGTCTCTGGATTTTGTATAGTACATGTCCCTGTTATTGAGCATTGAGCTGCTTCTGCTTCTAAGACAGCTCAGCTCTGTCTGGAGAGCCAGCAAATGTGACTCCCAGTGCCAGCCCTGTGGAGGTTGGGTAATTCCTTCTTTTTCCCGGGGCACCCTGGCCAAGTCTGTTGCCATCTTGTACTCATTTAGGCTGACAGACTGAACATATCCTTCAAGGGAACAAAAGTGTTGCTCTTCCCAGGCTCTGGGCCTGAAGCCACATAAGTGTCACTGCGGACAGCCACTAAAGTTCTAGCTTTATCTGTAAAGACACCTTCGGTGACTGTGTCAGGATAGAAAATTTCTACCCATGACACCCCTGGCGAGGACGGGAATTCTCCCTCCTCGCTAATACTAAAAATCTTTCATGCTTAAATGTCAAGAGAGGAATGGAGTCATTTTGGCCCATGGGCTTGGAAAACCTGGATGGTGCCCCCAGTGATGACTCACTTCCATTAAGCTGCCGGAAAAGGAATACAAACCCAAGTTGCTTGTGCCAACCCCATAGCTTAGGAATCTGGCCCTCAGTTCTCTTCTCTATGATCAGCTCTGGAGTCTGGTTCTTCAGATGCATCTGGGGAAGCATGTTCCATGGGAACACTTCAGTCATGTGACTAGGCATTAGGGCATTTTCTCAAGCCTCAGACAAGCAGGGGTGATTCCTTACAGTGTGTGTGTGCACGCACGTGCATTTGTGTGTACGCTAGTGCATGTATATGTGTGACTTTTAAGTCAATTAGCCAAATGACAGTTGATACATTTGACCCAAAAAACTATAAAATGAAGCAGAATTAAGAAGCAAGTGAGGCAATACTACTTATTCTCTTATACTTATTCTACTTCTTTTTGGTCATATTCAGCCATTCTTTCCACTCCATCCTCCCTGCCCCCTTCCCCCCTTTCTTCTCTTCCCTTCTCTCCTCTTTCCCTTCCACCTTTCATCATCTCTCTCTCTGGAAATAATACAGACTATAAGTCACAGAACCACTTCTGGTCTGAAGATAGCAGGACTCAAACATTGGCCAGGCTGACAAATTGGGGTGGAAAATGTTTTCTAGGATGCAGGAACAGAAGGTCCCAAGACCCTCCCCTAGGATCAGGGGAGCATCTCAAGATGCAATTGCCAGGAGCAAAAGGCAGGTGCGGCCGGTGAGGGAGGCATGAACTTGGCAGTGGTACTGAAAGCTCCTTGATAGTGAATGGCTTCTATCTCCCATAGCTAGACTTCACCACTTGACGTGCATAACTTAGGGTAGGACGGTTCTTTCTGGGGAGTGGGGGGTGGGGTAGTCACTGTCCTGTATGTTTGGCAGTGTCCTTGACCTCTGCTCAGTAGACACCAGCACCAGCCCTTCCCCTCCATGTATAGTATACGAGATCCAGACACAGGAAGTAGTTGTTTGTGACGAGGTTAGATCCATGTACGCGTGTGTCATCTCCCAGGAGTAGAGAGTGGATTTAGGAGAGCCTGTGTGACGCAGAGAGACCAGGATTGAGGGAACTACGCATATTCAATAGTCTGGAAGGGAGAGAATAAGGGGCCTGGTATGGGACAGGTTAGTGAGAACCAGAGTCAGGACTAGGAAGGGCCAGATACAGGGACTGTTGCAGGAGGGTGTGAGACATGGTGAGTTGTATGAAGCCAAAACAGGTGACCTGGGGATCCCAGAGACTGGCTAGTTGGGGGTAATGTCGGTCTTTGTGGGTCTCGGTCACTTACACAGCTTCCTTCCTTTGTTTCTCAAATGCTCGTGTCTTCGTCTGCCACCTCTGCACCTGAATACCTGCTGCCAGCTCACCTTGCACTCCACTGGCTCCTAACAGTGTTGTCAGAAGAGCCTGGTCTGCTCACACCCTGTGGAGCCTTGGGAACGCTCCTCAGCTTTCTTTGCAGCCTAGCCCCAGATGCAGGGACGGCTATGGCTGCTCTTTGTGGAACATTTCCTGGGCCCAAGTATGGCTCACATTCTACAGTTGAATCCTCATGCGAGCCATCTGCTAAAGAGGGAGAAATCTCAGAGAAAGAGATAGATAGATAGATAGATAGATAGATAGATAGATAGAAAGAGAGAGAGAGATACTTACCAGAGCCTATTTGCATTGCTCCTATCCCGGGATGGAGCTTCACGAATGCTCTCATTACCAGCGCCTAACACACAGCCTAGATCAAAGCAGAGCTACAGAGAACTTGGGGCTAGGCATGGGATCAGGTCAAACAAGATCAGGAGAGTCCGGACAACTTCTGTGCCACATTCTTCTACTTCCTTTCATGTTCTTCAAATACTAGACACCTGGTACGAATGAAAGAATTACTGACTGAGTGAACGCAGCACACAGCATTGTGTGGTCTTCTCACCTTCACAGGCCACTCACAGGTGTTAACTCCTCAGGGGCAGGCTGGAGGATCTCCAGGCTGGGAGCAGACACTCTCATCGGCACCCAATTGGATTTTTTGAGCTGGTCCAGTAAAGGTGGTTCAACTCCCCATTACTGTTACCTGTGTCTTCCACTAAGCACCCAGGCTTCCAGGAGAGTTACAAGCCCACTTTCCCTTCCTCAAGTACGGAAAGCCAATTGTATTTTGCCAAGAGAGTACACAGTTTCTGGAAGGTTCAGTTGGTCTAGCAGAAGTCTGTCATTTGGATAGGCCTCTGACTCAGTAGGTTCAATCTCCAGCTGCCAATCAAAGTACCAACTCCCAGAGGTTCTGACTTAATTGGTTAAGAGTGAATAGAGAGCAGCAATCTCTTTATGATATAAAACATCCTTTAAAAGATTATTTTTGTCTGTTCTAGTGACTCACGGGAGACCAAAGCAGGAAGGTTGCCATGGGTTCCAGGCCAGCCTGGGCTACATAGTGAAACAGAATATCTAACAAACACAACAAAGAGAAAGGTTTATCTTGACCTTAGACAATTAATACTAATGTGTGAATTGAGAATCCTGTTCCCGACGGGGAAACGTGCTCAGAGATGGGGCTGCATGCACAGCTGGTGCTTCTGGCTGGTTCTGAATTATATTCAAATTAAAACAAATTAAAACCCGTATTTCATAATTCTCTTTAAGTGGAGGTGGAAGAAGAGAAAGAAAACTGGGGGGGGGGGAAGAAGGATGAGAAAAGATTGGGGGGATGTAGAGGAGGAGGGGCAGGTAAGGCAGATATACATGTATACTTAAATATTAGATACATAGATAAATAGTTACAAATATTAGACAATTAACTATCTTTCAATCAAAGATGTTTAAGTTTTTGTCATCAGTGTGTCCTTTGGAATTAGTGTTTTATTCTTTTATTCTAAGGAAGGATAATGTGTGGACCTGCTGCTGGCTCATATCACTTCAATATTATTTATAACCAGCTTCTCTCAAAACGGAACACAGATATTTGCAGAATGACACACAGGGAAGTGAAGACCCTCTGTGGGGAAACGGGAGGTTGCAGTACAAAGGATCCAGAGAGCTGGGACTTTACCCCAAGTTGAAGGAGGACTTAAGGAGAAGCAAAACCATGTTAGGGACTCACCTTTTTCTCCCTAGCTCTCCCTGGAGTGGTTCTGGGTTCTCATTTTCTGTTAAGGAGAAGCTATACTGTTGGGTTTAGCTATAAGAGCTGAGGATATTTGTCTGTTTTGAACCTAAGCTGCCAGGTCTGGGCTGAGCCCTAATGATCCAGGAGTGATTTATCTGCCTCTCCTTCCCAGAAGACCTTTGTGCAGTGAACCTCTGTATCACACCGTAAGAGATGTGTCTATTCTGAACAGGTACAGACAGAAGTTTGTGGCTTGCCATTATCTCTGCAGTGATACAGAACAATACTTGTACGGAGACTGGGTTGTTAAAGTAATCTAAAGATGATCTAGAATATACAGAGGGACTGTGTAAGAAATATCCAACACAATGCCATTTTTATCTAAGGGCCTTGAGCAGTCCCAGATTTCAGTATCCATAAAAGGTCGTGCAATCAATTCCCCAGGGACAGCTATGCAGACAGCCTGGGTGTCTCTAGTAGACACTCTTCTGGCTAATGAGTCAGCCATGGGAACTACAAGGGTTAAATATTTATGACAAGGGTTACTGGTGAACCCTTCTGGAGGAAGCGACATTGGAGCAGACTATAGCAGCTGCCAGTCCACTATGGCCTTTGAGTGTGGCCTCAAAGGCAGGTAGATGGGGTCCATCTGGGGGGCCTCCTGCAGCTTCCTGACTACTCACAACATATGCCCCTCTTTTTTTGTGATTTCATACGTAAGGCTCCTACCCATGTTGGCAATAACTCTACCAAGGCCAGGACTGTATGTTTGCAGTAGCTTCCCAAGTTTGTCTAGGGCCCAGATGAGCTAATCTGTAGTCAACCTTTCAAGAGGAAATGCTAACATAAGTGCGGTCAAAGGCCCCACTAAGGTACCCCCAGTCCTCTTTGCTTGACTTCCTAGGATGTGGACTTGTTGGTGAACCTCTGCACCCTGTGGTACACCCCAGTTCCTGGGACCTGATCTACCATTTTATCCATTTGTCTTAATTGACCATATCACTGAGTGGCTTTGGGTTCTAAATTAGCAAGTAGTCATTTTGCTGATTGCTCTGCTTTTCATTCCCTCACTGTCCATGGTATGTGGGGATCTCGATGGCCTCAGAATGCTTATTCTTTGTTTTCAATTGCTTAAAAAAATGCGTTTTATTGAAGAATAACCTAGCACAAAGAAATGCATATCCCAGAGGACCAGCTCAGTGACTGTCACAAACTGAATGTAGCCGTGTGACCAGCACACAGCCCAGCAAGCAGGGTCCCTAGAAGTGCCCACAGATCCCTCCTTAGTTGGCAACCATCACTTCCAACCAGAGTGACTTCTAACCATCTAGATTAATTTTCCATGTTTCACAGAACTTCATATGATTGGAGACAGACAGAAAATGCGCATTTGATTGTCTGACATTGCCATAAGGTGTGAAAGGTTTGTCTCCATGGCTACAGATGCTGCATAGTATTCCATGCTCTGTCTATTCCACCAATGGCAGGTTTTTGGTTGTTTTGTGTGTATGAACACTAATTCTACTAACAGTGGTTTTTACCACTTAGGGGTTGCTGTGTGTGTGAACACTGTTCTTTCTTTTATCGAGAACTGCTAGTTTAGAAAGGGAACTCTGGAAAACAGGGGCTTTCCCTAATCCTGGGACCAGTAAGTGGTGCTTCAGCAGGCCATCCTGGGTGCAGGCCTTAGCTGCTCAGAACTGGCCCACGCAACAGCTCTAGAGTTTGGGGAAGTGGCGGTTCCTGTCACCATCCCTAGGCACTTGGTCATCCTCCCTGACGCTGTCCTCTTTCCTGTCTACAGGCGTGGTGTCCTTCACCTGCATGAGAGCAGTGGGATCCATGACATCGGCCTGCCCCAGTGGCAGCTGCTGCTCTGTCTGATGGTTGTTATCGTCGTCTTGTATTTCAGCCTCTGGAAGGGCGTGAAGACGTCGGGAAAGGTGAAGTCTCTCTGCTTCTTCAGCTGGGAAGTTGGCCTTGGAAATATACATGTCTGATTTTGTGTTCTCCGAGCTGCAACCATGTGGTTGGCGCAAATAGGGGGATCTAGGACCACAAGTTAGGGCATACCCTCAGCTCTGCCACTATGTGGACAAATCTGCTACCTAAACCTGACTCTGCCAAGCAGCAAGGTAAAGGGGTGTAAGTAGATCAGACCTCCTCATATTTTCCCTTGAAAGCTTCTATAATAGCAGTGACCGGGGGCTTGGAGCATCACCTAAAGTCTGAGACCAAGGCTAAAGATCTTGACCTTGCATATAAGCATCGCATCCCACTCGGGAAATTGAGAATTTGCTTTATTATAAAATCAATAAACCCATGCTGAATTTTTTGAAGAAAAATGTTTTGAAAGGTAATTAGATGTGTGTTTTGGTTCTAACTGTAGTTGGGCACCCCCAAGTATCTAGATACTTTGGAGAAGAACACAGGTTAGCTAGATAGTGAGGACAGCATTTTGAACTTGGATGATGCTGCCTCCTGTGGTCAGCTCTAAGGGATGGCGTATATTTAGGGAATGGCGTGTATTTAGGGAATGGCTCCAATTGATCCTCAGCTTGGGAAGAAACTTGAAGATAACAACCCTACTGGGACTCCATGTGGTCTAGAACTTGGCTGTAATTAAAAACAACAAAGTTAGGAGGTGTCCTTTCTAGTGTTTTATTTAGGTAGGGCATTGGAACAAGCCACACCAAAATACAGTGAGCTAAAATAGTAAATATTTTATCATGTCTCACAGTTCTAGGAGTTGACTGGCTCAGGTAGATGGTTCTTCTTCTCTGTGTAATGTTACCTGGGCCATGTCTGGAGACTTGACTGGGACATCCTGGTGGCTGGGCCTGGCTAGGAGCTGGAGTCAGAGCTGTCAGTCAGGTCAGAGGGTTCGGGATCATTTCCATGTAGATTTTCTGTTGTTTCCTGGACCTTTCACATTATGACAACTGACTTCCCAGACACTCTCCAAGCAGGAGAGACCCCCACGTGCAGTAGCTCTTCCAGTCTCTGCATGAATCCTGCATGCTCTTTGTCCCAGTGACAAAACCAGTCTAGGATCACTATCGTCCTGATGGGTGGCACATAGTAGGTCTCTGGTAAATGCTTAGAAATAGGTTGAAGGATGGGTGGGTAAGTTTAGGGGACTTTATTAAGCTCGACTTATTGAGCCTTTATGGGCACCTACTATGTGCTATCCTAGATGCCAGGAGTAGCAGCACACAGATAGAAGACAGATTATTTTCTTAGTGGCTTTCATCAGTTTGTGTTCCTGATGGACTTGGGGTCAGCAGAGGTGTCTAGTATTTTCAGTCTCTATCCAAAGGTATCTGTGCGCAGCCTCCTTCAAATAAACACCTCTCATCACGAACTGCATTTAGATTATTGTTAATTTTATCTTAGAATAATTTCATATTCGGTAGCCCAGTTGTATCTTGATAAAAATGTAAACTGTTATTAAGCCAGCTTATTAGGTAGCCATATTTGACAGACAGATGTAGCCGCGTGTATGTTTGCCTGTACTTTGACGAGGCGGGTAGTAGTTTTCCTACCAGGCACCATGTCTAAGATGCCACATTGGTGGACAACGGATGCTTTTCTCAGCCAAGAAAGTCTGCAAAGCCATGGGGAATGTGATATTTGTGCTGCACCTGTTAGGATAGGCATGGGTGGAAGTGAGGAGGAAGGAGACATTTCTCACCAGAAGAAATGGTGTGAGCAAAGTCACCAAGGTGTGGAAGCCCTAGACAAGCCCTGCTTGGGGTTCTCTGTGTGCACCTGGTACCAGGAACAGGCCTCACAGCCCATCCAGAGAGTTGCAGAAGATGGCTGTGGGGAGGGGGGGTGGCATTAGAATTCTAACACAGCAACCCAAGCTGATTCCTCAAGGTCATGAGCAGACCATAAGCTGCCAGGAAGGAGACAGCAGGAGAAGGAATGGCTGAGCATTTTCAGTTCCTTTGGCCAAAGGCACTTTCTGAGGTGAGGAGGAATGTTTCCCCAGGAAAGCACCCTCCATGTGGAAACATGTGTGAGAGGCTCTGCAGGGTCAGCTGAAGCCAGGGTCCATTTGTCTACGTCCCCCGGAGTGCAGAAGTTGGAGTACACAGAAGCCCCAGGTGGTCCTCCGCGGAGGGTATTTCTGGACTTGGCCTCACTCAGGACATTCCAGTGACAGTAGCTTTAATTGTCTTTGTAAACTGACTGACAAGGACTCCGAGAGCATTGCTATGTCTTTCCAGAGCAGCACACTAGCTTTCCTTAGCTCGCCTCTGAGGGGCCTGGGATAAGGCAAACGTACAAGTGGCAAAGGCTTGGAAAGATACCGACTGCTTGGCTCTTGGGAGGGTGGGAGCCTAGTCCGAACCAGGGGAAGGGGATACCCCAAACCACACACTCAGTGACAGCTGTGTCGGCCCAGGGAGTGCCTCAGAATAGAAGGAAGTCAGAGGGAGTCAGAAGCAGGGCTCACCTCTTCCTCTCCTGAGTTCCTGCCCAATCTGTTTGCACACTGCCCTGAGGTTGAGACACTTCAGAGGCCTCTCTCTCTTCCAGGGACATGAGATGAGATGGCAGAGCTGTCCAGGGCCAGCCAGTCATTACCCACCTCACTGCTGGCCTTTGGGCTGATTGGACGGTGGGAATATACAGACTGTGTCCTGAATTCTAGCAAGAGGTGGTGGAGTTGGGAAGAGAGAGAAAGCCCGAAAAATTTAGGGGTTGAGTTTTAGAATATTTAATAGATGAAAAGCTTTTTTGTTTGCATTTTCATTTAGAGTCAAGTCCTACTTCTAGGCTTCTTCCCACTACTATGTCAATAGACAGGCGGGTCTGGCTTACCTTCATGTCTTTACTAAGTCATGAACTGAGTGACTCAGGACAGAGTCATTTGCATATGATCCAGGCTTACACCAAACTATGTGTAGTGTGCTGTTTTATTAAGCAACATTAGTGTTATGCCATATCCTATACCTTCTTCTGTATAGGAAAATGATCTTGGAACTCAGTTCAAAGACCACAAATCCTAAATCTAGGAAATTTCACAGAGATACAGTGTGGATATTTACTTTATAATTTAATCCTTTTTTGTGTGCACATGTGTGTTTATATGTGTATGGAGTGCACATATGTATTTGGGTGTGTGTGTCCATGTGCAGGCCAGAGGGAAGACTACAGATTGTCATTCCTGTGCACTGTTTGTTGTTGTTGTTGTTGTTACTATTTGTTTGTTTAAGAGAGGGTTTCTCACTGACCTGCAATTGTCAAGTAGGCTAGGCTAGCTTGACCACAAACTGTAGGGAGTTTCCTCCCAGCAGTGTGGGTCCAGGGACATGCTGAGGTACCATTACTGAAAGTATGTAAGCCTTGCTATGTGTTCAGACATCAGGCCAAGAGCGTTCTTGTTCAAGGTGAGGTCCATGGGCTATTAGCATTAATGTTACCCAGAAACTCATCAAAAATGGGAGCTCTTGCCCCACCCACACCAAAATAGAATCTCTTTAGGAAGGACCAGAAATCTTGAGCTTTACTATGGTGCCTCTCTGGGTACTCTTAGACCTGCAGTTGGAGAAGCTCTGTGGGTGTTATTCTCCAACACTGAGAATATAAATAACCACATCATGGGGAGGAAGCTCTACCATATGAGGGTCTTCCTTTTATGAGCCACGGTTGTCTTTATTTTTATGCTCAGCCATTGGTTTGGAATTTGTTACTGTAGAACTTTATAAATTATCCACAGACGCATCCAAGGGGGTAAGAATTTATGTTTAAGCGTGGACAAGGTGGAACATGCCTTTTAACCCCAGCATTCAGGGAACAGAGTCTGAGGTCAACCTGATCTATTACAGCAGGTTAGCCAGGGCTACCTAGTGAGACTCTGCCTCAAAACAAAAACAAAACAAAAAGCAAAAATAGTAACAGCAGCAGCAGCAACAACAACAACAACAAAAACCCCAAACCAAAAGCTATGCTTTAAGTGACAGAACAAAGAAAAAAGCGTTGCTCATTTTGTTCTTTATCTCAAGTTTAAAATGAGGCCTGGGATGGAGATGACAGAGTTCAAAGGGCTCGTCCTTTTTAGGGGCACAGGGGCACACATGGGTGCGAGGGAGCTGTCCTCCAGCTTTTGAAAAAGGTTCCAGATGGCTGAAAATGCGTTCGCCTCCAAAAGCTTTAACTCTGAATGTAAGGTCAAGGGGAAAAAGCAGCTCTTTCTTAATGCTTGACGCCCTCACAGTGGGCTCCATCATACCCTGATGCCTTCTTTGGGTAAACCAAATCCATGTGGAGCCTCACTCATGGCCAGTGCAGGACCACCTCCGCGCCCCATGGGAGACTTCTTGGAGTCAGAACATTGGGTGCTGTTTCCACAGGAGGAGTGTGGTCACACCCAGCCTGTAGGGTAGGACGACAGTGTAGCTGGGCCACAGCTGTTGACAAGAGTCGTAGGAGACTGTTAGAACCAGGATGGATGACGACTCTTCTTTGTTCCAACTGCCAAGGGTTGAGATCCGTTTGTCCCAGCTGGACAGACTGAGTCATCTGAGACCAATGCGAGGCCACCCAGATGCGGCGGCTTCGTGTTCAAGGGCATGTTT
Source organism: Microtus oregoni (assembly GCF_018167655.1). Lineage (NCBI taxonomy): Eukaryota > Metazoa > Chordata > Mammalia > Rodentia > Cricetidae > Microtus > Microtus oregoni. Next base: position 58,551,545 of record NW_024543063.1, on the reverse strand, counting down.
CTCTCCCCGTTTGTTATCAAGTGTGAGCTCTGTATTTCTGCATCCACAGCCTCTCAAGGAAGACAGAAGCCAAAGCCCATATTCTAGGACATTTATAGAACTGGGGAGCAACTACCTGGATGGTATCAAACAGGGGAACCTTCTCTGGTTCCCTCTGGAGCAGATGTGCCCACCAGTGATGGGTTTCCTCACCCATTCATTTTCTCTTACTTTCATTCTTTCTTTGACTGACTCTGTTGTTCACTAACCCTCTGGCTTGTAACTCACCTGCTTTTGAGTCCATCCATCTCTCCACTCAACCATCTGCCCACTTAGCTACCCATCCTTTCATTTAACCAAAAAAAATAAATAAATAAAAACCTAGCTCTATATCCAACCATTCATTCCTTTTTTTTTTTTTCCGAGACAGGATTTCACTGTATCCCTGACTGTCCTGGAACTCGCTCTGTAGACCAGGCTGGCCTCGAACTCACAGAGATCCACCTGCCTCTGCCTCCCGAGTGCTAGGATTAAAGGTGTGCGTCACCACCGCCTGGCTCATTCCATCTTTTACCTCAATCTTTCATCCTTTCATCTATATGACAGTTCATTCATTCACCTACCAAATATTTTAAGGACCCATACAGACCAGGAATAAGGGAATAAGGGAGATCAATTCCAGTTTCTTAACACAGGTGTGAAAAATGGGTGAGTTTGTCACCAATATATCAGTCTTTGCTTTGAGCCCATGTCTTTCTAGGCTGACAAAGAGCGTTACCCCCAGTCATGTCTTCAGTCTTCCATGTTCTCTCTGGGGTCGTGTATGGACCCTTTAGGGGGCAGAGTGCTTGAGCTGTAAGGGGAACCCACCTGGTCCTTAAGCTATGTATTCGCTCATGCTCTAGCAGTGCCTTCCTTGGCTCTGACTACCTAGCCCTGGCTCACTGTTCTGTTTTGGGCCCAACTCCTCTGCCTAGAAAATGCTACAGCCCGCAGCTGCATCAAGAATGAAGACATTTAACCCTGGCTACACTTTAACATCAACCGAGAAAAAATACTAGAGTTGAGGCTGTACCTTAGGTCATTTGAACCAGAAATCCCAAGACTGGGACCTCTCTTCCACATTCTTGTATATAGTTTCCCTGGAGTACTGCAGTGTATAGCCAAGAGCACGAAGGATCAGAGAAGATGGCAAGCCTCCTAGTCACCTCTTTCTCTGTCCCTCCAAGCTAGGCAGGGATATCTGTTCTGATTCTAAAGGTAATCTCTTTCCTTTGTGTTTCTGCAAAGAGAGTTTGTCTTGTTCTCCATCTGCTCCTACTGAGATGGAGATTTTTTTTTCTGTTTTCTGTCCAGTGATATATACCACACACTTGAGAGAATGCACCTAAATGTGGATAAAGAAAAAAGAAGCTAAGTGTTTTGCACACGTCTCTAATTTCAGCACTTGGTAGACTGAGACAGGAGGATCATGAGTTTGAGGGATTGTGGGCTACAAGTGAGCCAGTGTCACATAAAATCAAAGTTATATCTCTGTGGGGTTGTGCTTGCTTGATGTATGAAAGGCTCTGGGTTCTATCTTCTACGCTGAAAGAAATAAAAGCACATATACCAAAAAGAGAAAATGTTAAAGAGGAAGGAGAGATAGCAAAAGAAGGACAGGAAAATGGAGAGAGAAAAGAGGGAGAAAGACTGGAAATTTTAAATAGCTTGCCTGTAAAGTTGAGAGCAACAACCAATCCCTCTAGTGTGACGGAAGCATGACTGACCTCCAGGGGAAGGGCGAGTGTGCTCAGTTCTGTACGAAGTAGACTAAAGAGGTCAGGAAAGACAGTTGTGGAAGAGGCATCAGGGGCTTTGAGAACCTAGTTCTTGCCCTTGGTGATTGTCTTTTCTGTCTGAGTCCTATTTTCTAAGTGACTGACAATGAGTTTTGAACTTTTTCAGGGAGCCCTGCATCTGTTCATTGTTCTGTCCCCGTGGTCTGACCAAGGGACTGGCCCTGAGATGAAGATGGTGCCTCATACGCTAGGAGAAGGAAGCTGAGGGAGGGCATGTTTGGCCTCTGGGAAAAGACCCTGTGTCATGGCCTTAGTACATCCCCAGGTCACAGGCAGAGTGAGAGTCTCACAGCTGTTTTTCTGTTGTTCAGGTTGTGTGGATCACAGCTACCCTGCCTTACTTTGTGCTATTTGTGCTCCTGGTCCATGGTGTCACACTGCCTGGTGCCTCCAATGGTATCAATGCCTACCTGCACATCGACTTCTACCGCCTCAAAGAGGCCACGGTGAGTGCCCAGTGGTCACCTAGCATCGGGCTGGGTGGAGGGAGGCTTCTTATGGGCACATGGTGATGGGTGCAGTAACAGGATTAAGAGGGGGTACATTTCAGTATGTTTCTTTCTTAGACGAGTGTCCAGCCTACCACTATGCTATAGAGCAAAGACCAAGAAGCAACCTCTTTCTTGTGTAACTCAGAGAAAGAGGAACGTTGTGAAGCAGAACCGGCTTCCATGTGTTCTGCACCGGTCAAGCTGCTCTCAGTCACTCAGATATGTAGATACTGAGTCTTTAGTGTCATTTCAGTGAGTGGTACTGCCTTCCCCCAGTGTAATGGAAGGTTTGGGAAATCCAGAAGAATACAAGGAGAAATGTGGCAGGCAGCATCACTCTCAAATACCTTAGTTTAGGTCCACTGGATATCACATACATACAAAGACATACATATACACACATGCATGTACATACATATAATGTACACACATTTAATATAATATACATATGTATATATAATACATACATATTAAATAATATACATATGTGTATATATATATGTGTATATGTGTGTGTGTATGTACGGCTAGCATGGATGCTGGAGAAGCGAGACTGACTAGGGCTAAACCATGACACAGAGTTTGGAGAAGGGCTCCAATCTTTAGTCCACCAGCTATATATACTTTTGTCACCAGGGAGAGGGGACTGGAAAGGAAACTCCGTTGTCTTCAAAGGCCCCCATTGGTGTGGTTACCAGTGTCTGCAGCTTGAAGTGTAGGAAAAATCCTTATCTTCTCAAGATGTCATCTTCATAACTCCTGAGATGACCAGGACCCTTTGGTCTTGCCCTGACAGCCTAGAATTTGTAGTTTATCAACTTTCTTGAAAATCTGGATGTTAAATGGCTTCACTGGTCTGCCCCAGGACGTGATTGCTCTGTTACCCAAGGCCAGGAGATGCTAGGGAGATTCCGGCCCGTTATTGTACAGCCCATGTCTGCTTCAGACCACATTTGCTAGTCTCTGGCACTCTCAGGGAGTCAGTGCCCTTCTTCGGAAGCAGGGATGGCGATGACTTTGTGCTCACTGGTTTCAGGTATGGATTGATGCCGCAACTCAGATATTTTTTTCCTTGGGGGCTGGATTTGGAGTCTTGATTGCATTTGCCAGTTACAATAAATTTGACAACAACTGTTACAGGTAAGCCCCCTTTTAGAGCTCGCCAATGCTTTGAATCCCGGGGTTGGTCCTTAGAGGAATGGAGAGAGGGCTTTATCTAGACAGGAAACCACCTCTCCTCTGTGGAGCATCCTGGTCATTCTGGGAACCTCAAAGTGATCAGTCTATGGGGTCCGAGGAGCATATTTCACTAGATGACATCTCTTGGGAAAGTTGAGGCCAGCAGCTATGGGAGCCTATGGGGAGGATTACTGGGACAGAGGACCATGACATGGCTTCCAGAGAAGATGGAGCTGCCTGACTCTGTCCGTTAGGTACTCTGTGAGGCAGGGACAGAATGAACAGGCTGGTGAAGGCTGGCTGGGTCAGAAGTTAGATGTCAGGGCAGATAGGGCACAGAAGAGACCACCTCCAGTTTGGATCAGTGAGCACTGAATGCCACCTCCTGCAGGACCTCAGAGGTGGGACAGATTTGGGCTCTCCTCTCTCACCCTCTTTAACAATCAAGGTAGAATCACTTTCTTTGAGTCAAGAAAGAACAGGATGGGTGTGCCACCAGGAGAGATTTTAGAGAGGTCAGGAAGTGGGATGGCCATCCCCTTAGTAGGGTGCTGCCATTAAGAGTCTGGAGGTGAACTTGAGGCAAGCCGGGGAGGACAGTTGAGATTATGGTAGGCAGGTATGGTACAGATGGCCTGTGTCCTAAGGCGTGGCATGGACAAAGACAGAGAGGCTGTGTGTCAGAGGATCAGCGAATTGTTTGTTTTATTGTTCCAAGAGTATATACTGGAAGTCATGATAAATAAGCCAAGAAGGAAGGGTGGATCATCTTAGCAACGCTCTGAAATGACAACACAAGGAGCTAGGAGTCAGAGTAAGCCGCGGGGAGTTTACTTAAGGGGAGAAGAACTCTAAGCCCCAAGAGTCTACCCGTGCCTGTGGTTGGCTCTTGGCTTCCACACTGCTGTAGCAGGCACTAACCTAGTGGTGGTGAGGCACTGGGGTCCATGTGACAGCAGGGCAATGGAAAGAAGGGGTGGCCTTTGAGACTGGGTGTGACTGAAGATTCCATAGGTGGCCAGCGGTTCGTGAGCAGAGTGGGGGTGGAGTCAGGGGGACCTGCATTGCCAATAGCAGCCTCTCTCTCTCTCTGCCAGGGATGCCCTGCTGACCAGCACCATCAACTGTGTTACCAGTTTTATTTCCGGGTTTGCCATCTTCTCCATCCTTGGTTACATGGCCCATGAACATAAGGTCAAGATTGAGGATGTTGCCACTGAAGGTAGGTGGCCAGACCCCTTGTCTCCAGCTAAAGAAAAACGGACCAAGTTAAATCCTAGTGCCTCTAAGGTTGGAGGCCCGTGAGGGCTGGCGGTGGAGGTTTTTGGATGTCCATCTGTTGGGCTTTCCCTTGAGGCTATCATGAGCATTCCTGACAACTGTGGCCCCTAAGTATATAACAAAACTTTCCTCTTAACAGCCTAAGAGGAGCAGATTTTGGGCTGCCCCTTCTGCACCAGTCTCTGAGCTAATTAACTAATAACCAGTACCAAATCTGTTTCAGTCCTTAAGTCCTCATAGTGCTGGGTTTGCGGGAGGCAGCATGAAATGCTCATACTGGGCAATTTATGCACAAAAGATCTTTAGTTGGCTTACCCCTCTGGAAGCCCAGAGCGTGGAGATTGGTTGTCCAGTAGACTTCTAGTGCAGGTCATACACTGTTCATCTTATTATAGAGAAGACGAAGTAGAAATGCCTGTGTGTCAAAAGAACCACGCTTGTAGGACAGCCTTGATTTATAACAACCCTCTCCATGAGATTCCCCAACTCTTAGAGAGGAAGACCTGTTGGAAAATGGGTTAGTCTCACTAACATCCAACTGTAGCTTCAAGGTTCTTAGCCTCTTCACAGTACTATATAGGGGAGCAAGCCTGAGCATGCATTTCAGTGGGGCAAACTATGTTCCAGACATCCCAGCGTACCTCCACTGAGCTCTCACAAAGCTGCAAGGCAAGGGTCAGGAGATTCTCTTTGAAGATGAGTGATTTGGGATTTAAGTTCAGTATGGGCTACTGAGCAGTGGCGTCAGCATTTGGCCCTTGTCAGAATCTCTGGCCTTCTCTATGGCCTTCTGTGTTCTTCAGGCTGCAGGGAGGTTGAGACAGGGGAAGGACAGCCTTGGATGGACTCTGAGGATCATGAGTTTCTGTAAATCAGAGGAGAATCCCACAGAGTAGAAAGTGGGTTTATCACACGTGGCTCATAGCTGTTGAGGCAAGCTTCTGCTCTCTCTGCCTGGTTGTTCCATGCACAGGCTGTGTTCATCTGCTTTGTATCACTATGGACAAAACACACAAGCGAACTGACTTATGCAGAGGATGGGGTTTGTTGACTTGCAGTTTTGTGACGACTTAGTATTCTTGCTTTGGGGCCTGTGTTGGGCCCACATAGTGGAACAACCTATTCACCTAATGGCCAAGGCGCAAAAGGGATAGAGAGAAGAGGAGCTTGGGTCTCCACATCTCCTACAAAGGGGTCTTCTCAATAAATGGAAGACTACATTGTCTTGAAGTTCCCACGACTTGGAAACTGCACCAAATGGGAATCAAGGCTTCGACACAGGGCCTCTTGGGGGACATTACAGATCTCAACAATAGCACAATAATGCTGTGGCTCCATCTCCTGTAAGCAGTTCCTGAGTCTGCTGCCCACACATGCCTGACCAAGGGTCCTGAGGCTGCCTGGGGCTCCCCTGCCCTGTGCAGCCCCAACTGAACATCCATCACTGATCAGGCCCTAATATTTCTTACAGGAGCTGGCCTTGTGTTTGTCCTGTATCCAGAAGCCATCTCCACTCTGTCAGGATCCACGTTCTGGGCTGTCCTGTTCTTCTTGATGCTTCTGGCTCTGGGTCTGGACAGCTCAGTGAGTTCACCTCTCAGAACACCCTTCTCCACCACTGTAATCCATACCAGTCCTCAGCTTGTGGGGCTACTGCGGTCTGGGGTCTGTTTCCAAGGGTCCTATTTTAATCCGGACAATGAAGTGAGCCTTCCTTCAAAATGATAGCCTAGGTCAAAGCCAGAAACCTACAGGAACTCTGGTTGTACTGGGCCTCAGACAAGCCAGTCTAACACTCTGCTTCTGTGGACGGGGAGCCAGAAGTCAGAAAGGACATGAATTGAATGTTCTGTGACCTAGAGCTCTCCCATTCATTATATTTTATTACTGACATCCAACCCAAACATTTCGGACCCAATTATTACTAGATTCCTGGTTTTTTTATTATTATTTAGTTATGTGCAAAATTAAGTTCCTGCCATCTTTTTGTGTCTGCTTCTACCCCTTTTTCTCCCATGCTAGGGGAGGGGCTGGCCAGGCCAGCAGATCTGGCTGTCTTTGGGTTTACTTGATGGGTCTGCCAGAGCAGTGTGGTGGAGAGTTCTGAGGCCGATTCCAGACCCCGGATTGAGGTTGATTAACAATGTCTGCCAAGAGCAGTGGAGAGGAGCAAGGGACATGTGTGGTTATCATCTGTCACAGCCGTGGCTCATGAGGCATAGACTCAGAGTCCTTACTTAAAGTGACCACGTTGCTTGGTGTTTAGAAAAGCGGTAAGGATGGGAGAGTGTAGAAGGGGAGGGGAGGGGAGAAAACTATGTAGCTCAATAAAAACAATAATAAAAAAAAAGGCGGTAAGGAATCCTTGTCATATACTGTGGTATGAAACTCCCATTCTGGAGAAGTTCAAGGTCTGGAAACCTTGTTTCCAGAAGGTTTTATTTGCACGTAAATGTATCATCTGGGCAATATATCCATCCCTTGGTTCTCTATGTCTCATCAGTATCCACTCAGGCTGAGTGAGTCAGGGGCTAGGGACCCATTGTAGAAGCAGGCAAGAGTTAACTCATCCCATATAACTTGAGCATGGTTGAGATTGGGGCAGAAAAGAGGGAAAGGATGCTTGGGGGGGAGGAAGGCAAGGCCTGCCAGTTTCCGGAGAGCCTGATGTATCCGAGGCTGATCCCGACCTATAGGAAGCCTTTCACTCCTGCCCCTCCCTCCTGGTTCTCCACAGATGGGAGGCATGGAAGCAGTCATCACAGGGCTGGCGGACGACTTCCAGGTCCTGAAGCGACACCGGAAACTCTTCACCTTTGGTGTCACCATAGGTACCTTCCTTCTGGCCATGTTTTGCATAACCAAGGTGAGTCTGGGCGTGGGGCCATCTGGGTCTTTCTATGTCCTCAGCTTTGTTACTGGGCTGGGCTGGGTGGGGGCTGAGCACAGGGGTTATACTATCCTGAACCGTGTGTTTTAACACGGTTGCCTCCCGCTACATCTGGGGCTGATGGCTTCCAGGCACTCTTATTTACTACGGATTGACCTGGGGCCTGCAAAAGTCCCCTGGAAGCTTACTGTGCTGTTTATCAGTCATGAGTCTTTAAGCCAGCAGCTCCTAGAGCCCTTAGTTAGAATGCAAACCCATTTAGTCACAGCCCTGACACCCGTGTTTGTAAGCGGGCTCTGAGCATGTGGGAATGGGGACAGGTAGGATTTATGAGCTAGGAAGGACAGTCGGTGATTGTTTATAACAGGAATGGCTCAAGCCCTTTCTCTCTGTGCCCCAGGGAGGGATTTATGTCCTGACTCTGCTGGATACCTTCGCGGCAGGCACCTCCATTCTGTTTGCTGTGCTTATGGAAGCTATCGGAGTTTCCTGGTTTTATGGTAAGTGAGGATGTCCCAAGCCTTTGTCCTCAGAGCTTCTGGAGTCTGTCTACCTGGAGAAGGAAAAGGGCTTTTCATGTCCAGGACAGACACCCAGATCTCCAGAAGGGAGCAGCTCATGTAATAGGTATTAAGTCTCTTCAGTCCTTAGCTCGCTGGGGCTGCAAGGCATGGGAGAGAGCCGGGGCCAGCCTCTGAAAGAGAACCAGTCATGATCTGCAGACCACTGTCACCAAGCCTGACAGTGCAGTTATCAGGCTGAGCAAACAAAACAGGATGCCCAGTTAGTTAACCTTGAACTTCAGATAAATGATGAACGCACGTTTTTAGATCAGCATGACCCAAATACTGCATAGAATCTCCGGATACTGATTTTTTTCATTACGGGTCTGAAATTCAAACTTAAATAGATTCTCTGTATTTTGTTCCCTGAACTCTTCGGGAGCTGGACTGTGACATCAATTGTCAAATGTGTCACAATTGTTCACTTCCCCTTATGTGACAGTAGGAGGTTAACCCTGTTCTTATTCTTTCTGGAAGAGGTTGCAGTGTGAGCGTCCAGTGGTCTCTTTTAGATTATGGTTGAGGGGTGTCATGTGTGTGCATGTATGGATAGACTGACTGTTTTCACAAGAAGGGGACAGAGCCAGCCTGGGGTCAAGGCACCTGGCTCCTCAGCCTGGTTCAAGTCCTCCCTTCTCTGAGTTCTGGCTTCCCTCTTGTAAGATAATCAGAGTGGTACATGAAAGGAAATTCTGTCCCAGAATTTGTCCTGTCTCGTGTTTGCCATTAGCAAGGTGCCCACCAGGTCTCCTGCATTCCAAGGTGTCAGTCTCTTGTCACCTGCCCTACCCTCTGCCAGAACGCCGTGTAATGGCTTCAGGGGAGGCCCCGGTTCTACATCTGTGGGCTCTCGGTGACAGGCTTGCCCTCTGTGCCCACAGGTGTGGACAGGTTCAGCAATGACATCCAACAGATGATGGGCTTTAAGCCAGGCCTGTACTGGAGACTGTGTTGGAAGTTTGTCAGCCCCGCCTTCCTCCTGGTGGGTAGGGTGTGCCTGGGGTACCTGTAGAAGGGTTGCTGAGTCCAGGTTGGGGGGTGGGGTGGGCAAATTTATTCCCTAGGGGAGGAGGTTCTGGAATCTAGAAGCTGGGTCACGTGGGCAGGACTCCTTAGTAGGGGTGGGGGATAATCTGCCTTAGTGAGTCATCAGCCAGGAACACCCCCCCACATGCTGTTGCGCTGGCTCCAAAGTCACTTTTGTTTCTTCTTTGTTTTCTTTTTCTATTGTCTTTGCCATCTTGAATCTTTGCTATCACTCGCCTCTTGGTTGCTTCTTTCCCATTCCTCCTATGTTCATCTCATTTCGTTTCTATCTCTTCCACTCTCTTCTCTCTTACCTCTGTTTCTCCCGCATCCATATTTCCCCCCGCCCCCATCCTTCCCTCCAGTTTGTCGTGGTGGTCAGTATCATCAACTTCAAGCCACTCACCTATGACGACTACGTCTATCCTCCCTGGGCCAACTGGGTTGGGTGGGGCATCGCCCTCTCATCCATGATCCTGGTACCCGCCTATGTCATCTACAAGTTCTTCAGCATTCGGGGCTCCCTTTGGGAGGTGAGCTCTGGGATGGCTACTGTGGGATGAGGGGGGAGGTGGCGTGCTTGTTGGGGTGAGGGAGATAAGAGAATACTTAGGGTTGGCATACTCACCTCATTTACCGAGTGGGGATCCATCCTGAGCCTCAGTTTCCACATCTGTAACCTGAGAATAATGCTGTGTACCTTGGAAGAGAAAGACACTTGGATGCTAAGTAAAGAATCTGGCCCATGGGAGGTGCTTTTTGCGTGCTGCTGGCCAGGGCTATGGCTGTTTCAGCCGCTCCCAGGAGAAGGCAAAACTCAGCTATGCCTGTCTCCTTTTAACGTGTGTTAATGTCCCCAGATATCCCATCTCTCCTTGTCTGAACCCACTGCCATTTTTCTAATCATAATAATATGGTAAGCCTAAACCAGGGCTTTCTGAAATGATTCCTTTTCCTTTACACATATGCATCAAACACACACACACACACACACACGCACGCACGCACGCACGCACGCATACACGTAACAGAAATACCTTTTATTCTGAAGTTACATCATAACTTTTATTTTGCCATACAAACTAGTGGTAGTAGTCTTTCCAAGAGTTCTTACTTTGTAAGGCAAAGACCTCACATCTGAGTTCTTTGATCACATCTGAGATTGAGGTTCGGGCCACTAAGACTCACCCCTGTTCCCCTCCTTCACAGAGAGTGGCCTACGGCATCACGCCGGAGAATGAGCACCACCTGGTGGCCCAGAGAGACGTGAGGCAGTTCCAGGTAGGTGACGAACTGACCTGGGGGGGTGGCCGGGCAGGGCAGGGTGGGTTCTGGTTGTTCTCCGTGGAGTGCCCAAGCAGGATCACAGCTGGGAAGAGCTGGGTGTTTGGCCAGCTCCTGCCTAGGGGCTAAGGTGGTGGGTGCCCAGTCAGCCTGCTGCGGCTGCTGCTTCCTAGTCCTGGGATACCTGTGCTGGGATGTTCCTGTTCTAGACTACCTCTGAGTTGTCACATTAGCGTCACCAAACTAAGCTGAGCATTTTCTAATCTTGAAGGCACAGCTTCAGGGCATTAATTAAAGCTTCTGGCCCCATGGATGTGGGTGGTGCCTGCTGAGCTCCCTCTTTTGGGGACGTTCATTTGCATCCAGTCTCAGTACCAGCTAAGGACGATGTTCTGGGTTTGTGCTGGGAAGGAGGCTGTTTGTTTTGTCTTCTCTTTGCTTCTTGTTGCTCCAACAAGCTGGCCCCTGTCCCCCAAGACCCCGCTAGCTGTCTTCAACCATATTGGTCCTGCTGTCTATCTTTGCAGCTGCGGCACTGGCTGGCTATCTGAGCCTGACCCCTAGGAGGAGGAAGCCATGGGTCAACATCCGGGTCAAGGGCATCTTCTTCACCCCCGTGTGGATGCCGCCGTGGGATTCCTCTCCGGGAAGAACCCTTCCCATCCCTCTTGTTTCCCCAGTTACCAATGATTCTGTGACTCTGGTTTTGTTCACCTTCTGTTCATCGGGCCTGGAGGCAGCGAGTGTGGAGAACTCTAGTTAGCCTCGAGGAGGAGGATGAGAGGAGGAATGGGGCGTGGCTTCTGGAACTCTGGCTGGAGGGCAATCGCAGTGTAGCCTGAGCTGAGGTCCGCGGCTCTGGCAGAACCCCTTCCTGAATTTGTTTGTACTTCAGACCATAGAAGAAACCTTCGGTTCATCGAGAGCAAGAGAAGATTGACTTTTGGCTAGATACCAAAAGCCCAACCAAAACCTGATGGGGTTTGTGTGGGAGCCAAGGTTACCTTCCTCTTTCCACCTAGCACCACTCTGGTTTCTGAGCCTCTGTGCGGGAGCTGGGTTTATTTGGCACCTAAAATGTGACTGGTAGATGCTGCAGGGCTTTTCAGCAGAAACCCTCCGACTTCGTTACCTAGCTAATCTGAGGTTGGTTTAGGTATATTCCAGAATATTACTCTAGCTTCTGCTGTTTGGATCGTCCCAAACTGTGACGTGATGGGAAGGATGTAGCCGGACCACCAATGAGGAAGTCACCAAGTGAGATACTCCAGAAAGCTGGTAGGGGCAGCTAGATGAATCACCCTTGACAAGGCCACACACTGGTCATGCTCTGTGTGACACAAGGATGGTTCCAGAGACTTTCCTGGGGATTGAGGCATAGCAGATATCTCTGTCCTGTGGGGTTAGGTGCGTGCCTGAGGACAGCCTGATAGGTGGCCATGGTTCTTTATGGTCCACAGACACTTCCTAAGCCTCCTCCTGGAAACCCAGCAGGCAGGAAGAGGTCCTGAGCAGGGGGATCTATTGGCTTTGAAAAGGACATGTTTCTTCATTGACTAGAGTTGGCACCCTGAGGGGCACGATGGGACCTACCACATCACAGCACAGCTCCTCATGTTCTGGGAGGATAGTCTGCCCGGAAAGGACAGGTTGGTGGGGGTCAGGAAATTTCTAGGTTCACTTAGTGCCCTCTGGTGGTTAGTTCTGGTTCATTGTGGGGAAAGGATGGCTTGATAAATCCATGGCATTTCTTCGGGACTTGTGTTTATGGTTTGAGTCTCCTATGCCCCTATTTGAAATTTAGAACCATAGCTTGCCATTGTGATAGTGTTATTCTGTGCTGCAGGTGTGTGTGCGTGCGTGCGTGCGTGTGTGTGTGTGTGTGTGTGTGTGTGTGTTGAAAAGGAAAAACGAAGTCACTGAGCTCACTGGGGTAGTGTAGGAGGCACACGGAAAAACTAACATGTCCCATTGGAGTATGCAAAAGGTCGGGTGAGGCCAGCGGGGGATGGGAAGACGTTTTACTCTGAAGACACAATATTCTGTGCTGAGTCAGGGTCCTTGAGTCATTCCTTAGAGGAAATCCAAGGACTTTGGATTCTTCCATGTTAGAAGGCCAGCTCAGCTCAAGGCTCAGCCCCAGTGGCAAATGTCTTGGAGCGCTGGGGAGGGGGAGGCTCTCCCATGCCCCTGAGTTATAGGTGCAAGTCAGAGCCCGGTGAGCAGATAATCTCAACGTCTCTGAGGAGTAGCAATTCCTTTCCACATGTTACCTTTAAAGACATTTTATCATCATTTAAACAAAACACTTTCGCCCACACTGCCTCCCCACTGGCCCATGGGAAAGGAAGGCTGCTTCCTATCTCCCATCACCTTGGTGAGAAAACAGAGTCTGTCTTGCTCAAGGTATCAACTCCCGAGGGACCAGGGAGGACCCTCTATTCCCATCCTGTCTTCACAGCCCAGTGCACCAGGAAACTCCCCGTTCACCCCACCCTGGGCTGTCCCCAAACACAGAGTACACAGAGTCCCTACTAAGGAGGGAAAAGGGCAGAAGAACGTTACTCATCTTGCCCTCCTGGCTCCCTGAGAGCTATTGTCCTTTTCTTTGATGCCATTTGTCAGCCTTTGAACAGGGGCCCTGAGAAGCGAGTCCACCTTAGCTGTCACAAGTGCGCACACTCAGAAAGCCGGGGTGCCCGAAGTCAGCCTTGGCCCGCCATCCTCTCATTGCCATCGGCGTGGTCCCTCCTCCTGCAGACATTGTCCCTGGGGTGAAGTTGAGATGTGGTGCTAGCTGAATGAACCCCAAACTAAAGCACAGGTGCTGTTCTGTGGCAAAGCTGGCTCGTGAGACTGGGACAAGGGGTTCTTGGTTCCAAGCCCAGGTGCTCTGATGGGGGAGGTAGAGTGGAGCACCCCAAAAGCCCCTGGAGGTTCTCATGGAGGTGCTAGGAGGTCACTGCACCCACATTTCCACTTAACAGATGGGGGTTGATGCTTTATCATAAGTAATGCTTGGTTTCTTTTTTGTGACTTTTTTTAGATAGTGGGGTTCACCCAGGACTACTGTGCTCCTGAGTACTGTATATGACCCTTGAAACTTTTTATATTTCATCGTATTTTTAGAGAATTACTTTCTACGAGCCGTGAGATGTTTGTTTAAGAACATTGATGTTGTTTAACCTCTTTCTGTCAGTCTTCACTCCAGAGTCAAGTGAGACAGCAGAGAAAAGGGGAAGGGGATACCAACTCACCCCAGATACCCTGCTCAGCAAAGGACCCTACACTGCCTTAATTTTCAGAGGGTGCTCCTGCCCATGCAGGAGGCAGTCCCGTGCCACACAATCATCCAGTCTAGACTTTCTAGATCTGGCAATGTAAAACTGACATGTTCTTACCAAAGTAGTCATTTCTGCCCCATGAAGCTCACTACATACGTTCGTTTATTTCTTTTGAGAACAACAGAGAGGAAGTGATCAGAGTGGGTGTTTGGTGTGGCAGAAACAGCACAGCATTTAGAGTTGATAACCATGGGTCTACAGCGAGTTTGCTGTGGCTTGAGAGAGAAGCTTGACGTCTTTGGGTCTGGGGGGGAGGGGTTGTCTGAAGATTAGGAACTTGATCAGGTGACCAATTGAAGGACACATTCTATTAAAAGCATAAACAACAATGAAGCACAAAAACACGCTTGTGCTGAAGTTACAATGGAGAAAGCGCGTCACTTACGGCAGAAGCTTCCCAAAGTGACCCCATAACTGACCATCTATTGGGCTTAGAAACAGAGAATTCTGGCCTACAGAGCTTTGATATTTCTTTATATCTGGTAGCTCCTCTTTCTAGGATATTTTTTTCTGATAATGCCAGAAAGACTTGGTATCTGAAAAGAAGTCGAGTCCAGGCCTGTCAATCTGACACTTGGGTGGTATTGAGAAGGCAAAGGGCATCGCTCTTCTCTGTGTTTGCAAGTCTGGGTACCCACAGCTCTGGCCAGAGGCAGCGCACTTGGCCCTGGCTGGTGAATGTGAAGTCGTGGGGTTCCTGTCCTTGTCCCACTGTGTCTACTTCTGTGTAAATAGGATTGTTTCCATCGCATCTTCTCCATGTCACGGACTGTTCAATATCAGGCACAATTCTGCTCCTGCTTTGGGTGTATTTTGAATGTTGTTCTCTTCATGGAAAAAAATAAGTGTACAGTATAATAAAGGACATTGCCTGTGCTGTGCTTTCTGTCTGGTTGTGGGGTATTAAGTGCTATTCCGTGTGTGTGGAAGCCGTGAGTTATAAAGGGCAGGTGATGCCATCTTTGATGAGCCAACAACTAGTAAAGAAGAGATTCTGGATGCAGGAGCCCACCTTTGTCAGGATGCTCTGAGAATCCATGGAAGAGACAGGAACAGAGGGGGTTGAGTGTGTGATGTTCAAAGACTGTTTCTCCTCTCCTCTCCTCCCCTCCTCCCCCTCCTCTCTCCTCTCTTCCCCTCCCCTCCCCACTCCCCTCCTCCCCTCCCTTCCCTTCTCCTTTCTTCTCCTCTCCTTCCCCTCCCCTCTTTTCTTCTCCTCTCCTCCCCTCCTCTTCCCTTTTCTCCTCTCTTCTCCTCTCCTTGCCTCCCCTCTTTTCTTCTCCTCTCCTCCCCTCCTCTTCCCTTTTCTCCTCTCTTCTCCTCTCCTCCCCTCCCCTCTCCTCTTCTCCTCTCCTCCCTGTTTTAGTCCTTTCCTTCTATTTTATGCTCTGTTCTCTGGTAATTGGAATCAAATTCAAGTCCCAGAGCTCACTGAGCACACTCTCCCCTGCTGAGTTACACCCCTGGCCAAGCACACATTTTTGTTTAAATGCAAAGTAGACGCCACGGGACAACATGCCTGGTGTCTAATTTTGTTTTGTTTGTTATTCCTAGGCCTGGGTTTCTTCAAAGGAATCAGAACCTCTGCTGGATTGAACTGGATGCACAATTTAGTGCAGCTGTGGACTTTTCTGGGCAGAGGTTACAAGTCACATTCAGACCCTTGGAGCCCATGTTGCCTTGTTTGGGGGAAGTTGTGAGCTCAATATGTACCCCCATTTTTATTGAAAATAGATTTTTGTTACATAATATATCCTGATTATGGTTTCCCCTCCCTCTACTCTTTCAGTTCCTCCCCACCTCCCCTCCAGCCACACCAACCCCAGTAGGGTCTCTACAGGATAATAACAAAATGAAATAAAATGTGATAATATAGAACAAAAACTAACACATTGGAATAGGACAAAACAGTCAAACGAAAGGAAAAGAGCCCAAGGGAAGGCCCAAGAAACGGGTATAGAGGCAGAGGCCTAATCATTTGCACACTCAGGAATCGCATAAAAACATTAACTTGGAAACTGTAATATATACCCAAAGGACCTATAGGGTAAAAAGAGAGGAAAAATATAAAAGTAAGATAAAAAGCAAAGCCCTGACGTGCCATCACGAGATAAGGGGCCCTCGATGATGCTGTCGAGTTTGGTTTCTGTTGGCCATCTACTTCTGGGTACGCAGCTTACGCTTAAGAATATCCCCAGTGAAACACCCTTGGAGGAACCTGAGTTTTCATTTGCAAATGATTATCAAATGGAGATTGCATCTGGCTTAGGGATGGGGGCATGTGTCTACTTTTTCCCCGCTCTAGGACCCCCACTGGTGCAGACCCATTGCAGGCCACCTCAGTCTCTGTGAGTTCACAGGCTTTGATCGTGTTGATTTAGAAGGCCATGTTTTCTTGGTGTCCTCTGGCTCATACACTCTTTTTCTGCCTCCTCTTCAGTGGGGTCCCCTGAACCCTGAGAAGAGGAATTGGTCAGAGACATCCCCTTCAGAGTCAAATATGTCAATGTCTCTCCCTATCTTCACAATATCTGGCTGGGGGGATCTCTGTGTTTGTTCCCAGTGCTGCAGGAGGAAGCTTCCCTGCAGATGACTGAGCAAGGCCATCTATGAGTATGCAGAATGTCATTAGGAGCCACTTTATTGCTACATTTTATATCTATATTTATGTATTTATGTCTCTGTATGTATATATGGATGCTTGCATCTATATCTATCTATCTATCTATCTATCTATCTATCTATCTATCTAGAATAGAAATATTTAGTTTTATAATGACTTCTTGAACTATCTAGTGTCAGATTCTTGGTAGCCCAAGCAATGTCAGCTATGGGTTCCATCTCATGGAATGTCTTACTAATTTGCTTTCAGTCCAACTGGATATTGGGTAGTTACTCCCACAGTGGTGGAGTGCTACCATGGCACTAGTGTATCTTACAGGCAGGACACCATTGTAGACCAAAGGCTTTATGGCTGGCTTGGTGTTTCTGTTACTTCTTTGGTAGTGTGTTTAGTACCTTCCTGCACAAAAGACAGAAGCCAGTAGGGGTAAAGGCTCTATGTGGGGATCAGTTTGACTTTGTGTTCCATGAGTTGTGTTGTGATGTCTTCAGCAATGGGTCCTTGCCATCAGTCTGTAGAGAGCAACCTATAATCTCAGCAATAGCCTCAATTATGTTGGGGTTCCCACGGGACCCATTCAGTCAACATCTCAATTAGATGTAACTTAATCCTAGTGCTGGGAGCTTCATTGCGTGACAAGTATGACCAGTTGGGGCTCTGTCTTCCCAATTCTGGTTCTGGGCCACCTCAGTAAGGATGATTTTTTTTCCTAGTTCAATCCACTGGCCTGTGAATTTCTTAATTTCAGTTTTTCCCTTTTTGACTGAGTGATATTCCATTGTGTAAATGTTCCACATTTTCTTTATCCATTCGTCTGTTGAAGGACATCTAGTTTCCCACTATCTGGCTGTCAGGAACAGAGCAGAGGTGAATATGGCTGAGCAAGCATCTCTGTGGTAGAAAGAAGTGCCCTTTGCATATATGCCCAGGAGTGGCATAGCTGGACCTTGAGGTAGATCAACCCCTGTATTCTCAAGGAACTGCAATATTTATTTCCGTAGTGGCTATTCAAGTTTGCTCTCCCACCAGCAATGGATGAGTGTTTGCTTTACTTCTCATCTTCGCCAGCATGAGCTTTCACTTGTGTTAGCCATCCTAATCATTCCTGTGAACTCAAATGGATCTCAAACTAGTTTTGATTTGCACTTCCCTGATGACTAAGGATATTGAACATTTATTTGTCTCTCAGCCACTTGAGTTTCCTCTTTTGAGAAGTCTCTGTTTAGATCTGTACCTCATTTTTAAATTGGGTTGTTTTCTTGATAGTTTTTTGAGTCCTTTATTTATTTGGATATCAGCCCTCTATCAGATGTGCAGTTGGCAAAAATCTTCTCACATTTTGTAGACTGCCACTTTGTCCAAATGACAGTGTCCTTTGCCGTACGGAAGCTTCCCGGTCTCATGAAATCCCATTTACTAATTGTTAATGTTGGAGCCTGTACTAATGATGTTCTGTTCAGAAAGTCTTTTTCTGTGCCAATGAGTTCAAGGTGATTCCCTATTGTCTTTTCTATCAGGCAACATGTTTGTTCTTAATGCAAACCATCCAGTAGCTGATCTAGAGGATTTGGTGTCAAATGAAGGTTTAGTCAGGATGCACCCTCCCCATTCTGTGAAGGCTGATAGGGAATGAGCACTAAGCCCCGGGAGCTGAGTGGAGTTTAGTAGTAGGAAGACAAGATGATTGCTTGCAAGGTTAGCATCTTCGTGACCCAGCTACCCCTCAACAGCACCACTATCTGGGGAACAAGACTTTGGAGAGCATTTCATACCAAATATTCCATCCCTGGATGCTTAACATTCATGACCATATCATAATTCAAAAATATTTTCAGTCCATCTCCAAGAGTTACCATTGCCTTAACAAGTCTAGCACTTCTCCAAAGCTCAAGTCTGGGTTGTTGAGATGGCTTACGAAGTTATGGATGCCTGGCGCCAAGCCTGATGTCTGGAGTCAATTCCCAGAATTGAATGGGAATTGGGAACTAAATTGGAGGAGGGAACTAACTTTTGAGAGCTGTTATCGAGCCTTCTCACCTGCGCGCGCGCGCACACACACACGCACACACACACACACACACACACACACACACACACACACACAGAGAGAGAGAGAGAGAGAGAGAGAGAGAGTAAAAGAAAAAAAGTCCAAAATTCCACTGATACTCAAAGCAACTTCTAGCTGATCACTAAGAAAGAAGTATATTACATAGTCCCAGCATAAAATAGTGGGGCAAGGCAAACATTTCCATCCCCAGGAGCAGCATCGGGCCCACAACGCAAGACCAAACCCAACAGAGCAAACATTAAATCCTTCATTCAGTACCTGGCAATGCTGTCAGGAAGTGGGTTTCAGAGACCCTGGACATCCCAGTTCCGGTGACGTCACCAGATGGTACTCACGTGGCCTCTCTCCTGGGCTGGCTCTGCTGGGTGCCTTTGGTTTTCTCAGGCAGTTACTCTGTATGGTTGGCAACTGTACTTCCTGGGGGTCTCCACTTCATCGATGGCTTCATTCCCACAACTTCACTTCTAGCCCTCTCAGAGGGATACTGAGCTTGGTACACAACACCTGGCTTCCTAGTCCTTTTGTTAAAATTTTAGTGGAATCTCCCAGGAAGCCTTGACTTTTAAAGAATGCAAGTCTGTAATACCCGTCTCATGTGGACAACGCCGAAGTTTGCTAATATTTCAAGCACCTGCAGCATTCCCTGGACATAGTTCAGATGTCCTCCAAGTGTCTGCATGGCCGAATGTGAGAAACTGTTTCCTAAGTAGCGGTGTGTAAGCATGGTACCCCAAAACTCTTTTTACAAGGCAAGCAAAGTTAATCGTTCCCCCATCTCATTCTGGAATAGGGTATCACTATGCATCCCAGGCTGGGTGTGGCTTTTCTTCTTCTCTCTCCTCCTCTCTGCCGTCTCGTTTTTCCTCATCTTTGTTTTGAGATGGCCTCATCCCGGGCTGGCTTTGACCTCAAAGACTCACATACTTCCTATCCCAGTCCTCCAAATGCTGGGATTACAGGTATGTGTTGCTTCTCCCAGAAGCAGTCTTTCCAATGAGCTTTTACCTTTACACGCTTGAACATATGATGGGTAGGTATCTATCTATTTTTTGAGACTCCCCAATGATATCTCTCTCCTCCCCTTTTCCTAAGCTTTCCCTCATTCTTCTCCTCCTTATTTTCCCCTTTGCTTCTTAAGGATTTTGAGATGCTCTGGTATATAGCTCAGGGTGGCTTAGAACTTGCAAAAGAAGACTCAGACATTCAAACACTGAGATTGCAGGAATGAACTACCAAGCTTAACTGTGGTCTCTCTTTATGGGCACTAAGATATTTAGAAACCACATTTCCCTTGGCCTAAGTTTTGACAAGTCTCTTCTCTGGGGACGCTGTAAGCTTTTCAAATCCTCCCGCTCTGCTTTCGACTCCCTATTCACACTGCAAATCTGGCTAAAGGCAGCCAGTAATACCCATGATAGCTGTGTTGTCTGAAAATTAATTAGATTGTCACCTTTAAATTCAGGCTTCCACAAATTCTCGGGGCATGGAACAAATGTTGGCAATGCCATCGTCAAAATGCAGCCTGAGTGGATTCTAGTTCGGTTCCTGAGAGATTCTCATTTCTATCTGAATTGTACTTATAGCATCGACCCTGTTTCTGGTCTCAGCTCTCCGTACCAGCTTTCCACAGCTATGACAGAATGCCTGAGTAACAAATTAAAGAAGGAAGGTTTATTCTGCCTCATGGTTGCACACAATGGCTGCTGTTTTGAGGCCAGCGGAAAGGCTGCTGTATCCTCATAGTAAAGAAATGACGGAGGGAACCTGCTTGCCTCATGGTAGCCGCCAAGCATGCAGAGGTGGGAAGGATCAAAGAACAAGATAAATCAGGCATGCATGCTTCCAGTGAATCACTTCTTTAGACTGGCTCCCGTCTCCTGCACCATTCAGCTACGAATGTAACAACGGAATAATCCTCTCGCGAGATTAGCGCTCTTAGGATCCAATCACCTTTCCATAGCACCAAAACCTGGGGACCAAGCCTTCAACAAGCCAGCTTTTTTTCTGGGGGCATTTCAGACCCAAGTCAGTCCCTGGATCTCCACCCTGTTCCATCATGCCATAGCAGAAAATCTGGTTGCTGTGGAGCTGTGGGTCTGTCTAGTCTCTGGTAGACCTTGATCTGACTCTCCAGCTCATTTCAAAGGCATCCCAGCTGGATTGTTGGGTTTCATCTGGCTATAACATGGTCTGTTCTCATTTTCTTTAAGTTCTCTTTTGAGTGGTGCCTTTGCTTGGGTAACCAAATCCTAGGTTTTCTGGATCCACAGGCATGTGACTCCCTGGGTGTTGGGGGAGGGGCCGCTTATTGTCCTGGCTGCCCAGAACTGAAATAACCACATAGAAATTGTATTAACTAAATCACTGCTTGGCCCATTAGCTTCAATTTCTTAATAGCTAACTCTTACATATTAATTTAACCCATCTCCATTAATCTGTGTATCACCACATGGCAGTGGCTTACCAGGTAAAATTCCCAGCATCTGCCTCTGGTGGCTCCATGGCATCTCTCTCTGACTCCGCCTTCTTCCTCCCAGCATTCAGTCCAATTTTCCCCACCTACCTAAGTTCTGCCCTATCAACGGGCCAAGACAGTTTCTTTATTCATTAATAGTAATCACAGCACATAGAGGGGACTACCACACCACCTGGGCATGAGGTTAAGCCACAAGGTATGCCTGGGTCTTGCCTCCCTCTTGGATCCTGCTATCTCACAAGGTCTCCACCACAAGCCCCTTAGCCTTGCTGGTAAGGGAGATACTCTCTGTGCCAGTGCTGATGTCCACTGCTACCAAAAGCGATGGAGAACAGAAGCCTGTACCTAGAGACTACTCAAGCAGCCAGCTGGGGTCTAGAGAGCCATTATCAGCTGCCAGTTTTGTCAGCTTCTGGCCTGGGAAAGCGTGGGCTGGGCGAGAGCATCAGGACATGAGGGTGAGTAAAGGCTGGGCTGCGGGAAACGCAATAAGGCCACCCCTGCCCCCAGAAAAGGTACCAGTGATGCTATGGCCTGGAACTACCAGGAGCACAGATATATGGTATCTTCCGCAGAGGGCAGCTAATTGCTCAATGAAGAGCATCCTTTGCATGCCTGCATCACCAGGCTGCGCAAATTGCATCTGTCCTGCGCCAGCTTCCTGGATGATGGACCACAAGCAGTATTCTGTAAAGCTTCTTCCACCCCAAGTTGCTTTTGGTCATGGTATTTTATCACAGCAATGGAAAATCAACTAACACACTGGCCATGGTCAACTCAGCAACAACTTACCTGCCTGGTGCCCACTCTGCATTTGTTCCTAGGACCCCACTGGATTTCTCATATTGTACCACGCCCACTTTTCTGGTAATTGCTACTAAATTTCAGTCCATCTCTACAGCCACTCAATCGTCCCTTGTCCCTGGAGAGGACACCTCAGGCGTGCTCTTTCAGAGTCTGCAGCTTTGGCATATCAAGTGGGCTGCAGAGTTAGATCAAGGCGTACTGGGGACCCAACAAGAGACCTACAGCTTCACAAGTACAATTATAAAGCCAGATCCTTATGCTTTGGAACTGGAGGGGAAGCATGACACAAGGATGCTGGAGTTCATTTTACGCCTCAGTTAAGAGAAGGAGCTTAGGTCTAATCAGTGGGTCCCAAGAGGACAAGTCAGGAGCATCTGCTTTCTCTAATCTACCCCAATTACATGTTCTGTGGGTCTTTATTCAGATGGATATTCTGTCTGGGTTCATTGCCAGAAAGCAATGTCTGTCTCTCTGTCTCTGTGTGTCTTTCTCTCTCTCTCTCTCTCTCTCTCTCTCTCTCTCTCTCTCTCTCTCCACACACACACACACACACACACACTGATGTACATAGTTGTATATAGCATACGCACACATACATATTAGAGTAGAAAGTGACTATGTAAATAGTAACAATCGGTTGTAACATAAGCTCTTGTAACAATGTCTTCTAACAGGCAGTGGATCAGAGTGATGATCAGTGCCACCTTGACAGGATCCTGAAAAGCTTAGGAGACAAGCACATCTGTGAGGGATTACCGACGACTCACCTGTTTTGCAATAGATCAGATTTGACGGTGTCTTATTTGCATACAATGCATTGTGGTCACATTCTCCCTCATGATTTGCTCTTCTCCCTCTCCCACAGGGGTTGATGTCCTACTTCTTCCCAGTTTATTGCCCCTCTACCTTCATGTACAGTGTGTTCCTGATGACTGCAACTGTGTCCCGTGCAGAGACAGCATTCTTTAGTGCCATTTCCTGACCTCCGGCGTTTATCATCTTTCCACTCCTACAGTATTTCCTGGGCCCCAGGGTGGTGAAATGATGGTCCACCTAGCGATGAGTGCTCAGAAGTGCCTTACTCTCAGTTCTTTGGTACTGAGCCTATGCTTTGCATAGATGGGTAATGAGGGACCCTTTGGAAAGCATCAGGGACTCAAGGACCGCAGAAAAAGATCCTTAAATTTACTCTACCTTTTGGGATCAGTTACTCTAGTCATTGTGAGGGGACTCAGGGCTCAGGTCTTGCAGGTCTTGACAGGGCTTGTAGACATACCTGGGGTGCACTTACAGAGGCCCCTCTGACCTGTTGAGTGAGTGTATCAGCTAAGCAAAGCATTTCTGTTCTCTCTAGCTCCCTCCCTGGCAATGAAGAGAGCTGGTTAAAATGTTATACAGCCACTAGGTGGCACCAAAACACACTCCCAAGCTAAGTAGCAGCTGAAGGAAGTCTAGAGCCTGAAGTCTCCCCCCCCCCCCATTCTTCTCAAAGTTTGAGTGTAGAAAATCAGTTATTATCTTACCTAGACACAACAGATCAGTTGTTTCCACACTATTGAGTCTCAGGTGAAACCACTAGTTCATTTATTCACTGATGAGATTCCCAGTTTGTAGAGGCACAGACTAGTACGGTGTTTCTCAATCTGTGGGTTGTTACCCTTCTGGGGGTTGAACAGCCTTTCACAGGGGTCACCTAAGGTCATCAGAAAACACAGATGCTTACAATTCACAACAGTAGCAAAATTACGGCTATGAAGTAGCAATGAAATAACCTTACGGTTGGGGGTCCCCACAGCATGAGGAACTGTATTAAGCAGTCCCAGCATTCGGATGGTTGAGAACCACTGGTCTAGGGAATCCAATGGATAAATAAACCTTGCCTTGAGATCCTCAACCTGAGAGGGCACTAAATGGCTCGCTGGCAAGGACACACTAGTGAGTACCTGCAGCACACCCATTTACATCCCTATAGTGCTTCCTATGGCCTGACTATAACTGTAGAAGCTGAATGAAGTGAGAAAACATCTTAACACTCTCCCTGGTATGTCAGCACAGGCCCAAACCCATGATGGGTAAGTGGCAGGGAACGCTGGCCCCAGGCTGTATAGTCAGAGTCCTTCCCAGGAAGCAAGTGCTGCTGTTTGTCAACTAGCCACCAGAGGGCAGCAAAGAGCTGTCAGCGGAACCGGCGCCTTGGAAATGGACCTGTGAGCAGGGCCATGAGGCAAGATTGCTTTGCTCTCAAGGACAAGCTATGTATGCATGGACGCTTCTAGACTCATATTCAAAGTCTGTCCTTGGGGCCCCTCTGTGGTTGTGACACCTCTGTGACCACAAAGCTGTGATTTTAGAAAGCAGCTGTTTTAATACTTTATGACTGCTGTCTTAAAATGTATAATTTTAAAATTTATAATGATAATATTAAAATCCTCCTTCTACCAATAATGATAATCATGTTTCAGTTTTATGTTTTGCATGTGGCTGGTCCTGTCACTCACCAGTAAACTTTCCTTGGGCCTTGTGCTGCTTTTCATGGGAAGTGAGCAGCCACTCGTGATGGAGGAAGGTCATTGGTTAAATAAAAAGAAACTGCTTGGCCCTCATTGGTTAGAAGATAGGTGGGAGGAGTAAACAGAACAGAACACTGGGAGGAAGAGGAAGTGAGCTCAGACTCCACAGCTCTCCTCTCGGGAGCAGACGCCTTAGAGAGACGCCATGCTCCCAGCTCCTGGGCAGACGCACATGATGAAGCTCTGACCCAGGATGGACATAGGCTAGAATCTTCCCGGTAAGCGCACCTAGGGGCACTACACAGATGATTAGAAATGGGCTAAATTAATATGTGAGAATTAGCCTAGAAGAGGCTAGATAGAAATGGGCCAAGCAGTGATTAAATGAATACAGTTTGTGTGTTGTTATTTCGGGCATAAGTTAGCCAAGCAGGCGGCCGGGGTGCTGGGAACGCAGCCCTTATTACTACACACTCATTTCTTAGCTTTGGAGAAATATGTGTTGGAGTGTCTGTGTCCCACCTGGAAGCCACGCAGGAAATGAAGCAGCTGTGAGCATGTGGTGGGCAGGCAGCAGAGTGTGATCAGAGCAGGGATGTCATGCCCACGTGCTGTGAGTGTGACTAGGCCATGTGGTTATAGAATCCAGAGAGGGAGAGGGGACTCTGTGTGTCTTCATAGGCTTTGGCAATGACTTTGGCTCAGTACCTTACGATGGCTCAGTGGCCTCCTTGCTTTAGTACCACCGACACTGTTCCTTCTCTGCTCAAACCCCTCCTCGCTGTTCCTACACACGGGGATGCTTCCCTTCCAAGCTCCTGGGATGAGCATCTGCAGTGTCTCATGGGATCGGGCACAGGCCTGGAAAGGCCTGTAAGCGAGGGAAAGAGGTTGGTGTAGAGATACCCCCTTTGAGCTCTCCTGGAGGAACAGCGCTGGGTCTGTCCTATGCCCCCTCCTGTTGGTTCCCGGTGGAAATGGTTCAGTTTCCACTAAGCAGCCTCTTTCCATAGTTGCAGTAGCTGGTTCCCATCATGGTCTCTTTCCCTCTCTTTCCCAGTGCTTTTGTAACCACCACCCCCTCACACACATCCAGTATGACTGCTCTCAGGGTTTACTCTTGGTAATGCTAAGCTGGGCCTGTGAGATTCTATCAGCTGTTGTAAATAGTAGATCCTCTTGGTGAATTGACCCACTGATATCTATAAACCTCTCTTCCTTTGTACCTCTGACTCACAGACTATTAATTTATCCACCCAATTTTGCCTTTTGAGCATCTGCATTGTGTAGTGTATCTTTCTCCTACATTAAATGTAAATATAAGCATATAAATGTGTGTGTGTGTGTGTGTGTGTGTATGTGTGTGTGTGTGTGTGTGTGTGTGTGTGTTTACATTGATGCTGCACAGGGTTTTCTTATATACACTCTTGAGGTTCAGGGCAGATCTCTCACTCAGACCTAACAAGGCCTGAAGGGCAAGGGTTAGGACTTTTGTGGTGGGGGTGGGGCCAGGGCAAGGTTATGAGGCTGAGCTCTCTCTGGCTCACCAAGGGAGGAAGTGCTCAGGCTTTCTAATCAGCTTCTCTAGATAAAGGGCTAGAGGGGAAGGCAGCAGGTGAGGTCTGAAAGATACCAGCAGTCAAAGGTCGGGCAGTGGAGCCGCGGTCCACACTCTACAGCAGGGACTTGGGTCCTCCTTTGAAAATCTGGTCTGACAAATCTCCTGGTTAATACTCTCGGGCATTTTAATTTCATGTAATTATTGATATGAGTGGATTTAAGATCTGCTAACACCCCCTTCTGCCTGTTGATGTGTTGTTCTGTTTTTCCTGCTTTAGTACTTGCCTTGGCCTCTATGGCCTGTCTTCCATACCTCTCTAAGTGGGCTTTAGAGTTGGTTATGAGTATACAGAACACATCTATGTTTAACGCACTACACTTTCAAATAACACAACAGTGTTAGCAGCCACGACAAGGAGACTCTCTCTCTTTTTTTTTCAGGTACAATTTTCTGGTGAATGTTGTATGTGCCAAGAGGTACTCCTGTCTGCCATCTTCATGACTGGGACAGAGGAGATGCCAATACCTTTCCTGTCCACCATGATAATCTTTCAAACATCCATGACCTTGAATGAGTCATGCTCCAAAATGTACCCGAGATCTTTTCTTCTGGAATCATCCTTACATTGAGCATGCTCAGCAATGTGCTTCTTAACTGAGCATGCTCAGGAAGTGCTTACCTCTAAAAAGATTCTTTTATACATAAGTATGGGTTCCCTGAATAAAATTCCAGCCTTTCCAGGAGAGCACTTCTTGCCTTCTGTAGGCAATAAACCTTTCTCCATCTCTGTTCTAGACCCTGCTTGGTTTTGACTTTGCACTCAGCAAACTGAGACTCACTGCATTCAGATCTAGTACCAGCCACCCTGAGCATAAGGACTCCATAAAAATAGTTGGCATTCCTAGTTCCCATCACCTGTATGGTTTTTTCTAAAGATGTATTTATTTGTGTTTTATGTGTTCTAGTGTTTTCCTTGCATGCATGTATGCAGTTTCCCCCACACGCACGCCTGGCGCCCGTGAGTTCAGCAAAAGGATTTGGATCCCCTGGTGGGAACTAGGGTTTTGCTGCTGTATTCTAAAGGCTTTACCCAATGGCCACAAAAGATGTCAAGGCACGTACAGAAGGGGTAATAAAAAAAAGTCAAGGGACTCTAAAGATTGGCCCAAGATAAGTTGGCTCTGGCCTTGTAACATTCCAACCTCTCCACATCACTGAAGTTCCAATCTGTCAGTCAGCACTGTAGAAGGCTGATTGTAAGGCGTGGTTCTTTCTAGGAACTTTTCCTCACAATAGAAATCTGCCATGAGTACCCTCCATGATACAGGTACAGGAAGGACTTGCTGATGAGATTCTCTCCACTCAGGACTAATGCCAACAACTGACAAATGGGACCTCATAAAACTAAAAGGCTTTTATACAGCAAAGAACAATAAATCTAGTGCAGAGGAAGTATACAGAGCAGCAAGAACCTTTGCTGACTTTACATCCCATAGATGACTACCGTCTAGAATAAACAAAGAACTCAAAATACCAAAGAATTAAGAAAACAAATGACCCTTTTAAAAATGGCCATGGAACAACAGAACAGGGAGTTCACAAAAGTCTTAAAATTGGTCAGAAAAATATCTTTTAAAAAAAGTGTTCAATATCCTTAGCAATCAGAGAAATGCAAGTGAAAACTATCTGGTTGTTTGGCCTTACCCCAGTCCAAATGCCTAAGATCAAGGAAACAGCTGACAACGCTTGTCGGTGAGAATGTGGGGCAGAACCATGGCTCACTGTTGGTGGGTGAAGGCAGATTGGGGCAGCCACCATGGAAATCAGTGTGGAGAACTCTCAAAAGGCTAAAAATATGTCTACCTAATGACCTGGCTATACCAATCCCTGGCACATATCCAAAGGAATCAGCATCCTAGTCCATAGACGCTTGCTCAGCCATGCGTGTGCCTGCTCGGAAATAGAAACAACCTAAATGATCTTCATCTGATGAGTGGGTAATGAAAATGGGCTACGGATACACAATGAAATATTATTCAGCAGTAACAATAGTGAAGTTTTGCCTGGCAGTGGTGGCACACGCCTTTAACCCCAGCACTCAGGAGGCAGAGGCAAGCAGATCTCTGTGAGTTCCAGGTCAGACTGGTCTGGTCTGTGGAGCTAGTGCCAGGACAGGCTCCAAAGCTACAAAGAAACCGTCTTGAAAAAACAAAAATTAATAATAATAAATAAAACAAAATAAAAATGAAAAGAAAGAATAATGAAAATTTCAGGTAAATGGATGGAACTGGAAAATACTGACTGAAGTAACCCAGACACAGAAAGGCAAAAGTCACATGTTCTCTCTTATTTTAGGTGCTAGCTCCAAGTCTTTAGTTGTAAGTGGGTAATCTGGAGTACCTGAGAATATATTCAGAAGCCAGGAAAAACAGCAAGGGGTCACGGGGGAAGGAAGATCTCTACAGAGAGGGACAGTAGGGTAAAGGTGCCATAAAGGGGAAAAGGGAAAAATAAAGGGGAAGGGAGGTAATATGAAGGGAGGAGGAAGAAGGGGAGATAAATAGCAGTAAGGATGTTTGAAAAGGCCACAGGGAACACTATTTATTGTAGTAGGAAAATGCTTGTTTGTTCCTGGCTGCTCAGCCCCGAAATAATGGCACAGAAACTGTATTATTTGCGATACTGTTTGGCCAATAGCTTAAGCGTATTTCTGGCTCTTACATCCTAAACTAACCCATTTTCATTAATCGTTGTATTGCTACATGTCTGTGGCTTATCTGGTAAAGTTCTGTATCTGGCATCTGTTTCTGGTGGGGCTACATGGCTTCTCTTGACTCTGCCTTCTTTCTCCCAGCATTCAGTTTAGCTTTCCCCGCCTACCTCTGTTCTGCCTTACTATAGGACCAAAGCAGTTTCTTTATTAATCTATGATAATCACAGCATACAGAAGGGAATCCCACATTAATTTATAAGCTTACTTAAACACATATCATATTTATATTAAATGAAATGCATATAATATAACATAATAAATGCATACACTTAATATGTGTCATATCTAATATAATAATGCTCCTTCTAAAACCTATACTACTTAAAATCCCAGTGCTGAGCATGGGAACCCTTCCTTCTAGATGTTGGTCTTGGAAAGCTATTTATAGAGAACCCTAAAACAACACACACTATTTCCATAGCCCTTGTTAGCCTCCCAGAAGCTGAAAGTAAGACCCTACTCCTGAGGACATTTGGACATAAGACTTGGAAGCACTGAACTGGATATGACCCCTAGTATCTCCCTAACTCTCACAGTGTCTGAAGGAGCTGGGCAAGTTACCAAGGAAGAAAAATAGTCAACAGTCCTACCTGGCCATAACTCATATGAACTACAATAACAGGTTCAAGTTTTTCTTCTATAAGGTTCAGTGTGCTTGGTTTTACCAGGTATCCCCCTAACCTCAAAATGGCTCTCTATCAAGATATCTCTTTCATCAATCTCCCTCTCCTCCCATCTCCAACTCGACCAATCAGACCCCTCATGTTCCCATTCTCCCATCCCCCTCTGACCCCCACCCCAAGTTTACCCAGGAGTGTAGTAGGTATTCATTATGCCCATAACATTTTGCTATCTGACCCAATGTCTTCTTGTTTGCCTACATGACTACTTATAAGGAAGGAGGGCAGTAGTCACTCTTTCTTGTGGGGTGAAGACTGAAGCAGGCAGCGTTAAGTAGTGTGTGATCAGGCCCCAGATTTCCAAGAATGCTGCAACTGGGTTTAACATATCCTGTATTCGTGAGCATATTTCCCCTTTTATATCTTAACAATTCCTTGATACCCCATAAACAGATGCCTGTGGTTTTTTTCTTAACAAGTTGTGCCCACTGTGGGGCAAGAACCCATGATCCTGAGATTAAGAGTCTCATGTTCTATCCACTGAGCTAGCCAGAAAGAGGTGGTGCACATCTTTAATTCCAGCACTCAAGAGGTGAAGCAAGTGGATCTCTGAGTTCAAGACCAGCCTGTTCTACAGAGCAAGTTCCAGGACAGCCAGGACTACACAGAGAAACCCTGTCTCATAAAATAAAATAAACCTCATAATTGTGAGATAGGGTATATGCATTGTTAAGAGAAATCCATGTGCATCTATTTAAGGGGTATCAAGGACTTATTAATATATACAAAGGGGGACATGCACTCATGAATACAGGATATGGTAAATCCAGTTGCAGCATCCTTGGAAAGCTGGGGACTGATTGCATGCTGTTTCATGCCACCTGCCTCAAATTTGATCACTGAAGAAAGAACCATCACCCCTCCTCCTTCCTTATAAGAGGTCATGTAGGTAGACAAAAAGCACCTGTCAGGCCAGATAACCCAAGGTCATGGGCAGAGCAAATACCCACTACACTGGAGACCTCTTATGTTTCTTATTTCCAGGGAAATTCATGCATCCCTTATGGGGTCCTCTTTGTAACCTAGCTTCTCTGGGGCTGTGTGTTATAGCCTGGATATCATTTGCTTTACATCTAAAACTCGCTTACGAGGAGTACATACTATGTTTGTCTTTCTGGGTCTTGATTATCTCACTCGGGATGATTTCTTCTAGTTCTATTCATTTGCCTCAAATTTCATAAGGTAATTGCTTTTGACTGCTAAGTAATATTCCACTGTGTAAATGTATCACATTTCTTTACCCATTTTTTTAGTTGAGGGGAATTTAGGTTGTTTCTAGATTATGACTATTATGAATAATGCTGCTATGAGCATAATTGAGCAAGTGTCCTTGGGAAACAATTGAGTATCCTTTGGGTATATGCCCAAGATCGGTGTGTCTGGGTCTTGAGGTAGATTGATTTCTAATTCTCTGAGAAACTGCCATACTTATTTCCAAAGTGCCTGTACAAGTTGGCACTCTCACCAGCAGAGGAAAAGTATTCCCCTTACTCCACATCCCCTCCAACATACATAGCCTGATCTTAAGAAGTCATTTTCTCAATTGAGGTTTCTTCCTCTCAAATAACTCTAGCCTGTGTCAAGTTGATATAAAATGAGCCAGAACACATGTGTGTAACATTAATGATTAAAGAAGAAGTTATAAATTTGAGAGGGAGGGGGCATGAGAGGATACAAGGGAAGAGAGAAGAATGGAAATGGCACCAATAAATTATTCATGTATGAAATTTTCAAAAAAAAATCAAATAAAAAAGAGAAATTAGTCACAATCCCCTCTTTGGTACTCTGAATTTATGACTGCTTTCAAGATTACCTGTCCATGTAAGCTTTTCATATGATCCTTTTAATCTTCCCACCCTAGGCATTAGTTCTGACAGTGATGAGCTTTGTCTTCCATTTGCTTCTGATGCTTGCTTAATTTGTAGGGAAGCCAGGAATGCAAAACACAGGCTTTCTTTTGAAAGAAAAAGATGTATAACCTATTTTCTGCTGAAAGGGCTGGGAATGGAGGAGGCTGATAGCCTAAGCAACCCTTGCACTATCTGTAAGGCCAGGCCATACCTGGGTTCCCTCAAGCTCCCCAAAACCAGAACCAGAGGTGACGAATAGTCTAGGTGACCTTTGAACTATCTGTATGACCAACGACTTCCTCAAGCGCCTAAAACAAGAACCAGGTGTAGCTTATGGTCTAGATGACCTCTGTACGAGTTTCATGGCAGAGACCACACCAGATCCTCCCCTAGGCCCTTAAGACAGCACATGAGACCTATCTTTCGAAACCATCTTCATGAAAGAAGTGACATGTACTTTGAGAAGAGTTTCAATGTAATTAGGCCCGATTGTGCACTTGGGATTGTGTCACACCAGGAGACCTCCCAGACTGTACTTAAATATGCCTAAAATAAACTGCCCAGGGTCAGACTCCAGAAGTTCGAACCAATACCAGCTGCTGAGCCGTGTGGAACTGGATTTCCTTCCTGCCTCACTTGGATTGTTACACTGCTGGTTGTGGTATTTGCAGAGATCTCCCCCCCCCACACACACCTTCTGTTCAGCTGACTGTGTGTGTGTGTGAGTGTGTATGAGTGTGTGAGTGTGTGTGTGTGTGAGTGTGTGTGTGTGTGAGTGTGTGCTGGGTGTATGTGAGTGTGTGTGAGTGTGTGTGTGTGTATGTGAGTGTGTGTGAGTGTGTGTGAGTGTGTGTGTGTATGTGAGTGTGTGTGAGTGTGTGCTGGGTGTATGTGAGTGTGTGTGAGTGTGTGCTGGGTGTATGTGAGTGTGTGTGAGTGTGTGAGTGTGTGTGAGTGTGTGAGTGTGTGTGAGTGTGTGTGTCTGTATGTGAGCGTGTGTGAGTGTGTGCTGGGTGTACTCTACGCCTACTGCCTTGGGCTTCTGAAATACAAGTTGAGTCACACTTTCTAGTGTCACCCCACGCTCTGCATGTCTTAGCGTGCTTGAATGAGACCTGGTTTCTGAAGGGTTTTCTTAAGGCGTTGTTTCACCTGCAGCTTCAGGGTGCCCTATGCCCGCGCCTTTCCCAGTATCTGCTGACTCAGTGGTAGCTTCAGTTTTTATTGTCTGGTCCAACTTTAGCCTCAGAAGGGCCTTGGAGACAGGACCCTCTCTGGGATCACACCCCTCTGCAACACTGAAATATCGCCAATGGCCTTGACCTAGGACCATTTCCTATTTCACACTAAAAGTGACAGAGTTGGAGTGTTGCTCTCTACAAGATGGTTGAAGGATTCTCTTCTTTAAGGGAGAAGTGTCTGTCCTCCCCTTGACTTCTGGGTAATCATTGACCCTGCAACCTCAGCTCTCCTGTGCAGGAAGTCATGGTTTGGGTGGTAATACAGGTTTCGGCGCTGTTAGGATAGAGTGGGGATCCTTAGAGCACTTGTGTCCCAGCGAATCCAGAAATCTCTTCTCAGAGTTTTCTTGAGGCCATTTTTGGAATTATACTTTAGGGAACTACTGCAGTGGTCTGCATGTGGATCAGATGTCCTTCCAGATACAGAAAGGTTCAGAATGGTTTAAAAGAGATAGCCAAAAGGGCTATGTTCAGGAAGGGACCGAGGAACTATGACAGAGTCAGGGGACAGATGCAAAGGTGCCACAGTCAACACAGCCTCTATCTTCTTCTCCTTGGGAAGGAAGCTAACTCTGGCGGGGACTTACCAATGGTCCCAAAAATGTACACAAAGAACTAACTATAGGGGGCTTTCTCAAGACACTAACACAAGTTATAAAGGTAACAGTGGTGGTCAGCTGGTCACTCAGAACAGGCCAGCTGAGGGTCTTCCAATAATAGAGTGTGAAGAACAATAGATGTGGTCTCTGGCTGGATCAAGGATTTCCTCACTAGAGCACCATGGGCTGAGAGCTGTAGCCCTCACTCTAGTGAACTTTAAGTCCCTATGTTTCTGTCTTATATGTTTACAAGCTGAATGCTGGAAAAACGGGTTTTCAAGAAAAAAAAAACATCTCCTTCATGGAAGTGTCCATCCTGGAAGAAGCAAGAGAGAAGGGGAGAGTGGGCAGAGGGGAGATGTAAGCGCCTTGCCTGCTGGGATTGGGGCCATTGCAGCTCAGCTCACAATTTTCCTAAAGAGTTTATTTCTGTTTCTTTGTTTGTTGTAATTAAAATCTTGACTACACGGTCAACTCTTGTAGTGCATCTTGTCTGAATTAATCTCTTTGGGGAACATGAGAACAGAGAGAGCTGCTGAGGTCAAGACTAGAGAACACTGAGACCGTTCCATCACACACGTGTATCGTCATTCTGTCCATGTTCATTGTTCATTGTTGGATATGTCCAAAGTCCCCATTAGCATCTCAAAGCATGCTGGAATTCAGCACATATACAGGCCAAGCTATTCCCACAGGAGTGGTTTTCCCGCTGGTGGTGACCTCTCCATCTCTCTGAGGAGGATGGGCTCAT
The DNA here is from genome assembly GCF_018167655.1 of Microtus oregoni. Taxonomy (NCBI): domain Eukaryota; kingdom Metazoa; phylum Chordata; class Mammalia; order Rodentia; family Cricetidae; genus Microtus; species Microtus oregoni. The sequence continues at coordinate 58,517,728 of NW_024543063.1, read as the reverse complement.
CAGTAGTTCAAGACTCAGACACTGATTTGATTCCCCCCCCCCCCCCCCGCCAAAGAAAAAAACCATTTCACTTATTTTGCAAATTGAAAGCAAACATTTCTTCCCCCTGGTTTCTACCCACCCCGGACACACAGCTCTCCAGCCTCGGTGATGACGAAACTCTGAACTACAAACACCTGCAGTGGAAAAGCCTTGCCCTGGCTACTAAAAGCTTCCAGGGCTCCACCGCTTCCTCCTCATCTCTCCGTGTCTCCTTTGGATGGCTCCTCCACCTTCATAGCTCGGAGCTCAGTCCAGAAAGCCACTTCCTTGTCTTTCAGCTTCCTGGCTTGCTGAATGGTGTCTCCAATCTGCAGGTACCCTTCCTTCTGGTCGTACTCTGGCCAATGTGGCAATCCCTCCCCATTAGGGTTCCTGAGAACAGAGTCAAACAGAGGTCCTTAAAGCTGCTGTGTGGCCCTCACATTTCTCTGAGGGTTCTTTGGGAATTTCTTGGCCAATCACTGCTGAGAGGTCATATAGCCCCAGAGACACTTCCCATCTTCTGGTGGCAGCCTGCCCATTCTTAGGGAATTCTCCCTGTCGGAACACTATGGCTGCTGTTTTGCTCACTCAAACTTTAGAAACTACCCCTTCCCATTTGGAGTCTTTCCAGAACCCCACATCGCCCACCAAGCCTGCTCCATCTTTTTCATCCGCCTCACCCTTTTCGAGCAAAATTGCCCCAGAGCTTCATCATCGTCTTGCTGAGGTTGATCTCCTCCTCCGAGGCACCCTCTGAGGGGAAGAAGACAAGAGTCCTTTCTTGACCGTGGTGAAGTTCATGGGCAGTGGTAGCATAGGTTGGGAGTGTTTAGAGATACAGTCTGCACTTTTGCCTGCTGATGCGCAATCCGCGTTTGCAGAAGAGTTGGACTGAGTGTTCTATTTAAGCCTGGAAATCTGAGTCTGGGACTCACAAATGGGTGTGTAGTCTGTCCACGAGCTGGCTACCTTTATTTCTCGTGGTGACCTGTTTTGCCCTCCCTACTCAAGGCACAGGATGTTCTCATGGTCTCATAGATTTTGAAATATACCTGAACTATTATTAGTGTTCTAAAGTGACACCTAGTAGGAGATACTCAGAGAGGCTAGTGTCCTTTGAATAGCCGTGATGTGAGTCACGGGTCACCTACACACATGTCTTTTCTTATCTCTGCCTATATATCAAAATACCAAAAGTTTAGAATTTTTAATAATAGTATTTAAAGAAAACTTCTCACAAATATCCAGCATGTGTAAGTGACCCTACCCAAGTTTAATGACAGCATTAAGTCTCTCTTCTTTCACACTCTATAAACTCCTGTGATTAGGAAATAAAAGAGCGGCCGTGTAGATGACCCTCCACTTGGCCTACTGATACCACGGGTTAGGCTCATGAGCGCGACCACTTTGCCTAGGAGTATACCTTCCTGTGCGCCTGTTAGAGGGAACTGCTTGCGATAACTACATCTTTGCTGTGGTTTGCATGTAAAATGTCCTTGTTGGGTTTGCGTGTTAGAACACTAGGCCCCCAACTGGTGGCACTGTTTGGGAAGGCTGTGGAGCTTTTAGGGGGTAGGTAGGTCACTGGGGGTGAACATTGAGATTTATAGCCTGGATCCACTCACTCCCTACAGCTCCTCTGCTTCTTAAGTCCTATGTCATGTGACCAGCTAATGTTATGCCCCAGCCACCGTGCTTTCCTCGCCATGGTGGATTGTGGCCCTTTGAAACAGTGAGTGGGAACAATCCCATTCTCCTGAAGTTGCTTTGGTCAGGTATTTGGCCACGGAAATGTAAAAAGAAACTAACAATCCTATTAGGAAATGGGGATTTGGAGAAGAGACACTTAAGGCCACCAAACCAGGTCTAGAGCCCAAAGCTCCTAACTTGAAGTGCAAGCCAACAGAGAGGTGTTACCTTTCAGAAATGGTGTCCCCCAAACAGAGTACACTTCATCACCGTGGTCTGCTATCACCGTCTTGGGTCTCATGTCAGACACGAAACTTGGACGATAATTAAATTCATACACGTAAGTGGGGGCTCCAGCATCTAAGAAGACATGGGTTCATGTACAGTACATGTTACCAGACTCACGTAGGTGATATAAAGTCCTCTGCCTGTGCAGGAAATCCCCCAGATTCACAGATGGAGGAAAACAGAACCTTAGGGGATCCTAGGGACTTGCTTGGGGCTGCTGGGGGAGAGTAACTGGGATTCAAACAAGTTTTCACTGCGAGTGAGTGAGCACAGTTGAGGCGGTGTGTGTGTGCATGCATTTCAGTGATGACACCCCGTGCTCCTTCATCCTGAGCAGACCTGCACCTGGTACGCATCTTCTGTCAGCCTGGTTTGGAGCACCCCCCCCCCCCCCGTGTTTTTCTTGATCATCCAGAAAAGGGGGATGCAAACCCACTCTGCCTGAATATGAGGACATTTGAATGCAAGACCGTGAAGACAGCGAACACTCTGTCTTATAGGCTTCATGAATCCTTGAAACTTGGGATTCTTATTTGAGACATGCTTGGCTGGGAGTGTTAAAACCTTCGGGAATGAAGGGAAAGTGAGCTTGCCTCTCCCCTTTGCCTTCTTCTCTCACCCCCAAAGACATCATGTCTTAGGTCTATGGCAGCATTGCTCCTGCCCAGTGGATCATTGTGTCAGCTAGTTACTCCTACCTATGTACTAACCCCTAGATCCCAGGGAACTCAGTAGCAGTGGCCATAGTAGGTCAAAGATACCCACAGAGGAGTGAGTGACTCTGGGAAGAGAAGGATAAGGCCCTGAGCCACAGTAGTAGAACAATCTCACTCCTTTGCCTTGCTTGCATTCAGTGAGAATCTTGGCAAATATAGGAAAAAAAAAAGAAAAAAGAAAAATTCCCTCATAATTTCACCACTGACAGTCCCTTGATGTTTTAGTACAGACCCTTCTGTCTATAAAACTGGGAAGATATTATCCAAGACATCTTGTAACGTACTGTAATCATTTTTCATATTATTAAATATTCATCCCTACAATGGTAGGCAATTGTGTCACTTTAGCATGAAGACACAGAGTGCTTTAGTCAATTGCCTTCTCAGCCTCCACCGCTATCCCGTGACTTAGCAAGAATTGCTTTGAACAAGCATCCCTCCGTGGACTGTGATCCACTTCTGAAGCAGTCACTTCAAGGTCACGCACAAGAAGAGTCACCTAGCCTCAGAGACTGAAATGACTGTGGAAGGAAGTCAGAGGCCCTGCACTTTGTGGATGAGAACATTTTAGTCAGTGTGATTGGTTTTCAGCCTGTTACCTAAGACCCTGAGGGGAGATCAGTAACATTTGCGAAATTATAAAACTAGTCTTCAGTGGAAAGCCGGACATAGACACTTGGGTAACAACAATCAGGGACAGTTTAAGAGGTAGAAGTACACATACAGACACACAAATGCTCACCTACAAAAACACATATATACACATGCACAATCACAGACACACACATAGATAGACACACACACCCCAACACACACGTACATACATATACACATTTACAACCAAATACAAACACACATACACAAAACATACTCATATACATATATGTACACACATATATGCACATACACACATGCACACACATGTGGTACACTAACAGGGAAGGTCTATTCTCAGTCTGGACAGGTGTCATCAGACCTGCTGAACATTGCAGAGAAGAAAGCAGAGAGAAGGTGACATCCTCTCTCCTGGAGCTTCTTCCGCCCCTAATATTTTGCCCAGGACTCCAGGATGTTCTCATTTGGACGTTCAGAGTTACATCTGGGGTTCCCAAAAGCCTCTGAACTTCTGAACTAGACCCAGAAGCACACCGTTGGTTTCGGTGGTCCCGAGGCTTTCTACCTTGTGGTGGTCACTTTGCCAAAACCCCAGAGTCTCCATTCTGTTTTGGCCCCAGACTTCTTAGCCTTCATAGTCCCCACAAGTCTATCCCCCCAGCATACCCCTTCTCAACTATATATCTGTCTATAAGTTATCTATCTCCTATTATCCAGTCTCTTGTCAGGCTTTGCCAAGCTCCCTGTGTTTGATTTAATCTCTGTATATAGCAGCATAGCTTCAGATGCGGAGCCCTGAGAAGACTCTTGTTTATTTTTTATTTTTTTATTTTATTTTATTTTTTTTGGTTTTTCGTGACAGGGTTTCTCTGTAGCTTTGGTGCCCGTCCCAGAATGAGCTCTTGTAGACCAGGCTGGCCTTGAACTCACAGAGATCTGCCTGCCTCTGCCTCCCGAGTGCTGGGATTAAAGGCGTGCACCACCACCGCCCGGCCCCTGAGAAGATTCTGCTGTGCCTCATACACACCATTGTTGACAGGCAGGTCAGCTCCAGCATCTTTGCATGGGTTCTGTCTATGGCTATGGGTTACCTTGACCCTGTGTGCAACAGGTCAAAGTGGCAAGGAACTAACTCATTGAATAGCTTTCCACTGATGGCAAGGGTGTTACAGTGGATATGAGTAGCTCCTTTGCTACTTAGATGGGATAACCCTGAGGTGTGTCCTCTACATGATTCTAAGAGCCCAGTTCCATCCATCCACAGTAGATACATGCTTGGCAGTGGATCATTGGCTGGCCTCCTTCAAGTATCATATCCTTACCTCCTTAGGAGTGTTTACTGAGATTAACTCCCAATTGGCGACTTGCATTTGTGTCCTGTTCTAGAGACTCATGTGAAAAAGCACAATGTTGACCACGCCCCACATCACCTCTGGGCCATATGGAATGAGTCTTTGAGTCCTGACCCTCAGCAGTTTCCACATCTGACTGTATTGGGGAGTCAGTGTCCCTCTCTTGTACAGCCCTGGGGACTCACCTCTATGATAGCGGGCCACAATCACGGATGGCACAGCAAATAGCACATCTCCCATCATATCTAAAAAGAGGTTTTTATTTTTGTTGGGGCAGTCTGATCCTCCCAGATATTTCTCAATGGCCACTGGAGTCAGTTCCTTAGAGATGTTCTGAAATACATCAAGAAAGAGCCCACCCCCACCAACGAGCGATGTCATTTTCTCAGCCCATTGAGAAGACTTCAATTGACTATGACCAACTTCAATGCTATGCTAATACTTACTCTGGGATGGGAACTCCAGATTCCAGCTATCTTTACCCTACCATTTAATTCACCTGTGACTGAGGGCAAGCTCCCAGCCCTTCCTTGAATTCAACTTTTCTCCACGATTGCCCTTGTACTTACAGTAAGTGGGTAGGACTTCCATAGGAGGGATGTGGCTGTCTTCTGGTCCAGTTTGCCTTCAGAGAGTGGATAGCCCATCATCTGTTAAAGAAATAGTCAGTCGTCTATAAGTTTTCGAAATTAATCGGGATAACCAAACAGGCTAATCAGTCAACCAAACTGAAGCACAATGAAGGTGTTTACAGGCCTTGGTGTTCATGGGTTTTGATGAATTAGACAATAATAGTTAGCTTGATGGACTTTTCCAGAAAGTGAATGAATTCAAAAGAGAGATTAAAAACAAGGTTAGCCGGAGATGACTGTGTGTGCATGTACACGTGTGTGCAGTGTGTGAATGTGTGTGTAAGTGCGTTTGTGTGTGGGTGTCTGTTTATAAAACTGGAATATGCACAAAGATTCTCTATGCAGTGAGGGAAAAATTAAGAGCATGTATTTAGAAGCTAAGAACTGAGGGACAGAGGGCACAAGACATCCTACCACTCATTTCATAAGTAACCATTATGACATTTGATAATCTCTGAAAACCTGTATCAAGAACTACAGAACTCTTACCATGTGTCGATGTGTGCAAGCCTCTGCAGCCAGAGACAAGCTACCATCAACATGGCTGTAGAAGCATGACCTAGCCCCCTGCCATGCTTTCTTGAGGAACTCAGTGTTGCCAGAAGAAAACCTGGGGCTGAGAATATTGCCCTGATCTCTGCTAAAGCGTCTACCATAGAGAGTTCACAGTTAAAAATCTTTACGATGCCCCTTGAGATATTAATGCCTCAACGAAAACAGTTTCCTCAAGGACCAGGGAGCGATTTGGGGAGATTGCTCTTGTACTTGCTACTAGTTTTTTTTTTTTTGAAAGAAACATCCCTAACTTTGGTAAGCGTTCAACTTCAGTTTCCAGCTGAGTCCTTCCATGAAGAGAAGGAGGTTTCTCCTGCAGGTGGACGCAGACTAACACTTCTCTATCTAGCTCACCCTTCCTATCACAGTGGCTCTTTGAGAACATCACAGCATTGAAACCTCTCCACTACTGGCGCCAGGGATCAGAGTTAACTTTGTACATGAACTTTCCCCTAGCGTGTTCGTACTATGAAATGAACCCTATCATTCTACTTGAATGTATATTTCTCATTGTTTATTTTTAACTCAAGAAAATCCCATTTTCCTTTTGCATGTCAGTTTTCACTTATGTGAAACCAGTCTTCCCTGGTCTTGGTTAGTGTGCCCATGGCAATCCCGGGCATGTGAGTTTACCATCAAGGTGGAAGCTGCTGCGCCCCAGCCTGACTCCTGCCCTCCAGCTCCCTCTCCTTTCTAGGCATCCCTAGTTATCCCATCTGAACAACTCCCTTCTTGGCCTTGGGGCTAAGATCAAGAGCAATCTGGACAATTCTCATCACTACAGATCTCTCACTCAGCTTTTCAGGGTTCTTTAGGAAATGCAAAAAAAAAAAAAAAAATCAGAGCAGAGCTCCGAGGACTGCACTCCCCAGGGTACAGTTGGACTTGGAGAATGTTTCCATGGAAATGTTCACTTGTGACCATGGGAACAGCTTCCTTGGATTCAGAGAAAGGTTCAGAAAAGGCAGAAGTCCTGGTCACAGGTGATGATGGGTTCTGGGATTAAGTCCGTGGGATCACTACTTTCTCACCGTGGGAATAAACCAGCCAAACTCTTGCTTGTTGATCCCCACGATGTAGGGCACGGTGTTGAAATTCTTCTCAGCCAGAATCTCTTCCGGTGCCTTTGGCAGAAGCACCCCATCAATCACAGTGGTCAGGAAGGGGTAGCTCTGGAGAACAAAGCGGCCCGTGGTTAGTTGCTTCACAGAACATCTGTGCTCCCTTTGCCATCTGTCTTGAGGGTCAAGCACATACTATCAAACTACATAAGCATGGGCAGTGGCCACAGATGCTCAAAGCCCCCTGTGAGGGGATAGAACTCTGACCTGTGGGTGTCTGTGGTAAGGCGATGGGGCAGTGGTAAGTTCTGGAATACTCGTGTATACATAATGAAGTTCTGTAGAGATGGGATCCAAGTTGAAACATGAAGTTCATTGGTGCTCTGTTTAAAGGCTTATTTTCATTTTAGTTAAGTGCATGCGTTTGTGTGGAGGCATGTGCAGACAAGTGCAGGTGCCCACATAGGTCAGAAGAGGCTGACCTATGACCTATGACCTATGACCCTGAAGCTGGAGTTACAGGTGGTTGGGAGCCACCCAACACTGTGGCTAGGAACAGAAGTCAGGTCCTTGCAGCACTAGCAAATGCTCTTGATCTTAAGCCATCTCTTTAGCCCTCTCACTGATGTCTGATGATGTCACATACAGAACATTTTGACTGCCACTTGCCATGGAAGCCCATTTGTGGCTTTTTTTACTCCTGGCACCCTGTCAGCACTCAGAACATTTGGGATTGTGGAGCAGAGAGCTAGTTAGAAGCAGATCACTCTGCACTGCCATGGGAAAGGCGCCTTGAGGAAGGGCTTAACCTGCTCCTGACCCCGAGGAACATAACTGTAGGTTTCTCTGGCTTCGTTTGCACAACCGTATTGTCTACTACTTGTTTCTAATATTCTTCCTCATGTCATGAACTCACAGATTCAACCTCTTTCTCCTTTTTTTTTTTTGCAGCTTTATCAGATGTTACAGGTGTCATATTGACATTTGGCAGAACAGCCTAACCTACATGTCACTTCTTGTGGATCTAATGCATTGCTGACATTGTCACCTAACTCATATCCAATAGTTCTACAACCAAAACCTGAAGGGGGCTCACTTCACACACACACACACACACACACACACACACACACACACACACACACACTGCACATTGTAGCACTGGTGTGTTTAGTTACATCTTCTTCCATACTCTCTAGCTTTTTAAACAAGAAATCAGTGACAGCACCAAAGTGCGGGAAATGATGTAGCAAGCCTACCGGAGAGGAGCACTTCCTCATAAGGGAGATGGAGGAAGCAGCACACTGCTTTGATTTAAGATGAAATTCGGGTACCACGTGCCTCAGACATTCACCACTCCCTGCCTCGCCTGTGAGCAGGCACAAAGTACTTTGAGTTTATTTGGGCACTTAGAAACACATTTTTACAAATAGCTCAACCCATAAGCACAGAATTCACGATGAAGACAGACCAACTCCACCCATCTGTCTATATTGAAATGTGAGCTGTCTCCCCATGAAGACAAAACCCCCTTACTTTCAAGATGCCTTCTGCGAGACACAGAAGGCCATGACATCCATCATACTATACTGTCAGACATATTGATTTTATGTTTTATGTTTGATGAAAAATATTTGAAAGATTAAGTGGAGTCTGGTTTACATGTTGCCAGCTGGGAAGCTGGCTGTGGGTTTGGTTAAATGCCTGACCTAGAGCTGTGGTATGGTGGGACCCACATGAAGTGAACAACTGAACAGGCAATGTTCGGCATAGCGCTTGTCTCTGGAAAGAGCTCAGTAGGCACTAGGGATAATTTTCACTGGCAGAGTTATTTTTCTCCGTTGGGTCATTATGGCACAACTCTTTTGTGCCATATTTCTAGCTCCAGGTTCTGTGCACAATATTTCCCTCCTTGGAGAACAGATGGAGCTGGAAGATGCCTAGACTGAAGCTCATGGTTCCAAGGACCTAGCCTCACCCTGAAAGGATGAACGAATGACTGGTTAGGCCTCGCTGTACACGGTTCAATAAAACAAAGCAGACCCACCCCAAAGATCCAGAATCTAAACCATGCACGGTAACAGTAACAAGTAGGTTCTGGGTACAACTATTACTGCCTTAGACGAAGTGTAGAATGCAGAGAGGCTGATGAAGGAGGTTGCAGGGAAGCAGGTGATACGAATGGTGCAGGTGCTCTTCTCCTTGGCAGTGGACTTTGGTAATGAAGAGAGCCGAAAGGTGATGAAGGACTGGGGTTTCCAAACAGTGGACAGGGCACATGGACACATAGTAGAGGTGTCACTATGCAGGGCTATCCCCAGAAACACCGAGAAGCTTGGGTGTGGATGAGCGTGAGCCCTAGGGAGAGGGTCACAGGGCAATCACATTTTCTGCACAGTATCTGGCAACTCACAAGCGCCCAGATCAGGCATGTTTTGAACAAAGATGTTTCCAGGGGAGGCAAGAGGACTCGTGCTATAAACAGGTCTGATTTTAAGAAAGGAGGTGGTATACTTCGGCTTGTGCTGTGCAGGGTAAATCTGATGATACCGTGACATGGGGCAGGAGGGAAAGTGGACAGAGAAAATAGGAAAGGGCCAGAAGACAGATAGCGAGGATCCTTTTTATGTTAGCACCTTCAGAGGGGACATCAGCAACAGTAGGAATCAGAGCGATTGCTATGTGGATCAGCGATGCTGGTGGCTATGTCATGACGTCCAGACTCCTTGCCAGCTTTGGTTAGAAGAGAGGGGCATTCTTCCTTCTTCTCTATCTCTTACTCTAGAGCTTCCATCAGCAAATCCTTTCAATTATCCCTGCAAATATATCCCATCACAAGTGCTTCTTGCCACCCTTCTGCCAAGGCCTTGGTAGTTCCCAGGATCTTTTTCTTGGTAGGCTGCGGTGCAGCCCTCCTGCATGGTCTCTGTGCCTGCCTGGTCCTTGCCTTCTGTCTGTTTCCACTTTGTCATCAGCAGATACTGGTAAAATCTAAGTCCACATCACTCTTTTCTATTTGCTCTGATGCATGCAACCTTAGAAGGTTTCAGGAAGGTCCAGAGTGCTATCTGCTTCACTGCTGTATCCCAGCCACTGAACTGCTTCTTGCCTCACAGTAAAACCTTGATAAATGACTGAAAAAATTTCAAACCATCCTACAGGACCCTTAGTGAATGGCTGGGATACCCAGGGATAGAGCATAGAACCGGACCATAGACAGTACACAGCAAATGTCACAAGACAAAGGTCACTGCTAGGAGGTGGGAGTGCAGGACAAGGTGGGAGGGCAAAGTTGAGGTTTCTGCTGAGTCCTCTGTGAAGTCTCCTAAGATCCTTACCCAAACATCTTTGCCCCTTGACAGTGGAAGGTTCTAGTGTACTCTCCTTTTACAGGACCATATTATGAGCAGGAAAGGTGAGTGAGAAGGGAGTTACCTGAGCCCAGTAGACTGGATTATTTATTGGGCACACTCTGTAAGAACTGTGAAGAACAGCTCTGTTTGTGATTTTTCCTGGGTACACTACTCTGGCAAGGAACTACCTCCTCTGGGCCTCTGCAGCATGCCCACAGAACAGGACTGCCATTTCACAAGGGGAACTCTTGGCTTCATAGTTAATTGAAGCTTAGTGCCTATCATGGAAAGGCAGGCATCCTTACCTCTCTGGGGTCTCCAAGCAAATCAAGAGCAAAGAATTTCTGTGAAGACAAAGGCAGAAGATACGGTGAGCAGGTGTCCCTCTCCAAAGACCAATCTCTAGCTACACTCCTGAGTTGCCAGGTTCTCTGTCCTGGTCCCTTCTCAGCTTGGCCCAGTGTGGGAAGGCCTGAGCTCTACTGCACACAAGCACATGATGGTGGTGAAAGACAAGCAATGCAGGATAGGCACAAACCAAGAGACAGACCCGAGAGCCAGGGTAAGGCTCCCTAGCTCTGGAGTCGGTACTGTTAGTGTGCCTTCCTTTTATTATGTGCCCTTTCTTCTGTACTACCAGGAGAATCACTGAAATATCTGTCTCCAAGCTGTAGAAGCCAATTACACTTTTAAACTAGTTTGATCATTTTATGAGAACATGTTGTGCTAGGAAATACAGGTAGTACCCCAGGCTAACAGGATATTATGGGGTCCAGTAATATCTTCCAGCATTTAGGGCTGAGAGAGAAGGAAAACAAGAACAAGGGTTAGGGGAGTCAAAGTTTCAAATTCCTCTGACTTTGCACTCTCTTCTTCCCAATGAAGAGAATAGGTTACATGGTCCCAGATGATGTGTTTTCTGGGAGCCTCCCTATGATGATAGCGTCATGGTCACCCGTCTTCTGTGTCATCTTCCTTTCAAGCATCTTAGCTGGGTGTAATGAATATGTACTCTCTGTGTTCTCACCCCATCTAACCCAGTAAGTACCTGGATAGATGTCTGAATGAATGGGTGGTTATATTACCACTACACGGCATATTGGTGAACCTGCTGAATTCATTCATAGAGGGTAATAACGAGCAGGTAATTTGTAATAGATCATTGTTTTGTTGGAACGGATTGTGGGGTGTATATTAACAGTAGCTGGATGATACATAGGTATCCAAATGGTCAAGAAAGGATAAACGAAGCACTATAGATGAGTTGATATTGCATTTGTGGAAGTCCATCATGGTTGAATAGATGGATTTGTGACTGAATAAATGGACAACGGATGGATAGATGAATAAATGGATGAATGGATGATTACCCTAGAATCATACTACTACTGACTTACAATTGATAATTTCTTTTTTTATAATTAACTATCTCCACTCTGGATTTCTCCTGATTAAATACTTACAGAAAGAGGAGGAAAAAAAGATAGAAATTAGGAAACATATTTGCAATGTTCTATTTCATAAAGTTAATTAACCAACTCTTAGACAAATTGTAGCACTTCTGAGAACCTTTGTGCATAGTGTCTCCAGCCCTAAAATTTAGGATGGTTGTTATTTCTGTGAAGAGAAAAATGCTTAATTTCTTACAACACATCCACCTATAATAATACTAGAGTGATTGTTTTGATAAAGCTGGGGCACTGTTAAGCATTTTTTTTCAACAAGTTATTTCTAGACATTTGATTTATTTCACAATAAAAATATCTAGCTTGTATCAGAAAGCTGACACTGTCCCTGAAAGGCCCCTACATAGTTTGTTTGGGGCGTAAAGACCCCTGCATCTTGGCCAGCAGTGTGAGGGTCACTGGGATAGAAACACCTACCATTTTCAGTGTCGTGGCCAAGAGCTCCTCCTCCGTCTTCTCACGCAGACACTGAACTATACCGACTGACGTGGTGGCCTCACACCCTGTAGCAATGGCAACTTGCTGCAGAGACCACAGGCAACAGGAGAGTTAAATGGTATCATCGCTGCTCTCCATGAATATAGAGAGAGGGACTCTATCTCAGGACTGCTGTTGTGGGATGTGGCGGCAGAAAGTGCTCTAGACCAGCAGGTGAAGGTGCTGGACTGAGCAGTATTGCCCCTGTTACCAGCTTGGACTGTGACAGGAGTCGCTTACACATTTGTGTCTTGGTGGCCATTTCTCTGATAACATGGGTATGCTTATCTGAAAGCTGACCATTTTAAGAATGACGGTGTGCAATGGTCGCTAAAAAAAAGTATAGAATCCCAAATTCTGCCTTTTGATTTCATACCCCATTGACACAAAGAATGTCAAAGCAAAAAAACAGTCTTTCCCCTGCTAAATCACAGGACAAAGCTACGCCGCTTGAGCCAAGAGGAAGTTTGTAATCTCAGTGGCAGATGTGGCACCCGTGTGGCCTGGGAGTGAACTGGCTAGAGGAGGAGGCACAAGAGGTGGTTAGCACAGGCTAGGTGTGAGATCAAAAGCAAGAGACCCTCGACTCACTCTGTTCTCTGCTCGTTCTGTCTGTTTGGCACAGCAGCCCTCCCTCACTCTCATACAGGTTTCCCCTCTGCACCGGACGTTTGCCTGTGCTGCTCCTTCTTGGGCTATCCTTTGCTCACCAGGTAAATATATCTCATTTCTGATCTTTCTGCTTACCTATTGGTCACATTCTCACTAAACATTCCTTTCGGATTCATGTGGTTTCATCAGATTGGGTTATTCTCTTTCCTTTAGGCATCTTCTCATTGATGAAATAGTGCCATTTGTTTGATTACACAATTAAAAAAAATTAATCTCTTTTTTAAGAATGGATGCTTTCTAGGTTACAAAATACATAGGTATATCCACTATATATATGAACAAATGAACCAATGCATGAATGTGCTGGGAACCAGTCCTGGCTGCCAGGGCCTCAGGAAGGAAGCATCCCAAGTCCATAACTGCTTGCAGAGCACTGGAACCCAGGCTCCTACAGAGATGTACTGTAATGACAGGCCACCAGTCACGTCACTGTTCAGTGTAGCACTCTGCCTTGTTACACTGGAACCAGTGCGCTCAGGGGACATTGCACTGAGCTGAAGGCCATTGTCTGGAGCTTGAGTCTCAGTGGCCCCGATTACTCGGTTCTTGGAGAGCTTAGACTGGGCTACCCAGGTGACCTACCTCAGCCCCACGCCTGGTATTCTCCCTGAACAGACATGGAGTGAGGGCCACACCACTCTCAGAAATGGCCCTGTGGAAGAGGTTCTTGGTCAGGGGAGACAACACCTGGAAAGGAAGAGGAGGAGAATTAGTGCTCAAGGGAGATGGCCAGTGACTTGCTCATCTTGTAAGGTTCCCTCCTCTTGAAGACTTTGGTTCTCACTGAGGTTACAGCTCCTTACCTGTCTCTGATCGCTTCCCAGCTTTCCTTGGAGCCAGGGACAGAGTAGGGCGTATGTGGCATGCACCTACTATGATAGTTAAAAATACCAGAAGGAAAGGCTTTGCTGTTCCTAGCTACAAATTCTGTTTCAGGGTCTCTATTACTCAGAAAGTGTCCTAGGGAAAATGATCATGAGCATCCACAGAGAACTTTAAAGACATTTCCTTGGTGAATATACTTCTCTGTGGCTATAAGGACAGATATTTAGAATGCAGTTAGGGGAGCATGCTGGTTTAGTAAAGTGGTATCTGTGGATTTTCTTTCAAGATTACTAGCCCTGGGTAGTTGGCTAGGTTTCCAGTACCAGACATGATTTCCCTTTTGTTAAGAAGGTCTTAACAGGGCAGTAGAGACACAGGTCTCTGCAAAAGCAGACAAATCTCTAAGTTCAAGGCCAGCCTGGTCTACTGAGTGAGTTCCAAGACAACCAGAGTTACACAGAGAAACTCTGTCTTGCAATAACAAACCAACCAACCAACCAAGTTCTTAAGTACAAACAGAGAGCCCAAACTTCTCTTTTCAACAACAGATCGAGACAACTACAGAAAACTACAGACAATCAAAATGCAGGCATGTGGAGCCCAGGGGATATATCTACAAAACAACTCTGGTGATTAAAACGAGGGACCAGTGCCTAGAAGGGGTGGAAAGATGGAAGATTGGGGAGTTTGCTGTGAGACTGCATCTTCTAGCAAAGTCAGAAACAACTCCTGTAATGTCTCACCCTAAACATGAGCTGAACAAGGACAACAGTAGAGATGCCAAAGTGGATGGGAAAAGCCTATGAGGGTTCAACCCTACACAAAGAGCTACCAGAAACTAAGGAATTCTGAGAGGGAGAGAAACAGTCTTCCACAAGGACCAGTACATCAACTGACTAGCCAGCCTTCCTTTCAGGGAGTCAGCCTTGAAAATAGACATACAAGTAACATTGTAAGGAATGAGCAGGTTGAGTTTAGGAATGGACTTGTATATACATGTACATATATGCATGTAAAAACAATGAGAAAAGAGGGCATTAATTGGAACACTTATGTTTTTTTATATTTTAGATTGTGAGCCTAGGCTTTAATGTCTGAGCCTCCTCTCTAGCCCAGCCATTAATTTGAAAGAGAGCAAAGAGGGGAGGGAGAAAAGGGAAGGAAGAAGTGATGTGATTTTATTATGATCTCAAAAAGCAAAATAAGTAATAAAAACCAATTTGAAAAAAATTATATTAAAATAAATCTTCTATTTAAAAAGAATTTCTTAAAAAGAAAACTCACAGCACTGACAAGTTCAAGCCAGACCAGGTCTGAGCACAGAGAAGAGGAAGTGGGTACAGTGTCCCACCCTAATCAAGAGGCTATTCACCGTGGAAAGCTGCTGGAAGGGACACCAGCTATATATCAAGTGCATGTCCGGCACACTCAAAGGCAGTTGGCCAGCAAAGAATGGATGGCATGATTTTGTGTGTGCTTTTTATTGATTTTTTTTTTGGGGGGGGAGTGTTCTTCACATTTTTGTTTTATTTTGTTTTTGCTTGTTTGTTTTGATTTTTTCTTTTGAGAAAAAAACATAGAGTTGGGAAGGGAGGGAGGTGAGGATTTCTGGGGAGAACTGGGGTAGGGGAAAGAATAGGATCAACATATATTGTGTTAAAATATTTTATAAAAACCAATAAGTAGAAAATAAATAAAATAAAAGTAAAGAAAATTCATAGTGTATTGATTTAGTATAAAATGAGAGCCCACCAAAGTTTCTAATATTGTAATACTGCGTAATAAACAATGTTTTATGGTTACCATAGGACACTATGCTGTTGTAAAGGCAAGTATTAAGGAAAGGCTTTTAGTATCTGGGGAGTGTTCCTGACAGTCTAATAGTGAAGAAAATTGTTCTTTAAAAGTTATGTGATACATACAAGAGACAGAATAAACACAGCCCTGGGAGACAGGTAGAATTGTAGGAGAAGACAAGGGAAATACAGGTTAGGACGTCACAGTGACAGTGCCCAGATAGGGGGGGATCATGGATGACTTGTTTCTCCTTCAGCATTATTTGTCCTTTTTCCTTATTTTTTTCATCTACTTTAAAAACATAAAATATTATCCTGTGGGTATTTGACTATGAAATCAATACATGTTTAAAAGATAATGGGGCTGATCTACCTAATTCTGGGCTGACTGGAGGGTTTTGAGCAGCCCCAGGAGCCTTCTCTAGCATCCTTCAATGTGCACCCATCTATAAGCCAGCAAAATCACTCTCACTTGTAGGTGTTAGAGCCTTCTCCTTTCCTAGCCCTCTCTGTTCCATTTTCTGCTCTTTCTCTCTCTCACTGACTTCCCCTATAGCACAGTGCCTTAGGCCCAGAGACTGCTGCCCACCCCCCTAGGCACAAACAAGCCACAGGACAACCTCGGAGGAAGCTACTTTCAGTGCTAAACTCTCTACCTGTGAGTCTGGTTTCCAGGGGGAACAGGGACCTTCTAGTGAGCACTAGCATCTGTTTTTTGATAAGTCACACCTACCCCCATGTCAGGGGAGTGGCAAAGCTAAAATGATTAGAAAGAGGAGAGAGAACACAATCAAGATGACTAGGAACACCATGGTCACAGGCTCAGCTGGAACACCATGGTCACAGGCTCAGCTGGAACAGCATGGTCACAGGCTCAGCTGGATGTTCTTTTGGCTTCAGGACACAAAACTGAGCTCTGAGCTTCTTGGGAGCTCCTGGTATTTATTTCTACACTGACTGCTGCTGAGCCAGGAGTTAGGGTCAGTCTCAATGCAGGTCTTGCTGGCCAAAGTGCCTGTGGCTGGGTTGAATGGTCTTCAAGGGGATCCATCAGCACCCACATCAACCCTGGACATGAGGCTTGGTGCCAGGAATACTTACAAGGACAGAGACACTCTCTCCTCCTGCTGACTCGCCAAAGAGGGTCACAGAGCCTGGGTCCCCCCCGAAGTTAGCAATGTTGTCCTGGACCCACTGGAGGGCAGCTACTTGGTCGAAGTGACCCCAGTTCCCTCTGCTGTGTTCATCTCCTGTGCTGGAAGAGAAGGGTGAGAGTAGGAGTCAGAGATGCCGTAGCTGGGCTATGATGGGTCGAGAGCCATGGCTACGGGAGGATCATCCCTCGATGTTTTATATGCTAAAGGTTTGGTCTTCCGTGGGGCAGCATTGGGAGGTGGTCCAGCCTTTAAGAGGGTGAGTCCATTGTTAGGTGACTGGTCTATTGAGGGCACTTGGATGAACGTAGTTCTGGCAGCATTCTAGTTAGTTCTTATGAAAAGATTATAGACGACCATGCCTGCACCTACTTGCTCTCTGATTTCCTGATAACCCCTTTGCCACAATACTCGCTGCCCTAATATGACACTGCCCAGATGTCTTTGTCACAGCTGATACCAGGCTGCTTGAACTTTTAACCTTTGAAGCTGTGTGATAAATAAACCTCATTTAAAAATTTACATTTATTTTATTCTTAATTGTGTGTGTATATATTCGTGTGTGTGCACACATGCATGTCTGTTCTTGTGAGGATGCTAGTGTCTGTAAGAAGTCAGAAGCATGTGATTTCCCTGGAGCTAGAGTCACAGGCAACTGTCAGCTTCCCAATGTGAGGGCTAAGAATTGAACTTGGGTCCTCTGCAAGATCAGTACTCACTCTTACTCACTGAGCCATCTCTGCAGCCCAACCTCAGCTTCAGGTATTTGTTATACCTGTGGAAAGCAGCCTGATGCAGAAATTTGGTACCAAAGAGCTGGTCTGCTGATACCACTGTACCAGGAAACGTGAAAGTGACTTTGGGAAGAGTCTAAAGGGTTCGCAGGAGCAGGCTGGTCAGCCTGAAGTGTGGGATGTGGAGTGCTATAGATGACTCAGGAATGAATTCTGAAAAAGAACACTCTGTGCATCTTTGCAGAGAAGGGGGGAAAGCCATGCGCATGCCCTAAAGCTTTACATAAAAATGATGGAGGACTTGACATGGTGGAAACAATTTCTAAATAGCAAAGCCTTCAGGACACAGTGTGGGCGTTATTGGCTGATGGTAGTGAGATTTTCAGTGACGCTGAAGGTCAAGGGGAAACAGACTAGAAATATGTTAAAAACTATCCTGTGGTTAGAGAAGGATCAGAGAGAAAGCAATTAGGGATAGACCCAAGAAATCACTCGCTAAAGAGATAAGCAGGAGGTTGATAATAGGTTAGCTGGAAAAAGTCTTTGGGGCCATCCATCATAGACACACAGGCCTTCCAAGACATGATGAATTCAAGAAAAAAACACAAGACCTCTCCTTGAACTTCCTACCCAAAGCTGTCTCAAAGTTTTACTCCCAGCTGGCAGAATCTCCAGCCATAAGAACTATAAACACACTGGTTAGGAAGGTGGGAGTCCTCTGTGGATGCGTGTTTTATACAAGCACTTTGGCCCAATGTGGAGTAACCACTGTGTGAAAGAAGCAGAGAGGAAACTAAATGATCACTACAGTAACTTAGGCCAGAGACACAGGGCTTTGATTTTGGTTGGAGTTAGGAATCAATGAATACCTGAGTTATGAACGTATTTAGAGGGTAGAGCTAGGAAGTTTTACTGGCCATGTAGCTATAGGGTATGAAATAAAATTGAGTCTGGACTTTATTATGAACAATCAAAAGTATAAAACTGAATACAGCTTCACAGGGGGCCTTATGTAAACAGGAAGCTAAATGTTGTGGTCACTGAGTTGTCAAGGGCTCACACTGGCTCTGTGAAGTAAGGCAGTCCTGGTTAGACATCCAGGGAAACAGAAGGACATAGTTAAAGATGCTATCTTGGCTTCAAAGGAGAGGTGTGTACCTTGGTTACTGTTCTGTTTCTGTGGAGAGATGCTATGATCAAGGCAACTTATAAAAGAAAAATATAATTGGGGACCTGCTTACAGTTTCAGAGGACCAGTTGCTATCATAGTGGGAAGCAGGACAGCAGGCAGATAGTCATGGCGTACACACACACACACACACACACACACACACACACACACACGGGGAGAGAGAGAGAGAGAGAGAGAGAGAGAGAGAGATTGATTCATGGGCTTTTGAAACCTTAAAGATCACCCCCAGTGACACACCTCCTTCAATGAGACCACACCTCCTAATCCTCCCCAAAAAAGTTCCACTAACTGGGGACCAAGCATTTAAATGTATGAGCCTATGAGAGCCATTTCTCATTCCAACCACCATAGTGGGGAATTCTGGGAATTACTGGACAGGGAAAGGGAGGCATCCAGAGGCCTGAGAATGGGGAGAGAAGGAACAAAAAAGGACTGAACACGAGCAACCAAGGAGGTGGAAGGTGGCCAGGGAGGTGGAGGGTCGCTAAATAGGTGGAAGAAGGCCAGGGAGGTGGAGGGCGGCCAAGGAGGTGGAAGGCAGCAGAGAGGTGGAGGGTGGCCAAGAAGGCGGAAGGCGGCCAAGGTCAGAAGAAAGAAGCAGCTCAAAAGCTCAGAAGCACAGGTGCTCACTTGGCTGCTGCTGAGGGCTCAGAAAGTTGTACTGGGGAGAGTAGGAGGACATTGTGGCTTCAATACGCACATCCTGCCAGGCATGGGTGGAAGAGAGAAAGGGAGAGAGAAGGTGGAGGGACCACTTGTGGCAGGCTGAATGAAACAGAAAGTAGAGAAACCGAACCTAGGGAAAGAGACCTGGTACCTTAAGGGATGATGTCTTCGTTCCTGAGGCAGAAGCCTAGAACAACCAGCGGAGAGGCAGACCAGAACCATCTTCCAGCTCCTCAGTCTCCTCAGCGGTGGCTGAGGTTCAGCTAGACTACTTAGCAACCATCTCAGGATTGCATGGAATATGCAGAAAAGGATCCTAGAGCAGGAAACCTGGTCCTGATCTCACAGTTGATGGAGACTCTAGCCTGGACTCCTGCATGTGCCAGCCGCTAAGGAGGAAGTGAGCGGTGTGTCCTCCACCACCCTCCAGGGCACATTGCTCCCTGGGTCAGATCCCCTGAGAGCCTCCATCCTCCCCAGACACTCTTACTTTTGTGCCTCCCATCCTAGGAGGAGACTTGCAACACTGAACTTCTTAGAGACTGCTGTAGGCAATGCTGTGTGCTTGGCCGCACAGGTGAAAGGAGACACGTGATTTAGAACTAAATAAGAGTTGGCTTTGGAAGATGGGTGAGTTTAGAACAGGCCGTCCAGGCAGAGGTAACAGTATGCACAAAAACCCAGAGCAAAGGCAAAAAGTGTGGTGAGGAAAGAGAAGACAGGACAGAGTCCAACCTCAAGAAACACAAACGCTTTAAGGAATGCAGATGAATGACCAGGCATGGGTCCTACTGTCCCGATTGGTGTTCATGTAATGGGAAAAAGGTCCAATATCTTACCTGAGGAATCCCCAGATGCCCAGGCGGTATTGAATGGCTACCACCACCACTTTTTCATGGGTAGACAGGGCCAGTCCATCAAAAGTTGATGCCCCACCAGACAGTAAACCGCCTCCGTGGATCCATACCATCACCTGGACAGGCATCAAGAAACCATTCAGGTTATAAGAAGTAGAGAAGTAACGACATTTGATGACCTAACTAAGTCTTGCTTATGACTAAGGAAGCCATTATCCAAGCCCACGAGTGTCTATCATGGCTACAACAGGCCTCTCCTTCCCAACTCTCTCAGCCAGGTCCCAGACCACAATTCCATTCAATGCAGCCTAGTTATTCATTGTGTAACCCTTCTCTCCAGTCTCAAGGACCATGTAATTTACTGGTTCTTCCCAACAAGAATGTTGTTATGGGAACAGCAAAAGCCAAGGATGTCATTTTCTCCCCAGGACATCACCCATCTCACACCTGGACATAGCAAAGGACAGAGCTTGCATTCTGACTGCACCTCAGTTTACTGGTGAGCTAACTTTCCCTGTGACTGAAGAAGTATCTCAAGAAGCACACATGTCCCCAGTGGTGCCCCTTCCTGAGGTGTCTCTCCTTAGCCTTCCTCAGACCTTCCCATCTCCTAAACCCATCTACCTTTGCAAGAAGTCTTTAGATACTGACTTTATCTGAATGGCCACTGCCCATCTGGTGCTGCCGTATGAATTAAAGATCATGAGAAAAGGGGGTAGGTACAATTTCTGATTAATGGCTCCAGACGTCACATTTCAAGGAAGAACTGAAAGAATAAAATTCTATAACATTGCTAATAAAATATAAAAGAACCCACAAACTGAACTAATTACTGTTCAGGGCACTTTAAAATACCCTATCCATGTAACAGGCAGACAACCTGCTTGAAGTTCCACAGCTCATGAGAGGTGGAGGCAAGACTTGATTCAAGCCCTGACTCTTGTAGCTCACAGCTGCAGTTCAGTGAGGTAGCTGTTGGGGCTACGAGGGCAAAGGGCAGATGCTTTGTCTGCCTTGTGTATCCAGGACTGAAGCATGGCTTGAATGTCAACACTGCATGCTCACATGGAATGGTGCCCATGAGAAGAAACAGAGGTCCAAAGAGTTAGAAATAGCCCGGGTCTCTCATCTTCTCAAAGGCACACCCAGGATTAATCCTGACTCTGTTCTCTGGGACCTGTGTCCATAGTTGGAACATGTCCTGCCTTTAGACTCCCACAGCCCATTTCTCCTCCTCCTGGGCCCCTACCACCTCGAGGGAAGGACTGAGGAACGGTCATCTCAGAGGGAAGGCTGAGGGTAGAGGCTGGTGGGCAGTGACAAAAGGAAGAAGGTACCATGAAGTCTTTGGCCCGAAAGGTCACTTTCTCCAAGAAGACCTCTGTCCTGTGCCTTGTAACTAGCAGCCTGTCCCATCTCTGGGCCTTTGTTTATATGAAAATGCTGACTCGCTGGGTCAGTGGTCCTTGCCAAAGGCAACTAAGGAGAGAAACAGATTAAAGTGACATCCCAGATGTTTGGCAAAGGGGAAAGCTGGGGGGATTGCTCCAGTCTGCATCCCACACACCTTCGTCATGGGACCACGAGAGTTTTCACAGACGGATCTTGGTGTACTTGGAAGGTCACACACTTGTTTGATTTCTAAGTCCATGTTAAAAGATGTGGTTTGAAGGTCTGGGGACCCAAGTTCTCGGTCCATTAGCCCTAATTTATAGCTTCCCTCCATCTTTGTTTTAGTTGCTCTTTATATAAAATTGGGACTAGGTGAGTGCTGAATTGTGGATCCTTTCCACTTCTGGCTTTAATGGAAATTATGTCTTAATTCCTCAGGGATCAGATTCTTAAACAGAAATGAAGACAACCATCATTGCTTTCCTAACCTTAACGTGAGAAAACAGACGAACTGGGAGATACTTACGGATACACTGCAGTCTCCCACGTATGCCTAGTATCACTGGGGAAAACTGAAGTACCTGAATAATTTTCCTGCAGTCAAGGGAAGTCAGAGGTCTGGCTAACAGTACCTGTACGTCAAGCATCCTTCACCCCTTCTAAACTGCCTTAGAAAATCCGGGATGCTGAAGCCCCAGGGTGCCGACTTCCATTGCTTACCGGCAGCTTGCTTTTGCTGGTCAAGTCAGCAGGGGAGTAAATATTTAAGTAAAGGCAGTCTTCAGAATACTCAAGAGGAACATCTTCTAGTTGGTTGGCGAAGACGGCAGAGAGCACTGGTCCCACCCCTGTAATTTGGGAGCACCTGAGATGGGGAGAAAGAGCTTTGAGATTCAGACAAAGCCCAGGAAGGACTTTCTACTGGGTGGTTTAAACTCACAAATTGAATTGTTATTACCAGACTTGAGACAATGATGTGGATGGGAAGCTATTTGGGAGTCCTGGCAAGAATCCTGGAACCCCACAGAAACCATGCAGAAGCACGGGCACTCATTACAGTCACACAGCAGATCCAAGGGGGGACCTAGCATCAACTCTAGGCCTTATTTTTGTAATGAAATAGCCATCATGTCTGTACAGGTCACTGCAGGGGGATGGGTACCCATAAGATCCAATGAGTCAGAATCTCCAGCATCTGCCTCACACAGGTACTGAGGTGGCCCAGTCTCACTTCCAGCTGTTCTTACTGCAAGAGGCCTCTGCCTCCTCCATGTAGCGAAGTTATGGTTGATAGCCTTGCCTGGCCACTGGGATGTATTTTCAGGCTTGAATCCCTGGGGAAGCAAGGTCGTGCAGCCCTGGAATTTTCCTCATATATGCTCTGTTGCCATCTCTCTCGTCTGGAGAGCCTCGGGACCTACAGCAAGCCTGGATCAGCGTGCCCTGCACTGCTGAGATGGATACAGCTGTCATTGGCTTAGGGAACACAGCATCCACCCTACTCTTGGAGAGTTCAGGTACGAAATCAGCTGTAGAGACTGGTAGACACTTGGGCCTTCAATGTGTAGATATTGTACAGTGACCACGAGCATTCAGAGCAACATAACCTCAAGAAATATACAAAATAGAGCACCTGAGACAGTCCCCACAATGACAGGGACATGGGATCTCTCAGAACTCTGACTCCAAACAGTGTTTCTCTGTTTGTTTTAAGGAAGAAAAATAGACTTTAAGGGAACATAAAGACACGATTCATAAGTTCATCGTAAAAGTTTTATTTGGAAAGAAGTTGTCTATAGAGAAATATTTCTAATTGCTTGTTGTAGCAGATACAGTTTTTACTGTATGATAGAAGTTTAATATTGAGACTAAATGTTAAAAAAAAATAATCCAGCGGGGACGCTGAAGCTGAAAACTACAATGAAGGAGGTGAAAAATGGACCAACAACAAAGGCAGCAGACGGCAGAGCGGTGCTTAAAGACTGGCCTTTCATGCTTCTGTTTTGTCTTTTCTATAGCACTGAAGGCTTTTGAATTTTCCAAGCAAACAGTTTACCGCTGAGCTATAACCACCGCCCTCGCACAGTGAGAAAAGAATGCGGATGAAGGAAGAAAACTCATGAGACCCATTAGGAGCATCAAAAGAGGAAGCACAGAGGTTGTTAGAGACAATGGACAAAGACCAAGAGCAGGGGCACTTATTCACAAACAGAGACAGTTTCAGCCTGGAGGGAGCTGCTAAGATTCAAAGGTCATGAGTTCCATCAAACCCAATAAAATCACCTATGACATATTATAAACAAACTCAACAATCAAAGGTAAATGAAAACAAACAGTAAGAAAAAGCAAACAGCACACAGAGGAGTTCTCATATGCCTGGACAAACACAAGGGAAGGACCTTATTGCTGCCAGCTCTGCCTCACATGAACCGCTAGTTTCCCAGATAGAAGCCATGTAACAGGGAGTGTAACCTTTGCTTGCGGGAGACACGGAAACAATTCCAACTGTGTTAGCCCTATCATCACGTTAAGTATTCACACCTGTCTTTAAACTGACCAAACTATTTTACTTAGTAAAAATCATATCTACTGAATTTGGTGATAATATGCAAGATAGAAATGTAACATCAAAAACTCAAAATGTCAGGAAAGAGTTGAAATTTAAAGTGTGAGTTGTCTTCGTTGTCAAGAGGCAGGGTTCTCTCAGGTTAATACTGTAAGCACGGGTGTTTGCTGATAACTATGCAGTTACTACAAAGCCAAAGCTTATCTTGGGGGCAATGAAAAAAAGCCAAAGGATCAAGGGATACCCCTTGAGAAAACCATCTGACTATAAAGGAAGACAGTGGGGCTGGAGAGATGGCTCAGCCATTAAAAGCTAGGCTCACAACCAAAAATAAAGGAAGACAGTGAGAGGGAGGACAGGGAAGGGATGTGTAAAAGCTAGGCACCTTACCTGAGAGGCTGCCTGGGCTTTCAGACCTTTGGGGCTCAGCTGCAACACTCCCAGCATCTCACCCCCAACACTAGCAGCTTCATCCACAAAAAGTTCAAGACAGGAGAGGTACAATAGGTGCCTTGTCTCCCTATCAGCAATTTTATCTAACGAGTGAATCGCTAACCATTATAGAACACCACACAATCCATTTTCTTGCTTTGCAATTATTCTATGTGTGTGTGTGTTTGTATGTATGTGTGTATGTATGTGTGTGTGTGTGCCTCTTTCTCTGTCTCTGTCTCTCTCTGTTTCTGTCTCTCCTAGAATAAAACTCTATGAAGGTAGGGGATCTTTATTGTGTTCACTGATACATTATCAGAACCTAGAATATGTCTGGAATATAACAGTTGCTCAACAGATACATTTTGATCAAAGATTCTAGAGCACTCTGACAGGTGTGGAATGTCTTTGAGATCTTACAGTATGTTAATACATAAACAAAGTGCAATCAGTCAGACAGCCTTCTCAACTCTTTCCTACAGTTCTCTGAGGCAGATACCCTATTGAAAGAGACCCAGGCCCTCCCCAGTGACTTACATAGGAGGGTAGGAGGTGGCGTTCTTCACAAAGCTCCAGGGCTCGGCAGGCTGTGGTGGAGCAAACCTCAGAGATCCAAGAGGGGGCTTGGCAAAGGGAACTCCCAGGAAGACGGCCACAGGCTGTTTGAATCCTTCTAAGCTGACATATTTCCCCAGGACTTTGCCATGAACAGTGTCCACCACGGGTGGTGAGGACAAATGCTCTGATGACCAAGGAACAGAAATAAAAATGTACCAAAAGGCATATCTTGTGTTTTGCTTTTAGGTATGTGGCCATGAATAAGCTACCATAGCTATGTAGGCATCAATCGTTTCTAATATAAAATTAGGGTGAGAAAAGCCATCCTTCCCAGTTCAATGGGATGTCAGAGGGGTAAACCCGAACTGAAAGCAGGAAAGCATCCATCCCATGGAGGTCAGGAGATAGCTCAGTCAGTGAAATGTCTGATGTTGGTGTTGGTTGCTGGGTGAGATGAATGCGAGGTGGGCCCTTGTTACTTCCTACTTATGCTCCTTACCACTGAACGGACCAAGAAAGGAACAAGTGTCAGTAAGAGAGTGAGGCAGAGGGATTGTGAGACAGGAGGAGGAAGAGAAGCAGAGGTAGAGGAGTTGGCACCATTTTTAGGAGCTTGTGGGCTGCCCTCACCTTAGCTCTGAGTGATTAAGTCAGATAGTGGTAGGTTACAAGAACTTGGTACTGGAGATGGCTGTGGTACAGGCTCTGGATTCGTTGGACCCTGTGAGGGACAGCATCTCTAGATCTGCCAGGCTTTGTGTTTTAAAGCCTTAAATACAGAAAGCAGAACCCATGCTTATTGCAGGACAACTCACAACTTCAGTATACGTTTGTGCCATTTGAGGGGCTGAGAAAGTAAGACTCATTGGACATGTGGTACCCCAGCAACAGGGCCGAATTGTGCACTATTTATTTCTGAATCAAAAGCTAGTGCTTGGCCATCAAAGCACGTCTAGATTTTGTCTCCTTTCTGGCCCAGAGACACTGTGGCAGTTCTGAAAATGAACATAAGGCAGAATGAGAACAAACAAATCTGGAATAGAGCAGTCTCTTGGTGCTGGAAGAAAACCAGAAGAAAACTCTAGAAGCCTCACCCCAATTCCATCTTCAGGAAAACCGTTCAGGATTCTTCTAATCCCTCGGTTTCCTCGTCGGTAGCATGGTGATATTAGAGCCCGCTTAGCAAGGCTTCTCTGGGAAGTAACGCCAAGCGATGAGTGCACATCCGGCACACAGCAAATGCTCTGTATGTTTACCTCCATCTGACATGAGTTGTAACCTTTGAACTCCTTTTTATATCTCCCATCCTAATTGTTCATCTTCCACCCTGGCTACTGGCTTCTACCTGCTTCATGTTCAGAAGAGCATCACTGAGCTAACAGAGGCCACATTTAGTGATTTTGGCTCAGATGTTGCCTCTTTCAGCCCCTCTTGCACTTCTCCCTGGACTTCTACGCTGCTTCTCCCTTCCTTCTCCCACCACTTTGGTAGGTGTTCTCAGTTGCAACTGTTTTCATGTTTTGAATTGGGCATTGTTACTACTTTGGAACCTGGTTTCCTATAAAGACCTTCTTGGGCCATTGCCTATGCTTTGGTAAGACCAATTTTGAATTACTATTTTGTTCTGACCACACACTTGAGTGGAGATGTTGATGTATTGTCTGTATTCAATGGGGGCCACTGAAGGATGGGAAAACAGAATCATGCCATGTTCTGGGAAGGCTGCTCTGAGATATTGGTCCCACCCAGGAGCCGTATAGGACAACATACGATCCATGGCTGTTATCAAGAGTAGCAATCAGGACAGAGGGTCATGCTGGTTTTTTATAGTGCCGCACCAAGTGGCACCAAGACAGGGATGGAGCTGTAGGAGTTGGGGGAATGATTGTTTACTCCACAAGAATGGAGCCCACAGGATAGATAGCAGCCTGGTTAGGTGACTGTGTTGAGAACTACCAGGAAAATATTCTTGACTCCAGAATGGTCCCTGCTATTTACTTGTCTACTAAGCAAACCTTAGTGCCTTAGCTAGGGATTTGCTATCCTTCCTTTCATGCACCTGTATATTCCAGGACTCCCCTCCCCTTCCCACGGACTCCACTTAGCAGCATTTGTAGCCCATTTTTCCTTCCCGGACAGGACGTGTATTTTGGCATCTGAGTCTCTCAAGACTCCTCTCTTTCACTTATATAACTCCTTTCCACCTTCCCAGCTCCCATGGTGATCTGAAGGCCTCACTTCCTCCTCCAATTCCTTGTAGCTCCTTCCTGTTCCCTCTCCCATCTAGGTGTGTCTATGGTCCTTCCCCTATGAGGTCAGGCCCCTGGGCCTAAGGGCTACCTCTGTTCATCCTCTTACCTCGCTTACAGCTAAGCCAACACCTCTTGCAAATTGAAGAACAAATTATCTTTTCTATAGCCATTGGCTCTTAACATGTAGACTTGACCATATTTCAAGCTTTTATTAATATAACCCATCTAAATCATCACCTATTTAAATCCATCCATTTTTTGGTGCTTCTAGTCTAGGCATCATGCTAAAAACATGCTAGAAACAACTACCTATTTCATCTCCACTACAGTCCAGGGAGGAAGGTACTATTGTTTTTTTATAGTCCAGATTCAGGACCCAGGCATTGCATAGTTCTAGTCAAAAGATACAGAGTTGAGCTAGACTCTATCAAGTCCTGCAATCTGAGCACTGCTCTGCCCGATGTTGTTAAAACTCTGTTGAGTTTTCTACCTCCACATCTGACCAGGGCTGGAGTAAGGCAACTTGGGGCTCCCTTAACTCCTCATGTTGAGGCAGGGGGGTTGCTCGTGGGCTTCCTGGCACCTGCAGTTGGGGTATCACGGTGTTTTTCCTTCCTGCATCTCTGTGATGGGCAGAGCTTGCTGAGCTTTGATGCTCTGAGCCCATGTCAAAGTGCAGCTGGTGAGCACTGGTGCAGAACAGAAGCTGTCATGCATCCTCTGATACCCATCTGCACCTACCTCAGCCTAGGCCCTGGAGCTTCAAATGCGCCCCCAGGGTCTGTGTATTAGAACAACTCACCAAAAGCCACGCAGGGGTTGAGGGATGCCAGGACCAGAGCAAAGAGCCACATGGTAGAAGGCCAGCTGCCCTGGGGCCCTGTGAGTTGGTCTCGAAGCTCTGCCGGTAGAGTATGCATATCCCTCTCAGATGGTGAGGTCTTGTGACCTCAGTTATTCATGCGCAGTCCTGTTGTCTAATCGTGAGATGAAAGGTGCTCTAACTGTTCCACAGAGTTCCCAGGGGTCCGATGGCAACTCAGGCCACATTCAGCCTGAGTTCAAGCTCTTATAATTGGTTCCAGAGTCAACTATCAGATTACGGATGATCTCAAACTGGTCCACCAACTTCTTACATAAAGTCTCTCCCCGTAACTCTCTAACATTAGAGGTCCTTAAAGGTGGGTTCAACAAATGGCACCTTCAGGCCGGGCTCAGCTTTGGCCTGAGACCCCCAGAAGGCTGGAAATTTTAGAGGAACTCACAGCTCCTAAGCTGCTGTCCTGGGAGTTTAGAACAAGTCTGCAATGTCCCTGTGCTAGTGGGTCAAAGAATTCTGTGTTCTCAAGTGTGCGAAGTGAAGCTAAATTTCACACAGTTCTCCTTTTGATTCCTAAATTATTTTTCATGTGTTAGGAGCTGTGAACCCCCAGATCCTGAATTTCTTGTAAACAACTTGTTTTTCCCTGGTCTGAGTGCCTACAGCTGCTCTGAGCACAAGACCCTCAGGGGTTCCTGATGGCAGGGGAATGGTTTCCGGTGCGTTTGGCTGGGGCATGGCTATCTCTATATAAGCTGCCCCTGGAGATAATAAAGGGTGCATTCTTGGGGCATTCCTGTTTCAAGGATGACCCGTATCTCTCTCTGTCTGAGAGTCTTTGTGTGTTTCAATCTCCAGCCCCTTGCCTGGCTCACTAACTGTAAGGTAGCACACAGAGTACAAACGGGCGTGGTGCACCACAGTCATGTCCCTGCCAAGTGGTTTGGCCTGGTGATATTGACTTCTATAATCAGAAAGAGTAATACTACTCTTTAGCATGTTTAGGAAGAATGTTCATATTTCAAAAAAAAAAAAAAAAACAAAACAACTCCATCTCTTCTGCAATCTGAAAAACTTCTTCTTAGGATATAGGCTTTCTACACCTTTCCCTACGTCTACATGTTCCAGAGAAGACAGCAACACATTTGATATTGGTCTCTAGTTTTTGTTTTGTTTTGAGACTGGATCTCTGTAAGGGACTTGAACTCCTTCCCTAACTGACAATGGTTTTAAACTTTGGATTCTCTTGCCTCCACTTCCTAAGTGCTGATAGCACAGGTGTGTGACACCACGCCCAAAGCTTTGTTCTGTCTTATCTATGTATTTAGGCTTCTGTTCTCCTCCAGGTCTGCACCTTCTCAGCTGGAGTGTCAGCCTCCAGGAACCTCCTAGAGGAGAGTGTTCCTTTCTGCCTTTGCTGCCCTCTGCTGGACAATGGGAAATACTCAGGTTAATGAGAGTTGGTGGGTCAGGGGGAGCTTTCTGAGAAGAATATTTTGCAGTGATGGAAAATACAAGTCATTGCTTGGTGAAGTGAGGAGGCTCTTTAGGGGTCCTGTGTCTGCAGGATTTAGGAGTAATTGAAGGAGGGGCTGGCCTTGGATACACCCCATCTCTTGAAAACCTGAATGCCTGAAGTCGCACTGAAAAATGAAAGGACCACTTCCAAAGTTGTTCATTACAGAGCATCTTCAATGCCAAGAACATTAAAGCAGCAACGTGGACAGCTTCAATAAACTTAGGGAATATGTATACTATTCAGTTCAGCGAGTGATCTTCAATAAGATGTTTGTGTCAGAAGCCCTGAAAGCTAAAAAGATAGTGCCCAACGCCTTTAATCCCAGCACTCGGGAGGCAGAGGCAGGCGGATCTCTGTG
Organism: Microtus oregoni; assembly: GCF_018167655.1. NCBI lineage: Eukaryota > Metazoa > Chordata > Mammalia > Rodentia > Cricetidae > Microtus > Microtus oregoni. Next base: position 58,487,707 of record NW_024543063.1, on the reverse strand, counting down.
AGTTCGAGACCAGCCTGGTCTACAGAGCTAGTTCCAGGACAGGCTCCAAAGCCACAGAGAAACCCTGTCTCGAAAAACCAAAAAAAAAAAAAAAAAAGATAGTGCCCAGGTCCTATTCAGGAAGATTCCAGTCAGTTGGAATGGTCTCTGACTTGGCCATTGGGATTTTGGGAAAGCCCCAAAGCAATCTTTCAACTTGTACCTCATAGAAAAATTGTAAAATGAACAAGAAAACATATATTGGGTGGTAAGTGTCATTTATATCTGGACACCTAGTAGGACACCTGCGAAAAAGAGAACCATGTTCTATGCCTAGGGCTGTGAACAGCAACAACATGGCATGTCTACATGGGCTGCCCGGCTTTCCCTCACGTGTCTTGGTCTTCTTCCTAGGGCCATAAAACAGCCCTTGATTGCATGTAGGTGGGAGCATACGTACATCACACACCTTCATCTCCTCTCTGGAACTCCATTTTATACCATGTCCTGTTGGTCCCCTGTGGGCTGCCTTATCCTTCCACTAGAAGCCTGTGCCCCTCACCTGCAGTGCCTGAACCCTGGGCTATCTGGTCTCTCCCCTCCTGAGTATTTCCTGAAATTACAACAGCACTCAAATTTGTCTTCAGAATGATGTTTGTGTGTGTGTGTGTGTGTGTGTGTGTGTGTGTGTGTATTTTGCATGCAAAACTATCATGTAAGATCTATGTGACACTATGCCTCTGTAACCACATACTGAGGACTGCCGTGTCTTGCTGGTGAATGGACCCTATTTGTATTCTATCATGCTCCCGTTCCTCACAGTATCTGTTAACTGGATACTCACGTAGCCCTCACATCTTCTTTCACTATGTGTTTGGTACACCTGTCTCCTGCTTTCACCCATCTCTGTCCTTTCCAGTGTGTCCCCACTGGGAGTGAATCTAACCACACCTCCCCTCCCCCAGGGAAACTGTGCCGTTTTCTACTTGTGGAGTAGAGGCCTTGGTTGAGGTGTGGGGAACAGAATAGAGCTTTCAATCAGGAAGGAAGGGCCGCTGGCTTAGGACTTTTACGTGGCTAAGGTGGGGCCAGGGGGAGCTTAGGAGGCTGGGATCTTATCCTGGCACCAAGGAAGGAAGTGCTCAGGCTTTCTAATCAGCATCTCCAGATAAGGGGCTAGAGGGGAAGGCTATGAGTGAGGCTTAAAAGCCACCAGCAGTCAAAGATCAGGAAGTGGACCCAGATTCCTTATTACTCAGCACATAACTGGGTTGCGTTTTAAATTCAAGTCTCAAGATCTTTGTTAGCTTTGTGTTTAAGGCATTTTTATTTAGTGGAATTATTCATAATGAGGATCTACTCATTATTTTTCTGAATGTTTATTTATTTCTTGCTCCTTTTGCCATGTTAGCTTCCTTTGAGAATGACAATTCCATTTTATCTTCAACACTGAGTTACTATGAAGACCTCTTTAAAAAAATTCTAATACCCAGCAACATAAAAAATCTTTAACAGGTAAAGTGGGAAGTACCCTATAACAGATGGGCACAGGAGATCGCTTCCTATGTATAACCCCAGCAGCACAGACATTAAGGGCAACATTGAATAAATGGGACCTACTAAAACTGAGAAGCTTCTGTAAAGCAAAGGACACTGTCACTAAGACAAAAAGGCAACCTACTGACCGGGAGAAGATCTTCACCAACCCCGCAACAGACAAAGGTCTGATCTCCAAAATATATAGAGAACTCAGGAAACTAGACTTTAAAATGCTAATTAACTCAATTAAAAAATGGGGCACTGAACTGATCAGAGAATTCTCAACAGAAGAAGTTCAAATGGCCAAAAGACACTTAAGGTCATGCTCAACCTCCTTAGCAATCAGGGAAATGCAAATCAAAACAACTTTGAGATATCATCTTACACCTGTCAGAATGGCTAAAATAAAAAACTCCAATGATAGCCTTTGCTGGAGAGGTTGTGGAGGAAGGGGTACCCTCATCCATTGCTGGTGGGAATGCAAACTTGTGCAACCACTTTGGAAATCAGTGTTTCGGTTTCTCAGGAAATTCGGGATCAACCTACCCCTGGACCCAGCAATACCACTCCTGGGAATATACCCAAGAGATGCCCTATCATATGACAAGAGCATTTGTTCAACTATGTTCGTAGCAGTATTATTTGTAATAGCCAAAACCTGGAAACAACCTAGATGCCCTTCAATGGAAGAATGGGTGAAGAAAGTGTGGAATATCTACACATTAGAGTACTATGCTGCGGTAAAAAACAATGACTTCTCGAATTTTGCATGCAAATGGATGGAAATAGAAAACACTATCCTGAGTGAGGTAACCCAGACCCAAAAAGATGAACATGGGATGTACTCACTCATAATTGGTTTCTAGCCATAAATAAGGGTCACGGAGTCTACAATTGGTGAACCTAAAGAAGCTAAGTAAGAAGGTGAACCCAAGGAAAAACATATAGTTATCCTCTTGACTATGGGAAGTAGACAAAATGGCCGGGGAGAAAATTGGGATCTTGGGGGTGGGGTGGGATGGGGGTAAGGGGAGATGGGGAGAGAAAAGGGAGAAGGGGAGGATGGGGGGAACTTGGGGAAACAGGATGATTGGAATAAAGGAAGGCTGGATAGGGGAGCACGGAAGCACAATTCTTAGTTAAGGGAGCCACCTTAGGGTTGGCAAGAGACTTGAACCTAGAGTGGCTCCCAGGAGTCCAAGGCGATGTCCCCAGTTAGTTCCTTGGGCAGCTGAGGAGAGGGAACCTGAAATGACCCTATCCTATAGCAATACTGATGAATATCTTGCATATCACCATAGAACCTTCATCTGGTGATGGATGGAGATAGAGACAGAGACGCACACTGGAGCACTGGATTGAGCTCCCAAGGTCCCAATGAGGAGCAGAAGGAGGGAGAACATGAGCAAAGAAGTTGGGACCACGACGGGTGCACCCACCCACTGAGACAGTGGAGCTGATCTATTGGGAGCTCACCAAGGCCAGCTGGACTGTGACTGAAAAAGCATGGGATAAAACCGGACTCTCTGAACATGGCAAACAATGAGGGCTGATGAGAAGCCAAGGACAATGGCACAGGGTTTTGATCCTACTTCATGTTCTGGCTTTGTGGGAACCTAGCCAGTTTGGATGTTCACCTTCCTAGATATGGACGGAGGGGGAGGACCTTGGACTTACCACAGGGCAGGGAACCCTGACTGCTCTTTGGACTGGAGAGGGAGGGGGAGAGAAGTAGGGGGAGGGGGAGAAGGGTGGGAGGAGGGGGAGAAGGGTGGGAGGAGGGGGAGGGAAATGGGAGGCTGGGAGGAGGCAGAAACTTGTTTTCTTTTTCCTTTTCTCAATAAAAAAAATAAAGAAAAAAAAGAAAAAAATCTTTAGCAGTTGTCTCTTTTTCAATATCACACTTTTAGATACTATATGTTCTGTCTTAAAGCAGCTTCATATAAATTACATGAGTTAAAAATTGTATGTGACTATACGTTATTCTCTTCCATCTCTGACCTATTTTTTTCTGTTTTCTTCAGCCTGCTCACCTGCCCCTCACAGAGTCTCTCTCTGTACTCTCCCTTTCTACTACAAGTAGACCTTCGGTAGATGGGACCTGGTATCTGCTGACTCAGTGGCAGTATCTGGGGACAGTCTCTTCAACTCTGACCTAATCCCAATCTTAGGGAGAACTTGTGTCCCTAGTCTTAGGGTGTTGTCTTCTCAGCAATCCTGGCTCTTTCCGATACAGAAAGACATTATCATCACCCAAGACCGTGTCCTCTACTCTACCAAGGGACATAGACCATCACAGCTTCCTTGGCCTCAGTGGGCCCTCACTGTGAAGACAGGATTCCATTCTTTTTCTGCAGAGGTTGTAGGATTTGTTTCTTCATGTAAAAGAGTTTGTGTAGTGTTGTGTGCTGGACCCTTAGAGCCAGGCTTGGTCTAGCCTGCTATCTGCTGTCATTCTTGCTCGTGAACACCTGGTGGAAGGCCATGGAGAAGGATCTGTGAATGATGCAATCTCCCCCTGGGGTTTGCAGTTGTGTGTGGGGGGGGGGGTGTTATACTCCCACACTGGCCAAGAGGCCATTAGCAATGCACTGTGACAATGTCGCCGACTGGGTGGTAAATCATAAGGCAATAATTCACACTCCCACCTTCCCGCCAATCAGCTGTCTTTCTTCAGATTCTAGCAACCATTCTCCAAACCTTTCCCTAAAAGGGGGTCTTTCTATGTCAGCATCTTTCCTCATCTTTCTGTCCCCAATGATGATAGATTCATCTGTGGCCCAAGACACAACTCCTGATTTGACTTCCAAAAGAAAATTTATTTTTCACATTGAGGTACAAATATACCCCCTCCTTGGTCACTGCCCATCCCCCACTATCCAATCCTGCCTTTTCCTCCATAAGATCCATCTTCCCTGAGCAACATCTTTTGTAGAATAGTCCCATCTTGGTTCTTTTGGTACTGAGACTGGCAGAAAGCCCATTCATAGCTCAGTGTGTACTGTCTGAGGTGACTTCTTAGCCAGGAGCTCAGTCCAGAAAGCCACTTCCTCCCCTTTCAGTCTCTGGGCTTGTTGGGTGGTGGCTCCAATCTGCAGGTACCCTTCTTTCAGGTCATACTCTGGCCAGTGTGGCAACCCCTTCTCATTGGGGTTCCTGGGAACAGAATCAAAGAGAATTCCTCAGAAGTGCTGTGTGGCCCTCCATTCCTCGGAGAGACTGACAACTTCTACAGAAAACGAGCTTATGTCGTTTGTGACAGCCCATCGATTCTAGAAAACTCTGTAGAGTGCTATAGTCACACGGAATGGTCAGAGCTTTGTCACTGTGACTTCAGAAGTCATCCTTACCAACAGGTATGCCCAGCCACACCCTGTCTTCCCTTTCATATTTGCCATGAGCCTCACCCACTGCGTGCAAAGTTGGCCCAGAATTTCATCACCGTCTTGCTGAGCTTGGTCTCCTCTTCTGAGGCGCCCTCTATGGGGAAAGGAAAAAAATGTTTTTGTTACTCTAAGTGTGGACCAGATGGAGCATCATCTGGGAGTTTGTTAGAAGTGGTCACTCTTCAACCACTCAGTCAAACGCTTCAGTATGCAAAGATCCTGGCTCTTTACTGTGCACATTTGTGGGGAGAGACTGATATACAATTCAGTAGTAGGAATGTGTGTGCCATGAGGAGCTGCCTTTCCCTCCTTCCTCAGGCTCCAAATGTCACATTGCAGGGTGTCCTCTGTTCTGGAGAGTTGCTTCTGGGTCTTCTCTCAGTCACTCAGACACAGTATTATCCACAGGCTCTAAGAGATGTCAGAACTACAGTGGACTAAGGAGTATTCCAGCCAGGAAATGGCCAGGAGGAGCATGTGGTGGGGTCATGAGCCTGTGCAAGTCCTGAGAGGTAAGGCTCTGAAGACTTTTGTGAAAGGCTTTCTTTAAATATCACTCTGTTTGACTGGGAAGATGGCTTAGTAAGTCAAGGCACTTGCCACCAAACATGAGAATCTGAGTTCTATTACTAGAACTCACAGTAGAAGCCAGGGAACTATTCTCATAAGGTGTTCGCTGATCTCCACAGGTATGCACACACACACACACACACACACACACACACACACACACACAAATAAATATATCATATATTCCCTGGGAAATCACCACCTAATCTCCCTAGGAAAGGGAAATAGAATAGATAGTTATGGAAGGATGAGGGCACAGGCTGGAACAAAAGGATCAAGTGAAAAAAGGGAGAAAAGAAGGGGAAGAGGACAGGGAAGGAAATATGAGCAAATGCAGTTAAATTGAGGGCTATTTGAGAGATATGAAAACCTAATACAGTAGAAACGTCCTAAAATATATAAGAATATATAAAACATATAAGAATCAAATATAAATGAAATTACTGATAAGGGGAGACAGAGCCCCATCTGGCCATTTCTTGTCACTAAGTGAAGCTTACATTACTGGGATTGGGTTACATCTAATTGAGATATTGGTCAGAGAGGTCCCATGGGAAATCCCAAATGGCCCAGGCTATAAGTTGCTCTCCACAGACTGATTTGTGGCTCCATTTTTGAAGACATCACCTATACAATGCATTGAACCTGGATAAGTCAAGCAGGTGCCTACAAGAGACTTTACCCCTACCCCCTTTGGTACAGGAAGGTACTCTAGACACTTCCAGAGGAGCAATGGAAACACCAAGCCAGTCACTATCCCTTTGATCTACAATGGTGTCCTGCCTGCAAAATGACATAAGGCTTGTGGAAGCAACCAACCAACACCTGATTTGACTTATGGCCCATGACAGGAGGTGGAACCTATGCCTGACACTGTTGGAATGATTAAGAACCTAAGAATACATAGCCCAGGGACATAGGGCAAAGCCAAATAATAGTACTGTTGTAAGAAATTAATAAATAAATAAGAATTAAAATGTAGCAACAACATGACTCCTAATGACATTCTGCTATACTCATGGAGCAACAGCTTGCTCAGCTATTGCCAAAGAGGCTTTCTTCTGCTGAAGATGGGAACACACACAGGGACCCACAGACAGACATTAAGCAGAGGTTGTTTTGTGGGAAATCAAATTGTGGTATTCTACTCCTAGACAGGACCTCTCTTGATGGTGCCACAGGTCAGATTCAGAGAATGACCATGACTGGGACATGTCAGCCATCTTTCATGTGTGTTAGAACAGGAGAAAGGTTGGGAACTGCCTAATGTAGGTCAGTGGTGCTGTAGAGGGCCAGGAAATTAGCAAAGGAGAGAAGGAGAAATTGTTGAAGGTCCCCAAACCAAGACTGGAACCCAGTCATCCTGATACCAGGGTCACACCTGATATAAATCAATTACCTTTTAAAAACGGAGCCCCGAATACAGAGAATATTTCATCACCGTGATCTCCCAACACCGTCTTGGGTCTCGTGTCAGATATGAAGCTTGGGCGGTACTGAAACTCATACATGTAGGTAGGAACTCCAGCATCTGGGGAGACATGGATTCGTGCAAAGTTTATGTTACCAGAGAAACCCCTGGGTGGCACTGAGGCTTCCATCCCTGAAGGAAACTACTGGCTCCTAGAACGGAACAGAGGCAGCTTCTGAAAAGCCCAGTGACTTTCTCGTGGTTGCACGGCTATGTGAGGTGGCCTAGGATCTGAGCCAGGTGTCTGTGGAATGCAGAATGAGCGGAAGGAATGCAGACAGTGACGCTGGGGTGTGTTCAGTGAGAATCCACAGTGCCTGCTCACTCTGAGGAAACCAGCACCTGGTCGGCCTGGTTTGGAGCATCCCCAGTGTTTCCCTCAGTCATTCAGTGGAACCATGCCAATCCAAGTTACTTGTTGGGATATGAGGGTATTTAAACATAATCACATATAAATATAAACAAAGAAGAAATCTGCCTTTGGGTGTAAGGAAAATTTGATGGATATAGGGCATCACTGAAAGTGATTCTCGTGGTAGTCATAATGTAAAAGTCTTATGAAAGCACACAAGAAAAACAAAGGTTTCAAAGCATGTAAGAAAACCATCCAGTCATCTGAAATGGGGCAAGAGAGGGAGGCAGAAAGAGGGTATTTAAAAAACCATCAGAAACCATCTGAAATGATTGGCGTTAGTAAGTCCTTGCCTATCAATAATCCCCTTCAATATAAATTCTCCAGTAAAGGGGCATGCAGAGACTGAATGGGTTTTTAAAAGACCCAAGTTTCTGTGGTCTTAAAACAAACCTCTACAATGTTTTAAGATCTACACAAGTTGCATATGAGGGGAAATTAGATATGATACACAAAGAGGAACCACCTCAATCCTCTTCCTGACCCTGGATTTTTATTCTTTTTGTTGACTTTTTTTTTTTTTTAGTTGTTGCAAAAAAAAAAAAAAATTTTCCGCCTCCTCCCCATTTCCCATTTCCCTCCCCCTCCTCACACACAGCGCCCCCTCCTCCCACTTCCCTACCCCTCTCCCCCTCCCTCCCCACTCCATTCCCCCTCCCTCTCTGAAGAGCAGTCCAGATTCCCTGCCCTGCGGGAAGTCCAAGGTCCTCCCACTTCTATCCAGGACCAGGAAGATGAGCATCCAAACAGGCTAGGCTCCCACAAAGCCAGTTCATGTATTAGGATCGAAACCTAGTGCCGTTATCCTTGGCTTCTCATCAACCTTCATTGTCCGCCACGTTCAGAAAGTCTGGTTTCATCCCATGCTTATTTAGTCTTGACTTAATTTTGTAAGAAATTGTTTTATGTAACCCAGGCTGGCATCAAACTCCCTATGTAGCCAAAGGAAATCTAACCTTCCTTCCGCACCTTCCAAGTACTGAAATTACATACATGAACCACTGGGTCTGACTTCTTTGGTATTCACAGCTGAACTGAGGGCATCTTGAATTCTAGCCAGGCACTCTACTAACTGAGCATCATCCTAGTGTCGCAAACTATGTGTGTGCTTGTATACGTATGTATATATGTATGTGCATATGTGTGTGTGTGTGTGTGTGTGTGTGTATGTGTGTGTGTGTATGCATGCATGACTGAGAAGTGGGCAAGTCAGAGACTTGTTATTGAGTCCACATCCTCCCATTCAACATATAAGACTCACCTCTGAGTCCACGGGCCATGAGAACAGATGGGATACCAAAAAATACATCTCCAAACAGGTCCAGGAGACGATCTTTCTTTTTGACAGGGTCATCTGTTTGTCCTAAATACTTCTCAATGGCTGCTGGAATCATATTCTCAGAGATGTTCTGAAACAGATCAGAAAGGGACCACTCGCACCTGGTAATCACTGAGGCTTCTGCAGACAGTTAAGAAGACATCACTGCTCATGAGCCACTTGGGCTCTGTGCCAAACCAGCTGGTTATGCCAGGGAGGATTCTCTAGATCCACTTAGGATATGGCATTAAGTCTGGCGGCCAGGCACCTGAAAATTGTGCCTTCAATTGGCCGTTGTGGAAAAGATCTTTTTGCCTGGTACCACAAGGCAGCTTGGCAACTGTTGTCTAGGGAATGCAATCTTTAGCTGTTTCTAGAGAAAAATGGTTGCTCTGTCTCTGTGGAGAGAAGTAAACCTTCAGGTATCTTCCCCTATTCTCTAAGGGAAAGACACCTTTTGCACCCTAGCAAATAATGTTAGAATAAGTTATTCCTAGGAAATGAAATGAAAAAAGACACAGCTTCTGGGATTTTCTAATCAGCAATTATTTTGTTTTAGATTTACAGAACCCAGAATGTCTACCTGGTGATCTACCGACAACAGAAGCCCATGCATCAGAAAAGTGGGGGAGCTGCAATCTGTGATTACCACAGTACCCACCTATCTGATAAGCCTTCTAACTACTAGGCCTTTGGCCTCCAATGTATACATCTGATGGTCATTGTTCGTCGTGGAATCTTTTCTGAATATAAAGCTCTCCAAATAAATCTTTCTCCTGGCAACTTGTCCTGGACCCCTCGCTTTGGTTTTTGACTGGTGAACAACAAATGTCTGTTTATTACACCCGGGTGCGCAGTGGAAGAGTAGAGAGGTAGGGGGCGAACCGCAGCCACCACGACTGTTTACAGCCATTGAATCTGTCTGTGGTTAAAGCAAGACACTGACCTTTGCTTCCCAACCAATTCCCATGATTCCCTAGAGCCTTACAAGGGCAGAGCGGAACTTCCACAGGAGGGAACGGGCCGTTTTCTCATCCATTTTGTCTTCAGAGAAGAGCTCACCCATCATCTGTTAAACAAATGGCAAAACAGTTGGGATTCCCGGGAAATGAAGAGGAATTCAACAGATCAACCAAGCAAACCAAATGGACAAAGACGCTTGGTGTGCGAGGGGTGATAATAGATATGGGAGTATGTGATTCTGAAAAATAAAGTCAGCAAACAGAGCAAATGGAGCTACATGAATAAATCTAAGCAACGCAGAGAGGCCAATCAAGTGAGTGCATTTATTCCACCGGGAGGTAGAACGTTCCTCCAGGTGGTGGAGCATTCAGGCCAGGGTCATGGAGAAGGCAGGGGCTCAAGAACAGGGGACACAGGTCAAGCCTCTTTAGACTCAGGTGACAGAGGAAGCCAAACTAAGCATTATGTTTGTATGTCTGTCTCCCTGTGATGGCTCCTGAAGTCTTCTGTGTGAGAGGTACAAAATTCTGGGATGTGCTGACTTGTCCAGGTTTTTGCACTCAGAGCTTTGGTCTGGTTTCAGCATGTCTCCTAGCAGTGAGAGTCACATCTCAGGCTGATGCCAAGACTCCAAGATGCCTGCTTGAGAGAGCTCAGCATTGCCAATGGAAAGCTTGGTGGTAGGTGATATGAAATGGTGCGAGATGGACCTTGGCGGGTGGATCCAAACCAGGCTGGTGAGGGACAAACAAACCATGCAGGCAGAGCTTGGGTCGGGTTATGTGGGCCGGTTTAAAAGGGAAGAGAGTGGGTGAAGGGAAGGAAGAGGGGAGAGAGAATGGTGGTAGTACGAGGGAGGAGGGGAAGGGAGGGAGGGAGAGAGAGAGAGAGAGAGAGAGAGAGAGAGAGAGAGAGAGAGAGAGAGAGAGATGGGTGGGAGTGTGACAGTTGGGAGCAAGGAAGAGAAAGAGAAAGAAGAGGAAGAAGTAGGAGGAGAACCATCTTTTAAAGGGACTGGTACTGCCTGCCATGCAGGGGTGATGCACTTTGCCATATCCCCAAGGGTCAGGGCCAGGTAGCTTGGATGCTAACAGTGGGCAGACAGGCCCTGAGCCCTTCTTCGGTAGTTACTTTAGAATGATTCCAATTTCTAATCCCTCCTCTGCCCCATGTGATGTAAATTGGCACTCTGACTGGCTTCATCAGGGGCTCTCAGTGCAAACTTAACTTGAAAGGTTTTAAGCTTCTTTGAAATGTAGTCAAAGCTGTGTGCATAACCCTTGATCAGAGCAGGGAGGATGATGGATGAGCCCCTATGGAGTGTATGTAAGCAGTCTGTACAGTCTCACCATTGGAATGATCCAGCCAAACTCTTGCTTATTGATGCCCACCATGTAGGGGACAGTGTTGAAGCTCTTCTCAGCCAGGATCTCTTCTGGAGTCTTTGGCAGGAACACTCCATCAACCACAGTGGACAGGGAGTTATTTTCCTGGGGAAAATAGAAATAAAGTGCTTATGAATACCGTAACATACGTTTCCCCCATTTATCTCCTCTTTGCCGGTCTGAGAGTTTGCCAAGCATAAACCTGTTTCGCTTTGACCACAGAAAACAAATGTCCTAAGATCAATGGTTGAGAGGAGGAGTCTTCAAGCTCGGAACTGTGAGTGGCGGTCATCAGTGGGCAATGTGATGGCGGGAGGAAATTGAGAAGGGAACTCTATTAATGAGACCATCTGCATCTGTCTATCCATATCTAAATCTGGGTGCTTTGGGGAATATGCTTGGCTTTGAGGCATTGAACTTATTCCTCGGGGTGCCTTGTTCCTATTTGGAGAAATAAAAGACCACAATAAGCGCCAGCCCAACAATAGTGAATACCACTTGGGTGCAATTACTGCCACCTCACAAAAGCTGAGTAGTGAAGAGGGCTTGCTCTAGGATCTGACAGGAGGAGCTGAAGGGAGGGGACATGCTGGCTACAGGAAGCTGGGCTTTTTGATGTCTGGAATGGAATCTTTGCAAGAACACTGTGTTTAATGGAGAGAAGAGCGGGCACTTGTCATCAGTGGGGAGGGAATGGATCAGTGACAGAGGAGACTGTGCACAGGGCTAATCCCAGGAAAGTTACAGAGGCCTGGGCTTGGTGGGGGGGGCTTCTCTGGGAGAATATTAGAGAGAGAACCACAGGGTGGGATTTTTTCCATATGTGACCCATTTTTATTTACATTTGACTAAAATTTGTTGAATAACATGCTACATTTTCATTATCCATTCTTCTGCTGATAGACATGTGATTCCATTTCTTTGACATTATGAACAGTGAAGCAATAAATGGATGTGTGCAGGCAGAAAAACAACAAAAAATTGTTTGAAAACTTTCATAATAAAACTTATATGTATATGTATACATACATATATACATACACACACACACACACACACACACACACACACACACACACACACACATATATATATATATATATATATATATATATATATATATAATCTTTAAGAGCCTAGGGTCACCTGAGAAGGGAGTCACAACTAGAGAATTGTAGAGATCACATTGGCTTGTGGGCATGTAGGTGGAGGAATGTTTTCTTTGCCTAATGTGGGCAGCTCCATTCCCTGGGAAGGCGTCCTAAGCTATATAGGAAAGTTAGCTAAGCATGGGCCTTCCCGTGAGCCCGCCAGCAGCCTTCTTCCATGGGTTCCGCTGTACTGATTTCCTTGACTGATCAGGTCTGCTTGAATTCCTGCCATGACTCCTGTCAATGATGAACTGTGGCCTAGACGTGTAACACAAATAAACCCTTTCCTTCACCAAATTGCTTTGGATTCAAGTGCTTTAATTACAGCAACAGAAAAGAAAATAAAACAGAAATATATAAGGCACCTTTCTGCCACTTAGGGCCTTTGTGGGTACTACCTCAATGGAGGTAAGGGAATGATTCCTGTGAGCAAAGTCAGGCTTGTCAGAAGGGAAATGGCGGGGTCTAACTTGTATTCTCAGGGAGGAATGAAATGAGAAGGAAAGGTAGAGGCAGAAAACTTCCAGGAGAGAGACGTAAGGACCAGCATAGATCAGCACCTGGGATTCTAAGCAAGACTCTGATACCAGCAACTGTGAGGCCCACAGGAAGGGCCACTGTTGCCCAGGAATACTGATAGCTGTACCTCCAGGCCAAGTGCTTTGCCTTTTTGAGAAGCCAGAGGCATCGTCCCCTCTTCTGCTTCTCTCATGCTCCTCAGCTTGCTTGTCAATACGTCCAGTGAGAAGTTCCTTCCCAACGATCTGCACCCCAGCCACGTCTCATCACTCCACTGCTCTGTCCCTGAAGGGACCCACAGGATCCCTGCAGTGCAGTCTTCCGACCCACTCTCCTGGGCCTTCCCTGCCCCCTTGGTTGTACAATGCATTTCTACATTTTACTCAGTGTTACGGCTTATACCTGTAATACCGACATTTGTGGGGCTGAGGTAGGAGGGTCACAAATTTCTAGGCTACACAGTAGGGCATTGGAATCAAAACAATTAAAAACAGGACATTAAAAAAAAAAAACACTGCTCAGAGCTCACTGATCATCCCTCTCATGGTGAGTCATAATTCAACCTTTTTACCTGAAACTGTGCCTCCTACCTCTGTGGCTTCCTCACATTCTCTACCCTAAATTTCTCCCACTGCAGGTCTAGGGAGGCACAGATCATGGTCTGTTTCATTGTTTTAGCTCAGCTGTGAATCAGCTCCCACCACACAGTAAAATCTGACTGAAAGACTCACATTTCATCCTCCCAGGGGATGTCTGTGATCTCCAGGGAGGGAGAGAGGACAAGACTGTAGATGCTCACAGCTAATGACAGCAGACACGGGCCAGTGCTGGGAGGTGGTGGGGCAGGAGGGAGGAGGCTGTGGGTACTGTCTGTTTGTTTCCTGGGTCATGTGTGGATGTGGTGTCCTCACAGCTGAATGTCTTAGGCTCCTCTCTGCAGAGCACCAGCCCTGTACTGTAGCTGGTTATCTCAGCTTCCTGATCCTGGAAGTTCAGTGCAGTTTTCTCCCAGCAGGCCATCTGGTAGTGAGAACCATGAGGAGAGCTGGACCCAGGAAAATAAATTTGCTGACTGAGAGCCCTGTAGAGGGAGTCAGGTAGCCCTATCTCTGGTCCATTTGCCTGTTTTAACTGGCCAGTGACTTCTCTTGGAGCCTAGGGGAAAGCCTTCATCCATAGTTAACTAGAATATAATACTTTCAAGATGCAACATCAGTAACCCAGAAAAAGCTCCTTACCTCTCCGTGGTCTCCATTGTCATCCGCGTCAAAAGGATTCTATGAATACAAAGGTAAAGAATGTGTTGAGAAACTAACCCCTACAAAAGGTCGTCCTCTGATCTGCACCCTGGGGTACCACTTTATCCCATCTGCGTCTTACATGGGATTCTTAAGTGTGAACACAGAGTATAACAGAATGGGAATACTGAATAAGGCCTCCACAGCCCCTGATCCAGGCGTGACATGAGCCTTCTGCTCCTAATTTTATAGTTGCTTGAAGATTCTGTTCAGGGGTTATATTTAGGAACACATATGTATATACAAGCAAACCTATGCATGTAATTACAATTGGTGGGGAAAAAGGCCATACATTTTAATGAGAGCATGGAAAGGTATATGGAGGAGCTTAGAAGGCGGAAAGGGAAGGAAGGAATAGACTGAAATTATAATCTCAAAAATAAACAGAAAGTATATTTCCTAAAGATGCATACTAGCATATGTCAAAAGAATTTCCATGATATTTGTTTAAAATAAATACTAATAAAAATGACAAAGAGAAAAATACTATGTTCAGGAATTCTTGGAGAATATTTAAATCTTGCTTAACAAAATGTGGGTGCCCTAAAGTTCAGTTATCCTTTTTTTCCGCACATCCCTTCCTTTGTTGTGTCAATAATATTTCAGTGTTTATAATGCTGCATGTTAGCCATTGGTTCTCTCATATAAGGGGAAGCCACTGTTAGGAACCCTGCATTGTGGATTGAATCTTTTCCAGCCAGGGAAGCAATATCTGTGTATATGTGCATTGTGCATGTATGTGTGTCGCATGTTTGTATGCGTGTGTGTGTGTGTGTGTGTGTGTGTGTGAAAGAGAGAGAGAGAGAGAGAGAGAGAGAGAGAGAGAGAGCAGAGAATAATCATAGGAGCATGTCTCCAAGATCTCAAGATCTCAGATAGTCTCAGATTGTGCTGGAACCTTAGATCTCTGAGTTTCTGAAAATCATCAGCTATTCCTGCGTCATCTGGTTGTCCTATGCACATAGGACCTGAAATATTGGATGGCTTCTTGTATTAGCAAATAACTCTTTTAAGTCTATAAACATCTTGTGTTCCTTTTCTGAACTTTATGACCAATGTCCCAAGGCCATATCAACATAACCCATGATATTCAGAAAGAACACATGGCTAGAACTTGCCCAAGAGAACCACCAGTGATTTGGAGTGACCATGATTCATATAGAAAAGGCAAGGGCTCAGATTACTACTGGGCTTTATACCAACTCCTCTTTCACAAAAGTGGCAGTCCTCATGGTCCTGAATGGAGGAAGAGTAAGCCCACATAATGGGAGAGAATTTTTACCAGCTTGACATTAGGAAAAGTATTCAAATTATTTAAAAAACCTCCAAAAATAGTGAGTCTACAAAACAAACGACTCATTCAAAAATTAGCCTGGGACCTGAATGGCAAGGAGAGAGAGAGAGAGAGAGAGAGAGAGAGAGAGAGAGAGAGAGAGAATTTCTAAGAAATATCTTAAAAAATGTTTGTCTTTAGGTAAATGAAAATCCAAAAAACATTGATATTTCATTTTACACCAGTCAGAATAGGAAATATTCAAAGAATAACTAAGACTAATTGATGGAGAGAATGTGGGGAGAAAAGAATCCTTTCCTATTGGTGAGATTTCAAACTGTTGCAACCAGTATGGGAGTGAGTGTGGAGAATTCCCAAAAAAACTAAATATAAACCTCCATATGATCTTGCTATACCCCTACTTAGCATATGCCCAGAGGACTTGAGTTCCTACCGCAAACTCTGTCAGCCATGTTCATTACTGCTCTGGTGACACTAGTCAGGAAAAGGACACAATCTAAATGTCCTTCAGCTGGCAAATGCATACTGAAAATGTGGTACATATATACTATAGAATACTATCCTGCTATAAAGAAAAATGAACTCATCAACTTTGTAGGTAAATGGGTGGAGCTAGACATGATCACGTTGAATGAGTTAGTGCAGATGCAGAAAGACAAATGTCACATCTTTCTCACTGGAGGATCCTAGTTCTGAATCCTCAGATGTGAATATATAATTTGGAGTAACCACAAAAACCAGGACAGTCAAGCAGGATAGGGATTTGGGAAAGGAATAGAAGAGAATAGCAGGGTACAAGTGATCTGGTCAGGGAAATGGGAAAGACAGGGCATCTAGGGAGGGGGAGAGAAGTGAATATGGGAGAAAGGGGGTGGGTCAAGGGGGAGAGCAAGATACAAATAAACTAAAGAGAAAATGGGAGAGGAGGGAGTTTAATACAGAAGAAGGTGGGAGGAAGGTAAATTAAGAATAAGGACATCTGAAAAAGTCACAGAAATTATACTATTAACTATTTATCCCCCCCAGTCTTATAAAACATTCTGTATATAAATTATAAAAAAACTCTGTGTATAAATACACATGTGTAATTTTAATAATGTTTCTCTCATCTGGGCTGCTAGTGCTTTCTTAAAGACTATCCAACAAAAACTTCAATATCAGACATGAGAAGATCTCTTTTGAGTTGTTGGCCATGGACATCCAAGAGACTCCCAGAACATAGAACCTATAGCTGTTGCTCCTGGTTGCCCCCCAGAGGTGGAAGGTAAACCCCTATTGCTGAAGACACCATGCACTTCAGACACAGGGCCCAGAGACCTCTGGTCTGGATCTGACCTGAATGCCTCTTTCTGAGGATTAACTTTTATGGTACCCAAAGGTGCCATGCAAACTTTCAAAGGAGGAAGGCAACCAACAGTCCCACCCAGCTATGATTCCTATGAACCACATCAACAACCATCGTGGCAAAACAGCCCTAAGGATGCAGTAGTGGCACACAGGTGTTGGCAGTAATCAACAGCTCTCTAATTGGACTTATCACTTGCTTTAAAGGAGGGAGCTGTGCCTGGTACTGGAAAACCGGCTAACTACTCATTCAGAGCTCATGAATCATGATTATTGGGGGAGAGTCTACAACTGCAACTTCATTAAACCAGCATGAACCCCAACAGCAATTTATAAACATGTGTCCTTATACCCACAAACAAATGTAATCCTCATAGTTCATCATGAAAACTTCGTTATCTTTGCAATAGATGGAGATCACTACAGAAAATCACAAAAAATCAAAGGCAGAGTTCTGGGGCCTAGTTTCAGTGGCTACATCTACAAAACACTCCTGCATTCCAGGCTCAGGAACATTGTAGGCGAGAGTTCAGAAAGATTTTTGAGAGTAAGAGGATCAGGGAGTTTGCTGTGAGATAGTGTATCGTAGTAAGGCAAGAAGATACACTCATAGAATCTCACTAACATGATTGTCCAAACATGGGCTCGACAAAGACTATACCCACAGACCCAGCAAAGTGGATGACAAAATCCTATGAGGGCTAAACACTACTTGCCACCGAGGAAAGCTGGGAGCAGGAGATGTGGTCTTCTACAGAAACAGTATGCCAAGTTGTTGAACAGTTAAAAATGCAAGCCTAGAAACCATACATGGAAGTAAAACATATGGACTAAGGAAGTTATATTTAAGAATATATATTTATATGCATATATTCATTCATTAACAAGTGAAAAAGAAAAGACAATGAGGAATATGAATGAGGAGGAGCATATAGGAGGATTTGAAGAGAGAAAAGGAAGGGAAAATATAATTATATTAAACTCAAATGTAACTCTGATGTGTATATACCTGATTTAAGTTACTAGCTATGTTTTCAGGAATCTGGAATGTCTTATTGAATAAAGAATGTGACAAGAACGTTTGAAAAGCTAGTTTATAATATTTCCATGCAATTCTTCACCATGGAATATATTATTAGACTATATTGACCTTTTGACATTTTATGTGTTTTATAATAAGAAATGAACTTCCCAGTTTGGATGAGGAGGCCGACACTCTACCTGAGAGCTGAGAAATTACCCTTAGAGTTTATCCAGGGCAAGAACAACAGGATAGATGGAGGTTAGGCCCAAGGACTCAGAATGGAGGCAACTGGAATGGACACATGTACCAAATTCAGTGCGAGCTCCAAGAGCTCATTCTCTGTCTTCTGGCGCAGGCAGTGAACCATGACAGCTGAGGTGGTGGTTTTACACCCAGAAACAGTGGCAATTAGCTGAAAAAGACCACAGGCAATAGCAGAGGTCAAGAGCAATGATTATATCCTCCATCTATGTAGACTGTGAATTCTAGACTGTACACAATCTTCTTCTTTGTCTTGTCCTCCTTGTCCTCTTCCTTCTTCTTCACTCTCCCTCTCCCACCAACTCCCTCTTGTTTCCTTTCATTCACCTTATTTATTTTTGTTTGTTTTTGTGATAGGGTCTCACTAAGTATCCCTGACTGGCTCAGGACTTAGAATATAGACAAGGGTGACCTCAGTTTTGGCTCAGTGCTTCTACTGCAGCTTCCCCAGGTACTTGAATTATAGTCATGCATCATCATATTTGGTTTGCACACCCAGTCTCTTACTGTTAGAGACAGTTTGTAACGTCTATACATCAACAGTTCTCAACTTGTTGATTGTACCCTTTGGGTCACTTTGTAGCAATGAAAGTACATCCTGCACATCAGATATTTACATTATGAATCACATCAGTAGCAAAATTAGGGTTATGAAGTAGCAATGAAAATAATTTCATGCCTGAGGGGGTTGCCACAACATGAAGAGCTATATTAAAGGGCTACAGCATAAGGAGGGTTAAGAGTCGTTGCTCTAAATTACCAGATGTAGATAGTGGATCCCACAGAATATTGCCTTTATTACTAATTGGAAGAATGACACGTCCTGTTTACATAATCAATATTTGTACCCCATGTACAAATAATGGGTACAGAGTCCAGGTCAAGTACCATGTACACACACACATACCCACCCCCACCCCCACACTGGCATAATGTTCTTTAACTTGAATGCCTCTAAAGGGGCAATTAGAAATAAAGAATAACTTTGATTGGTTTTAAATACTACCTCTTCCACTCACTAAATAGTGGCTCTCAGATGAGCTACAGAAACTCTTCCTGTTTCTTTTTCTGGGCAAAATCACAAGGTATCTGAGTAACACGACTCACATAAAGGGACGTCAGAACTCACAGGATGTGTCTTAGCTGTGAGCCCAAAGTAGCCTTTCTGCCAAGCTATTCTTCCTGTTAGAACTGTTTGCTTTCCTAAGCTGCACCTCACAGCCAGAAAGGCCAGTGAGGACCCAAGGGAAGCTCAGAAAAGGGTATAAGAGTTGTCTAGGTTAGAACCTACTTCAGTCACAGACCGGGTGTTCTTCTTGACCAGGCCTTCAGTGAGGGCCACACCACTCTCAGAAATGGCTCTATGGAAGAGGTTCTTGGCCAGAGGAGACAGGACCTGACAGGGGAGAGGAGATTTTATGTTTACAAGATGGGTGTCCTGGTTAACATCAAATTGAAAACAGATCCAGAATCACGGAGAGATAAATCTCTAAGCAAAGCTGCAAGGGAACTTCTATAGCAGATAGAAATAGAAGTTGGAAGTCGCATCACAATGGCAGCAGTGTTCTGTGCCCTGTAACTAGCAGTCTGCGCAATCTCTGGGCTTCTGTTTACATGGGAGTGCTGACTCACTGGGTCATCAGCTCCTGCCAAAGGCAACAGGGGAGAAAAACAAACTCTAACTAAGTCCCAGATGTTTGACCAAAGCCAAAGGGGATTGCCCCGACTGCCTCTCACACACACTTGTCATGGTTCAGCGCAAGTTTCTGCGGATGAATTCTGCTGTACTTGGAGAGATACCACACTTGTTTGATTTCCTAACCCATGCTGAAAGACATGGCTTTGAAGATCTGAGTCCCCAGTGAGCTATGCATTTGCATTCACTTCTGATCTGCATCCTCTCGATGGATTCTATGTGACCAGTCACCTCAGCTGTTGCCGTCCTAACTTCCCTGCCATGAAAACTGCATTTTTAAACTCTGAGTCCAAAGACACTCTTCCTTAAGTTGTTCTTGTTGGTCATTTTGTCACAGCAAGGACAAAAAGCAACTAATACTATGAATCATGACACTCTCGTCTTTTAGGATCCCCTCTATTTTCTCCTCTTTCCTGGTCACGCACATGGTAACCCTGGTGCTCCACAGACATGACTGCTGCTCATCTGTCCTAGCCCAATTCCCTGGCAGATCTTTGTTTAGACATGCCCCAAGAGCAGCTCTGTCTGATGTGACTGGAGTTCAGAGTTAGAATCTGAATCGAATGGAAACACGCTACAAGTACCTACCAGGAGAAGTCCAACCTTCTGGAAAGACAATGCCAACATAAAGCTTGGCAATACCTGACCATACAAACTTCTCTCTGTTATCCAGAATTATCCTAAGACTAAAGATTGTGGAAGCCTGTGAGAATTTCTCAGGAAGCTCATGCATTTTTCACATGGTAAAAAATGGAATTACTCCAAGGTATCGTTATCATAAAATACAGTAGTTAGGACTCATTCTTACAATGCAATATTGTGAATTAGAGAAAGGTAGTAATGGGGAAGAGGGCTTATCATTAAGGAAATTATTTACGTTATGTTATATAGAGATAAAAAATAAAAGAGATTGCAGATGGAGGATAGATAAATGCATGCATGGTAAATAGATAAAAAGAATGATATATATCATCTATTATACACATATGTATAATAGGGAAAGACTAAAAAAATAATGTGACAACAGCCAAGTGATAGTCCCTTGGTATGTCATTATGGATGATTTTACTCTTCATTGGGCATTTTAGAGATTTCTTTTTTCTTTACTTAAAAATTCTTCCTTGAGAATTCAAGTATGAAACCAGTGCTAGTTCCATTGCTGAATTTCTCCTCACCTTTGTGGAAGCTAAGATTTCTTACAGCCACCAGAACATCTTGCAATTTCCTTCACTGTTCCTATGGCTCAATTCCATGCACCAGTAAGACCCTTCACACGCCCAATCTATGCCTGCATCCTTTTCTCTAGTCTTCCCCATTAAGACTTCCATATCTCCTCCTTCATATCTTCAATCCCTCACATCCCTAAGATAGCCTGTGCTGACTTCTTAACCTCAAGGAAAGTCCCATTCTAACCTTTGGCTTTGAATTTCCTTAATTCATAGATGTGGCTTCAATTCAAGCAAGGAGCCTTGGTTCAGCACATTGCTCTGCTCCTCCTATTTGTAGTCAATTCCTATCACTGCATCCCAGGGGAGACCTAATGCTAAAATTATTAGGAAAGAAAAAGGTATCCACCAAGTGAGAATAGAAGCTGGAGATTTTTATGGCTCCAGGACAAAAAAATATCAAATAGTAAGCTTATGAGCAAAAGAGAGTTAACTGCATCTGAAGCTATCCACCATCTGATGCTGTGCAAGAGTCAACCTGAACATACGTATTGGATGCAAAGGTTTTATGCTAGACTGATTGCTTTGCAAAAGGTCCACATAATGGACATAACAAACCCTAGTAAGAGATCTGATGCCAACAATACTTACAAGAACAGAGACACTGATACCTCCTGCTGATTCTCCAAAGATGGTCACAGAGCCTGGGTTCCCTCCAAAATTTGCAATGTTGTCCTGGACCCAGCGTAGTGCAGCCACCTGATCCAAGTGACCCCAGTTCCCAGGGCTGTGTTCATCACCTGTGCTGCAAGATGACAGGGTGTAATGGGGGGTATAGATGCCATGGCAGGGCTCTGAAGAGCTTGGAAGGCCTGGGGAGGTTCAATTAACTTTTCAAAATCAGGCCGGATGCTGCAACTTTGACATGGGTAACTTTACTAGGCTGTCATCTCTATAGCATTGCTTTATGTGGGGCTCCACACACATCTTCTAGCAACTATGTGCTGCACTGAACTTCCATGATGCACCCAACATTGCCCTAATATCTATAGTATATCCCATTACACGACAGACAAAATCTCCGACTATGTACAACTCATACTGCAGAGCTGAATCAAGTAGACTAAAAGGAAAAACTTCAGCTGATGGAGAAAGACAATGTGGACAGTGTGGGGCTGTAGGGTGGTGTTTCAATTGGAAAACCTACCTGAAACAGTAGCATTGTGAAAGAGGAAGAAAGTAGTACATGGGTCTCATCAGTAATTGCAAAAGGAATTTTAGCTAGGAGAAGCAGCAGATACAGAGGCCCAGGTCAGAGGGACTAGATGTGTAAATATAAGAAGTATGAGATGAAGGTCTATCGGAGACTTTTCAGGATCTTCCTTATCATTGTGAGTGGGGACCACTGTACAGAGACATGGTAGGACGCTGTCATTGTCTCACAGAACGCTCAGGCCACTGGTTGGAGCAGCTATTGTGTTCAAACTACAGATTTAGAACCACCACTGATTATAGAAACTGTACATGTCAGAGACATCGGGCTTTGGTCATGGTAATTGTGGAAGGTAAGAGTGGCTGCACAGTCCAGTGCTTGGTTCTGATCTAGACAGTGATAGTCAGTACAAGCAGTGAAGGAATCTGAAAAGATGGGGCCAAGTTCATGGTGATTATGTCATTATGTGCCACCCTTGAGTGGGATCTCTGTAGCCTTCTTAGAACCTTGTTTAGTTTCCCAGTTCAGCTTTTTGTTGTGAAAAGCAAGACTGTATCTCATCACTCATAACTGCCCTTTTCATGTGATCTCTTCTGCATGCAAAAATCTGATTTCTGTTCTCCTATGTTGCTTTTCTGGCCAAGGGCTCACTCACATTATAGGTCTTCTCCCCAATATTGGACTTGGACTCTCCCAAACTGTTTTCAATAAATCAGTATTCTTATATCTACCCAGCTTCAGTATTTGTTTGTTAATAGAAAGAAAACCAAAGCAAAGGCTAATATGCAAAGAGGAAATGTAGTATCTTACCTGAGTAATCCCCAAATACCAAGGCGATATTGTATCGTTACCACCACGACGTTCTCATGGGCAGAGAGAGCTAGTCCATCATACGGTGATGCTCCACCTGCCATCAATCCACCTCCATGAATCCACACCATCACCTGGACAACAAAACAGCCACACAAGCAGTACATTGAAGACTGGGGAAGACTGCCAACTTCATCTTAATTGGTTGCCTGTATCTAGGCTGGGCTCCAGCTCACTGCTGAGATTAAGAAAATGTTTTGATGTTTAATCATTTCAAAGGAAAAGCTGGGATTTATACTCAGACGTTGTGGATTCAGAACCTGTCATCATAGCTATTGGTGTATCTCCTGTTACCATGATCTCAAGTCCCCATTATCTCCCATTGGATCCCTGCAACCTCCAAGGGAGATGGAATCATGGGTATCTAAGAGAGAAGGCTGAGTCCAAGGTGATGTCTAAAAGAGGTTATGATATATCTATGTAGAGCAGTTGGAATGGTCTTGAAAGCATAGCTGTGTGGGACTAGCCTTAATATTTCCTTTATCTGACTTCATTTGACGGTTTAGGCACCTGAACCTTTTGGTCCACGTGGGGTTAAGGAAAACCTCCAAAGGTTTTACCTCATGGCCTACCCAGGTTCTACCACTTCTTATTCCAACAATTGTTGTTGGCTTCCTGAGAAAGGGTCTCAAGGGTCCAAGGATTAGTGGAATTGATAGCAATTACTGACTCCTCCCAGAATGTCAGGAACAGAAATGCAAGTTCTCAGTGTGCACTAAGTTATTGCAGGCTCAGATCAACCTCAGGCATCAGGTTACAGATGAGGAACTGGAGGCAGAGAGAGGAGTGTCTGCTGGCCCAAGGTCACACAGCCGTGAAGTCGTGTTAGGCAGAGCTTAAACCAAGTAGATAATCAGCAACATCCTGGGTCCCTTTCCAGTGAGAAGGCCGGATATGGGTGCCTCCTGGGATGCTCACTAAGAGATGCTGTAAAGAATGATGTCGCTGAGACTTTCCCCTATCTCTCTGTGACTACTAGTACAGGTAACATCAAATCTTAGCATTTGTATCTACAACTCCCCCGATCCTGGGTTTCCTGAAGAGGGCTTCTGGGAAATGTGTTGGGTGCTGACCTGTTACAACCCAGGGATTATCTTTTCCAGAAAACTCTCTCCTAACCTTGTGACTGGTATATTGCAACCTTGCACTGTGTTTCTATATGAAAGGCAGACTCACTTTGCCATTAAACTCTGCCAAGGATAGCTAGACATGGAAAGGGTCTACAATAAAATCCCAGGCTGCTGTCTTCAGGCAGGAAACACGTTTCTAAGATTGGCCCAGCATCCTCTCTCCCTACTCCATGGGACAGAAGAAATTTTCATCTGGCAATGAAAGTTGTTACAGGCGACCTGAGTACAAAGTCACCACACATCTCCCCTGAGACTCCATCTAAGAGCACACACGTAATAACCAGGAGGCCTGAGTCTTGCGAGCATCCCTTCCATGTCCTCTTTTTCCCATCAGGACCTGAGTTTCTCCACCTGCATCATGCTGGGTTTTTCACTTTCCCCCCCAAATTCTTCCGAACTGTAACTATTTTGGAAATCATGACTTAACTGCCACAGGGATAATCCTCTCTGAGATAAGATTAGCCATTCTTTTACTTCCATCCTATGGTGACTTGGGAAAGTACATGTCAGCTGTAGAGTGATCTCTACCTATGTCTGACATCACCAGGAAACCATGCAGGTGTAAACCTGAAGGAAGCTCTGTTGCCGGAGTCACTCCTTGCCTGTGTGCCCTTGACCGCAGCCGCCTTCATCCCCTTCTAATCCCAGGAAGGTCTACACGCTCACACTGAAAGTTTGGACCAGTGGTCCGGGCACTTACAGGCAATCGGATGTTTTTTCTCAAGTCGGCAGGGGTGTATATGTTCAGGTAGAGACAGTCTTCCGAAAACTTGAGAGGAATGCTCTCCTTCCTGTTGGTGAAGAGCTCCGAGAGCACCTGCCCTCCAACTGCATCCTGGGAGCACCTGGAGGGGAGAGAACATCTCAGAGTCTACCCGACAGATGGTGCATGTCATCTGGGCCTGGCCACACACTGAGAGGTTTGAGCCTAGGAAAGACGTTCCTGTTACTTTACTGGAATCATTGCCATTGATGAGAGGTGGCAACCACAGTTATCCTAGGGTCTCTCAGTTCTATGAAGGGAACACACTTAGCTCCTCACTTCTCCCTGGAGATTATGGGATGTCCTGGACCAAGGAGAAAAGTGATTATATGGTGGCCTGCCCTAGGAGATGTCACTTCCTATGGTGCCTGGACAGATCTTTGATCTCCTGGGCTTTGTATGGTGGTCTCTAGTTGACCGTGTTCCTCCACCAGGTTCACACGCTGTAGCTCTCAGAAGATGTCCATCCACCAAGACAGGCAGCTGCAATGACAGGCAGCTTTTGAAGGTTGAAGTGGGGCAGGGCATCTTTGTGAGAGAACCTCAGGCTAACTAAATTCTTGTCTGGTCTCAGACATGCTGTGCTGGGTGACCTAAGGTGAATTCTTTTTCTGCTCTGGCTCCGAGCTTTCAGGTCCAGGTGGCATGAGTGAAGTTTCTGACGATCTTGCTGCCTCACCTGCCAAGGTTCAACATCCTCCTAATTCAACAACCACTATTGGCCTCTTGATAAAGGGTCTTAACAAGAACAATGCAGCATGGAATTGATAGCAGTTACTGAGTGTTTGCAGAATATCAGGAACAGATTCAAGTTCTCCATGCATATGAAGCCATTTCAGAGTCAGCTCAGCCTCAAGCGTCTATCATTATTATTTATTTCTTTATTATAAATTTTATTATTATTCTTTTATTCATGTTAATAAATATTATTATGTACAGGCAAGTAATTGAAGGCACAGGGAGGATTGACAACTGTCCCAAGGACACATAGCGAGGATGATCGTATTAGGTAGCACTTATACTTCATGTAGGTTATCAGAAACATTCTGGGTCCCTTTGCAATGAGAAGGCTGGATGTCCCCATCCTTGTTGTGCAGGAGTGAGGCCGAGGCTGTGCATGTCATACAAACTGCAGAATTAGAATAGCTGGGACACCTAAGCCTCTATTCAGGGTAATGATCCTTACATCACTGAGAGTTAGTGCAGAATATTCATTAAAATATAAATTCAAATGTCAAAGGAGGAAACATGAGTTCATGTTCACCAATTTTTAGAAAATGAAGTATAAAGATAAAGATTCCAATTATTATTGTTATGTCTCAGTTTGTTTACTCAATGCACACAGAAAAATTTCACCAAGTAAACCAAGGCATGGGTAATGGTCCAGGAATGGAGGTTTCTATGTTTGCAAAGGGAGAACTCTACAGAGTCTGGTGGTTTCTAGAGACAAAAGTACCTAAAATTCATATTTTTGATAGGATTGTTACTTTTGGAAACTTATCCTAAAATATTCATGAGTATGGGTAAAAGGCTTGGGAAATTATGAAAGTTACTTAGTAACTAGATCATTTTTGAGGAGCACAGTATTCTTAGGTGCATCAGTAACTGCTGCTAACACAGCTAGTCAGAGGATTGCCTTGAAACCATCCTGGAGCACCCGAGATAGACGTTCCCCTGAAATTGGCCCTACTCCAGAGGCTTACATAGGAGGGTAGGAGGTGGCATTCTTCATGAAGCTCCAGGGTTCTGCAGGCTCTGGTGGAGCAAACCTCAGGGATCCAAGAGGGGGTTTGGCAAAGGGGACTCCCAGGAAGACGGCCACAGGCTGTGCAAATCCTTCTAAGCTGACATACTTCCCCAGGACTTTGCCATGAACAGTGTTCACAATGGGTGGTGAGGATGGGTGCCCTGCTGGACAAGAAAACATGAGGGCACATCAGAGGAGAAAGATAAAACCAATACTGATGGTTGGTTTATCACTTTTAGACTGTGTCATTGAAACATCCAAGGTCCCATTTCATTATTACATGATAAATATGACATTACATATGATAAAGAAAAATATCTTTGTCTAAGAAGGTCAACTGAAAAGTAAACTCATTGGAGGCGTGAAAGTATCCAATCTAAGCCACTACAGCAAGACAGTAACGGCACCATATTGTGCTTGTCCTGTATACATGCTCACCCACTTTGTCCCACAGATTTCCCAACATGCATCTCAATATGTATAATCCAGAAGAACTTACCCCAAATTGTGCAAACAGCAAGAGAAGCCAAGACCAGGGCACAGAGCCACATGGCGGAAGGACAAGAACTCTGGAGGCAGGAAGGTGCCTGCTGCTCAAAGAGAAAGTATTGTTCCCGTCTCTTTGCTGTAGGCCTGCCTCTAGTCCAGCTAGCACAAATATATAAATCTATTCCTCCTCCAGAGAACTTTCTGTGTGTGTTCTGATTTCCAAGCCACACCCACTAAGAGTTTGTCCTTCTTTATCTAGAGTCCAGGACTCTCAGATTACAGGTAACCAAGAACTCAGGCAACAACTTCTTTTTTTTTTTTTCGAACAAAACAGTCTCTTTATTAAAATTAAATTTTCTTAATTTTTAACTGGCATACACAATGTGATGTTTAATTATGGCATTTCAAGCAAAGTTTGCTCTTGTTGCTTCCCTTTCCACCTCTTGGCCCCCATCTGCCTGCTGCAACTTCCCATGTAAGCATTTCTAACTGTAACACTCGAACTACAGCACAACTTGAACTTCCCAGGACAGTCACTAGCCAGCGGATGTCTGCAGGCAGTGAGCAGCCTTGGTTTAGGATTCTCACTACAAACCTGAGAATTGTGAGCGCTCTACTTTCCCAGAGTTGCTCAGCTAGGGAATTAACACAATCCCATCTTCTTTAGACCGCTGTTTCCTAGCAGCTATGGAAGGTATCTAATCTCGCTCTTTTTTTTTTATTGAGTTTTATTGAACTCTACATTTTTCTCTGCTCCCTTCCCTGCCTCCCCCTTCCCCTTCAACCCTTTCCCAAGGTCCCCATGCTCCCAAATTACTTAGGAGCTCTTGTCCTTTTCTACTTCTTATGTAGAATAGATCTATGTATGTCTCTCTTAGGGTCCTCATTGTTGTCTAGGTTCTCTGAGATTGTGCTAATCTCACTCTTAAAGAAGAGCCAGTTTCCAGGGGGCGGAGTCCATAATGGCAGAGCAAGCATGGTAGCTAGCAGGATGGTTGGAACTTGGAGCTGCTGAGAGTTCATAAGCTGGGGTGAAAGCTGGAAGCAGAGAAATGATGAGAGTCTCTGCGTTGTCAAAGCCTCCCTGAGTGACACATTTCCCCTAACAAGGCTGCGCCCCCTAAAAACCTTCAAACTGCACCACCAACCGGAGATAAAGTGTTCAAATGCCGGAATCTATGGGAACATTTTTCATGCAAACCACTTCAATGTTCTAACACTAAATAAATTCCATGTACCACAGTATTTGACACTAATCACCTATCTATGCATTTATTTATGAATTCATTCTTTCTGTAAGATTTTACCTATTTTTATTTTATATGAAACATGTATGTTTGCCTGCATGTATGTCTACACACCACATGCCTGTAATGGTCACAGAGGCTAGAAGAGGGCATCAGGACACCTGGGAATGGAGTTAAGGCTTGTGAATCAACATGTGGATCCTGGAAATTGAACAGGGGTCCTCTAGAAAAGTAGCCATTCCTCTTAAATGCTGAACCAATTCCGTGGCCCTTATCTGTGAATTCTTTAGAATTTCCAAAATGCTTGGCATTTACAGCCACAGGAATGCTCCCAAGAGGAGAGAGAGAGAGAGAGAGAGAGAGAGAGAGAGAGAGAGAGAGAGAGAGAGAGAGAGAGATATCAAATATGTACAGTTTGATTTCTGATTGAATAACGGCCTTGTTTGTGTTCTCATCCACAGTGGCCCAGGAGCCTTGCAGAGAAGCTTTTGTTTCTACTACGGTGCTGCCCTCTGCTGGACGTTTGGAAATTTTGTGGTGAAGAGTGGTGTCATTAGAAAGCTCTGTAGGACTCTGTTTAAGGAATCAGGTCAAGCACATTTTGGGGAACTGGAAAGGGCAGTCGTGGGTGAAGAGTAGTGCTATCTGGAGTGGGGACAGGAGTAGTAAATAAAATAAGACTTAAAAAGGAAAAAGAAGTAAATTGCTTGTAGATGAAGAGGTTGGCTCAGCGGTTAAGAGCCAGACCTCTACTGCATTACACAGGGTCTAAGTTCTACACCCAGCACCCATGTTGGGCAACTCACAACTACATGTTACTCTAGCTCCAGGGAATCTGACACCTTCTTTCTGCCTCCAAGGGCACTCACATTCTCTCTCTCTCTCTCTCTCTCTCTCTCTCTCTCTCTCTCACACACACACACACACACACACACACACACACACACACACATTGAGTATCGGTTGTGTCTGGTACCCTCCTTTTACTTTAACTTATTTAGACCTCAGTTTGTTTGTATTTATCTTGCTTTAGAAGCATCACTGATGCTCACACAATGCACACACATCCGTGCTCCACTTGTACTGAAAGCAGTTTTCTTACATGTGTTCTTTGTTTGTGAGGGGCAGGGCAGGCCTTGTAAGCAGGTCCAACATGTCTTAGGAAGGGACACTGGCCAGAGTGCTCTTGTGGTTAAGGAGGGAGAGTTTGCATGTTTTGCTGGCACCAAAATAAGAACCTGTCTTGGTCACTGACTTTTCTAGAGAAGTGGGAACGGGATGAAGGAGTAGGGAGATCAAATCCAAAAGCAGTCAAGTATCAAAAGTGGAGTCAGACTCATTAGATGTTACATCACTGGGTGACAAGAGGGTAATAGAACACTATTTGGAACAGCCTTGACATTTCCCAATTCTTAGATAACAAAACACTTAATTTCTTCAGTTTTATAATTATGCTGTTGTTTATAATTTTGAAAATCCATCATTACATGAATCTAACTGACTTGGTTGCTTTCTCATCTTTCCAAAAACTTGGTCATACTCTAGAAATAGTACATGACCTCTCTCCAGCATGGCCTCCCTTACATCTACGGATATCTCTCTTTGGATGGACTGTCTAGCTGATTTATCACCACTGACTTCATGGTCAAGAGCATCATAATTCACGATGGCAGAAGCCCATTTATTAATATGTTTTCTCCATATGGTTCCTCCCAGCCTGCTGTGGTAGAGGTCACTGGATATATCATCACTATGCTTGAAAGCAAGTTAAACACACACACAAGCTCATAAAAAATATATTACAGAAGTGGCATCGAATAGACCCCACAAAGGATACATATGAGTATGGAAGGTGAGAGAAAAAGATAAAGTTATACTTCAAATAGGAATGCTGGGGCCACATGACTCAGACTTTTTCAGACTTCTCTTGCTCTGTGCAGATGTTCTTGTGAACATAGAAGTCCCACAAATGTTGTTCTGGGCATTACATGTGCACATTAGCAAATAAGTTAACTCACAAATGCAACATCTATAACTGCAGATATTTATAAATATTTGAAATGAGATATTTAAAATAATACTATTTAAATAACATTATATGTATGCATATATCTGTCATATGTGTGTGGATGTCCATGGAGGCCTGAAGAGGCTCTGGGATTTCTTGGAGCTGAAGTTAGGTGGTTATGAGCTGCCCAATGTGAGTGCTAAGAACTGAACTCAGGTTCTCTGAATGAGAAGCAAGCTTTCTTAATGGCTGAGCCATCTGAAATAAGCTATTCAAAAAAATAAAGTTGAGCTCATTGAATAGAGGTTGACTGCGACCAAGGGTGAACAAACCAAGGACAGAGAGGAACAGGACAGCACAGGTTGTGGAGTAGAGAGAGGGTGAAGTGTGACCATACATCTCAAATCAAAAATTTCCAAAGGTCTCAAGGACTTCCTCCACCACACCACTCCACAATGATACTGCAAGGATGGATGGCCATAGAGAGGCTGGCACTAAGGGATGCAAACCTGTGAACAGAGACACATACCTGCATACCTGTGAACACATACCTGTGAACAGAGACACATCAGACCAGGTCAGTGTGTGAACCAGAGGCTGAAACGTGACACATCAAGCCTGCAGCACAGATTCTCTTAGTGCCTGTCTGTCTCAGGCTAAAAGAGCCACCAGGGAAAGACCCTTTCTTTCCTCCACTAGCGCTGAAGGAATTGCTGACTGCCAAGAGGCAAGCAAGGCCTGGCTGGATACACAGCGGGCAGGGAGACTTGGTATCAGCAGAGGCAGTGGACAAGGTAATGGAAATGGGTGGGCACAATGGACATGGACACATGAGCCTGAAACTGATACCTGGGATCTAGGGAGGGTCCCTTCACTGTCTACGCATGAAAGACATAAACTCGGGAGGTAAAGTATAGAACTCAGCAGAGCTGTGGCAGAACTCAATACAAAAGGCACCTTGTCTAAACTCCATTAGGAATCTGTGTACTCCCAAATCAAGTTTGGCAGGTTTGAGCTGGAGCTGCACACAGCTGTGCTCCACCAGCACAGCTTCCTATATGACAATCACAGGTAGAGAGGGAATTCAAAAGCTGTCCATTTTTATTTT
The DNA here is from genome assembly GCF_018167655.1 of Microtus oregoni. Taxonomy (NCBI): domain Eukaryota; kingdom Metazoa; phylum Chordata; class Mammalia; order Rodentia; family Cricetidae; genus Microtus; species Microtus oregoni. Next base: position 58,456,356 of record NW_024543063.1, on the reverse strand, counting down.
TCATATCTCCTTCCTTCCTTCCTTCCTTCCTTCCTTCCTTCTTTCCTTCCTTCCTACCCCTCCCCCCTCCCTCCTCCTCCTTCTTCTTCTTTTTTCTACTGTGTGTTCCTGGCTAGCCTAACACTCACTATGTTGACCAGGCTAGCCTTAAACTCTGCCTGCCTCAACCTCTTGAGTCCTGGGATTAGGTGCCCTTATTTTGACACAACTCTAGAGTCAGGGCCCCTCCCACAAGGAACTACCAACACAGAGAACATAATGCACTAACCAGGGCGTGAGCCCTAGTCTAAGTATCTTTCCTGGTATTGTCATATAGCCACAGATGGGCCAGCATGGCCAATAGCTTTGGCAGTATTGGTCCCATGTTTGGTGGCAGGTTCATAAGGTCCGACCAGGTGGTGTTTCTTCTTTTACAACCCTTCTAGAACCATTCTACTACTGGGTCGTAGACATTCAGTCAAGAGTCAGTTGGAATGTCCACGATTTACCCTATTATACCCTCAGCACGGTTAAAGATAAACTACTCTCAGTTAATCTCATTGGCTATCAATGGCAGCAGCATAAATGATGTTGGTCTAGAATTTTCTTGCCTCATGGAAGTTTTCACTTGTTTCCAGATCATACAGCCTGCCCTACTGTGATCTCCAGAAGGAGAGGAGTCACCCCTTCAACCATACGTTCACTTCTCACTCAACCTGGCCCCCTTGGATTTCAAAATGAAAATATGGAATATATACACATCATATATATGGAGTGGTTTCCATATATAACAATAAAATTATGTGCTTTGCAAAATATGAAATCAAAGAAGTGAAATAAGGCAGATGCAGAAAGATGTTACAAAGATTGAAGCGTTAATACTTGTCTTGAGCATTCAAGGCCATCTTCAATGTCACACTGTAACTCCATATCTGTTGTGCTGTAACTGCACTATCACAAGAAGTTTTACAAACTTGAGATAAAGTAGTACACTTTATGCCTCACGCCTTTGCTGCTTTTCTGTCTTCCTAACTTTCCCACCTCCAGAGGGTCTTTCCCCACCGGCACTCCCACCAGCTGACTGACTTCTGGTAATCCGCACAGGGTATGTACTGACTCCTCGCCAGTCCCGAGTGGGTTCTCTGGTCATCGTCTTGTCTCAGTCTTAGAACCCTGGGTGGGTCGGTCTTAGAGACTAAGCCTTTAAAGTGGCCCTGTTTCTCATCATCAGCAAAGGCTCTCTGATGACTTGGTCCACTACTGTGTCCTGTCCACATGATGAATTACAGAACTTTATGTTTTTCCTCGGCAGCAAGAGACCTTCATGTGGTATCTAAGCATTCCCCAATGTTTTTGGAGTGCTGTTCCTTCACGGAAATGGGACAATGCTGCGTTTTCTGTCTGAATGCCAAGGACACATTTTATCTCAGTCTGTTACATGTCCCCAGACTTACATGAACACCTATTAGTTATCTGTGGAAAAGTCTGTGCTGGGTGCAAGCTCTTCCTTTGAGTCTGTGGTTTCCAAAAATCATGCGTTCTTATTCAGAGCACACACTGGCCTTAGCAATTAGAAAACTCTTTAGTCATTTTCTTTGTATTTATAAAAATATCTCCCCGGAGAGAAGAGATTAGACATGTTTACATCTGCTGTAAAAAATTGTTCCCTGACCACAAGAGCCCTAACTCTCTTGATCGGAGTGCCTAAGAATGTCTGGTGTCTGGAAAACACTTTTAAAAAAAAAAAATTTAATGCTTTATAAATAATACCATTAACAATTTCCACTTCCTCCCTCCTCCCATTTTCCTCCAGGTCCCTCAATCACCCTTCCTCCCTCTTCCTCCAGTCCTAAGATAGGGCAGGGTACCCTGCCCTGTGGGAAGTCCAAGGCCCTCCCCCACTCCATCCAGGCTTAGGAAGGTATGCATCCAAATAGACTAGGATCCCAAAAAGCCAGTACATGCAGCAGAGACAAATCCCAGTGCCATTATTATTGGCTTCTCAGTCTGCCCCAATTGTCAACCATATTCAGAGGGTCCAGTTTGATCCCATGTTCGTTCAGTCCCAGTCCAGCTGGCTTTGGTGAGCTCCCATTAGATCAGGCACACTGTCTCAGTGGGTGGACCAACCCCTCGCGGTCCTGACTTCCTTGCTCATATTCTCCCTCCTTCTGCTCTTCAACTGGACCTTGGGAGCTCAGTCCAGTGCTCCAATGTGGGTCTCTGTCTCTATCTCCATCTGTCGCTGGATGAAGGTTCTATGGTGATATTCAAGATAGTCATCAGTCTGACTCCGGGACAAGACCACTTCAGGCACCCTCTCCTCCACTGCCCAGGGTCCTAGCTGGGGACATCCCCGTGGACACCTGGGAACCCCTCTAGAGCCAAGCCTCTTGCCAACCCCAAAATGGCTTCCTTAATTAAGATATCTTCTTCCCTGCTCCCATATCCGTCCTTCCTCCATCTCAACCATCCTACTCCCCCAAGCTCTCCCCAATCCTCTTTTTCTCCCTTCTCTCTCCCCCCTCCCCTTCCTCCACCCCACCCCACCCCCATCCTCTTGGAAATTGGAAGCAGACAAAATCGCCTGCAAAATACTCTTATGATACCCTTAAAGAGAACATTTTCTTTTTTTTTATTTTAAATTTTTTATTGAGAAAAGAAGAAAAAAAACATAAACAAAAAACAAGTTTCTACCTCCTCCCAGCCTCCCATTTCCCTCCCCCTCCTCCCACCCTTCTCCCCCTCCTCCCACCATTCTCCCCCTCCTCCCATCCTTCTCCCCCTCCCCCCACTCCTCTCCCCCTCCCTCTCCAGTCCACAGAGCAGTCCGGGTTCCCTGCCCTGTGGTAAGTCCTAGGTCCTCCCCCCTCCGTCCATATCTAGGAAGGTGAACATCCAAACTGGCTAGGCTCCCACAAAGCCAGCACATTAAGTAGGATCAAAACCCCGTGCCATTGTCCTTGGCGTCTGATCAGCCCTCATTGTTCGCCATGAAGAGAATATTTTCTTATAGAAGGAGGGGCTGGGGAAGGTCAGTAGACCCTCACCCACTATTCTAGCCACTCTCTCTGTCCTCATACAGTCTCTCTGTAATTCTGCCCAGATTGCACCAGGTCTTTAGATGTGCTAGATTATACACAGGGTGAACAGTTAAGCAGAGGAGGGATTGCATCTATGCAGCGATAGAGAAGTCTTCATCCATGATTGGTAGGACATTTTGGTGGCACAGCTGCTTTCTAAGTAACTTTGCTAGAACCCCTCACCTGTGTTCCTGTCAATGAGCCAGAGACACTCACTGGTCAGTCAAGGTGGGCTCGAGAGAATCAATTCTTGTTACTTTCATTCTTGTTCTTTCTGGGTGTGTAGATGCTTGTTCATGTGTCCCATAGAAGATTGAACACAACATTCCATGTGTCCTTCATGATCGTCTTCTTCAGTTTTCAGGCTAAGATTTCTCCAGTCATCTCCTGTAGAGACATCTCTTTTGATGTTTCCTTCTCTCTTCATCTTTCCTTCTCTGAGGCACATGGATTAATCATGAGCAAAAGATAATGTATTAGTTAGTATCTATTAGTGTGATAAAGGCCATGCCCAGAAATAATTTGAAGAGGAAAAGGTTTGGCTTACATATTCTGAGTTGGGCGAAGTGAAGGCAAGAACTCATGGTAAGACCCCTGAAGCAGGGACTGAAGCAAAAGCCATAGGCAAGTGTTGCTTTCTGTCTTGCTCCCCATGGGGCACCCAGCTTGCTTTCTTATACAACCCAGGACCATCAGCCCAGGGGTAGCACCACCCATAGTGGGCTGGTCCCTCCTACATCCATCATTAATCCAAAAAAAGTCCTATAAACTTGCCTATAGGCAATCTGGTTGAGGCATTTTCTCAGTCTTCCCAGATAACTCTAGTTTGTGTCAAGTACACACATACACACATGCACACACACACACGCACACACACATACTGAGGCACACACACATATACACCCCAAAAAACAAACAAGCACAAACAACAATAACAACAAGAACCCAACCAGGATAAACACTGATCCAATTTTGATTTCCAAAACAATGTTTTATTTTTACAAGTTGAAGCAGTAAGGATCCTCTTTAATGCATTTGTATAAAATAACATACAGTTGTATAGCCTCAAAGATAAGAAGCTTTGTTCCTCTGCAGAATCATCTGTGGCATACACGTTTCTTGGCTCCAGACTCTCAAACATGGCTGGAACTCCGGATCAGAGCTCAGTATGCTCTCTGTGTGTTGCCCTTTCTGCTGCCTCCTTGGCCCTGAGTTCAGTCCAAAAAACCACTTCCTTCTCTTTCAGTCTGTGGGCTGCCTGGATTGAGGCACCGAGCTTCATGTACCCTTCCTTCTGGTCATATTCTGGCCAATGGGGCAGCCCTCCCCCGTTAGGGTTCCTGTGAATAGAATTTAAAAAAGAAGAATCTCAACAAAACAACTGAGCTGTCCCCACGATGTCCCAAGATTTGCAAGGATGCCTTAGCCTATCTCTGCTGAGGAGCCTCTTTCCACACATGTGCCCTTCTCCACCTCCGGGGACAGCTGTGCATGTTTAGAAATTTCCTCCTATTATTTAGATCTTAACTCTTCTCTGAACCCTCAAGTATTGAAGGCTGATGCTCAGCTAGTGATTTTGTAAGGCTAATGGAAGAATTAAGAGGTTTCCCTACTTGGAAGAGGCAGGTCCCCGACAGCCTGCTTTGCACCACTTGGGCCTCCACCCCTCCATCTCACTGCTTCCTGACTGCCAAGAAATGGGATCTGGTTCCCACTTACTGTTCCTTCTCCACCACATGCCTCTTAGTCACAGGCTCAAAGGGAAAATATCAAAGAGCCCCAGTAAAATCTTCATTCGCTTAGTTGATGAACCTCAGGTATTTTGCTTCAGAAACTTATTATATAATAATTGTTACCTATAAGTATTACTAAGAAGTGGAGCTTCTGTGCTTAACCCAATGATGTGGATCTGAAGAAGTTTTTTACTGGTTTATGGAGGAGTTTGGAAATGTTTGGAGTGGGCTGTAGGGAATGCAGACCGCGGTGAGTGAGGCATATGGGAGGTTCCAGCAGGCTCCACTAGCAACAAGAGAAGCAAAGCTCATGATGGCTCAGACGAGAAGGAAGCCTCTAAGGGGGCCTAGATTAGAGTTCATTCATTCTCCAGTCGGGAAATGAATTTGCTTACATTTGTCCATTCTGATATTTTTTTGGGTCCTGAGTTTAAAGCTGATAGAGCATTTTTTTTGGTCGAAGAGATTCAAAGGTAGCATAGCATCCAGGTAGTTGTAGAGGGTTCTGTTTTGTTTTGATTCATTTCATTTTAAATCATATTTACAATTATATCACAAGCTTAATCTTACCAAAATATAAAAAATAAAAGCATAAAAAAACCAATCTCCTCCTCCTCCTCCTCACCACCACCACCACCACCACCACCAAGGATGTGAGTTAGCTTGAGTACAAGGAGAGTGTGAACGGTAAAGAGTACTTCATTAGGAGAAGCCATCGTTCACGCCCCAGATCAAAATGCAAGCTGCCTAGAAGCTCACATCTCAGAAGTTCATAAGAGCACGAAGTTCAGAGACTTGAAATAACCAAAAAGCCTCTAGTTTCACCCTAGTCCTTACTCTTCAGCCATCTTTGCCCTTGCCTTTCTCTTTGTCATTCATACTTGAGCTGTTTCTTGGCTTTCAAAACACAACCATCATAGGCATAAGGGTGTGAAGGCATAAACTTGTTCCAAGGATGTTGGGTTGAGAAAGGGTTGCTAGATGTCCCTACCAATAGGGTGCCCCGAAGAAAAATTTACTGGTATTTGTTTACTTATGTTCAGACACTCAGAGGCTATTTATTGCAGCTGATGGCTCATAGAGTCAGGTGACATCTGAAGCCATTGGTAAATCTTGGTGTTGTCTGCACGGGTGTGGTTTTGCAGGCGTGCAGAATGCAAGGGCAAGGGGGTCATCAAGGCTTCTACGTAGATTGTGAATGAAAGAGCTGGAGGTCAGCACATGTGTGTGGAACCCCTGCTGACAATGATAAAAAGCATGAGGCTTCAAACTGTGGGAGTGATGCTAATGTTGCCATGGAGAGTATTAGTTAGAAGTGCCAGAACCTGGACCTCTTCCCTAGGCTCTGTTTAGGACATGAGCACAACCCCCACGTGGGAGGCCCTTGGGGCTGATGGCAGCAAGGCTTTGGGGAAAGGACTTCCTAGGCTTTTCAGAACCCAAACCAACCAACAGATTTGTGGATGCTTGACATGGAGCCTCAGGGATTAAGCCTATTGTGCTAATCAACCAATAAAAGTGCCCCTGGGGCATATGTGAACTCTAAAAGGTAGGAGTAGTTGGAGAAAGTTGATCCTAACAGACATGCCCCTGATGAATACTGGGACCCTAGTTTTTCCTCTCTCTCTCTTGCCTGACCACCAGTGAGATAGAGAAAGGAAGGGATTTAGCCATCACATTATCCCACCATGTTCCAGACTGACAAACAATCAGAACAAGTAGGTCAAATGACCAACAATTGAACCCACTAAATCCGTGAGCCAAAATATATGCCCTCTCCTTTAAGCTGAACCATCTCAGAAGCCCCCTACACATCTGATTACTCTTGTTGTCTTTGTTAAGAGAGCTATGGTCACAGGGACTGGAGGTTGACTACATCAAACATTAGAAAGCACTCCCTCCCAACTAATAAAGCAACATCACACCCAGATCTGTCCCGTCTTTGCTACTAGCCTCACCCATTCCTAGCAAAGTTGGCCCAGAATTTCATCACCGTCTTGCTGAGATTGATCTCCTCTTCTGAGGCGCCATCTGTGGGGAAGAAAGAATAAGCTTCAGCTGCTCACGAGTGGCTTCTGAGTTTAGCAGCTGAACCACAGGAGTGACTCTGACCATCATTATCTTGGGAGCTTATTAGAAATTCAAAGTCTTGGCCCTAACCTTTAAGAATAAGATGGTTAATAATCTACACTTCAATTTAACAATAGCTTTCCATACACTGGCCTCCTTTGTCATCCATGCTCGTATGCCTGATCCAAAGACAACTCTGAGTTTCCTCAGTCTTAATAGGACTGCTGGTTCTTGGGTCTTTTCTTAATCTCTCTCTCTCTCTCTCTCTCTCTCTCTCTCTCTCTCTCCAAAGTTTCTAAGACATCACCAAACACAGAGAGGTCCAGAGACACTGACGTCCTGAGAGACACATGTTTGATTGCTGGTTGTGTACTATTGCTGAAAAGCAGTGTTTTTGAAGACCACTGTGAAAGCTTCCCTTAAATACCACATTGCAAAATATAAGCACATATGTAGACACATATGTGTAAAACATCATAGACCTTCTTTAGGATTAGTTAGAAATTAGCATTTCCCTCACTCATATCCCAGTATGCTTGTATGGAAGGAAAATCAATCCGTGGTCTTCTAGCCCCAAAGTGGAGCCCATGACCAATCTAGCATTTCTCTTACTGGTTCTGAGAAAGACTATGGCTGGGGACACATGAACACATGCCTCCTTCATGTGTGTGAATCTTAGGACTGACTTCTGGTATAGCTCAACCCTGTTACAGAGTAGCAGAAAAGCAAACTGGAGAGAAAAGGAGAAACTTGCATAAGAATATCAAACCAGGGCCCAGATCCAGACCTCTGATTGCTGAGGCCACAGGCAGCAAAGAGACATTACCTTTTAAAAACGGAGATCCAAATACTGAGAAGATTTCATCACCATGGTCTCCTATCACTGTCTTGGGTCTCATGTTTGATACAAAGCTTGGGCGATACTCAAACTCATACATGTAGGTGGGAGCCCCAGCATCTGCGGAGACATGGATTCAGATAGAGTTCACTTTGCCCACTATACACTACTGTGTGGAGCTAAGGCTTCAAACTGCATGGAGGTCCCTGTAAGGGGAGAAACAGTTCAGGGAAGGGCTTGCTCAGGGCTGCACAAGTAGCCGACTTGGAATAAAGGCAGTAAAAACCACGGATACACATAGAAATAAACAAGGATCTCTTTTATTTCAAGTTTGTGTTTCACACCCCGCTTCCTCCTTGCTCAGAGAGTATTAAGTTCTTAAGATGGCGAGATGGCACCAAAAAGAGATGAGTTAAGGGAGAAAGAACTTGCCTCCAGCCCACCCTCCTCTCCTCTGCTTCCTTTCTCTCCACCAGCATGTCCTGTCTGTGTGTGAAGATGCCAGATCTCTTGCTGACAGAGCACTGTGGCTGCCAACTATTGCTTCTTATGGTCTGTCCCATTCCGTGCTCCCAACCTTGGAAATGCCGCCCTTTGCAGCATTCACAAGGAGGAGGGGAGACAGTTCCTACAGCAGAGTAACTTAGAGGCAAAAGTGTCAGGTCCCATGGCAGTAAAGTGGGGCGATTTTGGAGCCTTGCCTCTATGCGTATAGTAAGAAATTAAAAAAAAAAACATGAAAAAAGGAAAAAAATGCTTAGCTGTAAGAAAGTGTCTTCTATATCACAGCATAATCCTTTGCATCTCCACACATTTATGATCATTGTATGTATATTTCATGCACTACTATCGTTGTTTCACAGATAAAGTTACAGATTCACAAGTTAAAATGTTATTTATATTATTGTGTGTGCGTGTGTTGGTTGTATGTGGGTGTACATGTGCCACCTCGTATGTGAAGGACAGTGGATGACTTCTGGAGTCAGTTCTCCCCTCTCACCCTAACAGGAGCCATAGAATTCATCAGGTTGTGGGTATTGTGCAACAAATGTTTTGCCTGCTGAGTCACCACAAGGGCGTTAAGTGATTTATGCCATAGGGTGTAGAATAATCGGTCTCATTTCCTCTCACAGAGTTCATTCCTGCAACCACAGAGGTGGTTGGTTCACCTGAGAAGCATGTGCGGCAGGATCAAGCAGGTGTGCCTCTGCCACTCACTCATTTTAGCAAGAAATTCAGACCTCAGCTCTGCAGAACTTCCATAAATGAAAGGACTCATTTGCACGGTATCCTGCTCAAGACATTGTTTTGTTTGAAACTCTAATATTTATAAAAATTCTTCTAAACAATTGCAAATAGTTTTTGAATAGTTCAAGCTGGAACGTCAAGAAAAGCAAAGACAATGTGGGTATTGTCTCAAGATTAAACACTTCAATGAAAGAACTTACATGGGGAAGGAAACTGAAGGACAGAGGGTTTATTTCAAGAGATTGGGACTGAAAATGCTCCCAGTCGGGACAGATTCCCAGCATTAGGTCAGGAAGCACAGCAGCCACTACTTGATTTTAGCCAAGACACAAAACAATCACAGCATCAACAGTGAAAGAGAAGGGAGAACCCCAGGGGCATCGGAGATAAAAGCTTCACAATCAAGGAAGTGCCCTACCTACAGCCAATGTCCGAGAGGAAATCCCATGGTCTGGAAGAACAGGCAATAGAGGCAGAGTACTGGAGGAATGTAGCCCCAGTATGAAGCATTGTGCTCAGAAACAGGGCCTTTTCTGAGGGAGACAGAGCAGCTTTCCCAGACAGAAGCTGTGGAACTCCCTGCCTCCAGACCTGCCTCACAGGGATGGCTAAAGAGTGTTCTTTAAACTAAAACTTCAAGGTAGTGATGAGTAACACAGAGGCCTGTGGAAGTCAGTGATGCCAAATGAGCCACAGGCAGGACACTCTAGGACTGTAGTGATGATATAGACATAATTTTATCTTGCACAGTGCAAGGTGTCAGCAGAACACTCCTGTTAGTGATTATAGCTGGACAGATCATCAACTAGACTTCCAATAAACTGCCACCCAGACAATGCAAATTCTGACATCAAGCACACACAAAGTGCGTGTGTGTGTGTGTGTGTGTGTGTGTGTTTGTGTGTGTGTGTGTGTGTTGAGGGGCAGAATCGAAGTGACACCATTGCTAGCTTAATATAGGCTGGTGAAAGTATAATAGGTTACATGTAAGACTGATGGTAGAAAGGGAGGAAAAAGATTTAGTAGAAACACAACATAAATACAGAAAAGATTCAAGGCCAGGAGGTCTTATAGCTGATTACTTAACAGAAACTTTTCAATTCAAAAGGGCTTGGAAAGATGCCTGCCCAGTTCTGAAAGATCACAGTTGCAAATTCAACAAACATCTGTTAAAGGGGAACCAAAACCTTTCCATTACAAAAGCAGGCTAAAGGAGTAAAGGAGCACTGAGCTACTTCTTTCTGCAAAGGGCCCTTGAAGGAGTACTTAAGACCTAAGAGAAAGATAAACACATAGAAGAGGCCCCTGGGAAAAATGATAGTCTCAAACTCATCTGCTATCCTGCTAAACTGTAGAAAAAAACCCAGAACATTAAACTGTAATATTAAAAGTGTAAAAAAAGTATCAGAGAGGGGCTGTCATGATAGCTCAGTAGGTAGAGGCGCTTGCTGCACACACCTTATGACCTGAGTTCAACCTCTAGAACCCATGTAAGGTGAAAGGAGAGAACCAAATCTTTGTCCTGTGGCCTATATGAGCACATCATGGCACTTGTGTACCTACACACACTCTGCTAAGTCCTGCCTCTTCCCATGGCTTTGCTGGTCCTTAGCAGTTGTTTTGCTATTGTCAACCTCCCAAGATTTCCCAATGACCCTTCTTCCCATAGTGGCATTGTAGTTCCACTTGCCACCATACCTTCATCAAGAGAGCATCTGCAACAAAAAATGCTGGTGCCTTTAAATGGTTATTCTCAACTGTCACCTCGGTTAAACTAAGAAATACCTAGATTTGTCATGGACGTCTCTGGGTACATTTGTGAAGTTATTTATAGAAACAGTTATATCATGAAAACTCTGATCTACTAAATGATTAAATTGATTGACAGATTCAAAATTCTAACACAGCCCTAGGAGGCGGTAGAATTATAGAAGGTGGAGCCTGTTTTTTGAAAGCAGGCTGCGGGCGGTAAGGACCTGGTGGCTATTTTATGCCCTGAGCCTATTTCTGTTGCTGCTCTACATGGTTCTATTGCTTCCTTGTCCCTATGATGTCATATGCCCTTTTATACTATCCTGACACCACAGACTGAAACCTCAGAGACTCTAAGCTGAAACATGTTGTAGGAGATAGTCAACCACGTTGGGTGCCAATTGTTGTAGGAGAGAGGCTGCTTGTTTGTCCCAGCTGCCCAGTTAGCTTAGCCCCAAAGAAAATGCATTAATTAAAACACTGCTTGGCCCATTTGCTCCAGCCGCTTATTGGCTAACTCTCACATCTTAATTTAACTCATTTCTATTCATCTGTATATTGCCACATGGCAGTGGCTTACCAGGAAAGATTCAACATGTCTGACTCTGGTGGCTCCGTGGTGGCTCTCCCTGACTCTGCTTTCTTCCTCCTGGAATTCAGTTCTGTCTTCTCTGCCTACCTAAGTTCTGCCCTATCATGCCAAAGCAGTTTTCATTATTTATTAACCAATGAGAGTAACACAAAGACAGAAGGACCTCCTACCAAAGCAGACCTTTGTTACTTAGGTGGTGTGTGTCAGGTTCTCTGTTACAGCACTGAGCAAAGTAACTCTGGGAGTTACTTAACTGTAACCCTTGTTCTAGGGCAGGCTAGCCTGGCAGCCACATGCAGCACTGTTAGCTCTTGCCCCCTTTTCTCATCCTGGTTATTAAACACAGCTCTGTTCATGCTCGCAGTAGATAAAGGCGCCACAAAGCTAACAATATCTTAGAGAAGTGTTCAGTTGATGTGATGTGGCTCCTGGTGGGTTAATGCACAGCTCCCTTACCTCTCAGAAAAGAAATCTCTAAGGTGTTCCTTGTTCCCTGGAGTTTTCCAGTTGTAGCTAAGATGGACACATGCTAGGCAGCTCTTCAGATTAGCGTCCATCTTTTCTCTGTGTCACTTTCTTACCTCCCAATGGTGTTTTCTGGGATTCTTTTCTAAGTTAAACTGCATGTGCACCCTTTTCTCATAGATCCTTACTAGTAGAAAAAGCAAAACAACCTTTCAGGCCATATGGAATCAACTGTTGAGTCCTGCTCTCAACAGTTTTAGTATCTATCTATATCAAGAGGTGGGCAGGCCAGAGACCTAGCAGGTGAACTTGTATCCATTGGTCATCCAACACCTGGAACTCACCTCTGTGGCTACGAGACACCATCACTGATGGGACGCTGAATGTCACATCTGCAATCAAGTCCAGGAACAGGTCTTTCTTTTTGGCAGGGTCATCTGTCCCTCCTAAATACTTTTCAGTGGCCACTTGAATCAGGTTCTCAGGGATTCTCTGAAATGGATCAGAAGGTGACCACCCAGCCGGGTGAGCAATGGGGCTTCTACAGTCAGTTAAGAAGGCTTCTCTGATTCTAAACTACTTCAGTGCTCACTGAACCCTCCTCGTGTTGCCCATGAAAGACTAGAATAAACTCTCTAGATTCACTTTCTCTTTAAATTTTTTTGATTAACTTTCTTTTAATTATTTTAATTAATTATTCTGTGGGTTCAGGTATCCGAGTCATATGTTATTACTGTCCCACTGGCTTTGGTGGAAGAGACCCATACACATTAAGAGACCTCATAAATTAAAAACTGTTCTCCAGTGAATGCTCTCTTCAGCTGTCCCTACAGAAAAAAGTGTCATTTTTTTTCTTGCTCCTGGTCTTTTAGAGAAAAATAATTTCTTGGTATTTTCCCCTGTTCTCTGGGGGAAAAGACATTTATATCCTCACAATGAAGTTCAGAATTAGCATTTCTTAAAAATTGGAATGAAAAAAAGATATGGGTCATATGATTTGCTAGTTAGCAATTTTTCTTTAAATGTACAGAGTCTACAATATCTATTAACCTATAAGCAAATCTTTTTCTTTTTTTGGTGTTTTAAGAAAGGTTTTCTCTATATAACAGTCTGGCTGTCCCGGAAGTTGCTTTGTAGACTGGGCTGGTGTCGAACTCATAGTGATTTACTTGCCTCTGCCTCCTGAGTGCTAGGATTAAGGGCACCACATCCAGCCCTAACCCCACCCCAAAAGTTTTTAACTGACCTATCTGATTTGTATCCTAAGAACTCCATGAGGAAGTCTTGTGCCTCCAGGCCCTAGCTGCACTGGTCTTTGTTTCTGATGGTCTCCATGGTCTTGGCGTTGCTGGCTTTAAATAAACCTTTTCCTCTAAAACTTACTCTGAACTCAATGGGATTTTGATGGGGGAGTCACAAGTATGGGTTCGACACACTGGGATGGTAAAGTGGGAAAATCAAAACCATAGGAGCTTAAACTTAGGTTTTCCACCATCAACTTAGTCTGTGATTAGAGAAAGTCGCCAACCTTCTTTCTCTCTCAACCAATGCCCATGATTCCCTAGAGCCTTACAAGCATTGGGTAGGACTGCCACAAGAGGGAATTGGCCGTCTTCTGGTCCAGTTTGCCGTCAGAGAGTGGATAGCCCATAAGCTGTTAAACAGATGATTAAGCATTAATAATCACGGGGAAATAACAAAAGCAAAAAAAAGCCAATGAAGCAAACCAAAATGGAATAAGGTAGAGTTTGGGGGAACTTGACAGGCATGGGAGTTTAAGTTTTTGAGAAATAAAATCAGCAAAACCCATGGGCACATATGAATGAATACAAGCAACACAGAGAGGACACTTGAAGGTATTGATCACATCAGGGCCTCATGTTCCTTTAGGCAGTGAGGGAACATCCAGATTGTGGCCATATAGAAATCAAGGGCTCAGGAATGGAAGGCGTAGGCCACACACTCCCAGACTCGGGTAACAGGGGAAACAAAACCAAGCATTATGTCTGTGTGTCTGCATTCCTGTGATGCTCTGTGAAGTCCGCATAAAAGCTGAAGAACTCTGGGATGTGCTCACCACATCCAATTTTGTACTCAGAGCATTGGTCTGGCTTCTAGTACTGAAAGTCACATCCCAGGCTGATACCAGGGCCCTAAAATGCTTACTTGAGAGAGTTCCACACTGCCAATAGAATGGTGGGCATCCAGGAGCCTGAGCCCCTCTTGAGAATTTCTTTAGAAAGCCTGCAATCACTAATGGCTCCTCTGCCCCATGTGATGTAAATTGGCACTCTAAAGGACCTCACCAGGGACTCTCAGTGCAAATTTACTTGGAAAGTTTTAAGCTTCTTTGAAATCTGGGTGCATAACCCTTGATCAGAGCAGGGAGGAAGATGCTTGATCCCCTGTGGAGTGCATGTAAGTGGTCTATACATTCTCACCATTGGAATGATCCAGCCAAACTCTTGCTTGTTGATGCCCACCATGTAGGGGACAGTGTTGAAGCTCTTCTCAGCCAGGATCTCTTCTGGAGTCTTTGGCAGGAACACTCCATCAACCACAGTAGGGAGGAAGGGATAGGACTAGAGAAGACAGAAATGTAGCCTCTGTTGTGTTTCTGCCCTGTTACATCCAATGCCCTCTCTGGCTTTCTAATGGCTTGGCCAGCACAAGGACTCCTGTGTCTATGGCCACAGAAACCCAGTGCCTTAAGAGGACTAAGTCTAGGACTCTCTAAGGGGCTGGCACTGGCCAGATGATGGTGGTAGGGAGATAAGGAGGCCAATTGTCATCCCAAGCAGAATACATACTGCACAAAAATGTGTGTCAAAGGTCAGGCTAGATATTGAATCTAAAATACCCATTTATATGCTAACTTGGGTTAATTATTATAGATAAGTTTATAACGTTGCTGAAAGCAATGAACTAGCAAATGTCAAGGCATTTTTCCAAGGGAGTTTGAGAGTTAGTTCCTGGGAGCCTCTGGTCACAACTGTTTTTAAAATCATCCTTCTTTTATGAGGGTTTCTATTTAGTGATACCTTATATAATCACCTGTCTTAAAATTACTGGGTAAAAATTGAATTCATTTATAACAAAGCACTGTTTGGGGAAAGACTTAACATGCTTCTGATCCTAGTTCAGGTGGGTATGGATTTGATTTCTGTCTCAAAATCCTGCTTTCTACTATGCCCTTCTTTTCCTTTCCCATCCTCCCCAATCTGAATGACACACAAGACGATCTCCAGAAGGATACCCCTTCTCCCCCATCTCTGTTTTCTCTTTTGGACGCACTGAGATGTTGCCTTATCAATACTGAATTAAAGACCAAAAACCCAACAAACTAAAGCAGAAGGGAGCTCATCGACCACATGTGTTTTCTCTGGAATGTGCCTCATGTCCACCTGTGCTTGGGGACACTGGACAGCTCTTCATCAGTATGCTGGAAGAGCAGCTTAAATAGGGAAATTAATGCAAACAGTAAATAACCGTCAAGATGTCACATTGCACACATCATGAAAAGGTCACTTCTGAATATGGGAGAGGAGTCAAGAAGATCGTGTATTGCCTCGATTTGACTTGAGATGGGGACCTGGGCATGATGTGATTTGAGCTTCTTGCTACCCAGAACATGTGGTGTAAAAGACCCAGCTGTATTAAAAGGGTTGGATTGGGATTGCAAGTACATTTTAGCAAGTGACTTCACAAGCAGAGAATCTATGACTAATGAAGGTATACTGTATGTGTAAAACCTAAACCAATCTAAACCTCAGTGCTATGGAATACAAAGCCAGTGTTTAGAAGTCATTAGCTCTTTTCTCAAGATGTCTAAACTGAGACCTCATTCACTATTCAAAGAAAAAATTCACAAGTATGGAGCCATAATCAATTAAGTTGACCAAATAGAATCTGTCCTGGACTTAATTACTGCAGCCTTAGAAAAGCCGGGTGGTGCAGAAGGCTCTGTGGAGAACTGCTCATCTGAAGGAAGATACACTGGGCCACACAGAGCTTGTTGTTTTCCATCTGAAGCAGGATTGGAACAACTACACTCTATATAGATGTAAAGAAAAGGCAGCATTTCCACAGGGGGAAAAGGATTCAAGCCAAGAGAGCAGAGTCAGTCTCTGAGCTAAGTCACGATGATCACAGAGTCCTGGACTTGGAGCCTGCTCTGGGGTAGGGTTAGAGGTCAGAGGGCAGATAACTTTTTCTCTCTAATATATGGCCCATCTCTGATATTCAAAAATGTCTTCAAGTACTAGTTCCATGAAGGAAAGGTGTTTATTTTTACTCAACATTTGTAATCCAAAAAGCCAAGCCCCTTACCTCTTTTGGGTCTCTAAGCAAAGGCAAGATTTTATCAGAAGGAAAATGACATATTTTACTATGTGTTCACAGGGACAGGTCTGGGAACCTCACGAGGAATCAGAGTGGATAGAGACTATGAGGCAGAAAATAGCAAAAGTGCAAAGGCCAAACAGCAAAGACCTTGTGGAGCAGCAAATGCATGGGTGATGGGTATCAGAAACCACAAACACATAGTAATTGCTAAAACACCCATGAAAACCAAAACCTTCTCTGTGAGGCCAAGCACAGCGCCTGCTTAAGTTAGAGGCCAATGGAGTCTTTCCTCCTTCTCATTATCTCACTGGTGTTTAGCAAGTCCTCTCAAATTCCTTCAAAAGGATTTCAACTCTAATCATACCTAACCACTCCTCTGCAGTGTAAACTCTTCCTACCTGATCCTCCTAAACCTGCTCTGCCCCTGGCTTCTACAGTGAATGTCTACACTGCTGCCCAAGTGGGACTGCAAAGCTAGACATGATGCCCTATACTTGTAATCCTGGGACTTGAAAAGCTGACACAAAAGTATCACAAGTTCAAGGACAGCCTAGCCTTTATAGTAGGGCTGTGATTCAAATCAAAGTAAATAAAAAACAAGGTACCTGTGGTGGTTAGAATTAAAATGGCCCCCATAGGCTCATGGGGAGTGGCACTATTAAGAGGTGTGGTCTTGAGGAGTAGGTGTGACCTTGTTGGAGGAAGTGTTACTAGGGGGAGGGCTTTAAGGTCTCAGAAGCTCAAGCCAGGCTTAGTGACTCACTGTCTCCTCCTGCTGCCTGCAGATCAAGATGTAGAACTCTCAGATCCTTCTCTAGCACCATGTCTGCCTGCAGGCCACCATACTCCTTGTCATGACAATAATGGACTAAACCTCAGGGCTGTAAGCCAGTCCTGTTTAAATGTTTTCTTTTGTAAGAGTTGCCATCGTCATGGTGTCTCTTACAGCAATAGAAACATAACTCACACAATACTGTAAATATCTAAGCTTACTTTTTGAAGCCCACCAAACACCCATCTCTTGTTTAATCAAAACCCAAGCCTTTCAAAAAGCTACTTGTGCTTCCCTTGCTTCCTCAGCCTGAAGCCCGTGTTTCTCTCAACATCCTCCCCTCCTAGCACTCTGGCTTCCCGCAGCAGGTTTTGCAGCGGCTCTTCCCTCTGTCAGCAACACTGTCTCCAAGTTTCCTAACATCTGGTTTTCTTCCTAATCAAGCCATCTTGTGTTGGCTGGATATATGAAACTAATAGCCAACTCTATCCCCATCTCCAAAGTTATCCTCTAACTCCTTGTCTGACTACAATCTGACACACCCCATATTTTACTTGACCTTCTGTTGTCCTCTTGGAATGAAAGAATCCAAAAAAGGCACAGAGCATCATCTGTGCCACTGCTATGTCCCAGCTGGTCAATCATCTCTTGCCAAATGGTAAAATTTGGATGGGTGGCGAAGTCTCTTTTGATTCTCACAGGGTTTGCAGGAAATATCTGGGATACCCAGGGAGAAAGCCCAGAACAGGACTGTAGAGACCACATAGCTAATGTCACTAAATGCCAATCCCTGCTGAGAGGTAGGAAGGAGGAAGGAGAGGGAGCACACTGCTGGAGTTTCCTAGATACTAGGAGGAGACTGACATTCTCAGGATTACTCCACTGGGAGTCAGTACAACCATAACTCTGGTCTTCCTGTCTGTGTTACTA
Source organism: Microtus oregoni (assembly GCF_018167655.1). Lineage (NCBI taxonomy): Eukaryota > Metazoa > Chordata > Mammalia > Rodentia > Cricetidae > Microtus > Microtus oregoni. The sequence continues at coordinate 58,438,550 of NW_024543063.1, read as the reverse complement.
CAACAGGTGACTTCCCCTCTCAGGACACACAAGACATGACTGTAATATCACAACTGGAGATTTTGCATTCACAATTAATTGGCGTCAAACACTGTTAAGACTCAACATTTGTAATTGTGGGGAAGAAAAAGTCCTTACCTCTTTTGGGTTTCCAACTAAGTCCAGTTTGAAAAGATTCTGTGAAGAAAAAGGCAGAAGATGTGTTAAAAGCCTTCCTTGTACAAAAGTTGGTCATTTGAACTGTGCCTCCAAGGTACCGGGGTTCCCCATCCCCCAGCTCTTCCCTGCCTATGTTATCTGAGGATGAGCATAGTATGGAACATAGTGAGGGATATCAGAAGCAAGTGGGAAAGGCCATAGGACCCAGAGTCAGGACTGGTGGAGCCCTGGAAAGGATGTCTGCTGCCACTGTCTATATTCCTTTTCACTCTCTTCCCCTGCTTGTCCTTCTGGTAACAATGCCTCAAGTTTCCTCAAGGAAACAGCAGAATGATGGAAAAGTCATGGTGTGGACTGGGTGATCTCAAGGGAGCTGGGATGGATGTGGGATGGACCAGAAGGACAGGTTGTTTCCTTCTCCCTCATTTCCCAATTCAAGATTTCAGATATTTGTGTGTAAGTCCATGTCCCTGAATGTAGAGAGCCATTCAAGAATGGCTATAGGGTAGTGTCCATCCAAGAGAGTTCTACACATCCATTGTGACATTTGGGAAAGAGATGGTCTCTAAGCAAATAGAATATAAGGTTAGAGTTCTATTGTCTTTTCCTTCCTTAAGAGACAGAATTATCTTGATAGAAGACAGCAAAGAATGGAGAACTGAGATGTAGAGACAGACAGATTCTCAATGATGTCTTTCTAAACTCTGGAACCAGCCATGTCTTGAATCACTATTCAGAACATCTCAGTTACCTGAAGATTCCATTTAAACCATTCTTCTTTTCTAATCTAGAATCCTTGCACCAGAAAATCCTGATGCCCACAATCTCAATGGCATTTCTCCAGCCCACTCTTTTCTCTGCTGTGGTCACCAAGATTGTTGTGGTCATAATCCCAAGGCAGAGAAGCATAAGAAATAGTTTAACAACCTGTGACTTTGCTTGGCTTGGGCTACATGCACATGGCAACCTAGGACTCTTACTTACAAGTACTTGGTGCGTACACTCCTCATCTAACAAAATAACTACAATTGATTGGCAGCCTAGGACCCCCACCTACATTAAACTGGCTGCAGACATAAACCACTCCAAACAATGGAATACACTATCCCTAACCACAATAACATTTACCCTCTCATGGACAGCTTCTATTCAAGCATATTTCCGAACATATCTAGGTATAGAAAGTAGGGGTTGATCAGGCCTGAACTAGTTTTTGGTGCATATGCAATACGATGAATTGTGCTCTTTGAGTTAACTTTTAGTCGAAACTTTCTGTGTGTCATCTTATGCTCAAACATTCTTGGGCATGCATAGAATAAAAATCAAAGGCTTCATAGGATGGGATATGCACTGTAAGAAAAGGCATAGATAGTTTAAGCCTATCAATTGAAACAGGGAAGTACCCACACTATGTCTCTTAGCAACTGAATTCTTCCTTTTGGTCTTCATGAAAGGAAGCCTCAAACATCCTGTGGAACCATTAAGTAACCCATTTGATGGGGTTCATTGTCACTCTTGACAATGTTATTTCTTTCTGATCTACATTACTATTTCACCTTTGAAAAATTCCCTTCCTTGCTACTGTGAAATAACTTGGACACACCCATACAAATCCCAACAACTGGTAAGACTTCTACGCTGTAGCTACTATGTATCCCCTCCATGGAGAAGTATCTGGGAAGACTGCTACACTGTATGACATGCCTCTATTAGTGAAGGGAACACTGTGTATGTGTTTGAACATGTGTGCATATATGCTGGAGTAATGGATAATCATGGGTGCCCTTCCTTAAGATCTCAGATCATCTTGAGGTGTCCTTGAATTTTAGGTCCTCTGGGTTTTCCTAAGTCACCAGCTATTTCTGAATAGTCTGGTCCTCTTGTATCACACAGATAATGCTTGAAATATTTTCTTTCTTCTAGTATTAGAATATAGCTATCTAAATTTTCTGAACCTCATTTACTCCTTTTATGAACTTAATGACCAAATTACCAAGGCCATATTGATTCAACTCATGGACAAATAGGGAGAAGCCTGTTAGGGGTTGCCTAGGAGTATCCTGGAAAGTCCATTGTCTGGATAGAGAGGCCAAGAGCTCAGGTGATTCTTGTGCTTATTTATTTTAACATTCCCTCTACAAAGGTGGTAGTTCTTATGACCTTGCATGTTATTTTTCTCTGGATGTTTGTTCTGCTATGTTTTCTTATAATGGAAAATTCCCATGACTGTTCATAAATCCTCAAATGTCACTTCTCCAGAACTATTCCCTATAATTATGTTGAATGTATTCTCTCTCTTTACTGTGCCGTTTAACTCACTTAGTAAATGTATTTGGTCTTTTATGAGTAGTTTTATGCAAGACAGAATAATGTCCATTTTTGTCTGCATTATTTCCACATACATTGTATGAATGGATGGATGATGATTGGCAGATGATAGGTAGTTTGATGGGTGGATGGTTGAGGTTAGTCAATACAAGTAGGACTGGGAAGGATTGGGAAAGAACTATAGATATAAACTGGCTGGCTGGTTTATAGAATATGGAAACATTGAAAAGTCGATGAATGAAAAATTAGGAATACATTGCTAACTTTTGATGAAAGAATATTAGCATATAGGATGAGCAAAGGATGAATTGATTGATAATACATGAACAAATGGGGAGATAGCTGACTATCTTAATATTCTATTGAGGCAGAATAGGAAATTCTAGAAAATTAGGCTATAAAATTATGTTATAACTTAGCTTCTGTATCAAATAATATTGTGATGATGACACACTTCCAAAGACCATATTGAATACTCTCAGCTCCATTAATTCAGGATGGTGTTTACTTCCAGATCCTAAGATACATCCAAAAGCAAGAATGTTCAAAAAGTAAGCTTCATAAGTTTAGAGGGCTGTCATACAATTTTTCATCATGTTATTATTGGAATACCTTTAGCATATGAGTTATTTAATAATAAGAAAGGGAAAATGAAACTCACAACTAAGATCTGAGAACAACAGATTTAAAAGGCGAAAAACTGTACCGTGCAGTTTGTCGAGGACAAGAGGACAGCTGAGCAGATGAAGATTGGAGTCAAGCACACAGAGTGATGGCGACCAGACTGTAGAATGGATATACTTACCATTCTTTGTGAGGTCTCCATGAGTTCTTCCTCTGTCTTCTGGCGAAGGCAATGAACCATAACAGCTGATGTGGTTGTTTTACATCCAGAAAGAGTAGCAACCAGCTGCCAAAGATCACAGCCAACAGCAGAGGTCAAAGGCAATGACTATACCCTCCACTAATGTGTGTAATAGATTCTATCTCATATTCATTTCTCTCTCTCTCTCTCTCTCTCTCTCTCTCTCTCTCTCTCAAATCATGCAGTTCTGGTTGGTCTTGAGTTTGCTATATAGATTAGGTTTGTCTAAAATTGATAGTAATTCTCCTGCCTCTGCTCCTCAAAGTACTGGTATTATAGGCATGAGTCACTATGCTCAGGTTCCACAACCAAATTCTAAAGACAAGTTTTAAAAATGTACTTGTGGTGGTGTGAATTAATATGTCCCCTATAGGCCCACAGGGGGTGGCACTATTAGGAGGTGTGGCTTTGTTGGAGTAGGTGTGGCCTTGTAGGAGGAAGTGTGTCTCTGGGGGTGGGCTTTGAGGTCTCAGATGTTCAAGTTATGCCCAGTGTGGGACACACAGTCTCCTTTTGATGCCTGTGGATCAATATGTATAACTCTCAACTACCTCTCCAACACCATGTCATGGCCATTATGCTTCTGGCCACGATGATAATGGACTAGACCTCTGAACTGTAAGCCATCCCCAGTGAAATGTTTTCCTTTATAAGAGTTGCCATGGGCATGGTGTCTTTTCACAGAAATAGCAGTTCTACCTAAGACAGTACTCTAGCCCATGAAGTCTGGCTGTTGATCCTACCGAGTGTTGCCTCTGCTACTAATTGCAATAGTCGAATGAGTTGAATACACAAGCATTATTCTCCATTCCTGTCAATTATCCTTATTAATATACTTACCTCTAACACCACAAAATATACACAATGCTCTTGGATTTCAGTGCTCCTAAGGAGATCATTTGTTATGGAGGTTTCAAATATCACTTCCTTCTCTTCCCAAATAGTTGACTGTAAGTATGCCACAGAATCTCTTTTTGCCTCAGTTTTTCCAAACGTTTAAGGAGATCTGACGTATATGATGTGACGTCCATCCTAAGACATGTGCAGGATCTCAGGGCATCTACACAATATTATTCACACAAAGGGGCCTTGGAGCCTGCATAGTGTGGTGCAGATGGGGTCCTAGCTGTCCTCCCATTCTCACTTCAGGCATCCATTGAGCATTTGAGATGAACCCCATGGAAAGAAAAATCCCCAAGGACCCTAGAAAAGCAAAGGGCACAGATGCTGTTCAGAGTGGTACATACCTCAGCAATGGGCTTGACATTTTCTGTAAACATAGCAGACGTGAGGACCACAGCACTCTCGGAAATGGCCCTGTGGAAGAGGTTCTTGGCCAGAGGAGAAAGCACCTGGAAGGGGAGAGAAGAAGAGGAGGATATATGCTTACAAAGGTGGTCAGTTACTCTTTAGGGTTTCCTCCAGCTGCTCCTCTGCCCTGGTCATTCCTCTGTGGACATGGCAGACATCATATCTCCCGGTCTGCTTCCCTGACATCTCTTTGGTTTGACATCCCCAAGAGAACATCAGTGGGATGGAAACAGAGACCAGAGTAAGAGACAGAGAAAGAATCGTGTGGCAGGTACTCAAGAGGGCAACTGGAAAGACAGTTTGCTAGATCTGTGCCACAGGGCCTGTCTTATCATCCCAATTTGTCAGAATATATCCTGGGAATAAGATCATGGAGGCCTGCAAAAGTTTTACAGTGCTAATTCTTTGTCATAGTAAAATTTGGAAACAACTCAAGATCCTAATATTACAAAATTTGGCAATAAGGATTTATTCTTACCATGAAATACTGTGCAATTATAAAGATATTGCTAAAGAAGTATTTTATGGGTAGGAAAATATTTATGTTGTATTACATATTAAAGTTTATTTAGGATAAAAGAATTAAAGACCAAGTGTAGATATATATTTGGAAGAAAAAGAAAAAAGGAAAATGATTATGCATGAAATAGATAGAAAAAAGAGACATTATGCATGTATGGAAGAAGTCAGATAGATGATATAGACAGATAAATAAAATTGTGGGTTAAGATTAGAGAAAGAAAGATAAGAATATGACAGTATAATCCCTAGGTGACAGGGAGATGGACAGCTGTCTTCTTTGGGTTAATCTGTATTCTCTCTTTTCTTTACTCAAGCATTTCTCCTTCTGAGTATGAAAACAATATATGTTTGGAAAATAGAGAAAAATACATTAACATTAATTTTCTACTTTCTTTTTTCTTTTTTTTTTTTCTTTTTGTTCTTTTGAGACAGGGTTTCTCTGTAGCTTTGTAGACTGTCCTGGAACTAGCTCTTGTAGACCAGGCCGGCCTCGAACTCATAGAACTTTCTATATATTCTCTAGATATCACTCTGGCTCAGCCTCACACACCAAGGCACTTCGCATCCCCTGTCTGTACCTGTGACCCATGTCTCTGTTCCACCTTCCCCATTCTACCTATCCCTCCACTCTCACACCTACTTCCCCAGGACATCCAGGTTCTTCACAGTTGGCTGCCTCCTTCTTGGACATGCAAAGCTGTCAGACCTCAAGGGAAGCTCCATTCTGCCTTGGACCTTAAGTTTTCTTTGGAAGTAGTTCTGGCTGGAAGCCAAACAAGGACACCTGATCTAACTCATGCTGGAAGTTACACTCCTGTTTGTACTTTTTACCCATCACTACAATCTAGAAAAAGTTATGTGTGTGGGTGTGTAGAAATTGAAAGTTCCTGACTCCCTGTATATGAAATTAAGCAAGTGTGTGTGTGTTTGGGGGGGGGGGCATTGATCCTTAGGTCTCTGCCATCTGATGATGTTCTGTGAGTACAATTTTGTAAGCCAAGATACTCATGGCTGGATTGGACAGTGGATGGATTTCAGGAGATGCAGACACATAAACGCAGGGACACTTACAAGAGCAGAGACACTGAAACCTCCTGCTGACTCTCCAAAGATGGTTACAGAGCCTGGGTTGCCCCCAAACTTGGCAATGTTGTCCTGGACCCAGCGCAGTGCAGCCACCTGGTCCAAGTGACCCCAGTTGCCCTTGCTGTGTTCATCCCCTGTGCTGCAAGAGAATAGATTAGTGTTTAGGCAAAGATGTCATGGCAAAGCTCGCAAGGATCTCAATACCTCAAATGGGCCAGGGGAGTCCTCAGCAAATCCCCAGAATGAAGCTGTCCACTTCAGTCCTGACACAGAAGTCTAACTGGATCTCACTTTACAACACTGCTCTATGTGGGGCTCTACGCTTATCTTCCAGCAGCTCTGTACCAAGGAACCAGCATGTGTCCAGCACTGCTCTGAGCTAGAGCACAGCTGGGAAGAAACCTCAAATCTCTGACTACATTCAGCTCACAATGCAGACCATGAACCGGCAGCTGAAAAGAGAATGATTCCAGATAGAAAAACAAAATCAGGCAACCACCATGGCAGATGTGGCCTGTGGGGTGATGTTTTATTTCTTTTCACTGGTAAGGCCTCTTTGAGACACTGGCTTGGGTGGAGACCTGAATAAAATGAGGACATAGGCCTTGGGACTGTCCAAGGAGTGGAGTTAGACTTAGAAGAAGCAACAGGAGCAAAGATTCCAGGGTTGGGGACAATAGTGTAGACATGGCTGCTGTGAGCCTTGGAAAGTGTTTTTGTGTCATTATAAGGGACATGGACACACTGCTAAGAGACAGCACAGGCTTTCCTGTCTCAGAGAACACTCCAAGAAAAATTACTGTCATATTAAAATGGCAGGTATATAATAATAAATTATTCTAATAATTATCCCTGTCACAAACCCAGAGCATTGATTAGAGTTGCAGCAGAGGGTCACAATGGGTGTACAGACCCAGAGCTCTGATTAGAGTTGCAGCAGAAGGTCGCAGTGGCTGTGCAGACTCAGAGCTTTGATTAGAGTTGCAGCAGAGGTTGCAATCACTGAAAAGACTCAGAGCTTTGATTAGAGTGGCAGCAGAGGTCACAGTGGCTGCTATGGTGTGGATAATAGCTGTTCACCAGTAGTTCACTGTTAGGATTCTGGTCTCTACTGTGGTATGGAATTATTTATCTGTGAAAGAGCATGTAATTGATGACATCAAAGACAAGGTGATTATGTCACATAGGGCACAACTTTAAGAGGGGTCTGTAGAGAACTCATGGGACCTAGTTCATTAGAAAGAACTTTGTTATAAAAATAGCAAGATCTCGACTGGAGCAATGGCTCAGTGTATAACAGCACTTACTACTCCTATCAATTATCCAGCGTCAATTCCCAGCAGCCAGTGGCATCTCATAATCAACCATAACTCCAGTTCCAGGGATCTGAAACCCTCTTCTGGCCTCTGCAGCAATCAGTTACTTGGTTTACAAGCATACATGCAGGCAAAAACCCATATGCATGGAATAAAAATGGCACATCTTTAAAATTTTTGGAAATAGCCAGATCTCCCCTACCCCTGGCTTTCCACCTCGTCATGTGGTCTTTACATGAACATTCTGTTCTTCTACAATGCTTTATTTTTCATCTAAGGGCCTTCAACAGTAGCCTGGCTGATGAAGCTAGCCAATATTCCATTTTCAGCCCCTTGTGTTAAAGAAAACTTCTTTGTAATTAACTCACTTCAAGTATTTTGTCTTATTAACAGTAAACAGACCAATGGAATGGCTAATGTGGAGACAAGAAAGTACAGTATCTTACCTGAAGAATCCCCAAATGCCAAGGCGGTACTGAATGGTCACCACCACCACATTTTCGTGGGCAGAGAGGGCCAGTCCATCATAGGTGGATGCCCCACCCACTACCAGTCCTCCTCCGTGGATCCACACCATCACCTGGACAAGAGCATAACCAAGTTTGCAGTCCATAGCTTCAGTGCAGAGAGCCTGCTTTTGGTGCTGCTGGGGAGTCGGGTCATAGGTAGCAGACTTGGGAACACAGTGAATGTTGTTTCGTTTGGTCCATCAACCTCTGTTTTGCTCACTATGGCTGTCATGTGAACTACGGCAATGCCCATCAAGGCTATAATAGGTATCTGTCTTTTGTAAACTCTCTCAGCTCCTGCCCAGAATGTAAACTCAGTACTCCCTGTATTTCTCATTTCTCAAATGCTCGCAAGATTCTCCAACTGAGAGTATCGTTATGGGAACAGCTCAAAGGTAAATATTGGTTCCCTCATCCTCAGTGAGGTCTTATCACTCTATGCCTCAGTGAAGATGAAAGTGTCAGCTTTTGTATTTCTGCTTCATTTCATCCCAGGTAACTCCTCGGTGCTGTACTAGACTTTCCCACAGGTAAGTGATTTTTTTCTGATGAGACACATATATCCTGATAGCACTCCTTTCTAATGTGCCTCTTTATGCACACCCAAGTCCCCCTACCCTGCCAATCCCATATCATTCTTGCTTTTTCTAGAAAGTCTTCAGTCTTCATTATCTCTGTACTGAGCATATACCAGCCCCTCTAATACACTTAAGCTCAAGAGGAGGTATAATTCATGTTTTTTTATTTCAAGAGCACATCAATAAGAGAAGTGTGAGTGCATGAAAATAATATCCAGATAATAGTAATGAAAATCAAAATTAGCACATAGATCCAGAATTGTCCTACGCACTAGAACTAATGTACCCACATGGCAAGGAAAGTATTTTCTTATGTGACGGGTAAGAAGTGTTCCTCTTTGCCAAGATATCACAGAAAACAGAGGTAGAGGCAAAACTTCCACGTGGCCTCAACCCCTGGATGCCGAGTTGCCAGGACCCAGACTGTCCTGTAGGGCTGCCTAGTATGTCAGCACGGCTGTGAGCACTCAGGAGGTGCAGCTTTCGAGTCACTGAGCTTTCACAGGACAGTCAGTTCCCATGTGAGGAAGGAGGCTGAGGATAAGAAACAGCTCTGCTCTTTCATCCTCTGAAAAGCACAGACCCTATGGCTCTAAAACCCATGTCCACAGCTGGAGGATCTCCCAGGATATCTCCTGTCATGGTACCCTCAAGCCTGTCTTCTCCCTTGGGCATCCCTGTAGCCTCAGGAGAGACTGAGTCGATGTCATCTAAGAGTGAAGGCTGAGCCAAAGGATGGTGGACGATTATGTGAAAATGAAAACTTTGGATCTGGAATCATCCCTGGCCTCTGAGTCACCTCTACCAGCTGCCCTCATCCCATTCTGGTTGCCTAGAAGAGCTGGAGGTTGGAACTCAGCTCTCTGGCCCAGTGGTCCCCACACTTACTGGCATCTGGTCTAGTGTTCCCCATACTTACTGGCAGCCGGCTGTTCTTTGTCAAGTCGGCAGGAGTGTATATATTCAAATAGAGACAGTCTTCAGAGAACTGTAGAGGGATGTTCTCCTTTCTGTTGGTGAAAAGTTCTGAGAGCACCTGTCCTCCAACTGCATCTTGGGAACACCTGGGAGGGGAGAGAGACTATCTGAGGTTCCACTAGATTGAAGTTTCGACTTAATACCCCGGAGCTGACCTTGTACTTGGCATTTTGAGCATATAACTGAAGTCGTCCACATGGGACTGGAGTCATTGTCAGGGATAAAAGAGTCTTTAATAGGTTCCTGGTGGGACTTCTGAGATGCTAGATTCTCCCAAGACTGCAGATGCAGCACTTTGTATCTCTCCCTTCCTGGAGCCTTTGAGGTGGTCCATGAAGAGAGACACTCATATGCTGACTTCCCGAGACAGTGGAGTTCCCTGCACTGTAGAACAAGGTTTGCTCACTGGGTTGTGAGATGACAATGTAGGTAAACATGCTCTTTCTTGGGAATCTTCTATGAAACAGGAAAATGACCTGTAGTGAGAGCCAGCCTGTTTCAAGTCAGGGATGCTATCTTTGGAGGACACCACAGGAAGACATCCTTCTGGTTCTGTCTCTACAGCTGATATACTGGCCAATCTTGGCTAAATTGCTTGCCCTGGCTTTAGCCTGCCATGGCCAGGTGAAGTGAGTGCTGTCTCTAAGCACCTCACCATCTGGCTTGCTAAAGGTTCTTTCATCTTCCTTTCTCAGCAATAATCATCGTGGGTTGCCCTGATCAAGGGTCCCACAGTCCAGTGTAGAGCGGAATTGGTAGCAATAATTGAGTTCTGTGGAGTCCCAGGCCCTGATAAACATGGCCTTGAGCAGGAAGTCATTCGAGACGCTCATCAGCCCCAAGTGTCCACTATCCTGTTTCCCAGATGGTGTCTGGCTTCCGGTTTGTCAAATAGAAACTGGAGGTGCTCAGATCACATGCCTCCATAGCTGTGCCGTGATAGACATGGAAAAGGAAAGGTGGCTTATAAAATGTCTCCAGCCTAAATAATTTCCCCACCCAGCGGGAGAAAGAAGCACAATTCACAGAAACAGAAAATGAACATCCTATAGGGGATGACAGGTTCAACTTCATTAGTGTTTAGAACTTACGAATGAAGAGACCAACATTATTTTTATTTTTACAATGCTTTGCTGCTTATCTAATAAATACATTGTTTTTGAGCAAGGAAAAACCTGGAGAAAGTTCTTTTAAATGGAAGTTTTCCTATTTCCATGGGAAAAGTGTGTGCAGATTAGATATTTCTGGAGACAAACTGATCATATTCCTACTCTTTGATTTAGAAATCTTCTTGAACTTTTTCCCAATTTCCATGATTGTGTGCAAAGATTTGGTTACAGCAAACACGTCACAATGTTGTTAACTGTCAAGGACATTAAAGAACTTAACCCAAATAAAACATTAGAGGCATAAAGTCTAGTTTCATATCTAGTCAATATAACAACTAAACATTGCTTGCTAAATTTATAATGCAGAACAATGTCAATTTTATGTCATCCAAATTTTCTGTATTCATTATCCCTGTATAATTGAGGACAAACACAAACAGACTGAAAATACAACCTCAAATGCTAGCAGTAATTCGGTATAGCTGATTTGTACATAATTTTTAACTTTGTTTACAGTTGCTTCTGTGTTTCCCCTGACTTCAGTTTTCAGTATTTATGTCTTGTATTTACAACCAGAATGGGAAAAATAGAAAGTAATATTTTTAGAAGAAATGAATGCAATGATAAGGAGACAGCTAGAAGTGGAATCTTGGAAAACCCCAACACTCCCTTGCTGAGGGCACAAATACTGTCTGCACTGACATATTTAGGAAGCTGTCTGGACTTTGTGGGCTTTTCCACTTGGTTCCTACGTTGGTTGAGAGACACTAACTACTGCACAGCTGTGACTAGGTGGCTGTGCAGACCTGGGCGTGAGAACTCGCCATCACCCTCACTCTTCACCCATACAACCCCGCCCACCCACTCTCAAGCAACACCAAGGGTCTAGACAGGAGAATAAGGTACCTTACTTCATCCCCTCTACTTTGAAAGAAGCCTACCCCAGAGGCTTACATAGGAGGGTAGGAGGTGGTGTTCTTCACAAAGCTCCAGGGCTCTGCAGGCTGTGGTGGAGCAAACCTCAGGGAGCCAAGAGGAGGCTTGGCAAAGGGGACTCCCAGGAAGACGGCCACAGGCTGTGCAAATCCTTTTAAACTGACATACTTCCCCAGGACTTTGCCATGAACAGTGTTCACCACGGGTGGTGAGGACGGGTGCCCTGCTGGACAAGAGAAAATGGGAACACACCAGTAAGGAAAAGGCAAGACCTGCATTCCTGGTGAGTTTGTCACTTTAGGACTGATGGCATTGATAAAATCATTTGGACCCTTCTGGAACACGCCTTTAATCCCAGCACTTGGGAGGCAGAGGCAGAAGGATCTCTGTGAATTCAAGGTCGGCTTGGTCTACAGAGAGTTTCAGGACAGCCAGAGCTACACTAAGAAACCCAATCTGAGAAAAAAAAAATCATCCAGCCAAAGTCACTGCAGAAAGAAAGAAAGAAAGAAAGAAGGAAAGAAGGAAGGAAGGAAAGAAAGAAAGAAAGAAAGAAAGAGAGAGAGAGAAAGAGAGGTACTGGGCATGAATATGAGCTTTGGCTTCCACTAGAAACGTCCACCTATTGGGATCCTGGTGCAGAGCTGCAGACAGGGCGCGATGATGGACTACGGTGGTCCCTGCCCGCAGGAGGGCTCACCTGGTAGGAGGGCAGCAGACACACCGTACTTACTGCTGAGTGCATGCGGTTGTATCCTGAGATGGCAGAGGGAGTGAGGCCTCCTGATTGGTCACAGGAGAGCTGTGACTTAGAGCACGGGGATGAGTGCAAAAGGGAAAGTGGTAGGGGTGGGGCTGATAGAATAGGAAGGAGAAAGTACTGTGGCTCACAGAAAGCATAGCACCTGGCTGGGAAGGGTGGGTGCCCTATTCCTGCCCTCAGGAGGGGCCCATGGGAGGGAAAGATAATCCTGGATGAGAAAGTACCTGCAGGGGAAGGCCCTGAATGACCTGAAAAAGGGTTTTAATTAGAGGACAAATAAACAGCAGAAATAGTTCTGTGGTAAAGCAGACAACAAGCTTCTAGAATATTCTTTTTATGGTTCTGAGCATACTCTTCCACAGGGGAGGGACTGTGCATCAAGTCATCTGTCCCGTTGTCTCCATTCTTGTAGAAGAGACAGTTTCGACAGCTTTCTCACCTCTCCTATTTCTACCCATTGTGGGACCTGAACAAGCCAGGCTGGTCTTTTCTTACATGACTGGTGGACTTACAGACACTTGGTCATGGCCGCCCTGATGTCTACTCTTGTCTGCCCTCAGGGTCTTCAGTTTGTCAGAACATCCCTCACTGGACAGGCCCTGTTCTCTCATTCTTCATCTGCTTTCCTTTGAATATAGGCAACATGTTAACTTCCTCAAAGTGTGTGGCCAAAAAATACAGGGAAATTCCCAGATTTAGTGAAAAAATGGCCAATAGAACTGGAGACTCCTGGTGGGAATCCAGTTACCCTGTCTTCGGCTATCAATAGCTAATTGCAGATTGTGAATATTCATGGTGTTGTTAACTAGTTAATATGAAACACAGCTGAGATGAACTTTCTGGTAGATATGTACAAACAGCCTCTACCTTAGGATATTCTGGAAGACCATGGAGAATGGGTGGGAGGCTGACAAGCATCTCCAGCAGTTCAAAGAGGTGAAAGAGGGTAGAGTCTGAACAGAAAGAGCCTGGGGCCCGTGTTAGCTTGGCAATGACTTCTACCCTGGAGTGGTTAGAGAAAGATTAGCCAGGGTCAAATGCCTCATGTCAAGTGGATACACAACAATGGCCCAAATATTATATAATTGTGTATTTAAAAATTGTGTAATACATTATGTGCGTTACTGAACACTTCTTGTGTGTCGAGCACCGTCAGTCTCTTTACACAGTTCCTCAAAGAAGCCTTGCCAGCTGCCTACTCAACAGGTGAGCAGACAAGATTTTAAACAACATGTACCCATTACCTAAAGACGAAAATGAGATGGTATTGCAGGGTGGCCAGCAGCGAGGGAAATTTCCACTCGGAATTTCTGTCTGTTCTTACTCTGCCTTGCAGTTTGGTTCAAGCCTTGCACTGTTACACAGACAGAAAGAAGATATGAATCTAGACAGAGCTTTCAGGGTTCTGATGGCCGAGCACTGGGCTAGACTCCAGAGTCAAAAATAGACTTGGAGCCGGGCGGTGGTGGCGCACGCCTTTAATCCCAGCACTCGGGAGGCAGAGGCAGGCGGATCTCTGTGAGTTCGAGACCAGCCTGGTCTACAGAGCTAGTGCCAGGACAGGCTCCAAAGCTACAGAGAAACCCTGTCTCGAAAAACTAAAAAAAAAAAAAAAAAAAAAAAAAAAAAAAAAAAAAAAAAAAAATAGACTTGGGCATCTGTGACATTAGGGAGCTGAGTTCCCAGGTTGCCTCAGTCTTTCCTCCATGTAGGGACACAGGCATATGCCAAGACTCCTCATTCATCTCAGTACTGACGGTGGATTTTACTTTCTATATGTGTTGCTTTGGTGCACGAGGCTCTGCATATCCTGAGGGACCTGTGACCCCCAGGGCCTAAGTAATACAGGCCCCACCCTCATGTTCCTATTTTATCTGAGTTTCTTACCTGGACTACCCCACCTGTCCTGATCTCCACCAACATTCAGACAACAGTCATATAATTCCCAGACCTCCTCAAGAGCTCCAGGTTGCCATCTCTAGCCCACCTCACTTCCCCTCTCCTTTTTTCCAAGTGAGACTACAGTGATTGTCCTTGCCTCGTCCCTCCACTGCCCTGGCTCCTCCAGACTGATCCGGCTGTTTCCTCTTCTACACCATCCCTGTGATCTGTCCCTGTCCCTTGGGAGCTTGAGTACAAAAATCATCATTTCAATGGTCTGATGCAACCAGTTCAAAATTTGTACTAATGCATTAAGTTTTCACCCAAACCTCTTGCCTATCTCTAGACCTAGGGCCATCCTAAGTGCTGTAGAAGCAACCACCTATTTTGTCTTCAGTGAAAGAGGAGGCCCTGGCATCTCTACTGTAGAAGGGGGGGGGTCATCTGGACACTGCACCATTTAGCCACCTCCAAGTTAAGGATATAGGCTTAGAGTTGGATATAGACTTGGAGTTGTTGACTGGGAGTGAGCCTTGTGTCTGGCTCCTGAATTTATATTTCCAACATTTTGATCAGCCCCTCTATGACCTGCGTGCAGACTGACTAAGAATCCCAGGGAAACAGACTAACCTTTCTCCAGCCTCCTTGCGCCAGCTGCCTGCAGCTGGGTATCCGATATCTGTTCTCCCCCATGTCTCTGAGAGACTGAGATTCTTTGTGCTTCACTGCACTGCTTCAGGAAAGCAAAAAAATCACCGAGCAACCAGGATTATTTTGTCCTTGCCCTGCAAATGTCATCATGCCCAGAACAAAGACTGAAAACGTATACCCAAACATTTATAATCTAAAAGAACTTACCCCAAGCTGTGCAAGTAACAAGAGAAAGCCAGACCAGAGGGTAGAGCCACATTGTGGATGGACAGGACTCCGCGGGTCTGTGAGGTACCTGCTGTTCTAGCTAGCAATGCTTCTACTGTGGACCCAGGGACCTGCCTCCCCAGGGCCCGCCCCCCCCCCCAAGTCTTGCTCAACCAGTCCAGTTATGTAAGCTAAGATGACAAAAAAGCTCTCCTCTTCCAAAGAGCTCCGTCTGTGTCAGTTGGGACCTCCAAGCCACGCCCACTAAGAGTTTACCCACTTTTATCTGAACAGCCAGTACCCAATACTCAGATTACAAACAGTCAGAAGAATCCCATCCAACAGCTTCTTATGTAAGTGCTTCTCCCTACAATGCTCTCGCTCTAACCTCAATGAACTTTGGACTCTTGGGAGCAGGCAGCAGCAGGCAGGTGCCTGCAGGTAGGGGCATGTTTTGGTCTGAGGTTCTTATACGAAGCAAAAAAATTGTTAGAACATCCTCACACTGTTCAACTGGGAAGTGAGGACACATTGCTCAGTCTCCCTGGACTGGCATTTCCTAGAATCCATGCTCTCAACCTTCAGAATCTTTGCAGGATTTGCGCGAAGTGACCTGGCCCACCACATGGCACTTTCAGGGTCGAGGAAATCTACCCTTGGGAACAAGGCCCTTTGAACACAATGTTCATACAGTGAATGAGCTCCATTGAAATCCTTGCCTCTGAGAGTCTATGTATATATGGTTTCTTCAAACATTTGCCGACTTGCTTGGCCTCTCCTTTCATAGGAGCGCACAACAGCAGGTGGCGGTAGGTGGTGCATCTCTAGAGTTGCTGGCTCTAGCCTGTTTCAAGAACGTCCATCGCTTTTCATGCTTTCATGTCTGGGTACTTCTTTTCATCTTATTGTTGTGTATTTGGTGTATCTTACTTAGCCATTTATTTTTAAGTCTTTGAGATACATCACTAGGTTGTTTGTGTTTCCATTTTCATTTGATTTTAATTTAATTCAAAATTACTTAAAAACAGGAAATTTCAACTCATTCATTTTGGAAAACGTTCATGAACTCCTTTGTTCTGAGTCCTGTAAGTCGTGTTTCCATTTTCATTTCACGTAAGGAATTTTGTAATCTGCTCCCTCTTTGTTCTGTTTCTTTAATGAATCATTGTCCATTGCAAATTATATTATGCAGTCTTCATTATTCATACTTGTCTGATTTCGTTATAGTTTCATTCTCTATGATCTGACACAGTGAAAGAAGGTATTGCACCTTTTCTATTCATATTTGTAAATGCTTTATGTTTGCTAAGACTTTATTGTCTAAACTGACCTGCTGGGTAACCGTCCACAAGATGATGAAATGAGTGTGGATTTTGCATCTGTTATGGAATACTCTGTAAATTTCTGTGAAGTCCGTATGATGTGGTGGGTAATTTAATTCTACTATTAATTGACTTTTTTATTTTGATGATCTCCCTATTAGTAAGAGGAAGGTATTGAAATCACCCATTGTGTTTGTGCTAGAGGTCCTGACATTACTGCTACTGTGTCGGTACCCTAACATTCTATGTATTTGTAATCATTATATTTTGGGTTGGGTTTGTGTATTTATTAATATCTCTTCTGACTCATTCTGCGATGAAGCCTCTTGAGTTCAGTATGATTATAGTTTCTCTTGTTTGCTTTTATATTATTTGTTTAGATATCCTTTTTCCCCCTCTGTTTGTTGATGTTTTCATGGTGAGGTGAGTTTCTTGCACGCAACAAACTGTTGAGTCCATTTTTAGCAATCTAATCAGCTAACCTGTGTCTTTTCACTTAAGAAATAAGACTGTTTACATTTTTTGTGCACTAGTTTTGCTGTTTATTATTTTCTTCTAGTAGTTTTGAGTGGGTTATGCCTGCCTCTTTCTCTTCTGTTTTCCAGAGGTTTGGCTACTCACTGATTTAACAATGTTTAATTTTTCATGACCCTCATTTGCTATTTTCTTTTTCCTTGAGACTTAATCTTTCTCCCGTTGTCATGGTTGATTTTTATCTTACTTCTCTAATGCTGGGTTAGCACTCACAAATTCCTGTAGTTATATATTTTGAAGGCTTTTTTTCTCTACTTCAATTTTAAAGGATAACTTTGTTGGTATAAGTAATCTAGATGGGTTGTTATTTGTGTTTGGCAATTGAAAAAAAGGGAAAATAACAGAATGTACTAAAATGCTAGAAATAAAATATGTTTACAAATAAATAACTAATAAAACAGAAAATATGCAAAAGAGAGAACTGTGAAAGAAGGGAAGGGAAAATATAATTAAACAGCAAAATAAGGCCTTGTGCGATGACTCAGTAGGTACAGCCCCTTGCTGCCTGACGACCTCATCCCACCTTGAGACAGGCACCCTGGAGGGAGAGGACAGACTTATATAAATTGTATTTCTATTGCTTATCATAACCAGCAGGGTACCTTTTCTTTTCTTTTCTTTCTTTCTTTCTTTCTTTCTTCCTTCCTTCCTTCCTTCCTTCCTTTCTTCCTTCCTTTCTTTCTTTTTGTTTTTTTTTTGTTTGTTTGTTTTGTTTTTCAAGACAGGGTTTCTCTGTAGCTTTGGAGCCTGTCCTGGAACTCTTGCAGACCAGGCTGGCCTTGAACTCACAGAGATCCACCTGCCTCTGCCTCTTGAGTGCTGGGATTAAAGCCATGTGCCACCCCTGCCCGGCTCCTAGCAAGATACTTTATGAGTGGAGCCACTTGTAACTCTTCAGATACTCTGATCACCAGAATGAGCAGGGATGGTCAGCGCCGGCGTTGCCTTCACAGCCAAGCCTGGGTTGAACTGATGGTGGCATGCGCCATGTTGTTAGCGCACATTTGTTTTGCTGACTGGGTTGAGTGCAGTGTGTGTTGTGATACGCTCTGCTGTTACAACATACACACTGAAGGTTTGGAGTGGAGTGGTAGATTGAAACTGTCTCCTCCCCCCACCACCGCGTGATACTGGACAGCTGCCCACACAATCCCGTGACCACTGACGTTCTCACAGCAAAACAAGCCCTCAAGGCTGACTTGTCAGTCTGCCAACAGAAATTTGCTGTGGGTTCGTGGAGCCGTGGAAATGCTGAAAGTATTTCTTCTAGAGAAACAGTCTTAGACTCTGCTTCTTTCTTAAGATGACCAGGTCTCCACTAACAGTACCCCCATGAACTTGTGAGTCTTTTGAATGATTATTTACAATCCCTAGTCTACTCAATTTAACACCTGCAATATTACTCTGTCTAGATCTGCTGCTCATTTATTCTGTCTCTTGTTAACCAGGTCTTCTTTTCTGTGGCTGTAACTTTTGCATTTAATATTTGATACTGTGTCTACAAAAAAAAAAAAAAAAAGAAATAAACTGAAGTAGATGGCATTTGTGAATAAAATGGGCATGCTTGTTTTTCTGTTAGTCTGATGGAACCCCAATTCTTTGCTTGTGTGTGTGTGTGTGTGGTAAAGGGCTTGAATTTTTCTAGTATAGGATAAAAATGAGGCTTTGTTTTTTTTTTCTGTTCTCTCTTTACCTAACACAGACCTACTTCCTCCAGACTATGCTAATGTTATCCAGTGCCTTGTTTATACTGTATGTTAATGTTAGCCAGTGATTTATTTACACTATATGCTAATGTTATCCAGTACTTTGTTTACACTATATACTAATAATAGCCAGTGCTTTGTTTATGCTTTATGCTAATGTTAGCCAGTGCATTGTTTACACTATATGCTAATGTTAGCCCGTGCTTTGTTTATGCTTATGCAAGGTCTGATTCTGAAGGGCTTATTTATGCCTTGCTCAGTGCTCAGCTTTCAGCCTGACCTGTGCAAATTTTCTTCACAGTAATTTCTCCCACACCCTCATTAGTCAGGTTTCTCATACTTGGTATCCAGCAGCTGCTCACTTGAATTTGACATAGAAACCAGTTTCCAGAATTCTTAGAGGACCCAATGTTCCTGGACACTGGAATGCAGATTTTTCTGTGACCTGGTCCTTCCTGCTAATATCACTGCTAATAACACCACCCAGGACAGTTTCCTCCCACTCCCCCCAGGTATGTATATATATATATATATTCTTTTTCTTCAGCCACTGTAAGTTTTTAGCATGCCTTCAGAGGAAAGAAAGCCTTATACTTTTTCTTATGGATGTCATTCATCAGGATAAAGAAATCAGAGTGGGTCTTTATGTGGATGCCACTATGTGTACTTGACTAGAGAAATCAGTGTATGCATGGCTCCTCTTGGATCTGTGGTTCCAGGACTTACATATTCTCCTGTTAGACTTCACTTCTCCTCAATACTCCACTAATCCCTTTAACTTCTTCATGTGTTGATGATGTCAACACTCAGCAGTAGAAAGAAGGTGAATCAGGACCCCCACCTTCATTCTTGCCTTTCTTTAGATTTCTGGGTAATCATTCCCTGAAGGTATTCTCTGCAGAGACGTCTCCTATGATGTTGTCACTCTCCGAGGAGCATAGACTCATCTCCAATCCAGAATATCAACCTCTATTTGATTTACAAAACAGTACCCAAGTTGAGTCCACATGCACAAATATTCTCTCCCAAGCTGCCCTGACCCCGCAGGTAAGTCAACGGAGACCCTGGGTTGTGGGGGAATGAGAATTGAAAGGGACAAGAGATACAAGAGATAGAGACAAGAGAGGATTCTGATCAAGTCTTGTTTATTCAAGGGAATAAGCAAGGTAAATAT
The DNA here is from genome assembly GCF_018167655.1 of Microtus oregoni. NCBI lineage: Eukaryota > Metazoa > Chordata > Mammalia > Rodentia > Cricetidae > Microtus > Microtus oregoni. The sequence continues at coordinate 58,418,615 of NW_024543063.1, read as the reverse complement.
AGGGTAAGGGAAAGGAGGAAATTCTTCTTGTGTGACTGGGTAACTAGGCAACCTGACCATGTTCTAATGGTCAGGTGGAAAGTCCCTAACTGCAACATGCAGAAAATCCAGAATATTCAGAACACAGGTACAATGGAGCAATAATTCTTTACAGGGTTAGTATTTGACAGATCAGAACAGCAGGAGAAGCCAAGCATAACAGGGTGGGCAAATCCGATCCAGGGAGTCTCCCACAACCCGCCTCTACCAACTTCTACCACACAATTCCCTAGTCTCCCCTACAACTCGTCATTAGCCAAAATAGTCAACTGTGGAGTAGCCACATTTGGGCTCCCCTGGTCCTCTGAGACTGGCAGAGCTGTACATTCACAGTTCAGTGTGTCCTGTCCATGGTAGCTTCTTAGCCAGGAGCTCAGTCCAAAAAGCCACTTGTCTTTTAACCTCTGGGCTTCCTGGATGGTAGCTCCAATCTGCAGGTACCCTTTCTTCTGGTCATACTCTGGCCAATGGGGCAGCCCCTTCCCATTGGGATTCCTGGGAATAGAATCAAATAGAATTCATTAAAACTGCTCTGGGTTCCTATCATATGTGTGGGAATCCCTGGTTTATCCCTTCCAAAGACTTGTGCACCAGAGACGGGAGCAGCATTTTCTGAGCCCTGTGGTCTCAGGGTTAGAGCTGATCACTTAGAATTTAAAAGCCACCCCTTAGTATTGGGTATCCTTGTTGTCTCATCTCACTCACCAATCTGGCCCCATCTTGGACCACCAGCCTCACCCATTCCGAGCAAAGTTGGCCCAGAATTTCATCACCATCTTGCTGAGATTGATCTCCTCTCTGAGGCACCACCTGTGAGCAATAAGAATAATCTGTTTGAGTCAGTTCATGATTCATGAGCTAACAAGCAGTATCACTTAGGAGATTATTAGAGAAGTAGAATTTGGGCTTTCACACCCAATCAAAATCTCTGTTGCTAGGAGAGTGTGCTTATTTGGTGTACAATTTCAGTTTGAGAATTACTTATCTAGGACACCGCAGACATGTCGTGCATTCTCTTGGTGGTGATTCAGACCCATTGCTAATCTCCTTGATTTGGAAATGCCACAGATGTAGACTTCAGTGGATCATGGGATTCTCAGGATTTCTGGATCTTACATTTTTTCTTAGTATTCCCCATAAACCCACAATTAGATGTCCAATAGCCTTAGGACATATTTTTGAGAGCTGTACAGAGTGTGTCATAAATAGCCATAAGGTGGATCATGATCAGTCATGAATCACAGCAGCTGTTGGAAGTCAGGGTACTGAAGACGTTCTGAATGGTTTTCTTTAGATATCATATTATTAATATAATAGAGGCAAAGTATCACATGTGGCTAGGTACGCATATGGGTAGACAGATGCACATGACAACTGGCTCACAGTGAGGAACAGCTTGGCCTCATCCTCACTCACATTCTAATGTGTCATTTCGAGCAGGAAATGAAGCAACAATGACATTCTGTCTTCCAAGTAGACACTCAAATGACCCATTTCTCTTGGTGCCATTACTGGTCAAGGTTCCAATAGAAGTCTGCTGGCTTCCCATGAGTGTGTGCCTTTCTCATGTGTGCTGGAATGGGAGAAAGGCTTGACACTTGACAATTGAGTTCAGCCCTGTTACCCTGAGTTGGGAAATGAACATCAAGAGAGGAGGAGAAATGTGCTCAAGTCTACAGGAGCAAGACCGGAACCCAGACTTCCTGGCCGTAAACTCACAGGCTGCAAAGCTCCATTATTACCTTACCTCTTAAAATCAGGGCACCGAAGACAGAGTAGACTTCATCTCCATGGTCTCCTATCACGGTACTGGGTTTCATTTCTGGTAAGAAGCTTGGGTGATATTGAAACTCATACATATAGGTGGGGGCTCCAGTATCGGGGAAGACATGGATTCACACACTGTTCAAGTTGCCAGACACAAGCCTGGATGGTATCAAGGGCTCTGTAATGCAGGAGACCTCTGACCATCAGTGCCACAGAGAAATGGTTTAACCAAAGCTTCTTGATGTGTTTAGCCCTGTGCAGCTTGTGGAAGTAAAAGTGATGTTCATGCGAGGGAAACGATTTGTGAATGTACTGCATCCAGTAAGCACGGACTGTTCACTGATAACTCACCAGTGTTCATTTGTTTAAAGATCTGCGACTTGCTGGGTGTCCTCCATTCAGCCTGCTTTAGGCATTCTACGTGTTTTTCTCACCTATTCAGAAAAATGTAAGGGACTTCTAAGATACTTGTCTGAAAACAAATACATGCAGACATGGACACTGGTCACTTTTGTCACAGGAATACAACGCTGGAGAAAACTGTCCTTCCGATGTGAGGGAATGGCAGCTTTCTGAGACAAATCAAGTCTTCCGAAACTCATCACTCTAGACATGCCTTACAGGAACCCTTAGAGTTTTTGTAATTGAAGCAGAAAGATAATGATGGGTAACAGGAGACAAATGAAAGCACAGAAGTTAATGATAGAGAACAACATAACACGATACAGAATATCTAGCATGTCCATGGCAATCTTGCTCCAAGTACAGGGACCAAACAAAAGTATTATAAGAACATAACTAAGTCAAATGATAGCAATCGTCAAAATATTTTCACCACAAAGTGATTTATATTATGGCTTTAGAGTCATAAGTAGAGGGGTGTGAAATATGGAGTCATTCCAGCAATTAAAATTGTTCTTGGTATTCTACACCAGAGCATCTAAGTATATAAATCAAGTGTTAGAAGATCTGAAGGGCCAGAGAAGTTGGTTGTAATACAGTAATAAAGGGGTCTTCGGTACAAGAGCGCTATTAATGACGGAACATTCAGATAGAAAGTTCCTAAGGAAACGTGATCCTGATCAGTATTTTGAAAAGTCAATGTAATAGCACTCTACATAATATTCCACCCAACGCCAACAAAATACCTATCACTTCCAAGCACTCACAGATCATTCTGTCAAACGGGTCCCATGTGAGACACAACACAATCATCATCTGATACGAGAGGACTGGAATTAGAACAAGTATCGTTTCTGATCACAGTTGGATTGAAACTGAACATCAACAACAGAAGGAATTTTAGAAAACTCATAGACTCATGGAAAGAAACATGGTCCTGAGTCTCTAATATGTCTGTTATGAAACAAGTGGAAAAAATAAAGCATATTGAAACGGGGCTGGAGAGATGGTTCGGTGGGGGAAGCATTGGCCACACATGAGTGTGGACAAGTGTTTGGATGCCCAGCATGCATGCAAATACAGCACGCCTGTGGCATTACAGACAGTGTAACCCTAGAGGGCTGGAGGCAGAGCCAGGGAAACTCCAGAGCAAGCACACTACAATACAAGCTGAATTGTCAGTCACTGAGTTCAAGCCAGAGGTCCTTTCTCAATATACAAGATGGAGAGCAAAAGAAGTCTGGTCTTTACATTCACACACACAAGTGTGCGTCCACACACATATGAACATTCATGGAGTTTTGTGTGTGTGCATGGGTGTGTGTGTGTGTGTGTGTGTGTGTGTACAAAAATGGAATCTCAGCTTACCAAAACTTATGGGTTATAGCAAAAGCAGTTGCATGAAAAACATTCAAAACATTAAACAAGGACATCTAGAAAGAGGCAAAGTACCAAATGACCCACAGTTATACAAAAGGGATTTAAAAGAATAACAAAGTGAACCCAAGGATAACAGGAAGAGAAATAATCAGGATTAGATAAAAAGCCAAGGCCTGGAAAGTTGGCTCATCAGTTAAGAGTACTGGCTGCTCTTCTAGAGGACCTGCCTTCAATTCTCAGCATCCAGTTCTCAGCTTCCCACATGGAGGCTCACAATAAGCATACACAGCTCCAGGGGATCCAGTGCCTCCTCTGGCTTCTGTGGGCACAAGGCACACACATGGTGCACAGACATGCATGAAGGCTAAATGCCCACAAATATAAAACTAACTAAGTAAGAAAAATTTTAAAAAGTGATTTCTGAAACTATAAAATAGGATAAAAGAAATAGTTTTTTTCTTTTTTAAAATAAAAGCAAAACTAACAAAACTTCAGTCAAACTAAGAAAAAGAGAAGACTTACATACATGAAAGAAATGAAAGACCTGGTGTTATAAATGCCACCACAGAAGTCAGTGGAGAGTAAGAGAGTATTCAGACTGTTTTATACACACAGCCTGGATTACCGAAGAGACAAAAAGTTGTTTTCCAACCAGTATAGTCTACCGAGAATGAAGAAGGTTTGCAGAATTAGATCAGTGGCTAGGTGGAAGAATGATGCTCTTCCTGAGGACCAGAGTTTTTTCATAGCATCGGAAGCTCTCAACCATCAGCAACCACAGCTTCAAGAGATCCAGTACACATTTCTGACCTATACAGCACTTGTAACATATGTGTGCGTACACACACCCAAACACTACAAATAGGCTAATTTAGTGATGACGTAAGCCTCCTATCTATGAATAAACAGCCCACATTCTGAAGACTTCACAGTGATGATATAAGCCTTTTATCTATGATCTAATTATGAACAAACAACCCAAATTCTGATAATTTCACAGTGATGATGTAAGCCTCCTATCTATGAATAAACAGCCCACATTCTGATGACTTCACAGATGACACCACAGAGAAAAGCTAGTGTCAGCCAAACAATCTCCCCAAATTTCTTTAAAAATCAAGAAAGTGAGAGTAGTTCCAGGACAGCATTACCTTCAAACTAAAATAAGACAAAGACATTATAAGGACAATCCAATAGCAAATACACCATATCGTCCATGAGTATAGCATCTGAAGCCTATGCTCACTGTAAGTCATTCTACCCCATATTTCCCTGTGCTGTACATTCATCATCTTCAAAGCGATTACAATGTGACACTTAGCTAATGGATCTGACCCATGTATGGAAAGCAACTCTGTTATAAATTATAGCTCTATGTTCAGCGAGTCCGGTTTTATCCCAGACTTTTTCAGACCCTGGTCAGCTCGCCTTGGTGAGTTCCCGATAGAACATCCCCATTGTCTCAGTGTGTGGGTGCACCCCTCGTGGTCCTGAGTTCCTTGCTCGTGCTCTCTCTCCTTCTGCTCCTGATTTGGACCTTGAGATTTCTGTCCGGTGCTCCAACGTGGGTCTCTGTCTCTGTCTCTTTTCATCGCCTGATGAAGGTTAATATTCAGAAGGATGCCTATATGTTTTTCTTTGGGTTCTCCTTCTTATTTAGCTTTTCTAGGATCACTCGCTGAACATAGAGGACAATGAGGACTACTGAGAACTCAAGAACAATGGCAATGGGTTTTTGATCCTACTGCACGTACTGGCTTTGTGGGAGCCTAGGCAGTTTGGATGCTCACCTTACTAGACCTGGATGGAGGTGGGTGGTCTTTGGACTTCCCACAGGGCAGGGAACCCTAATTGCTCTTTGGGCTGACGAGGGTGGGGGACTTGATTGGGGGAGGGGGAGGGAAGTGGGAGGAGGTAGCGGGGAAGAGACAGAAATCTTTAATAAATAAATAAAAAAAGAAAGAAAAAGAAAAAAAATAAATTATAGCTCTACCATCCAAGGATCTTAGGCACTTTCTCAGGCTCTCTCTCTCTCTCTCTCTTCTTCTTCTTCTTCTTCTTCTTCTTCTTCTTCTTCTTCTTCTTCCTCTTCCTCTTCTTCTTGCACCATCTTCAAAACTCTTAGGAATATGTGATATGATCTTAGGTTCTCTGGAGTTTCCTAAAGATAGAAAGTAATCTTGTATGTGATGGGTATTCCTATGGATGGAAGAAATATTTTTCCATTCTGGGTATACATACGAACACATCTGTGGGGTCTATCAGGAAGGTAGGTGGCTAGACAGGAGCCCTAGTCCATGAAGAGTCAGTGGCCAGGTGACAGGAGCACCCTCAAGATTCCTGTCCTCTGTCTCCCAGCATAGACTTTTGCTGGGGAAACCTTCAGAAGCTAGATTCACCTGGCTCAATCTTTCACACACTCAACTGGAGATATGAAATTAGTTAATGACAATGAGGTAAGAATGATAACCAGTGTCAGGTTACCTTCCAGCTAGTGCAGGGAGAAGATAGTTCAGCCTTCTCCATACCAGGCTTTCCCTACAGCCAGCTAGGGGCAACGAGTCTGAGGTTCTAGGAGAACATAACCAGAGACAGTCAACTTTCACTCTGTGGTGGCTGTTAGCCACTTCTCTTTCTTAATATACCAGGAAGATGTCATAACAGGCAACCTTATCATAAGAAAAAAACATGGATAGTGTAAACAATTACAGCATCAGTTCAGCTGGACAAAAGTTGGGATGGGGAGGGCTGAAGGCTTAAGAGAGGTGACTGGAAAAAGGTAGGATGTGTTCTTCTCACTGAGGTCATTGGGCAAGTTTGCTCTTGTGCAGATCAGGCCAATGCCAATACCAAAAACAGAGCTGGGTATCAATCCACAAATAGTCCACTATGATTTCCAGGGATCACAAATTCTTCCCAAGACCGAAATTTTGCCTGCAATGATATTTCTAGAGACCCCAAATTCAAAATGACCTCTCCTTTAGCATTCATTGGCTCATTGGCAGGATGTTGAGCCTTACAGTAAGGACAAGGACTTAGTGGCAGAATAGGAATCAGTTCAAGGGAATGATTTACTATGAAAAATATTGACCAGATTTTGGGGTCCTCCCTTCTATCAGGAAAGACATTTTGTCTTTAGAGAAAACCTAAAATTCCCTCCCTCATCTCTGTCCTCATGGAGTAATGTCAATATTTTCCTAAGAAGTCAGGACAGTGTCCAACTATTTAGCAGTGGACACATACACTCACTAACAATGCTGCCTTGCCAATGCTGGTTGGCCTTTCAAACCTGGCAAATATTCGTGGTATCCAGGTTAGGAAAGCTATCTCAAGTTTTTTAAGGAAACAAAAATCATAAAAATGGATTATGTTCAATACATGTTAAATTTTAGCCCCATTTGAGACTCAAGCAAAGAGAAGAAGCCACATCTAAAACTTGCCTGCTACTGGCCACAGCTTCTGATGTCTTTCTTTCTTTTTTCTTTCTTTCTTTCTTTCTTTCTTCCTTTCTTTCATTCATTCATTCTTTTCAAGTAAAACAAATTTTATTCAGTGGATTGTCACTGGGTATATCAAACACACTATAGGATGGGCCCTATGCCCAGGGTGAGTTGACCAGCAGAAAACAGAGTCCACATCATTGTGTGAACTTTTTAGAAAGAGTTTGTTTTATATATATTTTCTTTTATTTTTTTATTATTTTTATTGAGCTTTACATTTTTCTCTGCTCCCCTCCCTACCTCTTCCCCTCCTCTTCAACCCTCACCCAAGGTCCTCATGCTCCCAATTTACTCAGGAGATCTTGTCTTTTTCTACTTTCCATGTAGATTAGATCTATATATGTCTCTCTTAGGGTCCTCATTGTTGTCTAGGTTCTCTGGGATTGTGATTTGTGGGCTGGTTTTCTTTTCTTTATGTTTAAAAATCACTTATGAGTGAGTGCATGTGATAATTGTTTTTCCGGGTCTGGGTTACCTCACTCAAAATGATGTTTTTAGCTCCATCCATTTGCCTGCAAAATTCAAGATGTCACTATTTTTTTTTTCTGCTGTGTAGTACTCCATTGTGTAGATGTACCATATTTTCCTGATCCATTCTTTGGCTGAAGGGCATTTAGGTTGTTTCCATTTTCTGGCTATGACAAACAAAGCTGCTATGAACATAGTGGAGCACATGTCTTTGTGGCACAATTGAGCATCCTTTGGATATATACCCAAAAGTGGTATTACTGGGTCTTGAGGAAGGTTGTTTCCTAATTTTCTGAGAAATCACCAGACTGACATTCAAAGGGGCTGTACCAGCTTGTATTCCCACCAGCAATGCAGGAGTGTTCCCTTTACCCCACAACCAATCCAACATAAATTGTCATCAGTGTTTTTCTTGGTGTAGCCAAATTCCTTGGGTTGAATTGTCCTTTTAGTATTTTGTGTAGGGCTTAGTTGTGGCTAGGTATTGGTTAAATCTAGTTTTGTCATGGAATATCTTGTTTTGTCCTTCTATGGGTATAGTAGTCTGGGCTGACATCCATGGTCTCTTAATGTCTGCATAATGCTGGACCTTGACCTTCTGGCTTTCATTGTCTCCAATGAAAAGTCAAGTGTAATTCTGATAGGTCTACCTTTATATGTTACTTGGCCTTTTTCCTTTGCAGCTCTTAATATTCTTCCTTACTCTGTATGTTTAGTGTTATGATTATTATGTGGTAAGGGGACATTTTTTTGGATCCAGTTTATTTGGTGTTCTGTAAGCTTCTTGTATCTTCATAGGCATGTCTTTCTCTAGGTTAGGAAAGTTTTCTTCTATGATTTTGTTAAATATATTTTTTGTGCTTTTGAGTTGAACTTCTCCTTCTATACCTATTATTCTTACATTTGGCCTTTTCATGGTGTCCCATATTTCCTGAATATTTTGGGTTAAGCCTTGTTAGATTTAATGCTTTCTTTGACTGATGAGTCTATTTCTTCTATTGCAACTTCAGTGCTTGAGATTCTCTCTTCCATCTCTTGTATTCTGCTGTTCATGCTTTTGTTTGTGGTTCCAGATTTTTCTCATGATTTCTGTTTTTATAATTCCCTCGACTGTGTTTTCTTTATTTTCTCTATTTCAGCATTCAAGTCTTGAATAGTTTCTTTTATATGTTTGATTTCTTTTTCTTGGTTTTCTTTAAGGGATTTGCTGATGTCTTCTTCTTCTTCTTTTTTTTTTTTTTGTCTTTTCTTCCATTTCCTTGAGGGAATTTTTCATTTTCTCTTTAAGAGTTTCAAACATTCTCCTGAAGATATTTTTTAAGTCATTTTCTTCTGCTTCATCTATATTTATTTGTCCAAGTCTTGCTGTTATAGGGTCTTTATGTTTTACTTGTGTCGTGTTGCTCTTTGTGGTATAGCGTGTGATCTTACCTTTTCTACTCATCTTTTCCTCTAATAGGTGTGTTTGTGGCTGTCGATGATTCTGTTGATTAATCTTCTAGTGGCCAGTGAATCCAAGGCTCAGATGGTTGTTCCTCATGATACAATTAGTGCCATAATTCTAGTTACCCCTTTGGTCACTCCATGTTCCTGGAGGTCACTCAGCACTCCTGGGCTTTGCTCCATTCCCTTGGAGTTTGCTGTCTCAGGCCTGCTCCTGCCTAGGTTGCCAGCTTTGACCTGTTTCTGTAAATCCTGGTCTGGATCTGCTCCTGCAGAGGTCCCTGGCTTGGATTTGGTCCTGCAAAGTTCTCTGGCTCTGGTCTACTCCCTTGGAGTTCCCAGGCTCTGATGCACCCAGGCCCTCATAGGTTCTGACTCAGGCTTACTCCCTCAGAGGTCTCAGACTCAGGCTCAGACCCACAGAGGTTTCTGATTCTTGCCTATTCCCTTTGATGTACCAGACCAACTCCTGAACCCACAGAGGTCCTAGCTCAAGCCTACTCCCTCTGAGGTCCCAGATTCAATCAGAGATATCTAGTTCTGCCTACTCCCTTGGCGGTCCCAGATTCATGCCCAGACCTCCAGGGGACCTGGCTCGGGCCTAATTCCTCAGAAGTCCTAGGCTCATTCCCAGATCCACAGGGGTTCTGGCTTAGGTCTGCTCTCTTGAAGGTCTTAGATTCATGTCTGGACCCTCAGGAGTCTCTGGCTCTGGCTCACTTGCTCAGCAGTTTCTCCCCTGTACCTGTTCCTTGGAGTTCCTTGCTCTGGTCCAGGTTGCTGGCTCAATCCTGGTCCACCAATGTCCCTGAAGTGGATCCGCTCCTGCTCTGTGGAGTTTGCTTCTTCAGACCCACTCTGGCTTAGGTAGCTGGTTCAGTCCCACTCCTGTGGAATTTGTTGCCTCAGGTCTGCTCCAGCCCCCATTATTGCTTTCTAGAAGCATTATTGCTTTTTTGTAGAAGTGGTCAGTGAATCTCAATCTACAAAACCCCACACCAGACTTTAGAGCTGCCCAATAATGCCAACATGTCTGGAGGGATTCATATCTTTTACTTTATATATCAGCAGTCAATTAAGATTATTCCCTTTGGATTTTTCTATGTAGAAAGCAAAATTCTAAGAGGTGACCTGAAGTCCTAAGAAGCTGACAGGACATGGCAGCATAGATGTCTCTGGAGGCTTCAAACCACCCCCACAGCCAGTTCATTCCCATTAATTTCAATGATTGTAGGAACTTGGCATGTTAAAACAGGATTTATACAAAAGCAAGGCAAAACCACTGACCTATTCCCCAGCGTTTGTTGGTCTGTGACTACTTAGAGATGGGCTGAGGTGGAGAACCCTGCATTGGCTTTGGCTCCACCACTTATTTTTGTTAATTTTTTTAAGAAAGGGGTTAAGCCAAGGGTGGTTCCAGATGAGGAACTAGTTCATACACCATGCTCTATGGCTCACCATGCACAGAATCTATAAGGCAGCTTCCAATGTACTCTGGACACACACTGAAGTTTTTAAACCATGTGTGTGTTTATTTTAATGTCACCCTGCCTTTTATTCTGTGAGAGTTGTCAGAATCTGAATGAGATCCCCATGGGAAGCCTTAGCCACACTCAATAATAAAAAGCTTGTAGATAAAGGAAAGAATATTATTGTGTCTCTCAGACTAACGGGCCAGCAACTGACTATTCCACCTTGGACCAGAGCTCCCCTAGCCATTGACTTTGGAACTCTATTATGGATGCTTACAGTCAAGAATTTAATAGTCTTCTTATTTTGGCTGCCTTCTGTGTTCCAGCAACCAAAAATCACATGCCTTCTAGCACATCTTTGCTCCTTGGTTAATTTTATCTTTTTTCCCCATGTTAATGCTTTTTCTTTTCCTCTCAGGTGATCCCCATTTCTATATACCATTTACATTTCTAGTTTTGTTTAAATGCATTAAATGTTTTTACTTTAAAAATTTATTCAAAAGGAGGTTTTTGTACACATTCATAAGTGGAGACATATAATATATGCAATAAATTCAAGATAAACATCCACAATGTTTCACTATATTTTATAAGGGTAAAATACTGGCAAAATAAAGAGATACTATGATATATGATAAACCATCTGGTTTATAATAGTGTATAAAGTCACTCAGTGTGTAAACTGATGAATGAGTGTTACCCAGTAACTGCAGACAGTATCTCCTTTGATCTCCAGTCTTCATCCTCGGAACTTCAAAAGGCTTCCATGTAGACCTTGACCTCCTGATCTCCTGGTGTCAATTTTTTTTTTTTTTTTTTTTTTTTGGCTAGGAAAACAGAAGAACACATTTGCTATCCACCTAGTGGTTGAAAAGTCAAATTGCAGGCACAGTGCAATAGGAAACAACTTTATATTCCACAGTGTCTAACACAAATGGGAAAGGGGAAACACACGGTGGGGTGAAGGGCTTGGATGCTCCAGGAACCAAGTACTGAACACAACCCAGCAAGGGTAGTTCACAGATCACCCAAAGAGGCGATTCCAACTTAGTTCTGATTGTTCTCTAAAATTCGGATCCGAGTTGCCACGCCTTGGTTTCCAATAGCCAGAAATCCTAATTTAATGTGAAGCCTCTTGATTCTTAGAGGGCAGCTCCATTTTCTTGGAAATATTAAATGAACTAAATCTAGCAGTTTTCGTGCAGCCTTCCGTGCTCTGCTGGAGAGGTCCGAGGCATCTCCCCTAACTGTGATATTACACTACCACTTTCCTGCAACCTTTGCCATTGCAGCAGAGGCTTCCAGGATGAGGCTCTTAGCTTTACTCTGCACCCAGGGCTGGATGCTAGAGCTCCAGAGAACAGCTTGATCTACAGGAAGTGGAAGGCTCAGTTGAGCTACGCAGGAGCATGGACTGGAGCATGCAGGCTAAATGGCTGACTGCTCCTGCAGGAAGAAGCCCTCAGCGTTTGGAAGGCTTTTTATCTGTCTCAGAAGTCAGGGCTGCCTCTTAGAGAACTTCTAAGTGCTCCTCAGCAGCAGACAGTGATTGGTCCATCCAGTCCAGGACCCCGGTTAGGTGGCAGGCATTCTTGATCACTAGCACCAAGTGACTGACGATAGGAACAGTGCAGTTGTCCCTGCATCCAGGAGCTTGGGGTCTAGTGGCAGTTACAGACTTCACAACATTGTCTACATGGACTCATCTGCTTAGCCATCACAATAATATTGCTCACACTTGCTGAAGTCTTCATCTTGGCCCCAGAACCCATTGTCATGGCAACAAGTTTTTCTGTCAGAGTGTGACAAATCTTCAGTATGGTGAAGCAGTGGGATATGAGACCCGAGGCATCTTCAATCCAGTCTTCATTCTCCACAATGGCCTCGATGTGGGTATTAATGCTGACAACGCCATCCATCTAACTCTGAGGGCTTAGACTGAGTCTACCTCGCATTGATGAGGTCCAAAATGGCCTTGAAATCACAGCACCGGAGCAGGTCTCGAGGACAGCACTAGCACTGCCTACAATCTGCCACCAAGGCAGCAAACAAAGCTAGGAAGATAGTGGCCAGTACACTTATGGTGACAATCACCACAGTCTCCACACTTCCAGAGGCTCCAAAGTTCAGTTCAGTCACATCCTCTGAGCAGCTGGAAGCTCAAATGGGGCTCCAGAGTGCCCCCAAGGCCAAGTCTAAGTGCTTCCCCATTGACCAGCATCAGGGCATGCCAGGAGCACGGGCTCACATATGTTTTTGTAAGGAAATCATTGGAGCTGAAAAGAGGAGGACTACACAGCAGCCTCTCTTTAGGATGTAGCTACCACATGAAGGGGGATTCAGCTTTAAAAGATCAGGATAATGATTAAGTAGATTAAGATGAGAGCTGTCCTCTACCTCAGACTACGCCCTAATTGGTCAGGACCCAAAAGGCTATTGGCTGAATGAATTCTCATAAGAGCCCAGCTATACCACAAGCTGGCATCATAGAACTCAGCATCATACTTTAAAAATACTGCTTAGCCATGTTCATTGCTGCTTTATTTACAATAGATAGGAAATGAAAATGACCTAAGTGTCCTTTGACTGACAAATGGATGCTGAAAATGTGCTACAGCATGGAATACTATTCAGATATAAAGAAAAATGAATGCATGAACTTTTCAGGTAAATGGATGGAACTAGTAAAAGATTATATTGAATGAGGTAACCTAGACCCAGAAAAACAAAGGTCACATTTTCTCTCACTGGAGGTTCCTAGCTCCAAAACTTCAGAAGTATTTGCATAGCCTGTATAAACTACAGAAGTCAGGGAAGTGCAATAGGACCATTACCAGGATAGAGAATTGGGGAGCAATAGAGAGGGAATAGCAGAATATAAGTGATCTGATAGGGAACTGGTAAAATGGGGGTGCTCCTTAAGGAGGAGGAGGGAGGTAAATACAGAAGAAAGGTGAGAAGAGGCTTAAAGGAGGGAAACAATCCAGACTCTTTGTATAAAGGGGTGCCAGGGAGCTGAGGTGATACTTTTAACCAAACATTCTAGTCTTTCTTTGGATAAAGGGGTGTCAGATCAAGTCTGGCTACTTTCTGCAGACATGGAGCAACATGCAAGAGGGGAGAACTGGGAGTAGGTGGACTCATGCTCAGCAAGAGGTATGTTTGGAGAGGCATCCAGGTTCCTGCCATCCTGTAGATGTTAGGCATCTCTTCCTTGAGGGAGATGAGAAGGCAAGTGGCTAGTAAAAAAAAAATTGTTATTATTGGCCCTATGACTGGGGCTAGCCATGGGAATGGTCACTAACTTCCAGAAAGAATAAGACAGAGAGGTGTTCTGGTTGTACAGGTGAGGCTCAGGTGTATAAGTGAGACACAAGAGCAGATATGTCCTTCTAAAAACAGATTTTAGTTGATAGGTGTCCTTTTGTGCCAGGAGAGTTGGAAGCAATGGGGAAGTCCCAGAAGCTGGTACAGGCGTTGGCCTTGTCTGGAGGGCACTTTTATAAGTTGGTCTTGGCCCAAATAGCAAAAGTAAATGTAAAATATGCTTGAAAATGGGTGGGGTTAAAGTAGGCTTTGGAGACTGTTAATTTTTACCAGACCAGATTTCTTGAGAGAGCAGCGGAACTCTTTCCCAGGAACTTACAGGTATCTGTGAGACAACTGGAACAGCAACATTTTAGAAGACAATTAATGGGAATTGGGAACTTTGGATTTTTTAAGATACACCCGAAACCTGTTAATCCTAGACTATAAAGCCTGTGAAGGAGCATACCTGTTTGTATTTTTTTTTTTTTTTTTGTTTTTTTCGAGACAGGGTTTCTCTGTGGCTTTGGAGCCTATCCTGGAACTCTGTTTGTATTTTTTAACAGGAAACTTAACAAATGAGATAATGAACTACTAGTACCTTAAGTCATCAAATGCCATTAGACAAATTTAAGAGGGAGAAATGAGCAGAAATGAGACAGCTTTTTTTTTTTTCTTTTTTGCTACGCACGCAATCCCAAGTCTCTCCTTAGTCCTTGGAGAATACCAGCCTTAGAAGCAGCCATTAGCTGCTGAGTACAAGAGGCCCAAAGATTTTCCTGGGGGGGGGGGGAGATTTAGTCTACCTGTTTTTGCAGGATGGGAGGATCCATCCCTGGTGTAGCATTCAGGAAGCTGAAAAGGTAGAAGGCAAATAAGTTAAATTTAGACATGTACTTTACTCAATTAGTTGCAGCTTACAAATGCTAGCAAATATAAGAAGATGAAAAGAAATGTTTTAATAAGTCAATAGCACATGTGGATACTCTTTCCTAAGAGGGTGGTGAGGTCAAAATGAAGGTTAGCCACGTGTTTGTATTTTTCCAGAGTTGTTGTAATCTGGAGCTATAAGTTTTACAGATCTTAAAACATGCACATATTCACACAGAGAAATAAGACAAGCACACTGTGGAAACAAACACTCATACTCACACAGACATAAGACAAGCATACTGTGGCCACATTATTTTAACAGACAGACAGATAGAACTTTTTAGGAACCTGTGTTAGCTGACCCACTTAAAATTCCCAGCGTAGGTAGGCAGCAGAAGCCAGGGAAGCAGCCAGGTGATTCCATTAAGGAAAGGATTAGCAGATGCTACAAGAGGGAACAAGGCAAAGGACAGAACACCTATAGAGTTTTAGAGTGAAAGGAAGGGGAAGATGGATCCAGTGTAGAGAACAGTAAGAGACAAACAGCTAGGGAGGCAGGGAGGGAAGCAGCGAATGGGAGTAGGGACAGGAGCATTGCATGCAGAAACCATGGGATTTGGAGTCTTGCTTGCTTTCACAATAGGCGTTAGCCCCAATTTAAAAGGATTTTTGTAAAAGGTAGCCCAAGCACATCAGGAGATCAGGCTTTGAATTGCAAGAGCCCATTTTTTTTTTCTTTTTACAAGTATATGCTAAATGTTGGAACTCAAGCCTCTCATGTTTGCGGACAGAGAGAAGTGATGGTGCTTTAAATGATAAACTATACAAAACAGTATGTGTAGATTCAGGGCAAGCCCCAAACTAATCCCAGTGACAATATTCACAGATCTGCCAAATGTGCTCCTAAAAATCATATGGAAACAGAACAGACACCGAATAGACTGGGAAGCTTTAAATAGAGAGAGAGAGAGAGAGAGTAATGCTAGAGGAACAAGAAAGTCAGGTTTTTAACACACACTGCATAACCTAGTAACAAAACCAGGATGGTCCTGGCATGAAAACAAATATCCAAACCAGCAGAATGTAATGGAAAACCCAGAAACAAATCCATGCTTCTACAACTGATCGGCTAATTTATAGAAAAGACACAATTTTCAATAGGTGGGGCTAAGGGAACTTGAAGATGATTTGAAGATTAAAACTAGATACCTACCTCTTCCCTGCATGAAAATCAACTTAAAATTGCAGGGAGGAATGTAATGCCTGAAAGTTTTAACCACAGGAAGGAAACAGGATAAACAATTCAAGACTTGGTACAAAGACTTCTTGATTGGCACTCCCAACAACTGAGTAAATAGCAGCAAGAATTGGAGCCTAGGATTATCTCCAAGGGCTCTGTGCAGCAAAGGAGAAAACTAACACAGCAATGAGGTCACTAAGAATACTGGAAAATTGTTGCCAGACATTTACCTGTCAAAGGACAAAGAATCTGAATTACGATGGTTAATGCTGATTGTCAAACTAATTGGTTGGACTGAATAACCCTCAGGAGATTAGTAGAACATACCTTGCTGAGCCCATGCCGCAGGACCCCCAAATAAGACCACCACAGAGCCAGTATCCAATGCAAACACACTGGGGTTTATTGTTTATAAGTTAGCTAACTGGGACACACCTACACGGCCAAGGGCTTCAGAGTAACGGGCTTTTAAAGGAAAAAACTGCAAGCGGAGTGGTACAAGCCTTGGTGTTTGAAGATTGGGCAAAAGTATTCAACTTTTGAATTCTTTAGTTGGGGAATAGGGGAATTTAAAAACCGTCAAAACAGTGGTTAATCGAGTACCTACAAGGACATTTGAAGCAAGCAGATGTTGTTTGGACACTCTAGTGGGCTCCCAAGGCAGACACAGTTTCTTGGGAATGTTTATGACTTTGCTGGGCTGCATTCACCCCCCACCCCAGTCATGTCCTGTCTAAAATAGAGTTCTTTCTCATATGTGTGATAGACCTTCGATGGGGCTTCAGCTTGCCTATCCAGGTGCACACCAATTCAGAAAGAGCTGTCAGAGGCACCATCAACAGCTGTCACACCTCCCCTCACACCCATCACTACTGTCATTTGCCTTGTTGGTTCTTAAAATTCGTGCTGGTCTTGAAGTTCTTCAGTGCTCCCAACATCTGTGTTCAAGCTGCATTTACCATAATACCCTCCATGAGTGAGCAGCTGTGCCTGACAATCTTGGTGTCCATGGCAGTTAACCTCAGCTGTCCACTTGATTGGACAAAGCTATAAAGCCTGGTCCAGAAGACTACTAAAGGGCACTGGATGTGTGTGTAAGGTTGTTCCTAGAGACCACTAGACCACAAGGCTCTGACCTAAGGGACGACTCATCCAATGGATGAAACACTTGAGCAGATACGGGCAGGTGGTGGAACTGTGAGGGACGGGCTCTGTCTGTAAAAGCAAGTCAGTGGAGTCATGCACGTCCTACTGTGGGTTCCTCTGCTGTTTGCTTCCCATGATGCGGGTTTTTCCTCCACACTCTGCCACCACCACAGAGTAAAATCTCTGTAGCTCTGAGCTAAAGTAAATCTTTCTTCCCAGAATTGTTTATGTCACAGCTTTGACAAATTAGCTACCATGCGACATCATGAGCTCTTGCTGAGGTTCTTTTCTGGCCACTGGAAACAACTGTGCTCGTGATTGCAGGAGATGAAGGTGCCATAGATTGCAGCCCTTTGGAGAAGCAGTTTGCAGGGGAGATGTGGCCCCTACTGGTTAATACAGAGACCCCTTTCAGTGCAGAGAGGAAAACCCTAAGATCCTTTGTCTGGTTATTGCCCAGAGCTCTATAACTGCCAGTTAAAGTGGGCATGCCTGGATAGCCTCCTCATCTTTTCCTTGTGTCACTTGCTCATCTTACTATGGCTGTTTCTGAGATTACCTTCTAAAATAAACCGTATTTTCTAATGGACTCTTATAGGTAGAAGCAAAACAGGCATTGCAGACCATAGGAAATCAGTCTTGGAGACCTGATATTCACCAGATTTCTCAACAAATTTCTTGGCTATACCAAGAAGAGAGCAGGTCAGAGACCCAATAAGTGAACCTGTGTCTTTCTCCCATCCGACACCTGAGACTCAACCTCTGTGGCCTCAGAATACCTTGACTGATGAGACACCGAATATCACATCTGCAATCAAGTTCAGCAATAGGCCTTTTTTTGGACCAGGTCATCTGTCCCTCTTTAATACCTCTCAGGCTGCTGGAATCGGGTTCTCAGAGATGTTCTGAAATGGACCAGAAAGTGACCACCTCACTTGGTAAGTAATCGAGCTTCTGCAGTCACTTAAGGACCACTTAAGAAACTTTTGTTGATCCTGAAGATCTTGAGCACTCTGTCAAATCCTTCTGGTGCTACCCAGAGAAGACCAAATGCAAAGAGATTCTCTTGTTTTTAATTGTCTTGAAGTCATTAGTTTTGAAGGCCAGATAGAAGAGGCCCCTCTCACAGAAGTCGCCAATGCTTTAAACACTTCTCCAGTGGACGCCAACTCTCCTTGCCTCCTATAGAAAGCATCTCTCCTTTGATAATCTGGGGAAAGGCAAATTTTCAGGATTTTTCCCTGTGCTCTAGTGAAATAATACCTTTTGTATCTTAATAATTAACTTCAGAATAAACCTGGAAAATACAGGGGAGAGGAAAGACAAGAATACTAAGATTGGGTGTTAAACAACTTTCCTCTAGTTTCACAAATCACAAAACACCCAGTGACCTGCAGATCCATTACGTCTGTGTCTGAGCAAAGCACCCACAACTGTCATCACCACAGTGCCCCCTGCCTGCCATACCTTCTCATAACAACCTGCATAAGTCTACATAAGCCCTAGCTAAGTCTGCATAAGGGTAACTACCTGCATAAATCTACATAAGGATAGCTGCATGCATAAGTCTGTATAAGCCATAGATACCTACATAAGTCTACATAATGATAGCTGCCTATATCATTCTGTGTAAAGATAGCTGCCTGCATAAGTCTTCACAAGTCATTGCTACCTGCATAAGTCTGCATAAGAATAGCTACCTACAGATGCCTCCAATCCCTATCATTGGTTCTCAATCTTCCTAATTCTGTGACCCTTCTATATAGTTCCTCATGTTGTGGTGACTCCCAATCATAAAATTATTTTATTGCTACTTCATAACTGTATTTTTCTACTGTTACAAATCATAGCGTTATGAATCTTACATGCATAATATCTGATATGTGATCCCCAGGGGGGCTGCGACCCACAAGTTGAGAACTGTTGCCTTGGAAGCTCAGGCCTTTGCTGATGATAGCCTTTATCTTACTTTGTTTCTCGCTTTCCGAAGAAATCTTTCCCCAGCAACTTGTCCTGTTGTTATTGGGATTTTTGAATTCCATAAAATGTGGATTTTTTTTCCATGGTGTTTGTAAAGTAGAATAAGCAGAAGACTAGAACTGAACCCGGCATCTAAGCACTTTTTCAGCTTATATATTAGTTTGTGTTTAAGAGGACACATTCACCTTCATTTCTCAACCAATTCCTATGATTCCTCAAACTCTTACAAGAATGGAGTAGGCCTGCCACAGGAGGGAAGCAGCCATCTTTTGGTCTGTTCCCTCCCCCCACCCTGGGAAGAGAAACCCATCAACTGTTGAAAGGTAGTTAACATGCTCTGCCCAGTACCATTACGGACATGAAGGTGATGGGCACCCAAAAGCCAGCCTGGGGCCACCTGCCCTGGGTGAGCAGAAGAAACCACAGGAGCCATCACGGTGAGCAAACATGTGGTGGGGGATGGGAGAGGGGGCAGAGCGGTTCATATGCTGTGGCGGAGAAGACAGAGAGGAACAAGTGCAGTAGGGTAAGTCCTGGTGCCGCTGCCAGTGGCCCCGGAGTCTGCCCCAGTTATACAATTGTCACCACATTCAGAGAGTCTAGTTTGGTCCTATGCTGGCTCCTTCCCTGTGTGGCTGGAGTTGATAAGCTCCCATTAGCAATGGTAAGCTGTTTCAGTGGGTGTCCCCATCATGGTTTTGACCTCTTAGCTCATATTCTCACTCCTCCCACTCTTCAACTGGACTTTAAAAGCTCAACCCAGTGCTCTGCGGCAGGGCTGTGCCTCTGTTTCCATCCAGTTGCTGGATGAAGGTTCTACAGTGACATTTGAGATATTCATCATTCTGACTACAGGGAAAGGCCAGTTCGGGCACCTTCTCTAGGAGTGTTTTCAGCCTTAAGATCAGGGGAACACTGTGTCCTTGATTATTGAAGCTGCTGATTCCTTGGTGATTTGTCCATCACTAGCAGTAATGGTTACTAACAATTTCTAGTAGGCCAGTTTTTTAAATCACTTTTTAACACATATTTTTTTTGTCCATTTCTTAAGCTGCAGTAGGCCTTTACCAGGGCCCTGAAGGAAATAATGTTTGTTGAGTTTTCTCCAGCAGTTTAAGGATTTCATTCATCAGAGTACATGTCTGAGCAAGGCTGTAAGCCACACAACTGGAGATGAACTTCTAAGGCCTTGAACATGCATCTGATTTTTCCCCATGAGGCCCTGGCAGTGTACATAGAGAAGTTTGCAGCTGGTATAAATTACTCCTTTAATATGCAGTTCCTGTGTCTTTCAACCTCTGATATTAGTTCCCAATTCACCTTTAGCACTTTAGTAAGTTTTAGCATCATTTTTTTTTTCATGTTGGGTGATATCTCCCAGCTGGAGGTGAAAAGCAAGCCTATATTCACAGCTTCTTTTTCCTGCAACAACATGTTTCTTCTCTTTTTGCTTTCAAGGTAACTGTTTTTATGATTCCTCTTTGTGGGATATCTTTTCATGTTTTCATAAATTCTCTCTCTTTTTCTCCCCCTACCTCTGCCTTCTGTGTGGTACATACTTTTATCTTAAACCCAAAACACATATACTTATTTGATCTTAAAAAAAGAACATTTATTCTCCAAATTGAGGCCAAAAGTATAAAACATCTCCCATCCCTGGCTTCTGTCTATCCCTATGACAAAATTCTTCAGGATCCTTCGAGATCCATCTTTGATTAACAAACACTTTTACTAGAAGAACTCTATCTTGGCTTCTCTGATCTGAGGCTGGCAGCCTTGCATTCACAGCTCACTGTGGTCTGGCCGGGGTTGTTTCTTGGTCCGGCGCTCAGTCCAGAAAGTCGCTTCCTCCCCTTTCAGTCTCTGGGCTTGCTGAGTAGTAGCACCAATCTGCAGGTACCCTTCCTTCAGATCATACTCTGGCCAGTGGGGCAACCCTTCACCATTAGGGTCCCTAGGAACAGAACCGAATAGAATTCGTCAAAACTGCTCTGTGATTCCTTGCATTTTCTTAATGAGATCTATAGTGATCCGTGGATTATCTGTTCCCAATCATTGCGAGAGATGAGGAGAACCAATGCAAGAGCGATGGTTTGGAGTGATTGGATCTGAGTTCACCACTAAACTTTAGAAACTGTCCTTCCTCCTGAGTGTCTGAAGGTCTGATCGTGCCCACCACCCCAGTCCCATTTACACCAGCAGCCTCACCCATTCCGAGCAAAGTTGGCCCAGAATTTCATCACCATCCTGCTGAGACGGATCTCCTCTTCAGAGGCGCCACCTGTGGGAAATAAAAACAGAGAGAGGGGGTTAAAAGCATGTCACTACTAAAAGAATAGCTCTTGATCCCGCCAGCAGCAGAACTCAGGGGTTAGAAAGGTGGAACTGTGGATCTTAGTCCTTACCTAAGGTCTACGAAATCCTGGTTCACCGATGTAGGTCTTCAGACTGAGGTGGATAACTGGTCTAGGGTTTAGCAGCGAATTGCAGCCCATCCAATACGAGCTGTCTTTATTTTCCATGCTCATCTGTTTGTTCTCCCTCACTCAGGGTAGAAAGATCACACCCTGGTTTCCTCTACCCCATAATATTGTTGTTGGCTCATAGGTCTTTTCTTAGTCTTATAAACTTATGAGGGTTGAGAAATACAACAATGCAAATTTCTTAACTGGGAGATTTCCAGAGACACTGATGTGTTATGAGGCGGATTAGGGGCCACATGCGATTTTTGAAAGTAGAAGGTTTAGGAATGTTTTTCTCAAACATTAACCATGTCATAGCCTGATATTGTAATATTAACTATAGTATTAACAAAAATACATGTGTTTTAAGTATCTGCAGAGATTGGTGGTCATACCAATACATGTGAATTTGATACACAGTTAGCACCAAGTCTGACCTCACCTCCAGTCAGTCATGTTTTGATATGTTATTTTGAGTATAAAATCAAGAAGTAGCCTTCTTGTCATCAAGTGGCTTACTATGTATGATAGACAACATCTTTTTCTATTGTCAATCATCAGGAGTGTGAGAGCAGTTATGTTGGGGGCACGTTAATATATCCTCCTTAATGTATGTTAGGTCAGGAGAAAGACTGGTTACATTCATGTGTACCTCACCCCCATTATACTGAATTAAGAAATTAGGATCAAGACTGGAGAAACTTGCTTAAGGCTGCCAAACCAAGACTGGAGCCCAGACCTCTTGATTCTACCTTCATACCAGCTATGAGCCATTACCTCTTAAAATGGGGGCACCCCAAACAGAGTAGACTTCATCTCCATGATCTCCGACTACGTTCTTGGGTCTCATGTGTGATGAGAAGCTTGGGCGGTACTGAAACTCATACATGTAGGTTGGAGCACCAGTATCTGTGAAGAAATGGATTTATAAAAGTTCATATTATTTGACATATACCCAGATAGAATTAAGGCTCTTCATACCTTTGAAGGATGCCTAGTCATAAGCACATGAGAAAATGATCTTCAGGAAAGCTACTTGATTTGCTTATATTTGCAATTTAGTAGAAATAAAAATAGTGTTTGAGTCTCACGTTAATGCAACTATAATGAATGTATACAATAAACCTGGCAAATACACTATTAAGTGTTGATGATAATAGGCTAGCTTGGTGTTTTGTGGGAGTTCTAATAGCAGGAGCAGGTGTGTCTTTGACTCTTTTGTTGCTCTTTGCACCCTTTTCCTCCCATTGGTTTTCTTTGTCCAGCCTCATCATGAGGGCTTCTGTCTTGTCTTATTGTATCTTGTTTTGTCCTGATTGGTTGCTATCTCTTGGAGGCCTACTCTTTTCTGAAGGAAAGTGGACAGGGTGTGGCTCTGGAGGAGAAGGAAGGTGTGGGGGGATCTGAGAGGACGAGAGGGAGAAGAACTGTGATGAGGATGTAATATATGAGAGAAGAATCTATTTTCAATAAAGAAGAGGCAGCGAACAAAAGCAGAAAGGACAGAAAGCCTTCCACCATGGACAACCATCAAGCCACAAGGGAGGGCAGCCAGAAAGGGAGAAACAAATCAAGGACTTGGGTAACATCAGCAGCAAATCCTAAGAAAAAACAATATTGAGTTTTTCCCTGTTAATAATGCCCTCCAACATAAATAGATTTTACTCTCCTAAGAAAGGCAGAGACTTTTTCTCACTTTTAAATAAAGTCTTATATCTTTTGAAGGTGAGGAACAGGAAGAGATATTATATACACATAAAAACTAACAGAGAAAAGAAGTAGCTATGGTTATATGAGATGATAAAGTTCAAGCTAAAACTGTAAAAGTAGAGAAATAAAGGCTTGTATGTTGAATGAATTGGTCAATTTATCAAGAGGGAATAACACTTGTAAATATATATGTATACACCTAATATCGTAACATCTAAATACATAGAATATAGATCAAATGATCTTAGGGCAATAAAGATTGCATACAAGAACAGAATGGGACTTCCCCATTATCTGTCCTTGTGGTCTCTCTGCCTCTTATTTGCTGTGTCTCTTGAGACTCTGAAGAAGCCCCGTCACCTAGCTTCTCTGGGATTGTAGATTGTAGTCTTATTATCCTTTGCTTTACATCTAATACCCACTTATGAGTAAGTACATACCATGGCTTTCTGAGTCTGGGTTACCTCACTCAGAATGATTCTTTCTATTTCCATCCATTTGCCTGCAAATTTCATGTGGTCATTGATTTTTTTTTTGCTGCTGAGTAGTATTCCATTGTGTAAATGTACATTTTCTTTATCCATACTTATTGAAGGGCATCTAGGTTATTTCCAAGTTCTGGCTATTGTGAATTATGCTAGCAGAAAATTCTAAAAGCTATGATATTGGCCTTCCAGGCAAGATGTGCTCGATGGTGCAATAGTGCTTATAGGGCTATTTAGCTCTCTGATTGGACTGGAGACTTGTTCCACAAGAGAGAGAATTCATTTCTGCCACTATTAATCTGGTCAAAACAGCACAGATGAAATCAGGGAACTCTGGGGAGAATTTATTACTGGTTTTTCTCCTCATTTTTTTTCTAAAGAGGATTGTTGTCAAATTGTCTTGCAGATGCTTATATTCATCGAGTAGTGCAATTGTTTGCACCAATGTTCTTCATAAACACTGATGGAAAACTAATCAACAGAATACAAACAAACCAAATCCAACTATTAGACTTGTGGTTCAAACAGAAAAATGGGGTATGGTAAGATATTCCTGGAAAGAATGAACCTACAGATAAAAGCACTGAGATTACCAAGGAACTGAGATATAATAAATAAATAGGATAGTATTACAGAATAAAAATAAGCAAAAAAAAATCAGTAGTATTAATACGCCCCCAAAGAAAGCTCTAAAACATAAACCAGGAGAACAGTTTCATTTGTACTAGCTTCAAAAACCACAATTTCCATAGAAATAAATTGAAATAGTTCCATTTTTCCTATACAACAAAAGCTATAAGAAATCAATGAAATAAATTAGCTACAATTAAATGAAAATATTTCATGTTCATGGCTTAGAAAAATTTTAACTGTCAAAATGCCTGTATTACCCGAAGCATCCTACCAGTTCACTTTAGTACCCAATGAAATAACTCCAATATAATTTCTCATATAGCTAGAAAAAAATAGAACCATTTCAAATCATTTGGAACCAAACGACACACAGAGAGGCACAGACACAGACGACACACAAACATACACGCACATACACACATACACCCACATACACACATACACCTGAATCAAGAAAGAAAGTTATTGGTCAAACAAAACAAAGCACCAATCCACTATCTAACTTCAGACTAAAATAAAGCTCCATAGGAGTTCTCCAGCTGACAGTGCTGTTTTAAAAGGTGAGGATGTTGGGCGGGGGGGGTCACCCCACAGAGACTAGGCTGCTGGGGGTGGATCCTTGGGATTCTCTTTCCTGACCGCTTGCTGCATCTCTCTTCCTCTTTGCTCCTTATGTGCCATAAGGAGACCTAGTTTGCTCCACCATGCTCCCCAGAATGATGCTCAGCCTCACACCAGGGATACAGCAGTGGAGTTGGCTCACGGCACAGTTAAACAATACAAATATGTCTGCCCTCTCTGGCAACGTTCACATCAGGTATTTCGTCACAACGACAACAAACTGAGTAAGAACTCCCATGCTGCATACCCACTACCAAACTCCTCCTGCCCTCTCTGCCCTGAGCAAACCTCCTCACCTAACTAATACTGTCTCATGGCTCCTCTGTCTAGTTATGGAGTTTAGAAACAACTTAAGACTATGACGTTTGCCTCCTATCCCATGTATCAGCAGGTGTGCTCCAGTCTTGCTGGTACCCATGTCAGAGCAAGGAAGCCTGAGTTCTACCTCCAGCACTGCTTACTCTTTGCTCCAAAGCTTACTCTGGTCACTATAAACTACTCTACCCATGTGTGCGACAGGTCAAGCACAAACCCTTTAACTAACAAGTTAAAGGTAAATACCCTCCCTTCCTGTTCTGCTGGGACAATCCTGAGACCTGACATACGATTCTTCCCGAAAGATTCCACAGTTCCAGCTGTCCGCAGTGGACACGACATGACAGTGCTTCATTGATTGCCCTTCATCTCTCTCCTGCGACAGCCCTCACATCCCGGTATCAACTACCAAATTAACCACCTGCATTTACACCTCTTCCTCAGAGCCTGTCATCTGGAAAGCAAAACTGAACAGAAACTTCACTGAATAAGACTTTGCACACTGACCATGAGAAGTTCCCACATCTGTCTATCCTAAGAAGTGTGCAGGTTAGGGACCAAAGCAGGAGAATCTTGTCTCTCTCCCCTTCAACTTCTGGGACTCACCTCTGTGACCACGAGCCGCAATCACTGATGGGATACAAAATGTCACATCTCCAATGAACTCCAAGATTCCGTCTCTAATTTTGTCTGGCTCATTGCTACCTCTTACATACTTCTCAAAGGCAACTGGAATTGCATCCTCATGTATTCCCTGAAATGAACGACACAAGCGATCAGCAGCCTGTCCAACCAATTGAAGTTTCATTGAGTCTGACCTTCCTATGACCTGTGCAAATCCTTCCTGGGTGATGCTGTGAGAGACATTGAATTGATCCTTAATTTGAGCCAATTCCTCAAAACTTCTTAGCCAATGGGCCACAAATCTCTAGATGCTTACCAAATGGGGAGTTAATTTCTGCAGGAATGCGATGGCCATCTTCTTGTCCCATTTTACATCAGTTTGTGGAAATCCCATCATCTGTTACAAAAAGAAGAAAATGTTAAGCCGTTGTGAGTCCTGAACCAGGAAACCCATCCACTGCGAGTTGTTGTGGAGATCCAGAGAACCAGAGAGGAAAAGCACAGGATGGAGGCATCTGTGCCACAGGCCGATTCTCCTGGACTCCCAATCCTCCTCCACTTTCCGCTGGACCTTAGTTAATCAGGTTATGCGACGGTTATGCCAACAGACTCCCACCCAGCCCAAGAACTTTAGAATGCATTGAGAAAAGACAAGAAATAATTGATATAGAGTTCTCAAGCCTGGGCATCTCAGTTGAGCCATGCCAGAGACTGTTCCCTTGCATAAATACACAATAGCAATGGAAACAGCTGCCCAGATACAAGGCAAAGCTTAAATACAGAATTCGTAGGAAGTACAGAGTGGAGGCATGATAGCAGGTGGGTGGAGGAGCATCTGTTGAAGGGGTCTGTTTATGCTCACTCACTGTTGGCAGAAGCCAGCCAAACTCTTGCTTGTTGATTCCCACAATGTAGGGCACAGTGTTGAAATTCTTCTTGGCCAGGATCTCTTCTGGTGCCTTTGGCAGCACCACTCCATCAAGCACAGTTGGTAAAAATGTATTTCTCTGAGGAAGAGAGGAGCATAGTGTCAAAGATCACCTGCATCTCCTCCTGCTCTGCTGGTCTAAGGGGCAGCTGGAACATAGACCCCATGTCTGTGAGCAGTAGCCACAGAAATCGGTGTCCTTAAAAGGTCTGTAAGCCACAAAGACCAAAGTTTGGCATTTGTGAATGACGAGGTTAATGGAAACAGGAAAGTGAAGGGGGGGAAGCATTTTTATTAAATATGCATTGTATATGAAATACTTCATACAGTCATAAGCATATATATATATAATATTTCAATCATACATATTCTCTAGAATTTATTTTCACTATTCCTAGTAGTTAGGTCTATAACGTTTCCCCGAATGCTGGTTTAGTGAATCCTGGGGCTTTGTTGCAATGAAATACTAGATTAGGAACCACTGGTAACAATATTGTCATCATTCTTATATATGGGTTCCAGCTTAAAGACACATTATCTAACATTGTTTTCTCAAAAATAATTAGTATATCTAAGATTTATTTATAATATAATTAAACACCATCTGAGCAGGTTTGCTACTTTCTCAACCCTTGGTAATGAGACACTAACTTTCTTCAGCTGCAGTTTCATAGTTCTGTTGCAGTTTATTAGCGTTATGTGGATGCTAACTATGTGGGAGCCACAAGTGTAGATGCTTTACTATCTTCTCCACAATTTTATCATGTACTTAGGTATCCTATGACCATTTCCCAAAATGATCAAACTAGAAAACAGGCAGATCTCTTCTCCATCATTTAGGTGTACTGTGTTGTTGATCCAACACTGACTTCATGGGCAAGAACATCATATTCCAATGGAAAGTACCATGAGCCAAGAACAGAGATGTTGCCGTTTGGGGCTAAATTCAGGACTGTCCGATTTCTAGCTTGAAGGAATGAATGTCCTAAAGCAAGGTTGGAGAGAAGGGCAGTCACAGAGTGACATACCTACACATCCTATTTCCAGTTAATTTTTGAATGATAATTCAACAGAGGCGCTGTACTTTGGATCTTATGTGTCCCTAAAGACCAATGTGTTGTAGGCTTGGTCTCCAGCCTGTACTACCAGGGAGATGTGGTGGATCCTTTAGGAAGTAGAGTGAAGTAAGGGTTCAGGTAAGGAGAGTGTCCTCTTAAGGTAGATTGCAATGTCCCTCCCAGTCTCTTTCCTGTGTCCCTCTTCCTTTCCTCTAACTCTGTCCCACTTTCTCTTTACGTTTACTCTGATTGCAACTAGACATAACATCGTTTGCTAATTTATTTTATCACGCCTTGCCCCAAGAGGATGGAATTCTTTGAGTAGGACAGACATTGTTCTGCTTCATCCCCCAAACCACTGTCACATGGGCCATGATGCACATACGGCTTAAAGAAACTAATAATTCAAATGTCAACTCTCTAGATGAAGCAATCTCTGAAGAAGGAGAATCCCGTTCAGGTAAGGCTAACAGGACCACTGACCACTGACTCTGTAAGTTGTTGATCTTGTTTGTAATTTCACATGAGCAAAAATACCTGTGGTATCTCCCCAATACTGGCACTAATTTCATGTGACATGTATATATAATCTCATGATTGTATCTCAGTCTTATGGATTCATTTATCTATAGATGATCATGAAGATCACTTCTTATTAAGCTATATAATTTTGATATATATGTATATAAAATATATTAGGATATGCTTTATAACTGGGTCTATTGCCCCACCAGGACTGTAAGACACTTAAAAGTTTGCTTTGTTCCTTAAGCTTAAACTAAAATAGAAAGCAACAATTTCTCCCTAGATTAAGGGGTACCATAGGATCTGATGGAGGGACTGGAGAACTTGGCTGTAATTCAGCACAGTTAATGTCATTAGACCCTGGCTGCTGACGGGAACTGAGAAGATGGGGAGAATACGGACGTCACTACTACAGTTTTCTGGCTACAAGAAAGAGGGTGTGGCACCTTGGCCTGGCATAGCTTGTGATTCTTCTCAGATGCTTGTGCTCTTCACCAATGGCTTCCATGACCTTTAGTTAGACAACTTAGCCGTCTGGCCATGCAGCCTCTTTTAATAGGTCATTTTAGAGTGAGAATTGTAATTGAAAGACACATGGTTGCTGATTGGGAGCACTGAATCAGCAGTCAGAGGAATAGTGCCAACCCTGTCTTTGATTCTCTTGGCTTTGTTAACCCTTTTTTTTTTTTTGTTTCTCTAGGTCTCAACAATACATACACATAAGAGAGAGCTGTGGTTTTGCAAACAAAAATTCTTTCAATCACAGCCTGACACCATTAGACTCCAAACCTTAAAAAGTCCTTACCTCTTTGGTGTCTCCTTGTAAATCGAGTTTAAACAGACTCTGTGGGGACAGCGAAGAGTTTGTGGTTAGGAGTTTTCCTGGAGTAAAAGCTTATCTTCCACCCTGTGCTCCCAGTCTCTTCTCAAGCAGGCTAATGGGGACCTGCATGACATCCTCTCAGTACAGGCATGTGATGGAGCAGGATGAGGGAGGGCAGCAGTAGGAACCACCAAGTGCTAGTTCCCAGAGTCAGAGTTGCTGAAGCTCTGAGACATGCCTGCATCTGTACTGGTACCCTCCTTCAGCCCTCCCCCAGCTCTCCCTCTGAATAATGACAATACAGATTTTCTGTTGAGAAAATGTGGGGACAAGGTGACTTCAGTGGCAGGGTGTTTTGACCTTGATGGAAACCTAAGCTGGATGGATGATGGATGGACAGGATGAGTCCTCTACTCCTTTCCCTTTTGCTATTCTTACTTCACAAGTTCAGTAGGTGAGCTGGATCACCATTCCTCAGAACACGGGGGATAACTCAAAGATGGATACCTGACACTGTTGGTCAAACCGACTTTAAATCTAAACCAGGAGTTTCTATGCATATAGGGTGTAAGTGTCGATTTTTTTAAATTGATTTTAACTGAGCTCTACATTTTTCTGTGCTCCCCTCCGTCCCTCCCCCTCCCCTTCAACACTCTCTCAAGGTCCCCATGCTCCCAATTTACTCAGGAGATCTTGTCTTTTTCTACTTCCCATGTATATTAGATCTATCTAAGTCTCTCTTAGGGTCCTCATTGTTGTCTAGGTTCTCTGGGTGATTTGTGGGCTGGTTTTCTTTGCTTTATAGCTAAAAACCAATTATGAGTGAATACATATGATAATTGTCTTTCTGAGCAGGAATAAAAGAACATACTTAAACATAATAAAGGCAATATATAGCAAGCCAACAGCCAACATCAAACTAAATGGAGAGGAATCTCCCAGTGATCCCACTAAAATTAGGAATAAGACAAGGTTGTCCACTCTCTCATTATCTATTCAATATGGTTCTTGAGGTCCTAGCTAGAGCAATAAGACACCAAAAGGAGACCAAGAGGATACAAATTGGAAAAGAAGAAGTCAAACTCTCACTGTTTGCTGATGATATGATAGTTTACATAAGCGACCCCAAAAATTCTACCAAGGAACTTCTACAACTCATAAACACTTTCAGTAATGTAGCAGGATACAAGATTAACTAAAAAAATCAGTAGCCTTCTTGTAAACAGATGATACATGGGCTGAGAAAGAAATCAGAGAAACACCAACCTTCACAATAACCACAAATAGCATAAAATATCTCGGGGTAACTCTAACCAAACAAGTGGAAGACTTGTATGCCAAGAACATTAAATCTCTGAAGAAAGAAATTGAAGAAGACACCAGAAAGTGGAAAGATCTCTCATGCTCTTGGGTAGGTAGAATTAACATAGTTAAAATGGCAATCTTACCAAAAGCAATCTACAGATTCAATGCAATGTCCGACAAAATTCTTCACAGACAGAAAAAGAATGGTACTCAATTTCATATGGAAGAGAAAAAAACCCCAGTATAGCCAAAACAATCCTGTGCAATAAAAGAACTTCTGGAGGCATCACAATCCCTGACTTCAAACTGTACTACAAAGCTACAGTGCTGAAAACAGCCTGGTATTGGCATAAAAACAGACAGGAGGACCAATGGAACCGAATTGAAGACCCAGATATTAATCCACACACCTTTGAGCATTTGATTTTTGACAAAGAAGCAAAATAAAATAAAATAAAATGGGAAAAAGAAAGCATATTAACAAATAGTACTGGCATAACTGGATATCAACATGTAGAAGAATGAAAATAGACCCATATCTATCACCATGCAGAAAATTCAAGTTTAAATGGATCAAAGACCTCAACATAAAGCCAGCCACACTGAACATTGTGATCTTAATATGATTTTTTCTTATGAAAATATTTTGTTTTCAGAAAATATGTAACTTACAGCTGCAAAGTAATCTTTTCTTGCATAGAAATCTTTGTATTTGGAGTTATAAAAGGGATTAGAAAAAAATAAGAGACATAGGAAAAGGAAAGATGTAGAGGAAAATATCAAAAATAAAATAAAAGGATGAGCTCAGGAAAAATGTAGAAAGGGAAACAACTGGAAAGGAAAAGAAAAGGGGAAACAATCAGGTAAAAAAGCAGAACAGAAGAGGAACAGAGTCGGAAGAACAGTGACAAAGAGAAATTAAAATAAAGAATTAAGCTTTGGCTTTGAGATAAAGCCCCCGTGTGTGTCTGTGCATCTGTCCCAGTAGTATGCCTATCCACATCTCCCCTTCAGTTTCTCTGACTTGCTGACAGCCTGCTGGGGGCTGTACCCCTACGTGGCTGCTGACAATAATAAATAATAATAATAATATTGATAATGGTGATACCTCACAAATATCATTCTCTCTGAGGAATATCAACTTGCTGGCTGTGAGTGTTCTTCCACTCTCTGTTCCCACAACACAGATCCAAATAAACACATGGCTGTATTTCTCCTTAGATTATTCTTGCAAGCAAAGAAAATGCTCAATTTATGTTCATATGACCTACTCTGACTCTAATCTTCCTAGTTGTCCTGGAAGGCTAGCTGTGTAAAGAAATAGAAAGATGGAATGGTTCAATATATTCACTATTTATTCAGATGGAAACATGGAGAAAACTGTAAAACTAGCAGAGAAGAGATGGACAGATAATTGCTCTGGGAGGACTAGATAAAAATGTGGATACATGTTGGTTGGATGACTGATGGATAGTGAACAGATTGCAATAGATACATAAACAGTTAGATGTAGGTTGATTATAGATTGAATTATTTAAATGAATTGAATAGTGTATGTATGTATAAATGGATGGATGATGAATGAACAGACAGAGGCTTGATTATACATAGAACATAACTTTTGAAATTTGAAAAATTGGGAGAGTGCTATTCTCCTTTGGATAGAATTTTTAAATATTTATCACCATCAGTATTAGTTTTATTTTCTGCAAAAATTCTGCAAGCCTTTTCTTTGATATAGGGATTATTATTTCCCTTTTATTGTTTTTATTGAGCTATATATTCTTCCCTGCTCCCCTCCCTTCCCCACTTCCCCTTCTACCCTCTCTCATGATCCTCATACTCCCAATTTACTCAGGAGATCTTGTCTTTTTTTGCTTCCCATATAGATTAGATCCATATATGTCTTTCTTAGGGTCCTCTTTGTTTTTAGGTTCTCTGGGGTCATGAACTGTAGGCTGTTTTTTTTTCTTTGCTTTATGTCTAAAAACCACTTATGAGAGAGTACATATGCTATTTCAAGATGTCATTTTTTTCTCTGATGTAGTACTCCATTGCGGTCAAGGGGCATTTAGGTTGTTTCCAGGTTCTGATTATGACAAATAATGCTTCCATGAACATAGTTGAGATGAACTATGAACATGATTGAGAATCTTTTGGGAATATACCCAAAAGTGTTATTGCTACTTCTTGAGGTAGTTGTTTCCTAATTTTCTGAAAAATCACCATACTGATATCCAAAGTGGCTGTATCAGGTCTCACTCCAATGAGCAATGCAGGAGTGTTCCCTTTACCCTACATCCTCTCCAGTATAAGCTGTCATCAATGTTTTTGATCTTGGCCATTCTTACATATGTAAGATGGAATCTCAGAGTCGCTTTGATTTGCATTTTTCTGATGGCTAAGGATTTTGAGCATTTCTTAAGTGTCTTTCAGACATTTTAGGTTCATTTGTTGAGAGGTCTGCTTATGTCTGTACTCAATTTTTTATTGGATTATTTGTTTTTTGATGATCAATTTCTTGAATTCTTTGTATATTTTGAAGATCAGCCCCCTGTCTTATTGACTGGGTCCTTTGCTTTACAGAAGTGTCTCAGTTTCAGGAGGTCCCATTTATTGTTTTTCTCAGTGTCTGTGGTACTAGGGTTATATTTAGGAAGTGGTCTCCTATGCCAATGTGTTCAAGTGTGCTTCCCACTTTCTCTTCTATGAGGTTCAGTGTGGTTGATTTTATGTTGAGATCTTTGATCCATTTAAACTTAAGTTTTGTGTTCAGTACTGTAGCTCTGTAGAGTTTGAAGTCAGGGATTGTGATGCCTCCAGAAGTTCCCTTATTGTGCAGGATTATTTGACTATCCTGGGTTCTTTGATTTTTCCATATGAAGTTGAGTATTGATCATTTGAAGTCTGTGTAGAGTTTTGCTGGGATTTTGATGGGCATTGCATTGAATCTGTAGATTGCTTTTGGTAAGACTGCCCTTTTTACCTCGTTAATTCTACCTACCCACGAGCATGCTTTCCATTTTCTGGTGTCTTCTTCAATTTCTTTCTTCAAAGACTTAAAGTTCTTGTCATACAGGTCTTCCATTTGTTTGGTTAGACATTTTATGTTATTTCTGGCTATTGAGAGGGTGATGTTTCTCTGATTTCTTTCTCATCTTCTTTCTCATCTGTATATAGGAGTGCTACTGATTTTTGTGTTAATATTGTATCTTGCCAATTTACTGAAAACGTTTATGAGTTGTAGAATTTCCTTGGAAGAGTTTTTTGGGGTCATTCATGTAAGCTATAATATCATAAGTAAATAGTGAGAGTTTGACTTTTTCTTTTCTGATTTGTATCCCTCTTGATCTCCTTTTGTTGTCTTATTGTTGTAGCTAGAACCTTAAGTACTATATTGAACAGATAAGGAGAGAGTGGACAACCTTGTCTTGTTCTTAATTTCAGTGGGATCACTTTGAATTTCTCTCCATTTAGTTTGATGCTGGCTGTTGGTTTGTTGTATATTGCCTTTATTATGTTTAGGCATGTTCCTTGTATCCCTTTTCTCTCTAAGACTTTTATCATGAAGGGATGTTGTATTTTGTTGAAAGCTTTTTCAGTATCTAATGAGAAGATCATATGTTTTTTTCCAGTTTGTTTATATGGTTGATTACATTGACAGATTTTCATATGTTGAATTATCCATCCCTGCATCTTTGGAATGAAGCCTACTTGGCCATGGTATATAATTTTTTAATGTGTTCTTGGGGTGAGTTTGCCAATATTTTATTGAGTATTTTTGCATCAATGTTCATAAGGGAGATTGGTCTGTAATTATCTTTCTTAGTAATGTCTTTATGTGGTTTGAGTATCAGGGTAATTGTAGCCTTGTAAAAAGAGTTTGGCAATGTTCTTTCTATTTTTATTGTGTGAAAAAATTTGAGGAGTATTGGTATTAGTTCTTCTTTGAAAATCTTGTAGAAGTCTGTGCTGAAACCATCTGGTCTTGGGCTTTCTTTGGTTGGGAGACTTTTGGTCACTGTTTCTATTTCTTTATCGGTTATAGGTCTATTTAATTTACTTATCTGGTCTTAATCTTCCAAGATAAACAGTGATATTTTCTGAAAACTTTTGCTTAATAACCCCATTCTCAAAATTCAAGATAACTTTTGGAAATATGGGATGTTTAATTTATCAAAACACAACTGAAAACAATGGCAAAATATTAAATTTAGAAAGAACTGGGAGAACATTTAAAAATTTTTTGCCTGATTGTTACTGGATTATCTTATCTAAAATATTCTAATAATAAAAAGAGTACTTTGAATTGCTTTGGTGGCTGATCCCAAGTAGTAACTCTCAAGGCATGAAAAACTATGCCAAGTAGTTTGGGGATAAAGAACAGCTGAATAAATGAATCCTAGAACCAAGCACCTGGAATTCAGACCCTTGGCAAACACACCCACCATTTTCTGCATGACCTCCAAGAGCTCGTCCTCCGTCTTCTGGCGCAGGCAGTGAACAAGGACAGCAGATGTGGTGGTTTTGCACCCAGACATGAGAGCAACTTTCTGTAAGAGATATCAGGCCATTGCAGAGGTCAAGAGCAACATCAGTATCCAGCATTAGTATAGAGAGTGGGTTCTATCCTAAGCCCCACTTCTAAAGACAGACAAGTGATCATGAAAAACTCTAGAGCAGCAGACTTGGGCTCTAAAGCCAAAAATTTGTTGCCCCTGTCGTTTTTTGTAATGGTTGGCATGAATGCATCTGAGTCTGTTACCTTGACTTTTAAAATAGTCACAGTGTTGGAGAAGTGTATTTATCTTCAGAGAAGCCAGGTGCAGTGGAAAGAAGGCAAGGAATCTATGATTCCACTGTCTATTTCCCATCGACTTCCTCCATTTACTGGCCGTTTGGCCTCTAGTTTCCAGTGCCTGCTACATCAGGAGAGCTTGTGTATGTGGCATGCTGCAGAAGGCCACCCTGTCTTCCCACACAACCCATGCAGAATTGCAGGGCATCTGAATAACATGAACCACAGGGAGAAGCTTCAGAACCTGCTGAATGTGGTTTAGACGGAGCCCTAGAAGTGATCTCTGTCTAGCCATTCTTATTTCAGAAATCACTTGAGCACATAGCTCAATCCCACAGCCAGAAAGACCCCTGAGGACTCCAGGAAAGAGTGTGGCGATTTTCTGGGACCTACCTCAGTGATTGTCCTGACATCTGTGGTAAACAAACCGGGAGTGATAACCACACCACTCTCAGAAATGGCCCTGTGGAAGAGGTTCTTGGCCAAGGGAGACAACACCTGCCATGGAGAGAAGAGGAGAGTTTACACTCAGAGGAGGGGTGGACTGACTCATATGCCCTCTGAATGCTCCCCTTCCCTGGTCACTCTTGAAGACTCTGGCACTCGGTAGGCATGACAGCCACCAATCTGTCTATTCCATCTCTGAGACTGTTCTCAGGCCTGAGATTCCACAAAAGAAACTCAGTGGAGTAGAACCAGGATGTGGAGTAAGGACCAGCAGAGGAAGTGTGTGGCTAGTGCCTACGGCAATACGAGAGCTCGTGAAAGGCACTGCGCCAGTTCCTAGCCACGGTTCTGTTTGAGAAGGTTTTTCATTCTGAACTCATGCAGAAAAGTACCATGTAAGGGTAAAAGAAGGACTGAGGATGCACGTCGGCAGGAGAACTACCTATGGGCCGAGCTAAGATGAACGATGGAAGGAAAAGAGGGAAGTACACAGACACATACTTAATAGTCTCTTGTTTATAATGGAAACAAAAGTAAACACTTCAAGGCCCTAGCATTAGTCAATTCATGACTTAACCATGGAACTTTGTGCGATTGTGAATGATAATGCTATATATGTGTTTAGTGTTTGGGGAGATATATTTATGCCATATTGCATTTTAAAGGATAGTTTCATTGTAAAAACAGCATAAGACTGTAAGAGTCAGAAGATGCATGGAATCATGATAAATAAATGATAGATAAGTAGATAGGCAGATAGAGAGAAAAGGGACATGACATTGAGGAAACAACAAGAGATAGACGTGAAAAGATACCTTTTGTGACCATATAAGGTTCACAGGGCTATGGATGACATTCCTCCCCCGCTTAATATTCATTTGCCATTTTTCTTTTGTTCAATGTGTGTGTGTGTGTGTGTGTGTGTGTGTGTGTGTGCGTGTAAAATGAAATGCAGTAACTATGCTGATATTCTGCTCAACTCTGAGAGTTTCATATAGCTTCCAGAACTTTCTATACCTTCTCCTTAACTTCTATTTTCCATATAAGCGATTTTTATTTAATTTTACAAATCATTTTGGCTGTTTCCCACATTCTTGCCTCTCTCCCTTTTACACATCCTTCCTCTCACTGACTGTCCGCAACAGAACTCACCTTCTCAGCCCCAGATTCTCCTACTGCCCTAGTAGTCATGGACAAACTGTGAGGCCATTTCAGAGAGGATCCTGCCTGTTGTACACACTGAAGACCCCTGACATGCACATCTACCTCGGATCCAAACAACTGCTTTTTCTTATCTGCAGTTTATAATCAACCTGATTTCCCAGCAGAAGCAAGACAAGCTCCAGCCATGACTAAGGAGCCATTGGCTGTTGATAGTAGCTAAGAGAAGGGGAGTCAGTGTTCTGCAATAGTGTGGCCCCGGTGGGTAGATCACTCTCCAGTGAAGGCCACACACCCACGAGTATATGGACAACATCAATTATATTTGATGAATTTAAAACCAAAAGAGGCACAAAGGTATATGGGGAGGGAGGAGCAGGTGGATATGGCAGAAAATGGGATAAGAGTGAACAGCATCAAAATACATTGCAAGAAATTCTCAAATAACTAATAACAGAAACATGACAAGGCCAAAGCCTTCTTGCAAAATGAGACTCAACCTGTTTTTTAAATAAACATGCTTTAAATACTTGAAAAGGTGCTTGATAAAGGGGAAAAGAACTCAACGAAGTGAAGAGGCTGCGGCTGTCACTGATCTGAGCTAGAACTGGAGATACCTATGGCTCTGGGACACCAAGTTAAATTCTGAGCTTCCTGGGAACTAAATACTGTTAGTTTGGTTGTCAGCCACTGACCATCAATATTGTGTCATGATCCCAGGGGTCCAGAGAGATGTACCCAAATAGGTCCTTGGGCAGCTGAGGAGAGAGAGCCTGAAATGGCCCGATCCTATAGCCACACTAATGAATATTTTGCATATCACCATGGAACCTTCATCTGGCGATGGATGGAGATAGAGACAGAGACCAACATTGGAGCAATGGACTGAGCTCCCAAGGTCCAAATGAAGAACAGAAGGAGGGAGAAAATGAGCAAGAAAGTCAAGACCGCAAGGGGGGCACCCACCCACTGAGATGGTGGGGCTGATCTATTGGGAGTTCACCAAGGCCAGCTGGACTGGGACTGAAAATGCGTTGAATAAAACCGGACTCTCTGAATATGGTGGACAATGAGGGCTGCTGAGAAGCTAAGGACAATGGCACTGAGTTTTGATCCTACTGCATGTACTGGCTTTGTGGGAGCATAGCCTGTTTGGATGCTCACCTTCCTAGTCCTGGATGGAGTGGGGAGGACCTTGAACTGCCCACAGGGCAGGGAACCCTGACTGCTCTTTGGACTGGAAAGGGAGGGGGAAGGGAGTGGGGTGTGGGGAGTGGGGGGAGGGGGAGGGGGAGGGAAAAGGGAGGCGGGGAGGAGGCAGAAATTTATATATATATATATATATATAAATTAAATAAATATCCGTAGTTATTCATAAAAAATATTGTGTCGTGGGTAAAATGGACACTGAGTACAGGTTTTGGGTTTTGAAAGCAAACAGCTGACCTTTAAGAGGTTCCATTAGCAGTCACATCAGCAAGCCTGTACACAAGGCCTGGTGCTGGGGACACTTACAAGAACAGAGACACTGAAACCTCCTGCTGACTCTCCAAAGATGGTCACAGAGTCTGGGTCCCCTCCAAAGTTGGCAATGTTGTCTTGAACCCAGCGCAGTGCAGAAACCTGGTCCAAATGACCCCAGTTCCCCCGGCTGTGTTCATCCCCTGTGCTGCAAGAGACAGAGAAAGTACATATTGCGTGGCAGGGATCTTAGGACCACAGATGTATTGGGGAGTCTTTTGCAGTTTTTCAGAATCCTGATGAACTTGGCACCCCTGACAGGAATCTTCCCCTGTGCAAGGCTCTCATTCACTATTCCAACAACTAACTTTGTACTAAGGGTTCAATATGCATCTAAATCTGGAGTGAGTGCTACGGCACATCTCAAAACAAAACAAAAAAATACGGCAACACTCAGCTCACAGGACAGAGCATAAATTAACAGATAAAATGACAATATAATGTCAGCAATGGGGAAAAGAAAATCAGGTAAAGAAAGAAACAAAGGTAGGTCTGGGATATGCTTTAGACTCACAACCAGAGACGCTCTCTTTGAGGTGGTGGCATTTGATAGAGACCTAAGTAAAATGAGCACCAGGGCTTTGTAAATACCCAAAGAAGAGTTTCAATTAAGATGAGCTGCAGGTGTGAAGGCCTTGGGGCTGTGGGAACAAAAATATGCATGCAGCTTCCGTGAGACGCAAGCAGAGCCACTGTTGTGAGCCTTGGCAAGGCTTCTATGCCTTTAGAATCCATGGCAGTATTACGCAAAGGCATGGCATGGCCCAGTCGCTCCCCAAGTGTTCTGGCCACAATATGCAGCAGCCTCCATGTAAAGTTGCAAGTTTGTTTAAAATATTGGTTCTAACATTAATGCATCCCTCAGAAACAGGGCTTTGAAAGGGGTGGAAAACGTGGATTCAGAGCCGCAGGATTCTGAGCATATTTTAAAGATAGAGTCACGAGGATCTCTTGTCTGAATGGAAAAAGGTTGTGAGCCAAAAGAGGAGAATCTGGGATGTATGCAAGGCCTGTGTTGTGAGCAAATGGGTGCTTGGAGCAGTCGGCAGCTGTGTAGGGTCCTGAGGGAAACGGATGAGGACCTTTGTTGAAGGAATGCTCGGTGGGTGCCAAGGGCCAATGTGGGGAGCCACGTACTCCATTACAGAATAACGCCTGCATCCGGTAGCGCCAAACCGATAAACTGCCTCTCCCGTGGTGTCATAAGGGCTGACGAGCTGCAGCCAGTCAGGGAATGACACGTCCTAGGCGAGGACCATTAACCTATTTAAGGGCTGGGTTTTCTTCCCCTGGGGTCTCCGCTCTGTAAGCTTATGCTCTCCCTCTCAAGATGCATTAAAGCTTTTCTGCAGAAGGATCCTGAGTGTGCCGCGTCGTTCTTGCTGGCGAGACGGTAGCGCGGGACAGGCCAAGTTTCTCCCTGTTAAGCGGGAGAACCCTATGCATGAATACAGAAGACCAGGAGGCAGGTAAAAGGACTGTGTAGGATTTAAAGGTGGGATTGGGGATTACGGATAGTGTAGAAGACTTGTTGGAAGCACTCAGGATGTTTATAGAGAGGGAGAAGAAAGCACACAGTTACTGAGAACAGAGAAGAGAGGCAGAGAAGGAATGTACTGGGCAGTGGGGAGGGGCGGGGCACGGGAGCATCTCATTGTTGCTATTATAGTCTTAGGAGCTATATAAGGTTGGAATGAGCACTGGTAAGGTTGCAGTTAGCTTCTAGGCTGAGAGCCCTCCATGAACCCACCCCTTCCCTACTTCCCTGTGCAGAAATGTCTAACTTTCAAGTGCTGTCCTGTAGTGCTGATTGCTGTCACAAAGAAATGCTGAGTACTGATGAAATACAGGTGGCCATTTCAAAGGCAGCAACACGAAGCCTGGGCTTTTCAGAGTCAGTAGGACTTGGTCTCATAGAGCAGGAATCTAGGAAGATCCCAGAAGCAAGAGGAGTGTG
Organism: Microtus oregoni; assembly: GCF_018167655.1. Classification (NCBI taxonomy): domain Eukaryota; kingdom Metazoa; phylum Chordata; class Mammalia; order Rodentia; family Cricetidae; genus Microtus; species Microtus oregoni. Next base: position 58,378,226 of record NW_024543063.1, on the reverse strand, counting down.
GCTGAGGAATGTAAAGGTAGACTGGACCCCCAACATGGAAAATTTTATCAAACGTCCTGTGAAGGATACCATTACTAAAACTGGGTCCTCGCTCCTTTAATTCTGCAGATTTGATGGTTTGGATATGGTTTTTTTTTCACAAGAAAAGGGGGCTTCAGTACCTAACGTCCAGGTATAGCCAGTGGGAGAATTTGTAGAGGGTAGGGTCTGTCATTGGGTACTTTATTTCTCGGGGATGTGTGCTCAAGGGAATCATGCTGTATCCTGAGAAAGCGAGTTGTTCCCAAAAGAGCAAGACTGTCTTCCCACTTTCTCTGACTTGCCGTATCGCTGTCTCTTTATCCCACAGACTCAATATCTATTCTTCCTCCATGATGCATTGTAGCTTAGGGCCCCTCGCTACACCAAAGTCTGATAATTCAGTCTTTGGTTTCCAGCCACCCAAACACTGAGTTAAACAAATCTGAGGTCCTCGACACTGACAGATTTCAAATTCACTGCTGTAGAGCTGATCAATACAGAAGCCAACATGCAGAGAGGAGTGTCCACACATCCTACCTGAAGAATCCCCAGATGCTCAGGCGGTACTGAATGGTTACCACTACCACATTTTCATGTGCAGAGAGGGCCAGTCCATCATAGGTGGACGCCCCACCCAATGTCAGTCCACCTCCGTGGATCCACACCATCACCTAGGTAGCAAGGAAAGAACCACACTTGTCATAGGAAATAGAGCTGGGAAGGAGCTCAGAAGATGTTTGGTTTGGTTTGCATGGCCTGGTCCTGATTCAGGGCATCACCACTCAAAATTCACCAGCTGGGCTGCAGAAATTGTACATCTTCCTCCACTTACCAGGCTAGAAATCAGAATGTCACCTCATTCAAGGCCCCTACCTTTCTCTTTAGACCTCTGTGCCAAGTCTCCCCGGGGCTCCTCTAACTGAGAGCTTCGTTATGGGAACAAGAGGGAACAATGATGTCATCTTTTCCCCAGCATGCTCACATCCTGATACATGGTCCATTCAGGCAGCTTAGTCTTTTAGCATCATCTCTATTAACTGTAATGTGCCTATATGTTCATCTCCAGGCCTCTGGTTGGTACCCTTTCCAGCACAATCCTCTCCATCTTGCTAACCCATTTACATCTCCCCTCTCCATCTAGTCCTCAGCCATCTTACTATTAAGAGCACCTACTCTACAGTAGGTTCTTTCATCAGGCTTGAGGCTGAGGAGGAATACAATAACTGTTAATTTAAGGCTTCAGGATTTAAGGAGCTCACATTTCAAAGAACTGGGAGAAAAGAAAGTTGAAACCTTATACAACACTGCTAATAAACAGGAAAGAGAAGGCAAGGATAATCTGAGTAAAGTTATAAAAAAAATGAAGATTATCCCATTTGATGGATAGAAAAACTGAGGCACCTCTGCTGGGGTCCCACCGCTAATGAAAGTGGAAGTAGGACTTGAGCAGCCATCTGACCAGAGCTCACAGTTGAGCTCCTAACCAATGCAGTCACGGGCACAGTTTGGTGATCTGGGCCAGTAGCCAGTCCTCCCACAGCTCTGACTAGTGTCGGTGCTGCTGTGTCCTCCACTAAGACTCAGGCACAGCTCAGCAGCCACCATGGACCTGTTTACAACATGTGAGGGGAAAAAAGAAGCTAGGAAGGCAAGTGATTCCTGCTCTTTATCGGGTGGAATCTATGTGCCTCTGGGGCCTGCATGCATAGCTGGACAGTCCCTTGCTTTCCAAGCTCTATGAGTTTCTGTTTCTCCTCCCCTTGGGGTCTCTACCACCTACATGGAGGGTCAGAGTCAAGCTCATCTTGAAGACTGAGCCCACAGGGTAGTCAATCATGTGTTGAAGCTGTTATCTGAGGTGTCTGTGCAACCAGATGACAAGATATTTGAAGGCAAGACTATGCATAATTGAAGTAGGAAGGTCATCTGTCTATGTGTTACTTTCATTGGTTAATAAAGAAACTGCACTGGCCTTTTGATAGGCTAGCCCTTATGTGGGTAGAGGAGACTGAACAGAATTCTGGGAGGAAGAAAGCAGAGTTAGGCAGATGCCATGCTTCTCCAAGCATGTCCAAGACGGACAGTGGTTAGACTCATGCTGGTAAGTAATAGTCAAGTGGCGATACACATTAATAAAAATGGGTTAATCAAGATGTGAGAGTTAGCCAGTAAGAGACTAGAGTCCAGGCAGTGTTTGAATGAATATAATTTGTGTGTTGTTATTTCGGGTGTAAAGCTAGCCGTGTGGAAGCCGGGTGGTATGAAAAGCAGGCCTGCTTGCATTTTCACTACACATAATGACTCCTGTCTTCGCTTCTCCTAACCCTAAGTCTGACTGTGTAGACAAAGAGTCCAAAAAAGAAGCTGAATAAATGGGTGGGGGTGAGATTTGTTCTTACCTCCTTGTGCAAACAGGTTTAGGGTCAAATACTATTCTGGTGTCCTCCTTCCCTTCTGAGTTCCATCCCAGGTGCTCCCAGGGGACTGGGTGGGTGCTCATACCCTACCTTATTCGACTTCAAGGGTTCAAGGGTCATGTCTTTACAGCTCCAAGACTGTGTGTGGTCTGTCACGGGCAGCCTGCCCCACCCCTGCTTCTTCATTCCAATGGGAAATGCTGACTCACTAGGCAGTCAGCATGTGCCAAGGGCAACCAGGGAGGGGAGGGAGCTTCAGTAAAATCACAGGTGGTTGGCAAAGGGCATGAAAAGCGCCTATGAGATTGCCCCAGAGTTCTCCCTCCACACTGCCATCATGGGCCATGAGCGCTTTCACCTGGCAGTGGAAGTTGGCACAGGTAATACGAGGAGAAAGGCAGCACACATCTCCCTTGCCAGGCCTTGAGTAGGGGCACAAGCTTGAAGATGGAAACCCAAGCTCTTGTCCTGCCATTCCTTCTGGGTGCCCTCTCTTCCCTACCTGACCCTCAGTTTCTTTACCTGTACAGGAAGACTTGGGCTGTTTGTTTTCTCTAAGATTTCTTCTGGTACTAACATTGTTGTAAATTGTGTCCTAACTGCTCTGGAGACCAGATTTTTTAAGCTAAAATCTAAGAGTAATCATTTTGAAAAACTTGTATTTGTGTAAGAGAACGTGAAAACCTTCAGCTGCACATTCCAGATGTATAGCGATCCCACCAAAATCGGGGTCTTTGAAAGAAACATTTACATTTTCTGTGGCGAAAGGAAGCTCCTGGTCCCTGACCCAGTCCTGGCTTGTCTACCTGTGCATCTAGTGGCCTTAATCCCTTTCCAGTCCCACTGAAGACTTGGATGATGTTAGCACAAAGGACTAGACCAGTGATTCCCGTGCTTACCGGCAGCCTGCTGCTCTTTGTCAAATCGGCAGGAGTGTAAATATTCAGGTAGAGACAGTCTTCGGAAAACTCAAGATGAATTTTCTCCTCTCTGTTGGTGATGAGGTCATTGACCCTCTGCCCTTTGACTGCATCTTGGGAGCACCTGGAGGAGAGAGTGGACACCTGAAATTACAACATATAGAAGCTGGAAATGTCACCTGCACCAGAATATTTGAGCTTGTGAATAGAGTTGTTTTCACAGGACTGGAACTTGGGATAATTAATAAGAGGGGTTTCATGGGAAAATGGTGGGAATCCACAGCACCCCAACCCAAAAGAGGAAGAAACACTTGGCATCTCTCCCCTTCCTAGAGCCTTTGGGGGCACTATGGGCAATGGAGAGATGTTGTTCATAGTCTGATCTACCTGGAATATGAAAATCTAACCAGTGTCTTCTCAATGCCTAGGTCTAGTGCAATGGGCTGAAGGTGACCTTGATCTTTCACCAGGTAACCTTCTTCTAGTCCTATTGAGACTTCTGTGAATCTAGGAACTACCACTAATAACTGTTTAGCCTATTGCCTATTGCAAGTTATGGCTGATGTCTTTATGGGATGACCTCAATGACCTGTACTCGAATAGTCAGTCACCAATGCTGGACAATGTTGACTGAGTACCTTTTCTTCTCTGAGCACACATCTTCGAGGTTCAAATAGAGCCAATGTTGTCTCTAATGACCTCCGTCATCCTTTTATGAAATAATAACTGTTGACTTCTCTAATAAGAGATCATGAAGGACCAATGTAGGATAGAAATAGAATTGGTGGGAATTATTGAGTCTCCCTGGAGTCTCAGACACTGGTTTTGATTTTTCTCATATACTCACTAACTCATTTACGCTTTAGATTAGTACCTCTTATGCCCACTTCTGTTTATAGCATCGGTTTAGAGAGGGTGCTGAACAGAGGAGTCTAGAAAGCAGTGAAAGGTCTGTAGTGTTTCTAAAGTACTCTGGAGGACTCCAGGAGGCTATTGGACCAGTGAATGACCCCCTCTTGTATCTTTCTATGACAGATGCCTCTGTTGAACAAGGTCCAGGCCCTCCCCAGCGACTTACATAGGAGGGTAGGAGGTGGCATTCTTCACAAAGCTCCAAGGTTCTGCAGGTTGTGGTGGAGCAAACCTCAGGGATCCAAGAGGAGGCTTGGCAAAGGGAACTCCCAGGAAGACAGCCACAGACTGTGTGAATCCTTCTAAGCTGACATATTTCCCCAGAACTTTCCCATGAACAGTGTTCACCACGGGTGGTGAGGATGCGTGCCCTGTGGAACATGGAGGAGAGAAAGGATACATTAGAGCAACAAGATCAGACCTGGATTCCATGTGGATTTTCCCATTTTCTAAGCACTTGACCTTGAATAAGTCACCTAATTACTTCTGGGCTCATTTGCTTCTGACCTGAAATTAAGACGAAGAACATTTATTTCAGAGGGTTGATTCAAAAATCAAACTGAAGTATGAGGTAGAACAGAATCCAGGCAAAGTCACAGTGGAAAAAGAACTGCTAGGACCAAAGAGAACTTTGGTTCCCTTGAGAAACCTGTATCTATCAGGACTCTGGTGTGAGCTTCATGCTGGGCCAGAGGAAGAACAAGTGGTTCCTCTCTCAGGAAGGTGGCCGTAGTGGAAAACAGACGTGTTGCACCTGATGCTGAGATAAGAAATGTGTACCAAAAGAAGGGCTAGGCAGGTGCCAGAGAAGTTGGAGGAAGTGAAGTCTTCTGAATGATGGTATCATGAGGTTCTGAGACAGTCAGCAGGAGGAGGGATGATTAAGAGTGATGGAGAACCAGGTGGTGGTGGTGGCACATGCTTTTAATTCCAGCACTTGGGAGGCAGAGGTGGGGGGATCTCTGTGAGTTCAACCTGGTCTAAAAGAATTAGTTCCAGGACAGGTTCCAAAGCTTCAGAGAAACCCAGTCTTGAAAAATTAAAAAGAAAAAAAAGATGAGAGTACCCCTTCCTCCACAACCTCTCCAGCAAAGGCTATCATTGGTGTTTTTGATTTTAGCCATTCTGACAGGTGTAAGATGATATCTCAAAGTTGTTTTGATTTGCATTTCCCTGATCGCTAAGGGGGTTGAGCATGACCTTAAGTGTCTTTTGGCCATTTGAACTTCTTCTGTTGAGAATTCTCTGTTCAGTTCAGTGCCCCATTTTTTAATTGGGTTAATTAGCATTTTAAAGTCTAGTTTCTTGAGTTCTCTATATATTTTGGAGATCAGACCTTTGTCTGTTGCAGGGTTGGTGAAGATCTTCTCCCAGTCAGTAGGTTGCCTTTTTGTCTTAGTGACAGTGTCCTTTGCTTTACAGAAGCTTCTCAGTTTTAGTAGGTCCCATTTATTCAATGTTGCCCTTAATGTCTGTGCTGCTGGGGTTATACCTAGGAAGCGATCTCCTGTGCCCATCTGTTGTAGGGTACTTCCCACTTTCTCTTCTATCAGGTTCAGTGTGTTTGGACTGATATTGAGGTCTTTGATCCATTTGGACTTGAGTTTTGTGCATGGTGATAGATATGGGTCTATTTTCATTCTTCTACAGGTTGACATCCAGTTGTGCCAGCACCATTTGTTGAAGATGCTTTCTTTCTTCCATTGTATACTTTTAGCTCCTTTATCGAAAATGAGGTGTTCATAGGTTTGTGAGTTAAAATCCGGGTTTTCTATACGATTCCATTGGTTGACTTCTCTGTTTTTATGCCAGTACCACACCCTCATCCATTGCTGGTGGGAATGCAAACTTGTGCAACCACTTGTGGCAGTTTCTCAGGAAATTCGGGATCAACCTACCCCTGGACCCAGCAATACCACTCCTGGGAATATACCCAAGAGATGCCCTACCATATGACAAAGTACATGCTCAACTATGTTCATAGCAGCATTGTTTGTAATAGCCAGAACCTGGAAACAACCTAGATGTCCTTCAATGGAAGAATGGATGAAGAAAGTGTGGAATATATACACATTAGAGTAGTATGCTGCGGTAAAAAACAATGACTTCTCGAATTTTGCATGCAAATGGATGGAAATAGAAAACACTATCCTGAGTGAGGTAACCCAGACCCAAAAAGATGAACATGAGATGTACTCACTCATAATTGGTTTCTAGCCATAAATAAAGGTCACGGAGTCTATAATTGGTGATCCTAAAGAAGCTAAATAAGAAGGTGAACCCAAAGAAAAACATATAGTTATCTTCCTGGCTATGGGAAGTAGACAAAATTGCCGGGGAAAAAATTGGGATCTTGGGGGTGAGGTGGGATGGGGGTAAGGGGAGATGGGGAGAGAAAAGGGAGAAGTGGAGGATGGGGGGAACTTGGGGAAACAGGATGATTGGGATAAAGGAAGGTTGGATAGGGGAGCACGGAAGCACAATTCTTAGTTAAGGGAGCCACCTTAGGGTTGGCAAGAGACTTGAATCTAGAGTGGCTCCCAGGAGTCCAAGGCGATGTCCCCAGTTAGTTCCTTGGGCAGCTGAGGAGAGGGAACCTGAAATGACCCTATCCTATAGCAATACTGACGAATATCTTGCATATCATCATAGAACCTTCATCTGGTGATGGATGGAGATAGAGACAGAGACCCACACGGGAGCACCGGACTGAGTTCCCAAGGTCCCAATGAGGAGCAGAAGGAGGGAGAACATGAGCAAGGAAGTCAAGACCACGAGGGGTGCACCCACCCACTGAGAAAGTGGGGCTGATTTATTGGGAGCTCACCAAGGCCAGCTGGACTGTGACTGAAAAAGCATGGGATAAAACCGGACTCTCTGAGCGTGACGAACAATGAGGGCTGATGAGAAGCCAAGGACAATGGCACGGGGTTTTGATCCTACTTCATGTTCTGGCTTTTTGGGAGCCTAGCCAGTTTGGATGTTCATCTTCCTAGACACGGACGGAGTGGGGAGGACCTTGGACTTTCCACAGGGCAGGGAACCCTGACTGCTCTTTGGACTGGAGAGGGAAGGGGAGAGAAGTGGGGAAGTGGGGGGAAGGGGAGAAGGGTGGGAGGAGGGGGAGGGAAATGGGAGGCTGGGAAGAGGCAGAATTTTTTTTCTTTTTCTCAATAAAAAAAAATTTAAAAAAAAGAAAAAAATGAAGGCTAGAGATAGTGATAAAGTGATTCCACAGCAAGCGAAGTAAGAGGTCCACAAAGCATAGCATGGACCCTGGCCATTAAGGATGAATGGCCCGTTGATGCCCAGGTGGAGCCCATGGGGAGAAGATGATCCCGAGAGTCCGGTGTTTGGGGAGTACACTGAACACCTGACTGAATTACCAGATTTTACATGGTGGGCAAAGAAGTGTCTGAAGTGTCTATGACACTGCGAACACAAAGATCTAAAGTCTGCTGGTCTGTCTGGGTAGGGTCCTCCAAGGTGAAGAGAAACTGGGTCAATATCCTGCCTGACCTTTCAGCTCCATTCTTGAATAGAAGATGATCTTTCCTCATCTCCCTGCAGCTTCCTCTTCTGTCCTTGTACCCTCTGTGGGACCAGAGAGAACGACCCTGACCCTCCTTTAAGCATCAGGAGGACATCCACGCCCTTACAATTCCATCACCACCAAGTCTGGCATCTTCTTGTTTGTGTAATAGCCTACCTGTCAGAGCATCATTCTTAACACCTAAGTTCCACCTTTTGGTCCTAACTCTTCTTCTGCAGAGAGTTTGTTAATTCCTCCCTCAACAGTTTTTGAGAGAGACAAAGAACATAAAGTTGGGTGGGTAAGAAGGTGGGAAATAATAGAGAGGAGCTTGGAAGGGTAAAAATATTATCAATACTGTGTAAATTTTAATATTATAATAATAAGGTGTGGTCAGAAAAAAACTTCCAGATTTTTTTTTTTGAAATAACCTTGACATCAGTAAGTCTTGGCATCATGTCTCATAGATACTATTCCCATAAAGAGTCAAGCTTACAAGATAGCATCTATGAGACATGATCTTAATAACTAGGCCCATAATATGGGCATTTGGTTGTTTTTATTTCTATGGCTAATTATTATAAATAAAAGCAAATGAAATTCTGGGGGACACACAACTTTTACATAATGACATTTGATTAATGATGTGTGTTTTGCTTTAATATCCTTAAATTATCAGACTGCAAACTCATCCTATGTCTAAGAAGAGCTTTCTAGAGAACAGCCATTAACACTAGACCCTTTTGGAAAAACCTGTTGCAAGTCTGGGGCCATGCCTGATACCCTGTGAAGTCAATCACATGCTTGTCTCTTTTTGTCATTGCTGTTAATAATTTCTATTTTGTTTAACTTTCTACTTTTAGCACACTGCTGAAACAGACTTCCTGGGAAACCTGGATATGAGGTGACCCATAGATGGCAACACGACATGTTGCTTTTTCTTCTTCATTTGTGTGAAGAGTTGTTGACTGTACTCAGGTCTCTTTTATACTCGGTAAGAAACTGCTATGCAGAGACATGGGGATGAGCATGGGGCATGAGGACTTGCTTCCTGCCCTGATATGGGGCAAAGGGAAGAAAGAAGGCTTTAGGTGAGTACACAACACCACCTTCCTGTGGGTTCAGTGGGAAGGCCCTGAGATATCCTGGTAGGTGACCCAGGGCTCCTGAGGTACACAGATGACCCCAAACCTTGGGAGTCTGGGCCAGTGGAATCACCTTAAGTTCTAGACCAGCATGGGCTCCATAGCCTGTTAAGGTACAGCCTGAACTGCATAGTGAGCCAAATATGAACAAGGAAGGATGGCAGTGTGTGTGGTCATCTCAACATGGAGAGGTCAGAAAGGACGCACACTGTTCTGTCCAGACAGTGAACCTGCAGCATGTGTGTGTGTGTGGCGCCACCATAGGAGTGTGAAACAAGAGAAAGAGCCAAGATTACAAACAGAGCTCTAGCTGAATAAGAACCCCCAACAGAGGGGTGGTAGGAGAAAGACATGAACCATGGAAACCTGAGGAGGAGACGGAGGAGAGGAGTTGAAAAGAGGGATGAGTGCTTCAGAGGCAAGACGGCAAAATCTGATCACAAATGCTCAAGTGTGGCTGAATTAGCTGTGAACTTTCACCCAGAACACTCAGAGCAGCGTGTGCAGGCATGCAGGGGGCAGGGAAAACAAGACTATTACCAACAGCAGTTACAACTTCCATCATCTAACTTGCACACAGATGTGATAACTACTGTGTACCAGATGTGTATCCCTGTTTCTTTGAGGTATTCATACCAAGAGTCTTTCCAGGTTAACTACTGGTCTGCCCATGGAAGTTGGAAATACCCTGTGTGGAGTTCCTGAAGATGGAAAGAGTGGTGTTGCCAGGGTAACCAGCAGCAAAGGAATGTTCTGCTCTATATCTGGGTCCTTCATCACTATTATACACTCAGTTCCAGGCCTTTCTCACTGTCACAGGTCCAGACAGGGTGAGGCTTTTGGGGAACTGAGTGTTGAGCCTTGACTCTGAATTCAGGAGCTAGGGACAGCTCAGGACATGATTTTCCAGACAAACTTGGAAGAACACACATCCCTGTGAATCTCTTTTCTCGACCAATAAAATGCCACAGATATATGTTAAAATCAATGCTATAGCCATACATTAACCATGAATTTAATGTGTGTCTGATGTTTATGAGGCCATCATGACCTGCGGGCACTGTCACTCTCAGGGTCTGTCCCCTACAGAGTCACGACTCTAACTGCTTGCTTTACCCAGATTTGATAGCATGGACCACAGTCCACCTGCCCTCATCATCCAGAACCTGTTATCAGACAACCAAGACAGTACTGCTCTCCAGCATTCCTTGAAATGCTAACAAAAGAGACATTTGCTGCAGATCTCCAACCTTGAGCCTCCTCACTGATCTGGCATTTCCTGAGCCCCTCACCCCAGTTCTTCTATGCTGCTCCTCTTGGAAACAATGAATAACAGACTGTCTTTTCAATGGCTGTTGGGTCCTGGTGTGCTATTTTGACCATACCCCATGTTTTCTATGAATACATCCCATACTTATGTATTAATATGTATAATACTTATGTATTAATATAAAATAAGCATGGAGGGCCCACCACATATAGAGACATGAAGGGGAGCCTCTCCTTTAAGAAACTGAGAAATGAAGTGACTTAATCCCCTCCGCAGTCCGGCAAAGTAAGGAAGCCTGTTCCACCTGATTGGAGTTGTGCTGATTCCGCTCCTGTGCTCCTGTTGGGATTGACTCCTTACACTTCTGTACCTGGAGTGTGTTGCTGGGTCTCAGGGTTTTTATCCTCTCCTGATCTCAGCATGTCCTGTGCTGTGGTCTGGGCCACTTGAAGGCAAGCCCAAGTCAGGAGAGCGACTTCCCCCACAGAACCGAATCTGTCTGTCTTAGTTTTGCTCTATGCACACACAACTCTGCAAGGATTTTCAAATATGTCTCCACAAATTTGTATTTTAAAAGTACTCACCCCAAACCACGCAGGTTGCTAGAGACACCCAGCACAGAGCACGGAGACACATCGTGCAGGGACAGGCTCCTGCCAGGTCAATGGAGTTTCTGAATTTGACCTGCAAGGAAGAGGAGTGAACAGCCCTGCCCACATGCTGGGAACCTGCCAGGGATTCTTGCCCACAAAGCTGTTACACAATGCAGAACAGAAATCCTCTCCCTCTTCCAAAGGGCTCTCAGGGCTTTCCGTGGGATCCCTGTGCCACCACCCCTCTTCCAATGTTTACCCTGCTTTATCTGAGCACTCACCCACCCAGTGATGGCCCCCTTTTATCTAAACAATCAATCTGAAATCTCAGATTACAGATGACCAAAAACCACAACCCACACATAACTTCTTACATAAACATCTCTCCCCAGAACACTTTCACTTCAGGGGTCCATGAGTTCTCAAACTCAAAGACCTCTAGGTGGCATAAAGCTTTAGTGGGCAGATAGGTGATGGGAGCCTATAACAGGCTGAAAAATTTTGGAGTACCTTCAGAGGACCTTCAGAACCCCACAGTTGCTTATCAGGGAGATCAGAGCTCATCTCTCAGCCTTCCTTTCCTAGAGTTTTGGGCTCTTGTGTTTGGTATCAAGGTCAAGTTTCCTTGAACCTCCTTAGAGAAGGCTAGCTTAGTTGTGTCGTAGACTTACAGGAGTCCCTGTAGGAGATCATATGCAACCAAGGTTGGGAACTCACTTGCTTCAGGGCTGAGATTTAGGGATAGAATGTTCTTACAGTACATGAACTCTGTTTCACCAAAATCCTTGGCTTGTAGCACCTAAGCATCCTTGGATTCATGCATACTTTTACCAAACCTGACGAGAGGACAGGGAGAGACTGGCATGGCTGTGAAAGCTCCACACACGGGAATGTTCTATGGGAGTGCACCTGGGAGAGGATCCTTTAACAAGTGCCAAGGAAGAGAGCTTCTGGGATCCCCTTCATAGGACCGCCAGATGCCTTAGGGCACTGTTTAGCTTAATACAGCCTGGTATAGCTGGCTAAGCAATGGCCATAGCCTCACTGAAGGCAGCTGTGAGCATCACTGGGTAGTAAGATGAAAATACAGACAACATCAGTTCTGGGGAGGAAAACACAAGTTAAAGATTATCATGTCGTCTAAAGACTTATTTTCTCTAACTGTTGATAAGGGTGTGAAGATGAAGTGGAGAATTGATGGTGGCAAGGAAAGCTGCATTTGGCTTTTCCTTTTGTTTGGGAAGTGCTGAAAATACCCTGGAGTAGGATGCAGAGATGCAGAGCACACTGCACATCTTCTTAAATATGCTAGAACCTTATCCCTTGCACCCTTTCTATTAATTTAACGTTTCTATTTTTATCCGTCCTTATAATCCTTTGCCAAATATTTCTTGAGAGCATGCAGTTGCCAAGCCCAGTGTCTATTGTGCAGGACAGTGGTGCTAAGAATAACTCTGTGATTCTCACTAGTGTGTCCTGAGGCTCAGTGTGGCCAAGGGACTGGTCCTAGACCACTTCACATAAGACAAAAACCAGTGGGACCTTGGAGCTATACTGTTGACTGTTGTGCGATGATGCCAAATGTACACACACACACACACACACGACCTAACTGTGGGAGAGCTGGGGAAGCCTCCATCTCCTAGAAATTCCTCCACCTTTCCTCAACAAAGTACCCCCCCACAAACCTTCCTACCGGTTTCTGCTGTGTCTTCCAGACCTCCAGGAAGGATGTGACAGTGTACCACATGTCACTTATGTCACCACCATGTGGAGGGATCGGGGGTCAGATGGCTAAAAGCCTTTGGATTCATGGGAGAGGCTGTGGTTGGATGACAGAAACTTGAAACCTGTAGTTCCTGCCAGTGTAGTTTCCCGTCTGGAAAAGCCTTGCTGAGTCAAGAGTTAAAGTCCAACCTCCAGGAATTTACCTGGAGACCTGCATTTAGCTGTGGCCAATGGAGTAGAGTAACCTTGAGAGGAAGGTTGTCCCCAAGCCACATATAATGTTGTGAAGAGACGGGTAAGTTTTCTTCATGTAGGTCTTTTCCTACATCCAGCTGTAAACGTCAGCTGTGAGGAGTTTAGACATAGGCCAATTAAAAGACTAGAGAGTAAAATAAGGTCATGATGGTGGATGTTAGTTCAGTCTGATTGATGACATCATAGAAGGAATTTAGGACATGCAATGTGATACCACTGGCAAGTGTGTGTAGTGAATTCACCATATGTATAAAAGAATGAACAGAGGGATCCTCTTGTAAAGGATTAAAGAAGACTTGAAAGAAAATTAACCAGAGTGGCAACTTGAGCTTGGATGATCAGTAGCCATAAACAAAAGAAGGGAAGTTAATAGTCTGTATCCAGCCCTACTTCCCATCAAGCCTGTGTTAGTTTGCGAAGGAAGACCAAATAGAATAACATACAAGCACAAGCCAATGTTTTTCGTGCTAGCCTGAATGTGAGAACGCGTGCCAAATGGCACAAAGAAACTCAGTCTCAAAATCAGAAGTGGACTCTGGAGCAAATCCCTTCCAAATCATCATGAGTAGCAATCACGTGCCTTGCTTGATTCATGAGGACAGTGACCCAACTGGTAGACCTCTCATAAAAAAAAAAAAAGAACTTCTTCATTTTTTTGCACAATCATACTTCCAGTTCAACAGCCAATGATAAGGTGGTGATGGCTAGACATTAGAAAAGTCTACAGGAGGAAGCAGGAACCTAGAGAGCAGGGTCTTCTTCACTAAGTCAGATAAGCAGGACTGGGAAGCAGCGCCCAGTCAGCCTTCCACCATCTGAGACAAACTCTGGAGTCTTCCCCAAGACCACTGGCTTTACCTGCAGTGAAATTGCTGGAGACTTCAGGTCTAAAAAGAGATGTTCTTTAGTTCTCTGTGACACAGTGTGACCTTTATTGAGTATGAGAACTTAGTATCAGAATCAATGTCTAGACATGTTCTACTTTGCAAAGACTGGTAAGGGCTTATGTTCCTCTCTTACTTTTACAAAGGAAGAAAAACAGGGCCTTAAAGAGTGCTCTAATAAACAATTCTTTCCTCATCGAGTCCAGTTTTTCCTGGGAGCAAAGTCTGTCCTTGTAGTAATGGGAAGATCTGGGGAAGAGGAGGAAAACGGGTTCAAAATTTTAAAAAATAAATACAAGATGGTTTTTTCAGTCCTGTCTGTCTCTGTTTGCAAGGGATGCTACATGTGGTCCTCTTAATTAGATAGAAAGACTGTTTCCAATTGTAAAACACACACACTCAAACATATACATACTCCTTGCTTACCCTAGCCAGTTTCCAGCTGACATTTAAAAATTGGCAAACAGCTCTGGCACCCCATTTATAAAGACTTCTTAGCAGGGCATGAAAGATAAGGATAAATTATTGTCACAGCCACTTTGAGCCAAATGTCTACCTGCGGCTCTAGGGAATTTGACATACGTAGAAAAGCCACAACTACAGCTTGCCAGCACCTGGATGTAGACGTCCTGTCTTAGGGTGGCTTTGCAGAAATGATTGGTGAATCTGAACTCTAACAAGCCACACACAAGATCTCAGAGATGCTCCTAAAGTCTAATTTCCTTGTGTTATTTCGGCTGTAGGGAACACAGCTAAGTGTCTATTCATTGCTATCATTGCTTTTTCATTGGGGAACCCGCTAAAGATTCCTACATATAACTAGGTAAGCTGGAGGGAAAAAAAAACAAAGGAAATAACTTAAGTGTTAAGATGTTGGCAGAGCATGTCAGGGTAGAGTCTCTAAGGGACACAGAGCAACCGGACAAGCTTCCTTATGCCCATTTACGTATTCGGGTTAATGGACATCCATATTAGAATAGGGCTTCTGCAAGAGCAAGTCACCCACAATGGCTTTCCCTACTTGCCCTGGGACTAATCAGTGGTAAACTGTAGAGGAAGACACTGGGCTGGGAGATCTAAAGTCTAAGAAACCACCATGTACCACTGCAGATCCTCGCTGTATGAGGGCTCGAGAAGAAGGTGGTTTGGATGAGCTGCTCCTTCATACTCCATTCATCACTGCTCAACATACGCGGACTGAAATTATCAGCCATCTTTCAAAGTGCTCCTGACACGTAAGTCGTGTCTGTGCAGACTTGCCTGATTTAAATGAATTTGTTCACTTATTTATTTATTTATTTATTTATTTATTTATTGGTTTTTCGAGACAGGGTTTCTCTGTAGTTTTGGAGCCTGTCCTGGAACTCCCTTTGTAGACCAGGCTGGCCTCGAACTCACAGAGATCCGCCTGCCTCTGCCTCCCGAGTGCTGGGATTAAAGGCGTAGAAATCATCCGGAGTCTTAGAAAATAAGATAAAGCAAGGAAATTATACAGGAGGGCATATTGTGAACTCCGGCCTGACAACAGGAGTTTTCAAAACAACTAACAAAGTCACCATCTTGCGCTAAGGCCACTACTATATTATGAGAATAACACTCTCCCAAGGATAGCATTGTTAAAACTGAATTTTATCTTAAACTTGAGCCAGGACAAATATTATTCAGACATTTGATCACTGGAAATCATTAAAAATATTCAGTCATAGATTTTCATTTTAAAATTGTTTTAATAATTATCTTCTTGACTGTTAAAAATAACATTTTATTTATTCTTTGAAATTTTCATTTGATCATGTCATCCACCACTATGTCCCTCCAAGTCCCTCTAGGGCCTGCTGCATTCTGTCTCTCTCCTGACTTAATGTTCTCTCATTTTTCTTATTAATAACCCAAGTCCAAGTAGTGCTACGTATGGGCATAGGCATGGGGCCATTCACTGGGGCATGGGCAACCTACTGTTAGTCATGTTCCCAAAGGAGAGTGACTCTCCTTCCCTCTACAGTCATCAATTTTCAATAGCTCCTCTGTTAGGGGTGTGGCCTCAGGGCCCCTCCCTCCCCCCTTACTTGCTGGAATTTTGACTGCCTCCATCTTGTGCAGGTGACTCCAGCTGTTGAGAGGTGATGTGTACAACATTACTTAACTTTCTTTCTGTCCCCTCTTCCGTGTTCCCTGTGTTGTCTCTGTAAGACACAGTTTCCATGGCATGCATATTACTGTCACAGTGCTTCCTGATTGTATTATTTCCACATAAATTTCATTATTCTGTCCTCTCTCTCTCTTCCTCTCTCTCTCCCCTTCCTCTCTACCCCTCCTTCTTTCTCTTATCTAGTTTTACACACATATCATCATGTCATCTATATTAATATATATTATTTGTAGTTTTAATTTTTATTAACATACATTAATTATAAATGATAATGGATTTCATTATGATATTTTTATACATGTGTATGTATGTATGTATGTTTAGATGTATGTATAGTGAATCTTCCCTAAGAATCTATATGCAGTCTTTAAGAATCTATATGCCTCTGGGGAGGAAGAAAATTCACTTTCTTCATTGGTACAAGCTTCAGTGTTCCTATAAATAAACCATTGCATATATTCCTGTAAATAAGTCTAATTAAACACATCTGTTAACAAAAAGTTATAAAGATAACTTTTTAAATGCCTTAAGCCTTTTTTGCTTTATTTGCTCAAAAGAGGACTTTTATAGGATGCAGACAAATAGAAGACATGGATTAAAACAAAGTAAAATAAAAGGAAACTGATACATTCTGTCTGAAATAAAAATAGAAATAAAAATGAAGCATACTATATAACACATCTGCTTTATAAATGTATGTTAATAAACACTGATGGAAAATGGGAATTGATGTTGACTTAGTAACATAAAGGCAGCAACCGCTTTGAGCAGCACCAGGAACAGGTGACAGGGACTGGGCTGGAGTCATGACTTCATCTCCTCGAGCTTCAGAGAATTTCCGTCCTTTTCGTTTTGTTTTGTTTTTTGCCTTTTTGTTTCTCCAACACTGGGTTTCTTTATGTAGCCTGGCTGTCCTGGAACTTGCTCTGTAGACCAGGATGGCCTTGAACTTATAGAGACCAGCCTGCCTCTGTCTCCTGAGTGCTGGGACTAAAGATATGCACCCTTGCCTGACTCCAGAGAAATTTCTTCGTGCTGACATCCAGATCCTTCTGAAGCAAGTACACGCTTACACATTCTAAGCTCTGATGCTCTATGTAAACAGGGGACTCTGTCTCCCTGGGGTCAAGGGGGTTTGAAGACCATATAATATATTATTTGAATAGGAAGCATTATGAATGGCTTACATCTCCTCTTAGTGTTCTATTGCTGTGATAAAACACCATGGCCCAAAGCAACTTGGGGAGGAAGGGATTTATTTCATTCTACAATTCTCAGGTTCAATCTTGCATTGCTAAGGGAAGCCAGAGCACGAACTCAAGGCTGGACTCTGGAGGTAGGAACTGAAGCAGAGGTCAAGGAAAAATGCTGTTTATTTGCTTGTATCCCGGAACTTGCACAGACTGCTTTCTTACGCTATCTAGGACAGATGCCCAGAGTGGCACCATATTCAGTGACCTGGGCCCACCCACGTAAATTGTTAATAAAGGACATGTACTACAAACTTGCCTATAGGCAAATCCTATGGAAGAATTTTCTCAATTAAGAGTTCCTCTTTCCAAAGGACTTTTGCTTGTATCAAGTTGACATAAAACTAGCCAGTACACATCGAGTTAGTGTGCGTTGGTTCTAAGTTACATTTTTATTTATTTAATTTTCCACTGTTACCCATCCTACCATTAACTTGACAGATTTCCTTGAGCACTCACAGTGTCGCAGACCCTGTGCTTGGTGGCCCCTAAGTGAAACACCAGTGTTCACAATAAACCTAGATCCATGCTAGCGAATCCTCATGCTCCGCTTAGCTGAGGAACTGAACCAAAATCAAACTTTCTGAGCTCTTGAGCTCCCTGTTTCTACTTGCTACTGTCGACTTCTTACTCAGAAGGCCCTGTCTAGACAAGAGTTACATGGCTTAGTTCTACTGGCATTTAACCAGCATCCTGAGATTAGGTGCTACAATCGAGCAACAATAACAAGGGGGAATTGGGTTGTCTCCAGGCCAGCCCAGACAGGAGGCAGCTCAGGCTCCTCCTTGTCTTTCTCTACAGCTCATCAGACCGGATGGCTCTGGGAGACTAAGAGGGACAAGATGGCCAGAGCCTGAGTTCCTGGTCCATGTGTGGACAAAGAGAATCTGTGCTCTATAGTTGCCTTTGGGTTTCCTGTGAGCAAGAACTAAATGTCTGTTTTGAGCTATCATCCATGTCTGGTAGTCATCTCTGTAAACTATCCGGACAGACTCCAAACAACGAACAGTCATTTTCATGGTGGTTTCAGCACTTTGGTCTCTAGTCTCTCCATTGAGCAGGTGCGCAAATGTTCACCACAGCTGCTTTTCTGGGATCTAGAAGGGAACTGTGAGAGCGGATGTCAGTAGCTGTCCAATGTCCTGGATTACACAAGCCCAGTGTTTTTGGGTGACTTAAACTTGCCAGAAGCTCTCTCTGCTTCTGGGATTTCTCTGAAGTGGAGAAATGTCATTGCATTCATGAACTTGGCAATTCTAGGGCATCCATAGTTCTCCAAGCACTGGAAAAATCCTTAGTCAGTGATGATGCCACACAATGTCTAAGCATTTTAGTTTCCCACGTCCCTGCTGTGATGACGTTGACTATACACATTATCTTCCCTGCGTTTTCACTGGACACTGACTCTGGTCCCTCAGGATCCTACCTGACAACAAATTTAACCCTTTGTAGGATGATTTCTCATAACTGGTTCTCACATCTTCCAAAGTGAACTACTTGAATTCCTGTGTCAATAATGTCATTTGTAAAACCTAAAGAAAAACAAAGTCTCTGTAACTCTTTAGTTACCCATGTTTGCTGTGTATTCAAATGAATACTCCCTAGAATTAATCGTTCTAACTTTCAAACTTCACAGTAGGACTGTGTTTGCAGATAGGACCTTTAAAGGAGCTACAATGGAATAGTAAGTCGATCTGATGGGCACTAATTCCATCTAATTGATGCTATCACCAGACGAATGAATTTATAACATGAAAACTGGCATGGTTGACAGTTGTGCATAGAGGACCTAGAAAAGCCACCATGCTAACAACTTCAACTTGGACTACCAGACTCTAGAAACAAAAGAAAGGAGATTTTTGGTGTGTGTTCTCTCTCCCAACTTGTGCTATATTGTTACAGACACCTAAGAAGAGCAACATATAAGCCTGGCTCAATGCCATTCTTGTTGCCTGGTGGAATCTAGTTCCCATACATTCACAGAGGATGTGGGTCCTGACACAGCAACTCAGTATAAAATCACTACCAGAATCTGAAACCCAACTTCAGCTTGGTGATACCCGGTAGACACTTGTTTTGTTAACCCACCGGCAAGAGGCCCTACCAGCAGCTTTACCATAAAGCAAAATGTTTTGATTTTGTGCACAATCCTGGTGTCAAACCTGCTTGATCTAAGATTAAGAGTGAAGGGTTGTGGGGTTAGGTGAGCCATAAGAAGAAGCAGGAGCCTAGAGGAGTGTGTTCTCTCAGCAGGATGGCGTGGTAAGCCTGGCCTTGTCTAGATCAGATCAATGCTGATAAGAGGAAAAATGGGGCAAACAGCACCCAAGCAGCCTCTGCTACCACAGTGATCTCTTCCCTAAGACACAGCTTTGCCTGCTGGGAAATTTCCCTGAGTACTCATTCTGAGAAGCTGTGGTACCCCATACTGCAGCAGAAGAGCGTCATGACACAATCAGTTCCTGGAGGTTATCTACTTTTCCAAAGAGTAGGCTAGGCTTCCTCCCTTCATTTTATACAGGAAGAAAATTTGGCCTTAGAAGAACACTAAAATAAAAGAGTACTCCGTATCTCTACCCACCAAGGCCTATCAGGGTAGTCCTTCTAATTAGACAATAAAGCTGTTTCTGAGCACAAAGATAAGCTCTTTCCTCATTAACTATCTTACAGGCCTGCTTGACAGCCTTGACACTCAGCCCATGAAATTGTATGGTACATTTCCAAAATAAACCCATCAATATATATAAAACATGGCTTTATAATTAAGTTTTCAAGTCCTGAAAAGGTTCCTTCATAAGTTTGATTTCTTTTTCTTGATTTTCTTTAAGTGATTTGCTGATGTCTTACAATTATTTTTTTGTCTTTTCCTCCATTTTTTTAAAGGGAATTTCTCATTTCCTCTTTTGGAGTTTTAAGTATTCTCTTGAAGTTATTTTTTTGGGGTCATTTTCTTCTGCTTCTTCCATATTTATTTGTTCAGGTCTTGCTGTTGTAGGGTCTTTAGGTTTTACTGGTGTTGTGTCGTTCTTTGTGATGTCACCCGCGTTCTTGCCTTTTCTACTCATTTTTTCCTCTAATAGGTGTAGTTGAGGTTGTCTGAGATTCTATTGAATAATCTTCTAGGTGCCAGTGCATCCAAATCTCAGATGGTTGTTCCCTGTGTTCCCAGTTCTAGTTGCCCTGTCGGTTACTCTGTGTTCCTAGTGCTAGCTCATTGCTCCTGTGCTATGCTCTGCTCCCTTGGTGTTTGCTGTCTTAGGCCTACTATGGACTAGGTTGCCAGCTTTGGCCTCTTTCTGTAAAACCTGCTCTGGAACCCCTCCTGAAGAAGTTCCTGGCTTGGAGTTGGACCTGGGATGTTTCTGGCTCCAGTCTACTGCCTTGGAAATTTCACGCTCATATGTGCCCAGACCCACAGAGGACCTGCTTACTCCCTCAGAGGTCCCAGACTCATGCTCGGACCTGCAGAGTTTCCAGGTTCCTGCCTACTCCTTTTGATGTCCCAGACCAATACCCAGACCCACAGAGGTCCGGGCTCAGCCCTACTTCCTCTGAGGACCCAGACTCACGGCTGGATCTCCCGAGATGTCTGTTTCCTGCCTATTCCCTTAGAGGTCCCAGGTTCACTCATGCCCAAACTGGCTAGTTCCTGGGAGGTCCTAGACTCACGTCCAGACCCACCGAAGTCCTGGCTTAGGTCTACTCTCTTGAAGTTCCCAGATTCACATTTGGACCCTCAGCGGTCTCTGGCTCTGCATCACTTGCTCAGCGGTTACTCCCTTATACCTGTTCTGGTGGAGATTGCAGACTCTGGATCTGGCTCAGTCCTGATCTGCCAGTATCCTAGAACTGGGTTGTCTCCCGGGGCTGGATTTGCTCCTGGCTTCTGCTCCTGGTAGAGCTTTCTCTCTCTCTGTCCCACTCAGGTTCTGGTGATCGGTGACTCTGAGTCAGGTCGCCGGCTCAATCCTGATCCACCAGTGTCCGAATTTATCAGCCTTCCTTGTGAGTGAGGGGGTCTCATACCAGTGTACTGAGAAAGTAGCTGCATCATGAAAATCCTCCCTGAGCATGGTGGACAACTACCCGGAGCTGCTGAGATGGCATCCCACCCTCAGCTAACAGTCCACTCTGTATTTCCTCTAGCACACTGGGAGATGACACAGCTGGAGCAGAATAATATGCAGCAGGGGTGGGATGGCAAAGGGAGTGAGCAGACTCTGCTGAGGATCACCTGTGCTGAAGCATCTCCAGCTGGATTCTGTGCGTTCTTTGTAGGCAATCACAGCCGCTCTGATTAAGATGTCACATTTAAGGAGATCTCTGAACACTGGCTCGGGTTCTCCTTTTAGGTGTAAGATGTTTGGATGAATGTGAGGAGAAGTGCTAAAGATTTTTATTGAAGTGATGCACACCCCATGCAACCTTGACAAGAGGGTATAATAATATTCCTGAGAACCACAAATCAAGTGCTATAACCAGTGTCCGGGTGATATCAGCCAGGTCCCATCCAGCTTATTGTTCATGTTTGAAGGAACGCAGGAGGATTAAGAAATGGCAGGTAGGAAAAGTAAAGACATAAAAGCAAAGACAGAGACACAGGATGGAGTTGGGAAGGCATCCAGTAAGTACTGAATTCACCCACATTTATTTCACATAGTCTTTATGTATCCCAATCCAAACAGGAGGGGGATAGCAAAAACCTTCTTTATCAAGATGCAAGGGACAAACAAATCACCTCCTCAATATCCAAATCATCAAGTGACCATGCCCTAGGTAAAAGCGTTCTGTTAGTAACCACACCCTAGGTGAAACCTCCTAGCATAACCTTGAAGGTGTAGGAATAGGCCAGACCTCTCTGACCTTTGGTCAAGGTGGAATGGATCCACATCGGTGGACACTGACACTCAAGGAAGTTTATACCCATCATGGGCTTTGTCAGTGGATGTCTGTCAGGTGTTCACAGTCAAGTGGACCTGTAGCAAGAGTGGATACTGAGTGTTTCTGCAGTTCATGCACAAAGCACCTCACAGATCTATTTTCATGAATCAACAGAATTCTCAACCCACTGGGGAAAGCAAAAAAGGGGGGATTGGGGGCATTTTTTCATTACAGTTTTGTTTAAAAATTATTGAAAATGAAGAGAAGAAGAGCTTTAAAATTAACCCACTCGTGGGTGGGGAGAAACTAGGAGGACTGGCGGGAGAGGAAATCATAATTAGAATATATTGTAAGAAAAGAATCTATTTTTAATTAAAGAAAAAGAAAGAAAGGGAGGGTGGACCTATTCTGGAAGCCAGTATTCTCTGTACCATGCTCTGTTCACATTTATTTATTATATTAAAAATGTCCACAGTTCAGATTCGGATCAATCCTCCACATTTCAAAAGAGAAATATACGGGCCCTTTTACATCTAGAAAATCTACTTGTTTTCTACTTGGTGCGTGGGTTTCATTGCCAGTTTGGAGCAGCCTGTCCTGGACACAGATCTAGTTTACCTTTAGAAGTCTAGTGGAAAGACAGAAAGAGGGCACAGATTATTCCCTGTAAGACCTAGTCTGAAACCTTTTCCCAGTTTCTTCCTACACTGCATGTAAGTAAATAAAACATTCCAGAAAATACTCTCTTCTCTGGAGTGGTTGCCATGGAGCTTACAGCAGTCACTTCTTCCACATGCTCCCAGTCATACCTGTGGGGGGAGGGGGAGAGGAGCCTGCACGGGACATCAACTGTGAGTGACAACCCTCTTCTCAGAATAGTCTTTGTGTGTTCATAGTAGAAAGACGCCATCACCGCTCAAAGGCATAAAAACTTCCAAGAACTGCTTAGGGAGCCTAGCAGCAAACTGTAGAGTATAGGAGTAGCTGCCAGCAAGGAGGACTTTACAGGTGTGGGCTGCATACTGGTTGTGTGGCAATTCACAGGAGTATAGTCAACCTGCCAGTGGCCACACCCCTAAAGGAACAGACACTCCCCACCCTAGCAATCAGAAACTTTCCAAAGCTTCTAAGTTAGTGGTGGGGGCTCGTGGCTCCTTCCCTCCATGCTGGAATGTTGACTGGCTTGATCTCCTGCAGGCAGCCACAACTGCTGTGAAGTCTGGAATGCATTGGTCCTGTCATGGCAAGAAGGACATGGTTTTGCTCTAATTCCCCCTGACCCTTAGGTGTGCAATCCCTCCTCCCCTCTTTCACAATGACCCCTGAGTTTTAGGAGAGGACGACACAGATGCCCCATTTGTGCCTGAGTACCCCACTGACGCATGCTCTCTTTACATTTACTTGTTGCTGGGACCTGGAATCAGTTCCCAGCAGCCACACAGGGACAAGAACCTGTAACTTCAGTTCCAGAGAATCCAAGTCCTCTTCTGGCCTCCACAGGCACAGCAGACACACGATGCACAGAACAGCATTCAGACAGAAAGCTTACAGACACAAAATAAAATTGAACAACACTCAAAGAAAAGATATACATTTAGAAGGCAGTTTGATATTATTTCCATTTATCAGATAATAGTAATAGGATCACCCTCAGTGCCTATGAGCTCCACAATCATGGCTTCTTGGTCAGATTTAGAGTAGCAGGTATGAGTTTCCTCCTGTGCAGCAGACAGTAAATCTGACTAGAAGGCAGTTGGTAACTCCTATAACATTTATGTCACTATTGAATCTATAGGTCATTATTGTAGGTCACAGGGTTCACAGCTAGGTAAGGCTGTCCATAATTCCCACCCCACACCCTACCTGCCACCTCTCTAGTACCATCAAAGCAAGCCAGTAGAGTGGCAGCTTCCTGCTTTGTACCAACTTGATTTCTCCTGCCATGTGACCAATGGATGTGTGTGTATTGTCTTTAGTAGCAGGATCTTGCTGTCAATTTTTGTTGGGCTACCAGAGCAGTGGCAAGAACCTGTACTGTTTTGGGGTTCTCCCAGACACCCTTGACTTACAACTTTAGTGGAGGAATCTCAGACCTGGAATTCAGTTTTAGTTTGGTAAATGATGGCTTCCGAGAGGAGTGCTAGTCTCTATGTACTGTAACACCAATTAATATTTTATATGAATATACATATATATCAAAATAATTACTTTTCAAAAATCTTTGTTATTAACCCCCCATTCCCAATCCTTCCTTTACCCTATCCTCTCATCCTTCTCCTCACTTAATCCCCTCCCATTATCCCCCTTCCCTAACCCATTTTTCCTTTGTTTTACAATCTCCTCTCTGACTAAGATCTTCCTTCTCTCTCCCACAAATGGTACTTTTCTGAATTCTATAGCTAGTCAAAATTAAACACAGAAATCTAAAACGTTGACACTAAGATATATAATGAGTGATAACATATGACCTTTATCTTTCTGGGTCTGGGTTACCTCACTCAGAATGATTATTTTCTGCTCCATTCACTTACCTGAATATTTCATAATTTTATTTTTATAGCTGAATAAAATTCGATCATACAGAGGTATCACATTTCATTATTTATTTATCAACTGATGGACATACAATCTCTTTCCACATCCTAGCTTTTGGGAATAAAGCAGCTACAAATATAAATGAGGTTATGTCTCTATAGTAGAAAATAAAATGCTTGGGCTGTTTACCAAGGATCTGTACATTTCCAAGGGTCACATGATAGATCTGTTGCTAATTTGGGGGAAAG
Source organism: Microtus oregoni (assembly GCF_018167655.1). Classification (NCBI taxonomy): domain Eukaryota; kingdom Metazoa; phylum Chordata; class Mammalia; order Rodentia; family Cricetidae; genus Microtus; species Microtus oregoni. The sequence goes on along the minus strand of NW_024543063.1, from coordinate 58,353,486 downwards.
TGGCACACTGATTAAGGAAGAGAACTTGGGGAGGCAGGCTGATGGAATACGTGTGGTCTGAAAGAACAGGGACGAGGTGGGGAAAATAAGAGAACTAGCAATGACAGGGTGGAGCAAGAAGTGCCGAGTGGACAGTGGAAATAAGAGAACCTCTGATGACACATCTAAGAAAAGGCTGTACTGAAACCCGTCATGAAGCATGATTAATAAAAACCCACAGAAGAAACTGGGGTTCAACCAGAAGACCACAAAAACAAAGCAGCCAGCCACTGGCCCTTACATCAACCTCAGTTCGAAAATGGTGATCCCTGCCTCCAGGAATCTCAGAACAATACTATGACTGAGAGCTGTCTCCTCCCGTTTTATAATCCTCTCTATTGCTGGGATTTAAGGCATGCACCACTGGGATAAAAGTCATGCACCGCCCGGTATTTATGGCAAACTAGTGTGGTTACTGGGATTAAAGGTGTGTGTTACTATTGCCTGGTCTGTAAGACTGATCATTGGGGCTGGTTTGCTCTCTGATCTTCAGGCAAGATTTATTTATTAAAATACAAATGAAATGCTGCAACACTGTCTCTTGAAAATAATCTTTCAAAAGACATTGAATTCTTAGTGAGAAGTTTCAAAGCTCAGAATTCTTAGTGAGAAGTTTCTATTTAAGAGCTTAGGCATTAGAAATAATGCTGTGTTTCTTGATTTATTTTAACTGCTATGTGTAGGAAGTGGAAAAGGTTCAATCTTCCACCCAAGAAGACTAAGCTCACAACCACCTCAGCAGCTAGATGTAGCTTTTACTTCCCCAGTTTCTTTCCTGTGGAAGGAAATGTCAGACATTTTAGCAAATACTTAAGAATGAGCAAACATAATTGAATGCACAGTGATTAGAACAGAAAGGGATGGATCGGTTCAATGTGGGAGTAGTCCACCCTCAAATGCCTGCTCTACAAGCTAGTGTGTTCCCTCACAAGACGGAGGGCACTAACACATAGGTGCTCTTGACAGAAACACTAAAGGCAACTCAGACAGTAAAGGAGGCAGACAAGAGTTTAAGGTTGCTTCCAAGCACGAGATTTTAGAACTCTAGGAAATACACATGCAAGAATGTTAAACTGCGAATCCAAATCTTGGAGCTAAGGTGTTCAGAGGCCTTGAGTTGCTCTAAAATCTCCCATCCCTCTCTGGGGATGCAAAACCAAAGCATCTTCTGCCTGCTAAGCTAGTCTCTGCCTCTGGATGGCTCACAACACTGAGGTTTGACTGCCACAGGAAGAAAGCTTATGTAAGAAGTCCTTGGGTTAGTTTATGGACCTCTGTTATCTGAGAATTGGGCAATGACTTTGCAAAAAAGAGAGAGTGAAATCCAGGTGGGTGTGGCTTAGAGGTCCCACTAGAGGCCCAGAGAGCTCTGGGTCAGGGATTTTCATTTGGTTGTTTTATGTAAATTTGCAGAGTGAGCAGGACTTCAGGGGCTGATATAAAGCTGTGGGCAGGACCAGTGCTTTCCCTCCAAGAACCAGGCACCTCACTGGACCCTGAGGTACTGTCCTTCCATGATGTGGCTCTGTGCTTTGGTCCTGATCTCTCTCACTGCTTGCCTGACTCAGGGTGAGTACTCTTGGATAAAAGCCCAAGGCACACATTTGAAATTCTCTTGGGCACTTGTTTACGGAGCTGCATGTGGGAAATGTGGGGAAAACAGGCCTAGTTTCTAGGAGGTGTTGCTAATTCAAACCCTCTAGCTACAGAGGGGACACATATTCTAAGCCTCTTCATTCTATATCAGGGGCAGAGGAGGTCCTGGATAACCTCCTGCCTCTGTAGCAGGAGTTAATAATTTACCTCCTATTCTTTGTCTAGATTTCATGGGGCATGGAGAAAAAGCTAACCAAAATATTGAAAGCATAAACAACAGTAACAGAAAGCAGGGGTACATCCTAGCTTGTGTCTGGACTCTGTGTTCTTGGGTAAGGTACTACGCTTTACAGCCCAGACTACTGTGTTTCTAACACAGGGACAACAACATCTTCCTCACTTAACTGCATGAAGCTGAAATCAGCGGCTGTGCCCATAGCAGTCCAGGATGCAGCCTGCTCTAGAGGAGATGTAGAAAGGGGCTGACTTAAAATGCAGCAGACTCACAGATAACTTGGCATGTAAATCATCATACCAAGAGCAGCCGGTGTGATTTATTATAGCACTGGGGTCTGAAGGCCAGGGCAGAGTGGAAACTGGTGGCAAAGGTCTTTGTTGCGGTTTTTCTTAGAAAGAAGGAAGGAAGCAGAGGACAGTGGTGTAGCCTTGGCTGGTTAGGGCTGTTTCAAGGGGTTCAGAGATGTAAAGGCTGGGCTTGGTTTTCTGGTACCTAGTTTTAACTTATCAAGACAGGTTTGATAGTCCAGGCTAGGAGACCCAGTATGTCTCTGCAGTGGTTGGACCCCAAGAGTGACAGTTCACCCCAATAAACAGAGCTTCAAATGCCAAAGCAACATGTATAAAAATCAGATCCATGGTCAGTGCAGGGGTTCAATGTGGAGCTTTGGCAACCAAGTGGAGGGGGCCTGAGGTTCCCGGGGAAAGTGACAACTAATGTCTTCAGGAATCATGCCCAGCTCTGTCTCTGGCTGCAGAATCTACTACCCATTAAGGGCAGTGGTAATGCTGGCACTTCAAGACTTTGTCTTCTCTCTGGCTGTGTGGCATTTTGAGGGTCTGGGAGCAGAGTGTGAAGCAGGATGAGAAAGGGTTCAGATTTATGTTTGAACATTCCTGCTCTGCTGTTTTCCATGGCAACGACCTCCTCATTTCCATCTTCAGGAAGGTCAGCCAGGCTGCTTGTGATTCCTGATTCCTCATCTCTAACATGGCCTTGATAGTCGCTACCCTCAAGGGTTTGGTGAAAAAAACTGAAAGATCTGGAAAACACATCTGCCATTTGCTAGGTGGTCAATAAGCACACATTCCAGCAGCGTCTGTAGCCCCATTCACGCCTCTGTCTCTATGTCCACATTTCTACTCGGAGCAATCTTACTTTCTTCACACCTCAGTTGGGTGGCTAACGATCTTGAGTTGACACAGGCCACACCTAGTAATTCCAGCCCAGACTTTACCCAGCTTTTCCGAATCTTGGCAACCTCTCTCCCCTTTTCCCTTGGGTTCCTAGTACTGTGTGCTTCCTTCTCCTGCTATGGTTCTCAGTTTCACATTAGCTCTCCCCAGTGTATAAACTTTTGATCTTTTTGACTCTTTCACATTGTTCTGCTCAGATGTGTAAGTCATGATGTGTACTCTCATTTTCAAACAGATAACTAGCTGCCCACCACTGCCCACCTTCCAGCATTGAAATGTTTCCAGTTTTCTTCTTAATTCTTTCCCCTAATTATAAAATGACATTCTAGTACAGATACAGATGTCTTGGTTTCACACAAAATAGCAATGCTAATACCCGTGGACATTTCAACACACATACTTGGTAAGAAAGCCGTCCCAGTGGGTCGGTGACCTGAAAGCAAAGGGAACAAAGATGAGATTTGTTATTAGTAAATCAAGACATGGACATGTTCTATTTTATTTCATTTAAAAAATATTTCTTTTATTTCTTTGAGGTTATAACTATTACAAAGTTTCTCCTTTCTCTTTCCTTCCTGAAACCATACTATATAACTCCTTTTGTCCTTTTTCAAATTAATAGTTCTTTTGAGTTATCAAATCTAGACGTTTCTCTTCTTCTATGTCTATATGTTTTAAGAGAGTTATTTGCATATTGTCTGTATCCAATAGGGTCTAAATGAAAAATTGGAGGATAAGGTCATGTCCTATGAAGGACACCCTAGGAAATTGTGCATCTGAGTGCAAACAAGAGATGTCAGAGTTGGCCATGATCAATGCGACGTATCTTTTGGTCTTTTGTAGGAGAATGGGGTTTGTTCATTCAAGTCCCACAGCAGGTAGAATAGGACAGGTGTGCAGCTTCAGGGAAACGAGGGGCTCTCTGATGGTTGATCAAGAATGGAGCCAATGTTACACCAGTTCCTGATGCCCACTCTTTTCTCCTTTAAATAATCATGCTCAGAGGCCCAAGAAGAATGTTCTAGAACCATTTGTGTTTGTTATTCTTGTCCACTAAATGAAACCTAATCCTTAGGCAGGTATTTGTGTCTTCCCTGACATTCCCCTGCTTTTCCAAGATCATCGTCCATCTTTTCAGACTGCACCTGGTGATGTTATATGCCACTTGCCCTGCCCAGAAAGGTCACATGTCACACTGTTTCTAGTCCTCTTCACTGTTTATTGAAGCTTAACCATGACACTTTTCATCTTTCCTAATTCATTCTTCCTTGATGGAAAGTCACAGTTCCTCTGAGATGACATCCTTCAGAAGGCCTCAGTCCTTTCAGCTGTTGTGGTCCCTTTCTGTTCCTCTTCCAGGTCACAACCTCTGTTTTACCTTATTTAGGTGAAGTGTGTCTGTTGTTCCTCTCCCTCCAAGAACAGCTCACAAGCCTGGTGGCTAACCTCCGTTCATCCTCTCACAGAGCAAGCAGCTCGCACTGAGGGCCTCATAAGTGAACGTTCCCACAGGCTTCTAAGAGAGAAGACAATGTCTGGTTCATTTTCGATGTGTTTGTTTGTTTGTGTTTTTTCTTTCTGCACAAATGTGATTGGATGATTTTATACAACCAATCCAGTCTCCTTTTCTTATCATTTCTCTGTTAGGAAAAAGTTGTCCTTATTCTTATTTTACATGGGATAAATTGGAACCTCGTAGGACTGAGGAGACTTGTTCAAAGTCACATGCCCAGGACGGGACAAAGCCTACCTGGAATCCAGGTCTGATCTTTCCTTTCTGATGTGTCCTCATTTTCTTCATGTCCACCAGGACACCCATCCTCACCACCCTTGGTAAACACCATACATGGCAAAGTCCTGGGGAAATATGTCCACTTAGAAGGATTCAAACAGCCTGTGGCCGTCTTCCTGGGAGTCCCCTTTGCCAAGCCCCCTCTTGGATCCCTGAGGTTTGCTCCACCACAACCTGCCGAGCCCTGGAGCTTTGTGAAGAACGCCACCTCCTACCCTCCTATGTAAGCCCCTGGGTTGAGCGTGGGTCACTTTAAATGGGGATATCTGTCTCAGTGTGGTACAGGGATGAGTCAAAGGGATCTTATGATTGGCTATACTTTCTTTTAAATTTTAGTCATTTTTTCTATTATTGAAAATAGATATATATATAATATATTCTGATTATGGTTTCCCTTTTTCTAAATCCTCCCAGCTCCTCAACACCTCCGTTTTCCTTTGGATGCATATCCTTTCTGTCTCTTGTTAGAAAACAAACAGACATCTAAGGAATAAATAACAAAGTACAGTAAGATAAAAACAGAAACAACAAATTGGAATAGAACCAAACAAACAGAAGCAAAGGAGCCAAAGTAAAAGTGTGAGTAACACCTATAGATACAGAGAAACACATGTTCACACACACGGGTAAGAAACACCTATAGATACAGAGAAACACATGTTCACACACACAGGTGAGTAATACCTATAGATACAGAGAAACACATGTTCACACACACGGGTGAGTAACACCTATAGATACAGAGAAACATATGTTCACACACACGGGTGAGTAACACCTATAGATACAGAGAAACACATGTTCACACACAGGAACTATAGGTACAGAGAAACACATGTTCACACACACAGGAACTATAGGTACAGAGAAACACATGTTCACACACAGGAACTATAGGTACAGAGAAACACATGTTCACACACACAGGAACTATAGGTACAGAGAAACACATGTTCACATACACGAGAACTCCACAAAAACAAAACTGGAAAACCTAATATGGACCCATTTGAAGAGCAGTATAAAAACATAACAGAGTAGAAGCTTCTTAATGTACATACATATAAGGCAATCTAAGTGAAATTGCCAAGTAACAGGGAGACAGAGCCCCAACTAGACATCTCTCATAACCAAATACAGACTCCTGTTCCAGAAATGGGTTCCATCTATTCTAGCTGTTGTCTAAGGGGGACCTTAGTGAACTGTAAAACAACCCAGGCTGGTTTTGCTCTCCACACACTGACAGTAGAGCCCAATTGCTGAAGACAACACCAGCATAACTCACTGAACGTGGAGAAGTTGAACTGGTGCCTACACAGAGCCCTCACGCCGTCAGAGTAGTGTTCCTGGGATGGAAGGTCCTCTGCACCCTCTCAAAAGAAAAACGTAAACACCAACCCAGCTACAAACCACCCACCTTACAATGGTAATCTGCCTGCAGGACATTTTGGTGCAAAAGTAACATGAAGCTTATGCGAGTGATGAACCAAGATCTGGTTTGATTTAAGACACACTCCATGAGGTGAAAGCCATAACCAACACTGATTGGGTAGCCAAGAACCAGAGACTAGATAGCCCAGGGATTTAGGGTAAAGCCAAATACTACTGTTCTACAAAAGTAATGCAGCAAGAAAACTATGCCTAATGACATTCTGCTGTTCTCAGCAATCCATGATCATTGCTCAGCTGTCATCAGAGAAGCTTCCTTCTGCAGCAGGTGAAAAGCACTACAGAAACCCACAGCCAGATAACTTCCAGAGAGTGAGAGACCTTGGGACATTCAGTCCTAAATGGGTTGTCTCCATAAAAACTCTCCCCTCATGGCTCAGGGAACTCTGTGGAAAAGGAGGTGAAAGAGAGGAAGAGCCAGAGGAGGTGGAGGACACCAAGGAAAAAAGGCTCTCTAAACACAGAACAACCGACACACCTCTGGACTCCCAGCAATTGTGGCAGCATGAACAGGGCCCACACAGGTCTTCCCCAGATGGGGTCCTAGAGTTGAGAAGAGAAATGGACACATAGTCCCTAACATCGAAGCTATCTCCAATCCATAACTAGTTACAAATGAAAAATTAATTTTCTCCATAGATGCCTCACTGAGGAAACAAACCACGCTAAGGGCAGGCCTCATGCCTAGTAGTAGATGACCAACAGTAAATGAACTCAGTGGCATTTTTGGAGGTTCTTTGTCTCATAATGTTTCATACAGAACTATGTATGTATAAGACCTCAGTTAGTGGCATCTTTGGGGGTTCTTTGGCTGCATTCTCATGGCATCCTTAAGAATGCTGTAGTACCCCAAAGTGATCCCAATGCTGTCACTGTCTTCCAGTTCTCTTTATTTATTTCTTACGGAGCCAGATATAGTCTCATTTCTATAACTGTATTAGGGACCAAAAAAATTCCTACTCTCATGGACACTATATATAAATTAACAAAGCAGTTGTATATCACGTTTTATAACTGCACTATTTCAGGCAGCAGATATATTTCATGTCATTATTTCTCTCTTCTTGAATCATGACATTTCTTGGGAGTAGAGTACATAAATGTCTGGTAACTAGGACACAGCCTGAGCAATGTTTCTACTGACCCTGTCAGCCTAGCCAGTAGAGTATAGAAGCCGAAAGGACGCAAGTGGTCACAGAGCAACCTCCCAGCACCCAAGGCACCTACCAATGTCAATTCAGCTATGGTCTACTTACCAGTGCTTCTGAAGATCTAGGGTCCTACTCTTAAATGTCTTCCTGCCTTACCTTGTATTTTCTCTTAAAATATTTGCTCCTTTGATATTCTTATTGCAAATGTAATAATATGTACATACTTCAGAAAAGTTCACGCAAGCAAAGGCAGAAATGAAACTCATGTACCTTTCAATAGTTAGACTCACTATTCACCACTTTAAAAAGGATCATGTATATAATGCCACCTTAAACAATTGAATATGAAACCAAAGGTTATCAATAGTTATATTTAATTGGGTACATAACTGTAACTTACTGATGCAGTGTTTAATTTGGGGACATAGAATCATTTTTAATGTCAATATTATAAAGGATGCTGTAATAAAAGTGTTTCAGACAAATCATTACACACAATTATTGATGTCCTAGGAGAATATCCAAGAAGCGACATTTCTGAGGCAGAGTATCTATGTAACTTTCAAAAAAAAAATGTTTCTAGAAATTCCCGAGTCACTTTGCATATGGGTCAGAGTACCATACCCAAGAGGGGAATGTGTTGTCTCCAGAAACCAAATATGCCCACTAAATGTTGTGCTTCTTTCCTGGTGGTGACATGGACCAGGCACAATAATTTATCCGTCCCCTAAGAAGGAATACCTCTGTGTGCCCCCACATCATTGGACTCCTAGGAATTTTGAATTTTGGTTGGACTTATTCCCATCCTCTGATGTGCATATGTATTACCAATGAGTTCAAAGTGGTTGCTCCCTCTTGCTCACTTGCTGCAATCAACATAATGTCATCAACATAGTCACCACTGTGGTACTGTGTGGAAGAAACAGATTCTGAAGCAACAGTTAGGGAGCTGGAATGGGACCAACCTAGGCCCTCTGCATGTGTGTGGCAGGTGTGTAGTCTCATCTGTTTGTAAGGCTCCTAGAACTGAGATCAGGACCTGTCCCTGGCATTTAGCTGGCTTTTGTGAACCTGCTCCCCATGCAGGATTACCTTGCCCAAACTTGATACAAGGGGAGGAGCTCAGTCCTGCCTCAACTTGATGTGCCCTGCTATGTGCAAATCCATGGGAGCCCTGCCCCTTTCTGAATGGAGACAAGGAAGGAGTGAATGGGAAGGAGTTAGATGGGAGTCTGGGTGGGGGTGAATGGGAGGAGAAGAGGGAAGGGAAATGTGGTTGGTACATAAAATAAATAAGACAATGTTTTAAATTTCCATAGTAATTCCATAGAATTAATATTCCATAGAAATAAAAAATGTCATCCAGCAAATTATTCCCAAATAATAAATTTACCGAAAGAATCATTTTGTCTATTGAACAAACAGTAACAATCATAACAATAAAAATTGCGATGCTGCATGTCTCTAAATACCAGTGAAGCTGATCTCTTCACCCAATTTGAACTCTGAGTTTCTCTTCCTATTCTGAAGAGTATTAGGCTACTTGTTTTTGGTGGTCTTGGGAAACATCCCAGGATGGAGGTGGAAGGTATCCGAAGCTCTGAGACAGTGAGAAGTGCCACCTCATGCTCCCTGTTCAGAGTTAGGAGGCATTTATAGATCCATGGGATTCCCTTCAGGAGATGCTTTAGTCACTGGTTCTCCATCAGTAAGATAAATCACCAGTGCAAGCAAGGTTGGGCCTTAGACAACATGACCAGGGTCAACCTGGTGCAATTTGGGTGTCATTTTTCCTTCCCAGGTGCTCCCAAGACCCAGCGGGAGGGCAGCTGCTCTCAGCACTCTTCACCAACAGAAAGGAGAGCATCCCTCTCCAGTTTTCTGAAGACTGTCTCTACCTAAACATTTATACTCCTGCTGACCTGACAAAAAACACAAGGCTGCCGGTAAGCCCGTTCATCACTGGTCCTGACCTGTGGATACTAGCATCGGTCTCTTCCATGCACTGGAAGGGGGATAGGGGAAGCTGCGGGCAGGAGTACTATAGACAAGAACTGAGTCGCAAATCCAGTGACGTCAGACCTTGGTTGAGGTTGCCCTGCCTCTGAGATGCACACCTTAATCTTCCAAGTTCTCTCACACTAAAAGTAATGTGACCAGTAATAATGACTAGCCGGAATTATTCTGGTGAGAATTTGATCCCTACAATAGGTATAGGCTAATATTCATGAAACTCAATGTTGAATGTAAGAGAAAAATGAGCGATCCAGGTGATCAACCTTTTAAAATTTGAATAGATTTGATTTAATGTAACCAGTATAGTCCCAATACATATAGGACTTCAGTAGATTCTGCTAGTGTGCAAATAAATTTCTTTGATTTTTAAGAATTTGCAATTTGTCAAATATGACTATTAAGAAATTATTCATAGTGACAGTCAGACTAACACAAATGTTATATTAGAAACAAAACATAACTTTCTCGTTAGATTTGAAGTTTTCATAGAAAGTTTCTTTAATTGGGTTATAAAATAACATCCATTTTAATATGCACAAATGATTCCTAGAAGGACCATGGGAATGAATTGTTTAGGAGTTTGAGGTACAAGAAACTAGTGCAGTTTAGGAAGTACTTCAGGACCTGAATTTGGTTCCCAGAACCTAGTAGAGGGCAGGATCTGTAATCTCTGGGCAGGGAAAAGAAATGGGTGGTTCTCTAGAGCGCAGTGGTCATTAGCTCAGCAGAGGTACCAAGTCCTAGATCCTGCTGACGGGACCCTGCCTCAAACAACATTGAGCAGGGTGCCTAAGACCGGACCTAAGGCTGACCACTGGCCTCCACATGTCCACATTTGAACATGGACATATACTCAAATGTGTACATTTGCACAGAGCCGTACCCCTGCTGCGGAATGCCCTGCCTCCTTCTTCTGAATGTTCCAAGGACTAGAGGGAGAGCACAGTGATACCACCACAAGTTCAGCTCCAAAGGAGAAAACAGGGTTCCAGACCCTCAGTTCTTTTAAGTCTCTCAGGCTTTGCTCAGGATTTTCTTCATATACAAAACTAATAGTCCAGCCAGGCAAGCCTGTTAGCACATGGAAATCCCATTGCACAGAGAAACACTAGACTCCATACATTCTCATGCTTAAAGGTCCACAGTGACATCCCAAAGCAAACTCCAGTGTAAGGTTCCTGCATCCTAAGTCCCCATGGATCATCTTTTTGGTGTTTTCAGAAACTATCATGTAGTTCCACTCAGGATAAATCCTCAACTCCTGCAAAGCCCCGAGCAGTTCTTTTCCTTTTCAAACAAGTCAAATACAAGAGACCAAGTGACAATGAATTCCTCAAGGATTCAAGGTAAACTGGAGCATCCATCCTATCAGGCCCTGTCTAGATATGTCTAGATATGTCCTGGAAACCCCATAGGGCTCTTTGCTAATCAGAAGACTTAGAGCTGTGCTGCACCATTGCCCATTCTCAGAGGAGCCATAGAAACACTGAGTGCACGCTTCCCCAGAACTCCCGAGGCTGGGGCTGTAGCTTATGTAGCGATAAATGTGTAGCTATTCTCTCCTTGTCCAGGTGATGGTGTGGATCCATGGAGGTGGAGTGGTGGATGGGGCATCCACCTACGATGGACTGCCCCTCTCGGCTCATGAAAATGTGGTTGTAGTGACCATTCAGTACCGCCTGGGCATCTGGGGTTTGTTCAGGTGAGATACCCGACATTCTTTCTGACACATTAGACCCTGGGATCATGTGCTTTCTGTTACTGCAGCACACGGCACGGGATATGTGACTACAGAGATTCCCAACTTACTTACCTTTGAACTAGAGATGCTAAAAGCCCAAGATTGTGTGGTTTCATCAAATGAGTCATTGTTGGGAGACTCTGGTTGTGTCACTACATGTTATATAAACAAAAATAGAAGCTGATGGTGCAGACAGATGATATGGTGGGAAAAGGATCCCAAAGAGGGGGGTAATGTTGCTTTAAAAGATTAACTCATTCTCTAGGGAGTATCCTGGTCACAGAGAACTGGATTAATCCCTTTCCAGAGCAGCATCTACAGAGACCAAAAGAACCTTCCTCTGAGTCTCAGATTTCACAGGTCTCTTCACTGCCTGATAAGTCCCACAAGACAGACTAGGGCAAGGAACTGGGTCTTTGGTGGCAAACCATCTGCAAACCCTAATGAACAATACAAGTCTTTGCTCCAACCCTAGTCAAAGTCCCGTGTGTCTAGACTGATACTGTTATAACCATCTACTGTTATAGGTCTATTACTTTAATATTACAACTTTTCTGTACAGGGCTGAGCCTGCTCTGTAAGACACATTAAGTCCTGTCATTCCTCTGCACAATGTTTCTGTCTTACTTACAATGATACAGAGTCTTTGGCAAGGCCACAGCACCCATTCCTCCTGCATCCCACAACAGCATCTCTCATGCTTCTGTTCCTGCGGTCCTTGTAACCTTGCTTCTCCTGCTGCAGCTCCCTCTTCCAACGCTTGCAAGACTCACTCGTTCATTTTATTCAGACCTCTGTTAACTGCCACTGACTAACGAGGTCTTTTCTGGCTACACAATCTAAACTACCATGCTACCATTGTATTTTATGTCCAATCCTAACACCCCATTTCCTTTAGACCCAATTTTATTTTTCCACTAGCTTTTTCTATATTTATTTCTTCTGTTGGTCTATGTACTTCATCAAGAAACAACTGTAGCTAGAGATTTTCTCTGTTTGTCTTCAGATGAGTCCTAGCATTTAGACCCTGTTGTGTGCATGTTGGGAGGTTCCTGAGTACATAGTACCTGGAGGTTGACTGTAGGGATCACAAAGACCATCACTGTAGTGATGAGTGGATAAACGAGTGTTCCTCTTGATAATATGGAGCCCAGCCTTAGTTCAGAGAGCATACTAAGAGCCCTAGTTCAGAGCACAGCCATGGCATCTCTGTTCCAACTCACCATTGTCTTACAGCACAGGCGATGAACACAGCCGGGGGAACTGGGGTCATTTGGACCAGATAGCTGCACTGCACTGGGTCCAGGACAACATTGCCCACTTTGGAGGAGATCCAAGCTCTGTGACCATCTTTGGAGAGTCAGCAGGAGGTTTCAGTGTCTCTGTTCTTGTAAGTGTTTCTAACTCCACAGAGCACCAGATAATCCAGGTGAATGGCTGGGTTAAAAAAGAGCACCTGACAGGGGAACCCACAGAGACAGCTCACCTGAGCACATAGGAGTTCATGGACTCTGGATCAGGACTTAGGGAGCCTGTATGGGATTGACCTAGGCCCTCTGCATGTGTGTGTGTGACAGTTGTGTAGCTTGGTCTATTTTTAAGGCTCTTAAAAGTGGGATTAAAGCTGTTCCTGATGCTCAGCTGGCTTCTGTGAACCTGTTCCCCATACTGGATTACCTCACCTATCTTTGTTGCAGGAGAAAGGGCATCAAGCGCTCATCATCCTTACATGCCATGCTTTGTTTAAGCCCATGGGAGGCCTGCTCCTTTCATAATGGAGACAAGAGTAGTGGATGGCATTGGGTAGATGGTAATGGAGAGGGGAGGGGAGGAGAGGAGGGAGGGAAAACTGTGGTAGGTATGTAATAAATGAAAAAAGTTAATTTTAAAAAAAGCATGTGAACAGAGCCCTAAAGATGAGTAAGTTACTGACTTCTCCTATTAGCATAAACTCTCTTCCTTCCAGGTGTTGTCTCCCCTGGCCAAGAACCTCTTCCACAGGGCCATTTCCCAGAGCAGTGTGGCCCTTAATCCTTGCCTGTATGGGAGAGATGCCAGACCCCTAGCGAAGGTATGTTTCACCTTGGACACATCCTATGCCCCTTCCTCTGCTCACCAGGAAGCCCAAGTGTCTTTCTTGCTGTGGAATGCAGCTGAGGTGCTCCAGGGATCCCTGAGGGAGAATGGGTATGCAGGAAGGCTACTGCTTTAAGGGCACACTACACTTCGTGTGTAACATGTTATCTAGGCCTCCAGCCATTCTACCCACATTTTAGTATATGTAAGACGTGATCATCTCCTGCTCATATCACCTGTGCATGACCCTTGTTTGTGAGTTGAGAAAGTAAGACATGAAAAGAATGAATGATTTGTCTAAGACAAGAATATGACAAAGGTGGGAATTGAAATCAGATAGTGAAAACAGTTTCTGTAGCCACACTTGACTCTGAGAACATTAAGTTCTTCTTGTGCTTCTGGGGAGAGAAATTAGATCCATTTGATCAGGCACCAGAGGCATAAGATTGTATGATAAGACCCTGTCAGTGTTCTACTCAGTAACAGGAATTACACTCCAGGACTCGGTTCCTGGATTTGCTGGTCTAGAATTCTGTCCGCAGTCATCTGTTGATTTAGAAATTAGGAAATGGTAGAATCAATCCACTCTCTGCATCGAGGAAGGGAAAGGATATACTCTTGGTTCCTAATCTCTTACAGAAAGTGGCTGCTATTGCTGGCTGTAAAACCACCACCTCAGCCGTCATGGTTCAGTGCCTGCGCCAGAAGACAGAGGATGAGCTCTTGGAGGTCGCTCAGAAAATGGTGGGTGTGTCCATCCTAGAAGCCCCACCCTGTATACCTAACCCAAGGTTTCATGTGTTCAGCTATGCTCTGGCTTCATATTTCATTAAACAGTTTCCTGTCTCTCAGAACTGTCAATCTTCTATCTAAGTTGAGATATTTTCATTTCTTTCCTGTTATGAAATACTTCAAATATCAGAAAGCCAATAATAACATGATGAGAAATTACATGACAGACCCCCACACACTTTATCAAAACACAGTATTTTGAGAAATGGCATACTGTGTAAGGAGTTCAGCAATGAGTAAGCCCAGACTCAGGGATCCTGGAGCTGGGTTCTGTGTGGGTTGCAGTTTACAATAAAACCAGTGAGAAGTCAGGGCTCTGGAAGGCGGCAATAGTCAAATGATGAGTCTACTGATGGGGACTGTCTTGAGCCAAGAGCACTTTTCACCAGAGAATAACTGACTCCTTGACTAAGTGTGGGCTTCAAGTCTCCCACACATAAGAAAGGAAAGTTTGAAGCACCTATTACCTGGTGATCCTTATTCTTAGCCACGCGTGTCAATGTTTGGAGATAGAGCTTGAGAATTCACTGCAGTTAAACAGAAAGCACCATAATCAATTGTTTGTGTGTGGATTTTACACTTATAAAACCCTTCAGTAATTTAATTTATGATCTTGCTGTATAAAGCGTTAGCCCTGAAAGTGTTGTAGATTAAGAATTTGAATTGTGCAATATTTTAACATTGTCGTTTTCATATTTTTAAGATATAAAATGTTCCCTATTCCCACATATAACTATCAACCTGAGTTTTGGGATGATACATACAGCAGAAAACAATTGAAGAAAATGTCACAATTTATGCTAGCCGGTGTAGAAAACAAACCCACAGCATACTGGTAGCACACTTTTCTAGATTTTCCAAGATACACAATTAATGTACTAGGATTGCCATCAGACTTTCTACCAATTTATCTCTGAACTATCAATTCATCTTCATAACCAAATCCTGTTCATCACTTTTTTCATCAGTCTAGTAGGGATGCATCTAAAACTTTGAACTAATCCTTTTCCGGACTAATCAATCATTATCCAGGAATTATTCAGTCAATCTCAACCAATATACCTTTGTCAGACCTCAAAACAATAGTTTGTTAAATATCTACCTCTTCCTTTTCATCTACATTTTTAATAAATTCACATAAATAAACAGTACTTGTATTGACCAGCTACACCTATACATCCATGTGATGTCTGTGTGTCTGTCCATTTATGATCCATACAGAGGGGAGCTAAAAGGGAAACCATGAGATTATACACTAAATGTTTTCCTGATCACAGCCGAGAAAAGGCCAGGATGCAATGTGTTTCAGTGTGAGTGCAGGATTTGGGGTTTTCTCATCTCAGAAGAGAACAATCTTCAAGATACCTTGAACAGAAAAAGAAATGTGTTATACAGAATTTTCAAATATTCAAAATATCCTGGAACAAATAGCTTAGGATGTGGCTAGATCTAGACACTTTGAATATACTGTCGGGAATGTGTCGATCTCCATTCCTTCCCATTTGTAATTGAAGAAGGGTGTGGGAGTCTTCTCTCTAAACTAGTTTGCTTTCTTAGCAGGTTAAAGACCTTGGAATTCTAGACTAACACTCTCCATGCATGGAAGACAACTATACTAAAAAAAAAATTGTAGCAGTAATGTTAAGGGTATACTCAGCTTCCCAGGCAGAGTTTTACCAAGATCTCTGACTTGCATGAAGCAGACTGTAGAGAGGGAAGACGTTAGGAGCAGAAAAACCAACTGGGAAGTTCCATCACTGCATTAATCCAGGCAGGACACCTGCTGGACACTGTGCTTTGGATCACATGCAGTTGTCTGCATTCCTGCAGCAGGAGGAAAGAAGGCAAAAGGCAAGGGTGTAGTGGAGGGAAATTGGGGTTCTGTTTTCCATCCTGGCTTTAGACTTATCTTCGCTTTAGATACTGTGCACCCGTACCACTACCTTGACGTAATAACTATACTCTCCATGGGAGCCAACAGGGTGTTGTGCTGGAGAGAGGAGAGGACGGGGAGAGATGAAAAAATAGAGATCACAGTCAGAGGCCCGAGACATCCTCTGCATGCCCTGGAGACCCTGAATGGGCCCCAGGCCCTGTCTCTTCACTGCTGCTGCCCCTGATCCATCCTGCTGCACCTTATGCCCAGACCCTGAGGACACAGCATAGGATCCTCTAATTCTGGTCCCAAAAAGGAATAATCAGGAGAAAGAACCTAATATTTTAGGCTGAAACTCAAAGGATCTGCTTCTGTCTAAGGGAAGTTCCTCACCCACCTTCTCTGATGATTTCTCCACAGAAGTTTGGTTCTCTTGATTTTGTTGGAGACCCCAGAGAGGTAAGGACCTTTGCTTTCTGTAGGTGAGTGTTGAATCTTATGAATTAAATCCCAGGGAAAGGACTCTCCTTTGTAGAATTCTACTGTTCCTTATGTGTTTTCTGCTCAGACCCAGTGAGGGAAAGTCACTAGCTTGGGTAATACAGCCATGGCAACCAGGAGCAGGGTAGTTGATTCCCAGTTCAGTGCTTGTCCTCAGCAACTGTGTCCCCTAGAGTCACCTATCCCCCTCCCGTGCACATTTCCTGCCTCTAAAATGACACTGTCTGGGAAGGCTGAACCAGACTTTCAAATGGCTGAGATGACTCGCTACGAGTCCATGAGCCCTCACCGAGGAGCCCAGTTCTCCAGGGAGGACAAAGGGCAGATATATGAGAGGGGCCTGACTGAGATCTTGGTGATGAGGATACTGCCCTGCTCCAGCATCCAGAACGCACGAATGGGGCCTCTCCTCTCCCTGTCCTTCTCCCTCCTAGCTCTGACCAGGATCTGGTGATGTCAGGTATGTAGCATCTCCAGTTTTGTCCCTTCTGTTCCCTCCCTGTGGAATTCCTGTTCTTACTATGTGCAAGGAAGAGTTTAGGAGCTGTGGTGTGAAACAGACAAGATTTCCTACTTTTTTGAAACTGCTCCTCTGGTGGGGTCTCGTATCAGGAAAATAAATTGGTAAATTATGTTGTGATTCTGGCAGTGGCAGAGGAGAGAGAGCTGCTGAGTGGTTTGTGTGAACGGCAGATTTAAGTTATGGCTTGAAGAGCCAAGTCATGCTAGAGGGAAATGAAGTCAGCAAACTGAAACCTAGAAACACTTCCCTGTAGCTGAAAAGGCCTGTTACAGTGTGCTTTAACTAGAGGCAGCCAGGACAGAAACAGGCTTGAGTCTGGGGAAATGGAAGAGGTTAAGATGGAGTTATTAATTGATAGACACAGGATGAGAGACGGGTACCCAGGAGGGTCTGAATGGAGCAGAGAAACCTGTTGAGTTTATGAACATCCCTTTGACTGCAACGTGAAAATAGGTTATAGAGTAGGGGCAGGGGCTGTGCAGAGTCCACTGTGTTACCACAGCATAGGCAAGGCATTCCGGTGCAATGTGTCGGGTCATGGCAGGGTGGAAGGAACCACCAGTAGGTGTGGCATCAGGAACCTGAAGCTGAGCGTTCTTACGTTGACCTTCAAGCATGAAGTAGACACTGTAAACTAGAAGTGATGAACCTTTAAGCTCTCCTGTGGTTGACATCCTCCCTACAGCAAGTCCACACCTTTTAAATCTCCCCTAAAAGTGTCAACAACTAGGGTCAAAGTGTTCAAATGCATCCACTAAAACCACACACATGCAATTGTATAAAATTTATAAATTATAATAGATTTATAATTTCAAATTACGTACAATTTTATATACATACATAAAATTGTATATGATCTGTTACACATTTATACATATATATACTTTGCTCAAGACCAATTCCCACAATACCCATTCCCTGCCAGTATTCTTTCTGGCTCCCTGGCACAGTTCTGTTTTTAGCAACTCATAGACGTTGCCCCATTTAGGACCCCGACTGCCTGTGGTGCAGCCACATGAGTCCGTGTGTTGGCTAAGCACTGAGATGGGCAGAAAGTGGAGTCTGATGGTAGCTGGGGAAGGGTAATCACAGATGTTGCATTGTTCTCCTCCCTAGAGCTACTTTTTGCTTCCCACTGTGATTGATGGAGTGGTGCTGCCAAAGGCACCAGAAGAGATCCTGGCTGAGAAGAGTTTCAACACTGTGCCCTACATGGTGGGCATCACTAAGAAAGAGTTTGGCTGGACGACACCTATGGTGAGAACATATAGGACTCTTAGTGGTACCCATAGAGCCTCAGTCCACACAACCCACCTCTTTGATCCTACGTGCTCTCTCTGGTCACAGTCTCCAACCAGACGGGAGAAACTGTCACCAATGTCATACTTCCATGGGAAGATTCTCCAGCATGGCTCAACTGCCCTCTGGGAACTACAGCCCTGGAAAACCCTCTCCCTAGATGCTGTCCTTCCTTAAGGAGTTTAAAATTCCCAGACTGGGAGGGTCTGTGGAGAGGACAGTGGTGCAGATGGAGTGATAAGGGGCATCTAGGGAGCAGAAGGAGTTAGAGTTTGGGAGAATCCGATTGGGCACTGCAATTCCACATTGGACCTGAACCAATGGGTTGTGTAAATTTTCCATGGCTTCTCTCGGTACTTCATTGTTGAGATCCATAAAAATCACTTCAGACTGAATTAAAGTTGCTTCTGGAAGGTAAGAAGGATGAATGTCTTTCCTCTGTCAGAGAAAAACTCTGACACTGACTAAACCAGTATGATGTATCTAATTTCATAGCTTTTCCAGTGAGTTCAGATTTGGGATGTATAGAGAAATCAAGGCTGAGGGAGCCCCGAGATGCTGTGATTAAGCAATGAGTCAGTGTCTCCAGTGGCTGAATTTAATTCATCCTCACATCCCAGGAACAAGTTTGCATCTTGTCATGATAGGGCACAAAGATGTGAGCTCAAGTTTGGACCTCACCAAAGTGAGTTCTTCACTCTACATGGTGACCAAATTGTGATCAGGGGTTATCGCCCCAAATGTTCACATTTGCAAAAGGTTAAAATGTTGCAAGAAAATTTTCCCTCAAGTAGTTGGGAAAATAATGTTGAGGAAACTGTATCTTATAGCTCAGATAAAGAAAGGATGATCACAAGACAGGGCTCAGGGGCCGCAGGGTCCATTACTAAGTTCAGACAAGAGGTAGAGTAACTCAGGTTGAGTTTTCTGAGCTTGACCAGGTGGGCACAAAAGAGAGACGACTGTCATTCTAGGGCCCTAGGATGACCTTCAGCTGCTGGAGGCCGTACTGGAATAGAGTCAAGTTTCTCAGTACAGACATTTGCACAGGGATAGACACACAGAAGGTTCTGCAGGTCTACCTGCAAAAGGAGTGCGCAAGTCATCAATGAAATTCAGCCATATGGTAGACCGGACTCTGGCTTCTATAGACACCGGAGATGTAGGTCAGGGCTTGTATCCTCCCTGTACTTCTAACACTGTCCTAACATAAATACCTCTCATTCTCTGAAGGATTAGTGTGTGTTTGTATTATATAAACTATATACACTATAGATTTCTATCTATAATATCTAATATATGCAATATATTTGGTATGTGCATTCTCTGAAAAATTGAGATTATATCTAGAAATATATACTGCATATATTACTAGATATAATCTCAATTTTTCCTAGGTTATATCTTCAAACATGAAATTCCACACCAAATAAGGCCTGTTAAAGGAACTTCCTCCTGTATTGGTTTGGTTACTCAACCAATTTGTTTCTTCCTGTTAATTCCACATGATTCAGAAATATTTATCATTGTGTTTAACAGATGATAGGCTTTCCACTTTCTGAAGACAAAATGGATGAGAAGAGGATCGCTTCGCTTCTTTGGCAGTCTTACCCGATCCTTGTAAGTGAACTGTGGGACTCAGCTGAGAAGCAAAGAAGTGGGGGTGCTTGCGTCCAAACACACACTAACTCCGTGGCGAAAAGTACTCATGTCTGTGTTTCAGCCCGCGTTTTCTAGTTTGCATACTTTAGTATAATGCAAAAAACTCATGTGTTGCTTGTTGTTTAAAAATTCCAGTATTTCCAGGATATATTGTTGGAAAAGCTGGCAAAAGATGGAAGCTATATTCAGCAAAACCCAGTTATCAAGGGCTTAGAGACCCAAGACTTCTGTAGGTAATTTTTGGGAGGCAAAGCAGAGAGGTGTGCACAACAATATTTACAAACTTAGAGTGCTTTGCCCTTCTGATACATGGGCCCCTACTATCTGTAGGTTCCTGAATGGTCTCAGCTCTGATAAAAAAAAAGGTTACTGACCAGCAAATCTCATGAACCAAGTTTTTTTTTTTTCATTCCCTTTCTCATTCCCTTTTCTGATCTTTCTGTTCCTTTTAGAACATCTCTGAGAGTCTGATTCCAGCTGTCATTGAGAAGTATATATCAGGGACAGACAACCCCATCAGAAAGAAAGACCTTCTCCAGGACTTAATGGGAGATGTGTTGTTTGGTGCCCCATCTGTGATTGTGTCCCGTGGCCACAGAGGTGAGTCTCCGTCTCACCTGTTGCATGGGAGAAGGATATAGGCTCACCACCAAGGCCTCCAACTCACCTACCTCTTGAAAGAGTCAGATATGAAATCTGCTGAGGACCAGGCCTCAAAAGCAGGTTCCCTATGTCCTGCAATCTTTAGTTTTACTTCTGCCAGTAGGAGTCCATGAGAAATTTGGTCACAGGCAGTTTAGTCTAGAAGATAGTCCCACAGAACTCTGTAGAGAGGAGAGGTGATACTTAGAAGGGATAGGAGCCAACCTAGTGAGTTGACTAGCATGTGACCACCTTAGATACATGCATCTTAGTGTTTTTCTTAAGACTTTTCCCTCCCAGAAGCTATAGAGTGGTATGTATCCACCACTCATTGGGTAAGCGCTCTCTCACAGGGATTGTGAGGTCTATCATGCCTTTATCTGCTGCAAACATGAGCACAGTTGTTTCTAGTGGCCAGAAAATGGCCCAGGCATGTCTTGTTGATGTTTTATGAGCATATCAGGTTGGCCTGCCCAGAAATAGGCAATTAGTAAGAAGGTATAATTGTTACTCCTCACTACATAACAGAAAAATATGGCATATCAAAACTCAAGGGGAGGAGGCTTTACTAAAGTTTGGAGCCTCAGATTGTTTAGCCTGTGATGTTGGGAGAGTTGGATCAGCTCGCATCATGGGGGCTTGTGAGTACTGAAGCTGTGTGGAACAGCTACAGGCATAGTCCCGGGTCATTACTGAGTATGGCCCCAGTGACCTACTTCCTACCAACAGGCCACGCCTTCCCAGCCAATAGTGTGTTAGAGATTGAATGCAACACTAGATAACAACATTAGCCATAGTGACCTATTGTCTCCGGAAACACTCCCACAAACACACAAGAGTGATCTGCAAGTTTTCTAAGTGTTTCTTAATGTAACTAAGTTGCTGGAACCAACTATCAAAGGTACCAATTACATCTGCCAAAACTGTTCCTTTTGGGAGGCTAAGATGATTTCCCAGCATTCCTTTCTGAAGTTGCAGTTACCTGTGAGAAACTGCCTGCAGGGATGAAGAAAGAATGGAGAATAGAATACAATGACATATTTTGAAAGAGAGAAACTTTCTATCATTTCTTAAATTGCAAATTGGTAAACTTCACCTGCCAACTATGGTGCACACATTTTCTGCTTGATTATGCCATGCCTAATAAATATATCAGCTGATTAACACACACATTTCTTCAAATACTTAACATTTTCTACCGTGAGAAGACTTGAAATTTTCTCTCAGCTATTTTTAAATTTATGATTTTATCATTCATGTATATGACGCTGTGGGTTGGGAAACTAATGAGATAAAGAATTCCTTCCTGGGTGATATTTTTATTACTCTTTTTCTTCATCTTCCTCATTCATTGAACTCCAACCTCTTTACGGCAAGTTTCTTCAGTATGTTTACTAGTAAATCAAGATTCTCCAATGAGCAGCAACACACGTAATTTATCTTTCTACGTTCAGCTATTTAACATGGCATGATGCTCCCTGACTCACCCCACACTGTAAAAGTAACAGTTTCCTTCTTAACGTTAAAGGGCACTCCATTGCAGTGCTATTTAGTTCAAATGGTCTTTGAATAGACACATGTCACATAGTAGGATCACAAAGAGCTTTCTCTTCCAACGGTTGCCTCTGCATCCTGCCATTGGTTTCTTTCTGTGAAGAATTGTTTGATTTACTATTCATGGTGTTGGTGTTCTGTCTAAGCAACTGTTTTCTGTGGTCGGAATTATTGGTTTTCCTTCATGATATCTACTTATGATTGGGGGCTTTTGAACTTATATTTGTCTTCTGTCCATTTTGGTCTCAAGAATGTAGAAATCTGATTTTCTCAACAAATTGACTGAAGAGACTGCTTTATCTTATTTTATATTCTTGATTCCTTTGTAAAACAGCAGCCAGTACCTGCCTGTGTTCGGGTCTTTGTTATATCCCATTGTTCAATGTATGCACATGGGTAAAGCAACTACCACGCTAGCTGCCACACCGTTTAGTAACTGTGGATACAGAACAGATTAAAGTCAGGTCGTGTCATAGCTCCAGCTTTGTTCTAACTGCTGACGATCATCTTGGTGACAAACTTTTTTAGGTAACTTTTCTTTCTATAAGGACAAATGGTATTGGAATTTGAGGACATATTTAATCAAATCAATAGATCACTGTGAGTACAATGGATATTTTTAAATCGATCCTTTTGCTCCATGATCAAGATCCATGATCCTTGTTTTTATTTGTGTGTTCATTTTCTTTAACCTATGAGCTAGTTTTCAGCATTCAGTGGTAGTACCACCTGGATTAAATTTAGTTTTATATTTCCACTGCCATCATTGTGTAGGTTTCTCAAGGCATCTGTGGAGTGTTCCAGATGTCTGTTGCTGGCACACAGGAGTCCAGCTGGCTGGCTGACAATCCTTCAGGTCAGGGAAGCCAGAGCATTAAGAGAGCATTAAGCATCCAACAACTGCTAAGGATGGGGTAAAATGGTCCCATCAATCCCCATCTTTGCAATTTGAAAATTAACATCAGAAAGAGTGCGTACAAAGGAGCTAAACAGAATGTGCCCTCAGCAGGGGCAGCGATCTTCAAGATTTAACTATTTGTCACTTTTGCAGTGGTCCAGGGAATACTGGGTCCCCTTAACTGCCTCTGTTCCTTCTCGGCTCTCCTATTCTTGTGCATATACTTGTTCACGGTACTTTCTTATGACCGGCTCTATAGCTGTGGTCTCTGTTATAGTGTTTCTTCTTTAGTTTCTGGTTATGAGTCTTTAAATTGACTTAAATTGATATAAATTCTTTTGTGCTAGAAGATTTATCAATTTAGGGTGTTTTTGCTTTCTTTTTTTCTGAGAAAAAAACCCTCAGTTTTGTTAACCTTTCCTATTTTTTAAATTCTCAAACTTCTGACTTTATCTTACGATTTCTTTTCTTCTTTATGTTTTTGTAGAACTTTGGTATGTAATCTTAGGTTGTTGGAAACTTTTACTCTCTTAATGCAGGTGTTTATTGCTATAAGCTTCCCTTATTGTTGCCCTCACTTTAACACAAAAGTGTTGGCAGGCTGCCCTGTTTTCCTAATTAAATTGTCCACTTTTCATACATGTATATAATATATTCTGATCTCTCTCACTCCCTGCCCTTTTATCTCCTTCTGATTCCTACCATTCCCCACCTTTGCTACATCCATTTCTTTTCTGTTCTGCTTTGTGAGCCACTGAGTTTAACGGAGCCACCTGTGTGACCATGGGTATGGAACTACCCGGTGGAGCCTGGTGGACTCACCTGAGGGTAAACATCAGATGGTAATGGTTCCCTCTCATCAGGAATCCATCAGTAGTCAGTGGTCCACCAGGGAGGAGTAAAGGCCTCATGAAACTCTTCCCTTCCAGGATCAGGTATCCTCTGGAGTCCTAGGGCAGGTAAGTGCAGCTGCTGTGTAACTGTGAGTTCACTATTACAATGGTTGTGTCATGCCCAGAAGACAGGATTTCACAGCCATTCTCCCTGTATCCGGGCTCTTGAGTTCTTTCTGTCACTTCTTTTTTTTTTTTTTAACTTTTTTTTTTTATTGAGAAAAGGAGAAAAAAAAAAACAAATTTCCTCCTCCTCCCAGCCTCCCATTTCCCTCCCCCTCCTCCCACCCTTCTCCCCCTCCTCCCACCCTTCTCCCCCTCCCCCCACTCCTCTCCCCCTCCCTCTCCAGTCCAATGAGCAGTCAGGGTTCCCTGCCCTGTGGTAAGTCCTAGGTCCTCCCCTCTCCGTCCATTTCTAGGAAGGTGAACATCCAAACTGGCTATGCTCCCACAAAGCCAGCACATTACGTAGGTTCAAAACCCCGTGCCATTGTCCTTGGCTTCTCATCAGCCCTCATTGTTCACCATGCTCAGAGATTCCAGTTTTATCCCATGCTTTTTCAGTCACAGTCCAGCTGGCCTTGGTGAGCTCCCAATAGATCAGCTCCACTGTCTCAGTGGGTGTGTGCACCCCTCGTGGTCCCGACTTCTTTGCTCATGTTCTCCCTCCTTCTGCTCCTCATTGGGACCTTGGGAGCTCAGTCCAGTGCTCCCGTGTGGGTCTCTGTCTCTATCTCCATCCATCACCAGATGAAGGTTCTACGGTGATATGCAAAATATTCGTCAGTATTGCTATAGGATAGGGTCATTTCAGGTTCCCTATCCTCAGTTGCCCAAGGAACTAACTGGGGACCTCGGCTTGGGCATCTGGGAGCCACTCTAGGTCCAAGTCTCTTGCCAACCCTAAGGTGACTCCCTTAACTAAGAATTGTGCTTCCGTGCTCCCCTATCCAACCTTCCTTTATCCCAATCCTCCTTTTTCCCCAAGTTCCCCCCATTCTCCCCTTCTCCCTTTTCTCTCCCCATCTCCCCATACCCCCATCCCACCCCACCCCCAAGATCTTACAATTGGTGATCCCAAAGAAGCTAAGTAAGAAGGTGAACCAAAGGAAAAACATATAGTTGTCCTCTTGGCTATGGGAAGTAGACAAAATTGCCGGGGAGAAAATTTCTGTCACTTCTTATACTGTGTTCCCGAACCTTAGAGGGAAAGGCACTTTATTCCCATTTGTTCCAATGGATCATCCATTTAATTTCTTCTTTGGGATAGCTGTGCTAAGGAGCAGTTTTCTTATTCCTTTAATTTGAATTTTTCAAAATAATTCTTGTAGTTGGTTTTTTAATTTATTTTTAGTGTGTAAGATTAGGTACTTGGTACAATTTCAGTCTTCTCAAATTAAATGACTTTTGTTGTTCTTTTTTTGTGCGACACAAGCAGTCTATGCTAAAGAATGTTCTGTGGGTGTTTGGAAGAATTGCATTCTGTCTGCATTGGATAGAATATTCTTGTCATAGTTTGCTTCTATTATTGTGATTCTAATACCATGACCAAAAGCCTTTGGGAAGTGATTTCATCTTACATTTCCACATCATAGTCTTTTTTTTTTTTTTTTTTTTGGTTTTAGAAACAGGGTTTCCCTGTAGCTTTGCTGCCTGTCCTGGAACTCCCTCTGTAGAACAGGGTGGACTCAAACTCATGGAGATCCACCTGACTTTGCCTCTTGATTGCTAGGATTAAAGGCACACACCGCCACCACCTGACTCATAGTTCATTATTCAAAGAAATCAGGGCAGAAACTCAAGCAGAAACCTGAGGCAGAAACCGAAGTAGAGACCATAGTGGTGTACTGTTTGCTTTCAATAGCTTGTTCAATCCTTTACTGCCAGCCGAAGTGACTATAGTTTGTGTCAAGTTGAAAGACCCTTAGCCTGCCCACGTCTGTATATTTCTGCTTAATCTCTTTGTCCCAATATGTTAGCAAGTCCAATGTTGCTTATGAGTTTTCTTCCTGAATGATCTGTCCATTATTGTAAATATTTGTATTGCAGACCCCTTAATGTTGTGGCATTCTTTGCATCTTGTCTCTCCCTTCATAGCCTCCACTATTTATTTTTTGTATATATTTAGGATCCCAGATGTTGGGTCTGTATTTGCCATTGCTAGGTTCTATGGGTGATTTGACACTGTCATCAACATGATGTCTTTATCTGTTTCTTCTGAGATAAGGTCTCACACTGTAGCACAGAATGGACTAGAAATGACTGTGTATCTCTGACAAGTCTCAAATTCACAGCAGTTCTCCTGTCTCAGCTCCCAGAGTTCTTTGAGTATGGTTATGAGCTACCAGGTCCAGATCATTTTTTTTTCTCAGACTGTGTGTTCTAATACAACCATTGCTTCCATTCTTCTTATTTAGTTTTCCTTTCAAATTGTATCCATTTTTATACTTTCTCTTCCAACCCTCATTTCATTTAAGGTAACCTGTTGGTAAGGCATGTTTAAAAATCCATTCAATCCTTCTCCTTTAGTTCGGAATTTATATTAAATATAATTTTGGTCCTTAAAGACTCACTAGTGCTCTTTGGTGGTTCTATTATGGTTGTTTTACAATTCTGCTGTTCTGAAGGAGTGTGCCTTTGGTTTTTTTTTTCTTTTTCTATTTTGGGGCTATGGCTCTACTGAAGACTTCTGTTTTGTGTCTACTATAAATTCTACATCTACCATTGTACTTTTACAGATAATTTATTTCTATTTGTACATTACCACATACCCATGCCACCATGTCAATGTGAAGGTCAGACCACTCTTAGTTCTCTTGTTCCATCATAGAAATCCTAGGAATTATACTCAGGAATCCAGCTGTGAGTCATCTCACTGACCCCTAGTGTAATTCTAATAGCACACAGTAAGCTGGTAAAAGTGTAACTTTGATAACATGTAAGGGTTTATGGCCATGTGATCCTACTTGGTCCCTGTCTCCTCTGATAACATTGTTACTTTATGAATCTACCCCTTAATGAACACACATTTTATGCCTTTTATCTAAAAAATTATATCATTGGATTACAGTTTATTTTAACTCTAGTTGAGGAGTAATCTCAGCTATAATTATTAGCACAACTTTCTGTTGACTCCTTGCACCACATAGGATAAAACTGTGTCCATATCTTCACCACAGTCCTAGCATGTGCCGCATACAGACTGTCACGTCTTATGTTCGGCATGCTTTCCTAGTTTCGATTTAAACACCCTTTTTGGCCATTACTGTAAGGCAGGACCAGAAGTGACAAGGCCCATAGCTTCTCTCAGCATGGAAAAATGCTATTTCTCCCTTCATTTTTAAGACTCCTTTCCTAAATGCAGGGCTCCAGGCCAGCCATTCATTTCCTTCAGCACACTGGTAGTCAACAATGCTTCAGTGGACAGCCACACAGCTAAGAACATTTGGGAATCACAAATTGGATTTGACTGGTTTATAAAAACGAGGACATTGGGTGGATAGGAAGGGTGGGTCTAGGAGGACTCAGAATAGGAAGTGAATATGAAAAAATGTTGCATAATTTTTTGGAGAACTTATAAAAATAAAGACAAAAGTATTTGTTTCAAACAAAAAGTTACAAAAGTACCTCATGCTATATGCCGTCTAAAATATGTTCTCATTCACAAAGTCCTCTGCATAGTTGCAGCCTGGGTTCCCTTTCTAAAATGACCGCACAACTAAGATCAGGTTTAGCTGTCTTTCAGGGAGTTCTACTTGACCTTGGAGAACTGTTTCCTAAGGGGATGGCAGAGTCACAGGATTGCCTAAAGCTATGGCGACAGGGTTGTGAGTTAATTAAAGTAGTCCCCAACCTGTGTTGTGAAGACATGTGTTGTCACCATCACTTCTTGTGATGGACATCTCATAGCACAAAGTAATGAGATGTAGCCGGGCGGTGGAGGCACATGCCTTTAATCCCAGCACTCAGGAGGCAGAGGCCAACAGCCTGGTCTACAAGAGCTAGTTCCAGGACGGGCTCTGAAGCTACAGAGAAACCCTGTGTCAAAAGATAACAAAATAGTATTTAATGTAATATACACAAAATTACCTCAAATACATGTATGAAGTATATGGATGATAAAACAGAATTACAAATTATAAAGCTGTATATGTGTATATGTATTTATAATTATAAGAACATATGTGTGTGCGTATATAATATATGACTTGTAATAGAGTAGGAATGTTTTCAAGTAAATTTATACTCATTTTTAACGTTTTGAATTTCCCTACTTTATCTAATATGTGGGCATTTGTTCTGATGTTAAACCATTGTCTTGAGGCTCCCAGGCTGGAGGTTTATGGGCTGGTACACGAGGAGCAAATATTTGTGGCTCCATTGACCCTAAAAGCAAAATAGTGACATCTTGACCCTTGAACAGGTTTTCTTTGTTGGTAAGAGAGGAGTTAGTGGAGAGGGGGAAAGAGTTTGGAGGAAACACAAGTTTGCTTTGCACAGGCACTTCGATTTTACCCCCACTTATAGGCTGTGGGCCTAGGGGAAAACCAAATACCACTGCTCTGCTAAAGGAATGTAGCAATAAAATCACCCTTGATGACATTCTGCTGTATTCAGAGATAAGTGCCTTCCCTAGCCATCACCAGAGATGCTCCCTCCTGCAGTACATGGGAGCAAATACGGAGAGCACAACAGACGATATGCAGAGAGTGAGAGCATTTGGAATACGCAGCCCTAAATGGGATGTCTCCATCAAATTCCTCATCTCAAGGATCAGAGAAAACTGATCCTTACGGAGGAGGCAGAAAGACCATAAGAACCAGAAGGGATGGAGGACGCCAAGGAAACAGGTCTTTGGTACATAACAGCCTTGATGCACATGTGAACTCACAGAGACTGTGGCAGCACAGGGGCTGCACAGGCCTTAGTCAGACGGGGTTCCAGTGTTGAGAGAGGATGTGGACACAGTCATGCTTCTCTAGCCAAGAAGCTTTCTCTAATTCATAACCACTCGAAAGGAAAACTGAATTTTCTCCAAAAGAGTCTCACTGGATATACAATCAACTCTTAAGAGCAGTCCCATGGCCTGCTGTAGATGACAAAGACAAAACTAACTCAATGGTATTTTTGAGCATATTTTTCCCTGATAATGTTTTGTCTGGATATTTTTGCTGTTTCCAATTTTGTGTTTTTATGGAATTTCTATATGCATGGAGTGTCTTTGTGTCTGTATGCGTTTCTTGTGCTTTTTCTTTGGCTCTTCTTTTTTCTGGCTAATTTATTTGTACTGTTCGTTTCTGGTTTGTTTGTCTGATTGTTCGCATTCTAATGAGAGGCAGAAAGAGAGGCTGTACATTTGGCTTGGAGGGGAGCAACAGGGAGGGGTTGGAGGAAGGAAAAATTTCATCAAAATATATAGTCTGAAAATACTTTAAAAAAAATGGCCTTACCCTTGGGCTACCAATGAAGTTGGAGATAAAACATGAGCCTCCAGTTTTGTAGTTTCATGAAACACAAGAGACAGATCATTCTATCTCAGCATAGAATCTTATTTATGTGTCTTCATTTCCTTATGCCTCTGAAGACCTGAGAATCTCTTCGAATGCCCAGAGCTAGACTAGATGCAACTATGAGGTTCTAGATCTTCTAGAATCAATACACATGCGTCATGACGGACACTCATCTTATTCAGTCGCTGCATGTGTGGATCCATTCACTGTTCATTCAGTAAGCATCTTCTTCAAATCCTAGGTCTGCATCAACCACCTGTGCAGCTCTAAGAAAGTCACTGGGACTTCCTAAAGCTATTTCCTCTGAAGCTAAAGAGTGTTTTTAACTGCAGGGCCTAAGACCTTGACACCATCCAGGTGTATATCTGGAAATGTAAACTGTGCGTGAATCCATGTCTCCCCAGATGCTGGAGCCCCTACCTACATGTATGAGTTTCATCATGGGCCAAGCTTAGTATCAGAAATGAGACCCAAGACAGTGAAAGGAGACCATGGTGATGATCTCTTCTCTGTATGGGGAGCCCCCTTTTTAAAAGGTAAAGTCTGTTTGCTGGTTGTGGTCTTGGTGATCTGAGAACTGGGTCTGGATTTTTTCTTGATGGCCTTGATAAAGTGTCTCCTTTTAAAGTGGTGTTTCTGATGCTCTGTAATGGGGCTCAGCTATAGAACAGTCCCCAGCCTTTCTCCATTTTTAATACACACAATGGGATTGTGTTAATGTGTCCCCAGCCATAGTCATTCTCAGAATCCTGCTGTGACACCAATAAGAGAAATAGAAGACCACTGTCTTAGTTGTTGTGGAGAGACACCATTACCACAGAAACTCGAAGAAAGAAAACATTTAATTGCAGTGGCCTACTTACAGTAACAGAGGTTCAGTCAGTCCATTATCATCATGACCCAGGCATGGCAGTTGGTGTGCAGGTAGATGTGGTGCTGGAGCTGAGTGCTACATCTTCTAGGCAATAGGAAGTCAACCAGCACTCACACTGAGAGAAGCTTGAACAAAAGAGACGTAAAAAGCCCATCCCCACAGTAACACACTTCCTCCAACAAGGCCACACCTCCATATAGTGCCATTCCCTTTGGGGACCACTTTTATTCAGACCGCCATAGTCACCCACAGGCCCTTTAGGGCAAGAATGCCAGTATTTCATTTTCCTCCTATAAATACTAGAATATGAGTAAGGGAAGTATTAGAAAATTTCTAATTTGAATAAGGATTATCATGTTCCTACCTGTCTAGCTATCTAATATATACCATACATTTAAATATATTTAAAGATATGATATTTAGGGAACCTTTTAGAAAGATCATTAATAGTTTACTTTTCAACAATTGTATATAATGTGTGACCTATGGTATGTTCCACATGGCACACCAGTGTCCCAAAGCATCTCCCAGTTATGATATTTTCAGAGTCTATGAAGAGGTGTATATGTAAGAGGTTGAGAACAAACCTAAAGGGCAGCAATTCTGGGGGTAAAACTGGGGAAACTGAGTCTTGTTGCCATTGGACTCCGATGGAGATGGACACCAGGCAGGTCAGTATGAGAGAGAAAGGCATAGGGCATCTGAAACATTCCTCTTAACTTTAAATCGAAGGCACACTCACAAAGATCTTCTTAAAAGGCAGATTTTTGGCTTAGTGAATATGTGATAAAGGTCAAGAGTGCATTTCTCCCCTTCAAATATTAACCAGGCCTGACCCCATGTATCTTCAGGGATTAGGATCATAGGATTGATCAGACACATTCAGCCGGATGTGTTCGTACACAACACTGCATTTATTAAAGGGGCTCAGATTGCACTGCTACTACAGCTCATTAACCACACCTTAAGTTAAGAAGGTTAATTTTATATCTTTTTCCGCACAGATGGTGCCTCGGAGGAGGATATCAGTCTCAGCAAGATGGTGATGAAATTCTGGACCAACTTTGCTCGGAATGGGTGAGGCTGGGGGCAATATTGCCAGACCTGAAGGGGTAGAGCCCTGAATCCTACCTAAGAGGAAGGAGTAGTTTTCTAGAGTTTGAGTGATCATCCTTCTTACCCTGGGACCAAAGCAGTCCAGTGAGAGCTGGGCTAACCTGCTGTGCAGTTGGATGATTTGTGGTACTTCAAGATGAGGTGAGAATGTGAACTTGGGCTCAGAAGGAGAGGTTTCAAGCTTTGTTCCTTGTGCCTATGAACTCTAGTGTCAGAAGAGAACACCGTGTGGGGATCATATGTAGGGCGATGCACCTTACCTCCTGATGCTTATGAAGGGGAGCAAAAGGCCAGGATCCTAACACTATCCTCAGGCAAGTCCTTCTTTATTACCTTTCTGTCATGTCCCAATGGCACCATCGGGTGAGGATAAAGGCTTCAATCCATGAGCTTATGGGTAGTATTGAGCTCTAAATTATAACCAGCTCACAATCCTCAGAAGTTCATGTCCATCACAAAACTCATTTCCACAAATTCCTAACTTAATACTTTTAACATTGCTTTGATATCCAAGTTAAAAAACTTCCCAGGCTCAGGTAAACCTTTGCGATGAGAAACAACACAAATAAAAAAGTAACAAATTTCCAAGATGCAAGGACAATGACCACACATTCTTATTCTAAAGGAAGGAATGGGAAAAATCAAACCAAAAAGCAATTCCAGAATCTAAGAGAGAAGCATTTAAATCCTAAATCTCCTTTTCAAACATCCAGAAGTCTGTTGACAGACATGGGCTATGAAAAGCTTGGAAATGCATTCTTTTCCTGCAGACTCTGTTTCATCTCTTAGGTTCTGGGTATAAATGGATAAACTAATACCATATTAATATATGGATATAAAAACATACCCCCATAGGCTCATATAGTTGAATGTTCAGTCACCATGTGCTTAGATTAGAAGGATTTGGAGGTGTGGTCTTGCTGTAAGGAGTATGTCACTCCTTCAACAAAATCTTTGAGGTTTCAAAAGTCTATGTCAGATGCAGTCTCTCTTTTCGCAGCTCAGGATGTAGCATTTCAGCTACCACTCTGGTGCTGTGCATGCTGACATGCTACTGCCACAATGTAAGGAGGGCACCAGTTAAATGCTTAGTCATCAGGAAGCTGTGAGGTGAAGAACGGAACCCCAGCACTGTTCAAAGCCTTCGTGATCTGTTTTTTCCAACTATTCCCCACCCTCTATTCCACTAGCTCCCAGATAGTATCAATCTGTAACACAGGAGGATTTACAGAAAATGTAAGATTTAAATCATAATAAAATTTGAGGGAGATAAGGAAGAGAGAAAGAGAGAGAGAGAGAGAAAGAGAGAGAGAGAGAGAGAGAGAGAGAGAGAGAGAACTGTCCCAAGAGCTAGAGATCTGTCTATCTGTGGAAGGTTATTGGTTTCTTGGCAAAGATAAGCTAGCACATTCTTGCACATCTCTGAGCACCATGGGGACAACGTAGCTGATTTGGTGACTTTCTCTTTTTATTCTGTTCACAGGAACCCCAATGGGGAAGGGCTGCCCCATTGGCCACAATATGACCAGAAGGAAGGGTACCTGCAGATTGGAGTCCCCACACAGGCAGCTCATGGGCTGAAAGTCAAGGAAGTGGCCTTTTGGACTGAGCTCAGGGCCAATGAGGCAGCAGAGAAGTCAACCCAGAGGAAACACGTTGAGCTCTGATCAGGAGGCCCAACCAGATCTGCGAACCTGGAGCCAGCTAAAGGGATATTCCACAGAAAGGGATATTCCACAGAAGTTGTTTCCAAATAAAAGCATCCTATTTTTGAGGACATAGACACATGTGGGATGCTATATCAACACAATGGAAAAAGACATAGAGTTGTGTAGCATTCTGTACAAATATAATAAGGAGAAACATTTGATTTTATGTTCTCAAATTTTAACATTACAAAACCATTCCCCTGGCAATGAAACCAGAGTCTTTGGCTCAAGATGAATCTACGGGCCTTAGAGAGGGAAGTATGGGGATCCAGCACCGTAAGATGTCACCTCTGCAAGGTGTGGATAAATGATTGACTGCCCTACTGTCTAAAGGAAACAGGTGCACTATGGGAGACGTGAGATTTCTCTGATGCCACTTTGTCCAGGATCCACACAAAGACCCACGCATCGCAGAGAGGGCAGGAGTGACAGAACAGAGAAATGATCCCACCCAAGAGTGCACTTATAAAACAATTTACACACAATTTAAGAATAATGAACACACCTGAATGACACAGTGTCATAAAATATATACTGCCATTCAAAGGTGGTAGATTTGGGTCGCATAAAGCAGTAATAAGGATAAAAGAAGACTGAAAGATAGCAGGGCAATCATCAGGCTCTTTATATTCATGCCTACACCCATGGCATATTGCACCAGAAGGACAGAATCTACTCTACAGGCCTGGCAGTTGTGATGCATATAGCCTTTTTTAACATGTTTGAACTAGCCCTGCTTACTGTCTGTAGCTGTGCTCTCTTTGGTGAAATATTCCTTTCCTTTCTGACCATCTCCTAGGTTCTCTGTCCCATCTCTGGCTTCATGCTCATAGCTTCATCTCTGGCTTTCATATAGACTGCTGATGGTTATTCAGATCTTGGCACACAATGTCTGCTTTTCCTTTAAATGCATGTCAAGGCTTCCACGAACCAACAATTTGCATTCTGTGTGCTTGCAGAAGCAGCATCACAGATAATGGCAAAGTCTAACCCCAAGTGGTGGAGCAGGCAGGCTCTGATAAGGCAGTTGTAGGAGGCCCTGAGGGCCTAGGTGTCAGAATGCAGGCAAACTCTCTTGTGGCTTGTGTGATTAGAACACCGTGGAGAATTCTCTTCCCAAAATGAATTTTTACATTCTTAAGAGCAATAGGTAGGAACTAATAATAATATAGTATTAACTATTATTATATAATTATTATATATTATATGTAATTTAATAATAATAATAATAATAATAATTCCTATGATGCCCTAAAAATATTTTTCCTTCCAGATGAAAATGTATGGCTTATTTTTAAAATCTTAATCTGATCCTCCACCACAATTTCCTTGTCTCCAACATCAAATGGATTTTTGCCAGCAAACTGCATGAGTTCTTATTGCTGTTTGATGCTGAGTTCACTGCAGATCAAGCTACCAGCATCCACCAAAACCTAGCCAGGCATAAATACCTTTCTGTTGGTAGTTTCCACCAACAACTTTATTAAAACCCCTTTAAACTCAGTCACAAACAAGTCATAGGCTGTGAACAGTGTAGACAAGTTCCTTATTGCCCACTGTCCAATAGTCTCTCCTAGACATTTCCAATGTGTTAACACTAAAACATGGCATTATTTATGGAGGTCACACTCTAGAACTAGCCTATCGGGTTACCAAAAACCAACTTAACAAACAAACAGAAAACACCCAAAATCTCGTAATGCTTTAAATAAGTTTACACTTTTCCTGTGACACATTCATATCATCCTCTACTAGAGGCCTGGCAGCTCAGTTCCCAGTAGAGTCTCATTGCCACATAAAGCCTAAGGCTCAACACTCGTGTCTGCCTTCTGGTTCTGCTTACAACAGCCTCTTCTCCATATCTCCAACTGTCAAAAGTCCTTGTAGACCTTATGCAATAGTCCTATCAGCGACTCTACGCCTGGTATGAATGCTTTTAACCAGACGTTCTGTCACCGTGACAAATACATAAAATAAAGAGACTAGGAGTAAGAGCTTTTATTTTGATGAGTATGGCCTTCTCAGCCCATCATGTGGGGAGGGCATAGCCCTGCTAAGCAGCAAGCACTATGGTGGTAAGGACCCCAGGGGATGCCTATGCAGGCTGGCCCTTTCTTCCTCCCATTTACTCCACCTGGGCACCAGCCTACAGGATGATCCCAACCACATTTAGGGAGAGTCATCTCCTGTGCAGACACATCCAGAAATGCGCTTTGCTCATCTGATGTCTTCTCAAGCTAAACAAGTTGATAACCAATATCAGCTGTCACAAGTTTGATTATTTGTCTTCCTTCAGATGAATGACTGGCAATCATTTTCTACCCTTCTGTTCATGATCTTTCTTAAATTTTTTTAGTTAAAAAATTTTAAATTAAAATATAATTAGATCACTTCCCTCTTTCCTTTCATCCATCAAACCCTACCATATCTCCTCCCTGAAACCTCTCTTCGCTCTCCAAATCCTTTTCATATTGGTGAATTCCTTTTTTTGAATCATTCTCATTTTCTCTCTCTCTCTCTCTCTCTCTCTCTCTCTCTCTCACACACACACACACACACACACACACATGTTTATTTAGTGTGCCTTTTGTGTATACGATTCGAGGCTGACTACTTTCTTTGGATAAGCACTTAGGGGTTCATCCCCGGGAAAGGCTGGGTCTCTCTCCTTGAGCAGTCATCAGTTGCCTGTATTTCTTTGTCTGGGGTGGAGCCCCATGAAAGTCCCTCCCTTCCAAGTTAGCACATCTCTTGCTAGTATCATTGTTCAGGCCTTATTTTAGCAGCCATATTGTTGAGGCATCATGGGTGTAATTCCTGGTCCTCTGACTCTGACAGTCTTTCTGCCTCCTCCTCCTGATGCTTCCTGAGCCTTAAGTGTGGGAGTTGTTTCCTTATCTGCTGATTGTACATGTTCTTTTACATAGCTTTTCTATTTGGTACAAGCTTGGGTGCCAATTCTAGCTTTTATTTCTTGAGTCTTACTTAAGAAATAATTGTATTGTTTTATACATTTCAGCAGCACTATGTTTCCTTTTAAGTTGAGTTTGTCCAGGACAGAAACAGGTAACTCGTTTCTACTTTCTTAATGTAGATAGTCTTTATCCCAGCACCACTTGAAAAATTTTTTTAATTTTTTTTATTTATTTTTTATTTATTTTTGTGCTTGGTCAAAAATCAATTGTCTTCTTTTAGGGAAACTGCATAGGAATGGACTAGGCCCACTGAATGTGAGTGACAGTTATGTGGTTTGGGCAGTTTGTGGGGCCTTGGAACCAATACTTATTCCTAGTGCATGAACATGCGTTTTGGAACCCATTACCTATGTTCAGCCTAGATACAGGGGGAAGGGACCTGGTTCTGCCTCAAGTGATATGATAGACTTTGTTGACCCCCATGAGAGGCCTCACCCTCTCTGAGGAATGGATGGGGTTGGGGTAGGGGAATATGAGAAGAATTGAGGAAGGGGTCAGAGAGGCAGCTGGGATTGGAATGTAAAATTTAAAAAGATTGTTTTAAAAAATAAATAAAAAGAATCGATGATCTCTAACTGCATGGATTTGCTTCGGGATCCTCCCATTTTATTCCATGGGTCTAGCATCTAATGTAATATCAGTGTCATGCTCATTTGGTTACTAAGACTCTGGTGAGTTTTAAAATCGGGCTTTGCCATGTCTCTAACATTCTTGTTTCCACCCAATGCTACTTTGTCCATTCAGCGTCTCTTCTGTTTCTGTATGAATTTCAGAATTTCTCTCTGTAGATTCATGAATAATGTCATATGGATGTTTTGAGAGAGTATGCTGAATCTGCGCTGTTCTTTCTGTATTGGGTGGCCATGAAAACAATATAAATCCTTTCTACCTGTGAGCATTGGAGGTCTTTGCAACTTCTGACATGTCCTTACATACCCTTCTGGAG
Source organism: Microtus oregoni (assembly GCF_018167655.1). Classification (NCBI taxonomy): domain Eukaryota; kingdom Metazoa; phylum Chordata; class Mammalia; order Rodentia; family Cricetidae; genus Microtus; species Microtus oregoni. The sequence continues at coordinate 58,316,422 of NW_024543063.1, read as the reverse complement.
TGGTTTATGATTTTCTCTATTAACTCCACAACCGAGCTTGTTCCCAGGTTTCTCTCAGGGAATATGCTGATCTTTGTACATCAGTCTGTGTCTGGAGAATTTAGAAAACTTCAGGAACTTTGTGTTGGTCTCCTTTCACTGTTGGTACCCTTCCCACTAACAGCATCTTTCTGAGCATCCCTTGGGTGGTCTCGGTGTGCTGGATCAGAGTTTTAGTGCTTTGTGCCCCTGGAGATGAGCGCATATACAGAGAGGCGAACAGCTCTCCCTAGGGTCTCATCCATGTGCACAGGACTCTGTCACTCAGCCTTCAGACCAGGTTGACTCCAGGGAGACTGACCCCCTATCTATAACAGACACCAAGAAAAATCCACAGAGACAGTTGACTGGAGCTCATGGGCAATCTTGGAGGTCTCTAGACTCACAGCTTGGGGAGCCAACAAGGGAACTAACTAGGCCCTCTGCTTGTGGGTGACACTTGTGTAATTTGGTCTGTTTGAGAGCCCCTGGCAGTAGGTCCAGGGTCTATCCCTGGTGCCGGAGGTGGCTTTTTGGAGTCCCTTCCCTACAGTGGGATGGATGCCTTGCCAGCCTTGATGCAGGAGGGAGGGGCTTGGTCCTGCCTCAGCTTCATGTGTCAGGTTTGGTTGACTCCTCATGTGAGATCTTACTCTTAAGTAGGAGTGGATGGGAGTTGGTTGAGGGGGATGTGGAGGGCAGTGGGAAGAGGGGAGAGAGGGGAAACTGTGGCTGGGAAGTAAAATGAATTAAAAAATCTAAAAGAAAAAAAGAAAGAAAACAAAAAGCCTAAGAGGTATAAACATAACACAAACTCCAACTAAAGAGCTGACTGTCAGCAGCAGTCTTTCTCTGAATCCATGGAGATGATTGCACTGATGATGCCCCTTGTTACCTAACTGGCGGTCACAGTGACAGACAAGGTGGGTGGGCATACTCTAGTTTTACTATTATAAATGACTATCAGTGATTCAATTCCTATACTGAATGAATTATTTTTTGATATGCCCTTTTTTGAACAAGACATTAACTTTTATATTATGATTTTATTTGTTTATACCAGAATTTTGGTTATAGAAACTGCAACACATTTTCCATGCCAACCTCTAATTTATTGTAATTAGTATACCCCTTCCATTTATGGAAATTGTATTAAAGCTCCTTATTAAAGTCACGTGTTACAATAAAAAGACTAGTAGTCTAGATGGTGTGTTCACTGGGATCAGCCTTTCAATAGAAACAGAGGGAGATGCCACAACAATAATGGATCTTCAATACACACATTTACAATAATGGACAGATCGTTCAGGAAGAAAACTCATAAACAACAGTGGACTTGCTAACTTATTGGGACAATGAGACTAAGAAGCTGTGTAAAACAAGATGTACAATCAACAGATAGCAAAACAACTCCCACACCTAAGACTCAGGGAGCATCAGGAAGGAGAGGCAGAAAACCTGTCAGAGTCTGGCTCAGGAAAAGTGTACACTTATTTAAAGCATTACGAGATTTTGGGTGTTTTCTGTTTGTTAAGTTGGTTTTTGGTAACCCGATAGGCTAGTTCTAGAGTGTGACCTCCATAAATAATGCCATGTTTTAGTGTTAACACATTGGAAATGTCTAGGAGAGACTATTGGACAGTGGGCAATAAGGAACTTGTCTACACTGTTCACAGCCTATGACTTGTTTGTGACTGAGTTTAAAGGGGTTTTAATAAAGTTGTTGGTGGAAACTACCAACAGAAAGGTATTTATGCCTGGCTAGGTTTTGGTGGATGCTGGTAGCTTGATCTGCAGTGAACTCAGCATCAAACAGCAATAAGAACTCATGCAGTTTGCTGGCAAAAATCCATTTGATGTTGGAGACAAGGAAATTGTGGTGGAGGATCAGATTAAGATTTTAAAAATAAGCCATACATTTTCATCTGGAAGGAAAAATATTTTTAGGGCATCATAGGAATTATTATTATTATTATTATTATTATTAAATTACATATAATATATAATAATTATATAATAATAGTTAATACTATATTATTATTAGTTCCTACCTATTGCTCTTAAGAATGTAAAAATTCATTTTGGGAAGAGAATTCTCCACGGTGTTCTAATCACACAAGCCACAAGAGAGTTTGCCTGCATTCTGACACCTAGGCCCTCAGGGCCTCCTACAACTGCCTTATCAGAGCCTGCCTGCTCCACCACTTGGGGTTAGACTTTGCCATTATCTGTGATGCTGCTTCTGCAAGCACACAGAATGCAAATTGTTGGTTCGTGGAAGCCTTGACATGCATTTAAAGGAAAAGCAGACATTGTGTGCCAAGATCTGAATAACCATCAGCAGTCTATATGAAAGCCAGAGATGAAGCTATGAGCATGAAGCCAGAGATGGGACAGAGAACCTAGGAGATGGTCAGAAAGGAAAGGAATATTTCACCAGAGAGCACAGCTACAGACAGTAAGCAGGGCTAGTTCAAACATGTTAAAAAAGGCTATATGCATCACAACTGCCAGGCCTGTAGAGTAGATTCTGTCCTTCTGGTGCAATATGCTGTGGGTATAGCCCATGAAAATAAAGGGCCTGATGATTGCCCTGCTATCTTTCAGTCTTCTTTTATCCTTATTACTGCTTTATGCGACCCAAATCTACCACCTTTGAATGGCAGTATATATTTTATGACACTGTGTCATTCAGGTGTGTTCATTATTCTTAAATTGTGTGTAAATTGTTTTATAAGTGCACTCTTGGGTGGGATCATTTCTCTGTCCTGTCATTCCTGCCCTCTCTGCGATGTGTGGGTCTTTGTGTGGATCCTGGACAAAGTGGCACCAGAGAAATCTCATGTCTCCCACAGTGCACCTGTTTCCTTTAGACAGTAGGGCAGTCAATCATTTATCCACACCTTGAGGAAGTGACATCTTACAGTGCTGGATCTCCCTACTTCCCTCTCTAAAGGTCCGTAGATTCATCTTGAGCCAAAGACTCAGGTTTCATTTCCAAGGGAATGGTTTTGTAATGTTAAAATTTGAGAACATAAAATCAAATGTTTCTCCTTATTATATTTGTACAGAATGCTACACAACTCTATGTCTTTTTCCATTGTGTTGATATAGCATCCCACATGTGCCTATGTCCTCAAAAATAGGATGCTTTTATTTGGAAACAACTTCTGTGGAATATCCCTTTAGCTGGCTCCAGGTTCGCAGATCTGGTTGGGCATCCTGATCAGAGCTCAACGTGTTTCCTCTGGGTTGACTTCTCTGCTGCCTCATTGGCCCTGAGCTCAGTCCAAAAGGCCACTTCCTTGACTTTCAGCCCATGAGCTGCCTGTGTGGGGACTCCAATCTGCAGGTACCCTTCCTTCTGGTCATATTGTGGCCAATGGGGCAGCCCTTCCCCATTGGGGTTCCTGTGAACAGAATAAAAAGAGAAAGTCACCAAATCAGCTACGTTGTCCCCATGGTGCTCAGAGATGTGCAAGAATGCGCTAGCTTATCTTTGCCAAGAAACCAATAACCTTCCACAGATAGACAGATCTCTAGCTCTTGGGACAGTTCTCTCTCTTTCTCTCTCTCTCTCTCTCTCTCTCTCTCTCTCTCTCTCTCTTTCTCTCTTCCTTATCTCCCTCAAATTTTATTATGATTTAAATCTTACATAATCTGTAAATCCTCCTGTGTTACAGATTGATACTATCTGGGAGCTAGTGGAATAGAGGGTGGGGAATAGTTGGAAAAAACAGATCACGAAGGCTTTGAACAGTGCTGGGGTTCCGTTCTTCACATCACAGCTTCCTGATGGCCAAGCATTTAACTGGTGCCCTCCTTACATTGTGGCAGTAGCATGTCAGCATGCACAGCACCAGAGTGTTAGCTGAAAAGATACATCCTCATGCGCAGACAAAGAGACTGAATCTGACTTTTGAAACATCAAAGATTTTTTTGGAGGAGTGACATACTTCTTACAACAAGACCACACCTCCAAATCCTTCTAATCTAAGAACATTGTGACTGAGCATTCCAATATATGAGCTTATGGGGGTACTTTTTTCTACCCATATATTAATATAGGTATTAATTTATTAATTTATACCCAGAACACAAGAGATGACACAGAATCTGCCGCTAGCAAGACCTTAGGAAGAGAATACATTTCCAAGCTTTTCAGAGCCCATGTCTGTCAACAGATTTCTGGATGTTTGAAATAGAGATTTAGGATTTAAATGCTTCTCTCTTAGATTCTGGACTTGCTTTTGTTGGAATTTTCCTGTTCCTCTTTTGAGAATAGGAACATTTGGCTATTGTCCTTGCATCTTGGAAATTTGTTTCTTTTTTATTTGTGTTGTTTCTCATAGCAAAGGTTTACCTGAGCCTAGGAAGTCTTTGAACTTGGATATCAAAGCAATGTTAAAAGTGTTAAGTTAGGAATTTGTGGGGATACGTTTTTGTGAAGTACATGAATTTCTGGGGATTATAGGCAGGTTATAATTTAGAGCTTAATACTACCCATTAGTTCATGGATTGAAGCCTTTATCCTCACCCGATGGTGCCATTGGGACATGACAGAAAGGTAATAAAGAAGGACTTGCTGGAGGAGGATGATCATGGGTGACTTGCCTGAGGACAGTGTTAGGATCCTGGCCTTTTGCTTGCCTTCACAAGCATCAGGAGGTAAGGTGCATCGCCCTACATATGATCCCCACACGGTGTTCTCTTCTGACACTAGAGCTCATAGGCACAAGGAACAAAGCTTGAAACCTCTCCCTCTGAGCCCAAGTTCACATTCTCACCTCATCTTGAAGTACCACAAATCATCCAACTGCACAGCAGGTTAGCCCAGCTCTCACTGGACTGCTTTGGTCCCAGGGTTAGAAAGATGATCACTGAAACACTATAAAACTACTCCTTTCTCTTAGGTTGGACCCAGGGCACTACACCTTCAGGTCTGGCAATATTGCCCCCAGCCTCACCCATTCCGAGCAAAGTTGGCCCAGAATTTCATCACCATCCTGCTGAGATTGATCTCCTCTTCAGAAGCGCCATCTGTGCGGAAAAAGATATGAAATTAACCTAATTAACTTAAGGTGTAGTTAATGAGCTAAAAATTAACCTATATAACCTAAGATGTGGTTGATGACCTGCGACAACATCACAATCTGAGCCCCATTAATAAATGTCATCTTGAGCATGAACACATCGGGCTGAATGTGTCCGATCGATCCTATGATCCTAATCCCTGAAGATACATGGGGTCAGGCCTGGTTAATATTTGAAGGGGAGAAATGCACTCTTGACCTTTATCACATATTCACTAAGCCAAAAATCTGCCTTTTAAGAAGATCTTTGTGAGTGTGCCTTCGATTTAAAGTTAAGAGGAATGTTTCAGATGCCCTATGCCTTTCTCTCTCATACTGACCTGTCTGGCATCCATCTCCCTTGGAGTCTAATGGCAACAAGACTCAATTTCCCCAGTTTTACCACCATAGTTGCTGCCCCTTAGGTCTGTTCTCAACCTCCTACATATACAATTTCTCATAGACTCTGAAAATAATCACAACTGGGAGATGCCCAGAGTCACTGGTGTGCCATGAGGGACATACCATAGGTCACATGTTATATGCAATTTTTGAAAAGTAAGGTATTAACGACCTTTGTGAATGGTTTACTAAATATCATATCTTTAAACGTATTTAAGTTTATGGTATATATTAGATAGCTAGACAGATAGGAACATGATAAGCCTTATTCAAAGTTAGAAAAATTTCTAACTCTTCCCTTACTCATATTCTAGTACTTATGGGAGGCAAATCAAATACTGACATTCTTGTCCTAAAGGACCAGTGGGTGACTACGGTGGTCTGAATAAAAGTGGTCCCCAAAGGGAATAGCACTACTAGGAAGTGTGGCCTTGTTTGAGGAGGTGTGTTGCTGTGGGGATGGGCTTTGAGGTCTCTGTTGTTCAAGGTTCCCTCAGTGTGACTGCAGGTTGACTTCCTATTGCCTAGAAGATGTAGCACTCAGCTCCAGCACCACGTCTACCTGCACACCAGCCGCCATGCTCTGGGTCATGATGATAATGTACTGAACCTCTGAAACAGTAAGTGAGCCACCCCAATACATTTTTTTCCTCATAAGAGTTTCTGTGGTGATGGTGTCTCTCCACAGCAACTAAGACAGTGACCTTCTATTTCTCGTATTGGTGTCACAGCAGGATTCTGAGAATGACTATGGCTGGGGACACATTAACACAATCCCATTGTGTGTATTAAAAAAGGAGAAAGGCTGAGGACTGTCCTATAGCTGAGCCCCATTACAGAGCATCAGAAACACCATTTTAAAATGAGACACTTACTCAAGGCCATCAAGAAAAAGTCCAGACCCATTTCTCAGATCACCAAGACCACAACCAGCAAACAGACTTTACCTTTTAAAAAGGGGGCTCCCAATACAGAGAAGAGATCATCACCATGGTCTCCTTTCACTGTCTTGGGTCTCATTTCTGATACAAAGCTTGGCCGATATTGAAACTCATACATGTAGGTAGGGGCTCCAGCATCTGGGGAGACATGAATTCACGCACAGTTTACATTTCCAGATATACACCTGGATGGTGTCAAGGTCTTAGGCCCTGCAGTTATCATCACTCTTTGGCTTCATAGGAAATAGCTTTAGGAAGTCCCAGTGATTTGTTTGGGTTTACACAACTGGTTGATGTAGTCCTAGGATTTGAGGAAGATGCTTACTGAATGAACAGTGAACGGATCCACACATGCAGCGACTGAATGGGATGAGTATCAGTCATGACACCTGTGTATTGATTCTAGAAGATCTAGAACCTCATAGTTGCATCTAGTCTAGCTCTGGGCATTCGAAGAGTTTCTCAACTCTTCAGAGGCATAAGGAAATGAAGACACACAAATAAGATTCTATGCTGAGATGGAATGATTTGTCTCTTGTGTTTCATGATACCTGCAACTTCATTGGTAGCCAAAGGGTAAGTTCTTTTTCTTTTTAAAGTTTTTTTTTAGACTATATATTCTGATGACAGTTTCCCCTTCTCCATCCCCTTCCTGATGCTCACCACCAAACCAAATTCACAGCATCTCTTTAGAAAGCAAACAAACAAGCAAACAATCAGACAAGCAAACCCAAACAGAACAAGAAAAATAAATGAGTAGGAAAGAAGAAGAACCAAAAGAAAAAGCACAAGAAACACATACAGACACAGAGACACTCCACACATACAGAAATTCTATATAAACACAAAATTGGAAACAGCAAAAATATCCAGACAAAACATTATCAGGGAAAAATATCTCCCCAAATACCATTGAGTTAGTTTTGTCTCTGTCATCTACAGCTGGGCTTGGGGACTGCTCTTAAGAGTTGCTTCCATACCTTTTGAGACTGTTGGAGAAAACTAATATTTTTTTTTGTGGATGGTTATGAATTAGAGACAGCTTCTTGGCTAGAGAAGCATGACTGTGTCCACATCCTATCTCAACACTGGAACCCCGTCTGACTAAGGCCTGTGCAGCCCCTGTGCTGCCACAGTCTCTGTGAGTTCACATGTGCATCAAGGCTGTTATGTACCAAAGACCTGTTTCCTTGGCGTCCTCCATCCCTTCTGGTTCTTATGGTCTTTCTGCCTCCTCCGTAAGGATCAGTTTTCTCTGATCCTTGAGATGAGGAATTTGATGGAGACATCCCATTTAGGGCTGCGTATTCCAAATGCTCTCACTCTCTGCATATCATCTGTTGTGCTCTCTGTATTTGCTCCCATGTACTGCAGGAGGGAGTGTCTCTGGTGATGGCTAGGGAAGGCGCTTATCTCTGAGTACAGCAGAATGTCATCAAGGGTGATTTTATTGCTACGTTCCTTTAGCAGAACAGTAGTATTTGGTTTTCCCCTAGGCCCACAGCCTATAAGTGGGGGTAAAATCGAAGTGCCTGTGCAAAGCAAACTTGTGTTTCCTCCAAACTTTTCCCCCTCTCCACTGACTCCTCTCTTACAAACAAAGAAAACCTGTTCAAGGGTCAAGATGTCACTATTTTACTTATAGGGTCAATGGAGGCACCAATCTTTGCTCCTTATGTATGAGCCCATAAACCTCCAGCCTGGGAGTTTCAAGACAATGGTTTAATATCAGAACAGATACCCACATATTAGATAAAGTAGGGAAATTCAAAATGTTAAAAAAGTATAAATTTACCTGAAAACATTCCTACTCTATTACAAGTCATATATTATATATGCACACACATATATATTCTTATAATTATAAATACATATACATATATACACCTTTATAATTTGTAATTTTTTATCATCCATATACTTCATGCATGTATTTGAGGTAATTTTATGTATATTACATTAAATACTATTTCTTTATTTTTTGAGACAAGGTTTTTCTGTAGCTTCAGAGCCTGTCATGGAACTAGCACTTGTAGACCAGGCTGGCCTTGAACTCACAAAGATCTCCTGGCCTCTGCCTCCTGAGTGCCACCACCTCCCAGCTACATCTCATTACTTTGTGCCATGAGAGATGTCCATCGCAAGAAGTGATGAGGACAACACATGTCATCACAACACAGGATAGGGAATATTTTAATTAATTCACTACTCTGTCACCATAGCTTTAGGCAATCCTTTGACTCTGCCATGCTCTTAGGAAACAGTTCTCCAAGGCCAAGTAGAACTTCCTGGAAAGATAGTAAACCTCGCCTTTGTGAAGATATGGGCACAGATTTATCCTACGTAGTGCAAGGTTTTAACAGAAAGTTATGCTAATGACTATATCTGAGATTACTCCTCAAGTAGACTTAAAGTAAACTGCCATCCAATGATATGATTTTTTACATAAGAGACATAAAGTGTGTATTCATTAAGGGGTAGAGTCATAAAGTAACAATGTTATCAGAAGAGACAGGAAGCATGTAGGATCATATGGCCATAAACCCTTATATGTTATCAAAGTTACACTTTTACCAGCTTACTGTGTGTTATTAGAATTACACCAGGGGTCAGTGAGATGACTGACAGCTGGATTCCTGAGTCCAGCTCCTAGAACTTCTGTGATGGAACAAGAGAACTGAGTCCCACTCTGACCTTCACATTCACATGATGGCATGGGTACATAGCAAACACACAAGTACAAATAGACATAAAATATCTGTAAAAGCAGAATGGTAGATGTAGGATTTAGAGCAGACACAAAGCAGAAGTCTTCAGTAGAGCCATAGCCCCAAATTAGAAAAAAACCAAAGGCATACTCCTTCAGAACAGGAGAAAACCACAAAGAAGAACACCAAAAGAAGAAGAAAAAATTATACAACAACCATAATGGAACCACCAAAAGAGCAGTAGTTGAGTCTTTAAGAACCAAAATTATCTTTAATGTGAATTCTGAAATAAAGGAGATGGATTAAATGGATGTTTGAACATGCCTTACCAGCAGGTTTACCATAAATAAAATGAAGAAGGTTGGAAGAAAAAGAATGAACATGAATGCAATTTGAAGGAAAACTAAATAAGAGGAATTGAAGCAATGGTTGTATTAGAACACAAGGTCTAAGATAAGAGACAAAAGAGCTGGACCTGGTGGCTCATATCTATACTCACAGAACTCTGGGAGCTGAGACAGGAGAATTGCTGTGAATCTGAGACCTGTCAGAGATACACAGTCATTTCTAGCCCATTCTGAGCTTCAGTGTGAGACCTTATCTCAGAAGAAACAGATAAAGACATCATGTTGATGACAGCGTCAAATCACCCATAGAACCTAGCAATGGCAAATACTGACCCAACATCTGGGATCCTGAATATATACAAAACATGAATAGTGGAGGCTATGAAGGGAAAGACAGGATGTGATGAATGCCACAGCAATAAGGGGTCTGCAATACACATATTTACAATAATGGACAGATCATTCAGGAAGAAAACTCATAAGCAACATTGGACTTGCTAACATATTGGGACAATGAGACTAAGAAGAAATATACAGACTTGTGCAGCTAAGAGTTTGTCAACTTAACACAAACATAGTCACTTTGGCTGGTGATCCTGAGCTGTATAAGAAAAGTAAACAAGCTATTGAAAGCAAGCAGTACCCCACTATGGTCTCTGCTTCAGTTTTTGCCTCCAGGTTTCTGCTCGAGTTTTTGCCCTGATTTCTTTGAATAATGAACTAAGACGCAGGTGCTGGTGGTGCACGCCTTTAATCTCAGCACTTGTGAGGCAGAGACAGGTGGATCTCCATGAGTTTGAGGCCAGCCTGGTCTACAGAGGGAGTTCCAGGACAGGTAGCAAAGCTATGGGGACATCCTGTCTCTAAACACAACCCCCCAAAAAACTATGATGTGGAAATGTAAAATGAAATCACCTCCCAAGGGCTTTTGGTCATGGTATTAGAATCGCAATAATAGAAGAAAACTGTGACAAGAATATTCTATCCAATGCAGACAGAATGCAATTCTTCCGAAACACCCACAGAACGTTCTTCGGCATAGACTGCTTGTGTCGCACAAAAAAAGAACAACAAAAGTCATTTAATTTGAGAAGACTGAAATTGTACCAAGTACTTAATCTTACACACTAAAAATAAATTAAAAAAATCAACTACGAGAATAATTTTGAAAAATTCAAATTAAAGGAATAAGAAACATGCTCCTTAGCACAGCTATCCCAAAGAAGAAATTAAATGGATGATCCATTGGAACAAATGGGAATAAAGTGCCTTTCCCTCTATGGTCCGGGAACACAGTATAAGAAGTGACAGAAAGAACTCAAGAGCCCGGATACAGGGAGAATGGCTGTGAAATCCTGTCTTCTGGGCATGACACAACCATTGTAATTGTGAACTCACAGTTACACAGCAGCTGCACTTACCTGCCCTAGGACTCCAGAGGATACCTGATCCTGGAAGGGAAGAGTTTCATGAGGCCTTTACTCCTCCCTGGTGGACCACTGACTACTGATGGATTCCTGACGAGAGGGAACCATTACCATCTGATGTTTACCCTCAGGTGAGTCCACCAGGCTCCACCGGGTAGTTCCATACCCATGGTCACACAGGTGGCTCCGTTAAACTCAGTGGCTCACAAAGCAGAACAGAAAAGAAATGGATATAGCTAAGGTGGGGAATGGTAGGAGTCAGAAGGAGATAAAAGGGCAGGGAGTGAGAGAGATCAGAATATATTATATACATGTATGAAAAGTAGACAATTTAATTAAGAAAACAGGGCAGCCTGCCAACACTTTTGTGTTAAAGTGAGGGCAACAATAAGGGAAGCTTATAGCAATAAACACCTGCATTAAGAGAGTAAAAGTTTCCAACAACCTAAGATTACATACCAAAGTTCTAAGAAAACTCAAAGAAGGAAAGAAATCGTAAAGATAAAGTCAGAAGTTTAAGAATTTAAAAAATAAGAAAGGTGAACATCACTGAGGTTTTGTTTTTTTTTCAGAAAGAACGAAAGTAAAAATACCCTAAATTGATAAACCTACTAGCCACAAAAGAATTTTTATCAATTTAAATCAATTTAAAGACTCACAACCAGAAACGAAAGAAGAAACACTATAACAGAGACCACAGCAACAGAGCCTGTCATAAGAAACTACTATGAACAAGTATACGCACAAGAATAGGAGACCTGAGAAGGAACAGAGGCAGGTAAGGGGACCCAGTATTCCCTGGACGACTGGGCAAGTGACAAATAGTTAAATCTTTAAGATCGCTGCCCCTGCTGAGGGCACATTCTGTTTAGCTCCTTTGTACGCATTTTCTCTGATGTTAATTTTCAAATTGCAAAGATGGGGATTAGTGGGACGATTTTACCCATCCTTAGCAGTTGCGGACTTAATTCTCTCTTAATGCTCTGGCTTCCTTGACCTGAAGGACTGTCAGTCAGCCAGCTGGACTCCTGTGTGCCAGCAACAGACATCTGGAATACTTCACAGATGCCTTGAGAAACTTACACAATGATGGCAGTCGAAATATGAAGCTAAATTTAATCCAGGTGGTACTACCACTGAATGCTGAAAACTAGCTCATAGGTTAAAGAAAATGAACACACAAATAAAGACAAAGACATCTCCTGATCATGGAGTGAAAGGATCAATTTAAAAATATCTATTGTACTCACAGTGATCTATTGATTTAATTAAATATGTCCTCAAATTTCAATGCCATTTTTCCTTATAGAAGGAAAAATTACCTCAAAAATTTTGTCAGCAAGATGATTGTGAGAAGTCAGAACAAAGCTGGAGCTATGACACAACCTGACTTTAATTCTGTTCTGTATCCACTAAAAAGTGTGCAGTTTGTGTGGTAGTTACTTTACCCGTGTGCATACATTGAACAATGGGATATAATAAAGACCCCAACACAGGCAGGTACTGGCTGCTGTTTTACAAAGGCATCAAGAATATAAAATAAGATAAAGTGGTCTCTTCACTCATTTTTGTTGAGAAAATCAGATTTCTACATTCATGAAACTAAAATGGAGAGAAGACAAATGTCAGTTCAGAAACCCCAATCACAAGAAGAAGTCAATAAGGAAAAACAATAATTCTGTCCACAGAAAACAGTAACTTAGACTGAGCACCAGCACCCTGAACACCAAGTGAAACAGACAAATGGATTAATAGTAAATCAAGCAATTCTTCACAGAAAGAAACCAATAGCAGGATGCAGAGGCAACCATAGGAAGAGAAATATCTTTGTGATTCTTCTATATGATATGTGTCTATTCAAAGACCATATGAACAATTCAAACATGTAATAGCAATAAACAAATAAATAAATTCAAAATGAACAAAAGAGGCCAGAGGCCTGAAGTAGTATCTTTCAATAGGAGACTATATATATATATATACATATATATATATATGAAAATAGATAACAGATTGTTTTTCTAAGGTGCAGGACATCAGTAGACCCTAGGAGCTGGCTAGGTTTCCAGTACCAAGTATGATTTCACTCCTGATGAGTGGGCTTTAAGTCCAATTAGACAGCTGCCATTGGCTGTTGGCTGCCATTGATAAGTGAGCGCCTTGGGCACTTTTATGTGTACCATGCAATACTGGTAGTTTTCATGATTCTTAGGTGGTTAGAGACAGAGTATCTGGGAGGAGACAGAGGGAGAAAAGGGAGGGGGAAAGTGATGCAATCCTTTTTCAATTTAAAACATTAAAAATACTAAAGAGAAAAGGGACATGGATAGGTGAAAAGTTGTTATTATCTTATTGAATATTTGAAAATATCCAAATTAAAATCATAATAAAAGTCTTTCCCCATGATCCAAATCGGTTTTATTGAGAAGTGAAAGTAGAAAATTATAGTAAATATGTTTAGAAAAGGGAATCCTTTAAATACTGCTGGAGGAGAAGGAACAGCGATGTGGTACTGTAGCACAAATGATAAAAACCAAGGAACAGATATAGGGGTTCAAGCTTAAAATCAGAAAAACAAACAACCAAGCCACTGGAGAGCTTTTACCTCTACAAAGGGGTGATCTGTCCTCAGCGTGACTGTAGACTGTAATGCTCTCTACCAAACCTCGGAGTTCAATGAGCTCCTGTCTCCTCCTGCCTTATATCTCTCTCTCCATCCAGTCATACCACTCCTGTCTCCACCTTCCTAGTCCTGGGATTAAAGGCATGTGACTCCTGAGACCAGGGAGCACCTGTGTGTGAGTTCTATTTCTCTTTTTAGACAGATTCAATCTCATGTAGCCCAGAGTGGTCTTGAGTCCTGGGACTAAAGGTGTGTGCTACCACTCCCTGGTCTCTAGTGGCTTAGCTCTGCACTCTGATATTCAGGCAAGCTTTATTTATTAAACACAAATAAGATATCACTAACTGGGGGTGCCTAAGAGACTGAGAGCAGAGTCACAATTTGGCCCAACAGTGTCATACTGGGTGTTTACTTTAAATATTTGGGGACAGTTTTCTGAGATGTCTGGGTCCTATGCTCACTGTAGCACCACACACTACAATCAAGTTATAGAGTTAACTGGGTCCATCAACATCAGAGGAGAAGGTAAATGCCGATGTGTAGATAGTGGAGTGTAGCATGAATTCTGATTGGTCTCAATACTAAAAATGTGAAGTCAATTATTAGGTGAAAGCTGAGAGCCCAGAGAATCAGAGCAACATCCCTATAGTGTTCTTACTTCTACCAGTGCTCAGACTGAAGGGACACTCCTGACTCTATGAATCCCCAGACTGCATGCTCAGACTGAATCTCCAGACTGCAACTGAGCTCCTGTCTCCTCCCACCTTATATTCCTCTCTCTGTTCAGCTATATCCCTTCCCATCTCCACCTCCCTAGTGCTGGGATTAAAGGTATGTGACTCTTGGGTTTAAATGTGTGATCCGTCACCTCCTGAATCTGTTTCTCTTTTAGACTGACTCGATCTTGTGCAGACCAGGGTAGCCTTGAACTCACAGATACCCGTCTGCCTCAGTCTCCTAAGTGCTGGGATTAAAGGTGTGTGTCACTTGGCCTGGTCTCTATGGCTAACTAGTGGATTAATACTGCACTCTGATCCTCAGGAAAGCTTTATTTGTTAGATTACAAACAAAATAGCACCACAATGGCATAACGTTAATGCCCTTTAACGTTAAGAAAGAAACTGTTACTTTTACAGTGTGGGGTGAATCAGAGAGCATCGTGCCATGTTAAATAGCTGAACATAGATAAATTTCATGTGCTGCTGCTCATTGTAGAATAGAGATTACTAGCAAGCACACAGACAGAACTTGGGGTAAAGAGGTGGAGGTCAATGAATGAGGAAGATGAATGAAGAAAGGAATAGAAGTTTCAGGCAGGAAGGAATTCTTTGTCTTTTTAGTTTCCCAACCCACGGTGTCATATACACAAATGATAAAATCATGCATTTAAGAATAGCTGAGAGAAAATTTCAAGTCTTCTCACGGTAGAAAATGTTAAGAATTTGAAGATATATGTGTGTTAATCAGCTGATATATTTATTAGGCATGGCATAATCAAGCAGAAAATGTGTGCACCATAGTTGGCAGGTGAAATTTATCAATTTGCAATTTAAGAAATGATAGAAAGTTTCTCTCTTTCAAAATATGTCATTGTATTCTATTCTCCATTCTTTCTTCATCCCTGCAGGCAGTTTCTCACTGGTAACTGAAACTTCAGAAAGGAATGCTGGGAAATCATCTTAGCCTCCTAGAAGGAGTAGTTTGGGCAGATGTAATTGGTACCTTTGATAGTTGGTTCCAGCAACTTAGTTACATTAAGAAACACTTAGAAAACTTGCAGATCACACTTGTGTGTTTGTGGGAGTGTTTCCGGAGACAATAGGTCACTATGGCTAATGTTGTTATCTAGTGTTGCATTCAATCTCTAACACACTATTGGCTGGGAAGGCGTGGCCTGTTGGTAGGAAGTAGGTCACTGGGGCCATACTCAATAATGACCCAGGACTATGCCTGTTGCTGTTCCGCACAGCTTCAGTACTCACATGCCCCCATGATGTGAGCTGATCTAACTCTCCCAACATCACAGGCTAAACATTCTGAGGCTCCGAACTTTAGTAAAGCCTCCTCCCCTTGAGTTTTGATATGCCATATTTTTTTGGTTATGTACTGAGAAGTAACAATTACACCTTCTTACTAATTGCCTATTTCTGGGCAGCCTGATATGCACATGAAACATCAACAGGACTTGCCTGGGCAATTTTCTGGCCACTAGAAACAACTGTGCTTATGTTTGCGGCAAATAAAGGCAGCATAGATCTAACAATCCCTGTGGGAGATCTCTTACCCAATGACAGGTGAATACATACCGCTCTTTAGCTGCTGAGAGAGAAAAGTCTTAAGGAAAACACTAAGATGCATGTATCTAAGGTGGTCACATGCTAGTCAGCTCACTAGGTTGACCCTTCACCTCTCTACAGAGTTCTGTGGAACTATCTCCTAGACTAAACTGCCTGTGATCAACTTTCTCATGGACTCCTACTGGCCGAAATGAAACTAAAGATTGCAGGGCATAGGGGACCTGCTTTTGAGGCCTGGTCCTCAGCACATTTCATAACTGACTATTTCAAGAGGTGGGTGAGTTGGAGGCCTAGGTGGTGAGCCTATATCCTTCTCCCATGCAACAGGTGAGACGGAGACTCACCTCTGTGGCCACGGGACACAATCACAGATGGGGCACCAAACATCACATCTCCCATTAAGTCCTGGAGAAGGTCTTTCTTTCTGATGGGGTTGTCTGTCCCTGATATATACTTCTCAATGACAGCTGGAATCAGACTCTCAGAGATGTTCTAAAAGGAACAGAAAGTGATCAGAAAAGCATTTCTGAGAAAGGGAATGAGAAAGACATGGCTCATGAGACTTGCTGGTCATAACCTTTTCTTTATCAGAGCTGAGACCATTCAGGAACCTACAGATAGTAGGGGCCCATGTGTCAGAAGGACAAAGCACTCAAACTTGGTAAATGTTGTGGTGCCCACCTGTCGGCTTTGGTTCCTAAAAATTACCTACAGAAGTCTTGGGTCTCTAAGCCCTTGATAACTGGGTTTTGCTGAATATAGCTTCCATCTTTTGCCAGCTTTTCCAACAATATATTCTGGAAATACTGGAATTTTTAAACAACAAGCAACACATGAGTTTTTTGCATTATACTAAAGTATGCAAACTAGAAAACGCGGGCTGAAACACAGACATGAGTACTTTTCGCCACGGAGTTAGTGTGTGTTTGGACGCAAGCACCCCCACTTCTTTGCTTCTCAGCTGAGTCCCACAGTTCACTTACAAGGATCGGGTAAGACTGCCAAAGAAGGGAAGCGATCCTCTTCTCGTCCATTTTATCTTCAGAAAGTGGAAAGCCTATCATCTGTTAAACACAATGATTAATATTTGTGAATTGTGTGGAATTAACAGGAAGAAACAAAAAGGTCGAATACAGAAGGAAGTTCCTTTACCACGCCTAGTTAGGTGTGAAATTTCATGTTTCAAGAAATAACCTATGAAAAAATGAGATTATATCTAGAAATATATGCAGTACAAGAGAATGCACATACCACATATATTGCATATATTATATATTATAGATATAGTTTATATTATACAAACACACACTAATCCTTCAGAGAATGAGTGGTATTTAGGTTAGGACAGTGTTAGGACTACAGGAAGGATACAAGCCCTGACCTACAGCTCAGGTGTCTATGGAAGCCAGAGTCCAGTCAATCATATGACTAAATTTCATTGATGACCTGTGCACTCCTTTTGCAGGTAGACCTGCAGAACTCCAACTACTGCTCCTTAGAAGCCCCTTATCACTCCATCTGCACCACTGTCCTCTCCACAGACCCTCCCAGCCTGGGATTTTAGATTCTGTAAGGAAGGACAGCGTCTAGGGAGAGGGTTTTAAGGGCTGTAGTTCCCAGAGGGCAGTTGAGCCATGCTGGAGAATCTTCCCATGGAAGTATGACATTGGTGACAGTTTCTCCGGTCTGGTTGGAGACTGTTTCCAGAGAGAGCACGTAGGATCAAAGAGGTGGGTTGTGTGGACTGAGGCTCTATGGGTACCACTAAGAGTCCTATATGTACTCACCATAGGCATGCTCCAGCCAAACTCTTTCTTGGTGATGCCCACCATGTAGGGCACAGTGTTGAAACTCTTCTCAGCCAGGATCTCTTCTGGTGCCTTTGGCAGCACCACTCCATCTATCACCGTGGGAAGCAAAAAGTAGCTCTAGGGAAGAGAACAATGCAACATCTGTGATTACCCTTCCCCAGCTACCATCAGACTCCACTTTCTGCCCATCTCAGCAGTTAGCCAGCACACGGACTCATGTGGCTGTGCCACAGGAAGTCGGGGTCCTAAATGGGGAAATGTCTATGAGTTGTTAAAAACAGAACTGTGCCAGGGGAGCCAGAAACAATACTGGCAGGGAATGGGTATTGTGGGAATTGGTCTTGAGCAAAGTAAAATATATATGTATGTGTGTAACAGATCATATGCAATTTTACTTATGTATATAAATTTGTACATAATTTGAAATTATAAATAGATTATAATTTATAAATTTTATACAGTTGCGTGTGTGTGATTTAAGTGGCCTCATCTGAACACTTTGACCCCAGTTGGTGATACTTTTTGGTGAGATTTAAAAGGTGTGGACTTGCTGTAGGGAGGATGTCAACCACAGGAGAGCTTAACAATTCATCACTTCTAGTTTACAGTGTCTACTTCATGCTTGAACTTCAGGCTCCTGATGCCACACCTACTGGTGGTTCCTTCTACCCTGCCATGACCCGACACATTGCACCAGAATGCCTTGCTTATGCTGTGGTCACACAGTAGTCTCTGCACGGCCCCTGCCCCTTCTCTATAACCTATTTTCACATCAAAGGGATGTTTATAAATTCAACAGGTTTCACTGATCCATTCAGACCCTTCTGAATACCCGTCTCTCATCCTGAGTCACTGCCCTTGTCTTTCAATAGCTAACCCATCTTAAACTCTCCAGCTCCCCAGACTCAAGCCTATTTCTGTCCTGGCTGTTTCTACTTCAAACACACTGTCCTCCTGTAACAGGCCTCTTCAGCGATAGGGGAAAATTGCTAGGTTTTAGTTAGCTGACTTCATTTCCCTCTAGCATGACATGGCTCTTTTAGCCATGACTTAAATCTGCTATTCACACACACCACTCACCTCACCAGCTCTCTCTCCTCTGCCACTGCCAGAAACACAAGATAATTTACCAATTTATTTTCCTGATACTACGCCCCACCAGAAGAGCAGTTTCTAAGAACGTAGGAAATCTTGTCTATTTAATGCCCCAGCACCTAAATCCTTCCTTCCACATAGTAAGAATGGGGATTCCACAGGGAGGGAACAGAAGGGACAAGACTGGAGATGCTACATACCTGACATCACCAGATCCTGGTCAGAGCTAGGAGGGAGAAGGACAGGGAGAGGAGAGGCCCCATTCGTGCGTTCTGGATGCTGGAGCAGGGCAGTATCCTCATCACTGAGATCTCAGTCAGGCCCCTCTCGTACATCTGCCCTTTGTCCTCCCTGGAGAACTGGGCTCCTTGGTGAGGGCTCATGGACTCGTAGCGAGTCATCTCAGCCATTTGAAAGTCTGGTTCACCCTTCCCTGACAGTGTCATTTTAGAGGAAGCAAATGTGCACGGGAGGGGGATAGGTGACTCTAGGGGACACAGTTGCTGAGGACAAGCACTGAACTGGGAATCAACTACCCTGCTCCTGGTTGCCATGGCTGTATTACCCAAGCTAGTGACTTTCCCTCACTGGGTCTGAGCAGAAAACACATAAGGAACAGTAGAATTCTACAAAAAAAAAGCGTCCTTTCCCTGGGATTTAATTCATAAGATTCAACACTCACCTACAGAAAGCAAAGGTCCTTACCTCTCTGGGGTCTCCAACAAAATCAAGAGAACCAAACTTCTGTGGAGAAAACATCAGAGAAGGTGGGTGAGGAACTTCCCTTAGACAGAAGCAGATCCTTTGAGTTTCAGCCTAAAATATTAGGTTCTTTCTCCTGATTATTCCTTTTTGGGACCAGAATTAGAGGATCCTATGCTGTGTCCTCAGGGTCTGGGCATAAGGTGCAGCAGGATGGATCAGGGGCAGCAGCAGTGAAGAGACAGGGCCTGGGGCCCATGCAGGGTCTCCAGGGCATGCAGAGGATGTCTCGGGCCTCTGACTGTGATCTCTATTTTTTCATCTCTCCCCGTCCTCTCCTCTCTCCAGCACAACACCCTGTTGGCTCCCATGGAGAGTATAGTTATTACGTCAAGGTAGTGGTACGGGTGCACAGTATCTAAAGCGAAGATAAGTCTAAAGCCAGGATGGAAAACAGAACCCCAATTTCCCTCCACCACACCCTTGCCTTTTGCCTTCTTTCCTCCTGCTGCAGGAATGCAGACAACTGCATGTGATCCAAAGCACAGTGTCCAGCAGGTGTCCTGCCTGGATTAATGCAGTGATGGAACTTCCCAGTTGGTTTTTCTGCTCCTAACGTCTTCCCTCTCTACAGTCTGCTTCATGCAAGTCAGAGATCTTGGTAAAACTCTGCCTGGGAAGCTGAGTATACCCTTAACATTACTGCTACAATTTTTTTTTTTTTTTAGTATAGTTGTCTTCCATGCATGGAGAGTGTTAGTCTAGAATTCCAAGGTCTTTAACCTGCTAAGAAAGCAAACTAGTTTAGAGAGAAGACTCCCACACCCTTCTTCAATTACAAATGGGAAGGAATGGAGATCGACACATTCCCGACAGTATATTCAAAGTGTCTAGATCTAGCCACATCCTAAGCTATTTGTTCCAGGATATTTTGAATATTTGAAAATTCTGTATAACACATTTCTTTTTCTGTTCAAGATATCTTCAAGATTGTTCTCTTCTGAGATGAGAAAACCCCAAATCCTGCACTCACACTGAAACACATTGCATCCTGGCCTTTTCTCGGCTGTGATCAGGAAAACATTTAGTGTATAATCTCATGGTTTCCCTTTTAGCTCCCCTCTGTATGGATCATAAATGGACAGACACACAGACATCACATGGATGTATAGGTGTAGCTGGTCAATACAAGTACTGTTTATTTATGTGAATTTATTAAAAATGTAGATGAAAAGGAAGAGGTAGATATTTAACAAACTATTGTTTTGAGGTCTGACAAAGGTATGTTGGTTGAGATTGACTGAATAATTCCTGGATAATGATTGATTAGTCCGGAAAAGGATTAGTTCAAAGTTTTAGATGCATCCCTACTAGACTGATGAAAAAAGTGATGAACAGGATTTGGTTATGAAGATGAATTGATAGTTCAGAGATAAATTGGTAGAAAGTCTGATGGCAATCCTAGTACATTAATTGTGTATCTTGGAAAATCTTGAAAAGTGTGCTACCAGTATGCTGTGAGTTTGTTTTCTACACCGACTAGCATAAATTGTGACATTTTCTTCAATTGTTTTCTGCTGTATGTATCATCCCAAAACTCAGGTTGATAGTTATATGTGGGAATAGGGAACATTTTATATCTTAAAAATATGAAAACGACAATGTTAAAATATTGCACAATTCAAATTCTTAATCTACAACACTTTCAGGGCTAACGCTTTATACAGCAAGATCATAAATTAAATTACTGAAGGGTTTTATAAGTGTAAAATCCACACACAAACAAATGATTATGGTGCTTTCTGTTTAACTGCAGTGAATTCTCAAGCTCTATCTCCAAACATTGACACGCGTGGCTAAGAATAAGGATCACCAGGTAATAGGTGCTTCAAACTTTCCTTTCTTATGTGTGGGAGACTTGAAGCCCACACTTAGTCAAGGAGTCAGTTATTCTCTGGTGAAAAGTGCTCTTGGCTCAAGACAGTCCCCATCAGTAGACTCATCATTTGACTATTGCCGCCTTCCAGAGCCCTGACTTCTCACTGGTTTTATTGTAAACTGCAACCCACACAGAACCCAGCTCCAGGATCCCTGAGTCTGGGCTTACTCACTGCTGAACTCCTTACACAGTATGCCATTTCTCAAAATACTGTGTTTTGATAAAGTGTGTGGGGGTCTGTCATGTAATTTCTCATCATGTTATTATTGGCTTTCTGATATTTGAAGTATTTCATAACAGGAAAGAAATGAAAATATCTCAACTTAGATAGAAGATTGACAGTTCTGAGAGACAGGAAACTGTTTAATGAAATATGAAGCCAGAGCATAGCTGAACACATGAAACCTTGGGTTAGGTATACAGGATGGGGCTTCTAGGATGGACACACCCACCATTTTCTGAGCGACCTCCAAGAGCTCATCCTCTGTCTTCTGGCGCAGGCACTGAACCATGACGGCTGAGGTGGTGGTTTTACAGCCAGCAATAGCAGCCACTTTCTGTAAGAGATTAGGGACCAAGAGTATATCCTTTCCCTTCCTCGATGCAGAGAATGGATTGATTCTACCATTTCCTAATTTCTAAATCAACAGATGACTGCGGACAGAATTCTAGACCAGCAAATCCAGGAACCGAGTCCTGGAGTGTAACTCCTGTTACTGAGTAGAACACTGACAGGGTCTTATCATACAATCTTATGCCTCTGGTGCCTGATCAAATGGATCTAATTTCTCTCCCCAGAAGCACAAGAAGAACTTAATGTTCTCAGAGTCAAGTGTGGCTACAGAAACTGTTTTCACTATCTGGTTTCAATTCCCACCTTTGTCATATTCTTGTCTTAGACAAATCATTCATTCTTTTCATATCTTACTTTCTCAACTCACAAACAAGGGTCATGCACAGGTGATATGAGCAGGAGATGATCACGTCTTACATATACTAAAATGTGGGTAGAATGGCTGGAGGCCTAGATAACATGTTACACACGAAGTGTAGTGTGCCCTTAAAGCAGTAGCCTTCCTGCATAGCCATTCTCCCTCAGGGATCCCTGGAGCACCTCAGCTACATCCTACAGCAAGAAAGACACTTGGGCTTCCTGGTGAGCAGAGGAAGGGCATAGGATGTGTCCAAGGTGAAACATACCTTTGCTAGGGGCCTGGCATCTCTCCCATACAGGCAAGGATTAAGGGCCACACTGCTCTGGGAAATGGCCCTGTGGAAGAGGTTCTTGGCCAGGGGAGACAACACCTGGAAGGAAGAGAGTTTATGCTCATAGGAGAAGTCAGTAACTTACTCATCTTTAGGGCTCTGTTCACATGCTTTTTTTAAAATTAACTTTTTTCATTTATTACATACCTACCACAGTTTTCCCTCCCTCCTCTCCTCCCCTCCCCTCTCCATTACCATCTACCCAATGCCATCCACTACTCTTGTCTCCATTATGAAAGGAGCAGGCCTCCCATGGGCTTAAACAAGGCATGGCATGGAAGGATGATGAGCGCTTGATGCCCGTTCTCCTGCAACAAAGATAGGTGATGTAATCCAGTATGGGGAACAGGTTCACAGAAGCCAGCTGAGCATCAGGAACAGCTTTAATCCCACTTTTAAGAGCCTTAAAAATAGACCAAGCTACACAACTGTCACACACATGCAGAGGGCCTAGGTCAATCCCATACAGGCTCCCTAAGTCCTGATCCAGAGTCCATGAACTCCGATGTGCTCAGGTGAGCTGTCTCTGTGGGTTCCCCTGTCAGGTGCTCTTTTTTAACCCAGCCATTCACCTGGATTATCTGGTGCTCTGTGGAGTTAGAAACACTTACAAGAACAGAGACACTGAAACCTCCTGCTGACTCTCCAAAGATGGTCACAGAGCTTGGATCTCCTCCAAAGTTGGCAATGTTGTCCTGGACCCAGTGCAGTGCAGCTATCTGGTCCAAATGACCCCAGTTCCCCCGGCTGTGTTCATCGCCTGTGCTGTAAGACAATGGTGAGTTGGAACAGAGATGCCATGGCTGTGCTCTGAACTAGGGCTCTTAGTGTGTTCTCTGAACTAAGGCTGGGCTCCACATTACCAAGAGGAGCACTCATTTGCCCACTCATCGCTACAGTGATGGTCTTTGTGGTCCCTACAGTCACCCTCCAGGTACTATGTACTCAGGGACCTTCCAACATGCACACAACAGGGTCTAAATGCTAGGGTTCACCTGAAGACAAACAGAAATATCTCTAACTACAGTTGTCTCTTGATGAAGTACATAGACCAAGAGAAGAAATGAATATAGAAAAAACTAGTGGAAAAATAAAATTGGGTCTAAAGGAAATGGGGTGTTAGGCAGGGACATAAAATACAATGGTAGCATGGTAGGTTAGATTGTGTAGCCAGAAAAGACCTCGTTAGGCAGTGGCAGTTAGCAGAGGTCTGAATAAAATGAACGAGTGAGTCTTGCAGGCATTGGAAGAGGGAGCTGCAGCAGGAGAAGCAAGGTTACAAGGACCGCAGGAACATAAGCGTGAGAGATGCTGGTGTGAGATGCAGGAGGAATGGGTGCTGTGGCCTTGCCAAAGACTTCTGTATCATTGTAAGTAATACAGAACAATTGTACAGAGGAATGGCAGGACTTAATGTGTCTTACAGAGCAGGCTCAGCCCTGTACAGAAAAGTTGTAGTATTAAAGTAATAGACCTATAAGAGTAGATGGTTATGACGGTATCAGTCTAGACACACGGGACTTTGACCAGGGTTGGAGCAAGGACTTGTATTGTTCATTAGGGTTTGCAGATGGTTTGCCCACTAAAGGTCCAGTTCCATGCCCTAGTCTGTCTTGTGCGACTTATCAGGCAGTGAAGGGACCTGTGAAAGCTGAGACTCAGAGGAAGGTTCTTTTGATCTCTGCAGACACTGCCCTGGAAAGAAATGAATCCAGTTCTCTGTGACCCGGTTGCTCCCCAGAGAATGAGTTAATCTTTTAAAGCAACATTACCCCCCTCTTTGGGATCCTTCTCCCTCCTTGTCATCTGTCTGCACCCTCAGCTTCTATTTTTGTTTATATAACATGTAGTGACACAACCAGAGTCTCCCAACAATGACTCATTTGATGAAACCACACAATCTTGGGCTTTTAGCATCTCTAGTTCAAAGGTAAGTAAGTTGGGAAACTCTGTAGTCACATATCCCGTGCCGTGTGCTGCAGTAACAGAAAGCACATGATCCCAGGGTCTAATGTGTCAGAAAGAATGTCGGGTATCTCACCTGAACAAACCCCAGATGCCCAGGCGGTACTGAATGGTCACTACAACCACATTTTCATGAGCCGAGAGGGGCAGTCCATCGTAGGTGGACGCCCCATCCACCACTCCACCTCCATGGATCCACACCATCACCTGGACAAGGAGAGAATAGCTACACATGTATCGCTACATAAGCTACAGCCCCAGCCTCGGGAGTTCTTTGGAAGCGGGCACTCGGTGTTTCTATGGCTCCTCTGAGAATGGGCAATGGTGCAGCACAGCTCTAAGTCTTCTGATTAGCAAAGAGCCCTATGGGGTTTCCAGGACATATCTAGACAGGGCCTGATAGGATGGATGCTCCAGTTTACCTTGGATCCTTGAGGAATTCATCATCACTTGGTCTCTTGTATTTGACTTGTTTGAAAAGGAAATGAACTGCTAAGGCTTTGTAGGGGCTGAGGATTTATCCTGAGTGGAACTACATGATAGTTTCTGAAAACACCAAAAAGATGATCCATGGGGACTTAGGATGCAGGAACCTTGCACTGGAGTTTGCTTTGGGATGTCACTGTGGACCTTAAAGCGTGAGAATGTATGAATTCATGGGTTTCTAAGAGCAATAGAGTTTCCATGTGCTCACAGGCTGGCGTTGCTGGACTATTAGTTTTGTATATGAAGAAAATCCTGAGCAAAGCCTGAGAGACTTAAAAGAACTGAGGGTCTGGAACCCTGTTTTCTCCATCGGAGCTGAACTTGTGGTGGCATCACTGTGCTCTCCCTCTAGTCCTTGGAACATTCAGAAGAAGGAGGCAGGGCATTCCGCAGCAGGGGTATGGCTCTGTGCAAATGTACACATTTGAGTATATGTCCATGTTCAAATGTGGACATGTGGAGGCCAGTGGTCAGCCTTAGGTCCGGTCTTAGGCACCCTGCTCAATGTTGTTTGAGGCAGGGTCCCGTCAGCAGGATCTAGGACTTGGTACCTCTGCTGAGCTAATGACCACTGGACTCTAGAGACCCACCCATTTCTTTTCCATGCCCAAGGATTACAGATCCTGCTTTCTCTTGGGTTCTGGGAATCAAACTCAGGTCCTGAAGTACTTCTCAGACTGCACTAGTTTCTTGTACCTCAAACTCCAAAACAACTCATTCCCATGGTCCTTCTAGGAATCATTTGTGCATATTAAAATGGATGTTATTTTATAACCCAATTAAAGAAACTTTCTATGAAAACTTCAAATCTAATGAGCAAATTGTGGGTTTTTTTCTAATATAACATTTGTGTTAGTCTGACTGTCATTATGAATATTTTCTTAATAGTCATATTTGTCAAATTTCAAATTCTTAAAAATCAAAGAAATTTATTTGCATACTAGCAGAATCTACTGAAGACCCCTATATATTGGGACTATGCTGAATACATTGAATCAAATCTATTCAAATTTTAAAAGGTTGATCACCTGGATCGCTCATTTTTCTCTTACATTCAACATTGAGTTTCCTGAAAATTAGCCTATACCTACTGTAGGGATCAAATTCTCACCAGAATAATTCCGGCTAGTCATTATTACTGGTCACATTACTTTTAGTGTGAGAGAACTTGGAAGATTAAGGTGTGCATCTCAGAGGCAGGGCAACCTCAACCAAGGTCTGACATCACTGGATTTGCGACTCAGTTCTTGTCTATAGTACTCCTGCCCGCAGTTTCCCCTATCCCCCTTCCAGTGCATGGAAGAGACCGATGCTGGAATCCACAGGTCAGGACCAGTGATGAACGGGCTTACCGGCAGCCTTGTGCTTTTTGTCAGGTCGGAAGGAGTATAAATGTTTAGGTAGAGACAGTCTTCAGAAAACTGGAGAGGGATGCTCTCCTTTCTGTTGGTGAAGAGTGCTGAGAGCAGCTGCCCTCCCGCTGGGTCTTGGGAGCACCTGGGAAGGAAAGAGGACAACCAAGTTGTACCAGGTCGACACTGGTCATGTTGTCTGATGTCCAACCTTGCTTGTGTTGGTGGTTTGATCTTGCTGATGGAGCATCAGTGACTAAGGCTGTGTCTGTGGCTTCTATAGGGAATCCCATGGATCTATAAATGCCTCCTAACTCTCAACAGGGAGAATGAGGTGGCACTTCTTCCTGTCTCAGA
Organism: Microtus oregoni; assembly: GCF_018167655.1. NCBI lineage: Eukaryota > Metazoa > Chordata > Mammalia > Rodentia > Cricetidae > Microtus > Microtus oregoni. The sequence continues at coordinate 58,289,614 of NW_024543063.1, read as the reverse complement.
GCTTTGGATAACTTCCACATCTCCATCCTGGGACGTTTCCCAAGACCACCAAGAACAGGAACATAATATTCTTCAGAATAGGAAGAGAAATTAAAAGTTCAAAATGGGTGAAGACATCAGCTTCACTGGTATTTAGAGACCTGAAACATCACATTTTTTATTGTTGTGATTGTTACTGTTTGCCCAACAGACAAAATCATTCTTTCAGTAAATTTATTATTTGGGAATGGTTTGCTAGATGACATTTTTATATTTCTTTGGAAAGAGAAATTTCCATATGTATGGGAATTTCTTTTACTTTTATTTTATTTTATTTGGCTTTACCCTAAGTCCGTGGGCTATCTAGTCTCTGGTTCTTGGCAACCCAATCAGTGTTGGTTATGGGTTTCACCTCATGGAGTGTGTCTTAAATCAAACCAGATCTTGGTTCATCACTTTCATAAGCTTTGTGTTACTTCTTCAACAAAATATCCTGCAGGCAGATTGCCATTGTAAGGTGGAGTGGTTCGTAGCTGGGTTGGTGTCTTCTTTTATCCTTTGAGAAGGTGCAGAGGACCTTCCATCCCAGGAACACTAGTCTGACGGCGTGCGGGCTCTGTGTAGGCACCAGTTCAACTTCTCCACGTTCAGTGAGTTATGCTGGTGTTGTCTTCAGCAATTGGGCTCTACTATCAGTGTGTGGAAAGCAAAACCAACCTGGGTCGTTTTACAGTTCACTAGGGTCCCCCTTAGACAACAGCTAGAATAGATGGAACCCATTTCTGGAACAGGAGTCTGTATTTGGTTATGAGAGGTGTCTAGTCGGGGATCTGTCTCTCCTGTTACTTGGCAATTTCACTCAGATTGCCTTATAGGTATGTACATGAAGAAGCTTCTACTCTGTTAGGTTTCCATACTGCTCCTAAAATGAAGCCATAAAAGGGTTTCCAGTTTTGTTTTTGTGGAGTTCCCATGTTTGTGAGCATGTGTTTCTCTGTACTTATAGTTCCCATGTGTGTGAACATGTGTTTCTCTGCACCTATAGGTGTTACTCACACTTTTTCTTTGGCTCCTTTTCTTCTGTTTGTTTGGTCCTATTCCAATTTGTTGTTTCTGTTTTATCTTACTGCACTTTATCATTTATTTCTTAGATGCTTGTTTGTTTTCTAACAAGAGACAGAAAGATTATGCATCCAAAGGAAAAAGGAGGTGTGGAGGAGCTGGGAGGAGTTAGAAGAAGGGAAACCATAATCAGGATATGTTATATAAAAATCTATTTTCAATAATAGAAAAAAGTGATCAAAATTTAAAAGAAAGTATAGCCAATCATAAGATTCCTTTGACTCATTCCTGCACCACACTGAGACAGACATCTCCACTTAAAGAGACCCAGGCTCACCCCAGTAACTTACATAGGAGGGTAGGAGGTGGCATTCTTCACGAAATTCCAGGGCTCTGCAGGTTGTGGTGGAGCAAACCTCAGGGAGCCAAGAGGGGGCTTGGCAAAGGGGACTCCCAGGAAGACGGCCACAGGCTGTGCGAATCCTTCTAAGCTGACGTACTTCCCCAGGACTTTGCCATGTATGGTGTTTACCACGGGTGGTGAGGATGGGTGTCCTGGTGGACAAAGAGAGGACCAGGAGACCTCAATCCCACACAAAGAATAACAAGAAACTAAGAAACGCTCAGAGCAAGAGAAATAGTCTTTCCAAAGGATGGGCACACCAGTTTGTTATCAAATACCAAATGACCAGCTCTGGAAACATACACACAAGTAATATTATACAGACTGATCTCATTGTATTTATGTATATAGGAGTGTATGTGTATGTATAGCAACAAGTAACAAAAAAAGAGACTATGAATTTGAAAAAAACAGAGAGTTATGTAGTATGGTTTCAGAAAGGAAAGAGAAAGGAGAAATTTTGTAATAGTTTTAACCTCAGAAAATATAATGGATATTTTTATTTATTTTAAAATAAATAAAATAAATATTTTAAATGAAATAAAATGGAATGTGTCCATGTCTTGATTTACTAATAAAAAATCTCATGTTTGTTCCCTTTGCTTTTAGGTCACCGTCCCACTGAGATGACTTTCTTACCAAGTATGTGTGTTGAAATGTCCATGGGTATTAGCATTGTTATTTTGTGTGAAACCAAGACATCTGTATCTGTACTAGAATGCCATTTTATAATTACGGGAAAGAATTAAGAAGAGATCTGGAGACATTTCAATGCTGGAAGGTGGGCAGTGGTGGGCAGCTAGTTATCTGTTTGAAAATGAGAGTACACATCATGACTTATGCATCTGAGCAGAACAATGTGAAAGAGTCAAAAAGATCAAAAGTTTATACACTGGGAAGAGCTAATGTGAGACTGAGAACCATAGCAGGAGAAAGAAGCACAAAGTACTAGTGACCCAAGTGAGAAGGAGAGAGAGGTTGCCAAGAGTTCGGAAAAGCTGAGTAGTCTGGGCTGCAATTACTAGGTGTGGCCTGTGTCAACTCAAGATCGTTAGCCACCCAACTGAGGTGTGTAGAAAGTAAGATTGCTCCGAGTAGAAATGTGGACATAGAGACAGAGGCATGAATGGGGCTACAGACGCTGGCAGCTATGGAGTATGGAATGTGTGATTATTTGACTACCTAGCGTATGGCACATGCACTTGACAATTTTTCACAGTTTTCTTTTTTCACCAAACCCCTGATGGTGGCAGCTCTCAAGTCCATTGTTAGAGATGAGGAATCACAAGCAGCCTGGCTGACCTTCCTGACGATGGAAATGAGGAGGTCGTTGCCATGGAAAACAGCAGCACAGGAATGTTTAACTCCAAATCTGAACCCTTTCTCATCCTGCTTCACAATCTGCTCCCAGACTCTCAAAATGCCACACAGCCAGACACAAGACAAAGTCTTGAAGTGCCAGTATTACCACTGCCCTTAATGGGTAGTAGATTCTGCAGCCAGAGAGAGCTGGGTATGATTCCTGAAGACCTTAATTGAGCACTTTCCCCTGGGAACCTCATGCCCACAGTTGGTTGCCAAAGCCCCACATTAGACCCCTGCACTGACCATGGATCTGATTTTTATACCTGTTGCTTTGACATTTGAAGCTCTGTTTATTGGGGTGAACTGTCACTCTTGGGGTCCAACCACTGCAGAGACATACTGGGTCTACTGCCCTGGGTATCAAACCTGTCTTGATAATTTAAAACTAGATACCAGAAAAACAAGTCCAGCCTTTACATCCCTGAACCCCTTGAAACAGCCCTAACCAGCCAAGGCTACACCACTGTCCTCTGCTTCCTTCTTTCTTTCCAGGATAAACCACGACAAAGATCTTTTCCACCAGTTTCCACTCTGCCCTGGCCTTCTGACCCCAGTGTTTCCCTGCTGCTCCACCACATTGGTGTGTGCTTTTCTCAGTAATAATCATCTCTTCAATGACCAGCTGCACTTGGTATGATGATTTACATGCCAAGTTTTCTGTGAGTCTGCTGCATTTCTACATCTCCTCTAGAGCAGGCTGCATCCTGGACTGCTATGGGCACAGCCGCTCATTTCAGCTTCATGCAGCTAAGTGAGGAAGATGTTGGTGTCCCTGTGTTAGAAACACAGTAGTCTAGGCTGTAAAGCGTAGTCCCTTACCCAAGAACACAGAGTCCAGACACAAGCTAGGATGTACCCCTGCTTTCTGTTACTGTTGTTTATGCTTTCAATATTTTGGTTAGCTTTTTCTCCATGGCCCATGAGACCTAGACAAAGAATAGGAGGTAAATTATTAACTCCTGCTACAGAGGCAGGAGGTTATCCAGGACCTTCTCTGCCCCTGATATAGAATGAAGAGGCTTAGAATATGTGTCCCCTCTGTAGCTAGAGGGTTTGAATTAGCAACACCTCCTAGAAACTAGGCCTGTTTTCCCCACATTTTCCACATGCAGCTCCATGAACGAGTGCCCAAGAGAATTTCAAATGTGTGCCTTGGGCTTTTATCCAAGAGTACTCACCCTGAGTCAGGCAAGCAGTGAGAGAGATCAGGACTAAAGCACAGAGCCACATCATGGAAGGACAGTACCTCAGGGTCCAGTGAGGTGCCTGGTTGTTGGAGGGAAAGCACTGGTCCTGCCCACAGCTTTTTATCAGCCCCTGAAGTCCTGCCCACTCTGCCAATTTACATAAAACAACCAAATGAAAATCCCTGACCCAGAGCTCTCTGGGCCTCTAGTGGGACCTCTAAGCCACACCCACCTGGATTTCACTCTCTCTTTTTTGCAAAGTCATTGCCCAACTCTCAGATAACAGAGGTCCATAAACTAACCCAAGGACTTCTTACATAAGCTTTCTCCCTGTGGCAGTCAAACCTCAGTGTTGTGAGCCATCCAGAGGCAGAGACTAGCTTAGCAGGCAGAAGATGCTTTGGTTTTGCATCCCCAGAGAGGGATGGGAGATTTTAGAGCAACTCAAGGCCTCTGAACACCTTAGCTCCAAGATTTGGATTCGCAGTTTAACATTCTTGCATGTGTATTTCCTAGAGTTCTAAAATCTCGTGCTTGGAAGCAACCTTAAACTCTTGTCTGCCTCCTTTACTGTCTGAGTTGCCTTTAGTGTTTCTGTCAAGAGCACCTATGTACTACTGCCCCACCGTCTTGTGAGGGAAGACACTAGCTTGTAGAGCAGGCATCTGAGGGTGGACTACTCCCACATTGAACCGATCCATCCCTTTCTGTTCTAATCACTGTGCATTCAATTATGTTTGCTCATTCTCAAGTATTTGCTAAAATGTCTGACATTCCTTCTGCAGGAAAAAAAAAACTGGGAAGTAAAAGCTACATCTAGCTGCTGAGGAGATTGTGAGCTTAGTCTTCTTGGGTAGAAGACTGAACCTTTTCCACTTCCTACACATAGCAGTGGAAAAAAAAATCAAGAAATACAACATTATTTCTGATGCTTTAGCTGTTAGAAACAAGGTTTGCGCTAAGGATTCTAAGCTCTACAAATGTCTTTTGAAAGATTATTTTCAAGTCACGGTGTAGCAGCATTTCATCTGTAATTTAATAAATAAATCTTGCCTGAAGATCAGAGAGCAAACCAGCCCCAATGATCAGTCTTACAGACCAGGCAGTGGTAACACACACCTTTAATCCCAGTAGCCACACTAGTTTGCCATAAATACCGGGCGGTGCATGACTTTTATCCCAGTGGTGCATGCCTTAAATCCCAGCAATAGAGAGGATTATAAAACGGGAGGAGACAGCTCTCAGTCATAGTATTGTTCTGAGATTCCTGGAGGCAGGGATCACCATTTTCGAACTGAGGTTGATGTAAGGGCCAGTGGCTGGCTGCTTTGTTTTTCTGGTCTTCTGGTTGAAGCCCAGTTTCTTCTGTGGGTTTTTATTAATCGTGCTTCATGACGGGTTTCAGTACAGCCTTTTCTTCGATGTGTCATTAGAGGTTCTCTAATTTCCACTGTCCACTCGGCACTTCTTGCTCCACCCTGTCATTGCTAGTTCTCTTATTTTCCCCACCTCGTCCCTGTTCTTTCAGACCACACGTATCCCATCAGCCTGCCTCCCCAAGTTCTCTTCCTTAATCAGTGTGCCACTTTCCCCCAAATTAGCAACAGATCTATCATGTGACCCTTGGACATGTACAACTCCTTGGTAAATAGCCCAAGCATTTTATTTTCTACTATAGAGACATAACCTCATTTATATTTGTAGCTGCTTTATTCCCAATAGCTAGGATAAGGAAAGAGATTGTATGCCCATCAGTTGATAAATAAATAATGAAATGTGATACCTCTGTATGATAGAATTTTATTCAGCTATAAAAATAAAATTATGAAATATTCAGGTAAGTGAATGGAGCAGAAAATAATCATTCTGAGTGAGGTAACCCAGACCCAGAAAGATAAAGGTCATACGTTATCACTCATTATATATCTTAGTGTCAACGTTTTAGATTTCTGTGTTTAATTTTGACTAGCTATAGAATTCAGAAAAGTACCATTTGTGGGAGTGAGAAGGAAGATCTTAGTCAGAGAGGAGATTGTAAAACAAAGGAAAAATGGGTTAGGGAAGGGGGATAATGGGAGGGGATTACGTGAGGAGAAGGATAAAGGAGAGGGTAAAGGAAGAATTGGCAGTGGTGGTGATTAATAACAAAGATTTTTGACAAGTAAATATTTTATGATATATATCTATATTCATATAAAATATATTAATTGAGTTACCCTACATAGAGACTAGCACTCCTCTAAGAAGCAATAATTTACTAAACAAAAACCCAATTCCAGTTATAGGATTCCTCCACTAAAGTTGTAAGCCAAGTGTGTCTGGGAGAACCCCAAAAGAGTACAGGTTCTTGCCACTGCTCTGGTAGCCCAACAAAAATTGGCAGGAAGACCCTGTTACTAAAAACACCACACACATCCATTGGTCACATGGCAGGAGAAATCAAGTTGGTACAAAGCAGGAAGCTGCCACTCTACTGGCTTGCTTTGATGGTATTGGACAGTCTTACCTATCAATGAACCTTGTGACCTACAATAATGACCCATAGAGTCAATAGTGGCATGAATGTTATGGGAGTTATCAACTACCTTCTAATCAGATTTAATGTCTGCTGCACAGGAGGAAACTCATACCTGCTACTCTAAATCTGACCAAGAACCCATGATTGGGGAGCTCATAGGCACTGAGGGTGATCCTATTACTAATACCTGATAAATGGAAATAATATCAAACTGCCTTCTAAATGTATATCTTTTCTTTGAGTGTTGTTCAATTTTATTTTGTGTCTGTAAGGTTTCTGTCTGAATGCTGTTCTGTGCATCGTGTGTCTGCTGTGCCTGTGGAGGCCAGAAGAGGACTTGGATTCTCTAGAACTGAAGTTACAGGTTCTTGTCCCTGTGTGGCTGCTGGGAACTGATTCCAGGTCCCAGCAACAAGTGCAATGTAAAGAGAGCATGCGTCAATGAGGTACTCAGGCACAATTGGGGAATCTGTGCTGCCCCTTCCCAAAACTCAGGAGTCATTGTGGAAGAGGGGAGGAGGGATTGTAGAGCTACGGGTCAGGGGGAATTGAAGCAAAATCATGTCTTTTTGCCATGACAGGACCAATGCATTCCAGACATCACAGCAGCTGTGGCTGCCTGCAGGAGATCAAGCCAGTCAACATTCCAGCATGGAGGGGAGGAGCCACGAGCCCCCACCACTAGCTTAGACCCCTTGGAAAGTTTCTGATTGCTAGGATGGGGAATGTCTGTTCCTTTAGGGGGTGTGGCCACTGATAGGTTGACTATACTCCTGTAAATTGCCCCACAACTAGTATGGAATCCAGCTGGAGATGCTTCAGCACAGGTGATCCTCAGCAGAGTCTGCTCACTCCCTTTGCCATCCCACCCCTGCTGCATATTATTCTGCTCCAGCTGTGTCACCTCCCAGTGTGCTAGAGGAAATACAGAGTGGACTGTTAGCTGAGGGTGGGATGCCATCTCAGCAGCTCCGGGTAGTTGTCCACCATGCTCAGGGAGGATTTTCATGATGCAGCTACTTTCTCAGTACACTGATATGAGACCCCCTCACTCACACAAGGAAGGCTGATAAACTCATTAGTTCTCCAGGCTAGACTTGTGTGGAATTATTCTTTTGACCTACCATTCCTCCCCACTCTGGAGTGAGTGGGCCTTTGTTCATGTTTCCCCAGGAACAAGTGGCCCAGTGACATCTCATCTGTGCCTCAGTGTGATGCAGGAAAGTCAGTCCCCTACCCACTGCCTGTGGAGATGATATCGCAGGACATTGGATCTCTTCTCCACCTTCCCTCTCAGACACACACGTTCATCTTGAGTCAAGTACACAGACTCTTTTTGATTTACAAAGTTATGATTTTCACTGTTGTAGAAAAAAATAAACGAGAGCACAACCACCACCACCTCTTTTTGTTTGTACAATATATCAAAGAGTTTACACACTCAACAGTCAGATGCCTTGTTTTGTTGAGCAAACAACAAGCCAACAAGCAAAATGTCTACATAGAATATTCCTTTCTCTGGCTCCCGGCTCTCCGCCGGGCTGGGCCTCCTCATCAGAGCTCAACATGTTTCCTCTGGGTTGACCTCTCTGCTGCCTCGTTGGCCCTGAGATCAGTCCAAAAGGCCACTTCCTTCTCTTTCAGTCCATGAGCTGCCTGTGATGGGACTCCAATCTGCAGGTACCCTTCCTTCTGGTCATATTGTGGCCAATGGGGCAGCCCTTCCCCATTGGGGTTCCTGTGAACAGAGTTAAAAGAGAAAGTCACCAAATCAACTGTGCTCTCCCCATGTGCAAGGCTGCCATGGTTACTTCTGCCAAGAAAGCAGTAACCTTCCACAGATGGACAAGTCTCTATAACCCATCTGGGAGAGCCTGTTCATTTAAAGAACATTCACACTGTGGTTTGGATACTAAATTTTCATCGTGTGATTCAGGCTGATACCTAGCTGGGCATAAGTAGAAATATTAAGAAGTGGACCCTGGCTGGAGGAATCAGGTCCCTGAAGACCTGGTCTTGAGGAGTGCTCAGACTCTATTCCTTTAGCTCTCTGTTCCTTTCTGTCGACAGACAGGAGCTTTTTACACAAACTATCCCTACTATGATGTTCTGCCTCATCACTGACCCCAAATAAAAAGTCCAAGCATAACTCAGAATCCAAAATAAACTTTCATCCTTGGAGTTGGTCCAAAGCTAATACATGAAATTGTTACTGAGATGTGGGACATTATCTAATTAATCCGATGATACAGTTTAGAAGACATTTTAGTTGGTTCGTAAAGAGTTTGGAAATGTTTGGTGAATGTACCGCAAAATGCCCAGAATACAGTTAGTGAGGCTTACGGTGTGGTCCAGAGGGAGCTAATGGGAGAAAGAACAGAGAAGTCAATATTCTGATCACTCACGTGGGAATAAGGTCTTTGTAAGGAACCATATTAGAAACCACCCATGTTCCTTTGTCGAAATGAAATTATCTATATTTTGTCCACTCCCTGAAATTTTATGAGGCCTGAGTCCAAAGTTCATGCACTATTTAACTAGCAGGAGGAACTTTAGGGAGCACAGCCTGCAGGCAGCAGCAATGGTACTTTCTGCTGATTGTAATTTGTTTACACTAAGATTTAGGGTCAGAAATCACAGCATAAAGGTTTGAAATCTTGACTTTTTCCAAACAAGGAGCATGCTTAAAGTTGTGCACAAGGACAGTTCTGTTGCTCAGTGGATTAGTGCTCTAGAATCAAGTCTGTTTTGTATAAGAAGAAAGGGAAGTTACTTTAAGGATGACTTAGGAAGCCACAAATCAGCCCATTGCAGGCTTTCAATATAAAATAGTTTTGAAGAATTTGCTTTGAGAAGACAGCACTAGGGATCCCTGCTCCCACCTCCTGCCTCACAAAGTGACCTAAGGAACTGATTCTCCTGAATTTATTTTCCCACATCCAGAGACTTGGAAGCTGCTACAGCTCTGTTTCATTGATCCCTGACAAATCTCAGAGACCAGAATTGCATTTCGGCATTGTCTATGTGGTGCTTGTTCTGGAAGCATGCAGAATACGAGGCTAATAGAGCCATCAAGGCTTCTTTCTACCTGCTCTCAAATGAAGGTTTGGGAGGCCAGCAAGTGTGTGGAAGGCTTTCAGCCCCTGCTAGCAATGCTGAGAGAATGTTACATGACATTTCAAGGGTGAAGCTGATTTGCTATGGAGACCCCAGCAAATTAGAACTGGCAGGGCCAGGAACATTTGCCTAGGAAATGTTCAGACCATAAGATCAGCCAGTCCCAAAGAGGTGCTGGAGGTGCAGACAGCAAGACCACAGAGAAGTTTCCCTAGCAAGAGCCTACACCTACCAACAGACCCCTAGACGCTTCAGCAGTTACGATTTGCCTCTTGTAGTTTGGACTTGCTTTGGTACAATCCCTCGGTGGCATGTTCCTGTTCTTCCATGTGACAGGAATGTGTGGACATTGTCACTGGATCTTGGAAATGTTACTGCTTTATTGCAACGGAGACTCAAAACTAAGAGTTCCTGTGAGCCTGAGGAAGTCATTGACTTGAACTTCTAATTAATGTTGGAAATATTGAGATTGTGTGATGGGCATGAGCCTCTGCAGGTCACAGGTTATGATATTAGATATTTAGAGCTTAAATATTCCTCTAAAAACATATGTGTCTTAATTTCCATCTGATGGTGCTATTGGGAGTTGATGGAAAATTTAAGAGCATCCCCAAGCTGGAGGAAGTATTGGAACCTTGGCTCTATCCTTTATGTCTACTTTCTAATCAACAGGACGTATGAACCTTTGATCTATCCTATTTACCAGCATAATATCTGTATTGACACAGGACCAGAGGGAACAGCCAAGTGCCCAAGAATTGGAACCTCTGGTCTGTGAGCCAAATTTCACAATTCATCTTTCAAACTGAACTATCTCACAGATATCGTCACACCTACAAAACTGACTAACCCCAGTCTCATAATCTGTAAGAGATTATTGAAAGGGGGTTGATCACTCAAGCATTAAAAAACTCTCATTCCCAAAAGCTATGAGTCTTCACACCGTATCTCCAAACTCACCCATTCCGAGCAAAGTTGGCCCAGAATTTCATCACCATCTTGCTGAAGTTGATCTCCTCTTCTGAGGAGCCCCCTGTGGAGGAAAAAGGAAGATGCTTTAACTATTTAAGACTTGGATTACAAGACAGAACAAGCGCAACACAGGGAGACTGTAAGAAATACAATCTTTTGTCTGGCCACACTGCCCTCAGTGCATCTGATCTCTTCTGATCTCAGAAACGAAGTGTGGTCGAGTCTGGTTAGTACTCGGATGGGAGAGATGAAGAGCCTTGGCCCTTATCACATACTTATGGAGTCCAAATCTAATTTTTATGACACTCTTGCTTGAGCAGGCCCACACTTTTAAAGTTCAGATATCTTTATTCTGTAAGCTATCTGCCTTTATCTTCCATGTTCAGCTGCCTGGAGCTTTCCTCTTGGTGTACAATGTCAATGATAGTTGGTTACCTCTGACTTAGCCAGGTTGGTGGCCTTTAGATATGTTATTACTGTCTTATTCTCTTGTTCACATATTCTGAAATGATCAGAATTGCCAAGGGCCTAAGGGTCCATACAGCTTGGACACTCCCAGAGACAGTGGTATATTGTAAGAGATCACTAGTTACACACAGTTGCTGAGAAAAAGGTATTGGAGACCTTTTGCAAAAGCATCCCTTATCATATAATATGAGTTATATAAATATACGATGTGTTTTAGATATATAGATAGCCAGATAGAAAGAAACTAAATAGGCCTTGTTAAGGTTAGCAAAATTTCAAATTTCCTGTCCTGATCCAATGTTCTCACAGGAGGAAAATCAAACCACGCCTTTTTGCCCTAAGCAGGACGTATATGGACCATCAGATCTTTTCTGGTGTCACAAGTCAGGATTCTGAGGATGACTATGGATGGGGATGTGCAAACACAATCATTCATGTGTGTTAAGTGGAAACTGTCTTATAGCTGAGCCCTGCTTCAGAGTATCATGCAAGTCAGTTTAAAAGGAGAAACTCACTCAAGGCCATCAAACCAGGACCCAAACCCAGAATTCACACCACCAACGTCATAGCCAACAAAGATACCTTTTAAAAACGGGGCCCCCCATACTGAGAAGAGATCGTCACCGTGGTCTCCTATCAAAGACTTGGGTCTCTTGTCTGATACAAAGCTTGGCCGATACTGAAACTCGTACATGTAGGTAGGGGCTCCAGCATCTGTGGAGACATGGATTCATGCACAGGTCACATTTCCAGACACACTACTCAGGCTCTGCAGTTGAATACATGCCTCATCTACAGAGGAGATAAACATAGTTTTAAGAGTGGCTTGTTTAGAGCTGCACAGCTGGTTGATGTGGAATTAGAATTTGAACAGGTGTTTATCGAATGAACAATGAATGCCATCCCTGCATGTAATAAATACACAGATGTGTGTTAATGATAATGTAGCTGTGCCTTGGTTCAAGGACAGTCTAGAACCACACGGCTGTCTTTTCTCCAGAAGCCTTTGAGCATCCTTAGGGTTTTCTTAGCCCTGTAGAGCAGGATGAAGAAAACCCAAGCTGCCTCTCTGAAAATTAGGATAATTAGATTTTCAAAATCTATGCAGAAACTGGAGGTTTCATGCTTCATATCCATCTGTGTGCTTGGCCCAAGTGTAAGATCACCATTGTTGGGGGCTGCAGACCCTTGGCCCCTTGACTTGACCCTTTGCCTGCTGGAGTGAATGGAGTAAACAACTTGTTTTCCTGTGCCTGCAGCTGCTCTGAGCATGAGACCCTCGTGAGTTCCTGATGGCAGGAAAGTGGTCCCAGGAGCTAGGGTGTGGCTCTCAGTTAAGGATCCCTATATAAGCCTATAATGGGAATGCTTTGAATTTCTCACTATTTAGAATGATATTGGCTATGGGCTTCCTGAAAACTGCCTTTATCATTTTGATGAATGTTCCCTGGTATCCCTATTCTTTCCGGGAATCATGAATGGATGGTGAATTTTGTAAAAGGCATTTTTTGTGTCTAATGAGATGATCATGTGGTTTCTGCTCTTTAGTCTATTTAAGTGGTGGATTAAGTTTGTTAATTTGTTGAACCATGTTCAACAGATGTGGTAGAATATGTTTGTTGAACCATCCCAGCATCAAAAGAGGCCACTACAGACAAATAGATGCATAAGAATTGGATAACGGAAAGAATTGTGTCATTTAAGGGGACTTCCATGAACTAGTGTGGTGGGGAAGTGTTTAAGATGGTTACAACCATCATTAGTGTCAATGATATGTTCTGTTGGCTATTGGGAGCCCTCCTCCTGTCAGTTTTCCTGTCAATAAGCAAATATGGTGAAGGGGGAACCTCTTGACTCTCTAATATAACTGTTGGGGTCCCTTTTGTGGTACTGGCGTCCTTAGGCTAAAGGACTGTCACTCAGCCAGCTAAACAACACTTAAGTCATCATCAACCTACTTAAATATTCCACAGATTCCTTGAGATGAACAAACAGTGAAAAAAACTGAGAGCAGGGGCTACTGAGGGTTCAGCATCACCAAGGCAGTTTGAAATAGCTTGTCCCAGACATTTTGCTGTCACACCACTAGTGAACTCTAGATGGTCCTAAGGCCATGTCCACCCAGGTCAGAGGAGCAGCAGTTCTCTTGGCCACATAGCAGATGGCCACTGCGACTAGTGGAGAAGACCTAAGACCTCTTGACACAAATACACCTTCTCTGGACGCTAGCATGCTTACTTGGTGATATGGCTGAGAAATGCTCGCATATACTCCCTCCTCCAGTACTGAAACATCAGCTCTAGTGTGAGACTTTGAAGAGCTCTTCTCTTGCCTAATTCGGTCATGCAGGCAGCGCTGTAGCACAAAGAAAGTGACAATGGAGAGCCACAGCAAAGGCCCCAGCAGTAGAGGTGTTGACAGGTTGAGCTGCTGAAGTGGAAGCAGCTGAGCAGCTTGAGAACAGCCAGGCCAGGAAGACAGTGGAAGGAGAGTTAGCAGGAGATGGTAGGGAACCTGGGTCGAGGGGGGATATAGACAGTAAAGTGCTAGAAAAGGAAGACTGCAGACCCTGGCTGACAGATGATTTTTACAAAAGACATCAAGTCCTTTAGGCCAAGGGTTTCAGACCCTGGGTCCAGAGCCAGAGCTGTGACATTGACCAGTATTATGGGATAAGGAACTTTACACTCATGGCCCACACAAGAGCTGCAATACTGGTTCATGCTAAAACCTGAGGAATTTAGATGCCTATACCCACCAGCTTTCTTCTTTTGCAGAAGCTTCAATGACAGCAGCAAAGGACTGGGGAGACCGGGCTTCCTGGGCCTAGACAGGAGCTGAACCGCTTGCAGGACTAAGGACGGCATGTGTGTCGTGTTGTTTCCCAGCAGGCACGGCTGTAACATGAGAGGCTGCCCACTGCTTGACCCCGCCTGCCTACACCCACAGTCAAGGCTGCCAAACACCAGAGCTGCTAGAGACCGGTGCTTGAAGAATCTCTCCTGGATTAATATCTGGACAGACCAAAGCACCCCTGACCAGCTGACCGATGACTAAAACAGGTAAACAACTGCCCTAATAAGCCAAAATGGCAACAGAAACAAGAAGAAATGGTCAATCTGAACAGATCAGTATGGAATAAGGAGACCGTATCTGTAATTAGAAGTCTCCCATCAATGAAAAATCAGATTATTACAATTTCACTGATAAACAGAACAACAAAATTAAAGGGAAGAGCTTATGGTACTAATCCTTAGATTCTTCCCAAATATCTGTAAAATTCTTTTACTGAGAGTATCATTAGCTTGATGCTCACATAGGGCAGAGACACTACAGGTAAATAAAATTACAGTTCAATATCCTTCATGATCATAGAACTCAAAATCTCCAATGATATTTAACCAAATATAATTCAACAACATATTAAAAGAATAATCCATGGGGCTATAAAGATGGCTCAGGACCCATTCATCAGGTTGGTCTCCAGGTCACTTTCTCATCTCTCTGGAGTGTTTGCTGGCATCATCTCTTAGATTAAATTGCATGTGAACCTTTTTTTCCCAGGCACTTACCGGCAGAAACAATACTAAAACTCACATAGGGAACTGGCCTTCAAGACCTGACCCTGAGCAGACTTCATATCTTTTTATGATGAAAGGCAAAGGCTAGAGATCTGTCTGGCGAGTTCATGGTCCTACTCCTTTCTCCAGACTCACCTCTGTGACTACGGGCCACAATTACAGACGGAACACCAAACATGACATCTGCCATCAAGTCCAGGAACAGGCTCTTCTTTTCCACCAGGTCATCTGTCCTTCCTAGATACATCTCAGTGGCAGCAGGAATCAGATTCTCAGAGACGTTCTGAAATGGAACAGAAAGTGACCACCTAACCTGCTGCAATGGGGCCTCCGGAGGTGGTTGCCATGGATTCATTGCTCCTGAGCCACTTGAGTTGAGGGCCAAATTCTTCTAGTTTCGGTGGTGAGTGGACAAGAAGGCAACTTTTGGAGGGGGGTGTGGCCCAGAGAAGACTAATAGGAATTCTCTAGGTGAGTCATTTGGTTTTAATAGATTTTAACTTTGGAGGTTAGGCATCTCAGCAATATATCATCATCGTCCCACTGGCTTCAGTGGGTAAAGTCCATGTGACTGAAGCCACCCAATGGCTTGAGGGCTGCTATCCAGTGGGTGATTTCTCAAGCTCTGTCCTGAATGAAGGGTGCCTTTCTCTACACACAGACATGTATACCACCCTGCGTCCTTAAGCAAACGCAAGTTTTGTTGTCTTCCCTTGTTCTCTGAAGAAAGACACTTTTGGTATCCAATAAATTAACTTCAAAATATAATATTCCTGGGAAATGGAATAGAAAAGATACAAGTCATAAATCTTGCAGCTATAGCTTCTCTTTAGCTTCACGGGTACCCAGGGGCCTGCAGATAACAGCACCCTACGTGTCAGATGTGCAGAGAACACAAACTCAGCAACCACCAGTGGTGTCCCCTTCTCTATGAGCCTCATAGCACCTATGTAAGTCTTATGCCACCAATCCCTGCCTTCACCTTATTTGGTTTACTATCTTTAATTTTTTTTTCGGGGAACTTGCCTGCAGTCACCAGCTGGGAGGGGTTGAGCTGCAACTCACAAATATGAGTTTCTTCACTTTAACATGGGAAAAACAGCAAGCTGGAACTGAGCCCCGCACCTAGGCCTTTCCAGACACTGAATAAGTGTGTGTTTCAGGGAAAATATACAGACTTCTTTGTTTCTCAGCCAGTTTCCATGATTCCCTCAACACTTACTAGAATGGAGTAAGCCTGCCACAGGAGGAAAGCGGCTGTCTTCTGATCCAGTTTGTCTTCGGAGAGTGGTAAGCCCTGAAACTGTTAAAGAAATGTTTATGAACAGTCATGAATTATGGGGAAATGACAAGAATCAAAACAGCCAAACAGTCAAATCAATACAGAAGGAAACTTCTCTCCTGAGTCTTAATTGGTATTAAAGTTCATGTTTGAATAAGTAACCAATGAAACAAATGAAATGAAAAGGTGTGTGTTGTTGTGTGTGCGTGTGTGCATAGGTGTATGTGGCTGTGTGTATATACTGTGTAAAATATAATATGTATCATATACAGTATGAATATGAACATGAATGCATATTATATAACATTTATTTATATTTATATTAAATATATTATATATCCACATATTGTATATATATGTTCTATGTGTATTTATTATATAATGTCTATATTAATATAGAATATCTTCTTTGTAAGGAACATATTTTATATCTGTCTGTTTATAAATACTTCAATATGTGTCTGTGTGTGTGTTTGCCCACAGTTCAAGTGACTGAAGAAGCCAAAGCCAGCCTGTGACTGTACACTTTTTATTATCCCTGAAGCTCTTCTCCAGAGCAGTTATAGCACCAGTGGTGTGTCCATACCTTGTTCAAACATCTGCAACCAGAGACTCGACTCTATTCTAGCAGCTAACAGCTGCGCCCTATCATGACATCAGCTCAGGACAGTCAGGGGAAGTTACTCTATGTTTCAACCTGCACTTGGTGATAGGCAGATTCACCCCTGAGCCCTCTCTTGGAGAGTTAAAACTCTTGTGGTTACCAGTCCTTTCTCTGTTCTGCAAGCTAATAATTTCTTCCAGAATTACTTTCTTGAGAGTTGAGAAAAAAATTTGCTTGACATTTGAAAAGTTTTGGAAATGTAAACATCTGGGGGAGATGATACTCAGTTTCTTTTATGGCTACTGTGGAGGACAGGAACTCACTGTGGTGAGAGTTTTACTTCAACTTCCAGTCCTGAGGAGAGAGCATGAACCGAACTCAATAGTCTTGTGTCAGACTCAATGCTCACGTCACTCCTTGAGCTCCCAACCTTGAAACCTCTCTAGATATCAGAGTCAGGGACCTGCTCAAGCCACACCTTCTCTTTTTCATATTTCAGTCATTCTACCAAAAGTAAGCTGAAAGTACCCAGTTGGATTTCTTTGAGTCTGACCTTTTCTTTGACATATTAAAGAGTCGATCCTGCTTGGACTTCAGAACTAACTCAATGACTTCTCTCTGACTCTAGGTGATTGAGGCCCTTCAGAGCCCCTGTGGAGATCTCCCAGGGCCTGAGAGTTCAACTCTAAGGTGGAAGCTGTTGAGCCCCAGCCTGACCCCTGCCCACCAGCGTCTTCTCCTTCATAGATGTCCTCTGTTGCTCCATCAGCATGGGCATTATTTCTGGCCCTTCCAGCTTATGAATTTCAGGACTTGTCAAGGAAAGGTAGTGTTTGGGGAGAGGGGTTTCCAGGACTAAGGTTCCCATAGGATAGTTGGGCTTTCTGGGTGATACTGCCATGGAAATACCCACTCATGGCAATGGGGACATATGTTCTGGTTTCAAAGAACACTGAAGTAAGAAGAAGGCACTTGAGCAGCAGGGGGTTCATGGCTGCGATTGTGAGCACACCTGTATAAGAGGCCATTTGTTCTCACCATTGGAATGAGCCAGCCAAACTCGTGCTTTGTGATGCCCACCATGTAGGGGACAGTGTTGAAACTCTTCTCGGCCAGGATCTCTTCTGGTGACTTTGGCAGCAATACTCCATCAATCACGGTGGGCAGGAAGGGATAGCTCTGGGAAAATGGAAATATAGTGTCTGTGACTGTCCTTCCTAGGCCTGAGTGAGATATGTATACCACACTTGCTAAGGGTTGGGGGAACATTCTGGAAGATGTGGCAGGAAGTGTGTAATATTGGAAGACAGAGTGAAGGCCTGTGAAACCACCTTCTCTAGACAGCACTTTCTATTAATAATCTATAACCTGCACTGGACCTGTACGAGGTAGGCCCTATCAACAATAAATCAAGGAAGAAGGGTTCTGTCCTTTAGCTCTGCATTATTGACTATTAATAGACTCTAGTGATGAGGAGCCAGTGTCTTGTATGCAACCTGCTGAACCCACCAAACTCATGATCACACAGACAGCCCTGGATAATCTAACTGGGTTGCAAAATGAAGCAAATACTTATGAATGTAAGAGAGAGATGTGTGGGAACAAAGGGAGCTAGTAGGTTTTAGAGAGGTTGGAGGTAAAAGTGGTTAGTATGTATTGCACACATGTACAGAATTTAAAATTGTTTAAAAGCAAATTTAATTCATATTAATTAATTATTTTGTTTGAAAATACCATAATTAAACTTAATATTTTGTATGCTAGTTTAAGAAAATTTTAACTGCCCCACCACAGCATCTTATCTCTCCATACCCCACAAGCCTGGATATGGCTTGAGGAAACCACGCTTAGTACTGCAAATCTAGTCAACTACCCATGGCTGTAGAAGTCATAGCTGTAAACCTAGTCAACTACCTATGGCTGTAGAGGTCATAGATATAAATCTAGTAAACTACTCATGGCTATAGAGGTCATAGCTGTAAACCTAGTCAACTACCCATGGCTTTAGAGGTCATAGCTGTACCTAGTCAACTACCCATGGCTGTAGAGGTCAGTTGTAAACCTAGTCAACTACCCATGACTGAAGATACTGCAGAACTAGTCTCCTGGCCAGTGCTAGGGGCTAGGAGAGCATGAAGGATGAGAAGAAGGGCAAAGTTGGAGTTTCCAGGCTGGTGGAAAGAGTATGGGATCCTCAGCACTGAGATCAAAGTCTCCTCCTTCACAGTGTATCATTCCTGTGTCCTTTCAGGGGACCCGTACTCCCTATTGATGGCTCCAGGGCTCCTCAGCCATCTGTCTCTGGAACATGAAAGGTTCTGGTGCATCGTACTCTATAGGATCATTATAAAAGCAGGAAATGTCACTTAGAGGGGCACAGGTGACTCTGGGGGACACTGAGTTGCTGAGTGGGAACACTGCACTGGGAAACAGGTCATCTTGATCCTGCCCCTGGTCCTCTTAATCATGTTACCATCACAAGTCTCTGGACCTCAGCCTTGCACACACAGATTTGTACTGTTCTACAAATGAGTATTAGTCCTTAATTATAAGATTCAGTACCTGTAATTCAGAAAGCAAAGGCCCTTACCTCTCTGGGGTCTCCAACCAAGTCAACAGTAGCAAACTTCTGTGGAAACAAAGGCAGAGAAATTGGGTGAGAAAACTTCCTTGTCCAAAGCTGATATTTAGAATTTGGCCTTAGAAGTATTAGGTTCTTTCTTTAGAGTTTTCCTTGGCTAGGCCCAAGATCAAGAGAACCTTATCCTAAGTCTCTAAATGGTCATCTCTAAATGTCAACTTGGTACCACCTAAAACCACTCGTGGGGAGAGTTTCAA
Organism: Microtus oregoni; assembly: GCF_018167655.1. Classification (NCBI taxonomy): domain Eukaryota; kingdom Metazoa; phylum Chordata; class Mammalia; order Rodentia; family Cricetidae; genus Microtus; species Microtus oregoni. Next base: position 58,270,238 of record NW_024543063.1, on the reverse strand, counting down.
TGGGATAGACTCTACATTGACTTGGAATGTGGGTTTGTCTTTAGGAAATTGTCCTAAGAAATTTAATTGGTGTAGAAGATCCAGACTACTGTAGGGGGCACCATTTCCTAGGCAGCTAGCCGGGTATAAGATTGTATAACTTAGCACAAGCAAGCAAGAGAGCATGTATGCGTTCATTCACCTCGGCTCCCAACTGAGGATGGGATGTGACTAGCTCCTTCAATCAACTGCCATGCTGATTTCCCCACAATGATAGACTACAACCAGGAATTGTGAGCTAAAATAAACCCTTTCTCCCTAGGGGAATTGCTTTCTCATGCTATTTTATCATAGAAATAGATTTGAAACAAGGTCAGGGTCCTCAGGGCATTGTCACAGGGAGGATCCAAATGATTGAGTAGTGGCAGCAAAGGTACAGACTTTGGGACCCACTCAGGGTCTTAGGAACTCTGGAAAGGATGTTTGCTTCCAATTGCTGTGCTCCTCACCTCAACTCCTCTCACTGGCGACAATACTCCAATGTCTCCTCTGCAGAGTAGTGGAATTAGGTCAAGGTGGTGGTAGGAGGCATATAGAGTTGTGGGGATAAGGCTACAGTTGGGATAGACTAGAAGCCCCTCCACCACTGTCCCCCTTTCCTCATTCCTGCTTCATAAATTCAGGCAACTATACAAGATCTCAAGTATGAGGGACAGGTAAAGAAGATTCCAGATTACAACCCCATCTTAACCCTTCATTTCTCAAGTACAATCCACAAGGTCCCTTGCGTGGTTTAAAGCAGCACCATGTCTTCCCAGGTGTCTGGGTACCTAGCCTGCCCCTCCACAACAGTTTCCTTCCATGTAAATCAGAAATCTTGGATAAACCATGTCAGTCCACCAGACTATTGTTTAAATTAAGGAAAAATGCCTTCTAAACAGATAGGGTATGACTCCGAAATGCTGGGGAAAAGAAAAGAACAGAAAACTGAGTAATAGACGTGGTGCATTCCTAAGTATTTTCAGAACATCTAGACATAGCCCGGGCTAGACCATTTGTCCCAGAACATTTCAATTGCTGAAGGAGTCTCTTACAAAGCATTCATTTTCCTGTTCAAGGGACATTGAAGAACATTCTCATCTGGGATCAGAAAATGTACACTTCCAAGATTACTGGAACTCATTGTAACCCATGCTTTTCTTTATTGTAAGGTTGACAGTGATTACATCACTACACTCTAGCTAACTGGGTTCACCTGCATGGGGGAAACAATCACTACAATGCCTCCATTGTGCATTGGAGTCCCACAGTCCATGAGTATGATGTATGTATGTGCATGCTCATGCATACAAGTATGTGTGTATGCATGCTGGTACCAATAGATAATCATGGAAGAACTCCTATAAGATCCTAAAACTTGTAGCATGTTCTTGGATATGGGGTTCTCTTGGCTTCTTCAAAATCACCAGCCATTCCTGTGCAAGCTGAGTCACCTGTGTCATATGGAGAGTGGCTAAAATAGTTGCCTTTTCTCTGAGTATTAGACAATAGCCTTCTCTTAATTCTTGTAACACCTAACCTAAGCCTGACAGTGAAAGCCCTATGTTCGCATTGGCTCAGTTTGTGGACAAGCAGAAACAACACAGGGCCAGAGAGCTTCTGTGGCCTCGAGAGGAATCCTACAGACCATGGTTTTGAAGGTCTGCATGGAGGCACATAGATACAATTTGGCCAGATGAGTAATAGAGATGAGATAGATTGAAAATAGAAGAATTAAACATTTTAGATGAGCTCTACTAGATTAATGAAAAAATAATTAATAAAATTGGTTAAGGATGAATGAATAGACAGTAGAAAGCTGGGAAAATCTTGTGTTGGCAAATTTTTGTCAGCTTGACACAAACTAAAGTTATCTAAGATGGGGGAATCTCAATTATAGAATGGCCTTTGTTACATTGGCCTGTGGACATGTCTTTGGGAGATTTTCTTGATTAATGATTGATGTGGGAGGGCTTGATTAATGATTGATGTGGGAGGGCCCAGCCCACTGTGGGTGATACCTTCCAGGACAGGTAGTCCTAGATTGTATGTGACATTTGCCTTAGAAGCCTGGTATTTCATGCCCTCACCACCCCTAATTCACTTTGGCAATTAGGTGTAGAAGTATAATTTAAAATATACCTGAAAATAAGAATACCATGATATTAAGCTTTGATAAGCTGAAGGATGATCATGGAATTTTCTATAATGTTCTTACTGAGCACTTTTAGATGTATTTATTTATTTATTATTTACATTTATTTTCTGTTAAGGGAGCAGTGAGAACTAATTTAATTTACATCACAATATTGACACTGTCCTGAGAAGGGAAAAGCTATTTCAGAAGACAGCTGAATGAATTAAGCCTTTGGCCAAGATCACAGGGTAGGGACACAAGGATGGGCACACCTACCATTTTCAGTGTGACTTCCAAGAGCTCATCCTCTGTCTTCTGGCGCAGGCAGTGAACCATGGCAGCTGAGGTGGTGGTTTTACAGCCAGCAAGAGCAGCCACTTTCTATAAGAGAACAGGGGTCAAGAGCACATCCTTTGGCTCCCTCCATGTAGACTGTGGCTTCTAGCCCATGCCTGACTTCTGAAGATGGTAGAGGGTTGCTGAAAGTAGTCTAAAGGAACAAGTGTAGGGGCTGGGTACCAGAGTAACCTCTACTGCTGACTAGACATGGATAGAGCTGGTTACACAAGATCTATGTCTCTGTTACCTTGTTCTGACAAAAATGGGCCCAATGTCTATTGCCAGGACCACTAAAGGATGAGGGATATTCTAGGAATAAAATGTCTCTTAGAGAATCTGTTGGATGTTAAAGGTTTAAAATCAAGAGTTTCACTGCCTGATTTTAGCCTCACCTCTACCACTTGCCAGACAGTTCATTCAATCCCCCTGTGTTTCACTTTCCATCAGATCAGGATGATGATTAGATGTGACATGCACAGGACGTGATCATGTCTCCAATACACTAAAGTGTGTGCAGAATTGCTGGAGTCCTGGATAACATACTCAACATGGAACCTTTAATAAGTGGAGAATGTGGCTTAAGATGTGGGTAATAAACCAGCCCTTCCTGTTCATTCATTCTTATTCAGGCATCCCTTGAGAGCCTCAGCTGAATCTTGCAGCAAGAAAGACTGCTGAGGACCCAAGGTAGTAGACTAAAGGGTGCAGTAGCTGTCCCAGGCAGCTCCTACCTTAGCCATGGGCCTGGCATCCCTCCCGTACAGGCAAGGATTGAAGACGACACTGCTCTGAGAGATGGCCCTGTGGAAGAGGTTCTTGGCCAGTGGGGACACCACCTGGCAGGGAGAAGAGAAGAGGGTTTGCACACAAAGGAGTGATCTGAGATTCGTTTACTCTTTAGGGCTCTGCTGCCATGGCCATTCATCTAGGGACCCCGGTGCTCTGTGGGCATAAAAGTATCCTGTTCCTAGGGTCACCCTGGAACCACCTTCTCCTCCAAAAAGACACGCAACACAGTGGAGACAGAGTCCAAAACAAGAACCAAACAAAAAGAACATGGCAAGAGCCTTTCTCTACAATCAAACCACTGGAAAGACAATTGGACAATTCTTAGTCACAAATTCTGCTTCAGAATTATATTACTCAGAATTTATCCCAAGAAAAGTGATCACAGAGGCTCATGAAAAATAAGTGTGCTCCTATTATTTGTAATATTAAAATTAGAAATAGTCCAATGGTATAATGTGATTGGGTAAATAATGTTTTATATTCACTTTGGAATACTATACATTTCTAAAAAAAAGAGAGAGAGAATACTACAGAAGACTGCTTCCCACTTAAGAAAAAACTTGTTGCCAAATAGCCCAGAATGGGCAAGAATTAGTTCTTTAGTCAAAGTTGACCTTTATCTTGTGGCCTTTAATCCTCAGCTTTCTGAGTGACAGGATTATAGATATGCACCATCACCCAGCATCATTTGACAATCAAAATATGAAATTAGTGTATTTGAAGATGCAGTGATGGGGTGGTTCTCTGTTCAACTCAGAGTGAGATAGGATGGTCTTAGAAGTCACCAGTGCTTTCCATTGCTCCCCTCAATGCCCTCCAGTTTTATGTCTCACTTTCTACCATATAATTCAGAGACTGCCACCTTTCCTCCTGAGCATAGAAAGCATAGAAAGACCATCTGAAGACAGGCCTACTTCTTCTGAGAGCCAGAGTCCCTTCACTGTGCAGATCCATGCTGCTGGGTGCCTGAGTCCCTTCACTGTGTAGACCCAGGCTGCTGGGTGCCCAAGTCCCTCACTGTGTAGACCCAGGCTGCTGGGTACCCAGGTCCCTTCACTGTGCAGACCCAGGCTGCTGGGTGCCCAGGTCCCTTCACTGTGTAGACCCAGGCTGCTGGGTGCCCAAGTCCCTCACTGTGTAGGCCCAGGCTGCTGGGTGCCCGAGGCCCTCACTGTGTAGACCCAGGCTGCTGGGTGCCCGAGGCCCTCACTGTGTAGACCCAGGCTGCTGGGTGCCCGGGTCCCTTCACTGTGCAGACCCAGGCTGCTGGGTGCCTGAGTCCCTCACTGTGCAGACCCAGGCTTTAACCAAATAATTACACTCATGCCCTCCCTCTTTCTATTTGGAGTTTACACCCAACATTTCTTGAGAGAAACCAGCCCCAATGTTAGTCTAATTAACAAAGAGAATCTAAATAAGTCAGAAGTGGAGATGTGGCATGGTGCAGTGTACAACTGGTGCTTTTTATGGCCCATGACACAGAGCTGAACTCTGAGTTCCCTGGGAGCTGAGGAAAGTTTAATCTTTAGCCAGCCACTATCTGATGCTGACTGATAAGCGGAGTCAACCTGAATCCAGGTTACAAGAGCAAAAGTGCCAAGGCCGGATTGACTGGTCTGTAAGAGATCTCCTCAGCAGACATCAAGCCTGGACACGAGGCCTGGTATCAGGGACACTTACAAGAACAGAGACACTCGCACCTCCTGCTGACTCTCCAAAGATGGTCACAGAGCCTGGGTTGCCCCCAAAGTTGGCAATGTTGTCCTGGATCCAGCGCAGTGCAGCTACCTGGTCCAAGTGACCCCAGTTCCCCCGACTGTGTTCATCGCCTGTGCTGTAAGACAATAGTGGGTAGATTTAGAAATGTCATGGTTGTGCTCTAAGAGAGAGATTGGGACTCTAGGTGAGGCTTCTGAGAAAAAGCCAGTCCCACATCACTGACAAGGGTATTCACCTGCTGTTCATCCCTACAGCAACCTTCAGAGTGGGGATCTACACTCACTGTCCAGAAACCAGGTGATCAGAAGTCACCATGCATACAACCAGGGTTTAAAATGTGCAACTCATCTGAGAACAAAACTCATGAAACCTCTGACTACACCGACTCCTACTGTACACCACAGGCCAACAGATGGAAACAGAATATGACGACAGACAGTGGAAAAACATAATTGGGTAAAGAGAACATAGCAGTCGGGCTAAAGGGTGGCACTTTAGATTGCACAGCAAGGAAAGGTGTCATTGAGGCAGCATCACTTATGGGAAACCTGAATAAATCATGTAAATGAGTTGCGCTGGTTCTTGCTGCCAACTTAACACAGTCCAGAACCGCCTGGGAAGAGGAAACCTTAACGGAAGAATGAGAATATCCCAGATCAGATCGGCCTGTGGCTATGTCTGTGAGGTTGTTGTGACAGAGGATGAATGTAGGAGAGCCCAGCCCACAATGGATGGCACCATCCCTAGTCAGGTAGGTCTGGGTTACATAAGAAAGATGGCTGAGGATGAGGATGTAGAAAGTTGGGAATCAGCATCCCTCCTGGCTTCTGCTTCAGTTTCTGCTTAATTTCCTGCTCTGACTTCCCTCAGGGATAAGCTAGGACCTGAAAGCATAAACCAAATAAGTCCTTTCTTCCCCCAAGCTGCTTCTGGTCAGTGTTCTAACACAGCAACAGAGAGCAAATCAGGGCATGTGTTTGTGCCTCTGAAGAAAAGAACAGCAGTTAGGAGGCACAGTGGATACAAAGGCCTCAGGGTCACGGGAGGAAAAAAGTGCAAACGTAGCTGGTGTGAGATGCAGTCAGAATGGGGGCTGTGGGCCTTGACAAGGACATCTGTGTAACACAGAAGCATGCTGGAGAGAAACAATTACTTAATCAGTCTTCCAGAACACTCTTGCCCTGTGCAGGACAGTGCTAACATTAAAATAGCTATTTATAACAGTTGATGGTTATAACAATATCAGGCTTGACACAAGGGACTAAGGTTGTAACAAGGCCTTGTACTGATCCCTAGGGTTTGTACATGGTTTGCCCACCAAGGGTTCAGTGTGGGAGTCCTGGTCTATGCTGTGTTAACATTTGGCAACAATAGGACTTGAGGAAATATATCACCTGAAGAATCCCCAGATACCCAGGCGAAACTGAATAACCACAACAACCACATTTTCGTGGAGAGCAAGGGGCAGTCCATCATAGGTTGATGCTCCATCGATCACCAGTCCACCTCCATGGATCCACACCATCACCTAGACAATAACATAATCGGTTACACTGGTCATTGGTAGCAGAATTGCAAAGACTGCAGAAGTCATCTGGTTTGATCGCCTGCATCTAGGCTGTGACTCAAGGATGTCACCCCAAACACACTAGTGTCCAGAAAGGCTGCAATAAGCAGTCACTCTCCTTTCCACCTCTCTGAGATCAGCCTAAAATGCCTTGACACTCAATGTCTCCATCTTTCTCCTCATTTCCATCCTTTAGCGATTTAAGTTGAGAAAACCATCATGCAAAGAGCACGGACCAAGGACATCATGTTCTCCCCACAACCCCATGACCTCAAGCCTGGGGTGTTCAACCAACTGAACAAAAGCAAGAAGCAGCGCTTGGACTGCCACTTCATTTAATGTCACTAACCTTTCAATGGTAAATTTAACTTCTCTGTAGGGAACTGATTGCACGATGAGAAACACACTAGCCTAGTGGTCCTGCTTCTACAGTGTCTCCTCGATACGCCTGAATCCTCCACCTTGCTTAGTCCAGCTCACTGCTGCTTCCTCTGGCTAATATTACTTAAGAAACTACTGTGTACCAAAGACACTTGAAGTTAAAAGGATGCAAAAGTTTGCAATTTGTGTGTGTGTGTGTGTGTGTGTGATTTAACCTACAGAGCAGAGTACAAAATCCTATTTGTTTAAAAGAACTCATAATGTGTACTATGAACCCAGAGTTGCACTAAGTTGCTTCTATATGAAATATGCTGCTTCTATATGAAATAGAGACCAATTCCCCATGCATCGGCTAAGAAAAGAAAGTGTTTTGTCTGCCAGAATTTCAAAGTCTCTTCTGCCTACTCCTGTCCGTGGAGACTGGCAGGGCATTGGCATTTGGCTTGTTACACCCCAGAGACTGCCTCTTCCCAAAGCCCCTTTCCCAACCACTGGCCAGCAAATGGCAGCCTGCCCCATCTCAGGCCCTTCATTTCTGTGGGAAACGCTGACTCACGGCACCCTCTGCCTGTGCCAAAGGCAGTAACTGATAACAGAGACCTGCAATAAAGCCCAGGATTACTGACAAAAGGCAAAAGAGGCTGCCCGCAGCTCCTCCCCTCACACCTCTGTCACAGGCCAATGTAAGTAATCACAGGTACTGTGAGTCAAAAGGTGACATTCCAGCTACCTTTGCTACTCCTTATCAAACAGCACAGATTTGTTTGTTTGTTTTTTTGTTTTAAAGGTCCAAAGGCCCATGCTATAGCCCTGCCTGCCAACTGTGTGCCCGAGCTTCCTCCACCAGAATATCAGTTTCTTTCATGTGAACTATCACATAGAATTTTTTTAAAAAATTAAAGTTTTGTTTTCAGCTTCAATTTATTGAAATTATGTCTTAGCTACTCTGGGATCATGTTCTCCCTCCATTGTAAGTAAGACTTGATATCACTGTCTTTGTTAGGGTGAGAGAGCTTGGAAGAGTAAGATGGGACTCTCGGATGTAGGGCAACCTCCTGCAGAGTCTGATGCACTCAAACAGACAGGAAAGAAACCTTTGTCTTTTTGGAGGTAAACAGAAGGTTTGGATTCAGGCCTGGACTGTAATGTCCTTGCCCCCAGATGCCCTTATTCCCTTCCAGGGGCACAGAAGAGTCCAATGCTGGACCAGTGGCCCCATGCTCACGGGCAGCCGGCTGCTCTTTGTCAAGTCAGCAGGGGTGTAAATGTTCAGGTAGAGACAGTCTTCAGAAAACTCGTGAGGAATGGTCTCCTTTCTGTTGGTGAAGAGCTTGGCGAGCATCTTCCCTGCCTCTGGGTCTTGGGAGCACCTAGGAAAGATAGAGGACACCCACGTTCCACCAGATGGAAGGTGGGCAGGCTGTCTGAGGCCCAACCTTGCACGGGGAGGTTTGAGTTTGTTAATGAAGCTAGTAGGAGTGTGTAAGAAGGTCTACATGCTTCTGGAGGAAACTCTGGATTCTCTAGCACCTTCCAACTCTGCAGAGTAAAAAGGACTTGACATCTGTTCCCTTCCCAGAGCCTTTGGCTATATCCTAGGCCCAGGAGAGAAGAGTTCACATGCTGGCCTGTCCATGATCATGACATCTCCTGCATGGCTTAGACTGATGCCATGTTTAAGTCCCTACTGGAATTTCTACAGTGGGCTGGCTACAGGGTGACATAGTACTCCATCAGGTAAACATCTTCTAATCCCTGGGACACTTTCATCAACCAATGGTACGACTTCTAATGACAAACATACTCTGTATATGTCAGGAACTGTGTTTTATGAATAACACAGCTTAGGAAAACTACACCTTTATTCTGCTTCAACCACTAATATGCTGGGTGCCCTTGGGTAAAGACACTCAAAATTCTGGGTCTAGGGAAAAGTATTGACACTAAGGGTCCTGCAGCCCTGGCCTGCTAATATTCTACTTTTTTTCATAGCCCAGAAATCACTGTGGCTGCCCTGGTAAGAGAGCTCAAAGGTCCAATCCAGAGTTGAACTGATGGTAATTATGGGTCCTTCAAGCATGTAAGCACTTACTCTTTGTTAATAGAAATCATTTAAGGCCTACACCAATCCCAGACATCTGTTATGATTTCCATTTATAGAATAGAAATTTAAGGCACAGATGTTAGACAACTACCCCAAGGACAATTAGCCAGTGTGGTTGCTTAGATGAGAATGGCCCCATAGGTTCACACATTTGAATGCTTGGTACCCAGTTGGCAAAACTGCTGGGAAGGATTAGGAGATGTAGCCTTGCTGGAGGAGGTGTATCTCTGGGGCTGGGCTTGAGGTTTCAAAAGCCGAAACCATTCCCAGTTAGCTCTGCCAACTCTGCCTCTTGACTGTTGTTTTAAGATAAGAGCATTCAGCTATTGCTCCAACACCATTCCTGCCGGAGTGATACCATGTTCCCTGCCATGACAGTCATGGACTCATCCACTGAAACTGTAAGCTCCCAATATACCTTTTCTCCCATACTTGCCTTGGTCATGGTGTCTACACGGCAAATAGAGAGGGAGCTAAGACAGTTGGAAAGATATTGCTTATATTTACAAGGACAATGTCCCCTATTAGGGCCCCAGTGGCTTACATAGGAGGGTAGGAGGTGGCATTCTTCACGAAGCTCCAAGGCTCTGCAGGCTGTGGTGGAGCAAACCTCAGGGATCCAAGAGGAGGCTTGGCAAAGGGGACTCCCAAGAAGACGGCCACAGGCTGTGAGAATCCTTCTAAGCTGACGTACTTCCCCAGGACTTTGCCATGAACAGTGTTCACTATGGGTGGTGAGGATGGGTGCCCTGCTGGACAAGAGAAAGAGGACACATCAGGAGAGAAAAGCCAGACCTAGACTCCAGGTAGGCTTTGTTACTTTCTAGGTATGTGACCCTGAATAAGTCACTCAATCCTCTTGGCTACAGCTTTGCTTCATGTAAAATAAAGAAGACATGAGCTGTATGCTGAATGAGGCAATGAGGAAGGTGAGCATATCCTCAGGATGCTGACCTCATATGATGGGCCACTGACAACTCACATAAGAAAAAGGTGGTAACTTGGGAGAGGGATAGGAAGGAGAGATTAGAAGGAATGAGGCCTTCTTATTGGTTTTATCATAGAGAGCCTCAGCCCTGCAGCAGAGGTGGGAAGATGGAAAGGGACAGGTATTAACACAAATGAACATTAGGTGCAGCAGCCTAGATACAGCATAACACTGGCCACTTCTAGGAAGAGAAGATGGTGCATGAATACCACCAGGTGCAATCCAAGGGGAGTAGACAGTAATCTTGTATTATCGGATACATATCATGAAGGACTCTGAATTCCTGACCAGAGGGCTTTATTTAGTAGACAAATAAATAAAAAATAAATAAAATAGCTATGGGATCGAGAACACAACAGAGTTCTAGGACATTCATTTCATAGCTTTAAGCGTGATGACCCAGAGGTCTCTACCAGAATAAGTTCTTCTATAATTAGGGAAAGAGATCCACAGAGATATGCAGATGTATATAGGGAACTTTAAGGTAGACTTACTTCCTGAATAGATATGGGGCCTAAAGAGAAAGAAGACAGAAGAACTAGAGCATGCTGCTGTCTTCCTGGAAGACAGGAGCAGCTGGAGGATCTCTGAGCAGGAAGATGCCCCCAGACAGGGGAATTTCAGGGCTGGAAGGAGGTCAGTGAGGGATAGGTCAAGTTCACTGCATGAAAATGAGAGTGCACACTATGCATTTGTATACTGTAGCAACCAAGTGTGAAGCCCAGGGACAACTGGAGCTGAATGAGAACACCTACCAAGGTGGTGGCAGATGAAAGGCCAAGGGGAAGGGAGGTAGGGACCAGCAAGAGTCCTGAGGAGAGGGAGAAGGCAGAAGAAACCGCTAGGTGTGGCTTATGCTAACTCAATGAGTATTTTCTACCCAAATGAAGTGGGAAGAATCTAAATGGCTCTGAGTAGAAGATAGAATGGATGGGGTGGAAGCTCAAACAAAAATCTAGATGTTGCTTAAATAATGTGGGATGTGCACATATTGATCACCTACGGTGTGCTACAAGTACATACAGATGCCTCCCCCCCCCCCAAAAAAAAAACCCACACTGCTAAGTAGGAGTTACCAAAGCCATAGCAAAGATGAAGGAGCAGGAGTGGCAAGCAGACTGGATGAACTTCCTGAAGAGAGAATTTAGGTGGTCATTTCGAGGTGTATGGGCAATAAGCAGCGTAGATCTGATCCTCTCCGAATTCGAACCCTTTCTCACTCCGCCTCCTACTCTATCTCAGCCTCTCACAGTATCACACAGCTAAACAGAAGGAAAGTCTAGAAATTTCAACAAGGCCATGACCCTTAACGGGGAAGCACTGCTGTAGATTCTGGAGCTGGAGAGAGAGTGAGGGATGATTCTAGGAAGCCTTGGATGAGCACATTCCCCAGGAAGCCTCAGTGGTGCAAATGGGTCCTGAGGTCCCATTACTACTGTACTGACCACGGATCTGCTTTCTATACCTGTTGCTTTGACCTCTGATGCCCTGCTCATCTGGGATAAACTGCACCCCAAGGGTCTAACAACCCCAAAACTATACCCCTAGCCACCTACTTACCTGGGTCCTTCAGCCTGTTCCTCCACTAACCCATCTTGATCACACAGAGTTAGTACACTTAAAATAAACACAGTCTCTTCATCCCCATGTCCCCTGGAACTGCCCCAACTAGTTAAGGTTACACCTCTGTCCCCTGACTCCTCTCTTCTCTGTCATGTAAACCATGTAAACCATAACAGACCCTTGCTAACAGCTTCTGTTCTGTCTCAGACTTCTGATTGATACCATTGATTTCGGCTGCAGGAAGGTTTACCCGCCTACTGGGGCGTGGCCTCATTGACTATTTACCCGGATGCCTAAGCGCGTCCGGCCCCTTCTGCTCTCCGTCCCCGCCCCACCCCCGCCCCCCACACCCTCCCCACACTCCACCCCCTGGTCCTGGTTCGCTTCTTCAGCTTTTTTGGATCTGATCTCCATCAAGATCCAAAGCAGAGAATCCGGATTTGTAAGTTTTCCCCTAAAATAAATAACTGTCTATCTCTCAGTTCTGAGCCAGTGTGAGCTTTCTTTTAAGCGCCCGATATCTCAGCCAAGAATTCCCCCTTTGTCCTAATTCCTTGATACATACACCCCCTTTTCAGGGAACTCTCAGGGGGAAAAATCGTCTTTTCAAATGCAGCTCTTGGATGAATTTTACACGTGAAACTTTCCATGGACATACTCTATTTTAAATCCCCGCTTTTTTAGACCTACCTCTTCTAGACCGACCACCACTGGGAGACCACAGACACAATCCCTCATTTCACCCCCACTGCAGCCCAAAGGGGAAGGAGCCGGCACTGCAAAGCTAAGTTCCTCACTCAAGGACACAAAGTTCAAGATCACTGAACTTAGATTCGATCACTTTTTCTGTCCACATCCAGAGGGCAAACACCTCTAAGACACAGGATCTGTTTTTGTTTTTGTTTTTCCCTGAATGAGCCTGCACTCACCAAGGCTCAGGACAAAGGATTTCAAATATGCACCCAGAAGTACTCACCCTGAGTCAGGCAAGCAGTGAGAGATATCAGGACCAACGCACAGAGCCACATCATGGAAGGACAGTACCTCAGGGTCCAGTGAGGTGCCTGGTGCTTGGAAGGAAAGCACTGATCCTGCCTACAGCTTTATATCAGCCCCTGAAGTCCTGCCCACTCTGCCAATTTACATAAGAAAACCAGTTGAAAATCCCTGACCAAGAGCTCTCTGTGGGTATCTAGTGGGACCTCTTAGCCACACCCACCCAGAGTTCACTCTCTCTTATTGGCACAATCGTTGCCCAACTCTCAGATAACAGAGGTCCATAAACTAACCCAAGGACTTCTTACATAAGCTTTCTCCCTGTGACAGCCAAACCTTAGTGTTGTGAGCCCTCCAGAGGCAGAGACTAGCTTAGCAGGCAGGGGAAGCTTTGGTTTTGCATCCCCAGAGAGGGATGGGAGATTTTTAGAGCAACTCAAGGCCTCAGAGCATCTCAGCTCCAAGATTCGGACATATTTCTCAGCATCCCTGGATTTTTGCTTCCTAAAGTTCTAGATCCCTATTTGGAAACAACCTTACTTACATTTCATCCAGTGCCCCCTAATATCTAAATGCTGCCTTTGCAGGATTCCTGCCAAGTAGCCAGCCTTCTTCTGCTTGAGGGGACAGGCTCTTCCTACAGTAAATATCCCTCCATAGTCTAATCCTGCCTACCCATCTACCCATTATCCATTCATTCCTCAAACATTTACCAAAATGTCTGGGATTTCCTTCTACAGGAAAGAAACTGGGAAAGAAAACCCGAAGGCCTAGAGCCCCAAGGTGCCTGTGAGATTAGTCTTCTGGGATGAGAGGCTGAACTCTTCCCCACTACTGACGTGTAACAAAGGTAACATAGGTGGCAATGCTTCCCAATTTAGCTATTTGTTAAGGCTTCTGTTTTGCCTAAATGTCTGCAATATCTTTTTAAAAATCATCTGTAGAAAGTAGAGAACGTGAGGGAAAGGAATGCTCAGGATGGGGAAGGATAGAGAGGGAGAGCAAGGAAAGAGAGACCTTGATTGTGGGAGCCTTTGTGGTGCCGTCGTGAAACTTGGCACCAGAGAAATTCCCAAGAGTCCGCAAGGATGACCCCAGCGAAGACCCTAAGCAATAGTGGAGAGGATGCCTGAACTGGCCTTGCCCTGTAATCAGATTGATGACCACCTTAATTGTCATCATAGAACCTTCATCCAGTAACTGATGGGAGCCGGTGCACAGACCCACAGCTAAGCTCTGGGCTGAGCTTCCAGAGTTCAGTTGTAGAGAGGAGGGGTGATAATATGAGTAAAAGGGTCAAGTCCATGATGGGGATGCCCACAGAAACAGCTGAGCTGGGCTAGTGGGAGCTCATGGAATGATAGCGGGGGAACCTGCATAGGACCCAACTAGGCCCTCTGACAGCTGTGTGGGTGACAGTTGGGTGGCTTGGGCAGTCTGTGGGGTCACTTGCAGCAGGACCAGGATTTATCCCTAAGTGCTTGAACTGGCTTTTTTGGAGCCCATTCTTTTTGGAGGGATATCTTGATCAGTCTAAGTATAGGGAGGGGGCTTGGTCCTGCCTCAAAATGATGTGTCAGACTTTGCTGACTCCCCATGAGAAGGCTAACCCTCTCTGAGGAGTGGGTGGGGAGTGGGGTGGGAGGAGGTGGGGGGGGGGGAGCAGGATGAGGGGAAGGAGTGGGAACTGGGATAGGCATTTAAAACAAGAAAAGATTGTTTAAAAAATATAAATTAATTAATTAAAAAAGAAAGTAGATTTCATCTGGCATTTTCATAACTACATCATTATATATTTTTTTCATCCTTCTTCCACTCTGTCCTCACAGTCCCCTCTTGCATGTCCTCATTATCCTTCCAACTAGTTAACCCCTGTGCTTTTCATGTCATGCGGGTTCCTGAGCTGGACCATCAGATTGTTCTTGAGTGACAGGGTCCTATGGAGAGTGGTCCGGGGGTCAGAGTTAAGGACCTAAAAAAGGTGGGCTCAGGAGGTCTTACATAAGCTATAGCTTACACCAAGCAAGTTTATTAAGATGTACAACATCTTAAGTATTATTCCTAGGCGAGAAATGGGACAGAGCCAATAGAAACTGTCATAAAACGGGAGGACGTCCCCTGAAAGTTAATCAAGCAATGTTGCATAAAAGGAACACGGGGTATCTCAAGGTCTTTACAGACCGAACACATAGCAGCCTTGGGACTGATAACTATAGCCCTGTGTAGTGGGAAGAGCTGGGTTCCCAGGATCCGAAGCCACGCCTCCCCTGAAGGCCTGGCTCCAGAACATTACTGGCTCTGCTCAGTGTATTCCTGGGTTTAGAGAAGTAACTGTGTTCATGCTCCTGCTTGACAACCTCAGGGAAAAGCTCCTAAGCCCTTGGATTCAGGCGATTACTGACTCTGCCAAACATGCCCCTGATTTAGAGAGTGTCTTAGCTCAGGTTTCTATTGCCAGAATGAAAGAGAATGAGGAAGAAGCAAATCGGGAAGAGAAGGGTCTATTTGTCTTGCACTTCCAGGTCATAGTCCATCACTGGAGAAAGTCAGGACAGGAACTCAAGCAGGGCTGGAAGCTGGAGGCAGGAGCTGATTCAGAGACCATGGAGGGGAGCTACTGACCAGTTTGCTTTTCCTGACTTGCTCAGCTTGCTTTTTTATAGAACCCGGGACCAACAGCCCAGAGATGGCACCACATAACATGTGCTGGGTCCTCCTCCATTGATCACTAATTGAGAAAGGCCTTACAGCTGAATCTCATGGAGGCATTTCCTCAACTGAGGCTCCTTCCTCTCTGATGACTCTAGTGTATATTAAGTTAACACACCAAACCAGTCAGTTCAAAGAACTGTTTCTTCTCCGTACATCAGGGCCTCCAAGAAAGCCTTGGGTCAGTGGGGTCCTCAAGTTGTTCTATTATCTCATCTCTTTAAGGATCTCTTCCTTATTTATCATGGTTCTGCTGTACCCAGAGTCCAAACCCCCAACCACCAAGAAACCAGATCCAATTCAAAAGCAAGGAATCTTTTAATTGCGAGTTCAAACCCAGGTCCCTCATCCATCTGACATGGCGGGTGGAGTAGGACACAACCCAGGCGGCATGAGAACAAAACATATATTGAGATTGGGCAAAGTGGGAGGGTCATCCTGGGATCAGCAAGCTGCCTAATAACAGTCTCAGGATTGGTGCACCTATTGGCTGGGGTGATGGATTAGCCAGTGGCAGCTGTGGGAAGGTTGCTACATTTGGAGGCCATCTGGGGGGGCCATTACTATTGTTATCACTTTTTACTTCATCAGTAAGGCACATCCAGAGCCCTCCCGCTAACTTCTAATTGGTTCCTTACCATATGGAGGATATCTTGTAGTTGACCCCCAATAATTAGAGCAATGTCGGGAACACCACACATCCTGCCATATCCTGCTGAGTAAGGGGCTTACATCCAGTTTGGTCTTTCCTACAGGTGGTCAT
Source organism: Microtus oregoni (assembly GCF_018167655.1). Classification (NCBI taxonomy): domain Eukaryota; kingdom Metazoa; phylum Chordata; class Mammalia; order Rodentia; family Cricetidae; genus Microtus; species Microtus oregoni. Next base: position 58,254,165 of record NW_024543063.1, on the reverse strand, counting down.
GACTGGGAATGGCCACAGCAGGAGTCTGGGCAAGGGTCTTGGCTCTTTAGGATCTTCAGTCCCATCTCTACTGCTACTATTTCTCTCTGTGTGTGTCTCTGTCTCTGTCTCTCTCATTCTCCGTCTCTCTCTGTCTGTCTTTCTCTCTCATGCACATTCACACACACACTCATGCATACATATCCATGTTCATACCACACATGCACACACAGACATGCACAAACACAAGAATCTAGAATGCACACATGAAAGAATATACCATATCAGGTCCTAGACTATCTTAGAACCAGAAGCCCTGAAACTGTGAAAGAGAGAAACCCATTTTCTGTTAAGGATGATGTTCTCTGCTGGAGTCAGGTGAAGCCTGGTGTGGTTTGTTTCTAAAAGTAATAAATCCAGACTATTTAGAAACAAAGAGGCAACTAAGGAATAGTGAGAGCAGAGAGACAGTCTTCCCCAGGGAAGAGTACAGCAATTGGCTGTACTCTAGGACCAAATGGTCAGTCCTGAAAACATACAAGTTATGTCACACAGACTAAGCAGCTTGATTTTATGCATTTAGGTATATGTATATGCATATATGAATGAAATTAATGAAAACAGAGGCCATGAATTTGAAAGACAGAAAGAAGAGGTATATTGGAGGAGCTGGAGGGAGGAATGGAAAGGGAGAAGTGGTATAATTACATTATAATCTCAAAAGATTATGGGGAATAGAAAAAAAAAACATTAAAAGAAGACAAAAGAAAAGAGTCCGCTTACTTACAAAGGCAAACTCATCAGAATTACAGACACTCTAGGAGCAAAAGAATAAATAAAATAAAAATAGAAAAAAAAGCATAGAAGAGTATAATCCAAGCCCTGAAGCAAATAACTGCTACTCAGGTTTGTCAAATTATCTTTACAAACTGATGGAGACCCAAAGACCTTCCATGACAAACCCAAGCTTCAGTCAGACCAACTGTGACAACACTGAATATACTTAGAGCTGTTGTACACACAGAGGAAGGAAGCGTCAGTCACAAACAAGGCTTTGAGGCATCTCCCCTAAATCTTCATATTTCTGTGAGGGCTGGTGTCTGGAGAGTTGCCTTGATGTCTTCTCAACCCTCACCTTCAGGCCTGCTCTTCACAGGTCTCCTAACTTGATGCTTAATGTCTGATCACTTAAAGGTTGCACCCAGGAGTGGTTGATATAGCGTTAGTCTGGCTTCAAACATGGGGAGGGCTCCTAAATACCAAACATATGGATTCTCAGTGACTTTGTCCTTCCTTAACAATAGAGATTGCATATGATCTCCATCTAGGACAATTTCTTACCACTCTTCCAAGGGTATTGGTTTTTCTTGTTTCTCAAGCCCCAGGAGCTCTTCACCAGGGCCCTGAAGTAGAGAATGGTATGTTTTCTCAAGTGGTTGAAAAGCTGCATTCATTAGAGTAGGCATCTGAGCAGGGCTGCAGCATGCACAGCTGGAGATGGGCGTTCTAAGGTATTAAAACCTGCATCCCGTTTTTTTCCATGAGCACCTGACATACATCCACAGAGAATTCAGTGGTGGGAGTAAACTCCTCCTTAAGTATGTGGTTCCTGGGGATTTTAAACAACTCTGACACTTTATTTAGTAAACCCTCACGCTGGCCACAAAACTACCTGACACTTTAGTGAATGCTCATTCTGGCCACAGACCACCTCTGACGCTTTAGTCCCTTATGCATCCTCCTCCTGTGTTTGATGATATCTCCCAGCAGGAGGTGGAAGATGAGTCAAAGTTCACATTGTATTCTTCTTGAAAAATATTTCCTCCTAAATTCGGGGGTAAGCATTTGCCAAACCACACCCCTACATAGAGACATCTTCCTACAATAGTCTCTTTCTATTCGTCTTTCTCAATCTAAGGTAGGTGGAGACAGACACTGAGTTGGTCTTAAAATGGACATTTATTCTCCAAATTGAGGCCACAGGTACAACCATTCCCTTCCCTGTCCCCTGCCCATCCCCATAACAAAATTCTCCAATCTTCTCAAAGATTCATCTTTGGCCGTGAAGCATCTTCTAAGGAGTAGCTTCATCTCAACTTTTTTGGGCTCCTGAGGCTGGAAGAATTTCTACTCACAGCTCAGTGTGTACTGTCTGTCTGTGGAGACTTCTTGGCCCTGAGCTCAGTCCAGAAAGTCACCTCCTTATCTTTCAGTCTCTGGGCTTGCTGGGTGGTGGCTCCAATGTGCAGGTACCCTTCCTTCTGGTCATACTCTGGCCAATATGGCAGCCCCTTCCCATTGGGGTTCCTGGGAACAGAATTTCTTAAAGTTACTGTGTGGACCCACATTTCTATGACGTTTCTAGGGATTCCTGGTTTATCTCTGCCAAAGGCTTGTGCACAACAAGAAATTGGAGTGCACCGTTGTCAGAGCACTGTGACTGCAGGGTGAGAATTGATGGCCTATACCTTAAAACCCACCTCTTCCCAACAGTCCCATCCTGCCCAATATCTTGGCAATGTCTTTGTACTGTTCTCACCCATTCCGAGCAAAGTTGGCCCAGAATTTCATCACCATCTTGCTGAGGTTGGTCTCCTCTTCTGAGGCATTACCTGTGGGAAATATGATTATTTATATATAATATTATGTTACTTAATATATATATAATATTATAACTCAATATGGAGTTCATGACCCAGTAATAGCTTGTTATAAATGCAGAACATGGGTTCTAACTCAACAATTGCTGAGTCCAATTATTCATTGCAGGAAGGCCATAGTTAGCTGGTGTGCACTTTCAGTTTGAGAATGAATGATCCAGGACTCAGCGGTGGTCATCCTCTTCATTCCTAGCTGGCTTTGTTTTCCGTACTCACCATCCAGTTCTCCCCTACTCTTGCTGCAGATGCTGCAGTTCAGTGATGCCTTGTATGAAAGCATTTCTGGTATGTGTGTCTTTTCTCAAGATCCCCTTCAGACTTCCATATTCACAGTTTGAAAAAGATATTAGAATAGAAAACATCCTAAAACATACCTAATTGGGAGATGCCCAGAGGGTGTTATCAGCAGCCATTGAAATGGGACAAATCACATGAACTACTGAGAATTAAGGTGTTAAAGATGTTCATGAAAGTGTTTAAAAAATATTATATTATTTGCTATAATATGAGTAAAAGACAAATTTTAGATAATAGGTAAGCATATAGACAGACAGGTGCACATGACATCAGACTCATGGTCAGCAACTGCTTGACATCTTCTTAACTCACATTCTGATATGCCATTCTAAGTGGGAAATCAAGCAGCAGAATTCTTATCTTCAGGTGGGGGAATTGGAAGACACATTTCTGTTAGTTATATTAGTGCTCAACAACCTGATATAAAGCATGATACCTTTCCTGTGGTGTGCTGGAGTGGGAGAAAGCCTCGGCACCTGACAGTTTAACTCATTCCTGTTACCCTGAGTTGGGAAATAAATTTTAGGAGAGGAGAAAGGTGCTCAGGGTCATGGAAGCAAAACTGGAACCCAGATCTCTTAACCACCAGCACACAGGGAGCGAAGCACCATTACCTCTTAAAATAGGAGCTCCGAAGACGGAGTAAAGTTCATCTCCATGGTCTCCCATCACCGTATTTGGTTTTGATAAGAAGCTTGGGTGATATTGAAATTCGTACATGTAGGTGGTGGCTCCAGCATCTGGGGAGACATGGATTCGTGCACAGTTCATGTTATCAGGCATGTCCTTGGATGGTATCGTGTGAAGGAAGCCCTGCTCTTCAGCAGAGCAGAAGAACTCTTGTATCACCTGGACGTGCTCGGCTGTCATGAATGGGAAGTGGAGGGGGTACTTGAGTCAGGCACTCATGGACTTTAAAACTAATGAACAAAATGCACTCCCCAAAAAACCAGATAGGAATTCATGGTAATGTTCTGGTACAGGCTCCTTCCAGGAAGACTCACAACCACGAAGCGTCTTCTAGTCAGACTGGTGTTGAATACGTCCCTGTGTTTTATTCACTCATTTCCAGGAGTGCAAAGAAAATCCAACTACTTGCCTGAAAGTGCTATTTATGTTATTAATTAATGTTTCAAATTAGCATCAAAGTAGTGGGTTTCATTATAATATTTCCACATATATTTTGTTTTATTTGTTTCTTTCCCCCATTGCCCTTCACGCCTATTCCTACCACTTGCTTGGGCCTTTCCTTGTAACCACACCCTGCTATTCTACCTTTAGAACAATGTCTAACATTGCCCTCTTTCCTCTCCCCTCTCCCCAAGGATCTCCTCTATTCTCATTGGCTTCTTTCTAGTTTATCTCTTCCATGCACATATACATACAAACGTAAATCTGAACTCCCCATATGAGGGATTCTCATCATTTATCTTCCTAAGTCAAGTTTATTTTACTTAAACATGATTTCTCATTCAGTTCTTTTTCTTGCAAATATGGTAACCATTTTCTTTATAAAATTTCACTTTTTATATACCACATTTTATTTACCCCACTCATCCATCCAATAGTTCTACTTTTTCACTATTGTGAATAGTGTAGTACTGAACATGAGTCTGCAAGTATCTCTGTGATATTATTATTATTATTATTATTATTATTATTATTATTATTATTAAAATTTAATTACACAGACAGTGAATACAAGTCTTTTATGTTTCAGGAATAACACAGTGTATAAAGCTGCCATTCAGAAGAATAGAAATAAACAAAAACTTACTGATTAATTAACTGATTATGAGTAGACATATCTTATAGAAATTAGTAGAGCTTTTTAAGGTGAAGTAAAGAGATAACATGAAACCTGTTAGCACAAATGTCAAAGATATAAATAGAGTTTAGGACACTCTAGAGCCGGGGCAAGTGAATTCCAAGTCCTAAAGTTGAAAGTCAAAAATAGCACTAACAGCTATAACTAATATAAATATTCTATGACTAAAATAAACTGTCCTTACAGAATGATGTGATTTCTGACATAAAATACATAAAGTATGGGGAGTTGGGGAAGAAAGTAGAAAAACAAACCAAGCCTAAAGCTAGAGAAGGGAGCAAATGAAGATCAGACAGGGATGCCCTGTGAGGGCTGGGAATGCAGTCCAGTGACAGAGTTCTCACCGAGAGTGGTTTGGAACTGAGTTAAATAGCCAGAGATAAAGGTGGGGATGGGAAAAGACAGAGAAAGAGACAGAGAGATTTGTGAGACTATAAAGGTTTATTTAAAAGGTTTTGAGAATAAATATGAAAAATCTTACACTAGTTGACACAGGAATTCAAAAGCTCGTGAGAGATTATTACAACCAACTGTATGAACACAGATTGGATCACCTTGAAGAAGGAGATGAACTGTTAGTTCAATAAATCTTACCAAAACTGAACTAAGAAGAAACAGACAATCTGGAGATCAATAATGAATGAACTTGAGTTAGTGATTCGTGTTTTTCATTCAAGAAACGTGATGCTTTCCCTGAAGGATCACAACTAATATTTAAAGAACTGGGAACCATGTATCTCAAATTCTTACCAAGTTTCATCAAAAGTCAATGGAACATTTCCAGTTTCTTTCCCATGGGGACAGAAACACACAGATAAGAAAATAAGACAAGACACTACAAGAAAAGAAAACTATACCAAGTTCCTTAATGAATACAGATGGGAAAATACTCAACACAACACCAGCAAACCAATTCAATGACATAATGAATAGATAATTTACCATGGTCAAACAGTACTTAGACTTGTGAGTTTAACACACATGGGGACTATGCTATAAGTATAGCTCATGTTATAAGTAGAGGACAAAAACAGGCACCTCATTATATGCAGAAAAATGTTTGATAAAATTTAACTTTCATGATTAAAAAGTTGACCAAATAAAAGATATGGAATATATACACATATATGTATATACTTGATTTTTTTGAGACAGGGTTTCTCTGTGCAGCTCTATCTATGTTAGAACTCACTCTGTAGACCAGGCTGGCCTTGAACTCACAGAAATCAGCCTGTCTCCACCTCCCTGAGTGCTGGGATTAAAGGCTTGCGCCCTACCACCTGGTGTGAGATGGAGTATATTTTGACACAATAAAGGTCATGTGTAAGAGGTCTGGGGTCAACATAGACTCCCAAAGTACTTATAAATAATAAGTAAGTAGAATAAAATTACAGCAGAGGAAATCAACAAATGAAAATCAAATAATGTTTCCTCATACTAAAAGTAAATCGTGTCACTAAGGGAGATGTCTATCCTGACCTCTTTCTGCATTTTTCTCTTCGTGTGTTGTGAAGTGAGCATGTTTGCTCCACTATGCTCCCCCAAAATGATGAATCTCACCTGAGGGACAGAACAGAAGAGTCTTCTCTGCACATACTGAATCCATGACCAAAATAAGTCTCTCTTTCCTCACCATGTTTACAGCAGCCATCTTGTCTGGGCAAAGAAGCCTGACTTCTACCCCAGTACTGGTAACACTAGGAGCCCTTTGCCTCAAAGCTTTCTCTGGTCACTGTAAACTGTTCTTCCCATATGTGCAGCAGATCCAAAACACACCAATGACAAATGCGCAGTGGTGGATAAATAGCCTTTCCTCTAGCTCAGAAGCAATAACCTAAAACCACTCGTCTGATCATTCTCAGAGTTCCTCAGAGCCAACTGCCCACAGCGGGCAAGTGCTTAGCTGTGCATCGCCAACTGGCCTCCGTCTCCTTCCTGGGTTGCTCTTCATCTCCCTGGGATGTTTCCTGGGATCAACGCGAAACTTAACTGCTCATAATTGCAACCTGCCCGAAGAGGCTGCTACTGCAGAACTCTTTCTGCACCAAACTTTGAGGCCTCACCACAAGGAGCTTCCACATCTGCCTATCCTGAGAGGTTAGGAGGTGAGAGACCAAATCTGGTCAGTGTGTTGCGCCCATTCCACCTGTTGGACTCACCTCTGTGGCTACGAGACACAATCACAGATGGCACACCAAACATCACATCCCCAATCAACTCTGGGAACAAATCTCTATTTCTGACTGGGTCATCCGTGTCCAGTGAATACTTCTCGGTGGCAGCAGGAATCCCGTCTTCCGGTATGTTCTGAAATGGATGAACAAAGTGACCACCTCCAGCTGAGCAGTGTGGCTTTTCCAGCCAGTTGAGGACATTTCATTGGTTGTGAGTTTTCTATATTCTGTATATATCCTTCCTGAGGTGACAAAATCATAAAGTTGGAAAACATGGGTACAGAGCCCAAGTGAGTCTCAATCCTTTTTTACTAAGACTGAAGTGACGATCATGAACCTGTGTCAATCTGAGCTAGGTCCTTTGCATATACACTATGGTTGTTTAGCTTGAGGTTCTTGTGGGACTCCTAACAGTGGGAGTGGAGCTGTTTCAGACTATTTGGCTTGCTCTGGACCCTTTTCCTCCTACTGGGTTGCCTCATTCGGCCTTGATATAAAGGTTTGTGCCTGTCGAATTGTAACCTTGTTTACTTGCTATCCCTGTGAAGGCTGAGGCCTTATCTTTCTTTGAGGGGAAGTGGAGGAGGAGTGGACAAGGTGGGGGGTGCTTGGAGGAGTGGAGGGAGGGGAAACTGCAATCAGGATGTAATGCATGAGAGAAGAAAAAGAAAAAGAAATGGTTGGTAATTTGGGCCAGTCCCTCAGCCAGTTACCGTGGACTATAAGATGCTTACAAAGAAATAAGCAGTTTTTGTCAGGAGCCACGTGACCATCTCCTTGTCCAGTTTTACATCAGTTGGTGGAAATTCCATTAGCTGTTTAAAAAATAGTTAAGTGTTTGTGAATTCTCAGGAATGAATAGGAAGAGACAACCAGGAAAACCATCCTGCCCTCTGGGAGATTACAGCTCTAGCTCCTCATCCCTGGGTACTTGTTGACAGAGGTTTCTGTCCCACCAGGTCCCAAAGTCATTCAGTCCTGAAGAAATACACAGAGGCCTACTACATTAACTATAAACTAGTAGGTCTATTAGCTCAGGCTTCGTATTAACTAACTCTTACATTAATTAGCCCATCATTCTTGTCTGTGTCAGCTGTGTGGCTTGGGATCTTTCATCAGCGAGGCATTCTCTTCTTGCTTCCTCTCTGTCTGGGTGACGACTAAAGACTGAACTTTTCCTCTTCCCAGAGTTCTCCCGTTCTCATTGCCCTACCTCTACTCTACATCCTGCCTGGTCGCCCCACCTATACTTCCTGCCTGGCTACTAGCCTGTCAGCATTTTATTAAACAAGGACAAGAAACAAATCTTTACAGGATAAAACCACTGTCTCACAGCAGGTACCGGTCTCCCAGGAGTTTAACAAAAATCAATAAAACAAAAAGATTTTGTATACAGAAACTAAAGGAGTGAGATAAAGACACTTATAAACATATTTAGCAGGCTAGGGGAACTATGTTCCCCTAGGCAGTGGGAGAATATTTAGACAAGGGTTAAAGTAGAAGCAGAAAGCCTAATGACAGAGCAACAGTCTGGGTCCTCACATCCCCATTGCAGTCATTGTAGCTGGGTTCTTCAATTACATCTGAAATTCCCCAGTAAGGGTTGCGAAACTCTCAGCATGTACTGACCCCATCAAGGACTCTACTCTAGAGAATCCAGATTGTTTCAGCAACTTAAGGCACTATGAGCCCCTGCTATGCCTGCCTGAGAAAGTCCAATGCTTTCAAGCAGAAATTACACTTTCTTTAGGGACAACCCACTGATAGGAAGACTGGTTTTTGGCATCTTTCTTACATAAGTCACTATAGAAAGTGGCAATTAGATTCCATCTTACTGAAAACATCCCCAGTCTTGGCGTCAGGGATTTGAGTCCAGGACATGTTTAATCCTTCCCTCCCTGTTATCCATTACTGGGTAAAACCTGCCCTGTTTTAACCACTGTTGGCGAGTTCTGCAATCTCTAAAGAAGAAAACCTCTTTTTACATATTAGAAATAAATCAGTCAGATCACCTTTCTGAACACTGTCCCTGAGGCACTGAGAGGACCCATGGGATCCACGAGACTTGAGGGGCCACGTACAAGTGGGTCTTCCTGTGCCCAAGCCTAGTGCTCCTGAACTCTCAACTGCTTTCTTGATTTATTTGGTTATTTCACTGGCACAATTACTGTCTCTCCTGGCTCAAGAAGCCTGGGAAAAGCAATGACAACATGTTCCCAGACCAGCATTTCTCAGATGACAGGTGACAGGTGACAGGTGAGGCCCAAGAGTGTTACCATGGAAGACTCCACTCATAACAACAGGGACAGGTGCCCTAGACACCAAACAAGACTTGAACAAAGACCTTATGGGTGCACAGTTGGATGGATAATCGGTAGGGGGAGGGGCACATGTCAAACAGTTTTGTTCATGCTCACGTTTGGCAGGATCCAGGCAAACTCTTGCTTGTTGATTCCCACTATATAGGGGACAGTATTGAAATTCTTCTCAGCCAGCATCTCTTCTGGGGCCTTGGGCAGCACCACTCCATCAATCACAGTTGGTGTAAAGGGATAGTGCTGGGGAAAGGGCAGAACAGTGTCTAAAATAAATCACCCGCATCTTCTGCTCTGCCTATCTAAGGGGGCAGCTGGAACGTAGACCCCGTGACTGCAGCTGGAACGTAGACCCCGTGACTGCAGCTGGAATGTAGACCCCGTGACTGCAGCTAGAACATAGACCCCATGACTGCAGCTGGAACATAGACCCCATGACTGTGGAGAGTGGCCACAGACACTCAGGATCCTTAGAAGGGAGCTAGAGTCTAGAGTTACAAAGGCCTGAGTAGGGACATCTATCTATAGCAGGATAATGGTGGCAAAGAAGGGATAGAGGGGCTCCTTGACTCAAATTAAACATGTGTCATGTACGATATATTTCAACTGTAGCATATTATCCTAGAATTAGTCTTCACTATTCCTTACACTACTAACTGTTCCTGAGACATCCTAAAAACACTGTCAATTTGACTCTCTCACACCAATATCAAGAACAGAGAAACAAGAGGAATTTAGAAGTCCCTACAGCTAGATGACCAATATCTTGAGTTAGTCAGAGTGATAACAGCATGGTAAATACAAAGAATAAAATATTCTAAGGAAATTGCTGAGCCAAAGGTTTTGTGGCTAGCTTCTTTCTTTGCCTTCATTGCTAACAATGACAACAAAAGTTAAAATAATAACTGTATCCTCTACTAATTTTGGAATCAAAATTTGTAAAAAAAAATAATGTTTGAGGTAACGCAGACACAGAAAGACAATTATCACATGTACTCACTCATAAGTGGTTTTTAAACATAAGGCAAAGAAAACCATCCTACAAATCACAATCACAGAGAACTTAGACAACAATGAGGACAATAAGAGAGACATACATAGATCTAATCTACATGGGAAGTAGAAAAAGACAGGATCTCCTGAGTAAATTAGGAGGATGGGGACCATGGGGGAGGGTGGAAGAGGAGGGGAGTGGCAGGGAGGGGTGCAGAGAAAAATGTAGAGCTCAATAAAAATCAATTTAAAAAACACAAAAAATAAAATAATGATTTGGAGCACTGAACTGGCAGTCAGGGGAGCAGGCCGGCCATGCTGCTGTGGCTGTACCAACGATCCAGTGACTTTGCTGCTCTTGGCCTCAACAGCACACGCAAGAGATCAGTATGATCCACCAAGGGCAATTCTACCAACTGTAGTTAATTGAAGACTAATGCTGTTAAGGGAGTAAGCTTTAAAACTTCCTTACTTCTTTGGTATCTTCTTGTAAATCAAGCTTCAAGAAGTTCTGTGGAAATAAAGGCACATTATGGTGGTCAGCCTTCTTGATATAAAATCGGATCATTTAGTCTGTGCTCCTAGTTCCTCCTTGGCTGATGTTAGAGAACCCTGAATGGGATCCTTTCTGCGCAGCACAGGGAGGAGCACGGTGAGGGAGGGGCAACAGCAGAGAGTCAACAGGTCCTAGGACCCAGAGTCAGGGTCACTGGAGCTCTGGGGAGAACGTTTTTTCCCCCTGTTCCTACATTCTCTTACAACCATTCCCCCATTTTCTTCTTGTCAGCAACACCCCAATTTCAGTAGAAAAAGGTGGCGAGGATGTGGAAGCATCAAGGGGAGGCTGAGCTAGGGTTATGAACTAGCAGGATGGCATGAGCCTTCTATTCCTTCCCACTCCCCTACTTTCACTTCATAAGTGCAGACGTCTGGGTATGAGAGGGTCACCATATTCCTGAACAGAGGTAATTCTTCAAAATGGGTACGTAACAGTTTCAGTTCAACAAAGTTTGAACTAAAGCTATTATTGCTCGAACATTGGTGCTGGAAAGTTTCTAAGCAGATAGGGTGTAAGTGTAGCATGCTGATAACTTTTATTTTCCCAGGAAACAGGCATGCTTCAGAAGGAAGTCACAGAAGATAAAGCTTAGGTATAGATTCTCAGTAATACCTTCAGAGCACCCAGATCCAGGCACATACTAAGACATTGATTACTCAAGGATTCTATTCCAACCCATCTATTTTCCTGTTCAAAGCTTCAAAGAATAGTGTGCTCTTACAACAGAAAACTCTGACTCCTAGAAGCTCACTGACACTCACTTTCAGCATGTGTGCACATGCATACACACACACACACACACACACACACACACATCAACAACTAAAGAAAGAGAGGTCAAAAATTTGAGAGAAAGCAAGAGGAGGGGCATGAGGAATGAAAGGAAAGGGAGAAGTGATGTAATTATATTTTAATTTCAAAAGCTAAAAAAAATATTTTTAAAAAGAAAGCACAAAATTTGCAGTTGGCATCATTGACTGATACTGATCCCAATAGGTAAAAATCAACACATAATTAAAAATTAACAAAATCTTGCACTTTAGAGTCTGATGAGGGAAGACTGGATGAAGCCTGGGTTGAAGCCTGCAGAGAATGTTCACTACACACTCACCATTTTCAGCGTGACCTCCATGAGTTCATTCTCCGTCTTCTGGCGCAGGCAGTGCACAATGACAGCAGACGTGGTGGTTTTGCACCCAGCAGTAACAGCAACTTTCTGTAAAAGATTTCAGGTAACCGCAGAGGTCAAGAGCAACATCAGTATCCAGCATTTGTGTAGACAGTGGTTTCTATCCTAAACCCCATCTCTAAAGACAGGGAAGTGTTGTTAACACTTTTAGAGCAGCTGGTACGGCTTCTGGGGCCCATGAATTGCTTTTTCTGTTTTAATTATTATTGTGACAGCAGATATCAATGTGTCACATATCTGATTCTGGTTCCTTATAATTCCCAAAATATCTCAAAGAAACCATGAACAGACAATTGAAGAGTCAGGACCCATGATTCCACTGTTTAGTTCAGACCCGTTCCCTCACTTAGTGGTCATTTGACTTCAGCTTCCGGCACCCAGTGTACAGGAACTAACACAGGTGATATACACCCTGGCTCAACATGCAACCAGTACAGAACTGCAGGCCATCTGAGTAACACGATTCAGAGGGAGCTTGGCAAGGCGCCAGCAGAATGTGACTTAGATGAGGCTCTAAAAGCACCTCCTGTTCAGCCACTCATACTTCAGGAATCCCTTGGGATGAATCTCATAAGCACAAAGACAACCCTGCCCAGACCCCAGGAAATCAGGAGAAAATAGACAAGAGCTGTCCAGTGTGGAGCTGACTTTAGTCAGTGAAGAGACGTCCTTCGTAAGTAAACCAGAAGTGAAGACCACACTGCTCTCAGAAATGGCTCTGTGGAAGAGGTTCTTGGCCAGAGGAGACAGCACCTGTGGGGAAAGAGGGGACGAGGAAAGACTTTATACACCCAGGAGAGCCAGCTAATCTTTTCTATAATCATTTTTGAGATAATAGTTACATAAATTTCCCCTTTCCCCTTCCTCCCTCCGGCCTCTTTCACATACCCATCCCTTGCTGAACTCTCAGATTCATGGCTTCTAGTTCCTTACTTACTGCCATTTAAGTCTCCTTCTTCTACCCCCTCCCTTCCCCTACCCACTCATCAAGGGACTGCAGTGCTCTGTGGAAAGGAGGGAACCTCGTCTATCCTGGTCTGCTTCTGCAACCTCAAATCGGAGATCCCCCCACACAACCTCGGTGTATTGAAACCGGAGTATCCACTTAGAAACAAAACAGAAAGTGTACAAGTGCTATCACAATGATCAAAACTACCTAAAAGATAGTTTTGGCCATTCCTAGCTGCAAATTCTGCAATAGAATATTTATTACTCAGAACTTACCCTAAAAAAAGAGTATCATAATAAAAAGGACTGAGGATATAGCTTATTTGGAACAATGAACAGGAAAATGAAAGAGAGAGGGGCAGGGAAGTGTGAAATGATCAGAGGTACAGAGAACATTTAATTAATATTGTACTTATTATAATAGAAACATTTGAAATACTTCAACACCCATATATTACAATATTAGGTAAATAAGCAGTTCCTCAGTTTTGATGTGAAATAGTGTGAAATTATAAATCAAAATATTATGTAAGAATGTATAATGTTTGGGAAGATATTTTTAAGACATTACATTATTAAGGAAAGTGTCACTGTAAAAAAAGGAATATAATTAGACAATATGAGTCAGAGAATGGATAGAGAGATGATAAAGATATGATGAGTGATGGATTGATAGATTATGGACAGGTGCATACATAGATCAACGGACAGATGTAGATGCATATATAGATGTTGTAGATAGATTATATAGATAGATACATACATTGGTTTTTAGATGACCAATAGATACAGATAGATCATAGATGATCTATGAGAAGTGGTGAGTCTTGATGCTAAATAATTAACAAAGAGGAAAATCAACCAAGTGAGAAGACTAAGATTGTGGCTGTCCAAGACTGTAACTGGACCGGCTTATGGTTCTAGAAAACAAAGTTGGACAGTAAACTTTCTAGATGACAAAGACTTAGTTTTTTCCTTAACTCCTCCTCATCTAGTGTTCTGCAACAAGTAGATTCCTGAAATTCTGTATTGAAAGGAAAGATGCTTTGGTCCTTGGAGATGGCTGGTCTCCAAGAGCTCCCATAGCAAATTCACCAAAACTAAGCTTGGATTGACAGGGACACTTACAAGAACAGAGACACTTTCACTTCCTGCCGACTCTCCAAAGATGGTCACAGAACCCGGGTCCCCTCCAAAACTGGCAATATTGTTCTGGATCCACCTCAGTGCAGCCACCTGATCCAAGTGGCCCCAGTTCCCCAGGCTGTGTTCATCCCCTGTGCTACAAGAAAATAAAGGGGGACATAAATAGAATAGCAAGGCTCCCATCCCAGGTCCTTGTATTGTTGGAGAATATTATTTTAAGATGTGTTACTTTTGATTATGTTGCATTTGCTTCACTTTGTGAAGCTGTGTTGCTGAGCCTGTCTAAAACACCTGGCGGTCTAATAACTGAATGGCTGATAGCGAGGCAAGAGAGAGAAATAGGCAGGGCTGGCGGGCAGAGAGGATAAATATGAAAAGAAATCTGGAAGAATAGGGATCTGGGAATGAGAAAGGAAGGAGGAAGACTTCAGGGGCCAGCCACCCAGCCACCCAGCTACACACCCAGACACTGAGCAAAGGAAAAGAAAAGGTATATAGGAACAGAGAAAGAGAAAAGCCTAGAGGCCAAAGATAGGATAATTTAAGTTAAGAAAATCTGGCAAGAAACAAGCCAAACCAAGGCCGAGCATTCAAAACTAAGAATAAGACTCTGTGTGTGATTTATTTGGGAGCTGAGTGTCACCCCCTCCAATCCAAAAGAGTAAAACAACCAACAATATTGGATAGACTGGGGGTCCTCAGGGAACCTTCCAGAATTCGGCTATGCTTTAATGCCTGACATAGAGAACTTCCCCTGCCTCCCATCCTTACACTGATCTTTATGGGGCTCTCACTGTTTCTTTTAGAGATGGTGTACTGAGTATCCATCATCCATCCCACTGCCCTCAGGGACATAAAAATACAAAATCTGACTACATTCATTTTGCACTGCAGAACACAAGCCAATAGATTCAAAGGGTATATATCATGCCACTAGGAGAAGACAGTCACAAGGAAAGAGGCAAAGGTAAAATCATGAGGCCATAAGAAACATCCCTCCATGGTCTCTGTTTCAGTTCTTTCTCAAATTCCTGTCCTAACTCCCCTCAGGGATCAGCAATGATTGGGATGTAAAAGCCAAATAAACCTTCCTTTCCTAAGTTGCTTTTGTTATGGTGTTTTTATCACAGCAATGAAAAGAAAACCAAGACAACAACCCAGCCCTCTCTTCTCCCCAGCTTATTGTCTTCCCATGTGCTTTTCCCTTTTATGGTACAGATTTAAGTTCATTTCCTCCACTAATGCATTGTAAAGTAGAGCCATTCATTGCCTGACTCTGCTGAAATAGCCCAGTCTGTTTGCTGGCTCTGGGCCACCCAGATTCTGAGCCTAATACTTCTGTTTTCTTTATCATCAATCACTTTCAGGGTGCTATTTTTTTTTTTAAAGACCAAGGCAGGTCTAAGAAGTCAGAAAAAGAAGTCCGAAACCCTACCTGAAGAATCCCCAGATGCCCAGGCGGTACTGAATGGCCACCACCACCACGTTTTCATGGGCAGAGAGGGCCAGTCCATCATAGGTGGATGCCCCACCCACCACCAGTCCTCCTCCGTGGATCCACACCATCACCTGGACAAGAAAAGAACCATCCTGGTCATAGAAAGTAGAACTGGGGAGGAGCTCATGCATTTTCCGGCTTAGTGTTCTTGGCCAGACCCTGGCTCTGGGAAATCACCACTCAAATCAAAGGCGTGGCAGCTGATTGCAAAAGGTGTCTGTCCTCATCTCGTGTGGATGTGCCCAGGAGGCCACCACAGTCACCATCCTCGACTTTCCTTCACCGGCCCGCCCTTTACAGTGTGTATCCAGGTCTTCCCAGAGTAAGAAGCACTATCACGGGAAACAGAGGGATCCAGGGATGTCACATGCTCTCGGCCACTGCACCATCCTGATGCCTAAAAATTAGCCAGGGGCGGTATTCAAATTTTACTTTCAGCTCTGATAATACCAACATATGTGAGGATTGTCTCAAGATCCACACACAACCTCAATGGTACCCCTTCCCAATGTTCCCTTTCTCTGTCGTCTCTGCACACTCAAGTTCCACCCCACCCTACGAAGCCCAGTTCACATACACATCCTCTATGACGTCTTTAGTCATTTAAGTACCCGAGTGCCTAGAACACATCAAAGACTGTGAGAAGACTTGAGGCGGAGGGAGGACACGATAGCCTCCAATTCACAGTTTCTGGATTTAAAAAGCTCAAGTGTAATAGAACAGAGAGAGGACAAAGTTTATAATGTTGCACAACATTATATATGTTATATATTTATATAACATTACTGTTAAGTTGGGAGCATAGTCCCCAGCCCCTGGCATCTATCCCAGACTCCCTGACCTGGGAGTTTCTTTGGTCTGGACTCTAAATCCCAGCATGCCACTCCCACAGGGTATTTAAGTGAGCTCCCAGAGGAGAAACACATGGTTTGGAGTTTGCATGGGCTCCCTGCTGTCCTGTCTCCCTGCTATGCACTTGGCCACCCAAGAGCATCTGACTTAATAAAACAATGGGCGTTTAGATTTGGTTTGATTTGACCTAATTGGATTTCCTGCGCCGGCAGAGCTGCTTTTTTTTCTTATCAATTACTAATAAAAATAATACAAAATATTCAGTGAGAGTGTTCTGAGTAATTTTAAATGATTATCTACAATGTAGATACTTACATGGTCCACCCTGACAGATAGGAATATAGGTGAGCATGAGAGACTACTCCCTAATAAAAGCTGGAGATGGGACCTAGCAGCTGTCTGGCCCCAATGACTTCACACTGAGTTCCCATCTCCTGCCATGGCTCAAGGTCACAATCCAGTAACATGCTGCTGACCTGAGTTGGAGCTCCTGAAACTCTATGGCATTAACAGAGTAAGACCATAATCCCTTCTCTCTGGTACATCGCTGCTGCTGTCCTACCTACTGAACCAGGACTGGCTAGGCAGTCACCATTGAGTGGCCACAGGGATAACTCTTCTGTGAAGAGGAGAAACTAAGAAGGTAAGACATGGCGTGGTCTTTCAGCAAGTGAAATGTAGACCAAGGATTCAAACCCAGGCCCTGCGGTCAAGGTCTTGTGTTCATTGCTGGAGTGGGGACCTACCTCCTACCCCCAGGCTCCCAAAGGTCCTATTTCTCTTCCTATAGAACTAATTATGCCCAAGGAAGGACTGAGTCAAACTCGTCTTGAGTAAAACCTGAGATCAAGGACTGGTGGGCAATGACGTGCTCAAGACGTTATGATGTGTATGTATGTGCAGACCACAGGACAAGGCTCTCCATAATGGTCTGTGTTCCTATTCCCTATGAGCCAGAGACTGACTATGTAGATACACTGAGTCCACAATAGAGGCGAATCAATGAGCCAGAGTGAAACTTATTCTCACCTCCTCATGCAAACTACACATGTTGAGAACCAAACACTATTCTCAAGATTACAGCCTCCTCCTTCACTCTGAGTTCTATCCTAGAGGATTCTGGGAGACTGGGTGAGTTCTCACACCCTGTCTTACTCCACTTCAAGAATCATCTCTTTTACAGTAGTCCTTCCCCAGGACTCTGGCCTACAACTGGCAGCCTGCCCTATCCCTGCCTCTTCATGTTTCTATAGGACATGCTGACTCACTAGGCAGGCCATCGGCACCTGCCAAAGGCAACTAGGGAGGGGAGGGAGAAATCATAAAATCACAGAAAGTTGGCAACAGACAAGAAGAGTGCTAATGGGATTGCCCAGAGTCCTCCCTCCCTACTGCAATCAAGAGCCTTACTTTAGAGTTTCCACCTAGAAGCTGTCACAGGCGATGTGGGGGAAAAGGCAGCGCACAGCTCCCTTGCCAGCCCCTGCCTAGGAGCACAGATGTGAAGACGGAAGACCCAAGCCCTTGTCCTGTGACCCCTTCTGTGTGCCCTCTTCCCTACCCAAGCCTCAGTTTCTCTACCTGTGTAGAAAGGCTTGGGCTATTCATTTTTCTCTTTCTGGCACTAACATCATTGTAAATTGTGTCTTAGCTGCTCTGGGATCAGATTCTAATCTAATAACTGAAAGTGGTCTTCTTCCTGTTAGTAGCATAAGAGAACATGTAAAAATCAGGTTGTAATTCCAGGTGGGCAGCAAGTCTGATGTCTTTGGGCAACGGTGAAATAAGGAACAATGCAGTGAGGAGTCCCTTGAATCAGTCTGACCATGTACCCTGTGTCCAGCTGCTGTTGTTGCCTTCTAGTGGCCCAGAGATCTAGATGCTGGAGCTCATGGGTTTGAGTCAGTGGGTTGTGCACTTACCGGCAGCCTGTCCCTTTTCTTCTTCATCAAGTTGGCAGGAGTGTAAATATTCAGGTAGAGACAGTCTTCAGAAAACTCGAGATCAATTTTCTCCTTGCGGTTCGTTAGGAGGTCATTGACTATCTTCCCTCTCACCGCATCTTGGGAACACCTAGGAGGAGAGAGAAAATAGCAGATGTTCCTCTAGAACAAAGCTGAAAACACCACCTTGGGGTGGGCACTGCACTTGAAGGGCTGGCACTGTGGGTGGAGCTATTTTCACTAGACCAGACTTGGGTGTAATTGGTGAGGGTATCTAAGAATACTAGTGAGAACCCTGGGGTTCTTAGAGTTTCCCATCCCTGAAGATGGAGATAAACTTGATGCCTCCCCCTTCCAGAGCCTTGGGATGCTCTGGGCCAAGAACAAAAATGCTCATATAGTGCCCTATTCTGGGAGATGACGTCCCCACACTACCAGTACATGGCTCTGTCCTCCTATGTGCTTTAGACAGTGGGCTGCAGGGTATCTGTGGTCCTCTATACTCTACGTCTTGGGAGACTCCTATTAATGCAAAGGGTTCCCTCCGATGGCAGCCTGTTGCAGGTCAGGAGTGATAATTTTGTGTGATGACCTCACAAGAACTGCCTTCTAGTCCTGGTTCAGCCATTGATGAGCTGGATGGCCTTGAATGAATTCAAGCTTTGCTCTGAGTCCCAACCTCCCAGGTCCATGTGAGGTGAGTGCTTAAGGGGGTTGCATATCAGGTCTTTTATTGTCTTCTTATTCCAGCAATCACTATTGCATTCTCTGATAACAGATTTCAAAGATGAAATGCTAGCAATTGTGTCTGGTACTGATATACATTCTCCTAATGTACAAACTCATGGGGCAAACCATCCCTATACTTGGATTCTCCGTTTACTCTCAGGTTATAGGTGAGAAAACCAAGACAGGAAAGTTTGAGAGTCTGCCCAAGATCACACAGCTAGGATGATTCAGGCTCTGAAGTGCTTTTAATCCAAGTAAATTATAAGTAACATTGTCCAAACTTATGTAACACAGGTGGAAGTCACCTGGCCTCAGTATGTACAAGAAACAGTGAGGCTCTCAGTGCCAGGATGACCAAGTTGCTGAGTGGCTAACGTGAAGCCAGGAAAGGCATGTCTAGATGCCTATTCTCTGGAGGCTTTCTTATATCAACAAAAGTAAGGGTTATAGTACTCATAAAAGCAATAACTCAAACAAATGATCAAAATGAGGAAAATTCAACTTTACTAGTATTCAAATAAATTCTACAACACTAAAGTATATTTATTGTGGTTCCAGTTATTATATTATTTGCTTATTTACCCAAGATTCACAAATTATTCATTTTTTATTTATTTTATTTATACATATGTGTATGTGTAAATGAGGGTATACACACAGTGTGAGGGTGCCCATGGAGATCAGAAGGTTGCATTGGATAGCCTAGAGATGGATTTACAGGCAGCTGTGAGCCACCCAGTGTTGGTGATGGGAAATAAACTCTGGTCCTTTGCAAGCTCAGCAACTGCTCTTAATTGTTGAGCAATCTTTTTAGTGGCCACAGATTATTCTTTTAATAAGCCCAAGCACTGGCAGGTGTCTGTGAATGAATCTTCTCATGTGTCTAAGGAAGAAGCCGACATACTTGGATATACCTGGAGGGAAACTTAACAAAAGACTCTTACTCTTTTCTCAGAAATGTTATTTCTTAGCACTGACCCTAAAACAGTTATTAATATGTGCAGTTATTAGCCATAAGATCATAGTGTTATATATACCATTGAGAATACCAAAGACAATCTAATGACACCATATTAGAGACTGAGTAGATACGTTTCAGTTCAGTGTTGGATGTTAGGTTGTTATTAACTGTCAGACTGCACTATTTAGTGTCAGAGGGGTATTGACAGAACAAGTAAGCCAGGCAGCCCCCTATGCTATCCAAATGTATGACCCATTTTCTGGAAACAGACAACAGGTAAATAAGTAACATTAATGCTATTATAACAGTTCTGTGAATAGAAACATTGTATGTGGTTTTTGTTTTCTTACATTTGTTTCTGTATGTTTCTTGACTTGTCTGCTGTACTCATAAACTATATTTGGTATCAGAACATAAAAACAACAGATATGATTTCATAAAAGGAAAGAAGGCAGCCAGAGGTGGAATCTTGGATATTCTCAGATAGTCCTTACCTAGTAAAGAAATAACATCTTAACTGATGTTTGTGAGTGTCTTGGGTTCTCTGGGGGTGGCTACAAGGCCATATAGAACTGCTGAATTTTTACCATCTGATCAGGCTAATTGGGGCACACAAACCATTGTTAGCGGTTGTTAACTGGTTGTTAGTGGAGAGCTAGACATGTCTGGGACAGGCATTCCCTACTCCATCCCCATCAAATTTTGGCAAAGAAGAGAGAGCATTGGGATAGATAACACTGGAATGTCTCTTTTTCTTACCTATCATATTCTAACATGTTGCATTATGTATTTGTTAACTCCTGTGCTTTCTCTTGTCTCTCCCTCGTACAGAAACACAGTTTAGTCATTATAGGACTTTGAGTTTGGTTCATTAACGGATCTTCAAACTAGAGAATACCTGACTTACAACAGGTGCTCGAGGCATGTTTGCTAAACACAAGACTACAAAAAGCTATTATGGTTCTGAAATGATTCATTCTATAGTATTCCTGAAAGATTCCAAAGCAATGTATAGTAGATAAGATAATTGTTTGGATTCCTTCCTGCATCACTGAGAGACATATTTCCTAAGTGAAAGAGGCCCCAAATCAGTCCAGTGGCTTACATAGGAGGGTAGGAGGTGGCATTCTTCACGAAGCTCCAGGGCTCTGCAGGTTGTGGTGGAGCAAACCTCAGGGATCCAAGAGGAGGCTTGGCAAAGGGGACACCGAGGAAGACGGCCACAGGCTGTGCGAAACCTTCTAAGCTGACGTACTTCCCCAGGACTTTGCCATGCCTGGTGTTCACCACAGGTGATGAGGATGGGTGTCCTGGTGGACAAAGAGAGGACACATAAATTCATAGAAGGAAAAGGTCAGACCTGGGTTCTGGGTGGATTGGGACAGTTTGATGGTGTGTCATTGAATGAGTCACTTGAACTATCATAGGTCTCATTCGCTTCTGACACAAAAAGTCTAAGAAGAAAATTGCCCTTATGTCAGAGCACTAAATGAAAAAGTAAGCTGAAATTGGAGCTAGAAAAGTATCCATCCAAAGGTCACTGCAAAAACAGAATAGGCTAAAATAAACAAAACCTTGGCTTCCCTCTTAGAAGCCTCTGGAAACTCTGAGCCAGTAAGATCCTAGGCAGAAACACATGTTGGATGAGGAAACAAACAAGAAGTTACCCTTATCCCAGAATGGCCAGGCAAATGCTGAGATGAAGGAAGTGCATCCTGAGAGGAGAATCAGGATTTAGAGGAAAGGAGGAGGCTTTCTGATTGGTGCCATTCACATTGGAACTGGCACTTGAGGTAAGAAAGATGAAAGGCAAAAAATGTCAAATGGAAAAAAGAAAGCATATTTAATAAATGGTGCTGGCATAACTGGATATCAATACGCAGAAGAATGAAAATAGATCCATATCTATCACCATGCACAAAACTCAAGTTCAAATGCATCAAAGACCTCAACATAAACCCAACCACACTGAACCTTATAGAAGAGAAAGTGGGAAGTACACTTGAAAACACTGGCACAGGGAACCACTTCCTAAATAGAACCCCAGCAGCACAGACACTGAAAGAAACAATTAATAAATTAGACTTCCTGAAACTGAAAAACCTCTGTAAAGCAAAGGACACGGTCAACAAGACAAAATGACAGCCTATAGAATGGGAAAAGAGCTTCACTAACCCCACATGAGACAGAGGTCTGATCTCCAAAATATACAAAGAACTCAAGAAATTGGTCACCAAAAGAACACATAATCCAATAAAAAAAAAATGGAGCACAGACCTAAACAGAGAACTCTCAACAAAGGAATCTAAAATGGCTGAAAGACACTTCAGGAAATGTTTGACATCCTTAGTCATCAGAGAAATGGAAATCAAAACAACTCTGAGATTCCATCTTACACCTGAAAGAATGGCCAAGATCAAAAACACTGATGACAACTTATGCTGGAGAGGTTGTGGTAAAAAGGGAACACTCCTGCATTGCTGATGAAAGTGCAAGCTAGTATATCCTCTTTTGATGTCAGTGTGATGATTTCTCAGAAAATTAGGAAACAACCTTCCTCAAGACCCAATAATACCAGTTTTGGGTATATATCCAAAGGATGCTCAATCATGCCACAAGGACATGTGCTCAACTATGTTTATAGCAGCATTGTTTGTCATAGCCAGAACCTGGTGACAACCTAAATGCCCCTTGACTGAAGAATGAATAAGGAAAATGTAGTACATTTACATAATGGAGTACTACACAGCAGAAAAAAATAACGACATCTTGAACTTTGCAGGAAAATGGATAGAGCTAGAAAATATTATTTTGAGTGAGGTAACCCAGACACAGAAAGACAATTATCCCATGTACTCATTCATAAGTGGTTTTTAAATATAAAGCAAAGGAAACCAGCCTATGAATCACAATCCCAGAGAACTTAGACAACAATGAGGACACTAAGAGAAACATATATAGAGATCTAATCTACATGGGAAGTAGAAGAAGACAAGATCTTCTGAAATTAGGAGCATGGGGCCCTTGGGGGAGTTTTGAGGGAAAGTGGAGAGGCAGGGAGGGTTCAGATAAAAATGTAGAGCTCAATAAAAATCAATAAAAAAGAAAAAATAAATTAAAGAAAGATGAAAGGCTGAGGGATAACTGAGCAAGAAGAAATAAGAATAGCACAGGGCATGGCTACGAGGGGAAGGTGGCATATGACTGCTTGTAGAATTCTGTAGGAAGGGTAAGATAATCTTGGATGAGAAGGTAAAAGTCAGGGAAGGAAATATCATTAGGTTTCATGCCGAGAAGAAGAATACAGCAATAACAGTTTTGGTCCCAAGATCACAATGATCTTCTAAAATATCCTGGTGACTCTCTGTAGGGTCATCTAAATGTAAAGAAAACTGGGTATCAGGCCCTGTCTGAACCATTGGCTCCATTCTTGCAAAGCAGACAATCTTTGCTCGTGTCCTCCAAGTTTCCTCATCTGTCTTCCTTCTACCTGCTGTCAGATCTGAAGTGACAAACTTGATCTTTCTTCTAGAGGCAGAAGGACATTCCCGCACTTCACCATCAACAATCCCTTTGCTTCATCGTTTGATGACGAGTTATGTTGTTAGAACATCATTCATAAGAAATGAGTTCTCTTGCCTTCATGTTGTTCCCCATTGTATACAGATGGTGTAGGTAAAAAAGTACACATTCTTAAAATATGCTTGCAAAAGAAAATTTCACACACCATCAAATAGAAAAATAGTTTGTGGCGCTGGGGTGTCTTCATGGGAAAGTATCTTATAAAATGTCATCCATGACACATGGCTTCAATAACCAACATCATAATGGGTACATTTGGGTTACTTTTCATTGTTTCTGTTACTAATTACTGTAAATAAAAACAAATGAAGATTGGAGTAGAGATGTTAATGGCATTTAACTAGTGATGTTTTGACTTAATGGCATTTAACTAATGACCTAAGTTTTTACTTTAAGATCTTTAGTATATAAGAACATAATTCGTCCAAAATCTAATATGAGCTTTATAGAGATAAGAGCAATTAACACTGTAAACCCTTTGGAGAAAATGAAGTTATAGGCTTGGGGTCTGGCCTAATGTCATTAGAAGTCAATCCTACATTTTTCTCCTTTTGTCATTGGTGTTAATTATTCCCATGTCACTTGGACCAGACTTCCTGGGAAACCTGGGCATGAGGAGATCTAAGACAACAACACTGCATGTTGATTGTTTTCATGAACTTTAAGAATTTTTTTCCTGAGAATAGGGCCCATTAATAATTAAGAGGAAACTGGTCTGAAGAAATATAAATAAATAAATGAGAAATGAAGACTTGTTACCTGCCCTGATGTAGGGCTAAAGAAAAGCAAAAAACAGTATACTAAAGTGTGAGCAAGCGATGTTGGCTTCTTATAAGATGAAGGCAGTGATCTACCAAGCAAATACCTTGGTAAAAGATGCCATTAGCCAGGTGTGATGGGATGCACTTGTGACTGAGATTGAGCTCTGAGGATCACCTCGAGTTTAGACTAGCTTGGGATAAATAGTAAGACAAAAAGAAGCAAAACAGAAAGGAAAATGTCTTTGGGTTTGGTCCTCTCGGTACCGGAAGACGGTGAGGAAGGGGCAGGTGGGGCGAGAGTCACAGCATGGGTGCAAATGACTCTATAGTAGGTAGAGGAGGTGTAAGTGAGGGGAGAGATCCAAAGATGAAAAACAGGCACGAATCCGGCTTCGAGTGAGAGCAGTCCCAAGAGCAGTGTCAGGAGGACACGTGCCGTGAAAGCCAGGGCAGTAGAAGAGGAGGGATTGGCAAAATTGTTAAATGTCAGGTTACAAATCACTTAGGTATAGGGGGACATTAGTTCAGTCCTTCCCTCATATGAACCTTCCCTCATATCAGTCAAAGTAAAGTGTGTTTGGATATAATGAGGAGGGGTGACAAGAATGTTACCAGCAGCTGACAGTTATATGCCAAATTTACATTTCAGTTCCTTTACTACTCCCTAAAGTCTTGCTAGGTACTGTTAATATACCCGCTTAACAGTATTTGGAAGTATGAACCTCCAAAGGATGGAATCGGAGTGGCATTGCCTGGGTGACCAGCAGTGCAGAAGCATTCATCTCCATATCCCTTTCTTACTGTTACACAGTTCTAGGCTTTTCTCAGTATCTTATGTCCATGGGAAATATAAACCTAAGAAGGGATGAGGCTGCCAGGTCCCTGATGACTGACCACTTGCTCTAGATTCATGAGCCAGAGGTGAATTTCTAGACAACTCTGAGGAGAGTATATATTTTTGCGAGTCTCAATTTCTCAGCTACTGAAATAGAGCGACTATATATTGAGACTCAACGCTACACTATATACTAACTGTGAATATAGTCTGTGTGTCTGACGCTTTCACTTGTAGGACCCATTACTCTGCAGGAACTGTCTGTCACTCTTAGGATCTATCCAGTCAAGCCAGTGTTCCTTGCCACTTTCCTTAACCAGACCTCATAGCATGAACCACATCCTCTGTCCTCATCCCTTAGAACCGTACACCACACAATCAATTCAGGCAGTGCTCCCTACTTTCCCTTGCAATTCAAACAGATCTTACACCTATATCTGCTGCTTCACCTCCTCGTTCAGAGGAGATCCTACAGAGCAACTTGCCAAGACTTTCCTGACCGAGCCTGGTTCTTCCCCTTTGCTCCTCACCCAGTTCTGTGTCCCTTCCCTTCAGAACACCTAATAACAAATGCCTTTCCCACGGTCATTGGATCTTGATGTGTTGACCTGGCCCTATCTTTTCTTTTAATCCACTCCATTTGAAATCTATCCTTATTTATCCACGTGTTTCCTTACACTTTCTCTCAACAACCACCATGCTACACACTTTAGAAACAACAACAAAAGTCTTTCTAATCTACCCTACAGTCCAGTAAAGTAGGAAAACAGCTATCTTTGCCTCTCTTTGTGAGGCACAGGGTTGACTCCTTGCCTTTCTTCACCATCGTGTGCTCCTGGGTCTCAGAGTTATTTATCCTTTTCTATCCCAGTGCATCCAGGCCCAGGGCAACCCTGGTCTGGGTCACCCCACAAGCAAGCCCAGGTCGAGAGAATCAAAACCCTGCATAATCTATCTTACCTTTGCTATATACATATCTCTGTCTGCCTCCATCTGGAGCAGGTATTTTGGCTTGTATTTAAAAGAACTCACCCAATGCCATGCAGGCTGATAGAGACACCAGAACCAGCGCACAAAGGCACATCATGGACAAACAGACTTGCAACCCAGGGAAGACTTCAACTCAGATCTGCAATAAAGCAAAATAGAGTGGCCCCACCCATGTGCTGGAGATCCACCCAGAAATCTTGGCCACTAAACACATTTATATAATCTTAATGACAGAAAACTCCTCCTTCTTCTCAGAAGCTCCCAGGACTTTCCGTGAGAGCTCTAAGCTACACCCCCTGTTTATTCTGCTTAACCTGAACGCCCACACACCCACAGTTTGGCCTCTTTTATTTGAACAGTCACAGCCCAACTCTCTGATTACAGACGGCCAGAGACTCTTCCAACGACTTTTGATTCACTTTCTTCTCCCTGCCATGTTCTCACCTCAGTGCTCTGTGAGCTTTCCCAAGCCTGGCAGATGCCTGCAGAAGAGCGAGGCTTTGCCTGGGGGTCCTCACCATGGGTTAGGAATGGTGATAGCCCATCACAGCCTCACAGGTGCTCATCATGGACTTCACTAGAACACATCTCTTAATTCCTTAAGCTGACAGTCCTGGGATCTCCTCCCCCACTTCCCATCAAAGTTCCCATACAAGTCTTTCTGATGACTCTTCTGCATCTTAAGGGTCTCTAAAAGGATGAATATAGGTTCTGTATGGAACCAGGGTACAGCTATAAGGGGAGGCAGGCATTTGGGAGGAGCCCTGGGGTTGTAGGAAAAAGAAATGGATGACAGAGGAGAAGTCAAACTTCCTGTTCTCCTTCTGCCAGTGTAGAATTCCTCCTGGGAAGGCCCTGTGCAGCCAGGAATGATATGTCTGAATAGTCCTGGCATGAGATCAGCTATTGCCAATGGAGTAGGAGTGAGAAGAAGATTGCTCTGTGCAGTAAGGAGGCAGCTGACCTTCTCCACCGTGACTTTTCCTACAGTCTGCTAGAGGCAATAACTGTTAGGGATAAAGAAAGAGTGATCAGGAGTCTGTTTCCCTAAGCTGTGTCTGGATGTAGGAGGAGGCTGCTAGTTATTTCCAGAAGTAGTCAATCAGAAACTGTATTAATTAAATCACTGTTTGGTCCATTAGCAGCTTCTTATTGGCTGATTTTTACATATTAATTTAATCCATTTCTATTAGTCTGTGTATCACCACCGGCTTACTGGCGTCTGTCTCTGGCACAGCTACATGGCTTTCCTCTAACTCCTGTTTCTTTCTCCCAGCATTCAGTTTAGTTTTCCCCGCCTACCTAAGTTCTGCCCTATCAACAGGCCAAGGCTGTTTCTTTATTCACCAGTGATATTCACAGCATACAAGAGGGGACTCCCACATCACCTGGATAACAGCTGCCCTGTGCTATACAATGATTTAGACATCCTATGAGCTAGAATTAAATAGCTATACTTGAGCTGGTACACATTTTTTGGATAGCCAATCTGAAAAATGCAGGCAGAATGCAAACAATTTGCACTGAGTATTGTCGGGACCTTTGTCGCCTGGTCTCTACACCCTCTTCTAAGATGATATACAAATATGTCTACAGTCTCTGTTGTAGGGCTCAGAGCTGGAATGCTAAAGCAGATGTTGCCAGTGGCTGTCCTTCTGGAACCATGCAACCCAGTGCTCTTTGATGACTTCCACCTTCCAGAAATGCCTCTTTGCTTCAGAGATATCCCTGATGGAAGAAGATCACAGTATTCATGATGAGTCTTGGTTTTAGGAGATCCACAACCCTCCAACACCTGAAGTAAGGGTCAGGTGGTGACTAATGGAGTCGATGTATTCATGTTTCTTGTTCTTCTCCTCTCCACTTAGTTTATTTTGACAAACAAACTCTTTCCCAGTGTTTCCACTCATTAACCCTCAGTAAAAGTTGGTGGCATAATTAACTCCGCGTTGGCCATGTTCCTTCTTCTACCTCTCATTCTTGTTCTTGCCAACTGTTATAATCATAAGATCTTTCTGCTTGAATGTCCATCTCAAGTCTGCTATGTGGGAAAAACCAAAAATTGGTATGTAAATACCTGACAATTCATATTTTAAAGCTCTACCCCCCAGCCCAAATCGTTGTGACTATATTTAGACACAAGCCCCTTAAAACTTAGAACAGTAAACTAAGAGAATGAACGTGGGCACTAATCCAATCTGATGGATGTTATCACAGGAGGAATTTAGGAAATGCAAGTGACACCATTGACAAACTCGTATGGAGGGTCCACCACATTAATGGCATGAAGGAGACACCCTGCTACATGCCAAAGAAGAGGGCCTAAGAGAAAAACCAACCTGTTGGCAACTTGAGGTTCAATTCCCAGTCTCTAGAAATAATGGAAGGAAGGAAGGAAGGAAGGAAGGAAGGAAGGAAGGAAAAAAGGAAGGAAGGAAGTAAAAGAAGGAAGGAAGAAGGAAAAAAGGAAGGAAGGAAGGAGAAAAGGAGGGACAGAGGGAAGAAAGAAGGAAGAAAGACACTACCCCAACACCCATAAACTGTTATGGTAGCCCAAGAGCAAAGACATATAAACCCAATGCAGTGCTTTCCTTGTTGCCCAATGAGACCTAAAGCCCTGATATGAGTGGATGATGCCCAACATAACAAACAACTCAGTATCAAAACCAGTAACAGAACCTTCAACATCTGGCTTTCACTCTGTGGTTCTTGGCTGCCATTCATCTTTCTTAAGGCAGTAGTAGGAAGATGACCTAACTGCAGCCCTTTTCATTAGGCAAAATTTTTGATTGGCTGTTCTGTAGCCAAAAATAAAGATGGAAGGGCTGAGGGGTTAGGAACCAAGAGAGGTGTGTTTCTTCATCAGAGCAAACCAATGTTGAAGAGTTAGAATCAGTTCCCAGAGATGATTTATTCTGTAAACACTGGTCTGAATTCGGTTTTCTCTTTTACTTTTGTCTACAAAGGAAATTGTAGGGATTTTCTTTCTGTTGGCCATGAGGTCAAGAGGGGAAGGAGGCAAAAGTGGCAATAGAAAGTTTTGTAACACAGCCCATGAGCACGAACAGACCGCCCCACAGGAGACAGATTTTGATGAATCAGCTCAACTTTGTTCCAGAATATAAGGAATATATAGAATTGGGGAGCCTGGGGATTAACCCTAATTTT
Organism: Microtus oregoni; assembly: GCF_018167655.1. NCBI lineage: Eukaryota > Metazoa > Chordata > Mammalia > Rodentia > Cricetidae > Microtus > Microtus oregoni. The sequence goes on along the minus strand of NW_024543063.1, from coordinate 58,224,758 downwards.
TATTAAGTGGCAGCTCCAATCACAAGACTTAGTATGTAGCAACAGGGTCCTAACGGAAAGCTTCCAGCACAAGTCTTCTTAGCAGGGATCTGTATTAAGGGTCAAGCTGCTTTAGATGAATCAGGCATCTGGTTTAGAGACAACTTTCAGAAAGGTCAGTCTTCCAGGCCAGGGACATCCTCCAGATAAGGGCAGGTAAAAAGCAGGAAGCTTTGCTGGACAAGGGAGTTCCAGAGTTCCTGAGTTAGAGAGAAAGCTGCTAGGTTTATGGCAGACTGTCACCTCTAACCAGGCAACAATGTATCCCGACAGGAAATGTGTTAATAAGTGTGTTAATAAGTGTTCCCCCACCTCGATGCACATAGCACAATCTGGGTCAGCCTCTTGATTGGACAACAAGGCTGTTCCAAGGCACAGACACACACAGAGACACACACACAGACATACACACACACACACACACACACACACACACACACACACACACTGGTGTTTGAGACCTAGCAAATAGCCTTGGCACTCAATTTATGAAGATAACGCAGTGATTTCCCAACGAAGCATAAGAGATACAAATGGATTATTCTCACATCCTTTGTTTGACCAGAGGTGCATTTGTGACTCCAGAGAATTTGGAAAACACAGGAAGAGGCTCACCTAAAGCTTACCTGCATATAAGAGTAGTCTTCCTGTCTCCCCGCGACTTGGCAGAAATGACAGGAGAACCAGATTTTTCCCAGGCCTCACAACACATCACAAAGTTGCTTACCATGTCTAATTTCTCTGTGTTACTCCGGCTAAAGCTGACACATCTCTTTCCCCTTAACTGTGAGTTACTGTGCAGTATTGCTTTTCCCTTGAGGTGCTGTTTACAGATTCTTATGTGGAGCTATATGACCTCAGGAGAAAAATCCTGGGGAATGACCTGGAATTCTAAAAATCTGGAAGAACACGGATGGTAGTATAGGCTTCTCTGGATGCTTTTAACCCTACATAGCTTTCACATATCAATTAATTTATTCATATTAAGAGTGTTCATACTAGAATATATAAGAGAATAGCCTGAGACAAGAGGAAACCATATATATAGCTTTGCCTACCATGCCTCTGGCTCATCGTGGGAGGACTGTAATGGAGGGCACCATTCCAATTGCTCTAAAGTCTGGGACTACAATATCCATATTGCATATCCTCTCTTAGAAGGTCTTATGGCTTATTTTTACATGCCATTAGCCATGACTCAATATACAGACTCTAAAATTATAAGGCTTCTTCTAATGGGTCACGCAATCCCCTAAATCCTAGTCTTTGGGACTCAACTATAGGCTGAGCTTCTCTCAGACACTGACTCAGCCTCAGCACCAGACTGACTCCATGGAGAAGGACGTCCAGTGTGGACAGAGCAGCAAGAGGAGAAAGCTGGAAACACAGCTGCCATCTGCCCAAGACTCCGAGCATGAGCAGCAGGCATTCTCTGAAACCCCGGGAGATGAGTGCAGTGATGACAGCCTTGACCAGTCTGTTGTCTGCCACCTACCTGGTGGTCAGAATAGTCGCTGACTTTTGTTCTTGAATGGCCGTCAGAGGTCTAGGCTTCATGCTGAGTGACTTATCTCTGCCCTTTTATAAGCCAGATGCATTATTTTAAAGCCAATATTTCATTTTTGTTTTATGAGTATCACAGTAGCAAGTTTCCCAGACAAATCTTTAATTTACTGTACTTAGTATGTTTCTGCCATTTATGGGACTTATACTAAAGCTCCCTTTTGAAGTGATATGTTAAAAAAATTAATGCATTTACAGAAAACTACTACTACAGACAGTAGGCTGGTTGGGGTAACACTTGAATGAGAATACCCCTACTTTCCTACCCCCCAACAGTGGGCCTTTAAAAATGCTATGTTTTATTTGGGAGTAAACAGGGGACATTGTGATACATCAAAATGATGCTGTGGAAAACAGGGATTCATCTGAAGGCTGGCTAAGACAACGTTTAAGGCAAAACAGTCAGGCCATACAAGCTGTTTTAAAACAACATTTAATGGCCACAAGGTTAGTAGTGGGGACTCCAAAGGTGGTACCAGTTCAAGTCTGACAGAATGATTGGCAGACTAGCATCCCCTTGGAAGTGCTATTTGCTTGATACAGTGGTATTTATACAAGACTATGGTTTTAATAAGCCTTGTGAAACATTCCTTTTTATTGGACACATATGTACATATTTAAAAATATTTTCCTTATGTTTGGGCTTAACAAAGGCAACTTCTTTTGTGTCCTCGCAATTCACAATGGTAAAATTATGAGTGTGAGTGAGAATGTCGGATGTTCCAGAAGCACAGCAAAGTTTTCTGCACCAGAAGAAGTGGTATTCTAGATTCGCTGTTTGTCACACTGGGGTGGGTGAGGTGGGGAGCAGTACCTTCCACAGAGGCTGCTGATAAGAAAAGTTCTGCAAGGACACACGCTTGGTTCCCAGTGCCCCGACTTCCCCTACCAGGGTGCTACACAGTCTACCCTTGATTGATTCCGTTACTAGTAGGTAAAGCAAAGTTCAGGACTCAGCAGGACGTGACTTGCCCCCATCTCAGAACTATTCCCATATGGGCGGTCTTTTGATTCATGGAATAAGTTAGGGGTTGGGGGTGGCTCGTGGAGTTGACCAGGATTTTCTCCTGTTCTGAGGGTTGCCTATTCATTTGTTGCACAATTCTCTTTGTGATACACAAGCATTTTAGTTTAATGAGATTCGATCCCTTAATTGTTGGTGTTATTTCTCGAGTTTCCAGAGTCCTAAAGCCACATTAGAACGTTTTTATCTCTTGCTTGTAAGCTGAAGCATGCTCCTTACTTCCCCACCACACAAAGTCTCAGTATCCGGCCATAGGTTAAGGTCCTTCATCCTGAGTTTTGTGCAGGGCAAGAGGTATCATTTTTTCTATATGTTAAAATCCAGTATTTCCAGCACCACTTGATAGAGATGCCTTTTTCACCAGGGTATATTTGTATTTGTATCATCTTTGTCAAAAATTATGCAACACTGATATAGAACTTATACCTGGATCTTCAATTCTATTCCAATGTGTCTATTTTTATGCTAGTACCATGCTGTTTTTAATACTATGGCTGTCTAGTACAATTTGAGACCAGACACAGTGATACCTCTTTTGGTTCATTATTGTTTAACTATCTTTTCTTTAACACTCTTTTGTGACTATATATATATATATATATATATATATATATATATATATATATATTTGGATTTTTTCCCCTGTCTGAAGAATGGTCCTGGAATCTTTATAGGGCTTGCATTGAAACATACTGCTTTTGGTAGGTTGGCCATTTCCCCAAGATTCTTCCAATTTATGATTATGTGATTTTTGTCTTAGTTAGGGTTTCTATTACTGTAAAGAGACACCATGGACTCCAATTTTAATTCTTATAGAAGAAAACTATTTAATTGGGGATGACTTACAGTTCAGAGAGTTAGACCATTATGATCATGGTGTGAAGAGAGGCGGCACACAGACAGACATGGCGCTGGAGAAGCAGCTGAGAGTTCTACATCTTGATCTGAGGGAAGCAGAAAGAGACGTGTGCCACAATGGGCATAGCTCATAGGACCTCAAAGCCTGGCCGCACAGTGACACTCTTCCTCCAACAAGGCTACACTTCCTACTAGTGCCACTCCCTATGGATCAAGCACTCAAATACATGAGTCAATGGGGGCTGTTCCTATTCAAACAGCCACATTCCACTTCTTGCCCCCATAGGCTTGTAGCCATAACATCATGCAGAAATGCATTCAGTCCAACTTAAAAGGTCCCCATAGTCTGAAATAGTTTCAACCCTGTGTAAAAGTTGAAAGTTCAAAGTTTATCTGAGATTCTTGCAATCTCTTAAACTGTAATCCCCTATAAAATCAAAAAAAAAAACAGATCACATATTTCCAACATACAATGGCACAGGACATCCATAACCATTCCAAGAGGTCAGTAAGGGAACATAGAGAGGAATACTGGACCAAAGCAAGACCAAAAACCAGCTGGGCAACCTCCAAACTTTGCATCTCCGTGTCTGATGTCAAAACACTCTTCACATCTCCAATTCCTCTTAGCTTTGTTGACTTCAACACACTTTTTTCTCGTGGGCTGTTTGCAGACCATTTGAAGCTCTGCTCAGCAGGTATCCCATGGCTCTGGTGGTGTCTCCAAGATTTTGGCGTTTCCAAGGCAGTCTAGGCTTCATCTTCACAGCTTTCCATAATGGTCTTGACTCCTTTGTGTAGTATTAGGAGCAGCGGGGCTGTGTCCCCAGCACCCGGCCGACTCCACGGCTAGCTTTACTCGAAATAACAACACACAAACTGTATTCATTTAAACACTGCTTGGCCCATTAGCTCTAGCCCTTACTGCCTAATTCTGATATCCCCATCAACCCATCTCTAATAATCTGTGAATACCGGTCTTACCGGGAAGATTCTAGCCTACGTCCATCCTGGGTTGGAGCTTCATCGCATGTGTCTGCCCAGGAGTGGGGCATGGCGTCTCCCTGACTCAGCTTCTTTCTCCCAGCCTTCTGTTCTGTTTACTCCACCCACCTAAGGGTGGGCCTATCAAATGGGCCTAGCAGTTTCTTTATTGCTTAACCAATGAAATCAACAGATTGATATATGACACTCCCCCATCACCTTTGCTTATATTATTGCTCCTTCCTCTCTTCAATTGGACTTTGGGAGCTCAGCCCAGTGCTTTGCTGTAGATCTCAGCATCTGATTCCATCAGTTGCTGGATGCAGGTTCTATGAAGACATTTAAGATAATCATCAAATAGCCAGACAACGGTGTTGTATGCCTTTAATCCCAGCACTTGGGAAGCAGAGGTAGGCAGATTTCTGTGAGTCTGAGGCCAGAACAAGTTCTAGGACAGGCTCCAAAGCTACATAGAGAAACTCTGTCTCAAAAAAAAAATTAAAAAGTCATCAATCTGACAGACATCCTCTTCACTGTTGCTTAAGGTCTCAGCTGGGGTCATCCTTGTGGTCATACTTGTGGATTTCTGGGAATTTCTCAAGTGTCAGGTTTCTTGCTAGCCTCATGGTGGCTCCCTCAATCAAGATATCTCTTTCCTTATTTCCCCTCTCTATCCTTCTCCCTTTTCAATCATCCCTTTCCCTCAAGTTCTCCTCCCCTTCTGACCCTCCTCCCCATACCTCCATGCTTCCAATTTTCTCAGAAAATCTTGTCTATTTTTCCTTTTCAAGGGGATCCTTGTTATCCAATTTCTCTGGGCTTGTGAACTATAGGTTTGTTATCATTTGCTTTACGTTTAATATCCAGTTATGAGTGAAGTCATACTATGCTCATCTTTTGGGGTTTGGGTTATCTCACTCAGGATTTTTTTTCTAGTTCCATCCATTTGGGTGCAAATTTCAAGATGCCATTGATTTTTACTGCTGAGTAGAACTCCATTGTGTAAATGTCACACATTTTTTTTAATCCATTCTTTGATTAAGGGGCATCTAGATTGTTTCCAGGTTCTGGCTATTACAAATAATGCTGCTATGAACAATAGTTGAACAAATGCTTTTGTAGTATGATTGGGCATCTCTTGGGTATATTCCCAAGAGTGGTATTGCTGGATCCTGAGGTAGGTTGACTCCCAATTTTCTAAGAAACCACCACACTGATTTCCAAAGTGGTTGCACAAGTTTGCATTTCCACCAGCAATGATTGAGTGTTCACATTACTCAGCATCCTCTCTGGCATAAGCTATCATTGGTGGCTTTGATCTTAGCCATTCTGACTGGTGTGAGATGGTATCTCAGAGTTGTTTTGATTTGCATTTCCCTGTTGGCTAAGGATGTTCAAACAGTTTAAGACTTGAAAGTTGAAACAGAGTCAATATAGAAAACACAAACTGAGGGAATTATGGAAAAGGAAAATCTGGGTAAATGAACAGGAACTACAGATGCAAGCATAGATCATGTGCCATAGAGGTGAATCAAACTCTGGAGCCAGAACAGGTCCAAAAGCACTGTTGAGTAAGGGAGAACGGGTGCACTGGAAACACAAAGTACTACACTAGCACAGAAGTCGTGGACACGTGTGATCTTCTGCCAAAAATTATGAGGGCAATCTCCATCCTTACATAGGTTCAAATTGCAATCAGTTTGTCATGCCTTTGTCTAGACTGCAAGATCCAGGACCTATTCATTTTAGAGAGTATTGCCTTTTCCTTCCCTTTATGTCCCCTCTGTGCCCCATACTACCTAAATCTGAGTCACCCTTCCTTGCCAAGGCTGTTTTGTGAGGCAGTCATCCAGCAAGATAAGACAAAAAAAACTGGCTCTGAAATTCCAAGACTTGAATATGTGGAGATTTCTGACAGACATCCAGAGTGGTACAAACTTAATAACTGTTTCTCAGGGTGGTCTCTGGTGGGGTTTGGAGATGCTCAGTATACTGGAGCAGTTGTTCTGTGCACAAGAGGATCTGAGCTTCAACTCCTAGCCCCTATTTAAAATCTGGGTGTGGTTGTGTATGCCTATGACCTCAGCACTGGGGAGTGGAGACACTGAAACAGTAGGGTACCAGCTCATTAAGAAATGATACCCTGCCCCAAGGCAATGGCATGGATAGTGGTAAAGGCAGATGCTTGATGTCATGGCCACCACATGTACAGTACTCCTGGCATTCATACACTCATGTTTGTATATCACACACACACACACACACACACACACACACACACACACAAATAAATGCAGACTTTAATGTTTTCAAAAATAATTAAGTAAATAAATAAATGGTGGTTCCTGGGTACATCATGCAAAAGATGTCCTGAAGTCCCCTATATGTCAAGCCCAGTTCTGTCCATAATTTGCCTACTGCTGAACTGTGAGTCTGCTTTGAATAAAGTCTAAGATCCATGATCACCTGCCATAAATGATCTGACAATATAAGAACTCTCAAATGCCCCTGTTATGTCACGTGACTGGTGGGATGGTTCATGTGTACAGCAAGCACTGTCATATAACTGTCCTGACTACATGGGTGGAGGTGTACTTCAACAAATGGTGCTGTCATAACTGGATGTCAACCTCCAGGCCTCTTCTGGATCTTCCCCCAGTGTCTTTCCCTGTACTCTTTCCCTTGCTGGCAAACTTTCAGAATAAAGGAAGAGACATCGGTGATGCCTAGGAGCTGAGACCTGAAGGAGTCTGTAAAATACATCAAAAACCTTTTCAAAAATGCACATGATTATAATTAACTATACAAATGCCCCTGTCTGGGGCCTGGTTGTGGTGCATGCCTTCACTCCCAGTACTCAGGAAGCAGAAACAGGTGGATCTCTGGGAGTTCCAGGCCAGCCTGGTCTACAAAATTAGTTCCAGGACAGCCAAGGCTATACAAGGAAATCCTGTCTCAAAAGAAAACAATACAAAACAAAAAAACTTTTTTGAAAAATTGATTTTAAAAACGTCCTTCTCTAGTTCCTCATGCAAACCCAACACACAGATGATATGTGCTCATATTTCACAGAGGAGACACACAAAGTAACCTAGAAGCAAGGCAACATGGCAAGGGTTTATGCTGTGCAAGGGCAATTAGAGTTGGGTTTAGAATAAGGGTAACAGATGCAGTCAACAATAGGAGCTGAGGTGCTGCCTGTACCCAGACATTCCTAGCAGCAGAGGGAGGGGAAAAACCTTTGTATCTATCTGTGTCAAGGAGTGCACATGGGAGGAGGGAGGGGACCTAGGAGACTTTTGGGAAAGCCCTGTGTGAGGAGAAGACTCAGGAGAGGGGACCCCAGGAGTGACCTCACTTTCTTAACAATGACATAACAATGCAGAACTCTGAAATCAGGCAGCCAACTGCTTAGAGACAGCCCAGCAGGCTCACTTGTCTTCAGACAGAAGACCAAGCAAGATGCTGTGCTGTTGTTTTCGAGTTTGTGGAAGCTCAGACCACAAGACCAAGAAAAGTGGAGGCCACGGTGGAGGCCGTGGAGGTGCCTGGAGATGCCAGGTTCACTCTTGGATCCAATGCCTCTGGCCAATTGGCCTGAATGAAACACACTTGAGTCAGGGCAGCCAGAGCCAGGCCCGTGCAGACCAGGTAAACCACTCTGAAATCTCAGTTTCCCAAATTTCACTCTTGGTGTTTGGTACTGTAAGGTTCAGGGAAATGTGGAATGATAATAACCAACCATAACATTGTAGTCCTGTGCTGGTATGAACCACACACCCTGATCTCTCCTCAGCTTGAAAAGGGATTAGCCCCAGAGGGACTTAAGGAGTCTGACGGAGAAGACCCAAAGGAGTTCACCCCAGAAGAAATAGAGGAGTCCAGACGAGAGGACACAAAGGAGTCCACCCCAGAGGACACTAAGGATTCCTCCCTGGAGAGCCCCGAAGGAGTCCTTCCCAAAAAACCCTAAGGAGTCCTCCCTAGAGGAACCAAAGGAGCCCTCCCAGAGGACCTGAAGGAGCCCTCCCAGAGGACCTGAAGGAGCCCTCCCTGGTGGACCTTAAGGAGTCCTCCCCAGAGGACCCTAGGGAGTCCTCCCCAGAGGACCCTAAGGAGTCTTCCCCGCAGAACCTTAAGGAGTCCTCCCCAGAGGACCTTAAAGAGTCCTCCCAAGCAGACCCTCAAGCCCAGCTCATTGTACTCACATGTATAAGGGCTGGATATCTTTCTCCCTTGCAGTTTCACATGCACAGAGTCTTGGGAGGGGTGGCAAAGGAAAGTCCATTTCACTAAGTGCCCTGTCTGTCCCTTTTCCCCAGCACCATCTGTACCCTCCTGGGCAAATGGATTGACGAGATCCCTGAGGACTTTTCCAAGACATTGGACATGTCCGTTCTGAAGAGGGTGAGGACCTTCTTGATTTTGAACATGCCCCACTCAGATCATCTTGTCCGTGTTTACAAGCTCCATCCAACTTATAGGCAGAAGTGGCAAGTGATTCAGAGGATAGCGATTGAGAAGTCCCCAGGTAGGTGCTTGACACTCTGGGAGGAGGGACCTGGAATGGTTGGGGGATGCTTTAGAGGCTCCTCTTTGCAGGAGCAGTAGTCCCTGGACCCTTGCCTGGGCACATGACCTTTCGGAGGATAGGATATGGGAATCTAGGCAGACACGGTCTCCCCTATGTTTGGAAAAGCTGAGAAAGAGGTCTCATCATGGGCACGTTGTCTCCTCCTGTCCCTCCACTGCCACATGCCCTTCTAGAGATGCTCGCATCAGCAGCACATCTGTCTCCATCCTTAGATCCGGAGAGCTGCAGGCAGAGCTGCACATCAGCAGATCTAGAGGTCCAAGTCTGTTAACCAGCAATGAAGACAGCGACTCTCAAAGCAGAACCGGCCAGATCCAAAGCAGCCGGAGAGATGAAAACCCACACGGTTCTGAGACCCGTGTGCAGCTGGAGCAGCAGCCGGGTCCCCACCCCTGCCATCAGCCATGGATGCTCCGCATGCTCTACCCCTTACCCTGTCAGCAGACACAGGGCAACTTCTATGGGGGGTCTAACTCCCCAGGGATTGGCCCAGCCCCCTTGCTCCTCTCGGTGTCCCTCATCTGTCTGCCCTGCAGACAGCATCAGTTCTGTTCTTCCCCACAGAATCACCTCCTGATTTCAACCCAGCATCATTCCCAGACCCACAGACAGCCTCCCTTTCCCTGAGTAATAGCCTTTTGGTTCTTCTGGATGTTTTCAATGTTGTGTTAGTTTAAATATTGGTTTTAATAAATAGTTCTTGTTTGTTTTTCATTTTAAATTGTTGTTACAGTGTTCACTCAGCATGTTTAGGTAGGGCCTAGTAGTTTTCCCATGTATATCACACTGCTTCTGGGAGAGGCTACAGGAGGCAGACCATCCAGGAGGAAGGGAGGCAAAGCCACTGCTTTGCCAGAGTCCAGGTCAATGCCTGTGCGCCATGCTAGACATACAGATAGTTGTGTCTCGCTGACCTTTGCTGGGGAGGTAAAGGCCAGGTTCATGTTCTCAGAGGTCAGTCTGACTAGTTGTCCTTCCCAGGGGTTTCTGCTTTAGTTGCAGGCTCCTGTAGCTTTGTACTATTTGTGCAGCGAATTTGGACAAATTGTATTCTCATGAGATCCCTGCTTCCCATGAGCACAAGGCCAGGCCCACACTCACTGTCGCCCACAGTAAGTACACAGTTTGAAGAGTCGGATGGCCATAGTTTCCAGGAGTGTTCTTTTATGCTGTTGACAATGTTTGAACCATGCTGATCTTCTTGAAGTAATACTTAGCGTTTCTTCAATGTTGGGGACAGTCTATGAGTAACAGCGTCACATTTTTATAATTCCTCCAGTGTTCATGGATATGGCTTATAGCCACCCAACTGCTGTTCATCATGTGATGTGGGAGTGATTTCTTATTAATAAAGAAACTGCCTAGGCCCATTTGATAGGCCAACCCTTAGGTGGGTGGAGTAAACAGAACAGGATACTGGGAGAAAGAAGCTGAGTGAGTGGGTCGCCATGATTCTCCCACTCCAGACAGACGCAGGTTAAGATCTTTCCTGGTAAGCCACCTCGTGGGCTACACAGATTATTAGAAATGGGCTAGTCCAGGTGCGAGAGTTAGCCGAGAAAAGGCTGGAACTAATGGGCCAGGCAGTGTTTAAAAGAATACAGTTTCCGTGTAATTATTTCGGGGTAAAGCTAGCCGGGTGGCAGAATGCAGCCCACCGCTCATCACTACAATCATGCTTTTGTGGCTCCCCTCATGACAATTCCATTGATGACTACCACCAACTCCCTTACATAGTGGCCTTGGGCAACTAAGGTGCTCATCTCCCCAGTGAGACCAACTGAGCATGCAGGACTTATATGGGTCATAGATCTGCTCATCATAGCTTCCTAGGGATGAAGGGAGCTCACCCATCCACCACCATGATGGTTTTCAAGGGAAAAGATCACACAAGTCTCAGTTCACTAGCGGTCAGTGTCCAGCCATCAGAGGGCCCACATCACAGCATGGGGCTTGAGCTTCAGAAGGTATCCGTAGGGTGAGGGGGCACGGGTTGTGCAGGAAATCTTCCAGGAGGCCACCATTTTGACTGGGCCAGAATCAGGCTTCCTGGTAAAAGATGGAGTTAGAATGAACCAGTCCAACTCAGCAGGGGAGGCAGACAAGCTGTGACAAGACAGTACCAGAAATCCAAGATGGTGAAAGTATTTGTTGTAATTTAGAGATTTACTTCTAGCCCTAGAAAGATGTAGATTAGAGGGCAAGGTCTAACATTTGAGGCTGTTTCCAACACTATGAAAACTGAAGGTCATTGCATTCCTGAGGAGAGCCAAGACCCTGACCATACATGCCCTCCTCTGTTAGTGCACAAATCATGTTATGAACATGCAGGGCCCAGAGTCTCCTGCCTAAAGATTATTCCTGCTGGACTGGTTCCAAAGCAAGTAAGACCAGCAGCCCTTCCCTCCTCTCCTCCCCTCTCCTCTCCTCTCCTCTCCTCTCCTTTTCTCTTCACTCCTCTCCTCTCTTCTCCTTTCCTCTCCTCCTAGGGGTGGCCACACTCACCATTGCAGGTCCCCAGGCAACAAGAATTCGCCATTTCTCTCTCAGGGAAACGGTACCCAGTCCAGTCACTCATTTATACAGTCCTGTACCATGTAAGCACATGTGGGCAATTTGGCCATAACCGTTTCCCTGCCAGAAACCTTAAGTGTTCTCCTTTCTTGATTGAATGAAGAAATGAATGAAATGTATGCCTTGGCAATGCTGAAGCATATATGGGCAGTCCGTATATGGCGGTTCTGTTGAACCTGTCCATATTGGGTTTCATGGTCTAAGTTGATGAGGACGACTGACCAGGTCTCTTCCTCAAGAGGGCATCTGATCTCATTACAGATGGTAGTGAGCCACCATGTGGTTGCTGGGAATTGAACTCCAGACTTTTGGAAGAGCAGGCAGTCTCTTAAACGCTGAGCCATCTGACTAGAAGCAGAGGGGATTTTAGGGCACTTCTGTTTTTAAGTTCTGCTGCTGAGATTCTACAGTCTTTATGCAGCTGCTGCTTGTTTTGGCTTTTTTGAGACAGGGTTTCTCTGTAGCTTTGGAGCCTGTCCTGAAACTATCTCTTGTAGATCAGGCTGGCCTCGAACCCACAGAGATTCACCTGCTTCTGCGTCCCGAGTTCTGGGATTAAAGGTGTGCAACCCGGCAGCCTGGCCTTCGCAGCTGTTTCTAATATGGGAACACAAATATGCTCACCTTTCTGATGGTGAACATCTAGTGTCATCCTGACCATATTGGTGAAAGGAGAAAGACAAAAAAAAATGTGAGTAGTTATTTGAAAATGTTCAACTGGATGACTGAACTCTGCTCTCCTGCCAAAACCTTGAATCTGATGTGAAAGTATTTAAACATAAAATAACCAGGATCTTAAACCTCCTATCAGTTGAATGGAAGCAGCTTTGTTGTAGCTCCAGACATGTGATCAGAATCATCTGTTTCTATTTCTCACAGTTCACAGTTAAAACATCTGCCTTCTTTCATCCCATCTCTGTACCTCCTGGCCTCGTCCACCTGGGAGTCTCTCAGTAGGACAACAATTTTCTGCTCTTAGAATTCTTCTTTGCTTTAGCATTGGCTGCTTGGGATATGAATATTCCATATTTTAAGAATAGTAAAGCTATTCGAGACCAACCTGGTCTACAAGAGCTAGTTCCAGGACAGGCTCCAAAACCACAGAGAAACCCTGTCTCGAAAAACCAAAAAAAAAAAAAAAAAGAATAGTAAAGCTAAATCTCATTGCTTACTTTTAAACCACGGTATTAGCACTCAAAGGAAAACAGCAAAAGTTAGACCAGACCAGAAGTGCCAGCCACAGTTCAACAGTCAGAACAAAAGGTGGCATAGGAAGTACCAGTGTAAAGCTGGGCAAAAAGGTGTCTTAGCAAATGAGTATAATTTCTGCTCATATTTTCAGAAGCAGAGAGCAGCTTTGGCTCTCTTTTGCCTTGTATTTTGGTGGAAGATTCTTAGATGCTTCCTTCTTTTCGCATCTTTTTGGAGAGACATAGATATGTGCCCAGTGAGTAAAGGGTGAGGTTGGTAAATAGAGCATGAACTCTTCCTCCTGAACCCCAAAAAATGAAACTCAACAATAAGTGGGGTGCTTGAGCACTCTCACTCCTATAGACCGATGCCACTCCTGACAGCCTGTTTCCTTCTGATCAGTGCTATCGCTTGGCTTTTAGTAAAGGATCTCTGCTATTTTGCAATCTCTGTGTGCCTTTATTTCATTTTTGAAGAACTAAAAACATTGGTCCAGAGTCCTGACCACTGGTTGCACTAATGTTGACTCAGGCTCATGGTTTACATTGGATTGCACTTGGGGTCATATATTCCACAGGTTTGCACAAGTGTTTATTGGTAGTATAACACAGAATGCTTCCAGTGGTCTAATTCCTCCCTAAGAAATCCCATAATACACTTGCTTACTATCCTTTGGGATTGGATGTGCAGAGATCCTAAACGGAAAATTCAGTGTAAACTAATAAGAAGGAAGAGGTGCCTGTGGCTCACACCTGTAATCTCCTTACCTGGGAGGCATGATGTAGGGGGATCGCCTAGGTTGGAGGCCACCCTACTGTGTTCTCTAAAGAAACAGAGCTGATGTAACGAATAGATCCATACAAGTACACAAGGGATTGGATATAGTGGCTTACAGGCTGTGGTCTGACTATCCCAACAATGGTTATCGCCCAATAAATCCAAGAACCTAATAGCTGTTTGGCTTACTAGGCTGACTAGGCTAGCTGCTCTTCAGCGTATTCTGGAATCCTGAAGAAGTAAGCTCTAACACCAGTGAAGGAATGAACTGGTCAGTGAGAGCGAGGGTAAGCAGGCAAAGAGCAAAGCCTCCTTCTTCCTGCCCTTTGTATAGGCTAAGGAAGGGGTGGCCCTGTCTTAGGGAAGTCGTCACACCTCAAGTGACCCAACCAAGAGAAAGCATGTTCAGGGGTGCCCATACCTTTGGTTTTAGACTTTTCAGATGCAGTCGACTTGACAACCAAGAGTAGCCATGGGAGCTACACAGTCAAACTGTCTCAAAAGAGAGGAACTGAAGAAACAGTACTTTTATGTTGACTGTGGTTTTCAGACTTTGAACCTTTGGAGAAAGTCCTTACCAGCAGCACTGATGCTTGAACCTCAAGGTTTTGTGCTTTGTTCTTGTCTCTTTGAAGCATGGAAGTTATAACGAAATGGGCAGAGGCTGTTGTCTACTTTAACATATCTTTAAAGTTTTATACGTAGGGGTGTTTTGCCTGTATGTATATCTGTGCACCGCAGGCATGCCTTCTTCCCACAGAAGCCAGAAGAGGGCTCAGGAACCCTGGAATTCGTGAACCACCTGGTGGGTTCTAAGAATTAAAGTTGGGATATCCAAAAGAGCAGTAAGTACTCTTAACTACTGAAACGTCTATTTAGTATCCCACCTGTATTTTTATAATGAATATGTTTAGATATAAGAGAAGTACCTGGGCCAGAAAATCTTCCACACAAATGGGTCAAGACAGGGAATGACAGAAAAAAAAGGTAATTACAACTTTGACCATGCCGATCTTATAGGTGTGTCTTATTCGACCCTTATTCCTTTGTAATGTTGTGTTTTCTAGCTGAAGTTCTGTACTCCACTCAGTGAATACGCCACTCTTTATTCGAGAAAAGGTTTATGTGAAGCAGGACTGATAGGGCGAAAGTGCTAGCCAGATAATCCTATGAAGCTGAGTTCCATGGTGGATGAAGGGACTCAACACCTGAAAGTTGTCCTCTGGACTCCACAAACACATGCTGTGACGCATGCATGCATGCATACATGTACACACACACATACACACAATGATAATTTCACATCTAAAAACTTGAATCTAATGTAGACTCTATATTGTTGTGATGTATCCACCAGAGAAGACTGCTCAGACACAGGTTCAATCCTATAGAAAGTCTTTATTAGCTGGCTGACAACCACACTGGGTAGTCAGGATTCCAGTAGAGCTCACAGTCTTTCTCAGGGTGAGATTTTAAGCACAAAACACATATTCTGGGTTGACACACTTCAGGTACAAGAACAGTTAGTGAGATGTGGAACTACAGAATGCAAATAGGAAGTAAGTACACGTAGAGACTTTTCCAGAACTATGGACTTTGTCAACTCTGTGATGCACAGTGGATATCTGTTTATATTGTGACCAAGCAACCCCCAGGTTAATGGCTCCCAAGCATTATTTTCATATCTAGTTATGACATTAAAGGTGCAGGGCCAATGTAATCATACAGAATAGGAGGGCTAGTGGTCCTGTAACAGCTAACAGTACAGATTCCAGCCAAGAGAAACCTGATTATTAAAACAGAATCCCTGGACTACCTCCATGCAGTCTTTCCTGCTTCTACGAGTTGTTCATGCAGTACCCTCCATATTCTGTATGCAGTAGGTTAAAAGTCCTACCATGTTCCAAGATGACCTCAGCTGAAGAGCCCACCTATTCCTCTGACTTTGCAGTAGACTTTTCCAATGCAAGTAAATCCTGGGTTTCCTGGCATCCTAAGGTCCTGGAGTTAGAGTGAGCCATGCTGTGCTGGTTGCACCAAGAGTGGCCCCAGATGTTCCTAATCCTAAACTACTGAGAGGACTATAGGTATCTGAGGGAGTACAAGGGTTTTCCACTTTAGATAAAGGAGGCAACATAATCAGACATAATTACATATAACATACGCATTAACATAAAATAGAACGAAAGCTGAGTCAGTCTTCTCTTTAGATGACCTTTGTGATGGGTCTACCTCTCTGGATTGATGGCTTCCCCTGCAACTGGGCCTTCTTGTCCCTCTGCGATGCCCTTTATTAGGGAGTGATGTATCTAGGTGTGGATATCATCTACCTTGACAGCAGTTGAGGTCATCTGCATGACCGGATAGGATCCCTTTCAGCAAAATCCTAAATCCTCACTGCTACATCTCTTGATCCACACCTTATCTCCTGTCCAGAAGGAGTGTGGGTGAAGTATTGAACTCTGGAAGGCAGCCTTAAGTGAGGACGACTCAACCTGAGACTGCTGCAAAGCCGGCACACATTGAAGTAGTTGATAAATAATATCAACAGCTAGTTCCAATCCTGCAGGTGGATAGGAGGAAGCCTCCCATAAAAAAGAGTTCAAATAAAGTCAGTCCTTTTTCATGAGGAGTACAGGGATGCCTAAGGAGGACAATGGGAAGGAGCTCCACCCAACTTTCACCAATCTCTAAGCTTAATTTAGTTAAGGTCTCCTTCAGGGTGTAATTTATCCTCTTTATCCTGCACAATGTAATTTCCAATTGATCCCCAGAACAGCAGAAATACTTTCAGTGACCTTGGGTAGAAAGGCTGGCTAGTTATCTGATCCTATGGGCAAGGGTAGTCCGGACCTAGACATTGGCTCACTTAAATGTTCCCTAGCTGTATTCTAAGGAGACTTGGTGGGAAATCACTCTACCCATCAGAAAATGTATCCACAAGAACAAGCGAATATGTGTATGCATATTATTCTGGCCTGACTTCTGTAAATCTACTACCTAGAATCTGCCTGCTCTTGAATGTTATCTAATCCCTGGAGGTGGCACCATTCCTGAGGAAGCATTTGTTTATTGACAGGCTTGTCATCTGGAAACAATTTCTCCTATCATCTGGTCCATTCTTAAAAATGAATCTTTTCCTCATAAGCAGAGGAGTAGAGAGAAAAGCAAAAAGACAATCAAGCCCTGGCCCCAAGATCTGGCTTGAACGACCTTGGGAGTCCCCAGGCTGTTTTCTCCTCACCCTTCGGGTGGATGTGGGATTGGGACAGTGCTGCACACCACTGTTGAGACCCACAAAGGGATCGCACCTAGCCAGTGTCCGTTAGTCTCAAGGGATTAAGTCCTGGGACATTTTAAAATGTGTGACCTTAATATTGATCAGCAATAGCAGAATCAGTTTCGATTATCCATTATCAATCTGTCAGTCTTGATACATGGGGGACAATGGATGATCATTGCACAGAGAGTTGCATATCAGGTATACTACATATCAGATGTTTACATTATAATTCCTGACAGTAAGAAAATTACAAGTATGAAGTAGCTAGCAAATAATTTTATGGCTGGGGTCACCACAACATGAGGAACTGTATTAATGGGTCAAAGCAGTACAAGGTTGAAAACCACTGCTTTAGAATCTGTTTAATGTTCAGATACATTACTTCATAATTAAGATGTCATTTCTAAACACTAATGCCCGTATGAGCCACCCGGAGATTCTGTCCTAATGACTCTCTGATGCCTGATGCTGATCCTGCAGAAACTGACCCAGAATAGCTGTAGCGCCATGTTTGTGCCTTCGGCTTACTAACTCAGAGTAACTATAGTAGTCCAAATATTTTTGTTAGTTTTCAAGAACACAAGTACAAGGACTAAATAACAATTGGTGATATACATAAAACTAATCCAAACTCCCTATTTAAGTCATTTGAACAAATTCATAGAGGATTTGGATGTTGTTATCAATACACTAAACATCATGGTTGGGGAGCCAAATTCTAGAGAGAATGATATATCTGAGAAATAAGCCCATCAACACCATTACTCATACTTTCTCTAACTGAGAATTAATTTTACTACATCCCCTATTTTCTGCAGAAGAATTTTGTTATTGACTGGAAAGGACTGTTTACTGTTTTAGAATAAGTCAGTATGGATATGTTCATTCTGGTCATATATTCATAGCAGAATTATTTATAATAGCCAGAACCTGGAAACAAACTAGATGCTCCTCATCCGAAGAATGGATAAAGAAAATGTGGCACATTTACACATAAGAGTAGTACTCAGTGGTTAAAAAAAAAAATGACATCTTGAAGTTTGCATGCAAACTTCAAAAAAAAAAAAGCCCACTATCCTGAAAGAGGTTACACAGACCCAAAAAGCTGGAAGCAGGGATTACACTCAGGTCATCAGGCTTGGTGACAGAAAACTCCTCATAATACATGACACCCTGGACCCTGTCCAAGCCTTCTTTGTCCCAGGCCAGGCTTCCTTCCTCCCTCTCTCCTCCATCTATAAGCTCTTCATTTTGTGAGTATTGAACACGCTCAAATGAATTTAATAAAAGTAGAGGAATATTGGAGTACAAAATACATGGGGAAATTACAGCTAATCATAACATGACCCAGACATCCTCTGTTAGCATTTATTATTCATTAAATTGAGCCAACATCTGGGTAATTTAACAATAAATTACAAAATATGTATATGACGTAAACTATGTAATACAGAGATGAAGATTGTGAAAAGGGTGATCCTTCATTGGCTTCCCTGAGACATCACCTCTATTACAGAATCCCTAAGACACATGAGTTTACAGCTCAGTCCTATGCACACAGGCAACAAAAAGAAGCGCATACCTTCTAATATTATCTCTTATAATAGAATCTTCACCTTGAGGGATTTACAAAAATCCTTCCTAGATAGTGAGAAGGATTGAATAATCAAAAAACTTCCATGCTCCAAGTGAGTTCAAACACTAATCACAGGCTAAAAAGCCAACCAAGAATATACTGAAAGTCCAACATCAAGCAACTTCACAGATAAAAAACCAGAATTTCAATGAACCCAGGCAAAATGCAATTTGGGACGTTATAAAGGACCAAGAGAATCGGAGATGCTAGACCCGTCCTTTCAGCCAAGGCACTCCTGAATTTCCATTCGATGGACAGTCTTTTCCCTTCCTTCTGGAAAATACCCCTCAATGTGAGGTGCATAAAAATGTGCGATTGTGTGTGTGTACAAGGGAGAGAGTGTGTACAAGGGAGAGAGAGAGTGTGTACAAGGAAGAGAGTGTGTAAAAGTGAGAGAGAGAGTGTGTACAAGGGAGAGTGTGTACAAGGGAGAGAGTGTGTACAAGTGAGAGAGTATGTACAAGGAAGAGAGAGTGTGTGTAAAAGGGAGAGAGTGTGTACAAGGGAGAGAGGGTGTACAAGGGAGAGAGTGTGTACAAGGGAGAGAGAGAGTGTGTAAAAGGGAGAGAGTGAATCCAAGGGAGAGAGTGTGTACAAGGGAGAGAGAGAGTGTGTACGAGGGAGAGAGAGAGTGTGTAAAAGGGAGAGAGAGAGTGTGTACAAGGGAGAGAGTGTGTACAAGGGAGAGAGAGTGTGTGTACAAGGGAGAGAGTGTGTACAAGGGAGAGAGTGTGTACAAGTGAGACAGTGTGTACAAGTGAGAGAGAGAGTGTGTACGAGGGAGAGAGAGAGTGTGTACAAGGGAGAGAGAGTGTGTACAAGGGAGAGAGTGTGTACAAGGGAGAGAGTGTGTACAAGTGAGAGAGAAACTGTGTACAAGGGAGAGTGTGTAGAAGGGAGAGAATGTGTACAAGTGAGAGAGTGTGTACAAGGAAGAGAGAGGGTGTGTACAAGGGAGAGAGTGTGTACAAGGGAGAGAGAGAGTGTGTACAAGTGAAAGAGTGTGTACAAGGGAGAGATTGTGTACAAGGGAGAGAGTGTGTACAAGGGAGAGATTGTGTACAAGGGAGAGAGTGTGTAAAAGGGAGAGAGTGTGTACAAGGGAGAGAGTGTGTACAAGTGAGAGAGAAACTGTGTACAAGGGAGAGTGTGTAGAAGGGAGAGAATGTGTACAAGTGAGAGAGTGTGTACAAGGAAGAGAGAGTGTGTGTACAAGGGAGATATTGTGTACAAGGGAGAGAGTGTGTACAAGGGAGAGATTGTGTACAAGGGAGAGAGTGTGTACAAGGGAGAGAGTGTGTACGAGGGAGAGTGTGTACAAGGGAGAGAGAGAGTGTGTACAAGGGAGAGAATGTGTACAAGGGAGAGAGTGTGTACAAGAGAGAGAGTGTGTTCAAGGGAGAGAGTGAGTACAAGGGAGAGAGTGTGTACAAGAGAGAGATTGTCTACAAGGGAGAGTGTGTGTAAAAGGGAGAGAGAGATTGTGTACAAGGGAGAGAGGGTGTACCAGGGAGAGAGAGATTGTGTACAAGGGAGAGAGAGAGAGTGTGTACAAGGGAGAGAGTGTGTACAAGAGAGAGTGTATACAACGGAGAGTGTACAAGGGATTGAGAGAGTGTGTACAAGGGAGAGAGTGTGTACAAGGGAGAGAGACAGTGTGTACAAGGGAGAGAGACAGTGGGTACAAGGGAGAGTGTGTTCAAGGGAGAGAGAGAGTGTGTAAAAGTGAGAGAGTGTGTACAAGGGAGAGAGGGTGTACAAGTGAGAGAGTGTGTACAAGGGAGAGAGTGTGTACAAGAGAGAGTGTGTACAAGGAAGAGAGAGTGTGTGTACAAGGGAGAGAGTGTGTACAAGGGAGAGAGACAGTGTGTACAAGGGAGAGAGTCTGTACAAGGGAGATAGTCTGTACAAGGGAGAGAGTGTGTACAAGGGAGAGAGTGTGTACAAGTGAGAGAGAAACTGTGTACAAGGGAGAGTGTGTAGAAGGGAGAGAATGTGTACAAGTGAGAGAGTGTGTACAAGGAAGAGAGAGTGTGTGTACACGGGAGAGAGTGTGTACAAGGGAGAGAGACAGTGTGTACAAGGGAGAGAGTGTGTACAAGGGAGGGAGTGTGTACAAGGTAGAGATTGTGTTCAAGGGAGAGAGTGTGTACAAGGGAGAGAGTGTGTACAAGGGAGAGATTGTGTTCAAGGGAGAGAGTGTGTACAGGGAGAGATTGTGTACAAGGGAGAGAGTGTTTACAAGACAGAGTGTGTGTACAAGGGAGAGAGTGTGCACAAGGGAGAGAGACAGTGTGTACAAGGGAGAGAGTGTGAAGAGGGGGAGAGTGTGTACAAGGGAGAGAGTTAGTACAAGGGAGAGAGAGTGTGTACAAGTGAGAGAGTGTGTACAAGGGAGAGAGTGTGTACAAGGGAGAGAGTTTGTACAAGGGAGAGTGTGTGTACAAGGGAGAGATACAGTGTGTACAAGGGAGAGAGAGAGTGTGTACAAGGGAGAGAGTGTGTACAAGGGAGAGAGTGTGTACAAGGGAGAGAGAGAGTGTGTACAAGTGAGAGAGTGTGTACAAGGGAGAGAGTGTGTACAAGGGAGAGAGAGAGTGTGTACAAGGGAGAGAGAGTGTGTACAAGGGAGAGAGTGTGTACAAGTGAGAGAGTGTGTACAAGGGAGAGAGTGTGGACAAGGGAGAGACTGTGTACAAGGGAGAGAGTATACAAGGGAGAGAGAGAGTGTGTACTAGTGAGAGAGTGTGTTCACAAAAGAGAGTGTGTACAAGGGAGAGAGTGTGTACAAGGGAGAGAGTGTGTACAAGGGAGAGAGAGAGTGTGTACAAGGGAGAGATTGTGTACAAGGGAGAGAGTGTGTACATGGGAGAGTTTGTGTACAAGGAAGAGAGAGAGTGTGTACAAGGGAGAGAGTATGTACAAGGGAGAGAGTGTGTAAAAGGGAGAGAGTGTGTACAAGGGAGAGTGTGTGTACAAGGGAGAGAGACAGTGTGTACAAGGGAGAGAGAGAGTTTTACAAGGAAGAGAGAGTGTGTGTACAAGGGAGAGAGTGTGTACAAGTGAGAGAGTGTGTTCAAGGGAGAGAGTGTGTACAAGGGAGAGAGTGTGTACAAGAGAGAGATTGGCTACAAGGGAGAGTGTGTGTAAAAGGGAGAGAGAGATTGTGTACAAGGGAGAGAGTGTGTACAAGGGAGAGAGAGAGTGGGTACAAGGGAGAGAGTGTGTACAAGAGAGATTGTATACAACGGAGAGAGTGTGTACAAGGGATTGAGAGAGTGTGTACAAGGGAGAGAGAGAGTGTGTACAATGGAGAGAAAGTGTGTGTACAAGGGAGAGAGCGTGTACAAGGGAGAGAGTGTCTACAAGGGAGAGAGAGAGTGTGTACAAGGGAAAGAGTGCGTACAAGGGAGAGTGTACAAGTGAGAGAGAGAGTGTGTAGTAGGGAGAGAGTGTGTACAAGTGAGAGAGTGTGTATAAGGGAGAGAATGTGTACAAGGTAGAAAGAGAGTGTGTACAAGGGATAGGGTGTGTACAAGTGAGAGAGTGTGTACAAGGAAGAAAGTGTGTGTGTACACGGGAGAGAGTGTGTACAAGGGAGAGACAGTGTGTACAAAAGAGAGAGTGTGTACAGGGGAGAGATTGTGTTCAAGGGAGAGTCTTGTACAAGGGAGAGATTGTGTACAAGGGAGAGAGTGTTTACAAGGCAGAGTGTGTGTACAAGGGAGAGTGTGTGAACAGGGGGACAGTGTGTACAAGTGAGAGAGTGAGTACAAGGGAGAGAGAGAGTGTGTACAAGTGAGAGATTGTATACAAGGGACAGAGTGTGTACAAGGGAGAGAGTGTGTACAAGGGAGAGGGTTTGTAAAAGGGAGAGAGTGTGTACAAGGGAGAGATACAGAGTGTACAAGGGAGAGAGACAGTGTGTACAAGGGAGAGGGAGAGTGTGTACAAGGGAGAGACAGTGTGTACAAGTGAGAGAGTGTGTACAAGGGAGAGAGTGTGTACAAGGGAGAGAGTTTGTACAAGGGAGAGAGTGTAAAAGGGAGAGAGAGAGTGTGTACAAGTGAGAGATTGTGTTCACGGGAGAGAGTGTGTACAAGGGAGAGACTGTGTACAAGGGAGAGAGTGGGTACAAGGAAGAGAGATAGTGTGTACTAGGGAGAGAGTGTGTACAAGGGAGAGAGGGTGTAAAAGGAGAGAGTGTGTACAAGAGGGAGAGTGTGTACAGGGGAGAGAGACAGTGTGTACAAGGGAGAGAGACAGTGGGTGCAAGGGAGAGAGTGTGTACAAGGGAGAGAGAGAGTGTGTACAAGTGAGAGAGTGTGTACAAGGGAGAGAGTGTGTACAAGGGAGAGAGTGTGTACAAGGGAGAGAGTGTGTACAAGTGAGAGAGAGACTGTGTACAAGGGAGAGTGTTTACAAGGGAGAGAGTGTGTACAAGTGAGAGAGTGTGTACAAGGGAGAGAGACAATGTGTACAGAAGAGAGAGTCTGTACAAGGGAGATAGTGTGTAGAAGGGAGAGAGTGCGTAAAAGGGAGAAAGAGAGAGTGTGTGTACAAGGGAGAGAGTGTGTACAAGGGAGAGAGTGTGTAGAAGGGAGAATGTGTAAAAGGGAGAGAGTGAGTGTGTACAAGGGAGAGAATGTGTACAAGAGAGAGAGTGTGTACAAGGGAGAGAGAGAGTGTACAAGGGAGAGAAAGAGTGTGTACAAGGGAGAGAGAGTGTGTGTACAAGGGAGAGAGTGTTTACAAGGGAGAAAGTGTGTACAAGGGAGATAGTGCGTACAAGTTAGAGAGTGTGTACAAGGGAGAGAGACAGTGTGTACTAGGTAGAGAGACAGTTTGTACAAGGGAGAGATTGTTTACAAGGGAGAGAGTGTTTACAAGGGAAAGAGAGTGTGTGTACAAGTGAGAGAGTGTCTACAAGGGAGAGGTTGTGTACAAGGGAGAGAGTGTGTACAAGTGAGAGAGTGTGTACAAGGGAGAGAGTGTGTACAAGTGAGAGAGTGTGAGCATGGGAGAGAGTGTTTACAAGGGAGAGAGTGTGTACAAGGGAGAAATAGAGTGTGTACAAGGAGAGAGTGTGTACAAGAGAGAGATTGTGTACATGGGAGAGGGTGTGTACAAGGGAAAGGGAGATTGTCTACAAGGGCGAGAGAGTGTGTGTAAAATGGAGAGAGTGTGTAAAAGAGAGAGAGTGTATACAATGGAGAGAGTGTGTACAAGGGATTAAGAGAGTGTGTACAAGAGAGAGAGTGTGTGTACAATGGAGAGGAAGGGTGTGTACAAGGGGGAGATTGTATACAAGGGAGAGAGTGTGTACGAGGGAGAGAGTGTGTACAAGGGAGAGAGACAGTGTGTACAAGGGAGAGACTGTGTACAAGTGAGGGAGTGTGTTCAAG
The DNA here is from genome assembly GCF_018167655.1 of Microtus oregoni. Taxonomy (NCBI): domain Eukaryota; kingdom Metazoa; phylum Chordata; class Mammalia; order Rodentia; family Cricetidae; genus Microtus; species Microtus oregoni. Next base: position 58,200,830 of record NW_024543063.1, on the reverse strand, counting down.
TGAGAGAGTATGTACAAGGGAGAGAGTGTGTACAAGTGAGAGAGTGTGTACAAGGAAGAGAGTGTGTGGACACGGGAGAGAGTGTGTACAAGGGAGAGTGTGTGTCTAAGGGAGAGAGAGAGTGTGTACAAGGGAGAAATAGAGTGTGTACATGGGAGAGAGTGTGTACAAGGGAGAGAGTGTGTTCAAGGGAGAGAGTGCGCACAAGGGAGAGTGTGTACAAGGGAGAGAGAGTGTGTACAAGGGAGAGAGTGTGTACAAGGGAGAGAGTGTGTACAAGGGAGAAAGTATGTACAAGGGAGAGAGTGTGTACAAGTGAGAGAGAGACTGTGTACAAGGGAGAGTGTTTACAAGGGAGAGAGTGTGTACAAGTGAGAGAGTGTGTACAAGGAAGAGAGAGTGTGTGTACAAGGGAGAGAGTGTGTACAAGGGAGAGAGACAATGTGTACAAGGGAGAGAGTCTGTACAAGGGAGATAGTGTGTACAAGGGAGAGAGTGCATACAAGGGAGAAAGAGAGAGTGTGTATGAGGGAGAGAGAGAGTGTGTACGAGGGAGAGAGAGAGTGTATACAAGGGAGAGAGAGTCTGTGTACAAGGGAGAGAGTGTGTATAAAGGAGAGAGTGTGTACAAGATAGAGAGAGTGTGTACAAGTGAGAGAGTGTGTACAAGGGAGAGATTGTGTAAAAGGGAACGAGCGTTTACAAGGGAGAGAGTGTGTACAAGGGAGAGAGTGTGTACAAGGGAGAGAGTGTGTACAAGGAAGAGAGTGTGTACAAGGGAGAGATTGTGTACAAGGGAGATAGTGTGTACAAGGGAGAAATTGTGTACAAGGGAGAGAGTGTGTACAAGGGAGATAGTGTGTACAAGGGAGAATGTGTAAAAGGGAGAGAGCGAGTGTGTACAAGGGAGAGAATGTGTACAAGGGAGAGAGTCTGTACAAGGGAGAGAGAGAGAGTGTACAAGGGAGAGAGAGAGTGTGTACAAGGGAGAGAGAGTGTGTGTACAAGGGAGAGAGTGTTTACAAGGGAGAAAGTGTGTACAAGGGAGAGAGTGTGTACAAGGGAGAGAGTGTGTAAAAGGGAGAGAGACAGTGTGTACTAGGTAGAGAGACAGTGTGTCCAAGGGAAAGTGTGTGTACAAGGGATAGAGTGTGTACAAGGGAGAGAGAGTGTGTGTACAAGTGAGAGAGTGTCTAAAAGAGAGAGGTTGTGTACAAGGGAGAGAGTGTGTACAAGTAAGAGAGTGTGTACAAAGGAGAGAGTGTGTACAAGTGAGAGAGTGTGAGCAAGGGAGAGAGTGTTTACAAGGGAGAGAGTGTGTACAAGGGAGAAATAGAGTGTGTACAAGGAGAGAGTGTGTACAAGAGAGAGATTGTGTACAAGGAAGAGGGTGTGTACAAGGGAAAGAGAGATTGTGTACAAGGGAGAGAGAGAGAGTGTGTAAAAGGGAGAGAGTGTGTAAAAGAGAGAGAGTGTATACAATGTAGAGAGTGTGTACAAGGGATTGAAGGAGTGTGTACAAGGGAGAGACTGTGTACAAGTGAGAGAGTGTGAGCAAGGGAGAGAGTGTTTACAAAGGAGAGAGTGTGTACGAGGGAGAGAGTGTGTACAAGGGAGAGAGAGTGTGTGTACAAGGGAGAGAGTGTGTACAAGTGAGGGAGTGTGTTCAAGTGAGAAAGTGTGTACAAAGGAGAGAGTGTGTACAAGTGAGAGAGTGTGTACAAGGAAGAGAGTGTGTTTGGACACGGGAGAGAGTGTGTACAAGGGAGAGAGTGTGTATAAGGGAGAGAGTGTGTACAACGGAGAAATAGTGTGTGTACATGGGAGAGAGTGTGTACAAGGGAGAGAGTGTGTACAAGGGAGAGAGTGCGCTCAACGGAGGGTGTGTACAAGGGAGAGAGAGAGTGTGTACAAGGGAGAGAGTGTGTTCAAGTGAGAGAGTGTGTATAAGGGAGAGAGTGTGTACAAGGGAGAAAGAGAGTGTGTACAAGGGAGAGAGTGTGTACAACTGAGAGAGTGAGTATAAGGAAGAGAGAGTGTGTACAAGGGAGAGATTGTGTTCAAGGGAGAGAGTGTGTACAAGGGAGAGAGTCTGTACAAGGGAGAGATTGTGTTCAAGGGAGAGAGTGTGAACAAGGGAGAGATTGTGTACAAGGGAGAGAGTGTTTACAAGACAGAGTGTGTGTACAAGGGAGAGAGTGTGTACAAGGGAGAGAGACAGTGTGTACTAGGGAGAGTGTGTGAAGAGGGGGAGAGTGTGTTCAAGGGAGAGAGTGTGTACAAGGCAGAGAGTGTGTACAAGAGAGAGATTGGCTACAAGGGAGAGTGTGTGTAAAAGGGAGAGAGAGATTGTGTACAAGGGAGAGAGTGTGTACAAGGGAGAGAGAGAGTGGGTACAAGGGAGAGAGTGTGTACAAGAGAGAATGTATACAACGGAGAGAGTGTGTACAAGGGATTGAGAGAGTGTGTACAAGGGAGAGAGAGAGTGTGTACAATGGAGAGAAAGTGTGTGTACAAGGGAGAGAGCGTGTACAAGGGAGAGAGTGTCTACAAGGGAGAGAGAGAGTGTGTACAAGGTAGAGAGTGCGTACAAGGGAGAGTGTACAAGTGAAAGAGAGAGAGTGTGTACTAGGGAGAGAGTGTGTACAAGTGAGAGAGTGTGTGTAAGGGAGAGAGTGTGTACAAGGTAGAAAGAGAGTGTGTACAATTGATAGGGTGTGTACAAGTGAGAGAGTGTGTACAAGGAAGAGAGAGTGTGTGTACACGGGAGAGAGTGTGTACAAGGGAGAGACAGTGTGTACAAAAGAGAGAGTGTGTACAGGGGAGAGATTGTGTTCAAGGGAGAGTCTTGTACATGGGAGAGATTGTGTACAAGGGAGAGAGTGTTTACAAGGCAGAGTGTGTGTACAAGGGAGAGAGTGTGAACAGGGGGACAGTGTGTACAAGTGAGAGAATGAGTACAAGGGAGAGAGAGAGTGTGTACAAGTGAGAGATTGTGTACAAGGGACAGAGTGTGTACAAGGGAGAGAGTGTGTACAAGGGAGAGGGTTTGTAAAAGGGAGAGAGTGTGTACAAGGGAGAGATACAGAGTGTACAAGGGAGAGAGACAGTGTGTACAAGGGAGAGAGAGAGTGTGTACAAGGGAGAGAGAGTGTGTACAAGGGAGAGAGTGTGTACAAGTGAGAGAGTGTGTACAAGGGAGAGAGTGTGAACAAGGGAGAGAGTTTGTACAAGGGAGAGAGTGAAAAAGGGAGAGAGAGAGTGTGTGTACAAGTGAGAGATTGTGTTCACGGGAGAGAGTGTGTACAAGGGAGAGACTGTGTACAATGGAGAGAGTGGGTACAAGCAAGAGAGAGAGTGTGTACAAGGGAGAGAGTGTGTACAAGGGAGAGAGGGTGTAAAAGGGAGAGAGTGTGTACAAGAGAGAGAGTGTGTACAGGGGAGAGAGACAGTGTGTACAAGGGAGAGAGACAGTGGGTGCAAGGGAGAGAGTGTGTACAAGGGAGAGAGAGAGTGTGTACAAGTGAGAGAGTGTGTACAAGGGAGAGAGTGTGTACAAGGGAGAGAGTGTGTACAAGTGAGAGAGAGACTGTGTACAAGGGAGAGTGTTTACAAGGGAGAGAGTGTGTACAAGTGAGAGAGTGTGTACAAGGAAGAGAGAGTGTGTGTACAAGGGAGAGAGTGTGTACAAGGGAGAGAGACAATGTCTACAGGGGAGAGAGTCTGTACAAGGGAGATAGAGTGTACAAGGGAGAGAGTGCGTACAAGGGAGAAAGAGAGAGTGTGTGTACAAGGGAGAGAGTGTGTACAAGGGAGAGAGTGTGTACAAGGTAGAGAGAGTGTGTACAATGAGAGAGTGTGTACAAGGGAGAGATTGTGTAAAGGGGAGCGAGCGTTTGCAAGGGAGAGAGTGTGTACAAGGGAAAGAGTGTGTACAAGGGAGAGAGTGTGGACAAGGGAGAGTGTGTACAAGGGAGAGATTGTGTACAAGGGAGAGAGTGTGTACAAGGGAGAAATTGTGTACAAGGGAGAGAGTGTGTACAAGGGAGAGAGTGTGTAGAAGGGAGAATGTGTAAAAGGGAGAGAGCGAGTGTGTACAAGGGAGAGAATGTGTACAAGGGAGAGAGTATGTACAAGGGAGAGAGAGAGTGTACAAGGGAGAGAGAGAGTGTGTACAAGGGAGAGAGAGTGTGTGTACAAGGGAGAGAGTGTTTACAAGAGAGAAAGTGTGTACAAGGGAGATAGTGCGTACAAGGTAGAGATTGTGTACAAGGGAGAGAGACAGTGTGTACTAGGTAGAGAGACAGTGTGTACAAGGGAGAGATTGTTTACAAGGGAGAGAGTGTTTACAAGGGAAAGAGAGTGTGTGTACAAGTGAGAGAGTGTCTACAAGGGAGAGGTTGTGTACAAGGGAAAGAGTGTGTACAAGTGAGAGATTGTGTACAAGGGAGAGAGTGTGTACAAGTGAGAGAGTTTGAGCAAGGGAGAGAGTGTTTACAAGGGAGAGAGTGTGTACAAGGGAGAAATAGAGTGTGTACAAGGAGAGAGTGTGTACAAGAGAGAGATTGTGTACAAGGGAGAGGGTGTGTACAAGGGAAAGAGAGATTGAGTACAAGGGAGAGAGAGAGTGTGTAAAAGGGAGAGAGTGTGTAAAAGAGAGAGAGTGTATACAATGGAGAGAGTGTGTACAAGGGATTGAGAGAGTGTGTACAAGAGAGAGAGAGTGTGTACAATGGAGAGGAAGGGTGTGTACAAGGGGGAAATTGTATACAAGGGAGAGAGTGTGTACGAGGGAGAGAGTGTGTACAAGGGAGAGAGAGTGTGTACAAGGGAGAGAGTGTGTACAAGTGAGGGAGTGTGTTCAAGTGAGAGAGTGTGTACAAGGGAGAGAGTGTGTACAAGTGAGAGAGTGTGTACAAGGAAGAGAGAGTGTGTGGACACGGGAGAGAGTGTGTACAAGGGAGAGAGTGTGTATAAGGGAGAGAGAGAGTGTGTACAAGGGAGAAATAGAGTGTGTACATGGGAGAGAGTGTGTACAAGGGAGAGAGTGTGTACAAGGGAGAGAGTGCGCACAAGGGAGATTGTGTACAAGGGAGAGAGTGTGTGTACAAGGGAGAGAGTGTGTACAAGGGAGAGAGTGTGTATAAGGGATAAAGTGTGTACAAGGGAGAGAGTGTGTACAAGTGAGAGAGAGACTGTGTACAAGGGAGAGTGTTTACAAGGGAGAGAGTGTGTACAAGTGAGAGAGTGTGTACAAGGAAGAGAGAGTGTGTGTACAAGGGAGAGAGTGTGTACAAGGAAGAGAGTGTGTTTGGACACGGGAGAGAGTGTGTACAAGAGAGAGAGTGTGTATAAGGGAGAGAGTGTGTACAACGGAGAAATAGAGTGTGTACATGGGAGAGAGTGTGTACAAGGGAGAGAATGTGTACAAGGGAGAGAGTGTGTACAAGGGAGAGAGAGAGTGTACAAGGGAGAGAGAGAGTGTGTACAAGGTAGAGAGAGTGTGTGTACAAGGGAGAGAGTGTTTACAAGAGAGAAAGTGTGTACAAGGGAGATAGTGCGTACAAGGTAGAGATTGTGTACAAGGGAGAGAGACAGTGTGTACTAGGTAGAGAGACAGTGTGTACAAGGGAGAGATTGTTTACAAGGGAGAGAGTGTTTACAAGGGAATGAGAGTGTGTGTACAAGTGAGAGAGTGTCTACAAGGGAGAGGTTGTGTACAAGGGAGAGAGTGTGTACAAGTGAGAGATTGTGTACAAGGGAGAGAGTGTGTACAAGTGAGAGAGTGTGAGCAAGGGAGAGAGTGTTTACAAGGGAGAGAGTGTGTACAAGGGAGAAATAGAGTGTGTACAAGGAGAGAGTGTGTACAAGAGAGAGATTGTGTACAAGGGAGAGGGTGTGTACAAGGGAAAGAGAGATTGAGTACAAGGGAGAGAGAGAGTGTGTAAAAGGGAGAGAGTGTGTAAAAGAGAGATAGTGTATACAATGGAGAGAGTGTGTACAAGGGATTGAGAGAGTGTGTTCAAGAGCGAGAGAGTGTGTACAATGGAGAGGAAGGGTGTGTACAAGGGGGAAATTGTATACAAGGGAGAGAGTGTGTACGAGGGAGAGAGTGTGTACAAGGGAGAGAGAGTGTGTACAAGGGAGAGAGTGTGTACAAGTGAGGGAGTGTGTTCAAGTGAGAGAGTGTGTACAAGGGAGAGAGTGTGTACAAGTGAGAGAGTGTGTACAAGGAAGAGAGAGTGTGTGGACACGGGAGAGAGTGTGTACAAGGGAGAGAGTGTGTATAAGGGAGAGAGAGAGTGTGTACAAGGGAGAAATAGAGTGTGTACATGGGAGAGAGTGTGTACAAGGGAGAGAGTGTGTACAAGGGAGAGAGTGCGCACAAGGGAGATTGTGTACAAGGGAGAGAGTGTGTGTACAAGGGAGAGAGTGTTTACAAGGGAGAGAGTGTGTACAAGGGATAAAGTGTGTACAAGGGAGAGAGTGTGTACAAGTGAGAGAGAGACTGTGTACAAGGGAGAGTGTTTACAAGGGAGAGAGTGTGTACAAGTGAGAGAGTGTGTACAAGGAAGAGAGAGTGTGTGTACAAGGGAGAGAGTGTGTACAAGGGAGAGAGTGTACAAGGGAGAGAGTTTGTACAAGGTAGAGAGTGTGTACAAGGGAGAGATACAGTGTGTACAAGGTAGAGAGACAGTGTGTACAAGGGAGAGAGTGTGTACAAGGAAGAGAGAGTGTGTGTACAAGGGAGAGAGTGTGTGTACAAGGGAGAGACTGTGTACAAGGGAGAGAGTGTGTACAAGGGAGAGATTGTGTTCAAGGGAGAGAGTGTGAACAAGGGAGAGATTGTGTACAAAGGAGAGAGTGTTTACAAGACAGAGTGTGTGTACAAGGGAGAGAGTGTGTACAAGGGAGAGAGACAGTGTGTACTTGGGAGAGAGTGTGAAGAGGGGGAGAGTGTGTACAAGGGAGAGAGTTAGTACAAGTTAGAGAGAGAGAGTTTGTACAAGTGAAAGAGTGTGTACAAGGGAGAGAGTGTACAAGGGAGAGAGTTTGTACAAGGGAGAGAGTGTGTACAAGGGAGAGATACAGTGTGTACAAGGTAGAGAGACAGTGTGTACAAGGGAGAGAGTGTGTACAAGGGAGAGAGGGTGTACAAGGGAGAGAGAGTGTGTGTACAAGGGAGAGAGAGTGTGTATAAGGGAGAGAGTGTGTACAAGTGAGAGAGTGTGTACAAGGGAGAGAGTGTGTACAAGGGAGAGACTGTGTACTAGGGAGAGAGTGTACAAGGGAGAGAGAGAGTGCGTACAAATGAGAGAGTATGTTCACGAAATAGAGTGTGTACAAGGGAGAGAGTGTGTACAAGGGATAGAGTGTATAAAAGGGAGAGAGAGTGTGTACAAGGGAGAGATTGTGTACAAGGGAGAGAGTGTGTACATGGGAGAGTGTGTGTACAAGGGAGAGAAAGAGTGTGTATAAGGGAGAGAGTGTGTACAAGGGAGAGTGTGTACAAGGGAGAGAGACAGTGTGTACAAGGGAGAGAGACAGTGGGTACAAGGGAGTGAGTGTGTACAAGGGAGAGAGAGAGTGTGTACAAGTGAGAGAGTGTGTACAAGGGAGAGATTGTGTACTAGTGAGAGAGTATGTCCAAGGGAGAGAGTGTGTACAAGTGAGAGAGAGACTGTGTACAAGGGAGAGTGAGTACAAGGGAGAGAGTGTGTACAAGTTAGAGAGTGTGTACAAGGAAGAGAGAGGGTGTGTACAAGCGAGAGATTGTGTACAAGGAGAGAGAGAGTGTGTACAAGGGAGAGAGAGAGTTTGTACAAGGAAGAGAGAGTGTGTGTACAAGGGAGAGAATGTGTACAAGTGAGAGAGTGTGTTCAAGGGAGAGAGTGTGTACAAGGGAGACAGTGTGTACAAGAGAGAGATTGTCTACAAGGGATAGTGTGTGTAAATTTGAGAGAGAGATTGTGTACAAGGGAGAGAGTGTGTACAAGGGAGAGCGAGAGTGTGTACAAGGGAGAGAGTGTGTACAAGGGAGAGTGTGTACAAGGGAGAGAGAGAGTGTGTACAAGGGAGAGAGAGAGTTTGTACAAGGAAGAGAGAGTGTGTGTACAAGGGAGAGAATGTGTACAAGTGAGAGAGTGTGTTCAAGGGAGAGAGTGTGTACAAGGGAGACAGTGTGTACAAGAGAGAGATTGTCTACAAGGGATAGTGTGTGTAAATTTGAGAGAGAGATTGTGTACAAGGGAGAGAGTGTGTACAAGGGAGAGCGAGAGTGTGTACAAGGGAGAGAGTGTGTACAAGGGAGAGTGTGTACAAGGGAGAATGTGTAAAAGGGAGAGAGCGAGTGTGTACAAGGGAGAGAATATATACAAGGGAGAGAGTGTGTACAAGGGAGAGAGAGATTGTGTACTAGGGAGAGAGACAGAGTGTACAAGGGAGAGAGTTTGTACAAGGGAGAGAGAGTGTGTGTACAAGTGAAAGAGTGTGTAAAAGGGAGAGAGTGTGTACAAGGGAGAGAGTGTGTACAAGTGAGAGAGTGTATACAAGGGAGAGAGTGTGTACAAGGGAGAGAGTGTTTACAAGGAAGAGAGTGTGTACAAGGGAGAAGTAGAGTGTAAAAGGGAGAGAGTGTGTACAAGAGAGAGATTGTATACAAGGGAGAGAGTGTGTACAGGGGAAAGAGAGATTTTGTACAAGGAAGAGAGAGAGTGTGTAAACGGGAGAGAGTGTGTAAAAGAGAGAGAGTGTATACAATGGAGAGAGTGTGTAAAAGGGATTGAGAGAGTGTGTACAAGGGAGAGAGAGTGTGTACAATGGAGAGAAAGTGTGTGTAAAAGGGAGAGAGTGTATACAAGGGAGAGAGTGTGTACAAGGGAGAGAGTGTGTACAAGGGAGAGAGAGAGTGTGTACAAGGGAGAGAGTGTGTACAAGTGAGGGAGTGTGTACAAGTGAGAGAGTGTGTACAAGGGAGAGAGTGTGTACAAGTGAGAGAGTGTGTACAAGGAAGAGAGAGTGTGTGGACACGGGAGAGAGTGTGTACAAGGAAGAGAGTGTGTATAAGGGAGAGAGTGTGTACAAGGGAGAAATAGAGTGTGTACAAGGGAGAGAGTGTGTACAAGGGAGAGAGTGTGTACAAGGTAGAGAGTGTGTACAATGGAGAGAGTGCGCACAAGGGAGAGTGTGTACAAGGGAGAGAGAGAGTGTGTACAAGGGAGTGAGTGTGTACAAGTGTGAGAGTGTGTATAAGGTAGAGAGTGTGTACAAGGGAGAAAGAGAGTGTGTACAAGGGAGAGAGTGTGTACAAGTGAGAGAGTGTGTAAAAGGAAGAGAGAGTGTGTGTACTTGGGAGAGAGTGTGTACCAGGGAGAGAGACAGTGTGTACAAGGGAGAGAGTGTGTAAAAGGGAGAGAGTGTGTAAAAGGGAGACAGTGTGTAAAAGGGAGAGAGAGAGTGTATACAAGGGAGAGAGAGAGTGTGTGTACGACGGAGAGAGAGAGTGTGTACAAGGGAGAGAGTGTGTACAAGGGTGAGAGAGAGTGTGTACAAGGGAGAGAGAGTGTATACAAGGAAGAGAGAGTGTGTGTACACGGGAGAGAGTGTGTACAAAAGAGAGAAACAACGTGTACAAGCGAGAGAGTCTGTACAAGGGAGATAGTGTGTACAAGGGAGAGAGTGTGTACAAGGGAGAGAGAGTGTGTACAAGGGAGAGAGAGAGTGTATACAAGGGAAAGAGAGTGTGTGTACCACGGAGAGAGAGTGTGTGTACAAGGGAGTGACTGTGTAAAAGGGAGAGAGTGTGTACAAGTGAGAGTGTGTGTACAAGGGAGAGAGTATGTACTAGGGAGAGAGTGTGTACAAGGGAGAGATTATGTACAAGGGAGAGAGTGTGTATAAGGGAGAGATTGTGTACAAGGGAGAGAGTGAGTACTAGGGAGAGAGAGAGTGTGTACTAGGGAGATAGAGAGTGTGTACAAGGGAGAAAGAGTGTGTGTACAAGTGAGAGAGTGTGTACAAGGGAGAGAGACAGTGTGAACAAGTGAGAGATTGTGTACAAGGGAGAGAGTGTATACAAGGGAGAGAGTGTGTACAAGGGAGAGAGAGAGTGTGTACAAGTGAGAGAGTGTGTACAAGGGAGAGATTGTGTAAAAGGGAGAGAGCGTTTACAAGGGAGAGAGTGTGTACAAGGGAGAGAGTGTGTACAAGGGAGAAATAGAGTGGGTACAAGGAGAGAGTGTGTACAAGAGAGAGATTGTGTACAAGGGAGAGGGTGTGTACAAGGGAAAGAGAGATTGAGTACAAGGGAGAGAAGAGTGTGTAAAAGGGAGAGAGTGTGTAAAAGAGAGAGAGTGTATACAATGGAGAGAGTGTGTACAAGGGATTGAGAGAGTGTGTACAAGAGAGAGAGAGTGTGTACAATGGAGAGGAAGGGTGTGTACAAGGGGGAAATTGTATACAAGGGAGAGAGTGTGTACGAGGGAGAGAGTGTGTACAAGGGAGAGAGAGTGTGTACAAGGGAGAGAGTGTGTACAAGTGAGGGAGTGTGTTCAAGTGAGAGAGTGTGTACAAGTGAGAGAGTGTGTACAGGAAGAGAGAGTGTGTGGACAAGGGAGAGAGTGTGTACAAGGGAGAGAGTGTGTATAAGGGAGAGAGAGAGTGTGTACAAGGGAGAAATAGAGTGTGTACATGGGAGAGAGTGTGTACAAGGGAGAGAGTGTGTACAAGGGAGAGAGTGCGCACAAGGGAGATTGTGTACAAGGGAGAGAGTGTGTGTACAAGGGAGAGAGTGTTTACAAGGGAGAGAGTGTGTACAAGGGATAAAGTGTGTACAAGGGAGAGAGTGTGTACAAGTGAGAGAGAGACTGTGTACAAGGGAGAGTGTTTACAAGGGAGAGAGTGTGTACAAGTGAGAGAGTGTGTACAAGGAAGAGAGAGTGTGTGTACAAGGGAGAGAGTGTGTACAAGGGAGAGAGTGTACAAGGGAGAGAGTTTGTACAAGGGAGAGAGTGTGTACAAGGGAGAGATACAGTGTGTACAAGGTAGAGAGACAGTGTGTACAAGGGAGAGAGTGTGTACAAGGAAGAGAGAGTGTGTGTACAAGGGAGAGAGTGTGTGTACAAGGGAGAGACTGTGTACAAGGGAGAGAGTGTGTACAAGGGAGAGATTGTGTTCAAGGGAGAGAGTGTGAACAAGGGAGAGATTGTGTACAAAGGAGAGAGTGTTTACAAGACAGAGTGTGTGTACAAGGGAGAGAGTGTGTACAAGGGAGAGAGACAGTGTGTACTTGGGAGAGAGTGTGAAGAGGGGGAGAGTGTGTACAAGGGAGAGAGTTAGTACAATTTAGAGAGAGAGTTTGTACAAGTGAAAGAGTGTGTACAAGGGAGAGAGTGTACAAGGGAGAGAGTTTGTACAAGGGAGAGAGTGTGTACAAGGGAGAGATACAGTGTGTACAAGGTAGAGAGACAGTGTGTACAAGGGAGAGAGTGTGTACAAGGAAGAGAGAGTGTGTGTACAAGGGAGAGAGTGTGTGTACAAGAGAGAGACTGTGTACAAGGGAGAGAGTGTGTACAAGGGAGAGATTGTGTTCAAGGGAGAGAGTGTGAACAAGGGAGAGATTGTGTACAAAGGAGAGAGTGTTTACAAGACAGAGTGTGTGTACAAGGGAGAGAGTGTGTACAAGGGAGAGAGACAGTGTGTACTTGGGAGAGAGTGTGAAGAGGGGGAGAGTGTGTACAAGGGAGAGAGTTAGTACAAGTTAGAGAGAGAGTTTGTACAAGTGAAAGAGTGTGTACAAGGGAGAGAGTGTACAAGGGAGAGAGTTTGTACAAGGGAGAGAGTGTGTACAAGGGAGAGATACAGTGTGTACAAGGTAGAGAGACAGTGTGTACAAGGGAGAGAGTGTGTACAAGGGAGAGTGTGTACAAGGGATAGAGTGTATAAAAGGGAGAGAGAGTGTGTACAAGGGAGAGATTGTGTACAAGGGAGAGAGTGTGTACAAGGGAGAGTGTGTACAAGGGAGAGAGACAGTGTGTACAAGGGAGAGAGACAGTGGGTACAAGGGAGTGAGTGTGTACAAGGGAGAGAGAGAGTGTGTACAAGTGAGAGAGTGTGTACAAGGGAGAGATTGTGTACTAGTGAGAGAGTGTGTCCAAGGGAGAGAGTGTGTACAAGTGAGAGAGAGACTGTATACAAGGGAGAGTGAGTACAAGGGAGAGAGTGTGTACAAGTTAGAGAGTGTGTACAAGGAAGAGAGAGGGTGTGTACAAGCGAGAGATTGTGTACAAGGGAGAGAGAGAGTGTGTACAAGGGAGAGAGAGAGTTTGTACAAGGAAGAGAGAGTGTGTGTACAAGGGAGAGAATGTGTACAAGTGAGAGAGTGTGTTCAAGGGAGAGAGTGTGTACAAGGGAGACAGTGTGTACAAGAGAGAGATTGTCTACAAGGGATAGTGTGTGTAAAAGTGAGAGAGAGATTGTGTACAAGGGAGAGAGTGTGTACAAGGGAGAGCGAGAGTGTGTACAAGGGAGAGAGTGTGTACAAGGGAGAGTGTGTACAAGGGAGAATGTGTAAAAGGGAGAGAGCGAGTGTGTACAAGGGAGAGAATATATACAAGGGAGAGAGTGTGTACAAGGGAGAGAGAGAGTGTGTACAAGGGAGAGAGAGAGTGTGTACAAGGGAGAGAGAGTGTGTGTACAAGGGAGAGAGTGTTTACAAGGGAGAGAATGTGTACAAGGGAGAGAGTTTGTACAAGGGAGAGAGTGTGTACAAGGGAGAGAGACAGTGTGTACTAGGGAGAGAGACAGAGTGTACAAGGGAGAGAGTGTGTACAAGGGAGAGAGAGTGTGTGTACAAGTGAAAGAGTGTGTAAAAGGGAGAGAGTGTGTACAAGGGAGAGAGTGTGTACAAGTGAGAGAGTGTATACAAGGGAGAGAGTGTGTACAAGGAAGAGAGTGTTTACAAGGAAGAGAGTGTGTACAAGGGAGAAGTAGAGTGTAAAAGGGAGAGAGTGTGTACAAGAGAGAGATTGTCTACAAGGGAGAGAGTGTGTACAAGGGAAAGAGAGATTTTGTACAAGGAAGAGAGAGAGTGTGTAAACGGGAGAGAGTGTGTAAAAGAGAGAGAGTGTATACAATGGAGAGAGTGTGTAAAAGGGATTGAGAGAGTGTGTACAAGGGAGAGAGAGTGTGTACAATGGAGAGAAAGTGTGTGTAAAAGGGAGAGAGTGTATACAAGGGAGAGAGTGTGTACAAGGGAGAGAGTGTGTACAAGGGAGAGAGAGAGTGTGGACACGGGAGAGAGTGTGTACAAGTGAGAGAGTGTGTACAAGGGAGAGAGTGTGTACAAGTGAGAGTGTGTGTACAAGTGAGGGAGTGTGTACAAGTGAGAGAGTGTGTACAAGGGAGAGAGTGTGTACAAGTGAGAGAGTGTGTACAAGGAAGAGAGAGTGTGTGGACACGGGAGAGAGTGTGTACAAGGAAGAGAGTGTGTATAAGGGAGAGAGTGTGTACAAGGGAGAAATAGAGTGTGTACAAGGGAGAGAGTGTGTACAAGGGAGAGAGTGTGTACAAGGGAGAGAGTGTGTACAATGGAGAGAGTGCGCACAAGGGAGAGTGTGTACAAGGGAGAGAGAGAGTGTGTACAAGGGAGTGAGTGTGTACAAGTGTGAGAGTGTGTATAAGGTAGAGAGTGTGTACAAGGGAGAAAGAGAGTGTGTACAAGGGAGAGAGTGTGTACAAGTGAGAGAGTGTGTAAAAGGAAGAGAGAGTGTGTGTACTTGGGAGAGAGTGTGTACCAGGGAGAGAGACAGTGTGTACAAGGGAGAGAGTGTGTAAAAGGGAGACAGTGTGTAAAAGGGAGACAGTGTGTAAAAGGGAGAGAGAGAGTGTATACAAGGGAGAGAGAGAGTGTGTGTACGACGGAGAGAGAGAGTGTGTACAAGGGAGAGAGTGTGTACAAGGGTGAGAGAGAGTGTGTACAAGGGAGAGAGAGTGTATACAAGGAAGAGAGAGTGTGTGTACACGGGAGAGAGTGTGTACAAAAGAGAGAAACAACGTGTACAAGCGAGAGAGTCTGTACAAGGGAGATAGTGTGTACAAGGTAGAGAGTGTGTACAAGGGAGAGAGAGTGTGTACAAGGGAGAGAGAGAGTGTATACAAGGGAAAGAGAGAGTGTGTACCACGGAGAGAGAGTGTGTGTACAAGGGAGTGACTGTGTAAAAGGGAGAGAGTGTGTACAAGTGAGAGTGTGTGTACAAGGGAGAGAGTATGTACTAGGGAGAGAGTGTGTACAAGGGAGAGATTATGTTCAAGGGAGAGAGTGTGTATAAGGGAGATAGAGAGTGTGTACAAGGGAGAAAGAGTGTGTGTACAAGTGAGAGAGTGTGTACAAGGGAGAGAGAGTGTGTGTACAAGTGAGAGAGTGTGTACAAGGGAGAGAGACAATGTGAACAAGTGAGAGATTGTGTACAAGGGAGAGAGTGTATACAAGGGAGAGAGTGTGTACAAGAGAGAGAGAGTGTGTGTAAGTGAGAGAGTGTGTACAAGGGAGAGATTGTGTAAAAGGGAGAGAGCGTTTACAAGGGAGAGAGTGTGTACAAGGGAGAGAGTGTGTACAAGGGAGAGAGTGTCCAAGGACGTGAGTGTGTACAAGGGAGAGATTGTGTACAGGGGAGAGAGTGTGTACGAGGGAGAGATTGTGTACAATGGAGAGAGTGTGTACAAGGGAGAAAGTGTGTACAAGGGAGAGTGTGTACAAGGGAGAGAGAGAGTGTCTACAAGGGAGAAAGAGTGTGTGTTCAAGGGAAAGAGTGTTTACAAGGGAGAGAGTGTGTACAAGGGAGAGAGTGTAGACAAGGGAGAGAGTGTGTACAAGGGAGAGAGACAGTGTGTACAAAGTAGAGAAACAGTGTGTACAAGGGAGAGTGTGTGTACAAGGTAGTGAGTGTGTACAAGGGAGAGAGAGAGTGTGTACAATGGAGAGAAAGTGTGTGTACAAAGGAGAGAGTGTGTACAAGGGAGAGAGTGTGTACAAGGGAGAGAGAGTGTGTGTACAAGGGAGAGAGTGTGTACAAGGGAGAGTGTGCACAAGTGAGAGAGTGTGTACAAGGGAGAGAGTGTACAAGTGAGAGAGTATGTAATAGGGAGAGATTGTGTACAAGGGAGAAAGAGAGTGTGTACAAGGGAGAGGGTGTGTACAAGGGAGAGAGACAGTGTGTACAAAAGTGAGAGTGTGTACAAGGGAGAGATTGTGTTCAAGGGAGAGTGTGTGTACAAGGGAGAGAGTGTACAAGGGAGAGAGTTTGTACAAGGGAGAGAGTGTGTACAAGGGAGAGAGACAGTGTGTTCAAGGGAGAGAGTGTGAACAGGGAGAGAGTGTGTACAAGGGAGAGAGTGAGTACAAGGGAGAGAGAGAGTTTGTACAAGTGAGAGATTGTGTACAAAGTAGAGAGTGTGTATAAGGGAGAGAGTGAGTACAAGGGAGAGGGTTTGTACAAGGGAGAGAGTGTGTACAAGGGAGAGATACAGAGTGTACAATGGAGAGAGACATAGTGTACAAGGGAGAGAGGGTGTACAAGGGAGAGAGTGTGTACAAGGGTGAAATAGAGTGTGTAAAAGTGAGTGTGTACAAGGGAGAGAGTGTGTACAAGGTAGAGAGTTGTAAAAGGAGAGAGTGTGTACAAGGGAGAGAGGCTGTGAACAAGGGAGAGAGAGTGTGTACAAGGGAGAGAGTGTGTACAAGGGAGAGAGTGTGTACAATGGAGAGAGTGTGTACAAGGGAGAGAGTTTGTACAACGGAGAGACTGTACAAGGGAGAGAGAGATTGTGTACAAGTGAGAGAGTGTGTTCACGGGAGAGAGTGTGTACAAGGGAGAGAGTGTGTACAAAGGAGAGAGAGAGTGTGTACAAGGGAGAGAGAGTTTGTGTACAAGGGAGAGATTGCATACAAGGGAGAGAGTGTGAACAAGGGAGAGAGTGTTTACAAGGGAGAGAGTGTGTACCAGGGAGAAATAGAGTGTGTAAAAGGGAGAGAGTGTTAAAAAATAGAGAGATTTATACAATGGAGAGATTGTGTACAAGGGATTGAGAGAGTGTGTACAAGGGAGAGAGAGTGTGTACAATGGAGAGAAAGTGTGTGTACAAGGGAGGGAGTGTATACAAGGGAGAGAGTGTGTACAAGGGAGAGAGTGTGTACAAGGGAGATAGAGAGTGTGTACAAGGGAGAGAGTGTGTACAAGTGAGGGAGTGTGTACAAGTGAGAGAGTGTGTACAAGGGAGAGAGTTTGTACAAGTGAGAGAGTGTACAAGGAAGAGAGAGTGTGTGGACACGGGAGAGAGTGTGTATAAGGAAGAGAGTGTGTATAAGGGAGAGAGTGTGTACAAGGGAGAAATAGAGTGTGTACAAGGGAGAGAGTGTGTACAAGGGAGAGAGTGTGTACAAGGGAGAGAGTGTGTACAAGGGAGAGAGTGAGCACAAGCGAGAGTGTGTACAAGGGAGAGAGAGTGTATACAAGGAAGAGAGATTGTGTGTACACGGGAGAGAGTGTGTACAAGGGAGAGAGACAACGTGTACAAGGGAGAGAGTCTGTAAAAGGGAGATAGTGTGTACAAGGGAGAGAGTGTGAACTAGGGAGGGAGAGTGTGTACAAGGGAGAGAGAGAGTGTGTACGAGGGAGAGAGAGAGTGTGTACCAGGGAGATAGAGTGTGTGTACAAGGAAGTGACTGTGTAAAAGGGTGAGAGTGTGTACAAGGGAGAGAGTGTGTACAAGGGAGAGAGTGTGTACAAGGACAAGAGTGTGTACTAGGGAGAGATTGTGTACAGGGAAGAGAGTGTGTACGAGTGAGAGATTGTGTACAAGGGAGAGAGTGTGTACAAGGGAGAGAGTGTGTACAAGGGAGAGTGTGTACAAGGGAGAGAGAGAGTGTCTACAAGGGAGAGAATGTGTACAAGGGAGAGAGTGTGTACAAGGGAGAGAGGGAGAGTGTACAACGGAGAGAGAGAGTGTGTACAAGGGAGAGAGAGTGAGTGTTCAAGGGAAAGAGTGTTTACAAGGGAGAGAGTGTGTACAAGGGAGAGAGTGTGGACAAGGGAGAGAGTGTGTACAAGGGAGAGAGACAGTGTGTACAAAGAGGAGAAACAGTGTGTACAAGGGAGAGTGTGTGTACAAGGGAGCGAGTGTGTACAAGGGAGAGAGAGAGTGTGTACAAGTGAGAAAGTGTGTACAAGGGAGAGAGTGTATACAAGGGAGAGAGTGTGTACAAGGTAGAGAGAGTGTGTACAAGGGAGAGAGTGTACAAGTCAGAGAGGGAGAACAAGGGAGAGAGTGTGTACAAGGGAGAGAGTGTGTACAAGGGAGAGAGTGTACAGTGAGAGAGAGTGTGTGTACAAGTGAGAGAGTGTGTTCAAGGGAGAAAGTGTGTACAATGGAGAGAGTGTGTACATGGGAGAGAGAGAGAGTTTGTACAAGGAAGAGAGAGTGTGTGTACAAGTGAGAGAGTGTGTTCAAGGGAGAGAGTGTGTACAATGGAGATAGTGTGTACACGGAGGAGAGTGTGTGTACAAGGGAGAGAGTGTGTACAAGTGAGAGAGAGTGTTCAAGGGAGAGAGTGTGTACAAGGGAGAGAGTGTGTACAAGAGAGAGATTGTCTAAAAGGGAGAGTGTGTGTAAAAGGGAGACAGAGATTATGTACTAGGGAGAGAGTGTGTACAAGGGAGAGAGAGTGTGTACAAGGGAGAGAGTGTGTACAAGAGAGAGTGTATACAACGGAGAGAGTGTGTACAAGGGATTTATAGAGTGTGTACAAGGGAGAGAACGAGTGTGTACAATGGAGAGAAAGTGTGTGTACAAGGGAGAGAGTGTGTACAAGGGAGAGAGTGTGTACAAGGGAGCGTGAGTGTATGTACAAGGGAGAGAGTGTGTACAAGGGAGAGTGTGCACAAGTGAGAGAGAGAGAGTGTGTACAAGGGAGAGAGTGTACAAGTGAGAGAGTATGTAAAAGGGAGAGAGTGTGTACAAGGGAGAAAGAGAGTGTGTACAAGGGAGAGGGTGTGTACAAGGGAGAGAGACAGTGTGTACAAAGGGAGAGTGTGTACAAGGGAGAGATTGTGTTCAAGGGAGAGTGTGTGTACAAGGGAGAGATTTTGTAAAAGGGAGAGTGTTTACAAGGCAGAGTGTGTGTACAAGGGAGAGAGTGTGTACAAGGGAGAGAGACAGTGTGTTCAAGGGAGAGAGTGTGAACAGGGAGAGAGTGTGTACAAGGGAGAGAGTGAGTACAAGGGAGAGAGAGAGTGTGTACAAGTGAGAGATTGTGTACAAGGGAGAGAGTGTGTATAAGGGAGAGAGTGAGTACAAGGGAAAGTGTGTGTACAAGTGAGAGAGTGTGTACAAGGAAGAGAGAGTGTGTGGACACGAGAGAGAGTGTGTACAAGGAAGAGAGTGTGTATAAGGGAGAGAGTGTGTACAAGGGAGAAATAGAGTGTGTACAAGGGAGAGAGTGTATACAAGGGAGAGAGTGTGTACAAGGGAGAGGATGTGTACAATGGAGAGAGTGCGCACAAGGGAGAGAGTGTACAAGGGAGAAAGAGTGTGTGTACAAGGGAGTGAGTGTGTACAAGTGAGAGTGTGTGTATAAGGGAGAGAGTGTGTACAAGGGAGAAAGAGAGTGTGTACAAGGGAGAGAGTGTGTACAAGTGAGAGAGTGTGTAAAAGGAAGAGAGAGTGTGTGTACATGGGAGAGAGTGTGTACCAGGGAGAGAGACAGTGTGTACAAGGGAGAGAGTGTGTACAAGGGAGAGAGTGTGTAAAAGGGAGACAGTGTGTAAAAGGGAGAGAGAGAGTGTATACAAGGGAGAGAGAGAGTGTGTGTACGAGGGAGAGAGAGAGTGTGTACAATGGAGAGGAAGTGTGTGTACAATCGAGAGAGTATGTACAAGGGAGAGAGTGTGTACAAGGGAGAAAGATTGTACAAGGGAGAGAGTGCGTACAAGGGAGAATGTGTACAAGGGAGAGAGAGATTGTGTACAAGGGAGAGCGTGTGTACAAGTGAGAGAGTTTGTATGAGGGAGAGAGTGTGTACAAGGGAGAAAGAGAGTGTGTACAAGTGAGAGAGTGTGAAAAATGGAGAGAGTGTTTACAAGGGAGAGATTGTGTACAAGGGAGCGAGTGTACAAGGGAGAGAGAGGGTGTGTACAAGTTAGAGAGTGTGTTCAAGGGAGAGAGTATGTACAAGGGAGAGAGTGTGTAAAAGGGAAAGAGTGTGTAAAAGGGAGAGAGAGAGTGTGTGTACAAGAGAGAGAGACAGTGTGTACTAGGTAGAGAGTGTGTACAAGGGAGAGAGTGTGTAAAAGGGAGAGAGTGTGTAAAAGGGAGAGAGAGAGTGTGTGTACAAGGGAGAGAGAGAGAGTGTGTGTATGAGGGAGAGAGAGTGTGTACAAGGGAGAGAGTGTGTACAAGTGAGAGAGAGAGTGTGTACAAGGGAGAGAGAGAGTGTATCCAAGGGAGAGAGAGTGTGTGTACAAGTGAGAGAGTATGTACAAGGGAGAGAGACAGTGTGAACAAGGGAGAGATTTTGTACAAGGGAGAGAGTGTATACAAGGGACAGAGTGTGTACAAGGAAGAGAGAGAATGTGTACAAGTGAGACAGTGTGTACAAGGGAGAGAGTATATAAAAGGGAGAGAATGTGTATAAGGGAGAGAGTGTGTACAAGGGAGAGAATGTGTACAAGGGAGAGATTGTGTTGAAGGGAGAGAGTGTGTACAAGGGAGAGTTTGTGTACAAGGGAGAGAGTGTTTACAAGGCAGAGATTGTGTACAAGGGAGAGAGTGTGTTCAAGGGAGAGAGACAGTGTGTACAAGGGAGAGAGTGTGTACAGGGGGAGAGTGTGTACAAGGGAGAGAGTGAGTACAAGGGAGAGAGTGTGCACAAGGGAGAGAGTGTGTACAAGGGAGAGAGTGTGTACAAGGGAGCGAGTGTACAAGGGAGAGAGAGGGTGTGTACAAGTTAGAGATTGTGTTCAAAGGAGAGAGTATGTGCAAGGGAGAGAGTGTGTACAAGTGAGAGAGTGTGTACAAGGGAGAGAGTGTGTTCAAGGAAGAGAGTGTGTAAAAGAGAGAGATTGTGTACAAAAGAGAGTGTGTGTAAAAGGGAGAGAGAGATTGTGTACGAGGGAGAGTGTGTGTACAAGGGAGAGAGTGTGTACAAGGGAGAGAGAGTGTGTAAAAGGGAGAGAGTGTGTACAAGTGAGAGGTTGTGTACAAGGGATTGAGAGAGTGTGTAAAAGGGAGAGTGAGAGTGTGTACAATGGAGAGAAAGTGTGTGTAAAATGGAGAGAGTGTGTACAAGGGAGAGAGTGTGTACAAGGGAGAAAGTTTGTACAAGGGAGAGAGTGCGTACAAGGGAGAGTGTGTACAAGGGAGAGAGAGAGTGTGTACAAGGGAGAGAGTGTATACAAGTCACAGAGTGTGTACAAGGGAGAGAGTGTGTACAAGGGAGAAAGAGAGTGTGTACAAGGGAGAGAGTGTGTACAAGTGAGAGAGTGTGTACAAAGAGGAGAGAGTGTGTGTACATGGGAGACAGTGTGTACAAGGGAGAGAGACAGTGTGTACAAGGGAGAGAGTGTGTACAAAGGGAAGAGTGTGTACAAGGGAGAGAGAGAGTGTGTACAAGGGAGAGAGTCTGTGCAAGGGAGAGTGTGTGTACACAGGAGAGAGTGTGTACAAGAGAGAGACAATGTGTACAAGGGAGAGAGTCTGTACAAGGAAGAGAGATTTTGTGTACAAGGGAGAGAGAGTGAGTACAAGGGAGAGAGTGTGTACAAGTGAGAGAGTGTGAACAAGGGAGAGAGTGTGTACAAGGGAGAGATTGTGTACAAGGGAGCGAGTGTTTAAGGGAGAGAGAGGGTGTGAACAAGTTAGAGAGTGTGTTCACGGGAGAGAGTGTGTACAAGTGAGAGAGTGTGTACAAGGAAGAGAGTGTGTTCAAGGGAGAGAGTGTGTACAAGAGAGAGATTGAGTACAATGGAGAGTGTGTGTAAAAGGGAGAGAGAGATTGTGTACGAGGGAGACAGTGTGTACACGGGAGAGAGAGATGGTGTACAAGGTAGAGAGAGAGTATGTACAAGGGAGAGATTGTGTACAAGTGAGAGATTGTATACAAGGGATTGAGAGAGTGTGTAAAGGTGAGCGAGAGTGTGTACAATGGAGAGAAAGTGTGTGTACAAGGGAGAGAGTGTGTACAAGTGAGAGAGTGTGTACAAGGGAGAGAGTGTGTACAAGTGAGAGATTGTGTACAAGGGATTGAGAGAGTGTGTCAAAGTGAGAGAGAGAGTGTGTACAAAGGAGAGAAACTGTGTGGACAGGGGAGAGAGTGTGTACAAGGTAGAGAGTGTGTACAAGGGAGAAAGTTTGTACAAGGGAGAGAGTGTGTACAAGGGAGAGTGTGTACAAGGGAGAGAGAGTCTGTGTACAAGGGAGAGAGTGTAAACAAGTCAGAGAGTGTGTACAAGGGAGAGAGTGTGTACAAGGGAGAAAGAGAGTGTGTACAAGGGAGAGAGTTTGTACAAGTGAGAGAGTGTGTACAAGGAGGAGAGAGAGAGAGTGTGTGTACAAGGGAGAGAGAGTGTGTGTACAAGTGAGAGAGTGTGTACAATGGAGAGATTGTGTAAAAGGGAGAGAGCGTTTACAAGGGAGAGAGTGTGTACCAAGTAGACAGACAATGTGTACTAGGGAGAGAGACAGTGTGTACAAGGGAGAGAGTGTGTACAAAGGGGAGAGTGTGTACAAGGGAGAGAGAGAGTGTGTACAAGGGAGAGAGTCTGTGCAAGGGAGAGTGTGTGTAAAAGGGAGAGAGAGATTGTGTACAATGGAGAGAGTGTGTACAAGGGAGAGGGAGATTGTGTACAAGGGAGAGAGAGAGTGTGTACAAGGGAAAGAGTGTGTACAAGGGAGAGAGTGTGTAAAAGGGAGAGAGTGTACAAGGGAGATAGTGTGTACAAGTGAGAGAGTGTGTACAAGGGAGAGGGTGTGTACAAGGGAGAGTCTGTGCAAGGGAGAGTGTGTGTAAAAGGGAGAGAGAGATTGTGTACAATGGAGAGAGTGTGTACAAGGGAGAGGGAGATTGTGTACAAGGGAGAAAGAGAGTGTGTACAAGGGAGAGAGTTTGTACAAGTGAGAGTGTGTGTACAATGGAGAGATTGTGTAAAAGGGAGAGAGCGTTTACAAGGGAGAGAGTGTGTACCAAGTAGACAGACAATGTGTACTAGGGAGAGAGACAGTGTGTACAAAGGGGAGAGAGGGTATACAAGGGAGAGAGAGAGTGTGTACAAGTGAGAGAGTGTGTACAAGGGAGAGAGTGTGTACAAGTGAGAGAGTGTGTACAAGGGAGAGGGTGTGTACAAGAGAGAGATTGTGTACAAGGGAGAGTGTGTGTAAAAGGGAGAGAGAGATTGTGTACAAGAGAGAGAGTGTGTACAAGGGAAAGAGAGATTGTGTACAAGGGAGAGAGAGAGTGTGTACAAGGGAGAGAGTGTGTACAAGGGATTGAGAGGGTGTGTACAAGGGAGAGAGAGTGTGTACAATGGGGAGAAAATATGTGTACATGGGAGAGAGTGTATACAAAGGAGAGAGTGTGTACAAGGGAGAGAGTGTGTACAAGGGAGAGAGAGAGTGTGTACAAGGGAGAGAGTGTGTACAAGGGAGAGAGTGTGTACAAGTGAGAGAGTGTGTACAAGGAAGAGAGAGTGTGTGAACACGGGAGAGAGTACTTACAATGGAGAGAGTGTGTACAAGTGAGAGAGTGTGTACAAGGGAGAAATAGAGTGTGTACCATGGAGAGAGTGTGTACAAGGGAGAGAGTGTGTACAAGGGAGAAAGTTTGTACAAGGAAGAGAGTGCATACAAGGGAGAGTGTGTACAAGGGAGAGAGAGAGTGTGTACAAGGGAGAGAGTCTCTACAAGTCACAGAGTGTGTACAAGGGAGAGAGTGTTTACAACGGAGAAAGAGAGTGTGTACAAGGAGAGAGTGTGTACAAGTGAGAGTGTGTACAAGGAGGAGAGAATGTGTGTACATGGGAGACAGTGTGTACAAGGGAGAGAGACAGTGTGTACAAGGGAGAGAGTGTGTACAAAGGGGAGAGTGTGTACAAGGGAGAGAGAGAGTGTGTACAAGGGAGAGAGTCTGTGCAAGGGAGAGTGTGTGTACAGAGGAGAGAGTGTGTACAAGAGAGAGACAATGTGTACAAGGGAGAGAGTCTGTACAAGGAAGAGAGATTGTGTGTACAAGGGAGAGAGAGTGAGTACAAGGGAGAGAGTGTGTACAAGTGAGAGAGTGTGAACAAGGGAGAGAGTGTGTACAAGGGAGAGATTGTGTACAAGAGAGCGAGTGTTTAAGAGAGAGAGAGGGTTTGTACAAGTTAGAGAGTGTGTTCCAGGGAGAGAGTGTGTACAAGTGAGAGAGTGTGTACAAGGGAGAGAGTGTGTTCAAGGGAGAGAGTGTGTACAAGAGAGAGATTGAGTACAAGGGATTGAGAGAGTGTGTACAATGGAGAGAGAGTGTGTGTAAAAGGGAGAGAGTGTGTACAAGGGAGAAATAGAGTGTGTACAAGGGAGAGAGTGTGTAGAAGGGAGAGAGTGTGTACAAGGGGGAGTGTGTGTACAAGGGAGAGAGTGCATACAAGGGAGAGTGGGTACAAGGGAGAGAGAGAGTGTGTAAAAGGGAGAGAGTGTGTACAAGGGAGAGAGTGTGTACAAGTGAGAAAGTGACTAAAATTGAGACAGTGTGTACAAGGGAGAGAGTATGTACAAGGGAGAGAGTGTGTACAAGTGAGAGATTGTGTACATGGGAGACAGTGTGTACAAGGGAGGCATTGTGTACAAGGGAGAGAGTGTGTACAAGAAAGAGAGTGTGTACAAGGGAGAGAGTGTGTACACGGGAGAGATTGTGTACAAGGGATTGAGAGAGTGTGTCAAAGTGAGAGAGAGAGTGTGTACAATGGAGAGAGAGTGTGTGTAAAAGGGAGAGAGTGTGTACAAGGGAGAGAGTGTGTACAAGTGAGAGATTGTGTACAAGGGATTGAGAGAGTGTGTCAAAGTGAGAGAGAGAGTGTGTACAATGGAGAGAGAGTGTGTGTAAAAGGGAGAGAGTGTGTACAAGGGAGAGAGTGTGTACAAGGGAGAAAGTTTGTACAAGGGCGAGAATGTGTACAAAGGGGAGAGTGTGTACAAGGGAGACAGAGAGTGTGTACAAGGTAGAGAGTCTGTACAAGGGAGAGAGTGTGTACAAGGGAGAGAGTGTGTACAAGGGAGAGAGAGAGTGTGTACAAGGGAGAGAGAGAGTGTGTGTACAAGGGAGAGAGAGAGTGTGTACAAGTGAGAGAGTGTGTATAATGGAGAGATTGTGTAAAAGGGAGAGAGCGTTTACAAGGGAGAGAGTGTGTACCAAGTAGACAGACAGTGTGTACAAGGGAGAGAGACAGTGTGTACAAGGGAGAGAGGGTATTCAAGGGAGAGAGAGAGTGTGTACAAGTGAGAGAGTGTGTACAAGGGAGAGAGTGTGTACAAGTGAGAGAGTGTGTACAAGGGAGAGGGTGTGTACAAGAGAGAGATTGTGTACAAGGGAGAGTGTGTGTAAAAGGGAGAGAGATATTGTGTACAAGGGAGAGAGTGTGTACAAGGGAAAGAGAGATTGTGTACAAGGGAGAGAGAGAGTGTGTACAAGGGAGAGAGTGTGTACAAGAGAGAGAGTGTATACAATGGAGAGAGTGTGTACAAGGTATTGAGAGAGTGTGGACAAGGGAGAGAGAGTGTGTACAATGGAGTGAAAATGTGTGTACATGGGAGAGAGTGTATACAAGGGAGAGAGTGTGTACAAGGGACAGAGTGTGTACAAGGGAGAGAGAGAGTGTGTACAAGGGAGAGAGTGTGTACAAGGGAGAAATAGAGTGTGTACAAGGGAGAGAGTGTGTACAAGGGAGAGAGTGTGTACAAGGAAGAGAGAGTGTGTATACACGGTTGAGAGTGTGTACAAGGGAGAGTGTGTGTACAAGGGAGAGAGTGTGTACAAGGGAGAAATAGAGTGTGTACAAGGGAGAGAGTGTGTAGAAGGGAGAGAGTGTGTACAAGGGAGAGTGTGTGTACAAGGGAGAGAGTGCATACAAGGGATAGTGGGTACAAGGGAGAGAGAGAGTGTGTACAAGGGAGAGAGTGTGTACAAGGGAGAGAGTGTGTACAAGTGAGAGATTGTGTACGTGGGAGACAGTGTGTAAAAGGGAGGGATTGTGTACAAGGTAGAGAGTGTGTACAAGAAAGAGAGTGTGTACAAGGGTGAGAGTGTGTACACGGGAGAGATTATGTACAAGGGAGAGAGAGAGTGTGTACAAGGGAGAGACAGAGTGTGTACACGGGAGATAGAGTGTGTGTAGAAGTGAGAGAGTATGTAAAAGGGAGATAGACAGTGTGAACAAGGGAGAGATTGTGTACAAGGGAGAGAGTTTATAAAAGGGAGAGAGGGTGTACAAGGGAGAGAGAGAGTGTGAACAAGGGAGAGAGTGTGTACAAGGGAGAGAATGTGTACAAATGAAAGAGTATGTACAAGTGAGAGAGTGTGTACAAGGGAGAGAGTGTGTACAAGGGAGGGAGTGTGTACAAGGGAGAGATTTTGTTGAAGGGAGAAAGTGTGTATAAGTGAGAGATTGTTTACAAGGGAGAGAGTGTGTACAAGGCAGAGAGAGTGTACAAGGGAGAGAGTGTGTCCAAGGGAGAGAGACAGTGTGTACAAGGGAGAGAGTGTGTACAGGGGGAGAGTGTGTACAAGGAAGAGAGTGTGTACAAGGGAAAGAGAGAGTGTGTACAAGTGAGAGAGTGTGTACAAGTGAGAGAGTGTGTACAAGGGAGAGAGTGTGTACAAGGTAGAGAGTGTGTACAAGGTAGAGAGTGTGTACAAGGGAGAGAGTGTGTACAAGGGAGACAGTGAGTACAAGGGATAGAGAGAGTGTGTACAAGGGAGAGAGAGAGTGTGTACAAGGGTGAAAGGTTTCTCTGTACAAGTGAGAGATTGTGTACAAAAGAAAGAGACAGTGTGAACAAGGGAGAGATTGTGTACAATGGAGAGAATGTATACAAGGGAGAGAGTGTGTACAAGGGAGAGAGAGAGAGTGTGCACAAGTGAGAGAGTGTGTACAAGGGAGAGAGTGTGTAAAAGGGACAGATCATGTACAAGGGAGAGTGTGTGTACAAGGGAGAGAGACAGTGTGTACAAGGAAGAGAGAGAGTGTGTACAAGGGATAGAGAGAGTGTGTACAAGGGAGAGAGAGAGTGTGTACAAGGGAGAGAGTGTGTACAAGGGAGAGAGTGTTTACAAGGGAGAGAGAGAGTGTGTAAAAGGGAGAGAGTGTGTACAAGGGAGAGAGTTTGTACAAGGGAGAGAGTGTTTACAAGGGAGCGAGAGAGTGTGTACAAGTGAGACAGTGTGTACGAGGGAGAGAGTGTATAAAAGGGAGAGAATGTGTACAAGGGAGAGAGTGTGTACAAGGGAGAGCGTGTGTAAAAGGGAGAGATTGTGTTCAAGGGAGAGAGTATGTACAAGGTAGAGATTGTGAACAAGGGAGAGAGTGTTTACAAGGCAGAGAGTGTGTACAAGGGAGAGAGTGTGTACAAGGTAGAGAGACAGTGTGCACGAGGGAGAGAGTGTGTACAGCGGGAGAGTGTGTACAAGGGAGAGAGTGAGTACAAGGGAGAGAGAGAGTGAGTACAAGTGCGAGAGTGTGAACAAGGGAGAGAGTGTGTACAAAGGAGAGAGTGTGTACAGGGGAGAGTGTGTGTACAAGGGAGAGAGACAGTGTGTACGTGGGAGAGAGAGAGTGTGTACAAGGGAGAGAGAGAGTGTGTACAATGAAGAGATTGTGTACAAGGGACAGAGTGTGTATAAGGAGAGAGACAGTGTGTACAAGGGAGAGAGTCTGTACAAGGGAGAGAGTGTGTACAAGGGAGAGAGTGTGTACAAGGGTGAGAGAGAGAGTGTACAAGAGAGAGAGAGAGTGTGTACAAGTGAGAGAGTGTGTACAAGGGAGAGATTGTATAAAAGTGAGAGAGCGTTTACAAGGGAGAGAGTGTGTTCAAGGGAGAGAGACAGTGTGTACATGGGAGAGAGACAGTGTACAAGGGAGAGAGTGTGTATAAGGGAGAAGGAGAAGGTGTACAAGTGACAGAGTGTGTACAAGGGAGAGAGTGTGTACAAGTCAGAGAGTGTGTACAAGGGAGAGAGAGAGAGAGTGTACAAGGGAGAGATTGACTGTGTACAAGTGACAGAGTGTGTACAAGGGAGAGATTGTGTACAAGTGAGAGAGTGTGTACAAGAGAGAGAGTGTGTACAAGAGAGTGAGAGAGTGTGTACAAGGGAGAGAGAGAGTGTATACAAGGGAGAGAGAGACTCTGTGTACGAGGGAGAGAGAGTGTGTGTACACGGGAGAGAGTGTGTACAAGGGTGAGAGAGAGTGTGTACAAGGGAGAGAGAGAGTGTATACAAGGAAGAGAGAGTGTGTGTACACGGGAGAGAGTGTGTAAAAGGGAGAGAGACAATGTGTACAAGGGAGAGAGTCTGTACAAGGAAGAGAGAGTGTGTGTACAAGGGAGAGAGAGTTTGTACAAGGGAGAGATTGTGTACAAGTGAGCGAGTGTACAAGGGAGAAAGAGGGTGTGTACAAGTTAGAGAGTGTGTTCAAGGGAGAGAGTGTGTTCAAGGGAGAGAGTGTGTACAAGTGAGAGAGTGTGTACAAGGGAGAGAGTGTGTACAAGGGATAGCGTGTACAAGAGAGAGATTGTGTACAAGGGAGAGTGTGTGTATAAGGGAGAGAGAGATTGTGTACAATGGAGAGAGTGTGTACAAGGGAAAGGGAGATTGTGTACAAGGGAGAGAGAGAGTGTGTACAAGGGAAAGAGTGTGTACAAGTGCGAGATTGTGTACAAGGGATTGAGAGAGTGTGTGCAAGGGACAAAGAGAGTGTGTACAATGGAGAGAAAGTGTGTGTACAAGGGAGAGAGTGTGTAGAAGGGAGACAGTGTGTACAAGGGAGAAAGTTTGTACAAGGGAGAGAGTGCGTACAAGGGAGAGTGTGTACAAAGGAGAGAGAGAGTTTGTACAACGGAGAGAGTGTGTACAGGTGAGAGAGTGTGTATAAGGGAGAGAGTGTGTACAAGGGAGAAAGAGAGTGTGTACAAGGGAGAGAGTGTGTACAAGTGAGAGAGTGTGTACAAGGAAGAGAGAGTGTGTTTACACGGGAGAGAGTGTATACAAGGGAGAGAGACAGTGTGTACAAGGGAGAGAGTGTGTACAAGGGAGAGAGTGGGTAACAGGGAGAGAGTGTGTAATAGGGAGAGAGAGTGTGTGTGTACAAGGGAGAGAGTGTGTACAAGGGAGAGAGTGTGAACAAGGGAGAGAGAGAGTGTGTACAAGGGAGAGAGAGAGTGTATACAAGGGAGAGAGAGTGTGTGTACACGTGAGAGAGAGTGTACATGGGAGAGAGACAGTGTGAACAAGGGTGAGATTTTGTACAAGGGAGAGAGTGTATACAAGGGAGAGAGTTTGTACAAGGGAGAGAGAGTGTGTGTACAAGTGAGACAGTGTGTACAAGGGAGAGAGTGTATAAAAGGGAGAGAGTGTGCACAAGGGAGAGAGTGTGTACAAGGGAGAGAGTGAGTACAAGTGAGAGATTGTGTTCAAGGGAGAGAGTGTGTACAAGGGAGAGATTGTGTACAAGTGAGAGAGTGTTTACAAGGCAGAGAGTGTGTACAAGGAAGAGAGTGTGTAAATGGGAGAGAGACAGTGTGTAAAAGGGACAGAGTGTGTACGGGGGAGAGTGTGTACAAGGGAGAGAGTGAGTACAACGGAGAGAGAGAGAGTGAGTACAAGTGCGAGAGTGTGTACAAGGGAGAGAGTGTGTACAAGGGAGAGAGTGTGTACAAGGGTGAGAGTGTGTACAAGGGAGAGAGTGTGTACCAGTGAGAGAGAAAGTGTGTACAAGGGAGAGAGACAGAGTGTAAAAGGGAGAGAGTGTGTACAAAGGAGAGAGTGTGTACAAGGGAGAGAGAGGGTGTGTACAAGTGAGAGAGTGTGTACAAGTGAGAGAGTGAGTACAAGTGAGAGAGTGTGTACAAGGGAGAGAGTATGTACAAGGGAGAGAGTGTGTACAAGGGAGAGATTGTGTACAAGGGAGAGAGTGTGTACAAGGGAGAGATTGTGTACATGGGAGAGAGTGAGTACAAGGGAGAGAGAGAGTGTGTACAAGGGAGACAGAGAGTGTACAAGGGAGAAAGAGTGTGTGTACAAGTGAGAGAGTGCGTACAAGGGAGAGAGACAGTGTGAACACGTGAGAGATTGTGTACAAGGGAGAGAGTGTATACAAGGGAGAGAGTGTGTACAAGGGAGAGAGAGAGTGTGTACAAGTGAGAGAGTTGTACAAGGGAGAGAGTGTGTAAAAGGGACAGAGTGTGTACAAGGGAGAGAGTGTGTAAAAGGGAGAGAGTGTGTACAAGGGAGAGAGACAGTGTGTACAAGGGAGAGGGTATGTACAAGGCAGAGAGTGTGTACAAGGGAGAGTGTGTACAAGGGAGAGAGTGTGTACAAGTGAGAGAGTGGGTTCAAGGGAGAGATTGTGTACAAGGGAGAGAGTGTATACAAGTGAGAGAGTGTGTACAAGGGAGAGAGTGTGTACAAGGGAGAGAGTGTGTACAAGAGAGAGATTGTGTACAAGGGAGAGAGTGTGTAAAAGGGAGAGGGATTGTGTACAAGGGAGAGAGTGTGTACAAGAGAGAGAGAGATTGTGTACAAGGGAGAGAGAGAGTGTTTACAAGTGAGAGAGTGTGTACAAGGGAGAGAGTGTGTAGAAGGGAGAGAGTCTGTACAAGGGAGAGATTGTGTTCAAGGGAGAGAGTGTGTAAAAAGGAGAGAGAGATTGTGTACAAGGGACAGAGTGTGTACAAGGGAGAGAGTGTGTACAAGGGAGAGAGTGTATACAAGGTAGAGAGTGTTTACAAGGGAGAGAGAGAGTGTGTACAAGGAGAGAGTGTGTACAAGGGAGAGAGTCCGTACAAGGGAGAGTGTGTAAAAGGGAGAGAGAGTGTCTGTGTACCATGTAGAGAGAGAGTGTGTACAAGGAAGAGAGAGTGTGTGTGCAAGGGAGAGAGTGTGTACAAGGGAGAGAGTGTGTGTACAAGGGAGAGAGAGAGAATGTGTACAAGGGCGAGAGAGAGTGTGTACAAGGGAGAGAGTTTGTACATTCAGACAGTGTGTACAAGGGAGAGAGTGTGTATAATTGAGAGAGTGCGCACAAGGGAGAGTGTGTACAAGGGAGAGAGAGAGTGTGTACAAGGGAGTGAGTGTGTACAAGTGAGAGAGTGTGTATAAGGGAGAGAGTGTGTACAAGGGAGAGGGTGTGTAAAAGGGAGAGATCGTTTACAATGGAGGGAGTTTGTACAAGGGAGAGAGACAGTGTGTACAAGGGAGAGAGAGAGTGTGTACTAGGGAGAGAGTGAGTGTGTATAAGGGAGAGAGTGTGTACAAGGGAGAGAGTGTTAACAAGGGAGAGAGACAGTGTGTACAAAAGAGAGAGTGTGTACAAGGGAGAGAGTGCGTACAAGGGAGAGTTGTACAAGGGAGAGAGAGTGTGTGTGCAAGGGAGAGAGTGTGTACAAGTGCGAGAGTGTGTACAAGGGAGAAAGTGTGTAGAAAGGAGAAAGAGAGTGTGTACAAGAAAGAGTGTATACAAGGGAGAGAGAGAGTGTGTGTACTAGAGAGTGAGAGTGTGTGTACAAGGGAGAGAGAGAGTGTGTACAAGGGAGAGAGTGTGTACAGGGGAGAGAGAGAGTTTGTCCAAGTGAGAGAGTGTGTACAAGGGAGAGATTGTGTAAAAGGGAGAGAGCGTTTACAATGGAGAGAGTGTGTACAAGGGAGAGAGACAGTGTGTACAAGGGAGAGAGACAGTGTGTAGAAGGGAGAGAGTGTGTACAAGGGAGAGAGAGAGCGTGTACAAGTGAGAGAGTGTGTACAAGGGAGAGAGTGTGTACAAGTGAGAAAGTGACTATAAGTGAGAGAGTGTGTACAAGGGAGAGAGTATGTACAAGGGAGAGACTGTGTACAAGGGAGAGATTGTGTACAAGGGAGAGATTGTGTACAAGGGAGGGACTGTGTACAAGGGAGAGAGTGTGTACAAGGAAGAGAGTGTGTACAAGGGAGAGAGTGTGTACACGGGAGAGAGTGAGTACAAGGGAGAGAGAGAGTGTGTACAAGGGAGAGTGAGAGTGTGTACACGGGAGATAGAGTGTGTGTAGAATTGAGAGAGTGTGTAAAAGGGAGAGAGACAGTGTGAACAAGGGAGAGATTGTGTACAAGACAGAGAGTGTATACAAGGGAGAGAGTGTGCACAAGGGAGAGAGAGAGTTTGTACAAGTGAGAGAGTGTGTACAAGGGAGAGAGTGTGTACAAGTGAGAGAGTGTGTACAAGGGAGAGAGAGAGTGTGTACAAGGGAGAGAGAGACTTTGTACAAGTGAGAGAGTGTGTACAAGGGAGAGATTTTGTACAAGTGAGAGAGTGTGTACAAGGGAGAGCGTGTGTACAAGGGTAGAGAGAGAGTGTGTACAAGGGAGAGAGTGTTACAAGGGTGAGAGAGAGTGTGTAAAAGGGAGAGAGAGAGTGTATACAAGGGAGAGAGTGAGTGTGTGTACGAGGGAGAGAGAGAGTGTGTACAAGGGAGAGAGTGCGTACAAGGGTGAGAGAGAGGGTGTACAAGGGAGATAGAGAGTGTATACAAGGAAGAGAGAGTGTGTGTACACGGGAGAGAGTGTGTAAAAGGGAGAGAGACAATGTGTACAAGGGAGAGAGTCTGTACAAGGAAGAGAGAGTGTGTGTACAAGGGAGAGAGAGTTTGTACAAGGGAGAGATTGTGTACAAGTGAGAGAGTGTGAGCAGGGAGAGAGTGTGTACTAGGGAGAGATTGTGTACAAAGGAGCGAGTGTACAAGGGAGAAAGAGGGTGTGTACAAGTTAGAGAGTGTGTTCAAGGGAGAGAGTGTATTCAAGGGAGAGAGTGTGTACAAGTGAGAGAGTGTGTACAAGGGAGAGAGTGTGTACAAGGGATAGCGTGTACAAGAGAGAGATTGTGTACAAGGGAGAGTGTGTGTATAGGGAGAAAGAGATTGTGTACAATGGAGAGAGTGTGTACAAGGGAGAGGGAGATTGTGTACAAGGGAGAGAGAGAGTGTGTACAAGGGAAAGAGTGTGTACAAGTGAGAGATTGTGTACAAGGGATTGAGAGAGTGTGTGCAAGGGACAGAGAGAGTGTGTACAATGGAGAGAAAGTGTGTGTACAAGGGAGAGAGTGTGTAGAAGGGAGACAGTGTGTACAAGGGAGAAAGTTTGTACAAGGGAGAGAGTGCGTACAAGGGAGAGTGTGTACAAAGGAGAGAGAGAGTGTGTACAACGGAGAGAGTGTGTACAAGAGAGAGAGTGTGTATAAGGGAGAGAGTGTGTACAAGGGAGAAAGAGAGTGTGTACAAGGGAGAGAGTGTGTACAAGTGAGAGAGTGTGTACAAGGAAGAGAGAGTGTGTGTACACGGGAGAGAGTGTGTACAAGGGAGAGAGACAGTGTGTACAAGGGAGAGATTGTGTACAAGGGAGAGAGTGTGTAACAGGGAGAGAGTGTGTAATAGGGAGAGAGAGTGTGTGTGTACAAGGGAGAGAGTGTGTACAAGGGAGAGAGTGTGTACAAGGGAGAGATCGAGTGTGTACAAGGGAGAGAGAGAGTGTATACAAGGGAGAGAGAGTGTGTGTACACGTGAGAGAGAGTGTACATGAGAGAGACACTGTGAACAAGGGAGAGATTTTGTACAAGGGAGAGAGTGTATACAAGGGAGAGAGTTTGTACAAGGGAGAGAGTGTGTACAAGGGAGAGAGTGTGTACAAGGGAGAGAGTGAGTACAAGGGAGAGATTGTGTTCAAGGGAGAGAGTGTGTACAAGGGAGAGATTGTGTACAAGTGAGAGAGTGTTTACAAGGCAGAGAGTGTGTACAAGGAAGAGAGTGTGTAAATGGGAGAGAGACAGTGTGTAAAAGGGACAGAGTGTGTACGGGGGAGAGTGTGTACAAGGGAGAGAGTGAGTACAAGGGAGAGAGAGAGAGTGAGTACAAGTGCGAGAGAGTGTACAAGGGAGAGAGAGTGTGTGTAAAAGGGAGAGAGAGACTGTGTACCAGGTAGAGAGAAAGTGTGTACAAGGGAGAGAGACAGAGTGTAAAAGGGAGAGAGTGTGTACAAAGGAGAGAGTGTGTACAAGGGAGAGAGTGTGTACAAGGGAGAGAGAGAGAGTGTGCACAAGTGAGAGAGTGTGTACAAGGGAGAGAGTGTGTAAAAGGGACAGATCATGTACAAGGGAGAGTGTGTGTACAAGGGAGAGAGACAGTGTGAACAAGGGAGAGATTGTGTACAATGGAGAGAATGTATACAAGGGAGAGAGTGTGTACAAGGGAGAGAGAGAGAGTGTGCACAAGTGAGAGAGTGTGTACAAGGGAGAGAGTGTGTAAAAGGGACAGATCATGTACAAGGGAGAGAGTGTGTACAAGGGAGAGAGACAGTGTGTACAAGGAAGAGAGAGAGTGTGTACAAGTGATAGAGAGAGTGTGTACAAGGGATAGAGAGAGTGTGTACAAGGGAGAGAGTGTGTACAAGGGAGAGAGTGTTTACAAGGGAGAGAGAGAGTGTGTAAAAGGGAGAGAGTGTGTACAAGGGAGAGAGTTTGTACAAGGGAGAGAGTGTTTACAAGGGAGCGAGAGAGTGTGTACAAGTGAGACAGTGTGTACGAGGGAGAGAGTGTATAAAAGGGAGAGAATGTGGACAAGGGAGAGAGTGTGTACAAGGGAGAGCGTGTGTAAAAGGGAGAGATTGTGTTCAAGGGAGAGAGTATGTACAAGGTAGAGATTGTGAACAAGGGAGAGAGTGTTTACAAGGCAGAGAGTGTGTACAAGGGAGAGAGTGTGTACAAGGTAGAGAGACAGTGTGCACGAGGGAGAGAGTGTGTACAGCGGGAGAGTGTGTACAAGGGAGAGAGTGAGTACAAGGGAGAGAGAGAGTGAGTACAAGTGCGAGAGTGTGAACAAGGGAGAGAGTGTGTACAAAGGAGAGAGTGTGTACAGGGGAGAGTGTGTGTACAAGGGAGAGAGACAGTGTGTACGTGCGAGAGAGAGAGTGTGTACAAGGGAGAGAGAGAGTGTGTAAAATGAAGAGATTGTATACAAGGGACAGAGTGTGTATAAGGAGAGAGACAGTGTGTACAAGGGAGAGAGTCTGTACAAGGGAGAGAGTGTGTACAAGGGAGAGAGTGTGTACAAGGGTGAGAGAGAGAGTGTACAAGAGAGAGAGAGAGTGTGTACAAGTGAGAGAGTGTGTACAAGGGAGAGATTGTATAAAAGTGAGAGAGCGTTTACAAGGGAGAGAGTGTGTTCAAGGGAGAGAGACAGTGTGTACATGGGAGAGAGACATTGTACAAGGGAGAGAGTGTGTATAAGGGAGAAGGAGAAGGTGTACAAGTGACAGAGTGTGTACAAGGGAGAGATTGTGTACAAGTGAGAGAGTGTGTACAAGAGAGAGAGTGTGTACAAGAGAGTGAGAGAGTGTGTACAAGGGAGAGAGAGAGTGTATACAAGGGAGAGAGAGACTCTGTGTACGAGGGAGAGAGAGTGTGTGTACACGGGAGAGAGTGTGTACAAGGGAGAGAGAGAGTGTATACAAGGAAGAGAGAGTGTGTGTACACGGGAGAGAGTGTGTAAAAGGGAGAGAGACAATGTGTACAAGGGAGAGAGTCTGTACAAGGAAGAGAGAGTGTGTGTACAAGGGAGAGAGTGTTTGTACAAGGGAGAGATTGTGTACAAGTGAGAGAGTGTGAGCAGGGAGAGAGTGTGTACTAGGGAGAGATTGTGTACAAGGGAGCGAGTGTACAAGGGAGAAAGAGGGTGTGTACAAGTTAGAGAGTGTGTTCAAGGGAGAGAGTGTGTTCAAGGGAGAGAGTGTGTACAAGTGAGAGAGTGTGTACAAGGGAGAGAGTGTGTACAATGGATAGCGTGTACAAGAGAGAGATTGTGTACAAGGGAGAGTGTGTGTATAAGGGAGAGAGAGATTGTGTACAATGGAGAGAGTGTGTACAAGGGAGAGGGAGATTGTGTACAAGGGAGAGAGAGAGTGTGTACAAGGGAAAGAGTGTGTACAAGTGCGAGATTGTGTACAAGGGATTGAGAGAGTGTGTGCAAGGGACAAAGAGAGTGTGTACAATGGAGAGAAAGTGTGTGTACAAGGGAGAGAGTGTGTAGAAGGGAGACAGTGTGTACAAGGGAGAAAGTTTGTACAAGGGAGAGAGTGCGTACAAGGGAGAGTGTGTACAAAGGAGAGAGAGAGTGTGTACAACGGAGAGAGTGTGTACAAGGGAGAGAGTGTGTACAAGTGAGAGAGTGTGTACAAGGAAGAGAGAGTGTGTTTACACGGGAGAGAGTGTATACAAGGGAGAGAGACAGTGTGTACAAGGGAGAGAGTGTGTACAAGGGAGAGAGTGTGTAACATGGAGAGAGTGTGTAATAGGGAGAGAGAGTGTGTGTGTACAAGGGAGAGAGTGTGTACAAGGGAGAGAGTGTGTACAAGGGAGAGAGAGAGTGTGTATAAGGGAGAGAGAGAGTGTATACAAGGGAGAGAGAGTGTGTGTACACGTGAGAGAGAGTGTACATGGGAGAGAGACAGTGTGAACAAGCGAGAGATTTTGTACAAGGGAGAGAGTGTATACAAGGGAGAGAGTTTGTACAAGGGAGAGAGAGTGTGTGTACAAGTGAGACAGTGTGTACAAGGGAGAGAGTGTATAAAAGGGAGAGAGTGTGCACAAGGGAGAG
This sequence comes from Microtus oregoni, assembly GCF_018167655.1. Lineage (NCBI taxonomy): Eukaryota > Metazoa > Chordata > Mammalia > Rodentia > Cricetidae > Microtus > Microtus oregoni. Next base: position 58,164,923 of record NW_024543063.1, on the reverse strand, counting down.
GTGTGTACAAGGGAGAGAGTGAGTACAAGTGAGAGATTGTGTTCAAGGGAGAGAGTGTGTACAAGGGAGAGATTGTGTACAAGTGAGAGAGTGTTTACAAGGAAGAGAGTGTGTACAAGGAAGAGAGTGTGTAAATGGGAGAGAGACAGTGTGTAAAAGGGACAGAGTGTGTACGGGGGAGAGTGTGTACAAGGGAGAGAGTGAGTACAAGGGAGAGAGAGAGAGAGAGTACAAGTGCGAGAGTGTGTACAAGGGAGAGAGTGTGTACAAGGGAGAGAGTGTGTACAAGGGTGAGAGTGTGTACAAGGGAGAGAGTGTGTACCAGGGAGAGAGAAAGTGTGTACAAGGGAGAGAGACAGAGTGTAAAAGGGAGAGAGTGTGTACAAAGGAGAGAGTGTGTACAAGGGAGAGAGAGAGTGTGTACAAGTGAGAGAGTGTGTACAAGTGAGAGAGTGAGTACAAGTGAGAGAGTGTGTACAAGGGAGAGAGTATGTACAAGGGAGAGAGTGTGTACAAGGGAGAGAGTGTATACAAGGGAGAGAGTGTGTACAAGGGAGAGAGAGAGTGTGTACAAGTGAGAGAGTTGTACAAGGGAGAGAGTGTGTAAAAGGGACAGAGTGTGTACAAGGGAGAGAGTGTGTAAAAGGGAGAGAGTGTGTTCAAGGGAGAGAGACAGTGTGTACAATGGAGAGGGTATGTACAAGGCAGAGAGTGTGTACAAGGGAGAGTGTGTACAAGGGAGAGAGTGTGTACAAGTGAGAGATTGGGTTCAAGGGAGAGATTGTGTACAAGGGAGAGAGTGTATACAAGTGAGAGAGTGTGTACAAGGGAGAGAGTGTGTACAAGGGAGAGAGTGTGTACAAGAGAGAGATTGTGTACAAGGGAGAGAGTGTGTAAAAGGGAGAGGGATTGTGTACAAGGGAGAGAGTGTGTTCAAGAGAGAGAGAGATTGTGTACAAGGGAGAGAGCGAGTGTTTACAAGTGAGAGAGTGTGTACAAGGGATAGAGTGTGTAGAAGGGAGAGAGACTGTACAAGGGAGAGATTGTGTACAAGGGAGAGAGTGTGTAAAAAGGAGAGAGAGATTGTGTACAAGGGACAGAGTGTGTACAAGGGAGAGAGTGTGTACAAGGGAGAGAGTGTATACAAGGTAGAGAGTGTTTACAAGGGAGAGAGAGTGTGTGTACAAGGAGAGAGTGTGTACAAGGGAGAGAGTCCGTACAAGGGAGAGTGTGTAAAAGGGAGAGAGAGTGTCTGTGTACCATGTAGAGAGAGAGTGTGTACAAGGAAGAGAGAGTGTGTGTGCAAGGGAGAGAGTGTGTACAAGGGAGAGAGTGTGTGTACAAGGGAGAGAGAGAGAATGTGTACAAGGGAGAGAGAGAGTGTGTACAAGGGAGAGAGTGTGTACATTCAGACAGTGTGTACAAGGGAGAGAGTGTGTATAATGGAGAGAGTGCGCACAAGGGAGAGTGTGTACAAGGGAGAGAGAGAGTGTGTACAAGGGAGTGAGTGTGTACAAGTGAGAGAGTGTGTATAAGGGAGAGAGTGTGTACAAGGGAGAGGGTGTGTAAAAGGGAGAGATCGTTTACAAGGGAGGGAGTTTGTACAAGGGAGAGAGACAGTGTGTACAAGGGAGAGAGAGAGTGTGTACTAGGGAGAGAGAGAGTGTGTATAAGGGAGAGAGTGTGTACAAGGGAGAGAGTGTTAACAAGGGAGAGAGACAGTGTGTACAAAAGAGAGAGTGTGTACAAGGGAGAGAGTGCGTACAAGGGAGAGTTGTACAAGGGAGAGAGAGTGTGTGTGCAAGGGAGAGAGTGTGTACAAGTGCGAGAGTGTGTACAAGGGAGAAAGTGTGTAGAAGGGAGAAAGAGAGTGTGTACAAGAAAGAGTGTATACAAGGGAGAGAGAGAGTGTGTGTACTAGAGAGAGAGAGTGTGTGTACGAGGGAGAGAGAGAGTGTGTACAAGGGAGAGAGTGTGTACAGAAGAGAGAGAGAGTTTGTACAAGTGAGAGAGTGTGTACAAGGGAGAGATTGTGTAAAAGGGAGAGAGCGTTTACAATGGAGAGAGTGTGTACAAGGGAGAGAGACAGTGTGTACAAGGGAGAGAGACAGTGTGTAGAAGGGAGAGAGTGTGTACAAGGGAGAGAGAGAGTGTGTACAAGTGAGAGAGTGTGTACAAGGGAGAGAGTGTGTACAAGTGAGAAAGTGACTATAAGTGAGAGAGTGTGTACAAGGGAGAGAGTATGTACAAGGGAGAGACTGTGTACAAGGGAGAGATTGTGTACAAGGGAGAGATTGTGTACAAGGGAGGGACTGTTACAAGGGAGAGAGTGTGTACAAGGAAGAGAGTGTGTACAAGGGAGAGAGTGTGTACACGGGAGAGAGTGAGTACAAGGGAGAGAGAGAGTGTGTAAAAGGGAGAGAGAGAGTGTGTACACGGGAGATAGAGTGTGTGTAGAATTGAGAGAGTGTGTAAAAGGGAGAGAGACAGTGTGAACAAGGGAGAGATTGTGTACAAGGGAGGGACTGTTACAAGGGAGAGAGTGTGTACAAGGAAGAGAGTGTGTACAAGGGAGAGAGTGTGTACACGGGAGAGAGTGAGTACAAGGGAGAGAGAGAGTGTGTAAAAGGGAGAGAGAGAGTGTGTACACGGGAGATAGAGTGTGTGTAGAATTGAGAGAGTGTGTAAAAGGGAGAGAGACAGTGTGAACAAGGGAGAGATTGTGTACAAGAGAGAGAGTGTATACAAGGGAGAGAGTGTGCACAAGGGAGAGAGAGAGTTTGTACAAGTGAGAGAGTGTGTACAAGGGAGAGAGTGTGTACAAGTGAGAGAGTGTGTACAAGGGAGAGAGAGAGAGTGTGTACAAGGGAGAGAGAGACTGTGTACAAGTGAGGGAGTGTGTACAAGGGAGAGATTTTGTACAAGTGAGAGAGTGTGTACAAGGGAGAGCGTGTGTACAAGGGTAGAGAGAGAGTGTGTACAAGGGAGAGAGTGTTACAAGGGTGAGAGAGAGTGTGCAAAAGGGAGAGAGAGAGTGTATACAAAGGAGAGAGTGAGTGTGTGTACGAGGGAGAGAGAGAGTGTGTACAAGGGAGAGAGTGCGTACAAGGGTGAGAGAGAGGGTGTACAAGGGAGATAGAGAGTGTATACAAGGAAGAGAGAGTGTGTGTACACGGGAGAGAGTGTGTAAAAGGGAGAGAGACAATGTGTACAAGGGAGAGAGTCTGTACAAGGAAGAGAGAGTGTGTGTACAAGGGAGAGAGAGTTTGTACAAGGGAGAGATTGTGTACAAGTGAGAGAGTGTGAGCAGGGAGAGAGTGTGTACTAGGATGAGATTGTGTACAAAGGAGCGAGTGTACAAGGGAGAAAGATGGTGTGTACAAGTTAGAGAGTGTGTTCAAGGGAGAGAGTGTATTCAAGGGAGAGAGTGTGTACAAGTGAGAGAGTGTGTACAAGGGAGAGAGTGTGTACAAGGGATAGCGTGTACAAGAGAGAGATTGTGTACAAGGGAGAGTGTGTGTATAAGGGAGAGAGAGATTGTGTACAATGGAGACAGTGTGTACAAGGGAGAGGGAGATTGTGTACAAGGGAGAGAGAGAGTGTGTACAAGGGAAAGAGTGTGTACAAGTGAGAGATTGTGTACAAGGGATTGAGAGAGTGTGTGCAAGGGACAGAGAGAGTGTGTACAATGGAGAGAAAGTGTGTGTACAAGGGAGAGAGTGTGTAGAAGGGAGACAGTGTGTACAAGGGAGAAAGTTTGTACAAGGCAGAGAGTGCGTACAAGGGAGAGTGTGTACAAAGGAGAGAGAGAGTGTGTACAACGGAGAGAGTGTGTACAAGTGAGAGAGTGTGTATAAGGGAGAGAGTGTGTACAAGGGAGAAAGAGAGTGTGTACAAGGGAGAGAGTGTGTACAAGTGAGAGAGTGTGTACAAGGAAGAGAGAGTGTGTGTACATGGGAGAGAGTGTGTACAAGGGAGAGAGACAGTGTGTACAAGGGAGAGAGTGTGTACAAGGGAGAGAGTGTGTAACAGGGAGAGAGTGTGTAATAGGGAGAGAGAGTGTGTGTGTACAAGGGAGAGAGTGTGTACAAGGGAGAGAGTGTGTACAAGGGAGAGATCGAGTGTGTACAAGGGAGAGAGAGAGTGTATACAAGGGAGAGAGAGTGTGTGTACACGTGAGAGAGAGTGTACATGAGAGAGACAGTGTGAACAAGGGAGAGATTTTGTACAAGGGAGAGAGTGTATACAAGGGAGAGAGTTTGTACAAGGGAGAGAGTGTTTACAAGGCAGAGAGTGTGTACAAGGAAGAGAGTGTGTAAATGGGAGAGAGACAGTGTGTAAAAGGGACAGAGTGTGTACGGGGGAGAGTGTGTACAAGGGAGAGAGTGAGTACAAGGGAGAGAGAGAGAGTGAGTACAAGTGCGAGAGAGTGTACAAGGGAGAGAGAGAGTGTGTACAAGGGAGAGAGAGACTGTGTACCAGGTAGAGAGAAAGTGTGTACAAGGGAGAGAGACAGAGTGTAAAAGGGAGAGAGTGTGTACAAAGGAGAGAGTGAGTACAAGGGAGAGATTGTGTTCAAGGGAGAGAGTGTGTACTAGGGAGAGATTGTGTACAAGTGAGAGAGTGTGTACAAGGGAGAGAGTATGTACAAGGGAGAGAGTGTGTACAAGGGAGAGATTGTGTACAAGGGAGAGAGTGTGTACAAGGGAGAGATTGTTTACATGGGAGAGAGTGAGTACAAGGGAGAGAGAGAGTGTGTACAAGGGAGACAGAGAGTGTACAAGGGAGAAAGAGTGTGTGTACAAGTGAGAGAGTGTGTACAAGGGAGAGATACAGTGTGAACAAGTGAGAGATTGTGTACAAGGGAGAGATTGTGTACATGGGAGAGAGTGAGTACAAGGGAGAGAGAGAGTGAGTACAAGGGAGAGAGTGTGTACAAGGGAGAGAGTGTGTACAAGAGAGAGATTGTGTACAAGGGAGAGAGTGTGTAAAAGGGAGAGGGATTGTGTACAAGGGAGAGAGTGTGTACAAGAGAGAGAGAGATTGTGTACAAGGGAGAGAGAGAGTGTGTACAGGTGAGAGAGTGTGTACAAGGGAGAGAGTGTGTAGAAGGGAGAGAGTCTGTACAAGGGAAAGAGTGTGTACAAGGGAGAGAGTGTGTAAAAATGAGAGAGAGATTGTGTACAAGGGAGAGAGTGTGTACAAGGGAGAGAGTGTGTACAAGGGAGAGAGTGTATACAAGGTAGAGAGTGTTTACAAGGGAGAGAGAGAGTGTGTACAAGGAGAGAGTGTGTACAAGGGAGAGAGTCCGTACAAGGGAGAGTGTGTAAATGGGAAAGAGAGTGTCTGTGTACCATGTAGAGAGAGAGTGTGTACAAGGAAGAGAGAGTGTGTGTACAAGGGAGAGAGTGTGTACAAGGGAGAGAGTGTGTGTACAAAGGAGAGAGAGAGAATGTGTACAAGGGAGAGAGAGAGTGTGTACAAGGGAGAGAGAGTGTGTACAAGGCAGACAGTGTGTACAAGGGAGAGAGTGTGTATAATGGAGAGAGTGCGCACAAGGGAGAGTGTGTACAAGGGAGAGAGAGAGTGTACAAGGGAGTGAGTGTGTACAAGTGAGAGAGTGTGTATAAGGGAGAGAGTGTGTACAAGGGAGAGGGTGTGTAAAAGGGAGAGATCGTTTACAAGGGAGGGAGTGTGTACAAGGGAGAGAGACAGTGTGTACAAGGGAGAGAGACAGTGTGTACTAGGGAGAGAGAGAGTGTGTATAAGGGAGAGAGTGTGTACAACGGAGAGAGTGTTAACAAGGGAGAGAGACAGTGTGTACAAAAGAGAGAGTGTGTACAATGGAGAGAGTGCGTACAAGGGAGAGTTGTACAAGGGAGAGAGAGTGTGTGTGCAAGGGAGAGAGTGTGTGCAAGTGAGAGAGTGTGTACAAGGGAGAAAGTGTGTAGAAGGGAGAAAGAGAGTATGTACAAGAAAGAGTGTATACAAGGGAGAGAGAGAGTGTGTGTACTAGAGAGAGAGAGTGTGTGTACGAGGGAGAGAGAGAGTGTGTACAAGGGAGAGAGTGTGTGTAGAATTGAGAGAGTGTGTAAAAGGGAGAGAGACAGTGTGAACAAGGGAGAGATTGTGTACAAGAGAGAGAGTGTATACAAGGGAGAGAGTGTGCACAAGGGAGAGAGAGAGTTTGTACAAGGGAGAGAGTGTGTACAAGGGAGAGAGTGTGTACAAGTGAGAGAGTGTGTACAAGGGAGAGATTTTGTACAAGTGAGAGAGTGTGTAAAAGGGAGAGCGTGTGTACAAGGGAGAGAGAGAGTGTGTACAAGGGAGAGAGAGAGTGTACACAAGGGAGAGAGTGAGTGTGTGTACAAGGGAGAGAGAGAGTGTGTACAAGGGAGAGAGTGCGTACAAGGTAGAAAGAGAGGGTGTACAAGGGAGAGAGAGAGTGTATACAAGGAAGAGAGAGTGTGTGTACACGGGAGAGCGTGTGTACAAGGAGAGAGACAATGTGTACAAGGGGAGAGTCTTTACAAGGAAGAGAGTGTGTGTGTACAAGGGACAGAGTGTGGACAAGGGAGAGAGAGTCTGTAAAAGTGAGGGAGTGTGTACAAGGGAGAGAGTGTGTACAAGGTAGAGAGTGTGTACAAGGGATAGAGTGTGTACAAGAGAGAGATTGTGTACAAGGGAGAGTGTGTGTATAAGGGAGAGAGAGATAGTGTACAAGGGAAAGAGTGTGTACAAGGGAGAGAGAGATTGTGTACAAGGGAGAGAGAGAGTGTGTACAAGGTAGAGAGTGTGTACAAGTGAGAGATTGTGTACAAAGTATTGAGAGAGTGTGTGCAAGGGACAGAGAGAGTGTGTACAATGGAGAGAAAGTTTGTGTACAAGGGAGAGAGTGTGTACAAGGGAGAAAGTTTGTACAAGGGAGAGAGTGCGTACAAGGGAGAGTGTGTACAAGGGAGAGAGAGTGTGTGTACAACGGAGAGAGTGTGTACAAGTGAGAGAGTGTGTATAAGGGAGAGAGTGTGTACAAGGGAGAAAGAGAGTGTGTACAAGGGAGAGAGTGTGTACAAGTGCGAGAGTGTGTACAAGGAAGAGAGAGTGTGTGTACACGGGAGAGAGTTTGTACAAGGGATAGAGACAGTGTGTACAAGGGAGAGAGTGTGTACAAGGGAGAGGGTGTGTAAAAGGGAGAGAGTGTCTAAAAGGGAGAGAGAGAGTGTGTGTACAAGGGAGAGAGATTGTGTGTACGAGGCAGAGAGAGAGTGTGTACAAGGGAGAGAGAGTGTGTACAAGGGTGAGAGAATGTGTGTACACGTGAGAGAGTGTGTACTTGGGAGAGAGACAGTGTGAACAAGGGAGAGATTTTGTACAAGGGAGAGAGTGTATGCAAGGGAGAGAGTGTGTACAAGGGAGAGAGAGTGTGTGTACAAGTGAGACAGTTTGTATAAGGGAGAGAGTGTATAAAAGGGAGAGAATGTGTACAAGGGAGAGAGTGTGTACAAGGGAGAGAGTGTGTACAAGGGAGAGATTGTGTTCAAGGGAGAGAGTGTGTACAAGGGAGAGAGTGTTAACAAGGGAGAGAGACAGTGTGTACAAAAGAGAGAGTGTGTACAATGGAGAGAGTGCGTACAAGGGAGAGTTGTACAAGGGAGAGAGAGTGTGTGTGCAAGGGAGAGAGTGTGTACAAGTGAGAGAGTGTGTACAAGGGAGAAAGTGTGTAGAAGGGAGAAAGAGAGTGTGTACAAGAAAGAGTGTATACAAGGGAGAGAGAGAGTGTGTGTACTAGAGAGAGAGAGAGTGTGTACGAGGGAGAGAGAGAGTGTGTACAAGGGAGAGAGTGTGTACAGGGGAGAGAGAGAGTTTGTACAAATGAGAGAGTGTGTACAAGGGAGAGATTGTGTAAAAGGGAGAGAGCGTTTACAAGGGAGAGAGTGTGTACAAGGGAGAGAGACAGTGTGTACAAGGGAGAGAGACAGTGTGTAGAAGGGAGAGAGTGGGTACAAGGGAGAGAGAGAGTGTGTACAAGTGAGAGAGTGTGTACAAGGGAGAGAGTGTGTACAAGTGAAAAAGTGACTATAAGTGAGAGAGTGTGTACAAGGGAGAGAGTATGTACAAGGGAGAGAGTGTGTACAAGGGAGAGATTGTGTACAAGGGAGAGATTGTGTACAAGGGAGGGACTGTGTACAAGGGAGAGAGTGTGTACAAGGAAGAGAGTGTGTACAAGGGAGAGAGTGTGTACACGGGAGAGAGTGAGTACAAGGGAGAGAGAGAGTGTGTACAAGGGAGAGAGAGAGTGTGTACACGGGAGATAGAGTGTGTTTAGAATTGAGAGAGTGTGTAAAAGGGAGAGAGACAGTGTGAACAAGGCAGAGATTGTGTACAAGAGAGAGAGTGTATACAAGGGAGAGAGTGTGCACAAGGGGTAGAGAGAGTTTGTACAAGGGAGAGAGTGTGTACAAGTGAGAGAGTGTGTACAAGGGAGAGAGAGAGTGTGTACAAGGGAGAGAGAGACTGTGTACCAGTGAGAGAGTGTGTACAAGGGAGAGATTTTGTACAAGTGAGAGAGTGTGTACAAGGGAGAGCGTGTGTACAAGGGAGAGAGAGAGTGTGTACAAGGGAGAGAGTGTTACAAGGGTGAGAGAGAGTGTGTAAAAGGGAGAGAGAGAGTGTATACTAGGGAGAGAGTGAGTGTGTGTACGAGGGAGAGAGAGAGTGTGTACAAGGGAGAGAGTGCGTACAAGGGTGAGAGAGAGGGTGTTCAAGGGAGAGAGAGAGTGTATACAAGGAAGAGAGAGTGTGTGTACACGGGAGAGCGTGTGTACAAGGAGAGAGACAATGTGTACAAGGGGAGAGTCTTTACAAGGAAGAGAGAGTGTGTGTACAAGGGACAGAGTGTGGACAAGGGAGAGAAGTCTGTAAAAGTGAGGGAGTGTGTACAAGGGAGAGAGTGTGTACAAGGTAGAGAGTGTGTACAAGGGATAGAGTGTGTACAAGAGAGAGATTGTGTAAAAGGGAGAGTGTGTGTATAAGGGAGAGAGAGATAGTGTACAAGGGAGAGAGTGTGTACAAGGGAGAGAGAGATTGTGTACAAGGGAGAGAGTGTGTACAAGGGAGAAAGTTTGTACAAGGGAGAGAGTGCGTACAAGGGAGAGTGTGTACAAGGGAGAGAGAGTGTGTGTACAACGGAGAGAGTGTGTACAAGTGAGAGAGTGTGTATAAGGGAGAGAGTGTGTACAAGGGAGAAAGAGAGTGTGTACAAGGGAGAGAGTGTGTACAAGTGCGGGAGTGTGTACAAGGAAGAGAGAGTGTGTGTACACGGGAAAGAGTTTGTACAAGGGAGAGAGACAGTGTGTACAAGGGAGAGAGTGTGTACAAGGGAGAGGGTGTGTAAAAGGGAGAGAGTGTCTAAAAGGGAGAGAGAGAGTGTGTGTACAAGGGAGAGAGATTGTGTGTACGAGGGAGAGAGAGAGTGTGTACAAGGGAGAGAGTGTGTACTTGGGAGAGAGACAGTGTGAACAAGGGAGAGATTTTGTACAAGGGAGAGAGTGTATGCTAGGGAGAGAGTGTGTACAAGGGAGAGAGAGTGTGTGTACAAGTGAGACAGTTTGTATAAGGGAGAGAGTGTATAAAAGGGAGAGAATGTGTACAAGGGAGAGAGTGTGTACAAGGGAGAGAGTGTGTACAAGGGAGAGATTGTGTTCAAGGGAGAGAGTGTGTACAAGGGAGAGATTGTGTTCAAGGGAGAGAGTGTTTAAAGGCAGAGAGTGTGTACAAGGGAGAGAGTGTGTAAAAGGGAGAGAGACAGTGTGTACAAGGGAGAGAGTGTGTACTGGGGGAGAGTGTGTACAAGGGAGAGAGTGAGTACAAGGGAGAGAGAGATTGAGTACAAGTGCGAGACTGTGTACAAGGGAGAGAGTGTGTACAAGGGAGAGAGTGTGTACAAGGGAGAGAGTGTGTACAAGGGAAAGCGTGTGTACCAGGGAGAGAGACAGTGTGTACAAGGGAGAGAGAGTGTGTGTACAAGGGAGAGAGAGAGTGTGTACAAGGGAGAGTGTGTGTACATGGGAGATCGTGTGTCAAGGGAGAGAGTGTGTACAAGGGAAAAGGAGTGTGTGTACAAGTGATAGAGAGAGTGTACAAGGGAGAGAGTGTGTACAAGGAGAGAGTGTGTACAAGTGAGAGAGAGACTGTGTACAAGGTAGAGTGTTTACAAGGGAGAGAGTGTGTACAAGGGAGAGAGTGTGTACAAGGAAGAGAGAGTGTGTGTACAAGGGAGAGAGTGTGTACAAGAGAGAGAGTGTGTACAAGGGAGAGAGTGTGTACAAGTGAGAGAGTGTGTACAAGGGAGAGAGTGTGTACAAGGGAGAGGGACAGTGTTTACAAGGGATAGAGTGTGTACAAGGGAGAGAGTGCATACAAGGGAGAGTGTGTACAAGGTAGAGAGAGTGTGTGTACAATGGAGATAGTGTGTTCAAGAGAGAGAGAGTGTGTGTACAAGTGAGAGAATGTGTACAAGTGAGAGAGTGTGTACAAGAGAGAGAGTGTCTACAAGGGAGAGAGTGTTTACAAGGGAGAGAGAGTGTGTACAAGTGAGAGAGTGTGTACAAGTTAGAGAGTGTGTACAAGGAAGAGAGTTTTACAAGGGAGAGGGTGTGTACAAGGGAGAGAGTGTGTACAAGGGAGAGATTTTGTACATGGGAGAGAATGTGTACAAGGGAGAGAGGGTGTACAATGGAGAGAGTGTGTACAAGGCAGAGAGAGTGTACAAGGGAGAGAGTGTGTACAAGGCAGAGAGACAGTGTGTACAAGGGAGAGAGTGTGTACAGGGGGAGAGTGTGTACAAGGGAGAGAGTGTGTACAAGGGAGAGATTGTGTACAAGGGTGAGAGTGTGTACAAGGGAGAGAGAGAGTATGTACAAGGGAGAGAGTGTGTACAAGGGAGAGAGAGATTGTGTACAAGGGAGAGAGAGTGTGTACAAGTGAGAGAGTGTGTACAAGGGAGAGGGTGTGTACAAGGGAGAGAGTCTGTACAAGAGAGAGATTGTGTACAAGGGAGAGAGTGTGTAAAAAGGAGAGAGAGATTGTGTACAAGGGAAAGACTGTACAAGGGAGAGAGTGTGTATAAGGGAGAGAGTGTGTACAAGGGAGAGAGTGATTACAAGGGAGAGAGACAGTGTGTACAAGGGAGAGATTGTGTACAAGGGAGAGAGTGCGTACAAGGGAGAGAGTGCGTACAAGGGAGAGTGAGTACATGGTAGAGAGAGTGTGTGTACAAGGGAGAGAGAGAGTGTGTACAAGGAAGAGAGAGTTTGTGTACAAGGGAGAGAGTGTGTACAAGGGAGAGAGTGTGTGTACAAGGGAGAGAGTGAGAATGTGTACAAGGGAGAGAGAGAGTGTATACAAGGGAGAGAGAGAGTGTGTACAAGGAAGACAGTGTGGACAAGGGAGAGAGAGTGTGTACGAGGGAGAGAAAGAGTGTGTACAAGGGAGAGTGAGAGTGTGTACAAGGGAGAGAGTGCGTACAAGGGAGAGTTGTACAAGGGAGAGAGAGAGTGTGTACAAGGGAGAGAGTGTGTACAAGAGAGAGAGTGTGTACAATGGAGAAAGTGTGTACAAGGGAGAAAGAGAGTGTGTACAAGGGAGAGAGTGTGTACAAGAGAGAGAGTGTGTACAATGGAGAAAGTGTGTACAAGGGAGAAAGAGAGTGTGTACAAGGGAGAGAGTGTGTACAAGGTAGCAAGAGAGTGTGTGTACAAGGGAGAGAGTGTGTACAAGAGAGAGTGTGTACAAGGGAGAGAGTGATTACAAGGGAGAGAAACAGTCTGTACAAGGGAGAGAGTGTGTACAAGGGAGAGAGTGTGTACAAGGGAGAGAGTGTGTACAAGGGAGAGAGTGTGTACAATGGAGAGAGTGTGTACAAGGTAGCGAGAGAGTGTGTGTACAAGGGAGAGAGAGAGTATGTACAAGTGAGAGAGTGATTTCAAGGGAGAGATTGTGTACAAGGGACAGAGTGTGTACAAGTGACAGAGTGTGTACAAGGGAGAGAGTGTGTACAAGGGAGAGAGTGTACTAGGGAGAGAGTGTGTACAAGGGAGAGAGTGTACAAGGGAGAGAGTGTGTACAAGAGAGAGATTGTGTACAATGGAGAGAGTGTGTAAAAGGGAGAGAGAGATTGTGTACAAGCGAGAGAGTGTGTACAAGGGAGAGTGAGATTGTCTACAAGGGAGAGAGCGAGTGTGTACAGGGGAGAGAGTGTCTATAAGGGAGAGAGTGTGTACAAGGGAGGGAGAGAGTGTGTACAAGGGAGAGAGAGAGTGTTTACAAGGGAGAGAGTTTGTACAAGGGAGAGAGTGTGTATAAGGGAGAGAGTGATTACAAGGGAGAGAGTGATTACAAGGGAGAGAGACAGTGTGTACAAGGGAGAGAGTGTGTACAAGGGAGAGGGTGTGTACAAGGGAGAGAGTGTGTACAAGGGAGAGTATGTGTACAAGGGAGAGAGTGTGTACAAGAGAGCGACTGTGTACAAGGGAGAGATTGTGTAAAAGGGAGAGAGAGATTGTGTACAAGGGAGAGTGTGTGTACAAGGGAGAGAGAGATTATGTACAAGGGCGAGAGAGTGTGTGTACAAGGGAGAGAGTGTGTACAAGGGAGAGAGTGTGTAAAAGGGATAGAGTGTGTACAAGGGAGATAGTGTGTACAAGGGAGAGAGTGTGTACAAGGGAGAGAGTGTGTACAAGGGAGAGAGACAGTGTGTACAAGGGAGAGAGAGTGTGTGTACAAGGGAGAGAGAGAGTGTGTACAATGGAGAGAATGTGTACAAGGGAGAGAGTGTACAAGGGAGAGAGTGTGTACAAGGGAGAGAGTGTACAAAAGAGAGAGAGAGTGTGTACAATGAGAGAGTGTGTTCAAGGGAGAGATTGTGTACAAGGGACAGAGTGTGTACAAATGACAGAGTGTGTACAAGGGAGAGTGTGTGAACAAGGGAGAGAGTGTACAAGGGAGAGAGTGTGTACAAGTGAGAGAGTGTACAAGGGAGAGAGTGTGTACACGGGAGAGATTGTGTACAAGGGAGAGAGTGTGTAAAAGGGAGATATTGTGTACAAGGGAGAGAGTGTGTTCAAGGGAGAGTGAGATTGTCTACAAGGGAGAGAGCGAGTGTGTACAAGGGAGAGAGTGTGTATAAGGGAGAGAGTGTGTACAAGGGAGGTAGTGAGTGTGTACAAGGGAGAGAGAGTGTGTGTACAAGGGAGAGAGATAGTGTGTACAAGGGAGAGGGTGTGTACAAGGGAGAGAATGTGTACAAGGGAGAGAGTGTGTACAAGGGAGAGATTTTGTACAAGGGAGAGAATGTGTACAAGGGAGAGAGGGTGTACAGTGGAGAGAGTGTGTACAAGGCAGAGAGAGTGTACAAGGGAGAGAGTGTGTACAAGGCAGAGAGACAGTGTGTACAAGGGAGAGAGTGTGTACAGGGGGAGAGTGTGTACAAGGGAGAGAGTGTGTACAAGGGAGAGAGTGTGTACAAGGGAGAGAGTGTGTACAAGGGAGAGAGTGTGTACAAGGGAGAGAGTGTGTACAAGGGAGAGAGTGTGTACAAGGTAGCGAGAGAGTGTGTGTACAAGGGAGAGAGAGAGTATGTACAAGTGAGAGAGTGATTTCAAGGGAGAGATTGTGTACAAGGGACAGAGTGTGTACAAGTGACAGAGTGTGTACAAGGGAGAGAGTGTGTACAAGGGAGAGAGTGTACAAGGGAGAGAGTGTGTACAAGGGAGAGAGTGTACAAGGGAGAGAGTGTGTACAAGAGAGAGATTGTGTACAATGGAGAGAGTGTGTAAAAGGGAGAGAGAGATTGTGTACAAGCGAGAGAGTGTGTACAAGGGAGAGTGAGATTGTCTACAAGGGAGAGAGCAAGTGTGTACAGGGGAGAGAGTGTCTATAAGGGAGAGAGTGTGTACAAGGGAGGGAGAGAGTGTGTACAAGGGAGAGAGAGAGTGTTTACAAGGGAGAGAGTTTGTACAAGGGAGAGAGTGTGTACAAGGGAGAGAGTGATTACAAGGGAGAGAGTGATTACAAGGGAGAGAGACAGTGTGTACAAGGGAGAGAGTGTGTACAAGGGAGAGAGTGTGTACAAGGGAGAGAGTGTGTACAAGGGAGAGAGAGTGTGTGTACAAGTGAGAGAGTGTACAAGGGAGATTTGTGTAAAAGGGAGAGAGCGTTTACAAGGGAGAGAGTGTTTACTAGGGAGAGAGAGTGTGTACAAGGGAGAGAGTTTGTATAAGGGAGAGAGAGAGTGTGTACAAGGGAGAGAGAGTGTGTGTACAAGGGAGAGAGTGTGTACAAGAGAACGACTGTGTACAAGGGAGAGAGTGTGTAAAAGGGAGAGAGAGATTGTGTACAAGGGAGAGTGTGTGTACAAGGGAGAGAGAGATTGTGTACAAGGGAGAGAGTGTGTGTGTACAAGGGAGAGAGTGTGTACAAGGGAGAGAGTGTGTAAAACGGAGAGAGTGTGTACTAGGGAGATAGTGTGTACAAGGGAGAGAGTGTGTACAAGGGAGAGAGTGTGTACAAGGGAGAGAGACAGTGTGTACAAGGGAGAGAGAGTGTGTGTACAAGGGAGAGAGAGAGTGTGTACAATGGAGAGAGTGTGTACAAGGGAGAGAGTGTACAAGGGAGAGAGTGTGTACAAGGGAGAGAGTGTACAAAAGAGAGAGAGAGTGTGTACAAGTGAGAGAGTGTGTTCAAAGGAGAGATTGTGTACAAGGGACAGAGTGTGTACAAATGACAGAGTGTGTACAAGGGAGAGAGTGTGTACAAGGGAGAGAGTGTACAAGGGCGAGAGTGTATACAAGTGAGAGAGTGTACAAGGGAGAGAGTGTGTACCCGGGAGAGATTGTGTACAAGGGAGAGAGTGTGTAAAAGGGAGATATTGTGTACAAGGGAGAGAGTGTGTTCAAGGGAGAGTGAGATTGTCTACAAGGGAGAGAGCGAGTGTGTACATGGGAGAGAGTGTGTATAAGGGAGAGAGTGTGTACAAGGGAGGTAGAGAGTGTGTACAAGGGAGAGAGAGTGTGTGTACAAGGGAGAGAGACAGTGGGTACAAGGGAGAAGGTGTGTACAATGGAGAGAGTGTGTACAAGGGAGAGAGTGTGTACAAGGGAGAGATTTTGTACAAGGGAGAGAATGTGTACAGGGGAGAGGGGGTGTACAATGGAGAGAGTGTGTACAAGGCAGAGAGAGTGTACAAGGGAGAGAGTGTGTACAAGGCAGAGAGACAGTGTGTACAAGGGAGAGAGTGTGTACAGGGGGAGAGTGTGTACAAGGGAGAGAGTGTGTACAAGGGAGAGATTGTGTACAAGGGTGAGAGAGTGTACAAGGGAGAGAGAGAGTATGTACAAGGGAGAGAGTGTGTACAAGGGAGAGAGAGATTGTGTACAAGGGAGAGAGAGTGTGTACAAGTGAGAGAGTGTGTACAAGGGAGAGGGTGTGTACAAGGGAGAGAGTCTGTACAAGAGAGAGATTGTGTACATTGGAGAGAGTGTGTAAAAAGTAGAGAGAGATTGTGTACAAGGGAAAGACTGTACAAGGGAGAGAGTGTGTACAAGGGAGAGAGTGTGTACAAGGGAGAGAGTGATTACAAGGGAGAGAGACAGTGTGTACAAGGGAGAGATTGTGTACAAGGGAGAGAGTGCGTACAAGGGAGAGTGAGTACATGGTAGAGAGTGTGTATACAAGGGAGAGAGAGAGTGTGTACAAGGAAGAGAGAGTGTGTGTACAAGGGAGAGAGTGTGTACAAGGGAGAGAGTGTGTGTACAAGGGAGAGAGTGAGAATGTGTATAAGGGAGAGAGAGTGTATATACAAGGGAGAGAGAGAGTGTGTACAAGGAAGACAGTGTGGACAAGGGAGAGAGAGTGTGTACGAGGGAGAGAAAGAGTGTGTACAAGGGAGAGTGAGAGTGTGTACAAGGGAGAGAGTGCGTACAAGGGAGAGTTGTACGTGGGAGAGAGAGAGTGTGTACAAAGGAGAGAGTGTGTTCAAGAGAGAGAGTGTGTACAATGGAGAAATTGTGTACAAGGGAGAAAGAGAGTGTGTAAAAGGGAGAGAGTGTGTACAAGGTAGCAAGAGAGTGTGTGTACAAGGGAGAGAGAGAGTGTGTACGAGGGAGAGAGAGAGTGTGTACAAGGGAGAGAGAGAGTGTGTACACGGGAGAGAGAGAGTGTGTACAAGGGAGAGAGTGTGTACAAGGGAGAGAGTGTGTACAAGGGAGAGAGTGATTACAAGGGAGAGAGACAGTCTGTACAAGGGAGAGAGTGTGTACAAGGGAGAGAGTGTGTACAAGGGAGAGAGTTTGTACAAGGGAGAGAGTGTGTACAAGGGAGAGAGTGTGTACAAGGTAGCGAGAGAGTGTGTGTACAAGGGAGAGAGAGAGTATGTACAAGTGAGAGAGTGATTTCAAGGGAGAGATTGTGTACAAGGGACAGAGTGTGTACCAGTGACAGAGTGTGTACAAGGGAGAGAGTGTGTACAAGGGAGAGAGTGTACAAGGGAGAGAGTGTGTACAAGGGAGAGGGACAGTGTTTACAAGGGATAGAGTGTGTACAAGGGAGAGAGTGCATACAAGGGAGAGTGTGTACAATGGAGAGAGAGTGTGTGTACAATGGAGAGAGTGTGTTCAAGAGAGAGAGAGTGTGTGTACAAGTGAGAGAATGTGTACAAGTGAGAGAGTGTGTACAAGAGAGAGAGCGTCTACAAGGGAGAGAGTGTTTACAAGGGAGAGAGAGTGTGTACAAGGGAGAGAGTGTGTACAAGTGAGAGAGTGTGTACAAGGGAGAGAGTTTTACAAGGGAGAGGGTGTGTACAAGGGAGAGAGTGTGTACAAGGGAGAGAGTGTGTACAAGGGAGAGATTTTGTACATGGGAGAGAATGTGTACAAGGGAGAGAGGGTGTACAATGGAGAGAGTGTGTGCAAGGCAGAGAGAGTGTACAAGGGAGAGAGTGTGTACAAGGCAGAGAGACAGTGTGTACAAGGGAGAGAGTGTGTACAGGGGGAGAGTGTGTACAAGGGTGAGTTTGTACAAGGGAGAGATTGTGTACAAGGGAGAGTGTGTACAAGGGAGAGATTGTGTACAAGGGTGAGAGTCTGTACAAGGGAGAGAGAGAGTATGTACAAGGGAGAGAGTGTGTACAAGGGAGAGAGAGATTGTGTACAAGAGAGAGAGATTGTGTACAAGTGAGAGAGTGTGTACAAGGGAGAGGGTGTGTACAAGGGAGAGAGTCTGTACAAGAGAGAGATTGTGTACAATGGAGAGAGTGTGTAAAAAGGAGAGAGAGATTGTGGACAAGGGAAAGACTGTACAAGGGAGAGAGTGTGTACAAGGGAGAGAGTGTGTACAAGGGAGAGAGTGATTACAAGAGAGAGAGACAGTGTGTACAAGGGAGAGATTGTGTACAAGGGAGAAAGTGCGTACAAGGGAGAGTGAGTACATGGTAGAGAGAGTGTGTGTACAAGGGAGAGAGAGAATGTGTACAAGGAAGAGAGAGTGTGTGTACAAGGGAGAGAGTGTGTACAAGGGAGTGAGTGTGTGTACAATGGAGAGAGTGAGAATGTGTACAAGGGAGAGAGAGAGTGTATACAAGGGAGAGAGAAAGTGTGTACAAGGAAGACAGTGTGGACAAGGGAGAGAGAGTGTGTACGAGGGAGAGAAAGAGTGTGTACAAGGGAGAGTGAGAGTGTGTACAAGGGAGAGAGTGCGTACAAGGGAGAGTTGTACAAGGGAGAGAGAGAGTGTGTACAAGGGAGAGAGTGTGTACAAGAGAGAGAGTGTGTACAATGGAGAAAGTGTGTACAAGGGAGAAAGAGAGTTTGTACAAGGGAGAGAGAGTGTACAAGGTAGAAAGAGAGTATGTGGACAAGGGAGAGAGTGTGTACAAGGGAGAGAGTGTGTACAAGGGAGAGAGTGATTACAAGGGAGAGAAACAGTCTGTACAAGGCAGAGAGTGTGTACAAGGGAGAGAGTGTGTACAAGGGAGAGAGTGTGTACAAGGGAGAGGGTGTGTACAAGGGAGAGAGTGTGTACAAGGTAGCGAGAGAGTGTGTGTACAAGGGAGAGAGAGAGTATGTACAAGTGAGAGAGTGATTTCAAGGGAGAGATTGTGTACAAGGGACAGAGTGTGTACAAGTGACAGAGTGTGTACAAGGGAGAGAGTGTGTACAAGGGAGAGAGTGTACAAGGGAGAGAGTGTGTACAAGGGAGAGAGTGTACAAGGGAGAGAGTGTGTACAAGAGAGAGATTGTGTACAATGGAGAGAGTGTGTAAAAGGGAGAGAGAGATTGTGTACAAGCGAGAGAGTGTGTACAAGGGAGAGTGAGATTGTCTACAAGGGAGAGAGCGAGTGTGTACAGGGGAGAGAGTGTCTATAAGGGAGAGAGTGTGTACAAGGGAGGGAGAGAGTGTGTACAAGGGAGAGAGAGAGTGTTTACAAGGGAGAGAGTTTGTACAAGGGAGAGAGTTTGTACAAGGGAGAGAGTGATTACAAGGGAGAGAGTGATTACAAGGGAGAGAGACAGTGTGTACAAGGGAGAGAGTGTGTACAAGGGAGAGAGTGTGTACAAGGGAGAGAGTGTGTACAAGGGAGAGTATGTGTACAAGGGAGAGAGTGTGTACAAGAGAGCGACTGTGTACAAGGGAGAGAGTGTGTAAAAGGGAGAGAGAGATTGTTTACAAGGGAGAGTGTGTGTACAAGGGAGAGAGAGATTGTGTACAAGGGAGAGAGAGTGTGTGTACAAGGGAGAGAGTGTGTACAAGGGAGAGAGTGTGTAAAAGGGAGAGAGTGTGTACAAGGGAGATAGTGTGTACAAGGGAGAGAGTGTGTAAAAGGGAGAGAGTGTGTACAAGGGAGAGAGACAGTGTGTACAAGGGAGAGAGAGTGTGTGTACAAGGGAGAGAGAGAGTGTGTACAATGGAGAGAGTGTGTACAAGGGAGAGAGTGTACAAGGGAGAGAGTGTGTACAAGGGAGAGAGTGTACAAAAGAGAGAGAGTGTGTGTACAAGTAAGAGAGTGTGTTCAAGAGAGAGATTGTGTACAAGGGACAGAGTGTGTACAAATGACAGAGTGTGTACAAGGGAGAGAGTGTGTACAAGGGAGAGAGTGTACAAGGGAGAGAGTGTGTACAAATGAGAGAGTGTACAAGGGAGAGAGTGTGTACACGGGAGAGATTGTGTACAAGTGAGAGAGTGTGTAAAAGGGAGGGATTGTGTACAAGGGAGAGAGAGTGTTCAAGGGAGAGTGAGATTGTCTACAAGCGAGAGAGCGAGTGTGTACAAGGGAGAGAGTGTGTATAAGGAGAGCGTGTGTACAAGGGAGGTAGAGAGTGTGTACAAGTGAGAGAGAGTGTGTGTACAATGGAGAGAGAGAGTGTGTACAAGGGAGAGGGTGTGTCCAGGAAGAGAGTGTGTCCAAGGGAGAGAGTGTGTACAAGGGAGAGATTTTGTACAAGGGAGAGAATGTGTACAAGGGAGAGAGGGTGTACAATGGAGAGAGTGTGTACAAGGCAGAGAGAGTGTACAAGGGAGAGAGTGTGTACAAGGCAAAGAGACAGTGTGTACAAGGGAGAGAGTGTGTACAGGGGGAGAGTGTGTACAAGGGAGAGAGTGTGTACAAGGGAGAGAGTGTGTACAAGGGAGAGAGTGTGTACAAGGGAGAGAGTGTGTACAAGGGAGAGAGTGTGTACAAGGGAGAGAGTGTGTACAAGGTAGCAAGAGAGTGTGTGTACAAGGGAGAGAGAGAGTATGTACAAGTGAGAGAGTGATTTCAAGGGAGAGATATTGTACAAGGGACAGAGTGTGTACAAGTGACAGAGTGTGTACAAGGGAGAGAGTGTGTACAAGGGAGAGAGTGTACAAGGGAGAGAGTGTGTACAAGGGAGAGAGTGTACAAGGGAGAGAGTGTGTACAAGAGAGAGATTGTGTACAATGGAGAGAGTGTGTAAAAGGGAGAGAGAGATTGTGTACAAGCGAGAGAATGTGTACAAGGGAGAGTGAGATTGTCTACAAGGGAGAGAGCAAGTGTGTACAGGGGAGAGAGTGTCTATGAGGGAGAGAGTGTGTACAAGGGAGGGAGAGAGTGTGTACAAGGGAGAGAGTGAGTGTTTACAAGGGAGAGAGTTTGTACAAGGGAGAGAGTGTGTACAAGGGAGAGAGTGATTACAAGGGAGAGAGTGATTACAAGGGAGAGAGAAAGTGTGTATAAGGGAGAGAGTGTGTACAAGGTAGAGAGTGTGTACAAGGGAGAGAGTGTGTACAAGGGAGAGAGTGTGTACAAGGGAGAGAGAGTGTGTGTAAAAGTGAGAGAGTGTACAAGGGAGATTTGTGTAAAAGGGAGAGAGCGTTTACAAGGGAGAGAGTGTTTACTAGGGAGAGAGAGTGTGTACAAGGGAGAGAGTGTGTACAAGGGAGAGAGAGTGTGTGTACAAGGGAGAGAGTGTGTACAAGAGAGCGACTGTGTACAAGGGAGAGACTGTGTAAAAGGGAGAGAGAGATTGTGTACAAGGGAGAGTGTGTTTACAAGGGAGAGAGAGATTGTGTACAAGGGAGAGAGTGTGTGTGTACAAGGGAGAGAGTGTGTACAAGGGAGAGAGTGTGTAAAACGGAGAGAGTGTGTACAAGGGAGATAGTGTGTACAAGGGAGAGAGTGTGTACAAGGGAGGGAGTGTGTACAAGGGAGAGAGACAGTGTGTACAAGGGAGAGAGAGTCTGTGTACAAGGGAGAGAGAGAGTGTGTACAATGGAGAGAGTGTGTACAAGGGAGAGAGTGTGTACAAATGACAGAGTGTGTACAAGGGAGAGAGTGTGTACAAGGGAGAGAGTGTACAAGGGCGAGAGTCTATACAAGTGAGAGAGTGTTCAAGGGAGAGAGTGTGTACCCGGGAGAGATTGTGTACAAGGGAGAGAGTGTGTAAAAGGGAGAGATTGTGTACAAGGGAGAGAGTGTGTTCAAGGGAGAGTGAGATTGTCTACAAGGGAGAGAGCGAGTGTGTACAAGGGAGAGAGTGTGTATAAGGGAGAGAGTGTGTACAAGGGAGGTAGAGAGTGTGTACAAGGGAGAAAGAGTGTGTGTACAAGGGAGAGAGACAGTGGGTACAAGGGAGAGGGTGTGTACAAGGGAGAGAGTGTGTACAAGGGAGAGAGTGTGTACAAGGGAGAGATTTTGTACAAGGGAGAGAATGTGTACAAGGGAGAGAGGGTGTACAATGGAGAGAGTGTGTACAAGGCAGAGAGAGTGTACAAGGGAGAGAGTGTGTACAAGGCAGAGAGACAGTGTGTACAAGGGAGAGAGTGTGTACAGGGGGAGAGTGTGTACAAGGGAGAGAGTGTGTACAAGGGAGAGATTGTGTACAAGGGTGAGCGTGTATACAAGGGAGAGAGAGAGTATGTACAAGGGAGAGAGTGTGTACAAGGGAGAGAGAGATTGTGTACAAGGGAGAGAGAGTGTGTACAAGTGAGAGAGTGTGTACAAGGGAGATAGTGTGTACAAGGGAGAGAGTCTGTACAAGAGAGAGATTGTGTACATTGGAGAGAGTGTGTAAGAAGTAGAGAGAGATTGTGTACAAGGGAAAGACTGTACAAGGGAGAGAGTGTGTACAAGGGAGAGAGTGTGTACAAGGGAGAGAGTGATTACAAGGGAGAGAGACAGTGTGTACAACGGAGAGATTGTGTACAAGGGAGAGAGTGCGTACAAGGGAGAGTGAGTACATGGTAGAGAGTGTTTGTACAAGGGAGAGAGAGAGTGTGTACATGGAAGAGAGAGTGTGTGTACAAGGGAGAGAGTGTGTACAAGGGAGAGAGTGTGTGTACAAGGGAGAGAGTGAGAATGTGTACAAGGGAGAGAGAGAGTGTATACAAGGGAGAGAGAGAGTGTGTACAAGGAAGACAGTGTGGACAAGGGAGAGAGAGTGTGTACGAGGGAGAGAAAGAGTGTGTACAAGGGAGAGTGAGAGTGTGTACAAGGGAGAGAGTGCGTACCAGGGAGAGTTGTACATGGGAGAGTGAGAGTGTGTACAAGGGAGAGAGTGTGTACAAGAGAGAGAGTGTGTACAATGGAGAAAGTGTGTACAAGGGAGAAAGAGAGTGTGTAAAAGGGAGAGAGTGTGTACAAGGTAGCAAGAGAGTGTGTGTACAAGGGAGAGAGAGAGTGTGTACGAGGGAGAGAGAGAGTGTGTACAAGGGAGAGAGAGAGTGTGTACACGGGAGAGAGAGAGTGTGTACAAGGGAGAGAGTGTGTACAAGGGAGAGAGTGTGTACAAGGGAGAGAGTGATTACAAGGGAGAGAGACAGTCTGTACAAGGGAGAGAGTGTGTACAAGGGAGAGAGTGCGTACAAGGGAGAGTTGTAAAAGGGAGAGAGAGAATGTGTACAAGGGAGAGAGTGTGTACAAGAGAGAGAGTGTGTACAATGGAGAAAGTGTGTACAAGGGAGAAAGAGAGTGTGTACAAGGGAGAGAGAGTGTACAAGGTAGCAAGAGAGTGTGTGTACAAGGGAGAGAGTGTGTACAAGGGAGAGAGTGTGTACAAGGGAGAGAGTGATTACAAGGGAGAGAAACAGTCTGTACAAGGGAGAGAGTGTGTACAAGGGAGAGAGTGTGTACAAGGGAGAGAGTGTGTACAAGGGAGAGAGTGTGTACAAGGGAGAGAGTGTGTACAAGGTAGCGAGAGAGTGTGTGTACAAGGGAGAGAGAGAGTATGTACAAGTGAGAGAGTGATTTCAAGGGAGAGATTGTGTACAAGGGACAGAGTGTGTACAAGTGACAGAGTGTGTACAAGGGAGAGAGTGTGTACAAGGGAGAGAGTGTACAAGGGAGAGAGTGTGTACAAGGGAGAGAGTGTACAAGGGAGAGAGTGTGTACACGAGAGAGATTGTGTACAATGGAGAGAGTGTGTAAAAGGGAGAGAGAGATTGTGTACAAGCGAGAGAGTGTCTACAAGGGAGAGTGAGATTGTCTACAAGGGAGAGAGCGAGTGTGTACAGTGGAGAGAGTGTCTATAAGGGAGAGAGTGTGTACAAGGGAGGGAGAGAGTGTGTACAAGGGAGAGAGAGAGTGTTTACATGGAGAGAGTTTGTACAAGGGAGAGAGTGTGTACAAGGGAGAGAGTGATTACAAGGGAGAGAGTGATTACAAGGGAGAGAGACAGTGTGTACAAGGGAGAGAGTGTGTACAAGGGAGAGAGTGTGTACAAGGGAGAGAGTGTGTACAAGGGAGAGTATGTGTACAAGGGAGAGAGTGTGTACAAGAGAGCGACTGTGTACAAGGGATAGAGTGTGTAAAAGGGAGAGAGAGATTGTGAACAAGGGAGAGTGTGTGTACAAGGGAGAGAGAGATTGTGTACAAGGGAGAGAGAGTGTGTGTACAAGGGAGAGAGTGTGTACAAGGGAGAGAGTGTGTAAAAGGGAGAGAGTGTGTACAAGGGAGATAGTGTGTACAAGGGAGAGAGTGTGTACAAGGGAGAGAGTGTGTACAAGGGAGAGAGACAGTGTGTACAAGGGAGAGAGAGTGTGTGTACAAGGGAGAGAGAGAGTGTGTACAATGGAGAGAGTGTGTACAAGGGAGAGAGTGTACAAGGGAGAGAGTGTGTACAAGGGAGAGAGTGTACAAAAGAGAGAGAGTGTGTGTACAAGTGAGAGAGTGTGTCCAAGGGAGAGATTGTGTACAAGGGACAGAGTGTGTACAAATGACAGAGTGTATACAAGGGAGAGAGTGTGTACAAGGGAGAGAGTGTACAAGGGAGAGAGTGTGTACAAGTGAGAGAGTGTACAAGGGAGAGAGTGTGTACACGGGAGAGATTGTGTACAAGGGAGAGAGTGTGTAAAAGGGAGAGATTGTGTACAAGGGAGATAGTGTGTTCAAGGGAGAGTGAGATTGTCTACAAGGGAGAGAGCGAGTGTGTACAAGGGAGAGAGTGTGTATAAGGGAGAGAGTGTGTACAAGGGAGGTAGAGAGTGTGGACAAGGGAGAGAGAGTGTGTGTACAAGGGAGAGAGAGAGTGTACAAGGGAGAGGGTGTGTACAAGGGAGAGAGTGTGTACAAGGGAGAGAGTGTGTACAAGGGAGAGATTTTGTACAAGGGAGAGAATGTGTACAAGGGAGAGAGGGTGTACAATGGAGAGAGTGTGTACAAGGCAGAGAGAGTGTACAAGGGAGAGAGTGTGTACAAGGCAGAGAGACAGTGTGTACAAGGGAGAGAGTGTGTACAGGGGGAGAGTGTGTACAAGGGAGAGAGTGTGTACAAGGGAGAGAGTGTGTACAAGGGAGAGAGTGTGTACAAGGGAGAGAGTGTGTACAAGGGAGAGAGTGTGTACAAGGGAGAGAGTGTGTACAAGGTAGCGAGTGAGTGTGTGTACAAGGGAGAGAGAGAGTATGTACAAGTGAGAGAGTGATTTCAAGGGAGAGATTGTGTACAAGGGACAGAGTGTGTACAAGTGACAGAGTGTGTACAAGGGAGAGAGTGTGTACAAGGGAGAGAGTGTACAAGGGAGAGAGTGTGTACAAGGGAGAGAGTGTACAAGGGAGAGAGTGTGTACAAGAGAGAGATTGTGTACAATGGAGAGAGTGTGTAAAGGGAGAGAGAGATTGTGTACAAGCGAGAGAGTGTGTCCAAGGGAGAGTGAGATTGTCTACAAGGGAGAGAGCAAGTGGGTACAGGGGAGAGAGTGTCTATAAGGAGAGAGTGTGTACAAGGGAGGGAGAGAGTGTGTACAAGGGAGAGAGAGTGTTTACAAGGGAGAGAGTTTGTACAAGGGAGAGAGTGTGTACAAGGGAGAGAGTGATTACAAGGGAGAGAGTGATTACAAGGGAGAGAGACAGTGTGTACAAGGGAGAGAGTGTGTACAATCGAGAGAGTGTGTACAAGGGAGAGAGTGTGTACAAGGGAGAGAGTGTGTACAAGGGAGAGAGAGTGTGTGTACAAGTGAGAGAGTGTACAAGGGAGATTTGTGTAAAAGGGAGAGAGCGTTTACAAGGGAGAGAGTGTTTACTAGGGAGAGAGAGTGTGTACAAGGGAGAGAGTGTGTACAAGGGAGAGAGAGTGTGTGTACAAGGGAGAGAGTGTGTACAAGAGAGCGACTGTGTACAAGGGAGAGAGTGTGTAAAAGGGAGAGAGAGATTGTGTACAAGGGAGAGTGTGTGTACAAGGGAGAGAGAGATTGTGTACAAGGGAGAGAGTGTGTGTGTAAAAGGGAGAGAGTGTGTACAAGGGAGAGAGTGTGTAAAACGGAGAGAGTGTGTACAAGGGAGATAGTGTGTACAAGGGAGAGAGTGTGTACAAGGGAGAGAGTGTGTACAAGGGAGAGAGACAGTGTGTTCAAGGGAGAGAGAGTGTGTGTACAAGGGAGAGAGAGAGTGTGTACAATGGAGAGAGTGTGTACAAGGGAGAGAGTGTACAAGGTAGAGAGTGTGTACAAGGGAGAGAGTGTACAAATGAGAGAGAGAGTGTGTACAAGTGAGAGAGTGTGTTCAAAGGAGAGATTGTGTACAAGGGACAGAGTGTGTACAAATGACAGAGTGTGTACAAGGGAGAGAGTGTGTACAAGGGAGAGAGTGTACAAGGGCGAGAGTGTATACAAGTGAGAGAGTGTACAAGGGAGAGAGTGTGTACCCGGGAGAGATTGTGTACAAGGGAGAGAGTGTGTAAAAAGGGAGAGATTGTGTACAAGGGAGAGAGTGTGTTCAAGGGAGAGTGAGATTGTCTACAAGGGAGAGAGCGAGTGTGTACAAGGGAGAGAGTGTGTATAAGGGAGAGAGTGTGTCCAAGGGAGGTAGAGAGTGTGTACAAGGGAGAGAGAGTGTGTGTACAAGGGAGAGAGACAGTGGGTACAAGGGAGAGGGTGTGTACAAGGGAGAGAGTGTGTACAAGGGAGAGAGTGAGTACAAGGGAGAGATTTTGTACAAGGGAGAGAATGTGTACAAGGGAGAGAGGGTGTACAATGGAGAGAGTGTGTACAAGGCAGAGAGAGTGTACAAGGGAGAGAGTGTGTACAAGCCAGAGAGACAGTGTGTACAAGGGAGAGAGTGTGTACAGGGGGAGAGTGTGTACAAGGGAGAGAGTGTGTACAAGGGAGAGATTGTGTACAAGGGTGATAGTGTATACAAGGGAGAGAGAGAGTAAGTACAAGGGAGAGAGTGTGTACAAGGGAGAGAGAGATTGTGTACAAGGGAGAGAGAGTGTGTACAAGTGAGAGAGTGTGTACAAGGGAGAGGGTGTGTACAAGGGAGAGAGTCTGTACAAGAGAGAGATTGTGTACATTGGAGAGAGTGTGTAAAAAGTAGAGAGAGATTGTGTACAAGGGAAAGACTGTACAAGGGAGAGAGTGTGTACAAGGGAGAGAGTGTGTACAAGGGAGAGAGTGATTACAAGGGAGAGAGACAGTGTGTACAAGGGAGAGATTGTGTACAAGGGAGAGAGTGCGTACAAGGGAGAGTGAGTACATGGTAGAGAGTGTGTGTACAAGGGAGAGAGAGAGTGTGTACAAGGAAGAGAGAGTGTGTGTACAAGGGAGAGAGTGTGTACAAGGGAGAGAGTGTGTGTACAAGGGAGAGAGTGAGAATGTGTACAAGGGAGAGAGAGTGTATACAAGGGAGAGAGAGAGTGTGTACAAGGAAGACAGTGTGGACAAGGGAGAGAGAGTGTGTACGAGGGAGAGAAAGAGTGTGTACAAGGGAGAGTGAGAGTGTGTACAAGGGAGAGAGTGCGTACAAGGGAGAGTTGTACATGGGAGAGAGAGAGTGTGTACCAGGGAGAGAGTGTGTACAAGAGAGAGAGTGTGTACAATGGAGAAAGTGTGTACAAGGGAGAAAGAGAGTGTGTAAAAGGGAGAGAGTGTGTACAAGGTAGCAAGAGAGTGTGTGTACACGGGAGAGAGAGAGTGTGTACAAGGGAGAGAGTGTGTACAAGGGAGAGAGTGTGTACAAGGGAGAGAGTGATTACAAGGGAGAGAGACAGTCTCTACAAGGGAGAGAGTGTGTACAAGGGAGAGAGTGTGTACAAGGATGAGAGTGTGTACAAGGGAGAGAGTGTGTACAAGGGAGAGAGTGTGTACAAGGTAGCGAGAGAGTGTGTGTACAAGGGAGAGAGAGAGTATGTACAATTGAGAGAGTGAGTTCAAGGGAGAGATTGTGTACAAGGGACAGAGTGTGTACAAGTGACAGAGTGTGTACAAGGGAGAGAGTGTGTACAAGGGAGAGAGTGTACAAGGGAGAAAGTGTGTACAAGGGAGAGAGTGTACAAGGGAGAGAGTGTGTTCAAAGGAGAGATTGTGTACAAGGGACAGAGTGTGTACAAATGACAGAGTGTGTACAAGGGAGAGAGTGTGTACAAGTGAGAGAGTGTACAAGGGCGAGAGTGTATACAAGTGAGAGAGTGTACAAGGGAGAGAGTGTGTACCCGGGAGAGATTGTGTACAAGGGAGGGAGTGTGTAAAAGGGAGAGATTGTGTACAAGGGAGAGAGTGTGTTCAAGGGAGAGTGAGATTGTCTACAAGGGAGAGAGCGAGTGTGTACAAGGGAGAGATTGTGTATAAGGGAGAGAGTGTGTACAAGGGAGGTAGAGAGTGTGTACAAGGGAGAGAGAGTGTGTGTACAAGGGAGAGAGACAGTGGGTACAAGGGAGAGGGTGTGTACAAGGGAGAGAGTGATTACAAGGGAGAGAGACAGTCTGCACAAGGGAGAGAGTGTGTACAAGGGAGAGAGTGTGTACGAGGGAGAGAGAGAGTGTGTACAAGGGAGTGAGAGAGTGTGTACACGGGAGAGAGAGAGTGTGAACAAGGGAGAGAGTGTGTACAAGGGAGAGAGTGTGTACAAGGGAGAGAGTGATTACAAGGGAGAGAGACAGTCTGCACAAGGGAGAGAGTGTGTACAAGGGAGAGAGTGTGTACAAGGGAGAGAGTGTGTACAAAGGAGAGAGTGTGTACAAGGGAGAGAGTGTGTACAGGGTAGCGAGAGAGTGTGTGTACAAGGGAGAGAGAGAGTATGTACAAGTGAGAGAGTGAGTTCAAGGGAGAGATTGTGTACAAGGGACAGAGTGTGTACAAGTGACAGAGTGTGTACAAGGGAGAGAGTGTGTACAAGGGAGAGAGTGTACAAGGGAGAGAGTGTACAAGGGAGAGAGTGTACAAGGGAGAGTGTGTACAAGAGAGAGATTGTGTACAATGGAGAGAGTGTGTAAAAGGGAGAGAGAGATTGTGTACAAGCGAGAGAGTGTGTACAAGGGAGAGTGAGATTGTCTACAAGGGAGAGAGCGAGTGTGTACAGGGGAGAGAGTGTCTATAAGGGAGAGAGTGTGTACAAGGGAGGGAGAGAGTGTGTACAAGGGAGAGAGAGAGTTTTTACAAGGGAGAGAGTTTGTACAAGGGAGAGAGTGTGTACAAGGGAGAGAGTGATTACAAGGGAGAGAGTGATTACAAGGGAGAGAGACAGTGTTTACAAGGGAGAGAGTGTGTACAAGGGAGAGAGTGTGTACAAGGGAGAGAGTGTGTACAAGGGAGAGAGTGTGTACAAGGGAGAGAGTCTGTACAAGGGTGAGAGAGTGTGTGTACAAGTGAGAGAGTGTGTACAAGGGAGAGTTTGTGTAAAAGGGAGAGAGCGTTTACAAGAGAGAGAGTGTTTACAAGGGAGAGAGTGTGTGTACAAGGGAGAGAGTGTGTATAAGGGAGAGAGAGAGTGTTTACAAGGGAGAGAGAGTATGTGTACAAGGGAGAGAGTGTGTACAAGAGAGCGACTGTGTACAAGGGAGAGAGTGTGTAAAAGGGAGAGAGAGATTCTGTACAAGGGAGAGTGTGTGTAAAAGGGAGAGAGTGTGTAAAAGGGAGAGAGTGTGTACAAGGGAGATAGTGTGTACAAGGGAGAGAGTGTGTACAAGGGAGAAAGTGTGTACAAGGGAGAGAAACAGTGTGTACAAGGGAGAGAGAGTATGTGTACAAAGGAGAGAGAGAGTGTGTACAATGGAGAGAGTGTGTACAAGGGAGAGAGTGTACAAGGGAGAGAGTGTGTACAAGGGAGAGAGTGTACAAAAGAGAGAGAGAGTGTGTCCAGGTGAGAGAGTGTGTACAAGGGAGAGAGTGTGTACAGGGAGAGAGTCTGTACAAGAGAGAGATTGTGTACAAGGGAGAGAGTGTGTAAAAAGGAGAGAGAGATTGTGTAAAATGGAGAGAGTGTGTACAAGGGAGAGAGTGTGTACAAGGGAAAGAGTGTGTACAAGGGAGAGAGTGATTACAAGGGAGAGAGACAGTGTGTACAAGGGAGAGAGTGTGTACAAGGGAGAGAGTGCGTACAAGGGAGAGTGTGTACATGGAAGAGGGAGTGTGTGTACAAGGGAGAGAGAGAGGGTGTACAAGAAAGAGAGAGTGTGTGTACAAAGGACAGAGTGTGTACAAGGGAGAGAGTGTGTGTACAAGGGAGAGAGTGAGAATGTGTACAAGGGAGAGAGAGAGTGTGTACAAGAGAGAGAGTGTGTGTACAAGGAAGACAGTGTGTACAAGGGAGAGAAAGTGTGTTTACGAGGGAGAGAAAGAGTGTGTACAAGGGAGAGAGTGTGTACAAGGGAGAGAGTGTTTACAAGGGAGATAGAGTGTGTGTACAATTGAGAGAGTGTGTAAAAGGGAGAGAGTGTGTAAAAAGGAGAGATCGTGTACAAGGGAGAGAGTGTGTACAAGTGAGAGAGACAGTGTGTACAAGGGAGAGAGACAGTGTGTACAAGGGAGAGAGAGAGTGAGTACAAGGGAGACAGAGAGTGTGTACAAGGGAGAGAGTGTGTACAAGGGAGAGAGTGTTTACAAGGGAGAGAGTGTGTACAAGGGAGAGAGTGCGTACAAGGAATAGTTGTACGAGGGAGAGAGAGAGTGTGTACAAGGGAGAGAGTGTGTACAAGATAGAGAGTGTGTACAAGGGAGAAAGTGTGTACAAGTGAGAAAGAGAGTGTGTAAAAGGGAGAGAGTGTGTACAAGGTAGAGAGAGAGTGTGTGTACAAGGGAGAGAGAGTGTTTGAACGAGGGAGAGAGAGGAGTGTGTACAAGGGAGAGAGAGAGTGTGTACTAGGGAGAGAGAGAGTGTGTACAAGGGATAGAGTGTGTACAAGGGAGAGAGTGTGTACAAGGGAGAGAGTGATTAAAAGGGAGAGAGACAGTGTGTACAAGGGAGAGAGTGTGTACAAGGGAGAGAGTGTGTACAAGGGAGAGAGAGTGTGTGTACAAGTGAGAGAGTGTGTACAAGGGAGAGTTTGTGTAAAAGGGAGAGAGTGTTTACAAGGGAGAGAGTGTTTACAAGGGAGAGAGACAGTGTGTACAAGGGAGAGACACAGTGTGTACAAGGGAGAGAGTGTGTACAAGTGAGAGAGAGACTGTGTACAAGGGAGAGTGTGTACAAGGGAGAGAGTCTGTACAAGTGAGAGAGTGTGTACAAGAAGAGAGAGTGTGTGTACAAGGGAGAGAGTGTGTACAAGAGACAGAGTGTGTACAAGGAAGAGTGTGTGTACAAGTGAGAAAGTGTGTACAAGGGAGAGAGTGTGTACAAGTGAGAGAGTGTGTACAAGGGAGAGAGTGTTTACAAGGGAGAGGGACAGTGTTTACAAGGGATAGAGTGTGTACAAGGGAGAGAGTGCATACAAGGGAGAGTGTGTACAAGGGAGAGAGAGTGTGTGTACAATGGAGAGAGTGTGTACAAGAGAGAGAGAGTGTGTGTACAAGTGAGAGAATGTGTGCAAGTGAGAGAGTGTGTACATGAGAGGGAGTGTCTACAAGGGAGAGAGAGTTTACAAGGGAGAGAGAGTGTGTACAAGGGAGAGAGTGTGTACAAGTGAGAGAGTGTGTACAAGGGAGAGAGTTTGTACAATGGAGAGGGTGTGTACAAGGGGGAGAGTGTGTACAAGGGAGAGAGTGTGTAAAAGGGAGAGATTTTGTACAAGGGAGAGAATGTGTACAAGGGAGAGAGGGTGTACAATGGAGAGAGTGTGTACAAGGCAGAGAGAGTGTACAAGGGAGATAGTGTGTACAAGGCAGAGAGACAGTGTGTACAAGGGAGAGAGTGTGTACAGGGGGAGAGTGTGTACAAGGGAGAGAGTGTGTACAAGGGAGAGAGTGTGTACAAGGGTGAGAGTGTGTACAAGGGAGAGAGTGTGTACAAGGGAGAGAGTGTGTACAAGGGAGAGAGTGTGTACAATGAGAGAGACAGTGTGTACAAGGGAGAGAGACAGTGTGTAAAAGGGAGTGAGTGTGTACAAGGGGGAGAGCGTGTACAAGGGAGACAGAGAGTGTGTACAAGTGAGAGAGTGTGTACAAGGGAGAGAGTGTGTACAAGGGAGAGGGTGTGTACAAGGGAGAGAGAGAGTGTATACAAGGGAGAGAGAGAGTGTGTACAAGGGAGAGAGAGAGTGTGTACAAGGGAGAGAGTGTACAAGGGAGAGAGTGTGTACAATGGAGAGAGTGTAGAAGGGACAGTGAGAGTATGTACAAGTGAGAGAGTGTGTTCAAGGGAGAGATTGTGTACAAGGGACAGAGTGTGTACAAGTGACAGAGTGTGTACAAGGGAGAGAGTGTGTACAAGGGAGAGAGTGTACAAGGGAGAGAGTGTGTACAAGTGAGAGAGTGTACAAGGGAGAGAGTGTGTACAAGAGAGACATTGTGTACAATGGAGAGAGTGTGTAAAAGGGAGAGAGAGATTGTGTACAAGCGAGAGAGTGTGTACAAGGGAGAGTGAGATTGTCTACAAGGGAGAGAGCGAGTGTGTAAAGGGGAGAGAGTGTCTATAAGGGAGAGAGTGTGTACATGGAGGGAGAGAGATGTACAAGGGAAAGAGAGAGTGTTTACAAGGGAGAGAGAGAGTGTGTACAAGGGAGAGAGTGTGTACAAGGGAGGGAGTGTGTACAAGGGAGAGAGCGTGTACAAGGGAGACAGAGAGTGTGTACAAGTGGGAGAGAGTGTGTTTACAAGGGAGAGAGAGAGTGTACAAGTGAAAGAGTATGTACAAGTGACAGAGTGTGTACAAGGGAGAGAATGTGTAAAAGGGAGAGAGTGTGTACAAGGGAGAGAGTTTGTACAAGGGAGGGAGGGTGTACAAGGGAGAGATTATGTTGAAGGGAGAAAGTGTGTATAAGTGAGAGATTGTTTACAAGGGAGAGAGTGTGTACAAGTTAGAGAGTGTGTACAAGGGAGAGAGTGTGTCAAAGGGAGAGAGTGTGTACAAGGGAGAGAGACAGTGTGTACAAGGGAGAGAGAGTGTACAAGGTAGAGAGTGTGTACAAGGGAGAGAGTGTGTACAAGAGAGAGTGTGTACAAGGGAGAGAGTGAATACAAGGGAGAGAGAGAGTGTGTACAATGGAGAGAGAGTGTGTACAAGGGAGAAAGAGTGTGTGTACAAGTGAGAGAGTGTGTACAAGGGAGAGAGACAGTGTGAAAAAAGGAGAGATTGTGTACAATGGAGAGTGTGTTTACAAGGGAGAGACTGTGTACAAGGGAGAGAGAGAGTGTGTACAAGTGAGAGAGTGTGTACAAGGGAGAGAGTGTGTAAAAGGGAGAGAGTGTGTACAAGGGAGAGAGTGTGTACAAGGGAGAGAGTGTTTACAAGGGAGAGAAACAGTGTGTACAAGGGAGAGAGTGTGTACAAGGGAGAATGTGTACAAGGGAGAGAGAGAGTGTGTACAAGGGAGAGAGTGTGTACAAGGGAGAGAGTGTGTATAAGGGAGGGAGTGTGTACAAGGAAGAGATTATGTTGAAGGGAGAAAGTGTGTAAAAGGGAGAGATTGTGTACAAGGGAGAGAGTGTGTACAAGGCAGAGAGTGTGTACAAGGGAGAGAGTGTGTACAAGGGAGAGAGACAGTGTGTACAAGGGAGAGAGTGTGTAAAAGGAGATGGATTGTGTACAAGGGAGAGAGTGTGTACAAGAGAGAGAGTGATTGTATACAAGCGAGAGAGAGTGTGTGTACAAGTGTGAGAGTGTGTACAAGGGTGAGAGTGTGTACAAGGGAGAGAGTCT
Organism: Microtus oregoni; assembly: GCF_018167655.1. Classification (NCBI taxonomy): domain Eukaryota; kingdom Metazoa; phylum Chordata; class Mammalia; order Rodentia; family Cricetidae; genus Microtus; species Microtus oregoni. Next base: position 58,131,914 of record NW_024543063.1, on the reverse strand, counting down.
GTACAAGAGAGAGATTGTGTACAAGGGAGAGAGTGTGTAAAAAGGAGAGAGAGATTGTGTACAAGGGAGAGAGTGTCTACAAGGGAGAGAGTGTGTACAAGGGAGAGAGTGTGTTCAAGGGAGAGAGTGATTTCAAGGGAGAGAGACAGTGTGTACAAGGGAGAGAGTATGTACAAGGGAGAGAGTGCGTACAAGGGAGAGTGTGTACAAGGGAGAGAGAGTGTGTGTACGATGGAAAGAAAGAGTGTGTACAAGGAAGAGTGAGAGTCTGTACAAGGGAGAGAGTGTGTACAAGGGAGAGAGTGTTTACAAGGGAGAGAGAGAGAGTGTACAAGTGAGCGAGTGTGTACAAGGGAGAGTGTGTGTAAAAGGGACAGATCGTGTACAAGGGAGAGAGTGTGTACAAGGGAGAGAGACAGTGTGTTCAAGGGAGAGAAACAGTGTGTACAAGGGACAGAGAGAATGTGTACAACGGAGAGAGAGAGTGTGTACAAGGGAGAGAGTGTGTACAAGGGAGAGAGTGTTTACAAGGGAGAGAGAGAGTGTGTGTACAAGGGAGAGAGTGTGTACAAGAGAGAGAGATTGTGTACAAGGGAGAGAGAGAGTGTGTACAAGTGAGAGAGTGTGTAGAAGGGAGAGAGTGTGTACAGGGAGAGAGTCTGTACAAGAGAGAGATTGTGTACAAGGGAGAGAGTGTGTAAAAAGGAGAGAGAGATTGTGTAAAAGGGAGAGAGTGTGTACAAGGGAGAGAGTGTGTACAAGGGAGAGAGTGCGTACAAGGGAGAGTGTGTACATGGAAGAGAATGTGTGTGTACAAGGGAGAGAGAGAGGGTGTACAAGAAAGAGAGAGTGTGTGTACAAAGGAGAGAGTGTGTACAAGGGAGAGAGTGTGTGTACAAGGGAGAGAGTGAGAATGTGTACAAGGGTGAGAGAGAGTGTGTAAAAGGGAGAGAGAGAGTGTGTACAAGGAAGACAGTGTGTACAAGGGAGAGAGAGTGTGTTTACGAGGGAGAGAAAGAGTGTGTACAAGGGAGAGTGAGAGTGTGTACAAGGGAGAGAGTGTGTACAAGGGAGAGAATGTTTACAAGGGAGAGAGAGTGTGTGTACAATTGAGAGAGTGTGTAAAAGGGAGAGAGTGTGTAAAAAGGACAGATCGTGTACAAGGGAGAGAGTGTGTACAAGGGAGAGAGACAGTGTGTACAAGGGAGAGAGACAGTGTGTACAAGGGAGAGAGAGAGTGAGTACAAGGGAGACAGAGAGTGTGTACAAGGGAGAGAGTGTGTACAAGGGAGAGAGTGTTTACAAGGGAGAGAGACAGTGTGTACAAGGGAGAGAGTGTGTACAAGGGAGAGAGTGCGTACAAGGTATAGTTGTACGAGGGAGAGAGAGAGTGTGTACAAGGGAGAGAGTGTGTACAAGATAGAGAGTGTGTACAAGGGAGAAAGTGTGTACAAGTGAGAAAGAGAGTGTGTAAAAGGGAGAGAATGTGTACAAGGTAGAGAGAGAGTGTGTGTACAAGGGAGAGAGAGTGTTTGTACGAGGGAGAGAGAGAGTGTGTACAAGGGAGAGAGAGAGTGTGTGTACTAGGGAGAGAGAGAGTGTGTACAAGGGAGAGAGTGTGTACAAGGGAGAGAGTGTGTACAAGGGAGAGAGTGATTACAAGGGAGAGAGACAGTGTGTACAAGGGAGAGAGTGTGTACAAGAGAGAGAGTGTGTACAAGGGAGAGAGAGTGTGTGTACAAGTGAGAGAGTGTGTACAAGGGAGAGTTTGTGTAAAAGGGAGAGAGTGTTTACAAGGGAGAGAGTGTTTACAAGGGAGAGGGACAGTGTGTACAAGGGAGAGAGACAGTGTGTACAAGGGAGAGAGTGTGTACAAGGGAGAGAGAGAGTGTGTACAAGGGAGAGAGAGTGTGTGTACAAGGGAGAGTGTGTGTACAAGAGAGAGATTGTGTACAAGGGAGAGAGTGTGTATAAGGGAGAGAGAGATTGTGTACAAGGGAGAGTGTGTGTACAAGGGAGAGAGTGATTGTGTACAAGGGAGAGAGAGTGTGTGTACAAGGGAGAGAGTGTGTACAAGGGAGAGAGTCTGTACAAGAGAGAGATTGTGTACAAGGGAGAGAGTGTGTAAAAAGGAGAGAGAGATTGTGTACAAGGGAGAGAGTGTCTACAAGGGAGAGAGTGTGTACAAGGGAGAGAGTGTGTTCAAGGGAGAGAGTGATTTCAAGGGAGAGAGACAGTGTGTACAAGGGAGAGAGTATGTACAAGGGAGAGAGTGCGTACAAGGGAGAGTGTGTACAAGGGAGAGAGAGTGTGTGTACGATGGAAAGAAAGAGTGTGTACAAGGAAGAGTGAGAGTCTGTACAAGGGAGAGAGTGTGTACAAGGGAGAGAGTGTTTACAAGGGAGAGAGAGAGAGTGTACAAGTGAGCGCGTGTGTACAAGGGAGAGTGTGTGTAAAAGGGACAGATCGTGTACAAGGGAGAGAGTGTGTACAAGGGAGAGAGACAGTGTGTTCAAGGGAGAGAAACAGTGTGTACAAGGGACAGAGAGAGTGTGTACAACGGAGAGAGAGAGTGTGTACAAGGGAGAGAGTGTGTACAAGGGAGAGAGTGTTTACAAGGGAGAGAGAGAGTGTGTGTACAAGGGAGAGAGTGTGTACAAGAGAGAGAGATTGTGTACAAGGGAGAGAGAGAGTGTGTACAAGTGAGAGAGTGTGTAGAAGGGAGAGAGTGTGTACAGGGAGAGAGTCTGTACAAGAGAGAGATTGTGTACAAGGGAGAGAGTGTGTAAAAAGGAGAGAGAGATTGTGTAAAAGTGAGAGAGTGTGTACAAGGGAGAGAGTGTGTACAAGGGAAAGAGTGTGTACAAGGGAGAGAGTGATTACAAGGGAGAGAGACAGTGTGTACAAGGGAGAGAGTGTGTACAAGGGAGAGAGTGCGTACAAGGGAGAGTGTGTACATGGAAGAGAATGTGTGTGTACAAGGGAGAGAGAGAGGGTGTACAAGAAAGAGAGAGTGTGTGTACAAAGGAGAGAGTGTGTACAAGGGAGAGAGTGTGTGTACAAGGGAGAGAGTGAGAATGTGTACAAGGGTGAGAGAGAGTGTGTACAAGGGAGAGAGAGAGTGTGTACAAGTGAGAGAGTGTGTAGAAGGGAGAGAGTGTGTACAGGGAGAGAGTCTGTACAAGAGAGAGATTGTGTACAAGGGAGAGAGTGTGTAAAAAGGAGAGAGAGATTGTGTAAAAGTGAGAGAGTGTGTACAAGGGAGAGAGTGTGTACAAGGGAAAGAGTGTGTACAAGGGAGAGAGTGATTACAAGGGAGAGAGACAGTGTGTACAAGGGAGAGAGTGTGTACAAGGGAGAGAGTGCGTACAAGGGAGAGTGTGTACATGGAAGAGAATGTGTGTGTACAAGGGAGAGAGAGAGGGTGTACAAGAAAGAGAGAGTGTGTGTACAAAAGAGAGAGTGTGTACAAGGGAGAGAGTGTGTGTACAAGGGAGAGAGTGAGAATGTGTACAAGGGTGAGAGAGAGTGTGTACAAGGGAGAGAGAGAGTGTGTACAAGGAAGACAGTGTGTACAAGGGAGAGAGAGTGTGTTTACGAGGGAGAGAAAGAGTGTGTACAAGGGAGAGTGAGAGTGTGTACAAGGGAGAGAGTGTGTACAAGGGAGAGAATGTTTACAAGGGAGAGAGAGTGTGTGTACAATTGAGAGAGTGTGTAAAAGGGAGAGAGTGTGTAAAAAGGAGAGATCGTGTACAAGGGAGAGAGTGTGTACAAGGGAGAGAGACAGTGTGTACAAGGGAGAGAGACAGTGTGTACAAGGGAGAGAGAGAGTGAGTACAAGGGAGACAGAGAGTGTGTACAAGGGAGAGAGTGTGTACAAGGGAGAGAGTGTTTACAAGGGAGAGAGACAGTGTGTACAAGGGAGAGAGTGTGTACAAGGGAGAGAGTGCGTACAAGGAATAGTTGTACGAGGGAGAGAGAGAGTGTGTACAAGGGAGAGAGTGTGTACAAGATAGAGAGTGTGTAGAAGGGAGAAAGTGTGTACAAGTGAGAAAGAGAGTGTGTAAAAGGGAGAGAATGTGTACAAGGTAGAGAGAGAGTGTGTGTACAAGGGAGAGAGAGTGTTTGTACGAGGGAGAGAGAGAGTGTGTACAAGGGAGAGAGAGAGTGTGTGTACTAGGGAGAGAGAGAGTGTGTACAAGGGAGAGAGTGTGTACAAGGGAGAGAGTGTGTACAAGGGAGAGAGTGATTACAAGGGAGAGAGACAGTGTGTACAAGGGAGAGAGTGTGTACAAGAGAGAGAGTGTGTACAAGGGAGAGAGAGTGTGTGTACAAGTGAGAGAGTGTGTACAAGGGAGAGTTTGTGTAAAAGGGAGAGAGTGTTTACAAGGGAGAGAGTGTTTACAAGGGAGAGGGACAGTGTGTACAAGGGAGAGAGACAGTGTGTACAAGGGAGAGAGTGTGTACAAGGGAGAGAGAGAGTGTGTACAAGGGAGAGAGAGTGTGTGTACAAGGGAGAGTGTGTGTACAAAAGAGAGATTGTGTACAAGGGAGAGAGTGTGTATAAGGGAGAGAGAGATTGTGTACAAGGGAGAGTGTGTGTACAAGGGAGAGAGTGATTGTGTACAAGGGAGAGAGAGTGTGTGTACAAGGGAGAGAGTGTGTACAAGGGAGAGAGTGTGTAAAAGGGAGAGAGTGTACAAGGGAGATAGTGTGTACAAGGGAGAGAGTGTTTACAAGGGAGAGAGCCAGTGTGTACAAGGGAGAGAGTGTGTACAGGGAGAGAGTGCATACAAGGGAGAGTGTGTACAAGGAAGAGAGAGAGTGTGTACAAGGGAGAGAGTGTCTACAAGTGAGAGAGTGTGTACCAGGGAGAGACTGTGTACAAGGCAGAGAGTGTGTACAAGGGAGAGAGTGTGTACAAGGGAGAGAGACAGTGTGTACAAGGGAGAGAGTGTGTAAAAGGGAGAGGGATTGTGTACAAGCTAGTGATTGTGTACAAGAGAGAGAGAGATTGTGTTCAAGGGAGAGAGAGTGTGTGTACAAGTGAGAGAGTGTGAACAAGGGATAGAGTCTGTACAAGAGAGAGATTGTGTACAAGGGAGAGAGTGTGTTAAAAGGAGAGAGATATTGTGTACAAGGGAGAGAGTGTGTACAAGGGAGAGAGTGTGTACAAGGGAGAGAGTGTGTACAAGGGAGAGAGTGCTTACAAGGGAGAGAGACAGTGTGTACAAGGGAGAGTGTGTGTACAAGGGAGAGAGTGCGTACAAGGGAGAGCGTGTACAAGGGAGAGAGAGTGTGTGTATGATGGAAAGAAAGAGTGTGTACAAGGGAGATTGAGAGTGTGTACAAGGGAGAGAGTGTGTACAAGGGAGAGGGTGTTTTCAAGGGAGAGAGAGTGTGTGTACAAGTGAGAGAGTGTGTACAAGGGAGAGAGTGTGTAAAAGGGACAGATCGTGTACAAGGGAGAGAGTGTGTACAAGGGAGAGAGACAGTGTGTACAAGGGAGAGAGACAGTGTGTACAAGGGTGAGAGAGAGTGTGTACAAGGGAGAGAGAGTGTGTGTACAAAAGAGAGAGTGTGTACAGGGGAGAGAGTGTTTACAAGGGAGAGAGAGAGTATGTACAAAGGAGAGAGTGTGTCCAAGGGAGAGAGAGATTGTGTACAAGGGAGAGAGAGAGTGTGTACAAGTGTGAGAGTGTGTACAAGGGAGAGAGTGTGTACCAGGGAGAGAGTCTGTACAAGAGAGAGATTGTGTACAAGGGAGAGAGTGTGTACAAGGGAGAGAGTGTGTACAAGGGAGAGAGTGTGTACAAGGGAGAGAGTGATTACAAGGGTGAGAGACAGTGTGTACAAGGGAGAGAGTGTGTACAAGGGAGAGAGTGCGTACAAGGGAGAGTGTGTACATGGAAGAGAGAGTGTGTTTACAAGGGAGAGAGAGAGTGTGTACAAGGAAGAGAGAGTGTGTGTACAAGAGAGAGAATGTGTACAAGGGAGAGAGTGTGTGTACAAGGGAGAGAGTGAGAATGTGTACAAGGGAGAGAGAGAGTGTATACAAGGGAGAGAGAGAGTGTGTACAAGGAAGACAGTGTGTACAAGGGAGAGAGAGTGTGTGTACGAGGGAGAGAAAGAGTGTGTACAAGGGAGATTGAGATTGTGTACAAGGGAGAGAGTTGTGTTGCGGGAGGTCCTCCCACTCCTCCATCCTATCACCGCTGTTTTCCCAGCCCACTGGGGCGTGGTTTCTCTTTCTTTAAAAAAGCGACCACTTCCCTCTTCTTGCTCTCTTCACTTCCTGCTCCGCCTGAGACTAGACTCCTTTCCTGGTTGCGAAGAGGGCTGTTGCCTGGGACAGTGATCTGTAAGTTTTTTCCCCTTTAAATAAATACCACCCTAATAATCATAACCCCGAATTGGTGTGGCATTGTTTGTGACTTAGGCCTTCATTTTGGCGCCCAACGTTTGGTTTTAGAACCTCTCCTTTCCCCACTAGCAGTGGCGAGTTTGGCTTGGCGGCCCCAAGTTCTGCTTGGCGGCTGCAGGCTTGGCGGGTGCAAGTTCAGCTTGGCGGCCGTGGGCTTGGCGGGCTCTAGTTTGGCTTGGCGGGAGCCCCTCCTTCCTCAGCCGCCAGAGGCCTTGGACTCCCCACGTGGATTTAAACTCCACAGGCCCGCGCAGTCTCTGGCCACCTGGTTTGCTCTTTTCTGAGTCATTTTTAAATCTCCCTTGCAAGTACAGCTCTTAAATGGCACAAACCAGAGCACGTGGTTGCTGAAAGCTGCAACCCCTCAGGGTGACTTGTTCCGTCTCAGGAATTGATTTCATTAGATTTATTTTGTTGAGAAACTTGCATTTTCCAGTTTTTAACATCTACTAAGGCACTGAAAAAGGACCATGTTTTCACCGCGACTCTGCAACAGCGCCACCTGCTGGATAATAGGTAATATTGCAGTTTTTCTTTCTAACGCAAATTTTACTGCTTTGTTTTCACTAATACAATGGATTAGTAAATTTATATTTACTAATACAATGAATTACATCATACAAGGTTTATATGATTATGGGGATACCTTAATTTGCTTGTTACTAGCCTTCAGTTTTCTTTTCCATATTCTATCATTAAGGAAGAATATGGCACTACTAAGAACGATTGAATCTTTACGTACTAATAATGAACAGAAGAATATGGCACTCCTAAGAATGATAGAATCTTTACGAACTAATAATGAACAACTAATTGACAGGATTAAAATTATTGAAAATCAGAGGTTATCTGAACAAGTGGATACTATGACAGACAAAATTGATTCCATATCCAAGGGTATTAGAAAGTTACCTGAAAGGGTTCAGGCTGTTGAATTTGACGTTCAGACTTTATCACAAAGTTTTGATAAGGTAACAGACAGAATGTACCTCCAAGATGGGAATCTACATGATATACAAGAAAAGTTTAAGGAGGACATCTTATCTTTGAAGGAAAAAATTAAAGCTTTGGAATCACAGGTGCAGAATGGGGACCAAAAAATTGATACCTCAGTGAAATCACTGGAAATATATACAGGTCAAGAGATTCAGGATTTAAGAGAGACAATAATAAAAAGACTTGAAATGATTGAAGAAATAATTGCAGCTGGTGAACAGAGTAAGGAGGCACAAGGACAGGATACAAGGCCTCCACCAGCTATTAGAACTGGCTTACCCAGGGTTCTAGCGACATACCCTATACTTAATTCTGAAAAAGCATCAACTTCTAAAGGCTCAAAGGGAGTCAGAGAAGCTAGATGGACGCCAATAGCAATGAATGATCTGAAAGAAATTAAGCAAGCTGTTGTTAATTTTGGCTTGCACAATGCATATGTAAAGGAAATGATAAGGACTTGGGCTTCTAATGCTAGAGCTACTCCCCATGATTTCCATCAGTTAGTGTCTGCAGTTTTAGATAATGGACCTTCCTTGATGTTCGGAATTTATTTCAGAGAAGAATCCAAACATATGGAACAGCAAGGAAGAGCAAAAGGTATTGAGGTTTCCCAAGATCAAATTCTTGGTGCAGGAGAATATGCTGATCCACAGGTCCAAGCTCTTTATGACGATGAAGTACTGTGTCTATGTCACCAAGCAGCTTTAAATGCTTGGAATAGGATACAAGATCCAGCAAAAAGGGTTGAATCATATACCAGAATTAGGCAGGGACAGAGAGAACCCTTTATTGACTTTTTGCAAAGATTAATTAAGGCTCTGGACATAGGGGTAACAGACCAAGAAGCTAGACGAATACTTCTTGAATCTCTAGCTTTTGAGAATGCAAACATAGAATGCAAAAAGATAATTGGGCCTTTAAAGTCTAGATCAGCACCTATGGATGAGTGGATTCAGCATACGATGAATGTTGAGACGTTTAGCTATAATGATGAATCTTGGGTAGGAGAAGCGATTTCCAAAGCAATGAGGAGACATCAAACTGCCAGGTGTTTTAATTGTGGTAAATTAGGACATTTGCAAAGGAATTGCAGGCAAAGAATTTCTAGGAATAATATCTCTTCTGGGAATGACAAAAATAGGAGACCTCGGCCTTCAGGTATATGTAGGAGATGCGGTAAAGGCAGGCATTGGTCCAACGAATGTAGGTCAACAACAGACAGACGGGGCAATCCGATATCATCGGGAAACTCCTTGGGGGGCCTCTCGCAGGCCCCCAAGCCAACAGTAGCCCAGTCATTCCAAGTCACAGTGGAGAATGTGCCTCACCAAGAAAATTAAAAGCTCCAATTTCTGCTGTAAAAAGTAATACTGGTCTAAATGAAGAATTACGTGTGGAGGATGAGTCAAAAAACCCAATAGGACAGAGTAAACGTATATTTTGGCAGACTTCTATTAATGATCAAAGACCAAAGCTAAGAGTCTGTATAAATGGCACTTTTATTGAAGGCTTATTAGACACAGGTGCGGATGTAAGTATCATTACCCCAGAATCTTGGCATCCGAATTGGCCTCTTCAAGAGGTAGATGTTCAGTTCCTGGGAATTGGAACCCTATCTCGTGTAAAACAAAGCACAGGATGGGTTGAATGCATAGGGCCCGAAGGGCAAATAGGAAGACTAAGGCCATATATAGCCAATATTGCCATAAATTTATGGGGCCGTGACCTGCTACAGCAATGGAATACCCAGATTAACATTCCTGTATTTCCAGGAACTCATAATTCTGGGAAGGATATGATGAGGTATTATGGAAAAAGGTCACCAGCCATTCAGGCTGTACAAGAACATACAGCAAATACCAAACCTTTAGAGGTACCAACGGCCCTACCTTTAAAATGGCTAACTGAGAAGCCAATATGGACCAAACAATGGCCTCTAGCTAAAGATAAACTACAGGCATTGGAACAGCTGGTGCAAGAGCAACTAGATGCTCACCATATTGAAGAATCAACCAGCCCTTGGAATTCTCCTGTGTTTGTTGTAAAAAAGAAATCTGGTAAATGGAGAATGGTGACAGATCTAAGAGCTGTCAACAAAGTAATTCAACCTATGGGCCCACTACAATCTGGAATTCCTTTGCCTTCTCTGTTACCAAAAGGATGGCTTCTTATAGTTATTGATTTGAAAGATTGTTTTTTCACTATACCGTTACAAGAAAAGGATAGAGAAAAATTTGCCTTCACAGTGCCTACTTATAATAATTCTCAGCCTAATAGGAGATATCAGTGGACTGTCCTCCCACAGGGTATGCTCAATAGTCCTACACTGTGCCAATATTTTGTAAGTAAGCCATTGGAAATAATTCGTAAACAATTCCCCAAGTCCATCATTTATCATTACATGGATGACATCTTATTATCTGATTCAAATAAAGATACTTTAGAAAGGATGTTTGAAGAAGTAAAGAAAGTCTTGCCTAGGTGGGGATTACAAATTGCCCCTGAAAAGATTCAAAGAGGAAATTCTATTAATTACCTAGGTTACAGAATAGGGTTAGAGAAAATTAAAACGCAAAAGGCACAAATTAGGAGAGACCGGTTAAAGACTCTTAATGACTTCCAAAGATTGTTAGGAGACATTTCCAGTCTACGACCAGCTGTTGGGATAACACCTGATCTAATAGTTCATTTAAACAAAACCTTAGATGGTGATAAAGATTTGAATAGTCCAAGAGAACTGACAGCTGAAGCAGAAAAGGAACTGACAATGATTGAGGAAAAATTACAGGAGGCACATGTGGATAGGGTGAACCCAAATCTTAGCTGCATCCTAGTCATATTGCCTTCCAGAATTTCTCCTACAGGGATTCTAATGCAGAGGGAAGATATTATTTTAGAGTGGATATTTATACCTAATAAACCAAGTAAAAAATTAAAAACTTATGTGGAAAAGGTCTCTGAATTAATTATAAAAGGTAAGCTGAGACTTCGTCAACTAGCAGGTATAGACCCAGCAGAAATTATAGTGCCTTTTACTACTGAAGAAATAAAAAAGTTATGGGAAGACAATGAACCGTGGCAAAGAGCTTGTGCTAACTTTTTGGGAGAAATTAATAGCAACTATCCCAAAAGTGATAGACTTAATCTCATAAAAAGAACTTCTTGGATTCTTCCTAGAATTGTACGTGATGCTCCAATAACTGGAGCCCGTACGTTCTATACTGATGCAAATAAATCAGGGAAAGCAGGTTACAAGTCAGATGAATTGAGTAAGGTGGAACAAAGCCCTTATAATTCTGTCCAGAAGGCAGAATTATATGCCATTCTTATGGTGCTAAGGGATTTTAAAGAACCTCTTAATATAGTTACAGATTCACAATATGCAGAAAGAGTTATCTTGCATATTGAAACCGCTGAATTTATACCAGATGACACAGAGTTGACTTCATTGTTTATCCAGGTACAAGACATAATCAGGAACAGGCTTTGTCCGATGTACATAACACACATCCGGTCCCATACAGGTCTGCCTGGTCCTCTAGCCCAAGGCAATGCTGAGATTGATCAATTATTGATTGGAAGTGTGTTGCAGGCCTCGGAATTTCATAAGAAGCATCATGTCAATAGTAAAGGCCTAAAGAAAGAATTTTCCATTACTTGGCAACAAGCTAAGGACATTATAAAGAGATGCCCTACTTGTTCTTTCTATAATCAAACACCGTTGCCTGCAGGGAGTAACCCAAAGGGTACTAAGAGAAATGAAATCTGGCAGATGGATGTGTTCCACTTTATGGAATTTGGTAAATTAAAATATGTACACCACACCATAGACACGTATTCAGGTTTTCAATGGGCTACAGCCCTGAGCTCAGAAAAGGCTGATTCAGTAATCACACATTTATTGGAAGTTATGGCCATCATGGGTATACCTGCGCAAATAAAGACAGATAATGGTCCAGCATATGTATCTAAGAAAATGAAATGCTTTTTTGATTATTATAATACAAAACACATTACAGGTATACCAAATAATCCTACAGGTCAGGCAGTTATAGAAAGATCAAATCGTACTATAAAGGATATGCTGAACAAACAGAAAGGGACTGAAAATACCCACAGAAATAGATTACATAATGCTTTATTAACCTTGAATTTTCTTAACGCTAATGAGAAAGGAACGACAGCAGCAGAAAGACATTGGATAATGGAAAAGTCTGCTGAACTAAATCAACCGATTGATTTCAAAGTTGTGCTGACCTCTCAGTGGAAGCCAGGAGATGTGCTACGTTGGGGAAGGGGTTTAGCTCTTGTTTCCACAGGAGGAGAAAAATTGTGGATACCATCAAAATTAATAAAGTTTCGATTTGAAGAGGAGAAACCTCTTGGAAAGGAGAAATGACAACTCATCCACAATGATGATATTCATACAGGTGGTAAGAAAAACATAGAATGGGGGCAGGGTTCTGTTCTTATCTCCACAGGAAAACACTCATCTTTGAGAAATTCAAGGGACCCTGGATGTTTGGATACTGACAGATGGAAAAATACCTGCCCAATAGGAAATATCAAGACAACTGAATGGATTGTGTAAGTAATATTAAACCATATTTCTAAATTTATAAAGCTGGTTTTGAAGTTGGACTCTGGCTCAGTCCCTCTCCAATTCCAAGCCTGTTAGTAAGAGAAAAACCCAGAGTTTCTGGAGTTTCTGTCTCATGTCAAGAGCCATGATATGGGACAGAAATATGAGTTTAGAAAACATCTTTGCTTTTCTTCATATCTATCATACTTTTCATTGAATATATCTATCATGTCTTTCATTGAATATATATATATATATGTCTATATATGTCTATATGATTAATGTTTAAATTTTTCATAATGAACAATGAGTTTTTTCCTGAAGTGACATTTGAAGTTTCCAGGAAGAAGATGGGGCCCCATAACAACAACTCCACCTGGTTGATATGACGTCATGATACTGATAGCGCTACTACAAGACCTGCTTTTGGTACCAGCTGCACAAGACAGTTCCAACTTGGTTAGCTGAAATGGTGCACATCTTATACAACATTTTGGCCAGACCTGCACAAAATACTCAGAGACTATTGGCAATTTTAAAAGACATTGATCTTGAAATTTAACCATCATTTCACTTTCACAGGATCCCCCAGAAAGAACGTCGCCCCCATGACAGCTGGAAGTAATTCTAGAGGACGACGTCCCCTTTCCCAATAAAACTTGCCCTTGGGTATAGGGACATCATTTAGGGGTCGATTATAATTAGTATATGATTGAGGGTTGGGGGAGGAATTTTATACGCTCAGGGATCATTTTGAAAGAAAAAAAGAGGGATGATGGGATAATAGATTTGTAATTGTGAGTTACTGTTTTTAGACAAATACATTGCTATAGATTCTTGTATATTGATACAAAGTTAAATTATATTGACTATTGTACGCATGCATGTTTCTACCTCTGTTTAAAACATTTTTTTATGTATTGACATATATTGTATTGATATATATATATATATATATATATATATATATATTGTATATATTTACCATATTGCAGTGTACATTTCTACCTCTGATTAAGATACTTATATAATGATTGTGTATTGATATATATTTACCTACTGCAATGTTTATTTGTAAATTGTTTATATTTGGAGGTCATTGTCCTCATTTGTTTCACAGTCGTTTATTGTCTTAGTCTTTAAGTTAGATAGATATTGAGAATTATATAGACTAATAGTCATCTAAGTTTGTCATTTATAATAGACTAATCAGGTTCTTTAGATATATAGAGATTATACTCAGTATAGATAGATAATCTTCAACTTCTTCAAAGAGCTGTAGAAAATGGCCTTTAATCTAACTCAGAGTTTTGTGGTAGTGAGACACAATTGCTCCTGGCAACACCACTCTATTCCCGAGAGAATGTTGAGCACCAAAGACACTCCACCTGGAGCCTTTCTTTTTGGCAGAACTGGCGTTTGGGCAAAGAAATGCCCATACCTCAACCACTGACAAAGATACAGAGCATGCATCAATGGATAAAACAGGACTGTCATATCCTGCCAAGACAGGGTAAGATAGTTTTGAAAAGTTCCTTGCCTTAGAAAATGGTATGTCAGTTATGTTAGGCCTTAGCCAAAGTTGGTGCTTCAACGCGGCTAATGTGACTTTGGGTGATTGCCCAGGTAGCTAGTTGTCTCTGTAATTTGTTGCATGTTTTGGAAGTTGATTTACTGAACTTCCTAATTACCCAGGTAACATTATTTCCCTTCTCAGATCTTCGATGGGGTTGAAGACTATATAAATGTAGTTACTTTCTCTCATGACTTGGCCAAGTTATTTATTATACAAGACCTAAGCTAGTTAGAATAGAATATTTGGACTTATTGTATATAATTTCATAGTAGGTTTAGAACTCTCTTATTTAAACAAAAGGGGGAGGTGTTGCGGGAGGTCCTCCCACTCCTCCAGCCTATCACCGCTGAGGTACCAGCCCACTGGGGCGTGGTTTCTCTCCCTTTAAAAAAGCAGCCACTTCCCTCTTCTCGCTCTCTTCACTTCCTGCTCCACCTGCGACTAGACTCCTTTCCTGGTTGCGAAGAGGGCTGTTGCCTGGGACAGTGATCTGTAAGTTTTTTCCCCTTTATATACATACCACCCTAATAATCATAACCCCGAATAGGTGTGGCATTGTTTGTGACTTACGCCTTCAAGTGTGTACAAGGGAGAGAGTGTTTACAAGGGAGAGAGAGAGTGTGTACAAGTGAGAGAGTGTGTACAAGGGAGAGAGTGTGTAAAAAGGAGAGATCGTATACAAGGGAGAGAGTGTGTACAAGGGAGAGAGACAGTGTGTACAAGGGAGAGAGACAGTGTGTACAAGGGAGAGAGAGAGTGTGTACAAGGGAGAGAGAGAGTGTGTACAAGGGAGAGAGAGAGTGTGTACAAGGGAGAGAGTGTTTACAAGGGAGAGAGACAGTGTGTACAAGGGAGAGAGTGTGTACAAGGGAGAGAGTGCGTACAAGGGAGAGTTGTACAAGAGAGAGAGAGAGTGTGTACAAGGGAGAGAGTGTGTACAAGAGAGAGAGTGTGTACAAGGGAGAAAGTGTGTACAAGGGAGCAAGAGAGGGTGTACAAGGGAGAGAGTGTGTACAAGGGAGAGAGAGTGTGTGTAAAAGGGAGAGAGAGAGTGTGTACGAGGGAGAGAGAGAGTGTGTACAAGGGAGAGAGAGAGTGTGTACAAGGGAGAGAGAGAGTACAAGGGAGAGAGTGTGTACAAGGGAGAGTGTGTACAAGGGAAGAGTGATTACAAGGGAGAGAGACAGTGTGTACAAGGGAGAGAGTGTGTACAAGGGAGAGAGAGAGTGTGTACAAGGGAGAGAGTGTGTACAAGGGAGAGAGCATGTACAAGGGAGACAGAGAGTGTGTACAAGTGAGAGAGTGTGTACAAGGGAGAGAGTGTGTACAAAGGAGAGATTGTGTACAAGGGAGAGATTGTGTACAAAGGAGAGATTGTTTACAAGGGAGAGAGTGTGTACAAGGGAGAGAGTGTGTACAAGGGAGAGTGTGTGTACAAGTGAGAGAGTGTGTACAAGGGAGAGAGTGTACAAGGGAGAGAGAGGGTATGTACAAGTGAGAGAGTGAGTACAAGGGAGAGATTTTTGTACAAGGGACAGAGTCTGTACAAGTGAGAGAGTGTGTACAAGGGAGAGAGTGTGTACAAGGTAGAGAGTGTGGACAAGGGAGAGAGTGTGTACAAGGGAGAGAGAGAGTGTGTACAAGGGAGAATGAGAGTGTGTACAAGGGAGAGTGTGTGTGTAAAAGTGAGAGAGTGTACAAGGGAGAGAGACAGTTTGAACAAGGGAGGTATTGTGTACAAGGGAGAGAGTGTGTACAAGAGAGAGAGTGTGTACAAGGGAGAGAGAGAGTGTGTACAAGTGAGAGAGTGTCTACAAGGAAGAGAGTGTGTGTGTACAAGTGAGAGAGTGTGTACAAGTGAGGGAGTGTGTACAAGGGAGAGAGTGTGTACAAGGGAGAGAGTGGGTACAAGGGAGAGAGTGTGTAAAAGGGAGAGAGTGTGTACAAGGGAGAGAGTGAGTACAAGGGAGAGAGTGTGTACAAGGCAGAGAGTGTGTACAAAAGAGACAGTGTGTACAAGGGAGAGAATGTGTACAGGGGGAGAGTGTGTATAAGGGAGAGAGTGTGTACACGGGAGAGATTGTGTACAAGGGAAATAGTGTGTACA
This sequence comes from Microtus oregoni, assembly GCF_018167655.1. NCBI lineage: Eukaryota > Metazoa > Chordata > Mammalia > Rodentia > Cricetidae > Microtus > Microtus oregoni. The sequence continues at coordinate 58,116,229 of NW_024543063.1, read as the reverse complement.
AAGGAGAGAGTGTGTACAAAGGAGAGAGTGTGTACAAAGGAGAGAGTTTGTACAAGGGAGATAGGGTGTACAAGGGAGAGAGAGAGATTACAAGAGAGAGAGAGTGTGTGTACAAGTGAAAGAGTGTGTACAAGAGAGAGAGTGTGTGTGTATCCTGGGAGAGAGTGTTTGTGTACAAGAGAGAGAGAGTGTTTGTGTATAAGGGTGAGAGTGTGTACAAGGGAGAGAGTGTGTACAACGAGAGAGAGAGTGTGTACAAGGGAGAGAGCGAGTGTGTACAAGGGAGAGAGTGTGTATAAGGGAGAGAGTGTGTACAAGGGAGGGAGAGAGTGTGTACAAGGGAGAGAGAGAGTGTGTACAAGGGAGAGAGAGAGTGTGACAAGGGAGAGAGTGTGTACATGGGAGATCGTGTGTAAAGGGAGAGTGTGTGTACAAGGGAGAAAGAGAGTTTGTACAAGGGAGAGAGTGTGTACAAGGGAGAGAGAGTGTGTGTACAAGGGATAGAGAGAGTGTACAAGGGAGAGAGTGTGTACAAGTGAGAGAGTGTGTACAAGTGAGAGAGAGACTTGTACAAGGGAGAGTGTGTACAAGGGAGAGTGTGTGTACAAGTGAGAGAGTGTGTACAAGGGAGAGAGTGTGTACAAGGGAGAGGGACAGTGTTTACAAGGGATAGAGTGTGTACAAGGGAGAGAGGGCATACAAGGGAGAGTGTGTACAAGGGAGAGAGAGTGTGTGTACAAGGGAGAGAGTGTGTACAAGGGAGAGAGAGAGTGTGTGTACAAGTGAGAGAATGTGTACAAGTGAGAGAGTGTACAAGGGAGAGAGTGTCTACAAGGGAGAGAGTGTCTACAAGGGAGAGAGAATGTGTACAAGGGAGAGAGTGTGTACAAGTGAGAGAGTGTGTACAAGGGAGAGAGTTTGTACAAGGGAGAGAGTGTGTACAAGGGAGAGATTGTGTTCAAGGGAGAGAGTGTGTACAAGGGAGAGTGAGATTGTCTACAAGGGAGAGAGCGAGTGTGTAAAAGGGAGAGAGTGTGTACATGGGAGATCGTGTGTAAAGGGAGAGAGTGTGTACAAGGGAGAAAGAGAGTATGTACAAGGTAGAGAGTGTGTACAAGGGAGAGAAAGTGTGTGTACAAGGGATAGAGAGAGTGTACAAGGGAGAGAGTGTGTACAAGGCAGAGAGTGTGTACAAGGGAGAGAGTGTGTACAAGGGAGAGTGTGTGTACAAGGGAGAGAGTGTGTACAAGGGAGAGAGTGTGTACAATGAGAGAGACAGTGTGTACAAGGGAGAGAGACAGTGTGTACAAGGGAGAGAGTGTGTACAAGGGAGAGAGCATGTACAAGGGAGACAGAGAGTGTGTACAAGTGAAGAGTGTGTACAAGGGAGAGAGTGTGTACAAGGGAGAGATTGTGTACAAGGGAGAGATTGTGTACAAAGGAGAGATTGTTTACAAGGGAGAGAGTGTGTACAAGGGAGAGAGTGTGTACAAGGGAGAGTGTGTGTATAAGTGAGAGAGTGTGTACAAGGGAGAGAGTGTACAAGGGAGAGAGAGGGTATGTACAAGTGAGAGAGTGAGTACAATGGAGAGATTTTTGTACAAGGGACAGAGTCTGTACAAGTGAGAGAGTGTGTACAAGGGAGAGAGTGTACAAGGGAGAGAGTGTGTACAAGTGAGAGAGTGTACAAGGGAGAGAGTGTATACAAGGGAGATATTGTGTACAAGGGAGAGAGTGTGTAAAAGGGAGAGAGAGATTGTGTACAATGGAGAGAGTGTGTACAAGGGAGAGTGAGATTGTCTACAAGGGAGAGAGAGAGTGTGTACAAGAGAGAGAGTGTGTATAAGGGAGAGAGTGTGTACAAGGGAGAGAGAGAGTGTGTACAAAGGAGAGAGAGTGTGGGTACCAGGGAGAGAGAGAGTGTGTACAAGGGAGAGAGTGTGTACAAGGGAGTGACTGTGTACAAGGGAAAGAGTGTGTACAAGGGAGAGAGTGTGTACAAGGGAGAGAGTGTGTACAAGGGAGAGAGAGAGTGTGTATAAGTGAGAGAGTGTCTACAAGGAAGAGAGAGTGTGTACAAGTGAGAGAGTGCGTACAAGGTAGGGAGTGTGTACAAGGGAGAGAGTGTGTACAAGGGAGAGAGGGTGTACAAGGGAGAGGGTGTGTCAAAGTGAGAGAGTGTGTACAAGGGAGGAGTGTGTACAAGGGAGAGAGAGTGTGTACAAGTGAGAGAGTGCGTACAAGGGAGAGAGTATGTACAAGGCAGAGAGTGTGTACAAGGGAGAGAGTGTGTACAAGGGAGAGAGTGTGTACAAGGGAGAGAGAGAGTGTGTATAAGTGAGAGAGTGTCTACAAGGAAGAGAGAGTGTGTACAAGTGAGAGAGTGCGTACAAGGTAGGGAGTGTGTACAAGGGAGAGAGTGTGTACAAGGGAGAGAGTGTGTACAAGGGAGAGGGTGTGTCAAAGTGAGAGAGTGTGTACAAGGGAGGAGTGTGTACAAGGGAGAGAGTGTGTACAAGGGAGAGAGTGTGTACAAGGCAGAGAGTGTGTACAAAAGAGACAGTGTGTACAAGGGAGAGAGTGTGTACAGGGGGAGAGTGTGTACAAGGGAGAGAGTGTGTACAAGGGGGAGAGAGTCTGTGTACAAGTGAGGGAGTGTGTACAAGGGAGAGAGTGTGTACAAGGTAGAGAGTGTGGACAAGGGAGAGAGTGTGTACAAGGGAGAGAGAGAGTGTGTACAAGGGAGAATGAGAGTGTGTACAAGGGAGAGAGTGTGTGTAAAAGTGAGAGAGTGTACAAGGGAGAGAGACAGTTTGAACAAGGGAGGTATTGTGTACAAGGGAGAGAGTGTGTAAAAGGGAGAGTGTGGGCACAAGGGAGAGAGTGTGTAAAAGTGAGAGAGTGTGTACAAGGGAGAGAGTGTGTACAAGGGAGAGAGTGTGTACAAGGCAGAGAGTGTGTACAAAAGAGACAGTGTGTACAAGGGAGAGAATGTGTACAGGGGGAGAGTGTGTACAAGGGAGAGAGTGTGTAAAAGGGAGAGAGTGTGTACAAGGGAGAGAGTGTGTACAAAGGAGAGAGTGTGTACAAAGGAGAGAGTTTGTACGAGGGAGATAGGGTGTACAAGGGAGAGACAGAGTGTACAAGAGAGAGAGTGTGTGTGTACAAGTGAGAGAGTGTGTACAAGAGAGAGAGTGTGTGAGTACCTGAGAGAGAGTGTTTGTGTACAAGAGAGAGAGAATGTGTGTGTATAAGGGTGAGAGTGTGTACAAGGGAGAGAGTGTGTACAAGGGAGAGAGAGAGTGTGTACAAGGGAGAGAGAGAGTGTGTACCAGGGAGAGAGCGTGTACAAGGGAGAAAGTGTGTACAAGGGAGAGAGTGTGTACAAAGCAGAGAGTGTGTACAAGGGAGAGAGTGTGTACAAGGGAGAGAGAGTGTGTGTACAAGCGATTGAGTGTGTTTGTACAAGGGAGAGAGTGTGTACAAGAGAGAGAGTGTGTGTGGACAAGAGAGAGAGGGCGTGTGTACGAGAGAGAGAGTGTGTGTACAAGGGAGAGATTGTGCACAAGGGATATAGTGTGTACAAGGGAGAGAGAGTGTGTACAAGAGAGAGAGAGTGTGTGTACAAGGGAGAGAGTGTGTACAAGGGAGTGAGTGTGTACAAGGGAGAGAGAGTGTGTGTACAAGGGTGAGAGAGAGTGTGTACAAGGGAGAGAGGGTGTGTACAAGGGAGAGAGAGTGTGTACAAGGGAGAGAGAGTGTGTGTACAAGGGAGAGAGTGTGTACAAAGGAGAGAGTGTGTACAAGGGAGAGAGAAAGTGTGTACAAGAGAGAGAGTGTGTACAAGGGAGAGACACAGGGTGTACGAGGGATAGAGAGAGTGTGTACAAGGGAGAGAGAGAGTGTGTACAAGGGAGAGATTGTGTACAAGTGAGAGAGTGTGTACAAGTGAGAGAGTGTGTACAAGGGAGAGAGTGTGTAAAAAGGAGAGATCGTATACAAGGGAGAGAGTGTGTACAAGGGAGAGAGACAGTGTGTACAAGGGAGAGAGACAGTGTGTACAAGGGAGAGAGAGAGTGTGTACAAGGGAGAGAGAGAGTGTGTACAAGGGAGAGAGAGTGTGTACAAGGGAGAGAGTGTTTACAAGGGAGAGAGACAGTGTGTACAAGGGAGAGAGTGTGTACAAGGGAGAGAGTGCGTATAAGGGAGAGTTGTACAAGAGAGAGAGAGAGTGTGTACAAGGGAGAGAGTGTGTACAAGAGAGAGAGTGTGTACAAGGGAGAAAGTGTGTACAAGGGAGCAAGAGAGGGTGTACAAGGGAGAGAGAGTGTACAAGGGAGAGAGAGTGTGTGTAAAAGGGAGAGAGAGACTGTGTACGAGGGAGAGAGGGAGTGTGTACAAGGGAGAGAGAGAGTGTGTACAAGGGAGAGAGAGAGTACAAGGGAGAGAGTGTGTACAAGGGAGAGAGTGTGTACAAGGGAAGAGTGATTACAAGGGAGAGAGACAGTGTGTACAAGGGAGAGAGTGTGTACAAGGGAGAGAGAGAGTGTGTACAAGGGAGAGAGTGTGTCCAAGGGAGAGAGCATGTACAAGGGAGACAGAGAGTGTGTACAAGTGAGAGAGTGTGTACAAGGGAGAGAGTGTGTACAAAGGAGAGATTGTGTACAAGGGAGAGATTGTGTACAAAGGAGAGATTGTTTACAAGGGAGAGAGTGTGTACAAGGGAGAGAGTGTGTACAAGGGAGAGTGTGTGTACAAGTGAGAGAGTGTGTACAAGGGAGAGAGTGTACAAGGGAGAGAGAGGGTATGTACAAGTGAGAGAGTGAGTACAAGGGAGAGATTTTTGTACAAGGGACAGAGTCTGTACAAGTGAGAGAGTGTGTACAAGGGAGAGAGTGTGTACAAGGTAGAGAGTGTGGACAAGGGAGAGAGTGTGTACAAGGGAGAGAGAGAGTGTGTACAAGGGAGAATGAGAGTGTGTACAAGGGAGAGAGTGTGTGTAAAAGTGAGAGAGTGTACAAGGGAGAGAGACAGTTTGAACAAGGGAGGTATTGTGTACAAGGGAGAGAGTGTGTACAAGAGAGAGAGTGTGTACCAGGGAGAGAGAGAGTGTGTACAAGTGAGAGAGTGTCTACAAGGAAGAGAGAGTGTGTGTACAAGTGAGAGAGTGTGTACAAGTGAGGGAGTGTGTACAAGGGAGAGAGTGTGTACAAGGGAGAGAGTGGGTACAAGGGAGAGAGTGTGTAAAAGGGAGAGAGTGTGTACAAGGGAGAGAGTGTGTACAAGGGAGAGAGTGTGTACAAGGCAGAGAGTGTGTACAAAAGAGACAGTGTGTACAAGGGAGAGAATGTGTACAGGGGGAGAGTGTGTATAAGGGAGAGAGTGTGTACACGGGAGAGATTGTGTACAAGGGAAATAGTGTGTACAAAGGAGAGAGTGTGTACAAAGGAGAGAGTGTGTACAAAGGAGAGAGTTTGTACAAGGGAGATAGGGTGTACAAGGGAGAGAGAGAGATTACAAGAGAGAGAGAGTGTGTGTACAAGTGAAAGAGTGTGTACAAGAGAGAGAGTGTGTGTGTATCCTGGGAGAGAGTGATTGTGTACAAGAGAGAGAGAGTGTTTGTGTATAAGGGTGAGAGTGTGTACAAGGGAGAGAGTGTGTACAACGAGAGAGAGAGTGTGTACAAGGGAGAGAGCGAGTGTGTACAAGGGAGAGAGTGTGTATAAGGGAGAGAGTGTGTACAAGGGAGGGAGAGAGTGTGTACAAGGGAGAGAGAGAGTGTGTACAAGGGAGAGAGAGAGTGTGACAAGGGAGAGAGTGTGTACATGGGAGATCGTGTGTAAAGGGAGAGTGTGTGTACAAGGGAGAAAGAGAGTGTGTACAAGGGAGAGAGTGTGTACAAGGGAGAGAGAGTGTGTGTACAAGGGATAGAGAGAGTGTACAAGGGAGAGAGTGTGTACAAGTGAGAGAGTGTGTACAAGTGAGAGAGAGACTTGTACAAGGGAGAGTGTGTACAAGGGAGAGTGTGTGTACAAGTGAGAGAGTGTGTACAAGGGAGAGAGTGTGTACAAGGGAGAGGGACAGTGTTTACAAGGGATAGAGTGTGTACAAGGGAGAGAGGGCATACAAGGGAGAGTGTGTACAAGGGAGAGAGAGTGTGTGTACAAGGGAGAGAGTGTGTACAAGGGAGAAAGAGAGTGTGTGTACAAGTGAGAGAATGTGTACAAGTGAGAGAGTGTACAAGGGAGAGAGTGTCTACAAGGGAGAGAGTGTCTACAAGGGAGAGAGAATGTGTACAAGGGAGAGAGTGTGTACAAGTGAGAGAGTGTGTACAAGGGAGAGAGTTTGTACAAGGGAGAGAGTGTGTACAAGGGAGAGATTGTGTTCAAGGGAGAGAGTGTGTACAAGGGAGAGTGAGATTGTCTACAAGGGAGAGAGCGAGTGTGTAAAAGGGAGAGAGTGTGTACATGGGAGATCGTGTGTAAAGGGAGAGAGTGTGTACAAGGGAGAAAGAGAGTATGTACAAGGTAGAGAGTGTGTACAAGGGAGAGAAAGTGTGTGTACAAGGGATAGAGAGAGTGTACAAGGGAGAGAGTGTGTACAAGGCAGAGAGTGTGTACAAGGGAGAGAGTGTGTACAAGGGAGAGTGTGTGTACAAGGGAGAGAGTGTGTACAAGGGAGAGAGTGTGTACAATGAGAGAGACAGTGTGTACAAGGGAGAGAGACAGTGTGTACAAGGGAGAGAGTGTGTACAAGGGAGAGAGCATGTACAAGGGAGACAGAGAGTGTGTACAAGTGAAGAGTGTGTACAAGGGAGAGAGTGTGTACAAGGGAGAGATTGTGTACAAGGGAGAGATTGTGTACAAAGGAGAGATTGTTTACAAGGGAGAGAGTGTGTACAAGGGAGAGAGTGTGTACAAGGGAGAGTGTGTGTATAAGTGAGAGAGTGTGTACAAGGGAGAGAGTGTACAAGGGAGAGAGAGGGTATGTACAAGTGAGAGAGTGAGTACAAGGGAGAGATTTTTGTACAAGGGACAGAGTCTGTACAAGTGAGAGAGTCTGTACAAGGGAGAGAGTGTACAAGGGAGAGAGTCTGTACAAGTGAGAGAGTGTACAAGGGAGAGAGTGTGTACAAGGGAGATATTGTGTACAAGGGAGAGAGTGTGTAAAAGGGAGAGAGAGATTGTGTACAATGGAGAGAGTGTGTACAAGGGAGAGTGAGATTGTCTACAAGGGAGAGAGAGAGTGTGTACAAGAGAGAGAGTGTGTATAAGGGAGAGAGTGTGTACAAGGGAGAGAGAGAGTGTGTACAAAGAAGAGAGAGTGTGGGTACCAGGGAGAGAGAGAGTGTGTACAAGGGAGAGAGTGTGTACAAGGGAGTGAGTGTGTACAAGGGAAAGAGAGTGTACAAGGGAGAGAGTGTGTACAAGGGAGAGAGTGTGTACAAGGGAGAGAGAGAGTGTGTATAAGTGAGAGAGTGTCTACAAGGAAGAGAGAGTGTGTACAAGTGAGAGAGTGCATACAAGGTAGGGAGTGTGTACAAGGGAGAGAGTGTGTACAAGGGAGAGAGGGTGTACAAGGGAGAGGGTGTGTCAAAGTGAGAGAGTGTGTACAAGGGAGGAGTGTGTACAAGGGAGAGAGAGTGTGTACAAGTGAGAGAGTGCGTACAAGGGAGAGAGTATGTACAAGGCAGAGAGTGTGTACAAGGGAGAGAGTGTGTACAAGGGAGAGAGTGTGTACAAGGGAGAGAGAGAGTGTGTATAAGTGAGAGAGTGTCTACAAGGAAGAGAGAGTGTGTACAAGTGAGAGAGTGCGTACAAGGTAGGGAGTGTGTACAAGGGAGAGAGTGTGTACAAGGGAGAGAGTGTGTACAAGGGAGAGGGTGTGTCAAAGTGAGAGAGTGTGTACAAGGGAGGAGTGTGTACAAGTGAGAGAGTGTGTACAAGGGAGAGAGTGTGTACAAGGCAGAGAGTGTGTACAAAAGAGACAGTGTGTACAAGGGAGAGAGTGTGTACAGGGGGAGAGTGTGTACAAGGGAGAGAGTGTGGACAAGGGGGAGAGAGTCTGTGTACAAGTGAGGGAGTGTGTACAAGGGAGAGAGTGTGTACAAGGTAGAGAGTGTGGACAAGGGAGAGAGTGTGTACAAGGGAGAGAGAGAGTGTGTACAAGGGAGAATGAGAGTGTGTACAAGGGAGAGAGTGTGTGTAAAAGTGAGAGAGTGTACAAGGGAGAGAGACAGTTTGAACAAGGGAGGTATTGTGTACAAGGGAGAGAGTGTATACAAGGGAGAGAGTGTGTACAAGGGAGAGAGAGAGTGTGTACAAGTGAGAGAGTGTCTACAAGGAAGAGAGAGTTTGTGTACAAGTGAGAGTGTGTGTACAAGTGAGGGAGTGTGTACAAGGGAGAGAGTGTGTAAAAGGGAGAGAGTGGGCACAAGGGAGAGAGTGTGTAAAAGTGAGAGAGTGTGTACAAGGGAGAGAGTGTGTACAAGGGACAGAGTGTGTACAAGGCAGAGAGTGTGTACAAAAGAGACAGTGTGTACAAGGGAGAGAATGTGTACAGGGGGAGAGTGTGTACAAGGGAGAGAGTGTGTAAAAGGGAGAGAGTGTGTACAAGGGAGAGAGTGTGTACAAAGGAGAGAGTGTGTACAAAGGAGAGAGTTTGTACGAGGGAGATAGGGTGTACAAGGGAGAGACAGAGTGTACAAGAGAGAGAGTGTGTGTGTACAAGTGAGAGAGTGTGTACAAGAGAGAGAGTGTGTGTGTACCTGAGAGAGAGTGTTTGTGTACAAGAGAGAGAGAATGTGTGTGTATAAGGGTGAGAGTGTGTACAAGGGAGAGAGTGTGTACAAGGGAGAGAGAGAGTGTGTACAAGGGAGAGAGAGAGTGTGTACCAGGGAGAGAGCGTGTACAAGGGAGAAAGTGTGTACAAGGGAGAGAGTGTGTACAAAGCAGAGAGTGTGTACAAGGGAGAGAGTGTGTACAAGGGAGAGAGAGTGTGTGTACAAGCGATTGAGTGTGTTTGTACAAGGGAGAGAGTGTGTACAAGAGAGAGAGTGTGTGTGGACAAGAGAGAGAGGGCGTGTGTACGAGAGAGAGAGTGTGTGTACAAGGGAGAGATTGTGCACAAGGGATATAGTGTGTACAAGGGAGAGAGAGTGTGTACAAGAGAGAGAGAGTGTGTGTACAAGGGAGAGAGTGTGTACAAGGGAGTGAGTGTGTACAAGGGAGAGAGAGTGTGTGTACAAGGGTGAGAGAGAGTGTGTACAAGGGAGAGAGGGTGTGTACAAGGGAGAGAGAGTGTGTACAAGGGAGAGAGAGTGTGTGTACAAGGGAGAGAGTGTGTACAAAGGAGAGAGTGTGTACAAGGGAGAAAGTGTGTACAAGAGAGAGAGTGTGTACAAGGGAGAGACACAGGGTGTACGAGGGATAGAGAGAGTGTGTACAAGGGAGAGAGAGAGTGTGTACAAGGGAGAGATTGTGTACAAGTGAGAGAGTGTTTACAAGGGAGAGAGTGTGTACAAGGGAGAGATTGTGTACAAGGAGGAGAGAGAATGTGTACAAGGGAGAGTATGTACAGGGGAGAGAGTGTGTACACGGGAGAGATTGTGTACAAGGGAGAGATTGTGTACAAGGGAGAGAATGTGTACAAGGGGAAGACTGTGTACAAGGGAGAGAGAGTGTGTACAAGGGAGAGAGAGAGTTTGTGCCAGGGAGAGAGTGTGTACAAGGTAGAGAGTGTGTACAAGGGAGAGAGTCTGTACAAAGGAGAGAGTGTGTACAAGGGAGAGAGTGTGTACAAGGGAGAGAGAGTGTGTGTACCAGAGAGAGAGTGTGTGTGTACAAGGGAGAGAGTTTGTACAAGAGAGAGAGAGTGTGTACAGAGAGAGAGAGAGAGTGTGTACAAGGGAGAGAGTGTGTACAAGGGAGAGAGTGTGTACAAGGAAGAGAGTGTGTACAAAGCAGAGAGTGTGTACAAAAGAGACAGTGTGTACAAGGGAGAGCGTGTGTACAGGGGGGAGAGTGTGTACAAGGGAGAGTGTGTGTACAAGGGAGAGAGTGTGAACAATTGAGCGAGTGTGTAGAAGGTAGAGAGTGTGTACAAGGGAGAGTGAGAGTGAGTACAAGGGTGAGAGTGTGTGTAATAGTGAGAGAGTGTGTACAAGGGAGAGAGACAGTGTGAACAAGGGAGGGATTGTGTACAAGGGAGAGAGTGTGTACAAGTGAGAGAGTGTGTACAAGGGAGAGAGTGTGTACAAGGGAGAGAGAGAGTGTGTACAAGGGAGAGAGAGTGTACAAGGGAGAGAGTGTCTACAAGGAAGAGAGAGAATGTGTACAAGTGAGAGAGAGTGTGTGTTTAAGGGAGAGAGTGTGTATAAGGGAGAGAGTGTGTACAAGGGAGACATTGTGTACAAGGGAGAGAGAGAATGTGTACAAAGGAGAGTGTGTACAGGGGAGAGAGTGTGTACAAGGGAGAGAGTGTGTAAAAGGGAGAGAGCGTTTACAAGGGAGAGAGTGTGTACAAGGGAGAGAGTGTGTACAAGGGAGAGAGAGTGTGTACAAGGGAGAGAGAGTGTGTGTACAAGGGCGAGAGTGTGTACAAGGGAGAGAGACAGGGTGTACGAGGGAGAGAGAGTGTGTGTACAAGGGAGAGAGTGTGTACAAGGGAGAGAGAGTGTGTGTATACGTGAGAGAGTGTGTACAAGGGAGAGAGTGTGTACAAGTGAGAGGGTGTGTACAAGCGAGAGAGTGTGTACAAGGGAGAGAGATAGTGTGTACAAGTGAGAGAGTGTGTACAAGTGAGAGAGTGTGTACAAGGGAGAGAGTGTGTACAAGGGAGAGAGTGTGTACAAGGGAGAGTGTGTGTACAAGGAAGAGAGTGTGTACAATTGAGCGAGTGTGTACAAGGGAGAGAATATGTACAAGGGAGAGAGTGTATACAAGGGAGAGAGTGTGTACACGGGAGAGATTGTGTACAAGGGTGAGAGTGTGTACAAGGGAGAGAGTGTGTACAAGGGAGAGAGTGTATACAAGGGAGAGAGAGTGTGTACAAGGGAGAGAGAGAGTGTGTGCCAGGGAGAGAGTGTGTACAAGGGAGAGAGTGTGTACAAGGGAGAGAGTGTGTACAAAGGAGAGAGTGTGTACAAGGGAGAGAGTGTGTACAAGGGAGACAGAGTGTGGGTACCAGAGAGAGAGTGTGTTTGTACAAGGGAGAGAGTGTGTACAATAGAGAGAGAGTGTGTACAAGAGAGAAAGAGAGAGTGTGTACAAGGGAGAGAGTGTGTACAAGGGAGTGAGTGTGTACAAGGGAGAGAGAGTGTGTGTAGAAGGGAGAGAGAGAGTGTGTACAAGGGAGAGAGAGAGTGTGTATAAGGGAGAGAGAGAGTGTGTACAAGGGAGAGAGAATGTGTGTACAAGGGAGAGAGTGTGTACAAGGGAGAAAGTGTGTACAAGGGAGAGAGTGTGTGTGTACAAGGGAGAGAGTGTGTACAAGGGAGAGACACAGGGTGTACGAGGGATAGAGAGAGTCTGTGCAAGGGAGAGAGAGTGTGTGTACAAGGGAGAGAGTGTGTACAAGTGAGAGAGTGTGTACAAGGGAGAATGTGTGTACAAGGGAGAGAGAGAGTGTGTACAAGGGAGAGAGAGTGTACAAGAGAGAGAGTGTCTACAAGGGAGAGAGAGAATCTGTACAAGGGAGAGAGAGTGTGTGTTCAAGGGAGAGAGTGTGTATAAGGGAGAGAGTGTGTACAAGGGTGAGATTGTGTACAAGGGAGAGAGAGAATATGTACAAGGGAGAGTGTGTACAGGGGAGAGAGTGTGTACAAGGGAGAGAGTGTGTACAAGGGAGAGAGAGTGTGTGTACAAGGGAGAGAGTGTGTACAAGGGAGAGAGACAGGGTGTACGAGGGAGAGAGAGAGTGTGTACAAGGGAGAGAGTGTGTACAAGGGAGAGAGACAGTGTGTACAAGTGAGAGAGTGTGTACAAGGGAGAGAGTGTGTACAAGGGAGAGAGTGTGTACAAGTGAGAGAGTGTGTACAAGGGAGAGAGTGTGTACAACGGAGCGAGTGTGTACAAGGGAGAGATTGTTTACAAGAAAGAGAGAGAGTGTGTACAAGGGAGAGAGAGAGTGTGTATAAGTGAGAGAGTGTCTACAAGGAAGAGAGAGGGTGTACAAGTCTGAGAGTGCGTACAAGGTAGGGAGTGTGTACAAGGGAGAGAGTGTATACAAGGGAGAGAGGGTGTACAAGGGAGAGGGTGTGTCAAAGTGAGAGAGTGTGTACAAGGGAGGAGTGTGTACAAGGGAGAGAGAGTGTGTACAAGTGAGAGAGTGCGTACAAGGGAGAGAGTATGTACAAGGCAGAGAGTGTGTACAAGGGAGAGAGTGTGTACAAGGGAGAGAGTGTGTACAAGGGAGAGAGAGAGTGTGTATAAGTGTGAGAGTGTCTACAAGGAAGAGAGAGTGTGTACAAGTGAGAGAGTGCGTACAAGGTAGGGGGTGTGTACAAGGGAGAGAGTGTGTACAAGGGAGAGAGTGTGTACAAGGGAGAGGGTGTGTCAATGTGAGAGAGTGTGTACAAGGGAGGAGTGTGTACAAGGGAGAGAGTGTGTACAAGGGAGAGAGTGTGTACAAGGCAGAGAGTTGTACAAAAGAGACAGTGTGTACAAGGGAGAGAGTGTGTACAGGGGGAGAGTGTGTACAAGGGAGAGAGTGTGGACAAGGGCGAGAGAGTCTGTGTACAAGTGAGGGAGTGTGTACAAGGGAGAGAGTGTGTACAAGGTAGAGAGTGTGGACAAGGGAGAGAGTGTGTACAAGGGAGAGAGAGAGTGTGTACAAGGGAGAATGAGAGTGTGTACAAGGGAGAGAGTGCGTGTAAAAGTGAGTGAGTGTACAAGGGAGAGAGACAGTTTGAACAAGGGAGGTATTGTGTACAAGGGAGAGAGTGTATACAAGGGAGAGAGTGTGTACAAGGGGGAGAGAGAGTGTGTACAAGTGAGAGAGTGTCTACAAGGAAGAGAGAGTTTGTGTACAAGTGAGAGTGTGTGTACAAGTGAGGGAGTGTGTACAAGGGAGAGAGTGTGTAAAAGGGAGAGAGTGGGCACAAGGGAGAGAGTGTGTAAAAGTGAGAGAGTGTGTACAAGGGAGAGAGTGTGTACAAGGGAGAGAGTGTGTACAAGGCAGAGAGTGTGTACAAAAGAGACAGTGTGTACAAGGGAGAGAATGTGTACAGGGGGAGAGTGTGTACAAGGGAGAGAGTGTGTAAAAGGGAGAGAGTGTGTACAAGGGAGAGAGTGTGTACAAAGGAGAGAGTGTGTACAAAGGAGAGAGTTTGTACGAGGGAGATAGGGTGTACAAGGGAGAGACAGAGTGTACAAGAGAGAGAGTGTGTGTGTACAAGTGAGAGAGTGTGTACAAGAGAGAGAGTGTGTGTGTACCTGAGAGAGAGTGTTTGTGTACAAGAGAGAGAGAATGTGTGTGTATAAGGGTGAGAGTGTGTACAAGGGAGAGAGTGTGTACAAGGGAGAGAGAGAGTGTGTACAAGGGAGAGAGAGAGTGTGTACCAGGGAGAGAGCGTGTACAAGGGAGAAAGTGTGTACAAGGGAGAGAGTGTGTACAAAGCAGAGAGTGTGTACAAGGGAGAGAGTGTGTACAAGGGAGAGAGAGTGTGTGTACAAGCGATTGAGTGTGTTTGTACAAGGGAGAGAGTGTGTACAAGAGAGAGAGTGTTTGTGGACAAGAGAGAGAGGGCGTGTGTACGAGAGAGAGAGTGTGTGTACAAGGGAGAGAGTGTGCACAAGGGATATAGTGTGTACAAGGGAGAGAGAGTGTGTACAAGAGAGAGAGAGTGTGTGTACAAGGGAGAGAGTGTGTACAAGGGAGTGAGTGTGTACAAGGGAGAGAGAGTGTGTGTACAAGGGTGAGAGAGAGTGTGTACAAGGGAGAGAGGGTGTGTACAAGGGAGAGAGAGTGTGTACAAGGGAGAGAGAGTGTGTGTACAAGGGAGAGAGTGTGTACAAAGGAGAGAGTGTGTACAAGGGAGAGAGAAAGTGTGTACAAGAGAGAGAGTGTGTACAAGGGAGAGACACAGGGTGTACGAGGGATAGAGAGAGTGTGTACAAGGGAGAGAGAGAGTGTGTACAAGGGAGAGATTGTGTACAAGTGAGAGAGTGTTTACAAGGGAGAGAGTGTGTACAAGGGAGAGATTGTGTACAAGGAGGAGAGAGAATGTGTACAAGGGAGAGTATGTACAGGGGAGAGAGTGTGTACACGGGAGAGATTGTGTACAAGGGAGAGATTGTGTACAAGGGAGAGAATGTGTACAAGGGGAAGAGTGTGTACAAGGGAGAGAGAGTGTGTACAAGGGAGAGAGAGAGTTTGTGCCAGGGAGAGAGTGTGTACAAGGTAGAGAGTGTGTACAAGGGAGAGAGTGTGTACAAAGGAGAGAGTGTGTACAAGGGAGAGAGTGTGTACAAGGGAGAGAGAGTGTGTGTCCCAGAGAGAGAGTGTGTGTGTACAAGGGAGAGAGTTTGTACAAGAGAGAGAGAGTGTGTACAGAGAGAGAGAGAGAGTGTGTACAAGGGAGAGAGTGTGTACAAGGGAGAGAGTGTGTACAAGGAAGAGAGTGTGTACAAAGCAGAGAGTGTGTACAAAAGAGACAGTGTGTACAAGGGAGAGCGTGTGTACAGGGGGAGAGTGTGTACAAGGGAGAGTGTGTGTACAAGGGAGAGAGTGTGAACAATTGAGCGAGTGTGTAGAAGGTAGAGAGTGTGTACAAGGGAGAGAGTTTGTACAAGAGAGAGAGAGTGTGTACAGAGAGAGAGAGTGTGTGTGTACAAGGGTGAGAGTGTGTGTAAAAGTGAGAGAGTGTGTACAAGGGAGAGAGACAGTGTGAACAAGGGAGGGATTGTGTACAAGGGAGAGAGTGTGAACAAGTGAGAGAGTGTGTACAAGGGAGAGAGTGTGTACAAGGGAGAGAGAGAGTGTGTACAAGGGAGAGAGAGTGTACAAGGGAGAGAGTGTCTACAAGGAAGAGAGAGAATGTGTACAAGTGAGAGAGAGTGTGTGTTTAAGGGAGAGAGTGTGTATAAGGGAGAGAGTGTGTACAAGGGAGAGATTGTGTACAAGGGAGAGAGAGAATGTGTACAAAGGAGAGTGTGTACAGGGGAGAGAGTGTGTACAAGGGAGAGAGTGTGTAAAAGGGAGAGAGCGTTTACAAGGGAGAGAGTGTGTACAAGGGAGAGAGTGTGTACAAGGGAGAGAGAGTGTGTACAAGGGAGAGAGAGTGTGTGTACAAGGGCGAGAGTGTGTACAAGGGAGAGAGACAGGGTGTACGAGGGAGAGAGAGTGTGTGTACAAGGGAGAGAGTGTGTACAAGGGAGAGAGAGTGTGTGTATACGTGAGAGAGTGTGTACAAGGGAGAGAGTGTGTACAAGTGAGAGGGTGTGTACAAGCGAGAGAGTGTGTACAAGGGAGAGAGATAGTGTGTACAAGTGAGAGAGTGTGTACAAGTGAGAGAGTGTGTACAAGGGAGAGAGTGTGTACAAGGGAGAGAGTGTGTACAAGGGAGAGAGTGTGTACAAGGAAGAGAGTGTGTACAATTGAGCGAGTGTGTACAAGGGAGAGAATGTGTACAAGGGAGAGAGTGTATACAAGGGAGAGAGTGTGGATACGGGAGAGATTGTGTACAAGGGTGAGAGTGTGTACAAGGAAGAGAGTGTGTACAAGGGAGAGAGTGTATACAAGGGAGAGAGAGTGTGTACAAGGGAGAGAGAGTGTGTGCCAGGGAGAGAGTGTGTACAAGGGAGAGAGTGTGTACAAGGGAGAGAGTGTGTACAAAGGAGAGAGTGTGTACAAGGGAGAGAGTGTGTGCAAGGGAGACAGAGTGTGTGTACCAGAGAGAGAGTGTGTTTGTACAAGGGAGAGAGTGTGTACAATAGAGAGAGAGTGTGTACGAGAGAGAAAGAGAGAGTGTGTACAAGGGAGAGAGTGTGTACAAGGGAGTGAGTGTGTACAAGGGAGAGAGAGTGTGTGTAGAAGGGAGAGAGAGAGTGTGTACAAGGGAGAGAGAGAGTGTGTATAAGGGAGAGAGAGAGTGTGTACAAGGGAGAGAGAATGTGTGTACAAGGGAGAGAGTGTGTACAAGGGAGAAAGTGTGTACAAGGGAGAGAGTGTGTGTGTACAAGGGAGAGAGTGTGTACAAGGGAGAGACACAGGGTGTACGAGGGATAGAGAGAGTCTGTGCAAGGGAGAGAGAGTGTGTGTACAAGGGAGAGAGTGTGTACAAGTGAGAGAGTGTGTACAAGGGAGAAAGTGTGTACAAGGGAGAGAGAGAGTGTGTACAAGGGAGAGAGAGTGTACAAGAGAGAGAGTGTCTACAAGGGAGAGAGAGAATGTGTACAAGGGAGATTGAGTGTGTGTTCAAGGGAGAGAGTGTGTATAAGGGAGAGAGTGTGTACAAGGGTGAGATTGTGTACAAGGGAGAGAGAGAATGTGTACAAGGGAGAGTGTGTACAGGGGAGAGAGTGTGTACAAGGGAGAGAGTGTGTACAAGGGAGAGAGAGTGTGTGTACAAGGGAGAGAGTGTGTACAAGGGAGAGAGACAGGGTGTACGAGGGAGAGAGAGAGTGTGTACAAGGGAGAGAGTGTGTACAAGGGAGAGAGACAGTGTGTACAAGTGAGAGAGTGTGTACAAGGGAGAGAGTGTGTACAAGGTAGAGAGTGTGTACAAGTGAGAGAGTGTGTACCTGGGAGAGAGTGTGTACAACGGAGCGAGTGTGTACAAGGGAGAGATTGTTTACAAGAAAGAGAGAGAGTGTGTACAAGGGAGAGAGTGTGTACAAAGGAGAGAGTGTATACAAGGGAGAGAGTGTGTACAAGGGAGATTGAGTGTGTGTACCAGAGAGAGTGTGTGTGTGTACAAGGGAGAGAGTGTGTACAAGAGTGAGAGAGTGTGTACAAGAGAGAAAGAGAGAGTGTGTACAAGGGAGAGAGTGTGTACAAGGGAGTGAGTGTGTACAAGGGAGAGAGAGTGTGTGTACAAGGGAGAGAGAGAGTGTGTACAAGGGAGAGAGAGTGTGTACAAGGGAGAGAGAGAGTGTGTACAAGGGAGAGAGAGTGTGTGTGCACGGGAGTGAGTGTGTACAAGGAAGAAAGTGTGTACAAGGGAGAGAGTGTGTGTACAAGGGAGAGAGTGTGTACAAGGGAGAGACACAGGGTTTACGAGGGATAGAGAGAGTCTGTACAAGGGAGACAGAGAGTGTGTACAAGGGAGAGAGTGTGTACAAGTGAGAGAGTGTGTACAAGGGAGAAAGTGTGTACAAGGGAGAGAGAGAGTGTGTACAAGGGAGAGAGAGTGTACAAGAGAGAATGTATCTCCAAGGGAGAGAGAGAATGTGTACAAGGGAGAGTGTGTGTTCAAGGGAGAGAGTGTGTATAAGGGAGAGAGTCTGTACAAGGGTGAGATTGTGTACAAGGGAGAGAGAGAATGTGTACAAGGGAGAGTGTGTACAGGGGAGAGAGTGTGTACAAGGGAGAGAGAGTGTGTGTACAAGGGAGAGAGTGTGTACAAGGGAGAGAGACAGGGTGTACGAGGGAGAGAGAGATTGTGTACAAGGGAGAGAGTGTGTACAAGGGAGAGAGTGTGTACAAGGGAGAGAGAGAGTGTGTACAAGTGAGAGAGTGTGTACAAGGGAGAGAGTGTGTACAAGGGAGAGAGTGTGTACAAGTGAGAGAGTGTGTAC
Organism: Microtus oregoni; assembly: GCF_018167655.1. Taxonomy (NCBI): domain Eukaryota; kingdom Metazoa; phylum Chordata; class Mammalia; order Rodentia; family Cricetidae; genus Microtus; species Microtus oregoni. The sequence goes on along the minus strand of NW_024543063.1, from coordinate 58,098,491 downwards.
AAGGGAGAGAGTGTGTCCAAGGGAGAGAGTGTGTACAAGGGAGAGATTGTTTACAAGGGAGAGAGTTTGTACAAAGGAGAGATTGTGTACAAGGGAGAGAGTGTGTACAAGGGAGAGTGTGTGTACAAGGGAGAGAGTGTGTACAATGGAGCGAGTGTATACAAGGGAGAGAGTGTGTACAAGAGAGAGAGTGTGTACAAGGGAGAGAGTGTGTACACGGGAGAGATTGTGTACAAGGGAGAGAGCGTGTACAAGGGAGAGAGTGTGTACAAGGGAGAGAGTGTGTTCAAGGGAGAGAGTTTGTACAAGGGAGAGAGTGTGTACAAGCGAGAGAGACAGGGTGTACGAGGGAGAGAGAGAGTGTGTACAAGGGAGAGAGTGTGTACAAGGGAGAGAGTGTGTACAAGGGAGAGTGTGTGTACAAGGGAGAGAGTGTGTACAATGGAGCGAGTGTGTACAAGGGAGAGAGTGTGTACAAGAGAGAGAGTGTGTACAAGGGAGAGAGTGTGTACAAGGGAGAGAGTGTGTACAAGGGAGAGAGAGAGTGTGTACAAGGGAGAGAGTGTGTACAAAGGAGAGAGTGTGTACAAGGGAGAGAGAGAGTGTGTACAAGGGAGAGAGTGTGTACAAGGGAGAGACACAGGGTGTACGAGGGATAGAGAGAGTGTGTACATGGGAGAGAGAGAGTGTGTACAAGGGAGAGAGTGTGTACAAGTGAGAGAGTGTGTACAAGGGAGAGAGTGTGTACAAGGGAGAGAGAGTGTGTGTACTATGGAGAGAGAGTGTACAAGGGAGAGAGTGTCTACAAGGGAGAGAGAGAATGTGTACAAGGGAGAGAGAGTGTGTGTTTAAGGGAGAGAGTGTGTATAAGGGAGAGAGTGTGTACAAGGGAGAGATTGTGTACAAGGGAGAGAGAGAATGTGTACAAAGGAGAGTGTGTACAGGGGAGAGAGTGTTTACAAGGGAGAGAGGGTGTAAAAGGGAGAGGGCGTTTACAAGGGAGAGAGTGTGTACAAGGGAGAGAGTGTGTACAAGGGAGAGAGAGAGTGTGTACAAGGGAGAGAGAGTGTGTGTACAAGGGCGAGAGTGTGTACAAGGGAGAGAGACAGGGTGTACGAGGGAGAGAGAGAGTGTGTACAAGGGAGAGAGTGTGTACAAGGGAGAGAGAGAGTGTGTATAAGTGAGAGAGTGTGTACAAGGGAGAGAGTGTGTACAAGTGAGAGTGTGTGTACAAGCGAGAGAGTGTGTACAAGGTAGAGAGATAGTGTGTACAAGTGAGAGAGTGTGTACAAGGGAGAGAGTGTGTACAAGAGAGAGAGTGTGTACAAGGGAGAAAGTGTGTACAAGGGAGAGATTGTGTACAAGGGAGAGATTGTGTACAAAGGAGAGATTGTTTACAAGGGAGAGAGTGTGTACCAGGGAGAGAGTGTGTACAAGGGAGAGTGTGTGTACAAGGGAGAGAGTGTGTACAATTGAGCGAGTGTGTACAAGGGAGAGAGTGTGTACAAGGGAGAGAGTGTATACAAGGGAAATAGTGTGTACACGGGAGAGAGTGTGTACAAGGGAGAGAGTGTGTACAAGGGAGAGAGTGTGTACAAGGGACAGAGTGTGTACAAGGGAGAGAGAGTGTGTACAAGGGAGAGAGAGAGTGTGTACCAGGGAGAGAGTGTGTACAAGGGAGAGAGTGTGTACAAGGGAGAGAGTGTGTACAAAGGAGAGAGTGTGTACAAGGGAGAGAGTGTGTACAAGGGAGAGAGAGTGTGTGTACCAGAGAGAGTGTGTGTGTGTACAAGGGAGAGAGTGTGTACAAGAGAGAGAGAGTGTGTACAAGAGAGAAAGAGAGAGTGTGTACAAGGGAGAGAGTGTGTACAAGGGAATGAGTGTGTACAAGGGAGAGAGAGTGTGTGTACAAGGGAGAGAGAGAGTGTGTACAAGGGAGAGAGAGAGTGTGTACAAGGGAGAGAGAGAGTGTGTACAAGGGAGAGAGAGTGTGTGTACAAGGCAGAGAGTGTGTACAAGGGAGAAAGTGTGTACAAGGCAGAGAGTGTGTGTACAAGGGAGAGAGTGTGTACAAGGGAGAGACACAGGGTGTACGAGGGATAGAGAAAGTCTGTACAAGGGAGAGAGAGAGTGTGTACAAGGGAGAGAGTGTGTACAAGTGAGAGAGTGTGTACAAGGGAGAAAGTGTGTACAAGGGAGAGAGAGAGTGTGTACAAGGGAGAGAGAGTGTACAAGAGAGAGAGTGTCTCCAAGGGAGAGAGAGAATGTGTACAAGGGAGAGAGAGTGTGTGTTCAAGGGAGAGAGTGTGTATAAGGGAGAGAGTGTGTACAAGGGTGAGATTGTGTACAAGGGAGAGAGAGAATGTGTACAAGGGAGAGTGTGTACAGGGGAGAGAGTGTGTACAAGGGAGAGAGAGTGTGTGTACAAGGGAGAGAGTGTGTACAAGGGAGAGAGACAGGGTGTACGAGGGAGAGAGAGAGTGTGTACAAGGGAGAGAGTGTGTACAAGGGAGAGAGTGTGTACACGGGAGAGAGAGAGTGTGTACAAGTGAGAAAGTGTGTACAAGGGAGAGAGTGTGTACAAGGGAGAGAGTGTGTACAAGTGAGAGAGTGTGTACAAGGGAGAGAGTTTGTACAAGGGAGAGAGTGTGTACAAGGGAGAGATTGTTTACAAGGGAGAGAGTTTGTACAAAGGAGAGATTGTGTACAAGGGAGAGAGTGTGTACAAGGGAGAGTGTGTGTACAAGGGAGAGAGTGTGTACAATGGAGCGAGTGTGTACAAGGGAGAGAGTGTGTACAAGAGAGAGAGTGTGTACAAGGGAGAGAGTGTGTACACGGGAGAGATTGTGTACAAGGGAGATAGCGTGTACAAGGGAGAGAGTGTGTACAAGGGAGAGAGTGTGTACAAGGGAGAGAGTTTGTACAAGGGAGAGAGTGTGTACACGTGAGAGAGTGTGTACAAGGGAGAGAGTGTGTACAAGGGAAAGAGTGTGTACTAGGGACAGAGTGTGTACAAGGGAGAGAGTTTGTACAAGGGAGAGAGTGTGTACAAGCGAGAGAGTTTGTACAAGGGAAATAGTGTGTACAAGGGAGAGAGAGTGTGTACAAGGGAGAGAGAGAGTGTGTACAAGGGAGAGAGAGAGTGTGTACAAGGGAGAGAGAGAGTGTGTACAAGGGAGAGAGAGTGTGTGTACAAGGGAGAGAGTGTGTACAAGGGAGAGAGTGTGTACAAGGGAGTGAGTGTGTACAAGGGAGAGAGTGTGTACAAGGGAGAGATTGTGTACACGGGAGAGATTGTGTACAAGGGAGAGAGTGTGTACAAGTGAAAGTACAAGTTCCTTCTGTTCAGTAGCTTCGGTTTTCCTCCACTAGGGTGTAAATCCTGGATCTCGTGTATGTAAGGCATATTACATCACTAAGTAGCACCCCAGTACTAAAGTTGGACACATTTTTGAGTTAATGATGCTAGAACAGGCAGAGAGCCTATTCCTGACCAATGGGAAGCCAAGCACTTCTTCAATCTGCAGTCCGCACAGGCAACTTGGTACCGTGTCTCCGCAACATCCTGGGACATGGAGAAAGAGAAGAGGCCAGGAGGAGAGAGGAACTGATGAAAAGTCTAAGGAGCCAGCTGAGCCTCCAAAGAGGGTAAATAAAAGAACACAGTGAAATAGAGCTTGATTGATCAAAACCTGGATATGATGACATATCGCATCACCTGGAACAGAGTCCATTACATCAAAAAACACAACACTGCGACAAAGGCCCGCAAGAAGAGGGTGTGACTGAGTTGAAGTTTGTGGGTGGTGGCAAGGGCCACAAGCATTCTTATGGCAAAATGGAGGAAGATGTGCAGAAATACCATGACATAGAGTGCAGAAATTTAGACCATCTTCAGCATGGTGACCATGTGCACACTGACCATCTTCAGCAAGGTGACCATGTGCACACTGGCCCTCTGAGCACTGGCAGGAGACTCGCAGACCCCTTGAAGAAGGTCAAGGGTTGCACTGAAGAGCACATTCATGAAGGGGAAACCATTTCCTTCCAGCCTCATCAACTAGCTCTCCTGTCAGAAAACATCCCTCACTACTGAAAAGGGCTATTCATCAGTCACATTGTGAAACCCTGAAGGGAGTGGGAAAGACCCTCAAAAGTGAGAGGAGACACCACCCCAACTCTGATGCTCTGTAAAAATACTGTCACCAGGGGCATCATCAACAAAACAAGGTTAATGCCCAAGGGAAGCCTTTGGAGGAGCAGGAGATGGGCAGAGACCAAGATCAGTTCCCTGAGGTGACACCTGACGTGGAGAGAGAAATCGCCAGTGCGCTAGGCCCAGGGCCACAAAACGAAATCTTAAGTAGTTCATTCAAGCTGAACGTTACTCGAGGAGACATGCAGACTCTTCAGAAAGGCCAGTGGCTCAATGATGAAATTATTAATTTTTACATGAGTCTTCTCATGGAAAGAAGCAAATCTCCAGGGTTTCCAGCACTTCACACCTTTGGTACATTTTGTTTTTACACAAAACCGAAGGGTGGAGGATACAGGGCAGTAAAACGGTAGACACAAACTGTGAACATCTTTGAAAAGAACATTGTCCTCGTGCCGGTACATCTGGGCGTCCACTGGACCTTGGCGGTTGTAGACTTACGAAAGAAGACCATTGTCTACTGGGACCCAATGGGACAGAAGAGACCAGACATCCTGGTGATGATTTTCCAATACCTGCAGGATGAGAGCAAAGTGAGAAGGGATATAGAGCTGAACCCTATGGAATGGAAGCAACACAGCATGACAGGAGAGGAGATTCCTCTGCAGCTGAATCAAAGCGACTGTGGCATGTTTACCTGTAAATATGCAGATTATATTTCGAGAGAGCAACCCATAACCTTCTCCCAGCAGCATGTGCCTCTGTTTAGGAAGCAGATGGTATGATTTTTTTCATGTCTGGGCAACCAAGAACAAACAATGATGTCTCAAATGAAATTGGTTTTAAGTGAATCAAAAGCAATTTGACAATAAGTGAAATGCTCATTTATAGACTAATTTTTAAAGGAAAAAAATTATAAACAGTGAAACTAGGTGGTGTGGTTGTACATGCTGTATCCCCAAATCTAGGGAGGTAGAGACATGAAGATTCAGATTTCACTCCACGTTTGCACAGAGAAAGTTCAAGGCCAGCCTCGGCTGCAGAGTGAGGTCCTTTCTCAAACACTATGGAATTAACAGGGTAACTTGACTGACATCATAAGAAAGCTTTAATACAAGGTGAACTCAGGGAGTGGTCTATGGTTTTATTTTCAATGTAGCATTAATAAGTGGAAATAAAGAAAATCTAAAACAAAGTCACAAGCAAATATTACCACCAAGTCTCAGAAAAAAATCATTTTTTGAGTTAATACCTTTTATGTGAATGAAATAATAATAACCGAGAATAAAGTCTACCATATGAGCAGCTTAGGGAGGCAGAGAGAGGGCACATTGGTTAAGAGCACTCATTGTTCTTGCCGAAGACCTGGAATTGTTTTCCTCCAGCACCCACATGGCCCCATCTGTAACTCAAGTTCCTGAAGATCCAGTGACCTCTTCTGGCAGCTTTAGGTACTGCAAGGCCAGAGAGCTAACACCAATGCCTGTGCTTAATTAAACACTGTGCCCCATCCCTGCCCATGAGATGTCAACAGACTAGCACACATAGATTGTCAATAAATTAGAAAATAACTCTGGATCCAGAAATAACAATGTCATCACATGATCATCGATCAAAACTAACTGACAAGAAACGGTATATATATATAAACTAGGCAGCCTGAACAACATTAGATGTGTTAGGTATAAAGTCACAGGTGATGCTGCACACCTGTAATCTCAGTACCTGGGAGGCAAAGGAAGAAGGGTCAGGAGTTGAAAGTAATCCTCATTTATAGAAAGTTCCAGACCTGCCTGTCTCCAAGAAGACCAATGGGAGGAGGAAGAAAAGAAGGAAGAGGAGGAAGAAAGGGGAAAGATCAAAAGAAAAAAAGATCTGATAGCACTATCTCTGAATCCACCATGGGTACTGCAGCAGTGTCTTGGTTAACCCAGGCTACAATTATTGTCACAAAAATTGCAAGCAAAATGTGTGTACACATTCACAACACCGTTTTTCTTGGTAGTAAAGGTCACCATGTGAAGCTGCTCTCTGAGCACAGTGGTCCCTTGGAAATGATCTTGACAAGAAGGAAGAAAAATTTAAAAAAAAACAAGTAGAGATAATTTGATGACTTCAGGTTTTTATTCTTTTTCGTCATGGAGTGAAATCTCAGTGGGTGAGCATTCTTTCCCCCCTCTACTTGATGAGGAACCTGCAAACACCATCACTCACCAAAGGAGATGGACCCTTTATCAAAGGAGATGTTAGAGTTAATTATACAATTATATATCTGTCACGAGGCCTCCCTATACATCATATAAATGACCAGGTTGGTCAAAAATAAATGTTTGATGTCCCTATCAACTGTAAACTTTTTCTCCTGATGGAAATAGTTGACCTTTTCCATCCCAGAATACATGGAAACAGTAAAGCCGATCCCATGACCATGGTAGGAATATAAACATTTTGACTACACTCTTTTTTTTTTTTTTTTTAGTTTTTTAGTTTTTCGAGACAGGGTGTCAGTGTGGTTTTGGAGCCTGTCCTGGAACTATTGACTACACTCTTAAGCCAGTGGCATGACATGGAGTCATATCATCTCCAACTGGTGTTCCCTTATATTCCATCTGGTATTGAAATATCTCAGGTAACAGAGTGGCCATGGGATTTTCTGGTCCTTCCTGTACATATCCCATGGAGAGGAGAGTGGGGATTAGGATGGTGCTTACCTCCTAGGAGAGATGTAAACAATAGCTGTCCATTCTGAACAACGAAAGTGTGTTTAAACCAATATGTCTCACGAATGTCACCACACGAACCGCATGCTTACTGCTGCTTTAGAGATAAGAACAAACACCCCAGAGACAAACAAGAATCCATACAACATAAATCATGCATCTAAACGCAGTTAAGGCCGCACACGTGAAATCATACATCATAACCAGAGATTGATGAAAGACCCAGGGAGTTTCGTTCTTAAAAACCTTTATAGGCAGTCATAGAGATACAATCAGAAATCTTGAATTATCTTGTCAGAACAAAATACTACCCTACAAATTCTAAAGTAAATGCAAATGATATCAGGGAAATGGATGTAACAAAAAAAGAATAATACCCCTAGTGTGTTGGGCTCTAATTTGGAAGGTGAGGGGGAAAAAATCAACTATAATGAAAATTGAAAATGGTGCAGAATCATCTTTTCCCCTTCCCGAGCATCCTGGAATTCACACATATGACTGTATTCATTGGGAACAGATGTAATGAGTCCAAAAAAGCCAAGATTTTTCCTTCAGCAACCGAAGGGGTGGTCTTTTTGTTTGTTTGTTTAGCAGCAGATCATGTAACTAGTTTGAATTAAAGGAATAGATTATTCCAAAATCAGAATCTAAATCCTGAGCCCTACAAGGATGACACTGCACACTCCTCCAAGAGGTTGAAGGGAGCTACAGAAGCAAAAATTATACAATGGAAAAAAGTAAGTATCTTCAACAAATGGTGCTGGCATGACTGGATATCAACATGTAGAAGATGCAAATAGATCCATATCTATCCCTATGCACAAAACTCAAGTCCAAATGGATTAAAGACCTCAATATAAATCCACCCACACTGAACCTGATGGAAGAGAAAGTGGGAAGTAGCCTTCAATACATGGGCACAGCAGACCACTTTTTAAATATAACACCAGTGGCACAGACACTGAGAGCAACAATAAATACATGGGACCTTTTGAAACTGAGAAGTTTCTGTAAAGGAAAGGACACAGTCATAAGACAAAATGACAGCTTACTGAATGGAAAAACATATTCACAAACCCCACATCAGACAGAGGACTGATCTTCAAAATATAGAAAGAACTTAATAAATTAGACATCAAAATTACAAATAATCCAATTAAAAACTGGGGGAATTAAACAGAGAATTCTCAACAGAAGAATCTCAAATGGCTGAAAGACACTTTAAGAAAATGTTCAACATCCTTAGCCATCAGGGAATTGCAAATCAAAACAATTCTGAGATGCCATTTTACACTCATTAGAATGGCTAAGATCAAAAATACCAATGACAGCTTATGTTGGTTGGAGAGGATGTGGAGCAAGGGGAACACTCATCCATTGCTGGTAGGAATGCAAACTTGGACAACCACTCTGGAAATCAGTATGGCGGTTTCTCAGAAAACTGGGAATCAACATACCTCAGGACTCAGCAATACCACTCTTGGGCATATACCCAAAAGATGATCAATCATGCTACAAGAATATGTGTTCAACTATGTTTACAATAGCATTATTTGTAATAGCCAGAACCTGAAGACAACCTAGATGCCCCTCAACCAAAGAATGAATAAAAAAAAAATGTGGTACATTTACCTAATGGAGTACTACTCAGTGATTTAAAAAAATGATGACATCTTGAAATTAGCATGCAAATGGATGGTAGAAAAAACATCCTGAGTGAGGTAACCCAGGCCGAGAAAGATGAACATGGTATGAACTCATTCATAAATAGATACTAGCTGTAAAGCAAAGGATAATGAGCCTATAATCCATGATCCTAGAGAAGCTAAGTAGCAAGGTGAACCCTAAGAGAAACATATATAGGTCCACTTGGAGAGGGGCGACAGACAGGATCGCCAGACAAAAGTGAGAGCAGAGGGGTGGGGGCAGAAGAGGAAGAGAAGGGAGGGCAGAAGAGGAAGAGGAGAGGAGAAGGGGAAGGGGAGGAGAATTTGAGGGACTGGGATAGACAAGATAGAGGAAAGACAGAGATGAGGGCTGGGAAAGAGATATTTTGAGTGAGGGAGCCATTATGGGGCTAGCAAGCTATCTAGCACTAGATAAATCCCAGGAATTCACAAGGATGGCCGCAGCTAAGACCCTAAGCAATAGAGAAGAGGGTTCCTGAACTGGCCTTGCCCTGTAGTCAGATTGATGAATATCTTAAATGTCACCATAGAACCTTCATTCAGCAACTGATGGAAACAGGCAGAGACCTGCAGTGGAGCACTGGGCTGAGCTCTCAAAGTCCAGTTGAAGAGTGGGAGGAGTGAGAATAGGAGCAAATTGATCAAGACCATGATGGGGTCACCCACTGAAACACTCTACCTGAGCTCATGGGAGCTCACCAGCTCCAGCCAAACTGGGAAGGAACAAGCATAGGTCCCTCTGAATGTGGGTTATAGTCGGATAGCTGAGACAGACTGCAGGGTCCCTGGCAGCAGCACCAGGATTTATTCTTACTGTTTGTTATGGCTTTGGGGGAACCCATTCTCTTTGAGTGAATATCTTGCTCATTCTAGATATAGTAAGGAGGGCCTTGGACCTTCCCCAAAGCAATGTGCCTTACCATCTCTTAGAAGTAGATGGGGGGGTGAAGGAAGGTGGAAGGGAGGGAGTAGGAACTGGGATTGGTATGTAAAGTGAAAAAAAATAGCTTGTTTTCATTTAAAAAAACAAATAATTAAAAAGAAGCAAGTTGGAGAGGAAAGGGTTTATTTGGCTTCCATTTCCATATTACTGTCTATCGTGGAAGACAGTCAGGACGGGAACCAAACAGGGCAGGATGCTGTAGGCAATAGCTGATACAGAGCCCTTTCCTAATTAAGAAAATGTCTTATAGCTGAATATTATGGAGGAATCTTCTCCCTCTTCAGATAATTCTACTGTGTGTGTCAAGTTGACACCAGACTAGCAGGACACAGGCAGTGTTGAGTACGTGGGGTGGTGGGTAAAGTCTGGCCTCAGTGGGCAGGGCAGGGCAGGGTCACTGAATTCCTGAACCTAAGAACTGGGCAGGAGAGCAGAAGAGACCTAAGAAAAAAGGTCACACAAACTCCAGCCGGAAGTCTCGATGTTGGAGACAGGAAGCCTTTGGAAGCTACCTGGTATCCTGGCCCAGTGGGTTTGAGCAAGTTAGGACCGGCTTGGAGGACACAATTCGGTGCCTCAGTCAGGAGCCCAGCCTTTCCCTGGTCGCCTCCAGCTGGTGAAGACACCACGTTCCACATTGAACCCTTCTCTGGTCACCTCCAGCTGGTGAAGACACCAAGTTCCACACTGAACCCCAAGAACACAAAACAAGCAGGCACACAGAGGAGCAAGGCAGCGGCTCCCATCCTTACCTTTGCCTTGACTTTCATGCTTAGCTTTGGTCTCTTTGTGGTTTTTAAAACCGCTCATGGTGGACATTCTCTGGCTGCTCCATGCTTGCTTTCGAAGGGCGAATTCTGTCCTGCAGTCACCAGCAAATCTCCTTGGAGAGGTTGAGATTGTACTGTCTGGCCCAGAAGGCAGAGGCATTAGCCCTTAGAGGGACCGGAGGAACTGGGGGCAAGAGATGGGTGGGAGACCGCAAAGGAGTAGAGAGAGAAGCAAAAAGAGAATCAAACGCTTGCCCCGAGATCTGGCTTAAGCTACCTTGGGAGTCTTCAGGCTGCTTCCTCCGCAGCCTTGGGGTGGACGTGGGATCGCGCCAGTGCTGCACACCGCTGTTGAGACACAGGCAGCGATAGCGCCCAGCCAGTATCCAGTGCCTCCCGACCTGCCTATGCCCTGACTGGGGTCTGCAGCCGCGGGCGAAAGAAGTCCGTTAGCTCTGAAGAATGACAGTTATCCCAGAAGTCCCTTTAGAGAGACTTAAGTGCGTCTGCGGCTGCGCTCTGACAACCAGGTACGACCCAGTATTCTCTAAAATTAGGCTCGGCGGGGTTCTCTGCTGTGGCGCCTAAACTCTTTCCCAGGTCTCCCACTGCCGCTGCTGACCCCTGGCGGCCATGAGGAGAAACGCACCAGGAGCTTTCTCCCCACCCTGTGGCGATCAGTGCTGGGCATGCGCACAGACTCTCGGGCAAGTGAACTGTTATAAAAATCAAAGGAGGATGAAGCTCTACAGTTCAGGAAGGGAGGAAAACAACTTCTTCTTCTTCTTCCTTCTTCTTCTTCTTCCTTCTTCTTCTTCTTCTTCTTCTTCTTCTTCTTCTTCTTCTTCTTCTTCTTCTTTTTCCTCTTTTTTTTTTTTTTGGTTTTTCGAGACAGGGTTTCTCTGTAGCTTTGGTGCCTGTCCCGGAACTAGCTCTTGTAGACCAGGCTGGCCTCGAACTCCCCGAGAGCCGCAAAGGCGTGTGCCACCACCGCCCGGCTGGAGGAAAACTTCTTGAACACCATCAAGTTTATTATGTGACCCAAACTGCTATATAGATGAGGATGACCTTGAACTCCTGATGCCTGTTTCTACCCCTGAATGCTGAGATTATGTGAAGATGCCCCAACAACTGGTTTTCTGCAGTGCTGGGAACTAGACCCAAGGTTTAGTACAATTCTGCTAAGCGCTCTTCAATTGACCTCCAGTCCCAAATATTCGATTCTATTTCTCTTCACAGGAGATTAGGCTCTGATTCTGACACTAAGGACACAGTGTACAGATTATGATATAGCAGCTATACACTAGGACGTCTTTAAAATTCTGCTTCTGCCTCCACTGAGGCCACTTTGTGAGATGCTCTGACTGGGAGCACAGCAGTGCGATCCTGATTTTCAGGATCCAAAGGTCCAGCTTCCTGTGTTGTCTAGTGGACATTAGTTCTGCTCAATCTGTGTTCACAGCTTAGGGCCAGTTCATGAACATGTTAACACCACCTTGGGGTTGTTTCATTGATATATCTGAGCTACCTTGGTGTTTGTTCCTTAACATATTCGAATCTGCCTTGGGCTTGGTTCATATTGGAGCCGCCTGTGGCTGGCTCCCTTAAACACATCTTGCAAGCTTCACATTGTTCCAAGCTATGCAAAATGCTTTTTATACAAAATGATTTGTGCTCCAAACACTCAGATTCCCCAGTGCCAGGATGATGAGCTTAAATCACAACAACTGGCTCAGTTTCTGTTCTGAAATAAGAATTCACTTATGATGACACAGGCTTGTCATTCTTACAGCCATTTAATTTTAAAAGTTTTTCTCTATTTCTTAAAATAGTGTCCCATTGTTTTGTTAGACTGTTTAGATAAATTATAGAAATACTATTTATGTAGTTTTCTCCTTCAGTTTGTTAATATTTTATATCACATTTATTAATTAGTTTTGTATGTGAACTCATCCTTGAACTCCAAGAAAAAAAACTAAATAGTCAAAAAAAGATGAAAAGAAAAAGATCTTTTTTAAAAAAGAAATGGTCCCAAAAGTCCTTCGAGTGGATGTGAAGGATGGATGCGGTGCCTTTTTGGAGATCTGGGAGAGAGCAGGCAAGGGTAACTGACTGGAGCTGGACAGTGCATAATTTTGTATTAACAGTTTATAAAATGTCGACTGTACTCCACATCAACAAATTGTGTCAGGGTGGAATTTATCTTATAGAAGTACTTCTGTATTATAGAGGTGCTTTCTCTCTTTCTCTCTCTCTCTCTCTCTCTCTCTCTCTCTCTCTCTTTCTGGCTTTTTGAGATAGTGTCTTTCTATTATGTAGATCTGACTGGCCTCTAACTCACAAAAAACATACCTGCCCCTGATAAGTGTCCCGGTTACCTATTGCGTCAGGGGATTCATCTTTTTGATGTTATCAGGCGAGAGAGTAGCAGGCTGCCTGAAAGGATATGCTAGTCACAGCACCCTACAATGTACTTGAGGTCCTACTCCAAGGAAAGCCCAACTTTGTACATCGGAGTCTACTTGTCTTGGCTACTAACTGAGAGAAGGCAAAGGAACCTGTCTCAGAGAACTGCTGCCTTCCTTCAGACCCCAACTGCAAAGATTAAGAGGCAGGTTTGAAAGTTCCTGGGTTCAGCTGGGTGTTGCTGCCTCTGGATACCAGAGTTTGTGGAAATAGCAAGGCCTTTATACACTAGCAAAAGGCAGTTCACTGAGCCCCTAGTCCGGACTGAGACTAAACAAAAGGCATTTCTTTTGATATTCTGATGATACACCCTGACCCAGTACTACCTGAGAATCTATGGTAAAGAAGAAACAGACAGCTCGATCCCAAAGGTTGGTGGAGGACACCTAAGGGAAAGAACATTATTCCAGGAACAACAAAAAGACTCCGGTAACTGACCTTGATCAGGGTATTCAGCTGGGGTGCACAAAACTGTCTGAGTCGCTCAGACCAAGGTGTTATTCCTAGACTGAGCAGCCTAGCGCAGGATGCTTCATCCAGATGCCAGGTATGTGCTCAAGTCAATCCAAAACAGAGAGCCCTTAGCCTGGAAGGGGTCCGAATGAGAGACCAATATCCCAGTAACCTCTCGGAAAACTGACTTCATTGAGATCTGGCTTCCCAATGAAAATTCCAGAAATACAATTCTTTATTTTCAGCTTGGATTCTGATCACACATTCTCACTATGCTCTGCCTAGGATACAATCCCCTGCCCACATGTACCTGGAAGTGTAGAGGCTGAGACACTACAGCGTTCGCAGAGGTTTGGGTTATAAGAAGTGCTTGCAGTACCCCAGAGCTGCTGATTATCCCAGCACTTAAATCAGTTTGTGAGATGCAAAAGAACTGCAAATGCTTCCTTTAAGTGAAAACATAACTATTACTAACATACATATCTAGAGAAAAATCAATGCTTATATATACATAGTTGTAAGCATCAGGGATATATATATATATATATATATATATATATATATATATATATATATACATACCACCATAATAGTGCATCTGTATGTCTTTTCCCTCTCCAGGTAGATAGCCCATGCACACGCATAGCGGCAATGTCTTATCTACTGTCAGTATGTCTATTTATAGTCTTTCCTCTTCCCAATTTTAGACCCTCAGTGGGGGCAGCAAATTCTGCTTTTCTGAAAACCTGCTGGTGGCTCCCCCAAGCCCCAGTTCTCTCTGTTCCCCAGCTCCCAGCCTGGAAACCCTCAGGGACTCAATGCTCCTCTCTGAAGTCTAGGCACTAGGTATCTGCTCATGACTCTCCCAAGCACTGGGACTTTCTGATTTTTTTGACACCCCCCCCATGCCAGGAGTCCAAGGGGACCCAAAGACATTCATTCCCATTACCTTGTAGGAATAGTTGAGGAAATAAAGTATTTCACAACAATCGACAATATTTTAAGAATAGCCAAACTGCACCAGAAAGTGATCTATCTTGAGCCAGCTGACAGGGTATATTCAAAGTCGGAGCAACTTCCTCACGGTTTATACAAGATAAAGGCAATTTTGTTATTACAAGCCTCATATTTTAACTTTATCCTCTAAGCATGATGTTCGCCATCACATACATACAAAGCTCTGCTGTGTATTCTTAGTGAACTGACCTTTCCTTTATTCTATACTACTCATCCCCCGCCAATATTCATTGGCTTAGTATTCACGCAGCCTCCAAACGGTGTGGTGTGAGTGTCTGTGGGGTAGCTTTTCATTCTCTTTTAACCTCTGTTTCTTTGTGCTTACAATTTGTTAAAAAGCTATAAGCAAAGATCCACAAGAGGGCATCAGGGAGCTGGGTTGGCAGGTAGGCAGATGTCCTTTGTGGGAGGAATGGCAACCTCAGAGAGAAGGTAGAAAGAACAACAAAGCTATAATAATCTGGAATGCGCACAGAAACAGATTCCAGAGGCCTAAAGAGCTACGGCAAGTAAGTTAAGGAGTTTGCAGTTCAGGAATTTGAAGCCCCAGTGGAGACCATAGCAAATAGAGAGTAACTGGTGTGAGTATCTGGTATGTCCAAAAAGGCTGAAAAATGGAAGAAGTATCCAGAACGTTCTGGACCTCCCTTATTGGCCATCTGGATGATTTTCCTTTAGGGGAATGAGCAGTGGTCTTTGCCGGGCTTCCCAAACGCCCCTTTAGCAGCTGAGGTTCCTCTGCCCTAAGCTGTAGCCTAGGCCTGAGGTCAGAACGCATTAGTGCCAATTCCAAGCTCACTCATGTTTTAATCTTCCTTTCACATTTAGATCTCTGCATTTCTGGCCCTTTAAATTAACAAATAGCTCTACAGTATCTGACTGCTCAAAGAAAACTTAGCCAGCCACCAGCAAGAGCAGCCTTTTCGTAATGGTGAGGACTCCAATACCAGCTGTCGCCGCCCTGTGTACTGAGCCAAGGGATCTGTGGTAGGGACACTAAGAAGTGTGATTGATAGGGATCAGCTCTGGAGACTGCCCTCTGAGGAGGCGGCTCTGAGGCAGGCAACAGGGAACAGTTCAGGCAGTCAGACTCGCCTATGCAAACACCTCGGGAAGCTAAGCAGTTGGCAGCTCAGGAGCTGAACCAAAGCCAAACTGACGAATGTCGTGAGACCTTGGTTATACCCTGCCCCTGCCGATTCTTGTCTTCAGCCGCCCTGGAGCTTCTCGGGGCTCTACCTCTGGCAGGTGTCCTCTGAGGCCCAGGCTAAAACCAGAGGTTCTAGCAATAGACAAATGTTCTAGCAGCAGGTAAAAATAAACTCACAGGAACCTCTCTACAGAATATGCCTGAGGTCCTCTTGCCTTAGCCTTCAGGATTCTGGATTCTGGATTATCTCTACACTCTCAGAGTCGGGCTGAAAGGACTCGGGTAAGAGGGATCACCTTAAAGTTTCCAGTTGTGTTAAACCTGTTGTTCGTTCAAAACATTCCTTACAAAATATGTAAGGAATGGGAAAAAAGAAAAAAAAGTCAGACTCCTCATGGAGCAATTGCTTGAGTCTTCCTGTCTTAGCCTGTCTGACAGTCTGGCAATCTCTCTTAGTTGATGAGGAGGAAGCACCATTGTTCAACGGAACTGTAATCTGTTTGTGCCAGATTTGGCCACGTTGGGAGGACATTCCCACGTCTTCATTTATTCTGAAGTCTTTTCCTATTGCTCCACTTGTTTTGAGACTGAGGAAGTGTTTATAATTCTATTTTGTCTGTATCAGCTTATAATGGCAATGGTTTTAAGAGACTCAGGACACAAAGTAAAGTCAACAGCAAAAATTAGCTTTCTTATATATCAATAATGAACTCTTAAATCACAATTAATAAAAATTCAGGGTCAGAAACTGGGGTTCAACCTGAAGATCTGAAAAGCAAAACAGCCAACCACTGGTTCTTACCTCGACATCAGTCTGAAAATGGCGATCCTGCCTCTAGGAATGTCAGAATGAGACTCTCTTGAGAGCTGTCTCCTCCCATTTTATATTTCTTTCTAGGGCTGGGATTAAAGGTGTGCACCACTGGGATTAAAGGCATGCACCACCCAATTTCTATGGCAACTTGAGTGGTTACTGAGATTAAAGGTACGTGGCATTGTGGTTACTAGGATTACACCATAACCTGGACTGTAAGGCTGACTAGTGGGGTCGTTTTACTCTCAGAACTTCAGGCAGGCTTTATTTATTAAAATACAATTGAAATGCCACTACAAACTCTGAGGAAGAAATGAGGAAACAACACCATTCATGATAACCTCACAAAACAAAATAAAATAACTAACAAGAAGTCTAAAGAGATAGAAGGCCTTCAATGATTGAAATTTTTAAGCATAGGAAATGAAGTTAAAGGAGATACTAGAAGACCCAAAAACCTCAGGTGTTCATAGATAAAGAGAACTGAGAGTGTTAAAATAGCCATTCTACAGGAAGGGAGCTACAGTTTCAATAACATCCCCATCAAAATACGACTGTCTTCATAAAACGGGGGAAATAGCCTAAAATTCATATGAAGCAAAAGAGTCTCCGATAACCAAAACACTCTTCAGCAGAATGGTAATACTGGAGGCATCACAATTCCTGTTTTCAAATACTTATTTCGGAGCCATAGTTTAAAAAAAAACATGGCATTTGCATAAAAGGACATATAAGCAAATGTCATAGAATAAAGTACCCTAAAATAGCCAACTTGGTTTAAACTAAATGCTGGAAGACAGAACCTTTTCAATAAATGATGTCACAAAAACTGAGTAGCAGATTCCTCTCTTACCCTATGAAAAATCAATTGAAGATGAAATAAAAGCCTTGATATAAGAGCTGAAAGCGCTAGAAAATGGAGAGAGAGAGAGAGAGAGAGAGAGAGAGAGAGAGAGAGAGAGAAACCCTCCAAGATATTGAGACAGATAATATTTCCTGAGTGGGAGCACACATAGTAAAAGTAAACCCATACTGGAACTATTCTAAAGATTGGGGAAAGTTCTGTTATTCATCTGGCAGGAGACTGCTACCCAGGCCTATGACAGTTATAGCTCATAGTCAGCATGGTTGACTTAAGAAGTGCTAGGAGACAGAAAAGCCCACCTCAGTATGTCTTTAGGAACGTTCCAGAGAGACTCATGTAAGGACAGAAGGTCTATCCTGAGTGTGGACAACAGTGAGACCCCAGATCCTGAATTTCTTGTAATCCCCTGATCTGAGTGCCTACAGCTGCTCTGAGCACAAGACCTTCAGGAGTTCCTGATGGCAGGAGAGTGGTTTCTGGTGGGTTTGGCTGGGGCGTGCTATCTCTATATAATCTGCCCCTGAACACAATAAAGGAGGCATTCTTGGGGAATTCAAGGGTAACCCGTGTCGTTGTCTCTCTGTCTGTGTGTGTTTGTGTATTTTAACGTCCAGCTCCCTTGCCTGAAGCTTGCGAACTGGGTGCCAGTGCACAGAGCGCAGACACGGGGGCGCAGTGCGCAGCAGCGGGCAGTATCGTCTGATAGGCTGGAAGCCCAGAAGGAATAAAGGAGAAAGAGCAGAGAATCCCCTGGAACAGACATCTTCTCCTTCAGTGTCCAGCTCCACCACGCCCTTCCCATCATGATGAAATGACACTGAGCCAAAATGAGTCCTTCACCTTCTCTTGACTGTGTGTCACAATGACATGAATTCTGACTAAAATAGATAGATACTGGGCTGTGGGGTTGTTGCCATGACTATTCTTAAGCATAGGGTCCAGAAATCTCTGGAACTAGTTTGCAGAAAGGATTTGGAAAAGATGTAGCTATAGGCTCTGGGGTTTGTTTTGAGACTAAGTTTAAAGATGCTAGAATAACTTAGCAGAAGCAAGTTCGTGGTAGAGCAGTATTTGGACTATGGTGCTATGATTGTCAGCTGTTTTTAGCCAGGTGTGCAATGAAAACTGAAAGCAAAGAATATTCAGAAGATCAGAAAAGCCTATTTGGTATTGGGACCAATGAAATGTTCCTGCTGAAGAATGAAAAGAAGCCAAGCAGAGTGGGCAGAAGGCTCAGGAGTTAAGAACACTGCTCTTCCAGAAGACCGCAGCTGTTTGTAGTGCCCACAACTAGCAGCTCACAAAGGCCTTTAACTCCATCTCCAGGGGATCTGATGCCCTCTTCTGGTCTCCAGAGATAACAACACTCATACACAGAGAAATAAATCTTCTAAAATAAAGTAGTTTGCATGGGGACAATAAGAAAGATGGCTTTAGAGCATCCAAGGCAATGACTGGATACCACCCAGCATAGGCTCAAGGGTGTGAAGGGTGTAAAGATTTTTAACAAATCTGAAACTCTTTATTTTGAAAAGAGAACTGAGTGGTGCCCTGTTCACACAGGGACACCTAGGGACCCATTTCTTCACATTCGTCCAACAAGGCACACAGAGGCACCTGCAGCCTAAAGGACCCCTTAGTGCCCAAGTTGACATCAGACTTTGCCATTAGCAATAATATGCTGGATTTCTGGACATGTAGTATGCAAGACTTACACTTGTATATTTTCCTTCTTACGTAGAAGGAGAGAAAACCTTTACTGCTCACCCTGGGTATTCCGTATCCAGTTTTGATCTTGTTATCTCTTCAAACAATATAACAATGTCCATTAGCTATTGTTTTAAAATTTTTCAAAAAGTGTAAAGTATTACCTTGTATCTTTGATACTATTTTTGTTCCGTATTTTGCCTGCTGTTTCTACCTCCCTCCAAGGTGAGTTGCTTTCTCTACCCAGTCAGTTTCTAGTACTTAACAGTTCATGTCTACTGACTCAGGAGTAGCACCCAGAAGTGATTTCTCTCATTCAGGTCTAGTCTCAATTTTAGGAGAACTCTGTGTTCCTCAGTCTTGGAGATGGAGCCTTCTCAATGATTCTGTGTTTCTCAGCTGTGTTGGTTGTATTTTGTTTGTTTGTTTGTTTGTTTTTTGGTTTTTGTGGTTTATTTTTGGCAGCTTGATACAAACTAGTCATATCTGGGAAGAGAGGATCTTAACCGAGAAAATGCCTTCATAAGATTGTCCTGCAAACAGCTCTGCTGAATGTTTCTTAATTAGTAATTGATATGGCCGAGCTCATTCCATGTGGGTGGTGCCACCCCTAGGAAGGTGGTCCTGGGCTTCATAAGAAAACAGACTGAGCAAACCACAAGGGAGCAAGCCAGTAGCAGCGCTCCTCCATGGCCTCTGCATCAGCTCCTGCCTCCCCATCTCTCCCTGCCTTGAGTTCCTGCCCTGACTTCCCTCAGTGATGAACTGTAATGTAGAACTGTAAGATAAAATAAACCCTTTCCTCCCCAAGTTTCTTTTGATCCTGGTGTTTAATCACAGCAGTAGAAGCCCTAAGACATCAACACTTAAAGATCTATGGTGATCTCCAACCATGACAGCTTCCCCTCCCCTGCTAAGAGTGTGAATTGTCACCATTTTCCTTTTTGTGTCCTTAATAAGTCTTCACCAGAACCAAAGGGGAGGTCACCTTGCTATTTTCCCTCCAATTGCCATGGGATTTGTTCCTATGTGATCTGCTGTGTTTGTGTGTCTGCTTGTTGTATATGTATGAGAATTTGACCTACATTTGTGCCTGTGTGCCAGGTACATGCCTGGTTTTCACAGGGGTTATAAAAAGGCATCAGAACCCTTGAAACTGGAATTATAGATGGTTGTGAGCCACTATGTGGGTTCTGGGAATTGAGCCCAGATCCTCTGGAGGAGCAACAAGTGCTGCTAATTGCCAGATCGTCTCTCCAATCACTGTGAAGTGGTTTGAACCTGAACCCAAGGGACAATCTTTATTCGGTCATTCTACTGTCCCCAGTTAATCATGGCCACCTGCCAGCCCCTCATGGAGAAGAATCTGTGATGGATGGACTCTCCTCCTTGGGTCTTTGGTTTCCAGGAATTCTATACCCTTAGTGTAGCTCGTGTGCAGCTTTTAGCACTTTAGTAAACTATAGCATCTAGTCACTCTCCAAACGTGCAGGAGAGTGTTTCCATCTGGAGAGGGAGGGTGAGCTAGTTAATACTCACACTTCCCTCCTCCCAAGTCCCTGCCTACCTCTATATTTCAGGAAAACTCTTCCTTCATCCCCACCCCCATGGTGTTGTCTTCCTGCGATGGTTTTTATCATTTTCACTTTTCAGTTCCTTCATCCTCCTCTGCCAGAGAAGGGTACCTTCATTTGGAGCCAAAGACATGACACAGACAGTGGTTTGGGCTCTAAAAGAGCTAGAGTTTTCTGCGAATTAGGGCCATGAGATAGGCATCCCATCTTTATTGCCTTCCCATGTCCCATCACACACAGTTCTGAAGTCCCCACAATAAGAAGCCTTTTCATCTATAAACACCACATGGTCTAACTCTGCCTTTGCTGCATTGCCCTCCCCTCAAAGCTAGCTGGGCTTCCCACTTTTGAAAGTTCAATTTTTTTCCTAGAGGAGCTTCTCCACTGCCTCCTTGGACCAGACTTTAGTCCAAAATGCCACTTCCTTATCCTTCAGCCCTTGGGCTGCCTGAGTGGTTGCACCAATCTTCAAGTATCCTTCGTTCTGATCGTATTCTGGCCATGCAGAAAATGTCTTCTCATTGGGGTTCCTGGAATCAAAATCAAAGTTTCTCAAATCTGCTATGTGGTTCCCTTGTTTCTCTCTAAATTGGATGGATCTTCGGTGTATGGATATATATTGCTGCCATGGGACTTACCGCTCTGGGGATGAGGAGCGCTCCATCTACTTGGACAGCCTGACCACTCTTAGAGAGCTCTCATTGTCAAAGTACTATGGTCATATATGCTCAGGCCTTTGTCCACTCAAACTTTAAAATCCACCTCTTCCCCCATTCGTCTCCCCATAACATCCTACTTCTCCCACTAACCCTGTCCACCAGTCTCACCCAGTCCAAGCAAAATTGCCCCAAAACTTCATCACCATCTTGCTGATGTTGATCTCTTCACTTGAGGCACCACCTGTGAGGAAGAGGAGAAAAGCCTTTAGTTGCTCCTACTGGTCCATACGCCAACAGCATCTCTGCCGTGCAAGCCTTTACCGTGGTGGGTTCTGTACTCTTATTCCATATCAACTGAGTGAAAATCTGCATGTGAATAAAATCCTGACCAATTTCACACATTCAGCAATGAACAGGTGGTTCATTAGTAAGCTGGATGCTTTTGCTTTCTAGGCTGCATCTTCAGATTTTCCCATGAGAATGAGATGCCAGAAGGCTTTCTCTACCTTGTAGGACTGCTATTGACTGTTGGGTCTTTCTTTAAGACTCTCTCTCTCTCTCTCTCTCTCTCTCTCTCTTTCTCTCTCTCTCTCTCTCTCTCACACACACACACACACACACACACACACACACCTTTAATAGTCTGAAATACATGAGAAATGTAAAGATCCTCATGAGTAATTCAGCTTGGAGACACTGGTGTGCCATGAGAAAGGTCATGAGTCACAAGCAACTGCTGAGAGTTAAGGTATGGTAGACATTTGTGAAAATATTCAAATAGTGCACAAGCTAAAAATAGGTGAGTTTTAAATAAATCGTGACATATGGAGAAATACTTTATGCCTAACTCAAAGTTAATGCAAATTCCAGCCTTCCCCATACCCCTATGAGTAGGAAACTACCAGCACTCTCTTTTTCAAGCAATGCCCTGTAGGTGAAGTTACAGGTCAGGATTCTAAGAGACTATATACTGGAGACACAGTATACTTACATGCCCATTGGGCAGGGAAAGACTAGAGACTGCTCAAGCTACCTCAGCTCCATTCTGTTGAACCATGAAACTAAGACCAAAGAGGAGAAACTCTCTCAAGGATACCCAAAAAAGACTGGAGCGCAGGCCTTCTAATTCAAGACTCCATAACTAAGAAGGAACTATTACCTTTTGTAAATGGGGCACCAAATACTGAGAAGAGTTCATCCCCATGGTCACCCGTCACCATCTCAGGTTTCAGATCCGATGAGAAGCTTGGGTGATACTGAAATTCATACATGTAGACGGGGGCTCCAGCATCTGAGAAGACACCGATCCATGTTCAATTCATGTGGAGGCATAAATCTGGATGGTCTCAAGGTTTCCAGTTCCAAAAGGAGCTCCTGACTGTTCCCTGGCACTCTCCAGCCTCCACCATCTATGTTGAACACGAGTGTGGCAGTGTGTCACCATGAGCCTCCCGATCTTCCTGGGTCACCTCCTCATCTCCTGACTGCTGCTTTCCAAAATCACCTTCTGAATTAACTGCGTGCATTTGGGTCTCTTCCTCAGCATGAGCTACTTACTAGCAGATAACACAGCAGGACAGTACACACCCCCGATCATGTAGAACCAAGACTCAGGGCCTAACTCTCAGCGGTGTCCGCATCTCTCCACGCTCGGAGATAAATGGGTCAGAAACTAATACTGATGCCAGAGACCCTCTGCAACACAACCCTCAGGTCTCACCTCTGTGACGACGAGCCACAATGACAGAGGGCACGGCAAATAACAAATCTCCGATCAAGTCTACAAACCGGTCTCTGTTTTGGACAAGGTCTTCTGCCCCTCCTAAGTATTCTTTAATGGCTGCAGGTATCACATCCTCGGGGACATTCTGAAATGGATCAAGGAAGTAACCCCTGTCCTAAATGGTAAGCAATGTGACTTCTTTGGCTAGTTTATACGTCTTTGTTGATCACGAACCTTTTTTTAACCCTTTAGTCTCTGCTAGGTTGATGAAGGGTTAAAGGCATGAAAATGAGACAGAACTCCAAGCCTACAAATGTTTGTGCCATTGGTGTTTCTGCTCTTTGAGATGATCCCCCAGCCCTTTGTGCTTCCTTTGTCAATTCTCACAATCCCCCATCAGCCTCTTACGAGAAAGGGACTCGATTTCCTCAGAAGAGATGTGGCTGTCTTCTGGTCCAGTTTGCCTAAAGAGAGTGGATATCCCATAATCTGTTGAAAAAAAATATTGAGAACTTGAGAATCTTCAAGAATTAACAGAAATGGGCTGGAGAGATGGCTCAGTGGTTAAGAGCATTGCCTGCTCTTCCAAAGGGCCTGAGTTCAATTCCCGGCAACCACATGGTGGCTCACAACCATCTGTCATGAGGTCCGATGCCCTCTTCTGGCCTGCAGACATACACACGGACAGAATATTGTATGCATAATAAATAAATAAATAAATAAATAAATAAATAAATATTTAAAAAAAAAAGAATTAACAGAAAGAACCCAGTAAGAAAGCCAATGAACTCAATTAAAAGCATGAAATTTCTTTGTTGGGTCTCAATGAACATAGATCTTCCAAGAGTTAAAAAAAAATCAGTGAGACAAAAGGACTTACATCTAGAAGCTCAAAACATACTAAAGCACGTGCACACAGACATGTGCGTGCCTGTGCGCATGTGCGTGTGGTGTGTGTGTGTGTGTGTGTGTGTGTATTTGACATGTTAATCTATGGGGTATGCTGGTCCTCCAGTTGATGAGAAAAAGTTTAAACAATGGTGATGTATACAGAAGCAGAGAGCTCAGGGACAGAGGCCATAGAACACACATCTCTCAGACTCAGGTGACAGAGGAAACCAATATCAGTCATAATGCTTGTGTTCTTGGTGACCTCTGAAATCCTCCTGCAGTGCGAGTTGCGGAACTCTACGCATGCTCTGGTCATATCCGAACCTCTACACTCAGAGACAGGACTATCACATGGCCAAGTAGCACAGCAGCCAAAGGAACACCCTGGAATAAGCAGAACCTCCTACAACGCCTGCCTGAGAAACTGTGATGCTTTCAGATGCAGTCATTCTAAAAAGCTTCAATTGTCGACCATTTTCCTGCTTGGGATATGACTCCTAGACTCAAAATATTTTCTCAAGGATCTGAAAGTAATCTCTAAACAATAAAAATAACTCAAAACATGTTTGAATAACATATTGGGGGAGACAAGTCTTGGCCAGACTGCCAGTCTCCATGGAAAGGTATTTGAATGCCATGAGCACTGCACTTCACAATCCTGAGTCCTATCATGAAGAAGGCTTGACAGTTGTCCTGCAGGTGACTGTTAGTTCACAAAGCCTGGGTGTAGCCATTGGACTCAACTGCAGTGCCCTCTTTGTTCTCAGCTCATCCTGGAGTCATCTATATCTTTTAGTGTCAGAGATGTGAGTTCCAGTCATGATTGATTGTTTAACTTACTGCAGTCAAGTTACTGCATAAAGCCTATCCTATTGCTTTAGCTAGCATCTGGCTTAGCTGTCCACCGAGGGGCCTTAGATCACGTGTGGAGATCCACAGGACCTGGAACTCCACATGCAAACTGGAAACAGTTATGCCAGGCCCAGCTCTCCTGAACCTCTAGCTCCTTCCCATATCTGACATCCTTCTGAGAGAGGCACAATTAGTATCTCTATGGGTCAATTCAGGACTCTTTAATAGGAAGACAGAGTATTCATGAGATACATGACGAGATCTTTGAGGCCTGAACCCTCCAGGAGACATTTGAACCATCCTGGAGAAGATTTTTGTGGCAATGTCTACTCAGGGCAATGAGTTCAACTTCTCTGGACTCAGAGAAGAGGTAGCAAAGACAGAAGCCTTGAATGACTTAGGGTCGAAGAGTGTGTCCGCATGACGTCTGTCCTTTCTTACCAGTGGAAGAAGCCAACCAAACTCTTGTTTGTTGATGCCCACCATGTAGGGGACAGTGCTGAAGCTCTTCTCAGCCAGGATCTCTTCTGGAGTCTTCGGCAGGAACACTCCATCAACTGCAGTCGGCAGGAAGGGGCAGTTCTGGAGGAGAAAACAATGCAATATCTGTGATTGTTTCTTCCCAGAGAATGCTTACGTTCCTACCTTTGTGAATGCAAGGCCAGTACCCAGACTCTGGCAGCTATGAGCCATAGTTGCAGAGACTTGGAGTCCTGACAAGGGGGCTGAGACACGAGGACAGAGTTCCAACTGGGAGCTAGCAATAATGATGCAGAGGGGTGTGCATAGCATCTTCATTTAAATTAAAATATACTTGATATGAGAATAATTGACGTTTATTTACACATAAATACGTATGTATACATATAGATATTACACAATTATGGCGATATTGCTCTTCGTAGTAACTATGTCTTCAAAATTGCAGTAAATATAAAATTAGCAAATACTGTGTCACTGCTAAAGAGAAATCTAGAGTTGGAATTCTCAAACCCTAGGAGCTTCTGGTTACAAAGTTTCCATTAGTTCTTATTTGTGTGGGAGTTCCTGTTTATAAATGCTTTATGCTGTTTAGGTTTATTAATGCATGCAGCATTTATAAAATACAATGGCGAGGAAAGGTTTAACATTTTCCTGATCTGAGTAACTCAACTGTAAATTCCTTTTGGTTTCAGTCTCACAAGCATGCTTTCCATCATGTTTTTTAAAAAGAATTCATCATCATGAGCTGGGCTTAGTGGCCCATGCCTGAAATTCTAACATTCAGGAACCTGAGGCAGGAGGATCGCTAGGATTTTGAAGTGAGCCTGAGCTACATTCTGAATTCCAGATTAGCCCAGGCTAGAGACGGGGACATCATCTCCAAAAAGAGGTAAAGAAGGCAGGGGGAAAAAAGAAAGAAAAACCAAACCTTCAGAACAAAAGAAATAGTTAACCAGCTCCCGTGTCTGCAGACGGCTGCCTTTCCATCCCGCCCAGCTTTACCACACTGCACACAGAGCAGGTCTTCCCCACAGCAAGACAAACAAGATACATTTCCTTCCTCTTCAAGATATGCTGTGCTGTTAACTAAGGCTCCCACCACCTGCCAGTTTCATTTCTCTCTTAAATCTGAACACATAACATCTTTTTTTCCCCTGGTCACACATTCCAAAACTGAAATGGAGATGTCATAGGCAGTGGAAGGTTCGAACGGAGCCTCCTCCCAGCAGTGCCATTTGGAAGAATGAAATGTAAACAAGAATGGGGAATCTAGCGGGGGATATACTGTTGACAGGGAGCACTGAAGTAGGAGTCAGGCAGGACTTAACTCTTATCCTCATCTTACCCTGAAAAATGATTTTCCCTCGTAGGGCATCAAGTATACACACAAGGAATTTATACAGGAAAATTCTCCATTCATAGTTCAACATAAAATAACACTAAGAAGATTAAAAATTGATAATTCAGAGGGAAAAGCTCCTTACCTCTCTGAGGTCTCCAAGTAAATTGACCTTAAAAGGTTTCTGTGAAGATAGAGGTAGAGACTTTGGTGAGATGGTCGCCATGTGTAAGAGCTGATCCATTGGCCATCATCCCTAAGGTATCAGATTCTCCCTCCTGGCTCCTCCTTATGTGAGCCCAAGGTAGCAGAAGACTGCACAGAATTCTCTGAATATTGGCATGGGCTAGGATGAGAGAAGATAGCATCAAACGGGCAAAGTCTCAGACTCAGAGCCAAGATTGCTGGAGCTCTGGGAAAGACACTAATGCCTATGCCTAGGGTATTCTTTATCTTTTCTACCTACCCATTTCCCCTGGTAACTACACCCCCAATTCTCCTTTGAGGAAAAAAGAAATACTAAAATGACTTTGGTAGCAGGGATACAATGGTGAGATAGAGCAGGAGGTAGAACGGGCCATCAAAAGAGAACTGGTTTGTCCCTCTCCCACCCTTCCCCGCCCTCACTTTTTCAACTCAGACATCTGCATGTGAGTTGAGTCACCATAGCCCTGAACTTAAGAGACTAGTCCAAAGACGGATACACACACTGTCAATCCAACAGAATTCAAATCCGATGCCGGGACTAGACAGTTTAGAAGGAAATGGGACATAACTGTGAAGTGCTCTGTCTTTAGCGTGACAAGAAGATAAATGTGCTTCAGAAAGACGCCAGTAAAGAAACATGGAAAGCTGCGGTGTGGACTCTCCATAACAGCTCCAGAGTGCCACATCCCAAGACAGGAGTCACCTGAAGATTCTGTTGCTCTTTCCTTTCTCTGTCTGAAGCCTCTTGCCCCTTGTTCTCTTACAATTAGCAAACCCTAACCCTAACAATCTCAATGACCTGTCTAAACCATGCTTTTCTGTAGTGTGTTCATCAAGACTGCAGTGTTCACAACCCTATGGCTTAGCTTTCAGGTCTGGCCTCTATCTGAGACTCAGTCCTAGGATCCATCCGCTGTAGTGGATAGGGTAACGCCTATAATGCCTTGATCCTACACAAAGAACTAAAGGCAACTTGGGGAAAGTCGGGAGCTAAGGGAGGTGGTACCGTCCCCAGGAAGAGCACACCAATTGATTATCCAGTACCAAATGATCAGCCCTGAGAACATAAATACAAGAAACATTTTATGAACAGGTTATATTTAGGAATATGTTTGACTAGACAAATACATATATTTATGCAATAACTATTAGTGAGAAAAGAGGTCACAAATTTGAAGAAGAGTGGGGAAGGACATAGGAGAGCATTTGGACGGATGAAAAGGAAAGAAGAGATTTTGTAGTTGTATAACCTTAGAAATAAAAAATTAGCTATACTGGATGGATGGATGGATGGATGGATGGATGGATGGATGGATGACAAATAAAGAAATAGTATGGGGGAAAAGCCTCGCATGTTGGCACTCACCTTTAATCCCAGGCTCAGGAGGCAGAGGCAGGCGGATCTGTGAATTCGAGCCCAGCCTGGTCTGTAGAGGGAGTTCTGAGACAGCCAGGACTATACAGAGAACCTCTGTCTAGAAAAACGAAAGAGAAAGGGAGAAAGAAAGGAAGAAGGGAAGGAAGAAGGGAAGGAGGGAGGGAAGGAAGAATAGGAAGTCTATTCCCAAAATTGGGAAAGAATCTCATAAAATCTAAATTATTGGAATAATTATTATTGGAATAATAATAAAATAGTTTATTACTGAGAAAACATTTTAAGAAGTGAAGATAAATTGTGGCACATCCTTTTTTAAAATGTGCTTAATAACCCCATCTTAAAATTCATAACAGTAATTATTTGTGGAATGGGGAATTTTAATTTTTAAATAGATATGAAACATTAATAGGATGGTTTATTTCTTTAGGATAGAAATGATTGTAGTATTTTGCTTTGTTGAAGAGCTGAGGACTTTGCCCTGGCTGTGCCAGTGCTATAGTACAGGTCACATCCCCAGCCCTCTTACACAATTTTCATTTGTAGTGTAATACCTGCTGCTTTGGGGCTTTCTTATAGTCATGATATTTCATAAGAACATAGAATGATAAATTTCCAAGTTTGGATCAAAAGGCTTCTAATAGATGAGAACTTTCCCAGCCAGACCACTCAAAGCAAGGTACAGCTGAATAGGTAAGTCCTGAGATAAGGACACAGGTGGGGCCACTCAGAAGAGAATACCTACCAATTTCAGGTTGATCTCCATGAGTTCGTCCTCTGTCTTCTGGCGAAGGCAGTTAACCATGGCAGCTGATGTGGTTGTTTTACATCCAGCAGCAATGGCAACTTGCTATACAAAATCAAAAGTAACAGCAGAGGTCAAGATCAATGGCCCTCCCTCCATCCATGTAGACGGAAGGGTTTGCTGCCACCTTGGATTTCTGAAGAAGGCAGGGAGTCCTTGAAAATCCTCTGGACTGACAGGCATGTGACCAGCAGAGGTTGACATTGGCTTCTAACTGAAATAATGGCATTCTATCTATATCTCTGTTATTTGAACTTTAAAAATGGGCATATTGTCAAAGCAGAGGACTTAACATGAGCTGTGTTCAATTCAGTAAAGAGCAAGGGATCTTAAATTTCACTGTGTGCTTCACAACAGCCTCTTCCACTCTCTGGTCATTTCCTGTCCATTTTTCTACCAGTAAATAAGAGTGATTATTGCACCTGCCTCATAAGGAAAGCTAGTGCCAGGGGTATAGTGAAGGAAGGTTTCATATCTCTGTATGTCACAATTTATAGGAAGCCTAGACAGCACAAATTATATGAAGATATATCCAAACTTAGAGAACATGGTTTGAGTGGAGCCCTGCAGGCTTTCTGGCTCAGCCGCTCTCATGTCTGGTATTCCTTGAGCATCTTTAATTTTGTCATACGATATATTCCAATTCCAGTTTCCCCTCCCCCAACTCCTCCCAGATCCTCCTACCTCCACACCTACCCAAATTCACACTCTTCCCATCTCTCTCTCTCATGATAATATATAATAATATATCTCATAATAATAATAGTAGCAATACTATGATGATGAGGAGGAGGGTTATAACAACAAATAGGAAAAAGGTCAAAGAAAAAGCAGTAGAAACTTATAGAAGCAGCGACACACGTGTTCACAAACAGAAACCTCATAGAATCACAAAACTGGAAATTAAATGCCCACACCAAGTATTATCACACACATACACATACACAACACACACACACACATACATACACACACATGCACCCCTCCAAAAATGTTACTGGGTTCATTTTGTGTTGGCCCTGTATAGGGCCTGCCCTTACTAGTAGATTGTATATTCAGTGAGATTCAGTCAGAGAACACTATTTTTTTTCCTTTTGTGAACAGTACTTTTGAGGGCTCGTGTCCACTTCCTCTCTCTGCACTGGGACCTCGTGTGGTTTAGACCCGAATCTCTAGGCAAGAAAGACTGCCAAGGACACCAGAAGAGCAGGAGAAAGGGCATGGGAGCTGCCCAAGGTAGGTCTTACCTCAGCGACAGGTTTGACATCTTTCCTGACCATACCAGGGGTGAGGGCCACACCACTCTCAGAAATGGCCCTGTGGAAGAGGTTCTTGGCCAGAGGAGACAGCACCTGACAGGAAGAAGCAGAGCTTGTATTCACAGGAGTGGTCAGTGACTCTCTTGCCTTTGAAGTCTCCCTCTATCTGCTTCTTGGCCCTGGCTGTTCAGCCGGGGATTTTGGTACGCTATAGACACAACCGTGTATCCCAGAAAGCATCTCAGGCTGCCTGTATGGCCGAGTTCCTGAGAGAAACTGGTGTGGAACCAGAGTTTGGAAGGAAGCCGAACAGAAAGTTAAATACTCAATCATAATGACAAAACTATTGGAAAGAGAGTTAGCAATCCCAGACATCAAATCCATTTAAGCACTTCTACTTCTTAGAATTAACCCTATAAAAAGCTATTTTGAACCCCCCCCCCCCCCGCGCGCCCAAAAAAGAGCCTAGCTAAAGTTTTACCTCATATGCCTGAGGTTCTGGGTTTGAGCCAAAGTAGAGAAAGGAAACAAAAATAAAAATGTATATGATAAAGGAGCTACAAAAGAGAAATCTAAGACTCCCCATGATATTTACAATGGAAAATTTGTGGGTTTTTTTTATTTTTTAAGAATTTTATACAATGAGTCTTTTTTTTTTTTTCTTTTTCTTTTTTGGATTTTCGAGACAGGGTTTCTCTGTAGCTTTTGGTTCCTGTCCTGGAACTAGCTCTTGTAGACCAGGCTGGCCTTACAATGAGTTTTTATCATATTCACCTCTCCTCTCCCAGTTCCCCACTGGCCCATCCCTCTTCCCTACCTGCCCAACTTGTGTCCTTGTATTTTTAAACCCACAAAGTCCATATGGTCTTGAAGTTTTGGCCACTGGAGCTTATTCTACCTACCAGGAGATAACCCCTTAAAATTGTGGTTCTTGACCTTCCTAATGCTGCAACCCTTTAATACAGTTCCTCGTGCTGTGGTGACCCCCAACCATAAAATTATTTTTGTTGCTACTTCAGAACCGTAATTTTGTTACTGTTACAGAAGCTAATGTAAACATCTGTGTTTTCTGATGGCCGTAGGTGACACCTGTGAAAGGGTCATTCACTCTTCACAGGGGTCACAACCTACAGGCTGAGAACTGCTGCCTTAAGGAAAACTAGCACTTCTTGTCCCAGTAATTATCAATTGCAATAGCTCCTCAGATAGAGGTCGAACTCCATGCCACCCTTCCCTTTCCGTGCTGAGATTTGTCTGCCTTGAGCTCTCACAGGCCTTGTGCCTGTTGTCATGACTACTGTGAGTTGACATGTGCAGCTGCCCTATCACGCCATCCCTGTGTTGTCGTCATCCACCACCTCTAGCTCATACAATCCTCCCACTTCTTCTGCAATGATCCTTGAGTCTTGGGAGAAGAAGTATGATATAGATACCCATTTAGGGCTGCTGCACATCCTGTAGTCTCTTATTCTCGGCACCCTGTCCAGTTTCAAGTCTCTGCATTCATCACCATCTACTGAAAAAAAGAAAGATGCTCCTCTGGTGAGGGTTGAGAGAATGCACTCACCCGTGGGTATAAGGATAAATTCTTAGAGGTTGCTTTCGCACTATGCTCATTTAGCAAAATAATAGCAGTATGTTTGATGGGGGATGATGTGAATATGTTTTATTATCATTGGTTAATAAACAAGCTAATTTGCCCAATAGCTAGACAGAATAAAGCCAGGTGGAAAATCCAAGTGAGGTATGGAGAGAAAGAAGGCGGAGTCAGGGAGAGAAAGAAGGCGGAGTCAGGGAGACCCCAGCAACTGCCAGAGAAACAGGACGTGAGGTAATAAACCATGGAGCTTGAGGTAAAATATACGGTAATAGAAATGGGTTGGTTTAAGTTGTAAGGGCTAGTTAATAATAAGCCTGAACTAATAGACCAAACAGTTTGCAATTATTATAAGCTTCGGAGTGGTTATTTGGGAACTGGTAAGTGAGAGAGAAACCTCCAGTTACATATGTTCTCCCCTAAAGCCTGTGACTCATCTAGCTGCAGGCTCTTGTTAGAAAACTGTGCCAAGATAACTCGAAATTTCATTATTAGGAGATTGAATAGGTAAAAAAATTCATCCTAGCCATGGAATATCATTCAATTAAATTTACATAAGAGAATTAATGCTTTGGGAGAATTAATACACTATATTACAATATTAAAAGGAAGTGCTTAAAAATTGTAGATAGATGAGGCCATAGGGATAACCCTGTGCTCCTCTGTGAAGCAGCCGAAGAGTTCCTTACCTCTCCCAACACCTTCTGTGTCCTCAGTATCCATAACCTACTTCCACACCAACACGACACACCACTGTCCCCTGGACCGTGTCTGTGTCCCACATTCTCTGTTCTACTCTCCACTTGTCACTTGGCTCATTCTTCCCCTCAGCCACCTTTATCAACCTCTCGTTCCTCAAACCCAGGTGCTCTGCCTCTAAGGATAGAAAAATCCTCATATCACCTAGAGGAAACCCTTGTCTGTTATCAAGTCCCCCCCCCAACACATAGACCTATCTTGTAGCCATTGAATGACATTCTGTCTAACTCATGTTTTTTGCTTCTCCCTGTTTGTATTCTATCAACCCCTAGTCCCCTAGACTGGTAAAGTCCTAATGCTAAGTGATTAGCAAAGAAGAAGAGCCTCTACAATAAAAGATGGGTATGTCACTGATCCAGAAGAATTGGATGATCCTGCATAAACCTCAGTTCTAAGCTTTCTGGGGTCAAGGAAAAGTTGACCCTTTGCTCAACACTATCTGATATTGTACAATTAGTAAATTGAACTCGAGGAGAGCAAAAATACCATGGCTGGATTGACTGGCTCCAAGAGATCCTATTAATGGCCACATAAAGTCTAGGCATGAGGCCTGGTGCCAGGGACACTTACAAGAACAGAGACACTGAAACCTCCTGCTGACTCTCCAAAGATGGTCACAGAGTCTGGGTCTCCTCCAAAGTTGACAATGTTGTTCTGAACCCAGCGTAATGCAGCCAGCTGATCCAGGTGGCCCCAGTTCCCCCGGCTGTGTTCATCTCCTGTGCTGCAAGAAAATGGGGTGCA
The DNA here is from genome assembly GCF_018167655.1 of Microtus oregoni. Lineage (NCBI taxonomy): Eukaryota > Metazoa > Chordata > Mammalia > Rodentia > Cricetidae > Microtus > Microtus oregoni. The sequence goes on along the minus strand of NW_024543063.1, from coordinate 58,065,475 downwards.
AGTATGGACAGATATGTCACAGCAGGTTCTAAAGAGCACAGATTGACCAGGAGCTCAGTGTGAGCTTTCAGGAATAAGTCTTCTTCTGCATTCGTGACACAGGGACCTTCATTGCCCCTAATTCTGATAGCACTGTTCTAGGTGGGGCTTTCCTCTCCCATAAAGTGTGTGCTGAGGTATCATTATGTACCCCAGAGTGGTTTAATACCTAGAGCACACCTGAGAACTAAACAAAAACTTCCAAAAATCAGAACGAGATGAAAAGAGAGCATAATGCCATCTAGTGGGGACATTAAAATGAGCCAAGGAGCTAGCAGGAGGCCTGGAGGAAAGAAAGAAAGATTTCACGACCATGGAGGGATCCTTTGAGACACCAGCATTTGATGGGGCCTGAATAGAATGAACACATCTATCTCAGAAATGATCAGAGGGAGGAAGTAGAGCCAAGTGCAAAGGCCTCAGGATCATGAGGACAAAGCTGTGTATGAAACTAGTGTGTAATGTGCGGAGTATGCATTATGAGCCTTGGCCAGGACTTGTATGTCCTTGTAGACCAAGTGGGGACCCTCTCCAGTGGTAAGACATAACTCACTCTGACATACACATAATCAAATCCTGGTATTAGCAATATTTTAATAATAAATGGTTAAGATATCATTCAGGGCAAAGACATAGGGCTTTGATTAGTAGGAAGAAATAGATTCAGAGCATATTTCAAAGGAAAGCAAGAAAATTTGATATGGAACTGAATGTAGAGAGGGCAAGAAAGAAGAATCCAGGTTTCTAGGAAGCCTTTCTCCTGATCAAAGGGGAAGGCGGAGCTGACAGCAGGTATATAGGGAAACTTGGAGGAAAGAGATATATTTTTTAGGGAGATACATGGAGTCTACAGTTCCATGAACACTGTAAAGGCATTCTGTAGACATCCCAGGGAAACAAGACAAGGGAGCTAAAGGCAAGTGCCTGAGGTTCAAAGGAGAGTTGAGGACTACAGATGGGGAGCAGCAAATGGACAGCTGGAATCACTTGGGGCTTCATTGGGGAGGGAGACGATGAATCCAACAAGATGGTGCATAACCAAAGCCAGGAGAAGAATTCTCTCAAAGAGGCAGTAGCAACTGACTGTGTGGCTGATGCAGTGAGTCCCATGTGGTTAGGAGTACCATTGAAGGTCTCAATTTTCCTCTGTGGCAGCCTGGAGAGCATAGGCAGATGAAAACATGCCTGCAGGAGCACTCACTAAGTTCATTCAGAAGACGGTCCTTCCTTTCCTTTCCTGTGAGAAGATGTATAGCATTTGACAACTATTCAACCACTGTGCTATGCAGTGACCACAAGTACAGAGGAATGCAGTGTATTGTCAGCACACGTCAAGAGAGATGAACGTTTCAGAAGGGATAACACTAAGAGTGGACCATAGAGAACATGTCAGGGCATCACAGGGTAGCGATCAAAGCAGGAGAAACAGTACAAACATTTAAAAGTAGATCCACAGGCATTACTTGGGAAGGAGGAGGTGGGTGAGGCTAATAATGAAGGGAGCAGACGTTTTTTGAAAGAGTTGAGCAAATGGCTCTATGAGAGATTACATCACTATAGCTTGGTCCTAAAGTCTTTGAATCAGCAGCTGTTATGACTTAGATGTGGTTTGTGCTACCTAGGCTTATTGCTCCCCAAGGCAGCAAGAATATACAGTGATGGATCTTGTAATGGACAAGACCCAATGGAAGGTGTGATGGAGGAGGGTCATCTGTCTATATGTTACTTTCATGGGTTAATAAAGAGACTGCCTTGGCCTTCTAATAGGGCAGAAAATTAGGTGGGTGGAGTAGACAGAACAGAATGCTGGGAAGAAGGCAATGAGGCAGACGCCATGAAGCTCTGGCCCAAGATGGACGTAGGTTAGAATCTTCCCGATAAGCCACCATCTCGTAGTCCTACACACATTAATAGAAATGGGTTCATCAAGATGTGAGAGTTAGCCAGTAAGAGGCTAGAGCTAATGGGCCAGGCAGTGTTTAAATGAATACAATTTGTGTGTTGTTATTTCGGGTGTAAAGCTAGCCGGGCGGGAGCCAGGTGGGACGAAAAGCAGGCCTGCTTGCCTCATCGCTACAAAGATGATTAGGTCTTCAGGTGCTACACTTGGAAGGTATCTGTGAGAAAGCTCTTATAGTAAGAACAAGGCTCCTCTTTTTGGTTTCCTAGATCACTGTGAACAATATCTAGGTGTCTAAGTGGAAGACTCCATGTTGATGCATTGACAATGTGGCAGTGCTAATAAAGGGCCTCACCAGATGCCACCATGAGGTCACTTGATCTTGGACTTTGACTCTCAAAGAAAAAAATCTGAATTCACCTTTTTGTTATTGTGCACCATCAGTATGCAACTGACAATTATGGGAGTTAATGTACAGTCTCTAGTGACCTACCTGAAAAATCCCCAGATGCCCAGGCGATACTGAATGGCCACCACTACCACGTTCTCATGGGCAGAGAGGGCCAGTCCATCATAGGTGGATGCCCCACCCACAACCAGAGAACCTCCATGGATCCACACCATCACCTGCAGGAGACAGCAGCAAGGACCATAAGAAGCAGCACTAGGAAGGCCATTAGAAACTGTCTATGTTGGTTGTCTTTTCCTCACCCTGCCTGAAAGAGGTCAGTGCCCAAAGTCTGTCAGTGCCTAGCAAGGATGCAACAAAAAGCATCGTCTTCCATCTCTTCTCACCAGTGCTGGGCCCACCGTCCAAGTTTATGTCTCCTGGAAGTGCTTGCCTTTCACTCCCATCCTGAGTACCATGTATTCTAATGCTCTTCACATTAATAACACCACTGCAGGCACAGGAAGGACCAAGGATGTCCTGTTTTCCCAAATATTCATTCCCAAACTTTTCATCTACTTGAATTTATACTCCATATCAGTTAGCTCTGTAGTGATGGGTGAAATTATATTGTGTGTGGTGACTACCTCCAGATTCATTTATTCCTGCTGGGATGTTTTGAATGAGAATGACTCCCATAGGCTCATATATTTGAATGTTTGGTCCCTGGTTGGTGGAAATACTTTGGAAGGATTAGGAAAGGTCACCTTGGTGGAATTGCTTTGGAAGGATTTTTAAAGGTCACCTTGTTGGAGTAGATAACTTCACTGTGCCTGAGTTTTAAGGTTTCAAAGATCCATGCCAAGCCATGAGAGTGTTGAAATAATATTATAACTTTGCCAATAAAGAAAAACTTGCAATTTGTGACATATACCAAGAACTGACCTCCAAGCATTAGAAATAACTTTCTTATCTGTTCTTGGTGTCATTCACTTCCAGGACCCTTCAACCTGAGAATACTGTAACCCTAGTTTATGTGATAATTGTCTTCATTATTTTTTTCTTTTAATACTAGTTTTGGCATTCAGTGGTAATAGACTTACACTATCTCTCTTTTAATATACTTTAACTTTAGATTACTCTTCTAAAATGTTCTTTTGTGTCTTGTCACATTCTCAATATATAACCATGAAGGCATTTGCTCCTGTTGTTTCAACAACATTCTAAAGAGTAAACTACATAACACAGAGATCACATCAATGATTCAGGGCAGTCGTGTCATGGTTTCAATAGTTCTTACCCTTTCTGGGGCCACTGGTTGGTACAGTCATGCTGCTCTTGCTTAGGCTTGGTATTTATAACCATGTAAAATTTGTGTCTTCTAAGATATGACTATTTCAAACGATATCCCTAATAATTCAAGGATTCTAGTCAACTTCTGCTACAGGAAGTTCAGTCTCCGCTCCAACTGCTAAAGTAGAGAAGAGTTTGTGATCTCTCTTAGGTGGGGATTACTCTTCTCAAAGGCACAGGGAAGGTTTTAAAAGACAGAATATCATCTTTCAGTCCCCCCCCCAAAAAAAGTACTCTAGGGATCACAGCTCTCAGGGTGGGGAGATTAGGATAGAGGGGGTACTCCAGAGGAATCAAGATTGATAAATGAGAGAATCCAACGGCAGAGGAAAACTGAAAACCCTTCTGACCATGGGGGGGGGGGGGGGGACAGCCTGTATGGAAGCCAAGACCAGTAATCTTCAAATGCTGGCAAAGCCAGGCTGTGAACAACTGTGCAAATGATTTATGAAAGAGAGATTGTCATGGCTCAAGGCCCCTGAACCTCAGACCCCTCCCAGCTCTCCAGCTCCCTTCATTCCCAGCAGTACTTTTTTCTAATAAACTTTCTCTATTTCTATCACTATTTGTGTGTCCCTGATCCATCCTTTATTCCAGAAAACAAGAACCTAGATGTCTTTGTAGGAGTACTCTGGACACCAATCCACACCTATAATACTAGGAGGCAAGGCTGTGAGAATGGCCCATGAACCTCCTCTTACTGACCCCAAATCTGACTGTGTATGGGTACCCTGAGTGCACATAGAAGATGAAGCAAGTGTGAGTGAGCTCTGTCCCCACTTCCTTGTGGTTTCAAAGCACATACAGAACAAAATAGGAATTCTAAGATCACAACTTCTCCCTTCACTCCTAGGCTAAAAGCCAGGGCTTTTCAGGGAGGTCACAATACCCTGACCTCTTCCACCCATGAGTCATCTTCTGTTCCAGCAGTCCCTTCAACTTCAGCCTCCAACTAATAGATAACTCCATTTCTAGGCCTTCATTTATTTGGAAAATTCTAACTCCTTGGGTCATCAGCCTGTGATGAGATGAGGAGGAGAATGAGTTGTTAAGTCCCAGATGTTTGGCTGCCATGCTTCTGACACTGTCTCCCTCTGCACCCTCCACACCACCATAGGATAGGAGGTTTTACATGTGATAGTTGTGGACTGTGGAAGTGATAGCTGTGTGCTGTGGAAAAGCCTCATATCATGCTTAGCTCATGACAAAGACACTGGCTTGGTGATCAGAAAACCCAATCTCTTTTCCTCTGTCATTAATGGCTGATGTCCTATTCTTCAATTATTGCCCCAGTTTCTCTGTAAAATAAAAAGTTCATCATTTTTCTCTAAGAGTCGTCCCAGGTTTTAATTGGCTTCAAATTATACCTAGGCTGCTCTGAGGATCATATTCTCTCTCTAGTAACTAAGACTAGTCCATGCCTTTCTGTTGGTGTCAGGGAACTTGAAAGAGCAAGGTGTGCACGGCAATCTCCACTACAATCTGGTTGACATCTCTGGGACAGCGTGAGGGAAGGAATACTTGCAGTCCCAATAGTTACAGAATGCTATGGATCTCTGAACTAATCCTGACCCATGGAGCCCCTAGACCCAGCTTCCTTCATCCCCCTCCAGTTGCACAGAAAAGCCAGATGCTGGAAATCACAAGTCCAGATCAGTGGTCCCCATGCTCACCGGCAGCCTCATGCTCTTTGTCAAGTTGGCAGGAGTGTAAATATTTAGGTAGAGACAGTCTTCAGAAAACTGCAGAGGAATGTTCTCCTTTCTGTTGGTGAAGAGATCGGAGAGCATTTTCCCTACCGTAGCATCTTGGGAGCACCTGAGAGGGAGAGAGAATATCTGAGGTCCACTAGACAGATACTAGGCATGTCACCTGGGGCTCAGCTTTGCCCTATGAAGCTTGAACCTGGAAATGTGGTAGGTATCAAGGGTAAGAGGGTCTTTGAGATTCCTGAGGAACCCTGGGATGCTGTAGAGTCTCCTGAATCTGCAGAGAATGCAGACCTGGCATCATTCCTCTTCCCGGAGTGTTCAGGCTGCCTTACTCCATGAAAGGAGCTGTTCACACACCAACTTGCCCTGGGAGGTGGCACTCCCTGCTTTGTACGATGGCCTTTCTTCTGCTAGGCTTTGTATGGACTATAGGGGGGCCTACTTCTCTACCACATAAATTGATACAGTTCTTGAGAGTCTTCCATCAACCAGAAGAGCTACCTCCAATGACTCACAGCCCATAGCAGGTCAGGGATCATTTCTCTTTGGGGCAAATAGATGCATTCTAGTCCTGCCTCAGTGACTAAGGTGCTAGGTGACATTGGGTGAATTTCTTTCCTGCTCTGGTCCCTAATCTTTCAGGTGCAGATAAGAATGCTGTCTTGAGGGACATTGCAGCCCTGGCCTGCTAAGTTTCTAATTATTCACCTGCCCCATTGACCATCAGTTACTTCCCTGATGAAAGGTCTTGGAGATTATTCCCATATGGTAACTTTTAATGAGAACTGAGTTCTCCTAGTTGGTTTAAATTGGCATTCGTTTAGAGTACCTTTATGCGATAACTCCTTTGAGCTCCAGATTAGCCACAAGTGTGTTCTTTTATGTCCTCGATTTATAAATGAGAAAGATGGGGCACAGGTTGATTAGAGAAACTGCCCAAGATATCATGAGCAGGAGGGAAGCATATTTACATCCCATGTAAAGGATAACCAACATCCCCTGAGCCCAGTAGTCAAGTGGTAGGATCTGAGATACTAGAGAGGAATTTCCGGTTTCCATCTTGGAGAGTGTGCCCTATGTCAACAATAGCAATGTGTTTTAATTTTCAAATATCAAAGAGGAAAAAGAGTTCAACACCACCAGTAATTTAGATAACTATAACACAAAGATTTGATACTATAAATTATTACTGTGATATATATATATATATATATATATATATATATATATTGGTTTTTCGAGACAGGGTTTCTCTGTAGCTTTGGTGCCCGTCCTGGAACTAGCTCTTGTAGACCAGGCTGGCCTCGAACTCCCAGAGATCCGCCTGCCTCTGCCTCCCGAGTGCTGGGATTAAAGGAGTGCGCCACCACTGCCCGGCTGATTTTTATATTGTTATTTTTCTTATTCAGTAACCACAAAACAAGCATTCTTTGATTAAGTCCAAACATTGGCAAGCATCTGCTAAATAAAGACTTTTTCATATATCAGTGAAAGAAATGTGTATGTTTAGAATATTTATGAAGGGAAATTGAGCCAAAAGCACATATTATTTGACTCAGTAATGTCATTGCTGGGGCTGAAATATTCATGAAATTGTGTAATTATGTTGCTAAAACATATCCACAATATTCTTATTCATTTCATCAAGCATGTCAAAGACAACTCAATAACCTCCCCAAAGAAATTGAGTAAATAAACTATATATTTCAATAGCAAAATTTAGACAGCTCCTTAACATCAGGCTGTGATAATTATGCTATGGAATGATGTTGATACTGATGATATCCTTATAAATGAATAAAGAATCCACCACAGTGCCTCTATGTATAATCAGGAAGAAATTGTACCACAAAGACAAGGACGAGAAAGTACGACAGAAAAGCCCTCAGTTCTCTCTGGGTGACGAAACGGATGCGGTTTCAGTTTTCCTGTCTCCGCTTCCTGTATTTCCCAACAATTTTTTGCAAACTGCTTTTTGTAATCAAGAAATGAAAAGACTAAGTGTTGTCTTAAAGGGAAAGACATTTTAGAAGACCAAAAGAAGTGGGGTTCTGGAACCCTCTGGAAGGACCTGAGAAGACGGACAGTGTCTGAACTGACTTTGGCAGGTGTCCCGACTTCTTGGGGAGTGGCGGTCGGACCACCTGGAGTATCCAGCTTTTCTCACCCACGGGCCACAGTGACAAGGAACACCGACCACCAGCCTGTGACTAGTTAGCAAGACTGAATTTGCAGTGAACCTCCATTTCCTCTCACCCACATCCATTCTTACCCAACCCACACCACTCACCAACATTTAAGACAGAACAGACAGAATCTTACTGTTCAACTTCTTTATCTCATCAAAGCACTTAGCATTTCTATCATATTCACTAAATAATTTATTAGTTTACTTATTGTCTCCTAGCAGCAAGAATCATGAAGATAACTGGTTTCTTTGCTCATGGATTCAAACTCCCAGGGCATGCCCGACTCACAAGAAGCACATGGTGGATACGGGCTGTAAGAAGGTGTGACAGTTTTAGCCTGGTTTAATTTCTACAGTGCTCTTAGGGACTCCAATTTTTACAGAACTGCCTGACTTCTTTCTGTGTCACTGAGAGAGATGCCCCTGTTGGATGAGACCCAGGCCCACCCCAGAGGCTTACATAGGAGGGTAGGAGGTAGCATGCTTCACGAAGCTCCAAGGCTCTGCAGGGTGTGGTGGAGCAAACCTCAGGGATCCAAGAGGAGGCTTGGCAAAGGGGACTCCCAGGAAGACGGCCACAGGCTGTGAGAATCCTTCTAAGCTGACGTACTTCCCCAGGACTTTACCATGAACAGTGTCCACCACGGGTGGTGAGAATGGGTGCCCTGCTGGACAAGAAAACATGAGGACACATCAGAGAGGAAAAGACCAGACCTGGATTCCAGGAGTTTTTCCACTATCTATGCATGTGACCTTGAGTAAGTCGCCTCAACTCTTTTCACATAAAATAAAGAAGATAATTCTTAATAACTCATAAGAATGATGGAATGAATAAATCAGAACTGGAGGTATAAAACTATCCAAGCAAAGTGGTTGTAAACAGAGAACTTCTACTGAACAAGACCTTCAGTTTCTCTCTCAAAAGTCTCCAGAAGCATTTATCTATTGTGGTCCCAGGGCGTGATGGGTGAGAGGATGAGCAGGAAGGATAGCCTCTTGTCTCTGGGGGAATGCCCAGTACGGAAAGAGCCACAGACACATTTGCCCTGGCTCTGGAGTGAAAGAGGTTTTATCCTGGGAAAGAACAGGAAGGGTTTTAGGAGTCAGAAGAAGCGAGACCTCCTAACTGGTGTGATCGTGGAGGAACTGGATTTACAGATGGGGAGAGAGGGAGGAAGGTAAGATAGGAAGAGAGTGTATAAAACAGAGAAAAGAGACCGTGTGAAGACCCAGAGAGTCCAGAGCATAGGGCCTGGCTGGGAATGGTGGCAGGTGACTATGAAGCCACCAAGTAGAGTCCCATGAGGAGAGGGAGATGGAGAAGATGGCCTGGGATGAGCAGGTAGAATCTAGCATTGGATTGAGATTATTTTGTGGTCAATAATCTGCTACAGGCATGCTGGAGGACAAAATATTTAGTTCTAGAACTTTCCTCTGTTAGCTCTGAGCTGGGCCATACAGAGAGTAAAGACTGGGTATCAGGCTTCTGTGTGCTCATGACAAGATTCTCTCAGAGAAAACAATGCTTCTCCGCTGCCATGCTTCTGCCTGTGGGGAACACTGAATCAACCCCATCCTCTTTCAACACTCCATTATGGTTAGTCCTGACACATCCTTGTCTGGGCTTCAGTAATCTATGCACCAGGGTACCATCTGCAGGACATTATATCCTGACTCCTGCCCTCCCAGTTGCTGTGGAGACAGGTAAATTGTCAACATCTCTCCCAAAATGTGTGGGCAGAGAGGAAAACAATCCAGATTTGGCCTAAGAGAAGACATGCTTTATGGGGGAGATTTAAAGAATAGTATCTGTACTTCTTTTTTTAATTTATTTATTTATTAAAGATTTCTGCCTCTTCCCTGCCACAGCCTCCCATTTCCCTCCCCCTCCCCTGATCAAGTCCCCCCCTCCCTCTTCTAATTCTCTTGTTCATTCTGGATTTTTCTCGTGTAATTATTGATAATTAGTAATCACTTGTAGTTGATGAATATAGTAATGATATACATTCCTGATGAAAAAAGTATTATGTAATATATGTGTCGCGCACCGAGCCCCCGTGTCTGCACTCTGTGCGCTATAAGCCAGTTCTCGAGCTTCGGGCAAGGGACTGGAGGTTGAGAATACAGACACAGACAGACAGAGAGACAGCGACACAGGTCATCCTTGAATTCCCCAAGAATGCCTCCTTTATTGTGTTCAGGGGCAGATTATATAGAGATAGCCACGCCCCAGCCAAACCCACCAGAAACCACTCTCCTGCCATCAGGAACTCCTGAAGGTCTCGTGCTCAGAGCAGCTGTAGGCACTCAGATCAGGGGATTACAAGATATTCAGGATCTGGGGTCTCACTGCTCCCAACATATATGGACTGGTAGCATATAATGAGTAAATGATTTAAGATAAATTGAAAATAAAAATAGTATTCAAGTCTCATAGTACCCATGGTCAGTTACATGCTAAGGATATTCACGTTTTTTATGGTGACTGCTAATTATTACAAATATCTCTCTTATGAACTTTCACAGAGACATGCCAAGTTAGTCCTCAATTTCTGGTATTCTGACTTATAGTGCTTTCAGTCTAAGATGGAGAACATAGCCCCACCAATAGTCTAAGAACACAATCATTAATACCAGAAACTCTAAAGTGAAGCAACAAACTCATATGTCTGCTCCATGGTTACCACCAACAGTCCTGTATGTCTATGGTCAGCAGCCTTGAGGGGGAATAAATTCCCTGAGGAGGAGCAGAGAAAGGACCAAGAGCAGTTGTGGCTTATATAATAGGGAGTGTCCACAGATTCACATATCAGGCACTTGCTGTGTGCCAAGTGTGCGTTCTAGTCCCTGGTACAGTTTCTCAAGCCTTGCTGAGTGCTTGTCAATATGCCCACTTAAGTGGTGAATGAGTGGGATTTGGAAGCAGCCTGTAGTGAGCTCCTAAAGACGAAAATATATTGGCATTGCCAGAGTAACATCCCGTTCCAAATTTGGGTCCTTCCCAGCTCTGCCTTGCACTCAGTTCCCAGCCTCTCATGGTGCCATATGTCCAGAAAGAAGATTAAAATCCAGAAGAGGCTTGGGTTGCCAGGACTCTGATAGCTCACTATCTCATCACCAGCTTCACGTGGGTCTCATAGCCTGAACCATCCTCAAGCTGTCCTGGTTACCCAAAACTGATCACCAGAAAATGGAAACAGCCTATGTGTCCCCAAAGTCCTCTGAGATAACTCTATATAGCCTGTCCTACACACAATTTTTTTCCACCTTTCCCCTTCCTTTCAGGGGAAACACAAAGGCCATTGCCCACCCTCTCTCCACTCCACACCTCCTGAGTGACCTGACGCCCATTGGCAGCACTCATGTCCTATGTGGGCATCCTTCTCTAGCATGAGCTAAGTGTTCTAGAAAAAAGCACCACTTTCCTCCTCACTACAGCCTAATAAGATAAGCATTATTACTACCCATATTTTAGAAATAGGGTCACCCAGACACAGAAAAATGAACACCGGCTAAAGGATGCACAGCTTAACGCCTGAGCTACATTTAGACCCACATTCCAGCTCCTGGTCCATACTTTAACATCCTGCTAAAAAGAAAAATTTAAAGATCTATTTTAGAGATTTCATGATCCAGCTAGAGATAGACTGAGAATCAAGGGGGAGATAATCTGATCTCTTTGAACATCCCTATGTAAAGCCTGCCATCAGCATAGTGGCCTCCTGAGCCTGCCGTCTGCCACAGGGTCTTAGGGACTGTATGGTCATCTGTATCATCTCTCATGGCCAAGGCTGGTTGTACGTGACTGCCCCAAATTCAAGCATGTGCTTTGAGCATAAACTGTGCTACAGAACCAACCCTGTCATCCCTTGCAGTTCTGCCCACCTCTTCCCTGGAACAGGGCTTCTGTGTGTCTGTATTTCAGGGGACTTACCATAAGCCATGCAAACAGGAAGTAAAATCAGGACCAGAACGTGGAAACTCATCATGGAATGACAACGGTTCTTCCAGCTCTGACTTCTCTGTGCTCCTCTTAAAGGATGTCCATCTCCTCCCCAAACCTCAAACTCCGCCCTGCAGAAGTAGACCAACTACATCATCTAAAGTAGCAGATACACCTCCCTCTTCCAAAGAGCTTCCCCGAAGTCCTTTAGTGCCACCAAGCCATGTCTACCCTCTTTCATCTGTAACAAGTAGCAGACGGGCATAAATATATCCAACTTTGTATGTAAGACTTTTCCCATTATAGAACTCCAGCCTCAGAGTCAGAGAGCATCAAGCAAACTGGGTTCTAAGAAGAAGGAGCAACACTATAGAGTAACTTGAAGCCCTAACGTTGCTCAACTGGGGTATTAGGACACATCCCTTAGCGTCTGTGGTCTGGTATCTCCGATGGTTCTAGGTGTTCAAGTTTGGACGTGGTCATACACTTTACTCAGGCCTCTGCTGCTATGATTTCATCATAATGTCTCTACCTAAGTCTTTCGTGTATTGAATTGTTGACCCCAGCTCATGGTGGGAGTGAGGTGAGCAGGTCATGAGGCCACTGAGTTTTGTAACTTAGTGATCCTTTGATGAGTCCATAGCCAAATGACTGAGCTGTCAGAAGGAGGAAGGGGGGACCTAGGGAGAGGAAGTGAGCTGCCAGGGCATGCTTTTCAGGCTGATATCTTTTCCTTGGACTCAACCCTCTCCTCCACTCCCTCCCTTTTCAGCTTTATATTTGGAGGTTTACACCATATAAGCATGCCATCTATGCCCTTGGGTTTTCTTTAAATTTCTTTAAATGCATTATTTATTTCTTATTTATGTATTTATTTTCAAGCATTCATTTCTATAAATGAAAGACCAGCATTACAAACAATAAAATTAAAGGAACGTATGGAAAATATATTAATTTACTTACAAACTAAATGATGATAAGATAAAAATAGTAAATGAGGAAACACAAACAATGAAATACTATATTTACAAAACAATTTATACCTAAGAGCAAGCTACTTAATGCAGAAAGCAAACCATTGACCATTACTTAGTAACATACAGACTCTATCTGTCCTGACCACTGTCACCAGCTAGGTGACAGGCGGTAGATTGGTCAAGGATGACAGTCACTGCAGGCATCTCCCGGGGCTTCAGTGAACATGTGCTGCCAGAGCCTTGGCCAGATGCTCTATTTTATGTACACTTCCCAGGTTCTAGATTCTGTGCTGTACACTCTGGAACTGGTATTGATGTGATAAACACCATGACTCAAAGCAGCTTGGGGAGGAAAGGGTTTATTTCCACTCATAGCCCCCAGGGCACAGTCTGTCACTTAGGGAAGTCAAGCCAGGAACTCAAGGCACAAATCTAGAGGCAGGAACTAAAGCAGAGGACATGGAGGAACACTGCTCGGAACGATCATCAAGAAGGGATGACGGTCACAGCTTATGCAAAGCAAGGCTCCTCTCTGGAATGTTGTCCACCTTGGGAACAGCATATTGGACAAGCGTGTTCCACTCTCTGATTCGTTCAGCAGTGGTGTTTACCAGATGTTGAGGGACAGGATGGTTGATTGTAGTTGTTTGTAGCTGGCCCTAGCTCTCCTGCCACTCTCTTCTAACTATGCCCCACCATTGCAGCACTATCTTTGCTGAAGTCCTCCCCAAAGCCAGGCAGATAACAACACTGTGCTTCTGAACCCATGACTATGGATTCTATAAGCTGTTTATCTTTGCGAACCTCTCAACCTCAAGTATGTTATTACAGCAGCAGAGGATGGACTAGCATGACTCTCTGGGTTTTGGTTTGTTGTTTTTGTGTTTTGTTTCTTTGTTTGACATATTTCCTGCAGATCAGGCCACGAACACTGTCCCCACAGGTCCTCACGCATACTGTATCAACTTCACTATCAAAAGCACTTTCTCTCCTGGTCAGCCCCTACATCACCCTGCATGCTTGCCACGGAGCTCCCACAATGCCTTTCCTGGCCTGTCCCCTTCCTGGACACCCTTTATCCTCGAGTTCCAATCCATTCAAGCCAGCACTCAAATAGCAAAGTAGATTGGGTTTTTGGGTTTTTGTTTTGTTTTGTTCTATTCTGTTTTCTGTTTTTCCTGCCCTTTCCTTCCCAGGGAACAAATGAGGCACACTTAAAACAACTTTAGCTGAGGACAAAGGTTATAAACAAACAGTCTCCCCCTCAACCGTGAGAAAGATGTCTGGAGAAGCACCAGGTCAGGTGAGCACAATTCCTACTCTCCCCCACCTCTGAGAAAGACTGAACGTGACATGCATCTCAGGCCAGAGGCTGAGAGAGGAGAACTGGGCTTCTGAGTTGAGCAAATAATCCACACACAGTCTGAAGGCCCTTCAGAGAACAGAAGTAAAGTCCAGTCTGGAAGGAAGGTTGGCCTCACCTGAGGCTCTGTCTTTCGGAGGCTCTGTCTTTAGGAACATCTCAGGAAAGCGCAAACACAAAAACACTTCAGACCTTGTTCAACCTCTGTTCTGCCCTTGAGTCTAGCCTTTCCTGTCATGGAATACACCGCTTCCCATGCTAAACACTACAGAGAAAACGAAAGACGTTAATGTTGTTCTTTCTAGTTATCTGTTCGGGATGCTTGTGTTCCATCCTAGAATTGCAACCACCCGCCAGGAGCCGCCCGTAGGAGAAAGCGCCTTTCCCGTGTTGTCGTGCTGCCATCTTGTGGACACTGCGAAATTCACACGCAAAGACCGGTGTTCCCGTCCTAAATTTGATGTTGATTTGGTTTAGTGAAAGGGGTCCGAGATTGGGAGTGGAGGAGCTAAAAATCCTTCCGAGTAAAAAGAAAACAAATTATTTGTTTCAAAATAAGAAAGTTAGTGCATATTTGAGACTTGTATAATGGGAGAAAAGCATAGATGGTGGGTATATACTACGTTCTTGTATCGCTTATGAGGAGGAAGTGGTGTGGCTCTTGAGGACAGTGGACTTCCGTGGCTGACAAAGAGTAAGCTGAAAACGTCTGGCTTACGCCCACCCATGTTCTTAAAATCCTGATTCCATAAACAACGATTTAAAATAAAAACAGTCATTACCAAAATAGGTCCTGAAGAGACGTTTCTAAAGCCAGGTGTGGAGGCACGGACCTACAACCCCAGCACTTGCGTAGTAGGGGCAAGAGGGGTAGGAATCCAACGTCACTCTCAGCTACGTGTTGAGTTCAAGGCCAGACTAGGCTACATGAAACGCGTCTCAAAACACCAAAAAATTTAAAACGGACCTATATTCATCCACGTGAGGACATTAAGACAGATTTCTGGGGAGGTGATAGCAACTGAGAAAGTCTACATAGACTGAGGACGGACTCAGTGCTTCTTAATCACAGTGAGCATCGGATGTTTGTGAACTGAAAATACAGATGGCCAGGCCCGTGCAAACTTGTACTTCATGTGGCTGGAGACTGGCCAGCCACTGGATACCAGAATATTCACCCAAATGATCCCTCTACACTCCCAAGAGGGGAGCCACAGTCAATAGAAAACAAACAACCCCAACTTTCACTTATATATCAGCTTCCACTCCGCAATACATAAGATTGCATGTGAACAGGACGGAATAGGGCTCTGCATCTGGGCGACATGGAAATGTGACTAGAAAGACACCTGCCAGAATTAGAACCCTATTTGAGGATGTTGGACCTGGGCCATGTAAATGAAGCACACTTACCATTTAATGTAATAGTGGTTTAATGCATGAGTTCTGCACGTGTGTATTCACGTGTGTACGTGTGTGGAATGCAAAGGACAATGTCAGGTGTCGTCCTCAGAAACGGAGCCCGCCTCCTCTAAGACAGGGTCTCTCGCTTGCCGGAAGCTCCCCAGCAAGGATGGATTGGTTGGCCAGTGAGCCAGGGATCCGCCACGCTCCACTTCCCCGGCACGGGGATAGGGTGCTCACCACCACACCCAGCATCTGTATGTCGATCCTGCTGCTCATGCTTGAAAGCCAAGCACCACTCCCCCAACTATGTAACATTTTTGTTTTGAATAAGTGCTTTAAAACTGATAGCTCTTCCAAATATCAACACAGGAAAGAGCTCTCTACAGATGCAGTGGTTATGGAATTTTCCAACTCCCTTGAAAATGGCATGACCTCTTCCTAGAACCAGAGAGTGACCCAGGTATCTTTTCCAAAACCACCTGAGCTAGAGCTAGCCCACAATGTTGGATGTTCATAGAGTACGCACCTCGGCGGAAAGGGCCTTACTGTGGAGAAACCTGGTAGTTTTCTGGAAGATGTTTCCAGACAGTCTCGGGGAAGGTGTATCTTTCAGCATGAACTAAAGAGGTCCATGGGTTCCCAACATATGAGGACAGAACCTTGTTGATCCCAGAGTTTGTTTTTATTTTCTAGGGAAGTTGGGAATATGGCTTTTAATATGAAGTTCCTCTGCTAATTAGCCCACTACTAATTGCAAATCATGTGTGTGTGTGTGTGTGTGTGTGTGTGTGTGTGTGTGTGTGTGTACCGAAGAAAACACTTCTGGGCCATCAGAATTAGTCTGTCGGTGGGAGATGTCTGAGCCAAATAAGCTCGAAGTTCCTGGCATCTCAGAAACCCACTTCCTCTTTGCACCTCATGTGTAATCCTGAAACAGTCACAACAGTAACTGTGGCACGTTACACAGGTACAGTATGGATATAAAAGGTAAGACTGTCATCTTCCTTTTCTGAATAGTGGGGAGTAGAACACACACCCACCTACCAGGTGGCTAAGCTGATTCCATCCTTTCTAGTGTAAATATAAGCTCTCCGGAGAAAGCCTAAGGCCTCACTCTAAATCAAGTTCTCTCTCGGCTAAATCTTAAAACACCTTGCCACTCCCAAGTAGCACTCAACAAACTTACACCGTAAGATATTCAGAGGTGTGGCTCTTTCCCAATACCTTCTTGCGTGCCATTTGTTCACTACAGGATCCCTTGGGGACATGTCTGGTATATGTGATACACTTGGAGACATGTCTGGTATATGTGATATACTTGGAGACATGTCTGGTATATGTAATACACTTGGAGACATGTCTGGTATATGTGATACACTTGGAGACATGTCTGGTATATGTAATACACCTAGAGACATGTCTGGTATATGTGATACACTTGGAGACATGTCTGGTATATGTAATACACCTAGAGACATGTCTGGTATATGTGATACACTTAGAGACATGTCTGGTATATGTGATACACTTAGAGACATGTCTGGTATATGTAATACACCTAGAGACATGTCTGGTATATGTGATACACTTAGAGACATGTCTGGTATATGTGATACACTTGGAGACATGTCTGGTATATGTAATACACTTGGAGACATGTCTGGTATATGTGATATACTTAGAGACATGTCTGGTATATGTAATACACCTAGAGACATGTCTGGTATATGTGATACACTTAGAGACATGTCTGGTATATGTGATACACTTAGAGACATGTCTGGTACATGTAATACACTTGGAGACATGTCTGGTATATGTGATACACTTAGAGACATGTCTGGTATATGTGATACACTTAGAGACATGTCTGGTATATGTAACACACTTGGAAACATGTCTGGTATATGTAATATACTTGGAGACATGTCTGGTATATATGATACACTTAGAGACATGTCTGGTATATATGATACACTTAGAGACATGTCTGGTATATGTAATACACTTGGCATAGCTTGGCGAATCACAAAATCATCTTAACTCCATCTGCAAAGCCTCATTTCTCCTCATTCCTGCCTGACCTTTGCTCTCTGGTTTTAGACCTCTAATTCCCTGGACCTTGGATGACGTCAGAGAAGAACACTTTCCAGCATGACCCCCTCCCACACATCTCACTAAGACTTAGCTCAAAGCCAGAAGTGCCCAGGACTTGGCTCACACTAAAAGCTCTGCTGCAGTGAGGTTAAGAGACTCCCATTTTATTCAGCATCTGTATCTTGAGTGGTGTGGGAAGGCGGGGATTTATCCGCACAAATTAAATTCTGTTATATATTTTGCATATATTTTGCATTCTGATTTTATTTCATGTGAGTAACAGGATCATTATATGGCGAGGGATGGGCCAGGCCTCCTTCAGACTCATTGAGAAAATCTCATTACCTTCTAAGACAAATTGAATTTTTAGTCATTGAAAAGAATTTCATGAGGTTCAGCCCTAAGCCCATAAAACAGCAGCTAAAGCAGATTAGTGAACAGAGATTCCCACAGAAAGCAGCTCAACTGGGAATGAGGATAATGGTTAATGGGGAAACTTAGAAGGAGGAAAAAAATTCAGAACCACACAGTGATGACTTCTAAAGAGCGACAGAGAAAAGGAAAGGCAGAGGTAGAGAAAAGAGGATTAAGGGGGAAGCGGGACTGGGCAGTGCTTCTGAAGCAGACATGATAAGGGGGAGGGTATCCGTCCAAAAATCCACTCTCTGATCTTTCAGTCTCTGTCCGACACTCATGTTCAAATCCAACTTCAGGTACTGCTCGTCCTGGTCGTAGATTGGCCACGGAGGCAGGCCGGCCCCGTTAGGATCCCTGAAATGAGAGCAGACTCCGATGAGGTGGTCAGCCTCAGACGCCTGACTGCAAGGAGGCCAGCCGGCTCACTCACCCGCTCCTGGCGAAGTTAGCCCAGTATTTCATCATCTTCCTGCTTAGCGACTTCTCTTCCTCAGTGGCTTTCTCTGCAGATGAACACAAATCCAGCTGCTCACCAGCTTCACCTGGGCCTGAGGCTCCTCCCATTCGGTGAGGCTGTTCCTAACTTGGCCCCTCTCTGAATCCTTACAAATAAGTCCTAGCTCCCATATGCAGCTGAGGCATCATCCAAGAAATCCTGGCTTCCAAATAATGCAAGCTGAACATACCTTCCTCACTGGACCTCACTCTAGCTATTCCTATTTGAATGCAGGATTCTTGGGATATTCATTCTCTCTCTCTCTCCTTTCCTCCCTTACTTACTCTCTCCCTCCCTCCCCCCTCTCTTTCTGTATGTGTGTCTGTCTGTCTCTCTTTCTCTCTCTCCCCCTTCCTCCCTCCTTCTCCTCTCTCTCTCTCTCTCTCTCTCTCTCTCCCCGTCCCTCACTCCCTCCCTCTCTCTCTCTTTCTATGTGTGTCTGTCTCTCTCTCTCTCTCTCTCTCTCTCTCTCTCTCTCTCTCTCTCTCTCATTAACTACAGTCAACCACTGCTATCTGATAAGATTGATTCCAAGATGCCCCTAACAAAAACCAATTCCAGAGATGCTGCAGTCTTTCTATAAAACAATGTCATTTGCTTATAGCATCAGCAAACCCTCAAATCACTTTGACCTCACTTGCAAACCTAGCACAGGACAAAGGCCAGGGAAATCTCATCGCTTCTCTGCAGGTACTTAGCTGCCTACCCAAAAGCAAGCATCATTTCTGATGTCTTTGATACACCCAGGAAGACGGGCTCCACCTGTGCCGTGTGCAGGCCGGCCCTTCTCTACACATTTGCTCGTGGGTGGGTACATACTTGTATCTTGTTCTTTCTATAGAGGTTGTATCTGGGAATAGTATCTACTAGTTACTATAGTTCTACATGGTCATTTGTAAATCTGACAAGTGTTGTTCTATAAAATCATAATATATGCATTCAAACATACATATATGCAATTGGATTTAAGGTTGCATTAAACCTAGTATGAGTATCCAATATTCTAGTGAAATTGTTTCCCATCCCTGCTCTAATACACCACTTCAATGTACCGTTCTTCCAAACACAGACTGACTTAAGAAAGAATGATTCAGCCGTCAAGGGTAGTCTCCTGTTCTTATGCTGTAACTAAAATTGAGAGGGTTGCATACATCAAAGGCAACCTACACATCTACTTTTCCATAAGTTGTTTAAGTTTTTATTAGCTTGCTCTTTTCTATAGACTTTAGAGACTAGTTTTCAAGGCATTTACCTCCCTAGCCCTAAGGCTGTCCCTGTTTCCTAGTTGGAGAGGCCTTTCATTACCAGGCAGGTGTGTGAGCTTCCTGTATTAAGCACTCTTGGTTTGCTCTATGACGATTAGTTTCAATCTTATAAAAAGCTTAGCAGCATCTACCTTGTTATCTCTAAGATAAGGATGGCTAGAGAAATAAAAGACTAAACCACGGCCCACAAACTCACTAACAGTTTTATTCTGTGTCACAGGCCAGGTTGAATTAGTGAAGAACCTCCATTACATGGTGATTTAACCTAAATGTTTTACTGGTATTTCCCATGTGTAATTTGCTTGTAAGTTTTCAGTGTGTGTGTGTGTGTGTGTGTGTGTGTGTGTGTGTGTGTGTGTGATGCGTGTGCTTGTAAACTCCTCAGGTGATTAAATCCCAGCCAGCAAGTCCTTACTGACTCGTGTATAGTGAACGGCCGAGCAGAGTTTTATGTACGCAGTGGGGAATTGACTCTTCTCAACTGACCATGTGCCTGCAGGAGGAGCCCACAGCTAGTTACTTACCAAACATGGCTATGTCACCCTTCAGAAAAGGACCTCCAAAGACAAAGCGGACTTCATCTGTGTGGTCAGCCTTCACAAAGGCTGGCCTTGTGTTTTCAAAGCACTGGGGTCGGTGCTGAAACTCATAAAAATAGACAGGTGCACCAGCATCTGAGAAAAAAATAGAAAACATCAGGCATGTACCCAAGTAAGTGTGGTCCCGCATAAACCAGCCTGCCTGCCCACTAGCCTTCCCTCCCTCCCTCCCTCCCTCCTTCGCTCCTTCCTTCCCTCCCTCCCTCCCTCCTTCCTTCCCTCCCTCCCTCTCTTCTTTCCTTTCTTATTTGAGTCTGAAACTCCCCTCCATAACAATCTTCTTATTCCTAGTGACAAAGATGTTACAACCCATACACACCCTGAGAAGGAAAGAATTCTACTCACTAAAAAAAGAAAAAAAAAAAAACACTTTCGTACTGAACCCCGATACACCTTGTAATTTCCTCTATTGACCCTGGTCAGGTGTCTGGAGGCACACAGAGAAATCCCCCTCCTTCCAGAATAATCCACACACATGCAACCCTTCCTCTGTTCTACAAAGGTCCTCTCTCTGTAACAATGCACACACATACTTGGGCACACATACCTGAGCACACACACACAGGAACTCACGTGCACACACACAAACACACATACCCTTGGTCTCCATTTTTCCTTCAGTTATTGGCTCATTTCTCAGCATCTCTTGCAGCAAGACACCACAAAACATCTGCCTTCTGCTTATTCCACTCCTTCTCTTTCTATTACCATTCTACAGATAATAAAAAGTGCCTATTTCAAATGTAGAGTTTGAGGAGGTTTTACAAATCTGTGTATAATCATGAACTCACCACACAGAACATGTCCATCAACACAATACATATACACACTTAAAAACAACAAACATAAATCTTTCTTTGGAAATGGTTTCTAACATATGACACAAAATACACAATTAAGATTGATAATGTAACTGAGGTTATGCATGAAAATTTAAAATCAGTTTCCAGTTATTGAATGTTACCAACAGAGCAAGACGTCAACCCACAGAATGTCTTGCAAATCCTCTCAAAAAAGAATTAATTTGTATAATATATGAAGAATCCCTGAAAGAAAATTAGTAATTCTCAGATCAAAGAAAAAAGAAGCAAAGGATTTGCACAAACATTTTTCTAAGAGATGTGACAATATTGGGGAAATATTTCACATTTTCTCTTACATGTGGTATTTATGCAAATTTGTATATACATATATACACATACATATGGAGGGAGATCAAAAGAGAGAGAGGAAGAGGGGACAGAGGAGGCAGAAGGAGAGTTGTTTAAGGGCAGGAAGGGGACAAGCAACTGATGGGGTAGGGGTGGGAGACCGATATGTAGGAGGGAGAATCAATGACATATATGTATGAAGTCTCATCATAAGATCCATTATTTTGTGTTAGTTTTGAAAGTTCATTTTAAAATGTCAGAGAAGAGCCTGGAAACACCCTAACTTGTCTAATCATTGTGGAAACACAAACCAACACTGTAACTGGATGACACTTCACCCCTATCTATTCATATGTGATAGTTAACCCTTCCAGTGCTGATGCGTCGGGGGAACTGCTGTTCTTGTGCATTGGTGGAGGGGCGGGAAAATAGCACAGCTGCTGTAGAAAGTAAAGTGCAGTTCTTCAAAACATAGAATGATTGTGTAGTCTGGTAATTCAGCCTCTGATGGGCATAGAATGTCTATCTGTACATGTGTGTCCAAACAGCATAATTCACCACAGGCAGAACCACTCAAATGATCACAACTAAATGTGGTATATACAGGCAAAGAATATTCCTCAGCACAAGATAGGAATCCTGATAGATCCTAGGAAGTAGATAAACCTTCAGGCATTGTGCTAATAAGCTAGACAACAAAAAGGACAAATACTATATTATTTCATGTACAGGTGTTACATAAAAACGGTTAAAGTACTAAATGTTTTGTCATACAGATTTTGCCATAATATTTTAAGTGTGAAAATTATGTCATTTAATTTTTCCATGTTTGCGTTTCATATTTCCTCCTACTGATTTCTGCACTCCTCTGGGGTCATATTCCACTCTCTCAGGTGTGCTGAGGTTTGTTCTGCGGACAAACATGGGGTTGATCCTGAAGGACATCACACATACACAAGAAAAATGAGGACTCCGATGGCTGCCGGATGGGATGCTCTCTGTGCATCGTTAGGGCTGTTTGATTTATAGTATTATTCTCATCTTTTATTTCCCTCTTCATATTTTGCACAATTGTCCCGTCATTGAAAATGCGGTGTTAAGGTCTCAAACTATTATAATAAAACTATCCCTTCAAGCTTTTTCTGTGACCTTTACTTCATGGATTTTGTGGCTCTCTCATAAAGTGCACACAGGTCTTTAATTCTGGTGCTTTTCGGGGGCAGACGCCCTTGTATAACACCTTCCCCGTGTCTTGTGGCACTTTCCGTCTCCAGATTTATTGTGTCTAGCTTATGCCTCAGGCCCAGGTCTCTTCTGGTGGCTGTTTGCACTGAATATCTTTGCCATTCTTTCTCTCTCAGCCGATGTGCGCCCTTGGTTCTCAGGCGAATCTCTGCTTATAGCGTGTGCCAGAGTTTCTTCAATCCCTCTACAAACAGCTGCCTACTGAGAGATGAGCCCATTTACATTTACTATAAGAGGGAAGGCTGACTTCCACTGCTTTGTTATTTTCTATGTCTCTTACAGCAGCTTTGCTTTTCAGTTGCTCCGTTACTGCCTTCTTTTATACCAGAATTTTCTGGTGCATCATCCCAACCCGCCTCTTACTCCTTTTACTCATATTTTAAATTATTTTCTAAATTAATGTTCAATATTTGTAACTCACATCTTAACTTATGATAAAGTTCAAATTAATTTTAATTTACTTTTGATAGCACAGAAACTGTTAAGACTAAAATTTATGTCTCTATACATTGTATGTTACTGAAAGATTTATAATTGTCTTATGAAATTGTCTTTAAGGTCACTTAGGAAAGAGGGTGTTATAAACAAAAATGAATTAATAAAGACTTCCATATTTCCTTACAAGGTTAGTTTCACTGTGTTATTTACCTGTTTTGAAATGTTTTCCTCAGCCCTTTCTTTCAGCTTAAAATCTTTGAAAGATTCCTTTTCTTCCCTGGCAAGGTTGTCAACTGTGAGCTCAAGGTCTGTGTACCAGGAAATGTCATAATTTCTCCTTCTTTTCTGAGGGGCGGTTTTTACCAGAGACCTAATTCTCGGTTAGCAGCCTTGACTATTTCATCTTACAGCACTGTGACTCTGTCATCCCCGTGCTTTCTGATCAGCATCATTTTTTTAGCATGATAATCTCATTTCTAGATGACAAGTATCGGCTCTCTCACAGTGTCGTTGAAGCTCTCTCTCTTATTTCTCTTCGGCTTTAGCTATGATGTTTCTCTTTGTGGTCTCTGAGTTTTTCCAAGATGGAGGTTGTTGAAATTCTTAGATGCCGGACCATCAACAACGTTGGGACATTTTGTGTCTTACTTATTCTTCCTGCCTCTGTGTTCTCCCCTGTCTTTTGTGGGATCCGATTATACATAAACTCAATTGATCAGACTGTCCCACAGGATCTCTTTCTGCTCTGTCCATCTTCCTTCACTCCTTTCTCTTTGGGATTAAGTGTCTCAAGTGTTATAACTAAGTTCCTTGTTCTTTCTTTCATGCGTTCACATCTGTAATGGACCTCTTGAGTAACTTGTTCATTTCAGTTAGTGTGCCTTTCCACGCTGTTCAGCTCCTTCTCATGTGTCTCTTCTTCTTTTTTTTTTTTAATTTTTTTATTTTTTCAAGACAGGGTTTCTCTGTATAACAGCCCTGGTTGTCCTGGATCTAGCTCTTGTAGACCAGGCTGGCCTCCAACTCATGGAAATCTGCTTGCCTCTGCCTTCTGACTGTTGGTATTAAAGGCGTGTGTCACCACCACCCAGGCTCATGTTTTTTCTAATAAAGCATATCTCTTTATAGCCACTACTTAGTGATAATTTATTCTCATGGCTTCCTTTAAACATCTAAACATATTTTGAAAAGCAGATTTTCACTGAGGTGGTGGTGATATAATGGTTGGTATTCCCGCCATTCCGTTTATTTAAAATAGTTTTTAAATTTTAAGTTTTTAAAGTTTAAAGCTTTTGTTCAACAATTCCAACGTTTGGAGTTCCTCAAAAACAGTTTCTCTTAATTTCTTTTTCCTGTGTGTAAGAGAAACAGTCTTGATTTTTTTATCTAATGGAATTTAAAAAAAACAAAACAAAAAACAAAACAGAAACAACAACAAAAGTTCTCGTGTGGACATGATGGATTCTGATCCTACCAACATCTGAGTTTTGTGTTTCACTGATTGTCCGGGTGCTGTTGAGGAACTTTTTTACTGATGTTCTGTACTAACTTTATAAAGCTTATATTATTTGTTCTAAGTTGCCATTGAAGCCGTTTTCTGGTACCTTAGTGATCAGTTTACGATGTAATATGTTACTGAGGTTTCCATAAACTTCTGGAACCACCAATCACACAAACAAAGCAGAAAAACAAAAACAGAGGCACTCACAAGTGTTTTCAGTTAGACCCTGTGTGTATGGTGAGCTCACATGTGTAGTGTGTGTGTGTGTGTGTGTGTGTGTGTGTGTGTGTGGTATGCCATAGCACTTGTGTGCAAACAAGAGGATAACATATTAGCTTTTTTTCTTCTCTCCTTCCACTCTGTGGGCTCTGAGAATTGAACTCAGGTCCTCAGGCAGCAAGCGCCTTACCCACTGAGTCATCTCATGGAGCTCCAGCCCCACTTCTTAGCTGTAGAGAGTGGGTTCTTCACTACACTCTACTGCTCGACTTGTCTACCCCGAGCCAACACAACTATTAGTGTGTGTGTGTGTGTGTGTGTGTGTGTGTGTGTGTGTGTGTCAGACAGTGTTTCTCTGTCTAGCCCTGGCTGTCCTGGAACTCTCTCTGTAGACCATGCTGGCCTCAAACTCAGAGATCTCCCTCTGGAGTGCTGGAATTAAAGGAGTGTATATTCCTTTGTAAGTTTTTCTTTATTGTTGAGAATTGTATAGATGTATATAATGAAAAATGATTATATCTACCTTACCTGTTCCCTTTCCCAACTTGATGTCTTTTAATTTTCTAACCTACTAAACCCAGTGAGTGCTGCCCGTATGTCCATGAGTGAGATAACCCTCTAAAACAAGGGAAACAGGCCAGTGGTGACATCCACAAAAAGTGATTTTCTCTAACCCTGCGACCATCCACTGCCCGTAGCTCCACAGTGAGGGGGTGGGGCCTGCTCAGTTACCATAGCTCAATGATAAGTTCTGAAACCGAGTGAATTCTTTCTCCTCTCATTTTGCTGCACTTTCTTAGGATTGATTTGGCCATAGCTGCATTTTCATGTAAATTTTAACTTCTACAAAATGGTTACAAAAGAATTGAAGCTGTTTTAAATTGAGTCTCCAGATCAATTCCCCCCATTTTCTTAGAACCATTTAAATTAGACTTCCACTCTCTTATCATTACATTAAAGTGGTTGCCAAGGTCACCAGATTCAACAGTCCTCATCTTGCCTGTCATTAGCAGACCTAATGCAGCAGCGATCTCCCATGGCAACCTAACCCACAGCCTCTGTCCTTCGGTGCCACTGCACTTATCGTCATCAAACACAGTCTGCGTTAATGTGTTTGCTCCTTTTTTCCAGTCCTCCTCACTAGAACAGTGGCAGGGCATTTATTCTGCTCACTGCCAAATTTCCAGGAAATAGAACAAAATCAAGCATAACGGAGGTCACGGCTAAGTGTTTGTTACAAGAAAAGCAAAGGGAAGGAAAATGAGGGGGGAGAAGGGAGAGGGGAATGGATGAAAGGAGAAGACAAGCTTTATATCCCCTCCCCAAGGATGCTTTCTTCTCTCCCACATCCCCCCTCACTCCTACAGCTAAGATGTTTAGAAAAACAACCAACTCCAGGGAGAAAAGCGAAGAAAAGTAAAGGAAATAAGTAGTCCATGGTCTGGAACTGCAAAAATGGATACAGCATTCTTCCATCATGGACTCACCAAAAAGATCCTCATGGTGAAGCAACTGGGGGCGGGGGGGCAGGGAGGTGGATCCTCAGTGGGCAACACAAACCCCCACAGCCTCCTACCTCACTGTCTGTAGCCCCGAGAGGAATTCTTCAGACTCACCTCGGTGGTATCGAGCTGTGACCAGCCCAGGAACCACAAAGAACACATCTCCAAGCAAGTCCAGTAAAGCATCTCGGATCTCAGTTAGGGAGTGCTTGTCATGGAAGTATTCTTTAGCTACAACGTGCAAATACTGGGTAGGGATGTGCTGTAAGAAGAAAGCAAAGAAAGTGGGGGAGGGATGGGAGAAGAGAGGGAGGGGAGAGAGATGGAAGAGGGAGGGAAAGGAAAAGAAAATATCACGGTCATAGGAAATGCAAGTCAATAACAATGGCCAACCTGTTAATAAGGATTAGCCTGGACAGGCAGACTTGTAAATGCTGTCTATGTTTGGCTCATTTTGTACACACAGAAATCCTAGGATGCATTAAAAATAGTGCACAGATTTGGAACTAAGACACGCAGAGAGTGGAATGGTTGCTCCAAACTGATAGACCAATGAATTTTTCACAAGTCTGTATCTAAACCCCATGCTCTGAGCATGTACAGTACACACACTGATGGTGCTAAGTACAAGGGAAAATCTGGCGTCCTGGATTCCAAAGTTATTAAGAATTTCCAGATGGTGACAGCAGAACACCGAGCTAAAGAGAGGGACCTTCAGAGAAGGAAGTGCTGTATGACGCACTGGCCACACTTCCACAAAGCTATCCCTGTTTCTGGAACAAGCTCTGCCTCTAAGCCATTTGGCTTCTTGTAGCCTTAGTTTTCCCAGCTATAATTTTTAAAATGGGTCATTCTAGGAGTACAGGAGACAACCAGGAGAGCGTGCTTCCTGGAGGAGAGCAGGCCTTGGCTCGGTTGCTTGCTGAATCCCATTGCTGAGTGCCTCCATCTGATGGGCATTTGATGCATTCTTTGAGCCAACTCCAGTTGCCTCCGAGTCTCCTAATGTTGATTTTACCCTGAGTACCAATGACAGGCTGTGGAAGGTCAACTTCCTGAGGATGGAAGGGCCTGCACCATGGTGACTGTTGAAAAGGGTTCAATGCTCTAGGTGATACTGGGACATTTGCTGTGCTGTTGGCCTTTATTTTGGTGGCACACGCCTATGGAATTTGGCAGCAAAGCCACGTCTGGGAGTGCAGCTGAGACCCACTCTTCAGGAGCTCAGAAGTCTCAGGGTGCTTTAATCGGGCCCAGAGTAAGAGAGGACTACAGCTGTGCAGGCTTTGGTACGAGAGCCTGTCCACATGGATCACGAAATGACAGACCTTACAGGCCTAGAAGTGTCCAGAGGGGTGGAGAGGCTACCAGTCACAGGCAAGCCACCAGATGACAGTCACAAGGCAGACTCTGGGCTTCTGGATCAAGGCCAGAGAAATGGCTGCCACTTATGAAGCAGCTCCAGCATGCTACCAGGTCTTTGTTAGAGACCCTGCAGCTCAGCCCTCACTCTTGTGCCATCCCAGAAAACCTACTTACTCCCACCCCTGAGATTTGGCTCAAGACACATTCAGCATTTGAAATGTCCTTCTTCTTCTCCAGTACCCCTTCCCCTATGACCCAGAGCAATGGAAATCTCCTCCAAGGAGCATCTACCAAACAGGCAGAGGGATCCCACTGCTCTGTTTATATCATGAATATCCTTCAGTCTTCAGGCTAAGTTCACTTCCTTGGCTAGTCAAGACTCACCAAACATTCTTCTCCAAGGCCCAGAGACTAAAGAGTCCCCTGACTGACCCAGTCAGGCCACTGGACTCTTTAGCTAGAAGAAACCTTCAAATGGAAGCCCAATCACTTCCCCTTCCCTGTTTCTCATGGATCCTCGCCTTCGGGAGTCACCCCCTCAGCTGATCTCTTCCCATTCCTCAGCTCCCTGTTGGTTCCTATAGTTCTTCCTATGCTCCGCTCACTCCTGACTCCCTGAAACTCTTTCTTCCTGCAGGGAGCTACCTTGATCCTCCTGTGGACACCACTGGCCATGGGCTCTCATCTGCTCTGCTTCATGAGACACAGTATGTTCACCCCACACTGTATCTCATTGCCTGGAGAAGTTTTAGAGTATTTAGTTTCAGTAAACAGATGTTCTATGAGTCAATAAAAGCAATGAATGTGGCTTTGTGATTATGCTATATCAATGTTTATGGGAAGAAAGAAGATGGAAGGAACAGGAGGGAAAAAATAAATTTATCTTCATACCTCAGTGTCTACCTGATACTACTATGCTTGTTTCTGAAATATGAAATGTTTCACAATTTAATAGATAAGCACATGACTGTTAATGCTGTAACTTAACACAATGCCTGATGACCTCAAAGTAAATATAGAATTCTAGCCCCCTGTATATTTCATAATTCATAACTTTTCAAATCATACTTAGATAATTCAGTATATGTGCTGGCTTGCAACATTCTTGAGGGGGAAAGTACCCCCAAATCCACATTAATATGTGCCAGAAACAGATTAATAATGGCGTAAATAAAGAAAATGAATGCATAGAAGTTAAAAGGTCTAGTGGCCACAGATCGCATTTGGCTAATATGAAGGTTACAGAAAGCCTTCGGGTTTTTAGAGCTCTTTGACCTTAAGATTGTGAATAAGGGATTGTGAACCAATAAAAAGTCTACTGAATTAACTAGTTGATTAATGAATCAGAGTGGAATGTCTTTACTCTAACCTCTATCCATGTGTAGAACAGGGATTTCTGCCAAGTGGATGACTCTCTGGAGAGCCACACCACCCACTGTCACTTACCAGGAAAATGTGTATCAAGTTAAGAGCAACAGACTTGTTGGAGCCGAGGAGGATCTCAGGGGTGTCCTTCTGTGGAAAGAAGAAGGGTATTCCCTGTAAACCATCTGGGCTCGTTGCTCGGAAAGCAGAGGCTAAATGAGTGAGTTACACACCGCTGTCTCCTTATTGGCGAGGAGACAGGAGCACCGCTCGCACCCTCTGAAAGTTAGCTTCTTTAGAACTATAGTAGAAGAGATGGTGCCTGCTTGTTAGTTCCCATTTAGGCCTGTGTCTGGCATGGGAAAGGCACTCCAGGGACTGGTCACGATGATTATGGTCCCTGATTCCTTTATCTCTCGGCCCCTTCCCCCGCCAGTTTAAAACAAAGAGGCTGGTCTAGGTAAATGAGTTTTGACATCATAATGAATTTAATCTCTCCTTCAAACTTCTAAGTCAGATGAGAAGCTTCATAAAGCCCAGAGTCCAGGAAGCTTCCCTCCATGCTCACCCGGGCTGTTGTTCAATCAGCCCTCCTCAGAGAGGCTTAGCCTTGCCATCCTGACACCCCCTAGAGAAGACTTCTTCCCAGTGTGTTCTGTATGCTTTGAGCATGCTCTAAAAAGCATTTCTTAACTATGCGCAGTCTCTGGAGAGTGCCCCCTACTGAAGGTTTGGCGTTTCTAAGTGTACAACTTCCCGGCATGCCCTAATTCCACTGTAGACACGAACTCTTCTCAGAAGTGAGAATGTCAGGGCCAAGACTGAATATAAAATATTTAAAAGAGTGAAATTTCTAAAACCTATCTGAAGTAGTAAATGTATTTACTTTAAACAATCATTTGTAGTTCTTTTGTTTGTTTTTAGTAAAGACAAATGGGTCCAACTCTCTCCTCTTCACACAGTTACTTCTTTTGCAACAAATCTGTATATGGAACAAGACAGACATATGGTTGATCCTCCAGACCCTGGTTCTTCTTGCCTATAGTTTAGATGTGTTTGAGTACATCTGACCAAAGGTTCGTGGGCTGGAAGTTTCGTACCCATTGTAAATGTGTGATGGTAAATCTCTAAGAGGTGGGACCTCAGTGAAAGTGATTAGGTCAAAGGTGCGCCATCTTTTGAAGAGATTACTAGGACCTAGCTAGTTTTCCAGGTAATGAGTTGTTATCCAGTAGGGTCACCTCTTTATGTTGGGCCCCTTCTGCATGCAGCCCTTCCCCTTTCTTCTTCTCCACCATGCTGCGACATAGCCTGTGAAGTCATCTTCAAATGCTGTCGCCACACTGTTTTTACTTTCTATTGGCCAGAATCATAAGCCAAATAAACCTGGTCTAAATTAAAATTCCCAGTACCAAGGATTGCATTTTAATGACATCAAACAGATTAAGACACCCTCTTCCAGTCAGCGGGAAGATTCTGTTGCCGAAGAGCAATAGGTTCTGACTTTTATCACACGAAGAATCACCAGTGGAAGCAAGCGGTTGCCTTGCTGTTGAGGGAGAAGCAGGAGGAAATACAGAATTCTTACCATGGGCAGAATGTAACCACATTCTTGGTTATTGACTCCAATGATAGAAGGAAGTGCTTTAAATGCCTTTTGAGACAGCAGCTCTAGCGGTTCATCGGGAAAGAAAGAACCATCGACCACTCTAGTGAATGACCTTGTTTTCTGCAACCAAGAAAGGAAAAAGCAACAGTTACCTCTGTTAATAAAAACTATTGTCCCCAGATGGTCCAAAGGCATCTGGAAAGAGGAAAAACAAAACACTAGAGGCCCAGTTAAATGCATTGTTTCTGACCTGTCCTGTCATTTACTTAAAAAGGAAAAATATCTAAATTTTTCTGTGCCATAGTTTCTCACCTACCGAATAATAAAACAATAATAATAATATCAACTAAAGAAAAATAATAGCTAGCACAGTAGCTGAATCTAGAACACTGAGAGCCATCGCCTCTGGGTGGTAGTGATGCCTGCTCAAGTTTAAGAACTTCTGGCCAAATGGCGAGGGGAAGAGTAGCCAGGATGAAGGAAGGAGGTACGAACCCTTCACTGTGCCTTTTTTATCGTGTGTGTAGGGGAGGGGGTGTAGCATGCACATACCACAGTGTCTGTGAAAGCCAGAGGACACCTGTGTTGTGTGTGAGTTTTCTCTCCTTTCACCTATAGGTGGGTTCTGGGCATTGAACTGGGGTCATTCAGCTTATGCAGTAAATGCTTTTTTTTTTTTTTTTTTTTTTTTTTTTTGGATGAGCTATCTTGACCGCTCTGATCATGCTTTTTCTTTTTAGGTTCATGTGTAGGGAACTGGGTAGAAGGGACCATGAAGAGCTGACAATGGTGGGTGGCCATTATCCACTTTATAGACTCCAGAATGCAGATATTCTATACATGCCAAGCAGCTACAAACATTTGAGTCTGAGAAGTAACAATCTTAATCATTCGAGGGCTAGCAAAGAGTCTCAAACCGGAAGATCCATTAAAATCTATCCAGTCCAATTGGCCATCTAATCTTGAAGATTCTCTAGTGCCAGTCAGGCTTTGATTGAATACCTGCAGCAGTGGTATCTCTGCCAGTTCCTTCATAAGCAGCAGATAGCTCAGAATATTCTGCTACAGCAACAACAACAGGAAAAAAAAAAAGACTCTCAGCTATAATTCCCAGCCCTTAATCTTGATTTTAGCTTCTGGAGTCATGGGGCACAAGCATGGTCCTCTTCCCAGATGCCTTCAACTTCTAAGCAACAACCTGGGCTGAGCAATGTCCGTCTCCCACCTTAAGTCACTTGCAGGAGTCCTAAACCCCACATCATTCAGAGGGTGCCCTGAATCGCCAACCCCTCTCTTGTCAAAGTTTCCAATCAAAGCAAATAAAACAGATACAATGTTTGGCCACTACCATCTTCTGAGTTACCCACACAAATTTCCCATCTCTCCTCACCTTGCCAAGGCTCAGCAACTCCAAGGAAGACTTTTCCCTGAGGCACTTCAGCATAGCCTGGGAATCTAACACACTGCAACCACAGACATCAGCAACCACCTGCAGCTGTTCACAGAGAAGGGAAAAGACAGTAGTCGGTATCCCGCCCAGGGGAATGAAAGCCTGGGAAGTGGCCTCTGCCAGGCCCAGAGTCCTTCCTTGCATGTGAAGTCCAGTATGTCACCTGCCTCTCTGTAGGCCCGTGCTGCTATACTGAGGTTAGATCACCATTATCCTGACTCCAGTGACTGCCAGAGCTGAGGGAATTGAGTTGTCAGTCTGTGGCCGTGGACTGGAGTCAGAGTTCCTTCCTCGTCACAGACATGCCAGTCCTGTAGACGTAGTTATAATGTCATAAGGTTCTGATATTGGAGTGAAGCTGGAACCTCAAGAGTGAGGGAGAGCTTTGCAAGCTCCAGACATCAGCTGAGGCCTTGAGACCAACACTGACTTTATCTGTACTGGTCAAACTTCAGTCCTAGACGTGGCCAGGAATCTCTAGGGGTCTTTTCTCTACTTTAAAGACATTAACCTTGCTTTTGTTTTTATTCCACAATTATAATTTACTTTTTTCTTTAATTTCAGGCCCAAGGGCTGCCTTCTCCAGGACATCCCTTCCAACCACTGCAGTCCGACTTCTTCCCCTGATCTCATAGCATGCCAGTGTCTCACACCTTTGCTACCCAGACTGTTGCTAGGCAACTGTTTGCTTTACCATCAAGTTCTCCATATTTGTAAAACTACAATTGCCCTTAAGCCTCTGGGGGTCATTGGTGCTTTGAGGATTCAACTTTAGCTGCATACATAGCCAACATATCGAGTCTACATGTGACAGTTGGTCACTTAAGAACACCTTCCACACCAGTTCTCAGACTCCAGCTAAAGTTTTTGTAACAAGAAGACCTTGTCTTCTCTAGTTGAGGGTATTCTTTGTCCTCTGATAAAGCTATGCATCCTAACAGCACTGGGAACCTGTGTGCACTCAATGAATACTTTGGGGGGGGGGTGAATAAATCAATGCACAAGCTGCAATTAGCTTTGTATTAAACACTACCAAAATCAGTATTCATCTACACTGAGGCTAGTCCACAATTTTATGACCCTGTTTAGACTTTGGGGTAGATACTATTGTCTACATTGTGTTTAAGAACATAAACCATACAAGCTCAAGGACGTGGTGCACGAGTGTAGTCCCACAAACTCTAGAGGCAGAGATAGGAGGGTCTCTTCGGGTCAGAAATTTGAGACCACCCTGAGCAAAATAGTGAGATATCCACCTCACAAAAAAACAGAATGAAGAAGGTAGGGAGGAAAGGAGAAGGAAGGGAGGGAAGGAGCGAGGGAGGGATAAATAAAAAGAACAATCACTAGAATGAATCATTCCCAGGGCAAGGGCCTGGGACATGCATCCTACCACATCCCCTAAACCCCAACAGTCACTCCATCTGCCCCAAAGAGCTGGGAATAGCCCCAGAGTCTTTCCCAGAATTCACTCTAGGATAGCATCGAATATGAAAGGCACAGAAGACCAACTACACAGAATACTGAGAATAACTGGGACTGGTTTGCGCCCCCACAAAAATTATTTAAGAACTACAACACACATGTGCACACCCAGGCACACCAGTAATGCTGCATTGTGCACCTGGACTCCTGTCCTTTATGACAGTGGTCCTCAACCTGTGACCCTTTCATACAGTTCCTCATATTGTGGTGACCCCCCAACCATAAAATTATTTTCATTGTTACTTCATAACTGTAATTTTGCTACTGTTATAAATCATAATGTGAATATCTATGTTACCTGGTGGTCTTATGTAACTCCTGGGAAAAGGTCATTTGACCCCCAGGGGTCATGACCCACAGGTTGAGAACCACTGCTCTATGACTAACATGCTTACGTACACCCTTGGGAACAACAGTACAGCTGTCCTGTGTAGTTAAACCCTTTCCTGTTGAACAAGCCTTCCATACAGGCGCAAGACTGCTCCTGGACTAGCATGAGGCTTTCTGGACATGGACAGGAAGAAAAGTCTAAGCGGAGGAGAGACTGGCAGCCCCTGAGCTTCCACGGCCTAGGAAAGATGTGAGAAGTTACCTACATCATTTCTCCGCTCATCATCGAGGCCCTTCAGATTCGGAATGATGGCCACTCCGCTCTCCATGATGGCCCTGTGGAATAAGCCCGTGCTCAAAGGAGACAGAATCTACAAAGAAAATGTAGGAGACCCAGCATCAGTCATCCAAGAACCACACCTATTATACACACCACCAACTCCTTCCTTAAAGACACCGTCCCAGGAGGCCCCCTTCAGAATTCTGCTTTGGCCTAGATAGCCCTACTTGGGTGTTCACGGACTAGATATAGAGGCTTAAATGAGTTATTTCACCTCTGTAAGTCCCCATTTCTTTATTAATTATTTCTGCTTTTTACAAAGGCCCTAACTCCATAGCCCACCATAGCCCAGGCTTCCCCCATCCTTCTGCCTCAGCCTCCAGGTGCCAGGATTACATGTGTGCACCTCCGTGATTGGCTTCAGGAACACTGACTCAGCTATTCTGTCATGGTTTCTAGTGCCTTTACTCCCTTGCTATGGACAAGTGACTCCATATTTCTGAGCATCAATTTAGTTCTCTGAAACACTGTAGCAAAAATTACTTCAGGTCATAGATATTTTTGTTTGGAGTAAGAGAAGTAATGAACATGAGTGTTCACTCGGTACCTGGTCAATTTCACTCATGAAGGGTGACCTTTGTTATAGATAGATAGATAGATAGATAGATAGATAGATAGATAGATAGATAATAGATTAACACAGTCCTTCTCAGAGATGACTACTGAGAACATAAAGTTATTTTGACTAGTGTCGGGCACTGTAGAGCAGAAGCCCTCTTTAACCACTTCTATGTAACTGACCTCTGATTAACATGCTAATTTATTTCAGGGAATTCCCCACTTGGGGATAGTCATTCTCTCGTATATTCAAGCATTTCTATTCCTGCCAGTCTTGCGCCAAGAGTTGCGCTTGTTATTCCCAAAGTTGCATTGTCAACCGCATTTGTTGCTGTGGTAACACCATCAAGGGAATATAATGCAAATCAGTGGGCTTCATGTGTGAAAAAAACTGTCTCGGGAAAAACTGATAGAGATGGGTGGCTAAAAGATATTGCTGTCAAATTTGGTGTAGAGAAGAGTGAAATCTTTGAGAGAAGACCCTAAGAACTGCTGTACTCTTGTGACCACGTAAGAGTGGTTTTCTACAAGCTACTTAGCAGACTACATGAGACTTTGTACAGATGTTTAAATATGGGTGTCGCCTGTAATGAGTCTCAAAAACCTGTGCTCAAAGGCAATGAATTCTGCAGCTGATCTATGCAAAATGATCTGCGTCCAAACTCTGGGCAGCAGACCAGCTCTCAAAGGACAATGCCTGTATCCAGCTGCCAGTGAGGCGTGCACACTGGATGTGTGTGCTTCTATGCATCTTTCATTATTCATGCTTTAGCTGGGGCTTTCTAGCGAATAATGCTATGGTTTGTGTGACACCCCCCGCAGAAGGTCCAAATGTTAGATGTTTGCTTTCCAGGGTGGTGGTATTAGGAAATAGTGTGAAATCTCTAAGAGGGAGAGCCAAAGAGGGGACGCT
Source organism: Microtus oregoni (assembly GCF_018167655.1). NCBI lineage: Eukaryota > Metazoa > Chordata > Mammalia > Rodentia > Cricetidae > Microtus > Microtus oregoni. Next base: position 58,029,860 of record NW_024543063.1, on the reverse strand, counting down.
AAGGAAAGGTCTAAGGTAGTTCTCAGTAGATGGCGATAATAAAAGGAGCCATCCCAACTGCATGCATCTTTCTGCTTGTCGGTTCAAGATGTGATGCCACCTACTACCGTGTGTGTGTGTGTGTGTGTGTGTGCATGTGTATGTGTGTGTTTGTGACTACTGCAAACAAGGGCTTATCAGTCCTGATGACTAGATTGTAGGGATTCGGCTCTACAAACAGAGGGATTTTTCCCCCTCAAATTATCACTGATTGTGTGACCTTAGGAATTCATCTAAACTCTCGTGGTGACTGCTGTCTTGTTCATGAAATGAGACTGTGCCCCAGACTTACAATTTATCTAAGAAGTAATAGGCAGTTTTTAAGTGTGTACTTCACTCCAGTCGACTACTCCACACTCATGTGGATATGGGCAGCCAAACTGAACTCAGTGGGTTATTAAAAATAAAAAAGGATATGAAGTTAGGGGAGGTAGATCCTGGAGGAATTCAAGGGAAGAGAAAGGGGATACATGTGATCAAAACACATTGTGTGCATGTAAGAAGTACTCAAAGAGTTGATAAAACTTTCATTTGTTAACCCCAAGGAAATGAAAATGTTACATGTATTCAGGACAACAGTAGCAATGTTCTTGTCTTGTGATGTCTTGTCTCTATGCGTATAACCTCCCTAGCCAAGAGTCATCCAAGTCATAAAACAGAAAACTCACAAGACTAGAAATACTTATGGCTCCTGCTGAGCCACCAAAGAGTGTCACGGAGTCAGGGTTTCCACCGAAGAACTTGATGTTCTCCTTGACCCATAGTAGGGCTGCCAGCTGGTCCTGGAAGGCCCAGTTCCCGGGGGCATGCTGGTCCCGTGTGCTAGGGGTAGGAGGCAAAGTGAGAGAGTTCTTAGGTGGCTGCCACATGTCCTTCAGTCCCGCAGCTCTCCGTCAGGTGTGAGCTGGCAGGACACTGAACACCAGAGCCCTAAAAGAGCTGAGGACAACAGACTTAGTCCAGAGAAGCACACGCAATATAGCATGTCCAATGTTAGGGTGTTCTTAACTCCCCCCTTAACCCATGGATCCTGAAAAAATCCTGCTGCTGAGTTACCTCTGCCACTTGAGCCAGGCCATCCTGGCATTCCAGTGAATGACAAAGTCCTAAATTGCCTAGTTACTAAACACAAAAGCAGTGCCCACAGCAGCAGATGTGCCCAACATGTCCCCAAGAAGTATACAGGTACTACTTCTATCACCTCCATAGCCTTTGAGATGGATGGTTCTGGACATTGCCTTCTTTGCCTCTATAGGTTCTCTCTGCCCTGTTAACTCTAGAAACTGTCACTTGGGCTTCAGCATGTGCCATTGGCAAAAGGTACTGAGAGGTGAGAGGAGAGAAAGACTGGGCTATACACCCTACCACCCCGTGCTTGCTCCACGCTAGACAGAGAGAATAAGGAAGTGGCAAACTACCACCATGGCCAAAGTTTGTGCCAGCTCTTTTCAGTTAAATCAGTGAGCATGCCACCACAATACATATCCTATTTAAAGAGACTAGAAAATTCAGGCACAGAGATCTCTTTGCCAGAAAGATCTAGAAGGAACTAGGATTCAATGATTCTGGCCTCAGAACCCACACTCTTAATCATACTCCATGCATCTGCCTCAAAAAGTTGCAGGTTTCCCACAATTACTGAGCAATTTATTGGGAACACATGAAAATAACAGAAAACAAACAAACAAAACCACTAGGACCCACATTCTGAGTGAGGAATTTCAGGATCCTACCATCTGCCAGTCCCCAACCTGTTCCTCCCTCCACATCCCTTCGTCAGTGTGTAATCGTTCTGGCTAAGACTAACTTCTCATTTCCAGTTCTCTCCAAGTCCTGCCTATTTAGCCTTCATTCCATGGTGGATCCCATGATGGCCCCCATTCCTCCCTCAAGGTGCAGAAGCATCTCACCACAATCCTTAAGATCACAAAGTGCAGCACAGAATTCATTGCCTGGCCATCCATGACCTGGGTGATGCTGGGCCAGTCATTTAACCAACTAGACCTCAGATCCCTCATGTTAAAACTAAGGACAACAAAAATACCTGGCCCAGGGGACTGTTAGAAAGATAGATACCAGGCACAGCGTGTTGCATTTGCTACCTCTTGTTTCTATGACTCAACCCTGTATAAAGTCAATAAGATGGCAATGGCCTCCTTGCTGGCCTCCCATTTGTTAATGGACAGACATCAGGTGTGGTCTAACCTCCAGTCTCTTCCAAAGTACACTTCCTGGTACATATCTCTCAACAGGGTAAGAGTAGGACCCTCAGTCTTTAAAGGAAAAATTCCAAATTCCATGAACACCGTGGCATTCACCCTGCTGCCCAACCAGGCCTTTCAGAGCCACCCAATTCCAGGTCACACCACTGGGCAACATTTCTGTTTGTCTCCTTTGCCCAGCAGTATGTGAACAGAAGTGGTGAGCGTCATCCTCAGGCTGACTAAGGAACAGGTTCCCTGTGTGACCCTCTATACTTCCTTCACTGTTGGCCAAAGTCAGGTCTAGACAGTGGGCATCAGAGCCACAAGATGGAAGGGTCCCAGAGCACTCACTGGTTAACCATGTGCAAGGGTACCTGTCCACTGGGGGTAGAAACTTGGACAGTCCTTGGTGAGAAAGAGTCTTTTTAAACTGCTAGGGTTTGAGGGGCTTTGTGTTCATGTGTGAAACTGCCTAATTAGTTAGGACCTAATTTACTCAATGGTACCAAAGGTTCGTCCCTCCTAATGTAGATGGCCACTGGCCACAGCTACAGTACGCTTTTCTTTGTGGTCTCAAGTGTCATTCATGAGAAGAGACTCACGTGAAGAAGCCAAATATTCCTAGGCGGTACTGGATGGTCACAACCAGCACATCTTCATAGGCAGCCAGGGCAGACCCATCAAAGATGGAGGCTGAGCCAGTCTCAAAGCCACCTCCTGGTATCCACACCATGACCTGAGGAGACAGAACCCTTCCAGTCAATCCCTTCCCATGCTTTTTGAATTATTTTTTATTGAGGAGACTATAAATGCCTCACCATTCTTCATAAGAAGACTTTAAGGACTTATTTTTTGAACAAGGCCCATGTAGACTCTGGCCTCTTAGAAAGCAGATGATTCCATTAGCTGAGTGAACACTGACAGGCTACTCAACCTCTCTGGGGATTGCTTTTGTTTTCATTTTTGTTTCCCCTCATGTAAGAACAGTGCTGCGGAGAGTATAAATATCTCATTTAGGAGGTTTTGTGGGGTCCAAATAAAAGTCTGCAGTTAGAACTTTTAGAAGAGTGTTTGCTCAGTCCAAGTGCTTGGAGCCTGGTAACTGATGCCCACTGAGCCTGTGGCCCACAGGGAGATGGAAACCATTGTAAGGCTCACGCAAGAACAAAAGCTGGGATGTTAAAACTATCGACTTCTCAGGGTCTAGAGCAGTCTTTCCCAACCTATGGGTCTCAACCATCTCGGGGTCGAAAGGCCCTCTCACAGGGATCACCTAAGACCATTGGAAGACACAGATAATTACATTATGATTCACAACAGTGGTAAAATTACAGTTATAAAGTAACAACAAAATTAATTTTATGGTTGGGGTCACCACAACATGAGGAACTGTATTAAAGGGTTGCAGCATTGGAAAGACTGAGAACCATTGCTCTAGAGTCACCTAGGAGATTTGCTTCCAGGAGAGCATGAGAGATTTCATCTAGGCTAGCCTCTAGGTGTACTTGTGGAAGACTAGCTACATTAGGATACTTGAAGTGGAATACAGGCCCATCCATATGTGGGCCTAGAGTCCTAGGCTGAGCTAAAAGAAACAAGCAAGGTGAGCATCAGCATTCTTGTCTCTGGTTCCTGGCTGTGGATCCACATGAGCACTTGTTCCAGTCTGCTGAGGCTGTAACTTCTGCCATTATAGACTGAACCCCGGAACTGTGAGCCGAACCAGCCCTTTCTCCCTAAAGTTGCTTTTGTCTGGGCATTCTATCACTGTGATAAGACAAATTAGTAAGACATCAGCTGAAGAGGTTTCTCTTTTATTAATCCTCAGAGTAAAAATGGACAAAGTGGGGAGTACAAAAACTTTATCTTGTTTCGGAAAGATTAGGACCAATGAACTCAAAATATTGTTCAAATGGTATTGTCACTGCTTTCGTAGATCTTAGCCCCTTCCATTCTTCTAGCTCCATATTTTGGGGTATCACCCTTGGGTCAGGAAAAGAGAAGAGAGGAAAAGCTCTGACTCTGTACAACATAGAGCAAGGACATGAGTAGTCCTTGTGTCTTAACTTCCTCATCTGCGAAATGAGTTCAACCATTCTTACGCACTGCGTTAAGGGATACAATGCCTGATGCCTGGCACACAGTAAGTGTTTGAAAATTGTTGCTGCCAGAAACCACAGGAAGACTCTCCCATTATAGAGGCATGGGGAGAGAGGGTGCTGAAAGAGAGGGTGCAGCTAAGATGCAGGTCATAGAAAGCCTTCCTTCATCTACAGGGTTCCTTATGTTCTTAAATGAAGTACTTGACATCAGTACTTGACTGGCTTAATTAGGAAAGAACAGTTTAATTATTCAATTACACTCTTTTAAAAGGGGCTTCTCAAACTTGAAAAACATTCAGAATCCTTTTTAAGCCTATCTTTTCTAAGTTGCACAGACAATTTTAATACTTATCAGAGAGGGGAGAACAAAATGAAATAAAAATTGAAAGTTAAATCATGATCATTGAAATATCCAACAGAGACAATGACAGAGGACAGCTACTGTTTATAATTTAAAAAAAAACAAGTTACTTATGCAATAAAATTTCCCTTATTCAATAAGAGCCAGGTCTCATTCTAGATGTCCCACCCCCAGCTGGTGCCCAGGCTTGCTAGTGGATGCCCAGTGCAACAGGCAGCCTTACCGGGAGACTGGAGTCATAGTTGGCATGGGCTGGCGCATGAATGTTGAGGTACAGACAGTCTTCTGAGACTTCAAACTTAGGGTAATGCACTTGGAGTACTTTTTGATATATGGCGAGCCACTCTGGGTTCTGAAAGCATCTGAGAGAGAGAGAGAGAGAGAGAGAGAGAGAGAGAGAGAGAGAGAGAATCTTCACAATCTATGTCAGCATGACTTCCTTGGGACAGAGGCAAGACGCAGTCATCTTTTCTGAGCCGAGAGGCATGTCAGGACTATTAGCATAAAATCTGATTGTGCCCCAGACCCCTCCTTTCAGAAATAGGCAGACTAGCTAAAAATTGATGATTTCCTTTTATCCAGTTCCTGGATAAGAAAGCTCATTTTCCAAAATAGTTGTATCATTAACAGCAAGGACACCCCTGCCTATACCCACCACTGAGTTCTCTCCCATCAGTCTCTCTTTTACATCCAGAAGGGCAAAGGCATCCTCCTGCAGCCTCCATACCAGGAATCCAGAGAGACAAAGCTCTAGCACCCAGGCTTTGCTCCTTCTGCCTGGATAGCTTCTCCCAATATGTTCTGGCTCAAAGTCATCCATCCCTCTCTTTCAGATTCAGTCCAAATACCACTCCTCCAGGAAGCCTTCCAAGATTTCTCTGCATGACCATAGCTCTTCTTTAGAAACACCCACAGAGTGTGCATTGTGCCCTCCAGCTTGCCCCAGGTTTGTACATCACATTCTGATCTCCTCTAACTCCTCTGTGAGCAGCTGAAAAGCCTGTGAGTCTGGATTAATCACGGTCTCTAGCACAGAGTCCTATGCACGCCAACAATGAGAATGACTACATTTGATCTTAGCCAGAGGGCTAAAGGGCAACCAGAGACACTGAGTGTGTGGGTATTTCTGCCGTACCTACGTGCTCGGTTATTGTTAGTTGTTTTCTTGACAGACGTGTGGACACTAGTGAAGAGTGAGAAACCACCCCTGGAATATATTCCTTTTGGGGTGTTTATGCTCCTGGCTCCTTTGTATGTTGTCTTTTCATAAATTCGGGTCCCATTGCTTTCCACAAAGGCAGCCCGACCTTTTCTAAAAGCTGGGCTGGGTGGTTCTCGGCTCTCTTAGTTGCTTTCTCTGCCCTCTGATGGTTGCCTTGGCTCCCTACATTTTAATTATCAATTATTTTTCTCTGTCCTCCACCACGACTGGTCTACATGCTCCTTGAGTCCCCAACACACAATGATCCTATGTTTTCCTCAACTTTATAATGTGAAAAATCTATATGTAGTCCACAGACACCAGGCTTCCAATGAGGAGTTTTGACCTTTATCTTCATGTGGGCCAGGACCCAAGATGCTCAGTTTGTAGGTAAATGGCCATAGTGTCACATGGGCTCATACCCATGTATTACATGGTTGGGGATGGTATAGGGTAGGATAGGTAAGGTAGATGAAGTGAACATAGTTTCAATTTATAATGTCTTAGAATGTAATCTCTTTGTAAACTAAGAATCTCATTAGTCCACTGTGGCAATCCCCAAGTCCTAATGATATCCAACTCTGGAGTTGGTTCTGAATGAGTTGAGTGAATAAATAAACAAACAAATAATCAACTAATAATTTTTTCATGTTATTTTCAGTCCACACGTGAACCACATGAAGTCATCTTTTGGGGTGTTGTGAATGTCCTGGTACCAAGGTCTTCCTTTAGCCCCATATGACCCCAACCTAAGAACTTCACAAAACCAGAACTGGACAACCCTGGGATCGTCACGTCTCGTTGCTCCATACAGTGCTCTATCACTCTTCCACAGCTAACGTGGGAACTGCTTAGCTAGCTAGCCTTGAAACTCTTCACTGGCTGGAAGCTACCTACCTCCGAGGCCCCTTGTGTTGCAGAGACATTAGTGATGGCTAATCTTTCTTGTAGCTGGATTTGGGATCACCTAGAAGGTGCTCCTCTGGGAGGATCTACCCCAATGTGACCTATGGGCTGAGGGCTCATGGTAAAGAAAAAAAGGAGAAAATAGCAGAAGCATAGCCTACTCTCTGCTTTCTTATCCACCCAGGTGTGTGGAGCCCCAGCTGCAGCTTCCTGCCACTGCAGACGCTGCTATACTAGTGGCACCTGCTCAAACTATGGACCAAAAAGAGCCCTTCCTCCCTTAAATCGTTTTCAGTCAGAATTTGGTCACAGAGACTAGAAAAGTAACTAATACAGCGGCCATGGTGTCATGGCACAAGCATTTATGGAGTTCCCACTGTGGTCCTGGCCTTGCCTTAAGCCCAGCTGAGACTACGGGAATTAAACACACACACACACACACACACACACACACACACACACGAGCACGCTGTGGTTCTGCTCTCCGAATCCCTCATCCATACTGACCACAAAGGCCAGCCCAGAGTGAAGATCACACAGAAACACTAAGAAAGTCTTTCATTGAACGATTCGGGAAGCTCATCACAGCACTTCCTACACCTGCTCGGGGTTCAGAATCCCACAAAGCTTTCAGAGCTTCCAGACTCTTGGGCCCAGCTTACAGGGTTCTGATTCATGAAGCTTAGGAGAGGCCAAAAAACACATACAATTCTAACAAGCCTCCAGCAGTTCTCCTGAGCAGCCGGCATGGGAGCCCCGACCGAGACACTCACCAAGGTCTGTGGTCCTCCCACTCCCGTGGCCACCTTTCCTCTCCTCTGCCCCTGAACTTCATGACCTATATTCCCCCTCAGCAATCTCTCCCAGTCCCCAAAACCACAGGGCACAGTGACTTACAAACTGGGATAGGAGGTGGCTTCTCTCAAGTCAACCCAGGGGATCGCAGGCTGTGGACTGGAAAATCGCAGGGCTCCAAGAGGGGGTGCAGCGAAAGGGATCCCCAGAAACACATTCACAGGTTCGAGGCTTCCCAGCACAGTGACTTGCTTCCCCTTGACCCATCCTAGCTTGGTGTACCTTTGTGGCTCTTCAGCCCCAGACCCTGAGGAAACACACAAGGGAGAACTGAGAAGCAGGCTAGAAAGAAGGAGACAATCGGCTACCCCAGGGCTCCCTTCTGGGTGGGCATCCACTCAGAGGCCACGGTAGCTGGGACTTTCTCTTTGGCTCAAGGTCCTCTGTTTTCAAGATCATTTGAGAAGCCACCACCACCACGGGGACCTGCCTCAGTTGCTTCTGAGCACCCACCACCACCTCAAAGACCTTGGGGAGAAGCTCTTCTTCTACACCAAAGTTGTCCCTTTCCTTGAAGCTCTGTAGATGCCCCAATCCTGCCAAACTGATTGCTGGATCTACCACCCTCTAGTCATTCCCATGCTCACCAGAGACCACCACATGTCAATCATCACCTGCAGTTACTGGATGGCATTTTTTTTTAACAAACTAAGTAAATTACCTTTAACTTTTGGTTTAGAGGACTCCTGAGCAATAGTATCGATTGTGTTGTTTGGATAAGTTAGGTAGCTGCTTAGGTTACATATGAAAATGAAAATAGATTAGTGAGAGCGGCAAAAAGTTTTCATGTTGATGACCGCTGGAATCAGCTCTTATACTTCCAATAGCTTGAAGATGGTGCTTTGGGTGACGAAGCATGCAAGCATCTTGGATTTTGCACAGAAGATGAAGCCTTGAATTACTTACTTAGCAGGACCCAGGAGTCTTGGCACTATCTGCTCTGTCCCTTGTGCAAGTCCTGTCTCCACAGCCAACTCCACAGAACACGGACTCCAGTCCACATGCCTCCCCCCCCCCCCCAGTGCCCAGGATGGTGCCTTTCCTTACTGGGTGTGAGGAACCGCAAGGACAGAGGCAATCCCTTCTGACTCTGTCTGCCTCTGAGAAGGAGGCTCTGGCCCCAAACTTTCAATGGCATTGGACACTGAAGCCCCAAGGGTCTACATAGCCCACAATGGGTCCCCCAAAGACCTCTGGGAAATATGTCTATTTCCCCTAGTAGAAAGTGCTACTCCTTTCCCACATCCTGAGAACCCTGGCCATCTCACCCCTGATGATGACTGCAAAGATCCAAATGACCCAGATTAGGGCCTGTCCAGGGTGCACCCAATCCCCACACATCTGGTTGGCCTGCCTGAACTGTCTGGATGTCCACAGCGGCTGCTGGCCTCAGAGAACTTCAGTCAGGAATCACAAAGTGCCTCCTATGAGCATACAGGTGCTGAACAGGTAAGACACTGGATGCAGAAGAAGTCATGAACAGCATCAAAGCAAGAGTTTCAGAGAATTGGCCAAGCAAGACATTCCTGTTCTGATTTATATGCAGAGTGGGTAATGATTAATACCTGTGCTGAGAAAAAGCGTATTATTGACTTGGAACTCAAAGGATGGCAGAAGTTGAAAAGACTCTCAGGAACCACTAAGCCAGGGTTCTCAAACACAGGTGCTGTGTGGGTCAGACATACTCCCTTTGCTGTAACAGAACACCCAACTTACAGAAAGTAAGGGAAGGTTTGTTCGTGCTTATGACTTAAAAGGTTCATGGCAGCTGACCCGTGTGGTGGTGGGAGGTTTCATCATGATAAGCTGAAAGCAGAGAAAGGGACACAGGAAGGGACCACACACAAGATATCCTCAAGGACCTTCCCTAAGTGAACCACTTCCTCCAGCTGTTCCATCTCCGAAAGTTCAGTTTCTCAACATAGCACCACCAGCTGGAAACGCCTGATGCTAGAGGAGATATTTGATATATTCAAACTATGACCAATGCCTCCAGAAACCAGGAAGGCAACAAATTAGCAGAGAATGGGGATTACTAGGAGAGAGGCAAGGACAGTGGCAAACCTAACAAAATGTATGTTTGCTCAAGTTATACTGACTTCTCAGCTGCAGTACCCATTTGCTTTATGGCAATGTTGTAGCTCAAATTTAAAAAAAAAAAAACACAGTTTCAATTTTTTTTAATTAATGCTGTGTACTTAATATAGCATTTTTCTCCTATGAATTGTCTCTTGAGTCAACCCTCTGTAGTTACAGTCTATACCCATGTTTTCCAGTCTATATAATAAGGAACAAGTTCAGAGAGGTGGAGTTATGGTACCAATGTCTTTGGCATTCTGGTTGCTTAGCACAATGCTCTTTCCTATGAGTCCAGGCTCTGGGAAAATGCTGGTGGATCCCGGGGATCCAGAGCAAGAACTCATCTGCCCCATGGCTTCATGCATCACTTAGTCCAGGACCTCAAATGGGGCTTCCAAGTGCTTGAAGACTAGATGGGTGCTTGTTAAAAACTCATCCTCCTATCCCATGGAGATTCGAGTACCAGGCCCTATTATTGGAAAACCAAAATAGTAGGTTTGGGAAGTATCCATCAATGCACAGATTTCTGAGTAGTTGTCTCATGAATATTCATACAGTGAGTCCTGAGCAAGTATTATGTTCCTACTGGATACTGAATTCTGTTCAAAAAAATAGTAAAGGATTTCTCAAGGCAGAGCCAGAGAGTGGTGGATGCACTTTGCTCAAAATGAGGCACTCCATAAATCTGTGAATATTTGAATTGCTCCAGAGGGTCCTCTTGTCCCTGCTCCCCACTCCACTCCCATGCACTGCTGCTTCACCACAAAGTCCAGAAAGAAGACTGTGGAATCCATGTTTGGTTCCAGATTCAGGAGAAAAAAAACTCTTATGTTTTAAGCTAACATTAAGAAGCACTTGGGACTGGAGTGATGGCTTAGCAGTCGTGGTGGTTTGAAAGAAAATGGGCACTCTTAGGAGGTATGGCATCATTGAAGTATGTGTGGCCTTGTTGGAGGAAATGTGTCACTGGGTGTTGACTCTGAGGTCTCCTATGTTCAAGCTACTCCCGGTAATACAGACCACTTCCTTTTGCCTATAAGATGTAGGACTCTCAGCTACTCCTCCAGCACCATGTCTGCCTACACACCACCAGACTCCCAGCCACCATGCTCACCTCCATGACAGTAATGGACTAAACCTCTGAGCTGTAAGTGAGCCACCGTAATGAAATGCTTTCCTTTATAAGAGTTGCCATGGTCATGTTGTCTCTTCACCGCAATAGAAACCCCAACTAAGACAGCAGTTTAGAGTACCTATTGCTCTTGCAGAGGACCTGAGTTCAGTTCTCAGCACCCTTATCAGGCCACTCACAACTACCTATAATTCCATTTCCAAGAAATTCCACACCCTCTGACCTTCGCAGGCACCTGCACATACATGGTATACATAAACTCATGCAGGTATGCACACATGCACATAAATAAAAGTACTAAATAATGATGTGTGTGTGTGTACCTTGTGTGCATGTGTGTATGTAGGCTCCAGGATGCCTTGCTCAGCCATCATCAGAGAAGCTTCCTCCTGCAGCAGACATTATGCAGAGAGTGAGAGACCTTGGAACACTCATCCCCAAATGAGATGTCTCCAGGGCTCAGAGAACCCCAGAGTATAAGAGCCAGAGGTGATAGAGGACACCAAGAAAACAGGGCCCTCTAAATCATTAAGACTGAAACACATATTAACTCATAGAGTCTGAGGCACCATGCCCAGGGCCTGCTTGGGTCTTCACTAAATGGTCCTAGAGCAGATAAAAGTAGACACATGCTTCCGTTTCTAACCCAGAAGCTATGTCTAATTGATAATCACTTGCAAATGAAAATTTAATTTCCTCCAAGGGAGTCTCACTGGGTAATAAACTACTCTTAGGGGTAGGCTGTACGCTTGTCTCATAATGTCATGTTAGGGCTTTTCTTCTTTTTAACTTTATCTTGTAATTTTTATTTTAATTTTGTTTTATTTATAATTTTTCTTCTTTCTTATTACCCTATAGGTTCTTTGTATATATATTATGAGTCAAATGATTGGGTCTCTGTTTCTTCTCTTGGCTTCTTTCCTTTCTGTTTGTTTGTTTTATTCAATTCCAATGTGTTAGTTTTTGTTTTATCTTATTATATTATACTTTATTATTATCCCTTTAAAGCCTGTGTTGGTTCCTAATGAGAGACAGAAAGGGGGTGAATCCAGATGGGGAGATGGGGAGGATCTGGGAGAAGTAGAGGGAGGGGAAAACTCTAATCAAGATAAAAAAATCTATTTTCAATAAAAGTTATATTTTCAATAAGATAATATATTTTAATATTAAAAAATAAAATATCTTCTTGAATTTTCCTTGCAACTCAGACACCAACAGTTGACACAACTGAGGGTTAAGAACCATAAACTGCAGCTAAGGAAGAAAAGAGATGTTTGTATTAAAGTCCATCTTTGAGGTGATCATAACCTCTGGGGATGTGTAGGTGGAAGAATGGGGATTTCTAAAGCACCCAGGCTTGCCTGGAATGGGGTTGGGGGATTCATTTGTTTACACAAAACACTAAGCATGCAAACAGTCTAATGAATGTTTACACACATGTTTGCTGCTGAGAGAATTCACAAAACATTTTCAAGGGCTTTATTTTTGATTAATTTTTCTCATCTGAGTGGGGTTCACTGGACGCTTCAACAACATGCGTACACGGTACACTGACTGCAGTCAGACTACCCTTATGGCTTTGTAGACTTCAAAGCATTTGCTCAGACCCTGGTTCTACAGTAGGCGGACGAGAGTGTTTATTCCACTAGACTCTAACTCTGAGTCTACCCATGTACTAGTTTTCAAAAGGCAATAAAGTATGTGACTTTTGCCCCTGCTAGATGTTCCTGCTCATGGCCTCACAACCCTTAGTGGAGACCTGGATTCTACTTTGATTCCCCCTCAGAATGGAAGGCATCTTTAAACAAATCCTTCCTGTCCTTTGGGCCTCAGTTTCCCAATGTTACAAATGATGACAGCTCTGCAGATGTTTAGTGATTATGTGTTCCAGGGTCACAAGCGTGAGCGTGGTTTCCAGACCTGCCTGTGAGACCACAGGAACCTGACAAAGAGTAGAGAAGCTTCCAAGAAGACATAAGTTGCCAACAGGCGGGTGACTGGTTCTAAAGGCACAAATGTTGCCACCTCAGAAGTCATGTGAGCCACGATGAAGGCCAATGTGGATCTCTGGGGTTCATATGCACCTTGCCAGCTCCTTTAACCATCTTCTTTTCTGGTCCTTATGAATGGGCACCGTGAGGATTCTCCCTGGCTGGGTATCTGTTTCCACCCTTCTCCAAGTCAATAATTCACTCTTAAAATGTTTAAGGTTACTTCCCATATTCTGTTTTGGTATCACATGGGATACACCCATGACTACCTCTGGAGCCCCTCACTGTATGTCAGGAAACAAGGACTCTACATCAATTTAAAGGAAACCCTGTAGGTACCAGGCCCCAGGTCAAAAGGCTTCTTATGTGTTATAAAATTGCCTTCTTGTACATGATGAAATTGAGGCTCTGTATGGCAGCATGATTTATCCAGTATCACACTGCTGGGAAGAAACACATTTAGGCCTTGAAATGAACCCCCTTGCCTCTTAGCAGCAAATCTTACAGTCCCCAGGTGCACGCCCTAAGCAATGAGGAACAGTAAAATGAGGAAGGACAGACTGGCTTCCCATTCCACTTGGCCACACTCAATTAACGTTTCAGTTGATACCACGTTCTCAGTTCTAGGTGTTCCCAGCAGCAGCAGCACAGGCCTGCGGCCCTGAGAGGCACTGGTCTTTGATCATGCCTGCCTGTTTTCCAGGTGGTTCCGCTAATACCCTGAGGGAGAAAGCCCAGATGAGAACTAAGATCTCAATCTCTCAATTGGGCTCTGTGAGACTGGAATTATAAGACAGTTAGAGCCCAGAGAGTAACCCTCAGTGAAAGGACCACAGTGACAAGGAAGGCTCTGGAGGCGTTCCATCCACTCCTCAGCGACAGGACACCCGGGGAAGTTGCATTCTCTGTGCTGACAGTGCCATTGTCTATAATCTTCCTCCCTTGTTTGGTCCTTTTTCTTCTTGCTTCTTTCTCCTCCCTAAGATCATACATAACGATTTTTTTTTTAACCTGAAGCCTTGTCTCAGGTTCTGCTGTCTATTAGGAACAGAGTGTTTTCAGAGCTAGAAATAAGGTCATGCAAGCACATTTAGTGTTTATTAGAAGTCAGGATTAACCAAATCCATACAGTGCAGGTAAGTGAAGTAGGCATGACTGTCCCCATGTCATTTCTCTTTACTGTGTCAACGACTCTCTGAAGAGAGTTCGTAGAGCTTCTCTGTCTTTAGCTGGTGGAGGAAGAAAACGGGCTCCTTGTACACAGAGTTGTGTTTAAGAAAAATGGGATGAAATTTCATTGTTCCACAACAGTCACCCTAAAGGAAACTGGACAAGAGAGAAATCTCCTGGTGTTCAGTTTGAAGCAATGCACTTGGAGTTTACCTTGAACAAGAACTAAAGTGAAGCTGAGGTACAGACACACATCATTTCTGGATATTGGTGAATGAAGTGGGTTTCTCAGGAGCCTGGAAAGAGGCAGATAGGAAAAAACATGGCCCAGAGGTTTGAGGAAGAAATATGTCAACCCACCATGGGAAATGAGTCCTTCCTGTGAACCCATGTCTCATGCTGAAGAAACACTGAGTACTTTAATGATCAGTTTTTAATCTCAACTTGGCAAATCTAAAATCACCCAAAGAGGACATCTGGGAATATTGAGGAGAAATTATCTCAATTATCTTAATTGGTAGAGGAAGACCTACCTATTGAGGTCAGTGCCATCCTCTGGACTTGGGATGGATGGTGGTAGGGTGTCTTGGGTATTCCATATAAATACTCTGGACCCGAACAAATTCCACCTTGGGCTGGATCAAAAAAAAGTCCCCTCACCACATAATAATCAAAACACTAAACATACAGAGTAAAGAAAGAATATTAAGAGCTACAAAGGGGAAAGGCCAAGTAGCATATAAAAGTAGACCTATCAAAATTACATCTGACTTCTCATTGGAGACAATGAAAGCCAGAAGGGTGTGGTAAGCATTATCCAGACATTAAAAGACCATAAATGCCAGCCCAAACTTTCAATCCCTATAGAAGGACAAAACAAGGTATTCCATGACAAAATCAGATTTAACCAATAACTAGCCACAAACCCAGCCCTACACAAAATACTAGAAGGAAAACTCCAACCCAAGGAAGTTGGCTACGCCAACAAAAACACAGACAATTGATGATCTCATAGCAGAAAATCCCAAAGAAGGGGGAAACACACAAAGTAACATCACCAACAATGAAAACTAAATTAACAGGAGCTAGCAATCACTGGTCATTAATATCCCTTAATATAAGTGGACTCAACCCACCTATAAAAAAGGCACAGGCTAACAGACTGAATACAGAAACAGAATCCAACTTTCTTCTGCATACAAGAAACACATCTCAACCTCAAAGACAGACATTGTCCCAGAGTAAAGGGTTAGGTCAAATAGACCTAAGAAACAATCTGGTGTAACTATCCTAATATCTAACAAAATAGACTTTAAACTAAAATCAATCAAAAGAGACAAAGAAGGGCATTTCATATTAGTCTCAGGAAAAATCCATCAAGAGGAAATCTCAATACTAAACATCTATACCCCAAATACAAGGGCACACTCATTTGTAAAAAGAAACACCTCTAAAGCTTAAATCATAATTAAACCCCACACACTAATAGTGGGAGACTTCAACACTTACAACTTATAAATGAGTAAGCATTTAAAGGCTCATTATTTTAGCATTGTAGAAGTTCTTTCACAAAATAAAATTAATGGATAATGTTTTGTGATGGTTAATGTTGATTGTCAATTTAATTGAATGGATACATGCCTAGGAGATTAGAAAAGCCTGCCTGGGTTAGGGAGGTGAGGTCATTTCCATGAGAAGTCCGATCATGAAGCCTCTTGCCTAGTGAATACATCTATCCTATGATGGATATCCTTTGTTGGGGGTAGTGAAAGACAGGAAGTGAAATTTAACTCAAGGTAGTAGGTCACTGTCTTCCTTGGCTGCTATATTTTGTCCTACCCCTTCCTCATAGACTTTTTCTTTGCTTCCTGGGCACCATGTATGAATTGTTCAGCTCTCCCAAGCCTCTCCACCACAATAGATTGGCGCCTTCAAAGCTTCAAGCCAGAGCAGACCCTTCTCCCTTTAAATTATGTGTTGGGAGTTTGGTCACAGTGACGAGCCTGTGACTATAACATTTGCAATGCTCAAATGAGGCTACAGAATCTTCCCTCAAAACACATGACCTTGCGAGTGAATAAAAATTAACTATAGATGACTTCCTTCAATATATGTGAAAATTCCTTTAACAAATCAGCATTTCAGATCTAGCAATGTATACAATAGTGTACTGTAGGGGCCGCACGAAGTCTTTGCGCTCACAGATGTGTCCTCGTTTATGTGGCTGTGACCTGTGGGGGTTGATCTGTTTGTTGTGACCCTTTGGGGGGGGGGTGGAATGACCATTTCACAGGGTCATCTATCAGAGATCCTGCATATCAGATATTCACATTATGATTTATAACAGTAGCAAAATTACAGATATGAAGTAGCAACAAGAGTAATTTTATGATTAAGGATCATCACAACATGAGGAACTCTATTAGGGGGTTGCAGCATTGGGGGGGTGAGAACCACTGCACTAGGGGAACACGGAAGGTTAAGCACACAGGTTGTTCCTTCAAGGGAAGGAATGTGAAACCTATTTTGCTTCAGAATGCTGGAACAGATAGGCTCTCCAACCTGGTGACCTCTGCTCTATCTGTGTGGTCAGAGACACTCTGGCCCAGGACCTTCTCCAGGCCCTTCTCATAAACTTCTTTTTCTCCATCAGTCTAGAACTATCTTTGTGGACGATGTCACATCTTTCATTACAAGGAGCTCCCATCTAGTCACAGCTGATCTGTATTTAGCTTGCTTTGTTCCTCAAAGAGACTTAGGTATGCTTTGTTGTGCATGAGGGATTGTCAGGGGCCCAAGATGGCTTTTACAGGGAAGGAAGGAGGGGACAATATGAAGGAAGACAGCTGAGTCATGCGTCCAACCTGAACTCTGCATCCATCTCTGTCATTCAGAGAACATCTTTTCTTTTCCCATTCTAGTGAGAAACCATTGCAACAAATCAGACTTTAAATCTTAGGCCAGCCTCTATAATTTCTGTTGACAAACATTTTATTTCTCTTACAGTCAAACATTAGTCTATGTTTAATAATAATGGTAGTACGTTTGTCAAGCCTTAGCCCACATTTTGATGCTATCTGAAGACTATCAGACGTCCAAGTCTGATAAATCTAAAGGAAAACTACTAGCGGGTAAGTTTATAACATGTGTCTTTATTAGGTTCCTTTCCCAGGGATGGCTAACATCTCAGTTAACCATTAAAATGCAAAAAAAAAAAAATCGTATGCCACAGAATAAGGAAAGATAGCAAAAGATAACAGTTTTAATTTATTGGTCATCTTCAGTCAGAAGTGTCACCAATAGCCAAGTTGGTGGCAGATGGATAATAATTCTTCAGCTCTGTAACCTCAAAAATGGTTACGTTTAAAGCCAACTAGAAGTAAATAAAGCTCAAGGACTTACTTAGATTTCCCTTGGTCATAATAACTTACAAGTTTGGTTCAATATTAGAAAAATCAGTCAGTGTGGTTACCACATAATGGGCTGCCCTGGCTTAATATGAAAACCTTGAGCAATCATCAGCTTGGCTTTTCAAACCCTTTTTGAAACATAGCTCTGCTCGTAAAGTCAGTGAAAACACGAAGGTTATTACGGCTTCTAGTGTAGGAAGGAGTAAGTACTGGACCTATTTTTAAAATTATGTATTTTTCTTCAAGTCATTCTTTGAGGACGTGACGGATGGTCACAGGGACGTCTCATTAAACCAAGGTACACAGAGAGAACAAAGTGTCCCTGATGCGTGCACATGAATACAAATGAGCAGAGCTGCGTCTCTGGAAGAGATTGCCCATGGGGGGTCACATGCAGGTGGAAGGAAGGGCTGCTCAGGCAGTAAGTCTCTCATGGACAGAAGGAGAGCGTCCAAGCTCTCAGAGCTAACTATGGGTTAGTCCAGCAGACTGAAGTCTGGAAAAGATTCCTGAAGGGCTTTTGCTCTCTGGTTGTCACTTCTCGAGCATAGTTTTGCAGAGTGAGCATGGCACTGAAGAGCTGAGAGAATGCTGGGAAACACGAATGGTGGATGTGCACAGTGCCGCAGGGCCCCACCGACGGAAGAGGCTGGATTCCACCTGCAGGACGAGTGAAAACAGATCAGTACTAGCTAAGCTGACCACAGCAACCGTATTTGTAGTATCTGGTATACGATAGAAAACCATGTAAATCATGAGGAAATGAGAAAATGTGACCTGAAATCAGAAGACAATGAAGGAATAAAAGCAGTCCTCAAAAATGATCAAAATATTGCTGGTGGGTAACAACTTTAAAATGACCATCACAAACAAGCAATTGGAAGATTTTGAAGACAAGTGGGCAAAATGAGTGGGAAAGCGGGAAGTTGAAAAGCTCCGCGCAAAACCAAAAGCCCTACAATGCTGACAATGACAATTTCAAAGCGCTAGAATGCAGCACGTAAGGCAAATGCTCTTCTGGATGGGCTTAGCAGTGAACTCGTGTGAGCTGGCAGATGGGTGGCAAACTTGAAAACAGCCAAGAAGGTCTCCTAACTGAAGCACGAATTGTAGACGAGAGGAAAGGAAAATCAAAGCATTACCGGAACAAGGCCATGTGTGTAAGAGTCCAACCCTGTGAGACTGGGGGCTGGAAGAAGAAGCTGGGGTGATGGGCACAATCTCCGCATTTGCAAGGCAGAGGCAGGGATGTGAGCTCGGCATTAGCCTGAGCTACACACTAAATTCTTATCTCAAAAAAAAAAAAAAATTAGGGTCTGGAAGTGAAGAGAAAGAGAAAAAAACTGAAAATTATTTTTTTTAAAAATCTATTGACTGAAAAACTGATTTAAAAAGACATTAGCTAGTTCATGTGTCTAATAGTCTCAACAAATTCTAAAACAGAAATGAATTCAAAGAAAATTATTGCTACTTAATATACTGTGATCAATTTCTGAAAATCAAAGTTGTTATTTTTTTTTTAAAGAGTCTTAAGAGCAGACAGAAAATGAGACTCATCAGAGCCCAGGGAGAAGAGAACAAGAAGAATAGGAACTATTCTTAGAAGAGACAATGGAAGATGCTCAGAAGACAGAAAAAGATGAAAAGGAAGGAACTGCCTGTCCAGCACCTACGTCATGAGGTTAACCTCCACGAATGAAGAAAAGGAAAGGCACGTTCAGGGAGAGGAAGCTGGGAGAACGCAGCTCCAGTGATCCACACTAGGAGAAAGAATCGGGGAACATCATCAGCAAACCCTCAGCCCACATGTCAGCGTTATCTGAATGCCGACGCGATACCCCGGAGTCTAGAAATCTAGGGGGTAATCACTCACAAATAATCAGAGAAAACCACTGGGTAAGGAAGAACGCCCAGGGCCCATTCTGCCGCAAATCAGTGGATGCCAACAGAACTGTCAGAATAAATTTTATCTGAGCTCTGGGAACCAGCCAAAGCAATACAAACAAAGCAAAACAAAACAGGTAAACATTTAACTCAGAAAGGATTAGCTGAGTCGTGGCAGGAGAGATCTGTGACATTTTTGGCACCCTCTCCCACCCCCCAGTCCTCTGGCAAGCTCAAAGGTGTCGATTCAAACTCCCAGTAGAGGGGCCTTGTGTAGATGGAGCAGTTCAGACTTCATTATCAACAAACTGTGATCATACTCTGTTTCCCTGGCTCAAATCAAATGAGGTTCCAGCCCTGAGATGGGGAAGTAGACCCAGGGTCCCAGGGTACCATTCCTGACCCAAGGTCCCAGGGTACCATTCCTAACCAAGAAGCTTTCTACAACAGAGTGCAGAAAACCGGGTCTACCAGCTGGACTCCAAGCCCAGGAGCAGTTTGTCAATACAGAACAAATTTGATGGTGTTTTATTTTGTGGGTTTTTGTTTCATTTTGTTTTGTTTCATCATTTTTTTTATCTTATTGCATTTGTGTTTGTTTTGATTTTCATTTTGGTGTTTTGGGAGTTAGTGTGTGTGAGAGAGAGGGAGAGAGGGGGGCACATAAAAATGGGTGCATAGGAAAGTGGGTAGGATCTTGGCAGGAGTTCAAGGAGGAGAAAATGATCAAAACATATTAGACGAACAAAAAAAGCATTTTAATTTTAAAAATGGAAAAAAATAATGGTGGTCATGTAGACCAAGGGTTTCCAGTCCAGGAAAGCAACTGTCATAGGGAAGCTTGGGAGAACAACCTGAAAGAGTGAAATTTGGAGACGGGAAAGCAAGCTTGATTTCAAAATCACACCTGTGGGTGTGTCTTCCACAGCTTTTCCAAAGAAGGTTAGCCAAGGACAGAAACCTCACCCTGGCGGTTGGTGGCTCTGTCCACATGCTGGGGTCTAAAACAAAATAAGAGCGACAGAACCTCCCAATACAAGCGTCCTCTCTCTGCTTACGCCCCTGGGCCTCAGTCATGCTATCCACACTGCAGCTGACTGAAATCTCGGAGACAACGAACCAAAATAATTTACCTTTCCTCTCAAGTTGTTTGTGTAGGGCATTCTGTAACAACAAGAAGCTGATTAATATATGACAAAGACTTGAGATGCTCGCACGCAGTCCTGTGGCTACGCGCATCTCAAAGGTAGGGAGCACACTCAACGAGTGTCTGTGAGGCACAAGTCTCTCCTGTCTGACTCGCCGCCATGAACTGAAGGCGGAGGTAGCCATGAATTGCCCAGCAGAATGCCCAAGGCACGTTAGCACACACAGAGAATATCTCCAGACTGGGAGGTTTTGTTTACGGCTTTTGTTGTTCCAGGCACTCAATATTTGTGTGACATCGCTAGATGAGGTCTTAAACACGCACCTGAAGGTAATCTTCACAGCGGAAGCAGGTCCTGCTCTGTATTGGACAGCTGCTTCACAGACCTGCTGACTTCTTCTTTGTCTTAGATTAGGCTTAAGAACCATTTCAAAAAAATAGAATCTTGCTTAAAGTGTAGAATACATAGATTACTGGCATCTAACACATATTGATAGGCCTGAAAGCAGTAATTTTCTTTTTAAGAAAAACAATTTTCAAAATTATTGTAAGCCCACAGTGCAATCTTTTTTAAAGTCTATTTATGTTTTTCTGTAAATATTTGCCAATGTAAATGTAGATTCTTCGCCAGTAGACTACGTGCTTTTATACATGAAGAAGACTTCCTACAGCCAACGAGCTGTTCTCAAAGCCCACTGACTCTCAGGCAGTTACAGAAGTGTTAACTTATGGGACAAAATTAAAGCCACTTGTAATGCCTGCTTTTAACACGTCCTGGAGCCAACATTTTAGCTTCTCTCGGTATCGTTAGAAGTCAGATGTTTTTCCATTTGTCACTTCGTACCCGTTACCTGTCCCCGTGAGGACTGTCTGGCATCACCCTCCAGTGAAGTCTCTGCATAACCGTTCACCACATGTGGCTGCTGTGACTCCTGAAGGCGCCTTCTGTCCTGTGGCACCTCGTTGTCCCACTGCTTAACAAATAGGTTGTGAGGAATTAGAACTTGTATGCTGACAGTACCTCTGTGTAACAAGATGCCAATTAAAAGAGAGGAATGTGTAACTGACTTGTGCCTTCGTCTCGGGATTGTTCAGTGCTCCAGCTAAAGCTTCAAATTTCACTTCAAACTCTACAGAATAAATTAAAGTGAAACAAAAACAGGAAATCTCTGCCCAATCACTCACTGACCACTAAGCTAACCAAACAGTGACATCAGTCACCATACAGGGCGAAGAATATAAACTTTACAAAATTCGTTTATAAATCGTTAAACAAACAAGAGCCACAAGTGCTCTTAACCGCTGAGCCATCTTTCCAGCCCACATAAGAACCGCTTTAGCTGGGTGCAGCCGTGCATGTCTTTAGTCCAAGCAAAGGCAGGTGGGTCTCTGTGTGTCCGACGTCAATTTGGTCTACACAGGCACAACAAACTCAGTGAAGCAAGTGTTTTGGTTTGGATCTTAAATGTCCTCCAAAGGCCCATGTGCTCAAGTCACAGTCAGCCTGCTGGTCCTATTGAGAGAGGCTAAGACCTCTAAGAGATGGGGTACAGTGATAGGAACGAGGGGGTGCTTGAAGGGTTGTTGGAATTCTGGTCCTTTCTCCCTGCCAGCTGCAATGAGGCAAGCTGTACCCTCTGCTATGATGTCATGAGCTCCTACCATGATGGTCTGCCTTGCCACAGGTCCAAAGCAATGGCCGCAAGGGGCTGGAGTCAGAACCCTTTAAAATCACTAGGGAATTGATCCCCTATTTATTTCCAGGGATGCTTTGTCACAGTGACAGAAAGTTGACCAAAATAGAGAGAATGAGATTTTCAGACCTTCTGCCTTACGATATTCAAAATCTCGACTTTTCAGCAATAAATGTCAAGAACATGTGAAAGTAGTTCACACAAAAGTAGAATGAAAGAAATCAATTAAAAATAAAGCAGACTATTCCTAAAGTGTCTGCCACACAAACATGAAGAGCTGGGTTTGGGTCCCCAGCACCCCCACAAAAGCTGGTGAGCCCACTGCAGGCTTCAGAAACAGAGAACCCTGGAGCCTACGGCACAGTCTAGTCAGCAGTGAGCTGTGTGCTGAATCACTCATCCAGTGCCCATCTCTGATGTTCAGGGAGTGTTTTCCTTTCTATTTTCTTATAAGACATCCTCACAATAATATTGACTTTGTGTATTAGGCAACACATGTACACCGTCATCCTCATACAAGTATATCCCCACATGCGTAGGCAACCACGCAAATACCCTCAAAAAGACCTAGAGAAGGGTATATGTAATGATGAAAGACCAACCATCCCACCAGAAGTTATGAGAATTAAAAATATGTATATAACTAACATCAGAGCTCCAAAATATACAAAGTAGAAATTCACAGGTTCTGAAAGGATGCTTCTACCATGATAAGTAAAGTTTTAAACATACTGCTTTCAAGAAGGGATAGATCATTTAATTATAAGCTCCTCACAGAAATCAAAGACTTTAAAAATAGTATAAACCAACTAGACCTAAGACTGTGTGCAACGTGTTCCAACAAACAACAGACACAGGGCATGTTGACACATATCTGCAAAGTCACTACATAAAGTGAAGACATTACTTCTCCAAAGGATGGTTGAGGCGGTTTTTATTGTAGTCTTGAGGGAGAGTACAGCCAGAGGCATCTTGAAGAGTCCAGAGCAGGGAGAAGAAGTAGTAGACTAAACATGACTACAAGACTGCATCAGACCATGAGAGGAGTCAGAGAGAATGAAAGAGGAGGACCAAGAGAGAGGGACAAACATGAGGGGGCAAAGAGAGGAGGACCAAGGGAGAGGGACAAACACGAGGGGGCAAAGAGAGGAGGACCAAGGGAGAGGGACAAACATGAGGGGGCAAAGAGAGGAGACCTAGAGCCAAGAGAGAGCATGGCCGAAATGGCAACATTATAGAGAAATGAGAAGTCAGGGGAAGGGAAGCCCATGTGCTAATGAGAAGTCGGGGGGTGGGGCCAGGTGAGAAAAGCTGAGAAGAGCCAGGATGGCAGCACAGGCTCTGTGACAGGTACTGGCATTGCTGAGAGAGTCGGGAGGCCGGCATGTGCTGTGGTGTGCTAATAGCACCAGGGGTAGTCATTTCTCCCCAGTTTCTTTGGGACCTGACACCCACCACTAGGCAAGCTGGGATGGGAAGACTGAGCCTTTATTTCTATAATCAACATCATCTCCGTCATTGTCATTAACTATCCCTATGTGCATATGAGAGCAGGCACACATACACACACACACACACACACACCACAGCAGGAACACACTACAACAGGCACACACACACACTACAGCAGGAACACACCACAGCAGGCACACACACACACTACAGCAGGAACACACCACAGCAGGCACACACACACACCACAGCAGGCACACACACACCACAGTAGGAACACACACACACACCACAGCAGGCACGCACACACACCACAGCAGGCACACACACACCACAGCAGGCACACACACACCACAGCAGGCACACACACACCACAGCAGGCACACACACACCACAGCAGGCACACACACACACCACAGCAGGCACACACACACACACACACACACACACACAGCAGGCACACACACACACCACAGCAGGCACACACACACACCACAGCAGGCACACACACAACACAGCAGGCACACACACACACACCACAGCAGGAACACACCACAGCAGGCACACACACACACACCACAGCAGGCAGGTGGGAGTCAGCTGACAGCTTCCAGGAGTTGGTTGTCTCTTTGTGGAATGGGTCTAGGGATCAAATCCAAGTCATCAGGTTAGCACAGCAAACACTTTGCCCCTCTCAGCCATCTTAAGGGCCTGAAGATCAAGAGTTTGAGGATGGTGTGAACTACCTGTCAAGATCTCATTTCCAAAGGATGAACGAATGAATACACACATTACATACATTTTTAGAATAGCTGACTCTACATTATTCTCAAGTGAACATGGAAAATTCCCTGGGGTTTACCACATGTTAGGCAACAAAATAGATTTCAGAGAATTTAGGCAGTTGGAAATCACATCAACTACCACAATGAAACGAACCTAGAAATAAGTAACAAAAGAAACACACAAACTTTACAAGCATGTAGAATGCATCAAACGACCAGTAGGCCAAAGAAAAATATGAGTGGGAACTAGCAAGTATTTTGAGACAAATAATAACAAAGATGCAACACACCGCAGCTTATTATGTGTGATGCAGAAGCAGTGCTGGGGTGGCATTTATAAACAGAAATGCCCATAATAAAAAATTCTCACAGCAGTACCTGATCGTCTATGTCAGAACCAGGAGAAAAACCACAGTAAATCCAAGGCAAAAAGAAGATGATAATAGAGTGGAAAGATATTAGTAGAGAATCGAAAAATAATGAGATGTTAACTATGATGGACAGAAAAATAGCTAGGTGCTAATGGAGATGGATCCCAAAGCTGACTCTTTGAAGAGGAAATTGATAAATTTCTGACCCAAACAAAGATAGCTGACACAAGTGATTAAAATCGGTGATGAATGTCATTGTTTAACAATTGGTAGCTACAGTCTAACAGCGTGTTCATCCTGAAAGTTTCTTATCTTATGAAGGTGGTAAACTAAATAGTAGAACTCTCCAAAAATCCTAAGAAATAGTTAATTTTGATAAGGAAAGGAGGAATAGAAAAGATAAGACATAAGAAAAATACAGAACCAGCAACAAAAAAAATGTAGGCTTGAGCCTCTCTCTATCTGTTAATATTGGTAAATGCATTTAGTGAAAGTCACCTACAAACAGCAATTGAAGAGTGTAATCTTGCAGTGTACTTGGGAGAGTAGATTTTAAAAGAAGAAATATTACCAAAATATAAATTCCTACCTTTGTGTCTGGGGACTTGGTTTCATGAGAGAAAGAGAGAGGGAGGAAAGGAGGGAGAGAGGAAGGGAGGGAGGGAAGGAGGAAGAGAGGGAGACTCTCAAGTCCATCAGATAAAATGGTATAGTATCTGCATAGAATCTGTGCACACTCTTCTATTTAAGTCATCTCTAAGTTATAGATAATGCTCAACACCATGAAAATTTCTTATAAGTAATTGGGCTACTTTATTTTTAGGGGAAATGACAGGAAGAAGAAAGTCTATGCAATTAAAATAGGTATTATCTACACTTACTTGTCGGAATTCATACAAGTACACTCCTGGATCTAAGTAGGACCGGACCCCATAGCAATCCTAACAGCACAGCCTCCGTATTGTGAAGCAAACACTTCTGACCTTGGGCAAAGAGAAAACAGGCACAAGTTTAAACAAAACCATCCACATAATCAAATAAGCAAAGGAAGTCACTAAAGATAAAGATCTGAACAGAACTGAATAATTCAATCTAATTAAATACATAAAATAATATTAATGACTCTGGATCATACAGTTTTCAGGAGTACATAAAACACCAAACAAGATCCTCTGCCCTAGAATAAGTTGGAGTTTTCTCAAACAATCTTGCTTATTATTTATCAAGTAGACATGAGAGGCTAAGTCCTGTTCAGTACTGTTCACCTTTACAAGATCCCTCATGGGTAGCTCTCTTATTGTGATACTTTCCTTCTAAAAAGAAATAATCTAAAATTCAGAAAAGGTATATAAAGTTTATTCAAGGTCAAACTCAGTGCTAATAACCAACCCTTGAGCTCGACTTTTCCACTTCCTAGAGTTAATTAAATTTCAATAACCTACCGAAGGATGAGTTAACAGTCCTGTTTCTAACTAGTTCTGATGACTACTTATTGGTATAGATGAAAAATAGTCAACTCTTTGGCCATATATTCAGGTTGATGGATGTCAGGGCCATGTCTGCCTTCGTTCACTGTCAATCACAGATCAACAGGGCTCCAGCTTGTCCTACCGATGCTTGCCTGGACATTTCCCCAACATTGGCTAATAGGTTTTGTTAGTCCTTTGTAGTCATCAAATGGCCAAAATCCCACTCAGGACAAAGTCCTGAAAACACTGTCAGCTGGCAGTGCAAGCGCTCCATCAGTCTGGGTGAACCCTCTGATTTTCACTGAGAAAGAACCAGTCAAAAGGGGATTGGTCTAAGATAACAGCTGTGCTACAGAGGCTTAGCATAGGCGTGTGTGGGAATTCTGGTCCACAAACTCAGGAACCCCGCAAACAGGGCCCTATTCTTCTCCAACTCAAAACAATTTTTACATCAGGCACATGACACCACGCCATGGGTTGAATTTCCTGACACTGCCACTTGGTTTCAGCTCCAAGCCTATGACGCCATCCCTACTTGCTGCTCTGGGCTTCTTTGTTTCTGGTCTTGACTTTGGGCAGAGGTCCTCCTAGAGAACTCTATGTGCTGTTTTCACTACAATGGATTTGGTGCAAGGGAGCTGTCAAGACACACACAAAAACAGCATTGGGCAACCTAGAATCACAAACTTGTTAACGTTTATGAGCATAAGACTTTTCTAATCAGCCGGGGGGCGGGGGGGCGCATGCCTTTAATCCTAGCACTCCGGAGGCAGGGGCAGGTGATCTCTGTGAGTTTGAGGCCAGCCTGGTCTACAGAGCAAATTTCTGGACAGCCAGGGATACACCGAGAAGAAACCCTGTCTCGAAACAACCCACCCAAAAGAGACTTCTCTACTCTTCTGGAGTCTAAGGCTTTGAGACCTCAGAAATTCTAGAACTGACTGACTCTCAGTTTTGCTCTTTTATGCTGAGCCATTCTTCTCTGCAGCAATGACTACAAGATGACAGCGAGCTGGATGAGAAATGGCCATGTATAGAAGGAATAATAGGGAATGTATTATCATATAGCAACATATTATTTGTCTGTCCATTCCTGGAAAGGACTGACACCCCATTAACTTCACCAAATGGCTTATATGTAGAACTAGGTCGAGGTAGGAAGGATACGAAGAAAGCGAGACATAAAGATTACCTGATCTAAATTCAGAACAGGGGGTTCGTGCGTGTGCAGGTAACTTGAACAGGTGACATGTTGTGGTAAACAAATGAAATTTGGCCAAGTTCAGGGCACACAAAGAAAAGGCAGCTAAGCTGAGGTGAATGTGTAGTTGACTATTAATTACTGTAACAATATGCCTGAGACAACTGACTTTAGGAGAGGGAACGTTGGTGTTGAGTTGCAGTTTGGGAGGTTTCCCAGCTCCCCATGAGTTGGTCTGGTTGCTTTGCGGCCTGTAACAAGTGGATACATCATGGTGGGAGCATGAGGTAAAACAAGCGACCTGAGATATAGCCATCGACTCAGAAAGAAAGAGGGATTGTTAGATTCCCAAGAAACTCAGAACAATGGCCTTTTAGCCTGTCCAGGCACGTGCCCACTTCCAGCCTCTCTCAGCAAGTGCCTCTCACAGAGTCATCCCGGCTGCCATACCCTGACCCCCACCAGCCCAGGGCCTTCCCTTCCCTTCCCCCAGCTTAGGATTCTTATAAAACCCAGCTTGGCCATGAGCTCTCTCTTTCTTCCTGATCTCTCTTCTCTTTGTGCACTTGACCCTCCCTCGGTTCCTCTTGGTCTGCTTGCCCTCTCTCCTCTCTTCTCTTCCTCTCTTCTCTTCCTCCCTCTCTCTTCTCATGGCCCAGTTCGGTCTGCAGGCCATGTTTCTTCCTCCCCCTGCCCTGGACTCTTCCAGATGCCTCTGACTGTTCTCTCCCTCATATCTACAACAAAACCCTTATCCACGCCCATTCCGTGGCGTAGTCGTGGCCTCATTTTCATGCAGAGGCCATCGTCCAACAGTCTCCTTGGAGGACACACCCCCGGTAGTTTAAAGATATCCTACTATGCCCCACTTCTTAAAGGTTCCACCACCCACAGGTTGGAGGAAACCAAGCTTTGAAGTAGCGTTCCAGATTCAATCTAGAGCAGAAACCCAGAAAATCCGAGCTTACGTTGCACCTTCTTACTAGTAGCTACTGGAGCAATAGAGTCAGGCCTCTTTAGTAGGAAGCTCCCACAGCCTTGAGGATACAGATCATTTTCTTTGACCTCTTCCACTTCAAAACACAGAGGTCTCAGGGCCACAGAAAGCAAGAAAGTATGTTTCAATCCCTATCTAACGGGAGGCATTATGGCTTAGATACAAAGTATACTAAAGGCTGGTGTGTTGAAGTCTATGGCCAACGCTGCAATATTCAGAGGTGGGGGTATTAGGAACTTATTGCACCATGGACAATCTAGCTTCATTAGTGTAACGGATTCATAAATTGATGGACTATTGGGTGGTAATGGACATTCAGAAGGTAAGACCTAGTTGAATGGAATAAATATCTGGGGATGTTCCCCTAAAAGGACTGTCTCTCTCTCTCTCTCTCTCTCTCTCTCTCTCTCCCTCCCTCCCTCCCTCCCTCCCTCCTTCTCTCCCTCTCTCCCTCTCTCTTTCTCTTCTCTCTCTTCTCTCCCTCTCTCCCTCTCTCTTTCTCTTCTCTCTCTTCTCTCCCTCCCTCTCCCTCTCCTTCTCCCTCTCTCTCTCTCCCTCCCTCTCCCTTCCCTCTCTTCCCTCTCCCCTCCTCTCCCCCTACCCCTTCTAGCTCCCTTGCTTCATCACCACCGTGACTCCCCACCTCATTACAGATCTGGAGACAGAAACAACAGAGCCAAACAACCATGGACTAAAACCTTTGCCACATGAGCCCAGCCTTTCATCTTTAGGTTGACTTTTTCAAGCATTTTATCCCGCAGCCAAGAGCTGAGGAACACATAGGATCCTGGAACCACAGAGAAGTTTCAAGCTGAGAAGAACTGAAACTCTGAATATACCAGTTTTTAAACTCTGTCTTCCAAAACCCTGGTTTAGCAGAAGGCCCCAGAGAGTGAGCCAAGAAAAACCCATTGCTCCTTGAACCCTCATCTTTTAGCAGTTTGATTAGCTTGAGTTGTGCTCTGAAGAGGTTATGTTGCCCACTATGGGGTATCTGTCAATGTCTGAATATTTTCTCAGGTTCTCATCAGTCACTGTGAGCACTGTTCCCCATCCTCCCATGACTCTCAGGAACAAAAGATCCTCAGTGCTAAGGCCGAGAAACCTTGAGCTGGGTGTATGCTAGTGGCTGTTTTAACCCACAAAATCAGCAGTCACACCTGATTTATCTTAATTTCAGTGAGGGCTCCAATATTTTGTTTTTTACTGCAAACCCTTAATCAAGCTCAATCCTACCCTTGCGGATGGTAAAAATGTGCCCAGAGAAGGTAAGAGATTTCCCAAGATCACACAGCAGAGAAAGGGAATTCAGACTCAAATGAAGCCTCCTTTCTTTACCCTACTAAGCCTTCCTGGGTGGCAGTCTCATTTCCCAGCCAGCAGCTACAGTGTCTGACCCAGAAATTTTCAAGAAGGGGCTGTTTCTTCCTCTCTGTTTCTGCAGATGATGCTCGTCCAGAACTCAAAAGAAAATGTTTACTTAAAAAGAAAAACAAGGGAACAAAAGAACCATATACCCGCAAACAGCCGTGCAGACTGAGGCCAGCTGCCGGGAATTATGGGCAATTCAGACCCTCTCACATCGACAGAGAGAAAAGGCAGCTGAGTTGCTCAGTGGAAAGCACAGGACTCCCCTCTCCAGGGATAATAGCTGTGCCCCAGCTAGACAGGAAGCCTTGCAGTCTGGAAGAACGAGCTCAATGCCGTCCCACAATGAGGCCTGGGAAGGAATCTGATGGGGAAGAGGGGAACTCAAGTCCAGGAAAAAATTAGTGTGTGATGCTCTAGCTGCTTCTGAGGGCTGAAGCCCACAACCCAGGGCAAAGCCTGCTTCCCAGAGTTGGGAAGGACCTCAGTGACAACCCACAGGAAATGACACAAACAGAATGGTGGAACCAGGACCAGGTGCAAGATACAAGCTCACCCTGCTTCAACCAAACGCCAGGAGGAGTTGGGTGGCCATTCACCCACTAGTTTGTCCTTAACCTCCATGCCCTGTGCTGGCACCAGGGTTGAGTCCCAAGGACAGAGTCTCTGTCCAAGAGCACACACGCTGTGCTCAGAAGTGGACTTGGTGGGTACAACTCATTCTAAACACTCGTGAAGCAAGGAAACCCGGGAAATAAAGAGGGAAAAGGGTTTGCCTGGGACATGGAAAAGCTGCCCACATCACCCAGGTTGACTGAGGGTCCTTCCCCAGACAGAGATAGCATCGACTAAATATTTTGCTGAGAACACTATTAGAAGTTTACTTTGTGTACATGCTTATGCATGTGCGTGCATGTGCATGTGTGCGTGCGTGCATGCGTGTGTGTGTGTACATGTGTGTGTTTGTGTGTGATGTTCCTGGAGGTCAGTGTTCCACATAAGGTGTCATCTTTAGTATTTTTCCACCTTACTTTTGGGACAGGACCTCTCCCCAAGGAGCTCACTGATTGACTAGGCTACCAAGCTCCAATGATTTCCTTATCACCGCCTATTCCCCAAGCACTGAGGTTGTAAGAGTACTGCCTGGCTTTGATGCGGATACTCGGGATTCAAACTCAAGTCCCTAGGCTTGGGCAGCAAGCACTTTACTGACAGAGACAGCGCTTAAGCTCCTCCTCACTTGGTGTTTTAAAGCTTCATGGAAAGCTAAAATAAACCCCATGCGCCCAAAATATACTAAGCTGCCCCCAGCCTTGTAGTTTGGAGAACAGATTCCCCGTCATTGGTGAAAAGGATTCTTTCTTATGCACCTGCTCCTGGGATCTGGCTCCTCCGGACTTCTTAGTGATGTAGGTGTCGCTCATTTTCCCCTGTGCACTGGGTGCCAGTGATACTATAGACTAGAATCACCTGCCAAGTTCTAAATCCTCCCAGTTTCCCTCTGGCTGTTTCCATGGCAAACACCGGCGCCTCTCCTATTCTGAGGGATACAGGCCAAGCCAAGAGATCTGCAAACAGTGTGCTGACCCCACTGGAGTCATCCCTCTTTCCCTCTTCTTTAGCAATGGGTTGTATTTTAGTGCTGAAGCTGACTAGTGGGTCCTAGCTGTTGTGGGACTATCTCTCTGCTAGCACAAGGAGCCAGCGGCAGCCAAAATTCCCCCATCCTGATTCCTGTAAATGACAGAAGTGCTGAAATGATGACCTGAGAGCTGACTTCAGACAAAATTCCTTCCCTTTGATTCTGAGGCTTTGGACGCTGCATTTGGATGCTGAGCACAGCTCTGATTGTTCACCTGCCACAAGGTACTAAAGATGCCCTATGCTTTATGTTCCACTTATAACAAAGCAAAAGACCCATCGCCTCAGAAGCGGGGACAGGCTATGAAAGCATGTAAACACCCACTCTTTAAAGGACTGTGCATTGGGAGAGGATACAGTCAGGGGACATGAATTGAGCGATATTTCAGGTTAGGAATTTGCTAATTATGTGACATTTGACAAGTCCTAAAGATGCTGTCCCCATCCTCAGGTAGGAGAAATGACATGATGGTGCCACTGTCTACCACTTTCCTCCCGCATCAGGACCAGTATCCTAAGAAGCTGCCCATGGAAGATGTGGAGAGTCTGAGAGGAGAGGAGACCGTTCTGACTTTTTCCTCCTAATTCTGATGCTATGTTTAGATCTTAAGTACCCCTTCCCCACATCAAAGGAAGTGGTTGAGACTTTCAGAAGTTGTGACGTCGTAGGAGGCCCTTGAGTCTTTGGACCTTACCCAGGTCCCTTCCACATTCTTGAAGAAGTCCCCAAAGACCTCAAATTATGGTCCCTATCAGGTACAACCTTACATCCCTTAACTTATAGGAACTATGAAAGGCATCTCCCACCTTCTCCTGAGATGCCAACATTGGCTGCTCCTTTTTTACAATGCAAGCTCCCAGAGGAGGGTTGTGGGTGGTGGAGTCCAAGGCAAGGGCATGAGTGTGCCAGCACAGATCATTATCACAGCCCTGGGATGGAGGGAGA
This sequence comes from Microtus oregoni, assembly GCF_018167655.1. NCBI lineage: Eukaryota > Metazoa > Chordata > Mammalia > Rodentia > Cricetidae > Microtus > Microtus oregoni. The sequence goes on along the minus strand of NW_024543063.1, from coordinate 57,997,455 downwards.
GGTGAGAGTGTAGAGACTAAAGAATAGAGAGGAAGGAGAGGCGATAAAGAGACCTGCCTCCATCTGGATTCTGGCAGTTGTCCAGCCTGGGGACAGGCCATTCCTCTTCTGTCTAGGGAGTTTGAACTCTGAGTCCTTGACCACAGAACCCTGGGCCAGCACTTGTTTTACAGGAAGAGGAGGAAGCCAAGGCAGAGCTACCGAACTCAAGAATAACTGCCTTTAGGTGAGGGGAAAACCAAGCTACTGCCTGGGATGAAACCCCCCTGGGAACTTGCAAGCCCCTCTGTCAGCAGGTATCAGTCAGCTTTGTACAGGGGCAGTCTCAGGGGACATCTGCCCAACTGAGGGCATGGAATCAGAACAGCGGCTCAACTAACATTTATTTAATTAGGAGTGCAGAGTACTCAGGGGAAGGAAGACCCTTGCCTAACATGTTCCAGACCCTGAGTTAATGCCCAGCATTGCACTGCAATTATAATTAAAATTAATTTTAAAAATTTTAAAAAGGAAGGAAGGGAGGAAGGAAGGAACGAAGGAACGAAGGAAGGAAAGAAATAAGGAAGGAGTTGCCAGTTAGCAAAAGAGTTAGCCAAAGGTGAGAAACAGAAGATGCCCCAGTGATACGGGGGCCAGGAGAGTCTTGTTCCTTATCCAGGTTCTGCTGTTCTAGGAGCTTTGAGCTGAAGGTCCCAGGCTAGTCACACCCAGTCTCTCTAGTCTTTGCCTTGTTCATTTGTAAAGGAGGATTTAGAATTTTCATAATTTCCTTGGAGACAAGGGCAGCCCGTCTGCATTGTAATCTCTCGGGACTAGTGAGGAAGAAATCCAAGAGAAGGGGAAAGGCAGCCATGGTGAACTTCTCAGCAATCTCACTCTGGCTTCCAATCTCTTTTACATCGGAAATTGTATAGGTGAGGTCATTTATTGACCTTAAGCAGAGCATTCACAGGTCATCAAGGAAACTGTATGCACCAGAGAAAGCAGGGAACTACTCACAAGCGAGTGAGAAAAGTTGCTGTAACTGTGAACTTGAAGGTTCTCAACCAACAGCATAGCTTGAAGACTCAGAAAATGAAAACCTGCCAGAAATGTGAGGAGGAACAGAACGGGCTACAGTGACCAAGAAACACAGCAATTCAGCACCTGCTAAGTAGAAATCCCGGGCCATGCTTGACTCCCAGGGAGGTGTCTCTCAGGTCTGAGGCTAAAACAAACAAAAAGCAACGAAGGAAAAGGAGTTTCGGGGCACTGAGTTCTCCATGGACAGGGCTGTCCTAATCACAGAGGGCAGTCTCATCCGGTAGGAGTTTTTTTTTTTTTTTTTTTTTTTTTTTTTAAAGCTTCACTGGTTTATTCAATGTGCCTTAAGATATTTTCTGAACCTACATAAATATTTTAGTATTGCTACTACTAAAGGATTATTTGTGTATGATATTTGTTAGAAAGCTTTATATTTATTATCAATTTAATCTTGATAATGGGGCTGTATAGGTGGATATTTTTTTTTATTGAGAAAAGGAAAAAAAAACAAGTTTCCGCCTCCTCCCAGCCTCCCATTTCCCTCCCCCTCCTCCCACCCTTCTCCTCCTCCCCCTACTCCTGTCCCCCTCCCTCTCCAGTCCAAAGAGCAGTCAGGGTTCCCTGCCCTGTGGAAAGTCCAAGGTCCTCCCCTCTCCGTCCATGTCTAGGATGGTGAACATCCAAACTGGCTAGGCTCCCACAAAGCCAGAACATGAAGTAGGATCAAAACCCCGTGCCATTGTCCTTGGCTTCTCATCATCCCTCATTGTTCGCCATGTTCAGAGAGTCCGGTTTTATCCCATGCTTTTTCAGTCAGAGTCCAGCTGGCCTCTTGAGCTCCCAATAGATCAGCCCCACTGTCTCAGTGGGTGGGTGCACCCCTCGCGGTCCTGACTTCCTTGCTCATCTTCTCCCTCCTTCCGCTCCTCATTGGAACCTTGGGAGCTCAGTCCAGTGCTCCCGTATGGGTCTCTGTCTCTATCTCCATCCATCACCAGATGAAGGTTCTATGGTGATATGCAAGATATTAGTCAGTATTGCCATAGGATAGGGTCGTTTCAGGTTCCTTATCCTCATCTGCCCAAGGAACTAACTGGGGACATCGCCTTGGGCTCCTGGGAGCCACTCTAGGTTCAAGTCTCTTGCCAGCCCTAAGGTGGCTCCCTTAACTAAGAATTGTGCTTCCGTGCTCCCCTATCCAGCCTTCCTTTATCCCAATCATCCTGTTTCCCCATGTTCCCCCCATCCTCCCCTTCTCACTTTTCTCTCCCCATCTCCCCTTACCCCCAACCCACCCCACCCCCAAGATCCCACTTTCCTCCCCGGCAATTTTGTCTACTTCCCATAGGCAAGAGAATAACTATATGTCTTGCCTTGGGTTCACCTTCTTATTTAGCTTCTTTAGGTTCACCAATTGTAGACTCCATGACCCTTATTTATGGCTAGAAACCAATTATGAGTGAGTACATCTCATGTTCATCTTTTTGGGTCTGGGTTACCTCACTCAGGATAGTGTTTTCTATTTCCATCCATTTGCATGCAAAATTCGAGAAGTCATTGTTTTTTACCGCAGTGTAGTACTCTACTGTGTATATATTCCACACTTTCTTCATCCATTCTTCCATTGAAGGACATCTAGGTTGTTTCCAGGATCTGGCTATTACAAATAATACTGCTATGAACATAGTTGAACAAATGCTTTTGTCATATGATCGGGCATCTCGTGGGTATACTCCCAAGAGTGGTATTGCTGGGTCCAGGGGTAGGTTGATCCCGAATTTCCTGAGAAACCGAAACACTGATTTCCAAAGTGGTTGCACAAGTTTGCATTCCCACCAGCAATGGATGAGGGTACCCCTTCCTCCACAACCTCTCCAGCAAAGGCTATCATTGGTGTTTTTGATTTTAGCCATTCCGACAGGTGTAAGATGATATCTCAAAGTTGTTTTGATTTGCATTTCCCTGATTGCTAAGGAGGTTGAGCATGACCTTAAGTGTCTTTTAGCCATTTGAACTTCTTCTGTTGAGAATTCTCTGTTCAGTTCAGTGCCCCATTTTTTAATTGGGTTAATTAGCATTTTAAAGTCTAGTTTCTTGAGTTTTCTATATATTTTGGAGATCAGACCTTTCTTGGGGTAACTCTAACCAAGGAAGTAAAAGATCTATTTGACAAGAACTTTAAGGCATTGAAGAAAGAAATTGAAGAGGATACCAGAAAATGGAAGGACCTCCCCTGCTCTTGGATTGGGAGGATCAACATAGTAAAAATGGCAATTCTACCAAAGGCAATTTATAGATTCAATGCAATCCCCATCAAGGTCCCATCAAAATTCTTCACAGATCTTGAGAGGACAATAATCAACTTTATATGGAAAAACAAAAAACCCAGGATAGCCAAAACAATCCTATACAATAAAGGATCTTCTGGAGGCATTACCATCCCTGACTTCAAACTCTATTACAGAGCTACAGTAATGAAAACAGTGTGGTACTGGCATAAAAACAGAGAAGTCGACCAATGGAATTGTATAGAAGACCCGGATTTTAACCCACAAACCTATGAACACCTCATTTTCGATAAAGGAGCTAAAAGTATACAATGGAAGAAAGAAAGCATCTTTAACAAATGGTGCTGGCACAAGTGGATGTCAACCTGTAGAAGAATGAAAATAGACCCATATCTATCACCATGCACAAAACTCAAGTCCAAATGGATTAAAGACCTCAATATCAGTCCGAACACACTGAACCTGATAGAAGAGAAAGTGGGAAGTACCCTACAACAGATGGGCACAGGAGATCGCTTCCTAGGTATAACCCCAGCAGCACAGACATTAAGGGCAACATTGAATAAATGGGACCTACTAAAACTGAGAAGCTTCTGTAAAGCAAAGGACACTGTCACTAAGACAAAAAGGCAACCTACTGACTGGGAGAAGATCTTTACCGGTAGGAGTTTTACTAGGAGTTAAAGTGATACCCAAGATAGCGGTGAGTTAAGGTGAGGCTTGTGTTTCTCTAGCTTTCTGTCTTTCATGAAAGAGCACTAAGGTGAGGGCAGAACCAGCCAGTACCTGGTGCTGGAGAAGACAGGGAATCCCTGAACCCCATGAGGAGTCTGAGATAAGCAAAAGGAAGCAGCTCATTGGTTATGGCTTCCCCGAGAGTCTGACTCCTCCCTGAACCACGAGTGAAATCCCCACGTTCCCTGGGTCACACAGGCATTGTGTCCATGCCTCACACACCAGCCTTCAAAACAGATGTTCCCAGAGGGCATTTTATCTCTGTTCCCATTATTCAGAAAAGAAAGTTGGGATTCATAGGAGCTTAGTGACTTGTCCCTGCTAGCAGCTTGCTGGTGACATACAAAACCACTTCTCCAGCACAGTGTAATGGCAACACTCTCATCCTTTACATCTCAGGTCAAACCTCCCTTTCCTGCTTCCCAGCAGGAGTCAGTACCCTGTGTTTTTAATGTCTACCACCTATGCTGGTCAGTTTTGTTGTTGTTGTTGTTTCGGTTTTTTTTATCAGTTTGACACAAACTTAGACATACCTGGGAAGATAAAATCTCACCTGAAAATTTCCTCCATCAGATTGGCCTTTGGGCATGTTGGTGAGGCATTTTCTTGACTGCTATTGTTTCTAACCAGGTCTCCAGGGGCCCATGCAAGAACCTCTTCTCCCCCAGACTCCCACAGGAGCAGTCTTTCCCTCACTTCCTGTGAGAGTTTCCAAGGTAGTGTTACACAGTTGAGGGAACTGCATGATTGTGGGGGGCTCTTCCAATTCCCACTGTTCTTACTCTTTTCCCTAGGACACCCACACACACACACCCTACAGAAGAGTTGCCAATGTGCTGTGCAGTGCGGTTCTTCCTCCCACTCCAGGACAAGTTCCAGCTTCTCCAGGAAAGTCTCCCTGTACACATTGCTTTGTGTTCCTAAGGCAGCCTAAAACGTAGATGAGCTTGGGCCTCGGCATCCAGCTGTTGAAGCAAAGCCTTCATGATTACAGAACCAGGAGATGGAGAGACATTAAGGCCAGGTGTAAGTTCACAGAGAGAGGAAGTGACGTATGGGATTTGAAGTCAGACCTGCCTAACTCCGGGAACCTGCCATCTCACACCATACAGGTTCTATTCTGTACGCTTGGCTACAGGTGATCAGTGGCTTTCCCTCCAGATGACGCACATGTCCTAGTCACCAGAAAGACACTTGGGCTAAACCAGACAGCATCTGAGAGTGTCCTGCTTCCTCATGAGAGCATTCGAGGAGAAGGCTACTGATTGACGTGGGTTGTAATAATAGTCATTTGAGTGTAATTGCTCCTTGAATTCCAGCCAACGCGGGACACACTGAGATGCAGCTGTACAATGTGTCTGGGTTCTCCCACACGGCACAGTCGGGAACAGGATGGTCAGCAGTGAAGCCAAGTGGGGGCTGAAAGAAGCCTGTCGGTTGCATCTTGATCTGCTCAAGACCCTGGAGGGAGGGAGAAGAAAGTTTGGGGTTGAAAATATAGTTCCTTTATGTCTACTGTTTCAATTAAAAGGGATAAAAATAAAAAAAAAAGTTATTTCTTCCTTAGTAGGAAGCCACAGGCACAGGAATAAAAACCAGCAAGAGGGTGTGATAGTCACCGTAATCTGGCTGTGCCACAAGAGCTGGGAAAACTCCCCAAGCAAGGCCTTACAAGGGCAGTGACATAAACTGCTCATTGAGTAGAACAACATTGGGGTAGTAGGGCAGACCTGGGCAGAAGAGCAGCCTGACGGAGGTTAAGAGGCAGAGCCAGCGTGCTATGCTGAAAGTCACGCAAAGGGTGCTGGGTCAGGTATATCTACTGTTCTGCCACAGGCTGACAGGTGACCTCATGTAAGTTAGTGTGCCTTTGTACCACTCCGGTTTCTCCCAGATGAGCCCCCATGGCTCATGGAAAGGCCAAGCACTCATCCCAGGGCCTCCTAGGAGAGGAAGTGGAAAGATGTTTGGATTGGAAACAAGCCAAAAAGGGTCATTTTCACTTGCCTAGGTTTACGCTAAAGCTACACTGTCCTCTCGCCTATGAGAACCACTGCCCTCTGCATCTACTCCGTGATGGAGATGACAGGGAACTGGGAAGCCTCTCTGAACTGCCTGCACACTTTCCTATGTGCCTCAGCCTGCTGGGGAAGTGGGCAAAGTTGGGAGTGGTGACTAACAAGAGTCTTCCCTTCACACCTTCTCCTATGAAACAGGGCAGAGAGGAAGGAGGGACATCCCCTGACTAAGTCCAGCCATCTCCCCATATTTAGCACCACACCCAACCGGTGCCTGGAAATTAAACTAAATCAAACAAAAAACAAAGCAGTTAGATACCAGGACAAACTGGAAGACCACCGGGGTAGACCAGAGAGCAGCTAAGGGTATCTCAAAGAAAGGGAAAGGCATCATGGGCATCAATAACCATGAGCTGAAGGTGTACCACAGTTGAAGACAGAGGGAGCCAATCATCTATCGCTTTGCAATTTAGTTGTGAGCTTCCAAGAATAAATCAAAGGCACCAAAAGGTGAAACAATTGCCCACAGGTAGACAGCAAACTTGAGGTGTGTGGCCCCATTTGGCTCTGTGTTGACTGCACTGGTCACCTGGGAAGGTCAGGAAATATGGGGTCTGTTATGTCTTCTAACGTTTGAGCAAGATGATTTTTTCTCTGTGCTCCACGTCACCATACTAAAAATGTCAAATAAAATATTTTTGACAGAATATTTATTGCCTTAGGTCTATTGGCATTCACTCTGTCCACAGCACACAGAAGACTGGAAGTGCCAGGGAACCGGTACTCTCAGGAACTGATGAGTGTCAGGGGAACATTGTCTCAGTTCCCTCGCCCCTTGCCAGCAATCAGAGTAAGATGCTCCCCTATTCCCAGAGATTCCCCATAGAACAACACACCTCTGTCCATCCACTGTGGTACCTACTTGATAACACACTTTCCGCATTCACCCACCAGCGCTCAGGGCCCCTTAAATAACACTTCCACTCCATCCTCTTGGATTGAGGGAGCTACACTAAGCTAACTGGTGCAGCCCAGGTTCCTGCCATCTTCTTGCTCTGCCATCTCCTCCTCATCCCTAGTACTGCCTCCCACTCTGCTTTGTCTTCTTTGTTACAGGCATAGCTGTGCCCTGGATTACAAGGAACTCTCAGAGAAGCAATTTTCCTTCCCATTCTTTTCAAGCATCTTGGGTGAGACTTTGTTTGCAAGGGAGCCTGGAGTCACACTCGGGTTCGAGTCTGTTAATAAGAAGGAGAATAGGTATTCGCAGTGGGAGACTTAAATTCTCTGCTTTAAAATTGATGGGTATCTACTTATTTTCTGTCTGGCAATACACACCTACGTCAAGGTACTGTTTCCTGAAGTACCAGAGCACAGCGAGAGCAATTCTGTCTTTCATAGAAGAGACTGTGTCTCTGAGATGCAAGGCTTCCCTGAGTTCACAGCTAAGCCGCAAGAGGCACAGTGAAGCTCCGATGCCGGGTCCTGTTCTGTAATTATTTTGCCTTCCTTTATACGGAAGAATTTTACCTGGTTTGACATCCTAGCTTTGAAGGAGCTAGGACTGGGATCCAGGGAAAGCCAGACAACACACAGAGAAAAATAATCCATATTGGGTGAGTGCCCAGGAGCCCCAGCCATCTGCCTGCTGCTTCCTTCCATGGCACCTGCCCTGGACTGACCACTTGCAAATAGTCCGTGCCCAGCCCAGGCCCATGCCTATGGCACCATGAGCTGTGGCTGTGCTATCTGGCTCAGAGAGTGCAGCAGGACCTGACCTTTCTAAATAAAACATCTACCCCCCAAAGAGACAGCAGCTCCCATTGTCCTTGTTGCCTGGGCAGCCCCTTCTGGGCTCAGCTCGTGAACCTTGAATTGAATTGAATTGTACTCTCCCAGGATAGGAGCATTTATTCTCTTGGGCCTGGCTGTTGTCATCTAAGAACTAGACAGTACAGAGGGACTGAGCCACTAGGGTCCCCAAATCCTCCATAAAGCCATCCCCTTGCTGTCGTCAGTGTCGGTTGCCTAGCAACTGCCTTTGGCAGATGGTGGTACAGAGAGCATGCCAATCTCTCACAGGGCTAAAAATACATTCCGACGACAACAGGTCTATTTTAAAAGATACAAGGCGCTCCCAACGTCTTCCCTTGTCTGTGAGGAACCATACTATACCAGCTTGCTCTGACAGTGTGGAAGGGAGCATTCAAGGGGAAAAAAACAAAAAACAACCAAACAAACAAAAACCACAGGCCAAGCACAAAAGGAGTGCTCCAGACATTGACATGGAATAAGAGAGATGGGAGGAAGAAAGGAGAAAAGAACTAGCAAAGTGGGAAGAAATATCTAGAGCCTGGCTGTTGTCATGCGAGAACTAGACAGCACAGAGGGACTGAGCCAATAGGGTCCCCAGATCCTCCATGAAGCCATTAGCAAGCCTTATCTAGTCCTATTTTTAAGCTATTCAGGAGGGTGGGGTTAAGGAAACAAGATCATAAATCAGAGAAGCCTAGGGATGGAAGAAACAAGCTCCCATTTCACAGCTGGGGAAGCAGACGCATGAAGATGGGCATTGGCTCATTGTCCTGCTCATAGGGTACAATCTCTGGAGACTGTCAGCCTCTGGCCAGCTCAGCCTATCCAATCACTACCAGTGCAGGAGCAAATCCATCTGAGCATGTGCATACCATTTGCATATTAACTCATTTGTACAGCTACACAAGGAGCCTCATGTACACACTCACTTGTACACTCATGTCTGTAGCCACCCACTGATATACTCACACTTATACTAACACATGTGGTTGCTCACTTACTCATGTGCTCCTTTCTGTGGCTATTCGTTATATGCACACATGCATGAGATTATTTAGACCGTCATATACACATCCATGCTGTAGTCATTCATTTATGTTTTCTTGTGTATGCACTCATGCATGTCATCATTCATTTATGCAGAAGATATTTATTAAGTCCCTGCTGCCCTATTGGACCACACCCTGGAGGGCAACTACACATGATCCTCACATCCTGTTACTTGTAGCCTCCTAGGAAAGATAGGTACTGGACAGACAAGAACAAGGTGACCCATTGCTGCAGCCACTAGTATCTCATCCAAGTCTGGCCCTATTTACAGCCTCTACAGCCTCCGGCCATTACTTAATTGAGACCGTAAGAAAAAGTACGGGTGGCTCAGTCACATTTGAATTTCCAGTGAACAAAATATTAAATAAGTTTATGCCAGGAAGGCACTACTCAGAGTTGAGATTTAATCACACCCTCTGAGATTTCCTAGGTCTGCTTTATCAAATGAAAAACAAAACAAAACCTTGTTTCCTTGCAGGGTTATTCTATGAATTAAAGGACAACATGGAGACTCCCGTGCAGGCAAGTAGGTCCCAGTTGCTGCCCTCTCCAAATAGGACCTGTGTCTCTGGGCAGTTACTGACCGGGATAACCCAGTTATGGAAAGGGGAGAAATGCATGGATCCAAGTCCCTTCTCTACAGATCTGACGGCGGTGGGGGGGGGGGGGTGGATGGAAGGAACACAGCTTTATCCTGAGGCTAAGCCAAGAGGTGAGGGACACCACATGGTGATGGTGACAAGTGAATTGGCAAAGGAACTAAGAACCAAGAGACCAGAGGGGGCAGTGTGGGGTCAGCAGCTCTCTGTTGGTCGCTTGTTGCAAGTGAAGATGCCAAGGCTGGAGCAGACGCTTCCCGAATCAGAATGTCTACTGAAGGATATGCCCTTTAAGCAAAATCCCTGCTAAGATTATGATGTTTGAGAGCCACTGGCTTGGGCCTTGGAGAGGAACTCCCTGGGGAGTCATGATCACAAAATGCCGCTTTGGAATGTGGGGTCCTGGCCTGGATCCTGGAGCAAGAGAAAAGGACCTTAGTAAGAAACTGGGCAAAACCCAAAATAAGTCAGTAGCTTCGTTAATGGGAAGCCCATGTTAATTTCTTCGCTTTGATCGTTGTTCCGTGGTTACATAAGACATGAGCACCAGTGAACGCTCAGGGAAGGATCTATGGGGACTTTCTGTGCTGTGATTGCTACTCTTGTGTAAATCTCAAATTATTTCCAAATTAAAAGTCTAGAGGGAACAAGGGGGAGTGGCAAGGAGTCTGTTTTGGCTCAGAGCCCATCATGGGCCTTGCCCAGTCCACCACAAACACGGTGTGGAAGCTGACTGCTCCAAGCTGGCATTAACTAAGCCAACACAGGTAGTTGAGAGCCCCCTCTCAAAACGCACAGGAGGTACCCAGGCGTGTTGTTTCTCTTCCCTGCCGCTCACACTGGGGCCTAAATGTCAAGCCCAGTGAATTACATTTTAATCTGTGTTATCAACCTGGCCAAGGACTTAATTGGATGTCAGGCACACCCGCTGGAGAGTTTGCATAATTCATCAGGATGGAGGCTGGGGAGGCCTTTCATCATAGGCCAGGGAGGAGGAAGAGAGGAGGGAGAGGGAAGAAAAGAGCAGGAGATGAGGAGAGGATGGAGGGGAGAGGACGAAGGGGAGACAGGAGTTGGTGAGGGAAAGGCCTAGGAAGAGAAAGGAGAGAAGTTAAGAAAGAGCGGAGCTGGAGATGGAGTCAGGTCAGGGAAGGGGAGGGTGGAAGAACCGGAAAAGAAAGGGAGCTGGTGGGGTTGGGAAATGGACCCAAAACAACTCTCTCATCAGGCAGCCAGCCACTCTGCATTGAGGTCTCCATTCATCCTGCCAGGAAAACTTCCCAGGGTCTCCTCTAGAATGCTGAGCTGATTGTTAATATCTTACTGACAATGTTAACCAAAACATCTGCCTTTGCAACCATGAATCCTCTCCTTCAGAAGATAACATCTGCCTGGGAGGAGTCTTGGTTGAATGGCCAAAGGGGGGGCTTCCAACTCAGGCTATAGAAGAAGCTGTCTCTATCAACTAAGCCCATCAGAACTTGAAAGCCCTTCACTTGAGCTCTCTGCCATCACACTTGCCCCAGCTATGCCCTGTTCCCCACTGACCCTGCATACTGTCCATCTTTCTTTACATGATGCCCATTTACAAACCCACGTGTGTAGAAGCCTTGGGAGGTCCTTGTGTTCACAGACAGGCACTAGAGAAACCTGGAATGTTAAACCCCCAAGGTTCCTTCAAGGGAAGGAATGTGTAACCTGTAATCCACTCAGAAGGCTGGGAGTGTCCATGGTTAACAGCCTGGTGGGTGGCCTTTGCTTTATCTGTGACCAAGACCATACAGGAGCCTCCCTTAGACCCTTATCTTGAGCTTGTTTTTCTCAGTCAATCTATAAAAACCCTCTCTAAGGTAGACTTCAAGCGTTCTTTACAAAGAGTCTCGATGTAGTCACATCTGATCTTTATTTAACTTACTTTGTGATTTATTGTAAACCCAGGATTAATTATCACCAAGAAAGTTTTCAACAAATTGTGCTGTGCCTAAATATTCCTAAAACAATACCAGCTATTTGCTATATTGAACCAAACTATCTTCCAGCCTCCTGTGGGTCATTACTCTGCTGTCCATGGTGGTCTCAGAGACCCCCCTCATATATTAATTAACAGTTACAGAAAATTTCTCCTAAAATATAATATTTCATAATAATAATTGTTTGTTGTACACATTTTCTGTGAGTTCAGAATCCAGATGCAGCATCTGGGAGCCTCTGGCTCTAGCTGTTTCTTGAGACTGGAAGAAAGCTATTGACTTGGGCTGTGGTCTCAACTCAAGGTACACAGAGGGAAATTTTGCCTCCAAACAGGGCTGCATGGCAGTTGGTGGGTTCAGTTCCGAGATGGTCCCTGGACAATAGATTCCAGGTGCTCACTCAGATCCACTGCCAGTCACAGGTCTCCTTCAGTTCCTTGTCATGTGGGCCCCTAAAGAAGCTAACAGATGGGGAACTGAGTGGACTCAGAGGAATGAACTAATAAGCAGGAAAGACTACTGAGCACAGAAGCCACAATCCTTCCACACCTGCTCGCAGAAGTGATGGAATGTTGTCACATTTCTGTTTCTTGAAGTGAATCCCTATCCCAAGCCCACACTTGAGGGTAGAGTCAAGGGCTGAGCAGCAGACCCATGTGCCTACTTCAATGCTTCATGGCAATTCTTATTCTAGAGCCCTGGCCATGCCCTGATAGCTCTACCCACCTACCAGTACCTCACGGACAGTCTCCAATAGACTGAGACCCAACCCACAATCACACCTCAGAAATGATCCTAGAAGGCCCAGGCTGTGTCACCAGCCTCCTACTTGACAGTGCTTCCCTACCGAGGCTGAGTCACTCTGAGGCACAGGCTTCTCCTCTCCTGGCCCTATGCTCCCCCTACGCTGAGGATAGGTTAGATCAGACCTCCAAGCTAGAGTTTTCCTAAGGTCCATACAATATGTCACAATACTCGTGTGTGTGTGTGTGTGTGTGTGTGTGTGTGCGTGTGTGTGTGTGTATGCATGTTTACATGTGTACATGTGATGGGGTGTGTGGAGGCCAGAGGCCAAAATCAGGTGTCTTCCTCAATTGTTTCTCTACCTTAATTTTTAAGACAGGGTCTCTCACACCAAGCCTGGAGTTCATCAATTGGCTAGACTGACTGCTCAGGAAGCCCCAAGGACTTTCCTTTTCCGCTTCCCGAGCACTGGGATTACAGGCCTGAGTCACTGCACCTGGCTTTTTATATAGATGCTAAGAATCAGAATTCAGGCCCTCAAGCTTGCATGGTAAGCTTTACCCACTGAACCATCTCCCCAGCCCCTGAGCCATTTCTTAAGACAGAAGCAGATTAAGAAACCATGGGACAAAGAGCATCTGACATTCCAGTGTCACTTGACTGTCCCTGTGATTAGTTCTATCTCACTCCTGGCCCAAATGTCATGAGTCAGGCTCTCCCTGGAGATCCATGTCCTTTTCCCCACTTTACCCTACAACTCAGAGCTCTGTGCCCACGTCAGGAGGTGACCTATCCTTGCCCCTTTACCCAGATCCTTCCTGTCCAAAGGTTCATGCCAAAGGCAACCAACAGCTAATCACACAGATGAAATCACTTTTATGAATGATTTTCTCTTAAGATTTAAAAAGCACTCCATTTTTTCATCCATTTACACATTCCAAAAATGTTTCCCATCTGTTGTCTCATTTAATCTATCAAAAGTTATTGGGTGGGTTGAAGATAATGCAACCATGGCAGAGCTGCAGGGGGAAAACATTTCTGGCATATTCTGAGATCTCTCTGCCTAAGCTTGACAGCGTGCCAAGCCCTTTCCACTAGTAAAATGCTCCTTATTCTTATTAAATCACAGGAGATTATCTATAGTTACTACCTTCATTCCCAAAAGGAGAAAACTGACAAAGATATTTTAAAATAAGTATATCCATTGTCCTTGAACTAATAAATAATCAAAGTCATGATTTAATCCCTGATCCCAGAGTCCAATTAACCATAAAACTTTCCAATCACAAAACCTCAGGGAGTTAAAGAGATTTGTTCTGGTCCTTCACAGAAATGATTTTGTATTTTCTATAACAAAATCCCTGGGGCCGGGTACTTTTAGAAAAAAAAGAGGTTCTTGGTTCTTGTAGTTTGGAGGCTGAATATTAAAGATAAACCCCATTGGCTCAGCCTTTGATGATGGTCTCTTGATGGCTAGAATTTGTACAAAACAATTACATAATAATGCAAGAAGCCTGTATTAGGAGTCAGAATTCTTCTTTTTCCCTGTTATTGCAGGAACTAATCAGGGCCCTGTCTACAATAACTGCATGAATCCCTTCCAGGACTACAGCCCGATAACCTACTCATATCCACCAGGCTCCACCTCTTAACTGCCTCAACATTACCACACTGGGGACCAAGCTTCCAAAGCACTCACTGATCTTTGGGGAACACATTCACACTACACCCAGACTGTAGGGCTCCATAGATCTGAGTGAGTACATAATCACTACTTGATCTCTGTTTTAAAATAAAGTAATATTTTGATTCTACAATCTGAGGAATGGCCTGAGCTCATTAACAAGTCCCTAAGTGATGCTAATGCAGCTAAGCCAATGAGCGCACACTGAGTAGTCAAAGCTCTACATTGCATTGGTCCTCAAAGTACCTGCCCCCTTCTCCCATGTGGGGTCTTCACAGGTATCCAGGATACAGCACTGGATAGAAAACTCAGATAAATGTTTTGCTCATGGCAAAGAAGAAAAGAGAAGAGAAAAGAACAGGAGAGAGAGAGAGAGAGAGAGAGAGAGAGAGAGAGAGAGGAAGAAAAGAGAAGAGAAGAGAAGGGCATTGCCGACTGGTAGTCAAGGAGTCCTGTATCCAGATCCCCTTCCTCTTTACTGCTCAGCTTTGTGCTTCACATTGACTTCACTTCCAGGTCAGTGCAATAATGCAAAGGCTGCTTTTCAGGACAGTGGGATGTCCTGAAAAAAAAAATGTAGTTTGCACTGGTGCGCCAAAGTCGTAGCAAGAAAAGATTATGATAAAGTCAGCTAAATGCAGCCCCTGAGTGCCTTTAAGTACTTTCTCCAACACAGGGAGATTCCAGGTGCTCCACTTCCCCTAAACCTGACTAGGGTATCTTTGACATTCAAACTAAATAGCAATGTCAAGGCTGTGGGGCAAGTAGAAGACATTGAACAAAGGAATGGGAAGATGGAAGTCAGGTCTGCTAGGTTATTCACACACTGGAAGCAGAGATCTCCTGGGTTATAACTGGGGTGAGTGGATCAAAGCAGATGAGGTTCAACACCTTAGACCCATCCAAGGCATGGCTGAGACAACTGGAGGTACTTCTCACCCTCCTGAGAAAGCAGTTCCTCAGCCTTGCTGAGGAATGATGTGCTTGCCTCACACGCCTGCTGGCAGACACACTATGCAGATGGAAAATTGAGAGCATCCCCTACATCCAGCCCCCTCCTCAGAATCCTCAGAATGAAGAGCAAGCAGCAGGCCTACCTGCACACCCCTAATGCCTAAAGGACACACTGTCTGGTTGCACCCCACACCTCAAGTGATCTTATAACTTTTGGGGTGTGTGTGTGTGTGTGTGTGTGTGTGTGTGTGTTATATGTGGGGGTATGAACACTAACTAGGTTAGTGTGTATAGAGGTCATAGGAAGAAACACTGGGCATCCTCTTGTGCTGTGGGATAATGCTCTCATATCAAATCTTATAAAGATTTGATGTGGGATTCCCCTCTGTATGCTGTGAATATGTTTTATTACTATTGGTTAATAAGGAAATCACTTTGAACTATGGCAGGGCAGAATATAGTAAGGCAGGAAATCCAATAGAGATAGAGGAGGAAAGAAGGCCGAGTCAGGAAGGTACCATGTAGCTGCTGAAGAAAAAAAGATGCTGCCAGAATCTTACCAGTAAACCACAGCCTCGTGGTGATACATAGATTAATAGAAATGGGTTAATTTAAGATTTAAGAGCTAGCTAAAAATATGCCTGAGCCATCAACCAAACAATGTTGTAATTAATATAGTTTCTATGTGATTATTCAGGTCTGGGCAGCTGGGAAATGAAAGTGTAGTCATTGTTTACAAAGATTTTTCACTCAAATTGATTTAATAAAATGCTGATTGGCCAGTAGCCAGGCAGGAAGTAAGTATAGGTGGGACAACCAGACTAGGAGAATTCTGGGAAGAGGAAAGGCAGTGACATAGTCATCAGCTAGATGCAGAGGAAGCAAGATGAGAATACCTTACTGAGAAAAGGTACCAAGCCATGTCAGTAAACATAGATAAGAATTATGGGTCAACTTAAGCTGTAAGAGCTAGTTAGTAATAAGCCTGAGCTAATAGACCAAACAGTTTATAATTAATATAAGCCTCTGTATATTTCTTTGGGACTGAATGGCTGCAGAACTGGGTGGGACAGAAACTTCCATCTACACTTCTGCATCAATCCCAGCCTTATTCTCTTTAACAGGGTCTCTCACTGAATATAGATCTAAGATCAGGTATCCAACAAGCCTCAGACATCCTCTTATCTCTCCCACTTGACTATACCCCCAAGTACTAGAGTTACAAATACATATGAGATCACATCCAACTTTCTGAGTGCTGGGATCCAAACTTGGTTCCTCATTCATGTGCAACAAGCTCTCTCACTCACTGTGCCACCTCCACAGCCCATTTTTTATATTGATGGTTCAAATCCAACCTTATCTTATGCTAGACTCTTCCTTGCACACATTGCTCCAAACCCACTGGATTTCTCCCTACCACTTTTAATGTGTTGATCCATCTGCCTGGCACTGCCCTGGCTCCAGCCACCAGCATCTTTTACTTGGATTACTGAAAAGTAGGAGACAGGGGGACTACCGCTAAAATAAGACCCCTTTCATCACCCCTCTGTAAGAAAGCTGCAAGGACTCCTGTCTAGACTAAAGCCACATCTTTTTATCTTGTAACTTTCTTACTGGTATGTTTTATATATTGAGCATATCCCTCCCCCTCTGTGTCCTACCCATCCTACACTTTCCCCCCTTCTCTCCTCCCACTAAGCCCCTTCTTTTCCCTAGATAATTTTCTACCTGCTTTATATATGCACACATGATTTTATGTATAGGAACCACAAATGAAAGAAAACATACTCGTTTCATTCTCCTCTTATGACTATCTCCAGTCCTATCCAATTTCCTGTCACTGACAGAACTCCATTCATCTTAAAGCTACAACCTTCCCAATGGTCTCCACAGCCTGACATGCTTACCGCTCTCTCATTTGTTCTTGGCCTCACTGCCTTCTCTTTTCTTATTCACTCCCATGCAGCCACACTAGCTTGTCCCATCCCCTTCCTCAAATGCATTAACCTTTACATGCGATATTTCCTCTTCCAGGCCTGCTCCCTCCTTCACATGCTTCTTAATTCCCTGTTCACATTTCATCTTGATAGTGAGGGCTCCCTGAGTAACCTATTTAAAGTTGCAACCCAACCCCAATGCTCAATGCCCTTTACTTAATATTTGTATAACAATAAATTACCTTCTAACCTGCTGCGTGCTTGACATGCATGCTATGTCTATTGTTCATTGTTCTCCATTGCCTCAGCTACAAAGTGAACTTGAAGAGCATATGGATTCTTATCTTGTTCAATGATACATTCCAGACATTCAATAGATGCCCAGTAAGTATTTATCGATTAAATAAATGAGCATGTGAAATACATCATCACTGCAGACAAGACTAAATACACAGTAAATATTTGTTATTTAAATATCAGCGCAGTATTGATCCATGGGCTAGATGCAAAAATGTGGCTCAGGCTGAGCCTGAGGACTCATAAGGATGTGCAGAAAGTGCCAAGTCCTCTGCTCGCGTCAACCATTATGGTCGCCATCGATTAGACAGGCTTCTGCAGAGAAATGAATAGAAATCCATTAAGTGTGGGGGGACAGAGAGAGAGTAAGAGATTGAATCCACACAGCACAGTGGAAGCTGACAAGTCCCAGGATCTGCTATTGGAAAGTAGGAGACACTATATGCAATCGGTGTAGTCCGAAAGCCTGAGGAAGGTAAGAGCTGTCAAAAAGCTCTGTCTGACACTGGCAGGCTAGAGACCCAAAAACTGATGCTTGAGCTTGTCCCAGGACAAAACAGTCAGGAGAGGAGGCTCTTCCTGCTATTCTTCTCTATTTAGACTTTCAGCTAAATGGATGAGGGCTATCCACAAAGGATAGGACTACCTCTAATCCTCATCTAAAAACACCTTCACAGACACATCCAGAATGATAGTTGACTGAACATCTGAGCACCAAGCTGCCCAAAGTTGGTACATAAAAGTAATTACACAGGCCCCTTGGGCTTGCCATGTCTTCTGTCTTCACACACCAACGTGCAGCTAACCAACAAGGCCCTGCCTGCCAAGAACCACTTCTCCATAGCTCATTAGTCTCGACTCTGAACTCTGCACCATTGTAAAAATGGCAGCCTCAGGTTCCCTCTGGACAAATGCCTGAGTGTTACCCTCTCTGCCTTTCCCCTGAGCGGTCCTGATAACCTGCTTTATTAATTGGCGTCTCTTCTCTCCCAGAACACTGTCCTTCCCAGACACACTCTGCCCACTCCTCCTGGGACTCTCGAAGACATGAGACAGCCATGCTGCCTGACAACCACTTCACCACTAAGTTATCAGGGACAGAATTTAGTAAACAGGAAGCCACAGAGAAAAAACACTGAGTCAGAGATGACACACAAAAACTAAGGTTGCCAGAGCTGCCTGAATTCCAGTCTGCATGGAGGTCCTTCACCTCCCCTGAGTACAGAGCCCCTGTTCTTGGGTTCCATGTCCTCCTGACTGCGGACAGTGTTTGCTACTGTGCATTTTACCCCACCACCTGCTCTAGGCCTCTATCATTTCTATTCTTCCCAAGGCCATCTTCGGAAGGCTGATTGGATCCTTGCAATGTTTAAAAAAGCAAGGAGAGTGTTCTGTTTGCTTTGCGTGATGCTGCCATAGGCACTTTGCAGGCCAGACTCTTTCCTTCTTTGGTGTGCGTGCTGGCCTCTGGGTTAGCTATGCCAAGAGATAACTCCCCTGGAACAGCCTCCTGGTGATGATGCTCAAAGGCAAAGCATCTGTGAGCCAGCTAGAAGCGTCATCCTGGTATCTCTTTTTAATTGGGTCCAATCACACACTGTCCCTAGCTAGCCCTGATACCATCTACCAGCACTGAATCACCTTCTTTGATGCTTCTGAGTTTTGGCAGTAAGTGCTCCTTTAAGTCTCGTTATTCTCTATGTGATACCAGCATAGTTCATACTAACTAGCTCACTCCCATCTAAGTAGACATGTGCTCTAAGTAGACACCGCTACATTATGGGTATTTGTTCCCTCTAAATTTCACATTGCAATGTAATCCCTAAAGTATACATTAGTGGATATGTAAGCAGGGCATTTGGGATGTAATTAGGATTAGATGAGATCATAAGGATGGAGCCTTGGTGATGATGTCAGTGGCTTTATAAGAAGATTCAAGTTAGGCACTTGCTGTCTCTCTGTGAGAAACCCTGCACCACCTGGGGACTCTGTCCCCTCTAGCGTGTGTTCTCCCTGGATGTGCTGTCTCCATTTTAGACCGCCCAGCCTCCAGAACCATGAACCAAATAAACCTTTACGCTTTATTAACTACTCAGTGTGTGGTATTCAGCCATAGCAGTAGAAGAAGAACCAAGAGAGATGCTCTCCGAGAGTGGAGAATGAAGCTGCTAGAGGTTTCCAGCAGGCAAAATAAAGACTTTATTTTAGACAATAAATGTCTTGAAGATAAGGAGCATTTTAATGAAGACAAAGGGGTTTGACCCCTTGTTACATATTAATTATTGTAGTTTGTCTATTGGGTGCTTATTGCGCACAGGACATTGCTCTGTGTGTTTTATCTATAGCTCCACATATTGAATAATTATCAAGAAGGAATGTTGTGATTGCTCTCTCTTGATAGACGAGGTAAACGAGACACACAGATGTTCCATACAGCCTCAAAGGGGCTTTGGGAGACCAGACAGATCTACATTTTTGACACAAAGGCCAGAATGAGAGAAATGTCACACGAGAAGGAAGGAGAGCATAAGCTTTTCTCCCATGGAATACACTTGCATGCCTCACTAACATGGAGAATTTGGTATGACCTTCAAGACATAACTTCAGATCTTGCTCTTCTGGAGATGTCTCCCTAACCAATCCCTGTCCCTAGCAAAGCTGGGCACTCCCTTATTTGATTTGTCCTGCCAGGAGTATAACACTGGTCCAGCCACACCAGCCCTAAGTAGCCTGTGCCTCCATATTTCACTCTCACTGGGCAGGGAACTCCCGGAAGGTAAGGTCCATTTGGGATTCCAAGGTCATCCCAAAGCTGTGGAGGGCACATAAGTGCTCAATAAACCCTCCTGACAATGCCGCTGCCTCCTTCACACCTCAGACTTGCCTGACAAAACTCATCTAGTCCTCAGAGACTGCCAGAGGGATGAGTGACAGAGGAAGGTGGCTAAACCACAGGGGAATATTCATGGCAGGAGAATCCACTACAGGGTGTAGCTGCTACTCTGCAGTTAATTCTCCATGTGACCTTGAGAAGAACCCTTTTCCAAAGGCCCTCCTCTCCATCAGCAAAACTTTCTCCATGGTCCTGAGACTCCTAATATCTGTGCCGGGCACATGATTCACCTAAATTTGTTAAACATGCCACTTTCCCCATAATTCGGGATCTTGATTTAATTTTAACAAATGTAGCAAAGTATGATGGAGAAACAATATTCTTTTTCCCTTTTCTAAAAGGCTTATCATTCTTTCCACTTCTAATCCTTCTCCCCTTTTGGAATATTGAGTTCCAAGAGTGAATAAATTATATCATCTCTGAGTTGCCAGCAATGTAGATCTCATAGTGGCCAGCAAAAGAGGGAGCAGTGGTCCTTTCTACCTACCCCAGGAAACAGCCTTACCTTTCAAAGTAAGATAGGCTTCTGACCATTGAAAGTAGCCCTGGAGAATGCCTGCCTTCACACCAATCTTGCCTGTTTCTCTGCTCAGTATTCATGTTGAGATTCTCTGAGGACAACCATTTCTGTCTGGAGAACCCTGACATAAGATATTTGCCCTCTCAGGGAAGGAGTGTTACTCTATGGCTTAATGGGGCAAAGGGTCCTTTGAATCCTGGCTGAGGAACTAATGGAGTTGACCAGAAACTTAAAACATACAGATACAAGAGAGGCGATTGAGACTCCTATATAGTAAGAGACAGAAATATCAACTATTTCTGGCTAATGCTGAGAAAATTGTCTTGCTTCTGGCTCTGGTTTGCTTTGCTTAAAGAGTCCAGACTGTAAGTGATACCTGCTGATGTCAGGAATGGCTGGATCTAGGTGTGTAAACTCCAGACTGTAAGCGATGCCTGCTGATGTCAGGAACGGCTGGATCTGGGTGTGTAAACTCCAGACTGTAAGCGATGCCTGCTGATGTCAGGAACGGCTGGATCTGGGTGTGTAGAGGAAGCTCATTAGGAGTGCACCTCTCTCCTTTTCTGCACAGATCATTTTCATCAATGTGTCAATCTACTCTCATGTAAAACCAAGCTGTGAATTCACCCCGGCAGATAATTCCATGGAAAAGGCTCTGTTTCCCTCTGGGTCACACAAAAGTCTCAGCAATGACTCTTGCTGTGTAACCTGAGCTGTGTGTCCATTCTGCAGCCATCCTTAGGGCCTTGGAGTAGAAACCATTAGCTGGCCAGGATAGGGAGTGAGGAGCTGTGTCGGATGCTTCCCTTCATGCTTCCCCATTAACTGAGGATGAGGAGGTAGCTTCCCAGTGGAAATGTTAACTCCAGAATCTGAGACCATACAGGGGAGGCTGCAAAGTGAGCAGTAGCGGGCAGATAAAGGGCTGAGGCCAGGTGTAAAGCACTACCGAATGGGCTATGAATCAGGAGCATCCTCTCTGAACCCCCTAGACCTGAACCCGGCAGAGCCAGAAACCAGGAAGCAGGTGTATGATGGACCGAGAGTACTGGAATTGCTTTACAGTTCGGACTCAAGAAGTAAGAAAAGGTTGGGGGAGGCAATGTTGGGTGGGTAAGAGGTGTGGAGGACTGGAGAGAAATTGGTGAAGGGAAACATGATTAAGATATATCGTGTGAAAAATTCTTTTCAATAAATAAAATCAGAAGGCTTTTCCAAAAGGAAGAGTAGGACAGGAAAGTCTGTTTTAAGATATGAGTGAACCGAAGACCATCAACAAATAGCTCCCGTGAGTAGTTATAGGAATCCCCTCCCCAACAAGAGGAAGCACGCATTCCTTTTAAGGGTGCATTAAGAACATGCCAAAAAAGCCAAAGCCATGGATCCTGGAACACACACAAACCAATTCAGAATAACAACCACAAAAAATTCATTCCAAACTGTAATAGAGTTTAGTTAGATATCAGTAAGAAATACAAGAGGAGAATCTCCAAACACTAGCATATTAAAGAGCCTATCTCTAGGTAATTTAAAACTTAAAAAAAAGCTCTCAAATGAAATTATGGAATACTTGAAGTGAATTTAAATCAGTATATAACATTCCCAAATTAATAGGATGCATCTAAAACCTGGAGGGAGGCTATCACCTTAGACATGTATATTAGGAAGAAGAAGAAACGTCATTCTTCGGAAAGTCTACAAGAAATTAGAAAACAACAAAATTAACCCAAAGACATCAGGAAGAACACAGTATGGGGCTGGAGAGGTGGCTCAGCAGTCAGGAGCTCTTCCAAAGGACCTGAGTTCGCTTCCCAGCACCCACATGGAGTGCTCACCACCACCTGTATCTCCAGTTCCCAGGAATCGCTGGCCTCCATGAACACCCACACAGCAGCAGACACAGACATATAAGTGAAAATGAAGATAACCCTTCTAAAAGAGCACAATAAAGCTAATATAAAAAATAAAATAAGTTTAAAAAGAAAGACAGGAGAAAAATCAGCCAGGCTGTGCTCTTTTTTATTTATTTATTTATTTATTTATTTATTTATTTATTTATTCAATATTCTGTCTGTATGCCTGAAGGCCAGCAGAGGGCGCCAGACCTCTTCACAGATGGTTGTGAGCCACCATGTGGTTGCTGGGAATTGAACTCAGGACCTTTGGAAGAGCAGGCAATGCTCTTAACCACTGAGCCATCTCTCCAGCCCCAGGCTGTGCTCTTTAGCTGATACCTTCACACCTTTGATCTTAGGAGCTATTGTAGTGTTCAATAATCTAAGTGGTGTGTGTCAGTCAAAGGACAGACATGTAGACACGTGATGGAGGGTCAGGGGCATCAAACACTTTTGTATCTCATTATGACTGTGGCTATACAGATCTATACAAGCGTTAAAACCTATAGGACTGTGCAGCTCCTAACTACTCAATACTGTGGGACTCTGCTTTTTATTTATTTTGCACACGCATTTGTAACAAATTTACTTGAAGAAGATTTTATCTTAAAAATTAACTTCCAAAGTTCTAAGCTAATTCAGGGGGGAAAGGAAAACGTTTTTGACAAATGGTCCTTGAAGGGTTCTCATGCATGTGGAACTGAGTCTTGAATCCTCTTCTCACCCACAAAAATAGCTGCAGGCAGCATCATTGGCGCATGCACAAAACTGAAAACCATGGAACAACTCGAAGAAAACACAAGGGGAACTATCTGCAGCCTTAGAAAGGACAAAGCTAACTTGAGAACATTAAAAGAACATGAAAAAGAAATCAAAGCGGTAGACCGCTAGGATTCATTTTTAAATCCCTGCTCTTAAGAAAACACCAACAAGAAAATGAAGTTGAAAATCTCAAATTAGGAGAACGAGTTGTAAAAATGTGGGCCTGACAAACTTGTGTCACATACATAAAGAGCACCAACAAATCAATAAGTGTCAAGACAGTTTTTAAAAAATAGGTAAAATAGCATGAAAGCCACTTCACAGAGAAAGGTTATTCATATGATTAATTAGCCGTGAACTGGGCCCATGACATTCATGCAAATTTGAACTATGGGTATGATTCCATGCCCACCAGAACGACTGTCACGGAAAAGATTGGCAACACAAATGTGGAGTCTGCGGGTCAAGAGGCACTGCCATGCATTGCTTCTAGAATGTAAAATCACACAGCCTTCTAGGACATCTGTTTGGGTTTCTTCTAAATGTAGGCATCTAGACATCAGGGGCCCATGGTGGTGCAGGATCTGGAAACTGTAGGAAAAAAGTCATGGCTCTGTCTCTAGTTGAGAATGCTTGAGCTCAGGTTTTGGTTTGAACCAATTGCAATCAGCCAAACTCACAGAATCAAACACTTATGAGTCACAAGCTCCGTTGAATTTTCATTAAACTCAATCGTGAAAAAGCAAAGAAGCCATTTATAAATAGAGTAATTTACACAAATCACTTTTTACACCTATTCTCCGATTATCTCCATTGGTTCTTCCTAACAATTTGTTTTACAAATACAGAAACTGGAAAATCCCAATGCCAGGTGATTCCCACAACCACACCCCAAGCTTCGTCTTTAGAAGGCAGGAAGGCAGGAGCTGGAACCCTACATCTGGAGTTCCTCAAATTGCCTTGGTTTCTAAGCTGTGTCTCCTTTGCTCTCCGGTGTTACAGGCTTGCCTAAGAGCACAGTAAATGTTGCTCTCCGCAGTTTCCGTTACTTGATCACATCAAATTTGAAATCAGCATCTACTGATGAGCATCCATGGCTTCCCCCCTCATTCACAAATTCCATGGGGTTCTGTTGCAAGGTCTTTACTCTTGTCAAGCAGTTAGAGCTGCCTGGAATGTAGTGACAAAAGCTACTGTGACTGAGTGTGAAAGAGCTGGCTAAAGCTGTAATTAGCCCTGAGTGATGTCAGCCTAGGCATTCCTCCTCTGTGATGTCAGCTTCCTCACCTGTAATGCAAGGAGCTCGGGCCGAAGGAGTTTTCTAAGGATTTGTGGCTGGAGGATTAGTATTCTGCTACAATCTCTAACTCGAGCATTTCTCAGTCCAAAACAAAAATTAAGTGCCATTGGGCCAAAGAGATAAACCTCTATACAGAGAAAATCCCAAGACCTGGAATAAATCATCTTCCATTCCCTTGTCCAAGGAGCGATAAGGAACTAGGGTGTCTCGTTGTGCCAGTTCTGAGTTGATTTGCGGGTGTGGGTGTGCACATGCTGTGTGTGTGTGTGTGTGCATGTGGGTGTGTGTACCTATGTGTTCCTCTCCGTGTGTGTGTGGGGGGGGGGTGGGGAGAGAGAGAGAGAGAGAGAGAGAGAGAGAGAGAGAGAGAGAGAGAGAGATCGCGTTCACAGGACCCACTCCTAGTTTCATTGAGAGCAAACGTTATCCCTTTGGAACAAGGCCCCTCCCCGGAATAGAGACATCTTCCCAGATCTTGAGCAGCCTTTCCCCATGCCGATGCAGTGCAGTCCTCACCACTGGGTGGCAGTAGCTGTCACTTGACAATTCAGAAAAGGGTGTGGGAAGAGCCAGGGGAGCTGCCTGCTTTGAGAAAACTAGGCCGAAGCCTGCTTGTTACATCACTTCTAATCGAAGCAGCCAGTTCAGTCTGGATTTTTCTGTATCACAGGCAACAATGCTAGGAAGCTTTCAGGCTCTCCTGTGCGTTTCAACACTAATTGTTAGACCTGAAATCAGACTTCAGTTTCCAGAACCTGGGCCTGGAGGCCCTGCCTACCTTCTCTTTGTGCAGGCCTCCACTCCTGAGGCTTATTGCTGGCCATCCCGAGCTAGAGTCTCACTCACCGTCACTCTTCAAATGTGCTTCTTGCCTTATATTTAAAGCCATTTCCTTCACCGAGTATTTACTAGCTGATACCGCCTAGAATGGGGGGCTGGGACTTCATAAGCAATCATTATTTACTTACTGAGCACGGGAATGATTTGAATATAAACTATCTCCCATAGGCTCACAGGTCACATGCTTGGACCCCAGTTGGTGGTGCTATTTAGGGAGGCTTCAGCCCAGCCTGCCCCCTACTCCCAGTCTCTTCCCTTCTCTCTACTTCCTGTCCACCATGAGGTGTGCGGCCTCCTCCTCATATTCGTGTGCCTTTGTGATGCTCAGTACGCACACTTGGGACCACACAACTATGGGCTGAACCTTCTAGAACTATGGGCTAAAATAAATCATTCCCTGTCAGCAGTGTCCTCTCGAGTAGCTGGTCAGAATGGCACAAAGCTGTCTAATAAATCTTCCTACTGGGTGCAGAAGCGTCATGTGATCTAGGACTCATATCAATGACTCGGAGATCAATAGATTCCCTGCGGCCCTGAACTGAGTCCAAAACCGAGGCCAAGCGTTTGAGCCTGACTCCAAAGGTTCTGCCTTCGGCTTTTCCTACAGAGAGAATATGAGCTGCCCAAAGCACGGGAGCAGCAGGCAGGGGACAGTGTCATTTCCAGTGTGGGTACAAACTGGCTGTCTCAGACAGTGTCATTAGGGCCTTGGTGGGTTTGTCCTGTAGATCCAGTACTAACCTGAGCTCTGTGATTTAAAATGAGACAGTTCTCCTTGACCCTGAATGAACCTCCTGCACGCCTAGAGTGAGGTAACTGGACTGGTCAGCATTTGCCATGTGTGGCTAGTTACCAAAGTGAGCTCGGGTCTTCCCGGGACGTGTGGGTCTTTGGACCCCACTCCAGATCTGCTGAAACCACTTCTACAAGGGAAGGCCTAGAGATCTATTTTTAGCAAGTGAGTCAGATGATTCTCAGGACCAGGGAAGTCAGGCAAACACTCTGGATGATCATGATGGCTCCCAGCTCTGTCCTTGTTGATCCTGCCACCACACCATGGGCTTCTGGCCCACCTCTGCATGCTGGCATTGCAAACCTGACTTCCCCCTGGAATCCGGCCCCTCGTGCCTCCCTAGTCCGCGTGGATGTGAAAGCGCCTCCCTTCTTGCAGGGCACTTAGGTCCTCAGGGGAGCTGCAACTGTTTAAATAATGAATGGAATTTTCAGCAGCATTTGGAATTCTCTTAAGCAACAGAAACACGATTGCAGAAATGCTCCTTGAAATCTGCCCTTTCTGTGGGTGGCAAGGAAGACTAGTGCGACTTTTCCCAGACTCTCTTGCCATACAGAACAGGCCATTTGGGGAAAGACTTGACTCCCAACTTCCACACTGTTCACCTGCAAGGTATCATTTTCTCCATTGCCCTGGAGGAGATTCCAAAGATCCCTGAGTCAGAAGTTATTTCAGGAGCCAAACAGGATGGCTGGCCCCTGCCCTTAGTAGGAAACTTCACAGGAAAAATAAAAGATATAAAAAAAAAAATGGAGAAGCCCCCAGGCACAAAACCAGTCAGCCCTAGTCTACTGACTCCTGGCCGAAATTCCTTGCTGCTCTAATCACAGTCGTCTGAAAAAATAGAGTGAGCATAATTGGCCGTTTGGTGTGTTTGGGTCTGGGGGGTTCGGGTTGTTTATTTGTCCCCTTTCTGCTACAGTCCCCGAAAATAACTGCCCTCACTCACATGAAACAAACCTGACCTTCTTACTGCTAGGCTGTACCTTTGGGTTAACAAAGCACTGTGTTAAGATTTAGGATCCTAGTATGGGCTGGAAGACCAATGTATCAGTCAGCAGTTGATGTAATAGCGCTACATAACAACCACCCCAATACCTGGTGACTCCGAGGGTGACACAAACCAGCTCCAGTCCACGCCACCGTTTCCTGCTAGACATCTTTCCAGTCCTTCCTCCTCCTGTTTGTAGAGACTCATCAAATGGTTACCTGTGCAACCTTGCCAGCCCGGTGCTTCTCTTTCTGTTTTCAAGTAATGCAACAACGAATTCTAAGACCCAGTGAAACTGTATGCAATGAGAAGGAGGCTGGAGGGGGAAGAAAGATGTGAACTGAAATCATTCAAACACATCCAGAGAAAGCAAGGAAATTGATGGACTGGAATACACAGGAGGGGCTGCAGGGAGAAAAGGGCAAGGGGAAAATGCTAAAAGTAGATTTTAGTTAAAACATAAAAAATGTAAAAAATAAAGGCATTACTATTTTCTTACTGGAGTCCAAAGGCATGTCAGCACGCACGTGCTCATGTGGAAAGGATGAGAAGCAGGAAGAAGCAGCAGGTTTCCGTGTTTTCACTGGAGGGACACGGGACATGAGTCAGCACAGGTGCCAACCTTCCATAATGAGTTGAAGTGCAAGAATACAACTTAGTATATATAAAATGTGCTCTGTCGATAATCTCAGTCAGTGTGAAGGAGCAAAAATCCCTACCGAAGGACAAGAGTCTTAAATTAGAATTTTCACATAATTTACAGCAACCTGTGACTTGTTAGACATATGTAAACCAAAATGGTAAAGGACACTAAAAGGATGTGTAGACAGTGTATGTTATGTCTGTTCTAATAAGAACAGCGTGCTCTGAGAAGTAATAATACAGGCTGAGGTGGGGTGGTGAAAGGGAAGGAGGGGAAAGCTATTTCAACCTGATGAATATAGCATCTAGTGACTCAGGGGCAAAGGGCTTGCCCAGCATGAACAAAGCCCTGAGTTCAATCCCCAACACCACAAAAACAGGCGTGCAAAGGACACGCAATATCCTTAAAGATGTCTCAACTTCTGTGCACCTGAAAACATGCCTTAATATATAAAGTAAAAACTCAAAGATGCATGAGGAGAAGGTGATGGTTTTTTTTTTAAATCGTGGCTGTGTTTCATTCTCTAGGTCTCAGAATCACCACATCAAACAGCTGTAGGTATAGAAAGAGGAGACCTGAATAGTAAACTGTCTTAGTTAGGGTTGCTGTTGCTGCAATGAAACACCATGACCAAAAAGCGAGTTGGGGAAGCAAGGGTTTATTAGGCTTACACTTCAGCATTGCTGTTCATCACTGAAGAAATCAGGACAGGAACTCTTAACAGGGCAGGGTCATGGAAACAGGAGCTGATACAGAGGCCAGTGGGGGAGCTGCTTACTGACTTGCTTCCCGTTACATGCTCAACCCATTTTCTTGTAGAACCCAGGACCAGCAGCCCAGAGATGGCACCACCCACCATGGGCTGGACCTTCTCCATTGATCACTAAGTGAGAAAGGCCTTACAGCTGGATCTCACTGAGACATTTCCTCAGCTGAGGCTCCTTCCTCTCTGATGACTCTAGCTTCTATCAAGTTGACACACAAAAACACCCAGTACAGATGCAAATCATAACTCGTAACCAAGAGCCCAGGGTGTAGCTCAGTGGCAGAGGGCCTGCCTGGCGTGTGCAAGTCCCTGGGTTCGATTGCCATTGCTGCCAGAGGAAGAATCCCCTCATATACTAAGTGGCAAAGGAAATGTCAACAAATTGCATAAGGAAGCTTCAGATACATTGCCTTCTGTGATGGAAAGTAAAAAATATAAGAAAAAGATAGCCAGTTTATGTATCTTAGACTGTTCGATACTTTTTAATGTAATTCTTGGTTAACAAAAAATATAATGCTTCTTTCTAGAAATAAACGACAAGGAGAGGTCATCTACCCAAAAGCATGAAGTATTCTAAACCAAGAGAACTTGCCTTCAATTTCTTGGGGAAAAGATAACTGAAAACAATGACAGTAAACTCCCTTTTTTTAATTCAAAAAACTAGAGGAAAATAAATAAACCTAGTGAAATTGGAGGGAAAGAATAGTAAATGTAAAAAGCAGAAATTAGCTAGCTATAAAACAAAAAAGTCAATAAGAGATCAATAAAACTAAAAGCTGCTTCTTTGAAAATATCAATAAACTCAACATATGGCCTATGAAAGACTGAGAATAGGAATAGGGTGGAGGATAATGAAGTAAACAGCATTAAGATGAGGTAAAGGGGTATAATGGACATGTTTTTAACTTTAGGTTCATTTTTATTTAAAAATTCATATAGTATACAACTTGCCCATCTACACAATTCAATGTGTAGTTTAGATTGTGTATATGTGTGTGTATAGTATATGCACATTCATATGTGTGGGTTGCACATGTATGTAGGTACACGTGTACATATGTGAGTATGCATGTGGAGATCCAAAACTGATAAGAGCATCTTCCTCAATGAGTTACCACCAAATTTAATCAGCTTTGGTCTCCTAATGGGCCTGGAGCTTGCATTCTCTGCTAGTCGGACTGGCCAGATTGCCCTAGGGCAGCAGGTCTCAACCTGTGGGTCACAGCACCTTTGGGAGTCACACAATCCTTGGTGACCAGAATTGCATATTTACATTATGACTTTTTACTTCAGATATTTACATTGTGATTCATAACAGTAGCCAATTATGAAGTAGCAACGAAAATAATTTTATAGTTGGGGGTCACCACAACCTGAGGAACTGTATTAAAGGGTTGCAGCATTGAGAAGGTTGAGGACCACTGTGGCCTAGGGAGTCCCTGTCTCTGCCTTCCACATGCTAAGAACACAGACAGACCGTCAAGCTCACTGGCTTTTCCATGAATTCTAGCGACCTAAATTCCAATTGTCATACTTGCTAGGCAGGCATCTTACTTCACAGCCATTTTCCCATTTCCTCATGTGTTAAGCTATTGCCACTGCCACTTTTAGAACTTTTTGACAAGCTCATCCATGTATACAATAAATCGTAAGCATAGTGACCATAACCCCACCCCCTTACCCTCGTATTCCTTCCCACACCTGCTGACTTCCTCCTCCTTCCCAATTAGTCCCCTTCCACTTCTATGTCACTCAAACATGTAAGTGTACATGCGTATATATGCATGCATGTGTGTGCATGTGTGCTTCTGTGTGTGCATGTGCGTGCCTGTGTGTGTGCATGCATGCATACTTGTGTGAGTGCGTGTGTGCATGCTTGTATGTATGCATGCCTGCATGAGTGTGTGCGTGTGTGTGTGTGCGTGCGTGAGTGCATGTGTGTGTGTATGTATGTTAGGTCATGTACTGATAGCCAAAGCTGCCTGTGTGTGTTGATGTTGCAATGGCCACATCATATTCAGGAGACAGTGTTTCAGAATTCTCCTTCCCATCTTCCAACTCTGACAGTCTTTCTGTTGTGACATTCCCTGGTCCTTGAAGGATTTGATACATCAAATCTCTGTCCTAAGCACCCCACTTAGGACAGAGCACCCAACAATCACTTAGTCTCGGCACTTTGTCCAGCTAAGGGTCTCTGCATAAAGTGTATGGTGTCTTCAGTAATGGGATCATACCACTGTTCTGATTGGCACCCAACAGCAGTGGCAATAGCCTATAGTATTCTAGGGGCCCCTGAGACTCCAGAATATTTTTTTAATTGAAAAGTAAATACGTACCAATTTATACAGAATCATTTCTAATGTAGGTAAATTGAAATCTTTCTGGGAAACAGTAAACCAAGAAAAGACCACCATGAAATAACAACTAAAGAGAGGTGGAAAACATAAAGATCTACCCATGCCCAGGCTGTGCTAAAGCGTACAGATCTGAAGAGGTTAGCGAACACATTCTACCATACATTCAAGGAAACTGTAATTCCGCGCACTGCACTCCACCTAGGAGATAGAAGCCGTTTGGTTCATTTTATAAGACTAGCAAAAACCCAGTATGAAAACTGGACAAGAAAAAACACAGTGGAAATGGGATGGGAGGGACCATTTCACTTAGGAATAAACATACTAAACTCCTACAGAAAGCATCGGAAAGTCAAACCCAGCAGTTTATTGGTGACAGAACTGTAAGGCAAGTTCAAAATTAAGAAAAAAAAATCCATGTGATTCAATAGACTGAAATCATTGCCATGGTGATTTTAACATGCTGAAATTTGATAAAATTTGAATGCTTTTTTTTATTAAAACAGACAACAAACTTGCTGCTTCTTTGCCCTAGACTCACAGCACACATCACAGCTACAGTTGGGATCAAAGTGGACCTTCGGAAGCACTGCTACTTTATAATATTGTTCTCAACGTTTGCCCCGGCACAGACTAAAGAAGGAAAGAGACTCAGCACTGAACAGCAAGAGCCAGAACTCTGAATATTTGCAGTCAATACAATGACCCACGTCAAAAACACACGAGAACCAAACACTCGTGTAATTAAACACCAGTTCATAGGAAGAAGTGTGCATCCAATCAGCACGCAGCATTGATAGTCTTGGTGTAATGCGGAAATAACTAATTAGAATGCGTGTTCTTATAATCTTTTAATGGAAAGAAAACAGAACTGAAAAATAGCAGAGATGAATTTAATAAGAAACGCCAGCAGAAAACGCGGGGTGCTTTAAGATGTGGAAGAAAATACAGAGTAAAGTCTGACCACCTCTCTTTTATCCACTGCTAGGATTTGAACCCACGGCTTTGTGTACACCGCGAGCGCTCTGCCACTGAGCTCTCTCCTCAGCTACGGCGCAGGCCTCCTGAGTCCTCTTCCTGTGGCAGTGTTCCTGCTTACACAACCAACGCCAAAAACAAAAGCCCACCTTTGAGCTTTGCCAATTCGGTACCTTGTGAGCAGATGAGGAAGTTGAGAACCTGTCTCTGCAGAAAGCAAGATGAGGAGCGTGGGGAGCAGAGAGAGCGGCTGGGAGAAGTAGAAGACAGGACTTGCAGTCTTGGAAGAGTTTCTTGTTGCTGGCCCTGACCAAGGTGAGACCTAGATGGGGGGAGCTGAGGCCTCTCCCCCCACACATGCCCCACAAAACCTCCCTGGCCAAACAGATGGCACTGCACATTTTTAAACCACTTTTAACACAGTAACTGTTTTCTGCTGCTTGCTCTTTATGCCTTTAGTCAAAAGTCTCACCAGCTGTCACTATCTCAAAGAAAATGTCAAGAGCTGTGTCTGCCTATGCCTGTGCTCAAGTCAGTGGGGGACAGGGACCCAGGAACCTCAGCTAGTGGTAGGCACAGCTGGGAAAGTGGTAAAGGACGTGGGCTCCTCACAGAATGAGCGTAGAGTTCACAACCAATCCTTGCCCACCCATCCAGGGCCTAAATGTGTATCCTTCCCGTCCCTGGCACATCTCAGTAAGGCCAATGTTAGTATTTCCACTTCACAGAAAGAACAGTGGAGAAGCCCGGCTTCGAGTCCTGCAACTGATCCCCAACTCTCCTATCCTCCTATAACCCCCCATCCTTTCCTTATCTGAATCTCAGTGGCACAGCGAAGTCAGCCAGATGTCCTCTGAAGGCCCTCCCAGCTGTGAGGCTCTGCACCCTTGCCTGGCATCAGCAAAGTATTCCTAACTCCTCCCCAAAAGGACAACACATTAAACACTAAGAAATCCAACCCTGGGGACAGCGCAAGGCCACCAAACTCACGTCCCTGACCTGTGTTTTTCCACACCCATCACTAGTCTATTGAATGGCTGCCAGACAGAGGAGGGGGAAAGAACCTTGATAGTAATTCACTGAGCCAAATCCCCACAACCTTTCAAACTACACAGCTAAACGGATAGAGAACTCAGAAGATGTGTGTAAACTTTCTTGTTTAACCGTGTAATTGTTTTCACTTGCAGTCATGTCTTAGAGGCTTATGCTTGACCTGCTGGATAACTCTCCACATTTGAAATCACCCATTAGCAATAAGCCGCTGACACTCCATTGCGCACAATGAATTTCACTGCCACTAAGTTGCCACGTGCTACGTGGAGAAGGAGAGGTAGCAGCGTGGTCTCTCCCAGTCAAGGCACGGTCAGAGCTCAGCCTGGGAGCCTGCCTCAAATCTGCTAATCTCTGCTCTTTATTCTAGCTCCGGATTCTTCCAGCACCGAGGTGGCCATCCGG
Source organism: Microtus oregoni (assembly GCF_018167655.1). Classification (NCBI taxonomy): domain Eukaryota; kingdom Metazoa; phylum Chordata; class Mammalia; order Rodentia; family Cricetidae; genus Microtus; species Microtus oregoni. The sequence goes on along the minus strand of NW_024543063.1, from coordinate 57,964,148 downwards.
CCTTCCGCAGAGCTGACCCCAAGAGACAGTCTTTAAAGACATATTTTCCTGTTCCAGGCTTGGAACTGGGGTCCAGGCAATAACCGCCTCTGGCTAGTACCTACCTTTGGGTCAACACACACAGCAAACAGCAGGAATCGGACTTGCCCTTGGGCTCGAAGGCAAAGAAACAGTGGCTCTGCCGTCTTGGCTCAGAGACCCAGACATCTTGAACGTCACAAGCGTGGCACTGCCAATAGAGAAAGGTCCACTGTGTTTACTGCTTTCGGCACTGTTGCCAGCTGGCTCCTCTCGGAGGACACTGAAGCCGAGCTTACAAATGGTGACGTCTCTTGAGTCTCTTGAGCTTACCGTCAACAAGTGGTTCCAACATGGGGAGGAGGAACTGAATCATTGCCCTGGGGGACCTCAGGATCGGAGCTGAAAGACCTCAGAGGCCAGATCCTAGGGTTTCCCAAGCTGCTCTTCTTGCATCATGTATGACGCCTATTGAACACACGCATGCTCAGCCCCACGACACTGGGAAACCGCTGACTTCCAAATCACACGTTTAAACTGATAGAGAACCTTGAAGGAGCATTTACATTTTCTTCTCTCCTTGTTTAACTATAGCATTGTTTGCAGTCATCATCATCTCTTGGAGGCGGATGCTTGACTCACTGAATAAATCCAAAACTATAGCTGCGCCCACGCTTCTCAATCTCTGAGGATCACACAGCCAAGGGCTGATGTGTCCTTAGGTCTGAGAACTGTGATATGGCGTCCTGGCTCTCAGCACTGCCTACAGGATAGAGAGGCTAATGATGTTAGAGCTAGATGAACTGTTGTAAACTCAAGTATATCCCATACATGCCATCTACCAGACATGCCTGCTTAGTCGCACAGGCTACTCCAGAATATTCCTCATTTCCTTCGGTTGACACCATGGCAAGAGAGTGCCATATCATATATCACTGACCTGGAGAAAGATGAAAATCGAAGAAGATGTGCTTTTCACTGAATATATATATATATCACTTTCATACCATCATAAAGTCAAAACTGCATGCACAATCTTTAGAAGACAGGGACCAATTACAATGACGTGGGAAATTTATCGTTTGACACAGATTTTCTGGCTGTGGGCACTGAGAGAGCAGAACAACTTAAAACCTCCCCAGGCAGTAACAATGGGCAGTTAAGACTGAAAATGACCAATCTGGGCATTTTACAGAAGGAAAAATGGCACAGCAAAGAATTAGAAACTTATCCCAAACTACAGAGAAACTGGGTGGGAGCGCTGGAGAGACCCCAGGCCTCTATCAGCATGATGTAAGTTCCCTGGGTATTCTGAGATGCACGTGAGTTAGGATCTGATTCAACTCCAGATGGTTCGTGCCATCCAAAGTCTAGCACGGGCCCTAGAAACACCTGTCACCCTGCAGGAGACCAGCAGCTGGGTGGAGTCTGCGCTAGTGATCTGATGACCATATTTGAAGTAAAAAAGAATCCAGATCCTTTCTGTTTTGCCTCCTGCTTTTAAACCCCCAATATTCACCCAGCCAGGCTTTGCTAGAAATATTCTGAGAACAGGGCTAAGGCCCTTTCTCATAGAGCTCTTGCTTTGGAGCTAAGTATAGATAAGCAGATGTAGAAAGAAATTGGTCAAGGCTCCACCTAGCCTCAGGCAAGTTGTTTCCTTGCATAAATCTTATCTGTAAACTTGGGGTACCACAGGCTCACTTTATGCACCTGCAGCCTCCAGGCCCTAGAGCTCATGGCTGGAGCTCATGGGGCAGACAGAACATTGCCATTTGACTTTCCTTGATCTTTATCGTCATATGAGATCTGTGTTCTCCACCAAACTGCACTATTGAGCCACTCATTGTCCCTCTCCCCCAACAGGTTGCATAAGCTCTATTTCAGAGTGTCTCTGCACTGTGCAGACAGGGGAAGCCCTGCAGTGCTCAGTGTTGAGTTGGGATGCAAACTGCTGGAGAAGGAGTTTTGGAGCATCCTATAAATTAAAAACCTGTTGTTCTTCAAAAACAGGTTAATGATCTTAGTAAGAGAATGTTTTGTCTACTTCCTGTGTTCCAATAAAACTTTATCTATGGTTGGCCTGTGGTAGCACGCACCTTTAATCCCAGCACTTGGGAGGCAGAGGCAAGCAGATCTCTGTGAGTTTGAGGCCAACCTGGCCTGCAGAGCTAGTTCCAAGATAGCTAGGGCTGTTGCACAGAGAAATCCTGTCTCAAAAAACAAAAGCAAAACAAACAAAATAAAACTTTATCTAAGGACAATGAAATTTGAATACCTTATCATTTTTGCCTGCAATAAAATAGTCTTCCTCTGATGTTCCACCTACTTAACATGGCAAAAACCACTGAGTTTGTGGGCTACACACAAAGGATGAGGAGCACAGTTTGATCGCCCTTGGATCTCCTTCCTCAAGACAGTCTCCACATGATTGACATTCCACTGTCATGGCCACTCATCAAACTAGTACTGAGCTCCCATAAACTCCAGAAGAACAGAAGATCACGAGACCAAAAAAGAGACTCAAAAAATCCAAAGGCCATAAGGCAATCAGAATGTGCTGAGCTGGGTCTTCAGTCCCACTGTGCACTGAGCATGTAACAGGAACAAAATACTCAAAAGATGTTTAGATGGAAGCACACATCTAAATGACTAGAGGTTGCCAGGGATTAATGAAAAAGAGGAGCCCTGGAATTAGCTCCAACTCTGCCCAGCCTCATGACCAAAGGCCATATCTTTTTCAGAGAATATCATGGCATCTGAGACAAGCTTGCTCCCTGGCCAACATGGGTGCTCAATGGCTGTTTGATGGATGACCACAATGGAATATAATAATGCAAGGACTGTCTTGAAGAAGAGGGAAAATGTTTCCCAGGAGATAGCAAAATACAGTCCCATAAACTCAGTGGGTTTTTGCCTCATTGGAACATCAGAGGAAGACTATTTCATTGCAGGCAAAAAAGATACAGTATTCAAATTTCAGAGTCTATTGATAACTTTTTATCAGAATATAGACACACCCATTTGTTCAAATATTATCAATGACAGCTATCTCAAGAGATAGCAGTCATAGCCCACAAAATCTAAAATCTTTACTGTTAAATCTTTCACATAAAAAAGTTTACCAATTAAAAACTTTTAAAATATGGGAATGGCTAGGAGGGAGAATGGGAGTGGGTGGGTTGAACTGATAGGGAAACAGCTCAGGCTACTATAGTAAATTACCATAGACTGGGGGAACATAAACATAGGAGTTTATGTTCTTGCAGATCTAGAGGCTGGAAGGCCAAGATCAGTGCACCAAGAGACTCAGGAAACAGCTTTCCAGCTTCAGAGAGAGATAACTGGAAACAGTGTAAGCATTTAAAACCTCATAGTCCACTCCCAGTGACACGCCTCCTCCAACAAAGTCACACCCGATTCTTACCAAACAGTTCCACAAACCGGGACCAAGCATTCAAACATATGAGTCCATGGGGTCCATTCTCATTCAAATCACCACAACTTTGGGGGAGCAGAGCATTCACTAGGGACCAGAGAGATCTTTAAGGTCTGTGTGAATGAACCACAGACCTGCAAGAATAAGTGTAAAATGGAGCACAGAAAGGAGCAGGCAAGACATGCAAGTCCAAGGGGCTGGAACAGGCCCAGTGATGGCCTTTCTTCTATGCAACACGGACTTTATGCCATTGTTTTGTTTTACATTATTTTGAGATTTCATGGGTGAGTACAATATTTATCATTTGTGTCATCTTCTCTTCCAACTCTTGCCATGTCCCCACTCCCTCTCAAACTTATCACCTCTTCTTAATTATTGTTATATATACATGTGTGTATATGTATATACACACATATATGTATACACAAATACAGAATGATGAGTCCACTTAGTATTGCTTGTATGTTATGTGTATAGAGCTGACCACTTAGGTTAAGTAATCTATCAGAAAGTTTCTCCAAGCAGGCAACTGGCTCTCCCTCTCTCGGCAGCTCTGAATTGCCTGTAGTTCTTCTAGGGGTGAGGCCCTATTAGATTTCCCCCCTTAATGTTGGGATGTCAACTGATGTGGTCGTTGTGCATGCAAGTCTTGTTTGGGCAACCATAATGTTCAGATTTCGCGGGTGCATCCTGCACAGGGACTTTTGAATAAAGATTTATATCTGGGGCGGGGCTGCTGGTGAAACCAACCAGGGGTCAGCACTGTGTGGGCAAAGCACATCACACACTGTAGGGAACAGTCAGAGAAGATCCCACCACTTGGCCTTCGTCTTCATTTCCGAGGGCCACCATCAAAACACCACTAACTGGCTATCTTAAAACACAAAACCTATTCTCTCTGCTAACCTGAAATCTGCAACTCTGAAGGTCAAGAGGGCAACAGTGCTGCCCTCCCTCCAAAAGATTTAGGGACAAATCTTTCCTTGTACTTGTGCAATTTATGATGGCTGCCGTCAACCATGGCATGCCTCAGTTTGTGGGTACATCATCTTAGTTACAGTCTCTGTCTTCATACAGCCATCTTCCATGTGTACCTTCTCCTCTACCTAAATATTCCTCTTCCTACTGGGACGTCCATCATGAGGACAGGGTCCACCTCAACCCACTGCAACCTCATTTGTACTAAACTAATTTCATCTGGGAAGACCCTATTACAAAAGAAAGCCACATTCTGAGGATCTGAGTAAACACGAAGGAGTGGGGCACATAATGAACTTGAACTTGAAACAGCCGCCAAGGATTTCAGTGGGATGCTGTCTACTTCATACAAGAAGCTGCTGGATCTCATAAAATCAGGCTCTCCATCTGACACGTTTACTCTCCCAGTGCTCCTGGATACTTTTTGTCACTAATACATCACATCATAGAGTTCTCCCTCTCTCTCTCTTTCTCTCTCGGTGTGCATGTGTGCCCCTCCTTCCCTCCTTCCCTCCCTCCCTCTCCCTCTCTCTCATCATGGTTACAGGTAAGCAGTACAATGGTTTTTCTGATTTGTTTTGAGGGAAGACTTGCTTGCCCTTGTCCATCTCTTCAGAGTCAGCATCCCTTGAAGCTTCTATACCCCAGAGAAACTACAAGGGTTTGAAGTTGCCTGAAGCCATATGAACCCAAGAGAGGAAGTGCATTGATGTCAGCAACCCTGTTGATGTCAGCAACCCTGGTTGCCACTGCCTTGTTGTTCTACCAAGTCCCTGACAAGGGTATCGCTGGCCACCCTCACAAAGAGGAACAGTCGTATTCTTCCCTATCTCTATAGACACAATTAACCTTAGGAGAGATTTAGCAGCCCCCACCCCCCGTGTGTGTGTACATATCTATATGTATATATCTGTGTGTCACTTTCACAAAGTCCCATTTGATGCAGGTGAAAGGGGAGAGAGTTAGTAGAATCAACATGGGAGGACCCAGCCATCTCCAGTAGCCAGTGGAAAACGGCTCTGTGGGTTCCATGTGATTAATCTGAATTGCCTCTTCACTGTGAGATGAACAGACCTTAAAAAGCCAGCTAATGTAAGATAATGGCTCCAACAAAACACAGCCTATGAAAAGGGCCATAAAAGAAAGTGAGGTTAATGGTTAATGATTATGCTGCTGAAAATCTAGGAAGCAGCTTCCAAGTCCAATATATTTCAACTAAAGAAAACCTCCACACCTTTCCCAACAACCTTGGGAGACAAAGTAGCAGCAATCACTCTCCCCACTTCACAGATGGAGACAAAAATCCTTGAAGATTATAATTTAAGCTAGCAGGAAATGATGCCTTCAAGGGCATCCAAAGGGCCCTATGGGTTTGGAGATAAATAAACATGGCACACTGTAATAAGGTCACGCAGCAGGTGTGGTGCCAAGTCAGGATTCTGGCTCTAAGTCCAAGTTTCTCGCCACGGTAACCTCTAACAATATAGTCTCATGGTTCTCCCAGGTTCCTAACACTAGTAGGGCTGAAATACATGCACCAGGGTCTTTCTAGTTCTATTCTACCCTCCTTCCCACTACATCCCCTTGGCCTTGAAAGAACTGTCACTGCTCTTAGAGTCACTTCTGGTACTTGGCAAACCTGTGTAGGAAGGATGGGAGAACCCCTGCTGAGCACTCACTGGGGAAAACAAGCCCTGACATGGTCCATAGGACCAGGCTGTGTTCTCAAACTGGGCCAGGCATTTGTTGTTCTGAATCCACTCTGAGTGCTGAAGAGCAAGAGAAAATGGGACACTTTGGAAGTAGCTTGCCTCTGTGCCAACAGGGCATCAGAATTTCCACTTCATCTGTATGGTACAAATGAGAAAGAGATAAATGTCATGGTCTAGCAAGAGTCTATTAGAGCCTATCAGCTACATCATGGGAGCGCTGCACATCCTAACCACATTCGAGGCAGGTTGGAAGAGCTACACCCAAACTCTGAGCCTGTGTTTTTCTGGCAGGATTCCTGCATTGTGCGTCCACTAAATTAGACACCTACAGCCAACTGAACTATTTCTATTTTGTTGATGTGTGCTTACGTTTGTGTGTGTACTGTTAACCACCATCCAATCCTTCTGCCTCAGATTATTATTTGTTTTAATTAATAGAATTTTTACAAAGCAAATTTACTCATAGCTCTAGAAATCCAGATAGTAATATAGAATAGATTACCAGCCCCCATTCCCCTTCCTATTCATTACTATGCCTTTAGCTCTTAAAGAAACCATGGTTCTCACCTATAACAAATGAAATTTCAGTGCTTGAACTTAGAGTAACAGAAATATATATATATATATATATATATATATATATATATTTCTTAGAGTAACAGGATATACATATATCCTGTTCATGTCTGTAGATCAATCATATAGACTTTTATCCAATATATAATTGAGAATAGAATGCTGGGTCATAGAGCAATTTTATCTGATATTGACATGCCATTTCCTAAGTCATTGTTTTAATTATCACTCAAGCTAAAATGTGTGGGTGTCTCATCTGTATCCTCACTTAACTTCATAAGTTGTGTTTTTAATGCCATCCCTGTTGAAGATCAGTAATCATTTTTAAGTATTATATATGTGTGTGTGTGTGTGTATGTATTCAAGTGAAATCATACACTAAGCCCGAGATTGCAGCAATTGCCTTATTGCTGCAGTCAAAAGCAGCCATTGTTTCAGTTAGTTCTCTTAATTCTTTATTTTAACTATTTAAAACTTTCTGTTTTAAACTATGTAAAATCCACAGAAAACTGAAAGAATCCGAAAATGAGCACTTGCACATCTTTTATCTGCTTGAGATTCACTGATTGTTAACTGGTGACTTTTACTTTTTATTTGTGTGTTAGGACAGGTGACAAACATCACAACACTTTATTCCCTAACATATAAGTGTATTTTTACTAAAAAACAGGAGCGTTTCCCATATACAAATAATATTATCCTACTTAAGCTTAAATATTGGTAAGTCCATGCTTACATTTCCTTCATTTTTCTGACTGTGCCATTATTACTTCTTTTTTCTTAATTATAAAAACTTTTGGCTACCTTGCTATATTTAGATCAGTTCCAACCATCTCTTTTTCTTTCCAACTCCTTCCCTGCTTCCTCTTTCAAATTGGTGGCCTCTTTTCCTTTAAATAGTATTACATACATATGCAAACGACTCTTTACATAAGTGAATAAATACATAAACACCACCCGTTGAGTCCATTTAGTGTTATTCAAGAATATGTTTTTAGAACTGAATATTCAGTACTGAATAGCCAACTAGGTGACCTGTCCCTGGAAAAGACAAATTTCCCTCCCCTAGAAGCCATCAGTTGCCCATAGCTCTCCATCTAGGGGCCTTATGAAAGTTCCTCCACCCACATTAGCGAATCAACTGTTTTGTCAAAAGCATCTTCAACAAACAGTACTGGGGATATGAGATATCAACGTGTAGAAGAATGAAATTAGACCCGTATCTATCACCCTACACCAAGATTAGCACCAAATGGATCAAAGACCTTAATGTGAAATCTGAAACACTAAAACTGATGGAAAAGTGGGGAGGTCATACTCTATGAGATAAAGGCATAGAAGAGGACTTTCTGAATCGGCTCCCTTGTTTTTAACATTTAGGATTCACTCAACAATTATACTTTGAATTTAGTTGACCCATCCATTTCTTTTCTTTCAATCTAAACAGTAGTGGGGGATTCCCCTTAAAGGATACTGATTATCACTTTGTCCCATGGAAATGACAGTTTCTTGCTTTTTCACAATTAGCCTTACTTAAAATGGTTTTGCTAAGTATATCCATACATTGTTTCTACTTAGACTGTTTTTGTTTTCTGGGGTATAATCACTAACGATGGTTTTATTCCACCAGGAAGATTTCAGGTGTCGGTATAAATACAGATTATTTTGTAATATAAAAGCTTTAGGTTTTGATATATATAATTCAAAACCATGAAATTTCCCAATTTAAATATGCAATACAATGTATTTTAGTGTGCTCAGAGTTGTGCAGGTATGACCATAATCAATTTCAGAACATTGTCTTCACCCCTGAAAATAAATCCACACACTCTTTACCCATCAAGTCCTAATTCTCCACCATTCTTCTAGATCTCTTCACCTATTCCTTTGCCCATTCCCAGACTTAGGCATTAATCCACTCTCTACCTTGATACCCTTATATAATTGAGGCATTTAATAATTTCATCAGTACTAAATGAAGCTTCTAATTTCTCCAAACAGCCATCAAACCAACTTTGTTTGTTTGTTTGTTTGTTTGTTTGACTGATGGCTTTTGTCTGCTATATTCAAGTCATCTTCTGTGGTCTCTCACTGTGACATCCATCTGTACTTCCTGATACCTGGTGATATTGGGCATCATTTTTATGTGCTTAGCTGGTCCTTTAGATATGCTCTTTGGAGAAAAGATTTCATAGCCTTAGTCCAAAGTTTAATTCATTATTGAATTGTTGCCAGATATTTGATTGCACTGTGCACCCCCAAGATTGTTAATAAAGTTAACCTTGAATCAGAGGGCAGAGCCAGCAACTAGTTGACAAGAATCAGTCAAAGAGTATACGGAGAACCCAGGGTACAGATAGAGAAGTACAGAAGGAAAAGGGAGGGCCTTGGAGATTCTCGGGCTTTTTGGACTTTCTCTTCAATTTTGAAAGTGGGGAGAGAAGGTCAACAGGTCGCTCCTCCACCACTTCTTTGGCCTATCAGGTTTTCACCCCAATATTTGACTCCTGAATCTTTATTAATATAGTAATAGAACAGCTTAGATAAACACATCATTGAGTCATAAAAGAGAAAAAGCATACTTGCCTATTTCTTTGTTGGGAGCTGAAAATACTTGGCCCCACTTCGTTCTTTCCTTATTTCTCCCTACCCAGAGATTTTATTATGGGTTTACTTAACGATAACTTTTGTTACCTTGTTTTGAGGTATGCCTTCGTTACTGTTCTATTGATGTGTTGTGACACCATGACCAAGGCAACTCTTATATTTATTTTTATTTATTTAGTTATTTATTTATTTGGTTTTTTGAGACAGGGTTTCTCTGTAGCTTTGGTGCCTGTCCCAGAACTAGCTCTTGTCGACCATGCTGGCCTCAAACTCCCAGAGATCCGCCTGCCTCTGCCTCCTGAGTGCTGGGATTAAAGGCATGCACCACCACCGCCCAGCTGCAACTCTTATTTTTAAAAAAGCATTTAATTGGGCCTTATTTACAGTTTCAGAGGCAGGAAGCAGACAGGAACAGGGTGCTGGAGCAGCAGTAGCCGAGAGCGTAACATCCTGATCCACAGGCAACATGCAGAGAGAAAGACTGGAGTTGTTGCAGGCTTTAGAAGTCTCAAGGCCCACTCCCAGTGACAGGCCTCCTCCAACAATGCCACACTTACTCCAACAAGACCACACCTCCTCATCCTTCCAAAAAAGAGTCCCCATTGACTAAGCATTCAAATACATGAGTCTATGGAAGCCATTCTCTTCAAATTACCGTGGGGAGCTGTTTTGTTTTTTTTTTGTCTTGGTATGTTCTTTTTTGAGTTGTACGTTAACAGAGAGATTGAGAGAAAGGTACAAAGATTCCTCTTTCCATACATCTCTGCCCTCAAACGCACACAGCCTCCTCCAGTAACAGTATTACTACACTAGTATGGTTCATTTGTTACCACTAGTGACTTCATTTTGGCTCATCATTCACCACTGGAACCCCATAGTACACAGTCAGGGTTTGCCCTCATACTTTCGCCAAGCCTGTGTCAGTGGGCTGTGGCACACCGGAGTGGTACCGCTCAGGTAGAGTGGGCTGAGAGTGACTATTTACTGTTTCTAGGCAGCTAGGTTCTGAATAAAACCCAGGAGGTCAGGCTGTGCTCACAAGCTCCTCTGACTGAACAACTATCGGACTCTTGGACTTCCTATCAGGAGACAGCCATTGTTGGACTAGCTGGACCACAGTCTGTAAGTCACTCCAATATCTAATATATATTCCCCACTGGGCAACATGTAAGAAAGACCTGCCTATATATGACTTCAAGAGAAGGTGGGTACCATTCAAACCACCCATAAGGGTCACAAGCGTCCCGGCTAATGCCTTTGAGCAGATGTCTTTCCCCAGCTCACTCACCCACTCGCAAACCCAGGAGTACCTTTCCTTTTCCTAATTAAGTGTCTCCGTTAGAACCACCGTGAGTGCCTGGTTCAACTCTTGGTCCTGGGACATAACGACCTGGGGTCCTCAGCTCAGATCCACACAGTTCTTCCTGGGATCTCTGCTGTCGATCTTTTCTTGTACGGCTTCTCGAAAATTCTTCCATGTCTCCTTTTTATATTTTCACATCCTTAGTTAACACCCAGATCTGTCCTAGTTTGCTTTCTCTCGCTGCGGTAATCACCATAATGAAGAGCGACTTAGGATGGAAGAGTTTATTTTGCTTAGCTATCCCCATCACCGTCAGTCATTGAGGTAAAGTCAGGACAGGAACCTGGGAGGAACTGGAGCAGAAGCCACGGAGAAACGCTGTTTATTGGCTTGCTTTTTCATAGCCTGCTCAGCCTATTTTCTTATACAACTCAGACCTGCTCGCCTAAGGGTGGCACCACCCACAGTGGGCCCTCCCACATCTTTAGGTGGAGTTTTCCCATTCCAGGAGCTTCTTCCAAATTACCACACAGAGGCTTATATTAATTGTAAGTGCTCGGTTAATAGCTCTGACTTATTACTAACTAGCTCCTACATTTAAAATTAGCCCATATTCCTTATATATGCTCTGTCACATGGTGGTATCTTTATTAGCATGGCACATTCATCTTGCTTCTCAGGTCTCCTCTGGACACTGTGACTTTGCCCTTCTTCCTCCCTGGACCCTCCATTTGATCGCCCTGACTGTATTTTTTGCCTGGCTATCAGCCAGTCAGCTTTTATTAGCCAATGAGAGTAATATCCATAGTGTACAGAAGGATTATTCCACGGCACACACCAATCATTAATCAAAGAAATGAACCGCAGGCCTCCCTATAGGCAATGTGATGGAGACAACCCCGCGGTTAAGGTCTTCTCCTCTCAGATGACTCTACTTCATGTCAAGTTGACAAAACACCGGCCAGCACAAGAACTTGATAGCTTTGGAATATTTCCAAATGGCGACTCAGGTCTGCCAGCTTCACTTTCTGGGTTGTCCTCTAATGTGGGATGTCATTTCTATCGCATTGTGAATCACCACAGAATTTTGTCTAATTTTCATATTGTTTCCTGAGCTATTTTTTTTAATGTGGCTATCTTGCCTTTTTAGGCTTTTATATGTTCTTAGATCTGATAAGACTAACTGTTAGTATTGTATTTTCTCACTATCCTAATGTATTTGTTTTTTTCGAGTGAGCTCTGCCATCAGCTCGTCCACGGCTAGCCAGGGCATGTCACCTGCAGACAGGGACACTTTCACTCTCACAGTTGAACTGATACTGTCAGTTTCTCTTGTTAGTTTGATTTCAAGAATCCACCTGGTAAAATTTCCGGTAATAAGAGAGAGCAATGAACACTGCTAATCTGCCCTTACCTGTAATTAGAATGTCAGTGTCCCCAGTAAAGGTGCCCTTGGCTTTTAGGATAAACCTCACCACATTAAGAAAGCGTTTTAGCAATACTGACGAATATCTTGCATATTACCATAGAACCTTCATTTGGTGATGGATGGAGATAGAGACAGAGACCCACACTGGAGCACTGGACTGAGCTCCCGAGGTCCCAATGAGGAGCAGAAGGAGGGAGAACATGAGCAAAGAAGTTGGGACCGCGAGGGGTGCACCCACCCACTGAGACAGTGGGACTGATCTATTGGGAGCTCACCAAGACCAGCTGGACTGTGACTGAAAAAGCATGGGATAAAACTGGACTCTCTGAACATGGCGAACAATGAGGGCTGATGAGAAGACAAGGACAATGGCACAGGGTTTTGATCCTACTTAATGTGCTGGCTTTGTGGGAGCCTAGCCAGTTTGGATGTTCACCTTTCTAGATATGGACGGAGAGGGGAGGACCTTGGACTTTCCACAGGGCAGGGAACCCTGACTGCTCTTTGGACTGGAGAGGGAGGGGGACAGGAGTAAGGGGAGGAGGAGAAGGGTGGGAGGAGGGGGAGGGAAATGGGAGGCTGGGAGGAGGCGGAAACTTGTTTTTTTTCCTTTTCTCAATAAAAAAAAAAAAAAAAGAACCACCAAAAAAAAAAAAAAAAGAAAGAAAGCGTTTTAGCATTTTAACCAGTGCTGGGGGCTTGGAACTTTCTGCTCTTTGAAAGCTGCAAAGCTTTTTTTTTCCTTCTGGTACCATCCTTGGAAGGAAGACCATTTTGGGTTCACATTCCTAAATTCCAATATGGAAATCAGTTTATTTAGAAAATGTGCCCCTTCTAAAGGTTATTGTTGACCAAAAAGTCCTATCATTTAGATTTTCACATCAGCCTAAGGCTTATTTCCCAAAGATTTCTAATTGTCTTTACCGTGTGGGCTTCCCCCCCCCCCCCCCCCCCCCCCCCCGGTGTGCATGCTTTTCATCTGTCTTTGCTGGGTTATCTAATGAGATCAGACTTCTGATTAGCACTGTCAATCTGTTTTATAATTCGTTCCCACTTTTGTCGTTACTAATGATTTCCTTCTGGTATCTTTCGATTTATTTTGGTAGGCTTTGTTTTCTTCCAGTTTTGTAAATGTATTAGGTAACTCACTTTCCCCAATTCTTGCTTTGTTATTTAAGGTGGTAGTTTTGATGGGGACAAGAGAGAAATTGGCTGTGCAGTGTGGCGACCCCAAAAGGAATAAGTCCTTGTCCTTGTCAGAAGCAGGAAACATCCCTGGTCCTTCAGAGAGACCAGGACTGTCACTGGGGGGCTCTGGTTCTCACCTCTCCTCTTTACCCCTACTGCAGTGCCTTCCTGAAGGGCAGTGTATGACAGCGTGACCTGAACTTGAAGCTAGACACTCAGCCCTTCCTCCAGCTTTGGAACTGAACATCAGGGTCTTCAGGGTAGAAGTGGGTTTTATCTATTCCCAGGTTCAGTTCATCTTCTGGATGATTTTAGGATCTCAGCTCATAATGGTTAATGTCACAGTAGCCTCAGAGGCTGTGGAGGATGGCCATCAAGGCTCTGGTGAGGACATTAAAGGAAATCTACGGCCTCCTAATCAAAAGAATAAAATCTACCTCTGGCCCCAGGCGAAAACACGGCATTCTTATCTGCTCCAAGAGTAGAACATTATATTCTATGGTCTCCTCAAGAGTTAATCCAGCTTGGATTGTCAATTACCTGGCCAGGAATACATCTCTGCTACCATCCCCTACCTTCCACCCATCACCACTCCTGCCAAAAACCTATTCACCTAAAACCATGCTAGAGAGATGGGAGGAATAATTACCCCTTCCTGCCTGAGATAATATACTTGTCCTTCCTGGAAGCCCTGCTCTCAATGCAGCTGAATGAAAAGCCTCCATGGTGCAGCACTATGGTCTGATGGCTTTTGCACGTTACTCCGACAGTATAGCCTTTTTCTTCAAAGCCTGGTTGTAGTGCTCTCTCTTTCCCCTCTCTCTCTCTCTCTCTCTCTCTCTCTGTCTGTCTCTCTCTCCCTCCCTCCCTCTCCCCTTTCTCTCCCTTTCACCCTCCCCCTCTCTCTTCCTCCCTCCCTCCTTCTCTCTCCCCTCCCTTCCCCTTCCCCCACCTCTCTGCATCCCTAACATCTTCCCTATGACTGCTTACAAATACTGTGGGCTTCCTTTCCTTCCCCATCTTCCTCTCCTGAGCAGCTTGGCTGCCCTGTTGTTTTTCTTTCAAACCAGAAACACCTGACCTCAAGCTTCCTTTCAAGTCCATTTTTGAATTATTTTATCAATGAAACTAAAAACCCACAAAGGGGAAACTGGTAACAGTTTTATTTTTCTCTGCATTTGACTTTAATTGGGCATTTGTTTCTTAAAGTTTCTATCATGAAATATCACAGACTAGGTGAGTTAAGCAACAGAAATGTATTGCTGGACACTTCCAGAAGCTAGAAGTTCACGATCAAGGTGTGTCATTTCCTTTTGAACATTCCTCTACTTAAAGAAACAATCTTTGTTCTTATGTTATCATAGTTACTATGTAGCTCATTGCTTCTCAACCTGTGGGTCGTGATCCCATTGGGGTCAATGAGCCTTTCACAAAGGTCTCCTAAGACTATTGGAAAACACAGATGATTATATGACAATTCATAACAGTAGCAAAATTACAGTTATGAAGTAGCAACGGAAATAATTTTATGCTTGGGGTCATCACAACACGAGTATCTGTATTAAAGAGTTGCAGCATTAGGAAGGTTGTGGCCATTTCCTCTGAATGAAAACATTGGCACCTGAAGAGAAGAGAGAAACTCAGGAAACTCAGAAGACCTGTGAGCCTTCCAAGGCATCTATGGGGTGTTCAAGACTCCTGGTGCTGACATAAGGGTAGACCAGTTGGCTGCTAGGCTGATAGTCCTTTTGCTCAAGGTGACCCCAGCAGCAAGGAATTTAAACTGCTACCCAGGAAGGCCTGATACCCAACTGTAGGCAACACCCACAGGTCTGAATCTATTTTTCCTAGTCACAAAATATTCTTTAAGAATTTTCTTTTTGCCATTTGAAAATGGAAAAAAATAATTTCTTTGTTTCCAGTTCAGACAAAAATATCAGCAGGCCAAGATGTTGAACCAGCCCCCTCTGTATCATGATCAACCCAAGCGTGGGAATAAAGGAACACAGTCCTATTATACCTAAGGTTCACTTCACTGTGGACACAAAGAGAGACAGACACCATGAGAGGGGCAGCATGTGCCCATCACAACAAACTATGTCCTGTGCAGTTCCAGCATGTGGAAGAGAGAATGTCTGAGAAGGGTTAGGTTGTTTCTTCTGATGATATTTCTGACACCAGTTATGTGGGGGAATTTTCTGTCTACTAATTCTCCAACTCTCTGATGCTTAGTGTCCAAAACCACAATTCAGTTCTGCACATTAAAGGACTTAGCCTTGCAGGTGTCAGCTATTCTTCTGACATTAGTTAGAAAGTGGGGGTCCCTACAGCCTCTTCCTCAGGTTCTGTGTCTGTCAAGTGAGCTAAAAGAACTCATAGAGATATTCCACATACAGTTACTAGTCTGTTAGAAGGGATATAAGTGAGTAGCCAGATGAAAAGAAAGGCAGTCTAGGAGAGTTCCAAGTGCAGGAGCCTTTGACCTTTGGAGTTGTGACTCTTCCCCCTTCCAGCATGTGATTATTGGTACCAACTCTAAGTTCACTGAATGTTACCATTTGGGGATTTGTGGGGCTATTGAAGGGGTTTTCCTTTGCAGGTACAGTTAGTTAAATCATCAGTGATTTATAATTAATTCAATCTGTACACATTTTCTCCTTGTCTAGAGAAGATGAGGCAGCATAAAGGCGAATGTTCCAAACTTCTCATCAAGGCAAGGTACTTCTGATGCGTAGCCCCCATCCTGGTTTTAGTGGCTCCCTAAAAAATAGCTTCATTAAAACAAAGCATGCTCCTACAACCTTACTGTAACTCAGAGAATTCCAGGAGTCAGCAACTCCATGCCAAGAATCAGGGACAAGGACAAAATATCTTTCTTATTATCTATCACAAGTCACTAATAACATCCCTTTGAATAACTTGGGTGAAAATCCCAGGTTCACCATTTCTTTGCTTGGCCTCAGGCAAGAAACTGAACACCAAGGAACAAAAAAACGAGAGCTAGCAGTTGTCCAAAAATCTTACCACAGTGAGTCCATGGCTGGAGCAGTAACAGCATTACAATGAGGTCACACCCCTCTCTGTCCCCGGATCCTGACATCTAGAACCATTTACTTTCTATCTTTATGCCTGTCATCTATGGTGGAAAATGGCTGCTGGAGTTTAGTTATGACACTCAGACATGGCTAAGCCAGAAGCAGGCACAGAGGGGTTACCAGCTGCACCTCTTACACTGGCTGTTCCTTCTCTCAGAGACATACATCCATACACACACATATAAAAACATACATATACACATACACAGAGAGATACAACTATACACACATACACACATCTCACCAGACACTCTCCCATGCACGTTCTCATGGCCAGATCTGGGTTTTATGGTCACCCCTAAGTACAAGGTCAGTCTTTATGTAAGGAAAGTGGGGAGAGAATTGAGAATGCCTTGGGAGGTGGTCCTTCACGGTGTCTGCCTTGCAGACTGCAGTGAGGACAAGTGGAGCAAGGTGCACGAGATACTGACACATAAGCACTCAGTCGCTGCAGCTACAACTAGCAGTCAGACGAGCAAGGTTTGCAAAGCCATCAAGTTCCTCCCCTGCCAATATGAAAGCAGTAATTTTCAGCAGAGGTTAGAGAGCCTCACACGTTCCCTTCAAAGTACCCCATTTCATATACAGTTAAAGTAAATTCAGTGTGATGTGTACATGTACAGGGATATATGTATGTGTGTATATATTTGTGTATTGACGTGTATAACTGCAGTATGTATATATATTGTATGTGTGTATAGTTGTATCTCTCTGTGTATGTGCATATGTGTGTGTGTGTGTGGGTGTACGTCTCTGTGTTTGTATGCATATGTATGCATGTGTGTTGCATGTGTGTATGGATACATGTATGTATATTTGTATGGCATGTATAATATATGTGTGTATATTTTGTTACTGATGTGTATTATTTAACATGTACATAAAGCTAAATACATACCCATACATCTGATAAGAAGTAAAGGAGTACACGTTAGTAGTGATTGATATGCTTATATCCTATGGGTTAAATTAGCAAACTCATACACTTTCTTCATACTGCAGACCTGAATCATCCTTCACTCTTCCTCCCCCTTGTCGTCACTCGCCAGTCCCGCAGACTGAGTGCCACAATATGTCTGCCCTTTGTTCTCATTCTCAGGGCCCAAGTACTTTTATCACCTCTTTTCCGGATGAAAGCAATAAAACCCATAGGCATTCTCTTGTCCCCACTTGTTCTGTCCCCTCCCACAGTCATCCATTCTCACCTTCTTGCCAGAGTTATCTTCCTGAAGTCAAGCTCCAAATACCTCATTTTCTTGTCCAGAAAATTTTAAAGGCTTCTTATTGCCCTGAAGGTAATATTTTTCAAAGAGTTCCTGCCACACACCCTCTCTTGCCTTCCCTTCTCCTTACACATTTGACTTAGGAATTGGTTCTAGGGGTGGTAAACATAGCTCAGTGGTAGAGCATCTCCTGGGCTCAATCAGCGTTGGAAAACCATCTTCTGAACAAATCCACTCCCCCTCACCACGGCTTTCCCTGCATTTGTCTTAATTCATCTCTGCTTCTCTGGATCCCACCTACAGCGATGGTGGTACTTTCCACTTTAAGCTACGCTGAAATTCTGCTTGTTCAAGACTACAGGGATCCCATAATTTTGTGAACTATAATGTGTGTAAAAGTATCTGATTAAATCAACAAAACAGTTAAGACTTCCCTCTGATATTTTCTTGGTTCTGGGATGTGCTGACAGCTGACAATTTAAACTGGAAGTGCTCCACCAAGCATGCTGGGAAGAAGACCAGTTTCTTTGGGCCAGCAGGCTCTCCCTCTGGAGTGGGCACAGAGGGGCCTAGCTGGAGTTCAGCTTGGTTCTTCCTTCCTCTCTACAGCAATGTGAGCTGTGCTGCTCCAAAGGGAAAGGACCCATTAAAGCTGGCACCAGGCACTGGACTGGATATGCACATTTCCTTGGCCAGTTAAGCTCTTTGAGGTAGGCATTTGAATTTTTTCTTTTAGTTTTTAGCATATATATGATCCAGAGATGAGTATGCTCTGAAGGTCACAGAACTGCAATCCTAAAACAAACCTGACTCTGAAATGCCAGTCTTGAGGTTATACACAGGGAACTGAATTTGGACTAGTTCCTGGGAAAATGCTACAGAATACTTTTTGTGCAGGGGCTACTCAACCTAAGGGCTCCTGTTACACAATGGCAGTCACCAAAGTTTCTATCTTCATTCTCCCCATTCAATCCTGGAAATAAGACTTAGAAAGGAAAGTTCAGCCGCAATCCCTCACCTGACTTGAGGGTTTTTTTTTTTCATTATTAAAGCTATTCCCATCTCTTAGCAATACATCTTTGGTATTGTATTATCTCATGTTTACATACCTAGATCTTAAAACAAGATCACAAAACCTAGGTGATGGTACTCAGTTCTTTCCAAAAAACGGAATAATCTTGAGGCAATGAAAAAGCCTTGAGTATATACTAGAAGGTGCGAACTCTTGGACCCAAACTAATCCATCACACCATTAAAAAAAAAAACAGGTGCATCTTCTGACTTCCCACTGGACTGTTTTCATCAGCATCCAGAAACCCAGAGCCAGCCACACACTACCAGAGCATTTGAGAGGCCAAGATATTTCAGTCACGCTCTAGGTTTCCACAGTCTCCAGCAGAGGAGGCACACACACACACACACACACACACACACACACACGGTTCTTTGAACAGTAGAAATATATTTATTGAAAGCTCCTATGTTCTAGGCTCTGTGATAAGTAAATACATTGGCACTATTGACTGGGCTGAACTGAGACCTCCAACAACCTTGCGACTAGGCCCTCTGAACATTCTCATTTTTTCAGACCTACAGGTTAGAGTCCAAAAGAAATCCACATAGCAAACAGAAGAGCTAGAATTTGATCAAGATGTACCCCTCCCCAAGGCCATGTCCAGACAGAAGGAAAAGGTGCTGCACCACTGAAGCAGACACAGAGAAACAAAGACGTATGAAATGTATCAGTGTTCCACACACAAGTACAATGAGCTGGTCCTGAAGCTTGTATAAAAGTCTACCAGGTGCCTGAGTGATGGAAAATGTATGTGTAGCTAGAGAAAAAAAAAAAGAAAGAAAGAAAGAAATGGGAGGGGAGGGTGCACTGTGTGGTAGAGAATGTGGCTGGGAAGAGAAAGTGAAGGAGGAGGAGGGGCTGTGTTTTGGAGATGATAAAAAGCCCTTTCCAGATAAGGGAACTTATGTGCCATGTGCCTTGCCTTTTGGGGTTGGGGAGCTCCTTGCGAGATGTAGTCTGATTGACCCTGAGCTCTGGAAAGAATGGTCTGGTGGGAGATTGGAGAAGATTGACTTGAGTATGACAGTCAAGAGACTAGGTATGAATGTATCTAGGACATCAGTGATGCCAGGCTGAGAAGCAAGCCCTTCGGACCTTTACGAACTTAGAGAGCATGCTAGGAGCAACCAGAGTCAATGGCCCTTGCTCAGGCCCAGTAGGCGTTGCCATACTGGAGAGTGCACCCAAAGGCTTGGGTGATTTTAAATTTTTAAAAGAAATCTTGACTTTTAAAATCTAGTATCCCTTTGATCTTTGCCATGCTCAGTACTGTCTAAACTCTAGAACTAAAAACAGAATTGTGCTCCTGCTGCGTGTGGACTTGTGCATGAGATGGGGAAGATTCAGGTGGTGCAGCAACAGCTAGCAACCCAGCTGGGCATGTAAAAACTGCGTGTCCATATATGATGCAGATGTATAGCACATAAATATGTATGTACATTTACATATATGTGCAAATTCATGTGTATACATGTTTGTGTGTGCATGCACACAAGTGTGCCAGAGGCAGCTGCTGCCACACTGTACCACAGATACACCACACCTCCTAGTTGCCAGGTCCCTCAGAAACACTGGGCTCCTGCATGCCCCTTACACTGTTCTTGGAAACAGAAAAGCTGCTTCTAGCTTGTGGTCAAATACAAGCTTCCTCTTCAAGACCGCTTCCCATTTATTGACAGGCCTCAGAATCATCCCCAGGAAGGTGGCCAAGGAATTGAATGGTGCAGGTTTAGTATTAGAGCTAAAACTTTCGACCCATCCTGCTATCTAGTTATTTCAAAGAAAGGCGCTCCCCTCTTCTCCTTCCCCTCCCTTTCCATCTCCCTCTTCCTCTCTGCCTCCCCCATTTTCTCTGACTAGTTTTCTGAGTGCAGAGTGCACACTGCTGCTTCTTGTGGTTCCGATTCCCTACCTACTGTTCCATTTCCCCTACCGGAAATGTTCCACTTCCTCCCACTAACCAGCTCTTCACAAGGGACGCTATGAACACTCCTGCTCCGTTTCTTAATTATTTAATGTGTTTGCAATCAATTTTCTGGACCTGGAGAGAATGCCTTTGCAGGGTCCCTGGGCGCTCTACTCTCCTGGAAGCCAAAGCCTCTCAGCAGGCCCTCAGGTGAAGATAAAATACACTGCTTCTCTCACACCTGACTCTGAAGTTCACCACTCTGGTTTATTTTATTCTTTTTAATTAATTAATTAATTAGTTTGACATTCCAGCAGCAGTGTCCCCCCACACACACAGTCCAGTCCCTCCCCCCCCCACATCCCCTGTGTTCTCACCCCCCAGTCCACTCCTCCAATTCTGTTTAGGAAAGGGCGGGTCTCCCATGAATATCAACAAAACATAGCATGTAAAGTTGCAGTAAAACTAAGTACCTTCCCATGTATTAAGGCTGGGCAAGGTGACCAGGGCAAGAATGAGGATTAGGGTCCCAAAAGTCAGCAAAAGAGTCAGAGACAGCCCCTGCTCCCAATGTTAGGAGTCCCATAAGAGGACCAAGCTACACAACTGTAAATTATTTGCCAAATGTCTAGGTCAGTCCCATGCAGGCTCCCTGGTGGTTCAGTTCAGTCTCTGTGAGCCCCTATGAGCCCAGGTTAGTTAATGCTGTGGGTTTTCTTATGTTATTGACTCCTCTGTCTCCTGCAATCCTTTTCCCCCTTCTTCTGTAGGATTCCCAGAGCTCTACCTAATGTTAGGTTGTAGGTCTGTGTCTGTTTCCATCAGTTTCTGGATGAAGCCTGCATAATGACAATTGGTCTAGGCACCGCTCTATGAGTATAGCAGACTATTGTTAGGCGTCATTACATTGACGTTTTCTCCCTCAGTGTGTTTGGTTCTATGCTAGGTCTCTGGGTCATCCAGCCTGTGGGACCTAGTGCTCAGGCAGTGTCAGGGGTAGGCTCGCTCTCCAGGCATGGGTTTTAGGTTAGACCAGTCAGTCATTGGTTGGTCACTCCCACAATCTCTAGACCACCCATGCCCTCGCAGGACAGACTGTAGGTTGAAGATTATGTGACTATGTTGGTGTCCTCTACCTGAAGTCTTGCCTGGTCACAGGAAATGGCCAGTTCAGACTACGTACTGCTAAGAGTCTTAACTGGGATCATCCTTAGATTCCTGGGAGACTCCCTGCGCCAGGTTTTTCCCTGGCCCTGAAAACCACCTCCCCACTTTCCAGTAGTCTCTCTCAGGACTCTCCTGCTCTTCCCTCACAACCTGATCACTCAGGTTCCCATCCACACCTGCCCACAGTCCACTCATGAAATCTCTTCTATTTCCCCTTCCCAGGGAGATCCAGCTGTCTCCCCTTGAACCAATGGCCTAGGACCTGGTTCAGATAGTTTCCTTTGTGGTTCTAGAGTGTGTCTCTAACTTGTGTACCTTGTTTTATATTATGGCAGTAGTAAATAGTCCGATCACTCTTTCTCTGCTCTGTCTTCATGGGAATACTCATGTATCATTAACAAAAGTTGCTTGTGTTTCAAATAATTTGACAAAGGTGCTTATAAAACCTGCATGAATGTGGAGTGTAGCTCTGTGGTAGAGTGCTTACCTAGCATTCACAAGGCCCTGGGTTCAAGCCCCAACAACAACAACAACACACACACACACACTTGCATTCCTGGAGCTAGTAAATCAGCCCAACAAACACAGTGTGGACCTACTGTGTGCGAAGCACAGCTCTAGAGCAAGGACAAGCAACTCCTTCACTTATTTTGTAAATAAAGTTTTACTAAAACAATAGCATCATTCATTTACCCACGGTCCATAGCTATTGTCAAACTAAAATGACAGAGAGTACTGACAGCAGAGACCTTATAGCCCCAAACCAACGGAACGTTTACTTCTGGGCTGTGCGCCAGGCACTTTACAGTAAGCTCTCTGGCTAAGGCTCTCCTGGTGTAAAGCTCTACTTGGACTTCTTGCCAGAGCTCCAAAATGTTTTGACTATCTCTAAATGCCATCACACTATTCTTTAACATCCTCATAAAACCCCTTTCCCACATGTCTCTTGTTCTTTTAAGTTGTCACTGGCCCCTAGATCCTGGATCTTGGCCGCCTTGGCCCTTCCCGAGCTGGGCATGAAACGATCATGAATTCCTTTTCTATATCCCTCAAATCCATCTCCTCTTCACGTCACTGTTCTCACACTGACCTTCATCCCCTGCATGGACCACTGAAGATGGTGTCCTTTCCACCTGTGGGGTCCTTTCCTAGCAAAGTGCCAAATGCTGCCCAGCTGAGGTGTGCAAGAAGCACAGCCTACAGACAGGTCTTATAACCCCCATAAAGTGACAGTGGTGTCTGTGTTTCTCATGCAGGGCTGGGCAGAGTCCCAGGTGTCTGTTCCAGCTCTGTCCTGTGACCCTCGTCATAAACTTAGGAGGTAGGCACACTATTGCTTCCAAGTTCCTGATGGAGAAATCAAGACCTGATGGAATTGAGTAATGTACCCAAGGTCACAGGCAAGCAGGGTGTGGAGCTGGAAGGCAAACCCAGGCAGCTGGCCCAAGTCAGAGCTCCTTACCATACATTTGTGCTGACTCTGCTTTTCAAGGCTTTATCTGTCCTTAGAGGGTCACCACCACAGACACCAAAGTCAGCTCATGACAGCTTCCTCGCAGGCTGGCCCACTTGTTAACAGAACAGAGAATCCACCTGAGCAGAGTTCACTTGGGTCATGGAGCCTCTCCCTCCGCATCAGGAGAGACCAGGGCCCCTCACAAGGAGGAGGTCCTCACTGCAGAGGTGCCCTTGGGGAGGATTTCGGGATGGGAGTAGCTAAGGCAATTACAACCTTAAGCAGGCTCTCTACTGCATTTCTCTGAGCTGAAATCCATTATTGAGTTACCTCGCTGCTCCTAGGTCTGTCACTCGACAAGCTTTTATCATGAATAGCAACACACTTAAATATTCAGCAAGCACCCTGCCGAGCACCAGCTACTGAAAGCACACACAAAAGGTCATGCTTTCAATGGCCTCCCTCCTTTCAGAACCTGCAAGAAGACCCCAGCACCGCACAACTGGTAAGATAGAGCCTTAAATGGAAAATATAGGACGCTTTATCCTGTTTTTTGGCATGGCTGGCTTTCTTTTGTCTTTGTTAGGTAAAATCAGAAGGAAAGGGTAAGTCATGTGATGTAGTCGATTCAATTCATTTGAACCAAACATGCAGACTTTGCTTTGCCAAAATCTCTGTCATTGACATTGAAAGGAATAACCAGGATTGCCAAAAAAACTTCTACCCTCAAGGAGCTATCAATTTAATAGGGTAAATTTCAAACAAAGATAAATGATATGTTTACATAAATATAACACTGTTAATAGCATATCCTTCCATTTCTCTTACATAACAAAGTACCCAAGGCTGGGTATTTTATAGATAAAATAAATTGGTTCAGCTCACAGTTTTGGAAGCTGGAAGTAGACTGGCCCCATGAGTTTGGCCTCCAGTGAACACGTCTGTGGCTCACGACAATATTGCAGATGTCTTCATGGAAGGGCACAAAAAAGAGAACCGAGAGGGTGGGCACATGGTGAAGCAAGAAGCCATTGACCAAAGAGACATAAGTCATTTATAATGACTTACTCTCAGAGGGACTAAGGCACTCTAGGAGACTAGCACTAACCCTGTTCCTCCCAGTGACCTCTTAATGACTCTATCACCTCTCAGCATCTTCAGACTAGGGACCAGGAATCCAAAATGTTAACCCTTAGCGAACAAGCCGTTTCCAAACCAAAGCAACTCTATCATTTCCTACGAAGAATAAAGATAAGGAAAAGAGCAGTAAATGCTGCTCCCTGGGCCCTGTGAATGCTAGGTACGTGTCTAATGCTGCTAAGTCTCCTGCTGTCACTTGTAATTCCCACTGCAACCCTGTAAGGCTTCATATCACAAATAAGAAAATTAAGGGCATGCAGAGAAATTAGATAACCTTCCTTAGAAGTAGAAAACTGGAATTTAATTCTAAATTATTCAGACTCCAAGGCCTATTGTTTGGCCCCAAAGAATGAAGAAAATGATAATGGTGGGTGATTATTTGGGACAATGCATCCCAAAGATGGGGAAGAACATGAAAGACTAGCCAGGAGCTGAGAGAGTAGGGTGGATGCCTGTGGTAGAAGGTGGAGGATATGGAGCATCCTGTGCAGCTGGGGGGCATGTGATGGCCACGAGATAACCACAATGGTAGCTTCCCCCAAATATATGACTTCTTAGAACACAAAAATGGCCTAAGAAATCTCTAACTTTTTCTGATTTTTAAACCAAATCATGCCCATCTCCCTCAAGACTGCTTCTGTAATCTTGGTAGTGCAGCAGAATCTTGCACAATGTTGAACTGAGCAAACATGGACTTCTAGGGCTGAGCATTTGTCCTTGTAGCTGTTCTTCAGCCTCTGGTGATAGAGCTAGCAGGGACTCTGGAGCCCTCCAGCTAATCACTCCTCCCTCTGAGAGGGCAGTTGCCTTACTTCTCTAGCTCATCAAAGGAGAGCCAAATCAGTCTGGGGCCCTGCGCTGGGATTGGGATGTTGCATGTTGCATTAATAGAGTGTTTGAAGTCCGGCCATCAGACGGTTGCTTCTGTTTGTTGTACTTTATCCTAAGAAGAGATTTGGAGCATCAACACCAAGGAAGAACAGTGTGAGCCTGCTTACCAGATGAAGAAAGAGTGATAAGAGGCAGGACAGGGAAAGGAGGCCAATCCATGTTTTCAGTCACACCATACATTTCCACGTTGTCTAGAAACGGTATCTTATGAGCAAGAAGACTCAAGGTTATTGGGAGGGAATGAACATGAGTGGCCCGGCAAGCTTCCAGAACTCTATAGAACTGTGTCGAGTATGACCCTAAAGGTCAAAAGGACTCGGATTGCAAACTCACTGCTGGAAGAAATGATCTGGAATGATCTGGAAAAGCCGGAGCCAGGGGATTGCCAGATTTAACCAAGGTCAAAAAGATGGACAGTGGGACATACTCTGAAGTATCCTGACTTCCAGCCCACGCACCATTCATAATGCATGTTGTCTCCCGAGAGAATTTGACTGAGCAAACAGCCAGGGTTTAAAGGGTCAGAAACTGACTGTGGAGGGGGGAGGCTGCTAGGAAGACAAAGGACAATGTGAGGTGGTCTCTGAAGAGGGGCAGACAGGATGTAGTGGGCAGACAGCAGAGGACACTGCAGAGTGTGGGGTGCCCTCTGCCTCTCCAGACTATGCCAAGTCTGGCATCTCAGTGTCTAAAAAAGAAGCAACCAGATTCCTGCCCTAAATATTGCCATGACAGTAAAATTAAATCCCCCTTCTCAGATGAAATGTAAGCCCTTATAGAGACAAGAAGAAGTCTAAAACTTTGTGTCCGAGTTAACCATTTTTTAAAAAACAAGCATGTTCCTTGGAAGGTGGAAGAGAAAAAGAGGAAAACTCCTCCTCTTACCTCTTCCTTAAGGATGACTGTTTCCTCTGGCAGTCATGAGCATTCATGAGCACCCTAAGGGCTTCATCCCTGACAGGGTAGTCAGGCTAGAGGACAGAATGGGAATTATCAAATCCAGCTTCCCTAGGGCCTTGTCCACGCACCAGTGAGGGTAACATCACGGGAGTCCTGAGTCACCTCCCTAATGAAGCTCGGTTCACTGGACCATTGCCAAGCTCCCTCAGCCTGAGTGGAACAAACGCTCTAAAACCATGTGGGCAAAAAGCAGCAACTCACATTGGAACGTTTCTAAGATGAGTCCAGATGAAAGGCAGAGAGCCTGTGCCCAACGCAACATGAAGCCATAGACACAAAACATGCATGAAAAGGCAAATGTGTGTTTAGGTCCAGTTGGTAGGATGGTAAGTGACTGTCTCATCCTTTAAACAATCTTCATTAGAATTATAAGTAACTTCAATAACAGACAAAAACATTTGCAACAACTTCTTCCCCTGTGCTTGCCTTTCTAGTCAATCCACACCGACACACTTGGAGCCAGTGCATGGAGGGGTGAGATTTTCCACAGTATTCTCCTAACCCTCCATCTCCCTATCTCATTTTATATACTGCATTATCTCTGTCAACTCTAACTCCTTAACCATGGTCTCAGATAAGACTGTTTTTCTCCTTCCTTGCTACCACCAGCCTCCTCCAAATCCAGCTAATCTTGAGCTGTTCTCAGGGCTCAGCAGTGCAGTAAATTCCCTGATAAAGGAAGGTCCTTGAGAGGTAGGTTGTCTTCGAGGATATCACATTTGAAATATACATTTTTTTTTTCAATTCTGGGACTTCATACATGCTAGGCAAGCACTCTTCCAAGTCCCCAAGATAACATATTTGCTTATAGCCAGACTGGCACCAAAGACTCTCACTGTCAATGCCTTTGAGGCCTCCCTGTGTCTGGGCTGGTCCTTGTGACCTCGGCCAATAAAATGTGGTAATATGCTATGGTTCCTAAGGCTAGGTAATAAGAAGCTTGCGGCTCATTATTGGCTCTCTCAGAAAGCTCACTGACGGATGTTCCCTTTGGGAAGCCAGCTGCCATTCTGTGAAAAACCCAAGCCACGTGGAGAGGCCAAGTGTTATGATCTGGTCCCGTTCGGCACAAGCGTGGGTAATCTGGCAGCTGACATCAGCTGTCCTCAATGTGAGTGCATCTTGGATATCTGCCCAGTCGAGCCTTCTGATGACTCCATCCTGGAGTCAGCTACATAACTGTGGCTTCTACATAACTAAAACTACATGACAGACCTCAGGCCAAAAACCAACCAGCTGAGTTTAGTGTGTGCACAGAACCAAGGGAGGCAATGGCCTGGTCATTTGAGACACTTAATTTGGAGTTTCTTTCTGATGTAATTGATTAGAACAGTGGGTTTTTTTTATTGTTTTTATTGTGCTAAATATTCTTCTCTGCTCCCCTCCGTAAGAAAAGCATTAGGTGGGGGAGCCCAGGCATAGCTCACAGCCAATGGATGAAAACCAAGTTGTAACTAGACAACGGTCATGGATTTGGTGCTCCCAACACTGACCTAGGTTCCTGTCTTTGCTGGTAACCTGCAGTGTAAACTTCCTTGGTGAGCGGATGGAAGCAGGATCCGGTTCTCGAACCCGGATCATTACAGGCTTCAGATCACCATGCAGAGAACCTGGAAACGCAGTTTTCAAGTTTCTAACATATATCCAGTCTCTAAGATCAGGCTTTATTAGTGCATGCTAAAATGTAAGACTTGTTGATTTAGCCTCACGAATAACACACTGGAAAGGGGGACACTCTTCAGATTTTCACCCCTTCTTTCTTCAGAACGCAATGTACCTTCGCTTCATAGCATCATAAATCCACTTCCATGAGCTGGAAAAACAGTGTTCAGCTTCTCATCAATATTTAAACAGCTCACTAAGAGCCTGCATTTTACTCCACACAAGAAGCCTCAAAACTCACGACAAAATGAATTACTGGCTGGCTAACTTACAAGTTGAGTGTTCTCAGCTTTTAATTTGAGGAGACACTCGCAGTTTTATTTAGGATAACATAAAATTTCTAAAGAATGAAGGTCCCATAGCCTAGGTTTGAGATGAGCTGTCCTATCCATCACCAGTATTTCCCTGACTCAGGGGTTAAGGTCTAGAAAGGACATCATGTACTAGCATTAGGTGTGGTCAGCCCATCCGATTCAGCTTTCACACCCTCTCACTTTGTTCTTGATGTAGCTGAGACATCCCCCATGAATCGCTTCTCTATCTTCCTCTCCCCCCCCCCCCTTGCTGAGCTTCCATATAGGATTTAAAGAAGAAAATGCTGCCAGGGTACCCACTCTTTGTTATTTCTGACATGCAGCAAATGGCAGCAAAGTAGAATATTGAGTAAGGTTTACTTTGGACCCCTCTCCTGACATTGTGATGTATATTCTAACACATGCCCAAAGACAGCTCCTTCCTTTCTCCTTTGAGCTGGTGAGTTTGGCTAATGTGTGTGTGTGTGGGGGGGGCAACTGTGAAGGACAGCCTAATGCCTCATTCCAAGGGTTAAGAAAAAGGCATGAGGGGCTGGAGAGATGGCTCAGTGGTTAAGAGCACTGACTGCTCCTCCAGAGGACCTGGGTTCAATTCCCAGCACCCACATGGCAGCTCACAGCTGTCTGTAGCTCCAGTTCAAGAGAATCTGACATCGTTATACCAATGTGCATGAAATGAAGTTAAATAAAGTTTAAAAAAAAAGAAAAGAAAAGAAAGAAAAAGGCATGAGAGTCGACGTGTGACAGCCTAGATTTGAGTTCCAATTCTTTCACTTACTCCCAGCATGAAGGAGGCTGACATCTCTTTCACAGGTTCCCTCATATGTAGGCAAGGAGAGTGACATCCACAGGGGATGCTGGGATATTAAATGATGTCACACTTCTCAGCACATGCCTTAGGTCTGCTGTATTTGCCACAATGGCAAAGTTTCCATAGCTACCAAAGTGACCATGAAACAGCCGATTTCACACCCACAGACCTCCTCACAGCAGAGCACACCTGGGCAAAAATAGTAAGTTTTTTAGGTCCTTTCTGGGGAATTCCAAAAGTCATGGACAGCTCCTGGGAATAGAAAATATGAGGACAGTGGGTAAGTCTACTGCGCACAGGCAGGAATGGCCGGCTCCAGTCTCATTCCGGCTTGCAACATGCTTGTGAGTCAGTCTACAGAGCTTGTCTGGAACGCCTCCATGATGCCTGTCCACCCTAACACTTATGCCCCACCCATGAAAATAGGCACTGAACTCACGCCTGCCCTTTGAGAATGGGAGCGTGTGGCATTCCAACCTCTCTGCAGCTGGATCTGGAGCTGGGGAACCACTTGTCTCACATGTCTAGGTTCTGTTCAGGTCAGCAACACCTTGGCTCATGCTTCTGCCCTAAGATAAGATGACAGCACTGGACAGACTGTTCCCTGCTGTCCTCCTTGCTTCTGGAGCCCCCATCTTCCTAGGCTCCTAGAACCTCCCAGGATACCACAGATCACAGCCCATGGGTCACTCCCTTTTGCCTTTCTTGACCTTAGGTCTTAGGGAAACTCTGACATAAAACTATACTTATTCTTCTACCCTTACCAAAATAACAGCGCATGTTTTCTGGGTTATGTCAGCTGCACGAGCTGTCGAAGACAGTGGAGAGGAATCAAATGTTCGCCGTGGATGGTGAGGCCACACACCTCACACTCACTCATTCATTGTGCTCTTCAAATCACTGCACAGGAGAAGTCAGGAAATACAGAAGATGGGCATGCAGGAAGAGAATTTTGTACACGCTCACCTATCATTTCTCCAGTGGAAGCTTCAGCCTTTAACAGAATCCCAGTTCTTGTCCTCATCAAGTTGAATAAAGCATTTAGCCACCAAGGTTCAGTCAGCAGCTTTGCTGCCACACTTCAGGCTTCCCCAGATCTCCTGTCCCCGTGATTGTTAGTGGGCCACAATTGGTGATAGATGGGGACACACAGAGTGACACGCAGCATTGGCACAGGAATGTGACAGTCTTATGCAGGGAGAACCCCTGAGTGTCAGGCAGGTAAGCAATCGTCTTTTCATGGCATAAGCTTTTGTCAGGCATTGCCCGGCTTACTGATGTTCTCTTCACCTTTCAGGCTCCCCTAAGGAATAGAGTCAATGGAAAAGAACAACGCTGGTTTTTTTTTTTACTTAATTAAACATATTTCCTACAAAGTTAGAACACTTTGATAAAATGCATAACACGACCATTAATTTGAATTCTCATTAATGACATATTAAAAGTGGCTATTTGTTTGTATCTCATAAACACAAATATGAGATATAATTGGATGCTTTTGGCTTTTACCTCAGAGACATTCCTAGACATTTTAGGACTCTTCTGAAAGCTGTCAACTGCTCTCTGTAAAAACACATCCATGAAATCATTTGCCTACAGTGTGCATGTCTGTACAGATTCCCCAGAGCCTCCTCAGGACCTTCCTTTCTCTCCTACACACAGTACAGAGCCAGGGTAACTACCAGTGTGCTGGTTCTCAACCCTGGTCTTAAACACTATGCTGTTCTTTCCTTGCTTTGTTGTAACATTAAGGTTCCAGAAAAAAAAAATCTCTTTCCACCAAAGTGACAGTTTGGAACCTGAAATATGGCAAATCTTTGGTATCAAAAACCCACATGGGTTTTCCTTATTATAGCTTTAACTGCCCTAGAAAAGGTTTCTCCCGATTTAATGAAACACGGGCCTTTATTTTGCTCTCTCCCTTCAACACCTTGGCGTCTACTTGTTTTGCTCCTGTAACTAGGAAAAAGAAAAGAGAAAATTATTAGTAATTAGAAAGGTCGTATTAACGTTCACAAAAAATTATGGTTTGGTTTCCTCTGATTGAGAAGTTAATTTTCCTTCTCCTTGGACCAAAATATTTTGAAGTTTCTACAAGCCTTTCTAATTGGCTGTGTAAGATACGGGTATACACACTCGGCCTTTCTCATCAAAGACTCACGCCTGTAAGAGAGTTGTCTTACCTCCAGTATACACCTCCAGCACCTCCACCCTCAAAAGGGACAACGCACCTTTAACAGATCAGAGTAGGGGCATTAGGTTCTTCCCAGATGTGAGGATAGGACCTCACAGGCTCCATCCATCCTAACTACATCCCTTATCTACCCTTTGTTTCCCAGGGGACTATCTAGCCTTCTCTGTATCTTCCTTGGTCTGGTATGTGGATTTGGGGCACTCCCTTGCTACATTTGGGACAGCTAGCTCCCACGAATGAAAATGCCAGCCAAGGCACTATCTAAAAAAACATCGAGTAAATGTTAGCAGGCATCTTCGTCAGCACGGGGCAGGAGCTGCAAGGGGGGCTGAACAACATGGAGATGTGATCTTTGATGACAGGCATCAGCTGCTCGAGTTTGTACCACATGCTCCGTGTGGCTACCCACGGAAGAGCAGGCATATGTAAACCCTGCACCCCACCCACCATCACCAAGACATGAATCCTGACACCTCTATGCCAGCACCACTGGTAGCAATACAGGTAGGCTCTGTAATTTTGCCCCTGGAAAAAAATACATGTTAGAATCAGAATTTTACAGCGGAGTTCTTGCTCTTTTGCTGGTAGGTTCTAGGACTGAGTGCCTGCTTTACATTTCGGACTGAAGTCAAGCATGGCCATCTGATTTGAGTGGCTCAACTCATTTTCAGCTGAGCTACCTCTGCCAAGTGAGTTCTGTGTGACATTGTGAGCTGGATATATGTCAAGTTGTTCATCAGGCAGGTCTTATGCCTGCCCCAAGGATAACACATACAACCACATGCTTCCCTTTTCCAGCTTTTCACTCCACTGTCAGCCAATTTATGGAAACTGCCGGGCAAGCAGAGCATGGTGCCTCATGCTTGTAATCCCAGCACTAGAGAGACTGAAGCTGGAGGGTCAATGCAGATTAAGACTTGAGTGAACTAGACTATGAATTCCTGGCCACCTGGGGCCATAGCATTCAAAACTGTCTCAAAATTAAATGAATAGATGTATGAATAAACTAAAAAATGAGGAAGGGAGAGAAACTTCTGGGTGAAAGTTTGTTAAATTTTATCTAAAGAAACATAGTCCTAATTAAATAACCATACTTGTTTGTTTGCTTGTTTTTAAGATTTATTTATTTTTAAAGTGTGTGTGTGTGTGTGTGTGTGTGTGCGCGCGCGCGCGCGCATGCACTTGGGTACAAGTTCTCTTAGAGGTCAGAAGAGAGCATCAGCCTCCCCTAGAGAAGGAGACCCCAACTGAACTTAGAGTCTCTGGAAGAACAACAAGCATCCTGAACTGCTGAGCCATCTGTCTGGCCCCCTTGGGTTTGGGGCGGGGTGTTTTGCTTTATTTTGTTTTGAGGCAGAGTCTCACTATGTAGCCCTGGCTGGCCTGGAATTCTTTATGTAGACCAGGCTGGCCTCAAACTGACAGAGTTCTGCCTACCTCAGCCTGCCAAGTGCTGGGTTTAAAGGCATTCCCCTACCACACCTGACTCTCCTTATTTTTTCAATATATATTTTTATGAATACTTTGAGAAGCATATGCATGAATACAATGTATTTTGATCATATTTTATAACACTCCTCTTCCTAATTCCTACCAGATCCACCTCCACTTTGTTCCTTTCCCTTCTCTCTCTCTCTCTCCCTCTCTCTCTCTCTCTCTCTGATTTTATTTATCTTGGGCCAGGTATGGTGGCACATGCCTTTAATTTCAGCACTTGGGAGGCAGAAGCAGGTGGATCTCTGTGAGTTCAAGGCCAGCCTGCTATACATAGTGAGTTCCAGGACAGCTAGAGCTACATAGAAAGATTCTGATTCAAAATATTATTTATTTTTATGTATATAGGTGTTTTGCCTGCATGTATATCTGTGTGTCAAATGCATGCCTTGTACCCAAGGAGGCCAGAATAGAGCATTTGATTCCCTGAGACAGAAATTACAGACAGTTGCGAGCCACTTTGTGGGTGCTGGGAACAGAACCTGAATCCTCTGGAAGAGTAGCCAATACTCTTAGTGGTTGAGTCACCTCTCCAGCCACCTGCCCACAACCACACATACACACACACACACACACACACACACACACACACGTACCTTTTAGTGACTCTTCAATACCTATAAAATATCTACAAGCACATCACTTGGTATTAAGTGGCATGGCTCTTGGTATGACTTCTGCCAACTTTCCCTAATGTTTTTCCTTAAAAAAAAAAAAAAAAACCCTTATAAATGCTAGGTTAATAGTTTCTATCATGCTTATTTTGAGCCTTTATCTATGTTTATGTGCATTCTAGAATCATGTACCTCTCCCCGTAAACTGGCCCCATTATTCAAGGCTGCCAAAATCCCCATTTCTTTGTATAGTCTTTGCTAAATTACAAGTGAAGCAAGGGCCTGGATGTCCAGGCCTGTAATCTCATTTAATAAAATGGAAAGTGACAAGTTAGAAGCTTTCCTTGACTACAATGAGTTCAAGGCCAGCCTGGGCAACTTACTAAAAATGTACTAGTCACTTTTCTTGTTGGTGGGAGACAAAACCAAACTAACAAAAAGACAAAAGCACTGAAGGAGGGAAGGGTTCACTTTGGCTCAGTTGGAGATAATTTAGCTCATTCAGCATTGAGGCCAGAGCATGAGGTGGGTAGCCACAGTGAGTCCCCAGTCAAGAAGCAGAGAGAGGAGCTAGAGAGGTGGCTCAGAAGTTAAGCACACTAGCTCCTCTTCCGGAGGACCTGGGTTCAATTCCAGAACCCAGATGGTGGTTCACAATAGTCTGTAACTCCAGTTCCAGGGCCTCATCAGACACCAGGCATGCACTGTGGGTGACAGACATACATGAAGACAAAATACCCATAAATAAATAAACATGTTTAGAAGCAGCATGGTACCCATCTCCCTTCTGTTTGTTGGTTCTAAGTCTCATCCCATGGCATGGTGCCACCCGACCTAGGGTAGGGCTTCCCATCTCTGTTAACCAATCTCCAGACCTCCTCACAAACACGCCCAGAGTTTGTCTCCTAAATGTCTCCTGCCTAAATGACAATCAAGTCTAATTGTTAGGGGCTGGGGAGATAGTTTACTCAGCAAAATGTCTGGCACACAATCATGAGGACCTGAGTTCAGTTGAGGGAAACAGAGAAAGACAGATCCTTGGGGCTTGCGACCAGCCAGTCTACCCCAATCTGTATGCCACAGATCCCAGAGAGACTCTAGCTCAAGACAAGGTGGACAGCTGTTGAGGAATGATAGTTGCGATTAATCTCTGATCTCCACGCTAGCACACACAGAGAGGGAGAGAGAGAGAGAGAGAGAGAGAGAGAGAGAGAGAGAGAGAGAGAGAGAATCATCACAAAGAAAAAGAACCTATTTCAAAATAAAAAGGAAAAAGGCT
Source organism: Microtus oregoni (assembly GCF_018167655.1). Taxonomy (NCBI): domain Eukaryota; kingdom Metazoa; phylum Chordata; class Mammalia; order Rodentia; family Cricetidae; genus Microtus; species Microtus oregoni. The sequence continues at coordinate 57,929,617 of NW_024543063.1, read as the reverse complement.
CAGGGATATAGTTTGGTGCTATAGCACTTACTACCACGCATGAGACCTTTGATTAAATCCCCGAGACCTTTGATTAAATCCCTAAAGCTAGAATTAAGCTCTCAGGAGAGGCCAGGTACTGGACAAAGCCCATTACTGGCATTACATGTCATTTATTACTGACAAGACAACCTATTACAGCCTACGTTTTACAGCCGAGGAAACAAAAGTTCAAGAAATAGAGTGTCTCGCCTGACACAGCAGAGCTGCAAAGAACTGTAACTCAACGCCAGGCTGCCTGAGGCCTGCTCTCTCGCCTTTAAATACCTTCCCATTCTGCCACCGAGGCTCTGCAGCTGACAGGCTCTTGAAGTACCTTTTTCATTCACCCCTATCTCACGTTACATTATCATCCATGGAGCTGTCTCCCTCGCTCTCTCCGGATGTTGAATGCATTACCGACTTTGACACATGCATTGATTTCCATCTGTATCAATACCCAGGGCTGTGTCTGAATCTTCTGTGGAACATCACTATAAGGAGCTAGCGATGTCAGTGTAGACATGCGGAGAAAGAAAGAAACCTGCTGTGCCCACAGAGGTCTGTGAACATGAGAAGAAACTGGCCAAAGCCATCCTTTCTTCTTTAAGTAAACGCCTGATTGCTTGGTACAGGTACTCAAAACACCATCATCTCTTTATCTGGGCAGTTACGTTTCTGGTTACGGGGACCAAATACTTGACAAAAAGCAACTTAAAGGGGAAGGACCTGTGTTTGACTCACAGTTTGAAGGGACATAGCTATCATGGAGAGGAAGGCCCAAAGGCAGGTGGCTCCAGAGCAGCAGGAGTGTGCAGCTGGTACCTCTTCAAATCCCAGTGGAACAGAAGCGGAGCTCAATAGGAAGCGGGCTGGGCTGGGCTACAACGGCCCAAGGCCTTCACTTCCTTCAACAAGAAACCTACAAAGTTCCACAACCTTACAGTGACACCAATTAGGTCCGGGTATCCAAATCTATAGGGGACATTTCACTGCAATACCAGCCAACCAGCTCTTTCTTCTAAGAAAACTGTGGTAGACGCTAGCAAGCGCATTCAGAAAACAAGAGTCATGGTGCGGTTGACCTCAGAAAGAAAGCATGTGGCCTGAGGGAAGCCAGCCAAGCCTCAGGGTGAGGCAGAGCTGTCTAGAAACTGAGTAAGGAGAGTGAGACTTCAAGAGAGAGTGAGCAGGATGACCCATCAATGGGACTTCTTACCATGGCAATGCCAGTCCAGGCCCCAGTGCCCACAGGCTGAGTGATTTGAGTTTAGTGTAACAAAGAGACTACTCTCAAGAGTGGTAGGGAATACGGAAGTCCTGGGCTTGGCGCTAGGTCCTGTGGTCAGTAATCATGGAAGTATTACCACCAACAGCTTGAAGGGGAACCTGGTGACAGTGGCTGGAGGACAAGAGATGTGACCTTGAGAGAAAGGACATGACCAATTCTTCCAAATCCATTCTTAGACTCCTTATGAGCCAGGCCTAAGCAAAGGAAAAAAGCAGGGAAGCTTTGGTTCCATCCACAGAGACTGGAGACCAAGCACAGGGTGGGATGAAATAAGGCAGAGGAAAGAAGGACCCTGAAGAGCAAGAGGAAAGACAGGTTGGAGTAATGGACTTGCTCAGTGACCTGTTAACAAAGCACAGATTGTATTATCATTGTAAAAGATAGATTTTTTTTTTCCTGGCAGATGCAAATGCTGAAATTCTAACCCCTAAATAACTGCTTAGAAAGGTAAGTAGGATTAAGCAAGGCCATAGGGTAGGATTTAATTCATATAAGAGGTGCTCCTATATGAAGTGGAAGAAAAGGCTGGGGAGATGGCTCACTGGGTAAACTGCTTACTATATTAGTATAAGGACCTGAGTTCAAATTCCCAGAACCCACATAGAAAGTCGGGACATGCTTGTGTGCATCTGTGATTTTTTAAAAAAAAATGTATGGCTAGACATCTCTTAAAAAGAGGAGGGTGAGAGATAGGGAATAGGAAGAGATAGATATCTGGGATACCTGTGCACGAGGGGTAGGTAGGCACAGAGAGAAGATAGCCATTTACAAACCACAGTACAGAGGCGAATTGAGACAGATTCCCAATAGCTCACTGACCAGCCAGTCTAGTCAATTAGAGAACACATGTTCAGTGAGATACCCTGTCTTGAAAGATGAGATGGAGAATGAGCAAGGAAGACACCCTATGTTCACCTGTTCACCTCTGGCCTCTACACACATGTATTCATGCACTCACATGCAAGCATGTACACACACATACACACACACAAAGAGAAAATGGAGCTACCCTATAAAGGGGTAGCAATGCCCTTAATAGATACCAGAAGCTAACAAAATAAAAATCCCAGTGTCAGAACACTATAGGCCTCTAGTTATACTTGAGTCATAGGATGTGGAGAAATAAAACTGGTACTGACCTAAAAGCTTCATCCCTACTGACTAGCTTTTATCATGCTGCGAGGTGCTATGCATGCTGCCAGAGAAGAAAAGTAACCATCAACTATGCCCAGGTACTTATAAACTATAAGAATTAATGACCTGACAAGACTAACCCACTGGTTCAATAGTGGCACAAATATAATGGGAGTAACCAACCCCTTTCTGATTGGATTTAACTCATATCTGGCACTATTATTGGGCCAAGAACCTATGGATAGACAGGTCATGAACATTAGGGCAGAACCTATTACTAGTATTTTGGTTAATAGGCCAGTATTAAATAAACTACTAATGATTTATCATCATGCCCACCAATGCATGCATCTCTCATCCCTCATCTGAGAAGCTTCTATTAATATTAGATGCTGATTAACACAGAGAGTCACAACTGGCGAAGGTGCAGAAAGTAAGAATCTGTAGAATTCTCAGTCTTAAATGGAACGTGTATACTGCATCCCCTCCTCCCAAGGCTTGGGGATCATTGTAGAAGAGGGGATGAAAAGAGTATAAGTGCCAGATGTTGTGAGTGACTACAAAGAAACAATATTTTCCAGACATGGTGGGCAGCTGAACTCATAGCAATTGTGACAGCAGACATAAGACCAATGCAAGGCCAAGCTGGACCAAATCCCAGCATAGAGATGGGAGTTGAGCATGCAATCCACCCTAGCTATAGAGCTATTGGCAATTGTCAGCTACCGGGAAAGGAAAAGACAATTTTCTTTAAGCCCCTGGAAATCAACCAGATACCAGTAAAAGACCATATATACAAGAATATTTAGGCAGCCCAAGTTGGTCCTATTGGTTTTCGGTTTTGTTTTGTTTTTTAAGGATACAAAGTTGAGTGGGTAGAGAAGGAAAAGGTAGATCTGGAAAGAATTGTGGGGGCTGATAGGTATGATCAAAATATGTATAAAACTCTCAAAGAACTAATAAAACCTTTAAAAATAGAAATATTTTTTTAAAGAAGGAGGAAGGGGGGAAAAAGGAGGAGAAAGATATCTGGAATGCCTATGCACAAAAAGCCACGTGTAGGTGCAGGAGAAGTAGCCATCTACAAAACAAAGTATACATAGAGACTGCACTTTCATTTCCAAGCCACCCACACTGGAATAATCACACAAAACCATATTAATTACAACTGTTTGGCCAATGGCTCAGGCCCATTCTTAGCTATCTCTCACATCTTAAATTATTCCATTTCTATTAGTCTATATTTTGCCATAGGCTGTGGCTACCAGTGTGGCATGTTACTCCACATTTTAACTGAATCAGTTTCTATCTTTGAAAAATTAGTAGATGTGCTACCTTTCCATTATTGTGATAAAATACTTGAGATAAGGATGGTTTATTCGGACTTATAGTTTCAGAGTCAACCATGTTTGGTTGGTCTCATTATTTAGGACCCTGAGGCAAGGCAGGGAGCATGTGGTGGAACAAAACTGCTCACTTCAAGGTGACCGGAAAGAAGGAAAAGGAGAAAGAGGAAGAGGAGGAGGAAGAGGGAAAAGGAGGAGAAGGAAGAGGAAGAAAAGAAAGAAAAGGAGAAGGAGGAGGTGAGAGAAGAGAGGGAGAAAATGGTAAAAACAAGAAGAGCCAGTGTCCCAACGTCCTGCTCAAGGGCACCCCCCCCCCAATGACCTGACCTTCTTCCACTAAACCCAATCTCCTGAAGGCCCCACCACCTCCTAATAGTGTCACAGGCCTGAGACCAGACCATTAAGCAAGTATTTTTGGGAGACACCTCATGATCCAAACAGCAGACTTCATAGTAATATCCAGATACTCACTTTTCCTTTAGCAAGAAGACCTGGTGTCTCTGGGTCTACATGCCAGCATGTCTACTCACAATCTGAACCACATTATCCATTACCAAGTGTGCCACAGCAACCACTCCATCATGGGCCCCAAGAAGTACTTCAGTGATCAATCTTTATGCCAAAATTCTTATCAAGGGGCCCATGTGGCTACTGATGTCTAACCAATATGCAGTTGCTCACAGGCAACAGAGGCAATCAGTATTTTGGGCCACCAAGGATTTGAACCAATAAAAATGTAACACCAACTCAGGACTGTTCAATCTAAGTAATTTTTTAAAAAGTACATTCCCCTAAAAGTGTGCAGTGAAAGCCAGGGACCTGGCTATATGTGTGATACAGCTAAAGAACGCATCAGTGTGTAGAACAGACTGAATGTTTGTCAACTGTCCCCAAATTTACACTGAGACCTGATTCTTTGTGCAGTGGTATTAGGAAGAGAATCATATGAGATCATGTGAGGTTTACGTATGCTGAGAGCACCTTCATTCTTGTCACCAGGTGTGGACGTAGTTCTAAAAGCACAGCTGTCTTTGAAACAGAGGCTGGAATCTGATATCTATATTGACACAGTTGTGCTTTGACTGTAGGGGAAAGCTTTTAGTTTACAGGTTTCTTAGATGATGGCGTTAAAACAATCCCAAAAACTTAGAAAAGAAAGTGGAGTCAAGAGCAAACCTGTTGCCATAGCCAGGCTTGGTGGCGTACAAGCATAATCCTAGCACTGAAAGACTGAAGTCGCGAGGGTTGCAAGTTCAAGGCCAACCTAAGCCTCTGGCAAGACCCTGTCTAAAAATAAAACAAAGTGAAACAAAACAAAACTGCTGATAACTACCAAATCACTCTGGGGTAGGGACATGGGGAGGGAGGGGTTGCCATTAGGAACAGAGCTGCCTCCCTCCCAGGATGCGTAAGGTTCACTGTGCAATGACCACACGCCCATCAGCCATCTGAGTGATTTCAGGTCACTTGCTCCATGGGCATGCACACTCATCAAACTACCTCTGTGTTAGACCTCGAATTTCCTTCCCTCACCCAGTGCCTAGCAGTTGGAGCTTCCCAGACTCCCTGCACATTGACATGTTAGCTTTCTGGCTGAACGCATCCATTTGGGGAGCTTGATTAAAGAGCTCCCGCCTCAAAAGTTCAATTTGACTCTCTAAGCCCTGAAAAACCGCATTTCTGGACCTGAAGACAGAGCCAGATGTTCCCTTAGAGGTCTCCTGAGAGCCACCAAGCTGGCCTTGCTGGCAAGCATCCTCTTCTCTCCCCTTCCTTGTCCCCACACACATGCCAAAACCCATCTTTAGCCATATGGCCTTGCTTCAAAATAATAATAACACAGAAGCAACTGAACAGTGTTCTGCATACTGAAACTTAATGAAAAGGATTCCAGTCCATGTGCCCACAGGTGGCTATTTAACCGATGTTGATTAAATTAAATTAACAATTCGGTGGCTCCATCACAGCAGCCACATTCCAAGTATTCAGTACCTACCTGTGGCTAGCAGTTGCTGTGGTGGGCGGCATGGCTAGACCACTTCTTTCGCTGCTCAGAGCTCTTTAGAACAAGGCTGATGATGGAGTCAGAAAGGCACGGTGATGAGTGCGCACAGAAGCACCTTCTAAGGGCTCGCAAACTACACAGGCTGGACCACCTGCATGGGGAGAGCAGGCCAGAGGAGTAAGGTTAGGAGCTCCCCGTGTGTCTATCCCAGTCTGACCTAGATATCACGCCAACCTTCTATTTAGTGATGAGCTTGAGCTTCTGTGGGTTCAAGTTCACAGATGCTTCATTTTTGGACAGCCAGATGCTTTCAAACTCCTAAACTTCAGGCAAATCTCAAAACGCCTCCCTCCCAGCGCCAGACTCTCTGAAAGAAACCTCACCATTGGGACCAAAAGACAAGGAAAGGAGCATCTCTCCCATCCAGATAGCCCTGCAAGTCTTCCTGCCAGCAACTGCAGTCTGTTCCCCACTAGACATTCTCCCAGTTGGCAGGGCGGGATGACTAAGGCATCTTATAGGAGGGAGACTGGGCTCAGGGAAATCTGAGTATGTGGCTCCTGGCAGAAGGCTAAGAAGTTTTAGGTGAAGCTAGGATGTGAGATTCAATCTTCCAACTTCTGAATAAATGTTTCTCTTACACCATGCTCCTCTTTAGAAAAGAGCCCTCCTGATTGCAACCATTGGCCCAGGTGTTAGAGAGCTAGGACATGTCCTAGGAAGAAGAGAGGATTCTGTATCCCTGAGTTCTTGACACAAAGCAACGGATGAAGACACAGAGGAGTTCTAGCTTGGGAGACAGAATAGAATACACTTCCCTTATGACAAGCGCTCCACTTGCAGGAATGAGGCTGTGCTGTCTGTTTCTAGCCATCTAGGATGCTAGAAAGATGGATGAAATCATAGATGGGGAAATTGCTGGAAAGACAGTAAGAAGCCAGAAGATTACAAGTCTCCTGCTTCCCGGAACCCGAACAAAAGTAAATCTAAAATAAACAGACATTTTTTTCTCAGCCTTTTATTCTTATGAAAGAGAGAAATGTCAAAGAAATCAAGCGTACATCAGACAGATTATATATATAAATCCCCCCGTCAGGGGTTTCCACGTGTCAGCAAAGGCTCAACTCAGCCTCCTATATTCACCCAGTTGGTGTCCTAAATAATGAGATTCACTCAGAACATAACAAGTTAATGAACCCACCAGCCCACAATGGACCTTCGAAAATGCCAGAAGCACAACCTCAGCCTTCTAAATACATTTCTCTGAATTGTAATGAGCCAGGCATTGACAATCTGCTTGAAGTCTAAATAACGGCCTCCTTTTAACAGAACACTATATTTTTCCTCACTAGTCTGGATAATGGGGTATTATTTTATTAATGAAGAACGATTTGGTGTTGAAATTTACTTATTTTTAGGAGAAAGGAGTAGTGAAAAGAAAACATATCCAATTTTCCTGAGGCTTGCTTCTTGGTCTAGCTTGTGTTTCGGATTCTGTGAGTTTCTCTGAAGTATGCTTTAAGGAGATGGAGTCTGGAAAAACCTTATGAAATGATAGACTTTGGGGAAATAAAAATAAATGAAAAAACAGAAAGGAGAGAAAGAGAGAGAAGTGTGTATGGGGGCAGAGGCCTAAGCCAACAGAAAAGTGTCTTCTAGTAGAATACTTGGCTCTCAAGTTCCTACCTGTGGGTAAAAGGATTCTCAAGCCCTCCATAGGGTTCACAGGCTTCAGTTCTCACAAAGAGGAAGTCATACTTGTCTGATAGCTTCTCCAGCATGCCAATTTCAATCTGACAAAGTCTTCCTGAATCAAGGACAGGGCAGGCGGCTGACAGGACCTGTGAGATGCTGTCCAGTGCAATTCCGCAGGCAATATTTCTTCACTTTCCCGATGGGCCTTGTTTCAGCTCAAGCCTATTGATCCCCCTCCAGATAAGCTGCTAGGAGTCCTGATATGTTTCCATCAGTGCCCTGGATCAACCACCTTCAACCAATGGGAATCCCTTTCCCCCATTTTGCCCTGGACATTGGAAGCAGAGTGCAGTTAGAGGTTTTTATTACGCTTCCCTGGAATGAGTCTTTCCTTGAGATACCTGTTTTCCCTAAGTCCATTGGTTTGAGTCTATTGGTCACTAAGAACTTAAACTAAAGCAACTTCTCTCAAGACTCAGTTTTCCATGGGGTAGGGTGTGGTTGGCAACATACCCTATGCATGTATAGCTTACAGTCTGAAATACACGAGGTGTTTGTGGGTGCATTTTTTATACTCAAAATACACCCTTTTCTAATTCATCTGGATTCCAGAAAAGAGAACCTGAGGCCCTTCTCTGGGGATTTTTATCTGTCTGATGATAATGTTTCTCTGCAGAGACCTAGCTGGACTGTGCAAAAGGATGTGAAGCATTTGTTCCAGGGACATCGAGACTTCACTAGGGGTCACAGGGAGAGAAATGGAGGAAATGGGAAATGTGGGTGCCTAGCGAATGAGTACTGGACCACACTTGCCAAGCTGTCTGGGCTCCATTGCAGGCTGGCCACCTATTGCCCTTTCCTGAAGACACTTAGCCTTTCTGAGAGCGATTTGCATTTCCACGCTACCTGAGAAAGTACATGAGCACTCACTGTTACAGTCAGGCTGGGCCAAAGTACGTTGTGGTAACAAACAGTCCCCAAGGTCTCCTTTATATTGTACATGGCCTTTTGTTCCCCATACATTCTCCATGATGGTAGGGTTCTGGTAGTCCCGGGAAGCCAGGCGCTGGGAGCTCCCTGCTGACAGCTCTTTCACAGTCCTCATGCAAGGCAGAAATGGGTGTGTCACACCACATGCAGGCTTGGGAATCTTTTAGCATAAAGTGGCAGATAACAATTCTAATTCTAGTCCGTGTGCTAACTCAAGTTGGACAGCCTGTATGACTTTAGAAGAGATGAAGCATGGGCTTCTCCCAGCACCTGGATGGAAGTCCTCTAGGAGACTAGTCAGCTGAAGCTTCAGTCCCCTTCTGCAGATGGGGCACCTTACAGTCTCCAGGAGAAGCCCAAACACTGTGTGTACACAACCACGTGCCTTATAAACTTTAGAAATTAAGATATTTTGTGTTTTATATTTTCATATGTGCTGTAGGTCCCACAAAAGCTTCGTCTGTTGTGGACAGAAAGAAATCCCTGGCTGTTTGTCAATCGCTACAACGAAGGGCCATGCATGTGGCACTATTCTTCCAAACGAAGACGCCATTGGAGCATAACAGAAAGCTCGGGGAGGGGTGCTGGTGACTACTGCTTCTCCCTCGCCTGTGTCCTTTCCTTGGTCTCAGTCTATGACACCACTTCTTGCTTTGTAGGAGCCAGCATCCTACCTTCTGGAAAGTCCTAAATACCTGAGATCACAGCCTGAATTATAGGCTTCTAGGAGTTGAGGGTGGAAGTGACCTTATAGTCACAAAGTATCCTCTAGCTTCACTCAAGAACTTAAAGAAGAAAGAAGGCAGTCAGGTTTACACAACTAACTAGGAGGAGCCATGTCCCCAAACTTTGAGCCTCTACACTTTTCCTTATAGAATCGCACACAGCTCATTAAATAAGTATTGCTTGACTCTGGTGCCAGTATGAACTGAAATTGGAGCTGGTATTCTTGTCACCATGGAGAGATGCCATTACTTTCTGCTTCTGCACCATCAAGCAACATCCCAAGTCACACCATAAATTTCTCTGTTTCCTCAAAATTGACTTTTCAGTGCCTTTCCTCACCTCCCTTTTGTGTTTAAGACTAATCCAAGGAAAATTCCTCTCTAGTCCTCTTCATCCACACATCCCACTCTCTGATCCTTCCATCCCCGCACCACACTGCAGTACCCCATCCCTGTACCACACCCCAGTACCCCCACCCCTGTGCCACACCCCAATACCCCATCCCTGAACCACACCCCGGTACCCCCATCCCTGCACCCCACCCCAGTACCCCATCTCTGAACCACACCCCAGTACCCCATCCCTGAACCACACCCCAGTACCCCATCCCTGCACCCCACCCCAGTACCCCATCCCTGAACCACACCCCAGTACCCCATCCCTGAACCACACCCCAATACCCCATCCCTGAACCACACCCCAGTACCCCTACCCCTGTATCACACCCCAGTACCCCATCCCTGAACCATACCCCAGTAACTCCATCCCTATACCACACCCCTGTACCCCCATCCCTGCACCACACTCCCCAGTCTTCACTATATAGACAAGTTCTTCCTTATTCATAAACTACATTACAGCCTCCTTCTGCCCCCAATACAACCTATTAGAGCTAAAAGATCATTTAAGAACCACACGGCCTAATCCCTATATTTTATCAATGTGGAGAAGTTTAAAAGAATTAAGAGGTCTTTCTTTCTAGGCTGCATGTATCAAAGCAAGCCCAAGGATCCTGATTCTGGGGTGTTTCTCTCGTATTTTTCCATACTCTTCAGTGTGGGGGAGATTCTGCAGTTTACCTTACTGATGCCCAATGTTACATTTTTAGGAGATGATACAAACAAGAATTGATTTCTGGTTTACAGTCTGGTTTCTTTACTCTTGATAATGAAGTAACAATGACTGAGATTTCTTCTGAGAAACACTTTTTTTAAGAAGCAAGTTTTTGCTCATAGGTACTGACCAGTTTTTCTACCTTTCTGAAGAATCGTCCTTAGAAATTCTCAGCATTCAGAAAGAGGAGCATACATGCTTTACATCACCTACTTAGACAGGTGGGTCTGTCAGCGTATTGAAGAAACTAAGCCACACACAGTCACACACACACACACACACACACACACACACACACACACACACACACGAGTGGCTGACTGGATATAGTTTAACAAAAGGATTTCTCATAACACTGTGGCCAATATAAGATGCAGAGCAAGCAGAGACCTAGGTCAGCAGCAATAGCTGGTCAGCTACCACACACCTCCAGGCTGCAGTACTGGGATCTGTATCTGTGATGATCCAGAAGCAGAGCACTGTGTCTAGAGAGAATACAGTGTGCAGGGAATGGAGACGCCATGGCAACAGAGATGAAACCCACCCTGGCCTCATTTGCCTCCTCCCTCACTGTTTCTCACAGGGCTCGCCAGTGGATTGAGGATGAGAAAGCTCTTAGACTCAGCCTAGATTGTTCTCACGAGTGGAGTGAGAGAATGCCGTGCCCAGGAGCGGCAAACGGAAACTTCCACGCAGCTTGTTTCAACATTCTACAATCCCCAAACCGCTCTTGAAGGCCTACCCAAAGTCAGAGCGTCTTCCTCCCAAATGCCACCTCCTCTACGTGAAACTTCCCATCCGGTCCCCCAAGTCTGAAATTCCCATCTGAATTATCTGGTCACGTTCATTCTCTCACAGTGTTGCTCACGGAGAAACCCCTTCCGATTTAAGCCCCTCTTAGTGAGGGTTAGGATTACTGATTCTGTACTCTGAGAAGCTGAGACATGGCGGTCCCACAGGCAACCCAAAGAGGGGAGGGTGAGAGGTGAATTCTTCTCTTCTCCACATCAGGCAAAACGCCTCCTCCTTGTTCTCTTAGCCTTCAGGTTTTTCCCCCAGAAGAAAATTGCCACCTGATAAATATAATGGGGAAAATCACTTACATCAGGAAATCAGGAAAAGTTTTGTTGTTGTTTTTTTTTTTTTTTGGATTATTATATCCTACCTAAAACACAAAATTCCTCCAGGTAACCATGAAAATACCTACAGATATCCTCTCCCTCCAAGCCATTTATGTAATATGGCTTAACACTACTTTTCTCAGTTTTGCCAAATAAAGCTGTATTTTCAGCTTTCTAGAATTTTCTTCACTCCTCACCAAGGCAAACCTACTCCTCATGAACTCCCTTCCTTTTTTTGGGTATCATTTCTAAGGAAACCAGGCTCCTCTGCTTGGAGCATGGGTGGTGTTGCTGTGGAGACCCTGCAGACACGGCCACCCCTGTGTGCCCTCCTCCGTCACTAAGGCAGTTGCTACAGGTGCCCTTCAGCCAGCCCAGCCAGTCTTGACCCCTCTCTGACCTGGGCAGAAAACTACCAGCAAAAGTTTGCCTCCCCTTGTTTACACCTTCCAAACTGTCCATCTAATCTCTTCTACTGGGCAGAAGCATCCCCTCCTTTCAGCCATGTGTATTTTCGAAGCCCATCTGGCTCGCCAGGCTGATTCGGTCACTTTGTTTTAGACACGAAGGGAGTGAGTTTAGAGACATTCAGAGAAACACTCTTTGTGGAATAATTTCTCCAGCCATAACTGTTCCTCAAATCCTTTAAAAATATTTTTTTACCAAGGTTGGGGACATGGCTTAGGAGTAGAGCACTCACCTAGGATGTGTGAGACCTGTGTTCTGTCCCCAGCATGGGAAGGAAAAAGAACTTATTAAATGAATCAGTGGGGGGGTTGCAGCCACAAAAAACTCATGTATGATGAATTATGAGTAATAATGTATCGTACAAAATCTACACAGCAGAATCAACTCAAGTATTTAATCAACTCTTCTTGAGTTGATTCTAGAGAATAGATTGATAATAGAACCAACTGTCAAATTGATAAATAAAATAAAATGTGGGATATATGCAGCCACACAGAGAAAGCCTGTCATTTGCAGCAACACAGATGGGCCTGGGCGGCATTACGTTAAGTAAAAAGTCAGGGACTGAAGGGCAGAAATTACATGTTTTCACTTACATGAAAAATCTACAGAGCTGATCTCAAGAAGCAGGGAAGAGAAAGTGCTTACCAGTGTCTTTGAAGAGTTGGGGTGTGGGGGGCACAGGGGTAGGAGAGATAAAGGTACAGCTGGCAGGAGGGAATAGCTTACCAGTGATCTGGAACACACGAGGATAATATGGCTTACCACAACTGGTTGAATATATTGAAGTAGCTAGTAAAGAGAATTTCCAATGTTCCCAACACAAAGCAAATGCATTTGTTTGAGGATGTAGATATGCCAATTATATTTATCTAATTATTACACATGAAACACAGATGTGGAGATATTCTATACAACTATCATATCCAACTGAAAATAGAAATATTTAAAAATCTGTGCATAATTTTATATGGGAATGATTGTAAAAAAAAAGTATTATAAATAAAACTGTTAATTTGATTAGGTAATAATCAAGTTCCAAACATTGAAAATGAGTAGAGGATGGACAGTCTGGGCAAGATTGTGTGGACCTACTCCTTCCTAGCTCTCCCAGCTAAGGACAGCTATAATAAACTCAGACAGAATGAAGACACAGTTGAAGGATTGGGGATGATGGAAAGAAGGACTAGTTAGGGATTTCAGAACTGGAGAAGGGGTAGAGAATGGCTTCTCCTGACCTCCCGTCCAATGGGAGAAATGCATTCCCAACGTCGTAGCTACCAACCAAGGAGCTGGGTACATCCTGTCTCCCCTGAATCAAATGGGAGTCAAGCACCAGGCATGTTTGATGGCAGTACAAAATAATCAAAGGACTCTTATCGATCACAATAAATGTCCAGGAGAGTTGGTCTTCCCCAATGAGATTATGACTCTCCTCCCCCCCCCCGGGAGACACCAAGTGTCCAGGGGACACCAGCAAGAATTCTGTCAAGACAGGCCGCTCAACCCAGAAAGCGTTTTTACTCACATACGCCTGAGATTTTTCCCACCTATGGACACTGTCTCCACGTTCAAGAATCCAGAACAAGACATACGATATTTAAAGTTCTTGAAGGTAACTACAGAAAAATATTTTGAAATAAGTCAGAGAAAAATGTGAAGTTAACTAAGGGAGAAAACGAGCCGAATGACAACATAGTTCTCATCATGGAGGCCAGAGGAAATGGGCTAACATCTTCTTAAAGTTCTAAAAGGAAAGATTGCCAACCATAAATATTACACAGCAAAACCGTCCTCCAGAAATAAAGCGGAAAAATCAAGATTCCCCAAGTAAAGCAAAGTAGAAGCTCATCACGAGAAGAATATCTCTTAAGAATGCAAGGGAGGTTCGTCAAACAGAAGAAATGGTAAAAGACAGAAACCCAATGCTCCCTGGAAGATGAAAGAAAAAAAAACTAAGGGTTATAAGCAATGGAATTTGCCTCTTGATGAGTTTTTATTTTTAAAATTTATTTTATAAAATTACAAGCCCTCCAAGACTAGTGTTGAAAATTGGCAAAGATAAAGGGAATTAAATGGAAGCCAGGTTTTCACAGTTCACTGGAAATGGTTACATACTGAAACCAGGATATGTTAATAACTGAAATATGTAATTGGAATAGCAAAGGAAGCTGTGTCTAACGTAGCAAAACACTAAACACGTTAATAAAATCTAGAAGGTAATCATAAGCAATTTGCAAACAAGTGAAAAGAGAAAGATAAAAACCAAAGAAGAAACTTAGCAATTAATTTAGGCCTCTCGTGAAACAGAAGACAACAGACTCCCATAGTGATGAAGGCGCAGCAGCTGGGATTCATACCTAGATTATTGTGAGGTGGAAGGATCCCCCTGTTGCCTGCCTTGGGGAACAGGAATGCTAATCTCTGCAGCCTTCCCTGAAAAACAAAAGAAGCAAAGCTTCTATTTATCGGTTTGCTTGCATATTTGGGTTGTTTTCTCCCCAGTGCTGAGGGTGGAGCCCATGGTCTCTTCTACTATTGCAAACTGTCTTAAGTTGCTAATTCCCCCTTGTGCCCAGACTGATTAGTATAAAGTCATTGTTACTGAAGCCTGTCAACACAGGCTTTGTGAGATCCTCTAAAGTCTCACTGAGGATAAATTCACAAAACAAAATTCTACAACACCAGATGAAACTATAACTACCATATGAGAAAAAGCTACAGTAAACTATGGGCTATATTGCCTGTTGCTGTGGTTTGTGTATTTTGATTTTTCATCCATGGTTCTTGGCTCATAAATCCCGTACCCCTTGATATTTCCTGAATGACTATAACAATAACAATAATTATGATAGAACAGTATTTTGGCCTTTTGCTCTTGCTTCTTAGATCACCTTTAGAACGAATGACTTCAGCATGATCTTCTGCTGTTGTTGTTATTTGTTTTTTTGGCTTTTGGTTTTGTTTTTTTTTATTTTGTTTTTCCAGGACAAGCTTTCTCTATTTAACTCTGGCTGTCCTGGAACTCGCTCGGTAGGTCAGGCTGGCCTTGAATTTAGCAATCTGCCTGCCTCTGCCTCCCGAGTGCTGGGATTAAAGGCATACACCACCACCACCTGACTCAAAGTGATCATTCTTAATTAAATTTATAATAATCATTAGTAGTAGTGTGTGTGTGCATGTGCAAGCACACTCATGCACTGGACAGTGCATGTGTGCAGGAGTTGGTTCTCTCCTTACATGGGGGGATCAAACTCAGGTCATCAGTCTCGGCACCAAGCACCTTTACCACAGAACCTCTCAGAGCCCCACATTTAGTAGTTGTTTTTTTTACTGCTTCTTAAAATGGACCATTTTCCCATCCCACTCGCAGTGTGTAAGTGATCTAGTTTCTCCAAAGCGACAACAATTGAGATTCCACTACTCTATTGTTAGCTACTCTGATGGTGCTGTCATAGCATCTCATTATGATTTGTTGGAACATCCCCAGTGGCTAACGACATTGACAATATGCCTGCAGGTCCACCTATCGATCCTGTCAGTGAGATGTCTTCTAACTGGGCTTCTTGTGTTGAGTTTTTAGCACTCTTTGTGCTGTGTGCTCCAGCTCCGTTGAATGTGCTGCTGTAGCCACATTTATATACAGTTTGTCTATCTGTCTCCCTAACAGCCTCTTGCAGAAGTCTTCAGTTTTAATGAAGCCCCATTTATCAGTGTTTCTTTTTATGGATTGTGTGCTGTAACACATTGTCTAAGAACTCTGCCTAAACCGCGACTCTAATATTTTGTTCTAAAAGTTTGATAGCTTTATATCTTACATATATGTTCATGATTGATTTGAGGTTAACTTTTGTGTGAAATGTGAGACAAAGTGAGGTTTTGCTTTGCTGTTCTACTGTCACTGTCCAGATGCTCCAGTGCAGGTTTTGGGGAAGGCTCTCATCCCCTGAATTACTCTTAAACTTTTGCCAGAAATCACTGGGATTTGTTTTTGCAGGTCTGGTTCTCAGTTTTCTACTCAGCCCCATTGACCTATGTGTTTATTCTCTGCCAATATAACTAAGATGCAATCTTTGTTTGTTTGTTTGTTTTGTTTTTTGAGACAGGGTTTCTCTGTGTAGCCCTGACTGTCCTGGAACTCGCTCTGTAGACCAGGCTGGCTTTGAACTCACAGATCCACCTGCCTCTGCCTCCTGAGTGCTGTGTCACCACTGTCCAGTGTAAGACAGAATCTTAACACCCCTGCTATATGATAAATTTCAACATTGGATAGATTGATTTTTTCCAAAATTATCTTAACTAGTCAAATTCTCTTGCCTTTTCATGTACATTTTGGGAATATTCTTATCTATGTCCACATTGCAGGGCTGGTAAGGTGCCTGAGAGGTTGACATACTTGACACATAAGTATAAAGACAGAAGTCTGGATTCCTATGACCCATGGAAATACCAAATGGGCATGGTGGCTCAGCCTTAGAGACCAGAGGCAGGGCATCCCCAGAGCAAACCCGCTAGTAACAGCAGGCACTTTGGCAAGTTCTAGGTTCCCTGTCTCATTGAATAAGGTGGAGGATCCATCAAGGATGATTCTGACTCCAACCTCTGGCCTCCACATGTACATGGACCCTTATACATGTGTACTCTCCACACACACACACACACACACACACACACACACAATGTAAAGGAAAGCACTACAGAAATACTGATAGGAATTTGTTAAACCTGTCTATCAATTGTAATGAAGCGAAGTTTTACTAAGTTGAGTTTTCTAATCAATAGCACATGCTCACCTCTGTTTATTGGGTCTCCGTGGTCTTCCTCAGCACTCAGAATGCAGTCCTGTATATGTTTTCTTAGATTCATATCCAAATATTCTTTGTGCGTGAATGTACCTTGCATTGCTCAGCTGCAGGGTCCATGTGCCCACTACAGAAGTCATTTGATGTTGGTCTGATTTCTTGTGACCTTACTGATTTCATTTATTAGGAATCATGGCATGTCTGACTTAGTTTTGAGGACTCGTTAAGAGCTTCTGAAACAGTCAATCATGCTATCTACCAAGGACAACCATTTCTTCCTTTCTTTTCTTTTTCTGTCTTAAATCACTCTCATGTGGTCCCACCGCTACATTGGACGTGGACAATGGGAGTGGCTATCCTTGACTCATTCTCAGCCTTGTGAAGAAAAAAAATCCACTAATCTTAGCTTTCTGTTTCCTGTTCTATTTTGTAGTTGTTTGTCTGTTTTCTTCCCACAATCTTTCTTTTTTTTCTCCGGTATCCTCCCCATCTTGTTGCCTTCCTTTGTTTTGTGTGGAGGGGACCCATTTCATTTGCCTATACTGCTCCTGAGTTTATTTTTGTGTGGCCCTTTACTTATTAGTAACCACTTCATTGCCACACTATCCGCACACATCTCGCCCATAGGGATACTTACTTTCTGCTGCCTTTCCAGCAGCAGCCCAGCAGAAAGGGAAGGGCAGCCTCACTGCTGCGAGCAGAACCTGAGCGGTTTCCACTGCTGGTGGAGTTGCGTGTGGAAGGAAGAACTGTGGTTGCTGTTCCTAAGTTCACAAAAGCAAAGTTGCAGTTCTCCTCTTGGCTTTGTCTGACACCACCCAAGCAGAGCTGCTGCCACCTCAGTGAACAGGAGTCGTGTTCTCTGCCTGGCCTTCACTGGCACTGGTGGTAGAGGAACGACACAGTTTCTCCTAGGATTTGATGAGAGACAAGCACTGTCAGGAAGCTGCTTATGCTGAGAAGTGCTCTCTCGATATTTGGCAGAGAAAGCAAGCTATCTTTGATAGTTAGCCTGTCAGGGTTTCTGGTGTGCTCTTTGGTTGCACACCTAGAACGTGTGACATAAAAAGAAAACCTGGAGAACTCACCAACATGTCTTATATTGTGTCCTATGTTACATAGGTTTCTATTGCACCATGTTCTATGTGGGGTCCTAAGTTACAAAGGTTTCTATTGCACCATGTCCTATATGGGGTCCTATGTTACATAGGTTTCTACTGCTTTGACCAAATGTCTGAATGGTCAGTGTGAAAGGAAGAAAGAGTTTATTTTGGTTCATGGTTTCAAAGTCACTTGGCTGTCTTGTTTTGGGCATGTAGTGGGACGCATAGGGGGAAAGACTGGCATAAAGCAAAACTGCTTATCCTTGGAAGCTAGAAAGAAAGCTAAGAGAGAAGGCCCTTAACATTCTAGGGCCCTTACATCCCCCTTAAGAGGCTGGCGCCCAACAACCTAACTTTCTTGTACTAGACTCCACCTCCTAAAGGTCCCACCAGTCCCAATAGTGCTACAGGCTAAAGACCAAGTTGTAAGCATATGAGCCGGTGGGGGCATTTAGCATCCATAACAGGTCCCAGAATCTTGACTGTGCTTCATTCTCTCCACTTTTCAGATCCATCTTCTACTACATAAACATATATAAACATATGCTTATATAGATGGAGTGCTGAAAAGAAGAAATAGGAAAGAAAGTTATCTACTCTGTCTTCTCAATGACATAAATGCATCTTGACATTTGAATTGTTGCCAGCACTTTTAAATTAGAAATTTTCAAATGAGAATCCAACGATTTGGTGTCCCTTGGAATATCTGGGCCATACTCTAACACGGAAACACATGACGAGGGCTGCACTGCCCTCTTCGGTTACCTACTAGCCACAATGGCTGTGTGTGTATTAGTTACTCTTCACATCACCTACCAAATTTCCACCTAGAAACATCGTAAGGGAGGACAAGGTTATTTGGGTTTAGAGAAGGGATGCAAGTCCATCATGGAGGGGAAGACAGAGTGGCAGAAGAGAATGGACAGGAAGTGGATCTAATCTATGAAACCTCAAGGGCCACCCCTTGACAGCCCCAGTGAGCTACTTCCTCTAGAAGCTATGCCTCTTAAAGGGTTCACAGTTTTCCAAACCAGCACCACCAGTTGGGAACCAAACATTCGGACACATGAGCCTGCGGAGGACGAATCACACTCAAACCAAATACCATGGAAATTTAAATGAAAGTGAACTGAAAATTTCCACTTTCGAGTCACAGTAGGGAGGTATGATTAGTGGCCACTATATTAGACAGTAAGGTTGGAGAACAGTTCCAATGTAGGACAGTCTGTCACACGGTGCTGGGCTCAAACATGAAGCGGGCAGGCATGCTTCAGTACGTCAAGAGCCCACCACTTGCTAGTGTCATCTGCTGTGCCATACATTGACCTCATCTGCTAAAAGAGTGTGTGCGTGCATGTGCATGTGCGCATGTGTGTGTGTGCGCATGCATGTGTGGGAGACTTAGTTGGGAGTTAGTGAGATTTTAACTGAAGACACAGCAGAGCAGAGCCTGAGGTGGGAGGAGCCCTGGGAAGAGCTGTGAACACACAGGACCCTTAGGTCTGGGTAGAGAGAGGAGGAACAAAAGCAACTAGAGATTAAAGACTCCTCAGAAGTAGGGAATATTTTAATCTCTACTCTGCCTGGAACTAGCTGTATTTTTCGGCCAAAAGATTAATTTCTGCCAGACAGGCCTTACCAAATGCACCTTGGCTTCTTTTCCCCTCTGTACTGCAGCTATGTTGATTTTCTTGGTTCACTGAAGGTCCCGAAGAAAGAAGGTACTGCCTGTACTTTCCTCCTTGATGGCTCAGTTCACGTGCTGGGCCATCTCCACTGAGTCTGTGGATTCCAGGGAAGGTTCTTTGAAGCCTTGACCAGAGAGATACCTGCCATGAGAGTTCCAATTCATGGCACTTACCACAGTGTACATTCTTAATATACTCAAGGGGGCACTGATCTGTTTGTCTCTCTCCCCTGATTGGCTGTGAGCTTCATGAGCACCAAGACCATGTCTGCCTTGGCCACTGCTGTATTCCCTGGGCTAGCCTGGGCTAGCAGAAAGTGTTAAGCTAACATAGGGTAAACACCAAAGCAAACATCGACTGCCAAAGCCTGGGTGGTTCTTCTGACAGTTTCTGCAGTTTCAAAAGGGAAGCAGAAATATGTTTGCCCTCGCAGTTATAGATTAGGATAGCTCATTTTAAATTGGAGACCAAAAAAAAATCTATAAACATTTTATTATGTAAAGAAAAATGTTAGTTAAATAATTCTCTACCATGAGGCTCCCTGGTGGCCCCATTAAAATCAGACATGTCTTAGAACTCAGAAATCAGTCATATGCTGAGGTCCCCGAGATGCTGGGAACAAGGCTGGGTGGCACAGCTAGATTTGCCCTCATATCACCCAGTTAATTACTGAATGCCTTGTTTGACGCTACTTTGAAGTTTAATTTGTTCTCATCTGAAGCCTGATGAATTCCGTTCCAGCTGGAGGTACAGTTTCTGTCTTAGTTAATCACCTCTAAATCAATCAAAAGACAGCAAACCTCCCAGGCCTTAGTTTCCCCATCTATTAAGCGAGAAGAATGATGACCATTCTACTGTAGCTCACTGGTTTTAAAGACTGTGAGGCAAGCCAGGGGAATGCAGCCAATAAACTCTGCAAATGCAGGGCCCAGGCCCGGAGTTGTCGCAGGGAAGTGGTCTGCAGGTTTCTCCTCCCAGTGTCTGTGCCTGCAAGTGAGAAGACTCGCCGAAGGCAATAGGGGTTTCGTCTTTAAGAAGCATTCTGATAGTCTAAGCTTTGATCCCCAGTAAGACCAGGAAGACAAGAGTTGGAATTGCCAGAACTTTCAGCCTCTTCAGACCTGGCTTGGGAAGGCCCCGGGGCAATGGCTGAATACTCAGAACTGAGCCCCCAAGCACCAAGTGTTCCTGCTCCACCACCTGAAGTTAAGAAGATCAAAGGTGGGGGAATGACTTCAAGAGGCAGACATGACCAGTGTGCAGGTTTTTAGTCAGTCCCCACCCCCACCCTGGCCAAGGGGAAGCTGGTATGGAGCAGATTCACCTCTCAGTACAGTAGAGGGCAGTGGTGCCCTCATCTCGGCCCACACCTGGGCCAGTGTGGAGGGTAGGTTCTCCTGGGTGTGTATCAGAGCTCAGGAGCCAGGAGTTAAGTCCTTCAGCCTATCCTCCATCTCCTCAACCCTGGTGACCCCTTCACCCTAATTTAATATTTATGAACACATACAGGCGTAGAGACACAGAGGCACAAACCACCATATATTATTAATCGAGTCCCTATATACTCTCATATACACATGCAGCATACAGCAAGGGTCTTCCAACTGATTCCCTATGAATTACTTATGCCATGTAGCATCTATATTGACCTCTTCCCCCTTCTCCAAAATAAGACTATTGCCTAAAGTTAGGGAGACATTCTGCCAGGCACTTGAGAGTCAGTATGATTTAATGATGGGAGAATCCTGTTCTGGACCCAGCTATGACACAGGCTGATGACACTGGAGACCTGTCACTTATCTCCATGTGCTCCAGTTGCCTCTAACCAAAAAATAAGGACTTTGGCTTCAACATTCTGCTCATGCTTTAGCCTCTGTGGTCATCCAGTGACAGGCAGGGAGGTATCCTGTCCCACTTCTAGTCCAGTGAGACAGAGGTGCTGCCGGGCAGGAATTTGGCTGAGCTGGGAGCTACTCACCTCCCTTCAGACAGTACTTAAAAGGGTCACAGCACCTCTGTGGTGCGGGGCATAGTTTTAAGGTATGTGGGTTTATCCTACTAAATTAGAATGAGGAAACAGGTCAACACTGAAGCCAGATGATGACTTTAAAGGAAACTCGACTCATTCTGTCTTTTACCCTTGGTAGGTAGGATCCCTAAGGAGCCAGGATGTCCAGGGGAATTTGCAGCTGGGATATTAAACCTGCAGTTTGGCTCCAGGAAATAGGTTTAAGAGGGCTGGGCCAGGGAAGCAGCCAAATTATGAGGTTGGTGACATTTCTGTTCTGTGTTTCTCCTCCCATTGAGGACACCTCCGCGACCCATTTTTAGGGCAGCTATCCAATGGCTTCGTGGCAGACACAAGTCCCTCCTGACTGCTCCCAGGCTCTTCACCCCACCCCCACAAAACTGCCCTGGTTTAGTCCAAATCTCCACTTGATTGCAATGTAGGGAAATGCCTTTGGGTCCCTAAAAGACACTTCGTTTCAACAAATTAGGTGTTACAATCTCTGCGGGCCAGTCATGTGTTTGGGGACACTAGGTCATGCCCTGCCCTTTGGTAGCGTATTCCTTCCTGTGATTGTTTCCTGACTGTTCTTCAGGTCAAGGCAGTGAACTTGACCACTTTAGGTAGACTTGAGATCCAAGTTGGATTTAGGCCTGCCCTTCAAAAGTCCCGCACTTGTCCCAAGGAAGCAAGCCTTGTGCCAAAACCACTGCGGCTTCACCTCTTCACGTATTGACTTGAGCATCTGCACCCAAGAGCTCAGCACATCTTGTCCACTTCCCATCTCAGGGTCCAAATGCCCTACTTATTGACAATGCATTTGGAAGTCTGTTTTCTTCCTTCTCCCAGAGAACTGAATAAAACGGCCATTCCCTCAATGAAAGCCTTTCCAAGAGAATTAGCCAATTTGTTTACTTATTAAAATTAATAACATGGTAAGAGAAGATACTTGGACTCTGCAGGAGATAATCAGAAAATTAATTCTTCACAGATTTTTTTTTAATGTCCGAAGTGCAGTGTCCTGGTGGGACAGAACAGCAACATGCTCTTATATTTTACAACTGAAGTTCCCCTCTGCCATGCCAAAGACCCACATAATTGTACTCCACATCTTATTGTTGCTAGAGGTTTCGGATTTTACCTTCTTAGTTAGTTGTCACTAGACAAGGCCTTGCTTCATAGCCCAGGTTGACCTTGAAGTCACCATCTTCCTGCTTCTCAAGTGAGGCATCCACAGGTAGGCACAGCAATGACTATGTTGAGATGGTACTACCCTACCCAACAGAGCCATTAACCTGTCAATTACCGTGGTGACCATTCTAAGTGAGCTTGAGCATGGCTGAGGGAGTGGGCAGCCATTCCCAGTGACTCTAATCCTTACATGTTATATGGGAAGAACAGGGGTGCCAGGCCTGTCACCAGAGCATTATACATCAATATGAGCTGATATCCTTAGAATAAGTTCTGGTCCCAGCCCTGCTGTCTGAGAGCCAGAGCCAATGACCTTCCTTCCCCAGATCTCAATTGCTTCAGCTGCGAAGGTTAACTTCGGCTTGGAAGCCAGCTGAACCACAATGAAGGGAGGCTAAGACCACGAAGCAAGTTCCTCTCAAATCAATAAATTCTACATAAGAACTGCCATAGCTTTACTTCAGGTCTGTTCTATACATAAAATGTAAAAAACCTCATTTAAAGCATTATTTTTATTTTGTGTGTATGTGAGTTTTACTTGCATATATGTGTATGCCCCACATATGTGTCTGCTGCCCTCAAAGTCCAGAGGAAGGTGTCAGATCCCCTGGAATTCAAGTCACAGATGGTTGTGAGGTCTGTGGTTGCTGGAAACTGAGCCTTGATCCTTGTGAGCAGAACAAATGCTCTTACCTCTGAGCTATCTCTCCAGCCCCATCATTTAAAACAAATTACAGAATGGTACAGATAAATGGTGGCTGAGTTGAATTCTTTTTCAGTGCCTTAACTTAGCAAAGTAAAAAGTTAACAAAAAATGAAACAGCAACTCTTTACCAGTCCTAAAGTGCCCTGATTGAAACAGCAAAGTGATGGGGGCCCTCTAGGTGGAATGGTCTCTGGGGTCCTAATGGCCAGGATGCTCCATTTCACGTCACACTCCATTACTGCCTTTCCTAAGGTAGTTGGTTGTCAGGGTTTTCACCTTTTGCTGGTTCTCTACTATGCCTAGAGTCACATGACAGCCTCTAATGCTGAAGACACTAGGTGTGGTGGCACAGATCTGTAATCACAGTAATCAGGATACAGAGACAGAAGGATCAGGAATTCAAAGCAATCCTCGGGTACTTAGTGAGCTTGAGGCCAGCCTGGGCTACAGTAACCTTTTTCAAAAAAAATGCTGAGAAATGGATAGAGAAATGTGGTTTGTTTATACAATGAGATTGTTCTCGGCCATAAAGAAGAGTTAACTCATGCATTTGCAGAAAAATGGGTGCACTAGAGAGTGTCCTATGAAGTGAATTAAATGAGTCTCAGAAAGAAAAATATCTGATGTTTTCTCTCCTTTATGATTCCTAGATTTTATGTAAATACGTAAAACCACGTGTGCATCTATAACATGAAAGTAGGAACAAACTGTTTAAGGGGACAAGGGGCTATCAGGAGTGGGAGGGAGAAGGGGGGAGGCCAGGGAATATGTTCAATATATATACAATATATACTTGCAGGAAAACTTCAAAGTAAATAATTTTTTAAAAAATTCCAACAGATGAATCTCTGAGTTCCAAACAAGCCTGATCTACAGAAGCGAGTTCCAGGACCGCCAGGGGTACACAGAAACCCTGTCTTGAAAATAAAAGTCCAACTTTCTAGAACCTTCTACCCAAATAAATACAATCAGTCTCTGGAAGCCCAGCCATGCCACAGGTACATTGCAACCCTGAGGTGCAATCAGTAATGAGCCCTGACTGAGAGCTTTACAGGCCTGACCCTCTGGGAGAATTACTTGGGACAACTTGAATAAAAATTCAGATTCCTCAGCTATACTCCAGCAGAAACCCTAGAGCCAAGGAATCCATATGTTCAAGTTTTCCAAATAAGGCTACTGTTGTGATTCAGTCTGGAATTTATAAATTGGATAAATTATTTGTTGTAGTAATCTGAGAGAGAGAGAGAGAGAGAGAGAGAGACTCTGTGTGTGTGTGTGTGTGTGTGTGTGTGTGTGTGTGTGTGTGTGTGTGTGTACAGGTACATAAGCACCACAGTGTGTGTATAAACATAGGACAACTTTCAGGAGTTCTCCCCTCTTACCATGGGTTCCAGACATTGAACACAGGTCATGTGACAAGTTCTTTTTACCACCTCAGCTGTCTCGCTGGTCCTAGTACTTAAAAATCAGAGAGCTGTTATACACTGAACATGCACGGACCTCATAAAGGTTCACTATTCTGTGCATCTGGCTGGGACTGGGGTGAGCATCAAGGAATCATTCATCTTCTCATGACACCCTTCATTGAACTGTCTTGCCTAAGAGCTCAGTGACTTCATGGAATCCCTATCAACCCCGCATCTCTGAATCATGAAACTGGGGTGGATGCGTAAGTGATGCAGACAGAGGCTGGAAACTATTAGAAACATGGCCCTTTACTGGACCAGGATCTGGATGTGTCCCATACTTGGGCAGCTTTTCAGGATCGTAGGCTGTGTCCTTCTCACGCTCCCAGATGGACCTCAGGATCCGCACTCAACACAGCTAGGCCACAGGCCATCAGGGATAGAAAAAACCTTCTGAGACAGAATTCATATGAGAACATTGCTCTGCGCCCAGAAGTGAAATCAACAAAGCTGCCGGTGTCCACAAGCCATTCTCGTGAGCCATTCTTTTGTCAGCCTAAACCTCTCTTTGAGAGGCTGAGAGCTCTGCAGTTTTCTTAAGCAAAGTCTAAAGGACCTGGAAATCTTCACAAAAATATGTTAAGCATCCAGAGGCTTTTGCGTGACTGAAACAGAGCGTGTGATATGCTAGATCACAGGCTGGTGATCACTGAAGGCCAGAACATAGCCTGTGCTTGTGCTTCCGTATCCCCAGAATCCTCGCAAGAGCGGAACTTACTCTGCCCAAAAGACCTCTGCCTGAAGCATCAGCCTTCACAGAGCTGCCCTTAGCCCAGCTTCCCAGCCCAGAGTTAAGACCTGATTATAAAGAACAGGGTCTAATAGGCTGAAGGACACTGAGATACCTACCGAGGGATGCTCCAACAACCTAGGCATTCATCCACCCAAGAGGCAACATTCATGGAAAACCCCCTCCAGTCTACAAAAGACACTCTCCTAATCACTTTGAGTGCACTGATTTATCTACTCCTTACCATTCACATGTATTTGAGGCGGGCACCACTGTTAGCTACACTTCATAAAGAAAATGAGAGACATTCAAGTCGCCCCACAAGCAGTACTTGCTGGGATCAGTATTCAGAAAGATCAAACTGGTCCCCAGGATCATGTGCCAGGCACTATGCTAGGCATTTGAGAATATAATGATGAGAAACACCACAGAGCAGAGAGGCAGGGAGAGAGAGAGAGGCATGGAGGCAGGTCCTCCACCAATCTGGTGACCTTAAGGAAGGCTTTTCCATTCTCTAGCCCCAGTGCATGCTGGAAAATGTAAAATATTCTCTGAAACGTGCTTAGCTCAAAGAGAATCAAAAATATGTAGTATTGGGGAAGGACCTACAACTGAAGGGGTTAAGGGTTTCTGCATATGTAATGGAAGAAATGGTTTTAAAAGGAGGTGCAAATTCCTACATAAAGACAGAAGGAGTTGCCTTATAATGTGGGACGACACAAGACACCCTTCCCTACATGAAGAGCTTCTGCATGACCCGTGAGAGATGAGAGGGTGCCATAGGGAAAACAGTGCCGCTTCCCTCCGTGCTCCCTTGTCAGTTTCCCTCTAAATGATGCATCTGCTGTATTACAAAAAGAATTGGAGATACAGGGGATCTGAGTCACAGACTTTGCTGTTCATTTGAGTGTGTGTGTGTCGCCAGCAGCCAACAGCATCAAGTATCCGTCCCCATCTGAAAGCAGCCGTGCCAAGGCATCAGCAGAGTGCATTTGCTAACAACATGAACATCTGGACAGAGCCTTTCCCGGGGACTCAGAGCCAGAGCTCAAAGTGACAGTGTAACTAGCTTAAGCAGATGAAAGGACAAAAATGGTCAGAAAGCATGATCCCAGCCAGGCCTGCTGTTCTGCGGGGTGGGCTGGTACCAGGACAGCCTTGGAGACAGGCTCCTTGTTCGCAGCGATTGCCTAGGCTAACAAACAAAATGTGTCATCCTCTCTGTTCTGTCCCAAGTTTGCAAATGAGCTTCCTGTTCAGTCCTCATCCCAGCCCAAACATCTGACTCTGGGTCACTTCTTGGGTGAAACATAAGCAGCACCCTCTGTGCTTTGTTGCACTTCCATAGATTAACTTGGATCTGTTCCCATGGCAGCAGTCAATCTGGGACCGGATGCTTTGGCTGAGCATACATTACAGTTCCTGGCACCTCACCACGCTGAACCTCTTTCTTATCCTCTCCCTCTCCCCAGCTAGCCCCGGTCCCCAGCTATCATGAATTTATTTTCAATGACTATATTGAAAATAGTCTGGAAACCCCTCAAAAATGTAAGCTCGGTGTTACTTACAGTCTAACAATTACATTCCAACATGCATACATTAAAAAAATCTGAGGGCCAGCAAGATGGCTCAGTGGGTCACCAAACCTGACAAGCTGAGTTTGATCCCCAGGACCTACATGATAGAAGGAAAGAACTGACTCCTGAAAATTGTCCTCTGACTACCACATGTTTACCATGGGAGGCATGCACTTGCACACACACACACACACACACACACACACACACACACACAAATAAAAAATAATTTTAAAAAGCAGAGTTAGAAGCCTATGCCCACACAAAAACTTGATCCAAATTCTCATAGCAGCCCCAGTCTATAACCATAACCACAACAAGAAAACACCCCCAATGTTCATTGGCAGTAAATGAAAAGTAAAATGTGGTCAAGCCACACAGTGAAATATTATTCAGACAATTAAAAAGAATGAAATAATAATATATGCTACAACATGGGCAAACCTAGGAAACATTAGATGCCATCCCAAGAACCAGGTATAGTATTTCATTTACATAAAATGTCCAGAAAGGGCAAATACCTGGAGATGAAACTCACTGTTGTTTACAGAGGGTGAGGCTGAGGGAATAAGAATGCAACTGCTTACTGGGAGAAAACTTTCGTTTGGTTTGATTTTTGGTGGTAGTGGTGATGGTGATGGTGGTGGTAGTCATGGGGATGGTGATGTGGTGGTTTGTCTTTTTGAAGCAGAAATGCTATGTAGCTCAAACTAATCTAGACCTTGCAATAAAGGGTGACTTCAGATTCTGGATCTTCTCACCTCAGCCTCCTGCATGCTGAGATGAACACAGTCCTTCATGCTGAGATGACAGGCATGTGTTGCTGCACACCATTCTGCATGCTGTGACAGGCATGTACTTCTACACACAGTCCTGCAGGATAAGACTACAGGCATGTGCTACTACATATAGTCCTGCATGCTGAGGTGACAGGCATGCAATTCTGCACACAGTCAGTGCTTCTTCTGAAAGAAACACAAATGTTCCAAAATCAGTTTTGACAGTCAGAGCACAACTATCTGGATGAACTGAAAAGCATTGGATCATACACTCCAAATGGGTGAACTATGGGGACTTGCGCTCTATTGAGATAGAGCTACTTTAAATGCACATATCACATGTACCACACAGTATAGGATATTCTTACGGTGCACTCAAATGGATGATGCCCTTTAGAGAACATTTGTAGAGAAATGGAAGCAAGGCTTGGGCTACCTCTGGCGTTGTATTCTTCTTCTTCTACTCTTCCTCCTCCTCTTCATCCTTCTTCTTTTTTTAACAAGAAAGACATTCTCTTCAAAGTGGAAGCAATTGTCCAATGCCTCTCACTTCAGGCTCCAGTCTCAAGCAGATGTAAATCAGATAGCTTTACAGCTACAGAGTCGAAGAAAGAACATCAATTTAGCAAAACCAGAAGTGAGAGCAATTGGATACAGTGAAGTACTTTCAAATTTTTTGACCTAACATGATAAAAATACTGGAATTTAGTTGAGCTACAGAAATTTTACCCTGAAGAACACTGGAAAATGTTAGGAAATCTCTCCTCCACTGTTCCATGTCTACCTGACAAGAGGCAGAATGAGTCCTGAGACCTCGAGGATCTGCTCCCTTGCCACACTTCCCCGAGGCAGGGACAAAAGGCCCAACTTGTTTCCCACGGATGCTGAGATGAACAAAACCAGGACACAGAAGAGCTAGGAGCTGGCCTGGCTATGTGGAATGAGTCTCAGGAAACAGAGTCTATTTGGTGCCATTAGTGCTACAGAACCTTGGCTGGGTGGCCTTGAGATGACTGCTTGACTTCAGTAGAGGCCAACTTCTCAGTAGGAAAATATAGCCAGTCTCTATATCTATGGACCCCTTATCCAAAGACTCAACTAAGCCATCCAAAACACTAAGGAAAGCTTGGGCTGCTATTAAGCATGTGAAGACTTTTATTCTTGTCATCATTGCCCAAATAATACAACACAACAACTGTGCAGTGTCAAGTATTACAGATAATTGAAAGGTGATTTGAGCTGTAGGTGAAATAATTAAACGATAGATATCCTTTAGCAAGGACTCCCCGAAACAATTAGAAATAGGTCTGAAGAAATGGCTCAGTCGGTAAAGCCCTTGTCTTTGAACCTGGGGTCAGATTTCTAGAGCCCACACAAAAAGCTAGGGTGATGGTGCGCACCGGTAGCCCCAGCAATAATGAAGTGGAAAGCAGAGCAGGAAGAACACTGGCAACTCACTGGCTAGCCAGTATAGCCCACTTGTCAAAACTCCAGGTCAGTGAGAAACCCTCTCTCAGTGAGGAAAGGCAACTCAAATTGTCTTCTGAATTCTACAAGTAGAAGGCACATGTGTACGTGTGGTAGTTTGAAAAGGAATGGCCACCATAGGCTCATATATTTAAATTCTTGGTCATTAGGGAGTGGCACTACTTGAGAGGGATTAGGAGGTGCGGCCTTGCTGGAGGAAGTATGACACTGGACGTGTGCTTTGATTTTCAAAGGCCTAAGCCAGAGCCAGTGACTCTCTTCCTGCTGCCTTCAAATCAGGACGTAGAACTCACAGCTACCATTTCTGCCTGCATGTTGGCCATGTTCGCTGTCATGAGGATAATGGACTAAACCTCTGAAGCTATAAGCAAGCCCCAATGAAATGTTTTCTTTTTATAAGAGTTGCTATTGTTATGGTGTCTCTTCACAGCAATAGAACATGGACAAAAACAGCATGAGTGTGTGCACGTGTACACACACACACACACACACACACAAAAGGTCTACTATGTGTCTCAGAAATTTCCCCATTTACTCATATCCAAAGAAACTGGAAATGGTAGATGAAGAGACACCAGCATCAAAAGTTTACTGAAACACCCACTATTCATTATATCAAAAAAAGGGAATGGAACAAAGTGCCCATTGGTAACTGGATAAATAAGGGAAAATGTGGTGTATATTCTCAGTGGAATATTAGTTAAACAAACAAATAAAGAAAGTCTGTTATTTGAAACAACTGGGGACAGATCCCAAGTAAAATAGTTCAGGCACGGAGACAAACACCACAAACTTTTGCCCACATGTGAAGGCTTCAAACTTGATTTCAGATAAACAATATTCTATTTCAGAGAATAGAATAATGAGGTTACCAGACCCTGGAAAAGGCATGGGGGGTGGGAAGGGTATGGCTAATAGGTGTAGGGGAGCAGCTGTATAAAACAACTTTTCAAGTTCAATGGCACAGTAAAGTAAGACTGACAATAATTAACTGAATGATTCAAAACAGCTAGTAGGTAGAGGTCTGAATGTCCCCAACACAAACAAACGATGTAGTCTAAGGCGTAGGTATGCCCGTTACCTTGATCCTACTATTCTGTGCTGTATACATGTCAAAGCATCACACTATGCCCCAGAAACGTGATTACTAGCTGCTCTAACAAATTACAACGAAGACTGGTGGCTTAAGTCAATATGTATTTATTCTCTAACTGTCCTGGAGGCCAGGGGTCCAAAGCATACTTGCTAGGCTAAAGTCAGGAAGGGGCAGGGCTGCTCCCTCCTACAAGCCTTCTTTGTATATGGTGGCCTTACCCCAGTCTCTGCTTCCCTGGCCACAGTTATCACTCTTCTATAGTCAAATCTCCCTCCATCTGTTTCTTCTAAGGGCATTTGTGATTGCATTTAGGACCCACTCTGAAAACAGAAGAATCACAAGATCCTCAGTTTAGTTTAGTCTCATTGGTAGAGTTCCTTTGCCATATAATTAACACGTCACAGGTTTGACAGATTAGGACATAGGCATTTGGGGAGGTTGTTATCCAGCCTACCCTGTGGCATCAGCAGCATCGTTCATCTGCAGAACTGAAGGCAGACACATGGACAAACCTCGAACCAATGGGTCAGAACTGCTTCCCTCCCCTCTTTTGTTAGGAACTACAAAGTCTAAGCTTTCCAGGGAATGGGAGGTATAAAATACTAGGGACACTAATGCAACCTTCTACCCAGAGGTAGCTCACTGAAAAGGCTTGCCTTTGGCCAGGAAAGATGGCATGAGAACAGGCTTGGAAGAAACCCAAACAAAAGTCAAATTTGATCAGGAAGAAAGAGAAAAGATTACATTGATCAATACTAAGAATTAAAAAGAGAAGAGTCGCATTCAGCATCATGTGTGAGCTTTTACTCGTGCTTGGTCCTCCTCACTGAAGGGAGACCAGATACTCCCACACTCTTTGTCCACGTCTTCACACACCTATGATGTAATAGGAAAGGAAACACCTATGTCTACAGGGTGGTGCTACCCTATACGTGGCTGTCAGTGGAAAGAGAAGCTCAGTGTGCGACGTGGCCTGACCGAGAGGTGGTGTATGTGTGAGGAGGATAGAGCTGAGCTGGGGCCTGGCACGAGGGAAAACTCACCCTGATTGGTAGTTTCAGTAGAGTAGTGAAACCAAAGCCTGTATGAGGCTGTTGGAGAGGAGAGGAATCAACAGGAACGGCAGGCAGGTGGCTGGCAGGTTTTCAGAAGAATGTCTCGGGATAGGTTTTCTTTTATTTTGTGTAAGAGAAGAAGAACCTGGCCACCTCCGGAAGAAAACATGAGAAGAGCAAATGAATGAAGCTGGAGAATGAGGTGGCATGCAGGAGCATCAACTCACCAGCCATCTTTGTCTGGGCACACTGTCCCCAGGATTAGTGTGGTGGCTGGGAACACAGCTCCAGGATGGCCCCAAGACCACTCTCCCCTCTTCCTTGGTCCCTGTGTGAGGATAAAGGGATAAATCCTGGTGTATTACTATAACATTCTCAAGGTTTGTTGAGAAAGTTTTTAGGTGGCTATCAGAGCAGGGAAGGTGAGAGCTATTCCTCTAACCACCTTGGCCTCTCAGTAGAAATAATGATGTGTCAGCTTGTTAACGGGTAAGTGAGTTTGTTCACTGTGGCTTCAAGTTGTTAATAAATAAATATAAATAAAATAAGTAAAGCAGTGTCCTTGAGTTCATGTATTGGCAATATTCTTTTCTGTTCCCTGTAGAATACAGTAGGGTTTGCTCTCAGACACAGAAGAAATTAGTAGGCCATTTTGGGAGCAGATAAATTAGTAGGTATTGTAGGATCTCTGGTGAAGGATGGAACCCAAGCTTAGATCCTCCAGCCCTCGGCTTCCATACCACGTGACTGCTTCCACACCATTCAGCAAGCCTGTACCAAGATCTGCTGTGTGCCCACCACTCTGCCGAGTAGTAAAGGCACGAAAGTGGGTGGAGCTAAACTCCTGGTTCTTATACGGGAGCTGTACAGAAATAAAAGCAATTATATTCATCAGAATTGCATCTTCTGCATCTCTCAGACACTGAGCTACACAGAGGGAGGTCGGTGGGGCTCCCTGGGAACACTGCCAGACTGAAAAAAAAATCGAGATTTGTCACACAAAGGAAGAGGTGCATACAGATTTGGATATCTAACTAATCAGTGCCACAACAACCAACTCTGAAACAATATTAGGGGCTATACAAAAGTGAAGACAAAACATTATGAAGTCAGAAAGAAAGCGAGGGCAGGAATAGGCAATTGAAACAGGGGTCTTTGTGGTGGGGATGGCAGCTGGGCTAGGTGTGCCTCTTTCCTAGCAAGAAGTGAGAAGGAGCAAGAGGAAAATGCCACCAGCTCCTTACACAACAGGGCTTGGAGCAGGCACATCGGCACATTCACTCCACCTTATTGGATGACTTCGATCACATGATCAAGCTCAATACCAACAGGTGAAGAGTATTTTCCTCCACCTTTCAGAAGAAATTATAAAATTTAAGCTTTCCAAGGGGTAAAGGGGGCTAAAACATGGGGATGTTGATGTAATTTTCCACACTAAGATGTGTCACTGAAGGTAGCTCTATCAACAATGTAAAGAGTGGTGGAGGGAAGAGGGAGGGGTAGAGAAATGAGCTGGGTTATGACACCACAGATGTCCCTCTTACTCTGTTGTACGCTGAAAATATTGTAAGTGGGGAGTGCATTAATGCAACTAACCAGGCAAACAGCACAGCTTAGCAACACATAACACCGCAGAGGGTCAGTTGTTTGCTCTCGTGATCTCATGGCTAACTGGGAGCCATAGCCCAGTACCGCTGCCCAGCATCTCGTGAGAGTGTCATGCCACCAGCCCAGGAAGAGATCAAACTTCAAAGTTCAGCTTCTACTGCACACATAGGGCTTTTGCACTTTTGTGAAGCCAAAACATTGTAAGAGGAACCACTGTAAGTGAGGGACCATCTGTGGTTCATTTAGGAGATGAGGGAAACATAGCATTAGCAACGGAGGGGAGAGCAAACAAGATGTCCTAACTGCCTCTCCATGGGAAGTGCTCTGCCTCTGAGAAACGACTAGACGAAAACCTATCAGTGGGCACAGCCCGGTGATATCGATTGAGCTGCACAGAGCTCTCGATTGCTAACGTTTCTTGCTCAGATGACAAGTGACACGACTGTTTATCTTCTGTCATCCCTCCTAGTCAGGATAATTCTTTGAAGAAGCGTCTGAAAGATAAAGGTAAGCCCATGGATGGCCACACAGCAAGAGTCATAATAGAGTTATTGCAAGGGTTAGAAGGCCAAGTGTAGTTTTGTTTTTCTTTTATTTCTCCCTCGATAGTTTCCCATGTATAACCCAGTTTGTGGCACTGCTGCCACACTTATAACTCTGATTTATTTTCCCTCACTATTCTGTGGGTGAGTCTTATCTCATTGGATATATTAGATTTCTCAGATACACAGATTCCTGCTTCTCTAGCTGGATACAGTTGCCCAGTGTTTACCCTGAAGATCTCTTTATCTTTGTTTAGTTACCCTGACTGTAGCACACAGTCAGATGTTATTTACTGTTTCCCACATGTGAGGCATCTGTTGGACTCAGTAGCCATAGTGCAATGTCTTGGGTGGATGATGATAAGCTAGTTTGTCATTCTTTCTGATGGTGTCAGCCATGCTGGGTGAACCACAAACTCTGCATCTATGTCCGATGTCAAAGCACTCTTCAGATCTCAAACTCCTTTATGCTTTGTGACTGAAACACAACTCCCTCTCTCTCTCTCTCTCTCTCTCTCTCTCTCTCTCTCTCTCTCTCTCTCGTTCCACACCCTGTTAGCAACTCTCCTTGGAAGGTATCCCAAAATTCTGGCATCTCCAACATCTTGGGGTCACCAATGAAATACAGGCTTCACCTTCACGGCTTCATACAAGGGCCTCTCTGGATTTCTATGCACAGACTTGATGTTTGGAACAGTTAGTGTGAGCCATGACAGAAGCTTGTCCCTAGTTCCTGCATTATTTAATTGTCTTAGTTAGTGTTTTATTGCTGTGAAGAGACGTCATGACCACAGTAACTCTTACGTTGTGGAATAACCTTTTTGTACACTTTGAAGAGGTCACTCTGATTTAATAAAAATCTTAATGGCCAATACCTAGGCAGGATTTCCAGGCACAGAGGATGCTGGAAAAAAGGGTAGTGTCACAGAGAGACATCAAGATGCAGAGCAAGCAGCATTGGCATTGCAAAGTAAAGGTAACTGAGCCACTTAAACATAGATTAAAAGATATGGATTAATTTAAGTTGCAAGAGCTAGTTAGAAACAAGCCTAAGCTATTGGCCAAGCTTTCCTAACTAACAAGAAGTCTCTGTATGGTTATTTGGGAGCTGGTAAGCAGGACAGAAAAATCTGCATATTATACTTCTATAAAGAAAAACATTTCATTGGGGCTGGCCTACAGTTCAGAGGTTTAGTCTATTATCATCATGGCAGAAAGCAGGCAGCACACAGGCAGACATGATGCTGGAGAAGTAGCTGAGAGTTCTGCATCCAAATCATTGAGCAGAAGGAAAAGCAAAAGACACTGTGCCTGACCTGAGCATTTGAAACTCCAATGTCCACCTCAAACGACACACTTCCTCCAACAAGGCCACACCTCCTAATCCCTGTCAAGCATCATCACTCCCTAATGACTATGCATTCAAATATATGAGTCTATGGGGGCTTCTTATTCAAACGTCACAACTGCTAAATGTTTTGGGGGTCTGGCATTACAGGAATTTTGGAGATGGATTCAAATGTTAATGAGCTCACTTATCAGATTAATGAGATAGTGAAGGCACTCAAAACCATTGAACTAACTGTGTACATGACATAAGAAAATCATTTGCATGGCCCAGTGGTTTCTAGGGTCAAATAAGATAGTGCAGAACAGAATGTTTTTGATTCAGTAGTCTGTATCATATCCAGATTTCCTTACCTTCCAAATCAAAGGAAGAAATGACCCCAGATTATGATTTTTTTTTTAGAAATGATACTTTTTATTGTATGTGGCATTCATTTCTCAGCAATGTAGTTGAATGGGGTGTTAACCAACAGCCAGTTTAGAGAGAACTCAAGATGGAACAGACAAACACTCGGAAAAAGAGGAAAGAGGCTGAGAGTCATGGGTTATGTGCTTGCTACACAAGTGTGAACATCTGCATTCAGCTCTCTAGCACACACATAAAAGTTGGGGGGTACTTGCCTGTAACCCCAGAGTAAGAGAATGGGGGTGGGTGGAGCAGTCTGACTGAAATGCTAAGCTCCAGGTTCAGTGAGAAACGAGGTCTCAAAATATAAAGTGGAGAAGTACCTGAAGACAGCATGCAGACATCAACTTCTGGCCTCCACATGTACCTGCATTGCCTTGCAGGTAAACATTCAATGAGAACTAAGGTCAGACTGTCAAAGGACAATTCTGGTGTGAAGGGTCAGGTCTAGCGGGGTTTTTGTTGTCATTGCTGTTGCTGGTTTCCCCAATGCTACCTGTCTTAGCTCAAGTTTCCTGTTGGCAAAAGGCATGAGATAAGAATTAAGTGCTTAGAGTCTTTGAGAGGTATGATCTTCTGACACAGAGTGGAGGAAAAAGACGCAGACGCCACATGACGTGCTATATTGCATGAGTACCATACACTGTGTGAGGTCACATATGAGCCATAAAGAGACATAGCTTCACTTCTCCAGTGCACTTTTTGTTCACAAAGGATATTATTTAATTTTTTCTTTTTAGTGTTGTAAGTTCCTTTACCATTAATCTCTCCCCTACTTCCATCAACCCCCAAACATGCAGGGTCCAGTCTTTCATTTCCTAACCCTTTCCCCCAAAAGGTGCTACCTCCTACCCAGGCAGCTGGGGTAGGGGCAAGACTTCAGATTGGACCCACTTTTAGCTCTCCTTCCCCCCAGCCTGGAGCCAGGAAGGAACGGTGACAGAGGGATGGAGAAAAGGTTGGCACAAGGGCCCGAGAAGCACTCTCGCCTGATCTCTGTGTCTCCAGACCTGGTCCCTGTGTGGGAGAGTCAAGACAGGACTGACCAGACCTGTCGTGTCTAGCAGAGGCAAAACCCTTTCCCTAATAACCCAATTAAAGTTTTGGGTTTTCAGTAAGGTCATTCCTGGTGTTTTAAAGCTGTGGTTGTGGACAAAAACAAAAGACAGTTGATTGACCTCCAGATATGCCTGCCTCTACTTACCAAGTGCTAGGATTAAAGATGTGTACAACCACTGCCCAGCTCAAAATATTTATATAAAGATACAAAAACGAGGTTGGGTAGATGGCTCAGTGGTCCGGGGTGTTTTCTGCTGTTGCAGGTGACCCAAATTCAGTTCCCAGCACTGTGAGGTGTCTCACAAGTTCCTGTAACACTAGTTCCAAGGGATCCAACTTCTCTGGCCTCTGTAGGAGCCTACACTCATATGTATATACCCATATTTATAATTAAAGTTAAAAATAAAATAAATCTTTAATTTAAAACTACATAGAAGCAGAGTGAGTGATCAATGGAACAGAATAGAGAGCTCTGAGAAAAATGCCAGTAAACAGGGAAACATCATGAGGTGGTGAGAAGAAATCCTAGCAAGTTAAAGAGCAACTCTGAGAAGTGAGGGCATGGAAACATGTGAAGAAAGGGGGTGGGGAGTCTTGAGTCATAGCTCTGCCTAAGCGGGGTATACTTAACTCTACACTCAACTTCCCAGTTAGTCAAACAACATCTATGCATCCCTTACTGAAGACAGGATTGGAGGCTCATCCTTACATAGGACATCCACTCCAAGGGACAAGGCAGGCACCATTTAAGTTCCTCAATTTTAAACCAGTATCTAAGGAAGAACGCATCCAAGGGTTGTTAATTAGTTTAACCATCTGTGTGGTCAGGAGCATTAGATCTCACAAGGCTGCTCGTGTTCATTGTCTCCTCTGGGATGGAGGAAATTACTCAGGAAAAAAGGCTCTGAGCTAAACAAAGTCTGATCCCAGCTGACTGATGTACTAAATAGATGACCCTTGTCACGTAACTAAGGACCTGGGATTTAAACAGAAAGGAAGTGAAGTGATATCATTAAGACTCCACCCTCTTTCCTTCTGCTGCATAGCTTGGAGGTTTGATTTTTAAACATATAGAATATTCAAGCTTAGCTGGAACTTAAAGAGCATCTAGTCTCCATCCTTTGTCCTTTGTCTTGTTACTAGGACTCCAAGGGGCTAAAAACCAAGATAGCATGAAGCCAACTGCACTATCAATTGAGAATACTATCAGATTCCCAGTTCAGGGCTTCCCATCTTATCCTGAGGCTACCTTAGAACTAGCCAAGAGTTCCCTTAACCCAGCACACTAAATACAGAAATTAAAATTATATTATAATCTGCATTCTCCCTCAAATTTCTATCTTTTGGTCCATGAAATATTTAGTAAAATTATCAAGGTTTAGACCCCAGTCGAGTGTCCTCAAAAACATTCAACTGATGTTCCCGCTAACTTCCTGTTTCTTGTTCAAAATGTCCTACCTCTAGTCCCCAGAAATTTTCTCACGCAGGAGCTCCCTTCTCTGCTCTGGTCTGACGCTTCCTCCTGACCCCAGTAACTGTGGAGGCTCTCACTAACAGTCACACAGGCCAGGGTTCAAGCTGGAAGATGCTGGAGTTACAATCTTAGAGTTGGGAGAGGACAGAAGAGCTAGATCATGGTCATGCAGCCCCTTGAATTTTACCGGCAGGCAAACTGAGACAAAGAACACTTGAGAAGCCCAAAGAGAGAAAACACTGCAAGTGCAGCAAGGCTGTGTTCTGATGCTCTTTGTGGTCGTTATCATAACTGTCTTTCTATCAGGAAAAAAAACTGTTTCTGTCAGTGGAGGGGTCAACCGAGTAAGTCAGAGCCAGCCATGGTGAACCGAGCTGCCACAGAAACACAGTTATGGGTTTTTTTAATAATTTATAAAGATATTGCTGATCCCCGCCCATGTTCTTGGGGCATCACAATTAAGTTGTGTCTTCCAGTCCAGTTCCAACGGCCCTTGTGGGCCTCTTCCCCATCTGCTTAGCCCAAGTACCCTTAACCTCTTGGGCTGGGATATTAAAGCCCTAATTCCCAGTGGCCCTGCATCAATGACTGACTGGCAGGATGATATACTCTACACTGGCCTCAGCCCCTTAGATGGGAGAACTCTAAAGTACACTTTCTACTCCAGATTAAGCTTCAGTGGGAAGTAGCCGGCTCTGTAAACACCCTTTCTAGCACCTCCCATTCCCATGTCCTCTCTACCCTCCTGCTGGTACTTCCTACACCTCCTAAGTCACCACTTGTACTTGAATTTGTGCCTCCAGGCCTAGTCTAGAGAACTCAAAGAGAGTTTAAGAAAGGTAAATTTCCTCTGACCTTGAGAATGCTGTGCATTCTCAGGTAGGTGTTAAAAGGAACTTCAGCAACTTAAAACCTTTCTCAGGTCTGGCAAGACTTCTCAACTTCAATCAAGATGGCCATTCTGGGGTTCCTACCCCTACCATCATGTGGCTCTAATATCAAATATGTTGGACCCCATTCTATGAGGAACATGGAGAAAAGTGAAAATAAATAAAAAAATTTTGAGACTTGCTAAGAACCAAGACTGGCAATGTTGTATATTACTTTCTTCAATACTATATTTGGGCAGAATTCTGTCATATGATCTTATTGAAAGCAGGAGACTAGGATTTATACCATTTTGTGTCTGGACAAAGGAAGGAGCATGGTGAAAACACACTGATGCCTTTATGACTGGCTTCCGGCACGTTGACTGGAACTTAGAGTCATGGACTCTGATTTGCGGGCATCACCCCACTCAGGAGAGAAGTACTGCCAGGTAGCAACAACTCTTCCAGCCTTTGTCCTTAGTTCCTGTAGATCCCACTACAAAGCCTTGGATAGCCTACAGTCATTTAGCTAATGGACAGTATTTGAATACCTTCTATGTGCCAAGCTATATGCTCATCACCAAAGAAAAACCAGTTACTAAGAGGAGTGATGGTCACGGCTGTAGCAGTGAGTGTCCCTGGGGACCTTTGCTCATCATGTAGTGGGTATTGAGTCTATGTTACCAGCTCTCCTGGAGGCCCTGGGCCTTCCTTCAGCCTTAATTCTCTACGTTAAGTCAGCCCTGAATCTGGACTTGTGCTAGACTAAGCTTCATTCTCGGGGTTCTACCAAGTTCCATTTCCTCTGGGACAGCATCTCTCAAATCTAGATGGTGTCTAAAGATTGCTTTGTGCTGACTCACTCTGACTCACTGGTCAGCACACTATGGCCCACAAACCAAAACTGGCTCCTCAGCACCTACTTTTTTCTAGCCTGTGAGCCATGAATATTTTTTTATATTTTTAAATGAATGAAAAATACAATTAAAAAAATAGTATTTCAGGACATACGAAAATTATATGGAATTTGACTGTCCATAATAAACCTTTATTAAAATATAGTTATGCCCATTCATTTACATATTATCTGTGACTGCTTTCACATGCATCGAAAGAGTTGAATATTTGCTGACAGAGAACATATGACTCATGAAGCCCAAACTGTTTATGATCAGGACTTTTACAGAAAAATTCTGACAACCTCTGTTGTAGCTGAAGATTAGTATTTTCTTTGATTAGGAATGAAGACAACCAGCCACAGGACCTGTGATTTTTTTTTTTTTTTTTTTGGTTTTTCGAGACAGGGTTTCTCTGTGGTTTTGGAGCCTGTCCTGGAACTTGCTCTTGTAGACCAGGCTGGTCTCGAACTCACAGAGATCCGCCTGCCTCTGCCTCCCGAGTGCTGGGATTAAAGACGTGCGCCACCACCGCCCGGCCGGACCTGTGACTTTTTTACCAACAGAATTCTCAGACATCCTCAGGTGCCACGTCTTAAGATGTTACTTTAAATGATTTTTCAAAATTAGAACAATTGTTAGCGCATTCATTTTTGTCGTTTTTCATAAAGGGTATTACAAAGCCTGTGCTGAGCTTAAATTTTCTGGGTAGGGGGCTGGAGAGATGGCTCAGTGGTTAAGAGCACTGCCTGCTCTTCCAAAGGTCCTGAGTTCAATTCCCAGCAACCACATGGTGGCTCACAACCATCTGTAATGAGGTCTGGTGCCCTCTTCTGGCCTGCAGACATACACACAGACAGAATATTGTATACATAATAAATAAATAAATAAATATTTAAGCCAGGCGGTGGTGGCTCACGCCTTTAATCCCAGCACTTGGGAGGCAGAGACAGGCGGATCTCTGTGAGTTCGAGACCAGCCTGGTTTACAAGAGCTAGTTCCAGGACAGGCTCCAAAACCACAGAGAAACCCTGTCTCGAAAAACCAAAAATAAATAAATAAAGAAATAAAGAAATAAAAATTAAATTTTCTGGGTAGCCGAGGGTGACTAACCTGACCCGTCTACTTTCCTCAAGTGCTAGGATTATAGCTGTGTACCACCATCCCAAGTATATATAGGGCTGGGACTTGAACCCAGCACTCAAGTAGGTCAGGGATGCAGTTAAGCTATGGTACTATTCCTACACCTATGTTTTATCTAATCACTCTAAAATGTTAAAAAATAGATATATAGATAGATGGATGGATGGATGGATGGATAGATGAATGGATGGATAGATGATAGATAGATAGATAGATAGATACTAAGATCAAGAGATCAACTCAGTGATAGGGTATGTGCTTAGCATTCTAAATTCAGTCCACAACATGGAAAGATAAATAAATAACATAAACTTACACTATTATATCATAGAGTTGCAGGTTTAAAAAAATTTTACAACCATTTTTAATATGATTGCAATCTTATATATTGTGGTTTGAGCATCTAAAAAAAATATTTCTCTGGCCAGGCACACAAATAGTCCAGTAGTAGTAGTAGCAGAACTTAGGGGTGGGGGTAGTGCAGGAGGCCCACTTAGTTCAGAAGACTGAGGCTAACCTGAGCAACATCATGAGATCCTATCTCATAAAACAACTACTCTGCAGGGAAAAGAGAGCTTATTGCCAGTGTCCTGATTCCCAGCACCAGCCAGCTCCACACCAGGCTCGGACTATCTACTTGTATCCAAGCTACTCACTGGGAACGTAAGAGTTTTTCCAGAAACACAGCTGGTCTGATCTCTCTGATACCATGTTAGCACTTGATATTTTGAATTATCGGCAGAATTCAGTTCTTTCCTCCGACCCCATTGTGGTCCCCATCGTTGCCTAGACAAAGGTCCTACTATGTCCTTTGACCTTGGCACCTTTAACTCCCCAGCCACAATTATCCAGAAAGAAGGGCTTTAACACTGGATGAAGCCCACAGACTCTAATAGAGACCCTGGATATTCACTTCCAGGATGGACTCATAGAGAGATACCTCTACCTTGGGACTGATGTACTCACAGGTCTGCCCCACCATGCTCAGCTCAACTTGAGTGTCTTTTAAAGCATTCATCCAAACAGATTATGAAGTCCCTCTGTTTGCACTATGACCTAAATGGCGCTCCTTTTCTTCTGTTGCTTTGATGTACACCATTTTCACTTCTACTGCATTTTCTTCTAAAAAATAAGTCTCATTTCACCCAACAATTCTGTAAAAGAGAAAAGAGAGCAAGAAACTAAAGTTAGGGCAGGATCTCAGAAAGAAGGGATGCTTCACAGTCATTGGGCAAACAGGCAGGTGGTCTAGTTAGTTCCCTGGCTTGCTACCTGAGGCACCTTGCATTGACTCCTTAAATTCTGATGTTATTCAGCATCCCAGTATTTCTTATGTCACCTACCTGAGTTCTGACCTCACTTGATTTTGTCTGAACAGTTTTAGTGTTTTCTGGATAACACAAAGTCACAACCACAAAGCGGGCATTGCGACAACAAGGCACTGACAGGTCTTTAAAGACGGAATAACTGGCTGGTAGATAACGAGCCTGAAAGTGGGGAATAACACTGCACACTAAAGGGGCTGATAGTATTGATCTGCCTGCTAGGCCTGTTGGGAGGATGAGCTCACTGGTAATCGCAGAGATCTTCCCCGTGAAGGAACATAAATGATAGCACATTTGAGATTCACCTCGCCCCCTTTGGGATGACTCTTCTTGGAGCGGGTTAAATGGCCGTCTGGCTGTCATAGCAACCAAGATCAGCCTGGTGGAGTCTTCACTCCTGGATTCCATGTGAGGTTCTATATTTTTAACTCAGTCATAAAGCAGACGTGTCTTTCTTTAAAAACAAAAGTCCGGCGAGAGAGCTTTTGGCTTTTGGGTTACTGTAAGGAAAGAGGAACACAGAGAAACTTCTGAACGCCTTCAAAGACTTCAGCTACATCCAGCATTTTTATCTGTAACTCCAGAAAGCATGGACAAAAATGTCACCCTAACACAATTAAAGATGGCCAATAGCAACTCAGCCTCGGGGAGGCTGCAGAGAGGCCACCCAGGAGGTACAGATTTCGTGGTTCTGACTTAGCATTCGCTTCAACACCATTGAAAAAAGAAAGAAAGAAAGAAAGAAAGAAAGAAAGAAAGAAAGAAGCCAGCTCCCTCTCACCCTCTTCCGTAGGCAGCCCATAAGGAAAGGCTTTCACGGGTTGTTTCCACACTCTCATTGTTACTACTGTTCTCAGCACCG
The DNA here is from genome assembly GCF_018167655.1 of Microtus oregoni. NCBI lineage: Eukaryota > Metazoa > Chordata > Mammalia > Rodentia > Cricetidae > Microtus > Microtus oregoni. Next base: position 57,886,490 of record NW_024543063.1, on the reverse strand, counting down.
TCTTGCCAGTGTTCTGATGTTTGTGTGGGCATCATGTGCTCGTCAAGCAAGCCTTTCTGATTTCTGCCAGTATTTGTGCTGAGCCATGCACTCTCTCTCAAGTCACTCATGGAAAACAAACAAATGAATGAAATGATTTATTCAGGGTCACACAGCTTGAAAGTGGCAGCAGAGATTGTCCCCGTGCCTCTGACAGCAAGCCCACAGCTCTATCTAATCTGTCATTCTGCCCGCCATGTTGAAATCCAGGCACAAGCCCTTATGTCCTTATTTCCTGCGTTTTATTTTCTCTGTGCTCTAACCAGCTAAGCTAAGCACGCACTCAGCCATAGAAAACGCTGGAGGAAGACAGAGGGTCCTTCTGCTGGTGCCCAAGACAATACAGCCTTGCTGATGTCCTGAGAAAACCTCTGGGGACACGTAAGAATCTTTTGACAGAAAAATGAAGTTCACCTTGGTATTCTAAATGCTTGCATTTCCCTCCCAGCCCTCAATCCCATCCTCCTCGAGACATTTGAAAGAGAAAGATTTAAAATTGCTTGGAAATTGAAGCAAGATTGCCTGGTTATTGATTCAAATTCTGCCAGATCTGACTCAGAGCTGTCTCCCTTGTTGCTGCCACCAGCTCTGATGGCTAAAGAGGGATTTTGAGGATTTGGCTTGTAATCAAATGACCCAAGAATCTTTCCTGCTTCCCCACTCCAACACAGGGAAATTTAATATTTTTCATTCCAGCTGAGCTCTCACTGCCAGGATGGTAATTGGGATTTCAATTGGTCCCCCTGCAGTCAAGAGTTTTGCTTAACATAATATTTGAGTTATTTGCTCTTGTGTCTTAACAGAAAACAGTAAACAACATTTGAGCAGCCACGGGATAATGAGGTGGGCTTATCCAGCTCCATGGCAGGAAAGCACAATGACAGGAGCCCGGAAATCACTGCTACTGAGGCTGTGATAGGGACGATGCTGTAGCAGAGAAATCCTGCACTTTGTGTCAGCTTCCCCACAGAAAAAAGAACCTGGGTCTGTGGATCTTACAAGAAAAAAAAAAAGATACTAGGTAGACAATAAGATAACAGTAATAGCAGCCTGCTTGTGTGCTAAAGGGTTTGAGAAATAATCATAGAGACCTGAATCTACCTATTTTCTAGGCTTTCTTTAACAAATTTTCTCTGCCTGGTTTCTATGGAAACTGGAGACTGCATATGAGCTAGATATACTCGGTAGTCTTTCCTAGCAGATGTGACCATTTCACATTTCTCTAAGTGATGTCATATTTTAACCACTAAGATCAAAAGAAAAATGTCTATGCACAATACGCTCTGAACCATTGATGAGGAAGGTCAGTGTTGACTCTTGCTGTGGTCTGGAACAATATTAGGCATACACCTTAGCTCCGTCCTCCTTTTAGATTCGTTATCTTTAATAATTATTCAGGGGACCTCCAGGAAAAAAGAAACCTCTTTACGTCTTTCCAATATACAGCATTGAACACAGGGGCACAGTTGTGTGTGTGACCAGAATGCCGAGAGAGCTGCAGCTGTGAGGCAGCTCCAAGACTAGCACACCGAGAAGATGACATCAACCTAAGGCTAGAGGGCCAATGAGCAAAGATAAGGCCTAGTGTCCAAAAGCCGGAACCAACCAAAATCAGTCACAACTGTCATGAAGATGTCACACAGGAATTAAGACTATGGAGGAGGGCTATTTGAGGTACTGGTGGAGACTCCAGTCAGTACATCTCCTATCCCAGTCTTAACTGGGCCCGTTCCTACTTGGCTTATGAGATCAAGCATGCTCAGGGTGGTATGGGCGCAGATATGGCCTTTCCTTTCTGTTGCTCTCCTACCTTCTGTCAAGACTTCCTATTGGCTAACCCCACATAAAGGTCAGGTGACAAGAGAACCCGAGAAATAAACTCTCCCAAGAGAACAGAAAAATGCAGAGATGGACCTAAAGACAAACCAGCAACTGGCTCACAGACTTACCACTTATTTCATAGTTGAGAAACTGAGAATACAAAGATGATTTTCTTAAAAAAAAAAATAGCAAAGTAAGCAAGCATGCCATTAGCCACCTTATGCTATCTCTCTGAAGAAGGCTATTTCTTCATGGCATTTGTACATTATGTGCCCTTCACATAAACAAGCCCAGTTAAACATCAGTTGGAAGAGACTGAAATCTGAAAGCTACCCATTGGTGGGGTTCTAGATATTTATGTGCAGTTACAATTCCAAATGATTCATCCTGATGAATCCAGTTATAAAGGTATGAAAAGGACCACTAGGTTACTAGTAACATAGATTTGGGAGTTTGGATATTCCTCACCTCCTACCTCATCTGCTGGAGAACTGGACTGTAATTCTGCTGAGTTAGACTGCTATAAGCAATGATAGGAGGGGAAGGGTAAACATGCCCAGTTCCTATTTTCTCTTCTCATGCTTGACCATCTGCTGCTGCTAAACTAGTAAGGGAAACACATCAGGAAAGAGCTAAGGTTTCTATGAACTTCATTCTTTCCCTGAAATGGGGTGGGGGAACTCGTTGGACTGGGGACACCTTGTCAAAGCATGGAGAGAAATGTTCCATCTGATAGGTAGGCTTGACCTCTATTGAAGTCATTAATATTTTCAGACAGCATATAAAGATCTGAAAATAAAGATTTTTATTATCACCAATGGAGGGAACATTTTCAGATAAATGGCTTCTCTTTTTTTCCTTTCAGTTCTCAACAGGAGGAAGTCCTATTTGATAAGGTCAGTCCTACCTACATTAGAAGATGGGTACACAAGTGTCTTAGTTAGGGTTTCTACGATGAAACACCGTGACCACTGGGAAAGAAAGGGCTTACACTTCCACACTGTAGTCCATCACTGAAGGAAGCCAGGACAGGAACAAGAACCTAGAAGTAGGAGCTGATGCAAAGGCCGTGGAGGAGTGCAGCCTCCTGGCTTTGCTCTTTTTCATTACAGATCTGTATAAGCATAACCACTAATAACCAAGCAACTTATCCAATACGTGGCTGTCTAGAGATCTCTGCTGAAGTTGTTAATCTAAAACTCTCCACTTTAGCCTCAGGTGAATTTCTTTAATAAAGGCAGAAAGCAGCCACAGTCTTTGCCAGAATATCACAAGAATCATCTCTAGGTCTCTGAAACCAAATCACCCTCAGCACCACTGTCTCCCATGCTTCTACTGGTATGGTCCATTAAACCTGCTTAAAGCATTCAACTGCTTTCCTAATCCAAAGTCCACATTCTTCCAAACAAAAGTTTCAGGCCTAACAAAGCAATACCTGGTACCAACTTTTGACTTAGGGTTTCTATTGCTTGAAGAGACACCATGACCATGGCAACTCTTAGAGGGGACATTGCAATGAGCCGTTGGTCTGGTCAAGGCTCTGGCCTCTGGCATAACCTCATCAATGAACTCTCACCGAAAATCCTCTTGGATGTGCTGCTGTTGCCCTGAGTCATGGAAATCCTGTGGCCATCACGTGCTCCAGAAGGTCATAGATGGAGTAGATGTTAGGGTGGGCCAACCCCCAGGGCTAGGATGTGGGCGTGTGTAGTAGCTGAGCTGGTTAGTCCAGGCCCCTGGGACCACCCTACCTCAGGTGAGGGACAGAGCCAATTCTCCCATGCCACCAGAGCCAGATCTCCCATGCCTGTGGTGAGATCTCTCCCTAGTGCAGGGACCAGTTCTCCCATGAGGGGCAAGAACAGCTTTCCTGCCCTAGTGTCCAGCGAGGGGAAAAGCCAGTAAAGGGTGGGGCCAGCTCAGCACAACCCTTGGATTTCAACAGGCATGGTTCCAGTGGGGCCCCTGTGTAACATAGACCATGGACATCCACATAGACCCCAATTGCATAGGACCATGGACCAAGACATGGCCCTCAGCAGCAGCTAAGACCTGGATGGCATCATGGTCCTGGTAACAGTTTAGGCCACTTATATGGGCATGGCCCATTGGCAGCACAGCCATCAGACACCATTGTGGCCTAGACCCTGGGCATCTGTGTGGCCTATGGTGACAACGTGAGCCACAGACATCAACACAGACCCCAGCTGCAGTAGGACCATGGACATGATCCTTGGCAGCAGCCTAGGCCTGGATGTTACCATGGCCCCATGTGACAGAGCAGGCCACTCAGATAGGCATGGTCCTAGTCGCAGTGTGACCCTCAGACATCAACGTGACCCCAGGTGGTGGCCCAGACCCCTGGCATTGGCATGGCCTTAGATGGTAACAGGAGACACAGACACCATCACAGATCCTTGCTGCAGTAGGGTCACAGACCCAGATATGGTCCTCCACTGCACTCCCAGCCCGGACATGACCATGTGGCAACACAGGCCACTCATCTATGGCTCTGCCTGGAGCATGACCCTCAGATGCCAACGAGACCTCAGGCAGTAGCACAGACCCCAGGTATTTACACGGCCTTTGGTAGTAACAGGAGCCATGGATATCAACACTGGCTGCAGTAAGGCCACAGACACAGAAACGACCCTATGCTACTGCTCAGGTCTTGACATCACCACAGCCCTGGGTGGAAGCACATGCCAATCAGATCAGGACGGCCCTAGCAGTAGCATGGCTCTCAAACACCATCATGAACTCAGGTGACTGACCAGAGCCTGGGCCTCTGCATGTCCTTCAGTGGTTACTGAAGTCATGGACATCAACACAGAGCCTGGCTGCTTTAGAGCTATGGAAAGTTCTACATCTTGATCTTAGGCAGTAGACAGAAAGAGACCCTTGGCCTGGCTTGAGCACTTGAAACCTCAAAGCCCAGCTCCAGTGACACACTTCCTCCAACAAGGCCACACTTCCTAATAGTGCCACTTCCTTTGAGCCTATGGGGGCCTTTTTCACATTCAAACCACCACAACAAGGATGGTCTGTCTTCCTTCACAAGCGATCCAAAGTTAATAATCCATGAAGGGGGACCTCACTGAAACCCAAAAACTATTCATAAAAAAGGGATTTACTTTTCTTGAAGGTATGGGGCAGTTTGAACCAGCAACCTAACTCTGATCTCAGAAAGCAAGTAGCCTCTTGGAACTGAGGTAGGCAGCCTGCAATCCTCCCTGACATTCCCACACCTACAATGTTTGCCAGAACCACTAGAACTGAAAGTAGCTTTGTTAAAATCAGGAATGGATATTTAAGGATGAAGAAGCCTCAAGACCCATTCTCTCACCATTGATGCAAAACATTTTAGGACAGAGTATCTGTAGCTCTTTCCAGATGATTGACTAATGAGAGAAAGCCCACAACTTCTATACCCCACACTTCCGCCATGGCTAGGTTCAGTTGTGTAGACCCTGATATGGATGAAGTACTAGTTATGAGTGCCAACTTAAGAATGAAGGTTCTTATTCATTCAGAAAGACAAGCGAGACCATGGTGCAACTTTATAGGACCTACAGAGTAAGGATCTTGCTAATAACCTGCCGGATGTCCCTTCATAATGCATTTCCCTGTTTTTATGCTTCCAGTCATTCCTTCATATGGCAATAATTTTGTAATTTTTTTCTATTAATAATCAGGAAAACAAACAAAAAAAAAATACAAACTCAGCCCCATCCCTATATCTAACTTAGCTAGCCAAATTCACTTTTTTATTTTTGACATAGGTCAGAAAAAAAGTTTCCTTCAGCATTACAACTGGTTATTTATAGTGAGGTATCCATTTTTAGGGCTGTGGTCTAATATGGAAAACCCTCTCAAGAGTCTCTCGTCACATGAGCTAAGAGAGTTTAGAGTACTCAGATTTTCTTGTGATGTGATTAATTTCAGTTCATTCTGAGAGAACAGTACCCATCACTTGCTGATGTCCTTGTTTCTTTACACTGGACGACTTAGCCCAGAGGACTATGGGAACTTCCTTAGATGTCACAAGTATGCCCATTACTCCAGAACTGATGCATTCAGCTTCTGCTTAGTAGTGCAGGGAATATGCAATGGCTACTGCACAGCCATGCAATAGAAATGACATTGAAAAGAGGAAAGTTGGCATGAAAAGAGATGGTGAACCTCAGACTTTAGTGAAAATGCTTTTCTTTGGCAATGTTCACAAAACATGAAACCATGTAAACTGCTGGAGCCCCTTTCAGGTCCCTTAGTGGGGATTTATGCAAGTGAGGGAGCCTGGAACTTAAATCTAAGCTTTCTTAGTTTTGTGATCATTTGCTTCTGAGTTCATCATAGGCACAGTTGCTATTGTTACAGTATTATTATTTTATTTTTATTATTATTATTATCACTGTAACTTCAAGATATACTTAGAACTTGGACCACAACAGACTGTCAGTTGATTGTGTGTCCCAGCATCTTGATCACCACTTGATTCGCAGAAGGCTTCCTAGAGGAAGTGGGCTTCGTGCTGGGTTTTGGAGACTATTACATTACTTTAAACACATAACTGTGTCTAGTTTTTAACTGGAGAAGGTATAGAGCTACAAGTTTCTAGGACACAGAAATCAAGGTGAGACAGAGGATATTTGATAAATTCATATTTGCTACTATGATCAAACTAGAAGGAACAGATTTTGATGATTCAGATTATGGTCAAGGCTATTGAAAGTTTAAAAGTAGCAGAGAGATTTTCCTGATTTTGTTCTAGTTTATGGTTTGTTTGTTTGTTTGTTTGTTTAAAAAACAAGAAAGAACTACAAACCTATTTATTTAGGGGATTTTAGTTTCTGGCCATATTGATAAAGTGACCTCTCTACCTACATCAAATTATCCTACAGAAGAAAGCTTTCCCAGTAGATATACAACATGAAAGTTATACTGTTTCTTCCTCAAGCTAGTGAAAAACAGAACTCCCTTTCTTCTCTCACCAGAAGCTGGCTAATCTTAACCCAAATAATTGGTACAAAGAAATAATACCATGGAGGGAAAGTCTACATTTTCTTATAACAAATTCTAATGGAAGAAAGATCTGGGACAGGGGACAGGTTTCTGCTACAGGTTGCATGCAAGGCTCCCAGAAGGCAGACATGCTGCCAAAGCGCCGCTACCCGCCCCCCCCACCCGCATTATCAGCCAGCATTGATCCCCTGCCCTCACCTAGCCCTGAGCAGACATTCACAAAGACACCTCCAATCTTGGTGTAGAAGAAACACATGACCTTGACTGAATTCTGTCTGTGGTGACAGTGGCAAGTCTCTTAGGTTCCCATGTCCACAGCCTACCTGTCTTCCTGGGTCTGAACCTACTGTGTAAACCAGTGTCTCAGGCTGAGGATGGGAAAGTCCATGTACCATGAAGACACAGCTGTGAAAACCCCTCCTCCACCCTCAGCACAACAGCTGAGAGCAGATGACAAGATGCCCTGGCTGGAGAGCATGAGAAATGGGCTTCTCAGAGCCTCCCCACCACGCTACACAAGCCAAACCTTGTGCTGCTAACAGGCTTCTCTCTGCAAGTGAAGCCTCAAATCTGCACGCTTTGCTTCCACTCTAGAGACAGAAGTCCACCTTTTTACCCATCTACAACAATCCGTGGGGATTTTCCAGACCTCACCGGCAGGGCCATTTCTTTTTCACGACTTTCCACTTGTTATCAAGAAATGAATTACTTTTTACAGTGACTCATAGTCAGTCTGTCCTTGTCCACCCTGCTGGTTTCTGTTTCCATCAAATCTATGCTCTGTAAACATTTACTGGATAAGATAGTTAATGTTCATTGCCAGTTGACCAGATTTGAAATCACGTAGGAGACACACCTCTGCCTGTGCCACTGACTCTCCAGAGGGCTCTGACTGTGCAGGGAAGATTCATCCTGAATGTGAGGGGCACCATCCTGTGAGCTGAGGTCCTGGACTGATTAAAAAAAGGGGGGAAGCAGGAAGCTAACCTCAGAGTTCATCTCGCTCTGTTTCTTGACAGAGGACGCATGTGACCAGCTATGTCGTGCTCCTGCTACCATGCTCCCCACCATGATGGAGTACAACTTCGAACCTGGAGCCAAAGTAAACAAACACATCTTTCCAATTACCCTATGATAGTCAGGTGTTTGGTCACAACAATGAGGAAAGTGATCAATACGATGGATAAATGAACAAATGGCACTTTGGGATCCAGGGAGAAATCCAGGCACAGCTCTGTGGAAAGTGTATAGAGAGGCTCTGGGGAGCTTGCAGGGGATCTCAGGATGCAGGATGGCCTGAGCAGCGGAGGCCTTAACAAGACAGGGAGCTGTAAGCACATACTGACATCTAATAAAGCCTGGGTGCTCCTGATTAGTAGCCAGGACCCTATGGCTCACAAGGAGTGGCAACTTCGTTTAAGAAAGAAGGAATTGTTTGTTGGCTTTATTGGGCACAAAGGACACTAAATTGACTCACATAATGAAGGAAAAAGATTCCAGAATGGGAAATGAAACCCACTAAGGAGCCAGAAAACCCTCCTCTCTTCTCTATTTGTTCTCCTTCTCTCCACAGGTCCCCACAGATAATCTCAGATATGTCCGTTCTCTCTCACACTACTCTCCCTTCTCTTTCCACCTCATTTTCACTGTATCTATTTTAATATCATTCTATTTTACATCAGAGAATTTTTCTCCATATATCAGAGAAAATAGCTCCTAGCAACTCCAGACAAATGCTTAATGTTTTAGAACTAAGAAAAACTAGCATTATGCCTCCAACTGAGAGATTCCACGAGAAGTACCCAATTAAGCTTTGATCCTATGCACCTTGCTGTGGAGACTCGTTGTGCCCAGGGATGTCACACAAGTCTTGGCCCAGCTGTGTGAAGAAGGAATCCAGACATCATTCCTGACAGGTCTGCCAAGGCAACGTGAGTGTTTGAAACAAGACCTTTGGCAGCTTGCCATACCAGGAAAAACAAGAGCAACGGGGAAAGGTCCTGCTGGGGGGAATCTTGGAAATAACTCTAGGTACTACATCAGCATGGGATAGGGACACAGGGAAGTCCTCTGAGACTCTCTGGGCTTCTGTCTCCTAGGTCTGGCCTGTTGTGTTCAACAGCTCCTCTGAATCTTTACTGCTGGCCTGAGAGTTGAGCCTCAGATAGCAGGCCCACACTCTGGAGTGTTGGCTGTAAGCCCTTGGGTCTCCAAGCATCACTGTGATGAGGGAAATACCCTCTTCCCTGGCCTATCTGGCTCACTTGATTGAGTCCGAGGACCTGATTTTGATTCTTGCCTCGGTGCCTGATTTATGAAGTGATGTGCTAATAATCACTGCTACTCTCTTAGAGGTTGTTCAAATCATAGATAAGGGTTGTGAAATGGCACAATGCAAACTGTAAAGTGCCAGGCAAACTGGATTTGCTATTTTGCAGTTCACCTGCCTTCCTTTCAAGGCTCTCAAATCCTCTTCAGTCTAATTAAGAATAAAGTTGTGCTTTCTAGTTATTTGCCAAAGCTAATTGCTGCTTTTTCTAAAACTGGAAGGTATACATAGTTTCCAAAGTTACACAGTCAAACAGACAAATTTATGATTAAACCGAGTCTCCTAGTCACCAAAAAAATGTGAGATATTTCATTTGATTATGCGCTAATGCAAGCATCTTACACATCATTGGTTCCCATGGCTACTCCTCACTCACAGGAGATTGCTTCTGGATCTGAGGCATTCCCCTAAAACCTCACATTCCTGTATCACTGTGTTATCTATTACTGCAATGAAGTTGACTCCCATGCATTTAATATATGTTAAAACAACAATATTTTTATCTCTTCCATCTCCTCCCTTCCAAATTCAATAAACCTAAAACTGTTCTAAAAAGACAATTATTGATGTTAAAAATGGTCTTTAAAAAAAAACAATTGAGGAGGGACCCAAAAGCCTACAACACCTTCAAAAAGATGCTAAGCTTTGTTTTAGTTGAATGCCACCTGTCGGAGTCTGTAGCCCCAACATAAAAACTACTTTTCCCTAACTGGACCAATACGGAGGCACGGGAAATAATGAGACACGGTTCACACAGCAATATTGGAAGGGCATCTCAGGCTTCATTCATTCCTGAAGATCTACCCGCATTTATTCTTCAAACCTTTTATTCCCCCCAGGTAAAGCAAGGTGGAAACTCATATTCTCTTTCTAGGGGATGCAGGAGTAAGGAGTACCATCACACCTGCAACTCAGTCACCAGCTTGGAATCCACACCTCTTCCTAGGTCATCTACATAATAACAAAGATTAGGAGCAGCACATCCTGAGCCATTTGTTAGGTGGCTACAGGTGTCTGGCAGGATAGCAGCTGCCCTTGGAAACTAAGCATGGCCAGAGAACCTGGCTGCAAATATCTCGTCTGAAATATGGGCATACATGTACCTCTCATTTTCTTAATTGAATTTTTTCCAGATGTACAGAGAGTCTCACTTTGTAGCCCTGGCTTGCTTTGAAGTTCTCATCTTCCTACCCCAGGCTCTGAGGGCTGGGATTGCAGGTGTACTCCACCACACCTAGTTTGTATTCTTGTCTTGTTCTACAACTTCCTAGGGCTGATCTTCTGACCCATCTGATGACTGTTTTAGCTCTGCTGCAGTCCCTTCCATTGATGCTCTATCTTTTCACCTCTCTTAGGGTAGCAGGTATAGGGTGTGGTTATTCCTGCTGACCCTAAGCCATCTTTTCACATGGAGAGCAGTGTTATGGCACTACTATGAGCCCAGAGTCCAAATGTAAGGCTTTCTGGCTGGTGATGCGAGGTGTAGGTACTGAGCAGGGCCAACCACTTCATGCTGAAATCTGTCGGTCTTTTCTCTTGGATGTCCTTCTCTCCAAAAAGGAGTCACTAGTCTCCTACCGTGATGGTTAATCTTGAATGTCAAGTTGACAAGACTGAAACACTCCTAAGGGTTTAAAAAGTGACACTACTAGCTGTGCCTGTTAGGGTGTTTCCAGGGACAATTGTCATGTGGGACAGCAACTGAGGGAGGACCACATGCCCTGAATGTCAATAGCAACACTCAGTAGGCTAGGGGAAGGTGAGGATGGAGCAAAGCAAAAGGAGGAATTCTACTAATGTAGGCATGTGGTCTACTACAAGCGGAACTGTTTTACTCTACCAGATGTTACCTGCTACGAGGCTATATCTAACTACAGGCCTGTGGTGGTTTGAATAAATATGCCCCGATAGATTCATGTGTTTGAAGGCTTGGCCCATAGGGAGTGGCACTATTAGGAGTAGGTGTGGCCTTGTTGGAGGAAGCCATGCCCAGAAGGGCACACAGTCTCCTTCTGCTGCCTGTGCATCCTGATGTAGGACTCTCAGCTCCTTCTCCAGCACCACATTTGCCTGTACACTGCCATGTTTCTCACCATGATGATAATGGACTAAACCTGAACAGTAAGCGAGCCCCAGTTAAATGTTTTCCATATAAAAGCTGTCATGGTCATGGTGTCTCTTCACAGCAATAGAATACTGACTAAGACAAGGCCCAAACCAATGGAGATTAAGTCAAAATAACGCCTTCCACCAGTTAAGTTGTGTTTTGCCAGGCGTTTGTGACAGTGACCAATGACTGACTAGTGGGGAATAATGATTTGCGCATCAGATCACAGAAAACACCCCATAGGAGAATCTTAGACCAGAACCTTCCAGCACAGAACCATTTTCCTTGGTTCCCAGTACTCCCACTGGTTCAGTTACCCAGAAATGGATTGTGTGTTGGAAAAGAACAGGGGCAGAATAGCCATTGGCTTCTTAGACTGGGAGCAGAGATCTCCTGAGAAGGAATCTTCCAGCATCCACTGATGTTCTGTCTGCCTGGTGCAGGCTTGTGCATGAGCAACCTCATCATTATCTCCAGGCAAGCCAGGAGCATGTCAGCCTGCCCATTGGCTCAGCTAGCAATATATTTGGAAAACAGACCAAGCTCTTAGTAAGTACTTCAGCCATTGTCTGATTTCTGCCATAGCCCTATACAAAGCCTCTGGTGAGGAAGTTCAATGGTTTTTCTTCTCTTGAGAACCCCTCCCACACTTCGGAGCTTTACTTTCCCTTAATTTCTCACTTTCATTATTATCTCTTAATAAAACGTGCTTCTACTTTGCTTACTGCCATGAGTTCCACATCTTCACTCATTGGTGAGAGACAATATGCCAATGAGCTACTGTCTCAGGTTCAGCTTTGATAACCATGAGTATCTGTCACTCTAGGTCTGGGAGTCAAGCAAAACTGGGCCTAGAAAAACCCATCACATTCAAAAAGAATGATCCTCACCAGCTCCCAACTCTGAGAGTGGCTGAGCTCCTGGGCTTTCCAGCAGTTCTTAGGGGGAAGTGACTCATTTCTCCTTAGCTTCCCCTTCACCAGGACATCGTTCGGCTCTCCGTTTCATGTCCCAAAGCTTTCTTGTCTAATGTCATTTTCTCTCCCTTCTTTGTCCCTGTAGGTTTATTTATGCATTTTCTCTGCTCTCATTTAGTGGTGCTTGCTGAAACTAAAGGGCTTATACAGCTGGTGACAGTTCCCCTTGTATTCTGTTTTAGCAGAGGATTCTTACTTTATCCCTAATAAATATAAAAAAACATAATTAGCCTTCTTTTGAAACTCGTTCAGACCATTATATCCAACATGGTATAAATCTTTCATGATCTGATGGGAAACAAGCTACATACAAAGTGATAAAGGACAGAGAAAGGCAGTGTTTGCTCTCAGTGTTGAGAGGTTAGAAATGTCTGCCACCTCCACAGCAGACTGCCACGGATGAGGGAAAAACACTCCGAGGCATTTCTCTTCATAACCCCCTCCCCCGACAGCAGAAGCCGTCATCCCGCACTTCATCCCGACACAAAGGCTTGCTTCCTTCTTTGCATATGCCGGTTCTGTGGTGGTTATTGGATGACAACAGAGCACTAGCACAGCTGAGCAGCTCTGCTTCAGCACCAACTCTAAAGTACCACGGGAAATCTAAAGACACAGAAATAGGGTTCTGATGATGAGATCAAACTAAGTCGAGAAGGACAGAGGAAAACCTGACAGCTTCCCCTGTTAAAGAAGAATGCAAATAGCTGGAAAAAAAAAAAAACAAAACAAAACATGAGACCTGTTTCCTGAAAGCGAGAGGGAAAACTTGTATTTTCACAGCACTTTTCCTCCAAGGGATGACACTTCTTCAATGTTTTCCCACAAAGAAAGCAAAGGCACAAGACACAACAGCAAGCCCATGGCAGCCGAGCTGATATTTTAAAACACGAAGACATGGATCTCTAGACGGGCAGAGCTGAGTACACTTCAAAGGCTGCAGCTAGGAGGGAACGGGGGATTTCTTCCAAAGCCCTGTAATGGACAGGTTCTCACTGCTGGATTTTTAAGCAGCTTCCAATTGCCGGTCCCCAAATCTGCTCCTGCAGCCATGCTCAGTATCATTCTGATACTGGTTAAGAAATGAAAAATGGGCCAAGCAAGGGAAATGAGATCAGGCCCAGGCATTGTTTTTATTATAATCAAATGTTTTCTGGTAGAGGATTTAACTTAGGCCCTTATATGTGCTATACAGAAACCACTTTTGAGTAGTTTATAGTAGATAGTATATAGTCCTAACTTTATTTTTACTTTACCTTTATTGTATTTTATTTTATTTTTAGACAGGGTCTTGCTAAGTCCCCAGGCTCCCTGATTAGTCCTAGCCCAGGCAGCCCTTGAATGTGTGATCCTCTGGTATCAGAGTCTGGAATAATTGGGATGACAAACCTGTACTATAGGCTTTTTATAATAGGTATTATAGCCGTAGGAACTATGTTCTTGGAGGGGAGGCACTTTTATAAATAATATTGTATTTGATTAAGGCATCTTTATATAAAATATCAAAATGGTCCAGCATCTAAAATTGAAAAAGAAAATTCCCTGATCACAGCATCCCACTCCACAGATGACAAGGTACAAGGTTACCAACTCTAACCTGCCTTTCCAAAGACAGAGAAAAGCCTGTACAACTGGCCACACCCCTTCAGAAAATTCAGTTACTTGTAGTATGTCTAGCCAACTCTTCTAAAATGAAACATTTCTTCCTGCCAGAAGGAAACTAGGATAAGGAAACCAGAGGAGATCAATAGGCAGAAGAAACTCGGAAAGGATAGGGTTAACAAGGCTCTTCCCCAAGGGCACAGATCAGTAAACAATCGCTGGGAAAGAGACTCCAGAGTGGAGAGGCCAGTGGGTTGTACAGGAAACTCCAGGGATGCCATTTTCACTCATGTTGCAGGGGGATTGTGGGTAATACAGCTGTCTTTGGGGTCAACATGTTCTTGTAAGGAACCCAATAAACACATTGGCTCACAAACTGAGCTTGTGTAAAATCACTCCTTTAGTCGTTGTTCCTCCTGTCTGAGGTGAGGATACATCTGCTCACATCTCCTGCAGGCATAGCCATACAGCACAGCTGCCTCAGGACCCTTCTAAGAGGGCTGACCCTCCATCAGAGAGGCCCAAATGGAGAAAAACCACCATTCTGCCACCACACTGGAGGCAACAAGCTCTGGGAGCAGGGTAGTGGACAGAGTTAAAACCTACAGCCTCTTGTCTGCAGTATCAGCCTTAGGCTAAATGGCTGAAATTTCTCTCCCTGAGAAACTCACTCCAAATGCAAACTATACACATAGTTGCTTATGCCCACTAGTGTTGACAGAAGACAAAAAAGGTAGAAAAATGATGGCTATCATGTTTCTCTTTTCTATATTTAGGCTTAATTTATTAAATCTCTACCCAAAACAGACTCTCTCTCAGAACCAGGAAGCCATGTAAGGATATGCAGGTTGTGTGATGAAAAACTCTGATACCTTCACACTGTAGAATGTGAACACAAAAGAAACAGCCCAGTTTTGCTTATTTCCTAATGCTTTGCTCTCAAAACGCTCTCTAAAATATCTACAACCAACAAGCAGGCCACACCAGTTGATGTGGCTAACTACTGTGCCCTACAGATCTCTGATCAGCCATCACCTATTGTTAGAAGCTAGGAGGCAGGTATATAGATGCTTCAGGGTCTCATCAACTTGCTGTCTCACAGAAGGTGTGCCTTTCTCCCACAAGTGCAAAGGCATACCGGTTCTCCCACCTGGCTGACCCCGTGATACAATTTCTGCTAGAGTCTAACAGGCTACACCTGTTTCTAAAGGCCTGAGGAGATCCTGAGCTCTCAGAATTCCCCTCTACTCATTCCATCATGTAAGGGTGGGCACAACTTCTGGTGCCATATAAAACAAACTTTCCACAGCTAGCGTTTGGCCAAACAGTGTTAGCAAAGTCAAAGGAAATTCAACTTTGAAGAAGCACACTCCTTCTGCACCTAATAACAGACTACCATGAGGCTCCAGGGTCCTTTCTGTGGAGGTACCGAGGGGCTCTGTGAACACCAAGTCCTCACAAACCCAGCACGGTTCGTGGAGACGCATCCACAGAAATAAACATCTGCACCAACAGCAGCACACCCCAGCCATGCCTTGGCACACTTCAAAGAGTTCTTTTCAAATCCAGCCCCTCTTCTCCTCAGCTGTAATCAGTCTCCAGCAATGCTACCTGTGGGATGAAGAGTTCTTGCCCCCATCTTTGGGTTTTTGAAGATAAAAGCAGTTTGAAATGAGCAGTCAAAATTACCTAAATATCCATTTAGACTGCTCTGCTGGAAGCTAAGATCTCTTTGTTTTTCCTCTTGATTTCTCTGTGTATAAGTAGTGTTATATATAGTTGCCTTTCCTGATTAAAGATAATGGTGAAACATCCCTGAAAAACAAGTGAGAATGAGGATGAGGAGGGCAATGATGACAGGTGTGAGGCTTTGCTCCATCTTGACTAGTCCTACTCAGTGTCACTTTGCCTCTGTGGGACAGCTAAGGGCCTGGACCCAGCTTGACCCTTGTAATAATCATAAAAACAGTTCATCTCTTTGAGGATGTGATGCTTCCATCTATTATTTTATCTAATCTTCCTGAAACTCCTCTGAAGTGTAGGCACTATTACTAGACATCCCCTCTTTTATACTGAAGCCTATGGGGGTGTAATCACTTGGCTCAGGTCATACTGCAAGAACTGAGACTCTATGTAGTCTAGCCCCAGAGTACATAGTTCCAATACCCTACGACTCCATGAGACCTTACCAAGCCATACACAGTTCAGCTAAGGAGCAGGTGAAGTTATGTACAGCCCATCAAAGACTATCTAACAATAGCTCCTCAGAGATGTGGAGTGTCTTAGCTGATTCTGGTTGCTATAATAGGTAGGGACTCACAGTTAACCAACAACAGAAATGTGTTACTCACCACTCTGGAGGCTGGGAAACCCAAGATCAAGTTTATAGATGGCACCTTCCCATTGAGCATCACATGGAAGAAGGGACAAGGAAGCTCTCTTGGACTTCTTTGATAAGGGCATACATTTGATCCATAAGGGCTTTGCCTTTGTGACTTTTACTGCCTCCCAAAGGCTCTACCTCCAAATATTGTCATACAGGTCTTTAGGATGTAACATAGAACTTTTAGGAAGTCACTGACATCCAATCTATACCATAAAGCCTTTGGATAGAGTGTCAGGGGTAACACTAGCTTCTCCTCCATGGTGGTACTCTACCGCTAACATGCCACTCCCTCTGCACAGTCTCAGAAAGTTATCAAACAAAATGTCTCCCTGGGCCCTACCCGTGATGTCCCCACATGTGCAGTATCCCCACATGGCCTCACTCCCACCTATTGCTCTTTGAAACTGGGTTGACACATTTGACACCAGGCAGCCACGAGAGTTTTGACAATCCATTACCTCTTCTCTCCACCCCACAATCCTCACACTCTCAACTATTCCACATGTCCCTATACTAACTGCCCTTTCCAAAGCTAACATTTCCAAATGGCAAGATAAGTTCAGAGTCATTTAAAAGAAAAATATGCATACTTGAGACATACCATGAAAATGTTGCCCCTCCCCCTTTCTTTCTTCTGTAATGCCATCCTTACCCTCCCTGCAGAAACAGTGAGCTCATGGGGCCTCTTGCTTCTCATTTTTCCCAGGGAGGCCAATTTCAGTTCAGTTCCCACTGTTGCATAACATGGGAGTTCAACTTACTTCCAAACAGAAGGATGGCTGCTTGCTTGGTTTTGTTTTCCTCTTCCTTGAAGAAAAAGCTGCAATCTCGGTTGAAGGCTTAAGAAGACTTAGCAGCCATCAGCCTCATAAGCTCTGGCAGGCCATAAATAGTCTTTTTCATCAGAAGCTGCAAATCACTGCACGACTGTCTAAAGCAAAGCCACTCGGACAGCTGCCCACTGCACTGAGCATGGTGCCCTGCGTTTAGTGGCATTTAATGAAGATTTGTTGATGGACTGGTTGATCCAGGTCCTCTATATCAGATACAGACTCTGTCAAGGGATTGCGGATGAGATTTAAAACCAACTCTTTAAGGCTCAAACTTCTCTCTCCCTACAGTCCATTGAGCCTAGCATCTTAAGGATCTATTTATAATGCTTTGTTTGGAAAGTTCTATGGTCCCAAAGAAGAGGAAGAAAAATCAGGATGACCCAATCAAATCCCCTCAACCACTGAACTATGGCACAGAGACAGTTTGTCATGACTGCCTGGAAGACAAAAGAAAGCCTTCAGAGCCCTCTGAGTCATAAAAGGAAAATAAATTGAGAATTGATGCACGAAGGGGATGGAGGCATATTTCAGTGACAGAACACGTGATCAGCATGCAGAGGAACTGGTTCTCAATCCCCAACACTGTGGGGAAAATGCATTGTGATAGTTTAGGGCTTTGGAGTCAGGCATTCTGATCCTGCCTTTCCTTGGTCCTGAGGTCTTATGAAGGGTGCTAAGCATTTCTCTGTGATGATTTCTTCATCCCACACCACCTTGCAGGATGTCTGGCAGAACTACATAAGAAATCATGTGAAAGTCCTTGCAATGGGACTAGGCATGTAGAACGTATCCATGGTATTTTGGACAATTAGTAGCTGTGTGTGTTAGCTTTCCATCATTGTAAACAAATACTTCAAGATAACAGCTTAGAAAGGAAGGGTTTGGCTCATGGTTTCAGAGGTTTCAGTCCATGATCACCTCTATTGATTTAAACCTGCAGCAAGGCAGAATATCATGACAGCATGAGTAGTCAAAGAAAGCAGCACATCCCATTAGCCGTGAATCAAAAAGAAGGAACTCCTATAGTGATGATTCCATATCCTTCTCTTTTGTTCTGCATGAACCCGAGCTTACAGCATTGTGCTGCCATCATGAAAGGTAGACCTTCTCCAAAGTTGAGCCTCTCTAGTAATGCCCTCACAGGCACACTCAGAATCTTCTAGAGGTCTCTCAATGCAACCATGTTGACACTCAAGATTAACAATCATAGCAATACAATGGAAGAAATTGTACTGTACAACTAATTTTCTGAAAATTGAATGTATACCAATTACAACTCAGCTAATCAGAATATTCAGTTAAATAGAACACCCTACACTCACAACAGGTCAAAGAGATTCGCACAACATGATGGATAAAAATGCTGAGTGCGCAGAAATGACTTGAGAGTGTGTAACAAGCTAATGCCAGTGGGATCACAGAGCACCAGCAGTGCTAAAATGAAATCATACTGAAAATGTATAAGGTAAAATCTCTAGAGGAAGCACACAATATAACCTCTCTCCCTATCATTTTCCTTTCTCTCTCCTTTGATGTCAACTCCTAGTCCTTCCATATGTTAAGTGAACATTCTAGTCCTACACCACACCCCCAGCCTTTTCTTAGGATGCAGAAGAAAGGGAGCTGACTGAGTTATTACGTTTCTGTCTTGGCCATCAAACTTTAGCAAGAAAAACGAGGGGAGGAGAGTGGATTTACAGTTTGGAAGCAACTGGGTTCTTGTAAACACAAGTATTGATTTAAAAACAGGCAGAGAAATTTGGAGAAAAGTAAAGGTAAGAAAACAGCAGGCAGAAACGGATCCCCAGGCAGTGAAGAAACAGGTTAGTAAATTCACAAAACCACCAACCACTCATGAGTTAGTACAAGGAATTGCTGTGTTAAGTTTATAGGAAGGCCAGGAAAGGGACAATTTTTTGGTGGCTGAGCAGTGAAATGACAGCAGTAGAAGTGGCAAAGGTGTCCCTTTCCAGCCCCTTGGTGATTGTAGTTTATGTTTGGAGGGTGGCTCACAAAGGACTGGACCACATGGAGAAATTAAATCACAATGTTTTTTTTTGTTTGTTTGGTTTTTTTTTGTTTTTTGTTTTTTTTTTTAGCTTGGAAGATGCAAAGATGAACAAGATTGATCCGGGAAGTCGGGGAACATCTGGATCTCAAGGAACAAGATGATTGCAGCTGTGGCAGTCATGGTGCAGAGAACAGGGGCAGAGAGAGGACTAGAGAAGGCAGTATCTGAGTGGCCCGGAAAGGGCAGGATAAGAAATAAGAAAAGTGCTTTGGGGGCTGAGAAATTATATTGTTTTTCATCCATTCTTCCTTCCAGCTATCCACTAATTCAGAGCAGCTAGCAAAAACCCATCTATCTACTGGCTAATTGAGATACTTGTAAATAAATACTTATTGAACACTTTCTGTCTGGCCCTGTATTAGAAGTTTATAGTAGAATTTGAGTACAAAGCAAGAAACCCATCTTGCAGAACCACTGGGGAGACAAATAACAACCAATGTATTATACCTTCAGAAATAAATCATGAGGAGTGTTCCAAGGCCTGTCCTGGAGAAACCATAGAAGGCCTTGCCAAGGAAGTAATAGTAGGACTGAATTCCAAAGGGTGAGTTTGAACCATCCAAACATAACAGTGGACTTTAGCACATCTGACAGAGAGAAGAGATAAATTCAAGGTCAGAAAGAGGGTGATGGGAATAAGGGGTTACACAAGCCAGGGAAGAGAATCCCCTGTGGACGACAGTGTGGAAGACAGGCCAGCAGGAGTCGGCAGGGCAGATATGCTCGTGAAGGCATTGGTAAGAAGCTGCTGTGCTGATTCTAAGAACACTGATGAGTCCTGGAAGTAGTTCAGTTGGCGTTCTTATGTGGAAGCTACATGAGTCTTTACTGTGGAAATAGGAAGATTTCATGGGGTCCACAGTGCAGGAACCCGACAGGTGATATAGAGTAGGTCTGAAAAAGTCCTTATGGGGCTGAAGAGAAGTGGAGTCAAGAATGAGCGTAGAGGAGATACAAGTCCAGGGAAGTGCAGAAGAGAAGAAGAGGAGGACCTGGGGCAGGAGTTGTCAAGGTTGGAATGTGCCATGTGGAGAAGAGACAGCGTCCTTGCTCTTTGTTCCTTCTCCAGCACCCATTGGTGGGAGACAATACAGAGTGTATCAGGAAGACGTTAGTCTCGTTTTGATTAAAGCAGATTTACGGAGGACTTAAGAACAAAACAGAGAAAGATGTCTATACAAGGACTGAAAATACAGATTTGGGGAAAGGTCAGCAAGCAGCAGCCACGAGGCAAATCCAGCCTTCTGCCTTTCTACAGCTAGCCTATGAGATAAGAGATCTTACATGATCTAAATGGGTGAATAAAAACCAAAAGAAGAATATTACTTTATGATGTAATAAGTATAAGAAGTTTGAACTTCAGTGCCCATCTGTAAAGTTTTATTGAAACATAATCAATAAAATTCATGACGTATTGTTTTTGCATTCTTTTTAAGTTTCTATATTAGTTGTACAAATGAGGGTCTTTCCATTTTGTAAGTAATGTACTTTGATCATATGTACTCCTATTCCCTTCTGCTACTGACTTTTGTGTGTGTGTGCTGTCTTGTTTTGTTCTCTTTCCTTCTTTTCTTTTTGTCTTTCTGAATCTAGCTTATTTCCCTTACTGTGGTAAATCTGCTTCCATGTGTTTTCCTGCAAATGGTATGACTGTTTTCTTTGTGGCTAAACAACACACACACACACTCACACACACGCTCACACACACGTGCATATGGTATATAGGTCACATTTTCTTTACCCACTTATCCACCAATGAAACCTGGGCTTATTCTATCACTTGCCTTTTGTGAACCCTGTGCTGATAAATGTGTTGGAAACTTGATGGTTGTATACCTAGCAGTAGTACAGCTGGCTCATAGGGTAACTCTCTGAGGAACCTCCACACCTGTTTCCACAGCAGCTGGCCTTACTTGCATCAGTTTCTGTGGCTGCTTTTACATAGCTACAGAACTGAAGTTGCAGCAGAGACTATTTGGCCCACATAGCCTAAAATATTTTCTATTTGGCCCCATATAGAAAAAGTATGTCAATCCTTAGTGCAAGGCACAAAATTGCTCTTGGTACAGAGCAATTGCCTAATGGCTAACAAAATTAAGTTTAAAGGAACCAGGTCATTATGCATTATGGGAAGCATGAGGCTGGTCTTTTAGGAGTGAGCTCTTCTGGTCTATGAGAGACACTTGCCATTCCCTTCAGAAGGCCCCCTGCTGCTGCTATCTAAAGAGAGACCTGCAGGCTGAACTGGACCTCATTTTCCAGGAAATAGTTTCTTTCTTGACTGAGGCAAGCAAGGCTTTTTGCGCTTCTCTTTTAGAGTACTCATCACCATGGTGATTAGGCGGCTATCTGTAGGATTCTCGGTTCAGCGCCATCTCTCCCACTGCATTGGAGGCGCTGCGGGAGAGAGCATGCTGCGGATACATGCTGCTTTGCTCAACCTTGGCTCTGCTGTTTACATACCCTCCCCTGGCCTCAGTTTTCTCATCTGTAAAAGAAGATGCTGAGAACGTGTGCACTGTGAGACTCGGGAGATAACTCATGTAAAGCACTTAGGATATGTGTTGTCTTTAGTAGCCATTTTGTTAGACAAGGTGTGTTACAGGAATTTCACAAAACAGAGATGAAACTTGAATTTCAGGACAAATGGGTATACATGGGAAAGCTTTTTCCTGAGACAAGAAGGGTTTAAGAGGATTTCCCATGTCTGGGGTGTTTCAGAACACTCAATTGGACTTGCAAGGTTGCTAAGTAGAAGGGAAGTGAAGCTGGGTGAAGGGTCAGGTGGGGGCTGGAGGAGTGTGGGTGTGTTTGAAACATCTGGGTGGGAAACATGACTGCTGTTTGGTGCCTAGGTAGAAATGCGTAGTGTTTGTCATGGCCACTGTAAGAAAATCTCTGAACTTTGAGAACTGGAACTGATTTTTCTTGTTCACTCGCAGATCCCCAGAACTTTTAGAATGACATCAAGAAAATATGACATGCTCAACAAGTATTAGCTTCACGTTAACTTAATAATCATGTAAGGAGTTACAACAGAGACTATCACCAACCTTGGACAGCACCAGCAGTTCCCTGTATAATGATGGTATCCTGCTTCAAACACCCGTGTCTCGTGGCTCAAAGAAGTTCTCTAGTGACAAGCGCAGTGGCTCAGAATTAAAGCTCAGGGAAGAACCACTTTAAGTACTGAGGGAAAACAATTAGTGTGTAAATATCTGGGGCCTCCAGTCATTCATTAGATAGTCCATAAGTCATGCCTAGCAAATTGGCCTTCATGATCACCACACACAGCCAAGATGCAGGTTCACAAAAGGTAGAGGCTACATTTCAGTAGTCAAAGGAGTTACCAAACGTTTGAACCCTAGGGCCTCAAAATGAATGAGAGAGAGAGAGAGAGAGAGAGAGAGAGAGAGAGAGAGAGAGAACAACTCTTGGGTCACCTGACTCTCCAAGTCTGGGCCTGTTAGAAAGCCACTTCCCGGATTATAGATGATGGGTTATTGGTGACATCACATCCAGGGATAGGACTACGGTAAAGGACTTGGCAATCAAGAACAAAGTATATCGGAGTTAGTTTTCTCCTCTGACCCAAAGGATGAAATTACCCAACTGCTTGCCTCAGAGAGCCCAAGAGAGTAGAAGACATGGTGCTTTAGGACAGAGATCAAGAAACATGGAGGAAGAGGTCTACCAGAACATCCTTGGGCCTTGAGTTTCAGTTCCTCAAAAGCCTTTTAGCAGACAACTCTAAGTTAGTAGTAAATGCCACATCCCCTGATGTAACTACAGAGAGAGGGGGCGCATGAGAGAGAATCTGAGAATGCATTTTCACAGCCAGTTCCTTTAACAGATAGCAATCCCACCAAGAATTCTCAGTCCTATGTGACATTTTGAGGGGCAAAGCACCACAGAAGAAAGGGCTAGCAGATGTCTACCTTTCCACATCTATCAATCAGCCCTTTCTATATTCCTCTTTTGACCTTCTACTTAACTCTAATAACCCCACTTCACAGGTAACAAAGGTGAGTGTGGGGATGATGAGAACTTATTTATATAGCTAATGAGTAAGCACACTAAGGATTTGAAGTCAGAAATGTCTCTGTGATTTCCAAGTTCATGGACTTTCTACAACACCCCATCCCACTCTGCCTGGGTCTGGAAACCCTCCCCATTGATGTCATACAATGTTATTGGTCCCAAAATGTCCTTTACAGGAAATAAAAACCAGTACTTTGAGACTGTGAATTGTCTCTACAAGGTGAATTGAAATAATCTCACTTGACTCCTAGAGCCTTCTCTTTGATATAATGCAACTTCTCTCCACCCAAACTATGAACATATTCTATTTCTGGAGTGGTAAAAAGGATCTCCTGACATTAAGGCCATAAGGAAAGCAGGGTGAGGATGGGAAAATGAAACTCCCCAGGATTCAGACAGAATAGAATGCAGCCATGGAAACCACCCAGGAACATGTGACATTGGGTTCCTCCCTAATTACAGGGAAATACATGTGTGTCAACACTCTTTCACCGAGAACACTGGAAATTGCCCACGTCAGTGCCCAGTAACTACAGGCACAGAAAGTATTTAACAGATGAATGGATTCTCCCTTTCTCCCCATCTCTAAGCCCTGTAAATCTAAGTGATTGTCCTCATTTTCCTGTACATAGAGACATCATGATGGCACTGTCCGCCCAGCCTATTTCTTTGACTTTTCATCTCTGAAGATTTCTGGGTACGTCAGTCACCAGCTTCTTTTTCTGCCCTTATCTCTTCTTAGTTCCAGCTTTCTTGCTCCCAGTAGGCTATTGCCTTAGGAACTCTATGAATCCCCTTTGGCAAACCTTTCCCTTAAGATGCTGAGTCACTCGTGGACTGAAAATGGAGTAAACTTGGATCTCACTCAGTCACCACTCACTCCTAAGGACTGACAGTCATACGACCATGACTGGATTCTTCACTAATCTCACCTATGTGAATCTGTTACAATGTTCACTACACAAAGACTTGGTCCAAGGCCATAGATGCCTTGGACCTCACAGAGAAAAGGAGCAATAATTTCTCAAAATTTTACAGCTGTGATAGTTTCCTCCCAAATGATGGGTCCATCTTCTGTTGGAGTTTGATCCTTAAAAAAAATTGCCCCACTATCATAGTTTATCCTAGAAGATTTATAACATCACAGGTGAGCAGACTCTTAGGAATTCTCTGTCTTGCTTTGTGGCCCACACTTGTTGACTCTGTGATAGCTATTAAAATTTGTTTTAAAAGTGATTACAGAAACAGACTCTGGCTATGATGGAATTAAGGGAGCCTGCTACCCTTGCCACCAAAAGCTGTATCCAATACTGTGGAATTTTATGGAACAGTTGTTCTCACATACTAGAAAATAACTGAAACAAGTCCCTGAGTTTCTACTTAGAACCTTGTACTAGACCCCAATAGGAATGTGACATACAAGTAGAGGATGGGTGCTTCATGCGATGATAAAATGTGGGTCGGAGTTAAAGAAGAGCAAGGTGGCTGGAATTTGAGGAACAAAAATGCCAAATAAAGAGCTACAAGGAGAAAGAGCACCTGCTGACTTCACTAGGTGACCCTGTATCTTTTTCTATTTGTGCACCATGACTCCATGATACTGCATAGACAGCAACTACCCAAGAACATCTGCCAGAGGCCTGTGAGCTGAAGAACTAACAGATCCTACATGTGCGTGGGACACATTCATGTTGTAACCAGCCAGGAGGGAGAGAACTCACTAAATGGCCATGGAATTCACTGAAAATACGATTACTTTCCTTTCTCAAATCTCTGGCAGAATACCTGGCATAAGGAATCTACAAGGAGGAAAGATTAATTTTGGTTCACCATTCCAGAGGTTTCAGTGCATGGTTGCTTAGCTGTGACATGAATAATAAAAACCCAGAGACAGATAGTAGCCTTCCCTGAAGATGGGAAAAGCAAAGCAGCCAACCACTAAAGGGACCTTTCACCTCTACTAAATCTTCATATCAAAAGGGCGAGATCCTGTCTCCATGAATCCTCAGACTCCACACTCCAGTGAGTTCCTGTTTCTTCCCCTTTATATTCCTCTCTCAGTCCAGCAATATTGCTCCTGCCTCCATCTCCCTAGTGCTGGGATTAAAAGTGTGTGACTCCCGAACACTGGGATCAAAGGTGTGAGCCACCACCACCTGGATCTGTTTCTGGATCAATTTTGGGTAACCCAGAGTAGCCTTGAACTCACAGAGATCCATCTGCCTCTGTCTCCCTGGAATTATAGGTGTGTGCCACAACTCCCTAGCCTGTATGGATGACTAGTGGAGCTGCTTTGCCTCTGATCTTCAGGCAAGCTTTATTTATTAAAACATAAATAATACTGGCACAGGAACACGCTGCAGAGGCTGTTATTCACAGGAAGGAGAGTGAGACAGAAGGAAATACAACCCTTCTCAAAAAGAGAGAGAGAGAGAGAGAGAGAGAGATACCTGCTGTGAACACCCTCCCCAGTAACCGGCATATTATGAATATATCAAGGAAGTAGTCCAGTCCAGTCATTACCTCAGAGTACTCATGATACAATCATCTCTAGAAATGCCCTCACAGGCACATGCAAAATTGTGTTCACAAATGAATCATCACAAAGACCCTAAGAAACTCAAGTCTTAAAAGTGTGGGGGGTTGGTTAATTTTAACAAATTAACTGTCTTCTAGAACAAAACTAACACCCTGAAGAAAGATAACAAATACAATCAAAAATTTAACAAGGCTTTACATTCAATTAAAAATAGCTATTAGATATAGAAAGAATGAGAATAATTCAAATTACATCGGGCAAAAAAAATTTAGTGCTTGGAAGCAGACTGGAAATGACAGAGAAGTTATAATTAACAGAGAGTGAATTAAAAACATTTAAACTCTTTCCAAAGAGATAAAGGATAACATAAACCAAATAAGAAGATAAATGGAAACTATTTCTTAAAAATCAAATAAAATATCTAGAGCTTAAAACACAGCTGTAGTTTAAAATTAACTATAGGAGGTTAATATATTGCATACTGCACAAGAAAAAAATTGATGAAGAGATAAAAACGTCAGTATGGCATACGGGGGAAAATGCAAGCTGTTCAAAGAGGAGCACCAAATGAACTCAAAGAACATTAAACAATCTATTATGAAGTTGGAGTCTTAGAAGGAGATAGGAAAGAGTTACATTTTTGAAAAAAATAATGGTTGAAAAATTTACATATCTACATATGTAGGTACATATTCACAGATCCTAGTGTAACAGGGCCTCAAACTTAGTAGGCCTTGAGACTTTAGCACAATTGACTCCATTATGAAAGTGTCATTCAACCTGTAAAACTCAGCATGCAGATAGCAACACCTGCCAAAACTAAAACAAAGTCTTAAAGACTTAATCCATCAAAGTCCATGATTCTGGGAAAGTCTCTAAATGTACTAATCTTGCTTTTTGACTTCTGTTTTCCACTTCTGGCTGGTTGTGCTTATTAACTGAAGTGTGTCAACTCAGAACATGGTTTTTGTGCTTAAAAGCTCACCTGAGAAAGGTTCAGGACTACATTGGAATCCCGAACACCCAGTGTAATCGCTGGCTGGCTAATAAAGACTTTCTATTGGCTTAAACCCATGTCCGAGCAGTCTTTTTTGGTGAATAACCCACAACATTAGTTAAGTCAACATTAAGGAGGTTAATATAAAGACAACCATGTCAACACACAGTATAACATCAACATACAGGATAGCATCAATACATGGTATATCATCTGCACACAACATAACATCAACATACAGCATAGCATCAATACATGGTATATCATCAACACACAACATAACATCAGCACATGGACTAAATGAGCTACCAGAAATTAATCATAAGGGAAAACTTCAAATCTGCAGCCAAAGGAAAAGATGAAACACCCTAAAGAATGTAAGTGAAATGACAATGGAGTGACATTGTTTAACCCTGAAAGAAAAAGGTGTCAATAAAATTTCAACAGACAATGAAAATAATGTTCAGGAATGAAGAACACAATCCTGAAACACTGCCAGCTGAACACTGAATTAAATAATATGAGATGAATGTTTTCAAGCCAAAGGAATGTGATTCCAAATAAAACATCAGATATGTGGAACACTCAGTCCTAAATTTGATGGGATATCTCCACCAAATCCCTCCTTTTAGAGCTCAGGGAACACCCCTCACCAAGAGGAGGGGGCAGAGAGAGTATAAAAGCAAGAGGGGATGGGGGACACCAAAAACGCAAGACTCTCTAAACCAAGATGATCAAAGCTCATATGAACTCACAGAGTCTGAAGCAGCATGCACATGGGTTTGCACCAGGTTTTTTGCCTATACATTATGGCCTCTGGTTTAGTGTTTTCTACAAGATTCCCAAGAGTGTCAACAAGTGGGGCTCTGATTCTTATGCCTCTCTTGGGGTCTTTTCCTTCTGTTGGCTTGTTTTTCCCAACTTTGATATGATAGTTCTTGTTTTCTCTTGGTATATTTTATTTTTAATATTTTATTATTATCTCTTAGAAGCCTATTCTTTCCTAATGAGAGGTAGAGAGGGAGTAAACCCAGTTGGGAGAGGAGGTGAGGAGGAACTTGGAGGAGTAGAGGGAGCGAGGGGAGATCATAATCAGGATATATGTGAGAAAAGAATCATTTTCAATAAAAAGAAAAGTTCAGATCTATGTTGAACAATGAACAGCACAGGATATGACAAAGAATGAGTAAATATATATTTTCCTCATCTAAAAAAATTCATTACAAGATAGATGAACAAAGCAAACATGACAACAATGTTTAATGGGGTTCACAATATATGCAAAAAGAAATATATCAAAATAATACCATGTTCCACAGAAGGGGAAATGAAAGTATGTTGTTTTAAGGGTTTTACATTACATGAGAAGTACTACACATTTGTGGATAGAACTTGACAGCAAGACACATAGTACAATCTTTAGTATTACCACAACTATTTACACAGAAAAAATCATAAGTAGTTTAATAATAAAAGATACCACAAATTAAATGCAAAACTTCATTTAAGGAAAGGCATGAGCTGGGCATGGTGGCAGGTCTTCAGTCCCAGAACACAGGAGACAGAGGTGCTGGATTTCTAAGAGTTTGAAGTCAGTCTGATCTAATTAGTGAGTTCCATGACAGCCAGTGCTACACAGAGAGACCCTGCCACAAAGAGAAAGAAGAAAGAAGGAAGGAAGGAAAGACAGGAGTGGAGAAGGATAAAAATAAGACAACTATCAAGATGACAAATAATTTCAAAATAACTGCAATTACATACAAGTGAAAAAAAAAGGAAATATAAAGCAGATGTCAGATTGGACAATAAAACCTTCTGTACACTTGAAAAAATCCACCTTATACATTAAATCATCAATAGCTTAAAGATTAAATTGTGAGAGAATGGTGCACTGTGCAAACCCTGCAGCTAGAGAAGCTGTATTCGCATCACACAGTGAAGCAGGGGATTGGGAGAAAAAAAGACATAATGTTGCCATAAGAAACTGACTTAACCAATCTACAAATTCAATGCAATGCCTGTCAGAATTCCAGCAAAAGTCTTCACAGACTTTGAAAGAACAATACACAACTTCATATGGAAGAGAAAAAAACCCAGGATAGCCAAAACATTCCTATACAATAAAATAACTTCTGGAGGCATCACATCCCTGACTTCAACCTCTATTACAGAGCTACAGTAATTAAAACAGCCTGGTATATGCATAAAAACAGACAGGAAGACCAGTGGAATTAAATCGAAGACCTGGATATTAATCCACACACCTACAAACACCTGACTTTTGACAAAGAAGCTAAAAATATAAAATGGAAAAAGAAAACATATTCATCAAATGGTGCTGGCATAACTCGATATCAACATGTAGAATAATGAAAATAGATCCACATCTATCACCAATCACAAAACTCAAGTCCAAATGGATCAAAGACCTCAGCATAAAAGCAATCACACTGAACCTCATAGAAGAGAAAGTAGGAAGTATACTTGGATGGATTGGCATAGGAGACCACTTCCTAAATATAGCCCCAGTAGCACAAACACTGAGAGAAACAATTAGTAAATTGGACCTGCTGAAACTGAGAAGCTTCTGTAAAGCAAAAGGACACAGTCAACAAGACAAAATGACAAAACAAGACATCCATACAGAATGGAAAAAGAACTTCACCAACTCCACATCAGAGGACTGATCTTCAAAATATACAAAGAATTTAAGAAACTTGATATCAAAAGAACAAATAATCCAATAAAAATGGAGTACACTTAAACAGAGAACTCTCAACAGACAAATCTCAAAGGGCTGAAAGACACTTAAGGAAATGATCAACATTCTTAGCCATCAGAGAAATGCAAATCAAAACAATTCTGAGATTCTATATTATACCACTCAGAATGGCCAAGATCAAAAACACTGATGGCAGCTTATGCTGGAGAGGACGAGGGGTAAGGGGAACACTTCTCCATTGCCAGTGGGAGTACAAACTTGTACAGTCACTTTGGGAATCAGTATGGTGATTTCTCAGAAAATTGGGAAACAGTCTACCTCAAGAGCCAGCAATATCACTTTTAGGTATATACCACAAGGACATGTGATCAACTATGTTCATAGCAGCACTATTTGTAATAGCCAGAACCTGGAAACAACCTAGATGCCCCTCAACTGAAGAATGGATAAAGAAAATGTGGTGCATTTACACAATGGAGTACTACACAGCGGTAAAAAAAATAATGACATCTTGAAATTTGCAGGCAAATGGATGGATCAAGAAAAAATCATATTGAGTGAGGTAACCCAGACCCAGAAATACAAATATAATATTTACTCACTCATAAGTGACTTTCAGACATAAAAAAAAGAAAAATCAGCCTACAGACCACAACCCCAGAGAACCTAGACAACAAAGAGGACCCTAAGAAAGCTATACATGGATCTACATAGGAAGGAGAAAAAGACAAGATCTCCTGATTAAATTGGGAGGGTGGGGGTCAGGGGAGAGTAGAAGGAGAGATGAAAGGGAGGGAGGGAAGGAGAGAAGCAGAGAAAATGTATAGCTCAATAAAAACAAAAAAAAGATTTCAATTTAAAAAAAAACAGAAATGACATTTTAAAAAACTGGCTTAACAAGGCAGGAGGTGTAACAAGACTAAATGAGCATTCACTGAATAACAAAGTTTCAAAACACATGAAACAAAAGCTGACAAGAATGAGAGAAGAAACTGGTAAGTTTAAATTAAACTTGGAGTTTTCAACAGTCTTCTCAATAATTCATAAAACAAGTAGACAGAAAAATCAATGAAAATATAGATGGTTTGAACATCACTGTCAACCAACCTGACCTAAGTGGCATTCATTCACAGGGTGCAAAATACACATTCTTTTCAAATGCACATGAAACATCCAACAATGTAGGCCATGTGCTGGGTGGACAGCCAAAATAAAATTTAAACTCTAGAGAAAACTTTAAGAAAACATGCACAACATTGGATCAGATAATAAATTCACAGGGTCAAAACATGTTAACCATTTTTAAATTACTACAATCAATAAATTTAATTACATCAAAATTTAAAATCCATCATCTTCACAGATATGATTAAGATAGTAAAAAGATAATCTGGGAGAAAATACAATATGTATGTCTAGCAAGACTTACTTAAAAATATAAAAGAAACTCATAACTGAAAATTTTCTAAGCAAATCATCAATAACTACAAATAGGTAAATATTTGAGTATATACTTCAAAAAAGAAAATTTGTGAATGATCAATAATGAATATCTTATCAAGGGTATAAAATATTTTTAATTATCAAAGAAATTCAAATTAAAACCATAACATGGAGATTTAAATATCTCATTCTCACATTTAGATAGGTCTTCCAAACTAAAACTAAGTACAGAAACTTCAGAGATGGAACACACTGTGAATGAGTGGAGTTAACAGATCTATACTAATATTCCACCCAACAAATAAAGAATACAAACTCTTATCAGCAGCAATTAAGACCTCTCCAAAACTCATCACATCATCTGCCATAAGTCAAGCTTTAATAAATTCAAAAAAGAGACAGTTTCTTGTATCCTATAGACAAGAGTAGAACAAAATAAACAAAAAACAAAACAATTATAGACACTATGAAAATTGTGGTTTATTGAAGAAACCAGAAAGGAAATTCCTGGAGTCATATAAATGATAATGCAACCTACCCAACCCTCTGAAACATAGCCAAGGCAGTCCTAAGAAGGAATTTGCAGCTATAAACTCTCATGTTAAAAAACTTAGAATGATATCGACAAACAACCTAATGATGCACCTCAAGACTCTAGAAAAACCAGAAGTCAATTCCAAACAGGTAGATGACAAGAAATACTAAAGAATGGGGAAGAAAAAACAGCACACAAAATCAAAGTATTAGTCCTTTTAAAAAGTTAATATTGAACTGTCAAAAACAAAGAGCAAGAAAACTCAAATTAACAAAATTAGAGATGAAAGGGGAACAATTGTAACAATGGATTCCACTAAAATCCAGAGAATTGTTGAAAAATACTTCAAAAACTTATACTCCAAAAAGCTGAAAAACCAAAAAGAAGTGAATAAATTTTAAGTGTATAAATTTTGTTCTGGTGATCTATCAAAACAAAAGAAAGAATGCCTAAGTGACTTAAGCAAGCCCATTACTATCGATGAGATCAAAGCTATAATCAAGTCTCCCCACATAGGAAAGCTCAGGATCAGAGGGATTTACTACAGAATTCTATCAAACTCTTAAGATCTAATACCAACACTTCTCCATTTGTCAAAACTCATCAAACAGCACTTAAACCAGGTGCATTCAATTATATGTAAGTTGTACATCAAGTAAGCTAATTTTCTACTAAATAACTTTTGACCCTTAGGAGATTGCAGTCCAGATAGGAAAAACTAAATTAGAAATACAAGGAACACCTTGTGGTTTCACAAAAGCCTGAAGTTATGTCTTATATAGCTGTATGCAGATCTAAGGAGAGAGAAGTGAGTAACAAGTCAGTGTAGTTCTGTGCGAGACTCCAGCAGGAACTTAAAGATTAGGGGAACTCTGAAGCACAGAAAGAAGACTTCTGGTTTCCAAGGAGAAATTCAGCATCCTGATGTAGAAATGTCCACAGTCTGTAAATGGCCATACAAAAGACTGATACAGTTAATATATATGGAGTCTGAAGCAGAAAAGTAATAAAGGATAGGATCTTAGAAGAAAGTATGTGCAAGCCTGAAAGGGGTGTGTTTGTGAATTGTGCATAAGCCAATGACAGATGAGGGTGACCTGAGGACTGGGGTTCTGAGGCTCGGGATCCAAAAGTCTCCTGAAGGGGTATGACATGGACTTAAAGGGTTCTGTTGTAGTGATTGAGGTGGGGACACAAAGAGAAGCATGGGTCCAAAACCCATTCTGATGAGCATAAGCCTACAGGGAAACTTCTCTATTGTAGAAAGTTCTTTCTTTTCTCTTTTTTAAAGGTGTTCAAAATTTAAAATGACAATTTTCTTTTTAATAAAAAAATAAAATATTTGATAAAACACAACCATACCAAAGTTGGACAAGACAAGCCAACAGAAAAATAAAAGAGCCCCAAGAGAAGGCACAAGAATCAGGGACCCACTCATCTACATATTCAGAAGTTCTATAAAAGTACCAAACTGAAAGTTATAGTATATATGCAGAGGATCTGGTGCAGACTTGTGTAGGCTGCTTCAGTGTCTGTGAGTTCATGAGCTTCACTCAGTTGTTACAAAGGGCCTTGTTCTCTTGGTTATTCAGTCCCCTCTGCCTACCCCATTCCTTCTGTCCCTCTTCTGCAGGGTTCCCTAAGCTCTGAGGGCAGGTATTCGGTGGGGACATCTCATTTAAAGCTAGCTGTGTGTCCCAACGTCTCTCTGTCTCTGCATAACATCTTGTTGTGGATCTCTGTAATTGTCCCCATCTATTGCAGAACTTTCTAACCTACAAGAGGGCTTCAGAACCTACTCATAGAGAGCTTAGAGAGTGTAGGCTCTGACGTCCAGAACCCTAGAACCAAACACTATGCAATGAAACTTGGGCAAATTTCTTAGGTATCCCACACTGTGCTCTCCTCACTTGTGATACAGCAATAATGTCTATCTTGCAGTTTGTTGAGAGAATTAGAGGTGATAAGAGCATCACCTGGGACAGGGACCGCATAGGTAACCAACAGCTAAGGCACATCAGAATTTCCTGGAACTACTGTCTAAGGAGTCTCCTCTCTTTGTGCCTACAAGACCAGGTCTCCTTAGATATGACAATTGTAATATGGGGTCCTGACTGCCATCCAGAACAGAAAGTAATATTGGGGGGAAATATAGAAATCTAACCAGCGATGGAATATCAATTCATTAATAGTGGCAAATGTAAAGTAGTAATAGGGAAAACAGGGTGTGGAGGTATGGTAACTCTTCATATCACCTTCATGCTTTTCTGTAAGTTTACAATGAACGTAAGAATTAATTGGTGTCACATGCCTTTAATCCCAGAGGTTAGGAGGCTGAGTCAGGTTGCTCTCTATGAGTTCAAGGCCAGCATGATCTACAGAGCTAGTTCCAGGACAGCAGAGGCTACCCAGAGAAACCTTGTCTGAACGAAAAGTTTATTTTAATGCCTATGATATTCAGTTAAACCCCAACTCCAGATAATCAATGCTTTTGCTTTGTTTTGTTTTGTTTTTAATGTAAGTAAACCTTATGAAACATTTGAAGCATAATTGTACTTAATAAGTACAGTTGATCTGAAATACATATTTTACTGGGTATAATGGTGATTCTACCTGGAAAGAAATTCATCCCTAGAACAGTTAGGCAAGCAAGGAAGATTATAGCTGGAAAGGAACATAATATATATCCCCCAGCATCAATTGACAGGTGAGGAAACTGAGGCTCAATGACCGTACTAGAATCCTACAACCAGCTTAACAGGCAGCCAGGATCTGAACAGGAACCTGTCTACCTATTACATCTTTATACTTTATAAACTCTTCTTAGAAACATCCATGAGAATTCATACTTGATGGCAAATAACAAAGAAGGGTCTGTCAAAAGCAGATAGCAAGTTCAGAAGACTCCAAAGGCGAGCAAGTGCTCCTAAACACTCAAACTCATGGCCTTCCCCCAACAGAAGGTGGCTCCCTGCTGGAGGGAATTCAGTGGGACTAGTTGTGAAAGAGAGCCACTAAGGTCACCTCTGCTCCTCTCTGGCCCTGGCTGTCACTGCTGAAGACACTCATGCCCCTGAATACAGCACTAAAAGGGGTGTCAGGAACCATCCAAAGGCTTCCTGTGAGTAGGGTCACATTCACACTTGTCCTGTGAATGTCACTGTCTCTTCTAGCACTTACCCCTTGCCTTTTTACTTTTGCCAGCCTGTTAGAGTGTCAGAAAACAGCTTACCAGGCTAATTAGAAATCTGGACTAAATGAGCATTGAGCATCAGAGGTCTCTGAGACAGACCCCCCAAAGGCTAGTCTGCACAGGAAGTGTGGCTGTGAAACCCTGCTGCTCAGGGGCATCTCCAGTCTTGTTCCAGTTAGGGGAGGCTGGTCTATAGATGGGCTCCCTGAAGATGAGGCTAAGAAGCTGGCTTTAGCTCAGCACAGCTCCAAGGGTTGCAGGGCTTATTTTAGTAACACCTGAGAGAACTCAGAGGAGAGGAAGAAGAGTGACATGGGCTCCAGCTAGCCACCAGAGTCTCCTGCAGGAAATCAGTGACGTCAGTCAGCTCTTCCAGGCTCCTGCTGCGCTGTTTCTGCTCTACTCTTACCTCTGAGGTGATGGCTATCCTGCTGTGGCCTGCCAGCTCTTGATGACAAAGAGGGCAAAGCTCCCAGCCTGCTGTGAGCTTACCTCCAATGTGCACCTCATGAAGCCACCAGCAAACACAGCTTTGCCTGGGTTGGGTGACGATGGGGGTGGAGGAAGTGTCCGGCAATCCTCTTTTCTCTAGAAATGGGATTGGAAACTGGGTAATCGCCTAAATGGGGAGTCTTGATGAGTTGCTAAGCAGCACTTCCATTTTATTATGGCGATGAGGCCCACTGATCTAGCATAATCCCTTTCCTGGGCTCTGAAAGATTGCCAGGCAGCCAGCCACGGCCCCGCGCTCCACCCCAGGTGCATTAGTCTGATGGGAAGAGGCCCTGAGCTCTGTGCAGACTGCATTTCATAAAGGCATTTAAAAGCAGTGACCCAGGATCACATCAGGGTTCAGGACACTGCTGCACAACTCCCTCTGCCCTTTACCACTGCTCTCCTTCCCTCCCAACAATAACAGGACATGTGTGGTCTAAATGGAGGACTGTTGAAGTGAAAAGGGCTGTTAGGGGAGACTCAAACTCAAAAGTAGCTAGTGAAAGCATATTATCGCAGAAAAATCATAGGCTCCAGCGCCTAGCAATTCCACTAACTCTCAGGGCCTACTACCCCTCTATGCACTCTGCAATTCTTAAGACTCTTTCTGGTTTCTAATGAAGAATCCCCAGGCTCACAGTTTACCAACCCAGCCACGAATTCCACCTGAGCTATTGGTTGATTTATTTTATCTTTCATTATTTATAGCATATATTATATAATAATATGATATCTTTTATTCTTATAAATTGCATTATAGTTTATTAATGAACACCTTATAGCATATGATGAGCTAGTAGTGGCTGAAAGAAAGGACCTATTAGAATGGGACAGTCAGGAGAGGCATGATCTGGAAGAGGCAAGGGACTTAGGAAGTAGAAGGAAAACATCCAAGGCCATGTCATCTGGGGCTCACCCTGGCAGGCAGATGAACTAGAGATTCGGGCAGCTGATTTCTGCTGATGGAACTCAGGGACTTCAGAATAAATCACTGCCATGTGTGCCATTTAGAGCCTAAATGGAAGCTTTGCCTCAACCCTGATCACTTTATTTATTCCATCACTGAACAGCCAGGACTACAGCAAAATTAAAACGGGATTTGGATTCAGAAGCTGGGCCCCCAGATGCAATGCCAGCACTTACTAGTTACATGATACTGAACAAGGCGTTTCACCATTATAAGGCAGCAAAATGAGGCGTGGTCTTGTCTTGCACATTTTAAGGGCTAGGCTGCCAACTTTCACGACTCCAGGGAACTCCATGCCTATGTTAACAGTACTGGCAAGAATTGGGCAACACACAATTTGCTCAGCCAAATATAGCATGCCTACTTGTAGTCTCCAAATGTCAAATGCTTAAGATGCATTGGCCATAAACACTAACATGGTGATATTATACCAGTGACCTTCTAGAAAAGGATATTACATCAATTTTGGAAAAACTGCAAAAAGGCTAAAGTATAGCAGTCTCCAGGTCTACACTGTATACATCCCACCATTGATTCACCCTGGAGTTATCTATGTGGCTCAGACTGTAAGAACCAAAGAATGGCAAAATAGGATGTGACCCTAAGCCTGAGAGACAATTAGCTTTGTTGGGCATTCCACATATGCCCTCCACACTATCCCCCTCTCCGGGACCTCTTTACTATAGAACCCTCAAGACGTCTCTGTTAAGACATCTTTCAGATCAGGCCAGTTAATAGAGAGAAGAAATGTCCAGCCCTAAAGAAGTGCCCCTGGGTTCTAGGCCCTCTCACACAACAACCCACCATCTCTCTGCTTGGGACAGCAGGCCTTAGCATGACCTGCTGAAATCTGTGTTCAGTGTGATTTGGAGGCAGGGCCTTTAGGAGGCAATTGGGTCACAGGAGTAGAGTCTCATGGGTGAACTTAGTACTTTAGTAAGAGGCCTGAGGGCTAGCCTGTGCTTTCTGCTACACAAGAATACAATGATTCCACTGTCTCAACATAGCAGAGGCTTCACCAGAACCCAGTCATGCTGGCTCCACAATCTCTGTTTAGCCAGACTCTAAAACTGTGAGACATGCATTTCTGCTGTCCATAAGTCACCTGCTTTGTGCTCCCTTATAACAGCTCCAACTTCCACTGGCTACATATTCCCAGGGAAAGAAAGCAAACAAAACACACAGATTCATGGTTACAACAGTGTTCACTCCCAACTCGTACTCTTCCACATGCGCATTGTTTGGGTCAGGGAGGCTGAAAAATTTTACACTGTCCATTGATAAATTTGTGCCTTTTCTTAAGGAGGAAAGTGAGATTGTGAAAATACTAAACCCATGCATCCCACCTCTCCATTTCTCACTTGGATTGCCAGTCCAGGTTGTGTTCATCAGAAGCCACTGCCACATGTCCCAGCTCCCAAGATCCTCTTCACTCCACACCTCAACATACCCTTCTCAGAGCTATTGCTCGGGAACCCAGCTCTTGGATGGCCCAGCCCTGGTCCTTACAAGCTACACCGTTCTCTTGTCCCTAGAATGTACTAACTCAGTTGCAAGCTTATACCCAACCTCACCTCTGGTTTCTTTCTCCCAAGTTGCCTACCCTGCAGCATCACAGGGTATGGCTTTGTGTTCCAGAACAACCTTCCTGCATCTATTCATTCAATGTAGGTTTAACTTAGCCTACAATGTATCAGGCAGTGAGATGGCCATGGAAATGTATTGGGGGGCAAGCTCAGCCAGCACCCCAGAGCTTATAATCTTTCAGGAAAGGTCATCCATCAGATAGACACAAAATAAATGTATGATGTGTTTATATAAGCCATAATATTCGATCAGGAAATGTACTTTGACACATGTACAAAGCAGAAGGCTGAAACGATCTGTCAATGAGAAGAGAAGCAATATTTGAGCTAATATCTGAAAATTAGAACTGATAAATTAGGTAAAGATGGCTGGAGGGAGGGATGGCAGCCACAAAAGAACACTCCAAGCTGAGGCAGTTGCCTGGCCTGGGCCTGAGAGTAAGTAGGGGCCACTCAAGACTCCAGAGTGGGCTGGGTGGGAGAAGCCGATCCTCCAGGGAGCTGGGGAAGTTACAAGGGTCCAGACCATGAGAGGTTGTAGAATCTGTGTTAAGAACTTAGGTTTTGATCCTAAGAGAAACAGGAAGCAGTAAGAGGTTTGAGGAAACTGGCCACGGGAGTATATGCTACAATTACATTTTGAAATGATCATTCCAGCTGCTATAAGGAGAATGGAAGGGTCTTTTTTAGCCTAAAAAGCCAGGGGAGGACACCAACGTCCACTAGAGAGGGGACTGCATCCATTCCAGGAAAGAGGTGCAGATGTAAATTTGACAGGAGAACTGGGAATAGAGAGTGAGCCAAGAAAATTAATTTACCAAGTTTGAGTTTACTAAGCCAGATGGATAGGCTGTACCATCTGGAAGGATCAAACATCATTAGATAGTCAGATTTACATGCAAAGGCCCTGGTATCAGTTTGGGACAGGATGGGCGTAGAAAGCCTTCAAGGCTTCCAGGGTGAGGGATTGGTCCAAGACGGAGGCATGCATTCAGCAGCTGCACATGGATCTCAGCAGACACATGAGCAAGATTACTCCACAGTTGAAGCCGCCTCTCTCTGTCTCCCCAACCATTCCATCTGTGCCTGCCTCTGAAAGGAAGAGCAGATGTCTGAGGCCTCATAGTGACCTCACAACTCTCTGTGGACCTGCTCTTGCCCAACTAATGCTTCTTAGAGCCATTATAGCCACTGTCTTCCCCACGGATGACTCTGCAACACTTGAGTCAGAGACATACGGCTTCCCCCCTGATGTACTCAGCACACAGACAGCAACCTTGCCTTTGAACAAGATCCGGACCTATTTTTCTGACTTATGACAAAGTCCCAGTGTTCTGAGGCTCTAGAAATAGGTAAGAATACAAGCCCCTATCCTACAGCCCTCACCCAAAATCCTGTCTCAGTCTAAGAGGGATTCACCGGTTTACCCCTTATCACTCCCTTCACCTAAGAAGCCGAAATAGCTACCAAGGACTTTAGAAAAGAAAAGGCATTGATGTTTACAGTTATGTGAGAAATCAGAGATCAACAGTGGATGTATTTCTC
Source organism: Microtus oregoni (assembly GCF_018167655.1). Taxonomy (NCBI): domain Eukaryota; kingdom Metazoa; phylum Chordata; class Mammalia; order Rodentia; family Cricetidae; genus Microtus; species Microtus oregoni. The sequence continues at coordinate 57,847,243 of NW_024543063.1, read as the reverse complement.
TGTTGTTAAAGATCCCCTAGTAACAAAGGAAGGACAGGTAAAGAGTAATTATTCTCAGAGTGACTATTGCAATCTCTCGCTGATTTAAAATAGCTGTGCTTTGTGTGAACTATCTCCTAATATATCAAAGACTAAATCCACAAGATTCTTACAACTTCCAGAAAACACAGGGCAAGAAAAGATAGCAAAATCTAGTTGTATCAATGCATAGGGAGCCACACCTGCCTTCCCCCACTGTTTGTTTGTTGTTTATGACTGGGGAAAGGCGCTTGCCTCTTCCATATAGATAGCCCCTCAGCAGAACATATGACTTGGCTGTATTTAAAATCCTGTCTTCCTGCTCTGGCAGTGTTCTTGTGCAGTGCTCAACCGGCATATTGCGTTTGTGACACCATTAACTGCTGACGTTCACAGGGACGTATCACTACAGTTAACAGATGCAAGGAATAGAGGGAATTGGTTGGGTAAGAAAAGAACGAGAACAAACAGCCACAAGGAATGCCAGAAGAACATAAAACAGTCAGGCTTGAAGAAGGCAACAGTGATGGAGTGAGAACTGAATGCTTAGCCGAAGAACGATTACGGAAGACCCCAAGCCCCAGGCTGATGAAATTTACACTTGACCTTGCAGAAACTGAGCATTCCCTAGGAACATCCCATTCCTTTCCATGGTGAGCTAGTTGCCAGTATCAGGTCTTCCCGAAGAAGATGCCTCTTGTACTCAGAATATCCACAAGGGGTACCATGAAACAAGAAGGAAAAAAGCAAAGGAAAACTAAACGTCATTCTGCTACCATGGAACCTCTTGTATCCGTAGCCTGCCTACTATTCATAATTCAGACATTTTCTTCTCTATGCGCTCATTTGCTGTATAGCGTCTCATTCCATTAATAAGATGAGAACGCACAGCAGTTAAGAGCTTTGCTGAGGGTTAAAGAGAGTCCACAATGGCAAAGCTGTGACTTGAACCCAGGTCTCTCATGTAGAACCCAAGGCTCAAGGGCACTCAGCCTGCTTGTTCCACGGACTCCCTCTGTCACCAGTCACCACACTGACTACTTCTGTCTGCCAGCCCTGGGTCCTTTCCAAGAAAAGACAAAGCTCCCAAACAGGCAATAATGACATTGATTATTCCAAGCCAGAGGCAGGGGATTTGGGATCGTTTCCTTAAAGCACTTGCTCAGCAGCACTGAAGTCCTCACCCCTACCACCCCTACTTCCCAAGAAATAAATGTACAGTGTTCATTAACATGAAGGGGAGAAAATGCCCTGTGGAGTTCTGCAGTCTCATTTCCTGGAGCTTGTCAAATGCGAGCAGCAGCGAGTCAGGCCGGCTGCACTGTTTGCTTGGCTGTATCTTATTTTTGTAGTGTTTTGCAGATTGCAGAAGGCTCTCCCCCACCCACCCGGAACTGGGCAAAAACATATCACCTTGAGCTTCCTAAAGCAGCACTCGAAAGATTTCCCTGATGTCCTTGGGCTTCATATAATATTGCCTTTGGATGTGATATACTGTGGTATTCTGTTATCAGCCATGTTTTGTTTTTTTTCAAGGAAGAACATAAAATTTATTTTTAACATCCCTACAAGATATGTGACCAAAATGTAATTTTAAAAAGCAAACAAATGAAAGACTTTCCAATATGTCATGCAAAGCATAAAAAGCATTGTGTTCAAAATCTAATTTTCAGTTTTCATATTTATGTCCTCTCCTACTTCACCCTTTTGTTACTAAGGAAGTTGAAATGAAAGGGGATTTGTCTTTTTCTCAAAGACTTATCTCTCAAGGCTGAGCTTCTCCATACCTGAATTCACACATCTCCTACGCCATGATAATTACCTCCCCGGCAATCACCATGACATCACAATGCGATGCTCTAGCAGAAGCATCACATTTCCTCAGACATGGTTTGATGTTAACCCTTTATGACCTAAGGACTCCAAAGGGGAAGTAAAAGGGATTTTAGCAGAAAAGCAACTCTTGGAAGAAACTATTCTTGGATTTTGAGATTTATTAAATTTTCAAAGCTCTTGTTGCCCTAGCTCCTGAAACTGTGACTGAGGTCCACAGATCGGATGAGACCCACAGACTTCAGATCTTCAGCAACCCTTCACACAGATCTCATAGGTACGTCCGTGGATGTACTGAACACAGTGTGTTCCTGGAGACTTTCTCCTGCCTTTCCCTACCCATAATAAATGAAATGCCCAAAGCCTCAAGCCAAGATTAACAGCTATAAATAAATTTGTGGATAGCAGCCAAAAGAAGAGTGGACGCACCACATTCGTGTGGCATAATTCACCATTCAAGCTGCACCTAAAAGAAAGCGAACATTTTATTGTAAGGCAGAGGGCTGAGGTGTGAGAGGAGAATCAAAAGACATTTTTCTCTGAAAATGGCCCCAGCTTTGAGGCTTAAATTTCAGTTCTGAATACTAGTTAGATCCACTGGGCCTCCCAAATATGGATTTCAAGTTGCAGGCATCAAAGTGCATCATTTACTAAAACCACTCTAGCTCCTCCACACCTCCTGCTCCTTTCAGAAGACACAACTGTAAATGCAGGCTGCCTTCAATCTCCGTGGTGGGAGCAGGAAAGAAACAAAAAACAGAAAAGAGCAACTTGAAGAGAACCTGAACTTACAATCTGGGAGCCAGAAAGTAAACATTGCACATTAAGGTCCTTGCTTTAATTGCTAGCCTGAAAATTCCAATTTGTAAGTGTTTTAATTAGCCACACAAGGGCTCACCTATTATTCTCTGAATACAAAAATTTAAAAGCAAACAGAAATGGGGGCAGAAAGGCCCTCAAGGATTAATCCTTGCATTCTTCTAATTTTTCCCCCAAATTTGGGGCTAACATTTGTGGTGGAGAATTTGATCTTAGGGAAAAAAAAAAAAAACACTGAGTTTGTCTGGTAAACAGAACTCTGTGGTACTCTGACCACTTTCTTAGCTAAGAATTTAATAGGCCTAGGGCCCCCACAAGAGGGCTACAGAATTTTTTTGTTTCAACAAAATAACACAACTAGGTTCTCTCCTAAAATGCAGGAAATCAAACCAGGAGACTTCTGTTTGCTGGCTGGGTGAACTGAGTAAATGAGGACCCAGGAAGCAGTTACTCATCAGCTGTGGAGAGCTCGGCCTTAAATGGGATATTTAGATCACATCCCTTCCTCACAGAGCTCAGAGAACATTGCAGAAGAGAGGAAAGAATGGTTCAGAGAACCAGAGTTTGGCGTGGAATGCTGCCAAACAGTGTCTTATGACACAACAGAGGCATTGCGCTCATGAGTTCAAAGCAGCTATGGTGGCCTGCACACGACTAAGTCGGTCAGCATTCCAGCATAGACACAGAAGGGGCACGTGAAGCCTCACCTCTAGCTAAGGAGCTTTAGCAGTTAGAGACTACTGGAGCAGGGAGAGTCAGTGTCCTTCAGAATGTGGTCCCTGGAGGGCTGGACATGCTCAGGTTAGACATTCTACAGACTCAAGCACAGACAACACTGTCCGACTGGGCTCAGTGCTTCGTGAAGAAGACATCAAGTTGGAAGGGAACCGTGGCTAAGAGGGTATCTAAGAGGAACTGGGGAGTAGGAGAGAGAGAGAGAGAGAGAGAGAGAGAGAGAGAGAGAGAGAGAGAGAGAAACTACAGCCTATATGGAGCTAGCATCATTCTAAATTCCCTTGCAGGAGCTAAGAAAAGAAAGGACAAAGTAATCTATTGCCAGACTTGAAGAACCTGCCCAGCTTTTAGGATGTCCACCGAGGGGGTGACTTACAGAAAGCATTTTTTTCTTTCTTCTTTGCTTTTTTTCTTTTTTATTGCTGAGGATAGACTCCAGAGCCTCGTGCATGCAAAACACATGCTGTACCACGGAGTTGTCCCTCCAGCCCACTATGGATCGCATTTTAAATGTACCATTATGCTTCTACCATCTGTGAATATTGGAGTCCTCTGGCTGCTGCTTCCTCATGACCACAATCCTAAGGGAGTATGTGAGCGAACTCTTCTTGGTCTCAGAGTCTTCAAGTCTTCAGCAAAGCTAAGAATTCTTGGCAAGGGTTTTCGTCTCCAAAGTAATGATGGGAAGCTCTGGGCTAGAAGTCAAGAGAATGCTGTTGGCCCATCCTGGCTAGACACTCTGCCCCGGGGACTTTAGAGGAGGCTCTTCTGTACTCAGACCCTAATTTCATTTGCAGAATGAGGGTGTTGGATCAGATGCTTGCTTCTGTGTCTTGTGGTCTATGATTTTGGATCAAGTGGCTGCTCCAAGTCTGCAGCCATGTGAGACTTCAGAATCGACGCTGTGTCTCCTGCCCCATCAAGTTAATGTCTCCATGACCAGGATATATCAGCACGAGGCAGCATTCAATAAGGGACTACTGACTGTCGAGTCCTGTCTCTAGTTAGGCTCTGGATTGTGTGTAGATAGTTCTTCTCATGTAAATTGGATAAAATTCACATTTTATAGAGAGTAAGTAAACAGAAGATTTAGTCATTTACCCATAATCAGACAGTTAGTATCTACAGAGCCAGGGTTTGAAGTCAGACATTCCAATTCCAGAACCCATTATCTTCATCTGTACATGCCACACTACACAGTAGCATAAGGAGTTGCTTGGTGACATAAGGGACACTGAAACCTTAAAATAGAAAATATGGCAGTCTTCCAGTGCTGAGTTCACATCGGAAGTATGCAAGCTTTCAGAAGAACTCCTCTGGTCAGTGTTGCTTGCCTGCACACCTCTCCATTCCCCTCCCCTCAGATGACCGCATGAAGAGTCCCTAGGGGAGCATTTGAGAACCAGTGGTCTTTCGTGTGGTCTGAATGGAATATGGATAATGACCACATAGAAAAGCGGGAGAAAGTGGCGTCCTGGCTCGTTCCCCCAGATTGTAAAACAGGGAAAACCAAAACCACCACAGCTTATTTTTATCACCAAATAAAACCCAAGAGAAGTTATCCTCTAAGTCCTTGGGGAGCCATGCTGACATCACCTCTAGGCACACACACACACAGGCCTATTCACTAGAACACAACTTGATTCACAGCTGTGAAGAGATACTGAACAAAATAAGGGGAGCAGGTATCTGCAAACTCGAAATATTCTTTCAGAGGTGCAAATGCGAATTATGTACTGCCTTACCATGCTTATCACAACATCTCTATTCCAGGGGATTTTGGGCAGATTCTCTTACTGTCATGAAAATGTGTTGGCATGGTGGCAAGGACGGTGAGCACTGACTGTTAACTTGGAGTCTAGTTCAATGCTTTGAACCACTGGCTACTAGACACTAACTCATCATCTGGCTTCCCAGAGCCCTGCTTCCTTGTCCGCAGAGAGGGAACTGATCTCGGTGAGTCAGTCAAGGACCAGAAGGCCTTGAATCATGCATTTTGCTCACTGGGTCCACCAAATACATTTATTATCCGTGGGGATTAAATCCATGTAAAAAATAAGCAACAGTGGATGTGCTGCTGAAATTGAAAATGAAGTCAGGCAAACAGTGGTACCTCTGCCCCAGGAGTCTGGTTTAGAACTGACTGGCTGTCAGGCCTTGAGGGCACCTCAATCCTCAGCACAGCAAGGCCGCTGAAGGCTCCTTCCCCGGGGCCTATTTGCATGAGGCAAAGCACTGCAATCCTGACCTCCCTGGAGGGTAGGTTTGCCTCTTTCCTGGTGAGAGCACAGATAACTAAGTTCAGGAAGTAGTGAGTTGAGAAAGCTGGCTGAGGAGAGAGCCCTGCCTGAGAAGACTGGCCCTCCTGGTGTGTGGATAGGAGACCTTCTTACACTTGTTCTGTCCCCATGGACTGTAGGTTGTTCCCTAAATTCTGCCAGATTCTAGTCCCACCCTTGGTGCTCACATACCAGGATGGTGGATGTTTCTCCCTGTGCTTCCCATCCCAGGTTGAGTTTACCACAATGTGTTTCTTGAGGCTCGCAGCCCCTCCTGTTTCCAGTGGAAGCAGGTAAGCTTTATTAAATTGCAGCACCGTTTGCACTGTGTAGATTTAGCTGCAGATGCTTTCAAAGTAACATCACATTTCCCACAGCCCAAGAGTAGATGAGGCTGGCTGCTCCTGTGAATGGATGCATTTCTCAAGAAACAGGAAAAGCCAAGGCTAGGGCCAGCACGCTGTCCAGGGCTGCAGGGGTCCCTCAGGGTGAGCACAGCTTTTACCATGAAAACTCAACGCTGACATGAGACAGGATGTCATGGTCACAGGACAGACCCAGCGACTAGAAGACCTGCAGGCTCAGAGTCTGTAGTCAGTAAATGTGTACAGAGTAGGTGGCTGATGGGATGAATTAGTGAATTCTGATTCTAAAATCGCAGGGTTCTTGGAGTCTTTGGCCTGTGTCAATTGTACTTTCTCTTTGCCTAGATTAGATTCTCTTCATTTACCTCCTCCCAAAATCCACCTTCATCTCATTTCCATGTTTATTTGGTTTCATTGGCCACACTGTAAGTCCAACTGCTTCATTTCTTGATAAGATTATTTTCAAATTGACAAAAGTTATGTATATGTACGTATATATTAACCATGCACAATATTGCTATTTTGAAACACACATCATAGGTTGGCAAAATCAAGTCAATAAATATATGTACCACATACTTTTAATTCTTTGTGGCAAAAAACACTTAAAATCTACTCAGCAATTTTCAAGAATGTAATGTATTATTGGCTGGGTGGTGGTTCAACCCTTTAATCATAGCACTCAGGAGGAAGAGGCAGGCAATCTTTGTGACTTTAAGGCCAGCTTGATCTATATGGTAGATTCCAGGCAGCATAATGAGATCCTGTCTCAAAGTGTGTGTGTGTGTGTGTGTGTGTGTGAGAGAGAGAGAGAGAGAGAGACAGAGACAGAGACAGAGACAGAGACAGACAGACAGACAAACAGACAGAGACAGACAGACATTATCTACAATTTGATATGGTTAACTTTAAAATAATAATAACCACCATTTGATGATGCTTAGATGTGTTAATTACAGGCTGCATATCGTAAGTCTTTTTATCAACAAAACAAGGTTATAGTATTCCATTTAATAGATGATGAGACTGAATCAGAAAGAGAAGGTACTTTGCCAAAGTTCCCAGTTGTTAGGTGGTGTGGTTGAGCTTCCAACTTGGGCTGTGTGGCAGTGAGATAGGATTCTGAGCCCTGGGCCTCTATGTAAGCTTTGGGCCTGCTGGTAACTAGAGCTGTGATCTAAGCTCTCTCCATCAGGGAACAAGATGTTCAAGGTCTGCCTGTGGCCTTGGCGTCACCTGGAGCACATCACGCTTCATCGGCTTCTCTGGTCCCTGCTGACTTCTTCTCACAGTTTTCACCTGTTCTTCACAGCAGGGTTACCAAGTGACATCAAGTCTATCCAAAGCCAAATACAGAACTGTACCAGCTGAAACTGAGAGGCAGAGGCGACTCAGTCCAACGAGATATTCACATAAGCCTTCACTGAGTCACAGACATTGTTTGGTCTGTAATAGATACTCAACAACGGTTGGCTTAGCAAGTCATTTATCATTATGTTAATTAATGTAATTAATAGAAATATTTGATTTGCTGTTGTTAAACAAGAATTCCGCTGGATGTGATGGCACATACCTGTTATCTTAGCACTCAGGAGGCTGAGGCAGAATTGTGAGTCTAAGGCCAGCCTGGGTGACATAGCCAGACTATATTAAAAAAGAGAGAAAGATGGAGAAAAGGAAAGGTATTATTCCTTTAAAACAGTTGTCCCAGGATCTGCTGGGAACCTAACACTTTGGTGGTTACTGTAGCTGACAGAGAAACTGTCATCAACCCCCTAACCAGGAGTTTCAGTTGAGACAGGAAATAAGATTAAAGTCCATGAAACAACTAGACTGTCATATATTCTATTTTCTCAAGAGCATCTGATGCTGTCCTTGGATTCAGAGTTAAAACACACTCTAGAATTTAGAAATTTTTATGAATTTAAAATGATCAACCATAGGTAAAAGTTTTCCAATCTCTTTTAAGGTGGAAAATGAAGCACAAAAAGGTGTCCTTTGTCCATAAACATGCAATGGGAAGTGTCATGTCAGGATTTGAAGCTGAGCATTGTGATTCTAAAACATTTTTTTGGACATGATAGAGGTTCTTGGGGAATTGAACCCAGGGATTTGCATAAGCTAAACACACATTCTTCTACTGAAGCAACACTCCCAAACTCAAGACTCATTTCATAATCTCTAGTCTTTGTACTGCACAGTAACGTAAGAAGAAAAAGCTCCAGGACATGGGACATTGCCAAGTTATATACAATGTATTCCCATGCACAGGTACAGCTCACTGAATTCTTATATGGTTTTAGTCAGCATAAGTGGGTTCATACAGTGTCTACTATTTGATGAAATGATTTTTCACACACCCTCAGTCTTGAAGCTATTTCTATGCAATTGCAGAATGCATCAATAGCAGTGTATCCCACTACATGGATATTTATCTTTCTTCCTACTAGTGAAAAATTAATATTGCTTCCAGTTTTTAATAACAGTGTCAGTTAACATGTGTTGATATATGATATATATGGATATTTCTGCACCATATGTTTCTAGTAGTGAAACTGTTTAGTCCAGGGAAATTTACATGAAAACTACCAGGCTGATGTAGACTCCAAAAGCAGGCAGGCATGGAGAACATCCACTACCTCACATATACATACAGCACCTCCCACATCCCACACACCATTTCAGGAATGCCACAAGAAATTCTACTCTCATTGTATAGATAAAGACTGAGAATGAGAAAAATTCAGATCTGCCCAGGGTCAGTCTATGAATTTAAATCAGAGCTGGGAAAAAAACACCAAACAAACAAACAAAATATCTTACTTTTATTAAAGCTGTTTTCGCTAAAACCACATTGGTAAAATTTGGTGCTGGCTTTGTGGGAGCCTAGCCAGTTTGGATGTTCACCTTCCTAGAAATGGACGGAGGGGGGAGGACCTAGGACTTACCACAGGGCAGGGAACCCTGACTGCTCTTTGGTCTGGAGAGGGAGGGGGAGAGAAGTGGGGGGAGGGGGAGAAGGGTGGGAGGAGGGGGAAACTTGTTTTTGTTTCTCCTTTTCTCAATAAAAAAAATGAAAAAATAAATAAATAAATAAATAAAAAAGAAAAAAAAACAATTTGGATTTAACAAAGCTCTTCTTTTGTGTCAAACTGTCAAACATCCAGGTAAACAAGCTTTTAAAGGTAGATGACATGAAAACATAGTCAAATGTTGCCGAGTTCTGAGGACAGAACCAAAAGAGACTGTGTTTTCTAACTCAAAAGTGCTATGATCTTATGATCCTAGATAAATAAAAAGAAAAGGATCTATGTTGCTAAATGCAGGAATTTAAGTAAAAAGAGACCACAGTGCACTGAGAAACCCCAGAGAAATAGACCCTGGAATACACACAAAGGCTTGCCAAAGTGCCAAATTCACTGCCCTGCGGAAACTGGACTGTCTTAGGCACAGCCTTCCTGTTTAAGGATAGAATTCAGCATAGAAGTTTGTTCCCTAAAACTGAGGAGGGAAGAAATGTCAATGTCGTGATCAACAGAGAATCCAAGCTGAGTCTTTCTCAAAGATAATTTACTCCAAGTAAAAGGTTTTGCTGTTAAGTATTCCTTATGATTGAACAATAGGCATCATTAGGTAAGAATTTTGAAGAGGAATGAGTAAGTTCTTTGCAAAAGTGAATACAAAACTCTATTCTGGATCAGCTTTATTAGAGTAATGACAGAAGGAGGAGGAAACTGGAATGATGTTTTGATAAACTCACTCATTCAGGTGCCCTAACATTTACATGCTAAGTTTCAGCTAAGGATTCTCCAAGCGTTTACAATATTTCCTCTCAACCAATGTAAAAGACAGCCTGGGGCTGGCTAGATGGGGAGGGGGAATGCACCTGCCTCTGAGCATGACTACCTGAGTCCCATTCCTGGGGTCCACACGGTGGAAGGAGAGAACTCACTCCCTCAAGCTATCCTCTAACATCTACGTGTGCGAGCACACACACACACACACACACACACACACACACACATAAAAGTAAAAAATAAATACATGCCCCAGGTGGTAGTAATGTATGCCTTTAATCCCAGCACTTGGGAAGGAGAGGCAAGGAGATCTCTGGGCTCAAGGCCAGCCTGGTCTAACAAAGAGTTCCAGGACAGCCAGGGATACACAAATAGACCCTGTCTTTAAAAACCAAAAATAAAAAGATAGATAAATATATAATTACCTTTTAAAAGACATCCTGCCCCAGCCCCACAGTTTTCCCCTGGCTAGTATGGAATCTCTCTGTAAATTCTCCTCTAGTTCAACTGCATAAGGAATGAATTTAGGATGGATATGAAGATATGAATTCACATTGAATAATACCCTGAAAGACAGCTGTCTATCCACAACAACCGAGGCCTTCAAAAGCATCTAATCTTTATCAGTCCCTGGCTGAGTGTTGGGATAAACACAAAAGAATGAATCCCTTTAAGAGCCATATTTTCTTAAATCTATATTGTTCTTAAGAAGATGATCTTGGAATATAAAATTGCTGGCAAGAAATGACACCCTATTACTGCATGCCACTGGGAGTTTGAGCTAGAATTTACAATTTTGGCTTTAATCAAGACACTCAGTGTCCTGGCTAGCCTGCATAAAAGACTGGCTGTGAACTTTGCCAAGGAGTTATTCACATTTCAGCTGACCCAAGATTTTTAATTATCCTCTAACTCCCAAACCATGCATTCTTCTGCAGTAGCACACGGGAAAGAGAAGCCTTCATTTTCCTGTAGATTTCTTCCTGACCTGATCCCAGAAGTGATTTCTTGGGGGATACTCTTGATAAATATGTAGCTCAAAGGAGAGCAAGAAAGGGGTCCAATCTGTGACAGGAAAGGGAGACACAAACACCTTCACCAGGTTCCCAACAGATGCTCACTGCACAAAGGAATTGAAGGAACTCATGTTGTTGCTGTGGCAACCATGCATGCCTAAATGAACAATAAAATTAATAGTCCCTAACAGACTTTGCTGGCATCAATAAGATGATAACACTTCTCTTTACTGGGAAATGTGTGCTCTCTGTGGTGACCCCACTTAGATATGGTTTCTCATACTGTGAAAAATGGTGTTTCAGTCGTAACAAATGGAATAAACTTCATGTATTCACTGTGTACACTTCTCTAAGCCCAAATCAGGAGCCACACTCTCCTGCCTTCCTGCTGCAGGGAAGAGGCACCTTTGAGCCTCCCACCCCCAGCTTCTCTGTGCTGCCCTGTTTAATTTATCAGCCAGTGCTAGTCTCTGATTGAACTTTTGTTTGAAGAACACAAGGCTAAGGAGGAGCTGAGGGGAAGCAGGACATGGTACAAAGAAGAAAAGGGTAAAATTAGCTAGAACCCATAATTGGGCCCTGCGTGGCCTTGAAGAAGACCCAGTACATATGAATTAAATAGACTGACGTGTTGCTGGCTGAATGGGGCTATTCTAGACAGCAGGGACAAAATTAACCTGGCCTCAGGTAACTTGAGCCACTGATCTGAAGAATTAGATGAATTGTATCTTTGAATAGAGATCAGAAATAAGGAAAGCTTTCTTGGGACATTGGATGGCATTAAAAATCTGTTGGGCCTGGTTAGGGAATGTAGCTCAGTAGTAAGAGTGTGTGTTTGGCTGCATGAAGCCCTGGGTTCAATCCTCAGTTCCCTCAAGAGTCTATTAAACCAAGACATTTCAATGCCATGAGAAATATTAAAGAAACCCCCATTACTGTTGTAATTAAACTGTGCAATTACAATTTGTCTTTCAAATGAGAGTAACAGTCTGACCCAGTTTTAAGAAAATATTTCATTCTCCCAAATGCTTGTTATTGGTGCATGATAGATTATAATGAAAAAATGTTTCTGGATAAATAATTTCCCCAGATTTTTAGGCAATGCCAACATTGGGAAAAGAGAGTTTTGTCAGGTAATGTTGGTAACGTGACTTAAATGTTTAAAACCTGCTGTTAATGAGCTATGTCAAGGGTTTAGAATAGTGGGCTGAGGCACAATCAGACAGCCTAGTGCCAGCCAGTCTACCCAGCTATGCATCCAAGGTTGCCCAAAAGAGTGAGCAAGAACACAGTCGTCTCCATGTGCACGCATTGCAGTCCAGAGGGTACACACAGTGAATGAGAGTCCATGTCATTTCTTTTAAGAGAAGTATGTACCCATGAACACCAAAACCCACCCAAAATACTCAGAGGGGATATTTGAACATTACAGGGTGAGTTAGACTCACATAGGAGTTGTTCTTTAGTACTTTTCCATGAGTTTGATAACAGGGTGAGTTTTTGAAAAGTAAGGCATGTCTTTGCTACACAAAGGAGAGAGGTGTGCTTCAAACAGCGTACCATGGAGTTATGAGACCTCCACATAAAAATAAAACTACCATCCCAAAGCTTCCGTCTATAGCGAGAATGTATCTTCCAGAAGTTCATGTTGGAAGCTTGGTACTCAATACTCAATAGACCCAAAGGTGGAGCCTAAGAGGTGATTAGGCCAGGAGGGTGGGTGAATTAAAATGATCACAGAGCGGTGTTAGCTAATAAAGGGAATTCATTGTGTGAAAAAAGAAATTAAAAAAAAAAGAGATACTCTTCATGTTCTCTCTCACCTAATCAACTGTGCTCTGAACTTCTGCTATGGGGTGGCAGCTACTGACAGCCATGCCACTGGGTGCGAAGAGAGATGGGGTTGGTGGATCTTGAAGGAGCTGAAGGTATGAATATGATCAAAGTGCAATTCTCAAAAATAAGTATATTATTTTTTAAATGTTTTGTAATGTTTAAAGTGTATTCAATTAATTTGCTACTTAAATGAAAAATACAGATCACAGCTTTGGCTAGACCAATCACTGTAGATGAGTCTGCCCCGCCCCCCGGCTTCAGTTTTCTCTCTCAGTGAAAAGGGGTTAGCTGAACTACAGTCCGATGTCTCTTCCACCTTCAGTATTACGTGATTATTAGTGAACAAGTCAAGGAAGGAAGGAGAATCCCTGTGAATTCTCTGTAAACTGACCAACCACTTCCTGCTTTTTCTTTTCTACCATGGACAATTTGATGGGGGGGGGGGGGGTAGCTGGAGTAAGAAAAGCCTAATTGAGCGAGAGTCTTGATCCACGTGACCAGACTCTACTGGCCACAAGAAAGCCTCGGTTTGCTCACGTAATTCTAGATCCCCTCAACAGGAGAAGTCACTAATTCTTCCTTGAATCTGAACTCAGTCAGACTTGCACAGGGTTTCCAGTGGCATCGAAAGGAAGCAAGGAGCGAAGTCTACACTTCTTAAGGCGCTGGGCACCTGGTATATTCCAGGCTTCTTAGCAACAGTTGGGGATGGAGCAAGAAGGGCATACAGAATCTGCCCTGGGGTCTCCAAGGCTGGCTGGGGACACAGACAAGAAGACAAATCTCTGGTGGCGGGGATAGGTGATGAGCGCTGTGAGTGGGTAAACAGATGGTGCAGAATGAACAAATTCAAGAAGAGCGTGAGGCCTTGCAGGAGAGCTTTTCTTGGAGGGAGTGGTAACTAAATGACCACAGACATTTGCCAGGTTTAGTTCACAGTTCTAGGGTGCAGGAGGGACAACCTAGATGGAACTCTAGGGTGAGGTCACTCAGCTTCCACTTTATGCCTCCGTTTAATAGCTGTGTGGGACTGTTCAGAGTTCTTAAGTTTGCCAGGCTTTGTTTTCTCATCTATGAAATGGGAATAATCATAGTACATCTGACTTGCTGTAAGATTCAGGGAGAGAATCCTGCATTCAGCATCCATCACTATTGACAGTGCAATAGCTGTAGGAGAAGACAGGTCAAAGTCCAGGCAGAAAGCCTAGGAGTGAGTAGGTCGCTGGGGACATTTGGTGTCCTGAAGGTAATCCAATTTAGTTGGAAAGGAGAATGGGAAGAGGCTGTGAGAAGAGGTGGGTGCAGAGCCAGGCACCAGAGAGCAAAGGCCCTGTATGCTTTGTGAAGGAGGTTGGAGTTTCTCCTGGATGAATGCGGAACATTGAAGGATTACAGGAGAGACCCCTGATGCTCACTACCCACATTTATTAGTAGGTGAGAAGTGTATGTGGACATATAAAAATATTCATTTTGCCCTAAAGCATTAAGACTGTCCATCCACCAGACAGTCTCCTCCACGGTGGAGAAAATCCTGGTAGAATTTGACAACTCACATACAAGGTTTCTCTTCCTATGGTAGGTTTGTGATGCTGGAGCTCAAATAACAGCAGTTCATTCAGGGAAGACACTACCCAAATAATATAACTCAGTTTAAAAGATCCAACTTAAAAATTAATATAGTATGACTTCTCATGAGCTATGAACTTTAATACACAGCCGGCCTCTCTTGAGTCATTAAACTTACTGTATTAGATTACAGAAAACCCCAATCAACTAGCCATGATCTGGCTGGATTTTGTTTTTAGGACACATATCTCTTTTTATCTAGCAGAAGAAGACAAGCATAAACCACAGAAACAAAGCTTCATGTAATCTGGATGCAAGATACACACCTTCCATCCCTTCAGGCCATACCTCCAAAGGGAATTGTAGTAAAACAAACAAAGATTTCTTGGATGATAAACATTGAAGTGAAGAGATGGTTCGAGGAAAATAAATGATGCATGTTTATACAGATAACCCTAAAGGTTTCTGGGTAACTCAATGCCAAGATAACATGAACCATTCATAATGGCAGTAGGCAGGAAAATATCAGATATGCTATGTGTTTGGAAGAGAAATGGAACCCAAAATGGGACCTGGAACTGTAGTGTAGGAACTGCTGGGCCACTGAAGTCAGAAAAGTTAGCATATCGTGTTGAAGAACACTAAAAACAAGAGAGGAAGCAAGCATGCACACTCCAGCCTCTCAACCACAAAGGAGCACCATCACTGCAGAACTGCCAAGTGGTCCTGTGGTCACACCAAAGGACGTACAAAGAAGAACCGGCTGGCATCCACACATCACCCATTTCACATATCTGTCTGAAGACTCACTAGTACCATTCTGCAAGCACGTTTACATGATTTACATGTCAATGACATTTAAAAGATTATATTTAATGATGTGCATGTGTGCATGCCTATATATGAATATGTGCATGTGCATACAGGTGTCTGAAAAGGTCAGTGATGTGGGAGTGTCATATATCAATCTGTTGATTTCATTGGTTAAGCAATAAAGAAACTGCTTGGCCCTGATAGGTTAAAACATAGGTGGGAGGAGTAAACAGAACAGAATGCTGGGAGGAAGAGGAAGTGAGCTCAGAGACGCCATGCTCCCCTCTCCCGGGCAGACACATGCAATGAAGCAAGCCGCCAGGTTAGACATGCTGAATCTTTCCCGGTAAGACCGGTGCTCACAGATTATTAGAGATGGGTTGATCGGGATATCAGAATTAGCTAGAGCTAAAGGGCCAAGCAGTGTTTAAATGAATACAATTTGTGTGTTGTTATTTCGGGGCATAAGCTAGCCAGGCGGCTGGGGTGCTGGGGATGCAGCCTCGCCACTCCTATTACAACAGGTCAGGAACATCTGATCCCCTGGAGCTGGCATTACAGATAGTTGTAAGCTGCCCAACACAATTGATGGGAACTGACACCAGTCCTCTGCAAAAGCAGAATGTACTTTTAATGGTTGAACCCCATCAACGATCATTTTAATGTATTTATTTTTGAATGTTTATGGCAAGGCACCATCCTAATAACTGGGAACAATATCAAGAAGCAGGAGGTACACACATTGACCTCAGAAGATTCGCTACCTACTAGATGTGGCAGGCCATAGACTTCATCTGTAACATGGGGCACAAAGTACTCAAAAGCACCACAGAGAGTCAGATGAAGTATTAAAAGATCATCACATACATATTTAAGGAACACTGGTATGTCAGTAAATTGTAGATTCAGAAAATCTGTTTTTATTAACCTCATTCATTTTATGGATTAACAAGGAGCAATGTGATTTTGCTAATTGACAATTCAATTAAAACTTAAATCCAGCAGCTGATATTGATTAGCAAGTGATGGTGGCAATAGAAAGGCCAGACCTTTCTGAATGGCGCTGAACTCCAGAGCAGCTCTCTTAGTGGGTGTGAAGGTATCTTTAGCTTTTCCTTTGCAGAGAAAGGCAGGAGGAAGGGTTGGAGTAGCATGCCTGTGGTCTTTGTCCAGGAGACACTTGTTCTGTTCTGCCACTGCTGCAGAGAACAAGAGGCATGCCCCAAAATGCTCCTAAATAAAGGAATTCAAATTAGAAATAAGAAAAATCAGGCTCATTCTCATATAGCTGGCATCCTGTCAGGCACTGTGCCAGCAAAGGAAAGCTTAGGACAGCACTGCCTTCCCCTTTTCTCCTCTACTCCAAAAGGTACTCGTTAGGTTTAAGAGATTAGCTGTTCTTGCAGAACTGCCAGCACTTCCCACACTCACATTCAGCGTTCAAGGGAATCCAGTCCAGCTGTGGAAGGGCATGAACAATAAATGCCTTCCTTCGGGAGTAAGGAATTTCCATACCCACTAACTAAGTTAGTCTAAGGGTGTAGAAAGGGAAGTTTTGATTTTGATACTTAAAATGACAAAGCCCTGTTAGTCCACCCCTCTGTAGCTCTGACATGGGAACCAAGTTCATGTTGTGGATTCCTTTGCAGTTATCATGTCTACCTCTTAATGAAGCCTCTTCAATGGATAGAAATGAGAGATGGCTTTATCTTGTTCTCCATCACTTTCACCAACACATTTACTTGTGTGTGTATGTGTGTGTGTTACACGCATGTGAATGTGCAAGTCTGTGTTCCTGTGCATGCATATGTGGAAGCTGGAGCAGGATGTTGGGTGTCTTCCCTGGTGCTCTTTGCCTTAGTACCTTGAAAAGGGTCTCTCACTGAATCAAAAGCTTGGCGTTTTAGCTATACTGGCTGCCCGATGAACTCTCCAGATCTCCAAGTCTCTGCTCCTCAGTTCTGGACTACAGGCACATGCAGTCATGCCTGGACTTTCACATGGATGCTGGGGGTTGAAACTCAGATCCTCATGAAAAAAAAAATCTTTACTCATTGAGACATTTCCCCTGCCTTGGAACTGAATTCTTAGATGTGATGGGAAATCACATCTAAGAATGGAGAAAATTTCAAAATATTTCATGATTTAAGAAAATATATTCAAGTCTATGACATTAGTAAAATATTTAAAATTAAATCATTGAAAAATAATATGAGGCTTGGAGGTAGTGGTGGCACATGCCTTTAATCCCAGCACTTGGGAGGCAGAGACAGGCAGATCTATGTAGATTCAAGACCAATCTGGTCTACAGAGTGGGTTCCTGGACAGGCTCCAAAACTACACAGAGAAACTCTGTCTCAAAAAAACAAAAATCATCATCATCATCATCACGCAAGGTTGCTCATGCACCAAGATGTGTTAATACGCTGTGTAAGAGAAGAATAACATTGGAGATATAAGCCTTACTTTTTAAAGATTTGCTTATACAATATTCTGTCTGCATGTATGCCTGCAGACAAGACCTCATTACAGATGGTTGTGAGCCACCATGTGGTTGCTAGTAATTGAACTCAAGACCTTTGGAAGAGTAGGCAATGCTTTTAACCGCTGAGCCATCTCTCCAGCCCTAAGACTTATTTTCAAGCTTATAATCTACTTGGGAAGCTAAGGTATATATATATACAAATTAACTATTAAAACAATACCAAGAGGTTAGCACACAAAGAGTTTAAGGGATGAGAAATAACGATGTTAATGTTGGACTTTATTTCAAAAGGCTTTGGGCATGTTGGTAGATCACCAACCAGGCTTTCTACCTGTTATCAAGACTCTCTGTGAATTGGTTTAACATTGATGGCACTTACTGGCAAGAATTTCAAGTTATTGTTTTATTTTTGGCATTTTAAATATCAAAAAAAGTAATTTGATGTTTTATTCAAATTTTGCATGACTTAAAAAAAAGATGTGTGTATGTACATGTGAAATTGCACACCCTTGGAGGTTAGAAGAGGGTGTTAAATCCCCTAGAGCTGGAGTTACAGACAATTGTGAACCACCAGAAGATCCTCTGCAAGAGCAGCAAGTTCTCTTAACTGCTGAGCTACGTCCAGCCCCTCCATGATACTTTTCAATATTGTAGAAACTATTCTCCCCATCCAGACTCTCAAACTGACTATTTCTAAATAAGATTGCAATTAATTAAGGAATCCCTATTTTGTTTAAATCTTACTTTATATGATTTCTTTTATTTTAAGAATATGGATTCTCTAAATTCTTCTCTTTGTCTGTCTCTGTGTGTGTGTGTCTGTCTTGTGTGTGTGTATGTGTGTGTGTGTGTGTCTGTGTGTCTGTCTGTCTGTCTGTCTGTCTCAGTCTGTGTCTGTCTCTCTTTATCTTATTTTTACCAAACCTCCTATGCCTCATGAATAGATATGGAAATTATTTTAGAGAAGTTGAGATTTTGATTTTGTGGTCTCCGCAAACATGCCACCCTCTTGCAAAATCAACTTTTAAACTTTAATTTTAAAATGTCATATCTTAGATTTCTTAGTTCATTTTCTCTTTACCAAAAAAGACATGAGAATCAAAGCTGAGCATGTGGTGGAAAAGCGAAGAGTCTAGAGAGCTTCCAGGGATGTGACTATTGCCGCGGCTCTATATTAGCTAGATCACAGGCCGCATGTTAAGTAAGTGCCTTGCCTGGTTTCTTTTGTTTTTGCTAAACACAAAACTAGAATCTTACATGCATAATAAAGATGCTGATAATTGTTTTAGTTTTATAATTGGGAGTCAGCTGTGTCTCAAAATGGTGAGTCTAAAAGCCACTCTGAAGACAAAGTACTACATGTATTCAAAAAAGATATAAATACTGGGGCATGGTGGTGCATGTCTGTAATTTCTGCACAGTTTATGTGGTGCTTGGGTTGAACCTGGGATTTTATGCATGCTACAAGCACTCTAAAAGTTGAGCTAACTCTTGGCCCTGATAGAATGCTTTCATGTTCTCAAATAGCTCCTGAAAAGGTACTTAATGATTACAAAGGAGCCAGGTGGTGGTGGTGCACATCTTTAATTCTAGCACTTGGGAGGCAGAGGCAGGCGGATTTCTGAGAGTTTGAGGCCACCCTGGTCTACTCAAGTTAGTTCCAGGACAGGTCCCAAAGCTACAGAGAAACCCTGTGTCAAAAAACAGGAACAAAAATTACAAAGAAAAAAGATAGCTTTTAAAAGGAGAGAATTGGCAGATACCATCTTAGCCATGTTATCCAAGCGAATGTTGCCTTAGGTAAGACACTTTGAAATGAGGGATTCAGAATCAGTTCTTTGATCTGCTTGGTAAGGTACATTACTTAAAACCTATAATGAGGAAACACCAAACAAAACTGATAGAGGAACAGTCTACCAAATAACTGGTCTATAACTCTTTAAAGACATCAAGATATTCAACTAAAGCAAAGACTGGAGAAATGAATTTCCCATTCCAAAAGAGGTTTAGGGAGTCTTGACAAATAAACACAACAATGTTCTGAATGGAATCAACTTTCTATAAGTGATATCAATGGGACAATCATAAAACTGTAAGGAAGTATGATCATTAGATTATAACAACAGATCGGTATTAATTTCCTGGTTCTGGTGGTTACTTAACAATTGTAGAGAAAGTCCTTATGTATAGGAATGCACACAAATGTACTCTCACAGAACACTGGAGCCCAAGTTCATTTTCAAACCATCTGGAAAGGGGCTGGGGCGATGGCTCTACTGCTATAACAACAAACATTAAGGACCTTAGTTCAGATTCCCAGTGTTCATATAAAAGCAGGGTGTTTATAACTTCAGCACTAATGAAGGACACAGGAGAGGCCAGCCAGTCTAGTGAAACTGGTACGTGCTAGGTCCAAGGAGAGAGCTTGTCTCAAAGAATAAAGTAGAGAGCTACTAAGGAAGACACCAGTATAAATCTCTGGCCTCTGCATATGTGTGTACATATATGCGTGTGTACCTGCACACATGAATATACACACATACAAATTATTTGGGGAGCATTGTTATTTGTACTTAACTAACCACTAATTCAAGATCACTCAAAATTAAAAAGCAATAACTATTATTTATAATAAATAACAAATGTAATAATTATAGAAAAGGCTGGAAATTGAAAGTATGGAAAAAAACCCAATGTGCGCCTCACATAATTCAATGAGCAGAAAAGAAAGGCCAGGCTGGGAAGACACCAGTATGAGAAGTAATGGGTAAGGACTGCTAAGAATTTTCCAGGCTGAGTAGTGACGAAAGAAACAAGCTCCCAGATCAAATGTTTGTGTCAATTTCCCAGAGATAAAACCAAAGCTAAATCCACATCTAAGAATGCCATGGTGCAAGTTCAGATCAGCAGGGAATTGGAGGCCGAGTAAAGCCACTGTCTTTCCCACTACAGTAGATCATGAAGGGGTGCTTTGCTGCTGGAGAAAAGGGACGCCTGGAGGAAGCAGGGAGAGATGAGGAGCACAGTCGTCAGGGAGACTGTGAAGGACGGCTTGCTAACCATACTTGACCTGTGATTTCCAAACAGCTCAAACTAAAATTCCATGTAACAAGTGAAATGGCAGGTGGGGGCAGACGTTCTGTGAGAAAAGACCAAGAGATGTTTTGCTGTGTTTTGGAGACCAGGGAAACTAGAAAACTAAGTAAAAATGTGAGGAACTTATGAAACAAACAACACAAAAACAGAATCTCAAATTTTTAAATAACTAGTATGGAAACGAGAAAAAGAATAATAAAAATGTATGAATCTAACATATAGAGCTAAGTAAACAGAAAATCATATAATAGAAATAAACCCAGCCATTTAATTAATTATAATATCTGGAACAGATTAAATTCAGTTAATCAAAGAAGTTACTGTAACTGCCAGTAGAGTAGCAAATGTCAGCAGTGGGTCACTCTAAGAGACATACCTAAAGCAAATAACAACCAAAAAAATTAAGAAGTCATTTAAGACTTCATTAACAGAGATAAACAGTTTTCTTTAAAGTGATTTTTTAAGAGGGTAGCTCTAACAGGCATGCTCCACAAAGGGTAGCTCTAAAGGTGTGCTCCACCAAGCCCAGCTCTAACAGGCGGGCTCTACCAAGCCTGGCTCTAACAAGTAGGCTTCACCAAGCCCAGCTCTAATGTGAATTTAAGTCTACAAGAAAATAAAATTACCATTAACCTAAATGTATCTACTAATGCAGTGTAGGCATATATAGTAAAAGCCAGAATGACAACAAAACCTGAATAAATGTATATTCATAGTGGAAGATTTTAATCCATCTATCTCAGGCACTAACAAATAAATCAAATAATCAGAAAATACAATGAACAAGTAGTATCTATTGAACACATATTAAGAGAATACAACACTCACCCCCAAATAGAGAACATATTTTATGTGACATTTACATTTTATGTGAAATTTACAAAAAAAAAATAAAGTTACAAAGGAAATCTAAACAAAGTTTTTAAAAAGCAATTGCTCATTCTTAATACTGTGTAATTAAACTAAAACAAGGACAAATGGAAAATTAAAATTCTCTTATGTTTGGAGATTAAATTGCTATTTCTATACAAACAAAGGTTAAAGAGGACATTACAATGGGGATTGTGAAATTTTTTTAAGTGAATAACAATGTAAGCACTCATTTCTGAAAATGCTCTTTTAAAACGTGGACACAGCAGTGGGAACCCTGGAGCCTGCCTACCTGCAACACAGTCACTTGAAGCTAAGGCTGAAGGGAACTCTCCTCCCTGCCTACCTTAAGAGTGTGGGAAAATTAGCACTTTTCTTCTCTGCTGACTCATTTTGCAGGTCTTGATTTAACTTGGAGGGCTCTAGGTCCATGGCCCACCATTAAGATGTTTAATAATAACCTGAGTCTTCATGACAGTGAGACACATTTGCTCCTGACAGTACCAATCTTTATAAAAGGATGATGGGCATCAAAAAAATAAATAAACTTCACATGGAGTCTGTTTTCATTGAAGCAAATTTAGCCTCTGGGCAAGAAAACTGTTCTTGCCTTAACTGCTGACAGTATGTTATACAAACTGGACAAGCAGGACACAAAGAAAAAAGACTGTTGAACTTTGACAAGATAAGGTGGGACAGTCCTTCAAAATTCCTGCTTCATAGAAATGTCTGCCAGATATTCTAGGCCTGTGGGCCAAAGATTGAATGCCCCAATATTGAAGAGGAACCTTGGATCACTATCCAAGTAGCCAGATGTTTGTTATTTCTATAGATTTGGAAGTGGCAAGCACTACACTTCCTGTAATATTATATCCTTCTGGAGTCTTTGAAGTTTCAGAATATATAATTATAGTTACAGTTTTCCTTAGTTATGATAGAATAGAAATTAGGTACAAAACTTTGGACTCACCAAGAAAGGATAAATAGTGGAATATTTTCTCTGAACTTGGAAAATACAAATGGAGTGGATATTGTAAATGTAATCCTTACTTGATAATTGCTCTTATTGTATATAATCTTACTATGTTAAAGTTAAAACTTTCTTTTTATTTATATAAAAGGGGGAAATGTTGTGGAATATTATTTTAACTAGGCAAAGATATGTTCTACTTGCTTATGCTACAGAATATTACTTTAACTGTGTAAAGGTGTGTTATTTTTTGTTTGTTTTTCGAGACAAGGTTTCTCTGTAGCTTTGGAGAAGGTATGTTACTTTTGTTTATGCTGCATTTGTTTAATTATGTAGAGATGTAGTGCATTTGTTTCACCTTGCCTACATAAGGCACCTGATTGGTTTAATAAAGAGCTGAATGGTCAATAGCTAGGCAGAGAAAGGATAGGTGGGAGTGACAGGCAGAAAGGATAAGTAGGAGGGACAATCTAGGCTCGGGAGAAAAAACAGGAGAAGAAAGAGAGGAGAGAATGAGGGAGATGCCTGGGGTCAGAAGCCAGGCAGATGCCAGGCAGACAGACAAAAGAAGCCGTGAAAGTAAAGTATACAGAAGGAAAGAAAAGTAAAAAGGCCCAAGGCAAAAGGTAGAAAAAGAGAATCATGTTAATTTAAATTAAAATAACTAGCCAGAAACAAGCCTAAGCTAGGTTGAGCATTCAAAACTAATAATAAGTCTCTGTCTCATGATTTGTGAGCTGGCTGTTGGCCTAAAAGAAAAAGCCTGGTACGGTCTACTTTCACTATTTCCCAACAATGGGATGTGCTTTTATCTCAGTATTAGCCCACAGGAATGTACTGAGACCCATATCTTCATTTAAAATATTTTCTTGTAGGGACAAGTTTTAAAGTAAAAACCAGAAGTTAATTTTACTAACATAGTAGGTTCAAGTTATTACCAGAACATAATCAATAAAAACTGCTATTAATGAGATATCTAATACTATTTTTCATATCAAATCTTCAGAATCTGGTATGTATTTTTCTCAATTCAACTGTATCCAGCTTTATTAAAAATACTTTTTGTAAACAACTGCGGTATTTGAGACAGGACATGGGTGGGCAACTGTTAACAGCAAACAAGAAGTTTCAAACTCCCTTCTTGTAGAATCTAGAAGAAAGCAACCAGAAAGCCAATGTAAACCCAATGAGGTCTTCATCAGGAGCTTTGAAAAGGGGGAAGTAGCTCAGAGTGGGTGCGGCATTTCACACAGTTTGTGCTGTTTAATAACTTTCCACAAGCCAGCCTGACTTTTAGGAAATAAAATGAAAATGGCAGAATTATCAGTCTGACGATCCATGATCTTTTAGAAAAGGAACTGCTGCTCTTTTAGAGAAAACTCAATGATGTCACTGGAAAGCCCAGTTTTAGGGGGTCATGTCTCTGGCTCAGGGGAATTCAGTGTATACTGATGGTAAAGGGAGAGGAGGATATGAAAGTGAATTTAGAGTTTTCCCACACCGCAGGGCATTTTGTGCCATAATGACCAGGTGTGTCATCAACCTCAGGAAGTCCCTCCTGCAAGTCAAGGGTTGCCTTTCAAAATTAGCAGGGAAAAGTGTTTTCCCTTCTCAAGCTCAGGAGACATTTTGTTAGTGATACATGTTCTGTTCCCCGAAACAATGAAGCATTCTGTGTGCTAAAAAACAGATTTTAAAAAAGTAAAATAAAATTCATTTGTATAAAGCTTAATGAAAGATAGTTTCGAGCTACGCATTCAGTAGACATCCACAGTTATCAGAAATGCATGCATTCACGTGGTATCTCCAGCACCCTCAGCTTTTCTGTGCCTGGTCTGTTTTGGCGTCTTCATTTTCTACAGGATCATTCACATCCTTCCGGTACCAGCTTTCCCCTTTTCCCCTAGGGTACCTTCTCTCTTAGACTTGGGCTCTGACCTTGGAAGAACAAGTTTAGCAGAGGAGGCTATAGGTTCCCATGGTTCATCCCTCACCTTGGTGTTGCCTCCCTTCATCCCATTCAGCATCCCCTTCAGCCTTTCTTATAGGCACAGGGTGGTGTGGAGGTGGGGGACCAGGGTACTAGAGGCAGAAATGCAGCTTTGGCCTGTCTGTAGCTCATTCTCACAGCTTCTTCCTGGTGCCCATCTTGTATTCAAACCAGCTATAGTCCAGGTGTTCAGCAGGCATACATGGGAAAGCAAACCAATTGAGATAACTCGGCAGGTTGATTAGGAAGCCTGAGAAGACCAGGCATTGGCTAGGATATGGAAGTTTCATACATTGCAGGTACGGACACCTTGTTATTTTGATAACAATATCCAAAAAATGTGACAATGTGAGTAATATTCCGTACAATAATTCTACCTCTGAGACATATACTTTGAGAAAACTATCCCTGAACATTGAAATCAATGTTTATGTAGTCCCTGAGCCTGCTGGTACCTTAACCAAGGTGTCCCAGTTTGTGTCTCTGTTATGGTGATAAAACACCAACCAAAAACAACCTGGGGTGGAAAGGGGTTGTTTGGTTTCCAGGTTACAACTCCATCATCTAGGAAAATTTAGGCAGGAGCCTAGTTGCAGGAACTGAAGCAGACACCATAGAGGAATGTCATGTACCGTCTTGTTCTCCACAGCTTAATCAGTTTGATTTATTATATGAAGTAGGACCACCTACATATATAACAGCCTGGATCCTCCAATATTAAGCATTAATCGAGAAAAAGAATCACAAACATGTCCACAGCCAATCTATGAAGGCAATTCCTCAACTGAGGGTTCCTCTTCCTAGACAACCCCAGTTGGTGTCCAGTTGACAAAAACTAACCAACACACAAGACAGGATACTTCCTAAGACAGGACACTTCCTTTCTGCAAAGCATGAGAATATGAAAACAATAGAACTGGTGTTGGTTATTGTCTGTACTCTCAGCCTGTGAGAGGTTGAGACAGGAAGACTCCAAGTTGAGGGCTACAGAGTAAGACCTTGTCTTGTATATATTTTAAGGATGTTCTTTTTTCTCTTTATGGTTTTTTTGAGACAGGGTTTCTCTGTGTAATATCCTTGGGTGTCCTAGAACTCAATTTGTAGACCAGATTGGCCTAGAACCCAGAGTTCCACCTGCCTCTGCCTCCCAAGTACCAGTATTAGAGGCATGTGCCATCACACCTGGCTTAAGAATGTTATTTTAAAATTTGTTTGAACTAGGAAAAAAATTATAAATATTATAAGTACCTGTAGGTGGAAGACAGAAAGACAGGTTAAAATAGATTTATAGAAGGAAATAATATATAGCAGCTTAAAAATGAGTTAAATATGCAGTAAAATGGGTCAAGTTCAAAAACAGTTATGGAACGTGGACATGATATGGCAATGCTATGTAGAATTAAACAATACTACATCTACTTCTGTTATATTCCATATTTCATAAAATATAAAAGAGTGTATACCTACAGAATTATAGGCAGAACCATAACAGTGGTGCCTCTGGGAAGAAATCGAAGGAGAAGGTGAGAAGGAGAAAGACAAGGATCAAAGAGCAATCAGTAAAAAACTATTTATTTGACCTAAAAAGAAATCTCAAGCAAACATTACATGTCACTGAGAAATTCTGTTTGCTGGTCCTAGACCTTCATGTTACAGAGTACTGTCCCAGGTATTTCTGGGCATTTTTTAAATTTTTCATAAACAGACTTACAGAATGCATTTCTCATGTATATACCATAGATAGAAACCTCTTACTACCTACATAGAATCAGGCAGTTGGTAGTGCATGCCTCTAGTCCCAGCATTTAGAAGGCAAAGGTAGGCGGATCTCTGTGAGTTCAAGGCCAGCTTGGTCTACAGAGTGAGTTCCAGGACAGGCTCCAAAACTACACAGAGAAACCCTGTCTAGAAAAACCAAAAAAAAGAAAAAAAAAAAAACAGGGGAAATGAAATTCTACATATGGGATAAAACTGGTCTCTGGTAAACACAATTCTCACCCGGAAATTGGGCGTTGGTCCCCCTGAGGTCTTTATATTCTGGAAGGAGAAAAGATATCTGGGCTACAGAGTAAGCGGCTTTTCCCCCATGACCTCCAAACAGGGGTCTTCTATTTGCAGTAAAGTATGACACAAACTAAATGAACAGGGAAAGATGGGAGAGAGGCATTTCCCAATTTTCTCAGTCCCAGCACGGCTCTGACTCAGCGAAGTGTCTTGTGGACTCTGAATTACTTTGTTATCTCAAGGAGTGGCCACAGACAGCCATGAGTATGCAGTGCTACTGACTGAGTGAGGTGCACAGTCATTAGTGCTGCTATTCAATAGTTGTCCATGCCAAATCACTTTCATTTACAAAATATTAACCTGCCATAAAAACCAATCTACCTGGTTTTAGCAATGTGGATGAATGGTTGAAAAGTGATAAGAGATCTTTCTCCTGTTTGCAGTTTTTATTCAGTGGGAAAAAAATCAGCTGCCAAAGGATTGGACAAATATGCTAAGACTCCTAAGAATTCTCTTTTAAAAAATATGATCCTTGGGAAGGCTTTGCAGTTAGCTATGTTCCAGGTATAGCAAACCTAAAAATGAGACTTGGCAACAAAGCTACCGAGAGTAGAAAGCAAGGAGTTTGGAGCACTTTCCATTCTTTCTTGGCTCCAACTGATGAGGACCAGGATGTGGTTGCAATTTTGAAAGTGCTAATTATGTTTGTCAATTGTAAGTTTTACTTAATTAATTAGCCATGCAAATTTAGCCTGAGCATTTTTTGCACATCTACACCATTACTATAGCAATTAAAAAGATGCTCTGATTAGTTCCTCTCACAGTACACAGCATACTCCTGTCAACTTCTTTTTGACACTCTAGCAGTTTGGTACTATACAGAAAAAAAAGGGTATTTCTATATTATGGAGCAACACAGAGACCAGGATAGGAAACAAGAGAGCTGGAGATGACAATAAAACTATTGGCCCATATAATCAGTGAGTACAGACGGGAAACAGCAATACCACATGTCAGGGAGTTCCCACAAGGTACAGTTGAGACACTGAACAGACCAGAAACATAGTTCCTTAGTCAAATAAGGTGGTAAGATGAGAAAAGCCAGAGATTTGTGTCTGTGGCCTTAGATCAATGTCAAAACAAAATTTGTCCATGTCTAGAAGTCTCAGATCAACTCTCATCACCATTAATAAATACTGAGGTTAGAAGCCACGTGAATACAGGGGGTCATTCATACTGACAGGCCCAACTGTCAGGAACATTGCATTGTATTAGGTCACTATCTCTTAGTTGCTAAATAGGTATTTCAGTCCCCTGTAAACCACCCATGGATGTTCAGCCTTCTGAAGTAAGAAGCTGACATGTTGTGATATTTAATATGCTTCTCCCACCATCACTGGCAATTATTGCAAGTGTAAGAAAGAAATTTACATCTTTAACACCCCTTCAGACGACTTCTCATTCCTTTGCCTTGCCACCAGCTCTAGAGGCAGAATGATAACAGACAACAGCATAAGGAAGAGCTAATAGATTATTATATATCCTTGATGTTGGTAAAGCACAGGATCAGCAGCAACTATTTAGACAACATGATGTCATTCCCTGTTTTAAAGTCACCCCCCTCAAGGTGACTACATATCTGGTTTACCTTAAGCATCCCTAGCATCTCTAACAGTATCCAGTTGTAAAATCAAAGATAATGTTTTATCTAAAAACTGGATATGAGTCGGCAAAAGTCACTATTGAATGCTATAAGGTGCATTTCTATATCCATGAGAGACTCTTGGGAACTTTGACCCTCATGGAAAACTTAGATGCCAACAAGAGTAAAAGTATAGAAGGATGCAAAGGGCAAGATTTCTTACGGCATTTCCAGGGGTGAAAAGTGTGCATATTCTAAGCACTGCTCTCTACAGCAGGTTATTCAAGTATCAATGAGATTCAAACTAAAGCACCCCTAATATTCAAAAACTCAAATGACTTAGAGAGAATTGTAATGGTTACAAAAACGTGCATTTTGTTCCACAACTCCTTAACACTACCAATCCTTCAAGTGTCTGGAGAAAACTAAAATTAATTTTCAAAACTCATGAAAATTTTCCTTCAAAACACTCCAAATATGTGACTATTCAGTATGTACAACTGAATGCTAAGTACATTCCTACTAAGTCGTCAAATATTTCAGGTTTCTCGGTGAAGACTTGTGCTCAAAACTAGTTCCTTGCACCTCTCCAGGGGTCTCCTTTAGTAATTACATGCAAGCAAACACACACACACACACACCCCACACTGTTGTCTCCTGTTAGACATGCCTCCCACTCAAGCATTCTCTCCAGCAATCATTCTCTCCCTCCTGCCTTCATAGCCATCCTTCTAGAAGCAATATCTATTCTCATCACCCCCATTTCCTTGCTACGAACTCACTCCTCAGCCCACTGCAATCTGGCTTCCACTGAAACTGATCCTATCAATTAAATTTGCCAAATGAAGTTAAGACATCTCAATGTGTAATAGCAGGCCTCTCTGAATTACCATACACTACAGTCTGTTTCATATTATTACCTTAGATAACATTCTTTGCTGTTCTTCCTTGCTCATATTCCCTACCCAGGAGTTCTTCCTCATGGCCCTACTGTTCCCCCTAGAGTCCTTGTGGTCAACGCATTCATCCAGACCAGAAGCCCGAGAGTTTCCTAAGCATAATGCCATCATCGTTTCCACAGTCAATGTTCCTCAAGTAGTACTGGCTTTACACACTCATCTCTGGCTCACCCCCTCTGCTTTCTAGGCTGTGTTGAACAGATCAGAGTGACACTATCATTGATGTTACTTTTCTATTTGCTACCTACCAGCTGTCTATGCTTCCAATCTTCTTACAGCACTAGGAGGTTAGCTTTGTGCAGGCCATGGAGTGAATGTATCAGGCCAGCACTAATGTGTGCTCAGTAGACAAATACTGAGAGTAATGAAATCTTGTACTAATGTCCAACTTCACACATGCACAGAGAAGCCGAATAATCTCACTAAAGATGGAGTAAAACAGGATCCTGCCCACACCTAACCAGCACCCTGAGAGACCCTTGAGAACCCTTTGAAAAATCAGAGGCGCTCATATTAAAGTTAAGTTTCCTAAATTGGGCCACAGGCTGTCAAGCTGCTCTCTGCACACCCTTCAAGGCCACTTCCAGCTGCTCTCTGTCTTTGTCTTTCACTCCAAACTCACCAAGCTGCAGCTGCTTCTTCCCCCGAGTATTCGTATCCTTCTCACCTGACTAGAAGACTTCATCATACTCAGGGCCAACTCTGAGGAGGAGCTCTCTGACAGGCATGATGGTATACACCTTTAGTCCCAGCAGTAGGGAGGCAGAGGCAGGAGAAACTGTGGGTTTGAGGCCAGTGTGGTCTACATAATAAGTTTCAGGTCAACTAGACTTTCACAGTGAGGCCGTTTCAAAAAGAGAAGAAAGAGGAGGAGGAAGAGGAAGTAGAAGAAAGAAAGAAAAAAAGAAAGTAAAACCTTTCTAATTCCATATGCATAATTTACCAACCCCCAGTGTCATAAGTATTCTTTGTGCATATAATTTATTACACTGCAGGGATTCTTTTGCTTCTAGGTTTTTCTCTACTGGGCTATGAGTATATAAATTCAGATTTAGCCCTGTAACCCAGACCCTAGCAAAATGCCTTGCAATGAGGCAGTCCACAGCACATCTGTATCACAGGTGAAATTCTCCTAGAACAAGTCATTCTCTCATCTTATCTCCTCTTTATAATGATATTTTGTGTGTCACAGGGTGTTCCATGTTAACTATTGGCCAGTTAATAGTCTACTGTTTATATTTCAGCAGAAAGGGATTGGAATTAAGCCTACAGCTTCACATAACTATTTAAGAGAATTTAATCATACACACATATATATAATTTAAAACTATTTTTAAATTTAACTATATTTGATCATATTCTTCCCCTCCCCCAAGTCCTACCAGATCCTCTCCTCCTCCCTACCCATCCAACTTTAAGTTCTTTCTCAAAAAAAGCAAAACCACAATACAGCAACAAAACCAAGAAAACAAAAATAAAACTACAACCAAAAAAAGGCCAAACCAAATAAAAGCATACACACACACACAAAAAAAAAATGTGAAGTCCATTACATGTTGGTCAACTCCTTCTGAACATGAGGACTGTCCTGGAGTGGTTGATATGGCCACTTATTTTCCCTCTCCCAGCAGGTATAAATGAGTTCAGTTGCTAGCATTTACTCTAATAGGTAGGTTTTCATTTATTCATTCATTTTTAAGTATAGTAAAATAAAATGTAATAAGCTAAAATAAAAGCTATCACTTTGTAGTTGGATAAGACAAGCCAACAGAAGGAACAGAGCCCAAGAGAAGGCTCTTATTTCATAGAAATGGCAATGTCTGATATCTAATGGGTTGTTACAATTGCTTTTCTCCTTGGCATAGCTAAAATAATGTCTTGCATTAGATTTTATATAATGAGATAGGAAAAACATATGGGTCATATTTCTCCAATGTGGATGAGATCAGGAGAGCACAAGAATTAATCCCTGAACTGATTCAGATGGGGGCCATCTCTCTAATGACAGCAGAAATGGAAAACAGATGAGGATTAGTTAAAGAAAACGTAACTTTACTCAGGCTGTGTAGATGACACTTTCCCTAGACAACTGAAAACACCCTGTTGCTCTCCAGAGTCAGCGTTCCACCAGTTTCCTCACTTCTGAGGGGCATGCAAACCAAATGCAAACCAAAATTAAAGCTTCATGCATTGGTGTCCTGGTAGATGATTTTTGTCTCCCAGTCTGGAGTCAGTTTTGCAAATTATGTGTGAGAGAAGTGTATTAATCTGTGACATGAATCTCTCAACCATGTTACAACAACATAGTTGACCTACTTTCCTATTAACCAAAAATATATGATGTGACTCAAGACTTGGGCACATGTTATCAAATGCACCAGGAGCTAACATCATGGGACCCTGAAGTACTCTATGAGACCCAAGAGAGATAAAATTAATGTTTTCACCTTGTTTGAAATTCGAGTATTTCATGGTACTCTAATTCCCTGGGGAATCATGATTCACACAGAGTA
This sequence comes from Microtus oregoni, assembly GCF_018167655.1. Taxonomy (NCBI): domain Eukaryota; kingdom Metazoa; phylum Chordata; class Mammalia; order Rodentia; family Cricetidae; genus Microtus; species Microtus oregoni. The sequence goes on along the minus strand of NW_024543063.1, from coordinate 57,815,637 downwards.
TACACGGAGTGTGAATGGCGGGAGTGTGGGCATACAGCATTTGCTTGTAACACCCAGATTACTAACTATGGCTCATAAGAGGAAGCCTACATGCTACACGCAGCAGTTCTCAAGTGTGTTCTAAGAATCCTTGAGGAAATTGGGAAATCTTTCAGGAATTCTACGAGGTCGGACATTATTTACAGCAATACATGATATTCCTTCTCATTCTCTTGTAAGTTCGTTTTTCCAGAACCTACATGGCATTTGAAAGCAGGAGGCAGATATGAAAATCCAGCTGTATCCTATTAAGTCAGGCATTAGAGAGACTTTCACTGATGGAGAACAATACCACTCTTCTTGCTAATTTTTTTGTTTTGTTTTGAAAAAAATAGCTCTATTTCATTAACATGTCATGTATGCTAAAATGCAATAATTCTGAATCTAAATATTCCCATCTTTATTCTGAAAAACCTTACAAACCATCTCATCAGTTATTTCCCGTATCTTCCAATTGCCCTTTCTCCATCTACAAGGTAGGGACAAGGCATGCTTGTCCTTACTGTGCCCACAATATGCCATGTCATTCATAATTCCCAACTTAGTAACTTTGTGCTGTACCTTGGGTATTTCTTTTGGTTCTTCTGAATCCATGCCTTCCTTCATAATGCTATTTTGGATTTTAAATTTACATCCAATCAAATCTTATATTCACGGTAATCTGTAGCCTACATCGCAGTTATGACTCTTTAGAAAGTTGAGTACCCAGCTATCTCAACATAGTTTCTATTAGAACTCCTGGCCCACTTTAAGGCAGACTTGAGGCCATGAGTTCTCAGGGGATATTTTCCACACTTAATGTTTAGGTCAAAGCTTACTGTCTCGATCGTTTGCTTTATTTTTTCTAACTCATCTCTTTGTGGCAGACGTTATGCTTGAGAGTTCCTGTTTCATGGAAAAGTCTTGCTTCTAGAGTTAACATTGCAGAGCCTAACACCATATCTTCATGTGCTTATTAAACATTCAAATCTTGACTACATACAACCACAAATGCCCTCACTGGGACCTGTGAGCTCAATGTTTGTTTCTCCTCCTGGTTTGCAGCTACTTCTCTGTTTTATCCTGGAAAACTGCCTTATTTTTCATCAGTTTAACTTTACATATAAAACACTGCACATTTTTTAAATTTTTGAGGTATGTTGGGTGAAGCATTTTCCAATTATCTAGTCAGCCCTATTTCCAGGAATATAAATTGGATGTCATTTCTGTAAGATGAAATATATAACCCCTTGACTAAGAAATTCTACTCTGAGGAATTTGTCATTATTAGAAATGAAGCAATATCTATCAATTTTTTAATATGTTTAAGTTTAAAGTCAAAATTCTATTATGAATTTATTTTTATATGGCTCACGTTTATATAAAATTCTCTAAGAAGGGTATTCTTTTTACATGAGGCTTTATAAAAGATAAAATATTGAAAGTTGTAAACAACTAAAATGTCCATGCATAGGAAACCAGTTGAATATATTAAGATGCTTCTGGAAATATTCTGTCAATCATTTGAAAAGAATGATGAAAGTTCCAGGTGACCTGATATCAAAGATATTCTTGGTACAAGTTGTATGATCTCTTTATCCAAAACATTCAAGATAACCTTGAATGTGCTTATATATGGCTTACAAACTTCTGAAAAGATACACAGTGAACAGCTGGCAGCATTTTGCTCTAGGGATTGAGACCAAACCATTGTTATACATACATTGCTTTAATAGACAAATGTGATGATTTGAATTTCTATTCTACCCATTTATTAATATCAACTCCTGCCTCTGTTGCCATGGAAAACAATACATACAGTATTTCTCCCTGGTCTGTTCTACAGCTCTTATTTGTCAAGGTAAGAAACTCTGAGCTATGAGCAATGTATGTCATATGATGCTAAGAAACCTGGCTTTCTGTCCTCTGTTAACTTTATTGAGACACTTATCCAATTCTCTAAATAGAATTTTACAGACTAAACCAGGTAGATTTCTTATTCCTATCAACTCAAAGAAGGAACGGTATAAAGAAGTTAAATTTTAAGTGCCACGTTGTAAAAAGAGATTGCACTTTCGTTTCCCGGCCACCCAGACCCAAATAATCACACAGAGACTATATTAATAACAATACTGTCTGGCCACTGGCTCAACCATATTCCTAGCTAGCTCTTATATCTTAAATTAATCCACTTCTATTAATCAGTGTATCATCATGAGGCTGTGGCTCACCAGTAGGATTCTGGCCTCTTCTGGACTTCACCTTCTTTCTCCCTGCATTCTGTTTATCTTTCCCTCCTAGCTATATTCTGCCCTGCCATAGGCCAAAGCAGCTTCTTTACTAACCAATGGTATTAAAAGTATTCACAGCGTAAGAGGGGAATCCCAACTCACCATGCCACTGTAAAGGGAAAATGAGGGTTTGCTGATAATTTAGCTAGCGCCAGGTCTATTCCTTTGGCTGCACCACACCTTGATCAGCAGGAGATATTGAGTCCAGATGTAACTTCTGGTTGGAGCTTGAATTTTCAATGGGATTCTTAATTTCTAAGAACTAGTAGTTGAATTAGACATTTATTCAACTGGGAACATCTTCTGGCCTGAGTCTGACAGGTTTCCTTTCAACATCTTCATCCTTTCATATGAACTCCTGGGGACGACAGTGTGCAGCTGGAGTTGCCTAATTTCCCATTAGGCTTGGATGCACAAATATGACAGGGCTCGTGTGAGTTTGCCTTACCTTTTATACTCTGGATTACAGCTTCCATTGCTTGACACTTTGAAATGGGCTTGAAATCAATGCTGTGATGAAAGCTGGACCAGATACTCTTCTATATATAGAAGCATAACTTTCATCATATTGTGATGCCAGGGCATATGGTATTTAAGGTATTTTTGTGATAATTGTGTGTGTGTGTGTGTGTGTGTGTGTGTGTGTGTGTGTGCGCACGCGCGCCCTTAAAGGGAACCGAGGGCCAAGCCCCTCACATTCTCCTTGCTTCCAAACTATGAGTTTACTGAACTTGTTCTGCTATGCTCTTGCAATGACATGTGGCCTCCCCATAGGCCCAAAATTATAGAGCTACTTGGACAAGGGCTGAAACTTCCAAAACTGTGAGTCAAAATAAGCCTCTCTACAAGTTACTTTTCTCCAGTATTTGTGATAAGTGGCAGAAAACTGACTAACAGTGCATCAGAATATATTTTATATGAACTTCTTTAATGTCATTAACAGGAAATTGCATTTCCTGATACACTGTTAGAACACAGTTACTTTAGAAAGAATGATCTTTGGGCATTAATTTCTATGTTCAGGCCATCACTGGCTACAGGGAGAAGATGAAAAGTACTAAATACGAGACAGGAAATCAGTATGGGAAAAGATGAGGGAAAAGAGGAAAATTACTGGCCATGAGCAAAAGTGGATCAATATATACTCAAAAAATGTTTCACTTGCAAAACAGAGAAAATACAGTTGCAAAATAGCATCCAGTCTTTCAATTTCTTAAGTGTTTCCAAGGGTATTATACAACTAGAAATCCTGCTAGTAATAAACATAAGTGTGTTTATAAAAGATGTTTATGATTCCAATTCTGCAGACACAGTATTCTAACACATAGCTAAGCTTAAAAGAAAGTGAGAATTTCCCAGGCAACAAGACTACGTGAGAGAGTGATATCAAACCTAGAAACACATACTAAAGGTAGAGAGCTAGGCCACCATCACCAACACAGGTAGAAAGAGGAGAGCAGATGGGACTGAGAATCTCACGGCAAGCCCAGCCTGAGCAGACTATGGCAACTACTACTGTCAGCTAAGAAAACCCACTTAGCAAAGCACCAATGCAGCTGTTACATGACTGGACTGTGAAAATTCTTCTATAAGACAGCAAGCCATCCAAATCTTCAACTGAAATAAATATCTAGGATACAAGCCTAAGGTACAGGCTGAGCTTTCATAATTAATAAAGAAAAGAAATACCTAGAGATGTAACCTAGAGGAAAGAATAGACTGCAAGAGACAATGAAGAGATGAGAAACTAATAAAACATCAGCCAATAACACAGCCTCATTTTGTAGATCTGAAAAGAAGGCAATACTTCGATATTGAATATGTGAGAGACTTGGGTTGGACCTCAAAATGAAATCCAGCTACCTATATGCTGAGTCACAATTCAGAGTTACTAGTTTTGAGTGCTAGGGGCTGAACCTAGGACCTTGTGCATGCTAGACAAGTGTTCTAGACATTAAGCTGTCTCTAACTCCATGACAATTTAATGACAGTTTGAGAGCCTTGGGGCTCTGCACGTGGTGGTCCATACATGTAATCTTATTGCTTAGAAGGCTGAGACAGGAGGATCCCACATCTATCTGATGCCAGTTGAAACTACATAGAAACATCCTGTGTCAAAAAAAAAATCAGAAGGGAGAGGAATGTTGAGAAATATATATATCAGATAAAATCTAGCAAAAGAAAGCTCACATTACAATCAAGCAAAATATTAAGGACACAAGCAATGTCCCTAGGAGTATAAAATGGCAAAAGAGTAATTCATGGGGCTGAAGATATAACTCAGTGGTTAAGAGCACCTGCTACTCTTGCAGAGGACCCAGGTTCAATTCCCAGCACCCATGTGGCAGCTTGTAACCTTCTGTAACTCCCATTTCAGAGGATCTGACACCTCTTTCTGACTTCCAAAGTCACAAGGTACACACGTGGTATACAGACATACATGCAAGCAAAACACCATACACATAAAATAATAAAAAAAATGCTTTTAAAAGAGTAATTTAAATCAGGGTGATAGCAGCACTCAGAAGCCTGAGGCAGGGGGACTGATGTGAATCTGCATGATCTGTACAGTGAGTTCTGGGCCAGCCATAGTGAGACCCCCATCTTAAAATAAATAAATAAATAAATAATAAGTACTTTGTTGTGAGACATGATAACTCTGAACTTACCTAAAACTAGCAACATTAGCAACATAAGGAAAACAAAATCTTAATACTGAAGTGAAAGGGACACGGCCATGGAAAGGTCCCTAACATTGTTCTCCCACATGGATAGAGCAAAAGACCGGAAATAAACGAGGCTATAAATGATTTAATAACACAACTGACTTGATGCAGGGACAACAATTACACAGAATGCTGCATCCGACAATTGGAGAATGCTCATTCTCTTTCAAGCAAAACCGGAACATTTCTCCAAACCGTCTACATAATCACACACACCAATTTCAGGAGCTTGCTCACATCTAGAAGAGAACAACTGGGGTATCCTTCAGCATTTCAAAGGGCAAATATGATAACCTTTTTTTTTTCCATTTTTTTTTATTGAGAAAAGGAGAAAAAAAAAACAAGTTTCCACCTCCTCCCAGCCTCCCATTTCCCTCCCCCTCCTCCCACCCTTCTCCCCGTCCTCCCACCCTTCTCCCCCTCCCCCCACTCCTCTCCCCCTCCCTCTCCAGTCCAAAGAGCAGTCAGGGTTCGCTGCCCTGTGGTAAGTCCTAGGTCCTCCCCTCTCCGTCCCTTCCTTAATGTGCTGGCTTTGTGGGAGCCTAGCCAGTATGATAACCTTTTAATGCCTACTGAATTTCTGAATGAATTCATAGATTTTTTTTTGTTATATTGGGGTACTTCTCTTCATATTTAAATTTTACCTTTACATATAAATTCTCACATTTTTAACAATTAACCATCTTTATTGTTATTCATATTTAAAATACATTGCTTGTTTGAAAATTCCTTTTCACTTGGTAGATTTAGTGGACACAAAAGGGTTTATAACCCTTCCAGTACATTTCCAAAGACTCAGACCATAATTAACTTGAAATGCTGTGGCAAAGCGCTCTAGTGAGGACACGTTTGCAGTTCACATTCGGCTAATCAGGGTTTCTGGCAGTTATCAACTTCATTCCAAACTGTGCCTGATGGCAAACGGCTTGATTCCAACCCTTGGGAGAAAGAGGCAGGCGGATCTCTGTGAATTCAAGACCAGCCTGGTCTACATGGGGAGGGTCAGTCTCAAAAACAATGGAAATAAACAAACAAACAAAAAAAAAAAACCCATGTAACAACCCCAAACAAAAATCACAGGAATGTGGTATGCATGTAACATGTATGAGGTAGCACTGGATTTGTCTCCCTTGTTATGTTAGATCTAAATCCATAAGAAGGAGTCTGGAAAATCTTTTTTGCAAAACAAATTACTGTTTTTAAAACTCTTTGTGTGCTCCAGTTTTCAAATGTGCTTCTGTCTTCAGATGTCTCATTTTCCTGGGGTAAACCTATGGACATACGAAACAGAGGCCTCCCATTGCTACCCATCTGCAGCACTGGTGGAATAACTTAGGAGCACTTTTGGGATAAGAAAAGCAAACAAATCTAATAAATCCACTCATATGTGTGGCGTGATATGGGAGGGGCAGTCAGGGCTGTGCTATGGTACACTGGTGGCAATCAGAGGACAGCCTCTGGTGTCAGTCCTTGCCTCCCACCTTGTTTGAGACAGGGTCTTTTGTGTTCACCAGCTTAGCTGGTCCACAGGGTGATTCTCCCCCTCCCATCTCTCCTACAAGTACTGGCCTTACAGATCTTCTACCACACCTGGCTTTATGTTGATTCTGGAGCTTTGAACTCTGGGCCTCAAGCCTGTGCAGCCAGCACTTTACCTACTGAGCCATCTCCTCACACCCTATATATACAATTTTTTCCATCCATCCTCCTGATGCTGGGGGAATCATGAGATAGTTTTTGCTTTCCCATTTCAGATTGAGCCAGCATTTGGTACTCAAGAGGAACCCATAACTGTTAATTAATAAATACTCCAGTGACAAGAAGGAAGTAGGAAGTAACTACTTACAAGAACTAGATCTGTCTCTAGGATTTTATTTACTTAAGCTTACAAACAGAATTTCGAAAAGGTAATAAGAAAATGTACCACCCATGAAGGCATTTTCACAAATTTCATGTATCAAAATTTATGCAGTGTTAACATCTAGCTACCTCTTGAAATATTTAACATTTTAAAGAAAGGCACAACCTGCTAAAATATTAAGAACTCAGAAAAATTACAAGAAAAAAATGCTGAGAGATACCAGAGAAGAGCTCAGAGTAGGTTGAAACAGGAATCTGAGGGAAATGTTGAAAAAAAAATGAAGAAGAAAGGGAATGTCTCCAAACAAGAAGAGGAAAACACCCAAGAGCTCGCCAAAGGAAAGCATCATGCTGGGTGTGAATGCAGCACCACAGAAGAGCGCTTGCCTGGCATGTGCAGGGTCCTAGCTTCACTCGTCTGCACTGAAATAAACCAACAGTTACTCAGTGCTGAAATCACCTCTACACTGCGGGATTGAGATGGAGATTAGCAGGTGCACTGCTCATCCAGTGTGCCTAAAGCCCTGGTTTGATCCCTAACACACATCAACCAGGAAGGGTAGTTTTTGAATAACAAGAGCTGTGAAAACATACATTCAAAAATCTGTGCCAGTTGGGCGGTGTTGGCACCTAGTACTTAGGAGGCAGAAACAACAGGTGGATCTCAACAGGTGCGTTTGAGGCCAGTCTGGACTACAAAGCGAGTTCTAGGACAGCAAGGATAGCTACACAGAGAAACCCTGTCTCAAAAAGAATAAAATAAGAAAATAATGATCTGTGTCACTGATCTCTTGTTGCATCAAAAATCAGAGTGTAAACTTCCCACAGTGCCACAGCTTTGAGACAGAAACAAGGGAAGTCCACAATGCATATGTTTGTTTTTTGTTTTTGTAACAGGATCTTACCATGTAGCACAGGCTTGCCCAAGCTCATGGTTCTACTTCCCCACTCGTTCCACACATACTGTGTGTAGACTTTTCTTTCCTGCCCAGCAGTTCCCAAATAACAGATATGGAGACTTAATTATAAATCGGCCAATAGCTCAGGCTTATTACTTACTAACTAACTAACTAACTCTTATATTTAAATTAACTCATTTCTATTAATCTATGTGCTATCATGTGGCTCATGGCTTTACCTATCCTCCAACATGCCTTGCTCCCTCTGTGTCTTCTGGAAGCTCCCTGATTCCACCCTCCTTCTCCCCAGCATACTCTCTGCCCCGAAAATCTTGCCTAGCTATTGGCCAATCAGGTGATCAACAATGAGTACAAAGATTGTTCCACAGCAACACACGATATTGGAAATTTGGTACACATCTAGTTTTCCTAAACTCCAAGAAAAGATGAGACTGTCACAAGCTTACTATATGTACATAAGTAGTTGTTTTCCAACCCTAAATATATTACTGTTGTGTTAAAAGAGGGCACTGGCCTTGACATAACCTGATGGTTCTGATTATGTAAAAATTTCATGTCTTTGATTTTCTTCCAAATGAGGTGGGAAGCACATGTAAGCGCCTATAGCAAAAGGGAAACATTAGACGAAGCCAGATGCAAGCAGAAGCTCGGGTTGGGAGGCCTGAATGACATTGCCTGTACCCACAGAGCACTCTTACAGGACCTTCTTTTTAAATTATGTAATATTTAGAGATTACATTATCTAGGCACATGAATAATACACTAATGAGTTGACTATAGCTACTTCTCCCTTTTTGGGCAAGTATGTTGTATGTTTTGTTTTGTTTTTGAGTTAATAACTTTTCCTTCTAAGATTTTGTCACGTCTACAGTTTGTTACATTGTCTCAGTGTTCAGAACCTACCCTTTAATAACAAACCAGTGAAACTTTTTGTATGATGGAACCTGTCCCTCCCAGTCCGGACCAATTTCTCTCTATACCCAGACCTAATGTACATCTGTCATCGGTGTCTTCCTTCAACACAACCCTAGAAATTCCCTACTCATTTCTTCTGCTTCTGGATCCTATGCCACCTGTTTGTTCATGGAGCGTCTCCTTCTGGCAGAATGTTTTCTCCTGTAGCTTCCTGACAAAAGGAAATTGGTAAGAGAGGAAGCAAAGGTCACCCATCAAAATGCACACTTGAGCTTAACTTCCCATTTTCATCTTACTCCTTGTATCCCTTGATTTTGATTTTCTGTCATCTCAGAAATGATTACACATGCCACCACTCCACCCACCAGAATTTCTGATGCAGTAGGTCTGAAGTAGGGTCTGGGAGTCTGCAGTTTGATGCTGATGGTCTGGAGGCCACACTTCAAGAACCACCACCACTTAAGAAGTATGCTTGAGACTCGGGCTGAAATCGTCCCCATCTCTTCCATCAGAGGGGTTGCAATGCTTCCTTTGGACATGACTTTAGTCAAAAAAGAATATATGGGATATGACTATGTTGAAAAATGTGGAGAAGAAGATGGATCTAAGAAAACAATTAAGGATGTATTCAACTGTAAATAACAGCAGGCCTACCCCACAGCCAGCTAATGCCATAAAGAACTTCTCTGGCAGTGGACAGTTTGAGGATAGCTCAGTTTCTAGAAGAGATCATCAAGGTTCCAGGTCCCGCTACATTCCTATCCTGCATTGCTATACTACCCATTTCTCTGGTATATTCCCACAGAGGGTGGGGTCAGGAAGGGGCTATGCAAGGCATCTCTGGCTTCTTTAAGACATAATTTTGATTCTCAGTATGACTACAAAGGCTCTTGTCATTGAAAAAGTCAACGTTTTTCCTGCATCCACCAAATTATTATGAGTGTCTTATTGACCAAAACATGGATTATATCTTATGAGATGGGAGATGAATAAGGGCATGTGGGTAACAGGCAGTGTCTGCTCCACTGCTATTGGAACCTTGCATTTAAGATTGCCCTAATTGTTTTCACAGTTAGATATTGAACCCAGGGCCTCATAAATGTTAGGCAAGTATTTCACCATGGAACTACACTCCTAGTTCAAGTCTCCCTTAATTTAAATCCAGTTCAACTTATACAAAGTCAGATCAACAGAATAAGCACACAGTAATACAACTGGATCTCTGTTATTCCCAGAAGTAGCTTTGTGTGACACAGAACCTTGAAATAGCATAGTTACAAGCATTATATTTTACAGAGGCACAGTTAAGCTGAGCCATGACGGGGGCTGTGCCTGATGTGACAGTCAGCATTTTGAAGGCATGGCGAGCTTTTTCAAGTGGATGGCACAATGCTGACATGGCTGAGGATGTGAAAGCCAAGCATGATTGAAGTCTGTCCACAGACAGCCATTTTCCTGTTCAGAGAATCTCTTTTCATGGTAGTCAAAGTTGTGCTATTGTATGACACAGTAAGCCAAGAGAAAAATCTTCCAGCAGGACATGGGTCAACAAATACCAGCATCTCCTCAATGAGTCAGATGTCCCTTCTCTTTGTCCTAAACACACAGGAGAGGTCTGTGATTCTGAGTGCAAGCACCAGTGACCATGTGGAAGCAGAAAGCACACTTGGGCTGATGCTTGCACAAGCAGGTTCTAATCTCATTCAATTACTAGCTCTGTGACCTTGAACCAGACACATCTCTTTTCTGGGCTTTAGTTAGCTCATCTGTACTTGAGGAGGGCTGAACTGTGCCTTTGTCTAATGGGTCATCTGAGTGCTTCAGTAGGAAAAACAGCTGAATATTTTTAGATGGTTGAAATAGATAAGTTAGTTTTAACCTCACCACTGTCATCATTAAATGGCTACCTAATCAGACCTCTCTTTCATTCCAAATTAATCTATAATGACTTAAATTGTAACTTACAGCTTGCATAGTGTTTGTTTCGACATTTCTGTCTCTCCAGCCTGTGTGCAATAAGTAGGGCAGGCATTGTAACTTCCTTTATCTCTCCCATACATACAACTCTCATCCCCAGACATCTATGACAGCGGTTCCTAGAGATGAACCATAAATGACTCCTCTAAGGTGGATATACTCCTCTGGACTCTGTTCCAGACATGTTAAGTCAGAACCTCTGGGGCCAGAACCCTAGGATTTCTTTGCATTTGTGACAATAAAAAAAGAAAGAAAGAAAGAAAGAAAGAAAGAAAGAAAGAAAGAAAAGCCCAAGTGATTGTTTTGAACCCTTACCTTGAAGACTCACTGGTTGACAGAGAAAGGGTAAAGGAAACTAACATTTGCAATCGTTGTGGTGGTTGGATGAGATGTGACCCATCATCTAGAGTATTTGTCCTCATTTGGAGGCACTGTGTGTAGCTTCAAAGGTCTGTCCTTACTGGAGGAAGTATGCCATTGGGAGCAGGCTTGAAGAGCCTAGGGCCTCATCTGCTTCCAGTTTGCTCTCCCTGTGTTGTGGCTGCGGTTCATTATGTGAGTCCTGAGCTTCCTGCCCCTGCCATCATGCCTTCCCTCCACCATCATGCCTTCCCTCCACCATCATGTCTTCCCTCCACCATCATGCCTTCCCTCCACCATCATGGACTCCACTCCCTGCAACAACAGACCCAAATAAACTCTCCTAAAAGTTGTCTTGGTCATGGTGTTTTATCAACAGAAAAGCAATTAATACAACCATGCACTAGTGTCTTCATATAAGCCCCCAGTCAAGCCTCGTAACAACTCAGGAAAGGGTGTGTGGCTTATAAATGAAGATTTTACTGTGAACCTTTTCCAGATGCATGGAAAAGCTGCAAAAAAACATTAGCATTCCTTCCACAGAGACTCCCTGTTCTTATTATCTTACATTCCTGTGTTTAGTTTTTCAAAACCAACTCAGTACAATGCTACTAGCTGAACACAACATTCCCCTCATACCTCATCAGTATTTACATCAATGACTCCTTTTTCTTTCTCTCCCAGATGCTAGTCCTGTGGTCTACATTTCATTGTCAATCTCTATAGTCTCTATTAGCCTGTAACAGCCTCTCAGTCTTCTTTTGTTTAATGGCCTTTAATTTTTGAGGAATTTGATCAAATATTGTTATACAATATTCCTCCACTGATGTTTGTGTGATTTACTACTACCATGGTTAGACAATGACTATGGGTTCGAGGGGGAAATGTCCCAAAGTGAAAGTATCTTTCCCATCATATAACATCAGGGATGCATGATATCATTTGGTGACAGTAATGAAGTGTGTTTGTAATTACAGTTAAACTGAACAGAAAACGCAATATTCCACAACTTCTAAGTAACAGGACTACAATAAACTTTAATTTCTCTTCTCAACCATTCTGGTTCCAAGTGGCCATTTTAGGTATATCCATCCCCACAATAAAAACCATCCATGTCAACCCAACTTTTAATTCTTTTTTGTGTTTTGCATTCTACTCTGTTCTCCAGGTTTTTCAAGTTTTTCAGTGTTCAACTTAAATCTAGTTTACACTTTGAAATCCAGCAGTTCCCTAATCCACTCTTATTTCATGGCATTTCATAGCATTTACAGTCTGTCTATTTAATTGTCGGTTCCTCTCTAAACATCTGACATTAACCGCTGTCTTTCCAAGATACAGTGGAATAATAATGGGAAGAGAGACCAATCTGCATGTTGTAATATCGATGGACTTAATGCTTCAGTGAAGCTAGGGATATGGCACAACAGGTAAAACCACTCGCTGCACAAGCATGAGGACCAGAGTTCAGATCCCCAGTACCCATGTAAAAGTCAAGCAGGCATGGAACCTAATCTCAGTGTGGGAGGTAGAATCAGGGTAGAGCAAGCTGACTGCCTAGACAATCTGAACCAGGGATATCTGCAATCAAGTGAGAGACTCTGCTTCAAATCATAAGGTAGAGAGATCAAGAAACACATTTGACATCAACTTTTGGCTTCAACATGCCATGTGCACACCCACCTACACACATTCATGCGCCCAAACACATACCAGCACATGCACAACATGCAAAAATAAAATAGGCTTTTTTTTTCCCTCCTAGTGACTCTTCATAGCTTAGAGAATAAGTCCAACTGTCTGGTCCTAACGAGTACAGTCCCTGTGCTCTGAGCTCTGCCTGCTTCACTTTATCGCTAGCCATCACCTCACACTCCACTCCACAGTACCCCACACCTCAGTCACAGTGGATGTCTGGTGATTTCTGAGTGCCCTGTGACCTTTCTGGGCACTGTGCTTCTGCACATGCTCTGTTATCAGTAAAGATGCCATTGCAGAAGGCTCCAGCTCATGCTGTCTGGTACAACAATGACAATTAGAACATCACAGAACAACGATTTGAAAGACAGACCAGACTATGCTGCAACTCAACAACATTAAACAAAGATTCATGGTCTTTTCATTTCTTTGCTTTGCCCTCCTTGGAAATTTTGCTGTGCCCTTAGGCTGTCTCCCTTCTTTGTTGAAGGGTGCCTATGGTAGTTCTAATAAGCATCCTTTCTAAGCATAGCAATACTTAGATGATAAGAAAGAAAGGGGAGCTACCTCTTCCAGTGTTTCTTTTAAGGACAAGAAGTACTTCTTGGAAGCCATTTCAGACTTTCTCCTATATCTCCTTGGTTCAAACTATTACATATTCTACTCCTAGGCTAATCAAATAAAACTAATAAGCCTATCAAAACCTTAAGGCTTTTGTAGCTAGGGAAAGGGGTACTCTCCCTTAGATAAGTAGAACAGGTAACTGAGCAAAATCTTGTCCAGAAAGAGGGAACTTAGTAGCTACTGGGTAGACAGTCAGTTGTACCAGCCACACTGTAGTTGTTGCCTGATCCTACCCACCAGGTGGATGTCTTCATATCCTCTAAGGTTTAACTGAAAAATGACCTCTTTTCAAGCTAAAAGCCATACAACCACAGAGGTTAGGTATAACGTAAGGAACTGGGCAGGAAGGGGCTTGGCAGATAGATCACCCTAGAAAAGGGTCATAAAATAGTTACGGATGGAAGGACAGGAATAAGAGGATCAAGTGGGAAGGGGGAAGGAGGGAGATAAGGGAAGGAATATTGGAGAAAGACAGATAAAATTAAGGGCCATTTGAGGGGTGGTATAGAAACTTAATACAGCAGAAACTTCCATATATATATATATATATATATATATATATATATATATATGTCATCAAAATGAAATCAATAAATAATGGGAGAGACAGAGCCCCAATTGGATATCTCTCATCACCAAATTAAGGTTCCAATACTAGGATTAGATTACAAATAATTGAGTTGTTGGCCAAAGAGGTCTTATGGGAACCACTAAACAACCCAGGTTGCTTCACAAGCCAACATCAAGACTCCATTGCTGAAGACAACATCTATACAATTCATTGAACATGGAGAAGCTGGTGCCTCCATAGAGCCTTCACCCCTACATGCTAGCATCTTCGGTACAGAAAGATAGTCTGTGCACAACAAAAGGACAAATATAAACACCAACCCAGCCACAAACCAGTTGATAGATCAGTGCCTTATTCATTAGTCATCATCAGAGATCTTCCTCCTGCAGCAGATGGTAACAAATACAGAGATCTACAGCCAGACATTAATCGAAGAGTGAGAAACTTCAGAATACTCAACCTAAATGGGATGTCTCCATCAAATCCTTTCTCTCAGGACTCAGGAGAGCCCCTGAATAGGAAGCAGAAAGAGTGTAAGCCAAGGAAGGATGAAGACACCAAGAAAACAAGGCCCTCTAAATCACCATGATCGATGCACATATGAAGCATGTACAGAGGCTGCTCGGGGCTGCACCAGATGGGGTCCTAGAGCTAACAGAAGTGGACACAAGTCCCCATCCCTAACCCAGAAGAAGCTATCTTCTATCCCTAACTTGGAGAAGCTATCTCCAAGTGATGAACACTTGCAAATGAAAACCTTGTTTTCTCCAAGAGAATCTCACTGGGGAAACTCTGAAGGGTAGGCTGCATGTATAGTGGTAGACAGCCAACAGAAAATGAATGCCATCTCTGGATGCTTTTTGTCTCATAACGTCATGTCAGGGCTTTTCCTTTTCTTAATTTAATTTTGTTTTTGATTTTTATTTTTCCCTTTTTACTTTACAGCTCCTTTGCTTGCATATATATAACAGCTTCCAGTTTAGTTTTTTTTTTTAATGGGATTCCTGAGAATGCAAATGAGTGGATTGCTGCATCTATGTTTTTTGTTTTATTTTGTTTTGCTTTGAGGGTTTGATTTTGTTTTGTTTTTGTTTTTGTTTTGGTGCCTTCTCAAGATCTTTTAATGTTTGTTTGTTTTGTCCTATCTCAGTGTGTTAGTTTTGTTTTCTCCTATTTTATTTTATCTTATCTTACTTTTATTATCCCTTAGAAGCCTGTTTGTTTCCTAATGACAGACAGAAAAGAGATGAATGCATATGGTATGTGATGTAGGAAGGATCCAGGAGGAGTAGAGGGAGTGGAAACCATAATCAGAATATATTACATGAGAAAAAAGTATTTTTAATAAAAGAAAAAAAAAACTCTTCCCAGAAGCCTTCTGTGATAGCATCAAGCAGCACCAAATGCTTCTCACTCTGAGTTCCCAGGTCCCTGGGCTCATGTTTCTACCATAGCACTTGTTAGGAAGCTGAAATTCTGCTGGCTTTCAAAAATGTGAAACCTTGGAAGGAAGGCAATGTGTTCTATTAATTCTTCAAGCCCAACCTTGAAAGAAAGAAAAGAAAGAAGGATGTGAAATTAGGAAGAGAAGAGGGGAGGGGAGGGGAGTAAAAGAGAGGGAAGGGGAAGGGAGAAGAGGATAGGAGAGAAAACGGGAGGGAGATGGGAAGAGAGCAGAGGGGAAAAGACCCCTTCTCCCTGCCCCCCCCCACTTTGGTTGTTAATCTATAAAAATGGGGGATAATTTTTTACTTTTAAATGATTATTTTAAACTTTAAATAGGATAACAGAAAACATCCAATTCAGGTTTGTTGTATTTTGGACAACATGTGCCTCACCTTGTATTTTGAATATGTCATTCTCCCATCCCACCTCCAAATGCTTCCTGTACAAGCCTGTACAGAGCTGACTCTTTCATGCATTGCTAATTCATCTGAATCTTAGACTTTTAAAAATACAGATTATAGAACTAATCAAACCAGTTCATCTTGCCCTGCCTTGATTTCCTTTATTCAGTTGTCGTAAAGATTTCTTTAATAACATTTCCTAAATTCTCTATTAGCAGACTTTTAAAGAGACGTCTCTGCAGTATAAAATTCAGATCTGCACTCTCCTGAACATCCTTCACAAACACCCTTTTGCTTTCTCTCCCCTCTTCTCAGCATTCTGGGCTTCATTTCAGATCTGTCCCTCTGAGATATGCCTCCCTCCCCTTCCTAACACTTCTTTGTTGCTAAAAATAGGTGATGTCCCTTCAGAGCAAAAACAGTTGGCAAATCGGCTTTTATAGGTACAGCTCTACATGGGGCTCTGTGAGATGAGGAAATGGATAGATTCTGTACAAGAAGCTAACCACCATTTCCTCTCCATGGACCCCTGAATTCCTCAAAGGAATTCACAAAGCCCATGTAAAAATAGCAACACCATCCTCATCAAAAATGCATACTATAAAGGATGCTAAGTGAGACTTTGCAGAACGCTGAAGAGTAAACAAAACAGCCGATCTGAAGAGACCAGAAAATGTTCTGAGGAAACATTTAATTAAAAGGCCCCAGGCATGATACAACACATGAACTGTGGGTTATGATATTTTAACAAGCAGACCTATAATGTAGCTAATTTTCTTTAGACAACAATGAGAATCTTCTGGTAGATCCTCTTAGTATGATGCTATCAGCTTGGGTTTGACTTTCACTTGGTTCCCTATATTATCTTGTGGAGCTTTGTGACATTATCCACAAAAGAAGTGTCATTGTAGTACCTAAAATAATCTTTTCGGCTATTAGATATGTAACTACCTTCAGACACCGTTTCTCTGCAAGTGAAGATTTTCTATTAAGCATAATATTGAATCCTCCTTACAAATGATAAATATGTGAATTCATTCATTTGTGTACGTGATCCATCCATATCTCCTGGGGTATCAAATCATGAACGTGTTACATAACATAAATGTGTATGTATATATTAAGGTACACACTTGGCCATGTACATGTTTGCACTTCTGAAAGTCATGTCTGTAATTGTATCACCCTAATTTCTTTGATGGGAAGTAGCAAAATCACAGCACCAACTATTACTACTCTGAAGTCTAAAGCTAAAGGAAAGGCAATAGTCCAATTTGGTGCTCAATCAAATCTTACTCTGTTCAATCTATTGGCAAATGTTTTGACCTCCTTGCCAACCACTGTCTTCTGGTTCTTCTCATCTCAACTCTAAAATCATTTCATCTTTCTGCAGAGTTCAAGACAAATTTCCTGCTTGCTATTCAGTATTTACACATATCCTTTAGACCATGGTTCTCATGGTCTGATTTGTGGGTCTTTTGTTATCTGTTAAAAATAAAAAAGATTCTTAGGAGTATAAATAGTTTAAAGAATTAATCACACAAAAGTACATATATAGAGAGAATGGTAAAGATGAGAAGTATTCTCTAATATTGATTAATAATTATTGTAGAATCATGGGGAAAGGAATACACCATCATCACAGAGATGTTATCATTGATGAGCTACCATTTATTAACTTTATACCTCCAGGTCAAAAATCTGAGAGCCATCACCAAGCATACCTTCCCATCATAACAGTGCTCTCTCATACATTAAGGCCAATATCTGTCTTCTTGTAGTTCCTACGAGTCAAATACTCACCATAGGCTCATTGCAGTGATTAATCTACAGTGGCTAACCATTGAGCAAATAGCCTTCCTAAAAATCTAATGAAAATTATATAATAAGTTTTTATTTATTTATTTATTTATTTATTTAGGATTTCTGCAACCGCTTCCCATTTCCCTTCCCCTCCCCCGATCAAGTCCCCCTCCCTCATCTGCTCGAAGAGCAATCAGGGTTCCCTGACCTGTGGGAAGCCCAAGGACCGCCCACCTCTATCCAGGTCTCGTAAGGTGAGCATCCAAACTGCCTAGGCTCCCCCAAAGCCAGTTTTTTATTAGTACCTAGTCATCTTTAGGAATAGCATTTCAATCTATCTCACTACAAAATCCCTAACATTGCCAGTCTGTGGTGGTGCACGCCTTTAATCCCACCGCGAGAGAGGCAGAAACAGGTGGATCTCTATAAGTTCAAGGCCAGCCTAGTCTACAGAGTGAGTTCCAGGACAGGCTCCAAAGCTACAGAGAAACCTTGTCTTGAAAAACAAAACAAAACAAAATACCTAACATTTCTGAACCCAAAACAAAACATGTTGCAGATGAGCTAAAACTGTTTTAAAATAATAATATCTTCAAAAAGTCTAAGTATACAGTTTTAAGAACTGATTGATTTTCTTTGAAATCCAGATGTTACCCTACCTCTTTGATATGAGTGTGTTTTATTGTGAAGAGACACCACGAGCATGACAACTTTTATAAAGGAAAACATTTAATTGGGCTGATTTACAGTTTCAGGGCTTTACCTCATTATTGTCATAGTGGGAAACATGGTAGCATGCAGGCAGACATGGTGTTGGAAAAGGAGTTAAGAGTTCTACATCTTGATCCACAGGCAGCAGGAGACTGTGTGCCATATTGGACATGGCTTGAGCATAAGAGACATCAAAGTCCACCCCCACAGTGACACACTTCCTCCAACAAGACCACACCTCCAACAAGGCCACACCTCCTAAAAATGCCATCCCCTTTGGGACAAACACTCACACACGAGTCTATGGAGGTCATTCCTATTCAAACCACCAGTGGGTGACCTTGAAAGTTCCACAAGAAAATGTCATTAAATTTGGCAAAAGGAAAAACTTCATAGTCAATTCATAATCATTTGTTTGCTCTATTAAATTATTCTGTGTGACTATAAAAGACGGTCTTCAAATGGAGATTGGTTCTTCACACATATGGTATAGATTAAGGATTTATGCATTTGATTTGGTTCTGCTGAGGTAAAAGGATATTACTTTTATAAGACAAAGTCCTGCAAGCGCATCTATGAAGTTACCACCCCACCAACTACAAATGAAAATGTATAGCTTCCTTTAACTCAGTGATTTTCAACCTATGAGTCACAACCCATTTGGGGTCACATATCAGATATTTACATTACAATCCATAACAATAGCAAAATTATATTATAACTTATGAAGTAGCAACTAAAATAATTTTATGGCTGGGGGTCACCACAACATGAGGAAGGATATTAAAGGGTCACAGAACTAGGAAGGTTGAGAACCACTGCTTTAACCCCTCATGGAGTCTTTTTTCCCAGATAAAGCAAACAATCCACATAATAGAGTGATGGGAACATATGAGCTCACATCCCAACTCTACCACCCAATAGTTTCATCATCACAATCAAATCACTTCACTTCAATTTTGTCACCAGGAAAAACAAGGCGATAAAGTGCCTTTATGAGTGAAACGAGGTCTAGGGGAGGTTCTGTACGTGAATACAGGCTTTTCAAGCATTGCATCCGCTGGTAAAACAATACATTTTTGCTGAGAAGAGACACTTACCCAGAATGATACTGAAGTTTGCTTGGCACACATGTGTCAAAGCCTTAAGAGACAGACTGGAGTGGGGGTGTAGAAGCTAAGGCACCAACCATTCATACTTCGCTTTCACCTCTACTGTACACAGCCCAGCACGTCCAGGATCTTACCCAGCTCACCAGCATCTGAGACATCTGAGTTTCAAAGCTACTTCAGAAAAAGGTAAAGCATGGAGCTGGAGAGATGCTCCATCAGTTAAGAGCATTGCTTCTCTTGCAGAGGACCTGAGCTTGGTTCCCAGCACCTGCATTGGGCAGCTCATAACCACCTGTGCCTCCAGCTCCAGGGCGATCCGGCATCCTGGGCCTCTATAACACAGACACATACGCATAATTAAAAATAATAACAACAAATCTTTCTTTTAAAAAGGAAAAGGTAAAACATGCTTAAATATTTGTCCAGAGGTCTGAGAGCAGCCACAAAACAACAACTGAATACAGAGAATTCTGGATCCCTGTTTTGTTGCTTAGTTGTCACCGATATTATTAAGACATACTAGAATATAAATACATCCTTGTGATTGGATTAATAAGTGGACTTGATAAAGAGGGAAAGCAGTTCTTATTTAATTAATGTACACAGAGAAGGGCGAGCTCTATGGAAAAGCAGCTCAGAGCTACAATGAGGAATACATAGTTGCTCTCTGCAAGCTTTCTCGGAAAAAGATTTTTTTTTCTCAAGGTAAATAGAAACAAATGCTTTGATGCATTTTGTACCAAAATATAGATCTCGCAATAAATATTTTACATCATGAAATGAGTTGTTTATTAAGCCCATTTTATGGTTAAAAACAAAAACTGGTTTGTGAGCTAGTTTAAGGCTAGTTTACGTCACTGAGACTCTGCCACCAGGTTGCTCTTAATTGCCAGCTTTGCATCACTGGCTTCTTTTCTAGTTTTTATGGTGGGGGGGGGGTAAAGGTTACACATATAAAGACAGGATTTAAACACAAATGCACAGACAAAAAAGAGCAGCATTCTGAAAGATGGGATGCTGTGGTGTCTTCTGCACTGCAAAGTTTCTCAAAAGATTGCATGTAGGCATCAACTGCAAGCGATTCTTGTGGATAGTAACTAGGTAAATTTTTCTTACTGGTTCTGTTTATTTTAATGTGTCAGGAAATATGTCCAACACATCAAAGTCTTTGATACATCACTGATACTTGCCACTGGATGAGGCACAGTAGAAGCCACTGCCTATGCTGTGTGACCCATGTGAATCACACAAGTAGGGCTTAGATGTGCCCACAATATTCTCAAGTCTCCACTATAGTTTTAGAGACGTGGAAAGCCTGAACACTGATCAGACAAGGATTCCAGTAATATAATCTCAGATCCGGAATTCCTGTGTGTCCTTTTGTGATCTTTTTTGAGACAGGCCATACTGTCCCTGGAAATAACAGCAGAGTAGCTCTAGAAGAGGCTGACTGGCTCAATGTAGGTCATTTGAACTATTAAAGCAGGTCCTGTGCTCTGTGGAATCGGATTTCTTTAAAATATTTTGTTTTTATTTATGTGTACATGTCTGTGTCTGTGTGAGTGCATGTTACAGATGTATACAGGAGCTCATTGAGAACAGAGGAGAGGATAGGATCTCCTGGGACTGAACTTACAGGCAGTTGGGTGCTGCCTGACTCTGGGTGTTGGAAATTGAACCTTGAAGAAAGAGCCCCAATAGCCTTAACCGTTGAGCCATCTCCACAGCCCCTAGGATGAAAACTTTGAATTGGCAAATTTTAAGTTTGACTGCTACATCTAGAAACTGGGGCTAAGGGCAGCCCTGACTGAAACATAAACATAGACACTAGAGGAGATGCCATTTGGGACAAGAAAGCTGAGGAACTGTCTCTCGTTTGCATAATGAGGACAGAAGCTCATACAATACTGTCACGAGGATTAAATGAATAAAGAATGTTTATTGTCTGATGGATCCAGTGAATAGATGGTTTTTAATTTTTGCTACTACTAATGATGATTTTTATGAGAGGAGTGGCTTTCTAAAAACAGTATTAGGGTCACATTTGTTATCTTCATTATTGTATCAACCTACAAATGAAGGATAATTATTTGAATGTAACCTTTGCAGGGCCATTAAGGAAAGCTGTTTCTTCCTGCAATTATGTCTCTAATCTGTTTATCATCCCCATGATAATCGAGGTACTCTGAATTACCACAGTGGAATGTTCAGGATCTCACCAAGGAGTATTTTTCTTCAGTCTTAAATGTTTAGTATGAGTTCGTCATATCTAAATGATTACTGAAGCCAATAATGTTAAGAATGCTATATTAAAAAAATAAATTATGAGGTTATTTTCAGGGCACTAAATAATTTGGTAGCTTAATGTAAAGTTAAAAGTGCAACAAAAATAAAGTTGACAGTAATATCAAGAACCTAGAGATGCTGCTGAATCTTTTCCTTTTTAAATGCATATCATGCAGTCAGGGAGAAGAGTGAAAGCAAATAAAGACTAAAATATGAAGTAAAGATGCTATTGGTCTGAGGGTCAAGCACAGCACCACTGTAACCTTTTGCTTTCTGTTGGTTCAGTTTTGAAACAGGGTCTCACTGTGTGGTCCCAGCTAGCCAGGAGCTCTCTGTGTAAATCAGGCTGGCCTCGAACTTGCAGTTATTCTCCTGCCTCTGCATCTCGAGCACTGGGATTATAGGCATTCACCACCACTCCCAGTCAATAAGAATCCTTGAAACTAGGGGCTGGAGAGATGGCTCCAAGATTAAGAGCACCAACTGTTCTTCCAAAGGACCCGGGTTCAATTCCCAGCACATGGCAGCTCACAACTGTAACTGTAACTCCAGTACCAGGGGAGCAGACACCCTCACAAAGACATACATGCAGGCAAAACACTAGTGATCATAAAATATAATAAAATATATAAAAATATAAATAAAATTATATTTTAATATAATTAAAATAAAATAAAAATAAATAAAATTTAAAAAGAATCCTTAAAACTATATAGTTGAATAATTATGATATAAACAAGCATAAATTTAAAAAGCTATCCAAATTACACATGTGGTTCATTGTTCTGTAAGCAAAGATTATCATCTATTAGGATTACCATAAAAAAATACACATAGCAAATTAAAGCATTAAGCTTCTTTGTCAACAAGATACAAAAATAAGTCAAATCACGTTTTTTGAAATATAGCTACAGTATGTTCATTAGTCTTTATCAATGCAAATATCAACAATGTTCAAGAGAAACGAGACAGGAATAGGCAAACTATTATCGAAATATCATAAATAAAATAATGCAGATTAAGTAATAGAAGGAATTTTAAAAGCCTGAGACTAAATATAGTGGCAACTTGGGATTTTAGAAAATGTAAAACTGTTTGCCAAAGGAAACACAAAATGGAGTTTATCCTAAAATTAAATCCTATCCAGTCCATAAAATTAAATGATATATAAACAGAGGTGGCCCCTCTCCTGTATTCGCGCAGCGTAAACAGCTGAAACACTCTCAGGGCAAAGCCACTTCTGTTTGTAGCTGTTTTAGGCTCTAAGTTTCCTTGTACTTTATTAGTTCCTAAAGAAGAAAGTGGAACATTTCAGTAGATAAATAAATACTGTATTTACTTTAATAGCAATGTAAATGCGTGTGGCTTTTAAAAAGTCACCCCCAAAAAGCATTTGAGCTTTCACTTTTATTAAAGTGAATTTTTCCTTAGGATGCTTGAATTTAATATGTTCATGAAGGATACTGGCCTGCCACTTTCTTCTGTTGGGACATCTTCATCTGATTCTGGTATAAAGCTAACACTGACTTCATGGAATGAGCTGTGAACTGTTCTTCTCTCTTCAGTTTTTGAAAGAATTTCTAATAAATGATTGTATGTTTTTTAAAAAACAGAATTCCCAATGAAGCCATTGTGCATTCTATTATTGTCAATGGAAGATTTTAAATTAAAATTCAGTTTTTTAAGCAGATATAGAATTATTCAGATTATCTATTTCTTCTTGAGTAAGCTCTTGTGTTTTGTGTCTTTTAAAATCAATCTGTCCCATTTCATTTGAGTGCTAAATTTATTGGCATGGAGATCTTCATACTATCCCCACACTGTCTTTAATAACCGCATATCCTGTAGTGATGTGTTTTCATTTAAGTGGCAATTTGTGTTCTACATCACTTTTTATCAGTTTTGATAAAGGTTCGTTCATTTTATTTACCATCTTATTGAACAAACTTTCTGTTATTGAAGAACAAGTATCATCAATTTTTTCCTATTCTTTTACAGCTCATTGATATCTGTTCTGATGCTATGATTTCCGTTCTTCTACATATGTTGGGCTTATTTTACTTTCTAGTTCCTTCAGGTAAAAAGTATCTCTTTATTTTTATACTTATATTTCAATTGTTTCTTGTAATGAGCATATAGTTTGGCCAAATTTTAATATAATCTAATAATCTCTGCATTTTATTTAGAGTGTCTGGCTTAATCGTGGGAGAGGTTGTCTGTTTTTAAGGATTCATGTGATTAGATACTCAAGTACAAACTCCTTCTATCTCAATGGCTCTACAGAATCTCTTCTGTACTATAAGTTAACATAGTCACAGAGTCTAAGGCTTAGCGGCAGACACATGTGGGACCACTGTTCTGCATAACAGGGACTGTTCTAGCCCTCCTCTCTCTCCTGGACTAACTGCTGATCCATGTCCTGCTTAGATTCTTCAGAGGAAGTTATTTCTCTTTTGCCTATGTTAAAATCTTAAGTGTTTTTTATTTGTTATTGCCCTTTATGAGTCCTCTAGATAAGCTTGATGTTAATCTTGTCAGGTTGTCAAATATTTTCTTCCTTCTGTGGGTTATTTTACTCTTGCTAGTGCCCTTTGATGCTCAATAGTCGAAGTTTTTCATGAAGTCAAATTTGTCTTTTTGTTGTTGTTGTTGTTGTTTCCTGTGACTTTGGAGTTAAAACCAGGAAGTTATTATTGAACTCAATATCATGAAGAATGTTCCTGCTTCTGGTTAAGAACTGTATAGTTCCCAATCTTATGTTTAGGCCTTTATATAAGGTTCAGACTTCATTCTTTCGCATGCAAATATCACTTTCCAGTCCCATTTGTTGAAGACTGCCCTTCCTCCCTCAGTTATCTTAGCATCAGAGTGTAAGAATTCACAAGACTCTCTATTTGGATCCATTGGCCTATGCGTTTGTATAACATCGCTTTGACTGCTGCAGAGTTATATAGCAAGTTTTGAAATGAGAAATGTTAACATCAGCCTTGCTATTTTCCAAAATCATGTGGAATAGTTAGAGACTCTTGAAATCCCACAAGAATTTTCTGAAGAGATTTTCTGTTTCTGCAAAAGTTCCCATTAAGATTTAGACAGAGATAGCATTAAATCTACAGGTTCTTGAGGGTGATTTTAATTTCTTAACAATATTAATCCTAGGAATGATTATTTATCTACTCAGTAGAATTTATTTTCTTATACTTTTTTTTATTTTTTGTAATCATAATTACGTCATCCCCCCCTTCCTTTTCCTCCCTGTGACATACAGCCTGCCTTGCTCTCTCTTAAATTCTTGGTGTCTTTGTGTGTGTGTGTGTGTGTGTGTGTGTGTGTGTGTGTGAATTCCTAAATACATAAATATAACCTGCTCAGCCCGTATAATGCTATCTATATGTACATAATCTCAGGGTTAATCACTTGGTGTTGGATACCAGTTGGGGAGGCTCTTCTCTGGGAAGACCATTTCTCTCACTCTCAGCATTCCCCAATTGCACATAGTTCTTTGTCTACAGCTAAAGACCAGCGAGCTTTTCCCTTTCCTTGTTAGCATGTCCATTGGTGTCTTGGTTGGTCAGATCTCCTTTAGGCAGCCATGTTGGTGAGACTTTATGGGTATAGCCTCTCTGTCATTTCTAGAGACAAAATTTCACAGCAAACTTCCTGCTTCCCCGGCTCTTACAATCTTTCCAGCTCTTCTGCAATGATCCCTGAGGCTCGGGTGCAGGGATTGCATTGTAGATGTGTAAGCTGGGACTGGGTACCACAGTCTCTTGTTTGCTGCATTTTTTATTGGTTGTGGTTTTCTGTAAGGATCTCCTTGGTAGAATGTTTTAATGAAGCTGCCTAGACCATTGGCTGGATAATTTTAAATTACTAAGTCTATCTCTTTATTACAAATTGAGTCAGACATTTTGAAATATTTTTTAGCAAATTAGTTTATCAATTTACCTAGCTATCCAGCTCCACTAGTCTGTCTAGTTTTATAACAAATCATATAATTTGTTGACATATACTTTATATAGTTATCCATTGTATTTATTTATAATATCTTTTATTTCCCTATGACTGGCAGTATTATTCTTTCTTTAATTTCTGATTTTAGTAATTTAATTGTCTACCCAAGGTCAGCATGACTAGATGTTTATCAATAACAGCAATCTGTTATTAATTTTTTTCAGCCAGTTTTCCACTTTTTGTTTGCTTGTTTTTGGTTTTGTTTTTTGAGACAAGGTTTCTCTGTGTAGCCTTGACTGTCCTGGAACTAGCTGGCCTGAAACTCACAGAGATCTGACTGCCTGACTTTTTTTTAAAATTTATTCTTATTTATGTGCATGTGTATGTAGGTGCCTGAGGAGGCCAGAAAAGGTCATTGGGTTCTCTGGAATTAGAGTTACATTATAAGAATTCACTGACAGGAGGGCTAGGAATTGAGCTTGGGACCTCTGCAAGAGCAGAAAATGCTCCTAACTACTGAGTCATCACTCCCGCCCTTTAAAAAAAAATCTTTTTTTAATTTTTTAATGACTTCTTTATTCTTATTATGTCTTATGTGGGTATCAGGTCCCCTGGAGTTACAGATAGTTGTGAGCTGCCATGTGCATGCTCTTAATCACTGGGCCATCTCTCCAGGCCCAGTTTTCGATATCTAGTTCATGTATTTCTTCTATTTATTTATTTATTTATACAGTATCCTGCCTGTAGGCCAGAAGAGGGCATCAGATCTCATTACAGATGGTTATGAGCCACCATGTGGTTGCTGGGAATTGAACTCAGGACCTTTGGAAGAGCAGTCAGTGCTCTTAACCACTGAGCCAACTCTCCAGCCCCATGTATTTCTTCTTTAATCTTATTTTCCTCATCTTCTTGCTTTGTGTTTACTTTGCTCTTCTCCTTAAGGATCTTATAGAAGAAAGCTCAGATAATAACTTTAGATTTTCTCCTTCTTTTCTAAGTGCTGGAATGTATAAAGCTCTCTTTCCCACCATGCAGCGTATTTGCTGGATGTCGCAGACTCTAGCATACTGCGCTTTCATTGCCATTTATTTCAAAGTATTTTCTAGTTTTCTTCGTCATTTCTTCGTTGGACCATTCTTAAATTGTTTTGTTCATTTGTCTCTTTAAGTGAGCTCTCATCATGGAGCCTAGGCTGGCCTCTAATTTCTAGCCATCATCCTGTGTCAGTCACAGACTGCTAGGATAATAGGTATATACCACCTTGTCTATCTTAGCCCATTGCTTATTTAGTAGCTTGTTATTGGGGACTCTGATCTCTGGGCTTGTTCCTAGATAACTTTAGGGTTACTTCTTTGCAGAAGAAACAATGAGAACAAGAAACAGTAACTAGCCAGGTAGGGCTGGGCCCCAGAGGCCCAGTTCCAAGGAGTCCTCTCTGGAGGCTAGGAATGCTAGAGGAGAACTCTGTTTCCTTGTCTCCTGCTCGCACACCTTTGCCAAAAGTCTGGACGCAAGTCAGTGACTGAAACTGAGGGGAGGCATCTGGACCCCAGGTGGGACACCTGAACTGACAAGTCCAGGCCCCTCCCCATGCCTCACCCAGTTCCTAGCACAAATCTCTGAAAGGTTCCCAGGCCTAAAGCTTTCTGGTGCTCTCTGATTCTCTCTGTGTCCTTCTCTTAACGCAAGCCCTACATCGCACTTTTCTGAAAGCCATAAAAAAACAGAAGCATATCATTTATTTTTCATATATTTGTGCAATGCTCACATTTCCTTGTTATTTTTGTTTTGTTGTGTTCTGTTTTATTAAAACATAGTCTCATAGATCCTGAACTGGCCTTAAGCTTGCCCTGTAGCCAAGGATGGCCTTGAACTGCTGATCCTCCAGTGTCTAACTTGCAAGTGTGTGTTCCTCCACACTTGGTTTATATGATGCTGGGGATTGAACCCAGGATTTCATGCACACTGGACAAACTCTACCAGTTCATTGGGTAGCTGTGTTTGTTTGCCATGCCCCGCACCACTAAGCTACACCACCAGCCCTTGGTGTTTAATATAAGTACGTTGAGGCTACAGGAGTACTCTGTTGATGTGAAGCCCTTTCAGCTTAGTGGGGCTCATTTTGTGATCTACCATCAATCTAGTCCAGAGGATATTGCTTGTGTGCTCAAGAAAATGGGGTCCCACTGCTGGAGTGGAGTGTTCTATAGGCATCAGTAGGCCTGTATGATTAAGATGCTGTTCACATCTAATGTCTCCTTGTTGATCTTCTACCCACTTACTTTATTCATTGCTGAGGATAGGACATTGAGGCCTGCTGCTATTGAATTGTCTGTTTTGCTAGTTTTTAATTTATGTGTTTTGAGACTCAGTTGTTAGGTTCATGTATGTTAGTAACTGTTATATACTTAAATGTTATATATATATATATAGTTATATCTTTCTTATGATGTTATAAAGTGATCCTCCTTGTCTCTAATAACAGTTTTTGTGCTGAAATATGTTTTTTTTTTCTCTAGTGCCAAGACCAAGAGATTAACATCCAGCATAGAGTGGAGGGCAGGGCTCACAAGCCTCCACCCCAGCTGAGGAGCTATTGACAATTAATGGCTACAAGGGGAGGAAGGGTCACTTTTCTTTAGGGGTATGGTTGGTCCCTGGTGTATCAACCATGCTCCAGTGGGTGACCCCATACTGCGCTTATATGAGCAACAAAATTTGAATTCAATGGAATATAAAAAGAAAGATTTTTTAAAAGAGAACGTGAAGTTGGCAAGGAGAGGATTAAATAGCCTCAAAATACATTGTAGGCAAAGGACCAGATAAACAGATGATGGACATCAGAGATGCAGCTCATAGAGAAGAGAAATCTAGTCACACAGACTGACTAACAGGGTCTCTCATGTCCACAGAGTTGAAGAGATCAAGGAAGATCTAGAATCCCAAAGCAGGGTCAAAGGCAGATACAGAGAACCTGAAAGAAGTTGATACTAAAGGACCAGCCTGGATTGATTTGATACCCGGAAACCAAGAAAGCACTTGGATTTTCTGCGTTCATGACCTGCGTTAATCCAGAATCTGTGACAAGGATTACACAGCCTAGGGAGCTAACCAGCCCAGTTGTAAAAGCAAGAAATACTCTATGTGACTAACTTACCACCAGCTACCTGAGTTCTGTTTCATGTGTGATCCTCTCAGCATGCTCTCATGATGCTGATTTATCTCAGTGGTTACAATGATGCCAGCTAGTTGTGAAAAGCTGATTCCTAAATAGCTATCTGAGGAGGGGAGAGTGCAGTTGGCTCCAGATTCAATAGCAAATTGTCTTTGCCCCTAAGGAATTCTGAAATGTCACTGATTAGTCACCATAGAGTAGAGAACACACGTTTTCTGTGTGGTTTAGCTTTTCTTTATAGTAGTAGATTACTTTCGTAATGAAATAATAACTTTTTCGTGTGTACAGTAAACACTGATTAAAACTTAAATATGTATGTTCATTTTAATATGAAGCAAGTTTTTGTTTTGTTTTGTTTTTTAGAGACAGGACTCTCTATGTAGTCCAGGCTGACCACACACTCAGGACCCTTCTGTTCTCAGCCTTCCAAGCGCTGGGATTACAGGGATGTGTCCTGGTGCCAAGCTAATTACATTGTTCATGTTAAGTTCTCTGATTGGAGTTCCAGTGTTGTAACATAAATTACCTGACACCTATAACATATATTACAGGATGCCTGAAAACCTAGATTCCTGGGCACCCTTAGTTACACTCCTACATTGTTGTCCCTTCATGCTCACAGCACTGGGGTCCCTAATGTGGAAGCATTATGCTGAATCCTTCCATCCCTTTCAGCAAGCAGGGAAGGAACAAGAAATAATGGGAACAGTGATGGCCAGTGCCAAGGAGAATCTGAGGCTTCTGAATAGCAGCAAAACCTTCGTTAAGCGTGTGTGCCCCCTAGTTACCTGCATATGTGCATTCCTGGATCTGTGACTCCTTCAGCTATCCTTTCACTCCCGAGGAGGGTACCCACTCATTCGCCCATAAGGAAATTCTTCAGAATCAAGTGGGTGGTAATTGCTTACTGTTATCTGCCTACTGCACTGAAAGGGTTATAACTGCAATCTGGAGGAAAACTTTCATGATAAGAAACAAACAAACAAAACCCCTCAGCATTTCTAGAAGTAGCACCACTTCCAAGTTGGAATCAAAGTCAAACCATAGCCTTCTCACAATATTGCTCTGTCATGCTCACCAAGGTGTTACATTTCTAAAGCAAAATCAGACTTGACTTAAAGAGAAGAAGAAAGTAAGAGTTTGACAGCAGGACGGATTACCCTGATCCATGGCTGAGTAGCAGATTTGTAACCGTTTTGCTTTGCCCTGTGAGGGGCCCTTCTCACTGTAGCTCTGCTTATTGTGCCCTCCTGGTTCTCTACTGTTTCTGTCTGCTCAACTCAGATTTAGAAATATAGGTGTAGACAACGGGAAGTATCTAAAATCCACTTCAGCTGAGGAAATTGAAGCCTGGGGTGTGAATTAAATCTCCCAGTGTTAGCTGAATAAAGACTGCTAGTCCTGCCTCTTCATTTTGTGCCCTTTGCTTCAAAAATAGCATTCATTTGTTTATTCAGACTTATTGGGAATGACATCTATCAACAGCTTCCCTTAGTTAAACAGCATGGACTCCCAGTCTCTGCACTCCTGATCTCCATTTGTTTTCCCGATTTCTGGACTCCTGATCTCAGGTTGGCACTTTTATGGGGAGGGTGCCACAAAGTATGTATAATATTCTAATAAATACACATTACAAAGACAATCTAATCTTTTTAAGACCTATAAATGATTTGGCATAATAAATACCATAGGAGCATTAATTTCTTGGATTAAATTTATTCATTGCAGGGCATGGTGGCTCCAGCCTAAAATCTCAGCTAGAAAGGTGGATGCAGGAGGACTGTCTGGAATATGAGGTCAACCTGTCTCATAAACTAAACGACAAAAGATGTTTGTTCATTCATGATGCTCAATAACATCTGACAAAGGGAGGAGAAGACTGCTGAATAATAACTCACGAAAATCATCAGCCTTAGTTCTACTCAGAAAACTAACTTAGAAACCGGGCATGGTGTCACTTGCCAGTAATCTCAGTGCTCGAGAGGTAGAGACAGAAGGCTAGGAGGATAGGAGGTTCAAGGGCAGCCTGAGCGAGAGAGCAAAACATTGCCTAAAAAATATTTCAAAATTACATCTAAATTAGTACCAAATGCTGCAGAAACTCTATTGTCCTGGAGTGCAGAAAAAAAGGGTGTATAGCCCAACCATGTAAAGGATAAGCTGGGTGATCTGGGCTAAACCACTTAAACTTCTCTGGTCTTAACTTCATTGTGCATAAAATGAAAATTCTGAGGCCGAGCGGTGGTGGTGCACGCCTTTAATCCCAGCACTCGGGAGGCAGAGGCAGGCAGATCTCTGTGAGTTTGAGGCCAGACTGGGCTACAAGAGCTAGTTCCAGGACAGGAACCAAAAAGCTATGGAGAAACCCTGTCTCGAAAATAAAAAAAAAAAAAAAAAAAAAAAAAAAAGAAAAGGAAAATCTGAAAAACAGTTATGAGGATCAAATCAATTAATGCATGAAAGATTGTTTCAGTTCAAAAGTCAGAGACTATATGTACCAGGATGGCAAAAAACTATATGTGTTGTATCTCTGGCATCTAACATTGCCTGACATATGGTAAGCAACCCATAAACATTAAATGAATTCATGATTTAAAAAATGAAGATGATTATAAGGGAAATATTTATGAAGGAATAAAGTCAAGTATATAAGTAGACCAGATGCGGGCACAAACGTCTCCACTTCTGACTAAAAATGATTGGCATCTCTCCATTCTCAAAAAGAGGCAGAGATAATATAAGCAAAGAAAGATTGGTTATTGGCCAGTCCCTAACTCTGTCCCTGTTAGTTCTAGTCCAATCATTCCCATCTCTCCTACTACTGAATTTTTTTTTTATGAAATATTTTATTTTTATTTAGAATTTTTTTTCAGATGGAATATCATATAGCCCAGGCTGGCCTTGAACTTACTGTGTAGCCGAGGATGGCCTTGAACTTCTGATTCTCCTGCCTCCCCCTCCCAAGTGCTGGGATGACAGGTATCATCATACATGGTCTTACGTGGTGCTGGGGATCCAGTCCAGGGCTTTGGGTATGGCTGGCAGGCATGGTACCAACTGAGCGACATCCCCAGTCGGAGTTCAGGAGTTTTGTTTTTTTTTTTATTTTTTATTTTATTTTTCATTTATTTTATTTTATTTTTTTTAATTTATTTATTTATTAAGGATTTCTGCCTCGTCCCCACAACCGCTTCCCATTTCCCTCCCCCTCCCCCAATCAAGTCCCCCCCCCCCCATCTGCTCGAAGAGCAATCAGGGTTCCCTGACCTGTGGGAAGCCCAAGGACTGCCCACCTCTATCCAGGTCTCGTAAGGTGAGCATTCAAACTGCCTAGGCTTCCACAAAGCAGTGTTTCGGTTTCTCAGGAAATTCGGGATCAACCTACCCCTGGATCCAGCAATACCACTCTTGGGAATATACCCAAGAGAGGCCCTATCATACAACAAAAGTATATGCTCAACTATGTTCATGGCAGCATTGTTTGTAATAGCCAGAACCTGGAAACAACCTAGATGCCCTTCAACGGAAGAATGGATGAAGAAAGTATGGAATATATACATATTAGAGTATTACTCAGCAGTAAAAAACAAGGACTTCTTGAATTTTGCATACAAATGGATGGAAATAGAAAACACTATCCTGAGTGAGGTAAGCCAGACCCAAAAAGAGGAACATGGGATGTACTCACTCATATTTGGTTTCTAGCCATAAATAAAGGACATTGAGCCTATAATTCATGTTCCTACTACTGAATTTTTAAAAGCATGTCATTGCACATGGACCCCATCAATTTCAGAATCATCAAGCCATCATATCGCATGCTTTTTTTTTTTTTTTTTTTTTGGTTTTTCGAGACAGGGTTTCTCTGTGGTTTTGGAGCCTGTCCTGGAACTA
The DNA here is from genome assembly GCF_018167655.1 of Microtus oregoni. Classification (NCBI taxonomy): domain Eukaryota; kingdom Metazoa; phylum Chordata; class Mammalia; order Rodentia; family Cricetidae; genus Microtus; species Microtus oregoni. The sequence continues at coordinate 57,782,898 of NW_024543063.1, read as the reverse complement.
GCTCTTGTAGACCAGGCTGGTCTCGAACTCACAGAGATCTGCCTGCCTCTGCCTCCCGAGTGCTGGGATTAAAGGCGTGTGCCACCACCGCCCGGCTCACGTGCTTTGATTAAGACTTGTATATATAGCCAGGTGGTGGTGGCACAGGCCTTTAATCCTAGTACTTGGGAGGCAGAGGCAGATGGATCTCTGAATTTGAGGCCAGACTGGTCTACAGAGCAAGTTCTGGGACAGCCAGGGCTACACAGAGAAACCCTGTCTCCAAAAATAAACAAATAAAAACAACAACAAAAACATTAAAAACAAAAAGATTTATATATGTCTTCTCTTTGGTCATTAAAAACCAGCACTGTCTTTCATTTGTATTATATGTGACTAGACCAGAGTTCTTTCTGCTCTTATCCCTCTCCAGAGTCTAGAGTAACCAGGGAGAAAGTTGGCAGACTAAATGACAGCTTAAGAAGGTCAGTGAAAATTTCTTTTACTTCAAGTTCTAAATTATAACAGCCAAATGCCTTGAGGATAGGGGATCTGTTTACAGTTGTGTTGATCTGAATTGTCCTCTGCCAGTCTTATATCTGTTTTTCATCATACACACAGGAATTTCATTAAAATGTTCTTCTCTGTCATACAGACCAGGATTTTGTAGGCCTTTGGAGGAAGAGATTCATGCCTACATATAAACTAAGAAGCCACACTGCCTCAATGGAACGCATGTCCTTAGTACCTGGCAGACCTATAGAACACTTCAGAGCACACACGCTTTGAAGCACCCAAACAAAATTCAAAATGCTTAGTCTAGACAATCACCTTCAATTCACTTAGAAAGTCTCAGCTAATTGGCAGCCTCTACCCCCTCCAGTACAGATCAAGCACACTGGTCAGATAAAAATCCACCTTTTTGGAGGAACAAAGACAGTTCTACTTGGGCTGGAGAGCTGGCTCAGTGGTTACAAGCACTTACTGCCCTTGCAGAGGACCTTGGGTCACCTCCCAGCACCCACATGGTGGCTCACAACCATCTGCAACTCCAGTTCCAGGGGAATCTGATGCAACTCTTTTGACTTTGGTGGGCAGCAGGAACATGCATGGTCCCTATATATATATACATACAGGCAAAACATGTAAACACATAAAATAACTTTAAAAATTAGAAAAAGAAGGAAACATTAGTTAAAAAAAGAATTCTACTTGCAAAAAAAAACATTGTGATGATAAATAAGGCTTTGATCTTTGAAGGTTACAGAAGACTAATGAGCTAATGTGTAAAATGTGTTTGAATTGCGTGTGTGCAAAAGGCTCTATGGAGACAGGAGATATGAGGATGCAAGAAACCTCTGTGTTTAGAGATCCCCTGTCTTCTGAAGAACAGAGTAAGTTTTACATAAACTACTTGCAAATGTGTATGTTAAAATTCATTCTGTCAAACCAGCCAAGATAGGTTGAAGAATGTTTGTTGTTATTTCCATCATAACAAATAAAAATTTAAGCTTCTGACAAAAGATTTCCCAAGAAACTTCCAACACAAAACCATGACTATTAGGTAATGCCCTCATATTAGGACAAACTTCAATGTCAAGTTCAGCTCTTGGTCAATCTTGCAAGAAAGCTCTAGTCCTTGCCCCTTCCAATACTCCAAAGGCATCCCTGTGGGGTTCCTTTGCTATCCTAATTGACAAATAATTAAAAATTTAAAATCACAAAGCACATTCTCTTTGGGGGTACCTTGTCAGAGCCCAGTGCTAGCCCGGACCCTCAATTATTTCTCTCGACCAGACCCCATTATAAACTCTCTCTGGACCGGCGTGGAGGTGTGGGAATAAAGACACAACTCACATGGCTTTATTGGGAGGGAGATTCTCAGTGGTCCCTCATGAAGTCCTGAGTTCACATCCTGAGGAATTCCTCTCATTTATTCTCCAAACAGCTTTTATACCAAAACATAAACTGAGTGGGAAATACACCAGTATTCTGTCTCCTAGGTAACCAGGTGAATGGCATTTTGTCACTTCTGCCTCTACCTGTCTGCTGTCACTAGGCTTGAATCAGCATCTCTATAAGGCATCCTCTAAATTACAAAGAAAGGAGCAACAACATCCTGACCTTTTGTTAGGGCAGTGACAGCCTGTCTGCAGGGCTGTGTGACCACCTCAGGTGGGGCCCTATGGCTTCAGAGCCTGGCTGCCACACCATATAGAAGTATGGGCCTACAGTACCTGAGCCATCAAAGTATATTCAACAAATAATGTTAACAACTGTGACCATATAATGGATTTTTATAACTTAAGAGTTCAATTCAGTGACATGCAAACATTTCTAAGCTTCTTCAGGCAAGTCCTTTCTCTTAAAAGTATACAAAAATCTTATTTCTTCCTGAGTCATCTCATCTCTTTTTTTTTCATCTCATCTCTTGCACTTAACAATTTTACATAGGAAAATTAATTTTTCATGAACCCTCCAAAATAATAAAGTGAGACACAAAAGTTAGCCAAAGTACTTTTTTCTGGTTGGGATGTCAAAAACATTGGGTATATTCTCTTCTCATAGATGCCTGTTGGCCAATAAGTCTCCCATTTGTTGGTTCAAAATCAGTATCATTTTGTCATAGAACTTTACTTGATGACATCATCTTCTTGAACTCATTGAATCTTAAATATTTTCTAGAATAATCAAGTGAAAAATTTGTCTTAGGAAAAAAGCCCAAATGGCAGAGATAGGAAGAGGATATATATATATATATATATATATATATATATATATATATATAAATTGATTAAGCTCTTGCTCCTCCTTAGGTGACTTTAGTTAAAAAATACAATGACAACCAGAGGACAAGGGCCATTCTTGACCTTTTGGGACACAAAGGAAACCCTTTTCTTCAAGGAGCTTACATTCCAAAGAATATTAGGAATCACTTGAGGGAGAAATCTAAATCGTTCTAAAAAATCATTCTAAAAGTGATCCCTCGGCACCACCTCAGACTTACTGAGATAGGGATTTCAGAAATGGAACTACAGAATCTAAATTTTAAATATAAATATAAAGCATCTCAGGTAGTTCTATAGATAATAATGCTTGAGAACCACAGCACTGGTGATCTGAGAGACATGCACAGAATGTATCAGAAAAAAATCAGTTGAGGGATTATCTTTTAGAGACATAGAAAAGGAAAGAGGAAAATTGAGATCACCTACCTAAAGCCCATGCTGGATGAGAGCTGGGATCTTCTTCAAGTCATGAATCCCTATTCTCAAGAAGTAGAAGACTTTGCAGATATTACTTCCATGAAGTATGCAAGATATTCCAAGTACCTTTAGGGTTAAAAATATGACATAAAATGTCTGTGTAGTGTAGTATGATAAACATTTGACTAAGGGGTGAGAACTCTTTTCTGATTAAAAAAAATCATCAGAAAAATATAATTCTGAGAATCATATGAAATAAAATCAAAGAGATTCTGTCTGTGGTCTAGGAATCCTAGCTTTTAATATTAGAACTATAATTTCCTCATTCCCACAGGAATTAATTGTGGACCAATTTAATATAGCTGGAATTTTTATTACTTCTACTTCACAGAAAACTGAGATATTCTCATCCTTTCTTCCTTTGGGGGAATCAACATATGCCTGGGTTTGAGATTTCGGCTTTCCGATCTGAGCATGATTTACATGTGGATACAGCATGCTGCTTTCAACAGTTCAGAAAACTGCAAAGATTCGTGGACTTGTTAATGAGTTTGCTGACCATGAACAATTTACTCAAGCCACCGTGGGGGCTCAGCTTGTTCATCTGTAAAATGGGTAGCCAGTTGTATCTTATTAAACCAAAACGCCCAAGACCTTGTAAGAACTCTCTGAAATAAAAGGGCTTATTGAGGGGCTGGAGAGATGGCTCAGTGGTTAAGAGCATTGCCTGCTCTTTCAAAGGTCCTGAGTTCAATTCCCAGAAACCACATGGTGGCTCACAACCATCTGTAATGAGGCCTGGTGCCCTCTTCTGGCCTGCAGGGGTACGTGTAGGCAGAACACTGTATACATAATAAATAAATAAATAAATATTTAAAAAAAATAAATAAATAAAAGGGCTTATTGAGCCATTACTGACGCTAGCAGAAAAATAGATGAGTAGGTGCTGGGACAGATTCTACAACCACCACCATCCGGGCTATAACGTTAATCCCCCAGCTCCAAAACGTCAGAGTACTTTACAAAGCAAACATTGCTACATACATATTATTTACATTGGGTCTACATTGGGTACTGGTAACAAGGGTGGGATTACCTGAAACAGCAAAGGTTTTGCCATGGGAGAACAACTAGGAAAGAAGCCAGGGCCTCTTGATTGGCTGGGGCTGCAAGAAGGATACATTGGCACCTAGGCAGTCAGGGCAGGCTTCAGTGAAGGTTTTAAAGTACATTCAAGAACATAAAAACAGTCTTTTGTGCTCTGGGGTCCATTGCTTGCTACTGATTTAATCTCCCCAACCATCTCTCTTTTCTTTCATCCCGTGGCCCTTTGTAATTAAATGTAGGACATCTCGGAATGTTTCTCTTATCAATCTGTCTTCCTGGCCTAGGCTCTTGCCGCTCATCCATGACGCTTCCCACACTAGTCCTAACTGAGGTTTATGTGGGAGGATCACATGGGATCATTTTCGTGAAAGTGCTCCGTAAGCTGTAAAGCACTATACAGATGAAGTGGATTATTATTAGTCTTTTATGAAACTCAGCCATAAAGACGCAAAGTGACCCAGAAAAAAGAAAACAGGGTAGGCCAATCTGAAATACATCTACAGTGTTGGAACACAGCCTTCATACACAGTCGGTGGGTTCTTAATAAGTACTGAGGGAGCGAAGAAAAACTCCAAGCACAGGCTCATGCCTCTGCCACATAAGGACCGAAAGCAAGTAGAGAGACACACACTTAGAGTCAGGGATAGGGCTTCACACACAACCAGAATGCCCCAAAGAGCATACGGTTTTCACGTGTAAGTTACCTGGCATGAAAGAACACTAAATACATTTAATAGAGTAAAGCCATGCTCCACCCTCACCCCAAGCACACAATGAGACAGTTATGTCTTTACCTTCCATCCTTCAAATGCAGTCTTGTAGAAATAGCAGACCCTTAGTAAGACTGAAACTTGCCCTGCATCTGGTTCATGGTAGATCTTCACAACTACTCCAGCAACCTCTGAGGAAGCAAGGTCTGTTTGGGATCTGCAAAGACGATTTTAGTGAGACTCGATTTTAAGTCAAATCAGATTCATCCTTTAATACTAACCCCACCCAGCAGAAACAGGAAAGGAGATGGGGGATTACTTATCTGCTGTATAAAACAACTCTCTATAGAATATTTTGTCACTTTCCTCTGATAGAAAGGATATGACTCAAATTTAAATATTCCAATTGTATTGAGTATAACTTTTGACAGCCATTTGTAGAATGAGGCAACCCCACAGTGGGAGACACCAAACTTAAAAAATGCAGTAGAAAAATATTTTTTTCTGGGTGGGCCTTAATTGCCTTTTCTTCCCCCATTGCAAATGTATTTTTATTCTGGGTGACATTTTCAAAACAGGAGTTTTTTTTCCCCATTGTTGAAATGAAGCAAACAAGTTTACTTTCAGAGTCTCAGAAATGCCCAGCATGGGGGACAGGGTGGGGACATGTTTTCCACTGGCCATTTGCCTGTTTTTTCCTTGGGCAGCCTTGCCTGTTGGCTCCTCTAGGAAGGCCCCTGGGGCTGCCTGGTGGAACTGATTGTAAAACAATCTTGTGCAGTAAGAATGAATGTCTCCAGTCTCTCCAAGACCACCCAGAACATGACCAATCTTTGGCAACTGTCTACGGGTTTCCCCAGTGTTGGGTTAGCTCTGGTTTCTGAGTCTTTGAGACAACATGGCCATGGGTATATTTCTTCTTGTAGTTTGTTACTTTAAGACAAAAGAGGAAGACACCTCTCCTCTCATCAAAAACCTATGAAGAATTCACTTCATCAGTTTATGTTCTTTCTGGGAATACAAGAATACAAGAACCAAGCAAAACCGGCCATGCTAGAGAGAAAAATTTAAGGAAACAAACATTTGCTAGAGGCTTTCATGAACGACTGTCCCTGGGCCTTTGGCATCAAGCCATCCTAGGATGGTAACCATCTCTAGCATCCACAGCGAGGGTGGGAATCTCAGAGTAAGGCTCACGTTGGCCCAGGAAGGCAAAAACTCCTGCGGAGCAGGCCGTGCTTCTTCTCAGCCTGCTGCGTTCCTCTCCACGAGCCCCGCCTCTGTACACTAGATGCTCAATAAATGCGGGCCCGAGTCCGTCCCTGGCGCCCAGCCTTGTATTCTGGCCTGCGCAGGTTTATTCTGACTCGCTACCTCCTCACGTCTGCTGAGGTACTAGAGCTCGGCTAGGGGCTATGTCTCCGGCCGTAGGAGAATAATTAGAAAGGCGAGCTGCCGGAGACACCAAGCCAGAGCCCGGGAAACCGGGAAGCAGGAGGCACGGGCGGCGGGCTAGGGGCCACCTGACCGCCGCGCTCCGCTTGACAGAAGGCGGGCCCGGCGGCGCTCGAGACCGGCCGGGGTGGGGCGGGGTGGGGCGCGAGCGCGCGCCCGGCCCCAGGCCCCGCCCTCCCCAGCCCCGCACGCACCCCGAGGCGCGGGGGGGAAAGGGGGGAAGGGGACCCGAGAGCCGGCCGCGCCTCGCGCGCGCGCCCGCTAGGTGACGCGGCCCGCGGGCATGCGCCCCGCCCCCGCCCGCGCCGTCCCCCGGGCCCGGCGCGCGGCCCTGCTGACGTCAGCGGCGGCTGGCTGAGCGCTGCGCAGGACCTGGCGCACTCGCGCGCGGCGCTCGCCTCGCCCCCTCCCCGCCCGTCCGCCCGCCCCGGCGCGCGCGCGCGTGCCCTGCCCTCCCTGCCCGCCTCTTCTCGCGCTCCCCGCTGGCCGCGGCCCCCTCGCGCTCTCCCCGTCTCCTGGCCGCTCTCCGCCAAGCGATGCGAGCTCTGGGCCCCGGCGACGCCGCCTCCCGCTAGAGATCTGCCCCCACCCCGGCCCGACCCTCTTCCCAGCCTTGCCCCGCGCGCGGGGGTCGGAGAAGGCGCCGCGGACGCACCGACGGCCGAGGAGCGGCGGTGCACATGCACTAGCGGCACCCCCTAACTCACTCCCTCCACACCCCGCGCCGCCGCCGCCTCCACCTTCCCCGCCTCCGCCTCCTCCTCCTCCGCCTCCGGCAGCCGCGGCAGAAGGACCCACCCTGCCCCCCACCCCACCCTCCGCCGGCTCCTGCTGCGGATCCAGCCTCGACTCCTATTTTATTTATTTTGGGTCGTGCACTAGCCTCAGTGCCTGCAGCCCGCGCCTCCCGGGCCCGCGGGCGCCTCCTTCCTCGGCTCCGGAGCCCCAGAACCCGACCACCCTCACCTCGACACCCCCAGACCCCGACCAGCTGCCGCTTGTCTTCTCTGGAATCTTGATAGAGGCTGTCTTTTTTGGGGGGTTTTGGTCTTTCGACAATTTTGTTCCCAGCCAAGGAGAGGATATCGTGATTTTCTCCCCTTTGAGCCCAGGCTCTGCTCTTTGGGGGGGTGGGGGGCTCGCCGACCCGGGGAGTCGTGCCAGCCGAGTCGTGCGGGCTGTGGCAGGGAAGGGGCCACCATGGGATGTACTCTGAGCGCGGAGGAGAGAGCCGCCCTCGAGCGGAGCAAGGCGATTGAGAAAAACCTCAAAGAAGATGGCATCAGCGCCGCCAAAGACGTGAAATTACTCCTGCTGGGTAAGGACCTCGGTAGCCACCCCCGCTCCTCGACCCCGGCCGCTGTTTCCCCACCAGACTTGCGCCACGGGAGACCTGGTCCCGGAGTTGGCACCACTGTGTGCCCAGGAGCGCCCACCCCTCGCATGCTTTGAAGCCCCTTCCCATTCCTCTGAGCTGACACTCACCAGTTTTTCCCCCTCTCTGTGTCCCAACAGGGGCTGGAGAATCAGGAAAAAGCACCATTGTGAAGCAAATGAAGTAAGTCCCTCTGGCATTGGGATTTGTACTTTTATTAAGAATAATTTTCATACCGTTTTTATTGTCGTGCTCACCCACATTGCTCTCCAGGCCTGGATTTTAATTCGTGCACACAGAGACCTGGTTTTGCCTCCCCTCCCCCACTCCCTACGTTGGTTCTGGGTCCCCCACCCCAACTCCTGGAGTGGGTGTTTTGGGGGAGGGAAAGGGAGCGCCTGTAGTTGTATGAATGACAGTGTCCGCCATATTGATCAGAACATCACACTATTGGCGTGATTATGATCATAACTCTTGCTCGTGGAGTAGTTCGTGTGTTTCGCTGCCTCCATTTCTGTCTCGGCCTCCTTCCATTACTCCTCCCTCCACCCAACCCCTCGAATCCCACTTATCTTGGGGCAGTGATTTTGAACTTGACTAAAACATGGAGGGGACCCAGCCCTAGCAGATTGGGGTGGAAGAGCAAGTGTTTGCTGTTCATGAGTTTGGTGCTGAATTCCTGGAGGCTGTGACTTCGGCCCCCTCCCCCCAAATGAGAGCAAGGGTTAGGGGAGGGGGCGTGCACTAGGGGGAAAGGGTGGGTTTCCAAGCGGATGTGACAGACACAGCTTTATCCAAAGGCAGAGGTGGATGGGGGACGCTGTCTGTGGGGCTGAATGAAAGCAAGCCTTACCTGCCCTCCAACCCCTCTGCGCCCTGGCCTTCCAGCCTTTGCTCTCCTGACACCAGCAGTTTCCTGTCACCGTGTAGCCTTTGTCGTTTGTCCTTTTATTTATTTACACTCTGCTTAGGCCGGGCTCCCTGTAGTCTATCTTTAATGCGGATTTCAGGCCCCACTTGCCAACGCCCCCTTCTGCCTTAGATATCAGTTTCCCCTCCTAATTGACTGGAGGTGGATTTGAGTGATGGTTGAAAATTAAAACAAAATGGGATATTCCTTCCTTTCCACATTTCCCCAGTAAGGAGCCTCACCCCTCCTTCCCTCTCACTGGCTTGCTTCTTGCCCCATCCGCTTCACAGCTCCTAGTAAGCCTACACGCAGCTTTGCCAGAGGAGGGGTGGCCGGCAGGGAACAGGCGCATGCCTTCCGGACCTCCTGGCCCTGCTTCCGTTGGCCTGTCAGTCCAGGACGGAGGAGTTCGTTAGGACCGTTTAGTGAGGATTCCATGTCGCTTTGCTGTGACACCTTCGTGCACACACAGCTCCTAATTAGAGGTTGCTGTGCAGTAAACAAAAATGATTATTTTTCAACTTGACAGAATAGTCGAAGTAATTGCATCCCGTAGGAAAACAATGGAAAATAAAAACCCCTTTTGAGGGAAGGTGGGTGGGAGACAAATTGTGCTTGCGGTTTCAAAACCAAGAAGCAAAAATTCTTGCATGTGTAACAGGCATGACAAGCGAGTTCCAGGCGGCGCCATGATGGTAGGGAGTAGCGACTAGGAGACAGTTTTCCCCATCTGCTTGGCATGTTCTTATTTGCGTTCGAGAGCTCCCAGGGGCTTTCTTCTCACAGGCCCCTTCGGCTAGCCTCACCCTTCTGAGCCACCAGTAATTTGGCCTGGGGTTTCTCTGGGGCTTGTGCAGTCCAAATGGATGGGGAGGCGGGGCCTGGGGAATTGCTTTTTGCAACAAGGTGCATGTTGCATCTGCCTGGAGCACACGCGGGTCGGGGAAATGGCAAACCGCGCCACCTCTTTCTCCTTAGGGGGGCAGGTCTCAAAACTTCACGAATCTGTAATCCGCTGAGGCAGACTGAGAGTCTGATAGAAGCCTCGGCCTCCAGAGCTGGGGTGAGGTTTCAGGCGTTGCAAGTGGTGGACAGCGCCCAGCCGAGGCTGGAAATGTCGATGGGGTTGAGCTCGGCGGCGCTCGGCTCCGCTCGGCCTGGTCTGGGCGCGGGGCTCGGAGAATCTCGACAGTGTTCGGAACCCAGTCGGGGTCCAGACGGAGAGGGCCGAGTGGCTTCGGCTTCGGAGGGGCCCCCGAAGACATTCGGAAACCCTCGGAGAGGGGAGGGCAAACGAGGTGGTGGTGGGGAGGTGGGAAGGATGGCAAAGTAACTTTGCATCCACCTAAGCAGCTTGCTACCTGCTTTTCTTGAACATGCCCCATAAATTAGGTTGATTTAATAAGAAGTTTAAAAATATGTGCTGAGTCCCCTAACGGGTAACTTGCCTTTTTTATTCAAAGAAAGCTGAGCTCTCTGAGGAGATCTGTGTGCCACTTTAGAATGGAAATTCCTGATTAAGTCCTCCGGCATGAAATCTTAAAGGGAGACTGTAGACTTTCCGAGGAAAGTCCTGCGTGTCTTATACTGGGTTGCACTTGGGGGTGGGGGGAGTGGAGTGTCTGATGTTTGATTGATTTAAATCAGAAATCAGATCATTTTTCTCATTTTCTGCATTTCTCCTTTTCCTCACCGCCACGAGCACCTTTTCTGTGAAAACTGCGTATCGAAACAGATTTTTGTGATTGACTTTTGTTCCTTTTAAGAGCAAAATGCACCAAATCTCTTTAGGAAATACGCTAGGTTTGCTCAGAAAGGTTTCTGTCCATGCCAGTTTTGCACAAAAGACCCGACTGAACTGTCCTCCTGAAACATTCATGAATGGTAGTTTTTCCTATGAGCTTGGCTTAAAATAAGTCAGATCAGGGCCTCGTGCCAAACTGGATGCAGGACTTGTTTTATTAACCACAAAATGTGAGATTGGTGTCACTGTATCCCAGTGACAGATTCTTTGGAGTCCTCACTTCCAGAGATGGGTTTTGAGATCACCACTTGAGTGAGAGTCGTTTGTAGCCAGGAAGATTGTCCTCTCTGGGTGGGGCCAGGCCAGAAAGCCTTGGTAGCATTTGCAGAAAGCAATTTCCTGTTTCCCTGTGCAGTGTGATTGGTGACAAGCCTATCAGGCCATATGTGTAAGTTAGTTCAGATGCTGTGTTAGTCCATCGAGGCAGATGAGATTGGATGGTTACAGAGTCCTCTGTAGGTGACACCCTGTGGGAAGCCAGTGACTTCTAGTAGGGGTGGGGCCTGGAAGCACACAGTTCCTTGGCTTGGGAGGAAGAATATTGATATTCAGATGTTATCAGATCCTTTGTCATCAGCATTTTCAGAAGAGATGGGAGCCACTTCCCTCAGCTTGTGTTCTCATCCAGGTTGTGGTGTGCTGATTGGGAGGAGGAATAGGAGTATGTGCCTGTAGTAGCTGAGATGCAGCCATTAAGGACTGGCAGCAGATGCAGCTTAGAACAAAGTGTTACTGCCCTCATCAGCCTAGGAACATTACAAAGACTGACCTTTGGAATTTTTCTGCTCAATACAAGTCATAAGGGGAAAACTTACGTCATTTTCAGAAGCCTGATTCTCAAGTCTTTAAAATCTTTTGTAGTTTTATTGTGTATATGTGTGTGTGCATGTGTAGAGGGCAAATTTGTGGAGCCCACGCTTTCCTTCTACCTTTACATGGGTCCAGAGATCAAACTCAAGGTGCCTGCATGACAAGTACCTTTATCCATTGAATTATTTTGCCAGCGCTTCCCTCACCTCCATTTTTCTCTTTAGTGCGCGTGCTTGTGAATTAGTGTTTGGAAGATCTCTGTCATGCAGTACAAAGGGTTTCAGTTCTGAAAAGTCAACAGTGATTGAGATAGTGCAAATACAGTTTCACATGGCCTGTGCGCAACCAGTGCCTCCTTTTTGCTACATGACGTTTTAAATAACTTTGCTTGTTTTAGGGGTGAGCTTACCTGTGATAGAACCTTATCATTTTTCTGATAAGCAGTGATGCTTTTACACAGACTAATAAAAATTTTAAATAGAGTATAGATTTTACTGGATTTCTGAACCCTTATAGAAACTATCTTAGAATTAGTTTATGAAGCATAGAATCAATAGAATATCATTTTAACTGACTTCCCAGTTCCAACATGAAGTGACAAATGCTTGGGCCTGGTAATATAAAATGACCCCTGAAGCTGTTCTGAACATTATACTTAGCTTTGATTCAAGGTGCTGAGTTTACTAGGGTGCTTAGTTCATATTCTCTGGACCATCAGATTTTTGTTTTGTTTTAGTAATAGAGTTTGAAGTTTGCAGAAAGACCTGACTTGCTAGCTAGAAGATGTCACCTGTATAGACATTTCAGATATACATTCATTCTGGAGTACCTGTGCAGGGCAATTTTTAAACAAGTTTAAGGATTTGCCTATTGAAGATACCACTACTCATACAAATATCCCAACCCTTACAAGTGAGGGTTTAGGATACTACTCTGTCAGGGAAGGTGATGGTTTTGAAAGGTCATCTGCTGCCCAAAAGATGGTGATTTCCTCCTGCCGGCTGACCTTGACTTTACAACTGGGTGTCCAGACCATTGGTTGGCAGGTTCAAGCCTGTGTGCTGTCAGCATCTAGTAAGTGGCAGGCATTAACAGAGAGGGAGGTGGCAACTTGCAGCCATTACGTTGTGAAAGTACCGACATCTGAAAGGGCATTTCCTAGCCTTGCCCAAAGGCCTCTCGTGGAGGTAGCGGTCCACTGAGAGCTACTCTCTATACCATTGGCTTGTTGTTTCTGCAGTCCCTCCCCACTTGTGTTTCCATGTTTATCAAATAGATGCACCTTGCTCTCTGGAGATAGCGGAAATGTGAACAGAATATCAGGCCAGGTAGCATGAGCTGAGTTCTCCTCTGCTGGTGGACAGTGCTCTCTCCCCTCTTCCTGTTTGCTGAGCTGTAAATCCTAGCAGACTTCTTGCCAGACGATCAGCCAGCAGTTCACCTGATCTCATCAAGAGTTGGCTGTGCAATTCTGGAACCTTAGTGGATTCCGAGATGGAGCCTGTGTACTTGTGGAAAGGGCTGTTGTCATTAGATTAAGTAGGTGAAGCTTTATGCAGATTCACATGGCTGAAAAGGAATCCAGAATTTCTTCTCTGTGTATGGGAAACTGGATGAGTGCTCAGGTGCTGGCTTGGTTCTTTTAAACCTGAAACTCTTAGGTTCTTTCATGCATCGTAGGAGACCACATCTGTTACAGTTACGGCAACATCATTTGTGGTTTTCAGCTGCTTGTGGTATACTATGTCAATTAACTGGAGATTGGAGCAGAATAGGCTCTACTTTTCTGACATGTGCTCACATGAATGCATGGACTTGGTTCCCTGTATGCCAGAATAGGTTCCGTTAGAGCAGTGGTCCTCAACCTTCCTAATACTGCGATCCTTTAATACAGTACCTCATGTTGTAGTGACCCCCAACCAAGCATAAAACTATTTTCATTTCTACTTCATAACTGTAATTTGATCCTGTGATGAGTCGTAATGTAAATATTTTTGGAGATAGGTGTTTGCCAAAGGGTTCATGACTCACAGGTTGGTGACCACTGGGTTAGACTGTTATTGCAGGAGACCACCTTAACCTGAAAGGCAACTGGAAAGCCAATGATAGGGATGATTCCAGGATGAAAAAAAAAAAAAAAGAAATTAGGAAGGATTACTCTCAAAATTGACACTAGCAAAGAACAACTTTTAATTCTGAAAAAAGGGGGGGGGGAGTATAGATGTATGTGTGTGCATGTACATAACTCCATGTGCATTTGAAATTAGGTGTGGTAAGGGGATCAGTTCATATCTGCTGACTACCTAAAGGCCTAAAGCTGCTCCAATGAACTCCGTTCCAGGAATTTCTACCTTATCCCATTTCTACCTTATCCCAATATTCTGCCTCCTGGTCCTGGAAGAAAGGACACTGCTCAACAATCAACAATTAGTAGACGGAGCAAGAGAGGAAAGAGTGGTAGCCTGACTGGTCCAGGGGAATAGATAGCCTCTTGCTTAGAGAGCTGGTTGGCATGCATCTCTGGAATGGAGAAGGCTTAAGAACATTCTGCAGGCAGGCTGCTGGCTCCAAAATCTTGACTTTACTACCCATCAGATGTGTGAATTTAACTATTTACCTCTTGGCATCTTAACTTTCTTGCATGAAATGGAGTTGGTAATAAAGGCAACTATTTAGGGTGTAAGAGTGAAATGAGTTAACATAGGAAATAGACTTATAACAGTGCCAGGGACATAAAAATCATTATACAAAGGTTAGTTCAATTTTCATTCCTTTGATTGATTAGTGGGTGTTTCCTTCCCCTATGCAGTTCTCTTGTAAGTATAGGACATAGCTGACTTCTGAGCCATAGAAGAGGGGCACTGTGTTCACACTCTGCTCCTGGCCTCTTCCCCTTGCCTACTCTGCAGCACCACTTATATAACAAATCATGTTGTCATAACTGATGTGACATTTTTGATGGCGCAGCTGCTTCAGCCCAAGAGACTGGAGTAGTGCTGCAGAGTGGGAAGAGCAATGAAGCAGGAGTCCAGTCCAGCAGCTCCACCTCTGCTCTCCTGAGAGCTGGGCCAAGTGTACCCAACTTCCATAATGGTCTATGAAACTGAGAGTGTGGCATGATTTCTCTCTCTCTCTCTCTCTCTGCCTCTCCTTTCCCCCTGCTCCCCACCCTCCCCTCTCCAGCATCTTGCAACACTACACATAAGAACACCAATTCTGATTCTACCCTGAAAGGGTATGGGATGCCTATAAAAGCTCTTTTAACTGTACAGTAGAACCTAGGCCACAAAGCTTTGCCAGCCTGCAAAGGCATAGTTTAGGGAAGCATTTTGACAAAGCCATGGCTAATCAAACTTTTCATGTAGTTATGGTTCCCAGACCAAAGAGATAAATTCAAAAGAGTCCTGCTAGAATGGAACAGGCTGTCACTGGGAGAAGACAGAACCAGAGAGAAGGATGCTCAAAAGTGGAAGCAACCCTACCTTTCACTACGGAGGGCTGCATTTGAAGGAACATGTCTGGGGTCAGGTGCCAAGGGCAAGGAATCAGGGTAGGGAAGCGTGTTGTTATTTTCACTTGTTCTCTGGTTGACTCTGGGCAGATGATTTAGCCCTTCGGGGCCCAGCTGGTTTATCTCTTAACTGGTGTACTGTCTTTCACTGGGAAATTTCTCTAGTGTCTTTTCGAGTTCTAAGATAACAGTAAATGCAAAGAGAAACCTGGAAGCCTACAATGCAGTGGGGGGCAGTGGGAGTATTTACCACCCACAGCTTATCTGCTGAGCTGTCTTTAGTTCTAATATTCTTCACAGAGAAGAGGAAAAATATTGTGCTTGTCATAGAATTCTGTAAGACTAATAGAGTTTGCCCTTTGGTTTGTCAACTGTCTAGAAGCAAGTGAAATGGAGAATGGAGGGTAATATACAAGAATAAGACTCCACGGCCAAAGGTTTACCCTGAATCCGAGGTATGTCTTAAATCAAAATAGGTTCTTTAGAAGCTTGTTACCTGTAAACCAGGAGAGATGGCATGTACTTGTAAGCTCAAAAGAAACACCAGGGTCACTTCTGGGGTTCAACTCGGTTTCCACAGACACTTTGAAGTTTATATAGTAAGACTCTGTCTCAAAAGGAGAGGAAAATGAGGGGAAGTAGTACAGATAAGAATACCTTCCCTGTGCTTTAGAAGTTACCCTGGGTCATCTTCAACACCCCCACCCTGCACCCCATGCATATCACAAATTGTAAGTGAATTAGATGTTAATGTGCTTACTTCTTAGTAGACTGGGTGTCCCTTCCCCATCAAGTCTCCCAAAAGTAAAGATGATGACTTGTTTGCACATGTACTGTAACCCTGAGCCTAACACCTGGTGCAAAGAGTACTCACAGAATACTGACTGAAGAGAAGCGCAAAAAGAAATAAGGTGCACAGGAATGTACCTTGTTGTTCTGCATAAGTCAGAATAATATTGAAAGCTTTTATGCTATAGGTTTTCAATCTGTTATCTTCATTTGTAGTTTCTTATCGACCCATGAAGAAATAGCATTCTGTCTTACAGATGAGAGGCAGGGATCAGAGACGATTAAATGGCTTGCTCAATGTCGTACAAGTTAGTAAGTTTAGTGACAGGATTCACTCAGAAAATGATTTGTCTAATTCCAAACCACTCCTTTCCATTGTAACTCCACAGTAATTCTTAATAGATGACCGCCACTGGTGTGGGCAACGGACACTGGAATCTGGGCTCTGAAACCCATCTGTAAGTGGGATGGCATCTGTTTGGGCTGAGGTTGGTGACTGAGAGGCTAGCATGGGCCCAGTGGTGCTGATATCCTCTGAATGTAGTAGTGCTGGTGGTCCTCATGTATTGCATTGATTTGGACACAGTATTAATGTTCCTTAGTAACCACCCAGAGAGTTCCTGAAATCGTTTTCCATCACAGTTTTTGAAGTATAAGCCATGTTCCTGTGGCAGCAGAGAGAAACTGCTTCTGAAATTAGTGGCTTTGGTCCATGAAGGTGGCTTAGAGAAGACTGGGAAGACAAGAAGGAGATCTACCCACACACTCCTCCACAAGAGTGAGGACTGGGTATCGTGGAGGTAGAGAGGAAGGTCTTACTTAGTCCCTGTCCTTGAGGACCCCAGAGCTTCCTTGTAAGAGGCTCTTGTACTTGATGTCAGGAAGTCTGTGATGTCTGTGTGTGCAGTATCTATGTGAAGGCAGAAGGTGCCCTCTCAGGCAGAAAGTTCAAGGAGTCAGCTGAGAGGAAAAGAGCACGTGGGATGAAACCATAAATGGTAGTTAGCCATGTAGAAAAGTAAAGCCAGTAGAGGACCAAAATGTCCAAAGCCTGATGTCACCACGCAGAAGATCCTATCAATGTGAGGTAATTGGTTCTGACTCAGGCAGTGTGGGAAAAGAACGTTACAAAATGAGGGAGAGAGGTGAGACAGATCGTGGAAGGTCCAATGCACTGTGCTAATGACTGGATTTTATTCTGAAGATAAATTGCCGTCAAAAGGAAATAGGTGTCAAGATCAGAGAGGTGTCAAGATCAGAGGCTGGGAGAGCAGATGGAAAGGTACTAGTGCAATCCAGGTGGGAAATTGTCACGAACTAAGTTAAAGCAGTAGGAGTAGGTGGGCAGGGGTGGAGGGAAGACAGGAAGAAGGCGTATTTGGGCAGTGAGGTGACTGAACTTGCCTGAAGATTGGCTGAAAGATTGATTGAGGAGGAGCTTAGATTTTGAGAGTAATGACAAGAATGTGTTTAGGATTCCAAGTTGGGGTCTCTCGTGAAATGGTTGTTCATTCCTTTAGATAAGAAGAAGAAAAAGAGAAGATATAGGGAGAAAAATTATGTCCATATGGGCAGTAAGTGGTATGGAAGTTGGCCACTCAGCAGGCCAAGTGAGATGGGCCGAAAAGCATGTATACATACACACAGAGAACTCAGGAAAAATAATTTCCAAAGAAAGGCCTGAGAGATGGAAAGGAAAAGGGACACAAAGGAAGAGCAACATCATGAAAATAAAGGCAGTGGACACTGAAGGTGAAGTAGTGACTGTAGTTGAGTAAGATATTGTCAGAGAAGGGAAGGACTGGCAAGTGTCCATTGAGTCTTGCAAGTTGGTGATTTGAGCAAGAACAGTTTCAATGGAGTGATGGGAGAAAAGCCCAGCTATAGTAGGAGTTAAGTATGTGGATTTGGGACCTTGATAGGGTTATGAATGGAGACCTCCTTGTCCCTCACGCCGGTCTTAGAAGGAAGAAGACTAAGGTAAGGAGTGGCAAGGGAGGTGTGGGGACTGAGGAGGGCTCTGTTGTTATTGCTCTCTTGGCTAACATGGAAACCTGTGGGTGCAGGGGCTCAATGGAGGCAGAAATTGAAGGCACAAGAAAGAAGAAATGAAGGCAGCAGCAGAGTCCCCTTCCCAGTTCCTGAGGATAGGGTGCTTGAACTGGACATGGTCATGCATCACCTTCCCTGGTTCTGATGGGCCTGGAAGAGTGAGAACATGTGAGGAGCTTGGGGGAGGAGGCTTCTGCCGTCACATTTCTTCTCTCTGAAGTGAGAAGGAAAGCTTGCTCCTTTTCTGGAGTTCCAAGGGCTTGCCACAGTGGTTCTATTCGGACCACTCATCCATTCACATATTCAGTGTTTACCTACTTCCTGGTATGTGCTGGTCCAGCTTTTGTGCTAAGATATTCAGTGGTGCACAGGCAAATCTCCAGGAGATCGGGCAGCCTCCTCATAAGTAAATAACTGGTCATAGTAATAACAGACTGATTTTTTTTTTTTGTAACACCTTTGGGGCAGACAGACCTTAGGCTGGTCACAGAAGGTTCTAATCCATGCTCTCAGACAGCTGGATCCATCAGAGAGGACCGCCAGACGCACGAGGGTCATGCCTGCTCATCAGCTGGCAGCAATGGCAGGTTTAATTTGGACAGAAGCCTGGGTTGAATTGGGATGAGACTGGTTGGAGAAGTGAAAGTTCTGTAGATTCATATTTACTGGCTGCAACCTAATAGTGGGACAGCCTGTCACTGCTGCTCAAATATAGAAGTGGGCACATGATTCAGGACGTTCCAAGATGATTGACCTTCTCCCTCACAGGGGGTGGACATGTGACTTAAGACAGGCCTTTGTCGGGGAATTTTATGAAAAAGAAGCTGTTAGTTCCCAGTGGGAAGCTAAGAGGCTGAAGACCTGGAGCTGTCTGAGGCCAGACTTTCACACCTCCATGTCTCCTGCAGAGAGAAACTTGCTGACAGTGAGTTAGTTGAGCTTGAGAGAATGGAGAGAGAAGAGAGAGGAAGTGATGATGTTACTGCAGTTTCTGAAGTTGAAAGAACAAAGCAGATTCTGCTTTCCAATAACTTTCCCGACAATGTTTTCATTGTGGCCAACAGGATTAAACCCAGGCCCTTGCACAGTAGCCTGTGCAAGTATGTCTGCCACTGAGCTGTACTCCCAGCCCTATCAAAACTTATTTGAGCGGGATTTCTGTCACTTACAGCCATAATCACCCTGACAGAAGGATGGGAGCTTGCAAGGAGACCTAAGAGTACTAGGTGAAGCACAGAATCAGAGCTTGAATGTGGGGCCCTTGTAGGGAGTGGCTGTTTTATATCTGAAGAGTTGGGGGCTTTGGGGAAATGAGAAGTGACTAGAAAAGAGGAGTAAGTTGGTTTTGTAGGTTTTCCTGATCATTTAGGTGAAGAGATGGGGGGAGGGGGGAGAAAATCTTGGAGGCAGACCATATGAGACCTAGTATCTGATTGAACATAGGGATGAGAGCATCCTTCCAGTTTGAATCTGTGTGGATTCCCCTGGAATCCAAGCCAGCAGGCTGGAAATCAGAATAGCAGGAAAAGTCATGGCTAAGGAGAAACCAGGTCAAACCAGGAAGTTTAGGTTTCCCAGAGTCACTCTCTGGAAATGTTGAGCAGTTTGTTTGGGAAGAACTTCTTGAGCTTAGAGGAGGGGTCTAATCTATGAGAACTGGACTCAGTTTCCTTCCTGGTAGGATCTTGGAATAGGGTTGTCATTCCCTAAGGTGCATATGCAGATGGACAGGAGGAACCCACATGGTAGAAGTGAGCCAGGGCACCTACCTGCAGGGTCTCTGTGGGAAGCTCAGAGGGCAGAAGAGCTTGAGAAAGCTGAGGGTGCCAGGGGGAAGTGAGTGTCAGAGAGATAGTGAGGATTGAGTCAAAGCTCCGGTATTGTGTGATTCAAACAACTGACCCTTGAAAGAGAAATTTCAGTGGAGAAAAAGGACAGGAGCCAAACTCAAGAAAATCTCAGTGATAGAAAGAAATCTGTTCGGAGTCAAGAAATTCAAGTCCATGTGGTGTTGGCAAGATCCCTAACTTCTCAAGGGCTCTGCATGCTACATATAACATTTGGAACCTGGACTGGTTCAGTCTTGAGTTCATAATTTAAATCCTGCTATTCAGCAAAATAGATGCTCTTCTGGCAAGGAATCCATCCTTCTCCCATGGCCATCCCTAGCTGATATAATAGATAGAACAAAATTAACCTTTCAAGACTCTAGTGCTAAGTAAGAAAGAAACTGGAGCCTCAGGGAGTTGTGGAACTCGTACCTGTTGGTCCATATACTGTGTCCCCCGAGGCTGTGGAGCCCACCAGGTCAAATTGTGTTTCATACTGTTGGGGTTGCAGGAAGGAGCAGGTGCTGCTGTTCCGCAGGAGGCATGGTGATGATGACAAGAACACAAAGGCAGACAACTTATGGGGTATCTGGATGAATTCGCGTGGATAGAAGGAAGGCTTGTGGAGAACTCCAGCCAGGGCAGGAACCCATGTCTTAGGAGAGAGACTATCCTATCCTGGGGACACCAGTGGGCAGGGGCAAGAGACTCCTGCTGTATCTCCTCATTCTTCTACAGCCTTATCAGTGGAGGGCACTGAGGAAAGGTGGTAGAGTAACAGAGGGGAGACCCTAGTTTTGAGCACCCTTTTGTTCTCCTGCACCCCCATGTGCGGTTATATGCTATTTCTTCTTTGGCTGCTTCCTTAGAATTGTAACCATGAAGGGCCTTACTATTCTCTAATGTTGGCACGTGTGTGTTTATTTTACAAATACCAATGAAGAACCAGCTGCTTTGGGGCACTTTATACTCTTCCAAGAATAGAACTCAATAGGATAGGCAAACTTCTGTCTTCAGGACATGACAGTGTTAGGAAAGGAAGATAGTAAAGAAGTAAGGAAAATGAGGCTATTTCGTAGAGTGATGTGTGTCCCCGTGGAGGAAATTGGGGTTAAATAATGGAGGACAGTTAGGGAGAGAAGGGATAAGAAAACAGGCCAGGATGGAAAGGCCTGAGGCAGAAATCAGCAGAGGCAAAACTAATGAGGCTGGACCACAGGGTTGGGAAAGTGAGGCTCAGTAGAACTGAAGAGGCAGTTGGGGCAGCGTGTGGGCCTGGTGGCTGTGCAGTAGCACTTGGGTTTCACTATGGCTGCGGTGAGAGCTGTGACTGTATTAAAAGATCCCTGTAGGGCTGGTAAGGTAGCTCAGTGGCTGAAAGTGCCTGCGGCCAAGTCTGACAGCCCACAGGATGGAAGGAGAGATTTGACCGCACTGGTACTACAGACACACACACTTATGCACGCACACAGTGCACATGCATGCACGCACAGAGAAAGGGGATATAATGTCAGAATTAAATTTGTAAATCTAAAAGATTCCTCCATGTTCAGGGAAAGACAAAACCAAAGACTGAAATTGTATCAGTGGTGTCTAGGAACTGGGGTGTGGGTTGAGGGGAGGGATGAATTGTGAAGCATATAGGGGAACTTTTGTGGGAGATGAAACTATTCCTTGACTTAATTATTCTCGTGGTTACACAATTATGTATTTTTTCAAAAGGGTGAATTTACTCTGGGTAAACTATAGTTCATAAACTTGTCTAGTAAAATACGCAGGGTGCCATGTGTGATAGGACATACCTGTTATCACTGCACTCAGGAAGCTAAGGCAGGAAGATGACAGTTCATGGCCTGCCTAGGCTATAGAGAGAGACTGTCTCGGGAGGGGGCAGAGGGATGGGGTAAGAGATAGTTGAGGGTAAATATGATGAGAATGTATTATGTACATTTATGAAAATGTCAAGGATAATTTTTAACTAAAATTAAAAAAGAATCACAGTAAGCCTTAGCAAAACTGTCATATCTGCCGTGTGGAGGATGGTGGCAGGGAAGCCTGGAGGGAAAGGCCACCACACAGGGCAGTTCCTTCATCCAAGCCCTCCTTACAGTTTAGACTGCATTGCATGCTGTTCCTGGGGACTTCCTCGCATCGGTTTATTGATGTGTGTTCCTAGTTTTCCTGTTTACACAGCTTTCCTTTACAACTGGTTTATAAGCTGGAGTGGATGGAAGCCATCTGCTTCATGGTGCAGGCCACAGGGCATGCTTGTGACATTATTTCTTTAACATCCAAGTGGTTCTTTCAAGTTCCTCATCCCTTTGAGCCATGTCTAATCTGGCTGCACAGATGTCACTGTGTCCCCAGTTTATAGATGAAGAAACCAAGGCAAAAAAAAAAAAAAAAAAAGCATACGGCAGCATCCAGAAGCCTGAGCTGTGGAGATGTGGGGTTTGCCCTTTGCTTAGCCGTCAGCGTGGTATGTGGGGAAATTACTCAGTTTCTCCGAATCTCAGCTTAATCATTGACAAGAGACAAAAAATTAACACATTGCAAATACACTGTGAGGATTAAATGAGGTGGCACAGCTGAGAGTCGTTAGCACGTATCTCAGATTCCTCAAATGGTAGCTATTGGTATTTTTGTATCAAAATTGTTTATCCGAGTCAGCGTGGCCAGTGCCGCACAGTGGGATCCAGTATTTTTGTTCCTGGGGTGTTTTCTGCCATGGCAGAGCTAACTCAGGTCATTGTGTTCTTGTTACCAGTTGCTTAGTTCAGAGCTAACTACTTTTTGCCAACTCAGGTGCTTGCAACATAGTATTGATTATTTATGGTGCCCTCAGCATGCATGGCAGGACACTGAGGAAAGGTTTTAATAGTGAGTCAGAAGGATTTCCTCCTCTGCCCTTAGTGCAGAGCTGCCTCTGGAGTCGGTGCACTCTGCAGCCACACCAAGTAGGAACTGCTCTGGAGCTCAGACCAATGTGCAGGTCTGGGAAGACTCCTGAAAAGGATAACAGTGAAGCTGTCTTTAGAACTGGAGAGATGGCTTAGGAGTTAAGAGCTCTGCTTGTTCTAGACGACCCACAACTGTCTGTGACTCCAGTTCCAGGGATCTAGCCACGTACATGCAGACAAAACACCCATACATGTAAAATAAAAATTAATTAATTTAAAAAACAAAGTTTATTAAGGGCCTGGAGAGTTGACTCAGTAATTAAGAGCACTTGTTACATAGAACAGAATATGCACAAAATGCATTTTACATCTCTTTTGAATGTTTTTTTAAAGGCAGTGCTTAAGTAATTATCAGTAGGCGAAAAGGCAGGATGTTGCTAGTACCCAGTAATGTCTCTGAATGTCCCTTTTAGTGATAGCTCCCTTCTCACTCTCAAGGTCTGTGACCTTGGCTTTTCTGACAGCTGTTTCCATTCTTTCTATAGAGCTTACCACCAGTGTATGAAGCCCTTTCTTGCACTGTCTAGTATTTGCCTGAGTTTAACATAATTGGAACTCTACCACTAGATATCAAGTCTTGTGATCTTTCTATGTTATGTTTATAATATGTATCCAAACTGATATATATAGCTGGAATTTGTTCATTTTCATTGGTATATAATGTTATATAACGTTCTATATCGTTCATTATTATGGATTTTTAATGTTTTTATGGAGCATCCAGAAATATTTGTGAATATTTATGAAAGTATATTTAAGAAAATATATTATGTATTTCTGTGCTGTGTAGTACTTACTATTATACACCAAACATGACCGTTCCATTTTAAGTTTGGGCCAATTTCAAAGAATGTTAGAATGCTGCTTTGAATATATTCATATATGCAAGTGTGTGCTTGTGTATGTGCGTGTGTACATGTGTGTGTGTGTTTTCTGAGGTACGTGCATTTTGTAAAGGGTTCTGAAGTGGAAATGGCAGGGATTTTAACTGCAGGTCTTTCCACACACTGTGGCAATCACACTTTCTCTCACTCGTGGAGGAGATCCCTGTTGTCAGATCTTTTCTCTTCTGCAGCTTATGGGGTAATGGGTTCCCTGTGCATTTGCCTCCTGTCTTCTAGACGAGTCCTGGAGCAAAACAGTGTCTCTTGTATTTATTAAACAGTTGTTGAACACCTTGTTTTGTGCTGTCTTCGGTTGGGTCCTGATTTTCTCGTTAGTTTGTAGGAGCTGTTCTTGGTTCTACCTACTGGTCCTCTTCTGTTTCAGTTTGCAAATGATGTTTGCTACCTTGTCTTCTCACTTTCTCAATGGTGTGTCTGTGAGAAAGAGATGGCCTTATTTTTAATACAGTCATATTTTCTTTCTCTTATAACTAGTGTTTTTTGTGCCCTGATTAAGAAGCTTTTCTTTCAGGGTGCAAAAACTGCCCTCTTTTTTGTCACTATCTTGAGGCTTTTTCCCCTTCCTGTGTAGGTGTTTAATTTACCTGTAATTAATTCTTGTATGTGCTGTATGATAGGGATCCAGTTTTGTTTTCCCCCTAAGTGGATGCTCACTTATTCCAGCATCGCTTATGAAAAAGTCATTCTTTATGTCCCTATTTTGTGAGGTTCTCTGTGCCTTAAGTGATGTGTTTATGTACACAGGGAATTTCTTGCCTGATTTTATTCTTAATCCATCATCACACTGTCTTAATTACTACATCTTCATAACGTGTCATCATTTAGAAACTCTCCTTTGCCTTTGCCTTTTTGTATGCCTAAGCTTTTGGCCCTTTGAGTACAAATGCTAGAATATATATATATATATATATATATATATATATATATACATTTGCACACAAACACACTCCTTTCTTGTGGCTTTGATTCTCTGAATTCTCTAATCTGATTAATTAGAATCGATGTCTCTAGATTTCTAGAGTCTTTCTAGTCCAGGAGCATGTGTGTTTGCTTAGGTTGTCATACTTTCTATTAAGAGACATTGTAATTTTTCCCGTAGCTGTCTTGATTACTTTTTGTTAATTCATGAGTAGAGTCTCCGTTCCTACCATGGTCTATTGGCTTTGGAGTTGCTGACCACCCCACCATTATCTGCATTCCCTCCCTAGAGGCGTGTCTCTGAGAGTGATGAACATCAGCAGCGCTCGTAGTCACCCAGTCATAGTCCACCTTAGGGTTGCACTTGGCGTGTATCCTTGGGTTTAGACAGTGTAATGGTATGTCTCCCTCATTGTAATAGCACAAATAGAATTTTCACTGTCCTGAATCTTCCTGTGCTCCCTCTATTTCTAATCCTTTGTCCTCTGAGCCCTGGCAACCACTGATCTTGTCACTGTGTTCATAGCTTGCTCTCCTAAATGTCACTTAGTTGTGAACACCTGGGATTGCAGCCTTTTTAGACCGATATCTTTCACATTTTCTTCATTTGTTTTTATGGCTTTAAAAGTTTCTTTACTTTTAGTGCTGAGTAAGGTTTCATTATCTGAATTACTATAGACTTCTGTTCTCTTCATCTTATAAATCAGTGTATGTACTTGATTGAAAGTCTTCATTGCTTCCAAATTTTGGTGATTATTTTTATAGAGCAGTTATTAGACATATATATATATATATATGTCTATATGTAGGTTTTACGGGAGACATGATTTGAGCTTTCCCCCTCCCCCTTTTTTCTTTTTGAAATACCAAAGAACACAATTGCTGGATTTCATAAAAGAGTATGAAGTTTTGAAAAGACAAACAGAACAGTTAGAACTAAATTGTCTGAGTGACTGACTATACGTGCTATGTACCCACCAATAATGAATGAGCGTTCCTGTTGCTCCACGCTCTTCCCAGCATGTGGTGTTGCCAGTGTTGTGTGTTTTCAGACACATGTGTAGTGGTTTCTCATTAACATTAACATCTTAATGGCATGTGATGTTAGACACATTTTCATTAGCTCATTTGCCATCTCTGTGACTCATTCAGCAAGGTGTCTGTTGTGGTCTTTTGCTCATTTTTTTAAAGAAAATTGTTATTGTTCTTACTGTTGAGTCTTCAGGATTAGTATCGTTTGGTGCTGGAAAGAAGGGTTGGCACTTAGAGCACCTGCAGAAGAGCACAGCTGGGATTCCAGCACCGCCTCTCTGTAACTCCAGTTCTGGGAGTTCTGACGCCCTCTGCTGGCCCCCAGGGCACCTGCAGCGCACATGCACATACTCCTACACTGTAGGCACAAACATAAATTCACACTGTTTAGAATAAAGCAGGGCAGTGTGGTGCACACCTTTAATCCCAGCATTCAGGAGGCAGAGGCAGGTGGGTCTCTGTGATTTCAAGGCCAGCCTGGTCTACAAGAGCTAGTTCCAGGACAGGCTCCAAAGCTATAGAGAAACCCTGTCTCAAAAAACAAACAAACAAGCCGGGCGGTGGTGGTGCACGCCTTTAATCCCAGCACTCAGGAGGTAGAGGCAGGCGGATCTCTGGGAGTTCGAGGCCAGCCTGGTCTACAAGAGCTAGTTCCGGGACGGGCACCAAAGCTACAGAGAAACCCTGTCTCGAAAAACCAAAACAAACCAACAAACAAATAATATAATTTGGCTGATAGTCCTTTCTCAGGTATGTTTTTTGTAAGCGTTCTCTCTTAGCCTGTGCCTTGTCATTCTTTTGATATTGCTTTATAGAAAATTTCTTTTTGCTGCTCCTGGTATGTAGAAGTAGAATTCATTTTGTAGATTGCTTTCGCATTCATCAACCTTAATTTTTGTATAAATTCTAGTCGTTAATTCCTGTGACTGGAAGCAAAACAATAATGAATCTAGTCTTATTTCTCCTGATTTCCAAAGAAATAATATTAAGGAGGGACTGGAGAAGGCTAGCTTAGGGGAAGAAAATGACATTTTTTTTGACACCTGTTGCTTGAAATGCATAATAGACATGACCAGTTTGACTCTCACTAGAGAAAGGCCTACAGACAAAGTGTGATTCAGAGAAGTTATCTGAAACCTTATTCAGGATTTCACCTTGGTTCGTGATTGGAGAGCTAGGGCTAGAGACCTGCTGCCCTGCCACTCGGGTGTCAGACTCCATGTCACCTGTAGTAGAATTCAGACACTCATTGAAACCCCTGGGCCTCCAGTTTTCTCCCTGTGTCTCCCAAGGCCTTGCTTGGCCTCTTGTAAAGCTGTATCTGCAGCGCCAAGCTCTTGCAGCCTGGTTATTGTCAGCTCTTGGTTGAGTTCCTGCCCTGAGTTCCTGCCCTCTCTGCACAGAGGAAGTCGGTTCCCAACTTGTTAGATTCTAGGAACCAAATTAGGAGTTACCTTGGGTATGTGATTTCAGTCTTGATTCCAGAATAGTGATTGGGGTTTACCACCCTGTTTTGTTATACAGTGGACTCTAGAGAATTTATGGGTGTGTCGTTCCCAGCTCCTTCCTCCCATCTGGTGGATGCTGGAGCTGCCTGCACACAGGGGTTGCTGAAGGATCTGGGGTGTTCTGTTTGTGAACACAGCCTAGGGGTGCTCTTTTCAGTGTGACAGCTTCCTACTCTGCAATGCATGGCCCTTCACAGGGTGACAATAAATTATACAACTGCAGAATTAAACAATGGAGGAAAGGAAGGGACAAACTGGATGTCAGCCTGGCTCTGAAATGTGAGCATGCAGACCTCAGCTACTTGGCAGAGGACGGTCTTTAACAACTGAGAACAGCCGGAAGTCCCACACAGTGCTGCTTGGGAGAGTAGGCCCGACTGTTTAAAGAATGTAAATGTTCTTTTTACTCTGTTTATCAATTCCAAGAGAGTTTTAGAAACTAGGAGGGACATTTACAGAAGAAATTAGTCCTGTCTGGAAAGTAACTTGAATGCTGAATACAGTAGCAGTATTTAACCTTTGCTCTAATGGCCTTAAGTCATCATTTTTTATTATTGCCTTGCACTAAAAACCAGAGTCCCTGAGGACAATTGATATGCAACTATTTGTCCTTTTCCACCCCTAAATGGTCCTGGAGTGCAGTTAACTCCTCCTTGATATGCATTGTATAATTTCCCTGTCTTTTCACCTGCTGGCATCTGTCACGTCTGGCTGCTTCCAGTGTTCCTCCAACCCCACCATTCTCCCTGATCTCTGTTCTACTTTGAACCTATAATGGTCCAGAAAACTAAACAGCCAGGCTTTTCACACTAGAGTGTAGGACAAAAAAAATATTGTGAATCTACGAACACAGTTAGAGGTGGGTGCGTATGCTGCAGTGCGTGGACTTTTCCCCCTTCCACTTCTGCCTGTTTGTGGAACGGCAGCGGTGAGCTCTTAAATGTTAGCCGCTGCCACCGTGTCTCCAGCTGTCCAGAGTCACCGTGACGCTCCTCGCTCCCAGCAGAGTTTGCTGGACAAATAGCTTTCGGAAAGAGATGTACTGTCAGCTTTTTGTTACAGAAGATGCAGGCCTTAGCAACAAGAAGGTAAACATGAAGACCCTCAAGCACAGGTGCTGTGTTGGTGCTTTCTGTAAAAATCACAGTGTGGGCACACCTGGGTGCACCTTGGCCTGGGCTGCCTGACAGGCAGAGGCATTTCCAAGACCCTACCCATCTTTGGCACCGTAGCATTCACCCACCTGCAAAAGCTTCAAGCTG
This sequence comes from Microtus oregoni, assembly GCF_018167655.1. NCBI lineage: Eukaryota > Metazoa > Chordata > Mammalia > Rodentia > Cricetidae > Microtus > Microtus oregoni. The sequence goes on along the minus strand of NW_024543063.1, from coordinate 57,754,776 downwards.
AACAAGACCCAACAGCCACTTCTGGGTCCAGACCCATATTAGTCCTTCTAGGGAAGAGAGCATAAGAATTTGGCTGTTTCCAACTGTTAAAAATCACATGAAACTGGCTAGGAAAACACTTTACACTTATGTTACTGCTAATTCATCTCATCCATTCTGTATTCATTCTGAGCCCTGACTTTGTACCAGACACAGTCTTGGGTATTAGAACTGAACAAGGACATAAATCTCTGCCTTTATGGAATGTCTTACATTTTAATGAGAAGAGACAAGCAAAAAACAAGCAAAATACATGGGGCAGTAGTTGGTAATAGAGGCTGTGATGAAGAACGAAACAGGGAAGGGGGGAAGTAAGTGGAGAGATGTTTTTAGTGTTTAACAGCAGCCAAGGAAGTCAGCACCGAGATGAGATTGGAGCACAGACTTGGTGGAGAGAAGGCATCATCCAGAACATATGGGGGGATGGGTATTCTCCCAGCAGGAATGGACTGAGTCAGAGGTAGGCTTTATATGTGATAAACAAAACAAAACACAAAGAAGTTTGCATGACTAGAGTTACAAATGAACTACAAAACAACACACATACACACACAAAAAAAAACCCCCAAAACCAAAAGCCTCTTGTCATGGTTATCTGTGTTGTGTCTCACCTAGAGAGGGGTTGGAAAGGAAACTTCATCACAGACTTGTCTTTGAAACATTCAGACTGTTATTCCCTTGCAAGGTCTGCTGAGAGAGGGGGGTGCAGAGGGGCGGGGAGCCCTGACCCAGGAGGAACACTGAAGGAGGAATTCTTTCTATAAATGTGTTAGGCTGAATCAACATAATCTAGGCAGGGCCAGGCTTTTCTGGGTCGTCTGTAGGAAGTAAGTTCTAAAGTGGGTAAGCTGCCTGGTCCAGCTGATCTCCTAGTAGAGGAGGTTCCCATCAGTGGCATCCCCTGCCCCCAGCTTTGCCCTTACTTTCCATATTACCATCACCAGACCATGAATGCTGAGACTTGCACAAGGTTAAGTAGACTAGCCCCCAGACCTCATTCAGATGCTGACACAGGTGTGGGCTTGACCTTGGGCATGCTTAGCAAGCAAGCTCATAACCTAGTTGTGGATCCTGGTAAGTCAGAGCCACAGGATAAGACTCCCTAGTACAGCCTGGTGATTGAGTAGTATGTGAGTGAACACATGTTATTGTGTCCCTCACACAACAAAATCATGGCTTTATAGGTAATTCATGCTTAGGAGAAGTTAAAGGTATTGGTAAAACGATAGAAATGGTATTTGAGCGGTGCTAACCTCAAGTCTGCTCTTAAAGGAGTTCCTACTGTGTTGGAGATGAGAGAGTAGTTTGCCGTCCTACATGGGTGCTCTCTTATTCCTACGCCCAGGACCGTGAGCTGCCCTACATTTGTCATTCCATCTTCCCAGCACGTGCCTCTCCATTTATCTGTCCCATTACGTGTTCTGGACCCTAACTCCTCACTGCTATCTCTTGTCCAGTCTCCTTACTTGTCTTCCCGCAAGGCTCTTTCTGCCTCTTGCTGCCCTGCTTAGCCACATCAGATGCTTTCCTTTCCGCGCTCCTAAATTGACTCAAATTTGGAGCTCCCTTGGTTGTGAGGATGCACCACAGTCTAGCCCACCACACTGATCCCAAGCTGTCTTCTCTGCAGGATGCCTTTCCCCAGGCATTTGCCCACACTCCTGCCTTAGCAGCTGCCAATGCTGAGGCATGCTTCCTATCTCCTCTTCTGCAGATCTTGCCTGCAAAGACCAGCTCAAGTCTCCTCTGCTCCATGGGCAACTCTCTGCACACTAACCCACGCTGGTACTGCCATTCTTGAAGTGGTTTAATATCTGCTATTTGTACCACATGATTTGAAGGTTTTTACGTACTGTCACTATTCCAAGGAGATGATCCCTTCATCTAGGCCCGTGTTGTATACATATATGCACAAGTGAACAGTACCAAATGGTCCTGCTCACCAGGAACCCAGCAGCAAGCTCTGCATAGAAGCTATTTACAGAGAAGCAGTTTCAGCACATGGGGAAATGCCAGCTCCAATGTCAGCCCTGCTTGGGTTGATCCTGTCTGTGCTACTTTCTGACATTGTGACCTTGAGCAAGTAAATTTGAAAATGATGTGAAATAATGGAGAAAGAAGCAAAAAAAAAAAAAGCTTATACTCCCACAATTGAGGAGTCTGATTCTGATTCCAGGACAGCATGGACAGCAGTGTAAGACCCTGTCTCATAAAGTACATGTGTAACCCAGTACTAGGAACATAAGAATGAATAACTATGGCTGTTGTTGCTAACTAATTGACAAACATTTGGAATGTGCAGAACTAGCTTCCTTATGTAGACAGTATATCTTCTGTGGTGAAAATCCTAATTCATATTCCTCAGCTCCTTTGCTAAATAGGTCTGTGGCATACAGTGATTATTTGTGGTGATTTATATACATACAGTGGTCCTTGTTCACAGTGCAATGGGTTTTATCTTGTATTAGTTCTTAAAATGTAAGCTGGTGTGAAATTTCAACTTGTTTACATGACATATAATTTGTGCATTTGGGTCCCAGAGGGTTAAGAACAAGTGAGCCTGTCAGAGCCCAGTCTTTATTGAGGGTTTACTATATGCAGGAGAGGGAAGGGCATCCTCCCTCTTCCTCTTGAGGGTGCTCCTGTTGTCTGTACCCTCTCTTTTCTCCACTGTGTAAAACTGCCCCGTTCCTTTTCTCTGCAGATCCTAGACCGTTCAGGCCTTTCCGCAGGTGCTAGAGCAGCTCCAAGAGAAAAAGGAGTCTATGTGGGCCTGCAAGCCAGGTTCTGGTCTTCCTCGGGGCATAAAGTCTGTAAGAAATGCCGTCTTGAGTGAGGCAGTGAATACACAGGCTAGGCGTCTGTCAGACCCGTTGAACTGTGCATGTAAGACATGTGTATAAATTATATGTAATCAATCAAATTATAAAATGTTAATAATAATGCCTTTGTTACTGTTCAACAAAGGAAAGCCTAGAAAACTAAGTAATGCCTCCCTAGCCTACCAATCTCAGAAGAGTCCAGTTCTTCAGGACGTGGAGGGGTAGCACTGGTAGCACTGGTAGCCTTCACCGGTTCCCCTGAGAAGAGTCCCCAGAACTGCCCAGCGCAGGCGTCTATGCACATCCCGTTCCCCAGCACATGCTTTCCTACCATTGCAAGTCTGAGGTTTAAATTGTAATTCTGCTGCCTTTTGACCCCTGCCTTTCATGGTTGCTGAGAATACCAAATGATGTACCCGTTTTCCAAATGCTCTGAACATAAGCTGTCAAACTATATGCACTTGCAGGTCTGCTCAGTTACTGATTTGTGAGAGCGCTAAGGCATAGAGGGCTTTGGCGCCTAGTGCTTCTGTGCACAGGTTCTGGAGGATAGTCTGGTGTGTTGGTTCTGGCTCTGGTAGTTACTTGCTGGTAACCTTGGTCAGCAGTTTATTCCCTTGCCTCCATTTCCCAAACGTAAGATGGGAATGATGACAGTGCCTACCCCACGGAATTGTACTCAGGGAGAAACAAATTCATCCAGGTGAAACATTTGGCTCAGGGTTCAGCCATGCAGTTAATGTCATCACAGGCAAGGCTCCCTCCTGGGCCTGGAAAGGGCATCTTTGCCAGACAGAAGCAGAGGAAAATAGAGCAGGTCTTGTTTGAACAGAACTGTTTCATGTGTTGGCTCTATTTGCTATGACTTAGGACTGGGAATTAATAACTTTTCCCATGCCAAAATATTTTTAACGAATTTTTGTTGCATTTGTTAAGTAGTGGAACATGGTGTGCATGCCCAGCACACATGCACAGAAGACAGCCACTGGGAGTCCTCTCTCTCTCCTTCTACCATGTGAATCCAAGACGCTAGAACTCTGGTTGTCAGGCTTGGCAGCAAGCCCCTTTCCCACGGAGCCATCTTGTGGGCTCCTATACCAAAATCTTTAATCTTCTGAGTTTACCTAATAAACAGAGAAGCCCCTGTGACATGTCCTTGCCTTCAGAGTTTTGCTGCTGCATCAATTGTGAGCTCTCTGATTGACAATTCAGGAAAAAAAAGTGACAGATTGGGTATTCTCATTGAATTCATAGTGATTGCTGCCTAGCCGTTTTTAAGGGACAAATATTTCGCTGAACGCTTGCAGTGAGGTAGTGCACATGTTAAACTGAAAATGCTGGTTGTGGTGATGGAGTCTGGATTCCAGAAGAGAATAAGAATTCACACACAGCTGGAGTGGCCTCAGTGCTAAGGGCACAGCAGACCCTGCCTTCAAATGGAATGTTGATTCCTCACCTGCTTCTGTGAGTCATTTGAACACAAGACTGGTTCTGTTGGACTTTATGTTATGATTTGCTTTGCACATATTTCTGATATTCTAGGAACTGACAAGAATAATTTTGAACCTATGTTTAGTTCCATCTGGGCCATGAAATCCTCTCAAATATCCCACCATAGTGTTCCCTTCACTTTCCTCTCTGCTCTTTCCTGGAGGTGAAAATATGTCTTTGTATGAGGCTTGGGGCACTGCTTTGTCCCCTAAGCTTGATGCCCATCTGGCTCACACCTTCCAGAATGGGTGGACTGACCTTTCCTGGTAGATGGAGATGGACCTGCACCCATATGTTAGTTACGGCGAGAACGTGGAAGCAGAGAAAACGCCCTTCTTAAGCTCTGGTCCACAGACAGATGACATGGTAGATGATGTGATGAGGCCCTGGCTCTCGTCAAGTCTCATTGTAAGTCTACTCTGGGAAAGCACTACTGTTCTACTCTGGGGTCTCATCTCCACTAGATTTCAGCAGCAGCTTATTGCCCTACTGTCTGATCAGGCCTGTGAGTTCTGGCTGCCTTGTCTAACCTCATCCCTTGCTAGCTTCTAGGCCCCCTTCTGTTCTCGAACCTGTTGGCCTCCCTTCAGTGTTTATGGCAGACTCCGATTGTCTCCAAGCTTTTGTTCATTCTGTGCCTAGTTCATGAAACCCCTTGTACATTCTGTTTGCCAAAATCCTCACTGTCCATACCTCTTTATAGATGTCACTTCATAGGTGTCTCCTCAGAACCTCAGGGTCACTGACATTCTAGGTGCAGGTAAAACAGATCAACCTTGGCTTTACACTTCTTCCATTGTCTTTTCATCTGTGGGTATGTGCCTACCCAATATTTAAAACATGAAAGACTATACTGAGAAAGTGTGATCAGCTGTTTGTGTACTCATGCCATGCCTCCACACAGACCTGCTGTGCCCTGGGAATGCCATACGTGTATGTCTACCTTGTGTCAAGGACTTGTTTGCGGGTAGAGATGTCAGTGTCATTGGAGAGTGGATGTGCAAGGTGCCCCTGGGCCATTGTCCTTTCTTCTGTGTTGCGTTGAACCTTGGCTTGAAACCACCCCACGGAATTTTAACCTTCTGTCTATACTCCTTCCTATTCCCTTGCCTTCCTGGTGTTACAGAGACCCTTTGGCAAGGAATACTCAGCCCTCTGTCCTCTCTGGAAAGCCTCTCTTAGGAGAAAAAAAAAAATCTCTAAATTGTTGGAATCCTCCAGGGATTGTTCAGGGTTTTGTACAGGACCCTCAGTTTGTTGATTATGATTACATAAAGCCAGGCTTAGAGACTTAAAAATGAAATCAAATATTAGAAGATCAACTTTTCTATCATATGCCCAATCCCAGATAAAAACACTAATAAACAAAGAGGAAGGCCCTTTCACATCAAGCTGGAGGTGAAGACTCAAGCCCATCTCAGCCCTGGGACAGGCCCTTTCCCATCACACAGTTGCCGTATTTGGCTTTTCAAGGTTCTGACCTCTGAAATCTCTGCCCACAGAACATTCCTAAAAGAGAAGCCTCTGGAGGTGTGTGTGAAGCTCTGGGGAGTGGGGATCCATCACTATCACCCATGCCTCTTGTCCTGTATCTCATTGGAAGGATGAAGTCCAGCCTGGAGTTCTGCAGGGACAGAGAGCTTGAATGCCTGGAGCTAGAGAAAACTCTTTTCTGCCCCAAAGTCCAATCAGTAAGGCCCCGGAAACTTCGTGTCAGCCTGGTTGGCATTGAAGTGCAGAAGGAGTGAGCAGAGCAGGGTGAGGGAAAAGAGGAAAAGGCCGGGACAAAGCTGCTCTACACCTGTTGTGCCTGTGCGGCTTCCCTGGCTCCTCCGACAGCCAGCCCTCTCATTCTAGGTACAAGAGCAGATTGAAAACAGAGCTAGGACAGGGACTCAAGCCTCCAGGTCCTCGCGTGGGGCAGAGGGGTCTGCATGTGACTGTAAAAACAGAGAAAATAGTCCCCGTTTCCTCTAAACATTCCCCTCCCCCTCCCCCGTGGGAGGAAACACAGAAACCATCTTGGAAGATGCTTCTGGAACCTTTCTTAAAGAAACAGTTTACTGAGAGCCTCCTCTAGCCAGGCTCCAGGCTTCTTGGGCAGAATGACGTCTTGGTAAACAACCTCCTGGAAAACTTTAGCGCTAGAATGTCGGTTCTTACTGATAGGGGATCACAGACTCCTTCAAGAAAATGGCAGGGTCGGGCGGTGTTGGCATTCAGAAGGCAGAGGCAAGCAATCTCTGTGAGTTTGAGGCCAGCCTGCTCTACAAGAGCTAGTTCTAGGACAGGCTCCAAAGCTACAGAGAAACCCTGTCTTGAAAAGAAAGAAAGAAAAAAAAAAAAAGATGGCAGGAACTGTGGAGAGACTCTTTAGGAAAAAAAAATTTGTCTTGCTTTTTTTATTTTAAAATTGTTAGCATATGGGGTCTTCTATGGTTTGATGTGGTGACTCCTATAAAATTCAGGCCGAAACTTAATCCCCAGTGCAGCAGTATTAAGAGCTGTGGTTTTTAGGAAATGACTAAGTCCTAAAGACTCTATCTTCCCCAAAGGGATTAAAGCTTTAATAAAAAGACCTGCAGAGGCTGACATGACCGCCGGTTTGCCACTGCATAGAGAGAGGCCTGCCATAACCCACACCTAGAATTAATCTGCTACAGATCTGTTTCTAGTCTTCTTGGAAAAGAGTGACTTGTAAATTCTCCATGGCAGCTTGTCGTCACAGAGGAGGAGAGCACAGGAGCACTGGTGTGGATCTCATGATCTCTGTCATCACTGGAGCAGACAGAGATATGCACAGGCCATGGCCGAGGGAGAACTGAGGCAGAAGGACTGACTAGCACCAGAATCACCCATAGTGCTTGGCAGGGTGTGCTCATTGGAGCCCAGGCCTCTGCTTCCGTGGGGGACAGCGGGCGGACAGCTGGGGCCCTGGAGAAACCTAGGAAAAGAAGTGAGAGTCTAGCACAGAGGTTTGGCAAGGGGGAGGGGCTAATGGAGTGCTTAAGAGAGCTCAACTTGAGATGAACGGAAGGTTCAGAAAGCCTTTATAAGGTCTTTCAAAATGATGCTGACAGCTAAGAGTGGCATGCCCCTGAGAGTCTATGATTATCTCGAAGGAAAGATCTTTATGGGAGCCTTATTAAGCACAGAGTATGTCAGTGGGAGGGAGGAAGAGAGCAGCAGCATGCTCGCAGCTCTAGAGGGCAAGTGAGGCAGCTCCTCAGCTTGCAGAGCGCTTTGCAGGCCCTTTCTTTCATTTCTGCAAGGACCCAGGACATCGGTGGAAAACTTCCCTGTTCTAATTGTGACATTCTAAGGTCAGAACCAAGGGTATTGGGCCACTGTCAAAAGTGTCCTTAACATAAATGCTCTATGGGCCTGGAGTATGTCCCTCTGCAGTCAAGGCGATACCACAATCTAGAATACTCCCCTCTTCCCAATCCCTAAGTCCCATGCCCTCCCCAAGCTGGTAGCCTGCTCAACCAAGAATGTACATTCTACCACACATTCCACCATGAGATCTTCCCCCTTCTATGTGCTGATCAAATACGGGAAACCCTAACAGCCTCATCAAAGGTTGGAGACTTGCTTTGTGGCATAAATTTCCATCCTACAGGTATGTGACAGAAAACAGACATAAATGGAACAGACCAAAAAAAGCCCAGGAGAGAGACGCTTCAGAGAACACAGTCCATCTCCATTGCCTGGCACTGGGGGAACAAGGTGACACTTCTTGCTGCTAGATGATGAGAGCTGGTGATGAGGGCAACTGGTTTTGAGTGCTACCTATACTAAGCATGGTGATTCGGTGTCATTTTGTGCATTCTCTAAGCTGAGCATCACAGCAGGGCTGAGAATTTTCATCTGTGCATAAAGGTCCTGCATAGAGTAAGGCTCTCATCCTCCAGCTCCAACACCTTTTGGGTGTACAGTGTTCTGTACACTTTTGGGTGTACACTTATTCCAAGTTACCATGGATCATGTGACTTAAGACAACATGATGTGTGTTTTTCTCACAATTCTCAGAGTCTGCTTTGGGGTTCAGCAGGCTAGAATCAAGGTGCCTACTGACTGTTTCCTTCTGGGGCCTGCAGAGGAAGATCCCTTTTACTGCTGAGATTGTTGGCAGAATTCAGTCTTTTGCCTCTGAGTTCAGACTCTCCCTTTCTGAGCTGTTCCTCACTTCTAGAGGCAGCTATTTGATTCCTAGTCTCAGGTCACATCCTGCTTCTCTTCCTGCTTTTAGGGTTCATGTGATTAGATGGGCTGACGCGGATAATGCGGAATAATCCCCACATCTATAGCCTTAATGACAGCAAAATCCCTGTTACAGATGAGGCTTGAGGTCATAGTGCAGACACTGCTGGGAGGCCATTAGTCCGATCATCACGGTGACCTGGAGGCATTGCTTGACTCCTTGGTTTTGTTAAGCGAGACTATGATCCTGACATTGTGTGTTACTTGTGGGAATTATTCTCTAGGAAAACCTGTTTTACTGTGGAGGAAGCATAGTTCGAGATGTTAATGAACTGCCTAAGAAGCAAGATCAAAACTCATTGAGGAGAAAAGACTGCGTTATATTTGTCTCTGTAACCCTGTGTAACCCTCCCTCTGTGCCATCTGCCGGGTACTGGTCCAGGCATGAGGCTCAGGAACTGTGTGTTGAACGAATGACCAGGAAGGAATTCAAGTAAGTAAGTGACTTGTGTAAGTGCCGCAGAGATGCAGGGAACTGGAGGAGGGGTTCTGAGTCCCCCAGCATTTCATTTTATCCCCTGGGAACCTGAGGCACAGCGAAGAGGGGATTGCCTATGTGACAGGTAATGGCGGAGTGCCAGCATGTCACCTGTATCTTGCTGGCCTGTACATCATCTGCTGCACCATGCTAACCACTTTGTAGAGGTCTCTATACCGTGTGCCATAAGCCAAGCCAGGGATTTCTCCTGGGGGACAGAGCTCTGGTTATAGGTACAGAAGAAAGAGAAACTAACATGAGGTGGGAAAGGATGAAGGGGGGCGAGAGGGGGTCCAATCCCACTCTTCCTTTCTAAAGGCTGCTTCTCTGACTGCCTTTTCCTCAGGCTTCCTTAGGCTTTCAAGGCAGCTTCCCAACAGGACGTCAGCCAGATGCCTGTTGCCTACTCATGCCTGCATTAACCTCCCTCTGCTCTGACAGAAGCTAACCACGCAGCAGTCAGGAGACTTGGAGTTTAGCCTGTTTATATGTATTTATACTTAAGATCCATTTTTGTGTTTTGGCTCTCAGTTTCCCTATCTGTAAGTCAACATCACAGATGATGATCCTGAATTTGAGTTCCTCTGAGAGGAATAATAGGAAGGTATTCAGTTCTGCCCCAAAGACAGAGCTGTCCTGTTATACCAAGGGTTTCTTGGCTTTACTGAGGCCAAAGAACCTTATAGCCTGTGAGATCTTTCTGGACATCTGGTAGTGCCCTCCCATGGGATCCAGCTAAGGTGGGACCAACTGATGCCCAACATCTCTGGACCCTGGCATGGTGCCAGGCCATCCCTGGCACGAGTCCTGAGGGAAACTGTGCTGTTAAAGTAGAACAGGCTATGGCATTTAGGCTATAGCACTCAGTTTGTATCTGTTGGTGAGGACTGATCAAAATCTGAACCGTATGAATAGGAACTAGAAAGGAGACTGATGTGTGCTCCTGTCACACACGGCCCTCTGGTGGCATTGCTGGTCACTGCCTGCTTTGATTTTTGAGGTGCTTAGGATTCACTAGTTTTGCAGATGAGGAAGCACAGACTGGGAAGTGGTGACTCTTATTTCTCAGAGATGCTAGCAGAAATTACCTGGGCTCTCACAGTGTGAGCTGGATTTGTCTCAGGTCATTATCCATGGGTATGCACCCAATTGGGAGTTGATGGAGCTCAATCCATCCCCTCTGCCCTGAGAGGTTGGCGGAGGCCATTGTAGTAGGGGGACTTCAGGAAACACTAGGATAACAGAGTTCACTCCATGAGCAGGGGAGAGAGTACTTAATGTTTGCTGTGTGTACAGTCCTCACAGTACTCAGTGTTTGCTGGGTGTACTATCCTAAACACTGGCTGCACAGCTGCCCTAGGAAGCTGAATTAAAGAGAGGCTGTGCAGGGGCAGTGGCAAGTGGAAGACTAAGGAGGAAGCCATCATGGCCTAGTCACTGGGCGAGAAAGAGATGGTGGTAACGTGGAGAGCCATTGTGGCAGTAGATGGTGAGAAATTCCTAGAGTCAGACAGTGTAGTTCGAGTCTATAGGACCTCTTTTTTTTTTTTTAAATATTTATTTATTTATTAGGTATACATTATTCTGTTTTGCTTGTATGCCTGCAGGCCAGAAGAGGGCACCAGACCTCATTACAGATGGTTGTGAGCCACCATGTGGTTGCCGGGAATTGAACTCAGGACCTTTGGAAGAGCAGGCAATGCTCTTAACCACTGAGCCATCTCTCCAGCCCCTGGGACCTCTTAACAATAGGATCGTCATTTGCTGAGAAATCAAGTGTTGGCAGAGAAGCCCTTTTTGTAGAGTGCCCTGTATTCCCACCAAGGCCCTGTTTAAGCTCCTATAGGACAAAGAACAGCATGCATTATGAGTCAGTTGAAGCTTGCTGGAGCCAGCCCGGCATAGCAGTGGATCAGGCTGTGGAGACTGAGGATGCAGAGACTGAAGAAAAGTACCAGGTCTTTGGCCTCAGCACTGGGATGGATGGTGAGCCATCTATGGAGGTGCAGATAGTTAGATGTGGTGCAGATGATGAGGAAGTATTAGGGAAATGATTCTCTGTGGCCGTGTGCATCTTCTGATACCTAAGTATATACTTAGTATGTCCTGGGCACCGCCATATGCTGTGTCATAAATGGTATTTTCTTTTGTAAGTGAGAGCTTGGTAGTTTCTTCTGCTATAATGATAAGCTGAGGAAGAAAGGATTAAGAAATTTAACCAGGTTTGTACAACCACATGACAGAGTTGAGCTTGGGCTTGACTGTCTTCAACACTGACCCTTGGAACCCATCTCCTCTTCAGCTCTATGTCTCATAAGGGCTCTGGGGGAAGCTGAGTCTTTAGGAAGTTTAGAGACCACCTTGAGACTAGAGCAGAGTGAAGAAGGGGTCGTCCTAATGCTGTATCCCACTCTTGAATGCATAGCGGGGAAGGGTTGTACAAGAGAGGGAAATGAGAACAAAGGCCTTTTTCATTTGTTCATTGGCCTGTTTGGCAGTTTAAAAAAAGATGATGAAAAATGCAAATGATGAAAAATAAAGAAAAAGTCGATGTAATTTCCTCAGATATGTGTCCCACTTAAACCAGCTCCTCAGTTCACCACTGCTCACTGGAATTGTTTTTGCTTGGCCCAGGAGGCATCACAGAATCCCTTGCTCTAGAGGAGCCAAGGTCTAGTGGCCTCTGAGGCCACCTCTTGGCTTGTTCCCTGCAGTACCTGAGGGCATGAGTACCCATCTTCACCCACCTCTGGCCTGAGCCTATCATTGCGCCGTGGTGTGTGTTGTTGTTGGTTACCACGCTCAGCTGCCCTCCTGATCGATGCCAGCTACCAAAGGCACCCCAGCTTCAATGGTAACAACTGACTCAGTAATGCCGAAACCATCTCAGTTCTTCCCTGGCTGAATCCTTTTTATCTTTGCTTACAAGTGAGGCCTGAAGGCGTGGTTAGCAGCTTTTTTACCTTCTTTCTGGTAAAAGTAGTGACTTTAATGGTCCACCTCAGCATCACCAGGCATGGCTGGTGCTGACCGGATGCTGCTGTATAGTAGTCGGAAGGAGCCCTCAGCCCGCGTACTGGTTCTCTGCACACCAGAGGCCTATATTCTCTACTGGGGCAGTGTCTCTCCCAGTAAGTGGCACGACACCTATAAATGACTGAGGCTAGTGGCACTTTTCAGAGGCAGGGAGAAAGGCCAGCTTGCTTCTTCTAGACAGTTCATGGGTTCCAGGTGAAGCCATAGAGGAAGGTGTCCCCAGGTAGAATAAGGGGCCATATCCTGACTGGAGTGGGATAGGCAGAGAAAAACCTAGAGAGCAACAGACCTTGCCAGGCATCACCCTCTAGGGGCCTCTCTAGTGAAAGATATCTGAACCTCTGCCTGTCTGTGTCTTTAGGTTATGCACATTAAAATGTTATGCACATTAAGATGCATATGACAAATAGAAAGTAGAGAAGGTAACTAACAATTCCTATAATTGGAAATGTGATGTTTTCCCTGGCTCTGGGGCTGACGTGGTTTTCTGTCCTGCACTATCCCCACTCTGCTGAACCTGAGCACCCATGCAGCTGGGAGAGCAAAGCACAGCATAGCCAGAAAATTGAACTCTGAGTCCCAGCTCTGCTAGCTAGTTTACAGCTTGCTGCGGCAGTCTCCCTGCCAGGCGCACACACACACACACACACACACACACACACACACACTACTCTAAGCTGTCTTACCCCATGTATACTCCGTAAGAGAGGGCATTGTCTGTTACATGATCCCTGGCACACAGTGGGAGCTTAGGAAGTATTTGCTGATTGAATTAACTTTCCCTTTGCTAGTGCTGCTTAGTAAACTTGTGTAAGAGAGGATTCAGAAAGTGGAGGAGGATCCTTGGGGGACATCTGCTTTGTTGGAAGATTCTATTGTTACCTTTACCTGTGGTTGGGGGCAGGCAGATATAGTTATCAGCTATCTGCTGACTAGTGGGCACTATTCTACAGTAGATGGACAGTGGAATTTTCAGAATAACAAAACGAAATCAATTCTGTTATTTGCATTTTACAGATTCAAAACAAAACAAAACAAAAAACTTGTATGGCCCTAAAATGCAAACTTTCTCTAACTCCAGAGTGCCTGAAACCATTGCTGACAGACAGCAAGTTCTGGTGAATGCCTATGGAGTTGGAGAAAGTCAGCTTCTTTGCCCTCCTAGAGCTGTTCCACTTCCCTCCGATGAGCCCTCGTGCAAGGGGAAGGTCAGGGCCACTGAAACTTGTCAACGGCAGTGGCCACATGAGCTTGAGTTTCTTCGGCATCTATTTGCCCTTTTTTGTTGTCTTAAAACTTCATGTTACCTCATGCATTTTCCCTATATTGTAAGACAAATGCTCCTATTTTATCATAAAAGTGATGTTTTTGATTGCCTAGCAACTTGGCATAAATAACTTTAAAAACAAATAACAACCAAAGAAAACAGAAAACTTTGTTAGATCTGTTGTCTTGTTTGCCTCTTGGGAAGCTTTCTCCTGCTGTGACTCTGCAAGGCCACTACAGGGTGGTGGGAGACTTGATTTCTCATGCCATTTGTCCCCTGTACAAACACAGCTTGTCTGGAGGAAGCAGGACATTCACTTCTGAGCCTAGCCATCTGTTATTTCAGACCTGGATGATGGCAGCACCTGGATGAATGGAGCCTTTGGCAAACAGTGCCTGGCCTGACCCGTTGATAAGGGGTTACCTCTCTGGCAGGTTTTATAGTTCAGACCTTTATTCTCAGTTTGAGAATAGGAAGGATATTTAATACTGTTGAAATAACCCTTATGGTCTGTTTCCTGTCACTAGAGTTCTGGTGTGGTAAACAAAATGGACCACTGAGACTCAGTCCTCAAGACCATGGTTCAGAGAGCCAAGGGATCTAGGTTTATGCTTCAGTGCTGGGTTTCCACGCATCCTCTCTAATATGAGAGTAAGATTCCAAGACTTTGACTGACAGTTTGTGTTTTCCCCCTTCTGGAAAAGAAGTCATTGCTGTGGTGTTCTTCAGAACAGCCTGCCCTAATGTTTCCCAAGTGGAAAACAGGCTCAGAGACAGATAGGGAAGCCGCCACTGCACCATAACCTGACCACAATGTAACAAACTGTCAACAACTAAGGCTTTTCTTTACTTCCCTTAATCCTCACCCCTTGACTGTATCATGAAGCTGGAATTCAGAGACAAAGGAAAAGTAAGGAGACTGAAGATGCTCAGTTCAAAAATAGAATACACTGTTAACTGGGCAGTGTTTCCTTTTCCAGGTATAGGTCTCGCCTGATTGCCTGTGCAGCCAGGCAGGGCCTATTGCTGGCAGTGTACGACCGAGTCCTCTGAAATCTAAGATGGAGAGGGAGCTCCAGACTTTCTTACCCAAATGCTGCTATGTGATATCTTGTCTAAAACATCGGCTTATAGCTATTGTTCCAATATTTGGTTTGCCGGCCTCTTCTCCAGGTACCCCCACCTCTCATATATTCATTTATGCCTTTTCTGGGGTCTCTCTCTTGAATAAATGCCCAAGTGCCAGGCTGAGTTCCGTTTTGTTCCTCACTGTGTCTCTATACCTAGGAGAGTACCTGGCATGTCCTCTGTGTGGATTGGATACAGGGGACATCTGGGAGTAGCTGGAGGGAGTTGGAGCACAGGAGCATTGGGGATGAGGTTAGGAAGATTGGGTACTTCTCTGAGCCATGTAAAGACATTTGAACAGGTACAATTTCAGAGCTCATCTTTGAGTCTTTCAAAAGTCACCAAACTGACTCCTCAAATCAAGGGTACTTTGCTCCTTTTAGGCTTTCCTATCCTTTGCAGCAGGGCCAGGGAAGGTATCTCTTAGTTACAGTGTAACTACCTACTAGGCCTTCTCTTAACTGGTTGGTAGATCATTGCAAGGAAAATGTGGAGAAGAACCACCACCACCCCCCACACACAACCATCTGGTTCCTTCTTGTCTATTCAATGCGTTAGGAATCAATGCTCACGGAGGGTAAGACCCTAGGTAAGGACTTACAACAGCAAGTAGCTTTATTTTTTTTAATTTTTTTTTTTATTTTTTGCTAACCTTTTTTTTTTTAATTATTATTATTTTCTCACTCTGATCACCTCCCCTACCAGGGAGAAGAGAGAGGATCAGAGGAGGGTGAAAAGTGGGGGAATTGGTTGATCTTCCCGGCTTGGTAAGGGCCTCCTAATGTTTATACTAGAACAGTTGACTATGTAAAGCCTGTGGCTGTGCAGTAGCATCTGAAGCCATTCTGCGTCCCCAGTTCCCGGGGCGATAGAATGGTGTTTTTGACTAGAAACAATGGCTCTCGTCCAGGTTTATAGTCCTTTGAATTCCGATTCTTTGGACATGTGTAACACACCTCTCTCAAAGAGTTGTGAGGCCTGGTAGAAAATGTTATTACATGTATGAGACACCGTATGCTTAAGCGTGGTAAAGGCTCTGAGAAAGTCAGCAGGCAAAAAAGTCCCTGTAGCTCTTTTGCTAATTATGGTTTGCTTCTTTGGCTTGTTCTCAGCCCTCTTTTTGCATGAGATGCTATTGGCCAATGGTCTATCTCTACCCACAGGCAAGCTGGACTGTGTACACAGGATGTCCTGATGTTTACCTTTTAGTGTATACCAGCCCACTGTTTTTTTATTGCAACAGCAAACTACACTGGTGGAAAAACTGATATCCAGCCCCCCGAAAAGTGGTGACGGTCACATGCCCTCCAAACAGATTTTGCTTCTTGTACTGAAAGGACAAAGGAAAGCAGCTCTGTAAAGACAGCCCCTTCTTTATAGTCTCTGCTTGTTTCCGTGGTTCTCGGGAAGTCTACGGGCTCTTTCCACTCTGTGAGTACACAGAGCACCAATAGCTTTCACGTGCCATTAGGAAGTGGCTTCAGTGATGCCCCTGTGGCTGGAGAAACTGTGTCATAGCACTAAGGAGATTTGCCTCCAGTATCATCAGAGAACATGGTTTAATCTGGCCAGGCCTGTTTTCCTGTCTGTAATATGTATATTCACAAGTATACATAGGGTCAACCTGGCCCTCTAGGGTTTGAGGACTGCCAGGTCCACTTAGCATTTAGAAAGGTGTTCGTTGCAGAACCATGAACACTTGTCTGGAAGTGTTGGTATATTGCTCTCACTCAGTATGTGGACAGCACCTTGATTTGTTTCTTTGAGACACGGTCTCCACCTAACCCTCAAACTTGTTAGGTAGCTGAGGGTGGTCTTGAACTCTTGATCTGTCTCCCAAGTAGTGGGATTGCAGCCATGAACAAACATGTCCAACAGCATCTTGGTAATCATTTTTATGCCCCAGCATTTTCTGACATAGAGTAATAGATGCTTAATAAAGACTGACAAGGATGGGTGAGGAAAATAGGGGAGTCTTCTCTATCTGGAGAGCCAGCAGAGCCAGCACCGAGGGAACTACTCTCTATAGCACAAGCCTCGTGCTCCCTCCCCCGCCCTTCCCTCTGTGTGTGTTAATGAGAAGCCAGCACCTAGCTGCTGTATATCACCATGTGGAACTCAGGAACAGAGCGTGCGATGATTTCCTGGAAGGTGACAGTGTTGTCTGAATGCTTTGGACCTTGAGGTTCCAAGCCGTATAGACTTCTATTCCTGGCTACTACATATAGTACTTGGTCTGCCACAGCCACAGAGTTGCCAGCTTAAGGGATATCACAGAAAAGGTGCTGTCTGTGGGGCTACTTTGAAGAGAGAAGTACCCATAGCTCCCAAAGGGAGACTAGAGCCCCTTGGCCACCATAACATAATTGACCCCTAAGGACCCCACATTCCCCTTTCTGTGGGTTGGTACTGTGGAACAGCATGCAAACTTTTGGTCTTTCTGATGTTGATTTTATCCTCTCTTGAGAAAACATAACCAAAACACTGGACCAAAGTAAGCAGGCCAAACACTGAGCTGACCATGTCTGCTGGGAAGTGTGGTGTTGATCTACCCCAGGCCCTCACTCTCCCTCCGAAACCTAAGCTCTGCTCCATTCTTTGGAGGCATGTTAATCCAAACACTTTGTTGTTTATGCTCCAGAAAGAGCCAACATTGGTGAGTGGTCCTAGTAGCCGGGCTTCTGGTCCGGATGGAGACAGGAGGTGGCACTCTGCTCTGATTAGAATCGTACTCTCACAGTGCCTCTAGTGAAAATACAGTAACAAGCGGTCTAGGGAGATGAGAGACAAAGGCCTGAACTTCCAGGCAGAAGTATTGCTTGGGCCCTCCAGCCCAGAGTGTCAAGAGACTGGGAACATTCATAGCTGAGGGGAGAGCCAAATCAGCACTGATCTCTGGAGAGAAGTGCAACTAAAAGTTTGTTGTGGCTGGACCAGGCCTACCTTCATTGGGCTCTGCTCTAAGAGTCTAGTAGGCAGAATAAAGATTGCCTTGTGAAGGCCTCTATCAGCCTGAGAACTTCCTTGGAGCTGATCTGGCTTCTTGGTTCTGGAGCATTTGTTTGCCCTTACACTGAATAGTTTGCTTCTCTTTCTAGATGACTTCTGCTGGGCATCAGAATTCTTGAGGGAGTTGTTCAGAATCTGGCCAGTCTTCCCTTCCTCAGACTTCCTGTTCCAGGAACTATACTTCTCCAGTTTGCCTCTCTCTCTGGAGAGAGCCCATCTCATGGTGGGGGGGGGGGGCAGTGAACAGTATGGCTATCTGCAGTAGCACTACCCCAGACCACTTAATGCTCAGCCACCAGAGCCCTGTGAAGGTGTCATTTATGTCTGTCTCGTACCCTATACCTCCCTCAGTGTGTAAATATGTTCTCGGCATGTGATTTCTACAGAAGACTCCCACTCTTGATTAGAACAGGGCACAGGTGGGAGGGAAGAAGACACGTAGAGGCAATGTCTTCCCTTAAGAGATGGTGACCAATAGTTATTTATTCTAGTATTTGTCTCCCTTAGGAAGATCCAGGACCTCTCTATTATTGCAGGTGGCTCAGTTCACCCAAACCACTGAGCAACTTGACATAGATTTAGACTCTTAGACAAGACAGTGGCTGACAAATTATATAATCCAGTCATTTACAGGCAAGGAAGCTGATACCACAAGACAACAGGAAATAGATAGGGCTATAGGGATGACGATAGCCAACTAGACATGGGGTAGACCAGATGAATGGGCCACTTACATCACCTGCCATTTCTCCTGGGTCCCTGGAAACTGGTGATGCACTTGCCTCCCTTCTAGAGCACACGCTGATTCCCCAGTGAAAACCTTCCGTCTGCCATGGGCTCTGATGAAAGTGTAGGGTTTGTTCTGTGGTCCTCAGCCCTTCCTCAACCATCTGTCCTACTGTTCAGGATGCAGCCTCTCTCTCCTCTCACCACCAGAATCACCTAGCTCCAGCCTGAGGCCAGGAGAGTCACCCAGTCTTGGAGCTCTTAGCTTGCTGAGTTAAAATGATTGTGCACTAGGTGTAGCAGAGAATTTCTTTATTCATTTGACTTTATGGCTCTATAAAATAGCAAAATACAATGGAGGAAGTTGGTAAAATATGAGCACTTAACAGGCCATGGTGGCACATGCCTTTAATCCCAGCACTTGGGAGGCAGAGGCAGGTGGATCTCTATGAGTTGGAGGCCACTCTGGTCTACACAGGAAATTCAAGGCCAGCCAAGGCTACATAGTGAGAGACTCTATCTGGGTGCAGGGGAAAGAACATTTAAAGACACAACTGGAGTTTTTATTGTTTGAAATCATTCTGGGGAAATCAGTGTTTCTTTGTTCTCATAGGCTGATTCACACAAGACAGCCTATTTTGATATCAGTCCTGAGCAAAGTCCTTGCCAGTCCAGGCCTCTCTGACAGTCACCCTAGGCTTCAGTTCTCACTAAACGTTCTCCTGTTACTGCTTCCAAGATCTTTCCTTAAAGCAGGTAAAATGGTTGATCTTTGCTGGAAATCCACTTTGGTCTACTTTGGGGAGAAATTATGAGTTATATGATTCTGGCTATAGTGTAAATTGCAAGTTGAACCTTAGAAGTAATTTTCAGAGTAGGGTTTTCAAAGTAGGATGTAATTCTTTAATCTCTTTGCATACAACACACTCATGGGCACACGGAAATATTTACATCAAGTCTATAATTAATCACCATTGTACTGGTGGAAGAGAAGGTAGAGGTGAGGTGCCCTTCTTAACACTTTAGACATTTTCCAGTGGGACTTCTTGATAGATCTGAATGGCCATATCATATGGGCCAGATGTAGAGAGAAGAAATGCAGTCTTTGGTCACCGTGCAGAAGCCTGCTTACTCCAGTCTGGCTCTGTTTCTCTCTCCAATCTTTCTTCTCTCCTGTGGTGACCTTTCTAAGTTCACCCATGCCCTAATAGAGAAAATTGATCTCATGACTTTATAGTGGCACCAGCAACTTGGTTTCCAAATTCTGTGGTCTACTGTAGTCATCAAATACCTTGGGGCTTTGAGTGACTTTTGATAGTATCAGGAAGTCAGACTCACCAATAGAGAATGAAATGTAACCACCATTAAATGTCTTCAGATCCTGAATACATCTCAACTGCAGTCAGAAATTCTCTACACAGTGGCACTGTTGAACATGTATGGTTGTGCATTTGGACAGCTGCATCTAATACCACTACTTATTGCTGACATCTGGAATATGATTTTAATTTACTGATACCTTAGTACCTCCTCTATAATAAGGGAGGAATAATAGGACCTAATTAATAAAATTCTGCTTAGAAGTAAATGAATAGTTGTATACAAAGTGTTTATTATGTAATATGTACTCAAAACTATTTACTGTCATCATTATTTTATTTTAAGGTCAGTCATTATCATAGATATTACTCACCAGTACAAATTAATGTAATATAAAGAATACAAATCAAAGAACTGAAGAATGATGGCATGAGTTGGCTTACACAGACATTCAGAAAATGTTTGTTAAGTACCTAGTATGTCCTCACGGAGCTGCACACTGGGGTGAACGAGGCATGAGCTCGTCCTCTCTCTCGCAGGACAAACAGCCCTTCATGTATGGTAACCAGTGTAGAGTGTTACACAAGGATGCCCACCCCTGAGGAAGAGCCATGCATTCCAGGGGCCACCCTGCTGCTCCAACCAAAGCACAGCCATCTCCCTGGAAATCAGTCTGCTTAAATTTAACTCGAGGGGGAGAAGCACAGCCGTTCCATTTCCAAACTGGAATTCTCCCCCATGTGTTTTTGGGAAGCACAGATGCCTTGGCGTTCTCCCTGTAACAATAACAAGAGACTGTTCACAATTATGAATGGTCTTGGTTGACTTCAGCTCCAACAAAAACCATGAATCATTTCATAACTTCTGAAATTGCAAAGAAATAACACTGTGGCTCAGGAGTGGGGGGGGGACATTGTGAAGCACAAAGTCACCTAAATTAAAACATGCGTCCTTTTTTATTTATTGAGAAGCTGCACATTGTCAATCTTTCTGGCAGTGGAAAAAAAAAGACCAACTTAGTGTGTTGGTACTTGGGGCACCAGTTGAATAGTGGACTTTGTGACTGACCACAGTACAGCCTTCCCTCCCGCTTCTCTCAGAGCCTTGGGCCAGAGACATTATTTCACGTGTTCCTGCCTTTAATGGAAGCAATAACAAAAGAGGGGACACAGAATGAGGTACATGTGACAGACATGAGGTCTGTCATAGATCCTGTCACACCCTTTGGTAAGCCTGCCTTTTCAGCAGACTGGTATGGCCTCCTGATAGCAGGAGGCAAAATGATATTTTCAAAAGATGAGAATCAGGGAGTCACTCCTCAGCCTTGGCAGCCTGCGCAGCACCACCAGGGCTCAGGGGTAAGCAAGGCTGAATGAGTGCGGATTGGGAGCTTGTTTCTTTCCTCTTAGTCCAGAAAAGCATATCCTTCCCTGAAGGCCACAATCTGCTTGCCCACAGAGGCCCCGATGACCACTGGTTCACTAGGACCAGACTGAGGCATGGAAGGCAATGGGGCAAGTGCTACAGTCTTAGAGCTTACTTTCCCACCCCATGAGTGCTCTTCTTTCTCGTTAGTCACACCAGCATGGCTATTGAAAAATTGGCCAAAAGGCTTATTTTGGAAGACAGGCTCAAGGAAAGTCAGTTTCTACTTCATCTGCCTCTGAAAGACACAAGATGACAGACAGCTGAAGACAGTGTAATAGGGCCTTCCTACATCGTTTCTGTTATACAATTAATATTTATTTAGTATGACTAACAGATACACAAACCTTACAATGAAAAGGAATAAATATAACCTGTGTTTAAATATAACTCACTGTTATTGCAACATGTCTAAGATAACCGGGAAAAGGAAAGATTTATTTAGGTTTTGGAGACTGTGTCTCCAGCCAGCACCCAGGCTTTGGGACCTGTACTGAGGTGGCACATCATGGCTGGAGCACAGAGTAGAAGAAGCCAGCTTACTTCATGGCCAGGAATGAAAGAGAGGAAAAGGAAGAGGCTGGGGTACCATTGTCCTTTTTGGGACATGCTCCAGTGACAAGTCCTCTCACACAGATTCCCTTTCAAAGGTTAGGTCACCTCCCAGTAGTGCCACAAGCTGCGCACTGAGCTTAACACTTGATCTTTTCAGAGATATTCCAACAACTTGGCCTCTAGTACTCAAAAGAAGTCATACTAGCCTGTGGAATATACATTTCCAGACCCCCCTTTATTGTATACATTCATGTTTCTAAACAAAACAGAACATCATACGAAATATATAATTGTGTTTCCTGTTTTTATAATCAGTATATGCTCCGAACATCTCCCCACACCAACACATAATTGCATGTTACTTTGTAGGCCCATTGAACATGTATGTAGGTATTTTGGAAAGTTTCTTTCTCTGCCCTGAGAGACAGAGACAGCAGAAAATACACACGAACATTGCATCTCAGGTTCACATTTAGACATTGCAAAGTTTCGAGCCAGACAGTCCCAGGTAGTCAGCCCCAGACCCTTCCTACTTTGAGCTCTAGTTGGGATCTAAGTCCATGATCCCAGATGTTGCCAAAGTAGATGCCAGCTCTGTAAAATGCATACTGACGCCGTGGAAATCATGGGGAATTGCCCTGATGGCACTCAAGCACTGAGCAGGCAGTCTCAGTAGAAAAGAAAGTGGATCATATTTTAATAGAACTCCTTTTGATGATTAGACATTTTAATAAAAGTGCAGCCATGGCTGGGTGTGATGGTATACTCCTGTAATCTAGCGCTCAAGAAGACCGAGGCAAGAGGATAGTGTAAAACTAGCCTCGGCTACAGAACAAGGCCCTGTCTCAGAGAGAGAGAGAGAGAGAGAGAGAGCAAGCATCCAAGTCAGTGTTTCCCTTGCCACTCTTGGATTCTAGCAATGGCTAAAAACCCTGCAAGGAAAGAGATGCTCTGAGGGATGCATGGGACAAGCCTTGTCCCAACTGTTGGACTTGGGAGAGGCCTTTCTGGGCACTGGCAGATAGAAGTGTTTGGTCCCTTTCAGGATCCATCCCCTAGAGGAGCTGCGGTGTCACATTCTTCAGAGTTTAAGGAAAAGTGTTCCAGAGATAAGTTCTAGAGATAATGGCTGGATGTTTATTATTCTCTGCCTCAAGTAGATTGGCAGATGTGGTAACCACTGTATCTAACCCAGATGCTAGAACATTACAAATGTCACTGTTAATTACTGCTGGAGGCTTCAGCCAGGGTCTTTTTCCCAACCCTTGATACTCTTGACATTTATTCCTTAGACGCTAAATGCTGTAAGAAGCTCTGGTGATTCCTAGACCTGAGTGCCCTCATGAAGTTTAGGAGTACATGTGTCCCAGGTCATAAGTAAGCAGCACCCCAACACTTTCTGATGCCCTTCAGAAGCTTGTTTACATTCTGAAAGCCCTATGGGTGGTAGTGGCACACACCTGTAATCCTAGCAGATCTTGGATTTGAGGCCAGCATGGTCTATACTTAGCAAGGTCCTGTCTCAAGGAAGCAAACAATCAACAAAGTGAGGTCATGCACAGCATATCGTAAGGAATTGGGCAGTGGCTCTGGTGATGCCCCGTGGCAGAGGAGGGAATGGTATTAGATCTCCTGGAACCATGCAAAATGGAATTTTAGGTCCAAAGGATGCTTATAGGTGAAGCTTGACTCATAAGACCCCCTTACACTTGCCCTGTGGCTGTGAGAGGTCTGGTCAATGAAGTCAGGAGGCCTCATACACATACGCTGCTCCTAGCCAGCCCTGATGTAACTTTCCATAGGTTATAAGAACACTTTCTCAAGTACATGGAAAATCTCCCTAAGTAGCCCCCAGGGAAGTGGCCTCTCAGCATTGTCAGGTCAGAGGATGGAGGGCTCCAGGTCTCTAAGAGGCAGGCTAGAGTGGACTCCACTCCCTGGGCAGCAGTATTTGCATGTGGAGGTGCTCTGCTGCCTCTGGGTATCTAAGTCAATTTAGCAGCCAGGCAAGCACATTGGCAATGCTTCATACTAAGGAATGGGTTATTGATTTTCAGCCACTTCCCTAAAATGACTTGAATTTTGTCCCATTAGCCCATCGTAGCCCTATTTGATTGCCTCATTTTGGTGGTGTGCCCTATAGTATTGTACATCTAAAGTTTGTCATTTGGGTGGTATTTCTTACATAGTCATGAATTTTTTTAAATCTTCCATTTGATGTTCACTTTGCCAGTTCCATGGAATCCTACAGAGAACTCTACGTGCTGTGACTCAGTCTTGGTTTAGTGGGGGTGATCTCCTGGTTCAGGGGAATTCATGGGCAGTTGCAAGAGTGCTGTGAGCTGTGAAGCAGGCCAGCGTGTTCTGGCCAGGGTCATCCCTCTGCGTAGGTACATGGAGGATGATCAGAAACTGCAGCAGGACCGTGGCTCAGCTCACCTCAGCTTAGGAAGACTACCCCTGTGTGGAACAGAAAGGAAAAGCAGGTGAAAGCGAGGGAATGGCAGGTGTCTGCAGAAGAGTGTCTCTTCTAGGGGGTGACAGTAGCACTGATGGGTGTCTTTAGGACTCCACAGTCTGTACTGAGGACCTCTGTGTTCTTGGTAGCCCAGGCTTTGCTCACTGCTTTGTGGAGTGGGGACAGAGTGTGAGAACCAAGAAATCCTGCTGATATAGCCCAAGATTGCATGCTAGGCTCTTCTACAGACTATAGGCTGCTCTGCTCCTACAAGCAGCCACTTGGGGTGGGGAGACAGTGCTGAGAGCCTGTCCAAAGCAGGACCCCATGGATGCGAATCAGGGCAAAGGGGTGAGGATCACCTTCCTCCTCTTTTTTTTCTCTTCCTCCTCCTTCTTCTTTGGATCTCTCTCTTTCCTCCACCTCTCTCTCTTGCAGTCACGTGCATTTATTTTCCTTTGAGGCAGGAGCTTGGAGATAGCCCAGGCTGGCCACAGACTTGAGATTCTCCCTCTTCAGGCTTCTAAGTTTGGGATTTCAGACCTGTACCATTGTGTCAGTTTCAGCCTTACTTCTGAAGGCTTTTCCCGGCTTTGGGTACCCTTTGCCAGACCTGAGCAGGTTGAGGAGCGTGTCCTCATCTAGTACTAGCCTGTGGATGTGCCTGTAAAGCTTGCTAGTCTTTATAATAAAGCCTCCTATCTGTGGCTTTTGTTCCCACTGTGTTTGCTTTTGTCATTCACTTCTAGTTAAATATGGAGTACTGATTTTCCAATTAACATATGTACATTTATATATATTCCTCTTAAAATAAGGAGATATTTTTGTTTCCAGTATGTATAATGAAATCAAAGTACTACTAAGCAAGGTTGTGAGAGCTAGATTTTAGAAGCTGCTGAACTAGGCTGTTCCCTTCCTTACCCTGCAGTCTTCTATCCTTCTTGCCAAGGCTGCAGAGAAGGTGCAGAGAGAGAGAGAGAGAGAGAGAGAGAGAGAGAGAGAGAGAGAGATTGAGATTATATATACTCATGGAGCTCCCAGGTCCAGGCCTGTGGGATCTGAACACAAGCAGAGAGAGACACTGTCTGCTGGCAGAGAACCTGGCAGAAACCTCAATGGGAGTTCATGATTAGAGACCGGAAATGCTGTGGACATGAAAGCTCCCTTTAGCATGAACAAGAAGCAGACTATGTTCCTACCTGACCTCTGTGAGTGTTAAGGGGACACAATTCTAGCCCCTCAGCCCTTTCCCTTCCCAGTATGCCACAGCGCAGCAATGGTAACAAAAGCGCTAATAAAAAGCCCTTCCTTCCATCTTAGGACACACTGGTACTTAACTGAATCATCTCCTTCACTTCCTGTACTCTTCAGAGGTGATAGTAACTGTGGTAGTAGGAAGACAAGAGGAAGAAGCCATAGTAGTTCATGCCTGTAATTCCATCATTCAGAAGACTGAGGCAGGATTGCTACATGTTCAAGTCCATTCTGGGATAAATAATGAGTTCCAAGCCAGTCTGAGAGCCTGTCTGAAAAAAAAAAAAAAAAGAGAGAATCAACAAGTTAAAGAACTACCACCTACACACACACAAATGGTCTAAAACTTTGTCATGAACCGATATCAGAATCCCTGATGCCTTCTTTGTAGGTAGAATTTGACAAGTTGATTCTGAAATTCATTTGTAGTTTCAATGGACCCAGAATAGCCAATGCTGCACTAGAAAAAAAATAAAGTAAGACCCAAACTGAACAGTTGAAAACTCAGTACAAAGCAGCAGAAATGAAGACTGTGTGGCACTGAGATGATGGGATTTGGAGCAGTGGAGTTGAAGGAAATGTCATCTTTTCCATAGATGGATCCGGGACAACTGGATAACCAGAGATGTGTGGATATAGTTGGGAATCTCACATTGTGTACAAAGACCATCTCAAAAGACCTAAATGGAAGGGCAAAGCTACAAAACACAGGGTAAATCTTCATGAAGTGTGGCTAAGGAATCTAAAGGACAACAGAGAAAACCACATAAATCCGACTTCATCAAAATTTAAAATGTTTGTGCTGGGAAGAATACAAAGACAACCAAGAAATGGGAGGAAATATTTAGAATCCAGTTATCTGATCTGCAGTTTGGATATAGAATATATGAATATATGAAAACTCTTACACCTTATTTAAGAAGACAAATAAACCAATTAAAAATAAACACAGGATCTGATAATCACTTTTCCAAGGAACATACAGCCAGTATGCTCAATGAAAGAAAGAACATCATTAGCCAGCAGGGAAATGAAATCAAAACCCCAGACACCATGCGACACTTCCATAGATGCTAACAAAAGTGAGAAGACTGGTAGGTGAAGATGTGGAGAAACTAGAACCTCCATCACTAGAGGGAACATAAAATGGTGAAGAGTGGCAGCTGTTCAGATGGTCAGCCATACAGTTACAGCCTAATCCAGAATTCCATTACTAGTATACACCCAAGAAAAAGAAAAAGGGAAGTCCACACAGTCTTGTGCAAAAATATTCATGAAAAATCCATTTGTAATAGCCAAAGGGTAGAAACAATCCAAGTGTACCAAAACAGAAAAAGAAAAGATGCAGATAGTATATCCTTCTAGTAGTATCCAGCCATTTAAAAACAGACTGATACATTGTAATGAGCCTAGAAAACACCAGGTAAGAACCTGATCACAAAAGACCATGGTATACTATTTTGCTTACATGAAAACAGGGAAATCCACAAAAACAGACAACAGATACTAATACTAGAGATAGGTGGGAATATGGGACAGGGAGCAAAAGATGAAGACTGTAGGGTTTCTTTTTAAAGAGCTGAATATTCCAGAATTGACTATAATAGTGATTGCAATAACTGAATGCCAAAAACTAACTCATTATGTACTTTAAATTGTAGTAGGTCTTTCTTTGAACCCCAGCTCCCAAATAATGACACAGAAACTTCTATTAATTATGAAAGCTTGGCCTTAGCTTAGGCTTGTTCCTAACCATCTCTTAAATTCAATTAAATTAAATAAAATAACTTAAATTAGTCCATCTATATTAATCTACATTTTGCTACATGGTTGTTACCTCTCCATACTGTACATCCAACTTGCTTTGTATCTCACTGGTGAATCCCACCCCTCTTTTTCCCAGAGTTACTATTTTTGCCTGGAAGTCCCAGCTATCCTCTCCTGCCTAGCTATTGGCTATTCAGCTCTTTAGTAAACCAATCAGAATGTGCCTTGGCAGAGACACATCTTCGCAGTGTACAAAAATATTATTCCGCAACGTTAAAGAGGCGAATTGTATGGTATGTGAGTTATATTTCAAGTCATAAAAAAGCAGAATACCAAGCACAGTTTTAAGCATTTTATTATTATTATCCCACTTTGTTGTCACAAATCACCCACTGCAATAAGCCCTAAATTGTGAACATTCCCACTTTGCTCCTGAGGCATAGAACTGGAGCTCTGACTGTAGGATGCAGCTCTACCTCACAGGCAGGATGGCAGTCTGTCTCCAGGCTTTATTCTGAGCCTCCTAGTGTGCTGTGCTACAAGGAAAGACAGGGTCCCTACTCCTGGGGAGCTTGAGGTCCCTCAGTTGCATATAGGGAAAGAAACTGGTGGAACATCATTTAGGTGACTGTCTAATTCACTCTAAATCAGGCTCGCATTCCTGGGCCTCCATGCCTTCATGTTTTGAACTGTATCTCAGGCTAGGCTAGATGTGCATCCTGTAGGCCTTGAAGTAATAAGACTGTAGGCAGCTTTAAGAAGAAGATGAGGAGGAGGAGAAAGGAGGGAGAGAGAGAGAGAGAGGTCCTCACTCAGGCCCTACTGCCTAACAAGACCGTGGAGCATCTTTGCTGCTGGTTGGAATTACATCCATTCAGAGCAGTAACCATGGTTACCTCAAGCTGATGAGAAGCCCTGATTAGCAGTTGTGCTCTGGTTTTGCTTAACCAGAGTTAGAAATCAGATCCCATGTTGTTTGAAGAACACTGTGGTAGAACAGTCTCTGATTCCCTGTATACTGGGATCAATGGGCAGAGAAGGCCACTTTCAGATCTGGGGGCTTCCACAACTTTCTGGCATATTTTCCAAGATCATATGACCCCATGGGACTGACCCTTCCCAGGACTCTGGCTTCCTAGGCTCACTCATGTCCGAGCTAAGTATATCATTCACCAGCACATAGGAGTTTTGTTGGAGGAGGGACCACTTGTTTGTCCCGGCTGCCCAGCTAGTTTAGCCTCAAAATAATCACACAGAAACTGTATTAATTAAATCACTGCTTTGCCCATTAGCTCTAACTTCTTATTTGCTAACTCTTATATCTTAGTTTAACCCATTTCTAGTAATCTGTATATCACCATGAGGTCATGGCCTACCAGCAAAATTTTAGCACGTCTATCTCTGGCGGTGGATCCATGGTGTCTCTCCGACTCTGCCCTCTTTCTCCCAGCATTCAGTCCAGCCCTACCGGCCTATCTAAGTTGTGCCCTATCAACAGCCAAGGCAGTTTTTTTATCCATTAATGGTAATCACAGTACACAGAGGGGACTCCCACCTCAGAGTTGGCTGTTGCATGCCACAGCCGTGTGGGCAGAAAGAGGTGGATGACATGTGGAGCCACAGTATTCAGTGCCACTCCCGGTTCTTTTTCTATGACTGTGCTTGGGCCCCGTTATTAGCTCCAGCTTCAATCATGGCTGGAGAACCGGGAAGCAAGCCTATTTGAGAATTATGAGGGGAAGCTGAACCACCATCTTTCACCTGCCTGGGTCTCCTCCACTGCTGGTTTTCTCCAATAGTGACACATATATGTATTTCTAACGTGGTTCCAGTTTAGTGCAGTAATGCCTTTCAGATGGGTTTACACAGAAGTCTCAGGGCAACTGACCAAAGAAAAAGCCCATTCGTTTCTTTATGGCAACTTCAGTTTGTCTAAAACATGCCTCTCCTACCACTGTAGACACAGGGAGGTGTGGCCTTTTACTCAGTCTGGACAGAGCAGTCCATTGAGAACTCTCAAGTGAGTGCACCTACTAAATGTATGGATTTGCTTGGCTCATTTATGTTCCTTTGTCTCAATCCAGTGAGGCAATGCTCAGTTCTTGTTTAGAAGACTTGATGGCCCAGACCAGTTAGAGGCTGGTGCAGCCTCCGGCATTCAGAAAATCTTGCTCGCTGAGTCATCCACTGGCTCACAAATAGCAGGGGTGGCCCTGCGTATGTTGAGACTATGGAGGAGAATAATGCAGATGTGGTTCTGCCCCTGAGGAAGTGACAACTTACCTAGAAGGTGGAGGCTTTGTACAGCAGCAGCAACACGAGGGACATGCAAATGCAAGAAATGCTTGGGCCAAAGAGAGGCACTGTCTAGAAAGAGACCCAAGGAAAATTCTGTGAACAAGTGCTGGCCTCGGAGGTGTCAGTAAGATTTGGGAACTGTCGTTTTGTGTCAAAACATGGCCCACTGAGAGCAGAAAACAGACTGAGACAGCCCCCATTCTAAGTCTACAGTCAGGCTTACACTAAAGCACTGTAACTGCGCAGCTCTGGGAAAGGAGCAGCAGCTGTTGTAAGGAAGGATTGAAGGCGCTTTAGGTTGGACATGGTGGCTAAGGCATTCCAGGATTCAAACTCAGATATTATTTTATGATCCATTCCCGCAATGACTGCCCTGATTCTTCCATGCTGAGGCCTCCGCAGTGCCTGTGGGTGGATGAGGGAGGAAATCAGGGCTCCCAGATCCCTGGGTCAGCTTCCTTTCTTCACATCCGATCCGCTGCTGTCACTGCTGCAGGGCCCACACCTGTCTGCATCCCGAGTGGGAAAACATGGCTGACTGCAGTGCCCTCTTTGACATGATGTCAGAGATGCGCTAACACCCACACCCTCCCTTCCATCCAACTGCTCAGAGTGTGCAAGACTCGGCCCCCAGAAGCAGCTGGTAAGCTTCCTCCAAAGGTCATGTTACAGGCAGCCCATGCTTCTGTCTGCCAGCTTTAATCACAGAGGTATCAACAGGGAAAAACCTCTTCTCGAACATGCCTGTGTTCATAGTGACATGCAGATCACAATCTGCAGTGTCACAGCTCTGCACCAACACAAGGATCCTGTTACAGACCCCCTGTCCCTGCTACTGCTGCTGTGCAGGGGCTGCTGAGATGCTGGGTGATCAGGTTCAGGGTCTCCAGGCTAAACTCCCTAGCTGGAAACGAGGAAGGTTCAGGAGCATGTTGGTGAACCAAAGCTCCTACACTTTGGATTCCCTGACCAAAAGCTCCTGTCCTCCTCCTGTTTTCTGTGCGCCCCCTGCCCCTGGAATCTGTAACACGGATCTGCTGTTGCCCTCTGTCCTCCCTGCCCCTCCACCCTTTCCCTACTGCTGCCCCTCCTCTCGTTCTCCTTCAAAAGATTTTTCAAAGAGCAAGTTTTGTCTGTTGATCCCTCCGTGAGTTAATCAAGTAGGACTTCTCATTATGTAACATTTTACACATATGAAAGAACATATCAGCATATGGCCTAAAGAGTCAGGTGCCCCCTTTGCTAAGTCAAGCCCCCATAGCCTTCCCAGATGAGTAACAGCCTCTGGTTGGCCATGTCTTCTCCTCTCCTCTCTGCTCAGTTTCACTCTCTGTTCTGCTGAAACAGTTTTTGACGAGCTTAACTCCCCTTGCTTGTCGTTACCAGTTCCACGTCACCTCAGCATGGCCGAAGAGCTGAGTCCACAGGTGGGAATGACCATCTGGGAAAGTGCCCTGTACCCTGCCGTCTCTCTCTGCCTTGGGGCACATGGTTTCCTTTACCTAGAATAACCCTGCCCACGTGCCCCACATCTCTAGCTGTCACGCCCACCTTTCCTGCTGGGCCGCAAGTGTCATGGCTTTCCTGGAGCCGCACTTGACTTTTCCCCAGTCTTTTTGCTTCCTCCTCTCCTAGGCTCATTTAAAACAAGGATGATTTTTCTTTTCTCTTGTGGCAAAGCTGAAATTCTGCTACCTTTTGTTAGAATGATTTTTTTTCCAGATTGTCTCTCCCATACTTGATCATCACCTTCTGCACAACCTTTTAATTGTACAGTTTAGTGAGCTCTACAGTTGTACACATTGTTGATTAAAGTAGAAGATTAGGATGGGTTGGACCTCTAAAAGCCCAGCTCACATGTTCCCTGAAATCCTTCAAAGATGGGCATCTGTTCGTCTCCCCAGCAAGCTAGCAGCTTCTTGGCAGGAATGTAGTTGATACTTGACAAATACTGGCCAAATTATAAACATCTGTAAGCAGTCTGCCCAAGATGGATTAGTTCTTTCTAAGACAGAAGGCTGATAATGTAGATCAGTTCTTTAAAACATACTCACTACATAACATTAAAATTCTAGACTAGATATATAAAGGCAAAGTAATCATGATATTGAATGTACATATTTATACAGGTATATTAAGGGTAAAAGCCCTAACAAAGTCATTTATATAAAGGCATGAAATATCCCATGGTCTTTCAGGTTGTAGGGCTCTGAGGGAGAATTTTATCTGCCTGGTTCTCAGACGACAGTACCTTTCTTAAACACAACCCACTTTGCTTTAGACAACACCAACAAAATGTGCAAAACTCTGAAACAATTTTTTTGTTTTGTTTTTTGTTTGTTTTGTTTTTGAGACAGTTTCTCTGTGTAACAGCCCTACCTGTCCTGGAACTAGCTCTGGTAGATCAGGCTGGCCTTGAACTCACAGAGATCCACCTGCCTCTGCCTCCCAAGTTCTGAGATTAAAGGCATGCACCATACCACCCGGCTCTCTGACACAGTTTTTAACAATAAAGCATATTTATGTCCCTTCGTCATGGTAAGTACAAAGTACATTTAGGGTAATTAATATGCAGAAACCCCCTCTACTCATAGCTGTCATTCTCATTTCCTGTGCCTTGTCAATATGTGTCAAAAGATCTTTCACTTCTGCCAGAAATAAAGTGAGGTGCTGATGTCATCCGATCATGAGCATTGTGCTTGCTAGGCAGGCCTGGGAGCAGCTTTGTGTGAAGGACTGTGCCAAGAGCAGCAACAGATAGGAGAGCTGGTGTTTGCCATATGCCTGCTGCAGCCCAGAG
Organism: Microtus oregoni; assembly: GCF_018167655.1. NCBI lineage: Eukaryota > Metazoa > Chordata > Mammalia > Rodentia > Cricetidae > Microtus > Microtus oregoni. The sequence goes on along the minus strand of NW_024543063.1, from coordinate 57,722,640 downwards.
GTTGGCTTTCCTGATGATGACACCGGTAGAGTTTGCCAAGTGAGTAGGGAAGCAAGCAGTAAACACCCAGAAAACTAACAGGTCACAGGGAGGTGGACTGGGAGGAAAGTTTCAGTGGAGTCTAGAGGGAAGATGGAACTGTGATTTGCTGAGAGTGACCAGGGATGCCATCTCTGAAGTGACAAAGCCTCTTCAGGGTGAGCAGAGGGATGAAGGAAGTTCTCCAAGCAAAGACTCTGAGATGGGAGTGGTTTGGATGTGTTTACAAAAGAAGCCTAAACCAGAATACATGGAGGGACAGGCAGATCTCTGTGATTTCCAGGCCAGACAGGACTACATAGGGAAACCCTACCTCAAAATAATAAAATAACCTGACCAGCTGGGTTTGCTGGCACAGTGCCTATAATCTCAGCTACTTGGAGACTGAGGCAGGAGGATCACATGTTTCAGGCCAGCCTGAGTAAAACAGCTGTACTGCCATCTAAAAACTTCAAAACAGAATAGAAAAGTGAAAAGAAGGGATAGAAGGACACGGTAGAAGGGAGGAGGGGAGGAAGGAAGGATGTCTTTGTGCCTAGAGTACAGTAGGGGTGGGGCTGGGAGATACACGGTCAAGTGGGGAGCAGGAGGCTGGGGTGTTGTTTCAGACATTCCACAGATATAGTTGCTTTTACATCTCATTGTACACACTTGGGTCCCATAGCTCTCCCTAAGCCATCACTGGTTAGGGCTGCATGATGAATTCAGACCAGTTAGGTGTTGTAGATACCAGATCACAGGTGGAACTTGATCAACAAAGAGAAACATGGTGGATGACTGGGCCACCAACGGTATTTGCCCCCATTTTGGGCAGTCAAACGTGGTATATGGGTGGGAAGGACGGCTTGAGCTAGCACACAGAAAGAAGCCTGGAAGAAAAGAGAAGGTGGATGCTCATAAGCTGCCAACACTGTGGTGGGAAATGAAAGCCTTAAGATGGAACCATCGCCTCATACCTTGCTAGTGACCTTGGATGACTGGAGGTCTTCAGATCTTCCTTCTAGGTCAATCCATCTCCGGGAAGGAATTTGTCAAGAACTCAGGGTCCTGGCAGGTTAGAATAGAAATACCACTTGTGGGGAAAATGGCATGTCCTCAATTTAGCTCCATGTGTCCTATGCCCGGTTTAGCGTGCTGACTGGGTAAAAAGCAGAGTAGGGCAGAGTTCTGCTTTAGAAAACCTAACCAGAAACTGAGACCCATCGCCGGTCACGCTTGTCTTTCTTCAGATCCTGTATTCCATTCTTTCAGTTGCAAATGACAGAAACCCTGCCCTCACTGGTTTAGCACAGGCGTGAACAGTCTGGTCCCAAGGGCTCCTAAGGTATCATCAGAATCTGTTTGCTGTCTTTCTCCCTCTGCCCTGCCTTCCTCCAGGTTAACCTCACAGAGGGCTCATTCTGCAGGACCACAGGATGACAGCCTCAGCCTCAAATTCCCAAGTGTGTGGGAGAAGTCTTCTGCTTTTCAGGGTTACTTGCTGTCCACCCCGACCTGTGCAGCAGCAGCTGTGGCTCTGGGGGCAGTAGTGTGATCTGCTGGCCTAAGTCTCGCCTCAGCAGCATTCCCAAGAGTTGGGGAAGAGTGGTCTCCAAATTCCCGGTGCTGACAAATGGTGAAAGAGTAGATCCTAAGTAATGCAAGCTCCAAATATTCAGACCAGGATATCACCCCAAAGTCTAAGGAATATCCAAGAGCTTGTTCCATTGTCCCTTTAACATGCAGTACAGACTACAGTGGGCTAGCACACACATCTCACTAATCCTCGTAGTATTGCTGGGAAGGAAAGGATGGGGACCATCTTTGTAAGATGAAGAAACTGAGGGTCATCTAGATAGAACTTGGCAGGTCTGTCTTATGACACCCCGCCCCCAAGTCTAGAGTTCCTGCCCACTGCATCCATGGCTAACTGTGAGACACATGCGTATTTGATGGAAGTTCTTAAATAGCACAAATGAAGTCCAGTTGGAGTCAACTTGGGAAATCCACTAGAAGCCTTGTGATATGTAAACAGTAAAATAAAAAGATTCATTAAGCTCAAGGGCATGTTTTAATAACAGTTAATTAACTTTTCCAAGACCGCAAATATTTTCCCTTTCTCTAAGATGGGTTGGTTCTAAGAAGGTTTGTAATACAGAGCCCCAGGTGGTAATTTGCAGGCAGGATTCCCCCACAGCCTGCCTCAGGAAGAATGATCTGCTCCTTGTCCCGCCCAAGTCTGCTCCCCGCCAGCACTTAGACTATTGTTGGCTAGTAGTCTTGGCTGCCAGGTGGTAGGAATCAGTCTGCTCTGAAGAACCAAGTATTTAGCCTATCCCTAGAAGAGTCACCCAAGTGCTGAGGCAGCCCCTCCACCCACGTTCCCATCAGCCTATGCGCCTGAGCTCTACCTCCAGCTGATCAACCAGGCTGCCATTGTCTTGGAGGAGCAGGTGGCTCCGGATCATCCAGCTAGACTTCCAGGTGTTGTTTTTTAAGAACCTTTTCTGGGGCCTTCCAGCTACTGTCTCCAACCCCCAGAAGACTTGTATGAATATCAGGTTTGGTCCCTTCAGGAAAAGGAGCAGTGGGGAAAATGATACAAAGTCTAAGAAAACATCCTCCTGTCCTCATAGCTGGGCTACTCAGAGGGGGCTGGAGGGAATTGTACTTCAAGTGAGCGATGGAGCAGACTGTGTGCTTAGTATACCTTGAGAATTTATCTGCAGGTCCGAGGTACATCGTGTGTGCTGGACTGTGCTCTTCTTGGTTAGTCTTGGATGGTGGAGAACTCAGCACAGAGTGGGATAGCCTCTGCAAGCAGGGTTTCCTAACTCCAGTCTTTGATGCTGGCCCCAGGTGCCAGGCTAGGCAAGACTTTTCACACAAGGCTGCAGAATTCAGTAAGTGAATTTTCTAGCCATCTTCATCAGTGAGCAAGGCCCTCCATGTATTCCAGATGAGGGTACACAGAAGTGCCCCAGTGAGAGCACAACTTTCCAGTCAAACAGCTCAGCTCCACCTCCTCTTAGCTATGTGGGCTCAAGTGAACAAAATGACCTCTGTCGGCCTCCGCTTGTTCTCTGTAGTGCACCCTGGCTTAGGTTGCCTTGAGGATGAATGATGTCACACGTCATCCACTGAGCATGACATCCTGTACTGTTACGTCATTCCTCACTGGTCACAGGTTGTACACCTCCTCCATCCCATGGCGTCCTGGGAATGTTGCTGTGGGTGCCAGCCCTTCATGAACCTTACCAGGTTGTCAGATATGGGGCTGACCACCCACAGTCCCTCTCAGTAGACCCAAGTAGATACACAGATGCCTTGCACATCCTTCCTCCTGTCTGGGAGGTCAGAGGGGAGAGACACTCTGCTGCTTTCCCATGCACTGGCCTGCTTTTCCACGCCTCACTGGGGTCTTCCTTACATGTGGACTCCAAGACATCCTGAAGGAGGCATTGTACTGGAGCCATTCTGAGGCTACAGGGATACTTAGGGCTGATGCTTGCTGTCTGCCAGCAGCTCTACTATGGAGTTGCTTTCACTTGACCTCAAAGTGTCCCACAAGATAGCAGCAGCAGCAGCAGCAGGCATCTCCAGAGCTAAGGATTTGAGCAGAGAACAGCCCCCAACCCCCTCTTGCCCATCACAGGTCCCAGCCAACTCTCCCAGAGAACTCAATAGGACCCTGGATGTAGTGCCAGGACCTATCGCCCCATCATTTGTGCATCTCACCCCTCAACATGTGACTCATCCTTCACCGTTGTCTTATCACAAAGATTAGTAGGAAGGAAGCTAGGCCGTGGAGTCAGAAGGCTGGGTTGGGAGAGTTGCCTGCTAGCTGGTAACCTTGAACAAATGACATCTTCCCAAACTTATGATTTATTGCCTGGGGTACATAGCAGGCTACATAGCAGGACTGTAATGTAAGACTTAGTTGCCTGGGAATCATTTAAAACAAACCAGAAGTGAATTTGAGAAATGAATATATTCTCATAGCCCAATAGGGCAGACATTGGCCGCTCTTCTCATTCTTTGTTGGTGAATAAAAGCAGGCATGCTCAGAGCTCTGCCCACCCTCCCACATGCCAACTCTGAGCCATGCTCTCCTGCTGGCTATTCTCGGGTTTATTCCCCTAGGAAGGCGTATAACATGTTTCATCAGACTCATACCTGATGTCCTGTGGAAGCAGAGCTAAGGATATGGGTGGCAGTGTAAGAGGGGCCAAGCCTAAACGTCTCTCTTCCCCAAATTGGGGGTGGAAAGGAGATGCCAACTCTGTGCTTGAGCTTCTCATTTGAAATCTAAACCAAGCCTCAGCGCGACTTGTTTAAATCCAATTAAAACCTATATTAAATTTACACCTTGTAGGTAAACTTTTTTTTAAATTTATTTATTTATTAAGGATTTCTGCCTCGTCCCCACAACCGCTTCCCATTTCCCTCCCCCTCCCCCGATCAAGTCCCCCCCCCTCATCTGCTCGAAGAGCAATCAGGGTTCCCTGACCTGTGGGAAGCCCCAGGACTGCCCACCTCTATCATTCAAACTGCCTAGGCTCCCACAAAGCCAGTACGTGCAGTAGGATCAAAAACCCACTGCAATTGTTCTTGAATTCTCAGTATTCCTCATTGTCCGCTATGTTCAGCTAGTCCGGATTTATCCCATGCTTTTTCAGACCTAGGCCAGCTGGCCTTGGTGAGATCCCAATAGAACATCCCCATTGTCTCAGTGTGTGGGTGCACCCCTCATGGTCCTGAGTTCCTTGCTCGTGCTCCGTCTCCTTCTGCTCCTGATTTGGACCTTGAGATTTCTGTCCGGTGCTCCCGTGTGGGTCTCTGTCTCTGTCTCCTTTCATCGCCTGATGAAGGTTAATATTCCTGAGGATGCCTATGTGTTTGTCTTTGGATTCACCTTATTTAGCTTCTCTAGGAACATGAATTATAGGCTCAATGTCCTTTATTTATGGCTAGAAACCAAATATGAGTGAGTACATCCCATGTTCCTCTTTTTGGGTCTGGCTTACCTCACTCAGGATAGTGTTTTCTATTTCCATCCATTTGTATGCAAAATTCAAGAAGTCCTTGTTTTTTACTGCTGAGTAATACTCTAATATGTATATATTCCATACTTTCTTCATCCATTCTTAAGATACCACCTTACACCTGTCAGAATGGCTAAAATAAAAAACACCAATGATAGCCTTTGCTGGAGAGGTTGTGGAGAAAGGGGTACACTCACCCATTGCTAGTGGGAATGCAAACTTGTGCAACCACTCTGGAAAGCAGTGTTTCGGTTTCTCAGGAAATTCGGGATCAACCTACCCCTGGATCCAGCAATACCACTCTTGGGAATATACCCAAGAGAGGCCCTATCATACAACAAAAGTATATGCTCAACTATGTTCATGGCAGCATTGTTTGTAATAGCCAGAACCTGGAAACAACCTAGATGCCCTTCAACGGAAGAATGGATGAAGAAAGTAGGTAAACTTTATAATGGGCAGTGTTCCCATTCAAGAATATGTCTTATTTTTTTCTAACAAGTCTCATTATATAGCCCTAACTAGCCTGGAACTCACTATGTAGACCAGACTGGCCACTAAAGCAGAGAAGTTTGCCATCTTTTGCCTCTCAAGGGCTAGGATTAAAGGCATATGCCACCACACTCCGCTGTGCCTTCAGATTTTTTTAATCTTCTCATTGCCATAGCGCTAAGTTAATTTTAACTAAGAAATTTATATAATATTTTTTGCATACATTATTTTAAAATATGTCTACATTATGGGATGGCTAAATTAAGACAACAATTTAAGATTTTTGCAGGTTGATAAAGTTATTTTTTTTATAAAGTTATTCAATTGTTAGTGTTTATATTAGATCCAGCCCCATATCAACGTTCTTATTAATTATAGTAGAGTGTTTTAAACAGTAGCATCCCAACTTTTCCAGATAGCCAACATCATCAAGATTATTTCCTGTTTTTGCAGCATTGGTGCCATTTTCTGGCTTTTCCTGTTAGTTTTAACAGATCATGATAAATATCAATAGTGGTGACTGTCACTGTCTCCAATATATTTATTGTTAGGTGTTGCTAGTTCTTATTCTGTGTAAGTAATTAGCTTCCATGGCTTGTTTTTAATGAGAAATGATTTGAATTTTTCTTTTTAAATTTTTGTTTAGCATGCATTATTAACTGCACATATTATTGGGGTCCAATGGGATATGTTTATTCATTCATGTCGCACTAGTATTAAATCCAGCCCTTCTTTATCCACCTCACATAGCACTCCCAAGAAGTGCCATTTAGTTTCTATTGTGATCCTACATCCTGCACCCCGTGGTGGTTGTCACAGATGATGCTGATGAACAGTCCACTATCCCAGACGGACAGATTGTGACATGATTTTTTTTCCTTAGAGTCTTATCTAGATTCAATTTGATTATTTTATTTTAGATTTATTATTTTATGTGTATGAGTGCGTGGTTTTTTTTCCCTGCGTGTATGTATATTTATCGTGTATGTTCAGGGCCTGCAAGGGCCAGAAAAGGGCATCTGATCCCCTGGGATTGGAGTTAGAAGCAATTGTGAGCCACCATGTGGGTGCTGGGAATCAAACCCAAATCCTCTGCAAGAGCAACAAATGCCATTAGCCACTGACCCAGCTCTCCCCACCCTACGTCTTATTTATTTTTTTACTTTTGTGATTTTTTAAGACAAGGTATGTTTCTAGCTTATCCTCATGTGCAAATGAGAGATCAAACTACCTGCATAATGTTGGCAATTAAGAAAACCTAAGACACTGTTGTTTAAAGAAAACGTCTTTCGTGACTTTTTGAGAAAATGAGAGAATTTACAAGGGGCTGGAGCTAACTACTCAGCAGTAAATCATTTACAAGAAAAATCTCAAAATGATACTAAGTAACTTAGTTTTATTAAGCTAGCCTGAACTCACAGCAGTCCTCCTGTCTCAACTTCCCAGGTGCTAGAATCATAGACATGAGCTGCCCTGCCGAGCTTAATTTGATAATTTTGAAAAAAACCCCTAAATTTTGCAATAATATTATTATATTTGTGTATGTATTCTGTTTACCTTGACAATTCTTTCTTGATGACATGTCCATTCAAAAATTTCTCTTGCTGAGTCAGTTTTGATATTATGTTTGGCAATGGAATCATCAAATTCTCAGGTCTGCAACCACAAAAGGCTGGATGCAGCCTCCTGACATGATTTTATCTCTTCTGTATTATACACACACACACACACACACACACACATATATATTCTATAGAATTCTGTGGAATATATAATACATTATTAAATAAAACAATGACTTTTATCCAATAATTTTTATTAAATGAATTGTTATTTTCTGAATGGAATGATAATTATCTGTTAATGAAGAGAAACCAGCGTATGGGATGATAGTTATTATTGAATAAAATAATGATCTCATCAATAAGAATTGCAGTTTTTTTCATATACTGTCTTCCTTGGGGTGTAGTAATTCAAGTGTAGTGCTTTCAAACCATTAGGTGTGAGACTCTCCATCCTTCTGTTTGATATAGAGTCTCAGATCATGCCGCAACTAAGCAGAATTCACCCAATCTCTTGGATCCTAACGCCTCTTGCACTGTGCATCTCTGGCAACCCTAGCGGGTTCTTTCTTGGTGACGTGTCCGTTCAGACACGTTTGGCAATGGGCTCATCAGCTCTCAGGTCTGAGGCCACGACGAGGTTGGGATGCAGTGTTCTGAACTGATTTCCACAGCCCTTCTGCAGCTGTGGGTGAGTTTCTGTTTTTGTTCCTAAGCTTCTTATATTTGCTGTTTTTCTCTTAACCACCCATAATAAACATTGTTTTACTTACTGTAAGTGTTTTTGGGTTGTGTAAGCTCTCTGCTCCTTTGCTGTTTTAAATCTTGCTTTGCGTCTGACTGCATTCACCCATGATCCTGTGCTCTTCTGCTTGCTTCAGGTGGATTGCCTCTGAGCAGGACTTCGCTCTCCACCTTGGAAAGTGATTTTCAATGATTACCTTAACTGCTTTCTATAGTTTTCAATTCCTTTTCATTTTAATGATTTTCTTTTTAATTCTAGGTTTGTCCAGAGTGTGTTTCTTAATTTTGAACTAAATATTTTTCTTCTCATTTTTTTTCCATGATGTTGGAAATCTAACCAAAGTTCAAAGCAAAATAAGCCAATGTCCTCCTCCTGATCTGCAGCCCCAGCACTTTCCTACGGTTTAAATTTTCCAGATGTGTTGACTGTGATCAGAGGGCTTGCTGCTGCAGGGGCTTTCTTTTGTAAAGTTTGGGCAGGCTGGTCTAATGCAGTACTAACTGTCCCTCTGGGTGGCTCCATGTCTTCCTGCATTTCCCTGCTTCTGTAAGAAAGTATCTAGAGTAAGGACCTTGTCTCCAACTTGAGGGGCCCTTGCGACACTTTCTCTTCTCTCCTCTTCAGTTTGCTTAGGGCTTAGGGATGTCACTGGAGCCTGCACAGTCTGGCCTTTCTGTATAAAGTCTTGGTTTGTAGGTGCTCCTCTCAGAGTTGAGTCAGTGCCCATGTAGACATAGGAAAGGGGAAGGAAGGGGGGAGGTGAGCAGACATCTGCTCTCATCTGCTTTCCTGACCTGTTCATTTCTCCCATAAGGTTCCTTTTCTGGAGAATTTGTTGTTTGCATTTAAAAATTTTCCTAAATGGGAAGTCTAGGACTCTAAGAGACCCCATGTTTGAACAGTTAGTGTGAGCCTTGGCAGGAGCTTGTTCCTACATTATTAATTTGTCTTAGTCAGTTTTCTGTTGCTGTGAAGAGACAACATTTAATTGGGTCTGGCTTACGGTTCCAGAGGTTTAGTCCATTATCATCATGGCAGGAAGTAGGCAGTATGCAGGCAGACATAACGTTGGAGCAGTAGGGGAGAGCTCTACATCCAGATCGGCAGGCAGCAGGAAGAGACAGTCATTGGGCCTAGCTTGAGCATTTGAAACCTCAGCACCCACCCCCAGTGACACACTTCCTCCAACAAGGCCACAACTCCTAATCCCTGTCAAATAACACCACTTCCTAATTACCAGGCATTCAAATATTTGAGTGTATAGGGCCATTCCTATTCAGACTACCACATAAATTAAGCCAGAAATAAGGAGGGCTCATAGCTTTAATACCTAAGAATGCTTGATTATTGACTAAGATATTTGCCCTGAAAATGCTGGCCAAACTGTATGGGGAGCTTTGGTTCCTAGTAGCCCACATGACTTTCTATTCTTCTGGCTGGTCATGTTTCAGAAGAGAATTCCAATACAGCCTGATCTTTTTTTTTTTTCAGATAGATAATATGTTCATTCTCATATTCTCTCTCTCTCTCTCTCTCTCTCTCTCTCTCTCTCTCCAGATTTGTTTCTTGTTGCTTGTGGTTTAGGCATAGTGTTACTTTATTTTGCTTTTATTTTTTGAGATGGGACTTGCTATGCAACCCTGTTTGGCATAGTATCTGAGATTGCATTCACTATTTTGCCTATCAAGCCTGGAGTATTACACCTGTTCACCAAGCCTACCTAGCCTGGAGTCTTACAATGCTGTTTGTTCATCCTCAGGTTGAGGAATTCTGTGTGTCTTTTCAGTTTGCACAAATATCTTTTCAGTCAGGAATTGTCTTCTCATTATTTGATCACTGGCTATCCTCCATCACTTTCTTCTTATTCTCCTAGAACTCTGACATGCCCACTTTGATCTTTTTGGGTCTATCCTCCAGATCTTTTCTTTTCCTGTGTACATACTCCTTTGTATTCTCTCGTGGACTTGGAAGTCATATTCCCATTTGTTCTTGCAGGCCTCACATTCACAACTCAGCAGGGGCCCTTCTACTGCAGTTGGGAAGTCAGGTTAATGTATAAAAATCTTCTGCATATATCCTGAATTGCTCTTCAGATACTGGCATATTCTGGTTATGTTGTTATTTGTCTCCTAAAGCAGCTGGACTTCACTGAGCATGTGCACCATTTCTGACTGATCTTCTGCTGGGGCTTTAATCATTCAATGGTGTGCTTTCTTCCTTGTGAAATCTTAGTAACAGCATTTTGTAGCTGGTGGGTGGAATTCTCTCTCCCTCTAGTTTGGTGGTGTTGAGGAAGGTGACCTTCTACTTCTAGGACAGCTGGATCATTCCTTTCCCCCTCACACCCTGGTTCTCCTTCAACCCTAGGGCCAGGGTTTGCAGCTCACGGATTTGCCATTGCTAGGCTGCCTAAGTTGCAGAGAAATGGAGTTGTGAGCCTATGGGTCAGAACCAGTTTGTACCTCGTGTACTCCCACCTCACCCTACAACAAAGGGGAGTATAGGTGATGATGTCTTTCTGTGTACCATGTTCTAAGAATCCCTGAGTTTTCACAGATGCTTATGGGCCAGCTGTGACTGAAGTGCTTTCTCCCTCTCAACTCCCTTTCTCCTTCTCTCTTTCTTTCCCTTCCCTGCCAGTCTCCCTCCTCTTCTCTAACTCCCTCATTCCTGACCTTCTCTCTCTCTCTCTTTCTTCCCTGCCCCTCCTTGTCTCCCTGTCTTAGTTAGGATTTTTATTGCTGCAACAAAACACCATGACCAAAAATCAAGTTGGGGTAGAAAGGGTTTATTTGACTTACTCTTCCCTACAGCTGCTCATCATCAAAGAAGTCAGGACAGGAAGTCAAACAGGGCGGGAAGCTGGAGGCAGGAATTGATGCAGAGACTTTGGAAGGGTGCTACTTACTGGCTTCCTCCTCATGACTTGCTTAGCCTCCTTTCTTATGGAGCCCAGTACCAGCAGCCCAGAGATGGCACCACCCACGGTGAGCTGGACCCTCCCCCATTGGTCACTAATTGAGAAAATACCTTATGGCTGGATCTCGTGGAGGCATTTCCTCAGCTGAGGCTCCTTCCTCTCTGATGACTCTAGCTTGTGTCAAGTTGACATAGGAACCAGTCAGTACACTCCCACTCCCCCCCCCCATTTTTTTTCTTAGATCTCCCTCTCCTTTCTCTTCTTTTCCCTCCTCCCCTCTGCCACCCTCCTCTCTCTTCCCCCTCCCACCTTCTTTTCTCCATTGTCTTCCTCTCCTCCCTTCATCTTCCCCTTAACTTCTAAGGCCTCCCCTAGCCCCTTGAATCAGGTTAGGCACTGAACTGCATTCCAGAATCATATGCTCTACTGTGGTTGTTTTTTAATAGTGCAGGACACGTTGAATCCCGTGATGGGAAAGTTGTTTCTTTCTTTTTCAGTTCTGGTTATGAGAGGTAAGAAAACTTGAGCTTGGCATTACTATCAGTATCTTTGACACTTCTTCCAACACTTTTTAAAGTCCATAAAAACAAACAAAAAATAGAGTGTGTTTCATACTCCAGTGTTTGATAAGCTATAGTGTTTGTGGTGGTGGAGCTGATAAGAGTAAGTTGAGAGGGAGAGGAGTCCAGCAGGAGCCTCCACATACTGCTTTGGGTCCACACTAGTAGAGATGGTGGGGCCACAGGACTCCGAACCCTGTTTGGAGACCAGGCTCCTTCTTGGGTGCTGATCAATGCAGCAGGCACCTGTCCCACTTCTTGGCCAAGTGCCTTTGCCCTAGATAGCTCTAGGTAGAGTCTACCCTGTCTGTGGCCTTTTACTCTTACCCTAAAATTTTCCAAACTGGCCTCTAATTAAAAGAGAGTCTAGCACAGCAGTCCCCCTGCCTTGTTTCTTGCTTATATACTCATTTCCCCCAAAGACTTTGGCAGTTAGAGCATAAGTAATGATGTCTTCTTCCTGGGTACCGTGGTCTAAGAATCCCTGATTCTTTGCTACCCATCATCTCTGGGCTACTTCTCAACAGTTGAGACCATGCGATTGTTATGACTGAGCAAGCATTACTTAAGTACAAAGGTGCAGTGGCTGGACACCCAGCTGTGCAGCCTTCTAGCTGTTCACTGGTCTTCTCAGGTCCTTGGGCCACATCATGTCCTCCAGTGAGGCCAAAGAAAAAGATGGGAACATATTTCTATTGTGGATCACACCAGTTGTTCTGGATTCAGTAGGCTTTTCTTGGCTTCTGCCCAAGTTTATTAGTCTGACAGTAAAATACAAATAATACATCAGTGGTTTAGTACTTTTCCTCACTTCCTGCGGGCTTTTCTATTAGCAGGTAAGCTAAAGCCATTGACTGGCTCCATGAAGGGGTCACAATGACAACAGGTCGAGCAGACCAGCCAGCATGTGGTCACTGACCCCACCCACAGCAGTTGGCGAGTCAGTATGTCCAGTATTTTAGAAGTCAAGAATCAGTCTTTGTGAGAACTCTTCTGATTTATGGCTGTTTACTTGAAGAAGAGAAAACCCAGAACAACTGCAGGCCAAAGCACAGCTCCTGGGCCTAGTCCAGGCATCTCCATGCTCTGATAGTAGGCCCACTCCTACCTCCCCCACTCCTGTGAAATGAAGCTGCCACCAAGGTAGTACAGATGGAAGGTGCAGGCCCTGCCTCGGTGCCTACTACTACAATGTCTTACCACTTGTAAAGACATTAATTGGCCAAGTGGACCTCTTGGGCGTAAAACAGCATTGCTTATTCCTGAGATTCCTTGTGAGTACTAAATGAGAAAGTACATGTGAACAGCTAGCAGAATTGATGTTAAAGCAGTAGGAACTACTCTGTCAGTCAGTAATATCCAAAACTCCTAATAACGTGTGAGGAGAGATTGAGCGTTCACACTTCTGTGGATTGTGCTATCTGAGCTGCATCGGCCAGGCCTTTTACCATGTTTCCATCATCACGAGAGACAGCAGAGCTGACCCCTGAGTAGCCTCATTCTGTGAGGTCAATGGTAATATTCCTGAAGTTCTAGGCCGTGCCATTAAGTAAGACTTGGTGGTGAGGTCTCCAAATCGCACTGTGAGCTGTGTGGGGTGCAGACTGTTATCCTCCCTTTGTCCAAGAAAGGACTCTGGACAGCCCTTGGGAAGAGACATAGCACAGGAGTTGGTCGGGGCTCCCTAGACTTGGGTGTGGAGGGATCAGGTGGAGAGAAGTTTCACTGTGAAGTTGGGTAGGGAAACTGCCCGGGTCTGGCCTCAAGAACTCTGTTGGTGCTTCTCCTTGACTATAATGGATTTCACAGTCAAGGCCACTCCTATACACAACCCTTTGGTCTTTGTGTGAAGTGCCATCAGCTACTCCTGGGTTCAATTGGTCTATGATCTGGGTCCCAGAATTTGGTAACAGGCCACTGAACAGGTGGAAGGGAGAACCTGGACAATGGGCACGAGGCATCTTTTCCTTTTACTTCTTCCTGAAACACACAGTAGAGTTTGACAGTGAACAAGCCTCAGGAATAGAAGCTCAGCCCTCCTCAGACTGGTTGTCTTCCATGTGACAATAGGCGCTGCAGTCATCAAAGTCCCAGTGCTACCATATGCCAGCAGCTGGCCAGAAGTAAACTGCCTCCGAGAAGGGGCCCAAGCCCACCTACCCTTCTGTTGTCCCCACAGATGACAGTGGGGACAACCACTGAGCCCCAGTTGCTACACCAGGCTTGTGTAGGGTGACCCCTGCAGCTAGAAGGCATGCTCTGCTTTGAGGGCCAGAATACACCCCCCCCCTTGAATATCTCTCAAGAGGGAGATCAATGTGGGAACCCACAAAGTGATTTTTGTGGACTCTGTTTTAGGCGTGACCACACCATAATGGTTATTAGATGTGGAGCTTCTACTTGAGAAAGGCCAGAGTAGGAAACCCAGGAGGCTGTGACTAAACCCACTGCTCAGAGTGGCATCTACCAGCAAGGGAAGGAAGGCTGGGTGAGGACTGGGCTTTGCTCCATCTGTGACTGTGTTGCTCTTGGTTTATCTAACAAGACAAAATTTTACCTGGGCCTCTTCCTTATTCTCTTTCAAAGGCTTAACAATGTAGCAAGCAGAAGAATATGGCTCACACTATGCCCTGCCCTCTGTCCTCCAATAGTTGGCATGGAAACTGACCATTGCCCTTGCATTTGGGGGAAGATTAATTACTGCAGAAATAAATAAGCAATCAGACTTCTTTTTAGCGAACTTGTTAAACACTTCCCCCAGGGGTATTGAGAAAACAAGATTTTTTTTTTCTCCCAGGAGCTCCTGTTCAGGGTAACTGGTATTGTTGGCCATGCTGTCTACTGGTCATGAGCTGAGAAAGGCTCTTTTCATTTACCCCTTTGTTTGAAAGCAGCACACTTAAAGTGGACTTCCTTCCAGGGCAATGCTTAGACTTGGTGGCAGATCTACAAACTGTTCCCTGACCAAGACCAGGGACACTTTTCCTCCCCACTTTTTCTGCAGGCCTGTGTGGTGTTCTTGGTGTCTGTCCCTGTCCAGCCATGTGGTAAGTAGAGGAAAAGCAAGTCCTCATTAGAAGGGGAAGGGCCACAAGCCTCCATCTACCTTGTAGACAGGGAAAGGAGAAGTGCATTACTGAGGTCTTTAGAGATCGGCGTAGTAGGAGAAAGTGACAATGTCTGGGAGCAGCTAGTGCCTGAAACACCTATAAGAGGAAGTCACCTGCAGCTTGCTCATAGGCCACTGTAGTAAGGTCATGGAGGTTATGCCTTCTTCCAGGGTCACAGTCCTTAGAAGCATGCTGTCACCAGACGCCACCTTTCAGATTAGCGAATCTATTTGGCTAGTCTAGGTTTCAAAGAAACTTCTAAGGATGTGCAGCTTCACTGCCAGCAAGAGTCCTGACTGCTAACCAGAGAGATGGCTTGTTTGTTAAAGTACTTGCTGTCTGGTGGTTTGAATAGGAATGGCCCCGGAGATTCATGGATTTGAATGCCTGGTCACCAGGGAGTGGCACTATTAGGAGGTGTGGCCTTGTTGGAGTAGGTATAGCCTTGTTAGAGGAAGTGTGTCGCTGGGGGTGGACTTTGAGGTTTCAGAAGCTCAAACCAGGCACAGTGCATCTCCTTTCCTGCTGCCCGCCAATGTAGCGCTCTCAGCCCCCCTCCAGCACTGTCTGCCTACATGCCGCCATGCTCCTTGCCAGGACACTCATGGACTAAATCTTGGAACTGTAAGCCAGCTCCAATTAAGTGTTTTCCTTTGTAAGAGTTGCTGTGATCATGGTTTCCCTTCACAGCAATAGGAACCCTCACTAAGACACCATGACAGTCTGAGGACCAGAGTTTGGACCCCCAAAACCCACATAAATTCCAGGTGGGTATGAGACCTGGGAAGGCCCAGCCAGGGGATCTCCAGAACAAGGTAGCTAAGGAGACTAGCTGCATGGATGCTCTCTGGGTTTGACCCTGCCTCAGTTAATAACATGAAAGGGTTATCAAGGATGATCACCAGTCTCAACCTTGGGCCTCCATGTGTACACTCACACAAGCAAAATATGTATGTGTACACATGCATACCACACCTGCACACACAAGAAAATGGCAAAAGAATCCTGATTACTAATAACTGAAACCCACCCCCACTTGTCTAAAACATGGTGGCGTACATAAGTGAGTGGCTGAAGCTTTACTAGCCTCAGGCTTGTCTAGATGCAAGTGTGTGCTGGACAAGCTGAGCAGCAGAGGACAAGGGACTCACCCTTGGTACTTCTGCTAGGGGTGAGTGAGGCCTTAAAGCGTGAGGGATGAAAGTTATTTTCCTGTTGAGATTCTGTTTCCAAGAGGAAAATAAGCTGAGCAAAAGAAAGAGCAATAGGTGCCTGCCGCAGCCCTCGCTCGTCATTCACAAAGCTCAAGCCTGCTGGTGGGTATCTTCTGTGGCGAGTAACCTACAGCACACTCCACAGTTGGTTAGGAGCACAGGAGTCAGAGGAGCCCCCCAGGAGCCCCCCCCCCCCGAGACCATCCAACCCTACCTGTTCTGACTCAACCTTTCTCATTTGTCTGAAAAGAAGGTAGCTGGTAGTGTGAGTTTGTTAAGATCTTGTCTGTGATGCAGAATTCATTCAGGAACACAGACTTTTCAAGCACATCCAGACAGGAAAGGAGGGCCAGATGAGCAAAGCCTCAGCCTGTCTTGTGGATTTTCCATGAAATGGGCTCAAATGGCTGTGCAGCCCCCGGTGATGCCCATTACACTCAGTAAAGGCCACAGCCCAAGCACTACACTATGTCAGCAGTTGAAAACCACCCAGGGGATACTCCTTACCCAGGGGGCAAATGGGAAGCCAAGAATGTTACCTGGGTATAGGCAATGAAACCAATATGGAAAGAATTAGCCTCACTCATGAGCTCTGCTCTGTCTTTAAGAAGTTTCTGTCTTGTTGTGTGGCTTAATCTGTTTGTGGGGTCTCTGACAGTGGACCAGGATCTATCCCTGGTGCATGAACTGGCTTTTTAGAGCCCATTCCCTATAGTGGGATGCCTTGCTCAGCCTTGATGCAGTGGGGAGGGGCTTGATCCTGCCTCTACTTAATGTGCCCAGGCTTCATTGACTCCCCATGGGTGGCCTTACCCTTACCCTTTCTGGGGAGTGAATGGGTGAGGGAGAGAGAGGAGGGAACTGTGTGGTTGGTATGCAAAATGAATAAAAAATAAAAAAGAACCCCCTCCCAAAATATTTCTGTCTTTATATGAAGCACTATAAAGGGCCCAGACCTATAAAGCTCCCAGTCATCTCCTTGCTACAGGACCAGTAAAATTACAGTCGGGTTTCAAAGAGTTCTGAATATTTTCAGAAGCAAGCATAGAAAATATAGCAACACTGTCCTTCTGTCTTGACCCTAAAATACCCTACAAGGACCCAGGTGTCAGGAGCTGGGAGCAGAGTGAAACTAAGTAACAGTACCAAGAATAGGACAGCAAAGTTTGGGGCTTGATGGGGACAGCCATTCAGCACTGAGGTGAGACTGATTGACGAACAGGGATGCACAGTGGAGGGCATCCAGGAGAGGTCTTCATCCTTCCTGGCTCCGTGCTTAAGGTCTGACTTCAGAGAGGAGTCAGATGGATGCGGGATTGCCACCTTAGACTTTAAAGACCCATGCCTATTAAATTCAGTATTGAGTTAGTAACTGCGGTCAGTGAGCAGGAATGAGGGTATCTCCACCCTCATAGAGCTCATACTGGTGTGTCAAGCAGCAAACGATATGCAGTACTGGGTATGCAGACGAGGACTTGTGTTGTGGAGGGGAGACATGGGGGAAAGAGTGGGGCCTGAGGACGTGACCTTTAGAGCAGAGCTCTGGACACATCTCTGCTGCAGAGAGACTCTTTGGTCCACAAGATTCCCCTTCAAGGCTTGCCTTGCATGCATCTCCAATTTCCAGAGCTACTACACCCTCAAAGGCAGCATGTGCAAAGACATAGACACAGGCATGACCATAGAATGGGATCAGTTTGAGACACAGGGCACCCCCAAGAAGTTGTCGCAACGAGCTTGAAAGCCAACCCCTGACCTGAGATGGCAGTGCACAGCAAATGAGCCCAGAGCTACAGTAAATTGTCTAACTTTATGTTAGATGCTCCAGGGCAGAGCCGAGACTAGATCTTGGATCTTCTGGGTTGGGGTATGAGCTACTGCTGTCTAAGTAATGTTTGTTGCTTGTGACTGGAAGTGGAGGATTGTGAGGAGGCCAGAGGTGTCCTGACAGGAGATAAACAGAGTTCCAGAAAGCTTTGACTTTGGAGCTTCAGGCCCAGGCTAAAGACACTGGCCTTTGAAGGGTTCTGTTTCCCTTGGGGTTGATGGTGACTGTTCTGCAGAACCCCAGTGGCTTCTGCCTTCAGCTCCAAGGTCTGTGATCTCTACAGCAAGGCTGAGGCCCCAGGTGCAGACCAGCAGCTGCACTAGGAGAATGAAAGGGGCTGCCCCTCACCCCATCCCTAACCCACCTGGAGTGCGGGGGAAGGGCAGATCTGTGTTGTTTCCCTATACTTCAGGGCAGCAAAGTTTCTGCCCTGAAGTCACAGCAAGTCCCAATCTTGTCCAAGTCCCAATCTTGTCCCTGGCTCTGTCTGGTGACAACTGGCAGCTGACATCTTTGCTTCTGGCTAGAGTTTCATCTTATTAGAAATGGCATCTTTATAATAGATTTCTGCAAGTCATTGTCATCAGGACATGTCCCCTGTTTGTGCCAGTCACTCCCCTGGGGCATTGATTTGCCTATTACTATTATTCTAGAACTTTATTCTATATTTTTTTTACTATTAGCATGTCAAGCTCTATATATAGTACTAATTACTAAGGGACTTTTTTATTTTTAAAATAATTTTTTAGCCCATGCATATTTACTATTTAGCCAGTAAAGTTTTAATTGGATCTTTTATCTCTTAAAATTGCCAAGGGTCCCATTTGTACTCAGACATCATACAGTCCAGGCTGGGAGGCCAAAGGTCAACTGCACACAAGCTCTATTGCTTTTGCTTCCCTGGGAGAAGCATGGCAATCATTCCCCCTGGCAACTAGATCTGAAAGTAGCAAGGAGTCCCATCCCAGAACAAACTGCAGTGGACTCTAGTGGAGTTGGATGATAATCCATGGTCCATTCAGATGATGGACTCCATATAGCCAGTGATGATTCCAGAGTGTTACAAAACCACATGAGGAAGCCTGGCCAGGGTGAATTGAGTTTGTTATCCATGCTCTGTAACCCCCTTCCCCCACATACACATCAATACTCAACAGTAGCCCTGAGGTCAGGCTCAGCCATATAGTCTCAGCTCTACCTGCTATATTCTCTACCTAGCACCTGACTGTGCTAGAATGCTTGTCAGCAGGCATGGTAGCGTATGCCTGAAATGTCAGCACTCCAGAGGCTGTAGCACAATTGCAGATTTGAGGTCAGCCCAGGCTGTACAGTCAGACCCTGTTTCAAAGAAAGGGGATTTTTTTTTAAGCGATCACGGTATTCGTGGTGATACGAAGCCACAGTGCAGTGCCGCTTTGGGAGCAGCTATGCATGTGGAGACGTGCCAGCCTGTGGTATAGCTCCTCCCTGTGGCAGGATGGTTGGTAGCTGCTCTCTTCCTTCTCTTTTGCTCAGCTGTGTGGGTTGGAATCCATAAGTGTTCCAAGAACAGACCTTCAGTCAGGGCTGTGGAAGTCAGGGAACGAGGAGGGGAGGGACTTGCCATTTAAAAGTGCTCTAGAATTGGAGCAGTTCCACAGGTGGGAGTTGAGATGGTTGGAGAAGTGCTCAGATGAACATTTATTTAGTATGTGAGCATGTTTTAACATGTAGTTAAAATCCAAAATATACCTAGCATGTTAGCCATAGGTGATTGGTCACCAGCTGCCATTTCGGACCTGTCCCTCTGCTCTTTGTCAGTCACTCTGCTCCAGTCACTCTGGATTCTCCCCATTGCCCCAGCGTACAGGGTACCCCCAGGACATTTGCATGGGAAGGGTCTCATGGCTACTCAGATAGGAATAGAGGTCTAGCCTTGCATCGGTAATGGTTTGTCTGCAACTTTTAGCTAATCTTAGCTACTGCTTGCTATGCCAGCCCCTCTCCACACATTATTTAATACTCTGTCATCCATGTCCCCACTTTACAGAAGGGAGACCTGGCCCCGGGAAAGTTGGTAGCTTGCCTGTATCCACACTGCTGGTGTCTGCACATCTTACCAGGACTTAGTATGTGTTTATGGAGTGAGTGCATGGTATAGTCCAGAGGTTTGAAATTCGATGGTTCCCAGAAGCTGTTAGTACTCACCCTTCCCCCTTAGTCTTGTATGTTGTACCCTGGGGTCTGATGGGGATATCTTAGTCCTTACTCTTAGCAGTCCCTGAATTGGGCAACATGGTCAACTCCACTGTCCTTGAGGGAAAGCAAATGCAATGACACTGACAATCGATGGCTGGAGAAATGGTTCATTCAGTAGAGCGCTTGCCACACAAGCATGAAGATCCGAGTTCAGATCCCAAGTACCTGTAAAGGGGCCAGGTGCAGTGGTGCATGTGATGCCAGTGAGAGGGAAACCCAGAGAGCCTTGGAGCTAGCCAGCCAAGTAAATTAATTGATAAGCTCCAGGCTCAGTAAGAGACGCGGTCTCAAAAACGTAAGATGAAGAATGATAGAGGAAAACATCCATGAGGCCTCTGGCCTCCACATGCACATGTGTGTATACACACCAGAAGACAATTACAGTAGGGACACCCAACAGGGACAAGACAGGGGTCTTAGGTGGAACAATTCCTTTCTGTGGTACCCAGCTCCGAGTTGTTCTGCTGGTTCCTACCAGCACCTCTAAATTTGGGTGCAGTTTGTCATGTCCCCCACACTGGATCAGTTTGCTCTCACACACATTCTTCCTAAGAGTCGGCAGAGTCCTTCTATAGTAGAGAACGTTTGAGCTAGTCTCAGGAAAGAATTCTTGATGAATCCATCCCACCTGGAGCATGTGTACAGCTCTTACCCATTCAGCATAGATCCCTCCAACACCCAGAGACCTGGCATTTGTGCACACTTACTATATCTGGAGAGCTACTCCCAGCCCAGCCAGCTGCCGCTCCTCTGTCAGCACTGCTCCAGGTAGGCTGGCCCTGCAGAGTATGAGCTTTCTGGTTATCATTCCTTCTTATCTCTATGGTTTGAGATTCCTGTTGAGCTTTTGCAGAGCTCCTACTAGAGGCAAGCTTCATGAAGGCAGACATTGTGCATGTTGGCTTGCTCTTGAATCCCCAATGTTGATATCTTGTCTGGCACATAGTAGGGACCCAGATAATCCATGAAAGTAACTAAGAGATAAATTCATGGAAGTAAGTACACCGACCTTGGAACTGTCAAGTCAAGAAAATCTTTCTGTTTTGCAGATGAGTCCCATGTTTTCCTCACTTGGGATCTCCCATCATCCTCAGCTCCAGGGCCATCAGAGGCCTGTAACACAATAGAAAGGCCTCTGGGGATTTTGTTCCTGCTCTTTCACAAGCTAACCGTGTCCCTATGGACATAGCTCTTATCTCTAAGTCACAGTTCCCCACATGTGGCCTTGGAGTAGAACCATTACTGTGGCTCAGGCAGAGGGCATCATGGTGAACACATTGTCATTACAAGGATTGTCAGTTCACCAAGTCATCATGGGCTTCCTGTGCCTCTTTGATCTTCACTCCCATAATGGTGGCATTTAGCATCATGACCTTGGCATGGCTGCAGCTCCTTCATTGACTCCTTGCACTGAATATGAAGGCAGGAAGCCAGGGAATATTGCAGGGGACGAGCCCTGCGGAAAAGAGGAAGATGGGCAATAAGAAAAGTAATCACAATGACATTTATCTTGGGACCAGGAAGTAAAAACATCTTTGTCAGAGCAATATCTAAACATTCCCCTTTAGTCTTAGTGGCTTGAACTAGATCATGTGGCCAGTCTTAGCTGTAAGAGAGACAAGAAAATATCTCTTTGGATGAGGACAATGGCTACCGTGTGACGGCCCACATAGCTAATACATATACCTATCACTGCCCCTGGAAGACACAGTTTGTTTTTAACTATTGTCTACATGTTTTCATTATTATCCTTATTTTGACATTTAGTTTGAGTTCCCAAAAGACAGGGAACTGGCCCCATGGGTTTGGCAATGCAGTAGGACCTCACATCAAACCAAACCCCAGTGAATGGTATCAGGAGACCCAGCTGGCAGCACTTTACCCTTCTGCGCCTGTCCCTTGTCAGCATGGTTACCATGTTAAACGTGAAATATCTGTTCCCATTGAAAAGTAATCTATTACAAGATGACTCAGCAGGTAAAGGCACCAAAAGCCTGGAGAGCTAAATTAATGCCTGGAACCTACATAAAGGTGGAAGGAGGAAACTGCCCCCTCTAAGTTGTTCTCTGACCTCCACATGTGCGCTGTGGTACGCACACAAACACAATAGTAATAAATCCTTAAAAAATAAAACGATCCATTCCTTTAGATACCAATGCACATTTTAAGAATGAGGCAAACAGAAAGAAGACAGTAACAAAACAGTGAATGCTACCGCCAAAAGTGGTGGCTGCTCCATTCTGCTGCCCCAGCCTCTCCACAGCTTCCACGCCCACTCCCCCAGTATAAACACCTACAGTTTTACATGTGCGGCTGCACAGGACACCCGCCATACCATGCCTGCTATTTCCATCGTATCCCCTGCCCTAGTTCAGTGTTCTAGTGGGCTCTGTGGAGCCCCTACATGCTAGGGCTTCCTGTTCACTGTTTAATTACACACGTGTTCTACGAGGCCACAATTGTTGTTTCCCACCTAATAGGGAAGTCCGTGGCTCCAGAGTCTCATTCCCACTGCTCATTGGGTCAGTGAGGCCAACTGTGAATGGACACCATTATCAGTTATCACTGAAACAAACAGGTCCCAGACAAGTGTCCTGTGAAGTCCACCCCTGTTCAGACACCTGAATGTCATTAAGATGGCCAAAATGGGAAGTCAGGGTCGCCAACCCTAAGTTCTCCCAAGATATTCAGAACAAGCAGAGTCCCCACTCCTGCCCATCTCCCTTTCCCACGGAGTTTCTTAGCCCTTCTTTTTCTTCTTCCTGGCAGGTGGAGGTCCTCCAGGGCTCACCTCTATGTGTTAATTCTCTCATGACTGACCAAATACCAGACAAGACAGTTTTTAAAGGAGAAGGCTTATTTTACTTTGTTGACAGCAGTGCAGTTCATCATGCTGAGGAAGACCTGGTAGAGGAAGTGCCGTGGTCCTTGGTGGCCAACCAGGAAGCAGAGAAAGGGAAATGGAATGGTTAGCTGACTTTCATCTTTTTTTTTCCCTTTCTAATTCATCCAAGACCCTAACTCATGGGATGTTGCCACTTACCTTCAGGGTGTATCTTCTGCTCAGCTAACCTTTCAGGAAATGCTCTCGCAGATACACTCAGAGGTGTGCCGCATTGGTGCCCTCCTCTTAGAACCACCTACATGCCTTATTCTTCTGGAGGACAGCACCAAGACAGCCCCTGTGTGCCAGATGTGCCCTCAATCACTATAGCTGATGCTCTCCTGCCCATGCAGCTGCTCTTTTGGTCCTGACTGCAGCTCAGCGAGAACAGTTGACAGCCAGCAGTTACAGGAAATTACCCCATCACAGCTAATGCCTGGCACCACCACCCTTCAGTCTAAATCATTCAAGAGTTGTGGCAGAGAATGGTGAGGCATGGCAGGGTAAAGGAACCCTGGGTCCAGCCCAGTGATGGAGCTGTGTCCCTGTAGCTTATGACAGGTGTTCACAAATCTCCAGAAATCAAGGAAAACCCTGTGCTGGTGCATTTGTCCCAGTCTCAAAGGGGCCCATAATTCAGAGAAAGGCTGCCAGCCCAGATGATTGTGTGAGGTCCCTTCCTGCTCCCAAGCCTATGATTCTGTGACCATATAAGGCCTCTATGCCCAGCAGTCTTCCTGCAGCTAAAAGCAGCCCCACCCTGGGAGAATCGCTGAGAACAGAGAGAGCCAGGTCTGGGCCTCCTGCAGGATCCCCAAGGTAGAGAGAGAGTTGGTGTGGGGAGGGCAAGGGTCAGCTACTGAGTGCCTCTTCCTGGAAATTGGTCACCTGTTGTGGTCAGTGACCCTGTACCATCCCTCGCTCTCCATCACCTACTTAGCAGTGTTGTCAGGAGCCCAGAGTCCAGCTGGCAGCTTCTGTCAGCATTGTCTGGTTCTTCTGGCTTGGTAACCCAGGACATGCTCTCAGAGTCCCTGGGTTTTAGGTGTGCACTGTGAGAAATAACTTGGCTTCAATTTAATGCCCTGGCTCTGCAGGTAAAAAAAAATCTGGTAGATCACTACCCCAGTGCACACAGGCACACATGTGTGTGTATTCACACATGCAGACTCACCTGTGAGCTCCTTGTGGGATATGTTTGTGCATTTGTGTACACGCAGCTCCATGTAGTGATATTTCCACCTTCACCATCTCTGTGTCAGAACTGTGGAAAGGGAGATGAGAGATGGCTGAAGCAAGATATCAAACAAATATGCTGAGAAGTGATCTCAAATGATCGCTATCAAGTTATAAAACATTTTAATCATGATTTGAATGAGTGACAGTTCAAGTCACATTAGATTATGCACAAAATAAAGAATATTGTGGCTTGAATCAGTCCTGTCAGTAGGGATAGCATTGGAGTCAATTCTGTACATTGTCTTGGCAGTTCTGTCTAAGGCTTCTGCAGTACATGGACTTTCTTCTGCCTTCCCATTCCTAATCTTGCTACCTCCAGGACCCAGGTCTGAGCCATCCATGTGACTAAACTACCCTGGGAGTATACCTCCGAGAATTCTCAGGATCCCCCCTCCTTTCCAGGCCTTCAGAACATTAGACAGGCACTGCAGTTCTCATGTGTATATGTGTGCATGTGTGTACAATCTGGGGACCTCTGGAACCTGGAGGTGAGGGAAGCTGCCCTGACTTTCGCCAGCTATCCATGGGTCACAAGCAAGACCTTAGATGCTACTCACCAGCCGTATGACCTCGGGGAAGTGGCCTGACCTCACTGGGCCTGTCTCCCCAACTGTAAAGAGGAGCTGGTGATTTTTATCAAGCCCGGGACTGCTTCAAAGATTAGAAGGAATGCAGCTGGTAGAGCACTTAGCATAGGAGGCCAGCTCTGAACCACAGGTGGCCTCTGTGCCAGAAACTAAAGAAACTGTGTTTGGAGGTTGACTTCAGAATAAGACTGCTATTCCCACTGGCTGCCATTTCCAATCTCTTCACTGTAGTCTCTCTTTCTCTTGGGTTTTTGTTTTGTGTTTTTGAAACAGGGTCTCTGGTAGTCAAGGCTGACCTTGAATTCCTGATCCTCCTGCTTCCCCCAGTTGGACTGACATTACAGGCCTGCTCTTCCGTACCTATCTGATTTCCCAGAACAACTTGCCAATGAGGAGACCAAGACTGGGCAGTTAAGTCATTTACCAGGGTTGTACGCAGGTCCTCAGCAGCAGAGGTAGTGCTGGATCAGGCTTGGCTGTCATCTGAGCTGCTGCCATCACTGCTCTGCTCTCTGGAATGATACAAGGAGATAGAAATTAAGGGGCTCTCTTTGATATTTACAAAGATATCATCCTGAGCTCAGAAAGTGGGGGGAGAGGGAGGCTGTGTGAGAAAATGCCCTCCAGAGCTTGGTGCTGGAGTCGGGATTGTGAACGACACTTTCCCTGCTGTCCAGTGTGGACCACAATGTATTCTTATCCAAGCAGGTCATATGACTGTTTAGTCGGAGATGTGTTCAAACTTTAGCCCTGAAAGCCCAAGTTAGAATAATAGTCATGACTTTTGAACATTTGCCCCTAATTGCTTCGTTTCTCCATTTTTCTTTTGGGTCACCCCAGACACAGGCTGATACTTGATAGGACAATAATTCACATGTTATGGGAGTGGATCATATGTGGTCAGAAGGACTGGTAGCTTGGAGACTTGGGTTCTGACCTTAGCTATGTCATGGATCTGTTGAGAGAGACGGGGCTAGTGACTTAATCTCTCTCAGCCTCAGTTTCTCCTGTCAGACAGATATAATGAAAACCTAGCCTTCCTGCCTCAGTGATGAGTGTAAAGATTAGTGTGGCAAATGATAGTTCCAACCCTGTTGGTAAAGACACCCCTTGGCCAGCAGGGACGTAAAGAAGGGTTCCCCAATGTTTCCCCATGCTACCTCTTTGTCAGAGAAATTTTGATATGACCCCAGGTGTGTAGTTGTATAAAATAGGTAGACAAATGAAACTCTTAATTCCAATAAGTCATTTTTAAAGTTTAAATCATATAATTTGGCCATCTATTAAAGGTTAAAACAAATTTGCCTATTAATAAGATAGACATGCTTATTTATGTTTATTCATAAAGAATTAGATCTTGGCTGTATATAAGACTGCAAGATGTTTGTTTGCTCTGAAATGCCCATGTGTGTATCACACACTTGTTTGAGCATGGGCCACTTTTCCACATGCGCCTTTCTACATGCCCCCTTCCTTTGCTTTACCAGAAGTTGTGTGTGTGTGTGTGTGTGTATTATGAGGAGTTTTCAGCCCTTTTCTCTTTTTGCCTTCATTTGAGTAGTCTTTGTTGCTTTGTCTTCAGGTTTGTCAGTCTTCTGCATGCCTGTCTGCCTGCCATTAATTTCACCTGGTACAACTTTTATTTCAGCTATTGTTCATTTTCCGTATCTTCCATTTCTTTCTAAATTATACTCACAATTTCCTTTGATGTCTTGAAAATATGTAAAGTGGATGTTTTTACAATACCGTGTGTGAATTCTGTCATTCGTATCACTTCCGCATCTACTTGAGTTAGCTAATGCTGGTCTTGGTTGTGAGCCACATGAGCCACACCTTCCTGCTTGTCTGCAGAGCCAGGGTTTCCCACTGGAAGGCAACACCATGCACCTTCCTCTGCTGAGCCTCTAGATTTTGCTATCCTCTCTGAAAGACTGGTGCCTTTATTCTGTTACTCTTTGGCGGTAGCTAAGTTAGTGTGGGCAGCTGTATTTCTCAGACCTTCCTAGCACTGTCAGGAGGGCCTGGGGAGCCATAGGACTGTCTTAACCTAGTTGCTGTGGCCTCTAGCATCTCCGCTGAAAGCTCCAGTATCCCCAGGAACTCTACTCTGGCATTTTGGAGGTTCGTCTCCTGGCTTGAGGGTGTCCTGGCAAGTGTTCAGCCTCCGAGCCCCTGCAGTTCATTCCCTCTCTGGTGCTCTTCTTTGTGAATTGTGGAGTCTCAGCTGTTCAGCCAGAGACCCCCAGGAACCCCACACAGACGCCAAGAACTCTTTCTCTGCAGTTTCCTCTCGGCTCCAGCTGCCTTGACTTTGGAGTGCTGACCCTGATCTCGGCAGCCCATGAGCCCCTGTGGCGGCCTGACTCCCCCAGCCTGTGCCGTGCTGCCTGGTGCCTGCAGTCCACTGGTGGAGCACACTGCTTTCCTTTGTTCTGCTCACTTCTCCGCCTTAATGCAGGGAGCTCGTGTTTCCCTGTGGGACTCCCTGGGCTCACAAACCTGTAGGTTTTTTGACTATATTCTTCATCAAGAGGCCTTTGCAAGAGCTACAAAGATGGCTCAGCAGCTAAGAGTGGTTTCTTTTCTGGCACTCCAGTTCCAAGGGAACTGACACTCTTCTGGCCTGTGGGGGCAGTAGACATACAAGTGGTGCTCTTACACGCTTGCAGGCAAATACTCATAAAATAAAATAAGTCTTTCCAAATAAAAACAAGATTTATAAAGTCTTAGCGCTAATCAAACCCACAAAATGTCAACAGAGTCGTTCTGCTCTGCTTCTTGGAGAAACTCAGAATGGAGACCCATAGCCAGCACTAACTCTCATTCTGGCTCAGGAGTTACAATCAACTGGTAACTGGATGACTAAATAGTAGCACACCCTTGCAAAGGAATATTATTAAAGGAACAGGCTATGCCCACGACATGCTATAACATGGGCATACCTTGAAAAGACTTGCTAAAGAAAGAACCAGCCACAAACACACAAATGTATCATATAATTTCATTTATATGGACAACCCAAACTAGGCAAATTTATAGAAACAGCATAGTTTAGTGGTGATTTAGGATTGCAGTGGGCATGCAAAGTGATTGGTACAGGGCTACTTTTGTGAAGGGAAAAAAACATTCTACAGTTGGAATGTAGTTATGGTTGTCCAATCTTGTGAATTTGCTAAAATAAATATTGAGCTCCATGGTTTAGGCAAGCAGACTGTGTAGTATATGAAATTAATCTCAATAAGGCTGTTTTCAAGATATTTGTCTGTGGTGTTCTCCATGACAGAAAGAAGGTAATGAAGGCACGGACAGGGGCCTTGGTGAGATAGAACGAAAGCTCAGCTCTCATGCTAAATCCTGTGTGTGTTACGTGTGGTATTAATTCCTATTCTGGAAATGTGGCCTTAAAACGGTTCACACAGTCTATCAAAGCCCAAATATCCCCCAATGTTGTCCTTAAAACTTGTCTTCTTTTTCTTCTATTTATGCTTATTCTTGCCATTTCGATGTGGTTTCCTCTTTCCAGGATTCTTGCCAGTTATGAGCTTGTGTCATAGACTGCCAGAAGGTGTCACACGGCCTCTGATCTGTCCCCTGTGTGGACTCTGTCAACAGGACAGGGTGACTCTGGCTAATACCAGCTGTGGAAGAGTAGGGACATGCCCTCTGCTGGCGTTTCTTCTGATGGTATCTTACATGTGCCTGGACAAGGGTAGTTATTCATTTAAGCCAGGCGTTGTTGGCTAAGGTTTCTGTCCCACCCGGTCCTGCAGCCTTTCAGTCCCAAAGACACACAGAGGTGTATATTAATCATAAACTGATTGGCCTAGTAGCTTAGGCTTCTTATTAACTCTTGTAACTTATATTAGCTCATAATTCTTGTCTGTGTTAGCCACATGGCTTGGTACCTTTTTCGGCAAGGCAGTCACACCTTGCTTCCTCTGTGTCTGGATGAGGACTGCAGAGTGAGCTTTCCTCTTCCCAGAATTCTTCTGTTCCCAAGACCCCACCTCTACTTCCTGCCTGGTGGCTCTGCCTATGCTTCCTGCCTGGCTACTGGCCAATCAGCGTTTTATTAAACAAGTACAAGAAAAAAATCTACAGGGTAAAGCCAATGTCCCGCAGCAAGGCATCGCCTTACTGTAATTGGAGACTGCACTTTAATTTCCCAGCCACGCAGACCCAAATAATCACATAAAATTTATTAATTACAGCACTGTTTGGCCGATGACTCAGGCATATTCCTAGCAAGCGCTTATATCTTAAATTAACCCATTCCTACTAATCTGTGTATTACCACAAGGCTGTGGCTTACCAGTAAGGGTCTGGCATCCTTCTCCTTTGGCAACTACATGGCATCTCCCTGACTCCACCTTCTTTTTCCCTGCATTCAGTTTAGTTTTCCTGCTGTAGGCCAAAGCAGCTTCTTTATTAACCAATGGTAATAAAACATTCACAGCATACAAAGGGGAATCCCACATCACCCTACCTTCAATAAAGGAACTGTGATTGATCTGTGTGTATGGCTGCCATCTCCTCTTGGAGGATGGTCCTCACCTAGCAGTACACTGTAGCTGGGTTGGTCCCCACCAATGGAAAGGGTGGGGCTTTACTGATGGATTGAGATTGTATCTTTTATTTGCTGAGTTCTTGTGGGAATCTTGAATAGTACTCTGTGAGTGCATATAAGTCAGCAGCAGCAGCAAGCACGTGCTGAGTGGTCGTGCTCACTGCTCCCGTTGCAGTGTTCTCAGCTGACTTCAGCCCCCACCCCCACCCCCGTTCCTTTCCCTGGATACTGAATTGAAGTCTATAATGTTTCCAATGGTTTATATCTCAGGTTATTATTGTCCAGTAGCTCAAATAAGTGGGTTTTTTGCTTCGTTTTGATTTTTAGATTATACAGCCCCGATAGGGCAACTCCAGCATCCCCACAGTTTTCCCCTGTAAAGCAGGGCTTGCCCTATGTTGTCCATGTGGACTGAGGACACTGTTCATCAGGTGTGGTTTGTGGTTTTCCTCCAGGATCATCCATGAAGACGGCTTCTCTGGAGAAGATGTAAAGCAGTACAAGCCTGTTGTCTACAGCAACACCATCCAGTCTCTGGCAGCCATTGTCCGGGCCATGGATACTTTGGGCGTGGAGTATGGTGATAAGGAGAGAAAGGTAAGCAAGTCTCTGAGGCCATAGGCACAGGGAAGAAGCCTTTGGCTCTCCCTCCTCCTGACAGTGCCTACTGGGACCGGGAGAGCTTGTCCTCTGGGGGGGTGGGGGCAGTAGTCACCAACCTAAGCCATTTTCCCAATCCCTGGCAAAGTCAAGGGCTTCTCCATTTCTCTCCAGAAAGTCATCAACAAATAAAAGCCCCCCTCAAAAAAATTCCTGATCTGCTCTGTAGATGAGAAAGAGTGAGAGAATGTTTTAAGTTGAATCAGCATGGCCTGATTAAACACCTGCCCCTGAACAATGAACTTGAATAGCAGAATATTTATTGAACAAAGCCCCCTTCGCTAGGTGCCATCTTCCTACTGAGGAGAGCTGTCCTTACCTTGTAGGAGGGAAGCAACCATTGGTTTGACCCTCATTCCTCACACCAAAGGTGTGCTTCTGCCTCTCCTGGGAGCTGTGAGGCCCTCCTTCCTGCAGAGCTGGCATTCTAACTCAAGAACTGTTCCTGAGAAGCCTGTGGAGGGCTCTTGTTTGTAGATGTTTGCATCCACTGCAAGGCTAAACCACAACCCCTGTGGAAAAGCTTAATGAAAGGAAGGAGGGAGGGAAGGAGATGTGAAAACAACCTGAAAATTCTGCCCAAAAGCTGGACTTGGTCCCCACCCACAGACCAAGGGGAGCAACTAGAGACCTCAGCACAGCGGGACCACATTGGACCCTCTGAGTGTCTGGTGACTTCACTGTCTGATACACATTCCCTACCTCACAAATGAAAGCTATCCAGGCCTTCTCGGGGTCTGACAAATTATCTGTGACAGAGAACTTTACATGTAAAATTTAGTATGTTATGCACAAATCCTAATTTCATGGGGCAGAGTCACCTCAGCTAATGTTGACACTTCAGGGCCTAGAGTAATGGGTGGCAGACAGGGTGGCTGCCTAGGGTGGGCAACAGAGTCCTGACAGACCTCCCCCTTTCTCTGTCTGCCCTCCCCAGAGGCAGGCCAGGAAGCTGACAGTGTATTGCACGCTCTTCTCTAGAAGGGGAACAGGGGTGCCTCTGGTTTTTCAGTTGTGTTCCCGACAGCATTCTCCATGCCTTCTGGGTGCAAGAGTGGGCACAAAGGGAACAGTGCTCAGAGAAAGTGATGATCCGCAGGGTAACTGGAACACAGTGACTGGAGATGAATGCAGTCTCGTTCATCTTCACGGCAATAGCAAATGCGGCATGAAAGAGTTGTCGTCTGCTGAGCCCCTGCTCCCTCCAAATACAAGGCTGAGTCCTGTGTTTATTCTACCAGAACATAGTAGGTCATCAAAAATCATCCCTTGAATAGAATTATATTCTTACTTTTCCCATTCTAAGGAAAGGGCAGTACCTGAAATTTTGTAATATAATGGCCAGATATACACTGCTCAGTACCTGTGTGTCCTTGTGTGAAATGCAGCAGAGGTTCAATGCTTGATGATGAAGGTTGAGGAGCCAGTCATCTTAGGAAGATGGGACTTGAGCATGACCTTTCTGTTACCTGTGGTCAATGCTGGGTAGGTTTCAAAGATGGAAGAACCAGATTGAGAACTTCACTCGATGTTTCCCGGTTCCCAGCACTGTCAGAGAAAGAATTCAGAGACAGATGGACAATGAGAGCAACTGGGAGAACAGTTATTGCAGGACAGAGGTACACTCTCAGGGTGTGAATGCAGGCCTCTGAAGAGATCATGCTGTCGAGTGTTGGATTGCTCTGCTTATGGTGAATCTTAATGGAGGGAGAATTGTTCTTGAACTGAGTGGCAGGGTCATGGGCAGAGAATGGGGTGGGATTTCCCAGTCAGGTTTCTCCTGGTTTTGTCCTTATTTGGGGCTTTCCCCAAATAAGTAGGAATAGGCAATTTTATGACGTTAATGATATGGAGAGGCCATCTTAATGGGGCAAAGAACATTTAGTGGTCCTCTTGATCAGCCATGGTATCCCCGGTGGTCTTGAGTGGTCATGTGATATCCTGTTATAGTACAGCTGCCTCTGTTTCTAGTTTGCCTTGAAGTTTTCCTTTTTTCCCCATATCTATCTAGGTGACCTCATTTTCTTGAGATAGTCAAAGGAGTCTCCTTAGGGGAAGGAAAGACTACAGTAATTGATGTCTAGGTAAAGTTTGAAAGGTCCCCATTTGTGGGAGAGGGTCATGGCTGAAGCAGCCAACCAGTATAGGTAAGTCAGATTTGGTAAGCCCTGGAAGGTAGCCAATCCGTGCTGACAGGAAGCAACCATGGATAAACCGTGCTAGAAAGGGATGGGGTGAAGTGAATTTTAGACACTCCCGATGGCAGCCTTAGGATGGCCTCATCAAAGAGAGGCCAAAGTGGGGAACAGATCTGGAGCCTGTGAAAGCAGAGATGTGGGGTCAGGTGAGCAGTCTGAAATGCAGGAGCACGGGGAGGAATAGTGATGAGGAATGGATGGCTTTGGTGATGCATTGACATTGGGCAAAAACAAGGACTGAGAACTTGTGTGACCAGCTTGGAGCCGGATCAGCCTGAGTCAGAGAAATAAAAGGCTCCTCTGGTAGTCGCTTTTAGGACCAAGAGCCTGAACAGGTAGATGGAGGGAGTCAGGCATAGGAGCTCCAGGAGTGGAGGCTTCTGCATCTTATCTTCTAGGATCTGTGTTAAGTAATGTGTCCTGCTATTTAAGAAATACTGTTTGATGTTTAACCCTAACAGTCACCTTGCATTGGTTGCTACTGCTGTCGTTTTACTAGTGGAGAGAGAGCAGCAGAGTGATGCACCCACAGTCCTTCCACTCCAAGTGTGCATGCGGACACAGAGACATACCTGCCTAAGAAAACTACAGTCCACAGCAAAGGCTCATATAAACAGACAGGCTTGGGCCAACCAGGCAAGAGTACTCCTAAACTAGGAATGGTACTCACCTGTAATCCCGGCACTGGGGAAGCCGAAGCAGGTGCATAGTAATCTGAGACTGCCCAGGGCAACGCAGCGAGATCCTGTCCAATCTTCTTAATCAGTAAAAGAATTTGAAAAGGGAATGAAAAAAGCGGCACCTGCTGCAGTTCTCTGGTTTCCTTCCCTGTCTTCCTGGTGTCTGCTTTAGCCCCACACCCCTGAGTTCACCCGCACTCGTGCCTGGTGCTCCAGAGAACGTCTTCTCTGCCCCTAGCCCACAGGCTAACTTTGCCTGTCTCTCCTGTATTTTCCATGGCTCCCCTCCCTCTGCTGCCTTCTACCCTTGCTGTCTACCTGTAAGGGACTCTGTCTCTACCATCTCCCTCTCGCCATATCTTCTCTTTCTCTGTGCCCCTCCATTTCTTTCCCCCTCCCCCCAACTTCATCACCCATTATCCTGGAATAAATTGCCTTCACCTTTCCAGCTGAAATTCCCCAACTCGCTTCCCTCCACCTCGGCCCTCGGTTGGCCTGTGCTCACTGTGAAAGAGAGGACTGACGAGACAGGACAGTGGCCGAGTTTGAAGACTCCTTAACAAGAGAGTGGAGAAGTAGTCTTTGAATGATACATGTTAATAAATTTTTCCACACACATGCATGCGTGTGTGTAAACAGATATGAAATACGTGATTTACATATATAAAATATAAACTAATGGACAGTAGACAGCAGAAGCTGAGGAAGGACAGTGCAGAAGACTCAGAGGTGAGGTCTCCCTCTGCCTCCTGTCCCTGCCCTACCCTCTAACCAGTCCTAGAACCAGAGCTGCTTCCCCAAGCCTGTCATAAACTTCTCTTTCTGTGTGAAGGATCCTTTCAGAGAAATTCTCTGAACTACCTTGTCTGATAGTGTGTGGTCCTGGGACCTTCATTTCAATGGCCAAAGAGCCCAAACAGGTCTTGCAGAGTTCCCCTCTTGTTCACAAGTACGGAAGGCATAGCCTCTGTCCAACCACATTTCTACACAGCCATCTGCTTCACTGAACCTCTACATAAAAAGACACGTTTTCCCCACACCTCTCAGCCCTGAGTGCTTCTGACATTCCTCTGTCACCTAAACTGTGATTAAATCTCTCCTGTTTCCTTGCTCCTCAGCTTAGCCTTTCTCGCCTGTGCAAGAACAAAGAACGCCTTGAATTTGTGAGCCTTAGCTAGTAAGCATGCTATCAGCTTCTTCTTTAAAAAATATTTGTGCACATGCTGAATTCTCTTAATTATAAACTGCTGGAAAGTAGAATACATATCTAACATGCACCTGACTCTAGAAAGTGATGGAGGTTGGATTCAGATGCCACTTCTGCTGTTGGAGGAGGGCCACTTGTTGGTTCCCAGCCGCCAGCTAGCTTAGACCCAAAATAATAACACAGAAACTGTATTAATTAAATTGCTGCTTGGCCCATTAGCTCTAGCTTCTTATTGGCTAACTCTTATATTAATTTAACCCATTTCTATTGATCTGTGTATTGCCACATGACTGTGGCTTGCTGGGTAAAGTTTCCAGCATCTGTCTCCGGGGAGCTCCATGACTTCTCCCTGACTCCACCCTTCTTTCTCCCAGCTTTCAGCCTAGCTTTCCCAGACTACCTAAGCATCACGTGGCAGTGGCTTACCGGCAAAGGGTGTGGGCCAGGCTCAGAGATGAAGGACATTTCTATAGGAGTCCAAACTGAGCAGGACTCCTGCATATTTGAAGAAGTCACATTTGAGTTAAACTACTGGAGTGCTTGCCCTTGATAACTGTGTTGTCCATGTGCTGAGATGCAAGAGACCTCAGCTGCAGTGGCAGCCTCTTCTCCTGAGTAAGTCACTCCTAGATTTCAGTAGGCAAGTTGGGGTGCATTTGGCTTCAAGCAAACATAACCACACGTGCAGTGGCCTAAGCCATGGGGATAGGCACTGTTTGCTGGAAAGGGGTCCCAAGAGTTACCACTCCCAGGGCTACCTTGACAACTGTCCAGCACCAGGATGGTTCTCTGGGTGCTCTTGGTTCAAAGGAAGAGAATATTACACACTTACAAGGAGTCTAGAGGCAGAAAGGAGTGAGGAAACCTTGGGCTTCTCTTTACTCCACAATTGCCACTCCAGCAGGACCTACTAGAGGAAAGAAGTTTTGAAGATAGAGCCAGCAGGTAACCCTGAAGTTAGGAATTAATAAAAACAACAAAGATGTGCTAAGTCTGTATGAGACCTCATTCAAAGGTCAGGAATGATGATGGGTCCTCGGGCTGATGACTTCATTCCTTGCAGATTTCTTCATTCCTTGCCTCTGCTTTCCCACATCAGCTCAGAAGTTAGAATATTGTCCCAAGAGGTATCACAGGTGAAAAACCAGCTGGGTGGCAGGTGAATCTTGGAGCACAAGCCTGTTGGCAGGAGTGTCCAGGCAAGACTTCTTCAGATGAGCAAGTAGGGTCAGATGTCCAAAGCACAGCCCTAATACCCTTGTCCCACCCTTCTCCAGCATGCTAGGCTTGCTAAGCTGGGTGAGTGATCCCTACCCATCACTTTCCCTGAGTGTCTGGGGTCCCATGTCCCATCACTGCCACAGAAGGACCTCGTCTTTGAAGAGGGAATATCCTGGGTACCTCCTTTGGGCTCAGAATGGGCTTTAAATTGATAAGCTTCCAAAAGACCTCACTGTCTTAGAAGACAGTGTGCCCTGTCTAGCCATGACAGAGTTTTGGAATATTGAAAAATTGAGAACATCAAAAACAAGGTCACAGAATGTTGATGTATTTTAAGTACATATGCTTGAGATCTACCACACATGTAATGGAATAGGGTTTTTTTTAAAAAAGATATTTATTTATTATGCATACAATATTCTGTCTGTGTGTATGTCTGCAGGCCAGAAGAGGGCACCAGATCTCATTGTAGATGGTTGTGAGCCACCATGTGGTTGCCAGGAATTGAACTCGGGACCTTTGGAAGAGCAGGCAATGCTCTTAACCTCTGAGCCATCTCTCCAGCCCCCTGGAATAGGGTTATGTTCCCTACAAAATAAGTATAGAATTTACCTACTTATTAACTTACAGGAGCAGCGTTGGCCACATGGTCCTATCATGGGACACAGGCTGAAGCTTGTAGTGAGCATGGTAACAGTTTACCCCGAGAGGTCTTTCTGGGGCTATATCTCATGCCTTATTTGATCCTTGCCCAGTATTGGCCCATGCTCCTTTGTAAATGAGTCGTTTCTTCCCGGACACATAGAGGAGCCTGTTGAACTAGTAAGGAGCATTTTGTGTTGTTGAATTATGTGAATGAAGACATGAATCATAGGTTCATAAAGACAGATAGCATAGGCAGTATCTGTCCCACCTACCTCAGTGTGGAGATCCCACTAAGTGTATGTAAGGGATTTGCAGTGTCTCACCTGGGGTAGAATTATGTGCTCAGTTTTCTGTTACTCTAATAAAGTCCCCAATGAAATTCATTTGCAAGAAAAAAGGTTGATTTTGGCCCACAGATTTGGAGCACCCAGGCCAAGATGGTCTACTAATGGGTGTGCCATGTTAAAGGTGAGTGATACATGGTAAAGAAAACTCACATCATTTACCAGAGATCAAGAGGAACAAAGAGGTCTGGGCGTGGTGGCACACCTCTTTAACTCCAGCACTCAGGAGGCAGAGGCAGGAGGATCTCTGTGAGTTCCAGGACAGCAAGAGCTACATAATGAGGCCCTGTCATAAAAGGGGGCCAGAGGCTGGAGAGATGGCTCAGGGGTTAAGAGCAATCTCTACTCTTTCAGAGAACTCTGGTTTAATTCCTAATGTCCACATTCCTAAGCTCACAACCTTCTGTAACTCCAGTTCCAGGAGAGCCAATGCCTTCTTCTGTCCTCTTCAGGTACCAGGCAACATAGTATACAAACATACATGCAGGTAAACCCATACACATAAATAACTTCTTAAAAGAAAACAAAGAAGGAACTAGGGTCCACTGTCAATTTAAGGGCGTCACTCCAGTAACCTAAGGTCCCCTACACGGCCTTACCTCCTCCCAGTGGTGCCATCCAGGAAAGCATGGACCCTTAGGCAACACCTTCCTGGAAGCTAGAAGCAGTGTCCACTTTGCGTTCAACACCCACAGCCATTATGTGTTCACCTACTCCTTCCTCCTTAGCACCTTCCCTCTGTATCAGCTGGGGAGCCAGCAGTGGTCTGCCATGACTCCCAGAAACCTCTAGTGGTAAGTTAGAAAGCTCTGGTTGCGAGTGATTAAGACACAATCAACCTGGCTTATTTAAATAAAAAGCAGCCCTCTGGAAAACTGGAACGTAGCACGTTGGAAGAGTGCTCTCCCTCATAGTCACAAAGTCCTGGGTTCAATCCTCAGAACCAGAAATAGAAAACAGGAATGGCAGTCAGCTGGCCGATGGTTAAGCAGTCCAGCAGCAGAACTGTAGGTGAGGCCACCAGTCAGGAAACTGGCTGCAGCAGCTGTCCTGAGCCCGAGCACAAGGGCCATCTCTCCCCTGAATACTACACAAGACCTGGGATCTCTGCCATCTTATTGGCCCAATTAGTGCCAAGGCCTGGCACTGAATCAACTACTGGGACCAAGGGATAAGACTCTGATTGGCTGAGGGTTCCTAGGATAAGAGTGGATTTCCCATAGGAAAATCAGGGAGTCACAATAAAAGAGAAGTGGATGCTGAGGAGGCCATCTTAAGCCACAGTGAGTCTTTCCCTTGACTTGGGCCCTGACAGCTGTGCCTCTGTGTCTCCTGGAGAGGAGTCATGTGGTAATGGAAGGCCAGCCAGGCTCCATCTAGTGTGTACATGATAACCAAGCTGGCCTGGAGCCAGTATTTCTATTCCCGTAGTGGACAGCCAGGGCCCTCCAGGATTCCAACTGACAGACAACATGGACGCTCAGTTCACCTGCCACTCTGCTGGCCTCACTTTCCTTCTCACTCAGGCTGTTGAAGGGGCATGGTAAGGTTGGAGATAAAGGGGGAAGATAGGCAGTTGTCAAGAGATTGGGATCTTTCCCAACCTGTCTGAGACAGCTGGGACTGCAACGGTGAGCCTCATTGTAGTTCTGCTAGGAGAGGTGCGGTCATCCAGCAAGGCTAGAGCCAGGCTCCCAAACTAGACAGGCTGGGAGTTCTGTCCCTGCCACGTGCTGCCTTCGTACTTCAGGCTCACTAGCTGGGCTTCTCACTGAAAACCAGAACTGATCATAGCAGCTACTCACGGGATTGCCCTGCTAACATGAATTACCACCAGGTGAATTGGAAATCTAAGAGCTCTGTAAAGGTGGGTTTCCTACTGACCTGCCTCACCACATGTATAGTGGCCAGCCAGGTCCAAAAGCCCAAGTGTCATAGTTGCTCAAAACCAGACAGAAGGACAGTATCCAAGGGCTGTTGAGCTACCACGGGGAAAGAAATCGTACCATCTCTTCAGGGAAGCCAGAAAGAATGCTTGCCTCTTTCTTCACTTTACAAGGAGGAGCATAGGAGCCTTCTTCTGAATCAGGCCCAGCGAAGCCTGGGAGAGAAGCCCAAAGACATGGACACAAGAAGGGAAGGAAAGACTCAGAAAGGAGGAGAATAGCAAACAAGGCTGTATGACTGCAATGTGGGGAACACTGGGTTAGCGTCACCCTGTCAGGTATCTCAGCCTGGAAGGTCCTGGCCTGAAGCAAGCACTCCTGAAATGGCAGCTGCTTTGTTTCTAGAAATACCATTCCCCACCCCTCCAACTGAAAATATCTCCCTCTCTCCTGACAGCATCAACTCATTCATTAATCCACTCATTCACTCATTAATTTTAGACATATTTACTATGTCCTGCTATACACCAACAGGATTTTAAGCACTGAACACAATGGTGAACCAAGATCAAACAGGCCTCTGGGCCCCAAACTCAGCTGGTAAGCAGAAGCACACACACACACACCAGAGTTTTAGGGAGATGAATGGGGCCTTGCCTGATCTGCAGAGGACAAGCTATCTAATAAAAAGGAGGAAAAGCTATAGTAAAAGACATGAGAGGGGAGAGGAGGGAGGAGAAAAGAGTCAGGGAGGTGGAATAGCATATGCAAAGGCTATAAAAACAGGGGATCCTGACCCGGTATGAAAGTCTAAAAGAAGCCCAGTGTCCATGGCACCCAAGAGTCAAGAAGGCAAGAACAGAGGGTAAGGCAGCAGGAGGAGGTGGAGCAGCCATGGAAGAAGAGCCCCTAGGCATGCAGACGTATGGCTTTGTTTCTGGCGCAGCCACTGCAGGTTGTAAGCAACCTCAGTTCGCTCTGGAGGATTACCACGGCTGGGGAAGAGTTCACAGAGCAGCTGAACAGTGACAACATGAAAGGGCTATGAGACCCCTACATCCTGGGGTGGAGAGGAGCTCTGTCAGGCCAGAGACCTTGTTCTGGGTCTGCCTGTAGCTTGCCTGTCACAGTACCCCTCCTGGTTTCCCATGGTGTAGCCTGGCAAAGGATGCTAACCCCTGCAGATGTCTGTCACGGAGCAAGTAGAGACCCTATTGGCAGAGCTCTGACCTCCCTGCATCTCAGAAGAAACCACTGCCAACTTATGCAACCAAAATGTCACTACCTTCTTTCTTCAGTGCCAGCTTGACTCAACCCCACCCCTTCCTAGC
The DNA here is from genome assembly GCF_018167655.1 of Microtus oregoni. Classification (NCBI taxonomy): domain Eukaryota; kingdom Metazoa; phylum Chordata; class Mammalia; order Rodentia; family Cricetidae; genus Microtus; species Microtus oregoni. The sequence goes on along the minus strand of NW_024543063.1, from coordinate 57,683,459 downwards.
CTCAATTCCCTCATCTGTAAGTCAGGGATAGATTATGTACTCGTGATAAATAATCAAAGCCAGTTCTTGTCCAGAAAATGCTACAGTAACACACTCTACCACTGGTGCCCATAGACCCTTTCTGGCACATGTGCTAGCAAACCCAACTCCTCTTCTTCCTCCTTTCTTCTGCAGCCTAGAAGAAGCCACGGCTTCCTGAGGACATGTGGACTAGGATCCTTTGCACAGACAAACTCCCTTCCCCCAAGATCTCTGGCCTGAGGTCCCCAGGGCAGAGTCCTGAAATAGCTCAGTGCTCAGTTCTCTGGGACCCTGTTGTTTCTCCTGCCTTCTGTCTTCCTTCATGCTGTACTTCCCATCATAGCCCCCACTTGCTACCCAGAGCCCAGACCAGCTGGTTCCCCTGATGACAGCTGACCAAAGAATAGAAAGATGTTTCCCCTGGCACAGGGTGTCTGTCGAGGAGCAGTAGGCTGCAGGTCAAAGCTCAGGCTCTGTTTTCAGTTCTCCTTTTCACCGAGATCACCTAAGACCGTCGGAAAGCACAGACACATACATTACAATTCATAACAGTAACAAAATTACAGTTATGAAGTAGCAATGAAAATAATTTTGTGGTTGGGGGTCACTTTAACATGAGGAACTGCATTAAAGGGTCACAACATTAGGAAGGTTGAGAGCTTCCCCATGGAACCAAGTCCAGGCATTCCACTCTGCATCGAGAACGTGGTACTGAGGTCACAGAATAGCGTTTCTTCTTGTGGAGAACTACAGCGCACAACCTTTGCAGTCAGACAGGACCAAGGGTGCAAGGGGCTCACGTGACCCCAGGCAGTTTCTTCATCTGTAAGATGTAAATATCAGTGTTTCTCAGGCAGGATATCGGCTCATCTGCCATAACAAAGATGCCCAAAATCACAGCAACATATGCAAAGTAGCCTCTTTCTTATTTGCAGGGAGAAGCCTCCTTTATGCTACTCTGTCACACACAGGGTTTCTACCCTCATTGTGATCTGAAGCAACTCTAACTACACCTGCTAACCCGCAGCCATGAGGCAGGAGGGTTAACATGGGAGTCCATAGTCTGCCATAGGGCGCTCCGCTGGTAAATAGTCTAACACAGGCAGCATGGCTCAGCATTAGTGAGGATGTGTGCCCGGGTCATATATCCTCCCCAGGAAGAGGCCTTTACGCTGTATGACTCATATGCTAAGTCGAGGAGTAGACTCCAGAGTGTAGCCAGCCCCAGGTATCTAAGTTAAGGGTAGACCCAGTGACAAGCAATGTTTAGAGACTGACTTGGTATGTAGTAGAGTCGCAGTTCTGGCTGGATATGGTCTCATCATGTCAATTTGCTTCAAACTTTAATCTAAGTCCCAGGATTCTCTCCTGGTCCAGATGTCAGATTGAGGACCAGCCTTTCCTTGCAGGGCAAGGACCTTGCTTTGGCTAGCTTGTACCTCAGTGGCTTCACCAGAGGGCTGGTCCTTAGCCACTCGACCTCAGAGACTCAGCATTCCTCCCACCTGCTCAGAGGAGGTTCAGCAGCTACCTAACTCTTCCTTTGATAGGGTGTCCCCCACTGTCTGTGGCAATCCCAATAATAGCACGTTGCTGTGGGTCTGTGGTCCTTTGCTGAGTCAGGCTTCCTCCATCATGAGTGCATCTCACCTCTCAGGGATCCAGTCGCGACAGAGACTGCATCTGTTTGTGGAAATTACAGCTTACATTCCCCATGTTAAGCACCCAAAATTCCATAACAAGGAGGCCTGTTGACTTACGGCACCATGTCCCACACTTTCTTGTGTTCTGAGTAACCCTCATAACCAGGTCCCTTCTTTCATACAAGGGAACACAGGAGGCACAGTGTAAAGAGATTCACTCAAATTAGTAATGTCAGTTGACAGCAGAGCTGGGATGAAAACCAGGTGCCTGGATCTGGCCCAGAGAGTTCCTGCATGTGAGCCTCTCCCCAACTGTAACGGGGAGCAAGAGTCACACTCCCACACTACCATGCCTCCTGCTCCATGGTCTTGGTATCCAAGCATCCTTCCAGGACCTTGGCAACTGCTTATCTTGCTGTTTCCTTTATGCCATGGCATAAAACCATAGTGGGACTGATCAGCCTGTGGTTAAGAAGCCCAGGTTCAGCCACAGTCTCTCCTGCCATCATCCTTCAGTGTAGCTGCACTTGGTTTGCCTCCAAGAATAGCAGAAAGGAGCAGTCCTGGACAGGCTGTGCCATGTAGTAATTCACTCAGCCCTCTCTTTTGCCCCCATGAGAGCACTGTGTTTTTTGACAGGACCATGAGTGGTATGTCAGCTCTGTTAGTATCCTCATTTGTAGATGACAGACAGTCTGTAGTTCAGAAATGCTGGTCAAAGGGCATTCTAATAGTCAGTGATCAAACCGAGGCACCATGCTCATTATTAGTGAGGAAGTGAGTCCAGGTCATCCATACCCCACCAAAGACCCACAGTCTTAGACCAGGGGCTGGACTGTGCCCCTCACATCCAAGAATCATTAAATACTGAAAAATGAGGAAAAGGCCAGTGCCATAGCAACTCAAATGTCAACAGTGCCCTGGTCATAGCTAGCTACTGACAGGTAAGGCCAAGATGCCTGTAGAGCAACAGAGCTCCCCCACCCCATCTCCATACCTAGGAGACTGCCCAAGTGTCTCCATCTTGGCCATGCAAGAACCAAGAAGCTTGTCCTTGGGTCCACAGCCTTACATCCAGAAACTTCCAAGTTATCTTGGAGGAAGAGGGCTAATCCCAGCCTCTGGTACCTGCTTTCTTGAGGATAAGTATGTGTTAGGGAGTGGAGAAGGAATTGGAAAACCATCCTTATCTCTCAAACCTCGGGCCCTGGTGGTGAGGGCAGCCTGAATAGAAGGTAGTACCCTCTTTGTGCAATTTCTTTCTTCTTTCTTTTTAAAGACAGAGTTTCATAGTGTACCCTCAGATGACGTCAAATTTAACAATGCTTCTGCCTCAGCCTCCTGAGTGCTGTAGTTAACTGGCATGCAGCACCATGCAGGCCTAAGAGCACAGGTTGCCTAGGACCCCAAAATAATCAGAAGACAAGGCCCTGAGCTCTTGGTCTGGTATAGTCCATCCTGGCCCGAGGTACTCTACCCTTGAATTCAGTGGACAAGAGGAAGAACACTGACCCTTCACAGAAAAGCAGAGCCCTGCTCTGTCCCCATTGCCTGATCAACTACAGACATTTCCCTTGCCCTGCAGCCTCTTGGTTTTTTTTATCTGTTAAAACTCAAGAACCAGAGCTAAGGTTTCCCCCTCCACCCACCCCACTGCAGTGACAGAAATCCTGAAAAGCTGTCAGTTCTCCCAGAAGAACTCAGTAACTAAGTTTAGGTGGTAGCTAAGCACATAGCCCTTCCTTTGTGTCCAAAGGGGAAAGAAAGCACAAGCTCCAAATGCAGGGCACAGCGAACTGAAGACGACGTTCTCCCAGCAGAAGAGCCAGTCTTCCCGACAGTGAGACTAGCCAGGAGGGGAACCCCTCTGAGCAGCTAATGTGGTGGCACTGTGGCACCAGAAAAGGGCTGATAGGAGATGGCATCCACCCAGTGGGAGCACTCTGAATGCATCCACCCAGTGGGAGCACTCTGTGAATGCTGTCAGGAAGTTGAAAATCAGCTCTTCCTCCGAGGATTTGACCCCTTAGTCTATGTCATGTCATAAATCAACAATAGATTAAAAGAATGTAGCCATCTTGCTAAGTGCTAAAGCATAGGAGCCTGAGACTTGAAGAGGACAGAACTTGGTTGGACAAGAGGCTTCTGAGGAAAGAGGCTGAGGGGAAGGTTTGCATTGGAAACGAGACTGTCTTGTGCTGTGGTCAGAGTGTTCCAGGTAACAGCTCTGTGGTCATGTCTGGTCTGGGTGCTGGCTCCTCAGTTTCTTCCCCTGTGAGAAGATGTCTCCCAGGCAGGACTGGCTTCTCAGGTAGGAAGCTCTGTCCACATTTGCCAGTAGCTTACAAAGGTAGATGTTTGTAAATTTCTTTTACAAAAGATCCAGCGTCTCTGTTGGCTCTCAATACCTGCTTAGAGTATGCCGAAGAATATGCTCAGGATGTGTCTCCTACCCTTCTACACATAAGCCACCACACAAGTTGGGGCTACTAAGTCAGGCAACTGAACTCGAGTGCTACAGTCACTGTCTGTGTCAAGAGCAGCCATGTCTTGGGGATACAGGCAGAGAAGAAGGGCCGTCCAAGCTGTCAGTTGCAGTCTGATCAGCCACACAGCTCCCTGAGTGACTGATAGCTAGAGATGGTTTTCAAGAACTCTGCTTGGTTAGTGAGATGGCTGAACATACGGAAAAGGCGGAGAGTGCCAAGACCAGGAGCCCTTTGGGCAAGTGGGTGAGGGCACTGTCACAAACAGTTTGCACATAGTTTATTGATTAGCCCACACCTCCAGTGCCAAGCACGTGAACAAGTATTCCATGGCACCATGCGGGCATGTGAAGCTCACCAAGCAGAGATGAGATGGTCCTATCAGATATCTCTGCTCTAGTCAGGCTCCCAGACAGCATCTGCACCCAAGCCCCTACTCTCCAACTTCCACGGCCTCACCAGGCCCCAGCTCAGAATCTGGAATCCATTCCATACAACAGCCAAAATGAACTCCCAAGTTGTATGTAGCCAGTATCCTGCCCCTCACAGATGCTTCTGAGACCTAGCCCTTGGCCTTGTGGCTTTTGTCTGAGCTGTCTCCTCTTAACCTTCCAGTCTCAGATCCTGGCTCTGCAGTCATCTCCTTTGGAAGTTTTTCCTGACTCCCTGACACTCGGCATCTGGGAGCTATTTCCTTCAGGGCCTTATAGCATTGTGTGTGTGTCTGTCTGTCTGTCTGTCTATCCACCCGTATCTGAGTGGTGTGTCTGTGTCTATGTCTGTATGATGTGTACATATGCATCATGTTAGAGAAAGACCCATGGTTGTGTCCTTGGTTGGGTGTAAGGAACAGAGACAAGTTCATAAGGCTGACTAGCATTAGTAAGCGATTGCTCTGAGAGTGTGCACCTCTCCAATCCATTCTCCACAACTGAAAGGCTTCTCCTGCCCCATCCTCTCAAACTGCAGGTCTAGCTGTGCCTAGGCGCCCCAGCCTCCCGGAGCTACCACAGAGAACTGAGTTCCCTATAGGCTTGTATTGTCATTTATTATTCTCAACCCCAGTCCTCCCAAACTTGGGCCATAGAGGAGATGGAGTAGAAAGCCAGGATTACAGAAGATTTTACTTTGTTAGCATAGCCCCATGGGAAGCCCTCGGAGGACTGGGTTCCTTTTTTCCTAGATCTAGGCTCTGGTTTTGGCATTGAAGTAAATTCTCTCACTTTCTACCATGATGGTCCAGTGTGAAAGTGTGGATAATAGTGGGGGACACTGTTCCATGGTGCAGTAGCCAGCTCCTTTGTAGAGAGTGGCTCTGCTGTCCCTTCAGCTCCACTCAATCTTCTGTTGGACTCCTGCCACAGGCCAGCAGATAGGGAAGGGTACAGACTTATGTCTGAGCCAGGATACATTCATTCCTTTGGTCAAAACTCGGTCTCATAGTCACACTTTGAGAGGAGGCTGAGAAGTGCCTACTGTTCCTTGAGGAAGAAAAGACACCATGCTCTTATCTACACACCAGATACCTCTGGTGTGTTTTTTAACCAGATTGCTGCCAACTCATGGAAAAACTGCTGCCAGTGTAGTTAAAGGCCTGGTCTCTTGGCCCTTTTGTCTGTTGCCAGTTAGTACTTGGACCTGGCTAACTCAGAGAGCTTCCCACTGTTTTGACAGAACAGCCCCAGCTCCAAAAAATGCTGACATGGGATGAATATGCCATGTGGGGTGGCTCTGGAGCTTTCTTCCTCGTTCTGTGTGCCAGGCAGAGATCTGGGGATATCTGCCAGGTGATGCTAGCAGATCCCTGGCCTGGCATATAGACTTTGGTGAAGTACAAGTTTCAGTGGTAGAAGGTCAGCCTTTTACTTCAACTTTTCAATTGTATATATTTTAATGTTTATTGAAAATAAATGACCAAAATATCAAATATATAATTTCACATATACTTCATAGAAAACTAGTTTCTAGGCTATACAGATATGGGTAAATAAAATTGGCACTTCAGTGGCAAGTTGGGGACATTGTATGGGATAAAAAAGGCTCAAGTGCAAGACTACCTTGTTTGATGTGTGGTCCCAGTGTGCTACCTGTATGACCTCTCTGCTCCCTTTCTGTAGCTTGTCCTCACAACACAAGCCAAGAGCATGGCAGTTGTTATGTCAAATGATTGACAATAGAACCTGGCACAGAGTATGTGTTTGGTGTACATTAGATACTTAGATTGTTAGGGAACACCATATTGTATCATTGAATTGTACCAACAACCCTGTGATAGGTGTTATCACTACCAATTTATCAATGAGCAAAGCTACTTGAGGAGCAGAGCCACATTCTAACTGCAAGAGTGCCTTCTCTGGCTCTGGCATTAACTTAGGAGGCCGCTCTTGGAGTGCCTCGTCTGTCTCTGAGCCTCACACTTCCCATGTTGCTGGGATAGTTTTGCTAGGTCATATGACAGAGTATGACAATTGTATAAAATTCCAAAAGCACTTTCCAGAATGGCTCCACCAGAAACGTGTGAGGCTCCATTCTGAGACACTCCCACTGACATTTGAATTGCTATTCTTTTTCATCTTTTTCTATTCCCTGATGACTCAGAAAATTTAACACCTTTTAATATGCCTTTTGGTCATTCTACTGTAAGATGCTTTAACTTCTTATTCTCACCATTTATTAGAGTCTTATTCATGAATTACAAGGGGACTTTTAAAGTTTTACTAATTACTGGGGTGGTAGTGCCACGCACTGACATGTGGAGGTCAGAGACAGCTCAGGAGTCGGTTCTCTCCTTCCTCCATGTGGGTCTCAGGGATCAAACTCACGTCATCAGTTACCAGCTGAGTGATCTTGCCTGCCATTGGGATTTTTATGTCCTGCACACAAGTTCTTTGCCAAGTCTGTATAGACCATAGCTTGCTTGTAGGAAAGGAAATGTTTTTGGCTGCATTAATTGGCGAATGGTGAATTGTAAGCTCTCAAGCTCTCCGCCTAGCCCTCACCCTACTTTTGAATGCTGGGGGAATATCTGCAGGTAAAGGAGACGCATAGACAGCCCAACTCCCAGCTCCCAGGACATCCACCTCTGTCCTCGCAGCCTTATTTTTATGAAGTGTGGAATGGAGATAGTAAGTCACCCTCCTCTTTGGGCTGTGGTGAAGATGCAATGAGATGGTGATGGTGACACTCGTGAGGACCCAGCACCTAGCTGGCTATGTCAGAGCTGAGATGTGGCTGTTGACACTCTGGCTAAGGCTGTCAGTGCCCCAGGCTGCACATCCCGGGCTTCCTCTGTCTCCCTCAGTATATATATAGGAAGCACCAGATCCCTTCCATTATGTAAGTGAAACCTTGGCTGCCTCTTCTACCCCTTCAGTAGTCTTTCTTCTCCCAATGCTCTGGAACTGCTCCTGTGACCAGCGTATCCCCCTGCCTCCTCTTCCCATTGTCTACCTGATGTGTGCTACTACAGTTACCAAAGGCTGCCTTTCTACACTGGGAACCCTGGGCTTCTGGGTGGGTTTTGGGGAAGACCACTTTGCAAGGGCAAAGCTTCGCTATCAATGGTCTCACCCCTGGTTATAAATAACAGGCTCTATTCTTAGCCAACCAGTAGCTCCTGCTGCCCTGCCTCCTAGAGCTTCCACTGGGCCTCTGGCTGTCCTTACTGAAGACAGGCTACTCCTTTGCCTTTGGCAGGGCCCAGTCCTTTGATACGTGATCAGAAAACTCAACTATAAAGCCAATTACTGATTTCCTGAGCTTTACAAGAAGACATGAAAGTTTGATTAAGTTTAAATTCCTCATTGGCTAATTGCCAGCCAAGGCCAAATGGGCTGTGGGAGATTTTTGTTCCTGATTCTGGTATTTTGTTTTGTGGCAGTGTTCCCGGGATGGGGGAAGGCTGTGTTATGGTCTTTGTGCCCTCCTTACTTGCTGAAAGGCTCTTCCTCTGTTGTGATGCATGAGATGTAAATCCCCCAAAGACTCGTTGCCAGGGTGACAGTCTCCGGAATTGAGCTCAGCTAAACAAAGTCCTTCAGATTTGAAGGGAACAGTGTTTATTTCCCATGCAGAGGCAAGCTCTAGCAGCCCGCAGCCTTGTTGCATCCAAGGACGCCTGCCTGCGTGAACAGGGGTACAAAGGCAGCTCCCTGGTCTCCTCTGTGTATCTACAGCAGTGTGGCTGGACTCTGGCTGCTTCCCACCCTACACAAAAGGACAGTCAGATGCTGAGGCCACAGAGCATGGCTTCTGAGAGGGCCTATGACCAGATGGTTACCTCGCCCAAGAACCTGCAGTGCTGGCCCTCAGCCAGTGACCGGCTGCTAGGTGCCAGCACTAAGGCCTGAGATAGGTGGTGTTGTGGAGCCTCTTTGTCACCTAGCTATTTCAGCCTCTTCTGGGAAATAGAACTGGCCTGTGATCAGAGCAGACCGGGACTCCAGGACAGCGTCTGAGTTGGCTCTGGGGTGCCATTTCTTCACCTAGGAATAAAATGAGATGACCCCGGGTTCTCAGAATCTGTTGTCATTCTAGACCTCTTGAAAGGTGTGCATCATCTAAGAGTCTCAACTGCCCCCCATGCCTAGAATTCCCCACATAGCGATAGAGCCCTTTCTATTTCCTAGGCTTTTAGGGTTCTGTAGCCCTGGCTGAAGTCCTGGTGCCCCTGGAGGAAGAAACATCTGCTTACAGAGATTAACCCTCAGCTAATGGGCACTAAGGACAAAGCCCAAGGTGGGTCAGATAAACCTCACCTGCCTCCAAACCCCATTGTATCCCAAGTGTGTGACCTCTTCCCAAAGGTGACAGAGCACCGACATCCGTCCATATCCCCTCATCCACACGGTAACCTCATGAGCCAAAATATTCAGTACAGTCAAGGAAGCCATGACCCAGATTGGCCAACCTCCTTGGCCAGCACCACACAGCTGGTGCATACATTCTAGACTTGGCCTTGGATTCCAGAATCTAAACCCTATCCTGTTTTGCTGGCACACAGCCTCCAGCTGCATGGATGTCCTTCTTGGGCACAGCACACCTGCTTGATTGGATTGGCTTTGTTTGTGTATGTGTTTGTTTTTAGAAGGTGAGAATTTTTGTGAGGCCTGAATTTGGGTGGGTTTTTTTTTTCTTTTTTTCTTTTTTTTTAATGAAACTGTACAGCTTCCTAGTAGAGTTGTAATTAGGAAATGCTGTGTTAGTCAGCAAGGCAGAATTAAAAAATAACCAGGCAGTGCTGGATGGAGTGCTCTCCCCCTCCTTCAAAATTCCAGTTTTGCCACACTCGGGGAGAGGGAGTTGTGAAGGGAGGAAAGATGTGTGCAGCTGAGCAGGGCCAGGGAGGGTGAGCTCCTGCGCCATAGAGAATCCAAAACAACAACTACAGTTGTGTAGGACACTTTCTCTATCTGTGTAAAGGAGGGGGAGGGAGGAGGGGAGGCCAGGCTTTCGTCAGGGAGGGCTAAGTAACCAGCAGAGAACTCTAACACCACCACCACCACCCCACTACTCCCCACCCCTCCCCCGCTGGCATGGCAGTAGCAGTGGTGACCACAAAGGCAGTAGCAGGGCCCACATGCTGAGCATGTATATGCCAGGCTGTGTGCCAGATACCCTGTTTCTGGTTTTATCCCAGCCAACAGGCTCCATCTAAGAGCAATATGCTTATCTTAATGTGAATCCCAGAAGTAATATTTGTGCTGCTCTGAAAAGAAGGCCAGCGGACAGGCTTTGGCTTTGTTAAGAGTAACAGATGACTGGAACATATTAAGAACATAAGGGTAAGCATCTCGCAGATTGAGTAGATATCCTGACATAGGGACAGGAAGGACTTGGAGGCTGAGGAAGCTCACTGTATCCACACCTCGTCCGGAGAAGGAAACTGAAGCTCAGAAAGATTGAGCGACAGCTGATAGTTGGCAGAGCCAGTCCTTGACTCTACAAGCAAGATGTGAGCCCACAGCCCAAGTTAATGTGTTTTGTTTTGTTTTTCTGCTTTTGCTTTTACTCTCCAGGTACCATCTCCAGCCCTGACATCAGCCCTCCCATCACCTCCTGCTGTAGAGCCTTTTTTTTTTTTTTTAATTTTGGCCTGTGACACAAACCATGCTCTGGGAGTTGGGGTCTGAGCTGTGCTTTCTCTGATCCAATGCACAGAATCCCCTTTCAGGAGGTGTTGGCATGATGCTGCATGTGACTGGTAGAGCTGTGATTGCCAAGTTTTTGCTGGGTCACCATGGTCCCCAGCTCCACTCAACCCAAAGGGGCCTGTCCTATCGGCAATAGTCTCTACAACTCTTATTCCTTCTCTCTCTTGTCTATGAATTACTTCTAACAATGAGCTATTGATTTGGTATATCAAATAACTCAGGGATTTTGAAAGCCTCTTTCTATAAACTGAAACTTTCAAGCTACACTGACATCTAATTTATGCAGACCTGAGACTTTATTATTTATAATTATTAAATGTGTGTAGAGCTCTAGCAGAGAGGCTGGTCTGCACAGAGCAGCAGGTACCAAAAGGGCATCTTCATCAGGATGGAGACCAGCTGGTGCACAAGCAACTCAGCTGGTTTATGGCCCTGCTGAGAGAGATTAGCACAGTTTACCTGGGGAGAGAGCAGCCTTAGCCCAAACTCAGAAGCCTTTTAGATACCCACATTTTATCATTTTCCAGGGTGGATCTAACCTGGGGCCCTAAGGCTACAAGCCCAGAAATGAAAGCATGTGAGTGTGAACGTGTACACTCGCCCACACCATGTGTAACTGTGCACCCATATGTGAGTGTGAACGTGTACACTCGCCCACACCATGTGTAACTGTGCACCCATATGTGAGTGTGAACGTGTACACTCGCCCACACCATATGTAACTGTGCACCCATATGTGAGTGTGAACGTGTACACTCGCCCACACCATATGTAACTGTGCACCCATATGTGTGAACGTGTACACTCGCCCACACCATATGTAACTGTGCACCCATATGTGAGTGTGAACGTGTACACTCGCCCACACCATATGTAACTGTGCACCCATATGTGAGTGTGAACGTGTACACTCGCCCACACCATATGTAACTGTGCACCCATATGTGGGCACATTCTTGTGGGGTGCTTTCGTGTGTGCATGGGGGAAAACAGGCACTGTGAACTTTCTCTTATGTCTTAGGAGCTTCCTGTAATCCTAGAAAGGTTAAAGACTTCCTGTCTCAGGCATCTAAGCTGCTGGCTTTGGAGTCCAGGAGCTCTGGTCATGCCAGGTGGTGGCTGCCCCAGTATCACCTGGATCTTAGCTACAGCACACCCTTAGACAACTGTACAGCATACAGGAGCTGACACCCACTAACTGCTCCCCGGGCTCCAGACCCCAACCTCAGTGGCTTCCGTTCCTTCCTTTAGCCTTTATGGCACCTGGAGAAGTTGAGAGTTTAACTATGGGAATGCTGGCTTTGGGGAGTCACACGGTCTGGGGCAGGGGCAGGAGGAAAATCTAAGATTACCTGCCTCCAGCTTCCTCTCTGGGTAAGTTTGATAATTGAGGCATATTAGGAACATGACAGGTATCTCACGGATTAGACAGAAATTCTGATGACAGAAGAGAAAAAAGGTTAGGGAAGCTTGTCTGCCATGCCCATGCAACCTGGGAGGCACAATTGTAAGCAAAATGGGTTATCCCTGAGAAGCAAATGAAAATACCTGCAGCTTAGCTTTGTAGGTGGCAGTGTGCCTGAAGTCATGGATATACAGGGACTGAAGTAGGTGGACTACTCGAGACCAGGAGATTGAGACCACCAGCCTTTTACGTAGCCTCCTTCAGGGATGTCAACTGAACCAACTAGAGGAATTTTTCTTAGCCATTATTTTACAAATGAGTTTGACTTGTCTCCTACTAATTTCAACATTGCAGCAATCCACAGTTTTAGTTGGAGAAGCCAGGCCGGCTCCAGTTCCCTGACTTGCTGGTGTTTGCCTGCCCTCTCCCAAGGAGCCACAGTCTTGTCTCTCTCCAGCCAGTGCAAGGGCACAATTCCTCTGCTCCCAAGTACTCTGCTGCTAGATCAAGTCATATGAGCACAGTGGACACTGGTGGTAGAGAACAGAGCAAGCAACGCAGAGCTTGGCTGAGTGTTGACTTCTACCCCAGAGCTGGCCCTGCCCTTGGATCACCACTCCCTCGGCCTCCAGTATTATTGGACCTCAGTGAGCGTATCACTGTGATTGAGCCTCATCCAGAGAGGTATTGGGAGCCCAAAGCGTAGGCTGTGGGAGACCTAGTCCAAGTCCTCACTCCGACTTACAGCTTTTCTTTAGCTTATAGCTCTTCTCCTGCACGTTGGTCTTAGTGCCCTGGGAATAAGATAACTAGGAACAGGGCTTTTCTCTATGGCTCTCTAAGCACTTAGTTCAGAAATAGAGTTGCTCATTGTGTGTTATGAGGAGGAAAACGAGTATTTAATCTTTTGTTGTTGTTGATTTTCTTGTTGTTTTGAGTTCTTTTAAGCCAGACCCTAGCAGTACTTGCTCTGTTGTCCTTTCTTTCCGTGTAGAACACAGCTAAGCTGCACTGTTAGCTAAGAGATTTGGCAGGAGACTGTAGGTGTCTACAATTTGTAAGGCAGTGGTCATTGTAGTGAATTCTTATTTTAATTTTAAAAATGGCGTTTACCTTAGAAATCTTCAGAATGTCAACAAAACAGTGCTTTTTATTGCAGTGGAGTAATATTCTGTTAACAAGCATTCATTACAAATAAGCTGATTCAGAGACAACCGAAGAGGAAAAGAACTCCTGTCTCTGTGGGGACAGTAATCGGTAGTCAGTGATGTATGGCAACAAGCGCCTGTGTTAAGTTCCCATGCCAGTTCACAGCGCCCAGCTGTACCAGGCAAGGCTAGTGCTCTTGAAAACACCACCAGGACAGGTCTAATGACACATTTGCTGGAGGTTAACTTACCCGTTTCAATTTTTTTTTTCTTTTAAGAGGAGTGTGTACATGATGGACTGAATGTTTTATAGATAAGAAAAATCTAGAACCAACCTATTCATCATCATCCTTTCCATCTTCCTCATCCTCTTTCTTCTCTTGCTTGCTCTTTTCAGACTTAGCAATGCCCCTCCTTTCCTTCCCTCCCCTGTGTCAGGTTCCCGTGTGTCTGTAGGCAGACGTATCCTTTTTGAATTGTTCTTTGCACTTAGCAACCTTCTTGCCCTACGGCTTCTTGTCATCTGCTGCCATGTTGTTCCACACCTCTCTCAGTTTCTTCTCATTACCAGTGGTGAGCCAACGTGTTTTCCTTTACTCTGGAGTGACGCTCAGAAGGGAAATCCAAAGAAGGCCTTTTGGGCACTTTGGGACCTTGAGCCTTTTTGTTCCTTTGAGAAGGACCTAGATTTTCATTTCTCTTTCCTAACATACATCACCTGTCTTTACCATGTCTTCAGCTTTCCTTTGTCATCTGCCTGAGTGCTCTGAGAAGTAGAGCATCCAGTGCTACTATCTGCCTGACAAGTTGCACAAAGAATTCGTGTGATGACATTTTGCCTCTCAGCCTCTTAGGATAGCCTTTGCCCATGTTTGTTGCTTTTCCTCAGGGAGTTACAGAGGCACCCAGTGCCATCTCTGTGGAGCTCGGTGTGCTGGTCTGTAGTGACGTCTCCCACAGAGGGGCTCTGCATGTTGAGCCCCTGACTGCACTAACTCATTGAGAACTCCTAGCCCTGCCGAGAAGCTGTGCCGGTCCCCACCTACTTGTGAAGTTGCAGTGAAGATGGTTTAGACTCAGAGAGGCTAAAAGGCCTGGTTTCCAAACCCAGGTCCTGCTCAGAATTGTTGGTTCACATGGAGGTATGAGACCCTGAGTGCCCCCATCCTTGGGTTCTCCAGTGCATCTTCCAACAGTGGCATCTGTGTCTCATATCCCTCCTTCTAGCTCCTGGACTCTCCTGGTCAATGCAGTGTTTTGTTTTTCAAGGACTCCGTACCAGCCCAAGATCCCCGTGCCCTGGCCACTTGGTGGTTCAAGCTATCCACTTTTTCCAAGGACTCTCTACCACTGTCCCCACCCCTTCTCCAGCCCCTGGCCAGTCTGAGCTTGTTCTTAGCTATGTTCCTGCTGAGTTCCATTGACAAATACCAGCACCCCAGAACCTCAACCTGGTCACCTCCTTCCTGACTCAGCTTCCCAACTTGTATGAGGCAGGCAGCATTTTTTTCTTTCGTCCTTTTTTCTTTCTTTTTTTTTGGGGGTGGGGGGGGGTTAAATTTTTTTGTTTGCTGTGTGTGGGTGTTTTGCCTGCATGTTCTTTTCCATGATGGACAGTGCCCTGCATGTTTATGGTTATGGACAGTGCCCTGAGTGTTCTTATCTGTGATGGACAGTGCCCTGCATGTTTAGGGCTTGTGTTCCTGCTGCATCTCTGAAGGTGTTTTGACCCCAGCTCATTCCTGACCTGCCAGCTGTTAGGACTTCTGACTGTGTTGCTGATTTCTTCACTCGCTTGACCCAGTGTCCCAAGCTTTATAATTATGGCTTGCCCTGACATTTCCTTCTTCTTACATGCCCCAAATTATTACAAACAACTGCTCTGTAATTAATTGAGTGATTCATAGGAAGAAAACATTTTTTTCTGCCTATAAGTAACGCCACCCAAACTTTCTACAAAGATCAAATGCTGTCTCAGCACCCAGAATGTACCCAAGATATGCCACCTATTTATTCTGCGTGGACATGGGCACCTCTAGCCTCTCTCAGAAAGTTTTCTAGCCTGAAATGGGACTCCCAAGGCCAGTCAGGGTGAAGTCAGTAGAGAGGGACTTACAGGAGTCCCAGGTAGCCTGCCATGCTACTTCAGTGACTTCACCACACTTTTGGTGTGCAAGCTCCAACCATGGCTGGGGTAGGATACATCAGCAAGACACAGACCCTGCCCTCTCAGTCTTTTCAAGGCTGATAGACGGAAACCCATCCCCTAACCAACTGGTGTCATCCAGGGCCCAATGAGACACTCAGCCAGGTGTTGAAGCAGAGGAGAGGCATTCCTGAAGCAGACTCCCCTGTGTGTGCAGCCCAACAGTGTTGCCGGTGTACCTAAGGAGTCTTCTCCAGTCATTTCCTGAGTGACAGGCCCTGAGGAGGAGAAGATTGAGAAGTGTCATCCAAATAGGGTCAGAGTTTGCATCTTGGTGGTGAGGTTTGGGCAGGAGTTTCATCCTCTGGAGCAGGGCGCTTCTCTGACACACAGTATGTAAAGCACCTGCATGCCAGCTGCAACGGCACAGTGACAATGGATAGTAACCTCAGGGAAGATCAGCATGACTAATTCAGAGTGACGTGGTGTGGTCGGTCCGTGCTCCCACTGACCACATTAACTTCCATCCCCAAGACTTGCTCTTTATGAGCCGTAGTGTTGGGCTTGTCCTCTACATCTCTGCTTGAGTGGACTGGCCTTCCAGCTGAAGGAGCTACCCTCTGTTTGTCTAGTGCAACTCTCTCCTTCCACAGAACAAGAGGGAGACATGTGATAGGAACCCTAAGTCTCCTAATCCTTGGGTTCAGTGTTTTTTCAGTCTTTCTTTTCTTTGTCTTCTTGTTGTTGTTGTTGTTGTTTTAGACAGGGTTTGTCTGTCTAGCCACACTTGTCCTGGAATTCACCTGTAGACCAGGCTGGCCTCAAACTCTGCCTCCTGAGTGCTGGGATTGAAGGTCCATATCACCACCACCCAGATTTTCAGTCTTTCTTTACAAATTGACTCAACAAATGTTTATTCATCATTTACTGTGTGCCTGGCTTGTCGAATACAAGAGGGTGCTTGGCATGGGCATTCTGCTGGAGTAGGATAAACTGTAGATACAAACCACGGAAGGTAAAGGACACACTTGGTGCTGCCTCAACAAGGAGAAACAGAGGTCCTCACCCCAACATCTGTGAGCCCCTGACTGGAATTTCCTTGATTCTCAGTGGCTTTGCCTAGAGTTCTAGAGGCCCAAGATCTCTGCTGAATCTATCTTATCTCGAAGCCTGGTGAAAACCTGGGACCATACCAAGAGGGGCTCGCTGGTCCTTCCTCAAGCTGCTGTTCTTGTGATGTTTCTAAACCCAGGAGGACACTGTCACCAGTGAAAATCACCCCCTTGTTCAAAATTTTAGATGGTTGAACTTGACATCATGTCTTAACTTTTGAGGTATCTAGCTATTATTAGTTCCTGAGGGGAGAAGAAGCCCCTCAGGATTAATTACACAATTAGACTCAAATCGTCTGAAGTTGCTGTGGGGAGGGCAGATATAAGCAAACATTTCACACTTTCCTGTTCATATTCTTCTTCCGCGGTTTTCATTTGCGATAAGATTGAAGTCCGGATAACTTAGGAGGAATGCTAACGGGTCTGGAACTTAGATAGTATTTCCAGAGCCTCCCTCCGACTGTCTTGTGCATACATGACTCACTTCTATAGTGTCACTTGCCACCCACTTCAGACTCACCACACGCTAATGACCTGCTCTGCCCACACATATAGGCTGCACCATGTGCTTGTGCCCCTGTACCACTCACGGGTAGATGCCAAGGGAAGACACTGCCACTTCTGCTGGAACACAGCCAGCACATCATCAGGGAAGCCAGAAATCCTTGAGTCCTGGTTCTGATTCCCTGTGACATCAGCTCCTCTCGTGGCTTACCCGCTGTTCTGGGTTTCCTGTTGTGGTGAGCACCAACCTTGAGAATGAACTCTGGGCAATTCCTCCTCCACCTCCTTAATCCTACCTTAAGTTCACCCTGTCACTGCCTGGCCCTCTAAGGACAAAGCGCTAGATTTGGCACACATCTCAGCTTATGGTCTGGAGTACGTCCATTCTACAAGCAATACCTCATAACTAAAAACAGTGAATGCAGTCGAAGTGGGCCCTGCCCACTCAGAGATCGCCAGCTCCCTGCGAAGAGAAAGGTCAACATGGAGACAAAACTGTCTGCTTCCGTGCTGTGACGGTTCAATTAAAGAAATGAAAAGCATGCAGAGATAAGAGCAGAAATGTCTGCTTTATAGTTTGGGGAGTGGGTACAGAGGAGGCCCTTCTCTTGCGGGTTATGTTTAGACTGAGACAAAGAGCAGCAGGAGGAGAATCTTAGAGCCTGGAGACCTGGGAAGAGCCAAGGCCTGGAGCTGCATCAGGGGCGGAGTCTGGAACTGGCACCAGGCACCTGTGAAGAGCCAGGAGAAGGGCGGCTAGTTAGGTGGTAAGAGCAAAACCAGCTCTGAGTGAGACATGGGAGGTGAGACTCCAGAGGTGAGAAGAAGGGTGTGCCACAGCCCAGGAAGGGGGCTTGGGAGCTATGTTGGTCTTAAGTTGGCCAAAGTCCCATAGACAGGGGACTTGGATGGCAGACATTTATTGTCTCATAGTTGTAGAGGCTGGAAGTCACATCAAGGTGGCGACAGGGCTGCTTTCTTCTCTGATCTTTCTCCACAAGCTGTAGATGGTCATCTTGTCCCTGTAGTTTAGGTTGGTCTTCCTTCCTTTTGTGTCTGTGCCTCAATCTCTTACAAGATGTCAGTCATGCTGACAAGGGTCTTTATGATCTCATCTCAACTTGAGCACCTCTTTAAAGATCGTACCCCAGAATACAGTTGTATTGTACATGACTGGACGTTGGCATCACAGCATGTAGATTTTAGGAAAACCTGAATCAGGTTCTAACAGGCCTCCCCTAATGTGCCTCTGGAAGACGAGGCGTTCCCAGTTCCTCTGGAGGCCATAGCAGATCAGTCCCATTGCTCCCTGTTCCGTCTTTGCTGAAAGAGGGGATTAACAAAGAGAGTGAATGACTGTCCTAGTGAGTAAGCTGAGGGCAGGCGAGGCGAGCAGCTGACCCTAGCACCCCAGGTTCTTTCCTTCCCGCCCCAGCATAGCCTTGTGTCCAAGAAATGCCTCAGATGTGTGCTGAATTATGCACAGTGACCTTGAAGCCCCTCCAGCTGGGTTTCTGTAACCTCTAGCGCTAGTAGACAGCCCACCCTACAGCTGAGCCACAAGACAGGCTTCCGTCACTCCTGCCACCATACACTGAGGTAAAAATAACTACTGGGAAGAAAAGGCCTTCAGGAAATTACCTTGAAATTCAGAAAACATGAGGCCAGGTGCCATCTAATTAAGATGACATTTTAAAGGGGGGGGGGGAGAGAAGAGGCCTGGGTGGCATTTTAAATTGCAGACTGATTGTACAGCCTCTCTAATTTTGGTTCTGAGCAAAGTTTCCAACTGGAACAGAAAACAGGACTTCAAAGACACTGCCTACCACTGACCATGCAAAATGGGTGAAAAGAGCAGCGTGGGGCCTCTGAGCACAATGTGGGCTGGGCAAAGGCTCGGGACTGCAGAGGGCTGCAGCCTTCTTGGGTCCTGCTGGGAATCATTGGAGCCACTACTGGGAGAACTAATCAAGCCTCATCCTTGAGAGCAACAAGCATCTGTCCAGCCAAAGCCACTTTGAGAGTACCCACTGGACAGAGTGACCTAGGCTGGTCCCAGTCTCCCATGGTTCTTGTATGGGAGATGGAGCGTTGCTCTTGAAGGACTTCCTTCTGATGGCCCCCAAGGCCTACCAGGTATAGAAGGCTTGCTCCCTCCTTCCAGAATTCTAAGAGCCGGGCGGTGGTGGCGCACGCCTTTAATCCCAGCACTCGGGAGGCAGAAGCAGGCGGATCTCTGTGAATTCGAGACCAGCCTGGTCCACAAGAGCTAGTTCCAGGACAGGCTCCAAAACCACAGAGAAACCCTGTCTCGAAAAACAAACAAAACAAAACAGAATTCTAAGAAAGATGACCTGGTTTCTTTCCCAGTATGTATAGAGATATGGTGGGGGCATGTGGATGTGAGCAGCCATTTGCCCTCAGGGCTCCTGTACATCCTCTCTTGTCCATCTTAGTGTATTGCAGGGAGACACTCAGTGCAGCAGGCTCTGCTGTTACCATTATTGCTTCTCACACTGCTAACCCTGGCATGCACGTGTGTGTATATATATACACACACACTCCAGAGAGCACCTTTCTAGGCCCTGGGTTCCTACAGTTTACAGCTAAGGACATCGTCACACACAGTGACTTGCCCAGGAACTGCAAGGTCAAATTCTAGAATTTTCCACAAGTTTTTGAAAATTACTCTCCCCACTTCTTTCTACCTAGCCTGCTCACCCATCTGACTCCTGACTCACCTCTGAGGTATCTGTCCCGTGGTTCCCTTCAGTCACCATCTTACCCTATCTTGGTCAGGAGAGAAAGCAGCATGGAGAAGTGGCAAGTGAGACTGGGCAAGGAAGTCAGTGCAGGCAGAAGAAGGAGTAACTTCTGTCAGATCTCTCGGATTGCAGCGCAGTGGGCACCCAACTTCTTGCTCTTGCACACACCCTGAGTGGCAAGGATACATTTCTGGTGCCTGGACCATGCTGGGTGCTGGGGCAGTGCTCCCTAATGAGGGAAGCAGGCACTGTTAGTAAGACGGATGAGCATGAGGTTACTTACAGTTTTCATTTCAATTTATTCATCCATTTTACTGTATCAAGCATCTTTGTAGGGTGGGAGCTAGAGACCAGCTCGCCTAGCATATGCCAGGCTCCAGGTTGAATCCCTAACACCGCTACCCTCAAAAAATCTCGGATTGATTTTTTGAACAACATGTCCTGTTGTTCTAAGTAGGTTTAAGTAGAAAAACATTTAATTACAGGTAGTAAGCCAATTACAGTTAGAGTGATATAAAACACAGCAGAAATGTAAGTTAATTATTGCATGCCCACTGTGTGCCATATAGTGTTCTGTGTGGAACATGACTTTTCCCTTTGGGGCATGGAGAACATGCATGGCATGAAACAAATACTTGAGACTCTAGAAAACTTACCTCTGTCCTCACCAGCTGACATGGTATTTTGCCTTTAAAGTGATAGAAGGGTTGTACCCAGTAACCTATAATCCAAGCAGAAACTGGATACCATGCGGAGAACAGAAGCAAGGGAAAGAAAGTCACAGTAGACAGATGTATAAGTAAAGGTGCCACTGATACAACAAACATTTCTCTTGCATTTGAACCTTGTGAATGAATTCTGCCCAGAAGGAACTGGGGTAGGCAGGCTCCCATCTGCCTTCTCCCCTGGGACGTGGCCCCACCTCCCCATCAGGCCTGGGAAGACAAGACAGACCACAGAGGGAAACTGTGCTGTTGGATCTGGAGCCAAGGGCTGGACTTCTGATACCTACTGGCCGAGTGACATCAACAGTTCTTGTAACATACTGAACAGAAGAGATGGGACAGGGAAACACAAGGGGAGTAGGAGCAGAGATAACAAGAATACCTTGGAAAATGGAACCTGAGGCCAGGTGGCATCAGGTGGCCTGGTGGGTGGCCCTACAGTGAATGAATGCCAGCTTGAGCCAAGACCAATCTCCCCAAAGCGGGAAGGGAGCACCACTACAGACTCCTGCAGCACCCAGCTGTTTGTCTGAAGCAGAGAGCCCATCATCCTTCTCCTCCAGGCCTAGACCCAGGCCCTTCTTCACCCAGTGTCAACGTCGGGGAGAATCAGAATGAGAAGAGCCAAGTGGGGAGGAAGCAGTGCACCCTCACGCCAGACTCCATGGAAGGTTGTCAGGCCAGGGGCATCCAGGATGGAACAGTCTTCCCTACCTGCCCCCTGGCTGGCCTAGACTCTGTCCTTCCCTCCTCCTTACCACTGTGGCCATTAGAAGTGTTCTTAGCTCCCAAGTCTCCCATGCTTCTTCTGGAAAGGCCAGGCATCAAGAGCCTAGGGAGTGGGCATCCAACCTTGACACCTCTGTGACTTCTGCCTCCTTCCTCACCCAGGGCAACAGGCTGGGACCTCTGCCTGGCGCAGCTGGTACTCAGCCACAGCTGTCTTTCTGCCGCACCAGTGTTTTAGCTGGTAGGACTATTTGTCATCCTTGTTTTTTACACCTGTCACTGCCCGCCTGCCTCGTGTAAACACTGCTGGTATCAACATGCTAATCCTGGTCCCCAGGGTAGGTACCACCCAGGCTCTGCTCTCTTAAGGTAGAGCAGGGAGAGCAGGTGGTGGCAGCAAGAGAGTCTCCCGGGTGCCAACTTTCCTTTCAAAAGACCCATCCAGAGGGAACTGGGGTAGGCAGGCTCCCATCTGCCTTCTCCCCTGGGACGTGGCCCCACCTCCCCCACCAGGCATGGGAAGACAAGACAGACCATAGAGGAAGCAGTGCTGTTTGTGGACACTGCTGTTAGGACTGGAGCCAAGGGCTGGGCTTCTGACCCCACTGGCCAAGTGACATTCAAGTCTTGGAACCATCCGTATTTCAGTTTTTCTGATAATAAAGTAGAGGAAGTGACATTTGATGCCTTTTAAAGAAATGGAGCCCACGGGCTAGGGAGCTAACTCCATCAGTAATGTGCTTGCTACATAAGGTGGAAACCTGAGGTCAGCTCAATAGCAGGTGCATAAAAGGCCGGGCTCTGAGGTGGAGCTGTGATCTGGTACTGGGGTGGGGATGGGGGACAAGAGGCAGGGCAGGTCCTTGAACTCACTAGTTAGCCAACCTAGCCAACCAGTAAGCTTCCGGTTTAGTGAGAGACCCTGTCTCTAAAAAAAAAAAGAAAGAAAAAAGGTAGAAATCATTGAGGAAAACACGTGGTATATAAACGTCTGGTATCCATATGACCTGCCTGAAACTCACCGAATGCTGCCTGTAGCTTAAAGCCCCTCCTCTCAGCCCAGAAGACTGTCCACACGCCTAAGCAGATGGAAGCCTCAGCAGCTGTACTCTCCCTTGCTGACTGGAGGTCCAGGAAGACCTGCTCAGGCCCCTTGAGGGTACATCCACCACTCTGTAGGATGGGATGGGGCCAGAGGGGCAGAGGCACAGCAGCTCTCTCCTTCAGCCTTGCTCAGGTTGTGTCCCAGGCAGGGTTAGCACACCCTTACCACCTGAGACCTTGTGTCCCTGCCACGCAGTGAAAGTCCTCGGGCTGGAGCCTGCACCAGACCATAGGGTCCTGCTAGAATTAAAAATAGTACCCTGTTGTCACTGTAGTTATTTTTATGGGTACCTTCTATTTAGGCTGCTTTATACAGATTCTTCATTTTCCATAGGAATATGCCATTTATAAAGTACAAAGATGTGTATAAGAAAGCTAGTATTAGTCATCAGCTGACGCAGGCCTAGAGCAGAAATGTTGAGGGATGAATGATGTCTGGAAAAGAATATTCTCCTCTATTAGTTTTCAAACTTTTTAATTGTGCTTATGTGTGCTAGATTTCATATGTAATTGCATTGGAAGTTAGAACTGGGGGCTAGAGAGGTGGCTCAGCAGTTAACAGCACTGACTGCTCTTCCATAGGCTCCTGGTTCAATTCTCAGCACCCACAATCATCTACAGCTCCAGATCTAGGACCCTACATCCCTTTTGGTCCCCACAGGCACCGGGCATGCACATGGTGCACAGATATACATCCAGACAAAATACCATACACATAAAAATATTTCTTCATTTAAAATATTAGTAATCCTGGACATCTGTTACTTTGCTTAGGAGATGGAGGTGAGAGGCTCACTTGAGCCTCTGGGTTCATGACCGTCTTAGGCAGGATAATGAAGTACGGAGGCTGGGGAATAGCTCAGTGATAGAGTGCATGAGCCAGGCCTGGTTTTTACTCCAGAACTCCAAAAAATCATAAATATGATAAACTCATCACATGCTGATATAAATAACATTTTATAAAATTTTCCAAAAATATTTTAGTAAGAAGAACTTCATAGTTTATTGTCTTTACAAATGTCGTTAGAGTCTTACCTCACAGAAGAGAGCTCCGTCTGTGTGGCTTCAAACTTGATCTCATGCGACATGTTTTGCTGTAGAAAATTGCACCCCTCACACAGATTCTTTGTTCAAAAGGGAAGGAATATTTTACTAATCATCTTCAGAAAATTATTCTTTAAAATTGCCCAAAATATGAAGTAGCTTGTGTGTATGTTGTTGTTTGGGAATGAACCTGGGTCTCATGTGTGCTACTGAAAGTTCTCGCCCATTAAGCTGTGTCCCTTCCCTATTCTTTCTTCCCTCCGGGGCAGGCTCAGAAACCTAGGTCCTCAGCCCCCACCCTCTTTTTCCCATCTTTTCTTACACTTGTTTCTTCATTCGTTCATTATTTATTTATTTAATTTATTTATTGAAGCACAGTGAAAGCGTGTTTGTCACATGTGGAGGTCAGAGGACAACTTTTGGAAGTTGATTTCTCCACGTACTAAGTGGGTCCTGGGAATCAAACGCAAGACCTCAGGCTTGGCAGCAAGAGCTTTTACCCACTGAGCCATGTCACTGGTCCACATAGAAGCTTCCTTCCTGTCTGATGAATGGTGCGGGAACTGAGTCTGGAATAATCTGGAGAGAGGGACCATTCTGCCAAGCTGTCAGCCTCACATCCTGCCTCTGCTGGCCCCAACGTGTGTGTGGAGCCCCAGCCTCCATCCCTTCTCTCCCTAATTGGGTTGCTAATATCTGCTGGCGAAGCAGCCCTAATTAAGCCATTCATCATTGTTACTCTGAATTCTGAAGATCTGAGGCTGGCCATTATCACTTTGCTTTCCCTTTGAACAAACTCTCTGAATAATTTGAATCTGTTCTTACTCGTTTCTTAGTCTATCCAATTTGAGTTCTTTTCTCCTTTCTAAACTCAGAAGAAAGAATGCAAAGGGTGAGGAGGGCAGCATGAGTTTGGAAAGCTCTGTCACGTTCACCAAAGCTAATTTGTAAGTGTAAGTAGCCTGCTCAATGCCTCGGTTGCTCAGAGCGGGTCTGCACCCACCCAGGAGAGAAGGGCATGCCAGGTGAGACTGTCCCAAAGGGAGGACAGTTGGAGCTTTGAGTATATACCATTACTCACCGTACCTGGGACCTGCAGAGCCCGGGTGACAAACATACCACTGCCCGTGAAGTTGGACAATGTAACGTGCCCAGCAAAGCAAGCAGGGCCCTCACCCTACAGCCAATGACCTAGCCTGCCCCTACCCACCTCCCTGTTCCTCCACCAAGTCCCTCATGCGTGTTTCACACAGGCGCTGGTGGGGCCAGAACCTAAGGTTCCATATCTTGGGGTTCAGCATTTTTTTGTGAGAGACTCTGCAGGAAGTGTTTCCCATTGCCATCGCTATTCCACCACAGAACCCACACTGCCTCATGACAGAGACCATCACCCTGTGCGAGCCCTGACCCATCTGTGTGCCCGGGTAACATCAACAGGCTGCTTCAACTGCCCTTGTTCCCGGGCCCATTGAGATGGAGAAGAGGTGCAGGGCTGTGTGAAGGGCAGGTGTATGAAAGAGGGGCAGGCTCAAAGGGTGGGGGCAATCTTAACTGGGCAGAGAAGGCAGATAAACTGTGCCAAATCCTCAGTTTGGCTGCAGGATCTTAGGAGGGAATCATAAAGGTTCTCTCCCCCAAAGCAAACAGTGGATACACAAGGCCCACAGTCCAGAGTCCCTGGGAGCTGATGCTCCAGCCTTAAGCTCAGAGGGAAGAAGAGCCCAAGCACATCTGGTCCCAATCACCAAGTGTGTGATGTACCCCAGTTACTGCTACTGCCAAAGATGTGCCACCATGTCTAAAACAGGTGGTAGGTGGGCACCACTTCTACAGAGTCACAGAGCAGGGACCAGGAAAGCAGCCCCCGAGGGAGCTCTGAGGGTGAGGACAACTGATTCCCCTTGAAGTTCTAAGGCCCCAGTGTAAAGCAGAAGGCTCTGTCTGTGAAGAAAACATGACTGCTTTCTCGCATGTGCAGACTTCAGCGAGTTTTCAGACTGCAGCCTCTACCACTCTCTGCCTCCGCATCTGGGGTCTCTGGCCTTTGCCCCAGAGCTGCTAGTCAGCACCCAAGAGCAGCCCTGGCACACTGGGCCCGTGGTCTGTGGCGCCTGATTCCTCTTGTTGGTCTGTGTTCTCCTGCCCTCTGGTGGGAATGGAGACAACTGCAGCACAGGGGCAAGGTGGGGCCAATGAAGGCCTTGGCTGCAGCTGGAGAGCCAGGGGGTGGGGGGGGGATACACTCCCATACTCACACTTTCATTTCACTTGGCCTCAAAGATTAGAGATGGAGGAAAACTCTGAGCGATCCAAAGCAGCTACTCAGACGGAAGGGGTTATTATTATAATTACTATGATTATTGTTATCAAGATTATCATGCTTGCCTGGAAAGTCTTGTACAAAGCAGGCTTATTTATGTCAGCTTGCTGTTTGTGTCTGAGGCACTTCATCTTTGCTCATAATAACTAGCATTTGCAGGGCTTTCTCATGCTGCAGGGCTGTGTCACATCCTCAGCCCATCTCATCCACACAAATAGCCGTGTGCACCCCGTGCCAGAGGGACAGCAAGGGCTCTGAAAGAGTAAGCAGTCTGTTCAGGGCACTGACAGACAGGTACAGAACCAGGACTAAACCTGGGTCTTTTGTGATCCTCTGGCTCTAGGAGTCGTTGCTGTCAATTCTTCTAGAAAAATCTGCTTTGCACTCAGGAACAGGGAAGGATTTAGAAGATCAACTCTGCCCTTCTGCCTTCCAACTATGGTGCCTTGCAAGCTCCTGGAGCATATGGTGTTGGGGTGGAACACATGTGGCCAGTGTCGCACCTGATCTCTACTCACCTGGGATATAGCACAGCGCAGACAGGCATCAGCTGCATCTCTCAGACACTGAGTCAGCTGGCATAGGGGCTGCCTATGGCCCAGCAAGTAGGAGATATGTGAGCCATGGCAAAGTCCTCACTGGGCCCTGGGAGCTAACAGTGCTCGATTCTAGCTCTCTATGGATGAGCTGGAGACGTTATGGAACAACAGCCTCCCTGATAACTACCAATGAACTGTCCCACCGGCTGAGCTGACACCAGCTCTAAGTACTACTTGCTACACTTGTTCAGGATATGCCCTACAGCATTCGGTGTGGGGGCCCATCCTTCACAGTAGGGGATCCATTGTATGCCTCCGGTTCAAGGACATTGTTGACTGAGTTTTCTGTCCTGCCCAGTTCCTGCAGTCATTAGGTTCCAAAGAAATCACAAAGAGGTCTACATTAACTATAAACTGATTGGCCCATTAGCTCAGGCTTCTTATTAACTCTTATATTAGCCCATTATTCTTATCTGTGTTAGCTACATGGCTTATTACCTTATTAGTAGGGCAGTCACATCTTGCTTCTTTTGTGGCTGGGACAGGACTGCAGAAAGCAGAATCCTCTTCCCAGAATTCTCCTGTTCTCCTTGACCCGCCCCTATTTCCTGTCTGGTTGTTCTGCCTATTCCTGCCTGGCTACTGGTGTTTATTTAAAACATAATTGACAGAATACAGACAATTGTCCCACACCAGACATCACTACTCTAATACCATTCTGGGGATCTAGGCCAAGCTGCTCCTCCACCTCCTGCCCACCACCTGTCATCCTAGATGCCATGCATGGGCCTACACAAGGGGTTTTCTAGAGCCCTGGGGTTCTCCATAGTGATTCTTATCCACCCTGAATGGCATCAGTCCATTGCCTGTCTGCATTAGGACTAAGATTCATTTAACCAGAAAGGGTGCCTTTTAAAACAGTAAGAATGCCCATGCCATTTCTTGGTCATTGATGTGATTTAAAGAAGGAAGAAAGGAAGGAAGGAAGGAAGGAAGGAAGGAAGGAAGGGAGGGAGGGAGGGAGGGAAAAGAAAAAAAAGAAGAAAGGTATCTTGCTTGTTGACATCTAGAAGTCACAGCTTCTCTTCTCCTAGCCTCGTGATCCTGAATATGTAAGAACAGAGTTCGACTGTTGACACTGAGACCTGCAGTCCCAGCTGTGCTTCAGCCCCCGTCACTGCTGTCACTGTAGTTGTCCTTTGCACTGCTGTGTGGCCACAGCAGCTAAAGGGGTGGGAGAGAGCATGCCCTCCACTGGGTAGATGCTAGCACAGCTGCCATCCAGTGCTGTGTCCTGTTGTTTTACGTGATGACCCTGTGGAGGAAGCAGGGATACTGTCATCCTCCATTCATAGCACGGACACTGGACCTCTTACACGGGGAACCCAGGTCGAGACCAAGGGAGACCCACCCATCCAGGACTGTACACGGAGCAAGGATGTCTACCCCAAGGACAGGCCCGTGCTCTGCCAGACCTCATATTGCACCCTGTGAACAGCAGGGGGCAGACTACTGTGAAGCCATATTGGAAAAGTGGGTGCTGGAATGTGAGCTGCACCTCTGGCTTGGGAGAAGGCCAAGAAAGGTCAAGGTCAGGGTGAGCCCCATACCCCAGGCTTGAGGGCAGTTGGCAAAAGACAGGACGGACTCCCTGATAATTGCTTGGTGCCCTCCACAGACTTCCAGTAATGTTCGTGAAGCTTCTCTTGCCCACCAAGACTGTGCTCAGGGGTGAGGACTAGGCACTAATATGGCCTCAGCTTTGGCCTCTGGTGACCTGACTATGTCTGAGATATGAGTCCTGGGCTGTCAGCTGTAACATAATCCATGCTAGGGCTGAGTCTGATGTTAAAATGTAAAAGAGCCTTCACTTAAGATTGACTGTGCAGCAGCTGTATGTAGGGCACTATGTGAGCTCCAGGGTACCATGAGAAGTCAAGAGATCACCCTGCCCCAAGATACAGGCACATTTAGCACCAGACACAACACAAGATGGTTGAGGGACATTCAAGGTAGGCATGGCCAGAGCAAAAATACCTTACACAAATGGAACACCTGATGGGAGGAGAGGACTGTGTGTGACAGGCCCCATCAGAGTAGTCTGAAAACAGGTAGCTGGGCTTAGTGGGACATGGTCATGATTCCTGAACATAGGAACAATGGGAAACCTAACAGGTTATTGTAACCATTCACATTAAGTTTGACTGTGAATGTTCTGAAAACAGTTGTTTAAATATGATAGAAATCGTATGCTTTAAAATAAAGAAGTAAGCAGAGAAAAACATATAGCTCAATAAAAACAATAAAAAATCAATAACTGAACAGTTGAAATCATGTTAGCACAACTCTGGATAGCACACTTGCATGTAATTGTCCAGGACCTGAGCTGTTTTCAGGTCATTGTTCCACCATCCCTAAGTGATGAACCAATCCAGCTGCTGGAGCTAGAACCATCATATCTAAGTTCTGAGCAATAGGAAGGAGAAGGGGGGTTGAGAAACAAGGCATCCCTTTATTCATGCAAGCATTCATTCATTCATATGCAGTGATAGGAATTGAACTCGGGTCTCATGGTAGCTAGTCAAGCATTTTGCCGCTAAGCTATATCCTCAGCCTCATGGATATTGTCTTTATTTTCTTTAAAAAAATATTTATTTGTTTATTTACTTATTTATTTTGTGTGCAGGGAAGGGGGGCATAATTGTGTGTGTGTGAAGATCAAAAAACAATGGGTAGGAATCCCCTTCCACAGTATGGGTCCCAGAAGTCAAACTCAGATTGTCAGGATTGAGCCTTTACCACTAAACCACCTCATCGGCCCTGGATCTTCTCTT
Organism: Microtus oregoni; assembly: GCF_018167655.1. NCBI lineage: Eukaryota > Metazoa > Chordata > Mammalia > Rodentia > Cricetidae > Microtus > Microtus oregoni. The sequence goes on along the minus strand of NW_024543063.1, from coordinate 57,654,782 downwards.
TAAAATATTTCCTTGTTACACTTGAGCCTACGTCTCTTGTGTGATTTGTCAATGATCACCCTAACTACTTAAATTATTAAGATCCACAGCCTTTTTTAGTTGTATGCCATTGTGCCCAGCTAAAATTTTGGGCTTTTTTTTTTTTTTTTCTAAAGAAGGGAGTCCTGGTGTTGGGAGATTAAGGATCTCCGACTGTGTGGTACACAGACTGCAGAGAAGCCAGACTGAGGACACAGGGAAGGAATGGGAGCCGCTGTCTGTGACCTCAGTCTGGATTCTCTGACAGGAAAGCAGCATGCGCGGTCATGTCACATATCCAGAGGAGAGGTTAAGGGACAGGGGCAGACAGGAACTAGCATGGGCTCCTCCTACTCAGCTTTTATGGAAAGAAGTGTGCAGAGAACCCCAGGACCACATCCCGCACAGCTCTCCAAGCAAGCCTTCCAGGATAAAAACCATAAAATTCTCACATCTAGGGACAAAGTGATCTCGTGGGGGCCCACAGTTTATCTCTACACAGTCACTGTGCACCCTTGACATCCTCTGTGTCATCTGGACACTCAGATTGGAGCAGGATTCTGGCCCCCAAAGCTTTGCCTGGCCTGCACCATGAACCCTGAATCCCACCCTGCTCTGGGTCTGTCACAGTCCAGAACTGACCAGATCTAGGGGCATGGGAGTTGAGAAAGTCAGCAAACTCTAGCTAGGTCAGCTGGCTGCTTCCCACAGCTGGGAAGACAAACCCAGAAAACTCAAGATGCCCTAAGGGCAGTCAGGCCAGGTAGAGGAAGCAAGCTGAAGCATGGCCCTGACTCACAGGTCCCGTAGCTGTTTTTAGCTGCAGGTGGAGGCTGCCTTCCCCCTTCTCCACCTACCCCTCCTTGAGTCATTCTGGCTGCCTGGGGCACCAAAAGTCCAGACTCACCCACTTTTCCAGACCCTGGGAAACCAGGCTGCCTTGGTTGGGTAACCCTCCCTGTCAGGTGAGGTGACTTAAAAACCCAGAACACTGTTCTCAAAGAGCAGGGTCTGGATTAGCATAGTGGGCATGGCCTTCCAGCTTCCTGCCAGGGTCACTTCCTTCCTGGAGTAGGCAGTGGGGAGAGCACAGCTGACAACTTTCCCATAAACCTTTGGCCGTGGACAGGCTGTAACAAGTCTATAGCCACCTAGTCAGACAGCAGGCCTCTGGAAAAGTCTCCAGGTAGCCAAAACCCTCCGTAGCCTTTGTGTGGAAGCTTTGTTTGCCGCAAACCCTCCGGTCATTGACCTGCTGTGTCTCCCCACACCACAGAGGATGCCTGCTGCCAACAGCACCTCCCGCTTATTTCTGAACTAGCCACTGGCTTTGGTAGGCTGCTGTTGAAAGGGCTTAAAGCAGAACTGTGCAGGTTAAAATAAGGGCAAGGTTCTGGACAGTCTACACAACCTAGCTGAACCGATTAGCTCCCATTCTGACCCTGCACTGCTCCTTCCATTGGCCCTCTAGTGACATGTATTGTTAGGCCAGGATTTTTCAAATGGAATAAGCTTATCCCCTAACACCTGTCTCCCCTGGCCTATGCGAATCCTCTCAGAATACAACCTTGAGAAAGAAGCAGGGAAGTGGTGGCACTGGGTCCCTTAACCTCTGTAACCCTGACTAATACCCATAAGTTCTATGTTGCCAAGTGCCACAGTGACACATGGACTAACCCTCCCCGTAAACTCAGCTACTTGGCTCAGGGACCCTCTTTGGGCTCAACTCTAAATATGTATCCCAAGTTCTCTACTGGGGTGAATGGGAGCCCAGACACATTGGTGGTGATGGCAGAGGCCCACTGCAACCAACCAAAGCAGGCAAGGCCTCTCTGTGAATCCACACGCTGCCACCCCCATGTCATTCTGTGAGCCAAAGGAAGTTCCTGTTATCTGAATCTCCCTCTGTTGAAAGAACTCAAATGTAGCTCCCAGAGTACAGTATACAAGACATGGGGCCTGGAAAGATGGCTCAGTGGTTAGGAGCACTGGCTGTTCTTCCAGGGGATCTAATGCCATCTTCTGACCTCCACAGGCACCAGGCATGCACATGGTGCAGATATACATGCAGGCAAAACACCTTTAGATGTAAAATAGTAACTTTTAGAAAGGAATCCGGTAGGGTTCATTATAAAGGGAAACACTCTCAGTGTGAATGGGCAGTGACCGTAGGGACTGTTGTAGCAACCCACATTTTAGATAGGCTTCACGCTACTCCTGATGCCTCCCCGGAAGGGCTGCCTCCCTGGAAGGGCATTGTCTTGCCTTTCCAGATGATGAGCAGGTCCATTTGGCATCGGCCTGCTGTCCTGGTAGAGACTACATCAGAAGCCCCAAGGTCTCAGAGCAGTGTGTCCCTCTGTCCATGCAGGCGGACTCCAAGATGGTGTGTGATGTGGTGAGCCGTATGGAAGACACTGAACCCTTCTCTGCAGAACTGCTTTCTGCCATGATGCGACTCTGGGGTGACTCAGGGATCCAGGAGTGCTTCAACCGATCTCGGGAGTATCAGCTCAACGATTCTGCCAAATAGTAAGTGTCCAGGCGGGCTGGAGGCTGGAATGCCATGTGGGATGGGGAGGATTCTGACTGAGATACAAACCTAGGTTAATGCCATCAAGGAGGGGACAAGAAGGGCCTTACTTCTTGTGCCCAGGATGAGGAAGAAAGCAAATAGACAATTACACAGGCAGTGTCTGGAGAGCAAGAACCTGGTCCACCTCTCTGGGACCACATCTGTACCCACTGGAAAGGTTCCAGGCTAGCAGGTAGGGTTTGTTTATTCTAGAAAGATCCAGGACACAAGTATGAATCAAGAACCATGATGGAACACACCTTTAATCCCAGCATTCCGGAAACAGAAGCAAGTGGATCCTTGTGAATCAAAGGCCAATCTGGTCTACACAGAGAATTCTAGGCCATCCAAGGCTACATAGACAAATCCCATATCAAAACACAGTCACAAAAAATAAAGGCAAGTAACAACAACAAAAATATACATGCATAAAGCAGCTCGTATGCTGCCATCTTATTCTATTTTTAAGAAAACAATAGACTTGGGGCTGAGGTTTAGCTTGAGTACCTGCTTAGCACACTCTAGGCCCTGGACAGTATTTAGCGTCACCAAAGTAGACTTCTGGAATATGCGTGAAAATCCCATAATGAAATCCACTACTTTGTGTTTTTAAAAAACTTTCTTTGCTTTGTTTTGTTTTGTGAGACAGGGTCATATGTAACATCAAACTCACACGTAGGTGATGATGACCTTGAATCTTAGGTCATCCTGACTCCACCTCCCAAGTGCTGATGTCACCAACACCCAACCTTCTTCAGCTTTAAAGTTAAAAAAAAAAAAAACAAGAAATAAGTAGTTCTCAGTCAAGAACTAGAATAAGCAAGTATAAGCTTCAATATTGTGCTGTGACTAGATAAGAGGAAGAGATGAGGGAGTGTGAGGCAGAGATGGAGAGAAGGGAGAGTTGGTAAAAGCCACAGCCGACAAACCTGCTGCATTTTGCCACTTTCTCCCAGGTGGGTGGCTCTAGAGTCCCGGAGTGGATAGCAACAATGGGGTGTATCTTGGCACTGAAGAGTGCCCCTAGTTTCTGTAATCTGGTACCAGTGGGGTGCTGCAGGCTTTTACCCACTGTCTAAGGATGTGTGTGCACTGGCCTCATCTGACTCAGCTGGGCCCGATTCTGGAGGCATTTGTCATTGTTTGCAGTAGGGGGTGGTGTTGCAGTCACCTAGCAGGTAGAGGGCAAAGGAAATGCTAGGTATCCTGCACTGAACAGGTCAGCCCCCAAAACACAGAACCAACAACAGCATCCCAAAACACCAGTGGTGCTGAGATTAATCACCATGATCTCTGGGCAAGACGGTAGACACCTGGAATCCTAGCTCAGCAGACGGAGACTGTGGCGAGTTTGAGGCTAGCCTGGGATATACAATGGGATAAAAATTGCAGTCTACATTATACCAGCCTCGCCAACTGGACCCAACACAGCAGCACTCGCTGATGGCATGCGGGTCTTTCATTAGCTAGGAGGGCAGCTAACAAAACTAGGGACCAGAGTAAGGCCTCTTACTTCCCTTCTCACTCTTGCTGTTCTCACACCTGGGTGGGGCTGTGCATAGGCAGACGTCTAAGGTAAGTCGCGGCCGCCCAGGCCACCAATCTGTGTGCGCTCTCAGGGACACCTTGATGAGCAGAAATCCAAACTCCCTGTGCATGCTCAGATCACAGGCCTGAGAATGGCTATCTGGGAGACCAGATGGAGCGCCTCTCAATCAGCTCCCTCCTCCCCTCCCCCGCTGGGCCTCAGAGGGCCTCCTGGGCTCGGTCTGTCTTCTGGAAGTCCATCATATGTTTCTCTCAAGTTGTCCCCATTTCAGTGATACTAAAATGAATCCCTTGCAGAGATATCTTAACAGCGGACCAGGATATAAAATAAACATGAGTGTTGTGGCCACCATTGGCGCTACCCCGCCCCACCACCTGTCCTCTCCCTTCCACTGTTTCCACTAAATCGTCCTACACTGCTCAGTATTTCCTGATTCTTACCTTGAAATATGGAGTTCAGCTCAGCTCACCTTCCTCCTTCCCACACTCTCCCGCCACCCCCAGTTTTCTGTTGGTCTCAGTTTTCATTCTTCCTGTGCCCACTGTTATAATTTGAGTCAGTATTTGCAATTACCTGTCCCTCCACTCCTTCTGAATCCCACTCTCTGGCTCTCCTTTGCCACCTTCTAATTTTGCCCCATGGAATGGTGTTCTCCTAGTCATGTCTCCTGTACTGCCTCTCTGAGAGAAAGCCAATAGGAAATAGAGAGGGGTGCAGGCAGAAGAACCATGACTGTTGCTTTGCCTGTCTCATCTTGAGGTGGGCTCTCTCTGTGTATCCACGTTAACCTGGAACTTCCTGGGACTTGTTTTATAGAAGACTGGCCTCAGACCTCTCCATCTTTGTGCCTCACCCTTTTGAGTATTGTGATTACAGGTAAACGCACCACACCTTGCTTTCATAAGTGCTATTTTTGGTCCAGAGTTATGTTCTTTTAGGAGTTAAACTGGCCCTGATGGGGCTATGAAATTGTACCCCTCTGAAGAGAGCCATTAACATCCTAAAACCCCAATTAATTACCATACCACCCCACCCCTACCCTGCTCCAACCATGCCCCTTGTGGATCCCAAGCTCAGAGGGAAAGGGACCAATCAGTTGCTGTACCTCTGCCCTGATCTTCACTCACTTGCCTGCTACAACACTTCTTCACCTTAGTGAAGCCTTTCCATATCAGTCAAGAAAATTCCACACAGACTTGCCTACAGGCCAGTCTTATGAAGCCATTTTCTTAACTAAGATTCCCTATTCCCAGATAAATCTAGGTTTGTGTCAAGGATAAAAATCCCAACCAGCATACATGGTTAGGGATGCCTTGGTGAGACTCAGCAAGCACAAAATGAGACCAAGGGCCCGACTTGTGTGTTCAGAGGACATTGCCCAGCTGGGGTAGGAATAGCGAGACAAAGGGTTCCCCAGGCCTGGCATCCAGCAGCATCAAGGATATTGGCCTGAAAGAAGAGGCCAATAGTTGTGGAGGAGGAAAGTCAGGCACAGAGGACTGAAAACAAAACCTTCACAATACACTCAAGCCTTCTAGAAGGAACCTATGGGGTGGGCCCAACACCACTGACCTACTCTGCTCCCTCAGCACCTTCCCCATCTTCCCTTCCATTGAGAGAACTTGGGGAACTCTAATTCCAAAGATCTGGGTTCCAGGAAGGCCCTACCACTGCTCAGCCGAGATGGACCCCTTGGTCCCTGCTGACAAGAACATCAAATGGGAAGAGGCACAGAGACCTTGGTAAACAAGAGGACATATAGGATGGTAAACAGAGACTCAGAGCACCACAGAGCAATAGGAAGATTCTAGAGCATGGGACTTACCTGTATTGATGGAATACATGTAAAGAATGGAACTGGGGACTAGAGAGATGACTCAGCAGTTAAAAGCACTAGCTGTTCTTCCAGAAGACATGGGTTCAATCCCAGTACTTACATGGCAGCTCACACCAGTCTGTAACTCCAGTTCCAGGGCATCTGAAACCCTCTTCTGGCATACATACATTCAGACAAAACACCCATGCACATAATATAAAAGTTAAAAAATATATATATTTTTAAGAAAATAGATCATACCTGTGGGCCATTATTATTTTCAACTGAAGATATAACCACTGTGCTGTGATCCTGGCAGTCTCATTGGCAAATCTCAGCCCAGGGTAGCTGGGTCTACATGCCTTGCTGCTTTGAGTCTGAATTTGAGGACCTTAGAGACTAAGACCCTCAAGTTCTCCTTTGATTATCTCCACATTGACTGACTAAGTGCTCCACAGTCAACCTTGCAAAAGCTATGGCGGATGCTGGGTTCCAGAGATAGTGAGCAGGGCCCAGGTTCATGGACTCTTGTATGTTGTCACCCCCAGCTACCTGGACAGCCTGGATCGGATTGGAGCCGCTGACTATCAGCCCACTGAGCAGGACATCCTCCGAACCAGGGTCAAAACCACCGGCATCGTAGAAACCCACTTCACATTCAAGAACCTCCACTTCAGGTGAGGCCTAAGGAGATGGGACCTGCTGACAGGCCCTAGTGCCGGGCCTGGTGATGAGGCAGAGAGATGGGGGACTGTCCATGCCCTGATTCACAGACAACTAGATAGCAGAAGAAGCCCATCTGAGAACTTGTTTTCTGCCGAGTTTAAAGGCTAAAAACAACAGGTGCCTTACTTCAGAGGCCCTGGAAGGGGACAGGGTGGGTAAGCCTGCACCAGGTGAGGAGACCCAAGCATCACCACAGTCTCAGGCCAGAGAGGCTGAGAGGGCAGCTCCCTCTCACGTTACAGAGAACTCCAGAAGTGGGGTTTTCCCAGACGCAGAACAAACGTAGGATCCAGGGGCTCTGAGGGCCAAAGAACAGGAGCCTGAACTGGGCTACCAGGTTCCTGGAGCCCTACTGGAAGATTTTGTCTCCCAGGAGACATGGGCTAAGGCCTAGTGACCCCTGAGCTGTCTTCCAGGTGTGGTTTCTTGATATCAGGTGAATCTAGGAGAGAGACCAAGAAATGGGGCAGGTCTTTGAGTCACTGTATTTGCACAAATTCAGTCCTGGGACTCAGGGGTAATGAAAGCTGCCTTCAGGACCCAGGGGTAGCAGTGGCTCATCTGTCAGTCTGTTGGTGCTCAGAATGGGGTACTGCATCCCCACTGCTCAGCATTCTCCTGACTAGATAACAGGTATCCCCGCCCTCATAGCTTTCCTTGACTTTCTACAGGCTGTTTGACGTTGGGGGCCAGCGATCTGAACGCAAGAAGTGGATCCACTGCTTTGAGGATGTCACGGCCATCATCTTCTGTGTCGCACTCAGCGGCTATGACCAGGTGCTCCACGAGGACGAAACCACGGTGAGTGACCTGAAGGGAGCGCTGGCCTTAGAACAAGCCAACGTTCAGAGTTCTCAGGCCTCACAGATGGCCTCTGGCAGGCATCCTCGCGCGTTCTGTGTTGTCAAGGCAGATGCTCGTCATGCCAGTACAACAGAGGCAGCTGGGGGCTCCCAGTGAAGTTTGTATTCAAATGTGCTGCGGATAACGTCAGGGTCTTGACCAGTAAGCACCTTGTTAGTAAACAGTGGAGTCACACAGGGCTGACAGACCAGAAAAAAATTAAGCAAATTCTACAAAGCCAGATAGCAGCCAAGCAAGAGTGTGCGTGCAGCAGGAAAGGCAGCCTTAGCTTCTTCTGACCTTCCTGGGATTCTGGCCAGCTGGATAGCTGTGGGGCTACGTGGCCAAGAGGGGCACCAAGAAACAGGCATACTGGGAGTGACAAGCCTGGGTTCTCTATGTCATTCTCAGCCTCTAAGACCTGCCACCTGGCTTGAGAGGTTCCTTGTCAGCCTTTCCCTTGGCCTCATCCTGTCTCTGCTGCTCATTGGTATGAGCTAAATTCAGGCAGCACCCTTTCTGGCTGGGTTCCTGTCATCTGAAAAGTGGGGACAGTAATACCACCTGCCTTGTCTAAGGCTGCTGGTCATGGAAGCGTTTTTTTGCTTAACAGTGCCCGGCCAGCCAGTATAGTATTGCCCTTAGCCAGGTACATCCGCTGAGCTTTTCCCATCAGCCCACAAGTCTGTGGGCCTATCCACAAAGCCTGGAAAGGGACCAGGCCTCAAGGATATCCTACTAGGTCATGGGAGACAAGCCCACTTCTGAGAGTGGGGTTCATGGCTGTGGACTCACACTTTGGCATCTGCCTTCCTATCTGGAATAGGAGTGCTTCACCCTGAGCCTTTGGGTTCAGCACCAAGGGTCAGAGGAGGGGCCTGTGGTTGTGCTGTCCTTGAACAAGGCCTGTCTTCCTTATGAGTCCAGTTTGTTTCCCAGTCCCAGTCCCGTCATTACTGGTGTCTATGGAGGGGTGGATGAGCTCTTGGGGTATGTGCTGAGAGGGGGGTACAGTGCTGGTAGAGGAGGACCCGTCGTCCTGAGTAGTTCACACTGAATGATGAGACTTTTGGCAGATGGAAGCCAAGCTGCTGGTAGGAGGGGTGGTCCAGGCTCTTCTTGTGATGGCTGGGCTTCAGAGCTGTCACTCTCAGTGACTGTGGCAGACAGTGGTCTAGTCCCAAGCCCCAGTACGGAGTTGGGAAGACATGGCCTAGAACACTCTTTAACTCCAGACTCTATGACTATCCGAAGCCCAGGACATTCTCCTGTTAGTGCATCCATCAGAATGACTGGCCCAGTACATTCTTCCCCACTATGGGTGCCTCTGTATTATGAGAGCCATTGTACCTGCTCCCTGTGGCCTGTCCGTTCTGCGAGTAGATGCTACATCACATCCGGTATTGGAAAAGAATCAAGGAGGTGGAGACTGGCTGGTAGGAGATCCTTCACACTGGAGCATGGCCTCTCCTTTGAACCTGCCCTGCCAGAGCAAAGGCCCAGGACCATCAGCTGTGGGGCCAGACCCTCAGTAATCTCCAGAGCACAGCATAGCTGTCCAGTGGGTACCAAGCCCTGTTGGCCTCAGGTCTCCAAGTCGGGGTGGCTCCCTACCTGCTTCCCCTTAACTCCTCACCAGCCTTGCTCCTATGCACCTAGACACTTTCCCTCCAGTGTCCTTCCTAACCTTACTGCTCTCTTAGCCTTTCCCCTGCCTCTAGCTCATTCCCCATTTCCCTTGCATTTCCCTGCCTCAAAAGCTGGAGACAGGAACCCTGAGGTAGGAAAAACAAACGGGCCAAAGTCAGAAATGAGCTCTTCCTAGAGTTCTCTCTCCCCGGGGCTGCCTTCCACCTTGCCAGCAGGCCACAGCGGTGGCTCCTAGCTGTAGTGACAGTCAAACCATACTATTCCTGTGGAACTAGCAGTCGTCGCTGTGGGGGGGACATGTGTGTGAACTGAACAACTTGGGAGTCAGATGGATTCAGCCCAAGACCTGGCATCACTCCTGCCACCTGTGTGACCATGCGTAATTGCCACACCTTGCTCAGGCATGGGGGGGGGGGATGATGGGCTAAGAGCTGAAATAGCGTTCTGCTCCTCTGTCCAGATGTTGTAGCCAGAGGACAGGTGGTAGAGTTTGGATTTCTTCCCTAGAGAGGCAAGATGTAGGCACCAATGACCCAGTCCTTGGTCCTCAGTCTTTCCCTCTAGCCAGCTCTGCACTTCCCTCCCTGGCCTGGGGAGGAAAATTGGGGCTACAGAGACAAAGATGTCTGGAGACAGCTCCTGGAGCTAGGCCAGGAAGGCCCTGCGGCTAGTGGCTGCCCAACACCGGACCAGCCACCCTCCCCGCTGCACCCTGGGACCCCCACGGGCTCATCTTGTCCTCGTACCTGCTCTCTGCACCACTCAGCCGGGCCACAGGCTGCCACAACTTCACCACTACTGCCACCAGCGCCTGCAAGGCCTTTTCTTACCAAAGCAAGGCCAAAACCATGGGCAGATTCTGAGAGACCCTCCAAGCCCGGCAGGTATGAAGCACTTCCCTCTGATCAAACATGAGCTAAGAGTTGAAAGCAGCAGGTTCTCAGGGCTCCACTGGGTGACTTTGCTGTGAATACTAACCCCAGGCCTGTGTTCTGTGCTGGCTTCTGAGCTGAGGCCACCCTCTCCACACAGCCTTCCATCCATCCCAGCTGCAGCGCCTGCCCATCACAAGGCAGCTGAGGCCTGTGTAGGTGCCTCGCATAGCTGCCCTGCACTTCCTGGGTCTGAGACTGATTGGATCAATTTTTCAGGGTTTCTTTTTCCTCCTCTGCTGGGTTTTTAGCTTTCTCTCAGTTTCAATCTGTTTTGCTGAGTTTCTTCTTGGGGTTCTCCTGGCCCCTCTTCTGAGAAACCAGCCCCAACTCCCAGCTTTCCCAGAGAGAGCTTCCCTCAGCCAGGCATAGCCCAGTCAACCAACAAAGTCACCCAAACAGCCAAGGCCACAGCAACATCACCCCTGAGACGCTGTCCCCCTGGCATCTGCTTCCAACTCAGGATTAATTCGAGGACCTCAGTCCTCGGTTAATGTTATCCAATGGAATGTGTGCACCCTCCTGACCTTGCTGGCAAAAATGAATGAGACCATGGTAGAGAAGTCTGCATGATCCACAGTTTCGTGTAGACATATTGGATGATGGTTGCACCCCTGCCCTCTATGTGCATGGTGCATGTCCTCTCCAGGGACTGCAGCCTCTGCAGTGACCTCAGTGCCCCACCCAGGCCAGCTCTCTCTGGAAGGGACAGCACTCCTGATCCACCCCAGCTCCACCCAAACCTGCCTGTGTGTGGAATGAAGCAGGGACATGTCCTGTTTGTTCTCGTGGGCCCTCTGTCTCTGTCCCCAATAATGCATTAAGAGCATTGGTGGCCCATCCCTCCGCTTGTCTTGCTATGTCTTAGCCACAGTAGGTCAGGGTGTTGGGTACCACCAGCCCTCACCTGCCTCTCCACTCTGTTGCAGAACCGCATGCATGAATCCCTGAAGCTTTTTGACAGCATTTGCAACAACAAGTGGTTCACAGACACATCCATCATCCTGTTTCTCAACAAGAAGGACATATTTGAGGAGAAGATCACGAAGTCCCCATTGACCATCTGCTTTCCTGAATACACAGGTAGAGCCCTTCGCATTCCACACAGCCCCTTGCAGCTACGAGCAGCCAAGGAACCTGGTCTCTCTGGGCCTTTACTGTGCTTTAGTGCACCCAGCTCAGCCTGTAGAATCCACCCCAAGGAACTATACTAGAGCCAGCTATGATAAGAATACCTGGGCAACTGGATCCTGAAGCCCTGGCTTGATTCATCTCCGTCTCCAGTGTAATAGTAACCACCCTAGGGAACTCCAGGCACATGTCTATAAGCAGAGGGTACGTGAACACTAGGAACCCACAATGTCAAAAGACAACAAACCTGATCTTCGAGTAAGGTAGCCTAGCAGGATCTAGCCCCAGCTTAGCCCCTGGAGAGTGGCCTAGGCAGGTCACATAGCCTCTCCAGATTGGCTTCTCTAACCATGAGATATGGGGGCTGTCACAATGGCTATTTCCCCACTCCCTGTAGGTCTCCTATAAGCCGTCTTATAGATGCCCATGGCTATGCAAAGCATGGTACTTGCTCCAAGTCTGTGGTCACTACAGATCTGTTGTTATGTCTATGATCACAATGATAGACAGCCATTCTAACAGCACAAGTGGCCACAAGACTGTCCTAGCCCATTGGCGAGACAGAACCTGAGCAGCAGCAGGACCTTGCCTGTGCTGCAGAAAGTGCAGGGACAATAGGCCAACTGTCAGTGTTACAGTGATCTGAGCTAGAGAGCCAGATGTGCAACCTAACCAGGGCTCCCAAGGAGCTTCAAGATTGACAGCCCTGTCGGGTGGGCTGTGTGAGCCCAGGACAACCCAGTCTTTGTCAGCTGTTCTCAATTCAGCAGGTAGGTCCTGGCGGACACAGAGCAGAAGATACAGATTCTAGCAGCATGGGCCTGTGGGGTCATGGCCTGAAGTCAGGCAAGCAGCATAGCTTTCTACATTCCGCCCTTCCTACTGGTCATTCTGTAGGCAAGAACTTCAAGAGCTTTTAACTGAGGAGAACAGGACTTAGCCCTCACCATCCAGCCAGATTCTTCTCCAGCTGGAAGATGGCCAGTGATACACCCTTGAGGGCTGGAACTGAGTCAAGGCAGGAGGCCCCTAACTGAGAGGACACTAGCCTTACTTCCAGCCCTGGCCTAGCAAACAGCTATGGTCTGTAGATGCTCATGGCCAGGCTGTGGTCTACGCACTTATGCCTGAGGTGGCTGGGCCTCTCCCTTCAGATGTACCACCCCCAGCTCTGCACTGTGGCTCCAATTCCAGTTCTCTTCATGTTCCTCCCTTAGCAAATGGTCCCAGTCTGGTCTAGGCTTGCCTTGAGTTCTTAGAAGATGGGGGGGGGGGGGGGGGGTTGGCGTAGAGGGTTTCCATGCAGAGTTGAAGTTCTACCTTTCTATCTTTCTCTAAGCCAGTGCTTTCTCCTTGGACTTACCAGGGAACCAGATCAGTTGTGCTATGAGGGAACAGAGGGCAGCATCAAGGAGAAGGGGAGGAGCCCACAGAGGCTCACAGATGCCAGGCAGAATGCATGGTCCTCCTACCTTACCTGCAGTTTCAAGCGGGTTCTGGCCCTCTCTGCAGACTCATGGGCACATAGAGAGGAAATACCTGCTTAAAAGCAGCTTTCTGTCCCACCTGCAGCTTGTAGCAAGACAGAATTTGCATCTGGAGTGAGTAGGCCTGTGGGGAGAAAACAGCAGCTTCGCAGGCAGCCCCCACCTCAGTCAGCCAGTCACTGGGCTGGCGGTGTCTGTTGCTTCCTAGGGAGATCGCTGCTCTAGGTTCCAACCGCCAGCTGGAGTTGAGCCCTAAAGCTTCCACTCCATATAGGCCTGTTGCTTTCTAGTGGTCCTGAGGAGGATTCTGGCACCTGCTCCATGGCCACTGGCCTAAATGACACAATGGCCAGCCCAGGGATTCCATGCTGAGCCACTCCAGGGTTTCTCCATCAGCTGACTCCCCTCACCGACTGTTTCATCTTGCAGGCCCCAGTGCCTTCACAGAAGCTGTGGCTCACATCCAGGGGCAGTATGAGAGTAAGAATAAATCAGCTCACAAGGAGATCTACACCCATGTCACCTGTGCCACGGACACCAACAACATCCAGTTTGTCTTTGATGCTGTGACAGACGTCATCATCGCCAAAAATCTGCGGGGCTGTGGACTCTACTGAGCCCTGGCCTCCTGCCCAGCTGCTGCTCACTTCTGCCCTGGATCCAGAGCTCGGCCACCACTAGGATGCTCTGTGCACTGAAGAAAATCCCAGAGGCTGTCCCTGGGGGAGGAGGCAGCATCCTTTGAGCATCCCCACCCTACCCCACTCTGGCTGCATGACACAAGGGAACAGGGTTGGGCAGAGGTGTGGAGCACCACACACAAGGCCAGGAAATGCTGCCCACCACCTGGGTGTTGCTCGCCGGCCAACCATGTCTCTTAAGTGTTTTACTCCGAGCCTGAGTGAGCAATGCTGCCATCTGGTTCAGAATGGTCATGTCCTGTATCTGTGCCTCCTATTCAAAAGGCCTGTTTCTCTTTTTCCCCTAGGGGATAGGGTGGCTTGCAGGATGGCCCTGTGACAGGTGCTGGCTGATAAGGGGACAGTAGATGCCATCTCTCAGCTTTCCTTAGGGTCTGTTTGGTAGAGGGCAGTTCTGTCGCCAAACACCAACACATAACCAAGCCACTTTTGGGGTGCAAAGACTCAGACGTTGGGGAGGGCTTCCTTCCTCATTCACCTTGGATCTTGGCCCTTCTCTGCCTTGCCCTTAGACTCCCCAGAAAACTCAGCCCTGACTCCCATGAACCTGGGATTATTCCTTAAGACTGCCAATTACAAAAGAGCCTTGGTGGAGAAACAAGACCTGTGCCCCAGAAGTTAGGGTGGGGAGAAAAGTTGAGGGGGCAGGCAGCTCCTTCCTGCACAGGTTGATTTAAGTCCTGAAGGAGCCATCTGCTGGTTCTGCTCATACAGGCTCAGCTGCCCTTTTCTTCAGGTCTCAGCCAGAGTAGGCAAGCTTGGGACTGGAAGCTCTTCAGGCAAGCACAGGAGACTGAGCCCTGAAGCCAATGCCCTGCTTTCCTCCACCTTGGTCAAGAAGGCAGGAAACCCTTGGTATATTCCTGCTCTAGGGGCAGAAAGCAAGCGATGAGCCAACAGCACCCTGGAGTGTGAGCTTAGGAGGAATAGAAACCAACTCAGACATATACCCCGCCCCCTAGGGGAAAGAGCCCTAGAAGCCCAGGGAGGGACTTTACTGCAGAAGTTCCTAAGAAAAGGGGGTGGAATGGTTTTGGCAGCCCTAGAACATTTTCCTGTCAGCTGCTGTGATGTCCCGTGGTTGAGACAGGCTCGTGTGCTCCTGGCACTGGCTGTACCTAGGGGTGCCAATGTGTCCACAGAGCAGTGGGGAAAGTTCTAACCTAGAAGGGTCTCAGCCTTCCTCAAGCCCTGTGTTCTCCTGACCTCCACTCTGAAGAGTGCTCAGCCCCAGGCCAGGCAGGACCCTGGCTCTCTTTCCCAGCCCCCCTGGCCATGCCAACAGCTCTGGGCTTGTTGGTTCCAACAAGAACAGAACTCTGGGTGGTCCAGGGAGACACGGGAACCTTCCCTAGTGTCGAATGCTTGCAGGGGTGATCCTCTAGGAAGCTCATCCCAGTTTGACTGCCTTGCCACTCCCCCTCAACCCACATTGTGTACACCGCCATCGTTTGAGAACCTTGTGCCAGACTCCTGGAGCCCACGGTCTCGGTGACCTGATGTGGTGGCTAAGGCCGATTAAATCATTGGCCCCACTGTGTATGACCCCCTGGGTCCCCAGACTAACCCCAAGTTTAAAAACACCTGCAATCAAGGGATGTTGGCCAAGCTCCATCTTTTAAGACCACTTCCGGGGAGATAGAAGTCACCATTCCTATGACCACACAGTTCCCACTTCCCTCAGATCATTGCAGTGCAGTAGCCAGAGCCCTCACGGGGCCAGGGCCAGCCTAGACTCCCGGTTCCTGTGTGTGTCTTGCACTGCTCTCGGCCCTCCCTCTCTGGCCATCCCAGAGAGAGTGGTCTTAGGCTGTCTACTGTAGGCCCTCAAGAACACGGTCTGCAGGGGAGTGTCCACCTCTCATCTGTGTCATCACCAGCCGTTCTACCATGGGGGGGTGGGGAGGAATGTGGATATTAGATGAGGCGTGGCTCCGTCGTGGCTCTGGGTGTGGGGGAAGCATTGTAAGTGGCCAGACCAGGGCAATGTCTCTTGTCTGTAGTGGCCATGTCAGTGATCGTCCTACAGTCTCTGAATGCTCACTCAGCAGGCCAGGAGCCAGTTCCCAGGAAGAGTGCCTTCACCACATTCGTGGGACCATGCCTCTTGCCTGTGGGCTAGTCCTGTGCCTGTATCCGTGACCATTCCAAGAATCTTGCCTTTAAACATGGGTAGAGGTCCCCCAAGTCTTTGGTCTGAGTTATGGAGGGTACTGTATTGAACTCTGATTTGGGGGTGAAGATAGACTCCTCCCAGTCTAAGCCACTTCCCAGTAGCTCTGGCCTTCAGCCCCCCATGATCCCTTCTGTAGAGTCCCTAGATCCTGGTGCCCTGTCCTTTTGGATCCTCTTGGACCAGGCAAAAAGACCTCCGTCATCTCGGCCTCCTACTGTTGGGAACTGAAGGCACCTGACCTGTGTGGACTGCACTGGTTATCACTGAGAGTCCTCAACCCCAGAACCTGGCTATCCACAGGCTCCTGCAGAGAGGGCTCACAATGCTTCACCCCAGCCCTTACCTTCTGCAGAAAGTACTGTTGTAACTGGTGTACCCATGGTACCCCCACACTACATGCTACAGCCTGTACTCTGAGGGCAGGGTTCTCTCTCTTCCTGACCCCCTCCTCTTCTCCATCCGACCCAGCCTCTTGACAAGGAGACCTACCACACACAGGAGAGACTCATGAAGCCTCCAGATCTTGCCCCCCTCCTGGCCCAGTCATAGCCTGTCACCCTCTTCTGAGGATTCTGAGGTACAGCGAATCTTCTAGCTGCCACCACTTCTCTCTGAGCCTCCTGGTAAGCATCAGGGGCAGCCCCACAGCTCTCGGTGGAGATCCAGACTGGACTACTGGAGGCAAGCACCTTCCAGGCTGTTGATCCTGTCAGGCTACAAGCTAGAGAAAGAAAGGCCCAGCATCCCAAAGAACAGGACCCAGGGTGTAAGCAGGCCTCCCCTACACCCCGCCCCTCAGGAGGAAGAGCCTTATACACACCTGCTTAGAGAGTGGGGTTGGCCTTAGAGACCATGCCAGATGATGGCCATGTCAAGGAGGGAGCGGGTGGAAGGAAAGCAGAAACAATGGCCTTTATCCCCAGTTCTGAGCCCTCTAGTGGGAGCAGGCTACCCTGTGAAGGGCAGCTTTCTTCTCTTCCCCAGGCTTGAAAGGCCACCAGCAGATACACTCCTCTTCCCAGCGGCTCTCTGCCCACTCCCCACTCCCCTTTAGCTTCTTGCACCAGCCACAGCTGCCTGCCCTGCGTGGGCAGCAGCCCTCCACTTCCCAGTCTTCTTCCTGACTTGACCCATGTGGCCTATGCCCACCTTCCAGTCCCAGGCCACAGGCCGGGTACCCTCTTTTCCCCTTAGCAGAGCCTTAGGTGCAGTGGTCCCACCTCCTGACCCATTGCCATCACCTACCCTCATTAACTGTCATTTTGTAAGAAGAGTGACTTGCTGATTTAATAAATACCTAGTTACTGTAATAATTTATTGGCTGCCATAATGTATTTATTAGTCACCCACCATTAATAAAAAGTGCCAGCTCTTTCTAGCACAAGTGTGATGTATTGTGTCAGTGCCGAGGAGCTTCTGCCAGATAAACCTACGCGACTGGTTCTTCTGTTCTCCCCAGTGTTGGGACTGCGGGCAGTCTAGCAGAGTAGGCACAGCACTGCTGGGAGCAGGATTTGGGCCACTGGCCACCCTGCTCACTCCAGGCTTGCTGTGAGGCAGGGGCGGATCCGTCCTGTGCTGAGCTGCTTCCCAGGGCCCTAGCACCCTAGCACCTGGTGTCTCAAGATCCCTAGGACCGAGGCGCGTGATCTGGTGCTGGGTGCTGGTCGTTGTGACATGGCTTCCTTCTGTTCTCAGCTCTGCTGCCACCTGGGCAGGTAGAGGACTGGGAGGAATTGAGCCTCAGGAAGGCCCCAGTGGCTCCGTGCGAAAGCAATGGCAGGCAGGTGGCTGTTGGCCATCTGTGATCCCTGACTTCTCTTTTCTCAATTTTGGCGATGTCTGCTCTGAATGTACCTGGCGTCTATTTCCTCCTGTGAGTACAGGCTGTTGTACTCCAGGCATGTTGGTCATGGGCTCCTGAGGGGTGGCTGTCAGGCTGAGCATGGAGAGGGTCTCAGTACCGGCGCTCCCCCAGCAGCTTCCCTGCCCACTGCCCTCGCGGAGTTCTGTCCAGCCCTACTTACTGCATGCCCCATCCCTCAGAGTTCTGTGTATGTCCATTGAGGCCAGAATCTTGGCTAATTCATGCTGCTCCCAGGACCTCATACCTTGCTAACGCACAAGGTACCACTGACTTAAAAGTGGACTGCAGTGTGGGGGTAGGGACTGTGTGGGCCGAGACTCAGAAGGTGGGAATCCAGGAACTTTGGTGAATTGTTCTTGAGTCTTCCAAACCTAGGCACATCGACCCTTGAGGAGTCCTTCAGCCCTCTCCATAGCAAGTGGCCCCCAACATTAGCTTGAACAACTCTGGTGACCCCTCTGCGATTTCTCTCTGGTCCTTAGCATCCCAAATGTCTGCACTGTGTCCACCACCACCTGGAGACCCAGTAACTTTTGGGACAATGTGCAATGGTTGAGGTTTTGCATTGGCAGCTATAGGCCTTGGTGCCCCTGTAGGATGGTTTCCTGTTGAAGTCTTGGAGTCTCAGAGCTTCCCTGCTGTCGTATTGGTTGCAAGTATCACGATGCTAGGTCCTGAATACAAGTCCGCATGGCGTACCTCTCTGGGCAAAGTCCACCAAGATGACACGTGAGTCCTGTGCAGAGGACAGGGAGGTTTTATGGGAGAATAAGAATGGAGGTCACTGGCTTTGCTTAGCAGAATCAAAGGACAGTAATTGGTTGCAGATACAAGGGGGCACTATGTTTTTCTGTTGTCTAGGGGATGTGGGAAGCAGCTGAGAACTCAGACTGTGAACCCCACATTACTGTCGGCCCTAAGAACAGAGTTCACAACCCTAAGGCAAGGAGCCAGCCATGATGACTTCTTGAAAGGCCAGATTACCACACTAACTGGAAAAACGGCCCAAGAAGCTCTGGGTGGGGCTCAGGGCCCAGTGCATGTCTGCTCTGGTTTACTTTTGCTTTCTTGCAGAGCAGGGGATGGAACCCAGAACCTCCAGCATGCTAGGCAAGCACTCTGCCTACTGAGCCACATCTCCCAACACTGCCCTCTGCTCTTCAGGGTCACAGCTACTCGCCCCCTACAGGTTGATGAGCTGAGGGACCTTAGACAGATAGAGTGCTGAGCACAAAGTGGAGCTCAGGACCAGCACTTGTCACTCTGCCATCTTAGCTCCTGCTCAGACGGGAAGGCAGAATGGCCACGAGGCCTGCAGGTAACCCAGCTCCTGCTCGTTTGCCCCAGGTCCACGAGCCTCAGCAATGTCCAGCACCATCCACACTCATTCTGCCCTTCTGTTTACTTGCCAGAGATCTAGTGCGGATTTCTCAGAGCTTGAGTTCAGACTCAGGTGACGAGCTTCCCAAAACTAGAACAGACTACCTGGGACACTAGGAGAGGTGCCTCTCTCCACACCTCTCTGCAGAGAGGTTCACTAACGGAGCAACAGGCTCCCTATAACGAGAAACAGGTGAATGTGCTTGGCTTTTAAAGTAAAACAATTGGCCTTTACCTGGAGTGAAAGGTCATTCTCCCAAAAGTTGGGCTTTATTCTGGGTGTCCGTCACATCCAGCCACTTACAAGTTTCTGTGTACAAGATAGTAATTCCTCTCTGCCATGCCTAAGACCTTGTAGGCCAGGTCTAGCCCCATCCCTGAAAATGGCCTCACACACTCCTTGAGTGGCCACCCTCCAGGATGCTAGTAGCAGTCACCCCATCTTCCTGGGGTGTACCCTCCCACCTGTCAACCCATGAAAGAGGCCTGACTGGGCAGAAGGAAGGGGGGAGGGGCAGATAAAGTCAAAGCCCAACTCCCTGACTCCAGTCCCACGCTGTGCTCACACATTCTAGGGAGACAAGCACACAGCTTGGGGCTCTGCCATTCTGATCCTGGGTCTCCTAACCTCAGCCTCATCCAGGGAGCCACAGCCGGCTCCCAGACCAGTCTCCCACTGGCCCAGAATGGTGGGTGCTTGGCGTGTTAGCATCGGATGCACCGCGATACATTCCCAACTACAGGCTTTATCCATTGACCTCACGGAGGAGCCTGGAGCCTGGAGCCCAGGGCCTCCTGGGTGTTGAACGACCTAGTCTCTCTTTACACCTAACTCTCTTCTTCTCTTCCCTGTCTCTGTGTGTCTCTCTCTGTCTTGCTCTCACCCCTCCCCACCGGGGCTGCAGAACCGCATGCACGAGTCTCTCATGCTCTTCGATTCCATCTGTAACAACAAGTTTTTCATCGATACCTCCATCATTCTCTTCCTCAACAAGAAAGACCTCTTTGGCGAGAAGATTAAGAAGTCGCCCCTGACCATCTGCTTCCCTGAATACCCAGGTGGGTGCTACAGCCCTGGACCAGCGAAAGCCCCAGTCCTGGGTGTGGACCTGGATCCCCCACCCACATCCCCTACAAAAGACACCAACTGGAATCCCCCAACCTGTGGGCTGCAGAGACAGCCTGCTGGGCAGGGCAACTGGAAAGCGAGGGGCCAGTGCAGGAGTCTGTTAGCGTATTGGAGAAGCACCGAGACATGGCCAGCTGTGGACATGTCCCTGGGTAGGCGGTGGCCTTTCCACAGTGTCCTAGTGAATGCTTTAGGGATCGAGGCAGGACACAGGACACTTGTGTTCCTTTGCTTTCTTCCTGGTCATCCCTGATGTCCAGAGACTTAGTTGGAGAGCCTTCCAAATCCTCATGAGGTACCTCTCCTCTCCTTGGCCCAGCACAGCCACCGCCTTGTGGAAGAAAAAGGCAGGCTGGTGGCGTGGGAGGGTGACTCAGGGACCTGTGCTCTCTACCAGTTTGCTCCAGACATGCCTCACTTTCCCCATCATGCCAGCTCTCTCCACCTTTCCCCAAACACAAAACCGCTGTTTTTCACCCAGGTCAAACCACTCCATGTAGTGTGAGCTTCCTCCACACCTGCCTGCTTTTCTTCTGCTTTTGTTGGGCCTTTTTCCCCATTTTGTTTGGTCCTCAGAGGAATGGATCACAGACAGCCCCTGCTCCATGCCAGCAAAACTCCAAATAGGTCCAGGAGGGAAAGGCTAAAGGCAGTGTTGATTAGAAGCCAGAGCCAAGCCCAACCCTCTAAAGACTGGACAGTTTTAGGGTTCCCTTGGGGCAGAATTGAGGATAAGACCAACCCCCTGCTAAGGCAGAGGATGTACCCCAGCCTCCAGATGTGGGCACATGTTGCATGGACCTGAAACTCACTGACATGGCCCCAAAGTTGGTCTGTAGTACTGGACTCAGGTCCTAGGGCCACACAGGTTCCCAAAACGAGCCAAGGGGATCCTAAACTGTGGTACAGGTGGATGGCAGTCTCACCCATCTTCTTCACTACCAAAGATTAGCCATGCGGAGGAGGGGACCCACCGGCCGATACGGAGATGTGCTGCAGTACTTACAAATTACAAGGGGCAGAGGGAGCCAGTTACTTAATCCGTGGCACCCCATGTTCGTCTGGGTGCCATAGCAGACCATGATGGCACCTCAGAGTGGCTAGAGGGATGGTGAGAGAGACTGGTATTTAGTGCCATGTCTACATAACTGCTGGCCACTCTGTCATGGTATTGAAGGAACTGAGGAGGTGCCCTCTGTTGGCAGAGCAAGTGCAAAAAAAAAAAAATCACCCCCAAAAGCCAACACAGGAGGCCATACCTGTAAGCACAGCTCTTGGCAGCCACTGCTGCCTTCTTCAGCCTCAGCAAGAACTTCCCAACTCCCAAGGCTTTTTATAAAATTGTGGCTATGTAAGGAGGCCCGACAGCCCCAGGCGCTGTCTTAGGGGCTCATTAGGAATAATGCCTGAGTGGTCAGTCTCTTATAGAGTGACCGCTGGATGTCCCCAGTTCCCCAGGGCCTACACAGAATACAGTTTGAATTCAAACAGCATGAAGGAGAAGAAGCAGTCACAAATGTCATGCCACCACAGGGTGTGAGGACGCAGACCAAGTAGAGGAAGAGGGTTAGGAGGTGGTTGTCTGAGAAACTAGGCAGGCCAGCATTTCAGGGTAGCAGTGGGACTGTGTAAAACCCCAGGCTCAGCAGACGTGGCACAGTGTGGCAGCCGCTCCGTCTGGAAGTCCACCTGCTCTTCTTAGAGCTTTCCAGCCAGGAAGCTCTTCTTCAGGGCAGCCTCTGCCACTCTCTGCCCTCTGAAGGCTTGGATGTGGCTTGGCACCAGACGGGCTTCTGCTCTCGATAGGTCTGTGATGGTGGGTGGAGGAGGCTTACCCCGACCCCACCTGAGGATGCTCCACCCCTCAGCCTTCACACTGGCTCACCACTAGACAGGAACTCTGGCCTAGAACTATCTTTTTGTTTTAGAAGGAAAGTCCTTGCCAGTCAGTGCCTCCAATGGTGCACACCCCGGCCAGCCAACCTGTGCCTTCAATGATGCACACCCCGGCCAGCCAGCCTGTGCCTTCAATGGTGCACACCCCTGCCAGCCAGCCTGGGCTCACGCTCTCCCAGAATACCATTGCACTGTTTCTGTCCTAGGCCACCCCTGACAGACTGAAGGAAATGGGGAGTCTCCCTCGTTCAGGGCTTTTCCAAACTTTTGTCATGGTCCATATTAATATGGTATTTAATAAAAGGCGCCTGCGGAGCAGATCTACAGGAGCTTAGACTGTAGCTGGTTGGAAAACGCCTGTATCACACACAGGTGTGCCCTGTTATCACCACCCAGCCTGCCAGAATAAAAGGAACACACGAGGAACGTTAGGGGCACTGGAGGAGCCCAGTGGATGTCTCACATGATATCCCTTAAGCCTCTCATTGTCCCTGTGTCCTGGCCACTCTCCCAAGGACTAAGACTGTTTAGTGATGGCCCAGTCCATGGAGGGACCTACTGAAGATAGAGCCCAGGCTAGGTGGTGCCCACCACACCTAAAGTACACAAGACCCTTTGGTGCCATCCTCCTTAGACTTCATTTACAGGTTTGTGAGAATTGCAGGGTTGGAGACAGAGATGGCTGAGTGATTAAGAGTGCTTCCTGCTCTGTCAGAGGATCCAAGTTCAGCTCCTCGCCCACACCAGGTGGCTCAAAACTACGTGTGATTCCATCTCCAAAAAAGCCCTCTTCTGACTTGCAGGGGCACCTGCATTCACATGTACATACGCTCACACAGACACATATACATACACATCAATAAAAATACGTCTTAAGAAGTCTCCAGTGGGCTGGAAAGATGGTTCAGAGCACCTGCTACTCTTCCAGAGAACTGGGTTTGGGTTCCAGCACCCACATGGCAGCTCACAACTGTCTGTAACTCCAGTTCCAGGAGCCCCAACATCCTTTTCTGGCTACTGTAGACATAAGCACACAGGTGCTATCCAGACATGCATGCAGGTGAATACCCATACACATAAAACTAAATTTAAAGAAATAACAACAACCAAAGAGTCATGGGTTGATTTAGATTTCAACTTTAGGCCACGGAGAGAGGCATCCTCTAAATTTGTTAATATAGAACAAATGAGGTCTTCTGTGGCTGGCTCCTCCCAGGGCCATCGCGCTTCTCAACACAGTAAGTAAAAGCCTGAGGAGGCAGAGCCAGGCGATGCCAGGTTTCATGGTTTTACTTACCCTGGAGAAGGAGGGTGTGGCACCCCTGCTCTTCCTTCCTCTCTCGCCGCCCCCATTTACATCCCAACCACTCCTCTGTCACCCCTAGCTCTCACTAGGGCCTCCTGCCTATTCCTCTGTGTCTCCCTACAGGTTCCAACACCTATGAAGATGCAGCTGCCTACATCCAAACACAGTTTGAAAGCAAAAACCGCTCACCCAACAAAGAAATCTACTGTCACATGACTTGTGCCACAGACACGAATAACATCCAGGTGGTATTCGACGCCGTCACCGACATCATCATTGCCAACAATCTCCGGGGCTGCGGCTTGTACTGACCTCTTGTCCTGTATAGCAACCTATTTGGTAATGATTCCAGCACTCACAGAACAGCTTGCGTGTACACACACACACACACACACACACCACTAACCAGTACAAGTTGGTAAATAAACTTTAAAGAGGCATAACAAAACCTTATCTATACACAAGTATATATTAGAAAACTGTTTTTAGTTAATACTGGAAAGAGCTACGGACAGAACCGACCACCATCCCTAGCTCATCTGTTTTCCCGGGACAGCACATGAGCATGCACACACGTGCGTGCACACACTCACACAGGGCACGGTGGGAGCCTGGGGTGGGAGTCCTCTGGACAGCCCCAGGGTTTTACTTTCCGAGACCCACTCCACGAGCAGGGCAGGCAGAGGGGGACCTGGTTCCATCCATCCATCCATCCAGCAGGGCAGGCAGAGGGGGACCTGGTTCCATCCATCCAGCAGGGTAGGCAGAGGGGGACCTGGTTCCATCCATCCAGCAGGGCAGGCAGAGGGGGACCTGGTTCCGTCCATCCAGCCTGCCCTACTCTCCATCTGACCACAAGGCTGGCTGCTCAGCTCTGCCCTGCCCCTGCCCAGATTCCAAAACCCTTTAAGAAATGGCCAACACTCTAACATCCCCCTCCCCCACAGCCACAACAGGAAACTCGGAGGACCCTTCTCTTTTGGGTGGTGGTGGTTGTTTATTTCAAGAATCTAGAAGAATCATTGCTCTGATCAATCTTCCTGTCTCCTGAGTTTTCTTTATTTATGGGAACAGAGAAATGTTAGAGAGATGGGTGTCCCAGTCAGCTTTTTCAATTAGCTGAGGAGAGGAACCATGGGAGCTGTTGCCCAGACCCGCCTAATAGAGTTGAAGCCAGATTCCCTCAGAGAGAGCACGCGGACTAGCGTGAGTGGCCTGGGGAGGGCTGCACTGGCAGACGGGGCCAGAAGCAGGGGACAAGGCAGAGGTGGGCTTCCCTAATAAGGACACCCCACTTTGCACTACTCTTGGAGTGGTTAAAATGTTGTAGGGTTTGTTGGTTGGTTGGTTTTTAAAGTCAAAGAAAATGGTCAGACCGGCCCTGTCTCTCTCTCTACAGACTGCTTCATGGACTTTGCTGTTGATGTTGATCTCCTGGTAGCATGACCTTTGGCCTTTGTAAGACACACAGCCTTTGTGTACCAAGCCCCTGTCTAACCTACGACCCCAGAGTGACTGGCGGCTGTGTATTTCTGTAGAATGCTGTAGAATCCGGTTTTAGTTGCGTCTCTACATTTAGAACTTGGAAGGATTTTTTAAAAAAGAACATTTCTCATGTGCTTTGTAGCTTTAAAAAAAGAAAAAAGGAAAACTTATCATTCATATTTCCTTTTATTTTGAAATAAAAAAAAAATCATACACATTAGTACCGACATCCTGCCCATCCCAGCTCTGAGTGGGGCCGGCAGACAGCGGCAGTGCTGGGCCTGGTGCTCCCAGGGCTTCTGTGCGCCCATGGCTGGTGGGAATAAGCCAGGCCAGGCTTTCTAGAAGGCTTCCCGTCGCTAGACACCTCATATGCCACCAGGCAGTGGCAGCTCTGCCCTGCCCACCCATCTAACTGCAAACACAGTCACTCCAAGTTCACAGAGAAAAAGCACAGCTCTGGCGTATGGTTGCCACAGAGAACACCCGCCATCTATAGGAATCCAGCCCTAGACAGGCAAGGAGCCAAGGAGCCCCGCCCCTTCCCAGACGCCCTTTGTGCTATTTCTTTTTGGTTTTTCCCTCCGTCCTGATGAGTACTCCCATCCCACACTGACCAGCTCTACTGGCATCTGGGGAATGGGGTTGTGTGGTTTTTGGTTTTTTTCCCCTTTAACACCACAGCCTCCAGCCTTGGGCAGAAGCCCTTCCTCCTGTGTGTCCCCTCTCCACTTCTCCTCCGTTCCAGTGACCTGTGTTCGCTCTCTCATGTTGGGATGTTTGTGCTGCAGATAAAAAGAACAAAAATAAATAAATAAAAGTTTTTAAATGCCACAAGATGGAAGAAAAACAAAAAAATTCAAAGATGGAACGTAGTGTTTACATTAAAGCCAGTTTTCATGATCAGTCCTATGTCATTTCTACGTGACTAGTATCTAATCCCAGACCTGTTCACAGTTTCACTTTTAAGACAATATTTGCTGAAGACCAGTCACAGCCATTTCAAAAACAGAGGCAAAAAGACAAAACACACACAAAAAAAAATTAAAAATACAGAAAAAAAAACTTGAAAAAAGGGAAAAAACATTAAAAAAAATTAATCAAAAGCCCGCGGGTCTTTGTAAGCCTTTCTATTCCCAATTGGTGGGGTTTCTGTGACACCTGACACACTGCCAGCCTACTTCTCTAATGGAAATTCATGTGTAGCTCAATAAAGAGAATGTTTGTCTGTATCGAGTGTCTCACCTTCTGCCTTCCGGACGACGGTTCCCAGGGCAAGCTCGCTCTGACAAGGAGATGCTTGGCCACACCCCCTAGGAGGGTGGTGGGTAGAAATCCTTCCGCATGCTCTTCCAGGCCCCTCACCATTTTGTCACCCAGGAGAGTCAGTTCAGAGCACAGTCGTTGGGAAAGCTGCCCAGTGTCTGTCTGTCCTGCCCACCCCGGCCCCGCACACTGAGGAATGAGAACAGGGAGTGGGGTAGCTTCCTTCTGGCAGTAACTCCTCCAGTTCAGCTGGTTTTGCTTCTGGTGGGCAGGAAAAGCAGAGGGAAAAGCCACACCTTTCTCCTGTCTTCTGTGCCCAGGGCATTCCCTCCAGGAGGATCAAACCACCTCCCCTTTCTGCACTAAAGCCTCAGGTGTCCTTGCTTTGCTGTCCTCCTGCAGCTGGGCACAGGGTACTCAGCAGGTGGAACACACGGGAAGCAAAACCACACAGCCTAGCTCTAAGGCTGAGCTCCCCAGCTGCTGGCCTCACTATACCCCCTACCTGTGGCTCTGCCAAAGCCCTACTAGCAAATGGGTTGAAACTGGGCCCCCCAAAATGCCTCACACCACACACCAATCATTAGGCAAGCGGCTAAAAGCGGGTTCTGTATCTATAATGAGGTGGGGGGAACCTCACAGGGGTCTGCTTAGTCACATCTTCTCTCAACAACACCCCACATGGAAATTCTCAGCACATAGTACATGCCTTTGCCAGCATGGTGTGTGTGGGAGGGGGGTGCACGATACTGTTTTAGACCAAGGCTAACAGTCCTGGCTCCTGTTTTCATGAATACCTGGTAAATACGGGTACCCTCCCCCTGAAAGTCCTTCTGCCAAGTCACACCTCTTTTCCAGTGCTTTCCCTACACCCCATATTTCTGTCTAGAGAGGAACTGTACAACCTACACCCCGTCTACACTTTGACTGTTGTATCAGAAGACAAACCAAGCTCCCAATGGAAGGTTGAAGAACAAGACTGTCCCTGACAGGTCTGAGTTTCTCTCAAATGAGTTGCATCCTACCAGGTTCTTTCCCAACTTCCCAACCTGCAAGTGGATTTTACAGATAGATAAAAGCCAATCTTTTGTTTTACTTTCTATTTCCCCTGTTGCTGGACATGGAATGGAGGAGGCCGTGCATGCTAGGCAAGTCTCTACCCATGGTTACACCTCAGCATCGCCTTCCTTTCTTAGGAGAAAGGTCAGGAAGCAGGTTTTGGAAAGGACAGGGAGATGAAGGTTTAGTACGAGAAGTATGGGGGCAGAACCTATACATCCTTAACAAACCAAAACTGCGCAAACTCCATGTACAGCCAGGGTTGGAAACACTTCAAACCCAATGGAAAGCAGGAGACAAAACTTCAGGTAGGACAGGGAGCCTTCCAGGACAGACAGACACAGTTCCTGAAGAAGCATCTCACCTGTGTGTGGACTGAGGAGCACTCTCTACACTGCTCAGGGAGCCCAGGTTCAGGTGACCTGAGCACGCAAGAGTCACACTAACACCAGTGAAACCAATCTGCATAATCATTCTCTGCTACATAAAAGCCTCACATTTTAAAGGGAAAAAACTAAGGACAACAAAAATTAAATATAACCAATTAGGAAAACAGAGGACTACAAAATAGTTCCAAAATGTCCCAGCTCCTTGGAGCTGGAGGGCCAATGAGCTGACTGACAGAGGACAGTGAGAGCAATGGGTAAGTTCCAGTCTCGCCACCGGTGCCTTTACTTAGTACCTGTCCAGTGTCCCCAAGAAGTGATGAAAGCCAGAAGCCTTCTATAGTGCCCAGAATCCTTGACTATCTAGATATTTCTCTACCACCTTCCTTTGACCCAAACTGTCTACAGAGCGGGCAGATCAAGCATTAACTTGGGACTTCTCTCCCTGGACCACCTTAAGCTATGTAATGCTGTCCAATGTTCTACAATGTTTGCGATCCTCTGAAATGATTGCAAGTACTTCCCGCCTTCGCACATCTGGAATGTAGTATGTGGAATTTGCTACTTCCCACCTTCGCACATCTGGAATGTAGTATGTGGAATTTGTTTCACCTTTACTTCCGTGAGCAGCAAAGAAAGAGAACGTGAATACCAGGCATAGAAAAGCTCAGTGCTGCCCTCCCCAGTTCACAAGGGTTATAAAACACCCCCGACCCAAACAGTAGATACAAAAGCAGATGGCATTCAAGTCACCCCTTGGAAGGGCGCTGCCTCAGCTTCTAACTACACAACACACTACAAGAGGTTGCTTTTTATTATTGTTGCTTTACAATAAAAACAAATCACTATGCTCTCAGCAAAACAAATTAAAAAAAAAACAGGAATTTAACTAACAGCAGTTCAAGGTAAGGCTTTTGGAAGATTTATTGAAATAAATTATCTTTGCCCATTCACTTATGACCCTTTCTTCAATTACCTGTCAACATTCTAAAAACTTTCTGGTATGCAAAATACATTCAACTTTGCCAATAATTTTAGATAATACTGGATTCTTCCCAAAAGGACTACCATAAAACTAGGTTTTGAAACATTAAAAAAAAATTCAATGGGACATAAAACTATGTAACCTATGATTGCGTGTTTCAAATCCTTAAATACGTGGAGAATTTGAGAAAATCCAGGACTAAGTCCGCTTGAGGCATGTGGATTATTCAACATCTTCCCTTTGTTTAGTGAGACCCACAGGAACAAAAGCAGGGAACTGGAGGGCTCCGGGGGAGGAAGCCACGTCAGGTTTTCATCAGCGGTGTCCTCTAAACCATCCCTGCCTGCAGGCCCATGCCCATCCAAGGATCAAATCCGTATGCTTAGCAGAGCCTAATTGGGTTGACCAAGGAATTAAAACCACGACCAAAGCTTGCTGCCCACCCCTTCCCATGCCTAGAGTAAGCAGGGACTGGGACGGGGCAAGCTTATATGATGCAGGAGCACCAGAGTGAACGGAAGTGACGCCAGCTGTGGATCGGGGCTCAGGTCGGTCCTGAATATAAGGGCAGAAAAGGGTCTCCTCATTCTGTAGCCTGGAGCTTTCTCTTTCTGCTCCAGGTACCAAATTGGTTCTTTATACATGATGCCCTGCTGGTCTATGTCCAGGAGCCTGTGGGACCGGCCTCTGGAACACTGTGGATGCTTCCTCCCTAAGCACAGCATCTGACAACAGGATGGCCTGTCAGGAGTAGTCAGCCTCCTGCTGCGCACCCCCTGGCTGCTGGGAGGTACTCTTCCCAGGACGCATGCTTCCTTCCAGCTGTGGCACTAAAGACACTAACATCAGCCATGGCTTACACCAAAGCAGAAACTGAAACTACCTGCTGCAGGCAGGTCAGTGCCCAAGCGCCCACCCCGAGAAGTCCAGTCAACACCAGAAGAGGTCATGCCTAGAGTTAAAATGTGCAATGTTTCTAAGGGGAAGAGAGATGCCACAGAGAAAGTATTACAAAGGGTTAAATTTGTCAGCTGTCCACACACTATTAAGACCACATGCTTTATGCAGCGGCAACGCAGTCACAGGTCTCCACACAGCAGGCAAAACTGGGACAGGCCTCTTCCGGTAGGCAGGGCTGGGCAGGAGGCTGAGGAAGATGAGGAAACTCTAGGTTGTCTGCTGCCTCTGAAGTCTGCGCTCAGCAGCAGCCGCCAGCATCCTCCGGCGCAGGGTCACAGGGTCAGAGGATGTGCCTTCAGAGGGGGGGAGTCTCTCTGAGGTCATATCGTCTTCAGAACTTTTGTTCAAGAACCGCCTATAAGAGATGAGAGAGCCACAAGAGAAAACAGAAACGTGAAGACGCAGAATGCCGTTGTCGTCAGTCTCCCCTTCCCAGAGCTGTCGCTCAAGAGCATCCCTTGACAAAACACCCTGGCCTGTGCGCTAAGGTCAGAGCAGCTCAGGAGCAGGGCACTTACTCAGCATGCATGAGGTCTTGTGCTCAACCCAAAACTGTAAAAGGAGAGGAAGCAAGAAAAGAAGGGCCAAGCAGGGTGGAAAGGGGAGAATGCGGAGGGGAGGACACAGCACAGACTACTCAATGGACGAGCCTACTTCCCAGGGAGAGGACTAGCACATGACAGTTCAGCGCTCTCTGCCCAGTCCCTTTCCACAGACACAGCTTGGGGTCTCACAGCCACAGGTCTGTGCAAGGCACAAAACCCACCTGGATGAACAATACTGGCCCAGGCCTCACGAAGTGAACATAAGATTCCACCAACCCAGAGGAACACTGCGTGCCCCAGCTGCCAACAGCTGTGAGTGAACTCACAGAACCCCGGTGCTCTCTTCACAGTGCTGGCCCCAGGCATTGGTCAAGGAGGAGTCTTAAAGGCAGACCAAAGGTTCTGGCAGGATTAATCACCCTAGGTCCCAATTTCTTATCTGTATGTCTGTCATGTAAATTAACAGTGCCCCTTCTGAGAACTAGAGAGAAGAAAGACAATTGCTGTAGAGGGCTGAGAACAGTTGACTCTAAGCTACCATCTTCCCTGTAACTATGCATGCTGACTAGGACTGGAGAATCAACTCACTTCCGGGCTTGCTGCAGGAGGTCATCCTTGCGCTGGACTAACATGCGCTGTCTCTCGTCAGCAGACTTGGAGAAGCGGCTCCCCCGGGCCTCAAAGTCGTCCACCTCACTGGGCTCCACTTCTACCTCACTGAAGTCCAAGGCCTCTTCAAGGCGAGGACTGAGGTCCAGCGGTACACGTTCCGTCTAGACAGAGAGGCAGCTGTTAGCACAGGCCCTTCCCTTCCAGGCAGATTCCTCCCTTGCCAGGGCTTCTCTGCACAGGCTTCTACTGGACCATAGAGGCCTTCTGCCAGTCAGGAATCCGAAGCAGGAGATTTGGGCTCTGGGGAGGCATGCCAGCTGCCACGGCTCACATGATGCTAAGACGCTCGCTGTAGTGCAGGCAGTAGATGGCTACCAGTATGAGAATCATAATATTCACTCCAGACCTGCACTCTTGAGCAGAGCAAGGTTAACTGCTGGCCAGCACTCCAAACACTTTCTTTTCAATTCTACCAGCTGCTTAAGAATTTAAACAAGGGAGGCCAGGCAGTGGTGGTGCACGCCTTTAATCCCAGCACTTGGGAGGCAGAGGCAGGCGGATCTCTGTGAGTTCAAGGCCAGCCTGGTCTACAAGAGCGAGTTCCAGGACAGGAACCAAAAAGCTACGGAGAAACCCTGTCTCGAAAAATCAAAAAAAAAAAAAAAAAAAGAATTTAAACAAGGGGGCTGGAAAGATGGCTCAAAGGTTAAGAGAACTGACTGCTGATTCAGAGGTCCTGAGTTCAAATCCCAGCAACCACATGATGGCTCACACCCATCTATAATGAGATCTGGTGCCCTGAACACTATATACATAATAAATAAATTTAAAAAAAAAATAAAAAATTTAAAAAAAAAGAATTTAAACAAGGGGGCTGGAGAGGTGGCTCAGAAGTTAAGAGCACCTGCTATTCTTCCAGGTCCTGAGTTCAATTCCCAGCATCCACATGGTGGCTCACAACCATCTGTAATGAGGTCTGGTTCCCTATTCTGGTGTGTGTATAATAAATAAAAAAATCTTAAAAAACAAGCTGCTGCATGAAATTTATGTCCTCGAGGTGAAAAGAGCCAGATAGGATCCTTTGTGAAAACAGATACATCAGGTTGTGCATTTAAAAGTAACAGGATTTTCCTGGTTTGGGCTGAAGTTACAAAAGCCAATACACTACTCAGGTATCCAAACATCCTTAAGCAGGTGTGATCCACCTACATTGCTCCTGCTCCCAGACTCAGGGTTACAGGAGCCAGAGCCAGCTCACCTTCCAGCTCTGCCTTCAGCCAAGTCCAAGAGTGGACTTGAAGACAGCCATAGGGAACTTGGCCCACACAGTAAATCTGAGACGAGCTGGGCTACGTAGTGACACCTTGACTCCACATAGGGAAAAACCAGCTGGGGGTGTAAGTCAGTGGAGGACTTAGCTAGCATGTGGGAGGCCTTGGGTTTCATCACCAGGAATACACACACAGAGACAGAGAGAACCTAGATACCCAGTAATGGATAAAAGAGAAAGGGGCAATATTCAACTGTAAGAAGAAATAGAACATGAAAGATAGGAGCGCTATGAGGGCAGCCTCATTCATACCCACTGGAACTTGACAGCTACAAAGTCTGAAAGAAACGGGCTGGAGTCACCAAAGAACAGACAGGGTTGTGAAGGGAACAAGTGTGATGCCTGACAGAAGGCAACTCACATCTCAGGTCAGGTGACAGCTCTACAGAAGGGAGCCAGCCTAAAGCCAGATGTAGACCTTGCCCAAAGGGATCACTGGAGAGGTGCTCTCCTCTCTCCAGAGGCAGAGGCAGTTGGAAAGAGCCAACACAAATGCAAATGAAGGACATGTGAGGTTTCTGGTTTCTAGGGCAGTAAGAAGTAACATCAACACAGACACAAGGCCTCATTACTAACCCTTTGAGGGAGCTAAAGAGCACAGATGGCCAGCAGGGGACAAGGAGAAGCAAGTAAGGCAAAACGCACCTAGTTTGCCTCAGCCCAGCCCTGCCCTGCCACATCCTCCAAGTCTCACTCAGTGCTGGGACACGTGGACGGACTTACGAGGACAGGCTCCCCACCGCCTATGGAGCAAATAACCACTACAGCGAAGCCCGGCTGGACATGGGCCTCTTGCTCTTGGTTTTGTTTTAGTGACTCAGTTATCTACACTGGGAAGAGGAACCGATGACTAAAGGGTCCAGTGACTCCACGTTCACCTCTGCAGTGCTGACTCTGAGCCTTAGGTTTAAGCAGAAGCCGAAAGGGTATGTGTAATAAAGCAAGTGTAATTGGTCTGGTCAAGTTATGTATGACGATAGCCATTTATCAGACCGACATTTAATGAACTGTTGGCCAAGGACTGCATTTTCTGGGCTTGGCAAAGTTCCTATAAATTCCTTGCTTTCATTACACTAATATATATATTTTTTATGCTAACTCTGCAAACAGTTGGGGAACTGAGGAGAAACAAGGCATGCTGCTCCCTCCCATGGCCCCAATGCAGTCTCATGTGCACAATTCTGCTAACTGTCCGAAATCTAAAAATGTTCAAGTTGACCCTTTTCAGAAGTCACGCAACAGTTTTCAAATGATGCATCGTCCAGTGTTTTCTGAGACAGGGTCTCACTGCAGGCTATTTCCAAACTCGTGATCCTCCAGCCTCAGGGTCCTGAGAACTGAGATTACAGGAATGCACCACCACGGCCTGCTCCAGATGTGGATATGAAAGTGTTAACTCTAACAGTGAGGCTAGCAGGGAAATTTGCAGATGATACCCAGCCTGTTTCTGCCTACTCCCTGCTTTAGCCTGTGGTGATATATATTTCCTCTATCACAAGATTCTGTCACCATGAAGTCAACTTCTCCACCCCACCTTCTCCACTACGACAGACTGAAACCCTCTCAAACTGTCAGTCAAAAGAAAAAGTTCCTCCCTTAACCTGTTCTGCCAACAGCAAGGTGAAGGTCACTAACACCCAGGGCCAAACTACAGTCTATAGTGAGCTGACCTCACCTGAACAGAGGCTTCCCCATCCTCCTGATCAGTGCTAGGCCTTTCCACTGGGCTGTTCAGTGCAGGCCTCAGGTTCTCCGACCGCTGAAAGCAAACACAGTGGTCAGTCAGAATGAAGGAACGGGCACAGGAAAACCCAGAACACAGAGGGCACAACAGTTCTCAACACAGCTCACAGCTTGCAAGACGGGACCACATCCGAGATCCAGGTTTGAGAGTGGTTAAACCTTCAGCTCCCCGCTCAATAGCAGCGGTTGCACAACAAAAGCAACAGCAAACGTCAAGCATGCAGAGTCAGCACGGTTTGGGTTTCCTCATGAACTTTCCTAAGGCGCTCTGATGCAGTCACTA
Source organism: Microtus oregoni (assembly GCF_018167655.1). Classification (NCBI taxonomy): domain Eukaryota; kingdom Metazoa; phylum Chordata; class Mammalia; order Rodentia; family Cricetidae; genus Microtus; species Microtus oregoni. The sequence goes on along the minus strand of NW_024543063.1, from coordinate 57,620,946 downwards.
CAGCTAGTCTCCAGGTCAGCTGGAGAGTATGATTAATATAATCTCACTGCAATGGCTGCTTCAGTTGCAACAAACTGCAATAAGCTGAGCCTCAATATTCTTTCTTTGCTCTTAACAGAAACAGATGCCAGCCTTTGACAGGAGCCAATGGCACTCTCTTATAGACCTGCAGCAAGGATAGGCTGCTCTGGGCACGTTTCTGTACAAAAATTACTCAGTATCTGTATTTATCTTTAGTGGGTCTGTTCTCACGCAGGATTTAAACAAAACAAAGTTTACAAAATGAACTTTACAGAAATCCTTCCTCAAATCATAAATAATATCTAAGTATTAGAATTAAATCTTTGTACAACAAAATACATATCATGTACAAAACCCCAGTTCTACCTGTGTGGGAAAAGGTACTTGAATCCGTCCTTCTAAGATGTTGTCTGTTGTTATTTCCACGGAGCGTGTCATCTGTAGGTCCTGGAGCACAAGGTGGTATGGAACCTGGGGGAACATCTCTTGAATTTGATGAGCCTGGAAGAATAAAAAGATCCCACAGCAAAGGTCACTCTTGGCAGAAGTCAGTGTGCCTGGCAGGCCCTGGACACAGAGGTTGACACTGTATCTTGAAAGCACAGGTAAAGCTCACTTGGCTCAGCACGCTCCCTGCACACCACTGTCTTTCCATTGTTTCAGGACTAGCGCACAAGAGCAACATCAATTCCAAAATCAAGAGCATCGAGGAATCTAGTGAGATCCCAAGACAGGTGCAAGTAGAATCTTCTGGTTTTAAAAGGAATCATTTAAAAGATTTTAATTTTATGTGTCCAATATTTACTTACATGTATTGTATGTAAAAAGGATCATTTTAAAGTTCAATATTCAGGGCTGGAGAGATGGCTCAGAGGTTAAGAGCACTGACTGCTCTTCCAAAGGTCCTGAGTTCAATTCCCAGCAACCACATGGGGACTCCAAACCATTTGGGGCCCTCTTCTGGTGCTGCAAGCAGAATACTGTACACATAATAAATAAATAAATATTTTTAAAAAAATAAAGTTTAATATTCAGACCCAGCATTTGTAGTATTCATGTCCATTATGCAATGTGAAAAAAAGCTGACTTGAAAGCCAGATGTAGCTTTGGAGCCTGTTCTGGAACTAGCTGTTGTAGAAGAGGCTGGCCTGGAACTCACAGAGATTGCCTGCCTCTGCCTCCCAAGTGCTGGGATTAAAGATGTGCGCCACCACAGCCAGGCACATTTTTACTATATGTAAATTATACTGTAACTTAGGAAAATTCAATTAAAGAATGTAAATTCTTTTATACCCAGCTACATAGTTGGATTATGAAAATATCTAGTACTGCCTTAGAACTGTAATTTTCAAACTATACTCTAGATTCACCTCAGAACACACTTAGGCTTTTAGGCATATGTGTAGGAAGGGCAGACAAAGGCCCAACTCTGCCCATACTTCAATCTAAGTACCCCAAAATGTGCGTGTGTGTCAGAGAGAGTGTTTTACACATACATGATTTAGAAATGTTTATGTTCTAGGTTTCAATTGTGGAAAAATCTCCATAATTTACAGAGTAAGAGAGGAAAACAAGGGAGAGAAAAGTGAAAGGGAAGCCGGCAGAAAGGGTAACGGCTGGGGTATAACAGAGCCAAACCGCAGTAAGGACTGCGGCTTGAAAGAACAGGTCAGGTCAAGCTGTCCAGAGCTTTTCTGAGCCACGGGGGTAGACAATGGCAAGATGGTCAGTACCGGGGTCCCAAACTCCACATCATTGCAGACCCTTTACTGTTTGTGACAAGAATACTGTTACCCCATCTAACCAAAGCTAAGTGGAAAGAGTCTCTACAAGCAGATTAAATTATTCTCTCCTCACATGGCTCTCCACCCCCAATTCAGTAAATGTGTGTGTTTGTGCATATAGATATGTTTATATATATATATATATGAGAAACAAAGCTGAATTAATTTCTCATATATATATATGAGAAACAAAGCTGAATTAATTTTATTAGACTAAAGTTTTCTAATAGAAAAATCTAATTAAATATTGGATTTTAATTAAAAATGCATAGTTCCAGTAAGTTAGCTATGCTAACTATCTCAGATCATTCAAAGAACTAAAGAACAGAGAGGGCCTGCCTAGCTTTTAGGCCACTCCCTCTCAGGAGGCTCACACCCCAGGCTTGCAGCCTGCCAAGAGCCCCCCAGTGGCCATACTAGGCCATCCACTCCAAGAACCCACACCTACCATGGTGGTGATCTCAGAGAGAAAGCAGGAGCAAGAGGAGCCAGTAGGAGCCACATCTCCATTTCCTATGTTGGCTGTGACCAAAAACCACTTACAACCTGTCTGTTTGTCCCTGGCACACTGACCTCAAGTCTGTCTACAATGTAGCAAGGGCCAGAATCACCACTACCTTAAGGCAGAACATTACCCCACCACAGGCACGTTACACTTCCTCTCCCTGTACATCGTGGTACATTCATATTGCTTCTACCACCTTCCTACTGCTTAGACCCAATCAACCTTTTCTTTTCACCCAAACCCCAATACCTTGTCTGCAGCTCTATCCACACCTTTCTCTCAGTGAAGCCCTCTCCCCTGATCCACGCCAACCCCACCCTCCACCTGAAGGATGCTACCCTTATAGTCAGTGCTTCTAGAGGTTTTGTGCCTTCAACCTCTGCTTATCCAAAGAGCATTCCTAGTCAGTCATTCTTCCTAAAAACAGCCCACGGCTGAAGCAGGAGGATCATGAATTCAAGCCAACCTAGACTTGAGATCAGAAACACGATTAACAAACTTGAAGACAGATATTGGGGTTCAACCTGAAGATCAGGAAAGCAAAGCAGCCAGTCACTGACTTTTACTTCAACCTCAGAGCAAAAATGGTGATCCTGCCTCCAGGAAAGCTCAGAATGAGCCTGAGCCTGAGAGCTGTCTCCTCCAGTTTATAATCCTCTCTAGTTCTGGGATTAAGGGCGTGCATCACTACCACCTAGCTTCTTTGGCGAGCTAGTGTGGTTACTGGGATTAAAGGTGTTGTCATTGCTGCTGGCTCTGTAAGGCTGGCCAGTGTGGCTGTTTTACTTTTCTTATCTTCAGGCAAGTTTTATTTATTAAAATACAAATGAAATGCCACTACATTTCCCCTTTTTGTCTAAAATAAAAGAGAAAGCTATAACTAATATAAGAAAAACAATATACAATAAGTACAATAACTATATACAATATAAAGCAGGTAAGCAAGGGCCAAGGATGCAGTGTTTAAGGAAAACACTTGCCCAGCAGGCACAAGGCCTCCAGCATGCAGAGAGATGGAGAAAGAAAAGGGGGAAGCGGAGGCATGGGGGAAGGAAGAAGGAGCCCTCTCACACAGTAACATCCAGGATTAACCTCTGGGAACTCCACCAGGGTCCTACACAAAATAGCTGAGAAACATCTCTTCCTGCTTCCAGCAAGGAAGAAACTCACCAGGGCACCTCTTTCTTAACAAGGTCTGCTCTCAGGAGAACTCTTAGCCAGAGCCTACTCTGCTAGGCTAGGCTGCTCAGAGTCCAGATGGCCTAAGAACAAAAAATACCCATCTCCACCTGGCTCTACCTTCCTAATTCTAACTCCAGGCCTCCCTAGTCACTCTCTCTCTCCTAAAAGTGGACAAGAGGCTGAGAAGCATTTGAAACATCTATATCCCGCCTCTAGCTCACCAGTTAAGGACCTGATCTCTAGACAACTTCATGAATTTCAGCTTCCCACATTAGCACAGAGCATCATGGGGAAAAATAGAAACTCAACAACTTCACAATCTGAAGAACATGACAGGGCTGCCCAGACTGGGAACTAAATTAATTAAAGACTATACTGACTACCCTTAGTGTGTATGCTAACTACACAGCATGAAAATGCAAATGAACAATGTGGAGCAAAACAGCCAGAAGCCCCGCAGAGAAGCCGAAGGCAAAGCTAGCAAGCAAGCCCACTAAAGTGAAATGCAGGCTTGTCCCAACTGCAGGAAGAACCTCTGGGCTTGAGGGTACTGGAAGATGTCTAACCCCAAAAACAGAGAACCAAGACTCTCTGCAGCAGAATATCTGAAGACAAGTGCAGAGGGTTAAAACATGCAAAGTCAACACCCAAAGGGGAAAAAGCAAGGAACAGAGAATATCCAATGAAGCAGAGCACCCCAGATCAATGTCAGGCACCAAGTCACAGTCCAGGAGCTCCCAGAACACTAAGCCGGAAACTTGCCCAAAAATAGGCGAAATAATAAAATAAATAAAAACCATCCAGACAAATCATTTTCAAGCTACAGAAAACCAAAGGAAATTGAATCAAAAACCTTGTAAGAAGCCAAAGAAAACAGCTTCCCTACAGAGAAGCAAAGATAAGCACTGCGCCCGGTTTCTCTTCAGAAACTAAACACGCAAGAGTAAGTGAAAGAATTGAAGGAAAAGGCAACAACAAAAGCAAACAAACAAAAACAAAAATCCAAGAAACAAACGAAAGCAACCTCGAACTGCGCGCCCTGCTAGATTATATGTCAAAACTGAAGAGGAGAGGCTGGGTGATGAGCTGGGGCGAAAGCATGGCTGCACACGCACAGGGATCAGAGTTCGGATCCTAACAACCACATAAAAAGCAGGCATATGAGGCCCTATTGATCTGTCTGGCCTGTGCTGCCATCTGAGCCTAGGGTCACATGTGGGTCCACAGCCCTGCAGCAGCCAACGGTGATGTCTATGGTCCCTGTTACCATCAAGGACTGTGCAGATGACCAGGGTCTGTCAGCCACCCAAGACCAGGTTGGTGTCTGAGGGCCATACTGCTCTGGGTGGTCAATGCTGCCACTGGGGCCATGATTCAGGCCCAAGCTGCTGCCAAGGGCCATGTCTGTATCTGTGGTCCTACTGCAGCTGGAGTTTGCGGTTTATGCCCAAAGCCCATGTTAGCACAGGGGGTCATTGGAACCATGCTGTGCTGAGTCAGCCCTGGCCCTCACTGGCCCTGGGACAGCAGTCTGGCCCTCACTGGATACTGCAGCAGGAGAGCTGGCCCCGCCCCTCAGGGGAGAGCTGCCTCCCTCCCACCCCACCAGCACACACTCAGACATGCACCTCACCTGGGAAGCACACCAGAGCTGACCCTATGGTCAGGGACACAGGTAAGCCAATCCCAAGGGTGTGAAAGCAGGAGGGCTGATCCTAGTCCACGGCATGGGTGAGAGAAAGATGCCCTCCTGCCTTACTGCCACCAAATGGGAGAGTTAGCCCTGCCCCCGCTCACCCAGCACACCAGAACTGACCCTCTTGTCAGGGACTCATGAGGGCCTGAGGGCAGCAGAGCTGACCCCACACACACCCTCTTGTATGCTCCCTACAGCAATCCAGAGAGAAAGCCCTGCACCTCACGTGGGCAAAACAGTAGAGTTGCCATGGTAGTGTGTGGGGGTGACCAGATCTGGGGCCTAAGAGCAGGAAAACTGGCCTGCTCTTTGCTACAGGCTCCATCAGGAGCTAGCCCAAGGCAATGCTGGACAGCTCGCCCAGGTAGTGATGATGACGGAAAGCTGGCAGGTTGGCCAACCCAACCACTACCCAAGACCAGAACCAGGGCTGTGGGTTGGCGCACCCCAACATCCGCCTCATCTATTAACTGTGAACATGTGAAGGGGACAAACCTATGGATCCAAAGTTGCAGGATCTCCACGGCACAGGACAACAACGGGATAGCCAAGAGAGCCCCAGTGACAGTGCATTACCAGTGGAACAGCAGAAGCCACAGGCATCAGGCCAGACCAATGACTGGCAGTAAACACTGCAAGTAAAGACGACTAAAGGGCAGACTGTGAGATTCAACTGACCACACTGTCCGTCCGCTCGTCCTTCCTTCCTTCCTTCCTTCTTTTTTGGTTTGCTTTTAAATTTCATTTGGTTTTTGGGGGGAGGTTAAAAGGGCAGAGGGCAGATGCGAGGGGATGGGGAGATAGATGAGTGGGATCAGGATATATAATGGAAAGTCCAAAAAGAATCAATAACAGTTAAGAAATAATAATACCTTTTTTAAAAAGCTAGGCATGGCCAATTACATGTCTGTAACCCCAGCACTATAAGGGGCAGCGACAGAAGGCTCACTAGTGCTCACCAGTTGCGAGCCTAACTATAGGTTCTGAGGCCCTGCTCCAGGGAAGAAGACAGTAACAGCATGATCACCTGCACACATGTGTGCATACACCCCCCCACACACACACACAAAGGAGAATAACTTCCTTTGGCCTGGTATGGTAGCACACGCCTTTAATTCCAGCACAAGGAAAGCAGAGGCAGGAGGATCTCTGTGAGTTTAAAACTAGCCTATTTTACATAGCAAGTTCCGGAACAGCCAGGACTAAATAGACCGTCTCAAAAGGAAAGGAAGAAGGGAGGAAGGGAGGGAGAGAAAAGAAAAGAATAGAAAAGAACTTCCTTTGACAAAAAATAAGGTAGCCGAGCATGGTGGTCCACATTTATAATCCCAGCAGAGGCAGGTGGATGTTTATCAGTTCCTCCCAACTTGACTTATAGAATTAATGTAATCTCAGTTAAAATCCCAGCAAGCTATTTTATATAGAAAGACAAAGTGATCCTAAAGGTTATATGGAAAACCCAGACCCAGGATAGCCAATACACCACTGAAGAAGAAAAGGAAGACTAAAAGACTTATGCCTTCTAATTCTAAGGACTTACCCTGTCTGAATTTTTTGCTTAAATCAAGTAGTCTCAAAGTAGGCTTAGGTCACAGTTAAGTCAATCTAGTAGTGCACATTAAAGCGTAGATTATCTGCCACAGAAGTAAAATGACCGCAAGTTTTCAGACAAGTTTCAGCTGCCTAAGCATTCACTAGTGACACCAACATATGAGCTTATTGTGTCTACAGGCTGCCTCCCCCACCAGAAACCACAACTCCTGAAAGGCACCAAGTATAAAGCTCAGTGGTAGCACATTTGCTAAGAAGACGCAAGGCCCTGGATTCAACATCCTGTAAAGAGAGGGAGGGAAGGGGAAGAGACAGAGGGAGAGAAGAGAGACAAGGAAACGGAAAGAAAGAAGTGGCCCCTGAAACCTCTGCTGTCCTCCTAGGCAAGAGAGAAACTGGCAGGGTCACACACGCTGCACAGCCATGTGTCCCAGAGCCATCGGGCCCTCCTGACCACACACTAGTTCTCAGCAGCGGTCAGGAGCTCTTACCATGGCATTCAGCTGGGAGTTGCTCGCCTGCGTGATACCAAGAATATTGGTAGTGTGCATCACTTCAACTGAAAAACTCGGGAGCCAGCTCGCAATCCGGGACCCTAAAACAAATCAGAATCCAGCACAACAATTAGTGCCCTGGTGCCTGCCCCCGTGTCGTCAATGTGTTCAGTCCCTCTGACAGTCGCCACTCACTGCAGGCTCCTTTCTATAGGCCTTTCTGTCAAGTGCTGTACCCAGATCAGCTTATCTTGTCCTCACGAAAACCTACACGGGCCTCCTATTCCTCTCACAGATGTGACTCTAGGCCTCAACCTTGGTCTCCTTCCAAGGCACTGAGCGATTATATAACACATCCAAGATCACACAGGTTAATGACATGGCAGATGTGAAGCCAAACAGCCATTCCAACTTAATCCATTCTAAGCAAAGAACCTAAGAAAGGCTCCCCCGACTCAGTAACTGCTCTAACAGCTGAGTTTCATGCCCTTCTTCCTCCCAGCATAAAATACTGCTAATGCGGGGACTTTCACAATACTTCATGAAGCATCTTCTGCTGAATGGGATTTAAAGATTTGACCTGGGTCTGAACATTGTGGCACATGCTTTGTGTGTGTGTGTGTGTGTGTGTGTGTGTGTGTGTGTGTGTGTGTGTGTATGGGTGTTTTGCCTCCCTGTATATCTGTACCAGGCAGGCATACAATACCTGTAGAGCCAAAAAGAGGGTGATCCCCTGGAAGTGGAGCTACAGACAGTGCTAAACCACCATATGGGGGCCAGGAACCAACCCAAGTCCTCTGGAAAAACAGCCAGTGCTCTTAACCATTCTGGAGAACCAACTCTCCAGTCCCTGGTACACACCTTATATTCCAGCACTCAGAAGACAGAGGCAGGAGGATCTCTGTGAATTCTGAATCCCAAATCAGCAAGAGCTACACAATGAGACAATGCCTTAGGGGGCAAAGGAGGAATTTTCAGATTAAAAGCTAAAAAAATAGCTGAGCGGTGGTGCACACCTTTAATCCCAGCACTTGAGAGGCAAAGACAGGCAGATCTCTGTGAGTTCCAGGCCAGCCTGATCTACAGAGTGAGTTCCAGGACAGGCTCCAAAGCTACAGAGAAACCCTGTCTCGAAAAACCAAAAAACTCAAAAATTCTACAATAGTAAATTTGTGGGGTAACACAATCATGATGGTGCAGTTTCTGTCATTTTAGGAGAGGGGAGCTACGAGACGATTCAATAAGAAGTTTCAAATGTAGGGACTGCTTCAATCCTTTACAAACAAGTAGCAGCAAACTGGTTGTTTATTTCAGTAACACCCAAAGGACAAAGTGACTTTGTTTGACTACATTTGTAGTAATACCAATTAATAAAATGACAGCTTATAGAACCAGGCTCTATCTCCAAGATCTGCTAACACCTTTCAGAAGCTGTACTGGTAAGCCAAGTCTGGTGGTGAAGGCCTGTAATTCTAGCTACTTGCCAGGCTAAGACAAGAGAATTGACAAGTGAATAGCCAGACTTGAGAAAAAGGGCTGGGAATACAGTTCAGTGGTAGAGGGCTTGCATGGCACGTGTAAGGCCCTGGGCTCAAGCCAACATGAAAGAGGACAAACTTGCGCCTGGTACAGCTCTCTTTATGATACAGGGTTTCTGTGTATAGTGCTGACTGGTCTGAACTCACTCTGTAGACCAGGCTGGCCTCCAACTCACAGAGATCTGCCTGCCTCTGTCTCCTAGTGCTGGGATTAAAGGTCTATGCCTACGACCCCTTCATATTTAACAGAACCAAACCAGCTTCTTGAGGCCCCTCCTCCAACACATTTCGACACTTGCCTCCACTCCCCATGGACCTTTCAAGGTGGCACCAATACTCTCACCGTATTTCAGAGACTTAAGCCAGGATCTGAACAGCACCGCTCCTAAGAAAATTTTAGAATGGGAATTCACACAACAGATGGCACTGGAACTGATGGGCTCACTATCCACTGGGTGCGTGTGAATCCAGGAAAGATAATCAGTGCCCCCAAACAATGCCCAGGACCTCAGAATACATACTGAAGAACAGTCATGCTTTAAGAACAAAGAAATGGGACTCTAATTCTTACTCCACCTATGGTACTCCTGAGGAGTATATACCACACAATAAACCAATTATTAGCAAAGGCTAACTATTGAACTGGTTATGTGGGTTCCTAGAAGGTAAACTTAATCCAGTTTTACTACCTCTACATCCCCACCTCAGCCCACTTCTTAATGGCACAGAATAACCCCTCAGTTCTCTTTATCCTGAACACTTTTAATTGAGGTATAAGCCAGACAGGCTCGTACAAGACTGTAATCCTAACTCTAGGGAGGTTGAAGCAAAACCACCCTAAATTCAAGGCCAGTCTAGGATACACAGGAAAAAAATGTAATAAAAACCAAATAAAGGAAATTAAAATGTAGTACTAAAGGGACAAGAGAGCCCTGTAGGTAAAAGCACTTGTTGCTAAGTCTGACAAAACAGATTTAATGCCCAGGATCCATATGACACGAGAATAGAACCAACATTAACTATCTTCCCTGACCTCCACAGGTCACGGAGGACATGTACACACGTGCCACAGACAGACGCACAGAGTGAATGAATGGAATGAAAGATTAGTATTTCAAGAGTAATACTAAATTCATCTAGTACTAGGCCTATAATATAATACTGTAAATAAGTTTTTATAATATAATAATATAATCCTAACAATTTCATTTTAGGAAAGAAATCCCATAGAGAGCTCAGGAGGTTGGAGACACTTTACCATCAAAGTGGAAGAAGTGATTGTGCTGGTTTAAGCGAGGTCTGCCTTCTGCAGCTGCCACAGGGACCAAGTTCTCATCCAAGTTCTCTCCTTGATGGTCTTCCCTGGCACGACTGCCATCCGCAATATTAAGAGACATTCTGCACGTCGGACAGGACGTGTCTTGTTCTAGCCAAGAACGAAGGCAGGAACTGTCGGAGAGACCACAGGAAAGGACAGGACAGATTCAATTGCTCTTTCCCGTATTTGTGAGAAGTCACCAGAATGACTATGTTCCTACTATTACTGACTTCTACTTCCCCTAGCCAGATCTAAATGCTGGCAGGCTTTGGTAGCTAGAGTCTCCTCGCTCTAATACACAGACACCTACCACACACCACGTAGCAGCACGGCTTCACATCTCCCCAACTCAGTTACTTCAGAACCCACCAGACTTAAGCATCCAGCATTCAGCCTCTTCCATCCTTGAGTCCTCTACTCAAGTGATTTTCCTTTTTACTACTTTAGCTACTGACCAATATGGTTATAAATAACCATGGCCTTGTCTTCAAAACAGTGACTTTGGAGATCTACCAACCCACTCCTCTCTACCTACCAACCTTATGCAAAACCCTTCAATGGTATTCCACCCATCCAGGGGCCCTCAGGACCCTGCCTACTACTCCTAACTGGGCAGACACACTCCTTCCTCTTTTCCATGAGTTCACATACTGACTTCTTCCTAGTTCCATCAACACACCAACTGCCCACTGCTAGAGCAGTCAGCCCCTGGCTCTTACCTCAACCTCAGTCTGAAAAGGCAATCCTGCCTCCCGGAATCTCAGAATGAGGCTGTGTCTGAGAGCTGTCTCCCCTCACCTTATATTGCTCTCTAGGACTGGGATTAAAGGTGTGTACCACCAGATTTCTATGGCAACTAGTGTGGCTACTGAAATTAAAGGTGTGTGTTATTGTGGCTGCTGGGATTAAAAGTGTGTGTTACTGTGGCTGCTGGGATTAAAGGTGTGTGTTACTATAACCTGGTCTGTAAGGCTTGCCAGTGGGACTGTTTTACTCTCTGTTCTTCAGGCAATCTTTATTTATTAAAATAAAACTTAAATGCGACTACATCCCATCTTACATCCTCTCCAACTTGCTCTTCCTTCGCAGATCTCACTTCTGCTCATCCTCAAAAGTCACTCCCCTCCAAATCTGAATCGGATCACTTTCTTATTATTCTTTAGAGACCTGCCTGTGCCTGCCTCTTGAGTACTGGATTAAAAGTGTGTGCCGTCACTTCAAACCCTATTTCTTTTCTATAAAGCACATGGGTCAGTTTAAACTTGACATTTTCAATGTGCCAGTTCATTCAAATTCAGCTCTTACATTAGATTGCAAGCTCCACAAAGACCTCATTCAATACTTCCATTTTATCCCCACAGCCCAACACAGTCCCCTAGTCCTCACATAAAACAGTCTGTCAGACCGGGCAGTGGTGGGGCATGCCTTTAATCCCAGCACTTGGGAGGCAGAGGCAGGCGGATCTCTGTGAGTTTGAGGTCAGCCTGGTCTACAAGGGCTAGTTCCAGGACAGGCTCAAAGCTACAGAGAAACCTTGTCTCAAAAAACAAACAAACAAACAAACAAACAAAAACGTCTGTCAGGACATTTGAGTGGGCTTCTCCAGCTCCAAAGCCTTTCTGATATTAAAAAGAAAAGATTGAAGGTGTTAAGTGGTGTCCTCTTTTGTAACGGTTGTTGACTTCTAAGCTATGGCTATTCTAGTCAGCAACGGCAACTCTGGCTCTACCAGTTCAGCCACAAGAGGCGAAGCCTGAGGAAACTGTTCCCTCAGGCACCAACTTTTTCAAAGCTAAGAGAATTTATGAATTTATCTAAATCTTTGTCCTGCTAAAGAACTCAAGATTCAAAGGCTGAAGTAGAATCCTGCTTCCCAGAGAGGCTGAAAAGCAACTAGCTCACCTAGATCCTCCTGAGTCTCCCTGCAGTTCTGGTGCTTTTTCTCAGCCCTCCTTATAAACCCTTCTCCAGATGGCTCCTCCCTACTACTTCCTGTCAGCTAGTTGCTGATTCAGTCTCAAGACCACAACTGAATTTTATTTAATCAAACGCATCTTTGCATCATTAAACAAATGTTTCAGAGCATAAACAAAAGGTAACACACATTAAAACCTGGTGGTGGTGGTGCACATGCCTTTAATCCTAACCCTCAGGAGGCAGAGGCAGGCGAGTCACTGTGAGTTTGAAATCAGCCTGGTCTACAGAATGAGTGCCAAGACAGGCTCCAAAGCTACACAAAGAAACCTTGTCTCAAAAAACAAACGAACAATTTTTTTTTTCAATAGTCAAGGGGCCAAAAAGACATCTCTAAATCCATCAATAACAAAACTCTAAATTCATGCATATAATTATTTAGCTTAAACAGCTGTGATGAGATCTCTGCAATATGAGATCTTCTCCAATCTTGGAGTTTTACGGAAGGGCTGAGCCTGTGATCCTTGCTAACAAATCACTTGTAGCCTTGGTCTGGTTCCATTTCAACCCAGGTCTCTGTAAGATTTTTCTTCCCTGGAAAATGAAACCCCTTTAAAAAATATTATGGATGTATTTATTACTTTAGAATGTAAATGGAAAAAAATTATGAAGAAAGCTAAAAAAAAAAAAGAAATTAAGATGGCAAATGTGGGTAAAGAATGAACTGAGGGCAAAAGAGGAGGCTCGGAATTAAAAAAACAAAAACAAAAAAACCCAGTCACAGACTCCAAGCAGCATCAGCAACAAGGCCAAGCTGAGGTAACATCCTTGCTCTTCTACTGGGATTATGTTCAAATCCATGTGAAAAAGTGCCCAGAGCCCAGGAACAGAAGGCCACTCCCGAGCACCCTGTACAAAGCTCCTACTTGTGAAAGAGATGTCCACAGGGAAGCTTCCTTGCAGCCTGCATAGAGTCCCAGCAGATGGCACAGTCGTCGTTATTGACAGCTAGCTCCTCTGGAGTGGCAACTGCAAACCTGTAAAACACATCACAGGCTCAGCGGGAGCCCAGCAGTTTCACACACATCCAACGAACGCCAGATTACACACCTGACCACCATAGTGGCACAATTACACAGCAAAACTGATTAGTTAAACAAAGTATTTTTGTTCTTCATGGTCCTCAGAAAACCAAGTGGGAAACTTCAACACAAGAGTTGACCCTACAATAACAGTTCCACCTGTTCCTTAGACATTCAGAACAGTTATGGACATATCAGAGGAACCAGACCCCAGAGATCCAAACCGTCCCTGAGAAACAAAGAGTGTATCCACTATTCCTGTACTTTCTGGTTTGGGTTAGCTTCAGGCTAGCAAGTGAGTGTCTCCAGAGAGTGATCCATGCCCATAAACATGCACATGCAAAGTGCAATCAGGACACACCTTCCCAAAACAAAGATGGCGGAAGATCACAGGTGCTTTCACTCAGTAGTGACAACAGACAGTGACAAAAAATAAGAACACTGTTTCTCCTGGAACCCTCCCCACATTCCAGAAAGAAGGTAAGGTCACTGGAGTACAAACCACCCTGCAACTACGTGGGACACAGGTAGTCTGACATGACAGCCTGCACACTCTCCTGTCTAGTTACAAGTACACAAAAGCACGTTCTGGTGGAATGAGGCAGTGCTGCTATCAAATGAGCTCAGATGGAAGCTGGAGTGGGGACTGACGCAGCCAGATTACAGATTTAAACCTGGCCTAGAGGATGAGGATGATGGGAGGAAGTAGGAGGTCGGCCTAGGCGAGGTCAACACCGCACACACAGTTAAAAACAGTAAACTCAGGCAACACTGAGTCAGCCTGTCTTACCTGGCTTCCATGTTCCCTACCACCCGCAAATAGTTCTTGTGCCGACGGATTCGCCGCTGTACCTCATGGAACAGGTAACGAAGCTGCATAAAGATGACCAGGCTAGCCATAGATAACCAGATGTTGCCAAACAACTAAACAGAGATGGGGGAAAGTAAAATAAACAATAAAAACAAAAGTGAGGGGATAAAGACAAAGCTCAGTGGGCAGAACGTTGAGTTAGGACCTCCAGCACCCACACGAAAAGCCAGGCCCGCCATGCACATTTGCAGCCCCAGACACAGAAGGGCGCTCAAACTCATGGAACAGACTGCTTCACAAGTGAGTTCCAGACTAGTGAAGAAAACCTATTTCAAAAACTATGGTGGAGAACAACAGAGGAAACATGTTGCATCAACTTCCGGTCTCCACACTCACATCTGTGTGAGGTGAGCACATATACACAAACATGTATATAAATTACATGTACACTCTCAAACACACACAAACACATATGCGCATGCAAGTGAATTTGCGAGTGATGAAGGTGCATGTACAACAGAAGCTACTAAGGTGAAAGGGAAATGGAACACTCTTTCAGTGAGCAAATGCATATATCTATTTCATTGCCCTAAACAATACACTGGCTCATCAGCCGAGGTATCCCACACTGCCAGAAACCTTTCCTGAGTAATTAACCAGAAAATTAAACACTTAATGCTAAAAGATGTCCAGCCATACAGACTTCTATGTACACAAACATACACGCATTTCTGGAGGATGGAGTAGGATCTTCTGTATCCCAGATTGTCCTGACACTCATTATGTAGTCAAATATGACCTTGAACTCCCAGCCTTCCTGCTTCTTCCTCTTGAATTCTGGGATTAATTAGTCATGCATCCCCACCCCCAGTTTATGCAGTGCCAGGATCAAACTCAGGGTTTATTCATGCTAAGCACTCTACTAGCTGAGCTATATCCCCAGCCCAATCATTCATGCAATTATAAGAGAAGAAAATGTACATCAACAAGATGCCCAACAGAAGAACAGGTAGATTGTAAGTTTATATAAAATAGTTCATTTGAATTACATTGGACTAGATGTATATAAAATATAGATTATATTTATTGGAATAATTTGTATATATTTATATGTGTTTATATAATATATTTTATATATATATATATATATTTTTTTTTTTTGGTTTTTTTGAGACAAGGTTTCTCTTTCGCTTTGGAGCCTGTCCTGGAACTCACTCTGTAGACAACACTGACCTCCAACTCACAGAGATCCGCCTGCCTCTGCCTCCCAAGTGCTGGGATTAAAGGTGTGCGCCACCATTGCCCGGCTAATTTATAAATATATTTTAATGTCATATTTTATACAAAGTAGGTTTGGGTGTTAATTTACTAATAACATTTTTGAGTAAAAAGGCAGGATATAACTACCGTGATGGGGAAAGCCTTGTTAACCAATAATCTGTAAGAGATGGAACCTAATTTAGGCGTGGCTTTCTGGGACCAGGAAATAAAAAAACCTGTGCACCACCCAGGTGCGCTCTCTGTGTAGTTTCCCCCTTGGTCAAGCAGAGCCTGTATCTTCCATGCCTGTGGCGTGAGTTTTCCCCTTATAATAAATAAAATATATTTGTCTATCTTTAAGCTAGCCTGGTTATTTCCACATCTAGGTAACAGCTTCACTACCTTAAATATACTAACATGATTTTTTTCTAATTATATAATATCTTGAAATAGCAAACTAACAAATATAATCTAAATAGCCCATTTCAGGGTGTACATAATTAAATCATGGTGTAGCTATGTGATTAAGCGTTTTGTCCTGAAGATATTTGGATGGTTTAGAAGAACTGTTGCTAGCAGAGGCAATTTTTATAACATAGTAATTTTAAAAAATTAGCTGGAAATGTAGCTCAGAAGCAGACGCTTATTTGACATGAGTCCCTGGGTTTGAAACCCAGTACTGCATAAGCAAACACATGCAAACACTGTATGTCCAAAAAGGACTCAATTTATGAAGCTATGTATTTAAATACGTAAGAATCAATTAAAGGGCCAGTGAAGTGGGCTGAGAAGTAAAGGTGGGTGTCTCCTGACAAGTGTGACACCATGAGCTTGATCTCCAGGACCCACATGGTGGAAGAAAGGAAACAACTCCACAAGCAGTGCTCTGACCTCCACACATACACTGTCGTTAGAACACACATGCACACACACGTGCATGTACACACACACACACTCTAAATGCAACAAAGCTTTTTTTTTTTTAAACAAAAGCAGAGAAATACAACAAAATGTGAAGCTTCTACTTCAAATGTCAATTCTAAATGTATATAACTTCATTACATTGTATAGACTTTGGATCTGTTTAACTCGATGCATAATGTTTATTTATTTGCAAGTTTTTTATAATAAAATTTATAATATTAAAAAATACGAAGTGTTGTTTTCTTTTCAGAAAGTGACCCTAGGCCGGGTGGTTGTGATGACACACCTTTAATCCCAACACTCGGGAGACAGAGACCAGCCCAGTCTACAAGACCTAGGTTCAGGACAGGCACCAACGCTACAGAGAGAAACCCTGACTCTTAAAACAAAACAACAACAAAACCAGAAAGTGACCATTTCTGGAGGTCAGAGCACTGCTTGCGGAGTTGGTTCACTTCTTCCACCATGTGGGTCCTGGGGCTCAAGCTCCATGTTGTCAGGCTTGTCATGAGGCACCCACCTTTACCTTCTGAGCCCATTTCACTGGCCCTTTAACTTATAAATGTGCACTCTCCACTCTGCCAGTGACTTGAATGTTACTGTGACGAGTTTATAAATAAGTCCCCATGACAACACTGGGTCTCACCATGATTAGATTTTTTTTTTTTGTATGTGCACATTTGTATGTCTGAAGGTGTCAGATCCCCATGGAAATGGAGTTACAGACAGTTGAGAGTGCTGGGTATTGAACCCAGGTCCTCTGGAAGAACAGTCAGTGCTCTTAACCGCTGAGCCATCTCTCCAGCACACTAGTAGATTTTTTTTAAAAAATGTTCACCTGTCAAGGAGGCTTATATTTCCCTTCTGTGGTGCTGGGAACCACGAACCCAGGGCACTGAATATGCTTGGCGGGTCCTTGGGGTTTGAGACAGGGTCTCGGTATGTACCAAGGGTTGTCCCGACCTGATGATTCTCCTGCCTCTGCCTCACAAGTGCTGGAATTACAGATGGGTAAGACTGGCCCTGCTTCAACACTGACATTTCTGACACACCAACTTAAAGCAGTAGATATTAAGTACAAGCATTTGTTTTTCATTACAAAGGTTTAAAAAAAAAAAAACCAAACCTATAAGGAGGTAAAGGCCAGTACCACTAGAGAGAAACTGTTCAGTAGAAAAAACCAGACACTAAAGGAAAAACCCCTTTTATCGTGCTTAAAGAAAGCTCACCTGACTGTCAGCAGAGTTAACCAAGTCCCCTGGCACAGCAAACCTCCTGAGCCAGGCACCAACCAAAGCAGTGCAGAGCAGTGTTCTGCACCCAGCCACCAAAGACGAAGGCTGCCCAATGATACTCAAGTCTTTTTTTTTTTCTTTTTTTTTTTTTTTTAAAAATATTTATTTATTTATTTGTTATGTATACAATATTCTGTCTGTATGCCTGAAGGCCAGAAGAGGGCGCCAGACCTCTTTACAGATGGTTGTGAGCCACCATGTGGTTGCTAGGAATTGAACTCAGGACCTTTGGAAGAGCAGGCAATGCTCTTAACCACTGAGCCATCTCTCCAGCCCCGATACTCAAGTCTTTTACTTGAGTATTTTTACTGAACATTTCGTTTCTTTAATGTACAAACCAGGGTTCGTGTCTTGAACCCCTCGGCCCTCTGTCAGCCCTCTTCCTGGGGGACTCACCAGCATGTGGATGTGGTGCATGAGGTCCAAGGACAAGAGAGTGAGCTCCATGACAAAATCGGTGTAATACACGTAGGTTCCCTTTCCTTCCCAAGTCCCTTCATGGTTGAGGTCCCAGAGGTGAATTACATATCTACAATTTAGACAGAAAAATGTGTTAACTTACTTTTACAAGAAAATGTACTTTAAACATGCTATAGCTTAGTCACATTTTCATCTATTTTAAACCATTAATCTCAAAATCAACTGAACAAGTAAATGCCAATCATCCAAAATTTCTGCTCACCTTAAAATCACATGAGCTGTCCTTACTGTCACAAGAAGAGACTGCAAAAGAGAAATCCTTCTTAGTTTAGTTAAAAAGCAGATTTCTATAAAACAAAACTAAAACAAGATGAAAAGTAGATCGGTCAAATTTATCACCCTTTCACTTCCTCTGCCCCATTGCCATGGAATATTTTCACAACACAGGAGCCTCACTTTTGTTGAACCTTTTCCAGTTGAGAATAATGAGCAGCTGTCCCTCCCCATCTCCCAAGAATACCTTCTACAATGACGAGAGGTCCTCCTCACTGTCCAACACCAAGTCACCATGACTGGTTACTGGAAGGGTATCCCACTAGGGCAGCACTGTAATGCCAACTATGACTGCTCTATCCTGAGGCTTTTGTACCCTCCATTTACCAGAACAAAGGATAATAAGGAATTAAACCAGAAATAAGACTCTAAAGCGCTGGTTCTGGTGGCGCATGCTGTGGGACAAATGGTCTTGTATTGTTTTAATACCGTGCTGATTGGCTAGTAGCCAGGCAGGAAGTATAGGCAGGGTGACAAGAACAGGAGAATTCTGGGAAGAAATAAGGTCAGTCTGCAGTCGTCACCAAGACACAGAGGAAGCAAAATGAGAACCCCTCACTGACAAAGGTACCAAGTCACGTGGCTAACACAGACAAGAATTATGGGCTAATTTAAGACGTAAGAATTAGTTAATAAGAAAAACCTGAACTACTAGGCCAACTAGTTTATAATTAATATAAGCCTCTGTGTATTTCTTTGAGACTAAATAGCTACGGGACCTGGTGGGACAGAAACCTCTGCCAGCAGGCGCAGGCCAGTAGGATTTGCTGAAGGAGGCAGAAGCAGGTGGATCTCTATGAGTTCAAGGCCAGCCTGGTCTATAAGAGCTAGTTCTAGGACTAGCTCTAAAAGAGGAGGGTGGGTTTGGGTGGTGGAGGCACACACCATTAATCCCAGCACTCCAGATCTCTGTGAGCTCAACATCAGCCTGGGCTACAGAGCGAGTTCCAGGACAGGCTCTAAAGCTACAGAGAAACGCTGTCTAGAGAAATCAAAAAGGGGTGGGGCTGTTTGTTTGCTGTTTTGGTTGGGTTTTTTTTTTTGTTGTTGTTGTTTTTTTACACAAGGTCTCACTAAAGTTTTAGGAAAGTTAGTTGTCCTGAAGATAGGTTTGTAGACCAAGCTGGCCTCAAGCTCAGAGATGCTCCTGGGTTCTTCGACTATTAAGTATGTGCTACCACACCCAGCCACTCAGCTACTTTAGATGTGTTTACTTTTAAGTATAACTTTTTGCTTAGTTTGGTAAATTATTAAACTGGAGGAATATATCAGCAAAAACAACAAAACAAATAAGCATATCATTCAAACAATATTTAGCAATAAAATATATCTAAAACAAACTAATTATTATATCTGTATGGTCTAAATAGGTCTTTTTAAGAGGAAATACTATTACATACTTTTACAGATACATATTCAACTGGGATTACAAATATTTTCCCTAAATACTTAAATGGTTTTCAATTTTAAAAAAATTTATATCCTATGTGCATTATGCACACCATGTAAACACCTAGTGCCCTCTGACATCAAAAGAGGGTGTGGGATCCCCTGAAAGTGGAGTTAAGGACAGCTGTAAGCTTCCATGTGGTTCACTGCAACAACAGTAAGTTCTCTTAGCTGATGAGTTGTCTCTCCAGCCCAGCCCCCTTTTCTAATTTTATTGACACTACATTATGCTCTGAAATTAATACTTCTGGGCAAAAATAAACTTTAACCTTGCTTCTAACAAATTCCTAAATATTTACACATAATCCATTCTAAAGATAAATAACTAGCTTCAGTATAGCTACTACATAGATCTCTCTTATCCAAAGTAGGTATGTTGTTTCCTTTCTTTTTTTTTTTCTGAGACTGGGTCTCACTATATAACACTGGGTGTCCAGGAACTTGCTATATACACCAGGCTGGCCTTGAACTCAAAGATCAGCCTGCCTCTGCCTCCCGAGCACTGGGATTAAAGGTGTGCTATATACGGCTTTGTCCTATATGCACTAATGCATTACTATATAATACTAAAGGAACTTGCCCTTCTGGTTTATACCTGTGCTTCCTCTGATTTGTTATTCTTGTATACTGTGGTCACTATTAAGCAGATAAAGGTTATTTGATGTGATAGTACTGTCAGCTTGACAGACTCTAGAACCACCTGGATGGAGATGGGCCTTTAAGCATGCCTATGGAATCGTTCTGAAACCCCCCAGACTGGCACCCTGGACTGTAGAGCCAAATGATGTCGGATGTCCTTCGGTATATGTGTTGCTTTTATTGGTTAATGAATAAAGATGCTTTGGCCTATGGCAGCAGAGAATATAGCCAGGCTGGAAGAGATATAGAGAGAGAGTAGGCGGAGTCGGCGGAGTCAGTGGAGGCAGTGAGAAGCAATGTAGCTGCCAAAGGAGAAGGACACGTGGAACCTTACAGGTAGGCCAGAACCTCGTGGTGATACGCAGATTAATACAAAAGGGCTAATTTAAGATATAAGATGTAAGAGTTAGTTAATAAGAAGCCTGAGCTAATAGGCTAAGCAGTGTTGTAATTAATATAGCTTCTGTGTGATTATTTGGGTCTGTGTGGCGGGGAACAAAAGAGCACCCTTCATTTACAGATAGAGAAGGAGAATTTAGCAGCAAGCAAGCATTTGCTGCTTTCTGTTTATACAATGCAGATGCAATGTGATAATCAGCTTCCTATTCCGGTCACCATGCATCTCTGCCTGCTGCCATATCTTCTCTGCTAATATGAACTGTATCCCTCAGGAACTATAAACCAAAACTCAGCCTTTCTCCCTTTGTTGAGTACTTAACCATAGCAACAGAGAAGTAACTAGGATACTCAGACAAAGCACCATGAAACATCTATAGGTGATCAGACTGAACTGGCCAGTAAATGATTCACAGGTGAGTAGATATACACTGTGGATGCCCTAAACAAATAAATGACATGTTTCAGCCGGGATAGCACCCATGTCACTGTGGCCCTCACAACAGTGCAGAATTTACAGCTTCTACGTTGTGGGGCTAAAGTGTGTGAGCTGAGTTAGCAGAGCACACACGGCCCTGAGTTTTACAGCCAGCACCAAACAAACAATAATAAACCTTTTGAATTGTTATTTCCAGAATTTTCCATTTAATAATTTCAGATATAAGCTCACTGAAGATAAACTGTGGACACTAAAATCACAAAAGAAAGAAATTGCTATATTTCATTTTCCTAATTAGCCATTATAGGTAAAAGTATTATAAAGTTTGTCTTTGACTGAGGAAAAGGCAAATATATTAGTTATTGATTATAAAGAGTATGAACAGGCTAAAGAGATGGCTCAGTAGTTTACAGAATTTGTTCCTCCTGCAAAGGAACACACATGATGGTAGTTCATAGCCCTCTGTAACTCTGATTCAAGGGGGTCTAATGCCTTCGTCTGACTTCTGAAGGCACCAAGGACACACACAGTGCATATACATACATGCAGGCAAAACACTTTGACACATTAAAATAAAATAAAATAAAACTAAAAAAAAAATCAAGACATTAAAAAACTTTGGGTTTTGGGTGCTGTAGATAACTTGGTGGTTAAGAGCACTGGCTGCGCTTCCAGAAAACCAACATTCAGTTCCCAGCTGAACAAACACATGGCGGCTCCCAACTGTCTGTAACTCCAATTCCAGAGGGTCCAACAACCTCTTCTAGCCTCTACAGGCACTGTATATACATGGTAAACAGATGTAAATGTAGACAAAACACCCATACACATAAAATAATGATAAATAAACCTTTACTTTTTAATTGGGTTTCTACTGAACAGAGAAAAAAAATGGTATCTCCTGCAAATTTTAAAAAACAATTTTTTATCTTTAAATATTCAGAGAGAATAGCCTGCACCCATGAGTCTGCAAGAAGTGCTAACTGTGCTCAGTCACAGGGCAGTAAAATTAAAAGGAAGAGACCATGAAGGTGGAAAGGCGGCATGTTGCAGAGGTCCGGGGGAGCCCAGGGGAAAACCCGGGATGAACACCATCATGACAAATTATTTGCATGAATAAAACTGTCAAAGAACAAATAAATACTCTCTATAAAAAAAAAAATCAGGCTGACAAAATGGCTCAGTAAGTAAAGGCACTTGTCACTACACCTGGGACTTACATGGTTGGAAGGAGAGAACTAATTCTTACGGGTGGTCCTCTCACCTCTAGACATATGCTGTAGCACACACACATGAAATAAATAAATAAATGCCATTAATTTCTTTTTCTGCCAGGTGGTAGTGGTGCATGCCTTTAATCCCACCACTAAGGAGGTACAGGAAGGCAGATGGAGTTCCAGGATAGCCAGGGCTACATAGAGTAACCCTGTCTTGTGGGGAGCGGGGAGGGAATGCCAGTTAAAATCAAAGACTAAATACCTTTTCAAATAGTCTGGTCTCCTTGCAAATGTTTAGGAATCTAATGAGTGTGCCTAGCACCTTACCTCTGCAGCCATGAAAGCCAAGGTGTGCATGCCATGGGTGTAGCCTGTGACACAGCAGACAACTGCCAGTCCACAGCAGGAGAGCAGCATAGCAATCAACAAAGACAGGACTCTCCCGTGGCTGCTCATTGGTGTGGTGGGAGAGAAGGAAAGCTGCAAAACAAAACAGAGAGACAGTTCACTGCCCCACCACGGCAACCGCAGAGAATTCAAGATCAAGCTTGCTATGTTTGCTTGGGGCACTACACTAACATAGAAAAGCCCAAATTCGACCATGACCTAAATGCAATGAGTTGAGATTTTTAAAACTTTATCATTTAATTCATCAGATACAACAGACTCTATACTTTGATTCTCCAGTATCCTTCTACCATGAGATTACAATCTCTAGAAGGATGTTCAGTTATCTCCTCTAATAACATATAGGACTCAGAACAGTATCCTGGTTCTGCTGTTTCTGTTTGTGTTACTCTAATCATGGAAGATTAGAATTCACTTGCAGCCTATTAGCCTGTTAGGGAAAGAACAATGGAGAGGAATTACAGGATTACCACTCATAATGGCATGTTAATACTAGGCAAGGACAAGTGACTGCCTGGAAAAGAAACCTGGTGTTGAAATTCCTGTTGTGCTGAGTGTAGGCTACAACCAGCCCAGAAAGGAAGGCTGGAAACTCCTATTTGTAACAAGAATGAAACTCTTCTAGAGTGAGATTAACTCTGGAAGAAGTGCAATGCCATCTCCATGAACACTGAGAACAGAGAGGGACACAGGTCATAGAGTGGGCTCAACTGGGTGGCAGCACTTCGGGTGCTTGCTGTGCAGGTCTGACCTCAAGTCACAGGCTGATCTTATACCCAAACAGGAAATAGAAACAGCTCATTCAGTCTTGACACCAAGAAAACCAGCACAAACCAGTGAGAAAGAAAAGTGCCACAACCAGGGCAAAAGGAGGAGGAAACGAAACAAAACAAAAAACAGGAAACATCCAGAAAAGTTCAAGCTGTATACAATCACAGTTCCTGATCTAAGATAAGGGTGGAGGGGGTGACTACAGAGTTTGGGGGATGACAGTGAGGGCGAGGTGGCCTACAGCTGTGGCAGAAGCTCCTCCAGAAAGAGGCTGTGTCAGATGACCTAGAAGTCCCCTCTGAGTTATCCCAAGCATGCAGCCTGTGCCTTTCTCACTTTACTTCTTACATCAAACCTGGCACACATGCGACTGAGCAATCAAAGAGGTGGCTAAAAACTCACATATTCAAATCGGTCTTTGCAGAGCTGAACCATCAAGTGCAGAAAAACAAGTCCGGCAAACCAGAGGCACCACATCACCACCTCCTCCACAGTCTGGACATTCAGCACACCAAAAATGAAAATGAACTTGTAGAAAATAAAATTCCAAAACTTGTCTTTGAGATGCTAAAAAGAAAAAAGTGGGTAAAGGTGAGTTCCATCATACAAAGTCTATGTACGAGATGCTAACGTAACAAAAGCAAGAACATTCCTCACAGAATAGAGCCGGACAGCCACAAAGTCATCTCAGAACTGAAACTTGTAATCTGGAACAGCCAGGAAGTTTCAGCCAATAAAAAAGCAGTTATATTAGTCTAGTCCTTACGCAAAATATTTTAGGTTTACATGTACAGTAGAAAATATCAGCAAGGGTTATCAGTATTACTTCAATAATTTTTATTGATTTTTTTAATTTATATTATTTCTGCACTCTGACTTAATCAACAATAGAAAATATTAGATTTTCTACATAAAATATTAAGCATGGCTTGGGAGATGGCTCAGTAGGTGCAATACTTGCCACGCAGCATGAAGACCTGAGTTTGGAACCCTCGCACCCAAGTAAAAGCCAGTGGAGAAGGCACACTTGTCTGTAACCCCAGTACTGAGGGGCAGAGACAGCCAATCCTTGCAGCTCATTGGCCAGTCTAGCTAAACTGATGAGCTCCAGGTTCAGGAAAACCAGTCTCAGAAAAATAAGATAGAAAGGGCTAGAGAGAAGGTTTGTGGTTAAGAGCCTTTACTGCTCTTGCAGAATATCTGACTGGACTCCATTCCCAGCACCCACATCAGGCAGCTTACAAGGCACATTGTGCAGTAAACTGATGCAGACATATACACAAAAAGAACACAATGTTTTAAATCTTAAGGAGAAAAAAAGGTGGAAAGCAATTGAGAAAGTCCCTTAAAGTCAACCTCTGGCCTCCAGACACATGCAAATACATACACACACCCACAATGTATACAACATACACACACTACACACACGAAAATAATAAAAATTAAAAGGTCACTTGCTAGTATATAAAATATAAAAATATAAAAACAACAATAAAAAATTTAAAACTATGTCTATCCACACAGCTAAGTATAGTTGTGCCTGCCTGCAATTCCAGCACTTGGGAAGCCAATCTGGGCTAACAGAAAAAAAAAAAAAAAAAAGACCTAAAACCAAACCAAAAGCAGATTAAAAATAAAATAATGCCCTTAATATTTATTTTTTTTCTTCATCCAATATGCAATATTTTATTTTTGGACACTGTTTTTTCTCACATATTAATGTGAGAACTTTATCACTGTAGGTAAATGTTCTCTAGATATATCAGCATACTGACTTAACAGTAACTGAGAGACTCAAATTGTTTTTAATTCTCCCTATTCAAAAAATATTTTATGAAAATACATATTTGAGTGAGTTTCTAATTCAACACTATTTAAAAGAAGACTACAAAGGTCTTATTATTTTTAAGAACAGCCATCTACTTTCTAAACAGCAGTTAAGGTGTGCCATAAGCAGTAGATTATGTTATTTCTTTGCTATATTATTTTTTTAATTGTTTTATCTGTATGAATGTTTTGTCTGCGTGCTACATCTGCACCACGTGAATGCCTGGTACTCCCAGAGGTCAGAGTGCTAGAACACCCAACACTGGAGTGGTGTTGGTGTTCTAGGTGGTGATGAGCCACCATGTGGGTTCTGGGGATCAAGCTCTGGTCCTCTGCAACAGTAATAAGGTGCTGAGTCATCCAGTCCTTATCATCTTTTTTAAATTGAAACTTTCAGTTTTAAAAATTGTCACTTTCTTAGGGCAGGGGAAAAGGCAAGGGGACAGCAAATGAGTCCTAGCTCTTACAAATATTAAAATATCTGATTACCCAGCTATTGATGGAAGGGTAAGAATCCGGGTAAAGATAAGAATGAACGAATATCACTTTTTTCCTCTTTATTTTGAGACAGGCTCTCTTCATGTAGCCCTAGCTGTTCTGGAACTTATTATGTAGACCAGGCTGCCCTCAAACTCAGAGATCCACCTGTCTCTACCTCCTGAGTGCTGGGATTAAAGTCATGTGCCACCGCTCAGTGAAAACACGACTTCCAATGAGACTTTCATACACAATTTCTAAGGAGTACAAACATTTACAAGTTGAAGTTAAAGCTGGGGATACGATTTAGTGGCACCATCACTCAGGACTGGAAAGCAAAGGCAAGAAGGTCTTGAGTTTGAGGTCAGCAGGACCCCAACACAAAGAATAGAATTACTTTGAGAATTTAAATGTGACTCTAATTAGATACCTTGAGTTCAGAGAACAAAGTTAACTAGGGGGAAAAAAGAGTATCTTCTAGTTCTATCCATTGCAAAGGCAGACACCAGCAGCATTGCTCCTGCTGCCCTTACACAGTGAATACGGCTAGTGTGGACCCTGGTTCTGAACACCACACCCCAACACAGTAAGCCTGGAATCCGGGGTGAACGTCTGTTCCCTAGGCAGGGAAAGTGGAAGAACCTGAAATATCCCTGGCTGTGTGTGATTCCTGGCTGTGCCACTGTACAGTGTGGGGTCACTGACACGTCATGCTTTAGTTTTCCAAGCATAAAATAGGTCTTAGTATAACAGCCTAGTCTCACAGAATAGGTGGTGAATTAAGTGGCTTAATAAATGTAAAGTGCTTTCTTTTCTTTCTTTCTTTGAGCCAGGGCTTCTCTGTGTAGCCCTGGCTGTTCTGGAGCTCGTTCTCTACCTCAGGCTGGCATGGAACTTGGAGATCCGCCTGCCTCTGCCTCCTGAGCACTGGGAGTAAAGGAATGTACCACCACCACACAGCCTGTAAAGAGCTTTTTTTAAATGCTTTAAATATATTTAAAATCAAAACTCTCTGGCTGGGTCGATGCTCAGTGCTTATAAGCATTTGCTGCTCTTATAAAGAATACAACACAACTTTATACTTCCCAGTACCTGCACAGTAACTGACAACCCTCTGTAATCTCTAACTCCAGTTCTAGGGGATCCAGTTCCTTCTTCTAGCCTCCATGGGCACCAGACACACAAATGGTACACTTACATACATGTAGGTAAAACACTGGTATAAAAAAAAATAAAATTTTAAAAGCAGAAAGAGAGGGGCTGGAGAGATGACTCAGTGGTTAAGAGCACTGATTGCTCTTCCAGAGGACGGGTTCAATTCCTAGCACCAACATGACAGCTTACAACTGTCTGTAATTTCAGTTCCAGAAGATCTGACACCCACGGCAAAACACCAGTGCACACAAAATAAAATAACTATTTTTTAAGTAGGCTAAAATAATTCAATATGAGAGAGAGAGAGAGACCCCTCTCATGCTCTAAGGCTCTACTTAACTGTTAGTATTTATACCATTTTAGGTAGTCAGTGTCTTTGTCTCTAATGTTAGTCTTATTTTTTAAACTTTAAGCACCCACAGAGCAAATATATGCCAATTCTTAGAGTCTTAAATCAAAATAGTTCTTTTTTGTTGTCGTTAGTTTGTTTTTTGAGAAAGGGTTTCTCTGTCTAGTCCTGGCTATCCTAGAACTCACTATGTAGACCAGGCTGGACTCAAACTCAGAGATCCACTTGCCTCTGCCTTCCAAGTGCTAGATTTAAAGGCATATGTCATCCCTGCTTAGCTCTCAAAATAGTTCTTAATAAATGCTACTGGGTGGCATTAATAATAAAATAAGCCAGCAAAAAAACAGCATAAAGATGTGTTCTATACTGAAAAGGCTAAGTTGGGGGAATAACAAGAGTTTCAAATACCTGAAGATATTTACATTTACTGTAAATTTTGACCTGACACCACACACGTTAGAGAAAACAAAACACTGAAGGCCCACTGCTGCCACTCAGACAGCCTGCCACAGGCCTGGGCCATTTCTAGCTCAGAAAGAATGAAGAACCAAGTATCATATGGAGCTTCTGAGCCAGAAGTAAGGATAATCCCAGCAAGGGTGGCTGAGCCGTGAGACTGCGAGTTCAAGGGCAGTCTTCTCTACAAAGCAAGTTCCAGGCCTGCAGAACTACATAGCAAGGTCCTGTTTCAATAAAACAAAAAATCGTGGAGAAATAGTTACAATGGGATAGACTAGCTATCAAGAGTATAATTAGGGCTGGAGAGGTGGCTCAGAGGGTAAGAGCACTGGCTGCTCTTCCAGAGGTCCTGAGTTCAATTCCCAGCAACCACATGGTGGCTCACAACCATCTGTAATGAGACCTGGTGCCTTCCATACCAGCAGTACATTGTATGCTTAATAAATAATTAAATATTTAAAAAAAAGAGTATAATTAAAGTATTTTATCAAGGCTAACTTTTCTAATTTTTATCACTGTGCTGTGAATACTCAGGAAGTTATCCTTGCTCTTGGAACATATTCTGAAGTATCTGGGGTAAAACTGTATGATATCCAGACTTAATTCCAAATGGATCAGAAAATCTATATAAGCAGGAAGTGACTCCAAGGACTAAAAGATGGCTCAGTACTACAAGCACTGATGACTGAGCCCCCAGTTCAGTAAAGAACCCCCAGCTGAGACATTCAAGTAGAGAAATAGGGGCGGACACTTAAAATTCTCCTCTAGCTTCCATATGTGCCAAGTATAGGTGAGCACATTTATATACGCAACACACTCTCACACACACACGAATAAAACTAAAAAGTGACTCTGGATAAAGCGCATCTGGGAGTTCTTGGTAGAATTCATGGAACTTTTCTATATACTTGAAATTACACCAAATTTAATAGTGTTTTTAAATTTTCTTTGCAAGAATCTGATTGCTTGCCAGGCAGTGGTGGCGCACACCTTTAATCCCAGCACTTGGGAGGCAGAGACAGGCGGATCTCTGGGAGTTTGAAGCCAGCCTGGTATACAAGAGCTAGTTCCAGGATGGGCACCAAAGCTACAGAGAAACCCTGTCTCGAAAAACCAAAAAAAAAAAAAAAAAAAAGAATCTGATTGCTTACCTGTCTCTCACTCACTCGAAGAGGACCAAACACAATACACTGGATAAGCTTAGCCACCAACATCAAAACACAGCAAGCAGTGTTCACCAAAACCTGTACACATATCAAAGAAAGAAAGGAAGTTTAGTTCTGGTGAAATACAAACACAGTGTCATGTTTCCTATGAGGAATTAGACGGCCATTCCCAGAACAGAGTCTTCCTGGTTTTCTACCAGTACAAACTAAATGCTATCAAAGCTAAACAAGGATGGGACGTGGGGAAAGGAGCACCAGCTTCACAGCTCACTGAGTCAGACCCCTGTCCCAGTGGGTACCCTTCAGCAGACCACCCTTCCCTTCCAACTTGACAGGACACAACAGAAACTCTGCTGTTTCTGTAAAACTGTATGTACCAAGCTTGGCACGATGTCACACACCTGGAATCCACACATTAGGAGAGCTGAGGCAGGAGGACTAGAAGCCCAATCCAGACACCGTCTCAATAAATAAACAAATAAATAACCATGCAGAAGTATGTGCCTTCGTTCCTACATGAACACTAAGGTAGCTGTTGGCTAACTGGTCTAGAAGTCATCATGATCAGTAAAATCCAGAACTCAAAAATGCTGCCCTGACAAACAGGGAAGGGTAGGAAGACACACGGTCTGGAAAAAAAGTCAGGACTACAGAATGGAAGAATACTCTGTGACACCAGTGTCAAAATCAAGGCATTCTTCCACTTGCTGAGAAAACTTCCTTCTTGAAAATAATTTTAAAATGGTATTTTCAGACCTAAACAGCAAATGGGCAAGTCATCTTTCCCTTACTTTGGCTCCTGCCATTGTTTGGAGATAGATTCTCATGCCCCCCCAGGTTGCCCTTGAACTAACTTCCTATTCTCCTAGCTCCAGTTCCTAAGCTCTAGGATGATAGGCTTGTGCCACCACGTCCATCTGGTTGTCCCTCTACTTTTAAAAGCAAACTATAATGGGCGAGGGAGGGAGAGAGGGAGGGAGGAGAGGGAATATGATGAAAAGGCCCTGTAAGACAGCAACCCTCACATCCCAGCAGGCTGCCTCTGTATCTCCCAGCACACACTCGTGTGGCAGAACACACACTGGAGATCTAACTCAGTACAAAAAGATTCAATCATGTTTAGTTCTATTCTATTGCCAATGGGGCCAAGAAGATATTTTTAAAGGAATAAAACAAAAATAGTTCCACCTTGGGGAAAGAACTATTTGGTATTTAAATCCTTTGATTAATCAGGTGGGGAACCCAGCTCAGAACAACCCAGTGCGAACCTTCAGTCCCAGCACTCGGGAGGCAGGGCAGGCAGATCTCTGTGAGTTCAGAGTTCCAGGCCAGCCACAAACAAAACAAACCCCAGAATTATAAGGAACTTTCAGTTTGGTCCCAGCACACATGTTGAGCAGCTCACAACTGCCTGTAACTTTAGGTCTAAAAAAATCTATCATTGCTGGCCTCCATGGGCACAGCGTAGACACACATACATACTTAATATGAAATAAAATCTTTATAAAATGGAGTGGGCTAGAGATGGCTCAGCAGTTAAGAGCACTGGCTATTCTCCTAGAGGACATGGGTTTGATTGCCAGCATCCATGTGGTGTCCCACAACTGCCAGTCTCAAAACCAACACCTTTCACTGCCACACACAAGTGGTAGACAAACATACCATGCACACAGGTAAAACACCCATACACATAATACATAAAATCTCAAAATTTTTAATAATTTTTATTTATTTAAATAATAAATAAACTGACACCTGACAATGCTCATTTGTAAGGCACTGATGTAGACTTGTAAGAGGAGCACTTCCCTTGGATTTGCCAGTCAGTGAGAATTTCAGTCATATAAAGCAGAGGAAATGTCACCCACAACCACAACCCTCATACCAAATCTGTCTTCAACAGGCAAATGGGGTATTTTTAAAAATCAGCTAAACCCCCCAGCTTAACTGCAAGCTGTTTTTAAAAAAGGCTCTTCCTGGTTTACTCGGCATCACATGAGTTCAAACACACAAATGCAACACGTTCAGTAAGTGCTCAAGGACAGGAGAAAGGTAGAAAACGAAGACCTTGAACCTGAACTCAAAAATCAGACTTAGAGTCTATCATTACTTCTCTATCCCAAACAGCACCACTGTACCAAAGCCATAAAACAAAACTTAATTTTATCACTTTCAGTTAAGCTCTTTAAAGTTTTTGACTTAAAAAATATGTATAAAAAGTTTCTTTGGAGGGTGGAAAGATCGCTCAGCAGTTAAGAGCACTTCCTGCTCTATCATAAGCCCTTCTTCAAGTCCCAGCAACCGCGTGGTGGTTCACAGGCATTGGGACTTCAGCTTCAGGGCATCCAACACCTTCTTCTGGCCTCCACTGGACCTGCACTCACACTGGACGTGCACACGCACACGCACACGCGCGCGCGCGCACACACACACACACACACACACGATTTTTCTTCAGT
This sequence comes from Microtus oregoni, assembly GCF_018167655.1. Lineage (NCBI taxonomy): Eukaryota > Metazoa > Chordata > Mammalia > Rodentia > Cricetidae > Microtus > Microtus oregoni. Next base: position 57,589,607 of record NW_024543063.1, on the reverse strand, counting down.
TTTTTTTTTTTGAAAAGTTCCAATTTATACTGTCTCCCACCTCCAACAGCAAGTCTCTCATGGATAAACATTTCTATTTTAATCTAAATGGGAGATTTGAAAATTAGCATGTCTAAGTAAAACAGGGCTTGAAAAAGCATATGGAGTCACTCCTGGTGACAGACCTACAGTACGAACTACATGAGAGGCTCAAACAGGAGGGCTGCAAATTCAGGGCTACTTAACTAGACCCTCCCTCAAAGAACAGAGGAAAGGGAGGGAAGAAAAGGAGGGGCAGGAAAAAGTATATAGCCACTGGGAAGAAAATGTATTAAAAAAATAACATCCATAAGAAAATGAAACCAACAAAGATATGGAAGAATTAACACTGTTTGAAGGTTCTGAATAGTGCTTTCCTACAATACTGCAACGTCTATGGATGATTCTATATCTAGTTACAGAGAAAAGTCTTGCAGCTGAAGGTTAAAAGCATTTGTTGCTCTTGCAGAGGACCCACTTAGCTCCCTACACCCATATAATGGTTCACAGCCATCCAGAACTCCAGAGACTCTAATGCCACCTCCTGCCCTCCAAACGCACTAGGCATGCATGTGGTGCACACTAATACATTCCGGCTAAACATTCATACCCATAAAATAAGCCTTACAATTTTTAAAGAAAATGTCTTAACTTCACAAGTATTGTGTCTTTCCAATAAACGCAGTGACTTCTCAAACTCAGCTGCAAATATAACTGTGGCACCAAGCATGTGGCCCAGGTCTACAGTCCTGTCACTGGAGGCTGAGGCACAAACACTGGCGTTGAGAGTGGGCAGCTCAGACTTGGTCTCCAAAATCAGAAAACAAAAAGAAACCAAACACACTTGAAGAACTCAAAGGGTCCTAGCTGGAGCATTCTTCCTTTCTAGCATATGCCAAATCAGATACCTTTGACATTCTTGCAGAATTGACACCAGCTCAGATTTCCAGCCCCAGAACTATGGAACAAACTGAGTCTCCAAGAACCATAAAGATCAAAGCTTAGCACTCGGGAGGAAAAGGCAGGCAGATCTCTGAGTTAGAGGCCAGCCTGGTACAGAGTGAGTTCCGGAACAGGAAGGGTTCGTTACACAGAGAAACCATGTCTCCAAAAATATAATAAAATAAATAAAAATAAAAAACACCTTCCCCCCCCAAAAAAAACAAACCCCGCACGAAGCTCAGTTGCAGCAAGCCTGATCTGAGCAGCCGCTTCCTTTTCGCTCAGACAACAGTGAAGAGCTATTTTAATATTTTATCTGCTCTGTACAGCTTACTAATTTTTTCTCACAGGCAGAATCCAAACAAGCTAAAAGGCTTCGCCTGTATCATAGCAGAAAAATGGAGCACGAGTCCATCACTGAAGGCTTCACTGAATAAACACTCATCTACGTGAGGCACTAACATCAGCCCAGGAAGGGATACGTACTTGGTGTGTCAAGGTAACTTTAGATAAAAATTCAAAGGCGCATCCAGGTCACAAGGGGGGGGGGGCAGGTGAGTTTTCACATGTATACATGTATAATCCATAGAAATGAACTGTGTAAACTACTTGAGACAACCTGGATGTTTCGTAGGTTACCACTTCAGGCCAGCACCAATTACAAAACCCTGGCAATGGGAAACAAGTGGCCGGAGACCTACTTTCACTGGCTATCACGTTGGTTTCCTCTGACCTTTGAATTACGAAATTTGTAGCCAAGCGGTGGTAGCACCCAGGAGGCAGAGGCAGGCGGAGGGAGCACTATGAGTTGGGGGCTAGCCTGATCTACAGAGTGAGTTCTAGGACAGCCAGGGCTGTTATACCCAGAAATTCTGTCTCAACAAGAAGAATAAAAGAAGAAGTATGAACTGGTAGAATCTGTCCTTTAAATTCTTATGTTTAGAACTGACCTGGCCAGTTCTGAAATTCCACCTACTTTTCTCACCGCATGTGGCAGAAGAGTGAGAACCCCAAAGAAGGCTGTCAAAAGCACAGCCACAAGCTACAAGTTAGCCTGGGCCCCACACCTGGTGCTAAGTAAGAGCTTCAAAGGTTTCTCACCTCCTTTCTCACAGCAGGGCTACCTCCTGGTACCCCAGGTACTACTTTTCACCCTCTCAATCTCCCTTTCAAGTCGGTAGAGCTGCCGAGGTCAGGGAGCGCTCTGCAGAACTCCTCCCCAATACTGTTCGCCCCAGTTCACAGCTTAGGCCCCTTGCCACCTCGCGGCTCAGTGTCCACGGCACCCGCTCCGGTCCTTCCCCACCTCCAAACCCCACCGGGTGCTGTGTGTGCTGCGGCCATCACCTCGCCTGTTTCGCCTTATTTACATATGAATCATGTGAGGGTAGGGGAAAGTGCTCTTCACAGCTGTGTCTTCCAGAGAGCTGAAAATAGCATCTCTGAAAGGTTCTGAACTGAGTGTGCTAATACAAAACCTCCTGCAAGGCTGAACTGTGTTCTACAAAGAGTTCTGGGGAGCCTAACGCACAACACAGTAACTAATAAGATTTGCAGCTGACAAAAGCCCAGTTCTTGCCCATCTAGCTTGACCTTGGCAGGTTTTCATTTTTGTTTTTATTGGGGAGTACTATATAAATGCCCATGAGTGGGGCTCAAGAAGCATCCACAAAGGCCCACCCCACAGTCACTCAGAAACGCTAGCTGTCAGGCCACAGGGGAAGTGTGCTGGGGGTGCAGGAACAAAGCTGCTCCAGCACAAAGTGGGTGCAAGATGATAAAGAAAGTTCTGGGCACGTAAGAGAAGTCGGGGCAGCCACGGGACGCCAAAAACGAGCAGGTCAAAACTCCAGAAGAGGTGGAAGAAAAACTGCACCAAGTTCAACTGAGAAATAATAATGACTGGGGGGGGGGGAGATGACCAATTTGCATGCGGCAAGACTGTAGGAAGAAAAAAAAAACATTTCTTAAAAACGATTCTCAGAAAAACCAAAAGGCCTTGGGTAATGTTTTATGAAGCGGTATTAACTTTGGAATTTGAACATGGGTTCTGCAAGAAGAAATTTATGATTAAGAAAAAATCATTAAACAATACTACTGTCTGTTCTATGGCTACAATAGTGGTTCCTGTTGAGCGTCCTGCTATCTCAGGCTGAAAAGAGCGCCTCAAGGACTGCCCTACAGTCTTCGCGTCGGTAGAAAGCTCTCGCCACGGAATTCTAAGTTGTTTACCCTGCCACACAAATGCACAGCGATCTGAAATTAAACAAGATGTGATGTGAACTGAATTCTTTCCTCCATTTGGTAAAGAACGGCTCATCTCTACACATGGGGAAGAGAAATGGGAACTTCACTCTTCACTGCCTCCTGTTAAACTATTTATCAAAGGACTGGGAGCTTAATCTACAGCCCCCGGAGTTCACAAATCCCTCTGCCTCCTGATGAAGCACAGTGGGAGTAATTATAACAAATGAGTTGCTGGTAATTCCACTAACTTAGAATATTAACCCCTCAGTCATTCTCAGCTTGCTCTAGGCGCCAAGCGAGAACTCCGAGAAGATCCCACAAGCCATAGTAAATCCAAGTGACAAATTTTAAATCCTAGAGCAACTTTTTCATATTTCCGAGGGTTTACAGACGAGCCATTCAAGTGCAAGGTGAGAGCAAAATTTCCGCACATCTGCCCAGCCAGAAATGATGTAATAAACGAAGACAGTACTTGTGCCATGTGAACGTTGCTTATCTCGCCCGGACAGAACAAACTAGAAACCTTGTTTGAAAATGGACCACTAAGGGAGAAATCGAGTTCAAAGCAGACGCTGCCGCACCGATCAGAATGTTTTGCTGCCTTCAGTCACCAGAGGGAACAGTCACCAACCACCAGGTAAAAGAAAAAGGACGCAGCTGGTTTGTTTGCTTCGTTCCACAGCGCCCGCCGGAGGGTAATCCATTACCAAATAGCAACCTTTCAAAGTTGTCTTCTTCTTTAGTGTTAAATGTCTGTCCCAACCCGTCCAAACACTTAAAATGTCCCCTAACTCTCGGCCCTCGCTTCCTCAAAAACCCGCCCACAACAGCTCGGGCGCCACTGGCCCCGGCTCTTGCCCCGCTGCCCTGGAGTCCGCGGGCCGGGCCCGACCGCCCTTCCGTGGGCCGGCAGTTCAGCCGGGCGACCCGGCCCCTTCCCTCCGCGGCTCGCCGTGCTCGGAGCACCGCGAGGAGCACCGCGAGGAGCACCGCTCGGCCTCCAGCCCCGTGACCCCCCTCCCCCCGCCGCCACCGGCCTCCTCAGCCCGGGTCAGCGCCCGACCACGCCCCCCGCGGATAAAGGGTGACATGGCGGCCCCCGCTCGCTCGACCGCCCGCCCGCCCACCCGCCCGCGCCCGGCCCGCAGCTTCGCTCACCCACACGAACAGGCTGTCCGACAGCAGGTACTGGGCCACGTCGCGGGCCCGGGGGCCGCCGGCGGCCAGACGCGGCGGCACGAGCGCCTCGGGCTGCAGCGGGGCCGTTAGCGGCTCCGGCTCGCCGGACCCGGCCTCCGGCTGGCTGAGGGCCCGGTAGGCGCTGACGATGGTGCCGAGCAAGGCCAGGCCGCTGAGGCCCGTGTAGGTGCGGAGGCTGGGCCACGGGAAGCGCTCGAGGAAGAGCAGCGGCATGGCGGCGGCGGCGGGCTCCGGCGCCCGGGGCTCCCCGCGCTGCGGCCAGGCGCCTGCGGCGGCCTCGCGAACGGCGGCGCCCACGGGCTCTGGCGTCGCTGCCGCCGCCGCCGCGCCGGGCCGGGCCGGGTCGCTCCTGGCTGCTCGCGCCGCTCCGCCCCGCGCCGCTCCCGCTGCTGCCCCTGCCGGCGCGGAAGAACCTCGGCGGACTCGGGGCGGGCTGCCGCCCCTAGCGGGACGCGGGCGGGACAGGCGCGGGGGCGCGGCCTTCGTCCCCCGCCCCCAGCGGGCGCGCCACAGCCCCACGGGCCCCGAACCGGGCCTAGAGCCCCGCGTCCCGGCGCCCTGCAGCATCCTTGGCGACCCTGGGCCCACTGACGCCGCGGACGCGCCCCAGCCGGACTCCGGAGTGAACCCGGCCCGTGGGCAATGACGGCAGGCCTGTGTGCGTGGCCGGGCGGCAGGGTGGGGTACCCAGGCCCCTGGCCCCTTGTCCCTTGTTCCTCCCAGGCAAAGCAGGTAAACGCGTCCCACCATCCTGTGGGCTTCCCTGGTGTCCTCAAGAGGGAACATGATGCTTAGGAAATAATAGGAGCCTTGGCCACCTCTTTAATCAGATCCTAAGTCTCTGTTTACAAATAGCCGCGAGTAGACTATTTTTAAAACGGAGATAGTTTAACAGGAAATAAAAATATGCTCCCTCTTATGCTACAAGTAGAATGTAAAATGGTACTGGGCTTCTTGGGAAATGACTGTTCCTCGAAGTTAACCAAAGAGTGACCATTTGACTTGGCAGTTACCTGGCTTAAAACATCTAAGCAAGCCCGGCGATGGTGGCACACGCCTTTAATCCCAGCACTTGGGAGGCATAGGCAGGCGGATCTCTGGGAGTTCGAGACCAGCCTGGTCTACAGAGTGAGTTCCAGGACAGGCTCCAAAGCCACAGAGAAACCCTGTCTCGAAAAAAAAAAAAAAAATCTAAGCGAAATGAAAACGTACAACCACACAAAACTACCACACAGAGGTTGACAGTAGCATTATTCCTAGTAAGTCAGAGGGGGGAAACTCCAATGGAATATCGTGTTTGAAAATGAAGTATGTATACATGCTACAATATAAGAGAGTGTGGAGATATGGCCGAGTCATGCCACACACAGTATCTAAGCAGTATGCAATCCTACCCATATGGCAACTACATGGAGAGTAAAGGGGAGTATGAGCGAACTGGAGGTGAAAGGTTGGGGTACTAGTTTCCTGAAGCGATGATGTTCTAAAATTGTTGTTATACACCTATTACACTAAAAGACACTGAGTTATTCACTAGAAGCAGCAAGTTAGGTCTCTGTATATGAAGTACATAAAATAACCTGGGGTATACGCTTCCTACTCGAATTCTCAAGCCAGGTAATAGTGCCTATCCCAGAATGTATGCTCTGTAAATAGCTTGTGAGCTTTCCCAAAATTTCTATAGGGGCTAAATTGCCTTTAAAGTATTTTTTCCTGCCAAATATCCTAGGTCCATAGATTTTGTCTTGTTTTTTGAGACAAGGTTTTTCTTTGTAGCCTTGACTGTCCTGAAACTCACTCTGTAGACCAAGCTGGCCTTCGAGATCCGCCTGCCTTTGTCTCCCAAGTACTGGGTTTAAAGGTGTGCGCCACCACTGCCTGGCTCTATTTCTACTCATAGAAGTAGTAGTCCATAAAATTTTTTAATCTGAAAATTAGACACCACTTTGTAATAATTCTTAAAAACACCTTGTTAAAAGTCTTCATATGCTTAAGTTCTCTTTGGTTGTCTCCCCAGTCATTTGCAAGATAGCTCAGCAGCAGATAAAGCATTTGCTACAAATCCTAGTGACCTGGGTTTGATTCCCATAATTCCCAGAAGTTATCCTCTGACTTCCGTATTGTGTGCACACACGCACACTCACGTAAAAATAAAACACTGAGTGTTGTGGAATATTCGTTGAAAATGTGTTACATTCAGTTTATGCTGTCGAATATTTGTTTATTGATGCAAAGATGCATTGCATTCTTTTATGTTGCATTTGTTTAACTCTGTAAAGCTGTGTTACTTTGCCTGCCTAAAACACCGAATTGGTCCAATAAAGAGCTGAACGGCCAAGCTAGGCAGGAGAGAGAAAGATGCAAGACTGGCAGGCAGACAGAATAAATAGGAGGAGAATGCTAGGGAAGAGAGGGAGGATGCCAGGGGCCAGCCACACAGCTATCCACGGAGTAAGAAGGAAAGAAAGATATATAGAATAAAGAAAGGTAAAAAGCTCAGAGGCAAAATGTAGTTAAATAGAAACAGGATAATTTAAGTTAGAAAAGCTGACTAGAAACAAGCCAAGCTAAGATTGGGCAATCATAACAAGAATAAGTCTTCATGTGTTTATTTAGGAGCTGGGTGGCAGACCCCCAAAGAGAAAACAAAACAAAACAATAACTACAACCTTAACACTATTGTCCAAATAATGGAAAGCTTTATTCTGAAGAAATGAGGATGGTAATTTCCCAGGGAAGTGTTCTACTTCACAAGGTCAGATCTGAGTCACCGTGATTTTTAAACCATACACATTTGTGATTCACATCTGATCCAAACCACAAAAGAGTAATATTAGATCCCAAACTTGTCCTCTTATATTGCCAATAACAGAGCTGCCTTTTTAATCTCAGAAGCTTGGGCTTTCTGAAAGTCCAACATGTGTAACAAGTGAAGTTAATCCAACCCAGCTGCATTTTACAAGATTGCAAAAGACTTTAAATGTTTTTTGGGTTGTGTGTGTGTGGTTTTGTTTGTTTTTGCTAGAAGAGTCTTTGTTCTATTTCTTTTCCCTTCAAAAAAAGTTCTTTGCCCCTCATCCTTCTCTCAAGGAGCTGTTTGAGACACTTGTTCTTACTCTAACCCAGTCTGGCCTCCAGCTTGAGGCAGTTCTACCTGAACCTCCTAAATGTTGGAGGATGACAGGCATGAACCATTACACCCAATGAGCTCCCATCTATCTCTATCTCTGCCTCCCCTTCTCCCTCTCCTGTCTCTGCATTACTAGAAGGTTTATTTTTAATAGGGTCTGGATAGTTTTGAACTAAAGTGACAAGCCTGCCTCAACTTGTGGAGTATGCCACAGAGTAAGTACCAGTCTTATGATTGGTTTTGTGTTTTTCTTTCTTTTTTTTTTTTGTTTTTTTTTTTTTTTGTTTTTTTTTTGTTTTTTCGAGACAGGGTTTCTCTGTGGTTTTGGAGCCTGTCCTGGAACTAGCTCTGTAGACCAGGCTGGTCTCGAACTCACAAAGATCCGCCTGCCTCTGCCTCCCAAGTGCTGGGATTAAAGGCGTGCGCCACCACCGCCGGGCTGGTTTTGTGTTTTTCAAGAACAAACCCTATAAAGTCTTTTTAAAGACTTATTTATTATGCATATTTATGTGTCTGTGCCTGCATGAATTTATGTTTAACGTGTATGCAGGTGCCCACCAGGTTTCAGATCCTCTGGAACTGCAATCACAGGCAGTTGTGAGCTGCCATGTGGGTGCTGAGATTCAAACCTGGGTCTTCTGCAAGAGTAGCCAGTGTTCTTAAACTGCTGAGCCATCTCTCCAAAGTCTTAACCAAAAGCCAGATTACAGTAGTTCACACTTATAATCCTATAGATGAAGAAACAGTCGCTAATGATATGACAGTATATAGTCAACACACTGTGTTGTGACTTTCAGTATCCTAGGCTTTGGGCTCTGAATCCAGTGACTCCATCAACTGCAGGTAACTGAATCTACTAAGGACATGCTAAGGGACAAGAAAAGAGTGGGAAGGGGAGGACAGCATCCACAGCTACTATGCCAAGCTGGTCCCTTACCCAGTGGACCTGAACACGGATAAGGAAACATCAAGTTTAGCACCCCACCACACAGGACTATCCCAAACAATTAGTTGTTCAGTTTTAAATGCTTTTATTGAAATAAGAACTTAAAAAAACAATGACCATTTTAGTCAAACTTTGGCTTTACAAATATAAAAATATAACCAAAACTCCAGTTTCTTTATACATTCCTATAAACAAACCAGGAAAGTGCTCAAAGCCACAACTGTAAATGGTACTTGTGTGTGTATATATATATAACCAGCTTTTCTGTTTGGGAAGAACATGGATGGAACCCAGAGCTTTCTAGGCAAGCACTCTCACTGAACAACATTGCTAGCAAAAGAAGTTTTTGAACACATTACTCTTTCTCTCAACAGAACAGTATAATTTATCCATTTCTCCAATTTAGCTCTAGCCTTTATCCCTTAATACCACTAAAATACATTTAGCTGGCTTAATCTTCATACATCTGGGGTTTTCTGTTGATGTTTTTTTCTCAAAATAGGCATATATGTATGTGTTAATATTAAGTTGAATTTAATGGCTCAAACTGAATCAGAGCTTATATTTAAACGGAGGCAAACTTGAGTGAATCCAGTTTAACCCAAGTGATAGCTAACAAGTGGAATGTTTTAGAGAATCAAATCTTAAGCTACAGAAGCTGAATAAGCTTCTTTAACAGTGTAGCACAGAAAACTGAAAATTCTCTGCATCAGTCAGCACTCTACATGCTGTTCCAAACACTAAGAATTAGTAAAAGCTTCTAAGTTTGAGGAGCTCAGATATGGAGAGGCTACTCAAGCATTTCATCTCAACTGACAAAGCAGGTGCTTTAAAAATGAAGTTCGGGGGCTGGAGAGATGGCTCAGCGATTAAGCTCTTCCAGAGGTTCAATTCTCAGTACCCATGTGGCAACTCACAACTGGAACTCTATTTCCAGGAGATTTGACTCCTTCAAACTAAAGAACATAAAGTTAAAAAAAACCAACTAAGTTCCAAAATAAAAAATGAAATCCTAAATACCATTACTCCCTTGTACACTGAGGGGTGCTCAAACACGAGGGAACATGGGAATTCTAGCAGGCCTTTCTTTAGAAGAGCCAGGAGGGCTGGAGACAGCTCAGTGGTTAAAAGCAGTAGATTCCCAGCATTCACCTAGCAGCTCACAACTGTGTCTAACTACAGTCCCAGGAGAGCTGATGCCCTCTTCTGCCGTCCATGGACACTGTACACCTATTATGGTGCAGAGATGTACATGCAGGCATCACATCCATACATACTTTCTTTAAAAAGAATACAAACTAATGTGCAGAGTCTATGCCATTTAAGTGTTACCTACTCTTTTTATTATTTGTGTTTCTGTGTGGCCCTGGCTGACCTTGAACTCAGAGACCCACCTGACTCTGCCTCATGAACCACCTAGTTAGTAGTGCTATTTCTAAAGAAAAAAGATTTCACAGTAGTCTTCCATCTCTTCTCCAACAGGGTAGATCAATCCTAAACATGACTTTAAGCAATTAAGTTTTTCATTTTCTCCCTTTACTCATTTAAACATTTCCTAGGGTCACTTATTTTTGTATAGAGCATGTACTACTAGCATTAGTGAGGAAATAACAAGAGTGCTTTCATTTTTAAGAAATTAGGTTAAAAATGTCAGTTGTTCAAAGGCTTATTTTAACTCTCCATCATTTAGCATGTATGTCATTGGAATGACCCTCTAAGACTTATGTCCTAAGTGATGTTACATATCAAAAAAACTGTAACACATGTGCTCTTTTTGAGTACTTTAAAGAACACATGAAATCTGAACCCCTCTAATTCCTCTCGACTCTTTGGGAAACAAAAGTATTGGGATTCAACTGTAATTGACCAAAGGCTTTAAAACTTGTGATGGGAATTTTATTTAAAACCAGCTCCCTTACATACCAAGGTTAGAACACCAGGTAACTTAAAGCTCTCAGAATGAATGGCTTGCTCAAGCACTTAACAGTTGGAAGAAGTGACCAGGTATTTCTGGGTCAAAGTTTAAGTTACAATGGACAAGAGTAGATTTGAATCAGATGACTCTTCCAACTCAAGAACTGCTTTCTGCCAGCACCCTACATCACAGGCAGGAGAAAGTTCCTCCCTCCACCTTCCCAGAACTGCAGCAATGACACCTGAGGTGCAGTAGCATCTTACTTGAGTGCCCTATAATGGAAGATGAGCCTTGTCAACCTGTCCTTGTCTACCTTCCCCAATCTGAAGGATTTGCTGGACTAATCAATAAAACCATGCTAAACTAGGAAGATGCTAACATAAACCACTGGGGCAAGGCTTTTGGGTCCTGAGGGAAAGGAGTGTTCAAGGAGCTAGTGGCTTTTCAGAGGAAGTCAGTTACTCTTGGTCTTGTAGAATACTGCTTACCCACAATGAAGCATGGGCGGTTAATCAGTGCCACAACTACATGAAAGGGTGACATGACTCTAAACTTAATTCCTTGTTCACTCTTGACCTGTCAAAGCTAAACAGAAGACTGTACTAACATACATGTGCTATGCTATTGCCCAATATTCAGGAGACAGGCCCAGTAGTGGATACCATAAAACAGGAGAACCAATCAAGCTTACTTCTCCTATTAACAACTTGATACACCTTGTAAGACTTTCATTACATTAAGCCTACAGGCGACAAGTCTGCAATAAGCAACTACACTGACCATAAGTAATGACACAGCCAGCCAAGTCTTTTGCCCTTTTTTAAAATTTTTGTAAGTGTTTTGCCTACATGTATATAAATATGGACCACATGCATGCTTGGTGCCCAAGGTCAGCCATGTCAGATCCCCTGGAACTGGAATTACAGATGGCTGTGAGCCACCATGTGAGCGCTGAGGACCAAATCCAAGGCATGCATAAAAATAGAGGTGCTCTCAACTAATAAGCCAACTCCCCAGCCCTTAAAACTTCTTTTTGAGTCAGGATCTCACTATGTGATGGCTGGCCTGGAACGCAGTGATCTGCATGCCTTTGCCTCTGGAGTGCTGAGATTAAAGGTGTGTGCTTCCATACCCAACCATCTTTGTCCTAAAACTTTATTCCCCTAACTAGGCATTGTCCTAGAAGTTTAAATTTGCTATTTTCTCTTAGGCTGACAACACCTGTCCTGACCTCTAGAATCTAGATGATTCAGACTATTCCTCTGTATTGTGTTTTGAGGTAGGGGCGTGCTAGGTAGCTTGGCTATCCTGGAATTCTTGGTCCTCCAACATTAGATTCCCAAGTGTACCACCATACCCAGCCTATTCTAAATATTTTTAAAAAGCTTTACTGATTGATGAAATCAAGGTTTTTATCAGTACGTATACAACACATCACTGTAACCTGATGTTATTTTTGTCACGGCTTAGTAAGCAATCACAGCAGTACAAAGTCACTATCCCTTATACAGAGCAAAGTACTGCACTGAGTTCTAAACGGACCTTTTAATACCAATTCCTGTGGTTTTCAGCTTTACCTAATCTTAATGGTTTCCCAATGTGTAACATCTTTTGACTTGAGAAGTAAGGCCTAGACAGTTATATACTCATCAGATAATGGGAATTTTTTATAACAGAACTCACTGGAGTTTAATTTGGTACACACTAAGCCTTGGAATTAATCAGATAAATTTAGTTCCCCAGAGAATTGGAAAGCCCTCATTACAAACACCTGTAACAGTCTCAGACTCTATCCTATTGGAGCAAAAGGCCCATTAAGCTCAACTTATCTAAACCACAATCATGTTTCAACATTCCCCAGTCTAAAGCAGGGAAAAAAGGATCCTCAACTATAAGATTTTTCAGAGTTTAATGAGAAACTTAAAAAAATAATAATAATACAAATAGGAAGTTCACCTTTTTTAATGTTGTACAAAAACATATGAGTAGAACAAACAATTAATGAACACTGTCACATGTTTACACCACTACCTAGTTCATATTAATTTTACTCTTCAAACAGGAAGGAGGTGGCCATTTAGGGAAAACCAAAAATTCTCTACAATTCTTCTTCTATGTGTGTAAGCTGTGCTCACAGAGACGGCTTCGTTACTTCTGTGTAGGAATTCAGTTGTATATAAAATTGAACCTGAGTTTAAAAACAAAAACAAAAACAGAAAACTAATTAAAAACACTATTAGTTATACAGTTTCCACTTCCAACAAGGAAAGCACTTCCCTCCTTGGACATATTTAGCATTTCTATTAAGACAGTTTGCCCTCACTGGTCATGCTTACACAAGTGCAGCTGAATACTTACCATGAGAAACTTTAATTTGGTTAATTATGAACTACAAAAGTTCCTTAAAGGCACAAAAAGTTGTTACAAGTCCTTTGCTGTGTGCACACACATGCTCATGTACATTACCTGACATAGAAAGAGGCCAAAGTAGAGGAGCAGAAGCTGAAGGATGATTAGTGACAAAGTAAAAGGCCAATTCTGCACTCACCAAGCTTCCATAAAAGCTAACACCATCACTAGGGTGATGGTGAACAGGTATTAAGTAGTCCTAGGTACTATGCTCTAAGCACTTTTCTGTGTTATCTGACTTGGTCCCCACAATCATATGAAGAAACTACCATCCTCATCTGTATATGAAGTATATGGCAAACAAATATAAGAGTTTGTCCAAACTTTTACTACCACCAAGTATTAAAAGGGCAGAAAAGATGGCTCGGTGGTTAAGGGCATTGGCCGCTCTTCCAGAGGACCCGGATTAAAGTCCCAGCCCCCACCTGGCAGCTCACAACTCTCTATAACTCCAGCTCCAGAGGATTCAACACCTTCACACAGATCTATATGCAGTCAAAACACCAATACACAAAATAAAAAGTGGGATCCAAGTCCGAACACTAATTGCACAATCAACAAAATTTTATTTATTAAAAGCAAGTGCAAGTTAGAGAATGAAAAGTGTGTGTGCACACATGTGAGCACAGTGCCAGAGGCAGTTATGAGCTACCCAGCCAGGGTGCTGGGAACTCAACTCATATCCAGTGCAAGAGCAGTATACACTCTTAACCACTAAGCCATCTCTCCAGTTCTTTTTCCATATTTTTCTCCATATTCTTTTCTTCTTTTGTTTGACAACGTAACCCTGGCTGGCCTAGAACTTATTATGTAGAGCACGCTGGCTTTGAACTCATGGTACACTACCATGACCAACCTTAACTGTTTTATCTGTAGTTGTTATCCATGGTCAGCTTTAAGAAACTCATAATACAAATCAATTTTAAAGATGCACACTCAAGTGAAGCATGGTGGAGCACACCTTTAATCTTAACACTCCAAGGCAGAGGCTGGCGGATCTGAGTTCTTGGCCAGCATGGTCTACATAATGAGTTCCAGGACAGTCAGGGCTGTATAGAAAGATCCTGTTGCAAAAACAAAACCAAACCAAAACCCACAAACCACACCCCAATACACACACACACACACACACACACCACCTATCTGCTTCAAAATTCAGATTCCAGATAAAACTATAGGACTGTAACCTATCTGCCAATTCAGGCCTAAGTATAGTAAGTTCCAAAAACAGAAAGAAATTAAACTATACTAAAAGATTTGGTTATCCATTTTTATATAAACAACTACTACATATTTTAAATATTGACTGTTTTACCATCTCTTCTTTGAATAGATTGCAAACTTAATTTGCAATTGAGGATCAGAACATCATGCCATAATTTCAGTCTTGGGGTACGTTCGGTCATATTTTAATTTACCAATAACATACAATAAGAATACATTGACTGGGCAGTGGTGGCATACACCTTTAATTCCAGCACTCAGACGGCAGATCTCTCATGAGTTCGAGGCCAGATTGGTCTACAGAGTGAATTCCCGAAAGGGGAAGAGACGCTTAACAAAACAAAACATTGACTGTCTTTATTTTCCTTAAACCCTAAAATTTATGAACTATCACTTCTCAAGTGGTTCTAAATATTGTTAATTAGATATTTTACATAGTCCCATCAGAAATGTTCAACTTTCCATACCTGCTCAACAGCTGAGGAAGACTAGAAATGATGGGTCCGTATCCTGGGGCATTGTCATACAATTCAAACAATGGTGCAGCTACCAGCTTATAATTTTTCGGGACTGCAAACAAGGCTTAAAAGAAAGAAAAACAAGTATTTAATTTCTTAACTCTTTCATATGTTTACTCCCACTTTGTAACTAATCAATTTTACATTTCAGAAAAGCTTTGATGTATGTCCAAATGGCCATGCAAGCATATGTGAAGGCCAGAGGCTAGCATCAGGGTGTTTTCTCAATCCCTTCCTACCTCATATTTTTAGTTTCTCAGTGGACCTGAAGCTCACTGTTTTGGCTAGACTGGCTGACCAAAGAACTCCCAGATTCTACCTTTCTGGGGTTTCAGAGGGATACCACCATGCTTGTCTTTTTACATGGGTGCTGAAGAGCCAAACTCAGGTTCTAAATCTTATCACAGTGAGCACTTTACCTGGGCCATCTCCCCAGTCCTGAGAAAAACTTTTAAGGAAAAAGGTAATTCTCATTCATCATTTTGGGTTACCTGTGTCTTCTAAAGATTATAGACACATATTTGAAACTCATTCTCTCAAGAGAGAAATGCCATAAACACCTTAAAAAGCAAAAATGAGAATTGGCCTGGTATTGTAAATTAATTTTTAATCCTTGTATAAAACTATTGCAAGAAATGGAGCCAGACATTGTGATAATTCCTGCATTCGAGGCTAAAGCAGGAAGATTGAGATTTGGAGGCTTGTTTTCCAAACATGAGGAAAAGAATTTAATCCTCAAAACCCCTATTATGTGTGTGCTTGTAATCCTGGTGCCAGTAAAGTGGAGACAGACAGCCAGTCAGTTTAGCCTAATTGTTGAGCTCCAGGTCAACAAAGGACAACATTCCTAAGGATACTTAACAGTCAGAGAGGGAGGGAGGGAAGGAAGGAGGGGCAGGCAAGCAGGCTGGCTGAAAAATGACTCAGCAGTTAGGATAAATCAATTACTGTTCTTCCAGAAGACTGGAGTTTAGTCCCCACCACCAGCACTCATCAGTGCATGCATTACACAGAATTAAAACAAAGAGATTGATCTAATTTGGAGGCAAGCCTGAGCTACACAGCAAGAAGCTGTCTCAGTATAAAAGAACAACAACAACAAAAAAGCCACAGGTGGTAGTGAAAGTCTGTAATCTCAATACTTGAGAGGGAAGGAGTTAGAATCAGGAGATCTTGAGGTTTGTTTTTTGGGGAGTGGGGTTAGAGTGTAATGTTGGGGTGAAGACTTTAAGCTCTAGTTAGATTTCATGCCCCCTACACCCACAACTGGCACAAAGAGAAAAACTAGGTGTTTTACTCAAGTATGATAGGTGTTTTCAGCCTTAGAGTGAACCTAAAGCTATTCAAAGAAACTGGAGGAGGCAAGGAGAGAACCTGAGGGTGCTCTGTAAGAGCTGTTAGAGAGCTGTCTTTCAGACACATGCCTTACCTTTCTCTTGAAGCTGAACCAGGAACAACTTCTTATGTTCCTTGGGCTTTGTAATATGTGCAGGAATATATGGATACTAAAACAGAAAATGAGAAGAACTTATAGGTTTCAAGCATCACTATTCTTTTACACCTCATGTCTTAATTAACAAGTTTTCCAATTTCAGATATGAAGCTCAACTACACTCCTACCTTAACTCAGTCTTACTGTAACACATACACCATAGCTCCATTTAGTTCTCTGAATGTACACTTCCCAGTATACTTACTGTTGGTAGTACACTACTGTCCTGCTTCCCTTCACTGGGCTGAACAGGTCCCTATATAACAGACACATCACGTGCCTTCGCACACATGCAATAACAAGCAGCAAATCCATCAGCTATTCAAACAGTCACAGAATATATAAGGGGAGAAAGTTACAACACAATCAAATTTCGGTTTTAACAAAAGTTGCTTCCGCCATTTGTAAGTTCTAGATTCCTGATGTGATCATGTTTACTCAATTGAAAACCTTAAAGCCTTGAGGTATTTGACAAGATGCTCTTTGCTTCTTCCTCCTACCCCCGCCCCATTACACATGGCACATGCTTAAGAACACAGGATGAGCTAAGTGGATTTCTGCCAGCTGGGCGGAGTCTAACTGCTGGGTAAAATGGAGAAAATATTTAGGAAAACTAAAGGAACAGGAAGAAATAGAGAAGCAACTGCTTGAGAACAATTTGACATAGAGGGAGGAAAGGAATTTTTTTCTTCCTTTACAATGTCTATATTATACAAATCTACCTTCTCCAAGAGTATACTCAGAAATCTGTTTCCTTTGGGGGTTGTATTTGAAGACAGAGGATTTAGAAAGAGCTAAAAAGAGACATACAAGGAGAGTGGCTAAAGGCCATGGTTGCCAAAAGAGGTATAACCACACTCACTTTACACGGGCACTTCCCCAAGATTACCCAGTTTAGTGAAGACACACAGACACTGCATCCATCCATTCAGTCCTTAAGTCATTACAAAAGCCAACTGCTTACTCCATATTCTGTTCCTCACTGGCACCCAACCAGGATAATTATACACCAGAACTACCTTAAAGTACAAATGAAACGAAGCAACTCTCCCAGGTTTTGGGGATCTATATGAAAACCAGAATATTAACAGTGAGGGATAACGAGGTGAGGAGGAGTTCAAGCTGCACACTTGAAAACACCTCTACTTTACACTCAACAAACCATGGCCAAATAACAAAAAAGGGGCAAATGCAGCTTCCCCCTTTCTAAAGGCTTTTCTCTAGTCCTGGTCTTAATGGCTAAGCCGGCACAGTTTGTATGAAAAGACTCAAACAAGGAAACGGGCCCTATTCTTTGCTACTTCCTGTCTCACCTCTTAAGCAATCTGTGTCCACATCTTCACCCCATAATATATCTTTGAAGGATGAATGCATTCTTTTGAAAACTTAGGAAAGAAAAGCAGCAACTACTATTTCCACATACCCCAGAGTAACCAAATAGTTGTGAGGTTGTTTTTCTCTGTACAAGAAACACATCTTCAGCCGAGCGGTGGTGGCGCACGCCTTTAATCCCAGCACTAGGGAGGCAAAGGCAGGCGGATCTCTGTGAGTTCGAGGCCAGCCTGGTCTACAGGAGCTAGTGCCAGGACAGGCTCCAAAGCTACAGAGAAACCCTGTCTCGAAAAACTAAAAAAAAAAAAAAAAAAGAAAGAAAGAAAGAAAGAAACACATCTTCGGTGACTTTATAACTGTAAGAAATCATCATCAGCGAACTATTATCATTACCAAAAAACAAACAAGGGCTGGAGAGATGGCTCAGAGGTTAAGAGCACTGACTGTTCTTCCAGAGGTCCTTAGTTCAATCCCCAGCAACCACATGTAAGCTCACAACCTTCTGTAATGAGATCTGGTGTCCTCTTCTGGCCTTCAGGCATACATACAGGCAGAACACGGTATGCATGATTAATAAATAAATAAATAAGTAAAAAACAAGTAGCATAAAAAAATTCTCTATCTCCTTTGAGACAAAGTCTCACTAGTGTAAGCACTATCTGACCTGGCACTCACTCCCTGCGTATACCTGGCTAGACTTGAACTCACAGAGACCCACCTGCCCCTGCCACCTAAGTGGCAGGATTTAAACAAGCATGGGCCACCACACCTATCCAGATAATATGAGACCTTAACAGAAGGACAAACCACGACCTATGAAAGCCAGCATTCAAGATGTCCCAAACATCCAAGTCTTCAGCATAAACACCTCAATGGATTCTCTCCTGCTATGGACCAGAGTGACAAATAGAATACAGAAGTGACCATTTGTCACTGCCAAGACCAGGAAGCTAAATGACCACAACTTCCCACTTGGATATTTCCTGACATCATTTCTTACTTTTCTTCAATTACATGCTCTAGGAAAGGTAGCTGTCCTAGAGGGAGTTACCCTTTGAAGATGACAAAAAAAACAAGGGAAGACCTATGCCAACAACTGGCAAAAACTGAAGACTCCAGTCTAAAAGCCAAGAAGTCTGCATGCATTGTCCCATGATTTATGATGCAGTCCCAGCTGAGAACCTGTGACTTCACAAGGCCCTGAAAATTCCAAGATAATATCTATTATCTTAGGCTACTAAATTTGGAGGTAGATTGAGTATCCCTTATTAGAAATGTACAAGATCAAAGTGTCTCTGTTGTGTGATATCTTGTGTTCTAACAAGTAAAGCTTGCCTGGAGATCAGAGAGCAGAGCTAGTCACTAGTTAACCTTAGAGGCCAGGCAGTGGCCCACACACTTTAATCCCAACACTAGGAAGGCGGAGACAGAAAGTGATAAAGTGGGGTGTAGACAAGATCTCAGCCTTTTCTGGATGCCAGAGGGAGGAGACAGGAGGAAGCAACTGGTGGCTGCTCCTCTGGTTCTCTGATAGTCTAGACTTTTACCCCATGTCTGACTCACGGGTTTTTAATTGATAAAGATTATTTAGACTAATGCTTCATGCTTCCAATTCTGAGTTTTGTAAACTCTGGAATGTTTACACTCATCTCTTGAGTATCCACAACTTAAAAAGTTCAAAATTATAAAATCCAAAACCTTTTTCATGTCAACCAGTCTCTAAATCTCAGATTTTTGCATTACAAATGCCCTGCCTGTAATTTGTTACACGGCAACAATACACCACCTTGCCCCACTGAGCCCTAAACCAATATATAGGAGAACGAGCATGTGTCCCATAATACATGAATCTTATTGGCAATTCAAACACAAGACCACTTATTTTCATTTTAAATGACTTACAAGGGTAAGAGAAAGAGAAAAGGGTTAACCTTGTAAACGTAAGAGAGATATGAGATGAGACTATCCTAATTTAAGCAAATATAAAAACAGAAATAATTAGGACAGGTAGGCATGGTGGATGTACTAGGAGGTTTTGTATGTGAACTTGACACAAGCTAGAATCAACAGAGAGGAAGGAGCCTTAGCTGAGGAAATGCCTCCTTGAGATCCAGCTGTAAGGCATTTTCTCATTTAGTGATGAATGGGGGAGAGCCCAGCCCACGGTGGGTGGTGCCATTCTGGGTTCTATAAGTCATGGGAAACAAGCCAGCCAGTAAGAAGCTCCCCACTCTGGCCTCTTGCATAAGCTCCTGTTTCCAGGACCCTGCCCTGTCTGTTCTGATTCCTTCAGTGATGAACAAAAATGCTGAAGTATAAGTCAAATAAAACCTTTCCTCCCCAACTTGCTCTATGGTCATGTTGTTTCATTGCAGCAATAGAAACCCTAACAAAAACAGTGGCACATGCTTTAAATCACAGCATATATGAGGGAGAAGCAGGAGGATTTCTGTTGAGTTCAAGGCCAGTCCAATCTAGTAGCATGTTCCAGGACAGCCAGGAGTAGTAAAGAGACCAGTCTCAAAAAATATATAAACAAACAAAACACCACAAACAACTAAAAGAATCAGGATATATGAAAATAGTGATGATATATTTGATGAGATTACTTTAATATGATAATGGTTGTATTCTTTTCTTGTGTTGGGATGTAACTCAGTGGTTGAGTGCTTGTATAGCAGGCACAAGGTCCTACATCCCAGTCCCAGTTTTTTTTTTTTTTTGAAGAAACTTTTTTTCCACACAGCCAATTTTCAAAAGTAGACTTGTAATAGCTACATAACACTCCATGTGTTTGAATGTCCTCCAGAAGATCCAGGACTTAGAACTGTCTGCAAGCACAAGAAAGCAGCTCTGCTTCAGTGTTTATCTGATAGTTTTAAGATAAAACAAGTCATTTATTTGATTAAGACAGCCAGATTCTCTTCAAATTTACATGCTGGCTTTCTGGCGTTATGTCCACCTTACTCTAGTTCAGTCTCTTGCTGTGGGTGATTCCCTAGGAGTCTAGACACTTACTGAGCTCCTGCCCTACTGGGAATCCCACACACCAAGGTCTTTGGCAATGAACACTGGGAAGGTGAATGTGTTCATACTGTTCCAAACACAGACCACTTACTAAAGACTCCCTTTCTTCAAGAAATTAACTATGTGGCTAATGCCTTCAGAGGCCAGAAGGTCTTAGATCCACTGGAAGTGAAGTTACAGATACTTATGAACTATCTTGTGGGTGCTGGGAACTGATTCTGGTCTGCTGAGCCATCTCTCCAGCCTTTAGTTTCATTATTTTTAATTACGTGTGTGTCTGTACACATGGATGCAGGTACCAAGAGGTGAGAGGTGTCAGAGCCCCTGAGATTAGAGTTACAGGTAGTTGTGAACCACCTAATGTATATTCTGGGAATGACTACCAGAACAGTATGGGCTTCAACCCCATGAACCATCCTTTAGTATCCATTGTCATCTTTTTATAAAATAAAATCCTTATCTTTTACAATCACACTAAAATACTTACAATTGAAATTATACCGGGGGCTGGAGAGATGGCTCAGTGGTTAAGAGCACTGACTGCTCTTCCAGAGGACCCGGGTTCAATTCCCAGCACCCACATGGCAGCTCACAACTGTCTGAAGATCAGTTCCAGGGGATCTGACACTTCACACCAATGCACATAAAATAAAGTTAAACAAACCATAAAAATATTAAAAAAAAAAAAAAAAGAAAGAAATTATACCTAGGATTTACTTCAGAATAGTCCATGGTGGCCAGGTGATAGTAGTGCACACTTTAATTCCAGCTCTCTGAAGGCAACAGGCAGATCTCTGAGTTCGAGACAAGCCCAGTCTACAAAGCAAGTTCCAGGACGTCCAAGACTGTTACACAGAGAAACCCGTCTCAAAACAAAAGAAGTCCATAGTGAGGACAGGAATGTGCAGGAGGGCAGTATGAAAGTATCCCATCATGAATTGCTGTTAAAGATGAATTTTCCTTACTGCAAATCTACTTTTACATATTTTAAAAAAGAATACATTAAGGCCTGGTTCAATCTCCAACACCTTAAAAAAACGAAGAAAACAAAACAGTATCATCCTAAAAATGAAGTTTATCATCTGTGAACACCGGTAATCCCAACAGTTTGGAAATAAGAGGTAGGCAAACAGTGCAAGGCCAGACTTGGCTACATAGCACTTTCAATATATGCGTGTGCACACACACACACACATGCACGCACGCACGCACGCAATAAAAATAAAAATAGAAGAAGGAAATTCTGCTTGGTTTGTTAGTTTCCTAAACCTAAATTAAGGAGTTTAAAAAAAGAAATTGAGGGGGCTGGAGAGATGGCTCAGAGGTTAAGAGCATTGCCTGCTCTTCCAAAGGTCCTGAGTTCAATTCCCAGCAACCACATGGTGGCTCACAACCATCTGTAATGGGACCTGGTGCCCTCTTCTGGTCTGCTAGCATACAAACAAACAGAATATTGTATTCATAATAAATAAATAAATAAATATTTAAAAAAAAGAAATTGAAAGTCAAAGTCTATTTTGATCTTTTATTAGTAAAAATTTTTCCATTTGTTTGAGGGGGGAAGGTTTAGTTCCTAGCACCTATCTGGTGACTAACGAGCTCCCAACTCCTGTTCTAGGGGATCCAATTCCCTCTCTCTTATGTTCTTGGGCATCAAGCACAGATTACACACAGGCAAACATTCATACACATGAAAGGGAAAAACTGGATTTTTGTTTTGTTTTTTGAAACAGGGTTTCTTGGTATAACAACTCTGACTGTTCTGGAACTGTTTGTAGACCAGGCTGGCCTCAAACTCACAGAAATTTGCCTGCTTCTGCTTCCTCAGTGCTGGGATTAAAAGTGTGCACCACCACTGCTCAACAAGCTGTTTGGTTTTAAAAATGTTTTTTAATCAAAATTAAGGAAATGAAAATAAGAAATGGGAAGCCATGATCTACTTTGGTCATTTTTCATTTCTAAAAATTTCCACATCTATGTGTGTGTGTATATATATGCTACAGCATGCATAAGGAAGTCAAAAAACAATTTATGGGAATTTATCCTCTGCTTCTATCACATGAATTACAGAGATCAAACTAAAGTCATAAGGCTTGGCAGCAAGCACCTTTACCTGCTAAACCATCTTGTTGGCCCTGATCTATTTTAATGTCTGGAGTTAAGTGAGCTTTCTGCTTAACCAAATGCCTGGTAAACAACTGAACACTGACCTGAGGAGGTTCAAAATTTGGTCTCCACCAGTTACCAATGCAGTCATCAATGACCCAGTCTTGTAGGACTCCATCTTGACGACCCAGTATCTGTGAAAAGTAGTAGTACAATGAACAAACTAAATAAACACACATAAGAACACATGATGCACATACATACATACAGGCAAACAATCATACACATAATAGAAGTAGACTTAAAGTTATTCTCTACCCATTTCACTGGTCAACAATGGTTCTACAGAGTTCAGAGTAAGAAAGCAATCTCCTGTCCTATTTCACTCATTCCCAACTGGCTACAACACTCAGCTCCTAGTTGTTCGCCCCAATATCTGTCTCTATGTTTAAAAGTATCTTTTTATTTTTCAATTGTCTTAGAATAGTTTTACGTATTAAGAAACCTTCCAAAGATGTGCCAGGAACTCCCCATAATGCCTACACCTTTCCTCTACCTTTACCATCTTATATCAGTATAGCAAATCTGTTAAACTAATGAATCAACACTATACCAAAAAAACCTATACAGTTTTCAGGTCTCTTTAATTCTGTACCCAATGTCCCATTTCAGGCCCAGGATCCCATCTAAGATACAAGACGTGGTCATCACTTTCCCTGAGCTGTTCTAGACTGTGTAGTATAGAACTCTATAGCTTGATGATCTTGACAGTCTTGAGGAATACTGATCAGGATTTTGTTCTCTGTGAGACTGAGGTTACAGATTCCGGCAAGGAAAACAATAGAGGCAAAATGCCATTCTTACATCAACTCATATCAAAGGCTCATGCCATCACTATGACTCCATTAATATGAACCATAATTACTTGGCTGAGGTAATGTTACTCAGATTCACCTTCCTCAATTGTAGATTAGAATTTAGGTATTAAAACTATAGTGCTCAAATTCTTCACAGACCTTGAAAAAACAATACACAACTTCATATGGAGAGGCAAAAAACCCATGGTAGCCAAAACAATCCTGTGCAATAAAGGAACTTCTGAAGGCACCACAATCCCTGACTTCAAACTCTACTATAGGAGGTCCAATGGAACTGAATCAAAGATTCGGATATCCACATAACTTATGAACACCTGATTTTTGACAAAGAAGCAAAAAATATCAAATGGAAAAAAACATATTCAAGAAATGGTGCTGGCAAACTGAATATTAACGTGTAGAAGAATGAAAATAGATCCATTATTTATTGCCATGTATAAAACTCAAGTCCAAATGGATCAAAGATCTCAACATAAAGCCAAACCATACTGAACCTCACAGAAAGGAAAGTGGGAAGTATACTTGAACACATTGGCATAGGAGACCACTTCCTAAATATAATCCCAGTAGCACAGAAACTGAGAGAAACAACAAATGAGACCTCCTGAAACTGAGAAGCTTCTGTAAAGCAAAGGACACAGTCAACAAGACAAAACAGCTCCTACAGAATGGGAAAACATCTTCAGCAACCCCACATCAGAGAAAGGTCTGATCTCCAAAATATACAAAGAACTCAAGAAAATGGTCATCAAAAGAACAAATATTCCAATTAAAAAAATGGAGTACAGACTTAAACAGAGAACTCTCAACAGAAGAATCTAAAATGGCTGAAAGACACTTAAGAAAATGCTCAACATCCTTAGCCATCAGAGAAATGCAAACCAAAACTCTGAGAGTCCATCTTACACCTGTAAGAATGGCCAAGATTAAAAATAATGATGACAACTTGATGGAGGAAGGTCATCTGTCTATGTGTTACTTTCATTGGTTAATAAAGAGACTGCCTTGGCCTTTTAATAGGACAGAAAATTAGGTAGGCGGAGTAAACAGAACAGGATGCTGGGTAGAAGGCAGTGAGGAAGACGCCATAGCTCTCCTCTCCGAGATGGGCGCAGATTAGAATCTTCCCGGTAAGCCACCACCTTGTGGTGCTACATCGATCAATACAAATGGGTTAATCAAGATGTGAGAGTTAGCCAGTAAGAGGCTAGAGCTAATGGGCCAAGCAGTGATTTAATTAATACAGTTTTCTGTGTGATTATTTTGGGGCTGGGTAGCCGGGAATGACCAAGCGGCCCCTCCTCCAACAGAGTACCATCCTCTTCCCTACTGCTCTGCTCCACTTTGCAGAGATGCTCTCAATCCCTTCACAACTCGACTCAAAGACCACTCATTTAGAATGAAAGCTTTTAAATATTCTCCCCATCTCCTAAACTTTTACAGCTAAGTGTTGGCTTGTTCAGTTCCTACAAACCCAGTCACCAGTCGGTCGCTGCTCAACTGGACCGAATGGGAAAAACAACATAGATAAATATAAGGTGTATAGAGTCAACCAATCCAGCTCATGGATGGGCTCGCTGGCTCTGGGACCTTGCAAGTCCTCAGCCTTCCTGTTCTTCAGTATTGATTCTGGCTGCTCTCCTGCTGAGTAGGCCACAGTTTCTGCTGCCACAGTTTCTGCTAAGTCTGGCATGGGGAGCTCAATTACTTTCCATCTCTTTCCAACTTACTGTTACTATTTTATTTACTTATTATTTTGCTAATGTCTCATTTTGCCTTCCTTAAATACTTCTGAATTTATACTTTTTAAAGGTTACCCTTTTCTTGACTTTTTGGTAGTTTTAAAAGGAACCAGAGGAAAAAATGAGGTTTCTTGTGGTTCTTCTGAAAACTCTACCAAAAAGGCAATTTACCATTATTGCTTCATCAATCTTTTGTTGTATTTTATTTTATTTAGCAACATGGTCTCACTCTGTGGACCAGCTGGCATAGAACTCAACTATGTAGCCCAAGTGGTCTTGAACTCAAGGCAATCCTTCTACCTCAGCTTCCCAAGAACAAAAATTAGACACGCTTATTTTACAGAAAATAAGTATTATACTAATTCAGGTTTAAGTTGTATTTACTGACTACTAACTATTCAAATTAACTTATTTTTATAAGACACATGAAAATTCAATTAAGTTGGTGGTATTCAAATGGGCAATAAAATTGTTGAAAAATACCTCTGTCATTAAGCGTTTTAGACCTTCAACTTCATCTTCTCCTGGGTTAAGTTCACCACCAGGTCTGTAAAAAGATTAAGAATTTCAGCTTTCAATTTAATACAATTTGGGGATAATAGCAAGAACACAATAATTATAGTTTCCATCAAGTAAGTGAGCAAGACCTATTTCACTATTTCGTACCATCTGATAAACAATCAAACAAGGACCAAAGGTGGCAGATGTGCTGTAAAGTTAGTTGAACCCACAATGTTAAGTACCAAACCATCATATACAATCCTAGTTTTTAACAGAAAAAAAAAATTTATATATGTATATATATATATATATATATATATATATATATAAATAAAATAAACATAATCACTGGCCAGCAATCCACCAGAACCTCCTCACAGGAAGTACAACCAATTCCCAGAAAACAGACAGACTACATTCTTTATGGTGCATTTCTCAAAAATATCAATTTAGATTTGAGGCCTTTTTTTTTTGGCACAATATTATTGGTGGGCAAGTAAATATTTAAAGAGTTATGGACTTGAGTGATTAAGCTATATGAAAACAACTGCTTCTAGAAACTGAGCTTGGACTGTTCTAGTTCAAGGATATTAACAATATATAAAAACATGCAGATTTCAGTCAGGTGATAGCAGTGTATGCCTTTAATCCCAGCGCTTGGGAGGCAGAGGCAGGCAGATCTTTGTGAGTTCAAGGACAGCCTGGTCTACAGAATGAGTTCCAAGACAGCCAGGACTGTTACAAAAAGAAATCCTGTCTCAAGAAACAAATAAACAAACTAAACAAACGTGAAGATGTAGAACTCTGAAGCCATTTCTGACAACTTTGAGGCCTCTTGGCAGTAATGCTCCCCACCTCCCCTGGGAAACAAGGACCTAACAAATTGCCCATATACGTACTGAAATGTTGGGAACTTTCCATCATCTCCCTGAGCCCTTGTGAATGTTCTCCAAATAGAACTCAGTTATTGAATAGGGGCAAGATAACCCTTAGGTGTTGACTCAGTTCCTGGTGTTTTAACTCAGGCCCTGGGAAAGGGGCAAAGTGACCCTCAGATGTTTCCCCCTAACCTCATCTGATCTGGCAACCACTCTCCAGCCAATTATTGATAATAGCCCTTTTGAATAAGCCAATCATAATAGTTAAAGAACAACCCCCAGAAACCCCCTTCCTTTTGTGTTTTTTTTTTCCTTTAAAAATATCCTGTACCAGCCATTCAGGGTCTTTCTGCCTTTTCGAATGCTGAAAGACCCTGTCATGACAGAATTAATAAAATCCTTATGTTTTTATATCAGCTGTGGTGTGAGAGATGGTTTCTTGAGGAGACTCCTCCTCGGTGACTGGAGTCTAGGGTCCAACAAAAATGCAGATATCTTCTTTGGAAAAGAAATAAGCACTACACTGGAGAAGAACCATGACTGTTTTCTTTCAAGACTCTTTCACAATATTTGTTTAAATTGAAAGGGCTAAAATGTCCAACACCACTTACAATTTGAAGAAAGTTGTTCCCAGCTGTAACAGTAACACATGGGGTAGCCGGTGCTCATGTACAATCAGAACCCCTTCTACAGTCCTTCTCATCCCAATTTTATCAAATTCCTCCCGCATGCGCTGAAATCTGGCTGCAACAGAGCTGTCCTTCTCATAGAGGGGCTCTTTTGTACCAAAGGTATAATTGGTAAGTGGGTACCTGTGAAGCAAAGACAAGCGTTTAGCATGAGAACAGATGGTCTTACTTACCAGAACAGTTCAAAATAACATTTAAAAAAAAAAAAAAAAACAAAACCATGGTCTCAGGGTAGTGATGGTGCACGCCTTTAATCCCAGCACTCAGGCAGAGTCAGGCAGATCTCTGAGTTTGAGGCCAGCCTGGTCTACAAAGCAAGTTCCAGGACCGCCAAGGCTATTTCACAGAGAAACCCTGTCTAAAACTAAACAAAACAGGAGGTCAAAGCTACATTGTGCTCAAAGACAACTAGCCCAAAGCTTCATAACCAGCTAGGAGATAGCAAAGATCAGAATGTTGTTGCTGTCTGGACTCTTGAAGCCAGAACTTCCATGTGTCAATCACAGACAGCACTGTCCTACTAAGGCCCCTGAAATGCTTATCAAAGTGGATATCCATACTGGTTTTAGATCATTTCATGACACTAATACCAAATAACCAACCTGATTCTTCTGATTAACCTAGTTATAAATTCTATTAACTAAATGACACTAATAGCCAATCTCTTTTCTCATATATGCTGAGCCACCACTGTCTGTTAACATCTCCTTTGTTTTCTTCTAAATTTTTAAAAAATGTGTTTTTGTACACGCATACATATGGTGTTCTATGACATGTGTACAGAGGTCAGAGGATAACCTGTGTGAGTCTGTGCTCTCCTTTTACCAAGTGGGTTCTGGGGATTGAACTCACATCATCAATCTTGGCAGCAAGCACTTCTACCTGAAGAGCCACCTCACTGATCCCTCTGCAATTTTCTGTTTCTCCCAGTTAGCAATACTCAGATTTTTCTAGTTCCTTTTCAGATTAACTTTTTTTTCTTCCTCTGGCTTGCTTGATTTTTGAAACAGAGTTGGCCTGGAACTCACTTTGTAGACCAGGCTGGTCTTGAGCACAGAGATCTGTCTGTCTTTCCCTCCTAAGTGCTGGGACTAAGGATACACAGCACTACAGTGGCTTAGACCTGTTTTCGTTTTCCCTCTGAGACTTCTTAAGGCTTCTGCATTTACCCTATCCAGTATACTTACTCTTCTACCCATATCTAAGATGAATAGCCTCTTTTCCTGATCCAGAATCTAAAATAAGATTTAAAGTGCTAAAAAGCTCATCTTGCTTAGTAAAGATCAAACTTTCCTTAAGGTTTAAAATCCACATTCATATTTTATCACACATTCTAACTTGCAGCCCCTTGATTATAGTTTATTTTTCAGAAAGAATGTTTTAATTGAACATGGCTAATCCCCTCATTTATCCCCTCCCCCAATAAGTGCTTATCAAGGAAGCATGAGAACTTAAATTCAATCACCAGCACCCAGCAAAAACAAACACTCAACTAGCACCAAACAGACCAAATATGAACATGGTGGCCCAACAGGTTCCCATTGTAGATCCCATCAGAGACCGTATTATCAAACAAGCTGGAAGATGAGAACTGACACTCTGTCCTGACTTTCTCCGCACGTGTGCAGATACATACACAAAGTCACAAATGCTGTGAACATACACACACACATCTACAAGTGCACACATCTGCATGAATGCATATAGCACCCGTGGGCAACACATACAAAACTCTTGATATTAATAGGCAACAACATACTCTCCTCAGTTGTTCTTGAAAAGGGCAATCAAGGTAACCAAAAGAAAAACATTCCAGAAGTCAAATTCTAAGCACCAAGTGACTCTAAAATAATGAAAATATGCCATTTTCAGGCGTCTTTAAAGACTACAGATAACTCTGCAGTAGATCCAATAATGAATCTAATACCATCATTATTAGGAAGAATTACTACACATAGCTTTATATACTGCTTTATGTGTGCTAATGTTTGGTTTTCCTAACTTGCGTTAGAAAGAATTAAGACCAGACACAAACTATTTCTGTTACAATGGCTATCTCCTACATCACAAGATCTCAGCAGAATGAAACATTAGACTTTCCGGCTGTGAAATCTGAGTAGCAGCCCACATAGAGCACATTCTCCACATCACAGTGAGCGTTTCACTGCGTGCATCCATCATACTTGCTCATCTGGACATCTGGCCATCCGCATGCACACATGTGCACAAAAGCCACCCATCTGGTTTTGCCTAAATGAAAATACACTGCAGAAACAAAGATTTGCTTCTCATTTAATAGATAATTCACCCAGGCGAATTCACGTTCACAGCACTTTATTTCTCAACACTGCACTGACACAGGAAAAGTAACATGCTCACCTGAAAAACATCTCTGAAAGCACAGCTACTCAACAATTCTGCACAATGGCCTGATGTAAGCTGATCCAGGAACCAAGGGAAGGATATAAAAAACCCACAATCCTGGCCTATCACAAAAGGAATGCAGAACTTGTGCTTTCAGTTTTCACATTTTGAGGTGCTTGGAGATGGGATCTGGGGCCTTGCACACACTAGGCAAACGCTCTGCCAGTTAGCAAGCCCCTCCTGTGCTCGCTCATTCTTTTAAACAGCACTTGCCTTCTCCATTTCACAGGAATCTTATAAACATGTGACAGGAAATTATAGTACTACTATATATTTTGGTACAAAAGTTGATTTGTATAGACACCACTATCGGCTATTTCCAGGTTTTATAAACCTCCTCGTATTTTATTATCTAAGTTTTCGAGCCAGCACTTGTTTTGCCAAAAAAAAAAAAAAACAAAAAAAAACAAAAACAGTAATAGTATCTTTTCAATTTCATGTCACACTTGGTTTTAGAAGGAAAAGTTCATTTATTGAATACGAAAGTGAGAAACACTACGACTTACCCAGAACACCGCAATCAACAAAGTCTTGCACTTTTTAAACACATAACCAGCCTAAACTGGCCATGTTTCCACACTGGGCAGGGCGATACCAAATACTGAGTGAACTGTATCCCAATCCTGACTTCTTGCTACAGCCACATTTTTTTAAAGAGAGATCTCGAAAAGCAATATTTGCTTAAGAGGAAGGTGGGGGGGGGGGCCTGCCTGCAAATAGGCTTTCTAGGCAATTAAGTAAGATACCTCCAACAGCCTAAAC
Source organism: Microtus oregoni (assembly GCF_018167655.1). Lineage (NCBI taxonomy): Eukaryota > Metazoa > Chordata > Mammalia > Rodentia > Cricetidae > Microtus > Microtus oregoni. Next base: position 57,559,227 of record NW_024543063.1, on the reverse strand, counting down.
AAAGCGTGTACTCTCAATCTAGGTCTACTGGGTGCCTGCGATGCTAATGTCACTTCAGTAGACAAGACATACGAACGCAAGAGGTAGACTAGACAGCACGAAAATGAAAATGTGGTCACTTGATGGAATACTACGCAACACTTAAAGAAAACCCTACGCCTTTAGAGGTAAATCTGGAAAACTTACTGTAAAAAAAAAAAAAAGGACACCCTACAAAATTATAGTTACCCATTTCAAATAAAAACAAATACATGTGCAATGAAAACACCAACAAAGGATTCAAAGAACATACACATTGTGATGAATTCAAAGCAAATGTGGGTTTTAACCGTGACTGAATAAATGCAAAGGCAAACTGCCAAATCGGGGGCGAGAAGGAGGTCGGGGAGAGAGGGAAGCGCGCATCCCGGAGGGACATCCCGCAAACCGGGTGAGCGAGGGCGTTCGGGAAGCGGTTTGCCCTCGGAGGCCTCGCCGCACTTACAGGTTAATGGTGCGCTCCAGAGTGAGGGGCTTGGTCTGCTGGATGTACTTGTTGCCAAACTGGTTGACCCCCCGGGGCCAGCCCGTCTGCGAGCGATTCGGCGGCACCACAGACATGCTGAACAGCTCCGACACTGGCGACGTGCAGAAAGCGGGGGCCAGGGGAGACGTCCGCAGGGCGGGCAGCGGTTATCTGCGTCCCGCTCAAAAGCCGCCGCCCGCCATTAACAGTCGAGAGCAAGAGGAGCCGAATGCCCACCGGAAGTGAATAGGCTCTGGCGGCAGGAAGTGTTGCTGGAGGGGGCAGGCCACAGCCATGATTTGGCCAATCGCCGGCAGAATGGCGCAGTATGTTGACCTTCCATTGGTTAATTATGTATAGGTCTGGCCTTCTTATTCTTTGGTGCCTTCCCATTGGGTGATGCTGGGACTAAGGAGTGAGGCATTTCGGGAACTGTAGTTTCTGGAGGGAAATAGCTTCCTGACTTCCCTGAGCGTGGGTCTGTGAATGGTGAGGAGATGAACGGGAAGCGGCCAGCGGATCCTGGCCCAGCTCGGCCAATGAAGAAGGGAAAGAAGCAGGTGGCGGCGGAGTTTTCGGACGCTGTCACGGAAGAAACAGTGAAGAAGCAGGTGGCTGAAGCCTGGAGCCACCGGACGCCCTTCAGCCATGGTAATGGGGTGCTGTGAGGGAGGAGAGGCGAGGGAAGGACCACAAGCCACCTCCGACTCCGGCCCCGACTGCTGCTCGGTTCTTTCCAAATTCGATTGATTTGACTAGCCTCGGGAGGAAAATAAATATAGACCTGGGAGTGTGGGGAAGTAAACTCAGGGTTGAGTTCTAGAATCAGGGGTCACTTATAGAATCCCTCTGCTGGTTGGTTGTACGTCATTGGGCAGTGCGTTTAACTTTGCTTAAGCGTCAGTTTCTTTTATAAAACGGCATCGTTAATAGAATTCCCCTCGGAAAGGTAGGACTGACAGACTAATGCTTGTAGACATTCATAAGAGTTTCCCTGAGAACCAGTAAACATCTAGCAAGTGTCGCCGGACGGACGATCTACCAGCACAGACGTTGAGAGCTGCGGGATAGCTAGTACCTCCAGGTACCAGTTTTCACGTGCATTGTCATTGGCCTACGTGACGCATGAAACGAAAGGATCTTGAAAGGAATCGTTCCAGACTTAGCTACAACTTATTTATACAACTTATAAATACAGTGCGAATCTGCTGAGTGCGTCTTGAATTTTCTCCCCAAGTTTGCCAATTTTTTTTTTTTTGGTTTTGTTTTCTTGTTTGTTTGTTTCGTTTTAAAGAGTCGAATCCTGGGCGCGCTGGACGCAGAGAGAACATGAGAGCTTAGCGTTTAAAATGCAAGCTCTGGGTGCTCATTAGAGACTTCTCAGTTTCCTCATCTGTTGCATAGGCGACAAATATCCCTCAGTTGTTGAGAAGGTAAATGAGACAATTCCTGTAAAGCACCACTGGGTCAGGCTTGGTTGTTAGTCATAAATTGATACTCTAGTGGAAGTGAGGTCGATTAGAAAGTTAGAAATCAAACTGATATTTCTTTCATTTTCTTTTTTTTGGGGAGTCGGGGGGTGGATTTGAGACAGGGTTTCTCTGTTGCTTTGGAGCCTGTCCTGGAACTCGCTTTGTAGACCAGACTGGCCTCGAAGTCACAGAGATCCACCTGCCTCTGCCTCCCAAGTGCTGGGTTTCAAGATGTGCGCCACCACCGCCCGACCTATTTCCTTTTTAAAACGCAGTCACTTCCTCCCACAGAAAAGTTTGGGAAAGCAAGGGCAGGGGCAGGATTGAAGAGAAAATGGCCAGCCACTTTGCTCTGGAGAAAATGAGCTAAGAATCTAAAGTGCGATGGGTTGGGGTTGGGGTAGAGGGGTGGAGAGACGCCTCAGAGGTTAAGAGCACTGGTTGCTCTTCCAGAGGCCTGAGTTCCATTCCCACAACCACATGGTGACTCATGACCATCTATAATGAGATCTGGTGCCCTCTTCTGGCTGGCAGGGATTCATTCAGACAGAACATTGTATACATAATAAATAATTTTTTATATAAATATTTATTTATTATGTACACAGTGTTCAGCCTCCATGCCTGCAGGCCAGAAGAGGGCACCAGATCTCATTACAGATGGTTGTGAGCCACCATGTGGTTGCTGGGAATTGAACTCAGGACCTTTGGAAGAGCAGTCAGTGCTCTTAACCTCTGAGCCATCTCTCCAGCCCCAATAAATAAATCTTTAAAGAAAAAAAAAAGAATCAAAAGTGCACTGATGCAAGAATGGGAAATGGAAGGCGGTGGCGGGGAGGAGGCAGAAATCCTTAATAAATAAATAAATTTTAAAAAAAATAAAAGGTATACCACCACCAAAAAAAAAAAAAAAAGAATCAGTAAACTAAAAATCTTAAAACAACAACAAAATAAGAGCAGCCGAGTGGTGGTGGTGCACGCCTGTAATCCCAGCACTCAGAAGGCAGAGGTGGACAGATCGCTGAGTTTGAGGCCTACCTGGGCTGCAAAGCAAATTCCAGGACAGGACTGCTACACAGAGAAACCTTGCCTCGAAAAACTAAAAACAAACAAAAAACAAAGACGAAAATGAGAACTTCCATTAGCGCTATCCACTCTGCACATTAAAAACTGGAATTTAAGCCCAGCGTCTGAGAAAGACAGTCTTGAATGCGTGAGGAATGACACAACTTATGATTTTTCTCTGAATCTTAGGTTCCCCAAAATATTAAGTTCCTCAAACTCCTGATTGTCTCCCTTTGTAGTCAGTCATGCCACGTGGTATAATATGGAGGAGAAGAAAGACAAGGGAAATATTTTTCTTCCAACAGAAGCTATTGTCTTGGACATGGATCCTTTTCTTCACTGCGTAATCCCAAACTTCATCCAAAGCCAAGACTTCCTGGAAGGACTTCAGAAGGAGCTTTTGAGCCTGGACTTCCATGAAAAGTACAATGATTTGTATAAGTTCCAGCAGGTATTTATCCTTATTACTTCAGCTCTTTCTCCTCGGACAGTCCGAGGCTCGAAAATCATTCATGACTGCTGCTCTTCCAGAGGACCCAGGTTCAGGTCCCAGGACCCATCACGTGGTTCACCACACTCCAAGAGCACCTATCTGCACATGCTCACAGACAGATACAAATACATACCTATAATCTCATTTTTTAAGACTCAAGGTTCTAGATTAGGTTTGTTTTCAAGACCCTTCACCTTGACATTGATTTTCATTCCTTTAACATAAGCTGCTTACTGGGTGTTGACTGTTAGGATTATGAGGGAGTTGTTACAATGGTTTTAAGGGAGGTTTTTTGGCAACTTCTGCTCTCCAACATCTAAGGTAATAGAGATGATGGTGATGGGATATTCAATGCTTTAAGCTAGTGAGTGAGTATATAATAAACGGGGGTGAAGTATATTTGGAGTAGTGTGGCATGAGTCTTTATTTGAAGATAATAACCATTCAAACTTTTGAGTTCATGCCTTTGTGGTTTGATGTGCTACAGTTCAAGTATTCTGCATTACAATGTATCTAGCAGAAAGGGAAAATGATTTTTTTTCCCCTCTGGGGAGTAGGTATGCTGTTTTGATCCCAAACCCTTGAGTACACTAAGCACACACTCTGTCACTGAGTTGTACCCCAACTCCCCATTCTTTTTGGTAGACAGTATAATTTAGTTTTTAAAAAGGCTATCTTGAAATCAGAAATTTTTTTTCTACTCTTAGAAGACAGCCGTTACTAGGTGGTGACAGCATACACCTTTAATCCCAGCACTCAAGAGGCAGAGGCAGGTGAATTCAAGACCAGCCTGGTCTACAGAGCAAGTTTCAGGACAGCAGGGCTACACACAGAAATACAAGAGAGTGGTATCATCAATGTGGAGTCGTCTTCAATACAGGGATCACGCACTCTCATAGTCTGTCAAGAGTTTAAAAATTCAACAAAGGGCTGGAAAGATAGCTTAGCACTTGAGAGCACTGACTCCCTTTCCAGTGGGCCTGCGGTCCAGTCACAGCACCCACATGGCCGCCCACACCCATCTATAACTCCACTCCCAGGAAATCCAGCACCCTCTGCTGGCCTTTAAGGGCCATGCGATACACAGACCTACATGCAGACAAAGCATCCATACTCATAAAATAAAATCAAAATATTTTGAAAATTCAAAAATGATGAAGTAGATGAAGAATTACCTTTGCTTTCTTTGCCTTTCCCCTTTGATTTTTATCTCGAATAATAGAGTACTAACATCTCATTCTTTTTTGTTAGAGCTGGTCACCTGGTCAGCTGACAGCATCCTACTCTAATGTGTAGACCTTGTACATGTGTTTTATGAGACTGACACAACACCTACTATGCTTCAGAGGCAAAGAATCCTTGATCTTTTAGAAGCATTTGCACTCCTCCTCCTTTCTAAAGCCATATTTTCATCTTCCTTTCAGGATACCATGCTGCCTTAGTTATTTTTCTATTGCTGTGAAGAGACGTCATGACCAAGGCATCTTATAGAAGGAAGCATTTAATGGGGGCTTACAGGTCCAGGGGATTGTGGGGAGTGTGGCAGCAGGCAGGCAGGCATGGTGCTGGAGCCGTAGCTGAAAACTCAGATTTCATCCACAATAGAAATGGTGTGAACTTTTGAGCCATCAAAGCCCATTCCCAGGGATACACTTCCTCTAACAAGGAAATCCTAATCCTTCCCTGTAGTCCACCAACTGGGATCTAATCATTTAAATATATCAGCCTATGTCAGCCATTCTCATTCAAACTATTACACACACTCTCTCCTACTTATTTATTATGTATACAGGGTTCTGCCTGCAGTCCAGAAGGAGTCACTGGTTCTCCTTATGGATGGTTGTAAGCCATCCTATGGTTGTTGGAAATTGAACTCAGAACCTCTGGAAGAGCAGCCAGTGCTCTTATCCGCTGAACCATCTCTCCAGCCCTACACATACTCTCTTAATTTATCTTCTTTATCATAGAGCACTTTTTCTTAATTTTCTTTGCTAAGTCTTTCCCTTATAACCAACATTTTTTAAAAAATTAATTTGTTGGGAGGGCATGGTGGGAGGGACAGTCAGAGGACAACTTTGTGGAACTGGTCCTCTCTTTCCACCTTTATGTAGGTTCTGGGTATCAAACTGTGGTCACCATGTTTGCACACAAGTACTTTTACACACCTAGCCATCTCACCAGTTTACATAACCAACTTCCTGATGAGGCCTTCTTAATGCCAGAATACTCTAGGGTTTGATCTCTGAATTAAGATTCAGTACAGATTTCCATGGAGTCTCTCATAACTTCTGTCTCCTTGGATGTGTAGCAGGAGTCTCTGGCTTACAGCCAACACTAAACTCCTAATCTCCTTCCTCTAATTCTGTTGTTCCTCTCGAACTCAGATCAAAATGAGCCATTCTTTTTAAGTTTTTTTTAGATTTATTTACTTATGCTTACAGTGTTCTGCTAGCATGTGTGCCTACATGCCAGAAGAGGGCACCAGATCTCATTATAGATGGTTGTGAGCCACCTGGTGGTTGCTGGGAATTGAACTAGGACCCCTGGAAGAGCAGCCCATACTCTTACTTCTGAGCCACCTCTCCAGCCCAAAATGAGTCATTCTTAACTCCTTGTTCACCCCTCGTGTCCCATCCACTAAGGACACTTTCTTCACTGCCTCTCAGAACACTTGATACACTTCCAACGTCAGCAGCAGTCTCCTCCCAAGCTGTCTCTCTTACTGTGATGTTTCAGTGTGTTAGCAGTCTCCTACCTCCACCTGCTTCTGGAACTGTCACCATTTTGTTCTTGTCATGTAAGTGAATTCGAGAGAATTGGAAAATATATGCCCACATAAAAACTTGCTCACAGACGCTCATGGAAGCACTGTTATAGGAGCAACCAGACATTACCCACTGATGAATGAGTAAACAAAATGCAGTTTGCCCATCTAGTGGATATTATTTGATCATAAAAAGTAAGTCAGAGCTGCAACATGGATGAACCTTAGAAACATTTTGCTAAGTATGGAAGCCAGTGTGGCTCTGGGATCGCTGAGATGGTTACCACTGAGTTCAGAACCCACATAAAAAAGCGAGCTATGGTAGCAAGTAATTTCAGCCTCTGGTGAGACCGGAGGTACAGACAAGAAGCTTGTGGGCCAGTTAGAAGTATGCAGAGCAGTAGGAACGAGAGAGACCTTTCCTCAGCAAGGTGGAAAGGGAGAGCTGAACCCTGATGTTGTCCTGGGACCTTCACATGTGCACATGGCACAGCCATACCTCATTTTCACATACAGTAATACACGTAACTTATAATAAATATAAATAAATGTATAAAATAAGCCAAACTCAAAGTGTTATGTATTATATGATTTCTTTTAAATGCCCAGAAAAGGCAGATAGGCCCATAGAAACAAGAAGCAGGGTGATGTTTGTTAGGAGCTGGTAGTAGAAAAGATGGAATTCAACTGCCTAGTAGATACTAGATTTTATTTTGTACTGTTAAATCCTGGACTTATGTAGCATGTTTGACAGCATCATGAATGTGTGAAACCCATGGAATTACATATTTTTTAGTGATTAAAATGCTAGATTCTGTACTACGGGGCTTTTTCTCTTAAGATATTACCTCATGTTCCTCCTTTGCTTGAGAACTAATGACTCTTCTTTTCCTTGGGTAAAAGCCAATGTACATAATTGGCTCTGTGCCAACAGTGCCCCCCCCCCCCCCCCGTTAGACCCTTGATCACCATCTGTTGCTCTCCCATTTGCATTTCCCCTAGCCACTTAGTCTCGCCTCAGTATTTTGGATAAATTTTGCTTTTCCTCACTGAAGTCTACCATGGCTCACCTACTCATAATTGCAGACTCTTTCCTATTCTCAGCACTGCCCACTCCTCTCTCTATTGTCTTTTCTTATGCACTTGTCACCTTTATGCTAATAAATTACATTTTATGTTTACTATATGTTTCCTTCAACAAATGTAAGCTTCTCTGTAGTAAATACTTCAATATTTGCTGAATGAATAAGGTGCAAAGATACTAAGTCACCTACCCACATCATAGCTGCAAGATGAAGGGGTTATGTGTCAGGCCTGGTAGTTCTCTTCAGTCTAGGCGCTTAGCTACAATGTTCTATCAGAGTCCTCACTGTTGTTCTTTGCATCCATATATTGTAACAAGGTGTAACAAGGAAATCTTTTTTTTTTTTTTTTTTTAATGACGAAGTCTGATGATTTGAAGAAAAGCAAAGAGCCTCATATCTCAGCTTTAAGGTAAGCAAGTCATTTGTTGGGTGCCAGATATATGTTAGGCAGAGTACTGAGTGCTTTAAATATTAATTCATCCAGTCTTTGTTGACATGATTGCATTTGGTAAAGGAAGAAACAAACCCTAAGAAATTTAAGTAACTTCTTTAAGACAATCCAACAGATACAAATCCAAGCCCTTGGATTGCTTGCTTGATCACCCTTCCTTCTTTCCTTCCTTCCTTCCCTCATTACCTCCCTTCCTTCTTTTTTTCCCTTCCTTGTGGATAGGATCTTAGGCAGGCCTAGGATGTACTATGTATGTTGCTCAGGTTGGCCTGAAAGTCACAGAAGTCCTCCTGCCTCAGATTACCAAGTGCTGGGATTACAAACATGAGTCACCATTCCTGGCTTCAAATTCTTAATAATAAAATGTTTGGCTTTGTTGTTGTGAAGGAAACAAAGTAACAATGGAGATAGCATTGTCTGCTCATGAAGCTAGGAAGTAATGAAAATTAAAACTCCCTTGACCAGATAGATAAATTTTCATACCATTTCAGTCCTTTAGAAGATGATGTATCAAAACACTTAAAAATATGCATTTAAATAATTATTAGCCGGGCATTGGTGGTGCACAACTTTAATCCTAGCTCTTGGGAGGCAGAGGCGGGTGGATCTCTGTGAGTTCGAGGTCAGCCTTGTCTACAGAGTGAGTTCCAGGACAGGCTCCAAAGTTACACAGGGAAACCCTGTCTAGAAAAACCAAAACCAAAAACAAAAAAGATTATTGTGTTTATGGGTGTTTTGCCTGCATGTATGCATTTGCCCCATATGTAGGCAGTATCACCTATGGACATCAGAAGATGTTGGAGCCCCTGAAACTGGAGTTGCAGGTGGTTGTGAGCTGCCAAGTAGGTTCTGGGAACTGAACCTAGGTTCTCTGCAAAAGCAGCTGGTGCTCTTAACCAGAGCCATCTCTCTAGACACGAAAGTATGCACATTTTGTAAAAGTAATTCTAAGAACTGACCGTGACAAAGCAAAGACGTACACAAAGATTCCATACACCAACTCTGCAGCCATGAGTGCGTGTGTGGAATAAACAGGAGTCACACTTTGTTTGTCAAGAAAGTCAACGATACTTTTTAAAAAATATCTGAAACCTAGTGTTCTCTATAGTTGCTTTATTTTTCTAGATGAATTAGCAATATTTTCTCCCCTTAGGGATGTCTAAGAGGATAGTTATTATAACCAAAGACATCCTGGGTCTTTGGAATATACTGTTTTCAAAAGGAAAGAGTGTACTACAGACATAAACTGTTTATCTGTGTACAAACTGAGAGACTTGGAAATAGACTAATAGGATTACAGAACTTTTAAAAACATTTTCTTTTTACTTATTTAGAACCTTTTTTCTATAATGAGCATGTGCTTTATTTTTTTTTAAAAAATTATATTTATTATACATACAGTGTTCTGTCTACATGTGTGCCGGCAGGCCAGAAGAGGCCTGGAGTTATAGTTATGTACCACATGTCCAGCTACAAGTTTTTAATTATCAGAGTTAACTTCATTTCAGAGTTGACTGGCTGAACTAGTTATAACTTGTATTAAAGAGACTTCTGCACAAAGGACCAGCTTAGCTTATAATGGAAATGTTCATTAGCTTTTTTTATTTACATCTTGCTAGCGTCAGAACATCTACAGATGTTTGGTTGATTGTGTGATTAATTTAGTATTCATCTTTATTATAATTTAAGTCATTTGGGCCGGTGAGTTGGCTCAGCTGGTAAAGGTGCTTGCCACCAAGACTGATGACCTGATTTCAATTCCCAGTACACACATGGTAGAAGAAGAAAGATGATTTCCACATATTGTCCTCTTACCTTCACACGTGTGTTGTGTGTGCACACGCACACACAAATAAGAGTTTTGGAAAGGTCATTTTGTGATCTTCTGCAGCTGCTCACCCTAGTGTTTATTAAATAACAGTGCTAGTGTTACTGGAGCCCCTAGCACTCACATCTTACTCTTGACCCAGTTTATTGTCTGTGAAGAAAAAAGTGGCATAAACTACATCAGATGGGAAAATAAGTTTGTGTACAGTTATGTCCCAGAAATGGAGAGAGCTGTTCTCAGTTGGATTCTACCCTCCCCATGGCACCGTTACATTTTTAGAAAGGACACAATAAAAAAAAGCCAGGAAAGATGCACATGTAGATTTAACTGAAGCAGGATTTAGAAAAAAGATAATTCAAAAATCTTAATTTCAGCCTGGCAGTGGTGGTGCATGCCTTTAATCCCAGCACTTGGGAGGCAAAGGCAGGTGGATCTCTGTGAGTTCCAGGACAGCCTGATCTACAGAGTGAGTTCCAGGACAGCCAGAGCTACACAGTGAAACCCTGTCTCGAAAAATACATATATACATACATGTATGTGTGTATATATTATATATCTCCTAAGATCAAGGACACATCTCTGCATTAGGATTAGTGCTTGTGATACTGAGATTTATAACAGAAAATGCATATTTGATCTTCGTCCCCATTTTTGGCAACAAGTTCCTAAAATTTAGAATTTAAGTGTTAAGATTAGTAAAGGTGAATGGAGACTCTTTTGTTAGGGAAAAAACCTTTCTACCACATTTGAGCTTATAATGGGCAACCCCAAAGGTTGGAGAAGAAGGGACAGTTGCCAAGAAGATAACTAAGAATGTAGCTCTCAGCTCTAACCATTCCAGCCTCCAGGAAAAGCACGGAGGGTAGTTAGATGAGGTAGGATTGCTACAACTTTTAGAGTCTAGCCTGGGCTACATAGTATGTTGTAGGCCAAGCCTACAAAGAGGACCTTGTTTCACAGAGAAGGGCTGACAGTTGGCTGGATGCATCCCCAGTGGCCTGTGGTTTCTTTAGTCAACCATGCCTATGTAGGAAAGCGTCCATAAGTTCCCGAGGTGCCAGGGAGGTGGGAGAGAGGTTCTATTTTCTCTATCCAGGACTCTGTGCTGTGAATCTTTTATATTTGACTCTTCCTAAATTGAATCACTTTTTTTTTTTAAAGAAAATTATTGTTGTTGTTTTTAGATGAGTTCTTATGTGTACAGATGCCCCTGGAGGCCAGAGAACATTAGATCCTCTGGAACAGATAGTTGTGAGCTTCCTGATGTGGGTGCTGGGAACTAGACCCAGGCTCTATGCAAGAATAGGAAGTGCTATTAACCACTGAGCCATCTCTCCAACCCCTGAGTTGTGTCATTTTATATTAAACTGGTGAGACAATAAGTTAAAAATTACCTAACAAATGATCCAACTTGAGGAGGGTACTGTAGGGACCTCCTGTTTATACCCCATGAGAGCAACTCATGAGTTAGTCCTCTATTGGGTCTAAAGGTGGGGTCAATCCTGTGAGACTGAGCCCTGTAGATTGTGTAAAAATGGAGCTGAGTTTTAAGGTGTCCTTATTGTTTCCAAAAATAGATAGTTAACAGGGAAAACTCCACCTATTTGGTGTCAGAAACAAAATGTGTAAGAAAAAGCAATTATGTTTTCCCATTTCCTGCTGGAAAGGCGGTCTGACAGTGGGCGATTGGTAGTGTAACAATGGTGTGGTGCCCGACCACAAAGATCACGGCGCTGGTGTGGGAGGACTTAGCAGGGCAAATAGCCAGAGAAAGAAGTGCAGGAGACTCAGGGCCAGCGCACTACGGACACTACGGTAGCTGGGGAGTTTCATTATTTCTCTGGGAACTTGACACCGTGCATGCAAGAGGGAATAGGTCTCTAGAATGGAAGTGACCTTAAGAGAGCCTGGGGACGGCATGGCTCCAGCTCGAGCCCGTGCTATGGCCATAACAAGTTGTCTTTTGTTCACACTTCTAGGAAACTTATGTTTGAAGATTTTCGGGACTGGCTCTCTAAGGTTTCCAGCATTGACCTAGAACCAACCATTGATATGTCCTGTGCCAAATACGAGTTCACTGGTAAGGAGGATAAAGCCCTGCTGTCTAAAGATTTCAAGGCTTTAACTCCACAATGATGGAAAGATAGCGTCAGGGCACCAGGTAGCATCCTAGTAAGGATTTAACTCTTTTGTGAAAATAGCCAACACAAAGGATAAAGTAGTGCTTCTCTTTAGGTATATGAGAGTTATTGATCATATTTTCAGAAAAATTCTCATACCAACTGCATATCGTATTGTAAAACTCTAAAGGTGATGCTGGAAATTCTGTCCTTATATTTCTAAAAGGACCCTCTATGCTGTTTTTTCCTTTATTTTGAATTTAGTGAGTGAATACAGGAAGTGGACTGTGTAAATAGTTATAGTCCCTGTCGCCTGCCTTCCCTCTTCAGAAGAGCTCATAAATTTGTGGAGGAATATGTGTGCCTTTTTATTTATTATGAATACAACAGTCTGCCTCCATGTATGCCTGCAGGCCAGACGAGGGCACCAGATCTCATTACAGATGGTTGTGAGCCACCATGTGGTTGCTGGGAATTGAGCTCAGGTCCTCTAGAAGAACAGTCAGTGCTCTTAACTGCTGAGCCATCTCTCCAGCCCCATGTGTGCCTGTTTATATAGAAGGAAAAATTGCTTGGTTTTGTTTTACTAAATTTTGATTCAGGTTTCCTATTGTATATAGTCTTGGAGAAGTCTAAGCTGGTAAAATGTTTTGGAGATAAACTTAATCCTACATAGAACCTGTTATGTATCTTTATTGCTTTTTCTTTTTTATTATTTTATTTTCTTTGAGACAAGGTCTCACTCTATAATTCAGGCTGGTCCCAGCCTCACAGAGATCACCTGCCCGTTGTCTTGAGTGCTGGTATTACAGGTGTGAGCTACCACATCTAGTTTTGTTTTTTGATTTGTTTTGTTTTGTTTTGTTTTTTTAGTTTGAAGTAATTTCAAACTCAAATAGAAGTGGCAGGCGTAGCACGAATAATTTGTTTTCCTGTTTTATTTGAAGGACAGTTGCAGTCCTGGGATTCCATAGGCCTGAACATTTCAGTCATTCTTCCTTCATGCAATGGTGAACTTTCAGAGTGAGAAAGTTGACAGGCCTGTATTCCCACCTAATTCATAGGCCTCGCTCATCTGTCACTGTTTCTTCTTGATGCAAAATGATCTTGTTAGGAATGGCACACTGCATTCACTTGTCCTGTCCATTGAGCCCTCTTTAGTCTAAAACAGCCTCTTGGTCTCTCCTGAACTACCTGGATGCTTCGGAAGACTTAGAGGCAGGTATTTTTAACTGTTCCTTCAGTCCTGGCTTATATCGCCATGTTTCTGCAATACTTAGGATTGTAAGACTTTGCTACCAGACCTGACTGTAAGAATTTGTAGGAGTCACATGAAGAATTTGCACACGCTGCTTTTAGATTATGTTATTAACATGTTTCTCACCAAACTTTAGTTCAGTTATTTTCACAGGCAATTTTCATATTGTTAAACTACTGCAAGTGGTATTTTTCTAGTCGTCATTTCTTCTACTTTCCTTAGTTGTCATTCCACTGCAATGAAAAGTTTTCCCACTGTTTATTCATCTATTTGCTTATATCAGTATGAATTTGTGGATTACTATTCATACAGTGAGCTATTGCAGTTGCTGTTGTAAAAGTGAGGCTTATGTTGTCTTTAATTTGGTCAAGGAGAACCCTCTAGAGCTGATCTGGGGCCTCTTACTATGTTCTTATCATTCTTGATTTCCTAATTTCTGCAAAGCAGAATTTTCAAGGCTTGTCTTCTCTTTCCTATGCCAGGTCTAGAATGACCTAGAATGCACCCCAGTTTAATGAAGAATGATACTTGAAAATCAAGGCCAGGACTCAGTCTGTGTCACTGGGGTGTCACCTAGACCCTTTCAGTGAAAATGCCAGAATATGACCCTCTACGTATACACACAAATGTATACACATAACGCTTATGTATTTCTATACCTACATAGCTGTAGATTCAGGAAACTGGATTCATATTGCTTTCTCCAGTGCTAGTTGAATACTACAAGGTTTATTCTAGATTTCTTTTCTTTAACTGTAACACCTAGCTCCCATTATCTTCAACTTATTTACTCCAATCCCTTCATGTATAAATGGTCCCAGTTCAGTATAATCTTTACTCTGTCCCATCCTGCATAGATGCTTACCTTGCTCAGCCCTACCAAATGGCTTTAGAAAATTCGATTAGGCAGTTAATGAGAACAGGAACAAGGCCAGAGAGGTGGCTTGGTTCGGTGGGTTAAAGGCACTTGCCACCAAACCTGACAATGTGAGTTTGATTTCTGGGACCCACGTGGTGGAAGAAGAGGACCAACTTTACAGTTGTCCTCTGGTCCACATGTCCCTCTCCCACCCCCAACACACACAGTAAATAAATGATAAGAAAAGGCCTTTTAAAGAAAAAAGGGATCTATGTACCCATGAACAGTAACATTTGTTAAGACATTCTTTGGAATAGCCAAGAAATACAAACAATTTAAGGACTAATAGAAATGCAATTAGGGAAGATGTAAACTTACAGTCTATATAATACAGTGACTGTGCAGCCGTTAAATGTAAATTTACAGTCTATATAGTACAGTGACTGTGCAGCCGTTAAATGTAAATTTACAGTCTATATAGTACAGTGACTGTGCAGCCGTTAAAATTAAATTAGGGAAAATGTAAATTTACAGTCTATATAGTACAGTGACTGTGCAGCCATTAAAAGTGATGCCTAGGGTGTAAATTGATATGGAAAAATACTCGCTTTGTAATTTTAAGGAAGTCTTTACATGAATACACATGAGGAAAAAAATAACAAAAATATGTGGAAAAAGTGTTAGTAACTATATTATAGACCTGTCTGTAGTCGTTGTGTTTAAAGCTTTCTATATTGGATGGGTTTTATTGCTGCATTTACAAAAGAGAAGAAGTGTCATTTTAAAACTGCAAGACAGTTAAAGCTGGAGTTAATACAGTCAGAGGGACTGATTGGATGCAGAAGCAGACAACAGCTACTCTGTGCAGTGATCTAAATTATGCTTTCAATGATTGCAGATGCTCTACTCTGCCATGACGATGAGCTGGAGGGGCGCCGGATTGCCTTCATTCTGTACCTGGTTCCTTCCTGGGACAGGAACTTGGGGGGCACCCTGGACCTTTACGACACTGATGGTAAAATGCACATTTACTGCCTTCAGTAGCCACTCCTGAATTCCAACCGTTGCCTCGGATCACCATTCTGATATATAGTGTGTTAAAGGAGTAGAAACCATGTATTTAGCTGGGCAGTAGTGGCGCACGCCTTTCATCCACCCAACACTCGGGAGGGAGAAGCAGGCAGATCCCTGTGAGTTTGAGGCCACCCTGGTCTACAAAGCAAGTTACCTGTCTGGAAAGCAAACAAGCAAACAAAACCAAAAAGAAAAAAGAAACCACGTATTTGTCACAGTGACTGGCACAGGTGGAATTAATGCTGGCCCTAACAATGACCTCTTGAAATTATATTTCAAATACCTGTTCCAGAGACAAAGCTGATTAAGATGAGAAGTAGATCTTGTTCTGTGTCCTGGCCGTGCCTGTGAACAGCAGCCTGTCTGACAAGAGCTTTGGTTTTAGAGTGTCTTACCATAGCTTGACTCTAGGAAAAGGAGACGCTATCCAGCTTTCAGCAATAATAGAAGCTCATGTCACTTAGCAGACTAGCAAGTTTAAAACAGGTAGCAGGAGTATCTGAGAATGTCAAGAGCAGGATGAGGCAGCCTGACAGTGGTAATGATGATGAACCCATTTACGGATGGATGTCTTCTCTTCTGATGCAGAACACTTGCAGCCAAAGCAGATTGTCAAGTCTCTTATCCCTTCGTGGAACAAACTGGTTTTCTTTGAAGTATCTCCAGTATCCTTTCACCAGGTA
The DNA here is from genome assembly GCF_018167655.1 of Microtus oregoni. Taxonomy (NCBI): domain Eukaryota; kingdom Metazoa; phylum Chordata; class Mammalia; order Rodentia; family Cricetidae; genus Microtus; species Microtus oregoni. The sequence continues at coordinate 57,543,570 of NW_024543063.1, read as the reverse complement.
AATATTGTAAGATGATTCAGTAGTGCACTAAGTAAGGGTCAAGGATTTTTACCCACCCTCTAGGCATGTCAGTCCACTTCCTGCTGGACTTTCTATCTCACTGGGTTGCTTGCATACCTAGCTAATGTCCTTAGATTGTGTCTTCACTCTCCATCCTTGGTGTTGATGTGCTGCTGGTCTTGCTCTTGCAGGTGTCTGAAGTCCTGTCTGAAGAAGCATCACGTTTATCCATAAGTGGCTGGTTTCATGGTCCTCCGTTAACCAGGCCTCCCACCTACTTTGAGCCCCTGATCCCTCGAAACCCTCATATCCCACAAGACGTAAGCATAAGTGATTGGGATTCTTACTTTATGCACTACAGCACCTTAGTTGTTTTTCTGATTTCACTATTATGAGGACCATGTGAGCTGATGTATTTTGCAGTACTAGAAATTAAGCCAAGGGCCTTGTATATGCTAGCAAACCTGTTTCTGATCTAAAGTTAGATCTTTTCAGTGCTGAAACTGCACTTTGAACTTTCACTTTTCTTAGGTTCGATTTTTCTAAGTTTGCTAGTACTTTGGGCTTGCTAGGAGAAACGTAAAGAGTGAGGACTATGGAATGATGTTAGCACAGAAGCTATAGATATTAATGGATCTCGTGTGTCTGCTGCTTTTTTATAAGCATGAAATTTTGTATGAGTGGATCAACCCTGCTTATCTGGAAATGGATTATCAAATGCAAATCCAAGAAGAGTTTGAGGAAAGGTCTGAAATCCTCCTGAAGGAGTTTCTTAAGGTATGCCGCCATAGCCTGTTTTATGTGTGTTGTTGAGGCGTCATCCTGCTAAAACTGACCGAGAGTTGTTTTCCTTCTTGTTCAAATGTTTATGTAATTCTCTTCAAATCAAATGTACAAATTACAGTAATAAGTATTGCTGTCAGGTATGGGTATGTGACATCCCCAGGACACAACATACATTTTTAAGTTTTGTTTGTTTATTATTTTGTTTTATTGCCATGTATGTATGCACACGTGCATGTTGGTGCTCAAGGAGGCCAGAAGAGGGCATCAGATCCCCTGGAACTGAAGGTGGGGGTTCCTTCGTAATAAGCACTTTTAACCACTGAACCATCTCTCCTGCCCAGCCAGGACTATAATGGTTCATGTGCATGCATGCACACGCACACACATACACTGTAGTGTGAATTCTAATTGGTCTTAATAATAAAAGCCCTGAGTCAGATATAGGGGTAAATACTAAAAGATCAGAGAAACAGAGCAGCCTGCCACTAGTTCTTACCTCTAGCGAATCCTCAGAGCGAGTGGACAGTCCTGTGCCCAGGAATCCTCAGAATGCCATGAGCTCCTGTCTTCTCCCACCTTGCATTCCTCTCTCTGCCCAGCCATATGCTGTCTCCACCTCCCTAGTGCTGGGATTAAAGATGTGAGCCACCACCACCTGGTTCTGGTTCTCTTTTATACTGAATCAATTTCGTATAGCCCAGGGTGGCTTTGAACTCACAGAGATCTGTCTGCCTCTGTTTCCTGAGTGCTGGGATTAAAGGTGTGTGCCACCACCACCTTGCTCAAAATCTTTAATAATAAATTTACAAACACTTAATGGAATAGCCTGATGATACTTAGCTCTCTTAACTCAAGCTACCCCAAAGATCTTGTATATAAGAGGAAATATTCAAATGGACCTCTTAGGAATCAGCCAGCTGATACTGTGCAGAGCCAGAGGAATGAGGATTACAGGAAGAGCTGCTAACTTCTTTATTTGCTTATTTTCCAGCCTGAGAAATTTGCCAAGGTCTGTGAAGCCTTGGAGAAAGGAGATGTGGAATGGAGTAGCCGTGGTCCCCCAAACAAAAGGTAGAGGTCACCATCACATATCTGTATTCAGTGCTCCCTCTTCCGTCTGCATAGCCCATCTCCAGTACTGGACACTTGCCCTAGCATTGAGTTCCCCAGGACATGCTGCAGCAGGCCCTAGCAGAGTCTCAGCATGCTCAGAAGTTGTGCCACCATTCAGGGAGAAGCTCAAAGCTAATGACAGCTTGGAGGCACGAGTGATCTCACATGTGGGGCTGAGGCGCTTGCCATTGCTGCTTTTCAGGTTTTATGAGAAAGCAGAGGAAAGCAGTCTCCCTGACATACTGAAGGAGTGCATGGGCCTGTTCCGCTCCGAGGCCCTGTTCTTGTTGCTCTCCAACTTCACCGGCCTCAAGCTCCACTTCTTGGCTCCATCAGAGGGTGATGAGGTCGAGGACAAAGGAGAGGGGGAAGTAGCCTGTGCTGCTGATGGCACCGAAGAAGGGACTAGCCAAAGCCCCTCAGCGCCTAAGGATAATCAGGCAGCTGTTGGCAGCCACAGTCTAGAGAGTGGTGAACAGGCAGACCTGGAACCACAGGAAGACGAAGCAAAGAAAGGTAAGCTGGCGTTAGGACTCACCTTTATGTTTACCATTCCGCAGTCAAGTGATTTATTCCTAGCTGGGTAACATCACTGTCACTCTGGATCCTGAGTTCTCCTAAGGAGATGGCAGAGGTCAAATCTATACACAGAAAACAACCATCAAACAATGCTAAAGGCTTTCACAGCATCCTGTGTTTACTGCCAGCCCTGGTCCTCCTCTCCCCCACTGCTACCATTCTGACTCCGAGAAAGTGTTCTAGCTGTTCTCCTGGAAGTGTTCTTTCTGCATTTCTTCTCATTCAGATCTGAACAGTGAGGGGCACTTCCTCAGAGAACCTTTTCCGTGTCACACTCTCCCCCAAGGCTGCTCGGTCATGGTCAGTCCTCGTCACGACCTCACTACAGTGCTTTGTACGCAGTGCCATGGTCTCTGAATTCATCTGTGCTTCAGTCCTGTTGTGTCTGGAGGATCCACTTAGGGCCATTGTTTTTGTGTGTTTGGCGGCATCCATCCTCGTTAGCTCTTAGCAATAGTACCAGCTTCTCTTCTGCATAGCTCCCTGGGCCCCGAGGGTTTGATGAAGACATCCCACTTAGGACTAAGTGTTCCAAAATCTTAGTCTCTTAGTCCCATCTACTGCAAGAAGAAGCTTCTCTGACGATGACTGAGCAAGGCACTAATCTATGGGAATAGCAGTATCTGCTAAAGGAACACAACAGTAAAATGACTGCAGTATCATTAGGACTCATTATCCTAATACATCCTAACATAACAATCAAACATGTCTGTTTTCATACTAATACCAGGCTGCTTTTTTGTTTGTTTGTTTTGGTTGGTTGGTTGATTGGTTTGGTTTTGTTTTTTTAATCACTATAGCTCTGTAGTACAATTTGAGATTGGGGATAGTGACATTTCCGGTAGGTCTCTTATCATTTAGGATTATTATAGCTATCCTGGGTTTTTTGTGTCTCTGTATGAAGCTGAAAATTGCCCTTTCCATTCTGTGGAGAATTGTGTTGGAATTATAGTGGTATTGCATTGAATCTGTAGATTGCTTTTGGTAGGATGGCCCGTTTTTACTCTATTAATCCTACTGATCCAGGAGGCTAGGAGATCTTTTCATCTTCTGATATCTTCTTCAATGTCTTAAAGTTTTTATTTTAAAAGTCTTTCAGAGTTTTCCCAGGATATTTTAAGGCTATTGTGAAAGGTAGTTTCCCTGATTTTTTTTCTCAGTCTGTCATTTGTATATAGGGGACTGCTGATTTCTGTGTGTTAATTTTGTGTCCTGCTACTTTGCTGAAGGTGTTTATCACCTGTAGTAGTTTCCTGTTGCAGTTTTTAGGCTCACTTATGTATACAGTCATATCATCTGCAAATAAAGATACTTTGGCTTCTTTTCCTATTTGTATGCCCTTGGTCTCTCATTTAGTTGTCTTACTGCGCTAGCTAACACTCCAAGTACTGTATTGAATAGATGTGGAAAGAGTGGACATCCTTGTCTAGTTCCTGATTTCAGTGAAAATGCTTTGAGTTTCTCTCTAGGTTGATGTTGACTGGGTCTGCTGTAAATTGCCTTTATTGTGTTGATGTATGTCCCTTGTATCCCTAATGTATCTGTCTAACTGCTGTCATAAAGGGGAGTTTGTCCAAGGTACTTTCTGCATCTGATGGGATGGTCATGTGGTTTTTGTCTTGCAGTCTGTCTATATGGTAAATTACATTTATCAATTTACATATGTTGAACCATCCCTGCATCTCTGGGATGAAACCTACTTGATCATGATAGAGAATCTTTTTTATGTATTCTTGGATCTAGTTTACAAGTATTTTATTGGTAATTTTTCATCTCTGTTCAGAAGGAATTCTCTTTGTTGGGTCTTTGTGTGGCTTGGGTGTCAGGGTAATTATGGCCTTATAAAAAAAATTAGGCAGCCAGGTGTGGTGTCACATGCCTTTCTTCTGAGCACTCAGAAGGCAGAGGCCAGCCTGGTCTACAAAGCAAGGTCTAAGTATATTTTTGGTTTTTTTTTTAAGATTATTTATTTATTTTATGTATGAGTGCTCTATTGGCATTACAACTTTATGCCAGAAGAGGGCATCGAATCCCACTATAGATGGTTGTGAGCCACCATGTGGTTGCTGGAAATTGAACTCAGGAGCTCTGGAAGAGCAGTCAGTGCTCTTAATCACTAAGCCATCTTTCCAGTCCCTTTCTATTGTTGATATTCAGCTTTAATCCACAGTGGTCAGATGGGATGCAGGGGGGCATTTTAATTTTCTTATATCTCTTGAGATTTACTTTGTTTCCATGTATGTGGCCAATTTTGGAGGAAGTTCCATGAGCTGCTAAGAAGGTGTATTCTTTTGTGTTTAGGTGAAATATTCTGTATATATCTGCTGGGTCCATTTGATAATGTTATTTAACTCTAGTATTTCTATATTTAATTTTTGTCTGGATGACCTGTCTATTGGTAATAGTGGGTGGGGTATTGAAGTCTCACACTATCACTGTGTGAGGATCAATATATGATTTTACCTGTAATAATTTTTTTATGAGCTTGGGTATGCTTATGTTTGGTGCATAAATAAACATCCTCTTTTTGGATTTTTCCTTTGAGTTTCTGGTGTCCTTCCTGCTCTTTTTTGATCAATTTTGGTTTGAAGTCTCTTTTGTTAGATGTTAAATGGCTATACCTGCTTTCTTCTTTAGTCTATTTGCTTAAAATACCTTTTCCACCCCTTTGCCCTAAGGTGACGTCTGTCCTTGGTGGTGTGTTGTGTTTCTTGAATGCAGCAAAAGGGTGTATCCTGTTTTCCCATCCATTTTGTTAGTCTGGGTCTTTTATTGGGTAATAGAGACCATTGATATTAAGAGTTACCCAGGGCTGGAGAAATGGCTCAGAGGTTAAGAGCATTGCCTGCTCTTCCAAAGGTCCTGAGTTCAATTCCCAGCAACCACATGGTGGCTCACAACCATCTGTAATGGGGTCTGGTGCCCTCTTCTGGCCTGCAGGCATATACACAGACAGAATATTGTATACATAATAAATAAATAAATATTTAAAAAAAGAAACCCTAACTAAGATATCCCCTATGTTTTTTTTTTAAAAAAAAAAGAGTTACCCATAAGCAGTGTTTATTGATTCCTGTTACTGATTTGTCATGGTGTGGGTCCCCCCTCCCTTTGATTGACTGGTCTGGGATTGTTTATCCCTTGTTTTCTTGTATGTGATTAACCTCTTCAGACTGAAGTTTTCCTTCTGGTACCTTCTGTGGTAGCCAGGTACTGCTTAAATTTAGTCTTATTGTGGAATATTTTATTTTATCCATTTATGGTGATTGATAGCTTTGCTGGGTAAAGTAATCTGGATTGGCATCTGTGGTCTCTAAGAGTTTGTAAAACATCCATTCAGGCCCTTCTAGCTTTTAGTCTCCATTGACAAGTCAGGTGTTATTCTAATGGGGCTGCCCTTATGTGTTGCTTGGTCTTTTCTCTTGAAGTTCTTAATAGTTTTCTTTGTACATTTAGTGTTTTGATTACTATGTGTGATGTGAAATTTTTCCAGTCCTGTTTATTTGGTTTTCTATATGTTTCTTATACCTTTATAGGCATTTCCTTCTAAATTAGAATTTTTTTCTATTTTGTTGCAAATATTTTCTATACCTTTGACATGGGTTTCTTCTCCTTCCTCTGTTATTATTTTAGATTTTTAGATAAGATCTTTTCATAATATCCCAGATTTTTTGGTTGTTTTGTACTTGGATTTTTTTTTTTTTTTGCTTGTTGTTATTTTTAGTTTAACATTTTCTTTGACTGAGGTATCCATTTCTTTTACCTTGTTTCGGGGGCCTGAGAGAGTCTTCCATTTCTTGTACTCTATTGGTAAGGTTTATCTCTGAGGGTTTTGTTTGAGTTTCTAAATTTTCCATTTCCAGTTTGTCACATTGAATTTTCTTGTATTTTGGTTGGGAGCCTAGTTTTTCACGGCTGAGTCACTTCTCCAGCCCGAGATCAGGTTTTCTGTGGTGATTCTATTTTAACTTTCATGTTTTGAACAGTTTTCATTATTTTACTCCATTGATTTTGTTTTCTCAGACTTCATTAAAATATTTAAGTCCTCTTTAAGGTCTTTGGACGTATTTATAACTGCTGTCTTGAAGCCCTTGCCCTGTGCTTCAGCTGCACTGTATCTCCCAGGGCCTACTGTAGCAGGGTTCCGGGGTTCCGGTACAGGCACTTTGTCTCGGCTCTCCATGTTAATGTTTTGTGCTGGTGTCTTGGCATCTGTAGTTAATGAGGTGATTCTAGGTGTTGATATCTGGTCTTGTATTTGTTGGATGGGTATTCTATTTCTTGATTTCTGTTGCCCTCTCCGGATCTTAGGAAAATATGGTTTGTAGATGTAAGTTTCTATCCCACCTGGTCCCACAACCATTGAGTCCCAAATAAACACACAGAGGTTTATATTAATTATAAACTGTTTGGCCTATTGTTCAGGTTTATTACTAACTACCTCTTAGAACTTAAATTAACCTATAATTCGTATCTATGTTTAGCCACGGGGCTTGGTACTTTTTCTCAGTAAGGCCTTCTCATCTTGCTTTCTCTGCATCTGACCTTCAACAGTGTCTCTGCCTTTCTTCTTTCCAGAATTTTCTTATGTAGTAATAGGAGCGGCGGGCTGCATCCCCAGCACCCGGCCGCCCCCATGGCTAGCTTTACCCGAAATAATTACACGGAAACTGTATTCTTTTAAACACCGCTTGGCCCATTTCTATCTAGCCTCTTCTAGGTTAGCACTCGCACCTGGACTAGCCCATTTCTAATCTGCTGTAGCCCACGAGCTGGCTTACCAGGAATGATCTTAACCTGCGTCTGCCTAGAGTGGGAGAATCATGGCGACTCCCTGACTCAGCTTCTTTCTCCCAGCATTCTGTTCTGTTTATTCCACCTACCTATGTTTTAACCTATGAGGGCCAAGCAGTTTCTTTATTGCTTAACCAATGAAATCAACAGATTGATATATGACACTCCCACATCACTTCCCTTTTTTCAGTTTAAACAAAAAAAGGAAGGCTTTAACTTTAACATAGCAAAATTACATACAGCAAAACAGTTATCAAGCAAGAATTACAGTTACAATATTTATATCTATTTTATCTTTTATCATAACTAAGGAAAACTATAACTATCTATTCATTCTTCAACTCCATCAAAGACTCCAGAAGGATATAATATTACCTAAGTAAACAAGAAATAAGAAAACTCTAGAAATGACAGAGACATCTCGCTGCCTGGACAGTCACCCAAAGTTCTTTTGTACCGTTGGGGCATCCATCTTCAGCCTTCAGGCCAATAGTATCCAGCAAACATTTCCATGAAGCAGGAAATTTCAAAGACAGTTCAGTCACTTTCTGCTGTATCCTGCAGAATGTCTCGCAGACTCTTTCATGAGTCAGGAACCCCAAAAAACCATCTCACCTTTAGGCAAGTTCAGCAGTCCTCTCTCTGCGGGTTCTCTTTGTCCAGTTTATGCAACAGTCCAGGCAAGAGCAGTTTCTTGCCCAAATGGCTATCAAACTCCATAAGGATCCTCTTCGATGCCCATCTTTTTCTTGAAGTAGATTGGTGCTGCCAGGAGCAGAGTGTTTCATTGTCATGAAAAGTCCTAAGTTATTAAAACATTAAATGCCATATTCTGCAGTCTTCTTTTTTTTTTTAAAGATATATTTATTTATTATGTATACAACTTTCTGCCTCCATGTATACCCAAACGCCAGAGGAGGGCGCAAGATCTCATTACAGATGGTTTGGAACCACCATGTGGTTGCTGGGAATTGAACTCAGGACCTCTGGAAGAGCAGACGGCGCTCTTAACCACTGAGCCAGCTTTCCAGCCCTCTGCAGTCTTTGAAAGATATGAAGAATGCCTATTTAACTGAAATATATCTCTATATATCTAGAAAATCTAACTAACATGACTACAAGCTTGACTATTATTGATGATTATCCATTAGCAAACTATATTTCCTAATTATACATTACATTTTAAAAATGAACTACACAATCACAATAACTTAATCAAGATCAGAAATACATATACATATAACAAAATTGACCTTAAAATCCACACCAATGCAAATTATTCATACCTATATCATTTCCCCCTTTAAATGTAAAAGAACATTTATAAACAATATTTTGGGAACATGGGCGTAGTTTTTTCTCTCCAAACTGCTTCCTGCTGAATGGGGGCGCTGTTAATCAGATCATTTAGGGTGTAACCTGTGTGCCAGGTTTATCTCAGTTGGCAGTTGAGTGAAGTAATTTTTTGAGGGTATTCACAGGAACTTTTCGGGAGGTCATGGTCTATCATACCATATCAGGATAGATGCAATCCACAGGGTCTGGTCCTCTGTGAAAACAAAAGAAGACCCTCTCCAAGGCATCATATCCTTAGACCCAAATTTTGAAATCGTAATACCCTTATATCCATTCTGGTTTAGCTTGGCAGCCCATGTAATGAAATGTCTCTCTGTACTTAGCTCCTTCACAGTCAAAAAATTTAAAGAAAACACAATGACACAAAGAATCCAGACTCTCTGTGAATTTTCCATTTTTACGTGGCTTATTTTTCTTTATTTCTCTTAATCTATAACTATCTGTACTCTGTCTCTTTAAAGACTTTACCTTTTTTTTAAACCATTAACTTTATTCTCTATATTCTTTTTCTTCTCTCTCTCAAGCCTACGTACATTCATCCAACAGTGTGACTCATTTAGTGGTCTGAATCTGTCCTATTGTGAATCTGCAATTTTTTACTATCCAGGAGCACTTTTGATTTGCGCCTTTAAATCACTAGGTGCTTAAGAATCTAAGCTGTGACATTCCTAGGTCAAAAACAGGTACTGCCTGCTGGCCCCGCCCAGTCCAACATGGCGGAGCCGCTCGTGCCTCTGATCCTTGCACATTGCACCAGTAGCATGGCGGAGCTGCTTGTGAGCCCCCTTTTAGGCACACAGCAGTCTAGTTGCCATCAAACAAATCGAAGCACTTTACTCCAAATGCTCCATTCAAAAGCTCTTGTCTCCCGCAGGAGCCAGACAGAGATTACAATGGCTGTACAGCCCAGAAAGCCAGCATTTTAAAACAACCAGTTTTTTCCTGCTGCTGAGTCAGGAAAATTTCAAAATGGAGGACGTACCATTTTGTGTTAGCTCTGGGGCCGCCAGGTAGGAGCAGCACTCAGCACTTTAATTCTGAGACTGAGCATGCAGCACAGAAATTCTTTTCATCCAAGTTACAGCCAAATCTGACACGCAGAGCACTGTGCAGTCTGAAAACACGCCATGCCCTTCCGCCTGCCTAAGCCTGATTCAGACGTCTGCCCAGGTGCAGTTGGGGAGCGCTGAGCCATCAGCACGGTCTCAGAGCACTCTCCTTCCAATCCCAAGTGGGAACACAAACATCCAGTCCCATAAAATCCATTGAAATGCTTTAAAGCCAGAGTTCACGCTGGCAGCAGAGCCCCAGGAAGCCGCGCTTTATAATGACACAGCATTTTTTATGCTGCTCTTGCCGAGTCAGGAAATCTCTCTACAGCACGCCACCAACAAACAGCAAAAATCTGTGTTAAACTCTCCCTTATTTTTAAACCTTCTCAGGTTTTTAAGTGGATTTAGTCCATCACGTCTGGGCGCCATCTGTAGTAATAATTGGAGCGACGGGGCTGCGTCCCCAGCACCCCCGCCGCCTGCATGGCTAGCTTTAGCTTATGCCCCGAAATAATTACACGGAAACTGCGACGAACTTCTCGACCAGCAAGAAAGAACAACCACCACACGAGGATTCTTCTCAGATCACGCTTTAATGGAGTGCCCTTGGTTGAGGGAGAGCAGAAAGCGAGAGGGCCCCGAGAGCACTAAAGCAGCTGCTTATATAGGGAGTAGGCACACGGGTCGCCCTGTGATTGGTTGCCACCATCAGCTGACACTAGACTGCGTCAGGATAGGCCCAAGGACTCTAAACCACCGCGCATGCGGGAAGCGGAGGACACGCAGCTCCCAAAGGCATAGCCAAATATGGAGTTGTTTATTTCCAACAAGACAGGATGTCGGTGCCATCTTGTAATGGCGATCCTGTCCGGCTCCCTGCAGGAAACTGTATTCTTTTAAACACCGCTTGGCCCATTTCTATCTAGCCTCTTCTAGGCTAGCTCTCGCACCTGGACTAGCCCATTTCTAATAATCTGCTGTAGCCCACGAGCTGGCTTACCAGGAATGATCTTAACCTGCGTCTGCCTGGAGTGGGAGAATCATGGTGACTCCCTGACTCAGCTTCTTTCTCCCAGCATTCTGTTCTGTTTACTCCACCTACCTATGTTTTAACCTATGAGGGCCAAGCAGTTTCTTTATTGCTTAACCAATGAAATCAACAGATTGATATATGACACTCCCACATCATTCTTAGTCTGGCTGTCCTGCCTATACTTCCTGCCTGGCTCCTTGCCAATCTACATTTTATTAAATCAATATGAGTGGCAAATCTTTACAGTGTACAAGAGCATTATCCCACAGCAGTGTGGTGTGGCTGTGAGTTCCCTGGTAGCGAGTGCTTCTGCAGGTCAGTGGGTGGCAGAGAGGACTAGAGATGGGCTGGGATGAAAGGAAGAGAGGAGCTGTGGGAAAGAGCTAGGGGTGCTCTCCGCAGTAAGAGTCAGGGTCCCCAGGGATTTGGAGGTGTGGTGGGATGAGGGGATCTTTCAAGTAGGATGCAGTAGGACAGAGAATAAGTCTGGAGAGACAGGATGAAAGGGCTAGAAGGCCCCTGGGTCTGTACCAAGAGTTGGAGTCATTAGTGAAGGGAGACAGAGTGAGAGGAAGGGCCTCTGCAAGCAGGCTGCTGCAGGGCTTGACGGGGAGAAAGAAGAGACTGTGACGAAGACAAGGTGTGTAGTGGCAAGGGTGTGGCCACGGGCAGGAGCTGGTGGGAAGGGTTTCTAGGTATCTGCAGCTGGTGAAGGAATGGAGGTGGGCTAAAAGTGACAGCTGACTGGATTGGCAGGAAAGAGTTAAACTGGGTCCTAAGAGGTGAGGCCCTCTGGGAATGGAGGTAGGGGAGAGGGGGAGCCCCTGCAAGCTGCTACTGGAGGCTTCAGATGAGAGACCACACTAGAGACCAGAGAGGAGAGAGAGTGAAACCCAGTGAGACCTGATTACTGCCAACTGTTGCGAGACTTTAAGGCGGCCTGCAGCTGAAGGGCTGTGGGAATGCTTTCCACATGCTGTTCTGTCATCCCTAATCAGTATTCCCTGCAGTCAAGCGTGTGTGTTAAAGTTGTAAATAATGTGCTCGGCGTTGTCTTGTGTTTTCTTAGAGTTGGGTGTTCCCATGTGCCAGGGGGAGCTGAGGCATTGGAAGACTGGTCACTACACGTTAGCCCACGACAACAGCAAGACTGAATTTGCCCTGGACCTGTTTCTCTACTGTGGCTGTGAAGGTAGGAAGGGGCAAGGCAATAAACTGTCTCCTTAGTCCAGGCAGGCTTCCAGGGGGACTCCCTCCAGCTGACAGCTGACTCAACCATAAGCACTTTCCTGTGGGCACGCTCGCACAGTTCTAGAGGATGCCGGGGATCATGAGTTTGTGTCCCCAAATCAGACTCTTGTCTGGGGATGGAAAGGTAGACCATACCTAATTATTTCCCTAGCTCTCCACCACAACAGCAGGGTCTATATTTTTTTTTTCAGTATAATTGCCCTTATCAGCGTATCTAACATTTAATTCCTTTAATTTTCTCATTCAATGTTAATAAGTAAGCCTGTGTTCCAAGTTCAGCTGTCTGGGAAATGAGGTGTTTAAAGGAAAGGGAATCCACAGCAGCAGATGCTAAATGCCAATACAGACGTCCCAGAGTCCTTGCTGTCCAGGGTGAGCTCAGTGCTGTTTGTCTTTCCCTTGTCAGGCTGGGAGCCAGAATATGGCGGCTTTACTTCCTACATTGCCAAGGGTGAAGATGAAGAGGTAAGAGTCTCCCTTCTCATAGCTAGTTCCCTTTCCTAGCTTGAAAAAGTGCTTTTCTTAAAACACCTGGTATTTTATTTACCTGATGGTTTGATTTTGGCTTTTTTGACGGAAGGCCTCACTATATGGCCCAGGCCAGCCTAGAACTCACTATCTCACCCAGGCTGGCCTCATACTTTCCACACCTGCCTCCACCTAGCAAGTGCTGAGATTGCAGGTGTGAGCCACCATGCCTGGCAAGAAACCTCAGTGAGTGCTCTTAGCTGATAAATTCATGCTGGCCTGCCTTGCAGTTTCTCTAATTTTACAAGGACATACTCGGCTTTGGAAGAAAAATCACCAAGCATTGTTCTACCTTACTGAGAACCTGTGGGTTAAGAGGCTTCTGCCTACTAATCTTTCTAGGCAGTTGGGAACAAACGCATTAGGCCAAATTTTCCTCTTTTCTCAGTGTTGCTAGTGAGTCAGAGCCTGTTGGAAAATGTCTTGACGGAGAAAAGCTCATCTCCTAATGAAGGATCTTTGAAAGACTCCTGCACCCCCCGGCTTAAATACTCGCCGTGGAAAATGAGCGTGAATGGCTGCAGGGCTGAGAATGAGCTCTGCGTTCTAACATCTCGTGTTTCCCGTTGCAGCTGCTCATAGTGAATCCAGAAAACAATTCTTTGGCATTGGTCTACAGAGACAGAGAAACTCTGAAATTTGTGAAGCACATTAACCACCGAAGCCTAGAGCAAAAGAAAACCTTCCCAAACAGAAGTGGTTTCTGGGACTTCGCCTTTGTCTATTATGAGTAACAGGGGTGGGCAAAGCCAACCAGCATCACTTCATCGTGCTGGGAAACCTGGAGTCCTCGTGGAGTGAAGGAAAGCATGCAGGCTGAGGGCATCCTTCAAAGGGGCTGTCCTTACTGGCTGTGCTGTGCATGCAAACTGTAACACCAACCTTAGGAGGCAGAGGAAGGAGGGGCCTCCAGTTCCAAGGTCAGTGTGGTCTATACAGTGAGACCCTGTCCCAAAACAAAACAAATCTTGGTCATCCTTTTATGGAACTCAACCTAGACATCAGCCTCCAGCTATGTACTTATCTCTTGGTTTTTTTAACCCCCATCTCACACACACACACACACACACACATGCACACACTCAGTTCTTTTGGTTCTATAGTGACTGCCTCAGCAACTTCTAACTTTGGTGACTTTTTATTTATTATGGTAAAATATATGTAACATAAAATGTAGCAGGATAACTTTTATTTTTTGGTTTGAGGGTTTTGTTTTTGACAAGGTTTTACTATGTAGCCCAGGCTAGCTCTGAACTACTGACCCTTCCACCTCAGCCTCCAAGTTCTGGTGTCATAGGCATGAGCCACCACTCGCACCAGTTCTTGCATGTCCAGGTCAGTGGAACTGAGCACACTGGCAGTGCTCCAGAGCATCCGTCACTGCCATCGTATCCCAAGTGAAATTCCGTGCCTTGTGAATAGTCAGCTCACTCGCTACTGCCTCTTCTCTCTTGACTGTTTGCCTCCTAAGTGAATCATAAAGTATTTATCCCTTCATAATTGGCTTGCTTCACTTAGCACAAAGTCCTCAAAGTTCAACAGTCTTCCCAGTGATTTTTCTTTTTCACTTCTTCTGTGTGGTTGTAGAAGCATGTGTAATCTGGTTCATGCTGAGTCTGAGAGCTGTAACAGTTTGAGTAATTGCACTGCTCCCCACTGTGGCCCGAGTTCCACCCTGGCTCTCAGGACTGTTTACTCACGTGGGTCTGGCTGAAAACTGCCATGGCCCTGGGAATTATGTGGCTGAGAACAAGGACAGGCTGCTTATTACCCTCTGTATTTACTCCCAGGAGTCTACCACAGTGGTTCTCAACCTGGGGGTCTTGGCTCTTTCACAGAGGTCAGATATCAGATATACTGCATATCAGATATTTATATGATTCATTCCAGTAGCAAAACTACAGTTATGAAGTAGCAACGAAATAATAATAATTATGGCTGGGGGGTCACCACAATGAGAGGAACTGTTTTAAGGGTTTGCAGCATTAGGACAGTTAAGAACCGCTCATCCACTGCCTTCCAAACCTAGAGCTGTGGCTTCTGTGAGTCTAGCCTCCCAGTGACCGGGTTCCTTAATGCTGGCGGGCCGGGTGTAAATTGTGTTGCCTTTTCCTTTTTTTAAAGACTAGCACTAGAAAGCCGAGTCAGAGTCACAGGAAGCCTCACTCTGCCTCCACTCTTCTCCCTGTTCTGCTCCATGGGGCTGTGACACAGCTCTTCCCACTGCGGCACACACACGATGACTGAACATGTCCCCACCCCACCCCGGGTCCGTTTGCTGCTGTCTCGATTTCTGTCTGTCCTTGCAGGTTTCAGTGTGGACTTTACTAATAGGAGAAGCACTGGGCCTTTAAATTTCTCATCCACACTTCTCTTTCGTGTCTTCAGACTCTACCCAAGTACCGTCTATCTGTTAACATTGATGGGCCTCAGTTTGTTCGCTTTGTTCCATTAAGTAAAACACATTTAACATCGTAGCCTAATGGATACTTACAAGTCTTAGGTGTTCTGAATTAAGCATAAAAAAGTAATTTTTAAATAATGATAAGAATATCCAGACCTAACCTAAGGAGGCATGAAACTTTAATCCCAGCTCTTAGGAAGTAGAGGCAAGAAGATCAAGAGTTCTTCCCTCATCTACACAGTGAGCTCAAGGCCAACCTGAGCAATAGTAGACCTTGTCTCAAAATCAAAGAAAGTTCGGGGAGAGCCGACACATCTTTATCCCGGCACTCGGGAGGCAGAGGCAGGCAGATCTGTGAGTTTGAGGCCCTGTTTCAACAAGAAAGAAAGACTATCCAGAGCGAGTTTGAGGGCTGTCTTCCCATGCTGGGCAGTGATGGGCATTCTCCATGTACACTGCTTTGGACTCCAGCGTCATCAACCACAGAGTACTGCTCAGGTAGGACTAAACATACTTTGTTGCTAATGGTTAATTTTGAAGCCTGTGCTTTCTGAATCGCTGCAGACTAAAGGAAGGCACCCCCTCCTCCCTGTTTGGGGTACTGGGACTCCGATCCAGACTTGCTATGCCTCCAGTCATTCTTGCTTTCTTCTACTTTGTTTTGTTTGATTTTTCTAAGACAGGTACTCACATTGCAGGCCAGGCTGACCTTTAACTCCAGGCCCTCCTGCCTCAGGCTCCTCCGTGGCAGGATTACAGCAGTAAGTACTGCATCCAGCTCCCTTGGTTTCTGATGTGTCCTCATGATTGAACTTAGGTAACATTTTGTTTGTGGATTAACTCCATGAAGACCCAGGGAAAGTGCTAAAGAAAGCATCCTATGAGCCAAAGCATATACCTCTTAGCACCACCCAGCTTCTCCAGTTCTGGAGACCTGTGTCTCCTTTATCCCCATCTGCTACGGTCTGCCGCAGCAGGACCTTTACAAGACTGGGCTGAGATGCCCGGACTGAAAGAACCCCGGAGGGTCTTTCTGTCTCTGCTGAGCCTCCTGCCTGCAAGAACAACAGAACCTGCAGATTGCTTTCTGCTCTGATGACAGTTGCTTTTTGTCATCCGTCATGTGCCACATCATTGATGTTTCACTGAGATAAATGGCATATGACAGTAAGCCCATAAGTCTACAGTGGAGCTGAAGGATTCCTATAGCCAGATCACTCACAGTCATGGTGACAACAGGCCACCTGTCTGTCGCTGCATGAGTACAGCGCATGCAGCTGTGCACAGAATGGCGGATGCAGGCCGCTGTTTTCTGTTCATTACATACTACCTGCTCAGAGTGCACTGCTGAGACCTTAACTCCCATGTGGCTGCAGGTACTCCAGAGGAAGGGTGGCTATGGGGGCTGGCGTTTCTGTGCATGTTACTGCCCTCTCAAGATCACAGTAGAACAGAACACGGGGAAAGGCAGTGATGAAGATGGCAATCGTATGTGTGTGAGCCTGAGCCAGTGTGTGTGTCTTAGTTTTTAATAAAAATTTCAGAAAGTTTTTTAAAAAATTGAAAATAACTTGGAGGAAATATTTTTGTACAGTTATACAGTATAAAGTGTTGTTATAAGTCAGTTATAAAAATTACAGTTTAAAATAAAGGCGTTCTATTCCGTAAGCTAAGGCTACTGAACATAGAGTATTTTTAACATGGTGCACAGGTCGGGAGCCTGAAAGCTTCCGCTTGTCTGTCCAGGTACATTGTCGGGTCTGCATAATGAACCTGCCTCAGCTCTGACTCTGCTTCATTCCTGATCCTGACTGACTGCTGCTTTGGGCATGGGGCAAGAGTCAATGTGGATTCTTAATACCTCTTCTTGGTAAAAGCTATGCTACTTTCTGTGTGACCAATAAATGGCATGTTTCTTTTTGTCCTTAGTAGTGAGCCTCTAACTCCTTTTTACTTTGTTTTCTTATTTATTGGTGTTTTGAGAAGGGTCTCTGTGCACACCCTAGCTCCCCATCTGCTAAGATTATACAGAAGTATAGCACCGTGTCCAGCTCTGAACTTCCAGTTCTTGTACTCCTTTTCCTCAAGGTGGGTCTCCCCCGAAGATAACAGCTTCCTATCTTTTCAGATTATATAAATATGCATGTTCATTTTTGAGAAATTAAAACAAAATTAAAATTGTGGAAAAATACAAAGGTCAGTTGAAATCCTACCCTGCCACAACGCCTTGTTGCTTTGAGTGTGCCAGCATGGCTGCCCTGCACTGCGTTAGGAAGCATGGTTCCTCTCTGCGCTCTCTGCCCCTTCTCCTAGTGGGAAGAGACAAAAACAAGGTTCTAGGCAGCCTTGCAGGCAGGGCTCTGACGGAGTGACTTAAGGCCACCACTGCATACAAGAATAAAACAGTTACCTGAGTGCTCCTTAAGCAAGTCTCTTTCAGGTCCTTAGAATGAACACAAGCGGGCAGTGAAGCATTTGGAGATTTGCCGGCAGACTGCCTTCAAACTTGTTTTCCTTAATATAAATTTGTTTACACACATCTTTGAATGATTAAAAATTTTGAATGTCTGTATTTTTGTTTTTCCCCACAAAATAAAGATGTTTTGTGCATTTCTGTTATGGTGGTAATTTATAATCAACAAGGACCAGTATCTTTTATTTTTAATGAAAAAGTAAATACTCCATTTCAAATTTTAAAATTCAATTACAATTTCAAGGAGAAAGGAGATAAAAGTTTATATAAAAGAACAAGCTAAACTCTGACACCCTGATGTTGTAAGGTAGCCACACTATTTCATACAAATCAGCAAAGTATTATAGATGTCAAATGAAAGGAGACTGACTTTCAGATGAACAGCTGTGTTTAGTTATATACGTTATAGTGGCTTTCATTCTTAGCAACCTGGACTCACCAGGATGTGACTGGAGCAAATCAGCCTGGATTTCTAGACATGAACCATTTCCAGGAGCTCCTTCTTTGGTCTTGCTCTCCTATGAAGGAGCAGTCCCCACCCGCATGATTCTGAAGAGTGTGTTGATGTTGTTGCTTCGAATCGCATCCCTACAAGCACTGATCACCTGGTTTTTCGGCTTTCCAACTGTGTAAGAAAAAACATCAAAAGGGAAGTTAAAAGCCAAGCCAGGCATAGTGGCCCACACCTTTACTCCTAGCACTTGGGAGGCAGAGGCAGGCAGATCTCTGAGTTTGAGGCCAGTCTGGTCTACAGAGCGAGTTCCAGGACAGCCTGAGCTACAAAGTGAGATCCTGTATCAACCAAACAAAAAAGAAAACAGAAAAGAAATGAAAAGCCAGTTTGAAGACAGCATAAAACTAGGGTAGAAAAGAGTTGCTTGAGTTACATAAATTTTACTAATGTGTTAACCTAGAAAAGACTGAGTTTATTACAAAACAAACTTGGAGAGCATCTCAAGCCAGAATCCAAGCAGGTGTGTATAGCTGAATCAGTGCTCACACTCCCAGTGAAGACCACTCGAGAGGCCGGAGCGCTGTCAGAACAGCAGCTCTCGGGCTGGTTACTGCTTCCTGTTCTCCATACTTCCAAAATGGACACTTGGCTAGTTAGTGTTCAGTCTTTTTCTTTTCTTTTCTAATTGAAGACTATTTACTTCCTTGGATTATAAACTGCTGGGGTTCAGCCTTGGCTGGGGTTCAGGTCCTGAGGCAGGGAAGAGGTATCAGCACAAGGAAAAATTCTAACCACCAGTGGATTGCACTCAAGTGGCCCTGAATATCAGATCAAGCTGTCTTTATTTATACTTAGAGTTTTTTGTTTTTTTTTTTAACCAAGGTTACATTAACAGCTTTATTATTGGCTCCTTTTTTGGCTTAAGAAATACATCATATTTTAAGAAATATACCATAATTATTATTATTGCCCCCACTGATTTCGTTTATGCTTCCCCAAACACACTTTCCCACCCCCTACATAACCTTATTCTAGACGTAGAATTCAGCAGTTTTGCAGGTCTAATTAAATATCCATCCAGACACATCCTGCTCTTATGTCAGCTAGGTGGCGACTTGGGGTTACAAAGTTAAAAAGTAACAGACATGGGTACAATGGTTTAAAAACAACAATATTTAAATCCAAACAATTCTTTTGTGTCTTAAAGATATACTTTTATACAGTTCCCTTTTCCACAAGAGGGTCCCATGTCTCAACCTCTCTGTAAAAGGCAGACTTTGATAAGGCACTCTTTTCTGATCTCACTATACCATACTTCTTCCACTAATATAAGCTTCTGTATATGGTAAAGATGGGTCTCTCCATCCCATATTTCACATTGTATTTTTCCCATTGGATCAATAATAGGTCCTATCATTGATTCTATGTGCTTGGTGTCCATGGAACTTACTCTCAACAGTTGATAGTATGTGTATTCCTGAGGCCTTTTCCTTATTCTGTGTGTGCATGCCCTCTTCTTTCCAGAACTGTGAGACATGGCTAATGTTCCAAGTGCTGTTTTTTCATATGTACCTGTCTCTGTTGAGTCAGAAAAGCTCCCAGGATTAGGAGTTGTAGTTCATAATTTCAGATAAGAGATTCGGGAAGCCCTAGCTCCCTGTTGAATATTAGGAGAAAATATTCGCGAAAGCACAGAATATCCAGGGAAAATTACAGCTATTCCAAGTAAAACTAAAAACCGCCCAAAAATCACCAATATGAGAGAGAAAAGAACCTGCAAGCTACATGAACTTTGCAATCCCTACATGTCCCATGAACTACAATCCTTGCCAGGTGAGAGTCCGTTTCCGCGGTGCCTTGCCCAAGAAACCCACTGGATAGGTAGTCTTATGCTGATCCAAGACTAGGCTGCATGCTCCCGTCAATAAACATTAAATTTTCCTTGAGAACAGTGGTTCTCAACCTTCCTAATGCTGCGACCCTTTAATGCATGTTGTGGTCACCCTCAACTATAAAATCATTTCCTTGCTATTTCATAACTGTAATTTTGCTAGTTATGAATCGTAATGTAAACATCTATATGCAGCCCCTGTGAAGGATCATATGGGTTGCCACCCACATGTTGAGAGCCACCACTTTAGCAGCTACTGCAAGATCTTAGAAAAGGAGCTCTGGGCTTTATTTCTTTTGTGTTTCATTTTCTTTTTTGAGACAGAGTAGCTCTGGCTGCCCTGGAACTCACTTTAAGACCAGATGGACTCAAACTTACAAGAAATCTGCCTGCTTCTACCTTCCGAGTATTGGGATTAAAGGTATGCACCACCGTGCTTCATAAGACTTTTTTAAATCTGTCTGGAGGAAACTAAAGCCTTTGGTCTGAGTGAGAGAAACCCAGGTGCAGCCAGCTCTGGGGTGTTGAAAGCAGGCTGCTTTAGGACCCACTGTGAGCCACAATCTTCCATAATTGTCATCTTTCAAAACATCACAGACAAATCCCAGTGCCAGGAAAGACTCACCACGAAGACGGCCTGCTCTCTGGATTGCTTGGTTCACGGCCTTTAGGTTTCCTAGCAGCTCCGTATGGTTGTTACATCGAATCTTATATCCGTTCAGCAGATCCTTATTAAGGTCATAGAGTTCCACATAACGATTCTTCATTGTCTTCCTGTGGAAATCAGTAGAAGCCTAGTATTATGATTTAACAGTTTTTAGTCACATTAAGAAAGAAAACAGTCAGGTACGATGACACACATCTGTTAATCCCAGCACTTGGCAGGCTGAGGCAAGAGGATTATAAATCCAAAGCCAGCCTGGGCCACTAGTGAGATGCTGTCTCAGAACAGAGGAAGAAAGGAGAAAACACGTTTTTAGTTGTATTTTCATCAATATAGACTAATTACGGAGGTTTGCTTTGACAACATCCAAAAGTTTCCATCAAAATATCCTTTTTCATGCCTGGCGGTGGTGGCGCACGCCTTTAATCCCAGCACTCGGGAGGCAGAGGCAGGCGGATCTCTGTGAGGGATCTCTGTGAGTTCGAGACCAGCCTGGTCTACAAGAGCTAGTTCCAGGACAGGCTCCAAAAAACCACAGAGAAACCCTGTCTCGAAAAACCAAAAAAAATTAAATAAATAAAAATAAAAGAAAGAAAAAATATCCTTTTTCTTGCAGATAGATAGAAAACAAGTGAGGTTTCTGAGCAATTGGTTCATGGTTTGTTTAGATTTAGAAGCTTACTTCCCTGGAGTCAGCAAGGCAGTAGCTGGCTTTAAGTTTCAAATTAGTAATTTGTTAGATAAAGAGGCCTATTAAAATATTTCCAGAGAACAGACTCAGATTCATATTTTATAAAGTTTAAAAAACCATGAGCTAGTGAGATGACTCAGTGGATAAGGGTCCTTGCTACCAAGCCTAGTTAATTTGAGTTCAGTCCTCCAGGAAGGAGCCTCACCTGTGTGAAACCCAATGCTAAAGTTACCAATATCAGAGAAATAACAGCACAAGCTGGAGACCCAGAAGTACTTGACTATCGAAAGCAAAACTCTCATTTACAGGACACATCTGGAAATTCTTTTGTTTGTTTGATTTTGTTTTCCAAGACAGGGTTTCCTGGCTGTCCTGGAACTCGCTTTGTAGACCAAATTGGCTTCAAACTCAGCCCACCTGTTTCTGCCTTCTGGATTAAAGGTGTGTACTACCACACTTGGCCGCATCTGGAAATTCTTAAGTAGCATTTTATAAAATCAAGTGTTCATTAATACAGAAAACTATAATTACAAAAAATGCAATATAAAACAAAGCTACTGTTCATAAAGCAAAGAATAGATAATACATAGGCTCAAACTTCACATGGAAAAAATGATTGCAAGACAGTTTTTTGTTGTTGTTGTTGTTGTTTTGGTTATTGGCTTCTTGAGACAGGGTTTCTCTGTAGCAGCCCTGTCTCTGCTCAAACTCACTCTGTAGACCAGGCAGGCCTTGAACTCAGAGATCTGCCTGCCTCTGCCTCCCAAGTGCTGGTATTAAAGGCATGCACCACCACTGCCTGGTACACTGCCCAGCACTAGAACAGTTTTTGAGACAAGACAAAAACAAAACCCTTGAAGTGGTTGATACCCAAATGAAGGAAGAAGCCTCAGAGCAGCTCCCGAGAAACAAACAAATGAAAAGCCATCCTACCGTGTATTCCTGCTAACACAACACCATTTTAATGTCACTTCCAAAATTAATAAATCACTGAAGTTGCAAAGAGCAAACAAGTACAAGTGATGAGAAGGACTAAGCATTAGGGCCTGTAGCCTCTCCGCCTTGCCCCACTGCCCTGCAGCCTCCAACCCCCAACCCCAAGGCAGGATGACTAGATATGAGGCTAGCTTCACAAAACCATACTAAAACCAGAAGTACTATATGATCCAGCAGCCTGCTTCGGAGTGCTGTCCAGAAGAACTGAGATGGGGGTCTTTAAAAGGCTAGTGCCCCGTGTGCACTGCAGAGCTGCTCACAGAACAACACACGAGTGAGAAAGCCCACGGAAACTGGAGAAACATCTTAGGAGGCCTCCAGAAAGAAGGAAACTGTAATGTGCAACACGGTTGACCTTTGAGGGTCTATGCTAAGTGAAATAAGCTGGTCCCAAAGCGACAAATACACAATGCCACTTCTATGAGGAATCGATAAAACTGCCAAAAATGATAGCGTCAAGTAGACGGGTGTCTGCCAGGGGCTGGGGAGAGGGCAACATCGGGAGCTGCGCATCACTGAGGCCACAGAGGACCCTGTACTCACAGAAGCACTAAGAGAATCAGGAATGTCAATCACAAAGCAGTGTCTCCTCAATGCAGGGACAGAAACCAAATTGCCTGCATTCCATCCAGAAAGCTGACAGTGGAGTCTGTTAGTGACCTGGTGACCCTTTGCTCTCGGAAGAGACACAGCTTACCCAAATTCCTCAGGCTGATCATCCCAGACTCTTCCCTCCCTGGACTGTAGCCCATCCTTAGGGGCAAGTACTTTATATAGCCTGCTGACAGCTACGCTATCCAGAGAGCAAACTGGATTCTAGATCTTTTAGCTACAGCCCCCACCCTATGTAAGTCTCTAATGTCACACCGTAAGCTTTATTGTGCATCTGGAACTGGACCGATTGTTGCCCAGAAACCTTTTTCCCAAATTGTACTGTGTTTTAAATATGCTGATGATGAATTGCCTGTTATTAGACTCCCTGAAGTCAAGAGCTAGTCTCCAGGACAGGCTCCAAAACTACAAAGAAACCCTATCTGGGAAAGAAAACAAAACCCCCAGTCTGACCCAGGTTGACTAAGCCAGTCTGCACTGGGCTTTTGTTCTCAGCTCTTCGTGTGGTTCAACTCGTTGCTCTACTTATGAATCTCATAACATCCCATATACTGTTGATGTTATTTTGGATTTGGGGATTTGCTATGATTTTGATATGGTTTAGGTGTGCCCTTCAAAGGTGTTAATAATAAGAGGTAGTAGGACCTTTTAAACAATATAGCATGAGATGTACGAGATCATCAGCCTTTGAAAAGGATTAAGAAGATCTCACTGGGTTCTGGTTAGTTTTCACAAGAGAACGGCTACAAAAGAAAAAGATGAGTCTGTCTGGTTTCCAGTGCTGCTTACAGCTTCCTGCTCTTGCATGCACTCCTGCGATGATGCCGTCCACCACTGGGCAATACAGTCAGGAAGGCCCTCACCAGAACCAGGGCAGCATGACTGGGACTTCGAGCCTCCAAAAACTAAATAAACCGCTTTTCTTATATGTTATTCAGTCTTAGGCATTTTGTTATACCAATGGGAAGCAGACAAATGCAAGATTTTTTTATAAATATTGTCTTTATGAATATTGTATAAATATGCTAGCTATAGATGAGCACACGTTTCTCTAAGCCTTACCCTAAAAGCAAGATTGCTGGGTCACAGAGTACAGTTTTAGCCTTGCCAATTCAATCAATGCTAATGGAATCAATTTAGACTCCACCGAGCAGCATCTGAGCGTTCCTACTCCGTACTGCTCACTTGTTTGACTATGTGCTTACCCCAGCTATGGCAAATACTCACATATCCCTCATCAGACGCGCATCCTCAGCTCTGACCAGCAAACTTCGGATGAGATTAGAGTTATCAGCCATGTCGGCACTGAGCTTTTGATGCACAGAATGATACTCATCCACCTAGAGACCGAGAACACACAGAAATTAATAAGGTTCACAAGCTTCTAGAAGACTGAGAAGACACTATCTGCCACATACAGAGCCCCTACTCCTCCCATTCGGTCATACCAGCCTAAGTACCTCTACATTCATCTCCTTTCCCCCTTATCCCTGCCCACCCCAGAGACAGGGTTTCTCTATGAGACAGTCCTACTGTCCTGGAACTTGCTATGTAGACCGGGCTGGCCTCAAACCCACAGAGATCTATCTGCCTACCTCTGCCTCCTAAGTGTTGGGATTAAAAGCCTGCATCACCACTGCCAGCCATTCATCTCCTTCAGTGAATAATACCCCAGGTTACACCTTCCTATGCCAAAATCAAGAGTCCAAGCAAAATATATAAGGTTTTAGTGATTTGTGGTGATAACAGATGGGATTTTGGTTTCTGTAAGGGTGTTTTCCTTGGGAGGGGGCAGTGCAATACTAAGTATAGAACTCTGGGCATTAAGTGCTCTACCACTAAGCTGCAGCCCCTGCCCCTAAGAGTATCATTTTATACTGCAGCAGATCATAATCCTTATTTTTCTTTTTTAATTTTGAATTTGGGTTTTTGGAAAGCAATGATCTCAAGACCAAAGTGGAAAGAGCAGATTAAATGGCCAGAAGTAATGATGTGGTGTGGGCTTGAAAGAGCATCCTCTGGAACCAGGGTATGCGTGGGATGAAGAGTAACCATTTCACACACGTCCCTTAAGGAACTCACCAACCATCACCTACGGTTTACAAAATTTTTAGAACAGGATTATCACATAGCCTATGTACATGTAAGGACACATGCATACATACACACATTATACATGCACATCTTTCCTCATTCCCTAGGAGAAATATTCCAGCCCGGAGGCTGCCAGGGTCTCACCTTCACCAGCACTTTTCGTAACTCCTCAAAGTAGACAGGGAAATCTGCTTCTACCTGAAGGTCTTCAATAGCAAAGAAAGACGCCATCGACTGGATTATATCACCAGCCAGATCAATATCATCAGTATTGACAGTGATCTACCCAGGGAAAAACAGGCAAGTTTAACATCCTCACAGAGGGATGAGAAATAGCACCTGACTTTCTCAATGGTCCACACAATTCTTTTGCTGTTGTTTTGTTTTATTTGTGTTCTTTTGGTTTGTGCTTTATTTGGGTTTGATTTTTTAAAGATGGGAACTCTCTCTGTAGCTCTGGCTGTTCTGGAACTCACTATGTAGACCAGGCTGGCCTCAAACTCAGAGAACCACCTGCCTCTGCCTCCCGAGTGCTGGGATTAAAGGTGTGCACCACCACCGCCCACATACAATTCTTGAGAATGTGTGTAGGTGGAAGGCTGTCTCACTGCCGCTCTCAAATAATCACTTAGAGGCTTAATATAAATTACAAATTCAGCCAATAGCTCAGGCTTATTATTAACTAACTCTTACATTTTAAGTTAACCCATGTTCCTTATTTATGCTCTGCCACATGGCAGTACCATAGCATGGCACTTTCATCTCCTGCTCCCCTCTACAGCTGACTGGCTACTCCCTTGATTCTGCCTTTCTTCCCAGCATTCTCCTACTCTTGACTCTCATACCTAACTTTTTTCTGTTCAGTTATTGGCCAGCCAGATTCTTTATTAAACCAATCACAGCAACAAATCTTCACTAAAGGATTATTCTACAACAAATGTGTGTTTGTGTATTGATGAAGTCAAGCTGCTTTTAGGAAATTATAAACCACAGTCATTATTGCTTGCAGCTGGCAAAAAGGTCACTCCTCTATCCTTATAAACTAAATGCAACATTAGCCAAACAATTAATATGATTCTGTGCCAAGTGTCATTCAAACCTAACTTCCCAAGTATCTGGGACTATAGGTCGCACCATTGCACCTGGCTTTGTGACCAAGAGAAAGAAACACAGCAAACAGTCCAACAAGAAAAACACGGTGTCCTTGAGAACAGCTAGACAGTAAGTGACTTCTGACATTGTTCTATCTCATGATGTAAAAATGTCTGCAGTGGGAATGGAAGCTAGAAGTTCCACAGTGAGCAGCTCAATCATGGAGGGAAAGCTCAATCAGGGACGTCAACTGACTGCCTCAGTTTCTCCACTGCATGTCTGCTGGGTGTTGTGGACTCCAACTGACAGTACTACAGTGGAATGCTCTCTCAATTGGCCTCTCTAGTCATCTCTGCTGGATGCGGTAAACTCCTGATCTGATGGTGTTTTGCTGTCTGTTGGCTACTGCTCTCTCTGCTGCCTGCTACTGATTTTCTCACTTTTGCTTGCTATATACCCAATAAATTTACTCATTCAAAACAAAAATAAAAAGAACGACTATCTTAGATAGATTATTCTCCAGACCTTACAGAATAGTGCCCCTCTATATTCCCATTCATCATGATTATGTTTTTATTTTTTGTTTTGTTTGAGACAGCCCAGACTTGAGCTCACAGAGATCCACCAGCCTCTGCCTCCTGAACCTTCACACCCTGCTTCTTACAGTTATTTTTAATTGTCAACTTGGCACAATTTAGAATCAACTGTAAAGGAGCTTTAATGGACCGGACTGAACTGGACTGGAGGGCCTGTGGGCAGCCTACATGGGGTTTTCTTAGTTAGGGTAACTGAGGTGGGAAGGCAGCACCAGTTCATGGACTGGGGGCAGGACTGAAAGGAAAAGAGCAAACAGCACTAGCACACGTTAGTTCCTGCTCTCTGTCTTGACTGGGACATAAACATGGTCATCAATGTAAAGCTCCAGCCACTGCAAGTTCTCCACAGCAATGGACTGTGGGCCTGGAACTAAAACTCAAACAAACCCTTTCTCCTCTGTTGTTTCTTCCAGGGTATTCTGTCATGGTAACAGAAAATGAACTAAGATGCCAGCTCTTCCCAAACTGTAAGTGGAAGGAACGAAAGCAAAGGAGGAGGCAGAACCCTGCTGCTCTAGAGTGAGCCCAGTGTCTACGTTGAACTGACACACTGGGGTGGGACACCTGCTGTTGTGACCTTGACAGTATGCTTCACTTTGCTCAGGGATGAGCAGACAGCACAGCAGAGTGCCAAGGCACAAGGCCTTACCTCGCCACTTGACTTTATTTTTATGTAGAGCTGGCCACCATTGCGTAAGGATGTGAAACAGGCTTGAAATGGGACATTCTGAATGTTATTGTCTTCTGGCAACAGAAAGTTCTGGTTGAGCCATGTGACCATCTTAAAAAAATGAACAGAACACAGCACACTTCAGTTTTTAAAGTACAGTCATTAGAGAAGGAATTTCTTTCTCTAGTTTTACTGCTTGGTATATATATACCCTTTCCCCATTAAATATAAATATACCCTTGGTTTAAATATATATATACCCTTTCTCCATTTCATCCTAGGCTTCTCTTGAAACACTAAGTCAAGACAACCAACTAATACCTGAACAAAAGAAAGAGAGGAATGGAGACTGGGAAGAATTCAGTTGTAATTAATGGGGGGAAGTGTGTGTGTTGTGTGTGTGTGTGTGTATGTGTGCGCGCGCGTGCGCACATGTGCATCTTTCAAAGTTCAGAGAAGAAAAATTTCAGCAAATTTTGAGTTTTGTTTTGTTTTTTTTGAGACAGGGTTTCACCATACAGCCCAGGCTGTTCTCAACTCATAACCCTCTTGCCTCTGAAGCTCTGGAATTACAGTCAGGCCTATGCCAGCACATCTAAAAGCATTAATGTATAAGTTATTACAATTACAATAATTATTACAATTACAATACTATAATTACAACAACTATAAGTTATTAGACAGGACAGGCAAGGCGGCTCAGTCAGTAAACCATGTCAGCCTGATGGCATGAGTGTGATTCCTAGAACCCATGGAGGAAGGAGAGAACCAGCTGCAAATGTCCTCTGACCTCACACTCACACTGTGACATGCACACATACATCACACAGTCATAGATACACACACACACGCACTTGTTAGTAATAAATTAAGTGGAACGTAGAAGTTGCTTAGCAAACCCCACGCTACATTGTTCATCTTTACACCAGAAGCCTGGGACTCACATCCCTCCATCTACAAAGGAACAGCAAAAAGACCCTGAAGTGCAAACCATGAACTGAAAGATGAAACATTACTCACCCTCTGTGCCCGCTCTGCAATGATGAAGCTCACGTAACTGGCAGGCTCACTGGCTGTATCTGGGCTGGTCAGTGCGTACATGGTGAATCGGGGGAGCTGTCTTGTCAATTCAAATACATGGAACTGGGTGCTACAGCCAACCAACGAGTGTGAAAGAAGTGTTTAGTGTACTGTTAATCTGCGCTCGCCACCTTGCATTTTTAAGACAGGGTCTATGTCGCCCAGGCTGGCCTTGAACTCCTGGTCCTCTTGCCTCTGCCTACTGAGTACTAGGATTACAATACACCTCCATCCCTGACTCAGTACAATGTGATTTCAAAGTGAAGGCCAAAAAATAAACTCACTACTGGGTCACCACCAATTGATAGCTAAAGAAAGATATCTGAAGAAAGAGAGGGAAACTTGAGAGTTAAAATTCTGTACCAATGAGTGGGGTTGAGATTTAGAAATAATATATGTCCCTTTTCATGTACCAGGCTTTACAACACCCCGGAAGAATACAAAAAGCCTTTGATTTTTATTGATTGACAGATTTTGTTGATGTTGTTTTTATGAAACAGGGTCTTACTAAGTTGCCCAGTATGGTTTGAACTCTCTTGTGGTCCAGGCTGGCCTGCTTCTGATCACAGACCTATACCACCATGCCCAACATGAAAAGGCCTTTATCTTTAACAAGTGTAGTAGGGCTCCCCATTAGCTTCAACACTGCACCTCATATAAATATCTCCCACCCCTCTGAGTGTTAGTAGCCAAATTGCATTTAAATAATTATCAAATTATTCTTCCATGTGGTGCTGAGCCTCAAACCCAGGGCCCTGAACATGCTAAGCACAAATTCTACTACTAAGTTTCACCAAAAACTCAAACATGTTAAAGTTTTTATGTCCCTGAGATCATCTGATTAAAAATTGAAAATAACCATCTCAAACTTACATACCTTTTTTCTTTGGAAAGAATTCAAATTAGGGATATAAAGGTCACGGGAAAACCCTGACTGGTGGCAGACCCTTCAATGGCTTCTCTGGTCTGACAGAGGGTAATCTAACAGCAAACCAACCCGTCTTGCCCTCCTAAGTCTCTATGGAAAGGACCTGTGACAAAAGGGTCACCTGCTTCTGTAACCCACAAAGACTTTCAGGTGCAGATCCACGGGGACATCTTTGGGAGGGGTGATTGGGATGCAGATGGAGCTGGAAAGGTTGTGGATGCTGGGGTGGACCACATGGCTTTCACCCACAAAGATCCCCTCTGCAAAAATTAACACTGCTCGGATGATGGTATCTGGAAAGAGAAGGCAATGGCATTTTAGGAGCTACTCCAAGACAGCACAAGCACCTCCCAGGACGGCTATAGTAGTGTCTCACCATTGGAAGTGGAAATGCTTAGTTCTGCATGCGCATCTTGTACGTCGTTCCCCAGGCTGACTGAGAGGCCAGTCTGGAGCTTGGTATTGGCTGGGATTATGCCTTTCTTCCCGTCAGCCTCATTCAGGGGACTGCTCAGTTCTGCCTGTAAAACACGGCCCCCTAACTTCAGCTCAGTCGCTCAGAGAGGAAAATGCAAGTTTACCACAGCTATTCAGCGTCAGGACGGATGTCCCCTCCCCTGTCAACCTGACCTTTGTGACTCCTCTGAAACCTGCTCGCCCTGTTAGCACCTTTGCTCTATCTGGCTCCGTGGGAAATACCCGTTCCTTGTCCCCACCTGTGGTCCACTGCACCCGTCATGCCCTTTACAAATGCATCTGTAAGTCTCTCCTTCTCATCTCTAGTTCTCCTTTTAAAAACCATTTATGTTTTTAGGTGAGTATGGATGGGGCAGGAAGTGCATGTGGGAGTGAAACGCTAGGTGATTTCAGAGAAGGTTCGGAATCTCCTAAAGCGGGGGCTACAGGCAGCTGAGCCACCTGCAGTGGGTGGTGGGAGCCAAACCTCTGCCCTCTGCAAGAGCAGTAGACACATTAACTGCTAAGCCATCTCTCCAGCCCTTCTCGCTCCTTCTTTTGAGGCAGATCTGGCAATGTAACCTGGGCTAGAATTCAGGAGCCTCTTCTTAGCCTCTGAGAAGTACTGTGTGCCACCATGCCCAGCTTTCAGGACTCTTCATTCTAGCAGTGACCAAAAGGCTGAGGCAATCTGCACGTCCGCAGGTGGGCAGGAGGACCCAGCACTGACCCTGGCGCTCTCCTACACGTGCGAACCATCTTGGCCGGTGCCAGCACTTCAGGCTCTGCACTTGCCCACCTCAGCGGAGCCCCTCCACAGCGGAGCCCCACCTCAGCGGAGCCCCACCTCAGCGGAGCCCCTCCACAGCGAAGCCCCACCTCAGCGGAGCCCCACCTCAGCGGAGCCCCACCTCAGCGGAGCCCCTCCACAGCGAAGCCCCGCCTCGGCAGAGCCCCACCTTCGTGTTCTCCTCATAGTTGCGGAGCTCCATCAACAGGTTCTGCTTCTTCTGACTCAGCTCTCGGATCAGGTCCTGCTCCACGCTTGTGTCCAGGAGGTTCCCCTTCATCTCAGCTGTGCCTGGCAGGTAGCCTCGGACTTAACAGAAGATAAGACCCTAAGCATGGCCACTTCCACTTTTGAAATTTTGACTTTTCAAGGATTTTTCCTAGCCCAATTTACTTTCCCCATCCACTGAGCAGCAGATTAGTTGTACATGGCCATCCATCCGGTAATCTCCCTCTACCACGCCAGCAATTGCGGAAGAAAAGTTGTCTTTAAATATGACCTCTCCAGTCCGGTCACTTCGAGCATCAACCTGAAAATTAAATAAGAACATAAAGATCATTTATGCTACAGTTTAAAAACAACAGCAACAAAAAGCTAGCTTTACAAGTTACTCAGTCCAGCCAGGTGACACACCTGCAATCCTGTCACTTGAGAGCATGGGGTGGGGCCATCCTTGGGTACACATTATGTCTGAAGCCAGTCTGGACTATGTAAGGCCCTGTCATTCACTCACACCCCAGCCTGGACTATGTAAAACCTTCTCTCTCTCTCTCTCTCTCTCTCTCTCTCTCTCTCTCTCTCTCTCTCTCACACACACACACACACACCAGCCTGGACTATGTAAAACCTTGTCATTCTCTCTCTCTCTCTCTCTCTCTCTCTCTCTCTCTCTCTCTCTCACACACACACACACACACACACACACCCCAGCCTGGACTATATAAGGCCCTGTCATTCACACACACACACACACACACACACACACACACATTCATTTAGTTTGTTTTCAAGAGTATACCATGAAACCTGAAACAGCTACTGGGGCCAAAGGGACCAAAGCGTCCTCAAAATAGATGAGTCTTTTTCAACAGAAGTTGCCCTTCCCACAACGTCCCTTGTGAAGAACCGGGTCTGCTGGGAGGTGCTCCATAAAGCACATACAGCGCAGGACAAGACACGGGGTCCAAGGCCCATCTACCTAGGCCCAGATTCCACCCTGCCACCTGCCACTTATGAGCTCTTAGGAAAACTTCTGAACTTTCTGCTCATGGTTCCACATGGAGATCAATAGCCAGACAAGAGTGAAAACAGGGCCCACACCTCAGAGCATAGTCATCAGAGTGTTAACATCAGCCCTGGAAGCTGGGGTGGGTGGAACTCCAGCAAGCAAGAAGCTGAGGCAGGAAGCATGCCTTGCATTCAGGACCACCTAAAGCTACACAGTTTAAGGCAAGGCTGGGCTATACAATAAGACTCCATTTCAAAACAAAAGGTTTACGTATAAATCACATCTTTATGGCAAAATGGCTCAGTGAGAGGCACCAATGACCTGGTACAAAGACCTGAGTATGAGCCCAGGTATCACATGGTGGTGGGAATGAACTAACTCCTTCAAGCTGTCCTCTGCTCTCCACACATGTACCATGGCACACTTGCCCTCCTTAAATAAATAGACATAATTTCTTTTAAGTGTACCACTATGATTTGTACATTTATAAAATATAGTTATCCCTAACATTTAAAGAATACTGAAGCATCCCAATTTTCTACCTTATAGCAACCTTCTCTTTGAGATAGTCTCACTGTGGCCCTGACTGTTCTGGAACTCTCTATCTAGATCAGGGGTTGGCCTTGAACTCACAGAGATCTTCCTGCCTCTGCCTTCTAAGTGCTGGGATCCAAAGTGTGTGCCACCAGGCACAGTACAACTGTACAATCCTTTCTAGTAACATTTTCCTCTCCTCATAAAAACTACACAGACTTCTTAGGGCTCCCCCATAAACAGACAGCTGATCCGCAAAGACATCTCAAGAACAGTCATGAAGGACACTCACTTGAAAGGACTGGTCCAGGCAATGACACAGGTGTTGGCCGAAGGCCAGGCAGCCAAGGCTAGTCACTATGTTTGTCTTTTCAGAACTACCCTTCTGGTCAAAGCTTTACAATGGAAATGTAAGGTTCTCCTAGCCCTTCTCTGGAGTACACCCCCACTCACTAACTCCGCTGTGTTATCTATGACAACATCATGCCTGGGCTTTACTCAGGGTCTAGCCACGTCGTGCAGCCAATCCATAAGCAGATGTTAGAGTTACACGTGCATTTCCTAACAGACACTCACCTTTCCATTAGACCACCCAGTGATCAGCTCACACACGCCATCAGAATTGATGTCAAAAGCGTGAATGCTCATGGCATGGTTTTTGGACTGAAAGAGAATTCCCATAATTAGTAAAGGAGTCTCTCAGTGCCGGAAATCTGCAATCCCTGAGCAGGTGCGCCTGACCGTACTAACTTTAATTCTCCAGTATCGGGCTGTTTTGTCGTAAACCCCAACTGTGCCATTGGAAAGGGCGTAACCAAACCGACTGCCATACATGGGACACAGAGAGGTGACGATCTACAAAAGAACACAGGAGACGGCTGTTCAGTAAGCTTAACTTAACTTCGCATGTAACCTTATAGAACTACATGCCTGTATGGAGGAACTTGGTTCTCCAGGCAGGACATAGCCGCTGCCATCTTGAGTACTCCCACAAGACCCTCATACCATGGGGTCAACAATATTCACTCATGGAAGCAGGGGTATGGCTCACAAGACTCACAAGGGGCACAGGGCCTCTCCTCTCCCCTCTCCAAGTTTCTGGAGCTAACAATTGAGGGGTGGAAGGGAGTTTTTTTCTTCAATGATGTTTGCAGCCTCAGTTAAACTCATTGGTTCACCGAGCCGGATTTAAGTGGAATGGTTTCTTTGCTCTGCCGTTGCCCTCTTGGGTGAACAGAGACTCCTCAGGAAAGTCTCTCCTCCATCTTGGGTGAGCAGAGACAGACTCCCCAGGAAAGTCCTCCATCTTGGGTGAACAGAGACAGACTCCCCAGGAAAGTCTCTCCTTCATCTTGGGTGAACAGAGACAGACTCCCCAGGAAAGTCTCTCCTTGCCGTAACTGTAATTAGACACGAAAGCTTCTGAAGGTGAGCAGCAGGCAGTGATGGTCAGGGAGCCCACGGCTGCTCACACCCATGAGAGGGTAGGCATCCGTGGAGCTGCAGTGATGGTCAGGGAGCCCACGGCTGCTCACACCCATGAGAGGGTAGGCATCCGTGGAGCTGCAGTGATGGTCAGGGAGCCCACGGCTGCTCACACCCATGAGAGGGTAGGCATCCGTGGAGCTGCAGTGATGGTCAGGGAGCCCACGGCTGCTCACACCCATGAGAGGGTAGGCATCCGTGGAGCTGCAGTGATGGTCAGGGAGCCCACGGCTGCTCACACCCATGAGAGGGTAGGCATCCGTGGAGCTGCAGCGCTCTTCCTGGGCCGGGAACTAAGACACTTCCCCAAGGGCTGCACTAGGAAGGCTCTGTATCCAAAACAGACCCGTCTTTGAGTCCCGCTCCCCAAACACTTTGTGGGTTTTTCAAGATGATCACAAGGAGGCTGAGGCAGGAGAAATGCTTTACATTGTAGGCAGTGGGGCGGGGTCATAAGGTGAAATACTTTTACGAGGGAGACCAAATGATGTGAGAGGGTGAGGCATCACCTGACCTCCAGGAGTACGGCATCTGCCCCATAGGTGTCCACAAACACAGCAAGCCCGAGATCTCTCTGCTTCACGTGGCTAAATGAACCACAGTGAATCCTTCAGGAACACAAGCACCGAAGAAAACCCCAGCCCAGCAGCACTCGAACCCATTACAGGGGAAAGGAGTCCTCTTCTCTACCTTCTCAATTGTTGTCTACTTCACAGTTGGACAATCAAATTTAAACAAACTCACAAAGGTAGATCAAGCTATGGGGGACTTTTCAGAACAGTATTCTTAAAAATAATATACATGTAGAATGAGGAATGAGCTGAGCACACAACAGATGCTATTACACACATCTATATGAAAGGTTTTGCTAACTGACTGGCTTAACTTTTACTATAGTTTGTTTCAAGAATTGTAATTGGCCAGGCAGTGGTGGCACACACATTTAACCCCAGTACTTGGAAGGCACATGGAGGTGGATCTCTGTGAGTCTGAGGCCACTCTGGCCTACACAGCAAGATCCAGGACAGCCAGGGCTAAGAAACTCTGTCTTGGGAAAACAAAATCAAAACAAAAAGAGAATTGTAATCTACAACCAATGTTTATCTTTATACTTTTTTTCTATAATTTATTGTATGCTTGAGGTAAAAGAATATACAAACTTTTACAAACTAAAAGCTCAGACATGCAAACTTATATGGTGCATCCATCGCACAGAAATATGACAGGGCTTTCTAAGGACTGAGCACACTTTACTGGATAGGATGTGATGCTGAACAGGGTTAATGATTTCTGGCCACACAGATATATTTCTAATTCTGGCCCCAATACAAAAGATATTAAGAGATAAGTTGTACAAAGCAGGGACTGGCTATGTAATTTTCTTCACACCTTGTTCTCCACATTTAACGGAATACAAAGCACTGTGTAGGATCCAGGTTACTTAGCTCAAAGCACACTCTTCCAGTACTTAGTAGTGTGTACTGTCAAACCTGGGTAGATACCACCAGCAAACCAAAGGATGGGAAAATGGTGCTGAAAGCGAACAATTCTACAGTCTATGTTTTCATGAAGTTAGCTCCAGACGTCCTGCGAATGCTGGCCACTTTATGTGAACTTGATACAAGCTAGAGTCATCTGATAGGAGGAGCCTCAATTGAGAAAATGCCTCGATAAGATGGGGCTGTTGGCAAGCCTGTAGGGCATTTTCTCGATTATTGATCAAAGGGGAGGGCCCAGCCCATTGTGGGGGTCCATCCCTGGGCTGGTGGTCCTGGGTTCTATAAGAAAGCAGGCTGAGCAAGCCATGAGGAGCGGGCCAGAATGCCTCCAGGTTCCTGCCCTGCTTGAGCTCTTGTCACAGCTTCTCTCCATGAACTGTGACTCAGAGGATGACCAAACAAACCCTTTCCTCCCCAGGCTGCTTTGATCATGGTGCTTCACCACGGCAATAGTGACCCTAACTAACACAGCAGGTCCTTAGTGAACGTGTCCCTTCTTCCTTTGTGGACCAGAGAAGGCACCAGTCCCCTCTGATCCTTGGCTCTATCCCATGTTCCACTCTCCTTTTCTAGGACTTCAGAGAGCTCTGCCATCACATCTACTAACGACAAACCCAGAAATCCAACACTCCTGGATGATGACCACCAAACAGGAAGATTCACCTCAAATTAGTATCAGAAACATGACATTAACAGCCCAGCCCTGGCAGGCCAGTGAGCAATGCTCTAGCTGGTTTTTGGGGGGAGAGCCACAAATCCCTCAATGAATCTAAGAAGCTGCTAGAGAGATGGTCTAGGGATTAAGGGCATTGACCTCTCTTCCAGAGGACCCAAGTTCGATTCCCAGCACCCATATGTGGCTCACAACCATCTGTAACTCCAGTTCCAGGATATCCAACACCCTCTTCTGGCCTGCCGGCATACACATAGTACACAGACTTACATATAGGCAAAATGTCCACATTCACAAAATAATTCTTTAAAATATTCAGAAAAGTCAGTCATGGTGGTTCACCTCAGGCTGAGTCAGGAGAATTGTCATGAATTCAAAGTCAACCTGGGCTACACAGTGAGTTCTGGGCCAGTCTTCGTTATTACAGAGTGAGATCTGTCTCAGAAGACAAAACAAACAACAAAACTCCAGTGACAGCAAGGATTCACCATTGGGAGAACTCACGTAAGCACGAGACCCCCAGTCCCTCTACAGACACGTCTTTACACTATTGATTTCTGCACTTACTTCTCACCTTCGCTTCTCTGTCCACAAGTGTAATTTTACATTATAATAAGCCTGGGCCAGCATGGTGGTGCATACCTGTAACCCCGACTTTCAAGAGGAGGAAACAGTCAGGTTTATATGAGACAAACAAAAACTGTGGGGCATGGGAGCACACGGACACGGGTAAGTCTGAGGCCGGTCTAGTCTACATAATAAATTCCAGGACAGCCAGAACTATATAGTCAGAATTTGTCTCAAATTAATAATAATAATTATTGGACTGCCCCACCTAGTCCAAGGTCACCATTCTGCACCCAGACTGAGATGATGCTCAACACTCTCGCTAGTAGCCTGAGGTCACCACTCTGGTAGCAGTTCCTACCTCTGTTTCCGTCATTTCTGCCACAATCTCATCTTCTTTAAAAATTCGGATGTCAAAATCTTCAGATCCAACAAGGAGCTGAAAAAGGGAAGCGAGGGACATAGGATCAAAGTCTATGAAACACAGCAGTGTTTCATAAATAGAAAAAAAGCCCTTTCTTTGCAGTTGTTGCTGCCCTCCAGCTCCAGCCTTCTAGAAACCCAGTGCTCAAGGGGGCTGTAACTGATGGGTCAGGAGAGGAAAGGTGGGTGACTCCACACAGCTAATCCCACAGAGCAGGACAAGCCTGCCAGGACAAGCTCCTTCCGAGTCAGCAGCGCCCCCTGCTGCCGAGGAAAGCCATGCTCAGCTGTGTTCCTGCGAGAACACAGGTGCTCCTGCTACTGTTCCAGAACTGCCTTGACCTCCGAG
Organism: Microtus oregoni; assembly: GCF_018167655.1. NCBI lineage: Eukaryota > Metazoa > Chordata > Mammalia > Rodentia > Cricetidae > Microtus > Microtus oregoni. The sequence continues at coordinate 57,506,429 of NW_024543063.1, read as the reverse complement.
GATGTACCCCTTGGTAAAAGCATGACTGTCCCACCTGTCCAGGAGCATCCATCCATGCCACACAGGTGACAGGGGCCTTATTTCAGAATGCTGCCATTTTACTGACGTCTGTGGGAGCACGTGCTGTATTAAAATAGCATCAGGAAAACCAGGCCTGAGAGCTTATTGGACCTATCAGACTGAGGGAGGGGTGCACCTCCTTCACCTGGACCTCACTAAGAGTTGAGCACTTAACAGTGCTATGGTGCACAAGTGATCTGTCATGATCCTGACTATTTTATCTGAGGGTCTTCAGCTTAGCTAAATCCCTGATATGGATGCGGTCTTCTCAATCTACCATCTGCCTGTTCACGGCCCAGCCCTGGTCATGACCTTCACTTCTGCAGCCTCCGCTGCAGCTGCACCCTGACTCTAAAGCCAGACTCAGCGGCAGACAGACAAGCAGGCAGCACAGCGGTAGCAGCTGCTGCAGAAGTTCCTGCATTGGCCTCATTTCCCCAGGTGAGGGCGACTATTCAAATCTGTTAGCGCCCCTGCCTCTCAGGCCTTTAGGCCCCTGTCGCCACATTGTAACCTACATATTCACATACACAGAGAGATTTATAGCTTCGCTGTGCTGTCCGATGTGTGACCTGAGAGCAACACAGACACTTAAAACTGGAGTAAAACAAGTCTGTTCGCCTCAGCCAGGGTTAGCAAGGAAAGCAGGGCCACCTGAACACTGCTGCCAACAAAACCTTGGCATCCTGTATATTTACTGCTACTTAATGATTCCGGGTATTGTGGAATGACACAAACCTATTTTTGTCTATATTTTGGATATAGTACACTCACAGCAAGGACCTGTCTCAAACACCAGAGCCTCGTGTCCACAGAAAGTGGACTGGTTAGGGCCCAGGAGACACCACACATAAAACTCCTCAAGGATCTGAGCTCTAGGGGTATTCCTTATATAATATAGATTTATCAGAATGTCTAAAGAAATCATTTTGTCAGCCAAAATTGAAAGTGACTTAAGGTTCCAAAGCATCGGAAGCAGTTTATAAGATTACGAATATAACAAAGGTCTCACACACTTTTGCCTTCCCTCCTCCAATGTCTCAGAGACACAGACAGTAAGAGGAGGAAGAGGAGGAAGAGCGGAGCTGAATGAGGAGGGAAAAGAGGGGGGAGGGGAGAGGGAAAAGCTAGGGAGAGAGACCAGTTAGCTCATGCAAAAACAGCCATGAGAAGCTAACGTCGCTATCATAAGAAAACATATTCAGCTGCTTGGCCTCACACCTCTGTCTTCCCATCACCGTCAAAATCACACAAAGCCAGGGAGTGAACATTGTCTCCAGTCACCTGAAAATAAAACAAGTAGTCATTAATAAATCATCCTTTTCATTTCATTCAAAATACCAGTTCATGAGGGGAAGGCTTACAGTGAGTTTTCAGTGTTATCCATACACATACTCTGCATATTACCCTGTTTTTAAATTATTGTCTTTTGTGTGTATATATACATGTGTGCATATTCTATGTCCTTGTGTGGGTATGGGTACACATATCATGTTCATGTATGCCTAGGGATGTCACAACAACCTCAGGTGTCTCCCTCAGGGACTCTATCCACTTCCTCAGAGACAGGGTTTCTCACTGGCCTGTAGTTCCCAACTGGATTAGACTGGATGGCCAGTAAACCCCAGGAATCCTCCTGTCTCCACCTCCTCAGTGCTGAGATACAGGTGCAGGCAGCCAGCTCGACATTTCTGTGTGGGTTCTGAAGACTGACCTCAGGTCTCCTTGCTTGAAGGGGGTGTTCTGACAAAGGAGCCATCTTCCCAGCCCTATTAATCCATTTGTTTCTTTGAAACTATTATTCAGTGTGATCAGTAGTTTTAAAAAAATCTAGAGAAAATTAAAAGTGAAAATGCTTAGGAGTACCAAAACGTTTAGCTTTTCGTACCGTCCAAAAGAGATCGTTTCCTTCATGATCAAAGCCCTGAAGAGCACAGTTGCCACCGATGATTGCAAGAGGGGGGGCAATGTCTCCCAGCGTCCCCAGCACAATGGCATTTGCCCCGTCTGCTACCTAAGAAGGAAAGACAGGACACAGTGATGTGCGGGCACACTGAGGGTGAGGTTATCAGTTTCCTCTAGATGCTCATCTGACTCTGCCCTCGTCTCCTCAGACGGCAGTGAGGCTTCTCCTGGGCCCACACTGTGACCTGGGCAGAACTAGATGGGATCCCAGCACATGCTGAGCCCAGTTCCCACACTAAATGGCTATAACACATGGTTCCGGTAATCCAGGGCTCTCCAGGACTTCTGTGGGGGCTGGTCATCTCCCAATGACCAAGGCACGCACCTTTAAATGCCCAAGTTCTGAAATAAATTTACCCCCTTTAGATAGAAATATTTTGAACCATCCCACCTAGCATTATATAATCGTTAAGCATGAAACATTTAAATATGTGTGAGCATGTGTGTAAATATATCATAAATTACATATATATATATACACAAAAACATAAAAATTGGGTTATCAAAAAAGGAAATAGGCAGGAACTAGAAAGGCTAGTAGGTTAAATGTAAAAAGAAAACTGAATGGGCTACTAACTAAGAAATAAAGGGAAGCAGTGGCAGGGCAGATGGGGGGCTGAGCGGGAAGGAGATCGATTGAGAACATACAGGATGAAACCCAATACACTGTATGCTAACCTAAAAAGATTTAAAAAAAATATACATGTGTGGAATATTATTTTAACTTTGTAAAGATGTGCTACATTTGCACTTGTTTAATTATGTAAAGATGTGTTACATTTGCACCTGTTTAATTATGTAAAGATGTGTTGTATTTGCTTCACCTTGCCTGCCCAAGGCACCTGACTGATCTAATAAAAGGTGGAATGACCAACAGTTAGGCAGTAAAGGGATAGGTGGGTCTGGCAGGCAGAGAGAATAAGTAGGTGGGAGAACAAGAGAAGAGAGAACAAGAGAGAAAGACGGGAAGGTGCCTGGGGCCAGGCAGACACCAGCCAACCAGACACAGTAGGACGTACAGAATGAATGAATGAAAGGTAAAAAGCCCTGAGGCAAAATGGAGATGATAAGAAACAGGTTAAGTTAAAGGAGAAAAAAAAGTTAGTCAGAAACAAGCATAAACTAATATTAAGTCTCCATGTTTTTATTTGGGAGCTGGATGGTGGCCCAAAAGAAAACCTGTTAAATATATATGTATGTGTAAGAAGACAGCACTCATAAGAAATTTAAATTAGTAAAAGAGCAGCCAATCAACACATAAAGTTAAATGGTAAATAATAAGTAGGCAGGCTTGCACCTGTGTCTCAGCTAAGCATAGGGCTGAGGCAGGATTGCCTGATCCCTGGAGCTTGAGATCAGCAAAAAAATCAAGACCCTGTCTCAAACAACAAATAGGTAAATGGATAGATAGGTAGACAGACAGATAGAGAGATAAACAAGCATAAAAGGTAACAATTAACTGGAAAAATATATCAAACTTAATTTCTACTAATAAATGGCAAGTAAGAAAATAATGAACAAATTCAGTAAAAAGGAAGCAAAAATAGCCAATGAAATGAAAACACTGACTGCTATTCATTTCCTCTTCTTACATAAGCAGCGATTTAAAAAAAAAAAATCCGTGGCTGCTGAGGTACTCTCATCATCTAACAGGGAGGTAGAAAAACAAGAGCCCCTTAGGGTGCAATTTAACAATAATTATCAAACATTTATTTAGCTTAGCGGTGCAAGGCTATAATCCCTGAGGACAGCTTGCAGGCTTGACGTCAACTGAGCTACATGGGGGTTTTATGGCTTATAGCTTGTAGTCCATCAGCAGAGGAAGCCACAGCAGGACATGGAGGGGTGCTGCTTACTAGCTTGCTCCCCATGGCTTGCTCATCATACTTTCTTATACAGCCCAGGACCACTTGCCCAGGGGTGGCACTGCCCACAGTGGGCTGAGTCCTTCCATATCAATTCTTAAGCAAGAAAATGTCCCCATAGGCTTACCTAAAGGCTAATAAAATATGGGCATTTTCTTATTTGAGGGTCTCTCTTTCCAGATAATCCTCGCTTGTGTCAAGATGACAAAAACTAGCCAATTTGGCTACTTCGTGAGTTCAAGACCAGCCTGGGCAACTTAGTGACACTTTTATCTCAAAAATAAATAAGAGATAAAGGAAGATGAGGATGGGGGGGGGGAGAGGAAGAGTAGGAGGAGAAAGGTCTTTGGCTTCACAATTATACTTCTGCCTTTTAATTTTTTAAAAAAATTTGTTTTTATTTTGTATATGTGTGCTTGTCTGAATAAGTGCGTGTGGAGTCTGCAGACACCAGAAGGTTGTAGCTCATAACTATTGATCCAGGAGATCCAACACCCTCTCCTGGTACTCAAGAGCACCAGGAATGTAAGTGATACATAGACATTCACACACATATACCCATATACATAAAACAGCAATAATAATAATAAACAACTTTTTAAAGAAAGCTAGCTAAACATGATCTCATGAGAGCCAGAAGCAGCCTTTCTCCAGAGTTCCTGCCCTCACTTCCTGCAACAAGCTGAAATAAGCCCCCTCCCCCCCCCCAATTGCTTCTGGTCATGGCGTTTATCAGGAGCAACAGAATTACAAGAAGACACAGTAGCTAGCAGTGGTGGCATACACCTTTAATACCAGGAAGCAGAGGCAGGTAGATCTCTGTGAGTTCAAGGCCAGCCTGATCTACAGAGTGAGTTCCAGGACAGCCAATACATGGTAATTTCAAATAAAGACATTAACAGTATATTTTGGGTTTTCTTTTGTTGAAATAGCATCTTGCTTTGTAGCCCAGACTGGCCTTAAACACAATCCAGGCTAGGCTAGCTTCAAACTCACAATCCTCCTCACTCAGCTCCTAAGTGCCAGAGTTACAAACTTATACTACCTATGCCTGGCTGAAAAGATCAGATCACCCAAAATAGCTGGGGAGCAGACTGTCCATTAACTCATAAATGAATGAAGGAATGGAATCCAGTATATACATATAATGACACATTATTCTACCATAAGAAGGAATGAAGAAACGCTAGCACATGGTACAAAATGGGCCAGCCTGGAAAACATGCTGGGAAAAGCAAGTCAACCACAAAACCATACTCATGAGAAGAGACTACTGGTTGTCTAAGGCAAGAAGCTAAAGGAGACTGGGGGTGCCTGTTTTGGAGCTTGGCATTTCTTTTGGAGGTGATAAAATGTTTAAAAGTGATTGTAGCAAATATTCCAAAACTCTAGAAAGTTTCAAACTAATTTATAGGGTACTTTAGATGAATTGTATAGTACCTTAATTATATTTTAATATAGGAAAAATAAAAACCTACATGTATATACCATGATTTCATTTTGTAAGAAAATTAGTTTTTTCCTAGCTGAAGTGCTATGGACCGTTGTTGCTGTTGGGGGTGGGAGAGCCAATTTTCCTTGGGGTATGGCCACTAGTAGGTTGTCCATGTCCCAGTGGATGGACCCACACCAATGCACATATTCAAAGCATTAATTGAACTCATGTCATTTAAAAAATAGAGGACAAAAAAAATAGGGAATATGAAGTTGGGAAGGAGCTGGGTGGTGAGGTTAGAGGGAAGCAGAGGGTGGATATGATCAAAATACATTGTATAAATGTAGAAAATTTTCAAAAAATAAATAAAATGTATTTTTAAAAGAATTTTTTAAAAATTTTACTCATATATACTTATTAAAATTGAATGAGCAAGCAAGGTGGTGGTGGCACATGCCTTTAATCCCAGCACTCAGCAAGAAGAGGCAGGTGGGTCTCTGTGAGTTTGAAGACAGCCTGGTCTACAGAGTGAGTTCCAGGACAGACTACAAAGCTACACAGAGAAATCCTACTCAAAAAAAAAAAAAAAAACAAATACACAAAAAAGGAAGAATGAATAAAGTGGAACCAGACATAGCTGGTCTATGTCTACAATCCTAACACTCAGAAGACTGAAGAAGAAGGGTCACAAGTTCAAGAGCAGCCTGGGCAACAGTGAGGCCTAATCTCAGCATACACCTCCCTCCCTCCTTCTCTCTCTCTCTCTCTCTCTCTCTCTCTCTCTCACACACACACACACACACACACACACACACACACACAAAAACTGGATGTTTTAACATTCTTGTTTGCTGACAGTCACTGTTTTGAAATTCCCCTATACCCCTCCACCCCAACCAACTAATTCAAAAGCTATATACTTTTACCCAATCCCAAAATGCCCAGAGTTGTACTACCCTGCTCACCCTGAAGGCTCAGGCTGCTCTCCCCCACCGTGTCAGAGTGTCGGATTATGGTCTGAGTTAGCTAACTTGTAATCAATAAACCGCAGTGTGTTTGCATTGGATGCCAGCTCTGTGGTGGTCTTGTTTGGGGGTCCCGTGATACGGGCATAAATAACAGAACACTTAGCTGACATGCACACCCAAGGCTCTGAGTTCAATGCCCAACACCACAGTCAACGAAAAGCTTCTTGTCTGACAAAAATTAAAAAATAAAAAGAACAAGCATACAAACCTATGGGAATTAATGGGTAATGGGGGCTTGATGGTTAAAGGGGGTATACTTGCCTCTCTGTAGAACAAATCTGAATTATTGTAGATATCATAAGCCAAAAGATTGGTCTGTGTCCCCACTAAAAGAGTATCATAGCCAAGCTCAGGGTTCAAGACCCCTGCAGTCAGGCAGCTGACTGTCTGGTTAATGTTGAGGAGTGAAATATCAGACTCCAGGGGGCTCTGGAAGACTCTAGATGCACTGAAATGCTGGCTCCGTGTGTGAGGATTATGAATAAAAACCTGAAAAACAAAAAAGTCACATTCCCTTAAGACATACAAAAAAGCCAAATTCACATCATATGTTTTTAAAAATTAGTTAGTAGATTCCAACAGTAACAAGAAGTAACCTTAATCTATAGAGTTTATGATAATCATGCAAGGCCAGGCCTGGTGGTGCACACCTTTAATCCCAGCACTCAGGAGGCAGAGGCAGGTGAATCTCTGTTGAGTCTGCAGCCAGCCTGGTCTACAGAGTGAGATCCAGGACAGCAAGGGCTCCTAGAGAGACCCTGTCTCAGAAACAAAGAAAAGATACTCATACACAGCTCTGTGGGTAGCCAACTTCCAGTCTGTGGATTATGGAAGTCAGGAGTTCTCAGCCCTGCCATGAGAGTGAAGGGCAGGCTCCAGCTGTTGCTCATGAGGGCTGCACACAAGCTCTCCACCAGCAGGGTGCAGAGGGTGCAGACACATCCTTCACTAGTGTTGAGCACAGAAGGCTGATACCAGCTTCAGTGATGATGTCATTCATCACCTGATCACAGGAACCAGCAAAGCACTTCCCGCAGCATCTTCCACACCAGCTCCCCCTCCAGATTCCCTTCCTAGCCCTTCAAATAGTCCATGAGTTTAATGTGCTTTATGAGCTTAAAATTCGTCATATAAATCAAATTCTTGGAAACTGTTCCATAATATCCACTATTAAGACCAAGAATTAAAATAAAATTAGTTCCGGGAGTTGGAGAGATGGCTCATTGGTTAAGAGCACTGACTGTTCTTCCGGAGGACCTGGGTTCAATTCCCAGCACCCACATGGTGACTCACATTGTCTGAAAATTCAGTTCCAGGGGATCTAACACCTTTATACCAATGCACATAAAATAAAGTTAAATAAATCATAAAAAATTAAAAAAAATAAAATTAGTCCCAAATACAGAAATTCAACGGTTTTGATGATCATAAATTGGATCATATGAGTGACTTCATACATCATTTAACTTCCCTGAGCTTCCCCTGTGAGGATGAAGCCTCAGGTGCGTCACGCAGTGCTGGAGAACCGGGTACGGGTGGGGCGTCTTAAATATCAGAATGGCTGTGGCTTCCACAGAGCTGCACTGAAAGGAGAAACGCGGCACAACCGCGCACTTCACTGAGAAACTGCCCAAGACGTTATTTTTACTAATGAGAATGTGTACGGCACCCGCAGACACCAAAGAATGCACTGGATCTCCTGAAGCTGGAGTTGCAGGGGTTATGAGCTGACGATGTGGGTACTGGGAACCAAACTCCAGACCCCAAAATTATTAACCCTCAAGCCACCTCTCCAGATCCCTCTCACGGAGAGAATTTTTATTATCTTAAAAAGAAAACAAAACAAAAAACCCCCACCAACTTAAAGAGATCATCATGACTGAAGAAAGAAAATCACTAAAATGGAAATCCCTGGGCCTTAATTTTAAATATTCCATTCCTTTAGTATAAACACAGCATTATTTGTAAGTCATTAACTACACAAATTAGTTTAAGAAAAAATAATATTGTAGAAAAATATGGGGGCAGCAAGATAGCTTAATAGTAAGGGAGCTTGCCACCAATCCAGCATCCGATCCAAGGACCATGTGGTGAGAGAGAAGTCCCACAGAAAACCGACTTCCTCTGACCTCCATACACATTGTGGCACCGCACGCGCATGCGCGCACACACACACACACACACACACACACACACACATTAATTTAAAATGTATTCAAAAGAACTAACCAGGAAACATGAAAAAAACGGTTGTGGCAATTGAACACTGTTCCTCATCTGTGTGATACTTTACAAGCTCTGATAACAACAGCTGCACTTGGCTTGCATGGGGTCAGAAGGACGGACGCCCTGATTGCGAGTGACAGGGCTGAGACAAGCAGGGACGCCCAGACCAGCAGTGGCATGAGTCACCACTCACACTTCCTTCTGTGACAGCTCTGCACAGAGGAATTCTTAAACTCTGCTGGAAAGTAGGCATTGAGACAAAACAGAAGGGAAGTACTCATGCACCCCAGAGTCTGGGATGAGAGTCAAGGTTTTGCCAAAAGCAACAAGAAACCCTGGAGTCACACTGTTCCTGGTCCCTTCTGCATGCAGAAAGAGTCTCTAAGGGAGGCCTTCTGTCCCTTCAACTGCATGATGAACAGACATTTTCTCCCAAAGGAATGGCTGTAGGTGACAGTATTGTCCTAGCTGACACACTAGTGATCTAAATCATGGATTCACCACCTCTATAGTGAGAGAAAAGATGTCCCTGAGGAAAAATCACCAATGTTCATAACATTAAGCAAGGTGACCCAAACTCGGAAAGACTGCATGCTCTCCCTCACATGTGGATCCTACCTTATAATGTATGTATGTAAACAGGTGAAAGGAGACCAACGGAGAACGTTAGATGGTAAGAAAGGGCAGAATGCAGGCAAAAACAAACACTTTTCTTTGTACTGAATTAGCAAGAACCATTTCTACATTGCAAAAGAGTCCAATATGTGTTTGTCCTTTGAGGCCATGATTGGGCTCGCTTTGAATTCCACTGCCATTAGTGCAGTGGGAACAGGGCATGACTAATCACGGAATAGTCACGGAATACATCCGCTGCAGTGGCCCACCCAGAAAAAGTCCTCTTTTGATTTCCCTTGTTGTGACCTGAAATTTTTCCCTTTTGACTTCTATTTAAAGCTATATGAGAACCACTCTATTAGTGTTATTTAATATGTAAACTGTATGGCTATACATAAAGTAAAAAACAAACAACAACAACAACAAAAACTAAAGAAACTTCTTTCTAAAGTCTCCTTGTCAGAACTGATGTTAAGACCCTACCCTTGAAGACAGCGTTTACATATGGCACCAAACACGAAGTCAAGCTGGAGCCTAATGAGAAGCTTCACCCTACTGCCTGGCATTCATGGTACTGGAAAGTGTTCTGCACCATGCCAGAGGAGAAAGGAAGCCATCAAAGCAGTCACGGACAGGACCTGCACAAGTTCAAGCCAGACAGGTCTCAGTGCTGAGAGTACGAAGTGGACACTTGTTCCCACCCCTAGCCAAGAAGGTATCTGCAATTGGTACCCACTCACAAAAGAAAAAATAGCTTTTTCTGCTGCAATCTCACTGGGGATAGTAATCCACACTTGAGTGCAGACTCACGTCCAGGAGTAGGTGGTTAACAAAACAAATTCAATGGCAGTTTTGCAGACTTTTGTCTCATATTGCTTTGTGTGGACATTTTTTTGTCTTACTCTTCTTGTTTGTTTTTAGTTTTACATTTTATAGGGATCATAAAATGTTACTAATTTTCTAAAAAACTGTTTGTGTGTACATGCATCCCGGCATGTATACGGAGAGCAAATGACAGTTTGTGGATTTCATTCTCTCCTCCTACCATGCGAGTCCCAGGGATCAAAACTCTACCTGCCGAGCCACTTCACCAGTGAACCAATTTCCTGGTTTTTGGTCTCATCTGCCCAGATGAAGCCACCAGTATGACTGGTCCAGTAGGGCTTCCGCAGTCATTTCCGCTCGATGTTGTAAGTGCTCATTTGATAATGTTGCCTTTGTTTGCTCTCTTGGTGGGTGGTGCCATCCCTGGGCTGTTTGTTGGTCCTGGGCTCTAAAATAAGATGGACTGAACAAGCCGTGGGAAGCAGGCCAGTAAGCAGCTCCCCTCCATAAACTCTGCATCAGCTCTGCCTCTGAGATGCTGTCCTGTTTTGAGTTCCTATCCTGACTTCCTTCAGTCATGAACAGCAATGTGAGTGTAAGCCAAATAAACCCTTTGCTCCCTGACTTGTTTTTTGGTCATGGCGTTTGTCTCAGCAATAGAAACCCTAGCTAAGACACCAGGCTAGCTTTGAATTTATGGTCCCAACCTCCTGAGTAGCTGGAGTAACAACTACGTACCACACTATATCAGGTTTGTTAGTGCCTCTTAACTACAGCATAACTTATCAGGCCCAATGCTCAGCACTTTACTTCATTATATCAGTTAATGAAGTCATAGCTCACTTAAATGAATCATTACACTCCAGCTATGTATCCCAAGGCATGGCATATAACGTAGCATGCAACATACATGGAAGTGCCTTGAAAACTCATTCCACGCTGGGTCCGACAAAATACTTTCAATCTCACTTCCACAACCTTTTTCCTTTTCTCAAACTGGGTCTCGCTCTGTAGCCCAAGCTGATCTCAAACTGGTGGCAATCCTCCTGCCTCAGTCTCTCGTACTGGGATTACAGGTGTAAACTACTGCACACAGCTTCCTTTCCAGATCTTTCTGCTGGTGCAATCCCAGACACTAACTTGAACTTCCCTGAACTCCTGAACTATTTCTTTTTTTTTTTTTTTTTTTTTGATTTTCAAGACAGGGTTTCTCCGTAGCTTTTTGGTTCCTATTTTAACTATTTCTAATCAGCACTGTTGGAATAAAAAAAAAGAGAGTAACAGCAGCAAACAGTGACCACTTCCCATACATCATATTGTTACTGTTATTTGTCCAAAAGAGAGTAACAGCAGCAAACAGTGACCACTTCCCATACATCATATTGTTACTGTTATTTGTCCAACGCTGAAGGTTATGAAATTAGAGGTCACTAAAGCAAGAATCCACTACGCCTGTACTACACTAGTATTTTTGGCCATGTAGCAATGATGCTGAGAGAATTAGTGCATAAGGCTTTGTATCTGTTAGAAGTCGCATTTTTGGAGGTCTCTATAGTCTTTGTATTTTGTACACACCTCCATCAATACACAGGGCCTTGATCTGCCTTGTCATTTAACAAACATATTTGCATTTGACACTTCTTGCATGCTAGATTTTGTGGATTCAGCGATGGGCAATACTTTTAGGAAGCAGATAGAAGTACCGAACGTTCGTTAAATGATCTTTTATTGCTGTGTCTCTGATACCTATCCCAGTATGTGGCTCATAGTAACTGTTTAGTGAATACTTGAGTTATGGAGGAAAATCTGAATGTATGTAATCAAGGACTAAAAGTACAATCTGAATATAACGTTGGGATGTGTATAGTCTTTTTTTTCCTCTCTCTCTTCCTTCCTGTAAAGAGGCAAATATGGAGGAGTCTCCATGCACCAAGCAGACGCTCTGGGTAGGAATTTGGAGTCAACAATCACTAGCCAAGCTCTCCTCCTCCTCGAACCTTCTCTACTCTAAGCTCCTAATCTGTTCTCAATATTGTCCAACACTAAGAACCTGGCCATAAGAAACGTCACTACTTCGAAGCTGTTCCTCTGAAACCCCAGAGTGATAGGCCTGAGGCCAAGGACAGTGGCCACCGGTTGCTAGGCAATGAGTGCTGGGGGCGGGGCAGCGTGAGGGGCGGGATCTGGATGCTGGCGGTGTTCGGGTGGGACCGGTTACCTTGCCCGCTTGGGTGGCTGCCGCCAAGCACGGGTGAGTCCCGTCGTATCGCCCTATGGCCACCATGCGGGGGCTGATTTTGTGGCGCAGTTTCAGGGTGAACACGGGCAGCAGCATGGTGGCGGCGCCTGGGAGCTGAAGGCAGGCGCCCGATGCAGGCGCAGTGCAGACCGGTCGCCTGGCAGCGGGTGAGGGGGTGCAATGACCAGACACACAGGACCCCCTGAATGTCCCAGGCCCCGCGCCCGGAGAGCGCAAATGCAAGACCCCAGTCGCCCTCTTCCTCTGCGCCTGCGCGAGCCCGCCCAACTGCAGAGCTGCGCAGGCCTCACTAGCTCCTGCGCCTGCGCAGTGGACGTTGTGCCTGCTTGACCCACGCGCTCCTCCTCGGTGGACGCAGGCTGACGCAGTAAATTAGTATTAGATGCAACCCCACGTTTGCGTTTGGGTGCCGGTGCCTGAGTCAGTGCCTCCCCAGGATTCTCTCTAGCACATCCAGCCAAGCTGCACCCCGTAGACCCCACACACTATGCCACCCACTCCAGAGGGTCATTTGTTCAGGAACTAATGGCCTCAGCCGGTGGGTGGCTCCGTGGCTAAAGCTTGATGCCAAGCCCGGTGACCTGAGTTCGAAGCAGAAAACCAGCTCCACTGCGTGCCGTGGGGCGCACACGCATGATAAGTAAAACGCAATATTTTTTTAAAAATAACCATGAAATGCCAACTGTGTCCCTTGCTTTAGTTATTATGTTCAGACAAACGACAGTATAACTTGAAAATAACAATCCTCACCGAAATAAAATATAAAAATGTTTTCAACTCATGTTTAAATAGTTTAGGTTTAGGCGGTGCATGTACGGCAGGAGAGAAAGATGCAAAGTTCAGGGACATGGGAAGAGAAAATCACTTCGCCCCCAAATCCTGTTAAGGATTAGCTGAGAGCTAAGAATTGCAGCACGATTAGCATTTGCTACAGCGAGACAATACTCCCTTCATAGAAAGATACTTCCGCTAAGTCCTAAATGAGTACGGCCATTTTGCTGAGCAAAATCTGAATAAACTTCAGCGCTGCTTCAGACTGTCTGGCGCTGGACTCTTGTCTGCGATGAAATCAATAACCCCATTTTTGCTTGAAAAAAAGTACTCAGGCTTCTGCAGGTGGCCGAGTGGAGCTGTGTCTCTGGCCCATGCCTCACGGCTAAGTGGCAAAAGGTGACTTTATTTGGAAAACAGTCTTTTTACACACGTAACTTAAAGAGCTTGAAGTGAGGTCATCCCGGATTAGAATGGCCCCTAATTCTAATGACATGTGTCCTTTTAAGAGGGAAAGAAGACAGAAAGAGCCATAGGCACAATTGAAGATGCTACTCGAAACTGAAGCTGCCTGAAGGCGCCAAGCCCTTGGAATTCTTCCCTAGAATGTTCGTAGGAGACATTCTTTTATTAATATCTTGATTTCAGACTTCTGGCTGCAGACGTGAGAGGAAACAACCTTGTTTTAAGGCACAAATGGTTGGGGGTGGAGGATTGTTTGTGAGTTACTGGTATACTTTTTAAATTCAAACGTTCATGACTGAAGAGTTGCGGCCGTTCGTTGCACACGCACTTTTGAGAGCCTGCTGTGTGCCTGACAACTCTTCCAGACAATAAAGAGCAAGAAAAGACAAATCTCTCTGCTCCTGGAACTAACGCAGTAGTCAGAGAAAACAAGAAAGGCACAGTCGTGAGGGTAGGCACCCCAGGAAGGTTGGGAGAAGGGTATGTGAAGGAAACACAGTTCTTAGTAAGGCTATAGGGAAGAGACCTCCATGAGAAAATGGCATTTTGGCAAAGACTTAAAGTCAGTGGAGGAACCACTTCCAGGGAGAAGGTTCCAGCAGAAAAAAAGTGCTAAAACATGGTGTCAGGCACCCAGCAGGCTCTCAAAAGTATGTGTGCAATGAACGGCCAGGCGGTGGTGGCGCACACCTCTAATCCCAGCACTTGGGAGGCAGAGGCAGGCAGATCTCTGTGAGTTTGAGTCCAGCCTGATCTACAAGAGCTAGTTCCGGGACAGGCTCCAAAAGCTACAGAGAAAAATCTTGTCTTGAAAAAACAAAACGAAATAATTAATAATAATAATAAAAGCAGTGGCTCTTCCAAGGAGACACTTGTCTTTTCAGGTCAATGAGCCTGTGGACTTTCACAAGAAACAGGGTGACAGTGGGCTAAAGGGGGGGGGCAGCACTAGATAGGGATCAGCCTGTGGATCTTGACAGCTGCAGACATGTCTCACAGTCCTTCCCCCTCAGTCTCTAGTGGAGACATGGACTAACAGTATACGTACGTGCTTTTTGTTTGTTTGATTGATTGGTTTGGTTTTTTTTTTTTTTGAGACAGGGTCTCACTATGTAGGACTAGCTGTCCAGGAACTCACAGATACCTGCAACCTCTGCCTCCCAAGTGCTGGGATTAAAGGCCTGGCCCACGAAGGCTGACTCCAGTAATCATTCTTACTAACCCTTCTCTGTTTGCTAAGTGCAGGCACATACTATTTAAGTCACTGGTTCTCATAGCCTCTCTTGAAGGGAGGGACTTCATCATCCCCGTTTTAAAGGGAGGAAACTGAGTCTTAGCAGGTTTGTAACTTAAGCCCAAAGTCGTGGGACTGGTAAAGTGCAGAATGATTATGGCAAACCCAAGCAGGCAGGCTCCAGAGCCTGGGGGCTCCTAAGGGGTCCGCGCATACAGGCTGCAGCTGTGAACTTCTTTGAGTGCCAGTATCCTCATCTGGAAAAGAGGATGGGTAACAGTGCTGTGTAAGGAGTGTCATGAGACTCAGATGAACTAATAGATCTGGTCCTGCTTAGCTTTTTGTTTGTTTTTCTCCATTTGAAACAAGCTAGAATCATCTGGGAAGAGGAACCTCAGTTGAAAAATCAATCACCTCCGTCAAATTGGCCTGTAGGCAAGCCTATTGGAGCAATTTTAATGATTGATATGTGGGGGCCCAGCCCACAGTGGGTGGTGCCCACCCTGGGCAGGTGGTCCTGGGATGTATAAAAAAAGCAGGATGATCAAACTATGGAGAGCAAGCCAGTAGGCATCACTTCTGTATGGTTCCTGTCGCTGCTCCTGCTTGAGTTTCTGTCCTGACTTCCCTCAATGACGTCCTATGATCCGGACATGGGTGGGTGGTCCTGAATGGTATATAAAAGTAGGCTGAGCAAACCATGGGGGCTGGCCAGTAAACAGCATTCTTCCGTGGCCTCTGCTTCGGTACCTGCCTCCAGGTTCCTGCCTTGAGTTCTGGTTTCCCTCAATGACTATGACCCAGAACATGTAAAACCAAATAAACCCTCTCTTCCACAAGCTGTTTTTGGTCATGGTCTTTATCACAGCAAAAGAAAGCAAGCCAAAATGATGCTAATGTGTGGTGCTTAGAGGGGCTCCAGAAATAGTCACTATTATTACAGCTAGGAGACTGGGCTATCTGACGTCTTGGTAATAAAGTCAGCATCTTTTTTCTTTTCTTCCTTTTAGCAGATGGGATTACACCACTTTCCTTTTCAGCCCTGGGTTTGTAAAGGAAGTCTAACTAGTCCAGTTCTACTAGGCTAGACCAGAACCAGAGTATGAGAACTTGATAACGGGGAAGGGAACGGGGCCATAGGCAGCTCCCTCTCCTGGTCCTCACCTTGAGTTTGCACAGCATCTACATTAGACGGTGTGCAGGGATAAAAAACGGACTTGGGATTTAGGCTAAGAGGAGACAGAGTGAGAGAGAGGTTCTACAAGACAGAAGGCTTCTGACAGCAGCAAAGCTGGCTTCACGAGGCCTGATGGAGCTGGAGAAAGATGCTGAAATTCACGGAGTGCATTCCAAGGAGATCTAGCTGGACAGGGATTTGTATTTTGCTTTGGTATTTGAGATAGGGTCTGACTATATAGCCCAGCTGAGTTTGCACTCTTGGCAATCTTCTTGCCTTGGTCTCCCCTTAAAATAACATACTATGAAGACGGAGGCTATTATCTGGGGATAGTCCATTCCTCTTCCCATTCCCATCGCCACATAGCCTTGTCTGTAAAGGAGCAGACCTTTAGGAGCATCCCCATACTCTTCTTTGGTTTTTCGAGACAGGGTTTCTCTGTAGCTTTGGAGCCTGTCCTGGAATTAGCTCTGTAGACCAGGCTGGTCTCGAACTCACAGAGATCTGCCTGCCTCTGCTTCCCGAGTGCTGGAATTAAAGGCGTGCGCCATCACCGCCCGGCCCCCATACTCTTAAGATGAGTGGACAGTTCACAATCCATGGAAGCAGAGAGGTCTGGAGACCTCTGGAGCAGAGCAGGTTTTCAGGGCCAAGGTCTCTGCGCTGTCCCACTTCCCCTTCAGAGGCAGCTGGTTCCCCGTCCCCTACTCTCCCTTTCTAGAAGTCTTGGTAGCTCTATGATGTGTTTGCTGTGAGCCACAAGGTGTCAGTCTCTTCTCCTCTCAGCTCATTTCACACATGGGTGTCAGAAAGGACATGAAATGCATATGTTTCAGTATCACCAGCTTGTCACATAGGAAAAACAGTCATCTGTGACCAGTGGATGGGGGGCGCCTATAAGAATAGTAGCCACATGCCTGAATGCTGAAGTTCTTACTTGCATTATCCCTCTTAACATCCAAACCTGTGAAATAAGCAACTTTATCACCTCTATCTTCCAGATGGAGAAACTAATGCCAACCCCAGATTCTTCCTAGTTCACTGGTCCCAGACACACTACAGAGCAGGTAAGGATATACCACCAATGCTGGCATTAGGTGTGCCCATTCCCCACCTCAGAAACCCACCAGAACCAGGAAGGTCTAGCAGGGTCCTTGTGGTAAATGTCAATGCCTTTGTCCACACTCCTGGTGGTCTCTTCTCATAGGAGAGTCTCAGACACATCCTAGAAAATTACTCATCCCAGTATCCTGAGTGCCACATTCTCTCAAGTATTGTGTAAGCCTCTTCCAAGGGCTCTTGACCTAGTGAGGCTAGGGTCCACAATGTTAAGACACTCATAGCTTAAGTCTGAATAATTTTCAGATGCTAGGCAAAGTGAGAAACACATTAAAATGGAATCGGTGCTGCAAACCACAGCACAGCCCGCAGCACAGAGAAGGAATTGTTTTCCAGCAGCACGGGGAAGGAACTGTTTCCCCAGCACACCCAGCAGCACGGGAAGGAACTGTTTTTAAGCTCCTTTGCTACTTTTGAACTCGTGTTTCTGGTTGCACTTGCCTCTCCAGATTCATTCCCTCTCTCCTCTGTCCAAGCCTGTACCCTGAGAAGCTGACATGACAGATGTGGTCCCTGAGGTCCCCCTGATTTGTCAGATCAGAGCATGGGAGGGCAGAAAGGTCAGAGCTTTGGTCCCTGCGTCAATGCTGCTTAGGCAGACCTGTCTGTGCTCCTCCATATCCAGCCTTAGCTCCCAGGAGGCCATCTCTCAGTCCCCACTGTAGCATTCACTGGGCTCCATGGCACCACCTCCTTCTCTAAGTCCTTGGGGTCCAGGGACAGTGTGATGGCTCCTCTCTGTGCAACTCCCAGATGCCTCTTCACTGCTGAGTTCAGCTTAGCCTGCCCATACTGCTGTGAATGCTCGTACTGTGGGCAAGCAGCAGTTTATTCCAAACATGCCACTTCGGCATGGGGATCATTTTGAGCTGAATGCAGCTGAGAAAACAAAAACAAAACAAAATAAAAGTATAGGAGAAGCTTTCTAGGAGAGTGTGGCAGGACACACCATGTTCCCAGGGTGGGAAGCAAATTGTTGTAAGTTTGAGGGCAGTCTGGTCTACAATCGCAGACCAGCTAGTGAGATCCTTTCTCAAATTTTAAAAAGAGAAGCAATAATCAGCTCTTTTTCCAGATATTACCATGGGAAGAAACTGGGCAAGGCTGTGGTCTCTCTTGGTATCATTTATAACTGAATGTTAACCCACATGCTGGCTCGTTCTTATAGTCAACTAGACACAATTGTTAGCCCAAGCGCTGGCTAGTTCTTATAGTCAACTGGATACAATTAGATTCTTCTAGGAGAGACCCGCAACTGATGACTGCCTGGATCAGACTGGCCTAGGGATTTTTGTTTTGTTTTGTTTTTCCTTTTCTGATTGATGTGGGAGGGCCCTGCCCACTGTAGGAGATGCCACCCCTAGTCCAGTGGTCCTAGGCTGCATTAAAAAAAAAAAAACTGATTGAGTTCAAATCAGAGGAAGCAAGGCAATAAGCAGCCTTTCTCCCTCTGTGGTCTCTGCTTCTGCATCAACCTCCTGACTTGACCGCCTGCCTTTGCCTCCCTCAAAGGTAGATTTTAAACTGTAGGATGAGATGAACCCTTTACTCTCGTGTTACTTTTGGTCATGGTGTTTATCACAGCAGCAGAAGAAGCGAACTAGGACAATCTACACTTAGCTCAAAATAAATTTAATTTTTAAAAATGAAAAAGCAAATACGGATATAGCTCAGTGCTAGAGCACTTGCTTAGGTTTAAGTCTAAATTTAAAAAAAAAAAAAAAAAGAGCCAGGCGGTGGTGGCGCACGCCTTTTTTTTAGCACTTGGGAGGTAGAGGTAGGCGGATCTCTGTGAGTTCGAGGCCAGCCTGGTCTACAAATCGAGTTCCAGGACAGGCTCCAAAGCTACATAGAAACCCTGTCTTCAAAGGTATAAACAAACAAGGAGCGGAGCATGGTGGAGCATGCCTTTGATGCCAGCACTGGAGGCAGAAGCAGGTGGGCCTGGTCCTCACAGTAGAGCTCCAGAACAGCCTGGGCTACGTAGAAAGATCCTGTTTCAAAAAACAAAACAAACATGAAGGGCACTAAGAAGGAAACATAGAGGGCCAGATATAAATAGCACACACCTACAATGCTAGCTAGCACTTGGGAGGTGGAATGAGGAAGATCAGGAGTTCAAAGTCATACTTAGCTATAGAGTGAGTTCAAGGTCAGCCTGGAGTACCTAAGCTCTGCCTTGAACAAAAAGAAGGGAAGAAGGGGAAAAAAGAAGGGGGAAGGAAAGGAAGAAGGGAGGGAGGGGGTAAGGTGGGAACATGAATTTAAAGTCAATACGAAAAGGAAGAAGGATTCCATATGCGTGAGCTATCCTATCCATTCAAAATGTGTGCTTCACAATGAGTGTGCTTTCCCTGCTTGAGTTTTTCGGACTCACAGCCATAGAACTATAACAGACAGCTGAGGTAAGAGGCTGGAAAGCGAAGACGTACTTGCAGTTCAGCACCCTGCCTGCACTGGTGTTAGGCAGCTTAAAGATACTCTTCTAGGGGCTGGAGAGAGATAGCACATTGGTTAAAAAGCATTTGCTGCTCTTCCAGAGGACCCGGGGTTCAATTCCCAATTCTGGCATGGCCGCTCGAAACCATCTGTAACTCCAGGTCCAGATGATCCAATGCCCTCTTCAGGCCTCTGTGGGCACTGCATGCAGTGATGCACAGACACACATGCAGACAAAACACACATATGCACAAAATTTTAAAAAATAAGTAAGGGCTAAAGAGATGATTTGGCGGTTAAGAGCATTTGTTGTTCTTGCAGAGAACCTGGGTTCAATTCCCAGAACTCACATGGTGGCCCACAACCATCTGTAACTCCAGTTCTGGGGCTCCAGCATCCTCTTCTGTATTCTCTGAGCACCAAGCACACACATGGTATGCAGATATACATACAGGTAAAGCACCCACATGCATAAAATAAATCTCAATAATATCTGAAATAAGTATTTATTAAAGATGAACTCTCCAATATGTTAGCCATGGGTCTTGCAACTGTTGAAAATTTGGAATGTGAGTGATTCAAATTATACCATCTGCAAGTGTAAAACATACACTACTTATTTTTGTTTTTGTTTTGGGTTTTTGTTGTTGGTTTGTTTTTTGCGACAGGGTCTCTCTATATAGCCCAAGCTGCCCTGGAACTTACTATGCAGACCTGGTTGACATCAAACTCACCAAGGTCGGCCTGCCTCTGCCTCTGCCTCTTCCTCTGTAGTGCTGGGATCAACGACGTGTGCCACCACCACTGGGCATCCTCTGCTTTTTAAAGAGATGGCATGAGAAACAATTTAAACCAGGTGTGATGGTTCATACTCATGATCCCAGCACTTGAAAGCTAAGACAAGAAGATTCCAAGTTTAAGGGGGAGGAGCACCCTATCTAAAACACACACACACACACACACACACACACACACAGCAAGGGCTGGAGAGATGGCCCCAAGGTTAAAAGCACTGGCTGTTCTTCCAAAGGACCTGGGTTCAATTCCCAGCACATGTCATCTCACAACTGTCTGTAACTCCAGTTCCAGGGGATCTGGCACCCTCACCCAGACATACATGTAGGCAAAACCCCAATGTACATAAAAAATAATTTAATGAGAAAAGACAAGATAGAAATTCTAAAAGTTTGAATAAATAAATAAATGCTTATAATTACTGAGAGCCCACAGAACTCCCAGAGTATTTTTGCTTGGCACATCTACATCGACACATGCATATGCTGTTCAGTTTGGTTCTGTCTTTTAATCATCTTTAAATTGCCTTAATCCCAGAACTCAGGAGGCAGAGGCAAGTGGCCCCATCCCCCAAAATATAGCAAATAAATATACTAATGGCGTAAATAATTCCAAATGTAGTCCCTCTACACCCTAGAAGGCAGAGCTTGGCTTTCCCACTCTTTATTGCGCAGCTGCATTTCGTGGCTTGATTCCAAGGGATATCACAACGGATAATAGAGACTTTCGAAGGGAGAAAACTGACAGACACCATTTCGACCAAGTGATCAAGGTTAACATCCCCAGGGGTAAGACATGCCAACATCGTGCCCAATGGCGTGATCACTAGCACAACTCCCACAGAACCTGCCTGGACAGGGAGGATGAGTCAGTCAGAGACTTATTGGTGAAGGGAGGCCACGGGAGACCTGATACCGTATGGTGGGAAATGCACTTCATGTTTCTGCTGTTGTTGTTGTTTTTTTTTAACCAGATCCCCTTCCCCAAATTATCTTATCACATAAACCCAGCAGGTGGACTTCCCTTCTAAAGGCCTGACCAGTATTCATCAAAGCCTCCAAAGTCACAAAAAAAAAAAAAAAAAGGAAAGACTGAGAAATTGTCCCAGATGAAAGGAGCCCAAGGGAGCTTGATGACCCGATGTGGTTCTGGGCACAAGATTGCGTTAGGCCAGTTTCTCACTGGGAAATCTGGTAGAGCTCAGTGTTTGATCAGTTCCAGAGCTACTTTCCGAGTTCCAACAAAGAGACCGTGTGGAGCATGCTAACACCAGGAAGGTAGGGGAGATGTCCGCAGGCAGCTGCAGCTAGAAGACACGGGCGTGGTAATGGAAGGGAGAGCAGGTGTAGAGGGGCACCTTCTTCGCTGTTCTTGTGCTGGAGGTCAAAAGGCTGTAAACAGGCTGAGCAGGCCTCCTCCCCTGAGCTACAGCCCGCTGCCAGAAGGAACTTTGAGGACATGATCAGAACGCTACAGCTGGCAAAGAGGGGCTCTAGTCACTGAGCTGTTACTGGCTCCGTATCTAGTCAATTTTTTGTTGCCATTGTTCTTATTCCTTGTGAGCGTCTCTGGCTTTGGCATAAATTTCCGATTTTGAATGCACATGTAGTTTACATAAGTGGTGATCTTACTTTCAAGATCCGTAAACCTAGGCCCCTTAATCTTTTTGTTTAGTCAGTGAAAAGCTGCCAAGCTCACAGTAGTAAGCGGTACTGACAAGAAGGTGCGGCCATAGCCGCGCTGACAGTGGCGAATCTGCTTTGCCGAAAGCTAAAGGGCGTCAAGTGATTTTGAAGTTGGAGAAGGGCAAGGTGGGATACTGTGAGCCCAGCATCATGAGGTAGAGGAACCGGCTCCTGGCCCACCCTCCCAGCAGGTTCAGATCAAAGTAGACTGCTCAAATTTGCTCCACTTTCCAAGGAGTGTGCTCCTTGTGAGCCCCTAGGGCCATCCCTGGGTGTGACCAGCATCAGACGCTAAGAGCTGACTCAGTTTTAGTAACCACCCATTTGGTGGGGGAAGCCAATCTGTGGACACCTGTTGAGGAAGTCCCAAGTTCTTTTGCATTGATCTGGGTTCATGTAGATCTGAATGTCATATCTTCAAGGGACACAGAGGGATAAAAGAAATCCCAAGTTCCGTTTCTATACGCACACTGTCACCAAGTAGAAGGGACCAAAGGATCACCTGCCCAGGGCACGAATTGAAACCCAGCCCCTGTGGGAACCCTTTGAACCTATACCTGGTTCTTAAAACTCCTGCTTGCAATGACCACGTACCTATCTCTTCATAGAAATGGACAGGTTGGTTGTATCACTCTCCGTGTCAACTCTTCCAGTATTGGAAGATGTATCACCTTGAGTACCCTCGCCCCGAACACCAGCAAGTGGTCCCTTCAAGGGATCCAGGGAGATGCATCTCGTTTCTTTATTAAGGCAGTTACCATAATTCCAATTTTAAAACTTTACCGATGTTACCATAACTCCAGTTTCAAAACTTTAAGATTACATTCTTATGTATTTTGCATGTGCATCTGTGTGTACATGTGCCATGGCACACATGTGGCTGTTAGAGGGCCACAGCTTGCAGGAAGGAGCCCACTCTCTCCTGCTACCATACGAGTCTCAGGGATTGAACTTAAATTATCAGACTTGTTTGACAACACATGCCTCGACCTACTGAGCACCTTGATGGCACAATCTTCTTTCTTCCCCTTCTCTTCTCCTCCCCTTTATCCCTCTTCATTTTAAAATTTCATTTTATATGTGTGGGCATTTCGTCTGAATGCGTGTCTGTGTACAATATGGGTGCCTGGTGACTGCAGAGGACAAAGAGGGTGTCAAGTCCTCTACTGGGGTTACAGTTGTAAGGTGCCCAGGTCACCTCCAAGAACAAGTGCTTTTTACCACTAAGTTATCTCTTCAGTCCCCCTCCCTCACTGACCTGGATCAGTGGGTTGTTCTTCAGTCACAGGGTCCTGAGGAGAAAGGAAGATCCAGAGTATCAGAGATAAAGAAGATAGAAAAGATGGGCTTAGGAATTCTGGCAGAATCAAGTTTATTAAGAAGTACAGCATTGGGCTGGAGAGATGGCTCAGCGGTTAAGAGCACTGGCTGCTCTTCCAAAGGTCCTGAGTTCAATTCCCAGCAACCACATGGTGGCTCACAACCACCTGTAATGAGATCTGTGCCCTCTTCTGGCCTGCAGGCAGAGTACTGAGAATACTGTATACATAATAAATAAATAAATCTTAAAACAAAAAAGAAGTACAGCATTGCTAAAGGGTGTGTGGGACAGAGTAATCAGAAAGTTATCATACAAGAGGAAGAAGTTGGCAGGAAGCTAACCAAGCAATGTTGCCTGAGGGGATCACGTGGCTTCTCAAGTGTGTCACAGACTGAGCAACCACGCAGCAGCCTTGGAGCTGATAGCCATAGCTTCATAGGGCAGGAATAGTTGGGGTCTCAGAATCCGAAGCCACAGCTCCCCCAAGAATCCAGTCCATCACTGGCCCTGCCAAGCATGCTCCTTAATTTAGAGAAGAGACTGTGTTCCTTCTCCATGCATTAGGGCTGCAGGGAGAGCCTTGGGTCAGTCCAGCCTAACACCCCATCTTTCTTCAGGGCTCGGTACTGACAGGAACAGAGGTCTAAGCAGACTGGACATATTGTGACTCTCTCTCCACCACACCTCGAGTTTTCCAGTTGTGGCCTAGAGAAGAGAGCAGCTGTGTAATGCGGTGAAAAGGGTGTGCAGGAATCGTGGAACCCTCCAGCAGAACACCAAGGAACAAAACTGGATGCTTTTCTGTGTTTTGGCACTGAGGCTGGCCTAGTCCTGAGGCACACTATGTATATACTCCATTACCGAGCCATACCCCCAGCCCAGTGCTCTTTTTTGAAAGATAAATGAAAGCCAACTGGCAGAGTTTCTGAAAATTGATGGGTCCCTGCTGGGCACAGTGGGCACAATCACCTGGGATTGTGGAGCAGCCAAATTGAGACTTGGGAGATCAATAAGGGTGAAGGAAGCCACAGTAGAAGTTGTGACCACTTACTATGAACTGAGTGGTCTCCTCTATATCCCAAAAAATGTGTGCTCAAGCTTAACCCAAACCCCTCCCTCAGAACATGGTTTGCTTGGAATCAAAGCCTCTGTGGAGACCAGTGGAAAAGAAGGTGGCATGAACAAATCCATAATCTGGTATGACTGGTGTCCTTAGAGAAGGGAGAAACATGGATGTAAGCAATACACGGCGAGAATGGCATGTGGAAATGAAGGCAGATCCTAGTGATGCAGATGTAAACCACAGAAACTCAGGATGACCAGTGAGCCACTGGAAGCTGTGGAGGGACCTGGCATAGGTTCTTTCTCCAAGCCCTTGGGTGGAAGCGACCCCACCCACACTTCGTTTTGATCTTGTGAATCTCACAAGTCTGTGTTGTTGAAGGTTCTCAGTGAGTGGTGTCTTGTTAGGGGTAGTTCTGGCAGACCAGGCCTAAGCAAAGAAGGAAGAAGTCTACCTCAGGGGCCTCATGAGGGGACCCCAGATGGACCTATATTCATAGATCTTCTTCACAGCTGGATGGGGTATTCCCTAAGGGATAAAACAGGAGGGAGCTGAGGAACGCCCGATCCAAGTATCCCTTGGACACCTGGGGAAACCCAGTCCCAGAGCATGCTGTGGCAGAATGAGACTAAGACTCGGCTCTCTTGACTCAGGGTGCTTGAGGGTGTCTGGCTGCTTTGTGTTCATCCTTATCTTTCTCCTGTCACTCATCCACACCCGCCCCTCTGACATGGGACCTCCTGAAAATATTCTGCTTACTCTTTGAATGGTTGATTCTTCGGTATGTTAAACGGAAAGGTACAAAGGCAAAACAGATGAACGTGCAGGGAGACTGGAACCCTTGTGCGGCCTAGAGGACTGTAAAATGATCTAGCTGTTGAAGAGAACGGTAGAACCCTGTTCCGACTCCACGTCATCCAACAGTTCTACTCCTAGATAGCTAGATGAATAAATAGATACCCCAAAGACTCAAACTCAGAGGCACAGATGCACACAGCAGTGTTCAGAACACCATTAGTCACAATGGCCACACAGTGCGACAAGCCAAGACCTTCAGCAGATGGAGAAAGAAAGAGGTGGTGGAAGCACACGGTGGAATATTACTCAGCCACGAGAAGGAATGACATCCTGGCATATGCTACAATCTATATGAATCTCGAGGGCACTGTGCTAAATGAAATAAGCCAGGAACAAAAAGGATAATTATGGTACACTTCCTCTTATTTATGATACCTGTTATAATGAAATTCATCAAGACAGAAATTAGAACAGTGTACTCCATTGGGAGTACCAACATCTGTGGAGGCTGTATCTGGGGAAGGCTTTTTGCACCGCACAGACTGACCCCTAACTGTCACCTCAGCATTCAGGAAGCTGACTCAGGAAGAGTCTAAATTTGAGGCCATCCTGGGATGTCCAGCAAGATACTGTCAGAGAGAGAGGCAGTGGGGGAGCCCTTTTCTAGACGCTGGCGAGACAACAGCCAACAGCTCTTCTTCCCAGGCAGCTAGTGTCCTAGCATGTTGGCATATTAACTGATTTAATCTTCACAACCACATGATGAGGGAGGTGCGGTTATTAATTACCCCCATTTTACAGGCCACAGCCCCTGGGCACAAAGAGGCTGTGTGCCTTACCTAAGATCTAGTGAGCTTAAACCCACATAACACAATGAGGCTCTGGAGTCCTTGCTCCTGTTCACTCTGCCTTCCTTATTTACTTGCCTCCAGGGCACACAAACATCTACTGAAGTTCATGCCAGGCACTGGCTTCCTACATAGAGGAATATAACGATGTCATAGATATAAGCCCCAGCCCCATGAAGTCTGCAGCTATGACTTCCCTTAATTCAGAGTAGTTATCAGTGTTAAGGTACCACATGCTGAACTGCCACAGGGAGGCAGTTTCAAGTATTCAAGTGTGTAGGAGACCATTACACCCATCCATCCATCACTAGCTACTTGACTTGCTTAGTCCTTCCAAGGGCCCCGTTTTCTCCCAACCCCATCTCATAGACGGACAAAATGAACTGAGGCTTCCCAAGATGCATTAAAGTAATGGGACTGGGACTCTTGGCCCTAACTCAGAGCTGGGCCTCACTAAGGTGAGGTCTAGCCAGGGGTCTAGCAGATGGGCCCGTACGGTCTTCCCGGTACCATTGTCATCAGCCATCCGCATCAAGAATGTTTGGACTCTAGTTGGTTGGGTGGGAAGCGCAGTTCTTGGCAGGGCTGCCCAAGCCAATTAATAAGCCCAAAGCACTTTGAAGATGAAATTGTCCATAAAAAGGTCTGGTTCCCACAGTTGCCAGTAGTGAGGCAGAGACAGCCTGGGGAGAGGGCTGTGCCAATGATGGCGTAGATCCTACACTGTAGAAGTGGGTAGAATTCCTGGGCAAGAATCCTAAGGACAGCGGTTGGGCTCCCAGCCCCTCCAAAAGCCTCCTTCTCTGGTCCCAGAAGAGTCAACTTCAAGGCAAAACTTTACAAGTTCACCATCAGTCACCCTCCCCTGAACAATGCTGGAACTACCCCACAGTTGTGGGCTCGCGTGCGTAGTTTCTCCATGAAGCTGACTCACCTTTCAAAGCATTCATTCGCAGAAAATCAATTCTTTTCTCGTACAGTTTATCCTGATTATAGTTCCCCCTCCCTCTTCTCCTCCCCGTTCCTTCCCATCGTCCCTCCTCCTCAGGATCCTTTCTGTCTCTCATTAGAATCCATTTTGAATAAAAGAAACAATGTAAATAATAATAATAAAGTTGAATGTGGATAAAAATAATTATTCCTCCAGGGCTGCTGGAAATGCCTTAGCAGACAAAAGCACTTGCTGATAAGGCTGGCAACCTGAGTTCAGCCCCTGAGGTGGAGAGAGCTGACTTCCCAAAGTTGTCCTCTGACCTCCATGTGTGCACCACGGCATACACACACACACACACACACACACACACACGTAACAAACTGGGGTAGAAGAGGCAGGGCAGCCGTTAAGAGTACTTGCTGCTTTAAAAAAGGAGCTGGGTTTAGCTCCCAGCACCCACATGACTGCTCACAGCCATCTGAAAAACCAATTCCAGGAAATCTCTTCTGGCCTCCGTAGGTGCTGCAAACACACGGTGCCCATTCACCCAGGCAAAACCCTCGCCATTCACTAAAGCCATTCATCCTAAGCGCTAACCTTTGTGACATGCATGTGATATGTTCTTGCTTTTCCTTCTCAAATGCACTTAGAATAATTTTAAAAACTAAGACCATGAAAGACTTTGTTTTCTGAAATCTAAAAATCTCTTCCTTTGGTGAGAGGAGGATGCTGAAATGCACTTTCCCTTCTTGCTCTGTGTGCTTGGGCGACTCTCTGGGCCTCGGTTTCCCTACCACAGTGTTCCTTGCAGCTCTTATTCATCTCACTAGAGAAAAGCTGGCCCAAGCCTGGATGACGGTGCTGCCTCTGCACGCCCCTGCACCATGGCCTCAGGCAAGTTCCTTAGCCCACCTCTGCCTCCTTTGCACTGCCTGTGAATAGAGTCTTCTTCACAGTGCTGACCAAGGGTTTTGAGTCTTCTCTGTGGCATCTATTCTGACTCCCCTGCATTGTATACATCACACGATCCCATCCCAGCGCTCTTGCTTGTTTGCCTTGAATTCTCTGTGTATCCCAGACTAGCCTTTGAATTTGGAGCAGTCCTCTTGCCCCAGTCTCCAGATTGCTGGGATTACAGACATTCACCACCATATTGTGCCTCCCCAGCAACTTCCGAGTCCTCTTTCTTTATGTCCTTGTCTCCATAGTGTGTATCACCTTCTGACAAACTGTATGGTCAGTTTGGTGACTGATTGCTTCTCCCTGCCCTCCGTCGGAATGTAAATTCTACAAGAACAGAGATACTCATCCCTTTTGCTCATGAAGACCTCACCAGTGTGTGCTTTCCACAGCTGATATTCCTCCCTGCAGGTTCAGGGTATAATGCAACCTTGTGTATCTAAGAATTCCATTGCATTGACTTATCTCATTGAACTCCATTCCCATTGTCATGGACATTTAAGCTTTTCCTAATCCCTTAAAAGTAAGGTGGCATTGAGTGACACCCACTTCCTTGTACGGATGTGTCAAAAAAGATAAGTAGCTCTGTGAATGACCTGGTATGGCTCATGTTTGGGGGAACCTGTGTCTAAACACATCCACTTCCCTGAAGTGTCCCCATGAGCGTGCTTTGAATTTTTGGATCTCTGCTTATCACACAGGCTATCGAAATAGTATCTGGCTGCCATTTTAATTTGCATTTTTATTAGCATGAATGTAGATGAGTATCTCCTTTATTCTAACTAACATTTGCATTATTTTTTCCTCCATGACTTTCTTACACAGTACCCACCCTTCCCCTGGGGAAACCTTCTGTCCCTTGTCCCCAGCTGAGCCCTTTCTAGGTCTGCACCTCTGCCGTATCTAGACTGCCGTTATCATGCCTCCTAAATTCCAGTTTTATTTTGCAGTGCTGTGAACCCTGGACCCCCACATTTTAAGGAAGTGCTCTACCACTGAGCTACCTCCCCAGCCCAGATCAGCTCTTCTTCCAGTTCCTCTAGCTATACAGCCAACGGTGATCATTAACCCCGGTTATGGCATCCAAGAGTCCCTGTACCTCCCGCCAGCCTGTCCGATCCCATGCCTCTCCTAAGACTCTGCAGCATGCCTGTCTGCCCACTCCCGAGAAACAGAACTTCCTGGTGGTTCCACATTGCTCTTTTTTGTCGGGAACAGAACAGTTCATTCACCAGCAGGCCCTGAAAAGCACTTTTGTGCTCCATCCGTCCCAGGATCCTGTTCAATGTTCTCTGAAAGAAAAAGAGTTGCAGGATGCTGGCATCCAAAGAACCCTGGTTAATGAGCCTCGGCCCATTAGTAGGCTAGCCACATGCAGAGCCTCCTTCGGCAGCTCCCACCCAGTTGGCTGTGATGCCTACATGCATTGCGGAGATGGGATTTTGTTTTTCTCCTCTAGTATGCATGAGGAAAGCTCCATAGGCTTCCCCACCCTCACCTGCCCCATATGTGACTGAGACAGGTTACTTGTCTGTCAGCCATTATCTTAATCTTAAATTACACACAAAGCCCAGGCTTTGGACCCAGATAATGGGGGTTTAGACACCAATTCTGCAGATGGATGATCTCTTCACACTCGTATTCCCATCCCAAATATGGACGTGCAAAGTGCCTGCGTTTGCTGGTGTTGAACACTTTGCAAGTGTGGTGATGGGACCAGAATGAGAAGGGAAGTCACTGGCCAGGCATCTCCTCGAAGGGCAGAAAACCAAGAAAATAATTGGACATGATTTTTAAAAAAAATCCTGCTTTTTGTTTTAATTTGGAGTTATGGATGCTTGAGAGATACCATGTGGTTGATGAAAATTGAGCCCAGCTCCTCTGAAAGAACAGCCAGTGCTCTTAACCACTGAGTCATCCGCCCGGTCTATACATACAGTGTTACAGACTACCAGGGTCCTATGCGTGGATTTAAGAGGCCTTTGCTCTTCCAGGTGAGGGGTCCTTCAGCTGAAATCAGCAATCAAGAAGCAGAAGCAGGCTGATCTCCGAGTGTGAGCAGCCAGGTGTCTTCAGAGTGAGTTCCAAGACCAGGGCTACACAAAGATATTTACTGTTTCAGGAAAAACATCCAACCAAACAACAAACAGCAACAACAAAAGGAGTCCCATGAAAGCACCGAGCTAACAGACATAGCATATACATATGTGCAGAGGACCCATGCAGACCCAGTGCTTGTGGCTTCAGTCTCTGCAAGTCTATCTGAATTTACTTAATTCAATGGTCCTTGTCCCCCTGAGGTTCTTCATCCCCTCTGACTCCCCCTCTCCTGCAGGGTTCCAGGGTGGGGAGCTTCACAGTGATTTTCAGTCCTCACTACTCCCCACACTGTATCCCCAGCAGCTCCTACATTTGGTTCTGAAACTTGCTGTTGTAGAACAGGAAGCATCCCACAGCTGAAGTTGAAGTGGGTATCATGAGAACACCAGCCTGAAGGATCCTTTGTCCTTCCAAACCCAGTGGGAGGAGCAAAGGCCATAAGCTGAGAATGCCTTGGGCTTTGGTCTACCCATGAGGAAAGGGCCCCCCTCATCTGCTGTGGGGTTGCCCAACTTGGGCTACAAGAGGCAGTATCCAGGCCACCACAGAGGTGTTGTGAAGATGGGAGTGGGGAGGTTGTTCCTAGTTTTGTTGTTTTGTGGAGGTGTGGGATGTCTGTGTTCGTATGTACCTATGTGTGTGCCATCGGAGGTCGCAGGTTAATGTGAAGTGTCTTCCTCAATCACTTTTCTACCTTATTTTTGGGGATAGAATCTGTCACTAGCCTGGATGGCTAGCAGGTCCCGGGAACCCTCCCATCTTTGCCTTGAGGCACTGGGACTACAAACACACACCATGCCTGATTTTTTTTTTTCATGAGTGCTGAGGATTCTAATTCAAGGCCTCATGCTTATTCTGCAAACTCTTTTTTTTTTTTTCTTAATATTTATTTATTTATTATGTATACAATGTTCTGTCTGTGTATATGTCTGCAGGCCAGAAGAGGGCACCAGACCTCATTACAGATGGTTGTGAGCCACCATGTGGTTGCTGGGAATTGAACTCAGGACCTTTGGAAGAGCAGGCAATGCTCTTAACCACTGAGCCATCTCTCCAGCCCTTATTCTGCAAACTCTTTACTCGGGGCTGTCTCCCTGGTCTCCTTCCCCCGCTACTACCCATACCAGACTTCTGTAAACGAAGCAAAGATGGAGTCTATTCAGAAAAAGCCTTACTATTGGCTGAAGTGTGCACATTAAGGGAGAACCAGATGTGTAGGATGTGGGCAGTACACACCCAAGACACCGGTGTAGACGTCTCAAGAACAAGCCAGGCTTCCTTCTTCCTTTTCTTTCTTTTATAGATTTGAATTTAATATAGACGAAAACATAGGTTTTTGAATTCTCTTGAAAACTCAGGGCATTCTGTCATGTTGGGGACACAGGTTTGCTTGCACACACTCAGTACCAGCTGGAGTGGACCTGCCTCCTTCACCCACTATTGTTTTGCTTTGAAACACGGCCTTACGCATCCTAGCATGGCCTCAGATCAGCTGGGCATCTGAGGATGACCTTGAATTTCTGATCTTCCTCACTAGAATTATAGACATGCAACACCATGCCTGGTTTATGTAGGGCTGGGGATTTAACCCTGTACCCCATGCTAGGCAAGCACCCTACCAATTAAGCTTCATCCTCAGCCCACACGGGGCATGTTTATCCAGTTTGCCACTGCTCCCTTTTGTCTCTGGCCTGGCTTCCTTCACAAACTTATGAACCCTAATAAACCCTCCTGTGAGTGTCCAAACTCGGGCCCACAGGCCATATGAATATGGTCCCATTAACTTACTTAAAACATTGAGGTTTTTTTTTTTTTTTTCCAGTTCAGTAGCAAAGTTCTCGAGCATGAAGTTTGTACATGGCAGTATCCCGTGATATCAAAAGGTTGGATGCACCTTCAAGTCTAGCCATCTCAAGGTATTTGAGGCTCAGGATTTAGCTCTTCCCCTGGAGTTTCTACCTCCAGTTACAAGGCCCTCTTGGGTTTTCAGGAGTGGCTACTCTCTTCCAGTCTCAGGGCCCTTGCACGTACTCTTCCCTCTGCCTAGACCATTCCCCCCTCCACAACTCCCAGCTCAAAGATGGTGTTCATTGGCTGAGTTGGGGTCCCCTTCATTTACCCAGATTTATCATCCATGTCACATTTCACAATTCATAATTTTTCGTGTCTGTGATCATCTCTCTCCCCCGTTTCCCCACTTAGGGACACTGTAGAGCAAGCATTAGCGGTGCTTGTTGACCTGTATCTGAAGTATGCATCTCAGAGCCTGCACCTCATTGGCAAAGGTTTGTGGAATACAGGCACGGGTATCACCCCATGAGATGTGCCAGTCACCTCATGAGTTTGGAAAGCAAATGCCAACACCCTTCTGTCAGACGTCCTGAGGTGAAGGGTGAGCAGAGTGACTATATTCACATTCACACATGGAACACGGGCCAGACAACTCTAGATGGCGAGTAACTGCATTGGCATTCACACATGGAACACGTACCAGACAACCATACATGGCTACAAGGGTGGTGAGAGGCAGAACCATGAATTGAGGCCTTCTCTAAGTGGATAAATGGAGGACTGGCTTGACCTAAAATCTGTAAAATTCCAAAGCAAATGGGGGGGGGGCACCTAACATGAACACAAAGAGAGGTCTTCCTAAGAGTTCCAGGCAAAGATACACTGTTCCTCTCACCTACTTGCAGCACAATTTCTAATTGATGTTAACAATAAAAACCTAGAGTCAGATATAGGGGTTAATGCTGAAAGATCAGGGAAGTAGAGCAGCCAGACACTAGTTCTTACCTCTAGCATATCCTCAGACCGAAGCGGGCAAGATCCTGTCTCTACGAATCTTCAGACTAAATGCCATGAGCTCCTGTCTCCTCCCACCTTGTATCTCTCTCTCCACCCAGTCATATCACTCCTGTCTCCACCTCCCTGGTGCTGGGATTAAAGGCATGTGACTCCTAAATACTGGGATTAGAGGTGTGTGCCACCACTGGTCTCTATAACTAATTAGTGTGGCTAACTCCACACTTTGATCTTCAGGCAAGCTTTATTTGTTACAGCACAAATAAAATGTCACTGTGTTTCCCCTTTTTTTGTCTAAAATAAAGAAAGGTTATAACTAATATAAGAAAAACTATATACAATAAGTACTATAACTATATACAGTATATACAGGCAATAATACATCAACAATGTCTAGTCTGTTTTTGTTTGACAAATCCAGAGAAAATACTCCACTATCTACCCTTGGTGAGTTCAAAGTCTTGTACCTAATTCACTTTCTATCCTAACTTACATTACCATCTTAAACTATCTTTTGATGTCTCTCAGCCTTATACGCTTATACCTTTATAGTGGTAAGTATAACTGTTTCATCTTCAACTCCCTCAGAGACCCGAAAAGGAAATAATATTAACTGAGTAAGCAGAAAGTGCAAGCAAGAGACTTCTAAAAATGTGAGAAATGACAGAAACAGCTGACTGGACAGTCACCCAAGGTACCTCTGCAACATTGGGACATCAATCTTTGGCCTACAGGCCTAGCATATCCAACAGACTTTCCTATAAAGCAAGATTTTTGAAGGACTGACTGCCATACCTTGTCTTGGCAAGGTTTGGCAGTCATTCCCTTTTGTGTCTTACTTGTTCAGTTTGGACAGCATACTGTCAGCAGTCAAGACAAGGGCACTCTCCTGCCCAGTGGCTTACTTTTGCCACAAGAAAAGTAAACTCCATGTGCTCTTTCTTCAATGCCCATCATCTTCTCTGAAATAGACTGGTGCTACCAGGAACAGACATGTTTCATTGTCATAAAAAAAAAAACCTATGTTATTAAAACATCTTAAATGCAATATTCTGTATATCTCTAAAGTGTTTGAAGATGATCTGTTTATCTAAACTAATCTGTTTGACCTTGAAAATATACCTAATATGACTACAAGTTCGACTGTAATAGGTGAGTGATTACTAGCCTGCATTTTCTTATTATCCTAAATAATAATCATAATTTTCAAAGATAAGAAACTTGCAATACATTATTAAATGAGTTATATAAGTATAATACCTTGAATAAGATTAGAAATGTATATACAATATGTTCTAACAAAAATAATCTTTTTGTTTGTTTGTTCGTTCATTTGTTTTTCCCAACAGGTTTCCTAGTAGCTATGAAGCCAGTCTTGAAACTTGTTCTGTAGACCAAGCTGGCTTCAACCTCACAGAGATCCATCTGCCTCTGTCTCCTGAGTGCTGGGATTAAAGGCGTGCACTAGTACAGCCCAGTCTAACAAAATAATTTTTTTTTTTTTTGGTTTTTCAAGATAGGGTTTCTTTGTAGCTTTGGGGCCTGTCCTGGACCTAGCTCTTGTAACCAGGCTGGTCTCAAACTCACAGAGATCCACCTGCCTCTGCCTCCTGAATGCTAGGATTAAAGGCGCCCGCCACCACCGCCCGGCTAACAAAAATAATTTTAAATTTGTATCGATATACAAAAATCTATGTCAATGTGAAATATTTAAAACTAGTAGTTGCTATTTTTGGTTTAAAAATAGATTCAATAATCTACCTTTTTATGCATTTTTATATCTTCCCCTTTTTCTCTTCAGAGTAGATTAAATTATCTACCCTTATATCCTATTATATCTATATTCCCTTTTTTTCTTTTCAAAATAAGAATCCTAAATCTAAACTTCTTTGTTTAGCTTTTTTCCTGACCATTGCCAATAACAACTTGTAACCAACCCCCCTAAACAAAAACAAATACCCATAACCCAGTGAACGACCAAAACCACCCACCGCACCTCTTAGGAATGTGGTGTCGTATTCTTAAATTTACTTCCTGCTGTCTGGGGAAGATGGCATCTTTAGGGGACCCTGAAAGGAAAAATTTGGGTTAATTTTCAAGTCCTGGGAGAGGTATCTGTATCATTTGTTGTCCTGTCTCTGTGTAATGGGAAAGTGCAGGGCTTGTCTCAACTCCTGGGTAGAGTTGTCTGTCAGTTTGGATCATCTCAGCTAGCCACCTCAAAATTGTCCTGAGCAATTCACAGTACAAAGCCGATCTCTCGGTGTTGTTTTTCAGCTTAGTGGTGTTATCATAGTCTGAGAGCAGAAACTGAAATGAAACATTTCAAACCTATACTTCTCAGGCAGAACTCATAAAATAGGACACTGAGCAGTGGTGGCCTGGGCATGCGCTTGCTCGTGTGGTATTAAAATATAATAAATAATAGCTGGGTGTGGTGGTGGGCATCTGTTAGTCTAGCACTTAGGAGGCTGAGGCAGGAGGATTGGGATCAGCCTGAGTTACATAGCAAGACCCTGTTTCCTTGAATAAATGTATAAATAAATAACTTACATCAGTGTTTCATTTTGCCTCCATGTATGCCCGCAGGCCAGAAGAGGGCGCCAGATCTTACTACAAATGGTTGTGAGCCACGATGTGGTTGCTGGGAATTGAACTCAGGACCTCCAGAAGAGCAGCCAGTGCTCTCAACCACTGAGCCATCTCTCTAGCGCCCCATCAGTGTTTCAAATTGGAATTTCTTTATCCCATACAAAGTCCAAACACCCCACTGATTGCTCTGTAAAATTAGCAGAGCCGGCAGCACGGACCCTCACAGCCCAATCCCCAGTGGGGGCTTAGTTATGCTCCCCAGATCCAGGATCAGTCTGTCTTCTGTCTTTACAGTCATTTCCTTTTTTCAAGCTGGAGATTGACAACCCTCCCGCACTCCCCGCCACCCCAGCCTTGCCCACGCTCCTACAGAGCTACATTTCCGGTCTCTGCCCCGCCTCCTTCTCTACGTTAATTACCTAATCCGAGGACACTCTGGCTTCACAGTCCCATTGAGAGTGTCCCCAGAAACTGCCCAGCTCAGGAGACTGTTCTAAGGTGACTTCTGAAGTGGGACCGGAGTTGGCTGTTTTTGGCTGAGTTGCAAAGCGAGGATCCTTCAGGTTCCTAAACTGCCCCCAGCCCACAACAACCAGGAGTCAGCTTGTAACTCCAGCATCGGGCCAAGGACTTCAAAGTCAAAGGAGATCCAAACTGAACTGGCACTGACTCTCTTCAGGTTCCACCTGTCTTCTTCTGCCAAGCAGAGCCCTCTGCTCACTTCCATTAAAATTAACAAGCGTTGCAGGCAGGCATCAAAGGCAG
The DNA here is from genome assembly GCF_018167655.1 of Microtus oregoni. Classification (NCBI taxonomy): domain Eukaryota; kingdom Metazoa; phylum Chordata; class Mammalia; order Rodentia; family Cricetidae; genus Microtus; species Microtus oregoni. The sequence continues at coordinate 57,470,279 of NW_024543063.1, read as the reverse complement.
GGCCATGCCTTTCATTATCTGGACAGGCCCAGGCCGGGCTAGCAGCCCCTCCCCCTCGGCTCTTCCAACTCAACTAGCAGGTAGGGCTGGACTCCTGGGGCCAGCACCGGAGCATTGCCATCCTCTTCTGTTTGATTTGTGCACCAAGGAAAATTCCAGGCCAGCAGGGCACCCTCTTGGCAATTTTCTTCAAAGTGGACTGTCAAAACTGGCTAATTATTCTTAAGAGACGCCCGTAGACAGCTGTGTGATTAGCTGAATTTATTAGCAGGGAAACTGAGGTCAAGTGGCTTGCCTGTGGAATGGGGGTGGACTGCACTGTCCTGACCACCCTTCCCAGTTCTCACGCTGGGCTTCCTGGGTCATTAACCCTTTCCGTGTTGAGAGGTGCAGCGAGCTCTGTCGTCAACCCTTTCCATGACAGGAAGTGAACGCAGACATTAATTAATATCATCCTCTTTTGTAACCATCACATTGTCTCTGGATTTTTGTTTCCCTTCCTAACAATAGTTGAAGAGGATCTGATAATTTTCTAGTGCTGTCTATTTATACGGGGTAAACCAACAAATAACAAGTACAGAAAAGTCCAAGTCACCAGTGCCAGCCCCAAACAGTGGGTAAGGGCTCCATGGTTTGAGCCTTGTCCTCTGCAGACCAGTTCAAATCTGCAGATCCTGGTTTCAGAAACAGGGTTGGTACTCTGGCAATCTGGTGAGCATGCTGCCAGGTCTGCTGGACCTAAGATACCCGGCCTACTCTCCACTTTACTGGTGGAGAAAAAAAGCAGGCAAAAAGAGTCTCCTATATACCATTAACAGTTAGTGAGGCTTCCTTCAAAAGTGGCTTTGGTCACCTTTGCAGACAAATGCAAGATTCTTCAGGGCATCCTTCAGACATCTGTGTCTCCGGTTGTTGATGGGAAGCCGAGGCAGGGAAGTGAGGATGGGTGTGAGTGATGGCATATAGGGAGCTCCTATGCTCTGGGTCCTGGGGTGAGGTTTCTGGTTTAGGAAAGAAAAAAAAGAAATGAGTGTAAAATTCCAAGTGAGGCAGGGGGAGGCATGAGAAAGGAGAAAGGAAGGAAGAGGAAGAGAAGGGAATAGGGAAGAGGGATGGGGGAGAAGAGAGGGAGAGAGAAGGGAAGAGGGAGGGGGAGAAAGGAGAGAGGGAGAGGGGGAGAGGGAAGGAGAAAGGGAGAGGAAGGGAAAGAGGAGGAAGAGGGAGGGAAAAAGGGAGGGGGAGGAGGGAAAGAGGGAGGGGGAGAAGGAGGAAGAGAGGAAGGGAAGAGGGAAGGGGAGAAGGAGGGGAAGAGGGAGGGGGAGAGGGAGGAGGAGGAAGACTGACTGTGTGGTAGGATCCTGATTTATTTCACAGTTAGTTCTGTGATGCTGGCCAATGGTGCCTCAGTTCCCCAATTACACCATACCCTTCTTCTTTGTACCCTGTGGGGTCCCCCCCTCCAGAGTTGCATAATCTCAGTAGATGATTCTTCAAATGGCCACACACACAGATACCCAAGAGGTTTCAAGGTTCTGGGCCCTTTTCCTCCGTAAACCATCACCCCACTGGGCAAAGGCCACAGGTGGATGAGAGCGTAGGTGCTTCCTATCTCCAGGCCTCAGGCACCCCATCTCTACACAGAGTTGGAAGGAGAAGGTCTAGGGAACATCACCACCCTTGGAACTCGGGAGTTCTATAATGATCTTACTTTAAAAAGCTGGTCTGTACCTGCCAGTCCTCCTCAAGCGAGAGGCATTATGAAAACAAGGTCTTCCTACAGTGAGCTAAGCCTAATGACACAGGCCTGTAGTCCCAGCTCCTCAGGAAGGAGAAGAAACAAAAGTTCAGCCTGGGCAACTTAGTAAGGCATTGTCAAAAAACAAAAAATTATGGAGCTGGAAATGTAGCTCAGTGATAGAGCCTCTTGCCCAGCTTGTGCAAGGCTGTAGGTTTAATTTCCAGTATTGAAAAATGAACAAAAGTGCCAGGAAGTAGTGATGTATACCTTTAATCCCAGCGCTCAGGAGGCAGAGGCAGGCAGATCTCTGGGAGTCTGAGGCCAGCCTGGTCTATAGAGTGACACAGAGAAATCTTGTCTTGAAAAACCAAGAGAAAAAAACCCTTTCTGTCATGAATTAATGACCTTATGTGAATGAGACCAAGTACAGAGGTCTAAGATGCACTTTGCCTGCTGACCCCTTGGCCCAGTGACTGCTTGCACAAGACTTGATGGCTGAGGATGCTGACCATCTCTCCATGACCTCCTAGACTAACCTTCTGGAGAGCACCAAGAAGCCCATCTTCCTCATCTCTCAAGGTCAGTTCTGAGTCTCCTAAACGTGTAAGATATCAGAAACAGGAATGTGTCAGGGCTAGAGAGATGGCTCAGTTAAGGACACCTGTTGCTCTTGCAGAGGACCCAGGTTCTGATCCCAGCACCCACATGGTAGCTCACGACCATGCATAACTCCAGTTCCTAAGGATCCAGTGCTCTCTTCTGACCACTAGAGGCATCAGGTACACACATTCTGTATATGCATACACAGAGGTGAAACACTCACATATTTGAAACACTTATTTTTTTAAAAAAATATTTATTTTTATTTAAAAATATTTAATATTTAATTAAATATTCAATATTTAAAAATATTGAAAATGTATAGTATCTGAGAAATGACATAAAGTGCTCCCAATTAGAGCTATGTCCCAGACAGCAAAAATAGAGTACAGAATGAAGGATCACTGAGTAGAGTCTGAATGGGCCCCAACCTTGTAGATGCAGTCATCAGCAAATTAACAGCCAAAGGGATACAATTAATATCTATCATATATGTTCCATCCACGGCCTCACACACAATTTAGTTGACAACAGTGTAAAAGTCATGGCCAGTGAGATGGCTCAGGGAGCAAAGGCACCTGCCATCAAGCCTGACAACCTGAGTTGAATTCCCAGGTCCCACAGGGTGGAAGAGAACTGACTCTTGTAAGTTGTCCTCTGATCTACACACACACAATATATATATATATATATATATATATATATATATATATATATACTATATATAGACTATATGTACACATATACACACTACATATATATATACATACACACACACACACATATATATATATGTGTGTTTCTGACAATCCCATGTGCTCCCAGGCACATGCATACTCCAATGCAATGGATACTCCAATGCAACAGATATTCCAGTGCAAATGGATTCTTGCATCCATTGCTCATGGGCACAGTAAACAACCTGGACATCTAGTCAAGTCAGCATGTTCCCTTCAAAGCTGTAAATCCACTTGTAGACACAGAGAGATCCCAACATAGTTCACCCATGGAAATATGCCTGCATGGATGCTCACTGCAGCAGTGTTTACCAAGGTAAACAGTGGAAAGAGCTAAATGTTCCCCGATGGGGTGAAGATAAACCAGGAAACAGTCAAAAGATATACCATGAAAGCAATTCAAAGCATGAAGCTTCAAAATACTGAACAAAAGAATAAAAATAAAGGGGGCTGGAGAGATGGCTCAGAGGTTAAGAGCATTGCCTGCTCTTCCAAAGGTCCTGAGTTCAATTCCCAGCAACCACATGGTGGCTCACAACCATCTGAAATGAGGTCTGGTGCCCTCTTCTGGCCTGTAGACATACACACAGATAGAATATTGTATACATGGTGGATAAATAAATATTTAAAAAAAAAAAAGAATAAAAATAAAAAGCAACAAAAATAATAAAAAGCCAAACAGAGAATGATGTCATTTCATGTAAAGTTTAGAGGCCCGGCAAGCCTGCCAAGTATGTCACTTTTACAGGTATGCACGTATGTGCTAACGGTAGGAAAAGGTATGTAACCAGGACACCACTTAACTTGTACAATTGGCCCCTGGCTTGGAACGAGACCAGAGGTGGTCATACAGGGTTCCTTCCCATCCTCTTGTTTGTTCCTCTGAAGCACAGAAATGACTGAAACAAGGTGCGAACACTCAATAGCATTGAGAGAATCTGTGTCTAACTCTCTATTCTTCTGTTTAAAAAATGTCATCATTTTAAAAGTAATTTTCAAAACTAAGAACCGAGAACAGCACATGTCTACAGGTTCCATCCACTTGGCGCAGCAGGCGCACATCAGCCACAAGTACCCCAGGGGATGTTGAACAAGGCAATGGCCTTGTTAGGCAGCTTCCCACTAGCTACTCCCTCTCTTCTAGACAGCAAGAATGACAGTGTGAGCTTGCAGGAATAGTGCACACTTGTAATTTCAGAAGGCAGAGGCATGAGGATTACAAATTTGAGGCCAGCTTAGGCTATGTAGCAAGATTCTATCAGTCTGCCTATCTGTCTGTTTACCTATCTACCCATCCATCCATAAATAAGTGTTATGAGCCAGACATGGTACACACCTATAATCTCAGCACTCTAGAGGCTAACATAGAAGGTTTATAAATTTGAGGCAAACCTGGCTACATAAAAAGAGACTATCTCAAAGAAATCAAACAATAATAAAATCTCCCACCATGTGTGAGAAGGCAATGATGGAACACACCATTTAAAATGGAGGGTTTTTTTAATTGATTTTATTGAACTCTACATTTTCTTTGCTCCCCTCATTTCCTCTCGCCTCCCCTTCTACCTTCTTCCATGGTCCCCATATTCCCAATTTACTCAGAAGATCTTGTCTTTTTCTATTTCCCATGTAGATTAGATTCATCTAAGTCTCTCTTAGGGTCCTCATTGTTGACTAGGTTCTCTGGGATTGTGATTTGTAGTCTGGCTTTCTCTATTTTGTGTCTAAAAGCCTCTTATAAGTGAGTACATATGATATTTGTCTTTCTGGGTCTGGGTTACCTCACTCAAAATGATGCTTCTAGCTCCATCCATTTGCCTGCAAATTTCAAGATGTCATTATTTGTTTCTGCTGTGTAGTACTCCATTGTGTAAATGTACTACATTTTCCTTATCCATTCTTCAGTCAAGAGGAATTTAGGTTGCTTCCAGGTTCTGGCTATGACAAACAATGCTGCTATGAACATAGTTGAGCACATGTACATGTGGTACGATTGAGCAACCTTTGGATATACCAAAAGTGGTATTGCTGGGTCTTAAGAAAGATTGTTTCCTAATTTTCTGAGAAATTGACATACTGACATCCAAAGAGGCAATACCAGATTGCACTCCCACCAGCAATGCAGGAATGTTACCTTCACTCCACAACGTCTCCAGCATAAGTTGTCATCGGTGTTTTTTATCTTGGCCATTCTTACAGGTGTGAGATGGAATCTCAGAATTGTTTGGATTTGCATTTCTCTGATGGCTAAGGATGTTCAGCATTTTCTTAAGTGTCTTTCAGCCATTTTAGATTCCTCTGTTGAGAGAGTTCTCTGTTTAGGTCTGTACTCCATTTTTTATTGGATTATTTGTTCTTTTGATGACAAGTTCCTTGAGTTCTTTGTATATTTTGGAGATCAGACCTCTGTCTGATGTGGGGTTGGTGAAGATCTTTTCCCATTCTGTAGGCTGTCGTTTTGTCTTGTTGTCCATGTCCTTTGCTTTACAGAAGCTTTTAAGTTTCAGGAGGTCCCATTTATTAATTGTTTCTCTCAGTGTCTGTGCTACTGGGGTTATATTTAGGAAGTGGTCTCCTGTGCCAATGCATCCAAGTATACATCCCACTTTCTCTTCTATGAGGTTCAGTGAGACTGGCTTTATGTTGAGGTTTTTGATCCATTTGGACTTGAGTTTTTGCATGGTAATAGATATGGATCTATTTTTATTTTCCTACATGTTGATATCCAGTTACTCCAGCACCATTTATTAAATATACTTTCTTTTTTCCTTAAAATGGAGTTTTTAGAGGGAAAGTATAGGCCTAATAAGAGCAGCATCCACTCCAGCAGCTCCTGTTCTGTGCCCCACAAAGCCCCCAGAGCGCTGAGCATTTGCAATCTGAAAACCCCCTGGTCCATCTCCCACATTCCACAAGGAAGCCAGAGATTATTCGGATGGGCAAAGGAAGGGGCAACACTAGGGTGAAGCATAGTATTGAACAAGGCGTTTGCCCTCTGGTTGTTCAAGGGCACTCTGCCCTCCTGTGCCCTGTATGTGGCTGCCCTTCTCATTCTCTGATGACTGGGAAACATGGTTCTGATCCTACATAAGACCATGGATCTATGCCTGGGTCACATGCCCAGTCCAGAGGGTTACTCTAAAGCCCGGCACAGACTACGCCCTAAACATGTTTGTAACGATTGACTAAAGAAGGGTTGAAGGAAACAAGAACAAGAAATGAGAGGGAGGAGGAAGGAGGGAAAGAGGGAAGGAGACTCCTTCCACTCATGAGCTCTGGTCTGGGCTCATAGCCAAGCTGGACCAGCCATTTTACTGCTATGGGCAATGAGTGTGGGTAATTGTCAGCTTCAGACTTACTCACCCTTTCTCAGGGCTGTGTGCAAAGTGGAGGGTTTCACCTGCCCAGCGGGTACTGAATTATAGCTCTGGAGCTGGGCTCCATGTAATTAACAGGAGCAAGGCGCCCTGGGGACCCTGTGAAGCTCACAGAGTGCACAGGTGCACAGGGCACGAAACGGGGTGCCTGCTAATTACCCTTGGCCTGGTTTCCCCATTCCCGGCACTGGGCTGTCTTCCTCCTTGGGGGCTGGCTGTGTGCTGGCTGTGGGGTTCCTTGCCAGGGATCATTGAAAAGAACCTGGGACCAGAGAAGCCGAATTTGTGGGCACATTTGAGTATGCACATAGTTTGGGAGGAGAAACCAGCTTCACTCACAAAGGGACACAGTTTTCTCCAGCCCCGGCTCCATCTCTGTCACATACAGCTATAGACACATACTATGCATGGTCACTGATGGGTCTCACATGGCAGCAGAGGAAAACAGTGGAGGACAAGATCCTCACTGGCAATACCACTATGCACTTTTTTTCTCTTTTAAGATAGCGTCTCTAGGGAGTCAGGCTGGCCCAAATTCTTAATCACCCTGCTTCTGCCTTTGAGTGCTGGGATTACAGGTTGTATCACCACGCCTGGTTTATACTTAGGCAGTTTAAAAAAACATATAAAACAATATGTGTGCATATTATATATGTTTGCATATGTAGGGAATAAGTATGAAAACTAAATAGGGGCCATGAGAAAGCGCAACAGATAAAGGTGCTTGCCACCAAGTCTTAGCCTGCCATCTTAGCTCAGTCGCTGGGACTCACATGGTGGAAGGGGTGAACCAGTTCCTGTAAAGTTGTCCTCTGACCTTTACACGTGTCCCATGGCACATATGCATGTGTGGATATAACCATGTAACTACATAACTTTATAACCACACACACATGCACACACACACACAAACTAAATAAATCAATTTTAAGATTATAAAACCTAGATGGGAGCCAGGTGTGATGGTATATACCTCTTATTCAAGACGCTGAAGTGAGACGCTTATGAGACTCCACCCCTCCCTGAGAACCTTAGGCAGGTTAATGGTTACTCTGTGTGTGTGTGTGTGTGTGTGTGTGTGTGTGTGTGTGTGAGAGAGAGAGAGAGAGAGAGAGAGACTTTTCTTCAGTGTTTCAGTGTTATAGCCACTAGTAGCTGCCCATACTCCTGTTAATAACCCTTCACCCAAGCTCTTGTTAGCAGCCCTAATTGAACTCATTGGGTTGACAAAAAAAGACATGAAAGTAGAAGGATGACTAGCTTTCAAGAGGAGGGGATCAACAGGAAGGGACAAGAGAGAGTCATGGGGTGGATATGATCAAAATGCATTATATGCATGTATGCAAATGTCATAACAAAACTCATTCTTATGGATACTTGCTGTGTATTCGTAAAAGGTTGGTGAGAGAGCTGAGCACCTTTTTTTGTACTCCACCCTACTTTTCGAGACATGCAGGAGGGAATAAATCCCTGTAACATGGCTTCATTCTGGACAAAGAGTGAGACAGCAGACGACAAGACAAATAAGTGAAATACACAGAATATTTCATGGTAATACATACCAAGAAAGAAACAGGAAGCAGGACTGCTGGGAGGGCTCACTGGTAGAATGCTTCCCTAACTGAGCCTGGCTTCCATCCCTAGCACTGCAAGAAAACACACACACATGGGGCTATAGAGAGATGGCTTCGCGGTTAAGAGCTCTGGTCACCCTTCTAAAGGACCTGGGTTCAATTACCAGCACCCATGTGGCAGTTCTCAATTGTCTTTAGCTCCAGTTCCAGGGTATCTAGCACCGTCAGACAGACACTCATACAGGCAGAACCCAATGTACATTTTTTAAAAAAAAAAATCTTAAAAAAATAATAGCCAGGCATGGTGACATACTTCTTTAATCCCAGCACTTGGGAGGCAGAGACAGGTGGATCTCTATGAGTTCGAGGCCAGCCTGGTCTACAAGAGCAAGCTCCAAGGATAGGCTCCAAAGCTACAGAGAAACCTTGTCTTGAAAAAAACAGAACTACTACTACTACTACTACTAATAATAATAATAAAACACATACACGGTGGGTGGAGGGCACTGTGAAGAGCTATGGGAAACAAAGGAGAGACAGCAGAGGCTGGCATGGGGAACCAAGAGCTGTGTTGCGTCTAAAGGACTTTGAGCAGGACAATGGCATGCTGTGCTCTCAGCAGTTCACTCAAGGGCTGCGTGGCACTCAGAGCCGGTGACACAGGCCAAGAGAACAGCAACAAACAGAGGCACGCGAACCAAGCCCGGAATCTAGGCAGGAGATGGCAGTGACTCAAGCCAGGTGCCACCAAATCCTGTGGGAGAATGGGTAGGCAGGAGCTCTGCGGGCCAGCTTGCTGAGTGGCCACCAAACACTTGACACTGGAGTCCAGGTGAGCAGCCTTGGCTGTAAGGACACAGTGGGAGTCACCAGCACATCCCTGCTATTTACAGACATGAACTGTGGCACTTCGTCCCTTCCAATGAAAGGATCTGAAGCCAAGAGGACGGCGTCGGCATCTTGCTCACTCTGGGTGGAAGCTGTGACGGTGCTGGAAATGCTGTCCCTTTTGCTTTTTAAGTGTGTGTGAACTTTTCTCTAATAAAAATGAATTAATAAGTGCTCTGTAATGTCATGCTGCTCCAGATTGCTAAAGTACCCTATCATAAGTACTAAAGTGTGGGTGCTGGCAATGAGTTCTGGAAGCCAAGTGCAGATGCCTCCTCCTACCAGCCCAGGCTAGCGACTGGGTCAGCTGGTCTCTTTGGGCTTCCATGTTCTCATTTGGCAACTAGCAGCTGGCCCCTGCTTTCTAGGGGCTCCTCTAGAGCTGGATATGTAAGATCAGATGGTAGGCACACAGCCCCTGCTTGTATCCCCTACAGCCCATGTCTCCTTCTACACAGAAGGTCAGACATACCCACTAGCAGGGCTCTCTGCAGAAGGCAAACTCAGCCTCCCAAAAGCTAGAAACTACAGTTAGGAGGGCCAGTATGGTGGCACATACCTGTAATCCCAGCATTCAGGAAGCTGAGGCAGGAGATCACAAGGTTGAGGTCATCTTGGGTTATATAAAAAGGGAAAAAGAAGCAAGGATTAGGGGATGGTCTGGTGGCAAGAGTGCTTGCTGTGTAAGTGTGAGAACACAAGTTCAAATCCTCAGCACCCACATAAAAAGCTGGGCTATAGGGCTGGGCACAGTGGTGAACGCCTTAACTCCAGCACTTGGGATGCAGAGACAGGAGGATCTCTGTGAGTTTAAGTCCAGCCTGGTCTACATAGCAAGCCCCAGGACAGCCAGAGCTACATAGAGAGACCCTGTCTCAAAACAAGAATAATGAGAAGCTGGACTATATATACCTGGAACCCCAACACTATGGGGCAGAGATAGGCAGATCCCAGAGCTCTCTGATGAACCAGCCAAGCAAGAAAGGTGAGTTATCTATTCATAGAGACCCTGTCCTGAGGCAACAGAGTGGGAAGTAACAGAGGAAGCTTCCCAGTGGCTCCACATGCAAGCTCACAGGCACACAGCTTCGCATATTCACATGCATGTACTGCACACAACACCCTAAACAATGGAAGGAAGGGAGGGAGGGAAGAAGTAAGAAGGAGGAGGGAGGGAGGGAAGAAGGAAGGAGGGAGGGAGGAAGGAAGGAAGGAAAAAGGAAAGGGAGGGAGGAAGGAAGGAAGGAAGGAAGGAAGCAAGGAAGGAGAAAAATAAAAGGAATTGTAGTCAGGAGAGTTAGAAAGAACTGCACTCCATGGTCTCCAAACTAGGGTCCTCAGACTAGGCCGAGATTAAAAGCAGGCATCGAAGAGACTCAAACTCCATGAGATAAGTTGATATGGTATCCAGAACATAAGGCCTATGGTGTGAGTCTGAAACATACAAGCATGTGGGGAAAGGCTGGGAGTGTGGCTCAGTGGTTGAGTACTTACCTAGGGTGCCCAAGGCCTTGAGTTCCATCCTCAGCGTCTCTCTCTCTCTCTCTCTCTCTCTCTCTCTCTCTCACACACACACACACACACACACACACTCCACGGGTGGCTGGACCAACTGCCAACTCATATAAGCAGGCAGTAATGACAGTACTGATGGTCATTATGTTAATGTGTAGTTTTGTGTCAGGTTCTGAACAGAGTGCTTGGTAGGCTACTTCCTGTTCTCTCATTTAACCTTCATGACAGAAGTTATAGGGTTAGCATTTGCATGAGTCAGACATCCATTGGGAACCCGAGGCTCAGAGATGTCATGCCCTAAGTCATGTAGCAAAGAAGGAGCAAAGCTGGGATTTGAACCCTTGCAGTGGGACTTTACTCTCAAGTTCTTCCTGGTGAACAGAGTTACTCTATGAATCTCTGAACAAACGCAAGAGAAGACCACTTGGAGGCAGTTCTATTTGTTGGGCCATTTAGTCATCATCGACCATGAATATTTATTAAGTAGCTACTGTGCAGAAGTACTCAGTGTGCCTGGGCATGGCAACAGGAAGTTTAAGAAACCACAGCCTCTGCCCTGAGAAGCTTGTGGTCTAGAGAAGCCAGTTTACCTGCAGCATAATAAAACTGCTGGCTCCAGCCTGCTCCTGGGAAGAGGCACATCAAGAGGGGCCAGCAAGCCAGGTGGGGTGGTTCAGGCCTGTGATGTCAGGACTCTGGAAGATCGCAGGTTCCACGTCAGCCTAGTGAGCATTGGGAGATTACATCTACAACACAAATGTTCAAACAATAAAAGAAAATCATAGATGTTGTCCCCTGTCTATGACTCCAGCTCGCAGGAAGCTTGAAGCAGAAAGATTCCTGTGAGTCTGAGGCCAGGCTGCAATGCAGAGCAAGTACCAGGTCAATAAGGCTACATAGCAAGACCCTATCTGAAGGAAGGAAAAAAGAAAGAGGAAAGAAAGGAGAGAGAGTGGGAGGAGGGGGAGGGACAGCAAGATAGGTCAGTGGGTAAAGAAACTTGCAGTCAAGCCTGGTGATCTGAGTTCAATACCCGGTTCCCACAGGATAGAAGGAGAGACCCGACTCCCGGAAGTTGTCCTCTGACCTCTACATATGTGTATGCATGCATGCACGCATAGAATTAAATGTAGGAACTACAGAAACCAGGGAAGTACACTGGGACCATAGCCAGGATAGGCCCTTGGGGAGCAATAGAGAAAGGGATAGTCGGATACAAGTGATCTGTTAGAAGAAATGGCAAAGGAGGGGTGCTTTTTAGGGGTGTAGAGGGAGGTAAGTACAGGAGGTGAGGGGGGTAAAAGGGAATAACAGAATACAAATGATCTGATAGGGAAATGGGAAAGGGGGTTCTTCAGGGAAGGGGCAGGGAGAAAAACGCAAAAGAAGGAAGGAGGAGGTAAAACAACAATAGCCACAAGGACAAGTCTGACAAAGCCACAAGGAAGCATACTATTATTTACCCTTAAAAAAACCCTATAATACACACAATTCTGGGTATAAACACACGTATATAATTATATAATTCAAATGAACTCTTCTCATCTGGGCTGAAAGCACTCCATCTAAGAGCCAAACACCACCTAACAAGATATGAAAAGGCCTCTTTTGAGTTGTTGGCCAGGGCTATCCATGAAAGCCAATTGCTGTTGCCCTTGGCTACCCCCAAGACATGGAAGGTAAATCCTTATTGCTGAAGACACCATGCACTTCAGAAAGAGAACCCAGAGACCCCTGAACTAAAACTGACCTGAATGTTCCCTCCCTGAAGACTAGCAGAAGGCACAATGTAAGCTTCCAAAGGAAGGAGGCATCCAGCAGTCCTACCCTATGGTACCTATGAGCCACACCAACGATACCATCACTGGTGCAGGAGCCGCACGCGTACCTTAGTGGTACCCAACAGCTCTCTAATCGGACTTAAGAACTGCTCAACCAAAGGGAAACCAGGCCTGGTTCTGGAACTAGCTAGCTGCTCAATGCTAGTGAAATCATGGTTATTGGAGGAGAATCTACATCCACTAACTTACTAAATCAGCACAGTCCCTATCAACAGCCTATAAATGTGTGTCCTTACACTCACAGATAAGTGTCGTCTTCACCCCTCAAGGAAACTTCTCTTTGCAATAGACAGAGACCACTCAGAAAACTAAAACTAATAAAAAGGTAGAGTTGTGGAGCCCGGTCCCAGCGGATACATCCACAGAACACTCCAGAACCTAAGGCTCGGGGATCGTGGAGGAAGAGACATAAAGACTGGAAGAGCCAGAGGATCAGAGAATCTGGAGAGAGATTGTGTCTTCTAGTAACATCAGAAGCTATACACATTAAGCCTTATGAGCATGAACTGAACAAGGATGGCCACAATAGATATGGCAAACTAGATGGGGAACGCCCGTGAGGCTTCAGTTTACACAGAGACTGAGGAAAGCTGGGAGCAGAAGAGATGATCTTTCCCAGGGAAGAGCACACCAAATGCTCAGCTCTGAAAACACGCATGCCAGGAACATTATACAGACTGAACAGCCATGGGGGGCTGGAGAGATGGCTCAGAGGTTAAGAGCATTGCCTGCTCTTCCAAAGGTCCTGAGTTCAATTCCCAGCAACCACATGGTGGCTCACAACCATCTGTAATGGGGTCTGGTGCCCTCTTCTGGCCTGCAGGCATATGCACAGACAGAATATTGTATACATAATAAATAAATAAATAAATAAATAAATAAATAAATAAATAAATATTAAAAAAAAAGAGGCCATGGATTTAAGGGCAAGTGGGGGTGGGTATGTGAGGGTGTGAAAGAAGAAACAGAAGGGAGAAATGCTGTAACTATATTATCATCTCGAAAGTTTAAAGATCAAGATAAATAACAAAACAGAAGAAAAAGAAGGAAGGAAGGAAGAAGGGAGATGGAGGGAAAGGTAAACAGGTCTTTCATAGAGAACCAGGAAGGACAAACACAGAGATAGACTAATGTCAAGATACTAAGCCTTTCCCTGCTATAATGGCATGATGGAACCCCCAGCCTAGGCCAGAGTCCCAGACACTCCTGTAGCTTTTTTTTGCTACAGACAGCATATGGTTTACTTTTACCTGCATGGGAAAGGAAGTGAGAACCTAGTCACCTCGTGGTGTGTAAGAGGTGGCACCAGACACTCCTTCCAAACACTCCTTTTCATTGTTGGCAGAGAACTGTGTGGATGTACTTACACACGAAGCAGCAGTCACTTCTGGGGACAGAGGTATTTAGGATTTGGTGGCTCAAAGGAGTCAACCCACTGTGTAAAAGAAGAGCTACTGGGTATAGCTGCACACATCTGCAACCCCAGCATTTTGGGGCAGGTGGATACAGGATTTGAGGACAGCTAGGGTCATTGCAGAGCCTGTGGTGAAATATTGTACAGTTATATGGACTTCCCACCCTATGAGAAAGTTTGGAACTTAATCTTCAGATTTCAGAAGCTGCAGGAATCCCATATGGTTAAAGCTTCACTTCTCCAAATACATGTTTATTTCTTTAAAAAATTACATTTATTCACTGTTTTGTGTGTCAGAGATATGTACCATGGCCCAGATGTGGAGGTCCGCAGGAGTCAGGTGTCTATTTCCATGGGGTTCAAGGCTCAAACTCAGATCCTCAGGCTCGGCAGCAAGCGCCATCTTGCCAGCCTGACCTGTAATTCTGTGTGGGGGTTAAAGCTATGCTTCTAGTCATTAAATATGATTTAATAAAATCACCTCAGGGTGGATTTGTTTCCTATCACTACCCTCCACCAGGAGCTGAGAGCCAGAGAAAGGGCAGAGAAGTGAACAAGCCTGGTATGATCTCTCTCGGGCCCTGGATGAGTTTGGACACTGTTTAGCCTGGGCTAGGCCAGCAGTTGTTACATATTGTTCCAACCTGCACAGCCCAGAAATTGGGAAATATTGAAATATGAAGGGATTAGGTTTTAACATTGTCATTCAATTGGCCTTGAGCGACAACACACTGTCATTCATCCGAAGAGGAAACAGTTGCTGGCACAGGTGGTGGAGAGCTAAGAGATGGCTTGGAAGAGCATGCTTTCCCATCTCTGGGTTTGTTCCATGGGCCAGGCCCTTGGCAGCCTTGATACCTGCTAGAGGTGGGGAACAGGGTGTCATGGACTGGGATGAGCTCCCAGTGCAGGCCCAGGAAGACTGTGAGCAGCCAAAAGCAGGCGTGCTCCTGAGCTGAGCTGCTCTCCCGACACTCAACCATGAGCTCTGGTTTTAATCAGCACAGAAGCCCCAGCACCCAGCACAGTGCAGGCTCTTGGAAAGCAGAGAGCGAAGACGTGCCCACTACTTGGCTACAGATGCCTTCAGGGACCACCTCTGCATCACCATGACATTATCACTACTTCTTCTCCCTTGGTACCCGCCGTGGAGCCCTTCTGATGCCCATGATGTCAAGTCTCCTTCTCCCCACTAGATATACTCAGTTCTAGCATCCTGGGTCAGGATGGGGCTCGACTGATGGAGACAAGCTGAGAACCGGGAGGAAGTTGGAGCCAGGATACTTGCTGTCTCTTTACTGAATGCTACAGCCACATGAAGGGGACTCGAACACTATTCCAGCATTCATTTGTTCACTTTCTAGTTCATGTCTGCAGTTGTTTGTTATTTCTTCAGACTTATCATCCATCCATTCATTCCTTCGTGCATTCAACATCCACAAACCCTTGTACAAGACACTGAGCAGGTATGGAGATGCTTTAGCACACGAATAACCGTATAGCAGAGAGAGTCGCATGGGATGTGTACACACATCTTACCAAGGGACACACATGAGCATACACACACAGAGAGAGACAGAGACAGACATACAGACAGACAGACACACACACACACACACACAGAGAGAGAGAGAGAGAGAGAGAGAGAGAGAGAGAGAGAGAGAGTTCACTGCAGCTACAGGGCATTCTATCATCTATGTGGAATTTTGCATCCCACTGATAGCTGTCTTATCAAAGAACGGGGTTGAGATGAAAGTTGGGGCTGGTTAAGTGCCCCCGCCAGGTTTCTTTTGCTTCTTCCACTCCATGTTGGTCTAAAAGGAAATGTTCCAAGTCTGAGTGGGCATTTTCCCCTGGTTTTCCACCTTCTCATCCATGACAAGGCTTTGAGGAGCAGCCACGCAAGAGAATGAAGATCTGAGCCTGGGCAGCAGTGTCCCCGTGGAGGGGGGAACAGAGCTGCAGGTATCTCTGTGTAGTGGGATTTGTGTGGCTAACAACCTGAGAGCCACTGGAACCTCACACTGCTTCCGACATGCTGGCAGGTAAGCAGGCAGGGCTTTCACCAAGGGCTTGACCTGCCCTGTGCCCTCTGCCACCTGCCTTCCCCACCTCCTAGCCCCGAGCATCTTTCTGGGCCGTGTGCAGGGCGTCTGGCCCCAGGGAGAGGTGGGGTGAGCTGCAGTCCACACCTACGCAACTATAAAGAGGGAGCCTCCAGCTGCTGCTGCCTCAGCCTCCCTGTCTCAGCCACTCACACACCTGGACCATGGACCCTGGGGAATGCACATGCATGTCTGGTGAGTAAGGAGGCCCACTGGGGGTCCTACAACTTTGCCCCTGTGTTCTGCAGGCAGGATGTGGGACTATTGGAAACGTCTTCACTTAGGCGTCGTGGATGAGGTTTGTCCTGGATCTGCAACCTTTAGGCAGCTCCCACTCTGTTGGCTTCCAGCCAGATTTGCTGAAACTGATACAGTAGTCCAGGGAATAGCAAGGGAAGAACTTGTAAACAGTCTTTCTAGCTGTAGATCCCTAGTTGACAGCCACCAGAATAGGGAATGGAGCTATAGCCCAGAACTTGGATGGTTGATTTTGGTCCTCTGCCGCCATTCATTTACTAACACATTTGATGAATGGGCCTCAGTTTCCACATTTGCAAACTGAGGTTACTCATTCAGGGTTGCTTGCCTACTAGGGAATCTATGGAAAGGCTAAAATGACTAAGCGCTTGCATACACCAGGGCTTAAAGGCTTAGCTGGGACCTCAAGGCAGTAAAATCCAGTTGTGCTACTCACCTGTGATTCTAGAGCTCAGCAGGCTAAGGTGTATGTGTGTGTGTGTGTGGGGGGGGGGGATCCCAAATTCAAAGCCAATCTAGGTTGCTTAGTGCCAGGAACTATGTTGGCCAGAAGATCAGGCTTCAAAACTATCCTGGGCTTTCTCAGCCTTGAAAAGTGGCATGTAAAATATTCAAAAGCGTCCTTCACCCTTAACAGCACAAGTCTGTCCCCAAAACCTGGAACAGATGCAGACAGTTCTAGTGTTCTGAACCTTGAACGTGATGGATGGGATGAGTTTAGAAAGACACAAAAGTACGAGTCATTTTTTTTTAGATAAAGGCAAGGTATTGTCTCCCCCTACCCCATCCCTGTGTTCCTTTCTGCTTCCCATCCAGGGTTTCCGGCTGGCTTTGTCAAAACGAGGCCGTGAAAGCCCTTGATGGTTGTCACAGGCACCTTGGCCTTGCTGGGGTTGGCCTTGGTCTGTTAGTCCTCAAGCCTGATCGGACATCAGTACCTGATATGTTGTGTTTTCAAACTACTGATTCTTTCCCTACACAGAGTTACAAAGGGATCTGTTGCAAGGGTTATGGTCGGGAAGGGGCATTTCCACAAATAACCCGGGTTGAGCTGATGCTGTCACCCCAGTCCCTATCCATGGCCTGTCTCTAGAACCATCCACAGCACTGGGGTTACCTTCTTGTCCCACTACTCCCTGAGATCAATAGCCTGGTGTTCACCCCGTCTCTGCCCTGTCTTCTAGGAGGGATCTGCATCTGTGGGGACAATTGCAAATGCACAACCTGCAAGTGTAAAACCTGCCGCAAAAGTGAGTATGGGCGCCAGGACACCGCCAGGTGGGAGTGGGAATAGCCCCGCCCTTCACTCTCCCTATCCACCCCAAGCGGGCAGTGGAGGCATTCTGGGGACCTTTTCCTCATCAGGAGGGAATCTGAGATGACACTCAAGGAGACACCTGGGACAGAGCTACCCTGGGCTGCAGCCCACCAGGCAGTAAGGATATCCATGGTATTTGGAGCAGCAAGGGGGTTGGGGATAGGTTCTGTCCAGTCTAGTGAGGAAGAAGGAAAAGCCTTGGCCTGGCATCATGAGCCCTGACTTCTAATCATATTTCTATTGTGGCTGTGACCTTTGAAACACCCACTCCTAGTCTGGGGCTCTGATGGCCCTGGAGGACCTCTGAGGTTCCTTCTGCTCTCAAATTGCACAGTCTCCCATCTCCCGGCAAGGGTTTCCCCGCTACAGGTGTCTCATTTCCTACGTCTTCTAAGGGGTAGGAGAGACAGGGAGGTGAAGAGCCATGGCTCACCTGTCCATCTCCTAACCTTTCCAGGCTGCTGTCCCTGCTGCCCTCCAGGCTGTGCCAAGTGTGCCCGGGGCTGCATCTGCAAAGGGGGCTCAGACAAGTGCAGCTGTTGCCCCTGAAATCCACCCACGGCACTGGGAGAGAGATCCTGGGAAGTGGCTGTACAGCACCTGCGTCAAATGATTGAATTTGTATAATAAGTTGTGCCTTTTATATATATGTGCCTAAATGCGGTGCCAGTGACGTTCATGTAAAGGTCTTGAAGCAATAAAGTTTTCATGGCTATCCAGTGGCTCAGAGCATTGTTTAACTCTAACCCTAGCCCAGAAGGGCCAAGAAGGGCTGGCTCTATTGCAAACCCTCAAGCTGCCGACCAACTGGAACCCCATCCGCAGGTGCCTGCTCATGCTGCTTGCTTCAAGGTGCTGCCAGAACCTGAGGCTTCCTCCCCCTTTACAAACACACAGCAGCCATGAGCCCAGGCGAGTTCAGAGCCCTGGGAAAAGTGCCTAACAGGTGCCAAACAGGACCCAAAGCTGGTAGATGAATAGCCAGCCTTTCTGTGCTGTCTTCCAGAAGTCTGCTGTGGTGCTGAGCTCCGGTAGCTCATAGCTTACACACTCCCTAAACTATGTAGGCTCTCCTCCTTGCCCCACGTCCCACCCTCAGCCAGTGCTTGTTGGGATCCCCACCCAACGAAACCCGTTGAGTGAAGGGTCTTTCTTGGTGCAAGTTGGTCTTAGCCTGACTGTCCCGGCCTACCCATGATTAGGTGAACTCATTCACTGAGCAAAAAGCTACTGGTCCTGAGCTCAGGAACAGAACGTGTGTCTAAAAGCCAGCCCCAGCACCAACACAACAACAACAAGAATTATATGGGCCAACACCAGGTTAAGGTGACAGGCACACACACTGGCAAGGAGAAACTGGTGCAGAGGAAAACAATGTCCTCCAAAGACTTAAGATTTAGCTTTTTAGATGGATGGCTGAGAAGGCTGAACTACCTGCAGATGTCACTGGGGACAGAATGCCACTGTCTGTCCTTTACAATACAGCCCTCAGCACAGCACCAGGCAGTCCAGTCCCTAAGAGGCCTTGCATTTATGCCGCCTAGAGCCAAAGCTAAGGCCTTCTTCTCCACAGTCACTGGGCACAGGGCCGTGAGAATGGAACCTTGCCCAAGGGTCCCAGCAAGGAGGGGCAGAATAAACCTCAAATTTCCTGGAGCTGAACACTGTCCTAATCCTCCTGCAAACGTGGCTGTTTAGAAATCATTGGGCGTCTCCTGGGAAGGCTTTCAGGCTCCACCCAAGAGGGAGTCACGCTGCCGAATCAGCATCTCAGAACAATGGAAGAGGCATGGCCTTTGGCACCAGATAGCTGTTTCTGTCTGCAAGGCCTTAACCAAGTCATTCACCCTCTCCAGGCTCAATCTCCTCCTCAGTCCCTGGCAAGTCCCCTCTCGGGGATACACCGAGACTGTTGGAGAATGTCCATGCACATAGTAGGTTATCTGTAAACAGGGTTTTCTCTGTGGACACGACTTCTTTTGGTTTCTGTTTATTAATCTCTGAAAAAGCCCCTGACTAGTCACTCTGCAAGGAGAAAACTCCACAGTGCCTGTCAAGGACAGGGTGTTGATAGTTACACCCTTCAGGGGGCAAAGTAGGCTTCTCTATCAAGTAGGCTGCCTGTTCCTTTTGCCACCATGGTCTCCTCACCTTGTCCACAGGCCAACGGGGTAGCCATATCCACTCTTCTATTTTTTAACACACCTCTGAAGGGGATGATCAGCCCTCCGATTCTCATTTTGACAATAGTAACACACACGTGATACAGCTGTTAAGTCTGCAGTGATGTTCACATAAGGGCTTAGGGCGCTAGCACACATACAGTGTAATACAGCTGTTGGTGAGAAACCACAGGGAACAGTTTTGCTCATGCTGTAAACAGGCAGATTATACATCCATTATTTAGATTTCTTTCTGCTTTTTTAAAGGCAAGGTTTCGTTATACAGCTGGTATAGAACTCGCTAAGTAGCTTGAGCTGGCCTTGAACTTGCAGAGACCCTGAGCACTGACCCTCAGCTTCAGTCTGGGCCTCTTGATTGCTAGGCTCAAGCCACTGAGTCTGCCTTTTTGTCTGGGCAATGGGTGTTGCTTTGTTTTCCAGGATCTTGAATTCCTGGACTCTAGTGAGACTCCTGCCTCAGCCTTTCAAGTTGCCAGAATCCCAGACTGGTCCTCAGCAGTGTTCACTGAACAAGCCACACAGAATATGAAATACAGAAGTGAAATATCTAAAACATAACAGCGTCTGTATTTGGATCACAGATAAAGAAATGCATTCTTCTACTTTTCAGAACTGCATTTTTTGAAATTTGCTTAAGTAGTATGTTTTAGAAGTAATTACATTTGGAAAGAATAGAAGAGCAAAAATTCTGTTAAGGAAGGTTAAATCCTAAGGACAAAAACTGGGAGAATATAATCACAAATGCTGCCAGGTTGTATGTCACAGTGTGGATTACAATAGTGAAGATTCCTTCCCCTAGATATGTCCCGGAGCCAGTGAAATGGGTAAGTGGGCAAAGGTACCTGCTGCCAGGCCTGATGTCCTGACTTCAATGCCTGGGACTCACCGAGATGGAAAGAGGGGCGTGACCCCTAAAGTAGCCCTCTGACATGCACATGCGTGGCATGACGTGCCACACGTCATATGCACATACAATAAATGATAGTAATAGTAATAAGAATAATAAAGTCCAAAAGAAGAAGGTTAGAGGGTAAGTTGTGGAATAGCACTATTAAAATAAAATTTGTTGTCATGCAATTAACATCATAGGCATGATTTTCATGATCTACTACAGAACAAGAGAAACGTCATTTATAAATCGGTGTTACTGTAGTCTCCTTTTTTGTTTTGTATTTGAAAGGATTATGTATACAATTGATAATTTTTCCTCCAAATTCTTTACAACAAAGAAAGAGAGGAAAACAAGCAAGATCTAGATGAGACTGGGTATGGTGGTGATGGAGGTGGGTCTTGTATCTTATTTGTTGCTTTCATTGGTTAATTACTAAAGAAACTGCTTGACCCCTCTGATAGGGTAGAATTTAGATAGGCAGAGTAAACAGAACAGAATGCTGGGAGAAAGAAGCCAAGTCAGAGAGTCACCATGATTCTCCCACCCGACACAGCCGCAGGTTAAGATCTTCCCTGGTAAGCCACCTTGTGGGCTACACAGATTATTAGAAATGGGTTAGATCAACATGTAAGAGCTAGCCAATAAGAGGCTGGTACTAATGGGCCAGGCAGTGTTTAAAAGAATACAGTTTCCGTGTAATTATTTCGGGGCATAAGCTAGCCATGCGGGTGGCCGGGTGCCGGGGACGCAGCCCGCCGCTCCATATTACTACATGGTGGTACATGCCTGCAGTCCCAGACAACACTGAGAGATGCTGAGGCAGACTAGTTGGGAGTTAGAGGCCAGCCTGGACTGCATGGCAAGATTCTGCCTCAAAAAGAAAAAAAAAACAAAAACAAAAACAAAAAAACAAAAACAAAACAACAACAAAAGAACCCAAGCAGGCGAGGTGGTGGTGGCGTACACCTTTAATTCCCAGTACTTTAAGCCCAGAGGCAGAGGCAGGTGGATCTCTGAGTTCAAGGCCAGGCTAATCTACTGAGAGAGTTCCAGGACAGACTCTGAAGATACAGAGAAACCCTGTCTCAAAAAAAAACAAAAGCAAAAAACAACAAAATAAGTGTTTTGTGCATTCCAAACCATTTATCTAATGGTCACAATGCTGTTAGGTCAGGTACAGAGGAAGGCAATAAATAGCTCTTAAGAGGGTTGACTTGTAGCTACCTCATAGAACTTTCCTGTGGTCTTCAGAACCACACAAAGCTCACACGTGGCTCAGGAGACACAGGTGGATAACTGACTGGAATTCATTGGATCTAAGCATCCAGGACTCCCTACTAGTAGAGACAATGCTTCCCTGCCTCCTGTCCTTTGAGAAGCACATAAATTTAGTTATAATCACCTGTCACCTGACCTCGTATTGTAATGGAATTTATTTTTAAAAGGAATCCTCTGTCGTTGCTGTGGAGGCACTGAGTCATTTGGCAGGACCAGTGGGTAACCATGGAGACAAATATACCAAAAAAGCAAGCAAAGCCAGGGAAGTTCTCGTAGGTGCGGTAGCTTCCCAGTGTTCTGTCCCTTGTCCCTTTCCTGTCTCTGCCAGCCCCTGCATGTTAAGGGTGGGGGGACTGGTGCAGTATGGGAGAGGCACTCAAGACGAGTTAGCACTGATCTGAATTTCCTTAATACAACCTGGGAGATTGGTCCAGAAGTCACAAGGAATTCTGGGTTAATTTATACAGTTGTGTCATTTGAGGAAATTGAACCCAGATTTGGAGTCAAGAGTCTGTTCAAATTCTAGCTTCGTGTCACTTTTGCTGTGTGATTTTGGCCAACATTCATGTTGTCTATCATCCTTCCATCTGCTAAAATAAGAGATACCTGTGATATGAGTTTTCAGGAGTCTCAGTGCCACTGCCCCAACCCCAGGGCAGGTGGAGCATCATCAGGACAGGGAGAGAGGGGGCACTTTACAAACTCAAAGATAAAACCTCATATACATCAATAATGTGACAGGCCAGGCATGGTGGTACACACCTTTAATCACAGCACTCGGGTGGCAGGAATAGGAGGATCCCTGAGCTCAAGGTTAGCCTGGTCTACATAGCTCATTCCAGGACAGCCAAGACTACATAGACTGACCCTGTTCCAAAAAAAACAAATCATCATCAACAGCATCACCACCACCACCACCACCACCACCACCACCACCACCACCACCGCTGCCACCACCGCCATCATCTGGTAGCAGATGGGAAGTCAACGGCACAATGACTAGAATTCAGGCATTCTGGACCTAGTTGTTAGAGTATACAACTGGCCTAGACCTAAAACCTAGTTCCCTAGAGAAGAGCTAGGTCACTGACACAGCAGAAAGAATCCTGGGCCAGGCTTAGGTGTATTCAAAGTGAAGAGCCTACTACACAGGAGGATATGAGGTTGTGGTTCTGGTGTTCTTTGCTGTGGGGGCCACGATGTTATGACCAGGTTGTGGGCTAAAAGACAAGATGAGCAGAATTCAGAACAAATGGACAGAAATACCTCATAGCAGTCTGAAGAACACTTGACTTGAATTCGAGACCTGAATCTGCCTCTAGGACAAGTCACTTGATTTCGCTCAGCCTCGGTTTCCTCACTTACCAAAATAGCAGAATTGAAAGTAGTCACAGAAATATGAAGCATGCTTAGCTCCACACGGCACATAACGGGGTACCTGGCATACAGGAAGCTCCCCACAGTGGAGGCATTGTTTGTGGAAGCCATTAGCAGTCATTTGGCAAACCCGCATGAAAACTTGTGTCCCAACTAGGGTAGGATTTCTGAGTTCACAAAACTTCCTACTGGGGAAGATGGAGCGAGAATCCACAGGGGTCCTGAATCAGTACTCCTCGCCCCAGCTTCAGCTGCCATGCAGACAATTGTTAGCCACCATTCCCTCTGATAACACTGTAAATCACTCTGAGAAAAGACTTCATCTGCAGCTAGGCAGATGTGCAAGCCTTCTTTTGTATGAACATTGTTTACCGAGGTTCTTGAAACCCTGGCCAACTGCTCAGTCCCAGTATAGAAAACTGGAAAACTTTGAAAATCAAGACATCTTAATCCAGTACTGGGTCAGCTTTGATCAGGGTGTGGGACTGCCCGGCTCCTGTGCTTGTGTGAGATCATGTGGGAATTTTCCATCTCTTGGTAGGTGTGACCCCGACTGTTCTCCACCCCTCAGCCTACCTGTCCCTGCCTGTCGGAATCAATCTACCTAAAAAGGTAGATTTCCATAAACTCCCTTACTGCAGACTGCTGGAGGGTCTGTCATGAAGCCTGCTGTGGGTGACCCCAGGAACACAAAGCTCATGCCTACAGACCCCGTTCCAGAAGCACAGAGCTTAGACTGACTGTGGAGCGGGGGTCACATAGTGATGTGGGAGACTCCCCTCTGTATGTTGTGAATATGTTTTATTGCATTGGTTAATAAAGAAGCTGCTTTCAGCCAATGGCTTAACAGAGTAAAGCCAGGCTGAAAGAGATAATAAAGAGAGAGTAGACAGAGTCAGTGAGAAGCCACATAGCTGCTGTTGGAGACAGACGCCTCCTCTGGAGCCCGCCGAAACTTTGCTGGTAGGCCACAACCTTGTGGTGATGCACAGATTAATGGAGATGGGTTAGCAAGCTAGAAATATGCTTAAGCTATTGGCCAAACAGTATTGCAAATAATATAGTTTCCAAGTGATTATTTTGGTTCTGGGCAGCCGGGGAATGAATGAACAGTCTCCCCCAACACCTAGTGAGTAGTAAAGTCATGGGACAAAATGAAGCCAGTCAGCAAGATTTCATCCATTCACCCCCTATTAGCTGTGTTCTGGATGGGACTGTGTACCAAGCGCAGGTGTACACGGTGGATGGAAACTTAATTTAGCACATCAATGGACAAACAAAGATGACTGCTCTTACCTGCTGAAATCAGGGTTATGGCGGGAAGAGCAGAGAACCTGAAACATTACTCACAAGTGAGCAAAATATTTGTTAGAAGGTGTTAAATGCTATGAGGAGAGGAAAAATAGGGCAAAGCAGGAAGTTAGGAGTGTTGGGGGTGATGGTGTGTATTCTAGTCCTAAATAGGTTGGAGTTGGGGGTGTAGCTCGGTGGTACAGAGCTCACTTGGTATGAAGTCCTAGGTATAAATCCCAGCACTGAAAAAAAAAAAGATCCAAAACAAAAGAAGCTTAGGGTTGGGGGGATGACTCAGTTGGGAAAGTGTTTTCCACACAAGCGTAAGAACCTGTGTTCAATCCCAAGCACTCAAATTAAAAAGCTAAAGGTGATATTAAATCCCTGTCATTTCAGCATTGAGGCTGTGGAGAAAGGAAGACCCTGTGGCTTCTTAGCCAGCAAGTCTTGCTGAATCAATCAGCTCCAGGTTCAGTGAGAGAATAATAGATAAGGGGGAAAATCAGGGTGTGTGTGTGGGGGGGGGGGGGTTCAGGGCAGTGATCACAGGCAAAGGGAACATAGGCACATACTATCATTTCAGAGTATCAGGATTGAATGAGACAGGATAGAGATGGATGGATATGAGGGAGGTCCCTGGAGCAACATGGCTGCAAGAATTGTTTCTTCAATTGAGAACTGAAGAGCGTGGATGTTGTGCAAATTCTAATTGATCTTAGCAATAAAAACCCAGAGTCTATAGGGAGGGGTTAATGCTGAAAGATCAGGGAAGCAGAGCAGTCACTAGTTCTTACCTCTACCAAATCCTCAGAATGAATGGGCGAACGATACTGTCCCTATGAATCATCAGACTGAAAGCCCTGAGCTCCTGTCTCCTCCCATCTAATATTTCTCTCTCTGTCCAGCCATACCACTCCTGTCTGATGTGGGAATCCCCTCTATGGGCTGTGATTACCGCTATCGGCAACAACTCCGCCTGGTTCAGATGACATCGTGATGCCGTTAGCTCTACTATAGGACTGTTTTTTTTGGGGGGGAGGGTGGTACCAGCTGCTGAAATGGTGCACCTTCTCATGATGTTCTGGCCAGAACTCCAAATAAGAACTTTGGAAAAACCCCTATCGACTGCTCAGAAATCGTTTGCAACTATACTAGACAGCAATTTTGAAACTTAACCATCACTTTAATGTTGCAGGATCCACAGGGAAATGACTGCTAAACTTGCCTAAAGATGAGAAGGTCCTTTGGGGTTCCTGCTTCATAAAAGAGTCTGCTAGACATTCTGTAGGACACACTCACAAAAAAAGACTGACAAACTGCCAATATAGGTAAAACTGTCTTTAAAATTTCCTGCTTTATGAAAAAGTCTGCTAAATACTATGGGCCTGTAGGCTAAAGATGGATGCCCCAATGATACAAAAAACTTTGGGTAACTGTCCAGGCTGCGAGATGGCTCTGTCAATTCTAGGATTTTAAAAGTTACTTACAATGTACTTCCTGTTTACTTAGGTAATATT
The DNA here is from genome assembly GCF_018167655.1 of Microtus oregoni. Taxonomy (NCBI): domain Eukaryota; kingdom Metazoa; phylum Chordata; class Mammalia; order Rodentia; family Cricetidae; genus Microtus; species Microtus oregoni. The sequence goes on along the minus strand of NW_024543063.1, from coordinate 57,444,374 downwards.
ATATCCTTCTGGAGTCTTTGGTGGTATTAAACAATTTATAGTTATAGTTTTCCTTAGCTATGATAAAAAATAAAGTAAATATAAATATCATAACTGTAATTCTTGTTTGATACCTGTTTTGTTATATGTAATTTTACTATGTTAAAGTTAAAACTTTCCTTTTTATTTAAACAGAAAAGGGGAGGTGATGTAGGAGTCCCCTCTGTGTGCTGTGATTACAAGTAATGATAAAAAAAACTGCTTTGGACCTATAGCAAGGCAGAACTTAGATAGGCAGGGAAAGCTAGGCTGAATGCTGGGAAAAGAAGGGTGAAGTCAGAGAGATGCCATGGAGCCGCCACCAGAGTCAGACATGTCAAGACTTTGCCAGTAAGCCACTGCCACGTGGCGATACACAGATTAATGGAGATGGGTTAAATTAATATGTAAGAGTTAGCTAATAAAAAGCTAGAGCTAATGAGCCAAGCAGTGATTTAATTAATACAGTTTCTGTGTGACTATTTCGGGTCTAAGCTAGCCAGGCGACTGGGTACCAATAAGCAGCCTCTCTCCCTCCAACACCTGTCTCCACCTCCCTAGGGCTGGGATTAAAGGTGTGTGACTCCCAAATACTGTGACCAAAGCTGTGTGCCACCACTGCCTGACCTCTATGGCTAACTAGTGACTTAGCTCCCCATGCTAATCTTTAGGCAAGCTTTATTTGTTAAAGCACAAACAAAATATCACCACGTGGGGGGTCTAAATATAACAAGGGGAAATGCCATTCCAGCTCAAGAGCTCAATGTTCAGAAAACCTTAAAGGACTGGATTGAAGTGGAGGGAGGCCACAAACTGTAGAGACCCTGGGGGTTCAAGACCTAAGGCAAAAATGTGTGCAGCTGGAGCACGTGCAGGCAAAATAGAAACAAACTCGCACCCAGTGCTAGAGCTGCTGGGCCTGAGATCTGAACTCCCTCAGCACCCTGAGAGCCAGCTCCAGCTCCAAGCTCAGAAGCCCAGGAAGAGACACCATCTCTTCTCTGGGTCCTTCTCATCCTTGCCTCCTTTTTCCTATCTTCCTTCTTTTGTAACTCCACTGAAACTTAACCTCAAGGACCAACACATATTGGTCCTACAAAAGAAGACCCTAGCCTGCTGGGGAAACAGCCCAGTTGGTAAATGCACTTGCTGTGTAAGCACAAGGACCCGAGTTCTGATCTCTACCCTCCAAGTCAAAGTCAGGTATGACGGCCCAGCTGATTACCCCAGCGCTGGGCGGCAGAGACAGGTGAATCTTGGGAGCTCCCACCCTGCCAGCCTATTTATTGTACTGGCAAGCTTTCGGTTTAGTGAGAGACTCCATCCCCAGGCAGGAAAAAGTGAAAGAGGGCACCAATGTCCTCTTCTGGTCTATGTGTGCACGTGTACAGGCACATAGCCCAGCACATACCCATCCTTGGTCAAGCTATTTGAAGGCCACTGTCCAGCTTGGATTTGGAGTAGAGGCTCGGTATTGTCTGATGGACAATTAGAGCAGGGCTGGGTCTCTCTCTCTCTCTCTCTCTCTCTCTCTCACACACACACACACACACACACACACACACACCTGTGATCAAAACTGAAATCTGAGGCCAAACGTACTGTTGCAAGCTCATTATCCCAGCACTCAAGAGATTGAAGCAGGAGAATCCTGAGTTCAAGGTGGCCAGCCTGGGTTATGAGAGAATTAAGAGTTCAAGGTCTTCCTACACAGCACATCCAAGGTCTCAAAAACAAATAACAAACAAACAAAAAACCTAAAACTAAAGCCAGGGTTGGTGGTGCTTGCCTTTGATCCCAGCTTCTAGAAGGTCGATGCAGAAGGATTACCAGTTTAAGTTCTTCCTCAATTGCATAACAAGTTCAGGACTAGACTGGGCTAAGACTCTGCTTAACAACAAAGAAAAGCAGTGTCCAACCACCTCCAAAGAAGCGGTGGTCCCTAGGGGGTGTCTCTGTAAAATTAGTCTGTTCTAAGGAGGTGTTCAGGGTCCTGTGGGAAGGCTTTGTAAGAAATGCTGTGTCATGTGGGAAAGCTAGGTGCCTTCCCACCAAGCTGCAGGCCTCCACTTTTCATCCTTCAGAGATCTTGGGAGCCCCTTTGCTGCCGACGCCAGGATCAACAGCAGGCTCCCCGCTGAGCATCCCATTAGGACCAAACTGCTGGAGAATTCTAGGATAGGGGGAGGGGAAGCAATGGGAAAGGGCAAAATGAATTTGTCATCCCAAAGATGGCACGCTCAGTCACCCTCAGGGAGACTGCAGCAGCGGCGGGGAGTGGACAGTGGGCCAGGCTACACTTGATGGGGACTCGGGGACAGCTGCCGCAGTGCACACGCGCGCGCACACACAGAGCAGGCGCTGTGCGCAGAGGCGGGCGCCACCAAGCCGCTGCTTGCGCGCCCCCGCCCGGGGCTATAAAAGTCTTGCCACCCTCTGTCCTAGCTACACAGCGTCACTTTGCCTAGAGGGAACCAAGCTACGGTCTCTCTCTGCGGCTGCTGGCCTGGATATGGACCCTGAGACCTGCCCATGTCCTACTGGTGAGTCCCCATCCCCTCCTGTAGCACTTTGCCTTTTACTGGCAAAGAACCACACTCCCGTGTCTTCACGTAAGGACATTTGGGGGAGGAGTCCCTTGTTGCCCACCTTTAACCCTGTGATGGAGATAACTGGAGTTGGCTACTCGTCTACTTTTAAGCGAGGGGGGAGGGAGGGGAAGAACGCCAGGTTTTCCTACTTTAACCCTTCATCCCTTCCTGTGGCCTCTTAGGTGGCTCCTGCACCTGCTCGGACAAATGCAAATGCAAGGGCTGCAAATGCACCAACTGCAAGAAGAGTGAGTACGCCTCCCCCCTCTGCCCACCCTAACCCTGCGGCTTCCACCCACACCCCAGACACTGTGTAGCAAAGCTTCTTGCTGCAGACCTTCAGATGCGGAGGCTGTATCAACTGAGGTTAACATAGTAGGAAGGAGTGTGTGGGAGGGGATAGTTTGATGAATTTCTGCAAGATATCCGAAGGTAGCTGACAAGAGCTAAGCCCCACTCTTCAATTTTTTCCAGTGCCTGGGGAGCTCTCAGGCCTTGTGAGCCTCCTCAATATGCTCTCTCCAGCTCACAGAAATGGAATATGCTTGGGGGGAGGGGTAGAGATGGGAACAATGCTCCCTTCTCTTGGGTGTGTCTAGGTATGGATCCTGTGGATTTTCTGGCCTCAGCACTATCCGTGCCCCGCCAGCCTTATGGGGGCAAGTCCCCTCTCAATACCTTTCACATTGTCATGCCTTCTCCTTAAGACCTAACTCTCCCTCAGTCCAGGCCTGAACCGAGCATTCCCAGAGGATTCCCTAGCACCTACCCAAGGGGCCAGGACTCTATAGAAACCCAGCCGCAAGGGCAGCACCACAGAGGCCATCACACTTCATATGACCTTATGAAAGGGACAGTAACCTGTCTTGGCCAAATCCTAATGGTTCCCCAGTTTCCCATACTCCTTTCTCCCCCCCCCCCCTTTGATGGTGACAGATAAGGGCATCAGACTGGGCACACACACTTCCCTCCCCCACCCCGTTTTATCCACAGGCTGCTGCTCCTGCTGCCCTGCAGGATGTGAAAAGTGTGCCAAGGACTGTGTGTGCCAAGGGGAAGAGGGGGCCAAGGCAGAGGCGGAGAAATGCAGCTGCTGCCAGTGAGGACCGAGCCCCTCCCACACAGACTCTGGAAATAGCGCTGGGTATCCATGGTGGGGCATGGCTATTGTCCCCTTCCCTGGCCGCTTGCTTGGGAATGTGAATAAATCCTATGCCCAGCAGGAACCAAAGACTGGCCTCTTTTTCAAGTGGGACGGGTGGGGGAGCCCACTCCATGGAACCCATTCAGCAAAAAGCAGAAGCCTAAGATTGAGGCTTCCATCTGTTAGAGACTAGAATAGAGCCCCAGAGACAGTACACATATGCACACACACACACACATGCACACACACACACAAGCACAAACACACACAGGTGCGTGCACACACAGAGACACTGTCACGTGGATCTTCGTCCTTTGAAATCCATATTAGTTCTGGGAAAAGGTGGCAGGCCATGCCCATAGAGGTTTATCTCTCCATCCTTCCAACCTCACTGAATGGTGGGGCTACAGGAAATTAATTAAAACAAGCCTCTGGCGCCAAACACTTGTGATTTCTGGAATTTTCTAGTTGCTCCTACAAAACTGCCAGCTTTCAGATATTAGAGGAGAATCCGGGGTGGCCCTGGACTTCATCTTGGCAGATTGTCAACTGTGCTTCCTAGATCACCCTTGAATAGCCAGCCTGTCTCCCACAGTACAGATTGCTCAGCCCTTTCCAAACCTCATTTGGTTTCGCTGTTTGTCCATAACTCCCCTTCTCTCCTCCCTTTTCAAGGAAGAGTCTGGTAATAAGAGCTTGCATCCTAAGTCGAGATGGCCAGTCCCTAATGAAAGGGAACTCTCAGCCCCACCCGGAATGCCTGAAACAGGAGACATAGACGGTGGGGTGGTAGAAGCTGCCCTGTAAGGGGATACAGGACTGGAAATACACCAGTCTCCCTCCAGCTCAGTTTTTCAGGACATTCCATTCACACCACAGCTATTGTTTTTACTCTAATAGGCTGTTTAAAGAACAGCCGGGTCCATTTTCAAAGATGCTTGGCCCAACCTGCTGCCTTCTGGTTCCAAAGCTGTGGGAAGTGATGGTACTGGCTCCCAACTAGATTAGCCAGACACAGAAAGTCCAAAAGCAGACCCTTGGGCTGATGGGGTGGTTCAGTGTGAAGGCACCTGTCACCAAGCAGTGACCTGAGTTCAGTTCCCAGAACCCACATGATGGAAAGAGAATCATCTTCCACACATACACACACACACACACACACACACACACACACACACACACACACAGAGAGAGAGAGAGAGAGAGAGAGAGAGAGAGAGAGAGAGAGAGAGAGAATGCGAAACCAGACCCTTGTGCAGTCAGAAGTCGAAGATCAGTAGGGAAAGACACATTCACTAGTTAGGGCAAATAAACAGGCCACCCTTCGTGTATCACCAATAAGCAAATCTCAAACTGTGAGTTCCTGGACAACCAGGGCTACACAGAGAGACCTTATCTCAAAGAAATCAAAAATAAAATAACGTGCTGATAATAGTGATCCTTCTACTATAGTGTTGCTGGAGGACTAAATTCACATACAGCACCGAGTACCAAGCATGAGGTGTGGACTGTACATACCGCGGTATGGTCAGTGGCTCTGACTGTATGAAGTGGTACAGAGCTGGGAACAGAAAGACTCGGCAACTTAAAGAGTACAAGAAGCCTTTTTGAGGAATGGTCTTCACTGATTTATCGACGGGTCCATGTTTTGAGACTGACTTGTGTACACAAGGCTGACCTCAAACTCGCTGCGTAGCCAAAGGCGACTTTGAACGTCTGTCTCCTGTGTCTACTCCCTAAGTGCTGAGATTACAGGTATGAGCCACCTCGGCCAATGTGTTTGTGCTGTTTTGGAGACAGGGTCCAGGAAATAGCCCACGATTGTAACACAACTCTTGCTCTTTGTGCTATGTGCTACAGTATGGTTTGCGAGCTGGGCAAGGGGCTGGAGACTGACACACACAAGAATGCCAAGAATGTCCCCCGAATCAAGAACGCCAACTTTATTGTGTTCCAGGGCAATTTATATAGGGTCTCCTTGACCAATGACCACGCCCTAACTCTCAGCTGCAAGCCCACCAGAAACCACTCCCCTGTCTCGTGCTCAGAGCAGCTGCAAGCACAGGAAAACAAGTTGTTTGCAGGAAATTCAGGGTCTGGGGGCCACAGTCCCCAACAGGACTATTTACCCTCACAGTTCTCCTGCCTCAGCCACCTTGGTGTTGGGTTTACAAGGATGTGCCATCACCAGTGGCAGGATATGGCCTTCAGACTGAGACCCAACAGGTGGACAAGCAGAAAGAGTATTCTAGACACAGGGAGCAAAAGGGGGCAGCGCCTGGCATCAAAGGGCAAGCCATTGCGACAACACACTTATAATGAATAAACACTCCAAAAGCGATGTCACCTCCACAGTTAGCAAGGTGACAACAGACCGAGTCCTGATCTCAAGGTTGCAGTAGGTACTTTAACCCAAGCTGGCCTTGAATTTGAGATTCTCTTGCTTCGCTCTCCTGAGTGCTAAGATTATAGGTGTGTACCACCATGCCCCACTCACAAACGAACTTTTTTGGAGAGAGTCTCAGGTTTGGGGTGGCCTTGAACTTGCGATGTAGCTGAAGATCACCTGACACTGTGGTCCTCCTGCCCCTACTTTCCAATGTTGGGCTCACAGGCATGTGCCACTGTACCTAGTAAGACACAATCCTTCTGGATCTAAGCCTTTATCTGGTTGGCGTAGATTCCCAATGGTATGTCCTTGTCTGATGTTTTATTTTAATATTTGTGCGTTTTATTATAAAGAAAAATGTTTTCTTGCCATTAGTTTAATGGCTAGAACTTATTTTAGCAAAACCAAATTAATAAAAGGAAATCATAAATATCATTTAATGTAAGTGTTATTAATGAAAATATTTTTAGTTGACACATACAAATCCCATTTTTTGCTACTTACCACTTGAAGATTCTCTGCTTGAGTGCGCTGCCCTCTGTTCAGTCCTGGCTGAATACATGGGACAGAGGGGTCTGATGGAGTGAAGGCCCAAAGAGACGGGGACATCTACATATCTGCACGCTTAGGCTTGGTGATGCGAGTGTAATTGTGAGAACTCTGACGGAGGACAAATGGTGATCTAGCGGGGAAATCCCTGGGCATCTAATGTCTTGTTTAGGTATATCTACTGGTCCTGAGTACTTAGAAATATGAATGGCTATGGGAAGGGAGTCTCCAGAGTGAGCCTTTCTGGTCTGTTTCAGAAGAGAAGGTTGGAGGAGAGAGTGGTACATGACCCAGGTTTTATAACCTGCTAAAGAGGGCACAGAGGAGGCTGCCTGAGAACATATGTTCCTGATGTTTTCTTTTCTTTTTTTTTAACTTTCTTTTCATTTATTCTTTGTGTCTTTCATCCCATGTCTTCCAATCTCACCCATCCCCCCCCAATAAAACAAAATAAAATTTGACAAAGGGAAAAAAGAAAGGAAGAGAGAATCTCATCATGGGAGCAGCAGTGTGATACAGTGAGTCACGCAGTAAACCCCTTTATCCATAGATCTCTACATGTAGGCGTTCATCCCAAAGAATCATTAGTCTGGCTCATGGTTGCTACTCTGTGTTACACCATCGCTGCTGGGCCCTCACTGGGACTCCTCCTGGACATCCATTGCTGGTCATTCAAAGGACTGACCCTCCCCTCCCCCCTCCCCGACAACCTCGTGCTCCAGTAGATCACAGATGGGGTGGATGTTAGGGTAGGCCAACATGTAACCCTGGTTCTGGGCCTGCGAAGTTGCAGGGTTGGTCAGTCCGCCAGCTCTTCTCTGTCTTCACCACCAGGGGAGCTCTCCTGCATTGCACTGGCTAGTTCACCCCCTGCAGCTATAAACAAGAGGTGGGGCCATTTCCGCCACTTTCACGCCTCAGGGTCGGTTCTCCCACACCCGTGCCTTCAGGGCCAGCTCTGCTGTGTTGCCCAGTGAGGTGCAGGGGCGACTCTCCAGAGTGCTGCAGCTGGTGGGGGCCAGGAACAGCTCTCCCACCTGCCTCAGGCATTGATGCGGGAGGAGGGTGTCTCTTCTCTGCCCGTGTTGCTATGTGACTGAGTAACGGAGACAGCTCTCTCACGCTCATGGCCTCGGGGGTGGCTCCTTTGTCTAATGTTTGAAAATGAAAGACTTCTTCTCCACTATTGTGCTCTTATGGTGGTGGTGGTGGTGGTGGGGGCAACGTGCCCTGCTGTGGCTTGCAATCTTATGCTGGATCTATGCAGTTGAGATCGTATATGCAGATACCTTTTTTAAATTATTTTTTTCCAGTATTAATGGATCAAATGGATCAATGCATGCTGGCAAAGGCACTACCACAGAGCTATATAACCAGCCCTGCCCCCATCATACATTTACTTAATTACATATATATATATATATATATATATATATATATATATAATGTTCTGCCTGCATATATACCTACCTGCCAGAAGGCAGCACCAGATCTCATAGATAGTTGTGACCCACCATGCTGGGACTTGAACTTGGACCTCTGAAGAACAGCCAGTGCTCTTAACCTCTGAGTTATCTCTGTGGTCCCCTTAGTTTGTTTACTTTTTGCTTTGAGACAGAGTCTCACTACTTTGCCCATGTTAGCCTTGAACTCACTCTATAATCCAGGGAGGCTTTTAACTTGTCCTGAGTAGCTGAGATTACAAGATGTGGCTGGGCATCTCTTGAACAAGGACGAATGACTGACAGGCTGTTGCTTCTTTTTGTTTTTTTTGACAGGCACCCTCCTGAGCCCTCCCACCCACTCATTAGCTGTTGTAAGAGGCTCTGAATAGAAACACGTGCAGCAAGGAAGCCCAGGAAGCCCCCAGCTATCAGCTCAGGAGGTCCTGGGCCTCAGCACAGCTGGCAAGAGTGAAGTACTGCCTACGACCACACGAGGGAGCTTGGGTGCAGCCCTTGTTGCAAGTAACCCTTGGGATGACTATCAGCTGGACAGGAAACTGGATTTGCAATCTGCAAAGACACTCTGAGCAGAAAGCCCAGATAAACTCTGCCTAATTTCTGGCCCCACAAAAAAAAACTGCATGAATGTTTCGTATAGATGTGTTCTCGTTATCTGTAAAGCTGTGGGTTAATTTATTATGCAGAGATAGAAAAATCGTGTAACTACAAAATGAAGCAGGGTCAGTAAAAAGGAACCAAGACCAGACAGATTGTATTTGTGATGGGAACCAGGGAACACAGGATCACCCAAGGAAGACAAGGGACCTAACCACGTCCTATTTCTTAAAGAATGCTGGCATTTGTACCCCCACCCCACCCCCACCTCCACACACTCCTCCAGGGTCTTACTATTCCTCACTGCTTCCAGATTGCCACATAGCTTGAACATTCGAGTCTTACCTCCTGCATCTCCCAAATTCTGGGATTGCAGGCATGTACCAGCAGACACAGTTTACACGGTGCTAGAGACAGACCCAGACCTTTGTGCATACTCTGCTACCTGGCTCACATGCAGATGAGAGACAGCCTGTATCCATAGCTGTCTGAATTGGGACCGACTTCCCAACATGTCTCTTAAACTTTCCAACAGCGCTAATTCAACGAAGGTCTAACTTCCATTCCCAACACTGCAGAGGTTGGGGAAAGAAGATCAAGAATGAGGGCAGCCTGGGCTACAGAACGAGACCTTGTTTATTTGTTTTAAAGGGTGCTGAGTTAGGGTGACTATTGTGATGAAACACTATGACCAAAGCAACTTGGGGAGGAAAAGGGGTTATTCCGTCTATGCTTCAACATCACAGTTCACCGAAGGAAATCAGGACAGGATCCTGGAGGCAGGAGCTGATGCAGAGGCCATGGAGGGGTGCTGCTTACTGACTTGCTCCCCGTGGTTTGCTCAGCCTTCTTTCTTATAGAATCCAGGACCACTAGTCCAAGGGTGGAACCATCCAACATGGACCAAGCCCTTCCCCTTGGATCACTGATTAAGAAAATGCTGTACAGACTCTCCCACAGCTGGGTCTTCTGGCAGCATTTTATAAACTGAGGCTCCCTTCTCGCCGATGACTAGCTTGTGGCAAGTTGCTATGAAACTAACCAGTACAGCTGACCCCTTACCAACCTACGCATAACACATCACAGTAAGGCACAGTCTTTCCTTTCTCATCCATCACTAAGATCTCACATTAAAATATAAATAACTTTATAAAGAAGCTCACAAATTAAGGTGTTTACAAATTCAAACACATTAAAAGTTCAGTCTCTTTAAAATAGCCCAGCTGGATATGGTGGCACACGCCTCTAATCCCAGCACTCTAGAGGCAGAGGCAACAGAAGTCTGTGAGTTTCAGAACAGCCAGGGGTTTGAAAAAAAAGATCAATTCCAAGAACCAGAACAACAACAAAACCCAAACAAGAAATCTCTTTTAAAATTCAAAGTCTTTACAAATCCCAAGTCTCTCAGCTGTGGGCTCCTATAAAAAAAACATTTTTTTAAAAAATTAAATATTTGCTTACTTCAACCAGGGCATAGTCACAATCAAATCATCAAAACCAAACTCCAATAACTCAACAACAAAAAGCTGGTCCGTGCCCAGCTAGTGCCAGACAGTGGGACTTCGCTGGGATTTCTGTAATCATGGCCCTAAAATCAGACGTGCCACACATGGCAGTACATCCCTGTAATTCCCGCACTTAGGTGGCTGAGGCATGGCACCATGAGTACCAGGCCACCTTGGAAGAGCCGTGCTCCCCACCACGTGAAGAAGAGACACTATGACAAAGGCAACTTATAAAAGAAAGCATTTAATTAGACTTGGTTACAGTTTCAGAGGGTGAGCCCCAGACCACAGTGACAGGGAGCATGACGTCCGGCAGGCAGGCAGGCAGGCAGGCAGGTGGCAGGTGGCAGGCAGGCCCCAGCTGTAGCAGTAGCCGAGAGCTCACACCTGAGACACCACAGCAGACAGCAGAACACCGAGTGGAATGATGTGGACCTCCTCAAAGCCCACTCCTGTTGGTTTTCATTACATTCAGTAGCTGCCCCTTAAGCAAGTGCTGTCCTAATCGGCAGTCACAGCCCTGCAGCTACCGGTAGGTAGCCGTCTGCAGTGGCTGTAGCCAGCGGGGATTCTGTTCCCTCACAGACTGGCTCTGTCACTGCAGCTAAAGGACGTCACCTAGATCTCTATCCCTCTACAGAACTCAGGATTCGAAGGTTGAGGTGAAATTCTGCTTGTTCAGAGAGACTGATTAGCAAGTAGCTAACCTTCTCTCCTAGCTCGTGACTCCCCCAAAACAGCTCGCCCTTCTGCTTAACTAACCCCCACTTAAGAACCTTAGCTACACATGGTTCCTCCCTACCACTTCCTGCAGCTGACTCGGCCTCCTGAGTCCAGGTTAATCTTCTTTAACCAAACGAATGCAACGCACGCATCTTTGCATCATTAAATATTCCACGACATAAAGCGAATGGAACACACCTAAAATTAATATTCCACAACACACACCTTCTCCAACAAGGCCACATCTATACTCATTCTTCCTAAACAGTCCGCCAACTGAGAACCAAACATTCAAACAGATGAGCACATAGGGACCATTGGCATTCAAACCACCACACACCACATGAAGGATAATTCCTGATATTAGCCTGGGACCTCCACATACAGGGACACGGGCATGCTCATGGAAAACACACATGCAAGCCATGCGTATGCCCACACACAGCAACATGGAGAAAAGAAAATAATAACGTAATCAAATCCGAGGATGTCTGGAGGTGACCATTGAGTTTTAGTATCATCTGATTATTTGACAAATGAGCAAACTGGGGTGTGGAACCACACAGAAGTCTGGGGGTGTAGCTGAGAAGTAAAGAGTTTACAAATGTAGCTCAGTGTCTAGGATAGACAGAGGAGTGGAAGGAGTGGGGAGGTAAAGGAGGAGAGCGCACCCCAAGGGCAAATGAGGGGCCACACTCCATCTGACAGCTCACCTCTCCCCACCCTTCGTGATATTTTTACTTCAGTGAGTGACAGATATCAGGGTGGTGACTTTTTTGAGCTTTTGTACACATGCAAACACATGCAAAGACATACATACACACACACACACACACACACACACACACAATTTGCCATGTTGGGAATAAAACCTAGGGTCCCACATATTCTAAGTAAGCACTCTACCACTAAGCTACATTCCTATCCCTCATTTTATCTTTTGAGACATTCTAAGTATGTAGCCCAGGCTAGCCTCATTTTTACAATCTTGCCTGGGCTTCCAGAGCGCTAGGGTTAGAAGCCGGGCCACACAGGCCAAATTTAACTTTTTTTTCATTGTTGTGTTTTTTTGTTTGTTGAGATAGAATCTCATTAAGTAACTAACTCAAGGCTAGATTGGAACTCACTGTGTTGAACTCACAGAAATCTACTTGCCTCTGGCTCCTGAGTTCTGGGATTAAAGGCATTGCCCACTACATCCAGCCTACTTTCATTTTCTAAATCAGACTCCTAATGGGAAGCGGGAACCAGGCAGGAGTCATAGTGCCGGGGTAACCTCCATGAATTTACCAGATTTAGCAAGTGGTGACCGTCAGCTTTATCCTGGCTGGAGGCTGGAGACAGTCCAACAGGGGCAAGGACTACTCTGAGTTCAGTCTGGGAAGGAGTACAGGAACGCAGAAATCAATCAGGCTAAGGTTCAAACACAGTGCAGTCATGGAAAGTGCCGGGAAGGGAAAGGACAGGATGTTAACTACACATGCCACTGGCAGCCATGCGCATCGGGTCTGGAAGGTATCCTGGAGAAAGTGATCACTGAGCCAAGAAGGTATCTCTCCCCAGTTTACAGTAAGAGCTGCAAGGACAGCCTGTCCTGTGGCACACCCCCCCCCCCCCAACACACACACACACACACACACACACACACCCCTTCCCTGAGTGTCTACCTGAGCCTGCCAGGAAGCTTCCAGTAACTATTTCCCGGCTCCTCAGATGACACAGACCTTCCTACTTATGACTTCAAGTATGATTTCAGCATTCTTGAGCAAGCGGGGAAACACCATGTGCCTCCAGGGAGAGAAATCTGGGAGCCATCTCCACTCTTCCCCTCAACATCCACCCATGCGCTGGGGGTGGGGGAAGCTTATGGGGGTCTTCCTGCCACGCGTTCCAGAACACTACCATCTGGCCCATCCTGCTTGGCAAACACTGGTCTATATCCTCGCAGACTGGACTGCTCCCCTGCCCTTGAATTCCACCTCCAGCAGACCTTCAACACTGCCCCGTTCACTCTAGAATAAGTGTCCTTAGCACAAGGCTTGTGTCTTCCCAGTCGCTAGTCTCTGGCGACTTGCTGGCGCCTCAGCGAATTTGAACCTTACACATGTTGGGCAAGCGACTATGTGACTGCGCCTCCGCTTCCACCTTTTATGGTGAGAATAATGAATTGTAAAGGAAAAATGAAAGTTCTAACACAACGCCCCGCAGCACGGGAAACGCGGTGGGGACCTCACCAGCAGCGACTAAGTCTGGACTAGGACTGGTTTTTGAAACCTGTTCACACTTCCAACTTGGTTTTCCTGTAAGCAGGGTCTCCTAGCCCCGCTTTCATCCAGGTTAGCGCACACGGTAAGCGCGGGATCCGCGTTGAGGGAGCTGGCAGCTCCTCTGCACCCGGCCCCTCGCTCCCTCGGGCGCGCGGCAAGTCACGGGTGGGCAAGCTTCCCGGAACAGGCACCGACCCGGGTGCAGACCCTTTGCGCTCAGCCCGGTGCGCTCAGTCCGCGCGCCGTGCGGAGAGGGGCGTGACTCAGCGCGGGGGCGTGTGCAGGCCGTGTTCCACGTGCAGGAAGAGGGACGCTTGCAGACTGCGGGGCGTGCGCAGGAGGCGGGGGCGGGGGCAGGTGGTTCGCCACCTGGGCGGAGCTTTTGCACTCGCCCCAACTTCTTCCCTCTTTAAAGTCCCCGGTCCACAGGCTTCTTTACATCACGCCTCCTCCTAGCTCTCCAACTTCGTTCTCTCACGGTTTTCAGCCGCCGCCTCTACTCATCATGGACCCCAACTGCTCCTGTGCCACAGGTAAGGGGAACTGCTGATTGGGCTCTGCATCCCGAGTTTCTGGGAGAGCCAGATAGGCTATTTTGGGCCCCTTCTCTAGTCACTTTCAGGGTACTACCGGCTGCCCCCTCCCAGCAAATTCTGGAGAACCCCCTCTTTTAACAAGCCCTTGAGACATAGTGGCTCGCCCAAGCTGGAGCAAGGATTTGCACCGGAGTTCCTAGGGGAACTCTTGCGTCTAGATGCGCTGGGTCACGCTCACCGCTCACTCCCTTGTTCCTGCAGATGGATCCTGCTCCTGCGCCGGGTCTTGCAAATGCAAACAGTGCAAATGCACCACCTGCAAGAAAAGTAAGTTGGATCCTCTCTACCCTTTACTCTCCGCTCCCCATCGGTCCCTAGCCCGCCCTCCCATCCCGGTAGCGTCCAGGTGGTGTGCCTCTCACGGTCGACTCTTTTTTTCCCCCAGGCTGCTGCTCCTGTTGCCCCGTGGGCTGCGCGAAGTGCTCTCAGGGCTGCATCTGTAAGGAAGCTTCAGACAAGTGCAGCTGCTGCGCCTGAAGTGGGATTTCCCCTCATCTGCGTGTAAATAGAACAATGTGTAGAAAGTAACTTTTTTTACAACCCTGGCCTGTTTTCCACACCTCTTTCTATAAAACATGTAACAGATAATAAAAAGCATTGACTTAATTAACTATGGTTGTCTTTGTGTGCATTAAAAATAAGGGACTGGTAGAGGGATTGAAACGGAACTGCCGAAACTTGAGCTCTGGGCTCAGATGTTAGCCTGTGGCTTGAACTGGTCAGGTTGCCTCTCCGGCGGTTTTTCCTGGAAGTGATGGGCAGGGGGATGCACTTAGTCCCTCGGTGCTAGCTCTTGTATATTAGGTTTAGGCGAACTAAAACCAGGTGCTCTAATGAGCCATATCCCAACCCCCTAGATGTTTATTCTGGTTTCTCTCCCCTAATTCAGTTGGATTTTTAGGCTTAAAAGTGACTTAAGTTTGGAATACCAGTACCCAGACTATGGTAAATAAAAAGCTAGAAAGAATCAGAGGGGCCGAGTGGTGGTGCATGGCTTTAATCCCAGCACTGGAGGATACCGAGCGAGTTCCGGTGAAACCCATTTATAATTCCAGCACTTAGACTGAGGCGGGTGAATCTCCTTGAGTTGGGAGGCCAGCCTGGTCTATAGAGTGAGTTCTGGGACGGCCAGGGTTACACAGAGAAACCCTGTCTCAAAAAAAAAAAAAAAAAAAAAAAAAAAAAAAGCTTGGGATAAAATCGGACTTGCTGAACATAGCGGACAATGAGGACTACTGAGAACTCAAGAACAATGGCAATGGGTTTTTTTATCCTACTGCACGTACTGGCTTTGTGGGAGCCTAGGCAGTTTGGATGCTCACCTTACTAGACCTGGATGGAGGTGGGTGGTCCTTGGACTTCCTGATTGCTCTTCGAGCTGATGAGGGAGGGGGACTTGATCAGGGGAGGGGGAGGGGGAGGGAAATGGGAGGCGGTGGCGGGGAAGAGGCAGAAATCTTTAATAAATAAATAAATTTAAAAAAAATCAGAGGGGGCCGGGCGTTGGTGGCGCACGCCTTTAATCCCAGCACTTGGGAGGCAGAGGCAGGCGGATCTCTGTGAGTTCGAGACCAGCCTGGTCTACAAGAGCTAGTTCCAGGACAGGCTCCAAAACCACAGAGAAACCCTGTCTCGAAAAACCAAAAAAAAAAAAAAA
Source organism: Microtus oregoni (assembly GCF_018167655.1). Classification (NCBI taxonomy): domain Eukaryota; kingdom Metazoa; phylum Chordata; class Mammalia; order Rodentia; family Cricetidae; genus Microtus; species Microtus oregoni. Next base: position 57,428,875 of record NW_024543063.1, on the reverse strand, counting down.
AAAAAAAAAAAAAAAAAAAAAAAAAAAATCAGAGGGAGTCAGGTTTGGTGAGTCCAATTTATAATTCTAGCACTTGGGAGGCAGAAGGATCATTGAAATTTGGAATTAAATTTTAGTCTCAAAATTTGGTAACCTTTGATTTTGAGACAAAAATCTTACTGTGTAGCCCAAACTATACTTAAACTTGGGATCCTCCAGCCTAGACTCCTAAGTACTGGAAACACAGGCTGGGCTCAAAATCTGTTTTTAAAAATTCAGTAACATGAACAAAATCTTGAAATTGCAAGTACTACATATCCAAGGGGTGTGCCTTGCAGACGGAAAACTAAACGGCACAATGTGTCCAACCTGGACCTCCCATGAGGAACTGCCCGCCTGGTGCACAGAGACACCGACAGGGTCACTTTCACCACCCCCGATTTCAGAGAGCACAGTGACCTGAGTCGGTTGTCAGTCTCGGAAGTCCCTCTCAGGATTAGGAAGAAACTACCCCTCACTCATCCCAACCCCTGACACCTTAGAAAAGCAAAGTAGAAGGTGCCCAGCATCTCCCCAGGAGCAAAGCATCTAGGTGGAGTCTGCAGTTTGGAGGATGGGTGGTACTCTTTAGGAAGCTGTAAGGACCTGAATGACTCAATTAAAACCAACGGTTAATGCCCCTGGTTATTTGTTGAGCTAATGCAATTTGGTGTTCAATCAAAGGGAAAGATGAGGTTCTTGGCCAGGAGTCAGGACCAAACTTGTGTGAAGAATAAGTTTACAAGGCTGGCTGTATTTCTGGCTGCCAGGAAGTTCTAGTTGGCAGCCCACTTCCCCCCTTACTGGTCATGTAAGCTGGGTAAGTCAGTGAACATCTGAGAGAACCTATGGTTATGTCCCCAGACTGAACCCCTCAGATGCTGGTACCCCTTTGCCCTGGCACTCAGTGAAAACCTAGATGCCGACAACCACGTGCTCCCAGCTGCCAGTCATCACTTCACACATTCCCAACCGCGGAGGGAGGCTCCAGACCAGATTCTGCTGGTCCAGACACATCGACACCCAAAATGGCTTCGGGCTCATTAGAAGCTTATTACAATGAGAAGAAAGGATAGGGGCAGGTGCCACGCCGGATTAAAATATACCCACGTTAGGGAAGAAAGAGACACCTTCGCCCCTGGAAAGCTCTCCTTCCCATTTAATGCTCTGTCAAGCGCCTCGCACATGACTCATAATAATTAAAACACTATTATATGTATGCCCAAGTCCTAGTAAAACCCAGAACTCTTAACGCTATCACTGACACCAAGGGGGCTGGAGAGCAAGAGCTCCCCTGCTCATTCACTGCCTGCCCCTTACACTTTGACGATTCGCTGACAATAGTGGAAAACCCGCAGATTCAGTTATGAGTCCTCTTTCACAGAAAGGAGAAAATATTCTAACTAAGAGATTAATGAGGAAGGAGCTGACTCCTAACTGAGGCTTCATACATCAGGCAAGTGGGAGCATTTTATCCACGCAGACTGTCTGGAGAGAGAGTCCCAAGTTGGCCAGCTCCAGAGTGGGCACAGAATTGTGTGGGAGGACACTGTGGGATGGAGGCTAGGGAGAGAGCCTCACTGACTGTGGACCAGGTAAACATGGATGATGAGTACAAAGTGATCAGGATGCTACCCCTGCCTCCTGACAGACACCAAAGCCTTGCTAACCTCTCGTGCGCTTTGATCTTCACCTGGCCTAGGGGGGGAGCAAATGTGAGTGGACTTAAGCTGTGTGGGACTGTGGTAGATTGCATGTTTGGGATGGTTAAAATTTCCTTGTCTCTTTATTTGAACATATCACCTAAATTGATTCTTCCTGGGGTGGAGGCAGCCCCAATTTCAGATCTGTGACCCTGCAACGAGTGAGGCAGAGCAGCCTGTGGGCATCCATGGGAGAACTTCCTGCGTAGGACACAGAATTTGATTACACAGGCCATCAAGTCCTGAAAATGGAGGGAAAGGCAAACCTATGTGTTCTGCTAAATAAATTCTGTTCTGTTTCCATATCCTGCCCACCCGTCTTCCAGCCACCCTGTCCTCTGTCCACTGTCGGGGTAAGAGAAGCACCCTGAGCCCTGCACTCAGGAGGTGGAGAGGAGTCCAGGGCAACTTCACCAGCCTGCAAAGTGAGACTCTGTCTCAAACAAACACAGAAGACGTTGCTTTGAAGAAATTATACCTTTTTTTTTTTCTGAGCCAAATATGAGGGATCATAGCTCAGTGAAGGAGGATTGTCTGGAATGGTGAGATTCGTTGTGGGAGAGGCTGCGGGAACTTTTTTAGATGGAGAAGAAAAGAAGGTCGTGTCAATTTATTTGGGATTGCCATAGTGGCCTCAGGCAGGTGGGACACAGCAGAGCAGGGAAATCTCTGTCACCTACAGCATTTTAGCTTCAGAGTTGCTGGAGGCGAGAATGTCATCTAAGCTTAGTGCCAACAGTTTCATCTAACAGTTATGAAGATATCAAGTCAGATACAAAAGCTAAGATAAGGCCTGTAATTCCAGCACATGGGGAGGCTGAGACAGTTGGATCACAAGACTCCGTTTCCCAATAAACCAAAACATTAAAGAACCTAAGATAGCCCAAGATAATTTGGGGCTCTTCACCCTCAACATTCCATTTTAGGGTCAAGCTATCGTCAGAAACCATAACAAGCATGCACGTCCTCAGAGAATAGCTCATACCCTTATTTCCTTTGCCTGGACGGAAGTGGAAGCAGGGGACAATGCCTCTTTGAGATCAAGGACCCAAGACAAATACTAGCATGTGAAGAGAATTGGAGTCCCGAGTCACTGTGCCTGAGTGGGCCTGGCCTAGCCCTGGCCCGCCACCACTTGCTGCACTTCTTGCCTCTGACTTCAGCTCTCAGCTGGCTTTCTCCTCCTCAGGGGCGGCTCCTGCTCCTGCTCCTGCGTGGGTGCTTCTCCTTCAGGAAACTGAGTGTTGATCAGGAAGCAGGAAGCTCCCCGTGCACAGGTAGAAACAGGAGCTCCCTACATTCTTCATGATGGTTTGGTTTTGTTTTTTTCATCCTGTAATGGGAAACTGAGTCTCAAAGAGTACAGACCTGATTGATGCTTTAGAACATTCCTTCCTTGAGCGCACAATTTGGGAATCTGACCTCATTTGTTTCTGTATGCCCTTCCTGACTCTAGTCTTTCAGCCTTGTTCTGGATTTAGGTGGTGCTGATCAGGTTAGTAAGAATGTAAACTCAGATTTTCCTCATTGTATCCTGACAGAGTGGATGGATGGATATAGATGGATGGATGGATAGATGGATGGATGGGTGGATGGATGGATGGATAAAGATGGAGGGATATAGATGGATAGATGGATGGGTGGATGGATAGATAGATGGATGGATATAGATGGATAGATGGATGGGTGGATGGATAGGTGGATGGATGGATGGATGGATGGATGAATGAATAGATGTTCTAATAAAGACTCCTGTGGGCCAAGTGGGGTCAGGTGTGTTTTCTTTTGGGAGACAGGGTTTCATAAAGACTAGGCTGGCCTCAAACTTGCTATTAATCTTAAACTTTAATCCTCCTGACTCCACTCCCAGTGTGTTGGAATTACAGACATGCACCACCTAACCTAGTTTATGCCATGCTGGGAACTGAACCCAGGGATTTGTGCATGCTAGGTGAGTACTCTACCCTGAGCTACACTCCTGATGGGGAATCTTTGCCAACCAATTATCTTTAAGAGGTGGGACCAAGTTAGGATATGGCTTTCTGGGACCTGGACACGGCCCAGGGTCTCTCTCTCTGCGATTCCCTTGCGGCACAGCTGAGCTTGGACTTCTCATTCCTGTTTCGTGAGTTTTCCCCTTATAATAAATAATTGTTTTATCTTTTAGCTAGCCTGGTTATTTCCCAAATAGAGCTAACTTCCACACACTTCCAGTCCCTTTTCTTTTTTAATGATTCCGGGGATGAACCCCCGAGTCTCACACAAGTTAGATAAGCTCGCCACCATTATCCTCCTTCCCAGCCAGTGTGTTCCATTCTTAACCACTGCATCATCTCTCCAGCACCAATATGTTCCGTTTTTAATTGAGAAACTAAAGGTTCAGCTTGTCGTTCACTTGGTCTAAGGCATTCAGGAGCTAAACAACAAAGGGTCCTATACACCCACCTCATTTGCCTGCCCCAAACACAACAGGTATGGTGAGACACACATATCTGTATCTTAACACTTGGGGAACTGAGGCAGGAGGATCGTCTCAAGTTCAAGGCCAGCCTGGGCTATATAGCAAGTTACAGGCCATTCTGAGTTACAGAGAGAGACCCTGCTTCAAAGGCTGAAAAGGAGAGGAGAAAGGAAGGGAGAAAGAGGAGGAGGAAGAGCTGGGCCTGGTGTCACAAGTACATTATCCTAGCTACTCTGAAAACTGAGGCAGGAAGGAGGATTTCCAGCTCAAAATCTACCTAGAGAGCAAGGTCAATGCCAGCCTGGACAACTTAGTGAGACCCTGTTTCAAAACAAAAAGAATTTAAAAGGCTGGGGATAAGGCTCAGGTGGAGTGCTTGCCTAGTAATCAGGAGGCCTTGGGGTCAATCCTCTCTATAAAAAGGGGGAAATCATACCATGCAAGAGATCTAAGGGCCCAAGAATTTGTTATAGACCCCAGCTTTGGTAACAGATGATAAAATAAAATAAAATAGTGAAACAAGTGAAAGCACCAAGTACAATACAAATTTCATCTGGTCCAGCGGAACTATCTCAGCACGCATCCAGAATACAGTGACCAAAAGACAGAAAAATAACGGAGTTACAACCCCAATACCCTTGTGCTAGGGCATGCCTCAGCCTGACTTCCACACTAGGAACCCACGGTCGTCGCTAGTAAAGGACCATTGATGTCTCTGCTTGCTGCTTGAGTCCTTAGAATTTGTCCCTAATCCAGGCTGAAGTCCACTGCTCTGTCCAAGTCAACTCCTTACCTACTTAAAACCAGTAAAACCATGGAATTTGGAGAGGAAAGAATCATCCAACACTGTCCAGACAAGAATTCTATTTTTAATTTTCATCTTGAATTAATTAATTATTTAGTTTTGGAATGGATCTCATTTGTGTGGCCCAGACTGGCCTTGAACTCATAGGGAGCGTCGGCCTTTGCCTCGTGGGAGCTGAGATTAAAGACTCAACCTCAGCCAAGAACTCTATATACAAAAATTTCTGCCCCAAATGCAGTTCTTTGGATCTTCCCACACAGAGGACGTTACTGTGTCATTTCCTAGGAAGTGTCCTGAAGAAGTAGCAATGCTGAGTGCTGAGTAACCAGTGGGTAGTCAGTTTCTTGGCTCTTTGCTAATGGAAGGACCCTGTGTCTAAGCCACCAAGAGGAAGAAGAGTCTTGTGGCCTTCTCAGCATCTTCCGTGCCTATGCATGAACCTGTGTATAAGGGGCCAGCGTCAGAGAACTTGTGACAACATGAATATTAGTGTCAGGCAGTACTGCTTCACAGCCCAGTGCTCCATTGACTGGCTGTGTGGCCTGAGCAAGTCACCCAACCTTTCTGAAGTCCCTCTCCTTGTGTGTAAACAGAATTTGCCTCTCTAAATAGGCTTTAAATGAGAAACTGATTTTACTTTTGGTTCTGGCATCATAACCATATCACACTCATGGCCAGAGTGTGACAACACACGCCTGTAGTTCCGAAACTCAAGGAACCGAGGCATCAGCCTGGGTGACATAGCAAGACTCTGTCACAAAACAAAGATCAGCAAAGCCTAGCCAATCTGTGCAGGACTTGGTGGTATCCTCGAACACAAAACCTTGCCCCACTGCTTCCGCAGAAATGAACGGCTTTTTGTTTTTGATACACTTTGTTTCTCATACAAACAATGGACTTGCAGGGGGACGGGTGACTCTAGAGCAGTTAAGCAGCTGCCCATGGTCATTTGGCTCAGAAGTCACGGTGTACAGAAGCTAAAGCCATAACGGTCCTCTCACCCTCTCCCTGACAGAGCATGATGTCACTCCACTCTAGGCCCTGACTGCCTGGGTGGGTGGCCAGCTGGACAGGCTTTCAGGACCCAACCAATTTTGCTCTTCGCTAGAGAGGTGGGAAATTGTGTGGAGGGAGCTGGTTAACGACCCAGTGCACCTACAGCCTTTATGCCAGAGTTAGATTCCAAACAAAATGGCAGAGGTAACAGGGGAGGGCATGACAGACACTCCAGCCGGTCTCCTAGGCTGTATGTTGAGACCCTACTTACAGAGAAAGACATGATACATGGTTCATAATAACAGCTATGGCCTTTTCATAATTCAAATGGGATATTTATTTATGCATTTGCAAATGATAGATGCCAGACCTGTTATGCTTAGCTGGGTATCTGTCTGTGTCATGTTCATCTACCACATACATAACCGTGTGACTTATGCTCCAAAGAGTCATTCACCCCTGCCAAAATATTCTGTGGCCCACCCCTGCTAGGGTGGGATATAAAACCATGAGCAAACATCATTAAACATACAGAACCATGCCTGCCACTTCTGTAGTCACAGTACCATGTGGTACAAAGCATCAATCCAGATTTTCTTAAATATATTTAAGTGTGTTTATTAGTTATGCTTACATACATTTAAGCAAACTTTTACTAAACACAAGCAGCAGTCTTATTCCAGATACAGAAGAAAGCTAAAAAAAATGGGTGTATGTAAAGATACACCCACATAGACATACATGTATTTCACTCATAAACTGTGCCTGCCAGCGATGCACGATAATATATACCTGTAGTCTTAGCCCTCGGGAGGCGGGAGGATCTGTAGTTCAAAGCTAATTTGGATTATATGAAAACAGCCACAACATATTGCTTTTGTCCCTGCCCTTAGTCGAGCTGGAGGAGTGCTCCCGTATGAGAGGAGTCCGGCTGGAGGAGTGCTCCCGTATGAGAGGAGTCCGGCTGGAGGAGTGCTCCCGTATGAGAGGAGTCCGGCTGGAGGAGTGCTCCCGTATGAGAGGAGTCCGGCTGGAGGAGTGCTCCCGTATGAGAGGAGTCCGGCTGTAGAAAAGTTTATGCCCTAACAGACGCAAGGGGGTCTCTATCAAGAACACCCGGTAAAGGGGAGGTCCATCGAGAGCAAAGGGAGCCTATAGGATTTCAAACCCTGCACAGCCACCCAGGTCTGAGATACTGAGCGAGTGGCTTGAACGCAATTAAACTGGGCCTGACAGCCGAACAGTCAAGCACAATGAAAAAAAATAAATAAATCGCCACTTCTTTTGCTTTGTGTCTAATACGGTCCCTGGATACCACTGATTCCACTGGAGGGAAGGCATCCCCTATTTTCCACACTATATTAGAGTAGAGCCGATAGGTTAAGGTGTGCCCGCCGCCAGCCCCGGACAACGTGCCTAGACTTCTCAGGAACGGAGACTGGATGTATTAAGATGAGATGTGTTGGCCCTGTTGCTGTGTCCCAACGACTGTGATAGGGTACAGAGGGACAATGAGGACCGGGAAAGTTCATAGTCAAGGCTAATCTTTTTACATAACTATCTCTTGAACTTCTGCTGCTTTCGATTCAGAGAATGATGACCGGGCTGGGGGCTCCCGTAAAGGAGAAACTCAGAACATAGCTCCTCCTATGAGTTTAGGGAGAGAGTCGCGGGGCTCCGGGGTGAGTTCTCGCTAGAAAAGATCAACTGTAATCTCGATAAAAAAAACATTACAGGGACGTGATGTAGCACACAGCACACAGATCGTCCTTCCCGGGCCAGCTGCGCCAAGGGGCGGACCCGCTGTGCACGCCAGCGCCCTAGGGAGCTCTGCACCCCGCCCGAAGGGTGCGCTCGGCTCTGCCAAAGACGCCGTGCTCGTGACTCAGCGAAGGCCAGTTCAACCGCTTGCTGTGTGCAAACTCTGCGCACGGACCGGTCCCACGACTATAAAGAAAGCAGGCCGCCCGCTAGGCGTCAGCACGACTTCCAGCAGCCTGACTGCCTCCTAGTCACTTGCTCCACAGCTCCAACTTCACGAGATCTCAGAATGGACCCCAACTGCTCCTGCTCCACAGGTAAGAGACGCCCAGTCCTTCGTCTTTACAATTGCCAGTTAGGATCGCAGACCGGATTCCTGCAGTCATGGAGGATGTAGAAGAGTTTGGCGGGAACAGCGCCTTTAGTTGGAGATTCATTCTAATTCATTTTAATGTCCCATTTTACAAGCACCTTCAACTATGCTTGGAGCATGAATATCATCCGAACGACTCATTTGTCGAGGTTGGAGGCAGTATTTAGGCGCACAAATGTCTGGCCCCTGATCACCCAGGTAGTGGGGGACATCTGGGTAGAGCCCCAGACATTATTAACGGTATTATGAATTGCCTTCACTAGGAGAGAGGTGAGGGTCCTTTGTGTCTAGGGATGGAAGACACAAGCCCTACGCTACCCCTAGAGAGATGGAGCTAGGCTTCCTGGAGTCCTGAGTTGGATTTAATGAACTGAGCTGGCCACATGGTGTTGGCCCCGGCTAAGATCCTGCATTCTCTCTACTCATTGCTGTCTCTTTTCTCCTCCACAGGCAGCTCCTGCACCTGCTCCAGCTCCTGTGGCTGCAAAAACTGCAAGTGCACCTCCTGCAAGAAGAGTGAGTGGGGAAGGATAGCTGGGGTGGGGGCTAAGGTTCAGCCGGAACACACACAGAGCTGGCTCTGAGAAATGTCCTTTGCTGCCCAGGGCAGTTCAGCTCTTTCTCCAAACATTATGCCCTACAGCTCCCAAGACAACCCCTCCCCCATCTTGTTGGACAAGAAGCAGGTCTTCAGCAGGGCCTGTGTGACAGGAGGGCCTAGGACACCAGCTCTGACCTCTTCCTCTCCTTCGTTTCCAGGCTGCTGCTCCTGCTGCCCTGTGGGCTGCTCCAAGTGTGCCCAGGGCTGTGTCTGCAAAGGGGCCTCTGACAAGTGCACGTGCTGTGCCTGATGGGAGGGCAGTGCAGCTCTGAGGTGTAAATAGTGTGGACCAACCCGAAGTTTTTCATACAGCTCTACCGTGTTTATAAATCTGCTTTTTCTATGAAATATGTGAATAAAAAGCCAATTTGATTCGACCTCTGGTTTTCTTTGTGTGACTTTGAAATAAGGAACTGGGATGACAGATGAACTTGATAGTACAGGGATCTGGTTCTGGTCCCTTTACCTCTCATCTCCTGCTCCAAAGGAGGGGGGGAGTGTCTTAGGATAAAGTCGAATTATGCCATGAGCTTCCTCTAAAAGGAAGACAGCAGCTGTGTGCCGGGTTAGGAGAGTGCGGGTGTAGATGCTCAGTATCCCACCCTCACAGCACAGAAAAGTCCCTATCTTCTCTCCGCCTTCTCTCTCTGTTCCAGTGGCAACGCCTCACATTGTGGGGTATATGAGGGGGTACTGAGAGGAACACAGGCTGTCTAGCATGCTAGTCAGGGGTTCTTAACACTGAGCCTCTTTATGTATTCTGCTAGAGAGATCTTAGAGTGTCTTTAATGACTGCTTTGACACCAGATCTCAACAGGTTTCTTAGGTTGGCCTAGAATTTTGCAGCCTAGTCTGGCCTTGAGTTTTTAATTTCCCTGCCTCAGTTTTCCAAGGACTTTAGACTGTGCACGAGGCTATATAAATGTTATGGAGAATCAGGTGTGGCTTGTGTCTATAATCCCAACATTAAGAAGTAGGAGCAGGATGGTCTGGGTACTAGACAGCCTGAGGTACATGAGACCCTATCCCAAAATAAAAGGACTCACATAGTGGGACAACCAACTCCCAATTGTTGGATCCTCAGAGGTTCTCAATTGTCCTTTTCTCTTTGGGTGTGTGTCTGTAAGCACATACATGTGCTTGTTTGTGTGTGTGTGTGTGTGTGTGTGTGTGCATGCACATGTGCTTCTGTATGAGTGTGTATGTGCACACACATGTGATTCTGGTGAACATGGAGGCCAGAGATTGATGACATAGGGAATCTTTATCACTTTACACTCTTCTTCTTCTTCTTCTTCTTCTTCTTCTTCTTCTTCTTCTTCTTCTTTTCTTCTCCTTCTCCTCCTTCTCCTCCTCCTCCTTCTTCTTGAGACAGGGTTTCTCTGTGTAACCCTGGTTGTCCTTGAACTCACTCCGTAGACCTGGTTGGCCTCGAACTCACAGTGATGCACTGGCTTCTGCTTCCCTAGTGCTGGGATTAAAGGCCCAGCCTCCACATGATATATTTTGAGTCAAGATCTTCTGCTGAATTTAGAGCTTTCCTTATTTCTGCCAGGTTACATGGCCAGCAAACCCTGGGTACCCACCTCCCTCCACACACCCTCAGCTCAACACTGGGGTGACAGACTTTTACCGCCACTCCTGGCTTTTTATGTAGGAGCTGGGGATTCGAACTGAGGTCCCCAAGGTTGAGCAGCAAGCGCTTTATTCATTGAGCCACATACCTAACCCCATACAGTTATTTTCTATGCACCTCAAACCTGATGTTTCTCAAATGATACTATCTGTACAAAAATAAATTCCAAAACATGAAACTCAGTTTTTGAGGCTTCAGTAGGAAAACATAAATATATGAAGATGCAGAGAATCTAATAACCACTCACCGGGCGATGGTGGTGCATGCCTTTAATCCCAGCCCTCAGGAGGCAGAGGCAGGCGGATCTCTGTGAGTTCGAGACCAGAGACCAGCCTGGTCTACAGAGTTAGTTCCAGGACAGGCTCCAAAGCCACAGAGAAACCCTGTCTCGAAAAACCAAAAAAAAAAAAAAAAAAAAAACAAACAAACCACTCCACTCCTCACAGCTGCTCATCGAGTGACTGTGTGCATATATCTGGAACTGCACTGCCCAGAGATCAGGAAGGATCCCAGGGAAGGAACCCAGCAGCACTAGACCACCCCCTGGGAGGGTTCCATTGCTGGGACTTGGGTGCAAGTTCCATGAAAAGTCAGGATGAATTTTCTTTCAAATTCCAGCGGCATGATCAGGGATTGGAGGAAGTTGCCCATGTATATAATCTTCTGATTCTAAATGAAGTGCTTTGCATCAAAACCGTCCATGGACTGGGAAGGGCTCACTGGCTATAGCTTTAGGCCAAGAAACCATGCTTGTCTATCTGCTGCATGGACAATGTGGACAGAGACAAAGGACTGTGTCTCTCCTCTTACTGGATACAACAGAAATTTGGCCAAGACAGAGGGGCGAGGTGGGGGGAACGACACAAAGACAGGCAATGTGTTAGAAGCAAGGGTGACATCAGCAAACACCCCCACCACCTCCACCGAATTTTCTAGGACCAGGAAAGAGAAGCTGAATTACTGCACCAGATTAGAGCTGAGTGCAAAGCCCCGCCTCCTGCGGGCCACCCAAGGGCCTGCTCAGAAGGCCAGGTGCACTCTGCAAGCAGAGACTGCACCCTGGGGAAGCTTGCACTCAGCTCAGCCACACCCAGGAGTGTGATGAAGGTCACAAGTTCATCTGCTCTGCAAAGAGTGCCTTGGATTTCAATGGGCCCAGTGCAAATTTGTTAGCTGCCAGTCTGATTTTGTCCTAACTTACCACCCGGTGGGACCTGAGCCTTCTCAAATTGTTGCTTAGACTTCCAGCATGGTGTAAGGTTCCTGGCATGGGCCTTAGGATGCTCAGTTCCCAGTTGACACATGACCCAGCCAGAGGTTCTTATAGTTTGTTTTTACTTTGTATGTTTGTGTATATGTGTGTATGCACACACATGTGCTCAAGTATGTGTTTGTGCATGCGCATGTGCTGTGTGTGCATGTGTGTGTGGGCACATACATGTGCTTGGGTATTTGTGTGTGTGTACATATTCATGGGCTTGTGGTGAATGTGGAGGCCCAGGGTTGACATAGGGAATCATCCTCAATCACTTTACAACTTACCTTATTTACTTTTTTTTTTTTTTTAAATCAAGACTGGGTTTCTCTGTGTAACATAGGAGATTGTCCTGGACTCACTCTGTAGACCAGGCTGTTCGTGAACTCACAGAGATCCACCAGCTTCTGCTTCCCTAGTGCTGGAATTAAAGGGCTGTGTCACCCCTGCCTCAGCTTCGACCTTACTGCTTGAGACAAGATCTGCTGCTGAATTTAGAACTTGCTTTATTTTTTCCAGAGTGGATGGCCAGCTATTTTGGTTACCCACCACTCCCACACAACCCCTCAGCTCAACACTGGGGTGACAGACTTGGACCATCACTCCTGGCTTTTCATACAGGAGCTGGGGATTCAAACTCAGGTCCTCAAGCTTGAGCAGCAAGCACTTTACTCATTGAGCCACATACTTAACCCCTACAGTCATTATTTTCTATGCACCTCAAACCTGAAGTTTCACAAATGGTACTATTGGTAAAAAAAAAAAAAAAAAAAAAAAGGAATTCTAAGAGTTTGAAAACCAGATATTAAAGATTCCACAGGAAAACAATAGATATATGAAGACTCAGGGAATCTAATGTAACCAGTCCTCACTGCTGCTCATGGAGTGACTGTGTGCATATATCTTGAGCTGCACTGCCCAGAGATCAGGGAGGAGCTCAGGGATGGAGCCCAACAGCACTAGACTGCCCCCCGGAGGGCTTCATTGCTGGGACTGAGTGCAAGCTCCTTGCAAAGTCAGGATGAATTTCCACTTTCAAATTCCAGCAGCATGACCAGAGATTGGAGGAAGTTGCGCACGCATGGAATCACCTGACTCTAAACGAAGTGCTTAGCGTGGACTGCGGAGGGCTCACTGGCTATTTTTAGCCACGAACACATTTTGTTTATCTGTTGCATGGAAAGTGGAAGACAGAGAGAGACAAAGTCCTGTGTCTGTCCTCTCACTGGGTACAAGGGAAATGAAACCAAAGACAGGGGCGGGGACAAAGACGGGCCACGTGGTAGAAACAAGGGTGACATCAATAAACATTTCTCCAACTCACACTTGCATCTCCAGATAAGGTAAAGAGACTTTGATAACCAAAGTGACCTCCATAGTGCAGGGCTGAGTGTGGGAATTGTTCCCGACTAGGTTCTTGGAAATCTAAGAGGGAGGGGATGCCCAGCGAATTTGCTAGAACAGGCCAGCAGACGCTGGAATGATTGCACACAGCTAAGAGCTGAGCGCAAAACTCCACCTCCTGCGGGCTGTTTGAGGAAGTCCCCACAAGAAACACCTGCTCCGTGTGCACTCTGCACTCAGAGACTGCGCTCATCTGGAAGATTGCACTCAGCTCAGACACACCCCTTAGTGTGACTGTGGGCACCAGGTCACTGCTGCTGCCAGGAGGCGGGGCCATTGCACCTGGCCCAGTACAGACCTGGAAGCTGCCAGGCTTCTTCTTTACTAAGGCCACCGGGGGGTGGGGGGTGGGGGTGGGGGGTGTTCAACCTCTTCTAAATGTTGCTTAGTGTTTGATACCTGGGATGGGCCTTAGAATTCTCAGTACAGACCGGGCCTGAGGCCGAAGAGGTCACATCTCGTGTTTTGAACTGAGTGAATTCACTTTGTTTTCTGCTTACTTTCTGGTTGAGCTACTGAAGGCTGTCTAGCTTTGTTAAAGTTCAAGGACTGAGGTATACAGTTCATATCCCACACACACACACACACACACACTTTCTCCCTTCCAGGACATCATTGGTCAGGTGCTGCTGGCTGCACCCAGAGGTCTGTGCATACCCGGGGTGGCTCTAGGGTAGATAGAAGGCTGAGGAGAAACTTTTTGGCAAATGAAAACCTCGGGTCATATCCTAAATCGCTGTCATGCTGGTCTGGCTCTTGCGTGTGTGACTTTTCCTTTGTGGGTTAATACGAGAGTTTGTTTGTCCTTCTGCAATGAGGGAGCAGAAGAGTGGGTCCTCACTGCACCTTCTGCACAGCACAGACAGCTACAGGCCAGCTGAGATGTGGGGGCAACGTCTACACACAATATATGCACACACATGGTGGCCTTAAGTATAAAGTGAGCAGGCAGGTTCCTGGGCTTCCATGTGCCTCCTAAAGCCTGACTTTGTGCTGGTTCCATTGGATCCCAACTCATTGTCATTGGAAATGGACCCAACTGCCCCAGTGCCACACTGGTAAAGGTCTTCAGTGGACACATTTCCATTTCTGAATAAAGTGGGCTCCTTGCCATGTGTTGCTGGTTCTCTCTCTCTCTCTCTCTCTCTCTCTCTCTCTCTCTCTCTCTCATTAGCTTCATCTCACTTTGAATCTTATCAAGCTTCCATTCAGCTGAAACTGGTTGCTGACATTGACTGTCAATTCCATTGTGTTGACATCGGTTGACATTGGCTGACAACACTGAAGACCATTCTGCTCCCACTCCAACATTTCTGCACTATTCTTAGGTACCAAACCCTAAAGTTCATATCTGGGATCTCAGGGCAATCAGTGCTCAGGTCTTCATTAAAATGCCCCCTCATTGCAGCATAGTACTGTAGGCACATCATTCATATTCCAACCTGGGAGGTCGATGCAGGAGGATCATGAACAGATCCCCACACCTGCCTTAGGTGGTACAAAAGAGAAACATGGCCAAATGTGCTGTATGGCTGGTGTGGGAGAGACAGACAATGCAGGAGGACTCCATGCAGGTGACAGCAGGGACCATGCTCCACAGCTCATCAGAGCTCAGCAGTTAGGGTGCATGACTTCGTGTGACTCAGCAGAGACAAGTGCAACTGATGGCTGGGTGCAAACTCTGCACCCGGACCGGTCCCAGGACTATAAGAAAGCAGCTGCCTGCTAGGGAGCACCATGACTCCAGCAGCCCGACTGCCTCCTAGTTCCTTGCTCTGTAGCTCCACCTTCACCAGATCTTGGAATGGACCCCAACTGTGCCTGCTCCACTGGTAAGAGACACCCAGTTCTTGCTGTTTAAATTGCCAGTAAGGATCTCAGACAGGATTCCTGTAGTCATGGAGATGTAGTCCAGAGTAGTGGTGGGAATAGCAGCTTTAGTTGTAGATTCAGAGTAGTTCATTTTAGTGTTCCCCTTTGCAAGCTCCTTCTTCTATCCTTGGAGTATGAATATTGTCAGAACGGCTGCTTTGTCAGGGCTGCAGGTGGTATTTAGTCGCACAAATGTCTAGCTCCTGATCACCCAGGTAGTGGGGGGCATCTGGGTGAGCCTCAGGCATTATTAAGCATATTATGAATTGCCTAGACAAGGAGAGAGGTGAGGGATCTTTGAGACTCAGGAATTAAAGTCTCAAGCCCTGCCCTGTGAGAAGTAGGCTTCCTTGAGTCCTAATAGGATTTAGTGAACTGAGCTGGGCACATGGTGTTGGCCCTGCTGGGACACTGCATGACTCTCTATTCTCTGCTGTCTTTTTCTCCTTCACAGGCAGCTCCTGCACCTGCTCTAGCTCCTGTGGCTGCAAAAACTGCAAGTGCACCTCCTGCAAGAAGAGTGAGTGGGGAAGGATAGCTGGGGTGGGGGCTAAGGTTCAGCCGGAACACACACAGAGCTGGCTCTGAGAAATGTCCTTTGCTGCCCAGGGCAGTTCAGCTCTTTCTCCAAGCACTATGCCCTACAGCTCCCAGGACCACTGTAGTAGCTCTAGGCAGAGCTCTTCTAAGACAACCCCTCCCCTATCCTGTTGGACAAGAAGTAGGTCTTCAGCAGGGCCTGTGTGACAGGAGGGCCTAGGACACCAGCTCTGACCTCTTCCTCTCCTTTGTTTCCAGGCTGCTGCTCCTGCTGCCCTGTGGGCTGCTCCAAGTGTGCCCAGGGCTGTGTCTGCAAAGGGGCTTCTGACAAGTGCACGTGCTGTGCCTGATGGGAGGACAGAGGACAGCGAAGCTCCGAGGTGCAAACAGTGTGGACCAACCCGGAGTTTCTCAGACAGTGCTACACTGATAACTAAACCTCATTTTTCTGTGAAATATGTGAATAAACAGCCAATTTGATTCTTACTCTGATTTTTTTGTGTGTGACTTAGAAATAAGGAACTGGGTGACAGATGAACTTGATAGGACAGGGATCTGGTTCTTGTCCCTTAACCTCTTCAACCCCAGCTCCAAAGGAAGGAGAAGTGTGTTAGGGTAAAGTCAAATTATGTCATGAGCTTCCTCTCAAAGGAAGACAGCAGCTGTGTCTCGGGTTATGTCTATGTATCTGTGTGTATGGTGTGTATGTGTGTAGATACATAGAATCCCACCCTCACGGCACAGAAATGGCTCAATCCTTTATTCACATTTTCTTTCTAATCCAGTTTAAGCTCACACTGTGGGTTACATAGGGATGGAGAGTTCTGAGAGAAACACTGGGTCTTCCCAGTGAACCTTTTTTTCTCTTGGTGAACAGATGTTAGACGGTCTTTGATGTTGGCATTGACAACAGATCTCAACAAGTTTCTTAGGTTCGTCAAGAATTTCCAGCCCAGTCTGGCCTTGAAGTTTTGGTTCCCCTGCCTCAGTTTCCCAAGGACCTTATATTACAAGATTAACTGTGCTCCCAGGCCACTTAAATGTGATGTAGAATCAGGTGTGGCTCAGCCTGTAATCTCAGCATTAAGAAGTAAGAGCAGGATGGTCCGCATTCAAAAGAGGCTGAGCTACATTTGACCCTATCTCAGAATAAAGGTGCTCACAAATTGGGACACCAACCACACAGATATCTCATCCTTAGAGGTTCTTAATAGTTTGTTTTCACTTTAGGTGTGTGTGTGTGTGTGTGTGTGTGTGTGTGTGTGTGTGTGTGTTTATGCACACACATGTGCTGTGTGTGTTTGATTGTAGATGCACATTTGCTGCGTGTGTGCACATACATGTGCTTGGGTATTTGTGTGGATGTACACACACATGGGCTTTTGGTGAATGTGGAGGCCAGAGACCAGAGAGCACTCTACACCACCTTTCTCTCCCTCTCTCTCTCTCTCTCTCTCTCTCTCTCTTTCTTTTTTTCTTTCTTTCTTCCTTCCTTTCTTTCTTTTTTATCGAGACAGGGTTTTTCTGTGTAGCATAGGACCCAGTCTAGAAACTCTGTAGACCAGGTTGGCCTCAATCTCGTAGAGATCCACCAGCTTCTGCTCCCTTAGTGCTGGGATTAAAGGCCTCTGTCACCATCCCCCCAGTGTCCCCCTTACTTTTTGAGATAAGATCTCTGTTGAATTTAGAACTTGTTTTATTTCTGCCAGGCTGGGTGTCCAGCTATTCTGGGTACCCAGCTCACTCCACCCATTCTCAGCTCAACACTGGGGTGACAAACTTGTACCACCACTCCTGGCTTTTCATGTAGGAGCTGGGGATTCAAATCCAGGTCCCCAAGGTTGAGCAGCAAGCACTTTACTCATTGAGCCACATACCTAGCCCCTACAGTTATTATTTTCTATGCACCTCAAGCCTGCTGTTTCTCAAATGCTACTATTGGTAAAAAAAAAAAAAAAAAAAATCTAAGAGTTTGAAAACCAGATATTGAAGATTCCACAGGAAAGCAATAAACATATGAAGACTCAGGGAATCTAATGTAACCAGTCCTCACTGCTGCTCATGGAGTGACTGTGTGCATGTATCTGAAGCTGCACTGCCCAGAGATCAGGAAGGAGCTCAGGGATAGAGTCCAGCAGCACTGGAACACTCCCTGGTAGGCCTCCTCTGCTGGGACTTGTGTGTAAGTTTGTTACAAAGTCAGGATGAATTTTCTCTTTCAAATCCCAGTGGCATGATCAGGGATTGGAGGCAGCTGCCCATGTATATAATCTTCTGGCTCTAAATGAAGTGCTTTGCATAAAAAACTGTCTATGGACCGGGAAGGGCTCATTGCTATAGTTTTAGGCCAAGAAGCTCTGCTTGTCTATCTACTGCATGGACAATGTAGAACAGAGACAAAGAACTGTGTCTTCTCTTTTTGGATACAATATACTGGATACAATAGAAAAGAGACCAAAGACAGAGGCAGGAACAAAGACAGGCAATGTATTAGAAGCCAAGGTGACATCAGCAAACACCCCCACCACCTCCACTATCGAATTTGCTAGAACCACAAAAAGAAGCTGAATGACTGCACACAGATTAGAGCTGAGTTAAAAACCCTGCCTCCTGCCAACTGCCCAGGGGCCAACTCAGAAGGAACATCCTGGCCAGGTGCACTCTGCAAGCAGAGACTGCAGCTGGGGAGAAGCTCACGCTCAGCTCAACTAGTTGTGTGATGAAGGTCTCAGTTCACCTGTGCTGGGAAGAGTGCTGTGGGTTTCAATGGGCCCAGTGCAAATATGGAAGCTTCCAGTCTTATTCTGTCCTAACTCACCGCCTAGTGGGACCTGAGCCTTCTCAAATGGTTACTTAGGACTTCCAGCATGGTGTAAGGCCTTAGGATGCTCAGTTCCCAGCTGCCATGTGACTGAGCCAGAAGAGGTCACATCTTATGTTCTGAACTGAGTGGACTCATTTTGTCCACTGCTTGCTTTCTGGTAAATCTCCTGAAGGCAGGGCCACCTTGCCCATCTAGTCTTGTTAAAATTCAGGAATTGGGGTCCAGAGTTCATATATCCGCTCCCCCCCCCAACACCCCTTCTCCTTTCAAGGACATCGCTGAACTGGCCAGGTGCTGCTGGCTGCACCCAGAGGTAGGTGCAGACCTGGAGTGGATAGAAGGTTGAGGAGGTGCCTTTGGGGGTATGAAGACCTCGGGTCATATCCTAAATCGCTGTCATGCTGGTCTGGCTCTTGCGTGTGTGACTTTTCCTTTGTGGGTTAATACGAGAGTTTGTTTGTCCTTCTGCAATGAGGGAGCAGAAGAGTGGGTCCTCACTGCACCTTCTGCACAGCACAGACAGCTACAGGCCAGCTGAGATGTGGGGGCAACGTCAGGGCAGGACTGTTGCACATCCATGGTGGCCTTAAGTATAAAGTGAGCAGGCAGGTTCCTGGGCTTCCAAGTTCCTCCCAGAATCTTGACTTTGTGCTGGTTCCATTGGATTTCAACTCAGTTTCATTGGAAATGGACCCAGCTGCTCCAGTGCCACTCTGGTAAGTGACTTCAGTGGACACATTTTTATATCTGAATAAAGTGGACTCCTTACTATGTCTTGCTAGCTCTCTCTCTCTCTCTCTCTCTCTCTCTCTCTCTCTCTTTCTCTCTCTCTGTCTTTCTCTCTCTTTTTTTCTCTCATCAGCTTCACCAAACTTTGGAGCTTATCAACTTTCCTGTCCCCTTTCTTCTCTCAAGGCTCTCATTTCTGGGGAGGAAAGAGTGGATTCTCATCTGTCCATCACCACCTGTCTGCACCCACAGTGACTGGAGCATCTTGCTTTCTTTCCCAGCAGGAAAACCGCCTGAGAATGACTGTGCTTCCCAGCAAGCAAGGGGGCAGGGGCCCAGTGGCATGCTTCTGTGTGTTCAGTCTGGAACAGGAAGAGCAAGGCCCAGACAGGCACAGCTGTGAGTGCTGGCCTCAGGGGTTGTTTCCTGGCTCCTGCCTGGGTCTCTATCTCACTGCTTCTTTCTCTACCCCACAGGCAGCCCCTGCAGCTGCTCAGGCACCTGCAGCTTCAAAGACTAAAGGCTACCTCCTGCAGACAGAGGAAGTGAGGCCTGGGTTAGAGATCTGGGGCTAAGGACCAGATTGGCAGGGAATCCACTGCTGTTCTGAGTTGGGACACTGACTGTCCTATAATCCTTGAAGGCCTTTCTGTTCCCACTCTAGATTTCTGCACTGTCTTTAGTCCCAAAACTAAGAAGCCTTTCTCCATTGGGATGCAAACCCTAAAGACCACATCTGGACTCTCAGGGGAGTCAGAGCCCAGGTCTTCATTAAAATGTCTCCTCATTGCAGCATGATGCTACTGCATGTCATTCATATCCCTACCTGGGAGGTCGGGGCAGGAGGATCATGAGTTCTTGTCCGAAATAGGCTATGTCAGACCCTGTTCATAAATTAATAAACAAGGAACAAATACTTTCTAGAGGGGTAAGCATTGCCTCCCTTCTCCCTTGCTCTTCTTTCTCCATGTGGTGCCCAGGGCTGTGTCTGCAGATGGGCATCTGACAGGAGCACCCGCTGTGACTGGTGTTAGGTGTCAAGACAGTAAAGGGAGCAGCATCTACAGAACTGGATTGGTTTTCCCTACCACTCTGCCCTATTGGCTGTCTGTGATCTTTTCTAACAAGTAAGTGAAAGGCAATCAGATTTGATGACTTCATTCTGACCTGGTTGTCTCAGCATGGCTTGGGATAAGGGACTGAGGTGGCCGATTTAACACCAATGCAGAGACATGGGATGTGAACTCAAATGTTAGACTCCCACCATATGTGAACAACACAGGTAAGGCATGTTGACCTTCATCTCTGGCACAAGGAAGGGGAAGCAGCTGTTGGAGGGAGGCAGAGCTCTTTTGTCCATCACGGAGCATGTGCACAGTGCAGACCTTCTCCATCTTCTGCTTTCCTTCTCTGCCTCTCCCACCGGACCTGCTTTGGTTCCTCAGGAGGACTGACTTGGAGGAGACTTTGGGGTGGGGAATCCAACTCTCCGGGATTTTTCCAGTTCTACTTGGGGCTTCTCAGACTCCACATATGAAGGAGACTTTGATCTTAATCCCTTTCAACGCCTAAGCCTTCGTAGCTGAAATGATGCTAATTACAGAGATAATTAAGTCAAGGTGCAAACCCCTGTATTAGGATCAACAGGAAACTTTCCCAACCAATGGACGGGAATAGGGAAAGTCAAGATATTCATACCCTTTCATCTTCCGCTAGAGCCTTGCTCTGCAGCTCAGTCTGGTCTCTACTTCCCTGAAAGAATTTTGGATCAGGCTCACCAAGTTGGAGCTCCAACCGTGTGCACTGTGGTTAGAACAATGCTCCCTGAGGGTGTGAATTTCAGACAGAGGCTGAAGACTTCCCCTTGGGAGAACCACACACTGTGAACAGCGCTAGCGGAGACACCCCACAAGGAGACCTCAGGGTCCTGGAATCCTGAAAGGACACTAGAAAACCAGTGTGGGCTTCCAGGTCACGACTAAGATCCTCATCTGCGGGAGTCATCATCCCTCCTCACCTCCCCCTCCCACGCACACCCACACACATCTCAGCCCCCCCCCACATTACCCCCACCTCCATTAGGGATGAATCTGAGCCTTCAGATTCCAGCCCTTGAGGTCTTGTTGCTCCTTAGCCCTCGATCCACCACTGCTCCGAGGGCCAGCGCCATGCCTGAGACAGTGCGCATTCAGGCAGGCCGGTGCAGCAGCCAGATTGGCCCTAAATTGTGGGAGATGATAAGCGACGAGCGTGGCATCAACCCCATTGGCAGTTACCATGGTGACAGTGACTTGCAGCTGGAGAGAATCAATGTGTACTACAACGAAGCTGCTGGCCACAAATATGTACCTCAGACCATCCTGGTGGACCCGGAGCCGGGCACCATGGACTCAGTGAGGTCAGGACCCTTTGGCCAGATCTTCAGGCCAGACAATTTGGGTTTGGCCAGAGTGGTGCAGGAAATAACTGGGCAAAGGGGCCACTAGTGCTGAGCTGGTGGACTCTGTCCTGGATGTAGTAAGGAAGGAGTCTGTAGCTGTGACTGTCTCCAGGGCTTCCAGCTGACCCACTCACTGGGGGGAGGCACAGGCTCAGGCATGGGGACCCTGTTCATCAGCAAGATCCGAGAGGAGTACCCAGTCCACATAATGAACACCTCCAGTGTCATGCCCTTACCAAGGGGTCTGACACCATGGTGGAGCCCTATAATGTCACCCTTTCCGTGTGTCAGCTGGTGGAGAACAGAGCTGAAACCTATTCCATTGACAACAAGGCCCTGTGTAACATCTGCTTCCGCACCCTCAAGCTGACCACACCCACATATGGTTACCTCAACCACCTGGTGTCAGCCACCATGAGCAGGGGTAACCACCTGCCTGCACTTCCTAGGCCAGCTGAACGCAGATCTGCACAAGCTGGCCCTGAATATGGTGCCCTTCCCATACCTGCATTTCTTCATGCCAGGCTTCGCAGCCCTGACCAGCAGGGGCAGCCAGCAGTACCGAGTCCTGACAGTGCCTGAGCTCACTCAGCAGATGTTCGACTTCAAGAATATGATGGCTGCCTGTGACCTGCCCCATAGTCGCTACCTGACGGTGTCTGCCGTCTTCCGTGGCATGAAGGAGGTAGACAAGCAGGTGTTCAATGTGCAGAACAAGAATAGCAGCTACTTTGTGGAGTGGATCCCCAACAACGTCAAGATGACCGTGTGTGACTTCCCTCCTGGGGGCCTCAAGATGTCTGCCACCTTCATTGGCAACAGCACCGCCATCCAGGAGCTGTTCTAGTGCATCTCGGAGCAGTTCACTGCCACGTTCGGGTGCAAGGCCTTCCTGCACTGGTACACGGGTGAAGGCATGGACGAGATGGAGTTCACGGAGGCAGAGAGCAACATGAATGACCTGGTGTCTGAGTACCAGCAGTACCAGGATACCACCGCTGATGAGCAGGAGTTCGAGGAGGAGGGGGGAGAGGATGAGGCTGAAGAACTTCTCAGATACATTGTACACCCTTAGCTAACTTCCGCTGTCCTCCAGCATGGTCTTTCTGTTTATAATTATGGTGCTCAGTTTGCTTCTGTCAGAAATTCACTTTTCTATAATAGTGTGGACCTCCTTCCAAGATTACAGTTTTGTCTAAGATATCTACACTAATAAAAAGCATGTGCATATATTTTAATTTATTTTCTTCAAAAAAGGGAAAAACAGATTATAGCCTTTGGCCAAAATGTTCTAAAACTTGGAGTCTCTCTCTCTCTCTCTCTCTCTCTCTCTCTCGGATTTTCAAGACAGGGTTTCTCTGTAGTTTTTGGTGCCTGTCCTGGAACTAGCTCTTGTAGACCAGGCTGACCTTGAACTCATGGAGATCTGCCTGCCTCTGCCTCCCGAGGGCTGGGATTAAAGATGTGAGCCACTACTGCCCGGCTTTTTTAAAAAAAAATATTCTCTTTTTATTTATGTTTTTATATACACATGTGTACAGTTGCCCCAGAATTCAGAAGAAGGTTACATTCAGTTATGAGCTGCCAAATGTAGGTGCCAGGGATTGAACTCAGGTCTTCTGCAAGAATAGCAAGTGCTGTTAACTACTGAGCCATCTCTCCAGGCCCAGCAACATTCTCTTGTTGGAGGCTGTGAACGTGGCCCTTGGCTCCAGAGGAGGTACTGCATGTCAAGGTGTCTTGGAATGCGGTGAAGCCTGAAAGCCTGGGGAGCCCCAGGAAAGTTCCATATGAACTGGTACCAACTTTTGTGCCCATAGGTCCCTCCACCGTTGGCTGTCTCCAGACTATGGAACAGATCCTCACACCTGCCTTTTGTTGTTCAAAAGAGAAACAGGGTCAAATGTGAGGTATGGCTGGTGTGGGAGAGAGAGAGACAATGCAGGAGGACCCAAAGGTGACACCGGAGACCAATCCCTCACACTCATCTGAACTCAGCAATTAGGGAGCATGTACTCCTAGTCAGGGTAAGATGACATCCATCATGGTATAATGGCGGGCAGGCTGGCAGGATTAGTTTCATGAAATGCTGGTTAGGGTGAGGCCCGGCAAACTTAAAGGAACCAGAATGGGACTTCCTGGAGGCAAGGAGGCCATGAGGCCAGCAAACAGCTGCAGGTGATAAAGCCTACACAGGGCTGGGGAGGGGGTTGTTACCCGTGTGCGTGTGCACAGGTCCTGAGCTCTGCTCCTGTGTACTCTGCGCTACCCGGGACCAGATGGGGATGACTCAGCTCAGGAGGACACAAGTGCTGGGTGCTCCAGGCTCTCATCTGCCCTCTGTTGGTCACCTGGCCCCCTCTTCCTTGGAATGCCATGTTCACATGGTCTGGATGTAGAGCCCCTGAACCCCTGGGATGTGAACCCTGGAATGGGCCTTAGGATTCCTACTTCCCAGCAGCAGCACTGAATGTGCTTGGGTATGAGGAGGGTCATCCCGGGTTCTGAGCTCAGTGAGCTCTGTCTACTGATTTCTTTCTAGCCCAGTTCCTGAGAGGATGCTCACCTTGAATGTTCCTCCCTGTCACACTTCTGACTTGAGACCCAGGTTATCCTACCCCACATCACTCAGCTGGTTGGGGGCATCTCCCTGGACTCAGGTCTCTGCCCAGATCTGGAGTCTCAGTGTAGGAGGAGGGCAAAAAAAAGCGCCTTTTTGAATTGAGGACCTCAGGTTCTGACCTCAGTTACTGTCAGTATGAGCTAGCTCTCGCATCTGGGACTTTTCCTTTGTATGGTAAACCTGAAGGGCACTTGCCTTTCTCAAATGAGGGGACATAAAAATGGGCCTCTTGCCGGGTGATGGTGGCCCATGCCTTTAATCCCAGAGTCAGGCAGGTCTCTAAGAGTTCTAGACCAGCGTGGTCTACAGAGAGAGAGTTCCAGGACAGCCAGGAATACACAAATAGAAACCCTGTCTAGAACTAGCCCCCCCACACACACACGCACAAAAAAAAAAAGACAGAAAGAAAAGAAAAAAGAATGGGCCCCTTTCTCACCTCCAAATCAGGCAGGAGCTCTCAGGGCTGGTCCTGCTATATGAGGTATTCTGGTATGACCTGGTGTTTCCAGCTCTCGCCTATCTTTTTCCTGCGGTTGTAGAGGGCAAAAACATGGGTGGGACTGGATAAGGTATCACAGTATATACACAGTATATATACAGCCACAGATGACACACTGACTGTGTGCAATGACCACTGATGGTGCACTGACTGTGTACAATGACCACGGATGGTGCACTGACTGTGTACAATGACCACGGATGGTGCACTGACTGTGTGCAATGACCACTGATGGTGCACTGACTGTGTACAATGACCACGGATGGTGCACTGACTGTGTACAATGACCACGGATGGTGCACTGACTGTGTACAATGACCACTGATGGTGCACTGACTGTATACAATGACCACGGATGGTGCACTGACTCTGTACAATGGCCACTGATGGTGCACTGACTGTATACAATGACCACGGATGGTGCACTGACTGTATACAATGACCACGGATGACACACTGACTGTATACAATGACCACTGATGGTGCACTGACTGTGTACAATGACCACGGATGGTGCACTGACTGTGTACAATGGCCACGGATGGTGCACTGACTGTATACAATGACCACTGATGGTGCACTGACTCTGTACAATGACCACGGATGGTGCACTGACTGTATACAACGACCACAGATGGTGCACTGACTGTGTACAATGACCACGGATGGTGCACTGACTGTGTACAATGACCACGGATTGTGCACTGACTGTATACAATGACCACGGATGGTGCACTAACTGTGTACAATGACCACGGATGGTGCACTGACTGTGTACAATGACCACGGATGGTGCACTGACTGTGTACAATGACCACGGATGACACACTGACTGTGTACAATGGCCACTGATGGTGCACTAACTGTGTACAATGACCACGGATGACACACTGACTGTGTACAATGACCACGGATGGTGCACTGACTGTGTACAATGACCACGGATGGTGCACTGACTGTGTACAATGACCACTGATGGTGCACTGACTGTGTACAATGGCCACTGATGGTGCACTAACTGTGTACATAGTTTTAAGTCTGAGGCTCTTGGTGGTGAGAGGAGCATAGAGCTCACAGAACACTAGAGAGGGATCATTATAGAACAGGAAATCTTGTTTTAAAAAAAGAGGAAGAGAAAGAGGAAAAGGAGGTGAAGGGGGAGAGGAGGAAGAATCAGAAGCAAAAGTGAATGAGGCATGATGACACACACCAGTAATCCTAAATATTCTGGAGGCTCAATCAGGGTGATTATAAATTTAAGGCAGATGTGGGCTGCTGAGCAAGACCATGCCCAAACAAAAACCAAACTCATTCTAGAGAATGGCTTTCACTGAGAATGCAGAGGCTAGCCTGAATGAGAACGCAGAGGCTAGCCTGAATGAGGACGCAGAGGCTAGCCTGAATGAGAACGCAGAGGCTAGCCTGAATGAGGAACTGGCACAGACACCTGAGAGCTACAGTCCTAAGGAGGCACAGCTTGAGCAAAGGGTTGGCAGTGGGGAACAGCTTGTTGTGCTCTAGAAACAGAAGGCCAGGGGCTGGAGAGGTGTCTCACAGTTTAAGAGCACTGGCTGCTCTTCCAGAGGTCCTGAGTTCAATTCCCAGCAACCACATGGCAGCTCACAACCATCCGTAGTGAGATTTGGTGCCATCTTCTGGCCTGCAGGCATACACACAGACAGAACACAATAAATAAATAAATATTAAAAAAGAAAAGAAACAGAAGCCTGCAACTTGGTGTAAGTGGGAGGAGTTTGTGTTCCTCTGAGGGAGGGATGGACAGAGGTCAAATGCCTCACTCAGATGACTCCAGTCTGGCTGCTCCGCTGTAGCACTGCAGAGACTGAGAAAGTCCTCAGCCAGCACCCCACTCCCCACACCTGGCGCTGCTCAGGTTTCTTAGATTAACATAGACCTGGAATCCACCTTCTTGGGACAGCAGGCACTTGCTGGGTTAAGTTAATTAATTATTCACCGCCCTGGGATCTACCCATGGCCTTGCTAGGGAAGTGCTCTACCACTGGGCAGCCACGTTTCTAGCCCAGGAAACTGATTTCAATGGAAGCACCATACCAAAAAATCATTTGGAAAAATAAAAAGGCCTCCATCATTTTCTTCTGGGTCTCAAGCCCAAGCACTATTATTATTATTATTATTATTATTATTACTATTATTATTATTATTATTTTATAGCTGTCGTGGGTAGGTGGTATGTGCATTTGCTCGTGTAGGTGTTTGTATGTTCAGTGTAGGTGTGTGTATGTACGGCATAGGTCCGTGAAGGCCAGAGGTAGACATCAGCCATCTTCCCTGGATCACTCTATACCTGTATTTGTAGACACGGGGTCCCTTTGAGCCTGAAAGTTATTGATTAAGCTCGGCTAGCTGGCCAATGACCAGCATCCACCTGTCCCCCACTCCCAGTCCTGGGGTCACAGGCACTTGCCACTGTGCCCGACTTCTTACATGAGTAGCAGGGATCCAAATTCAGGTCCTCATGCTCTGGAGGCACAGTCATTGCTGACGGAGTCACCTTGCCAGCCTCACTACTATTAATTTTGGGCTACACAGTGTGATGCTTACCTTATGGTATTTTCACATCTATGTCTCATTGTGCTTTGTTCTAGTTCATTCTGTCTCTCTTTTCTCACTCTTCCTCTATCTATGCCCAGCCTCCACTCCTGAGAGTTTTTCTACCCCAACTGGTAACTGGAACTACCCCACAACCATGTGACTGCCTATACTGGTGACAGAAGGAACCTGGTGGTGTTTGGTGGAGGTACCCAAGTCCCTGATATGGAGTGCCATGAAGGTGCACTGTTCTCATGGAAACCAGCTCAGGCAGATCTATACTCCTACTGGTACTGCAACTTGGTGTAAGTGGGAGGAGTTTGTGTCCCTCTGAGACATGTTGTTCCCGCTGTCATTTCCTCCCAAGAGAATCTGGGGTAAGCCTTGTGGGGCATGGCCAAGGCTGTGATGTTTTCAGTCCTGGTCTAGAAGCCATGGTGCCAATGTTTCGTAAGTACCCAGCCACTGCCCTTTTATACCTCTGTTTCTGGAGTCCAGCCACCAAGCTGCTAAGGGAACAGGAACACAGTGTCTTCACTTGGTCTGACAAACAATCCTTTAACTTGCAGCTTTCTGTTTTTCAAGTCATGTGTGAAACGGCATCCTCAGTCACCCCTGCCCTGTTCCTGAGCGTTCTCACCCATGGGGTTGTGCAGAACAGGGGCGATTGTAGACCTCTGTTGGTGAGATGTGATTGTAGCAAATTAAACGTTTTGATGTGGGCATTAATGAGATGGCTTACTTGCTTCCAGAAATGTCAGTGCCAAGTATACCATCATAAAATAGCCTTGTGAAGTTGCTCGGAACACTGGCCATGGAGCCAGAGTGCCCTGCCAGACCCTCTCCTACGCTTAGGATGTCAACTGGCCAATTGTATCTCACGTCTCATCTGTAAAAAAGGAACAGTAACTGTGTCTCTTCCATAGGGCTGCTGTGAGCCTGAATGTGTCTAGGACAGTCCCTGGCACATATCAAGACAGTTTTCCTCTCAGCCACCCATGGATAATCCATAAATGCTCTTTAAGTTAATCCAACAAGGCTTTTTGGACTGTCTCTCATTCAGATACTAGCCAGGTCTAACCCTGCTTAGCTTCCAAGAGGAGAGGAAATATAAACACAACCCAAAGTTCTTATTAGAAATCTCCAAGTCTCTGTTTCCTACAGTAGGTCTCAACCTGTGGGTTGTGACCCATTTTGGGATCCCATGTCAGATATCCTGTGTATCAAATATTTATATTACGATTCATAACAGTAGCAGTGTTACAGTTATGAAGTAGCAATAAAAATAAATAATGTTATGGTTGAGGTCACATGACACGAGGAACTGTATTAAAGGGTCACAGCATTAGGAAGGTTGAGAACCGCCATATTAAAGGGTCACAGCATTAGGAAGGTTGGGAACCGCCATATTAAAGGATGGGGGCTGGAAGGGGAAAACTCACCACCAAAGCCACTGGTGTGCATAGAGGTCAGTGTTTAGGCAGATAGAATGCAGAGCTCTTGTAAAGAAACCTGGTTCTGGAGTCCAAGGTTTCATATTTCCTCAACCGACCCACCTGCAGGCCGGAGGGAACATGGAGAGAGCCTGGCCAAGTCACAGGCACCAAATTTATGGTAAAAATAAAACAGCCATTCCCCGAGTGGCTGCAGTGAGCAGCAGGTCACGAGACCACAGTGGGCCATGAAGGCAGCTGGTCCCAGCCAGGTAGCTGCACAGCAGATTAGAGATAGAGACCTATTAGGCATGCTATGCAGGGAAAGTGAGTATTTATTTAGTGGGTTATGGAGGGGAAAGGAAAAGGGGAGAAGGGGGGAGAGCAGAGAGAGAGGCAGAGAGGGAAAGAGAAAGAGAAACAGAGGCGGGGGAGGAAAAGAAAGGGGAGAAGGGAAAAAAGGGAGAGAGAGAGATGGAAAGGAAGGAACTCAGGTTGGAAACAGAAGGAAGATCTTCTTGCCTCAGGGGACTGGGTAAGGGGAGTAGGGGACTTGTCTCTTAAAGGGACTGGACATACCATTACAATACTGGCCTGGAACTCACAGAGATCCTCCCGACAGGCTCCAAAGCTACAGTGAAACCCTGTCTCAAAAAACAAAACAAGCAAACAAACGAAAAAAGAAGTCTTTTGTCTCCCCCCCTTCTTTGGGTTGGGGTATTTAAAGTTTTTAAGAAACAAATGCAGGTCAAATCACAGTACTTCCTGGATGCCTTCCCAACTCTATCCTGTGTCTCTGTCTTTTCTTTTGTATCCTTGTTTATCCTACCTACCATTTCTTAATCCTCACGTTTTCCTCTAAGCATGGACCAATAAACCAAGTGGGACCCAGCTGATGCTGTAGCCCAGACACCAACAGTGATAAACTCCCCGCTCCTAAAGCCCTGCTATGCTGCAGAAACTTTGTGACTGTTAGTCGCATCTGCTCTCCCATACAAACTTTAGAACCCTCTCATAAAAAGAAATCCATTTTAAAACCTTGAAATCACTGCTACAT
Source organism: Microtus oregoni (assembly GCF_018167655.1). NCBI lineage: Eukaryota > Metazoa > Chordata > Mammalia > Rodentia > Cricetidae > Microtus > Microtus oregoni. The sequence continues at coordinate 57,399,274 of NW_024543063.1, read as the reverse complement.
GAAGGGAGGCAGACAAGTAAGACATGCACAGAACATTAAATTTCCCCATTATATATAATATATACATATATTAACTAATACTTGCTCAGCACTTGTAAGGACCACTTGGGTACTTGCAGATCAAGACCTGTGCTTAAAAGAGGAGACGAAGAGATGGTTCAGTGGTTAAGAGTGGTTAATTGTTCTTCCAGAGGACCTGGGTTTGATTCACAAAACACCCATTTGACAGCTCACAGCTGTCTGTAACTCCAGTTCCTAAGCCCCTTTTGGCCGACTCAGGCACCAGGCACACATGTGTACAGACATGCATTCAGACAAAACACTCACATATGTTTTCACAACAAAAAAGAAGAAAAGAAAAAGAAATACCTGTAGGGGAATACTATTAAACACTGGACAAATTGTTCTGGGGGATGATTAATAAATGTCAGTGCATATGTTTACCATAAATGTTAATGATATAAAAGACACTTTAAATATAATTTATAAAAACTAAGTATGTAATGCTAATTGTTATACAGTCCTCATGGCCGATTGCGTTTCCCTGAAAGTTACCAGCCACCTTCAGTGTATGCCTGTCTGTAGCTAACTTGTGGCCTACAGTCGATGGATGTAGCCCCAGTGTGAATCTTGCTTCATATTTTCATTTGTATTAATGAGAAAAATAAAGACAAAGCAATGGAAGGTAGACTAGAACCTTCTCGCTAATGATGTTTCATTTCTTTCTTTGATTTTTCTTTTTTTCTGTTTTATTGGCTGTTTTGTTTTTCAAACAGGCTTTCACTGTGTAACAGCCTTGACTGTCCTGAAACTCGCTCTGTAGACCAGGCTGGCCTCAAACTCACAGAGATCCACCTGTTTCTGCTTCCCAAGTTCTGGAATTAAAGGCACGCACCACCTCCTCCTAGAGATGAGTCATTTCGTTAATGGATTGGATAATAGTTGACAAATAATCAAACAAAGATGGAAAGAGTGGCACCGGCCTGTAGTCCCAGCCAATTGTGAGGCGGAGGCAGATTCCCAGAGCCTAGGGCTTATGTGCTCAGCCTGGGTATAGCATCATCTGTCTTGATCGGGGTTTCCAATGCTGTGATAAAGCACCATGACCGAAAGCTCCTTGGGAAGGAAAGGGTTGATTTCATCTGCTATTTCTCAGGTCATGTTCCATCACTGAGTGAACTCAGGGAAGGAATGCAAGGCAGCAGCCTAGAAGAGGAGGTGAAGCAGAGCTTATACAGGGGTGCTGCTTACTGATTTGCTCGCATGGCTTGCACAGGACCACCTGCCCAGGGATAACCTGGCTCACAATGGGCTAGACCCTCCCACATCAATCATTAATCCAGAAAACGCTCTGCAGGCTTGCTTACAGCCCAATCTGATGGAGGCATTTTCTTAATTAAGAGTCCCTCTTTGCTAGGTGGTGGTGGCACACACTTTAATCCCAGCACTCAGGAGGTAGAGGCAGGCGGATCTCTGTGAGTTTGAGGCTAGCTCTGGTTTACAGAGGTCCAGGTCAGGCTCCAAAGCTACACAGAGAAATTTTGTCTTGAAAGCAAAACCAAACCAAATAAAAACAAGTCCCTCTTCTTTGCCAGGTGTGGTGGTATATGCCTTTAATTAGTACCAGGACTCTGGAGGCAGACACAAGTGATCTATGAGTTACTAGTGTGCCTAGTAAATTCCAGGACAGCCAGCCATACATAGTGTAGCCCTGTCTCCTCTTCCCAGATACGTCTAGGTAGTGTGTGGGACCGAAACAAGAACAATATACCTTAATTTTATATGTGTGTATATTTAATATATATAGTTAATGGAAGGCCAAAATAGGCTAAGGGTTCTGTTTGCAGATCAGACAGTGGAGAAGAAGCTCCTGTTTGTCCTTCACAAGTTAAAGTTTCTGTTTGTAGTAAAAGAATAAGTTCCTGTTTGTCCTGTGTTTAAGTCCTTGCAAATTAAGACTTCTATTTGTAATTGAGAACAAGTTCCCGTTTCTTAGATCTGATATAAACTGCAAAATATGCTTTTCAACCTACACTAAACCTACAACCCAAGTCACGGGCTGTATATCTTACCCCGTTCCTTCCCTTTTGTTGGACCCTAGAGTCCAATCACTGAGGAGGAGTCGCCCCCAAGAGACCTTCTCTCACACCACAGCTGATGTAAAAGCATGAGGATCTTATTAATTCTGCCATGACAGGGTCCCCCAGCATTCAGGAAGCCGAGAGACCCCGAATACCTGGTACTGGCTACTTTTAAAGGAAAAAGCCATAGAAGCAGGGAGGTGTGTGTGGGTTGTTCTTTGACTATTATGATTGGCTTATTCAAAAGGGCTATTGGCAATAATTGGCTGGAGACCGGTTGCCAGATCAGATGAGGTAAGAGGTCACTTTGACCCCATTTCCCAGGGACTGAGTCAAAACATATGTGTGTGGGTAATTGTTCAGGAACTGAGTCAACATCTTTTTTTTCCCCATGGGTGTTGTATGTGCCCTGCTGAACTGAGTCAACATCTTAAAGGTTATCTTGGCCCAATTTCTGGAGAACATACGTGCATGTTTAGCTGTTAGGTCCTTGATTCCCGGGGGGAGGGGGGAAGGGAGGGAGCATTACTGCTGAAACTGAGAGGGCTCAGAATTGTCAGAAATGGCTTCAGAATTGTCTTAAAGTTCTACGCCTTTCATTGTATCTTTCGGTGTCTAACAGCTGACTCTCTTGCCACTGGGAACACTTTGTCCTGTACAAAGGACCTCAAGAGGCCAGCAGGGGCTACTCTCTCCAGTCCTGAGAGTGCACCCTAAAATATAGCTTGCTTTAACTGGACAATCGTGGATTTGGTCTTTTTCTCCTCTTGATTCTCAGGTTTAATGTGTCAAGTTGACAAAAACCCAACCAGTCTGCCATCTCAAGATAAAACAAACCCAAGTGCCACAGTATCTCCCTATGTTTGTACCATTCATAATATGATGGTTAGATATTTTTGGTTTGATACATATCATCTGTAGTAGTATTTTCTCACTGAAACCACCAGACTTCAAATAATGACACGGAGATTTATTGATTATGAAAGCTTGGCCTATAGCCTAGGCTTGTCTCTCTTGCTTTTATAACTTAAATTACCTGCTTTTATTAACCTGCATTTTGCCATGTGGTTTTGTTTTTTTTTTGTTTGTTTTTTTTTACCCTTTTTTCATTCTGTATGTCTGACTCCTCTCTCCATGTCTCATTGGTCTCTTCCCTGCACCTCGATTCCTCTTCCTCTTCCTTTCCCTCCTGGGAAATCCTGCCTATACCTCTTGCCTCACTATTGGGCATTCAGCTTTTTATTACACCAATCACAGCAAATACATCTTCACAGGATGTACAAATATCCCAAAACGATCATCAGCATTGTTCTATTTTTTTTTTCTGTGGTACTGGAGATGGAGCCCATAGCCTTCTGCATGCTTTGAGCAACCATTTTACCACCAAACCACACCATGGACTCTACCCCAGCTCAGTTTTTGTTTTTCGAGACGGAGCTTTCCAGTAGCTATGGAGCCAGTTCTGGAGCTCCCTCTGTAGACCAGGCTGTCCCTCCTGAGTGCTGGGATTAAAGGTGTGCGCCACTACCACCAGCAGCCTGGCTTTTAGGTTTGCCAGTTTATATGGCACAATTGCTACCTTATTTGTTTGTTTGTTTATTTACTTACGGTTTTTCTCCGATGCTGGGGATGAAACCCAAAAGCTCAATCACGCAGCTCTTAACCAGCACAGCCCAGTTTCACACTACCAATGTGATGTTACTGAACATAGATGGAGAGAGATGTAAATAGCACACTGCTACGTCGTTTTCCCATCAAACAGTTCTGTAGACTACACCAGCACACTGGTAAGGAAGCACATGCCTGTAATCCCAGCCCTCGCGAGGTGGGGGCCAGAGAATCACAAGTTGAAGGTGATCCTCAGCCATTTAGCAAGTGTGAGGTCAGCCTGGGTGGAATACATGCGATTTCATTTCAAAAGGAAATTTCAGCAGCGTAATTTAGTCCTGGTTATCCTGCAGAAGCACGCAGGTCTACGCATCTTGAATTTTGAAGCGGGATTGACTTCACTTGCTGGGCATTTGCTGCCACCTGGTGGTTGATTATTTTCACTGCAAGCTGGGGAAATTCAAATATAGAGTCACTAGCAGCCAACCAACCAGCCTTCTAAAACGCTCTCCTCGGATGCTGCGCAGAAGCTCCCAAGTTTGGACAGCATTGCACATACTGCCCCGGGAAGAGGCTTTCGAGTTTTGGGCATCAGCTGCCAATTTCCCCAGGACATATCTCTGCTGAAGGGCACCTGTCTTTCCTTCCTTCAAAGATCAGAACACGATTCTAATTCCTGATTGTGAGGATGTATTTTAGAATTTCCTTCACATCTGGATAGGATTTGACACATTTAGGCTGCTTTAAATTGGAATATATTTTTATATAAAGCCGCATTTTGTTTGGTTATTTAGTTAGCTTTTACCTTCTGGTAGCAGCTTCTGTCTATGTAGCCCAGGCTGGCCTTCAAAACCTAGCCTAACCTTGTATATTATCATCTGGTGCTTTGAGCATGTATCTTTTTTTAAATTATATTTCATGTGCATTGATGTTTTGCCTGTGTGTATGTCTGTGTGAGGATGTCAGATCCTCCTGGAACCTTGAGTTACAAACAGTTGTGGGCTGTCATGTGGGTGCTGGGACTTGAACCCAAGCCCTCTCTCTGGAAGAGCCTCCAGTGCTCATAACTGCTGAGCCATCTGTCCAGGCTCTTGATGACTGAGGGAGAGAGGGAGGGTAGGCATATGCAGTAGAGTGCATACAGAGGCGGAGGATTGCTCTGGGGAGTCGGTGCTCTCCTTCCACCTTTACATGAGCTTCAGGAAGCAAACTCAAGTTACCAGGCTTGTGGAGCAAGCACCTGCACCCACCGAGGCATTTTTCCAGCTGGAATTTTTGTTTTTAATGAAGAAGTCTTTACTCTAAATATTAAATTGCAAGGTATGGACTTAAGGAGTCAGACAAGACAAGCTTACACATTAAAGGTCTGGCTCTGTCTCTCTGGAAATAGAGATATTCTTTGAAGGAAGCCATTTGTCCTGGGCAGTCTTTTGTCAGCTTGACACAAACTAGAGTTATCTGGGGAAAGAAGCCTCGATGAAGTAAATGCCTCCTGCTAGTATGGTGACAAACGTCATTAATCCCAGCACTTTGGAGGCTGAGGCAAGCGGATCTCTGTGAGTTCAAGGCCAGCCTGGAATAAATGGAGTTGCAGGGTTACACAGAGAAAACAAACAAACAAAAAAAAAAACAAAAAAAGGAAGGAAGGAAGGAAAAGAAAAGGAAGGAAGGAAGGAGGGAAGGAAGGAAGGACAGAAAATGCTTCCATTGAATTGGTGGCAGCAACGGTGGCATGCACCTTTGATCCCAGAACTCAGATCTCTGAGTTCAAGGACAGCCTGGTCTACATAGCAAGTTCCAGGACAGCCAGGGTTACACAGAGAGACCATGTCTCAAATCCCCCCACCCTAAAAAAATGCCTCTATTAGATTAATTTAATTTATGTCGGGGGGGGGGGTCCTGGGCGATTGTATAAAAAAGTAGCTGAATATGAACCTAGAGAAGTCAGTGAGCTTGTTCCTCTATGACCTCTTCTTCAGCTCCTAACTCCAGGTTTCTGCCTTGAGTTCCTGCCTTGGCTTCCGTCCATGATGGACTATAAACCGTAAGATGAAATATACCTTTTCCTCCCTAAATTGCTTTAGTAGTGGTGTTTATCACAGCTCTAGAAAGCAAACAAGTACAGCATTTAAAGGCCATTTGTCTCATTGTAGCAAAAGATGCTTTGTAACTTCACGAATATATTCATTCTTTTTGAGTTAGCACGTAAAGCAATGTGCTAACTTCTTAGCTTGGTTTCTTAGGGCCAGGGATAATTTGGTTTCTTTATTTTTTTTCTAAATATGCATTTATTTATTTATTAAGTATACAATATTCTGTCTGCGTGTATGCCTGCAGGCCAGAAGAGGGCACCAGATCTCATGACAGATGGTTGTTAGCCACCATGTGGTTGCTGGGAATTGAACTCAGGACCTTTGGAAGAACAGGCAGTGCTCTTAACCTCTGAGCCATCTCTCAGCCCCGATAATTTGGTTTCTATTGCCCTTGCTTTCCCCCTTCAAATCGGCAAGGAAGCAAGGTCACTGAAGGGCATTTGGAAAGTGCAGGATGTCAGGTCTGACATGATGGCTGTTGAGGCTCCGATCAGACAGGAGTTAACCCCTTGTAGCTCTGGACCTTCTGCCAGGTGTGGCACCTACAGGCCTGGGGTCCAGGCCTGTCACTGCCACTCGCTAGGCATGCCCCTCCTTGCCTAGAACAACACTAGACACACAGTAACAGCATACTAAATACGGCACCAATAGAACAAGCATTGGTGGTAGAGCTCAGGGGTATGGGGTGGGAGGCATGTTGGGAGACCCCAAGTGGGGAAGAAAAGATATATTCTTTTATTATTATTATTATTATTATTATTATTATTATTATTATTATTATTATTAATTTAATTTTTCAGCACTGGCTATGGAACCCAAGACCTCAAACATGCTAGGAAAGCCACCAGGTCTCATTAAATTGTCCAAAATTGCTTTGAACTGACTTTGTGGTCCAGGATGGCCTTGAACTTGTGATCTTCCTGCCTCAGCCTCCTGAGTAGCTGAGATGTCAGGCCTGTGCTATCAGGCCTGGCTTCCTCTTCTTTTCTTTTCTTTTCTTTCTTTCTTTCTTTCTTTCTTTTTTTTTTTTAAAGATTTATTTATTTCTTATGTATACAACATTCTGCCTCCATGTATGCCCGCACGCCAGAAGAGGGCGCCAGATCTCATTATAGATGGTTGTGAGCCACCCTGTGGTTTCTGGGAATTGAACTCAGAAAAAGAGCAGCCAGTGCTCTTAACCTCTGAGCCATCTCTCCAGCCCCCTTCCTCTTCTTTTCTAAAGGACTCAGCACAGTGTAAATTCTAGCAAGGATTCTCAATACCCATGGGAGAGCAGGAGGATTTCCAGGGGCCAGCTCAGCAAGGAGAGTGATTGACAAGCACAGGGCAAGGGTGCCTATACTCCACTCCTGGGGGCCGACATCCAAACCCTCTATGGGGCTTTTCCTGAGCTCAAAGAACATCGAGAAGGAAACCACTGTCTGTGGAGGAGAGCTGAGGATCAGGGAACATTGAGCAGGGCCTGGAAGAGTGGGCTCCATGGATCCCATGTGGCAAGAGTGGGAGAGTTTCATTCCTCTTTTTTAAATTTATGTATTTATTTATTTATTTGAGACGGGGTCTCACTATGGAGCCTAGCTGGCCTGTATAACTTACTTGTAAACCAGGCAAGTTAGCTTCAAACTCACAGAGATCTGCCTGCCTCTGCCTCCAAGTACTGGGATGAAAAGTATGCATGACCATGTCCAGCTTAATTGTATTTATATTTTTTATTTTTATTTATTTATGTTTTGGTGCTGGGCTCCAACCCAGAGCCCCACCCACAGTAGCATGGTCAGTAAATGCTCCACAACCAACTGAAACCACTGCCTGTTTGCTCATCTCCCCTCCTTCCTCCCTCAGTGTTGATAGCAGGAGGCTCATAAATAATAGAAAAGAACTAAGACCATCTCAGGTCTGTGGAGATTCCTCGCTAGCATCAGAGTGTATTCACAGAGTGTATTTTGGGGGTTATTAATTTTTAATTACACAGAATATATGAATACATTCTTGTAAAAAATTAAAACGGTCCAGATAGATCTCTGCTTCTCCTAGGCAGCCAGCTCTACCCCGACTCCCCTCTTCCAGCCCTTTGCCAGATAACCACTTAGAAACACACTTAGAACTGTTGGAAACTTTTCCTTCTTTCTTCCTTCTTTGTATGAAGTGCTGGGGATTCTCAGGGCCTCTTGAATGGAACACTTCTAAAAATTAGTTAGAAATACATAACAAATCCAATTTTGTGTCCATATTTTTTTCCATCTCACTGGCGAACACTTTTTCTGTTTGGGTCTGGGCATACCTATGAAAAAGTATAGTATTTTACATGGCTTTCTTTTTTAAACATTTGTGTATGTATTTTTGGATCTGGGCATACCTATGAAAAATACAGTATTTACATGGCTTTTAAAAAACATTTCTGTATGTATTTATTTATGAGTTTGTGTGTGGGTACATGAATACCATGGAACATATATGGATGTCAGAGGACAGCTTTCAGGAATTGGTTCTCTCCTTCCACCACGAGGGGTCCTGGGGATCAAACTTAGATCATCAAGCTTGGCAGCAAGCACCTTTACCTACTGAGCCGTCTTGCTAGCCTTGTTTTGTTTTCTGAGTAAGGTAGTCCAGGCTGGCAGTGAGCTCAAAACAATCCATTCAGTTCAGCCTCCAAAGTCTGAGGTTCTATGTGGCGTGAGCCACCATGTCTGGCTTAATTTCTTTAAACAATGTTTTTTTTTTATTAATTCTTTGATAACCTGGCTTAATTTTTTAATTTGTGTATGTTCATATGTGTGTATATGTGCATGGAGGCCAGCGGTGGACAGCGTGTGTCTTCCTCGATGGCTTGCTACCTTTTTTTTTTGAGGTGGGGGATCTCTCATGAACATGGAGCTCGCTGATAGGCTAGACTGGCTGGCTACTGAGCTCTGGGGCTCTATTTTAAAAAAGAATAATAGGTATAGAAGAAGTTCAACTCAAAAGCACAGAAAAAAATATCTTTTTAAATAAGATTTATTTATTATGTATATAGTATTCTGCCTACATATATCCTATAGGCCAGTAGAGGGCACCAGATCTCATTACAGATGGTTGTGAGCCACCATGTGGTTGCTGGGAATTGAATTCAGGACCTCTGAAAGAACAGTCAGTGCTCTTAACCTCTGAACCACCTCTCCAGCCCTCCAGAAAATATATTTAACAAAAATCATAGAAGGAAATTTTCCCAACCTAAAGAAAGATATGCCTATGAAGAAACAAGAAGCTTACAGAATACCAAATAGACTGTTTCAAAAAAAAGTCTCCTTGCCATTTAATAATCAAAACACTAAACATACAGAATAAAGAAAGACTATTAAGAGCTGCAAAGGAAAATAGACAAGTAACATATAAAGACAGTCCTATCAGAATTACACCTGACTTCTCAATGGAGACAATGAAAGCCAGAAGGTCCTGTCAAGTGTTATGCAAACATTAAGAGACCACAGATGCCAGCCCAGACTACTATGCCCAGCTAAACTTTCAATCACCATAGAAGGACAAAATAAGATATTCCATCACAAAACCAGATTTAACCAATACTATCCACAAACCCAGCCCTACACAAAGTACTAGAAGGAAAACTCCAACCCAAGGAAGTTGACTACATCAACAAAAACACAGAAAATTGATGATCTTACAGCAAAAAATCCCAAAGAAGGGGAAAACATACAAATTAACATCATCAACAATGAAAACTAAATTAACAGGAGATGGCAATCACTATTCATTAATATCCCTTAATATAAATGGACTCAACTTACATATAAAAAGACACAGGCTAACAGATTGGATAAGAAACAGAATCCATCCTTCTGCTGCATACAAGAGACACACCTCAGCCTCAAAGACAGACATAGCCTCAGAATAAAGGGTTGGGGAAAAATTCCAATCAAATGGACCCAAGAAACAAGCTGGTGTAGCTAACCTAATAGCTAACAAAATAGACTTCAAACTAAAACCAATCAAAAGAGACAAAGAAGGAACACATTGCTGCATGGCTCTGATCCCAGCACTCAGGAGCCTGAGGCAGGAGGATTGAGTGCAAGACAAGATGGGGTTCTATAGTAAAAACTGTCCCAAAAGAAAAACCAAACCAAACCTAAACCACCACCAAAACATCACCTTAGATTCTGTATCACCAAACCAGGATGTCAACATTAGAAGGAGGAGGAGGGGAGGAAGAAAAGAAGAAAGGGAGGGAGGGAGAGAGGAAGGGAAAGAAAAGAAAAAAGGAAAGGAAAGGAAAGCAAAGCAAAGCAAAGAAGGGCAGGAGAGACAGTATAGAGATTAAGAATGTTTGCTGCGTGACTGTAGGGACTGGAGTTCAGATTCCAGCATCTACCCATGTAACAAGCCAGGTGTTTTAGTCACTGTTCTATTGCCATGAAAAGACACCATGACCAAGGCAACTAATATAAGAGAAAGCATTTAATCGAGGGCCTGTTTACAGTTTCTGAGGTTTAGTCCACTGTCATCATGGCAGGACTGTAGCAGCATGCAGGCAGGCATTGGAGCAGTAGTCGAGAACTATATCTTAATCCACAAGCAAGAGAGAGAGAGACTATGGACTTGGCATGGGCTTTTAAAACCTCAAAGCTCACCCCCAAGTGACACACTTCCTCCAGCAAGGCCACACCTCTTCTCTCCTCTCCCCATACATTTCTCTGTGTAGCCCTGGCTGTCCTCAAACTTGCTCTGTAGACCAGGCTGGCCTCAAATTCAGAAATCCACCGGCCTCTACCTCCTGAGTGCTGGGATTAAAGGTGTGAGCCACCACACCTAGCCCAGATAAGGCCACACCCCTTAATCCTTCTAATCTTTTCCATTAGCACCACTCCTTGGTGACTAAGCATTCAAATACATGAACCTATGGGGGCCATTCCTATTTAAACCACGACAGCCGGGGGACCATGGGATGCTCTGAGGAAGAGAGACAGAAAGATTCCTGGGGCTCCCTGGCTTCCAGTATAGTGAGGAAATGCAAGTACCAGGCTCAGGAAGAGAGAAACAGGATAAGACACCTAGCTCCCTCTTCTGACCCCTGATCACACACCCACATATAAATACACACATCTACATACACAGACACAAATAAAGACACTTTCTAAAAGAAATAAAGAGGTGATCCATCCATAGTAAGCAAGTGCTGTTCTTGGATGCTGTGATGGTTTGGATGTGAGATACCCCCACAGGCTCATGTTCTGAAGGTCCCACCTTCAGCTAGGGACACCATTTTGGAGGTGGCAAATACTATAGGAAGTGGGGTCTAGCTAGAAGAAGAAGGGGTATCTTTGAAAGTTATCCCTCAACCCTAGATCTTTATTCTCTCTGCTTCCTGTCCACCAGGAGGTGAGCAGCCTCTGCCACATGCTCCTGCTGCCACAATGCTCTCTCACCATGGACCCAGACTCAACAGGGCCGAGAACAGGGCTGGAAACCTCTGAACTGCAAACACAAATACATCTTTTGTTAGGCATGATGGGGTACACCTGTAATCCCAATACTCAGAGTCAGAGGCAGGAGGATCAAAGGTTCAGGGGCAGCTTAGACTGCATAGCTCACTCTATTTCAAACACAAAACAAAAATCAACAACAAAAGCATGATTTTGAGATGTTCTGCCAAGTTCTTGCATAACCCAAACCCTTGGAAACCCCCTACCCTTGCAGTTTTGGGGACTATATAAACCCCATTTTTTACTATGTCCAATGTTATTTTCTCAAATCCCACTTTAGAAATAAAATAAATCTAGACAGAAAATAAAGCTTTCTTAATTTGACCAAAGAATTTGGGTAATGGTCTTACTCTCGTTTAGTGGGATTAACAGGATCAATGGAATACTTGCTCATTTTTAATCCAAGTTTGATTCCTAGCACCCATGTCAGGCAGTTTACAACTACCTGTAAGTCCAACTCCAAGAGATCCAAAGCCCTCTTCCAGTTTCCTTGGGCACCTATAGTGACATACATAAACACACACAAAGAGAAAATTTAAAATAAAATAATTTTTAAACACTGTATATAAACAACACAAACAAGGCCCTAAGAAAGGAGAGTGAAAGATGAGACACCTGGGAGCCGTCACGTTCACCAGGGCCCTCTTCTTATTTGCCCTTTTGGGTTTCTAGAGAAAGAAGCATGTTTTGTTTGTGTGATGGCTATTCTCCGTTGCCAACTTGACTATAGCTGGAATAAACTACAATCCAGAAGAGGAGGGTACACACGTGAAAGATTTTCTGCTTGGTTTGAAGTTGGTGAATCTATTTCTAGTCTGGGCCCCTGAGGTAGGAAAATACACACCTTTGATTCGGACTCTGTGGCAGGAAGATACACCTTTAATAAGGCCCACACTTCCTGCTGCAAGTCTATATAAGGATACAGAAGAAGGAGGCTTTTGCTCTTTGTCTGCTTGTCTTCGCCTTGCTAGCACCCCCACTCTTTCACTGGCATTGGAGCCTACTTCATGGCATTTCAGCATACACTAAAGACCAGCTGGAGACATCCAGCCTTGCAGACTGAGAAACTGCTGGATTCTTGGACTTTTCATTCACAGCTAGTCATTGTTGGATTAGCTGGACTGCAACCTTGAAGGCATTCCAATAAACCCCATAGATTCATTCCATATATTCTGTTACTAGAGAAACCTGCCTAATACAGTTTGTTTGTTTTGACTTGACTTTGAGGCAGAGTTTCTCTATGTAGCTCTAGCTGGCATGGACCTTGCTGTGTAGACTAGGCTAGATCCCTTGCCTCTGTCTCGAGTGCTAGGATTAAAGGCTTATGCAACTGTGCCTAGCAGAAGCTTTCTTCTCTTTCTCTTCCTCCTCCTCCTTCAAGGCAGTGTCTAATATTACAGGCCTGGAATTCACATGTAGGCCATGCTGGCCCCGAACTCATGGCAATCCTCCTGCCTCAGCCTCCTAAATGTTGGAATTACAGAATCAAGTTCACTGCTTCCTGAGCATACTCATGACTACAAATCTATTTCTGTTTTCTCCTTTCATTCTTTGGGATGCTTTTCTTTTGTCTTTGTTCCCCCTTGAAACATTAGCTGAAAATATATTTAACAGACAACCAACCACAAGAAAGCCCTTGACAGATGGCAATCAAAACAGATGGTTCCATTGAAAGACATCAGTTGAAAGTGGAGAGTAATTTGAGCCAATCAAGAAGACAGCGTCCCCTGGAGATAAAGTTTCCACAAAAGCCAAAACCACATCCCCCAAGCTCCCTTGGTACGTGTTTCACCCACAAAAGAGCCTTCCTGAGTGTGGAGAAAACTTCTTTTTTAAAGATAACATCTGGAATTTTGAAAGGAAGAAAGAGGAGCCTCAGGGCCCTGTCAATCAAATCCATGTTTCTTTTGACAGTTTCAGCATCCACGACAAATTGCCCAATCTGACATAAACAAAGTTGATAGCCATCGGCAAATCTGTCTCTAAACAGCAGCAACGGAGAAATGTGTGGGATGGTTGGGTTTCGTTCTTCCTTTTCTCACCCAGCAGTCAATATATTTAATAACAAATAAAACAGCTAGATATTTGAAAAGCCCTACCACCTTCACAAAGCTGTCTGATCGTCAGCTGCCGATGACTAACGAGCGTGTGGGCTTTCCTTCCATTTCAGTCGCAGTGGGCTGCAAAGCTTTAAGGACTTCTCTGGAACGCACCAAGGGTGCCAAGCTCACCCATGAGGCTTGGCTGGTGCAGAGAGTACTGACCTCCATCGCAGGAGTCCAGAGTGCTCCTGCTGGCCTGCCACCGCAGCCTAGGTAACTCTGGAGCTTCAGTTCCCCCACAGAGTTCAGGATGCTAAGAAACCTTCGTTGACTTCCTGGGGTGGTTACAAGGTTGTTGCATGGAATAGAAGAATACAAGCAAATCATTTTTCCTCTCACTGTATTGCCTTATTTAATAATTTTAAAAAAAGATTTATATATTTATTACATATAGTGTTCTGCTTGCACGTATACTTGCAGGCCAGAAGAGGGCACCAGATCTCATTACAAATGGTTGTGAGCCACCATGCAATTGCTGGGAATTGAACTCAGGACCTCTGGAAGAGCAGCCCATGCTCTTAATCTCTGAGCCATCTCTCCAGCCCATTATTTGATTATTTTTGCAATGCCAGAGCACAGCCCCAGGGCCTTGGGCATGCTGGGGAAGCATACTACCGTGGAGCTATGGCCCCAGTGGATCCACATTTTACTGAGAAATAATTTCCTGCCACAAAATGCCCAAGTCCTAACCCCACATCTCAGTAACGTTTTGCATGTGTGTACTTCTGTGTCCATACTGAGCACAAGACCACACTCATCACATCAGCACGTCTGAGAAAGAACAGTCTCAGCTCTTTCACTGTGGATTGGCGTGGTGTGTTCTTGAGCGTGCTAGAATTGGGATCACCAACTACTTTTTATGAGACCCACTTACACAGACGCAGCAGCAGGGAGCGGTTTGCTCATTGCCAAGAAGTCGTCCATTGCACCGCCACGCCACACTTCACACCGCCATCTATTCCTTGTTGATGGACAACGGGAAACTAGCTGTTTCCAGTTTGGAGCTATGAATAAAGCTGCTATGAACACTTTTGCAGAATCCCTTCTATGTAAATATGTTTCCATGTCTCTTAGGTAAGTATGTAGGGGCAGTACGGCTGGGTCTTGGGTGGTGTGTTTAACCTTCTTAGAAAATGTTCATTTTCTGGAGCCGCGGTGTCTTTGGGAGTCTGTTCTTTAACAGATCCCAGTTGGAGAGAACAGCTCTATGTATTTTTTTTTTTTTTTTGATTTTTCGAGACAGGGTTTCTCCGTAGCTTTTGGTTCCTGTCCTGGAACTAGCTCTTGTAGACCAGGCTGGCCTCGTACTCACAGAGATCCGCCTGCCTCTGCCTCCCAAGTGCTGGGATTAAAGGCGTGCGCCACCACCGCCCGGCCTCTATGTATTTTTTTATCCATCAGCAAAGCTGACAGAATCCAGAGTCATTCTCTGTACAGGGGCAGAACTGTCAACATTCTTCAAGCAGAAGCCGTCTTCCTTCTTTGAGATAAGTCCACACTACAGTTGGCAAAGCAGAGAGATGGAAGGCCTGAGTCCGTCACCCAGACACTCTCCTCTCTGCTGGACTTCTAATGAGGTGAGCGAGCAAGATGCCTCATTGTTTCAACTGCTACCAGCAGCTCCAGCATCCCAAGCAACCTGGCCGCACCCTTAGCGTGCCTCCATTGAGCCTGGCCTTGCTCTTGGCATCCTTCACACCAGCTTCCAGGCATGCCTGCTGCATTGCCAGGAGCCGCTGTTTCAGCAGAAGCCAATTTGCCATCCTTAATAATGTCGAATCACCTTTTGTGCAGTTGAAATTAAACTCGTGCAGAGGGCGAAGTTAGAGCCATCCCTATAAAGCTTTTAATGTCTCCTGGAGAATACTGCTGATCACTCAGCCACAGATCACAAAGCTTTATGTAATTAGCGGCCACCCACTACGAAATCATCTCCGGCAGCAGCAGCTCAAGACAGGAGAGCAATCAGTGCGGTGGGGGAGGCGTCTGTCTGTCCTTTGCAAAATATTTCTTGCTTTGTATTCCAGAAGGGGTGCAGTACTTGCGGGGAATAGCAAAAACGGTAAATCAGAATCCTAGACTGCAAACAGTTGGGGGAGGGGACATGCTATGAATTCTGGGTCACAAAACAATTTCAAATTCCGCAACTATTTTATTGTAGTATGATGAATAATATATGTGTGGCAAAGTGCACAGATCTTAAATGTGCAGCTTAATAAATTTTTAAAGAGTGAATACACCCATGCACTCAGCAGCCAGATTAGGAAACAGAACATTTTCAGATCCGAGAAAAGGCCTTCTTTCCCAGCCAACACCCCCTTTCCCCTCCAAAATAGACACTCTTCTGACATCCATCACCACAGATTAGCAATTAGCTTTGCCTGATTTGAACTCCATGTTAACAGAATCTTCCTTTTGGGTCTACATTCTTCTACTGCTCCTTCTATGAGACTCATGCAAGTTGTTGTTTGCGGTTGTAGTTACTTCTCTTTGTCTCGGTGTGCACAGGCTTTGTGTGCATGTTCTTCTGTGCAGGTGTACATGCCCGTGTGCCTGTGGAGGTCATAGAACCTGGGTGTCAATGCCTGTGAGTCCTCCACTTTGTTCTGTACAAACGGGTCTCTCCCTGGCCTGGAGTCCCCCACTGAGCCTAGGTTGACTGATGAATCCCAGGGTCCTACCTGTCCTGGCCTCGGCTGCGCTGGGATTAACAACTACACCTGCCTTCTTTTCTCTTGGGATTTCAAGGACAAGCATTTTACTAACTGAGCTCTCTCCAAGTCCTGGTCTTTTGTTTATTCCTGATAGAGTTATCTTTATGACTGTAGAAGCTCTTTATGTATTTTCAATATAAGCCTTATTTAAAAACATGTATGGCAAATTTCATTCAGTGGCTGGTCTAAAGGTCAATAGTTGTATGTGTGTGTGGGTGTGGGTGTGAGTTTGTTTTTAAAGTCTTTCTTTCTTTCTTTCTTTCTTTCTTTCTTTCTTTCTGTTTCTCTTTGTGTGTGTGTTGAAGGGATATGTCGAGGTCAGAGTCATTTTTCTTCTTGTACCAAGCAGGCCCAGGGATCAAACTCAGATCATCCGAACTTCATACATGCAAGCAAAACACACTACTAATTGAGCTATATGCAGCCTAAGAATATTATTTTTATGCCATCAGCCCTCATAGCAAATGTTTGACTGTATTGGAATTCTTTTAAAATGCTAATTACCTCTCTCTCTGTCTCTCTGTCTCTCTCTCTGTCTCTCTCTTTGTCTCTCTCTCTCTCTCTCTCTCTCTGTGTGTGTGTGTGTGTGTGCTTATGCATATACATGGGTGTATGCACCATGGTGTGCTTGCCAAAGTCAGAGGACAACCTGTGGGAGTATGTTCTCTCTTTCAGTCCCGTGGTTTCCAGGAAACAAACTTGGGTTATTAGGCGGCTTTTCCTGCTGAGACACCTCAGTGCTTCTAATTGCACCGGAGTTCTTGCTTTTCAGCTGGCGAGAGGCTTCAGAGTCCAGTCTGAGGGCTCCTTTCCTTTGCCAAAAGCCTTAATTTCCCCGGTCTTTTATGCTTCATCAACTGAGCCAAAAATGGATGTAGAAAGAATTTCCTTCCCACTGTGCCTGTGCCCAAGCTTTTATCCTAAAAACTCTGATAACTGCTGGGGGTGTCAATCCACATCTTTACGCCTGGTAGGCAAGTACTCTACAACGGAGCTATACCCCCAACCCTAGAGTTGAAACTAAAATTAGCATATACAATTCTATAATACAGAAAATACTTTTTAAAAATTTAAGGAACTGCCTCCGTGATTAATTAATCCCAGCACTCTAGAGGCACAACCTCTGTGAGTTCAAGGCCAGCCTGGTCTAAAAGAGCTAGCTCCAGGACAGGCTCCAAGGCAACAGAGAAACCCTGTCTCAAAAAAAAAAAAAAAAAAAAGAAAGAAAGAAAAGAAAAAAGAAAATGAGAAGAAGAAGAACTTACTACACTCTTTGCAGAGGACCTGAGTTTGGTTCCTAGCACCCATGCCTGGCCACTCACAGGCACCTGCACTATAAAGTCACCCATATATACACGTAATTAAGAAATAAAAATGTTAGGCTGGTTTGATGAAAAGCTATAAAAATATTTTATTAAGAAATAATCATGTCTAAATGCAGAAGTTTCATAAAATAGTTCAAAATATAAATTTATCTGAAGAAAATTTCCAAAGTAAAACTCTAATGTGCTGAGGTAGCAGAACCTGTTACATTTTTCCAGCCCGATAAGCCTCTCTGCCAATGCAATAATCCAAACCAGACCAAATTAAAC
This sequence comes from Microtus oregoni, assembly GCF_018167655.1. Lineage (NCBI taxonomy): Eukaryota > Metazoa > Chordata > Mammalia > Rodentia > Cricetidae > Microtus > Microtus oregoni. The sequence goes on along the minus strand of NW_024543063.1, from coordinate 57,381,607 downwards.
CAAATTAGAAGAAGCCCAGGTTTAATGGATGCCAGTGCCCCTAGGTGGAAGTCTGAGAAAACACAGAGAGGGGGGAAAGGAGAACTGGGGAGACCACGTGTTCATTCTCTGGGAGACAGTTTAAATAGCCTATGGGAGTGGTCTTGACCCTCCCCTCCTGGAGTAGGGGTCACCATTTGGTGGGCTTTTCTCGGAGGTGGAGTTTGGACTAAGACGACTCACTGGGGAGCTTTGAAATGGAACTTTCCACCCAACATTCCAAAATGGATTCCAGGAGCTGGGGCGAATCCCCCAACCAAACAGAACCAAAGTCTCTGTGTTTATAGGAACATGTTTTCTTAAAAATATTCTGCTACAGGCTGGGTGTGGTAATGTACACCTTTAATCCCGGCAGGGGCGGTGGGGCGGGCAGAGGCTGGAGGTTCATCTGGTCTGCATAGCAAGTTTCAGGCCAGCCGGGACTATATAGTGAGACCATGTCTAAAACAATAAAAAAAAAAAAAATCCTACTCTTAGGAGCATTTGTAAAAGCTGGCTTCAAGGAAAAGATTTTCATCAAGAAAACTGGGCTTCTGTTTATTCTCTTAGGCGTTTTGTCTAATTAGGAAACAGTTTTAACAGAATGTAGGGTCACTTAAGTAACTATATTCATTTTGTTTTTGTTTTTGGAGACAGGGTTTCACTGTGTAGATCAGCTGGCCTGGGACTCTCAAAGCTTCACTGGGATTAAAAGTGTGGGTCACTCCGAGCAGCTTTATGCTCCTTTTTTGATAACCACTTTATAAGCATTTAGTTTAAGGTAATTTTAGTGCTTTTAACACACTACGTATCAATGACTAGAAATAAATATGTAGAACCATGTATCTGAACTTTATTTAAATGTTAGGCAAAAGTTTACAGTTAATAGCATGCAAGTTTAATACATACAAAATGTTTTCTTATACAATATGCATTGCGCCAGGACTTATATTAAATAATGAATAAAAACGGGACATTTATATCATCTGTGATCAGTACCATTCAGAGGAAGCGTTGCCATTTTGATAGTCCTCCATTTATTTATTTATTTATTTGGTTTTTTGAGACAGGGTTTCTCTGTAGTTTTGGTGCCTGTCCCGGAACTAGCTCTTGTAGGCCTCGAACTCCCAGAGATCCGCCTCGCCTCTGCCTCCCGAGTGCTGGGATTAAAGGCGTGCGCCACCACCACCCGGCGATTTTTGTCATTTCTATAGACATCTTATAGAGCCAGGAATTCTAAATTTTGCTTGAAGAAATAGAAGCTAAGGTAATTTATAAATAACTTATTGGTGGGGCACAAAGGTAGAGTTGACTCAGTGGTAAAGTGTCCTTGTTGCTCTTGCAGAAGACCCAGGTTCTATTCCAAGCCTCCACATGCTGGCTCACAACCACCTGTAATTCCAGTCTCAGGGGATCCAACACCCTCTTCCAACCTCTGTGAGAATCTGGCACACGTTTGGAACACATACACATAGGCATGCAAAACACTCATATCCATAAAATTAAAACAAAGCAATTTCTGGGGCTAGCAAGATGGTTCAGCAGATAAAAACACTGTTGCCAAGTCTAATACCTGCGTGTGCACACACACGGCACATTAATTAGTGTAATAAAAATTGATGAAAACTTTTCAGCTGACAAGAAGACTTAATTGGTGAAGTACCTACTGCACAAATATGAGTGATGTGGAATATTAGTTGGCTGTGTTACATTCAATTTATGATGTGAAATATTTGTTTAATGATGCAAGAATGTGTTACATTCTTTTATGTTGCATTTGTTTAACTCTGTGAAGCTGTGTTACCTTGCCTGCCCAAAATACTTGATTGGTTTAATAAAGAGCTGAATGGCCAATTGCTAGGTGGGAGAGGGATAGGCGGGGGCTGCCAGGCAGAAAGAATAAATAGGAGAGAAGAAAAGGGGAAAATCAGAAAAGCAAGAGGCAGAGGATGACAGGGGACAGCCACCTAGCAACACCACCAGCCACACAGTAAGAAAGAAAGAAAGGAATATAGGAAAGAAAGAGGTACAAGCCCAGATGCGAAAGGAAGATGGGATAACTTAAAAACTGACCAGCGACAAGTCAAGCTAAGGCAAAGCATTTAGAAGTAATAACAAGTCTCCGTGTGATTATTTGGGAGCTGGGTGGTGGGCCCCCAAAAGAGTAAAGAATAAAAACAATCCACATATATATAAGAATCTAAGTTCTGCTCCTCAGTGCCCGAGTAAAAGCCCCAGGTGGTGGCAAGCTTCTCTCACCCTAGTGCTAAGGGGAGGGAGGCAGAGATAGGTGGACCCTGGAGCTCACCAGTGAGAGACACTGTTTTAAAATAAGGTGGAGGGATAAAGACATCCTACACCATCCTCTGACCTCCAAACATGTGCACTTACCCGCTTACACACTCCTGGACATATGCAAATTTATACCACGAACATACACGCGCATGCAGAAAGAATTTCTGTGCAGCTATAATGCTAATTAGTGTCGGTTTCTTTGTATGTTAATTGAATTTATGTTACCTAAGTATGTAAAGCAAAGTTTAAGATAACACTTTACCACGTAGGTATCTTGCAAACTAGAATTACTAATGATGACAACTTTGTCTAGGCCTGTGTTTACATGTTCCTCATTATTATATCATGACTGTGACCTTCACTGAAAGACTAGACGCGCCTAATACTGTGCACTCTGAAAAATGCCTCTTTAACAGTTGAAAGGTAGTATGGGAGCTGAAGCAATGGCTCAACATACTGCTCTTGTTGGGTCTGGTACCCAGCATCTGCATCTCACAACCACTAGTAACTTCAGCTCTAGGGGATATGATGACCTCTTTTGACCTTGGGGACCAGAACACACACACACACACACACACACACACACACACACACCCCGTGATGCTAAGGGGATAGGAGGTGTAAATACACCAGAAGTCATATTGTTGGTTGATACAGTTACTTACAGATCCTCAGAGTTAAGCCTGTTCCCCTTTTGAATTCTACTCTTTTGTCTGTTTTGTTTGTTGGTTGGTTTGTTCGGTTTTTTTTCGAGACAGGGTTTCTCTGTGTAGCCCTGACTGTTTTGGAACTCACTCTAAAGACCAGGCTGGTCTCAGAGTTCTATCTGCTTCTACCTCCCAAGTGCTGCGATTAAAGACATGCACCACCACTGCCCGACCTCTTTTGAATTTTTTTTTTTAATTCTAATTCTAACTTAAACATCCTCTCATTCAGGTCTCTCCTCTCAGCAATTGCTGAGATTTATAGCTTGCCTGCCCTGTTATTTTTCTCTCAAATTCCCAACAAAATTGCCCTTTAGTTTCCTTCTGAGTCTGCTTTTAAATTTCTTCTGCCTACCAGACTCAGAATCTCCATTAGTGTCCTTGTATATCCCAGTGACACATTTTGTTCCTGTTCCTGTAGTGGCCACACTGAAGCAATCTCTTTTCTCTGCATTTCCCCATTGCTCTTTTCTCTAACGGGCCTATAGGCATGGGCAGCCCAGGCTAGCTTGTTCAGGCTGCCAAACCACAGGCTTTTCTCCTAGAAACCCTGAAACATGCTTTCATCTTCCACCTTTTAGTCGGAATGTCACCTAGGAAAAGCCTTCCCTGGCTATTCAACCATTTTCTTCAATTAGTTTGCATTTCAGCTCCTAGCTCTCCTAGTAACTCCTGCAGTTACCTATGTTTTATTTCCCTGCCCAGGCTGAGAACTGCTTGAAACCAAGGATCTTTTGGCGGTGGAAGTCACCACGTCCTGACCGTCTAGAATAAGCCCTGGCACTTGGCTGGAACTCTACAGAGGATGGCAGATCTCTCTAGATTTGTCCAGCTAGGGGGACTGCGGAAATGCTTCTTCTAGTCCCGTCAACTCCAACCACGTGGGCGGGGAGGAGGGCGGAGCTCCCTTGACTAACTTGCAACGACAGCTCCGCCTCAGGCTCCGCCCATGTCCGTGTCTGCTCTCGCGGGTGTCCATAAAGTTTATTTGGCGGCCCAACGCGCAGGGGCTTCTGGGAGCGGACCGCCTCGGCCAATCAGGAAGCGCGGGCGAGCGGCGCGAGAAGCGGCGGCGGCGTAGTGCCTCAGCCGGGAGCAGACAGCAGAGCGGCGGCAGAGCCAGGTAAGGAGTGCGAGCCGCGGGTGGTCACGTGGCCCCGGGTTCTTGGCCTGGCCCGGAGGCTGATCGGAACCCCGTCCGGAGTTCGTAGCCACGAGGCTCGCGCTTCCAGTCTTGAGTCAGCTGGGAACGCCGCCCGGCGACACCTCACCGAGTGCTGTGACTAGGCTCTTCCGAGCGTGGTCCTCCCCTCTGGGGCGCGATCGCCACGCCCACCCGCGCTCACGGCTGCCAGGCGTCACCGGGCCTGGCTGCGCTCTTGGGGGGCTGGGGTCGTCCTTCCAGAGAATGGCTCTTCCGAGTAAAGGGAGACGACCCAGCGAAGCCCTGTCAACTCTTGTCCCCTCTACTGATAATCCAAAAGGATGCTAATGGTTGCCACTCCGGCTGGCTGACCTGTCTCTGGGTACCCTGAATCCTGTCTTCTGTAAGGGATCCCGAAGTATATTGGGTTCCTTTTGAAAGAACATCACAGCGTGTTGGGCTTGCTGTCGCTTGTCAAAGGGAGTTTGAAGACAGCATGGTCTATGTTAGACCCTGGCCCAGTCCTGCCCCCCATAGATGGCTTTCAACACAAGCAGAGGTCAGCGCTGGAATTCCGTTTGGGGACACATTTTGTGTTGTGTCTGTACCCCAAACCTGTAACTGTACTAGGAACATTCGTTTATTTCATAAAAATACCCAAGCATCTTTTCTCCACATTTAGCCACTGTCCGTGTGTTTGGGCATTTTTATTTTTTTAATTTATGCTGAGCTCTCCTAGCTTTAAATTCCTGTGCATTAGGCTAAGAGCCTGTATTTATATTTTCAGCCTAGGCTCCTCCTTGACCCTTAAACATCTTCAGATTGATCACCTGCTGAAACATCATAAAGATAGCAAACTCCCTTCTGTTTTCCTCCGCCAAACGGCTCCTCAGCCTATTGATTGATTGATTGATTTAAATATTTTACTTGGGGGGAGGTAGGTTTTCTTCTGTGCATCCTAGGCCTGCCTTAAACTTTGATCCTCCCATCTTAGTTTCCTCTGTGCTGGGGTGACATTCGTGTGAAATGAAGTCTAGCAGTATTTGCCTGCTGCTGTCCTTTTCCTCCTTTGCCCTCCCCTTCCTCCTCCTCTTCTTGTATTTGGGAGAGATTGCAAGGCTTTGTTAGGCAAGTACTGTACCATTGAGCTACACCCCTAGTCCCTCATTCCATTTTCTCTCATTTAGTGATATAAAAAGGGTCCGACCGGCAATCTTTGAGTCTTCATTGGTTGCTCCCTCTCTTCCCGCCAGTCCATATTCAGTGTTTGCCACCAAGGCACAAGTCACCATCACTTCTCAGTTGCATTGTTGAACTAGTTTTTCGTCTGTGCCTCCTGCTTTTGCCTTGCTTTATCACCAGCAGCTAAAGAGCTCGCCAGATTATACCCCCACTCCCAAGCTGAATGTGCTGGTGCATGCTTGTCATCCTGGTGCTTAGGAATTTGAGGCAGGAGGATTTCAAGTTTGAGGTCAGCCTGGACTACAAGTGAGATTCTGTCTGAAGAATCCTCATTTTCCCTAACTCTCCAGTAAGTCTTCTCATACTAATAGTAATAATGATAAAAAATAAGGTCCCTGTAGTGAGCTGAAGCACAATTAATAAAAACTCAGAGAGAGAAATTGAGGTTCAGCCTGAAGATCTCAAAGGCAAAGATCCTGGAGGCAGGATCACCATTTTGAACTGAGGTTGAGGTAAGAGCCAGTGGCTGGCTGCTTTGCTTTTCGGATCTTGAGGTTGAACCCCAATTTCTCTCTCCGAGTTTTTATTGATTGTGCTTCAGTAAGCTGTAAGCCTTTCAAGTAATCTGACCCACGCTCTCTTTGTCTGCTACCCTCCTGTACAGCTGCTGGACATGTTTTGACTTCAGGGCTTTGCTCTTGCAGTTGGATGTCTGCTTTGCCTGTCTTCTTACTTGGAGTTTTTATTAGAGGTGCGTGAAGGGTGTAAGACTCCTGTCTTCACTGCTTTAATTGTTCTTAGCAGTTAGCTTTTACATGTTCCATGTATTGTTTGTCTTCTCCCTGTAGAACATGAGTGGCTAGTCCCTTGGTCTGGCACACAGTAGAGTAGATAGGTGCTCAATAAATATAAAATAAACAAATGTTTTTGATATCATAGGCTTGAAGATGTGGTGAATGAGACACCCTTGCTATTCCTTTGAAGGTATCACATAAATAAACAATAAACACGTAAATATAAAATGTAGTTCAGGACTAGTTTTAAAGGTCTAGAACTGTAAGGAGCACTTGCCTACCATGAGCAAGGCTCTGGGTTTGATCCCTTGTATTGGAGGAAGGGACAGGGATATTGAAAGAGAGACCTTAATGAAACAAAAGTAAACCATGGGAATAGCAAGAAATTTTCTGGCAGTGGGAGCAGCAAGTGTAAAAACCATGAAACGGGGACAGTTGGAGCTGTGGTGAGCTTGGACCCCAACCCCCATGTGTTGCTGTGTGTATTCTATATGTGTATGTTTCCATGGAGGCCGGAAGAGAGTGTCATATTCCCTGGAGCTAGAGTTTCAGACAGTTGTAAATCTTTGGTGTGGGTGCTGGGAACTGAATTAGGACTCTCTAAAGAACAGTAAACCTAACTGCTGAGCCATCTCCCCAAGCTCCTCAACCTACAAGGTAGCTGTATCGAGGCGGTGAGGAGGTGTCAGAGCAAAGATTAGGAAGTGAGAGGACCCAGGTCTCTTAAGATTACAGGTCATTTTAATTAGCAGACTTTGCTTCTTGGGGTTCAGAGTTAAGTACCTGTGAACCTTCTCCTACAGGAAGACATTTCTGGAAAAAGATGGTCACAATGACTCCACTGGGGAGGAGCAAATAGAAGGTTCAGAGTAATCAGGAAGGGCCTTTGGGGTGGAAGACCTGCCCTGTGACTTGGAAGTAGGCATAGGAGCTCGCTGTGTCTGGGGTGGGGATGTATGTCCTGACAAGTACTGGAGAGCGAAGGGGAGAACTGCATAAGGTGCCCCAGGAGCGGAGAACTGCCAAGGTATGGCTGGGAGAAGTTGAAGGTTGCAGCTGTGTCAAAGCCTGAACACTTATGTGGGGGTTGAAGGTGCCCCTGATGAGTCTAAGGTGGGAGGTATTCCGGAACAGCCACTTTGGCCATGGAGAGAATGAGTTAGAAGAAATGGGAGGTTGCTGAGGTAATCAGGAGGAAGGCACAAGGTCAGAACAGTATGAGAAGTAAACTTGGAGATAGTATGGGCTCAGGTGAGAGGGAGCAGATGGTTTCTGGCTAAATTGGCTGTTACAGGGACCCAAGGTGAAGAGCTGGAATTGTTGCTGGCACCCATAGATCAGGCAGGTACCGGTATCAGGTGGAGAATTAGAAATAATTGCTTTGGAGAAAGAATCATAACTCAGAGATGCAGGAGTCTTTGTTTTGCCTTCATGGTCTTTCCATAGCTGTATCTCTTCTGTCTCAAATAACCTAAAGCTTGAAATATTTGTAGCCTCACATTTTGTTTGTGTTTGAGGCATGCATGTGTGTGTATTTGTGAATGTCAGAAGTCAGGGTGCTTTAAGTAGCTGTTGGGTATTTGTCTCTATCATTCCACTGCAGTTTTTGAGATAGTGGCGCTCACTGAGCCTGGAGCCTACCGATTGGCCAGACTGGTTGTCCAATGGATCAGCAGGATCTACCTGTCAGTGTCCACCTCCCTCAGTGCTGGGATCAGACTGGTACCACCACACCCAGCTTTATATGTGACTGCGAGGATGCAGACTCAGATCCCCATACTTGTGCCACAGTCGCTCTCTCTCCCCAGTCAGCCACCTCAGGCCACTGCACACGTACTCCACCAGTGCACTCAAATAGTAGCCTAATCCCCCAGACTACCAGAAAAATCTCAGACACTACCAGAAATTTCTTTCCTAAATCCCTGTGTTGGTCTGTAAGGTCCACTAAAGGTCCCCTCTCCTAACAGTGATTTTGGAGTGTCTTTGGTGTATGAGTTCATGACACTAGAAATTGGTGTTGTGAAAACAAGCAGGACAAGTACACCAGACTCCAGGATCCTACTAGGACGTAGATGTTGGATTACCAAACAAGTAGCCATGTGCCTGGTATTGATTAACTTCTTTAAGGGTAGAGTATAGAGGTGTGGGACTGATTTAGCTGGAGTGTCTTAGCTTCTTCATAAAGAAGACCCATGCACAGAGACCGAATGGAATAAGGGGTAAGCCTCATTGACGTTTAGGGACGAATGCACTGTAGATGCAGACGAAGTGGTGACTGTAGAAGCCAATGACAGCCATGAGTTTAGTGTATTTGAAGAACCAACAGGAGGTCATAGAGCCAAAGCACATAGTCGTGGGGAAAAGTGTAGCAGGAGGGCAGGGGTCGGTACAGGGACAGATGGTGGAATCTCACGGCACACTCAGATCTCATGCGTGCTAAACAAGCCCTATTGCTGAGTACCACCTGCCTCAGCCTTCTGGGTAGCTGGGATTACAGGCAGGCACCATCACATCTGGCTAGACTGTAGTTTACAGATGATATGAGTTAGTGAAGGTTTAGTTAGCCCCCCCCCCCAAAAAAAACCCACTTTTTTTTTTGTAGTTCTGAAATTTGAAACTAGGGCCGTGAGCATGCTAGGCAGAAAATATACTGGGTAGTGAAGGTGTCAATGTTAGGAACAGGGAAACCAACCCTGGAGGCTACTGTGTCACCTGGATGTGATGTGTGCAAGTGGAGTAGAATGGTAGTGGTGGAATAAACAGAAGTGGACTCATATGTGTTTGTGTGTGTTAAGAATAAATGGACTCATGGTAGGTACCATCATGACACACATGGGGGAGTCACATGGTAAGACAGGAAGCCAGGGAACAGGGAGGGTTTTCCCACTGGGCCCAACCTCCTACAGGTTCCATCACTCTAAACATTGCCACACTGGGACCAAGCTCTTAGCCCATTGATCTTAGCATACTTTGACCATAACACACATCTATCTAAACCATAGTATTAGGTTGAGACTTGAATTGACCTTACTAATGTTTATTTATTGAATGGTTATTATGTGGCAGGGGAGGGAGTGAGTTTTAAAGATGAGTCACAGAGGGAGTAATTCCCTTGCCCAGAGTCTCAAAACAGCTGAACTAGCTGTTTGGAGCTTGAGTGATTGTTTTTGTTTGGTAAAAGTGTGAATAGAAGCCAGGGCAGGGCAAGTAAAGGGATGTTCATGGACAGTAAATCTGGTGATCTGGTGTCGGAGTCCAAAGCAGTCTCGCTGGAATGCATCCCTGTGAGTGGGGCCCAAGAGGGTTCCTGAGCAAGAGCACTATAAGAAAAGTGATGTCAGAAAAACAGTAGGCTGACAGGAGGCAGTGCCTAGTGTCGCACAAGGGCTTGAGCTTAAGGAATGACAGCCAGGCCTTGTGAGAACCCAGCAACTGCAGTTGGAACATCTTGTAAGAATCTAAATGTTCCTTTTGGTCTGTTCAGGTAGGAGGTGAATAGAATTTGGTTTCAAAGTTTTTACTAGGCATTAGTAGTAATGTCTAATACCTACCTGTTTCTTTCAGAAAGTTTCTTTGAGGCTGATAAGATAGATCAGCGGGTAAAGGTTGGGTGCTTAACCAGAAATTTCAACTGGACTTGGTTTTTTGTAACCCAGCATTCTGGAGGCAGAGGTAGGATTCTGTTTTCTAGGCCAGTTTAGCTACACGACAAGATCTTGTCAGAACGAAACAAAACACAGTGTACAAATAGAAAAGACCAAACACAGTTCACCCTTCTGAAAGGGTTTATCTTTCTGCTTTGGAAATTGGAGGTTTATGCATGGTTGGATGCTGGTGAGGGTCTTGTTAATGGCTACCATCTTGCTCTCACTGTGCACACATGGTCTCTCCTTGGCAAATGCCTGGGGGAGTGGATGGGAGAAGGCTAGCTCTTTTATGATTTCATAGACAGGTACCAAGTGCATCTTATGGGCCCTACCATTTATCACTTTATTTAAACTTAATGCCTCCCAAAGGCCTCATTTCTTTATGTCATTCCATTGGCATAATTTTGAAGGGCCACAATTCAGTCCACAGTACCCAGAAGGGTCTGCTATGCTCACTTCTCATCAGTACTCCATCTGAGCCCCTGGGTAACCAGTATTCTGATTTCTAGCACAATAGATTAGTTTTTTTCTGTTTTTAACTAGACTCATGTAGCTTGCCTCCTTCATTTTGAGAGGGAATCTTGCTGGTAGTATAGACTATAATTTGATCTTTTCCATTGCTGTATGATATACTAGGGTATATACCACCTTAAAAAACACAAAATGCAATAATTTGGGGTATACAGTGATTTTTAAATTATTTTGAGGGGGAAGGCTCTTAAGTTGTTGTTCTTTTTTTTTTTAATATTTATTTATTTATTATGTATACAATATTCTGTCTGTGTGTATATCTGCAGGCCAGAAGAGGGCACCAGACCTCATTACAGATGGTTATGAGCCACCATGTGGTTGCTGGGAATTGAACTCAGGACCTTTGGAAGAGCAGGCAGTGCTCTTAACCACTTGAGCCATCTCTCCAGCCCCCTCTTAAGTTGTTGTTACTGCCTAGTAAATCTATATTGTTTTTCTGATATTTAAAAAACATATGCACTTTTTCCAGGGGTCATGGTGTCTCTATGTGTACCTTTGAAACCTACTGTGCTCGATACTTTTATGTCACCTTGACACAGCTGGAGTTATCTGAGAGGAAGGAACCTCAAATAGCAAAATACTTCCATAAGATCAGCTGTAAAAAAGCCTGTAGGGCATTTTCTTAATTAGTGATTTATAGTGTGGGTGATGCCATCCCTGGGCTGGTGGTCCTGGATTCTATAAGAAAGCCGGCTGAGCAAGCCAGTAAGCAACACCCTCCATGGCCTCTGCCTCAGCTCCTGCCTCTAGGTTCCTGCCTGCTTGAGTTCCTTTGATGATGGACTGTGGTGTGGAATGGTAAGATGAATAAAACTTTCCTCACCAAGTTGCTTTGCTCATGGTGTTTTATCGCAGCAGTAGTAACCCTAACTAAGACACCTATCTTGGTTTACAGAAGGGTTTCTCAGCTTAGAAACTATTAATATTTTGGACCAATTCTTTGTGAGAGGTGTGTGTTATAGGATGTTCAGCAGAAACCCTGGCCTCCACTCTCTACATAACAATAATATGTCTTCTACTGAAATTGTGACATTCAAAAGTGTCTTAGTTAGGGTTTTATTGCTGTGAAGAGATACCATTACTATGGCAACTCATAAAGGAGAACTGGAACTGGCTTACAGTTTAGAGGGTTAGTTTATTATCGTCATGATGGGTGGCATGCAGGCAGACATGGAATTGGAAAAGGAGACTGAGCCACAGTGGGCATATCTTGAGCATATAAGTCCTCAGAGCCTGCCCCCACAGTGACACACTTCCTCTAAAAAGGCCAATAATGCTACTCCCTATAGGTCAAGCATTCAAACACATGAGTCTGTGAGGACCATTTCTATTCAACCCACCACAAAAAGTGACTCAGAACACTGACACATGGCCCTAGGAGGCAAAGTTATGTATAGGTGAGAACCAGTCAGGGGCCTTTAGACTGCCTTGGTCACCTGTCTGTTTACGCCAGCTGGAAGATGGAGCCTGCTTTATTCCTAGGGTAAAGAATTTGTGTCACCTCTAAAGTAGGACTGCTCCTTCTGAGGAGTTTAAAGGTGAGTCTAAAGACAGACGGTGTCTATGTGGCAGTGAGGGCAGTCGCTTAGAAATTACCCTGCACAGTGCAGTTCCAGAGTGAGAGGGTGGGTGTGGGGTGGAGCTCCTGGGGTCTGCTCTCGTGCTTTCTATTTCTAGCTAGGACTTTGCCCCAACAATCTGGAGTTCACCAGAAATTTCCTTATGTAAAGTCCTTAGAAAGTTCATTTGTGTTTTTGTGTGCTATTGGGTTACTCTCCTTGCTACCTGGAGATGAACTAATACAAGTGGCATTTTCTGACACTGTACATTCCTTACTGCAGACACCAAGTCTTCCTGGGCAGTGCTTACCCAGATCCTTTTCTGTGTGGGTTCCCCAGAAGACTATGTCTAGAGAATTATCCAACAACCTTGTTTTTAAGAGTACATGCACACATGTGTATCTGTGTGTAAATATAGGCTTACATACCATGGCGACATGTATGTTGGTCAGAGGACAGCCTCTGGTGTTGGTTCTCCCCTTCCACCATGTTTAAGATGGAGTCTTTGTTCTTTTTTCTGCTGAGTATGCCAGGCTAGCTTCTGAGAATTCTGTCTCTGCTTGCTGTCTCCCCTTAGGAATGCTGGGATTTTAGATGCTTGTGCTATTACAGACACTCTTACTAAGTATCAGGGTTCTACTTGGGTTCTGGGGATTTGAACTTAGGTCTTATGCTTGTGGGACAGTGTTCTGTTTCCCCAGATCCTCCTAGTTCCAATGTTTTACAGTTACACAAAACCATAATTAACATTTTTTTCAATTGCATTTTATTTTCGTATTATGTATGCACTCATTTGTGGTCACAAGTGCAAATGTGAACGTAATTGCAGCTGTGACTGCTTATGTGGAGGTCAAAGAACAGCCTTCAGGAGTTGGTTCTCTCCACCATGTGATCCCAGGGACTGAACTCAGACTGTCAGGTTTAGCTGCTAGCACCATTATCCCCTGAGCCATTTTACAGGTCCTTGGCTCCTAAAAATTATTTTTATTTTTGTTGAGTGTTTTGCTTACATGTATGTTGTGTACCACATGTGTGCCCAGTGCCCTCAAAGGCCAGAAGAGAGCCATGGATCCCCTGGAACTGCAGTTAGAGATGGTTGTGAGCCACCATTGTGTGCTGGGAATCAAACTCAGGTCCTCTGGAAGAACAGTAAGTGCTCTTAACCACTGAGCTGTCTCCTTACACCACCCCCATTAGGTTTATTATAATTCTTTTATGTGTATAAGTAGTTTTAAATTTTTTAAATTTTAATTTGTGTGTGTGTTAAGTGTTTTGACTGCATGTGCGAACGTGCACTACATGCATTTCTGGTGTCCAGTGAGGCCAGAGAGGGCTTGGATTCCCTGAAACTGGAGTTAATAGGTGGTTATGAACTGCCATGTGGGTGCTGAAATCCTCTTAACCATTGAGGGAACTATCCAGCCCTTTTTTCTTTTTAACTGTTTAAAGTTTTTAAAGTTAATTTTGCTATGTGGATTTGGCAGTTCATACATGTAATCCTAGCACTTGGGAGGCTGAGGCAGAAGGATCACCTTGTGTTTAAAACCACGCTGGGCCACTTAATAATTTCCAGACTAGTGGTTATAGAATTAATGAGATTCTGTGCAACAAAGAAACGAAACAAAAAATACTACTGCTTTTCTTTGTGGGTCGTGTCTCCCCCTGCACTACACACACACACATTTTTTTTCTCTATGTAGCCCTGACTGTTTTGGAACTCATTTTGTACACCAGGCTGGCCTTGAACTCAGAAATCTAGCTGCCTGCTATGTATAAATTTCCCATTGTGTGCATGTGTGTGTGCGCCTGTGTGTGCGCGTGTGTGCATGTGTGTGCGTGTGTGTGTGCATGTGTGTGTGCACGCATGGTTTTTTGGAGGCTAGAAGTCAGTGTTGGTTGTCTTCTTTTTACTACTTTCCATTTTATTCTTTGAGACTTATGTTTCAACTTGGATCTTGTGCATTTGCCTAGACTGACTGGTAGGGCAGAGTGCTTCCTTCCCCTAATCCTTACTTCCTCATTTCCCAGTGCTGGGAATGAAGGTATATACCACTAGGCCTGGCTTTTTAAGTGGTTGTTGGGGGGGGGGGGGGGGGAGGTCCAGAATCAGATCCACATGTTTGCGTAGCAGGCACATTCTTTATCCACCAGTCCATCTTCCTAACTCCCAATGTCTGTCTTTGACAATATCTCCCAAAATATAGTAGTGCTAATTGCCTTTTTTTTTTTTAAGGGTGGACGATCTTTGTGGTTGAAAGAGATAGTATTTGGGGTACATGATAAAATTAGAATTATGCTGGTACTGAGTACTGTTTGATTATATAGATGTGAGTTGTGATTTGAATGAGATGTCCCTCCATAGTTGTGAGCATTTAAATACTTGGTCCCCAATTGATGGCACTGTTTAGAAGGAAGTATGTCACTGGAGGTGGGCTTTGAGGTTTATTTTTATTTTTTGTGTGGGAATGTTTTTCTGAATGTATGTTTGTGCACCATGTGCATGCATACAGTGCCCATGGTGGCCAGAAGGGACATCAGATCTCCTGGGCTGGAGTTATATGCTGTTGTGAGCCACCATGTGGGAACTAATAATTGAGCCCAAGTTCTCTGGAAGAACAGTGAATGTTCTTAACCTCTGAGCCATCTCTCCAGCCCCTCATTTAATCTTTTACTTAAAAGCACTGGGGATCAGAACCAGGACTGTGTGTGCTAGAGAAGTGCTTTACCCTGAGTTGCATCCCCAGCCTTCATTTGCACCTGTTTACACTATTAGAGCCTAGTGCATGTGTGACTTAGCCAGGTGCTTAGCACTAGCATCAAACCATGACTTACCAGTTTAGACACACTTCCAGGATTAGAAAAGCTGCGAAGGGTTTTCATGTCTTTAAATCATTGAAAAGACTCTAAAAGGATAATATTTCATGTTAAAGTAATATGAAATTCAAACTGTAACATATGTTATTAAGTTTTGCTGGCAAGCAGACATGCTTACTTGCTTGCATGTTCTCTGTGGCTATTGTCAAGCTACAGTGACAATGTTGAGTAGTGACAGAGACTGGCCTACGAAGCCTGAGATAATCGTTCCCTTTCCCTTGCTTCTAGGAGACTAGCCACACTTGAGCTGGCTAGCTCTGAGGTCTTTTATGCTTCCCTTTGTTTCTTCTCAGTTTGGAGGTTCTGAAGACTCTGGTCTCTGGAATGTGTTCTGGGAAGAACAGGTTCAAAACAGAGCTACTGAATAGTAGCTATTTCTGGGATGACACAATGGTCCTTTTTGCTTTTGAGAATGTTATGTAGTCCAGGTTGGCCGCAAACTGTAGCTATATTACTTTTCTGGTTGCTGTGGCACAGTACTGTGATGAAAGCAATGTGAGTGAGGTTTCTCCGGGCTCTCAGTTTGGTGGAGAAGTCATGATGGCAGGAACTGAGGGCTGGTCACTGCATCTGCAGTCAGGAAGAAGAATGAATACTGTGTTTCACTGGCTTTCTCCTTTTCACTTAGTACAGGATCTCAGGCCATGGAGATGTATCACCCATATTTAGGTTGGGTCTGGCTGCCTCAGTTAACCCACTGTAGATAGTTCGTCTCTGAAATACCCAGACACTGACCTAATCCAGACGATCCCTCAAAGGTGTGTCCCGAAACTTGCATCCTAGATGACTATACATCCTTTCAGTTGGTAATCAATAGCCAAGGGTGCTTTGGATTCCTCATCCTCCTGCCTCCAAATGCTTAGATTATAGGCACGTGCCAGCCATGCTCCATGTAGTAGTCTTTAAATAACTCGGTGAACCCTCAGTTTGGGAGTTGTCATAAGGCCCGGTAGGTGAAAAGGAGTATTCTGCTTGTGGATGGGACTTAAAAGCAAAAGGAGAGAAACCAGTAAGCTAGTAGTACCAGAAACAGGTGAGAACGTTTTTATACAACAAGCAGAAATATCTTGAGACCAAGATTGAGGCCACTTAGAAGACTGCTAAAGGTCCCATTTTATGAGGACACTGACTTAGAATGGTTTAGAAGTGCTCAGTAGTTTGAATATTTAGATTTCTGCTCTTTTCTGATTTGATTATTTAACGTGGTTACTTTGAGAAAATATGGAAATGACCATGTTGTTTCATAATTAAAATTCCACGTTTTATTGCACCTGAATTGAAATAACTGAACTATTTTCACTATCTTTATATAATGACTTCATTTTACCATATATGCATTGTATGGCAGTTTTACTTAATTTTCTGCTTGCTGTGACCAAATAACCTGGCAAGAGATAGTTTAAAGGAGAGAGTTCATTCTATGTCTGGCTGGGTATGTCAGTTTGCCACAAGCTAGAGTCATCAGAGGGGAGGGAGTCTCAATTTGGAAAATGCCTCCATATGATAGAGCTGAAGGCCTTTTCTTTTTTCTTTTTACTTAACCATCAGTCTTTTATTAGATACTAGATCACTGTTAATTTTTCACACATTAAAATAAAATGATAGTGATAGTTTAGCACATAAATCTTGATGCCACTGAATATTTCTCTTTATTCTGGCTGCTGAATATTTCTTTAACAATATATTTCTAGCTATTGCTCTGGCAAACACATAGTTTCTATTGATTACCAAATTGACAGGATCTAAAATCATGTAGGAGACAGATTAGTGGGCATGTCTGTGAGGGATCTTCCGTATCACATTGATTCGAGGTGGCAGTTGTTTCACTCATTCCACAGAGGATCTAGATTGGATCTTCAGGTTTACATTGCCAGGGCTGAGCCACCTAGCTGATGCTAAATGTCTGTATTTGAAAAAATGCATCATATACCTTAAAAACATTCATTCATTTATATTTTATTTTATTTTTGGTTTTTCGAGAAAGGGTTTCTCTGTGGTTTTGGAGCCTGTCCTGGAACTAGCTCTTGTAGACCAGGCTGGTCTCGAACTCACAGAGATCCGCCTGCCTCTGCCTCCCGAGTGCTGGGATTAAAGGCGTGCGCCACCACCGCCCGGCTTTATATTTTATTTTATAGATGTTTAGCTTACATGTATGTCTGTGCACCATGTGTTTGCCTGGTGCTGATGGAGAGGTAACTAGAAGAGGGTGTTATATCCCTGGAACTGGAGTTACAGATGGTTATGAGCTGTGTAGGCATTTTCTTAATTAGTGATGGATAGGGGATGGGGAGGGCCCAGCCCACTGTGGGTGCTACTATACCTGGACTGGTTGCTGAGTTCTATAAGAAAGCAGGATAAGCAAGCCAGAGAGAGCAAGCCAGTAAGCAGCACCCCTCCACAGCCTCTACATCAGCTCCTGCCTCCAGGTTCCTGACCTGTTTGGGTTCCTGTCCTGGCTTCCTTTAATGATGAACAGTGATGTGGAAGTGTAAGCCAAATAAACCCTTTCCTCCCCAACTTGCTTTGGTCATGGTGCTTCGTCTCTGCAGTAGAAGCCCTAACTGAGACATTCATTGTCTGAGAGCTGCATCCCATCATGCCAGGGAAGGCATGCTATCAGGAACTTTGCAGTCACAAGCCAGGGCTTGAGTGAATAGACTGAGGCTGGTCTTTACCTGCTGAAGTGCCACAATGTGCTCTAACAAGCACCACTACCCGCGACCAAGTGGTCAGACACATCTCTGTTGGGAGCATTTCACATTCAAACCACATGTACTTGTATCCACCTCTTTTAAGAATATTGATGTGCCCCATGGTGCATACATTGTTTAGACATTGAATGGCAGGTGAATGCAATGCAAGCCAGCATGAGAAATTATGAACTTCAGTTATTTTCTCAGCATCTGTTGACCCACCCTGTGGTCAACAAGACTAAGTCTTGAGGTTCAAAGGATCTGAGTGAGGTACTAGGAGACCCCAGACCTTTGAGCCTGGAGTAGTGCAAACAAAGCACTTCTTATTTTTATTATTAAAGCAAGCACAACATGAGGTGATGTTTACAGTTAGCTTATGCAAATACAAGTACCATGGGGGAATGTACCTGGTGTTGTGTCTTACCATCTTTGGTTATGTGAAAAGAACCAAGAACAATCCTCCCAGGCCTTTGCCTTTCCTACAGAGATAATGTGGACATGCCAGGCATTTCCTTTATGTTCCTGTTTTTTTAAAAATTAATTTAAAATTAAAGGTGTGTGCCACTACTGCCTGGCTAGTTTTAGTGTTTTTAAAGAATTATTTAGGGAGCTGGAAAGATGGCTCAGAGGTTAAGAGCATTGCTTGCTCTTCCAAAGGTCCTGAGTTCAATTCCCAGCAACCACATGGTGGCTCACAACCATCTGTAATGGGGTCTGGTGCCCTCTTTTGGCCTGCAGGCATACACACAGATAGAATATTATATACATAATAAATAAATAAATAAATAAATATTAAAAGAATTATTTATTTTTAAATTTATGTGTGCTTTTGGTTTAAGACTTCCAGTGGATATTGTGTGCTGGCATTGCGGTGCACACCTTTAATCTCAGCACTCAGGAGGCAGAGACTGGCAGATCTCTGAGTTTGAAGCCAGCCTGGTCTACAGAGTGAGTTCCAGGAAAGACATGGCTGCACAAAGAAACCATGTCTTGCAAAACAAAACAAAAGCAAAAAAAAAAAAAAAAAAAAAGAACCCCAAATACAAAATAGTTTCTTTCAGAGTATCATATTGAAAACATTTTGGTTTTCTTCATGAAGTTCTAAGTTGACTTTAATCTTTAACAAAAATCATTTACACTGTAAGTCTTTAAACTTCCTAGAAAATTATGCACACACATACACACACAGTACAGTTCACTGTACCTGACTATCACTGCTTGTGGGAGAATGAAGATGGCAGAACTAAAAGTTTCAGTCTCTTCTCACCACCGCTTGGCACTATTTTTGTTTTAACCTTGCAACCTGCCTTTAAATTTAATGCCCTTTAATGCTCGTCTTAAAAACTGCTTTACCTGAGGAATCAAGTTTGAAAAATCTCAGCATGCATCTCACAACCCCTGTAACTCAATCCCCAGGGGATCCAAAGCCCTCATCTACCCACATAGTAAACACTCAC
Source organism: Microtus oregoni (assembly GCF_018167655.1). Taxonomy (NCBI): domain Eukaryota; kingdom Metazoa; phylum Chordata; class Mammalia; order Rodentia; family Cricetidae; genus Microtus; species Microtus oregoni. The sequence continues at coordinate 57,362,709 of NW_024543063.1, read as the reverse complement.
ATAGATACACAAACACACACGTCAAAATAAGTCATTGTTTGTTTTTTCAAGACAGGGTTTCTCTGTGTTAACAGCCCTGGCTGTATTGAAACTCACTTTGTAGACCAGACTGGCCTTGAATTCAGAGATCCACCTGCCTCTACCTTCTGAGTGCTGGGATTAAAGGTGGGCACCATGCATGGCAAATAGCAGCACTTTCTTAAACGATTTTTTTTATGTGTATGTTTGTTTTGCCTGCATGTATGTCTGTGCACTATATGTATGCAGTTCCCTCAGGCCAGAAGAGGGTCTCGGATCCCCTGAAACTGGAGTTAGAGTTGGTTTAGAGCTGACATGTGGGTCCTGGGCAGCCAGTGCTCTTAACCAGCTGCTGATCAGCTGTATGTGTATGTGTGTTTGTATGTATTTGTGGAGTCATAACATACCACGTGTGGAGGGCAGAGGAAAACTTGCAGGGGTTGTTTTTGGAGTCAGTTCCCTCTTTCCACCATGTGGGTCTCAAGAATTGAAAGCTGATCGCAATAGCAAATGCACCCCACCTCTTCAGCCATCTTCTGAAGCCATGGAGCAACACTCTTGACAGCACTTTCCATTGGTTGTTAGAGAAGCAGGTGGCTTTGTCATTTATGCTTACTCTAAGTAAGGTGCCATTATAAATGTAACTACTGTTAGTAGCTGCAGTAACAAGTAAGATGTCCTACGGAATGAGGCCTTCAGTTACCTTGTGAGGTTGTGTAAATGAAGACCAGGCATGAATAATAAAAGAAAATCTTGTATGTTAATGAAGACATGGTTGTGTCAGAATAAAGTGAGGCCGAGTTAGAAGATACATGGCATTCCTCTGGTCTCAGGTCAGCCAAATCATTGCAGGGTGTGTGCTGGGTTTATATCTGAGTTTCCATGGTTTGGAGTTACCATGAAAATCCTATGACATAAGGCCTTAGGTTATAGCAATTCCTTCTTAATGAGGCCTTCTTCCCTCAAGATAAATGGAGAGATTGGAAGTATAGAGGGATTGTTCTTTAGGCTTTCTGGAACTTGCTGCACTGATAACTCATTTCCTTACCTGCTTTGGATTTGCAGGAGGAGGTAGGAACTCTGGCCTGTGGCTTAATATGGCTTGTCTTTGACCTGCTGGTGAAATCAGTATGCACAGAAATGATCTGTCCGCAGTCTGACTCATTTTCTGTCAGGCTTGTTCTTGAGCTGTGTTCAGGAACACCTCCTGTTGTTGATGAACTGTGTCCCTTTCAGTTTACGAAAAGTCCTGGAGGTTTATTAATCTTGTAACAGATTGAAGCAGCGATGGAAACCTCTCTCCTCCTTGACGTAGCTCTTTTTTCTTTCATGTAGCACCTGCATCTCCAATGGATACTGAAGGGTTTGGTGAGCTCCTTCAGCAGGCTGAACAGCTTGCTGCTGAGACCGAAGGTATCTCTGAGCTTCCACACGTGGAACGGAATTTACAGGAGATCCAGCAAGCGGGTGAGCGCCTGCGTTCCCGTACCCTCACACGCACATCCCAGGAGACAGCAGATGTCAAGGCGTGAGTATTGGTGGGGAGGTGCTGTTGGCTGGGTAGTTTGGGGGCAGGAACAGTTTCTTCTATGGCAGTCACAACTGACTCTCTGAGTCAGGAACTGCCTCTCTCAGGTTTTAGAGTTCCAGCCACAAAACTGCACGAGAGCCCAGATCATCTGCAGAGGTGTGAAGGTGAAGTGGGTGGAAGAGTTTTCTGTATAAAATGCTCTCAGTAGTTCCTGCTTGGGTCCATGGCTTTTGAGCCGTAAATAGCCTCTTTGAGTGTGTTAGATGTGGGCCGTGCACAGAAGTGCTGCCTAAAGTACTCAGCTCTGAACAGTTTTCAAGGGTGATTGGAAAAATTGATGAATGGTCAGTGAGGAGAAGCCATCAAGTGAGGAGTGATTCTGTCTGTTCGTTGCCAGTGACCCCAGGGCTGCCTCTGAAAGGCCTTCAGCTGATTGTACAGCAGGAAGGTGGGCAAGCCCCAGGAGAACAAAAGTTGGAGGAAAAATGCTGACTGGCGGGGTCATACAGCATAGCAGGATAGGATGATGGAGTGTGCAGAGGATCCTGGTTGGGCAAAACAAAAACCCAATGAAAATTCAAAACCAAACGCTTTCTTTGAGAAATGTGATTTAATGGTTATTGATTGTGTTTTAGAAACTTCCTTACACATTAAGTCTTTGCATCAAGACTGATCCCTATATTATAGTTGAACAGCAAAGGTTCAGAGAGGGCTGGTAACTTGCTTAGGTTACATACACAGCAGGTGAGTGGTGAGCCAAGATTCAAACCCAGTGAGACTGAGTCCAGAATTTCTGTATTTCTGGAAGGGGCTTGGAGAGAGAAGGTTGAAGAGGGTGCTTGTAGTGAGCTTTTGGCAGGTTCAGAAAGTCGCAAAGATTATGTATAATTCAGGAAAATGTTGGTTTAGTTCTCATTCTGTGAACGTGAGAAAGACTGGTGCTAATGAGAGGCATTGTCTTAGGTATTTAGTAAATGGAAGGCTGCGTTCCTTTCCTATCTGAGAACTGAGCGTCTGGTTGCTCTTTGGAGTCAGTAGTATGCTGTGTACGTTCTGTAACCTTCTCTAGAGTATTATTTTTTATTTATTTTTATTTATTTTTTTAAAATATTTATTTATTTATTATGTATACAATATTCTGTCTGTGTGTATGTCTGCAGGCCAGAAGAGGGCACCAGACCTCATTACAGATGGTTGTGAGCCACCATGTGGTTGCTGGGAATTGAACTCAGGACCTTTGGAAGAGCAGCCAGTGCTCTTAACCACTGAGCCATCTCTCCAGCCCCCTAGAGTATTATTTTTTAAAATACTAGTTTTGATTCTGTTGACATTAATAAAGACAAGTCAGATGAACTGTGGCAATTTTTTTGTGCTTGTGTTTATTTGTTTGTTGTTTTTTTGAACTATCTAGCCTTGTAGCAAAATGCTGCCCATAGCTAACCTACCCTGAACTTCCAGCAACCAACCAGCCTGTAGATATTTCTCTTAACTTGCCTTCCTGGTAGGCTCCAAACTTCTGTTCCTGACTGCTTGCAGTTGCCCTAATTTAAGCAGGCAGCCTCTGCTTGTGCAAAGATGCTACAGGAGCAAAAGCCCATGGATACCCGCTGAGTTGCTATAGTTATAATTTAATTGCATCAGCCTTACAGCCCATTAAGAGCAAAAAGGGAAAATGTTTTCTTGGTAACAATTATCACTTATATTCTCTTTCTTGTAAATTTCCATTCTTCCTTGTCTCTTCTACCTTAAATCCATTATTTTTGGGAGGAGGAAGTTGGAACATTGAAAGAATGGATATAGGGTGGGGCAGGAGCTTAAAAAGAAACCAGAGGGCTGATGACTGTATTTTTCCATCTTCTTGATAGGCAGGGACACAAAGTATGATGTGAATATTTTAGTGCCTGCTGGATGAGGGCAGAACAGAGAACTGAGTAGGATTTTTTGTTGTTGTTGTTGTTACATGAATTAAGTTTTGAAAGAAAATTCTGTCTTTAAGGTCTTAGTTGGGATTGTAGATTTAAGTCTGACCTGAGTTCTGTGATTTTTTTTTTAATTTTTAAAAAAATTATTATATGTGTATGGGTGTTTTGCCTGCACCACACGCATTTTTATTTCTAAAGGAACAGACTTTTTTAAATTAAATCTTACAATTTCCAACTGGCCTACAACACACTACTCTCCTGCCTTGGCCTTCTGAGTAGCTGGGATTATAGGTGTGTGCCAGTACTTCCAGCTCTAAGGAACAGATTTGGTGCCATTTTTGTATGTGTGTTCTTGATCTTTTAAAATTGTGGAGTTTTTTCACCACACAAAGAGAATATGCCTGGTGTATATAAAGCAGGGTTTGCAGACTGTGGCCCATGAGCCTGCTACCTGTTACATCTTACTGGAACATGGCCTTGCTTGTTTTATATATTGACTGTGTGATTTTTTTTGCATAGCAGAGCTGAGTGATTGCAATAGATTAAATGGTCTGCAAACTGAAATGTTTGCTGTCTGTTTCTTACAATATAATCTTACGCCACGTGAGAGTAATCGAGTAAATGAACACCCACGTGTATATTTCCATTAAAATACAGAATATTATCACTGTCAGTGAGTGTCCTTCATCATTTGTCTCCCCACGGTTTTCAGCGGAAGTAGACCTGTAATGAGGAGGTGGTGGGCTGTGTTCCGCCCAGACCCCAAAATAACAGCACACAAACTGTGTTTTTTTTTTTTTTTTTTTTGTTTTTGTTTTTCGAGACAGGGTTTCTCTGTGGCTTTGGAACCTGTCCTGGAACTAGCTCTGTAGACCAGGCTGGTCTCGAACTCACAGAGATCCGCCTGCCTCTGCCTCCCGAGTGCTGGGATTAAAGGCGTGCGCCACCATCGCCCGGCTACAAACTGTATTCTTTTAAACACTGCCCGACCAGTTAGTTCTAGCCTCTTATCGGCTACTTCTCACATCTTGATTAACCCGTTTCTAATAATCTGTGTAGCACCATGAGGTGGTGGCTTACCGGCAAAGTTCAGCATGTCTGATCTGGCGGCTGGCTCCATGGCATCTGACCTACTATGCTTTCTTTCTCCCAGCGTTCTGTTCTGTCTACTCCACCTATCTAAATCCTGCCCTATCAAAAAGCCAAGGCAGTTTCTTTATTAACCAGTGAGAGTAACACATAGACAGATGACCCTCCTCCATCATAGACCAATGGACTTTTTTCATTAAACCTGAAGCCAAACAACCTAGAGATGTACAAAGAAAAAAAATGGTGATCACTCTTTTCCCCTAACCTTATCCTCCAAGTTATTAATTTGCCTAATCTTTTATAATGTTCTCCATATCATGCAAAGTATATGCTAACACAGTTTGGCCAAAGCTCCATAGTAAATAAAAATTTTCTTGTGATAATTCCATGAAACTTCTTTTTGGCCACTTTGTGTTTATTAGGTACAGTGTTGTCATTTAACAGGAAGTCAACCCAGTGAAAGCAGTGCCGTCTCTATTCTCTTAAGGAAAGTCAGATAGTAAGTGGGCAACAGGATTCAAATTTAGCTTGATCAATAGAAATCCCTTTTGGCATTTGCTATAAGGTACTTTCTGTTCCCAGAGAATTGATGTCATTACTCTCCTGACTTTATTATCAAAGTTTGAAAAGTAGGAGAGGTAGGGATTTATGTTCATGGTTGGAAATAAATATATTTAAGATTTTTCAGTGAGTAAATTGTAGGTGAGGTTTGATACCCTGCCCCCCACTTCTTTTCCTCTTTGTTCTTTGTATGTACTGGGAACAGCTTTTGTTTCTTCTCTTTTGGGACTCTGGAGTGTGAATCCATCTTCTGTGACTTTCTGATTGTGTAGAGCTGTCCTGACTTTTATTATTGGGGCCAGTCAGAGGAAGGGGACTTTGGGACTTTTCTACCCTTAAGAGCCAAATGTTGGGCTAGAGGTATAGCTTAGCAGTAGAGTTCTATCATACAAAAAGTTGCTGGTATAACCATCCCTACCTAAGTCCCCACTTCTGCCATAAATCTTTCTCTCTTCCTTCTCCTCCTCCCTTATCAACATTTCTGCATAGACAGAGCATAAGCTATATGATGCATAGTTCTTGTAGGTGCCACTTAGATGACCATTCTCTTCAGTTCCTTTTATGTTGTCCAGGCTCTCCTGTAGCTATATAAGTAATTCAAACTGGCCAGGAATTCTTGGTCCCCTTTCTTACTTCTACAGTCCTGAAATTAAAAGTATGAGCTGTCATATCTGTCTCAAAAGTTGGTTTTTCTTTGATTTTTAATTTTTAAAAAAGTTTTGGTTTGGTTTGGTTTTGGTTTTTTGAGACAGGGTTTCTCTGACTGTCCTGGAACTCACTCTAAAGACCAGGCTGGCCTCAACTCAGAGATCCACCCGCCTCTGCCTCCCGAGTGCTGGGATTAAAGGTGTGCACTACCACCGCCCGGCCAACTACATGATCTTTACTACTCCTAAATTACAAGTGAAGAAACTGAGGCTCTTGGCTCCCACTCTAGAAGAATGAGCTCTTACCCACAGAGCCATCTCTCCAGCCCCCAAAAAGACAGAAAAAAAAAGACTGATGCTTAAATTTCGAAACTTACTAGAAAGCCACAATAAATTGCCAGGTGTGGTCATCCATATCTATAATCTCAGCACTGAGGCGCCTAAAGTGGGATAGTGAGTTCATGGTCTTCCTGCCTTACATAGTGAGTTCCAAGACCAACCTGGAATTTGTAATATGACCCTGTGTTTATAAACAAAAACCACACTAATCAAGATTATGTGACATGAGGATGGATAAATAGATTGTTGAAATATAGTGGTTGTGTTCTTCCTGAGGACTTGGGTTCAGTTTCTAGTACCCACATGGTGACTCATAACTGTCTGTAACTCCAGGTCCAGGGGATCTCCCACCCTAATTTGGCCTTTAGATGCACCAGGCACTCATGTGACGCACATACATACAAGCACACAAAACCCTTATAAACATAAAATAAATCTAAAAATGTCAGTAGTATGTAGTATCTATGATCTTAAAACAGCTCTAAGAATTTTGGATTTTTCCTCTACTCTTATTAAAACATAACAGCTATAATTCTAGAATTGCATGTCTAAAAAGTTTATTTGATTATGTATGATTTTCCCCCCAATAAAGGTGTTCATACTGTTGAACAAGAAAAGAGTAGTCTTTTTCAACAAATGAGGTTGGGGTAACTGGATGTCTGTATGTAAAGGAATAAAGTTGGCCCTTATCTCATTCTACACACAAGCACTAATTCTAGCCGGACTGTAGGTGTAAATATAAGAACTAAAATTATAAGATTCTTAGAAGAAAATGTGGGTATAAGTTTTCCTGGCCTCAAGAGATATGGATGTAGCTCACTGGGTAGAGTGCTTGCCTAGCATGCACAAGGCCCTGGGTTTAGTCCCTCGCTCACTTAAATGTTGTGGCCATGGTGACTTGAATGAGAACGGCCCCCATAGGCTCACATATTTGAATGCATAGTTCTCAGTTGGACTGTTTAGGAAGAATTAGGAGGTGTCACTGGGGGTGGACTCACACCAGGTCCAGTCTTCCATTGTTGCTGCCTACAGATCTGGATGTAAGCTCTCCACTGTTGCTTCAGCGCCATGACTCCATGTCTGCTGCTATGCTCTTCACCATGATGGCCATGGACTGACCTGAAACTGTAAGAAAACCCCCAGTTAAATGCTTCCTTTTATAAGTTGCCTGGTCATGGTGCCTCTTCATAGCAGTAGAACTTAGTTATGACTAAGACATGCCTATAATTTTAGCACTCTAGAGGGGGGAGGCATGAGAGTCAGAAATTCAAGGTCATCCTTGTCTGCACAAGTTCAAGATCAGTCAGGGCTACCTGGGCTTCAAAAGCAAACCAACAAATATTCTTGGCCTTAGATTTGGCTATCTAGGATATTAGGCCAATAGGATATATCAGAAGAAAAAAAAGATCAGTTCAGTTTTATCAAAATGAAACATTTGTGCTTCAAATGCAACTGTCAAGAAAGAAATATGTTTTAGGGGAAAACATTTTCTATTAGGCTGAGTAACTTTGTGGTGGTTTTAAAGAAACAGGCCCCACAGGGAGTGGCACTATTAGGAGGTGTAGCCTTGTTGGAAGAAGTGTGTGACTGTTGGGGTAGATTCTGGGGTCTCCTTTGCTCCAGCTACTCTCAGAGTGGTAGACAGTTCCATTTGCCTGTAGCTCAAGATGTAGAACTCTCAGCTCCTCCAGCTCCATGCCTTCCTGCATGCCACCCTGTTTCCCACCATGATGATAATGCACTAAACTCTGAAACTGTATGCTAGCCTTAATTAAATGTTTTCATTTGTAAGAGTTGCTATATGATGGCATGTACCATTAATCCCAGCACCTGGAGGCAGAGGCAAGTGGATTTCTGTGGGTTTGAGGCCAGCCTGGTCTACAGAGTGAGTTCCAGAACAGGCTCCAAAGCTGCAGCGAAATCTTGTCTCCAAAAAAACAAAAACACAACACAACAACAACAAAAAAAAAAACCCAAATTACTATGGTTATGGTGTCTCCTAAGAGCAATAGAAACCCTAGCTAAGACAAACTAGTTTTTTTTAAATATTTATTTATTTATTTATTTATTTATTTATTTATTTATTATGTATGCAATATTCTTTCTGTGTGTGTGCCTGAAGGCCAGAAGAGGGCACCAGACCTCATTACAGATGGTTGTGAGCCACCATGTGGTTGCTGGGAATTGAACTCAGGACCTTTGGAAGAGCAGGCAATGCTCTTAACCACTGAGCCATCTCTCCAGCCCCTAAGACAAACTCGTATCAGAGCTTTTAAAAATTTATTGAGTCTGTGTGAGCGTGTGTCTGTGTCTGTGTTTGTGCATGTGCACGTGTATATGTATGTTTGCATGAGAGTTAGAGGACAACTTGCCAGGGATCAAACTTAGGTTGAGCTTGGTGGCAAGAACAGTCAGTGGGTACACTGAACCAACTCACTGTAGTTGGGTTTTGTTGTTTTTAACCCTTTTGCACTTTTGGGGACCCGCCACCCAGTCCCCAATTTAATCACACGGAGGCTATTGTTACTTTTAAATACCCGGCCTTGCCAGGCAGTGGTGGCGCATGCCTTTAATCCCAGAGGCAGGCAGATCTTTGTGAGTTCGAGACCAACCTGGTCTACAAGAGCTAGTTCCAGGACAGGCTCCAAAGCTACAGAGAAATCCTGTCTCGAAAAACCAAAAAAAAAAAAAAAAAAAAGGCCCAGCCTTAGCTTGACTTAATACTAGCCAGCTTTTCTTAACTTAAATTATCCTGTCTATCTTTTCAGTCTGGGCTTTTATCTTTCTCTATTCTGTTTACCTTTCTTTACTTCTTACTCCATAGCTGGTTGTGTGGCTGGGTGGCTGGCCCCTTGAGTCCTCTTCTCTTGCTCCTCTTCTTTATTCTCTCTGCCTATCCTTTCTCCTGCCTGGCCATTGTTTGTTCAACTCTTTCTTAGACCAGTCAGCTGTTTTAGGCAGGCAAAGTAACACAGCTTTACACAGTTAAACAAATGCAGCATAAGAGATGCAACACATATTTGCATCGTTAAACAAATGGAACACATCTTAAAATAATATTCTATAACAACTCACTGGCCCATGTTTTCTTTCATTTTAGTCTTTTAGAATTTATTCATAAAAAGACAACTTAATTTTACGATGGCATAAGATCATTGTCCAATAAGTGCCAGATACAGTGTGATACCGCTTCAGGATGGTTCTAACCAAAAGTACTTCTAATAGTGTTGGTGAGAATGTGCAGAAAGTTGAAAGAATCTGGGTGAGTCTTTCTTCATACACTGTTGGTAGGTTTGCCTCTTTGGAAGATAGTTCAGAGTTGTTACCACATAACCCAGTGATTCTGTTTTTAGGTATAAATCCAAGAGATGTAAATGTGTCTACACAAAACTTGTACATGAATTTTAATGGCAGGTGTCGGCCAGCTGATAAATAGATGCACAGAATGTGGCATAACCGTGTAATGGGATCTGATTTGGCAAGAAAAGGGCATTAGGTATGCTTATGCTTAATGATTTAACATATGCTCTACACGGATAACCCTAAGAGTATAAGTAAAAGAAACTGGTTACAAAAGATTACATATTGTATGATTGTGTTTGAGTGATTTCCAGAATAGGCAAATCTGCAGGAAAAGAAAAATAAATGAGGGCTGCCATATTTAGGGGGTATTAAATGGGGAAATGGAAACTGATTACTGATGAGTAGAGATTTTCTTTTAGCAGCAATGAAAATGTCCTAAAATTAATTATAGTGATGATTGAATAGCCCTGAGTATACTTAAAAAGTTTCCACTGAATATTATACTGTTAATGGATGGATTGTATAGTAAGAAAATTATATCACAAGCTCTTTTTTAAAGAGTAAATGATACGAGCTGGTGAGATGGCTGAGCCATTAAAGACTAGGCCCACAACCAAAAAGAGTACATATTTGCTGACTTTAAAAAAGGAAATGCTTTGAAAATACTTAAGATTTGTCTAAATTGAACATGGTTAAGACAGACAGGGAAATGACTATCACGAAGGAGGTTCCCCCCCACACCCAGATCCCTAAAAACAGGAGACATGGTATTCCATATAGCTATACTCACCAAGTGAGTACTGGGATTGTTGGGGACCCAGATGGGTCGGTCATACTGTTGAAGGGCTTGATCCAGAATGCTGTAATCTCAAAAGTTGAAACCTTGAAATCCTCAGTTCCCCAAACTATAATCCTGGTAGTTGGAAAGACTGCCTCACGAGAAAGGTACAAAGCCAAGCTCTTGAGAAAGATTGGGCTTGCACTACAGTGATGATGACAGCCTCACTTAAAAATGCGTCATTCGTCAGCATTTGCATTCATTTCAGCTGATAAAATTCCAGGAGGTTTTAATAAATGAAAGCCACAATTGCCGAAAGAAGCCAGCAGCTACTAACTGCCTCAAAAATAATTATGTGTGTGGTAGTCCATACCTCTTGATGGAAGTGTGACCAGAACAAATAGCAACAAAACAGTGGCTCCTGCATCTGATCAGACCTCTAGCACTTGTTTTGAATTTATCTTTTTATCAGTAATTATAAGTGACAACCACACGATTTTTTTGAAGTGATTATCATCAGACTCTATCCCAGAGCTGTTGAATCAAAACCAGCATTTTAACAAATCAGGTGATTCATATGAGTAATTAAATCTGAGTTACATTGTTTTACAGGACACATCCAAACTCTTCCACAAAGATATTAGAAGGGAAAAAAAAATGAGATAGAGGGGAAAACCTATAAAGAAAAAAAGATTTAGAAAGCATCCCAGTCATCTACAAGGTCTTATTTGGCACTCTTTCAGATGAACACAGATTTTCAAATTATGAAACAATTGGAAAGTATCTTCAATCTACCATAATCTATTTCAAAATAATCTGAGTGGTAGAGGAAAATAGGTAGAACAAGTGGGATAGGATTGATCATATCTGTGGATTGTTGAAGCTGAGTGATAGGTACAAAGAAATTCAACATTTTAATTTTGTGTTCTAATTACTTTAAAAAAAAAAACAGCCAGAAAAGAGAGACTGACTAGGATAATATAGTCTTAAAGGAAGTGTTGGTGAGGATGTGGAAATTGTGTATTCCTGGTGGGGGTACAAAATGGTGAAGCTACTTTTGAAAATGGTCCAAGTTCCTCACAAAATTCTTATTTAATCCAACAGCTCTGTTCCAAGGTCTATATCTAAGAGAAATATAAACATTCAGGCAAAACCTGTGTGTAGGTGTTCTGAGCCACATTTTTCACGAGAGTGAGAACCTTAGAAGCAGCCCAAATGCCCACTGATTGAATAAATTGATACATAAAATGCGGTATAGTATAAAATACAATGAATTTTTTTTTTTTTTTTTTTTGGTTTTTCAAGACAGGGTTTCTCTGTGGCTTTGGAGCCTGTCCTGGAACTAGCTCTGTAGACCAGGCTGGTCTCGAACTCACAGAGATCCACCTGCCTCTGCCTCCCGAGTGCTGGGATTAAAGGCGTGCGCCACCATCGCCCGGCTACAATGAATTTTTAATATATACCCTGGGTAGATGACCCTCAAAAACATTTCATTAAGAGAAAGACACCAGTCATAAAAGACTATGGTATTTTTCCATTTACATGTGTTGTCAAGGTCTCACAGGTGAAAAGGGAAGCATTTCTCATGATAGGGCCTTCTTTTGGGGATGATGAAAATTTTCTAAAATTGCTGATGGTGATGGTCATATACTTCTATCTATACGAAGATATTTAAATTACTAAATTGTACATAAACTAACTGATGAGTTTTGCGGTAAGCAAATTCGTATCAGTAGAACTGGTGCAAAAGGAGGGAGAGTATTATACTAATATTTTTCTTTGCCCAGGAGTAATCAAATTAGGTCTTTGGGAAGAAGTCTTTGTAGGTGATTCTGATGTGCCACCAGGCGAGAAGCACTGAAGAAGGACTGTGAGGAGAGAGATGTCAGATATGTCAGCTTAGAAGGGAAGCCTCAGGGATGGTGTCCTAGTTGACCCAAAGGAATTAATAGTCTACAGGGAAGAATTGTCTGAATTAGCATAATTTATTCTATCATTTTTGCCAGAATACAGTTAGGCATAGGGAACCCCTTTTTCTTCTCTGAGAAAACTGTTAGATTGTGATTGAAAATCTTGACTTACACTCATAGGTATTATGTGTGGGCTCAGATGCCTTAGCATCAGCCTCCCTTCCTCCTCTTTCATCCCCATCATCATCATCTTGGGTCTCATTTGCTCTGACTTTCTAACTTCTTACTCAAGGTAAAAACATACTTTATTGGTGACATTTTGGGGTACCAAATCACAGTACAAAAATGGTAATCTGATAAACGTAGGCATGGAGGCACATTTTCTGTTTCTTGAATTGAAAGGCACAAAAGCAAGACTTCCAAAACCAAAAACATACACCTGGTGCAGGCGAAGTTTCCTTGTCCTGGGAGCCTCTCCCAAATAACTGACATGAAGCCTTATTATTAATTATACATGTTCAATCAACAGCTCAGGATTGTCACTAGCTAACCCTTACATTTAAATTAACCCATATTTCTTATCTATGCTTTGCCATATGGCTTGGTACCTTTGCTCAGTGTGGCATGCTCATCTTGCTTCTCCCTGCTTCTGCTGGCGACTCCTCAGACTCTGCCCTTTTTCCTCTCAGCATTCTCTCCCTGTCAGACCATCTCACCCAATTTCTTCCTTCCCAGCTATCAGCCAGTTTTTTTATATTAATAATGAGAGTAGTACATGTTCACAGAATACAGAATAATTATTCCACAATGGGCTGGAGAGATGGCTTAGAGGTTAAAAGCATAGTTGCCCTCTAGAGGACCTGGGTTTGCTTCCTAGCAGCCATGTCAAGTGGCCTGTGAATCCAGCTCCAGGAGATCCAGCAACCTTCCTGAGCACTGGTGTATACGTGGCATTTGTGCACACATCAGTGAATAAAAATAAAAATAAATCTTAGAAAAGCTGACCTAACTTGCCCAAGTTTCTTTCTTTCAAAGAGCTTTAGATATTAGGGAAGATCTGTTGGTTTCTTGTTTTGATTTTTGAGAGAAGGGCTCTTTTTATAGCCCGGATTAGCCTCGAGCTTACAGTCCTCTGCTTTAGCCTTTCTAGCTGATGTACAGTTTCCTGGTTTATTTTATATTTTAAATTTGTTCATTGTTTTGTTGCCTAGAGAGGAAAAATGGAGTTGACTATATTCTCATTTCTCTTCAGAAACTTTTATTGTTCAGAAAAAAAGCTGTATTCTTGGCTAAGCAAAAGAGAGGGAATTTGAAGGTGCAGTGGCATGGTACCTGGATTTTGAAGACAAGCCATGCAGAACTAGCCTTTGATTCTGTTTTGACTGCCCCTGAGTAAGTTATCTGCTACTCCAGAGAGTTAGTTTCCTCAGTGAGCATTTGGACCTGCTACTCCTGAAGTTAAAATGTGCTTTACTGACTTTCTCTTCAGAAGCTGTTAAACATGGAGAGGCGATGAAGGGTTTGTAGTCTAGATCTAGGGCTGAATAATTGCATTTATCTCAAGGGGTTTCTAAAAGTGTTTGGAGCTGACTGTGGTGTTGGTATTATTCCATTCTATAACAAGATTCTCCCTCTAATTCAGTCATTACTAGAACTTGGATATCTTACTCCCAAATGTAGTGTGTGTCTGCTGTTTCAGTTCCTAGACCTTTATGGGCAGGTAAGAAATCAGCTGTACAACAGGACCTGGCCAGGAGATGGACGTGTTCTAGTTAGGTGCTCTACCATTTGCTCTGGCCTCTTCCTCTTACTCCAAGATAAGAGGTTTTGAATGAAAACAGCTCTAGTATTTTATGGCATGTATTACAGACTCTAATACTACTTCCCCTCTTTGTCTTTCTGTCCTACATCCCCATATAGATCAGTTCTTCTTGGGTCACGGGGACTTGACATATCCCACATCTCCCAGAGATTGGAGAGTCTGAGTGCAGCGACCACTTTTGAACCTCTTGAGCCTGTGAAGGACACAGACATTCAGGTAAGAGCTGCCAGCTGCAAGAGCAGCCTGGAGCATGTACCCAGGCCATAGGCCTTGGCCCTTTCTTCACCGCTGAATTAAGACTGCCACTTTCTTTATCAGTTTTCTTCTTACTTAGATACTGAAAGAACAGGAGACTCAGGTTTGGAGATCAGAGGGGGAATCATTGGGTTGTTTTCAGAGTGCTCTTTGTGGGTAAATTTAAGAAAGCGATTCCATCCTGTACTTTTTAGATAATTCTGGTTTGAAAACGGATTTTACTGACTTACTTGGGCTTAATCCAAGGTGCAGAGACAGGAGTCATTCAGTTTCTCTTGCTTGATTTACTAGATTCAGATAATTTTACTATTTGTTGTTCACATTTCTTTTTACATCTTACTTGTATTGGAGCTTAAAGTACTATTTATTGCAATCAGCTCAGTGATTTCCAGGAAGTATTTGGCTGCATTAGTGATACCAGGAAATGGCCTAATAGAGCACCCAGTCTCATCGAGCCTGACATGCCCCTAGCTGCTGATTGCTATTTTATCTAGTCAGAAACTGCTGTAAGCTTGTTTAGGCGAAACCTCGTGATTTGATTGTTTTGTGTAGGAATGAAAGCACTCCATGGAGTGCATGCTGTACTGCTTGCATTGGTTTACCTGTTCTGTTTTTGTTTGTTTGCTTGAGATGAGGTCCACTCTTGTAGGGTCTGACCTCAGGTGATCTTGGTCCTCCAATTCTTGAGTAGTGGTAATTTTATGCCACCACCTGCCTTATTTCCTAAGATTTCCTTTGAAATAAAAAGGCAAGTTCAGGAAGAAATGGGTGATAATTGTGTTCTCTATAAGCTGGGCCTAAATTGATACTGTATTCCAAATTCTTTTTAAGACCCATGATAGTGCATCTGGTGACTACATTTCAGAATTTTTCTAATTTGGAAACCTATTCTTTTGAGGGGAGATTAGAAATTACTAATGTTCATGATTTCTTTGGTTATTGCTATGTTCCCAAAATACAAAAATCTAGAAGTTTTTATTTTTATTTTGCTTTTATAACAAACATTACCTAATCTGAAGTGCAACTGCTGGTGCTCTATGATAATACTTTAATACTGATGATATGGCATGAATGGGATAGAACTCAAATACTGTGAATAATCAACATATCTAGTCATCTGCTTAATGTAAGAACATCCTCCTTCAGCACTGTTAGATGGTTTCCCAGCAGTGTATGCTCAGTCGCATCAGAAACAATTTCTTAATTTGAAATGATTATTGCTGTGAATTTTAGTCTTGTGTAGGGAAATCTTTGAACTTTAAAACTAAAGTTGCTTTAGTTTTTAGATTTTTCTCTTTTACTTGGGTTTTGCCAGAATAGCTTTAAAAATGCAAAACGTTGGGCTGGAGAGATGGCTCAGAGATTAAGAGCACTGGCTGCTCTTCCAGATGTCCTGAGTTCAATTCCCAGCAACCACAGTTGGCTCACATCTGTAATAAGATCTGGTGCCCTCTTCTGGTCTGCAGGCATACAAGCAGGCAGAACATTGTATACATAATAAATAAATAATGAAAAATATTTAATCCAGTACAATTATGTGTATGTTTCAGTGTGTTTGCCCACATGTATGTGATTTTGGAAGTTACAGATATGTGAAGCCTGAGGACAGCTTTAAGTATTTTTTAAGTCACTTTTTATCTTTTGTTTGAGAAAGAATCTGTCATTGGCCTGGACATTGACCACATAAAACAGACTGTCTGGCCTGTGAGCTTCTGGGGACCCACCTTTCTTTGCCTCCCTGATCATATGTCTATACTCTCCCATTGCTGAGTATGGGCATACCCACCTTTGCAACTTTTTATGTGGGTTATGGAGATCTGAATTCAGGTCCTTGTGTTTGCAAGGCAGGTGCTTCACTGACTGGGTTTTCGTCTCACCCTCCACCCCAAAAATAACTGGGAATTCATCAATTAGACCTGAAAAAAAAGCCTAGACTTGGTAGTGTTAGGCTACTGTAAACTTCATCTTCTTGCCAAGAAAGAAGAAAGATATAGCTTTGGCCTGAGAAGATTTTGAACTGGGCTTCTGACTCAAGTTTATCAGTAGTAAGTTGATGGTTTTAATTACAATATGTGGCTCAGTTGATCTATGCCAATGATTCTCAGTCTATGGGTTGCACCCCCTTTGAGGGTGTTGTCAAACAACTCTTTCACAGGGGTCCCATGTCAGATATCTTGCATATCAGATATTTACATTATGATTCATAACAGTAGCAAACTTATAGTTATGATGTAGAAAAAAATAATTTTATGTTTGGGGGTTACCACAACATGAGGAACTGTACTAAACGATTATAGCGTTAGGAAGGTTGAGACCACTGATTTATGCTCACTTGTTATGTTAGTCTAGCAGTATCATGTTGGAGCCTGATTAATGTAGTGCCACTCTTAGCACTGAGTGCTCGTCCTTTCTCTTTCTTCTGGTGAGGATAACAGTAAAATTGGACATCTTCAGTTGCTTGGAAAGAAGTCAAGTATAGCTGGTGGTCTGTCGTTCATCTATCATACACCTGATAGAATTACAAGTGAGTCACTACATCCTGCTTGATTGACTTTTGTATAATGTATGAATTTTTTGTTTTTAAAATAGTGAATTTTTTTAGACATGAATGTACTGTACCATAACCCCGCATGCCAGGTATTAGAGTAGAACTGTCATGTCTGTTTATAAGATCCTGAACACATTGTCATGAAAGGAAAGGCTGGCACACTGTCTTGACAGAGGCTGGTCAGGACCTCGCTGCTCATAGCTTTATAAGCTATGAGCTTATAAGCTCTCAAGGCATTTTTCTGTGGGCATACTTTCTCTTTTTATTTGGTAAACATTGATTACATTTCCTTCTGTTTCTAATGGAGCTTGAAATTAATATGGGTTTTGTTTTTACTGTTTTGTTTGTTCTAATCAGTGATGCTGGCATGCATTGAGAATACATTTTTAAAACGTTGCTGTGGCCAGCAATGGTAATATGTCTTGGAAACCACTTAAAATATACATATGAATGATACTTAATAGAATTTTTGAAGATGTTTATTGATTTTATTTTTTGGAAACAATCATAAAGAAGGTCTACAAATTTGTGTGAGAGCAATAATGTAATAGGACATACTGCTGAATTGACTGTACTGAACTAATCAAAGTAACTATGTAGTACATGGGCACAAGGTTTACAGAGATCTACTTGCTTGGTTCAGTCTTGACCAGAAAAAGAAAGAGAGAAAAAACAAACAAACAAAAAACCATTAAGGGCAGATTGCATGTCTTCACCATGATCTGAACAGATCTCATGGATTATGTAATAACATACTATGGTTTCAGTTGTGTTCTGGACTTTCCACTATATTGCATGTATATTTGAATAAGGCTATATAGAGATAGTCTGTTTAGGCCATAAAAATGGGAATTGCATTATTTCTAAATGGCATTAGATCAACATTTCCATATTTGCACCTATTTACCAGAAACTAGTATTAATAGGTACCCTAAAACAATGGGGATTTATTCTTTGACATTTTTGAGTTCTGAAATTTGAAATCAAATTATTGGCACCATTGTGTGCCCTCCTCAGCTCTAGGGGAGAATCTCCTTCAGGTTTTGGTGGGTTCTCATTCTTGGTTTGTGGTAGTGTCTCTCACACTCTGTCTTCATAGATTCTTCCTGGTGTCCAGTCTACCTTTCCTTTCTCTTGTTAGTGAAATTACCATGTCAGTTCATAAGACCCATCTTAAAGCCTTGTTGAAAACAGGAAAAGCGGGTGCATTCATTGGATGACTTCATCTTGAGATCCTTAGTTTAGTCACATCTCCAAAGACCCTATTTCCAAGGAAGATGATCGTTACAAGTTCACAGGGTTAGGATTTGAACATTTCTTTTTGGGGAGCACTCTTCACCTCAGTACACTTATAGTGCCAGAAAGGCTGAACCTTTCACTTAGGATCACGAAACGTCTTCAGCTGACCTCCATGGAGAGTACCGGAGCTGGGCAGTTTAGTGCTAGCTGTCCTCATGACGAGGCCAACAAGGCCAGCACATCGTCAGTTTTCTCCTGGGGGCTTTAGGAAGTGAGACTACACACACATCTTGATTCCCGAGTTCAGTGCCATGCCTTCTGTCCAAACAGGTCAGCAAACAATTATGTGTTGGAAAGCCTTCAGCCCAGACCTTTTCAGTTGCTAATAGTCTGCTGCTTATAAAGCATGAAACCCAGAAAGCATTCCCCATTTCTTTATTTTGTAGGGGTTTGCAGGGTAGCCTTTGGTCTCCTGGTACTATGTAGTCCATGCTGGCCTCCAACTTCATAATCCGCCTTAATTAGCAGGTTATGTTTTACAAGAGTAAAGAGAAAAGCAAGTATTCAATAAAGGATACATTATCATGAGAAAATTAAATCAGGAAAGCTAATATGTCACATGTACAGCATTGGTGTAGAGATGCTTGTTAAGCCATTTGCTTACCACACTGTATTTATGATAAAATATTCACTGTTTTCTTTCTTTTTTCTGTTCTTGGAAATGTAGAGTGTGCTCAGACCACTCAGTTTATTTTTTAAACAGTGAGAAGAAAAACTAAATGTCTTTGTGAGTTTAAAAATGAATCAGTGCTGTAACCCCTTATCATCCAAATTGTTGTTTTCGGTTTGTCTTTTGACTTCCTGTCTTAAGAAAGAGACATTACCATTTAAACACAGCTAGATAAACATGACAGAGGAAAGAAGCTGTGGTGCTCGCTAATTGTGTATTTGGAACAGGTTGCTGAAATTCTGTGCAGTTTGCTGGAGAAAGTGTTGGATTTGCCAGAGTGATTGGCATGATGAGTAGCAGCTCTTTGGGAACATTACAGGGTAAATATTAATTCTGCAAAAGAAGTACATCTGGAAACTCCTCTAGTCTGAATTAGTTAAGGGGAAGTACAGTCAGAGTGGGCAAGCCATGTCTTAGCACTAGGACTGATTGTTTTTTGTGTGTGAGTGTGTGGTTGCTATTGTTTGTAGGTACAGACCTGCTCTGTACTCCAGGCTGGCCTTAAGATCCTCCTTCCTCTGTATCCCGTGGGTTGGAGCTAAGTTGCCAGGCTCTAGGATTCTTGTTTTTTTTGTGAAAGTCTCAACTGTGTATAGCATTGGCTGGCCTGGAGCTTACTGTGTACAACAGGCCAGCCTCTGCCTCTCAGTGCTGGGTTTAAGGCATGTGTCACCACACCCAGTTCTAGAACTATTTTTAAAGAAATGAGTTTCTTTGCTTTTCATCTGTATCTAGAAGCTGAGGTCTAGCAGAGTTGCAGTAGGAAGTTTACAGACAGGTGAGGTTCATTCATAAGATTTACAGCTGTTTGCATTCTGACCATTTGTTCTACAATTCTGAGGGATGGTTTGCGTAGACAAAACACACCTGACTTGTGTCTTGCTCTACCGTGCTTCATATGCTTGAACAGCAGGTTTTTCTGCACCAAATGGTAATCTAAGCTGGACTAAGTGTTTGTAAAATTTGAATTGAAGGACTGTGGACTGAAGAAATAGGACTTTTTTGTTCTCTACATATTTTCATGTAATAGGAAAACGTAAGACTATTTCATGTACTCTGTGGTTGAAAGTTTTTAGGTAAGATTTGTGTTTATTAATCTTTTTTACTGTATTTCTCCCACTATAACTTTCCATGCATCTATGGAAAGTTCATGGTAACCTTTCTTTTAAGGTTGTAGAGGTTTAAAAACAATTTTTTAAAATGTTATATATGAGTATTTTGCCTGTATGTATGTTTGTGCATCATGTACACAGAGCCAAAAGAGTGCATCAGGTCGCTTGGAGTAGGAGTTAAGGATGGTTGTGAGCTGCCACGTGGGTGCTGGGAACTGACTACTGATCCTCTGCAAGAGCAGTCAGTGCTCTTAACCACTGAGCCATCTCCCAGCTCTGATCATAGAGGACTTTAGTGAACATTTGAACCTTGTCTTTGCCTAGCTTAAAGCAGCTTCCTCTCCTGCTCCTGATGTAGCCTGTGGTTGGTGCTTTTAGGCTCACTAGCAGATGAGTCTGAGTGTAGCAGTATCCAGGGTCTATTTGTTGGAGAGAAACTCTTTTCTGGAATACCAGGTACATTTTAGACCAAGATGTGAGCATGGCATTTGAGCTGCTTTTAGCCAAGCTTACATCTCTTCTATCCCAGCTCTGCTTCAGGGACAGAAGTTAGGCAAGGCTTTGTTCCTTGTGTGAACATAGTGGCTTCCAAGCTCACATGGAATAATACACATTCAATAATATTTGCTGTCCTTGACACCAAACCTTGACCTAGTGTCAATCTCACAGTTAGCAAAACCCAGTAAACTATAAAAATAAAGTGTCTTCACAGAGGCAGGCTAGTGTCCATCCTGTTTTGTGTTATAGTTGAGTGTATTAATACTAGCTGGTAGAGAACTGAAATGATTATGTTGTTCTGCCCGCTTGTGATCAGAGAAATGACAGCCATTGTGGTTTGGTGGCAGAGTACAATTACATTATTCAGTGAATGGAATTAAAGACTGTAACTTTTGGAGTCAAATTGGGTTTGTGGAAAATGTGAAAACTGCTTTTCTGTAAGCCAGGAGTATAAAATGTCAGTCCTTTTATTTATCCATTCACAGTAGCTTCTGAATGCTAGGCTTTCAGAACAAGCAAGCAAATGGCTGCTGAATGTGTTCTGAACAAGCAGGAAATGACAGGCTGTTTTGTCTTCGCAGGGTTTTCTTATATCCTGTAGTGAGCAGGAGAATATCAATTACCACCTTAAAGAAGAACGAATTTGGAATAGTTCTGTAAGAATATCTTGGAACAAGCCCACAGCTAAAATATTTATCTGGCATCTGAATAGAGCAGGGCAGATACTGGCTAGGCTGTACCTTTGAACTGGCACTGAAGCATCCCTTCCTCCTTCATTAGCCCTCTTAACCTGCCAATACCCCTTGATGTGTCAGCTTCCTGGAGCTGGGGAGCACAGGTTGTCGTCTTTGGCCTAGAATCTTAAATTGGCTTGGTTCAGAAATCAGAAATGAGCATGTCCTTTTATCTTCTCAACTATTTGACACTAGAGTGGATATGATTTGAATTAAAACCTTTTCAAGCATTGGTAGCCCTTCTCAGATGGCAGCCCTTGACCCTGTGTACCACATTGGTCTACCACTGTGCTCTGTGATTGATCTTATTTCCATTTGGGGATGTTCGATTCAGAGCTTTTCAGGTTGTAGCCTGATGTGGTGCCTTTGTTTGGCTGACGGCAGTTGCAAAGTATGGCTCTGTAATTACAAACCTTGGGGCCTAGGTTGCTGGTGTCCCCACCTGCCTACCGTGTGAAGAGTGGAGAGGAGCTCCGACTGCAGAGGCTTTTCCTTCTTGTTAGTTTGGTGTGAAGCTGAAGCTGAGAGTGGAAGGGCAGCATGCTGACACAGAAGCAGGTGCTTTGCTGTTGCTTAAAGCGTTTCTCTCCTTCACAGATGCCCAGCTTCCATTCTGGGCTTAAATGTGGAGAATCTCAACATTGTTTAAGGGCAAGTTGCTGCTGTCATCCTGGACAAGATAGGCACAGGCCCACAAGCCACTTTGGTTATCTTAGAGGACAGAAGGGCCAGACCTGAGTGATTGTGAGACAGAAAAGCCTGCCGCTGCTTTTCAGAAACCTGGGGCGCTTAATGCAATGCGGCAGCTACCAAGACATTTCACAAAAAGAATCTTTGTCTCCTAAAACATTTTTACAATCAGAACTGGACTGTTTGTTTAATATCTAAAACGAGGGGGTGGTGTTCAGGTCAACAGACTCTAAAGTGGACTGTGGATTTGCTAACTAAGTTTTATTATTATTGTATAATTTGACTTATTAGTTAGAATGGCATGAGCAGAAGGATATGAGGGATGTGTTCCTCTATTGCTTCTAAAAATGCAGTTGCTATCTTAAAGCAGGCAGACTACCATATGCTTATGATATACTTAATTTATGAGTTTATGATATACTTAATTTCCTCAGGAAGCAGAGTACATGGCTGTGCTATTCTCTGAGCACTCTCCTCTGCTGGACACTCCCATACTCAGTGTCTGTCAAGCTGTCACAGCAGGCCTGGCCTCTAAATGAGCAGGGCCTGGTGGACCTTGAAGGTTTATGATCATTTATAATGGCAGTTGGTTTTGTGATGAGGCCCCTATCCTAGATATCTTAGCGTTGAAGAAATGTGGTAGCCATTAGTCATTCAAAGCTGCGGGTCATCCCTTCCCCACACTCCTGATTCATCTCAGATCTAGAAGTTTGTTTGTTTGTTTGTTCTGAGACAGGATCTCACTGTGAAGCCCCTGCTGATCTGGAACTCTCTACAGGCTACCCTTGAACTCATACAGTGCTTACCTCCTAAGTGCTGGGATTAAAGTACCACCACACTCAGCTGATACTTTTATAAAATACAATAAAAATGAATTATTAGAAAAAATAAAGACATACAAAATACAAGCTCTGCTTTAAAACATTAGGTTCAGTAGTGATAAAATTTATGTTAGTTACTATAAAAGTTTCTAACTGTATTCATGGTTTATTTATTTTATTTTAGATATAGGAGTGTTTTCCTTAGTTTATGTCTGTGCACCACATGTATGCCTGGTACCCGTGGAGGCCAGAATAGAATTTTTAATTCCCTGAAACAGGAGTTAGAGACAGTGTGAATTGCCATGTGTTGGGAACCAGGTCTTCTGCAAGAGTAGCCAGTGCTTTTAACTGCTGAGCCAGTTTTTCAGCCTCTATTCTCAGGTTTTGCACTTACCTTCTACAGACTAGGAGTAAGACATTAGCAGAGAAATACTCCTTTGCTTGTACTTTGAGTAATGTTCTGCCTACCTCTCTCTTGCCCTCCTTCTTGTATAGGAAAGTGCAGGTCAAAGGCAAGTTTAAACTCCTGTGTTGTTTTACTGTAGCTAATGTCAGAGTAGCAAAGCTGATCATTTATTTAGCGATCATTTATTTTGTCCACATGGCAGCACTTTCTGGGCTTTCTCCCTTAATCTTCCTACCACCCACTGAGGCAGATGGATGTTTGCTGTCAATTCCCTTCTCCAGATAGGAATCTAAAGTCTTCAGAGGCTAGATTTTTCACTCCAGTTCTGTTGACTGTACTATGGTCTTAGCCCCCTAGGTTTTGAATTTCCTTTATAGACTAGGATAATTAAAGAAGTAGATATTCAAGGTGTGTTTGAAGGAGGAAAAACTAGGCGTGTGCACTTGCCTTTGCTCATTAACTTATCTCCATTCTTTCTTAATAAACTATTTTCACACCTTAAATATTTTGAGAAAGATATACCATCTTATTTTCTTTTTTAAAACTGTAAATGTATATAGGCACATACATCTGTACAGGCATGAGCCAGAGGACATTGGATGTCCTCCCCTATTACTCTCAGTCTTACTCCCCTGACACAGGATCTCACTGAACTGGGGCAGGGTATTGGCCAGTAAGCCCCCGGGATCCACTTGTCTTTGTCCTAACAGTGGTGGGGCGGGCTTACAGGTGTGTTCATGGCTAAAACCAGATTTTTGTGTGGGTCCTGGGGATCTGAATTTAGGTCCTCAAGCTTGCACAGCAAGCACTGTTAGATCCTGCTTCCCCCCCCCCCCCCAAGAAACTAAACTGTAAAATAATGTTGCCTGAGTAAAAAGCTGGACAACAAACCATGATGCACAGCCCTGCTGGGTTTGGGCAGTTATATTCCAGGTGCTGCCTCCTTGGTGTTTTTTTCTGCTTGCTGAGCTGTCAGTTTAATTTATTGTGTAAAGCACAGCCTATTATTTCCCAGATTACTGCCCTATAGGTGCACAGTTAGATTTGTGTGTGAACCAGGAGCAGCTTTTAGTTCAAAATGACAAGTTTTGCACTTGTGCAGAATAGGTTGTGTACAACTTCTTGTGTGATCATCTTTCTTTGTTTCAGAAGCAGAGCTTGAGTTAGAAGGATGATGCTAGAAGCAATTTAAAGGGCACATCATGTTTTTCCTGTAATACCAGATTATTGATTGTTGACTTATTTGTAGGTTTAATGCAGACCCATTTCCTCACTTTGTGTCTGACTGGCCATTAAGCTCTGGCAGTGTGCCGTAATGTTGAAATCTTGTATCATATAATATGGTTTGGCTGCCTAAGGGTATTATGTGTGTTTGAATTTTAAAGACACAGACAAAACTCTCAAATTTGCATGTATTCTAGAATATAGGAAAAATTTATCTACAGCATGATTGTTTACTTCTAGCAGACAGAAGTTGACATTCAGCAGAATGTCATCATGCATGTCATCATTCTCTGGACTAACTGTCCCTTACTACACTGAGTCATGAAGGAAACACTAAACAGAACTGAAAGGGTAGTGACCAGTGCACGCGGAATGTTCACAGTTAAACACTGTGACAAAAACAAGAGAAAAAGAATTTATTTAGCTCACAATTCCAGGTTACAGACCATCCTGGCAGGGATTTGAAATCAGCAGGAGCTTGGGAGAACTGGTCGCATTACATCCATAGTCAGAACCCGAGAGCAGAGAATTGATGCATGTATGCGAATGCTCAGCATGCTCCTCTGTTCTTAAATAATGTAACTCCCTTCCTGGGAGACAGTGCACAACGGTGGGTATACTTTTCCAGATCAGTTACTGCAGTCAAGGTAGCAGTCCCAGACATGCCTGCAGACCATCATAATCTAGTTTCTCATTGAGTCTCCTTCCCCAGGTGATCTCACATGGTATCAAGTTGACAGTTTACTTAAGCTATCACAGTAAGCCTGGGAAATGGCTCCACAGCAACCGTCTTGACTGACATGCTACCTCATAAAGTGGTTGGAACAGCCACCGTTTTGAAAGTATTTATCTGGACAATATACCAGATCTTAGGACTGTGGGATGTTCTGTTTGAAATGACAAAAGAAGACTACTAAATCAATAGAATGTTTGCCTTCCATGTGTGAGGCTCTGGGCTTGATCCCTAGTACCACAACTGGATGCGGTGGTGCACACCTGTAATCACAGCACTCAAGAGGTGGAGGTATGAGGATCAGAAGTTTAAGATCATCCTCTGCTACATTCTGAAGTTGAGGCTCAGCTGGGCTATATGAAACCCAGGAGAGAGAGAGAGACAGAGAGAGAGATTGGTATCTGTTTTGTTTTTCAATACAGGGTTTCTCTGTGTAACAGACCTAGCTGTCCTAGAACTTGCTCTGTAGACCAGGCCTGCCTCTGCTGGAATTAAAGACATTCGCCACCACCACCCAGTGGCATATTTGTAAATGAAGTGAGGAATTAGTATGTGACACATACATTAGAGATTATCTGAAATAACTATGACTACTCAGAATAATTAAGTGC
Organism: Microtus oregoni; assembly: GCF_018167655.1. NCBI lineage: Eukaryota > Metazoa > Chordata > Mammalia > Rodentia > Cricetidae > Microtus > Microtus oregoni. The sequence continues at coordinate 57,337,188 of NW_024543063.1, read as the reverse complement.
CTATAAAACGATATGTGGTGTTTTATTTCGTTCTATAATTGAGAAGCATTCCATTATGTGAAAAAGGACCCAAAACACATTGATTTCATTGAATCATTTTTGTTATCCTCCTCAGACCATTCAGAATGCTATTCCGAAAATCTGCACCTTTGCCCTGGTTTGGAAGATTTTGGGGGAAGAAATTAGCCAGAATCTTATCTGAACTATTAGTGGTATATCAGAACACTCCTGCTATCTGTGTAATACTTGTCCATTACTCACTCACTTTTACTGTAGTACTTGAGATGGTCCAGTGATGTAGGCCTCACTCATCTTTATTTAGGAATTATGATGGTTAATGTTAATTGTCAGCTTGACAGGATCTAGAGACACCAGGGAAATAGGCCTCTGGACACACCTGTAGGGGATTGTCTTGATCATGTTAGTGGATGTGGAAGACCTATCTTAACTGTGGGCAGAGACATTCTTGCATGTGCACATTCATCCTTCTGTTTTCTGATTGTGATGAAATAGGATCAGCTATTTCAAGCTTCTGCTGCCCTGTCGCCTCTGCCGTGATGAACTGTACTGTCTTAGTGAGTCTTCAATTGCTGTGAGGAGACACCATGACCACAGCAACTCTTATAGAGGAAAGCATTTAATTAGGCTGGCTTACAGTTCAGAGGTTTAGTCCATTGTCATCATGGTGGGGAATATGGCAGCACACAGGCTGACATGGTGCTGGAGAAGTTGCTGAGAGTTCTATATCCAGATCTGCAGGCAGCAGGAAGAGAGAGACTCTGGTCTTGGAAAGGGCTTTCTGAAACCTCAAAGCCCACTCCCATTGACACATTTTTCCCAACAAGGCCACACCTCCTAATCTTTTCAAATATTGCCACTCTCTGGTGACCAAGTATTCTAATCTATGCACCTGTCAAGCCTTTCTCATTGAAACCACCACATGTAACTTGAGCTATGAGCTAAGATAAACCCTTTCTTTCTCAAGTTATTTTTGTCAGAATATTTTATTACAGCAAAACCAGAAGACACTAAGACAGAAGTAGAAGAAATTGACATCAGAAGAGATTAGTTACCGTCAAGTGTGAGACGTGCATCCAGGTGACAGCGTAGCTTGCTTTTGCTGAAGAGAGCGTCAAGTAGTAGTCTGGTAAAGTGCCTTTCGTGCAGCTGTGTTCTTCAAGCACTCTAAGCCAGTTCTTGCTGCTTTTTGGTGGGCTTTGTTGTTTTAAAAAGATGGTCTCATGTAGCCCAGTCTGCTTTCCAACTTATCTAGATAGCTGAGGATAACCTTCTGCTCTTCTTCCTATGCTGGGATTACAACTGTGGGCCACCATGCCTGACTTGATTTTGTTGTATGTTTGTGGGCACATATGTGTGCATGGTCGTTTGTTTGTTTTGTTGTTTTGAGGCAGGGTCTTGCTTTCTAGCCCAGGCTGCCCCAGATTCACAATCCTCCTGCTTCAGGCTCTGAATGCTGAGCTCACAGGTATAGGTCAGCATGCTGCACTGGTTCTTTCACTGGTGGCTTTATTCGTGTTTTGCCCTCGTGTTTGCTCTTGAATAGCTTCTTGTCTGTTTTATTTGAAATGATGCTTCTATCTATTTCTTCCTAGGTGAAAGATTTGGGGGGCTGGTGAGGTAGCTCAGCAGTTAAGAGCACTGGCTGCTCTTCCAGAGGTCCTGCCTGAGTTCATTCCCAGCAACCATATGGTGGCTCACAACCATTCAACCATTTGTAAGGAGATGTGGTGCCCTCTTCTGGCCTGCAGGCAGACATATAGGCAGAACACTCTATACATAATAAATAAAAAAGAAAATCCCTTAAAAAAAACGGAAAACTTCGGGGGTCAACCATCTGGCTTATAAGGATGTATAAGGTGCTACTTAGGAAAACAATTTGTACTCATAGCTCCTGTGAGCTTTATGATAAATAATGGCAAGCCCCATTTTTTCCTCTTGAAGAAATACTTTGGAACAAAAAGTCACACAGATGTTTGCTGTTGCTGTTAACACATCACTGTTGTGTGAAGGACTTGCTTGACATGTTTTAAGTCTTGTCATACTAGAGCCCATCAGCCACATTAAGGCTACATGAATAAGTTCTCGACGCCAAGTAAATGCAAACTAGCGTATGAAAACAACTTTGGATCTGTAGGTGGACCAGAATGTCAGGGTTTAGAGTAGACCAGAAGACTCCGATTGTTGTATACTTGATCCTTCTCTCACTTCCCTCCCTTTCATTCTCGCTCTCCACCTCTCCTCTGTATCCTCCCTATGGCCTACTCCATTTGCCTGAGCCTTTGCAGACAAGCTGACAGCAGATGCTGACACCAGTAATGAAAATGGACCAAACCAGATCTGAGTGCCCGGACCACAGTGAGGTGGAGGATATTTTCAGGGTTAGCCCATCCCTCTGTCCTGCCTGCTGAGAAAGGTCTGCTGTTCCCAAGGCTTCTGTTGTAGCCTCACTGTAGGCACTGGCCATAGCTGACAGACACAGCAGGGGTGGAATGAGCTGGGCCTTGTAACTGGCAAGTGCCCCTTGAAGTCTGACCTTGCTTCCCCTTCTAGTTAGCCTGCTGCCGTGTATATTCTCTCAATACCAGTTCTTATTTTCTGTTTGCATTCTCATAAAAAATTGAACTGTATTTTAGGCAACATTCAGCTAATTTGCTCATATCTTATACTTTTCTCTTGTTTTCTGAGACAAGGTCTTACCATATAGCTCAAGCTGGCCTTGAACTCAGGAACCTAATGTCAAAGCCTCCCAAGTGCTGGGATTACAGGTTTATTCTGTTCTTTTAATAAGTATCCTGAAAATTATTTCTTTACTTTTAGATCATTGCTTAAATTCTCTGCTAATTTTCTACTTTTGGCTTCAGCTTGGTGTTGAAGATGTGTAAAAATTTTTTGTCATCTGTAGAGGTTGGAGTGAGATTGTTAGAACTATTCGTACTTTAATGAGAATTGCACGAACAGCAGACTAAGTAAGAGGCTGGGAGAGAGCAGTGAGAACAAGACATTCCCTCTCACTTTGGGAATGAAGTTGGAAGTTAATCTACTGTTTGGCTTCATGCATGCCAGTTCTTAGCTTTGCAAGCTCCTGTGTCTTTTTATCTTTCTATGGGAGGTTTACCAGAGCAGCACATGTGTTGCAGAGCCTGCCAGGGAGGTCTGGGGCCACGCGCTTCAACTCTGTCTTTTGTATTAGCTTTCTGCCTGATGTTGACTTTAGTTTCCTTCCGTACAACTCTCATGCTTTCTGCACATTTTATAGCTAGAAGCAGACTTTTGGTTAGTGGTTAAAGTGTGGCGCCCAGACCAGTAGCATTTACATCACTTTTGGATTTCTTAGACATAGGTATGCTTAGCCCTCACAGAGTGATTAGCCCTAGGATGAAGCCTCTATCATGTATGCCTTAATAAGTGAATCTTATATGAGACCAACTGGATTATGTGAACACAGAAGTCAGTTTTCTAGATGTTCTCATGGTTTCTGGATTTACTCTACCTGTAAATAACCCCAGAAAATATTTTTATTAAATAAATTTTAGCACCAACCTATGAAACAGTTTATCTTGAGTCCCTAAAAGATACCTAACCATTTGTAATGGATTTTGTTTGGTTGGTTTTTATTTTTTGAGACAGGACCTCAAGTAGCCCATGCTAATGTCAAACTTACTATGTTACCAAGGCTGGCCTAGAACTCTTGATCCTCTTGCCTCTACCACCCAAGTGCTGAGATTATAGGTGTAGCCAATACGTCCTTTTTAGAACCATCCTTGTTTTTAGCTCTGTGTCGTCAAGGACACAGTGGTCAAGAAAATGTATGCTTGACATGCCTGTTATGACTTAAGATTTGTCAATTATAATTTTTTTCATTATGGGAATATTGAATATAAAATTGAGGCTGTAGCTTAGAATTTACACTCTTGTCATGTAGAGGAAAATGAAAAGGAGAGGGAGTCATAGGAAAGAGTGTGGGATTAATAATCCCATTTTGTTGATCATTACTGTCCTCTCTGATGCTGTGAGCGGATGTTCAATTGCTTCTGCGAGCATTAATAATTCATGGGTGGACTATGCCAAAGGAAGCCTTAAATTTGGTCTCTCAGCAGATTAAATAGATCGTCTGCCATCAGTAGGAGTCAGAAGAGATGAAAGATGGACTTGTTTTTATTCATTAACTTGATTCCCTTGCATTTCTCCCAGCCTCCTTTCCGCATTCTGTTTGCCTTTGCACCCCACTGCAATTAGCTGAATGCTGGAGCTCTTGGTTTACCGTTAATGTCATTAGATTTTGCTTTTCCTTAACTGCAACTAACAACAGATGTCATGAGAGAAAGCAAAGGAGCAGAATAGAGTATCTCCTTGGAAATGTCTAAATCAGTCTGCATCCTTAAAATGTATTAAATGTGCAGCCCATGTTTTAGAAATCATTTAAAATGACTTCACTTTACTTTGAGGAATAATCCTGTTACATCCTATAGGTCTGGGGGAAGGTTCCCATTTTACAGACAAGGAAACCTGGGCATAGAGCAAATGACTTGTGTGTAGTTACCTAGACCCAGTTTGCTTTGGAACTAACTTCACCTTCAGTGTGTGTTTCATGAGATGTCTCTATTGCTTAATTTCAGAGTTTGTATGTGAGTACTTTAATGAGGTACTTCAGTTTTAATAATTTGCCAAAGTGCATGGTAGTCTGAGAGACTATGAGTATACAGTGTGGTGTTCACAGCTGTAGTGTCCTACATCTTCAGAACTTCCAGATAACAGCTTTCCACACCTTGCCAGACAGGGACCTACTTAAGTACACATCCTGAGAAGGATGCTTGTGAAGTGGATGTCCCTGTGTGCATGACATTGTCAGTGTTTAGGGTTTGTGACAGGATGTGGCTGTTTGAAATGCACGGTAGTGAGAAGGTGCGAGGTGACAACTGGAGGTATTTCGTCTCCTCGGTTGTTTGCTGTGGACTGGTGTAAAGAAGCAAGATGATAAAGCAATACACTTGTTTTTAGAGTCATGTGCATCATGGCCTTTGGCTGGTGGAGAGAGCAGTGCGGGGAAAACAGACTTCCAGATCACCCTATTTAAAAAAAAAAGATTTAAAATTGCAGATTCCAGTGTCCCTAATTTAGAGGTGAGAACCTGACAGTGTTTTATAGGGCAGCATAAAGCATGTAGGACTAAACAGGGTGCTCTGAAGTGGCAAGTGAGGACAGGCCAGGGGTGTCATCTAGAGCCACTATCCCTTGGGTCATCAGTTTTTACTCTGATTATTTTCTTTTTCTTCTTTTTCTTTTTGGTTTTTTGAGACCGGGTTTCTCTGTGTATCCCTGAATATTCTTAATCTCACTCTGTAGACCAGGCTGGCCTCACTCAGAGATCCACCTGCCTCTGCCTCCTGAGTGCTGGGACCAAAGGCGTACCATGCCCAGCCTCTGATTATTTTCTTTTTTTTTTTTTTTTTTTTTTTTTTTTTGAGATAGGGTTTCTCTGTGGCTTTGGAGCCTGTCCTGGAACTAGCTCTATAGACCAGGCTGGTCTCGAACTCACAGAGATCTGCCTACCTCTGCCTCCCGAGTGCTGGGATTAAAGGCGTGCGCCACCATCGCCCGGCTGATTATTTTCTTAAGACTTAATCCTTGAGCATAGTTTTAGTATATTTGGTACTAAATACTTAAGGAATGATATTAATTTTATAATAGGCATGAAAAATAAACGTCCCATGTATAAGTCTCCTTCATAGAGTAACCTTTACAACTATATTTATGTACACACGTGTGTGCCACAGTGCACATGTGTAGGTCACAAGACAGCTTGCAGAGTTGTTCTCTCTTTTCTACCCTGTAGGTTCTGGGGATGGGACTCAGGTCATCAATCTTGGCAACAAGTGCCTTTGCCTCCTGAGACATCTCACTGGTCAAGAAAAAAAATTAAGAATGTATATTTTGTATGCAGGAATGTGAAATTATGACCCCAGAATGACTTAGTTTTTTGTCCCATATTTAAATTGTTGAGGACTGGGTAAATTTAGTAATCCTTTTCTTTTACTAAAAAGCCCTTTGTTTTTATCTACAATTTTTCAGATAGAATCTCACTAAGTAGATTTGGGTGGCTTGGAACTCAGACTCATCGAGCTCACCTACTTCTGCCTCCCAGTTGCTGGTACTAAAGGTGTGTGCCACCACGCCCTATCAAATAGTCTTTTGTTTTTAACTAGTAACCTAAAAGTAGAAAGAATAAAGATGTGCAGCAAAAGCTTGCATGGGAATCAAGATCTATTTTCCTTCTAAGATAATAGTAATAACATACTCTGTCTTACATTAATAAACAAATCCACGCTCTGCATATGTGGATGTATAAGACAGATCTTGGGATATTTCATTTTAGTATTTCTTCACATAACAGCTTATCTACCAAATGTAAAATAGATTTTAAGAGGATTCTGTTTGCAGTCAACCTGGCAGAAGCACATCTGTTGTGTAAAGGACACTGGCAACAAGATTTAGCAAGCTAAAGGCCCTTCTTTTGAAACCACAGTTGTCCTCCATATCGTAATGTCAGATTCCCAGAAGTCTGGGGCTCAGGCCCGTGCCTGGCTGTTTCTCTCAGTGCACTGTCACTAGACAGTGAACTCAGCAAGGAGCAATAACATCAAGTCCTGGACTGAAGTAAGAACCCAGACCAGGTGACTGACTGTAGGACCCTGGCCAGAACCTCAGTTTCCTGCACCTCATTTCCTTAACTTCTCCTACAAAGGAAATGAGTTTTCTCAGTACTTTTATAGCTATGAATTTTGTGAGTCTTTATGTACTTTTATTATATTTTTTTGTCCCCCTCACCCCCTCATTTGTTTGTTTTCCCAGACAGGGTTTCTCTGTGCAACCTTGGCTGTCCTGGGACTTGTTCTGTAGACCAGGCTGGCCTTGAATTCAGGGATTTGCTTGTCTCTGCCTCCATAGTGCTGGGATTAAAGAGTGTGCCACCTCTGCCTGATCTGTCCCATGTCTCTCAATACTGATGTCTGTTAATGTGAGAGCAGAGAGACAGAGAGAGACAAGACAGTTGGCTGATAAGAAAGGAGCTATTATTTTGAGTTTCTCAAACCCTGGAGACTCCTTCAAGCTATAGTAAATGTCTGTAATCCGAGCACCCAGAAGGCAGAAGCAGGAGGATCACCAGTGCTAGTTTGAGGCCAGTCTGGACTACATAATGAATCTGTCACAAACTATAGTGGATTACCTGATGGAATGTTTGTGGAGGGTCTTTCTTCATCCTATTTCAACTCACTGGTTACTGCCTTTGCCAGGGAGCTGCTGTAGTTTTCCTCTCAAATTCCTTGGGGTTTGAATATATTATATCATATCATATCCTATCCTAGCTCACTGTTAATCCCCTCCCCACTACTATATTTACTCAAAGAAGACAGAAAGAGCCTTGCCTCCAGGTGGCAGGAACACCCCTGGCAGGGAGTGCTCATCTTTCCTTTCCATGTTTCTTGGCCCCTGGGCCAACTGGCTAGAATGTGAACAAGAGATAATGAACCTTGACTTGTTTTACTACACAATAAAGATATAACCGAGTCATCTTTTTAATTGTCTAATTCAATACAGTAGTGGTAGTGTTCCTCATACAGTATTCTGGATAAAATGTATGTCGTGACTGAGGATTCCTGTTGGTTTTCAGCTGAATTGTAAGCATAGGTGAGCCGTGAGTGCCTTCTCACCGACATTGGCTGAGAGCCTCCTCTTTCTCCATCCTCCTTGGCTGTGAGAAGGCAGCTGACTCTGAGAAGTGAGTGCTGTTGATAACGATGCTTAGTCACAGGAAGTTTGGCTGGTGCCTTTCTGATGTTGGCTGAGAACCACCTCAGCATCAGCCTCATCACCTAAGGCTGGAATTATCTCAGGAAGCTGAAGAAATTTGAAAGAACCAACAACAACCAAAAATACTATCTGCTTCCCTTTTCAGCAGTCATCTGTCTGCATCTTCTACTTAGGTGAGGCATAGTGGACTGGAGTGGTTTTGTTGAGTACTTATAAAAATCATATGGTAGCCACCAAAGATAATTAGAATTAGAGTTCTAGGTATTGCCTTCCAGAACCACCTCCCTGTCTTCATCTAGAAAGTCAAGGCTAATGGTCCTACAACAGGACCAAACTGACCAGCTGAGTGGGGATGCCCTGAGTACTGAGGCAGTGATGAGCTCTGGGGAGGCTGGAGAAGACTCCTTAGAGAGTGGGACCTGACCAGACCTTGAGAGATGAAATGGGTTTAGCTTGCAGAAAGTGAAAGAGGAGGATATGAGGTCACAACCTGACCAAAACCAAGACGGTACGTGAAAGTGATGTGCTAGAAAGTGATTCTTTTTGCCTGCACATGAGGGCATGATGTGTTGTGGACGAAATGACTGCCAGCCGTGGAGTGTGGGCAGCAGGTGCTCCTGCAAGTTTGAGAGCAGGTACATATTCAGAAGAAAGGAAGGATCTCAGCTATCCAGAATAGTTGAGGGAGGAAAATAGTGCTTGTAGTCAGCTTAGCCTTCATGATGAGTGAGACCCTGCCATTAAAAAAACAAACAAACAAACACAATAGAATGAACACACTAGTAATACTACTTGATCTTCTCAGCAGCCCAGGGGACCTGGCAAAACAGAGCCCACTCATAGATTGTGAAAGTTTGATTTCTTAGTCTCCTATGTGTGGTCATTTTACTTATAGAACTGTACAGTTGCTTACATGAGTATGATTTTATCTGACAATAGCTATAATTCTGTGTGAATTTCAGTGGCCTTCTTTTCTGTTCTATAAACTTACATTTATATTATTTCATTTTAATAGCTATTAGACATGTAAGGTTTTAATTTACTTGAGCTAATCTTTTAAAAAAGATTTATTGATTTTTATTTGTGTATATGTTTGTGTGCCTGCATGAATTTATCCCTACCACATGAGTGCAGGTACACATGGAGGTTAGAGGGTGTCTGATCCCCTGAAACTGGAGTTACAGTTGTGAGTTGCCTGATGTGGGTGCTGGGAACTGAACCTGGGTCCTCTAAGTGCATTAAGGGCTCTTAACCACTGAGTCATCTTTCCAGCCTCTAAGATGGGGTCCTACTATATAGCCTAAACTGACTTTGAGCTCACTATATAGCTCAGACTGTCTTTTGGATTTGAAATCCTTCTGCTTCCCCAGTACTGAGATTACAAATATGAACTGGCATTCCCAGTTTTGCTTGTTTTTAGTGTCTAGGGCTAAATTGGAAAATGGATTGCCATTTAAGACATTTAAGAGTGGGTGGGTTTGTGTTTGGCTAGTGATACAAGTAGAAACACCACTTTTGTAAATGCACCTTCCTAGTGTTTTTCTAACCTCTACATCCAGGCACTAGGTGAAGGAAAATTAGCTACCACCTCTGTGTTCTCTGCCTTTTCTGCCAGAGTGTTCTGCAATTCGGAGCCAAACTTCTTACATGGTTTCCTTAAAAATGGTCACTGAACTGGGGGGAAAGGACTCTGAGCTGCTTTTAGAATTTTCTCTGATACAAAGAAATAATCACTTAGTTTATATTTTGGAGTTAATAAAGAATAAAAAAAAAAGTCTTACAGACTCAGTGCAGTGAGAATTTGCTTTTACATAAATAAAGAGGGTTTTCTCACTCCCCTGTGTATGACCCTCAGATTCTACATCAGTGAGGTATTTTGACTTTTACCACACCTGGGCCTTGTTTTTTTTTTTTTTCTTGCACCTCCAATCTCAGACAGAATTCTTATTGCTGCATGTCTGCTATGCTCAATATAGTATTTATTTAATCAAAAACAAACAGTTTGCTTCTTGTACTGGTCCAGAGAGAGGTCCCCCAGGATTGTCTTTTGTCCAGTAATTGGAACATAAGCTGAGCCTGGTTAATTTCAAAGCTACCCTCAGCACATGCTCCCGCTGTCCTCCCTATCTATGCAGTGCTGAGCTATTGGTGATACCTTGTATTGGGGATGGAACAAAAACTTGAATGTTGAATGTTAGAAGCAACCGTTGTGACCTCTGCTGTGCCACTGAATAGCACTGTGAGTGTAGTTCATTTTAAGTTAGGGTAAGAAGTCTGAAAAGCTCTTCAGCTTTATAGGCTTGTTAGCAATATACATCTCCAAGTTAGGAATTTGCTGCTGTCGCAGAGAAAAATGGGCAAACGTGGGTTTTCTGTGTCAGTGATGTAGGTTCTCTCATTGTTGGACTCAGTGTTCCAGTACCGGTGTGTAGTGTGATCCTGTGTTTATTCTTGTTGTTGAGGGCTTTGATTTGTTTTTATGAGACAGAAATGTCGGAAGCGTCTCAATTTTGGGTATTTGACGGAAGTTTTGGTGTAAGAAATGTTAATTAGATCGCTTTTCTTAAAGTACCAAAGTCTGTAACCTGGTTCAGTTTCTTAAAAGATAAATGATGGTGGTAGATTAAACAACCTTAAGTAGCCAAACTCTGAATACTAAAAAGCCAGATCAATATTTATGTAAAAGTACATTATGACATTGGCAAATGTCCTAGTAATGTTCTGTAAGTGTAGGTGTCGGGTTTGCAGCCAACAGATTGCACTCTTAGGCTCTGTGATGTCCCTCCCGTTGGAGAGGGAATGGTCTTTTAGTTCTTTGCAGCCTGTGCCATAACCATGGCCCTCTCCCTAACTGACCTGACTTTAACCATCTGGGCAGAGGTCTTGGGCAATTTCATCTTTGCTCTTACACAAAAACGTTTCTGCAGTTGCTGCATTGAATTTCCTTTTGTTAAAAAGGGAAACGTTAGTATTTTGATCTTTAATTTTCAAGTTATATGTTAAACATATGGAGGGAAAAATATCCCTTTCTGACAGGCACCTTAAAAATCATTACAGTAAAATGGGAACATTCATTACATACACATCGTATGTTTTCCTCTAAATGTTGTGCTAAGAAGTGACAGTTGAGCTGAACATATGTTAATAAAAGGCCTGCATTCCCTGTGTCACTGACAGTTTCATTGGCTGTATATTCCTGAAATGCAAATAACCTCTGTTCTTTTCAAAGATATAATTAACTCGAATAGTTATTTAGTATAATCTTTTAACTACTAAGAGACCAAGCGTTTAAGACGGTGAATTTACTGTTCTCTCTGAAGGGCAGTGCAGTTGACAAGGGCACAGTGAGCTGAGATATTCCTGCATGTTGAAGCCACATATTCCGTAGACTAAAATGGCAGAATCTGCCTGCTGCTGTATAAAGTCTTTTAACTACCATTTATTTTAGCATCATGACATGTGCAGATTCCTGCTGCTCAGTTAAGGGACCAGCTTTGCACAACTGGTGTTGCAATCTGTGGCCACAGCACTGCATCACAATGCAGCAAATGTATTTTCCACCTGAACTGAACATGACAGAGAAGTGATTATTAACCATGCAAGATGTCGGAAGTCATCAAAAATTCACATCAGAGGAATTGTGGTGGCTTGGGTTGGAGGAAAAAAGTATCATAGCATTCCTTGCCTACATGTTGTCTCTCCCCCTCTTTAATCTTAACTTGGTACAGTCCGTTAACAATAAAATACCCTTCTGTAACCTATAAACTGTTCTCCCATCAGTTTATGCTTGCAAACTGATAGCTGACTTCTCCGAATCCGTGTGGAACACTTCTGATGGTGATGCTCTGCTCAGGGAGTCTGCCATGCCCCTCCTGTTAAGGGGGTGCTACAGTCTCATTGTCTAATTGGACTCTAGGGCTCCAGTCATATTAGCACTTGCAGAGAGGTTGGGTTTTTCTCCTTCTTTCCTCTCTCTTTCCTCCTCCCACCGGACTCTTCAATTGAGGCAATTTAGGGTGGGAAACCTTAAGCACTGGTGCCGGCCGCGTTCACTCCACTAGAAGGGTACGGAAGAGCTGCAGTGACTGGCAGCATCAGCTGGGCTGCAACTCCTTACATTTTTGAGAGCGGCAGGTAGGATTTCTTGTTTCATAAAGATATTAAGATAAATGTGCCCTGTTAACAGAGTGGTAGCATGTTGCAGTGTCTTTGAAAGGTAAGATCTTGGTTTGTGTGAAATTTTGAGATAAATTTGGTAGCAGTTAAGTCATTTGATAGAAAAAGTGTTTGATTCTTCTGAGAATCTTTCAGATTTGTGCCTTGTCATTTTAATATTTTTCTTTAAAAAAATTGGGTGGGGCAGAGGTTCACTTAAAGATTCAAAGAGTTGGCTTCTTTATTTATTTGTGGATTTCATCTTTAAGTAGCAAGTAGTGTGGACTTTCTACAAGATTTTTAAAAGAGACAGGTGAAGTACAGAGTTCTTGTATGATGTAAAATATGAAGATAAAATTTCTTTTCTTTGATAAAACCAGTTCCTTTAGAATTGAAGAACGTGTGTGTGGGGTGTGTGTGTGTGTGTGTGTGTGTGTGTGTGTGTTAAAGAATCCTGTAACTTATGATTTCTGTCTAAGAAAAAATTACTGTCAAAGATATTTGGAATTGTCTCACAGGGAATGTTTTAGCATAAGATTTTAAATGAGAAAATTAAATATTAGCTTCTAATATATAAATCTTAATCATCAGTTATTGGCAATTTAGATTAAGAAAGCTGTTTTTAATTTCTTAAACTTCAACTGAGAAGAATATGGTTTTTTTTACATATATTGTGCATATATTTTAGTTTCTTCAGGGAGAAGTAAAATGAAAATTTCCTAGTTGTATGAACATTGTCTTGGAGAAAAATGAGATAATAATGTTTCTATAGGTAATATTTAATAGCTTGATTAATATCAGAAATAAATTGTTTTTAATTCAACATTTAACCAGTTCATTGTCACACCTTAAAAACCAGCAAAACAAGAAAGATGATATATATGCCTTATCTATCTCAAAACTATTTTATTGTGGGAGCGGTAGGGGCTAGAGCCCTTTTTGAAGCTCGGACTTGGAAATTGCTCACCTGGTAGAGAGGGCTTTGGCCCCTTCAGAGGTGGGACTTTCCTTTACTAACAATAGAAGCTGGGGAAGCTGTCAAGTGGGAAATGGAGAGACCTGCTCAGGGAGGGGAGCTGTCAGAATTTGGCTTCACTCAGCCCTGGGGGGTCTGGTTACCAACTAAGATTCCTTTAAAACTCTGACCTGGTGCAGCGCTGCACAGAATTGATTTCTGAGATGAGACAATAGCCGTGGTGGTTTGCATTTTGTAAAAGATGGAGGAACCTCTAACACTGACCCTGTTCAGGGAAATGACTCAGTTAGCTGTGCCTTGGTACAGTTGCACATTATTTCCTTTGTTTGAAGTGGGTGGATGCCAGTGCCTTCATCAGAGCTCCTTCATGTAATGTATGGAAAATGTCTCATCCACCATTTTTAACAATTAGCTGTACCATGGGCGAGGCAAGCTGGATGGATTCTGAAGACAACTGCGGGGCCATTCCATTTGCATTAGCTGCTGTGGCCCAAGACCTTTGTTACTGTAAAGAATGTCAACCATAACATATTCCGTAGAGAAGAGTTGGTTTTAGGAAAGGGAGAATATTCCAGAAAGAAAATGGAATCCTTTTGTCTATAGTAGGTATTTCTCGTGTAGCTGTAAAAGGTTGAAAATTTGTCTTTGGTTGAATGGGCAAAATATACTTTCAAGCTAATGCTGCCAGTGTGAAGAGTGTAACAGAGATTCTGGGTCAAAAATCAGATGAGCAATCATCTTAAAATGCGAGATTCCTGAGCGATTTTAGCAAATGACTTTAAGTAGTTATTCATTAATTATTGTAAATGTGAATTTATCACTGATCACAGATGGAAATGATTCTTGAGGGAAAAAAGCAAAGAGCAGTAACTTTCAGAGTTTCTTTTATTGTCTTTAAAAAAACGTTTTCTATTTCTGAAAAGGATGGTTAAATTTTAGAGCTTTTTATTAAAAATATAATGACTTAAAAATACATGATTAAAAGTTATAAAAAAAGTGTTTTTAACAAAACAAGATTTTGTTCTCAAAAAAATAATAGATTGAGGTTTTTCCATCTCACTCATGGGGACCATAGGGACCATTCTAGTGCTTTTGCTTACTTAATAATTGTGGCTTAAAAACTACTCATATAAACCTCAGTTTTGCAGCTCTAAGCTTATAAACCTTGATTCTTAAATGTAGTTGGATTTGACTTGATTCAGACCTTTGTTTTGTTATGCTGCTGCTGAGAGGGATTTTAACTTTGACTTGTGTGTTTATTTTTAAAGGCTGAAGGATGTTTCTGTCTTTAAACCTGAAGACTGTATAGTAGGTCTGGCCCTGAATTATGCTTGAAGAGTGAGTCACACACTGAAAGGCTGTGTGGCCATTTCAGTTCATCCTTCACAGAATTCTTCTGGCTTGTAGCATGCTTAGAAAGCTGCCTCCTGTAGGTTGTTGGGGCTGACGTTCGTCCTGGTCACTGCGTACCATATCTGTTTAATAGATGTTGGAGACTCAGGAGAGAGCAGTTTCCTTCACAGCAACTTTACATTGACATAGAAGAGTCAGTAAGCCCTGACCCCTAGAGAGATTTTCTTAAGTCCCCAGTGCTTGTAAAACTCATATGAAAGCCTGGCTATCAGTGTGATTTTTTTTTTCAATCCTAAGGAGCCTGCATTGAATGCATTAATTGTTCATATATATACTAGAAAGCAAAGGGCCCTTTCCCTTTGATATCCACAAGGATTATACGTTGAAATGAAAGTATCTTTGGGCAGTGAATTAGAACTGCAGCCTTACTTACATAGAATGTGTGGTGTAGGTGGTTTAAGGAGCTTTACAAAGCCTTTCTTTGAAAATTTTTAAGTACTATTTGGTTGAAGATTCTGTGGGTCCTCCCCTCTTTTTTCCTGTTATAGACTTTATTAAAAGCTCTATGCCAAGTGCCCTTTTAGATCAGATGGGAGGTGGCAGAGGTCTAGTGCATTGTATTTTCTTTCTTCCATCCTGGTCTACTTAAGTTTGGCTGCTGGAAGAGGCTCTTCTTGATACTTCTAGGGCATTCGTGATTCTCTGCATTTTCGAAGCTTTTTGGTTTTTCACACAAAATTTTAGCCTTTTCTTATAGTGAAGAATCGGGTTGGTTCTTTCCATGACAGCAAATACATTCCTATCACACTTTTGACTGCTCTGGCAGAACTGTAGTGCAGACGAGCAGACGTGCCAGCCAGCCTGCTAGGAAGCATTTGGTGGCACTAAGATGGCAGTGAGGAAGGAGTAAAATGGCGTCACCCCGAGCGCTGTGAAGAGAGCTGGACTGCGGTTATTTTCTTAGTCCTGGAGACATCCTTAGAAACACTGCTTCTCGCTCATGGATGCTCATTATTACCAGGAGAGAGAAATTCGGAGATTTTCCTAAAGGCTTGTTAGCACTTGTATCTAGACTTCACATACCACCTTTAAGAAATTGTATTAACACTTTGGAATGACCTCTGATGTGTATTTTTTTAAGTGTATAAACTTGCTTGTTATATGGATACATTTTTAGAAAATGTAGAACTGTACGTATCATTCTTGTGAGAATTTTTTTTGTCTTATTCTAGTTTTTCATGGACTTTTGTTATTTTACATATGAAATACGCCGGTCTCACATATTCTGCAGGGGAAGTGTGGTCAGAGTGGCGATGACAATGCTGCTTTTTCCATCCCCATCTCTTACAGGTTTGGAATTTTTGGAGCTGACCATGAAGTTTATCTAGCGTAGTCAGCTCATCCAGGTTAAGTAAAAGTAAGGTTTGCTGCAGTAAATAACTTCTCAATGTCAGGGAACCAGAGGGTGGATCTCTGGGAAGCAACTGATACTGTTCTACATCCACAGCACCCAACTCCTGACCTGCATGCTGTCTGCATCAATTCCATTTTTATTTCCTCTTTGTTGACTGGCTGGTCAATTGAGCTTCCAGCAAAGTCAGTCTGTCTGTGCTGGAGCATCCTGACTCACAGAGGTGTCTGTTTTCAGAAATGACTTTCTGAGCTGTGCTTGCAGTCTTTCTGGGTTTGTGTTGAAGTTGATATACACTTATCAGTTTGTCTTTCGTAAACATACATTTAAAAATATGATCTTTCCCGCAAGTAGAACTCTTAGGCTCATAGTGATGGTTGAACATGAAGAGTAAGGCACTCAGAGCTAGGATAGACCTGTACTCTCTGAAGGCATCCCCAGCAGCTAACTCCTCTACTCCAGCTATGAGAGACTGTTCAGGGGTGCCACTTCTGCCGGAGAAGGGAATTAGTAAAAGGCATTTAGCTGCCTTTCATTTGGGGCAGTTGTGCTTGAAAAAATAGCCTTGCCCCATGTTCTCCATTGCTTATATTTTTCAGTCCTGCTGACTGTATCTATGGTGACAGTACTAAGTGGTGCTTTCTGCAGTATTCCTCTGCTCTAACAGTAAAGTCAAAAGGTTTCCAGCCTTAAAACAGGTTTAGGAGAGAGCAAAGCTCCAAGCACTCTTAACAAAGGAATGCCTTGACCAAATTACACTTAAAATAATTGGAAATCAGAGAAACTCTCTTCTGATGGTTGTTTCCACATGTTTAAAAAAATGAATTTTTGAGCTTCAAGAAGGAGCTGCAGTGAAATTAGGCCTCTTTTCTGTGACAGTCATCCTGGCTGATGCTCAGATGCCATCAGCATAAGCACTGCTGCAGAGCAGAAGAACCTAGGATTCTTGACTGTGGTGTGAATGACCGACACTGTGTACCAGCATGGAATGAATATAAGTGTGGCATGTAAACTTTGTCCTAACAGCATTCCTTTTGCTTGCTAAGAGCTCACACTTAATCCTGTGGAAAACAAGTTGCTGGCTCTCACTTGGCTGACTGAGATACACCATCTGCTAAACCCCTACCCTCAACCCCTGGCTCAGTGTCTAACGCCTGCTTCCCCTCCACCCCAGAAGAGTAGAAGGCACAAGATCAGATAAAAGCTCAGAAATCTACTCCTAGCCCTGTTTCTTGTTACTGGTAGAGATTACTTCTGTGGGTTCTTTCAGAGGGTTTTGAGGGCCATAGAAAGGCATGCTTATAAGTGAGGCCATCGTTGATGTAAGGACAGGTTTAGAATCTGAAGTCCAAGATGAACTTGAAATGTTTTTTTTTTTTTTAATCCCCTAATGCACCCACCTTATTCCTCCCCTAGAGTGACCGTGGGTTCAGTTTTTAGATCTATTCATGTCTTTGGCTGAGGGCTCTGCTGCTGTTCTTTGAAGCCAGGCATACAGTGAACTATTAATATTCATTCCATTTGCAAAGCTAGATTGAAAAAGTTCTTTCTGCAGAATGTTTCACTTTCTTGTGTCTCCACAGTTTAGCCCAGCAATGTTCTGACTTTAGGGGGCAATTGGATGAAGGAGAGGAAGTGCTCACAATTGTATTTTCTCTTTGGTGCTACCTCAGTGTTGGAGCAGCTGGCTGGCCCCCTTCCTTGCCTGATGTCTTCCAGTGTGATATCCTCATTTCTCCCAGCAAAAGGGGAGACAGGATGGCCAGCAGAGGCTCTGCTACCACGGTCAGGCACCCGTGTACATCATGGCCCCTCTCAACTGGGTGCAGGCCTGGGCATAGTTTTTAAGTGTGATAGCAGTACTGATGATGAGGTTGTTTCTCTCTTCAGCCCCTTACACAGGCATGAAGGGGATGGCAGAACTTTGGGATTTGGAGGAAAGAAGAATCTCCAGAAAAGCATCATCATCATCATCATTAGTAGTAGTAGTATTTTATTGCCACCAATATCAAGATAATTGTTAAGTATTGTACTCATTTATATGATGTCATCCTTGTACCCTCTGTATGATGGCTCCAAAGCCTTTCAATAACTGAGATGTGTGAACTGTTTCTCTTTCTTGAATATCTAGACATGGCTGGTAGGCAGGTAATAAGAATGCCCAGTACCCTTAAAAGGGGCAGAACTGGCTTTATTACAACACCAGTAGCATATGATTTAAGTAGCCCTCACTGGGTTGCAGTCCCTGTCATGGTATTCCTCAAGGTAGCAGCAACTCGATGTGCTAGCCATCCTCAGTCTGACACCTAGGTGTAGAACTGGGA
Organism: Microtus oregoni; assembly: GCF_018167655.1. Taxonomy (NCBI): domain Eukaryota; kingdom Metazoa; phylum Chordata; class Mammalia; order Rodentia; family Cricetidae; genus Microtus; species Microtus oregoni. The sequence goes on along the minus strand of NW_024543063.1, from coordinate 57,319,139 downwards.
AGAGGCACCCAGTACTTTGTGCCCACATTTTTTTTTTTTTTAAGACAGGGTTTCTCTGTAGCTGTGGTACCCATCCTGGAACTAGCTTTTGTAGACCAGACTGGCCTTGAACTCACAGAGTTCACCTGCCTCCCAAGTACTGGATTAAATACATGCACCACCACCGCTCGGCTTTGTGCCCACATTGTTTTTTGGTATCTCTGTAGCCTATACCACACCACCGTGCTGCTGTTTTGCTCACAGCTTTACTTGCCTCTGAAGTCTTTCTTGGTTTTGTTTTGTTTTTTTTTTTGTTTGTTTTTGTTTTTTTGCAGGGTAGGGTGCATTCGATACAGGGTTTCTCTGTGTAACCTTAACTGTCCTGGAACTCGCTTTGTAGACCAGGCTGACTTCAAACTCACTGAGGTCTGCCTACCTCTGCCTCTGAAGTCTTACAAGATGGGTTTTTGTTCTGGGGTTTTGTTTATTTTCTTTGGGGGGCATACAAATGGGTAGTAGGGAGGAAATATGCACAAAGTGTAAGGGCTTTCAGTAATGCGCCTTCTACTGTGGGTGTTCTTAGAAGGCAGTGGTACAGATGGACTAATACTGACAGGTTTTTAAGAGACCAGGCAGGTCAGCACACTATGGCCAAAATGTTGCCTCTGTGCCCCTTTGCTGGTCTGGGAGAAGAAATGCCCAGTGCTGAGCATTCTTCCATTTATTAGAGCCTCCTTATGACATTGAGTTATTTTTCCTGTGAAAATTAGAAGACTGTCTTATAAACCAGTTTGAATTACAGTTTTTGAATTGAAAAAAAAAATCCCAGGGGCTGATCTCTGGACAAGACTGATTCTCCCTCTCTGAGCAGTCATTGTCTTCCAACATAAATGGGAAAAATGTCTCATGGTTTTTATTGAATCCAATGTTTCTGTAGCACTAACCAAAGTTCTAGAGTCTTTAGCCATGCTCACTATATTTCTTCTTTCATCTTGAAAGAAGAATTATTCTATTTTTAAAAATTTATTTATATCCCCTGTCTCCTACCACCTTGAAGACAGGATCTCAATATGCAGCTCTGACTGTCTTTGTGTAGATCAGGCTGGCCTCACACTGCCTCCCACGTGTTGGGATTAAAGATGTACACAACCTGCCCAGCCTCGTCGATTATTTTGTCTTTACACCTTTGTTTCTGTCTCGGTAGTTCATTCAGTCACAGCATTTATTCCTAATACCACTGTTGACTTTGTGTTAATATTTTGATTTGGGGCTGGTAAGGTGACTCAGCGGGTAAAAGAAAAGCATTTATTGCCAAGTTTAATGACTTGAGCTTAGTCTCTGGAACCCATGGGGTGGAAGGAGAGGACCAGCTCCATAGATTGCTCAAATAAGTCAATGTGAAATGAGGACTTGAAGTATTTTGACTTTGAATATTGATTACAGATTTCCTATTAATTTGTATATATCACACATATTAAATGAGAGGAAACATAGAGATTTTTGTAGTACCCACATTTTTGCATTGTGTCTGATACCTTTTCATAAGTGTCCCCTGCCGCAGTGCCTCATTCTCGGTTTTGACAGCATGGGTTGCTGGTTAGTCTGTTGAAGGAGAAAGATAGGGAACAGTGTTTTGTCTTTTGAGGGCCATATAAAATATGGCTATTGCTTCGTTCAGTCAGCCTCTGGTTGTGTGTGTGCATATGTATGTACAGCAGTGGCCAGCAGATCATTTATTAGTGTAGATGTAAGTAAAAACTCTAAAAGAAGCAGTGCAGTTTTGTTGGGGGGGGGTGGTTTAGTTTTTCAAGACGTGGTTTCTTTATGTAGCCTTAGCTGTTCTAGAACTTGCTCTGTAGACCAGGCTGGCCTCAAACTCACAGAAATCCACCTGCCTCTGCCTCCCATGTGCTGGAATTAAAGGTGTGCGCCATTACTACCCACCTTTTTTTATTTTTTCTTTCTTTTTTTTAATGCCATTTTTCTTTTCTGACTAAACTGAACATGGAAAATTTTCTCCTTAGAGATTTTTTTTTTTTAAGTTCAGTCTCTGTGAGCCCCTATGAGCATAGTTAATTGATTCTGTGGGTTTTCTTGTGATGTCCTTGACTCCTCTGGCTCCTACAATTATTCTTCCTTCTCTCTGAGCTTAGCCTCTCTGTTTGCCTGTGGTTCTCTGCATCTGTTTCCATCAGTCACTGGATGAAGCCTCTCTGATGACAATCAGGATAGGTACCCGATACTCAGTATAGTAGAATATCCTTAGGCATCATTGCATTGGCTTTTTTTTTTTTTCTCCAGTAGTGTTTGGTTCTATCCTTGGTCTCTGGGCCATCCATTCTCTGGGTCCTGGTAGTGACACTCCAGGCAGTGTCAGGGGTGGACTCACTCTCATGGCATGGGTCTGGCCATTCCCACAAACTCTGTGCCACCCTTACCCTAGCATATCCCATAGGAGGACAGACTGACTGTACTCAAAGGTTATGTGGCTGCCTTGGTGTTCCAGAATCTTCACTGGAAGTGTTGCCTGGTCACAGGAGAACTGCCATTGCCAGTTCTGGGTATGTTGGAGACATTTTCTTAATTGTGGTTCCCTCTTTTCAGATGACTTTAGCTTGTGCTGAGTTGACATAAAACTAGCCAGGACAGCTAGTAAATGGATATAGTTAAAAGTAACACCTTTTTTTTTCCTGCCCCTGGAGAGCAAGCTCAGAGCCTCACTTGTGGCATAAATATACATAGTTGGAACAAAAGTTTCACAAAACAGTGTCCATCCAGACCATCTAACAATTTCTGTTGCATTTTGTTTAATTTAAAATGTTGTTTGAGAGCCAGGTGTGGTAGCACACAACCTCTAATCCCAGCAGAGCCAGGAGGATCTTGAGTTTAAGGCCACTGGGTTACTTAACACAATTTTTCTAAAAATAAATTTTAAAAAATTCTTCTTTAATTATAGGTTCTGACCTATGTCTCTAAAGCTGTTGTCTTAAAGGTATGCCAAACATCAGCGTTTTATTGCCATCCCTCCTCTGTGAGGTAGAGGGCATAGCAAGCAAGCGCAAGACTGCTTCTCTCACCTTGATTTGATTGGTTGAGAGATAGTGAAGTAGTGTTAGGTGTAAAAGAATCCTTTTAAAAAGCCAATAAACAGAGAAACAAACAAACCACCCTAGTCTCCCTCAGTACCTGTGCTCCTCCTAGCACTTCTTACCCTTCCCCTACCCTGAACCCCTCCCTCCCAGGGCCTGGACTTTGCTTCCCTTCCCCCAGCTTCTGGTCCCTATGGAACTCAGCAACGTTGGACACGTGGTCTCTGGGCTCCTTGCTATCTATACTCCTGCATCTCTGTGGGTTGCTTGCCCCCCTTCTCCTCTCTCACTCTCCACCTTCTCCCCTCTCTCATGGCCTGGTAGAATCTGCTGGCCATATTTAGCTTGAACTGTTCCAGATGCCTCCGACTGTTTGCTCCTTCATGACTGCCATCGGCATTCTCAACTATACATTGGAGTAGTCATGTCCTCATTTTCCATTCAGAAAGCAGCCAGAAAATGTGAGTTATAAGTCTGAACTTTGCTATTGTAAACTAGGTCTGTGGCCCCCAACCACGTTTTGTTTGTTTTTGAGACAAGGTTTCACTTCGAAGCCTGTATCTTAACTATCGGCTAGCCTTAAACTCAAAAAAAAAAAAAAATCACTTAACTGTGCTTTCTGATTGCTGAAATTAAAAATGTGTGCCACCACACCACACATGGTGAACTAGGTCTTCTTATGTGGAGCTACTGTCGCTTCTAAGTGGATAGGAATGAGAAAAATATGTGACTACTTGACTTTTAAACCTTTATGTGGAGCCAGGCAATGATGGCGTATGCACATCTTTAATCCCAGCACTCGGGAGGCAGAGGCAGGCAGATCTCTGTGAGTTCGAGGCCAGCCTGGTCTACAAGATCTAGTTCCAGGACAGGCTCCAAAGCTACACAGAGAAACCCCGTCTCGAAAAAACAAAACAAAACAAAATAAAAACTGAACAAACAAAAACCCCTTTATTTATCTTTATTTATATAAATAAACTTTTATTTATCTCTTTTTTAAAGATTTATTAATTGATTAATAAATTGGATTTTACCTGCATCTATATCTGTATGAGGGTGTCAGATCCCCTGGAACTGGACCTACAGACAGTTGTGAACTGCTTGTTTGGATGCTGGAATTGAACCCCTGTCCCCTGAAAGAGCAGCTCTTAACCCTTGAGCCATCTCTCCAGCCTCCCTTTGTTTTTTTATTTATACATACCGAGGATTGAACACTGACTTTTGTGCTTAGCAAGCAGTTCTACCACTGAGCTATATCTTCAAAGTATGTATATTAAAGTATGATGTAGATAAGTATTAGAGAGACCGTTTAACATTGGGTTAAAAGTGAGAGCCAGATTTGGGCATATGTAACACATGCCTATAATAAAGTAATCACCCTGTAAATATTATTCTTAGTACAGGTTCACTGTTCCTAATCAAACACCTGAATTCACACTGCTTAGAAATCTGAAATGTTTTTGACATCTTACCACAAGTAGAAAACTTTGTACCTGACCTCATGGAATAAGGCCAGAATCCATATACACTAGTTTGTTGTCAGGGGCCATGAGAGTTACAGCAATTGGCAGCTAATGTTCAACTGTCAACCCAGCAGAGGCATGGTTATCTGATGGAGGATTAATCCTATCCATACAAGGTCTGCAGGACCATCGACTCTGGAAACTGTTACTCACTTTTGCTAAAGCAGCTTGGTGTCTTCCCAGTATTTGCATTGTAGTGTGTAATCCCATGTGATGTGTATATGTAATCTCATGATTGCATCTCAATCTTACAGGTACATATATCTGTGGATAATCAGGAAGATGATTTTCACTTAAGCTATATAGTTTTGATATATAGTATGTGTGTGTGTGTATATATATATACATATATAAACACATATATATATTGCATGCTTCATAACTGAATCTATTTGTCCCACCAAGGACTGTGAACATTTAAAAACCTGCCTTGTTCTTTTACTTACTGAATGGGTTCTCCCACCTCATGAAACCTCCCGTGAGAGAATTTAGTCAAGTAGCCAGAAACCTTGGTTCACACAGCCTCATCTCCACTATCTTCCATTTGGCAGGACATGCAGTCAGGAAAGAGGAGTCTTTCGTATAGATCACATTTGGGACCTTCAAAGATAAAGCTTGTTTGAGATTGAGTGCCCTAATTCTCCTATAGCGGACTTAGGAAAGTGCTGGCCTCAGCAATTAACCCTCTACACCTACCCATTTTTCCTTTTACATTTATTTTTCACTAACCCCTAGTTAATCAAAGCCCACCTAGAAGTGTGGTATTTTGTACAACCCCCCTTTAGAATTTAGAACCTATTGAATAAACCTTTCTGCTTCCTAGTGCCGTTCCCGTGGCTTCCTAGCCAGGCCTCCACGAACCATAAACTGCTGACTACATCACCCAGGACAGTGCTCATCGCCCCTTATGACCCCAAGAGAAACTGCCTTTGTTTTGTGTCTGTGTGTGTGTGTATAAACTGAAACCTTTGCAGAATGGGAAAAGAATGGGGAAAGAAGAATAAAGAACATGATCTGAGCAGCACATATCTGAACTCGTTCCATACTTCTTAGGCTAGTAATTTTCTAAGTCTTTTCACTACACCGAGGCATCTGACCTGAACCTTGGCAGGAAGTCAGTAGAGCTGGACTCTGCTGGTCCCGTTATTTTGTAAAACTGTCTTACAGAGTAGGACTCTCTGGGCCCCAACCTCATGGGAAAGTGTAGCTCCTGTGTTACAGGACTGTACACAATCTGGGACTAAGCTGGAGACTTAAAAACACACGCACACAGACAGACACGGGGACACCGGTCATCCTTGATATAAGAATGGCAAGTTTATTGTGCTCCAGGGAAGCTTATATAGGGATCCTTAACTGATAGCCATGCCCTAGCTCTGGGGATCTTTCAGCGGCAGGCCTCACCAGAACCTACTCCCCTGCCCTCAGGGTCTCATGCTCAGAGCAGCTACAGGCACAGGTAAACAAGTTGTTTTGCTCAGTTCACTCTAGGGTCTGAGACAGGTATAGAAAGTCAAGGGGCCAGAGGTCTGCAGCCCCCAACAGGAAAGGACAGATGTATTAAGGATATTTTTGCCTTCTTTGGGGCTCCACCCTTTTAAAGAGGGAATGAGATTTTAATTTTCATTGGGAGAGCCAGAACTCAGAGCTTCCTGCACTTCTTCCTAATTGGGGATTCTTGCTGAGGTAAATGTTGACATTTCAGTTTCTCAGCTGTAAATAGGGTGGGAGGAGTCTAGGGGTGGAGTGGTGGTATTTAGCTTCTTTATTTTTAAAGAATTGGCCCCATCTTTGGATGGCTTAAGTCCTTTCTGAATGGGACTATTCTGTGTTACAGAAAACTGGAAACCAAAACCCATTCCAAAAGCCAGTACAGTGTCTGTTTCTGGAAAGGAGGGGCGAATGGAAAAGTTAGGAATAGGCATATTACTCTGAGTGGGAGGGGGCTGATGTGCCTTCTCTGCTCAGAGGCTTCCCCTTGTTCTCCAGAGGCCTTTCAGATGAGAAAAGCACTTCTCCAGGATGAGGAAAGCCTCCCAGAGTCCAGAGAGAAAAGAAGCACATAGACAACGTCTGGCTAATCCCACCAGGCGAGAATAATAACACTACCAAAAATTTGAAACAAGCTTTATTAAATACTGGTCAGAATGGTGGACACTGGCCAGATCCATACCCGGGATTCCCAGATACGGCAATGAATTACATTAGGCGGGGGTTTATAAAGACCCACAAGTCTGTATATTAACCATCTTTATTCAGTCAGAGGCAAGCTTACATCTTGACCTACTTCCTGCCCATGTACCTCCTGCCTACATGTGATCAAGCACTTCCTGTGCAGTTGTGGCAACCAAGCTTGTTTATAGAAGTTTATTATCTTACATGAGCAGTGGTTCCCAGCATTCCAGGAAGTCCTTGGGCAAGAGGGGCTTACAGGTTAGAGGTATTTTTGTTTTATAGATCCCTTAAACATAGTAATTTATACTTAAAACGTAACTTTAGTTATCACGAGTCAAGGAAGAAAGTTGGATAACCTAGGCGGAGGCAGATCATGTTTCTGTCCAGCTATTTTATTTTTTCTGTTATGTTTTGGGTTTTGTTGCTTTGAGACAGTGTCTCACTCTGAGGCTCAGATTGGCTTTGAATTTGCAGCAGTCCTCCCAAGTGCTGGGATTACGGTGGTGAGCTACCATACCTGGCCCTGTCCAGCTTCTGAGAAGGAAGGGGAGGAAGACAAAGAGTCTTTTTCCCACTTTGATGTTTATTTTTGCTTCATTATTTTATTTATGTGATAAAATACATTGTTGTCTCCATCTGTGAGTTAGTGATTTTGTTACTGTTACCAGAGTTGTTAAGAGTCAGTGCCTAGTTTGGGCTACCCATCCTCTATAGGCTAGTTAACAAAACAGGCATGAAGAGCAGATGGGAGAGGAACAAAGAGGAGCAAATCCATCTTCAAGGTCCTGACATGAGGTTTTGGTTTAAATAGAGAGCAAGATGTGTACATAGCTAAGCAGTGCTAGTCCAGGTGTGCCCCTCCCTTCACTGTCTGGGCTCCAGTCTGTTCTGCAAGGTGGTCTGAGAAGTTGTTAGACCCGTGGAAAGTCTCTGTCTTGGGGACAGGTTGCCCCTTTGACTGGCACTAGGCTTCAGCCCATTTTCTCCCATCATGAGGTAGCTGGGGAAATTCGAATCTCTTGTGAGGGTGGGGTGGGAGAGTCTATTGTCTAATAGTTTGTTAGCCAGAGGGAGAGAAACTGTGTCTTTAGAATGTCTTTTTCATTTTTCATTATTTTTTTTCCTTAAGAGATGTGTTCTTGAATAGAAATTAATCACCACTAGATGGCACAAGACCCCCTCACTACTCTGTACTTGTTAATTTTTTTAAGATTCTTTTCAAGATAGGCTGCTAATGTATACTTTTTAAAAATATAATATGTATAACCCATTCTAATGTTTCCTTTTAGAAAGGAATAAAGGATAAAAATCTAAGATCAGAATAAATATAATTGGCCATGTATATAACCAAAACTAACTTTCTAGAATAAGCGTTTTTGTCTGACTTGCACAATATGGTGTTTCAGACTTGTAATACTTGTGGCCCTAGCTTGGCAGGCTGAAGCAGGAAAATTGGAAGTTTAGGGCAGCCTGGGGGAGAGAAGTGGATGGACCTGTCAGGGGTAGAGATTGAATACATACATATTTTCTTGTCATTTTTGCCTAAATAATATGGTATATAAACTATTCATACAGCATTTATGTTGTGTGAATAATCTATGCTTTAAATTGTGCATAGGTTACATGTGAATACTGTGGTATCTTGGAAAGGGGTCTGGAACCAGTCTTCTAGCATTCTGAGGGATGGTTGTGCTGTGAGCTGTGTGCATCACAGAGAACAGGCAGCTTTTGAGGTACATAAAGGTGTGGTCTTTGTTCATATGTGGGTCGTATCTGAAATCTGAGTCTCATGCACAAATACTTTAGTTAATTTGTTGATATTTAAAAACGTAGCTTTTAAAAGACAAATAGCTTGCTCTGACCCCAAATGATGTCTATTCTCTTTTTTCTATAATAATCTTTTATCTTTGAAATTATAATATGATTGTCTCATTTACCCCCTTCCCTTTTCCTCCCTCCAGCCTCTCCTATGTAAAAGCTCCATCCCTAATTTTTCTTAAATTCCTAGCCCTTTTTTTCTGCCTGTTATTGCTGGGGTATGTATGTGTGAGAGAGAGAGAGAAAAAGAGAGACAGAGAGGGATGTCGTCTTCAAATTTATTCTTAGAAATTGAGGGCTCTGTTTCACGGTGAGAAGTATTTTGCTTTGCATTTGTTAGTACGTATGTATGTAAGAGGAGTCTGAGTGTAGATACAAGCAGTTAAGTGCTGATCAGAGAAGCAGAGATGGAATATCAGACTCAACACACATATTGCTCTCTGCCTCAGCTAAAACAAAATTAAATTAAAATTAAAAATTAAGCTAAGCCTTGACAAATAGCAGCTTCTCCTCCCACCCTGCTTTGTTCAATCAGCTTTCTGTTGTAGCAGAACATGGTCCCTGCCTACCTATTGTTTGTAATATCAATCCACGGTAATAGATGTATAGTTTTGTTTATGAATGGTGACACTGTGTACCTTTAATTTAGCTTTGGCTATTAAAGCCCTTAAAAGAAAGATAGTGAGTGGTCCCAACACAGTGGGACCCTGACTCAAAAACAGAGAATTCGTAATAAAAGTTTACTGACTTTTCCCCCATGGACAATGTATGTATATATTATAACTATGTCTTTTACCCCCCTTTCTTATACATGGAGTCCATTACATTTTAAAAAGGGGACTGAAGCCTCTCCCTACCCTTACCCACAGTCCTGTTATCAGTATAGATACAGTCTGCATTGAGTCCTAAGAGCTGCCCCGGGGTGGTCTTTCTGAAGGACTGTTTTCTGGGAGCTGGCTGCTCTTCGCCCATCCCAGTGCATCCTGCAGTTTGGAGTGTGAGCACAGGTATAGGAATCATGGGCCAATAGATAGAAATCTTGGAAATCTGTGAACATTAATAATATCTTACCCAAATTATAGTCCTATATTTCCCTCCATCCACATTTGTTAACCAGAAGCTTAAGAACCAGGACTATTTGGTTGCTAAAATGTAAGTAATCAAAACTAACGTGTAGAAAATTATCAAATACCTTTAAATTGAGCTTGTCATTTAAAACCTTTTGCATAATTCTTTTTATTACAGTTCCTCAAATTCCTTTTTAAATAAAGCATAACGGAAGCATTACAAGGAAAGCAGGTCATTTTAGAAACGTACAAATGCATGAATAGCGAACTTTGCCATACATTAACTGTGTCTTACATTGTAGGTGGAACTGGGGTGGATCTTAACTTGGAGTCTTCCATATTGCAGCTAAAACTTTGATCTCAACACCAGAATATGTAATACTAATATTAGTTTTCTGTGTTCATATTTGGTCCCTGAGCTCCAAGCCTTGGAAAAGAAGTTTTCCATTTGTGTGGAAGGTGGGGCGTTGACCTCGAGTCTGCCTGCATGCATTTGTGGCTATTGCTGCAATCTCTTGTTGCCTCCCTCTCCTGGCCTCATCTCAGGCAAATAAGGACAGAGCAAGAACAAGGAAGACTTCCTGGCTACCTTTTCTTAATGCCACCAACATATCTAGACTTAATCAGTATTAATGATAGAGCTGTGTATCGAGCCTTGAGGCCAAAAACTTGATTATATTATCTCGTTATTATACATAAGTCAACTGAGATTTAAGTTTCGCTAAATTAGTAAATGGTAGTAAATGGAGGCGCTCGAATTTGGCAGGGACAGAGAGGGCGGGGAGGACATGGTTCCTAGTCTTCCAGTTTGACCTACAACTTCCTGTGTTGCTGAGAATGCCCTTGAACTGATACTCTTTTTCCTGCCTCCTTGGAGGTAGAAATTATAGCCGTGCACACCGTGTCAGATTCTTCTGATGATCTTTGTTCTGCAGTGTACTTCTGCTATTTGAAGATAACCTTGGTTGTGTCATTTTACCTCCTTTCCCAGGGCTTCCTGAAGAATGAGAAAGATAATGCCCTGTTATCTGCCATTGAAGAGTCCAGGAAGAGGGTAAGAAAACAACTAAAAGTGCAGTGCTCACCAATGGAGTGCAGGTCCATGCTTTCTTTGTCACAGCATGATGGCAACATCTTTTTTTTATTATTTTATTTTGTTTTATGCTGTCATTTCTTTTTAGTTGGGGGGACATGTAGGAGTCAAAAGACAACTTTTGCAGGTCGATTATTTCCTTTTACTGTGTGGGTTTGGGGGTCAAACTTGGGTTTCCAGGTTGGCAGCAAGCACCTTTACCCATTGAGCTATCTTGCTAGCCCAATAACACCATGCTAACATTTTCTCAAATGCTTTTAAAATATATTTGGCACACTAAATGATGGCAAGTATATCAGCCAGAGCAGCCATTGTACATTTTTGCCTACCTCCACCCCTGCAAAATGCTCTCAATGGGTGTTTCTGGATGCTTTCATTCTGGGAGCGTATAGTAATTGTTAGGTGAGACTCCGAGGTACAGTAGGATAGATAAATGTGCATATTGTGCAAAAGTCTTCCTGGTTCCATTTCCTTTACTAACGAGAGTTATCTCCTTTGTTTCTGACAAGGATTACAGCCTTTCAGTAGCATCCCAGTTCAGTTTTGAAACTCCTGAGAGGTCTTTAGGGAGGAAGGAAAACAGGTTAGCTGTCAAGTTTGACCTGACTCTGAGAAGGTGGCTTTTCTTGGAAGCACCTGTCAGTCTGGCTGTTGTACCTCTCTGCTAAGGGAATCAGATGAGGAGCGCCTATTCTCTGTCTCAGTGTTTATTTAGCTCGGATATCAAGTGAATGTGTTTGTGTATTATTTGTGTCATCTGAAAACCAAAAAGTAAGAAATGCTCCTACTCAGTATGCTGTGTTAGAGCCTTCTCCAAAGCTGAGCATCCTCAACAGGCTCACAGGAGTCTTGCCTTCTCTAGTGTGCAAGAAATGTTCCAAAGGCGGCAAGTGACCAATAAGAAAATTCTAAATTTCATTAATTACATTGTTGGAGGCAGTACTTAGTCTTGGAAATAGGGAAATTTATTTGATTTATATTTGAAGACATTTAAAAATGTTCACACTTTTGAATTTCTCACCAAAATTGATTGTCCTGCTATAAAAGACCAATGAAATTAAATTAGGATTCTTGAATGCCTCCAAACCATATTAATCCATTTACCCTGAGAATGTGTTTCTGAAATTGGCAGTCTCTAAATATTGTGCCATACTGAGACTAAATGTACAGCCAGCCAAAACGTTTAGGTGACATGCCACAGCGCAAAATGTGTGCATATGTTTTTATGAGGGAGACATTCCAGTGTTGGGAGCCAGCCTGCGAGGACACCTCTGACTTGGCTGGACCCTAGAAGGTTGTTACTGAGCAAAAATCATTTTCAATAAAAAATGATTTAAAAAATCAGCAGCTTCTTGGCATTTTGGTGGCAGTTTTATATCTGAATAACTTGCCAGTGTCCCACTGAAATACCAGGAAAACAGGCTAGAAAACCACAAATATGTCCTTGTTACTCCCGTTTGCTGCATCTCAGCGAGCCAAAATGACACTCTCAGAGCACATGCAGTGTTTCTAAAAGCTGCAACAGCTCAGTAATAATCAGATATGAAGCCAAAGCTATTGCGCCCTTCCTTTTAGTAAAATAGGTGAGGAGCTCCCAACCTCTTCTTAATTCAGTCATTCAGTTTGATCCCTGCCTTCTTATCTTTACTGCGTTCTACAGGTAATGCTTTGCACACATAACAATAATAGTGATTCAAAATTAATTTGAATAGTTTCCTCCACTGCTTTGTTATTTTTTTTTCCTGTGGTTGGTCTTGCCTTCCTTTTGATTTTCAGGTCTTCACATTCTCTTTCAACTTACCCCATACTCTTTTCTGTCTACTTCCTACCTTGCCTCAGGCCCTCGCTACGCTTTTCTCTAGGTTTTTATTTCTCTGTTGATTTCTCTTTGGTCAACATTCTTTTTTTAAAATCTAGTTCAGTAGTTTGGACTCTGCTATAAACCCAGTCGGCCACTGGTGAACCGTGGTTGGCTAGCTATCCATCCCTGAGTGGCGCACAGATTGGATCTTTCATTATTTCCGGTGTAATTAAGATAAGCTGGGGTGGTGTGGAAGAGAAGAGAATTTAATGTTGGGCCTTTGTTTTTATTTTATGCTCTCTATCACACCACCGATGAATAGACTGACAGTGTTTAGGCTGCTGGCTGTTTGTAAATAAGTAGCTTGGCATCCTCCTTCAGACATATGAGCACTTGAGTCCCTAGAGTGTCCAGTTTTCAAAGCTGACCAGGATAGCTGAAGGGGTGGGAGTGGGTGTAGTTAATCCCCGCTGTTGTCACTTTAACTCTTACCTGATACTGGAATTCTGACCCCACTGTCCCCATCAGCTGAGCTGCCTCTACGGCTTTGCTGTTGGTTATTAGCCAGAGACACGTCTCCGAGAGAAACCTGCTGACGCTGAATCCTTGGCCAGTGCCACAGCTTTGCCTTTGTCTTATTTGCTCTTGCAAACTCTTTATTCCACCTGCCCTGGTCCTCCTGCCGCTTGTACCCTGTACTTTGCTGTGCTGGGAGAGTCTCAGGGATAAAGAGGCAGTTGGTGTGCCACTAAGAAGAACTTGAAAAATAGTATGACTTCCTTGTGTGCACATTCTAGAGGGTCACATCTAGTGATAGCTTCTTTCCCCATTTTGACTCCACCTTCCTGATTCATCACATTTCTCTGTTAGAATGTAAATGGAGACTGGCTGCCCAGACCCAGATAATCACACAGAAACTATATTAATTACAATACTATTTGGCCAATGACTCAGGTATATTTCTAACTAGCTCTTACATCTTAAATTAACCCATTTCTATTATTTTATATTTTACCATGAGGAGGCTTGTGGTTTACTGGTAAGATTCTGGCGTCCTTTTCTTTCAGCAGCCACATGGCATCTCTTTGACTCTGCTTACTCTCTCTGTTCAACTTCCCGCTTGGCTGTACCCTGCCAAACCATTGGCTAAAAGAGCTTTATTTGTCAACGAGTAAAAGGAACACATACAGAAGGAAATCCCACATCAGTCAGAATGTACAGCCACTATGTTTATGTTTACATGTATGTACAGGAGACAAAGGTTTTCCCTGTGTATATTTCAACTCTGGCAAACCGGCTGGTCTACTCCATACCCGACACTCATGTTGTGTGATTCTCAGTACAAAGAACAAAGCGGGGGAAAACTGTTTAAACTAATGTTTATTTCTCCCGTGTCTCCAGAGTACACTGTAGAAAGGGTACAGAATGTGCTGCCCTTCTTCCTAGTCATTTTCTGTTTGCATGTGTATTGTATCCGTTGTTCTTTTAGCCTATATTGTAACAAACTTAGTACATTGTAGAAAGAGTATATTTAAGAGTATATTTATTTCTCTAATAGTTCTCCACAGTTTATGTGCATAACTATTACCATTATAATTATCTACATTGCCTAAAATAAAACAGGCCTTACTAATAAGCCCTCAATGCTCCTTAATTAGATGCCAGTCTCACTGTAGGTGAGATGACCTTTTGAAAAGTGGGCTTTAGCTGAGGGAAATGTGCCCTACCAGTTAAAGAGTTACAGGCTGAGAACAGCTTTACTTCAGTGTCTCTCTCTCTCCCTCTCTCTCTCTCTCTCCCTCCCTCCCTCTCTCTCTCTCTCTCTCTCTCTTTCTCTCCCTCCCTCTCTCTCTCTCTCTCAGTGCCTTTGTTCAGGTAGCTTCCTGTCTTGTCTTGTCTCTGTCAGTTGACAGTAGTGTAGTCACCAGAATTTTTGTGATGTTGAATAGACTGTTAGGAAATCAATACCAGAAGGCTATTTTTTATTTTAGTACTTTCTTCCTATTACAAAAAAAAATCAATGTTTTAAAATACATAAACAAATAAGGAGAATCTGTGGGGTTTTTTTTGGTCTTTGTTAAATTTATGTCCTACCAAAAAAAAAGGGAACTACTGTAGTTTATAATAGGTAGCTTAATTCCAAAAATCTAGTAAAGCACAGAAATGCTCATCATTACTAATTATTAGGAAAACAAATCTAAATCGGCTACTCTTATTAAAAACAACAACAGATAATAAGTGGTTGTGATATTTATAGAAATGGTAACCCTGATTCGCTATCAGTGGTGATGTAAAGTATGTAGCCTCAGAAAAGTAAAAAGATTACTAATGTGATGCCAGCAATACTGCGTCTGAGTCTGTCCCCAAATCGAAGGCTGGGACTTGAGGAGATCTGTATGTGTTTACCAGTGTTGTGCACAAATGAAAAGAAATTTTGGCACATTCTTCAATATGATAGACCTTAAGAACTGCTAAATAAACTAAGTTATTAATAAAAATACACAGTGTATGGTTTCACTTCTGTGCAATAACTACAGTGGCTGCTCTCAGGGACAAAGCAGGCTGATGGTGGCCAGGGTCTGGGTAGAGAAAGGAATGGCCTGTTACTGGTGAACAGCTGCAGAGCTTCAGTTTTGCATTAG
This sequence comes from Microtus oregoni, assembly GCF_018167655.1. Lineage (NCBI taxonomy): Eukaryota > Metazoa > Chordata > Mammalia > Rodentia > Cricetidae > Microtus > Microtus oregoni. The sequence continues at coordinate 57,303,952 of NW_024543063.1, read as the reverse complement.
ATTATAAGGATGGAAGGTGATGGTCATTGCACCTGTACTTTATGCCACTGAACTGTCCACTTAAAGAATGGTAAACCTCGAGTTGGAGATGGCTCAGTAGTTAAGAGCACTGGCTTTTCCAGAGGACTTGGGATTCATTCCCAGCACTCACGTGGTGGCTCACAGCCATCTGTAACTCAGCCCCAAGGATCCGATAGCCCCTTCTGGCCTCCATGAGCACCGAATGTGCATGTGGTGTGTGGACATGCATGCAGGCAAAGCAGCTATATACATAAAATAGTAAAATAATTTTAAACAGCAAATCTTATGTATATTTTCTCATAATTTAATAAGAGTTTTAAAAAATGTCTCCAAATCAGTGAGATATGAAGTATGTTAGAAATAGTTGTTAGCAAAATTTTTAAATGATAAATTTTAAAATAGATTTGTTTTTTCTGGATCTGATTCTAGGAAAGTGGTTGATGGGTGGGGGCCCCTGTTCTGTAGTTCCACCTGGTTTTAAAGGGAACCAGTCCGCGTTTCCTCACTGGGCCTGCACTCTCCGTCCCTCTCTGACAGACCTTTGGTATGGCTGAAGAGTATCATCGAGAGTCAATGCTGGTCGAGTGGGAACAAGTGAAACAAAGAATCCTGCACACACTGCTGGCATCAGGAGAGGACGCCCTTGACTTCACCCAAGAAAGTGAGGTAGGTTGAACCAGATAAACATTAGTTAAAATATGAAGTCCCAGGGTTTGACTTAACACTGTTGATTAGTAGTTTTACTAAGTTGCAAATTTTCTTCTCTTTTAAAAATTTAATTTAAAGCTGGGCAGTGGTGGCGCACGCCTTTAATCCCAGCACTTGGGAGGCAGAGGCAGGCGGATCTCTGTGAGTTCGAGGCCAGCCTGGTCTAGAAGAACTAGTTCCAGGACAGGAACCAGAAGCTACGGAGAAACCCTGTCTCGGGGGGAAAAAAAATTAATTTAAAAAATAAAAACAGTGTAGAAATGTGGTTCCAAAATTAAAACACCCTATCTGCAGATACCCCTGTCCAGCCTCCCTAAGCCGTCACTGTTACTTCTTCCATACATATTTCTAGCCTTGCTTTATACAAATGTACGTGTCTGACGTATATTTTAATTTTGTGTGCTTTACACAAAATTAGCTGTGTATTCTCTTCTGCATCCTTCTTCTTTGTCTCGCTGCATGTTGGAGATCTTTCCTGCAAGGAACTTTGGGAGGGTGCATCTAGGCCTAACAGACCTGTCTGCCTTTGTGCCTGCCATGTGTTCACCATTGAGGAGGGGTGGAGCAACCCTGACCTGAGATCCTGAGTCATAGAGTCCAGTGAGGCCTTGTACGAGCTGTTTGACCCTCAGACAGACCTTCAGGGTCTGGTGAAGTAGCATTGTTGGCGCAAATCCGTGATGATAGAGAATCTGACTCACGCTGATTGCTTCTTCCTTACTACTTTTTTTCTTTTTTAAGCCCTGGCTAGCCTGGAACTCAGGTATCTGCCTGCCTTTGCCTTCTGCGTGCTGGGATTAAAGGCATGTGCTGTGTTGTCTTTTCTAAGCTAATTTCAGAGTTGGGAATGTAGCTCAATTAGTATAACATGCGCAAAGCTCTATTCAATCCACAGTACTAGGAGGAGAAAGAAGTTCACAGTTGAGGTCAGTCTCTCTCCTTTTTAAATATCTAAAACTAATTTCAGGTAATTTAGAAGTAGATATTTCAAATTTTAATGTTTTAAGAGTAAGTGTTAATTTTACCAGTGCTTCGTGTTCAGCTTTTTTCCTTTTTCCTAGAACTTGTTTGACAAGTACTTAGCACTTTTTTTTTGACAAGACTTCACTATGTAGCACCACCTGTCCTCCCAAGTACTGGATTAACAGGTATATGTCCCACATCCAGTGCAGGTACCTACGCTCCTGCTGTAGAGAGAAGAGGTCAGACTCAGAACTGTAACATGATGGCAAAACCTAGAACTGTTGCCTTCTGTGTCTTGGCTATACTGAAGTGTGGGTCAAGGATTGGGTGGATTTTAGTTTGTGGGACCGGCAAGGTGACTTCTGATGCTTTGTACCTGCACATGCTCTTGATTTAAGGACTAGTCTTTCTAGTCAATTAGTCTCCAAATAAATAGCTGCTAATGTCTGATTATTTTGGGAAACCGTTCCTCAAGGACCCTGTCCTATATTTCTTAGACTCAGAGACTTCAGGTAGAAACGTCTTTGCAGAGAAAAAAACTAACATTCCAGACCCTTGGCTAATCTAGGGTTTCCATTCGCTTCTTTCTGAGACTGAGCAAATAATTAGAACAACTCCTGGTTTTATAAACTTTATTTTTAAAAATGGTGTTAATAGGTTGTGCTCTGTATAGGGATTTGAAAGTAATTATAAATTATAAATGAAATGTTCTTCCTTAATTGCTCTTCTCTCAAAAATAGACCAGTGTATTCAGTGGGCTCTTGTTCCGTGACCTCCGGCCCCTGAAGAGTTGCCCATGCTTGTGCTGTTCTCTGTTGGGAGCTTTGGTGGGGTAGTGATGCTGCTATGGAAGGCGTCAGGTGTTACACACAGTCCACTCCATTTATCCAGAGAATTGCCATTTTCTGAAAACTCATGGGAGGTTTTTGTTTCTTTGTTTTGATTTGAGATAGGATTAGGGTTTTAAAATATAGCCTTGACTAGTCTGGTATTCACTGTGTTGCCTGACCTCATTCATGGTGATTCTTATGTCTCATTCTCCATAGTGTTAGAATTACAGGCCTGAGCTTACATATGAATCTTTAGCTTTTGTTATTTTTAACTTTTTACTTAAAGTGTAAGGTTTATACAGAAAAGGATAAAAGTCTTAAGCATATGATTCAGTGGATTATTAAAAATGAAGTACCCAAACAACCCCAGCTCCTCAGCGGTAGCCTCCCACCTCTGCCACACTCCTAAAGGTCTCCGTGAACTTTGTACTACCTGAGCCATGAAATGTGCTTATTTGTAGTGGTAAGCCTTTCATTTTATGGCTGAACTGTATCAGTAATTTTGTTTGCCCATTCTGATGTTGATAGATAGTGCTGATGATATTTGGATAGTCTCCAGTTTTTGGCTTTTATAAACAATACTATTATGAGCATTTCTTTATCTTTTGATAAGAATATATATTTGTATCTCTTTTGGGTACTCCTAAAAGGAAGTTGCTAGGTCAGAGTACATGTATATGTTCTGCTTTGGTGCTAGAGTTGGGGTTCTCTGGAAGAGCACTTTGGCTTGTACCTGGTCCTGGATTCAATCTCTGGCACACACACACCCTCCCCGGAAAAAGAAAAGTTCAGCATTTTTATTGTTTTTATTTGTTTTGTTTTTTGAGATAAAGTCTTACTCTATAGTCTAATCTGGCCCAAAACTCACTGTGTAGCCCCTGCTGGCCTCAAACCCACGGTGATCCTCTTGTCTTAGTCTCTGGGCAGGGGTTGGGATTAGGACATGAACCACCACATCTTGTGAAAGTTCATATTTAAAGATACTGCCCCTAAATATCAACAGTATATCCTCCAATAGCAGTGGTAATTCCATTTGTCTCGTGTCTGTGTCACACATGGTTTTATCTTTCAGCATTTAGTCATTCTTGTGGTATGTGTTTTCATAGACTCTTTGCATGTAATTTTCTTCAAAATGGTGGAAAAGTGCATTATCTCCACTTTGTTCTTCCTGTAGAGTAGACTATATAGTTTGAAGGACAGAGGACAGGCCTCAGAATTAAGGTTGAGCCTGGTTTTCTATCTGAAATACCTTTTTTCTGTTGTAAGGATTGAGAGCAGGCACAAAGCTCAGTCCAGTGCCTGACATGGGGTGCATGCTCCAGGTCTGTACAATGTGTAACAGGAGGGGGTCTGCTTGTTGGGGTTTATGTCCTGCCCAGTTCCTCACAGCCAGCAAGCCCCAAAGAAAATCACACAGAGATCTCCGTAAGTTATAAAACTGATTGGCCCATTAGCTCAGTCTTCTTATTAGCTCTTGTGGCTTGTATTAGCTCATTATTCTTATCTATGCTAGCCACGTGGCTCGGTACCTTCGGTACCTTTCAGCTGGACAGGTTACATCTTGCTTCTCTGTGGTCTGGGCTGGAATGGGAGGAATGGGCTTCCTCCTTCCCAGAATTCTGTTCTCATTGCCCCGCCTCTACTTCCTGTCTGGTTGACCCACCTATACTTCCTGCCTGGCCAATTAGCGTTTATTTAAAACATGATTGACAGAATACAGACAATTCTCCTGCACCACTTCCCCCTCTTTTTTTTTTTTTTTTTTTTTTTTTTTTTTGAACAAAGGAAAATATCCGTAGTCCATTTTTTTGGGAATGTGGGCATAGTATTCCAGGCTACTTCCTGCTGATGATCTTATAAGGACCTAAAGAAAATTTAGATTTATAATCAAGTCCTGACTGGAGTATCCTGTGAGTCTCGATCATCTCAGGCAACAGTCTTGAATCTGTTCTGGATGTAGAACTCAGACATCCGGGCCATCTTTTCCTACTGGAGATTTCTCAGGTGGTCTTCCTTGATCAAACTGAATTTTTCTTAACTCAGAATGAATCCACAGCCTCTCATTTTCTGTGGAGACAAAAGCAAAATCTCTTCTCCAAAGTAATATACCTTTTGACTTCAATTTTGAAGCCAAGGTATTTTCAAAATACCTATCTTGGATTAATTCAGCAGCATTTATAAGTAAATATCTTTTAGCAGCTGTTGCTACTTCCTCAGCATTCAAACAATTCAAAGAGAGCATGATAGCATACAGTATCAAGATTCTCTGTGTATTTTCCATCTTTATGCGGCTTTATTTTAACCTCTATTTATTTTATTTTTACTTTTACTTTTTGAGACAGGTTCTCTGTATATCTTTGTCTGTCCTGGAACTCTCTGTAAACCAGGCTGTCTTTGAACTCACAGAGATCCGCCTGTCTCTGCCTCCCCCAGTGCTGGGATTAAAGGTGTGTGCTACCGTGCCGTGAGCTCACAGAGATCTGTCTGTCCCTGCCTCCCAGGTATTGGGATTAAAGGCATGTGCTACCACACCTTGAAGTCACAGAGGTCAATCTACCTCTGCCTCCCAAGTGTTGGGATTAAAGGTGTGTTCCACCACACCCAACTACTCTTTCTTTCCTTTTTAAGAATTTTAACCTTTTTTTTTCTTTTAAGCCTGCATATATTTTTAACACACTATAAACCATTTAGAGGTTTTTCCTCCTCTTTGAATCTCTTATTATAGATGGCTGTGAGCCACCATGTAGTTGCTGGGTATTGAACTCAGAACCTCTGGAAGAGCAGTCAGTGCTCTTAACCTCTGAGTCATCTCTCCAGCCCCCATAAACAACACTCAAAAGCTCCGTAGTCAGAACTGCCTGCTTGAAAGAGTCACAGTTTGCCCTGGCAGGACGGCCCAGAAAGCTGGCATTTTAAAATGGCACAGCTTTTTTTCCTACTACGGCTGAAAACCGAAAAGCATGCAGTCAGCTTTTTATCAACACTATGTGTTTTGTGGCAGGACCTCTTAAAAGAGCTGCAAGGTTTTACAGCTAAAGCTGAGTCAGGAAGCCTCTCTTAAATGAGAGCACTTGCTTGCCTCTAGCAAGCAGAGCAGACCCGAGAAATTGCTGCCACCAAGAAGCCATGCTTTATTCTTTCCCAAGCTTTCTCAGGCTTTTTGTGGATGTAGTTATCCACGTTGGGCACCATTTATAACATGAGGGCTGGGCTCATTGGGGTTTCTGTCCCTCCCTGTCCCCTAGCTCTTTAGTCCCAGAGAAAATCACACAGAGATCTCCATAAGTTATAAAACTGATTAGCCCATTAGCTCAGTCTTCTTATTAGCCCTTGTAGCTTATATTAACCCATTATTATTATCTATGCTAGCCACGTGGCTCTGTGGTCTGGGCTGGAATGGGAGGAATGGGCTTCCTCCTTCCCTTGACAGAATACAGTTCTCCTGCACCAACAGTGTTGTGGTTCTGTTAGCATTGGGTAAACTGCACATTATTAAGGTCAGTTGAAGTATGATTTGGTGGCTATAGCATTCTTTTCTGGACACCTTATTGTCAAGAATTGCAGAATTCAAAGAGTCATTAGAGGGGAGGCCTCGGATCATGTTGAGTTGACCTTATATTTGAAGGAAAGTGTTCAGATTTGGATAATTTAATATAAAGCTGAGCCCGAGGCTTTCGGAGAAAATATTTTTTAAGGCAGAAATGAACTGAAATATGGTAGTCCCTAGAACATTTGTTGTCCCCTGGAGCCTTTCAATAACAGAAGAGCAAAAACATAATGTTAATATCTATGCCTGGCAAATTTTAATAAAAGAAGTGACACTCTAATAGCATGCAGTTATTTGGAAAATTAATGTCCTTAGGATGTCATTGAAGAAAGAGATACAGCTTTTTAAAGGAAGGCAGGAATTGACGGATTGTTAACTTTTAAGTATTTCCTGGGTAAAAATAATGTGCTTCACTGAGAGTCTCTTGCCTGTTCGCCCTGATATGCATCCTGTGTCACAGCTCTTACATCTTTTCACATGACAAGATGGAGTTGACAGTGTGGGAATTCCTAGATGTAGCTTAGCCGACATTTAAAACTGTATTTTGGAGCCGGTGAGCGAGCTCAGTGGGTTAAAGCACTTGCCAGGCAAGCCTGCTGGCCTGAATTTGGTTCCCAGAGCCCATGTAAAGGTAGAAGAGGAGAGTCTACCTATCTATGCATGCCTATTCTCTCCCTCTCTGTCTCTGAGACACTTTTTAAAAAGCAGTATTTAAAGGTGGATTTAACTTAGGTGGGTTGGATGTGTTGGCCATGGTCAGTGGGCAGATCCCTGGATGAGGTGTCTGGAAAGTGACTTGGCAAGCAGCAGGCTCCCGCCGAGGCCGAGCTGAAGCTTCATTGCAGATGAGGCGGCTGCTGCTCTTCACTTGGTACATAAAACTCAGCGAATATTGAGCAGCCACTAATTTTGATAAGAGACTTAAGACCTTATTTCAAATGTCAATCATATAGCTTTCCTATATTTTAACACCTCTGAAATCACAATGCCTTATTTAGTGTAGTTTGGCAGCATTTGTTCTCTTTCCAACATATAGTGGCAGTATGACATGTCTTAAATGAGTGACTGACAGTTTGAATTTGACAGCTCACACTAAGTTGTATATTGTGCTGCCTGGCAGATTCCTAAGGGATGGGCCTACTTCATATGTTGGGACTTGAGTAGGATTCCAAGCACAGAAAGTGCTCCACTACTCTTTGCAGAAATTGTTCAAATCTCTCTGTTCACCAGATCCTTCATTTTACTGCTGTGATGTACCACAAAGAGCTCCTCTCATGGTGGCTGTTCTTACCCTGCACAGACAGAACTTCTGTCAGTCTGTGTCCTTTTCTTAGGAATATTCTATGTGTATGCCAAATCATTTTCTTGTCAACTCTAAACTGTGTATTTGAGGTTCTACAATTTGCCTTTGCCTTATGTTTACTCACTTTAGAGTTGTTTTATGTAGGCCTATGTTGTTTTTTGGTGGCTGTAATAGCATGCTTTCGTAGGAATGGCTCAAGTATTCTGCTCAAGTTTCTGTTTGCTTGTTTTTTGTTTTTTCAAGACAGGGTTTCTCTGTGTAGCTTTACAGCCTGTTCTGGAACTCACTCTGTAGACCATGCTGGTCTCAAATCCACAGAGATCCGAGTGCTGGGATAAAGACATGCGCCAACACCGCCCAGGTCTGCTTGTTTTATGCATACAGCTCTACACAGCGAAGTTGCATTTAGAGTTCTGCTGTGCTGGTCCTGGCTTTTGTTTGCTTTTTGTTTTTGTTGCTGTTTTTTCCTAACAGTAGTGGCTTTTATTACCAAATATTGTAAATTGATTGGTTTGATTTCTCTTTGTGTTCATGAAGGTAAGACCATCTATCTTTCCGTGTATGGTATCACTGGATTTTTTCACCCTAGGCTTGTTTTGTGAGAGTGTTGTCACAGTATTTCCTTCTCCCTGTCTGGAGTGAACCCTCCTTGAGAAAGAGTTTTACACACCTTGGGTACACTTTTCACAGCCATGGGTGCTAATAGTTTGCAGCTCCCTTCTGCCACGTTCTTTTCTGTCCCAGAATGTCTGTTTTCTGAACGCTCTCTGCTCTGAGAAGCCCATTCCCAGTCTTGTGTCTAAGCGATACCTGCTCTCTCCCTACATACCTCCAGACCCCTGGAGAGCCGCACTCTTCCCTGACCTCGTTAGTCTGGCTGCCTTGCCTTTCTGATCTCTGGTGTTCGCTGCCCCTGTTATCCACGTCTATATTGTGTCCTGTCCTGTCATACCCAGTGTGGCTTAGTATATTGACTACATTTTCCCAGTGCAGAGACCTGATTGGATGTAGGAAGTAGAGGGAGCATTCTCCCATTCTTATGCCAGCATCTATGTTCTTACACAGCCCTGCCTGTGGAATTCCAGTTGAATATTTGCCAGCCACTTCTATTCAGGAATCACAGTGCACACACCCTGTTGATGGATAATTGACTTTGTATGTGGTAAAATAATGGCTTGGCCAAGGGCAACTGAAGGAGAAGTGCTTTTGAAAACAAGAGCATTAGGCAAAAGTCATTTAAATGGAAATTCAGAGGTGGCAATCAACTACTCTTTAAATGGATAATTTTTAAAATTAGGGTTTTAGTACTGGAACCTGTTTCCTGAGGCTATGAAAGGATAGCTGAGCCCGTGTCCTTGTAGCAGAGCCTTGCTGCTGTTCTTCTTTCTTTTCCCTCATTCCCCACACTAGGTTCCCCCACTTAGCAGTATGCAGACAAGGGTGAGTTTGTGGGTTTTATGCCTTGGGTGAGTACTGTTCTTAACCAATCCTGGGTGTCTCTTTCTCTATAGCCAAGTTACATCAGTGATGTGGGTCCTCCTGGTCGAAGTTCTCTGGATAGCATTGAGATGGCCTATGCCCGGCAGGTGAGTATGGTTTTTAGGAAGAGATAATCCTGGAGAAATGCTGTGATCCTCAGGAGAGTCAGAGGGAATAGTGACTTCACATGAAAGTCAGCCCTGAAAGCAAGTGGGCTTCTTGCTCACAGGGTCAGTTAATATTTTACCGTGAATGCCGCTGTTCTCCATTTGGTTAAATAGGGTAATCAAATGACTCAGAGAATGCAGCGAAATTGAAATCTACCCTCTCTGCTGACCAGGTGTTTCTTTTTGCTCTGTTGGCAATAGCTTCCTTGAACTATAATGCGTGGCAAATGGAATTCTGTATGAACTGAATTACTTGGCTGGCTAATGAATGATATGTTAAATTCTTTTACCCTTGCTGAGTGGGATTTTCAAAATGCTTTCTGCCTTAATAAGCACAGTGTGTTGATCCTGTTAGTGCTGCAGTGGAGATAAGGATGCTCCTGGTGTGTTGGGGACCATACTCCTGGTTGCTGATCATGAGCTTGCATCAGTAAGCACGAATCAAGATGGTTCATGTGCAACTGTGTGCAGGACTTACTTACCTGCGGTTGACTCTTGGAATAAAACAATGCAAGTCAAGCCTGTATTTCAAAGTAATCGTCACTTTCCTCCGCAAAGTTCCAAGGTGTTATGCCCTGCATCACTTAGCTGTGACCTTGAGAGGACATACTGATACATTTCCTACTCCCCTCCTGCCACCTTGGAACTGGGTTTGGGTAAGAAACAGATGACAGCTACATAAATGGAAGAAAGAACTATTAACCCAATAGAGGACTCCCTCTTCAGTTACCAATTAATTAATTAATGGAATTCTACATTAACTGATTCATGTATCACTAGAAATCTTAGTTAACACTTTGTCGAGAGAAATATCCTAGCTATTTCTTTTGTGTAAATGTAGATTTGTTTTAAGTAAGAGTAAAAGCAGAGAATGTACTCCGCAGGTTGGGAGCAGAGTTCTTCATACAGTGCTGCTTCAAACTCCAGGTAGCTGAAGCCTACGTCCATCCTCCTCCTTTCTCTGCTTTTTAGATCGCTTTCCCTCTTCTTCCTACATTCGTTCCACACCCTTATCCTTTAAGTTTCCATTGGCTGATTCCCTCCGTTGCTATGGCCACCATCATCTCAGACCCAACAAAATTACAAATGAATGAAGAAACAATGTAGCTTCTTCATCTGAAAAGCTAAACTCTGTAGAACTTGACTCCTGCAGCACTTAGGATCCAATGCTAGCTGTCTGTTTACTTGGCTTGCCCACAGAAAGTGAATGCTTGTATGCTGTGTCTAATATAGCCTTGGTTCTCGGACATGCTTATTGAGTGCCTAAGTACTACTTATGGTTAAGAACCTGTTAAATCTTTGTAACAACCCTGGAAGCTATATGATGTCAGCATCCTCCATTTAAAATAGAAGAAGCAAAGGTTCCATGGGTCCATGAATTGTTATTAGCTCAGTCCTCTGTAGAACAAGGACTTCAAATTGTAAAAGAAAACCTTACACACAGGAGTAGAACTTAGTTTGTAACCATGATTTTAATATTTTTAGACCAAATCTGAAGTAGTATATTCTCTTAAACCTTAATAAACATTGCATCAAATCATAGTTGTGGGGTTGTTTGTTTGTTTGGTTGGTTGTGTTTGTTTATTTGTTTTGAGAGAGATTTTATCTGAAGAGCAGAGATTATTTATTACTACATCTATTTATTTACTTATTTGTTGGTTTGTTGTGGGGGCAGTGGTCAGGACAACAAGTAGCAATCAGCGCTCCTTCTACCATGTAGGTAATCTCAGAGATTTAATTCAGCTTGTCCGGCCTGGAAGCAAACACTACTTGGCCTAGAGATGCTTTCTAGAAGTAGGTATTCCAGATGTGTAGCAGACACTGTTCTGACAAACCTACCCCAGTCCATGAACCCTGGCCCCACAACCATTCAGTCCTCTGACCTGAATTTTAGCAGACTTTGACATGGATTTTAGCCAGACCATGGTTCCTCAGTCCCATCTTCATTTTTGGTCCTAAACTTTCTCCTTGAACTACCTTGGTCCCTTGTTTGATGGGTGTTTGTAAGACTGGGCTAGTGATTAGCTTTAAGGTGCTAGCCATAGCTGGAGATTTGGTCTTGTTAATGATTAGGTACTTTGGGGAAGGGAAGGTGAGCATCAGCCTCTATTGGCCACTTGCCGGCTTCATAACGACTTCAGATCGTAAAAGGAAGTGAAATAGATCATACCACTTGGTTCCCTTTATTTCAGATTTATATCTACAATGAGAAGATTGTGAGTGGACACCTTCAGCCCAACCTGGTGGACCTGTGTTCATCTGTCGCAGAGCTGGATGACAAGGTAGTGCCCAGCGCCAGCCTGGGTAGAAACACAAGTTCAGTGTTCATCTGGGGTCAGTAGCTTACTGACTTGGCTGCAGTATAGTAAGAAAGAATGTTTTATGAAATAACATTCTTTTTTCTAGTGTTTTATATATATTTGGAGTGATTGTTTTCATGGTGGCTTTTAAAAATACATCGTCAAAAGGCCAGACTGGGATTAGCTAGTGGTGAGAGGTTCTCCTCAGGTCTCAGCCGAGGACACCGTTTGTGTGACCTCCTTGGACTTAACTCATCCTTTCTTTCTGGAATCCCTTCTCCCAATTTTTATTATGTCCACACTCTTAATTCCTGGCCTGCTTTCTCTTTAGAAAGGGGCAGCAGTGATGGGTGGGACAGAATCAGAAGGTGCGAGCAGAGGCTAAAAGAAGCCAAGGCTGCTACTGCAGCAGAAGCAGCTATACACTGATTTGTTTTTCAAAAAATGTGGGGTTTTTCCAGAAGTAAAATATAAGGCAGTGTAAGTAGCTTTATAGACAAAAGTGAGAATTCACTCCTCACGTCTGCCTGGTGTTTACAGCTCTCCCTTGAGGGCACCATAAGAACCAACTTCTCTCCACTGTGTTGCATTTCCCTGGTTCTGTCTTTAGGGTGCCAGACACACTTTTTGAAGGAGAATTTCACAGCCTGGGGAGAGGAGGCCCACTGGGTAGGGTGACACAAAGAAAAGCCTCCTTCCTGGAGGCTCTTCTGAGGGAGGCTGTGGCATTTATTCATAAGCCCAGATCGCCTCTGGGAAGACAAAACATTTATTATTTAGGTTAAACTCTTATTTTAAGCCTTAAAAACTTAAATAACCTTGTAAGAACTTGTGTTTAAACTCCTAGTGCTGGTTGACTAGAAGTGCACTCAGACACTCTTAAGGGATGACCTGCTGAGATTCAGCTCTTGTTACACTCACGTTCCTGCAGTGATGGAGCTGGTTCTGTCAGGCCTGGCATGGTAATTGATTTGAAGACCAACTCCAAGGAAGGAAGGGGTGCTCATCAGTGGTCATAGCTCAGGTGTTTGGCAAGGCAGAGGCCCATCTTCTGCACTGAGTTCAAGCCAGGATGGTCTCAGACAGAAAGCCTCAGTCCCTCTTCATTCTGCCTGCCATTGCAGTTATCGCCACATAACTTCTCCATCCTTACAGCTTTGTCACATGCAATCTCATTTACATGCAGAGCATTTCTGACATGTGGGCCATGGTCAAACAAATGACAGATGTGGTATTGACACCAGCAACTGATGCCCTGAAGAGCCGAAGCAGTGTAGAAGTGCGCATGGAGTTTGTCAGGCAGGCCTTGGGATACCTTGAGCAGAGGTAAGGCAGCTGTAAGTCAGTCTCTGTGTGTGTTTTTCTGGGGCTGGTGCTATACCTGGAGTCCTGTAGACTGACTGGAGCTGAGTTAGTTCTGTTGTCAGAACACTTACCTACCAGGACTGTATCTGCAGCTGATAAAATCATACATGGGAGCCGGGCGTTGGTGGCGCACGCCTTTAATCCCAGCACTCGGGAGGCAGAGGCAGGTGGATCTCTGTGAGTTCGAGACCAGCCTGGTCTACAAGAGCTAGTTCCAGGACAGGCTCCAAAACCACAGAGAAACCCTGTCTCGGAAAAACAAAACAAACAAACAAACAAAAAAATCGTACATGGGAATGGTGGTAAAGGGGAACACTTTCGACATCTCTTATTTCTCTGCTTGTCATCATTTAATGTAAAGACATATTGCTTAGATAATGACTTGGGTCGTAACCTGTTTTCCTAATATGGTTCATCATTTGTTCCCCAGGTTCCTTCATTTCCTTACAGCATTTTAACTCACCCTTGCAATTTGAAACCTCAAGAAGACCTGCTCTAATATTATGCTCCTGGCTCTACCCAGTTAATCATTGAGTCAGGGGTCTGCATAGCTGCTGAGGCCAGTGCTTTGTATCTGGGCTTGGTTGCTGAAGGGTTTGTGGTTGTATCCTCAAACCCTATGTCTGCTTCATTATTAGGGTGTGTGCCGTTAGTCCCTCTTTGTGGAACTCTGTGGAATCCTAGCAGGAATGGTCAGGACTGTGCAGCAGACTCTATTTTAGGGACAGGGCACTGGGCATCAGCCTATTGTTAACAAAATAATACTTGGTTAGGAAGTTCCTTGAGGAAATTCAGACTTGATGCTGCAGGAGATTGGTCTTCATATCAAATACTATGCTAATTGCACCTTAGCTACATAAAATGAGTACCCTCTGATGTATACTCACTAACTTCCATTCCTTTGTTACAAGAAATCTGGAACTTAAAAAGGTTTTGGGTTCTGTGTTTTTAATTTCTGTAGATTATGTGTATGTGAAAGTTTTATAAAGTAATTCTTCAGACTTTAGCTAAACTTTTTTTTTCCACTTCAGTCTATACTTTTATTTGTGTGGTTGTTTTGCCTGCATGTATGTCTGTATTAGTGTCCATGGGGGCCAGGAGAAGGTGTTGGATAACTGGGACTGGAGTTGTGGTTGTGGGCCATCATGTGAATCTGGAATTCCAGGTCTCTGAAAGAGCAGCCAGTACTCTCAGCTGATAAGGCATCTCTCCAGCCCCTTTGGCTAAACCTTTGAGATGGAGGTTTGGTTGTATTGATCGTCAACCATAAAGAATCTAATGTAGCAACATTTATTCATTTTAGCTGGCAAACTATGAGGCAAATTTTTTTATCCCATATAAAAATCTTAAGAAATTTAAAAAAAAAGAAAAAGAAATTTTTAAAATGCTTTTTCTGATAAACTTAATCTTTAAACTGGTGCTTCAGCCACCAGACTACATTCCTAAATATGTATCCCATTTTATTATTTGTTGCCATTAGTTTTTTTAAAATGTTTTTAATTTTTTTTAGATGTATTTTATCGGTATGAGTGTTTTTCCTCCAAGTACATGTGTGAGCCATGTGTGTGCCTGGTGCCAGTGAGATCAGAAAAGGGAACTGGATCTCCTGGAACTGGGCTTACAGATGGTTGTAAGCCTCCTTGTAGGTACTGGGAGTCGAACCCAGGTTCTCTTAACTGCTGAGCCATCTCTCCAGATCCTAATTTAATGATTCTTTTCTTTGCCCATTCTCTAGCTCTTTGAAGCTCTTGCCTAGCTAGCAAAGCCTGTCTTCATCTGTGGAGCAGCATCTCTCTCTGACAGCATTTTCTGAAAGCTTCCTTATCACCTGTTTGAATATCTGTACTCCGTGTTACAGTATTTCTGCAGATGCTATTCTGCTGACAGTATAATTGTTTCAAGTTACATAATCTACCAGATGGTAAAAGAGACTTAGTTCCAAATATGTTTTTTGATATAAGGCCAAAAATGTTGAAAATATAGGCTTGGCCTGTCCCTTCCATGTTCCAAAGCTTGCAGTGGATATATTTGTCTTGGTTCTCAAGGAGTTTGGGCTCCTTTGATTTAGGATCTTGTCTTATTGCAAGTTGGAGGAGGTGATAGTGGGCATCTGCTTGTCCTGGTTACTACAGGGCACTCTGTTCTCTCATCTTGTGCTTTTAAATGCGTGTAGTGGTGAGGAGAATGCATTGGTTAATTACCTTACGCTTCTTTTCTATTGTAGAACAATGTACACTTTTATAGGGATTGAGAAAGGTGCTGAGAAGAGCTGCAAGAAAGAGGGGGGATGTCATTCCTCATACCCAGAGGCTCCTGTTGCTTTGTTGTAGTTTCCACCCTCTTTTGCCATGAGTATTTAGTTTAGCTTATTTTTCTACAGTTATGGTCCAGGTGTGTGTGTGTGTGTGTGTGTGTGTGTGTGTGTGTGTGTGTGTTTGTGTAATATGTAGCTTTGTTTGTTTATCTTTTGGTTTTTCAAGACAAGGTTTCTATATATTTTTGGAGCCTGTTCTGGAACTCCCTCTGTAGACCAGGGTGGCCTTGAACTCACAGAGATCCCCCTGTCTTGGCCTCCCCAAGTGCTGGGATTAAAGGCATGCACCACTACTGCCCGGCCTATAATAGTAGTTTTACATAGCTCAACTTCTAATTCTTTAACATTGTTTTTATTAGCTGCATCAGATTCCACAATTTGTTCTCTGTAATTGGCCCTTAGGTTCATTCCTGAGTCTTAGGTACACGGCTGAAATGATCATAGGTTAGGTAGCCATGATTTTTGTAGCATATTTTTAAGTGCTTCTGGGAATAAACAAAATCATGTTCCTATGTGCATGTCAGGTAGGACATGTAGAGATGGGAAACACATACAAATGTCAATACTGGTCATCAAAGTAAAGGATGTGTTGCTATTCACTGGACTGTTTTGACTTCATGGAATTTATTTCAGATTTTTCAAGTTTGTTGTTTTTTGTTGTCGTTTATTGTTTTGTTGTTTTTTTTCTAGCAAACCCATTAGAACATGAGGGCTCCACCCTTAATGTATTTGAAGCCTCAGTTGTAGTCCCCTCAGAATTCTTTGGGGTAGCCGTAGTATAAATCTGTACAGTAATAAGAATGGAATTTGCTTCTTTAAGCATGTACTGTTTGCTCTTCTGTATGAGACTTAAAATCCAGGCCTTGACCATAGGGTTCATAGTTGAGCATTCTGGATGTGGACATAGATGTGTGAAATACATGTTGCCAACCCTCACCATTTTTCTTTAAAATTTTTCAGTTATAAAAATTATACCCTTGTGACTGTGTTTGGAAATCTGCATCAGGCCCAACTGGGCGGTGTGCCAGGGACTTACCAGCTGGTTCGAAGTTTCCTAAACATTAAACTGCCAGCTCCCTCCCCAGGACTTCAGGTACTAGAAGCATCTTATGGGTAAACAAATTCTGAAACTGTCAGTTATTCTCAGGTGTTCTCAGTTAAAAGGGGGTTCAGAGCTGGGCAGTGGGGACTCACACCTTTAATACCAGTACTTGGGAGGCAGAGGCAGGCGGATCTCTGTGAGTTTGAGGTCAGCCTGGTCTACAGCGAGGTCCAGGACAGGCTCCAGAGCTACACAGAGAAACCCTGTCTTTAAAAAAAAAAAAGACGGGGTGAGGGAAGGATTCTGCTTGGTGAAGATGCCAGGGATGAGCAGGTAGGGCTGTTTCCCAGGGACCCATTGAAAACTAGTCATGCAGGAATCCTGAGTAAAGGCAGGAAAAGGAAGCAGTTGAGCTTTAAGAACTCTTAGAAATTTACATGTGGGTATGAGAGACAAAGCAAGGGATCTTTCAGAAAGCGTGGCTGTTGTGGGTCAGATGGGCTCTGTTCGCTTCAGAGTAACTCCAGATACGCACTACATTACTCTTCCAGATTTCTCTGGACAAATTAGTGTTTGCAAAATACAGGGAGTAGGATGCTGTCCGTGGCTTTTAACTCATGGGTTCTGGTGAGAATTAAGTGCTTTAGCTTATCATCAGCACATCAGAAAGTGGTTGATTAACATTTATTTGACTGACTGGTTTTTTGTCTTTTAGGATGGAGAGGTAGAAGGCCATCCTGTCTGGGCGTTAATTTATTACTGCATGCGCTGTGGAGACCTGCTTGCTGCATCACAAGTTGTCAGTCGAGCCCAGCATCAGCTGGGGGAATTTAAAACCTGGTTCCAGGAGTACATGAATAGCAAAGATAGAAGGTACGATGCTATGCTCTGCCTGAGCCAAAGATTTTGGTGCAAGTAGCCGTGTGAATAAGGGAATGTGGAGGCCAAGGAATGAAGACAGTTGGAGGAAGAGGTTGGAGAGCTATTTTAGTAGGTTAAGTGCTTACTGTGCAAGCC
Organism: Microtus oregoni; assembly: GCF_018167655.1. NCBI lineage: Eukaryota > Metazoa > Chordata > Mammalia > Rodentia > Cricetidae > Microtus > Microtus oregoni. The sequence continues at coordinate 57,286,896 of NW_024543063.1, read as the reverse complement.
TGAGTTTAATTCCCAGAACCCTTGTTAGGCATGGTAGCACATGCTTGTGATCCCAGCACTGGAAAGGCGAAGAAAGAAGGGTTAAAGATTTCTGGGACTCTGGCCAGTCATCGTAGACTAATTGGCAAGGTCCAGACCATTGAGAGATACTATATAAAAAGACACCACCTAAAGAATGGCATGAAAGGTTGACTCTGGCCTCTATAGTCTACTGAACACAAATGTGCATTCAGACATACATTTGACAACAGTCCAGTTAAGGGAAGAACCCACTCTGTCACTACTTGAGGGATGCTCGAGTGGAATAATGATCTCTGGCATTTCTGACCTTCCTCCGGAAGTCTTAGGACTGGAGAAAAGCTGATGAGCCAAAGAACATGGTGCTGGTAGTTACAAGTCAGGTCATTGATGGAGAGCTTTCTGTTACATGGATGCTTTTACTTGGCCTTTGAGGATGTTTGCTGAATCTGTGTCTCTGTCTTCAGATTGTCTCCAGCTACTGAAAACAAGCTCCGGCTTCACTACCGCAGAGCCCTCAGGAATAACACAGACCCCTATAAGCGTGCTGTATACTGTATCATTGGCAGATGCGACATCACTGACAATCAGAGCGAAGTAGCCGACAAGACTGAGGACTACCTATGGTTAAAAGTAGGCACAGCTTCACTTGCTAACTCAAGTTCTTCAGTCTCTTTACCTGCTTAATGCATGATGTTTGTGTGCCAATCAGGACAGGACCATGGAATTTCTGTCTGTCAGCCTGCTTTCTATTGTACAATTCCCACTAATGTCTACACAGTTAGCTTTCTTTTTCTTTCCTTCCCTTTCCCTTTCCCCCTTGCCCCTTCCCCCTTTTCCCTTCCCTTATGCATTGTTAGGGATAGAATGGGCCTCAGGCATGCTCTACCGTGGAGCTACAACCCAGCCCCAGGTTCTCATGCAACCTCCAGCTCATACGGAGCATGGCTGCTGGACAGTCACAGCTGGACATATGGCTGCAGATGTAGTTTGTATCAATGTGTGTGTGTTTCCTTTGGGGATCTAGTTGAACCAGGTGTGTTTTGATGATGACGGCACCAGCTCGCCACAAGACAGGCTCACTCTCTCACAGTTCCAGAAACAGCTGCTAGAAGACTATGGTAAGATCCTGGACAGTCACCTTCTCTCCTTATTGGACACATGGCTCACCTGTGGGGAAGTCCTTCACACATAAACTCCTCTATTGAGTTTTAACCATTTTCAATCAGATAGAGACTTACGCATTAAGAAATATGTATCAGTTGGGCAGTGGTGCACACTTTTAATCCCAGCACCTAGGAGGCAGAGGCAGGCGAATCTCTTGAATCTCTGTGAGTTCACGGCCAGCCTGGTCTACTGGTCTACAAGAGCTAATTCCAGGACAGGCTCTTCAAAGCTACAGAGAAACCCTGTCTCGAGGGAAAAAAAGAAAAGAAAAGAAAAAATATGTATCACCTGTATACAATACTTGGGAGACTGAGGCAGAAAGATCATGAGTTCAAGGCCAGCGTGGGCTTCAGAGTGAAGCAATTTAGAAAGATTTTTGTCTCAGAATAAGAATTAAAGGGTCTGGGACTGTAGCTCCTTAGTGAAGTACTTACTGATATTCCAGAAGCCTTCAGATTGATCCATCTCTGGCACCACCAAAAGAAAAAATGGGGGGAAAAAATCTATGGCTTCTATGGTCATAGACTATAAACTTTTTCTAGTTCTTGCTTGGGAGGGATGTGAATGAGGCCTTAGTTGTTGCTCCCTTAGGTCTTGCTAGTGGTCATATCTGGCTACAAAGGAGAGACCTGTAGCTTTTCCCTTTGACCTCATTGGTGAGCAGCTCTGGGAAGTAACGGATCAGCAGCTACAGCTAGTGCTGCTGAGTTCAGAGTTCTGTGAATCAAGTACTCTTCATTCAATGTCTCTGTGGTTTCCATGTCTGTTCATACTGAAGACAAACTCACTTTGGAGAAATCAAACACCTTCAGTGCAAATAGCTTAAATCTTACAATGGGACTGCTGCTTGCCAGTCATGTAGTGAGGCCTAGAGAAAGTAGAGGAACTGGGTCTTTTTTTTTTTTATTTTGTTTAAGTCAAGGTCTCCCTTTGGCTGTCCTAGAACTCATTTTGTAGACCAGACTGATCTTAAACTCAGAGAGATTCACCTCTCTGCCTTTCTATTGCTATGACTTAAAATATTAGAGGCATGTGCCACCTTGCCTGGCTCCAGTCATATTTCATGTAGTTTACTGTGTCCAGAGTTGCTTCAGCTAGTTTAAGATCATGTTGATATTTTCTTCCCACCCAACAAGACCAGTAGATACCCAGGGTTTCGTCACTGGTGGCAGCTTCCTTCTGAGTTGGTTTCATCTCCTCTCCTCCAGGCGAGTCCCACTTCACAGTGAACCAGCAGCCCTTCCTCTACTTCCAAGTTCTGTTCCTGACTGCACAGTTTGAGGCTGCCATTGCCTTTCTCTTCCGTATGGAGCGGCTGCGCTGCCATGCTGTCCATGTGGCCCTGGTGCTGTTTGAGCTAAAGCTGCTTTTAAAATCCTCAGGGCAGAGTGCTCAGCTCCGTGAGTATTTAGTTCTTAGCTGGTAGTGGTGTGCAGAGCACATCTTCCCATTGGTCATAGTGGCTGTGGAACGGCAAACCCTCAGGATTCGGTCATTTTAGAGCATTGTAGCCATTGAGCTTTTATATTAGTGTTACAAGTGCTTGTTTGTAACCCCTCAGCATTTCCTGGAATGTTAAAGGGTGATGCCAGGCACTAGGTTTGTGCCAGACAAAGTCTTCCAAGAGTCACGAATATCATGCCCACTTGGGATTTGATTTTAAAGACTTTGGAAACCCCAGCTAGCCTACCCAGGTGGGAGAGGCAGGTGGAGAGTCAGGCAGATGTGAGTGGGTGGGTCCTTAGTGGGTCAGTATATGAACCATGATGGGCAGGTACTAAGACATTTCCTGTAAAGGCCATCATGCTGGCCATTTATCATGGGAGACATTTTCCTCTACTGTCTGTACAGAGGAAAGTGAATGACAGTGGTGAGCTCCCATTGGGGAATGTGGAGTGAGTGGGCTACAGAAATGCACACTTCTAGCCCTGCACATCCAACTTCCGTGGGTTCTGGGGCTCAGAGGAGCTGTCAGAATGTGAGCCCTTCTGTTCTCATGCACAGTCAGCCATGAGCCTGGTGACCCTCCCTGCATGCGGCGGCTGAACTTCGTGCGTCTGCTCATGCTCTACACCCGCAAGTTTGAGTCCACGGATCCAAGGGAAGCGCTCCAGTACTTTTATTTCCTCAGGTGAAACCTGCTTTTGCCTTTTTACTTGGCTCCCTTTTATTTCTCCATTCTGAGAATGACTCTAAGAGACTCTGAGTGCATACCACAACCCACCCAAGTTGTCCCTGTGCTTTTGTAGGGACGAGAAAGACAGTCAAGGAGAAAACATGTTTCTGCGCTGTGTGAGTGAGCTTGTGATAGAAAGTCGAGAGGTAGGTCAGCTTTCTGCTCACTCTGGCGGGAGTTTTTAATGTGTTCTCATGCAGTGCTCCTTGTGTATGTTGTGCATGGCCTAGAGTTAGAGGTGGGCGGAGCTTTCCTTGGTTTCTAACAGTGACAGTACTGATCCCAGTCTCACTGTGGTCTAGTTTGTGCCCCTTGTCCTCCATGTTTTTCCCTAAGGAATTGTGTGTTATGTTTATTTCCTTGATCAGTAAGCTAAATAAATCTTTTCCTCCACAGTTTGATATGATCCTTGGGAAACTAGAGAACGACGGAAGTAGAAAGGTGGGTTAATGTGCCCCTAACTGCAGAGGACGAGTTACACTGTAGTGTTCACATTGGACACAGTCATTCTAACAAAGAAAGATGAAATTACAACCCAGCCAATGGACTTGGCTTTACACACATTTTTCTTTTCTTTAAAATTTCTAAATTTGTGATTAGTGATTAGCTTTTTTATATGTTCAAAGCATGCCTGCCATTTTTTAAAAGCTAAGATGGCTAAATTTTTGCCATTTTTGACTCAGAAAACATGAAGAAAAGTAAGTTGATTGCTATGCATGCTGTCTCCAGATGGAAGAGTTAGAAATACCGTTCCCTCTCTCAGGACCACTTCCTAAGTACTCAGAACCCCTGCCACCCCGGAGATGCCGTTCCCTCTCTCAGGACCACTTCCTAAGTACTCAGACCCCTGCCACCCCGGAGATGCCGTCCCCTCTCTCAGGACTACTTCCTAAGTACTCAGACCCCTGCCACCCCGGAGATGCCGTCCCCTCTCTCAGGACCACTTCCTAAGTACTCAGAACCCCTGCCACCCCGGAGATGCCGTTTCCCAGGGTCCTAACCAGTTCTCAGGGACTTGCTATGACCCGGCTTTCCCTTTGTGCCCCGCAGGTACTCACTTCTCTTTGTAAGATTTCATGGTTGGGCCTAGCAGCCCAGGTGAGAGGCCTGATGGTCCTGATGATGGGAGTCCATCTTCTTGGGCATTGTGCCAAGTGTTTTGTGGGTACTTTCTTAATTAGAACAATTACCTACAAAGTGAGAACCATTATCTTCTGTTTCCCAAGTATGAAAGCAGAAATAAGACAGGTTAATTAATTGTTTTCTTCAATACCACACAACTGAAATCTGAACATATATATTTTATTGATCCAGGGCAAATCACCCCAACTTGGTCTAGCCCCAGTGGAGCATTAGCCTGGATTAGCACAGGTGTTGCATAGTCCATAGCCCCTCCCCTGTCCCAGGGCCTCAGACTCTCCTGATCACACTCCTGCTGTTGGATGGTGATGGAGACCTTTTTTCAAAGTACTCACTACCACTTCGTGTCTGCTTTAGTATCTATCTTAGAAAGCAAATTGAAAGTCTTGAAAATAATTTTCTCATAACTTCCTGATTAAGAATCACTAATAATTTTACCTACTTTTAGTCGTTTTAGAAAGTCTTTCAGAAGCCATAAATGTGCCATAGCCAGCTCCACAGTGCTTCCAGTAAATGTGCCCCGTCTTTCTTTCCATGGTCTTGGTTGGAGTTTGTCTGGCAGATGAAAACGTGTTGAGTAGGGCAAGCACTTCCAGTTCAAGTGCTTCTGTGTCACAGTTGCAGCTGGGTGATGAGTCTCTTCCTCCCCTTTGATAATTTGTCTCCGCAGCCTGGAGTCATTGATAAGTTTACCAATGACACAAAGCCAATTATCAACAAAGTTGCTTCTGTGGCAGAAAATAAAGGACTATTTGAAGAAGCAGCCAAGCTTTATGATCTTGCCAAGGTAAATGTGCCCCTTTCATGCCTCTTCTCTTCTCTGTGCTGATAGCTCCGCCGGCCTCTTAGCATTAATTCTCAAGCTTCAGCGCTATCTTGTTTATTACTGTCCCTGCTGGAATACTGTTTCTAGCGTGTTAATGGTTCAGTTGGGGTAAAATTCCCTTTTTACAGACGTTTTATTGCCCCAAAGGTATCTCTGACCAAAGAAGATAGCATACTGAAAGGCTTTCCTACAGGCATTGTCAAAGCCACCGTGGTTTCCTGTGGTAGCCTTCTACAGTAGCCAACAGTGCATAGTCCAAGAGCCTGGGTTAATGCATCTCCCTAAGAATATGTGATGACTGCTGATGATTTAGGTGACCTAAAAAGGCAGGTTTCCTGGGACTGGAGCAATCACTCACTGGTTAAATGCACATGTTACTCTTCTTGAGAATCCAGGTTGGTTCCCAGAATCCACTTGTGGCTCACAACTATCCATAACTACCAGTTGCAGAGAATCTGATGCCCTTTCTGGCCTCCGTAGGCAACAGATATATGCAACATGGTGCATATACATATGTGTAGACAAAACACACACACATAAAAATAAATAAATCTTCTTTAAGTAAAGGAAGATTTTTCTAAATTTAAAAATGCTGTGATTGGGGTATAATTAGAGCATAGGAGAATATGCAGGTGGTAGTCCATTAGACAGACTGTCCTGGGCTGTCTCCAGTCTCAGTACACAGAATTCCGTTCATCACCCCAGAAAGTTGCTGTTTTTATTTTGCTTATTTAATTTGTTCTTTTGTTGATTGTTTTCTTAATCTTAAAAACTCGAACAGAACGCTGACAAGGTGTTGGAGCTGATGAACAAACTCCTGAGCCCTGTGGTCCCACAGATCAGTGCCCCACAGTCCAACAAGGAAAGACTGAAGAACATGGCCCTCTCCATTGCCGAGAGGTAAGGCCAGGGCCAGTGGGCCTGGTCACAGGTCACTATGCCATGCTGCTGCATGTTCAGCTTCACTAGGTACTGGCAGACAGCTTCACAGAGGTTAATCTAATGCACCTTCTTCTAGAACACCCCGTGATCTTAGGGGTTTTGTGAGCACTGTTGGAGAATCCACCTTCCTCCCCAGTAAAATCACTGAGTTCTCAGACTGTAACCAGCTTAACTCCAGAGGAGACTTGATTTGAGATGCTTTCCTGCAGCAACACACACATACACAAACCTTTGGCAAGTGAGGCCTCTCCACTTAGGCAGTAATCCCCAGCATTGGTCTTCGGGGTTTTAACACATGGAGTCCTCATCTCCTTCCTAAAGACTTGGCTGCAGAGTTACTGGTATACACTAGAGAAGCATGCTTCACTCAGAATGTGAGTTAGAGTATTGCCAAATCTACATTACTCAGCCCTTTACAACGTCAGAAGTGAACACTGTTCACCTTTCCCTAGTGCCCGTCATCCAGAGAGCTTGGGAGGTTGATGCGTTTGAAATGCTGTCCCGAGGTTAGGGTTCTGTGGCCATCCATGCTCCACCATTGCTTCCCTCAGTACCCCTCTTTCTTGTCTTTCAGGTACAGGGCTCAGGGAATAAGTGCAAATAAGTTTGTGGACTCTACATTCTACCTCCTCTTGGACTTGATAACGTTTTTTGACGAGTATCACAGTGGTCATGTTGACAGAGCTTTTGACGTGAGTTTCTGCAAGGAGCTTTGAAGTGCAGGGTATCACCACCGTGCCTGTCCCGTGCAGAGGACAAGTGTGAGCCCAGGATATGAAGATGCTGTGCCCCGCTGCCCCACTCGCTTTGCTTCTTTCCTATCCCGTCTAATCTAGACACGGGCTTCTGAAAGAAGTGGGGGTTTCCGAATTTTAGAATTGGGTCTGGAAATGACAACAGAAATCCAGTTAGTAAGTTAGGGTCAAAACTTTTCTGTACATGAAGAGTGCATTTTCCTTTAAAAGCCGTTTTTGCACCAGCTGACTGTTACCTTTGGGGAATGATATGACTTTGATGCCGTGTCATATGGGCTTGGTGATGTTTTCTTTTAAACAGATCATTGACCGCTTGAAGCTGGTGCCTCTGAACCAGGAAAGTGTAGAGGAAAGGGTGGCTGCTTTCAGAAACTTCAGTGATGAAGTGAGTCTTTACTCATTACAGAATTGTTTCCTTCCTTTCCAAAACTGAAAGCTTAATTTTTTTAATTGTGTGTGTGATGTGTGTTTTTGTATGTTCCCATGTATATGGGCACATGTGTGGGTGCATGTGGAGACCCTCAGATGATGATAGATGTCTTCTTCAGTTGCCCTACACTTTATATATTGAGACATACGTGGGGGACATAGGGTATAAGTCATGGGGTATATGTCATGCACCCTGTGGATATACTTCAGTATTAAAATATCATCTCACATACATAGACAATAAGAGAATTCATCTAGACTGACAGGTCAACCAAAACCCTGTTTCTCGAAGAACACATTGTATGAACTCATAGAACACCAGAGAGCTGAAATTGAACCCTTTCTAGAAAAATCTAGTCTAGTTGGCTATCATAACTAAAACTCTCAGAGTTATTAGGTTCATTAAAACAAAAGGCTGGAGCTGGGGGGCGGATGGCTCAGTAGATAAAGTGTTTGATGTACAAGTGTGAGGACCTGAGCTTGGATGACCAGTGCCTACCTAACAGTAGAGTATGCAAAGGTTGCTGGCCAAAATGCTGGGGTTCAGGTTTCCTGAGAGATACTTTCTCAAAAGGTAAAGAGCCACAGAGGGAAAAGGAAAAAAAAAACTAATATTAACCTCCAGTTTTAACACATACACACTACACACACAAGCATGTATTCCCACACACATGTAAATACAGTAGGTAATTTTTTCTAAAGAAGCAAATGACCATGGACTGTTATCACCCCAGAAGCCCTGGGTTCACTGCCTCTCCACGGCTTCAAGTTTGTCACCATCTACTTCAAGGTGCTCTGCTGGGCTACGTATGGAACCACTAAGAGAGCTTTAAATCTCTGAGCATCCAGGCCATGCCCCACAAGGTTCTATTTACCCTGCTGGGCTATAGCATGGTCTTCCCCTGATCATTCCATGTACGCTCAGGTAAGAATTTTCTTTAGAACATAGATACTATACTCTGGACACAGCTGCCTGGGCTAGCTTCTCCACACGAGGAAGGTGCGACTGTTGGGACCATGGCACATAAACTCAGAAATCGTCCTCTGTCATCTTTCACCTCACACAGGGAGGATTCTGCTATTAGCCATCCTTCCTTTGTTATTTCTTACCCTCCCTATATACAAGGTTTGTTGCTTCATGAGCTAAAGTCAATACTAAGCTCTGTCCTGTTAGGCTTCCCAAGGAAGGACCAGTGGAGACAGGTGGGCAGACCTGAAGCAATGGGGGGGGTTATGGGGAACTGGGGAACCATCTGCATCCCTTACCCTCTAATACGAGATACAGATACTTTCAATCTTGTTATGCTGGCCAGCAGAGCCACCATGCTTGGAGTTGGTGCCTGAGCTTTGGGCATGCTGCCCCACTAAAGTATCATGTATCATAAGGGAGCAGGGTCTGTTGGAGAAGAGGGCCGCTTGTCGTCCTGGCCACCTGGATAGCTTAGCCCCGAAATAACCACACAGAAACTGTATTAATTAAATTACTGCTTGGCCCATTAGCTGTAGTTTCTTATTGGCTAATTCTTACATCTTAACCCATTTCTATTAATCTGTGTATCACCACATGGCAGTGGCTTACTGGCCCCCGTCTCAGGCAGAAGATCCATAGCTTCTCTCTGACTCTGCTTTCTTCCTCCCAGAATTCAGTTCTGTCTTCTCTGCCTACCTAAGTTCTGCCCTGTCAGGCCAAGGCAGTTTCTTTATTCATTAACCAATACAGGCAACACACGGGACTCCCACATCACCTCCCTCGCCTTTTCTGTTTAAATAAAAAGGAAGGTTTTAACTTTAATATAGTAAAATTACATATAACAGGTATCAAGCAAGAGTTACAGTTACAATATTTCTATTTACTTTATCTTTTATCATAATGAAGGAAAACTATAACTATAAATTCTTCAACTCCATCAAAGACTCCAGAAGGATATAATATTACCTAAGAAATCAGGAAGTGCATTATAAACAACTTCCAAAACTAGACAGAGATATCTCGCTGCCTAGACAGTCACCCAAAGTTCTTCTGTATCGTTGGGGCATCCATCTTCAGCCTACAGGCCCATAGTATCCAGCAGACTTCTCCATGAAGCAGGAAATTTCAAAGACAATTTAGTCACTTCTGTGTCCTTCAGAATGTCTCGCAGACTCTTTTATGAACCCCAAAGGACTTTTAGGCAAGTTCAGCAGTCATTTCTCTGTGGGTACTGCATGTCCAGTGAAGCAGCCCAGGAAAGAGCAGTTTTTTTGCCCAAATGGCTAAGGAGCTTCTTCAGGGCCCATCTTCCTCTTGAGTAATTGGTGCTACCAGGAGCAAACATGTCTCACCGTCATGAAAAGTCCTAAGTTCTTAAAACATTTTAAATGCCATATTTTGTAGTCTTTGAAAAATTTGAAGAATTCCTATCTAACTGAAATATATGTCTATATATCTAGAAAATCTAACATGACTACAAGCTTGACTATTATAGATGACTATTAACCTATATTTGTTAATTATACATTACATTTTTAAATGAGCTACACAATCACAATACCTTAATCAAGATCAGAAATACACATACAACAAAATTGACCTTAAATTTGTATCAGTAAACCAAGATCCACACCAAAGCAAATGATACATTTCTATAGCATATCCCCCTTTAAATGTAAACAAACAATTATAAACAATATTTGGGAATATGGGCGTAGATTTGTCCAAACTGCTTCCTGCTGATTGGGGGTGCTGTTAATCAGGTCTTTTATGGTGTATCCTGCATGCTAAATTCATCTCAGTCAGCAGCTGGGCGAAGTAATTTTTTTGAGGGTGTTCACGGCGACCTTTCAGGAGGCCTTGGTCCATGAAACCATATTTGCCTGGAAGCAATCCTCAGGTTCTCATCTTCTGTGAAAACAAAAGAAGAACCTCTTTTCCCAAGCAACTTGTTCTTAGACCCAAATTCTGTTTTGTTTTGGGGGTTTTTTGTTTTGTTTTGTTTTTTTTGTTGTTTTTTTTTTTTTTGTTCTTCGAGACAGGGTTTCTCTGTAGCTTTGGTGCCTGTCCCGGAACTAGCTCTTGTAGACCAGGCTGGCCTCGAACTCCCAGAGATCCGCCTGCCTCTGCCTCCTGAGTGCTGGGATTAAAGGCGTGCGCCACCACCGCCCGGCTAGACCCAAATTCTGAAGTCGAGATACCTTTATAATATACATGCTGGTTTAGCTTAGCAGCCCATACAGTGAAATGTCTCTCTGTACTTAGCTCCTTCACAGTCAAAAAAGTCAAAGAAAACACACTAATATACACATAATCCAGACTGTCTGTGAATTTTCCATCTTTACATGGCTCATTTTTCTTTACTCCCTTTAATCTATGATTATCTGTACTCTGTCTCTTTAAAGACTTTTTTTAAAAACTACTTCTTTTCCAACTCTATGTACTTTTTTTCTTCTCTCTCCCAAGCCTGCATACATTTATCTAACACTGTGACCCATTTATCTGTCCTTATTGTGTTATCTGTAATTATCTTCTGATCAGAAGTGTTTCTTAAAATGCTAAGCAGCTTGGTCTCAGTGGCCCTGGGTGCTGGCTTCGCCTCTCTCAGGCTTTAAATATGGTGGAGGTAGTTCACCTCAGCTCTAGGACTGCCGGGTGGGAGCAGTCCTCACCACTTAAACTCTGGGTAGCACCATGCAGCATTTAAACCTTTTTTTTAAATAGTAAAAGCTAAATCCACCATGCAGCACACTGCGTGTCCTGGAAATATCTCTGTGTATGGTGGCAGGAATTCACCATGCTCTCCTGCTTGTGCATGCCTAGTAGATCTGATCCCTATGCCTGCCCAGGCGGGGAGCACTGAGCCGTGGACATGGTCTCAGCAACTTTTCCTCCCCACCCCGAGTGGGCACACAAACTCTCGGGCCCACAAATGCCATTGAAATGCTCCATAGCCAGAGTTCACGCTGGCGGAATGGCCCAGAAAGCCGCGTTTTAAAGGGTCAGTGGCCAGTGAGTAGCAACTCCAAAAATTTGATGCCACTCTTGATATCACAGTGCTGCTAGCTCCCTTTTGGTGGCTGTAGTTGTCCATCGGCAGCTATCGGACATAGCATGACCAGGCAGAGGCCATGGTCCCTCCACTTACTGCTCCCGCTGGGGACTGGTCCCTTTCACTTATTCCAGGTGTTTTTCTCTCTGTAGATCAGGCACAACCTCTCAGAAGTACTTCTTGCCACCATGAACATCCTGTTCACACAGTTTAAGAGGCTCAAGGGAACAAGTCCATCGTCAGCATCCAGGCCCCAGCGAGTCATTGAAGACCGTGACTCTGTAAGATCCCTGAGAAACATTGCTGAGAATCGTTTTGCTGGTTTGCAATTGCCCAGCCCCTTAGACCTCATGATCCCAACCCTTCTTCCTTTGGGATCTAGCACTAGTATAAATCTTATACAGGAAGCTCTTGGAGAAAGCTTCAAGTGGTGGGATCACTGCTTTTCTCAAACTAGGGGGAGGAGTGGGGTGGAATTCAAACAAAATGATAATTTGTGATTGGTTCCTTACAGTGTGTTGGGCTGAGACAGCTCTCTGGCAGAGCAAGCAGCCTTTGCTTGGTTGAGAGCTCTGACACCCTGTGGAATGTGACAGTGAAGGCTAAGGCATTCCTGACACTGTGTGTACAGCGTAGAAGAGGCCGTGGTGGTTCTCAGTGCATCACTCTGGATTGACAGTTAACCAGCTTTCTTGTCTTGATCTTTTCTCTCAGCAACTCCGAAGTCAAGCCAGAGCTCTGATTACCTTTGCTGGAATGATACCCTACCGGACATCTGGGGACACCAATGCCAGGCTGGTGCAGATGGAGGTCCTCATGAATTAAGTGCTGTGTTGGATGGGGTCTGGGGCTGCCTGTACACTGTCAGTGTATTAGTCATGTGGGCCAGCTGGGGTGGGCTTCCCAGTTTTGTTTCTGTTGTATTGTGTTTTGTTTTTTGTATTATGTATTTTTGTCAGTACCAATAAATTTCTTTGATTTGTATTTCTTTTAAACATTTTTTTCTTTCCTTTTTTTCTTTTAAAATTTTGGATTTTTTGTTTTGTTTTGTTTTGGGGTGTGTGTGTGTGTGTGTGTGTGTGTGTGTGTTTATTCGAGAAATATTGGCAATAGTTTTGACCCAGAGAAGGAGAGGTAACATAGGTGTCTGTAATTTGGCTAATATGACTTTAAATGATTAAAAAAATTACTCATCGTGAGCAAGGAATCAAAGCCTTTGGAGTCGTATTCACTCAGATACTACAGTCCATAGAAGCAGAGTCACAGTGCATTTCCCAAGGCTAGCAGAGTGTGACGTCAGCCTTGGGTCATAGACTGTGGGTGGACTGCTGTGCTGCTGTCCTGCTGAGTAGCCTTTGAGGTCAGCTATCCCCAGACAACCCCTCGTTCTTCAGCCAGGATTCCAGCGGATGGGTCTGCTGTTCCACAGTTCCCGGAGGGTTCAAAGCGTGGGCTTGATACCGCTGGATAGAAACAATGTGAGTGCCCAGCTCAAGGGGAGACTGGGGGAGCCTATCCACTGCTCTGCTCTGCTGAGAGCTGATGGATGACTTCACTCCCCTCTCAGAGAACGTTTAAGCCGCTTTCCCTTGCCAGGCAGTTCTACTTGGTGATCTGCTTCAGCACTCATGAAGGCAAGCTCATGGGCTCCTTCTGCATGTCTGACATTCAGAAACATTTTGGCATCTGCAGTCTGGGTATTTGGTCCCTGAACAATAGTTGTCATCTGTTGCTGACCCTGCTTCTCTCTCTACACCAGAGCCCTAAACTAGAAAGATCAAAATGAGCATTTGCTCCTGAGCGAGCCAGTTGGGCAGGGTCTGCTCTTCAGGATGTTGAACACTCTTGAACCCTTTCCCACGGGCTCCTAGGGGAAAATCTCTTATGAATGAAGAGTCACTCCCGCATCTTCTCCTTTGGGAAAGGGCATGGATTTCATGATGCTTAAAGGGCCTTTTGGTCATATTCTGTCTTCCTTCCCTGGTCTCATCTTGAAGGTGGGACCCAAAACTGACCTTCCCTTTGAAGTCTGAGAAGTCAAGCCCGCCCATAGGAGGTTTAGCTAAGCAAGGTCCGTCTTGCTCATGCACACCAAGAATTGACATGGTTTGTTTCCACAGTGCTGTGATGGGAGTTCTCTAGACTTTGATAGCACAACTTGTCTTTATTTCTTAAATTGGTTCCTTCTCCATAATTCGAGAAAACTGGCGTTGATTGTGACCTCTGTTGCTTGTCTCTTCTTTACCTCATCTGAGTTAACTGAATTTGTCCTTGTTTTATGCGGTGTTGACTGCACACATGCCCTGTCAGAAACCAGATGAGGCCTAAAGCCAACAGGAAGAAAAAACAGCAGCTCAGGTAGTGGCGTAGTCAGTGGCCCGGAGCTTAGGAGTTAGTATGGGGAGACCTTTGTGGAAGAATGAGATAACTGTACCAGAAGGGTTAAGCCCACTACAAGCAAATTCCAGTGCTTGCTCTGTAAAGTGATTCCATGACTGCATGTGGCATGCTGGGCCTGGGTGGAACTAACACCCTGAGTTTGCAAGGCATGGCATTACCCTGTGTCCGGGAGTCATACGTGTCTGATGCTTCATGACCAGGTGACAGATATTTAAACTCGAACCAGCCCTGCACTCTTTTGTTCAGAGAATAAACCCTTTCTTGGTGCGTTGTCTGCGCTTTCATAGTTTACCTAGAGAAATTAGGAGAAAATGGCTCTTGGAGTCTTATCTTTCAGGGCAGAAACTCTAATCTTGAACAAAAGCAAGGGTGCTTTGTAGAGGCTGTTTCAGTATCTCATAACTAACTCCTGGGGAGCCTCACAGGGAGGTGCTGACTGCTCAGTACCTTTTCAGAGCCTGGAGATTTAATTTTCCCTGTTCTTTTCCTTTGTTTTATTTTTTTTTTCCTCCTCCTCCAAAGTAGTTAGGTGACTTCAATGGGACAATGAAGTGGATTTGAGGACCCCTCTTTGAGCATGTCTTCTGGTTGTGGCTTCTGAGCTGGGGAGAGGGGTGTCCATTAGAGGGCCAGAAGTGTCACTTCTCTGGAGGCAGAAGGTAGACCCCACTTTTGCCCTGTGTAAACTCAGACTCGAGCTGGAAAGATCTGTGCTGCTGTGATGCTTTTGCCCTGTCACTTTAAACCCTAGGGTTGAGGATATTTTAAGTAAAGAATTAAGGGTCCTCCCACAGTGCCCAGCATTGGCTGATTAGAATAACAAAGCTGGGTCTGTTCTTGCTTTGGGTTTCCAGCATTGACTGTTAATAGCTCCTGGTTCAAACTCCCAAGGCTGATTTAGCTGGATGCGCCAACTTCTGCCGCCCTAGGCTAGATCTCCACACCCGTGTTTCTCCTTGGGTGTCAGAACCTTTGTATCTAGTTGATTCATTGGCTATTTCACGTCACTTGCCAAATTCCCATGAGTCCATTCTATCCTTGCCATTCATGCTTGGAGCTTGCTGAATACTGTGCTAGAAATAGCCTCCAAACTGGCATGTCGCCTGAGCCTGCCAACCGACTGGCCACAGGGTGGACTGAGCCTCTGCTAGGGAGGACTGTTGCACACTTAGGGGTGGTGTGGGCAGAGAGACCTAGCATTGCTCTGGCATGCTTTGTTTCTGACTGCCTTTGCCCTTGAGCATGGGTTTCTCGGGTATGAAGCAGGTAAAAACATTTGCTTCTGATTTTCATTGACTTGTTGCAGCCGGAAGGGGGTTATCACAACTCTAGATGGGGCATCTGGCCTCAGTGTGAATGTATTGTAGCTCTCTGCTGGCCCTGGAAGACCTAGCATAGCCAGGCTTTTAGTGGCAAAAGGTTGCGTGACCCCCTTCATTGGGAACAGATTTAGCAAGTGAACACTGAGTCACTTCTGGGTTGAAGATAAACAATATAGCCAATTATAGGGTCAGTTGTGTGTCTGCAAGTGCCTTTGGCTTGGCATCTGCTGGCGCTCACTGTTGGAGACCGAGCGCGCCCGGTGCAGGCCGACAGCTTTGGAACCACAGGAGCTCTGCAGCTACTTGGGTGACTTGCGCTTCTGAAGTAGCAGAAATGGCAACAAGATGAGAAGGCAGTAACTGGAGTTCAGGCAGGCTGACTAAATGGGACAATTGGTGACCTCCTGTCGTCTCCGGGTGTTTTCCATCGGGGCTTCGAATGCTGTGTATGCTAGAAGGGGGAAGAGACAAACTACAGTTAATTCTCACTGATGAGTAGCTTGTGTTGGGAATGCGGTGGGCAGATTCTCTGCGTCAGTCGGTGGCATGGCTGGTTTCCTTCTTAGCTTTTCTGAGGTCACTCCTGTGGTTTGTGGGGAGAGGGGATGATGGGAGAATCAGTGCGTGTGTCATGTGTTCCTTTCCATGCAGTAACTTCTGTGTTTGCTCTGTTCAGGATGCTTCCTTCACCTCCACCCCTGTGTCCATCCAGTAAATGTTCTCCCAGTGTGCCATGGGCTCCCTTTGTTCACTTCTTCAGTGGAGTGGGAGCTCCTTAGCTGGGGCTTCTCAGAAGGTGACAGGTAAGGGAGTTCCTTCTGTACGCCTGGTGTGGAAGGCTCCCAAGGCCTACCTGGTTCTTAATCTCTGGGTCTCTTCAAGGCACAGCAACCTCCTTCTGTAAGTATAGGATCCGAAGTCATTAACGACCTCAGATTCAGACTGAGGTGTGGTAGGCAGTAAACAGCATTTTGGTACAAGGCCATCGTGTGGCATTCTGGATCTGGGAGCCTTTATTTGGGACCCTCATTGAAAAGCACTGGGGAGGCAATAGTGGGGGCTGCCTTTATCTCAGCTGATAGCAGGAAAGGCTGGGCCTGACCAGGGGACAGGTGTTTCTTGACAGTACCTGCTATGCTTCTAACCAGGAAGGATGCTGTCAAGATCTGGGCTCTGGTACTCTTCCTAGAGATGTGCAAATGGCCAGCAGTACAGGGTGGTCGTGTCTTTCTTTGGGGCCCAAGTGAGATGACCTGAGCTCAGCCTAAGGGTTCCCCAAAAGTTTTCAACCTGTTCTTTGCTGGGGCCCTTGGAGGCAGACTGTTGATCCCGGAGTCGTACCCTGGACCAGTGCTCTCGCACCCCTCTGAACTCAGAGCACCTCCTGGAACCAGGCTGGCAAGGCTGTGGCCTTTGAAGGGACCTTGGTGAGGTGGGTAGAGTCAGAACTGCTGCTGGAGCTGACTCTTGAAGTGGCCTCCTTTTTCATGGAGACTTGGAAAGCAGACACAGGAGGATTACTTGAATTCAGTTCTAGGCCAACTAATTAAGACCTTGTTTTTATTAAAAAATAAATAAGTAAAAATAAAAGGGGGTAGTCATTGGTGACCCACCATGAATGTCACCACAGCTGTTCCCTGGAAATGGCCAGGTTTCAGCAATAGAAACCCTTGGAAACACATGGACTGGTGCTGGTAAGAGAGGCCCAGAGCCTGGGAAGCTTTGTAGCAGCATGATTGAAAACTGTCCCCATTGCCCTGGAGATTGTCTAGAAGCTCCTCTCAATTTCCCACAGGTCCCTTTCTCCAGCCATGCCAGCCTGGGACATCCTCCTCACCATCTCTGTCCCTCCCTCACTTGGAATGGGATCTTTCCATGAGCTCTCATGCAATTGGGCTCACTGGGTTTTTTAGAAAACTTTAAAGCAAACCAAAAATTTTCTAAGAATGGGTGTGTGATGTGTGACCCTTTGGTGACAACTGCAGCCATTCACATTTGAAAGCATAGAATTCCCATGAGGGATTTGAGACTTCTTGCTGGAGAGCAGATCCCTAGACATGGACATGCCAGAGCTGCAGTGTGGGAGAGCAGCAGAACTCTCTTTCTGGGTGAAGTTCCTCTCTACTTGGGAATCACTCCCTCTGAGACAGCTTGCTCCGGGGAGGGCAGAGGTACCAGCTCCCTTGCCCTCAGATACTAGGAAGCATCAGTTAACTCAAGTGACTCAGCTACCTGGAACTGTCACTCAGGAGACCCTAATCAGGTAAAAGTCAGCTTGGGTCCCTCTTCCTGCTCCATGTAGGTGGCTCGCAAAGGTGATAGGGCTTTCCCTGTGTGGTTTAGTTAGCCCTTCACAACAAGGTTTCATAAGGCTTCAGGGAGAGTAAGTAGCCCACATCACAGTTGCCTTTCCTTCTGTTTCTTCTATTCCAAGACACAAAATTAGGTCAAAGCTGGTAGATGGGTTTTGCTCTTGGAGGACAGTTACTGATAACTGCAGCTGCTGGTTCCTGTTTTTTTCAGTGGCTGCTAATTGGATAATGTAATTCAGCAAATGTTTGAGGGCCTGCCTAAGGCCAGACAGTTGACTCAGCTTATACTGTGTCCCCTTTCCTGGGACATGGTTCTAAAAACAGAGTCACTGCCCTCTTAGGGGGTAAGAGCAGTGAGAGGTCTGCAGGTGAGTCTCCTGGTTGATGGCAAGTCACCAGGAGTCCTGAGGCTGCAGATCCTCTCTCAGTTTGTGAAAACAGCCCTGGTTTCTGGGGAGCTGAATGTATACACCCAAACACTAATGAAATAGGCCAAGAAATGCCACAAGAGAAGATACACAAAAAGATGAAGATGGGCATGGGGGTGCATACCTATAATCTCAGATACTCAGGCAGGAGGATTGCAGGCTGAAGGCTATCCTGGGCAATTAAGTCCTGAAACCCTGTCGCAAAACAGAAAAGGACTGGGTTGGGTATCACGGTGGTAAGTGCCTGCCTGCCACCCACAAGGCCATAGGTTCAGTCCCAGGATTGTCCTCCAAAAGAGGAAGTTGGAAGGCAGGTCTCCCCAAAGCTGGGGATGGAGGAGCTCTCTGTATGTGACCCACAGAGGCAAACAAGATGAGTGACTGTGTGGCCAGCTTAGGCAGTGAGCACCAGGGCTCTGTTGGCCTGCTCCCTCTTCTCATGCTCCAGTGCTGGCGTCCACGTGGTAATGTTTCTTGTGCTTGAAGCAGCAGCAGCCGAGGGACTAAGGTGAGTGGAGAACCTGCCAGAGGCCACAGGGTTCCTGTCTTGTTTAAGGAGTATGTGGGGACCTGGATGGTGGCCCATGAGGCAGAGAGCAAAAAGGCCACACAACTGCTGAGGCAGTGTGTCTAGGCAGAAACCTAGTGGCCAGTGTGTGTCTTCAGTATCTAACCAGAAGAGAAGAGATCTTTAAAAGCCACCTACAGCATAAACGATATTTTCAAAAACTTACAAATCAGTATTCCTTTAGCAAGAAGAACCAGTTTCTGGACTGCAAGGCCACACCTCCCGCCCAGCAGCCCCCAGCCCTGCTGACCCCTGAGCTGCAGAGCTAAACTGCTGCAGTCTGCTCCAGTGGCCTGGGGAGGGGCTAGACACTGGCTGCTAGTTTTCAGATGTTCCTCAGTTGATTTTCCTCCCTTGCAGGATCAGGAAGCACCATTCTGACTGACAGCAGGGTGTGGTAAAGTAGTCCCTTAAGCTCCAGGGCACAGTTTGTTCAAAGAACCTTTGAGCTGTAACAAAGAGGTGAAAATTCAGCCTGACTAGGAAAAATACACCATGCCTAGGCCCATCTGGTCATTTTGCTTGGTGTCCCCGCCATGGTCAAGGCAGCCCATCCACATGGTTTTTCAAATGGCATCAGATGGGAAGAGCCTTGTGGGGAGTGAAGGAGTTGAAGTCAAGTTTTCAGGATATCGCAGGTGAAGGACATCTGACAACTTGGGCAGAATCCCTAGCCCCAAACCCAAGGTACCCCTTGGTGATGTCTGCCTGCTCCTGCCTTTTTGAGCCTTGGCTGGGACCCTTCAATACCAGTTTTAATGCCTGCCATATGAAGTCCAAGCTCTCTGGGGCAAGAGCCCAGGCTTGTTCCAGGCAGTCTTAAACAGCTTCCTGCTGGGAATCCAAATGCTGAGGGGACCAGTGGGTCCAGCACCCAGCTCTGCAGCCTGGTCTCAGCAGCACCCAGCTCTGCAGCCTGGTCTCAGGTGTCCTCAGCAGGTCCCCTGGTGCCGGAAGCCACCAGTAGAAGAGCTCTAGGAGATGGGCAGGGCACTTCGGTGTCATGTGAACACCATGCATGGCACTTCTAGAATTCTCTTGAGTGTTTTCTGTTTTTACATCAGCCTCTCACCTGCGAGCAAACACAGCCAACTCTGGTCTCTGCTTGGAGTCTCAGCCACCTTTTCCTGCCTTTGCCCACAGTCAACCATCGAAGTATCTGCTCCCCAGAAAGCCTACCTTTAACTAATCAGATTAGCCAAGGAGCTGGTTTTCTCACACCTGTTTTACATAGTAACTGAAGAACTGAATCTAAAAAAACACAAAACTCTGTTTGCAGAGCTCTGTGAATGTCTTCTAAAGCCCCTGCTCTGATGGTCAGCCCACAGATGGAAGGTTCTCTGTGTCTGTCAGTCAGACAGACACCCAAGTCTCAAAAGTATGTGTATGTGGCATGGACCAGGCTTGCTTCTCTCATCCTTCCTATTCCCTCTGTGGCTCCAGGACCAGGCGTCGCTTACAGCTAAAGAGGAACTGGGCTTTTAAAAGATGCTCTGAGGTTGCTTGCATGGTTCCTGTTGCAGGAGCAGGTCATAGGTGTCTAGATCCCAAAATCTCGAGACCATTAAGCTAGGTATAGTGACACATGCCTATAATCCCAGTACTTGGGAGCTTGAAGCAGGAGAATTGCTGCAAGTTTGAGACTAACTTGGGCTACATAGCAGTTACCAGGCTAGCAATGGTTATATTGCAAGACTGTCCCAAAAATAAGGGGAAAAGTAATTAAATTGAGCCTGGCAATACACACCTGTAAATCTAGCACTTAGAAGATGGAGGCGGGAGGACCACGAGTTCAATACTGCCCTAATAAACAAAACAAAAAAGGCCATCACGAGCTACACAGTAAAACCCTGTGGGTTTTTGTTTGTTTGTTTGTTTTGGGGGGATGTGGTCTAGGCTGGCCTGAACTCCCTGAGTAGCTAAGTTTAGCCTTGAGCTCCTGATCCTCTGGCTTCTACCTCCCAGAATCTGGATTTAGGCATGGGCCCCATACTCAGTTTGAAATCGTGTTAACAAAACAACAAAACTGTTGCATAAATGTACGGTTGGAATTCAGATTGAGACAGAATGACCATGCCTCCCCCTCCTGGTTTGGGGCTGGGAGGGGTGTTCCCAGAAAGTTAGAAGGTCAAAGATGTTTTTTTTTAATGAAAGTTTAGATGTAAGGGAAGCAAACAGTGGCTGATTCATTGGTTTCCTGGCAGTCAGTGGGTTGGAGGAATTTACCTGTTACTGGAAACCTGAATTCTTAGAAGGATTGCTCCCTTCAGTTTGTGTAGCTGCAGCAGGACTGAGCTCAGACCAGCCCTGCATTGAAAAGTGCAGCTAAACCTGAATGGAAGGCTAAAGGGTTGGTGGGGACTTAGTGTTTTGTGAAGCGAGAAATAGAAAAATGAAATCTCGGTCTCACCAGATAGTGATCTCTATTCAGGAGTCAACTTTTTGCCTTGGCTGCCACGAAGCACCAAGCTTAAATGATGATCGCTCTTTTCTTTGTTTGAGATATTACAAACACCTTATAGCATCCTTGCCCCAACCAGAGGAAGCCCCCCATTTTCTGAACCCATGTAATATTTTATCCAAGGATTTATGCTTTTATGTCTAAATTGTAACTCGCGACTTTGGGTCCTGAACATCACCCGTCTGAGGACACTAGCCATACTTTGTCCTGCTTATTCTCCAAAATGGTCACATTAAGTCTCGTGCATTGCCTATACCTGTGGAGACCTGTGGGGTGATGGTGGCCAAACAGCCAGGGGTCCTTCCTACCCTTGGTCTTAGCCAAAAGGCCAAGAAATAATCTGGAGTCCTTTCTTTAAGCATGCAGATGTCTTAGGGGCTACCCATTTCCGTTTTGCATCAGCTGTGCTAATGCTGTCTAGGACCAGGAAACAGCAGGCATGGCCATGTGCTATGCAAGGCTCCAAGGGAATGCCAGTGGCTCAGCCCTGTTTCTGACTTCCCAGGGCTGCCATGCTCCTGATACCGCTGTGCCTTCCCTGCACCTATACTGGGTAGGATTTGGATCTGTCTCCCTTCAGTAGAGTCATCAAGTCTGTGAGCCCCTAGTGGGCAGGGATCCAGCTTCATGTTTGGCAGCCCTAGGCTTCTACTTGGTTCTGGCCCAGGGCAACTCCTGGCCAGGGAAGATGTTTGCATGAGTTTTCTACAGTCTCTGAATGGGAGGAGCCTCGTCCCCCAAGAGGAAGCCACGCCCCCAGAAGGAAGCCTCACGGTTCTGGTAGGTTGCTGCAGCTGGTGTTGTGAATCAGGCCGACGAGCAGCGCATCCTCTTACCCGGCTATTTCACGACACCAGGGTTGCATCCTACCCATCCTCTCCAGGAAAGCCTCGCGGGACCACAGGACACAGGAACTTGGGGACAGGGTAGCTTGGGGTAACTGACTGTGAAAGGTGATGTTCAACAGTCAATGGCATCTCGGTTATACAGCTCCTCATCGTCACCTGAGCAGCTTTAGACAAATGCCAGTGTCTGCCCTCTCCCTACTCTGCCAAGCCCACGGAGGCTCTGAGTGTGACCTCAGCATTTCCGAGCGGCTCTAATCCACGGGCAGCAGGAGGGAACCAGGTGGGCCTGTGGCTCAGAATTGAGCTGCTCCCCCGTTGTTGTCTAACCATACCAAGGCACCCGCTTGCCCTCTCCAGGCTCCCTCCTTTAGATTTGATACGCACCATACAACTGCCCCTGGCACCAAGACACCCAGAACAAAATCAGCTCCTTATCCTGGCACCCTACCCAGGAACATATTCTCCCATGGAGTGCTCCCATCACTGCCTGCCCCACTCCCCCAAAAAAACCAAACCTGGCCTCATACAACTCCACAGAGATGCTAATGCTGCCATCTCTGTCTGCAGGACACCTATCATCTTACCACCCTAAAGTTCCTTCCAGGCCTGGCCACCAATCACTGCATATTGAAGAAACCCCTGTCTGGTTTCCCTTAGTCCGTTCTTCACACAACCACCAATGTGATCTATGGCAAGTCCAAATCTGACCATCATCATATAATAAGTTATAACTTGTAAGATGGTCTTTGAGGCCCGAGTTCCCTCTTCCAGGGACACACCTAGTCTGCTCAGTCCTAACACCCAGACCTCTCTGCTCTGTTGGAAGCCCAAGCCTCACTTTGCACTCTGGGGCCTTTGCTCTCTTCCTGCCCGACTCCCCACCTCTTGCAGATCCTGCTCACGTATGCGTGGCCAAGCTTGAGGGTTTCATCCTCAGAGACCTAAAAAAAAGCTTTATTTTCTGCATAGCACTTTCTTCACCAGGTGTATTCTGACAATTGTTCGTTTGTTTATTATCTGTCTCTCTCTAGAATGTGAGCCCCCAGAGGGCAGGGCTTTGTCTTGTTTGGGGAAGGGGCGCTTGCTCAGCCAGAAAATAGTATTTGGTAGTTATCTAATAAATGTGGTGGAATGGAGAAACAGCCCCTACAGTCTGGATTCCCGCCATCGCTTCCCTGTTCGTCCAACCCATCAACCTCCTTCCCCTTTCCTACCCACTTTTCCTCTCCGCTCCCATCTCCTGTGGGATCCCCTCTTCTGCTGGTGGCCCTCTGTGGCCCTGGAGATAACAGGCCTGAGTTGGGGGTCTGCAGCCTGCCCTCCTGTCCTCGTGGCTCAGCCCCTGCAGTGAGGATTTTTTTTTCTGATTCCTTGAGTCTCTCTGCTCCTTGGCTGCCCCGTTCCCCCTGAGAGCCAGGCTGAGGCTAGGCAGGAGGGATCTGGCTGACCCTGGCACAGGTGCCTTGCGGCAGCTGCAGTAGCTAAGGCTCACCCAGTGGGGAAACTTGCTTAAAAGCGCCCCAAAAGCAAACAGAATGGAAACTCTTTAAGGCCCAATCCCAAATCTGTGCTCAGAGTAGGGGGTCCTGTGTCCTCTCAGAAGCTGAATACAGGAGGGGAGAGACCCTGTGGCCCAGTGCTATCTCCCTATCAGGAGGAACCCATCCCAGGTTTATCAGATGGACTGCATCCCAGCAGCCACAAACCTTGCCTACTCCAGAGAGAGCGCTGGGGCAGAAGGTCTGGAAACAGCCTCACACCCCTTCCAGCTAACACAGGTGCTTTGGAGAAAGGAAGAAAGGATAAGCCAAGGTCACTCCGCAATTTCACAGCCTCTTACCCTGGCTGGAAACTAGCCCTGGCCCTTTCTGCCCCAAGATCTTTATCAGATATTTTCCACAGCTGCCAGGGCACGCAGTGTTAGAACGATGTGGGGATGTTGGGTGGCTGTGATTTTTGCCAGGTAGCTGGAAGTTTAAAACCAGAGGATAAGATCTGCCTCAAGGGCAGCGGACCTGTTGGGAGGAGGTGGGGGAGGCTTCACAATCTCACCTCCTGCCAAGAAGGTAGAAAATGGACCTGGAGGGGCCTTGGCCTGAATCCTTACTTCAAACCTTTAACCCTGCTGGGAGCCGGCAGGGAAAAGGGACACATATGTCCACCTTTGTATGTTTTTCTCTCCTCACTGCTAATGCCCAGTAGAGGCACGATCTGTGCTGTGGGAATCCCAAAGCGCCCTTGTATGCCCCTCTCAAGGGTAATCCTGCCAGTCAGGATTTGTCCTCCTGGGTTAGCCCTCCTTGGTACTAGTCACCTTCATGACTGTTGGTTCATGGACTGTACAACCAACAGGCATTTATTGGGCACCTGTCCATTATTCCGGTTGCCTGCGGTAGTCTGAACAATAGGGCAAGGTCGCTTTGTGGCTTCCATTCCAAGAAATTGGAGGGAAGACATGCCCATCCACAAATAAGAGCACTGAGGTCTGAAAACCTTTCCAAGCTCATTGGGCTCTAACTGGCCTCAGCAGTCTCTGCTGGCCCTCCAGCTGGACATGCTTGTCCTGGTCCCTCTGGTCCCTCTGGCCCAGAGAAGCAGGGGCCAGCGGGGCCTCCTGAAAGCATCCACCGGGTAGTCCTTACTTCCTCTTGGAGGTCCCAGGTCTGGATGCCTTGGGCAGGACCTCTTAGGGCCATGGATAGGCTCTGAGAGGCAGGGCCCAGTGGGAGGGAGTGGGAATGCCTCCCTTCCTCTCTCCCTCCAGTTTCCTCTGGAAGATACTGGAGCCTGAGCTGGGCCTAAGCAGAGCCCCAGTGCGTGAGTAGACAGCAGCCTTCTGGCCTTCAGCTCATCCCAGGCCTTCAGGAGGAACAAGGCAGTTAAAAGGCCTCCTCCAAGGAGCCCTCCCTGGCTGTCCACACCTTGTCCCTTCTCCAGGGCCCACTCCTATAGCGGTCAGCTCACCTCATAGATGGGCTGGGCTGTTTCTAGGTGTCACTTTCTGTCAACCCTGCCCTGCTATGAGCAGAAGCATGGCTTCTCCAAGTCCCTGGCTCCCACCGCCACACAGCATGGGGTTGGGGTGACACTCGCAAGGGCCTGTTGGACGGTGACAAGAGGTCTCCAATCTTAGTTTTAATGTTTTATTTTATAAACTTTATTCTAAAAAAATCTTGCAACCAAATGGTGGAGGTACAAGCCTCTAATCCCAGCTTGTACCTCTTGGGAGTCAGAAGCAGGCAGATCTTTTTGAGTTCAGGGCCAGCCTGGTCTACAAAGTGAGTTCCAGGACAACCAGGACTACCCAGTGAAACCCTGTTCCAAAACACCAAAATCTTGCAAATAAATAAGAAGCATTGCACACCAAAATTTACCATATCAGAAGTTGATGCAGCGTAATGAACTACACAGAAATGAAGCTGGGAAACTTCACATTGTATTTTACACTTTTAGTATCGAATATATATTTTCTTGCACTTATTCACTACCCAAACCAAAAACCTCTGTGGCAGGGTTAGAAGGAGAAAAACATTAGCTTTCCCCCATTTCATATCTTGTGTCATTTCCTGCATTCAGTCCTTCCTCATCAATATGTAGCTTTTCTTGTTCGTTCTTCCTGCTATACTGTACCCACAGGTACTTCTGTCCATACACGGACATTTATTTTTGTCTAGATGCCACATGGGAAATGTGTTGTTTCTTTCTGAGATTGTGGATCTCACCTAATACTCATTCTAAGACCATCCCTCTTCCTGAAAAACTTTTAACTTCGTCTTTCTCTTTAGAGCTGAGTAGCATTTGTGTGCACGCGTGTGCACACCCACAAGTTATGCATACGTATAACTTTGTGTTATTCATGTATTTATTGATTTCAATTCTTCGCTATTGTGAATAAAGCGGCAGTGCACATGCACAGTCTTCTTGAGTTCTTGAAAGGGGCTGGGTTGCCTCACCCTAGAAGCAGACTGCGAAATGAACGTCCAGGGCCTGTCTGGGAGAGCAGAGGGAAGCAGGCTGTAGTGTAGACCCTAAGCTTCAGATGATCCAGGGAAACCCTGAGGCAGGGCAGGATGCCAGACTTTTAGGCCTCACCTCTGTCGGTCCTTAAACACCCAGCCTCTTGGGGGAAAAGACAGCATGGGTGGGACTGTCAGTGTAGGAACCGACTCTGAGAGCCCTCGCAGCCACATGGCCGTTGTTTCTGTAGAACACATCAAGCATCTACTAATTCATGTTTCAAAACCCAGGGTCCCTTCAGTGACCAGCCGTCTGCTCCATGAGAGCGTTCTGTGGCTCCAGGGAGGGAAGGCACAGTTGGGCTCTGTGAACCACAACTCTGTAGGCCAAGCCTGTGGATGTGCAGCTCAGGCATGACACTGTGTCAGCCCTGGAGAGTGGAGGCTAGCACCAAGCCCTCAGGGTTTGTCGGCCAAGAAGTGACTGCAGGTCTGGTCTGAGGCCACTCACATGCTCCTGTAAGCCATAATCATAATGGCTTGTATATATTGAGATGTATCAGGAAAGACACCGAGAGACAGAGATCAGAAGATAGACTTCCTTTTAATATGCATGTCCTGAAATGACATTCACTCAAACTAGTAAATAAAAGGGAAGAGATACCCTGTGACCCCAGTGAGAGGACTGTAATGCGGGCACTTGTAACAGGCCTTCTCCGGGTCCTTTCTCCTGACTGCTGCTTCCTGGGGCCTAGCTGCAGACCCTCTATTACCCTAGACTCAGAAGAGCTGCCTCTGGACGCAGCTAGCCCAGCCCTCCTACTCCTAAGTACCCCTCCCCCGTGTCAATGATCAAATAAATGGGGGCAGGACAGCAGTTGGCTCTGCTCCGCCTCCCACCTGTGGCAGAGACCCTGCTCACCAGCCATGGGCAGTCTGGGACAAGCTCCCGCCTTCTGCCCAGCCTATAAAGCCACCCTTGGTGTCCTTGCCCACCCTTGATACCCAGAGTCGTCATGGCGGAGCTACCTGCGACAGAGATGCCAGGAGATGCTCTGTGCAGTGGGCGCTTCACCATCAGCACCCTGCTGGGGGCCGACGAGCCCCCACCGGCCGCCGGTGACAGCAGCCACCCCAGCCACCTGACACACGGCAGCACCCTGTACATGCGCACCTTTGGTTACAACACTATCGACGTGGTGCCTGCCTATGAACACTACGCTAACAGTGCTCTGCCGGGCGAGCCCCGGAAGGTGCGGCCCACCCTGGCTGACCTGCATTCGTTCCTCAAGGTAAGTACGAGTTGGGAGACTGGCCGCTTGCCAGCTGTGTGACTCTGGTCTGATCACCCAACATGTTCTGTCATCTGTGTGGGGAAGACGGCTAGGAATCTTCCTCCAGGATCAAGATATTCAAATGAACTAGTGGACGGCCAGTGTCATGAAGCTCAGAGCACACATAATCCTCATGGCCCAGGCACTGGTGACCCAAAGATGGCGTGGCTGCTCATGCAAGTGCAGTTGCACGCCCCTGGGAGAGACGGTGAGAGGGGAGCATAGTAGGCCCGCTCAGATGTCAGCCTGCTGGCTCTGCTCTCTGGGAAGCTGGACAACCCAAACCCTGTGACCTCACTTCCTCATTGACAGTGGACAGAATTACTCTTGGCTCAGGAGCAGGGACTCGCCTAACTCCCAGTCCTCCTCTCTGCCTCCGAACAGCCCTCCGGAAGGGCCGAACAAGACCCCCATTGAAACAGGGATGCTGAGATGAGGTGCTGGGAAGAAAGGGCAGAAGGCCCCAGCGTGGGCTGCAGTCCCAGGAGTACAAACCAGAAGACCTGTCGTGCTGGGGTAGCGGCCTGGGTTCAAGTCCATCTGTACCAGAGACCCAGAGTGTGACCTGAGTCAAACCGCTTCACCTCCCAAGGGTCAAATAATCTGTCTCCCTTCTCATACTGAGAGCTTGTCAGTTCCCAGCCCTCGGCCCTAGAGGGGGAGGAGCCCTCTGAAGGCTGACTAGCTCTCCTTGGTGTCTTTCCAAGTTTCAAGCACATTGTGTCTAGGAAGCTGTCCAGGGGCTTCCTCTAGGAAGCTGTCCAGGGGCTTCCTGTGTGGCAAAGTGGGGCAGGTAGGGCTGAACACAGACACTCAGCCCCCAACTCCCATTTCCTGACTTCTGCTGGTCTTCCCTAGCAGGAGGGCAGCCACCTGCATGCCCTGGCCTTTGATGGACGGCCAGGCCGGGAACTGACTGATGGACTTGCGGAGGACGAAGCAGGCACCAGCAATGAGAAAAGCCCTGGGGAGCCTGTGCGCTTCGGCTGGGTCAAGGGGGTGATGGTGAGTGGGTGTGGACTGGAACTTGATGCCAAGAAAGGGTGGGGGTAGAGCCCCATTCAGCCTCAGCTTTGATTCTCAGATCCTCGTGGGCAGGTTAGGTCTTGGGCTCAGTTTGGCCCTCTGTTTCCTTATATGATGATGGTGGCGATGACATCCCAGGGGCAAAAGTGAGGAGAGGAAGCATCCACAGTCTGTTTAGGGGGACACTGCCAGGACTAGGGACTGAGAGAAGAAACACAGTGACCTCCAGTTGTACTTGATGAAGGCTTCCCAAGCTTCTTGTGTGCTCTTGGCCAAGATCCAACCCTAGGAAGATCTCTGCTTAGATACTCACTAATCTCATAGCCTTAGAAAATCTTCCTAGCCACTCCCTGCCTCAGTTTCCTCATCAGTAAAATTGAGCATTAAATTGGTTTATAGCTATGAAAATTCTTGGATCAATGCCTGCTAGGGAGTAATTAGAAGAAATTCCCCCATAGAGCCACCAGAGGGCAGCACTAACACATCTACAATCCCCTCCACAACCCATGACCGCCCCGGCACACACCCCAGAGTGCATCCTAATGGAGGCGTGTTTCCTGCTACCGCTTGGAGCATAATTAAGCCTTTGGACTGTAAAGAATCAAGTGACCTTGACTTTGAAAGACTCTATAGCGTTCTATAGAGGTGATGGGATGAACTGTAGGAGAAAGCGTCAGCCCTGCCCTGGCAGGCAGGAGGCAAGCTTCTGATCCTAATTCCGCAAACCCACTGTGACCATTTCTCTCTCAGAACCAGAGCTTTCATTCACCCCTGGGGGTTCACAGACAGGGTTGGAGCATGTCCTTATCTGTGTTGTCCAGAACCAGGTTCATCTTGGTTTTCATCTCAGCAGACAAGAACCCCAGAAACCTCATGAGTGAAGGACACATGCCCCTACCTGGCCCTAGTACTTGGCAGAGCCAAAGGCCACAGCAGGCCCTCCCAGTCGGAATTTCAGCCCCAGTGATGACCTCGAGCTATGTCTTCAATATGGGAACAATCTGGGCTTGGATTTCTACTCCATGTGGGTCGTTGTGCCAACACTTCCAGTATACCATGCCCTGGCCCGATAGCTGCCCAAGGCAATGGCTAGGACCTGGCAGACACAGGGTCTTGGGCTTGGAACAGGGTGAATGATGGGAAGGCTGAAGCCCATTCAAGGCCTCCAAGTCAGGGAGGGGAGGAGGTGGGATGTAAACCGGTCCTCCTCTCCCCCTCCCAAGCCAGGCAGCCTGATCCCAGGGTACGGAAAGCATCAGATGCATCAGGTGTCCCCAGGCCTGTGAACAAGCCCTTGAGGGTTTGACCTTGGGCATCTCAGGAAACTTGTCACCTCACCCCCTCCCAGATCCGATGCATGCTCAACATCTGGGGTGTGATCCTCTACCTGCGGCTCCCATGGATCACTGCGCAGGCGGGCATTGGTGAGTGACGCCTCCTGGGGGAGGAGGGAAAGTGCTTGAGTTCCCGGCCAAGGCCCCTGGGGTTGTAGAGGCAGCGGGGCTAGACCTTCTCCTTTCCAGCACACTCTCAGATGGCATCAGCCGCAGAGAAGGGTGGGGCTGGAGGGACCGTTGGCTGTAGAGTCACCAGTTTCAGGGCTCCTTGGTGAGTCTCTCAATCCCACTGAGCCAATGCCTGTCTCAGAGTATTTGTGCTGGGAAATGGGATTCTAGAAGACCCGGGTGAAGATGCTGAGCCCGGCACAGAGCTAGGTAGCCTTGTGGAGGTTCCAAACACTCTCCTGAAGAAAGTGGGTCTGATGATTGTACCTGCCTTATAGAGCCATTGTGAGTGTACAAGGCTCAGTAGAATGGCCTTTGCTACCTGAAGGTGCTGGCAACTATTTTGCTTTGATTTTGTTGACAGAGGTGGATACCTTCCCTTCCATGCCTGGACATTATTCACACATTGGCACATGAACTTCCCACTTAGCTCAGGAGGTAGATAGACCCGCTTTAACTTCATCTGGGGAAGTGAGCGTGCGCGCACACACACACACACACACTCACACACATGTTTGTATTTGAATGTGCAGGTGCCAGAGAATAACCTCAGGTATCCACCTCAGGAACCACCCCCCTCCTTCGGGACGGGTCTTTCATTGGTGCGGACCCCACTAACTAGGTAGACTGGTCGATAAGCCCAGGATTCCTCCCAATATTTGGCTCACAGACACATGCCACCATACCTAGGACTTTTGTGTGGGTTGTGGAGGGTTTATACTTACTGAGCGCTTAGCTACCATTTCCCAGCTGCCATAGCTCTTGGTTTTCATTTTGAGACAGAAATCATGTATACCCCAGGTCTCAAACTCAGAATGTAACTAAGGAGAACCTTAGATTTTTAGCTGTCGCATCCCAAGGACTAGGATTAAAAGTGTGTGCCATCAGACCTGGGTTACGTGGTGCTAGGACTTGAACCCAGGACTCCCAACCTAGCTACATCCCAGTCCTTATTACTATTTTGTTTGTTTGTTTTCTGAGACAAGGTTTCTCTGTGTACCCCTAGCTGTCCTAGAACTTGCTCTGTGGACCAGGCTGGCCTCAAACTCACAGAGATCCTCCTGCCTCTGCCTCCTGAGAGCTAGGATTAAAGGTGTGCGCCTCCACATCCAGGTGTTATTACTGGCTTTGATTTTGGTGTTTTTGTAAGGGGGTTGTTGTTTGAAGCAGGGTCTCTCTATGTAAACTTGGTTGTTCTAGAACTCTCTCTATAGACCAGGCTGGCCTAGATTTCCCAGAGAACTGCCTGCTTCTGCCTCCTGAGTGCTGGGATTAAAGATGTATCGCCAGGCACAGCTCCTTGTTTCTGTTTTGACACAGGGTCTTTCTCTGTATTGCCCAGGCTGGCCTTGAACTCTCTACCTCCAAATGCTGGGGTGACAGGTCTGGCTGAGACCCATTGTTTCTCAGGCTCAGAACTGAGGCTCAGAGAAGGAAAGGGACTCAGGTCACATGGGAACCTGGGGGGCTGACTCGGGTTTCTCCATGGAGTCTCACCTGAGAAATGTGTTGAGTTTTGGGGTGTTCGCATTCTCCCCCACAGTGCTCACCTGGCTCATCATCCTGCTGTCGGTCATGGTGACATCCATCACAGGCCTTTCCATCTCGGCCATCTCCACCAATGGCAAGGTCAAGTCAGGTGCGCTCTCCCCGGAGTAATCTTCACCTGGATGCTTGCTTTTGCTCTGGATCTCTGGGCTGCCTCCTCACCCCGGGTGTACCCCATAATGCCCATATGGCTCCAGATGGGACCTTGTGGGAGCTCTCTCCTTCTCAAGATGGTCTCAGTTGCCTGCCCTGTGGCCCTTGGTCCTGCCCACCCCTTGCAGCACACTGTTCTTTCTCTGGCTCCCTGCTCTGACCCTGCTAGGTGGCACCTACTTCCTTATCTCCCGGAGTCTGGGCCCAGAGCTGGGGGGCTCCATTGGCCTCATCTTCGCCTTTGCCAATGCTGTGGGTACGGCCATGCATACTGTGGGCTTTGCGGAGACCGTCCGGGACCTGCTTCAGGTGAGGGGCCGGGCCTGGGGCAGAGGGAGCTTCCCTATACTGTTTCTCACACTGGACCAGGCCTTCCTTCTCCTGCCTAATCCTACCTACCATTGACCAAAGTTATGTCTGGTCACTTCGGGTGACAATAAAATTCTCATTAACTACAGACCATGCCCATAAGACCCCTTTTAGGATCCATGTTGTCCAGGCCCATGCGGTAGCCCTTGGGGTGGGGAATATCATCTAATGGTATGCCCTAAGTAAAGCGGGGCGGGGGCTGAAGGAGTACCGGTGAAGACAGGACAGACAGCTCGCCTGCTCCCCCCAGGAGTACGGCACACTCATTGTAGACCCCATCAACGACATCCGTATCATCGGCGTGGTCACTGTCACCGTGCTGCTGGCCATCTCTCTGGCTGGGATGGAGTGGGAGTCCAAGGTGAGGAGGAGGTGATGGGCATGAGAGGGTGGGTCTGGGTCTGGCTTTGCCCCTTCTTAGTGTATCCGCTAGGACTGCAGTGTTGCTGCTAGGACAAATAGACCCTGAGACAGACCCTGTTCTGTCTCCTGTAACCGTCCAAAGAGTGTGGCATAGGGCCAGCATGCTGGTTTCCACAGCGGTGGGGAGAGGCATGCGGATTCCTTCCATCCTGTGACCTCTCCATCCCTGTGTGTGGCCCTTAGTCTCCTGGTCCACACTGGCTACCACCATCATGTCTGTGATCCAGGGAGAGGGAAAGGGGAAGGGCAAAAGGAAAGGAGGGATTCCCTACCCCATACTTTTAGGCTCAAGTCAGAAGTTGAACATATCACTCCTGCTCACACCCCATTGGCCGTAACCTGATCTTGTAGCTGTACATGGCTGCAAGGGAGGCAGGAAAATGTGCTCTTCGATCCTGCTAACTCCTGTGTCCACGTATCCAGCCAAATGTCAGCGGTTTCGTACATGAGAAGAATTGCTGGGTTACAGCCAGCCGGCTGGACCAGAAGGGAGCCTTCCATCTGGGAGGGGTGTGAGCCTGATGTTTCTCTTCTCCGTGTTGCTTACTGGCCTCCCGGCTCAGGTGGTTCTGTGGTTAACTCACCCTTCTGAGTGTCTGCGGCTGGGAGATGCTGCTCCAGGCCGCCAGCCTGATCCCACCACAGCCTGTTTCTAATCTCAGACCATCCTGCTCACTGCCATGTCCCTGACGCCTCACTGTCTGACTGAGATGAAGAAATAGTTTTGTGGTCAGAATGAGGGACCGTGGCAGTTCCCTGAAGGCCGGAGCATCTGACCTTCGGTGTCCTTTGCTCCAGGCCCAGGTGCTATTCTTTCTTGTCATCATGGTCTCCTTTGCCAACTATCTGGTGGGGACACTGATCCCAGCATCTGAAGACAAGGCCTCCAAAGGCTTCTACAGCTATCACGGTATGTGAGGTCAGGAGCCCTGACAGTGGTTCTGTGGGTGGGGACAGTTGGTCTGTGCATCTGACTCATTAAATGGATGCGAGGGGCTGAGATCTTCTTCTCCCAGGGCCAGAGGCTTTGGGGAGCCGATTTCTGGTTCAACAGGGCCCAGCTAGGTGATCAAACCCTCTGGGTGGCTCTGACTTGGACATTGGTTTTCCAGGGGACATTTTTGTTCAGAACTTAGTGCCTGACTGGAGAGGCATTGATGGCAGCTTCTTTGGGATGTTCTCCATCTTCTTCCCTTCAGCCACGGGCATTCTGGCAGGAGCCAATATCTCCGGGGACCTTAAGGTGAGCGTAGCCCCATCCTTACTGTCCGGCACCACAGGAGGACATGCATCCCTGAACCCTGCCATCATTCCCAGGACCCCAGCTCTGCCCGGAAGACTAATTTACTCATGACAGGCCTTTAACTAAGAGACCTAGTATGTCCTGTTCTTGTTACTCTGCAAAGTTCTGTGCCCCTTGCAATCTCTCCTGCAACAGCTTTCCCAGGCCTTCCATCCTGCACGGTGTGTTCCCAGTGTAAGGTGTCAGCCAGTGTCCGTCTCCATTTCCTGCTTAGAGTCAGACACAAGCTAGGCATTCAGTGTGTTTGTTGACTGAATGGTGGCGAAGTGAACTCAAAGCGGCAGAGCAAAGAGCTGTGCATTGCGACAATGGGAGGGCTTTTGCCTGTAGAAACCAATGAGATGGTGCTGTGCCAGCCAGGGAGCCAGTGACATGCCTGGCATCGTGTTCAACTCAGAGCTCCCTCTGACCTTGGTCTCCTTCTCCTTGGAGGTGTTCCCCTAGTCATGCTTCTCACAGAACTAAGAACTGGGCAAGTGAGGCATGGTGGCTCAGGCCCAGAATCCCAGCCTTCCTAAAGCTGAGGCAGGAGGATCAGGAAAATTGAAGATTATTCTTGCCTACACAATGAGTTCAGAGCCAGCCAGGCCGAAAACCAAACCAAAACCAAGAGCAAGTAAGCCCAGTTGTTCCTGGAGACAACATAGAAAGCAGCCTGCCCAGCTGGCGAGGCCTGGATCTCCCAGTGAGGCCAGGGGACCAAAGTGCTTGCTTATCACACTGTTCTCAAGAGAACACCCTCGGAAGTACTTACCCTCAGGGGTACCTACCCGCAGGTCATCCTTAGGCCTGGTCTGTATTTAGACAGCCTGAATCCTCTAAAGCCCCATTAACTGTCACTGTCTCCAAGCCTCCGTCCCCATTATTCAGTATCAGGGCCAGCATGTCTCTCAGATCGTGGTGGGGTGGTGCCTTTGTTATATCCTCTGTCCTTTGGCCTGCGTCTCCTTTCCACATTGCTACCTATCTACTGGGCCCACAGAGCATGGGGAAGTTTGCAGACAATTAGTTCATGGCAGATGTGGCCTTCCCCCTGGGTTGGGGTCTGTGTCTCCCGAGGGGAGCAGTTATTGCCTCTCCACAGGAAACTGTAGAAAAGTAGCCTGTGCCCCTGCTCAGGTTCCAGGTCCTGGAGTCTGAGGCTGTAGGAGTGTGGGTCAGCACTGCAGGGGGGCTCCAGAGGTTGGCGCCCTCCTCACACCCTGCTCCCTGCGGTTCCTCACTAGCTGGGTGGGATCGCATAGGTGGGATCGCATAGGCCGTCTCAGGAAGTTCTGTTGGAGAAAGTGCCTAGGAGGAGGCTATGACCTGTGTGTGGGTGGATGGGGTGGGGGTGAGGGGTAAGGAGTGTCATTATTATTGGGAGAAATCTCTTTCTTGGAGCAGGAGAATGTTTGGGGCATGTCTTCTGTCTCCTTATTGCTGGAGAGCCAGACACATTAATCAGCTAGTGGTGATTTCCCGTGACTCAGTGAGGTGAACAGGGTCCGGGGCTGCCCGAATGATTCATCAGTTTCCAGCCGTGGGTGGCTGCTGCCACTGCTCACAGATAAACCTGAGGTGGA
This sequence comes from Microtus oregoni, assembly GCF_018167655.1. Lineage (NCBI taxonomy): Eukaryota > Metazoa > Chordata > Mammalia > Rodentia > Cricetidae > Microtus > Microtus oregoni. The sequence continues at coordinate 57,251,900 of NW_024543063.1, read as the reverse complement.
GAGCCAGGCATGGGTCTCCCTGCTACCCACAGCGAGCCGTGCCAAGGGTCCCCTGTGGGTTGGATATTGAGCCAATGAGGTTTCACATCTTCATCCATTTCAACCCTGGGACCACAGGGTGATGGCCCTCTTGTTGGTCCTCAGTCATGGGCCTTCTTCCAGGACTGGACAGGTTCTGGGGGTCCAAGCTTAGGGTCTGTTGCCCACCCCGGCTTCTGCCAAGGCACCGAGGCCCAAAGGAATGCCCCAGGCTGCCTGACAATACCATGCCTTCCCACAGGACCCTGCGGTAGCCATCCCCAAGGGAACACTCATGGCCATTTTCTGGACCACCATCTCCTACCTCGCCATCTCGGCTACTATTGGTGAGTAGCCGGCAAAGCACAGATGGTGGGAAAGAGAGGAGAGGATCTGCTCTGTAGTAAGGCTGAAGGGGGCTGCTGTGTGGGGCTGGCTTCTAACAGAGGGAGCTAGGCAGCGAGGCCCTTGAGCCCTGGTCCTGCGGCATCTGTCCCCTCTACAGTGACAGAGCGCCTTCATGGTGAGGGAAGCCAGACCAGGGAAACATCCTCCTCGAGTCTCGGGTGCTCTTGCTTCCAGTACTCACCTTTGAGGCAAGCTGCACAGGTGGCCAGGGGACTTGGACTTTTCTATAGGCACCAGAGGCTCAAGAGCCAGGTCTCTGCTTTAAGGACATTAGGCAGGTCCCTGCAGCTCTTCCTGCCTGGGTTTAGAGGGGGCAACAACAACAAGAGAACTGCCTTGCTCAGATCGTCAGGTACAACAAAAGACACCCATGCCTGCCACTGCCATTAATACTGTCACGGGATAAAGGAGGAGCCAGCCTGTCCACAGTGTCTCCTCCTTGGCAGAGGTGGCAGGCCTTGGGGGATAGAAGAGGAGGGTAAAGCAAAGGACAGAAGGGAAGAAAAGACACACACACAAGCACACGCGCGCGCGCGCACACACACACACACCCCTCAACACACACCTATTTCCCTCTCAGGCTCCTGTGTGGTGAGAGATGCCTCTGGGGACCTGAATGACACAGTGACTCCGGGCCCAGGCACCTGCGAAGGGCTGGCCTGTGGCTACGGCTGGAACTTCACCGACTGCTCCCAGCGGCACAGCTGCCGCTATGGCCTCATTAACTACTACCAGGTACAAGTGGTGGGCCTGGCTGAAGGGCACTCGAGGCTAGAGAGGTAGAGGAGACTGCGGGAAGTTATTGCCCACATAGGGCTCTCATCCCCACCTCCTGCCTATGAGTAGGTCTCGGGGCCCCCCTGGGTGTTCGATGTCAGGACCATAGCCTGCTGCTCCAAGGAAGGGGTACACAGTAAGGTTTCTAGCTCAGCCTCCTACCATTCCCACAGACCATGAGCATGGTGTCCGCCTTTGCACCCCTGATCACAGCTGGTATCTTTGGGGCCACCCTGTCCTCTGCCTTGGCCTGTCTTGTCTCTGCTGCCAAGGTCTTCCAGGTAAGGTTGCAGAAAGAGGCCGCTGGGAGTGGCGGGTTACTGCTGGCGAGCACCTAGTAGACAGATTCCTAGGCTGCTGTGAATCCTCAGGGTGTCATGTGATATGGATCTGGGTAGAGGGAAAGGGACAGGCTAGCAAACTCTTTAAGGAAACAGCTCTGTCTCCAGGTGAGGAGACGGCTGGATTTTCCCTGGTTCCCAGAAACAGAAGCCTGCAGAGGTCAGAGAGTGGGCCACACCATGTCAGGAGTACAGGTGGCCCCGGGGAAGGGGAACGGGACAGGTCCCAGCAAGGGCTTGAGTGTGATATACTGTCCACAGTGCCTTTGCCAAGACCAGCTGTACCCACTGATTGGCTTCTTTGGCAAAGGCTATGGCAAGAACAAGGAGCCTGTGCGTGGCTACCTGCTGGCGTACATCATCGCGGTGGCCTTCATAATCATTGGTAAGAGGCTCCTTCCCCAGGCTTCTGGGAAGGTCCTAGGATTCACTCCTATTAACCCTGGTGTCACTGGGCACTCTGTGAATAGCACTTGGTTGGTGGCGGGAATGGAACTAACTAGGGCCATGCACATACTGAACACTTGTTTTACCCCCAAGTCACATCCCAACTCCACTGAGTAACCCTTGAGTGGGGGAAGGCCTGCCTGGAGGGCCTTTGGAAAAGCCTCGTGATCCTTCCCCACCTCCAGAGAGGGTGGCCACGAAGCCACTCCAGGTAGTGGGCCATTATCCAGTTAGAGGGGACCTTCTCTGCCTTTCCTGCCTCTGCGTTCCAGTGTCCTGACAGCTGGGACATCATCCCACCCCCAGGATAGCTGTGGAGATAAGCCTAGCGGATATAACTGGCTAGTTCAACCCTTTGCAGATGCATAAACTAGACAAAGCCAGCCAGCCTCTCACCCAGCCTCAGGACTCACCCCAGGAGAAAGTGCCCAAATAACAGTTAGGTTGACTGGCTTCTGCTGGCTTTGCCCTGTACCTGCTGTGTGGCTGTGGATAAGTCATTTCTCTGAGTCACAGTTTGCTCATCTGTAGAGTAGGGGGCAAGAGTGAGCCACAGATGGGCAGAAAGCCAGCCTGTGTGTGACGGCGCAACCCCCACAGATACACATACCCAACATAGCCTGGCTAACTCAGCCAGGGAAGCAATTCATTGAAGGAGGAAAAGTGACGACACCACGACATGCCATCCGCTGCCCCGCTCCCTATGCAGACGTGGAGTCGTGGAAGCTGTGGCGGCTCCACTCAAGGGCACCTTCCTACTACAGCCAGATCCCTGCTGCTCAGGCTGGCTCCATCAGGCACCCACTCATAAGATTTGCCCTAATAGTCTGGTTGCTGTCACCCAAGGGAAGATTCTAGACACTAGATCCCGCATTGTATGAAGAAGTTTCTCACCTAGGGGATAGAGAAGTCTAGTCAACTGGCTGTAGCAAAATCAGAGTTACGAAGTAGCGATGAAAGAAGGTTATGTTAGGAGTCCCCACAACATGAGGAACTGCCTTAAAGGGTTGCAGCATGAGGAAGGCTGAGAATCACCCCCAGGGGTCCTGGCTCACGTTGCCAAATGTATTCCTTATATTAATTTGTGGTCCAAAAGTATAGCCTGTCAGAGCCCTTCCCCACTGTCTTCTACAGATTTTTATTACATCTGTTATCTTTGGAGGGGGCCATATGTGAGGGTCAGCAGATGACTTACAGGGGTTCCCTCCTTCCACCCCATGGGTCCCAAAGCCCTAACTCAGGCCATCTTGGCGGCAAGGGTCTTTACCAGCTGAGTGATCTTGCTGGCTCCCTCGGTTCCCTAAGACACTGACCCTTTAAACTTCGTGGGGAAAGGACTCGCTGCCCAGATGAGAAGGTTGATCTGACTGAGTAGCAAGGCCTGGCTGTGCCAGGGGCTACCCTACGGGCTTAGGTGCCAGGCAGCTCCTGTGGTGGAGCCCAACATGCTGCCCCTCTCTCCCTGGGTTTTTGAAGCTGAGCTCAACACCATTGCCCCCATCATTTCCAACTTCTTCCTCTGCTCCTATGCCCTCATCAACTTCAGCTGCTTCCACGCCTCCATCACCAACTCACCAGGTAAGCAGACCCGCCCCACCACCACCACAGGAAGAGGTGCAGAGGGGCGGTGGGGGAGACGGAAGGGTAGGGGATGCAGATGAGCTGACCGAAGCAACCTTAATTTAAAACTACATGAAGGGAATGTCTGTACCCCGACAAAGCCAGCCATCCTTTGCCGAACACAGTGCATCCTTTACAGGCCCCGGAAATTTTTTTAGTTCCACTCTTCGCCAGTTTCTTCCGAGTCAGAAGCCTGATTCCCCAGAAAGGGAAGAATTTCCCAGTCCCAGAAGGTGCAGCCATTTGTTCACGGCTCACCTCTAGGGGGCTAGGGGGCGCTGTTTAGACCGTAACCATTAAATTTCACAGATTTCCGGGCTGTTGCTAAAGCCTTCTAGCAGATGGCAGTAAAGAGCGTGGAGGAAGAGTTTGGCTAGTGACTCCCAGATCTTCAACGGGCCTATTATTCCAACACTTTCCATACAGACCGCAGTGTGCCCGGCACACTCAGACATGTGCCATGGTACAGTGCTCACTAGCAGTGGCCCTAACCTGGCACAAAGTCAGGCGGACTCAAGTCTCCCTCCATCTTTTTAATTCCCTGGGCTCCACAGAACCTTTGGGAGGTGGCACTGTTGCTGACGTTGGGGCTATGTTTGGCCAGGGCCAGATGTTCCCTTCCTGATATAGCTTGCCACCATGGTGAAACAAATGCCCTACAGGCCAGACCCTGGAGCCTCCCTAGCCCACCCCTGGAGCCAAGGCTGGTGGGGCCCTAGGAATTCCCGGCTAGTGGGTATAGGCCAGGACGGCAGCATGGGTGTGGCAGCAGCTCGGGGAAGAAGAAGGCCCTGAGCACGGGCAGATGCACTGACCTTACCCCTGCCCAGGATGGAGACCCTCCTTCCAATACTACAGCAAGTGGGCAGCGCTATTCGGGGCAGTGATCTCAGTGGTCATCATGTTCCTTCTTACCTGGTGGGCGGCTCTCATTGCCATCGGAGTTGTCCTCTTCCTTCTGCTCTACGTGATCTACAAGAAGCCAGGTGTGTGGCCGTGGTTCCCCGGGGGCTCAGCTCCCCACCTGGGCAACCGTGCAGCAAAGCCAGTCCCTCATCCCATCTGGAGCCTTGCCCTTAAATGGGACTCAGGCTGGCCTCCACCTGAGCCTTCCTGAGCCAGGGACTCAAAGGAACATGCCCACTCGGGGCCAGACCCCTGTCAGATTCCTAGAGGGGCTACCTGCTAGTGTATCCATCCAGGCCAGGGTGGCCAAGGGTGGCTGTGTGAGGGTGGGCACTGAGAAAGATGGTCTACCTGCATGTAGCTGACTTCAGTCTGAGGGAGATAACCCTAGAACTCTACATCTGAGCCTGGCCTTCTGGCTGTTTTTGAGTGGGAGTTTAAGACTTTGCTACAACCTTGAACCAGGGGACCACATGTGGCACTTGGCTTTAGACCTGCATGTAATAGATAGAGCTGCCAGCTGCCCAGCTGTCTGTGGCCTTGCTCCCAATGTGCTCTGGGCCTAAGAAAGGTAGACATTCCCTGGTCCCCCATCTGGCTGGCTGCTTCCTGCAGTTTTGAGTCTTGCTGTCTCCTTTCTGCCCTCAGAGGTGAACTGGGGCTCCTCGGTGCAGGCTCACTCCTACAACCTCGCCCTGAGCTACAACATGGGCCTCAATGAGGTGGAGGACCACATCAAAAACTACCGGTGAGCGAGGTTTCTGGGCCTCCTGGGAGGCGGGACCTAGCCGTGTTCCTCTGCTCTGGTAGATCCAGGATGGTAGGAGCCCCGAGGTAGAAGAGCTGATGACCACTGGATGGCTAGGCTTGACATTGCCTGACAGGGACAAAGCAAGGAAGAGGTCCTCGTGTCTCCATTTCCACAGCGGAAGCCGCTCTGCCGTCAGGGTCACTTGGTGCAATTCCCAGGACACAATCCTGGGATGCCAGGAGTGATCAGCTTGGTTATCCAGAGCTGGTTCCCAATGGCAACGGGGGTTGTTCACCTTCCATCTTCCTCCCACTTGACCGTAATATAATCATATTTATTCATGCGGTACCTACTGTGACCCAGACACTCATGACAAACCCCTGAGACCTCAGACACAGGCAAGGACAAACGAAGTTTGGAGATGTTAACTATCCCTGTTTGCCCAGCTGGTAAATGAACCATCGAGTCTGGCTGTGATTGGCAGGGCTGCTTAATGGCAGGCCTGTGTTGCCTCTCAACACAAAGGTTCAGGCTTCTGGCCAAGGTACAGTGAGTTGGTCAACAATGGCTTCCTTGTGACTCATCTCTACTCGGCTTTTGCCACGCTGGGCTTAGCAGGGCAAAGGAAGTCTGTAGGCTGCCGAGTCTGATGGCCTGAGCAAGAAGGACAAGGCGACTTAGTCTCATGATGTCAAAAACACCTGAAAGACCCCTTGAGTCACAGCTGGGAAAGTGTGTCCTGGTGCACACAGTCTCACCCTGGGCCATCAGGATTCAGGAGTGCAGGGGCACCTACCTTTAGCATGAAAGCCCTAAGGGCTCTCTCCTGATGCCTCATGCCATGTCCCCTCTTTTCCTAGCCCCCAATGCCTGGTGCTCACGGGACCCCCCAACTTCCGCCCCGCTCTGGTGGACTTTGTGAGCACATTTACCCAGAACCTAAGTCTGATGATCTGTGGCCATGTGCTCATTGTGAGTGTTTGGGGTGGGGGGTGGGGAGGGTTGGGAGGAACATTGGTACCCTGGTGGGGAGTTGGGAGTGAGACGGGGATGGGGAAGATAGGGGACAGGGGACTAGACCTGGATTAATGTCTGCCAAGGGACAGGACTGTCAGGGCAAGTGGAGCCAGCAGAGTCTGGCCAGGCCTCTCTTTTAGGACATAGTCTTGTGAAGCCCAGGCTAGTTCAAGGTCATTGTGTAGCTGAGGTGGCCTTACCTTTACCCAAGAGTCACTACCTTTAGTTTCCCTTCCTCTTTCCCTTCCCCGCCCCCTACTCTAACCAAGAACAACTCTAGGCGCTTCTGAATCTCAGGGGAGCCTCTAGGATAGGAGAAAGCCTGAGTCAGGCCCTGATACCACCTGTCCCTCACCCACAGGGACCCCGAAAGCAGAGAGTACCTGAGCTGCAGCACATAGCCAGTGGGCACACCAAGTGGCTGAACAAGAGGAAGATCAAAGCCTTCTACTCGGACGTCATTGCTGAGGACCTCCGAAGTGGGGTCCAGACTCTCATACAGGTGCCCTGGCCAGGCTTCCTACAGGACTTATTTAGAGAGAGGCAGCTTGCAAGGCTGGACGCTCAAGTCTAGTTTAAGCTTCAGTGATTGCAGCCGGAGTCCCCCACTTGCTTGTCTCAAGCTCTGCAGGTTCAAGAATGCCCAGGACCCCTGGGAACCTGTGGGGACTCTGTGGCTTTACCCAGATCCGGTTTCTGGTTTGTTTTATTTTATTTTAGTTAAATTTAGTTTAGTTTTAGTTTTTTGCAGTATTGGGATTGGGTCCAGGGCCTGAGTGCTTATTAGGTAGTAGCTCTACCGTTGAACTCTATCCACAGAGCCCTTTTTACTTAAAAGATAGTGTTTGAGACTAAGGCTCACTAACCTGTCCAGGCTGGTCTTGAACTCACTCTGCAGCCCAGGCCAGTTGGGGCTTGCAATCCTGCTGTTTCATCCTCCTAGGTAGCTGGAAGTTCAGGCCCTTGTGACTTGAACCCTTCCTCCCGTTTAATTTGTCAGATATAACTTACATTTAGGATAAGTGAAAACCATAAAGGGACACGTTTGCGTATGTGGACAACACACAGCAGTGTGTAACCATAAAGGGACACGTTTGGTATGTGGACCCACACAGCAGTGTGTAACCATCTCTCAGATTAACGTTCCACTGGGCAATGGATTTACTGCTCCACATTTCTGTGTGGAGCATCTGAGCATCCTTTTCAATGGTGTTAACTGTCTCTCAACATGAAAAAAAAAACCCACAAAAATGTGTGAGGTCTCTTTTGAGGAGGGGTTCAGAGAACACTTTAGATTTTAGAAGTAGATAGAGACGATGGCATAGTGAAGTGCACACTTGCTTTTCTTTCTTTCTTTCTCCTTCTTTTTCTTCTTCCTCTTCTTCCTCCTCCCCCTCCTCCTCCTCCTTCTCCTCCTGTTTCTCCTCTTCCTCCTTCTTCGGTTTTGTGGGTTTCTGTTTTGCTTGAGACAGTAATTGCTATGCAGAGCACACGAGCTTCTGCCCCACATTCCTGGTGAGCCTGTTTCCTCAGGCTCACGCAAAGGCAAAGGTCCTCCTGCCTTAGCTCTTGGGGGTTGGGAGTGGGGGGGATGGGGTAGTGGTACTTGTGGACCAAGTACAGTGCTAAACAAGTGCTCTACCACTGAGCAAACCCTTGTCTGCCTCAGCCTCCTGGTAGCTGGGACTAGAGGCTTGTATACCATGCCCAGCTTGATATCTATATATACATATATGGATTTGCATTTATTTGTTTTGAATTGTATAATTTTAAAAGATTAATTTCTTTTGGAGACAGGGTCACACCGTGTAACCCTGGCTAACTGGAACTGTCTATGTAGACCTCCAGGCTAGCCTCAAATTCACAAAGATCTACCTGTCTCTGCCTCTCTAGTGTTGGGAGTTAAAGGCATGAGCCACCATAGCCTACTCTAAAATGGTCAATTTGTTGTATTGATTTCACTCCAAATGTTTTAAAGAATCTGGGTGGGGTGTGGGGTGGGGTGGGAGGGGGAGAAAGAGCCTGTTAGGATGTGAACTCCTATAATCCTCACACACTGAGACAGAGACTGGAGGATCAACCATGGGGGGAGGGAGGAAAAGAGAGAGGGAGGGAGAGAGAGGATCAGGTAGCCCGAGAGTCCTCTAACTCGGCACACTTTCTGGATGGACTGAACCCTGAGCCCCTGAAGCGTGGGCGGTAGGGGTGGCTGGGATGAACACGAGCCCCACCCTGGTCATTTGCCACAGCACAGAGCCCCTACTGATCCCAAGGCTTGAATACCAACCACTCCATCTTCTGACTCCCCACCCCTACCCGACAGGCCTCAGGGCTGGGAAGAATGAAGCCCAACATTCTGGTGCTGGGATTCAAGAAAAATTGGCAGTCGGCTCACCCAGCCACCGTGGAGGACTACATTGGCATCCTGCAGTGAGTGAGCTTGAAGGTGCAGTCTGGGAGCTGTTGCCTCGGGCCCCTGGGGCTCCCTGGGCCTGGGGAAGCAGAGTAGTGGCTGTGTAGACCCCCAAGTCTCTTGATGAAGGTTGAGGTGGAACTGAGGTCTCCCCTGAAGTCAGCAGGCAACACGAGGAGTCGGGTGGACCAGGTGTGGGACTCTGGGGAGCAGTGGGGACTAGGGCAAGCTGGAGAAAGCTCTGTGCCCCTCAGAATGCAGGTTCAGAGTTGCTGGAATACTCAGCTTCCCAGGGTAGCTTGAAGGGTGGTTGTTAAGCAAACATCCTTGAAGTTCTCACAGTTGCCTGGCTCAAGATCTCGGGCTGGGAACTGAGGTGGGGAACTAGGCCCAAGGACAGTGCCCAAGGGTTTCTGGATTGACTCCAAGCCTCAGCCCTCCAGCTCTTTCCTTTGCAGGTGTGAGGAATGCCTATCTGGGTTGCCTTTCCAATGCTATACCACACAGAGGGAGAGTACCATCCAAACACAAGGCTGAGCTGTGAGGCCTTGGAACCTACATCTGGGTTTGCTGCTAACCCACTATGTGACTCAGCTGTCACCCCAACTGCTTGACCCAATTATGACACAGGGTAGAAAATCTGGTCCCCAGGCTCCTTGCTGCTCCAGTGTCCAGAGATGTGTGACTAAAGGAGTCTAATGAGGGAGCTTAGCTGGGTGGGCCAGACCCTCGGGGTCCTTAGTGGTGTCCTGTGAGAGAGGCCATTCCTATGGGCAGAATTGGCTTACAGTCCCGGTCAGATAGTCTTAGTGCTAGCTACTCGGTTCCTTACTGTCTGACACAGGACAGGTTTTCCTGTGTGAAGTGGAGGTTAGACTTCTACTGCCCCACTACAGCGGCAGAGTTTACAAAATCAACTGGTGGGAAGGAACGGGTGTGACATGAAGCAGGGCCCAGGAGTGTCACAGATGACTCTCCAGTTCTGCCTGTATACTACACACACAGGGAAACTGAGGCCCACAGACCAACACTAGACATGGGGAGCCAGGTCTCAGGGCCAGCGGCTTGACTCCACATCTCTTTTCCAGCGATGCCTTTGACTTCAACTACGGCGTGTGTGTCCTGAGGATGCGTGAGGGGCTCAACATCTCCGAGGTGATGCAGACGCACAGTGAGTACACCCTGCATCCCATCAGCCCCTGTCAGAACCCGACGACTCTTCTGAGCCGTGCGAGGAAGAATTAGCGAGGCCACTGACTTGTAGATAGCCAGTCCTTAATGGTGCTTTGGAGCCCGAGGTTTCTAAATGGAACTGAGGCCCAGAATGGGGAAGTGACCAGGTCAAGGTCATGCTTCCAGTTAGGCACAGACAGGGAACTAGAACTTCCTGCGTGCAGTGAGGCTCAGATAACCACGTGGGTAAAAGAGGATCGGAGAGAGAAAAAGGCAAAGAGGAGGCGCCTGCCCACGTAGAAACACCTCAAGGAAAATACTTAAAGGCCATGGGCACTGGACCATCTCAAGATCTCAAGTCTGTCCTTGGGGCTCTGAATAGGAATGTATCTGGAAGTTGCCCCTGATATGGAGAGTCTGAATCAGTGATGGTTAGATGTGGGGAAGACCAAGAGAGGTCAGGTCTTCTAGAAGACACACCAGTAGGACTCTGTGCTTTGCAGGCAGGGCATTGTCATCAGGAGCCAAGGACATGCCTGCCCATAGCATCTAGACAGTAAATATTTATGCAGCCACTGTGACAGAGTCAGAAGCCTAGATTGTGACTGCTGTAAGCAGGGGACACACAAAGCCCCTCCCCACCCAGGGTGCTACCTCTGAGGACAAAGCAGATGCTTATCGTGGTGGACGTGAAAGTGTCCTGAGGAAATGGATGCTGGGTGCTCAGAGGCCTCAGGCCTGCCTGTTGCTGAGGAGAGTGGAGCTGAGGGAAGAGTGGCTGGGTGAGGGGCACCCTCCACCAGCCTGTGGTCTGTCTTGTGGAGGAGCAAGAGGAAGTCAAAACAGCGGGCCTGGGGGTGGGCAGGGCGGGAGCCAGGGCAAAGGGAAGCAGGCAGCAGCCAGTTACCCTGGGGAAGGGCAGAGGAATTTTCTTTAGTGTTAGGGGAGCTCCACGGGGTGAGGACCCCAGCATCCTCAGGCAGAAGCGCCTGCCCAGCTGTCCCTGTTTTTGCGGTTAAGTGTTTGACCCAGTAGAGGAGGGCAGGGGAGTCAGTGGCAGTGGCACTAGGCCATCTCTCTGTGTCTGGCATGGGTCAGTTCCCCCCACTCAGAAGATCGGGGTGCTCTTGGACTGTGGGGTTGCTCGTGTCAGGTCATCTGGGAACTGGGCCAAGAGTAAATGGCTGTCTCTCGTGACAATGGTGTCCTAAAAACTGAGGTCGGGTTGCTGTGGGTTTTGGGTTCCTGTTGAAGATGACCAACCCAGTAATGGCTTTGGGGCTGTGGGCTGAAGTTTCACCCCTTGCAAATTCCCCCCTGCCCAGTCATGTTTAAATGCCATACACAGAGAGGAGTAGCATGCGGTTCCCTTCTTTCAGGGACACCTGGGATGGGGGAAACTGGCAGCAGGTGCAGGGGTATCCTGTCTTTGTGAGGGGGAGAAGAGGAGCACAAAAAGGGGCAGGCTCGGTCTGAACAGGGTTGCTGCAGAGAAGGTTGCATGCTCCCAAACAACAGTTGCCCCGCGACCTCAGGGTCCAGGAGAATGGAACTGGGAGTCTGGAAGAGGCTCACTCTAAGAAGCATGGGAAAGGACATTAGCGGTGTATGACCAGGCCTGCAGGATGCCTCGGGCCACTGCACACCCACCTTGGTGACAATGGCCAGCCCACCTCATTGGGAAAGCTGGCTGTTTTCAGGCAGGTCCTGGCAGTGAGCCTGTGGACTCTGCTCAGACCTGCCCCTTCTTCAGCAGCCCCAGAGGCATTGGTACAGGAAGAGCAGGCCAGCACCATCTTCCAGTCGGAGCAAGGCAAGAAGACCATCGACATCTACTGGCTGTTTGATGATGGAGGTCAGGTCCTCTCAGACCTATCCCTGTCCCCTGGGACTCTCTGTCCTCTGGGTCTCTGGGTCTTCTGACCTGCCCTTCAAGGCTGTGCTTGCTGAGGTCTCTGGTGGGACCCAGAAGCCAGCAAAGTGGACAGAGGCCTTAGCCTGTCCTAATCTTAGAACACAAATCTCAGACTTTAATGATTCTACCTTTAATAGAGTCAGAAAGAGACCACAGCCCTGCCCTAACTGAATATATCAGTCATCTGTGTTTGTGGGTTCCACATCAGTCCCGTCCTGCTGTAGATCAAGATACTGAAAGAAAAAAAAAAACCAGTCTGTATCAATCATATATAAACTAATTTTCCTGGCACCATTTCCTCCACAATAAAACCCAGGAACAATTTTCATGGTACATGCCCTGTGGCAGGTGTGACAGGGAATGACCTAAGGGAAATGCAAGGCCCTGTGTAGGCTCCACACAGATCCCACACCTTACTGGAGAAGGAGTGTAGCCCCTGCAGGTATGTCCTGGAGCCAAGTCCCCTGTGGATATCCAGGAGTAACTGTGTAGCTCACTGATACCTGTGCAGGCTGGACTGTGTGAATCCGTGCCTGGCAGCAAGTGCTCTTGTGGGCTAGCCCAATGCAGTCTTTCTCTCTGAAAAAAGGAAACTGAGGCACAGAGGAGCATACACTGATCTCACGGTGGAGGGCCTTGATCGGGTGTGGAGAAATGACAGGGTCAGATGGCTCGTACACATTGGTCAGCTGTTCAGTTTTCAGGAAGTAAGTGAGGACCATCCTGATCTGATGGTCACGTGCAACCTCCCCACCCCCACCTCTCATGCCAAGTGCTCAGTGCCAGTTTGCTTGTTTAAAACCACCTCATTGCCTGGGAGCATGGTGTCACATACCTACAATCCAAGCACTCAGGAGGTAGAGACAGGAGGATCAGGAGTTCAAAGTTGGACTCAGCTACATAATAATACCTTGTCTCAAAAGGGCCAAATGACTGGGAGACAGAGGCAGGCAGATCTGAGTTCAAGGCCAGCCTGGTCTACAGAGTGAGTTCCAGGACAGCCAGGGCAAAAAAAAAAAAAAAGCAAAGAAAAAGCCCAAACTCCTGCATTAGCCAAATAAACCACAGCCCACTGAGCACCAAAGAGCACCAAAGCCAGTTTAGTCTGTGAGTTCCTCCTCAGCTAAGGTCCTGAGGGAGGGTTTTGCTGTGGCAGTCTGGGGTGGAAACAGACAGAGGGCTCTGTCCTGAGTCTGTCCCTCTTGCCTCCTGGGATTGTCCCTGCCAGGCCTCACCCTCCTTATCCCCTATCTCCTGCACCGCAAGAGGAGATGGGGCAAATGCAAGATCCGGGTGTTTGTTGGGGGCCAGATCAACAGGATGGACGAAGAGAGAAAGGCGTAAGTGGGGACCATGGGACTGTACGGGCCTGCCATCTTGACTCCCTGAAGCTGCCTGACTCCCTGTCCCTGTAACCACCTGTGTCCCTGGGTGGTCCTGAGATTGTCCCAAAGCCCAGGCCAGCTCTCTCCAGCCCATAGCAATGGTGCCCGGAACTCAGGCAGGAGCTCTCTCCCTTTCCAAAGTGCTGGCTTCCTGTCTCCCCCTACGATGACCCAGGTGCCCTGGTGTTCGCTATGATAGGAACAGGTGGTAAGTGCTGGAATCACGAGGCTCTCCGAGGACAGAGTCATGTGAGAGGCAGGATGGAGGTAAGTGAAGCGAGACTACAACCTTTCTTTTTTTTATTTTTCTTTTTAATTTTTTTTTTTTAGAACCTTTCTGACACAGTCCCCCAAACAGGGATGCAGGTTCCCAGAGAGACATGAGGTAACCTAAGTGACCAGGAGCAGTAGCAAATGATCAGAAAAAAACAAAACAAAACAAAACACTAACAACAAAAACCCCACCAAAGTTCTTGGTGAGAAGTGATTTTAATTCCTTCTCAGGTCTCTGGCTGATTTGGCCAGAGATCTTGGTGTAAGGCTAGCTTATTCTTGAACTCATTTGTCCTGTCTTAGCAAACAGAGCAGGCCTGGCTCACTGGCTTGGCAGACTATGCCATCTGGCCAGAATTTGGTGACTCTGATGCTTTTATATGGGTTTCCATTGTTACCTCTTCCTGGCCACAAATGTTGTTTCTGTTTAATTAGAAGCTAGAATTTGCTTTTGAAGTGTGTCTTTTTAGCCCTTTTTAAATGACTGTCACACACATCCCGAGCCCCTCTGTCTCTTGAGGAAAAGAGGTTTCATTTTGCTCATGGTCCTGGAGGTTCTGTCTAAGGCCCGCATCTTGTGATGGCCTTCTTACTGGCAGAGAACTGAGGTTATGGTGACATAGGACATTACCAAGATATAGGCAGTGTGTGTGTTTCCCTCTTTCTCATGAAGCCACCAAAGTGCAGTTCAGTCATAAGATGCAACCCCAGTGACCAGGTCCAGTCCTAAACATGTCCCAAAGGTTCTGCTCATAAACACCAGAACCTGATTCTGTTTCCATGGTCACACACACACACACACACACACACACACACACACACACACACCCCAACACACACACACACACACACACACCCCAAGGATTAAATTTTAACCTGAGTTCATGGGGGAAACGGTATGCAAATCACAGCACTCAGGCAGAAGGTGACTTGCCTGAAATAGACACAGAAGTACACAGAGAGGCGTGGTCGTGGGGCGTGGTCGTGGGGGCGTGGTCGCAGAGGTGGAGGTGTCCAGTTGGCAGGAGTTGTAGAGGAGGAGCTGGGCAACAGTGACTTTCCAACAAGGGAAATTAAGATTAAAGGTCAAAAATGAGACCAGCTAGGACAAATCGGGGCAGTTTGCCCCAAGAAAAGAGCCTGCTGCAGGCTTTAGGCCAGGACAGTGCTGCCCTGAGGACAGGACGGGAGGCGGCCCCTGACCCGCATGGCTCCTCCTACCAGGGCTCCACCTTTCTCCTTTCTTCTAGTCACCCTCTGAGTTTGGGAGACCCAGCAGTATTGTCCCTGTCACACCCTTCTCCCCCCACAGGCGGTGAGAACTTACACTAACAAAAGGTCTTTCTTTGGCAAGGCCAAGGGCAGTGGTGAGGACAGCAGCACCTGGCTTTCAGAACGCTTCGAGAGTAAACAGACCAGAAGGCTCTGGGAAGCCTTTGCTTCCTGTCCCAGCTCTGGGTGGCAGCTGGGTAACGTGAGGTTGGCTCAGCTCAGGGTGGTTCCCTCAGGTAACAGCCTGTGGCTCTTACAGCAGTTATAAAAAAAAAAAAAAAAAAATCCCTTCTGTTCCAACTGCCACTTAGTGGGCCTAGGCAATCTGCTGTCTCTATGCCCAGGCCTGGGCCCCTGACGTGTTCCAGGATGAGGCCACCACAGTTCTACTTTTCAAACCCTACTTCTGGGAATGTGGCTCGGTTGGTTATGTCTGCCGAGTGTGCGTGAAGCCGTGAGTGTAGTACTCAACACTGCATACGTAGAGTGTGATCGTCAGTGCTGGGGAGGCAGAGGCAGGGGAGTCAGAAGTTCGAGGTCTCCCTTAGCTATATAGTGAGTTGGAGGCCAGGCTGACCGACAGGAGACTTGGTTTCAAAAAAACCAAGCCAAGTTGAGCACGCCTTTAATTCCAGCACTTGGGAGGCAGAGACAGGTGGATATCTGGGTTTGAAGCCAACCTGGTCTACATAGCCGGTTCTAGGACAACCAGGGCTAGCAAAACAACCCTGTCTCAAAAAACAAACCAAACAAAAACAATCCAAACCAACCAACCAAACAAACAAATGAAAAAGGCCTAGTGGACTGAGGGGGCTGGAGAGATGGCTCAGCCATTTATAGTACTTCCTGACTTTGTACAGTACCAAAGTCAGAGTCCCGGTACCCACACGGGCAACGCACACTGCCTATAAGTTTAGCTCCAGGGGATGTGACATCTTCTGGCCTTCTTGGACATCCTTACACACATGGCATTACAAACACAGAAGCACACACACATACATGTAAATAAAAAATAAATCTTAGAAAAAATTTTTTGTCTCACTCCTAAGTTCAAGAGCCATCAGGGGTCTTGGCACAGGGGCCCCAGCCTGGACCGGTCAGCTCCTACTTCCTAGGATGCTCTGTGCATCCCCAGTCATTTCATCTTCCACCTTTGCTCACGGACTTCCTCCTCTGGTGAGTCCAGCAGGCCTCAGCTCAGCGGGCACATCCCATCCTGGGGGCATCGCCCATGCTTTGCCTAGGGGCTCTGACCCAGCACTGGGCTGGGGACCCGTAGGTATGTTCTGCAAGATCCTTGGGTGATTCCAATGTGGACGTTGCCCTGTTCCAGCTCCTTGGGCCTATAATACTTTCTTCACCATGTACCAGCCAACTAGATGTGAAGTCTTTCCCGACTGCATAGACCACAGTGGGCTTCTCCTTTAGATGCTGATTTGGTACCATCTAGCATGCAGCTTTCTGGTTTCCTTCCTAGCTCTTGTGTGTTGCTGTCTTTGTCTTCCACCTCTCTTCAGTTTCTCTCTCCATCTTCCACTTCTCCAAGTGTGATCCCAGACCTAGCAGCATCCCAGACTCTTCCTGACCAGCAGACCCTTAGAAAATCCTGGTCAAATGTTTTTCCACAGTGCTTGCCACTCTCTGACTTTCTCCACGCATGGTTCTCGCTCCCTGGCCGCCTTGCCTCCTGTGCTAGCCACATCTGTTCTGTTCGACGCTACCCATCGTCAGGTGCGTGAGGAACACCAGAATGGATGGATACTGTCTTTTAAGTTCTCTGTCTCTCTTCCAGGATCATTTCTCTTTTGAGCAAGTTCAGACTGGGATTTCATGAAGTTCACATCCTTCCCGACATCAATCAGAAGCCTCAGGCTGAGCAGTGAGTTCCGTGTGACAGAAAGGCCAGCATGGGCCCTGTAGATTCCTCTGCTTGCTTCTCCCTTCTTCCAGCCCTCTGGCTCCTGTGCTGCTTTTCACACTGTGACTCATGAAGGACCTTTGCACATTCAACTGTTTCTCCACCCAGCACCTTCTGCCTTGTATACACAGCTGGCTTCAGAAGGACCTATTTCCTTCAGCTAGCAGAGAGGCCTTCCGTACCTGCTATTCCCTATCGGAGGACTCGGGGCTTATCTTCCTCAGATACCTGCTTATTTGGATTTATTTGCCTACTATCGCCCAGCTGATCAGAAATTCAATGAGGATGGGGTCCAGTCTTTCTTGTTGACATTGGGGTAGCTAGTAGTACTGGGGGAGGGACCAGGTCAGTGGAGGACATACGAAAATCTGACGAATGCCAGACCTAACTGTCAAGAGTTGAGGTCACATGTAAGTCATTTAATAAAATGACAGAGTTGGATAGGTCTGGTCTGAGGAGTATGTCCTGTGGGTGATATTCCTACCTTGTGCTCCCTCCAAGTTCCTGTCCCCTGGAGACAAGGCCATGTCACCCAGCCTTACCTGTACTTTCTTTCCCAGCACCAAGAGGTTCGAGGACATGATTGCACCCTTCCGCCTGAATGATGGTTTCAAGGATGAGGCCACTGTTGCCGAGATGAGGAGGGACTGTCCCTGGAAGATCTCAGATGAGGAGATCAACAAGAACAGAATTAAGGTGCAAGACAGGGAAGGGACTCACCAGGGCCTGGGGTCCCAGCTGTGTGTCCCTGTCCTGAGCTTTGGATTTCCCACTAGGCCCCACCCTTCTTTCCCTTCCCAATGCCTGAAATGTCCTTGGGTCACGTGACAGGACTGAGCCACGACATTGTGGAGCCTCATGTTGCCTTTGATGGGGTAGACTGGCCTCCTGCCATGTAAACGGTGCTGGCCACTGGCGGGTTGGGGTCCTTCTTCCAGATCTGTGTGTATGGCTGGGAGGAGGCTGTTTTGACATTGGCTACAGTGACATTTTTAGGTAGAATGAATAAATGGGAGGACCAGGCACCCAGGGGCAGACCTTACTTAGTATCCCAGTAGTTCAAGTCAGGGGCCCTGAACCGGGGCCATTTGTCACTCTTCCCCAGGTAGGGACATTTGTCAATCATCTAGAGATATTTTGGGGGGAGTCACATCTCAAGGGATGTATGTGGCAGATATTTCATATTACATAGACACCAGGGGAACTGATAAATGTCCTACAACACACAGGGCAGCCCTCACAACAAAAACTGGGCATCCATGATGTCCACAGTGAGACGGTGAAAGTCCCAGACTTGGCTAGCTCACTTGCCTTGAGTTCCTTTCCCTACACTGAGTATCCATCCACTTTTAGGTCCCAGGAGTTGACTTCATTTCTGAGGGACTTGAGACAGCCATGGGTTAAGGTGTGTCCCCCAGCCAGCACCCCACACCTGGGGACTTTGGAGATGTTCCCAGCCTGGAATCAGCTGGCTCTTTACAAAGTACTGAACAAGCAAAGTGTCTAAAGAAAGCCTTCTCAAAGTCTGCCACGGGGAGCCTGCCCCTGCTCCAAATAATTTCCCAGTGGGTCTTCTGTATGCCCAGCACTGAGCCAAGAGTTAGCTCATCTGATCTTGTCCATATCCCCTGAGGAGGATAAGATCATATCTATTTCAAAGAGTGGTACTCTGAAGCTCAGAGAGGCTCTCCTGGGGCTGAGGAGTCAGGAATTGTCTAGGGGCATAATTCTACCTCCAGACAAGCTGGGAGTGGGGTGCTGTTGAGGAGGTAGGAAGTGACCTTGATTTCCTTGGCCCCAGTCCCTTCGGCAGGTGAGGCTGAATGAGATTCTGCTGGACTACTCTCGGGATGCTGCGCTGATCCTCCTGTAAGTCACGTCTGGCTTGCCTGTTGGGATGTGGGCTGCAGCTCTAATTCAGCTTGGTGGGTGCTCAGAAAACATGGCCAGTCCAATGAGTGTCAGCTGGCAGGTCACAGGTCTCACGTGTCCCAGGCAGTGTCGATCTTCCTTGCTGTCCCTTGTTTACTCTTTTTCATGCCAAACAGGCTTGACAAACGGAGGCAGCTCCTCCCAGAAGCCAGTGTGTCTCCTAGTTTGGAAATTGCCCTCACTGGCTATTTGCCATTCCTCAATGATTTGAGTGTCCATTCTGGACAGCAGGAGCAGAGGCTGCTCCAGCAGCACTGTTCCCCCTGAACCCCCACCCAGTCCATGTTGCCCTCCAATGTTAGCCAGGGCAGAGCCGGTAAACGGGGACAGTGGCAAGGAGGGACCTCCACGTGACTCTCATCTCTCCAAGGCCATGGCCAGCCAAGACATCCGCACCTGTAGCTTAGGATAATGTGGATTTTATTAAGGCTTTTCCTATGCTTGCTAGAGCACCAAGTCATCTCTCTGCTCAGATGGGACCTGTCATTTGCAGGGGCTTCCACCACACGAGAACATAAAGCCCCTAGCCTAACATATGGATCTTGCTTTGAAATGCAGATAGAACTCAGACCAGGGATCCTTCTACCTCTGCCTCTCTGGTAGTCAGCAACAATGAACATGTCAAGAGGTGGCCTTCTTTTCAAGGGATGTTCTGATATGAGCCACATGGGATCTTATTCTTACTATCCGCAGGAGTGTCAAGGAGGAAGGCCAGTGTCAGTCCTCCTTGATAATGAGACGGCTATTGTTATGGACAGGTGATGGGCGCACGTGCTCTCAGCAGCATCCTTCTTGGTGTGCATGAGTCTAAACATCCTGGCAGACCTGGCAAGTGTTATCTGCTCTGGAGAGCGAGCCCGTATCTGCTGACGCGAACAGTACAGTCGCGTCTCTATTGCTGTGATAAACACCACGACCAAAAGCAAGTTGAGGGGGAACACGTGTATTTCAAACCTACAGCTTATAGGCTGTCATCCAGGGAGGTCAAGACAGGAACTCAAAGCAGGAACCTAGAGGCAGGAGCTGAAGCAGAGGCCATGGAGGAATGTTGCTTACTGGCTTGCTCTTCACGGCTTGCTCACTCTCCTTTCTTACAGCACCCGGGGATGGTACTGCTCACGAGGCCTAGGTACTCCCATATCAATTATTAATCAAGAAAACACTTCACAGGCCATGAACATATGAAACATGTCACTGCTGAGGTCATTTTCTCAGTTGCGCTGATCTCAAAAAACTGACTCTACTTTGTGTCAGGTTGACCAAAAACTAACCAGGACAAGCAGTAAGGGTGTGGCAAGGATTGTTTACCTACTGCAGAGAGGCCTCAAACTCAGCACCATATTGGGTTTAGAATGCCCAAGACTCAAAAATGGTGCATTCCCAACCTGGTTGCCCCCTAGATTTCATAGGTCATATCTATAGCTGACATTGGATTCACAAGAAGAGACTGCACCAAGGAGTTCCTTAGGGTGACAAGAGTAAATGGGGTCTCTACTTCAGTGAGAGGTACTTCCTTTTCAGGAGACACCAGCGTTGTTCCCCTTGGCCATGTAAGTGCCCCTTTGAGAAGCTCAATATGGCAAACAGGGAAAGACCTAAAATGCCAAGGCCTTCTGGCAGATAAACAAGAAGGTGGCAGGTGAAAGCTGAGGACAAACCCCGTGGGATCATGATAAGCGTGGCATCAGAACCCCGCTTCTGGAGGGTCTGGCCCTTCAGTCTTGTCTGCAGGCCCGTAGGGTCAGATGGCACCAGCCAGTTAGTTACTCAGTGTGGAAAGCAATGGTGTTTTATTTCTACCACAGGGTTTGGTCAGCAGCTAACAGAGTGATGGGAAATCTGCCAGAGTATGACCCAGGCAGGGCTGTGGGGACAGAGGGTGTGTCTCTCGGACAGTACTCCAGCTGTAGTTCCAGACACTCATTGAACCAAGGTTTAGGAATCATGTCTTTCGTTCACTCAGAACTGTAACCAAATACCACAGTCCAGGTCCCTTACAAACAACAGGAGTTCATATCTTATAGTTCCGGAGGATGGGAGGGCTAATCTCAAAGTGCTAGCAAATTTGGTATTTGGTAAGGTCAGCTTCTGGTCATAGATTCACATGTCACTGTGAGACCCCTTGTCACTGGGTCTGCACGTGGTCGGAACTATCTAGAGCCATTTTGTAAAGTGGGTGCTAACCTCTTGGCCTGATCACCTCCCTAAACCCCTAGCTCCTAAACCTCTTGCCCAGCACCCTCCAAGGGGCTGGATTTTAGTTGGTTTCTGTCTACTCAGATCACAGCAAATGGCTTGCTGACTTTGTTCCTGCGAGTCACTTCTTATCTGTCCGAGGACAGAAAGACATTCAGAGTCCCTGGTGATTTGTGCTGTTCTGTGTAGAGTGGTGGCCAAGATCTCAGACAGTTAGCACCAAGGCACAGAGATTGGATCACAAGTAGTTTCCAGTCCTTCCCTGGGCCACCCCAGAGGACGCTAGGGCTACACAAGCTTTTCCTCAAGGGCTGGCTCCCTGTATTCAGCTCTCAGCTAGCCAATGAGTGGGGTCCCACACAGGAAGTTATCAAGTTAAACTCAGCCTTGAAATGCCCTTCTGTGTGGCTTACAACATTGAAAAGGGGTCAAGACTGAGACACCAAGGCCTTAAGCTAAGTGCATGCCCTCTGAGCATAGGGCCCTGTGTGACTACACTTCTGTGGTCTGGTGACACCCATTGTGTCTGAGCACCTCCCAGGGCCTGCAAGACATCATGTTTTCCTGCTGAGAAAGTGCTGAGGAAAGGGGCTTGCTTCATCACCAACACCTCTCAGAGAAGGTTCCCTAGGCAGTGTTGGGCCCAGGGTGTGGCTTGAGCCAGAGGGCAAGGCGGTGGAGGTGGCTTTATCCCCTGCTCCAAGACATCTAACCGGGTGGGGGACCTGGGGTGTGACCTCTCCTGGGTGCAAGGGGACACACTACAGCTTCCCTATTGCAGTCTCTTCAAAGAAGCAAGCTTGCAGTTACGACCCGCTGTTAACTCAATGTGTAACCTTGGTGTCTCTCTAGCCTTGGTTTCCCTAATGACCTCTGAAGCAGGGTTCAGGATTCTCTTTCACCAGGTTGTGACCCCACGTTTATTTGCTATTAAAATGAATCTAACTGGGCAGTGGTGGCACACACTTCTGATCCCAGCACTCTGGGGGCAGAGGCAGGCAGATCTCTGTTAGTTTGGGGCTAGCCTGGTCTACAGAGTGAGTTCCAGGACAGTCAGGACTGTTTCACGGAGAAACTCTGTCTCAAAACCCGCCTCACCCCACCCCCCAACAAAAGATTGCAAAATGAACCTATCTCTCGGGGGCCCCATGATGAGAAATTTTCCTGAGTAGCACCTCTTCTTCCCTTTCCTTTCTACCCCCAAACTTCAGGAAAAGTCAAACTCTCTCCAGCTAGGCTTGGCATCCAGGATTAGCCAAGAGCAGCAATGGTGTGTCCAGTCACCCTGGATTTGACGCCTGCACAAACCCCACCCTAGCCAGCAACTGCAGCTGTCACCCCACAGGGCCCCAGCTCTTGGGCCAACTCCTTGGGGAGCACAGAAAAGCTGTGTGTGGGTGTGTGAGTGTGAGTGTCACAACCCTCCAAGCTGGAGACCAGCCTGGATTTCTCAAGGTGTAGTTGAGGTCAGGTAGACCTCGTGAGACCTGGGAACCCTAGAAATTCCAATTGTACAGTCTCTCCCAGAAGGGGGCTGAGAAGGAGCTCAGGACCCCTGTCACCAGATATTCAAAGGACAACAAGCAAGCAATGTCCCTCTCTGGGACCAGGTGCCCTGGCCATCTAATCTAGCGCTGGTTGGAGGCAGAACCTGGCTGTCTGCTCGTCACGTCAGTGGCTTACGTGACAAAGCACCCCCCACAGCTCCACCCGCGTGTGTGAGCATAGCTACACCGGCACAGGCATTGGCCGGCACAGTCACCAGCCCCGCAGCCTCCGGCTGCGTTAAGAGCCTGTTCCTGTGGCTCTGCTCATGGCTTTCACTTCTGACTCTAGCGCTGACCCAACATTGCCCTGCAATTTTGAACAGAAGTTGTTTTGTTCCCAGTTTTGCTCTAAAGATAAGCGGTTTCAGGAGAGCGTATCCTGTTGGTGAGAGTCAGCGTGTCATGCCGGTACTGAAGTGAGTTAAAGGTGCTGTCCCTGGGACGGCCACAGGCTCCACTGAGGGAGAGAACTTCTTGCCTACTGTAGGAACTATGAGTGTTTCCTGGCTCTCAACTGGCAGACCCCTGTGCCCTGTGGCCTTTTAAGTAGGTGAATTAGGTTCCCAAAAATAATACAGCCTTTCCCAGATGGCAGTGTCTTCGGCCTTAGGAGTGCCTGTGACACCTAAACTTGGCCTTTCTTCTCTTCTATGCCTTTTCCATGGACTATCTATCACAAACGCTCTCGGATGAAGACGACAGCCGCTTTGTGGGACAGATGATGTGCTTGCCCCTTCCCCGCTCCTCAGGACCTCGCTTTTTAAAATAGGGCAGAGCTTGTCCTGCTATTTTTCTGGCCCTGAATTTTAAGTTCATGGTCACAGGCTCTTAGTGGGCATGCAAGGTTGTAGCAAGCAGGCGCAGCTGGTAGAAAGATCTAGGGACTTGGCTGGAGGCCCATCTCTACCACCTGCACCCTGTGTGTGCCCACAGACAGCCTACAAGCGGAGTACCTGTCACTTTAGAGAACTCTGAGGCTCGGGCCAGCCGGGCACTTTGCCAAAGCCACGTGGCCCAGGATACAGCAAAGCCAACACCCAAGCAGCTTTTAGAGGGTCAGATTCTGAACTCTGAACCCCAGTGCAAATCTGCCTGGCTGGCTGCTCCAGCCGGCCTGGGGTACTGCCGGGGCCCTGTCCACTGGCGGGCTATGCTAAAGCTCGGGTGAATTCGTGCCTGTGGAGGGGCTGTCAGATTGCCAGGTCCCATATAAACACTGGTGTCCCAGCTTCATGCACTACAGCTGGTTCTGTGGGATCCTGTATTTCCCAGAAGCTGAACCGGAGGCACTGGGACTTAGTCCCAGCATATCTTTAAAATCATTAAGATGGTAGAAAAGTCACTTTCTGGTGTAAACAGCCAAACATGACTTCACAGCTTTCTAGGACATCTTGTTATTTGCACGGTGTTGTGCAATCAGGGGTCCCGTGAGGTTGTGTTAGGGTTGCCCTGACAGCCTCCATGGGACAGGGGGCGGGGCCAGGACGTGTAGCCACGGCCCATGAACACATCACGCTGTGGCTTTGGGAAGGTGTGTGGCTGGAAAGGCCAGCCTGGCGTGGTGTTCGGGACCCGGTGGGCTGGCCTCTGTCAATCGGCAACACCCTGCTGAACCTGGCTGTCTCAGGGAGATTCCAGACACAGAGGGAAGAGGTCAGGTGGAGCCAGCCTGCAGGTGGACGAGCACACCTTCCAGCGGGGGAGACAGACAGCAAAGAAACACCACTAGCGATACCTTTAAGATCGTGAAGGGCTATGAAAGCAGTCAAATGGGGGATTGGCTGGAAAGGCGTGGTCAGTCAGAGGAGCTGCCCTCAAGCAGAAACCTGGATGATTCAAGGGAGCCACCCAGAGCTGGGCACGTTGACATGTTTACCAAGTGTCGAGAGCGTCCAGTGCAAAGGTCCTGAGGCAGGAGCAAGTTTGGTGCTTATCACTGTGTCTGAGGTTGGAAGGGCTGGAGGGGACTGGATGGGTCATAGGGAACGTGCAGGCCACGGGTCTGCTTAGGAATGCTTTGTGGCTCCAGGTATTCTGAGGGCCTCGGTGAAGGACAGCAGGGGGGCCTTAACGTGAGTGGGAAGGAACAATGAATGAACAGGCAGCAAGCTGATGAACCGTTCAGAAAGCAAGTCTGGGCTGGGCTGTGTGGGGAAGCCCTGGGTAATTCCTCTGTTGCCACCCTTCCTCCTACAGCACCTTGCCCATCGGAAGGAAGGGGAAGTGCCCCAGTTCGCTATACATGGCCTGGCTGGAGACCCTGTCCCAGGACCTCAGACCTCCTGTCGTCCTTATCCGAGGCAACCAGGAAAACGTGCTCACCTTTTACTGCCAGTGACAGAAGCTGAGGGTGTGGATGGAGTCAGAACTCTCCAGCTCGAGACAAGCTAGCTCCGTATTCTGCTTCCTACGGAGTCCTCACATCTGCTGGTCCCTCTGTAGAAGATGCTGCGTTTCCAAACTGGCTGAGCCCTGACAGACACACCTTCTGGGCCTTGAAGCTGTGTGGAAGTCTATAGAAGATTCTCTCTCTTTTTAAAAAGCTTTTTCTTGCTGACCAAGTAGTGAATTGCTGTCTTTGATTTGTATGCAAACTGAGTCCCAGCTCTGGATTTGTGTCTTGGCCGTCTCTCCAGACCACCCAGTGACCGTCCCCAAACCCGTCTCCTTCCCCGAGGACCTGTGCAGAGCTCCGGGGACCACAGGGTCCTGTGCACAGAGCCTGCACAGAAATGCGCATTTCTTCAGCCCTCACTCTGATGCCTTTCACTGATAGCACCTAGATGTTCTCACTGGTTATTTAACCCCGGTCATTAAGGTTCTTTGATTATACATTCTATGGTTTTCCTGGAGACTCCCAACAACTGTCCCAAAGCATCGCAAAGCAGTATTCTCACTCTAGGGGGCGCCCTCCAGTATTCCGCCCCAATCTTTCTTCCTTCCGACAGTCTCAGGTAGTCCAGGCTGGCCTTGAACTTGCTCCCTTAACCAAGAACAGATTCAAACTTCTGATCCTCCTGCCACTACTCCAGAGTGCTGGGATTCCAGGCACATGCCTGGAGCTTTATGTGGTGCTAGGGACCAAACCTATGGATACCAGGCAAGTACTCTACCAACTATGCTGCCCCACCCGGTCTCTATTCTGCTTCTTTTAAAGGTTGGTTGCTGTCTACAAGATGATTTTTGTACCCACTAAATGGGCAGCGATCAAGGACTTGAAAATGGGTTTAATTTCCACAGGTTGTGCATACTCTGTTGTTTGGGGTTTTGCTTTGTCAACTTGACACAGGCTAGGGTCATCTAAGAAGAAACTGCAATTGACAAAAGGCCTCCCTATGCTTGGCCTTGAAGCAACTGATGTGGCAGGGCCTAGCTCTCCCTGTTGCCTTGCCACCGCTGAGGACCTGGGTTGTAAAAGAAAGCAAGCCAAGCAAGCCATGGGGAGCAAGTCAAATGTTCCTCCATGGCATCTGCCTTAGTTCCTGCCCTAATTTCACTTCACGATGAACTATAAGATAAAATAAATCCTTTTCTCCCTAAGTTGCTTTTGGCCATGGTGTTTATCACAGCAGTAGAGACCCTGACTGAGCCTGGATGCTGCATATGTCTTTGTCCGGGTGGCAGGAGTTGAAAAAGACAGACAAGGAACCTGGCGAAAGACTGTTGCACTATGGGAGTGGCAAGGTGGGGAGCACAGATTCTAAAAGGGGAAGCAGAGGGGACATAAAGATGATAAGATGAGGAAGAAAGATAGTAAGAGATGGTTCCCAGCCCAGAGCCGGAGGGGTCCACCGCCCACAGCTGGAGGGGTCCACCGTCCAGATGAGAGAGGAGGTTGTCAAGGTGAGGTAGGGTAATGGTGGGAGCTTACACTTAGCTCCATGGAGTGTGCAGCAGCTGCTGCAGGATGGGTCCCGAACAACAGTGGTCGCGGCTGTGGTCTAAGAGTGGGACAAACATGAACACGTTGAGAGCAGGGCACAGGAGCACGTGTTGAGACACCAAGTACAAAATGCAGTGGGCTTTGAGCTCTTGCCAGGCAGAGGCAGAAAGTCGAGTTGTCTGGTGACGTGGCTGGGTCTGCTCCTCTAAAACCGAGGAAGGCCCCAGGGTAGAACATCCTCAGGTTTGGCTATTTTCCTCCAAGGTCACTTGAGGTCATTTGGTCACAAAAGCTAACCCCTTCTTGAGGTTTTCTCATTCAAAACCAAGGACTTCGGTCTGAGGCTCTCACAAACCCCCCCTGTTCTCAGGTTAGCACTGTTGTCCGGGGCTTGCTGAGCAAGGTGGGGGCTTCAGAGCTTAGCGGTGTCACTGTTCTTCTGTCTATGGACCCTACACCAATTTCCAGCTCAACAGAAAGCCCTGCACCACTAGGCCATGTTGGCTTTTCTAGAACTACATGATAAACAAGTTTCTGATGAATGGTGTCCCCCTTCAGACACCAAGGAGTCGTTGGCATGAGATTACAGAATGTTTTGGCTTTGGGTACTTAAAAACAAAACAAAACAAAAAACTTCAAAATGTTAAGTTTGTGTGTGCTGGTTAGTCACGTGTCAACTTGACACAAGGTAGAGCCATCTGAAAGGAGGAGCCTCAGCTGAGAAAATGCCTCCATAAGATCCTGCTGTAGGGCATTTTCTTAATTAGGGGTGGATAGGGGAGCGCTCACCTTGTTGTGGGAGGTGCCATCCCTGGGTTGGTGGTCCTGGATTCTATAAGAAAGCAGGTTGAGCAAGCCAGTAAGCAGCATGCCTCCATGGTCTCTGCATCAGCTCCTGCCCCCAGGTTGTTGTCCTGTGTAGTTCCTGTCCTGACTTCCTTCAGAGATGGACTACAATATGGAAATAGAAGCCAAACGAAGCCTTTGTTATTCTGCTGACCTTTCCTGTCACCTGGGTACCCAGTCCCATTAAGAGACAAGCTCCACTCACCCCCAGTCTCCCCCTACCTTCCCGCCTAGGCAAGCTAATCTCATGCTTTCTCTCCTCCCTCTCCGTCTGTTCTTCTGAAGAGGCAGTCTCTGCTTCTCCCCCTTTCTTTCCTCTTCCTCTGTTTCCCTGTCTGTCTCTTACCCACTGAGGTCTCAGGTCACCAGCGCCATGAAGGATAACACCCTTCCTCTCCAACTTGCTTTTTGGTCATGGTGTTTTATCTCAGCTGTAGAAACCCTAGGACAATGTTTAACAATAATAAAAGTTCTATTTTTAGAAAGAATGAGAACTTTCTTTCCTTCTTTCTTTCTTGGCAAGGTTTTACTATATACGTCAGGCTGGGCTTGAGACATTCCCTTTTGTCTCAGCTTCCTGAATACTGGAATTACAGGTGTGTGCCACCCTCCCACCAAAAGATTTGTTTGCCTTAACATCAAGGCCGAAAACCATGACAAAGAACTTATTTGTTTGGGAACTTACTGTTTTTCAACTATGAGAAATGATTTGAAAAAGAAAATTAGGCATTGTTTTGTTGTTTTGCTTTTGTTTTTGTTTTCTTCTCACCCTGTCTTGTGTCTTGGTCCTTGAGGTCAGATGGTCAGTTTGTGTATGAACATTTACAGCTGTTTCCTTTTCCTTTCTTCTCCCACATCTGTTTGCAGTCAGTCCATGGGGGAATGCATAGGCCTCAGCCTTCTGACACTGTCCAGCATTTGGGATCTTGCCTCAACTGAGAGGGAGGTTGAGTACAAGGATCCGTGATGCAGCAGCCACCTGAGAGCTGGGGGCTGAGTCTCTGATGTCTCCACTGTCTGCAGCCACTGAGAGCTGGGACCCAAGTCTCTGATCGGCTCCATTGTGTGACCTCAGATGCGCACCTTTCCTCTCTCTGGGCCTCTGTTTACAAAGTGGGAGAACTGGGTCACAGTAGGTGTCCCCAGACAGTTGACCTGAATGTGATTTGGCCCAGCATGACTGACCACATAGTTTCTATGGCCGGTAACAGAGATGGGCAGGTGGAGGATAGGTAGACATTCTTTAGTCCCCACCTCCCCTGCACACCCACCTCTTCCTGTTCCCCTGCTGTGGAGCTTTGGGTCAGATCTCCAAAGTGTCCCAGCGCCCTATTAGGCTGCAGCAGCAGAAAGGAGTTCAGTGCCCTCTGCATTACTCTGTCTGCCTTCGGGTAACAAAATGCTTCACATCATTACATTTTTTAAAAGACTTTGTTATTTTTAACTATGTGTACGTATGAATATGGCTGTGTGCCGTGTGCGTTTGCATAGGAGCGCAGGTATCATCAGAAGCTAGAGTGAAGAATCCCCGGAACTGAAGTTACAGTTTAAACTAGCTGCCTGATAAAGACTGTTGAAGACCAAACTTGGGTCCTCTGGAAGAGCGATACATGCTCTCAACTATGGAGCCGTCCCATCAGCCCTACTTACTACATTTTAGGGCCAGGGGTATTGTCCCTGATCAATGCTTTTGTTGACACTTTTGTTTTGATGCTCCCTTAGGGAGGTGGACGCTCAGGGCGACTCCAGCTCTAGCCACGGGTGCAGGAGCTTTCATTACCCACCTCCCCGCACCCCTCCCCGCACCCCTAGTTCACTGCTCCACTAAGTAGCTCTCTATTCCCCCTTGGCAAGTTAGTGGCACCTTCCTTCAGCTCCCAGACAGATTTCTTGTGACTTTGAAGTAAGTACAGTCCACTCTCCACCCTGTAAACCTGCCACTTCCCTGGTACGAGGCTTTGGGCCTCATCAGCCCGTGGAGAGTCCCATTAAGAACTGAATTCCCATTCCGGTTCCTGCACCTGCCTGACTGCTCCAGTGTGGTCAGGCTGACATGGGTTTCACAGAAATGAGAACTGGTGGAATGTTCCAGAAGCCCCACCTGGCTGGGAAGCCCCTACAGCAAATGCAAAGCAGTCAGATTGACCTCACACAGCTCAGGCTGGCAGCAAGCAGCGCTTCTGCTGTGTTCACAGAGCAAGGAAGCGAGGAAGCCTAGACACCAGCCCGACTGCTAATAACCCAACTTGCGGGGAGTCTAATCTTGTGACTGAAGGCGCGCATGCCAAGGAAGGGCCCTGCTTCCTGAAACACACCATAGCAATTCACTTCCTGAAAACACAAAGAGAGCCACTGGCTGGGAGGCCTGCCAACGGAAGTCCTCTGGGTAAAGGACAGTATTGAGGGGTTAAATAAAATGCAAGTGCTTCTGAGAGTCACCAAGAAAACGTTCTGGTGGCAAAAGATACGGGAGCGTTTTGCTAACAAAGCCAAGCAAATCCCTGTGGAGGGCATGACACTGTAAAGAGCCTTGGAGAGATGAGTGTGTTAGCCCATGCTGCAATCTCAGCTCTTGGGAGGTTGAGACAGGAGAATTGCCGAGAGTTTAAAGCCAACCAGTACTCCCACCCCCTAAGTCTTGAAAAATGGGTCAGATTCAACAGAAGGAGCTGGGGTTGGGAGGAGCATGCTAACAGGAGAAAAACTTGATCAAGGGCCAGCAAAAGAACAACTCTAGATGTGTTGGTAGAGCCAGAATTAACCGGTTTTCCTAGGGCAGGAGAAATGTACACATGGGAGTGAAAGACCCTCAGAGAGGACCTTTCCTCTCTGATGAAGACCCCAGAACCAGGACACTCTGAGACCAGGCCACAGGATGCAATTAGCAAGAGGTTTATTGAGTAAACACAGGTACCTGCAGCCAGCAAGTCTTTTGGAGGACTTGTGCACCCGCAGACTGGGGGGAGGTCTTTTTATAGGGGAGAGCAAAAGCAAGCTTACAAAAGCAAAAGCGTGGTTATCAGTCGACCGGAATGAGGCGGGGGCATGAATGGTTTCCTCTCTCAGCATGGATGACTGGCAACAGTCATCCTGTTCCTATCTTATAGCTAACCTGCTTTGTTGATATCCTATCTTATTGACATCTTGCCTTGCAGTCTTCCAATCTCTATCTCCTGCTCTGTCAGGCACATGGGATGTTCTTACGGGAGCAGGCTGGCTGCTGATCCGGAGAATTTTTTTTTAAAGCAAACAGGACGTTCCCCCAGGAGCATGCTAACTGTGGGTTTTGAGGAGGGGGTCTGTAGGGTCTTTCAGGAGAATAAGAAGGCCAGCATGTACAGGTCCCAGGTATAACGCTGTCACTTGGTTGACAGTGTATGCCTGTAATATCAGCAGAGGCTGCGGCAGGATTGTGAGTTCAAGACCGGCCTGTGACACGGAGAAGACCCTGTCTTAAACTTTGCAAAGTGAGGAAGGGTGAGCTTCCAGATAACCCAGAGGAGCTCATAGGGTAGAGCCGATTTTCAGATCATGGTGAAGGTGGGGAGAAAATCCAGGAGGATTCTGGGGAATCTGAGGGGAATCCTGAAGTGAATTAACTTCTAAGCAAGGCCGGTGGAAGAGAGAAGAGAAAGGACACAGACGACAGGAGGAAGAAGTGGAAGTGGGGATTGCCTGGATGCAGACGTGAATAGAGACAGGGTCCCAGACGCTGTATGGGGCAGTTCTGAGAATGAGGGACATTGGGAACATAGGCGGGGCACTGCACAGATTTGGCTGGGCTCTTGTATTGGTTGCTTCTCTCAGCAATGTGACAAAATGTCTGATAAAAGCAATTAAGAAAGGCAATGTTTATTTTGGCTCTCTATCTGAGTGTATAGTCCATCGTGGCCAGGAGGGTGTGTTAGCAGGAGCCTGGTCAGGAAGCAGAGAGATAAATGCCGGGTCTTGCTTTCTTCTTAGTTAATCTGGGAGCCCAACCCACCCACGGAAGAGAGCAGCCCACACACCTAGTGGGTCTTCCTGCTTCAGTTAAACATCTCTGGAAAACCCTCGGACCTGCCCAGAGCTTTGTCTCAATTCTTAGTCACATCAGATGGACGGTTAAGAGGAGCCATTCCAGGTATTTTATGTGTGAGCACGAACAGATCCATCAGAATTATAACCCAAGAGCTCTGGAGGAAGCTTAGGGCATCTCGCCACTGGCTGGAAGCTCTTGGCAACAGTCAGCAGAAACAGACTCGAGAGATAACTCATGCTCAGGATTCCGAAAGCATAGTCAGGCAGGTAAGTCACATCTTAAATGAGATTAGGAGAAAACATGGGGAACAGAGAGAGCAGAGGCCAGACCCTGGAAAGGGCTCCATTCAACAGGCAGGGGGAAAGGGAGGCAGCGGTCGCAGGAGCCTTCAGAAGAGCCTTAGAGGGGCTGGAGAGTTGCCTCGGTGGTTAAGAGCTCTTCCTGCTCTTCCATAGGACCCAAGCTGGGTTTCCAGCACTGACACCATTGTCTGTAACTCCAGTTTCAGGAGATTTGACACCCAAGGCATGCCATGATACACACACACACATGCAGGCAGTCCTACATACTTAAAATTTTGTAAATGGTTAGTAAATTTTAAAAACAAAAACCCAAAGAGTTCTGGTAGGACAAGGAAGCCAGTTGCTTCAGGAGGCTTCAAAGAAGAAGGAGAAGGGCTGGGGAGGCCCACAGCACAGCTGCCTGCTGAAGTCACAGATAGTGCTGCTCGCCTGGGCTCCCTTGGTGCCCTATAGAGAATGGCTTGGCTAGGTGGCAGGCCCGGCGGGGACTGAGGAATGGAGATGCCTGTCTTCCATGCCCACTTTGCCAGTTGAGTGGCTGGAGAGTGTATCATTGTGGCCCTCACATTTGCCTTCTTATGTGGTATTCAGGAACCCTACCAGGTAGGTCCCTCGAGACTGACCTGGATGCTTTGTGACTTTGAACTACATACGCCACCTCTGCCTTTCCCAAAGTCATCTTTTTGGCTCTCCAGTCCCCTTCTCTTCCCGGATTCAGCCTCTTAGCGCCTCTGTTGTGCCCTTGTATCTCGACTCCCTCCCTTCTGACTTCAACAGCTCAGTTCCTACAACAACTCAGAGACCTAAGGTTTAATGGCTATGTGTCTGCTCCCCCAGACTATCCCAGTCCCCCTGTAGTTGGGTGGGACCACATGGCCTACTCAGTTAATGGACTTTGAGAAAAAGCACACCACTGCCGGGCTGCAGCATCGAACGCCAAGAGCACACAGCTCTCTAACTCTCACCTTTTCTGGTTAAGCTGGACCTACAAAATGAGAGCAGCTTCGATCATGGAGCCTGAAGGGGCCTGGAGAGCTGCCTGACCAATGTAAGAATACTCGGAAAAGAGAAATCAGTGTTGTGCAGACCGCAAACACTTGGTGGGCCGTTTGTTACTGCAGCAGAGCCCACCATCATCCTAACTACTATACTCCCTAAGACAGCAGCAACCCAGACACTTCCCTGGGAAGGGAGAAGCTCTTCTGTGTTTCTACCTCAGTTTTCCCAATCTCTCCATTGCTGGCTTACTTGAATATGAAGTTGTACCCGTATCTTCTGTTTTTCTTTTCGTCCCCACGTGTTCACTTCCCCCACACAGGTAGACTTTCAATAAATATTCGTGCAGTGAATCAGTGAATGAGGAAATGAACAATGAGTGGATTTCACTTGTCGGGGTGGGGGCAGATGTCAACGGAGCAGTGCATTGTGGGAGAAAATGAGTGGGTCCCTAGAAAAGCGTCCTGGAGGTTAATAGAGCAAACCTGTAGAAGGTAAACCTTCGGGGAAGATACACAGCACCAGCTGAGAGGCGGCCACAGGGAGGGTGTGTAGGTGCATGGCGCCTCCTTTAGCGAAGAATGCTCAAGGGTCTTTTCTTGAAGGGAAGCATGATTGGTTCAGGTGGAGAGGTTTGGGGTAAGAGCTCAAATGTCCCAGTCAGCTTTCATCACCGACAAAACACCTGAGACGATGAACTTAGAAAGGAGAAAGGTTTGTTTTGACTCATGGTTTTAGAGGTCCCAGTCCATGGTCACTTGGTCCCATTGCTTCTGGGCCTACGGAGAAGTAGAAACGTGGTGGGGAGTGTGGTGCAGCAGAGCTGGGAAGCCAAGAAGACTGAGTAGGGGTCACACCTCCAGTGACCCCTCTTCCTCTCACTAGGCCCCACATCCTAAAGGATGCACCACCCAGAATGGCACATGACCGAGTTTTTTGTATGGGCCCTTTGAGGGACATTTACGACCCAAACCATAACAGCAAGGTACAGAGGGAGGGAAGCTAAGCCTGTTCGCGAAGAGCCAGACCCAGGGTTAATTCCTGAGGATCGAGGTCTGAAAAGAAAAAGAACCTGCCCTGACCAGACCAGCAGTTGAAAAGCAGGTGGAGGCCTTTGCTGGAGCTGGGTTGGCAGGAGGGAGAGTCCCCGGCTGAGAGGGAGAGTCCAGCAAGCGGAAGTAGACCCAGGGAGCATTCTGAAAGGTCCTACCATTTTAACAAGAGTGGTGGCTGTGTGAGCTATTTCTGGCTTGCTAGTCTTTGCTGAAGTGCTGGGTCTAGTGTGAAACTCATTTCAGCAAGGTAAGGTATCTTCCTTGTGTGTGTGCATACCACACACACTAAAGCATACGTTCTATCAGTGGGCTCCAGTCCTAGCTGGAAACGGGATTCTGCTGGGGTAGAGGTGGGTCAGGGGAAGGAAACCAACGTGTGAACTTCCAGTGGGGTACAGAAAAGGCGGCCCTGGAAAAGATGCACGGCACTTCAAACAAACGGCTTTTGTTTCTGTCTATGTAAAGTAAAATGCTGAGCGGCAACCAAATATTTAAACAAGGGATGGATGGGCGGTGTGATAGGGTGAAAGGTCAACTCTGTGGTTGCCTGGGGTTGGTGCTCACTGTCTTCCCTGGATACTGGCTGGAAGGCAGTGTCCACATGACACTTATGTGTCCTGGAGCCAAATGAACGCAGCTAGGGAGAACCATAAACCTGGACCTGGACATTCCTGCAGCCTGAGCTGGGCCAATGGCTACTCTGAGGGACAGACAGTCTGATCAGGCAGACTGCGCTCCCTCCCCCAGTCCCTGTGATCCAGTCTTCTGCAGGGGGAATCCATAGGCATTTGCTAGGTGGCAGCTGTTGTTTAATTTGTCTTCCTCCCTCCGCTGGAACGGTTGGGGACTCAAGTTCATCAGAACAGTCCGAGGAGTTTCGTCTTGTTTTTCCACTGTGGTTAAAAAAAGAAAAAGAAAAATTCCCATTTCCACTACTTCCCAGTGGGCTCAAGGGGTTCCTTAAAAAGGAGTCCTGGAAGGGTGAGGCCCTCGTCACTCCCTGGCAACCACCAATCTGCTCTCTGTCTGTGGATTGGCCTATTGTGAATATTTCACCATCAGTAGATGCGACTTGTGCCTTTCGTGTCTTACTCCACGGTTCCCCAGGGTCACCCAAGTCACAGCAGGCGTTCACTCCCGCTGATGGCTGGTTAGCGTTGCCTTGTGTGGGCCGATCCCATTTCACCCACTCGGCAGCTGACAGATACACAAGTTGTTTCCACTTTGGGAGCTATCGGAAATCATGCTGTCATGAATATTCATGAGCCTGTTTTTTTTCTTTAATTAAACTGTTCCGAGTTTTTTGGATGTAAACCTAAGAGTGAAATTTGTTAGGTCAGATGGCAATGTTATGTTTGACTTAAAGGGAATAATTGGTATCTTTTTAAATAATGTAAGGGTGGAGGGTTCTTTTGGGGGCTGCTTAGCATGTGTGTATTCATTTATGTGTAGGGATGTGTGTGTGTGTGTGTGTGTGTTGTGTAGGCCAGAGGTCAACATCAGAATCATTCCTCAAAAGCTGCATACCTTAGCCGGGCGGTGGTGGCGCACGCCTTTAATCCCAGCACTCGGGAGGCAGAGGCAGGCAGATCTCTGTGAGTTCGAGGCCAGCCTGGTCTACAGAGTGAGTTCCAGGACAGGCTCCAAAGCTACAGAGAAACCCTGTCTCGAAAAAACAAAAAAACATACCTTGATTTTTTTTGAGGCAAAGGTCTTTTGTTGGGGTCTGGGACTCTCCAATCAGGTTATGCTGGCTGACCACCGAGACCCAGGGAGCTGCCTGTGTCTGCTTCCCTGCTGGGACTCTATGTGTGCCCCATGCCTAGCTAGCGATATGGATGCTAGGGAAGCAATGCAGATCTTCATGATTGCTTAGCTAGCCCTTTGCTGTCTGAACTACCTCTCAGTGCAAAGGTAGGTAGGTCGGGCTTAATACTTATTTTACAGGCATTTGTGAGTTGTCTCATGTGGGTCCTGGGATTTGAACCCTGGTCCTCATGATGGAGCAGCAAGTGCCCTTTAACCACTAAGCCATACTTCCTCTCTCTCAAGTGGAACAGTTGCTTAGCATAGTTAAGTTAAGGGCAGTTTCTGGTGAGACAAAAAAAAACATGCTCTAGTTATGAGTGGGCAGGAGGGCTCCGGACAGATGGATTTCAAGAGTAAGGGAACTTGACACCCTCTTCCTGGGCTACGAAAATGGCTTTTGCATATGGTTCTGCTGACCTCTGAGATGGCCGTAAAAGGCAAAGATCTTGGTGCTGGATTAATTGGGGGATTTCTAGAAGCCAAATAAAAACAAGAGTTCCAAAAATGAAATGCAGAAGTTCAACCAAACCTGTGACGCCAGATGGTTTGAAATAAAGCACGCGCATGCTCAGTCATTTCCTTCCGACTCTGGCTTTGTGACGATCTCGTCTCAGTCTCCGACCTGATTGTGAGTGAGACAGCTCTAGGTTCCTTGGTGCTTTCCATGTACGTTCAGAATATAAACCAGAATTAGTTCTCAGCCCAAAGGGAGCAAGTGTCATCGCAGAGCCCCCCATGGTCTCAGCACAGAGAGAGCATCATAGCAGAGCCCCGTGGTGGAATTCTAACTGGCCGCAGCCCTTTCCTTTGCACAGACACCATCAAAAAACATGGGTTTCTCCTCAGCTCTCTGACTTTCTTCCTTGATCCAGTTGAACTGCCATCTCTGGGTGTGTGTGTGGGGGGGGCGGGGGTCAGAGGAACACAGACTGCATGATTTCATTGGTACATAATCAACTGGAGTAGCCAGAAACCAACCAATAGTGACTGATAGGAGAAGTGGCAGGAGCCCAGAGGTCGACTGGGAAGGGACAATGGGGAGTTTGGGTGTGGTTGGAATGTTCTGTGTTACCAGAGCGTGTGAGTTACAAAGGTAAATGTATTTGCCACAGAGTATGTCAGTCACACCTCAGCCCTAGTGAAATCCTGAGTTTAGAAGAGCTGCTGGCGTTCTCAGAGCTTCAGTCTGCCTAGCTGTAGGGTGGGAATGCTAACACCGTATTCCCTAAGGCAGTGGTGGGAGACTGAATGCTGAGGTCGTGCGTGGTCCTGAGGCTGTGCTATGTTGCCAACCCTTGTGCATGGCAGTGGTTATCTTTACAATTTCTCTGCGAAAGGCAGGCTTCGGCTGTCAAGCCTTGTTCCTCCTACCTCCGTTTTGCAGGGTCTCCCCTCCTCCTATGGTGTTACTCTCTTCTTCCATTGACAAGGATGGAGCTCCACCCTCAAGTCTGTCCCCCTCTGTAATGGCTTTGATCCCTAGTACCCCAAACTTCCCACTGCTCACACATCCTAGGAGGACCAAAGTCTTTGCTGAGCTGGTCCCGAGACGTCGTTCCATCCCTGTTCTCGCTGATAGTAGCATGGCTGTTATTATTATCTAAAAATAGACCCCTTGCTTGTCACACTTGGCCAGTGGGGCCTTTGAATGTCTATACAGTTGAATGTATCAGGCCCTATTTGGTAGGTCTTGGATGTTTCACAAACACTTGCCCCTTAGGGGGCGGCACGCAGGGTCTCATCATGTAGCCCAGGCTGACCTACACTTAGCATCCTATGTAGGCCCCTTGAGTTCAGTGTGCCTAACTCATCTGTCCTTTACAAAATCCGTACACTTTTAAACTGAAGTTGCATATAAATGCAGTAAAATACACAATTTTTTTCTTTAATAAAATTTATGGGTTCCTCTACAGCGGAAATGGGGAAGTGGAATAAGTCTATTCAAAGCGGATGTCTGTAAAGTGAATCTCATAGCACATCCTTTCTGATGCAGGCTTGTTGTTACAACCTTACTCCCAGGTTTTCCAAATCCAGCAGAAATGCTTCGTTTCTGTTTGGGCCTTCATAGCTGCCTCCTTTCTTAAGTAGGTGTTCCTTTCTAGGTCCAAGATGGTTAAAGACTCATGCGTTTTCACAGCCTTCTTGCCCTCAGTAACCATATAGATGCATCCAGCCACAGGCAGGGCAGCCATTTAATAGTTGGCCTTCACCCAGATCTTGTTTTTTGCAGCATTGAGCATCTCAAAGGAGATTGTCTCCAGGATTTCTTCCTCCTTTATGAAGCGCCTTGACCACAACAGTATTTTCTTGAAGTCTGCATGTTTGTGCACTGGCACTCTGTGTCTAAGAGTGGGAGGAGCTTTCCTATGGCTTGGTGCAAAATCCACGGATCCTTTTCAAGTTGGTGTTTCTGCAGACCCCAGAGATGTGGAAGCATTTCTTTTGAATAACGTAAAACCAGGTCCAGCTGCCCGATGCAGGCTGCAGATGCTCCCATGGCCCCCTGCTCTGAGGTACAGCATCCCTTGGTGGTCATGGCACTGGCTTTCAATTAAAAAACACAAATCTTAAACACACAGTTTGATTGATTTTTTTGTTTGTTTGTTTGTTTGTTTGCAGCACTAGGGGTGTCGTCAGGTAAATGCTCTACCACTGAGCCACACTCCCCAGCCCCAGTTTGGTTAGTTTTGGCAAACTTAGATGCCAGTGTAAGCTGCATTCTGACCAAGGCAGAGGGATGTGTCCTCCCCTAGACGGGTCCCTGGTGCCTTGCAGCATGCCGGCAGAATCATCACACAGGCTCCTTGGAGAAACACCATGGTGATCTCCAGGGCTTGTTGACCACCCTTGAACTCATGCTCTGCCTTGGTCAATCTCCAGCTGCCAGTGTGGAATTTAAGTCGGAACTGGGCAGAAAGACCCACAGTGAGTCTCGTGAGCCAGGACAATTGGGACCATACTGTGCCCCACCCAAGTCCATCTCTGCTGTCCCATTCTCTCCCCAGGCAGCTACCGTTTCTTCTGGATGGAAAGAGGTAGTAGCATACATGGTAACATACGTTATCCATTGGTACCCATGGGGAATTTGTTCCAGGGTCCTCTGTGTGATATCTGTAGATGTTCAAGTCCTTTACACAAATTGATAAACATCCTCACAGAACCTGCACACATCCTCCTGAGTGGCAGCCTTCTCTATATTAGTCAACAATGTGTGGTCACAGCAATTGTTTAGGAATGACAACAAAAAATTCGGTACAGTTCAGTACAGATACAAGATATTTTGATTTTGTTTTTATTTGGGAAACAAAGTATTATTTTGTAGCCAAATTGGCCTTGGATGTGTGAATCCCTCTGCTTCTCAAACCCTGGGATTACAGGCAGGTATTATATGCTTGACCCCAGACACAACTTTTTTTAAAAGACGTTTTTGCTGGTCACTCCTGGCCCCTCTGTCCAGTGACCTGCTGCTCCACACTAAGACGGGCCAGTCCAGTCTTAATGTCGCTTGGGCCGTCTCTGGTTGCCCTGGTGTCGTAACGTCTCTGCTGTGAGATGGGTGGTTTGCAGCTCCAGCTGGCGTTTTCCTAGGTTGCTGCAGGCTTGAAACAGCCCTGTCTTCTGAAGGCTCAGCATGCCACTCTGCTGACTGGGGTGTCTTCAAGCACTGGTCCCCCAGATCTCAGGAAGGCTTCTCATTTTGGCTGTCACATCTTTCAAAGGTTTCTCAAGACACTTTTCATAGAGCAGTGGATATTCAAGGAAACTAAATTTGAAGCCGGTATAAAAGCTTTCCCTATAACATATGTGATGTGAAACATAATCTGTCAGTCCTTAGCCTCTTGGGATTTTCATGGATTTCTGGTTTACGAGACTGAACTTTTTTTTTTTTTTTTTTTTTGGTTTTTCGAGACAGGGTTTCTCTGTAACTTTGGAGCCTGTCCAGGAATTAGCTTTTGTAGACTAAGCTGGCCTCAAATTTACAGAGATCTGCCTGCCTCTGCCTCCCGAGTGCTGGGATTAAAGGCGTGCACCACCACCACCCTACTGAGATTGAACTGTTTTATATACACTGGCTGTAGCATTCAAAACAATGTAGCATACAAAAAGGCATAAAAAGTGCTTTTGTGGAAGTTGGTTGGATCTATGAATGCAAACTTCCTAAAATCTAAGGGCCGAGCAGATTCCTTGTCTGATTCTTTGCTTCAGCATGGTTTATGGTTCGTGTTCCTGATTGTGTGTCATCCATTCCTTTTTGTTACTGAGTAATATTATATTTATGAAAATATTGTAATTTATCTGGCTTTCTGGGACTGTTCCCAGTGCTGTAAAACAAACTGTCAAAATATTCTTGGGCAAGTCTCAGTAGAGACATTAAGTGTTTCTTTCCCCTGGGTCAGTTCCTGCTACTATAATGGCTGGATCTGAGAGAGGGGTGTGAGTGTGTGTGTGTGTGTGTGTGTGTGTGTGTGTGTGTGACTTTATGAAAAAATTGCTAGGCCAAATTCCACAGGGCTGTACCATTTTGTACTTTTACTAGCTGCAGGTGAGTATTCTGTTTGCTCCATATCCTTTGCCATCAAAGGATCTTCGTGTGGCGCCACTAGAACAAACACATCACAGTCAGATCGGTTTATAATGAACACAAGTTTATTGGCTCACAGTTCTGGGAACTAGCAAGTCCAATATCAAGGTGACAGTACCTGGCGAGAGTCTTCTCTCGGTATCATAAGCCTCACATGGTAGAAGAGGGGAGAGAAGAATGGAGCATGAGCACGGGAGGGTGTGAGCCCACAGAGATGAGGAATCCACTCTGCGATCATCAATCACATTGGCCAGTTCTTCCCATCGCTGCCCAACCAGCTCTTAAGGGGCCCACCTCTCAATAGTCTCCCATGGCAATTAAGTTTCAAGGAGGAGGCAAACTTTTGAATCCCGCCACTTTGCTTTGAGGAAGAATCCATTGGGTGACCTTGGTTTTGGAGCCCTAGGGCGGGAGTCACTGTTGGTCTCCAAATGTTGATGGCTATTATTTATAGAGCACACATTAAAATGTCTGGCTTTGTCTTTAGAGCTTTAGAAATATCATCCTGCTTGAGCCTCACAATAATGCTATGAAATATTAATGTGTTATGTTTTAACAACTGAAATTAATAGAACTAAAGAAAACTAGGTAGAGGTTATGTAACTTTCTGAGGTCATACACTTAAGAGGTGTCAAAAGCCAGGGGTGAAGACAGGCAGTTTGGCTCATTAGTTTAACCACAGAGCTATACAGCACCCCCCCCCCCCCACATACACACACAAATTCTGTCTACAAAGTTAACTGGCCCTGCCATTGTTAATCCCTAATCTCATCATTCTTTTCATTCAGATACACTTTTCTTTATCTCTCCTGCCTTCATCTCGTGGATTCATACCCCCTCCAAAAGTGAGCTGAGGTGTTGTAGAATATCATTTTAAAGTGTGTGACTTTTGTGTATGCTGCATTTGTGTAACTCTGTGAAGCTGTGATTCTTTGCCTGTCTGAAACACCTGACGCTCTAATAAAGCGCTGAATAGCAGGAACAATAATAGGTGGAGCTAGCAGGTAGAGCAGAGAGTATAAATAGGAGACATTGGGATGGAAAGAAGAAAGAACAATAAACAACAACAAGAAGAGGAAGACATCAGAGGTTAGCCATTCAGCTGCACAGCAAACCGTGGAGAAAGAAGTAAAGAAAGGTATACAGAAATAAAGAAAGACAAAAGCCCAGAGGCCAAAGGCAGACAGGTTAACATAAGAAAAGCTGGCAAGAAAGAAGCCAAGCTAAGGCTGAGCATTCATAACTAAGAATAAACCTGTGTGTGATTTATTTGGGAGCTGGGTGGTGGGTCCCTTAAAAATCCAAAAGAACAAAAACAACAACAAAAACAACACTCATTTTGGCGTTTCAACGTGAGGCTTGAATATCCATCTAGAGCCTGAGAAAGCTGGAGAAAAAGAATATGGCTCCTTTAAGAGTTTGTGCCTGCTGGTGAGCCCTTGAGCAGCCAGTTTGTTAATTAGGAACAAAAAATGAAGTAAAAATGCCTGCCCTAATGTAAGCATCAGCATCCTAGAGCTCCTGGAAGGTTCAGTGCAGTTCCTGGTCAGGAACCTCTGGGCTGTAAGCTTTGGGTCTTGCTTTCAGGACCCGACCTGAGAGTAGGCGGAGCCAGCTGCTAGAGCACAAGGAGGATCCAGGTGTAGCTTAACAGTCTAACGTTAGCTGGTGAGGTCAGAAAAGGTTAAAAGATACGCAGTAAAAGAGATCCAGATGGAAAAAAAAAAACCAAACCTCTAAACAGGTTCCAGTGTGTTTTACAATGTATGAAGGCGTAAGAAAGAAAGATGGGTATAGGCAGAAATAGAAATAAATAGATTAAAAATATTAAGTAAATTCTTTAAAGGGACAGTAAAAGTAATGTAAAAGAAAAAAAGCCACGTAAAGATGGGAAGCACAGGGAGTCTGGATCCTGTGTTGATTTTGAATTTTTTGATGGCTGAAAAGTGAAGGACAGCTGCTAAGAGACCTGGGATTGAAAGAGGAACTGTGGAAATAAACCAGCCTAGATATTTTAAGAATGCCTTAAGTTTAAAAAAGTTAAAAGATGTATTTGTTAAATGGAAATCAAAAACGCTTTGGAGAAGAGGTTTTGCTTTTGTTTCCATAAGAAACAAGGCTGTGGGTTCGTTCCACATAGATATGGATCTGGTTTGATCAGGGGAAACCGCCTGAAACTTGACAGGTGCTATCTATCAACAAAGGTTATAACTGGTCTCCCCAGGACTTGGCCAATATCTCAAATTTTCTCTCTGGCACCCTAAAAATACTTCGCCTACATTCAGCAAGAAGCAGTCTAGAGAAGACAATGTCTACCTTCCCAGTGAATAGGGGGTGTGGGTGGTCTTTGACTATTTTGTGGGTCATGGAAGTTTGTTATATTTAGGGGAATATAGGATAAAAAGACAACTATTAACCTCAGATTTTGGTATATGGTACAAATTCAAAGTCAATTTTGTTACACTGTGTATATGTTTCTCCTCTTGTTTAAAGGATTTTGTATATTGATATAAATTTAAGGTTATTTTTGTTACAACATATTGTATATATGTTATCCTCCTATTTAAGGTATTGTACCTATGTAGTTCATTTAAAAAGTATGGTAAAATTCTAGTTTTTGAAAACTATTATTAAGAATTATTTAGGACAATCAAGAAACACAGGTCAGTAGTTAGCAATCTATAACAATCAAATTTGTAGCTATGCTAGGTATGTTTTCTAGATCATATATAGATTTTAGATAGATAGGATGGTCTTCAAATCCTTCAAAGACCTATAGGATGTGGTGTTTAAAATGTTTTGTTAATTTAAAGTTTTTCATGACAGTGAGACACATCTGCTTCTGGCAGAGCCAATTTACTCTCAGAGAAGATAGGGTTTGAAGAAACTCCTTATAGAGTTTTCTTTGTGGCAAGGTTAGCCACTGAGCAAAGAAGCTGCTCTTGCCTTTGACTGCTGACTATGTACTATGCAGACTAGACATGGCAGGAACCACAGGAAAGTGACTGCTGCAATCTTTGCCCAAAACAAGGCAGGTTGGTCCTTCAGGGTTCCTGCTTCACAAAAGAAACTGCCAGACATTCTTCAGGACACAGAGGAAAGTGACTGACAAACTGCCAATATAGGTGGGACAATCTTTCAAATTTCCTGCTTCATTGAAAAGTCTTCCAGATACTATGGGCCTGTAGGCTGAAGATAGATGCCCCAATGTTACAAAGGAACTCTGGGTGACTGTTTAAGTAGTCAGATGTCTCTGTCAATTCTAGAGTTTTTTGGGAGTTGTCTTGGAAGTTGTTTGCAATGCACTTTTTGTTTATTTAAGTAATATTCTATTCTTCTTTGATGGAGTTGAAGACTAGATAGTTATAGTTGCAGTTTTCCTTAGATATGACAGAAAGTAAGTTAGGTATAAAATTTTGGATTTACTAAGATAGGATAGATTATAGAGTAATTTCCTTAAATTTATCAGACACAAATTAACTGAAATTCAGTACACTGTGAATGTAATCTTTACTCCATAATTGTTCTTATTGTGTACAGTCTTACTATGTTAAAAGCTAAAACTTCACTTTGTTTAGAAAGAAAAACAGGGGAAATGTTGGGGACTATGATTTTAAGGTGTGTGACTTTTGTTTCTGCTGTATTTGCTTAACTCTGTGAAGCTGTGATTCTTTGCCTGTCTAAAACAACTGAGGGTCCTAATAAGGAGATGAACGGCCAATAGCAAGGCAGAAGCAAGGATAGGTGAGACTGGCAGGCAGAGGGTATAAATAAAAGGAGAAATCTGGAAGGAAAGAAAGAAAGAGGAACAAAACAAGGAGAGGAGGACATCAGGGGCCAACCACCCAGCTACACAGCAAGCCACAGAGAAATAAGTAAAGGTATACAGAAATGAAGAAAGATCAAAGCCCAGAAGATAAAGGTAGACAGGTTAACATAAGAAAAGCTGGCAAGAAACAAGCCAAGCTAAGTTTGGTCATTCATAACTAAGAATAAAACCTTTGGGAGCTGGGTGGTGGGCCCCTCAAAAAGCCAAAAAAAGCAAAACACACATGCTCGCAAAAACTGGTAATGATGGTGGCACATACTTTTAAACCTTAAGAAGCTGAGACTCAAGGATCACAAGTTCAAGACCAGCCTGGACTGCATTCAAAACAAAAAGTATGCGGTGTTTGCATTTCCTTTTGTGTTTCTGTTATCACT
This sequence comes from Microtus oregoni, assembly GCF_018167655.1. NCBI lineage: Eukaryota > Metazoa > Chordata > Mammalia > Rodentia > Cricetidae > Microtus > Microtus oregoni. The sequence goes on along the minus strand of NW_024543063.1, from coordinate 57,207,894 downwards.
GCCCCACAGCTGCTGCCCTTTAGATTTGTGGGGCCGGGAAGAGCAGGGTCACATTGTGTTTATCTTCCTATCCTTGACAATTTATTGAGCTAAATTCAGTGTTTTTCTAAACATAAGAGAAGCAAAATCACCAAAGTCCTTCAATGGGGGCTATTTCATAGAAAGATAATTCAAGACAAACAAATTGGATGTGTTTTTCTCCTTGGAGAGAGGAAGGCAAAGTCAACAATACAGATACCCCACCACCACCACCACCACCACCGACAATCAAACCAAGAACCTCACGCATTTTAGGCAAGCATGTTATCATCAAAGGGGCATCCCCAGCCCACCCTTTCCTCATGTAGTATTGAGTGATAATGGTCAAGATGTCTTAGGGACCCCAAGGTTTGTCCCTGAAGGCGAGAAGACAGTCTTCATTTGTCAATGAGAGGCCCTTATCTCTTGCCTGGTTATGCCTCCCCAAGGTATCTGCTTGTTTCATCTGCTCTTACCTCACTGGTAGTTTCTAGCTAGCAAGCCTGCTGCCTCATAATCAGTATGTTTTCCCATCCAGAAGAGGTAGGAAAAGCACATAATTTGTGGGGCTCAGTGCAGAATAAAACTATAATGCTTATGAAGAAGCCTAAGAGGGTGAGCCTGGAGAGATGGCTCGGAGATTAAGATCACTTCTTCAAAATCACGAGGATAAGAGTTCAGATCCCAGCACCCACACAAGCTGAGTGTCCCTTGCAAAGATCCACAACTCCAACTCTGAACAGTAGAGAGACACAAGGATTGCTGATGCTTGCTGGATTCCAGCCTCGCTGAGAAAACACGAGCCCCATGTTCAGGGAGAGACCCTGTCTCAAAGGAAAAGGTGGGGAGTAACAGAGGAAAACCTGTGACACTCTCTGGTCTCTTCACAGTCACAGTTACACACATGCACAGATACATGCGTGCCCGAAACAAAGCTTTAAAAAATAATTCTAAGAAACAAGAGGGTGTTAAGTCTTTTATGAGGCACACAGTGGCAGAGATCACGTGCTCTTGGCTGCAGTCTTTAAAGAAGACAGAACCCTCCCAGCTGTCCTCCAGTTTCTGAAGATCTGCCTGCTTCTGCCTCCAGAGGGCTGGGATTAACATTGTACCACCATTGACCTCAACGATTCTTCTTTCCTTTCTTCCTTCCTCTCTTTTCTTTTCTGTTTTGGTTTTTTGAGACAGGGCTTCACTGTTGTGTAGCCCTGGCTGTCCTGTATCTCACTCTGTAGAACAGGCTGGCCTCCGGAGTGCTGGGATTAATGTGGCCCCACCACACCTGGCCTCAATGATCCTTAGCCCAAAAAACGGAGAAGGGAAGCATCTAGTGTTCTGTGGCATGTTTCCTGGCGGATGCGCATCTGTGGTGAGATACAGTGCATCCTCCAGAGAGACGCTGTAGTCTCTCAGCCCCAGGAATGTGACGGCATGAAGGAATACAGTCTTTGTGGAAGCTATCTGCTAAGATGAGGTCATTAGCCACTACGAGACGACTGGCAGCCACTACACTACGACCGGTATCCTTATAAAAGGAGAAAATTGAACAGATACGCATGAAGATGACGGATACATTCACCCAAGTGTATGTGCACGCACACACACAGAATGCCATGTAAACAGGTCGAAATTGGAACAATACACCCGGAAGCCAATAAGTACCAACGACAGCTGGCAAACCTGCAGAAGTTATGAGTGGCACAAACAGAAAACAATACTGCCCTACCCCTGGTCTGAGACGTCTACCCTCTACAGCTGCGAAATAAATTTCAGTGGCTTGAGCCCCAGTCTACGTGCCTGCCTTCTGGTTGTGCAGCAAACTCACACCACCATCCCTACCAAGCCTCTCCTGTTACTCCTCTGACCTCCTGACACAGCTGAAAGTCCAGGTGTCCCAAAAGGATTGGGACAGAGATGGATGGGATCACGGCAATGCCAGTTGTGTTTTTCATGTTACAGGGAACAGTGGACCGCAGACAACGAAGAGGCCTCTTTCAGATTCCGGGAATCGACGATCACTCCTGTCCTTGGCTCAACCCCCAATTTAAAAGCCATTAATAGTAAGGGGCAAGTCCCACACTTGGTGCAATGTTAAAGCCCAGGAGTGCGGGCAAATTGGCAGGTGCCTGAATCCACCATCCTTCTCTCAGCTCAGGGCGACGCGAGTCTGCTTTCTTTTTGCCTCTAAGGCGCCAGCTCAGGCAGGCTAGTCCGGGAGGAAAGGCTTCCCTGGATGCCAGGCTGCGGAGCCACCGGGGGAAATGCAAGCGGACGTGTGCCCGGTGCCTGGGGTCAGAAAGGGAGGAGGGCCGCTTTGTGAGGAAACAATTTGCAGAGCCGGCTAAAGTTGGAGTCGGGCGGGCCTTCCGGACTCAGGCACGCATGCACCCCGCGGTAGGGCAGCCGAACAGGACCAGCGCACCCCGACATGGCCGCCGAAGCTGGGCTACCGAGCCGCAGCCGTGACTCGGGATGACGCAACCGCGGCGGGTTGCATCAGCCCGCACCCTCGCGCTCAGCCCGCCCCATCGTCGCCCTGCTCCGAGCGCTGATTGGGCCACGTTGGGCACTGACCTCTGTCTCAGCCAATGGGCTGCAGCCACAGAGAGCGCTGTTTGTCGGGCCCTGGTGCGCAGCGCCCATAAAAGGTACCCGAGACGGGGGCGCGCGTCCCAAAGACGCCAAGTGTCGTTGTGCAGTGTCCGACGGCCGCGTCGCCTCCCGCTCGGCATCCTTGAGCGCAGCCGAGCCGCAGACGCCACAGGCATGGAACCCGAGCCGCAGCCCGAGCCGCAGCCCGAACAGGTCACGCTGCTGGTGAAGAGCCCCAACCAGCGCCATCGCGACTTGGAACTGAGCGGCGACCGCAGTTGGAATGTGAGCCACCTTAAGGCCCACCTGAGCCGAGTCTACCCCGAGCGTCCGGTGAGTGTGGGGTACCGTGGTGCCACGCCCGGCGGGGCTGCCTGAACTCACTTGTCACGCACTGCAGGGCGCAGGGCTCCTTCCTGCCCGACCGTCTCCGGTACCCCTCTGCTTGCCCCAGGATCTGTCATCTCTTCCGGGCCTCCACCCCTCCGCGCCTGCTTCCTGCTAGCTCCTTGTCACTTTGCCTCCCTGTATCTCCTTACTCCCGAGGATGTCACACGTCAGCTCCACGTCCCTATATCTCTTCCTCGTCCTCCCAGGTAGCACACAGCCTTCACCAAGTCAGGGAAACAGTAATTTGACCTTGGATGAGTCATTTCCCCATCTAAGCCACAGTGACACCCCTCACCCCAAAGACAACTCGGTGACTAGGTGTTCCCAATTCGACTTGCATCCATAAGAAATGTGAATGCTGCCAAACAAGACTTCTGGGTGCAGCGAGGACAGAAGAGTGCTTGTGCCAGCTTGGGACAGAGGGCGGGGTGCGTGCCCAGTCACCAACTTCTGAAGGTCCGCGCCCAGACGCTAGACGTGGCTTTTCTCCTGCCACCTTCCGTTGGCTGCCCCTCCCTGTAGCTCAGCGTTCTAGAGGCTTTCCTTAGTCCGGGGGAGGAGCCCCCTTAACTTTCTAGCAAAGGGTGATTGAGAAAGGAAACCCTGGAGTCGCCCTGAGTCTGGTTTGACGACTTCCGTGGGTCAGTTAGGAGGCTTTCTTTTTTAGTTGACACAGCTGTCAACAGCTCCCTTAGCCCCGCCCACCCCTCCGGTCCCTGCCACGTGACGGAGACTGTGCTGGACCTTCCTGTATTTACTTTGTACTCTGATGTTATGTAAGTGTCCACGAGTGCAGTTCTGGATCAAACGGGAGAGGGCAATCGGGTGGCTACAGACAGGGACTTGGAGCGGTTGGTTGCCTTCGAGCTCCAACCGGCAGTGGTGGCGCGTGGGTTTCAGTTTTTGTTCCGTACTGTAGGGAATGTAGACCAGACTTTTCCCTTTGAGTTGTTAGGAACTTTCTTTCTTACTCTGGATGTAAGCTTCCAGCCCCATGCCCTCTGGAATTTGTCTGGGCGGTCTGTAGTATCTCCAAGGCTGTTTCCACGAGACCAGGTGTCCTTGTTGGGAGGTGGCAGTTAGGCACGTATGATGCTCCTGTGATCTCTGGTTGCATCATTTGTAGAACGCTGTGTTTTGAGGCTTGTTTTTCTCAGGCAAGGAACATTGGGCCTCTTGGATTTGAAGACCTAAGGGGGTAAATACAGGTCTCCTGGGTATACCAATCTGTGCCTTAAAAATTACCAGGAATGGTGTACCGGGAAGTGCAGCGGGGCACTTCTGTACTGCAGTACTGGGAAGGCCAACACAGGGGGGTCATGGCCTCCTGGGCTATACTAGTGAGCGCCTCTCTCAGAAATTAAGGAAAAAAGCATGCTCATAATTTCTGGAGTAGTGCTGCCGTCGGGTGGGAACCCCAACTTTATAGTCATTATTTGCTTAGCATTTTATTTTCAAATTGGCCTTGAGGACAGAGTGTCAGTTTGAACCTTTAAAGGAAGAGAACAGTTCAAATCCACAGGCAACTGTGGTTTGTTTCAGCCTTTGTTGGTGGTTGGCTTCACATTTAGAAGAATATTTTGCAAATTGACGTGTATAGCATTTACCAGCAAAGCCAGTCAGAGCAACAGCGAACACAACATCCAGTATGGTTTTTGTTTTAGATGCAGTGTCAGAAAGCCCTTATAGATGCTGATTAGTAAATACAGATAGATTGTTTTGGTTTTGAGGCAAGGCTTCTTAGCCCAGACCAGCCTGAGTTGTTCTGTATCTGAGGCTAGCCTTCATCTTGATCTTTCTGCCACTACTTCCCAGGTACTGGGCTTATAGACATGTACCACCATGCCTAGGTGGGTACAGTTTTCCTGGTCTTTTGGGGGGCAGTATTTTGAGATAAGATCTGTCTAAGTACATACTTTTGTAAGTATGGTTAAAGAGAAATTTAAAAATAAAATTTAGAAATGAGAATCATATAAAAGTATGTGAACTCTTGTTGTCTTTGATGTCACTGGTGTGGAGGAGAACATGGCTTGGAATCTTGGTCCTAGCAGTAGGCCACCTCAGGTGCTATGGGCGAAGGGTGACCATAGGTACACTGAGTTTTCACTGGAGCTAAACCAGGTTTTAAAGTTTGTTGCTGCTGAGGCCCTAAATGCAGTTTGTGTTTTTTTTTGTAGCAGGAAGCAAGTCTCCCTCTGAGTAAGAAGTAAGGGGTGTGACCAAGTTCTTATGGACTACGGGATCATTTGCCTCCCGAATTTATTTACATATATATTTGAGATTAAAATTAATTACGTTCTAATAAAAGTTTTGCATATGAGAACTTAAAAAGCCTTGTGTGGTGTTGCAGCAAACGCTGGGATCTGTGCTGACTTTGCTTTTCCTTCTGTTGTGCTCAGCGCCCGGAGGACCAGAGGTTAATTTATTCCGGGAAGCTGCTGTTGGATCACCAGTGTCTCCGAGACTTGCTTCCAAAGGTACTTTGTGGCACTTAGCATCAGCTTTGGGGTGTTGTCAAGCACTCGCGGGTTGAGTCCCGTTCCTAAGGTGTCTCTTATTACACTCTGCAGCAGGAAAAGCGACATGTTTTGCATCTGGTATGCAATGTGAAGAGTCCCTCAAAAATGCCAGAAGCCAGCACAAAGGTACGTGACCCTTTTGTGATAATAACTATTTGTGTCTTCGATTCTCATGGGAGGGAGAAAGAAAGTTGAGTGAAACTTGAGAGATGTTCTAGTATTCCCTGCCCTGTCCTAGCAGGACTTAGATAGAGGCTGTGTTCTCAGCGCAGTGAAGGCTGGGTGTAGGGGCAGAATACCTGCTGTGTGCAAAAGCAAAGTCACACCTCTGGCCTGAGGTCACTGTGTGTCCGGAATACAGCACCAGGATGGCTCTTGAAAGTGGGGTTTACAGAAATGAGCACATTTCTCTAAGGAACATTTTGCTTTTGTTTTTTGAGACAGGATTTCTCTATGTAGCCATGGCTGACCTGGAACTCACTGTGTAGACCAGGCTGTCCTGGAACTCACAGAGCTCCAGATGCCTCTGCCTCCCGAGCTGGGATTAATGGCGTGTGTCCCTGCAGCCAAGCTAGAAACATTACTTTTTATAAAGAGTATTTTATATTTCCTGTAGAAATTTCATGATTATTTAGACAGGAAAAAGCCACAGTCTTCCTTTTATCTTCTCTAAAGACTTTAATTTGACAAACTCATTTGTGTTTCCACTCCACGATGCTTGCTTAAGTATACACTAAAATCTTCTAGTGTGTTAATGGACTTCCATTTGCATTCCAGTTGCATTTCCTGCAACATCTGAATATCACATATGCTGCCTCGTCATATGTATCATCTCGTGGGTCCCATTTAACTTCGAGGCTTTATGGTTTAGCACCGTACATTTTAGCATCATCAGGAAGCTTTCTCACCAATGACAATTGAGTTTGGAAGATTTTCCTGAGACTGCAGTAGTTATTCTTAGGGAAACAGAAATGTGAATAATCTTTTTTATTTTTAGTGCTTATGTGTGTGTAGATATTAGATATTGGTATCTATATAGAGAGGTGTTTTTGCCGGGGCTTGAACCCAGGGCCTCATGAAGGCAAGGCTCTACCGCTGAGCTACATTCCTCAGCCCTAGTATCTGTATGTTGAAAATCATTGCAATGAACAAATAGAGCTTTTCTTCACATTACATTGTACTTAATTTGTCCAGTTGAGGGGCGGGGATCAGGATAGGCACTGGTAGCAAGGCAGCGCTTTTCTCTTGATTGCACACAATTGCATCAGGCCCTGTGCTCTGACCTTTGTGTTACTCAGGGCGCTGAATCCACAGAGCAGCAGGCGAACACTAATCAGGCACAGCATCCTGGGGATTCCTCCAGCGATGGTCTAAGGCAAAGGGAAGTTCTTGGAAACCTTTCTCCCTCCGGATGGGAGGACATCTCCCGGTGAGTGTTCATGACGAACGTGATTGTGGTCCATTTGTGTCAGGGTGAGGCGCGTTCGCACAGGTGCAATCGGAGCTTCAAGATGTACGAGATGGCTCTTTTAAAGGCTTCATGGGTCTGTTTTTCTTAATATTAGTCTCTCGGTATATATTTTAGAAAGTAGGGCCATGAAATGAAAACACAGGCCTTTTAGCCCCTAAATGGGTGTGCTTCCCGATGGCTGCCACCTCCCTGCAGCCCTGTCCTTATGGCTTCTTAAGTGACCCTGCTCAAATGACAGAATTGATGACAAGATTAAAAGATAAAAGTGAAGCCAAGAGCCGGGCGGTGGTGGCGCACGCCTTTAATCCCAGCACTCGGGAGGCAGAGGCAAGCCGGGCGGTGGTGGCGCACGCCTTTAATCCCAGCACTCGGGAGGCGGAGGCAAGCCGGGCGGTGGTGGCGCACGCCTTTAATCCCAGCACTCGGGAGGCTGAGCCGGGCGGTGGTGGCGCACGCCTTTAATCCCAGCACTCGGGAGGCAGAGCCGGGCGGTGGTGGCGCGCGCCTTTAATCCCAGCACTCGGGAGGCAGAGCCGGGCGGTGGTGGCGCACGCCTTTAATCCCAGCACTCGGGAGGCAGAGCCGGGCGGTGGTGGCGCACGCTTTTAATCCCAGCACTCGGGAGGCAGAGGCAAGCCGGGCGGTGGTGGCGCACGCCTTTAATCCCAGCACTCGGGAGGCAGAGGCAAGCCGGGCGGTGGTGGCGCACGCCTTTAATCCCAGCACTCGGGAGGCAGAGGCGGGTGGTGGTGGCGCACGCCTTTAATCCCAGCACTCGGGAGGCAGAGGCAGGCGGATCTCTGTGAGTTCGAGACCAGCCTGGTCTACAGAGTGAGTTCTGGGACAGGCTCCAAAGCTACAGAGAAACCCTGTCTCAAAAAACGAAAACAAAAAACAAACAGAAAGATGGAGCAGAGTTTAAAAATGAAGTGAAAATACACCAGTTTTATTTTTTTCTCTTGGAGAATTTCCTTTCGTAAATGAAGTAAGTAGTAAGTTTTTTGAGGTACGTTGCTAGATTTAGGGATAGGAGGGGAGTCCTGATAAACTAAACTCCAGGTCGGGAACCTTCTGGCTCTAAGGAAGATGCTTTATTGTTCTGGACATCTTGTTTGGGATGTCTTTTTAGGAACAGAAGCATTTATCACTTCGCCATTTTTATTTTTTCTGTTGTATTGATTTATCGCTATGCAATTTTTATCAGTTGTGTTGAGGTTTCTTGACTCCTACCCAACAAGGCGTGTAACAGTTATGGAATGGGGGGCTTCCTCCCCTCGTGTGTATAAAAAGCGCACAGCCCTGAGCCTCTCATGCGCTTGCTTTGGGCAAGGGCAGGCTGTTGCATGCCGGAAGAAGCAAGTCTGGCATGGCACAAACCGTGTCTAAAAGTCAGGGCCTGGTCTTTTAGCTCAGGAGCTTGTGTGAGTCCCTGACTTTCTGAGCTGCACTGGGCTTTCTGTAATTAGGGTGGAATCTCTCTACAAGGTTGTCAGGTAGTTATCCAGCTGTGTGGTATACCAGGTGACCAGTCAGCACCCAGGGAGGGTGTCACCTGCGCTCACTGGGGTCAGGGAAGAGGAGCAGTCTTTCTCAGGAAGGGCTTGGGGATGTGACCAGGACACTTCCCTGTAAAACCTGATCAGTGGTTCCAATCCTGGGTGAGACTCATGAGGAAGAGCATCAGCCTGTCTGCATGGCTGTGCAGCTCTCCCTGCCGACATGATGGGAACCAGGGCAGGCAGGGCTCTTGTTTCCCATGGGATCTGGTGAACCACCACGGGATCCTGTCTTCAGAGCTGCTGTGCTCGGTGTCCAGGGTGCACCATACAGTTGGCATGGTGGGAGCCATCCTGTCTTTCTGACTTTAATTGCTGATTACAACTTATTATTTAGCTCTTTATCCCAAACCCACTCAAAATGCCCTTCTGTTTGAATCTGCATACAGGCCTGAAGCTGTCCAGCAGGCATTCCAAGGTCTCGGGCCTGGCTTCTCCGGCTACACAACCTATGGTTGGCTGCAGCTTTCCTGGTTTCAGCAGATCTATGCAAGACAGTACTACATGCAATAGTGAGTTCCGCTGTGCTGGGTGTGGCCAGGGCTCCTTGGGATGAAGAGAAATCCCATCTGTGCTATAAAGTGCCGAAGGGAGAGAGGGCAGTGGCTTTCTGTCTGCCAGAGTCCTGTTCTTTGTGGTCTGGTGTAGTAGAGTGGAAACAACAGCTTCCTGATTTGTGTATTGATGTAGAATTAGTTCTGGATAAGCTTTGCCATGTGGCTCCTCTCAGACATTCTAAAGACATTTGTTTCATAGACATGGTGCTCAGTACCTTTAGTGGCTCTTAGTTCCTCACTTGAATCCCAGCATCTGGGAGCCAGAGGCAGGTAGGTTTCTGTGAGTTCCAGGCCACCCTGGTCTACATAACAAGTTCCAGGCCAGCCAGAGATCAGAGATCAGAGATATATAATGAGTTTCAAAATGTGTGTGCATGCGCACACACACTAACACACACACAATCTAACAAAGATTCTTCTCTAAAATGAAGACAAGCCTGGCATATGCATTCCTAGTCATACTGTTAGCCGTGGAAGCCCCACAGGGCCGAGAGCACCCTATGTTTACAACGCCCTGCCTTCAGCAGTGTCTGCTTCTGTTGCTTTTGTTTTAGCTTGGCTGCCACTGCTGCATCAGGAGCTTTTGTCCCAACACCAAGGGCACAAGAAATACCTGTGATCTCTACACCAGCTCCAGCTCCTATTCACAATCAGTTTCCTGCAGAAAACCAGCCAGCCAATCAGAATGCAGCTGCTCAAGTGGTCGTTAATCCTGGAGCCAACCAGAACTTGCGGATGAATGCGCAGGGTGGCCCTCTTGTGGAAGAAGATGACGAGATTAACAGAGACTGGCTGGACTGGACCTACTCGGCGGCCACCTTTTCCGTTTTCCTCAGCATCCTGTACTTCTACTCCTCGCTGAGCAGGTTCCTCATGGTCATGGGCGCCACCGTGGTTATGTACCTGTAAGCAGGCGGTTCTTTCTTCTCCTTACTGAAAACGACACTGTATTGTGGCTTGAGTACAGGCGTCTTGTTTCAGTCTGTGGTCCTTGAAGGAGGTTTACTTCAATCCTGTCGTTCTGGCATTTCCAGTGCGAGGAGTCCATGGCTTGGCTGTGTGTCAGTCAGAGGGCAGAAACCTCATGTTAGTGCCAGAGGAATAGTCTTATTCTCCACTAAGTGGATAAATGGCCTTACAGGCTGGTGGGCTTGGGAGGCACAGGACAGCGCCACACTACAGCACAAGAGGGACAACAGAGTGGTGTTTATCAGGCTGTGGCCGCTTTGCAGGACAAAGGTCAGACAGTGACTGTTGTCTCAGCCATGTAGGGCCAGTGACCCTTTACACAGCTGCTGCTTGCTTCAGCTGTTCATGTGTAGAGCAATGGCTGCCGATTGGAGATAACTCTGCATCCTCTCCCGGGGGACATTTGGCAGTGTCTGGAGGATGTCACAGCTAGAGGGCTGGTCTGTGGTTGAGTGAGTGGCAGCAAGGGCTGCTTCTACGTTTCCGGCAGTGTACAGGAGAGTTGACAATGTGAGGATCCGGACCATGAAAGCTTGGCCTACAAGGAAAGGTCTCTGGTTACAATGGATGGAAGGAAGTTTTTCTTTATAGTAAAAACGGGTTTTTATTTTAAGTCTTAAAAATGTAAGAAGTACAACAAACAATTAATATGTTGTCTTGGAAGTTGAATTTTGTTAGATTTTCCAATTAGAGTCTTTTATCAAATATTTTTGTAGTTCTTAGAATCAAATATTTATGTGACCAAACTTAGATTATTATTACATTATGTATATATTACATTATATATGTGTATATAGTTTTATGCACAAATGCATTTCCACTTCTGTCAAGTTTGGTTTGTTTTCATTCCTGTGGTGCTAGGTGTAGGACCCTGGTCCTCCTCCATCCAGGCAAGCAAGCACACTTTCTTATAGTCTCAGCTTGTTCCTTTTTTTTTTTTTTTTTTTTTAATTTTGAGACAGGATCTTGCTGACCAGACTGGCATTGAACTCACTCTGTAGCCAACGCAGGCTTTGAACTTTGAATCCTTCTGTAGCCTCCGGATGACTAGGCTCATGCACTGCATGCTGGCTCTGTCGAGGTTTGCAAGGGCCAGGTTTAGTTCCTGTTAACAAGCATTTTTAACACACACTGCATGCCAGCTGTTAACTTATTGCTGGTGAATAAAAGGCAGCTCCTGCGTTTAAGGACCAGAGGCCTGAGAAAATCTAGGAGACGACAAGCCGACTGCAGGTGGCATCGCACGAGCTTCGGTGCCTTAGCCTCTTGCGTGGCTGCCACGTGGCTTAACTGAGGGTATCTGTCTGTGCTTTCCTCAAAGGCATCACGTCGGGTGGTTTCCCTTCAGACAGAGGCCAGCTCAGAACTTCCCAGGTGATGGTCCTCCTCCTCAGGAAGCTGCAAACCAGGACCCCAACAATAACCTCCAGGTACAGGCCTCCCTACCCTGCCACACGCCCCAGTCCTTTCAGACTCATGGTCTGCCATGTTTTAAGGCTAAGTATTTCACGGTTTCAAAAAAAATTTATTCTTACAGCATCTATTTTTAAGACTTTGACTATTCTATATAGGCATATGGCAGCTGGAATTTTTGCATATGTTATGATCGGGGATCGGGGTGTTGGCCCACATTTTGAGAATAAGAGCTATGTGACAGTGCATTTAACTATGGAAAGTGCTGATGATAGTCATTCTGATCGATTAGGTACATAAGCACATCTCAGAATAGATTTCCTGAAGAGTAATGTAGAAGCAGAATCTTCATGAGGCATATTAGTGCATAACCCTAAAGGATAGACTTTCTAACAAAAATTGCCTCTGTAGTCTGGCTACACTGACCATGGCCTTGGTTGGTTTTCTAGCCCAGGGCGCTGACCAGATTGGAGGACTGGTTAGTGTGTGGCCAAGTTCATTACTGTTTGACAGTAGCGGAAGGCCAGGGTTCTTCTGTCAAGAGCAGTTTTAGCTGCAGATGTGCTGTAGACACCAAGGGGTGCCTCCTGCCATGAAGGGCTCATCCCCCAGGACCGGTCGGCCTGCCAAGCTTTGCCCTGACCTGTCCTCAGGATAGATGCCCTCTGGACCCTAATTGGTTTCCCCGTTGTGGTTTTGCCTGTAGGAAGGCACGGATCCTGAGACGGAAGACCCCAACCGCCTCCCCGCAGACCGTGACGTGCTGGACCCTGCGCAGGCCAGCCCATCGTTTATGAGCACCGCATGGCTAGTCTTCAAGACTTTCTTTGCCTCGCTGCTTCCTGAAGGCCCGCCAGCTATACCAAACTGATGGTACTTGTGCTGTCACTGGCGGCTTTGACAGCTTGGACTGGATCATCTGGCTCCAGCTCATTGTCCTCACCTGGCGTGACTCAGCAGAGTCATTGACAACCCACAGGGTGGCGGTGTGCTTTTGTGCCAAGCAGAAGCACAAACTAAGACATGAAGCCGTGACACAAACTGAACAGGGCCCCTCATGTCTTTATTCTGAAGAGCTTTAATGTATACTGTATGTAGTTTCATAGGCACTGTAAGCAGAAGGCCCGGGTCGCATGTTCTGCCTGAGCACCTCCCAGATGTGTGTGCATGTGTGCTGTACATGGAAGTCATAGATGTGTGTGCATGTGTGCTCTACATGGAAGTCATAGATGCAGAAGTGGTTCTGCTGGTTCGATTTGATTCCTGTTGGAATGTTCAAATTACACTAAGTGTACTACTTTATATAATCAGTGAATTGCTAGACATGTTAGCAGGACTTTTCTAGGAGAGACTTATGTATAATTGCTTTTTAAAATGCAGTGCTTTACTTTAAACCGAGGGTGACTTGGCAGAGGGGAAACCTTTGCTGGGTTTTCTGTTCAATAATAAAGTTTTGCTATGAATGTCTGTGGCAGAGACTCCCATTGTCCTGGCAGTTTGCTGTGTCCCTTGTCACTGGAGAATCAAGAGTTCAGCTGCTGATTCTTAAATAACCCCAATACTTCTTCTCCTAAAGGGCTGTTTGTACCAGTGAGGGAGGAGAAGAGGCTACGGAAGCTCCTGTTAACGAGGGCCGTGCCTGTGTATGTCCACATTTCCTACCTATATATCACTGGCTTATGTAGGAACCCACCAAGGTTACCCCCAAATTCAAGGCCAGTGGCGTTAAGTGCCGGGCCTGGTTATTACTTCCCCTGGAAACCTCAATTTCAGTTGAGAAAGGAATAGAACTTCTCATTCACCTACCCTGGTTCCTCATGAGTACTTAGAGGCTGTGTTTGCCCTGAAAACAGTCCTTATGTCTGGGTAGCTATAGTCAGAGCCTGCCAAGCCAAGTCTCATCTTGGAAGTGCGTGAGTTACAATGCGTCGTGGTTTCTGGATGGGAAAGAGATAGGTTATAATGGCAGGAATACCAAGGAGTTGAGCTGGGGTTTTTTGGTGTGAGCCCACTAAGATTTGGATTCAGTGCTCTGGCAAAAGGCGTTAGGAAGGGCCCAAAACTGGCCTCTACCAAATAAACAGAAATGCTGGGGCTGCCTTAGTATATTACAGAGGAAGGGACCCAAAACATTATATAAACTACAGTGTTAGGACTTTTCAAGTATTACTCCATCATCAAAGGGAAGTGGTAAGTATAAAATGTCCCATGCCCGTGGTCCTCACCTCTGATAAATTGCCCTTTTTCTCATGCAAATTCCCTGTGATTGGCTGACAGAGGTAGAGACCACAGATGGGCTTCAAAGATAGTTCTGCATGAGATACACGCAGCGCCTGGAAAAGGGCAGCTTGCAGCATTCTGCGCTTTCTGAGACATCCAAAGAGCAGTGGTACAGGGAACTCTTCCCTCTGGGCAGAACGTTGTGATGGCATCGTTTGCTTATGGAGAGAAATCTAGAACCACATAATCAGTGTATACTGATTAGACCATGTTCATAATTATACTGCGGTGTATACTGATTATACTGCGGTGTGTGCCGATATATGATTCTGCATATACTGCTTATGGGTTGTGGCCAGCGGTTTAGCTGGGACTTGGGAGAAACAAGATTGAGAAGCTGGTCAAGCGGCCTTGGGAAAAGGCATGTAGGTAGACCTCTGAACAGACCAAGATCCAAAGGTATTCCCCGTGAATTCTCACTAAAGGGTGGATAGGACCCATTTGTAGATAGCAGCCTGTCTCCTTCCCTTGCCACACACATCCTTGACCCATAGGCTCATGGATAAAGTGTCAGGGTGACAGGGATGAGATCTTGTAAAGCCCAGCTCTACGGGATGGTACGTGCTACGGTCCACAAGCCAGGAACTAGGCTGGAGATTTAAACACAAAGACACACGGAGTCATCCTTGATACAAGAATGCCAACTTTATTGTGCTCCAGGGAAGCTTATGCAGGGATCCTTAACTGATAGCCTTTCCCCAGCTCTTGGGATTTTCAGCTGTAAAACCCACCAGAATTCACTCCCCTGTCATCAGGAACTCATGAGGATCTCGTGCTCAGAGCAGGTGCAGACACAGGAAAACAAGCTGTTTTGCTCAGTTCACTCCAGCAGGCAAAGGGTCTGAGGCAGGCAAAGAAAGTCAAGGGGCCAGGAGTCTGCAGCCCCCAACAAGGTCTGGCCTAAGATTCAGCAGCATGGACTTCCACTCATGACGAACCTGCTTGTAGCATAAGACATTAATAGTTGTACTTTATGTCCCAGTATGTAAGCCACAAGTTCTTGGGGAGCACAGTGGTTATTTCCAGGGACTGCGCATCCCCTGCTGGGGAGAAGATCTGCGTGTTCCCACTGTGTGAGGAATAACTGTCATTCTCGATGGAAGTGCGATTTTTTTTTTTTTTTGCGTTTATTTGGAGGTTGAGGGTGAACTGAAAAGGTGCCAAGTTGACAGAAGTAAACTACAATGTTCCAACCCAGCCTGACTGAGTTAGGTTCTCTACACATACACATACACATACACATAGTGTGGTCTGACTTGCTTGCAGTACCTTCAAGAAATCAAGGTAATCAAGGCCTCACTCAATCAGCTCACAGACCTGAGGTCTGTCTCCTCAGAGAGAAGTTAGGTGCAGCCTTAGCTCCTCCCTGAGGTCCAGCCAAGATCACATGAGCCCATGGCACCAATACATACACACCCCAGCTGCTTCCACCTCTCTGGCAGAATGTGGGCTACTACAGACTCTCAGCTCCTTGTCCCTGTGTGTCATGTTGGCCAAAATGGGTTACTCGGGCGGGCTGGCACTCTTGTTGAGTCAGGGGCTTCTTCCTTTGCTGTGTCTGAGAACAAAGCATGTGAGGTATCTCTAGCAAAGTCCGAGATTTCCCAGTCTAGGAGAGGGCTGGGATCTGTAGAAAGAGGCAGGCCTCATCCCAAAGGATTTGAGGAATCCAGAAGTGATGGGATTTTAATGGTGATGACACCCTGTATGTCAGGTTGGGTGGCTGTAGAGGAGGCATGTCAATCAGCCTGTGACAAAATAGCCAAGGAACCCCAGCTTTGCAGAAGAAAATTCTTTGGCTTCAGGGGTTGAAGATCACAGTTGCTTAGCTCCGTTGTCTCCAGGCCTATGGTGAAATGGGAAAGAATGGCAGAGGGTGTGGGGGGCAGAAATGCTCACTTTGTGGAGTCTGAGAAGTGGAGAGAGAGATGGGGGCAGGGAATCGGGGGGAGGGGTGTTATTAGAAGGAAGAGGAGAGAGACAGGGGAGGGAGGAAAAAAGGGAGGAGTAGAGAGAGAGGGAGGAATAGGGGAGGGAAGATAAAAAGAAGAGAGAAAATAGAAAGAGGCCAAGGATAAAATATATCCAGCCACCAAAGGTTCACTGCTCTGGGATCAGCTTCCTCCACGCAAGTCCATCTCCTAAAGTTCATGCCACCACGCAGACGCCAGGAAGCTATGAATCCATCAACAGCTCAGTCCACCAGCAAGGCCAGTGCCCTCATGAGTCAGTCACTCCCCAAAGACCCAGCTCTAAACACATCTGCACTGGGGACCAAGCCTTCAAGGTAAGCCTTTTGGTGAGGCACTTAGGAACCAAATGTAATATTTGACCTTTCTGGTGTCCCCTGTATGCATTGAAAAAGTGTGTGCTCCTGAGGACAGAGGTGCTTACCAATGTCAAGGCGTGGGAGCCCATCTTACAGCTGGCTGACCAGAGTGTAACCATGTGTACAGTGTTACTACTCAGTGGGCAGCACTGGCAAACCCACTTGGGGTTTACATCTTGGTAGGTCAATAGAGATTGCACTAGGGTGCAAATGCATATAAAATGTCAAGAGTTAAGGGGAAAATCATGGAAGGAAGAGGAATTATGGGTTAGTGAATAGTTGTGGCTTATTGGCTAAAGTTCCAGTGTCTGTCTCCAACGGGGCAACATGGCCTCTCTCTTACTCTTACTCCACCTTTCTTTCTCCCAGCATTCACTTTAGTTCTCCCCGCCTACCTAAGCTCTGCCCTATCAACAGGCGGAGGCAGTTTCTTTATTCGTTAACCAATAAAAGCAACACATAGAGAGAAGGACCTCCCACAACACATGTATCTATCCATTGGGATGCTTGCTGTGGGGCTGCCTGTGTACTAATGGGTACGGGTATTTCACAGTCAGATGTCTCTGGGTATCTATGAATAAGTGGCATGTGCAGATCTGCACATGCACACACAGGTACATGAGGCTACATGCATGCAAATGTCTATCAGGACAGGTATGGGGGCAAAGTGCATCAGGTGTGTGCATGTCTTAAGTGGCTGCTGTTAACAGAGCCATGGGAGTGGCAAGTAGAGTAATTTTCCCCTAACATTCAGTATTACAGTAAGGGATTAGGCTGGGTTGGAAGCCAGGATGGCCTGCCGCCAGCCACCAGAGGGCAGAAAATGCCTAGGTGGAAGCTAATGCAGCCAGTCCCAACCCTTTCTTGGGTCTCTATTAGGCAAGATCAGGTTGGAGCCTGATGCCAAAATTTTGGCATCTTTCTGCCTTATCACCATCTCTCCTGACCTCTTTCAGGCCTCTACCTTATCCAGTGACCGCTGGCCCAGGGCTCAGAAAGCAGACTGTTTGTTACATAGTGGATTAGTACCCAGAGGTAACCCAGGACCCTTTGGGATTACAGGAAGTGTGCTCCTGACCAGGCCAACATGAATTCCTGAAGTGCCAATGCCCAGACGTCCAGGAGCAGGGCTGGCCTGGTTCTTCTGGCTCCTGCACAGTTTGGACTCGGTTGGGAGATCTGTACTGGGCACTGTGGAGTCGTCTGCCACTCTTGTTTCAGGCCTGGGCCCCGATCAGAACGTCACCAAACCCAGCCTTGGCCCTGGCTTGTGTGGGGTGGGTCCCTCTGGGGCTTCATGGTAGGGCATATGCATAGGCAGAAACATCCCAAGACCAGTCTGGTGGTCGCAGCAGTGATCAGCAGGGAGCTCTGGTCTCCTTCAGTTTAGGAAGTTTTCTGAACCTCTGCTCTGTGACGAGCTAGCCTTCCATGATGGGCAGGTTGTCTATGGGAGGCTCTCAATGTCTTACTGATGCATGGGCACTGTGGGCAGGTGCCCCCCTTCCAGTCAGAAAGGATGGTGGTACACACCGGGGTCAGGGTAGTGAGCTGTGGTCCAAGCCCTCATCCTTCCCATTCTCACTCCCTTTGAAAGGAAGACCCTAAGGGTCCAAGAGATTCCACAGCTGCCAGGCATGTAGCTGTTGAGTGGCCAAAGCTGGGCTCCCATAAGACTCCATGCTGTCTGGTAATTCTGCTGTTTATTTAGAGACCCTTCACACCTGTGGCCTTCTGTGTCTATGCTCAAATGTGGAGGAGATGGCAGATCTGTGGGTCTCAAGGGTAACAATAGCCTTGCCCAAGTCTGCCAACTTAATAATTTTGGTGTCTGTCCTTTCAGGAAATTCTCTACAGATAGCACTTGCACACCCAGGGCTGAGAGTGAAGTCACGTGGTCCTTACCAGAGGGAAGCAGAGGGATATCTGACACACGGCCCAGAAAAAGACAGGGTGAGAGATCACAGAGGTTAAGATGAGTGTTGTGGCCACTCACCAAGGAGCTCTGGCAGCCACCAGGTGAAGGGCAAGACCAGGAATGGCTCAGTCTATGCCCAGTGCCTCCAGAAAGCTGGCCCTGTTTGTCCTCAGTCCCAGCCCCATGCTATCAGCTATAGACTTAAAATATGTTAAAATGCATACACTCTGACCTCATAACTGCATGCTTCTGTCATTCTAAGCACTGAGTAGGAATAATTTGTTATAGCAACCAAAGGAATCTCTTACTCGCTCCTGCAAGAGCTTGTCAGAATACAATAGCAAAACCATAACTTAAGATAGGAGGACTCAGAATAGCTTATGTGGCATGAGATCACTTTTGCAAAAGGTACTCACAAGCACACACGTGTGTGTGTGTGTGTGTGTGTGTGTGTATGTATACACACACAATACTGGGTGAGAAAACCATCTATTACTATTTACCCAATATAGGTCTTCCTGGCAAAGGCCTGCATACAAGGACAGACAGCCTCACTGGCAAACTGTTGGGACATTATAGAGACATTCAATTGGGAGCTCATTTGATACAATGGAATACTGTGAAAGAATAATCAAAAAGAAAAGGATATTATTAAGGAGTAGGAAGGAGGGGCTAGAGAGATGGTTCACCTGTTAAGAGAACTGGCTGTTTTTTTGTTTGTTTGTTTGTTTGTTTTTTTGTTTGTTTGTTTTGATTTTCGAGACAGGGTTTCTCTGTAGCTTTTGGTTCCTGTCCTGGAACTAGCTCAGGCTGACCTCGAACTCACAGAGATCCGTCTACCTCTGCCTCCTGAGTGCTGGGATTAAAGGCGTGCGCCACCACCGCCCAGCTTAGAACTGGCTGTTTTTTTTTTCAGGGGACCTGGATTCAGTTCCCAGCACCCATATGGCAGCTCACAACTATCTGTATATCCAGTTCCAGGGGATCCAACACCCACAAAGACACACAAGCAGGCAAAACACTAATAATAAAATAAAATAAAATACAAATAAATAAGTAAATAGATAATTTCCAAAAAGAGTAAGAGGAATTCTGCAAATATACAAATAATAAATCTGAATGTTGCTACTGAGCAGAACACTACACAATTATAAAACAAATCTCCTTTCTGCACTCACTCAGTCTTAGTCTTGGTTACTTTTCTATTTCTGTGACCAAACACCATGACCAAGGAAACTTAAAAAGAAGAAATTTAATTGGGGGTTCACAGTTCTAGAGAGTTAGAGCCTATGACCTTCATGGTGGGGAGTATTGCAACAGGCAGGCAGACATAGCAGTAGCTGAGAGCTTACACATTATTGATCCACAGGCATGAAGCAGAGGGGTTGGGGGGAGAGACAGAGAAAGCTAACTGGGAACGACATGGACTTTTGAAACCTCAAAGCCCACCCTATCCCCAGTGACACACCTCCTCCCAGAAGGCCACACCTCCTAATCCTTCCCAAATAGTTTCACCAATTGGAAGCTAATCATTCAACTATGGGGGCCATTCTCACTCAAACCACATTCTTATAGAGAGATTGTAACGATATGATAAGGAAATAAAAGAGTTTCTAGGGACTTGAAAGTCACTCCTATGGGGCACAGGGCAGCCTGGTCACACATGGGGCCTAGGCCACACATGGATCCCCAGCCACACAGCTGCCATGGCAGGCAGCATCAGGTTCTAGGAAAAGCTATAAAGTGACACCACCCAGAGAGGACCAGCATTAGATAAGACCACCGGGTGTCCCTGAGACCAGGACTGACCTGTTCCCCTTTTGCCAATACCCCTAAACAAATGTCAGCCAATCATGGTCCTAAACCCTGGAAGTCCCCTCACCCCAACCCCTACTATGATAAAACCTCAATCCTATCCCAAATGGGCTTGGCACTCTCTGCTCTCAACCTCTGCTTTGGACAGATAGAGGCTCCAAGCTTAAGCTTTAATAAAGGCTCTTTGCTTTTATATATGAGTGTGAACTATAGGGTGGGATTTGCGGGACCCTGCTATCTGGGCATAACAGCTCCATAGTTGGGTAGTGCTCTTTCAGAGGACTGAGTTCAGTTCCCAGCATCTACACCAGGGGGCTCACAACTGCCTGTAACTCTAGCTCTAGTGGGATCCAAAGCCCTTTTCTTGCCTCCATAAGCAACTGCATGTACACGTATCTTTCACACACACCCCAACACACTCAAGAACACATAATAAAAAATATATCTGTGGTGAAGTGCTGGTGAAAGCAGGGACCAGGACTCAGCCTTCTCTGATGGCTGTCGTGTGAATTTCCAACTAACCAGTGACATTACTGAGTGCAGAGGTCAGAGACTCAGGGTCTCACGTACCACGCAGTCCTTTCCCCTCTATGACGTAATACATGCCAGCCACCTCGAGAGCCCCGATGGCAAGAGACTGGAATAAAGTAACACGAAAGAGGTCAACTTTGAGCATTAACTAGACAGCATTCTGCTGTCACTTGCATAATCTAACTTTTAGTGGC
The DNA here is from genome assembly GCF_018167655.1 of Microtus oregoni. Taxonomy (NCBI): domain Eukaryota; kingdom Metazoa; phylum Chordata; class Mammalia; order Rodentia; family Cricetidae; genus Microtus; species Microtus oregoni. The sequence continues at coordinate 57,187,342 of NW_024543063.1, read as the reverse complement.
TGATAATCAGCTTGCAAAATGCCTGGGAAGCTCACGATTGACTGCCTCAATCGACCAGGCTCCTGCTGCGCTCCCAGATCTTGCCGGACTTCAAGCATGAGATCCGGGGGCTTGAAATGTGACAATGACCTGAAGCATGGGTGTCCCTAAGTCACTGACCCTCTGTCGGAATGCTGGTATCTCTCTCAGCCTTCGTTACAAACAGGAGGCCACAGCTCCAGGGTGTCCTTGCAGGCAGGAGTGAGGTCTTCCTGTCCTAGCTGGCTAACCCCTTGTCCTGTTACTCTTAGTTCCAATCTCCTGCTGCTAACGAACACCATGTACTGGAGACACTGTCAAGAAAACAGGTTTGGTTTGGCTCATATCTGGGTCTAAAGGCAAGGTGCTTATCTGCTGGTGCCGTCTGCTGACAGAGTCCCGAGGCAACGCAGGAACAAGGAGCACATGAGCATGTGTGTATACAAATATGTACGGCCTCACCATGACCACAGCCGCCTCTCCCGTCTCTCCTCCTCACTCTGTGTGTGTGTGCACATGCACGCCCTTGTGTGTCAGAGGCCAGTCACAGATGTCTTCCTCAGTTGCTTTGCACTTTATTGTTAAGACAGTATCCATCGTTTTTTTTACCTGTAGTTCTTCAACTCGGCTAGCCCAGCCATCCAGTGAGCCCCAGGGATCCAGCTGTTCCCACCTCCCCAGCGCTGGGATTACAAATCCACACTGCTACCCTTGGCTGTTCCCACCCCACCCCCTTTATTTGTATGTATGTGTGGGGGTGCTTTGCCTTCATGGATATCTACCATATGCATGCAGTACTCCTGGAGGCCAGAAGAGGGCACCAGATCCTCCTGAGAATGAGTTTCTGTTAGTTGTAAGGCCCCCCTTGTGGGTGCGGGGAATTGAACACCTGTCCTAAGGAAGAGCGACCAGTGCTCTTAACCACCGAGGCATCACTCCAGAGCCACTAGCTGTCACACCTGAATTCTGACTTAGCGACCTCCCCAGGCTCCTCTCTTTCTTCTTTTAAAGCCACCAGGATTCAGTCACATGGGTTCTATACTGATGAGTATATTCTGTGAAGCCCCACCTTGCTGTCTTAAGAGTCCATGCTGGGGGTTAGACCCTAACATGGTTTCAGAGGGAACAGACTTTATTCAAACCTCTATGGCTATCCCTGTAAGATATTCATGACTCCCAGCAGACCTCATTAAGACAGTCTCCTAGAATGGGACTTTAAACATCACCCGCTTCAGGATACTACTACTTTTAATCCAAGCTCCTTCCAGTAATGGGGCACAGGCCTGGCATCCCAGGTCACTGGAACAAAGCTCCACCCCCATAAACAATGGCATCCTTTTTTCCCCATTGTCCTGGTTTATTTTCCTCCTGATACCTGTTCTTCCTCCTCCTGATGCCCACTCTTCTTCCTCCCTGACACCCGCTCTCCCTCCTCCCTGATGCCTGCTCTCCCTTCTCCCTGATTCCCACTCTCCCTCCTCCCTGATGCCTGCTCTCCCTCCTCCCTGACACCCGCTCTTCCTCCTCCCTGACGCCCCCTCTCCCTCCTCCCTGATTCCCACGCTCCCTTCTCCCTGATTCCCACGCTCCCTCCTCCCTGACACCCGCTTTCCCTCCTCTCTGATACCTGCTCTCCCTCCCTCCTGATGCCCATTCTCCCTGATGCCTGCTCTCCCTCCTCCCTAATGCCCGCTGACATGATTTAGAGCACAGAGCAATTGCTGTACTCTCAGCCCAAGTATCTTTTTAACTCTAAAAAATGTTTATTTATTTATCATGATTATTTCTAATGTTTTAAATTTATTTTGTGACCGCTTTGTATATGTACTAAGGCATTCTGATTACTTTGCCCACACACTGTCTCTTACCCTTCTACGAGCCCTACCAACCCCCTACCTCCTTCCTAAGTCCCTTCCTAGGAACGTGTCTTCTTTATCTGTGAGATATGCTTTAACCAAGGCCATCTGCTGAGTATTGATTTGAAGTTCATCAGGGGACTCTGGTAGTTGTTGTGCCCAGATTAAGACCACCAGAGACGCCCAGACTGTAGTAAGCAAAGTTTAATCAGCATAATACAAAAACATGTTTGGAACTCATCTCCATCCCCATTACAGTGAGGTAGAGAGAGGAGTTGTATCTCCTCTGTGGGGTAAGCTTTTAAAGGCATAACTACAAAGAGAATCTTTGAAACTGCTTTGGCACGGGTACAAGGACTTTTGCTCCCTCCCATTTTGCTAAGTCAGCTTTCTCCTTGTTCTTAGAGCAAGGCCACTGTTCTTGAGTTAGGCCATCTTTATCAGCCTGTACCAGGTGGCTGGCTGGGCTGAGCTAAGTGATCTTGTGCTCAGAATCTTCCTGGTGGGAGAGGGGAAGGCCACTATCTTCCTGGAAAAACATTCTGCTAGGAAATTTCTTCTCGTCCCTTTGAGAATAAGGGGTGAGGGTCCCACAGTAGACTCATTGCTGTGGGAAGACAACTTAGACAACAACTCCCTGCCTCCCAGATTCTATCATAGCCAGAAGTTCAGGCAGGGATGAGGACCCCAAGCCTCTTCCTTATCCAAAATCTGACTATCGACAGGCCCGTTCTCATATAGATCTAATGCAGGCAGCCCCAGCTGGTTTGAGCTTTGATTACAATTGTATCTTAGATGATGGCATTTTGTAGTGCCCCTCCTTATTCCAGCTCTTACACTTTCTTCTGTCCCCATCCCTCAGTGTTATCTGAACTTTAGGCAGATGTCATGAATGCCTTGTTTGGGGCTAAGCAATCAGCCATCACTACCAACGCTTTAAGGAGCGATCGTCTCTGTGTTCGTTATTACCCACTGCAAAGGGGATTCTCTGACGAAGGGTGAAAGTGGCATTTGTCAGGGCCTTGTGGTCTTGTCAGCTCTCTTGTCAGTCAGTGAGGTGTCCTGGACTTGGAAGATTCCCAAGGGAATCCTGCATGGGCTTTGAAGTGATACAGAAGCCTTTGAGTCATTCATGCTCCTGTAAGTAAACCCCTTCCTCCGCCCCAACACATTGGTTCCACAGTCTAGTCTTGGGTAGAATTGTTTCTTTGGTCCTATCAAGCGGGAATAGACATCTTTTCACATCTTCCCAGGGAAAGTCCTGTAATATCATAGCTGGTGCTGTGGCTGCAGCTGTCTGGTGCTGATCCTGAAGAACCCCAGGTGAGAACCAGCAGGACTAACCTCAGGGGAGAGGAGTAAGGGCCTTGGGGACCCAGCAGGAGTCCCAGACTACCGCAGGTGACCATGATGTCAAGGGAGCCATTGTGCAGACCCTGAGCCTGTTCAAAGGTGAAAGGTCCCAAGGAAGCTAAATAAACAGCTGAAGTAGGGATGTTTGATTCAGCTTGGTTTATTTTATTTTATTTTTCTTTGTTTTAGTTTTGGTTTTTCGACCCTCAGCTGCCATGCCTGACCCTCAGTTTTAAGAACTGAGACAGTCTCCCAAGCTTGAAAGGTGGGCTTTTATGGGTTTGTCTGGTTTGTTTTGTTTTTAATCCATTACCCTCCCCACCATACTGCTTCATTGGTGTGAGGCCCTTTCACTAGAGTGTGGATGTTATCTCTCTGTATAGTCCGGTGACCGCTAGTACCCTACTAGGGCTACCCTGGGTCATTGTCCTCTGTTGCCCTGGAGTTGAACACAAGGAGTTGAACACAAACAACAGCTAGGACAATAGCCCCAGGAAGTCCTCATGATCCTAACACTGGAGGCCCCTGTGTGGTGTGGGTGGGATACCCAGGAAGGGATTTCTGGGCTAAAAGGCTTCCTTCCACTTACCCACCCTCTCAGCTGACAGGGGGGGGGGCGGGGGGGGACTCACCATGACTGTGGGTTTGAACCTCGAGGCCAGTGTGTCCAGAAAGCTTAGCTTGCTCCTGCTCCTGAGCAGGTTTGAACCCTTGACGCTGGAATGACTCGAGGCAATGTCAAGTGAATCTGCTCCTGCCTTCCATTTCTTACGAGCTCTTCTGCCCTAGTACCTGCATCTCTGGCTCCTTCCCCGCAGGGGCTGTGAGCGGCAGCAATTGGTGAGACAGTCCCAGTGAAAACATGACAGTTGTTGGCCTCTGTGGATCAGATGTCATCTGTTGTAACTTTTGGAAAGCTAACACACCCACAGGACTGGAAATTTAAACATCCCAGAGGCTGTCTGTTGGGCTCTTCACAGAGGCCTGCCCTTTGGTCCTGTAGAACAGAAAGCAGGGAAGGCCACATCTTCCCATTCGACAGAGGAAACTGAAGCTCTCAGTGGCCACACTGACCCTGTCGCTAGTGCCTCTAATCTCCCGTTTTTTTGGTGTCAGACTTACGGAGGCCGGTGCTGGAGAGGATGTGGCAGTATGTGATCAGAGGACTCTGCTAATGTCGCAGCCTTGCCTGTCCCCAGGGAGAGCTGGATGGGAATGTGAGGGGGTGTGGGAAGCCTATCTCACTGCCCACAGGGTCAGAGACCTTTTGCCCCGTGGCTGCTCGTGGAAGATGAGGATGACTGTCTCTGGCCCTTTACAGACGACTGCAGAATGCGACCTTTGGGGTTTAAAGCCCTGGATTGTCCCTCGGCTGTGCCACCTGGAGGAATCTTCCTGAGCTCAGACTGTTAGATGGGATGGAGAATCAGAAGTAATAACGACCCACAGGGTGATCATGAGAATGGCATGAGACACGCCTGAGGAGGGAGTTACCATGCTTGCCAGTTCACGCCCAGCCTGACCAGCATTTACTACAGGAACCTACTGTGTGGGGACACAGCTCAGCTGTGGTCTCAGATGCACATGCTGAGCACTTAGTAGGGGCTTTTTAGCCAGATCTCTCAGAGCAGTGGGGGGCAGGGGGTTATGCAGTCAGCATCCTCATGACTGCCTGGATCTGAGGAGTGGAAACAGCACCTCTGTATTTGAACCTCAGGGTCCAGGAGAAGATGAGCTGTCGTGTTTCCCATTTCCGTGTCCTGGACCTGCTTACAGTGGGTGGTTAGGAATATTTATCCACTGAATAAATGTGCAGAGGTGCTAAAGGCTTGTCACAAACACCTCTACCAAATAAGTTTGTTTTGGAATGGAAGAATTAACAAATGAATTGATCTCTTTTTTAAAAAAAATATTATTTTTAAATTTGTGTGTGTCTGTGTATTTATCTGTGTGTGTCCATGTGTGTATATCTGTATATCTGTATATCTGACTCTACCACACAAGTGTATGTCTATGTCCATGTATGTCTGTGTGTGTATCTGTGAGCATGTCTGTGCATGTGTGTGTATCTGTGTGTGTGTGTGTGTGTCTGTGTGTGTATTTATTTGTCCCCATGTGTGTGTCCCCATGTCCTAAACTTGCTCCACAGCCTCCAAACAGCCTTGAGCATCTAATCATCCTGACTACCACACGTGTGTCAAGATTCAAGCATGTGCCATAGCAACAGGTTTTATGCAGTCCTGGAAATCAAACCCTGAGCTACATTTGCAGACTCCCATCATATAGATAGTGGTTTTTTTGAGGCAGGATTTCTCTGTGTAGCCCTGGTTGTCCTGGAACTTGTTCTGTAGACGAGACAGGTCTGGCATTCACAGAGATTCACCTACCTCTGCCTCACAAGTGCTGGGATTAAAGGCATGTGCCACCACCCAGCTCTAACCCCTCTGGGATGGGTAGTGGGGGTTCTCAAAACCCTTAAAGATGTGGACCCAGGACCTGAATGCCTAGAAAACTGCTATGTGACCTGTGCCGGCTCCCCTCCCTCTCTGGGCCTTATCCTTTTCCTCAAGACTATCAGGGTATAAGGAACTGAACTCCAAGTTCGCTCACTGGAGCATCCCAAAGAGCAGGCTATACAAGTGTCTGAGGGGTGGAAGGTGGTGTGAGGTACTGAGGTACAGTTTGAGTGGTCCAGGAAGCTACTGTCACACTCCAGAGGTTCTTGATCTTTCAGAAGACAGTAAAGGAGAGAGAGATTGGGACTCAGGTCCCTACCAGGCAAGAAGCCCATCTGCCTCTTTGACGTGCAGCAGCAAACCTCCAGCTTAGGTCACTGTGGACAGCAGGCTCCAGCAAGAGCTTGAAGCCACTATTTAATGGCCACTGTATTCTGGGTTCTCTATTTATAAGTGAGAGATAAAGTTTAGATGAACTTATCTGAGGCTGGAGGGGGATAAATGAAAGGAAGTATTATCATAGGAGGGTGCAAGTGCTCAAGGGCGGATGAGCAAAGGGTGGGGAGCCCTGGTCAAAGACCCAGAGCTGACCCCAGAGGAGGTCAGAGGTGCTAGGCAGGAAAGAGGTGGACCCTTGGAGCCAGAAAACCGCTGCTTCCTGGAAGCTCACGGGGGCTGGGCAAACACATATATAGGCGTGCAGGCTGTCCAGCCAGGCCACTGGCCACTGCTGCCGGGGCATCATGCTAGCTGTCACGCTCCTGAGCCTGGCCCTGCTAGGAAGTGCCTGTGCTTGCTCCACCAGCACCTCGTATGAGGCGGGCATTGTGTGCCGCATCACCAAGTCTGCCCTTCTGGTGTGTAAGTGCCTGCCTATCTCTGTCCTGTAGGGACGTCTGCTGGGATCAGAAGCCAGTACTGGAGTAGGGCTGTACCCTGGCAGCTTGGGGGTGAGGGCGGACAGGGAAGGGGAGAAGAGAGGGAGAAGGAAAGGGATGAGCTGTGACGAGGGCTCGCCTTTCTCCTCTGACTGCACACTCAAGATCAAAGTTGTTGGTCCCTGCTAGACTTCAAGGAGCCAAATGCATGGTTTTCTGAGGACCCTGAGTCAGTCTGCAGTCGAGAGAACCTGGGGGAATCAGGTTCAGGGCAAAGCTGGGGATTATGTGTCCTTGGTGATAGTAGCCCAACTATGGCCAGAGTCAGGCACCTGTCCTCAACTGCCGTGTGACCTCAGCTCTCCTGTGTTCTCTGGGACTCAGCCTGGTGAGGATGTAGGGAGCTTAAGTTGTGTTCTCTACACAGAATATTCCATATTAATCGTATTGGGAGCCAGGGGTCTGGGACCGCTGGAGCTAGAACAGAATCACGCAGCTCCTACGTGTTGGGAAGTCTAGCCTGGGGTAAGAACAGGATCTGGGGAAAAGTTCTGTGTTTCCTGAGTACTGCCCCACCTCAGTTTCCACCCAGAGGCCTGTCTCGGGGACACGGGCCTCTCCCAGAGAGGCTAGACAGTGGTCTGGGCTCAGTTGATGGAAGGTGAGGCGTGCCCAGCTCGCAGCCCTTCACTCAGCTCTCCTTCCAGTGAACCAGGAGACAGCCAAGGTCCTCCAGACAGCCTTCCAGAGGGCCTCCTACCCAGACATCAAGGGGGAGAGGTCCATGATGCTCCTTGGCCGAGTCACATATGGTCTGCACAAGTGAGTGGCGGGGCTGGGGCTGAAGGGGAAGGACTTGGGACACCCTGTGGACCCAGGGAGGAAAAACGGCAGGATTGATGATGCTCCGACCTGATGTGCCCTCCCCTGCTTTCAATTTGTCCAAGTGTAGGGGATCCCAGAGCAACTGGCATGAACTCACCTCCACAGCAGCCCCTGTGGGAGTCAGGCCTCGAGAACCTTCCAGCTGGGCTAGAAGGATAAGACAGAGACATAACAAGCACACTGAGGTTTCTTGGCCAGACTGTTCTGACTTGACTGGGATCATAGTCAGGCCCAAGATCAGGCTGTGGGCTTGATTTTTTTTAAACAATCTTTTCTCATTTTACATACCAATCCCAGTTCCCCCTCCCTCCCCCCTTCCCTCTCTTCCCACCTTCCCTCCACTCCTCCCTCCCCCCACCACCCCGCAATCCACTCCTCAGAGAGGGTAAGGATTTCCATGGGGAGTCAATAAAGTCTGACACATCACTTTGAGGCAGGACCAAGGCCCTCACCCCTCACTCTATTTAGGCTGAGCAAGGTATCCCTCCATAGAGAATGGGCTCCAAAAAGCCAGTTCATACACTAGGGATAAATCCTGGTCCCACTGCCAGTGGCCCCACAGACTGCTCAAGCCACACAACTGTCAAAAAGCAGCAGTTAGGTGCCACGAAGGAGGTGGCAGTGTCTTAACTGAATGTGCATTGTTAGGCCCAAGGGCCTCTTCCGTCCTTGTCAAGGGGAGTGCTAACCTTCTCTCCTTCCATACAACTCGGTCCTGATGCTTTTTAAGCTGTGTTTTACATTTTCATGATTGCATCTCCCTAAGAGCCCCCCTTTAACAAATAAGAAAAAGCAGACGGGGGTTAGGCTACACACACTGCAGCAGGCACAACTGAGCCGTAAGCTCAGCTCCTCGGACTCAGCTTTCAATGTGTCTAAGGCCCCAAACCTAGGAAGACACTGTTCTTGGACCTTATCTTTATTTTAAAACCAACGTTCTCTTCCCCAGACCCCTAAAACATACCCAGTACAACGATCAGTCCTATGTTGGAACAGGAACCTGCCCCTCTTTAGAGCCACTAGGGGGTGCTGGCCATGCTGGAATGACACTCTGAGGACACCTACAGGTGGAATGAGAGGGACACAGAGGCAGCCAGGGCTCTGTTTGACCTGGAGTGTCAGTTTGTCTTTCTGTATAATGAGGACAATGACACCCGTGTCCTGTGTCACAGCAAGCAGTGTCCTGGGAATTGTTAAAAGAGGTACAACCTTACCTGGGCGGTGGTGGCACATGCCTTTAATACCAGCACTCAAGAGGCTGAGGCAGGATGATCTCTGTGAATTGGAGGTCACCCTGGTCTACATTGCAAGTTCCAGGACAGCCAGGGCTACACAAAGAAACCCTGTTGAGAGAGAGATGGAGAGAGACAGAGACAGACGACAGACAGACAGACAGGCAGAGAGAGGCTTTAACACATTAGCTGCAGTCCTGACCAGATTGCCCGAGAATAGATTTCATTTCTATGTAAGTGTTGCCCACACAAGCAAGGCTAGATAATGGGGGATTGGGGATTGGCTGTGGCTGAAATCACTGTGTTCAATGGGATTCTTCACCCTGTTGTCTGTGAAGGGAGCAGAATAAAATGTAATGGGGAAGGAAAGGTCTGGGGAGATGGCTCAGTTTGTAAAATGCCTACCACACATGGAAGAGGATGAGTTCAGATCTCCAGCACCCATGGAAAAAGCAAATACAGGGGATGGCATGCACCTGTGTCTTAGTTAGGGATACCATTGCTAAGACGAAACACCAAGACCAAAAGCACTTGGGGAGGAAAGGGTTTATTTTGCTTAATTTCCACATCATAATCCATTAATGAAGAAAGTCAGGGCAGGAACCTAGAGGCAGGAGCTGATGCAGAGGCCACGGAGGGGTGCTGCTTACAGACTTGCTCCTCATGACTTGCTCAACCTGCTTTCTAATAGAATCCAGGACCACCAGCCCAAGGATAGCGTCACCCACAATGGCCTGGGCCCTCCCTCATCAATCACTAATTAAGAAAATGCCCTATGGGCTTACATACAGCCTGGTCTTTTTGTTTGTTTGTTTTGTTTTTCTAGACAGGGTTTCTTTGCATAGCCTTGGCTGCAATCTTATGGAGGCATTTTCTCAGATGAGGCTCCCTTCTCTCTGATGATTCTAGCCTGTGTTAAGTTAGCATAAAACTATCCAACACAACCTGTCAGAAAGATCCCTGGAGCTCACTGGCCAACTAGTCTAGACAATTGGTGAGTTCCAGGTTTAGTGAGAGACCCTTGTCTTCTAAACAATGTTGAGAAGATACCTGACATTGATCTCTGGTTTCCGCATATGCATATACATATGCATGCACCCACGCGAACACACACACCAGATGTGGTGGCACACACTTGGAATCCCAGTACTGGGGAACTGAAGACAGGAAGATCCCTGAGGCACAGTGGCCGGCCAGCCTAACCTAGGAGGTAAGTTCAAGGCCAGTGAGAGACTCTGTCTAAAACCAACAAACAAAAAAGGCAGATGGCACCAGAGGTTGTCCTCCGGCCTCCACATTCATATGCATGTCCACATGAACCTGTATACACAGGAACACACAGAGAGAGAGACACACACAGTCTCTCTCTCTCTCTGTCTCTGTCTCTCTGTCTCTCTCTCTCTCTCACACACACACACACACCAAAGAGAGAGAGAAAAAAATAACAAAAGGCCAAGCAGTAATACCTGGCTTTTCACTGCTAACATCTATCCCAGAGGTCTGTATAATGCAGGCTTTGAGGTAGGGCAGGCCTAACATGAAATTCCAGCTCCACAGAAGCCTCTGAAGTCACGCAAACTCTCTGGGCCACTCTACTTCAGATCGGCACTGCCGCAGTGACCATGTCCTGGCGTGGCTATGAGGATGAAGCCAGGACACACGCACAGATACTCAACAGTTCTTCCCCTCAGAGCACACTTCACATCTGTGGCAGTAGGTGGTTCACAAGGTCTCCCCAACAAGGACTAGGTCCCCCTCATCCATTCACTAGTGTCACTTCCAGGAAGCTTCTGTGTTCATGTCTTATTTGCTATCATAATAAGCAGTGTACATTTGGTGGCTTTAAGCTTATCTTGCAGTTGTAGAACAGGTGTCATTGAGCTACGTTTGAAGGGCTGGCATGAGCATTTCTGAGGTCATAGGGACGTGAGGTACTCTGCCCTGTGCAGTTTCTAGAGGCTGCCCCAGCCTAGGCTTCTGACACCTCGCTCTCTAAGAACATCGGGGCTGCATCCTTGCCCATCTTCCCTGGTCACATGTCTGCTCTTGCCTCCCCTTCCCACTGTCTAACAGTGGGACTTGTGATTAACTTACATCCACCCGGGAGACTTAGAGTCCTTCACACTTTAATGTCCCCACACCTGCATGATCCCCTCTGTGGATTAGGGCGTAATTTTTGAGTGGGGGTCTTTTTCCAGTCTTATACCCTCCCCAGCCTCTTAGGCAAAGTGAGGAGCACCTTTGGGTACTTTTCTGGAGACCCAGGTTCCTGGGCATTTAGCACCAGGACAGTAGGACAGGGCAGGGCCTATTGAGCTTGTGGCGAGGCAGGGACAGCCCCTTCTTGCCCACAGTGCCCTTCCTTACTATCATCTATCCTCATAGCATCCAGATCAGCCACCTGGCCATTGGCAGCAGCCAGGTTGAGCTGGTGGAGGCCAGATCTGTCGATGTCTTCATTCAGAATGCCTCCGCGACCTTCAAGGGGACCCTGAACTACGGCTACAAGGGCGCCTGGGGGTGAGCATTCCCAGTTGCTGTTGAACCACTTGCTGGCTTCTCTGTGACAATAAAGGAGCACAGGGATATTTTAGTGAGGGTGTTGGGCCCTGGTTTTTTGCAGGTTGAACATTGAGCAGTCCGTCGACTTTGAGATTGAGTCAGCCATCGACCTCCAGATCAACACGCAGCTGAGTATGCTGGCTCCTCTGGGAAGGTGGGAGGGACCAGGCTCAGGGATGGACAACCAAAGAGATGGGTGCTCTGAGGCCTCTGGAGGGACAAGCTGGGAAAGCTTGCGGGACAGGAAGCCCAGAGCTGGCCCAGCTTCTGGCTCCCTGACTGCCCATGGGTGCTGGCCGGTAGCCCAGGCTGCCTTCATGGGTGTTGGGTTCTCTGCAGCCTGTGATTCTGGCAGTGTGAGGACTAATGCCCCCGACTGCTCCATCTCCTTCCATAAACTGCTCCTGCACCTCCAAGGCGAGCGCGAGTAAGTCACCATCTCCGGGAACCCCTTCTTTTTCCCCAGTGCTGTTAGTGCGTCCCCTCCTCAGAGATGTCATTTCCAGTCCCTTCCCATTAGTGGGCCCTTAAAACTCAACAACAGCCACAGCTCCATTGCTGAGAATGCTTTATGGGATAAAGAGCGTTCTAAGCTCATTGCACAGAGAGGATCGCAAGGTTCAGAGAAGCCCCAGGATCCCAATCAATAACAAGTGTGGAAAGCGGAGGGGAGCTGGTGTCTGGGCACTGGAGAGAGCCATCTCTCAGCCCTTCAGCAAATGGGTTCATGCATGGATGCAGACTCCAGCATGCCCACATGCATGGAAGGTAAAGGTGTGATAGACAGGAAGTGGGCCCTCCAGGCAAAGCCTACCGTAGCAGTGGGGTTGACACTTTGGTTCCAGGCCTTCTGAGTCCAGTGCTCTCTGCTGTGAAGTGGGGATGCTCATGTCTACTTCCTGAGCTCTCTTGGAGGACTCCGAAGGCAGGGCAGCCCTGGATGCTGCTCAGCATACAGTAGGTGCCCAAAGCATGCACGTGACTACGTGGAGACTCACTGTGATGCTTGGTCCCCTCAGGCCTGGGTGGATCAAGCAGCTGTTCACAAATATCATCTCCTTCACCCTGAAGCTGGTCCTGAAGGCACAGGTAGGTGAAGCCAGACCAGTGTTGAGCCTGGGAACCTGCCTCCCGACTCATTCCCAGTGCATCCGCTCAGACACAGCTAGAAAGAGGTACTGCCTGCCTCTTCTCTGGCCTCTTCGCCTGCCTGATAAACAGCTTGAGCTGTCTACTCCAGGTCTGCAAGGAAATCAACGTCATATCCAACATCATGGCTGACTTTGTCCAGACCAGGGCTGGTGAGTTCTGTCCTCGTGGTTTATTGTGGGACATTGGGACAAACACTCCTTTATGTGACTTTTGTTGACCTGAGAGGCACTTCCTTTTGGAGGTGCAATTTTTTAAGCTGACCTTGCGTAAGACACTGAACCTCTCAGACTCAGTTTCCCTGTTGGTAATAGAGAGGTGATAACAGCATCTTACCCCACAGGGTAGCAAGGAAATTGACTGAAAAACAAATGGGAATTCAAAAAATACAAGACAACAGCTGGGCCGTTGCCAATGCTTATTGTCACAACTAGATTTATCAGCCTCCCGTTCTCCCAAGGCTAAGCGCAGCAGCAACTACGCATTCAGCAGAAAATAATGAATGGTGAGAAGGAGATCTCACCGAGGGGGCTGCAATCTCACCTTACCTTCCCACCAGGCCTAGAGCCATGGGGGAGCTCCCACGAGGCTGTATAACATGGAAGGAACCATTGGGACTGTGGTGCCCTGTAAGGACATTCCTACGTCACTGGAAGGAACAGAGAGAGAGGACTGGATACTGTAAGGATTGGGCAGTCCTGTCCTGTCTGGTACCAACAGACAGAGAGCCACGGTTAGTGACCTACTTCTCACCAACAGTCAGCTTCTAGCTAAGCAGTCCTCCTAGCCCTGTTTTACTAACGATGACTGGTTTATAAGCCGACAGGACACTCCCCACACTCCAAGCAAGAAGTAGAGGAGAGGATTCAAACAGCTGGTCCTTTAGCAATTGATCACTGGGCCTGGCCACACAGTCCTTGCTCCCTGAATAAGGGCAATAAATGCAGCGAAGCTCCAGGTCAAGTGGGGACCTCTGAAGGATGAGTTAGGAGGGGAGACCTCCACACAGCCCCAGGTGTCCTGGGCAGCATCCTAGCCTTCTGTCCAGGATGCAGAGTAGCCACACAGTGTGGGAGAGCCGGCTGCCTTCCCCACCACTGGGCAAACCTGGATTAGGAGCCTTCCTGCTTCTGTGAAACACGGGGTGGTCCTGTCCGTCAGGGAGAAGTGGAGGTGGGACAGAGACACAGAGCTCAGCTGGGCTGTGAGGCCAGGGTTCCATACCGACTAGCGGGGACCAGTGGCTATAGAGCCCCTGGGGACTGCAGATGCATCAGTGGTTTTTGTCAGCTGTAGCCCCCTCTTGGATGTGGGAGAAGATTAAGAAGAAAGATTAGAATCGTTCACAGTGTTGCAAGCTCGCTCGCTCACACGTTGGCACAAATGAATTAAATGAACACAGCCCTGAGATAGGTGCCATCCTCAGAGGTGAGGACAAGGGTCCCTAAGAGGGTTAGGTCATCATCAGCTGCTGCCACTCCCAGTTTGAGTCTGGGGTTACAGCCTGCGCCTGAACTCTGAACCCTTCTGCCCCAAGGCCTTCCTCAGCGTGAAGCTGCCCAGACAGACAGTCGCTGAGAGAAAAGAGTAGAATAGGGTCCACCCTTGGTTCTGGGACTGTTCCACAGAGGGGAGCTTCTCTCTGAAGCACTTAGGAGCAAAGAACCCCTCAACCAGGGCCAGCCCCATCTACAGGTCCATCTGACCCCTGCTTCCCCACAGCCAACATCCTCTCAGATGGAGACATCGGGGTGGACATTTCCTTGACAAGATCACCCGTCATCACGGCCACCTACCTTGAGTCCCATCATAAGGTAGGCACATTAAAGGGGGCAGGACTTCTCCTGTTGTACTCTCTTGGGTTTGGTCCTTACCCTCCACTTCCTTCCCCTAACTTTTATTCCATGGAAGTCAAATGTCCCTCATTACACCTCTATAAGACATTTTATAACATGGACAGAAAAGCAGGACCTTGGTCCATGTGCCCCATACCCTGATCAGCACTGACTCCATTACAAAATGTTTATTTGCCTTCTGGCCTCCCAAACCCTAGCCACTGCCCCCATAGGATCTGACGAAAACCCTGGGCTCCTATGACCTGAGACATGGGTCGTACTATTATAACAGAGACCCAAGAGAACAGCTTGACGCTCACAGCTAATCAGCCTCCTCGGGGAGCGGCCTGGGGGTTCTGGCCGATGCAGATGTGTCTGGCCGATGTGTCGGTGTGCACAACACAGCTGTATTGTGACTGAATACTGCACCCACTCTTTTCACACCCTACGGGCCTGGCCTTAATTAGATGGCCATCTAGTTGAGAAGGTCATTCCATGGAACTGTGAACCTGACTAAGGCCTGGGTGTTACAGAACTCTGAGAGTCACCATCTCTCCAAGGGGGCTTGTCCCTGGGAAAGTGACCAAAAGGAACACTTCAGGAGGGTGTGGATGCCCATGAAGACCCTCCACCACATGTGGTTGGCTGTTGTCAGTGGGCGCGAACTGCTAGTGGCTCATCTTCCTCACTCTGTTGGCTGGGGCTAGTGGCCATGGACTGTCAGCTCCCTGAAGGCACAGGGGTGGTAGCCAGGGTAGGAACATAGAGACCACGGTCCAGCTGCTCTGACTGCCATCTTTGGTGGAGTGCCAGCCTGGGAAGTGGTGACCAAGCCCACCTGACGCCTCACCCTGTGCTAGGAGCCTATCGGACACTTTAGCTGCAGCCGCTGAGTGCAGGTGTTCCTCAGTTTCCCCATCTGTCTTCGACAAGATGCTTTGCCTTCCAAAGCTCCGCTCTACTCCCTGAGCCCGGCTCCTGAGCCTGGCAGGGCTAAGGAGAAGAGCACCAAGTATACCAGTTTCTTCCAGGGCCATTTCATCTACAAGAACATCTCCGAGGTGCGCCCCCTCCCTTCCTTCTCACCCACGCTGCTGGGGGACACCCGAATGCTCTACTTCTGGTTCTCTGAGCAAGTCCTCGACTCCCTAGCCAAGGTCGCCTTCCAGGATGGTCGCCTCCAACTCAACCTGGCAGAGGCAGAGCTCAGGGTAAGGGGCAGGTTGGACAGCTGGGACAACCATGTGTGTGAGGGTCTACATGCATTCATCCCCACCCAGGGTTGGGGAGAGCCTAAAGGGAACTTTGGGTGTCGGTCAGAGGAGCCATGAACCACAGAAGCTGCAGCTATAATATGTATTCTAGCATTGTTTTGGTGCCCACTATGTGTGGTGTAAAAGAGTCACTGATCAATGAAACAGTAGACAGGCAGATGTAATTACAGATATTTTTGGCACATCGTGGTTATGCAAATTACCTGCTGTTAGCATTGCTGCTGCTGCCATTTTTGTTGCACTGGCTGCAGGTGAGTAGGGTTGCCACTCTGTGTATGCAAAAGCGTTCAGCCAAAAATAAGAAATCCAAAGAAGCCTGAGAGGATAGGTAGCTTATCCTTGACAGCTCAAGAGGTGACTCACAAGCCAGCACCTTCCACGGCTGCTTAGCTGGCTTACAGCCCACACCTGCCTGTGAATTAATGGGCGGGGGGGACTGGGCTCCTACAGGGAAGACAGCAAGGCCCCACAGCCTGGGTGTCACAAGCCTCCAGCTAGGTCAGGATTTCTTATACTATACCCTTCCCTGATCTAATCTGGGGGTTGAGTTTCAGGAGGGGTCCAATCCAGGACGTTGCACCCCAACTCTGAAGTGTCTTTCTGAGGAGTAACCCCACCCTCAATCACCTTTCTCTTGTAGGCAGTGCTAGAGACTTGGCACTTCAACCCTAAGCGGGAAATTGTTCCGGAGGTAAGTTCTTATTACTTGGGGTTTGGCTTATGCACCCCGATCCTGCCCCTACTTCAGGAGCTCCCCTATCCCCAGCCAGTCTCAGCAATGGGGACACACATATGAGCAAGGACAAGCTCCTGGGTGTCCAGTCTGAGCTAAGGCTGTCTACCTATCATCTCATTTGGAACTTCATAGAGCCCCGAGAGCCCGACACTGTAATGAGCGCCATTCTCCCACTGGACAGCCTAGTGAATGACAGGGCTGCCTGCGAGCCATGATGACTCTAAAGATTATATCCCGTACCCCTGCTCCATACCGAGTCCACAGGGTGGAGGGTCAGGGGGCCTGGACATTAGGCGGTGACTAGTCACTACTGACTCTGGACCCAGCCTCAGTGTGTGCTCTCTGAACATCACAGCTTTCCCTCTGCTGAGCGGTGATGTCTAATAAACCCGTTTCTCAAGGCAAGGCCCTAATCTTGAAGAGACCAAAGCCCTGTCTGGGTAAACTCCTCCAGCCTTCTCATGGACTCACTCCCCACCTGTTGGAGGGAGGCCGCTTGTTTGTTCTGGACACCCAGAATCAAAATAATCACACAGAAATTGTATTAATTAAATCACTGCTTGACCCATTAGCTCTAACTTCTTACTGGCTAACTCTTACATATTAATCTAACCCATTTCTATTAATCTGTGTATTGCCACATGGCTGTGGCTTACCAGGTAAAGTTCTGTCTGCCTCTGGCAGGGCTACATGGCTTCTCTCTGACTCCGCCCTTCTTTCTCCCAGCATTCAGTTTAGTTTTCCCCACCTAGCTAAGTTCTGCCCTGCTATAGGTCCAAAGCAGTTTCTTTATTCATTAATGGTAATCACAGCATGCATACAGAGGGAAATCCCACTTCACCCACCCACTGTGGTGGTTGCTTGGGTATTTTCACACCACCCTAAATTTTCTAGGTGCTCTCCCAGCTTCCTGCCCCCTCCCTTTCCACAAACTCAGTAACTCTCTGTAACTGCTTCACCCAGAGTGGCCCCAACAGAGCTCCCTTCTGCTGCTGTCCCAACTCACCCCCTCCTGCTCCTCCTTGGGTGTCTTCCAGGCCTAGCAGCGCCATCATGACATCCACGCTACTGTAGAGTTCGTCTGTCCACTTCTCTTGGTTCCCATTCCCAACCCCGGGCCCAGCTACTGTGGGGGTCTCTGCAACCTCAACAGGAACAGGCTGCAGAGAGATGAGCGGCGGGAGGCAAGACAGTTCAGTTCAACACAACTCAGTAGCCGTTGTTGGTACAAACTTCTGGAGTCTGTCCCTGAGGGTTTATTTTAGGCATCTTCAAGCGTAGCACAATCTAGTGGAAACTATTCTGCTGCTAATTAACTCAATTCCACGCGCACAACAAAGCATACATAAATCTCCTTGAGCGAAGTAAGTTAAACCCAGGCCAGAAGAGGCTTGGTTCTGTAAATTGAGGGGGAAAGCACGATGTGGTATGTATTTATGTTAAATGTTCAGCTCAGGAAGTCCTGCACCTTGCCAGACAGAATCACAAATGCATCCTTCAGTCCTGGCTTTCACGGATTGCGCTTTGCTCCGTTTACTTCCTGTGTGGCTACTATCGTCGCTGCTGTTGTCTGAGGACAGGGCTTCACCATATGGAAGGCTCGTGCTAGCCTTAAATTTTGCGTGTAGCCGAGGCTGCTCTCAGGTTTTTGACCTTGCTGCCGCTGGGATTGCAAGTGTTCACCACCATGCTTGGGCCCTCCTCGTCTGCACCTCTACGCCACTTGAGCCATGTGGTTTCCTCCATGTGGTTTCCTTTGGCGAGGGTAGTCTCAGTATTTCTCCCACAGACAGGAAATGGCTTGCTCCCAGCTGTGCTCCTCACCAGTTTCAGAGACCACCAAAGCTCAGGGACGCGCGCACCTCAGTGCCAAACCCTCTACAGTGTCTCGGGGCTTCGCTGCGTACAGCTTCACCCCTCAACTGAGTCCCAGCTTCACTTCTCAGCTGGGTCCCCGGAAAGCCTGTCTCCAGAGCCTAGGATTGAGTTCAGCTTTGTGTTAGGTAAAGCTTCTTATTTGGGGCACTCACTGGCCTAGTGGAGCATTTGGGAGAAGCTGCTGGCCCAGTCCCATTGGCTGCCGGTTCTACAGCTCGGCTCAGCTGACCAGCCCCCTGCCTTCCTTGCGTGAGCAAAGCTCCACCCACAGGGCCTTTGCTGGCTCTTCCGTCCTCCCTCCCCCTTCCCCCACCTGATTCTTTTCCGTCTATGGGGTGGGCCTCTCCCACCTCCTGGTCTAAGTCAGATCCTTTGTCCAAGACTCTTGTACCCTGGGCCTGGTCCCTCTCCCCTTTCACATACTCTAATTGTAATTGTACGCTTCGTTTGGGGATTCTAGAACGAGTGCTGGGCTTTGCTGGTAGAGACCAGGTGTGTTTGGCTCTCTGCTTGAATCCAGTTCCTGATCAGAGCTGAAGTTAGTAAGGTTACCACAAATATCATTAGAAACAACAGCAGGCTGTTAAAGTCGTCCCCCCCCCCCCCCTCTCTCTCTCTCTCTCTCTCTCTCTCTCTCTCTCTCTCTCTCTCGTGTGTGTGTGTGTGTGTGTGTGTGTGTGTGTGTGTGTTGTGTTTTCTAGACAGGGTTTCCCTGTGTAGTTCTGACTGTCCTGGAACTCGTTCTGTAGACCAAGCTGGCCTCTAACTCAGACTCACCTGCCTCTGCCTTCTGAATGCTGGGATTACGAGCATGTACCACCATATCAGGCTTAAAAAAAGGCAACCCTCCCACCCCCCCCACCCCCCCAAAAAAAACCACCTCTTTATTCTTGTCGTCACCTCTACTGGGTCCCCAGTAGGACCAGCTCTCGGCTCTGTATGTTGGCGATCTCATTTATTCCCCACTGTTGTCACCCCTATTTCACAGATCAGGAAAAGTGAGGCCCACAAAGCTAAGTGACTGTGTCCCTCTCATGCCCCTGGAGGTGGCAGAGAAGCAGCAGTATTTGCTGTCCCCCATACAGATAACAAAACCGAGGGCCTGAGGGGGGGCAAAAGTCTTAACTTATTCTAATTTTTAACGTATACTTACTTCCATGTATGTGAGTGTTTTCCCTGCATGTTTGTATGTCTGCCACATATGTGCCTGGTGCCCACAGATTTCAGAAGAGGGAGTGAGATCCCGTGGAATGGAATTACAGACTGATGTGAGCCCATGTAGGTGCTAGGAATCAGGTCAGGGTCCTCTGGAAGAGCAGCCAGCTCTCTTAACTGCTGAGCCGGTCTCTCCAGCCAAACGCTAATGTCTTGCCGTGTCACTGTTAAGTGAGTATTGAGGTGCAGCTCAGAGCCTGAGCCACTGCCCCAAGCTGTTTATACTCACCCCGGACTCCCGCCAGTCTGATCCCTCCAGCCTCTGAGGGCAGTAACCACAGCCCTTCTGATGGTTTCTTCTGTTCCATGGGATCCCCGTCTCTCCACAGCTGTTCAGTGGCTTCCTCACTAGCCCCAGCCGAGCCACCGTCCACTGCCCGAGGAGGCCCACAATCTCCTGCCAGAACAAAGGTGTCGTGGTCAGTTCTCCTGTAGTGATGGAATTTATCTTCCCACACAAGGATGGGCAAGATTCCGTAGCTCACACTTTTGAAGAGGTGAGATGGGTGCAGGGGTTTGGAGCACCGGCCCCCGTCTAAATCTATCGATTCTTTCCACCACCTCTGCCGGGATTCACTGTTTCCTACCCATGGCTCATGTTCATCGAAGCTGTGGGACCTGAGCCAGGAGGTGGTCGACAAGATGTTCCAGCTTTACTGGTCCTCCCCTGAGCGGAGCACTGACACACAGATATTTGTCATTTAGGTCTCAGACTGTCACCATCTGCCTCTGTCCGCATCCTCTCAGATCATATGGATTTCCTGTTTCCCATGTTGTGGGTTTTAGGAAAAAAGCATAGTGTGTGTACATGCTGGCCTTGTCGCCAAGAATCCCATGTAAGGTCAGGGGTGGCACCACAATCAAGGACACACTGGCATTTCTCCTTGTGTCACAGCCACATAAAACAAGGCCAGGACTGGTGACCAAGCCCCCTCTGAGTGGCTACATTTCATAAACTCAGAAACATGAGCGTGGATGCTAGGATAGTTGTAATGAAGGCGCTGAGGGTTAGTCTGGTTTCCTCAGTGTTTTCTAGTAGCTCAGTCTCTAAAGATAGCAGGCAGGATGTCTACTCCTATAATCTCACTGTTGGAAGGCTAGGCTAGGACTGTGCATTAAAGATAATCCTGGGCTAACAGGGGACCCTGACTGGGAAAAAAACCACACCCCCAAATCAAAAAATACCCCCCCCAATCCTAAAGGCAAAAGTAGTGAAGCCCATCACAGAAATGCTGACATTTGAAAGAAGAAGCTCAATGACACACAGGCCCAGGGCCCAGGACCGCACCCCATCTCCATGGAGACAGATGGTTTCCTTCTGACAAGTTCCTCAAAAACAGCAACAAACTAACTCCTTAGTTAAATGCTTTAATCTCATAAAAGTACTTCAATTAGGCCAAAGAGACGACTCAGTTCAGTTCTTGGGACCCACACAGCAGAAGGAGAAAATCAGCGGGTGGGGGTTACTCTCTGGCCTGCCACGTTCATAATGTCCTACACACGGACGAACACACACCAAATAAACAAAAACGAGATGAAATTTTACACGTTTGATGCACTTGTGCACACATACACACACGCAGACACACAGACACGGACACAGACACGCACACAGACACACACACAGACATACAGAGAAATACACACACACAAAGACACACAGAGAAATATGCACACACAGACACAGACATACACAGACATGCACACACACAGGCACACAGAGAAATATGCGCACATACACACATAGACAGACAGACATGCACACAGACACACAGAGACACACAGAAATACACACACAGTGACACAGAGAAATACACACACAGACATACACAGACATGTACACACACAGGCACACAGAGAAATACGCACACAAGCATTTCCAACTCACTCCTTGTTCTTAATGCTGGGGCTCCTGACCAAGGGAACAGTCCTGGAGATGCAGCTATCCAGGGTTCTGGATCTCCAGAGTGTGAAAATGCAAACACAGTGGCTGCTTGCAGAGGATGCCTCAGCTCTCCTGAAGGATGGCTATGCTTTGGAGGTGGGGGATAGAAGCGGTTTGCGAAAGTCTTGGTGATTGGTCATTTCAGACCTACCAGGAAGAAGCGGTTGGGTGTGTGAACAGGACCAGGGTCCTACATCCAAAGCCACAGGTGCTGGGCAGCTTTCTTCAGTTTTGCCTTTTCAATCCCCTCCTCTGCTGTGGAACTCTGGATCTGTGCGTCCTTGGCAGATGCTCCCTGACAGAACTCCTCCAGCCTTATCCCCACCCCACCCCCGCCCCGCTTCCTCTGTGTTCATGTGGTACATTCATATGTATGTGCTCCTGTGTGTACACGTGTGTGCACACCCAGATGCTGGAGGTGGCACTGGGTATTTTCTCTACAGCTCTGCGCCATTTTCTTCCTTTTCTTTTGGTGGTTTGTTTTGGTTTTTTGAGAAAAGAGTCATACTATATGGCTCTGGCTGGCCTAGAACCCAGAGATCTGCCTGCCTCTGTCTCCAGAGCACTAGAGTTAAAAGTGTATGCCACCACACCTGGCTTGTATCTTATTTTTTTTGAAGCAGGGTCTCTCACTGAATCTAGAGCTTGCAAAGATAGCAGGCCCCAGAGATTCTCTTAGCTCTGCCCTCCCAGGTGCTGGGATTAAAGGCGCATGCTACCACCACCCAGCTCCAGGCCCTGCTTTGAATGTGGGAGCCAAGGATCAAACTCTGCTCCTCATGTTTGCTCTCCAAGCACTTCACCAACTGAGTCACCTCCCCAACAGCATCCCCAAATTTTGTTTTGTTTTGTTTTTCGAGACAGGGTTTCTCTGTCGCTTTGGAGCCTGTCCTGGAACTAGCTCTTGTAGACCAGGCTGGCCTCAACCTCACAGAGACCTGCCTGCCTCTGCCTCCTGAGTGCTGGGATTAAAGTCATGTGTCACCACCTCCTGGCTTTTTCCTGTTTTGTTTTGTTTTTATAAATGCCATTGCTTTATAGGATGTATTTGATGCAAAAACGTCTCATATTGCCATCTTAGTTAACTCTCTAAAATAGTTTCTTTTAGTTCTTTTCTTTGAAGTCCTTTTCTGCTCTCCGGACACCACAGAGGCTTTTTATCCTGTAAATTTATGTTTTCTTTCGTCATTCATGTTTGTGTTTTATCTCCATTTGCAGTGCTGAGGATGGAACCTGGGGCAGGCCAGGCAAGCAGTCTATCACTAAGCTATGTCTCCAGCCTTCCATTAGTTTTCAGAAGACCAGTGGCTCAGCCTGCTCCCATTGTTCCTCAGGACCCCTGCTCCTCATGCCTCTCTGTGCAGGGCAGAGAGTAGAGAGCTCTGCTTCCAGGAGGGCCCGGCTCAGAGCTTCTTCTTTCTCTCCCCAGGATATTGTTGCTACCGTTCAGGCCTCCTACTCCAAGAAAAAGCTCTCCTTAAGCCTTGTGGATTTTCAGTATGTCTTCTGGCTCGGGGGAAAAAGGGTGGACTCGGCAAGCATGTCTTGACCCTGTGATGTCAAGCCCGGGGCTAGGACCTGGGTGGGGTGGTGGGGGTCTGTGGCTGGTTCCTTTGAGAACTTAGGAGCCCTCCCTAGTGTCAGCATCGGAAGGGAGAAGAATCACTGTGGAGAGAGGGTCTGGCCTGGCCTGACCCGTGCGAAGGCTGGGTGGCTGGGAGGCAAATAGAGAGAGAGGGTTCTGAAGGGTAGAGGCCTTGGGCATAAGAGAGGAGCACAGAGAAAGGAAGATGCTGTGGTTCCAGTCCGAAGTAGGACTAGATTTCCACCCCCTCCTTTTCTCTTTGTGTCTGTGGTTGGGTGCTGAGGATGAAGCTGGAGGCCTTTGGTGTGCTAAGCAAGTGTTCCACGGATGAGTTATGCTTCACGCCATTGCTTTTTTGAGACAGGATCTTGTTGTATATCCCAGGCTGTCTAGGAAAGAGTGCTAGGTTATGGGTATATGTCAACATGTTCGACTAATATGAAGTCGTTCTAACTTTCCATTTCCTCCTCCTTTCTCTTGTTTCAGGATTAAACCAAAGACTACCTCCAACATGGCTGAGGTAGGTAGTCTTGGAAGAAATAAGTTCTGGGGGAAAGCAGGTGGAGGATGTAAAAAAAAGGGGGGGGGCAATATAACTCTTCTGGGTCTCTTGTGTAACTTTTCTCCTGCTCTCTGCCAGAAGGAACATTGTTTTTACAGAAATGGGATTGTTCGGGGGAGACTTAAATTAGAAGGCAGGGGAATGCTGGATAGGTAGCCTCTCCTGGAGGCCAGTTTCCCTTCTGTGGAATGGGATAACAGCCATAGCCTAGAAGGGGCCTCTGGGAAGGAGCCGAGCGTCTGGGTTCAGATGTACATTCTTATGGGCTGTGAATGAGTGCGTGTTGAGGCTTTGTGGCCATCTGCCTCATGGTCACCTCTGTGATCTGAAGAGCATTCACCATGGGCCTCTGATCGACAGAGCTCCAAGTCCATCCAGAGCTTCCTGCAGTTGGTGGTCTCTACAGTAGGCGTCCCCGAGGTCATGTCTCGTAAGTGTGGGGCCCAGGAAAGGAGGGGTGGGTGTCTGGCTTTACCTTGTTCCCACTTCTAGATTGTTCATTGCAGAGAGCCCTCCCAAACAGAGCCTGAAGTACTTCTCTCAAACCACTGGGTGTCTGCAGTCTCTTTCCAGGTGGCACTGTGTAATGCGGTCAGATCCACAGACCCCTGATTCTGGCTCTCACTGACAGCATTGTCTCTGCCTCCTCACTGTTGGCTAAATCCACTTTAGGAACCCAGTTCTCAGCCAGCTGTGGTGGTGCACACCTTTAATCTCAGTGCTTGGAAGGTAGAAGCATGTAGATCTTCTTGGGCTTGAGGTCAGCCTGGTCTGAATAATGAGTCCCAGGACACTCAGGACTATGTAGAGAGACCTTATCTCAAAAGAGCAAAAGATAAAATAAAAATAAGAACACAGGTCTCCCAGTGGCAACTGGATATGTCAGGAAAAAAAAAAATCCTGACAGCTGGAGGTAGCCACTTAGTGGGAGCCCAGGGTAAACCTCAGTTTCCCTTCCTATAAAATGAGATTTACTGATCCCCAGATTACCTGCGAACCCTGGCATTGTAGGATCTCTGTTCGTTTGTAGCGGCTCCAATGGTAGCCTCTCACACAGGGGTGTGTAGAAGACACCTTAAAGGAGGCCCTGTGAGGAACTGTGTTCTCGTCCACACAAGGAGGCATAGTCGGCTACACCCTCACTCTGAATATCTGCTGATCTACACGTCTTTGGTAGACACAGAAAGAAGAGAAACTATGTGTCTGGTCTCTTTCTCAGCCTCAGTTTCCCCCACCAATATGGTTATGCTAAAGCTATGGGAACACTGGATATGATGGTGCAGGCCTGTCGTGACATCTGTCTGGGAGGCCAAGGCAGGAGGAGGATCGCAAAAGGAGCAAACCCCTGTCTGGGTTATGGAGCAAGTTCAGGCATTGCCTGAGCAACTTAGTGTGACCTAGGAGAGAGAGGGAGACCAGTACTGTGAGGCCCCAGGTTCAATCCCAGTACTCTAGAAACTAGAAAATAAATGAATCACAGACAGAGGAATAGACGGAGAGATTTTCTGTGTGGCTGCAAAGTACTGAGAAGCTCCGGGTATGAGGAGTGACGACTAGGGAGAGGCAGCTGCAGCAGGGTGGCTGAGAGAGGCTCACAGAACACCATCAGTGCCAGCCTTTCCCTCTGGGACTACCTAGATGCTCCAACCTGGGCCTGGGGCTGGGTCCTGCTTCCCCAAAAGAGCTGACTTGGCTCCCTCCCCTGCCTAGGGCTGGAGGTGGCCTTGACAACCCTCATAAACAGCAAAGGCCTGGACCTTTTCGACATCATCAACCCTGAGATCATCACTCGTGATGTGCGTATGGAGTCGTCCATAGCCCCATCTCTTGGACAGACAGTCAGATAATGTTCACATTTGATTTCTATTGCTGGGATAAAACACTGGCCAAAAGCAGTTCGGAGGAGGAGAGCTTGATTTCAGTTTACAGCCCATCACAGGGGGACGTCAGGGCAGGGACTTGAGGCAGAAACCCTGGAGGGATGCTGTTTGCTGGGTCTCTCAAGCCCATGCTTAGGTAACTGTTTTACATAGCCCGGAACTACCCACCCAGTGCTGAGCCAACTTACATCAATTAACCATCAAGACAGTGCCCCACCCCCTACCCAGACATGTCCACATGCTAACCTGATCTAGGCCAGTCCTGGGTGAGATTTCTCTCAGATGACTCTAGACTCAGAGTGTTTGGTAGCTACTAGAAAGCATCTCTCTCCTGGTGGCTCAGGAGCCAGCACAGCCTGCCCCTGTCTCCTGCAGGGCTTCCTGCTGCTGCAGTTGGACTTTGGCTTCCCAGAGCACCTGCTGGTGGACTTCCTACAGAGCCTGAGCTAGGAGGCATGGCAGGGCTGGGATCAGAAGCGTGTGCCCAGCTTACAATGGGACCAGAACATCCGAATGCTGGCATCTCTCGTGTGTGGCTCAGAGAGGGCAAGGAGATGGGGACTGGATCCCTGCTTCCCCAGTTATTAAGGCTGCTGCCATTAAATGCTCTGTGCAGGATCTGAGAATGTCCTTCTTGGGAAGAGGAACAAGGGGGCAGAGGATGGGAGGGACATATCTTAACCATTATGCCCATGTGTCGAGCCAATCTGTGACAGCGCCCTGTGATAGGTGCCCCTGCTTGCAGCTCTCCAGAGCCAGCCTCTGTGGAATATGTTGACATCGCCCCCACCCTCTAGCAACTGCTTTCCTAGCTCACATGGTGTGTGTGCACTGCGTGTACTACCCTTGATTCAGACTGGAAGCCCGAGGGACACCAAGTGGCCAAGGCATATATAACACACCCATCCGTTTCCACAGCATCAAGGCGCATACTCCATCTGGATACAGGGTAGGGAAGGTAACATGCTGGGGGATGTGAGGAGTTCAGAGTCTGGCTGGGCAGAATGCCACAATGACAGACTTGTCACATTGATACCCCGGGGTGCCACAAAAGTAGGAGGGACCCCACCCGAGATATCATCAGGGTCCGAAGAGGAAGCACTCCATTCTAGCAGGTGTCCACTCCTCCTACAGGGTACAAAGAAAGTTCCGATTGGCTAAGCACTCAAGCCCTGACTGAGTTACTTTGTAGCAGGTTTTCATACCAGGGAAGATCACATCCAGGGTGGAAGCCATACCTGAACATACACCTTCATCTTCTAGGAGTCAGGGACAGAGGGGCTACTTAAGTCACATCTTAAGGGCTGAGCAGGAATTTAACTAAGGAGCCACATGAAAAGGGGTGCTAGAGCCAGAGGGGTCATGAGGGGTCTAGAAGCATTCGTTCACTCCCTAACTTAGCGACACAGCAATCGCTTCGTTCCCTGGCCTCAGCATTGTTGTCATGCTGATTGCTCTGCAGAAGCCAACGACTGGACCTAGATCCCTGGGCACATGTGTCCCAAAGCCACACACTGGTCAGGGAAGAGAATCTCCCATCCTGATCCCTCACCCCCCAAGTGTGAGGGTTGACAGCCTTTTGTTCCCCACCATCAAAGCTCCCATGCTCTCCTCTGACTAGCTTCCTTCCTGAGTCCAAATGGAGCTCCTGACTCATCCCCTGTGCCATGTGGTTCCCACACGGCAGGGTGGGGGAGACGGAAAGCCAAGTGGATGGGAGAATCCAAGGTGGTAGGGAGCAAAGGCCTTTGTAGAGGTCTGGCTTCCCACAGAAGAGGAAGATAGGGCCTCCGGATAGGTAAATCAATTCAACTTTAATGCCAAACAGAAGGTTCCCTGGGCAGACTTCTAGCCTCCCATCCTCCCTGCCCCTAAGCTCTAGTACAGAGGGTTCTTCCATCTCCATCGTGGAAGGTTTTCTCTGGGCATGGCCACTACCCTGACCCAGGGGGATGGTTTGTCCTACCGTCTCACACCCCCCAGAACACACATATTGAAAAGTGGAGTCTTGGGCTGGAGAGATGGCTCAGAGGTTGAGAGCACTGGCTGTTCTTCCAGAGGTCCTGAGTTCAATTCCCAGAAACCACATGGTGGCTCACAACCATCTATGAGATCTGGTGCCCTCTTCTGGTGGGCAGATATACATGCAGACAGAACATTGTATACGTAATAGATAAATAAATTTAAAAAAAAAATCACCAAAAAGAAAAGTGGAGCCTTTGGGAAGCAATTGGCCACTTAAGAGGGATTTGTGCATTTTTCAAGAGTCTTGGCTGAAGGGTCATGAGCTCCTGATCAATCGGGAATGGACTGGTGACCCCCAGAACAGACCGTCAGAAAGCTGGGTCACCCTTGTCTTCTGTCCCCTCCATTTGTGCCTCTTATGCCTGTTTTTTTTCTACTGGGAGTTGATGTAGTGTGATACCCTTTCTGATACCACAGTCTAAGACAACTGTTCTCAACCTGTGGATCGTCGGGAAATGCATATTTCCAATGGTCTTTGGAACTGAGACACTGCTCAGTAGCAAACTGCAATTCCGTAGGAGCAACAAAATAATTTTATGGCTGGGGGTCACCACAGCATGAGGAACTGTGTTAAAGGGTCACGGCATTAGGAAAGTTGAGAATCACTAGTCTTTCCAGCCTCTAGAAAATGCTATGAAGTTTACTGTGAGTCAAGTGTGTATGCATTTGTGACTCAATGTGTCCATCATGTGTGCAAGTGTGTATGTGTGTTTGTACCTGCATGTAGAGGGAATTCCAGGCTTTACAACGTTGTCCTCTAGGGCAGAAACACCAGTTAGAAGCCAGTGAAACAAACTTCTCCCTTAAGGGCCCCCCAAAAGCCTAAGGCCTTCCCTTAAAGCCATGGAGCAAAACCAGGAGAGCTTGCCACCTAGGCAGATCCCCTCCCCTGCTCAGAACTCCTTGCATTGCTAAGGGCATTTTGAAGTCCCTTAGAATGTCACTCTTGCAAGCCCCACCCTTGCTGGAACCCTGGAACGCATCCTTGAGCCATGGGGGCAGATGTAGCCCCCAGTATCCTCTGTCATTGCCGAACAAGTCTCCAGGTCTGTTCTGGGGGCTGGGGGCCACTTACAGCTCACCAAAAGGTGCCAAGAGATCATGTAGCAGTATCAATGGTAGCCCAGAGAGCAGAGGCTTGTCAGAGCAGAAAGAAAACAGCCAGACTTTCTCACAAAACTACCCCCTCACCCCACGCCCAGTCCAGAAGCTCTGCATGGGCTGACCGCTAAAGATCTGAACAGCAGTGGCCCAGGCCGGACCCAAGGGACCCTTCTTACCTCCTTGGCGTGTGGGGACCCATTTGCCTTACAGTCACCCGAGGAGTATTTTTTTTAAAAGAAGTATTATATATATTTATGCCAGAAGAGGGCATCAGATCCCACTAGAGATGGTTGGGTGCCACTATGTGGTTGCTGGGAATTGAACTCAGGATCTCTGGAGGAGCAGCCAGTGCTCTTAACCTCTGAGCCATCTCTCCAACCCCCCCCCCCAAAGAAATACTTTTATCTGTAAGTCTCCAGTAAACTGTATTCTGTCCACGCTTGGGTCTGTTCACCTTTCTCCATTTTCCTATCACCTTGGGCCAGTTCTCATATACAGAATATAGCCATGTAAGCTTCGCCACAGAAGGACCGTGTACACTTTGGCCAAAGGAATCTGGTGTTGATGGAGGTCTCAGGCTATTGGTTGGAGTGTTGCGAGAACTCTTTCCCTGGGGAGATATGAACAACGCCTATCCCTTCCTCCTGAACTCCCAACACAAACCAAAGTCCTGTTTTGTCACATTCACCATGCAGAACCGACAAGTTTATTGGGTTTACTTACAGAGCACTGGTGACCCCAAAGCGGCACTGCAAAAATCTTTACCCAGGATGGATGATGGCTTCCCCATAGCTGCACAGAAAAAGCCTTCTCTCCTAGTTCTCCCCAGTCTTTCCCCTTCTAGAGACCTCAAGCAATTAGGGTAGAATTTCCTGCAAGTGGCTGGGAGGAGTGACCAGAAACTCAGGTAAAGGTTCAATGACTTTCCCTGTATCTTTCTGGTCTCATAAAGATGGCAGCACTTTGGCTCATAAGATAAAGACTTATAACACAAGCAGAACAGAGGGAGTGGGAAAACAGTTTTTCCCAAACCCTCCTTAGTAGACCTCATTCTACAGTAGTGAAAAGGGTACTAGGTTCAAGATCCAGTTCTCACATGACCTCTCTGGATCTTCTCCTTGTGGTTAACAAGATGTTAACCTCTGTCCTGCCCCCCTCCATGGGGCTTTGTGGGTTTAAGTACATCTAAATACAGCCTGAGTTTGTCTCTCTGGGTCGCGGCTAATTGTCTGTGTCCATGACACCCCTCTGTCAGCACGGAAAGGCAACAGGGAACGGCTGGAGAAATAGGAGCTGCGTCCTACTGTTGATGGTAGTTCCTTTCACACATACAGCAGACATCCTGCCATGTACCACAGGTCGGGACAACCTCTCCCATCTGACAACAGGAAACAGAGGCTCGCTAAAATCAAGGCGTTAGAGGTACACCAGGCAGGGGTGGGAAAGTTGGGAGTGACATCCAGGTAATCACTGAAAAATAACGATACCTGCTCTGCCCATCAAACACTTTCTACATTTCTGGCTTGGAAGGGAGGAGGTTAGAGGTCACAAGAATTCAAGACCCAAAGGAGGAGAAGGAGGAGCTAGAAATAGAAGGGCTTCTTAAGTTTCAGGTACAGGTTACACCTGCTGTAACTTCTGGTCCTCCATTCTCACGGAGGAATGGGAAGGTGCTACTGTCATTGTCTGCCACCAGGCAGGTACCAGAGCTGAGACTCAGGAGTTAGGGTTTTTGGTCTACGGCAGTGGTTCTCAACCTATGGGTCGCGACCCTTTTCGCAGAGGTCGATATATATATATATATATATATATATATATATATATATCTCAGATATCCTGCATATCAGATATTTACATGTGATTCATAACAGTAGCAAAATTACAGTTATAAAATAGCAATGAAAATAATTTTATGGCTGGGGTCACTACAACATGAGGAACTCACTGTCTTCAAGGGTCGCAGCCTTAGGAAGGTTGAGAACCACTGGCCTTGGGTGATGTAGCAAGCACTAAAAAAGGACTTGAGCCTGAGGGGTTAGGGTCATGGTTGTTCTCCTGACCCTGCCATCAGTGTTCACTTGACATCCTTGTCTGGCCACTCCTCCTCAGAACAGTCTGGGAAAGTCACTGTGGGACATCACAGAGATGCCCCCATATGGAAGACAGAGCCATTCTCAGGAAAAGCCTGGCCTCCTGTTCTGAGACAAGGACAAGAGGCAGGGCAGGAGAATCTGGATGGAGGGGGGAGGGCCTTGGACTTCCCACAAGGCAGGGCACCCTGACTTCTCTTAGGACTGGAGAGGGAGAGGGAGGGGGAGTGGGGGGAGTGGAAAGGAAATGGGAGGATGGGAGGAGGTGGAAATATTTGATAAATAAAACATAAAAAAATATTAATAAAAAATATAAAAAAGAGAGGCAGGGCAGGATGTAGAACTTGGAACAGAGCCAAGGCCAGCGGCTTTACAGCACGGACCCTGGCCCTGTAATCCCTTCCTCACAGCCCACCTCTTCCCATCCCCCCCGCTCCGCTCTGCTCCCCAGCTTTCTTCTGTGGATTAATTAAGCAACCCTTGCATCTTTGACTTGTGGCTCTTCAAGGCCTGGCGGACACAGCTGGAGACCTTGCTTGTCCAGGCCAGGTCTCCGGTGATGAATAGCTGTCATCCTGCAGCGCACTGGAGCTCTGGACCCAACTCCACGAAGTTTTGCTCAGTGGCTTCTCTTGCCTTCCTCCTTTAAAGTCTCGGGGAGGCGAGGAAAGGACTGTGCGGGTCCTGCGGCGCCCCGGCCCCACCCACAGCCCGGCAGATGCCCACCTTACCCCGTCTTGCTGGCAGGCACAGTGGCACGCCCCAGCATCTCAGCGGCGATTGCCAAGCTGCGGCGGTTTCCGGGCACCCTCCCCGAGTGCTTCGGGACTGGCACTTTTAATCCACGTGATTTCTCGGCAGCCGCGGCGGGTTCCATGAACTGGCGAACAGCGCTAAGAGGCCACTTTCAGTTTCGCACCGAGCGCGGTGGAGCAGGCGTCGAGTTGGTGAGTTACCTGCCCAGATGGGGGCGCGGATGGAGATTATGGGTTCGAATTCCTTGCCAAGAGGGAGGAGGGGGTGCCAGAGGCCCGGTGGGGGACACATGGACAGATGAGTGGGTGGGCACTGGTGGCTTAGCAAAATGCTGTCAGTCACTGCAGTTTGGGGGCAATAGAAAGTGGCAAATTGGGGAGTCACTCAGTCTGGGGAATATGCTATATGTCTGTACGCCCCTTCTCCAGGGCTACACCCGGCATCCACTGGAACCATCCTTCCTTGCTTTTTTTTTTCCTTTTCAATTTCCATTGCTTTATTAATAATCACAGAAATCCACCTGTTTGTTCCGATTCCGAAATTTCAGCCTAAAATAAAACAAAACAAAAATGAACATCCTTTCTTAATACATTTGTAGAATAGAGTTTGGCTGAGCCATAAAAGCTTGCCGTAAAAGCCTCCTGCCATTCTCCAACAGTCGCCAACCTCAGGTTTCCCCATCAGCTATGTTTTCTAACGAATGTCCGATAGAGAATCTCAACAGAAATAGCTCAGAGTGTCCAAAAAGACAGGAATCTTTTTTAAAAAATAGAATATTCCGTTAAAAAAAACCCTCAACTATTCTTTAAGGTCTTCATCTCTTTTTTAATGATCACTGAAACTTACCAGGTGCAAGAGTAGGCCTTGGTAGTCTTTTGTTCCTGGTCTGCCACAATGCCATGTGGGTTTCACTCAGAAAAGTTGGAGTTGGGAGTTGCGGAAGTGGCCACTTGGGAGGGTCCTGCAGAGCCCCCGGTCTTCAGTACTGTTTGCATGTCTTGTTGGGATTCTTTTAAAAAGATGGTGTGGGGGCTTTGCGTGTAAAAGGCATTTTGAAAATTGACTCCCGTGATTGGGAAAAAGGCCAGGGAATGGCAAAGATGGGTGTGTGTAGCCGAGCCATACCCGGAGCTTCCTCTTTCCCCGTCACTTTCTTTCTCTCTAAGGGACAAGGAAACCTGGAAAACCACCGGGTTCTAGCTCGGTGGTAGATCAGACCCTGTGTTGAGTCCTGGGCACCACGGAAATAACGCAGGAAGCCTAATCTCCCACCAGAGAACAGAGCAGCGTGATAGCTGATGATTGGGGTTCATAAGCCCCGCCCCCGTACTTCCTTCGGCTCAGTCCCCAGAGTTTACTCCTGGGGGCTCTCAGCCCTGTGCCCTTGCTGAGTGATCATGAGCTAACAATTGCGTCTCTGGGAAGTTTGATTTCCCATCTATAATACAGGCATAATGGATAGTTCAAAATTTGTCTCATGGATTGACCAAGCAAAAGTAGAAATAGTGCTTGGCCCCAAGAACAAGGAACCTTGGGTCCTGATGGGACAATTCCAGAAGCTTAGGAAATGCCACAGTCTGCTTAGCCCAGGGTCGGCCAGCTTTCAGAAGCTAAGTGTGATCAGGTCTAGAACTTGGATGGGACCATCTGCTTAGGCTTGACCCCTGACTAGCTGGAGATCAGCAGGGCCTGACCAGTGTCCTTGCACCCCAGCACACCTCCCTCCTTCCTCTGAAAAGAACCCAGCAAAATGTCTTCTCCCCTCTGTTATGCTGTGTGTTGGGTCCCCTAAGGAAGACATGAAGTCCTGACTTCCACTGCCTCTGAATGTGACCTTATTTGGACAGAAGGTGGCTGCAGAGAGTTAAGATGGGGTTGTAGGGTAGGCCCAGTGTGACTACTGCCTGGTCATAGAAAAGATCAACATGTCAAAACAGACACCTTGGGGTGGGCGGTCACGGTGGGGAGGCCAAGACTGCAGCCACAAGCTGAGAAAAAAAAAAAAATTCCAGCAACCGCCCCAACTGGAAGAAGGAGGGCTCCTTTCTAATGCCTGCAGAAGGGCCTCTGCCCACTCCTGGGTGCAAACGTGCAGTCTGCAGCCAGCCGAGAGCAAAACACTGCTCTTTCCATCAGTGCTTGATGGGGCTTGGTTACCACGTCATCTCAGCATCTCATCTGTATCACCAGCAGAGAACTGGGCAAGTGCAGACACTTAACGAAATTTTAGGGGAGGGGTGTGGCTCAAGAGTTTGCCTGGCTTGCAGAAGAGTTGGGTTCTCTGCTTGCCACAGATGACAAACAAAAACAAGTCTTTGTAGGTGTTTTCAGGATGCAAAGCATGGTCTCTTTTCACCAGATCTGTTTCTGTGAGTGCGGGCTGACAGCCTCCACCCTGTTTGGCTGGGACTAATTCTGCAGAAGAAACATAAGTTAGAAGCAAAAGAGAATAGATCTTCCTGGCTGCTGGGGCAAGGGGCTCAGAGAGCAGGAGCAGAATCTGTGGAGTTTACAGGCCCTAAGAGCACCTGCGTAAAACAGGCAGAAGGGGAGGCAAATAAGTGTCCCTGACTGCTTGTGGAACTTGTCACCCTTAAATGGATGTGATTGTAAAGCTGGCACGTTAGCTCCAGTTTCTAGGTCCCTGGAAGCTGGTAGAGTTGACGTGGCCCCCAATCTTCTCATTACGGGAACCCCGAGTCTTCCATTCTGAGGATCTCAGAAATGGGGGCAGAGGACTCAGTTTTTCTGGTCACCTCTGACTGCAGATTCTTCCTCCTCTCTGTCATTGTCTCAAACCAAGACTTGGACAGACCCGGTTCTCTGGGTTGGGAGACCAGAGGAAACCTGATTTAACTGGTTCTTCCTGTTGGTGCTGCTTCCAATACCTCTTCTGTAACTCCTCCCAGGGGAATCTTTTCCACAGAAGCTTTGGCCACCCTCTGTCTGGCACTGATGATGGGGTGAAAGGGAATTAATTACATGGAGCTGATAGACACAGGCCCTCTAGCACCAGGTTTTTCCATGTGTGTATCATATTGTATTTTTTATTTTTAAAACAATCTTATCTTACACACCAATCCCAGTTCCCTCTCCCTCCCATCCTCCCGCGCCACCCACCTTCTCTCCACCCCACCCCCATCCACTCCTCAGAGAGGGTGAGGCCTCCCATGGGTAGTCAACAAAGTCTGTCTCATCACTTAAGGCAGAGCCAAGGCCCTCCCCACTATATCTAGGCTGAGCAAGGTATCCCTGGTTTATGCCCTAGGGATAAATCCTAGGGAAATCCCCAGGAATCCACAAGGATGACCCCAGCTTAAGACCCT
Source organism: Microtus oregoni (assembly GCF_018167655.1). Classification (NCBI taxonomy): domain Eukaryota; kingdom Metazoa; phylum Chordata; class Mammalia; order Rodentia; family Cricetidae; genus Microtus; species Microtus oregoni. Next base: position 57,152,742 of record NW_024543063.1, on the reverse strand, counting down.
AAGCAATAGTGCCCCTAACTGCCCTTCCCCTATAATCAGATTGATGACCACCTTAATTGCCATCATGGAACCTTCATCCAGTAACTGATGGGGAAGCAGATGCAGAAAACCACAGCTGAGCACTGGGCCAAACTCTGTGAGTCCAGTCATAGAGAGGGAGGAGCAATAATATGAGCAAAGGGCCAAGACCGTGATGGGGAAACCCACACTAACAGCTGACCCGAGCAAGTGGGAAATCACTGACTCCTGACTAACAAGTGGGGAACCTGAATAAGACCTAACTAGACCCTCCGAGTGTGAATGACAGTTGTGTGGGATGGGCAGTTTGTGGGGCCGCAAGCAGTGTATCCATACTTTAATGGACTCAGATTTAAAAAAAAAATGAGATATCACTTGTTAAACTAAATAATACGAACAACTTGGTGACACACACCCAGTATTTAGGAGGCTGAGGCGGAAGCTTTAACAGAGGTAAGGCCGAGCCTGTCCTATGCAGTGAGATCCTGTCTCCAACTTTTTTTTAAATAAGTAATTTAATTTAATTAAGTAACAAATACATTCATAGTGTAAAGAGGTAAAAATCCAGCGACCCAGATACTTTCTTTGAAGACAATTGGTGTCACTGGTTTCTATGATGCCTTCTTCCAGAGTCTAATTGGGCCTTTGCAAACAGGTGCATTCAGGGTTTCCCTGCACAGTCAGCTTCATTAAATAGACTTTAGATTATACACCTATATAATATACAAATACACAGACATGTACGTATGTGATTCCACACCTGTGCACACATGTACACACCTGTATTCCCTCTCTCATAATGATAGTGTACTGTATGGAGTGTGTACACGGTTTTTTTTTATTCATTTAATGTGATAAGTAATCTTTATTTCCTCTCTATATACTTTTTATTTTGGTGCTAGGGACAAATGCAGGGCCTTGGGCATGGCAAGGGAGTGATTTTCCACTGAGTCCCGTTTCCAGCCCTCTTTATGGCTGTATGCTCTTTGCGAATAGAGAGCCCTGTTTCTGCAACTATATCCTGTACTTTGACCATATCTACATAATAAATGCATAAAATAATATGATTATGGTGTATATGTCTATCATTTTAGGCAGCTATATAAAAATCCAGGGTCCACAAATGAAGAAAAACATTCAGTATTTGTCTTTCCGAGTTCATCTTGTGCTCACTTAATCTGGTGCTTTCCAGTATTGTCTATTTTCTTGCAAACACCATCACTTGTTTTTCTTTTTTGGTGAACAAAATACCATTTTGTATGTGTATGTGTGTATGTTTGTTGGGCCTGTGTGTGTGTGTGTGTGCGTGTGTGTGTGTGTGTGTGTGTGCATGCCACATTTTCTTTATCCATTCTTTCGTTGACGAACACCCAGGCTGACTCTACAGCTTGCCTCTTGTGATGCGGTGCACTAAACACGGATATGCAAGCATCTCTGGGGTGTGTAGTCCTTGAGGTATACAGGAAGTGGCACAGCTGGGTCATACAGTAACTCTATTTTTAGGGTTTTTTTGAAGTGCCTCTGTATTAATCTTTATGCTGGCTAAACTAATTTACACTCCCAGCCACTATACATGTATATATTTTTGTATGTATATGTTGATATATTCCTTTATTCTTGAAACCACAGCACTTGATGCTTTCTGAGTGACAGTCATTCTGTCTGGGATGAGAGGGGATTCATTGCTGTTTCAGTTTGAATTCTGACGGCTAAGGAAGTGAACCTTTTTACGTCCATTTGTCTTTTATCCTTCAGCTTCCAAAACTGATCGTCTTGTTTGGTTTTCTAGTATTTAGGGTTTTTAGGTTTTTGAGCTCTTTACATGTTCTATTAATCACCTACCACATGTACAAGTGAGAAAGCTTGTCTCCTGTTCTGTTAGTTCTGGTTTGTTTGTTTTTACTTGTTTCTTTGGCTGCACAGAAGCTTTTATTTCATATGGTCCTATTTCTCAGTTCCTAATGTTGTTTCCCATGCTATCGGGATTCCTTTCAGAAGGTCTTTGCCTAAAGCTGTCTCTTAAAGTGTTTGGTTGTGTTTTCTCTAATCTTTTCAGAGGTCAGGTCTTACATTAAAGTCTTTGTTCCAATTTTAATTTATTTTTGTGCGAGAGAAGAGAGAACTATCCAGAGAGCTATCAGGGAGCTGTTGTTGTATGGGTTCCTTTCTATATCCCTCCATTCATTTCAATCACTGGTGTGTGTGTGTGTGTATGTGTGTGTGTGTGTGTGTGTGTGTATACCAGCACCATACTGTTTTTGTTACTGTGGCTCTGTAGTATATATTAAAATCAAGTATATGCCTTTAGCTCATTCTTTTTGCTCAGGATAACTTTGGCTTTTGTTCTTCCAAAATTGTATATATATATAAGTTCTGTGAAGAATGTTAAAAGAATTCTGATGAGGATTGAATTGACTGTATAGATTATTCCCAGTAATATTGCCATTTTCCAGTATTAATTCTACCATTCCATGAGCATAGAGGTCTTTGATTTCTTTTTTTTTTTTTTTTTGTATTTTAAAATTATCAGTGTTCTAAAGTTTTATCTTTAAAGCTATTGTGAATACGACTTTTTAAAATTTCTTTCTCAGTGTGTTCATTATTGAATACAAAATCGACTGGCTTCTGTGGCATTTGCATCCTGTCACCACCTTGTCCAGTATTTGTCAGTTCTAAGAGTTTTCTGGTGCATTTGGTAGGACTCTTATGCAGGAGATCCTGTCATCTTCAGATTGGGATAATTTTACTTCTTCTTTCTCATTTGCATCCTTTTTTCTTTCTCTTGCTACTGTTCCAGCTAAAATTTTCAGTACGATATAGATTAAGTGTGGAGAAAGTGGACACCCTATTCTGTTCCTGGTTTTAGCAGAAATAGTTCGGATTTGTCATACAATGTTGGCTGTAGGTTTGCCATATCTAGTCTTTATTATGCTGAGATACATTACTTGTCTTCCTAACTTCTTCAGTGTTTTGTTTTTTGGTTTTTTTTTTTTGTCATGAAGTGATGTTAGATCTGTTAAAAGCCTTTTCTCTGTGTATTGATAGAATCCTGCAATTCTGTCCTTGAGACTGTGGCATTCGCTGATCGTCTTTGTTGAACCGTCACTGCATATTTGAGTGAAGACAGTTTGATCATGGTGAATGTTCTCTTTGATGTGTCTCTAACTGTGGTTTACTTGTATTTGTTGAGAAATTTTGCACCTATGTTTGTTAGAGAGATTAACCCATAATTTTCTTCTTTGTTCTGTGCAGTAAACATTGCTGGTTTTTAAACAAAACTCTTTTAGCTCTTTTGGGGAGAGGGGGTCCACCACCCAGCTCCCAAATTATCACATTATTCTTACTTACTTATGAATGCCCAACCTTAGCTTGACTAATTTCTAGCCAGCTTTTCTTAACTTAAATTAATCTTTTAAGTTTAATTATCTTTTGCCTCTGGACTTTTATCTTTATCTATTTCTGTGTTTCTTTGCTTCTTACTCTGTGGCTTGCTGTGTAGCTGGGTGGCTTGTTCCTGATGTCCTCTTCTCTTTCTTGTTTCTCGATCTTTTCTCCTCCGAATTCTCCTTCTATTGATCCTCTCTGCCTATCAGCCCCATCTATCCTTTCTCCTGCCTTGATATTGGCCATTTAGCTCTTTATTAGACCAGTCACGTGTTTTAGACAGGCAAAGTAACACAGCTTTACAGAGTTAAAGAAATGCAACATAAAAGAATGCAACACATCTTTGCATCATTAAATGTTCCAGAGCATAAACAAATGTAACATATCTTAAAATAATGTTCTACAACAGCTCTGTGTTTATATAGATTTGGTATTCAAGTACTACTGACTTTTAGTTTTATATTTCAAAACAGGGTCTAAGGTTTCTGTTTGTTTTTTGTTTGTTTGGGTACTGGGAATTGAATATAGGTCCTCATCTATGCTAGATAGGTTCTCTACCGCTGATCTACAGCCCAACCTCATGCATTATTTTGTTTTGATGTGTGTGTGTGTGTGTGTGTGTGTGTCTGTGTGTCTGTGTGTCTTTTTGTCTGTTTGTGTGTGTGTTGATACTGGCTTTTGAAAATGAGTTGAAAGTGTGCTTCCTTTTGCTGTTTTAAGGAGTATTTTGAGGAGTGTTGATGTTTGTCCTTCTTTAAAGGTCTAGTGGACTCCAGGAGTAAATCCGTCTGAGTCTGTGGGGTTTTTTTTCAGTTGAGCAACTTTAAAAAATATTTTATTTCATACTTTCTTTGTGTATTTAATTTTTATGACTCTTTGGTGGACAGAATATTTTTATTGCTGTTATAATTTTGTGTGTGCATGCATGTGCAAACACATGCACCCATGTCCATACCACATGAGCACAGGTGCCCTTGGGATCCAGAAGAAGCCATGAGATCTCTTAGAGCTAGGGTTCCAAGCAGTTGTGAGACACCCCGTAGGGTGCTGGGAGCTGAACTAAATTCCTCAAGTGTCCTCTGTACTGCTTGTATGGTGTTCGTAAATTCCTTCAGTGTCTGCTGCCCCAAGGTTTTCTTTGTATTTCTCCATCAATTTTGAAGGCTAGCTTTGCAGGATATAACAATCTGGGTTGGTAGTAATTGTCTTACAAAGCTTGAACTACATCTGTCCATGGCCTCCTGGCTTTTAGAGTTTCTGACCAGGAATCTGCTGCTGTTTTCGTTGTCTGAATTTTTATATAGCTTGATGATGTTCTCTGTGGCTTTCAATGTGTTAATTTTTGTTGCTGTTGTTGTTTTGGTTTTGGTCTCTCCGCTCACTGTTTTAACTATACTTTGATGTGGGGAGATTTCTCTACCTGAATGTACATTTAGATTTCTAGATTTTCTGCTTTGACTTTCCTGCACATATTTTCTTTCTTTTTTTAAAAAATCCTTTATTTATTACAATTATGTGTGCATATGTTGCATGTCTGGATGTGTGTGTCATAGCATGCATTATCATGCGTGCCATAGCATGCATGTAGCACACATGTCATAGCATGTAGCACATGTCATAGCATGCATGTATCATGCATGTCATCGCATGTATCATGCATGTCATAGCATGTATGTAGTATGCGCGTCATCGCATGTATGTAGCATGCATGTCATAGCATGTATGTAGAGGTCAGAGGACAGCTTGGTGGAATTGGTTCTTTCCTTCCACGTTAAGTGGATTTTGAGAATCAAACTCAGATCATCAGAATAGAACTGTGCAGCAAGAGCCTCTCAGCCATCTTGCTGGCTCTATTTCCTTTTAAAATATTTTATTAGCCTATAAGTAATTATACATAATAATAAGTCTTATTAGGATATATCATACACTTAAATAATATATTCGGGTCATATACACACACTCACTTTATCTTTTATCTCCCTTCCACCCATTAATTACTTTCTTCTTCCCAATTAGCCCTTCTACGTGTGTGTGTGTCCTGGTGCATTTCATTAGGGTTGTTTGCAGGAGCGCTGTGATGGCTGATACACAGCAGTACTTATCAGTGCCTATGCCTCTGAAGAAAGTGTCTTCCCCACCCCACCACCTTCAGCGAGGGCTGAGGCCACATCAGCACCAATCCTCCACCCCCTACTTCCTCTCACACTCGTCATCTCTTCTTTCACAATACACACTAAGCCTTCCAGCGCAAGTATAGATGCCCTATTTATAGTTGGGCCCTCAACATCTGCTTATTCTCAGTGCTTTGACAGGTGAATGAGTCTCTGCAGTCACCACTGACCACTGGGGGGGAAAAAGAGTTCCTTTGACCCAAGCTGACAGCAGCATTAATCTGATTCTGGGCTTTCATCTGGACTCTTGTTCTGTCCCCAGCTTCTAGAATGTTCCATTTTTTAATGAGTGTATTTCCTATGTTCTTAGATTGTGAATCTAATTTTTTAATTGCTGAAAAGCCTGAGGTGGTTTGTATTTGAGTGAAAGGCTGGCTATAACCTTCTCATGAGAGACACATGTAACATTTGAGAGAAGAAAGGCAGGGGACTGTGAACCCTGGTGAATGGAGTTTGGGAGAAGGAGGCAAAGCCAATGGCAAAAATGAGAGGCAGGGAGGGGAAGAGGGATGAAGAGAAGGAGGAGGAGGAGGAGGAAGAAGGGGAGGAGGAGGAGGAGGAGGAGGAAGAGGAGGAGGAGGAGGGCTGTCAAGTTGGCTTTTGTGTTCATAACTGCTTCTGCTCTGTGGATTTTTTGCATGTAACTTTACTCAGGAGCAGAATCCTGGGCAGTGTCACCACCCCTCCCGCAGGAGTTTCAGAACCCCGTGGGGGAGACTGTGCCTCCTCAGAGTGCTAGTTGGGGGGGTAGCTTGGTAACATCCGGACACACACGTGACTGCTGACAGAGCTCCACTCCAGTCCGTGCTGGGATTGCTTCCGCAGGCTCATTCTTTTTCTTTTTTCTTATTTTATTTTATTTGTAGTTTTTCACAACAGGGTTTCTTTATGTAGCTCTGGCTGTCCTGGAATTCACTTTGTAGACCAGGATGGCCTTGAACTCAACAGAGGTACACCTGCCTCTGCCTCCAGAGTGTTGTAATTAAAGCCCATTCTTAAGATAGACTTCTCAAGGTAGAGGTTGGCCTTTATTTGAAAATGTTTGAAACCAAGTTGCTAAATCCTGAAGATTGTATCAGTGGAGGGCTGCTGTGAGCCGCCCAGAGGCCCATCACATGGGCAGAGGGGTGGAGCCAAACCCATCCCTGTCAGCCTTAGTGGTCTCTGGGTCTTGTGCTGGGAAAGAAACCACCAGCTGTTTTATGTCCTCTCACTGTGATGGGCCGATCAGCGATCCTCTAGCTAAGGCCTCATCCAAGTGGTGTCTACCCAGTGAGCTTAGGCGGCTCATAAAGAAAAGAATTGTTCTCTTTTCAGTTCCTTTGTCCCATACCCTTATTAGTCACGGAGAAACTTCTCGGCCAGGTGTCAGGGCCTCTGTGAAGCACAGCAGTCAGAAGACTTAGCTCAGTCATCAGACTGGTCAGACCTCAGGTCAGAGCTGGGATCAGCAGCAACACCCACTTCATTTACATTGCTTCTGGCTTTTTTTTTTTTAATTACTTCAGTCCCCAGTGAATAATACTTTTAAAAAATTAAGTTAAAAGTGAGATGCTTCCCAGAACCTGGAGAAGTGGTGCTCTGGCTGTCGTATATGGTAGTCTTAGTATAAGATATGGGTTAAAAAAAAAAAAACTCTAGGAAATTGCACACATCCTTGAAGGCAGACTATGTGGAAGAGCCTGCTAGTTATTTCTGCAATTCATAGAACTTTCCAAATGATCGCGGCTATGCCTGTGGGCAGAAAGTAAAGTAAATCTACTGAAACAATCATTTAGTTTTAAGAGAAGATCATTGTGTTTCCATCCGGGCACAGTTCCAGGTTCATGGTTCATCCCAGGCTTATGTGCTATTATTTATTTTTTTAATGATGCTAGAGATAGAACCTGGAGCTGGCTGGCATGCCTGCAGGTGTAGACTATGTGTGCTTTAATACAGCATAGCTCATTTGGTGGGGGCATTCTAAAGATATGGCTGTGTCTATCCATAATCCATCACCTTCACACCCAGAATGCCATAACATTGTAACAATCTTATTGTGGATGTCTGGCTTGCTCAAACATGGCTGCAGGAATCTCCCTAGGCCAGAATCAGGTGCCTGCCTTTATTTGGACTACTGTGACAAGGTTCCATAGCCCGGGTGGCTTTATATGCTGCAAAAATGTATTTATCACTGTCCAAGAGGCAATGGTTGCGATGTCCAAAGTCTATGGTTGCAATGCCAACATGGTGTGTTCGAGGAGTCCCTTCTCTGGGCTGCAGACTGCCCACGTATTCTTTTCTATGCTTGTATTGTGGAAAGAGCATTGTAGAGCACACCGAGCATTTCAATAAGGAACAAATCCTACTCCTCAGCACCTCCTTGTGAACTAATTGCCTCCCCCATATCCACCCCAAACCACTGGGGCCTGAGGTTTCAACATATGACTTGGGGGATGACAGAAATAGTGCGTCCGTAGTCACGTGTGCTCTAGCTGTTTGGTACTGCCTTACTCTCTGCCAAGGTGGGCGGTGAGGTCCAAGAATGGACATGGCCCTAGATGTAAAAGTGAGCAAGCGATCCTGCAGGTGAACCTCACCTGAGAATTTACTCCTCCTTCTCTCTCATCTGAACTGTTTCTTGCTCTCTGCCTAACCTCCCACACCAGGACTGGATTCTTCTGGTCAAACTAACTCCCTACCCTGGGAGCTAAGGAGGGGATTTCCAAATTCTAGTTTTGTTTTTGTTTGTGTATGGCATTCTGGGCCCTGTCTGCAGAATAGAACTTGACAGAACCACCCTGTGGGGACCCAAAGTGTGAAAGAAGAGAGGCTAAGGCAGGCATCTCCCTTGGAGACAATTTCTGCTGCCCATATGACCTTCCAGTTCCTGGGGCCTTTGGAGCCACACAGAAGGTTGGCATAACCAGGACTTGGATTGCTGGAGGAAGATGCTAGGTATAGGGACAAGGAGCCAGTCTCGTCACTCCTGCCGTGCAGAACTGATGCCATCCTCATCTGTAATGGTTCTGAGATGTGTCGGTGTAGCAGCCACCTGGGAACTTTCCACTGCTTGAACTCCACCCTTGAGACTGTGCTGACTGACAGCTCGCCCTGCCCTCATGTAATTCGAAGGTGCAGACAAGTATAGGTCTCTGGTCTGGAGGGACCAGGGAGACGGTAACAGCACCCGGACACGTATGGTGTCTCTCTGACCCCAGCCACTTCCTCTGCATGGTGGGCCCAAGAACTGGGGCTGAGTTCTTAGCTCCAGGGCTCTCTGCTGTGCCAATCAGGCTGAAACCAGGACCCTGGTCCCAAAGGAAGGCCCATCTGGATTCCCTAGGGGTCTCAGTGGAGAGTCTGATCCCCGAGGAGGAAGCAGCTGAATGGCATGTGCTGAGCTGGAAGCCAGATTCCCAGGGCTTCATTGATGGAAATGGTAGGTTGTGGCCCAGGGCTGGCGTGATGCAGAGCCTCTTTCTAGATGGCAATAGCCATACAGAGGGCTGTGAGGTGAGAAACGTCCCTTGCTTGTAGCTCTGAGGCTCAAGCCCAAGGGGTTCCCTTCTTTGGTGATGGGGCTTCCATTCCCTCCTCAGTAAAGTGCCATGATCTTACAAGTTTTGTTTTTGTGTGTATATGTGTCTGTGTGCATGCGTACGCATGTGTGTGTGTGTGTGTGTGTGTGTGTGTGTGTGTGTGTGTGTATGTTTGGTTGTTTGGTTTTGGTTTTATTTATATAGTGTATTACTATGTAGTTAAGATTATTCTTTCTCGGGGGCTGGAGAGATGGCTCAGAGGTTAAGAGCATTGCCTGCTCTTCCAAAGGTCCTGAGTTCAATTCCCAGCAACCACATGGTGGCTCACAACCGTCTGTAATGGGGTCTGGTGCCCTCTTCTGGCCTGCAGGCATACACACAGACAGAATAATGTATACATAATAAATAAATAAATATTTTTTTAAAAAAAAGATTATTCTGTCTCCCTCCCTCTCTTCCCGCCTCCTTTCCTCCCACGCCCTAAGAATTGAACCCAAGGCCTCGTGTATCCTAGGCAAGCACTCAATAGCAGCTATACCTCCAGCCCTGTCTTCAAATTCATTTTTCTGCCTCGGGCTCCTTGCCTGGCTTGAGGTAATGTTTCTACAGGGAACTTTCTCACACCTACACTCTACCAAAGTGTATGGAGCGAAAGGTGTGTCTCACCTGCTCTTCATGCCTCTGTGGATAAAGGGAAAGAATTGCTGGCATCCCCCACTCCACACACACAAGGCACACTTCACCATAGGGACCACGAAGGGGGGAAACGGTAGGTTGCAGCCCAGGCCTGGCCTCACTATTGCAATAGCGCCTTCCCCTCTCAGGACCTCACTTTCCGACCTATGCACCTTACTGCCAGGGCACTTCCAGCTCTGTCAGCCTTTGATTCTTCAGTCTCCACAGCATTAGCCACCCTTGGGGAAGGTGGAAACCCTGGGTTCTCTGTCTTTGCTCTCTGTGGTCTGAGCTTGATGTGAAGAGTTCTGAGGGGACTGGCTGGCCTCTGTGGTGTGAGTTCGTGTGACTTGTCTACCCAAGCTTGAGAAACTAACCCCAGCAACACTTACTCTGCTGAGGTACTTCTGTCCAAGTGACCGTAGCCGTGACTAGAGGTGGCTTTTTGGCCACCCCAGATCCACATTCTTCCTGTTCCTGAGGTTAGCGTTCGATTCCCTTTTATTTCTACCCTTCTTCTCACGGTCTATTCCTATGTCCTCTTTCCAGAGTCACCACAGGGTCAGAGCTTCTCATCTTGAGCCTCCTAGCTGGCCCTTAGCAGAAGGAAGGAAGATAGAAACACCCTTAATCAAATGAGGACACAAGGTCCTGTGTTTCCCAACCCCGCAGCTCATGCACCCTTACACAAGCCTGGGGCCTGGGGCAAGAGAGGAGCCAGTGGGGCAGTAGCCAGAAGCCTGTGGTGCACACTTATCCCCTCTCACATCCTCCTTTCCTTCTTTGAACCCAGCACTGGGCTGGGCATGGGGTGATGCAGAGGAAATAACAGCAATGACAAGCAGGTTTTTTTTCGCACAACAGGGTGTCAGACTGGGCAGACCTCACAGCAGCCTGACCAAGGGCCTGGAATTGTGAGCCAATGATAGGCACCACTGCCCACGCCTGCCACATTCATGGCACTGGGCTACTGACATTTGTATCTGTCTTCAGCTTAGCTGATGGTCTCACCTCCCTGGAGAGGCCTGATGCCTTGCCTTCCCTTAACGAGACCGTCACAGAGCAGTGACTGGCAGGGATGTCCCCAAGACTGTATCTTCTCCTGGCAGGGCCAGTCACCCACATCCCGATATAGAGTCAGGCCTTCTCACGAACCACTCTTTTGCCTCTCTTCTGTGACTACCCCATCCTGTTTGCTTGACCTCTTAATAAACAACCCCATAAAGACCGCTTCTAGGAAGCTGACCTAGGACATCCCCAGTTTGCAGACTGAGACTCCAGGAAGCTGAGTAACCCATGGAGTCACACAGATGGTGCCTAACATACAAAATTCCAGGCCAGTATCAAATGATCAAATTGTGTACTGTAATATGTATAATCAAAATAGTAACTGAAAGATTATTGTGATATTCATAAGAAATAGCAAATACCACCATATGAGAAAAGGACACGGTCAAGTAGGCCGCATGAAATGTGAAGTCCTTAAGTGACTCAGCCTTCCAAGAGCCAGGCATGGGCCCATGCCTATGATCTCAGCCAAGAAGGCTGAGGCAGGAGGATCTTGAGTGTGAGGATAGCCTGGCCTTCTTAATGAGAATGCCTCAAACAAAACAAAACTAAACTAAATAAATAAAAGAAAAAGCAAAAGTTCAAGAAAATATCACACACAACTGTGTACTATAATAATTTAAAAATTCTGATAAAATGAGAAATTACTTAAAAGAGAAATTGCTAGACATTAATTAAAAATGAGTGGAAAACAATCAATACAATGAGAAACATTTTTAAAAAGATTTGTGTGTGTATTGTGTTGTGTGTATGTATGTGTGTCTGAGTGGTGCACACACATCCTGATAAGAGGGTGCCGAATCAACAGAGACTGGGGTTACAGGTGATTGTGAGCCACCTGCAGCGGGTGCTGGGAATTGACCCTGGGTCCTCTGAAAGAGAAACCAGTGCTCTTAACAACTGAACCATCTCTCCAACCCTACAATGAAAACCATTTTAAAGTTATCAAGTTAGCTTTTGAAAGTGTGCCTATAATCCAGGTACTCAGGAGGCCAAGGCAAGAGCATCATGAGGCCAAAAAGATCCTGTCTCAAAACAAACTCTAAAAAGATGATTTGGGCCAGGCGGTGGTAGTGCACACCTTTAATCCCAGCACTCGGGAGGCAGAGACAGGTGGATCTCTGTGAGTCTGAGGCCAGCCTGGTCTACAGGAGCTAGTTCTAGGACAGGCTCCAAAGCTACACAGGGAAACCCTGTCTCCAAAAACCAAAACGAAAACAAACAAAAGAGATGGCTTTGTCATTTTGGAAGGATTTTTTGCTTGTTGGAGTCAGGCAGAATGGAAGCTAGGTATGGTGGCATAGATCATCAGGTGACAAATAGTGGTGCCAAGTTTAGGCAAAGGCCGTGGAGAACACCAGATTCTGGAATGTACTTGGATAATTAAGCCACGTGGGCTGTGAGGCTTGCCGCTTCCCTTACCTGAAGGAGGGAGCATGGTGGACTGGTTTAGAAGGGTGGGCATGAGCATGGTCTGGGACTTGGAAATATTGAAACCCGTAGAAGGCATCAAAATGAGTGTGAGGACTCTCCGTTCATTTGCTGGCAGGACACCAAGGCTGATCCCACGGCTTGGATGTTTCAATGAGCACAGATGTGCGACTGTCTCTGTGGTGTGTTGGTTAGTGTCCTTTGAATAGATGCACGGGAGTGGTATCACCTCCATGCTGGTTACCATGGTTGCTACATCACTCTACACTCGCACAGCAGGTAATCAGCTTCCCTGTCACTGTACATATGGCTGTCTGTTTGCTGATGATAGCCATTCTGACTAGGGCCAGACAGAATCTCAGTGTAGGTTTTTGTTGTTGTTGTTTTTAAAGATGTATTTATGTGCGTCGCTTTTCTTCTTTTTCTTTCTTGTTGTAATAAGGGCAGCAGGGCTGCGTCCCCGGCACCCGGCCGCCCCCAAGGCTAGCTTTACTCGAAATAATTACACGGAAACTGTATTCTTTTAAACACCGCTTGGCCCATTTCTATCTAGCCTCTTCTAGGCTAGCTCTCGCACCTGGACTAGCCCATTTCTAATAATCTGCTGTAGCCCACCAGCTGGCTTACCAGGAATGATCTTAACCTCCGTCTGTCTGGAGTGGGAGAATCATGGCGACTCCTTGACTCAGCTTCTTTCTCCCAGAATTCTGTTCTGTTTACTCCACCCACCTAAGGGTGGGCCTATCAAATGGGCCTAGCAGTTTCTTTATTGCTTAACCAATGAAATAAACAGATTGATATATGACACTCCCCCATCACTTTCTTTCTTTCTTTTGCCTGCATGTATGCTTCTCTGAGGGTTCTAGATACTCTGGAACTAGAGTTACAGACAGTTGTGAGCTGCCATGCAGGTGTTGGGAATTGAACCCCGGTCTTCTGGAAGACCTACTGGTGTTCTTAATCACTGAGCTGTCTGTCCAGTCCTCGGTGTAGGGTTTTGTTTTGTTTTGGTTTTTGGTTTGTTTTGTTTTTCTTTTTTCTTTTTGTCTTTTTGTTTTTTGAGACTGGGTTACTCTGTATGGCCCTGACTGTCCTGGAACTCACCCTGTAGAGCAGGTGGGCCTCGAACTCCGAGAGATCCACCTGCCTCTGCCTCTGCTGGGATTAAAGGTGTGTGCCACCTGGCTTCGGTGTAATTTTTTTTTAATTGAGAAATGCACCTTTATTGCCATGCAGACTCTCAGGCAACAAAAACACTCATTATGGGAGCATGAAAGAAATCAAAAGACCCAGAGCTATCTGCCTCTGTTTTTCCTGCAATACAGCGTCAGTCATAAACACACAGCACAGATAATGACCTTCCAAGGCACTTTGGGACATAGCATTTTTTAATTGTTTTTACTGAGCTATTTATTTTTCTCCGCTTCCCTCCCTTCCTCCCCACCTTCTACCCTCTCCCATGATCCCCACGCTCCTAATTTACTTAGGAGATCTTGTCTCTTTCTACTTCCCATGTAGATTAGATTTATATATGTCTCTCTTAGGGTCCTCTTTGTTGTCTAGGTTTTCTGGGATTGTGAATTGTAGGCTGGTTTTTCTTTGTTTTATGTCTAAAGCTACTTATGAGTGAGTACATATGATAACTGTCTTTCTGGGTCTGGGTTACCTCACTCAACATGATGTTTTCTAGACCTATCCATTTGCCTGCAAATTAGTACTCCATTGTGTAATCGTACCACATCGTCTTTATTCATTCTTCAGTTGAGGGGCATTTAGGTTGTTTCCAGGTTCTGGCAATGACAAATAATGCTGCTATGAACATAGTTGAGCACATATCCTTGTGGCACGATTGAGCATCCTTTGGGTATATACCCAAAAGTGGTATTGCTGGGTCTTGAGGAAGGTTGTTTCCTAATTTTCCTTGTGTAGTTTCAACTAGCATTTCTCTGCTGGTTAAGGATGTTGAACAGTTTTTCACGTGCTTATTGGACATCTGAACTTCATCTCTTGGTCAAAGTTCATAATAGACTCAATAAATTACCTTCATGAGAAATAAACAATTTTGAATGGAATATTGAGAATTAAAAGAGGTAACCCCATAGGGTATTTGCGTAGAGTCCAGCAAATATTCACCATACTGTTTATGCACACTTGCCAACCTCATTTCCAAAGAAAATGTAGTGTCTTTTGTCTCTCTCTCTCTTTCACACACACACACACACACACACACACACACACACACACGTTACAAGTAAAATAAAGTGTTTTCTCTATTGAATTATTTTTTGGCTTAAATAGTCATTCCTAGTCAGTCCAAATTCTTATCTTCACCACTGCCTACATATTTCCATTTTAGGATGTCAGTGTTTAGTGGACTTTCATTTTTTATAAGCATCAGCAATCATTTCCTGTGCTTACCATCATTCCCGTCTTTATGCATTCTTTTGTTTCTGTCTGTTGTTTGTCCTTTGTCCTGGAACTCACTATGTAGACCAGGCTGTACTCGAACTCATAGAGATCCACCTGCTTCTGCCTCATGAGTGCTCGGATTAAAGGGGTCAGTCACCACTCCTGGCTGATTTCCTAGTTTTTTTAAAGTTGATGATTATATGATTTTAAAGTCAAGATGTACATATTAAAATGTATATGATTTCAGGGCTGACTATCTAGTATTGGATAATGGATAACCAGTTGTGGGGTTCATCCCTAATTCTCCCTGTCATACTTAGGGTTTTATTGTTGTGAAGAGACACAATGACCACAACAACTCTTATGAAGAAGCTGGGACTGGTTTACAATTCAGAGGTTTAGGCCATTAGCATCATGGCAGGAAACATGATGGCATATAAGCAGACATGGTGCTGGAGAGGTAGCTGAGAGTTCTACATCTGGATCCATAGGCAGCAGGAAGAAAGAGTGACAGTGGGCCTGGCTTGAGCATTTGAAACTTTAAAGCCCACCCCCAGCGACACACTTCCTCAAACAAGGCCACACCTCCTCCAACAAGGCCCCGCCCACTAATAATGCTACTCCCTATGAGCCTATGGAGGCATTATCATTCAAACCACCACACTCCACTCTCGGCATTTCTTCATTGCCCACAGGTCTTTGTCTATGTCCCTGTGAGATTCCCCACTTCCATGTTGTCATGTCTGTTGGTGCCGTAACTTGTTTAGGTCTTGTTTAGCAGTCATGTTGTCAAGGTATCACGGGTGTCATTTCTAGGGGACACAGTCTCTTACAGTCTTTCTTCCCCTCTTAGTCACTGCTCTACTGCTGTGAGGACACACTGTAAGCTAGGCAATTCTTACAAAGGAAAGCATTTAATTGGAGGCTTGTTTACAGTTCTAGAGGGTTAGTCCATGGTTATCATGATGGGAAGTGGGTCAGCATGCCACTGTAGCTGGAGTTGAAAACCTATGTCCTGATCTACTGGGAGGGTGGGGACTGGGGTTGGTATAGGCTTTTGAAACCTCAAAGCCCACCCCCAATGTCACACACACTCCAACAACAATGCACCTTGCAATCCTTTTAAAACAATTCCACTAACTGGGAACCAAACATTCAAGCTCTTCTCATTCAAACCACCACAGCCTTCTTATTCACACACACACACACACACACACACACACACACACACACACACACTAGTGTATCTCACAGCGACAGAGCTACAAAGCATAGGCTAAGAGAAAGAGCATTTGGCTAAGGAATTATATCCTTGACCTCCAGCCGAGGCACATGTGTAGGTAGTCAGGTGTGAACCAAAGTACATAAAGGTGAAGCTGGGGACTGGGAGGGGCCACAGGCTTTTATGACATCCTCCAAAAGAAAAAGGAACCCCAGACTCACCCATCAACGGAGGACAGGTAAGTTTATTTCTCAGCCATCCACTTCAGGGAGTAGCACTAACCCTTGAGGTCTATGGCCATGTGACTTGGGAGTGTGGTAATTACTTGTAATGATAATTTACAGAGCTTTTCCCTGGAGCTCTTTTAATAGCCCTCTATTCACAAATATAAAACACACCCAAACATGTGTTTGCTTTCCCCTAAATACTGTCATTGCTTGTCCTTGGCCATATTCTCGGTGTAGCTCCAGGGGATCTGATACCCTCTTCTGATATCCAAGAGCACCCCATGTGCATGTGCACGCACGCACACACACACACACACACACACACACACACACACATATGTACCACATACATGTAAATAAAAAGCAAAATGAATTTTTAATAGGTGTTCTTTACTTGGCTGTGTGGCAAATCCCATTGATTAGTGAGTTTTAAGTAAACATGAAGCTCATTTGGACTCTATTCCATTCCTTTGGTCAATTTTTTCTGTTTTTAACCCAAGTTCCTTACAGTGGCAGCCACTATAGAAGATATTTAACTGTGTTTAAAAGCTTTCCCCACATAACTGCCTGCCTATCCCTGAAACGGTCTTTTGATAAAATTGCCTTCAGTTTTTCTGTTTTGTGTGTTCCCGTGCATTGACCCCGGGTCTTGTGTTTGCTAAATACATGTGTACGTGCTGTACACTGGACTGCCGCTGAGCCCTTAACTACCCAGCTCTAACTGAAAATGCCTGCTGCTGTTATATTTACATCCTATAGCCACACATCTGTTTGCTTTTTTTTTTTTTTATCCAAATGACTCTTCTTGCCATCTCATCAAGGACTCTGGGGTGTCCTGATGGACTTCAAGTGGCATTGCGTTCTGCCTGATCTCACTGTAGAGATTTTTTTCCCTTCTGCTTTCTGTGGTTACAGGCAGGTGTGTCTTAGACTGTGACTGTAACAGAATATCACAGTCTGGGTCTCAACTGTTGCTCACACTCTCAGAAGCTGGAAAGACCCAGATCTGAGAGCCAGCACATCTGTTGTCTGGTGATGGCTCCCATCCACCTGCTATGTTTCCATGGGGGAGAAAGAGACAGTGGCTTCCTGCATCTTCTTATAGGGACACTGGAAGTTCCACCTCATAGCATCGGTGCATCTGAGTAGCCCCATCTCTGAGCCTGCTCGCTGGTGTTTCCATGGCACCACGTGCACTCGGGAGAACATTAACTTGGTACCACAGTAAGATGTACTACCATGCTCAGGCTTCACTGCCTGCTCTTCTTTTAGACAGGGTCTACGCAGCCCAGGCTGATCTTGAACTCACTCTGTAACTGAGGATAATTTTGAACTCCTGACCCTGCTGCGTTCACCTTGCAAGTGCTAGATTACACACGCCCATGCATCACCATGCCCAGCCCTTTCTGACGATTAAAAATGAGAAAGTAAAGCTTTAAAGTAATGAGAAAGAAGGGTACAAGGCTGACCTCCTGGGGACTTTGTGAGAGAGGGTGGAGGCTGGCGATTATGGTGAGGATTATTCCACTGTTGAGCAAATCAATGAGCCGGATTTAGCTGTGGAATCGTTATGAAACCCAGGCTCTGAGTTTAGGAGGACGTGTGTGTGTGTGTGTGTGTGTGTGTGTGTGTGTGTGTGTGTGTACGTGTGTGTGTGTGTGTGTGTACGTGTGTGTACGTGTGTGTGTGTGTGTGTACATCCTCCGTTCTTGATCCGGTAGGATGGCACCAGGAAGGCTGTGCCAACTCTAGCAACATATAGAAACTTGGTTGGGAAGAACTCAATTGGTTTGTGAGGGTGGAGGACTTCTGTGGGCCGTGTCCTCAGAGATATCTCTCAGGCAGGGGCAGGGGCAGGAACCAGAGTTCTTGACATAGCAGTGTTCCTCTCGGCCTGGAAGAGGAGGAGAGCATCATGTCTTCTCTCCCTTTAGCACCTGCACTATGGAAACAGGACACAAACTGAAGGGCTTCAGACAAGGCCAAGACACTCCAGAGAGCCTCTGTGTGGGAACGCTGGACCATCTATCATGATCCAAGAAGCCAGGTAGGTGTTTTTTTTTTTTTCTCTTCTCTCTTTTCCTTTCTCCTCCCGTCCATTCCTCCTCATCCCTCCTATGGCCACGACTGTCAACCCCCACACCCCTGTGCCACCAGTCAGCTGTACCCTTTTGCTGCCATGCATGGTAACCAGGAGTGGCCTACAAGTTCTAGTGGTGTGGGCAGTCCAGACTCTAGGGTGCCAAAGATCTCTGGGCAGGTCTGACAGACATAGCACTTACAGCTCCACGCCCTGAGAACTAGAGCATCAGAAGCCAGAGACTTAGAATTCTATGTATTCTGGGTAGAGGCTTTGACTCTGGGCTTGGTCACTGGGTGCTAGGCAGGATCTGATGGGCTGTTCTTGCACTGATGAGGGCACCTACCATGGAATCAGAAATTTGGCTGTGTTCATAAAGCATAGCACAAGGAGGAGAGGTTAGCTAGTCTTAATGGGAGGTCACTGTGGGGGCGCTGTCTCTAACATCCAGGAGGAAACTGTGGCCCATGTTTTTCACCCTGTTCATACTGCCATCAGGAGGGAAGGTTTTGCCATTTCACAGGTCTCAGGTTGGGGTGCTTGCCATGTCCATGCCAATAACACACGTTCACCCAAGATTGCCTCCACTCCCCACAACAGACAGAGAAGACCCTAGCTCAAAGTCACACTGTGAGTGTATCAGCCCGGTCCCGCTGCGGTAACAAATAGCTTGCCCCAAAACAGCGTTTCCCCCCTTCCTTTCTGGCTGTTGTGAATGGAGGGGAGCTCTGGTCCACAAAATTGTCCTTTGGCCCACACTCAGGTTAAAGGAGTAGCCATGATCTGAAAAGGCACAGGGTGAGTCACATACTGGCTCGTGAAACATCTGCACAAATGTGACCTGTGTAATATTTAACAGTTTACCAGACAAACAGAGCTTCACAGCCACACCCAAATGCAAAGGGATGGTTCCTTATTGATACCATCAAGGGCCCAGAAAGGGGGAAGCAGGGTGTCTGTAAATGTCCCCGAGCCCTACCACAGAGAATTAGTATTAAACTGTGCCAGAAATTATCTCCTAACTCTGGGCCGTGAATCATTTTGCCAAAACCATGTCCCAGAGGTTGTTTCCACAGAAGTCACAATGTCTCTTATGGTGAGATATGCCCCATCTGCCAGCGTTGGTTGTTTAAAGAGTTTGGTGTCTTATCTCAAGAGGTGGGACACCTATGGCAAAACAAAGGCTCCATGTCAGGCTGACGTGAGGATACGGATAAGGAACTGCCCAGCATCATCTGTCCAGACCTCCTTCTCATTTGTCACCCGCTGCCCTGGGCGATTCTTCCCAAGCAGTGTAGCTGCCGGACAGCCTAGCCCAGTAAGGAAGCCATGCCCTTGTTCCCGGGACATCCTTTGAACAAAATCACACAAAGCTCTTATCTCATGCTACCCAAGGCTCTAAGGCTTTAGAAGTTCACTGGCCTGGGAGCCAAAAAAAAAATCTTTGTTCTGATCCTGCCTCTGCCGCGAACTTGGTATGTGACCTTGGGTGCTTCCTTCTCTCTTCCTTGGCCTGAATCTCCTCCAGAGACAATGGTCCCTGCCTAAGGATCATGTATGTGAGCACATTACGTGACTTGTAAGCTCTGGGGCAAGTCTTAGATGTCTGATGGAGGAGAGGAGCCTGGAAGGAGCCCCCACTGAGTACCCAGGATATTCAATGGGGGTAGAAAGGCCAGGTCCCGGGTGGGCCTCCCACTCTTTCTAGAGTTAGAGGTGTTAGCTCTGCAAATTGAGGATTAGCTAATCTATGATAATATACTCAGAGAATACCATGCCTAACACAGTATGTACTTCATTAGTGTTGATGGAGAAATATACCCCATTTTATTCCATCATATAGACCACCATTTAATTAGCTCATCCTCCAACTGTTTGCCATTCATGTTGCTTCTGACTTTTAATTATTATTAATAATCGTGCCATGAACCGTTTTATAATTTAAAATGTTGTGTATCCATGATGGCTTCCAACTCATATGGATTTACTAGATAGAAACCACGGCTCATTATTTTAGGCTTCTGCTTTGTGAATGCCCTTTGGTGATGTGGGATTCCCCTTTGTATGCTGTGAATACGGTTGGTTAATGAATAAAAAAAAAAAACCTGACTTGGCCTGATAGGGTAGAACAGAGATAGGTGGGGAAAACTAAACTAAATGCAGGGAGAAGGAGAACAGATTCAGAGAGAAGCCGTGAAGCCCCACCAGAGACAGACGCTGGTTGGAATCTTGCCGGTAAGTCACAGCCACATGGTGATACACGGATTACTAGAAATGGGTTAAATTAAGGTGTACGAGTTAGCCAATAAGAAGTTAGAGCTAATGGGCTGAGCAGTGTTTTAAATAATATAGTTTCTGTGTGGTTATTTTGGTTCTGGGCTGCCGGGACAAACAAGCGGCCTCCTTACTGCACTTGCCATCTATGGGAACTCTTCCCGGCAGGCTCTTTGAAGCTTCCATCTCAAGGTGGAGAGCGGGCTGGAGAGATGGCTCAGCAGTTAAGAGTTCTTGCTGCTTTTCCAGAAGTCCCAGGGTTAGATCCCAACACCCATAGCATGTAGCTAAGAACTGCTTGTAAGTCCAGGGAACACAGTGACCTCTTCTGGACTATACAGGTCACACAGACACATACACATAAATATAAATTAAAACTCCATCTTTGGAAAGAGAGAACTAGCTGAGAGAGAGAGACAGAGACAGAGAGACAGAGAGAGAACGCAGATGGTTTGTAGTAGCTAAGACCCCGGTCCACTTTATGCAGAACTTCTTGAGTGACAGGATTTTGAACCACATAAAAATGTACTTCTCAGGCACATAATAGAGGGCTAAAGGCACAGAGTCCAGGGAAGCTGAGCAATTTCACTCACATGTTCCTCAGCACTGACCTTGACCCCATTACCCAACAGGACTACCCAAGGTCTAGGCATCCTGTTAACATTCCAGCCACCAGAAAGAAGTAAAGGAAAACATCCTCTTGCATCCCATTGACCAACCCCACCCCCATCATATGGCTGTGTCTAATTATTAGGGAGCCTGGGGGGGGTCGAGTCTATTCTGGATAATCAGGGAACAGTTGGGAGTTATAGTTCTAAGAAAGAACAATATTAGTGGGTGACTAGACGTCTCTGTTGTGAGATGAACCCAGACTGAAGCAGCACAGATGGCCCATGGAAACAGCATCCTCAGAGCCTAGTATACTTTAAAGAACTGGTAAACTGTTCTGCTTAGCGTCTGTGTGTGGTGTGTGTGTGTGTGTGTGTGTGTGTGTGTGTGTGTGTTTATAGATCAGGGGAGGGTACAGAAGCAGACCTGTCTCTGAAGCTGATTGTGAGCAGACACATCAGGCTACTTTCTGTTGCTATGATACAATACACTGACGATAGCGAAAGCTGCTCAAGAGTACAGTCCATTATTACTTGGGAGGTTAGGGCGGCAAGAGTGTGATGCCCAAGGGTCCAGTCCATTACATTGGGAGGTCAGGGCGTCAGGAGTGTGATGCCCAAGGGTAGAGTCAATTACACTGGGAGGTCAGGGCGGCAGGACTGTGATGCCCAAGGGTCCAGTCCGTTACATTGGGAGGTCAGGACGGCAGGAGTGTGATGCTGTTGGTCTTATCCACGGTCAGCAAGCAGAGTGATTAACGCCAGTGCTCGGTTCCCTCCCTGCCCTCTAGACAGTCCAGCATCCCCTGCCCAGGGAATTGTTCCATCCACATCAAGATGGGGCCTCCCATATCAATTCATGTAGTGCAGACAATCCTCCACATGTATAGTCAGAGGCCCATCTTCCAGATTGACAGTTAACAGAAATCACCATAGACCACATACCCCAGCCTGCCTGCCCCCCACTCACCCACCCCCAAGCTCACCCGTTTCCCCTCATCTCCACAGGGCCAGCCTCTGATGGACTCTGAGAGTCTCCGACTGAACACTGAGAACTTGTGGACCAGGCTTGTGAGTCTGCTGAGTAAAAACTCAGAATGGCTGAGCGCCAAGGTTAGGTTCTACCTCCCTACCGTGGACCCGGACGGCAGCAAGGCCCTTGACCCCGAGAGCATTGATGTTCAGCTCAGGAGGCTGCACACCCAGAGCCTGGCCACCTGGGAGTCTTTCATCCATAGTCTGTGCATGGAGCTTGACGTGCCTCTAGAGCTGGAGGTACCACTGAGGAGCATCTGGGGCCCAAAAGATGGTAAGGGTCCACACGGGAGGTGCGAGGCTGCCAGCACAGCCTTGTGACCCGCAGAGCTTCAGCCTCCCCGTCCCTGCCCCCACTGACCCATCTGGTCACACAGAGAGGACATAGGATAGCCGTACATTCCAAGTGCCTGCAGTGACCAAGAGACTTCCTTCTGCGGTGCAGTCAGAAGACCTCAGTGCCTACTAATAAGCAGGGAGGTTGACTATCCCATTTGGTATCATCTTGAGCGTCGCACTGAGGAGGAGCATGAGATACTGAGGGACAAGGAGTCCTTGGATAGAAAGTGAGACCCCCACCCATGAGCTCTATTAGTGTAGAGGCGGGGACACATACTCACATATGCATGAACAGACAGCTCACACAGGCATGTGAGCACGTACACACATATATGTGTGCAGACATGCATCCTCACCGAGATGCACACGTGCACATACACATGTACACTTCTGCATGTTGTTGCATGCAGAGTGCACCACCTGCTTCCCTGAAAGATGACTGGGTGTCAGTTTTTAATCTGTGGAACCTATGGCTGCTCCCAGAACAGATACCACTCAGAGCTATCCGGGCAACCTATATCCTCTTGACACTGTATCCTCTGTATCTATCTCGCATCCCCGGTGACATGTGTCCTGCTATGTTTTACAGAATTCTCTAAGCAGTTAGGAGCTGGTGAGGACAGCCATCCTGAACCCCCGCTTCACCATGGTGAGATCTGGGGTTAGGGCTCAGGGTGGCACCTGTTATGCTCAGTCTCCACCTTAAGCTGGTGGTGGCTAGTGGCCACCATTTCTTCTGCGGCACATGGACTGAGCCCCACTTCCTCCCTCTCTGTGACTTTCAAGGCCTGCCCCCACTGCCTTTTACCAGGAATCTAATTTGGGTTCCCAGGAGAGACTCTGAGTGTGGCTAGCCTCAGCCTTCTAGATCCCCTGTCAGGTATTACCCAGAGAGCCTGTTCTCATGCCCTTGTCCCCTCGTGGAATTCTAGGAAGGCAGGTATTATGTCATGGTGTTGATGTGTATGCTCAAGGACCAGTTACAGGCTCAAACAGGTAACTGAAAGATTCTCAGAGCCTGGCCCTTCCCTGGTGGGCATGGCACTTAGAATGCCCTGCTGTGGGCCTGCTTGCTTTATCCTGGCCCCGAGCCTGAAGCTTCTGGTGAAACCATGGAAATGGCCTTCTCATAATTCCCAGGTGTCCCATACTTCTCTTCCTGGGCCCACTTGTGGAATAGAGCACCCCAAAGCTGCTCCCTGGGTTCCCCTTCTCTCCCCTATGCCCTCATTCCTCTCTTTCCAGGTGTCAAGCGCCCTTTTCAGAGCTATGGGTCCTCACCCCGCCGGAAGCACTGCAGGAAGCAGCAGCTAGGTGAGTTATGGGAGTAGGGATCCCTGCATAAGACTGGGTTTCCCTGAGGTTGATCACAGACATGTGCTGGGCCTTGTTCCTGGCTGAAAAGCTTCTGAGGTCCAGGGGCTTGTTTTCCAAAACTCCAGGAGAGATACTGAAGGTCCTGAATGAGCAGAGGAGGAGAAAGGGTACCTCAAGGGACAGATTTGTCACCTAGGCTCTTCCAGACTGTCCTCAAGGTTATGGGAACATCAGGTGATAACCAGTGTAACCTCAGGCCTGGGCCTTCAGTGGCCATGTTGGAGGGTGAGTGAGGATGGAGGTGATAAAGATGTTCTGGCGAACCCCCAGATAGGAGCTCCTTGGAGACACAGAGTATCTAGGGTAGTCATGGGGAAGAGGATTGGGGAAACTTCCTTCATCCTCTGCCAGTAGTCCAGAATAATCCTTGGCCCAACCCTCACATGCATATATACTTCACCAACTATGGGCATAACCAGAAAATTTATGTCTTTGCAAAACAGACCACTACTGCAATCCTTCCTGGGGCAGAGGTGGGGGCTGCATCTTCCCAATGACCCAGGAAGGAAGGAAGTAACACTTGGCATAGCAGAAGCCCAGTTCCCATGGTCTAATTGACTAGTAGAAAGCCTGTCGTTTGTTGGTGCCCACTCTCAAAGGAAGGATGCAGGTGCCTTTGCCATCTTAGAGCTGGTCCCCATAGATGTTGCAAAGCAAGCAACCTCCCCCAGTTTACTGAAAACAGCATCACCTGTATTGCCCTGGAAGAGAGAGTTGTGACCCAAGGGCCCATACCCACCTCCCTGAGTAAGAGGCTTCGGAGCCCATGCTGCTCTGCAGCCCATTCCCTCTGGAGCTATGTGTGACCTAAGATCATCCATTGTGCCCTTAATGATTGCCCCAATACCCCCATAGATGGGACTAAAGACAGTAGCAGCCTGATCAAGGGGTCCCAGGACATGTATCGAGTGTGAGAACTCCTGCCTTCATGCCACTGCTGTGCCCCTTGCAGAGCTCGCTGAGAAGTATCTGAAGCTCCTGAAGACCTCTGCCCAGCAGTACCATGGCGGTGAATGCCCAGGAGCAAGGCGTACTCATGCCTCCCCACAAGTCTACATCCCCCCAATTCTACAGTGGAGCCGGGGTACAGCACCCTTGGACGTTCAGGAGGGAGCCACTAAAGAAGACCCCGAGGCCACAGATGACACTGATGTGAGCTTCC
Organism: Microtus oregoni; assembly: GCF_018167655.1. Lineage (NCBI taxonomy): Eukaryota > Metazoa > Chordata > Mammalia > Rodentia > Cricetidae > Microtus > Microtus oregoni. The sequence continues at coordinate 57,127,741 of NW_024543063.1, read as the reverse complement.
AGGATCTCTTCAATTTCAAGGCCCCCAAGGGACCTCGAGTGACAGTCCTGCTGGGAAAGGCTGGGATGGGCAAGACCACGCTGGCACGTCGGCTCTGCTGGAGGTGGGCTGACGGTCAGCTGGACTGCTTCCGGGCTCTGTTCCTTTTTGAGTTCCGCCGGCTCAACATGATCACACATTCGCTGACACTGCCCCAGCTCCTTTTTGACCAGTACCTGAGCCCCGAGTCAGACCCTGATGCTGTTTTTCAGTACCTGGAGGAGAATGCCCATCAAGTCCTGCTGATCTTTGATGGGCTGGACGAGACCCTCCATGCTAGTTCCACGGGTGCTGACAACACAGGCTCGGCCCTCGCCCTCTTCTCTGACCTCTGCCGTGGGACCCTCCTGCCAGGCTGCTGGGTGCTGGCCACCTCTCGTCCTGGGAAACTGCCTGCCTGTGTGCCCACAGAGGCCGCCATGGTGTACATGTGGGGCTTTGATGGGCAGCGGATAGAGAAGTACGTCAGCCACTTCTTCAGTGACCTGCTGTTACAGGAGCTGGCCCTGGCGGAAATGAGAGCCAATGAGCGCCTCCGGGGAATGTGTGCAGTACCTGCACTGTGCAGGGTGGCCTGCTTCAGCCTCGGCCGTCTGCTTCCTGGAGGCCCTCCAGGGCAGTCCACGGCCCTCCTGCCCACCGTAACCCAGCTGTTCCTGCAGATGGTGGAAACGTTTAGCCCCCATGGGACTCTGCCTGCCACATCCTTGTTGGACCTTGGAAAGGTGGCCCTTAGTAGACTGGACATTGGGAAGGTCATTTTCTCTGTGGAAAAAGACATTAGTCCTTCCCTGATGGCTTTTGGAGCGGCCCACAGCCTCCTGACCTCCTTCTGCATTCGTACCAGCCCTAAGCACCAAGAAATAGGCTATGCCTTTGCCCACCTTAGCCTGCAAGAGTTCTTTGCTGCTCTGTATCTGATGGCCAGCGACAGGGTAGACAAAGAAACGCTCACTTACTATGTCACACTCAATTCCCACTGGGTGCTGCGGACCAAAGCTAGGCTGGGCCTCTCCGACCATCTCCCTACCTTCCTGGCAGGCCTGGCATCTCACAACTGCCGTGCATTCCTTTGCCACCTGGCTCAACAAGAGGAAGCCTGGGTGAGCTCCAGGCAGGCTGCTGTTGTTCAGGTGCTGAGGAAGCTGGCTAGCCGGAAGCTTACGGGACCAAAGATGATAGAATTGTATCACTGTGTGGCTGAGACCCAGGAGCTGGAGCTGGCGCAGTTCACTGCCCAAAACCTCCCCGTCCAGCTCTCCTTCCACAATCTCCCACTGACCCGTGCAGACCTGGCTGCACTCGCCAACATTTTGGAGCACAGGGTTGCCCCCATTCACCTGGATTTTGATGGCTGCCCACTGGAGCCCCATTGCCCAGAGGCTCTGGTAGGATGTGGGCAAGTTGAGAATCTCAGGTGAGTCAAATCAGAAGAGAGACAGGGGAGGGTGGGAGAGGGCACTGTGCTTTGGGAAAGCGGGAGGTCAACCAGTCTGCCAGAGAGACTGGATTCAAGTCTTGACCATCCGAAAAGCACGCTCCATCTTCATTTAGTGTGTAACATGGTAGGGCAGCCGCTCACCTTGACCCGGCTCCTGGAGTCCAGGTGCCTGTGGCTTCCTGACTCTCACGTCTCTCTGGCAGTCGGGGACTGGAGTGCTGGATTTGGGCTGTGTTGCTCAAGGCTGCCTGACCTTGAACAGGTATATATTACCTCCCTCGAGGGTGTTTCTCCACACGTGCAGTAAGTACTCAAGTCAGACAGGCTTCTCAACCTGGCCTTGGTCCAGAACCAAGACTCCATTTCTATCGGAAGAGCAAAGGTGCAGTCCCAGTGTGAGCCTCTCCAGATACAGCGGGGGAAGTCCTGTTGGAGTCATGGACAAGTCAGAAGTTGGTGGTTCAAGTGGGTAGTTTGCTTTGCCCCATCTGGTCATGCAGGGACCCCGGTCCTTGCTCCAGCATCCCTCAGACATCCTAGCTGTAGGATCAGTGCAGAGCCATGGGTGTCTTTGTGCCCTGACTTGGAGAAAGGGAAAAGGTGACTTTAGAGGAATGTTTAAAGGTCACCGTGGAAGTGGAACACGTCCCTTCCAGTCACGTTGCATTGCTGAGAACCTAGCCACACAGCCACTCCGGGCTGCAAGGGAAGCTGGAAATGTCACTGCTGGCTGGTGAACTACTTCCAGCTAGAGCGCCATTTCTTGTTCTCCCCCTTCACATCAACACCAGGTTTCATTTACAAACTTGTTATCAGTGTCAATAGGCTGAAAACACCTCACAGATTTTAGTATATTATTAGCATTGTAACAAGGCAGTCCAGCCTACTGAGTTACAGTTTTATCACTTAAAATCCTTTTTAGACCGATTTGTGAAGTGAAATTGTTCCTCTGCAAAAGTCTCTGCCCATTTTGATCGTTAGCACTTCGTTGTTGCTTCTGGTTCTAAGGGAGTGTCTTGAGTCTGGGTAGATAGCTCGGTGTCTGCGAGGGCTTGCTGTAAAAGCAACAGGACCTGAGTTCAAGTCCCCAGCGCTTATGTAAAAAGTAAGCATAGCCTCTCATGCCTGTAGCAGAAGAGGTGAGGGACAGAGACAGGTGGATCCCCAGAGCTCACTGTCAGCCAGTCCAACCTAAGCTAGAGTGAGTTTCAGGACTAGTGGGAGAAAAACAAACAAACAAACAAACAAACGGAAAAGTGATAAAGACCTCTGGCTGCTACGAGAGCAGTAAGCTTGCACGCATGCATGATCCTTGCTTGTCATGATTTAAACTCTATGTGACTGTATTTCTATGGATGAAGGTAGAACCGATTTGGCAGATAAAGAAGCCATTGCTGTGAGCTGTACTTCTTGCTACCCCAGCAGCTACAATGATAACTCGTGCTACTATGATGCCCCATCTCTCCCCATGGACACTGCCAGTGGTGTATTGCCAGTTTCTAAGCCCTGCCTGCCCCGCACTGACTCGTTTTGCTTCTCTCCTGCAGCTTTAAAAGCAGAAAGTGTGGGGATGCCTTTGCAGAAGCCCTGGGCAGGAGCTTGCCTACTATGGGGAGCCTGAAGATACTAGGGTGAGCCAAGGCTTGCAAGCGAAATATGCGAAGAAGGATATCTGGCATACTTTTCCCTGTTTAGTCCTGCACAGACAGATTCCTGGCCAGTCCCCTTCTCTGCCCCCATTCCTCTACCGTCTTTGTTTGCCCTGTAGGTTAACAGGAAGTAAGATCACAGCCCAAGGCATCAGGCATCTGGTACAGGCTTTACCCCTCTGTTTCCAGCTGGAGGAGGTCAGGTGAGTGACCTCTAAAAGGGCTCTTTTGCTTTGGGGATCATTCCATCCAGGATGACCAGAGAGCGAGAGCCATCAGTCTAAGAATGAGGTGGGCCAAATCCGAAAGAATGCCTCTGAGATTCCAGCGGTGCACATATTTGGGACCACCTTGGAGGATCATGAGTTTTGGGCTCCCTCCCCTCCTTCTGTGGCCCTAGGAAAAGGGATTACAGTATCTAGGCAGAAGGCAGGTACCGTGGGGAACACATAAATGCATACAACGTACTACTTCACACTCTGCACTTGGGTACACACTTGCACAGAAATGCACACTCAAGCTCAAGGGTGTGCCACAGACCTATTCACAGATGTGTACATGTCTGGCACACACAGGCACACTGAGACTCAGCACACACTTGTGGTGGACCTCTCGACCGGCGAGAAAGAACGACCACCATATCAGGATTCCCCTCAGATCACGCTTTACTGGAGTACCCTTGATTGATGGGGAGCAGGAAACGAGAGGGGCAGAGAGCGAAGGGGCAGGGAGCTAAGGGGAGAGACAGAATGAAGCGAAGGGGTGAAGGGCTCTTAGGCAGCTGCTTAAATAGGGAATTGGCACACGGGTCGCCCTGTGATTGGCTGCCACCAACAGCTGACACCAGACCGCATCGGGATAGGCTCAAGGATCCTCATCCACCGCGCATGCGGGAAGCTGGGGACACGCAGCTCTCAAAGGCATAGCCAAATATGGAGTTGTTTATTTCCAACAAGACAGGATGCTGGCGCCATCTTGTAATGGCGATCCTGTCGGCTCACTACACACACTGGCTGAGCCTATCTGCACAATATACCTCTTGCTTGTGTCTGGAATTGTTTCAGAGAAAGGTGGAACCAGGGACCCTCTGCTACAGTCTTTTTAAAAAAAAAAAATAATACTTTCTTTTAATTTTATTCGTTTCTTTTTGAGATTATAATATAATTACATCATTTCTCTCTTCCCTTTCTGTAGTGATGAGGCGAGCAGGCCTGCTTTTCGTCCTGCCCGGCTAGCTTTACACCCGAAATAACAACACACAAATTGTATTCATTTAAACACTGTTTGGCCCATTAGCTCTAGCCCCTTACTGGCTAACTCTCACATCTTGGTAACCCATTTCTATTAATGTATGTAGCACCACGAGGTGGTGGCTTACCGGGAAGATTCTAACCTACGTCCATCTTGGGCTGGAGCTTCATCGCATCTGCCTCACTGCCTTCTTCCTCCCAGCATTCTGTTCTGTCTACTCCACCTACCTATGTTCTGACCTATCAGGCCAAGCAGTTTTCTTTATTAATTAACCAATGAAAGCAACAGATAGATAGATGACCCACCTACATCACCTTTCCTCCCTCCAAGCCCTCCTATATACCTCTCCTTGATCTCTTTCAGATTCAAGGCCTCTTTTTTCATTGTTATTGCATCCATATACATAAATGTATATACATATATTCCTAAATATAACCCTCTCTGTCTGTAAATGTTACTTGTTACTTGTATGTATGTTTCCAGGGCCAGCCATTTGGTATTGGATAACCAATTGGGAAGACTATTTCTCCCACTCTTAGCATTCAGTTGCCTATAGTTCTTTGTGTAGAGTAGCGGTGTCATGGACTTTCTCCCATCCATGTTAACCTGTCTGTTGATGTTGTCATCGTTAGGCTCATGTGTAGGCAGTCATATTGGTGAATCTGTATGAGTATAGCTTCTAACATTGCTAAGAGACACAATCTCAGCAAATTCCTTGGTCTTCTACAGCCTTATACAGCTCCTTCCTGAAGTTCAGAAAGGCAACCCCTGAATCTAAGCAGGCTGGCCCAGGAAGAAGTATAGAATACAACACTTACAGACTGGACCACAAGCTGGCCAGTCTCTGCTGTTCCCTCTGATGCCTTTGTTCAGTGGTCACTATGGTTTGAATGAAGATTTAAACCATTGATCTTATCAAAACTCTCTCTTTTGGTTATTGAGTGGCCTTAATCTTGGCACCCATCACCCATTTATTTATTTATTTATTTTCAATGTCCCCTGTTGCTCTCAATCATTCTCATACCATTTATCCATCTGCCCCTCCAGCTGGGATTTCAGAAAGAGATAGGTTGGAGCGGTTGTCCTGGACTCTGGGGAGCTGTGGCCAGAGCTGACACCAGAAGTAGAGTCTTTAGTCCCCCACAGAGACTTCAGTAGTCCCCTGGGATGTTGGCGAACTCAGGACTCAGGCACACTGTACACCTAAGGCCTGGATCACCATACCTCACTTTATAAGACTGTCACCCACCGCCTGGGGCTTCCTAGCGCCCATCCTCCCCCCCACACCTGAGGGATTAGGTCTTGGTCTCTCTGCAGCTTGCACGACAACCAGCTGAAGGACCCAGAGGTGGTGAGCCTTGTGGAGCTGCTCCCTTGCCTACCAAAGCTCCAGAAACTTGAGTAAGTGATCTCGACCCTCAGCCAATCCCTTTTCCTGGGCCAAGTCACTCTTTCCTTTGTCCACCATGTCAAGGGTATCCAGCCCTGACACTTTGCCACAATTGTGCAGCCTGAGCAGAAACAGCGTCTCCGTGTCAGCACTGCTGTCCGCGGTGAAGGTGGCCATCACGTGTCCTACTGTCAGAAAGCTGCAGGTCAGGTGAGCAGATTTCCAAGGTCTTGGGAAAAAAGGAAAGGGACAGAGGGAGCGAGGGATGGGGAAAGAGGAGGTCCCCCTAGCTTACAAGATCTGTGTGTGCATGCCTGAATCAGCTTAATTCAGAGTGTGGCTTGGGTCTGGCGCTTTATTAATAGCAATTGGGTGGAAAGTTGCGTGGACCGATGGATGAACAACATTGCGGAGCCAAATGAATAGTTAGCGCTGTGTCGCTCTCCGTGGTACTGAAACAGTATTACCTCATTGGCTCACAGGTTAGACGTCAGGCTTCTTAATCTGAATACAAATGTAATTCTCATTTTAAAAAGCTCTCAGAGGACATGGTGGACATGGTGATACACGGTGGCAATACCAGAACTCAGGAGGATTAGGAGTCCAAGGCTAGCCTCAACTACTAGTGAATTCAGGGCCAGCCTGGTTTACATGATACCTTGTCTTAAAAAAAAAAAGAACCAAAACAAAACTAAACAAAGACCCCTCCAACATCATCTTTCTGACCTTTCAAAAGCAGACTCGCGGGTGGCAGAGAACTTAGAACCTGTGCTAGGGCACTCTTTCCCATTCCCTGGTTTCTCTGTGGGCCAGGAAATAAACTTTCCCTGGATGGTTGGGGCGGGGGTGGATGACAGCTGGGCAGTGGTGACTTCCGGTTCCTAGATATCATGGCTTTGTGTCTGACCCTCTAGCGAGTCCGACTTCATCTTCCTTCTGTCCCCGATCACAGAGACAGCTGTGCAGCAATCAGGGTAAGTAACTCAGGAGACATGGCCCCAGCTAGTCCTGAGAAGGGGTCCGGGCTGGGAAGGTGAGGGTGGGAACCTAGAGCGGAAGTGGGAAGGCTCTCCCTACTGCCACGTGAATTCCTGCTCAGGGCTGGCAAGGTAGTGCTCCCCCTCCCTCCCATGTGTCTGGAGTACATCTGACCCCTGGCTAGAGAGCATGCCCAGGGTCTCAGAGTGAGCCAGGCCTGTAGGGAGAAGGTGAAGAAACATTCTTCAAACTGAAAGAAAGATAAAGAAGAAGTTAGTGAGCCACACATTAGGGTTGCCTGGGGAATGGGAGGACTGAATGTGTCTAACATGTTCCAGACACTGGCCCGCCACCAGTGTTCAGATGCTGGCCATGCGTGGATCTCCACGTGCTCCCCCCCCCCCCACTGGGTGGGTGAAGACATGTAAGGTTCTCCCTCTGGGGGAACACTCCTCCCAAGTTCCCCACACTCCTCCCTGACTATCCCAGCTTCAATCTCCCCATCTGCACCATGAGCCAGTTGTGCCACTGTCCCTCCCTACACCCCTCCAGATGTCTAAATCTCTGACACCCAGTGTAGCCATTGCCAGCCATTGTGACAATGGAAATGAAGTGACTTCAGTCTATCAGTTGCATGTACCACCCTTCCAGGGCTCAATAATGGCCACAGGTCCCTCCCGTGGCAGATGACACAGCGGGAGAACAGTTCTGTTATTGTAAAAGGGTTCTGTAGACATTTCAAATCTCTAAGTTATGGAAATGGCCCAAGATTCTCTGCAGTCCCTGGCACTCTCCTCTCCCTGTCTGAGAGTCTGGAAGGGCTGTAGCTCCCCTCTGCCTGGACCTGCCTGTCGCAGTGCATGATCCCTGTCTTCTGAGCCAAAGATCACATCAAAGGGATGCTAGCTTGGCGACTTTAGGAAATAGAAACCGAAAAGTCTGATGGGTTATGTGACTTGCCAAAACCTGCACAGCCACATATGGGAGAGAGCACATTGGAATGAAGACCTCAAGCCCTTTACTCCTGCGGCTTCTCCGAGTTGCACCTTGAGTGCCTTCCAGCTCTGTCTTTGGGACTAACTCACCCCGGGAGGTGCTGCAGGCTCTTCAGACCCTAGATGTTAAGCAAAGAGGTTCAGTTCATCAGGTCTGGCTCCTGAGCCCAAGCTAGTATGTAATCTTTTCTTTATAGAGCATCAAGCCTACAGGACAAAGACAGCCTGAAGAAAGAAAGACAGAGCCAAAGCCTGGAACTCAGGTACCTCAGCAAGGCCTGCTGCCCTCAGAAAATGATAATGGAGGGATGGCCCTTTCCCAGGGGAGGGAGGCCAGGCAGGGAGGAGCACAAGGAAAGCAGATGCAGTGACAAAGAAAGGGCTTGCATATGTCAACAAGAGCTCCAGCTGAATGGGCCCTTGCTATATGTGGGGCACTGTGCTCAGAGGTGGCTGGTACTTTGTGGAAAGTCTTTTAGGAACCTCATGAATGACATGTATTACTCCAGTTTGGTAGAGGAAGAAACTGAGTTACAGGCAGACGAAGTGCCTTGAATAAGATCACTCCTCTACTAGAGGTACACAGACCCCTAGGTCTGCACCCTCAGGACTTGTCTGACTCAGGACAGGAAGGACCAGGGTTTTCCCCTGAACTCCTCTCTTCCTATCCCAGTCTTCAGAGATGCCAGCTCAGGGTCCATGATGCAGAAACCCTTGTGGAGCTACTCCAGAAAGGTCCCTGCCTGGAAGAAGTGGAGTGAGTACCCTGGAAAGTGGGAGACCTGGGGCAGGAACTAGGGGAGCTTGGCAGAGCAGCCAAGGCCTCACCTTCATGTGGGGGATGTGGTGTGGGTGGCTGACTTCTCAAGAGTCCGGGGACATCCCCTGTCAGAAAACCTGTCAGAACACCTGTCAGAACATCTGTCAGAACATCTGTCCAAGAACCTGTCAGAACACGTGTCAGAACACCAATCACCGTGTAGCACCGTCCTATGCCAAGTGCTGAGCTAGGAGCTGTCAGACACGTGTGTTAGTGTCTCCTCATGGTGATGGAACCACGTTTTATAGAGCAGGAAATGAAGGCACAGAGGGAAATTCACTCAAGATCAAACGTAGGAAGCATCTGGTCTGAAGTTCTCAGCCCATCCTCGTGAGTCCTGCCACCACTTCCATGGCCATCAGTAGAGGGGGCCCCTCCTGCACTTAGGATGACCAACTAATTCTTCACAGGCTAAAGAAGTTCCCATGATGCCTGGTTCCTTAAGATGCGGGGCTTAAGAACTGGTGGTGATATTTCTTAGTGATAGAAAGGGGGCCCCACCAACAATCCCAGGAAGTCCTCTAAGGGATGTGAGGCAGAATGGTGGGGTGCACCAGGTGGTGATGGTGCACACCTTTAATCCCAGCATTTGAATCTCTGAGTTCAAGGCCAGTTTGGTCTACAGAGCAAGTTACAAGACAACCAGGGATACACAGAGAAACCCTCTCCTGAAAAACCAAAAAAACAAAAAACTCACAAACAAACAAAAAATAGTGGGGTGCTGTGAAGTATTTAGGGGTGAGTTGGCTCACTTCAGGGTGTGCTACATAAGGGGCGGGTTACTTGGACGATCAACTCTTGATCTCTTACCTTGTTTCATTGGAAGACTCAGGGACAAGACTCAAACATAGCAAATGAGGGCCAGTAAGACGACTCAGCAGCTAAGTGCACCTGTCACCAAGCCTGGCCATCGGACTTCAAAGTCCAGGCCCCACTTGATAGAAAGAGCAAATCAGCCCCTGCAAGTTGTCCTTTCGCCTCCGTGTGCACGACCCCCACTACAAAATATAAACATAATTTAAAAAAATGATTAAAAGATCTGGAGAGGCCGGGCGGTGGTGGCGCACGCCTTTAATCCCAGCACTCGGGAGGCAGAGGCAGGCAATCTCTGTGAGTTCGAAGCCAGCCTGGTCTACAAGAGCTAGTTCCAGGACAGGCTCCAAAGCTACAGAGAAACCCTGTCTCAAAAAACCAAAAAGAAAAAAAAAAAGATCTGGAGAGATGGTTTAGGGGCTGAGTGCCTGTTGCCCGACCCCCCCCCCCCCGGGGGGGACCTGACTTCAGTTTCCAGCATCCATGTTGGCAGTTCACAACTTCATGTAACTCCAGTTCGAGGGATCCAGAACACCTTCACGCGCATGGCAGACACTCAGGTTTACAAAACAAAATTTAAAAAGAAGACATGGGATGTTTCTGGCCTGCTTGCCGTCACTGAACCTACCCCTCCCCAGTCCCTCACTTGCAACACAACCCCACCTCACCTAACTAGATGAATAACACCTTCCCAGCCACCCTATTGCCAATCCAACTTAGGCGGTCTCAAGCCCATCTCTTCTACAGGTTCTTCATCCACTTCCTCTGTTAGAACCTCTCACCTAGTGACCTCTCACCATTAGCTCCGGCTCGTGGTTTTCCCACCTTCCACCATGGCATTCTCTTTCTGTCAAGGTAGACTGTATTTCACCACTGCCCTTCACTCCCTCTCTCTTTACCTTCAGAGTAAATAAAGCCCAAATCCTCACATCCTGTGAGACCCAGAAGCCTCCCCCAAACTCTCCAAACCCTTTACCCTGCTACCATAACTCAATTTCCAGTCTAAACACACTGGCTTCCTCTGGATGCTGATGTGTGCTATATGATGGGATCTTTGAATGTGCTGTTCCCACTACTAGGGACAATCTTTCCAAATCTCTCCCCATCACTCACCTATAGAACTCCTGGGATTTCCAGCGAGTACTTAAATAAATCAAGAAAGCCCCGCCCCTCCCCCCGGCCCTACACCAGGTCAGATATCCTGGAATTAAGGAGGTTATCACAAGAAACAGTTATTTGTATTGCAGCGTACAGGAATAGGTACAGGTGGAACCTTCCAGTCAGGCTGTCTGGGTTGAGTCCAAGCCCACCCTTGAGCGGGTCCCTTAAGGACTCTGCCTTGCTTTACCCGGCAGGAAGATGAAGAAGATATGAGTCCCTGCTTGCTCATAGATTGTATGGAATGTGGCACACATGTAGAAGCGCCACGTGTGGAGCTGGCGGCCTGTCCCCTTAAGTGATTATAAAGTTCACTGTGGGAACGATGCTCCAACTGAAGCAAGAGGGAGGCTGTGCGTGTCTCCACGGTGCCTCTATCTTAGTCTTTCAGAGAACCATCTGGAAGACGAAGGCTGTCGACTTGTGGCAGAGGCTGCTTCCCAGCTGCGAATTGCCCAGAAACTGGAGTGAGTTGCACACCCTGCCGCTGGGTGACAAGAGGAGCCATGGAGAGTCCCATCTGGTCCCTGCCTGCCCCTGTTCCCCACACCCACAGTCAGCAAGGATCTGCCCAGTGTCCCCTCTCTCCAGCTAAGTTGGCCTCTTGACTACACCTTGCTCTTGCCTCTGCCCTGAGCTACTAGTAGCCTCGCTGTCTAACTCTGGCCACAGCTCTGGGAGGCAGGAGCCTTGCACTGGGCCAGAGCTAAGGTACTGAATGGGTGGGTACTCGGCCGCTGGGCCAAGACTCCGGCGGGCAATGTAGTATGTTTGGTTAGGGTGTAGGCATAAGTTGTTGGAGTGGTGACCCAAGAAAGCAGGCTGTCTAATGGTGCAAGACGGGGACAAAGATGGTATCTAGGTGGGTTGTGTTATGCCTCCTGGTCGTTGGGTTGAGTAAGGAGTAGTGATGTTGGGGAAAGTGGTTTGGGCTTCAGCCTTCACTATGCCACTCCATAACTTTAAAATCCTGGGAAAGTAATTGAATGTCTCTGGGCCTCAGTTTCTCCATCTGTAAAATGGAATTAAATGAGACCATGCACACCTAAAACCCTTGGTACAGAGTCTGCTAGTCAGTCCTGCATGGTCAGCAGTTACTCTGCATACCACAAAACCAAGGCTCAGAGAGAGGAGAACCAGGGGTAGTGCTTATGGGTTAAGCCAGAGAACTTGAAGAATTCTTTGAGAGACCCTGCTTGGGGACCCATGACAGACAACAATTTTTAAGCCACAATGAGGGGGCAGGAGCTGTCTGCCTGCTGACACTGCCTCCCTCTCCTCTCCACAGCCTCAGTAACAATGGCCTCTCTAAGACTGGGGTGACCTGTGTGTTGAGAGCCATGAGAACATGTGGGACCCTGAAGGAGATGCATATCAGGTGGGTGCCACACAGGGCATCGTCACTGCCCTTTAAACTCTGAGTTCAGGGCCAGGTCACCATACTTTCTGAAATTCCCCATATTATTTCTGGCCTCATACCTCAGGGACCCCCAGAAGATGCTGCCTGAGCCCTGCCCAGCTAGCACAACAGTGCAGTCACCGCCGGTGCTGTGGCGCTCCTCTGGAGAGCTGCCTGCAGCCGGTGGAGCCATCTGAAAGTAGCAGGATCAGAAAATGAGAAAACAGCCCTCCAGCTCCTTGCTTCAGTTGGTACAAACTGTGCAGTGCCCACTGTGTCCCCAGCTCCAGTGGGATCAGGCTGGGCCCTGCCCCTTCCAGCTCCCATCAGTTCCTGCCCAGCTTCTCCTGAGAACAGTCTCCATGTGACATATCAGCCTCCTGTCCCTCTGGTCCAATCTCAGTTCTGTCTCTACCAGTGTGGGGACCAAGAATATGTGTAAATGGATAAAAGTGCAGCTCCCACCTTGTTGCAAGCCTCCTTCTTGGTTCTCAGTTGCCTGGAGGGTCTCCATTTTGTGCACACCTCCCCCAAAGGGCTGGAGGGAAACCAGATCTCTCACAAGGTAGATTAGGGTCCTCATTCACTGTGGCCACTGAGATGTACTGCGTGTCATGAGAGACAGCACCCATATTCTAAGTGCTCCAAGCATCAGAGGAAACCCCCACCCTAGTCCACCTGTGCAGGCAGAAGGGGCATGCTACAGACTGAGGTACAAACCAGAGCTGGAAGAATCTGAAGTCTGTGTAGCAGGAAGGCCTCACACCTCAAAGTCTCAGAGGAAGTCACAGGAAGGGGCTTAGCTTGGCCAGGTGTGGTGTCTTGGTAGTCCCACCTGGTCAAGGTAAGACAAGGACCATAACTCTGTCTGTTGCTCCTCTCTTGTCCACAGCCTGCTGACCAACACCGTGGTACTCATATTTTCCCGGGAGCCAAGGGAGCAAGAGGGGAGCTGCAAGACGTAAGGACCAGCATCCCTACATTCCTCTCTGGGATGGGGCTGTGCTCTCCCTGAACCAGGGCGACCTCAACAAGAACTCACAAAGTAGGGCTGGAGATGCATCTCAGATTGTAGTGTTTGTCTAATACTGCATGAGACCCTGGACTCAGTTCCCAGGGCTGTAGAAATGACCCACGGTGGTGCCTAAGACACACGAGACCCTGTCTCAAAAGTGAAAGGGAATTCACCAAGGGTCAGGCCTTCAGCAGCCTTGCTGGAGACATGGCTCTGATGAGGAAGGAGCAGACTACTGGGAACCCAGTGATGTAGGATCTGGGTAGTATGCCAGGCCAGGCTGGGATAGTTAGACAATTATTCATGGGAAACTTGGTGGTTTAGCCTAAATATGGAGAGTAGCCTGGCCCGGAGCTCTGATTTGGCCAGAACTTCTGTCTTCCTTTGGCACAGGACCATTCAAAGAGATGTCTGTCTTCCTCCTTCAAATGACTTCCAGGACATAGCTAGGGGCTTAGCTCTGTGTCATGTGTGACTCCCCACAAGCTATAGCACAGAGTCTGAGCCTGGAAGGCTGGTAGGAGAAAAGTGCCATCTCCACCTTCTCTGATGATGATAATGACAATGATATTAATGGTGACAGCAACCAGGGTGAATTGGGCATTTCCTTATGTGTGCGGCTAGTGTTAGACAGAGAGAGCTCATTCATGCCAAACGAGGCCAGTCCCAGGTCACACCAGGCTAAAGTCCCACTGACCCTGGTTGAGGTCAGAGAGTCAAAGCTAGACAGTGAGTTTTGGCGAGACGCTCAGCCTGGCCTTGCTGTGTGTCCTCAGGGGAGCACCACTTACCAGCTTTGCATCTTCTGTGACCTCGGAGATGTCCGGGAGCTCTCGAAGAATCAGGTACAGTAATAATTCTCCTACCTTGTCCCCAAGCTTCAAACCTGTCTCACAGGGTTTGTCTCACCTGTGTCAAGGAGTTACAGCCTGGCGACTTCCTGTTCCCTGCATATCCCACCCTTCAGCCACCTCCCACTGTCTAGGCAGTCCCACCCTGTAGCTTCCTAACCCTGGGTTGGGGAGACTGAACAAAAAAATGAAAGCAGTGAACTTCCAACCCCCAATTCTGGGCCTCAGCCTGGGCTCCTCAGCCCTGCATGTTCCCACCAATACCATCTTCCTTTTGCTTCTCTGCCTGCCTGCCTGCCTGTCCATCCGCCTGTCTGTCTGTCTGCCTGTCTGTCCGCCTGCCTGTCTGCCTGTCTCATTCAGAGGTGGTTTCTTTCTCTACAGCACTTAGTCTTATTTCTCATTTGACTTTTTGTTTTTTGTCTCTGTCACTGTTTCTCTTTATCTGTGCCCCTCAGTGTCTCTGCCTATGAGTGTCTCTCTCTCTGCTGCTATCTCTACTTGTCTATCTCTATATTTATTGTCTTTATGGCTATCTCCATTTAAAAATTCTATCCCTTTCCCTCTCAGCCCCAGCCCCGGGCCTTTCTGTGCTGTTTCAGGTGGCTGTGTGTCAGTCCTCCTGTCCCTCTCCACATCACAAACCACAACCCCTACCTGTGGGCTTCTCTGCCTGGCTCTGGGGCTGTGGGCAGCTTTCCCCTGTCCAACGTCTAGTGGTCACTGCAGAGCTGTGGTCTGGCTCCTTGCAGGCTGACACAATGTGGCTTCCTGGCCAAGGACATAGAGAGGCTCTGCGGGGCACTGAGAGCCAACTGCGAGCTCCACCACTTGGATCACCTTGAGTGAGTATCTGCATCCAGGGGGGCTAGGCGGGGACAGTACAGGCTGCTCAGTGATAGAACATAGGTGTCCTGTTCTGTTTCGAAGCATTAGGCCCTTAGTCTTTCTCCACTGACATTAGAGACCTCAGGGAGTGGGGGAGTGACTTTCCTTCCTGACGTCAGGGGCGGGTGGAGTGACTTTCCTTCCAAGTATACATCCCACACTGGTACCCTTTGCAGCCATCCCAGAAGACCACAAATTTTGGAAAGAATACTGGGAAGAGGGATGAGGCCCATGTGTGATGTGCAAAGATTTAACCTAGTGCTTAGATTGGAGTTCCTGGTCCCAGAAGCAGCTGGGTGACGACACTGATAAGAAAGCAGAACTCACTCCATGGTCCACTAACCTCTTTTTCTTTTCCAGCCTATCAAACAACTCTCTGGGGGATGAAGGGGTGGCCCTACTAGCCCAGCTGCTCCCAGGACTAGGTCCCCTGCAGTCCTTGAAGTAAGCCACTAACTACCCCCCAGGCCTCTGTGGGAGGGTTTGTTCTATGTCCAGTGACGATGTAACCCTGTAGTGCATATGAAGCCCCTTCCTCCAGCACCACACAGGCAAATGCTTAACAAGGGCCCGACTGGGGCTCTGCTCATCCTGGCTGGACTGGGCAGAGCTCTGCCCTAGCTTCTGCTTCAGATCTTATCCAAGCAGACCCTGTGTCTCTCCGTGGGCTCCCACGGCACCTGGGCTGTGCAGATGCATGCAGTACGAGGGGATCATGGGAAGCATGATGGACGCATGAGGACATTAAGCGATAAACTACTGACAGCAGTCATTCTAGTCCCTGGTTACAGAAAGAGGGCCACTTGATGAAACTCCACCTAGGTGGACAGGGAGGACTCATGCTGGAGAAGACACCACACAGCAAGTCTAGAGAAGCCCAAGTATTCTGTTGACCTGATAGAGAGGTGGGAGGACCTCGGGGTGGGAGGAAGACCTTGGTGAACAAAAGATCCCCCACACTCTGCCTACTCAACCACATTCCTGAGCTCTCAAAGGCCTCGGATGTTCTCGGCTCTCTCAGTACCCTCCTGTTCCCAAGCTTCCCTGGACAGAAATAAGAGGATCTTGTGAATGAAGCTGAAGGCCCTGGGTTCTGGCTGTCTGTGCTGCCTGTGCTCTGTATGGCCTTGGGAAGTCACGGCAGAAGCTGAAGCTTCTGGGTGCCTCAGTAAATGCATGAGAATCGGGTGGAGCCAGGCTGTAGTGGCACACGCCTTTAATCCCAGCACTCAGGAGGCAGAGACAAGTGGATCTCTGTGAGTTCGAGGCCAGCCTGATCTGCAGCGTGAGTTCCAGGACAGGCTCCAAAGCTGCACAGAGAAACCCCGTCTCGGAAAACAGAAACAAAACAAACAAACAAACAAAAAAGAATTGGGTGTAGTCTCCACTTGTGGCTGTAATGAAGGAGCACTGTGGCCCAGGGCCTTTCTTGCTACAATACTATGTTACCAGGAGACTGGCTGATCCTGGGGGTAGGGGCACTGGGGGTGCTTACAGGCAGGAAAGGGGCCTTTCTTTTGCAGACAATGGCATGCAGATTGAGTTTGCTGGCAGATTCTTGCAGGTATTCTTCACAAGGTGACAAGGTACCTGTGAGGAAGACCCTGGGTCCCAGCAGGACCTTACATGGCAAATGAAAACCCCATGATAGGTGGAAAGAGACTATGAGAGAAGAGAAATCTTTGTTCTTGCTTCAGGATGGCCGCCCCCTCCCCTGCTTTTAACCCTGAACCCCACCCCACCCCCTTTATCTCTGGGTTCCAGTCTTAGCTCTGTCACCGACACAGCTTATCCCTGGAGCAAGTTCCTACCTGTCTAGATCATCTCAGCTGTGTGGTGCAGCTGGAGGGTTACCCGCTGGTCATCAGGGTCTGCCATCTGCTAGCAAAGACGCTCCCATCCCGGGACCTAAGCTCTGATGTACAGAGAGCACGTCTGAGTCCTTGGTGGTTTCACCATTGTCTCCTGTGCGATCTCTAGCCTTAACAGGAACGGTGTGTCCCTGGATGCTGTGTTTGGCTTGATCGCATGCATGTCTTCCGGGCAGTGGGTGTTCCACCTAGATGTCAGGTGAGCGGCTGCCCTGTCCCCTCTCGTCTCCCTCCCATCATCAGTTCCTGCTGAGGCTCCTCTTTTACACGTCACCCTGCGTCATCCTCGGGGTCTTAGGTGCAGTGAGCTTGCGCTAGGAGTTCGTGGAATGAATGAATGAATGAATGAATGAGAGGGAGATTTCTCCACGTTCTCCTTGGAACAAAAGTCTTTCAACTCTCCCTTACTCTCCAGATTGTCCTAGGTACTCCCAAGCAAGCTGGGAGCTGGCTGGTGGCCTTTGGGGCTCAGGGACTAGCCTAGCTGTGGCATCTCCACTACGACACTAGAAGGGAAGGCAGCAGCCACCTAGGTCTCTGAATCCCTCCATGTAGAAATCCTGTGGTCTTAGGAGCACTTTGTCCCATTCATCCCTCCCCGAGAACCCTAAGAATAAAGGTGTGGTGGCAGGTGGGCAAAGCCGAGAAGCTTGGTGCGAGTTCTTGGACAGAGCCCCGAAGCCAGCCTCCTCTCCCAGTTCACCACAAGAGGGCGCTGAAATATCGGGCCACAAGTCCTGCAAGGGTCTTAGCTAATCATAGCTGTCGTTTGATCCATTGTTATTATATTCCCTGGGTGGCGGGCCACTCCAGGTCTTTAAGCCCTTCAGGGAAGGGGACCCTTGGGCTATTCCCAACCCACTGCTTCCTTTTCACTTCCAGCCTTGAGAATGACCACGTCCTCCTTCGAGGAGCTGGAACTAGCAGGTGAGGAGGGGAGATCTGGGCCATCTGGCTTGCCTGTGGCTCTGATTCCCGCTTTCTGTGGATGCCCCATCTAGAATTGAACCCCGGGTCTGGTGTGGTCTCTGGGACAGCTGCGCTGTCTAATCTGCAAGGCCCTGAGAAGCCTGGCTAGCTCTTTAAAATAAACCAATTTAGCACTTCACAGGTGCTCCCAGCTGCTCCCAAGTGGCAACAGGTGTCAAGGCCTTGAGTCCTGGAAGCTGTCCTCAGAGACAGGTGGGAAGTAGGGAAGGGCCAGCTGGACAGTGACCTCACCACGGGTAATGTGCCAGGCAATCTGAAGCCAGGCTAGGTCTAGGCTAGATGCTCTTGGTTCCCCAAATAAGAGCAGAAGTATTGAGAAACAGGGAGGCCGATGTATGGTCCTGTCAAGTGAATGGTCAGGGGAAGCCCTCTATTCTGTCTCCGCTTACCGGCTTAGGGGTTGACCTGGATAGGTGTGACCTGCTGATTTTCCTCGTTCTAGCCTCCCTTTCTTGAGTCTGAGTTTCCCCACCTGAGTAATAAGGGTCCTGACTGGGGTCAAATCCTCAGGTTCCCATCCAGGTGTTCTGCCTCCAGGTGTGAAAGTCCTGAGGGTGTGGGAGCCCCACAGGTGTGACTCAAGCTATCCTTTTGCTATGCTTTCCCCCCTCCAAGGGATGCACTAGCTGGCAGATGTGGACAAGAGCTCCCAGCTGGAGCCCCGTTGATGGCAGGCAGTCAGCGCTGCACCTCCAGGAGCTTCAGGTACTGTATTCCACTTTTGTTCAGGGGTTAGGGAATGAGCAGAGCCAGGGGTCAGGGCTTCGAATTAAAGTAGAGGGAAGAGAGTTTGAGAGATGGGAAAGGAAAGAGGCATGGAACAAAGGCCAGCGCTGGGGGCTGCGGGGCCCCTCTGGGTCACCTCGGTGGAGCCAAGGCCTGACGTTCTTTTTAGAGAAGATGTCATATCTGGGAAACACACTGGAAATCCAGCTGTCGCCAGAAAAGTCTGGCCTGGGTAATTCCTAACTGTGCCACAGTGGGCTATAAAACCCTGCCGAGCCCCGGCATTCTCCTCCAAGAGATACTTAAGCTGGCATCAACAGAGCTACTCACAGAAAAGTTGCCATGCCCCGGGCGGGAGAGACAAGGAGCGAAAGCCAGGGTGAAGGCATGTTTGGAAGCACGGCAGTGTAGCTGAGAGCATAGTAGGAGAGCCTGGGCAGGGCATTTATTTTATACTTAAAGAGAATAGGGAGCCCCTGAAGGTTTGAAGCAGTGGAGAGGCCTCTTTAGATGGGCAGTGTTGAAAAACGAGACATGGACTGGAGAAACAAATCGATGGTTCAAAGCGTGTGCTCTTCTTACAGAGGGCCTGGATCCAGTTCCCAGTGCCCCTGTGACAGCTCACAACCATCTGTAATTGCAGTTCTAGGGAATCTGACACACTCTTCCATGGGCCTCTAAGAGCACCAGGCATGCACTTGGTGCGTGTACATGCATACGGGCAAAACACATTTTAACAAATTAAAAAGATGAGGCACTTGGAGGGTGATGGAGGGTTGTGAGATGAAGGCTGGAAGCCAGAGGGCAGTAAGTGGTCCAAGCGAGTGAAGATGGCATCCGGGGTC
The DNA here is from genome assembly GCF_018167655.1 of Microtus oregoni. Classification (NCBI taxonomy): domain Eukaryota; kingdom Metazoa; phylum Chordata; class Mammalia; order Rodentia; family Cricetidae; genus Microtus; species Microtus oregoni. Next base: position 57,108,622 of record NW_024543063.1, on the reverse strand, counting down.
AGGGAGGGTGCTGGGTGGAAAGGCCTTGCACCACATGTCAGAGCTATAGGGAGTGTGCCCTGCAGGGCATAAGAGAGGAGCCTGAGGCCTGCAGTTCAGTACCTGTTGGAAGAAGGAAACAGGGGACCTGTGTCCACTCTGATCCTCTACCCTGTCTCCTGTCCCTTTTCAGCCTTCAGGGGTGTCAACTGGAACCCCGGAGTCTTGCCTGCCTCTGTGCCGCTCTGGAGAAGTGCCCAGGGCCTCTGGAAGTCAAGTAAGTGGCAAGACACATCCCTGAGGACACAGTGTAGGTGGCGTGCAGAAACCTGGGAGAGGGCTTGTAGGGGAGACTTGATGACTCTCCCCTGGCCTTCTTCCACCAGACCCATCAGCCCCACTCCAGGAGTTATGAGACCCGCTGGTAGGAGGTCAGTCATTTCCCAGGAACCCTAGCCTCAAGTACTGGGATGCATGGGGTCTTGTACCAGAGCCCCACACAGGTCTCTCCCTCATCCTGCCTCTAGGGCTAAATCATCACCTTTGAGCCCTTTGTCCCTGAACTACCTCACCCACTTCAGAACAACCAGTTCTGTGAGCAGAGACCAACCCCATGACAAGGAGTTGCTCAGCCACTGGAAGCTGGCTGGGTTTTGAGTCCTTGGGCCTCAGTTTCTGCTTCTGTGGAGCAGACAGTGATCCCTTTATTTGGGAGTCAATGTTGTGATTCTTATATAAAAATAGCCTTTAAAAGACTCCAGGCTGGAGCCCCCTCAAGCCTACCCTTCCCTCCCACTGAACCATGGTGCTGTTTGTCACAGCCCTGTCCACTTCTTGCTCACTGTATGTCCCCTTTTTACTTTCTGATTGCTTAGTTTTTATCCAAGATGCTCAGGACTGGAAGTGTTTGAGATTTTGGAATTTTCTTTAGGGTTTGGAATGTTTGCATATGCAGAATGAGATACATTGGCAAAAGGAATCAGCTCTAAACACAAAGTTCATTTGTTTCGGGTAAGCCCTATGCCATAACCCGAAAGTCATATCCAGTGTCTACAGTGAGCCTGTACTTGGGGGCTGGGACCTGTCAGGACTGGAATTTTCCACTTGCAGTGTGATGTCAGTGCTCAAACTATGTCAAATTTTGGATCTTTCTGATTAGTGCCACTCCGCCGCCGTTTGCAGTCTTAGGCCAGGTGCAGCCTACAGCCTCACCTGGCTCACACCTGCTTTCCTAGTTTGTGGCAGTCTCGTGCTCTGACTTCTGGCTCCACCACAGATTGGTATCAGCCTTTGGACAGGGTAATCCATGCGGGCCCCCAGTGTGTGTTTCCCATGCATTTCTCCATAGTGAACACACCCAGAAGGAGAGGTTTGCATTGTTTGGCAGGATGGGATCTGGCCATGCGCAATCTCCCTGCGTTTAGACGGTGTGGCTTTCCCTGAGGGTCACGTCATGAGTCATTAAAAACGTTTTATTTCATTTTGCTCATGTGTTGTTTGCAGAGGGGTGGTAATGTATGTCCATGCTTCAGCATGCGTGTGGAGGTCAGAGGAGGCACTTCTGGAGTCGGTTCCCAGGAATTGGTTTCAGGTTGTCAGGCTTGACAGCAAGTGCCTTTACCCTCCGAGCCATCTCACAAGTCCTCGATTCACTTTTTAAAAGCTTATTAGATTTATTTTGTGAGCATATGTGGGTGTGCATGTCATGAAACTTGTATGGAAGTCAGAGGAACTCACAGTTATTGGTTCTTGCTTCCCACCGTGTAGATCCCAGGGAACCGTTTCAAATCACACTGGCCCTCAGTTCAGCTTTGAAAAACTCCTTTAGAACACTTTTAGACAATGTTTCAAAAAAGTTGCGGAGGAGTGCAGAGAGCTGGCATCTCTTGTTACATAGTGTGTTTGTCGCAGTGAAGAAACACCTGTGACAGACAGCTGTTGACTCAAGCTTTAGCGCTCTTTCAATGGAGACAGATCTCTGCATTCTGGATAGCCATGCACCAGCATTGCATTCAAGCCTTTCTTCTCAGCCTCCCGTCTTCCCCAAGCTTGCTGTTCTTTCTTTGTTTTCCATGTCCTCCTTGGTTTTGAGGGCCCCAGGCGGGTATTTTGTAAGCTGTCTCCTGGTTGAGTTTGGCTGGTTTTCCCCCAGGTTAAACTAGGGTCTAGACTTGGGAGCAGCATCCCCTAGCCTAACTACCCCACGGTATTTCTTTAGGGCATGCTCTCAGGCTTACACTGCCGTTGACTACCGGACGAAGGCTGTGTCTGCCACGCTTCCTCGCTGTGAGGTTACTTTGTCATTTAAGCAGCTCTTTTGTCTTAGCCCCTCTCCCCCAGGAGTGATGGACTCATAACACACCCCACCCCCTCTCAGTATACTATAGCACACAGCTAAGCACAGTGGCACCTGCCGGCAATCCCAACACTCAAAACTGAGGCAGGAGTATCAGGAGTGTAAGGCCAGACTGGACCACACAGCTGGCTCCAGACCAGTTGGGATTACACAATGACACCCTGTCCCAAAACAAAACAACAAAAACTCCCATGCACACACATGTATGCATACATATATAAACACATGCATACATGCTCAATGATTTTGAAGTAGTTGCCAGACAGTTTATACTTTTTGTGGGGGCATTGAGACAGGTTTCTCTGTAGCTTTGGAGTCTGTCCTGGGACTAGCTCTTGTAGACCAGGCTGGCCTCGAACTCACAGAGATCTGCCTGCCTCTGCCTCCCAAGTGCTGGGATTAAAGGCGCATACCGCCACTGCCTGGCTTGACACTTTATACTTTTATTTGTAAATATTTTGGTATGAAAAGCTATACATATTCTTTTGTTTTGTTTTGTTTTGTTTTGTTTTTCGAGACAGGGTTTCTCCGTGGCTTTGGAGCCTGTCCTGGAACTAGCTCTGTAGACCAGGCTGGTCTCGAACTCACAGAGATCCGCCTGCCTCTGCCTCCCGAGTGCTGGGATTAAAGGCATGCGCCACCATCGCCCGGCAAAAAGCTATACATATTCTTTATATTTATTTATTTACTTACTTAAGTTTTTTTTTTTTAAAGACAAAGTCTTCCTGCGTCGCTCTGGCTGGCCTGGAACTCACTTTGTAGACCAGGATGGCCTTGAAATCACTCTCAAATGCTAGGATTAAAGGCATGCCCCACCATGCTCTGTACTCTCATTTTTAATGTAACCACAAAAATATTATCAAACCTCAAATATTAACAATAATGTCCTGCGATCATCAACCACATCATCCAGTATATTCAGTGGCCCTGCCTGGGGTGTTTTTGCAGAGTGCTTGCATTTCCATGCCTTTGAACCTAGGCTGTCTGCAGCAGGATGCTGCAAACCCACCTAGATTTATGCAGACAGGCTATACCAGGCATTCCTGTGGTGTCACAGCAATGTTTCCCATATCACTTCAGCATTGTGTACCTGTTAAGCCCTGGGTTACACAGGGCTTGGAGCTACAGGTCCTGCTCATGCTTTATAAGAAAGACAGGCAGAGTGGGGGTTCGGAGAATAAGTAGTATCTCGGGGTCCCCGCCCCCAACATCACTGTCTGTCCTGGGACTCCCTTAGAGATCAGGAAAGGTGGTCAGTTGCCCTGCTGCAGGCCTACCTCCTTCTCTACCTACTGGTGGACCAGTGATAAGTCGGAAGGGGTCATGTGTCTATTGCTTTAAAAGTGTGTATAGACCCAGAGACCATGGAGCTGTGGACTAGGGATTTGGGGAAGCCCTACAAGGGAAGGTGCTGTGCAAAGGCCTCGCTCAGTGAAGGCCCCACCCAGATACTGCCCCGGATCCAGGCTAGATGGGGCCAGAAAGAGTGAGTCTGAGCCTGAAGCTGAGCTCCATTAGCTTAGCTCCATTAGAGGTACTCAGCTTCAGACCGCAGCCTGCTCCTGCCCCTCTGCTCCTCACCCACACCAATGCTGTCCTGCCCTCTCCTCCCAACCAGCTAATGAAAACAGCAGGACTGGGGCCAGTGGCCTTCAGGCACAACTGGCAAGGGATAGAGGAGGAAGTGCAGGATGGGTAAAGGGGGGGGGGGGGGCGGGAGGGGTGAAGGCAGGAGGGAAAAACAGCCTAAGGGGCTCTGGGGACAGCAAGTGATTCCAGACCCTAGTGGAGGGCAATGGGATTCTCCGGATATTCAAGGCACACAGTGGCCCAAGGGTAGGTGCTTGTGTCTCCTGTGTGTGGTTCTGTGACTTTATCTGTACCTACTGTGCGGTGATTGGTGGGTTTGGATGAGTCATAGAAACCCATGTTTCTCCAATGGGACAACAGCCCCCAGTCCCACTTGCTTCCTCCGTGCTGGGATGGAGGTAGCTGATGACCCTCTACTCACAATTCTGCTAGCCTGTGGAGTTTGTAGAGAGAGTCTCCTAGACCAGGAGTCCCTTGGAAACCTAAGATGTCCAACAGCTTGTGAAAGACACACAGAATAAAGCAACTTCATTTGCTCCGTCCAGTGCTTCCAAGATGTGTCTGACCTAACCCAGTCTTGAGAGGGGATTCTGTCAGCAGCATGTCTCGTCTCATCTCCTGAGGGCTCTGGCTGTAAAGCTATGCTGCCCACTTTCTAGAGGGTTCCCCCACCTCATTAAAATCGTTTGCTTCACAGCTTGTCCTGCAAGACCCTGTGTGATGAGGGCCTGAAGACCCTGCTGCAGTGTCTGCCGCAGCTGCCCCAGCTCAGCCTGCTGCAGTAAGTCCAGGCTTCCAGGCCTTTTGCCCGGTTGACCGTGTCCCCAGGCTCCGTGGGGCAGGGTTGTCCTTATTCCCTCCTCCTCTCCATTCTCCCATCCCTCACCTCTGAGACTCAGGTCACTCAGCATCACCCTGATTGTCTCCTCTGGACCTCAGTTTTGCATTCTGACAGTGGGGTTCATATTCCAGGTCTTGCTCTGGGTTTGTGCTCAAATAGGCCATGTGCTCAGAAGCTCATGAAGGATGGGAGGAGTGTGGCCAAGAGTCGGTCACGTGTCTGTTGCCTATGGGAAGGTCACCTACCCCTATGAAGGGCCTAAGCAGATGTAGGCCATGTATATGTCACATGCCATGTTTCTAAAGGTCACCCCTCTAACTCTGTCAAAGGGGAGGAATTTAAGCAGCGTTCATCAAAGTATTTAAAACTCTATTTTCTAATTTCAGTGCAGACTGGTTAGAATTTAAAAAGGATTTACTTTAAATATGCTTCTAGAAGAGGGGGCAGGGGAGAAACATCCACAGCTGAGATGGAAAAAAAAATACAACAGGAAATTAAATCATAGCATTAATAGCGGCAGCAAGAGCACCGAGACTGAGCTCTGGACGTGTCCAAGACTGCTTACATTGCCTCTGGACCTGTGCTTCTCTTCCGAGCCTATGGGTAGTGGGGAGGGGGGTGTGCAGATGTCAGATGGCCAGAGACAGGATGGTCAGACACACCGCATCTGTGTGATGATTTGCATCTGTCTCTGGGCCCTTGTTTGGCCTTTTATTCACCCTTGCTGCTGTTGACCAGGCACCGTCCGGGGTGCTATGGGCACGGGAATGAAAGCAAATGACCAGGACCTTCCCTTCTTGGTGTTTTCCTCATAGTACAGTGAGCCAAGCAAGGAGCACAGAGACAGCGAATGATACAGCCAGGTGGTGTCAAGCAGAACCCAAGCCCTTGGGAAGGCTGAGGCAGGAGGATCTCAAGTTCTTGGTTAGCCTGGCTACAGAGTGAAATCCACAGGGGAGAGGGAGAGAGAAGCCTAAACCAAACGATCAATATGTGACTATAACCAATAACAAGATACAAGATATTCTTCTTTAGTAGTAAGTATCTGGAGAGAGGATACAGATGATAGTTGGCAAATGGTAGGTGTCTCAGGGATTCTATTGCTGTGAAGAGACACCATGACCATGGGCACTCTTATAAAGGAAAGCACTTAATTGGGGTGTCTTCCTTACAGTTTCAAGGCTCAATCCATTTTCACCATGATGGGGAGTATGACAGTGTGCAGTCAGTAGTCTCTGAGAACCCTACATCTTGCAGGCAACAGGAAATCAACTGAGACACTGGGCAGTGTCCTGAGCATAGAAAACCTCAAAGTCTGCCCCCACAGTGACACACTTTCTCCAACAAGGCCACACCTCCTAACAGTGCCTCTCTGTATGAGATTCTGGAGACCAGTTATGTTCAGACTCCCACAGGAGGCACGAGCAGGAAAGCTACAGGAAGGACAGCAATGATCTGGCTTTGTGAGCTTGTGAAGGGCAGGGAACTGCATTCCAGGAAGGGATCAGCATGTCGGCAGCCTGGAAGCACAGCTAGCTTGAGGGGTTACAGGAACAGCCTTGATCCTCAGGAGAGCAGAGTTGCTGGCTGGCAGGAAGAAGCCAGAAGATAACGGAAGGAGTTATCAGGGCTGGTCACGGGACCTGGGAGCCGGGGAGAGGCTTTGGGTTTTCACTCCCATGAATTTGAAAGACAGATGAGTAGTTTGAATTTTCCAAAGCTAAGGTAGACTGCTGACTAGAGGAAAGACTCAGGGTCAAGAGCAGCAATGGAAAGAGAGGGAGCTGTGCCCCAGGCAAGATGCACCCACATCCAGGTGTTTGAGGCCCAAGTTTGCAGCTGGTGGTAATTTTGCCCCTTCGGGTATCACTAGGATGTCTGTCTCTCCTCACTTCTTGTGACTTGTGATCTGTGTGGAAAGAATTCAACTGATCAAGCTGACTAGTGAGACCAGCTGCATTGGCGAGTTCAGGATGCAATGGAGAGACTCTGCCTCAAAGAATACTTGTGGAAGCCAGGCGATGGTGGCGCACGCCTTTAATCCCAGCACTCGGGAGGCAGAGGCAGGCGGATCTCTGTGAGTTCGAGACCAGCCTGGTCTACAGAGCTAGTTCCAGGACAGGCTCCAAAGCCACGGAGAAACCCTGTCTCGAAAAACCAAAAAAAAAAGAAAGAATACTGTGGAAGATAGAGATCAAGGAAGATTTGTGTTAGCAACCTTAGGGTGCTCACACACACACCCCTGCACCCACACTCAACAACATGCCCATACATGTGCATGAACACCAGACACAGAAAAGAAGAAATAAATGTAAGGTGCTAGAGATGGCTCCATGGCTAAGAGAACTTCTTGCTCTTGCGAGTTTGATGGCTAACAACCACCTCTAACTCCAGCTCCAGAGGATCGGATGCCTTCTTCTGTACTCTTTGGGTATGCTGCCTCTTCCATACACACAGGTAACATACACCCACACAGACACATAGAGACATATAAACACAAATAAATCTTTAAAAGAAAACTTAAACCATAGCAATAATCTTGCATGACCAGGCAAGGTGCCTACTGGAGAGAAGAGTACCACAATTAGTCCCGTTTGCCCTATAAGGGGACTGAGACTCCGAGGCTTACTACAGGTCACACAGCAAAGAGAACCGGAACTCAAAGCCCTGTTATATTGCCCCCCTTGACTCCCTGTTGTCTTTTGTAATAACTTGCTGAGCTGGCAGCCAAGCAAGTTAATACCCCTCTTCCTATCCCTCCAGCATAGCTGTTTTCTTGGCCAGTGACCCTACTTGGCCCTGCCCGTTTCCTTTTCAGGCTGAACCACACAGTCCTATCTTCAAAAAGCCCCTTCCTGCTAGCCGACATCTTCAACCTGTGCCCACGGGTTCAGAAGGTCACGCTCAGGTGGGTATCGTGCTGGGAGCCCTAGAGCTAGTCTTGGAGGGTGAAGCCTGGTGTTTGGAGGGTGTGAGTGCTCAGAAGTACCCAAGCCGAAGTCTGGGGGCACCCTGGGGCAATGGCCAAGGGTGACTGAGTGTTTACTGTCACTACAGGTCCCTGTGCGATGCTACCCTGCACTTTGGCTCCAAGGAAGAGCAAGAGGGTATGTGCTTTGGGTAAGTCCCCTGAGCCATCCTGGACGTGCTCAGAGATTAGGGACAAGCAGACCTAAATCCTAGGGCCAGAGGAGCATGCAGGATGCCTGCGGCCAAATGTGAGCTAGTTCCTCCAGCAGGGAGAATCAAAGGCCCGGTGAGGGCTGGGCTGGGCTGGGCCCAGAGGCTAACAGAGAGTCTGTGTCCAAATAGACTGGGTCCACAGAAAGGGCTTCATGACCTGCTCACCAATCGGGCTATCCTACCCAGTGGCACCAGGGCCCCCAGGGGCCTTGGGCAAGCTGCTTACCCTTTGACTGTTGGCTTCCTCAGATACAGCAGGGAGCTAAGGAACATGGGCAAACAGAACAGCAGAACATTGGCAAAGCTGCACAAGCCAATATCTAAGGCACCAGGCCTATACAGTGGCGAGTGACCCTGCCCTCTTGGCCCTGACAGTGCTGGAGGGCAAGAGGATAGTCTTTGAATGCAGAGGCAGCTGAATGCCACTCATTCCCTGCGGGACCCTGGAGCTACCCCTCTGGATTGTCCCCTCTTCTGGGAAATGACGGTCAATGACTAGCCAGTACCTGCTGAGCGCTACAGTGAGGTCATAGAATGGAAAGAAGGGCGTGGACTCTGAGCTCTGATTGCTGACTGCTTCAGACCCAGGGGCAGAATCGGTCTTTCTGCGAAGGGTTAGATAGCAAATAATGAGGTCAAGTGTGGTGGCACACACCTATAATCCAGAGACTGAGGCGGGGAGATCCTGAGTTCAAGGCCACCCTGGGCTATGCAGAAAATTCATATCCTAAAAAAAAAAAAAGAATTTTTAAAAATTAAGGAAAGTAATAATGATTTTTTCAAATTAGTAATAATGATTTTTTTTTCAAATTAGCTAGCAATTTTATAAACTCTCTGACTTAAGGGTTTGTTTTTTGTTTTGTTTTGTTGTTTTTTTATTTGTTTGTTTCTAAAGATGGCTGGCTGGCCATGGCCCTTTCATGCAACTGACTATGAGATTTCACTGTAAGGCCTTTTAAAACACAGATGTCACCCTCATTCTCCCTCCTCAGTCTGAATTTTCTTACTGAAGGGAGAGAGTCCAGTTACTGAAATGATCTGGAGGTCTTTGCGCTTGAGTTCGAGTCTCCTGACCTTGGTCTGGAGTTTCTGATTGGCAGGTTTGGTGAGGACCCAGGATTCACGTTCCAAGTTCCCAAGTGATTCTGATGTAACTGGTTAGGGACCACACTGAGAAGCACCCTTCCCAGAGTGAGTTCATAGACACCAAAAGGGGCCTGCAGGGAGCTGTGGGTGCCCGGTGTTCTCAAAGGGTCCCAGCGTTGGTAAGGGCGCCTGGAGCTCAGGGGCTGAATGCAGGAAAAGTTGATCTAGAAGTGATCTGAGTATCTGAATGCTTAATCTCTTTCTTATCTCCGACTGAACCCCACAGCTTTCCAGGGTGCAGCCTCGGCCGGGAGCAGGTGGAGTCACTGTGTTGTGCACTGAGCAGCTGCAAAGGCCTCATCCAGCTTGAGTAAGTTGGAAGGAGGAGGAGGGAGTGGAGCACACCTGGATGGGGCTGGGCAGGTACAAGAGTTTTCTTAAGAGCAGGCATCCTGTGTGTCCCTTTTCAGCTCTCAGGACCAGTTGTGGGGGGGGGGGGGGGGGAAAGACGCTGGTTTTCATCTTTAAGTCTTCCCAGCCTGTGCTTCCTCTCCTCCCCTACTCCCACCATGGCCAAATTAGTCTCTTCTCTCATCCCTGTACGACAAACACCTAACTGAGGTGACTTAAGGAAGGGAGGGGTCTATTTGGACTTACGGGCTATTTGGTTGATTGGCTTGGGGGGTTTTAAGACAGAGTCCCAGAGTCTAACGTAGCCCAGATTGGCCTCAAACTTTCTATGTAGCCAAGGATGATGGAGAACTTGGATCCACCTGCCACCACCTTCAGGATGGTAGGATTACAGGCGGGCACTACCCCACCTGGCCTCAGCTCCTGGTTTGAGTGAGCTACGTTCCACCATGATGAAGAAGGTGCAGTGGTGTGGTGGAAGCATGAGGAAGCTTCTCTCCTCAGTCAAACCTCTCTGGAAATACCCAGGGGTGCGACTCCTAGGTGACTCCAAATCCAGTCAGGTTGGCAGTAAAGATTAACCATCACATCCTGTAGCTTGGGCAGCTCTTCAGAGAAGGTGCCGGCAGCCCCTCAGCCATGGGCTGGCCCAGTACATCTAAGCCTGTAGGTAGATGTTGGGAGGCAGGGTGTCTAATAGGAGGCATATTCTCTTGCCTAGCAGGTGGTAAAAAGGACCAAATGGCTAGGCTGAAGAAGAACCTGGAGCCAGCCAGGGTGGGGACTTATGAAGTGGCGTGCCTGTGGCTTGTGTTGAGTGCTCAAACAGCATAGCCCTCGTCCCCCAGAAAGAAGACAGCAGCAGTGCACTATGGAGATTCTCCACATTGTAAATGCCTCATGTGTTCTCGTTACCCTCTCAGAAGCCTAGGTCCTATGATTGTCCTGTGCACAGATAAGACATTCAGAGCCCAGAGTTCCAGAGCCTGGCCAGCATTACAGAGCTACTTACAGGTGGCGGTCCAACCGAAACTCACTGGGAAATAAAGGAGCCTTGTAAAAATAATAATAACATACATAGTTTACATTTCTCTTGTGGCCAGATATATCATCTCAGCATTTTGGAGCTGAGGCAGGGGGATTCCAAGTTCCAAGCCAGCCTGGGCTCCGTAGCAAGTTTAAGGCATCACACAGTGAGACCCTATCTCAACTTCAAAAATTTTTCAGTGAAGGTGTTGTCGTCAAGAGGAGAACTGTGGCTGATTGAAAGCCTATGTTTTAGGAAAGAAGAATGTTTCGTGGTAGAGGGAAACTTGCCTTGTTTTAAAGACCATAAGAGCTGGCAGTGTAGCTTAGTGGTTAGAGCACTAGCATAAACACAGCTCTAGGCTCACACTCCAGTGTCACAGAAATCAAATGCAAATCATTCTATTAATTGACTTCATGACACAAGGCGATTTTTAAAATCTATCACACACATGCGCTTGTTCACATACACTCCTTCATTTCACGCAATGAATATCCAGAGACCAGAAGGAAGGGGCTGTTGGATCTCCTGGAGCTGGAGTTATGAGTGGTTGGACCATCCTGTGCAGGTGCTAGGAACCAAGCTCTGGTCCTCTGCAAAAGCAACAAGCACTCTTAACGGCTGGACCATCTCTCCAACCTCTATAAAGCAATTTTTAAAAGAACATTCTCAGAAAATTCCAAATAAACAAGTGTCAGGGCCATAGGACTGGAGAGATGATTGCTCAATAGTTGTAAACAGCACTTGCTGCTCTTGCAGAGAACCCAGATTCTGTTACCAGAACCCACATGGTAGCTGTCACTTAGCTGGAACTGCAGTTTCAGGGCATCTGGCCCCCCTGTAGACACCAAGCACACATGTAGTAGGCATACAGACATGTAAACAAACACCCATACACATAAAATAAAAAGAAAATAATCTTTTTTTTAACTGTCAGAAATATAGTTCAGAAGACCATGGCTCCGTTTCTAAAGTTGTGACTGAGACCAGGGTTGCTATCTGGAGGGAGAAGGGAAGGTATTGAGGTAGTTTCTGGTGGTTTCTGGCGTCAGATTCCTAAACCGCAGGAGGGAATCTATGAGGTAATTATATCCTCCAAACATTTGTCCCTTCCTTGGATCATTCTTGTTGGGAAATTGCAGATTCTAGCTGGCCATGGGCAGGGGAAAACTAATCTGCTTTTTTCTAACTCACAAAAGCCTGCTAGAGGAACCTGAGCCACAGATAACAGGGGGGGTGAGGAAGACACAGTAAACACAGGTTTACTGAGGTGCCCATGAGGGGGTCAGTGGCGGTTGAAAGCTGTCGGCGGCTATGCCCACAGTGGGGTGATGGGCTTGGTAGCTCAGACCGGTGCTGGTGCTTCTGGTGGGGGGAGCTGTTGGTGCTGAGGTGATGATAAGGAGCAGTGGCAGCCAATTCAGTGGCCCTGGGGACCATGAGGAGAAGGCGGAGCTAGAGCTTGGCTCACTAACACTGTCCCTTCCTTCTTGCAGCCTCAGGGACAACCTGCTGGGTGACAATGGGCTCAGGTGCCTTCTGGAATGCCTGCCACAGTTACCCATCTCTGGATGGCTTGAGTAAGTAAGAGCAGCCTCGAGACAGTCAGGGGACCCCCCCCCCCACGCTTCAACAAGAGCCTAGTGGGTCCCTTTAGAGAACACCTCAAGAGAACTTGAGAACAGAGTCAGTGATGGGAAGGAGTGACGCTTACCTGGCCCTATCTCTCACAACCTCCTCTCTTATTCCCACCGAGGGCAGATCCTGTGTCAGACACTCAAGATAAGTTAGACCTTCCCCTCCTTCATGTACCCTGCACCGAGATAGCAACATTCCATCCCTACCAAGTGCTGTGGGGCTGCAGCAGCCAGCTCCTGGTTGATCCCATTTCTGAAAACCCTCTGACGGCGTCTGTGGGACCCAAGTTTGGAAAAGGACTTGCAGCAAGGGAGAGTTCTCAGGAATCTTCCACTCTCTCACTCCATCGCTTCATGCAGCCTGTTGCTAGGCAACTGAACTTGGTACTCTGGGAGTCCCTGGCCCTGCTAGGGATGGAGTTGCCTGATCAGACTCCTCAGTGTCTCACACCATAGAACTGCAGGCTTGCAGGCTCATTAGGGGCAGCTCTGAGGACTCAGGGCCAGATACCCTTCTCTCTCTCTCTCTCTCTCTCTCTCTCTCTCTCTCTCTCTCTCTCTCTCCCTGGAGAATGAAATGGGAAGGGGAGTCAAGGGGCAGGAACCCAGCTGAGCTGAACTTCTCTCCTAGCCTCAGCCACAATGGCATCTCTCAGGAAGGGGTCCTGTGCCTGCTGGAGACCCTGCCTTCCTGCCCTCGTGTCTGTGAGGTCTCTGTGAGGTAAGCTGCCAACCACTGACTGATGGAGGAGTGCAAGACCCCCACATTGCAGCTTTATGTTGTGATTTTGAGTCTCCCTGATGGGTGCCACTAGGGTGGAGAAGGCCAGGTGTGCAGACTTATTCCTCATAGGCTGTGTGGCTAAGACCTGCCCTGCTTCCTGTGCCTCAGCCTGTCTCTTCTGCACCTACTCAGTGCCCTGGGTGCCCAGAGTGCAGGCTGATGCCTTCCTGCCCTCTTTTCTCACAGTCTGGACTCTGAGCAGGACTTCCGGATACGCTTGTCCGAAGAGGAAGAAGCTGGGACAATACTGAGGTAATCCTAGTGGGGTGTTGAGCAGAAAAAAAAAAGGCAGGGATTTAGATCTTTGAGGAACCCATGCCTTCCTCACCGGTTCTCTCCTAAGATGAACTTCTGACAACCCAGGTTTGGTTTCCTGATGAACATTGATGTCTTTATTCCATCCCCAACATCACACAAACTACATTATACCATATTATACAATACACAAAGTACACACATGTACTAGATACACAAAATGCACACACCCTACACATACTATCACACATAGACTATACACACAAAATATACACTAGTACATATACGCTCTCATAAACATACAGTGCATGAGAGCGCGTACACACACACACACACACACACACACACACACAGCCTTTGCTCTCCATCTACCAGCACTCCCTGCCTGATGAGGTCCTTCCCGCACTGCTCACCATGGGCCCTGAGTCTAGCATTCTTTTCTCTTGCTGTTTCTCAGAGAAAATCCTCTCAACCCTTTAAGGCCAGCTTCTATGGCAGCCCCTCCTGGAGGCACGAGAAGCACCAGTGGCCCTGATATCAGAGTGAACCTTTTTGGGGTCCTGCAGCCCCTTTTCAGGGACAAAAGACTTAGCTTACCTGTAGGCAGTGGAGGGCAAGGCCATAACCATTGCCCAGGCTCACCCTCCACACAGGGAGCCTGAACTACCCGGTTAGCCACAGAGTCAGGCATAGCAGGCAGGCGCCCTGTGCCCTACCCGTGTGGTAACGCTCCACAGGTGACTGACTCCCAGCTCCTAAGGCAGTCCCCAGCACCTGTCAGTTTGCATAGGCCTGTGTCCTCTGGGAAGCGTGGGAGGAGAGGCTGGCAGCATAAGCCTCAGGTTCTGCCCTGCTTTCTCCCCTCAGGCTATGCGAGTGCAGCTTCAGTCCAGAACACATATCCAGACTGGCTCCCAGCCTGAGCCAGGCCCAACAGCTGACAGAGCTCTGGTGAGTGACAGGCCCAGCCTGTGGGGACACTGAGAAGTGGGGCTCCCTGCCTGCCTGAGCCATACCAGTAACTGATCTCTGTCCCCAGGCTGACCAGGTGCCACTTGGACCTGCCACAGCTGACCAACCTCCTGAGTCTGGTGAATCGACCAGCAGGGTTGCTGGGCCTCAGGTACCCTCCTTCACCTGGGAGGGGGAGTGGGGAAGCTGAGGAAGATGGGGTCCCCACGGTCACAGCCTGGCCATTCCCTGTGCTCAAGAACCCACTTCTATGCCCCAGAGCCATCCCAGGCACACAGAGAAACTGTCCCTGAGGAGAGGTAGGCTATGCTTTGGGGTTTAAAAAAAATAAATCATGCTTTGTGTATAGTCAGTTGGCAGAGTGCTTATCGAGCATATATGAAGTCCTGGGTTTCATCTCAAACACCACAAAGGAAATAATAATTAAAATCAATTTAAAAATAACCAAAAAAGTTCTGAAGGACACCTAATGGAACACAAAATAAATATGCTTATATTCTCACCATAATGTAAAAGCGTTCAGAAAAAGAACACACTAAAATGGAGAGAGAGAGTAATCTTTTTAAACCCATATTCCATTTCCTGTGTTTGATAATTGTTCATTTTCTTCCTAATTTACTTCACATTCATTTAGCTAAAATATTTTACAGTAAAACACAGACCTCATAAAAATACCTCTTCTAAACATCTCACCGTGAATCTCTTTAAAAGCAAGGATTGGGAGCTGGAGATGGCTCAGTCAGTGAAATGCTTGCCTTGCCACACAAAGACCTGAGTTCAGCCCCAGAACTGAAAGCCCATGAAAGAAAGGAGGGGTGCAATCCCAACACTGAGGGGATGGAGATGGGGAGGACCTTTGGGGCTCCTTGGCCAGCCAGCCTAAGCCTACATGGCAAGCTTCAGCCCGTGAGACCCTGTCTCTCATAACAAGGTGGAGGGTCCTGAGGGACAACATCTGAGGTTGTCCCCTGGCCTCCAAATGCAAATATGCAGATGTGCAAATGCACTCACACACACGTGCAAATAGACACACACTGGGACATGAGCACATATGCATGAGTTACTTTTCCTGTTGCTGTGATAAACGTGACCAAAGGCTGTAGTCAGAGACTACATTCATTGCCTGGCTGTCCAGACCCGGATAAGAGCTTAGGCATATTCCTGGCTAACTCTTATATCTTAAATTAACCCATTTCTATTAATCTGTGTACCACCATGAGGCTGTGTCCTACAGTTAAGGTTCCGGCATTCTGGCGTCTTTCTCCTTCAGCAGTACATGGCGTCTCTCTGACTCCACCTACTCTCTCTCTATAGATAGATAGATAGATAGATAGATAGATAGATTGATAGATAGATAGATATGTTTGTATTTCTTGCCTGGCTTTAATCTGCCCTGCCATAGGCAGAAGCAGTTTCTTTATTAGCCAATGGTAATAAAACATATTCACAAGCCGGGCGGTGGTGGCGCACGCCTTTAATCCCAGCACTCGGGAGGCAGAGGCAGGCAGATCTCTGTGAGTTCGAGACCAGCCTGGTCTACAAGAGCTAGTTCCAGGACAGGCTCCAAAACCACAGAGAAACCCTGTCTCGAAAATCCAAAAAAAAAAAAAAAAAAAGAAAACATATTCACAGTAAACAGAGGGGAATCCCACATCAAAAGGGAACTCTGAAGAAAGAATCTATTTTGGGTACAGTTCCAGAGGGATAAGAGTTCATCATGAGCCGGGTGGTGGTGGTGGCGGCGTACGCCTTTAATTCCAGCACTCGGGAGGCAGAGGCAGGTGGATCTCTGTGAGTTTGAGGCCAGCCTGGTCTACAGAGTGAGTTCCAGGACAGCCAGAGCTACACAGAGAAACCCTGTCTCAAAAAACAAAATCAAAGCAAAAAAGAAAAAAAAAAAAAGACCCCATCATGGCAGGAACACGTGGCAGTCAGCTGCAGATGTGGTAGTTCCAGGAGGCAAAGATATCACATCTTTAACCACAAGTACAAAGCAGAGAATGAGAACTTGAACTGGGGTGAGGCTATGACCTCTCAAAGCCTACCTCCAATGACATCCTCTAACAAGGCTGTACCTCTTAAACTTTCCCAGACAGTCACAGCTGGAGACCAAGAGTTCAAACGCCTGAGTCTATGGGAGACACTTCTCAACATAGGAGCATAAACCCATATACACAAATAAATACGGATTGCAGTTCAGCCAGGACACCTAAGGAATCTACTGGCAATCCTTAGGGCGATACATTTTCTGGTTTAATATGAAATTCTCACATGGTCCTTACATGGAAGAGCTGGCTGTGGGGTCCATGTCCATACAGGCTCCTGGGCACTCCTGGCCCATGGCTCTGAGCTGTGACTACACATCACAGGCAGGACTGTGCTTGTTCATGTCCTCATGTGCCCTGGAGCTAACCACTTACTATCCTAAAGTGGTAGTTATGTCAAAAGGCTCCATGAGATGAGCTAACAAGTTTGTACCCCAAAACTTGGCTTCATGGGCAGCACTGCACATCACTATAGCCCAGAGAAAGGCACATGAGGGCTGATTATTCTCTTTACCATTTATTTATTTATTTATTTATTTATTTTGTATGCAGTATTCTGCCAGCATGTATCCCTGCAGACCAGTAGAGGGCACCATATCTCATTACAGATGGTTGTGAGCCACCATGTGGTTGCTGGGAATTGAACTCAGAACCTCTGGAAGAGCAGCCAGTGCTCTTAACCTCTGAGCCATCTCTCCAGTCCTTTACCTTTTTTTTTTTTTTTTAAGATTTAAGAATTCACATTTCTTAAAATGATAGTAAAATCAGCCATGAGTACTGTCAGGAGCCTGTAATTCCTGGATCAGGAGATCAGGGACAGCCTTGACTACCTAGAATGTTTGAAGCTAGCCTGGTCTACATGAGACCCTGTCTCAAAGTAAATAGGTAGATAGAAAAATAGATAGATAGATAGATAGATAGATAGATAGATAGATAGATGATGGATGGATAGATAGGTAGATGGACGGATGGATGGATGGATGGACGGACGGATGGGTAGGCAGGCAGGCAGACAGACAGACAGACAGATACAAAAAGTGAAATAATGAAAAAGGTAAAACTATAAAAGAAATTAACCACCATAACACACTTAAGTGTACAGCTCAGAAGTATTAAAGACTTTCACCCTGGCATCCTGCAAAGCTAAAGTTCTTTCTCCAGTGAACAGTTCCTCACGTCCCACTTTCCCCAGCCTCTGGCATGAGCAATCCCTGAACCAGACTCCTCCAGTTCCTTCCTGTCCATAGAATCATGCTGTATTGACCCTTTTGTGACTGCGTGTTTCACAGAGCCTGCTGGAGATGTGAGAACTTCCGTTTCAGGCCAAGCCCAGCAGATGGGTCTCCACAGTTTACTCCTTCATCTGCTGATGGACACTTGGGGTGCTTCTGCCATTCAGCCCCGCGCTGTGAATGTGGGTGTGCAAATGTGACTCTGTCCCCGTGTTCAGTTCTTTCCTAGATCACCCAACTCATGCCTTAAAATAAAACTTTCCAAGCCCCAAAGTAACATTTTAAAACTTGGCAGAAAATCCAGACGAGCATAAAGGAAAACAATGTTTAAAAAAAATAATGCAACTGAACTGTAAAGCAGGAATGTTTTAAATAGCTCTTTTCCATGCTACTATATTCATTTGTGCATTTTGTACAAAATTTAGAAAATGAGCCAGGCAGTGGTGGTGCACGCCTTTAAAATCCCAGCACTCAGGAGGCAGAGGCAGGCGGATCTCAGAGTTCAAAGCCAGCCTGGTCTACAAAGTGACTCTAGGAAAGTCAGGGCTACACCAGGAAACCTTGTCTCAAGCAAACAAACAAAGTTTAGAAAATGTAAAAAAACAAAATCAAGGGCTGGAGAGATGGTTCATTGGTTAAGAGCACTGACTGCTCTTCCATGGGACCTGGGTTCAATTTCCAGCACCCACAGGGCACCTCCAGTTCTAGGAAACCCAGTGCCGCCACACAGACATTCATGTAAGCAAAACACCAATGCACATAAAATAAAGAAAAATAAATCATTTTTAAAAAAGAAAAGAAGAGCCAGATGGTGGTGGTGCATGCCTTTAATCCCAGCACTCAGGAGGCAAAGACACGCGGGTCTCTGTGAGTTCGAGGCTAGCCTGGTCTACAAAGCAAGTGTCAGGACAGGCTTCAAAACTACACAGAGAAACCCTGTCTCAAAAAACAAAACAAAAAACAAAAACAAAAAAAAGAAAGAAAAGAAAATCAAAATAAAATCACTCATGAAAATTCCGCTTTCTCACCAGTGCCCAGGATAGTCGACATTTTCCTTGCACCTCACTCCACCTCTTTCTTCATACACATCTTCCTTCCTTTAAATAAAAAAAAAAAAATGGAGTTATAGTTAGGTATGCTTTGGTTTCATTACCTATACCACATAACAACTTGTGTTAAACCTGACAAATATTGTTTAAAAACAATACGCTCGGACCAGGGAGATGGGTGCGAACATGAGGGCCTGCATTCAGATCTCCAGATCTGTGTAAAGCTGATCACAGTGGGCATCGGCAATCCCTGCATCCCTTCCTAAGGAGGGCGGGAGCTGGGAACAGTGGCGTTCCTGAACACTCTGCTCGGCTAGCCTGGCTTATGGAGTGGAGAACAGAGACCCTGTGTCAAACAATATAGACAATGAGGTTGAGTCCAGCCTGGCTTACAAAGCAAGACCATGTCTCAAAAAAAATTAATTAAAAAAGAATTTTTTAAAAACATTAATCTCCCTTTTAATGCAGATGACAATGGCAGAGCAGTGCAGTAGAAGCATACAGGGCCCATAACACATATGACTAAATGCATAAATTATTTTATGTTGTATTAGCATATGTTAATTATTATAACAATGGGTTTCATTATAACATGTTCACACGTGTTTAAAATGTTTTTTATCCCCAGCAACCACATGGTGGCTCACAACTATCTGTAATGAGGTTTGGTGCCCTCTTCTGGCCTGCAGGCATACACACAGACAGAACATTGTATAGATAATAAATAAATAAATATTAAAAAAAAAAGATTTACTTTAAAATAAAATAAAATGTTTTTTATTATATCTATACCCCCATTATATGGGTTGTTTGTTTTGTTTTCTGAGACAAAATGTATATATCTCAGGATAACCTTTAACTCCTGATCCTCCTGTCTCCAGCACCTGAGTGGTGAGATTACAGGTGTGCACCACCACACCTGGTTTTTGTGGTGCTGGGAATGGAACCCAAGGCTGCATGTACTCTAAGTAGATACTATACCAACTGAGTACATCCTCAGTCCTGATTTTATAATTTAAAAATCTCTCTCTTCCACACACAGACACATAGATACACATACAGACACATGCACACACAAATGCACACACAGACATACACACATACATAGACACACACAGAGATGTACACACACAGGCACACACACAGATACACACACGTAGGCACACACAGACACATACATACAGATACACAAACAGACACACACATACACAGACACACACACAGATACACACACATACACACACGCATACACACAGACACACACATATAGACACACACAGACGCACACACAGACACATAGACACACACAGACGCACACACAGACACATAGACACACATACAGAAACATGCACACACAAATGCACACACACACATACACAGACACACACACAATCCTCCAGGCACCCCATGGCACTACTCCTCCTCCAGGTGTTGCTCAGGTATAGGTTGATGCTCACCTCAGGGGTCCTTGTTTGTATCCTTCCATGACAGGTTGGAAGAGCCCTGGGTGGGCCACATCAGCTTACCAGCTGTGATGGAAGTCTGTGCCCAGGCCTCAGGATGCCTCACTGAGTTAAGGTGAGATCAGGGAAGAGCCCCTGGGAATTCACCACTCTATGACTATTGCAGCCTTACCTTACCCTCAGTCCTCCAGACATTGGTGTTTTATCCCGTAGGTTAACAGCCTTGCCACTGGTAGAGACTTCTGGCTATGCCTGAAGAGCTATACACATTTATATACTATATACTTATTTGTATAGTCTTGTGCAGTAGGCAGGCCACATTGTCAGAGGAAGGAAACTCAGGATTCGAGGTCCAGGCAGGCATGGCTGAGGGTCCATGCTGGCTACCCAGAAGTGGCACTGGGGTGCAGTAAGATATTCAATGACGGGAGCAAGGTTTCGGTTGGATCACGTGTGGTAACGGGTTTCACCACGGTGCTGGCTGCTATCGGCATCGTCTGCCATTTTTGAAGTGTCTTTGCCCTTGTTTGAGGCTGGAGGATCCATTGTACCATCCCAGTCAGAGAGCAGGTAGACTCAGACCTAGTCAACCTGCCCAAACAAGCGGCCATGCATCTCACCATACCTCTTCTTTCCCTCAGCATCTCTGAGACCCAGCTGTGGCTCTGGCTGGAATTTCCTCACCAGGAAGACAATTCCGAGGCCATGGCAAACAGGTGGGACCCAGCAGCAGGAGCCTCCAGGGAGTGGCTGGTGGCAAGGCTCAGGAGGTGGCCCTGCTTGGGGCCAGTATTTCCCATAGCCCCTGCTCAGCATCTTGTGCTGTTTGGTCGCTCCACGTCCTGGGAGGTCTGCTCCGTCACTCCCCATCCCGCTCCAACCCGACAGCCCCATTCCTTCTCAGCAGTTTTCAATTATCAAACACCACCTTGCCCTTTCTGGCCTCAGGCCCATTGCACAGGCTCTTGCTTCTGTCCAGAATGTCTTTTCCTTGCCTTCTTTCTTCCTCTTATATCTGATTCTACTTTTTCATATTCCAAGTCTCATCTTAAATGCCCCATCTCAACCGTGACTCCTGACAGCCAAGACTTGGCCAAGTCCTCCCCATCTCCATCCTCATAGATGCCTGAATTGATGACCTCTCAATCCAAATGTCATATTTTGGAAATTGAAATGTTCCCTCTTTTGAGTGGATACAGCTCTGCATGCATACATTCTGGGGACGTGGAACATGGAACGTGACTGGATCTCAGCCCCAACTTATCTCCTTGTCTGCATGCCCACCCTTGTGTAGTCAATGATCTGCCTGGGCATGCCAGCTGGACCATCCTTCCCAGTGATGCTTGTAACTGGGTAGTAAACTCAAGACTTCCTTTAACTGACATGTGTTTACCATCTATCACGAGTGTGAAGGCAGGGACGGGACCCCCTGTGGAAACTGTGGCTTTTTCTCTCTGCTTCCAGGTTGGCTCACTGTGACCTGGGAACTGACCACAGTCTTCTTATGAGACAGTTGATGGAGACATGTGCCAGACTGCAACAGCTCAGGTTGGCACTTCCAACACTAGAGGTGGCTTCAAGTTCATTGGTTACCCCAGTGTCTTCTTCACCCCATATTCTCACTTCCCTGGGAGTGGGACTCATACTTAGGCCAAGGGTCATAGACTCAGGGATACCCAGGAAAGCTCTTAGAGGGTCCTTCTCTCATGGGGATCCCCAAAGTGTGTCCAACCTGCAGTTTTCTGGAAGATTCTTGGCCCTTTACAGCTTGTCTCAGGTTAACTTCAGTGACGATAACACCACCAAGTCCAGGCTGCTGCAGAACCTCCTGCTGTCTAGCTGTGAACTCAAAACCTTCCGGTATGTGGACTTGCATTTTCACTCAGGGCCCCTTGCCTGCTCACCTGACCTGATCCTAAACTCTGGGCCCAGAGGATGCTGCTCCTTCCCTGTGCTAGGTTCCCAGAGTCCTGGAGACGATGCTAAAGCTACAGGATCCTAAATGTGATGTTAGAGACACAGCCATACAACTAAAAAAGTATTCCCAGAGTCGGGCGGAGGTGGTGCATGCCTTTAATCCCAACACTTGGTAGGCAGGGGCAGGCAGATCTACAAGATCTAGTTCCAGGACAGCTAGGACTGTTACACAGAAAAAAAGCAAAAAACAAAAACAACAAAAAACTGCAGACACTAATTGTGTCACTTGGTAAATGTGGTGTCTGCCATGCTCCTTCACTTGCAAAATTACTGTTTCTCTTTGTGATTGACACATGTATTGTGGGAAGATCACTTCAGACTGTTGATAACCAGGATATCCAGACTTTCATCCACAAATTTTAGCATCCATTAGTATATCTTGCCTGAATTAATTATCAGAACAAAGACTACAAAATGGAGTTTAGTTGGGTTTGGTTTGATTTTGAGGCAGGGTCTCAATATGTAATCCAGACTAGCCTTGAACTCTCCACCCTGGTGTCCTAGCCTCTGATTGCTAAGGTTACTAGAATAAGCCCCCATGCCCAACTCAATTGGAGGCATTTGATATTCAGTGCAACTTAGCACATCAAGAAACTCTTGGCTGGTGAGATGGGTTAGTAAGTAAAGGTTCTTGCTTCCAAGCCTGAGAACCTGAGTTTAGTCCCCAGAAGTCACATGGAGGAAGGAAAGAACCCCCCAAAATTGCCCTCTGACCTCCATATGCACACACCATGGCATGTGCATGCATACACACAGACACACCCGCACACCAAATAAATGAACAAAATCATAGTCTTTAAATAGTAGAGAACTTGGTATTCTTGGAACCTCCCACTCTCAGGGGTTTTCCTTACTTTCCTATAATAATTTTTTATAAATAAATAAGTAGAATAACATGAAAAAATTTAGGCGGAGAGAAATTCTAAAACAAGTAAAAAAACTCATGATCATGAACTTGAGCTTGGTGTTGTGGCTCATTCCCTTAATCCTAGCACTTGGGAGCAGCAGTGAGTGGATCTTTGTGACTTAAAGGCTAGCCTGGTCTACATGTGAGTTCAGGACAGTCAGGGCCACATTGGGAGACCCTGACTCAGAAAAGAAAATGAGAAGCAAACAAACAAAGAAAGCCTCTTGGAGCTATCAGATTTTGACCCCGGAAGGTGCAGACCTGTATAGTGTCAGCTGGATATTCCCACGGCATCCAACCATGGCTAAGGGGGCCTCGAGGACCCCCAGCTTCCGCCTCCAGCACATCTTGACTTAATTAGTCCAGGGCGGGGAAGTTTATGGAAGACAGGTGTCCCCTGCCCACTGTCCCCAAGCTCCACTCCCAGCTTCTGTCATCAGCTTCAGACCTCCCGGAGGCCTGGGCTCTGCCTGACCTGCCACTCTTTGGTCCCCAACAGACTGACCTTCAGCTGTGTAAGCACAGAGAGCCTTGTCCACCTGGCATCTGGTCTGGGATACTGCCACCATCTGGAAGAGCTGGAGTAAGTCGGGGTGGCTGGCGAGGACAGTGCTGGGAGGACAACCATGCCTCTGGGAGGGTGACAGAGATGCTTCCACCTGTCTCTGTTCTCCCCGACCAAGTGTAGCAGTCCCCAGACTGAACACTGTGTTCCTGAGCTTGCCTTTACCCTGGACTCATGGGATGTCTCTGGCTAGATTTGTCTTTCTCCCTGGGTTGGGACGGCACATTTGTCAAAATGGGACTTGAATCCGCCTCTGCCTCAGCTGGTGGTGAGTGCCAGGGTGCAGAAAGCACAAAGGGACAGCACAGTCATCATAGCCTTGTATGTCCCTCAAGCTATACAAAGCCTTCACCAGGCATGTCCTTATCTGATACAACTGTGACTGTCACCTCTCCTGTAGGAACCCTAGAGCTTGGCCCTTGGGGCCAGGAACGCCCTTAGGGTAGAGGCTCCACAGAAAGTCTAGACTATTATCCTCAGCCCCAGTCAGCCTCCCCAGGGTCAGGGGCCAAGGGCCAGGTAGGACAGTGCCTCTCCAGGGCCTGGGGAAAGGGGCTGTCCAGGGCACTTGCCTAAATGGAGCCTTCTGCTTTGTCTCTACAGTTTCTCTAACAACCATCTCTGTGAGGAGAACATAGAGCTACTGATGGGAGCCCTTCAAGGGACCTGCAGGCTAAAGAGGCTGCAGTAAGTGAGGGGAAGCTAATGGGGAGGGGTGAGTGAGGAGGTTCATGGGGAAGGGGAGTGAGGAGGTTTATGGGGAGTGAGTGAGTGAGGAGGTTCATGGGGAGGGGGTGAGTGAGGAGGTTCATTGGGAGGGAGAGAGTGAGGAGGTTCATGGGGAGGGGAGTGAGGAGGTCAGTTGGGAGGAGAGTTAGTGGGAATTAATGGGGGGAATGAGTGGGGTCCATGCAGAGGAGTACATGAAACACTCAGGATCCACTGTCTCCCCGTCTCCTCTCTGGATGTACCTTTGAGACTCTGGATGGCGTCCCCCACCTTTTATTCCCTTGCTGAGCTGAGCCTTATCAGGATGCTTGGTCTCTGGACACATAATCCCCAAACCAAAGCATCCTAGGCAGAACTTAGAGGCTTCCTTCTTTTAAAAAACAAAACAACAAAAACAAGACAACAAACTCCAGCATGCCTGGATCCAGGGGTCAGCTACTGGTCTGTGTTGTCCCACCCAGCACCTCCACATCTTTCTTTCCTCTTAGCGGAAGGAAGCACATTTCTCCCCGTGCTCAGTTGGAGACATTGCCTGAGCTCAGGTCACAGACCTGAATGAGAGCTAAGGCCTGCACTGTCCTCTGGACTTAGAGAGGGTGATGATTAAGATGCTGTTACAGAAGAGAGGACACAGACGCTGGGCAGAACCCTTCCTGTGCTTCTGACACCAGCACAGTGCTCCCTCCCCCTCCCTCCCTCCCTTCCTTTCCCCTTCCTTCCCTCCCTCCCTCCTACATCATGTGCACATGCCAGCATGCATGTTTGCACGCCTTGGTGGACACCCAGAGATCAGAGAGCAACTTTAGGGAGTAGCTCTTTCTTTCCACCGCGGGATTCAGGGATCAGATTCAGACCCTCAGTTTTGTCACCAAGCACCTTTACCTACTGAGCCACCCTGCCAGCCAACAGGTGTCTCTCAGTAACTCTACTTCTACTCTCCCTGGTAATTTGCAGTCATCAAGTTCACAGAGGCGCCAGGAACAGCCCAAACCAAAACACAGTCCCATCCTGCATAGACCCAGCTTAGGCAATATCTTGTGAGCACATTTAACTTCATCTTCGGCTTTGAATCTGTTTTTCTGATGACCCAAAATACACCCTGGCTATAAAAAGCTCCATAATTTCAAAACTATGCAACAAAGAGGGTGAAATCCCCTGGAGATGAGCTCCTTCAGGAAACTTTCCGCAACAGTCAGTCTTGTGAATGGTTTGCCAGACTTTTCTCCACATATGTGCCTCACATAGTTGAAAAACAGCCCCGTCTTTCATCCCATAGCTATGACAGGCCCCTGGTCTATCTCTCTTAGCTCGTCTAGGAGAACTCACTGAGGATGAGAGACATTAGGAAACCTTGGGCCACTAGGAAACCAAGCCCCACCCCACTCCTCCACCCCAGTCTTTCCACAGAGCTGTTGCTTGGACTTTCCCCAGCTGCTCACTGCTTTCTTAGTCTTCTGGAATCTTCCAGAAGCTTTATGAGAGGTTAAAGATCCAAGAAGATCACTCATTGGCTCATTCATCTGTGTGACCCCGAAGCCTTGGCCAGGGCTAGGGGTCGGTGATCCTGTAGGTTGGATCATCGTGCCCATCACCCTCAGTCTTGAGTCCCGGACACTCAGGCTGCTCCTTACTACTTCCTTCCTTGTTGTCTGGAAGAAGCAGATGGGTCCTCAGTGTACAGAAGCCAGATTGGTCAATTCCATGTCTTCTGCCACTGACAGCTCCCCTCAAACTGAGCCAGCTTCTTCCAGCTGTCCTCACAGGATAGGGAGTGGACCCTGCGTAGAGTTGTGCCATCCAGGTACAGTGGACCCTGCTCAGAGCCACGCCATCCAGGTGTGGTGGATAGGCTCCTGATAGACTTGCCTGTCTTCGTGGGCTGAGGTTTTATCAGTCTCAGCACTGATTACGTGTCCTTAAGAACCCTAGCTCTAGGAAATCAAGGCAGTTGGCCAAGTCCTGCTGCCACATTGCCATGCTGGTGCGGGCACGCTCTTCACCTCTCTAGGCTAAGTCTTCTCTCCGAGCTTTGATTTTCTGGGATTATGAGGATTAAGTGAAATGATGCATGGTACGTGCCGAGAGCAGAGGCTGCGGCGTCCCCTCGGTAGAAGCCTGGCTAATACTGTCATTCTTCCCTTTGGGGCTCAGGCTGGAGGCCTTGGAATCACCAGCCAGTGGGTAACACATGGCTGAGGCCCTAGAAAGGGGTCCTGAGGTTTCAGGTTCTATTCTTGCTGCTGCTGCTGCTGCTGCTGCTGCTGCTGCTGCTGCTGCTGCTGCTTTCTCTTGTGACCCTGAGTACGCCCCCTTTCTCTCTGGGCCTCAGTGCTTCTCATCTGTAGAACGGAGATAGCAGTGTGCCCACCTTTCAACATGGCCCCAGCCCAGTCTTTGGTCACTGTTATGTGATCTCTGTTATTGCTCAGTCTAAGCTTGTGGTGGAGAACACAGAGTCATTATTGGGCCATGTGACTCTAATCCTTGCACACTTTCTGGGTGCCCTTTTCTTTTCACACTTCACCTCGGAGGGCTGTGGGAGTGCTAAGTGCAGAGCCCTCACGAGTCCATCAGGAAGGGGCTTCCGGCTGCATCCCAGGCATGCAAAGTTCACCTGACCCCCTCTCTCTAGCCTCAGTCACCTTCCACTGGAAGTCTCCTCCCTGACCTTGCTCATTCAAGGACTAAGTCACATGACCCTACTGCAGCACCTTAGGTGAGTAATCAGTGACCCCTGGGAAAGAGTGAGAGGACCACTGGTCAGCTCTGTCTGGAAACCCTGGGCACACCTCCTTTATAACCCGGGGTTGACTCCTTCTGGGGTCCTCCCTGGGCTTTCATTGTCCTTGCCTCCTAGTGACTGCAGCTTCCTCCTGGCTACAAAGGTGACCTGGCAAGGTGGGCTCACTTTGGGAGCCCCATAAAAGCCCTGCCCAATGCCTAGAACTCTCTGTAGATTTGTGTTAAGATGAGAGTCGTGACTGTGCAGGTCCAGGTGCCGATTGTGTTTCCCATGAGCACCTCAGTGGTGACCGTTTTCAGGGCCAGAGGCCACGCTATGTGAAGTGAGGGACACCACTCCCTGCCGAGCTGACAAGAGAATGCCACGGGCATTTGGTTCTGTCATGGGCCCACATGGCTCTGGCAGGGCCTGTGGTTAGCATGCAGGAAGATGTGGCACATAGGATCCAAAATCAACCCACTGCAAGGCAGTTGGCTAAACGTCAACGTGAAGGAATAAACAACCCTGGGCAGTTTAGTTTACT
The DNA here is from genome assembly GCF_018167655.1 of Microtus oregoni. Lineage (NCBI taxonomy): Eukaryota > Metazoa > Chordata > Mammalia > Rodentia > Cricetidae > Microtus > Microtus oregoni. The sequence goes on along the minus strand of NW_024543063.1, from coordinate 57,081,268 downwards.
TCGAGTTTAGCTTAGCTCTTGGCTCTCATACAAGCAAGACCAATCCAGATGCAGAAAAGGCAGAGAGGGTGATGGTGGTAGTGAGGGGTGGGGGTGGGGTGGGACTGCTGGTGGTGGTGATGGTGGTGGGGGTAGGTAGGGGGTGGGGTGAGAGCTACCGGTGGTGGTGGTGGTAGTGTTCATGATATCAAAGAAAGCCCCCTTTCGATTAAGATGCCTTTAACTAAGAAACCCACAAGAGCTTGCCATCCTGCCAGACTCCCCTGGGAACTCTGTTCATGGGGTCCAGGCAAACAAGGCCAAGCTGAGGATCGTAGTGTCTGCTGCAGGCCTAGGAGCTTTAAGCTTCACCACTTTGCCTGCCAGTCACTGTGAGACTCCAGCAATTCAGTTTTCTTACCCGGGACACTGAGAGCCGTCATTGCCACCAGCTCCCTTTCCTCCAAAGGCTTTTATGAGTGGCATATGAATTTCTGGACAGATACAAGTTCGGCAGTCTGAAGAGTTCTCCATACTGTGCCTGCAAAGCCCCTCGGGGGCCTGTATTATGTGTCTCCAGGCTGAGCAGGAATGGCATCCGTGATGATGGCTGATGTCTTCCCAAAGCTCTTCAGAGCTGCCGACAGCGTGGAGGAGCTGGGGAAAGTTGCCTGCCCTTCCCCCAGATTCCAAACAACTTTGTCAGGATAAAATGATGGGGAAGAGGGGTGGGTATCTCTTCAAGTAAGCCCTTCACTTCTTAGTGTCCCCCTTCATACACTTCCACCCTGCCTAGGCAACTCCAGGGGAGAGCTTTGGACCCCCAAAGATGGCATGCAAGGTATCAGGAAAGATTTTAGGATGGCAGCAGGGAGACTACCCTAAACAGATACCATGAATTAGGAATCTCATCCAAACGCGAGATGATGAAACTCTCGTACAAGCTGAGGCCTTTCTCTGTATGTCATAACCAGGAGGGCTATGGACAAGCTGAGATGGGTGGCAAGCTGATGTTCCTTCATCTTTGTTTTCCTCCCCAAGCTTGAGACACGACCAGATCGGAGACGTGGGTACCCAGAACTTAGCAGCCATCTTGCCAAGGCTTCCAGGGCTCAGGAAGTTAGAGTGAGTCACAGCCCTTCTGAAAAGAGCCCGCAGGGACAACAACACCATGCTCCTGGGAGATACTGGACCCTGACCCAGGCCAGCACTGGAAAGGGGACTCTCTCCCAGCCTTGTTGCTAGGGAGGGGGAGCTCGTGATCTCCTAGGCCCTGTTCTCTGGGTCTTTGTGTTTCATCAGGATGCAGGCATGGCTGCATCTCTAGTACAGATGTAGTGGGGAGGGATGCAGGAGGAGAGGGTCCAATAACCTTGCCTTCCACAGCCTCTCAGGGAACAGCATTGGCCCAGCGGGGGGAGTGCCGTTGGCAAAGTCTCTCATCCATTGCGGGTGCTTGGAGGAGATCATGTGAGTGTCCATCCAGGTGGGGTATCCCACAGGCCCGCTGGCCCCCTTGTCCCTTCAGAGCAGGGCCCAGCGGGGCTTCTGAGCAGGCTGCCCATATTCATTCCTTCACCCCTTTCTTCTTTCAGACTGGGCAACAATGCTCTGGGGGACCCCACGGCCCTGGGGCTGGCTCAGAGATTGCCCCCACAACTGAGGGTCTTGTGGTAAGTGTCTTCCTGCCAACCGTGCATACAGAGCAGTAGAGAGGGGACCCAGGAGAAGTGGGATCCAAGCAACCCATAGTTTGAGTAGCCTAGCCTGAGGTCGGAATGACCCCTTCTCTGCTGCCGCTTCCCAGTCCCCAGACTAAGATTAATGTTGACCTTACCCATTGTCGCTGTGAGCTCCTAGCCAAACTTCTGCCCCTTCTGAGTCTCAATTTCCTCATTTGTAAAAGGATGTTACCAATCTAAGCTTTTCTGCCTAAGAGCAAGTCTCTGAAGGTGTTTGAATTAATGTTGGCTAAAGGCTACATGAAAAAGCTACAAGGGCATTGTTCCATCCTCTATAGGTCAAAACCAGGGCTTCCTGAGTTCCAGGCAGCCCTGGGGCTGTGATTCTTGTATGTATCATTTTCTAGGAAAGGTCTAAGACTAGAAACAGGATGGAAAGCTTGACTTCCTAATACACGAAGAAGCCAAGGCTTGGACTTAGCATCTCAGACCCCTAGGTTAGGGAGGGACCTTGGCATTCACTGGGTTCTTTGTGGGTAGGGACAGGGTCAAAGGCCAGCTAAGGTTGCTGCTACAGTCAGAGGCTTAGGGAAGGCTCCCAACCCCAGAGTTGGCCGCAGGCTCCTCTTACCTTTTCCTTTCCAGTCTGCCATCCAGCCATCTGGGTCCTGAGGGGGCCCTGTGCCTAGCCCAGGCCCTGGAGCAATGCCTACACATAGAAAAGTTCAGGTGAGGTGGGCCCTACCTGGGCTGAGAGACAGGTGTGTGTGTGTGGGGGGGGGGGGTGTCTGGGGCAGTTCTGACTCCTGTCTACCCTGCTCCACAGCTTAGCAGAGAATAACCTGGCCGGGCGTGTCCCACATTTCCGCAAGAGTCTCCCACTGCTCAGACAAATTGAGTAAGGAGCCTTTCCCTGGTTGTCTGGAGCCCTGCAGGAGGGCCATTGACTTAGAGCTGGGACTTAGAGCTGGAGGTGGGGGAAAAGAGGATTTTCTTAACCTCCTGGCCCTGGCCAGGCCACTCTGGTCCCTCCTGCTCTCACTATGGGAAAGGGGGTCCTGCTAGCGGTGGCCCCTGTCTCAGAGGGCCATCACCATTTCATCCCAGCCTGATTTCCTGCAAAATTGATGACCAAGTTGCCAAGCACCTTGCCGCCAGCCTCATGCTCTGCCCAGCTCTGGAAGAAATCTTGTAAGTGCTTGCGAGGGCCCTGAGTTGGGAAGAGCAGCTGCCCCGGAGGCTGGCCCTGCCTACTGTGTGCTGGAGTTGGCCCTGCTACTGTGTCCTGGAGTTAGCCTTGCCTACTGTGTGCTGGAGCTGGCCCTGCCTACTGTGTGCTGGAGTTGGCCCTGCCTACTGTGTGCTGGAGTTGACCCTGCCTCTCAGCTGGTTCTCCACTCTGGAGATGGGAAGCCCTATCTTGCCCCCCAGTCTTACCCCCATGTACTCCAGCAACACAGGGCAGAGTCACTGGACTGCTCCTGCCAATTTCTCTCCCTGTGTTGTGGGGAGGGTGTTGGGCCACATGATCTGCAAAGAGTTTTTGTCTTTGACTTTCCCTTTGGGGTGCTTCTCATGGTTTATGGAGACTCTACTTATGAATAGCTATTGGTAATGCAGAAAGTAAAAGCTGGTAGACAAACAGATACACACACACACCAACACACCAGCTGTGACCTCTTTGGTCATCCCACTGCCTCAGACCTTAGACTCTGGCAGCACTGCGAAAGTGTCAGACCTGACTGCTGGGACTTGAGGCCCTGAGTGTTGAGCAGAAGAAAGTTCTAACTCCCAAAATACAGGGCACAGAGCGCAAGAGGACTTCTGGGTCTGTATCCTAACGAGTTTGGGAAGATTTGTTTTTTCTATCTTGGGGATAGAACTCATGCATGTCAGGTGAGGATTATACATTGAGCTACACACTCAGTCCTCAGTGCTCTTAGTTCTCAATTCTCCTCCATATGCCACAGGTCAGCACTTTGAATACAGCGTTACTGAGGACAGAGCTTCCAGTGGGGGCCCAGGTCCTTCCCAGGGTCCTCAGTTCCTTACTCTGTTCCCACTGGTTAAAAGGGAAGAGTCACTGGTAACTGAGTTCAAAGTCAGCAATCTCTTCAATACTTACCCTTCCATCACATGGAGCTTCCACGGACCGTAGAGACATATGCTTCCATTGAAGATTAACTCCTTAAAGCAAAAACACTGTGGGGGAGGTTCAAAAAAATATGACACGCACTATCACGTGGGAAGCAGACATTGCAGCAAGGTGCTTGCTTGGTGTGCATTGTGTCATCTTGTGGGTTCTGAGGAACATGTTGCTCCGGAATTGGGATAGGGTGGGGCAGGTAGGGAGGAAGAACGATGTATGCCCTGAGAATTCTTCAGGGGTAGGTGCTGAGGCGGCTGGCTGAGGAACCCCTCTTGTGCCTGATCCTGCTGGCACCTAGGGCTCCCCACTGCCTTCCTTTTACCTCAGTGCCCTCCTGCCTCTGAGCTTGCCCCTCCTCCACTCTGCAGGCTGTCCTGGAACTTCCTGGGTGATGAGGTGGCTGCTGAGTTGGCCCAGGTCCTGCCGCAGATGGGGCAGCTCAAGAGAGTGGAGTATGACCCCCTTGGGTGGGGGGGGGTACAGAGGGGACCCCCATCCTAATAAGCCCAGGGGTTACTGGGCTATCCCTTCCTCCCAAAAATCTATGCAGTGTCCCTGGACTCTGGCTGATCCCAAGTCCCTGCCAATCTTAGTTCTTCCCATGCTCAAGATGTCAGCCTTTCTACTGCCCCACCGGGAGCCAGAGTCCACTGCTGGATGCTGGCAGTGTGGGAGGGGGTGGCCTTGGCTTGCCTGGGTTGGGACGTAGAGGAGGAAACCCCACCCCTAGCCTCAGGCTTGCCTCTCTTTTCCTCTTCCCCTGCCCGTCAACTGCAAAGCTTGGAAAAGAACCGGATCACAGCATGCGGAGCCCAACTCCTGGCTCAAGGACTGGTCCAGGGCTCCCGTGTGCCAATCATTCGGTAATGAAGGGCTGGGCCTTGTGGTAGAAGACCACAAAGACCCTACAATTTGGATCAACCCCCTGTGGGGAGAGGGAGGGCCTGGGCGGAGAATAATCCAGGGAGACTTGGACTATCCCATTAGGAATTTGGCAGCCAGCAGACCTGAATCAAATCCCAGCTCTGCTGTTTGCCAACTGTGGTAACTTTGCGTCTGTAACTTCAGGCTCCTGAATGTCAACCTCCCGACCTGGGAGGGTGGTAAGGACTAAAGAATGGATAGGGTAGAGCCCGGGACATGGCCAGCTCTCAGGGGGCAGCACCATGCTCAGGTGACTGCCTCCACTGGGTGGCATGGATGGAATGGCTCTTCTGCTTTAGGCCTTGATCTTTAACCCTGTAGGTAGGTTAGGAGCAGAGCCCAGAGGATGAGGGAACAGCTCTGGAGCTGAGGCCCATGTCTATGCCCACAGCCTCTGGAACAACCCCATTCCTGCCGAGGTGGCCCAGCGTCTACAGAGCCTGGAGCCCAGGTTGGACTTTGCCTTCTTTGACCAGCAGCCCCAGGCTCTTTGAGGAATTGATGGACCTCTCGAGACTCTTGGGACCAGCCCAGTGACAACCACATCACCCACTAGGAAAAGGGGCTCAGGAGAAGAGCCTCAGTTGGTGCCCAGCATTCTATGAATGCCCCAGCGGGGGAAGAGTGCGTTTGTTTTATCACAATCCTTAGGGAGAACTTTCTTGGGAACTGAGAGCTTTGACTAAAAGAGGACCATACATCATACATGACAAGTGTTCCCAGTGGGACACTGGCACAATGAGAGTACTATGATGTCATATATGACAGGGAAGGCTTTGTATGTTGCACTATGGCCAAGACACAGAAGGTCATACTCACGACAGAGTAGGTCATATATGTGGCATTACATGGAACTTATAGTGAGTGTGGTATCTGGTCAGTGGCTCTTAGCACTGTAAATGGTGGTGGATGTGATCAGGGATCCACCTATGACATGTTGTCTATATCACATAACACTCAGCTTGCCAGGGGACCACAGGCAAGTCCAAGACCTAATTTATTACTATTTAAAAAACATAAAACTAGGCGAATAGTATAGGCCTCATAGCTGTTCAGGAATCTGAGGCAGAGGGGTTGCAAATTTAATATGCTCCTGTCTCAAAAGGTTAAAAAGGACTGGGATTCAGCTTAGTGGGAGAGTGCTTGCCTAGCATGTGTGAAAGCCTAAGCTGAATACTCAGTATCTTTTCTCTTTCTTTTTTTTTTTTTTTTTTTTTTGGTTTGATTTTTCGAGACAGGGTTTCTCTGTAGCTTTGGAGCCTGTCCTGGAACTAGCTCTTGTAGACCAGGCTGGCCTCAAACTCACAGGGATCCACCTGCCTCTGCCATCTAAGTACTGGGATAAAAGGTGTGCACCACCACTGCACAGCTCAGTATTATTTCTTTAAAAGTATTTATAAGTGAATCTTGAGCAGCTAAGTGATAGCATTTCTGCCCTGGGCTGGGAGGGAGAGAACTGACTGGCTCAACAGCCTATAGTCAGGGCTCTGGGCATGCCGAGGACTGAGCATGAAGTCCCCTCCTGCCAGAGCTCGGTTCTCCCTTCTGTCCATTGGAAGCCCTCCCTTCCAAGGATTTTTCAGCCCAGGCTTAGGAGCTAGTTTGATTTTGGGACAGTTCAAACTCACCTGTTCTTTCCTGGTATAAGGAACAAAGCCAAACATAAGGGTCCAGGGATGGGTACTTTTAGGACATTAGGTAAGGCCACTGGGCCCACCCACTACCTCAGCAGGATTCTGAAACCCCTTGAGGCTCCGTGGTTTTTGTAACTTCCAAGAGGGGGAAAGATAGCCTCGTTACACTCCAAGTTAAATGATCAATAAACGCAGACAGTCCTCCTACCCGTGGCTGGTGTCTGATACGTGTCTCGCTACCCTGCTGCGGCCAGAAGTGCACCCCCCTCCCCCGCGCTGTGGACTGCAGAATTGGAGAGATGGCCCAAGTGCGCTAGCATGGGCAGTGGTGGAAGAAGCTACCGGTCATGTGACCACGGTAACTCACCATGCCTCACCCGGCACACGAGGCTGTTATCAAAGTTCAGGTGATAGAAACGGGTTTGTTTGACCGACATAATCCTTAAAACTCTTTTCTCAATTGATGATCAGTATTTAAATTTGGGGACTTGTATGTAAAAATCTCAACTCTGGCTTCTCAGGAGACGTTACGAGCTGATTACATGACATCTCTCTTTCTCGTTTAGGGTTGAGTGCCATAAAGGGTGGAAAGATGTCAAAAAGGGTGCAGATATGCCATAAAGGGTGCAGAGACAGAATAGCCCCTACTCTGAGTGCTTGAGTCCCTCCTTCCACCACATTGTGAAAACCCAGGCCAGGAGGGTGCAGTTATATTTTGGTGCCACTAGAGGGCAGGCTGACCCACCAGTGATTTCCCTATGGCCCTCACCAGGAAGGCAATGGAACCCACAGGAGGTTAGTGGATGCCAGAGGCTGTTCCCATGTGACACTTGGGATGTCAGAGCATACTTGTGGCTTGCCAGGATGACTTGGCCCTTCACGTTGTCTCCGGCATCCCACCAGGCTGAGGAGAAAGTCCTCCGGCCAAGTGCCAAACACATATCTATCATACCAGGACAGAACACCCCTATCGAGCCAGAAACGGGCACACCTGTTGCCACCCATCGCAATCATGGGCGGGAAGTTAGCAGGAGTAGAGGATTCACAAAGTTCACTAGGAAATCCTGGGTTTAAATTCTTGGGAAGCTGCCAGGTCAGCTAGCAGAAGTGTCGTGCTGACCCCTGTCTGGCCCAGACTGAAGACAAAAGTCGTCAAATTTGAGAAAGAGTCAGGAACATCCACCAAAAGCACCTGGGCAAGGGACATGCACAGGGTAGTTCCCAATGACAGGGAGCCCAGAACACAGGACACTCTTTCCAGTTCACCCTTTTCCACTTGGCCTTTCCTCTCTGATTCCGCCCAAGTTCTAAACTCCAACCATCTCACAACAGTGGCCCTAGAACATATCACAGACGGCTGGCAATGCAGAGCTGGTTAGGTCCACCGCAAGTCGGGGTGCCAATTCCTTGTCCTTTTCCTTGAGAAACTTCCTTTCCTACCGCCTACCTGCTTGGGAACCTTGGCAGGTTTCCGTCTAAAGCTAGTGGGGTCTAGTGTCCCTGGTGGCTTCTTCCCAGGGTAGGCTCAGTTTAAAAATGTAGAGAGAAACAAATGAAATCCAAAGAGGTGGTAGGCCCGCGAAAGGTGCTTTCTCTAAGAGGTAAGGATTGTGGCTCAGCCTGGGAGCACCCAAGTCTGCCTGCAGGACTGGGACAGCCTCACACTGCTGGTCACTTGCTCATCATCCTAGGTGTGCAGATGGAATCATAGCTACTCTTTCTGTCTCGGACCCCAAGCCTTCCTGCTTTGTTGTCCTGTCCCCCAATACACACAGCTGTCTGGGAGCCACTGTTTCAAACTGCCTTGGGGAAGTAATGAGAAAACTCCCTAAACGGGTCCAGTTATAAAATACCTCTGTGTGCAACGAATGTGAGGGTCCAGCTTCAGCAAGCCTGGACCTGGTGTTCTGCATTTCTGAGAAGCCAAAAAAAGAGAACCTGGGAGTGGGAATTCAAGGAGCCTGCAGGTCCGGGTGTGCTGCAGACAAGGAAGTGAAGTGATCCTCCACCCCTGCTGGGTTCTGTTTTGACCAGCCAGAGCAGGCCTCATCCAGAATTTACAGGAAAGACTTCTCAGTGGCCAGCTTGCTGAAGATGACCAGGCAGCCTAGTTCCTATGGCCTGGCCACCAGTAGGTCACACCTCCATCACCAGTGGGTGGAAAGTTATCAACAGTGGAAGAAAGCCCTCCTTTGTCTGCGGCCACACCACCCTGCACGTTCCTGATTTTATCTGAGCTTGAGAAACTTTCCCTGTGACTCCAGCACCGCTACCCAGGCCAAAAAAAAAAAAAAAAAAAAAAAAAAACCTGCCCTCACTGAGCCCAGGTGATCTCAGACCCAGGAGACTGAGGCAGTGGTACACACATTATAATCACAGCTCCCTCTGTCCCCTCCCCTCCCATACACCTGAGGCCCAGCCAGGTCCTGGAAAGGGGATGCCTTTGACTCACGAGCATAGGGAAGGGTGCGAGCAATCTGGGTTACTCTGAGCAGTTTGTCCAAACAACCAGCACCCAGGAAACAAAGCCTAGGAGCAAGTGCTGTGTCAGGCATCCCGCAGGGGCCTCTTAAGGGGCTCAGGCCTCCAACTGCACAGAAGATTCTTTGGGCTCCCAATGCAAGGCAAGTCTTCACCCCCACTTTTCACCTTGCATCTTGCTTCCCGTGTATGATACTAAACCGTGGCAAACCCCTGACTTTTGTTTACCAATCTCTGCCCTTGGCTCTAAGGTAGCCTTATTGAGATATAAACCAACGCCTGACACTTGGGTTTATCGAGTAGTACAACTATTGATAATCATGACAAGATATTTGAAACCCGCGCCGACAAGGACTTCCTCTGGCTTGTGGTTTTGGCTCACAGCATGCTTGCTCCATTCCTACTGGATATTCCGGAAGGTAGAACATCACACCTCAAGGTGGTGAGAGGACAGGGACTTGGTAGAAAGCTATTGCACCACGGACAGAGGGAGAAGACACCCTCAAAGGCATAACTTGGGTGACCTTCCTCAAAACCAGGCCCCCCACTCCTGAAGTTTCTATCACTTCCCAATAGGGAGTTATATAGTACCTGGTCTTTATGATGGGCTTCCTTTGAGGCCACCTCTACCATAAAGTTTGAGTACTTTCCCCGGTTGAGCAATATTCCACCGTGTGGACTGTATACTGAATTTCCCCTTAACAACAGTTAATACATACGGAATCCTTCCCACATTTTGGCTCTTGTGAGTCATGCTGCTACAAACACTCATGCTCAACTCTTTGTGTAGATTTGCGTTTTCATTTCTCTTGGGTAAGTCGGTACCTAGGAGGGGAATTGCTGTGACCCCTGCCCTTGACACTCTGTCCTCCCCACCAGGGCCTAGTGACCTCTCTCTCTCTCTCTCTCTCTCTCTCTCTCTCTCTCTCCTCCCCCACAGACACTCCAGTCACCTCAATCTTCTGGGCTTAAAAGAGTGCTGGTTTTAAATGACATGGGTGAGTTGGGTCTCTATGCTAATTGTCTTTAACCCTGGACTTTTCCTCTCTCTCTCTCTCTCTCTCTCTCTCTCTCTCTCTCTCTCATCTGTCTGTCTGTCTGTCTACCTGGACCTGGCACTGCTCCCCAGAGACCAGCAGCGTGAGAAGACTATCCGCTCTCCACTTTCTACCCCAGTGTCTGAAGGGCAGTGAGATCAAGGAAGGCTTCCTGGAGGAAGTACAGCTGGAGTCAGCTTTAAGAGGTCCCGCAAGTTGTTTTGTCACAGAGCTGAGCAGAGGGCATCAAGGACTTTTGGTGCAAGAAGATTAAGGAGAATCTGGAGAAATGCAGGATGCTCCCGGGACAGACAAGCAGAGAAAAAAAGCTCTATGCCCTGGGGCTGCTTGGTGGGGGCCCCTCGAAGGCAGCAAAGTGACTCAGACGTAGAGGGAGTTCGTAGCTGCAGCTGCAGCGTGAGCCTCCACGTTAACCCTCATCTGTCTGGAACAGAAAACCTACAACCCAAGCGCCAGGCTTTAACCCTTACTCGGGCAGTCCGTGCACATCAGGACCAAGGGCTTTACCCATGTCTATGAGATCGCTGAACAGCCATGCCCCCACCTCCCCATGGAATCTGGTTAAAAGAGCTTTGGTCCTGATGTTCAGTGGTTAACGTGCTCGAAGGGTACAAAATACCACTGAGTGGCCACCAGCTGCCCAGTGACAGAATAGTCCCTTAAGAACTGGTGTCTCTTCTGGGTCAAAAACGAACTGAACAGAGGAGAGGCATCGGCTCCGCGGAACTGCTCTCCCGTTGAGCCCAATCCCCACTCCAAACGTCTTTATCTCGTCTTTGTCACGGGAATATGTGTCATCTTCCCAGTCTCTGGCAGCAAGAAAACGCTATTGAAAGAAAATAAATAATAAAATAAAAAAAGAAGAAAAAACACTGCCGATTCTAGTGCCGCCCCAACAGCTTGGGGAAGCAAGCCCTGGGCGTCTCCCCGAGGGCTCTGCGCTACACCCCACACTCTTTGGGGTGAAAGCCGCGGGCGGTGCCCTGGGGTCCAGGGAGCCCGGAGATCGCACCCCGGGTTCCCAAGTCTTCAGTCCAAGAGCAGCGCGCGGAGCTCCGCGGAGCCTAACGCCTAGAGCGGCGGGCCCGGGGTTGGAAGCGAACCCGCGGCGTCGCACCGAGTGGCAGCCTGCTGCGTCCAGGTCCTCGCGGGCCACCAGCCGGGAGCGGGACAGGCTCCCGTGCAGCCGGGAGAGCCGCCCCTCCAGGAAGCGCCCGCCTCGCGCCCGCTTCCCGCCCACATCCTCCCTCGACAGGAGGGAGGAGCCCGCGCCGCAACCGCTGCCCGAGGAGGGCCGGCCCCAGCCCAGGCGAGCGTACGAGTGGGCACGGCCGCGCGGGCAGCGCCCTGAGCCTGTCCCGCGTCGCCGCCCGGCCGACAGCACAGCGCGCAGGGATGCCCCGGCGGCCCGGAGCACGCTGAGGCTGCGGGACACGCGGTGAGTGGGGCCCGTGGCGGGCGCGGCGAGGGTGGGCCGGGTACTGCGAGCGCCCAAGTTCGGCCTGGGGCTCCGAGGGGAGCGGGTTCTGCCGGAGGGACTCCGACGTCCGTGGTCGCCGCCCCCTGCAGCACGCCCGGGTGACTCAGCTACCACCCGACCACGCGGGGGCGCTCGTCTGCGGGGGGTCGGTGGCTGGGTGGCCTCAGGGACACTGGCTAGCTGTTTGGGGGGGGGGGGACACTGTCCTCCTCCGTTAGATGTCCAAAGAGCGTCCGGGGGATGGCGCCCCATTGCCACCAGCACAACCGCAGGAGGCAGGAGGCAGGAGGCAGGAGGCAAGCGGGCCCGGGACTCTAGAAGGGGGCACCCCTTGACCCCACCCTGACCCCAACCCGGCCCTGCTCAGATGGGCCCTAGGGCCGACTGCCTAGGCTCCAGCCGGTGAGAAAAGATGGGGAATAGTGCCGGGCAGCTTTCCAGAAGTCGGAGTGTGTTTGCAAACTAGTTTTTGCGCAAAAGCTGTCTGGCACCTGTGTGTTTCAAGGGTTGGAGGAGGAAGCGAGAAACCCTTCTTCCTTCCTTCCCATCCCTGCAGCGATGCTCCTGGGAAAAATAAAGGAAACTAATGTTCTTCTTTCCTTCTCCCCTCCCCTCCCGAATCCTCACCCTACCTTTGGTAGGCAAGCTAGTCTTTGGATAAGGGGCTACCTCAAAAGGGGGGCGGGAAGTGCCCAAGGTCACAGTCACAGGTGCCATAGCAGTCCGGACTCAGTGGCCCTTCTAAGGGTCTGCCCTGCACTCTGATTCTTCCTGCCCCATGCTATTCTGGGGAAGTAGCAAAGGTATAAAGGTCTTTGAGGATTAGCCCAGCTGCCCTTTGTTTTGTCTGACCCTAGATCTCCATCATGTCGGCGTGTGGAGCTGTCACCCAGAGGTGGGAAGGGGTGTTATTCTGCCCTTTGAGGCACCTACAGCTTCTGTGGTTGGTAGGTAGCGATGTTGGCAGGCAGGGTTCCAACTGAGAAGCCCCTAGTCCAGGGCCAGGGTCCTGCCTTCCTGCCTGAGGAATGCTGGATCCCTCTGCCTTTTTCCAGGTTGCTGAGGCAATAGCATAACTTTCAGAATACAGCTTCCTCGCCTTGGAGAGCATGACCTGAGAGGGGACTTGGTGTGGGCTCGGCAAAGCGGAAGGGCCTGGTCATCGTGCCATCTTGACAGGGCAGCTGGAGAGGGTAACCATCCAGGCATATGCTGTCCAGGAGAGACATGTAAGGTCTCCAGTGCTTGAGGGTTGAGCCAGGGCCAGAGGTGCCTCCTGGCTCCTAGTCCTGTGTTCTCTGACCTCTGGTCACCTGGCGGCGACTCCCCTGGTGAGCTCAAGAACACCGCTCTCTAAATTGGAAGAGAGTCCTTCTCCCACAGGAAGAGATGCATTTTGATTGTCATTTCTGGTGGCCTATGAACAGCTCCCCTCGGGGAGCTGTGAAAGACCTGGCCTTGAACACCTTGTTGTGACCGGAAGTGGGATGGTGGCCTCAACTGTGCACCTCCAGTTCATCTCCAGGGCCACTTGGAAACTGACTAGGCACCAACAGGAAGGAGTGAATTTGTTGCCACCTGGCAGGGGGCCCAGTGAGCTCTGTCTGGGGCTGTCCCGAGATGGTGATCCAGCCTGCCGGAGTGGGAGGGCTCATCAGATGCATTTCTGCATGGAAAAACCAGGACAAAGACTCTGGGTGCTCAAGTGCTCCTGGCCTCCCGTGCTTCCTGCCTTCATGCCTTGACACACACACACCTTTAGGCCTGGGTGTTTTTCCATCTGTGAGAGGCGGTAATAGCAGCCCATTTGCAGAGCTGTAAGGGGCTAGGGCCGGGAAATGGCACAGGTGTTCTTACAAGTGAGGAACTCTTGCTGAGGGTCCCTGATTATATTTCAAGCCCTCCCCCAACAGGTCTACATGAAGAAGAGGGTCAAAGTGGAGCCTCAGTTTCTCTATCTGTATAATGGTGAGGTGTGCACCCTCTGTTCCCTATTCTTTCCAGTTAATTGTGCATTTCCTTAAAGAGAGTTGTGAGGATCGATTTAGATGACAGAGGTGCTGTGTGCCAGCACTGTGACTGGTGCGGGAGGCACTTGGGAACTGCTGTCATCCCCATTGTTCTCGGGAATATTAGCACACTTGATTCACATAACTGCACTCAGGATCCCTTCTGGGATTTGGGGGGCGCTTAACCACCTCTCTATGCAGAGATGAGTCCTGGAATCCAGACATTGGTCCTTCCAGGCTGTTCTGGGAGCAGAGGCCTGGGTAAGAAGGTTTCGCCCTTCCAACGTGTGAAGAACACTATTTGAGGTGGCCCATTCCATGTGGGTTCCCCGCTCCCACCTGGAACTGGCCTCACTGGGCTCTGAGGCCTGAACAGAAGACAGAAAGGCACTCTCTGGTAATTGCACTCCTATCAAGAGAGAGAGCGAGCATCTTGGCCTGCTGAGAAGCTCCTAGCGATTCCTGCCTTCCGCAGGAAGTATCTTACCCCTCCCCTTCCCGACAGGCTGGGGCCACAGAGGCAGGAGCAGAACACCTCTAGAAAACAGACATCCCCCGTTTGCAGCCAGCACATGGCTTCAGAAAGGTCAGTGTGGGCTCTGTAGAGGCAGGAGGCTGGGTCACCCTGCCATCCAGACAAGGCAGCTGGAGACGGAGACTATCCAATCATGTTCCACCCCTCGCCATCCAGGAGAGACAATTTAAGGTTCCCAGTGCTTGAAGACTGAACCAGGACTAGGGGTGCCTTCCGTGTCCCTTGCCCTCCTTTGCCTCCCGAATCCGACTTCTGTGGAGATCAAGGAGACTCCTGTTTGGTGTGTTACCTGCAGCCACACTGTTGTCTCCTGGAATCTGAAAGGAAGAGACAGGAGGGAGAAGGCATGTATATCCCTGTCCCTTTACCTTACTTTGTTTTCCCCAGGGTGTTTGTCCTTTGTCTGTGCATCAGCTCCTTCCCTTCCCTTCCTCCAGTGAGCGCTGGGCAGGCTGCGCCTTCATACTCGCACAGTGCCTGCAACAGAGTCGGTGCCCAGGAAAATTCCCTTTGAGGAGTGGGAGTCTACCCTTCGTCCCAAATGAGGCCCTGAGTGTTAGGTGACAACCTGGAAGGATTGCGAGCTTGCCGCTCATGAGTCCCTGGAGGGACATGGGTTTCACGGTCCTGTGTGCCAGGGATTTGATGTGGAGGAGGGGGTGTGGAAAGGTGTTTGTCAGAACAGGGCAGGGTTTCCTGGCACAGAAAGCTGGGAATTGTGGGTAGCCACTGCTACTGCTTGCTGCCATTGCCTGCCCACTAGTGGACTGAGGAATGCTGGGAAGTGGCCCCCACTCCCCACTTACCCTAGACCGTTTCTTAATCTCTCTGGCCTCAGTTCATTCATCAGCTCACTTGCTCCCCCCTTCCTTCCTATAATTGATTGGCTCATGACCATTTGTTTGTATTGCTGAGCCTCAAGCATGCTCAGCCAACTGCCCTACCACTGAATTCTAGCCCCAGCCCCTGACCTCAATTTCTTTATCTAAGAAATGGGCAACCTAAGAGCAGACACACTCTCTCTCCTGCACACAATTAGCTGTTCAGCTACTTAGCAGATGTGTCCCAGGCAGCTCCTCTGGATCAGGGAGTACCCTATGTCAGTGGTGTAACTGTGGTCAAGGCAGGCTTTGCCCTTTGGGCTGGAGAATTTAGGAAGGACATCTGTAGCCACACCCTCAAGACTCAAAGGAGACTTGGCTGTACCTCACTTCACAGTTAGAGAAACAGATACAGAGGGGAGATTCACACTTAATCAGGCAGTGCCTAGTTGCCTATGACACACACACACACCCCGTGGGTGTGAGCACCATAGTGGGGGCCCAAAGGTCGAGCCCAATCTTGGAGTGAAGCTCTCCATTAGTTAAGGTCCTGCCTCTGGCCAGACTTACTCCTGAGATCCCCTAAGTGCCCAGGGCACTCAGCAGCTTAGAGAACTCTGTGTCCATCCATCCCACAGCTTCCAGAGAGGCAAGAGAGAGGCATGGTACCCAAGCTGACTTTGTAGATGATGTGCAGAGACCTAGAAGGGAGGTGTGGTAAGAGAAGGGCCTGACAGGAAAGACTACAGCAGTTTGCTACCTAATGACCACTTGGCCAGCCCCTGTAGTAACACCAGGAAAACCCTAGGTGGCTGAGCTGCACGTGGAGCCTGCGGGTGGGCTGACGAGGGCCTCCCCAAGAGCTGGAGCTTAGGTGAGACTTAGCTAGCCTCCTTCCCAGGATGGCCTGGCCCGGTATAGGGCCCCAGGAGAGCATCAGAGCCAACCCCTGCCGCAGCCCTCGCCTGACTGTCTACATCTATATTTATCCCTATAATGGCCCGGTTGCCTGGCAGAGTGTGCTGTCTTTTAAGCACAGCACCCGGTGCCATAGCTAAAGTAGAAAGTGGTTTGTGTGTAGAGCTTCCCAACCCTGACGCCTTACCCAGAATGAGAGCCAGTCTACTCCTGGGGCTCCATGCCACTTGGCAGGAGCCACACTGCCACACTGTACAAGAAGGGTCCCTGAGAGTAGGACTCTTGGCTCTGAACCTCTCTGTCCCCAACAAGCAGGGATGTGGTGGTGGTGGAACTGAGGTCGGGGTTCTTATACTGCTGGAAGGTGAGAGACGCTCTTAGCCCAAAGTGTCAAAGGACTTACTACTCTAAAATCCCAGACTTTAGCTAGGTGTGGCGACACACACCTTTGATCTCAACTCTCAAGAGACAGAGGCAGGGTGGATCTCTGGAGTTCCAGGCCAGCATGACTTAGACCAGCCAGAGTTGCATAGTGAGACACTGTCTCAAAAGACCAAAAGTGGGGCTAGAGAGATGGCTCAGCAACTAAGAGAACCTGTTGCTCTTGCAGAAGACTTGGGTTCAGTTCCCAGCAGCTCAGAGCCATCCTTAATTGTAGTTCTACAGGATCTGATACATTTATTTGACCCTTGTGGATACCACATACACACACACACACACACACACACACACACATTGTGCACATATATACATGCAGGCAAAACATCCATATACATAAATAAATAAGAAAACGAAATTCTAGGCCCAAGAACTTTGTGAATCTGTGATCTTGGGCTTCTGTAAGTCCTTTTTTTCTCTCCCAATCATGCTCTTTAATTTGTTCAGTTCCCATTCTATACATGTCAGTGTTGGGAACAGCAGAGATGAAAACAAGGCTGCATATGGTGGCGTATACCTGTATTCCCATCTCTCAAGAGACTGGAATAAACGGATTGCCAAAAGTTTACAGCCAGCCTTGTCCACACAGCAAGACCCACTGCAAAACTCCAAAACAGAGAAGAAAATGGTATCATTGGCTGCTCAAGCCAGTGGTTTCAATTTGGTGATATTGGACTGGTTCTCCTTAGTGACCGGGAGAGCAGCGAGGCCATGAGGAGGGATGTGTGGGTTACCGTGTCACCTCCCCTACCCCATCCCTGCTTAAACATTGTTGTGTACGTGCATAGTCATCCCGGTTTATATAGCAAGACTCTGTCTCAAAACCAAGAGGGCTGAGTGTGTGGCGTGGTGTCTGTGCACATGGGCCCTCAGTTCAGCCTCCATCAACTCAAAAGAGAAAGAGAATCACCCCCAACATAGGATACCATGACAAAGCTGTGTGTCTGGGATAACAGCAGCTGGGTCCAGAAATGGGAGCAGCTGCTGTGGGCATCCTCATGTGTGTCTTTTGGTGAACACTCGTGTCGGAAGTTAGCTTGCAGGCTGTGGCAAATATTTCTCTTGAATGGTTTGCATCAAACGCCACTGCCTCTTGCCAACCTGTGATGTGTCAGCTTTCTACAAGTTTGACCATCCTAAGGATTGTGACGGGCCTGATGCACAGTGATGTTGCTTTTGGCTTTACTGCGCTGAATGTAAAAAATAAAAGGAGTCAAGTGGAGAAGGAGAAAGTGCATTCCAGGCAGCTGGAATGCAGGTGCAATATTAGAGATACACAAGACAGTGTCCTTGGAGCGCACGTGGTGAAGAGCACAGAATAGCCCTGGGGACGAGGGAGAGGACCACAGGAGCCCTACCCCGGGGACTAGGTGTTGTCCTGAGAGGGGAAGGGAGCCTCTGAGAGACTTTATCATTGTGATTCAGAGCTCTCAGTGTGTCCTGGCATTTCTGTGAGTAAGAAAGCAGATGCAGGGGTCTGGGGAGACGGCTCAGCCAGTATAGTGCTTACATGGCAAGCACCAGGACCGGAGTTCAGTTCCTAGAAACCATGTAACAGTAACACCAGCTGGGAAGCCAGATAGGTGAATCCATCCCTGGGGCTCAAGGACAGCCAGCCTAGTCTTACTTGGGACATTCCAGGCCAATAAGAAACCCTGATGAGCCCAGTGGTGGTGGTGCATGCCTTTAATCCCAGCACTTAGGAGGCAGAAGCAGGTGAATATCAGTGAGTTCGAGGCCAACCTGGGCTACACAGTGAGTTGCAGGATAGCCAGAGCTGTTACACAGAAAACCCCTCTCTTTAAAAACAGACAAAACAGAAACCTAAGGAATGACATCTGAAGTTGCCTTCTCACCTCCGTATACATGCACGCACATGCACACACACGCACATGCACATGAAAGAAGGAACAGATACAAAAGCAGACCACATGGCTTGTTCAGGGTCCTGTCAGTCTGGAAGGAGGAGCCTTTCTGAGACCCAGAGAGTGGTATAAAGAGCGTGTATCAGCCTGGGAGCCAGAAAGCAAGAACCTCGGCTGACAGTGGGTGTGGGCCCACGGTCACAAGCCTCGAGCAGGGGCGTCTGAAAGGTAAAGCTCACAGTGCCCTCAAAGTGGGATTGGGCCTTGCTGGGACTGTCCTTTATTCCATGTTTATCTCTGTTGGGGTGGTCATGCCCACCTTCCCTTTCCCTTCCAGCTGTCAGGTGACCTGGAGCTCCCACGTGTGAGAAGTCAGAGCCCCAAACCGGTAGCCTGTCTCCTGCCCCTCAGAGCTCAAGGTTGCTTGGATGGCTTACTGTCTCTGTGAACTTGGCTGGGCTGTGGGGACCAGTTGTTTGGCCAAATACCAGTCTAGGTGTTTCTGTGAAGGTATGTTTAAGATGCAATTAACATTTAAATCAGGCTTGGGGCAAAGCCGATTATCCTCATGCATGGGCTCCATCCAGTTGATAGACAGCCTCAGCCAGAGACTGAACTTCCTACAAGATGTGTTCTTAGACCTCAAGACCACAACATAGAAAGACCCTTCTTGTTTCCAGCCCATGCTGCCCTCCAAACTTCAAGTTTACCCTTCTCATTTTCCTATGAGCAGATTCTTTAAAAAAACAAAATAAAACAACACTCCTTAAAGATTTATTTTTATTTTATGCACACCGTTTTGCCTGCATGTATGTCTGTGTGAGACTGTCAGAAGCTCTGGAACTGGAGTTACAGACAGGTATGAGCTGCAGTGTGGGTACTGGGAACTGAACCTGGGTCTACCTAAAAGAACAACCATGCTCTTAGCCGCTGAGCCATCTCTCCAGCACCCAGTCCTCTGCAACAGATTCCATAAAACCAGCCACTAGCATCTCAGTTTCTTTGTAAAGTTCTGATGATGTCTTTGCTCTCTGTGTTCCTGGACTTTGTCATCGGGTCAGTGGGGTGACAATGCCCTTCAAGACCCATCCCAAACCTCCTGAGAGCTTTGAGGACGTAGCAGCCGTCAGGGACAGTGGGTAAGGGTTGACTGACGGGTTAGTGAAGGGTTCTAGTTAGCAGAGAATTACTATCTAACCAGGCATGGTAGGGCTTATATGGAATCCAAGTGTCATGTCCGCTTAACTAGGCTACAAGCAGACCAAGCTAGAGCCATCCCCAAGGTGTGATATCAGCCTCAGGTGTCTGCCTCCTTACTCCCATCATGGTTGCAGGTGGGCAGCTTCAAGCTTCCTCTGGGGAGCGTGTTAGAAACCGCACCTGCCTGCCAAACCCATGGTTTGTGTGTACTTGGCCTCCTCCACCTTGCCTGCAGGGCTTGTTCATACACGGGTTGTTGGGTGCCTCCCTAGGGCTTCTGATGGAGCAGGTCTGGGTGGGGCTAGATGGTAAATTTCTGGTACTTTCTGGGAACCATGCATGGAGTAGGAAAGCCCCAAGCTTAAAGCTGCACTCCTTCGAAGATGGTGCCCATTCAGATCCTGTGACTTCTGGGACATTTGGGGTCTCAAGACCAGAGTTAACTGGAAATCTCTAGGACTGTCCCCACATCCCAGTCCTGTTATCTACTTCTTGGCCCCCACGCTCCACCCTTGGCCTAACTGTCATGGTGTGCTGTGCCCAAAGCAGAAAAAGATAATAGTGGACTCTGTGTCTCAGCAAGTTTTAGTCCCTTGCCCTCTTTGGTCACACGTTCCCCTGTTTTTCAGTCTGCTGTCCCCACCCCAGAGACTAAGAACCACTGGTAATAGCAAGTTTGCTTTATCTTAATCCTCACAATGACCCGGGAACATACTTTATTGCCTTCTTTTTACAGAGGGCAAACTGAGCGAAGAGAGAGAGAAGTTAAGTAATATGCCTGAGGTCTCACGGAAGAGAAATGGCAGAAGCAATGGACACTACATCCTGAGTCTGTGCATTTAACCGCCACTGATACTGGCCAGAGGGCCAAGCGTCTATGCGACTGTCACTAGCAAGACTTTGTAATGCTTTGCTCCTTATAGTTTGCATTGAAAACAGAATTTTTTTTTCATTTTCTAAATATCAGTTTGGGCACACCATTGTATGGAGGTCAGAGGACACCCTCAGGTGATGATCCTCCCTTCTGCCTTGTGGGACGCAAGGCCTTTCTGTTGTCTGCCACTGAATACACCCAGCTAGCTGGCCTGTGAGCTGCTGGAAATGCTCCAGGCTCTGCCCACCATCTCACCACGGAAACCCTGGGCTTACAATCACCGCTGCCACCCTTGACTTCACATGGGCTCTGGCGATTCAAACTCAGGCCTCATGCTTGTGGAGTGAGCCCTTAACCCACTGAGCCATCTCCCCAGCCTCGGGCATGCTGTTTTGACAGTACCTAATCTTCCGACTAGGAGTCCTTATTGGTAGTCCCACAGGCCTCCTGTCCCTAGAGTGGCCACAACTGAGAATCTTGGGGCTGAGCTGCTGGGCCACTTTAGATCTGCCTTTGCCCACTTTCCACTCTGTGTCTGGGCCCTCAGAGCCTCCTGCAACCCATCATCTCCTGGGCCTGTTTCACTTGGTATCTCCTCTTATGACCACCTCAAAGTTGGGGGCCTGCCATTTGGCTCAGCTCCAGAGTCCCCTCAACTTCATCAGGCTCCTACACCCAGAGTCCGTAGGCCTTGGCTTCATCTATCCCTTGCTCCTTCTTGGGCCTCAGCTTCCTCCCTGTTATGTAGGACCCTTGCTTCTCTTTCTAATCTTTCAGAGGGTTATGAGAAGTGGCTTTCACTCTTTAGCGATGCAAACGAGCAACCTGCAGCTGGGTCCCTGGCTCTTCATGCATTTAATGCGTTTGCTGGGTATTCACAATCTGCAGCTCTGCATTCGTGCTGGAGCGGGAGTCAGTATAGGCCCCCCTCCTTGAGAACTATCATTACGGAAGGATTGTGGCGGAGTATGTGAAACGGTTGTAGTGATCCGAAGGAAACGGAGTGGAGTAGACACAGATCACGCTTTCTCTGAGAATGTTGACAACCGGGACCCTTCACGAGCCGAGACGCCGTTCCGGGAAACGGGACAGCAAGTGCCAAAGGGCCCAGTACAGGCGAAAGGTGGGCAGGTTTGAAGTCAGAAGGGAAAGCCTGGGAAGCTTGGCAGAGAACCGGGGAGGATGGCGTGAAGAGGCTCAACTTAGCCTGGCTCCCTTAGCCTGGGGTGGTGAGGGAGTTGTGTGATTTGGAAGGGGAAGACATTAACAGATTCTGTGGTAGCGTTTGACGTCCATGACTAAAGAGTCCCTCTGGCAGGGTAGGGGAGAGCTGCATGGGCTAGGCATTGCTGAGCAGGAGACTTTGCAGCTTGCCTGGCCATGGCAGGGGAAGTGGAGGAATGGGGCTGATGCTGGCCGCAGGTGGGACGAGGCTGCCCCATGGGACGTGGGAGAGGGGGGCAGGGATTCGCCAGCCATGAATTAAGAGAGTTCTTGTCAAAGCCATAATACATATAAGTGTGTAGCTTAGTTTTAATGTCTTCAAAGTCCATCCTTCTATCAAGAGCAAGATGCCTGGGCCTGGTGGCAATGGCTGCGATTCTGTATCATTCTTTCTGTTTAAATAGGGTCTCACTGTATAGCCCAGGCTGAACTTGAACTCACAATCCTCTTGCTTCTACTCCTGAGTGCTGTGCCACCACTACCTGCTCTTCAGCCTTGTTCCTGCAGCCCTAGGCTACAAGGAATGTTTGTTGAAGGAATGTGTGACCAGCGACAGGTCATTTCCAAGTCATTTCGGTTTGCCTCAGTTAGCTCATCCGTAAACGGGACTACTGGTTTTGCATCCCTGACTCCAAGCTCTTTGCCAGGGGCCTGTGCCCACCTGTGCCAGGTGTCAGGATCAACCTTGGAACAGGTTCTCACTGCCCGCACCCCCTCTTCCAGCCCCAAACCCCAAATTACCTGCAGATGGTGCTGTCCTGGAGCTTTTCCATCTTGCCCAATGCACTCACAGACCCAACCCCCCCCTTAATGACACCTTGCTGCCTTCTGCTGAGGGAGGGGAGGGGGATGGCCCAACCAGGCTGTGGTTTCTTTTTCCATTGCGTCAGGCTTCAGGGTCCGGATCCCTGCCCCGCTGTGGCACTGGCACCAACGGCTACTCTGATCCCCTGCCTGTCCCAACCTCAGACACCATGTGCTCCCCGTTTCGGGGATCCAGGAGCTTCCTGCCAGAGGGTGAGTTGGAGATGGGAGCCCTGCCCCTGGTTGGGGAGGAGTCCACTTCCCCACCCACCATTCATAGAGCTCTGTTTTTCTTCAGCGGGAGCTGGAGCTGACCCAGGTGGAGTTCTAGTGGGCTTCCCTGGACCAGGCCCTCCTGGCTATGCCCTCAGTTAGATATGGGATGTTAGTGCTGTAACAAAGGCAAGATTGTGGGTACGTGGCCAGGTCGGTGACTATCATGAGGGTGTGTCCTCAGAGTGGTCATGTGAGCATACAAATACCTTGGTATTTGTCCGTTTGAGCGTGTGCGTGCGTGCATGTGTATGTGTGTGTTGCATACATGTGAGCTCATGTATGCTGCACCAGAAAGTGTGCCTGACCCATTCTAGGTAGGAACAGAACTCTGGACTGTAGGGGTCCATGCCTAGGATAATAAAATCCATTACAGAGGAGCCAATGTTGCAAATAGGAGGTGGGTGAAGCCCACGTGTCAGTGATGGGGGTGGGTAGGGTGATGCCGGAGGAGCTGAAGACCTAGGTTCTGTGTCCTTGATAAAATGAGGAGTGGGGCCAGCTCATGGGCGCAGTCTTGCTATTCCTCCTACTTGGGAGACTGAGGCAGGGAATGGCAAGTCTGAGGTCTGCGTAACTTACTGAGGCCACTGTCTCAATATGTATTTATTTGTTTGTTTTGTTTGTTGGTCGGGTTTTTTTTTTTTTGACAAGGTTTCTCTGTGTAGCCCTGGCTGTCTTGGCACTCGCTCTTGGCACTCAGTCTCTGACCAGAGTGACCTCAAACTCAGAGGTCTGTCTGCCTTTGCTTCCTGAGTCTGTCTCAAAATTATAAAAAATGTTAAAAGAAAAGGGTGGGCAAAGACTAGGGATATAGCTTGCATATATGGAACCCCAGTTTCAAACTCCTGTCAGTACAACATATACGCATGCATACATACATACATACATACATACATAAAACAAGCTTGTCCCTGATTTGCCTGTTCTTGGTCCCAGACTCCCTGGTCTCATGGGTTCCCAGACTGTTCCCACTTTGCCCTACTATTCCCGTCTGAGAAGGCCCAGCACTGTCGTGGGCATAGGGAGATGGTCTCACAAACAGCCTCCGCTGCTTCCTAGATGGTGGCCCTGGTGGTGCCTGATCGGCTTCCACTTCCTGTTCTTCCATTTCCTGTCTGTAAAGTAGGGTAATGATCCTGCCCGAGCCCACCCCAGGCAGAGCAGGGGCCATGTGGACACCCTTGATGCCCACTGACCTGCTAAGGCTGTGCTCTCCATCCCCATCCGCTGGCTTGCACCACAAGCGTGGCTCCTCAGCCATTTCTGCAGAAACTGATTTTTCCTGACAAGAATAAATTCTGCCAGCAAATTGCAGAGCTGTCCTGCTGCTTCGAGAAGTGTGACTGTAATGAGGGTCTAGGGACAGCTGTAGGAGGGGGGTGCTGAGGACTGGCTCCTTTACTCTCCACATCCCCTCCCTGCCAGGAGGTCCTGTGTGCAGTGTCCCGAAGGAAGTTGGCATTGGGGAGGGGCTGTGGGACAGCGGCTGCTGCTTCTTAACAAGACAGTCAGCTGTCTCAGACAAAGTGAGCGTTTGAGAAGACCAGAGGACAAATACTTCGGTACCCATAACTCCAGCATGCAGCAAACAGAAACAAGGAGTATAAATTCAAGGACAGCCTGGACTACATAGTGAGATCCTACCTCAGAAGGAGAGGTGGGGCTGATGGCGCAGTGGGTGAAGTTACCACTGAGCATAACGACCTTCGTTAGTTCAGTCCTGGGCTTCTCCTCCCCTGGGAGGAGGGGACTGGTTTACAAGTTGTTCTCTGACCCCCGTGTACCTAAGGATGCACACCCACCCATACCTCACACAATAAACAGACGAATAGATACAAAAATTTTAAAGGTCTGGGAGACGGCCAGTGTGCATGCGTGAGGACCAGAGTTCAGTTCCCCAATCGCCGTACAGAAGGCAGGCCTGATGATGCGCACATAGAATCCCAGTGCTTAGGGGGGCAAAGCAGGCAGAGCCCTGCAACTAGCTGACCAGCCAGTGTAGCCAGATAGCCAGTGAGTTCCACCCTCAATAAGAGACCCTGTTTCAAAAACTCAGGGAGGTGGCTAAGTAGGTAAGAGTGCTTGTCCTGCAAGCGTGCGGCTCCGAGGACTTGAGTTTGAGGACCCAGAGTCTGTGTTAAAAGATCAGGCATGACGGTGGGTGCTTATAGCCCCAACTTCAAGGTGCAGAGGGAGTTAGAGTCACAGAGTGTTAGAGGAAGACACCTGGCATCTTGTTCTGGCCTCTGCCTGTGTGGCCACGGTACGCACCTCGCATTCACGCACACGGCACACACAGCGAAGTGGAGAACTACTGAGGAAGCGCCAGTGTCAACCCCTGTCCTTCACAAATGTACAGGAAGTGAGGCACACACAAAGGGCAAACAAGATTATGCCAACCCTACTTCTGGCTTGCCACCACTCTCACTGTGAAGTCCAGCTACCCATAGGGACCGAGGTCTGTATACAGACCCTGTCCTACACCCTCACTGTGTTTCAGCTAGACCAGGCTAGGGGGCTCCGTAGGAGCTCTAGCCCCATAGTTGACCAGAACTAGAATGTGCTCAGCAGGCTGCTGGCAGGTCTTGGAGTGAAGTACAAACATAGAGGAAATACATGGGCCTCGGTTTCCTCACCTGGAAAATGGGATAGTACTACTATGTACTCCACAAGACTGAGGTATGAAGCAGTGGGGGCCCATCATGTTCTAAGGCGCAAGGGCATAAGCCCCCTCCTGGGGGAGATGCAGGTCAGTAACTGATTGAGCAGTGAGGGGACTGAATATCAGTGAAGCCCTTTGAGGTGTTTGGGAACTAGGGTTATCGCCTGTGTTAATGTGCATGCATTTGTGAGCTAGACTCTGCTCCTGGGAATCTCAAAGAACCAAGGTAAGACAGTGTGTTGGCAGATAGGAAATAGGTCCAGAGAACTTTAGGTTCGTCTATAGGGCCAGTGACAAAGGGGGTCCCACAACTCCCTTACCCCATGGAGATAGTCCCTCCACTCCTGCATATGGACACCTTGTCCTCTGAGGGAAACAGGGCCACCGACAGTTGGCAGCATACACTGCTCAGCTGCATTGGTCAAGGATGCCTGGGAGTGTCAGTTTTGTGCTGAATTAGCTTGAGCGGGACCAGAGTGGGGTAGGAGGATGTGTTTGTTTACTTATTTGGGCACGCACCCTTCACATATGCTCTAAAGCCTTCTGTAGTCCAGTCATGAGCTTGGGCTAGAGGTGCGGGAGGGAACATAACAGGCAGCAAACAAGGTCCAGTTTGAGTAAGTTACCAGAAGCTCACTTCCTAGTGTCCAGAGCAACAGGGAAAACCCAAGCCATCATATACTCCACCTGATGCGTTGCTCAGGAGAAGCCCAGGTTTTCTGGCACAATGCATGTAGGGTACCCGTGTCCACTCTGATGTCCTGTGATCTTACATGGACAACATGGATCCATGCATGGTAAGGATGGACTAAGGCAAAGAACAGGTACCAAGGCAAACCATATACCTCTCGGAGACTACTCATTCCTTCTGGGTGGGTGTTTTGCATTCTCTCTCCAACAAGCCTTTGCCCGTGTCTTACATGCACATCACCTGCCATCTCACCACCTACTTCTTTGTTTTAGTTGAAACGGAGGCTTGCCCTGTAACCCAGGCTAGCCCTGAACTCAAGAACCTCCGCCTCAGCCTCCTGCATGTAGGGATTACAGGCTTGTCCAGGTGTCCCCAGTCTATACCCAGCTCTTGAAGGGCAAATGCTGAGGTCTCCTGGTGACAGGTTAGCACATGAAGAATATCCGTCCTCTCCTAATGCGTACTCTTCTTCTCCAGACTGCCAAGAACTGCTGCTGCTGCCACCACCGACCCCCATGGCCTACATTCCAGATGGGGGTGCCCCCGCCCCAGGGGCCATCCCCTTGGGCTCTCAGTGCTGTGTGTGCAAAGTGGAGCTGTCAGTGAGTGGCCAGAACCTGCTGGACCGGGACGTCACCTCCAAGTCTGACCCCTTCTGTGTCCTCTTTACCGAGGACAACGGCAGGTGGATGGAGGTGAGGCCAGCCACGGTGTCTGTGATGGGCAAGGGCTGGTTGGGCGGCAGAGGGGGCACCTCCTGGATCCAGGGAATGCTGGGGTCCTGCCCTTGGGGCGGAAGTTGGGGGTGGAAAACCACTTAGGGAACTGTCACTTTTCACAAGTAAACTTTAATCGTACTTAAAATATTACTTAAGCCAGGTGTGGCGGTACACACCTGTAATTCCAACACTGAAGCGGGAGGACTGCAAGTTCCAGGTCAGTCAGGCTACATAATAAGTAAGTTTCAGTCTCAAAAAACCTAAATATTTTCCTGGCTGGGTGTGGTAATGTGGGAGCACATGCCGTTAGTACCAATACAAGCAAAGACAGGTGGGTCTCTGTGAGTTTCAGGCCAGCCAAGGCTACATAATAAGACCTTGTCTCCAAAAAAAAAAAATCCCCACCTATATATAGATATAGATTTATAGTTAGACTTCTATCTAAATTATCACCCACAGATATATAATTATCATATTTATTATATCCTAATAGTTTATATGGCTATAGTTAAGAAAACTTTTATAGTTCTGTACGGACTTGCTTTCTGCAAGGAACCTTCCTCTTTTGTTTCTAACAATCACCCTCTTGGCTAGAAGCAAAGAGAAATAAGTTGTTCAAACTTGAGCCCCGGAGATAGACTCATGCCCAGCAATGCTACTCCCTGCTGTGCGATCTCAGGTGAACCCCTGTCCCTTTCTGGTCCTGTCTCTTTATTGAAAGGGCTTTTCTCTTTCCCTTACCTACAGTGACTAGCTTCAGCATGGGGGCCTTCTGGGCTGGAAGCCTCTGGCCTGAGGGTTGGGAAAGACTGTGGATTAGGAAGGTTACCGAGAAACTTGAACTGCTCACATACTAGCTTTGACACCTATTACAAAGGAAGTTATGATTGTCATTTGTCAGATTTAGATTAACTCAAGGAAGATAATCTGGAGGACTGTAGACCTGCCTGCCAAGGAGAATCCCTAATCCCAGCCCAGTGTCTCCTCTTCCATATCATTCTGCATGCATGCATAGTTCCAAGCGTATATACTAGCATTTTGTTTTGGGTAGCAGAAGCTAACCTAGAACTCCTGGTCCTTCTTCTTCCTCCTGAGTGCTGGGATGGCAGGTGTGTGGCCACACTGAGTTCCTGTTTGAGCTGAACGAGTGATTGGCACTTACTGAACATGATTTGGTTTCTGGGCCTCACAGACGTTGTAATGAAAAATACTTCTTTTAAAAGAGTTGGGATTGCTGGCCAATTTACAGAGGGGGACAGCGGGGCTTGGAGTATGCAAGGTTCCTGTATTTCCAGTGTGTTGGTGGCATAGCCAACAGAGGGAGGTGTGACACCAGGTCAGCCCGGGGGTCAGGGTAGTCCAGGCCTGCAGGTACTAATCCCCTCTGAGATGTCTCCAGAACCCGCCCTGCATGCTCCTCAGGGAGTGGTGTCTCCCCAACTCATGACACCCCCAATCTCTACTACCCCCAGATTGTCCACACAGGCTAAAAATAGTCTTAGTCAAGGCCTCTTCCGATGCCTGCTGCTCTTGCCCTTGGAAGCCTGGGTGGAAGGAAAAACCAACATAGCCCGGGTCTCAAAATAGACTCACTCAGGCTCTGCTGTGTGTTCTGAGGCCAGGAGGTGATTCCTGCCCAAACTACCATGTACCTACAGTGCCCAGCCCTGGCCCACCAAGGCTTTGGTGTCCAAAAGAGGTGGGCATGCTAGACTGGACAAGTCCAGAATTTTGTGCAAGTTACAAACTGAAGCCCTTGACCCGGCCTCCTTCTGTGATCTCCTTCCTCTCTTAGCACGCATGTACAGTGTGATTTTTGAGAAAAGGGTTTTCCCAAAGTAAAACATAGGAAAGCCACATAGTCAAAGGCCTTTGTTTTACAGAGGTAAAAGCAGGCCCAGATGGGGACAGGGATTTGTGCTCTGTCACTTACCCAGTCGGGGTTGTGGCCTGAGCTCTGTCCCTTGTCCCTGGGAATGGAAAGGCTCTGTAGAGTCAAGAGGGAGGTTCCTGGAATCAAGACTGGGCTCGGATCTTGCACCTGCCTCCCTTGAACTTAGCATCTCAGAGCTTTGGTGTTCTCATCTGTGAGCTGGGGCTCACAGGCTGTGAGCGCTGGCTGGAGGTGATCCATAGGAAGGTTGACAGGCGCTAGCTAGAGAGGGAACCTGGCCGCCATGACTCTGCCTCCCGTTACCATGTCTCTCCACCAGTATGACAGAACAGAGACGGCCATCAACAACCTCAACCCAGCCTTCTCCAAGAAGTTCGTGCTGGACTACCACTTCGAGGAGGTGCAGAAACTCAAGTTCGCCCTGTTCGACCAGGACAAGTCCAGCGCGCAGCTGGACGAGCATGACTTCCTGGGTCAGTTCTCCTGCAGCCTTGGCACGGTGAGCCTGGGGCTCCCGAGCGGAGTGGAGTACACACAGGCCTCGGAGTCAACCTCTGCCCTTGGGGTCGGACAGCCCTTAGACAGAATTTCCCATGCTCTCCTTTCCCTAACCAATCCTCCTGGCAGACTCTCCCATCTACCATACAGACATCCCAGGAGCCAACAGGCCCCAAAGTGGTGTAGCTCAGTGAGTCTGGGGCTGGGCAGAAATCTTCCATGGAAGGAGTAACCAAACACAGTGCCTGCCACCTGCAACCACAGAGAAGAGGGGGCAGTGTGATACATGGTGCCGTCACCACCGTCCTGTTGTTGACCCATCCCCAAGAGCCCCTGCTGCCTCCCTGAACTCTCCTCCCTGTCTCTCCCATCCCAGATTGTCTCCAGCAAGAAGATCACCAGGCCTCTGCTGCTGCTGAATGACAAGCCTGCGGGGAAGGGCTTGATCACGGTATCTGCCCCCCTCCCTGCCCTTCACATCCCTTCTCTGTCCCGCCACCCTCCCCCATCAATGGACTGCTTCTCCAGCAGATAATCACCAGCTTTGTTGGGAGTAAAAAGGCCCAACTTACAACTTAGCAACAGGTCTCTTAGCAACGGGCTTCTGGCTCTACAGATGATGCACTGGGGGCTGTCTGGCTGGGAGACTGTCAGAAGGCCCTATACGATGATACAATAATGCGGCTCAGGGCCAGGGGCCTTTTTATAATCGGGAGGAGGGGTGTCCAGAGCCCTCACAGTATCCCCCCAATACTAGTCCCTGAAGCTCCCCCGCCCCCGGGGAGCATTTCACAGGCTCCTGATGCATATAACACAGTCTCTCAGTGATTCCAGCAACGGCAATGGTTCCCCCTACACCTTGCAGTGATTCCAGCCACGGGCAGGCTCTTCCTGTGGATGGGCTCCTCGGTCCTCAGAGGCCTAGAAGGCAGGGCAAACCCCATCTCATAGATGAGGGAAATGAAGCCCAGGAGAAGCAAGAGTTCCTCAAGCGAGATTTCCTCATCCGGCCTGTGATGTGCTGCCGAAAGCAGCTCATACTTCTGTGTGCGCTTGGGCCCCTCACTCCCACCCATGGCTCCCTACTGCCGGTGGAGTCTTTCCTTCAAGCTGTAAGAACCCTCAGTCCCTGCTTTGCTTCCCCGCCTCAATAATTTCTCCTTTCCCCAAGTTCAGGGTAAGCCAAATCCATAACATGTCTCAAAAACCCCCAAGATGGTTCCTAGGTTGTTGTTGCAGCCTGGAAGGCACCCCTCCGCAGCCCTGCCCATCCCCCTCAGAGCTCACAGTCAGCTCTCAGGGAAGCTTCCTTGCACTCAGATGCCAGCAGGGGGACCCCACTCAGTGTTTGTCCAGGATGCCTGTGGCCCCATGCTAGGCCTGGGTTCCTTCCTCTGGGAGATGGGATGATAGGCACCATCCTATAATCTAGGTGAAGAACAGGAAGGCAGAAAGGGCCCCAGGGCCTTGGTCTGTCGAGCAGGGGTGGTCAGTCTCAAGCAAGACTGTTCTCAGGTAAGCCCCTCTTAGAGGCAGGACCGTGAGTCCGTCGGTGGGGAGAGGCCACAGTGGACTTTCGCAGTTGCGCTGAGGTCTGTAGCTATGGAGACGACGTGAATAGATGATGATTAGTGTGCATCCCCCATCCTCCCTGGACCTCAGTGTACTCAGCTGTGTGTAGTTCTCAGGTTGGCGACCAAGCTCGAGGCTTGTGCTCCCTGAGGAGGGCTGTGCTCCCTGAGGAGGGCTGTGCTCCCTGTGGAGGGCTGTGCTCCCTGTGGAGGGCTATGCTCCCTGTGGAGGGCTGTGCTCCCTGTGGAGGGCTGTGCTCCCTGGTGTGGAGCCTCTCCCCCTGGTTCGTGACCACCTCCCCTGACTAGTCCCTATATTATCTGCCCCTCTCCTGAGCCACGGGACTCACTCTCTGAGTCTTCATGACCAGTCTGATTGTTACCCCATTTTCCAGAAAATGGAAACCAAGGTGTAGAAGTCAAGAGGCTGGTCCAGGCTCACCTAGCGCTCACGCTCGCTCCCCTCTGCCCTGCACCTAGCCCTGCAGAGATGGGGCCTGGCAGGGTGCAGAAGGGGAGGAGCAGACCCCACTCTCACAGCCCCAACCTTTCAGATCGCAGCCCAGGAACTGTCAGACAACCGCGTCATCACGCTGAGCCTGGCCGGCAGGAAGCTGGATAAGAAGGTAAGCCAGGGAGGGAGGCCTTCCAGCAACAGAAATTCTCCCACCGTGGGACAGCGCACTGCCATGGGGAAGGAGGAGAATTGTGACTGGACACCCTTTCGTTGTGGCCCCCTTTTCACACTCCCCAACTCTGCTGTGGCCCTCCAGGGTCCAGATTCTTGCCCTTCACCCTCCTCTCCTTAGGCCACCTGGTTAGACCAGACCCTTTGCTTTCCTCGGCTTTATGAATTTTCTCCTTTTCCAGTGCTGAGGATGGAACCCAGGACCTCACATCTGCTAGCCCTAGGTACCCAGGTTAAACCACGCCCCCTCCGTCTCAGGCCCTTCATGGTCTCTTCCCTCCACCTGAGACCCTCTTCTTTGAACATCGCCCTGGTGCCCCTCCTGTATCCTAACTGTCCTTCTATAGCCCCCTCCTTGAGCCCCCTCCAGACGTGACAGTGGCCTCCAGGTGCCTGTCTCTGGGATGCACACTGTTGTCCTGTACATACTTACTCGATTTTCACTCTGTCCCCTCCACTCCTGTGTAACTTCTTCAGAGTGCCATTCTTTTTAACTTACATGAATGGGTTTCTAGATGCCTTCATGCCCTTCCTTCGGTGACAGGCATTGTGGGTTTTTTTTTATGGTTTATTTAACTTTTATTTTATGTGCATTGGTGTGAAGTGTCAGATCCCCTGGAACTGATCTTCAGACAGTTGTGAGCTGCCATGTGGGTGCTGGGAATTGAACCCAGGTCCTCTGGAAGAGCAGTCTGTGCTCTTAACCACTGAGCCATCTCTCCAGCCCCAGCATTGTGGGTTTATTTATTACATTTGGAGGGGTCCACAGAACTATGGAACACACGGTCCGAGAACAGCTTGCAGAGTGAGCTCTCCTCCGTCCACCATGTGAATTCTAGTCACCAGGCTTGATGGCAAGCGCCGTTTGCCAAACCGTGACACTGGCCTGCCCTGTAGTTTTAGGGCTGTGGTCTCTAATGTCCTTGTGCCTGGCTTTATGACAGGCATGGCCTTCTTGGAGCCCTGTGCCGCTGTAACTTCTCCACCTAAGGCGTGGTGTCTCTAGAACACAGAACCCTTGCCTCACTGTGGGGGTTTCTCATTTTTCAGGTGGTAGCACCAGGCCTCTGGCTGAACCCCAGGGAGGTTGGGGGAAGAGAAAGGGACAGACTGGCTGCACTGTAGCTCCCTCCAATCCTGAATCAGGGAGGTGGCTGGGCTACACTCCAGCCCCCCTGAATCTGCTAGGGCCATTCCTCTCACACATGTCCTGCTTCCCCCAGGACCTCTTCGGGAAGTCAGACCCGTTTCTTGAATTTTACAAGCCGGGGGATGATGGCAAATGGATGCTAGTCCATAGGACGGAGGTAGGTAAAAGGAGCCGTTGGGGTTGGGGTGGGGGCATCTCAAGACTTTTTGATTCATCAAGCTGACAGTAGGAGGCGGCCTGTGCTGCCCCAGCCATGTAGATCCCACCAAAAGGACCTCAGGAACATTGGCTTCAAAAGTTGGAAGCAAGGCTAAGGGTTTGCCCATCTTCACATCCGTCTCTAGTGGGCGCTAATGAGTCTGTGCGC
Source organism: Microtus oregoni (assembly GCF_018167655.1). Lineage (NCBI taxonomy): Eukaryota > Metazoa > Chordata > Mammalia > Rodentia > Cricetidae > Microtus > Microtus oregoni. The sequence continues at coordinate 57,048,677 of NW_024543063.1, read as the reverse complement.
GTTCTGCTCCTCCCTGCCTCCCAGGTGATCAAGTACACTCTGGACCCTGTGTGGAAGCCATTCACTGTGCCATTGGTGTCCTTGTGTGATGGGGACATGGAGAAGCCCATCCAGGTTAGTGACTCTGGGGCCGTGTTCCCCACCCCACCAGTCCCACTTTTGGTTCCACCCCAACGGGGCTCCTGGTATACATGTTGAAACTGGGAAGAACCCCTTCTTATGAGAAGGTAGGGGCCTTAGGGTCAAGGCCTGGATATGCCTGACCCTCAGGACTTGGGTAGGATCCCCACCCCCAAGATTCCTGCTATGTAAGGACTGCAGAGTTGCTGGATAGTATTGCAGAGGGTCCTGGCCTGGCCAGAGGAGGAACAGATGCCTGGTGGTTAGCGTAACCAGCACAGCCTTCATCCTCGGGTAACTTCAACCTGCTTTCCCGGCAACCCTGGAAAGTTTCCTGTAGGAGGCAGCTCAGGAACCCCAGAGAGACCAGACGGCAGGAGGGAATGCCCACACAATAGACATGAGGTTTGCTCAGGTGGGAGCAGGCTGAGAGCGCACCCTGGGACAGCTCTGGGGTGACCATGCTGCACCTGTCCCAGGTTATGTGCTACGACTACGACAGTAACGGAGGCCACGACTTCATCGGCGAGTTCCAAACCTCTGTGCTGCAGATGAATGAGGCTCGGGATGGCGTCCCGGTAAGATGGGTGTATGTGCTGAGATCACGGGGTCCCAGCAGCAACTGTAGAGAAGTGCAGGATGTTGACCCCAGCACATAGGTGCTCCTCTTCTGCCTCTGTGACCTCCCTCTGTCTATGGGGTAGAGGTTCAGGGTGTGGATGAAGCGAGAACAGCCCCCAAAGCCTGGGCATCCAGAAAGTAGTCTGGAGGAGGCCACCCAGAGAACCACTCAAGGGAGGCATCTGACCCTGGGTCTAGATTGTAGAGGACATTCTGGGGCTCTGGGAGAATGGGGTCTTGAGATCCCCCAGCTGAGCTTCCCTTCCTTCCCACCGTGCCAGCTGGAGATGGAATGCATCAACCCCAAAAAGCAGAGGAAGAAGAAGAGCTACAAGAACTCAGGTGTCATTATCCTGAGATCATGCAAGGTAAGCTGAGGGTACACAGAAGCCTTGGTCCCCTTGTTTGAAGAATGGGTGTGTGGAAAGGCAGAGCATGCTGCGGCTTCGTCTCCTATTCCCTTCCTGTGCAGAGCCAGAAAGGGTGTGAGCTGATTTCCCAGGTGATTTTTCTAGCTGGGAACCACGTCTGCCTACCCTGGAGGCTTATTCCGTGCACTTGCGGCAGAGGCTGGGACTGAGCGCCCTGGCTTTTGGCATCAGTGAGGACCCAGGCAGCTATGGTTTCCCTGGTAGAAATGAGGCCATTAAGACTCAGAACACTGTGGTCAAGCCACGTTGGCAGACAGGACAGTAAGGAAGGCAGCATGAGTGGACAGTGCACCCGGCTCGGCCTGAGATGCAGGAGAACATGGCTTAGCTGCCTGCTGAGGCCTCCCCGTCCTAGTCACATCCTAGCCCAGACTGTCACAGGGTCACGGGGGCCTTTGGTGGCAGCGCTACAGACAGTGCTTGGTCAATGCCAAGCATGATTTTGAATCTATTTCCGAAACACCTGCCACTCAACATATTTTGGCGCCTGCCTGGCTATTTCTTCCAGTCCGATTCTAAGATGGTCTGCCTGTGCAGTCCAGGCTGGCCTCGAACTTGTCATCTTTCCAAGCACAGGCCATGACAGGTGTGGGAGGAGCATGCCCCTTTAAAAATTTTTGCTTAATTGCATTTATCTTGGAGAGATCCCTGATGCCCCTGACCTGGAAACATGCTTTGCTGGCAGAGGCCTTGACAGCAGACATGGCATCTCCTAGCTGTTACCCTGCTCAGGAGGCCTTGGACGGGCATCTGCACTTGGAGTGTATTAGCAAGGGAGGCAGCGAGGCTTCGGGGAGGTGGCTGCCCAGCACCCAGTGAGTGTTGAATGCAGGCTTCCTCCATTGGATGACTGATTGGCAGGCGTGACTGGCTCTGGGAGCTGGTCCCTGCCTAGAATGGCACCCGTGCTCTGGGTTCCTCATCCGCTCATGGCCTTTACTAGAGAGGTCTGGAGTCTGTTGTGATCAGATCAGGCTCAGCTGCTGCCTCTGGCCTTCTCCTGAGGCCCCAGGGCACAAGCACCAACTCCTACAGGGACATCCATAGCCCAACCAGGACCCACTGACTCACCATTTCTTCCAGATACACCGGAACTACTCTTTCCTGGACTACATCCTGGGAGGCTGCCAGCTCATGTTCACCGTAAGCCCCCTCCCCGTCACCAGTCTACCCATGGTCTTCCCTCAGGGCTCAGGCCTCTGCCACAGCATCAGGGTCGAGTGATAGACTTTAGTTAGGACTTCCTTGGGGCAAGGGATGCAACTGACTTCAGAGGAGAGGGCGTAGGGAGTGTGTCCTGGTTGGCGGGCTGAGTCAGGCTTAGCTAGGGGCAGAGCAGGGCCCAGGCTCTCCCACTCCCCTCACCAACCCCCCTCCCCGAGGAGAAAGGTCAGCTCCTCCCACTGGCTCGGAGGGTTCCATTGTCTCAGCGCTCCTGCCTTCTCTTCCATTCACTCTGGCCACACCTCTGTTCCTGGCAGTTCTCTGCCCACCCCAGGGCTTTGCAGGGTTCCCTCTGCCGCCTTTGCCAACCTCCCCTGGTGCTTTCTGCCCTCTGACACATCTGGTGTTCATTGTCTTGTCTGAAAGCATCTGAGGAATTTTCCACTCATCCACGTTCGTCCCTCTCCTGGGCTGGGAGGGCCATGGACTTGAACCCTCTCTATTTTCCTTCTCCTCCTTCCCCAGCTTGTCCCATAGTCCCTGGCATATAGTGAACACTGAACTGTCACTTGCTTACAAGGTGAAAGGCTTCTTTGCCTGTTTCTGTAGTGCAAGCTCCAAATGGCCTCACAGCCCAGTTCCTGCTCCTCACCCCAGGGGGCTGCCAGCCTTCCCTGCCATGGGCGGCACGGGAGCAGAAGAGTAACAACCAAACAGTTTGCAGGTCCTAGCCATTATCCCAGAAGGTGTAGACTTTCTGTGTCCACTAGGCCCTCCTCGTCCCTGAGGCTGTGCTGGGGATCTGGAGTGGTTGGCTACACTGCTTGGCCTTTTTCCCTCCTTCTGCAGGTTGGAATAGACTTCACAGCCTCCAATGGGAATCCCCTCGACCCTTCTTCTCTGCACTACATCAATCCCATGGGCACCAACGAATACCTGTCAGCCATCTGGGCGGTGGGACAGATCATCCAGGACTATGACAGGTATACTTGGAGATGACTCTGAAGGTCAGCTGGCATCTCTTCAGACTGGGATGCTCAGCTTGTCTGAGCTAGAAGGGACCCAAGGATCTGCAAACCTAGAAATGGCAGGCAAGAGGCATATACACAGTTATTGTCCCTTCCGGTCCCCCGGCAGACTTTGCCCATCGATTGCCTGCCAAGCCCGGGTTCAAACTGGACTCTTTCTATACGTGATGTACCAATTATCTAGTAAGCAGATGAGTTAGGATGGAAGATGAAGCTAAGTTGCTACAGTGCAGTTACTGCTTTCACAGCTGTTGGGTACTTGTGGGACAGAGGCAGGCTGACCTATGTAAGTTCAAGGTCAACTGGGTGCTACTGAAGTGAGTTTTAGGCCAGCCGGGGCTACATAGTGAGACCCTGGTTTTTGTTTGCTTGTTTGTTTTGTTTTGCTTTTTGAGAATGTGTCTGAGTGAACATAGCTGAGGACTAGGGCCTAGATGGTCCAGTTTCAGGGCATCGGGCTTACAGGGTGGTTGTGCTTCCAGGCCACACACAACATGCAGAGCAAGGAAGGCTTCATGTTCAGTGGAAGACCCTGATACCCACCAGGTCACCCATGGCCTCCATTGGCCCCCAGGCTCAGCAGAACCCCAGGGGGCCGTTGGGAATCTGCCTCCCTTTCACCACCTCCTTTAACTGGTCTCCCTGCTCTGTCCTGAGCTCCATTAGTTCTTGTTCTGCACAGCAGTCAGAGTGTCTTTGATATAAATGTTAAACGAGTAAACAAACAAGACACTGTCCTTGCCCGGAAGCTCATCAGAAGAATCATTGGGATTTGGAGACATCTGTTTACATGTGAGGCAGAAGTCATGGGCGCACCAAAGAGAGGCATTATGGGGTCTCAGGGACCTGTCAATGGCCCTTAAAGAGAAGTAGCCATTTTGGTTGGGCCTTGGAGGATGAGGAGGAGTTTGTTAAGGAAAACAGATTTAGGGAGGGCTACCTCAAATGGAGCATAGTGGCTGACGTTGAGACAGGGTATCCCATAGGTGTGAGGAACTGTGAGAGGCCAGGTGTGGGCGTGGCTTTCAGGCACAGGAGGAAGGTGAAACCAGGCTCTGGGGCTAATGAAGGTAGGTCATGGTTATCATTTTAGGAGTACCCCCCAACTGTCAACGAGGCTCTGGGGCTAATGAAGGTAGGTCATGGTTATCATTTTAGGAGTACCCCCCAACTGTAAACAGGAAGTTGGAAGCACCCTTTTGCTTCCACTGTGATCTTAGGGTGCTTCTAGGACCACTGCTTAAAATTTAGCAATGTCTGCTGTGTCAAGCCATGTTCCACTGTCACCCAAAGGTAAACTTAGGCTTGGGCTTAGAGGGGAATAACTCTGGACGGGGAATTTCTACTCTCTGTTCCTGGAGTGTATAAGGTACACAAGACTGTGGACCAGAGGAGGAGGGTGTGGCGTGGGGGCTGGTGTGTGTGTGTGTGTGTGTGTGTGTGTGTGTGTGTGTCTGGGAGGGCTGCCCAAATGTCTCACATGTTCTCTCTGTCTTCTCAGTGATAAGATGTTCCCTGCTCTGGGGTTTGGGGCCCAGTTACCTCCAGACTGGAAGGTGAGTGACATGAATGCTCCCTCCTTTGGTGGAGATGGGACTGGGGCTGGGGCTGGGGCAGAATGGAGTGGAGGGCTCCGGGTTCTCTCTGCCGTGCACTTAGCCCAGACTACACCTGTGTCTTAGTCCTGTACCTCTGTGAGTGAGGCTAAGAGCCCAGCAGAGGATGGTCTGGAACGCAAGGCAGAGAGAGGGGTAGACATGTGCTGCAGGGCCAAGATTCACTCTGGGTGAAATGGAGAGGCCAGGCACACAGAGTTGGTCAGGGCCGAGCTGGGGTGGAGAGGGATGGAATGGGGGGAGCAGATCAGGGAGAAGTCACAGCATGGACATCAGGAAAGGCAAAAGGTTAGGGAGCAGTGCTTGTTGGCTCTTGGAGCACTTTGCAGGCAACTCTACCTGATGGCTAGCTTCATTGTATTCTTACACCAAGCTGCAGAGGTCAGCTGTGGTCCCTCTTTCACTGTGGAGGAGGCTGGCAAAGGGGGTTCAGGGAGGATAGAGTACCCAGCGGTTTGAGTCACAGGGCAGGGAGAAGGGGCCCTCAGCCTCCCTGACTCCAGTGGATGGAAATAGTGGGAGACTTGGTTAGACATGGGGTGAGCAATAGAGTTTACAAAGTACCAGGGAGAGAGGAAGGCCAAGGCAGGCAGGTCTTGGGTGCTGGAAAGAAGACAGAGGAGGAGAAAGAGAGCCTAGATGCCCATGGAGTGGCCTGGGTGGAGGGCAGATAAGGACCTCACATATGGCAGGAGGAAACTCTGGGTGGCCCAGCTTGGGTAGTCACTGAGAATACAGGCCACAGAGCTGGAGAGCTTCTGCAGCCAGAGCCATAGAACACTATCCCATTTCACAGATGGAACAGCCAAGGCTCAGGGCTTTAATATGGCTTGCCTGAGGTTATCTTCACCCTGGGGGCCTGTGCTCCAGGTGGGCAGGTGGACTCTAGGATCATGCCCAAATCCGTTGCTTCCTAGAGGAGGAGCCTGTGGGGATGGCAGGCATGCCAGCTCAGCCATTTCCCCTTTTAGTCTGCCCTGCTGTGCTACACACCTGTAGAATGAGCATGGCCTCCCATCGTCTCAGATCACCTCAGGGCTCACCCAGGGCAGCCGAGTGACTCTGGTTCTGACACAGGAACAGTGGGCATCCTAGCCCTGAACTGTGTGAATGCTTGCCCAGGGATCCAGGCTGGGGCTCTGGGCAAACACAGATGCCACAGTCGGGGAAGGAGGAGCCAGTGGCCAGGCCCAGCAAGAGCTTGTTGCTAGGACAACAGCCAGCTTCCATAGAACTCAGCCGAATGAGATGTTTCTTGAGCAAAAGCCTTGGAAATGTCACAGGGTAATACCGGGGGGTGCTGGGCCTTGGCCAGGCTAAGCACCCAGTGGTGCTAACACAGTGGACTCTAAGCGGCCAGGCGCACTGCCTGAGTATACCAGACCTGGCCCTCCTGGGCCCTCATTCTGTCATTCTGCCACCTGACCCGTCCTATGAAGCTACCTTCCTCTCTTCCTTTCCCGTGTGCCTTTTATCTTTGACTACTTCTCCTTGGCTCCTTCTTGCTACCGTGTCCCACCTGGTGCTCCTGCTCCCTGGGAGCAATGGCCTACATCGTCCACACGCGCGTGGGGATTGGCTGTCTGCCCTGGCGCTGTCCTCACAGCACCCAGGCATTTACTCGTGCTGTCTGCGTGGAGGCACCTGGTTCTCTCCTGCCGTGCTAGTCCCTGGAATACAGTTTTTGTGAAGCCATTGTTTGTGACAGAGTGGCTCTGGGACCCAGCCTAGTGGCTCAGCAGGTGCTGGAGCAGACGTGGCTTGGCTCCAGAGCTTGAGAGGCCAGCTATTTTTTAAAAAAGATTTACTTTATTTTTAATTATGTATGCGTGCCAGAGGGGAAGTCTGTACATGTGATTGCAGAGGCCAAAGGCATTAGTTCATCTACAGCTGGAGTTACAGGTGTTTGTGAGCCCCTAGATATAGGTGCTGGGAACTGAACTCAGGTCCTCTGCAAGAGCAGAGTGTGCTCTTTACCTCTAAGCCCAGTCTCCGACCCCAGGCTGGGAGCCAGGACTTGTGACAGGGATGCATGATCAGGCCTCGGGTTGCTGCATAACTTATGTGTGACCCACTCGGCCCCATTGCAAGGTCTGATTCCCTAGTTTAGCCATGAGTAGTGGTCAGCCAATCCCAGTTGTGTGAGGTGTGAGGTAGACTTCTGTTTAACACCTTGCCTGGTGCTGAGATTGGAAAAGCCTTCAATGCCCAAACAAGTGGCTCCCCAAATGGAAAGAGCGAACAGGGGTGTTCCTAGTGTTCCAGGGTCCCACTGCTGTTGGGGCCATCTCTGTCCCATTCAGGTCTCTTGGCAAGGGAGGTACACAGCATCCTGGACACCCGCACCCCAGTGAATGAACTGGCATGTAAGGTCTCAGTTTCACCATTATGAAGTAAGGGAGGCAGATGTGGGATCAGTAACCTAGATATGGCAGAGTAAGGGAGTAAAACCCCGGAGGTGCTGTGGGCACTCCTTCAGCCAATCGCCTTTAAGAGACCATGCAAATAAGAGACCACACCCGAGTGGGCTGGTATCTTAGAGGCTATTGGTTGGAGGCGTTCCCACAGCACAGAGGGGGCTGGCCTCGACGTGGGCAGGATGCTGCCTCTCAGCCTGTCTTCTGCTTTCTAGGTGTCCCATGAGTTTGCCATCAACTTCAACCCCACCAACCCTTTCTGCTCAGGTGAGTGTGGGCCCTGCCTGCAGAAGAAGTTGGCAGAGGAAGGGGGACAGGATTCCAGTGTCTGTTCTTCCTATGTCCTGCTTACTCAGAGGGACAGGTGAGAGGAGTGTGGAGTCCTACAGTCCTAAGTTCAAGGACGACTGCCACCTGTGCCTGGCGAAGCTTTGTAGACGTCGCTGCACCTCTCTGGGCCTAGGGAGGTGTGCTACCTGTTTAGCTCATTTCTCGGGTGCATGGGGAAATAGATGAGAATTGGGGGGACAGGTAGCAGAGCAGTTTGTCGTCTAGGAAGGGCATCATTACACTCCTGCCTGCCCCTCTCCCCTGATGGCCAAAGATGGACGGTGGCCTGGCAGGGAGGGAACAGGAAGCGATGGAAGTTCAGCTCCACCCCTTCCCCACATGTTGCTCAAGACAGTTCAGAAACCGAGAGGAGAGAAGATGCTGGAGGGGATGAAAGAGCATCTTCTCCCTTTGGGGGATCCCAAGGCTGGACCAGGATGAACTCCACAGAGAAGGAAGTTCCCCATGTCACTAGGGCTGTAGCTATGATTTGGGAATAGAGGGTGTCCCTTGGCCATAAGTGATGGCCAGTTCTCCCTGGACTCTGGTTTAGTACAAGTCCTCAAAGACATGCGTAAATTCAGCCCTGGGCCAGGAGCATAGCATTGTGGAGTGTTGGCTGGTCATGATTGTAAGGAGCTGTTCAAGCCCATCCCCCACCAAAGCAGCTGCCAGGAATGCCCAGAGTGGACCTCCAGATAGTTCCCCGTGTCACCTGCTTGCCTGGCCCCTTTGTTATTCACCCACTAAGAGAGGCTCAGAAAGCTTAAACAGGTCACCCCAGGCCTACACTCAGGCCTGTCTGAGTTTCATAGCCAGGCACTCTAGGACCTTAGCCCTGCCCTTGAGAGTTTCCTGTTTCAAGACCACGCTGACCATGGCAGGGATGTTCTGGGGGAGCATGGAGTAGATGCTCTGTCAGCAGCAGGGTGAGGACGGGAGCCCAGAGGCACTGGGCTGACCCGGGTCATCTTCTGCAGGTGTGGATGGCATTGCCCAGGCTTACTCAGCTTGCCTGCCCCATATCCGCTTCTATGGTCCCACAAACTTCTCCCCTATCGTCAACCACGTGGCCCGGTTTGCAGCCCAGGCCACACAGCAGCAGACGGCAACGGTAAGTAGGCAGCAAGGGTGTGTGCACGCCAGGGTGAGGCTAGCAGTGGCTGGCACCCTGCCCAACAGGAGGGAGATCCGATTGGGATGTGTGCTCTTATCTTCCTGCCAGGATGGGGCTAGAGAGGAAGATGTTTCACTTCTCCTGGTTCCCTGGCCAGGTGAGATGCAGACTCTCTCTAGGTGGCTATCCATCTGGTCCTGAGGCTGAAGAAGCCCAGTGTGATGGGCCTTGCTTCCTGGAGCCCTGCTCGGGAAAGTAGTGCCGTTGGAGCATTGCAGGAAGTCAGATTTGTGACCCCCCCTGCTCATCTCGTCCCTTCCCCCAGGGCCAGATGCCAGTGCTTCCACGCGGGCTCTTCCCCACACTGCATGGCGACTCACTAGCACCGCAGGGCCATCTCCTTTTGGTCTGACTCCGCCGTGCCATTCTTGCCTCTGTTGCAACTTAGCAGCCTCTTGGCCACGGGTTCCACACCTGTCAGTTCTAGATTCGGCCACGTGGGCCAGGGCTCTGTACACTCAATTCACTATAGACCCTAAGCCTGGCACAGTGCCTGGCGGGTGACAGGAACACAGTGCTCTGTAGATAGATGGGATTGGGTCTGTGAGACCATGCCGCTAGCCTATCCCAAAGGGAAGACTCTCCACCATGAAGAATGGGCCCGCTGTGGGACTGTTCAGAGGAAGGAGGCACCTGTCACTGGGGAAGCAGAGGTTGGCTTTCCTGAAGTAGAAGCAGAGAGAAAAGGGAGGTAAGAGCCGAGAAGAGGACACAGGGCTGGCTCTGGGAAGAACTGGGACTGTCCTAACTGTCTTGGAGGCAGATAAGGCTCTGGGGAGGAAGCCTGTCTCAGTCATGTGCTCTGTGCCTCTTTCCATGCGCCTACAGCAGATCAATGTCCTGTTTGTGCCACAGAGGGTCATGCCAGGCTGCCCAGGGAGGTCAGCATTTGATAATTCTGGAGTACCCCATGCAAGGCCTTGAATGAGTGGAGTACGGTAACCACATCTCAAGAAAGCAGGAATAGTGCCCACAAAGTGCTGAGGGAGGGACAGCCAAGAAGGGGCTAGTGGTCTGTACTATGCATTAGATGAGTCTCTCAGTTTAGCCCCATCTGTGGCAGCTGAGAACTCAGATTCCTGCTTCTCTTTAAGCCCATTTCCTCTGAAACATTGGGGGTGCTGACCCCTGTGATGATGTAAGATGGGGTGACCAGAATGGACAGTAACTCTGTGAGGCCTGGCGGGGACGTTGTTGTTCTTTAGTTGCTGGGGGTTCTGAGATACAATAGCTTGGATAGGGCAGAATAGGGGGCAGCCTTCAGCTTCACTACCCTCTTGTGAGGGTGCCAAGCTTGGTGCCAACAAGGCTACATGAGTCTTAGAAAGGAATGAAGACAGGCCTGCTTTCTTCTTTAGGAAAAACCATCTGGGCAGGGAACATGAGCACATTCCAGCAGTGTGCCTGGCCTCTGCCTCCTGCCGTACCTGCTGCCAGCCAGGAGTCAGCTGGGCAGGAGGTGGGGTTTGGAGACGTGCGGCTTCATGACTGCGGAGCTCCAGGTCTGCTGGGGTCTTGTCCGCTCCTCTTCACCCGTGAGAGGCTTACCTTTGTTTTGTGTCTGCGCTCAGACACCTACTCTGGCCTCTCTGGAATCAGTCCCATTTGGTCTTACTTGCTATTGCAAGGCACCCTTGGCTTCCTGGGGTAAGCTGTTACCCCTCGGGCCTTGTGACTTCAGATGGTGCCTAAGCATCTCTAACTGAGAGAATAGGGCCCGGAGTCTCTACTGCTCCTCCCGCTCTGAGGCCCAGGAGTAGATGCAAACTTCTCCACCACTTGCCTCCACCCTCTCCACCAAAGGAGGTGAGTAGGGATGAGGGGTGGCTCGAGCTCAAGGGGAAAGAACCTAGTTCGAGCCTCATCTCCCCCCACTTCCTGGTTGTGCTACTAGGCAGATTGCTGAAGCTCTCTGAGCTTTGGTTTTTCTCATCCAGCGCTTTCCTTCTGTAAGTACCGTAGGGATTCAGTCAAATGCACGTGTGCATTGTTCAGCCTAGAGCCTGGCATACGCATGTGTTGGTTATGGGAATGTCTGAGGGCACTGCTCAGGCTAGCATTTGGTAATGCTGTGCACCTTGAGGCCCACGGCATTGGAAGTAACTGGTGGGCTAGCTGCTGCTCTGTTTAGCCATGTTTTGGCGCTGAGGAAGCTGATGTGACATCACCCCCGTTCCCTCACATCTGCACACACAGCACACCCACGTGCAGGAAATGCAGGGCAGGTGGTGGTGTCTCCAGTAGGCCTCGCTCTTCCATTCATTTGGTCCTCATGTCTTTTCTGGGCATTGCTGTGCAACCTCAAGGACACCTGGACAAGTGAGGTCCAGCTTATAGGCTAGCGGGAGTTAGCTGGGAGGCCACAGCAATGATGCAGTGTGACCACGCCTCTGATGGCTGCAGTACAGGACCATCCAGATGGTCCTAACTGACAGCGGACACAGGAAAGCTTGGTGCTTAGAAGGAGATGTCCAGACTTAGACTTGAGAGACTCTTTAGAGTTAGCTTCCTGGGGTTATATCTGTGCATGTATACGTGTGTGCGTGTGTATAATGGCCCAGCAAGGGGAACAGCATGTGCAAAGGCATGTGTGTGCTTATTGTGGATAGGAGACTGTGACAGCGCAGGCAAGATTGAGAAGGCTGGCTGTCTCCCATAGGACCTTGGAAGCCATCAGGCACTCTGTGTGGTTTCCTCCTGAGGGCAATGGGGAGCCACTGGAGGGTAATGGGTAGGTTTGAGTGGCCTGAAAGTGGCCTCTGCTTTGGTCAGGAAGGCCTTGTCTTTTGTGGCCCATTCCTGGTTGCTGGCCTAGGCATCCAGTGTCGGATAGAGTACAGGCAGTAGCCAGCCCCCTAAGAATGTCTCTTACTCCCATCCAAGGGCCTTTGGCAGAAACTACCAGCCTCCCCAGGCTTTGCCTGGAACTGTTGTGGTCATGTCCATTTTTCATGAACCCAGTCATCGGGGCATTAGGAGAAGCGGCTGTGCACAGTCCTGGCCCCGATGCATGCCTGGACTCTTTGAATGTACTGAGTTGGCTTGGGGACTCTCTTTGATGACATGCTGGAGGCCTGCATTGGATTCCAGGCCCCTGACATGCAGTGTGTGCTGGGTTGTCAGGGGCACCTATGGTGCAGGGAAGGAGTGTGTGGAGGGACCTCCTGTGAAATCATCCCTGGCCGTGGGAGCAGAGGGCACATTCACTTGGGACAGAGGATTCGACACTCTTCTGTGTGGCCAGGAGGGGGATTAGAAGGGACTGGCACAGTAAGGACACCAGGACTTCAGAGTCCCTTTTCACCCCTTCTTTTTTTTTAAAAAAAATATTTATTTATTTATTTATTTATTTATTATGTATACAATATTCTTTCTGCGTGTATGCCTGAAGGTCAGAAGAGGGCACCAGATCTCATTGCAGATGGTTGTGAGTCACCATGTGGTTGCTGGGAATTGAACTCAGGACCTTTGGAAGAGCAGGCAATGCTCTTACCCACTGAGCCATCTCTCCAGCCCCCTTTCCACCCCTTCTATCCATTCTCTCCCTCCACAACCCTTCTGATTTGCTCTGGGGACCTCTGGAGGTGGTAGTAGACCTCTGAAGCTCCTGTTTATGACCCTAGCTTTGTCCTGGCTGGCTTTGGCACCCAGGAATGAAGGTTTATAGCCAGGCTTCTGGTCTTTGCCCTAGGTCACTGTCCCAATCACTCACTCTCCAATCCCAGGTTAATGGGTGACAAGATAGCTTTTCCTGACAGGCTCACAGTGCCCACCTACCAATGCAGTGTGTGTGTGGTGGAGGACAGCATGGAAGGAGCCCCAGCTTTGTGGTCAGGTAGATTTGGGCATAAACCTAGAACCTGTCAGTTACCTGTTAAGGGGGCCGTAACAAGCCATTGAATCCCTCTGAGCCTTCTGGTGGTCTCTAAGCCAGACTCAGTTAGGTTGTCTGTTAACGGTCCTACGTTGTCAGGAACCTCTTACCCAGCCTACTGTACCCACAGTCTAGCAGGAGCCCAGGCCCTGCCTTTCTGCACTCAGATCCTTGGGTAGGAAGACAGCAGACTACAACAGAGAGCATGAGGACCACAGGAAGTGGCGGGGGGCACATGTCAGAGCTGGATGAGGCTTAACGACAAGTTCTACCTTTGACTGAGCAGCCAATCAGACCTTTGTCAGGCCTCTTCCTAAGTATCCGAAGACTATTGCCCTGAACTGCCTGGGAGGTAAGGTTAATGTGGATGAAAAGCCAGCTAGGGAAGAGACCCCGAAACAGCCATTGGCAGCAGCAGGGAAAGGGTCTAGATGGACTGATAAAACCAGGCCTAGAGGCTGGCAGCCGCAGCTGTCTGCTGTGCTGTTCAGGCTACTATCTCCATGGCAACAACTATCCCCAGCCTGGGGATTGGTCTCTTAAAGGCACAGCAGTGGAGCTGGGGTGAGGAGGGCAGGGCCAGTGTCTGCACCAGCCCAACACACCCCGACCCGTAGTTTGTACTTTGGAACGGAAGAAGAAGCAGGCTTGTGTCATCTGCAAGCTGATAGGTACGAAGGTGGCTCTGTGCCCACCTGGGTCACCTCTGCCCTCCCTGAGCATCATGGCTTTCCCTTCTGGTAATTAGGAGTCAGACTAGAGGACAGAAGTCCCCAGCAGTGAATCAGGATACTGCTCCTCTGTTTATCTCATGGGCAGGGCAGAACACTGTTAGGAAACAGGGCTCCAAGATGGCCAGGACATGGCTGAGCAGAAAGGAAGGTACCAGCCAACTCCAAGTCCGAGGCCCATTGGTTGGATTGTCCTGTGAATTTTCAGAATGTCATCTGTCCTCTCCATACTAAGTCATCCTTTGTGTATTCTATTCTCAGATTACCCATGTTCACTATTTAATATATTCTTTTTCTTTCCTTTTTCTTTTTTTTTTTTTTTGAGCCAGAGTTTTTTTAGAGCCTGTCCTGGAACTAGCTCTTGTAGACCAGCTGGCCTCAAACTCACAGAGATCCGCCTGCCTCTGCCTCCCGAGTGCTGGGATTAAAAGCGTGTGCCACCACTTCCTGGCTTTAATATATTCTAACTGAAATCATTTATAAAAACACACCTCGCTATATGAAAGTTTGGTGTCACCATAAACAGAAGGTAGCAGGGAGACTCAGAGCAAACTGTACAATGGTGTCAGGGTCTGCCTGGAGCCCATGCTGCCTAAAGCCCTAAGTGTCTTACCCTCTGTCGAAGAGGGTCTGTGAAAGCCAGAGGCCTAAGACATCAGTCTGCCCTAAGGCTGCCTCCTGGGCACTGTGTATAGAACAGGGTGACTGCTTTACACCTGCTCCTCCTGACCCAGTTCCAGCAATACTACGACCTCGACGTGACCCTGATCCACATCCCAGAAGTGATGGCCCAAATAACCTGTGCTTAGCCCCTACAGGTATCTCCATCTGTGCTAAGTATTGAGTTAACAGAGTACACGTATTCCTGCCCACAAAGACAGAGGAGGGAGGCCAGCCCCAGAGGCTTGTAGGCTAGCATGTGTTCCTGTGCAAGCCTGGGCCTGCCAGGCAGCTGACAGGCCAGCTCTGAGCAGTAATTCTCAGCTTAGAGATGATGAAACTGAAGTGCAGCGGATTAAGCCTCAGTGGCCCAGAGCTATACTGCATAGCAACTGGCAAAGGCTCAGAGCAGGGAGTGTCCCACTGAGTGGGATTCGGAAAGGAGGGGTGCCGGGGCCTCACTCATCACCTGGCTGACTCTTCCTTACAGCAGTACTTCATCCTTCTCATCATCACTGACGGGGTCATCAGCGACATGGAGGAGACACGGCATGCCGTGGTGCAGGCCTCCAAGCTGCCCATGTCCATCATTATCGTGGGGGTGGGCAACGCTGACTTTGCAGCCATGGAATTTCTGGATGGGGACAACCGGAGACTGCGCTCACACACAGGCGAGGAGGCCGCCCGCGACATCGTGCAGTTTGTGCCCTTCCGAGAGTTCCGCAATGTGAGTGTGGGCTCCCAGGCTGGGAAGGGCAGCGGCAGGGTCTGCCACAGAGCTCATGGTCCATGACAGGTCAGTCTCAGGTTCCTTCCCCTATACTGTTGGCTTCTGAGGGCCCATGACGAGCTAGGTGCTACTGTGTCACCCTTGGCCCAGAGGAGGCCATTGTGACACTCATTTCCACAAACTAGTGGTGGGGTTAGTCTGGGCTGCGCCTAGGGCCACTCATTTCAGATGGCCCTGACCCTCAGCCCTAAGGTTCTCCTCGACCCCCTGCTATCACAGCTCTAGGGCACAGCTCTAGCGAATCTCCCAACTTCTGCTCCTTAATCCTCCTCCTTTCCTTTTTTCTCCCCACCTGGACTCCACAGGCAGCAAAAGAAACTCTGGCCAAAGCGGTGTTGGCGGAGCTGCCTCAGCAAGTAGTGCAGTATTTCAAGCATAAAAACCTACCCCCCACCAACTCGGAGCCTGCCTGAGCCCATGCCCAGCAGCAGCATGCCAGCTGAGCCCCCAGCCTCCCCCAGGAACATGCACGTTCACCTTCCTCGTGGGTGGCCTTTTCTACCAGTCCACATTTTTATTTTTTACAACCGGACCTCCACCCCCAACTTCCCCCAGCCCAGCTGGGCTTCCTTTGTCAGAGTCAACTGATGATGCTTCCAGGACAAACCGGCTTCCTCTCCCCACCCTCCTGCCACTCCAAGTATTGAATGTACTTTGTATAATTTTAGTGGGATTATTGTTATTAAAGAGAATAAAATTTTTACAATCATAACTGGCTTTTCCTAAGTCACCAGCTGCGATGAGGAACTTGTCCCTAGCACACCTTGTATGGTGGCCTCCTCTGGTTCTACACTGTGAATGTGTTCCACTTGTTACACTCAGGGTACCAGAGGAGTATCAGATGTCGCCTTCAGCCTCTTCCGTAGTGAGGGTCAGTGGGCATGCACCCATCTAGAAAAGGAAGCCCTCCCTCTTCAAGAGTCAGTGTCAGACTGCTACATGGGGACATGCATTCCTTGTCAGCAGTAGCGATCCGGTGAGACTGGCACAGGACATGGCACTGCACACACGGTACAGACATGGAGAGACACCACACAGCACCTGTCCTCTTGAGAAGTTCTAGCCTTTTGACAGGCTGATGTGACTGTAGTAGAGAATGTCTCTACCGAGCACCATGTTTCTAGCTCCCTGTACCAGCACTGTTCACGGACCTTTTACAGCCCAACCATGACCCTGCAGAAACAGAAACACACCGTACCTACTAGACAGGTGGATGTGGATGGAAGTGTGGCTGACCTGGGCATGCGTATTCTACTACACCCAGCATCTCCCTTAGCTCTGCAAGGGGCTTTCCCACTCAAGCTGCTAATGACCTTACCCTGACACGAAAGGCAGGTGTCTCTGCCTTCTCCCCAGCCAGGCCTTCCTAGCTACTGGAACTGGGCAGCACTAGGCAGGTCCCAATCTCGGAAGCCATGGTGTACTTGGTGGGAGGAACAAACTTCTGTGGCCACCAGATGCTCATTTGTTTTGAGACAGGGTCTCACTATGTAGCTCAGGCTGTCCGGGAACTGACTGTGTAAACCAGGCTGGCCTTGAACTCACAAAGATCATTCTGCTTCTGTCTCCTGGAAGCTAGGACTAAAGATGTGTGCCACCACACCCAGCTACTAACTGCTCATTTACCTCTGGCTTGGCCAACTAGGGAGTCTAGTAGTTTTAGCTCCTAGGGCTGTGTACTGAAGAAGCTAAAGTCTCACGAGAACACGGGAAGCCAGCCTTCAGGCATACATAAAAATTTTGGTTCTGTCATGCAGCAGGCAGGCAGTCGCTGGGCCTCTGGGAGGTTGGGGTTCCTCTATAGAGTGTATAGAAAGGCTGGCTTCAAAGTGCTTTTCCAGAATGAAAACCGTAGGTCTAGCAGCTTCAGTGGGGTCGCAGAAGCAGCCTAGCAGTCTCCCATGAGGCCTTTCTGTGTCTCCGCCACAGCTGGGGCCAGGGCTGCCTGTTAAAGCTGTTCCAATTCCCTCTGAAACCATTCCTCTAGCAGGTGAGGGAACAATGCCAGCCCACAGCAGAGTCCTTAAGGTGTGACTTCAGAGGTGTTGACAAGACTCCAGCTGAGCACCAAGCACCAAAAGTACCTGCATTCCCTTCTAGCGTGTCTAAGTAGGCTGGGCATGCTAGGATGCTAGGAAACCACCCAAGTCCAACCAGATGACTGCACTGCTACTGAGCGACTTGTTTTCCTGAAGGGGCCTAAGATGACAGCTTAGTCACATACCCACAGCAAGGACATTAGAGCCAGGGAACCCGGTGTCCCTAAGAAATTAACATTTAGCTAACTGGAGTAACGAACGCAGAAGCTGGTGGAGCTGGCAACCAGATCTGACCCTTCCAACATGTTATTGTTCTAGCTACAACTGGGGACTGCCAGAGTCATACAAAACTATGCCGCACACTAATACCCTCTGGACCCCCTACCCAGGCACGAGAGACATCTAATCTAGATAATCAGTTATCCCATAGGAAGCTGGTTGTCACTCTTCTTTTCTAGGGGACGGGGCAGGTGAAGGGCCTTGTCCGCCTCTATGCTGTTCACTGTGGCTTATCTGTGGAGGGTGGAAAGAGGCTGCTCTCAAGAAGCTGGGACTTCTTGGCAAACCAAGCTTTTCTCTTAGGTGAGGAGGCCAACAGGGGGAGAATTCAGGAGCTGGGAAGTAATAAGGACTGAAGACAAACTCTGATAAGGCTCCTGATTGAGGAGAGGGTGTTCCTGGGGATACCTCAGCCTGAGGAACGAGCTTTCTACCTCGTCCTGGGACCTCTGGAAGCTGTACAGGCAGGGAGTCAGCTACCTGTCAAGGTCCAGTCACATCAGGTGACTCAGACTTCAAGTCTCTTTCCCCCATTCCAAGTGGGCAGCAGGCCTCGGGCGGACAAACGACAGGAAGTGACTGCAGTACCACTGCAAGTCGGACAGTTCCGTGCCTCCTGGTTAGAGCCAGCAACCGAGCACTGCGGGCTCTCCAAGTGGTCTCAGAACTAAGAACTGTGCC
The DNA here is from genome assembly GCF_018167655.1 of Microtus oregoni. Taxonomy (NCBI): domain Eukaryota; kingdom Metazoa; phylum Chordata; class Mammalia; order Rodentia; family Cricetidae; genus Microtus; species Microtus oregoni. The sequence continues at coordinate 57,030,719 of NW_024543063.1, read as the reverse complement.
CCCTGATAGAATGTACAGGCTTAGAGAAACCAACCATGTTTCATACTTTCTTACCTAACTGTAAAATCCCTATTCAGGTGCAGTACATCTGGTGGGCCTGGTCCCTAGACCCTCCTCAGAGGCCTACACCTGCAGAAGCTCAAGTCCTGACTGTAAAATGGCCTGTTTGCACAGAAGCTACTCATGCCCTCACGTACACTTTCAGTCATTCCTAGCTTACTTACATCAACTCGGGACACCTACTGCAATGTAATATTCTAGACGTTGTTACACTCTCTCGCTTAGAGAAAAGGATGCACATGTTCTGTGCGGAGGGAATCATCTGGTCCCCGGGTGAGGCCTGCCAGGGCACAAGGCTGACTGTCCTGAAGGCTAAAGTGAGGTTTCCTTCCACGTCTGCTCATTCTGTTCTTCTGTGGAGCCCACTGTTGGTCTGCCCTGGCTGCTTCCCCTGTTGGTTGGCCTGCTTTGCCACAGAACTGGTGTTTCAATTATAGCTTCTACACCATTAGGCACAATGAACTACTGTAAAAAAAAAAAAGCTACCGGTGTGACTCAAGCTTGCCTGAGACACCAAAAGCAGAGGCCAGTCTACAGTAGGCCACAGTGGCACTCATCAGTAACCCCAGCATTCAGGAAGCCAGCTAGGGCTACACGGCAGACTGGGAAAAGAAACCTGGGTCTGTAGACCGTGCGGCGCAGCCAGCTGCAAACGATGGGGAAGCTGGAAGCATGAGATGTGGTACGGAGCGACAGCTTGCTCCGACAGGTTTGAAAATTGAAGTTAGGGGACAGTTTTAAACCGCACAGCCCTGTCACCTTTTCTCAACATCAATAGCGACCATGAGACACTCGGGTGGCCTCTGAGAAATCAAGCCACACGAAACTGATGACTTTGATGTCTTGGTCTGCATCCTGAAATGGTTCAGGGTTCTGTGGGTGCAAGAACACGCTGCAGGAGTCACAGGAACAATGACAAAGAGGCAGAAGGTGCTTGCAGTTTTACCTAAACGTCTTCTCAGGATGGAGCTGACGCTCCCGCACTGACAGAAAAGATTAGCACTGGGAGGCTCCGCAAAGGGTGGCAGCAATCACAGGCACCCACGATGGGTGAAGGAAAACCACCATCTGCTGGTGGGCACCAGTGTCAATACACTGAAAGGGGAAAGGAAGGGCTGGATGAGATCCAGAGCCCTCTCTGCCCACGTTAAAACTGAGGAGCTTCCTCTGCCTGCCAGTATGTCAGTGCCAACACATTCGGTGTGTCTCACTCGTCTCACACCCATAGGAAGGAAGAAACAATGGATACTGGAACCAGGGACTGAGAACTCGGGCTCATTCTGGAGCAGGCGCACAGACCGTTAGATGTATCTGTCTTCCAACCTGAGTCCTGCACACCTCTCCCTCCTCCATGAGACAGAATCAGACAAGACCTGTGGCTCATGGTCCAGGAGCTGTTGTTGGGGAAGCCGGGGACAGTGTGGGGCAGAGGCGTTGGGGAGGAAGGCGTGGATAAAGGAAAAGCACCGAGGCAGCATCTCAGGCTGGAAATACCTTCACCGTCAAAAGCTGCAGCGTTGTATGTGCAAACAGCAGGGCCTCGGTGGAGTAGAGGACAGCCGAAACAGGCACGTCCCACTAGTTTGCAGCAGGATTCCACAAACAGCGAGGCATTAGTCATCTCTTTAACACGGCTATCAGCAGTTATAGTTTCTGGCTATGATTCAGTAAATTTGCTTCTCTAATGTTTAGAATCTTAAACTAAATTCTTTATTTCAAAAACAAAATCAAAACAGTTTTCCAGGGAGAGAAGGTGGGTAGAAGATGGACATGTCATCCTTACCAGCTCCTTCCTACCTCCGCAGGCTGGAGAGGGGGGAATAACAACATGGAAGAACATCACCTCAAGGGCTGTGGTTGACTCATGGCCTTGTGGGTGTGGTTTACAATCTTTAGTCACATAACATCCAGGAAGGGTCAGACCTAAGTCAGAACTCAGGTCAGCAGCTAGTCTGCCCTTCTCTATGCCACACACAACATGGCAGAACCAAGCAGCCCCTTCACCTATAATAGTGTATCAAGATAATGCTTCCTGTGCTACTAGGAAAGGAGAAAAACAAGAAAACAAGGTACGGTGAACCCTTGCACCACCAGTGGCATTTCTGAGACTTGCCTGAACCCCAACTCCTATCGCTGGGACAGGTTTGGTCATCTGCACTGGAGCACAAAGAGAAACCAAGCAGAGTCTGAGCCACAAGCAGACTCTGACACAATTCTAGGTTAGGTTAGAATGTCACATGTGCACAGGAAGCAGATGAAGAAGTTTTCTGAGGGAGGTGATGCTGAGTCAGAACAGGCATTTAACCCTCTGGGGAGACGCTCCCTATGGTGATGTCAGGAGCTAGGGTGCTTCGAGGAAGGTGTTGGTTCGGAAGATGGAGGAGACGATCTTCCCTGTAGCGTTGATGGTGCCTTCGCTGTCTGAACTGGACTCGGAGTCACTGCTCCCGGAGTAGGCACCCAGGCCCGGGAGGATGCCGATGCAGACAGCAGCAGATGGGCAGTGGATGGAGGGGCCACTCAGAGAAGAGCTTCCAAGAGACACGCAGGACGGAGCCTCTGCAAAAGGGAGGACAGGAAGTCAGTCATAGCGTTCCCTAATGGTGAAGGGTCATCCCCAGGTCCTGGACACCGTGCCAGGGTTTTCTACAAAGAGCCCCGATGCTGCAGAACAACTCTGCAGTCATAGGAGGCTCTAGACATCTTTGGGCTACAGGTGAGGAAGCTGACAGAGAAAACACAGAGTTGGGACTCAGAGTCTGCCCACACTCTCTTGCCACCCACCAGTTCTGAGGCTGAGGAACAGACTATATAGAGTCACCTATCTTAGTCTGATGTCTTCAGCGATGCTGTGGCCCTCAACTGGAAGCTAGATTAAAAGACCAACTGTGGGCGGTACAAACAACACTGCCATACATAGAGAGCAATCTACTGACTAGCAGGAATCAGCCATACAGTTTTGCTCTTTATGGAGCATTTTCCCAGGATGGGGAGATGGGTACCTCAAAAACTGATTTATCACTTTTGTACTGAGAATCACTGAAGAAAAAATTTATTTTTTTTACTTATTTATTTAACATTATTTTATGTGCATTGGTGTGAAGGTATCAGATCCTTAGAACTGAAGTAACAGACAGCTGTAAGCTGTCATATGGGTGCAGGGAACTGAACCTGGGTTCTTTAGAAGAGCAGCCAGGATTCTTAACCACTGAGCCACCTCTTCAGCCCAGAAACATTTTAAAGCCAGGTACAATATTACCATGTATCTGGGCTCTTCTTTCCGGAATATGCATAGTGATTCTGCTATTCTAATGACAAAGGCCTCGATCTACAACATGCAGAACTTGACAATTACAGAGAACGTTAGGGGTCTGGAGAGACTGCTAAGATTAAAAAGCACATATTGTATTCTCGAAGAGGACCTGAGTTCAGTTCCCAGCACTCAAAAACAAAACAATCCTACATTGAGAATGGCGCTCCATTCTTTCTTCCCTGTTTCCAGCCTCATGCAGTCACTGTAACAACTGTATGTAGGGCTTCTCCCTGCTGACTGATGAGGGAAGTCAAGTAAGCTGGTAAGTACACAGACTAGAGTATAAAACACTAGACCTGCGCCCGAAGATTCTGGACTCAAGTGAAGCCAAAGCTCACTGGAGCAGAAGGCCAGTAAGCAGCACCCTCCATGGCCTCTGAATCAGCTCCTGCCTCCGAGTTCCTGCCCTCACTGCTTTTGATGATGAACTGATATGTGGAAGTATAAATCAAATAAACCCTTTCCTCCCCAAGTTGCTTTTGGTCATGGTGTTTCATCACAGCAATAGAAACCCTAAAAGATAGTAATGCATGCCTATTATCCCAGTAGTTGGGAAGTAGAGGCAGGAATATTAGAGGCTAAAGATTATCCTTAGCTACATAGTAAGTCTGAGGCCAGCTTGGTCTACATGAGACCTTGCCTTAAAATTAAAAAAAAAAAAAAAAAAAAAAAAGGACACAGATAATACAAGTAGTTCACAGAACAATGAAACGTGAGTTTTAAACACAGGAAAAGAAACAATTATTAGGAAGGAATGTGTAAGTAACAGCTCAAGACAATTTGGCAATGACCTCCAAACTTAACTAACTATTGTGGATCATGGTCCTCAGAACAAAATAACCACTATCTTCCTCAGATCATCTGTAGCTTCTTGCAAGAGACGATTCCAATCAGGCCTGCTGACTGCTGACATTCCCTCAGAGGAGGAGAGGATAGGGAGGATCATTGGACCTGGGCACAGTGCCAAGGCTTTCCCTGAAGAAGCCCCAACACAACAAAACAACCCAGATAACCAGAGGGCAACTGTGGTTATCCTTGTGTTACAAAAGGAGATCCCAGCCCCCGTCTCAGCCATCTATAACTCTGCCCTAGTCACACCTGGGGTAGAGTACAGGGGTATCGTGTAAGGAGATAGAGCACACAGGCTGGGGAGGGTAGCTGAGGAGAGCCCCCTCCATGCAGCTAAGGGAAGCAAGCCACCATCCATGCTAGGTGAGGACTCCTCAGAATGGCTGCTGCTCTGGGGATCTCCCAGGCTCCTGCAGTAACCTCTCACCCGTGCTCTGTAGCCCAATAACATGGATTCTCCAGAGTGAATGCTGGTGGACTCTTACTTTTAAGAAAGGGGCAGATGTTTATATCTCTACAGGGAAGGACTTCTCACAACATCGATGGTGTTTCCGGAAACTGTCCACAGCAGCAAAAGGAGGTGTTTACAGAGGCTGTGCTGTCAGTGTCTGCCAACCTGGGACAAGCTGAATCACCTGAGAGGGAACCTCATCTGAGGCACTGTGGGCATTTTCTTAATTAATGATAGATGCAGGAGGGCCAAGTCCAGTTTAGGCAGTACCACCCCTGGGCAAGTGGCCCTAGGTTGTATAAGAAAACAGGCAGAGCAGGCCATGGCCATCGAGCCAGTAAGTAGTATTCCTCCATGGCTCCTGCTGAGTTCCTGCCCTGACTTCCTATAGTGATGGACTGTGAACTGGAAGTATACAATAAACCTTCTCCTACCCCCAGGTTGTTTTGCTTGGGGGTTTATCACAGCAACAGAGAAGCAAAGGAGGCCAGCAGGTAAGTGGCTGAGAATAAAGGCGCTGGGGCTGGGGCTGCAGCTCAGCATACTCACGGAGACTGCTGCCCGAGTATGCACAAGGTTCTGGGTTCCATTAACAGGACTGTGGGGGAAGAGGGAAGGAAACAAGTCTGTCCTCAATGGAAATGAATGGTCTCCAAGATGGACTCAATGGAAAAGGAGAGAAGCAGAACACAATGTAATTTAGGGAGAATCAGAAACATGCCCATGCACAAATACAACAAAGCCAAAAAACCAAAACCACGAACAACTGGTGGCAGTGTGTGGCTTAGGAAGAAACCAGTGTCTACCGAGCCGTGGAGACTTACTTTTCCTATTGTACTCTTCTTACCCCCTTTCTAAATTATTACCTCATTTAGACATTGTTTTTAAAAGGCAAATAAAAAATCCAAAGAGCATTTCAATCAAAGCAGAATATCCCATCAATGCTATAACCCCCCAGGATATCCTTCCAATAAAGGAGGAGAAATGCAGAAGCCTCAATGCCTGCTGAAGGGGCAGGACGTTTGTCTATACTCCCACTGAATAGAGGACCTTGAAAAGGGTGCCCGCCCCACCACTACCCTGACACACACCCTGGTATGGCACGAAGTAGGCCAGAAGTTCCCTTGCAGATGGCTAATTTGGGGGAGGGTGGAGTAATGGTAAAAATCTGATCGTTTTAATATTTGGGACATGACAATAAGTTGTATAATTCATTCCTTGAGCGTTTGTTGTATTATTATGCGCCACACAGAACGCTTTCAAAGCTGAGAATAAAAGAATCCAGTTCAGAGTGCCTAGGAGGGCTGGAGCTGCCTGTGGAAGGATGGAGCCGAGCACAGAGCTGCAACAGGAATCTGGGCTGTTGTGACACTGGAGTCGCTTAAGTGAAAGGACAGACCCTCCAATTATCTAGGAAGTATCAAGAGAGAAAAGAGACTGCAACTCTGACAAATTTCATTCCAAAAGCAGTTAACTGCCCAGAGAGAACAAAATGGTGCCCTCTGATCTCACCATTTGGGGACGTTTCCTGCCAACGCCTGCCTCTGCCGGACCACATTGTCATATCGAGTTAGCAGAGAAAATGATGACTAGAGAATGTTCTTGGAATGCAGGCAGATGGAGAGAGTACAGAGGCCACCTTGCATGTTTGTTGGCTCTGCATGAGATAATTTTCAGTGGGGGAGCTCGGTTTCTGTCAGGGTCGGAGTCACCTTCTGTAGGACCAAGGCAAAGCCTGCCCCAGCAGAGGACAAGATTGAAGCAAGCTTCAAGGGCAGTAGGTCGCTTCGGGGTCCTTTTTCCTAGCAAAGGAAGGTTATTTCTCGTCTAGCTTGTACAAGAATCAGGAATAGGAAGAAGGCACTTAGAATGACAAATATAACTGCGTATACATACAGAGAACAGGCCTGGATGGAGACATAAAAATGTACACTGGTGTTTCCCGTGGAAATCAAAGGGATGGAAGAGGGTGTGGGAGAAAGACAGACTGATATTTTTAAAGGTACAGGTACCATCCCCGGTACTGTGGAGAAACAACTGAATAAGCATCCACTATCTGAGAAAGAAATAAACGTAAGCCCTGTTTTATAGATGGCCAACTGAATTGGATTTAGAACCCTCAATCCCATAGGTGGAACTAAAAACAAACTCTTGAATTCCTCATCCAGGCCCAAGAACACTCCCTTTTACTTATAATTTCCTGCTACCTAATACAGAGGCAGATTTCATCACATAAAAAGTCACTGTCTTCAAGGAAAATAGTCCTGAATACCATTCTAGGCTCAATCCAATCCAACCACTAGCAGAAGCTTGGTATTCTGTCTCCCACGGGTGAAATAAGAAACCTGACATTTGGCAAGAGAGAGAAAAACCTGTTGTGAGCAGAGGTCACCTGACCAGAGTTTATAAGCACTCCCGGGAGAACACGACTGTTACTGATCAGCTCCACTGGTTCACTACACACTACTTTTGTAGGGCAGCTGACACATTCGTGGTAGGAATTCCTGCTTAATATAAAACGGTTTGGCAAACTAGATTAATTTAAGGCTGGCTTATTTAAAGACACATAATGCACCCTTCACAAAAGATGCAGTGAGTCCTGTCCTTCCTACAGTTCTCGTCTACAATGAGGGAAAGGAAGGAATTAAGGGACCACACCCACCTTGAGCCTTGTCATCTGGGTCAGGGTCTGGTTTCAGTCTTTTCACACTATTGCCACTCTCTGAGCTGTAACAGAAAACATGGTGATTTGAGCTATGTTGACTCTCAGGGATCAACACCGAGGGAATGGGAGCAGCAGAGATACTTATGAGAGTCTGGGCTGTCTCAAGGCTGTGATGACTGAAATGAAAAGATAACATTTCACTTCCAAGCCTCTGCCCAAACATAAAATCTACCTTCTGAAAAATCCAATGACACAGCATGCCAATTTTGGCTTTCTGTTATCTTTACCATTCAACTTGGGTAGAATCACGAATGGAGTTCAAGAGCATTTACACATTTTCACAATGACAAAACTTAAATTATTAAAGGAAACATTTCTGATAATATGTAGAGTCACCCAAAAGATTTTCACTAAAAGAGTAGATAAAGAATACGTTTCAGCGGAGAAAGACATTACACTGAAGAAGAGATGGTGACGTAAGTTTAACGGGTATCTCATATATATGGGCCATAGTCTAATTTGTGGCATGAAACACAACACAGTCCTGGGCAATAGTAGAACAAAGAAGAGAGTGAATGTAGCATGAGATCTGATGGTCCCTCTGGTGGGAGGAGGGTTATGCTGGGGAGATTGTACCCACGGCCTCTCAATAGTAGGTAAGTGCTTAGCACAGAACTGCAGTCCCAGCCCAAGGGCTTCTGTTTGCATCATTTTTTTAAAATTTTTTTTTTATTTTTCATTTTTCGAGACAGGGTTTCTCTGTAGCTTTTTTGGTTCCTGTCCTGGAACTAGCTCTTGTAGACCAGGCTGGCCTTGAACTCACAGAGATCCACCTGCCTCTGCCTCCCGAGTGCTGGGATTAAAGGCGTGCGCCACCACCGCCCGGCTTGTTTGCATCATTTTTAAGAAGGTAAGATAGCTATTCATATGCTTGCCTGGTAAATTTCAAGGCCCTATCACTAAAAGGGTACAAATAAGTATATATAATAGAAAGAAAAAATATTTTAAGGCCTTATTCATTTCTCCTCCTAAAAGCAAGACAATAAGGAAAAATATTTTAAAAAGTAAAAGGGAGGATGGGGATGTAGCTCAGTCAGGTAGACTGTAACCAATGCCCTGGGAAAGCTATGGGTTCAATCCCCAAACAGCATAAACTGGGCATGCTGGCACATCTGTAATCCCAGTTCTTAGGTGGAACAGGAGGGTCAGAAGTCCAAGGCCATCTTTGGCTATACACTGAGTTTGAAATCAGATTGGAATATATACACCTTGCTCTATAAGTAATAAACAAATGAATACAGATAAATAAGTAAATATAAATGAAATTTAAAAAGTACAAAAGACAGCACTAAGATGTTAGAAATTATATTTTAAGATCTTGATAAATATAGACTACACAAACTAGTAAAAAACAGATTAAGTGAATACATTTTAAAACAATCACTTAAAGGTGCTTATCTAAAAAAACTTAAAAAAAGAAAAACATACTCCAAAAAACTTAATACCCAAAAAGATTAAAAGTGGAAGCATGGATCAACAGAGAATCAAGGCAAATACTAGCATGAAAAAGGCTGGGTGGTGGCTATTCCTCACTGTCAACTTGACTACATCTGGGACTAACTAAAACCCTGGGGTTTTATCACTGTTCTACTGCAGTGAAGAGACACCATGACTAAAGCATTTAACTCAGGCCTTGCTCGCAGTTTTAGAGGTTTCCTTCATTATCATCAATCATGGCAGGGCATGTAAGAGAAAGACAGACAAAGACAGAAAAACAATTTTCTTTAAAATCACTTAGAACATTAATACCAGGAACAGGTGACAGTCTAAAGTCCTACCAAAAGAATTAGGATTTCCAGGCACAGTGGAGCACACCTGTATACTAGCACTTAGGAGATGAGGTAGGTATAGCGAGTAGCCTGGTCTATACAATAAATTCCAGGCCACCCAGGGCTACACAAACAAAAACAAACAAACAAAAAAACCCCAAAACTATGATATATAAACCACAATATTACAATATAATTAAGTTAGAAATTAGTAAGGAAAAAATAAAGACAGAATTTCATAGCCTCTAAGATACTAGGATTATAAGGGTTAGTAGTGTGTGTATGGGGAGGGTTACATTAGAACCAAGTATGGAAAAGTTACCTCAATATTGAAAATTTTAAATGTTTCAATATTATTTCTGAGACAAAGAAGAAATCACAGTGGCAATTTTAAATACACAGTGGGAATTATAAAACTACTTGATGAGAGCCGAAAGAAGTAAACAGAATTGAGTGCCTCTAATTGAAAAGACTGAAAATAAATGAGTGTGGGTATCCCACAGGACTTTATAACAATAAGTATAAGAAAAAACTGAAAAACAGCAAAGATGATCTCTTTAAAGATAAGAAGCAGGTTTGTTTTTGTTTTGTGATACTTCACACATCTGGAGGCTTCCAGATTTTCACCAGGGATCTGAATTGTACATGCACCTTCTAACAACGATGACTCTCACGCTTTAAATTTATTAAACCAGAGTTAGCATGAAGCCCAGGACAAACTCTCAGGTTATTTTGACTAGGGTAGGGGAGATCAGAAACTCCTGCCCCAAGAGGCTAATGTGTCACCTTGCTACAAAAGCAACATTAAATGATATACTTTGAAAACCCAAGAGAGTCTCTATACAGATTAACAAATAAGCTAACAGAGCCCTTCCTAAATAGGATATAAAGACTAATCAAGGGAGACAGTTGAAATACCCACTTGGCAACAGCGAGAGTACCCAGGAGGTAACTGCCCACCTGGAGAGCTCATCAAACTGGTCCAGGTCTGATTCCTGAGAGCCAATGAACTTTGAAAAGCTTATATAGGATGTTAAAAGATTCATGGCTTTTTAAGGTTCCTTCTTAGACCATTGATCCTCCCCCTGTGCTGCTGTACCATGATGACATTTTTACATGTGCTCAGTGTTCCTAGGAACATCTGCAGCAGATAGATGTTGTGCCAAACCGCAAGACTGCATCAATACACTCCATTCAAAACATGTGGCTGGTTGCCAATACACCATATTGATTTTCCTAATAGACTGCACTTAACATCATTTCACCCACAGTCTGGTTGGTCAAGCTGATTCAATCATTCTGGTGCCATTTCTGAATTTGAAAAGGGAAGAGCCAATATGACAAAGAACTCATCAGAATCTGTGGTAGTGCTTGTACCCTCGCATCAGTCAAAATGAGCTGTAGCCAGGTCTATAACCCTGTCACAGCTGCCGCATTCTCTCAATGCTTTCGCAGCAGCTGTTCTCTGGCTGCTTTCTCCCTCGCCTGCCTGCCTGCCTGCCTGTCAGAGCCCTGGTGCCCTAGCCCGTCAGCATCTTTCTAAGCCCTTCTCTAACTCCTCCTCCATGCTGTCACAGCTCACCAGCAGCACTCCTGAAGCACTTGCTGCCTCATATGCCTAGAAATACAAAAGCTCAACACCGCACTCTTGCTTACTGTATGACCATGGACAAAAGTTCTTCATCTACCAAGTAGTCTTTCCATCTGTAAACCGAGTCATAAGAAATGATATTCCATGGAAGTGGCGAGAGGAATCTGTGAGATCACTAGAGGAAACGTGACATGCAGCAGATGCTCAATGAAGAAGCACTACATGGCAGTGAATGAGTGATCCAGTCAGTCTAGGGTCAAAGGCTACAGGGGCTCTAAATCTGGAAGGGGGGCGAAATGCAAGCACACTGACAGTTTTGTCACAGCAGCATGCTGGATTTGCACTGGCTCCCATTACCAGCGGCATCTCAGAGGATGGGGCCAGAGGGAGATTTACACCGTGTTCACACTGGCTGACCTCTTATGCTTCACAGCTCCTGCCAACAGCTTCGCCTGGGAGAACTTGCTCTTGGTTTCTATGGGTTTCACAGCCAGCTTCTTCTCTACTTCTTTATTTTCTGCAGAAATTCCAACCTTGTTGAGATTACTGTGAGTTACAAGTTAAGGGTCAGATTCAACAAAAGAAATATACAAAGCAAAGGTAGATATAGAGAACAAATATACCCCACAACCCCCTTGGCAGAACTTAATGAGACCTTCCTGCCTTGACAAGTGATTAGATACAGGCCTAAACCACCAGATCCTGAGTGTATGTGCACAGATGTGTACATGAATGAGGGCATGTCTGTGTCACTACATGCGTGTGTGGAGGACAGGACAACCCCAGGATTTGGTTTTGAGACTTGTTTCATTAAGTAATCTCCTGCCTCATACTCCTGAATGTGGCTAGCCCTGCCTAGGCTTTTGGGCTCTTGTGTTACATCTGCAAAAACCTCATTTAAAATCTTCTTAGTAGAAGTACTCTAAGGCACCAGCAGGACAAGTGGTCCTCACGGCTCACAACTAAATGCCACTGATAGTCATGAAGCCATTCTGCAAAACTCAATTTTACTCTTGGGAGGTGAGACTTATTTCTAAGGAAGTCATACATAATTTTTCAATTTCCTTTATATTCCTAAAGATCTTTGTTTTATGGCTGGCAAGATGACGAAGGAGTAAAGGCACAATCCCTAGAACTCACATGGCAGAAGGGAGAATAGACTCCTACAAGCTGTCCTCTAGCTTTCCACATGTATCCACACGCATGTGTGCGTGCACACACACACATACACACGGGGGGAGGGAGGAGGCAGGCAGGCAGGCAGGCAGACTGGAACTGATGATGCAGGACTCTACTCCAGCTACTTCAGAGAGTTAAGCTCTACCCTGGGTTACAGACTAATCAAGCCAGCCTGGGAAAGTTAGAAAGATCCTGTCTCTGACTAAAAAGTAGAATAAAAAGGCTGGAATGTCACTTAGTGGTAGAGAGATCATCTAGCATATGCAAGGTCCTAGGTTCACCCCCCAGTACCACAAACATGGAGAAAAGGCCTAAGAAGAGCACTTGTCAGGCCATGTCACTGCTAGCTCACAAGGTCTGTCACCCTGCTGCTCTCCCCACTAGCACCAGGCTCCTTCCAGTCTATGCTCTTCTTCAAAGTTACTAAGCAAGTTGCTAGGATGCAGGAGTGCCTTGCTGGACAACACTGACATCTAGTGCCCAAGAAATCTAAGAAGCAGCCTTAGAAAAATGGAGAGCTACATATCAGACATAGGTCATCCGGCTAGGTGGCAAATGTCTTTATTGACTGAGCTACTTTAATAGTCCTAAATCTTTATTTTCTTAAAATTATGTTTAAGTGCATACACGTGTACACACACACCACGCACACATAACACACACACACACACACACACACACACAATGCACATTTCCAGGCAGTGCACAGCAGTCAGAGGGTAACTTTCAGTAGTCAGTTCTCTCTTTCTACCATATGGATCTCAGGAATCAAACTTGGGCCATCAAGCTTTACCCACTGAGCTCATCCTGTCAGTCATAAAAGTTCATTTTTATAATTTTTCATTTTTATAAAAGAAACAAAAAAAACCCTTAATTTTCCTAGGATTAAAATGTCAAAACCATTAGCACATTGTGGTTTTTAATCTGTAACTCTGTCACTAAGGCTCAGAAGATCAAAAAGAAAAAGAACAAAACCTACTCAATAACACACATCTCAAAATTTTCAGTCTTTATTAGATGAGACACTCTGTGTGTATGGGGAGGGGGCAGGCACATATATGTGGAGGCCAGGAAAGAACAGCAATTATCTTTCTCTACCATTTTCCACCTTGCTCCTTTGAGATAGGGTTTCTCACTGAATGTCGTCTCATGCCAAAGGTAGCTTTAGCCAGATCGGCTGGCCAGCAAGCCGAGGTATTCTCTGGTCTCACTCTTCCAAGACAGCCATACCTGTTTTGTTTCACATGGGTGTTGGGGAGTAGAACTCAAGCCTTCGTGCCTGTACAGCAAGCACTTAGTACACCATCCAGTGAACCATTTCCCCAGTCCCAGATAGGGCCTTTTTAAAAAAAGTTTATTTTATTTCATGTGTATTGTTTGTTTGTCTGCATATATGTATGTGCACCACATGTGTACAGCATCTGTGGAGACCAGAAGAGGGCGTCAGATCCCCTGGAACTGGAAACAGAAGATTGTGAACTGTCACATGGGTGCTGGAAACTGAACTTGGGTCCTCTGCAAGAGCAAGACAACAACTGAACCATCTCTCCATCTTCCAGATTTTTAATTATACAATTTTAGATATGCATAATTTGTTAAAAACTAGCATAATCTGAGTGGGATCAACTAGAGTACTACAATTTACATAAAACAATCATAGCTCATTTGTATTCACAAGTGTTGCATTATAAAATATACCATGTTAAAGAGCAAAGCCAAGAGTCAGCATCTAATATAGAGTGTCCATAAATAAATATCTAATCCCTCCAATCCTGTCTTCCCGTATCTGGTTACTTGGGTGTTTGGAATCAGATATCTGCAACAAAGGGCCTGCTTTTCTTCAGTTTTGTAAGACATCTATCAGAACCTGCCCAGTTTCCATCTAAAGCCAACACCCTGAAGTCTTTCCAGCTCTCTACTCCAGTGTCACTGCAGAAAGTTCCTGGTTCTTTCCTTTAAGTTGAAAATGAAAGAGCATTTTATATTCCTAGCACCCTCTCTAGAATGTTGACCTCCGGTGGACATTTATCTGTTAGTCTATCAACCTAAAACAAAACAATTTATGTGGAAAGTATACCACTACTTCCTTAGAGGATAAAAGCCTGGTGTCTGAAACATGACACAAAAAGATCTGCCCATCTTCACAAATGTGTCAGCTCATAATAGTATTCTAGAGTCCTCAGGGTAGAGGTGGAGATTCAGAAGAGTCAATCTTAGGTTTACAGTTCAAACTGAGGGGTAACTTTGTATCAACTCCCACAGCCTCAGACAATACCTAAATGCTACTAATAGAACTAAGACTGGCAGCCAGTACTTATGCTCCCAGTTCTGACTGACTTTAGGGCCAGTGAATCTGCCCACATTTCCTCCTACAGGTTAACTCTTTAATGAACTTACTGTACACTCTCTGCAGGAAAACGCTAGCATAAATATAAAATCTTATCATCAAGATGGGCATAGTGGCTCACACCTTTAGGCACTGGGGAGACAGAAGCAGAGAGACTTCTGTGTGTTAGGAGCCAGTCTGGTCTACATGGTGAATTCCAAGCCAGCTAGACTGCACACTGACAATGTCCTACCATCAATTATCAAGTCACAGATAATTGAACTTACACACTTGAAAAAGACAAATAAGCTTCCATACTGGAGGGGAAAAGTTAGAACGGCCTACCAATAGCTCCTACAGGTTATTCACGCATTTACTACAGTCCAGGCACAGGGAAAAATTAGTCATTCTGGTTGTGATAGAATTTATTTTACATTCTAGAAGTGAAAAGATAAAATGAGCCAAAGCAAACAAATGAAAATTTCCCCTATTTAAAACAAAATTATGGGGCTTGGGACAGAGCATGTGCTTAGAATGTGTAAATGCCTGGATGCCACTCCAAGCACCACCAAATGGGATTACAGACGGCAATCAGAAGCTGCAACCATACAGGTTCACAGGAAGAGGAGTGTAGAACTGAGACCTCAGCCATGAAATGCTAGCTGTGGGCAATCTGAAGGAAGAACATCTCAGATTAAAGAAATTATGAATTTGAGGCCTTGAAATGGAATCCATATGATGAAAGAGAAATCTAGGGGCCAGAGGCTAGGGTACAGTGGACATGAAGAGTAGTTACGGAGTACAGAGGCAGGTGATCTGCTCCAAGTCATGGAGAGTCTTGTGGAGTCTGACTAAAGAATGCTGAAGGAAGCCAGGCATGGCTGTGCACATCTTTAGTCCTAGCACTCAGAAGGCAAGGCAGATCTCTCTGAGTTCTTTGCAGCCAGGTCTACAAAGTGAGTTCTAGGTCAGTCACAGCTACATAGTGAGATCTTGTCTCAAAAGAGAGAGAAAAAAAAGGTTGGGGATAAGAGTAGAAATGGAAACCAATTAGTAGTGACCCTAGCAATACAGGAAGTCCAGAGTGGAAAGAGAGACAGCAAGATTAAGACAGGTCTGAGTACACTTGGTAAGTCGTTTTGGCAATTGTAGAGTAGAGAAGACTGGGAAGAAAAAAAAGAAAGAAAGAAAAAACAAACAAAAACTGTACTGTGGCATGAACTGAGAGTTCATCATCAGCTAAGTTAGATTTGGAGGTGCCCATTAAGACATTTAAAGGCATATGGTATACGTAATCCCAGCACTCAAGACCCAGGAGGAACACAAGTTTGAGGCCATCTCAGGAAAAGGGGGAAAAAGTTGGATAAGTAGATGCTTCCAACAAGGTAATTATAAAGTCAAAAAAAAAAAAAAAGAATGATCTTAGTTGTTCCCTGACCCCACTGTAGGAATAGTTCTCAGGGTATGGGAGGGCTGCCTACCTTTGCTAAAAACAGAAGACTAAGAGGAATCTTTCTAAGCACGCCTTTTTAGGTCTGGGGAGATGCTTAAGAGTAAAAGCACTGTTTGGCAAGCACGAGGACCCAAGTTCAAATCCCCAGCACTCATGTAAAATCCAGGCATGGTGCAGACAAGCAGACCCTAGGTATTTACTGGCCTGCCAGCTTAGCTAGTGCAGCAGGACTCAGGTTCAGAGAGCGGTCCCATCTCAAGGGAACAGAGCAGGACACTGGACGTGATCGTCTTTGGTTTCAGTAGGTATGTACTGTACATACACAGGCATATAAAAGGCCATAAACAAGCCCTTTTAAATCTCAGGAGGCAATTTCTCCCCAGAGAGGCTGGCTACATCGTCCATCTGTCTAAGCCTAATCCTACAAGGCAAGAATATCCTGCTACAGACTATGAGAATTTATGCCTGGTTGATCCTGGAAAATGTGGACTTCTGATCACAACAGACATGCACATGCAGCAGGCCCACTGACCACAGCCAGTCAGCCATCAGTCATAGGACATCAGTGCTGACACTTTCTATCTGTGAGGACAGCGAGTCATCTCTCTCCAAGCACAAAGGATATTCTGTACTCCTTCAGCTCCTCCAGTTCTTCTTCTCGTCGCTGCTTTTCTATCAGTTCCTGCTGACGAGAAACCTCATCAAGGAAGTTGGTCTCATCTTCATCTAAACCTCTTACCATATTTTCTGAGGAAACAATTGAATAAGGGATACTGAGAAGACTAAGAGAAAAACGGTCGTCTTTGACTTTTCCTTTCCTACATTAAAAGAAAAAGATTATTATGGTGTGTGTACACGCGTGCCATGGTACACACATGAAGGCCAGGGGACAGCCCTCAGGAGTCAACTCTCTCCTTCCAGCTGTGGGACCCAGGGATCAACTGGCACAGCGAGCACTTGTACCACTGGCAACACTGCCCCTTTTCCTTTTTAAATAAGCAGCAGATTCTTCAGACAATTAAAAGAAATAACTGTTGGGGGCTGGAGAGATGGCTCAGAGGTTAAGAGCACTGACTGCTCTTCCAGAGGTCCTGAGTTCAATTCCCAGCAACCACATGTCTGTAATGACATCTGGTGCCCTCTTCTGGCCAGCAAGCATGCAGAAAGACAGAACACTGTATACATAATAAATAAATCTTAAATAAATAAATAAAAGGATATCTTTGTTAAAAAAAAAAGAAATAACTGTTAAACACCATGGCTTTTTTTTATAAATAGCATGGCATAAAGTCAAAGCATTTCTCCCATTACTAGATATTAGCACAGAATTCAAATGGTATCTTAAACTCTAAGTAAAAATGTTCAATGTGGTTTAGAAGGCAGAAGATGGTCTTTTTTCTACTGGACAAGCTTCTGAAGGCTGGATGATTAAGATAATTCTATTGCTAGTAATAAAGACAGTTTTATGAGGTCAAAGTACATCAGAAGGCCCAGTGAATCCCTCAGAATGTGAACTGTATGAAGCTTACTGAATTTGAACTGTTCCTCATACTCCTGCTGCTTCCTGTCTTTCTGCTCCTGGAGCCGTTCATACAGAGACCGGGGGTCATAAGCCTCCTCTGGACATTCTGAAAGGAAGATGGCATAAAGGAGACACAGAATTTAGGCTGTTTCATATTATTTTGGAATCACAAAGAGCTGGAAAAATAGCTAAGTCTCTATATTGTCTGAAGGTGAAAATAACAAAAATAACAAAGTCTACAGCATCTTTTGCCCCTCACTCAGAAAGCGGCAGGTGGTTTGCAAAGGCAGCTATTAATGTCACACTGCTAACTGGATGAGCAGCTGGTCAAACCTATTAGCAGCATCCTCAGTTCAAACTGTGCCTCCTCCACCTGTGACAATGGAAGAGACTTAGCAGACTCTCCTGGAAGGCACTGTGGAGGGGAGAAGAGGGCAAACATGGAGTACTCTAGTCCTGCTGTGGAGACTTCACATGGGTAACTTCACCCTGTCCCTAAACTCTAACAAGGACAATTAGCACCTTCTTGGCAGAGTTTTATGAGGATTAAAGAATTAAATGAGGAGCTGGAGAATTGGTTCAGCAGTTAAGAGCACTGGCTGCTCTTCCAGAGGACCTCGGTTCAATTCCCAGCACCCACATGGTAGCTCACAATTGCTAACTCCAGTTCCAGGGGACCCAGCATCTTCATCCAGACATATATGTAGGCAAAATACCAATGCACATAAAAACAAACAAATTGTTAGAAAAAAGTTAAATGAGTGTCCAGCTCTAGGTCTATATACCTTGTGGATCTTCTGGTTTTCGAACCTTTTCCCACTCTTCTTGCCTCCTTTTGCGCCGCTCATCTAGCTCTGCCTCGGACACAAACCTCTTTTTGATGACAAGGTTACCATCATCTCCTCCATCCATAATGGAACAGTCTGCAGGGGGAAAAAATCTACAATATTTTGAAGAATTACAACTAAAATTCTGAAGAGAAGGGCTGGGGGTGTAGCTTAATTGGTAGAGTGCTTGCCTATTATGCATGAAGCCCTGGGCTTAATCCTAACACCTCATGTCCTGAGTGTAGTAGAAGACGTCTGTACTCCTCATGTCCTGGGTGAAGTGGAACACGTCTGTACTCCTCATGTCCTGGGTGAAGTGGAACACGTCTGTACTCCTCATGTACTGGGTATAGTAATACATGTCTGTACTCCTTGCACATGAGACGTGCAGTTTTTTAGGTAGAGGCTATCCTGGCTTACCAGGCAGAAAACATCTGTGTTTTCCAGTCTGTGAGCAGTTCTGGAATCACTCTTTTGCCACAGTGTTCCACAATGTGTCACAGTGAAGGTCTTTCTCTGTGCCACTACTTCGGACAAAGGTGGGCACCCACCCTCCTTTCTAGCTGTAGTATTCGTCACCACGCCCTCTTTCAGCTGCTACTTCAAGAGCACAACACTACCTTGGTCTGCCTGTTCTTACCTCCAACACAGATTCTAATGGAGAATCTCAGGGCCTCAAGGAGTCTTAGTCAAGTCCAGTCTGTACAGCAGGGAGGTGACAGACCTAGGCACAAAAACCATGAGGGAAAGGAGTAAGACCAGAAGACCAGGCTCTCCTAACTCTCAGCTCAACATTCTCTGCTGTCTACCCTGCCCTTCCTCCCTGTAAATTAGTGGCCACATCTGTGACACTCAGGACTCTGACTTCAGGTTTCTCTTTTTTTTTTTGTTTTGTGTTTTGAGACAGGGTTTCTCTGTGCAGTCCTGGCTGTCCTAGAACTTGCTCTGTAAACCAGGCTGACCTCAAACTCAGAGGTGTGCCAGCCTCTGCCTCCTGAGTGCTGGGACTAAAAGCGTGCACCAATGAACAGGCAACAGCAGGTCTTTTAGACTCCTACAACCCAAGCCCTTTATGCATATGCTGGTGTAGACTATATCACACTTCCTTTCTACTCTTTCCTGAACTCTTTGGAGAAGGAAATAAAGATAGGAAAGTCTTATTCCTTTTCAAAGTCAACATTTTAAAACTGGGATGTAGCTCAGCGGTACAGAACTTGCCTAGCATGTGCACGCCTTGGTTTTCTCTTTTCCTTGAGGGATTATGGTAATTAACCATCTACTCTGACATGTTTTGTGTTAATACGACACAACTATCTACCAAAGATGCACAAACTCAACCCAGTGTCTATTCCAAGATGACCTTTGACAACAACCAAATAATAGTTCACTGGAAAATAAGTCTGGGCCCAAAGAGATGACACAAAAATTAAGAGTACTGACTGCTGTTCCAGAGGTTCAGGGTTCAATTCCCAGGCTCTACATTTTGGCTTACAACTGTCTGTTCCAGGGGATCTGACACCTTCTTATGGCTTTTTTGGGAATCAGGTATACATGTGGAACACAGACATATACGTAGGCAAACACCCATACATATAAAATAAATAAAAACTTAGAAACCAAGTCTACTGCTATGGTATAATTCTTTTGTATACTGTAAAAATTTGTGCCAGGCAGTGGTGGTGCATGTCTTTAATCCCAGCACTCGGGAAGCAGAGGCAGGCCCGGTCTACAAGAGCTAGTTCTAAGACAGGCTTCAAAACTACAGAGAAACCCTGTCTTGGGGAAAAAAAAAAAAGATTTGTCATTTGTATTTGTATTGATTTAATAAAACACTGATTGGCCAATAGCCAGGCATGAGGAATAGGTGGGACTGCAGAGGAGGCAAGATGAGAAGGCCTTACTAATAAAAGGTACCAAGCCACATGGCTAAACATAGACAAGAATTATGGGTTAATTTAAATTGTAAGAGCTAGTTAATAAGCCTGAGCTAATAGGCCAATCAATTTACATATTAATATAAATCTCTGTGTGCTTCTTTGGGACAGTATGGCTGGGCTGCAAGACCGGGCAGGACAAAAATTTCCATCTACACTATGAAAACAGCAACAATTTTGCAGCTTTTACCACGTGTTATACGCTTTTGATGTGCATTATCAAATTTATATGCACACAGAACCTATGAGAAATACTCTCTTTATAGATAAAAGTTGAAGCCCAAGTTCTGTCATTTCTTCAAAGTATATACACAGCATGCAATAGAGCTGAGAATCAGATCCAAGCCTGACATCTTTTTATATTCTAACGTATGTGGTGGCACATGATTGTAACCCCAATACTCAAGAAGACTGAGGCAGGAGAATCATGAGTTTAAGATGAGCCTGGAATACACAGCAAGTTAAGGCCAGCCTGAGCTATCTAAGGACCTGTCACAAAAAACTTTTTTTCTCATCCTTACCTACTTCATCATACTCTTCCCCAGAAACCACATAATCTCGGTTAAAACAAAGACATGGTGGACATGCTGACCAAAACCTGTAATCTCAACACTCAAAGGTAAGGGCAGAAAGATGGGCTAGAGGTCAATCTGTATTACACAGTGAGACCTTGTTTCAAAAAACTAAGGGCTGGTATCTTAGTTACAATTCTATTGTTGTGAAACAAACAAACAAACAAAAAACCAAAACACCATGATCAAACAACTAATAGAAAAGGTTTTCATTTGGGACACAGGACTCCTGAGGGTGAGAGGGCATGGCCATTAGGACAGGGACCATGGCAACAGGCAGGAAGCAATGGTGCTGAGGCAGCAGCTAGAGAACTTACATCTCGAAGCACAAGAACAAGGCAGAAAGAGAGCTAACTGGGAATGGAGAGGGGCTTTTAAAACCTCAATGCTCAATCCTGGTCACCCACCTCCTAATCCTTCCCAAACAGTTACCAACTGGGGACCAAGCGTTAAAATATATGAGTCTGTGGAAACCATTCTCAAACCACCGCAGCTGGGAATGCAGCTCAGTGTACTAGGAGCTGGGTTCATTCATCGGCATTGGGGGACATGAGAAAGAATGGCATATTCATTTCATTTTTTCTATATCAAATCTGAGTGCTGAGAATGCAATGTTTTTGTTTAGTAAAGATAAAAATTGGAATCTAGGCAATAAACCCAAACATTCAAAACAGGAGAAATCATCTCAGCTTGAATCCTACTGTTGGGATTTAGTTTGATGCAAAAATGAGAATTGTGAAAATTACTAGAAAGAAAACTGAGTCAGTTGAGGGAAACTTTGACCCCCACCTGGCCCACAATGCAGCTTTTTCTGATGCAGCAGCACTCAAAGCCTCCACTCAGATGCTTAGGACAATAGCAGGACTGCCCTGTCTCTGTGACGTTACAAATTTCCTCAAGCTTTTCGGAGCAATCTCATAGGAAACAAGAGCCAAAAGCTTACAAAATGTCCCCAGCAGAGACTGTCCCAGCAGGCACCGGTGGAATGGGAGTCATGCTGGGCCCTGGCTTCCCTCTGCTTCCCCCTCTCTACTGTTTGCTGTGGCTCCCCCTCCCCACCCTGTATTAGCTGACTACTTTCCCCCCTGCTCCTGTTTCCTAGAGAATAACTCACCACAGAAACGGTTCTTCCAGCCTTCACTTGGCATCACAATCCATCACACACACCAAGGAAAGAAGCAGCAATTCCTATTTTCAACCTTCAAGGTGGGCTACTGCACACCCTTTCCAGGCAGCCAACACCCTCTCAACCTTACAGTCTTGCTCTAAAATCTATTCTATGAGTTCCACACATAAATTTAACCCATCAAGATGAATCTTTCAACAGGACAATGCTTCAATTATAGGAAGGTAACTCCTATTTTCCCCTTACCTTGCTACTTTTCCAAGGCAAACGTCCAGTATTTTAATCCTACAAGACAGACAGTGAACTTGCCTGGCCTGCTGGCACATATGCCTGTAATCCCAGCACTTGAGACAGATACAAGAAGATCAAGAGTTCAAGGCCAGGCTAGGATACATGAGTCGTAGATCAAAATCCAGGTTAGTCAAATGCCTCAGAGAGTAAAGGTGTCTGCTGCCAAGCCTGATGACCTGAGTTCAATTCCTAAAATCCATAGGGTGGAACAAAAATTGGGTTCCACGTGAGTGTGTGTACACAGACACACATTAAAAAAATAATGAATGAGTAGCCAAATTCTACAAACTCTGTATAATAGTCAGAATATTTCTTCTCCAAAAGAACATTCAGCTCTCTCAAGGATTACAACCGTCTTACAGTCAATAACTACAACCATGTAGGTTGGGTGTGGTAGCTCACACCTGTAATTCCAGCACTGGGGGGCTGAAGCAGGAAGATCATAAGTTCCAGGTTTAATACTGCAAGGCAAGCCACTTAAGTTTAGACAGTTTTCAATATAACCTACTCAATTCCAACCAATCAACAGCAAGTGCCTTCTGCTGTGCTCTTCTTATCAAAGTGACACAGGCAATGACAAAGACCATGGACTCTGACAGCAGGAGACTTAAGTTCAAACCTTGGCTCTGCCAGGATGAGAACCTGGGATGACACCGAGTCAGTCACTGAACTCCGCGGAGCCTTGGCGTCCTTATCTCCATGTCACACTCACCAAAGGTGACACATAAAGTCTGGGTGGGAAGACCAGACAACTCATGCAAAGACCTCTGGCACATTTCAAGATGATTTGAAAGGTTTCCTGTTACCAAAAAGAATTGTGTCAAGCTCTGGGCAAGGCACAGTAGTGAGAGAAACTGTGTATACTCAAGAATGGGAAGAAATTAGTCATAAACAAATATGACCTTTACATGGAAAAGGAGCTCCATCAAACCGAGAAAACATGGAACTTTAATGTGCACAGATCCAATTCTCTCCACATGTAAGCTTTTGCTATTTGTCCAACACTAGACTAGACTTTATGAAGTACACAAAAAGAAGTTAAGGTCAATAATCTTGCACTTAAACTGTATAATATGGTATATAATAAACCACCAACGGAAAGAATACAGGGCACAATTAGGTACTTCAGGACACATAGGAATGGATGGTTTCCCAGGCTCAAGCCTCGGACATGCATCTTGATTCTTTTCCATTCTTTATACCCTTATATCCCACTTGTCACCTAGTTCTGTTTTTACCTCATAATAATCTCATCTCAATCCATTCTATCCTTTATATGGGAGGTGGGCCCCTTCCTTTCTAATTCTTTTCCAGGGCTCCATCTTGCATCGACTATTTTCCAAGTATTCCATAGGTCGTTTCTATTCTAGCCTCCTTTCAATTCATTCTTCCCATTATCAATCTAATGGCTCTTCTAAAAGGTAAACTTGCCTGTTACTACTGTCCGCCTGAAATGCGGACATCATTCATCATATCATTACCACCAGCCCCATACACACCAGCATGAAAATAAAATGTTAAATGACATTGCCACAAATAACTCCTGTGGGTGAAATTACCTTGTAGTGGAAAAGCACTTATATCAGAGTAAAGTCCATTTTCATTTGTGTGATCCCCTCAACTATCTCACCTCCCCATCTTCCTAACTTAATTACAATAATCCCTCCACATAGGGCACCGAGCACTCTGTACATCTCACAACCCGTCTTCTCTGCAAACTTTGCCCAGGCTGTTGCCTCTACCCTGCTTTATCTTTGAACCTCACGTGAACTTCTCTGCTCAGATCAGAATGAAGATCCCCACCTCTAAGAAGCTTCCCGTGTCCTTCTAGAGTAGTGGATGCATATTTCTTTCCAGAGTCCCTACCATATACACTTAAAACTCTAGATAGCACCCATTAACTATGCTTTACCACTGCCGAACGTTCCAACAGCTCATTACCCACTGCCTATCAGCACAGTGTGGAGCAAGTCAGGTGTATAATAAATATTTTCTGAATAAACCAACCACTAGGAGGAGCTAAAGGATCTGAGCAGGGAAAAAAAATGCATTCGACGAATATTCCCAAACACTGTTCAATGTTAGGGTAGGCAACAGTGGCCATTACTCAAGGACTTAATGCAGTTCAGTGTCTCAAGGAATTCTGCTCAAATATCAGTCAACTTTGAACAGGAAACACAAAACCAAAACTGAAACAACTTTGTTACACAATTGAGACATTTTAAAAAAAATAACTCTTGCTAGCTTCCTTTTACTCAGTGGTTTTCAACCTGTGGGTTATCTCCCCTTTGGCAAACTTGTCTCCAAAAATATTTACATTATAGTTCCTAACAGTAGCAAAATTACAGTTATAAAGTGGTAACAAAAATAATTTTATGGTGGGGGGATTACCAGACTTGAGGAACTGTATTAAAAGGCTGCAGCATTAGGAAGGTTGAGAACCACTGCATCTGATTAAAAATACTTGTATTGAGCCCAGTGAGATGGCTTAGTGGGTAGAAGAGCTTGATGTGCAAGCCTGGTAACCTGAGCTTGACTCCTGGAATTCAGACGGAAAGAAAACTCCTGGAGCTGTCTCCTGACCACCGCACAAGTTCAATGGCATCTGCGTCCTTACACTCACACATGTCTCTCTCCCTTCCTCTCCCCTCCACACACAATTAATTGACAATATTTAAAGTTTCTTTTTTTTTTTAAATAAAAAGCTTGCACTGAGAAATGGACCTTTTTCTTCAGATTTCACACTAGCCATTGATTCTGCAGTATGGAAGTGGTCCATACCCACACTGTCCTGACCCTCTGCTGAACTACAGAATTTAGGGATTTAGACTACACTGACTTCTAATTCCTATTCTTTAGCCAAATTTCCACAAGTTATACTTTCCCTCTTTTGCTTGCTAAAATAAATAAAGGTAAAATACAAGCTGACAAGAGCCCAGGATTATGGAGACCTAACTATCAAGATCAACACAGGAATGCAGAGGATTTACTGGAAGGGCTTATTTTGTTGAGCCTTCTGTATTTAGTTTTAGGAATACTAAATAAACCTTTAATGTCAGTGTGCACTCAGAAGGCAGAAGGATCTCTGTGAGTTCCAGGTTAGCCTTGTCTACATGATGAATTATTCTAGGACAGTCAAGGCTATCCAGTGAGATCCTATCTCAAGGAAAAAGAGACTGACTGATTAAATATGGTCAACTTTCCTTTACTTACTCAGCTTTTGTTTTTCAAGGTAATTGAAGTTAAACTATGAAATTAAATATTTTTCCCAGTGCGGATTAAACCTAGAACATCTTACAAGCTAGGCAAGTGCACCACCACTGAACTACAGACTCAGCCCAACATTATTTATAAAAGAAATATTCAGTGTTCTTCAATATGGATTTTGTAGAAAACCAAAATTATTTTTTTTAATCTTTTTAAAAAAAATAGAGGATTGAAATATTTGAGGCCAACCTGGTTTGTTATATAGTGAGACTTCTATCTCCAAAAACAGCCATGCCTTACAAATTTGTTTAACAGCCAAAAAACAAAGATATCTCAAGGCAGGGTAACTGTTACACACTGCACTACTGTGTTTCTACTGGACACATATTTAATTTCCAGGCTGGGGAGACAAAATAGGTGGTGTCTTAAATAGCATATTCTGCAAGTTCTAAAATACACAACTTACAAAGTAACTGCTATCCTAGAACCGAAAAATTAGTCTGTTTAACTAGTGCCATGATGCAAGTTAATGAGATTTATTTTCCTATGGAATTAAATTTTGCGATGGCAGACTAAGTTTACAACTGGCTGACCAATCACACCCTTCTAAAATTAAACCCTGCATGTAGAAATATACTCAGGGAGCCAGGCAGTGGTGGCGCACGCCTTTAATCTCAGCACTCAGGAGGCAGAGGCCGGCGGATCTCTGTGAGTTCGAGGCCAGTCTGGTCTATAAGAGCTAGTCCCAGGGCAGGCTCCAAAACTTCGGAGAAACCTTGTCTCAAAAAGTCCCCCCCCCCCCCAAAAAAAAAAGAAAGGCAAGAAAAAAAAAATATACTCAGGGAATCAGAATTCTGTCTTATAACGCTTTAGTTAAGGTAACAAAAATAAGCCAACCCATTTTCTTTTGTCAGTTGACTGCTTTCCAATTAACATGTTAGTCTTCCTATGCCTCAAAACATCAAGGAGATAGAGGAGATGACTCAGTGGCTGGGAGCATTTGTGCGGTCATCAGGACCACAGTTTGGATCCCATCTTTCAAGTAACAAGCTTCATGAATCAGGCATACTCATACTCATATATCATATTTATGCTGTATGATTCAAGCTCTGACAGGGTGGAGACAAAAGGGCTAGCTGAGATTTGCTGGTTTGCAACCAATCTGCAAACACCTGAAGTCCCAGGTTCAGAGAGACTCTGCCTCAAAGGAATAGACAAGAAAGCAACAGATGATACCCAGAACACGCTTGTACCCTTCATGTTCATGGAAAGACAAGAATGAGGGCCTGAGCGAGCATGTGTGTACATGCTTTTTTTTTAAAGAAAAACACACGGTGGATCTAAGAGCAAGTTACTTGCAGAGACAGCCCAACTAAACTGCTGAAAAGACTACTCTCTGGCCAGAAGACCAAGCAATAGTAATTTAGATCAGGCCAACTTTTCCTTATTATAAAACTTCTTTAGAGAATGACAATTACTTAACAAAGAACTCTGCTAATACCTATTACTGGACAAACCAATCAGTGGGGAAGTAACACCAATCTTCTAACATCTAAGCTTATAATATACTATAGTAGCAAGAGATCTAATGAATCAAAATGAGATTACAGCATAAGCATTTTAATCTATATTTAAGATATATATTATACAGGGCAGTTTGTAATAAATTTTGAGGCAAAGAAACGTGCAATTATATGTCAAATATTTAATGTATTTACATATGCACACAGAATCTTTCAGCAGCACAAGGTCGCAATCTCCTCTTATATACATCTAATTCATCTCCTTACACTCAAGGAAAAAGGAAAACTAATGGAATATTTGCCCTTTAGCTGGTGTTCAGCACTCTACTTCACACTTAACTCTCAGAATAAAAACAATCCCATGTGTGAGTCTCATTTTTCATGTATTTAGCTACATGCAAAGCGATCGCTCCTCTGGAACTCAGGGAAATCAAAACACCAGTACCTTTTGGTCCTGACACCCCAGCCCAGTCCCCCCTCCCACATTGGGAAGAAGACACAACTACATTAAAATTTTTCATCATTAGTCTTCAACATGGTGCCTTTCTAAGAAATGGTCAAGGGTAGCTTTTTTTTCCTAAACTATTTTGGCAACTGGGTTGTCTTTAGACCAAAGCCAACCCCATCTTCTGCACACCCATCCTTAAAACTACAATCAAACTAAAAAAAGGAATTGGCCTGTGCAATACTAATGGCAAAAGCTAACCAAGCCAGTTTTTAAGGGTTGTTTTGTGTTTTGTTTTGTTTTGTTTGAGACAGAGTCTCACTATGTAACTTTGGCTGGCCTGGAACTTGATAAACAATCCAAACTGGCTTCAAACTCAGAGATCTCCCTATCTCTGAATAAAGCCCACCACTCTCCATGCAAGCCTGCTTTTTCCTAACGGAAGATCTTCTCAAGGCACTTCTCAAGGCACTAACGTAACAAATGTGGCACACAACAATGTAAGGAGAAGTAGGACACAGTTACTGCCATAGGAGAAGCTAAGCACTAGGTATTCCCCTCCCCCTCTTTGCTGGTTTGAGACAGGGTTTCTCTGTGCAGCCCTGGCTTGTCCTCATTCTGTAGAACAAGCTGGTCTCGAACTCTCAGATCCGCCTGCCTCTGCCTCCTGAGTACTGGGATCAAAGGAGTGAGCCACCATGCCGAGCTTAAGCACTAAGCTCTCAGGCAGACTAGAATGAGGTACCAGGGAAGCCTAACTCAGAGCTGCTGTGACACTGAGTAGTGAAAATACTGAACATTTTACGTAGAATAGCATCTTTGACTTAAGAGGAAATCACAAACTTCTCATTCCAATATGAGATCCAGTCAGTGAAAAGATTTCATCTCTGGAGAAGATGGACTAAATACTATTACCTGTCCTCTACTTTATACTTAAAACACTGGGAATGCAATAATAATAATAATAAGGGCTGAAAGATGAAAGATGGTTCAATGGATAAAATGTTTGTCAAGTAAGCATGGAAATTAAAGTTTGAAGCTCCAGAACCCCCATAAATGCAGGACACTCCTACAATCCCAATGCTCCTTCCTGGATATAGGAAGCAGAGACAGGAAAATCCCCGGGAGCTGTGGGCCAGCAAGCCAGATAAATGCAGTAGTAAACAACTAGAGACCACGTAGCCAACAAGATGGAAGTCAAGGTCAGGAGAGATGGCTCAGCAGTTAATAGAGCGTGCTGCTGCTTTTCCACAGGATGAGTTCAGTTCCAGGCACAACACAGGCTCATGATAGTTATAACACGAGCACCAGGGGATCTCATGCCCCCTCTTCTGGCTTCCTCATGCACCTGCACACACATGGTACACATACATACATAACTATACACACATACACACAAATCTAAAATAAATCTTAGAATCAAAATAAAAGGTAGAAGGACTAACACTCAAAGTTGCCCTTTAACATGCAATGTGGCGTGTAAATCAACACATACACATACACAAATACGTGCACACACATACATATCAAACACATCACATACAAAAGTAAACTAAACAACAGTTAAATCAAAAAGGCAAAAATAAGCCGGGCGGTGGTGGCTCACACCTTTAATCCCAGCACTCAGGAGGCAGAGGCAGGCAGATCTCTGTGAGTTCGAGGCCAGCCTGGTCTAGAATAGCTAGTTCCAGGACAGGAACCAAAAAGCTACGGAGAAACCCTGTCTCGAAAATCCAAAAAAAAAAAAAAAAAAAAAAAAAAATATGGCAAAGACTTTGGACAAAATCTGTAAGGTGAAAACCAGAAATTAAATCCAAGACTCAAGTAGTTCCTTCAGTCTGAGGATTTCTCTGACCTCAATGACTGACTACAGTTGTACTGTGATGAGGCAACAGAACAGCCAAAGCCTGCTCCTGGGTCTGTTGATAACCATTGCCCGCCCCATCTTAATCCGGTACCCAAAGAACTACACCTTGAAAGGAAAGGGAAAGAGGAAAGAAAACAGCAAGAGAAACAGATCCATGGGAATTAAATACACGAATCACACAACAAATATGCTTATAATATTTAAAATAAAAATCATGCGGGGTGGTGATGGCGCACACCTTTAATCCCAGCACTTAGGAGACAGAGGCAGGCGGATCTCTGTGAGTTCGAGGCCAGCCTGGTGTACAGAGCAAGTTCCAGGATAGGCTCCAAAGCTACACAGAAAAACTCTGTCTTGAAAGCTCCCCCCCCCCCGCTGCCAAAATCAAGCCTTGAAATGAATAACAAAAAAATATGAAACTTTCTTTAAAGTGACAAAACAAAAACTTCAGGAACTAAAAACAGCAATAGGGCTGGAGAGGTGGCTCAGCGGTCAAGAGCACTGACTGCTCTTCCAGAGGCCCTGAGTTCAATTCCCAGCAAGCATATTGTGGCTTACAAGCACCTGTTATGAGGTCTGGTACCATCTTCCAGCCTGCAAGGACACATGCAGGCAGAACACTGTATACATAATACATAAGTAAATCTTTAAAAACTGCAATAATGGAATTTAGTGTGTAAGAGGGGCACAGTCATGCACTCTTTTATTCCCAGCAGGAGGGAGGGGCAGGCAGGGGAATCTCTGAGTTCCTGGCCTGCTTGGTTTATATAGCCAATTACAGGACAGCATGGACTGAATAACGAGACCCTGTTTCAAAAACCAAAAACAAACAAAACAAAATGAAAAGGATACTAGTGCTTAACGAAAGTGTAGGAACAGAAGAGAATCAATGAAGAAATTACCCCTCTAGAAGGAGAATCAGGCAGAAAGATCTTGAGTTCTGGGCCAGCCTGGGGCCACAGAGCAAGACCCTGACTTTAAAAAAAAAAAAAAAAGCAAACAAACAAAGACTGCTTCATGGGGATATAGGGTGAAAATGACTAGAACTTTACAGACTAAGTAAGGTCAAAGGCCTACTTAACACTGCCAAATGTAAAAGCATACACCTGTAATTTCAACACTTGACAGATAAAAATCAGGAGATCAAGATCATTTTTCCATCCATTTCAAATCCAAGCCTGGGTACATGACTGTCTAAAAACAACAATCAAAAAAGTCAAATACGTTCTTTGGTTCTAAAACTGGAAAAAAAAAGCCAAATAGGAAGACAAGTGAAAGAACACAACTCGCAGTTTGAAACATTATACCTGAAAACACAAAACAAAGGCAAACACTCTTAAAAGCACTTCTGGATGAAAGTGATCACACTTAAGAGTGAAGACACGTATGTCAAAAAGATGAACACACGAAAACTGCTCAAGCTTACTGCCCTAAAGGCACCTTACACTGTAACCAAGCTTACAGTTGAACCATGCTGTTAAATTATTTCACTGTCAAAATATGGGTGGCTTTCAATTTCTGAGGCAGAAGACTGCCTCTAAGCAAACTTTCAGATCCCTGGATGGTGACAATGAAGGGTGACAGCCAGGTAAATGGTTTCCACATAATTCTTCCGTTTTAGAAACCAGAATTTTGGCCAGGTGGTGGTGGCGCCAGCACTAGGGAGGCAGAGACAGGTGGATCTCTGTGAGTTCAAGGCCAGCCTGGTCTACTACAAGAGCTAGTTTCAGGACAGCCAGGACAGTTACACAGAGCAACCCTGTCTTGAAAAAACAAAAACAAACAAAAAAGAAACCAGAATTTCCTCTTAAAGGCATTAAGACTTCAACTTCAAACGGTAATTGGGCTGTCCTACTTTCAAACCCGTAGGCATTATTCACAGCTCATCTTAGGATCAAATCGAAATACACAAGCTGCCTTTATTTCAACTCAATCCCTTCTAACATGGAGAGCTAACCAGATTCCTTTCAAATATTTCAGAAGCAGTATCCTCCAAACCATTTTATTAGTTTGTTCGTTTATCCTGCTTTGGTTCCTGACAGTCTTGATGTAGGCCAGGCTAGACTCCAACTGACAGACCCCCAACCCCGACCCTCCTCCCCCAACCTCCATGGACATTGGATTTCAGGATTGTCATGTTGAGCTCCTCCAAATGGTGTTTCTGGGGACACATCAATAAATCGATTAATGTAACCAACGAAACCTGTCTCACAGGTTTACATACAAGAAGTCGCCGTAAATCCTAAACCACAGATTCATATTAGCCTTTCGTGGCTCCTACTCTATAGACTTAACCAATCAGACTAAGGGGTGAGGTACAAGACCTGTATTTTAAAATCGTGTTTTCCTCTAAGAAGCACTTCCACGAACAATAGGTCGCCCCTTCCCTCTCCGTGGACTGACATTCCAAAGGGCACCGACTCTCAAATAAGACATCCCAACTATCGGTCGTAGTTCTAATAGGCACACCGCCTTGTTTCCTATCCGAAGGAATGTGCGGGGCACAGCGATTGGGACATGGCAACAACACGTAACAAATGTGCTTCCCATCCCGCAACTACACTCTGGGATTCAACGACTCTCAATCGGGCATGCCACGTTTTCTAAGGAGCGTGGAGCGGTTCCGAGTGCAACACAGGCGGCTGCTTACTTGAGGCCTGGATAACTTCAGCCAGCAGAAAAGGGCTGAAAGCAGCAAGAGGCCCGGCGAGCAAGAGAGAGAGAGGGTCGGAACCTCCCACCTCGATCCCCACGCCGCCCGCAGGCTCTCGCGGCTCCGCTCAGGGTGGCCACCACAAACTCCCAGCCCAGGAGCCTCAGGATACCGGGCACGGGCAAGAACGCGGACTGAAGACGAGTCTGGGCCCTAACCCTAACTCCGGCCGTAGTTCACCCTCGCCTCGGCTAAGAAGCCTGGTTTCGCCTCCCGGCGCGGACCCAGGCCACACTCACCTCCCAGAGCGCGGGAGGAGAGCCTCCCTCACCTCCGTGGCGTCTAACTCAAACCGCCGCCGACAAGGCCGCTCGCTCTTAAAAAAATAGGTCAGAAAGACTGAAAGAACAACGGTTTAAAGCAAGCGAGCAGACTTTGCTTTTGTATTCCTTTTGACCCTTCGGGGCTTCCTCTTCCTCACCGCCACAACAAATTTCCTCCCCGCTTCCGGCGGCGCAGACCAATCAACGGCGGCCTCCCGCCCCCGAGCGCCTCGTGGAAATCCGGTGCTCCAACACCGGATGGAGAGATTTGATTGGGCCGTTCGCCCTTCGGCAAGGGGATTAGCCGGTTCATTCCAGGGTGGCGGGCCGAACCGCGGGCTCACGTGACACGAGCCGTGGGCGATGATTGGCTCCCGGAGAGAGATGGCTTGCCACCGAGGAAGGGGCGTTTCCTAGGGGACTGAGGGAGGGCCCGGGCGGTGCGAAGCGGGGGTGGGCCCTGCGCGTAATGGCTGTGCCGTGTCCTCGCGTCCATCTTTACCGCTCTCTTGGACCTGTCACAAAGGAGTCGCGCCGTTGTCGCTGTTCCCTCCCTCCGGTGGGCCCGGGAGCTAGTGGAAGTCAGTGCCACAGCCCAACCTCGCTGCTCTGGGAAGGCCTTGGGGGACGTGGCCGGGGAGGGAGCCTACAGGCTAGGGACGTCTGTGAGGGAAGGGAGCAGCCGCTAGAGCCTGGGTCGGAGAGAGCGGACTGGGGCCGCGGCCAGCTCCGGGCAGGGGTCTGGGAGAGGGTGGCGCTTGGCAGAGCCTGGGAAGCAGCCGGCACGTTCTCCGCCGAGGCCCGCGCTGGAGGCGCCTGAAGCGGTTCCTGGAAGAGGGTGTTTCCCTTTGGGGGGATCTTGCCTGGAGGAGGTCCTGGGGTCACCCTTCCGACGAGACTGCGGCTAAGCGGGCCCAGGTGAGAGGCAGGTACCCCCTGGGGAGGCTCCCGACGTGGGGGAACGCTCCGTCCAGACTGCTCAGAGCAGAAGGGGTCGAGGGGCGCACGCCGTGGGCGGGGGATCCCTTTTAGGGAGTTTGCTTTTCAGCGGGGAGCAGACTTCCCCTGGGGAGGTCTGGTGGTGCCAGGGGTGGAGGGTTCGACGTGGTGGAGAGAGGCTGGGGAGAGTTCCACGCCGTACCGAGAGGCTGGAGGCAGGAGCCAGACCTAGCGGATTCTCCTGTTCTCGAGGCCTGAGCTAAAATTTGGGTAAAAGCCCGGGGAGGCAAGATTTCTGGGCAGCTCTTTCCATTGGAAAGCCAGAGTTCGGGATAGTAAGCGGAAACGGGAATAGGCAGGGTTCTTCCCTCTCTCTGGTGACTGACCAGGTGTCCTAGACGAAGGATTCTGCTGCCTCTGGGCTCAGCGCCAGAGTGGGACGCGGGAGTCGTCCACCAGCACCCCCAGCGAGCCTCCAGATTTGGCATCGCTTCCTGCCTGCTGTCTGCCTCGCTCTCCCCGTTCTCACAGGAGACCTAGGTAGAGCTGCCGGGCTGAACCGCTGAGGAAGTCTTGTGTAGACGTCTGAGTGAGGCTGTGTCCCCTGGAGTGTTGTACTTTGAACTTTTCAAAGTTGGCAGCGTCTGTTATCGCCTGGAGTAGTGTCCCGTAGTCTCCCAGGTCCCTCACTTATCATCTGCTTGCCTTTGGTTGAAGTGACTTAACAGCTTAAATAATCAACGCTGTGTGTGAAAGTCTGGTAATGCAGACGGATTGCTGTTGCGAAATAAAGTGTTTTCTAATCTGTAAGATAGTTGATGTGAGAGATTAGCATAAATGCAGGTGCCGACTTCCTATAGCGCTCTGAGAACCACACCTTACTGAATGCTTCAAGGGTTACAGCTTCTTAGGTGATGTTAGTCTAAATCCTGATTTCAAGCCCTGCTTCCTTGACATGAAGAGGTTTCCAGGTTTTGTTTGCGGAGTTTTAATTTACTTTCAACTTCTCTTGGTGCTGGTAGGAGCTAGCACTTCCTTCGGGAAGTTTTTCTCCAAGAAATTTGTTCTCGATATTGTAGGCGCACTTCTTGTCTGAATTCCTGGCCTTAGGATGGCTACAGGTAGTTAACGCTCTGCTGGCTCCCTGGATTGTAATTTGTAAATAAGCCTGTGGTTTGCCTTCCACGAATTCTGCCTGTGGTACCCACAGAGTATAGATTACAAGGCACTTCTTTTGATTTTTCACTTTCTGTAGAGTTTGCACTTCTTGGGATGATAACTTGCTTTGTAGATCCCTGTTATTATGGGTTACAATAATAAGATAAGAGCCTATGTCAGTACGTGACACTTCACAAACCTTGGTTTTAGTGGTACTTGTTAGAGCTGTTTTGTTAGGGCCGGTGTCCCAGAATTTAGGAATTTATTTGTGTTTTGTTGTTGTTGTTGCCTTTTAAAAATAGGCTTTAAAAGAAAAGTTGGCCTGGATTTCCTGCCTTTAATCTCACATTTCACATTTGCTGTTTTGTTTTGTTTACTGTGGTGACTTTGTGAGCATCCTGCTTTCCCAGATACATAGTGTGTGGGGCTTCTGCTTAAATATCTTTGTAAGTTCTGCTTTTTGCTTTTTTTTTTTTAAACAGGACTTTGATTTTTTTTCTAGACTCAATGTTTTTAAGCTATTGATTATATAAAGTATTCCATCATGGCCTATGTAGATTTTTATGCTTAGTCAGCTAAATAGCTTCTTTTAGTATCAAGGGGAACAAAAAGCTTTAGCATTGTACATAATAGTGTGTTTTTCTGTACTGAATAGGGAACAAGCAATTCTCTCAGCTCTGAAGTATGATTAGCAAGGTTAGTAACAGTAGCTGTGTTTCTGAAGTGTACTTACAACAATCTGTTTAAACTCATGGAGATTAAATTCGTGTTCAAGGATTATATAATATTTTTTCTAACTTTTTTCTGATAAAATGAATTTTTTTTTTTTTTGAGACAAGGTCTTACTACGTATTCTTAAACTGACCTGAAACCGGTGGTCCTCCTGCCTAAGCCTCCTGAGTGCTGGGATTGCAGGTGTGTACCGTACCTAGGTTTGTTTTTTTTGGGGGTTTTTTTGAGACAAGGTCTCCTTATGTAACTCTGGCTGGCCTGGAACTCAAAAAGATCACCTGCCTCTGCCTCCAGAGTGCTGAGATTAAAGGTGTGCAACACCTTATCCAGTGAAATTGAATTTATGATGGAGAATCACCTTGAAGGTTTTAGAATACAACTTTCTTTGATACTCTAAAATCTGTGCAGCTTTAAAATATTATTAAGAATCGCTTAGAAAATTTGGTAAACAAATTTTAAAAGGATTTTATTTTTAATGTTTGTAATTATGTGTATGTGGAAGGTAAGAGGGTGCCTCTGGAGCTACAGGTGCTGATCCTCTGGAGTTTTATTAGGCAATTGTGAGCCTGTTGCTGCTAGGAACAAAACTTGGGTGCTCTTAGGCACTGAACTATCTCTCCAGGCCTATTAGGAATTCTTGAAAATGGTGATCTCTATTACAAAATAGTAAATGGGAATTTTTCTGTATTTTAGGGTCAGATCCTTGTAAAGTAAAACTTAATATTCATCACGAGATTCTAAGTGTAAGGCGGGCACCACCAATGACCAACTGAACCAGTAATCAATTAATCAATTTCAGTCATTTGAGTGGTGGTGGTGGTGGTGGTGGTGCTGCTGCTGCTGCTGCTGCTGCTGCTTCTTCTTCTTCTTCTTCTTCTTCTTCTTCTTCTTCTTCTTCCTCCTCCTCCTCTTCCTCCTCCTCCTCCTCTTCTTCTTCCTCCTTCCTCCTCCTCCTTGCTTTTGGCATTTTCAAGGCATTTGCCATTGAGTTGGATGGATTTTTTTTTCTGGTATTCAAATTTAAAAATTGAAAAGCTGAATAGTCAGGAAGTAGTGAATGCCAAAACCTGGGCCACAGCCCTTAGGAAATTTTTAGTGGAGCAAAAGAGTGTGTATTTTCCTCCTAGAGCTGGAGTTACAGGCATGGTGAGCCAAGCAACATGGGTGCTGGGGCTTCTGCAAGAGCAGTGTGTGATCTGCTGCGGAGCCACCTCTCCACACCCTGCTTACCTGCCTTTTTTTGTCTGAGCTTTTGAGAAATAGAAAATATTTAAATAACAAAAAGTTGATGTAAGAATTCAGTAAGGAATGACTTCTGCATGAAGCTTTCCCCCTGCTTGAAATTACAGCATCCAGGCATAATTTCACAGGTCCTGTACACTTCAATTAGAAGGTTTAACATTTCTTACTCAGCAAGTGTATTATTACTCTGCAGTTTATGTTTCAGAGTTGGTTTTTTCTTACTTCTACCTCCTAAAGAATTAAGTTTCCTCTCCTTTGTTCACTGAATGCAGTATTCTCAAAATATGACCCCAACTCCACCCTTCCTCACGAGAAATAGAGCTCCTTTATTCAGTCCTTACTGCTTTGTCATTATTTGTAGCTACAGATGTCTATGAATTTCATATTAATAACCTTCCAAGTCAAGTTTTTTTTGGGGGGAGGTGTTGTTGGGGTTTTTGTTTGTTTGTTTGTTTTTGGTTTTTTGAGACAGGGTTTCTCTGTGTAACAGTCTGGGCTGTCCTGGAACTCGTTTTGTAGACCAGGCTGGCCTCAAACTCACTGAGATCCGCCTGTCTCTGCTTCCGAAGTGCTGGGATTAAAGGTGTGCACCACCATTGCCGGGCTCCAAGTCTGTTTTTAAGGCTCGCTAAGATACTGTATTTGTTACCTCAGACTAAAGCAATTAGAATTTACTGCAATTGAACTGGGGATATGATTCAGTGGGCAAAAGCATTTGCCATAGAAACTTGAGGACCTAAATTCAACTCTCCATAACCCATATAAAGCCATGTGAAGTGGGGTGAATCTATAATCCCAGTGCTCTTACATGGAGGTAGGAGGCAGAATTGGTAGGATTTCCAGAAGCTGGCAAACTTGGTGTTCATGGCAAAACAAGAGACTGCCTCAAACAAGATAAGAGGCAAGGACCAAGGCCTAAGGTTGTCCTGATGTCCACATATATTCTGTGGCACATGTGCCTCTAATCACATGTGAACATTAACACAGATTTTTTTTTTCAAAAGATTTTTATTGTAGTCTCTAGTACCTTTTTTCCCTTAGGTGGTCTGTCCTGGGACATTTGGCACCAATACAAAACTTCTCACCTATCAGGTATATAATATGGATTCCTACAGAGGATTCCTTCAGAAAGGATATTGGGTTACAACATCTTTTGTCTCAAAAATAATTTGATTTTCCATTGGATTTCTGATCCTTGTTGTTTTCATTAAACTTACTGTTTATAGCTTTATCAATTTAATTTTTAAACTGTTAACCTTTCACTGTGTGGTTTCTAATTTCTGAATTTTTTAAAAATTTATTTTTTGCTGGGTGGTGGTGGTGCACGCCTTTAATCCCAGCACTCAGGAGGTATAGGCAGGCGGGTCTCTGTGAGTTTGAGGCCACCCTGGTCTACAAGAGCTAGTTCCAGAACAGGCTCCAAAGTTACAAAGAAACCTTGTCTCAAAAAACCAAAATAAAAAATTTATTTTTGTTCTCTGAGTGTGCATATATGTGTGGAGATCAAAGAACGACTTTGTTTTCTCTTTCCACTCTTACATGGATTCCAGGGATTGAATTCAGGTGACCAGGCCTGTGTGGGAAAGTGTGCATCTTTAGCCACTGAGCCACCATCTCACTGTTTTGCACGGGGATCCTGTGAGAGAGTGTTGCAATGCAGTTGCTAATGCTGTTTTATAGTCTTCTAAGAACTTGCCTGTACAGAGATACTTCAGTGTGATTAAGTTCCTTTTCAACTAGAAAACTAGTGGGACCAACAGTCTATCCATAGGCTTTGTTAGGGTGTTAAGTGTATTGTGTATTGCTGTCCTTCGTTCCCTAACCCCGGCTCCCTTTGACAAGAGTATACAGACATTTTTCATCTTTGTTCAATACCTGGTATATTGAATGGTGACATCACAATTTTTAAAACTTTAAACATTTTGTAAATGTTTTCTGTTTTTTTAAATATTTTACCACTTTCTAGTTTTACAAATTTTAGAATAAATTCACCTAGGTATTTATGACTCCACCTATTAGATCTGCTGGGTATACAACTGTGTGTACAGTCAGGTGTTTTAGACACTATTTTAAACAGGTATTATTAAGAAAATTTTTGCCACTTGTGCCAGTTATATCTTTATTTACTTTTCTTAATAGCATTGAGGTTTTTTTTTCAATAAAAATGTTTTTCCTTAAAACTTTGGATAGGCTGGGCAATGGTGGCACACGCCTTTAATCCCAGCACTCGGGAGGCAGAGGCAGGTGGATCTCTGTGAGTTCGAGACCAGCCTGGTCTACAGAGCTAGTTCCAGGACAGGCTCCAAAGCCGCAGAGAAACCCTGTCTCGAAAAAAAAAAAAAAAAAAAAGGAAAAAAAAACTTTGGATAAAATACCAATATTCTTCCTATTATTAGGTCTTCTGTGGTGAAACCTTCAAGTAATCAAGAATATTAAATTTGAGCCGGGCACTGGTAGGTAGCACATGCCTTTAATCTCAGCTCTTGGGAGGCAGAGGGAGGCAGATCTTTGTTTGAGGCCAGCCTGAGCTACAGAGTAAATTCTAGGACAGACTCCAAATCTACACAGAGACACCCTGTCTCGAAAAACCAAAAAGAAAAGAATATTAAATTTGTTTTTCTTCCTTCTTCTGCAGCCATCATTAGCACTTACCTCAGCTTTTACTTGGAATTTCCTTTTTGCATTTAAGGCAGATTTTTTTCATCCTTAAGACTTAATCGAAGGATATTTCCTGTTTGTTTTCTCTATTCTGAAAAGTCCTTGCTCTAGTCAAGACCTAAATTTTATTTTTATTATTTATTTAAATGTTCTTTTGCCTGTGTATATGTGTGTAGTGTGCATGCATATGTGTATTATGTGTTGCCATGTATCTGGCCATGTGTGTTTGCACATGCGTGTGGAAACCAGAGGTTGACATTGTCTTAATTATTTAAGGCAGAGTCTCTGGCTGAGCCCAGAGCTCATCTCTTCAGCTTGTCTAGCTAGCCAGCTTGCTGTGGGGATCCCATCCACCTCCCAAGTGCTGGTGGTCCGCCCTGCCTGCCCAGCATTTATGTGGGTCTTCAGAATTCAACTCCAGTCCTCACAACAAGCTTTTTACCCATTGAGCCACCTTCCCAGCCAATTTGTTGTTTTTTTTATTCATTTTTTGATTTTTCAAGATAAGGTGTCTCTTGGTAGCCCTGGCTATCCTAGAACTCGCTCTAGAGACCAAGCTGACCTCAAACTCAGAGATCTGCCTGCCTCTGCCTCCCAAGTGCTGGGATTAAAGGCCTGCACCACTACACCCAGCCAGTTTTCTTTTTTAACTCATGTTTTGCATGCTAAAAGGTTTTGTCTTTTTTCCTTTGTGATGGGTCAGGCCAGGATTGTGCTCTATCATTCTTTCTGCCATAGTCTCACCCTTCTCATACAAGTTTTTGACACCAAATGTTACTGCCGTTGGATTAGACACTTTCCATATTTTAGCTGAAAAATTTTCCAGGTACTCCTTCAATTCAACCAGAGAGATGACCTGCTTTTCTCCAAAGATGTCCTTTCTTAAATCAACCTCAGCACACAAGAGAAGAATCATCTTGTGCATGTCCCAGCCTCTTGAAGGTTACAGTCTATGGGATAATAGTCCCCTGTGTAACCCAAGCCTCAGATGCTCTCATCAGCACTACTGCTGACATAGTTTTGGATACTTGAGTGACATATAAAAGTACCTTATCGAGGCTGCCTTTCCCATTGGGTGTAAAGTGAAATTCCAACAAAATTCAATCTACAGCTCTTGATATTCAAGGGAGATTGGCTCCCCAGGTCTCCTATAGATACCAGAATTTATAGATATTAAAACTCCCTTATCTAAGATGACATAATGTTTGCATATAGCCTACATGTCCCCTCCTCTCTACTTTAAGCCATGTCCATATTACTTATAATACCTCATAAAATATATATGCTGCATAAATAGTTGTTAATCACATATTGTTTAGGGAATAATAGCCCATGAGAAACCTATATATTTGATTATCACATTTGATTGTTAGATTTAATTGTCAGTTCAATATAACCTAGAACCACTCCAGTGTCAATGAGGGATTGTCTAGATCAAGTAGGTCAGTGGGAATGACTATAGGGTAGTGACTTTGTTGTGTTGATTGACTTATGTGGGAAGACCCAGCCTAAAAGTGGGTGACACCATTCCCGGGGCTTGGGGAAGCTGATCATGCTATTCATGCATCATTACTCTATGCTCCTGGTTATCAATGTCTCTGTGACATCCTTACTATGATGAACTCCAGCCTGTGAGCCTAAAGAAACTCCCCCTCACGGTTTGCTTTTCTTGGGGTCCTTTTTATCACAGCAACAGAAAAGAAATTCAATCCTTCTTTTCAAATATCTATTGTTAGTGGAAACTGGAGAAAGAGGACTATTTCAGACTTCCCTTTTCGCCTCCAACAACATAACAAATGCTCTAGAGCTTTAATACTTTTAAGTAATTTTTTAAAGAAAATCTTTAGGAGACCTGGAGAACTAGCCCAGTGGTTAAGAGCATCATTGATTGCTCTTGCAGAGGCTATGGGTTCAATTCCCAGCACCCCCGTAGTGGCTCACAGCCATCTGGAACTCCAGTTCTAAGGGATCTGACTCCTTCTGGGCACAGACACATGCAGGCAAAATACTCTTACACATAAAACAAAGCAATAAAAAACAAAAACTTTGGGTACTTTCTATTTCAACTGGCATGTGTGGTCTTAAAATATATCTGCATTTATCTTATTGCAGTACTAAATTTGTTTTCCTCCATCTAACCTCAATAATTAAAGAAATTATGCTCTTTGGGTATCCTACAAGATATTTTCAAAGGAAACTTATTTCTGTGTAATGTATCCTGTATTTTTCTTTTCTTCCTCTGTGGTGTCTGCAAGTGCCCTACTGGAGATGTACCCTATCTTGATAGGTACTGAAGACACAGATATTTGTTCAACAAAACTCAGCATTGAAATAGTATAAATTTAGCTCCTAAAAATATTGAGGTCTGACTAGTGATAGATATGCTGAATTATTGGGGGTTTTCTAAAGTATGTAGTTTTCTTCAAAACATTCTTAAAAATGTAGTGTGGTGGCTATGATGATGGACAAATTTGTGGTAAAGCAAACACAAAACGTTACTGGTAGACTATGTGGTGAGTATATAGGTGCTTTTACAGTGCACTAGTCCCCCTTTGCTGTATGCTTGAAAGTGTTCGTCATAAAATAAGATGTTGCCAGAGCCATTGCTTGAGACACACTATACTGAGAGAATCTAAAAACATCTTCTAATGAGAGAAAATCGCTGAAGCAGCATACAATATGGCCTTTCATGCTGCTTGGTTTAGCCTTGAGGGGTGAAGGGCTGGAAAACATCCTGTGTCTTGTAACACTGTTTTGGAATGGTGGGGTAAAGATCACATTAGTTGGCATTTTGTTTTCTGTCCTTATGATCATTCATTTAACCAGCATCTCCATTCTGGACAGTATTGGAAAAGTTCTTTCTGTCGTGTGCTTAATAACTAAATGCAAGCAAATATTTGAAAAGATGAATCACTAATTCCTGGACCATTTGTTAGAGAGGGTTAGACCAGCTGGCCAAAACTTCTGTGGTGAGCTGGCTTTGAGGGTAGAGTCTTATGTTTCTTACTGACTGTGGGATAGAACCTCACTGAATTAACACGAAATTTACGATTTATTAAGATCTACTGAGCTTGTTGGGTTTTTTTCTCCTCATAGGAATATTGAATACCTTAACTATATAAATGTAATAAAAAAATCTTCACTTTAAAGATATGCATTTACAAATGCCATATTGTCTATAATTATCGTCTTGCAGCAAAATGGTATAATGTCATTAAGATGGTGAGAAAAATATACTAAGCATTGATACTCAGTGATAAGAAGCCTCTCTGACTCAGTTGAGCATTGCCCAGTCACAATTATAATAGTTGTGCATACTTAAATGACCAGGGTTTTGTCCTTATTTTTTGTTTATGTTTGGTCTTAAAGTTGACTTTTTGAGCTAATGGTGAAAAGATAATGTTGTCCGGGTGGTGGTGGTGCACGCCTTTAATCCCACCACTTGGGAGGCAGATGCAGGAGGATGTCTGTGAGTTCGAGGTCAGCCTGATCTATAAGAGCTAGTTCCAAGACAGTCTCCAAAACTACAGAGAAACTCTGTCTTGAAAAACCGAAAAAAAAAAAAAGATAATGTTGAAGTTTATAGGTATTAAAAGTGTATTGCTTTTATATAAACTGTAGTTTTCTCAAACTCTGGGTAATGTACCCATAAGCAGGATACCATCTACTTTCTTAGTGATGTTTTACAGGGTAGATCTGATGAAAAATACTATATGGAGCTGTTTTTATTGTTTTTCACTAATTAAAGTGTTTTATTATGAAATTTTTATACATTCATATTGGAGCCCTCCTTCACCCTCACTATTTTGTAGGTATGACTATTTCTTAATGGCTATTTTGGCTGTCATCTCCAAGCATTTAAAAATAATCTTTATTTTTCTGGAAGGAATATTGATATATTTGACCTCGCAAGAACCATACTTAGTATTTCAGTCTGCCCCATAATTCTTTCAGTAGATGCCAGGTTCTGTGCCAGGAACTAACAGTGATTTCCAGACTTGGCTGGCATCAGAATCACCTAGGGAGCTTTTCAGTAGTCACAGGCGTGGGCCACATCCTAGGAATATGAATTCTGACTCTTTGGAGTTACTGTGAGGTAAGAATTATTACTGTCTTCCTCTTTGTAAAGTGTATCATGGTCAGATTCATTAGAGTGCCTGCCAGTAAACAGAACAGAGCTGGGACTTGTACCCAGGCCTGTCTGTGATGTCCATGTACTGTGCTTGTGCTTCAAGTGGCCTCTGGTATCCTGTGCAAAAGCAATAGCTGGAAATGCTGTCCTGAAGCAGTGGTCCTTGGCAATGGAACACATACTGCCTCTTTCCTTTAGAGACAAAACAAAGTTGTTTGAAGTGTAATTTAATCACGGCTTCTTTCCAATGAAAGCATGTCATGGTAGCTCCCACTTCTAAGGATGAAGCTATGCATTTGTAGTACTGAATGAAGCTGAAGGAGATTATACATTGTACATATGTGTGCCATGTCTGTAAGCCTAAAGAATATGGTCATTTCACAAACTCTTTAAAGATAGTTTTTTCTTTATATGCCTTTTCTTTGTATGTTTTTGCTCTAATTTTTTCTTTATGTTTCATGAGTGATCTTCTGTGTAACCTTTCATGGCTTCTACCACCTACACCACACCTGGTCATTATAGCTTTTTGTTTAAAAAAAAAAAAAGAAGAAGTCTCTAGTGGACATAGTGCTGTGCAATTGGGAGGCAATGGCAGGAGGCTCTCTGTGAGTTCGAGGCTAGCCTGAATTCCAGAACAGCTAGAGCTACATAGTGAAATCCTGTCTAGATAAAACAAAACAAAATTAATTAAAGCAAAGGAAGAAAAAGTCTCTCTATTGTTAAAATAATTGAAAACTTTAAAAAATCTGTTTAACTAGGCTGGTAGCATTATGCCAATAGTCATAGCTACTTGGGGAACTGAGACGGAGAATCATACAAGTCAGGAATTCAGTGCCAAACTGGGTCTGGACAGCTTAGTGAGATTATTTATAAACAAACCACACCACCCTCCCCCACAAAATACACTCCAT
Source organism: Microtus oregoni (assembly GCF_018167655.1). Classification (NCBI taxonomy): domain Eukaryota; kingdom Metazoa; phylum Chordata; class Mammalia; order Rodentia; family Cricetidae; genus Microtus; species Microtus oregoni. The sequence continues at coordinate 56,986,941 of NW_024543063.1, read as the reverse complement.
ATTCTTCCTAAGAACTTTATAGTGGACACCGTTTTCTGGATTATTGAAGGCAGTGACCCAAAATGCATTTGACTTCAATTTAGAAATTAAAAAAAAACTTTAATTTTTCCCTTCTTACTTCAAACTTAGTCAGGCTTTAAAAATTCTTGCATGTATGTAGTGTCTTCAAATCACTTTAAAATTATACTAAATAAAAAAATCTACATTAAGGAATTAATTATTCTAAACATATACAACAAGCCTTAGGAAAATAATTTTAGATAGGATGAAGTCTGAAGTTGTTGAGACCCAACAAGTTGCCTTCTTCATGGATGCTTTTAACATTGTTCTTTTCTCTTTTTAAAGATATATTTATTATCTATGTTAGATGTGTTTACTTGCATGAGTTTATGTACACCATATTGCTTGCAGGAACCCTTGGAAACCAGATTCGCTGGAACTGGAGTTGTAAGTGGTTGTGAACAGCCTTGTGGATTATTGGACAGGAAGGGCCAAAACATGAGCTCACACATATAACAGTGTCGTGCTATATAACCCATGCTGGCTTTTAAAACTCATATGTCTTTATTCCCAACACATGGGGTTGCAGAGTCAGGCAGATCTTGAGTTCTATGAATTTGAAGCCAGCCTAGTCTAAAGCAAATTTCAGGACAGTTACAGAGAAACCCTGTCTCAAAAACCAAAAAACAAACAAAAACCTCACAATCCTCTTGCCTCAGCCTCCTAAGTGCTAGAAGTGCAGTCACGTGCTTGCTGCTAGGCCTGGCTTAGAGTGTGTATTTTTAAATGTCACTTGGTCTCTTTCAGAAATCGGCTTAATTTATAAAACCCCTTTAACTTAGTAAAGTTATCTTTGGTTTCTTTCTCCTTTGTCTGTTAAGCATTGAAAACTTTTGATTATCTACTCTCGAGAGGGAATTTTACTCTGGCCTTCATAGTAATAGGAATATAATACAGCTTTTGTGAGTTTAGGGTATGTTTTATGTTTTAAAAAAAAAAACCTATTTCCAGCTGAGTCCTTTTATCATTTTCTTACCTATATATTCAGTTACACCCTTGTAAGTATGTATGTGTATGTATACGTGTGAGTGTGTGTGTGTGTGTGTGTGTGTGTGTGTGTGTGTGTGTGTTTGTGTAGGTAAACATTTTGGCCTTCTCTACAAGCTGCCGTGAGGTTCTGTTGGGTCTGCCCACCTTTCTGAATGATACACCTTCTCCTTTTTTCTGACTCTCTGGACACTGGCCAGAGTTAGTGCTTTCTGGTACTTTAAGTTTTCTTAGTCTTTCTCAAACTCAAAGTCTCTCTTCCCACCCTGTAGTTAATCTCCATTTCAGTATAACTCATATGGCATGGATATTTTTCCTTCTCCATTCTTTTCTCCCCAAAGTAGCCACTGAGATTTACAGGTTGCCTGCCTTAGGTTTTTTCTATTAAACTCTAATAAAATTGTCCTCAAACCTTAAAGAAAAAATTCTCATCTCCGTTTTTTGTTGTTTTTTTGTTGTTTTTTTTTTTGGGGGGGGGGTGTTACTTTATTTTGTTTTTCTGAGACACAGTTTCTCTGTGTGGTCCTGGCTGTTCTGGAACTCACTCTGGAGACCAGGCTGGCTTCGAACTCAGTGATCCACCTGCCTCTGCTCCTAAATGCTGGGATTAAAGGTGTGCACCACCACACCTGGCCTATTGTTGGAGTTTTTTATTGTTTTAGTTTTAGTTTTACTTATCATTTTTTTCTATCACCTACTTCCAAGACTTCATTCCAGAACCTAGTCACACGTTTTCAGATCAATGAAGAGCTGTTTCCATCATGTATGATGGTCAGCACATTGTGTGGGATGAGACTAGCCATCCATGGAGTGCAGGGACTTTGCCTTCCCTGTTTTTAGCCTCCTAGTCTCAGCCTAATGTTTGGCAGAAGGTGCTCGGACTCTTTCAGTGATTTTACTCTTAACTTTGTAGCAACAGACTAATCATTGTGAAGAACATAACTTTTCTTCATGAATTCACAATTTTTCTAAACAATCTTCCTTATGTAACAGAAAAACTTTGTGTGTAACCATTTGCATGATTTCTATAAATTTTCCCTCCCTCTTCCCCTTCCCCACCTCCCTCCCTCTGTTCCTCTCCCTCCCTCCACTCCGTCCCTCTCCTCCCCTCCTCTCTATGGGTGGTTGGTGCATGTACATATGTCCTCTGTGGATATGTAGAGGCCAGAACAGAATATGGAATGTCTTCCTCTATTGCTCTCTGCCTTACTGTCTTGAAGTAGAATCTTTTACTGAACTGGAGGCTGACCATTTTAGCTAGATGAGTTACTTGGGATCTACAAGGATCCAGTGCCCAATGCTAAGTTTACAAGCACATACTGCCATGTCATCTTTTATGGGGGTGCTGGTGTTTTGAACTTGGATCCTCATGCTTGTAGAGTGAGCCATTTCCCCAGCCCTGATTTCTGTTAAATTCTTGAGTGATCCTCCTTTGGGAAATCAGTGTAGCTTCCTTCACTCTTTTATTATTAGATAGGAGTTATGATATTTGTATCATAACTTTTTCATCAATAGACATCTGTAATTAGATATTTTATTTGAAACATTAAATTTTCCCATATGTTTAAATAAAGGACATGATTTTTTTTTTTTTAATCACAGAAGGAGCCTTTGAAAATGTAGCATACTACTGGGCGGTGGTGGCACACGCCTTTAATCATAGCTTTCAGGAGGCAGAAGCAGGCCGATCTCTGTGAGTTCAAGGCCAGCCTTGGTCTCCAGAACAAGTTCCAGGATAGGCTCCAGAGCTACACAGAGAAACCCTGTCTCACCCCCCCTCCCAAAATGTTGCGTAAGTTTGTCAGATGTATTTCTATAGGGATAGGAATTACATATATGGTTTTTAAACATTGAGTAGAAGTCCTGTGGCTTACAAGGATATGGTTTAGCAATCAATCAGTTTTAAATTTAATGAATGATAGAAGGGAGTTATTGGTGCTGGTGAGATGACTTAGTGGTTGAAAGCATTTTCTGTGCAAGTGTGATAACCTGATTCGTTCCCCAGGACCCACATGGTAGGAGAAAACTGACTTCTGAACATTGTCCCATGGCCTTCTTATATGTGCTCTGGTGGGCACTTTTTTACACCCACATATATCACATGCATACAAAACAATCATGTTTATTTTTTAATTTAAAAGGAATTGTTGATCTGTTATCCAAAGATATCTTTATAATGGGAACCTATAAAAATAACCAAGGTGATATTTCATTGTAATCTGAATGCTATTAAAACCACACTAGCAAAATTTGAGTAATTGGGTAACCACGATCTTCTGTTAATTTCCTTTCTCTTTTCCTCTCTTGTAGAACTGCCAGTGCATGGCCAGCATTCCTGGTGGTTGATAATGTTGGAAGTCAGCTGTCCGACCTTCTCCAGCACGCAGTTGTTAGAAATGAATAGAATGCGAGCTCAACTCCACATCATGGAAACAGTACCTGGGAAACTGAAAACTATCTAAATGATTGTCTTTGGTTGGGCTGTGTTCTTAGCAAGCAGAAGCCTTGGCCAGGGTCTGCTGTTGACTCTTGAGGAGCACATAGCCCACCTGTTGGGGACTACAGGTGCCACTACTACTATGGGTAATTCCTGTATCTGCCGAGATGACAGTGGAGCAGAAGACAGTGTTGACACCCACCAGCAGCAGGCTGAAAACAGTGCAGTCCCTACTGCTGACATTAGGAGCCAACCTCGGGACCCTGTTCGGCCTCCAAGGAGAGGCCGAGGACCACATGAACCAAGGAGAAAGAAACAAAATGTGGATGGGTTAGTGCTGGATACACTGGCGGTAATACGGACTCTTGTAGATAAGTAAGTATCTGACTTACTGTCGCCACCAGTGTCATGGAAAGTGTTCTGCCAGGAACCACCATTTTTGGACTCCTTCCATTCACTTAAGTTCTATTTGCAAAGCCTTGTGCTCCTAGGCCAAGAGAGAATGCTTATTTCTCCTTGGCAGAGTAAATAAGGTTGGATGTTTTTACTTGCTGTCATCTTCTCCTGTCTGGAAAAGTTTGAATGCTTCTGTACAGAAAACTCTTACTGAAAACATGATCTTTATAAGGGTGAGTGAGTTTGTGTTACTTGCTGAAGTAGGAAATGAGAAAATGCTTTCTTGAAGATCCATTACTGTGCTTGCCAATCTGTTCTGCTGATCATATATTCAAGATAAGTAGTCTTACCAAGAATATGGCTACGTGCAACTTCTCTCTCTCTCTCTCTCTCCCTCCCTCCCTCCCTCCCTCCCTCCTTCTTTCTTATTTCTTATTTAGCCTGTTAGAGACATTTGAAGAAATTGTAAGTTGAAACTGCAGGGCACACCTGGGCCTGTGTTCTCCTTCTCCTGCTTTGTCTAAAAACAAAATCTAAGTTTGAATGGCAGTGAAATTAAAGGATATTGTTCAAATTGAAAAAAGTTCAAAGTTATTTAGTAAGTGTCTAAGTTAGACCACAAAGGGCCTAGATTCAGATTCTAGCTCATTACTAACTTTATCACATTGAGCAAGGTACTTCTCTAATCTTTTTTAATTATTATTCTTTGGCTGGAGAGATGGCTCAGTGGTTAAGAGTGCTGACTGTTCTTCCGAAGGACCCAGGTTCAAATCCCAGCACCCACATGGCAGCTCACAACTGTCTGTAACTCCAGTTCTAGGGGATCTGGCACCTTCACACAGATATGCATGTAGGCAAAACACAAATGCACATTAAATAAATCTTTTTTTTTTTTTTTGATTGTTTGAGACAGGGTTTCCCTGTGTAACAGTCATACCTGTCCTGGAACTAGCTCTTGTAGACCAGGCTGACCTCCAACTCACAGGGGTTCACCTGCCTCTGCCTCCCAAGTGCTGGGATTAAAGGTGCACATCACCATGGCCCGGCAAATCTTTTTTAAAAAACTCAGTAATATTAGAAAAATAGAAAAGGAAGTGCTCAAAAGACAGCAGTCATTTTCAGTTTTTGCTTTAGGCCCTGCTAGAAAATTTCTAAGTATTTAATAATCACACAAATAAAAGCAGTTTTGTTTAATTCTTTAAAAAATGATAAAGAAAAAACACTGTGCACCTAAAATATACAAATAAATCCTTAGAGCTATATTAGAGTCTTCTACACAGTGCTGAGTTATTTGTTGATCTACAAGAATAATAATTTGGGGGGGGCGGTTAGGGATATTAGTTCAAGTTAGAACACTTGACTAATATCCATTAAGCTCTTAACTAGATTCAACACACACAAAAGAATATTTCTTTTAAAAGTTATCCTTCATATTATATAACTATAATGGAAAATTATCCTTTCCAAACAAGGAAGTAAACCACAACAATGTTAATTAAGCAATTGAGAAACAGGTGCTGAGTAGGTTTGCTGTATTTTAAAGGCAAGTGTAAAGGATATAGGAGCAAGCTTTAGTTCCAAGTTCCAAGCAAGCATTACAAATTTTAAGTCTTCTTGTTAATCAAGCTCATAATAATTCACATAGGAGAAGCAAGTGTGCCTTTAATCCCAGCAGAGGTAAGCAAATCTCTTTAATCCCAGCAAGGGCAGGCAGATCTCAGAATTTGAGTTCCAGACAACCGAGGCTACACAGAGAAACTCTATCTCCAAAAAAAATGGGGGGAGGGAGTCAAGTACTAATGCTTGAGTAACAAGGTGACTTCTACTTAAATTTGTCTCTATAAAATGATAAGTATAATTTCTGAGACTAGAAAAGTAAAGCAGGTCTTAAGCTTGCAATCCTCTTGCCTTGCCTCCGGAGTACCTGAGATTACAGAGATAACCCAGCTTTATAGTTTAATTAGTATTGTGTGTGTGATGTATGTATGTATGTGTGTGCACGCATGTGCGCACCAAGCCTTGTGAGTGCAGGCACGCGCTTGCCATGGGTGTGGAGGTCAGAGAACAACCCGGAGGTCTGTCCTCACCCTCTGCCTGTTTGAGACCTGCCTCTTTTGTTGTGAACTGGCCTGCAGACTTAGAGGACTTCTGTCCCTGCCTGTCATCTCTGGGATTTCTGCACCAGACTCTTATGTGGGTACTGGGGACTCAAGGTCCTCACACTTGTGCTTTATCTGCAGAGCCATCTCCCCAGAAATCAAGTTCCCGACTTGATTTCAGAATATACTAAAGGGTAATTTTATAACTTGGTTCTTGAGGTTGTCAAGATGAAATGTCAAGAACTAGAAAGGACAGGACAAAGGGATGTAGCAAGAATATATCTAAATCTGTTACAGATGTAGATGTGGCAGTTACCAAACAGTCTCTTGGTTAGATTTTCTTGTTTGCTTAGGAAGAAATGCAGCTGGTGTGAGAAAACAGCAGGTGCCCAGTGCCATGGCAGAGAGGCTGTGGAGCAAAGTTTTTATGCTGTTTTTTTCTAGTTCTCCAAACTTTATTTTGAAATAAATGGCCTAATCGCAGCATGCCTTTATACTTGGCCTTCTTCTTGTTGTGGCTGCCTGATTTTAATCCTTTGTGTTTGTTCTTCAGTTCTGGAAATTCTCAGCTATTACATCTTTGAATATTTCTGGTATTCAAAGTGAATCCTTCAGTATTTTTCCCTGTATGTATATGCCTCTGCCCCCTTTTTGAGTCAAGGTCTCTCAAACTCAGGATTTTCTCCCCGCCTCAGCCTCCCGAATGGCAGAGTACAGGCATGTTCTCTTCAGATTCACCCAGTTTCTCTTTCTGGCATATCCGAATTCCATTTTCTTTTCTTTTTCATGTCTGCTTCTTGGTTTTTGTTTGGCCATTTTGTTTTCACGTACTTCTTATAGTTGTTGTTCCTGCAAATAAGCTTATTTTAAAATTATTTTTAAAATCTTTGCTTATTTTGAATAGTGGCTCAGATTGTTATGATCTTAATGCTAGGGTTTTGAAATTTTTTAAAATATTTATTTATTTATTATGTATAAAATATTCTGTCTGTATGTATGCCTGCAGGCCAGAAGAGGGCACCAGACTTCATTACAGGTGGTTGTGAGCCACCATGTGGTTGCTGGGAATTGAACTCAGGACCTTTGGGAGACCAGGCAATGCTCTTAACCACTGAGCCATCTCTCCAGCCTGGGTTTTGGATTTTTCTAAACATGTTTGGAAGTTTAATTTACAGACTCCTTTTTCCCCTTTCTCTCTGAGACAAGGTCTCACTGTGTAGGTGGGGCAGGCCACAGTGTGAGGTCTTCCCATTTCAGCCTCTTAAACTGCTCAGTTACAGGCATGTGCCATCATATCCAGCTGCAGATTTCCTCCTGCGTTTTTCCTCACTATGCCATGCTAATATGCTCCCCCAGTCTCCAAGTAAACATAATTAAAATCGGTAGTTCTGGGTTTCCAATTCTGTAAAAAGATAAGGCCAGTAACATGAATTTTATTTTGCCTTCTAAAAAAAAAATTGTCACTGGAGACTTTACAGTACTTGTATCTCTAATTATCCTTCAGCTTTCTTAACTCCTTTCCCTGAGAGGGATCCATGCTCCAGATTACTTTGTGCAGCTTTCCTGTCCTACCATAGATGAAGCAAGCTGAGCATCCTCAGTCCTCTGTCCATTTCACAGCCTACAGCTCGGTAATCCTCTGGCACACCGTCCATCAGAAATGTCTGCTGTTTCTGCCTCATTGGACATGTATCTCCTTTGACAGAGGAATGTGTTTGTGTCCTTTATGTATCTCCACATAGACAGCAATATTTCTTTACCTTTTTGGCTGCTGGCTCTGTTGCATTTTATTATTTTTCTCTGAATTTTATTTTTTTCATCACCCCCCTCCACATATCAGTAGGTAATCATACTAGTGTTCCACTTTCAAGCTTACATTTACTTGCATCTATATCAGAAGAATATCTATAGAGAGGAGTTGGGGTGGGTTTTATTTTATTTTATTTTTTAAAATATTTATTTATTTATTATGTATACAACATTCCTTCCATGCCTGCCTGCATACCAGAAGAGGGCACCAGATCTCATTATAGATGGTTGTTAGCCACCATGTGGTTGCTGGGAATTGAACTCAGGACCTTTGGAAGAGCAGTCAATGCTCTTAACCTCTGAGCCATCTCTCCAGCCCCCTGGGGTGGGTTTTAAAAAGTACATTATCAATTTAATTATAGAAAACTTTTTTAAAAAAATTTTTCTCATTATTGTTTTTGAGACCTGTATTGCTATATGTAAATCTATTCCTGCTTCTGGCTGCTACAGAGAATTCCTTTGTATGCTTGAAAGTCCTTTTTGTTTTGTTTTTAGAGACAGGGTTTCTCTTTGTAGCCCTGGCTGTCCTGGAACTCCCTTTGTAGATCAGGCTGTCCTTGAACTCACAGAAATCTACCTGCCTCTGTCTTCCAAGTGCTGGGATTAAAGGCGTGCGCCACCACTACCCAACTGACAAAATAAGTACCATATTTTGTCACGTATTTTCATATGGTAATAGTTACTTAGGCAAATGCAAAGTTCTTATTGCAAATACCCTGTGATAAATAGCAAAAATATACGCTTATGTGTAGACCTATGTAACTTTCTCTAAAGATGTTAGGTATGTGCATATTTGACTTTATTATTGAAATACTGTCCTTTGGGAATGTGTGCAATAGTTATATTTTTAAGTGTTTTTTTTTTTTTATTTTGAGACAAGAACTCCTATCTCAACCTCCTGAGTACTGAGATTACAGGCATGTGCTACTGTGCCCCACCTAAAACATTTATTTATGTTCGTGGTGGGAGGCATGGGTGCTCCTGGGGTATGGTGTATATATGGAAGACAGAGGATAACTTTTGGAAGTCTCCTACTATAAGACGGGGGTAGAACCCAGGTCATCAGGTTTGCTCAGCAGACACCTTCACCCTCTGAGTCATCTCACTGGCCCTCAAACACCTTTTAAATAATTAACCCACCTTGTGAAAAGACACAGGTTTGCCAAGTAACAAGCACCTAATGAACATCTGAGATAAATGTAGTAATCTCCTTATCTCAAAGTTGTTCTGAGGATTAAATGACTGAAGACAATAGTTTTTATGTTTGTTTGCTTGTTTTTTCCATAGTAGGAAACAGAAACCCAGGGCAGACGAGATGGCTCAGTGAGTAAACTGCTTGCTGCACAGCATGAGGACCATTACCTGGCAAGCTGAGCACGCTGAGTTCTGGATCCCCAGCACCTGGGTAGAAGCTGGGTGCATCTATAGCCCTGGCACTATAGATAGAGTGGAGACAGGTGGATCCCAGGGGTGCTCACTGACCATCAGTCTAAGCTAGAAATGGTGAGCTTCAGGTTCACTGAGAGACACTGTCTCGAAAAGTAAGGTGGAGAGTGATGGAGCATGACATCAGTCTCTGCCTCCCCACGTGCATGCGCACACGAACACACGTATCTGCACATACACCCACACAAAAAAACCAGAAATCCGAAACTTATAAACAAAAGGTGAATCCTTAAGCAATTTGAATTATCATTGTTTGGTGGAAAATGTTTCAACACTGATGCTCCCCTAAAACACCTCTCTAGAATGCCTGGGGTGACAGTGTGAAAACCCATTGAGACATCTAATTCCATGTTAGAGAGCTATCTACATTATTAAATAATTCCTCTTGCTTTCGTTTTTGGATTCGTCTGTTAACATTTTATGAAGTTTAAACAAACAGTGATTTTTTTTTTTTTTAGAATAAGTCTTGTAAGTGTAATATATCTGTAGGCCCTTGATTCCTAAGTCCTCGGTGGAATTACCACCTCCCATCCTAACAGCTGTTCAAGGTAAGTGTGAGGAAGATGCTGATGACCTTTCTGGCATGTGTCAGCTGCCACTGGGCCTTGAGAAATAAAGCTGAGAACTCTTGTCCCTAGTTTTAGTATGTGATCTGCTTTTCCCTCAGGTCACATAGGGGGGTTGTGTGTCCCTACCTGCTGCTTTTTCTTGGGCGCCATCCCATGACTGGAAGCGAGCACCTATGGCCTACGTTTGTTCTTACAGTCGTCTCTTCCATCTCTTGCCTAACATCCATTCATGTTGATTTCTTGTCTCTGTTTTGGCCCCATACTTCCAGTTTGAATTTTATTTGGAATTAAATTCAAGTCTAATGTCTGGAATATTTGTTTTTCAGTGATCAGGAACCTCCCTACTCAATGATTACATTACATGAAATGGCAGAAACAGGTATTTTAAAGTTTTTATTTTTAATGCTTCCTATTAAAAATATTGAAAAATGTATGACTACCTTTTTAAAGATAAAAGATTGTAAAAATGCCATATGTAACATAGAAAAGGTTCTGGGTGTATGGAAGTCTCCTGTAAAATTGTAATAAGGACTATGCATTGCATCCTCAATATTGAGCTACTCGTCTCCATGATGACTGTGTCTCATTTGATTGAGATTTAAAACTTTATTGGTGCGTCTTTGTACTTGTCCTATTGTTTGTCTTTCAGTATCCTAAGTATTATTCTAAAATCGAGCCAAGTGCTGAGTTTACATAGTTCAGTCCTGTTCAACAAGTGAGTCGCTTAAAACTATTTTAATCATAATCTGAGAATCAAGGCTATAGCTTAATTTTTCTCCAATTAAAAATGCCCTTGAGTCACAAGATACCTGTAACAGGGTTTTGGCTCCATCATAGCAACTAGGGATTTATGATAGTACCCAGGTCAGCTTTTCTGGCTTCTTAAAGCCACTGCATAAAGGCCAAAAACGTTGCTTTGTTGATGTGAAGTCCTTTTGTATGTTCTCATGTTTTCAAAATAGTGACTCCTTTATATAATCTTCTTGGTTTGCCCTTAGATGAAGGATGGTTGGATGTTGTCCAGTCTTTAATTAGAGTTATTCCATTGGAAGATCCATTGGGACCAGCTGTTATAACCTTGTTACTAGACGAATGTCCATTGCCCACTAAAGTAAGTTAAACTAATCTTCATGGAATTGTCATCTGTGCCATCTGTACACAGCATGAATAATCACAGAAGCATTTAATAGACTTTATATACTTGAAGTCTATATTACTGGGTAGGAGTAAGAAAATTTTTATTATTAATGAAGTGCTATATCCTCTTTCAGTAGTTTTAGTTCAGCATTTTTTTTAATATTTAAAGTAGAAAGATTTGTCTAAAAACTAGAAGAAAATAAGCTGAATTTATCTGCCTCTGAGAAACTTCCTCATAACCAAGATTTTCTATTAAGAGGAAAAGTACAGTACCAAAAGCTCTTCTGAGTCTTACTTAAGCACATTAGAGGTTTGCATAGCCCGGCTCATAATCTAACTAGGACACAAATGTTAAATTTTCATTGCTTTGGCCTTTACCTTCTACAGACTGCCTCCATGTACGCGTTTTGTTTTGTTTGAGACAGGGTATTATGTAGCCTTTACAGGCCTAAAACTCACTTTGTAGACCAGACTGGCCTCAAACTTAGAAATTTGCCTGCGTGCTGAGATTAAAGGCATGCACCACCGTGCCTATGCATACTTTTAAAAATTTGGATTCTGATATATTTTATTTGTGTGTTGAAGCCTCAGACACTTGAGTAGGAAAACATGAAAAGGAATGTCTTTAGCCTAGTCATTGTCAGACTGGTCATTGCCTATGCTAAATTTTCCATTTTTAATTTGCCTCAAAAGTTGGTAGGGGGAAAAAGTTGGTGGGATTTGTTCTTGCCTGATAGAGCTTTTTGTAAACCCAAGCATTGTAGTACATCCCTATAATTTTAACACTCAGCAGGTAGAAGTAGGAATTTAGGAGTCCAAGGAAAGCCTTGATGCCTTGGTTACACAATAGGTTTAAGGACGGCTTGGACTACATGAGACCCTCTCTTTAAAAAATAAGTACCCCAGCCTAGCGGTGGTGGCACATGCCTTTAATCCCAGCATTCAGGAGGCAGAAGTAGGTGGATTTCTGAGTTCGAGATCAGCCTGACCTGCAGAGCAAATTCTAGGACAGGCTCCAAAGCTACACAGAGTGAGGTGGCTCATGCCTGTAATTTCAGCATTTGGAAATCTGGCATAGGGATTACATGACCTCAAGGCTAGCCTGGACTATATTGGGAATTACAGGCCAGCCTGGGCTAGACTACTGTGAGCCCTTGTCTTGGGGGAAAAAGTAATTTTTTATTTAAACATCACTAGGTCATGATTATTTTTGGTTTTATGTTTTTGGATTTGTTGTTTTAAGTCAGGGTCTTACTATGTGTGTTTGGTTTCTTTTTGAGACAGTGTCTTGCTCTGTAATATAGGCCGGTCTTGGGTAGCCCAGTTTAGCCTTGATGCTACAATTTTCATGCCTCAGCCTCCAGAGTCCCAAGATTTTAGGTATGTTCCACCATGACCAAGTTACTGTAATTAATCATATTAACATTTAAATGGGTTTAGTCTGGTTAATGATTCAAGAGTATGTATATTGTAAAGTGGATGTGGTAATTCATACCTGTAATTCCAGCGCTCAGGAAGTTGAGGCAGGAAGTTCAAGACCATCCTGGGCTATAGTGAGTTTCAGGATAGCCTTGGTATATATAGCTATATGTATGACCATATATACCAAGACTCCATCGCAAAAAACAAAAGAATAAAACATGTATTGTCTATAACTGCTACATTTTGGATAAAATGAAAATATGGGCATTGAGAAAACTTAAGGTTGATCAGATATTTCCCATCAATAATGATACCATTGGAGTCATTTTATAATTTTATGTGATCATTCCAAGTTCATTGAATACCTTTTTATGGTTTTGTTTCTAGGAATTCCCATGGGAAAATAATGTACAGAGTATATATTCATCAAATCTATTTGTAACTTTTTTATAGGATGCACTCCAGAAATTGACTGAAATTCTCAATTTAAATGGAGAAGTAGCATGCCAGGACTCAGGCCACCCTGCCAAACATAGGAACACGTCTGCAGTCCTTGGCTGCTTGGCTGAGAAACTAGCAGGTAACTCTAGCACACGCCACCCAAGAACCTTACTTGCTTGACATTGAGACATCTGTGCTGCAGACCTTTGGGCCGTCTTTTGTAGCAGAAGGAAGCTGAGTGTGGTGGCTCACATCTGTAACCATAGCACTGTGAGACAAAGGGCTGAGAGCTCAAGCCTCCCCTGTATAGTTAGAGGCTAACCAGACCTCTGGGAGACCTTAAACAAAAAACAAAAAAGGAATGAACAGAAATGAAATAAAAGGAAGAAAATTACTCAAAAAACAGTTAAATGTAATCTAATTTAGCTTTATTTTTTTCAGAGAAATTTAAGATAAATTTGTCATTTTTTGCTTAAGACAGGGAAAAGGCAAAATATAGTATAACAAATAAATATTATATACATTTATAGTAATGAATATTACCCATTTTAGGAATATTAACAGCAAATTGCATGAGAATATTTCATCCAGTTACTTTATATATGTTGGAAGAAATAATGGATTGAAAATCAGAACACGTGGGTGCTGGTCTAGACTATCATGGCTCTCTTTTTGGTGAACTCAGTTGCTAAGCTGTGAAATGGGGATGGTAGTAGGAACAGCCTGAGAGAGGAGGCCTGAGGAGTGTGTATCAGAGAACAGAACTGAAGCAAAATAATTTTTGTTATTAGTTACTGATTTAAAATAGCATGGCACTTTTAATTATATCCAGTGTTTGCTGTGTTTGTCTAGGTCCTGCAAGCATAGGTTTACTTAGCCCAGGAATACTGGAATATTTGTTACAGTGTCTGGTAAGTAAGACATCAAAGATAATTATTCTCATCATACAGATTGTCTGTTTTTCTGAAATCACCAGCATAGTTCCTGGTGCAGAGGATAGGGTGAGTTATAAATTTTATGTACGGGTGTTCCCTGGGTGTTTGTTTATCACCTCCTATGATTAGAGACAGAAAGGAGAGAGAGAAAGAGGTGGGAATTTATTACAAGCAAATAATAATTGAATTGGTCTAGTTTTAAATTTAGTCATAGGATAGCTGCTAGGACTTCTTGTGTGTTCTTACAGTCTACACAATAGTAATGGAGAATACCACCCCACCAGTCCACCACACCTCCCCACACACAGTGGAAACAGAATTACATGGCATTCCAACAGCAGGCCTGGTTCCCAGTGTATAACAATCTCTAGTCCTGCCCACCCTTCCCTTTACAGTTAAAATGCCATTGGTGGAATGATGAATGTATCGCCCATGAAGCTGGTGGTTTGTTGAAGCTCTGTCTCCCTATTGTTCATAGCTCTTGACTGCAGTATTGACTAGCCTGTGTTTCTAAGTTATTTTTGCAAGCCTAGTGAGCCTTGGTCTTTTTAAAAATCTTTATCCTAAAAGAATTCATTTGTTGGTGCCTACAAATTAAGTGATTAAAATAACCCTTATACAGCTCTGAGTCATTTTCCTTCACAAAGCTCACTATAATGTAAAGAAATAGAACCATTCAGACAGCAGTTAAATTACAGTTTATGACAGGATATGATCGAGGACAAAATTACTTCCTCCAGACTGAGTGCTGTAAGAGTTCTGAGAAGGTGAAGGGATGGGTGGGTGGGGTGTGATAGGGTGACAAGGGGCCTGTAGTAATCGTGGAAGACAGACTTCCTGATGTGGTGGGGCTTAGCTAGCTCATGAGAAGGTTAAGATTAGGAACTCACAGTGAGTTTCCAGGCTAAAGCAGCACGGCAGAAGCCAAGTGAGGGTTATCTGATCAGAGAAGGCAATGTTCAGAGGGAGGAGGATGTGAATTGGAAGATTTGGGACTGGAAAAACCAGGCAAGAGAGTTAAGGAAGCGGCAAGGATAAAGATGCTGAAGAGGCTTTATAGCAGGGAAAACAGTGCTTCTGTAAACCGCGCTAAACTGGCTATGTAGGCCTCTCTTTAGGTGGGTGATGTAAATTCAAATATAAGTTAAGTACACTTCTTATCTCTCCTGTCAGCAGCAGCAACTGTAGAATTCCCTGCAGGAACTAGATTAAAACTAAGATATTGCCAGGTGTGGTGCTGCACGCCTTTAATCCTAGCACTAGGGGACTGAGGCAGGAGGATCTCCATGAGTTTGAGGCCAGCCTGGTCTACAGAGCGAGTTCCAGGACAACCAGGGCTACATAAAAGACCCTGTCTCACATAAAAAACTTAAGATGTTAATTGATAATATCATTATTTATAGTTCTAGAACTGGTATTTCTTTGTGGTTCCTAAAGGTCATTTTTAGCTATAATTCTGCTTTTCTTTTTGGCTTATTTTAATGAGTATAAATATGAACATTATTTTAGTTAACAAAGCCATAGTGCAAATATTACTAAGTCTAATAGCATAATGCATTTAATAAGATACTGCTGAAATGTCCATATCTATAAATTAACCCAATGATTTTTGAAAAATCGATTAAGAGATTCTATCTTAGTCTCCATTAGCCAAGTGGACAATTGAAAGTTTGAATGAGGGAGACTTTTCTGCTTTTCCAAATATATAATCTGGCCTGTATTAAGGAATATGAAGTTGATGCCTTACTGCCTCTGTAGGGGTGACTTTTGTTTTTATCTTTTGTTGTCTTTCAGAAGTTACACTCCCACCCTACAGTCATGCTTTTTGCACTGATTGCACTGGAAAAGTTTGCCCAGACAAGTAGGTATAGTGACTTCTTGCACTAATGATCTTTGTTGGTTGTAAAAAATGAGCCTACACTTTAAACTCCATCAAATGTACATACATTCTGGTTAGAAAACCATCAAAGTATATCAAAAACAAAAAGATTTTTCTCAACTAAGATTCTAAGCATGGTGACTATAATTTTATAGCTAAAACTTCAGTGATAAGGGGATGGCAAGATGCTGCAACAGTTAAGAGCGTTTGCTTTGCAGTCATGAAGACCTAAGTTTGGATCCCAGTGCTCATTAACAAACCTGGCACCTCATGCATACCTCTGGGGTGAACAAAGACAAAACAATTGCTGAGGCTTGCTGGCTTCCAGCCCAGTCACAAAAATTCAAGCCCCCAATTCAAGGAGTGATCCTGCCTCAAAAGAAATGGTGGAGCATGTAGACGAGGACACCCAGTGCTCTCTCTCTTCTGGCTTCCATGCATGCCTCGCACGTGTGCGTATATTCACACAGACAAACACATACATAAACCACACACAGAGAACTTAAAGGAATAATTGCAGTGGCATGATGAGACTGGAGAGATGGTTCAGCAATTAAGAGCACTTGATGCTTTGCCAGAGGATTGGAGTTTGGTTCCCAGCACCAACATTGTTGGGCAGCTCACAGCCACCTGTAGCTCCACTCCAGGGAATCTGAAACCCTTTTCTAATCTCTACAGGCACTCAGACACACATGACATACACATTCACAGACTCTTATGGATATACATGAATAAAAAGTAAATCTTAAACTGTGTGCTAAGGTACATGCCTTTAATCACAGCACTTAGGGCACAGAGATAGGCGGCTCTCCATTAGAGGCCAGCCTTGTCTACATAGGGAGTTCCAGGACAACCAGAGCTACATAGAGAGACCCTATTTCAAAGAACCAAAATAATAATAATAATAATAATAATAAATAATAATAACCAAATAAATATTTTAAAAGAGTGATGAAAATGTAGAAAGTAGCAACAGCTTTTTGCTTGTGTCATCCCTAGAGGGAAGTGTTAATGAAAACTGTTCTAGTCTCCAAATTCTGTATTGTCTCCCCTCATTCCTTACCACCACTAATCTGCCCAGTATATCCTCCTCCTCTGCCATTGTTATTTAAAGATCTCATCCTTCTAAACAGGTGAAAATAAATTGACTATCTCTGAATCCAGTATTAGTGACCGACTGGTCACCTTGGAGTTGTGGGCTGATGATCCTGATTATCTGAAACGTCAAGTTGGCTTCTGTGCCCAGTGGAGCTTAGACAATCTCTGTGAGTGGGGGTTGTCCTTTATTAAAATGTTTCTGCTTCTATATATTGATATTTTCGTTTTATTTATGTTGCGTTGGGAGTGGATGTGCACATACATAGCGGTTAAAGGATAAATTTCAGGAGTTGGTTCTGTTTTTCCACCATGCGGGTTCCATGTCATCAAGCAACTGCCTGTGCCTGCTGGGCCATCTCACCAGTCAAAATTTGTTTACGTTTCTAAACCCCTGTCTTCAGTAGGATTAGTAGCCTTCCTTTTGCTGTAATGAGTGGGAGTTCTTAATAAGCGTCTCTACTGCAGGTTGGATATACTCTAATAGAGAAGTATCCTAGGCACCTTTCAGATGAGAGTTAAGTGGAACGCTTCTCATTTAGCACTCTCTGGGTCACAGACCTTTTCTGACAGCAGCTGAATCAGATGCCTTAATTAGATAGCTCTGTCTAAGAACTTGCCAGCACACACTTTCCTCACTGCCCACCAACTAGGTCCAGCTAACTCCACCCCTGGGCCTGTTCACACGTGTGCTTTCTTCTGTGTCTTTCTTTGTATATGTGCATGTGTGTGTTTTATTGTCGTGTGATAGAATATGTGATATGAACCACCTAATGGGAAGAATTACTTATTTTCGTTCATAGTTTCAGAGATTTCAGTTTACCATGGCAGGAAGGTGGGAAGAACAGCCCAGTCAGGGAGGCCAGGAAACAAAAAAACAATTTAATGCTAAGGATGGGTTCTAGAACCTATTCATGCTAGGAAAGCTTTCTGCCACCGAACTATAGCCCCAGCCCTTTTACCTTCTTTGTATTCTTCTCCTTATCTCAGGTGGCCTCCTCAAACCCAAATTAATTCTTTCTTATACAGTGGCAGTTTTTTTTTTAACTTTTTCTCCTCCAAAGGCTACTAGAATACAAACCAAATTGCTGTACCATTGCCTGTCTCTATTGTTAGCACATAACCTCTAATTCTTGCTCTAACATGGAGTACAGTCTATATAGTGCTAGTTAAAGGTAATTCTGAGTAAATGCAATTTGGAAGATGGGAATGTTTGTATTGCTATAATGTTAGCATTTGAGAGGCAAAGGCAGGAGAAATGAGTTCAAAGTCATCCTCAGCTACATCGTAAATTTAAACCCAACCTGAGCCACATTAGACCCTGCCTCTAAAAAACAAAACTAAACAAAACAAAAAGCCACTATTCCGAGCATTACACACTTAATCCTGCACTTGGGAGATAGAGACAGGTAGATCTCTGTCAGTTTATAAGTTCTAGGCCAGTCAGGGCTACACAGTGAGACCTGTAATTTGGATTTTGTTTCATGCAGTCTATAGGTACAGAGACTGGAAACACCACGCTTGCAGTACCACCTTTTCTGGCCTTTGCTAATTAGTTCATGTAACAGCACAGCTAAGATGCTAGGTCCGACCAGTTCTCCTCTCTTTGACAACTCGAGATGACAGTTTTCCCTTTCTTCCAAACTATTACAGTCTGCCCTAGGAAACATGACCACCTTTTCTTTTGCAGTTTTAAAAGAAGGTAGACAACTAACCTACGAGAAAGTGGACTTGAGAAACATCAGGGCCATGCTGAACAGCAATGATGTCAGCGAGTACTTGAAGATCTCACCTCACGGCTTGGAGGTAACGCTTTCACAGACCTTTTGAGGGCCAAAACTACTTTCCCCCATTTCTTATGCCCTGCTTCAGAACAATGGTTAACAGAACAGGTAGAGGCTTTTCTTCTATCTGAAGAGTGGCTAGAGGTAGAAGTGGTAGGGATAGAGATTGCTTTGGGATGCCTCTCACTCAGTTACAGCCCACAGAGCTGCATCCATTGTAGCGCTACAGTGCTTGTTGACTGGTTCACATATGTCTGAACTGTTTGGTTGTGGGACTCAATTCCTAAGTAAGTGTTCTACTACTGAGTTACAGCCCTAGCTAAATATGTTTTTAAACACTTCAAAATATTTTATCTCATGTATATGGATATTATGCCTGCATGTATGTCTATGTACCATTTCCCTGCCTGGTGCCTGTGGATTCCAGAAGTCATCGGATGCCCTGGATCTGGAGTTCAGAAGTTTGTGAGCCACCATGTGGGTGCTGGGACTCACATGGTCAGTGATCTTAACTGCTGAGCCATCTCTCTTAGCTCTATATCTGTTTTTTTGTTGTTTTTTTTTTTTTGTTTTGTTTTGTTTTGATTTTCAAGACAGAGTTTCTCCGTAGCTTTTGGTTCCTATCCTGGAACTAGCTCTATATCTGTTTTTAATCTTTGTCATTTTATTCAACTAAAAGTATGAAGACAGATGTTTCCCAAAGAAGCCTCTCCTTCTGCAAATGCCCACATAGCCAATTGTGCTAGACCTGGTGCTTCCTTTTCTTGTGTTGAATATTGCCAATTTTATACTGCAGGTGATAGAAGAGCTGATTATATACAGGAAAGTACCAAGGACGAGGCATTTCAGAATTGAAGTACAAGTTGAACAGTGGTTGCCAAATCCCTTTTGTCATTTTGTCTTTGGATTCTATGTAGATACCCTGTCTTTACCTTTCTCCTTCTTCATCTGATGAAGACAATGTTTGCATCTATAAAGATGCTGATTCTTCAGGAAGCTCTCTAAGTACTGAAAAACAAAACAGTAGCTTTAACTACTTGCAGCTGCAGCTATCTTTGAAACCCTAGAAGTCACTCAGTTTGATGCTTTTTAAAATTACTGAAGATGGACAGTGGAGAGCATTGATAAGGAAAACTCTGTCCCGTCTTTCAGTTACTGATGGATTGATTTGTTCTCCTTGGTTCTGCCAGGCTCGCTGTGATGCCTCCTCCTTTGAGAGTGTCCGCTGCACTTTTTGTGTGGACACTGGGGTGTGGTACTACGAAGTAACGGTGATCACTTCTGGTGTCATGCAGATTGGCTGGGCTACTCGAGACAGCAAGTTTCTAAACCACGTGAGTACCAGGGGAATGCAAATGAAACAGCGGCAGCTTGCTTTTCCAGTGGACAGGTGGATATGTTTATCTTCAGACAGGTTTGCTCAATAGCTAAGTGGTGCCAGACTCCTAACAGAGGCTTGCTGTGCTGATGTAGAACTAGGAAACAAGTGGAGATGCCTCTCAGCCTCTGGGCTTTTCTCTTTTTTTGCTTGTTTGTTTGGTCTTGTTTCTGTTTTTCAAGACAGGGTTTCTCTGTGTAACAGCCTGGAACTCGTTTTGTAGACCAGGCTAGCCTCAAACTCACAGAGATCAGCATGCCTCTTTCTCCCGAGTGCCGGAATTAAAGGCATGCGCCACCACCACTCAACTAGAAATATGTCTTTATGGCTCTCCTGTAGTCCCAGCCATATTTGGGGCCCAGTTATCGAACTGTAACAGGGGACATCTATTATTCCATTTTGTTTTTTGTTATTTTCGAGATGGTGTTTCTCTGTATAGCCCTGACTGTCCTGGAACTTGCTGACCTTAAACTCAGAAATCCACCTGCCTCTGCCTTCTGAGTCCTGGTGGTTGTAAAAGTGTACACCACCACAGCCTGGTTGGCAATGGATGATTTTTACCTTGAGATTAAATTTTGGAAACCTTGTAGGGTTTGGAAACCTTATAAGGTTGCCAGAGAGATGATTCAGTAGTTAAGAGTGCTTTCTGCTCATCCCAGAGGACCTGAATTTGGTTCCTAGTACCCACGTGAAGATACTAACAACCATTTGTAAATCCAGCTTCAGGAGATCCAGCAACCCTTTCTGGCCTCTTTGGGTGCCCACATACATATTGCACACACACGCTAACATACACATAATAAAAAAATAAAAATGCATCTTTAAATAAAGGAATCTTTGTCTGGGCAGTGTTGGTGCATGCCTTTAATCCCAGTACTCAGGAGACAGAGGCAGGTTAATCTCTGAATTGAGGCCAGTCTGATCTACAGAATGAGTTCCAGGACAATCAAAATATATGTAGAAACCGTTTCAAAAAAACCGAAAGAGAAAACAAAACAAAAAAAAATCTTTAGCTGGGTGGTGGTGGTACACGCTTTAAATCCCAGCACTTGGAAGGTACAGGCAGGCAACCTCTATTGAGTGCAAGACCAACATAGTCTACAGAGTGAGTTCCAGAGGTGCCAGAACTGTTAAGCAGAGAAACCTTGTCTCGGGGAGCGGAGGTCCTGGGTCCTGTCTCAAAGGAAAAAGAGAACCATGTATAAATTCTCTTTCCATAGCATTAAATATTGGCTAACTTCTTATTTGATTTTTTACCTTGTAATTAATAGGCACATTTATTTTCAATATTTATTTATCTTTTGTTTTAGAAAGTACTGAAGTAAAGGGAAGTCTAAATCTTCTATAGTAAGCAGGCCTGGGATACCACTGATGTGGGAGTGTCATGGGTCCTTCAGGTGAATACTTTTCCTTTTGGAAATAAGGTCTTGCTAACCTATATCATTATATGGCCCAAACCTGAAACTCACTGTGCTCCTCTTCCTTCAGCCTCCCAAGTGCAGGGATATAGGCCTACACCACCACACCTGACTAGACATACCCTTCAACACCTAACCCAACTGAATTTCTACTGTTAGTCAACTTTTATGATATATGAGCTTTCTTTTTGGAGAAAACATGGATGACGGGTGATGCTGGTGCAGCAGGAAGGGTCCTCAGTCCTTGGGAGGCCTAGCTAGGTTGAGTCATGGTCAACACTGCAAGGCTTGTGAAGGTAAAGCCAAAGACAAGGAGTGGATCCCTGTCACCAGGCTGGGCCAGTGCCTGGTTAAGGACATGAACATCTAGTCCCTGGAGGAGATCTGCCTATTCTCCATGCCCACTAAGAAATCCAAGATTATTTTTTCTGGGTGTATCCCTAAAGGATGAGGTTCTAAAAGACAGAAGCAGACGCTGCTGGTCAGTGGACCAAGTTCAAGGCTTTTGTTGGTATTGGGGATTACAATGGCCATGTTGGTCTTGATGTTAAATGCTCCAAACAGGTCACCGTTGCCCTCCAAGGGGCCATCACCTTAGCCAAGCTTTCCATTATCCTATATGGAGATGCTACAAGATCATCAAGCCCCACATCATCCCACACAAGATGGTAGGCCACTGTGGCTCTGTGCTGGTGTGCCTCATCTGGGGCAGAGGCACTGGCATTCTATCTGCTCCTGTGTCCAAGAAGCTGCTACTGACAGCCTGTTTTGATAACAGCTGCACATCAGCCAGGGGCTGTACTGCCCCCCTGGGCAACTTTGCCACCTTTGATGCCATCTCATAGCTAACCAACCCCTGATTTCATCAAGTCTCCTTATCAGAAATTCACTGGCCATCTTGTGAAAATGCATACCAGAGTCTGCATTCAGAGGACTTGAGTTTTTGTACCAGAAAGATAAAGTGAATTAAGTGTAGGGGGAAAAAAGGTTATTTGAAATCAATTCAGCTTTGTCCAAGATTATTTTGTAAAACTCCTGGACTAGAAAGAAAATAGTTGTAAGAAGAGGGCTAATGGGCAAGGCGGGGTTAGCTGGACTCTTGCATTATGTGGACTGCAGTCTGCTGCTGTTTATTTGGGAACCTGTCATATTTGAAAACCTGGGATTTTTTTGAGCTGCTGTGTAGTCAAAAGTTCCTAGGTCTGAAAAATAATTCTATTGTTGTGTGATGATTTTTACTCTTTTGGCTTTTTGAGTACCTCTCAGCTCCCAAGTAAATTACATACGGAGGCTTATTCTTAGTTATGAATGCCCTGCCTTAGCTTGGCTTGTTTCTTGCCAGCTTTTCTTAAATTATCCCAACCACTTTTTGCCTCTGGCCTCCTTCTCTCTCTCTCTCTCTCTCTCTCTCTCTCTCTCTCTGTATATCTTACTTTCCTTCTTGCTCTGTGGCTGGCAGTGTAGCTGGGTGGTTGCCTCCTGGTGTCCTCCTCTCCTTGTTCTCTGTCCTTTCAGATTCCTCCTATTTATTCTCTCTGCCTGCCAGTCCCGCCTATCCTTGCTCCTGCCTCTCTATTAACCATTCATCTCTTTATTAGGACCATCAGGTGTTTTAGAAAGGCACAGTAACACAACTTCACAAAGTTAAATAAATGCAGCCTAAATAAAAGTCACATACCTGAAAATAATATTCCCCAACACATTGTCTAGTTTCTAACATCAGTTTGTCAAATATATGGATACTGGTTGCCTGTTCCAAATAAATGTCCTAAAAGTAGCTTTCTTTTTTAACGTTGAAAAATAATCTTGAGCCATATGTGGTGGCTCATGCCATTAATCCCAGCACTGGCAGAGACAGGCGGGTCTCTGAGTTTAAGACCAGTTTAGTCTACAGAGTGAGTTCCAAGACAGCCAGGGCTACACAGAGAAACCCTGTCTTGAAAAAACAAACAATGGGTGGGCAGTAGTGGCACAGGCCTTAAATCCTAGCATTTAGGAGACAGAGGCAGGTGGATCTCTGTGAGTTCGAGGCCAGTCTTGTCTACAAAGCAAGTGCCAGGACAGGCTCCAAAGAAAGAAAGATAAAACAAACAATACAGCACTAATTTTGAGCTGGCATGCCAATCCAAGTCTCCCAGCCTAACAAGACCCTGTCTCAGAAAGTCAGTGTCTTTAGTCTTGTCGTCTGATTTCTACAACCTCCTCCACCTTTTTTTAGATATCTTTTTTGTTTTCTTTTCACAGTTTCCATTTCAAAAATGAGAAAAATTGGAACTGAGAAAAGGAAATAAAGAATAAGACCACTGCCAGGCAGTTGTGGCACACACCTTTAATCCCAGCACTCGGGAGGCAGAGGCAGGCGGATCTCTGAGTTCGAGGCCAGCCTGGTCTCTAAAAAGCAAGTTCTAGCACAGCCAGGAATGTAACATAGAGAAACTTTGTCTCAAAAAGCCAATAAAAGAAAAAGACTAGGACTAATTCCTATTTTACAACAGATTTTTACTTTCTTTCTAAAAATGAGGAGAATCTGCAAGGATTGTCCTGTCTTCTCATTTGAAAGTGATAAAGCAGGCCAGAAATAAAGAAATCAGGGATTCTCAATAGTCCTCATTATCCGCTAAATAAAGGTACCTTTTCTACATATTTTTCTATTGGAATTTTCTAGTAGTCATACTAACAACACTTATTTTTTTTTAATGATCAGTAAAGCTTGTGGCTAAAACTGTTTCTGTCCTAGAGGTGTAGATACTTGACACCTCAAATTAAGACTAAAAATTTTTAGTTTCTTGCCCTCTACTTTGTAACAGGCTTTTGGCTTTTTAGATTCAACACCCCCCCCCGTGTGTGTGTATGTGAATGCACACTCATGCTTGTGTATTTGGAGGCCAGAGGAAGACATCAGACCTCCTGCAGCTAGAGTTAAAGTCAGTTGTGAGTCATCCAACATGGTTGCTAGAAACCAAACTCAGATCCTCTGCAAGAGAAAGAATGCTTTTAACCTCTGAGCCACAATTTTGACTTTTTTTTTAAAGCAACAATTATTTTTCCTGATCCAAGAACTAACTCAGCTAGGATCCCAGTTAGAAATCTGTTGAAGTCAGACAGAAAGTCTTTTTTCAAATGTAAGCTTTTTGTTACCATGACATTATTCTGATGATCATTCATCTTTTCACTTGTATAGACAGCCTGCAGTTTTATGGCAATAAATTATTGTGCAGCTAACACCTGTTTATAAAGATTTGAGGTCTTTATAGCACCTTTATTGTAACTCTTCTGCATGGGTTTCAGTCTCAAGCAAATAAAGTATTGGGCTCAGATATGGAACATTAAAATGAGAAACTTTAGGATAGTTCTTTGGACACCTACAGGATAGTTTGTCTTGTTTTGTGTTATTTTTGATGGAGCATTTTGAGGACTAACAGTACAGTTTGATTTATCTAAAATATCTTTTTCCTTCTTATGAGCATCCAACAGGATAAGTCTTTCACACACTCTCCGATTTAAAAATGAAGAAAAACCATGATGGCGCACGCCTGTAATCCCAGCACTCAGAAGACAGAGGCAGGCGGATCTCTGAGTTTCAGGCCAGCCTGGTCTACAGAGTCAGTTCCAGGACAGTCAGGGCCACACAGAGAAACCCTGTCTCAGAGAGAGGTGGGAGGAAAGAAAAAGGAAAAGCAATGACTTGGAAGCCTGTTGGGAGCTTCCAGACTCTAAAATAGTAGAAAATAGACTGGGGGGCAATGCCGAAATCTAGAAAAGGGAAGTTAAACGGTTAGTATTAGGGGAGGCTGATCTGTCTAGAATGCAGCAACACTGTTGTCACAAATAAGCCCTACCCATCCCCCTGGGGTAATGGAGGGAGTCTGATGGGAAGGACCTGCCAGAGCCTAGTGAATCTTAGTCTGCTTGCAGAGCAAGAATCAGGACACTATCTCCTAAGATGCTGAATAATAGAAAGGTTTAGGGATGTTTCATAACAGGAAAAAAAATGGCTTTCCTCTTATAGTGGGAAGGATTCATACTATTCCATCAGTGATAAGCGATAATAAACATTTTTTTAATTGCTTCTATTGCTATAATATACATGACTAAGAAACAAGAAATTTAAGAATACCAGAATATCAAGCTAGCTACCCTATTCTCCTAGGGATCTAACATTGCCAATGAAAACCAATGTTAATCCTACTAGAAATGTTTTTAAGATGAAAGAACTTACTCTAAGATGTAAGTTCATTAACATCTACTTCTTAGCTCTGCATAAGTTGATAGATGACTAAAATTGAATCAGAGTTTCCCCTTGTCCTGTAGCTTCACCCAGAGGATCTTGCCAGGCTTGATCAAATGTTCTGTCAAAGACTTCCTAGGTCATAGAAAGTAAAGATGGATGGGGCCAGTGAGATGGCTCTTGCTGCCAGTTCTAAAGATTTGAGTTCAGTCCCGGAACCCACTTGATGGAAAGTGAGAACCAACACACACACACACACACACACACACACACACACACACGCGCGCGCGCTTAAAAAAAAAAAATAAAGGTAGCGAAATTGTTTTCATTTGCCTGTTTCCAGCACTCAAATTTAGTGGTTTTGTTTGTTTTGTTTCGGTTGATTTTTTTTTTTTGGAGCTGAGGTTTAAGTTCCCCGGGCCTCTTTCTTGCTCAGTGTGTAGATTTTTACTTACTGATTTGTTGCATCTCAGGAAGGGTTAGCAAGTGGTTGCTTGTAGCATGCTGAATTTCTGCTCTGCAAAACAATTAGGTCAAGTTCATCTAACTTTTCATTTATTTGTTTATTTGTTTTTGGTTTTTCGAGGGGGTTTCTCTATGTAGCTTTGGAGCCTGTCCTAGAACTCATTCTGTAGACCAGGCTGGCCTTGAACTCTCAAAGAACCACCTGCCTTCATCTCCCAAGTGATGGGATTAAAAGCGTGTATCCAGCTTAACTTTTTTTATGAGTACCGGGATTAAAGACACCACCACACCGGGCTACTTAACTTTTCAATGTTCTGCATAGTGCACATCAAGTACTAATTCTAATTCAGATATTCATTATATTATAGTTAGGCAGTTTGTCAGAACTCTCTCCTGTCTATATTCTGACTATACTCTTTATCACATAGAACAAACAGGCTAGCGGGAACTGAGGTTTGTGTTTAATCATGTTTCATTCCCTTTAACTCTGTTCCTCACCATTGGTGCTTAAGGATGACAGTTGTTTGACTTGCTTCTGTCTCCTCCACTTCTTTCATACTTCTATTTCTAATTATTTCTTCTCTTTGAAAACTGTTCTTATGTGGACTGAAGTTTGGTTCCTAGCACCCATGTTAGGTAGCCTATAACCAACTATATGCAGGGAATCTGAGGCCCCCTTCTGACCTCTACAGGTATGCATGCATGCATGCATACATACATGCATATATACACACATACACAAATAAAAATGAATTTTTAAAGTATATTTTTGTTATAATTGACTTATTTATTTAGACAGGAGCATTATGCATGCTCCATGACATGCATGTGAAGGTTGGAGGACAACTTCCTGGAGACTGTTCTCTCCTCACATTTTAGGTTCCAGAGAGCAAACTCAAGTTGCCAGGCTTGACAACCAGTACCTTTATTCACTGAACTATCTCCCTGTCCCTGTTTATTTTTCTTGTTTGTTTGTTTATGGGCAAGCACTGAAAACAAGATCTCACTCACAACCACTTCTGGGCAGCACACTTGTGCAAATGAGGTGAGGGCCTTCTCTCCCAGAAGGGGTAAAATGAGGGCAGGTATCAGAGTCAGCAGGATATCCAAGAGGAGCCCCAGTGAGAGGCCCATTATCAGTAATCTAGCAGAAGCCAGAGGCCTGGAACCAGACCAATGACTATTAGCAATGAACTCTTACAAGTAAAGATGAATGGGCTAAAGGGTCAGCTGTGACTCACAGAGGAATATGACAGCTACCACAATGGTACTCTTTTTGTCTTGTTTGGTTTCGTTTGATTTGGTTTTTGGTTTTAAATTTTGCTTTGTTTTTAGTGGTGAGATTGCAAGGGCAAAGGGTAGATGCAAGGGGATGGGAGATAAATAGGATCAGGTGCATGATGTAAAATCGACAAAGAATAAATAAAAGTTAAAATAATAATAATAATAAAAATAAAGATCTCACTCACCCTTTTCATTTGTGTGACAAGGTCTCATGAACCCTCCTAGCCCTGCCTCTGCCTCCTAAGTCCTGGTATTTATAGGTGTGCCTGCTCCCATTCACCCTTATATATTAATTCTGGGCAATAATTGAAAGGTAACAAGCAAAGCCTGGCAGTGGTGGCACAAACCTTTAATCCCATCACTTGGAGGCAGAGGCAGGTGGATCTCTGTGAGTTTGAGGCCAGCCTGGTCTGCAGAGCAAGTTCCAGGACAGGCTCCAAAGCTACAGAGAAACCCGGCGGGGGGGGGGAGGTAGCAAGTAATAAAAGAAATTGATTGTTGAGAACCTTTAAAATTTTCAAATCGGACTGTTATCAAAATAGTTTTGAGCTAAGTACTCATTATTTTACATTCATAAAATCTAAAGATGTGGGCATTTTTTGAATCTACCACATTCAGGAAAGTTCGCTTGGCCACAGACAAGTAGCAAGTCTACAGATCTTGTAAGTTTAAATTCAAACTAAAATTTGCTTTTCTTAGAACTAGTCTACAAGGAAGCTGACTACCCTTCAGGAGGCTGTTTCCTTTTTCAGGAATGGTCTAAGAACTAACCTGACTACAGGTGTGAGAGTGCCTGCAGCAAAGGAAGCACTGGGCCGATCTGTGTTGGTGGAACTGGTATTTGTTTACTTGGAACTAGGCTTCTCTGTTAATTTGATATCTTCCAGGTACCATAGGCTTTCTCTTCATCCAGAAAAGCTTAGGATGCTACCTACTAGGTCTCCCCATGTTAGACTAGGTAGAGTCTTGTTAATGTTCTGAGCCTTGTCTCTCTTCAGGAAGGATACGGCATTGGGGACGATGAGTATTCCTGTGCCTATGATGGCTGCCGGCAGCTGATTTGGTACAATGCCAGAAGCAAGCCTCATTTGCACCCGTGCTGGAAGGAAGGTATTCATTCTTCACCTTGAATTTGTCACCTGGGTTAGGACAGCTAGTTTTCAGCAGGCATTCACTGTGGTAGGCTTTAAATATCTTCATAGGAGACTTAGAGTCAGTATCACTGTCATGACTGTGAAAGGTATTCTCTTATAGACTTTACCTGTTGTGGCAACCCTTCTGAAGCAAAACCATTTCAGAATATTAAATTCTTAGGAGCTGTAGAAATGGCTCACATGTAGAAACATGTGCTGCTTTTCCAGAGGATCCGAGATCATTTCCAGCACCCTGCCTGTAACTCCAGCTCCAGGAGAATCTAATACTTTCTATGATCCATGGAAGCCCTAGGTTCAGTCTCTAGCACTGAGATATCTGGGTACAGAGGTATAACCAGTAATCCCCAGGACTCATGAGATAGAGGCAATAGAATCAAAAGCTCAAGATTATTCTCAGCTACATACCAAATTCAAGGCCAGAAGAACACAAAGCATGATTGGCTTATCATGGTGGGATGTACCTATAATCTTAACATTCAGGAGGCTGAAGCAGGAGGATTTCACATTTGAGACCATCTTAGGCTACATAGCCAGTTTGAGACTAGATAAGGCCACATATAAAGATCCTATCTCAGAAAAACCAAAAACAAACAATAAAATAATGTTTAATGCTTTCAGGATTTTATTATAAACTAGAACAAAAAATGAGAGCTCACTTTAAAAGAATGTATGCTTCAAAACAAAGACATGTTTTGTAGTTGTTATCTAGGGCATTTTAAATCTCGCCCGAGAGACAAATCAGCACATAATTTTATCTTACCCAGCATGTACATTTTTTTCACTTTTTAGCCTCTTGAAATTGGGATGCATCTTATACAGTTGATGGCTTGTCATGGTTTAGTGGAAGCACAGGAAACAAAGATAAGCATGTTGAATATGGCAGCTTAGTACAGGGCCATTGAGGCTCTTGAAGGATCTGGGTAGCACAAGCCTAACAGTGTTTGGTTTATCTTCCAGGCGACACAGTAGGGTTTCTGTTAGACTTGAATGAAAAGCAAATGATCTTCTTTCTAAATGGCAACCAGCTGCCTCCTGAGAAGCAAGTCTTTTCATCCACCGTGTAAGTAGCTCTTTTCAGTCAAAGATTGAGTAGATTCATGGAATGTACTTTTCTCAAGAATAAAAAAAAAAAAACCAAAAAAAAACCTTTGTTCATTTATCTAAGCAATTATGAGAAATGGATTTTTTTTAATTATTTAGAGCTCCATTTGATATGTCCTCCATGTCCAAGAGTTTGATACAGAAAGATAAAGGTGTCTCCCCTGGCTCACAGGGCTGTCCTGCTTCCCTTCTCCCAGAATGACTGACTCACTCTGACTTTCTCAGAGTGACTCTGTATATGAACTTGGTCTTATGAATTCTGTTGACCTCTGTGCTCATTTTTATTTGTAGATCTGGATTTTTTGCTGCAGCTAGTTTCATGTCATATCAACAATGTGAGTTCAATTTTGGAGCAAAACCATTCAAATACCCACCATCTATGAAATTTAGCACTTTTAATGATTACGCCTTCCTAACAGCTGAAGAAAAGATCATTTTGCCAAGGTAAGAGTCTGCCCAGGCTCTTTCCAGACTGTCTTGTGCTTCTCAAGGAAAATCATAACAACTTATGGGAGATTTTTTTTCAGCATTGAACAAGTAACTTTGAACAAATAATCTCACTGAAAAGGTTAACTTTCTGAGAAACATAGATTAGTAAAACAGATCCTAGGAAGTTACATATAAACAAGTACTGACCAGAAGGTAGTGTAAAATTTATTTGAAAACAAAAATTAAAAGCTTTGTCTGACAAAAGCAGGTGGTTTCACAAGAGCTCTCACTATCAAACTGTAAATGATAGCTTCATTATTATTTAAAGCAGCGGTTCTCAATCTGGGCATCAAATGATCCTTTTATAGGGGTAACCTAACACCCATAAAACATAGGTATTTGCATGACAGTTCATAACAATAGCAAAATTACAGGTATGAAGTAGCATTGAAAATAATTTTATAGTTGAGGGTCATCACAACATGAACTGTGTTAAAGGGTCAAGCTTTAGGAAGGTTGAAAACCACTGATTTAAAGTATTATAGAGCCCAAAGAAAAAGAAGGAACATGTCCACATTCTTTTTATGAGCTAAATAATGTTGATGTAAAAGTCAGAAAAGGACTTACGGTATGGTGGCTCCTACTTTTAATCTCACCACTGGAGAGGCAGAGGTATGAAAATCATTGTGAGGTTGAAGCTACCATGGTCTCAGAAAAGAGAGAGCCTATCTCAAAAAGAAAAAAAAAAGAATAAATAAAATAAAAATCAGAAAAATAGAACACATTCACACACATACACAAAAATGCCAACTAACTTCACTGGAATATCTGTATAAAAATCCTTAATATTGGAAAATCAGTACATCTATTAACAGACTTGATTTATTGAAAGCCACTTCTTGGAGTGTAAACTGCATAACAAACATGCCAATGCTGTTCTACAGCCATGAGCACACAAAAAGCCGTCTGAGGTAACATTGCCCTTATTTGACAGAAACTGACATTGGCCTTATCTCCTGAATGAATGCCTGCTTATCTTCCTTATAAAATTATTGTAGTCCAGGGCTGGAGAGATGGCTCAGTGGTTAAGAGCATTGCCTGCTCTTCCAAAGGTCCTGAGTTCAATTCCCAGCAACCACATGGTGGCTCACAACCATCTGTAATGAGGTCTGGTGCCCTCTTCTGGCCTGCAGGCATACACGCAGACAGAATATGTATACATAATAAATAAATTTAAAAAAAAATGATTGTAGTCTGTTCCTTCAGCTAGGGAGATAGTCCAGCTGCTTCCTGGTAATTACTGCTTATTGAAGCCTGTTACACAGTGTGAGCCAAAGTTTATCATTTTTTTTAAACAGGGCAGCTATCTGGGTCAGTATGAGGCAGGGGACTCGTTATTACTAGTGTTATATCAATAAGATAGTCTCTCAGCAGTCAAGGAGACTATACTGGCCAGGACATAGCTTGTGTTAAACCATATGCAATAACCATAAATGTAGCTGTAATGCAGTGAAATCCTGTCTTCTGTTTTGAAGCACAACATAGCTGTAAGCAGCCTCTTTCTTTACCTTACACCACATCTCAGTGACCCAGCAGTTTCAGGTGAATAGAACATGTCTCAGTAGGGGCAGCAAAGCCTTGGCAGTACTCTAAGAACACAAAGACCACTTAGTGTATTCAGGCATCTGAGGTTTTTGTCCCTTAGAGCTTCTGTGCAATTTGTCTTGATGCTACAGAGATTGTGAACTTTTGTTGCTCTCGGTGAAAATCTGAGGTGACACCTCCCTCCTGACATACCTCAGTCCTTTGTTTGCCTGCTTTTCCTGGAATGAGATTCATCATTCACCTGAAGGGCACAGCTGATCCATCTATGAGTTCCCCTGCTTCTTCAGGGCTAAACTTCCCAGAATAGGGGTGGAAAGTCATCTTTTATGGCCAGTTTATGCTTATCAGCTTGGCAACTGAATATTCATATAACACTCAGAGTTTCTCCTATCTTGAATAAGAACAACAGGTTACAAGTTAGGTCAGTTTCATTCTGAATCTAGACTTTGTTGTCTCTGATAATGACACAAAGTTTTTGACACAGGCTTTGTCGTGCAGACCTATACTCCGAGCTACTACAGAAGTTGAAATAGGAGGATTGCAACTACCACCTGGAATTTTGTTGTTTATATTATGTTTATTCTCTATTCTCGTGTATTTTATTAACCTCTTGATTATGCTAAATTTAAATACATACAAAATAGTAAAAGAATCGCATAGTGAAGCCCTTGCTTTTCCTGTGCTCTTCCCACATCATCTATTAGTAACCCCATCTCCATTCCAGCTTCTGTCACTACTCACTGTTCAGATAAGGCTCGTTTCCCCCATGCCCTCACATGTCTACTAAGATTTGCTTCATGAGGCCCTCCTTGATTGCCATTCTAACCCCTATGTCTCTCAGACCTGTAAGCATTCTTTTTCCCTTTTCCCAGTTTATTTTCTGTCATGCTATTCATCAGCATTTAACATAGTTTTTAGTTGTCTCCCCCACTGCCAATCTAGAGCATGGGCTCCATAGAAACAGTTACTTCTTTTTGTATTTGTGGTTGCTATTTTTTTCACCCTATATGCTCTAGAGCCCAGGCTTCCCAAATGCTGATTCTAGCTGTGTGCCACCATGCCTAGCTAAGGATACTTATTTGATCTCCTGCTCACTGCTGCGCTGAATTGTCATGATTTGGGTTAGTGACAGGCACATAGCAAGCCCATAAGTGAGCTTGAGGAGAGTAGTTCTTCCTGTCTGCTTTCCTGTCCATGCTGAATGGAAGTGTACTGGAGGAGTTCAAATCTAAGGTGTCTAAACTTGCAGGGAGTTTACATGTCATAAATCCCTTGTGCGAAAACTGTGGGTGTTTTCCCTGGGAAAGGTGTGTGCTTTTCACCAAAGTTTCAATATATGTTACTTAAACCATTGAAATTTGCTGGTAAAAGAACACTGGACTTAGACCAAAGGATTTGAATTTGGTTTGGTTTGGTTTTGTTTTTCAAGACAAGGTTTCTCTGTGTGTTATAGTCCTAGGTCTTGTAGACCAGAGTGGCCTCGAACACACTGAGGCCACTCACTACCTGCCTCTACCTCCGAGTGCTGGGATTAAAGGTGTGTGCCTCTACTGCCCAGCCAAATTTGATTTCTGTTTATTAAGTTTTATGTAAATCATCTCATATAACTTTAATTTTTTTACCTGTAAAATGACGCTCTAGCCTCCTTCACTCTACTAAGGCTGAGATGTGTGAAAACTTTACTGAATAAAAATTGTGGAGTATATTTTCCCTGGGTAAGGCTTTTTGTGAGCATTTCATGTGGCCCATGCTGACTCCTTGTTAACAAAATGAATTTCCTATTGCTTTATCTGCTCAGGCACAGGCGCCTTGCTCTGCTGAAACAAGTCAGTATTCGAGAGAACTGCTGTTCACTCTGTTGTGATGAGGTAGCAGACACACAGCTGAAGCCGTGTGGACACAGGTGAGAGGAGGTGCTTCATGGATCTTTCACACATCACATTCAGCAACATTTCATACGGCTCTTGAGTGACTTCTGGGGTTTTAGCAAATCC
The DNA here is from genome assembly GCF_018167655.1 of Microtus oregoni. Lineage (NCBI taxonomy): Eukaryota > Metazoa > Chordata > Mammalia > Rodentia > Cricetidae > Microtus > Microtus oregoni. The sequence continues at coordinate 56,953,389 of NW_024543063.1, read as the reverse complement.
ATAGCTGTTCTCCAGGGTTCTTAGATTATCAGGACTATAGTGAACTGAGCGAGGAATTAAATTGCCAAGGACAAGCTATTTGATATGAAAGTTATTCAGATAAACACACACACAAATAGATTGGGTGGCGAGGGAGAGGGGTGTTCAAGACAGGGTTTCTTTGTGTAGCTTTGGCTGTCCTGGAACTTGCTTTATAGACCAGGCTGACCTTGAACTCACAGAGATCCACCTGCCTAATCCCTAATCCAAATCCTGGGATTAAAGGCATCTGCTACTAAACCTGGTTTAAGTTTTTTATGTAATTTTGGCTTTACAAAATGTGAAAGGGTAATGTTGTCTATGAGCTTCTTGGGACATCACTTAGAGGTTACTTCCTCACCAGCTTTTTACACTCCTAGCCATTAAAAAGTGCAGCTCCCATGCCAGCTTAGCCAATCAGCTCTATAAAAAGAATTTCCAAGACACCTGGATCCTGTAGGACAGTGTCTTAGCATCACCAGAGCAACAAATGAGCGGTCTTTTCTGAAAAGGTCATCCTGACTAATATTAGGAAGATGTGAGTAGTATACTCAGCCTGTAGGCAGCACTCATGCTGACAATACATGCTTCTTGTGTCCATCACAATTCGATACCTGGTGTTTTTGACAAATCTGTAGTAACCTTATTGCCTGGATGTCTTGACCCTAGAATTAAGGACCACAGTTTGCCGTCACAGGAGTAACTCAGCCTGGATCGTTGACCAGGGTCTTCTGAAGCATGTTGTTACCTAATAGGCTGTTAGAATGTATGCACTGTGTTTCTTTTCACCCTTAGCTATGAAGTTTCTCTGCTGTTGCCCAGAATTTCTAAGATTGAACACCTTTGCAGGATTTAGTTATTAGGGCCTTACAGGCAGATACAGAATTTAAAGGTCTGATACCCTTTTCCATCTTTGTTTCCAAATAGAAGGATCTGATCTTCATCTGTGAGCCCTTTCTTTGACCCTTCCTATGTTTTTTTTTGTTTGTTTTTTTTTGTTTTTTTTGTTGTTGTTGTTATTTTGGTTTGGTTTGGTTTGGTTTTGGTTTTTCGAGGCAGGGTTTTTCTGTAGCTTTGGAGCCTGTCCTGCAACTAGTTCTTGTAAACCAGGCTGGCCTCAAACTCACAGAGACCTGCCTGCCTCTGCCTCCCGAGTGCTGGGATTAAAGGCATGAGCCACCACCGCACAGTAAACACAGTTTTTTTTGTTTCAGTTTTTGAGACAGGGTTTCTCTGTCGTTTTGGAGTCTGTCCTGGAGCTAGCTCTTGTAGACCAGGCTGGCCTCGAACTCAGAGACCTGCCTGTTTCTGCCTCCCAAGCACTGGGATTAAACACAACTAAGGACTCATTGATGAGGACTAGTGTGTAAAGACTTAGAACTAATTACCCTGAATATGTGGTCATAGCTTCTACAACAGAGTTGGTAAGAAATTTAAAAGAGTTACTAGAATACTATATCTTAGAGTTTTTTGAGGGCGATGGTAAAGAAAAGAAATCAGGATAAAATAAATGACGAGACCTAGAAGAGGCTGAAAATGAAATCACTCCTCTTGTTGTAGCAAATGGTGTGGTTATGGAGTCGGCCTTTACCTTCCTCCCAAAGGCACTAAACCTGGATAGTTTTTTATAATTTTCAGGGCAGAGTAGTTCAAATCTATTTAAACTTCTCTCAATCACAGGTAAAATAAATCTACTACTATTTTTACAAAATCTTCAGGGCAAACACACTAAAAATCAAAAAAGAAAATACATGGTGGCTTACAACCACCTACAGTTCCAGAAGATCCCATGCCGTCTGACCTCTGAGGGTACCAGTTGTTGTAATAGGAGCAGCGGGGCTGCTTCCCCAGCACCCCGGCTGCCTGCTAGCTTATGCCCGAAATAACAACACACAAACTGTATTCATTTAAACACTGCTTGGCCCATTTCTATCTAGCCTCTTCTCGGCTAAATCTCGCACCTGGACTAGCCCATTTCTTATAATCTGTGTAGCCCACAAGGTGCGCTTACCACGACAATTCTAGCCTAGTCCATCCTGGGTCGGAGCTTCATCGCGTGTGTCTCAGAGAGCAGAGCTATCCCTGCATCTGCCCAGGAGAGGGGAGCAGCTGTCGAATCTGAGCTCACTTCCTCTTCCTCCCAGCATTCTGTTCTGTTTGCTCCTCCCACCTATGTTTTAACTTATGAGGGCCAAACAGTTTCTTTATTGCTTAACCAATGAAATCAACAGATTGATATATGACACTCCCATATCAACCAGTGGTACACAGAAATATGGACATACAAGTGAAACACTCAAAAAAAATAAGTAAATCAAAAAAATTAATAAGTTAAGAATAGATAAAAATTTTCTTAGATAATCTGAAATATGTTTTTTTGTCTAAATGCTAATTTAGCACCTTTTAATGTTAATGTTTGGGCAGTGCAAGGCTAGAACTCGGACCCTCACACGTGCTGGGCAGGTGCTATACCACTGAGCAACGTCTAACATTTTTCTTTATTTCTTCTTTCTTTTGAAAATTATGTTTGTTTTTGAGATGCGGTCTTGCTGTAGAGCCCAAGATGCTCTGCCTCAGCTTCACAAGTCACTGTAGATGTGACCACACACTAACTAGCATCTTTTTAATGGCGACATGATGGAAGCATTCTAAGATGGTGGGGACAAGACAAAGACACTTGTTGCTACTACTTAGATTTATCACATAATCCAGCTCCTCTTCTTGCTCTGTGCATAAGTACCAACCTGTTTGTAGATCCATTTGAAAGTACTTTTTATATTGGCTTGGGAAACAAGCAGAAACCTAAGAATGCAGCCAAGAAGTGTGTCATGCTTCTATAAAGAAAAGCTAGAAGGGCTGGAGCTCTAAAGGGTCCAGGTCCAATTTCCAGCTCCCACATGGAAGCTCATAAACATATGTAACTCTAGTTCCAGGGGATCCAATGCCTTCTTCTGGCCTCTGCAAGTGCCGCACACAGTACATATACACAAAACATTTTTGCTTAATTTTTTTTTATTGAGCTATACATTTTTCTCTGCTTCCCTCCCTTTCTCTCCCCTCCCACACAAAATGTTTTTAAAAACTGAAAATCTAGGGGCTAGAGATGGTTCAATGATTAAGGGCACTGGCTGCTCTTCAGAGGTCCTGAGTTCAATTCCCTACAACCATATAGTGGTTCACAACCATCTGTAATGAGATCTAGTACCCTCTTCGGGCCTTCAGGCAGACATACAGGCAGAACACTGTATGCGCAATAAATGAATGAATGAATCTTTAAAAAAAAAGAAACAAACTGAAAATCTAACTGTGTAATCATGGTGCATGCCTTTAATTCCAGCACTTGGGAAGCAGAACAGGCCGATCTCTGAGTTTGAGGCCAGCCAGGGCTGTTAGACAGAGAAACTCTCGCTTGCCTTGCCCAGTCTTGATATGAGGGTTTTTGCCTAGTCTTATTTTAACTTCTTAGGCCTTGTTCAGTTGATAGCCCTAGGAGACCTGCTTTTTTCGTTTTGGTTTTTGGCTTTTAGTTTTTTTTGGAAGGGAAATGGAGGAGCATTGGTTCTAGGGGAGAGGAAAGATTGGGGAAGGGACTGGGAGGGATGGAGGGAGGGTAAACTGCAGTCAGAATGTACTATATGAGAGAAAAATTAAAATAAACTGAAAATCTAATATATACTAAAAGCATTTATTAGTCATAATTAGTCACATGTTATCATATAATAAGGTCACATCTGTGATGGAAGAAGTAAATATTACTGGGATAAATGACTAACTGATAGGGGATAAATAGCATATATCCCTAAACATACACACACACATAGCACACACAAACATGTGTGTGTTTGTGTAATTTGTACATATAGATTTTCTTGAGAAAGATGAGCTTTTATTTAATCCACAGAGGAGAAAGATGGAGGATCAAAAATAGGAGGGAGATTTAATTTTTATTTATAAATTATCTTCATGTTATTTTCCAAACTATGCATGATTGCATGATATGTACACTTTCTCCAACAGACTTGTTAACATTTCAGACTTAGCCAGCAGGTAGAGTTTGACCTTTTAAAGCATTAATTTAACTGGCATTTGTCTCTTTTCCTTTAGCGACCTGTGCATGGATTGTGCCTTGCAACTGGAGACCTGCCCATTGTGTCGTAAAGAAATAGTGTCTAGAATCAGACAGATTTCTCATATTTCATGACACATGTGAAGAGATACCATGGACATATTTCTACTCGATTCCAACAATGTTGAAATGGAAAGAAAAAAAAACACACGAACATCTCTTACCAGTTGTACACACATTGAAACTTATAGCCATGGCCAGATTTTATGCTAAAATTGGTAGTTTGTCAAAGACAAATTCTCTTAGAATCTAATCCAACTTGCCAGCCCTGAATTTCTTTTGAGGCCTAGGAGGCCGGATGTCAGCAGCTGGGCCTGTGGTACTTCCATGAAAAACAGCAGGTGACAAGGGTCTCCTGAATGCTGAAGCCACGCCGGAATTCATGTTGGGTTCATTTGGTTGTTTACATGAGGTGTTTGCGTCTTAGTCCACAATTTTTATTTTGGGGTGAAGTCATTTTGGAGAAATAATTGACAGCGTGTCTGGGTTAAGCATCATTGATCAGAGAAACCCTGGTGTGTTAAGCATGGATATTGCACTGCAAGACTTGAATCTATAAACGTAGCATCACACAGGTCATTACTTCAAGCAACATGGAGATGCGGAAAGGTGCACAGACTGTAGGAAAAAACAAAACAAACAAGAAAAAAACCCAAATTTGTTTTATATTTTAGTGATCCCAAAGAACATTCTAGTTTTTTTAAACTACAGAAAATTGGTGATATTTTCACATTCATGGTGTTTCTATCCAGTTTCAGTACCCACATTTTGTGAGGAAAAATGTTTTACCAATGCAGGAGGAACTCTTAACCCAATTGCAATGTTAGACTGGAAAAAATTTGGTAGTTAGTGTATCTTTGAGGTACCATCAAATCAGGTTTTTTTTTATTTTTAAAAAATTTTTAATCAGTATTGTTTTTGGAAATCATATACTTTGAAACGCTTGAATTAATAGTCTCTAGAGGACAGTCTGAGAACACATACCCTGTTGTTTAAATAAATACATGTTTTTGAGTAGCAAGTTCAATCATGAATTGTTGACTCTGTCTTCATCAAGTGTTTTTATCCCTCTCAGGGTCTCTGGTGAAGGCCTCAAGAGCTTGCTTTTTTTTTTCTCTGAGAAAATTGGAAGGTAGAATTGTAAATTTTTTAAGACTTATTTCATAATGGTGTACCTCAGCAACTGCCTTTCAATTTATGCCAAGTCCTTACTGAGTTTATACTTGAACAGTAGATGTCTTCTAAGTTTTACGGTGTCTTAAATTCACTGCACATTCTTTTCCTTCCTTTTCCCTCTTTCTTGTTTGTAGTTCATTAAACCTGTCCTACCACGGAGGTGACTGCCTTCCTGGCTGTACTTGCTGGGGTGCTGGATTTTTCCATGTCTCACTGGTCTTCCATAAATCCAAATATATATAAGTATATATACAGATAGAGTTACGTGTCCTCCTTCAGCTTGTGGTGAATGCAGTAATTTGCATTGAAGAATAAAGTATCTGTTGCATTTTTTACTCTAACACGTCCCAGCTCTCATTGGTGTCTTCTCCTAAAGCTCCTACTCTCAGGGTAGGAGAGAACCAAGTGTAAGAACTAAGGAAGAAAGTCAGACCTGTGATACCAGCACTCACAAGGCTGAGACTGGAAGATTCACATGAGTTTGCAGGCAGCCCAGACTGCTCCACAGTGAGTTCCAGTTAGGGCTGGATAGCACTGGATCATTAGGTCAGGGGTAGAATACTGCTTGGCACGTGTTCCTTCCCTGGAACCTCAAAGGAAAAGAAAACTAAGAATTAAGTTTAGCCAGGCATGGTGCATGCCTTTTGTTCCAGCACCTGGGAGGCAGAGACAGACCAGTCTAGGAGTTCCAGGCCAGCCAGGACTACATAGTAAGGTCTTGTTAATTACATATCCATCAGGTAGCTCTTCATTGATAGGCTTCAATAGGTGCTGGCACTGTGCCTGTGTGGCTTCTCAGATATCCACTTATGGGGCAGCAGCAGGAAGAAGCAGTGTAATTTCTGTGTACTGTGATGATTTTATAGTGCCATGAAGGATAAGAATATGCTACCCAGAAGTACGTAATTATGGGGAGAATGCGGCAGAACAACTTTAGATATTTGGGTAACATGGATAAGGGAAGTTGTCAGAAGAAAACTAAGGGAGACATAAGGATGTAGCCAGGCAGCGGGATGAGGACAGACTTCTAGGAGTAGGTATCTAAGTGGGCATAGCACTGTGTAAAGGTCCTCACTAAGAAGGAAAGCTGGTGCAGGGGAGATAGGACGTGGTGGGAATAGTGTGCTCTGCCACAGGATGCATGAAGCCCATGGTAAGGAGTTTATATTTCCTCCTAAATACAACAAAAAGGCAATTGTTTATTAAGCTTGGAAGTGCCTGGATAGTGTTTTTAGAGAATGGTTCTGCCCTCTGCTTGGGAATAGAAGAGTAAGTGGGGCGGAGCTAGGGGAGCAGAAAATCTAATACAACAGGGGCTAAGGGATTGCGGAACCTGCCAGCTTTCTAGAAGTTTCCCCTTGAACTTTGTTCCTAAGGTGGCCTGCTTTTCCAATTTTTAACTATGAGACTATAGAACAGAAGAGCTTCAGTAGGGAATTGATTAACCATTTGGAGTAGAAGCACATTTATCGTGGAGTCACTTTTAAAAGATACATACTGCATATAGAAGAGAAAGAAATGGATTGGTAAGCCACATGCAGACTCAGTCATTAAGTCAGAGGGAGAAAAGAACTTGTTAGGGCATTTCCACAGTGATTCATTGGGGGAAATCTAGAGTTTCAGCCAGAAAAAAAATAGTGAATTGCCATCTTCTTTTGAATGATGTAAAACAGGAAAATATCATGGTGCCATTTGCAGAGTTCCAGAAATAATGATTGTGCCACAGAAACTGAAACCATGTTGGTCAGCAATAGAAAATGATTTTTATGATTTGAACTATCTTTAATATGTATCCTTGAAAACAAACCAGCTTTTTCCAGTGTTGTCCACTCTTTTATCTTGTGCTACTTAGTCACTTAGGAAATATATGTGTAATTTTTTAATAAATATATGTATTTATTAAAATATATATAAATGCTTTTGGGGCAGGATCTCACTGTGTACCTTCCACTGGTCTGGCCTAGGACCAGCTGTGTAGACCAGTCTGGCATGGAACTCAGAGATCCTGCTGCCTCTGCTTCCCAGTGCTGGAATTAACAGTCTTGTGCCACCCCCCTGGACAGGAATAGTTTTTTTGTGTGTATGTTTTTTGTTGGGTTTGGTTGTTTGTTTGTTTTGTTTTTTTTTTTTTGACAGGGTATATTACCATGTAGCTTTGGATGTTCTAGAACTCACTATGTAGACCAGACTGACCTCAAGCTTAGAGATCTGCCTGCCTCTGCCTCCCAGGTGCTGGGACTAAAGGTGTGTGCCACTACGCCCAACAGAAATAGTTTTAATGTAGCTAGTTATGGTGGCTGATACCTTTAATGCCAGCATTTTACGGGCAGGTGGTTTGCTAGGAATTTGAAGATAGCCTAGTTTACATTGTGAGTTCCAGGTCAGCCTGGGCTATAGAGTAAGAGCCCATGGCTATACAAGAGGACTCAGGTTTGACTTGCGTGGTATTGGTGTCTCACAACCATCTGTAACTCCACTTCCAAGCGATCCAACACCTTCTGGCATCAGCCAACAGGCATGCATGTGGTGCAAAGACATATATGCAAGCAAAATATTCATACACGTAGAATAAATGTTTGAAAGGGTTTTTGTTTTGTTTTCTTTTGACATTTTTTCCTAATGAAAAAGTGCTGGTAAGATGATCATTCAGCAGGCAAAGGCACTTGGCACCAAACTAATGACCTGAGTTTGATCCCTGGCCTCCATATTGTAGAAGGAGAGAACCAACTCCTGCAAGTTGTCCTGACCTCATGCACTGTGCACTGCCATGTGTATGCATACATATACAAATAAAATGTATTATTTTTTTCAAATTAAAAGAAAACATGTATTTTTGTTTTCTGTTTTTTGTTTTAGACAAAGTCTCACTATGTAACCCTGACAGACCTTGAACTCAAAGAGGTCCCAGCTTTTTTTTTTAAAGAAGAGGATGTCAAATCTCAGAGCTAAAGTGAAATGCAGTGAACAGAACTGCCTAGTACGGGTGCTGGAGACTGAACTCTGGAAGAGCATGAGGTACTCAACCTATGAGTCATCTATCGAGCCTGAAAGACTTTATTTTATGCCAGGAGATATCGATGCATGTCTTTTATCCCAACACTTGGAAGGCAGAGGCCGGTGGATCTCTGAGTTCAAAGCCAGCCTGGTCTACAGAGGGAGTTACAGAACAGCCAGGGCTGCACAAAGAAACCACCGAGTGTTTTGCTCAAAGCTTTTGCTTCCTTGAAATATTTGTGGGGGGGGGGGGCTGTTTGTTGTTGTGTTGTTTTTGTTTTTTGACAGATCTCTTATAGTCCTGGCTGGTCTAGAACTTCCTGTATAGATCAAACAGAGGCCTGCCTGCCTCCGCCTCCCAAGTGATGGAATTAGTGATATGCTTCCCCATGCCCAACAGGAACACTTGCTCTACAGCCAAATTGCTGTTGTATGAGAAAACCCAAACATCTCCAGAAAGCCTACCTGCTCACCGCCCAACTCCTATCCATGGCCCACCACTAGGTTGCTCCCTACCTGAGCTCTCTGAGAGGCTTCTCAGACTCCACTGCGACCCTACCAGATGACTCCAAATGGAACAAAGGCGAGTTGTCCTTGCCAAGCCTTCCCAAAACACAGATTAATGAGTGAAATATTTGTTTTGGTCCACTAGGTTTCTTGGGGAGGAGGGGTTGTAAGTAGCAATAGGTAACTAGCAGGGGCAAAATTCCATTCCTTTCCTGTTTTGTTTCATAAAACAGCAGGTCAGTTCATGTAGCACAGAAGGAAGTGGAATATAGAGAAAGTGTGTAATAAAATCTTAGAGAGTTTGCTCTGAACTGTCTGACCAGTGCTTGACCGTATCGAGACTTTTTCTGTTCCACCAGCCAGCTCCCAAATAATGACAGAGGCTTATTATGAAAGCTCGGCCTTAGCTTAGGTTTGTCCCACTAACATAAATTAACCCATTTATATTAAGTACATTTTGCGTCATGACTTTTTAACCTTATTTCTGTACTACCCGTCCTGCTTCCTCCTCCTGTCTCATCTCTGAAGCGCCTAGATTCCTTCTCCTCTTTCTCTCTCTGCCCAGAAATCCCACCTAGTCCTCCTGCCTAGCTATTGGCCATTCAGCTCTTTATTAAACCAGTCACAACAATATATTTCACACAGTCTACAAATATCCCACAACAGCTTGATGGAACATCATTTTTTGATGTTTGTCATCCTAAATATGCTTTTCAGAGCTGTGACAAATACCCACCAAAACTAATTTGGGGAAAGAGAGGGTTTGTTGTAGTCCATCATTGAGAGGAATTGGGACAGGAACTCTGCAGGATCCCAAAGGCAGGAACTGAAGTAGAGACAAAGGCCGCATATGGTTTGTTCTCCATAGCTTGCTCAGCTTCCTTATATAGCCCACACCTGCCCAAAGGTGGCACCACCCGCAGGGAACTGGGCCCCATTAAGTCAAGAAAATTATCCACAAGCAAAGTCGGGGCTGTAATGGCACACACCTTTAATCCCAGCACTTGGGAACCAGAGGCAGGCAGATCACTGAGTTCAAGGCCAGCCTGGTGTACAGAATGAGTTCCAGGACAACCAGGACTACACATGGAAACCCTGTCTCTCTCTCTCTCTCTCTCTCTCTATATATATATATATATATATATATATATGTAATAAATAAAAATGCAATGGCAGTTCCCGTCTTCCCAGGAGACTCAGATCAATTTGACAGAAGCCAACCAGCAAGCACATTTGTCTTCACCTGTTGCTAACCAGAGTACTCTGGAGACTGAACTCACAGTGTGTTTGAAGTCTTGATTCCAGATGCTGTAAGATCCGTAGACACCTGTTTTGTATTCAAAAATGTCTACTGATTAATTCAGTTTAGCCATGTGACCCTCAGTTCATTCCCTAAGTTTTCTAGTTATATACTACACTTTTGGCTAAAAGGTATTAGACCACCAAAGAGAAACTTAGTGAGTCACTAAGATAAATCCATTCTAACCAGGGCATGGTGGCGCACACTATTAAATCTGAGTGAGGAGGATCTCATCAGTTTGAGGCCATCCTGATCTACATAGTGAGCGCCTGGCTAACCCAGGCTACATATTGAGATCCTGTCTCAAAAATAATAGTAATATGGAGTTCCAGTAAAGCCACTTTCACCATATGAAAGTTTTTGAGAGGACTTTTCCCAGAGCAAAGTTATGTAATTCCCGATTACTTCAAGTTGTTGTCAACTTTTTTTGTACTGCATAATTATCCAAGAAACCATTTAATGTCTAATAATTTGTTGTTTCTCGTTTTCTTGTGTTTATTGAGACAGAAGTCTCACTAGGTAAGCGGGCAGCAAACTGTAGCTGAAGCAGGTCTTGAATGTTTTGAACCTCTTGACTCCACCTTCCAAATGCTGGGACTACATACTCATGCACGCCCTGCTCTTGCTTTTGATTTGAAGATTACAAGTTAAATTACATCTACTTAATGCCATAGAATCTTCCATGTTTCCAAGAAGTAACTTTCGGATAAATCAGACGTCTGTATTATCTAGGACAAAATATGAGCGACTGACTTTCGAGCAATTTTTTGTTTTGTTTTTCGAGACAGGAACTCACTCTGTAGACTAGACTGGCCTAGAACTCAGAGATCCACCCGCCTCTGCCTCCCGAGTGCTGGCATTAAAGGTGTGCGCCACCACCGCCCGGCCAACTACATAATCTTTACTACCCCTAAATTACAAGTGAAGAAATTGAGGCTCTTGGCTCCCACTGCTTCATCTGCAAGCCTGGAACTGCAAGCGTTGTCACACAGAGCGCCACCATTTTGCAGACCTCTGCTTGAGTCCCGAGAACCTGAGGCTATGATTGGCTGCTGGAGCCGCGGGGGTAACCATGGTGACAGGAGGCGGGGCTGCGGCGGACCGCGGGCCCTAACAGACTGTAGCGGGGGTGTCCCCGCGAGAGGCCGGCGGGCGCGGGGCCCAGCCGGGAGCCTCAGCCCTGGCCTCTCGCGATCGCCGGGCGGGGCGCGGGCGCGGCCTCCTGCGGGGCCTTGATGCGGTTGAGGCGGCGCGGGCCAGAGCGGAGCCGGGCCCTGCGGCGGGCACGGTAGGAGGCTGCGGCGGGGCCGCAGGCCCGGGCCGGTGACAGGGGCGCCCCGACGATGGACGCCATCGAAGAAGAGAGCTTCGCGCTGTCCTTGTGAGTGACGCCTGCTGGGTCGGGCGCGGGCCAGGCGGGCCGGGCAGGCCGGGGCCGGGGCTCCGCTCCAGCGGGGCGTTTCCCCACCCGCGGCCTCCGCGGGGCTGTGTCACCGTTTACCAGCGCTTCCATCACAATCCTCTGGCCTCAATCTTGGCCGTCAGTAAAACCTAGAGGGCTTGAGCTGCCCAGAGCTGGCGGCGGCCTTACCGCCGTCTCAGGCCACTCGTGATCCAATTACCCTCTGGGCCCGTGCTCCTCCGGTGGTCACCCTCACCAGCAGATACACCTGTCTGGCGTTAAGAGCCAGTATGCGGTGAGTAGATCCCGCGGGTAATACATGCAGAAGTCAGAGGATGTGCCACGCCAGCCTCAGCTCCCCACATCCATATTGTTTGCTGCTTTTGTGATCGCCTTACCTAGGGTTCGGGCACGGATGTTTTTCTGTATTTAGAATTTCTAGACTAGACAGTAATCCTTGACTGCTGAAATTGAGTGCCGTGAGGTTCATCTTGCGATTCTTTTTATGCACGTTGGAAATTTTACATTATAAACGCTTTGTTGTTGTGATTGCCTAGTATGCTCAAGCAAGGCCTTGGGTTCAATCCCCACAGAAAACATAAATTCAACTTCAAAAATAATTATTTGGTCCGGCACCTATTCCTCATGTGTTTTTCAGCTCCTCCGCCTCTGATGCAGAATTTGATGCTGTAGTTGGGTGTTTGGAAGACATTATTATGGGTAAGTTTCTACACCACTAAGCGATCCCTCTAGTCCCTTAATTCTTATGTAGATAGACCCTTGCTTTAGAACAATATTTTAAATGTATTCGTTTATGGTGATTGGGTGTGTGTGTGGGGGGGGGGGTGTTCCTAGGCCACTGCGCACAAGTGGCGGTCAGAGGACAACTTTGTAGAGTTGATTCTCTCCTTCCGCCTTGATGTGGGTTTTGAGGGTTGAAGTCGGGTTGTCAGGCTTGTCTAGCAGTGCCCTTAGCCCCTGAACCACCTCAACAGCCCAAACCTTTGCTTATAAGAGCATGCAAAGAAATACATTTGAGGAGTTAATTTTTAAAACACAGAACATCCAGGTACACCAAAATTTTAACACAGCACAACATAATAGTAAGCTAGCCATACTAAGACTTGTTGTCTTAATGGGCCTCAGTCAACAGTTTGTGTGTAGCAGGGTAAAGGTTGTGATATGGGCCTCAGTCATCTATGTAGCAGACTGGGAGCTGGGTCTCTGCACCCCGCTCCAGGGCCTAGTGAGTTTAGCTGGTCTGAGAAGGGACAGGAGGTGGATGGCCCACCATCTGTTGTAGAGGGGTGGATGTGGTCCCCAAGCCTTGTGTGCTGGAGGTTGGTACCCAGTATGGTAGGTGATGGGAGCACTAAGAGTTGGGGCCTGGTAGGAGGTGGGTGGACATGCTTGCTGCCATGGCCTAGATCTTGTGGGACCTTGGTCAGTTCTCCATAGGAGGTTGTTATGGAAGAGTAAGCCCAGCCCCTTCCAGCTTTCAGGCTTCCTGTCTTTCTGTGTGAACTTTGTGGTGTCATCAGCCAGAGCTGGTGGCATGCTATGGGGACTTTCAGCCTCTAGACCTGTGGGCTAAATAAATATCCTTTCCTTATCAAAAACAATTGTCTTAGAAACAAGTAGGGTCAGCGGGTAGAGACTCTCACCAGCAGGCCTGACAATGCTAGTTCAATCCCCGGGATCTACAAAATAGAACTGGCTCCCAAAGGCTGTCTTCAGACATCCACACACAGGCTGTAGCAGGCACGTGCCTATGCGCAAACTAAATAAATAGAAATATAGTTAAAATTAAGAAAGCCGAAACCTGGGATATGACACGCCTCTATAATCTCAGCACAGGCAGGCAGAGGCAAGAGGTTTGGGGGAGTTCAGGTCCTGGCTTTCTCCAGTAACGGCCATTGATTGATTCAAGGCCTCAGAGGAGACAAATTCAGAAGATCAGTCACCTGGTAGGTAGGACAGAGCTCTTGGCAAGACTTCAGATAATACTGGCTGACTTTATCTTACATATGCAACAAGAGCGATTTTGAGTCATTTTGAGCTTTAACATTTCCTTCCTTCCTTTCTTTTTTTTTTTTTTTTTTTTTTTTTGAGACAGTGTTTTTCTGTGGCTTTGGAGTCTGTCCTAGAACTTGCTCTTGTAGACCAGGCTGGCCTCGAACTCACAGAGATCCTTCTGCCTCTGCTCCCGAGTGCTGGGATTAAAGGTGTGCGCCACCACTGCCCGGCGAGCTTTAACATTTTCATGCAGAACAGAACATAACTCATAACCCTATGCAACACTTGACCAAGCAAAAACAAGGTGTCAAATCTCCTTGGATCACTTTATTTTCTTTTTTAGTTGCTATTGCCTTTAGTTTTCGTTGTTATTGTTGTTGTTTTTGAGACAGGATTTCTCTGTGTAGCCCTGACTGTTCTTGAACTAACTCCGTAGACTAGGCTAGCCTTCAACTCAGAGATCCATCTACCTGGGATTTAAAGGTATGAGCCACTACAGATGACTTGGATCCCTCTGTTTTCTTGATGTGTTTTTTGTTTGGTTCTGTGTTGAGAGCGTTGTTTTTAGGGTCTCATGTGCAGGCCAGCCTTGCTCTTCCCTCCTCCTGCCTTCCTGGTGCTAGGGTTGCAGGCAGGAGCCAATGCACCCTCCTATTTCCTATTTCCTTGCACTCTTGGTTCCTATTTCTGGATACCTTTAGGCATATGTCTATTCTACTAAGTAACCAGAAAGTAGTAATAAATCCAAAACTGAAGAAAACTAGGAAGGAACTAAGTTGGACAAAGTTTTCATAGTTTATCATTTTTCCCACAATTAAGAGAAGACCCTGTTGTCTGAATTTTGGTGTGTGTCTTAACCCAGATTAGTCTGGAAAACCAGTAACAACACTTTTGAACCTTCACATCCCATGTCTCAGCAGAAACAAACTCCCGAGGAGTTTTGAGTTGTTTTGCCCACCGTGGATATCCTCCTATTGTGGAGAAATGGGCTTCTTTAGGTCTGGGTCACTTTTGAAGGTTTCCCTGTTATAGAAAGGCTAATCAGTTCCATTGTCAGAATCCCTACACTCTGACCTCAAGTGTTTGCTGTAAATCTGTACCTGGACTCTCCTGAATTCCACCCCGTGAGCCCCTGTGACAGACAGACAGTTGAGGAGATTAGGGTCTGCAGAAATAAGGCTACTTATCTAAGGTCACACAGAGTTTACTGCTGAGGTAGGGTTTGACCCAAGTAGTGGCCTCTTGCAGGCCCCAGCCTTTAACCCACTGTATGGTCTTCACTACTTCTTCTAAAATGATAGTAAAATGGGAGAAGGGGAGCAGCAAAATGGCTTTCAAGCCTACAGTCCAGGTTCAGTCTGAGGAGAGTCAACACCCAATCTCTAGGTGGGTGTCATGGCACATGCCATCAATTCCAGTACTCAGGAGGCAGGGCAAGTGGATTGTTGTGAGTTCCAGGCCAGTCAGGGTTACTCAGTGAGACCCTGTTTCAAAATAAATATGTAGCTTAAATTTTTTTTAAAAAAAAAAAATTTAGGGCTGGAGAGAGGGCTCAGAGGTTAGGAGCACTAGCTGCATTTCCAGAGGTCCTGAGTTCAATTCCCAGCAACCACATGGTGGCTCACAACCATCTATAATGAGATCTGGTGCCCTCTTCTGACATGAAAGCAGAACATTGTATATATAATAAATGAATAAATCTTTTAAATAAAATAAAAATTTTAAAAAATGAGGGCCAATGAGATGGCAACACTTGCTGCCAAGCCTGATGACCTGAGTTCAATTCCCAAGACTAGTGGTGGGCAGTAGAAGGGAAGAGCCTTCTCCTACAGGTTTTTCTCTGACCTCCTCCCTTACACCATGAAATGCCTATGCACATGCACACATAAAAATAAATAAATAAAAATGTCACTTAATAGTAAAAAATTTAAATAGGAGAGATGGAGCTTCTTGTCATTAAAGTCTCCCAATTTGAGAACTGACCTTTGGTGTTCACAATAAATTTATGTGTGAAAGAGAGTTCTTGGTGAGCATTTAGTGTGAGGGGCATTCACAAGTTATTCTGTTTGGATATATTAGGGCATATACCTCTTTTTTATTTTTTAAAATAATTTATTTTTGTTTATGTATATGAGTGTTCTGTCTTTATAGTCCTCTGCTCAACAGAGGAGGGCATTGGACCCCATTATAGATGGTTGTAAGCCACCATGTGGTTGCTGGGAATTGAATTCAGGACCTCTGGAAGAAGTTAAGAGGTTAAGAGACATTCTTCCTAACTACTGAGCCATCTCTCCAGCACGGTTTTTTTGTTTTGTTTTGATTTTGTTTTTTGTTTCTCTAGACAGGGTTTGTGTAGTCGTGGCTACCCTGGAACTCGCTCTGTAGACTAGGCTGGCTTAGAACTCAGAGATTTGCCTGCCTCTGCCACCCAAGTGCTGGGATTAAAGGTGTGTGCCAATACTGCCCAGCTTTGATTGTGGATAATTTTCTTGATTTGTGACCTCAGCACCCAGAGACAGGAGGATGGCTACAAATTCAAGACCAGCCTGTCTACAAAGTGAATTCCAGGCCAGCCAAGAATATATATCTGTGGAGCCCTTATCTCAGAAAGCTAAAAAAATAAAATATTGAAAAGCAATGTGAGCACACTTACAAGCCAGCAAATTGCATATTTTGAAAAGGTTGAAGTTTTAAATTTTAGGTATACCTTATTAAATTTTTAATTAGATTTTGTATTTATTATTTTATTATTTATTTCTGAGTGTTTCGCTTGAATGGATGTGTGTCTGATGCCTGTGGGGGGCAGACAAGGGCAGCAGACCTCTTGGGACCCGAGTTTGGCTGTGAGCTGCAATGCGGCTGCTGGAAAAGCAGCTGTAGCCTTGTACCTCATTACAAAGAATGAACTTCCCTGTGTCAGATGACGAGTTCCAGTTACTGCAGAGGAACTTCATGGACAAGTACTACCAGGAGTTTGAAGACACAGAAGAGAATAAACTCACCTATACCCCCATTTTTAATGAATATGTAAGTAGATCTGTCTCTCCTACCAGAAGATTAGAGCTTCTTTAAAATTTGAACTTATATCCATTATGTATAATTAATATATATCTTCAAGAAGCTTGAATTAGTATCAAAAGGTGTTATAAAGCTTGGTGGAACATGTAAATCAGCACTAAGGAGGCTGAGACAGGAGGATGGCTGCAAGCTATAAGCCTGCCTGGGCTACCTAGTGAATTTTAAGTCAGCTTAGATTGTTTAGCAAGATTATTTCTTTAAAAAAAAAAAAAAGTTGGAATTGGTTTACTTTTTACATATGCCAACACTGCCAAGAGCAGTGCTGATTACATCCGGATTAGATCATTTCCTTTTGCCAGATCTTGGAGCTATTTTCTAAAAGGCACTCATGAAGTATTTGATGAGCTTGCAACTTCTTGACTAAAACAAATTTGACTTTACCATAATCTTGTCTCCAGTTGGGATACTTTGCATTTGTGTGCTGTGAAAAATAAGCCAGCAAGAGGTGGAGAACTGATTCCATAGAAATTGTCCTTTGATGTCCACATGCACATTGTAGCACATGCATGCCCCCTCACACATACATCATACACCCAGTAATGATAAATTAAATTAAAAAAACACGGGGCTGGACAGATGGCTTCCAGAGGACTGCAAATTGATTCCAACAGCTCATCCAGTGGCTAACAACTACCTATAACTCTAGTTCTAGAAGATCCGACACCTTCCTCTGGCTTCTGCAGCCGTTTGCACTGATATCAAATATGCAGTCACATCACACACGTACGCACACACGCTCACATGCACACATGATCTCAAGTGATGACTGCCAAGGACAGATCTAGGCTCTGCAAAGTTTCCCTTCTTCCCAGAGGGCCCACAAATTGCTGTTTCCACCGTTGCAGATTTCCCTGGTAGAGAAGTACATTGAAGAGCAGCTGCTGGAGCGTATCCCAGGCTTCAACATGGCGGCTTTCACAACCACACTGCAGTGAGTTGAGCTCGTCTCTGATTCTGTGCTCCCCCTCTTCCTCCTGAGACTGAAGAAAACCCACTCTCCTTTTCTTCACTGAGATTTCTGGGTGGCTGGGCCCTGAGTGGGAGGCCCTCTACGCCTTTGCAAGGCATTAGATTAATTTATTCACTTTTGAAATTATGTGTATGTGTGTGAGCCTGCATGAGTTTATGTGCACCATGTGTGTGCAGGAGCATACAGAAGCCAGAAGAGGGTTTTAGATCCTCTAGAGCTGGAAATTCAGGCAATTGTGAGTGACCACATGCATCACAGGAATAATCCTGGGTCCTCTGCAAGAGCATCAAGTGCTGTTAACCACTGAGCCATCTCTCCTGCCCCTACTATATCTATCTATCTATCTATCTATCTATCATCTATCTATCTATCTATCTATCTATCTATCTATCTATCTAGGGTTTTTGTTTATTTGCTTTGAGACAGGGTCTTTTATAGCCAAGGCTGATTACAAGCCTCATCCTTCTGCCTCCGCCCAGGTGCTGACAGGCATGCCCCACTGTGCCTGACTTGTGTACCTTGAAAGGAATCTGTCTTCCTGTTGATTCACAAAGCCAACCCTCTGTCCTTTTCAGACACCATAAGGATGAAGTGGCTGGTGACATCTTTGACATGCTGCTCACATTCACGGACTTTCTGGCTTTCAAGGAGATGTTCCTGTACTACAGAGCGGTAAGTTATGAGTGCTCCCCTACTTAGCCTCAGCAAGCCACACAGAGATCAAGAGGTAGAGCTGCAGACAGCCTGCCCTGTGCCTTCTATCTTTTGTCCCCTGCTTAAAATGGCTAGTATTAGTTTGTTCATTAGCTTTTGAGGAATAAATAGAAGCTGCTGCTCCGTGCCAGCCAGGACCTCTCTATGTCTTCATGAAACTCAGTGTTCCCAACAAAGAGTAAATCTCATTCTGTCACTTTACTGTGCAGACTCCTTTAAATAAGAAAAAAACAGTTTCAAGCAATAAGCAGCTGCCATACTTGCTTGTGTGTGTACTGAGACAGAGTCTTGCTGTATAGCCTGGAATTTGCTATGTAGACCAAGCCGGCCAAACTCAGAGATCCTCCTGCCTCAAGTCTCCTGAGTACTAGAATTAAATTAAAGGCATGACGCTATGCCCATTCCCACTTAGTCTTTTATTTCTTTTTTAAAACAGGGTTTCTGTGTATTCCTGGTTGTCCTAGAACTCACTCTGTAGACCAGGCTGACCTTGACCTCAGAGATCCACCTCCCTCTACCTCCCAAATGCTGGAATTAAAGGTGTGCACCACCACTACCCAGCTAGTCAATGATTTATAAACTTTATTATTTTTTTTAAATATTTATTTATTTATTATGTATACAATATTCTGTCTGTGTGTATGACCGCAGGCCAGAAGAGGGCACCAGACCCCATTACAGATGGTTGTGAGCCACCATGTGGTTGCTGGGAATTGAACTCAGGACCTTTGGAAGAGCAGGCAAATGCTCTTAACCTCTGAGCCATCTCTCCAGCCCCACTTTATTATTTTTTTATGTATATAAGTGTCTGCCTGTATGTATGTCAGTGCACCACATGTATACCTGGTGCCCATGGAAATCAGAAGATGGGGTAGGATCCCTGGGACTGGAGTTATAGACAGTTATGTGCTAAGATGGTGGGAATCAAATCCAGGTCCTCTGGAAGAGCAGCCAGTGCTTTTTACCACCAAACCATATCTCCAGCCCCAAGAAAGTCTCCCTCCCCTTCCCCGCAGCATATCTAAGGCCATAATTAAGAAAAACTGGAAATAACCTGTTGCCTTGTCCCTCCCTGTGTGTTCCTTGAGAGCTCACACACCTACCCTGCTGTCCTTACTTCCTAACCATGGTGACTCCTGGGTTAGGAAAGCTCTTTCCATTGCTGACACCTTGAAGTTCTCTGCTTCTGCCTGTAGGAAAAGGAAGGCCGAGGACTGGACTTAAGCAGTGGCTTGGTCGTGACTTCTCTGTGCAAGTCGTCTTTTACAGCAGCTTCCCAGAACAACCTGCGGCACTAGGTTCCACCTGCAGACCAGCTCAGAAATGGAAAGACCAACTGTGCCACAGCCCTTCATTCCTATGAAGTATTGAGTCCTGGAAAACATGACTGACCCTCCTAGCCGTTGTCCAGAAACAACTTGTAGTCAGTAACCTCGTGTTCATCCTCCTGTCCCAATGCAGGCCCCTCCAGGGCCTTCGCCAGCAATGCAGTAGTGTAGTGTGTCAGCAGTGTGGACAACACACCATCGTGAGCCCTTCATCCCAGCAGGCTTTACACGAGTCCTTGTGCACCCACAACTATTTTTACATGGATCATTCTGTCCTCATTGTCAGTGGGGTTTTCGTTTGGGAGTGTTTATCTAGGGAGTTACTGGGGCCAGCTGCCTGTCTGGGCTTCTGAATCTCCTGTGATCACAGCTTGAGCGGCTGCAGGAATCGACTAAGAGAGATGTCCTCTACCCACAAGTGAAAAGGAGCTCCCCATCTTACATTAGCAGTCCTTTGAGCAGCAAATGCTGCTGCTCTTGCTGTAGTCCTATTGTTTCTTTTAAGTCTCTAAGCATTATTTTCAAGAAACATATTTTTATAGATGAAAACTCAGGCTAACCTAGTGAGTATGATCTTGGAATGCCCAAGATCAACCACTTAAAAGATCAAAGTATTATATGCTGTGTGCTTTTTAGTTGTGAGTGCAAATCTGCTTTCTGATTAGTGCCCTTCTTGGGCACCATTGCAAGCAGCCTGTATGCTAGAAATAGGTTGCAGCTGTCAGGACAGCATGCTAAGTGTGCCCATGCATGCTTGTCTGCAGTCCCATCACAACAGTGTGCTTGCGCATGCTTGTCTGCAGTCCCGTCACGACAGTGTGCTAAATATTTGTGCATGCTTGTCTGCAGTCCCTTCATGACAGTGTGGTAGTTGTGCTTGCGCATGCTTGTCTGCAGTCCCGTCACGACAGTGTGCTAAGTGTGCTTGCGCATGCTTGCCTGCAGTCCACTGTGTATGCCAATGAGCTGGTTTTCTGTTGGGAGAGTAGGGACTCTGCAATTTGTTCCCAACAATCTTTCCTGCCAAGTTAATGCTCCCCTGATCCAGCTCAGCCTGGGGGGAGAGGCAGTGCAGTAGACAGTTTTTGTGGTCACCTGTCATCTTTGGTTTACTGTCACCAACCAGAAAACGTGTGTCACATCTCTAGAAAGAAGAAAACAGTTTGATTCCTAATGTATGCTTTTGGCTTTAACTTTTATAGTAAAAATAAGAATCCACACTGACTTTCCATGTGACCATTCTGACTTTACAGGATGTAAACCAAGCGCTGTGTTTTTTCTGTAGCAATGTGTGACTTAGTGCTTTTGTAAAACGAGTAAAATTTGAGGTGTTTGGCAAGAGTAATCATTCTACGTGCATTGTCCACTTTAATGTAACTACTGTCTTCCGGTTATTGTTGCTTTGGTCTTCTGACATCAAAGGCCCTTGTGGAGCCAGCTCTGTAAATGTCACCATGTCTCAGGCTAGCTTTCCCTTCCTGTTTCTTTTGGGAGCAGAAGTGCTCACCGCAGGCAGCGTGCTGAAAGCACTTGCTAAGGTTTGTTGGCCAGCCTGCCTGGTTGAAAAAAGCAATTGAACAAATAGGCAAATTACTGAAGGTCTCGGTGGTTAAGAGCACTTGCTGTTCTTACAGAGGACCCTGGTTTGTTCCACATGGCAGCTCACACTAAGTCCAGATTGAGGTAATCCAATGACCTCTTCTGGCCTCCTCAGGCACCCATATGGTACATATACATACATGTAGGCAAACACTCATATATGAAATGAAATAAAAAATAATAAATCTTAAAAAAAAAAGGAAGATCTAGAAGGCAGGCAGACTGCAAGCTTGCTGGTTTTGTGTCTTGGTCCACGAACTTGGGCTGATGCTGGATGCGTCCTTGAATGATGCTGGATCTGACTGAGGGCAGGGAAGCTCACAGTCTGGCCCATTCTAGCCCAGCATGGGAGGCTGTCTTCTTCCTCACTCATCCACAGGGAAGCCACAGTGGTGCCTCCCTGAGCAGCAGAACCTAGAATGTCTCCCCTACAAAGGCTGTGTTGGGCTATGAGATACCCAATAGGACAGTGAACTCTCTGACTTACTAGGATTTCACTTTTCTTTAAGCCTCAAATGGGCAGCTCCTCCTTCAACCAAGCTTTCCTTAGGGCTTTTTCTTGGGACAGGGGGACCTCATTAACGCTGGAGAGTGAAGTGGACACTGAATCTGTAGAGTAACCATGACAACAAGTGTGAGTTGGGACTGAGAGCCAGACTTGATTCTCCTGTAACACAGTAACAAAGCCCCAAGTACTTGATTCTAATTATATCTTAATTGTTGCTGGTTTTTTCTTAAAGGACCAAAAAGTCAATTCTTAATAAACAGCTAAGGCCATGAATAACACCTTTCCAAACAGACAATTTTTATTTAAATTGTAAAAAATAGTAATTCCAAACAAGAGTCTCCACCAACCCCGTGACAACTCACCAGAGAAGGCCCTGCTTCCTCTTCCCCTCCTTGAAGTACCCTGTGCTTAATCAACAGCCCGGGGCAGCACCCTGCACTGCTGCTAGCTTTTCCAAAGAGGGAGAACAGGGCAAGGCTCACCACCATTGGAAATTGCCTGAGACCAACTGAAAGAGTCCAGTCTGAAATCCCAACTGTTCCTATGAAAGTCCCTCTACCGGTGACACATTGGCTTGGGGCAGGAGCAGGGAAGCTGGGACCAGAACAGCCTGTGGGCTCACTTAGCTTCTCCGGCAACAAAGACAATCTGTCGCTTGTTAGGCTTATACTGTGGCAGGTTGGAGGCTAAAGGTCTGTTAGTGCATTTAGTGCTGGGTGAGAAGGGTGGCCCAGCCTGGGATACTGAAGTCCTCTGGTGGCAAGGCAGAGCCATGAGAGCCCAGATCCCCCGTCACTTTCTGCTGAATAAGGGGGGTGGGGAGGATGTCCCCACTGCTGGTTCTTGGCAGCCCTTCTGTGCCTGCTTGGGCCTGTTCCTCGGGTGTACTGGAGAGCTTGAGTCTAGTAAGACTGGGGGTGACCCTGTGCTAAGACCCAGCCGCAGCTCAGGCCATAGCATGGCTGGTCTAAGAGTAGCCCCCGGCCATCTGACTCGTAGCCGCGTTGCTGCCCACTCCTCGCCAGGCCTGGAAGCTGAAGAAAGCACTCACTCCATAGGCAATCATCACCAGGCAAGCAAAAAACTGGCAGGAAAGAAGAAAAGGGGCCAAGGTGGTCAGTCAGAGAGAGCAAGGGAACCATATGTGGTCAGCGACAGCAGACCAAGTGGTCTCCTTAGGTGGACTTGGGGATAAATCTTGGGTCAATCAGAACCATTTGTTCTGGCAGCCACACCCCTTATGCCCAGCTACACACACCACACAGCTGGCATTATGTTCCAAGGGTCTGGGCAACGGAACCACACAGGCCAGACATGTCAGGTGGTACCAGGGGCAACCAAGAGTGTCCAACTGCTCAGTGTAACAGTGACTATGGGGTAACTTCACACACTTCACAGGGACTTAATGTCCACAGGATACATTCAGGGCTGGGGCAGGTGGATCTCTGTGAGTTTGAGGCCAGCCTGGTCTACAAGAGCTAGTTCCAGGACAGGAACCAAAGCTACAGAGAAAACTTGTCTTGAAAACAAACAAACAAAAACCATTCATGGCTAGGGCTCAGAAGTAGAGTGTTTGCCCAGCCTCACAAGGCCCTGTGAGGTTCTAGGCCCAGAATTGAAAACATAATAACAGTAACAATACTCAAAAGGAATTTCCTGAACCAGTTCATACTCTGTATGCTGACCTGTGTTTTCTGCAGCTTAGACTCAGTTCCCAAGAGTGAGCTCACTAAATTTTTTTTTTGGGGGGGGGGGTTTGAGACAGGGATTCTCTGTAGCTTTGGAGCCTGTCCTGGAACTAGCTCTTGTAGACCAGGCTGGCCTCAAACTCGCAGAGATCCACCTGCCTCTGCCTCCCGAGTGCTGGGATTAAAGGCGTGCGCCACCAGCGCCCAGCGAGTTCACTAATTTTAAAACCTCTCTTAACTGGGAAGAGGGAAGACACCAAGGGCTGCCCTGTCCTGGACATGACCACAACTCCGATTTCCTTGTCTGAAAAAGAACCAATGGGCTCCAACTCTAGGGCAGTGTACAGGGCCTTGTGGGCAGAGTGCGAATGGCCGTCTGACACAGCCTGAGTCTAGACTTTCTGTAAGAGAATACAAGTCAAAACTGCAGACAGAACGTAGTGATTAACAGCCACCCCAGGTGACGTGAAGCAAAACGAGTGTGGCTCAGCAATGATCCCAGGTGTCCAGGTCCCTAAGGAAAACTGAGTGGCACTGAGCGTCCAGGAACCTGTGAGCACACAGGCCTGGGCTGGAGGATCCCCTGCAGAAGGCTGGAGCCTCAGCCTCGGGAGCATACTTACAGAGGCAGCCGAGCGCTGGTTATACGGCCGGGAGCCCTTCAGGGATGTCAGATCGACCGCTGAGGCACAAGTGATAAAGGCAGTAATATAGAGAACCGTGGCGGCGACGAAGAAGACCATCAACTGTGGGGCAAGGGAAAGCAGCCGTAAAACATCCACAGGGAGTATCCCCACCCCAGGACAGTGCCAGGCTACCAGGCCACTCCTCTGCCATGGTAACAAGCCACTCACCTCTAACCAGCTAAAGAAAAGCAGGCCACTCAATACATGGCACACGGCCATAACCACACCCTCCTGTGACCACATCAGCACTTGGCCTTGCAGCACATCCCTCTCACCATCAATGCGAAAAATCCATGACTCCCCTTTGGCATTATCCTCAACTCAGGGAATCGTACATAACACCAAGGAGACTGGGCGTGAGTCTCACTGGTAAAGCATTTATCCCGCCTTCGTGAGGTCCTGAGTTTGACCCCTAGCACCATCAAAACAACAAACAAATACCTCCCCTTGAGGCTGATGCTGGACAGTGGCAGTTCCCCAGGACCAGGTACGTGTGAGGTTTCTGGAACCTTCCTCGCCCAGTTCACTAGTCTACCTTGCCTGGCCCTTTCAAGGATTGGTGGTCTCTATACCAGAGTTGCGGGATCATCACCCAGCTCCTCTCCCAGCTCAGCCCTCCCTGCCTGGCACAGAAACAGAACCCAGCTGGCCTCCTTCATGGAGCGCTGTACTGGAACCCCATTCTGGCCTCAGAGACAAGTCTCCTGCCGTGTAGGATTCTTCCTTTGGGGCCCAGGGATATTCAGAGGGAGTCTGACCCTTAGGAGTCCAGCCGCCACCACCTCAATCCCAAATCATGTCCCCAAGTACAGTGACCACTGCATACCCTGCCAGGCTCTGGCCAGTGATACAAGATCTAACAAACCCATTCTGTCTCAGCATGACTCACGTTTCCTCTGGTTAAACAGGCATTGAATTGTACACAATCGCCGCCTAGTCCCAGCCTCGCTTGCATTACAATCATGTGCCTCTGTGCTCACTGAAAGCCTCAGACCCAGCTGCATGGGTGTTCCGGGTTCCAGAAAGAAAAAAAAAACGAACCATTTTCTGTGTCTGGCCAGGGTGCTTCCTCCAGTCAGAGGAGACCAGCCTGAGATAAACCTGAGGCACCCATCCTCTCCAGGGCTGCAAGGCCTCCTGGAGACACTCTGACCACCCTCAAAAAGGTACAGTATCTGCAAGGGCATCTTACAGACCCACTCAACAGCCCCTTGCTGCTGGTCCCTTCCCAGGGCAAAGTAGGGCATCTACTTAGATCATAAATGTGTCTTTCCACCCCAGCTCTTCAGGTAGTGAAGAGGCAAGAGGATCATGACCAGCCCCCCTCCACTTCACATTTATGGAAGGTCAAGGATCACTCACAGGCAAGAGGGCTTAGCCTGGAGCCAGACTCACCACCAATGGCCAGGGCACCATGTACAACTTCATGTGCAGCTGAAACAGGTAGATGATGAAGAAGACGATTGTCAAAAGCCAGAGGAAGACAGCGACAAACATGACCCAGCCATAGGCAGGGTACAGGTGGTACGGCGTATCAGCAATCAGGGCCCATACCAACAAACCCAGCACCTGTGGAAAAAACAGGAGCGTCTCAGAGCCCCATAGCTCTGGCCGGAGGCCCAGGCCTCCTTTCTTGTTAACTCAAACAAATCTTGGGCTGCTAGCAAAATGGCTCAAACAGTAAAATGCTTGCCACAAGCCTGGCAACCCAAGCTCGGTGCCTACAGCTCAAGGGCGTAAGGAGAGAACTGGCTATCAAAAGTTGCCCACTGACCTCCACTCACGTGTTGAAAAAGCTTTTTTCAAAGAAACCTTGACTTGCCTCCTGCTGTACACCTCTGTGCTGGGGATCTTGACTGGCCGCTCCTCTGCTTCCTCAATCACCGCTGTGCTGTGACAGAAGGCCCTTCCAAGTCCCCAGACACTGCCATCCATGTGGGAACAGTGTCTCCCATAGAGTGTGTGGTCTTTTACACCACTGCTCACCACAACAGTACAGGACCTCCGCTTTGTAACAAACAAGGGCACGGAAGCCAATACCTGTAACCCCAACACCGGAGGAAAATGCAGGAGACTTGAGTTCAAGGCCAACATCTACCTAGTGAGTTATAGGCCAGCCTGTAACCCAGCTCAAAACAAAACCTCTGTCTAAAAAGGGGGGTGGGGAGCTTTGAGAAGGCTCAGCTGGAAACTGTAGCTGAGCTCACCTCCAGAACCCACAGTGGAAGGGGAGTGCTCACTCATTCCCAAAGGTTGTCCTCTGGGGGGCCGATGAGATGGATAAATTTGCCTACTGGCAGATAAATTTGCCTACTGCTAGGCTTGACGGCCTACGGTAAACTCTCAGCTTCCAGGCTCACACACACGTATACACTAAAATGTTAAAGTTTAAAAACTTTGGGGGTTGTTCTTTTGATTTTGTTTTGTTTTGTTTTTGTTTTTGAGACAGGACCTTATTCTAAATCCCTGGCTGGCCTGGAACTCACCAATTTCCTCCTGCCACTGCCTCCTGAATGCTGGGGTTAAAGGCATAAGCTACCGGGCCTGGCTTTAAATAAACTTTTAAATGAAAAAAGGGAGGCAGAGGCAGGTGAATCCCTGTGAGTTTGAGGCCAGTCTGGTCTACAAGAGCGAGTTCCAGGACAGCTAGGACTATTACACAGGGAAACCCTGTCTCGCAAAGCCAAAAAGAAAGAGAGAGAGAGAGAGAGAGAGAGAGAGAGAGAGAGAGAGGGAGAAAGAAAGAAGAAAAGAGCATGAGAGATGGCCTAGGGGGTAAAGGCACTTGCCACCAAGCCTATGTTTGGATCCTGGGACCCACATGGTAGAGAGAACCAACCCCTGCAAGTTGTCATCTGATACAAGCATGTGTACATAAGTGTATGCACATACGATAAATAGTGTGTGCACATAAGATAAATAAATAACTGTAATAAAAAGTAGTCTCTGGACAAAGAAAAAAAAATCCCATTCCCAGGACATCCTCCATACCAATGGGAACAGTCTCTGTGTGCTTTTCTTGGCTCAGTAGAGCAGAGACTGTCTCCAGGGTTCTGAGTCCTCCAGCCTAATGCTCCTCCCCCTCCACCGGCCCTAACTCCCAGTTGTCTCCCCTACAGGTGTTGCCATCCGACTGCCCGTTACACTGTTCCCCCGTAGCTGGACATCCCTGACTGTGCATGCTGAAGCTAACAGAATGGACTTTGTTGAAAAACTGTTTCCCTTCCCGCCTGTGTAACTTTCCCCTCACAGCTGGTCTGGGCTTCTCACCTCATTTGATTTCTTTTTGTTTTGTTTTAGTGTTTCTTTACTTGTTTGTTTGTTTTACAGTCTTCAACTCACAGAGACCCACCTGCCTCTGCCTCCTGAATGCTGGATTAAAGGTGTGCCACCACCACCGAGCCTAATTAATTTATTTTTTATTTTATGTGTGTGCATTCGCCTGCATGTCTATCAGTGTGAAGGTGTTAGATCACCTGAAACTGGAATTACAGGTGTTATGTGCTGCCATGTGGGTGCTGGGAGTTGAAAATGGGCCCTCTGGAAGAGCAGCCAAGGCTCTTAACCGCCAAACCCCCTTCATTTATAATAGTGCAGGGACCACACCCACCTCAGGCAGCTCCTCAAAGTTGGAAGTTCAGTTTTACCCAGGGGCCTGTGTTTCCTTCCCCTGGAGTCCCTACATAGGCACCAAACCCAGAGAGGTCCACACACAGACTTTTTGTAGGGCGCAGTCCAAGGAGCCTGGGGGAGGCCCAAGGGAAGTATCACGCCATGGCTGTCCTCGGCCTCCCCAGCCCCTTTGCTGGCCGAGGATCTCTAGGTTGGGGAACACGAACTCCTGTCTGGAACTCTGGGTATAGAAGTCTACTGTGGCTCTGGAGAAAGAGGCTCCTTTGCTAAGACACAGGAGGGTTGTTCCTCCTTCTGCCTGCACACATGGAAACTAGTGGCTCCGGTCCAAGGGCGAGACCACTTTTGGTCAGATATTAGGAGCAACACTGTACTCTGGAGGCTGGTCTTTGGGAACAAGTCCCTGCCCCTGGCTATCCACTTTGCTGACAGGCCACTTGCAAGTTCCCAGGCACCTAAAGAGAGGTCCTCACCAGAGGGTTCAGGACCCAAAGTTGGGGGCCCTGCCAGCCACCTCCTTCTAAAACACCCCACCAAGATCTATCTCAGGGAAGTTTCTTTTTGGTTTGGAATACGCATTTGCAGGGTAAGGACAGATTCTGCTCTCCCAGCTGGTGTGAGCCCCAGACACCGCATGTCACAGAGCATCCTCCCATCTGTTCTTGCTTCTGACCCTCACAAGCAGGCCCGGGTGTTGGCCCCTGTGCCCACTTTACAGCAAGAAGAGGGACAGAATAGCAGGGCCTTCCTAGCCTGTGGTCACTTGTCAAACTGACAAAGCCCTCGTTGTACTACAACAAGGGCCAGGGAGAGAGCTCAGTAGCTGAAGGCACTTGCCACCAAGTCCGACCACCTGAGTTAGATCTTCAGAACCCACATGGTGGGGGAGAACTGACCTGAAGTTGTCCTCTGACCACCACATACGCACTTTGGTGTGTCCATGCATGCCCCCCCCACACACACACACAGGACAAGATATCTTGGACTAGGCTCCACACACCTTCTTCCCTCTCTTCCTTCCTGTTTCTCCCCCGACCCTGCTTCTCTCTTTCTTGGCAAGCTCTCATTAGTCCAGAGAGACCCTGAACCCCTACTTCTGCTTCCCAAGTACTGATATCACAAGCATGTGGCACCTCACCTGGCCCCCACACACCCTTTACCCCCCAACCCCAAATCACTGTGCCTGAAACAGACACACTAGAAAGGCCACAAAGCCCCAGAGCTGGGTGAGGTCTTTTCCATCAGGAGAATGGAGACTCCTTGGAATACAAGCTCAGGCAGCTTCCCGGGTAAGAAGCAGGAAGGTGAGCCTGCTAGGGCTGTCCGCTCTTATATGAAGTAGGTTCTAGGTCCCTCACCCTGCCGCTGGGTTGTGTGGTTCCTACTATCTGAAAGGAAGTTAGAGAAGGCATCCGAATGACAATCGAGAAAAGGCCATGTTTACACGCGTGCCCTCTTCTCTCCAAGCCATCTTGCCAGGTTCCCACAAGTATTCAGGAGACATACCACGCACTGTAGATAAAGGGTGGGTGAGCCTGGAACCCCACTCTGCCTTGACAGAGCTGTGACAAAGGAGTTGCTGGGGTGGGAGAGGTGGATAAAGCAAAAATGTGTCAGCCCCTACCAAGGGCAGGGATGTAGGAACCCACGAGTCCCCACCCTGTCCGACTCCACCCCTCTTTTCCAGATCAGCAAACATGTTAGAGATAAAGCAGTAGATAGGTAGGAGAATTTGTGAACCTTTGGGCTGTTGTGCCTGGCCCCGAGCCCAGGCAGCAGACTTGGTTTCTGCCCTAGAACGAGAAAGGTCCATTCCTCTTTTAGAACCCAACAAACTGGTTTCTCGTAAGCCATCAGCCTGGGTATTTCACTGACCCCTCCACTGATGTGGGTGGTCCTGCCAAGGAGGTTCCAGAAGCTGCAGGACCCCCTGGGACTCGGTGCAGATCCCACTCTACTGGAAGCACCAGAAGCCTTGCCGCAGCATGGGCTCCACTCTTCAGGGATAACAAAAGGCAGCAGGTTGCTGGGAGCAGAGAATCAAGAGTCCCCAGTTCTACTCCCTGACCCTGTGACCTCTCCCAGAAGTCTGGGTCCAGCACAGGTCTCCCGTAGCTCAGACGTCCCTCTAGCGTGACCTATCCCTGGGTGCCTCTCTTCACAACTGTCTACTGCGACACTTCTGTGTCAGGGTGCCCCACCCTCAGGGTGCTCCCACACCAGCAAGCTGTGCCAGATCAAAAACATAAACTGCTCAAATACGCACGCTCACAGGGTAGGTGTGTGGGAACCAATGCAGGAGGGGAAGGGGCACCAGAAGGAAGATCAGTTGTAGATATCAGGCAGAGGAATTCCCCACTGGCAAAGTAACCTGTGATAAGGTTTAGGGAAGTGAAGGGGGGGGGGGGGACAAAGAGAATCACGGGGGATTCCAGAAGAGAATGCGATTCTACCTCTGGCAGTCTGGGTCACCTTGACTTCTGTGTCCATCTACCCCCTACTTTCTAGACAGTGTCAGACTCAAGCCAAGTCACCGTGTGGCCTTGGGAGATTCACACAAGCTTTCTGTCCTCATCTGGGGCGCACAAAGGAGTTTTCTATTGGGTGAGAGGTTCAGGGACAACAATGCCTACCCTGATGCTGGGCAGGTGGACTCTGGGGCCATAGCAAGGGTGGGAGGGGGGGTGTGGTTATGTGGTTTAGTTAAACCACAGGAAAGCGAGGGCAGAGCGAGGGAGCTTCCAGTAAGGGAAACAACTAGACCTGGAGGTTGACACTAGGTCCCAAGGGCTGAGCGAGGCTTCTGGAACAGGAAAGCATGTTACTGGTGGACACACAACCCTGGGGAACTAAGGGCTGCTGAGCGGCACTACGCACGCTAGACAAGGGCTCTGTCCAGAGCCACTCCCATCAGAGCTGCTGAGTCTTGAGGGAATGTTAGAAATTGCTTGCTTGTTTTTAATTATGTGGCATCTCTAGTGTTTAAATGTTAGCAATTAAGCCAAATGTTTTAGGAAGAGCGAAGACCAATCTTCCGGAGGTGATGAGTGGTGTTAAGTTTTCCACAGGCCTCAGTGGCTGCTCCTTACCGCACTTCCAGGAAACTGAGGCGCAGGGTGGCTGCAAGACCCTTCTTGGCGTCCCCCCTCACTTAGGACACAGCTAGGCAGCTGAGGACATGCAGAACTTGGCCTAGACTGGCCTGGCCTAGCCCAACCTCCACCCCCATCCTGGCCCTTCTCCCTACACTGAAAGGGACTTTATGGGGACAAAAAGTCACCCATTGTGTCCCAGGAGACAAAGGGGAAAGAGACAGAGGCTCCAGGCGCCTGGGCAGGCCACACCACTACCACACACCACCCCCTCTGTGTCAAAGGAGGGCGGGGGGAGGCACCTTGGAATTCCTGCCCTGGATATGAAGCATTCTAGAACGCGGGGGCCATTCAAATCCCAAGGAAGACCAGGAACCACCCAGCTGTCCCCCTCTGTATCTGAAGCAGACACACAAGGAATTCCACGGAGTCACTCAGCCAAGGCACACTCTCCCGGGGCCAGTTCTGTGCCAGACGGTTCCAGGTGCACAGAAGGCAGCAGGGTAGTGGGCAGCTGGGCCTGGCCTGCAGGAGCCCGCCTGGGCCTTGACTAGCACTGCGGGATTCCAGATGCAGCCTTCTCTATGCCACCTGCCATTGGCAAGTCCTAGGTCTAAAAGAGAGTGTTTAAAATCTGGAGGTACAAAGGTATACACACACACACACACACACACACACACACACACGCCAATGGCTGAGTCATATGGACCTGAAATATATTCAACTACATGATCATCCTTGAGAGGTAGAGGCAGGAGGATTGCCACAAGTCTGAAGCCAGCCGGGATTTCACAAGACCCTGTCCTGTCTCAACAATAACAGCAATAATAATAAATAATTAAATGTATTGTTGTTATTCTTATTTAGTAGGAAAATCTGCCCAACATGAACTCAGACTACTGCTCTCTGCAAGAGGCTCTGAAGGTCTCCTTCTGGTCCCATTCAGGTATGCGAGGCAGGTGCAGGATTTGTGACTCCCACCCTCCCTCTGTCTCTTCTGACTCCCCAGCAAGAGGCAATGTGCCCAAAAGAGTTTCAGAAATTCACAGTACCCAGTCTATGTCGCACTCCTCCCTCTTCCCCAGGGGGTTGCATAATACCCGTCTGGGTCTTCCCAACACTAGAATCCAGCCAGCCATGAGGGCTTCTTAGGGAGGTCTCATTCTGCTTGAGAAGGCCCAAGTAGAGCCCTTGTACATACTGCCAGGGATAGACTTCCTTTCTTGTAGTACTGACTCCTGGGAGGTAGGGACATTGTCTTGGTAACTAGTGCCTGGAGGAACTGTCACTGCCGGGAATGCCAAAGCTCTGGAGCTAGCACAGCCTGTGAATCTCTCAGCCTGGTGAAGTCTATACAGATGGGCAAGGCCTTCCTCTTTTCCTGGGGGTGGCCCGAGCATATCTCTCTGGACTCCATTCCCAGGAGGGGCTGGTGCCAGGCACGCTCCACACACCCCAGGCTGACAGAGTTCATCTGGTGTCAGATACCACCCAGCCCTGCCATAGCTGAGCTTCAGAGCCTGCCCGAGACCAGGTCCTGCCTAACCTTCAGCCCAGTCCTCCCTCGGAGACCCTGGTGTGCCACCCTGCCTCTCCTCCCTGAGCAAACAGGAGGCACTGACCCTGCCCAGCAGCAAAAGCCAGAGCCCCATACTGTCAGACCCAGGGCTGGGTCAGCGGCTGCCAAGGAAAACAGGCCCCCACCTAGGCTCACAGCAACCACAAAGACAGCAGTCAACATAGTCCAGCCACCGCAGCCCGATGGCAATTGCCGACCACACAGGATGACTCTGCAAATGTGAGCTGGTCCCTTCCTGAAACAGAGGTCACTTTCTGCTTATAGACGACTTGGGAAAAGCCCCAGGTAGTCCTGAACTCACTGTGTGAATCTGAGGGTAGAGCCTTCCCTCTCTGACCCTGACATCCACACCCCTCACAGCTTTTGACATAGCCACAAATTATGTGTAATTCCCAACCTAATAACATTTTCATTTCTTTAGAAAGTTTTTTTTTCCTGGTTTTTCAAGACAGGGTTTCTCTGTTTAACAATCCTGGCTGCCCTGGAACTCACTTTGTAGACCAGGCTGGACTTGAACTCAGATCTGCCTGTCTCTGCCACCAGAATATGGGATTAAAGGTGCCACCGCCAACCAGGGGAAAAAAATTCTTAATGGTTGTTCATTGGTTAATTTTGGTTTTTAGAGACAGGATCCTATTACTTAGCCCAAGATGGTTGGTACGCCCTGTGTAGCCCAGGTTGGCCTTGAACTTACTAATCTCCTTCCTTAGGCTCCTGACCGCTGGGACCACAGGCATGTGCCAACATGCTCCACTTGCTATATGATTTTTAAATAAGTATTACAGGGCTGGCAATATGGCTCTGGGTAAAGGTGCCTGCAACCCATTCTCATGACCTGAGCTTCAGACTTGAGACCCACGTTGTAAAAAGAGAACCAACACCTACAAGTTGTCCTCCGGCCTCTTGATTCATAGAGTAGCTTGCCTGTGACTTACACACACACACACACACACACACACACACACACACACACACAGCAATCTTTAATTTAAATAATAATTCATTTTATTTAGATAGTTTTTGTTTTTTGAAACAGGGCTCACTATGTAGTCTTGTGTGGCCTGGAGATCACTATGTAGGCCAAGCTGGTTTCAAACAGAGATCCACCTGCCTCTGCCTCCTGAGTGCAGTGTTGGGATTAAAGTAGTAGGCCCCATGCCTGGTGCAATTTATAAATTATAAAATTTTTTCCTAAAAGCGTGTTGCTACAATGATGACTGCTAATCTCTTGTTGTGTTAACTGATAAACCAAGCTTTACCACAGCTGAGTCTGTGCAGAGCCGTCCCTAGGGCTCAGCCCAGCCTCAGAATGGGTCCTTGTGGGAAAAGGTGACTACTGCAGGGTAGTCCACTGGACAACTGTTGAGGCCCGTCTCCTCAGCATGCTCTCCGGCTATGCAGATGGCCAAGCTCAATACAGACCTTATTAATGACATTGAACTGTGGAAAGGTTTCAGCTTGACTCAATTTTCAGACACCAGAAAGAAATAAAGGAGGAGGGGACAGAATGTCCCCACACACGGACCTGCCACCTCTGCCTATCAGATTGGAGTGCGTCCAGAGTGTGTCATATCACCAGCCAGGGTGACCATGGGGCAGGCACCTACTGGAGAGGACACAGCTGTGACCTCCATGGAAGATACTTTCCATCACAGGCCTGTCTTCTCAACTGCAAGAGCAGTTAAGGCTAGAGGGTCCCAGTTCAGGTCCGTCCTAAACTACACAGTGAGTTCAAGGTCAGCCTGGGCAACTTAGGGACACCGTATCTCGAGACTGAAAAGAGTAAAAAGAAGGCTGGGTGTGTATTAAAATGAAACACAACAAACACAGAGTGTGAAAACTGCAGGTGGACAGCCCGATCGCTACCTGGGTGGGGTGGGGTGCACACACACTGCACATACCCTGGGATCCCTGGGGCTCCACTTACAGAAAATGCCACACAGACACCAGTGGCACGTGCAAAGTCACGCACGAGAGAGGCGTGGAAATAACAAAGGAATGGGAATTCAGGTGTGTCAGGGCCCAGCTGCACCACGAGTTGCTACAGTCAGGTGAGTGTGCTCCCTGCTAAGAAGAGACCTGGAGCCTACATCTCTTAGCTATGCTTCTGAGCCCCTATTTTAGAAATAAAGACTCTAGGCTGGGCAGTGGTGGCGCACGCCTTTAATCCCAGCACTCGGGAGGCAGAGACAGGCTGATCTTTGTGAATTCGAGGCCAGCCTGGTCTCCAGAGTGAACTCCAGGACAGACAAGGCTACACAGAAAAACCCTGTCTCAGAAAAACAAAAACGAAACAAAACAAAATGCAATGGTTGGCTGACCTGTAGAAAAATTGAGACGTAGCCAAATGAACAAAGGCCACAATGACACTGTAACCGCACCACAGAAGCTACAGAGGCATTGTGTCACAGCGACCCACACACAACAGACACACTGTAACTCCACGGCTGGTGTTCTAATGCTACACTCATTTTACTGTGTGTGCACATATGCATACACATGGGCATTCTTGTGCCACGGAGCCCTTAGAGAGGTCGGAGGGCAAACCGCCAGTCAGTCTGCTTTTCTACCACGTGGGCCGCCAGACTTGGAACAAGCTTTTGTCTGTTGTGCCATCTCACCTCTCCCTCCCTCCCACCCATCAGTGTTCTTTACATGCATAAAAAAGGGACTGAAAATATTCTAAAACAGTTGCCCTCATAATGGGAGGGGCTGGATCCAAGAACAACTTTAGCTCTGGTAGCACAGGGTCTATGCAGCCCAGGCTGCTGGCCTTGAGCTGCCTTGGGTTCCTTCAGTCTCCTGAATGCTGGGTTACACACACACACACACACACACACACACACACACACACACCCCTACCTGGCTAGCATTCCCAAAGTTGTCACACTCTTGCCCACCAGCAAGGAGGAGTGTGGCAGGAATTAACCACACAGAGCACTGTGGCTTCATCACGGGAACCTGCAGGCTCCACTCAAGACTACCAAACAACCTCAGGTCAATCAGTACTAAGGGTGCCCCCAGTACTATCACCCCAACTCCACCTGCCACTGCTCGCATCTGCTCAGCAACACAGCAGGCCCTTCTCAGAAGTCAGAACTCTTGGACCTTGTCCTATCCCTTCATGGAGAAAAAAGCCTGCCTGCTGGGACTGCCAGTCAGCCAAAATCACCAAGAAGAGCTTCCTCATGTCCCCAAGAGTGAAAGGATGAAGGAAGCCTTGAGCACTGAGCTCCTTGTCCCCAGAAACAGTTAAACTTGCCTAAGGGCCCTAGCATCTAGGGCCCAGTGAACCCTGTCTTCACTCTGCCACGTGCCAGGCTAAGTCCTTGGTGGGCGCTACTTCTCCACCATCACTGTTTTACAGACAAGGGTATAGGGAAGCGGTGAATTAAGAGGTTCCCTAGCATCCCAAATTGAAGAAGGCAGAGTCTGAATTTGAACCCCAAGACCTCGGCTTCCAGGTCTACTATCAGTCAGTGTTTTCAATGATACCCTGGAGCACTATGGTGGCAGAGGAAGTCTCTAATCTGTTTGTTTACTTAAAAACAGACCCTTATGGCTGCTCCCAATCCTAGGAGGAAGGCTAGGAAGTGCTCACTGCCCACGTCCCCATTCCCTCAAGGCATTCATCAGCTAGTCCCCAGCGTCTAGTCCTGAGCACCAGGGCTTAATCCACCATCTCACCTAAATCCCCTTCATTCCCCTCTCTCCTAAAACAGGGTCTACTTAGCTCAGGCTGGCCCCAAATCCGTGATCCGAGGAGCACCAGAGTTATAAACCTCGCTAGAACCTTCTTTGAAACCCCATCCATCTAGACACTCTTAAGAGCTCACCTCTGCCAGGAAGCCCTCCCCAAAAGCCTGAGCAGAGTCTTCCTTCCTGAAGTAGTCGTCCTTCTCTGGGAACCCTCTAGGAACCCAGACTCCCAAATAAAGGCAACAGGAAACATAGCTGGAGCCAGGCTTCAGATGGCCAGATCTGAGTGCAAATCCTACCTGTGTGCAGCAGCCTGGCCGAATGCCACTTCCCCACCCCACGCCCCGTGTGACTTTGCTCAAGTGCCTCTGTGCTTATCACCGAGTCCCAGGTAGGACCATTCTTTGTCCCAAAACTGGAGTTGGGGGGGGGCAGTGTTAAAATTAGCAAAAAGATGGGCACTCCATCCCATGTTTTTCAATTTTTCTAAAGTGGTTAGGGTGCACCATGGGCACCTTCCGGCCACGCACACAGCATCCTTCTGCTCGCTTGCCACACAAAGAGCGGTAGCACACAGCACTCTGGTGCTTCACGACTAGAAGAGTTGTCTCTAGGTCACGCTTGCCTGCCTATTTAGAAGCGAGCTATGAAGATTCGTGTTTCTCCTTTTACTTACATTACTAGGAAGCTCAGGCATGAAGATTTTACACTTGCAGGCTTCTCCAAAACATCAGGTTTTAGAAATACACTAACTCTTCTGTTTTAACCATTAATAGCGCCATCTGATATTTGTTCTGGGGCTAGAGGGGGATGGGTAAGGTTACAGAGTATAAAGACCATCAGTTATCTGTACACTGAGGCAGGTTCACAGATGAAGAACAATGTTTTGCTCAAGTAGCTTGGACTTCCTCCTCACCACCTTTCCAGCAGTGCAGGACACCTTGGGGTACAGAGCAACCTGGGGAGCAAGGAGCACCATCTCCGCAGTTACTGCCCCCTCCAAGCAGCCTTCCCTGATCCCCAGGGGTAGGCACTAGGCAGGGAGCCTCTCCCACATCCTCTAAAGTGCCAAACCCACATAAAACAAGAGCAAAGCAAAATATTATAAGTCAGAAAAACCACTCCCAGCAGGTGAGTGATTAGAAAGAAGTCTCTGAGCCTATTTTTATCTGTTGAGAGGAGAAAAATCCAGCCAGACGTAGTGGCACACGCATTTAATCCCAGCACTCAGGAGGCAGAGGCCGGTGGATCTCTGTGAGTTCAAGGCCAACCTGGTCTACAAGTGAGTTCCAGGACAGTTACACAGAGAAACTGTGTTCTGAAAAACAAAACAACAACAAAAAAGATGCCTAGCCAAAAGGTCTAGGCTAGCCTCCAGTGTGCTATCGTGGCTTCCCAGTAGATATGGTGCCTGTCTCTGCCCCTCCCCCATCTGGGCCCCAGCGGAGTAGTAGGTTGCCACAGAAACATCTGAGGAAACAGACTGGTACAGTCTCCAAGTGAGGTCTGTGGACCCAATATGGGGAAGGAGCTAGGGAGTAAAAGGTGCCTATCACTTCCCGCCCTGATGTCTCAATGCTCCCAAACCTCCAAGGGTCACCAACACAACCAAGACCCCAGTTCTGGTCCTAAACGCATAAAATGTAGACCAGATGCTGATGCTTCAACTGCTTAGCCTGTAAGCTACTCTCCCGACCTCCACTCAACTCTGCCACCTGCAGTTCCTCCACCATTCCCTGCACTACCCCAGGCTCCCATTCCAGGGATGGCCCGCTGGAAAGCAAGCCCTCTAGGTCCCAGGGAAGCCTTCTAGACTAGACCTGTCCCCTCTTTGTCCCTTCCACAAGCCACCACTTAGCTCCTCTCAGGCTAGCCCAAAGCTGACCCTCAGGGGTGGGGTTAAAAGAGTCCAAATAGAAACCCCTGGCATGGTGGTGCCAGGGAATAATTGAAACCCTTGGAAAGATGTAGTTCAAAGCTAGCTTCGGCTACACGAGGAGTTTGAAGGCAGCTTCAGCTACAGAGAGAATTCAAGACCAATCTGGGCTATATGCGACCCTGTCTCAAAACAAAAACAAAACTGAATAAAACAAACCAAACAAACAAATCACCAAGAGCCCAACACTCCTGGGTTGACAATGTCTACTGTTGAAGATTTAAATTGGTCCCATCATGCCACCCCTCCCCAATGTCATCAAAACCAAACAATATCCAAAAAACATTCCGGGGGGAATGTTTTTGTTT
This sequence comes from Microtus oregoni, assembly GCF_018167655.1. Lineage (NCBI taxonomy): Eukaryota > Metazoa > Chordata > Mammalia > Rodentia > Cricetidae > Microtus > Microtus oregoni. The sequence goes on along the minus strand of NW_024543063.1, from coordinate 56,915,032 downwards.
TTTTGTTTTTTAATGCAAGTTTCTTGTTGCACTTCCGGAGATTCAAAGAGCAATTTCACATTTTTTCCCGGAGGTGTGGCCCGGGAATTTGAATTTTAAACAAACCCAGGCAGGAGATAGGGGAGGATGGAGAAGGTGGGTGAGGGCTCACAAGGAAGATCAGAAATCTGAAACCAAGGCAGAGGCCCCAGGTGGAGGTGGCCGCTCCCCTGGAGAGTAGGCAAGACCTAATCTCTGCGGAGGGCCTCTTCACTCCCCAGCCTGGCCCTGGATGTGGCTACTGGAGGGACGGCGACAGGGATCTAATCTCACATCCAGAACCACCCTATTCCTCTGCCAGTGGACCTCGATTTTTGGCCTCCAGATCCTCACAGGGGTGCACCGTGAAAAGACCGCTTACACCTCAGATTGCACCCGGTGGGAAGGGGTAATCCTTGAGTCCTTCGTTGGGGTCTGCACAGAGATCCCGGGGTGGCAGGCACGTGACTTCTGACCTCCCGCGAATCTCCACAGCCCAGAGCAGGAGATTCGACCCGCAGGCCCTGGGCAAGTGCCCCGGAGGGAGCGCACGCGTCGGGGCCACCAATACGCTGTCCTTCCCTGTCCCGGACGGCAGTCCGGCTGCCTCACTGGCCGGCTGGAGCCGGTGGGCAGTGGACTTTGCTCGGCGGAGAAGGCCTGGGCCGGGTCCCAGAGGGAAGGGGGCAGGGCAGAAGGAAAGGAACAGACTGGCGGACAGTTGTGCGCGGCGATCTCAGCCGCGGCTTCACCGCAGGAACCACCAGGTAGGGCATGGGGTCCCCTCCACAGGAGTCTTACTGCGCTCTTAGGGATACCACACGGGCGCCCTGAGGTGCGAGGTTCCAGGCGATCTCGAGGGACGCGTCCTGGGGGTCCCTGGAGAATACCCCATCCCGTCACCGAGCTACCCGGCTCACCAGCTGCAGTAGCGCAAGCACCCCGAGGGCGGAGCGCACGAAGCCCAGGTCCGGGCGCAGCGCAGACACCGATGCTCCCACGCCCTGCGCGGGGCTGCTGGTCCTCGTGCTAACTTTCGACGGGAACTCGGCCATGGCGCTCGGGAGCCCACGACGCTCCGGCCGCGCTCCCGGCGCTGCTCCGGGGCTGCAACTGCGGCTCCCGCTGCGGGCTCTGCGTGGGATCCCTGGGCAGATCCTACAGGTGCGCGATGCCCCGCCCCGCGACGCCCTAGGCCTCGCCCCTCTCTGAGACCCCGCCCCTTAACCCTCGGCTCGCCGCCGGAGAGTGGTCTTCAAGTCCTGTTCCGCACACCCATCTACCCGCCACCGACCGAAGCGACCTCGCTCTTTCCCACATAGTCCTAGGGTGTTGTGTGTCCTTGGGCAACCCGCTGCGCCCCCTTAGGAGGAAAGCGGATCGCTGTGAATCAGCGTCCAGGAAAAGTCTACCCAGACTAGGGATACGCAGTGGAGAACCGTCCTTTCTAGGCTGCAGGCAGGTTCCTTTCTAAACAGATAAAGCAAACCAGGGAGGTGACTCACACCTGTAATCTCAGCACTCAGGAGGAGTGGAGGAGAGGGGATCATGGAAAATTCAAGTCTAACCTGGCTGTATAATGAATTCCAGGCTTGTCTAGGCTACATGGTGAGACCCTGTCTCTAAACAAACTAACCAACTAAATAACTACTAACACTACCTAAGGCGAAGCATAGGATTAATCCCAGCACTGAGCGGTCAGTAGATCACTTCAGGATTATCTTGGGTTACAGTGTGCATTTCAGGAGAGCCTGGGATACACAGTATCTTGTCAAGAAAGAACAAAAAGTCAACAACAGCTACAAAGTCTAGTCTATTTGCACACACTAATCCCAGATACTAGGGCCCTAAGGCAAGAGTATAGAAAGTTCAGGCCCTGCCTGGGCTATAGAGCAAGCTCAAAGGTAGGCTGGGCAACTTCCTGGGCTGCTGCTTCAAATTCTTATTTTTTTTTCTTCCAAGACAGGGTTTTTCTGCATAGAAGGGAACTTGCTCTGTAGACCAGGCTGGCCTCCAACTCATAGAGATCCACCTGCCTCTGCCTCCCAAGTGCTAGGATTAAAGGTGTACATCAAATTTTTAAAATACAGAAAAGGTTGGGGGTGGAGCTACACGGCAGAATGCTTTCCCTAGTGTGGTCTTGCCGCCACAAGTCCCTGGGTTCGATCCTCAGCACTGCTTGTCGGAACTGACTATCTAGGACTTGGAGATGGCTGGACCGTGGCTCCTTCTCTGTCCTAGAGGGTGTGCCGGTGCTCACTCTGAAGAACTATTTGAGGAGAGCAAATGAGATGTCTGTGGAAACCTGCGACTGTGTCAGGGAGGGTTGCCCTGGAGATGGGAGGTGATGCTGGATTTCACTGCTGTGATGTGCACAGACACACCTGCTCACATTCTTCACCATTGACAGCTAGACCAGCTCCTCTTGGGTCCCACTGTCTATGTGGGTGGGACAAGCAGTAGGAGATAAGTGATAGACGGGGGGGGGGGGGATAAATTCAGATAGAGACAGCTGATGCCGTGACTGAATCAAACAGGGACGAGACAGAGTGGACAGGAGGAGATTTTTAGATAGGATGGCAGTCTTTTTTTTTATTAATTAATTTTTAGTTAATTTTTACATACCAATCTCAGTTCCCCCTCCCTCCTCTCCTCCCACTCTCTCCACCTTCTCCCACCGCTCCTCAGAGAGGATAAGGTCTCTGCTGGGAAGTCAACTAAGTCGACCGTCACCTCATTGAGGCAGGACCAAGCCCCTGCTCCCCCTGTGCCTAGGCTGAGCAAGGTGTCTCTCCATAGAGAACAGGTTCCAAAAAGTCAGTTCATGCATTAGGGTTAGATCCTGGTCCCACCGCCAGTGGCCCTACATACTGCCCAAACCACACCTTTGTCTCCTGCATTCAGGAGGTCTAGTTCAGTCCTATGCAGGTTCCCCATGGGATGACTGTCTTAATTAGGGTTTCTATTGCTGTGATGAACGCCATGACCAAAGCAACTTGGGAAGGGTTTATTTGACTTATGTTTCTACGTCACTGTTCATCCTTGAAGGAAGCCAGGACAGGAACCCAAACAGGTCAGGAACCTGGAGGCAGGAGCTGATGTAGAGGCTGTGGAGGGGTGCTGCTTACTGGCTTGCTCTCTCTGGCTTGCTTATCCTGCTTTCTTATAGAACTCAGCAACCAGCCCAGGGATAGTAGCACCCACAGTGGGCTGGACCCCCTCCCCCATCCATCACTAAGAAAATGCCCTACAGGCTTTCCTATAGCCGAATCTTATGAAGTCATTTTCTCAATCCAGGGTCCCTCATCTCAGATGACTATAGCTTGTATCGAGCTGACATATTAGTCAGCACAACGATCAAAAAAGACCTGTTTCTTGAAATCAGTGAGACTTGAAGAGGCCCCAGTAGGAGGAGACCTTGGAAGGATTTAGGTGAGGAGCTTAGTCTGTGCAAGGACCTGGTGGGATAACCAAGCTAGGCCATTGGAGAAAGCAGGTCCCCGGGGGGGGGGGGGGGGACTGGAACAGAGCACATGAGGGTGAGACTGGCCCTCTAGGTAGGGCCCAGATCATAGAGGCTGTGTAGCTGACTGTACTTACACAAAGACAGTGTCCTACATGCTGGGATTACAGATGAGCCATCAATGGGATTCTGGTACCCTACCTAGCTCTCTCTGTCTCTCTGTCTCTGTCTCTGTCTCTGTCTCTCTCTCTCTCTCTCTCTCTCTCTCTCGGAAGGATATAGTCATGAGCCGTCAAATCATATGGACCTTAACTATTTGTTCCATCGCCAGTCACTTAACCATTTGCAAAGATCCATTTTCTTTTTTCTCTTCTTCTCTCCTCTTCTTTTCTCTTCTTTAAGACAAAGATTCGTGTAGCCCAAGCTAGCCCTGAGCTTGATATGTGGTCAAGGATGGATTTCTGGCCTGCTTCTACCTCCCAAGTGCTGGGATTACAAACACTGGTTTATGCTGTGCAGAGGATAGGACCCAGGGACTTGAACTTGCTAAACAAGTACTCTAACACACTATGCCCAACACACTACACCAGTGACCCTTTAATTTCATGAAAATTTGTTTGGAACAGTGGTTCTCAATCTTCCTACTGAGAGCCTTTAAAACAGAGCCTCATGTCGTGGTGACCCCCACCCCAACCATAACATTATTTTGTTCATAGCTGTAATTTGCCACTTTTATCAATTATAATGCAAACATCTGGCATGCAGGAAATCTGATGTGTGACCTCTGAAGGGGTTGCAGCCCACAGGCTGAGGTTCTAGTTTGGTTCCAGTTTGGAGGCAGCTGCACAGAGACCCACAAGGGGAGGGCAGTCCTTAGGGGACGGTTGTTCTCTTCCACTGAGTGGGCAGTGGGGACATTCATGGAGCCCTGAGGGAAGAAGGGGGCACCTGCCCAGCCAGCCACATCAACTGAGTCTACCCTGGAGACCACTGGCAGACCACATTTCTTTCTTTCTTTCTCTCTCTCTCTCTCTCTCTCTCTCTCTTTCTTTTTGTTTTTTTCTCAAGACAGAGTTCCTCTGTATGGCCTTGGCCCACTTTATTCCTTTTGATTTTTTTGAGTAAAGAGTGTCTTGTAAGATTGCCCAGGTTGGCCTCAAATGTGCAGCAGATTAAATCCTCTTCTCTCTATTTCTGGGAGCGCTACCACACCTGGAGGTTTATTTTTTCTTTCCTTCCTTTCCTTCCCAGACACTCAAGTCCAGCTAGCTTTGAACTCACTATGTAGTTGAGCCCTATCCTTTTTTTTTTTTGCCTTTTTTTTTTCTTTTTGGTTTTTCGAGATAGGGTTTCTCTGAAGCTTTGAAGCCAAACTCACAGAGATCCACCTGTCTCTGCGAGTGCTGGGATTAAAGGCATGTGCCACCACTGCTTGGTTCTAAACTGGTGTGGTGGTGCGAGCCTGTAGTCTCCACCTGGGGTCAGGAGTTCAAGGTCCTTCTCACTTGCCTAGTGAGACCCTGTCTCAAAAAGACAAGACAGGAGGTTTTTAAGATCTCGGGACTTTGACAGAATGTCTGGGTAATGTTGGCTTAACCCTTTACCCACTCAAACCCTTCTTCCCAGTGCACTGGGACCCTTGGGTGCACTCATGCACACACACACACACACACACACACACACACACACACACACACACCATCTAAAGCAGCTACTCTGCAAATGAAAAGTACATTTCAGTACTGCGAGACTGGAACCCAGAGAGCAGTCCAAGCTCAGAACAAAGCTGGACTGCGCCCTTAATTTTATTATGACACAGAGAACAATAAGGGGCTTGTTTATGAGGCCGATTCTAAAACAGTAGTGTGTTTTTGTTTTGCCGTTGGTTTTGCATTCTGTCGTTTTGGTTAATCCCACTTTCATTCCTTTCAAATGGCATCGTGGAGCAGGCTGGGCCAACTGCAGCCACCTCCATCAGAAGACGTGGGAGGAGACCTGAGCGAGGCTGGAACCAGCTGTCCACCCAGGGCCACACCGAGGCCTATGACATTCTGGATGGTTGGAATACATAGCAGGACAGACAGACAACTGGGGGTGGGGAGCCAGCTCGACCCCCTTTCCAGGGGTGGCCAGCCACTTGATCCCCATGCAGAACTGAAGAGGATTCTATTCTGGCAAAGCTCTGGGCCTGTTAGGGTGGGAGAGACACTGGGATTCTTCACAGAGCAGTTGGACCTCAGTCCAGGGGCCAGGCCAAATCCTGTAAGGCCTGGATTCCCAACTACATGATAGACCAAGGCAGAGGAGCAACCTAAGTTCCAGGCCAGCCTGGCCTATATGGAAAGACGTTGTCTCAAAAGAAAAAAAAAAGCCAGGTGTTGGTGGTGCACTCCTTTAATCCCAGCACTCTGGAGGCAGAGGCAGGAGGATCTCTGTGAGTTCAAGGCCAGCCTGGTCCACAGAGTGAGTTCCAGAACAGGCTCCAAAGCGACAGAGAAACCCTGTCTTGAAAAACCTAAATAAATAAATAAATGCATAAATACATAAATAAAGTCAACAGGCCCAGGGACAGTGACCCATGCCTTTGATTCCAGCGGTCAGGTGGCAGAGGCAGGTTGAGCTTGAGGTTGTCAACCTGGTCTACATAGAGGGCAGTCTCTGCTACCTAGAGAGATCCTCAGAAAACAAACTTATAACAGCAACGAAACCCTAATTAATTGGTTAATTAAAATAGAAAAACTAGCCGGGCGATGGTGGCGCACGCCTTTAATCCCAGCACTCGGGAGGCAGAGGCAGGTGGATCTCTGTGAGTTCGAGACCAGCCTCGTCTACAGAGTTAGTTCCAGGACAGGCTCCAAAGCCACAGAGAAACCCTGTCTCGAAAAACCAAAAAAAAAAAAAAAAAAATAGAAAAACTGTTTTTAAAAAATCAGAGCAAGGGCTGGGAATATGACTCAGTGGGTAAGAGCACTGTCTGTGCTCTCGTGAGGAGCGAGATTCGCATCCAGATAAAAAGCTGGGGAACTGTGGCTTCAACACTTGCAGGTGGAGACAGGCAGATCCCTAGATCTCTCTGGGCTAGCCCAGAAACAGGCTTCTGGTTCAGCGAGAGATCTGGTCTTAAAGCAACAAGGAAGAGAGCGACAGTAAAGGAAACCGACGTCCTGCTCTGGGCTCCCCGCATGCGCCATGGTGGGGTCACCTGCACCGTCTAGTGTCTGTACTATACACCAGGTACACACAACAAAAACAAGAAACTAAGCCCGGCTGTGGTGGCGGTCTTTAATCCCAGCACTAGGGAGGCAGAGGCAGGCGGATCTCTGTGAGTTCGAGGTCAGCCTGATCTACAAGAGCGAGTTCCAGGACAGGCTCCAAAACTACAGAGAAACCTTGTCTCGAAAAACAACAACAACAACAAAAAGAAAAAAACCAAAAGCCAAGAAACTAATAGCTTTGAGAGGTGCTGTGAGGAAAAAAAAAAACACAAAGCAGGTCACCAAAGGATACTAACACTATAATGAATAATTCTAAGAAATTTACAGGACGCCTGTGGGTTTCTTTCTAGGTTTCCAGTTCGCACATACCACAGACGGACCACACCGTTATCTCCTTCTGTGCCGATGCTGCGGGGCGTGCTCTTTCCAGTTTAATTATTAATTAAAAATTCATTTATTTGCATGTTTTATTTGCCGGTCACAGCTCCCTCTGCAGGCAGGCCCGCCTCTGCCCTTTCATAAATGTCTGCCAAGACTTGGATGAATTTTCTCAGATCTTTTTCTGCTTTTTTAAGTTTTCACTGACGTGTATATGTAGAAATATAGACACTTGAGTGTGTTTATTTAGAAACCTTTTTTTTTTACTTTAACAAAATTGGGGTTATTATACATATTAAAAATTTTAAACTATTATTTATTTTCTGTGTTTTGCCTGAGAATACGTGTGTGCACATGCATGTAGTGCCTGAGACGGCCAGACGAGGGCATTGGGCTCCCAGGAACTAGATTTCCGGATGGTTGTGAGTGGGCGTGTGAACCCTGGGACCCAGACCTTCCGTAGGAGCAGTAGTCAGTGCTCTTAGTTACTTGCGTGTGCGCGCGCGTGCGTGTTCACGGTCGATCGCGTAGCACGGCAGGTGTCTGGAGGTCAGAGAACAGCCTTGGGTGTTTGGTCTCGCCTTTCACCTTAAGGTTCTGCGGCTGCTGAGTGTTCCAGGCTAGCTGTCCCCAAAGCTTCTGGGCATTCTCCTGCCTCTCTTCCCTTCTCACTGCGGGGACGCTGGGATCGCCAACACAGGCTTCTCTGTTCAGCTTTACGTCCACTCTGGGTATTAAACCTCAGCTCCCCACACTCGCACATCAAATGTTTTTAACCCACTGAGCTGAGTCCCCAGCACCACCACAGTGAAATTTGGAGAGGAGAGGCACTACACTCTTTGACCCGCTGCCCTTGGGTGACTAGCTAGTCCTTTTCTCGCCCTACCACAGGCTGACACTGACTTCCAGCCAGGCTGGTTAACCTTAAACTCACTAAGTAGCTGAGGATGACCTTGAATTCGGGATCCTCCTTTCTTCACCTCTCAACGTCTAGGATTCTGGGTGTGTGTCGTTTCACATCTGCCTTATTGCTTGACAATTTTTTTTTTCTCGAGACAGGATTTCTCTGTGTAGCGTTGGAGCCTGTCCTGGAACTCACTCTGTAGACCAGGCTGGCCTCGAGTGAGTGCTGGGATTAAAGGCCTGAGTCCCCCACCCCCACCCCAGGGTTTGATGTTTTAAATTGAGACGAGGTTTCCTTATGTAGCCCAGGCTGGCCTAGAAATTTCAATCCTCCTGCTTCAGTATCCCAAGTGCTAAAATGAAATATGCACCATCACACCTTGAATATCTTAAACTTAAACATCCATTTACAAACAAAAAACAGAAAAAAAAACCCAGTAAGGGTGTGGCTAAGTTGGTAGAATGTTTGCACACAGTCAGGTTCAAGGTCATCGTTGGCTACATTTCGATTTTGAGGTCATCCTGGACTATGTGAGACCTTGTTTAAGAAACAAAAGAAATTACATACAAAGCCTACAACACAACAACCCAAACCAGAAACCAAACGACAAAACTCCATAAACACCAGAGCTGGAAGGGTAGGAGCTCTTATTCACTGGTGGGGGAAATAACAAGGAGGTGAGCCTGGCAGTCTTTCCTTGAAAGAATTAAGACTAAACCAGGCGTGTTGGCTTATATTCCTGTTTACAGTCGCAGAGTTCAGAAGGCTGAGGCAGGAGAACAGTGAGATGGGTTAAGCCAAGCTACATAGCAAGATCCTGGTCCAAAGTCAACCAACAAACCAGTCACCAGGGTTTAAACTCCTGGGTTTGTAGTCATTTGTTACAGTGGCAATAAGACACCTCCTCTGGGTGACTGTCCAGCCTTGTCGTGAATGCTTCTGGCACCCGGGCCATCTGCTCAGACGCCCTGTCACCTTCCCCCAAACTCTCCTACAGACTGTCGACCGCCTTGCGGCTCAGCCCCAGGTCGAGGAACAAGGACTGAGGACACCTTCAGGTCTTTGGTCTCGGAGGGTTTCCGACGACGTACGACAATTCTCTGCGGCTGGCCATCCTCAGCCCGGCCGCCCTCTTGAGAAGTCACCGCTCCCTGTGACTAGCCAGGTGTCGTCTAGAATTCAGGTACTCGTCCTTGTGTTTACGTCTAAAGTTCTTTTCTCTAGAACTTAAGAGAAACAGGTTTTCCGTGTTGTAACCAGTGAAAACAACTTCGTGGCAGTTTGCGAAGAGGAGGAGCCTTGGCAACTGGGTGTGTGCTCGTGTTTTGTTTACTTAGCTTTTTGGTGGGGTTTTGTTATTGTTGTTGTTGTTTATTTATTTATTTTTTGAGATGGTGTCTAATTCCATAGCCCGGGCTGCTATGGAACTCGAGGCAATTCTGCTTTACATCACTGGGAGCTAGAACTACAGGTGAGGGCCACCGCCCTGCTACCAGTGGTTTTTAACCCTGTGTGGGCCGGACTGTAGAAGTAGCACAGAGCGGAAGAGACCCTGGTTGAAGGTACCAAGGTAGTTCATGTGGCAGCCGGGGGTGAAGGCGACAGTGTAGATACAAACAAGAATAAAAAAATATATGGGAAAAGTTAGTGTCACGGAGTGCCGACAACTAAAGTGAACAAGAAAAGCTGGTGCAAACATGTCAGGATGGCCGAGCGGTCTAAGGCGCTGCGTTCAGGTCGCAGTCTCCCCTGGAGGCGTGGGTTCGAATCCCACTTCTGACAAAAAAAATAACCCTTTTTTTGCCTGTAACCCTCTCCGAAAATCGGAAGCGAAGGTGGAAACGATATTTCCACTGACTGAAGCAGAGTGGGAATTTATTATTTTTTTCCTTCTCCTGAATTCGTTTTACACTTTTAAATCAAAGAAATACGTATTAAGATAGTTTTAAAAAGTATACGGTGGCATTTAGCAAAACGAAGACGAGATTATTATAAAAAGTTCATAATTGATTTATTATGAATTAATTGTGAACAAAGAAAAAATACACACGGATTTGTCAGAAGTGGGATTCGAACCCACGCCTCCAGGGGAGACTGCGACCTGAACGCAGCGCCTTAGACCGCTCGGCCATCCTGACAACCGAAAACCCGCCTTGCGTCAAACCTTTTTGTAAGATTCTCAATGTGCGCATGCGTACTGAGTAGCAGTTTACGTCTGTTCTTCCGTACGGGGCGGAGCGAGTGCCCTGTGCAGTACGGCTACGTGGCCAGAGGAGGGCGCTCGCCGCCCGCTGGAAAATCCGAAAGATACCAGATCTGCTGTTGTTCTATTCTGATTGGTGCAGAAGCTTTGTTTTCTGCCAATCTATCAGCGCTCTGTATTTTTCTTTCTTCTTTTTCTCCTCCTCCTCCTCCTCCTCCTCCTCCTCCTCCTCCTCCTCCTCCTCCTCCTCCTCCTCTTCCTCTTCCTCCTCCTCCTCCTCCTCCTCTTCGTGTCTCTTTGGCACGTGGCAATCAATTCCATATACACAGTACTTAACCTCTGCTTCCCAGACCCGGTGATGTCCTAAAGTCCAGGCTCTGTTGCTCAACTGTAGTCAAAACCGCAGCTTCCCATTTGCAGAGAAACTGGTTTGTTTCAGAATCTAGTTTAGATGAAGCTTGCGGAGGTACTGTCTGATCCTGGTTCTGGCCGTGTCCCCAGTGCCCACACAGTGCCTAGCACACAGTAGGTGTGCAGGACAGACCTTCTCCCCTACCCCCACGCCGTCTTGTGTCCGGTGATTTTGTGACTCATCATCACCTTCTGGTTCCTTCTTGCCCCCTTCTTCCCAAACCTCAAACTTGCTCACGGACACCAGAAAATCTCAGCCCCGAGGGTGCCTTTCCCCACCGAAATCCAAAGGCATAAGAGCACCTTCCTCCTCCCGGGATCTCAGACGTCTGGGGCTCTAGGCTCCTCGGCGGGCCCAGATGCACAGGCAGGGAGACTGGAGGCCTTACTGATATGCTGTGGTTCTCTCTGTGCTGAGGGTCTGGAAGAGGATCTGAAATGAGTTCTTTTTGGAGTTCTTTCCGGTCAAGCCCGGAAGACGTGATTACTAAGATTCTGTTGGACTCTTGGAGCCCTCACATCTGTCTGAGACTGTGTAGAGAGGCCCGAGGAAGAAGACAGTTTCGCCGCCCCTGCCTCGGGATCCTTGGGGCTTGGGATGTGTAATCCAGGTGTGTAAACAGAGACCCTGGTTATTATTCCAGACTTGACCAGACTCTCGTGCCCTTTTCCCTGTCCCCAAAGTGCCTCCAGAATCGGTTTGCAATGCCTTTCCTGAAATGCAGAGTGCCCCGACAATGTAACCAAACCTAGTTAACAAATATTTATGGAGCACTTGATGTGTGCCAGGTTCTTCCGGATTCTGTGAGTAAAACTGGATGCCCTCACCCAAGGATGCTTCATGGGAGGAAGGTTCGACCTTAGACGGATTAGCTCAAGGATGGAAGAGTGTGTTTGAGAGTCTGAAGCGGGAGAAAAGATATACAGTGTCCTCTTGGGCATACCCATGCAGCGAACTTTTCCATTTGTTTTCAATAAATTTATTTATTCATTTTTTGTATGTGTGCATGTGTGTACAGAGATCAGAAGACAACCTTTGTGGCTCACCTTCACATGGGCTCAAACCCAGGCTGTCAGGCTTACACTGAGCCATCTTACCGTTCCCTTTGTTTTTTGTGGTTTTATTTTTTTATTTTTTTTTTTTTTCCAGACAGGGCCTCTCTATGTAGCTCAGGCAGGCCTTGAGACTCAAAATTCTCTCTTCCACGTGCTGGGTTAGCAGGGGTCTAATTTGTTCTTCTGTAGCTATGATAAACAACCATGACCAAAAGCAACTTGGTGGGGGGAGTGTTATTTTATCTAAACAATCCATCACTGAGAGAAGCCAGGGCAGGAACTTGAAGCAGAAACCACAGAGGAAGGACTCTGGCTCCCAGGTTCTAGATCAGCTGTCTTTCTTAGACAGATCAGGCCTATGTAGGAACGGTACTGTCCACAGCAGACTGGGCCTTCACACATCAAATTAGTGATAGGTCAATCTTACCTGAGTTCAATTCCTGGAGCCCATGTAAAGGTGGAACCAACTTCTTTAATCTGTCCTTCACACATACACACACACACACACACCAATAATAATAAATAAGAATCGTTATGTGATGGAGGTAATCCTTCAATTGAGGTCCCCTCTTCCCAGGCGTGCCAGGTTGAGACCCAAAGCCAATCATCACCAGAGCTGTGCCCCACAAGGCCCTGCTTCCATGGCTGAGAGCATAAGGGAATCTGCCTCTCAAGCCTATTTCATCAGTGTGGGATGCATTGCCTATTGCCCTGTGGGCCCTAGGCAGATCTCTACCCAACATCCACACCAGCCTTCTCAAGACAGCACACAAGGCATCCACTTCTCCTTTAAACGTGACCATTGCACTGGTTCCCACACTGACCAGTAAGACAGAGAGTCAGTTAGTTAGTGTGCGGGGGATGGGGCCCCAGGATCCTACCCGAGCTGTGCCGCACAAAGGTGATGTTTGTTTAATTGTCTCTGTTTCCTATGTGCGTGTGATTGCGGGGCGTACGTGTGGACACAATCATGGCAGCCAGAGAATGAGCTCAGTCAGGGCTGCTCCTCAGGCACGGCCGTCTGTGTTTTGAGACAGGGTCTTTAACTAGGAAATGAGATTTGCCAGTTAGGCTATGCTGGCTGGTGGGTGAGCCCCCCTCCCCACCAGGGATCCTCCTGTCTCCACCTCCCCAGGGCAGAGATTACAAGCATGCATGGCCACCATGACATCACACGCATCGTGACGTACAGCGAGTCTCCACAATAGTAATGATAAAATTTAACAAACGAACACACAAGTGATTGGGAGCCATGCCTGGTGGTGTATGCCTTTAAAACCACCATTCAGGAGACAAAGGCCAGTTGGTCTGTGTGAGTTCTGGTCTACATAGTGAGTTCTAGGCTTTCCAAGGCTAGACAGTGAGACCATGTATCTAACCAAAACCCAATCAAAAACAGTGATTAAGAATGGTTAGGGGTTTTTACAAATAGTGAGTAGAGAAGTCCTGGTAAGGTTTTAGTGAGCTCAAAAAGAGAGACACAAAATCAGTGTTGGTGGGGAGGGCAGTGACATTCTAGATGGGGGACAATGTTGAGGAGGAGGGATGGCATGCCAAGGTCAGCGCCAAGGTCAGTGAGACTCTGGAATCAGGTTGAAGGAGGCTTAGATTTGTGTTACACCAGGCTGGGCCCTAGGAAAAAGGACTTTAGCTTTTTCTGTTACAGATGATGAATACCAGAGTGTTCTAGGCGGGATGTGATGGGTCCTGATGGCCCTTTGAAGTGATCCCTTAGCTGTACTTGGAGAAATAGGTGGGAGTTAGAGAGGAACCTGGGAAACTTGGCTGGAAAGGTCAGACAGGCTGAAGGATGGATGACCCGGGGATGACGTCAGGATACAGAGAGAGGCTGCCTGGCCTGTGTGGAGGATGTCAGGGTACAGAGAGAGGCTACCTGGCCTGTGTGGAGGATGTCAGGGTACAGAGAGAGTCAGGGTACAGAGAGACTGCCACAGGAAGCCACCAGGACCACAGAGGGGCCGAGTTCTCTCCCCACCTTGAGGCAGGTGCTTACAGCAGACATGAAGCTGCTCTTTTAATCACATTGCTCAAGGTCCCCCTTGGTCCTGGATCACCTCATCACCAGTATCCCCAGCTTTCCTGAGGGCGCATTCCTTCAGACAGAGAAGGCAGGTCCGGAGCACAGGTGGCCTGTGGCCGCCACCTCCCCAGCCTGTAGGGATGAACGCTTTTCAGGTTCAGCCACATCTCCCACCGCCACCGCTTGCTACCTCTTAGGTGACCACTTTCTGGTCCAGAGGAGGCTTCTCACAGGCTCATCCCAACCTGAACTCCCTAAAGCCAACAGTGTCTCCCTCTCCCCTGATGGACACCCCGAACAGCCACAGCAGCCTGAAGGAGGGACAGACCTCAGCTCTCCCTCCTGATTGTCCAGCTTGGGGGAGGAAAGTCCCCGGGCTGACCTGGAAAGTCCACCAGCAGCAGGGGAAGTCCCCGTGTGGCTCCTGAGGTGCTGGGCTCTGGTCACCGATGGAGCCAAGTGGTCACACAGGGAGATCTAAACAGTAGACTCCTAACATTCCCATGACGGAGTCTTGCCACACCCCCTTCCAGGGGAAAGGGTGGCAGGAAGTCAGCTTCTAGCAAAAGCCTTCTTTTTCCCCACTGCGTACCTCGCGGTCCTAACAGCACCACAGTGATGCATATGTCCTTATTTGACAGATGAAAGGAACAAAGCTCCGAGAGGCACGTAACTCGCTGATAGACAGACAGCTAATAGATGTGCCTAACTTACCTGCATCAAACCTCCCTCCTGCGGCCTTGGGGCTGGAGAGACGGCTCAGTGCTTGCTGTTATTTATTCCAGAGGACCTGAGTTCTGTTCCCAACACCCACACCTGCAGCGCAGCTTCGGGGGATCCCACACCCTTTTCTGGCCTCTAAGGGCACCTACATGTGCATATATACGAGAAAGAGAGAGAGAGAGAGAGAGAGAGAGAGAGAGAGAGGTTTCTCCAGGAGTACTCTCTAGAATAGGTGTCTTAGGCAGCCTCTTCAAGGCCTTAACTGCTGAGCCATCTCCCCAGCCCCTCCAGTTTTATAATTAACACTGAGATGCAGAAACAGATTTTTTTTTTGAGGTTTTTCAAAACAGGGTTTCTTTGTAGCTTTGGAGCCTGTCCTAGAACTAGCTCTTGTAGACTAGGCTGGCCTCAAACTCACAGAGATCCACCTGCCTATGCCTCTGAGTGCTGGGATTAAAGGCGTGCACCACCACTGCCCAGCTGAAACAGATTTTCTTTAGTTTAACAATGCTGTCTTTAAATATTTTTTTTTTGACAGAGATCTCATTCTGTAATTCAGGCTGGCCCCCAATTCATGGCAATCCTCCTGCCTCAGTCCCAGTTCGCTGAGATTATATGCGTGAACCACCAGACCCAACTTCCAAGGCAGACCCCTGAGTCTTTACCCTCCAGTTCTATTGTACGTCTTGACTCTGCCTTGTCCTGGTCTCATCCCCTTGCCTCCTTAGGAGGGAGAAGAAAATGTCAAGCTAGGAGAGCTTGTTGAGTCGGATGCAGGTCAGACCTGGAAGGGCTGCTTTTAGCATTGTTTTCATTATTGGAGAAGACTAAAAGAATGGGTAGGTTTTTCCCAGCCCGGCCATCCGAGAGGTACAGCCAAGCTTTTGTGTTCCAAACTGTGCTTTCCTTGGCCACAGGAGAAGGGCAGACGCCATCAGGCGCCAGGGATGAACTTGTGCCAAGGCTCCGGACTGGCATCTCGGCCACCGTGGGGAAGCAGGATACCCCAGGGGGGCAGGAAGTGTGACGATGAAGTGGATGAGGAAGGCAGAGTCTTTGAGGCAAGAGGTGAGGCCTATCAAAGACCTCCGAGCTTACCCGCCACCTCACAAACTCTCTGTGGCCCAGTTTTCCACTTTAAATAGGTCATGTGGACCACGAGTGTTTCTCTGTGACCAGAATGGTATCAAAGCCGGGAGTTTACTTTCAGATTCTCTGGAATGCTTAGCATGGCCTGGAAGCCTTTGATCACCCTAGAAATAGATGCCCAGAACAGTGGAGACTCTCTTGTTTGCCACCCTGCAGGGCAGGAGCATGGGGCCAGTTTTAGCCAGAAGCATCAGGACCAGTGAGAGCACGTGGGCTGGGTATATGGGGCTCACACCTGCCTCTGCTGGATGTGGGCTCTGTGACTTTAGGGGGAAGAGACTCGGCCCCACTTTACCCACCTTTAAAGGTGGATAAGTTAGGACAAGCTGGGCACTGGGTGGCCTGGCATAGAGTGCTGCCTGTGAGGGGGACTCCAGTAACACAAACAAGGCTGCCCTTCTCACCTGGTGAATACCGCGGGGTGAGTTCGGACTGCCAATTTGAGCTCAGAGAGACTTTCTATAGTGCTACCTACCCAGCCCCATTGGAGGCACCCTGAAACCTGACTAGCGTCTCTCCCGCCTCCTTCTCATCTCCAAACCCTCCCCCTCCTTGCCCCTTCCCTTTCCATTTCCCACCTCCTTCTCTTCCCCTCCCTCTCTTATTTCTCCTTCTTTTCCATGTTTTCTTTCCTTTGCCTTTCCTTTCCCTCACTTCCTTCTTAGTGCTGAGGATCAAACGAGGGCCTTGGTAAATGCTCTGTCAGAGAACTACACCACTAGAATCTCACTATTTAGCCAAGACGGGCAACCGACTCATGATCCTCTTGCCTCAGCCTCCCGAGTCCTAGGCCTGTGCCGCCACACTCACCGGCTTCCCTCTTTTCTGATCTCCCATACACAAAGTGTGTTTGCCCCTTGTGGTCTGTCTCGAGCCATTGTTTCTCAGATCACACAGGACAGGTTCTGAATGTCATCTCTCCTGTGCCAGTTCAAATGTGTCTTTGTTGTGCCCTGCCTAACGCGGTTCTACCGTCTTCTCATTCACTATGCAGCTTCCTTGATCCGGGTCTAATTTATTTGTTGATTATGTTTCTTTCCCACCAGGCTCAGCGATGGGAAGCCAGGGACCTTGCATGGGTTCTTCACCAGGAATTGCTGGCCTAGAGGCTTGGACAGGACAAAGAGATTAACAGGCAGGTGGATGGGTTGATGGGTGGACAAATGGGTAGACAGACAACAGACAGACAGACAAATGAATGGGCACAGCCTAGTAAGTTGAGGGCCACTCTGCTGAAGCCTCCTGCTGTTTTCCTTCTCTTAGATCCTTTATTCCTGAGCCCTGCTGCCCAACCCTCCCCATCTACACACCAGTCCTTCCCCTTTCCGGGCTGGGAACCTCTAGCCTTCCTGTTTATATCAATTTGTTTTATTTATTTATATATGTTCAAGGGCTATTAAAAACTAACATGTTATTTATGAGTACTGTTTTGTTTTTCCCTCCAGACTCTCTTGAAGGCTCATGCACTCTGTCTCTCTGGTCTAGCATATTTAATTTTTTAAATTTATTTGTGTGTGTGCGTGTGTGTGTGGGTGCATTTGTGACAAATATGCCACATGTGTGCAGCCCTCACAGCAGCCAGAAGAGGGTGTTGGGTCCCCTGGAGCCTACTGTGGGTGCTGGGAGAGAACTGGCTCCTCTGAAAGAGCGGGGATCTACAGAGCCCCCTTCCTAGCCCCTGCAGTGGGCTTTTCTTTCTTCAGAGCTTTCTCAGGAGGCTGTGTCCTTAGCGTGTGGCATGGGGACATGTCTAAGTCTAGACAGAGACAACATGGTTACACTACATGGGAAGGAGCCTTCTGTTCCCAGCTGCCACATCTTGCCACCCCCACCTGTTAGGTTATGTAAAAGCAGCTGTAGAGAATGGAAGTTGGAAAGAGAGACTTGGTCTGACTTTAGGTAGGACCGTGTTTATTCCCGGGGAGCTGGCATTTCCTGTCACTCACATGTGCAAATGGCTAAAAGGCCTACCGAAGATGGGGAGTGCCTCCTTATAGGGGCGGAACAGACTTACCTTGTCTGCAAGGGAAGTTGGGAAGTGTAGTCTTTTGGCAGGAAACTATCTTTGCTCTTGCCTCTAACCCCTACGCTGTCTTTGGTTCTGCTCAATCTACTCTCAGGCCTTCCTTTGCACAAAGACTGTGGTTATCTATTTTCATTAGCATGTGCAGTGCAAGTTGTCTTAGTTAGGGTTTCTATTGCTGTGATGAAACACCATGACCAAAAGCAAGTTGGGAAGGAAAGGGTTTATTTGGCTTACACTTCACTATCATTGTTCATCATTGAAGGAAGTCAGGACAGGAACTCAAACAGGGCAGGAACCTGGAGGCAGGAGCTGATGCAGAGGCCAGGGGAGGGTGTTGCTTACTGGCGTGTTCCTCATGGCTTGTTCAGCCTGCTTTCTTATAGAACCAAGTACCACCAAACCAGGTTGGCACCACCCACAATGGGCTGGGCCTTCCCCTATCAATCACTAATTAAGAAAATGCCTGGATCTTATGACGGCCTCTTCTCCCTCCTTTCAGACAGCTCTGGCTTGTGTCAAGTCAAACTAGCCAGAATACTAGTCACATCCTTTTGAAAATTCTGCCACACCAGAGTACTTCACCCATTTCTGCTTCTACTTTCAGTGTTGCTATGGGGAGGAAAAGGTTGTTGCCTCTATGGTGGGTGTTTTATTTCTCCTGGACAGTGCTGGGTTATCTGGATCACCCACTTAAAATGTCAGGAAACGAGAGATAAGATCCCCCTGTCAATGGGGATCACCAGAGATGCAGAGAGGAGAAAAAGGAGGCGGCATCGGAGAAGCCTGCGGTGTGTGCTCAGAGAAAGGGAAGACACTTCAGGTGGGGACCCCAGAGTGATCAAAAGCCCTGGGGTAGGGACAAAGAACAGCAGAGTGTCAGGAGATCCCCGGATGGCCAGAGAAGCCTGAGAGTCGAGATGGGGCTTGCCCTTCCTCTGGGGAGCCGCGGTTCTGTGGATACAGAGACCTTATCCCTTCGCACTTTGCATGTGTATCATGAGCCCCCCCCCCACCCCCCCCCACCCCCCCGGCAGGCAGCTGCTCCCTCAGCCGTTCAGAGTTCTAGACCTAACAAGCTTGGGTCCAGTGTCACCAGCTCTCAGAGGTCCAACCCCGTCTAAGCAGAACTTCTGAGGAGAGAGAGGGGCTGAGGCTCTGGGAGGGAGAAAGCAGGAACCAGTTGCACAAACCCTTTCCAGTGGGCTCTGAGCCTTCGAGGACCTGACCGTTTCCTCTTTAACCCACCATCGACACAGGAGTCCCTGGGCTGGCATAGAGTGGGATTTGATCCTGTGGGGAACATTCAAAGAGCCGAATGAGTAGAACAGGAGCTCTCCCTCTCAACAGCCAGACCTTAACTGGGGACAGTCCAGTCCCAAGATGCAATCCCAAGACAGGAACACAGAGACCCAGTCCTCAGCTGTGAACGCACGTGAAAGAGTCTGAATTGAAGTGTTCTCATCCGCTCAGCCAGAACTTTCCTAGGATGCCTACAAGGTCCCAGGGGATGGGGGAAGTCCCAGCGAGCAAGGCCGTGTGGGGGGGGGGGGGGGGCGGTCTATGGTGGGAACATCTGTAGCAGGGCTGTAAACGGAGGTTTCTCTGTCTCACCCCATCCCGCAATCACTTTTGAATAATCACTCAGAGGCTTAATATTAGTTACAGAATGTTTGGCCGATAACTTTGGCTTATTGCTAACTAACTCTCACACTTAAATGAACCCATTTCTATTAATCTTTTATTATCAACCAATGAGAACAACACTATTCACAGCATACAGAAGGATCATCTCATGCACAGGGCATCACAGAAACAGCGCATATATACTGAACGGCCTGGTTCATTATCCTGGAGGCCAGGGAAGGCTTCTAATGCTGTGTGTGTGTGTGTGTGTGTGTGTGTGTGTGTGCGCGCGCGCGCACGCGCGCACATGCATGTGTGTAGGGTAGGACAGTGAACCTGCAGGAATACACTGGATGTAGTGATTCATGTCTGTGGGCCCAGCTACTCAGAGGGTGAGGTGGTGAGATTGTTCTAGCTCAGGAGTTCAAAACAACTCTGAGAAACCAAGCAAGACCAAAAAAAGAAAACAAGAAAGAAAAAAAAAAAGCTGGGTCTATAATCCCAGCACTGGAGATGCTTGAGGAGGCAGGAGGACCTCAAGTTGGAGACTTGCCTAAGCACTAATACTATATATAATATGATATAGCAAGACCTTGCTCAAAGAAACAAAACCAACAACAAAAGAAGCTGAAAAAATATTTGGATTTTGGGACAGCTTGTTGCTTTTTTTTTTTAATTGTTTAACTTTATTCATATTCATGCTTTGGTCTGAAAATGTCAGATCCCCTGGAACTAGAGTTACAGGTTAGTTGTCAGCTGCCACGTAGCCATGTGCCATGTGGATGCTGTGAATTGAACTCAGGACCTCTGGTCAAGCAGTCAGTGCTTTTCACTGCTGAGCTATCTCTCCCGCCCCCATCTGTTGCTTTTCTCAGGATGACTGGGGAGATGTTTGGGGATCCTAGGAAGAAAATGAGAATCATCGTGGCTGCAGCCAGGGTGTGAGGCTAGCCGCTGGCAGAACTGCAGGCTGGGCAGGCTCTGGTGAGGCACTCTGGGATGTCCCTGCCTGGCACGGGATAAGACAAGCATGGGTTTGGACACCAGCCTGGAGCCCAGCAAGCAACCGGAGAGGACAGTTACCTGCAGAAATGACTGTCACTTGCCAAAAGCTAGGGAGATGGGACTTTGGCACCTACAGCCTGTTCTCCTTTCCCTCTTTCCATGTAAGGGCATGCAATTCTTCCTCCCAGAGAATAACTCACCGCTCTGGCTTCTGTCTTATTTCCTTCCTTGGGGGCGGGGTGGGGGCGGAGGGAGTGGAGGCTGGAGGCTTTCACTTTCCTTTTAGACTGTCACCACAAGGGGACTTGAATTTCCCTTTTCTTCTCTCTCTCTCTCTCTCTCTCTCTCTCTCTTTCTGAGATTTTAAAAACATTTTATTTTTAATTGTGTGCATGTGTGTTTGTGTACATGAGAGAAGGTGCCCCAGGAGGCCAGAGGTATAGGATTTCCCTGGAGCGGAAGTTATAGTCAAATGTAAGGCCCCTGGTTATGGGTGCTTGGAACTGGGCTAGGGTCCTCTGCAAAGGCAGCATCTAGTCTTAACTGAGGAGCCACCTCTCTATCCTCCCTTCCCTCCCTTCTTTCCCTTCTGATGATGATGATGATGATGATGATTGAGGCAGGGTTTCTCTGTAACTTTGGAACCTGTCCTGGAACTTGCTCTGTAGAAGCAAACCAGGCTGGCCTCAAATTCACAGAGATCCAACTGTCTCTGCCTCCTGAGTGCTGAGATGAAAGGAGTCTGCCACCACCACCAGGCTCCCCTCTGGATTTTATTGGGGGCGGGGGTTGGCGTAGCCTTGGCATGGAACTTACTATGTAGACCAGGTTGAATTCATAGAGAGCCTATCTTTCTTGACACAGCGTCTTACTTCGTAGACCAGGCTAGCCTAGAACTCATGATCGCATCCACGTCCCAAGTACTGAGACGATAAGTGTGTGCCACCCAGCATGCCTGGCAAGGTTTGAATTTTGTAAGCATCCATGTCTCTTCTCTTTCTGTCGGTCTTTCCCCCTTTCTGGTCAGAGATCCTGCCGTGGGAGACCAGAGGTATGTGGAGGGATGAGCATCCTTGTGTTAAAGGAAACTCCAGCTGTTCTAAATCAGCTTTGTAATTAGCAAAACTTGGTCAGTGATTGGCACACAGTGCAGCAAGCAATGCGGAACCCGACGTGGTGCTGCTCTGAGCCAGATGGTGGCCAACATCTGGCCTAGACCACAGGTTCCCCAGGCACTGAGCAGCAGCTGTATGCCCTACGCGGCTGGCTGGCATCCTTTGAAAGCATCCAGGCAGGGAAAGTGCCCTTGTTCCACCTTACAAATGAGGAAACTGAGGGTGGGAGAAGTCAGCCTCCAGCCTATTGTCTTTGTCTCCCTCCCTTGGGGAGGGCACACTGTGACTCACATGGTAAGTATATAAACAGTGTTGATTCTTTCCCATAGGGCAGTTAGCAGATGACTTTGCTTGTGCCTGGACAGGTAAAGTGTTTGGATACTAACCTTTTATGATCCACAGTAGGGACGTGACTCAAACATTCCTACAGGACAGACTTGAGATCCTGGAAAGTCCCAACTGCCCAACTAGCAGCTCCCAAGTCACTGGGTACAGAGCCATCCGCTAGGGGATGGTCCCAGGGGATTCCCCTGCGGGCAGAGGAGGCTTCCAGCTACCAGGATTGTGTTGGCTAATATAGGCTAATATAGGGTTAGGGTTAGATCAATTTGATAAACTCTACAGTCACCTTGGAGACTGTACAGGTACATCTATGAAGGAGTTTGTAGATTACATTAATCGAAGCAGTAAGACCTATTCCAAATGAGGGTGGTACCGTGCCAAGCCGGAATAAAAAAGAGCCAGCTAGTCTGGCACTCCTCCCTCTACTTCCTGACCTGGGAAACAGAAACTAACCCCCTGGCTTTCCTATAAAGGGTTAAAGGGAACAAGGGAAGTTTCCTCTTTAAAGTATAAACAGGTTTTAGAGCAAGCCCTCCTCTGCTTCTGGTCTCAGGTCCTGGTGTCACTCTTCCTGAGGTCCACTTATGGCTTTGTCTTCTCAGCAGAGGCCTGCCAGCTTGAAGACAGAGCTTGACCTCTGAGTTTAAAGGGCCAGGCCCGTTACTTAACATCAACTGGTAAAGGACACATTTGGGGTGGGGGTGGGGATCCCTCTTCCGGTTAGCATTTGTCCAAGATCAAAGCATGGGCTCAAAGATGCATCCTGTTCTGGAAAAAATACCCTTTGCTTATCAGCTGCACACTTTTAAATTTGCAGATTAGGGGTAAGAGTGTGAAGCCAGCCCTGACAAGCCAGAGTGAGGGGACAGCGCCCCTTGGCATTAGAAATACAAAGCTATCTGAATTCCTGGTGGGTGGGCTTGCCCTGCTTCCAATGCATCCACGCACCCTTCTGCAGAAGTACAGCGTTTTGCTTTGCTTAAGTGCCTTGGATTATATGGTCATTTTCCTAAGATGTCCCTAGGCTCATTTTATTAAAACACTGACTATGTATGCAAGGTGACCAGCTACCTCACACTCCCGCCGCCATGGCATGGTGTGACTGTGCCCTTGAACTTATATAAATCCTAATAAGCCCTCCCTTCCTTAAGTTGCTTTTGTTAGATACTTTGCTACAGAGTCAAAACAAGCTGAGAAAAACCTCACTTCTAGAGCCCCAGGGAAGGGGAAGCCGGGGCAAGAGCCCAGTGTGTACCCAAAGCCATCGCCCATGGTCATTCAGAGTAGCAAGCCCCAACCTGGCACCCTGAATTCATTTGGTACTGGCTGCGACATGCTTGGAAGCTGAGACTGCCAAGGCGGACCTGGCCCAAGGTCTTCCTGGAAATGCTCCTAGCCCCATGGGGAGTGAGGTCAAATTGGACGATACAGAGTGTCCTGGAATTCTGTCTCTGTGTGTGCTTTTACTGGGGATACAGCAGGGAAGGCTCTTGGGTCAAGACAAAAATGTTTTGCTTGGAGGAGAAGGAAGGACAACACTGTGACAGAAAAAGGAACAAGACATGAGGCTCAGAGGCAGGGGTTTGCCCAGTTTGTGAGAGGCAGTAGGATGTCCATCCGATGGGGGGCCTTGCTGCTGCACACAGGGTTTGAATCCTGGCCTTGTGCCTCAGGACTGTGGGCTTTTGCAAGCATCTTAACAGTCTGGCACCCCCATTCCTTCTCCGGAAAACAGACAGAAGACCGATATTCACCACCAAAGGTGTTCAAGAGAATTCAATACTTCCACGAACAGGCTTGGAGAGAGATTAATTATATGAGTATCTTATATGTAGAAAAATACTTTTATGTGATTTTTGGGCTTTGGTGCATCTGAAATATGAATACATTTTTCAATATTGAAATTGGCTGATTTTTTCTTTCTCTCTCTCTCTCTTTCTCTTTCTTTCGTTCTTTTCCCAAGACAGGGTTTCTCTGTAGCTTTAGAGCCTGTCCTGGAACTCTCTCTGTAGACCAGGCTGGCTTCGAACTCATAGAGATCTCTCTGCCTCTGCCTCCCGAGTGCTAGGATAAAAGGCTTGCATCATTCCTGCCTGGCTGCTGCTGCTGCTTTTTCTTCTTCTTCTTCTTCTTCTTCTTCTTCTTCTTCTTCTTCTTCTTCTTCTTCCCCCTCCTCCTCCTCTTCCTCCTCCTCTCCTCCTACTCCTGTTCCACCTCCTCCTCCTTTTCCTCTTCCTCCTTCTTCTAGACTATTTTGCTATGTATTCCTGGAACCTAGTTGGCCTCAAATTCAGAGACCTGCCTGCCTCTGACTTCCAAGTGGTGGACTAAAGGAATGCACACCACACCTGTCAGGATAGGTTAATTTGGCTAGTGGAATAATTGTTAACAGGTAATGTATTTTGTTGTAAAAATGATATAAAATTAGAGTTATTTTTTCTTCTTACTGTTATTATTATTAGTGTGTGTATGTGTGTGTGTTTGTTTGCTATGCATTGTGTGGGCCATGGTGTGTATGTGGAGGTCAGAGGACAACTTTGTGGAATTGATTCTCTTCTTCCACCGTTAAGTGGGTTTAAAAGACTGGATTCAGGGTTCAGTGCCTTTACCCACTGTCCCCAAATTAGCTATCTTAGTATATACTTCAGTGTGTGTGCACACTGTAGAGTTAGCAAGATAGAAATAGCTTCATTCACAGAAAGGCAATGTTGACTTGGGGTCTTGGTTTATTGTCGCTCAACTCCATTTGCTCACAGCAGAACGTGTTCTTAGCACATACGCAACGCAACTCTGATAGACAAAACCACCAAATGCAATTAGAAGTTTTGTTCCTATCTTTAGTTTTCAGACATGTTTTTAATGTAACACACTGGCTATAGGTGTGTGTATTTAGAGTCTTCAACATTCTGTGGCAAATTCTACATCAACGGTACACCGAGGAACTTGCCATTTTTGCAGTTGGAGAAAGATGTCTCAATCCTTCCTCACGTATAACAGGACGTCTGCACCCCCTCTCTGTCCGAACACATCTTCCATTTTTCCCCCTGTTTCCTTGGTGTGTTGAGACTTGTTCCCAACTGTTGGGAGCCTTGGTCTGTAAGCATAATGCAATGTCCTCTCCTCCTGGTGTGTTCTGTGTGCTTCTGAAGGGCTTGGGTAAACTTGAATGCAAACCTTTACTAGGAGACTAATACTTTATTTATTTACTTTTAACCTGTTGAACTTTATTATTATATTATTATTATTATATGTGTGTGTACATGCTCACATGTACATGATAGCATATATACAGATATCAGACATCAGAGGACATGAGTCAGCTGTCTCCTCTTACCATATGGGTCCCAAAGAAGGCACTCAGGTTATCGGACTTGGTGGCAAGCACTTTCGCATGGTAAGTCATTTCTTGGGCCCTTCTTTATTTAAAATTTAAAATTTTGTTTTTATTTTGTATGTATTGTTTGTTTGCCACCATGTATGTCTGTGCACCACATGCATGCCTGGTCCATCCAGAGGCCAGAAGAGAGTGTTGGGGTCCCTAAAACAGTAAATACGTTATCTGTAAACTGCCCTGTGGGTGCTGGGAGCCAAACCTAGGTCGTCTACCAGAGCAAGTGCTCTCATCCGCTGAGCCATCTCTCCAGCTCCAAGACATATTTAAAGGGAATTTCTGCACATGGTTTGTCTTAATCACCCGTGTCCTTCCTTTTACTTAAAACTCTGAAGCTTAATTTAAACTCATCAGTTGTCCTTTTAACTGGAGCACCTGGCAGACCTAGAAACAGCTGCGGTTTCCTCTTCCCTTTGGGCCCTGTTTCCCTTTAGGAACTAGAGTGAACCATGCTGCTCAGGTGCAGTCTATCTGGGTATGAGACAACTTCTAAAAGAAAAGCAAGTTTCTACAAACCCGGCATCTGTGATGCTTTCTCTGTGGGCCAAACTATCTACCTGTGTGTGTATTTTAATACAGGGTCTCTCTTTGTGGCCCTGGCTGGCCTGGAACTCACTCTGAGACCAGTCTGACTTTGAACTCACAGAGATCCACTTGTCTCTGCCTCCTAAGAGCAGGGATTAAAAGTACCGTCACACCTGATTTACAGTATTTACTTTTGGCCATCCTTCCTAAGACTAGACATTTTGAAGATTTAGGCCTCTCACGTGGTTTATGAGTGTTTCTGTGCTGTACATGGAGTCTTCATTGCAATGTGTATTCGTTAGCATTTCAGTAGAGATTACAAGATAACTGATCCCAAATTTCATAGGTTTTCATTTTGACACACTGTAGGAAGATTATCACTTAATTAAGATTGCTATAGAAGCTGGGCATGGTGGCAAACACCTTTAATCCCAACCCTTGGGAGGAAGAGGCAGGAGGATCTCTATGAACTAGAAAGGTCAGCCTGGTCTACATGGTGAATTCCTGGGTAGCCAGGACTACATAGACTCTATGTAGCTCTCTATGAAAGACCCTGTCTGAAAACAGACAGACAGACAGACAGACAAACAAATCAAAACACCCCTCCCCAATTATCATTATTATTTATTTATTTTGTATGTTGTTTGTGGTGGTTTAAATGTGAATGGTCCCCATGGGCTCATGTATTTGAATGTTTGGTTCCATTTGGTAGAATTGTTTAGGAAGAATTAGGAGGTGTGGCCTTGTTAGAGAAGGTTGTCACTAGAGGTGGGCTTTGAGGTTTCCAAAACCCACGACAGGTTTGGCACAAGGCTTGACCGAGACATCTTTCTAGCCCAATAGTGTTTGGTTTTGCTTTATTTTTTTTTTTTCCCCCACGAGACTTAAAAATACTGGTGGGTGAGAAATTGAATGCAGAGGCTGGAGAGATGATTCAGTGTGGAGATCATCTATTGTTCTTGCTGAGGACTGCAGTTTGGTTCCAAACACCTGCACTGAACAGCTCACAATCACCTGTAACTCCAGCTCTAGGGGATCTAACACCCTCTTCTGGTCCCCAGGGATACCCACATGTGCACATACAAATACACAAGTAAAAATAAAACAAATATTTTTAAAGATCAGATGTGTCTCGGTTAGGGTTTCTCGTGCTGTGAAGAGACAAGAAGACCACGACAACTCTTATAAAGGAAGACATTCAATTGAGTGGCTGACATTCGGTCCATTATCAGCATGGTGGGACATAGCAGCACGCAGGCAGACATGGTGCTGGAAAGGAGCTGAGAGTCCTTCATCTTGCAGGCGACAGGAAGTGAACTATGACACTGGGTGGCATCTTGAGTATATATGAGACCTCAAAGCCCGTCTCCACAGTGACACACTTCCTTTAACAAGGCCACACCTACGTCAACAAGGCCACACCTCCTAGTAGTGCCACTCCCTTTGGGGCCATTTTCTTTCAAACCACCACAGGATGTAACTCTTTCTTTCAAAAACTCAAAACGTGGGCTGGAGAGATGGCTCAGAGGTTAAGAGAACTGACTGTTGTTCCGGAGGTCTTGAGTTCAATTCCCAGGAACCACATGATGGCTCACAACCATCTATAATAAGATCTTGTGCCCAGAACACTATATACATAATAAATAAATTTAAAAAAAAACTCAAAACGTAAGTGATGGATGCCCGGATTATGCTTAAGGTTTGATTTTTCTTCTCCACCATCCATAAACTATTTCATCAACTGTGGGAAATTGCAGGACTGCTGAGAAAGATGATATCCGGTGTTTACTATAAAAGCCCACAGTGAGCAGGTGCGCATGGGCTGTGGGAGGGTAGATTTGTGTATTGGCATTGTATAGTGATGGCTGTCCTGACATTTTGAAGCTTAAATGTATCCTCTACCAGATGCTCTTGGATCTTTCTGTACTTACCTGAGAAAATTAATTTCTTTACCATGAATTTAGACTATGTCTTAAAATAAAACAAGAGAGAACTAGTACCTCTCCACGATTATAGAAAACCTACAGTTTGGAAATTAATAAATCAAGATTCACTAATAAAAAAATGTTGGTGTTCCTCTATTGCGGCACTAATATAAAAGTAAAACCTAAATCCCATGTCTAACACAAGACATCCTTAAAGATATTGTTCTGCTCTTTAACTTTCCTTTTAAAAATTGTGTGCATGTGTGTGCCTGCATGAGTTTGTGTGCCCCGCAATATGCAGGTGCTCACAGAGGCCAGAAGAGGGTGCTGGGTCCCCTGGAACTAGAGTTGTAGGAGGTTGTGTGTGGCCCCAGGTGGGTACTGGGAACTGAACGTAAGCCCCTCGGTGGAACAGTAAGTGGTCTTTAACCAACAAACCATTTCTCTAGAACCTGTTGACTCCTAGAACTGGACGAATAGTTGTAAGCTGTCATGGGGTAATAGGAATCAAACCCTGGTCTTCTAGAAGAGCAACCTGTACTCTTCACTGCTGAACCACCTCTTCAGCCTGATTTGTATTTATTTGCTTGCGGGGTGTGTGTGTGTGTGTGTGTGTAGTAACCCAGGCAGGTAGTGAACTCATGAACTCCCGCCTTCCTCTTTGGCTTTGGCATTTTACTGCTGACCTCCACCACAGCTAGCTTCCACAGATTCTTGTCACACGATTGCATGTTGTATATGAGATTAATAGGGGTGTATGTTCCTAAGATGGAATCTGTTCATATAGCATCAAAGACTCACCATACACAAATTTATCCCACATAACTTGTCTTGTAGAGCAGAAGAACATGGCACACAGCCCCACTTCCATCCTGCACCCTTAGAAAGGCTGTGCCCAGTGGCATGGTGCAGCACACTGCTTGACATGCGGGAGTAGGGGAGTATGTGTGCCTACAGACCCAGGACCTGTCCATTCTGGGGGAAGGTGTGATGTGCACAAACCCCCAATGGAAAGGAAGAAGATGGCTCATTCTCTGGGTCCCAGCAGGGCTCCTCAGTAGCTTACAATTTTCACTGCAGTGGTATTTTACCTCTTTCCTGAGTGTTTGTTTCTTTAGGCTACGAACAGAGGCATCATTCTACCCGTTGTCTTTCCTTGTAAGTTGTTGGTCTATAGGAAAGATACTTATCTTTGTAGCTTGACTTCCTAACCTGATGAAAGTTTGTCAGACCTAGGT
The DNA here is from genome assembly GCF_018167655.1 of Microtus oregoni. NCBI lineage: Eukaryota > Metazoa > Chordata > Mammalia > Rodentia > Cricetidae > Microtus > Microtus oregoni. The sequence goes on along the minus strand of NW_024543063.1, from coordinate 56,886,281 downwards.
ATTTTCTTTGCAGCTGTCAGGGTATTTCCCCTACAGAATCAGCGGTTTGCAGATGGGGACAGACGGACTTCTTCACTTCCTATCTGTAAACCCTTTTATTTCTTTCCGATTGATCCGACTAATACTTGAAGTACTATATTAAATAAGAGGAATGAGAGGGGCTTCTCTGTCTGACTCCTGATCTTAGAAAAAAAAGAAAAGAAAACTGCTTCTGGGTCATGCCCGGTCATGAGTGCTGGCTACAGTTTCCGTGAATGCTGCCTTGATCAAGCCGAGGTGTGTTCCTAAGGTTCCTCGTTTATTCAGGGCTTTTATTATGAAGAGATGTGGGATTTTGTTGGCCTTTTCCACACTTACACAAATGATTGTGCCTCTTCTGTCCCTACATGTTATTCATGTGTGTCTAGCCAGGACAGCGCATGCTAACAGGCTATGGAAAGAACCCTGGGCCAAGCGATGAATGTCCGGGGCTTTCTTTCTTCCCCTCATTTAGCCTTTCCCTACTTCCCTTTTCTGCTTCCCTTCCAGAAGGATGTCATCTCTTGACCTAGTTTTAGGCAGTACCCCTTGTCTGGATACTATGAGCTGGGGCTTCCCTGGGCCCAGCATCGCTGCCTGTCCAGCATGGTTCTTTCCAAGGGTTGTCCACACACTTCCAAGACTAGTGACTACTGTAAATTGTGTGAGATAGAGAGCACAGAAGTCTTCGATCCTCAGAACAACCCGGCAGCAGCAAGGGTCACACTCACTGCTAGCTGGTAGAGAGACCAGACAGCTGTATCTCTGGGACTTGGGTCCTTAGCACACAGGTTACACCCTCCAGGCTCTAACATACCAGACATTGTTACGCCACACTGAAAACCCAAATCAGCATCCATTCAATGCACCAAATTGTACAAGGGGCAGGGGAAGTGTGGAGGGCTGCTGGGTTTCCAAAGGGGCTCAGACAAATGCACTCAGGATTTTACAGTGGGTCTTGCTTTAGGGACCCAGGCTGGAGCACAATGTCCACTCTGGACAAAGTCCTGAAATGTGCGTTGTTTTACCCTGGTCTCATCTGACCAGTCACTGTGGAGATGGTCTGGCACTAACCAAACCACCTTCCTCTTTGCGCCCCTTCCTAGACTCTTGTGCATGGACGGAAGGTCACGTGACTGAATGTGATCAGGGCAGATGGCCTCAGCTTCTAGTCCTGGATCAGAAGAGCCATCCATGATCTGGAGCACAACACAACACACACAAAACCAAGCTGTTTTCCTGCCCTGTCTCAGCAGATGAGAACAGGAAAGCAGCTTTAGACTCAGCCCCTGGAAGAACCTGCGCTTGGCTAGAAACACCCGCTTCAGGTTTCCTGTGAGAATAAGCCCGGCATCTGACTGGGAGGCGGGTGGACTGGGGAAATGTGATAAGGGTGGGGACAACCCTAAGGATGGATGAAGGGACTCTCTAGTCCGGACCAGCAGTTGGCATGGTTGATCAGTTCTTCCCTAGCTCTGCTCGGTTGCACCAGGGCAAGCACAAAGCTGGTGGGGAGAGGGGTCTTCACTGGGGTCTTGGATTCTCTGGGAGACAGCAGGAGAAACAGGAGTAGGAGATATCAGGCATGAGCATGCGCATTGAGGGTATAGGCAACTGCTGCTTGCAGCAGGGAGACTGAAGTAAGGACCACGGCAGGGAGACAGGTCAAGGGACCAATGCAGTTCCTTGGGGCTGGATAGCTGGAGTCCAATGGACGGTGAGATGGGGATGGGTGATTGTGGAGTATTTGAAGTTGAGATCACGTTGGAGCCGTTGCCAGTGCCGACATGGTCGAGGGCCTGACCGTGGGCAGGAGAGGCAGAGGAGGTGAGACACAAGTTCTTTGGAAGAGAGGAGACCGTGGAACCGAGAGAAACGATAATTAAAGGTGTGACCATGAACTGGCAGCTATTACTGTCACCAAGGAAGAAAGTTGGTGTAGAGGGGAGAGTGCGTTGAATGCATAGCAGCAAAGCAAGGGCTTTCAGGGAGGAGCCAAGAAGAGCCGCCGAGGGGGGGGGGGGCTCTCCTAGCCCCAGCCCTGTAGGGGACCGCTGAGCAGGAACAGCAGCCACCTCACAGAAGGCTACGGAAAAGCAGAATCCTTAGAGAGCAAGTTCAGAGCTAAAGAATAAGAAGCCAAACACAGCGCAGCGTGCCTGCATCTCCCGCACTCAGGGAGAGTGAGGCGGGAAAATGGTAGGTCTGAGACCAACGAGAGCGACATAAAGCCTGAAAGGGAGGAAAGAGTGAGTGAAAAGAAGCAGGGAGAAGGAACACACACAGAGGGAATGCCCCAGCATTGTGGAAGAGCTGTCAGTGAGGAAAATCTGGAAACATGAAGATGCCCAGTGCTGAGGGGATTCAGGGACAACAGGGGAGCCCACAGCAGGATTGGGCTGTGAAAGTCTAATGGTAGAGCACCGGGGATCACCAGGACAGCCACAGAGCAGGTGTGAACACTCTCTCCAAAACCAAAAAAACAAAAAAGTGAAACACAACGCAGCAACACAAAACAAGGCTGAGTGTAAGTTGTAAAGCTACCAAATTACAAGCATATACTTAGGGAAGAATCCCCAGTGACTTCAGGGTCCTGGTTTTGTGGTTACACACAGAAAAAGGGAGGGGCAGCGGGTGAAGCAGGCCAGCTTTGGTCGCATCAAAAATATTTAACTTCCCAATGATCAAAAAAAGAAACGGGAATGATGAACCAGCATACAGTAAAATGCTATCTCCCGCTTAGCCTGGGCAGTGGGTCCTAAAGCTCTCACCTCTAAGTTAGAAAGATTTGTAGATTTAAACGATAAGGCCAGGCTGGTGGGGGACGCTGGTAGTCCAAGCACTTGAGAGTCTGGAGGAAAAAAATTGTTAAATGAAAGTTATACACTGCGGGACTCTTCCTCAGAACAGAAGAAGAAATTAAATGGAAAAAAAATAAAGGAAAGGAAGGGGCAGAGAATGAAGGAAAAAAAATGAAGGGGAAGAGAAAAAGTCAGATGAGAGGATTACAGCCCAGCACAGCAGTCAAGACACCCCAGTCAGTCTGAGAGTCTAAAGCCAAGTCCACACAGTGAAGGCATCTGTCTTCTGACAAGTGTGCCAAAGCAATTTAATGAGGGAAACAGTCTTTTCAGTAAGCGATTCTGAGACTGGAGAGGTGGTTCTCGTTAAGAGCACTTGCTACTCTCTTAGAGGACCTGGATTCAGTTCCCAGCACCACATGGTGCCTCTCAACCACCTATAACTCTAGGTCCAGGGGATCCAACACTTTCTTCTGCCCTCCCTCCTCTTCTGCACATGGGCGGTACACAAACATACACCCAGGCACACTCAGATACAAGTTAAGTAAAGTAAATACATGTTTAAAAAACAAATTTCAAAAAAAATAGTTCTAAAAGCTGGGTATACAGACATGTATACATATTATCAACCCAGATGGGTTAAAGGGCTGACCAGAGGAGCTAACACTATAAAATGCCTAGAAGAAAACATGGGAGATGGTGCTATGTCTTGTTTATAGGAAACCTGCATGGTGATGGATTTGGCAATGGTTTGGTATGCCATGCAAGCACAGGAACCAAATAAATAGAATTAGAGGGTATCACAATTGGGATTCCCAGCAAGCAAAGAGATAGTACAAAGACTGGAAGGAACCTCTTTCTGATAGCTTGCATGATGGAAATCTAATATCCACATCAAACTTCTTCAAAATGGGTAAAGGACACAGATACATTTTTTTTTCTGTCGAAGAAGATGAACAAATTCCCAATAAGCACATAATAAGATGCTCAATGCCGGTAATCAAAAATCACTGGACACTCCTTCAAACCCTTTATGCTGTCCATAATCAAGACAGCCAAGGAGGAGTAATAGCAAGTTAGAACTGTCATGCTTACTGGAGGGGATGGAAAATGGCAGGTTTCCCTGGAAACAGGTCTGCAGGTCCTCAAGAAGTCAAATATGGTTAACCTTGAAATATCATCCCTTCCTATATCTAACCACCAAAGAATCAAAAATATGCTCATATGGAAACTTGTATGCGATATTCAGTATTCATACAACAGTTCCCAGATGACACAACTCCTGTCTGTTCACTGAAGAAAAAGAAATGTGGTATGCCCATAAAAGGAATATTATTCAGCAATAAAAACAAAGAAATGCTGATATGAACTGTAGTACAGATGAGTTCTGAAAGCATTATATTAAAAGAAAGAAGTCAGACTCAAAAAAAGTCCCATATTTTATGATCCTATTTTACATGAAATGCCCATAAAAGGGAAACTAGACATGGTGGTGCACATTTTATTTGTTTGTTTGTTTGTTTTTCCGAGACAGGGTTTCTCTGAGTTGCTTTGGAGTCTGGCTTGGAACTGGCACTGGATATGTGGGATTTATTGGAATGACTTACAGGCTGTCGTCCAACAACGGCTAGCTGTGAACGGAAAGCCCAAGAACCTAGTTGTTGCTCAGTCCCATGGTGCTGGGTGTCTCAGCTGGCCCTCAGCAGACACTGGAATCCCAAAGAAATAGACTCCAGTGTCAGTGAAGGAACGGGTGTCCTGACAGGGTGAGGGCAAGCAGGCAAAGCCAAACACACCCATTTCCTTCTTCGTTGTCCTCAGACAGACTTCCAGTAGAAGGTGTGGCCCAGACTAAAGGTGTGCCTTCCAGCCTCAAGATCTGGATCAAAAGCATGCTGTCTTCTTGCCGCAAGATCCGGATCACAGGTGTGCCCCCCATTTCTAGATTGCAGTTCATTCTGGGTATAGACAAGGTGACAGCCAAGAATAGTCGTCACACTCCGTCTCAGAGGAGAGGGTGAAGAACAGGCAAAACAGACTGTTGCCAAGGGTGGAGGATAGAGAGAGACTGTTTTCTTTCTGGAGTGATGACGAATGTCCTAGAATTAGAGAGTGGTACATCAAAAACCACTGAATTTTATGCTGTAAAAGGATGAATTTAGGAGTTTATAAATTAAATCTCAAGGTGGGAGAGATGGTTCAGTGGGGGACACACCTGCCACCAAGCCTAAGGATCTGAGTTCAATCCCCAAGACTGACAACTTGTGGAAGGAGAGAATTGACTGTAGGAGATTGGCCTCTGAGCTCCACACAGACAGACAGACAGACAGACACACACACACACACACACACACTCACACACACTCACACACACACTCACTCACTCACTCACTCACTCACTCACTCACACTAGACATGTTTTTTCAAAACCAAATACCTATGATCTGGAGAGATGGATCAATAGTTGGAAGTACGTACTTCTCTTTCAGAGGACCTGAGTTCAGTTCCCAGTACCCATGTTATCAGATAGCTCATAACTACCTATAACCCCAGCTCTGGGGATCCAGTATTTCTCACTTCTGTGGGCACCCGCGCTAAAGCGCTCACACAAGGACATGCATGCATACACACAATTAAAAGTAAGGATAAGGAGATTGTGTAGATGACTCAGTGGTTAAGAGCTCTGGCTTCTCTTCCGGGGGTCCTGAGTTCAATTCTCAGCAACCACATGGTGGCTCACAACCATCTGTAATGAGATTTGGGGCTTTCTTCTGGCCTGTAGGAATACATGCAGGCAGAACACTATAATAATGATAGATAGATAGATAGATAGATAGATAGATAGATAGATAGATCTTAAAAAATAAATCTTAAAACAAACAAAAAACATATATCAATTTTTTAAAAACCTGGTGCCAAATCTAGGTGTATTAGAGTGACCTTGGCAGATGCTTCTCACCGCTTCCCTGAGCCTCAGTTTCTCTTGGGGGTCAGGGTGCGGTATTCAGGTGGACCTCTGGCTGAGCTGGGCTCCACATGCGGCTTGTTACTGTCACCATCGCTGCTGTTCTGATCTGACCTCAGCCTGTGGCAGTGAACAGTTTAGAGGGCCGTAGGACTTAGTGTCCGAACTGCACACTCACTCAGACCTTGCTACTTCTAGTCTCCCTTTCTTCATCTGAGCCACATGAACAATGCTAGCCCTTCCAACAGAATGTTGCAGGAGAAATGATGAGATAATGGATGTAAAGCAAGGGCAAGCTTAGTCTGGCACTGGTAAGTATCCAGTAAGTATCCTTTTTTGTTAACCAGCATCTGTTACTGTAACACAAACCAGGTAAGCAATTTATAAAGAAGAAAGGTTTGGTTCAGCTCACCATTTTGGATGTTTTGGCTCTGTTTGGCCTGGTTGCTTTGGGCCTGTGTCGAGACATCACATACTGGTGGGAGTGTGTGCTGCACAACCTGCCCACCTCCCATCAATCAGGTCTTGCCTCTTGAGGGTGGAGTATGTTGTAGAGAGGTGCCAGTGGCTTGAGACCAAGCACATGAACACAGGGACCTTTGGAGAATATTCTAGATCCAAAACAGCTAGAATTACTATTAAATATTGTTATGGTAATGGCATTTTGGGGCCAGTTAGCTTCAAAAGGCTTTCACTTTTCCATCCCACCCATCTTTTTATCCTAGAGTTTCCTGTCTGCTTCATTCTCCTGGTTTGGCCTGTGTGGTGTTTAGGCTCAGCTTCAATGCTTTCAAGTTTGCCTTCTCACTGGTTCTTATTGCTCTTCTGCTCACGGGGCCTCAGCTTGGCCAGAACCTGGCTTTGCTCCTGTCTCTTTGCAAAGTGTGCCTTCCTTCCCTGCTCTTGAATCCAACTGGGAAGCGCATCTCCTCCCAGCCAAGGAGAGGCACGTGATAGGGAGGGAGGCCCAAGACAGAGCTCCCTCACAGTCCCCTGCATGCATGGGGACCCTCACCTGGGGCACCCCCAGCTCAACTGAAATGAGGAAGTTCCTGCGGCTGCCCAGGTCAGAGAGTTTCTTTCTGAGTCGCCATCAAAGCAAAAGCCCAGACACCCTACTTCTAGGAATTATCTACCACACATCTTCCCCCTGGAAATTCGCTCAAGAAACATTGGACATTTTTATGTAAAGGCACAAGATTAGAAAACCCCCAATTTGTCTACCAGTGGGACAATGACCACGGGCCTGTGTACACAGCAGAGAACCATGGGACTATGAGAGACAATGGGGCACAGGGGACTGCAGCCAAGGTGTATTTTAGGTGATGAAAAGCAAGGTGAATGTTTATCGACTCTTCCTCCTTTCATTTCTCCCCTCCTTCCTCTCTACTCTCTTCCTCTTTTCTTTCCTTTCTTCCTTCCCTCCTTCCTTGTTCCCTCTTTCCTTCCCTCCTCTCTTCCCTCTTATTCCCCCTTCCTTCTTCTTTTGGTGGGTGTATGTATGTGTGCATGGGCATACATGTGTGTACATGTGTATTCATGTACATGTGGAGGCTGAAAGTCATGTCAGGTGAGTTCCGTTAATCATTATCCATCTTATTTTTTAAAATGTAATTGGTCTTGGTTTTTAAGACAGGGTTTTCTGTATAACAACCCTGACTGTTTTGGAACTCACTTTATAGTGAGGTTGGCCTCGAAGTCACAGAGATCCTCCTGCCTCTGCCTCCTGAGTATTTAATCCTGGGATTAAAGGTGTGCACCGCCATGCCCAGCCTTAGATATAATTTTTAATTTTTAGATAATGTGCGTGTTTATGTGTGGGTATATGCATGTGAGTGCAGTGTCCCAAAAGGCCAGAAGAGGGCATCTGATTTCCTGGACCTGGACTTACATGTGGTTATGAGTGACCTGGTGTGAATGCTGGGAACTGAGCTCAGGTCCCCCTGCAACAGAGCTGAGCCATTGTCTCTCTAGCCCTCTCCTTATTTTTGGAGTTATGGTCTATCACTGAACCTGGAATTTATGGATTTCCCTAGATTGTACCAGCTGGCCAGCAAGCTCCAAGGAGCCTCCCGTCTCTATGTCCCCAGCCACTGTAGTTGGATTTTACTTGGGCATTAGGGATTTGAACTTAGGTCCTTATGTTTGTGCATAAGCATTTTACTAATCTATCTCTCCAAACCCCTCTCCCCTGTCTCTTTGGAGTCTTGCTATAATTCCCAGGCAGATCCTTAACCCCTAGGGTTCAAGCAATCCTCCTGCCTCAGGCTCCTAAGCACCTGGGGTGACAGGTATGTGCCACCAGGTTCTGCTTTACAGTTTTGACATTGTTATTGTTTGTTTTTAAGATAGGATATCCCTTGCTGCCCTGGAAATCAATACGTTGACCAGACTGACCTCAAAGTCACAGAGATCCACCTGTCGTTGTCTCTTCTGTGCTGGGATTAAAGACGTGTGCCACCACAACCCACTCCTGCTTTAAGTTTTTAATAAATAAAAATTAATTCAGGGGTCTGAAGAGATGACTCAGTGCTTAAGAGCACCAAGTGCTCTTTCAGAGTTGGGTTCAAGTCCTAGCAAACACATGGCAGTTCACAACTGTTTGTAACTCCAAGGTCTGACACCCTAACACACACACACACACACACACACACACACACACACACACATGCTCGCAGCAAAACACCAATGCAAACAAAATAAAAATAAGTCAAACAGTGGTGGCACACGCCTTTAATCCTGGTACTCAGGAGGCAGAGGCAGGTGGATCTCTGTGAGTTTGAATCCAGCCTGGTTTAACACGGTGAGTTCCAGGACAGGCTCCAAAGTAACAGAGAAACTCTGTCTTGAAAAAGAAAGAAAGAAAGAAAGAAAGAAAGAAACAAAAATAGTTCAGATCTTGGAATGGTGGCACATGACTATAATCCCAATACTTTGGAGGCAGAGACAGGAGGATCAATGCAAGTTTGAGGTCAATCTGGTCTACATAGTCTCTAGTCTGCTTAGGCCAACTCAGGCTACGTAGTGAGACACTTTCTTCAAAACAAACAAATATTAATTTAAACAAAGAAAGGGAGGTTGGGACAAGACGATTGTCTAAGAGATTCTATGCCTTTCAAGGTACAAAGTGAGACAGTGTGACTACCAGGAAGAGGAAAGGCCGGCCCCTTCATCATTAGCGCCCCATCCCTATCCCTACTGCCACTCTAGGTCCTGGGGCTTCACCATCTGCAGTCCCAAGAATTCCCCTGCTTCCCTTGAAAGCTCATCACCATACCTGGTGCTCTGACTGGGCATCAGGGCTCCTTTAACTCCCTATCTGCCCCTCCTCCAGTGAGGGAGGCCAAGAGCCTTGGTAGTACAGAGGTCGCCAGGTTGCAGGTATGCCCAGGGCAGGGGGAAGGGACACTAAGCTCAAAGGCTGGGCCAGAATGAGATCCTTGGGGCCTGCCAAGTCTCTGGGGATCCAGGTGTTCTCCAGGGGAAGACCCCCCGGCCCACCATGGAGGCCCTGGGCCCTAAGAGGCCCTTAAGAAAGCCCCAAGGCTCACTTGCTTACGGTGCTCTTGTGGTAGCCGTTGGCTCACAGAGGAGTTTCACAAGCAAAAATAATTCTCGGGCCGGTGATATGGCTCAGAGGGCAGAGGTGCTTGCTGCCAAACTTGATGACTAGAGATTAATTCCCAGAATCTACATGATGAAAGCCTAGCTCCTGCTCCTATCTCCCCAATAAGTAAATAAGTAAATAGGTGCAAAAGTCTTTTAAAGAAATATTGCTTGCCTGAGGCAGGAGGATCACTTGAGTTCAGAAGTTTGAGATCAGTGTGGACAACATAATGAGACTCTTACACACACACACACACACACACACACACACACACACACACACACCCCTTTCTTTTTGGTGTGAACTGTGGTGAAACACACCTTTAATCCCTGTGCTCAGGAGACAGAGGCAGGAGAATGGCTGCAAGCTAGAGGCCAGCCTGGATTCACAGCAAGCCCCTGCCTCAAAACAAAGACATAAAACAGCTCTTTGTTTTTTTCACTTGTTTTTGACACAGGGTCTTATCATTTAGCCCAGGCTATCTTCAAACTCTTGATCCTTCTGCCTCAGCCTCCCAAGTGCTGGGATTACAGGTGTGTACCACCAAGCTTAATCAGATACATGTTCAATGGTCAAGTGTTCTGTTTGTTAGATCAGTTCAGCACGTGACCAAGTCCCACCACGGTTAGCAACTTTATCTTGCCATTTTGGCTTTGCTTCCCCCCTAGACACACATGTGCACATTCACATATGCATCTCACACACATACATACCTTGCACATGCATCTATGTCTATAAATACACATACACAATGCTCTATACGTATCAATATATGTACACACATATGCATTAGATACCACAGCCATCGGTGTCATATACAAGACCATCTCTTACACATGCTGAAGTCTTCAATGCATGAAGCAAACTTCTCTAAGACACAATAGCATCTAATACCAGGCTGTATTCAAACTTTCCCACTTATTTATGGAAAGTTTTGGCATTAGGTTTTTTTGGTGTGGTTTGTTTTCTTTCTTTCTTTCTTTTGAGGCAGGGTCTAGATCTAGCCCATGCTTCCCTAGAACTCACCGTATAGCCCAGCCTGGCGTCAAACTCATGGTGATCCTTCTGCCTCACACCCAGATATTGAGATTGTAAGTGAGTTACCATGCCAGGCTTCAGGAGGTCTTTGTTAGAAGTCGGTATCAGGTGTGGGCTCTTGCCTGCTGCCTTGTTGGAGGCAGGGTTTCTTGCTCATCACTTCCTGAGTCTGCATAGCTTTCAGGGATCCTTCTGGCTCCACTTCCCATCTCGTCTTAGAGCCCTGGGATTACAGGCCCGTGTCTGCCGTTTGTGGGCCTGGGGAGCCAAAACTCAGGCCTTCATGCACACAAAACAGGCACCTTGTCCACTGAACCATCTCTGCAACCCCGGCTTTGCATTATAGGGTCATTGATGGGTCTCAAACTCACAGGGCTCCTCCTGTCTCAGCCTTCTGGGTGCTAGAATTACAGGTATATGCCATCATGATCAGCCCTAATTTTTGAAGCACATGTGTGTGTGTGAGTGTGTGTGTGTGTGTGTGGTGTGTGTAAAATCTGGGACAGATTTGAAAGTCTGAAGGTCCTCTGGGGTTTGGCAAATTGCTTTTGTGGGGTAACTTATTTTCTTCTAGCTTTTATTGTTATTTTGTTAAAGACTAGAACTCACTATACAGCCCGGATTATTTTGAACTCACGGGCCTTATGCAACCCTTTTCTCTACCCTCCTCAGCAGCTGAGAATACACGTGTGAGAATACAACCACAGCCAATGCCTGTGTTTTCTCTAACTAGGAATTAATACCAGAAGCTTGGTTTACCTTGGGGGGGGGGGCGCATTTCTGGCATACATTGCACACCACGTACTTAGTACTTCAAACCGTGTGGTGCACACTCAGCGGCACTAAGGTGTGTCCAGATGTTTGCGACTCTGGCTGCCATCTGTTTTGCCGAATGTTATGTGACAAGTCTCACAAGGGAGATGTAACCTACACAGCCACTCACTCCAGGTAGGGAGTCCAGACGCAGGCCAAAAGTACGGATACCGCTAAGGTCCAACTCGGTAAACAATGAGTTTTTTGGGAGGTTGCTTACAGGAATATAGGTGAGGGGTTACTTACAGGAGTAAAAATGATTCAAAGACAGCAGCACCACCAAAGCCCACCCCAGCATGGGTCACAGATCACGGAGTTGGGAATCTGGAGCCCAGAGCTCAGCAGGTTGAAGACTGGGAATGGTAAGAGATCAGCTCTCAAGGGCTTGTATGACAGTCTCGCACTGGCTTCTCTTGGGCCACATTCCAGGACACTTGGAGAGTGTGACGTTCTGAGTAGGTGGGCTGACCAAAGAAGTGACCTTTCAGATGGCTCTGACGTCTGAGTAGGAGTTTCTTCAGTAGAGAAGTAGGAGAGTGTAAACAGAGTCAGGGTCAGGCCACAGACCTCTTTGAGGAACTATTGGTGTCACGTGATCCCTCTGACTGTGTGTGGAGAGTGGTTTTGAAAAGGTAGCCCTGAATGTTGTAGCCAGGAGTCTGGGTTCAGTCCTCAGGTGATTGGGGGACCCCAGTAGGGTTTTAACATCAAAAAGGGCCACACGGCCCTTCCTTTGAGTCTGTCCACTCCCGCTGGCCGCGCATGGGGAGGGGAATCTGTTGGTGTCCACGTAGGTGGTGCGGTTGGACAGGACTGGGGATGAGGGACTGTTTCTAAAGCAAGTAGAATCAGTGGGATGGGGCAAGAGGGGGAGATGAAGTGGGCGAGAAAAGCCCGAGAAGATGCTGGTTCTATGCAAGTTGAGGAGCAGCCCGCTCTGAACTGGGGGAGGCTGAGGCATCTGAGAAGGCCTAGAAAAGTCAGGTTATGGGGCCAAAAGCCTGACCCAAAGGGCTCATGGGCCTCCACCCTGCAACACTCCGTCTTTGTCTAGGAGGCCCCAATAGTCTGTCCTTGTCTGCTGTCCATGTGCCAACAGCCACTGAGGTGGGCAGCGGGGCTTTGTCCGGCTCCCAGTCTCTGCCAGGAGAAGTTTCTCCCCAAGACCCCTACTGGCATGACTGAGGTCATAGGGTAAACAGCCCCTGGAGATCACCACTGAGGGGACTTCACAGGTCTCTGGGGACCCGTAATTTCAGTCCCCTCTGAGTACTTCCCCGCCTTTGGATCCTCCCGTCTGGGGAAGTAGGACTTCTTCTTTTAGTGCATGAATATTAGGCTCGGTGGTGACTAAGAGATGTCTGAACCAGTGGGTGGAGAAGTGTTTAAATATCAGGCCTCCTTGTCCTCTGGTCATTAGACACCTGTCAAGGATAGATTCAGCATGGCCAGCCTGCGGACTCTGCTCCTCCTAACTCTCGTTCTTCTCGCTGTGGTCATTCAGACGCCTGATGCAGGTGAGGCTGGGGAGCAGAAGAGCAGACCCTAGAATGTCGGGAGGCAGTCTCAGAGTGGTTCTGCCATCGAGTTTTGTGACTTTGGGCTAGCTCTGGCACTCTCCTGGACTAGCGCTATGACTTCTAAATGGGTAATACCGTGTAAAAACTGGTATTACCCATTTATAAACTGGATAGTCAGGAAGGATTGTATTAGGATCTGCCTCAGTTGGTTTGGTGGTTGTAGTATGCAAGGCCTAGGGACCCTATTGCCTAGGGTGTTTCTTAAGCGGATACAGGGCCTACAAGGTATCAGGTTTGAGTTGGGGAAGGCAGAGACTCACTTCGAAAGCTGTCCCTGCCCTCACAACACCCAAGGTTTGCTCTGGAGCCTGTGGTCGACACAGGGTCCTGACCCCTCTTTCCCCTCGCACTATCAACACTCCTGCTTTGGGCAGGGCAGGAGAAGGGTCTCCGTCTGGAATGAGGCAACTACAATCAGACAATTGTTGCTCACAGACAGCCTCCATATAACTAAGTCCTATGGGATTGGTATTCTTCTACGGGCCTCGGAGATGACAAATGATTAGGGCCATTCAGGGGCAGAGTGGGACTTGACCCAGGTCTGCGTTGTGACTGTCATCTGTCTGAGCCTTGATTCTGATGCTGCTACAGTCTCACTGTGTGTGACCTTCCATGCTTGCCTTCTGCTCTGCGCCTCACCAGGGCACAGAGACAAGGAAGATGCTTCTAATTCTGCACTGCACACATGAGGGTTGGTGGGTCTGGAGTAGGATTGAGCAACCGCCAAGCTCCTGGGAAGCTGGTACTAGTGTTCACACACTAAGCCAAGGTGAGCACTGGGGCTTCCTTTGGCTCAGAGGTGCAGGACCCCATTTAGAAGCCGGTTGATGTTCAGCTGTTCTGAATCCACTTCCTGGAGCTGGCTGTCCCAGAGTGTAGACACTGGGCCCTGAGTGACAGCTCTGAATGAGGCCTAGAAAAGATATTTATCTGGGTGGGATAGAACCTTTCCCTATAGGTCAGTCTGCGATCAGGACTGGGGCTGGCCTCTCTGCACTCCAACTAACATGCCCTGGGTACCCCTCCACCAGCTCCCTACGGTACCAACATGGAAGACAGCATCTGCTGCCAGGACTACATGCGTCACCCCCTGCCAGCACGTGTAGTGAAGGAGTACTTCTGGACCTCCAAGTCCTGCCGCAAGCCTGGCATTGTGTGAGTAGGGAGCTGGGCCACAGGGCACGGGAGGAGGGGCATGGCAGATGTGGTCCAAGAGTGGGCAGGATGTAGCAAGTTCCAATGCAAGGAGGCTTGGCTGGATGGGATGGTTCTGCCAGGCTCGGGTGTTCTGAATTCCAAAATGATGGTACCATTCAACAGATAGTATTGGACGTCTGTAACGTGACAGAGCTGAGAATGGCTGCTGAATCAATGGGTACCACCCCAGCGTGGTACGCACACGTGGGCAGTAGTAGCCACAGGCAGTTGGTGATGGGAAGCAGCGTGGGTGCCGGGTACAAGCAGCATGCCTAGAGTCGCTCCCTGCTAAGACAGTCTGTGCCCTCCTAGCCCCCTGGAATTCTTCCAGGTAACCCTTTTGGCCAGAGACATACGATGAAGTGCCGACATCTAGAGATGGCTGCCTGTGTGCCCGGCTATTCCGAGCACTGCGTATGTGACTCACTGAGTCATGGAAGCGATGCTATAAGGAGGTTAGCCTATTTCATAGGTGAGACCCAGGCTCAGCAAAGGGAAGGGATCCAGGATCAGCAAAGAGAAAAGGACCCAGGTTCAGGAGAGGGAAGAGGACTTAGGCTCAGCAGGGGGAATGGAAAGCAGGCCCAGTAAAGAACTTTACTTGCCGGGCAGTGGTGGCGCACGCCTTTAATCCCAGCACTCGGGAGGCAGAGGCAGGCGGATCTCTGTGAGTTCGAGGCCAGCCTGATCTACAAGAGCTGGTTCCAGGACAGGAACCAAAAGCTACGGAGAAACCCTGTCTCAAAAAATCCAAAAAAAAAAAAAAAAAAAGAACTTTACTTGCCTTGGGGCAGGGTTTCCCAGGCTGTAGCAGGAGCTCCTGTATTCCTGGGAGAAGTTTCCTCTTGTGATTCTCCCCTTGGCACCCCAGCTTTCACCACATGGCAGGAAGTCTGCTCTTTTTCTGTGGTAGCCCCCCTGGATGCTTCTAACCCCCAGAGCCAGTTTCCAGCCACATCACCTATTGGACAGTTCTTGGATTTGGGGTCACGATCCCACCCCTTGGGCTCTGTATCTTCTCTCCCTCCTCCCACAACCGACTCCATCTCTTAGAGATGTCTGCTGGAGAAGGACAAAGA
Source organism: Microtus oregoni (assembly GCF_018167655.1). Classification (NCBI taxonomy): domain Eukaryota; kingdom Metazoa; phylum Chordata; class Mammalia; order Rodentia; family Cricetidae; genus Microtus; species Microtus oregoni. Next base: position 56,871,183 of record NW_024543063.1, on the reverse strand, counting down.
AGGGCGGAGCAGGAGCCCTCCCAAGGTTCTGGCTCCTTCAGCCCTGAGTCTGTTTCCCATCACTTCAGCAGAGCCATAGCCCAATCTCCTGAGTGCAGAACAGTTCTGTGCTAAGCATAAGGCACATAACCCTTAGCTAGAAGCAGCCCTGTGCAGCAATCCCAGTCTGTCTGGTTCCCTTGCACACTGAGGAGGTGGCACGAGCTTAAGGGTCCCTTTAGCATCACAGGGCAGCAAATGGAAGCCACAGGGCTCTGGCCTATAATGTAAGAGATGCTCAGGGAAGAACAAACCCTACTGATCCTTGGTCTATGAGCCCAAAGGGAGTCTAGAAAGAATACGGCTTGACAGGTGGGGAGATGGGCATGCAGGGAGGGACCAGCCTTGCGTAAGATGCCCAAGAAGCCACACTCAGGCTGGCTGTGGTGGCCCACAGCTTTAATCCCAGCATTCAGGAGACAGAGGCAGGTGGATCTCTGTGAATTCAAGGCCAACCTGGTCTACATAGTGAGTTCTAGGACAGCCGGGGCTACACAGAGAAACCCTGTCTAAAAAAAGGAAGGAAGGAAGGAAGCTCGGTGTTGCTATTGTCCTTAGACGCTGTTCATTAGTGGTCTATGATGCAAAGTTCAGGGATGTGGGGAGTCAGCAGCTCTCAGCTGTATGGCAGGACTATTGGGACGCAGCTATGGAACCGGAGCAGAGATCCCAGCACCGGCCAGCCTGTACCCTCCTTGCCCACTACAGCTTCAGTGCCCAGGCCTGGTCTAGTACTTGCTGCAACTAAGAAGGGCAGAAGCCGTGGGCCACACTTGTTGGAAAGGGGGAAAAGGTGGGTTTTAGCCCACAGCTCAAGGTGCAGGCCTTCGGGCAGGGAAATCGAGGCAGCAGGAGCTGGAAGCAGCTGGTCACATCTTGTCCACAGTCAGGAACAGAGAGGAATGCAAATGCTTAGCATGTATCGCCACATCTACTGCCCTGGACCGGCCTCACCCACAGTTCCGAGGGGTTTTCTCCTAGCACTTAAAAATAAGATATCCCCATAGGCGTGCCCAGAGGTCTCGGAGGTCATCCTAGATGAGTCAAATGACAGTAACTTTTCCATCACCACGGGGCAAACCTATTTCTCCCCGAGATGCTCTAGGACTCTCAAAGAGGCCTGGAGGGGATTTCTTCAAAGTCACAGTCCAGCCCCCACCCCAGACATATTTTACTCCTTATATTTGGTCAAATTTCTTTAAAACATGGAGTTATTGCAAGAATCAAGGAAGCCATTATAAAAGAGTTTGAGGAAAGTGCTCAGTCAGTAAAGTTCGTATCCTTAGCACTCATGCAAAAGAGCCAAACGAGGCAGGCTGTGCTGTAATCCAGTGGTGGGGAGGCGAAGACAGGACTATCCTGGGCTTTGTGGGCCAGCTTGTCTGTTTGAACTGGAACTTCAAGTTCAGTAAACTGCATTTAAAAATAAGATGGAGAGAAAGTGAGGGAGACACTATGTTAACCTCTGGTCTCTACGCATCTGTGTGCATGCATGTGCGTGCGCACGCTCACACACACACACACACAAAACAAAACCAATGTAATGTAAAGTGTTGGGGCCATCTTCTGACACAATGACATAGCGCCTACTATGTACCCCGACAGCTTCATTGAAATCTCACGTAGCTAGGCAGGACTATCACCCCATCTTACAGAGGTGGAAACCTGATCCCAGAGAAGTTACCTGACTTGTGAACAAGGAGCAAAAGTAGAATCCATTCCAGATAGGCTGCTTCCAAGTCCATACTTCTGTCCAGTAGCCTACTAATGTTATCATTTACTCCCTGGTATCTCTTCCAGTTTGATAACCATCAAGAACCGGGACATCTGTGCTGACCCCAGGATGCACTGGGTGAAGAGACTTCTCCATAAGCTGACCTAGTGAGGAGGGCCTGATGACCATGGGCTTGGCCATTCCCGCTGCCATTTATGCAAGAAAGCTGCCAACGACACTGCCCTCACCCACCTCCGTGTCCTGGACTGTCACCCTGTCAGGCCTCTGGTCCACTCCACCTCCCCTGCAGCCTCTCTAACCCATCCTCGGCACACGGCAGCTGAGGGAGCACGTTCAGGCCAGCCCTTTCCCAGAATCCCCTCCCATTGCTTTAGATGAGGCCACACCCTTGCTTTGGTGCCCTGGTCCTGCAGACCTGGCTACCTTCCCTCTCCCCAGCCTAGGGAAGATCCAAATGCTTCGGGTCTGTGCTGCTCAGGTTCACTGCCTGGAAGCTTGCTGATACTCAGAACGCTATTCCTCCACTTGCACTGGCCCAGTGCCAATGGCCTTCAAGGCTTCAATCAATCCCGGTGGGCACCGCCAAGCACCGTTCTTCAGACTTCCGTGGTCTCTGCCTGCTCTCTGTAGAACTCTCAGGGTTTCAGGATGGTCCACCAGGCCCGGGGGTTAGGCTGAGGTTCCCACCAAAGCTCCTCCTGTCTCTTGGTCTCCAGCATGGGGCAGGGAGCACGGGGCATGGAACGCGGTGCACACAGGCAGGCTCAGAATCAGAATTCTGAAAGGAGCTGCAGACTCCATCAGTATAAGTCATTATTTCCCCATCCCTGGGTACAGGGCAGTCTCCTGTCACCACAGAGACTCGGGCTGTTAGAAGGCGGCTATGTAAGTCAACCGTGCAACCCTAACTTTACCAAGAATCACCTTCTGTACCCTCTTTAACCATTTCTTCCTCACCCTGCTTCTCTTGACTGCTTGACTGAATTGCTGGTCCTCAAATTCATGCTATGGTGTTAGTGACTGCCATGGCTTGGTATTATAAGCTCTAGTGATATTTATATAGGAAAAGAGGCTAAATATTTATATAGGAAAAGGGGCCAAATAGATGAACTGGAGAGTCTTAGGAACTGGGTCAGGGAAGGCCATGCGTTCTCATCCCCAGAAAGCAGCTGGGTATGGTGACTGCAGTGGGTGGCATAGAAAAGCTGAAGAGTTTAGTTGGGAATTATTTTTGGGTGGTTGGGGCAAGCTAGGACACAGATTTAGGATTCATTTGTGCTTCTCTGGGGACAGCAGTGTCCTGGGGGAGGGGATAAATCTGCTTGCTCCTCTGGAGGGAAAGTGGCTTGGCTTAGCCGAGTGGCTTGATTGTGTGACCCTGAGAACCTTGCTTCACCTTTCTGAGCCTCAGCTGACAGATGGAACTGCGGAGGGTTAGATACAAACCGTGGGGACAGACACTGCCAGCCACAGCTGTGCCCACGGCTCATGTCCCTCCAGAACCCAGCAGGAACATCTGCCAACCAGGAGCACCGTTAGTGCTAATCTGCCCGCTGCCCATGCACGGAGTCTCAAGTGCCCTGAGACCCACCCGCCTCCTCTCCTACTTCTGGGAAAATAAATGTTTACCAACAGTGTCTGCCTTGGTCCCTCGTCATCTGTGTCACCGGGAAATAGGATGGGACGCCATGACCTGTGCCACTTACTGGAGAAGATGACATTCAAATATAAAGAGACTTGTATAAGGTTACCCTACGGGTGGATACAAGGCTTGGGACGCAGCTACATAAATACCAAGAGAAAAGCCAGGCATTTGTCCCCAAGTTCCCACTGACCTGGCTTGGTCATGCATAAGATCACTGCTTGTCCCCAGGTCCAGAGCTAGGTATAGAATGTTCATTCAATAGAAGAATTCTTTCTCATATAGGTGTATCAAACATTCTGATCAATGGACAGCCTCCAGGTGGATATCCAGGGACCTAGGGCCTTCCTTCTCCTGGATATGCCCTCCTCCAGGGTCTGAACCCCTCTGTGGAAGGGAAGGGAGGTTTGTGGGATGGTGGGAAAGAGTCTGCCCCATCTTGCCATGTGTCCTTGGCAGGACTCAGTCACATGTCATCCTGACTGCACGGGAAGCTGGGAAACAGGAAGAGGTTGGGTGGGGCTGGGCTGGTGTTGGGCTCCTCAGTTCTTCACAGACCCAGCCTCTTTCTTGGGTCCTCACACTGTCTTAGGGTTTCTGTTGCTGTGAGGAGACACCACAACTCTTAATAAGGAAACACTTAGTTGGTTCTGGCTTACAGTTCAAAGGTTTCGTCCGTTAGTGTCAAGGAGGGAAGCAGGGTAGCATGAGGCAGACATGGTGCTGGAGAGGTAGCTGGTAGTTCTACATCTGGATAGGCAGGTAGCAGGAAGAGGGCAACACATTGGGCGTGGCTTGAGCATCTGAAACCTCAAAACCCACCCCAAATGACACAGTTCCTCCAACAAGGCCACGTTTTCTAATATCACTCCTTATGAGTCTATGGGGACATTTTCATTCAAACCACCACGTTCCACTCCTTGGTCCCCATAGACTTATAGCTGTATCACAATGCAAAATGCATTTAGTTAACTTAAAAATCGTCATAGTTTTTAACAGTCTTCACACTATCTAAAAATCTAAATTTGAAGTCTCTCTCTCTCTCTTTTCTTTTTTGAGACAGGGTTTCTCTGTAGTTTTGGAGCCTGTTCTAGAACTAGCTTTTTGTTTGTTTTTATTATTTTTTAAAATTTGGTTGATTTTTATTGAGCTCTACATTTTTCTCTGCTCCCCTTCCTGCCTCTTCCCTCCCCTCCAACCCCAAGGTCCCCATGCTCCCAATTTACTCAGGAGATCTTGTCTTTTGTTAACTTCCTATGTAGATTAGATCTATGTATGTCTCTCTCAATGTAGTCCTCATTGTTGTCTGGGTTCTCTGGAATTGTGATTTGTGGATTGGTTTTCTTTGATTTATGTTTAAAAATCACTTATGAGTGCATATATGTGATAATTGTCTTTCTGGGTCTGGGTTACCTCACTCAAAATGATGTTTTCTAACTCTATCCATTTGCCTGCAAAAGTCAAGCTGTCATTGTTTTTTTCTGCTGTGTAGTACTCCATTGTGTAAATGTACCATATTTTCCTTATCTGTTCCTCAGTTGAGGGGCATTTAGATTGTTTCCAGGTTCTGGCTATGACAAACAATGCTGCTATGAACATGGTTGAGCACATGTCCTTGTGGCACGATTGAGCATCCTTTGGATATATACCCAAAAGTGGTATAATCAGGTCTTAAGGAAGGTTGTTTCCTAATTTTCTGAGAAATTGCAACACTGACATCCAAAGGGGCTGTACCAGCTTGCATTCCCACCAGCAATGCACAAGTGTTCCCTTTTCCCCACAACCTCTCCAGCATAAGTTGTCATCAGTGTTTTTGATCGTGGCCATTCTTACAGGTGTAAGATGGAATCTCAGAGTTGTTTTTATTTGCATTTCTCTGATGACTAAGGATATTGAACATTTACTTAAGTGTCTTTCAGCCATTTTAGATTCCTCTGTTGAGAGTTCTCTGTTTAGGTCTGTACTCCATTTTTTTATTATTTGATTATTTGTTCATTTGATGACCAATTTCTTGAGTTCTTTGTATATTTTGGAGATCAGACCCTCTGTCTGATTTGAGGTTGGTGAAGATCGTTTCCCATTCTGTAGGCTGTCATTTTGTCTTGTTGACCGTGTCCTTTGCTTTACAGAAGCTTTCTAGAACTAGCTCTTATAGACCAGGCTGGCCTCAAACTCACAGAGATCCACCTGCCTCTACCTCTCGAGTCCTGGGATTAAAGGTGTGCACCACCACCACCCAGCTCAAAGTCTCTTGTTAGACTCAAACAATCTCTTAATTATAACGCCCTGTAAAATCCAAATAAAAAATAGATTATATACTTCCAACATGTAATGGCACAGAATATATATTATCATTCAAAAATGGAGGAAAGGGAGCATGGTGAGAAAGGCTATAGAACCAGACCAAAAACCAGCTGGGCAAACTCCAGACTCTGCATCTCCATGTGTGATGTCAAAACACTCTTCAGATCTTCAGCTCCTTTCAGCTTTGTTAACAGAACACACTTTTTTCTCCCGGTCTGGTTCCAGCCCTGTTAGCAGCTCTCCTCTGCAGGTATTCAACTCCGGCATCTCTAACACCTTGTGTTTGCCAATGAAATCCAGGCTTCAGCTTCACACAAGGGCCTTTCTTGGTCTCCATGTAGGGACACCTCTGACATATTCCTGGCCTCAATGGCTTTCCTTAGTCAAAGACAAAGATTCCATAACCCCTTTCTTGTATCCTTGACTCTAAAACCAGAACTACATGCCCCAAACTGCCAAGCTCTGCTGCTTGCTGGGGCTGCAACATGGCCCCCTCATTCAAATACATTTTCACTGACTTTCTGCTTCCCATGGTTTCCTTCACTGTCTAAGCTTGACTGTCCTGAAACTGGATCTGTAGACCAGGCTGGCCTCAGACCCGGAGATCTGCCTGCCTCTGACTCTGGAGTGCTGGTATTAAAGGTGCGCATCACCACCCCTAGCTCTAAACTTTTCTTTAGTTCCTTTTCACAAGTTGGAAGCTTAGCTGGGTGGGATCTTGCACTGAGGTCACCACTCCCTTTTTTCCATTTAACATCAGGATTTTCTTTAATCTGTTTATCTCCTTGAACACAGGACTTGGCTCCATCCCATTTCCTGGTGTCCCCTTTCTCCTTAAACTGTACATTTTGCATTTTTCCTTGTTCAGTTTGCTTGTTTTCATTATAGATCTGCATATGAGTGAATACTAATAACCACATGACAGAGTCTATACTAAACTGTTTTGAAATTTCCTCTGCTAGCTCAATTAACCAAAACTCTTCAATTTAGCCTCAGATAGATTTTTCTAGACATGGAGAAACAACCACATTTTTTAGCCAAAATATCACAAGAATGGTCTCTACGCCACATGCTACAATACTAATATTCTTCTCTGAGACTCTTGAACCAGGCCCCCACAGTTCATATCATCCTTAGTATCACTGTCTTCCATGCTCCTACTAGGATGACCCATTAAGCCCCACTTAAAGCACTCAAAAGCTTTTCTAATTCAAAGTTCCAAAGTTCAGATTCATCCAAACAAAACCATTATCAGGCCTGTTGCAACAATATCCCAGGTCCTGGTACCAACTTCTGTCTTGGTTAGGAATTTTATTGCTATGAAGACACACCACAACCATGGCAACTCTTATAAAGGAAAACATTTAATTGGAGAGTTCAGAGGTTTAGTTCATTATTGTCATGGTGGGAAGCAAGGTTGCATGCAGGCAGACATGGTGCTGGAGAGGTAGCTGAGAGTTCTACATCTGGACAGGCAGGCAGCAGGATGAGACTGAGACACTGGGTGTTGCTTGAGGATCTGAGACCTCAAAACCCACCCCTAGGGATACACTTCCTCCAATAAGACCACACCTCCAATAATATCATACCCTAAGAATCTATAAGTGTCATTTTCATTCAAACCACAACACACACACACACACACACACACACACACAGAGAGAGAGAGAGAGAGAGAGAGAGAGAGAGAGAGAGAGAGATGCACACACATACCTCACACTGCACAGGCAACAAAGAAAAACCTTTCAAGCTCAATGACTTTTCTTTTGATTTCTTGAGTGTAAGCACCAACCACAGGCTTCCTGAAAGGCTCTAGAAAGCCCAAGGTTGGCAGACATGGCTCTAGCAGGTCTTGCCTTCCCCACCCATTCCCTCTTCCTTCCTAAACTGTTAGATTACAGTCCTAAATTTAGCCACTTCCTTCTCCTGAGGCTCACCACCAACGACCAGCTATCAAAGTATTGTAGCCCAGCAATCAAAAGCCCCCTTTGGTTCATGTAATTAACATGGCCAATTAAAGGAAAACAACTCATCTTAACATGGAGTTTCCCCCTTTCCTTTTATAAACTGCCATTTGCCTATGGGCCAATGTCTGTCTCCTCTCTGTTCAAAGGGAATCCTTTGTCCCTCCAGGACTAACATCCCTTACTCCTCCCTTTTTCTTTTTCCTGTCTTTTTTTGTTCCCTGTCTCCTGTCTTTGTCTGTTATTCCCTGCCCTTTGTCCCAGTGGGACAAATACATCTCCTGTGCTGAGAACGTGGTCTCAGGGTGTTCTGTACCGACTCCAGTCCCTTCATATGCTATCAACAAGGGTTCCCTTCATGTCTGCTTCGCTGGACTCTGCAGGCAGTAGCTGCAGATGCAGGGCATTTGCCTCCATGCAGCATCTGGAAGGGTTCACATCAACGATTCAGGCAGATGCAGGGCTTCTGAGGGTGTACCAAGGTGCTCTGCCTTGGAGCCTCAGTTCCCTCTGTGTGAGCAAGGAGGAAACCAGAATGCATCAGTCAGAATCTGACAAGAAGATCCCGGCCACCAACCTAGTAACAAAACAGATGAGGTGTCAGCAGTGACAGGAATGGAGACGTAGCTCCACTCTGGTGCTACAGCAGTCTGTAGGGTTCTTCTCAGAGACCAGTTCACTCAGGTGAACCCAGGTGCCCTTTTCACAGAAAAGGATTCCAGGACAAGTCAATGTGAAGTAGACTTGACATTTACTCAAAGGTGGTTTTTAATGGATTTTGAAGCAGGGGTTAATAGAGAGGAACTCAGGAGTGATGGAGGTGGGTCTTGTATCTTATCTGTTGCTTTCATTGGTTAACTAATAAAGAAAACTGCTTGGCCTGATAGGACAGAAAATTAGGTAGGCAGAGTAGACAGAACAGAATGCTGGGAGAAAGAAGCCAAGTCAGTCAGTCGCCATGATTCTCCCACCCAACACAGATGCAGGTTAAGATCTTCCCTGGTAAGACACCTTGTGGTGTTAAAGGGATATTAGAAATGGGTTAGATCAATATGTAAGAGCTAGTCAATAAGAGGCTGGAACTAATGGGCCAGGCAGTGTTCAAAAGAATACAGTTTCTGTGTAATTATTTCGGGTATAAAGCTAGCCGTGCGGGCGGCCAGGTGCCAGGAACCTAGCCTGCCGCTCGTATTACAACACAGGAGGAAAGATGAAGCTGATTGCATGAGCTGGGGGCATCTCAAAGGCAGCCCTGCCATGCTGTCTTTCACTATCTACCCACCTGATGAATTCTGAGGCTTTGTCCTTGTAAGTTTGCCAAGGAATCCAGAAGAGATCCCAGAGTGGTTCTTGAGGGGCATCCAGCAGGACCACAATTGGTAAGTCTCCTCTCCATCACCGTGAACAAAGTTAATGTCTGGGATTTCCCAAGGACGTCTGGGAGAGGAAAAGACACTTCCCCAGGTCATAGGCAATCAGGCCTCATGCCTGTTTGCTGCTGAGCTACCATACAATGTCAGAAAGAGATACTGTTTCTATGTTGGCTCCTGGTGCCAGTGTTAATTGTGTTGGTTAGAGGCTTCAACTAGACTCTAGATGGAGGGGCTCCTTCCCCTTCCTATGACTGCTCATAGTCTTCCCTGCCTTCTTTCCTGCCTCAGAAGAACTTGAAGAGACCCTTCTCCACAGAAGATACTCACGTGGCCAAGAAAACATGAAAATATGCATAACACCACCAATCGCTGGAGAAATGAGAAGAAAACCTACAGAAAATACAACAGGAAACCCAAAGACATCAAGTATTGGTAAGGATGTGAACTTTGAACTCCTGGGTACAGATGCAGTTATCAAAAGGCAGACATTATCCAAGTGCCCACCAGCAGGGGAGTAGATCTGCACAGCCTTGGCAGAATATTACTCAGAACTTAAAGAGGGGAATTCTGACACATGCTATCACATACATGACTTTTGAGGACGTTATGCTAAGGGCAATGAAACGATCCAGTTACAAAGGGATGACTACTGCATTTTTCTGTTTGTAAGGGGATCTTTGTTGCTGTTCATTCTTTTTTTGACACCCCTCACCCATCCCCTCCCCTGGTAGTGATTGAACCAAGGACCTCATTCTTGCAAGGTGTGTGAGCTCCACAGACCTAGATCGCCCTAAGAAGAGGCAAAAACTCAAGATGTGCTTAAGATCCGGGCAGAAATTAATGAAATAAATATTAGGAATCAATGAAGCAAAGAGTTGGTTCTTTAAAAAGACAAGATGGGCAAACCCTCGGCCAATTAACCAGAAGAAAGGTGGGAAAGCCCCAAATGTACAAAGTCAGAGAAGAGAAAGGAGGCGTCACACGACAGAGGAGATCAGAAAACCATAAGGACGTGTTTTAAGATTTAAAGTGGAAGATCTGACTGAAGCGTCTGACTTTCCAAAGTAGTGGTCCTCAAACTTCCTAACTCTGTGACCCTTTAAGCGGAAGACCACTTCCTCTTGTGGTGGTACTCAGTCATAGAATTATTACATTGCTACTTCATAACTGCAATTGTGCTACTACTATGAATCATAATTAAAATATCTCATATGCAGAAGGTCTTATATGCAGTCCCCATGAAAGGGTTGTTCGAACCCCAAAGGGGTTATGACTCATAGTTGAGGACCACTGTTCTAGATGATTATGACTGTGGCGTCTTGAAAGAAAGCAGCCCCCATAGGCCCAAAGTCTCACTTACAACATCGGGGCAACCAACTTTTGCTAAGGCCTAGAGTATCTGACAGACCATTTTCAGAGGAAGGAAAATTCAAAAGACTATTCTACCCTGCCTTGGCAAGGTTTGGCAGTTGTTTTTGCTTGGATCCTGCTTGTCCAGTTTGGACAGAGTGCATACTGTCAATAGTCAAGGCAGGGACAGTTCTTAGCCCAGTGGCCAGTTTTGCTGAGAAGAAAACAATCTCCAAGTTGAGGGTTTTTAGTGCCAAACATTCTCTTGGGGATAGATTGGTGCTGCCAGGAGCAATCATGTCTCATGTCAACAGAATTCTGAATTATTTAAATGCCATATTCAGAAGTTTTCTTTGAAATGGTTGAAGATTACCTATCTATGTGGAGTACAATCTCTAGACAACCTGGCCAGCCTAACTATAACTGTGATAAACAAGGGTGGCTATTGATTTGTAATTCTTAATACCTATATAACTTAAAGACTAAGGTTTTATGTTATAAAATTAAACAATCTTTAAGCAGATGTGCAACAGATGAGGACAATGACTTCAAATTTTTTTTTTTTTTGGTTTTTTTGAGACAGGGTTTCTCTGTGGTTTTGGAGCCTGTCCTGGAACTAGCTCTTGTAGACCAGGCTGGTCTCGAACTCACAGAGATCCGCCTGCCTCTGCCTCCCGAGTGCTGGGATTAAAGACGTGCGCCACCATCGCCCGGCTTCAAATTTTAAAATATATATATGTATCTGTAGTAGGACTGAGACCACTCATTTGTTCCTGGCTGCGCAGACCTGAAATAATCACTTAGAAACTATATTATTTGCAATACTGTTTGGCCAATAGCTTAAGTATATTTCTGGCTTACTCTTCTATCTTAAATTAACCCATTTCAGTCAGGTGGTGGTGGCGCATGCCTTTAATCACAGCACTCAGAAGGCAGAGGCAGGCGGATCTCTGTGAGTTTTAGACCAGCCTGGTCTACAAGAGCTAGCTCCAGGACAGGCTCCAAAAAGCTACAGAGAAACCCTGTCTTGAAAAACCAAAAAAAAAAAATTTTAACCCATTTCTATTATTTTATATTTTATCATGAGGCTCATGGCCTACTGGCAAGGTTCCAACTGGCCGCTTGTGTCTTTTTCCTCTGGCAGCCACATGGTGTCTCTCTGACTCCTCCTTCTTTCTCCTAGCATTCAGTTTAGTTTTTCTCACCTATCTCTATTCTGCCCTGTGCAGGTCCAAGACAGCTTCTTTACTCAGTAACCAATAAAAGCAACACAGATACAGAAGAACTTTCCACACCAAGTATCTTGATTAGAGGCATAAATTTATAAAGCAATATGATAAATAAATAGAAATATATACCAAAATTGCATCAATATACAAAATATCTTAAGCAGAGGTAGAAACATGCACCCACACAATATGATAAAATTACTTTGCATAGGTGCACAAATATTGTAAACAGACTAGAACCTATACCAATATAACTAATAGTTTACAAGTAGATACATTAATCTACATATTATCCCATTCCATCCATTCCACCATTTTTTTCAAAAGAGATCCCTAAGCCTACTCCATTTCCACCTCCAACCCTATATAACTTATAACCAACTCCTAACAGATGATAACTGTCCCTTACCCTGAAAACCATTTCTGTTGTGAGAGGGCATGCCATTTTCTAGAATTACTTCCAGTTGTCAAGGGGGTGATGTAATTTCTATGGAATCCTATAAAACTAAAATGATGGTTGAGTCTCAAAACTGTCTAGTACAATTGTAGATAGTCTCTAAGTAGTTCAAAGGGTTTTTCTGAAGTTGTTATTTGAAGTTCTGACCAGAATGCTGAATTCCCACAACAAGCTACATCCACAGAACACAGGCAATAGATAATCCCACACTAGAACCCCCCCCCCAAAAAAAGGAAAACGCACACACAATACCACCACCACCAGCAACCAAACCAAAACTAACAGGAACTAACAACTACGGGTCATTAACATCTGTTAATATCAATGGTCTCAATTCACCTATAAAAAGACACAGGCTAACAGAATGGATACAAAATAGGATCCATCCTGCTGCTGCATACAAGAAACATTCCTCAACTTCAAAGACAGACATTACCTCAGAGTAAAGGGTTGGGAAAATATTTTCAATCATCCATCAAGATGAAGTCTCAATTCTGAATATCTATGCCCTAAATTCAAGGGCACCCTCATTTGTAAAAAGAAATATTACTAAAACAAATCACACATTAAACCCTAACGCTAACAGTGGGATGCTGTGGGACAATGGAAGGGAGTATAGGTAGGGTGGCCAGAAGTGGAGAATTCTGGAAAGAGGAAAGACTCAATCTGCAGTCATAACCCAGAAGCAGAGGAAGCAAGATGAGAATGCCTCACTGATAAAAGGTATCAAGCCATGTGACTGACACAGACAAGAATTATGGGTTAAGGTAGGATGTTAATAAGAAGAGTTAATAAGAAGCCTGAGCTAATAGACCAAGCAGTTTATGATTAATGTAGACCTCTGTGTGTTCCTTCGGGACTGAATGTCTGCAGGATCTGGTGGGACAGAAACCTCTGTCAACAAATGGTGCCAATGAGGGGCTGGAGAGATGGCTCAGTGGTTAAGATCATTGTGTGCTCTTCCAAAGGACCAGAGTTCAATTTCCAGCAATCACATGGTGACTCACAACCATCTGTAATGAGGTCTGGTGTCCTCTTCTAGCCTGCAGGTATATATGCAAATAGAATATTGTATCCATAATAAATAAATAAATTTTTTTTTAAAAACAATGGTGCCAACGTGGACAGCTAAATCCACTTAAAACCTGAGAGAGTTTGGGAAGTAATTCTAGACCCAAAAGAACACAGTTAAACACAGCTTCTTGGTAGCAGCATTTTCTTGGGTGGGCTCTATTTGCTAGAGGCAAGCTCGTCTCATTTAAGAGAGGCTTCCTGACTCAGCTTTAGCTGCAAAAATTTTGTAAACCTTTTAAGAGGCCCCCACCACAAAACATTTAAATGGTGTTTATGAGTAGCCAACAACATGCTTCTTGGTAGCAGCAGGGACCTTGAAACTCCATAAAGTTGTGGCAATAAACATGGTCCTGGCCAGTACCTCTGACATGAAGCTAGACTCTCAGAAATCTAAGGAACGTAGTGGATCCACTTGTCAAAGCTGTGGCTTTAATTCTAGCCATATCACTTAGCAAATTAAAGACTTGTGTGGTCAGAAAAAGAAATACACAGTAAAGATAGATTCAGACAAATAAAACCTCTAAATGGTTTAGACTGTGTTTAAAAAATATATGTAGGCTTGGGAAAGAAAAGAAAAAGGATAAAGTTCTTAAAATAAGAAAGAAAGTAGTTAATTCCAATACTTGGGAGGCAGAGGCAGGTGGATCTCTGTGAGTTCAAGGACAGTCTGGTCTACAGAGTGAGTGCCAAGAACAGCTAAAGGTACACAGAGAAACCTAGTCTCAAAAAGAAAAAGAAAAGAAATAGAGTTTAAAGAAAGCCATGTAAAGGTGGAAAATACACAGAGAGTCTGGATACTGTATTTTATTGTATTGTCTTTGAATTGTTTGAATGCTGAGGAAGGAGTAACAGCTGCTAAAAGACATTTGATTATAAATGCTGCTGGTTTAATACAACATATATATTTTGAAAATGCCTTGACTTTAAGATATAAGTCAAAAGATAGGTTACTTTGGAGAAGAGGTTTTGCTTTTGTTTTCACAGGAAACGAGAGACTGTGGATTCATTCTGGGCTAAGAAAAATCAGATTTGATCAAGGAAGACCCCCTGAAAAATCTCTGATAAAAGCAGATCGCTCAGATGTCTGAGTTCTACATCTAGAACAGTTTCAAGACTTCTGGCTGAGATGATCAAGCTTCACAGGATACTCCAGTCAGGACTTGATCTAAATTCTCAATTTTCTTTAGGTCCCCATAAGATTATCAGCACCCCCAATGAGCAGAAAGTAGCCCAGAAAGTTATGCCTGCATTCCCAAAAAATGAATTATGGATATTTTCCTTTGTTTAGAGTGTTGGTAATAAGTTGTTATGGATAATGGTCAGAGAGAAAGCTAAAGAAAGGAGATTAGATTCAGAGTTCTTGTTTTAGAAATAAAAGGGGGTAGAGTGCTGTGGGACAATATTCTTGTATCCTGTAAAGATTCATCAGTTGTATTGTTTTAATAAAATACTGATTGGCCAGTAGCCAGGCAGAAAGTATAGGCAGGGCGACCATGCAGGAAGTAGAGGTAGGCTGATGAAAACAGGAGAATTCTGGGAAGAGGAAAGAGTCAGTCTGCAGTCGTCACAGAGGAAGCCAGACACAGAGGAAGCAAGATAAGAACACACCTACAAACACCTAATTTTTGACAAAGAAGCTAAAATTATACAATGGAAAAAAGAAATGATCTTCAACAAACGATGCTGGTTTAACTGGATGTTGGCATGTAGAAGAACACAAATGCATCCATATCTATCCCCATGCACAAAACTCAGGTCCAAACAGATCAAAGACCTCAACATAAATCCAGCCACACTGAACCTCATAGAGGAGAAAGTAGAAAGCAGACTTGAGCACATTAGCACAAGAGACTATTTCCTGAATATATCACCAATAACACAGACACTGAGATTGACAATTAACCAATGGGACCTCCTGAAACTGAGAAGCTTCTGTAAGGCAAAGGACACAGTCAACAAGACAAATCACCAGCATATAGAATGGAAAAAGATCTTCACTAAGCCGGGTGGTGGTGGCGCACGCCTTTAATCCCAGCACTCGGGAGGCAGAGACAGGCGGATCTCTGTGAGTTCGAAACCAGCCTGGTCTACAAAGGGAGTTCCAGGACAGGCTCCAAGGCTACAGAAAAACCCTGTCTCGAAAAACCAAAAAAAAAAAAAAAAAAAAAAAAAAAAAAAAAAAAAAGATCTTCACTAACCCCACATCTGACAGAGGGCTGATCTCCAAAATATATAAAGAATTCAAGAAAATAGACATCAAAATACCAAATAATCCAACTAAAAATGGAGTACAACAGAGGAATTCCTCGACAGAAGAATTTCAGATGGCTGAAAGGCACTTAAATTGCTCGGCATCCTTAGCCATCAGGGAAATGCAAATCAAAATAACTCTGAGATACCATCTTAAACCTGTCAAAATGGCTAAGATCAAGAGCAGTGTTCATGTTGGAGGGGATGTGGAGTAAGGGGAACACTCCTTCAGTGCTGGTGGGAGTATGTAGTAATAAGAGCGGCGGGGCTGTATCCCCAGCACCCCTGCCGCCTGCTAGCTTATGCCCGAAATAACAACACACAAACTGTATTCATTTAAACACTGCTTGGCCCATTTCTATCTAGTCTCTTCTAGGCTAATTCTCACATATTAATTTAGCCCATTTCTAATCATCTGTGTTGCACCCCAAGGTGCGCTTACTGGGAAAATTCTAGCCTACATCCATCCTGAGTCGGAGCTGAATCGCATCTGTCTGCCCAGAAGAAGAGAGGATGGCGTCTCTGAGCTCACTTCCTCTTCCTCCCAGCATTCTGTTCTGTTTACTCCACCCACCTATGTTCTAAGCTATGAGCCCAAGCAGTTTGTTTATTACTTAGCCAATGAAATCAACAGATTGATATATGACACTCCCACATCAGGAGTACAAACTTATACAGCCACTTTGGAAATCAGTAAGGCAGTTTCTCAGAAAATTGGCAATCAATTTACCTCAAAACCCAGAAATAGGGGCTGGATAGATGGCTCAGTAACTGATGGAAGCAGATGCAGAGATCCACAGCTAAGCACTGGGATAAACTCCTGGAGTCCAGTCATAGAGAGGGAGGAGTGATAATATGAACAAAGGGGGCAAGTCCCTGGTGGAGACACCTACAGAAACAGCTGACCCGAGCTAGTGGGAGCTGACTGACTCTGAACTGAGAGCTGAGTAACCTACATTGGACCAAACTAGGCACTCTGAATGTGGATGACATTTATGTGGCTTGGGCAGTTTGTGTGGCAACTGGTCGTGGAACCAACATTTATCCTTAGTGCATGAACTGACTTTTTGGAGTCCATTCCCTATGGAGGGATACCTTGTTCAGCCTAGATACAGGGAGAAAAGCTGGTCCTGCATCAACTGATGTGTCAGACTTTGTTGATTCCCCATGGGAGGCCTCACCGTCTCGGAAAAATGGATGGGTAGTGGGGCAGGGAGAAAGTGGAGCATGAGAAGAGGGGAGGGAAAGAAAACTGGGACTGGTATGTAAAATAAAAAAGATTGTTCAAAAAATTAAATTAAAAGCAAGCAACAAACAAATAAAAAGAAACCATCAACCTTAGCTGGGTGTAGGGATTTATGCCTTTAATTCCAGTGCTCAGGAAGCAGAGGAAGGTAGATCTCTGAGTTCAAGGTCAGCCAGGTCTACAGAGTAAGTTCCAAAGGAGACAGACCTACACAGAGAATACTCTATTGAAAAACTAAATAGAAACAAATAACTACCAGGCATGGTGGCACATGTCTTTAATCTCAGTACTCAGGAGGCAGAGACAGGCAGTTTTCTGAGTTTGAGGCCAGCCTAGTCTACACTGTGACTCACAAGTCAGTCAAAGCTTCATAGGAAGACCCTACCTCAAAATAAATAAATAAATAAAAATAAAGAATGAGAAAGTCCAGCTAGAAAGAAGGTATGGAACTAAAAAGAGAGCTCCCAACATAACTACAAATGGTAAAGGAGGGCCAGTGAGAGGGCTGAGAAGGTAAAGGTGCTTCCTGCACAAACGTGGTGATGTGTAGAACCTGTGAACCTGTGTAAGGGTGGAAGGCAATAACTGGTCTGTCCTCAGATCTCCACATATAAGCTGTGGCATCTCCACCCAAGCACATGCTGGTACAACAGTGACCAATTAACAATTTTTCAAAATTATAAAAATCATTAAGGTATTTTTAAAGATTTATTATTTTTATTTATGTGTGTGTGTGTGTGTGTGTGTGTGTGTGTGTGTGTGTGTGTGTGTGCCTGTGTGGGTTGATGTGCACCACATTTATTCGGCACCCATAGGGAACTGGAGCTACAGGCTGTTATGGTTTAAGTAAAATGCTGCAGGTTCCCCAAGGGGAGCAGTGGCAGAAATGCCCAGTCCAGCATGGTGGAAGTCCATTCACCACCTCTGCAAGCTGTGCATATTGCTCCAGTTCCAGGCATACAGCGGGTCTATGTTGAGCCATTAAGTAGCTTGTAACACGCTGCTTACAAACCCCATTTAAGTGCTTGATAGCTGAATCACATCAGAGTTTGTGCTGGCAGCATGGCCCAGGAAGACACATTTCAAAATGGCATGTTTTTTTTTTCTGCTATCGCTGAATCAGGAAGACCTCTCTTAAAGGGACTGTGGCATGTGGCTTTGGCTTTAGAGTCAAGGATATGAAAAAGGGGTTATGGACGCTCCCTTTGTGGCTAAGGAAAGCTGCTGAGGCCAGGCATGTGTCAGCGGTGTCTCTGTACGGAGATCCAGAGAGGCCATGGAGTGAAGGTGTGAAGGTGAAACCTGGATCACCTCAGAGACCCCAAGATGTTAGAGATGCCAGGGTTGTGGGATACCTGCTGAGGAGAGCGGCTAACAGGGAGTGGAACCAGTCCACAAGAGAAGTGTGTTGCTGTCAACAAAGCCGAAAAGATTCAGAAGCAAAGCAGCCACACACATGTTACAGTGGCCATGAAGGCTTGGTCAGGATCCTCCTCCCCCTTTGCTGAGCAGTGAGCCTTCCAGCACCCTCCTCCCGCCTGTCCTCATGGTCCAGCTTCTGCTCTTACCTTGGGTTTCCTGGGAAGCAGGAGGAAAGTTTGTAGTCATCTGACACTAGCCACTGTGACACAAGTCTCCTGTCCCAGACTTGTCCAGAGAGGCACATGTCCTGTGCTTGGACCGTCAGTTGGTTATCTGTGTGTGAAACAACATGCAAATCAGGTTTTGAAAATAATGATCTCAGATTTCCTAAACTGAAATGTAAACAACTTGATTTTTATTTCTTGTAGCCCAGGCTGGCCTTGAACTTACAGAGACCCGCCTGCCTCTGCCTCCCGAGTGCTGGGATTAAAGACTGCGCCACCACCACCCGGCTGGGTGGGTTTATTCTTAGAACTGCATGCTGTAGACATGCTCCGGGGTGCACACAGGACTCAGTCCCCAGACACTCTTTTCCTTCACGTCCTAACAGCAGTGGCTCCGTCCATTCCTGCTGTTGCTCTGCACACATATTGGAATTAGCAAGGTCTTTACAAGCTTGAGTAATGATAAGTCATTGTTTTCTTTGCTTAAAAAAAAAAAAAGAAGGAAAGAAAATGAAAACGAAATTAAATAGTTCTCTTGGGAATGATTGCTGTTGCTGTTGGCCTCACGGGGCAGGGGGGGCGGAGGGGGGGACAGCTGCTTTGTCTCTTCCTGGAAGCCTGCCTCCACGAAATAGTGTCTTGCATGTGAGGAAGACTACTTTTACACCGTGCAGATCTCCGTGGTTTTCATTTTGAGCCATGTTCAGCAGCAGCGTTTGGATGACAATGTTCTGTGGTCCCCCCCCCCATATTCGACAGGCCTCCCTCAGACACAAACACACACACACACACACACGCACACACACACACACGCACACACACACACACACACGCACACACACACACGCACACACACACACACACACACGCACCCCAGCCCGTAGCAGCAGCAGTGGCCTCATCATTCTGTTTTCTATGGCAGAAACCCTGGGTTTTGTTTTGTTTGCTTGTTTCTGAAGTGGTAACATGCACAAAGCTGTGCTGTGGCTGTGCAGGAGGCCTGGGCCTGGGATACAGTGGGGCCCTTTCTCTTTCCACCAAACAAGTGTGGACCTCTCTATATCTGCACCCTTTCCAACTTTTGCATTTGATTTTAAAGTCAGTATACTGCAGGGAGGCGGGGGGCTGGGTGCAAAATAGACACTATTAAACTATACTGGAAATTAAGATGTAATAAAATGGTTTGACATAGAAACAGGAGAGAAAGATGCCATTTCTCAGAGTGATGTGACTTTGTTGTATTTAGCCAGATGTTTACTGGGAGGCAATCAGGTGTGGGTTGGGGTTACTGTAAACAAAAGTTAAGAAGTTCCTTGTGGTCTTCTGGGCAAAGGAAGGTTTTTTTTTTCTTTCCAAATGACAGGGTTTGGATGGGCACCTAGTGGCCTAAAATATGCTTTCTATTTTTGTGTACGACAGGGTCTTGCTATGCATCCAAGGCTAGTATTGGACTCCTCTGCATCATCCTCTTAAGGGCTGAGATTATTAGTGTGAACCACCACACACCCACTCCACCTCCTGTGGTCTTCAGTTTAGAATTCTGTAGATACTTGGTGTTTTGTCTTGAGTTTTTCTTTTTTTTTTAATTTATTTATTTATTAAAGATTTCGGTCTCTTCCCCGCCATCGCCTCCCATTTCCCTCCCCCTCCCCCAATTAAGTCTCCCTCCCTCAGCCCGAAAAGCAATCAGGGTTCCCTGTCCTGTGGGAAGTCCAAGGAACCCCCACCTCCATCCAGGTCTAGTAAGGTGAGCATCCAAACTGCCTAGGCTCCCACAAAGCCAGTGCGTGCAGTAGGATCAGAAACCCATTGCCATTGTTTTTGAGTTCTCAGTAGTCCTCATTGTCCGCTATGTTCAGAGAGTCCGGTTTTATCCCAGGCTTTTCCAGACCCAGGCCAGCAGGTCTTGGTGAGTTCCCAGTAGAACATCCCCATTGTCTCAGTGTGTGGGTGCACCCCTTGCGGTCCTGAGTTCCTTGCTCGTGCTCTCTCTCCTTCTGCTCCTGATTTGGACCTTGAGATTTCAGTACTGTGCTCCAATGTGGGTCTCTGTCTCTGTCTTCTTTCATCGCTTGCTGAAGGTTAATATTCAGGAGGATGCCTATATGTTTTTCTTTGGGTTCTCCTTATTTAGCTTCTCTAGGATCACTAATTATAGGCTCAATGTCCTTGGTTTATGGCTAGAAACCAAATATGAGTGAGTACATCCCATGTTCCTCTTTTTGGGTCTGGCTTACCTCACTCAGGATAGTGTTTTCTATTTCCATCCATTTGCCTGCAAAATTCAAGAAGTTCTTGTTTTTTATTGCTGAGTAGTACTCTAATATGTATATATTCCATACTTTCTTCATCCATTCTTCCATTGAAGGGCATCTAGGTTGTTTAGAGGTTCTGGCTATCACAAACAATGCAGCTATGAACATCGTAGAGCATATACTTTTGTTGTATGATAAGGCCTCTCTTGGGTATATTCCCAAGAGTGGTATTGCTGGATCCAGGGGTAAGTGGATCCCGAATTTCCTGAGAAACCGCCATACTGCTTTCCAAAGTGGTTGCACAAGTTTGCATTCCCACCAGCAATGGATGAGTGTACCCCTTTCTCCACAACCTCTCCAACAAAGGCTATCATTGGTGTTTTTTATTTTAGCCATTCTGACAGGTATAAGATGGTATCTTAAAGTTGTCTTGATTTGCATTTCCCTGATCGCTAAGGAAGTTGAGCATGACCTTTAGTGTCTTTTGGCCATTTGAACTTCTTCTGTTGAGTATTCTCTGTTCAGCTCAATGCCCCATTTTATAATTGGGTTGGTTAGCCTTTTACGGTCTAGTTTCTTGAGATCTTTATATATTTTGGAGATCAGACCTTTGTCAGTTGCGGAGTTGGTGAAGATCTTCTCCCAGTTAGTGGGTTGCCTTTGTGTCTTAGCGACAGTGTCCTTTGCTTTACAGAAGCTTCTCAGTCTCAGGAGGTCCCATTTATTCAATGAGGTCCTTAATGTCTGTGCTGCTGGGGTTATACGTAAGAAGTGGTCTCCTGTGCCCATGTGTTGTAGAGTACTTCCCACTTTCTCTTCTATCAGTTTCAGTGTGTTCAGACTGATATTGAGGTCTTTAATCCATTTGGACTTGAGTTTTGTGCATGGTGATAGATATGGATCTATTTTCATTCTTCTACAGGTTGACATCCAGTTTTTCCAGCACCATTTGTCGAAGATGCTCTCTTTTTTCCATTGTATACTTTTAGCTCCTTTATCGAAAATCAGGTGTTCATAGGTTTGTGGGTTAATGTCAGGGTCTTCTATTCGATTCCATTGGTCGACTTCTCTGTTTTTATGCCAATACCAAGCTGTTTTCAATACTGTAGCTCTGTAATAGAGTTTGAAGTCAGGGATGGTAATGCCTCCAGATGCTCCTTTGTTGTATAAGATTGTTTTGGCTATCCTGGGTTTTTTGTTTTTCCATATAAAGTTGATTATTGTCTTCTCCAGATCTGTGAAGAATTTTGATGGGATTTTGATGGGGGTTGCATTGAATCTATAGATTGCTTTTGGTAGAATTGCCATTTTTACTATGTTGATCCTCCCAATCCAGGAGCAAGGAAGATCTTTCCATTTTCTGGTGTCCTCTTCAATTTCTTTCTTCAAAGACTTAAAGTTCTTGTCAAATAGATTTTTCACATCCTTGGTCAGAGTTACCCCAAGATATTTTATGCTATTTGTGGCTATCGTGAAAGGTGATGCTTCTCTGATTTCCCTCTCTGTTTCCTTATCCTTAGTGTATAGGAAGGCCACTGATTTTTTGGAGTTGATCTTGTATCCTGCCACATTACTAAAGGTGTTTATCAGCTGTAGGAGTTCTTTGGTAGAGTTTTTGGGGTCGCTTATGTATACTATCATATCATCTGCAAATGACGAGAGCTTAACTTCTTCTTTTCCGATACGAATCCCCTTGATCCCTTTATGTTGTCTTATTGCTATTGCTAGAACTTCAAGCACTATATTGAAGAGGTATGGAGAGAGTGAACATCCTTGTCGTGTTCCTGATTTTAGTGGGATGGCTTTGAGTTTTTCTCCATTTAATTTAATGTTAGCTGTCGGCTTGCTGTAAACAGCTTTTATTATATTTAGGTATGACCCTTGTATCCCTAATCTCTCCAAGACTTTTATCATAAAGGGGTGTTGAATTTTGTCAAATGCTTTTTCAGCATCTAATGAAATGATCATATGGTTTTTTTTCTTTCAGTTTATTTATATGCTGGATTACATTGATAGATTTGCTTATGTTGAACCAGCCCTGCATCTCTGGGATGAAGCCTACTTGATCATAATGGATAATTTTTCTAATGTGTTCTTGGATTCGGTTTGCCAGTATTTTATTGAGAATTTTTGCTACGATATTCATGAATGAGATAGGCCTGTAATTGTACGGATAAGTCCCGCCCCTTAGGGGGTGTGTTCGCCTCGGGCTAATGTCTGCCTATAAATTTGGTGAGCATGCTCTGAGCTGTCTCTTCTGCTTTCCTGGTCTCCGCGGGAACGGTGGTTCTGTAAGTCTATTTCTACATTAAAACTATATATATTTTTACAATCTGTCTGCATTCGTTTATGCTGCTACATGTAATTTTCTTTCTTGGTTGGGTCTTTGTGTGGTTTTGGTATCAGGGTAGCTGTAGCTTCATAAAAGGAATTTGGCAATGACTCTTCTGTTTCTATATTGTGAAATACATTAAGGAGTATAGGTATTAGCTCTTCTTGGAAGTTCTGGTAGAATTCTGCATTGAAACCATCTGGTCCTGGGCTTTTTTTGGAAGGTAGATTTTTGATAACAGTTTCTAGTTCTTCGCGACTAACAGGTCTATTTAGATCGTTCACCTGGTTTTGGTTTAGCTTTGGTATGTGGCACTTATCTAAAAAAAATGTCCATTTCTTTTGCATTTTCTAGTTTTGTGGCATACAGGCTTTTGTAGTAAGATCTAATGAGTCTCTGAATTTCCTCTGTGTCTGTGGTTATGTCCCCCTTTTCATTTCTGATCTTATTTATTTGCGTGTTCTCTCTCTGTCGCTTAATTAGTTTGGATAGGGGTTTGTCGATCTTGTTGATTTTCTCCAAGAACCAACTTTTTGTTTCATTGATTCTTTGGACTGTTTTCTGCGTTTCTATTTTGTTGATTTCCGCCCTCAGTTTGATTATTTCCAGTCTTCTACTCCTCCTGGGCGTGCCTGCTTCTTTTTTTTTCTAAAGCTTACAGGTGTGCTGTTAAGTCTCCGATGTATGCTTTCTCTGTTTTCTTTAAGTGGGCACTTAGTGCTATGAACTTTCCTCTTAGCACTGCTTTCATAGTGTCCCATAGGTTTGAGTATGTTGTCCCTTTATTTTCATTAAATTCAAGGAAGACTTTAATTTCTTTCTTGATTTCTTCCTTGACCCAGGTGTGGTTCAGTAGCTGACTGTTCAGTTTCCATGAGTTTGTCGGCTTTCTGGAGGTAGGATTGTTGTTGAATTCTAACTTTAATCCGTGGTGATCTGATAAGACACAGGTGGACACTGATATTTTTTTGTACCTGTGGAGGTTTCCTTTGTTTCCGAGTATGTGGTCAATTTTCGAGAAGGTTCCATGGGCTGCAGAGAAGAAGGTATATTCTTTCCTATTTGGGTGGAATGTTCTATAGATGTCTGTTAAGTCCATTTGCTTCATTACCTCCAGTAGTTCTCTTACTTCTCTATTAGGTTTCTGTCTGATTGACCTGTCCATTGCTGTATTGAAGTCTCCTACTACTAGTGTGTGTGGTTTGATGTCTGCCTTGAGTTTTAGTAATATTTCTTTTACATACGTGGGTGCTTTTATATTAGGGGTGTAAATATTCAGGATTGAGACGTCATCCTGACAAATTGTTCCTGTTATGAGTATAAAGTGTCCATCTCTATCTCTTCTGATTGATTTTAGTTTGAAGTCAGTTTTGTTAGAAATTAATATGGCCACACCTGCTTTTTTCTTAGGACCATTTGCTTGAAAGACCTTTTCCCAACCCTTTACTCTGAGTAGATGCCTGTCTTTGTGGTTGAGATGTGTTTCTTGCAAACAGCAGAATGTTGGATCCTGTTTTCGAATCCAATCTCTTAGCCTGTGCCTTTTTATAGGTGAATTGAGACCATTAATATTAAGTGATATTAATGACCAGTGGTTGTTTATGCCGGATATTCTTATTGTTTTTGGAAGTAGAATTTGTGTGTCTCCCTTCTTTGAGTTGTGCTAGTGAAGGGTCGCTAGATGCCTGAGTTATTGTAGGCAGTGTTGGCAATGTTGGATTCCTTGGGTTGCGGTTTTCCTTCTATTACTTTCTATAGGGCTGGATTCGTGGCTACGTATTGCTTAAATTTGTTCTTATCCTGGAATGTCTTGATTTCTCCATTTATAGTGAACAAAAGCTTGGCTGGGTATAGTAGTCTGGGCTTGCATCCATGGTCTCTTAGCTTCTGCAGTACTTCTATCCAGGACCTTTTGGCTTTCATAGTTTCCATAGAGAAATCAGGTGTAAGTCTGATCGGTTTACCTTTATAAGTTACTTGGCCTTTTTCCTTTGCAACTCTTAGTATTCTTTCTTTAACCTGTATATTTTGTGTTTTGATTATTATATGGTGAGGGGATGTTTTCCTTTGATCCAGTCTGTTTGGTGTTCTGTATGCTTCTTGAATATTCAAAGGAATATCTTTCTTTATGTTGGGAAAGTTTTCTTCCATAATTTTGTTCAAAATATTTTCTGGGCCTTTGAGCTGTGACTCTTCTCCTTCTTCTATTCCTATTATTCTTAGATTTGGTCTTTTTATTGTGTCCCATAATTCCTGAATGTTTTGTGATGAGAATTTGTTGGCTTTGCAGTTTTCTTTGATCAGAGCATTTATTTTCTCTATGGTGTCCTCAGAATCTGAGATTCTTTCTTCTATTTCTTGTATTCTATTGATTATGCTTGTTTCTGTAGGCTCTGCTCGTTGACCTAGATTTTCCATATCCAGCTGGTCCTCAGTTTGTGTTTTCTTCCTTGCTTCCATTTCAGTTTTCAATTCTTGAACTGTTTCCATTACCTGTTTGATCGTTCTTTCTTGGTTTCCCAGGGTATTATGTACGTATTTACTCATTTCTTCAAATTTTTGGTTATACTTCTCATCTATTTCTATAAGGGCATTTTTCACATGTTGTTTAAGGGACTCTACTGCTTTCATAAAGTCAATTTTTTTCCACTTCTTCTGTGTTAGGGTGTTGGAGACCTTCTGTTGTAAGATCATTGGGTTCTGGTGTTTTCATGTTGTTTTTCAGATTATTGGGTGAATTCTTTCCTTGGCGCCTGCCCATCTCCTCCTATCGATGCTATCTAAGGGGTCTGTTAAAACTGTTTCCGGTTTCCCTGCTGGCCAGGGGCTCCACTTACAAAATGCCCTTGCTCTGTTTCCTGGTTCCTGCCGGGGGCCAGGATCCCTCTCACCCCTCAGAAGGGTCTTCAGGAATAGGACCCGGCTCCTCCTTTGCCAGGGACCTCCCCAACCGAAGGCCTACCTCTTTGGTTTAATTGTAGTGGGGCGATCTGTTCTCCGTGTTGCGCGAGGTCCCTGCAACCTGCTTCTGCTGCTGGGACGGTTCCTGCCGCCAGCAGCCTGTGTCCTCTGCTGCCGCTCCCAGCCGGTTCCAGCCTGTCCCAGTCGGTCCCCGCAGGCTGCGCTGGGCGTCCTCCGGCCGCCTTCCGCTGCCCGGTGTTCCCCAAAGTTCTCTCACTCTTTCCTTCTTCCTTCTCTTCAAATCTTGTTTGTCAAGGTCAACACTGTATAACTTGTTCTATAGCCACACTTTTTGCTTCATCTTGGGATTGACCCTTAAAACACAGTCACTGCCTCGCTAACTTCTGTGTCTTGAGTTTTTCTATGAGCTGAGACTCTGTGTCCTGTATGCCTGTGTTCACTAAAGCCAGGAACCTGAATAACCATTGTCGTTCATGCTTCTCAAAGCTTGTTACAGCTCCGAGGGATGGCATTCGCTGTATGTTCCCATTCTTCCCAGGTTTCCACTTTAATAAAGGATTGGGGATGTCACTTTGTCCACTGTTGATGAAAAACCATTAAGAGTTCGTCGGTATGGTGCTGAGACTGTGATTTTAAGGAGAAAAAATATGTGACAAACTCTCATCTGTGGATTGAAAGTAGCTTCACCTAAGAGCACAGCCAATTTGATGCCTCAGATTCAATTTTATATTTATACTTGAGTTTATCTGCACTTGCTTGCTAGATAGAGAAGCAGTGGGCTTATGGACGGGACATGTAGCTTCATTTCCCTAGATCTTACATAGGCTTTCTTGCCTTGAAGCACCGTATAAGCATAACATAGAAATGAAACGCTGCCCTTTTCCTAAGCACACACAGTGAAGGTGAATGCCACACCTCCCAAGGGTTTTTTTTTTTTAAAAAAAGATTTATTTATTTATTATGTACACAGTGTTCAGCCTCCATGTATGCCCTCAGGCCCTAAGAGGGCACAAGATCTCATCACAGATGGTTGTGAGCCACCATGTGGTTGCTGGGAATCGAACTCAGGACCTCCGGAATAGCAGTCAGTGCTTTTAACCTCTGAGCCATCTCTCCAGCCCCTCCCAATGGTTTTTGAATCAGGCTATTTGTTCTTCTTATCAGGGAAGCTGTTACATCACACCCGTGGCTAAGATCCCACAGATAATGGTTTTGGAGACCTTCAGGGAATTCTGATGTCTTCTTATAGTGTTTCTTTTTGAGGGGGGGGGCAGGGGGACTCTGTTGCGGGAGGTCCTCCCACTCCTCCAGCCTATCACCGCTGAGGTACCAGCCCACTGGGGCGTGGTTTCTCTCCCTTTAAAAAAGCGGCCACTTCCCTCTCCTCGCTCTCTTCACTTCCTGCCTTGCCTGCGACTAGACTCCTTTCCTGGTTGCGTAGAGGGCTCTTGCCTGGGACAGTGATCTGTAAGTTTTTTCCCCTTTAAATAAATACCACCCTAATAATCATAACCCCGAATTGGTGTGGCATTGTTTGTGACTTACGCCTTCATTTTGGCACCCAACGTTTGGTTTTAGAACCTCTCCTTTCCCCACTCGCAGCTGCAAGTTCTGCTTGGCGGCTGCGGGCTTGGCGGGCGCAAGTTCAGCTTGGCGGCGGCGGGCTTGGCGGGTTCTAGTTCGGCTTGGCGGGAGCCCTGCCTTCCTCAGCCGCCAGCGGCCTTGGACTCCCCACGTGGATTTAAACTCCACAGGCCCGCGTAGTCTCTGGCCGCGTGGTTTGCTCTTTTCTGAGTCATTTTTAAATCTCCCTTGCAAGTACAGCTCTTAAGTGGCACGAACCAGAGCACATGGTTGCTGAAAGCTGCAACCCCTCAGGGTGACTTGTTCTGTCTCAGGAATTGATTTAATTACATTTACTTTGTTGAGAAACTTGCATTTTCCAGTTTTTAACATCTACTAAGGCACTGAAACAGGACCATGTTTTCACCACGACTCTGCAACAGCACCACCTGCTGGATAATAGGTAATATTGCAGTTTTTGTTTCTAACGCAAATTTTACTGCTTTGTTTTCACTAATACAATGGATTAGTAAATTTATATTTACTAATACAATGAATTACATCATACAAGGTTTATATGATTATGGGGATACCTTAATTTGCTTGTTACTAGCCTTCAGTTTTCTTTTCCATATTCTATCATTAAGGAAGAATATGGCACTCCTAAGAACGATTGAATCTTTACGTACTAATAATGAACAGAAGAATATGGCACTCCTAAGAACGATTGAATCTTTACGAACTAATAATGAACAACTAATTGACAGGATTAAAATTATTGAAAATCAGAGGTTATCTGAACAAGTGGATACTATGACAGACAAAATTGATTCCATATCCAAGGGTATTAGAAAGTTACCTGAAAGGGTTCAGGCTGTTGAATTTGACGTTCAGACTTTATCACAAAGTTTTGATAAGGTAACAGACAGAATGTACCTCCAAGATGGGAATCTACATGATATACAAGAAAAGTTTAAGGAGGACATGTTATCTTTGAAGGAAAAAATTAAAGCTTTGGAATCACAGGTGCAGAATGGGGACCAAAAAATTGATACCTCAGTGAAATCACTGGAAATATATACAAGTCAGGAGATTCAGGATTTAAGAGAGACAATAATAAAAAGACTTGAAATGATTGAAGAAATGATTGCAGCTGGTGAACAGAGTAAGGAGGCACAAGGACGGGATACAAGGCCTCCACCAGCTATTAGAACTGGCTTACCCAGGGTTCTAGCGACATACCCTATACTTAATTCTGAAAAAGCATCAACTTCTAAAGGCTCAAAGGGAGTCAGAGAAGCTAGATGGACGCCAATAGCAATGAATGATCTGAAAGAAATTAAGCAAGCTGTTGTTAATTTTGGCTTGCACAATGCATATGTAAAGGAAATGATAAGGACTTGGGCTTCTAATGCTAGAGCTACTCCCCATGATTTCCATCAGTTAGTGTCTGCAGTTTTAGATAATGGACCTTCCTTGATGTTCGGAATTTATTTCAGAGAAGAATCCAAACATATGGAACAGCAAGGAAGAGCAAAAGGTATTGAGGTTTCCCAAGATCAAATTCTTGGTGCAGGAGAATATGCTGATCCACAGGTCCAAGCTCTTTATGACGATGAAATACTGTGTCTATGTCACCAAGCAGCTTTAAATGCTTGGAATAGGATACAAGATCCAGCAAAAAGGGTTGAATCATATACCAGAATTAGGCAGGGACAGAGAGAACCCTTTATTTTTTTTTTTAAATATTTATTTATTTATTATGTATACAATATTCTGTCTGTATGCCTGAAGGCCAGTTGAGGGCGCCAGACGTCTTTACAGATGGTTGTGAGCCACCATGTGGTTGCTGGGAATTGAACTCAGGACCTTTGGAAGAGCAGGCAATGCTCTTAACCACTGAGCCATCTCTCCAGCCCCCAAGAGAGAACCCTTTATTGACTTTTTGCAAAGATTAATTAAGGCTCTGGACATAGGGGTAACAGACCCAGAAGCTAGATGAATACTTCTTGAATCTCTAGCTTTTGAGAATGCAAACATAGAATGCAAAAAGATAATTGGGCCTTTAAAGTCTAGATCAGCACCTATGGATGAATGGATTCAGCATACGATGAATGTTGAGACGTTTAGCTATAATGATGAATCTTGGGTAGGAGAAGCGATTTCCAAAGCAATGAGGAGACATCAAACTGCCAGGTGTTTTAATTGTGGTAAATTAGGACATTTGCAAAGGAATTGCAGGCAAAGAATTTCTAGGAATAATATCTCTTCTGGGAATGACAAAAATAGGAGACCTCGGCCTTCAGGTATATGTAGGAGATGCGGTAAAGGCAGGCATTGGTCCAACGAATGTAGGTCAACAACAGACAGACGGGGCAATCCGATATCATCGGGAAACTCCTTGGGGGGCCTCTCGCAGGCCCCCAAGCCAACAGTGGCCCAGTCATTCCCAGTCACAGTGGAGAACGTGCCTCACCAAGAAAATTAAAAGCTCCAATTTCTGCTGTAAAAAGTAATACTGGTCTAAATGAAGAATTACGTGTGGAGGATGAGTCAAAAAACCCAATAGGACAGAGTAAACGTATATTTTGGCAGACTTCTATTAATGATCAAAGACCAAATCTAAGAGTCTGTATAAATGGCACTTTTATTGAAGGCTTATTAGACACAGGTGCGGATGTAAGTATCATTACCCCAGAATCTTGGCATCCGAATTGGCCTCTTCAAGAGGTAGATGTTCAGTTCCTGGGAATTGGAACCCTATCTCGTGTAAAACAAAGCACAAGATGGGTTGAATGCATAGGGCCCGAAGGGCAAATAGGAAGACTAAGGCCATATATAGCCAATATTGCCATAAATTTATGGGGCCGTGACCTGCTACAGCAATGGAATACCCAGATTAACATTCCTGTATTTCCAGGAACTCATAATTCTGGGAAGGATATGATGAGGTATTATGGAAAAAGGTCACCAGCCATTCAGGCTGTACAAGAACATACAGCAAATACCAAACCTTTAGAGGTACCAACGGCCCTACCTTTAAAATGGCTAACTGAGAAGCCAATATGGACCAAACAATGGCCTCTAGCTGAAGATAAACTACAGGCATTGGAACAGCTGGTGCAAGAGCAACTAGATGCTCACCATATTGAAGAATCAACCAGCCCTTGGAATTCTCCTGTGTTTGTTGTAAAAAAGAAATCTGGTAAATGGAGAATGGTGACAGATCTAAGAGCTGTCAACAAAGTAATTCAACCTATGGGCCCACTACAATCTGGAATTCCTTTGCCTTCTCTGTTACCAAAAGGATGGCCTCTTATAGTTATTGATTTGAAAGATTGTTTTTTCACTATACCGTTACAAGAAAAGGACAGAGAAAAATTTGCCTTCACAGTGCCTACTTATAATAATTCTCAGCCTAATAGGAGATATCAGTGGACTGTCCTCCCACAGGGTATGCTCAATAGTCCTACACTGTGCCAATATTTTGTAAGTAAGCCATTGGAAATAATTCGTAAACAATTCCCCAAGTCCATCATTTATCATTACATGGATGACATCTTATTATCTGATTCAAATAAAGATACTTTAGAAAGGATGTTTGAAGAAGTAAAGAAAGTCTTGCCTAGGTGGGGATTACAAATTGCCCCTGAAAAGATTCAAAGAGGAAATTCTATTAATTACCTAGGTTACAGAATAGGGTTAGAGAAAATTAAAACGCAAAAGGCACAAATTAGGAGAGACCCGTTAAAGACTCTTAATGACTTCCAAAGATTGTTAGGAGACATTTCCAGTCTACGACCAGCTGTTGGGATAACACCTGATCTAATTGTTCATTTAAACAAAACCTTAGATGGTGATAAAGATTTGAATAGTCCAAGAGAACTGACAGCTGAAGCAGAAAAGGAACTGACAATGATTGAGGAAAAATTACAGGAGGCACATGTGGATAGGGTGAACCCAAATCTTAGCTGCATCCTAGTCATATTGCCTTCCAGAATTTCTCCTACAGGGATTCTAATGCAGAGGGAAGATATTATTTTAGAGTGGATATTTATACCTAATAAACCAAGTAAAAAATTAAAAACTTATGTGGAAAAGGTCTCTGAATTAATTATAAAAGGTAAGCTGAGACTTCGTCAACTAGCAGGTATAGACCCAGCAGAAATTATAGTGCCTTTTACTACTGAAGAAATAAAAAAGTTATGGGAAGACAATGAACCGTGGCAAAGAGCTTGTGCTAACTTTTTGGGAGAAACTAATAGCAACTATCCCAAAAGTGATAGACTTAATCTCATAAAAAGAACTTCTTGGATTCTTCCTAGAATTGTACGTGATGCTCCAATAACTGGAGCCCGTACATTCTATACTGATGCAAATAAATCAGGGAAAGCAGGTTACAAGTCAGATGAATTGAGTAAGGTGGAACAAAGCCCTTATAATTCTGTCCAGAAGGCAGAATTATATGCCATTCTTATGGTGCTAAGGGATTTTAAAGAACCTCTTAATATAGTTACAGATTCACAATATGCAGAAAGAGTTATCTTGCATATTGAAACCGCTGAATTTATACCAGATGACACAGAGTTGACTTCATTGTTTATCCAGGTACAAGACATAATCAGGAACAGGCTTTGTCCGATGTACATAACACACATCCGGTCCCATACAGGTCTGCCTGGTCCTCTAGCCCAAGGCAATGCTGAGATTGATCAATTATTGATTGGAAGTGTGTTGCAGGCCTCGGAATTTCATAAGAA
Source organism: Microtus oregoni (assembly GCF_018167655.1). Lineage (NCBI taxonomy): Eukaryota > Metazoa > Chordata > Mammalia > Rodentia > Cricetidae > Microtus > Microtus oregoni. The sequence goes on along the minus strand of NW_024543063.1, from coordinate 56,839,102 downwards.
GCATCATGTCAATAGTAAAGGCCTAAAGAAAGAATTTTCCATTACTTGGCAACAAGCTAAGGACATTATAAAGAGATGCCCTACTTGTTCTTTCTATAATCAAACACCGTTGCCTGCAGGGAGTAACCCAAAGGGTACTAAGAGAAATGAAATCTGGCAGATGGATGTGTTCCACTTTATGGAATTTGGTAAATTAAAATATGTACACCACACCATAGACACGTATTCAGGTTTTCAATGGGCTACTGCCCTGAGCTCAGAAAAGGCTGATTCAGTAATCACACATTTATTGGAAGTTATGGCCATCATGGGTATACCTGCGCAAATAAAGACAGATAATGGTCCAGCATATGTATCTAAGAAAATGAAACGCTTTTTTGATTATTATAATATAAAACACATTACAGGTATACCAAATAATCCTACAGGTCAGGCAGTTATAGAAAGATCAAATCGTACTATAAGGGATATGCTGAACAAACAGAAAGGGACTGAAAATACCCCCAGAAATAGATTACATAATGCTTTATTAACCTTGAATTTTCTTAACGCTAATGAGAAAGGAACGACAGCAGCAGAAAGACATTGGATAATGGAAAAGTCTGCTGAACTAAATCAACCGATTTATTTCAAAGATGTGCTGACCTCTCAGTGGAAGCCAGGAGATGTGCTACGTTGGGGAAGGGGTTTTGCTCTTGTTTCCACAGGAGAAGAAAAATTGTGGATACCATCAAAATTAATAAAGTTTCGATTTGAAGAGGAGAAACCTCTTGGAAAGGAGAAATGACAACTCATCCACAACGATGATATTCATACAGGTGGTAAGAAAAACATATAGAATGGGGGCAGGGTTCTGTTCTTATCTCCACAGGAAAACACTCATCTTTGAGAAATTCAAGGGACCCTGGATGTTTGGATACTGACAGATGGAAAAATACCTGCCCAATAGGAAATATCAAGACAACTGAATGGGTTGTGTAAGTAATATTAAACCATATTTCTAAATTTATAAAGCTGGTTTTGAAGTTGGACTCTGGCTCAGTCCCTCTCCAATTCCAAGCCTGTTAGTAAGAGAAAAACCCAGAGTTTCTGGAGTTTCTGTCTCATGTCAAGAGCCATGATATGGGACAGAAAGAAATATGAGTTTAGAAAACATCTTTGCTTTTCTTCATATCTATCATACTTTTCATTGAATATATCTATCATGTCTTTCATTGAATATATATATATATGTCTATATATGTCTATATGATTAATGTTTAAATTTTTCATAATGAACAATGAGTTTTTCCTGAAGTGACATTTGAAGTTTCCAGGAAGAAGATGGGGCCCCATAACAACAACTCCACCTGGTTGATATGACGTCATGATACTGATAGCGCTACTACAAGACCTGCTTTTGGTACCAGCTGTACAAGACAGTTCCAACTTGGTTAGCTGAAATGGTGCACATCTTATACAACATTTTGGCCAGACCTGCACAAAATACTCAGAGACTATTGGCAATTTTAAAAGACATTGATCTTGAAATTTAACCATCATTTCACTTTCACAGGATCCCCCAGAAAGAACGTCGCCCCCATGACAGCTGGAAGTAATTCTAGAGGACGACGTCCCCTTTCCCAATAAAACTTGCCCTTGGGTTTAGGGACATCATTTAGGGGTTGATTATAATTAGTATACGATTGAGGGTTGGGGGAGGAATTTTATACGCTCAGGGATCATTTTGAAAAAAAAAAGAGGGATGATGGGATAATAGATTTGTAATTGTGAGTTACTGTTTTTAGACAAATACATTGCTATAGATTCTTGTATATTGATACAAAGTTAAATTATATTGACTATTGTACGCATGCATGTTTCTACCTCTATTTAAAACATTTTTTTATGTATTGACATATATTGTATTGATATATATATATATATTGTATATATTTACCATATTGCAGTGTACATTTCTACCTCTGATTAAGATACTTATATAATGATTGTGTATTGATATATATTTACCTACTGCAATGTATATTTGTACATTGTTTATATTTGGAGGTCATTGTCCTCATTTGTTTCACAGTCGTTTATTGTCTTAGTCTTTAAGTTAGATAGATATTGAGAATTATATAGACTAATAGTCATCTAAGTTTGTCATTTATAATAGACTAATCAGGTTCTTTAGATATATAGAGATTATACTCAGTATAGATAGATAATCTTCAACTTCTTCAAAGAGCTGTAGAAAATGGCCTTTAATCTAACTCAGAGTTTTGTGGTAGTGAGACACAATTGCTCCTGGCAACACCACTCTATTCCCGAGAGAATGTTGAGCACCAAAGACACTCCACCTGGAGCCTTTCTTTTTGGCAGAACTGGCGTTTGGGCAAAGAAATGCCCATACCTCAACAACTGACAAAGATACAGAGCATGCATCAATGGATAAAACAGGACTGTCATATCCTGCCAAGACAGGGTAAGATAGTTTTGAAAAGTTGCTTGCCTTAGAAAATGGTATGTCAGTTATGTTAGGCCTTAGCCAAAGTTGGTTGCTTCAACGCTGCTAATGTGACTTTGGGTGATTGCCCAGGTAGCTAGTTGTCTCTGTAATTTGTTGCATGTTTTGGAAGTTGTTTTACTGAACTTCCTAATTACCCAGGTAACATTATTTCCCTTCTCAGATCTTCGATGGGGTTGAAGACTATATAAATGTAGTTACTTTCTCTCATGACTTGGCCAAGTTATTTATTATACAAGACCTAAGCTAGTTAGAATAGGATATTTGTACTTATTGTATATAATTTCATAGTAGGTTTAGAACTCTCTTATTTAAACAAAAGCGGGAGGTGTTGCGGGAGGTCCTCCCACTCCTCCAGCCTATCACCGCTGAGGTACCAGCCCACTGGGGCGTGGTTTCTCTCCCTTTAAAAAAGCGGCCACTTCCCTCTCCTCGCTCTCTTCACTTCCTGCTCCGCCTGCGACTAGACTCCTTTCCTGGTTGCGTAGAGGGCTCTTGCCTGGGACAGTGATCTGTAAGTTTTTTCCCCTTTAAATAAATACCACCCTAATAATCATAACCCCGAATTGGTGTGGCATTGTTTGTGACTTACGCCTTCAGGACTCCACCCCCTCTATCTGCAAATCCAGTCTCTCTCTGGATCCTGGGTCTGTGGTTTCCCTGAGAATTCAGTAGGCTCTCAGAGGTCTCTCAGAGATAGGACCCCATTTCTTCAGTGTCCCCCACACTCATCATCTCTCCATGCAGTGGTCAGTCTCCTCTCACTAACAGCCTCGCGCCCCATCATATTGTCTATGGCTAACATAGGCTAACATAGGTGCTATGCAGACTTCCCTTCCACGTCCCTGAAACTGCATGACAATTTTACCAACGCGTCTTCATGCTTACTATGGCAACAGTGTTCAATATCTGTAATGAGGCAGTAACAATGACCTTCTCTGTTGCCTGCCGTTTGGGGTAACATTGCATGGTCCTGGGTTTTGGCTCCGTGGGTAAGAGCGCATGCGTAGCATGTCCACAGTCCTGGGCACAACCTCTCACATAAAAACCTGGGGCCTGGTGGAATATGCCTCGCATTTTAACACTCGTGAGAGAGAGGCAGGAGGCTCTAGAGTTCAAAGGTCGCCCGGGCTATATAGCAATCTGCTCCCCAACTCAGACAATACCTGCTGTGTAACAATAGGGAATAACATTCACATTTTATGCTAGTAAATCAATAAGAGAGGTGAAAATAAGAATAGGCCATGAGGTGATTCATAGGCACGGGGCAGCCAAGGGCCTCCTGAACATCTAAGTCTAGGGACTGAGCTGGAGGAAGGGGTTGGGGAGTGTGGCTGTATTCTCCTGATTGGCTGGATGGGGTAAGAAGAAATGAGGGTGGGCTGGGAGCCTGAAAAGCCCCCCACACACACCAGGTCCCCACCAGGTGGCCTCAGAGTCACCCTCAGTGTGACTAGAGGAAACTCCCTTCTTCATGCTGCACAATTTCACATTGCTTCCCTGGTCATTCCTTCACTCAGAGTCCCTTCCCCTCACCCCCTAGCTCCTGTCATTTCTTGGCTGTGGTCCAGCTGCAGCCTCCCTAGGGCCCCTTCCTCAGGGCCACTGGCATAGACATCCCGCTTGTTACAAAGGGGCCTGCACCTTCATCTGGGTTAGGCTCTTCCTTGCCTGGAGAGTTGGTTCGAACAGTGCCCATAAGCCTGGTGTCACTGCACACTTGGGATAGGCAGACGGAGGATTTCAAACTCAAGGCTAGCCTGGATTAGATAGCAAGTTCTAGACCAGCCTGGACTACACAAGAGAAAGATGAATGAACAAATCAACAAACAAGCAAGCCTGCCTGTATGCATTTGGTAGGGCTAGGGCATGCCCCAAAGTCTGTGAGTTGCAAGACAATAGTACTTAATAGTACTTCTGCGATGAAGTCAATTCGTCCGCCGGCCAATTTATCTATTCCATCAAGAGGAAAAGTGCGAGCAGCCTGCTTCTGTGTGCCTCCCAGTACTACTCAAGCCAGTGTCTTGCCTTGAATGTGTATTTTGGGTCTCATCCAACATGCTGGTTAAAGTTCTGGTTTATAGGAAGCACACAGGATACGGGAAAATTAGATGATTCATAAGGAAGTAACTTGATAAGTTAGAATGAGAACATTGTACAAACATAGTCTTGACTCTGAAAGGTCGATGTCATAAAAATAAAAACACGCACGTGATCACCGCGGTCTAACAGAAAGTAACTGTGTTCAATGCACACACCTAGCTGGTCGCCTAATTCAACAAACAAAAGCGGGAGTTGCCAACCGTGACTCAAGCTTGGATATTCCCAGAGCTAGTGAAGCTGAGGCAGGTGGGTTTTGAGTTCAAGGCCTCCTTGGGCTATGTATTAAGACCTTGTGAAAGAGAAAGGGAAGGGGGGAGGGAGGGGAGGGAGAAGGAAAGGTGAAAACCAGCTGGAGAGAAGGCTCAGCAGTTAAATCATTTACTGCTCCTGCAGAGGGCGCAGGTTCAGTTCCCAGCACCCACCTCACACATCTCCCTGCTGCCTGCCACTCCCTCTCCCTAGGATCTCATGCTCTTTCCTGGCCTCAGCAGGTTCTGCACACAGGTGGCACACACACACACACACACACACACACATTCAAGCATGCACTTAAGTAAAAATTAATCCTAAAATAAATAAAGAAGAAAGATTAAAAAAAAAACAAGAAAAAGATTTGAGGTAGGGAAGGAGAAATAAGCCTACATTTGGGGCAAATCTGAACTGGGTATCGGATGGCACAGAAGAGCTACTATTAATTCTGTGAGGCAGAACAATTATAATTGTATCACACTCACGAATGAGGATGGAGGTGCACACTGGTCTATTAGGAGCAAAATATCAAGCTTCCAGACTTTACTTTACAATTGTTTAGCCAAGAAAAAAAAATGAAACAAGTATGAAAAATGTTGAGCATTGAATCTTGGAGGTTAAAATAGAAAAACCCCTGGTGCCATTCTTCCGTTTTGTTTGAAACTTTTCAAAGGATGGCTGAGGAGCTGAGTCTCCTTTGCTTATCTTTGGGCTAAGAATTTATTTCGCTCTCCTTTCTTTCTCTTCTCCTCCTCCTCCTTCTGGGTCTCATGTATCACAGGTGTAGCTGATGATCCTGAATTCTGATCCTCCTGCCTCAACCTCCCAAGTACTGGGATTAGGGTTGCGAACCAGCACACCTGGGTTTTGTGTGTGTGTGTGTGTGTGTGTGTGTGTGTGTGTGTTTGTGGTTCTGGTGATGGAACCTAGAGCTTTTCAGACAAGCACTTTACTAAATGAACTGCACCTCAGCCCCATCCTTTCCTTCCTTCCTTCCTTTCTTTATTTACTTTTACAGTCTAGGGATGGAACCCTGGCCCTCACATAGGCCAGCCAAATGCCCTAACACTGAGCTACACCCAGTTGGTCTTACTGCTTTCTTACTTCCTGTCTCAGCCCCACAGCCTGAGAGTCGTTGGGAGGCCTAGTGTCTCCCTCCTGATACTGAGCTGGGGCCAAGGATTGTTTGCCTTACCACAAACAATCTCTTTGTCTTACCACAGTTCCAGACACACGCAAGGGCTTTGCAAATACCACTGCTCTTTCATGCCGGGCACCAAGAACGTCTTTAGCTTCATTCACTCCCCAGAGACTTGCTGGGGTGGCCATTAGTGTCCCATTGTACAGATGGGGATACTGTACCCTTGCCCTAGTGAGACCTTTAGGAAGGGCAGAGCTGAGCTTGCACTGGGTCGGGTGGGCCAGAAAGCCTGGCTACTGTATCCAAACTGCATCTCTGCAGTTACTCCTTGATGCCTGGGTGAGATGGGTGCCAAAAATCATCTATAAGTGAGAAGCTGAACCCACAGGGAGCACAGGCTGTCTCTGGAACTGAGCAAGTTAGAGTGAAGCTGTTTTTGTCTTTTCACCCAAAAATGTGAACATTCAGACACTTGCTTGTTAAATGGTTCCTTGCCAAGGGATGGAGACTCATGCCCAAGAGACAACCAGCTGGGCCAAGCCACCTTCTTCACTTCCTGTCTTCAGCTACCCCATCATAAAGTGAGCCACCACAGCGATAGATGTCAGTCTTACTCCCTGGGCTGGTTGCCGTGGCTACACGGGTTAGTCGTGGAGAGCCCTTAAGTTTTGTGGTATTAGGGTTTCTGCATGCTAGGTGAACGCTGTGCAGCTGAGCTGAGCTGGCCTCCAGCACCGTGGGAAACCTCATTAGAAAGTGCCTGGCTCATGGTAAGTTAGTAACTCCTCCCCAGTTTTACAGAGCGAGCACTGTGCAGCATTCCAGAGCCAGGTCCTCTTCCCTGCCTCCAAATTCTCCTCCAGAGCACACCCTCAAGTCGGGGACTCCAGGTTTCCATTTCCCACATCCTTCTCCTTTAAAAATGCAAGCGCTGTTTTCCCATAGTGCTCCCTGGTTCCTCCCCCCCTTTTCTTCTCTCTCTCCTTTTCCCTCTGCTCTCTCTCCTCTCACCTCCTTTTCTCCTATCTTCTGCTCTTAACATAACATAACAAAAAGGAGGCTAGGCCTCTGGATTTTTTTTTTATTTTATTTTATTTTATTTTTTTTTTGGTGTTTATTTAGCCAGACTGACCTGGAAGTAACTATGTAGCCCAGGCTTGCTTTGAACTTCAGGCAATCCTCCCATGGCCCCTTCAATGTTGGGATTCCAAGTATGAGCTACCATACCTGACCTGGGCCTCCATTTTTATCAAGCCTTGTTAAGTCTCTCCAGCTGTAAAATGAGGCTTCCTAGCTTCTTATCTGACCAGGTAAGGGCAGGTCATTTGGGCCCCAGTGGACATTGACCCTTGCCAGGGAAGCAGTCCCCAACTCTGTAAGTATCCAGCTGCCCCACACCCACCCGAGGACAGCAGGAGAGAACAGAGGTCCCGTCGTGTGGCAGCTGCAGCCTCTCGGCCCGGCCAAGTCTGGACCAGAGGCTGGCTATGATCCAGCTGGCTCCATAGCTTGGGACACTTTTCTAGACAAACTGGTTTTTCCCCTGGCTGGCATCCCAAAAAGAGTAGCGCAATTCGCTTCTGGCCCCAGACCCAGAAAGCTCTAGAAGCTGACTGTTCTATACTCCCAGGAGTGTACCCCCTGTCTTAGGGGAGCCTGCTGTGAAAGTAGGAAGTAGGTTATGTGCGGTACCCCAAGTCTTGCTGCTAGGTCTTGTCTGGCCTCTGCGAAAAAGCTTCTAGAAGATCAGAGCCCTATTAGCTAGACTCTCCTGGTACAGTGGCGGGAGGCGGGACTTCTCCAAGGCTCTGCGCTGGGGTCCAGGGAGAGCCAAAAGGCCCAGGCTCCGATAATAAGTTCGTGGTTGTGCTGTCCTGGATGCCAGAAGAAAGCAGAGCTGGCAAAGGGTAGGGGGAAAGGCAAGAGAGAACAAACTGAGGAGGCCTGGGTTCCCTCCATGTCCTAAGCAGTCCCCGACTCTGTGGTCTCCTCGGTTGGTCCTGATACGTTTATTCTGCACAGTGAAGTTCTGTATGGTTTGGAATGGTCTCTCCCCTCTCGGGGCCTCAGTTTCCCTCTCTGTCCACAGGAGGCAGGACAGAATCATTCTTGCAGCAAACTCTGTTTGCCAGGCTCTGTGGTGAACCGTGTAGATGCACTGGCGGTGCAGAGGGTCTAAGGAGTGAGGGCTGGGGGTTCTGCACCACACGGTCAAAAGGCCCCGACTACCTCGTGATAAGAAAGGGCTTGTCAGATCCGCCATGGCGGGCCCAGCGCTTTGCATGTCCCTGGCTCAGAGTTCCACTTAGACCAGACCTAGGTTATCCAGGGACGGTGCCCCAGTGACCCCCTGGGTTTTCACCGCGCCGCTCCCGAAGCAGAGCTCGCGAAAGGTTCCTTGGCAACCTGGGAGGAATCCAGCCGCAACCACAGGCTCTTCCTTTCCCCTCCCACCGCCTCCTACTGCGGGCGCCGGGGGCGGAGGCTGCCAGCCCATTATAAAAAGCTACCGAAGCTGGTGGCGGAGGGACTCGGAGCTGCGACGCTGCCCAGCATCCGAGCCCACCGGATTCCTACACTCCAGCCATGGTTCCCTCGCCTCTCGCGTGGCTGCTGCGCCTGGCCGCGTTCTACCATCTATGCACCCCGCTGGCGGGTGAGTGGGTACCTGGGGAAGAAGGGAGGAGTGTGTTGGGGTGCAGACTGCATTTCTCTGGTGGGGGGGGGGGAGTCGGCCCCCGCAAGTCCGGTCTTTCCAGTGGCTACTGGGGCGGGAGTGGGGGCACAAGGTGTGTGGGGAAGAGAGTGAGGGTTGGGAGAAGCTGAGCAGTTTCCTGACTGGTGGACTAGGTTAGTTCTCCCTACTGAGGTTAACTACCTAGCCTGTCTACGCCCTGGCCGGAGGCCAAAGAAGAGACCAGACTTCCCTTTGCCCTGTTTTTCAAGGCCCTTAAGAGTAGTTCCGGTCAAGGTCACCAGAGGCTTGCCACTGTTGGGGCGTACAGATCGTCCCTCTGTCTGTGCCCCATCATCCTGGCCACCTCCTCCAAACACAGATTAGAAAATATTTTATCTCCACTGACCTGCCTACTGGACTCCACTACCTGGCAGTACGAGGTGTAGACATACCTAGGGACATAGGGAAGATGGAGACCTAGAGATGGTTAGAGAACCAGCTCACAAGCCAGGAAAGGGTGATGCCTTTGGCAGGTTGGTACTCAGAGAAGGTTATTCTTTGCCTTGGGGCACACAGTGAAACTGGGAGAATGTGAACCAACCCCCAGCTTCCAGACTATCTCCATGGAACTAAATCACCAGTGCCACAGGGAGCTGGCGATGAGTGGGTGGGGAGTGGGGGTGGTGAAATAAAATTGTGCCTGGCTTTCTGCTGTCTGAGCTCTGGCCACAGGCCTGGGATATCTGGGGACAGTGAGCACTGGGAAGTGGGAATCGGACGGACAATGGTTTGCCATCACCTTGCTGTGTGTCCCTGACCTGAGTCTTGACTTCTCTGGTCTCAACTGCTACACCTGTCAGTGCAGCTACTGCCTGGCTGGGGAGAAGGCTTCAGTGTCTAGGGAGGCATTTTGGGAGGTGTGCATGGTGGTAATGGGGTATCACTTTTCCTAAGCTCGTGGGGAAATCCTAGGCAAGGCTGGACAGGAGACCCTGAATGTTTGAGGTCTGAGGACCTTAATCACATCTGCTGGCTTTGCTAGGAGATGGTGGGCATGATGCAACCCTGGTGAGCCTCAGCTCCTTCTCCTCTAGATGAGGTTTTCAGCTAGGTCCACCCTGGAGCTCCCCAGCAAGGGGGGGGGGGGGGGGTCTCAGGCTTTCGGGCTGCTGCACGGCTGGTGCAGGGCATCTGCGTCAGTCCCCAAATGTGGGTCTGCAGGGCTGTGCCAGCCCATCGCTCTGGGCTTTATGTAACGAACCTGCAAACCAACAAGGCTGCTGCTCCCCAGCACTGACGCATCCCCTCCCACTCAAGTCTCGGCAAGAAAGAGAAAAGAAAAGATCTGTTTTCAGCTGTTACAGCCTGCTTCCCCCACCCTCCGTGGGGGTGGAGGGGGGTAGGGGCAAACAGCCTCAGGGTCAGACCCAGGGCCCTGTGGGTTTAATCAAGAGCTCCCCCACTTCTCTGTGGGTGAAGGTTTTATGTGCCGCCAAGCACTTCTGCGTGCATCTTGTCCATTCATTTGGCACACACGAGCAGGACACCTGCTGTTTGGCAGGCTCATTTCTGGGTGCTGGGACCATAGCCCTGAATAAAGAGCCAACGAGCCCAGCTGAAGTTTGACTGCAGTACACAAAAATAAACCAATGAGCCATTCTGTCTATTAGAAAGAAAAAGCATTGCAGGGGGCGGGGGGGGGGGCGGGGGACTTAGCTTGTTTTGTTTGCTTGTTTCTTTTTTGTTTCTGAGACAGGGTCTTTCCATGTAGACCAGGCTGATCTCACATTCATGCTCTTCCTGTCTCGGCCTCCTGGGAGAGGGCTAGGGTAGGAAATGCGTTGCTCCTTGCCTATCATGTTGGCATTAACAAAGGAAAGAAGTTTAGGGAACAGGTGAGCTCGCTCTAGGGTGATAGTCCTTGCAAGTGATATTTGGCAATTTCCAGAGGCATTTTTTTTTAATTATTATTACAGGCATCCCAATATTTTTGCTCCTGGCATAGAGTCCACAGCGTCAGCTTCCACAATAAAGAGTGAGCAGGTTCAAAATGTGAACAGCATGGCCGTTGAGAAAAGCTTCCCCAAGGGCAGAATGCACCCATCATTAAAAAACGTGTAGTCTCAAGTCACTCCATACTGTCATGTTCATTTTAAAGGTGAGAAAATTAAGGACCCAGATGAGTAAAGGCTCAAGTCCTCTCCATTGGTGCACCCAGGATCCAGCATCCTTAAGGGAAACCTAGTACATATTTATTCCAGGAAGCCTCCCCTGATTACTGACGTTTGAAAGTTATCTCACATTCCTGTAAATCCTAGTATGTTTGTGTCTGGCCAGAATGTTCAATCCTTTACCAGGACTAAACTAGCTCTGCCACGAAGTAGACTGTGTTCTGGGTAAGGGACTGAACCACTCAGATCTTCAGCTTCTGAATCTATAAGAAGAGGATAACAACCTGCCCTCTGCAGGGGCTGGGGGCTAATAGAAGCCAATAACACAGGATCTGATGCTAGGTGCAAGCAGAGAGGTCCTCATCCCCATCCTCTTACCTGCCTGTGGATCTGGGACCCTTCTGAAGAAAGAGACGGACCCCATTTACCTGCCCACCCCCAGCAATGCCTCACAGCACCCAGCTCAGGGCCCCCACAAGAGGGAGGAGCCAGCATTTGTTGGTTGCCTCAGTAAACAGTGATCATTACAAACAGCCTCAGCATCTGTAGTTCAAAGCACTCAGGGTGAAAGACCAGAAGGCTGGGTATAGACTGAGACATAATTCAAGCCAGTGCTGACTGATTCAGGAAATGGATGGATGGATGGGTATGGATGGATGGATGGATGGATGGATATGGATGGATGGATGGACGGATGGATGGATATGGATAGATGGGTGGATGGATGGATGGAGGTGGATGGATGGTGGATGGATGGATGGATATGGATAGATGGATGGATGGATGGATGGATGGATGTGGATGGATGGATGGGTGGATGGATGGATGGATGGATGGATGTGGATGGATGGATGGGTGGATGGATGGATGGATATGAATGGATGGATGGATGGATATGAATGGATGGATGGATAGATATGGATGGATGGATGGATGGATGGATAGATAGATATGGATGGATGGATGGATGGATGTGGATGGATGGATGTGGATGGATGGATGGATGGATGGGTGGATGGATGGATATGAATGGATGGATGGATAGATATGGATGGATGGATATGGATGGATGGATAGATATGGATGGATGGATAGATATGGATGGATGGATGTGGATGGATGGTGGATGGATGAATATGGATGGATGGATGGGTGGATGGATGGATGGATGGATGGATAGATATGGATGGATGGATGGATGGATGGATAGATAGATATGGATGGATGGATGGATAGATATGGATGGATGGATGGATGGATGGATGGATGTGGATGGATGGTGGATGGATGGATGGATATGAATGGATGGATGGATAGATATGGATGGATGGATGGATGGATGGATAGATATGGATGGATGGATGGATAGATATGGATGGATGGATAGATATGGATGGATGGATGGATGGATGGATGGATGGATATGGATGGATGGATGGATATGGATGGATGGATGGATGGATGGATAGCTATGGATGGATGGATGGATAGATATGGATGGATGGATGGATGGATGGATGGATATGGATGGATGGATGGATATGGATGGATGGATGGGTGGATGGATGGATGGATATGAATGGATGGATGGATAGATATGGATGGATGGATGGATATGGATGGATATGGATGGATGGATGGATGGATATAAATGGATGGATGGATAGATATGGATGGATGGATGAATGGATGGATGGATAGATATGGATGGATGGATGGATAGATATGGATGGATGGATGGATGTGGATGGATGGTGGATGGATGGATATGGATGGATGGATGGATATGGATGGATGGATGGATGGATATGGATGGATGGATGGATGGATATGGATGGATGGATGGATGGATATGGATGGATGGATGGATATGGATGGATGGATGGATGGATATGGATGGATGGATGGATATGGATGGATGGATGGATATGGATGGATGGATGGATATGGATGGATGGATGGATGGATATGGATGGATGGATGGATGGATATGGATGGATGGATGGATATGGATGGATGGATGGATATGAATGGATGGATGGATAGATATGGATGGATGGATGGATGGATGACTGGTGAGTGGATTGGTGGCAGGCAGTGGGTGAAATCGATGGGGAGGCTGGGACTTTGAAAGAGTGACAGATGGACAGGTAGGTGGGTGAGTAGGGTGGGTAGATGGATGGATGAGGATGATGGGAATGAGTAGAAGCAGCGAGGAGGACAGAGGAAGTAGGAGGATAGAAAGATGGGTGGATGACGGATGAATAAGTAAGTGGGTGCATAGACGGATGGGTGGACTGGTGGGCGGATATATCTAAAGCAGCGACAAGTAGATTGAGATATTACCTTATTGTATGAATATTACTGAGTACCCGTGTTGTGTTCAGTGCAGAGATACACGGTGACAGCGAGATAGACACAATCTCTGAGTCCCTGACGACTCGTTTGGAGGACAGTTAGATGGCTAGCCACACAGGAGCACAGCCTCCTCTTCTAGGAATGAGAACTTTGTTCTGAAGAAAGGAAAGGCCTCCCTGAGTCAGTTACATAGCTGTCTTGGTAGATCCCAGCCAAGTGGCTCATGGCAGAGGCTGACTTTGTGGCTCTGCCAGCTGGGCTGGTGGCAGTGGTCTTCTCTGTCCTAATCTGGGGTCCTCCCTGTCACACATCCTCCCTTTCCTCCTCCTATTGCAGGTCACCCCAGGGCTTTCTCAGACCCATGCAGGAGTGGCCACCAAGCTATGGTCACAGGGACTTGGGGGCAGAGACATGCAACATGCAGCTAAATTATTCTTAGGTCTACTGGGGATGGAGGAGAGTTACAAATCTGTATTATAATTTGGGTAGGGGGTTGTGTATGTGTCTGTCTGTGTGTGTGTAGGCCAGAGATCAACCCCTGTGTTGTTCCTCAGGAATTACCCACTATCCACCTTGTTTTTGAGACAGTCTCTTCCCTGGGGTCTGGAGCGCACTGATTCGTCTCTACTGCCTAGCCAGTGAGCCCCAGCCATCTGCTTGTCTTTGCTTCTCCAGTGCTGGGATTACAAGCACACACTGCCCTGCCTGGTTTTCTACACAGCTTCTGGGACATCAAACCCAGGTTCTCGTGTTTGTGTGGCAAACACTTTACCTACTGAACCACTTCCCCAGGCCTAAACTGTGACTTTCACATCCTGGTTCTCGGGGAGAGAGGACAGTACTGTGACTCAGCCAGTGAGTTCAGGAGCTCCTAGCCCTGGCTTTTGATGACCCAGCTCACATCCACAGCCCAGGCTTCCTTTCCCACAATGTGCAGTGAGTGGCCCATGGCCCAGGAGTGATGTGGAGGTGAGTTAGTTAGGAAGTCCGGGTGTGTACTTGCCTTTGGCTAGTTCTTTTTTAGGGGTTGTGCAGAGGGCAACCAATCTCATGCATACCAGGCAGGCACTATATCCCCAAGCTTCACCTCCAGTCTCCTGTGTCCATTCTTGGCAAGATGGAGTGTGTTTGCACATCTATGTGTGTAAGTATTTGTGCACAAGTTTTAGTGGAATCTGGGGAACAACTAGGCTCCCAGGTCATAAAGACCAAGCCAGATCAGCATGCTCACTCCCCACACTGCTTCTTAGGGATTCTTGGGTTCTAGATGTTCAGCATGACCTTTACTTGGATCTAGAACCCTAACTCTTCCTCGTTTTTCTCCCCATTTTCCATGAATATACACGGGGAAGATGACAGGACACACTGCTGGGCATTGAGGACAGTGGTTCTCAACCTGTGGGTCGTGACCCCTTTGGGGGGTGTCTAACGACCCTTTCACAGGGGTCTCATAAGACCATCCGCATATTAGATATTTACATTACGATTCATAATAGTAGCAAAATTACAGTTGTGAAGTAGCAATGACAGTGATTTTATGGTTGGGGTCCCCATGACGCAAGGAGCTGTATTAAGGGGTTGCAACATTAGGAAGATTGAGAACCACTGATTTAGAAGGGGTTTGAAATAGAATGCAAAAAAAAGTCAAGTGTTGGTTTATATCAGATAATTGGGTTTATCCATTAATAGAAACCCCTGTCCAGGGGCTTTTGCTGCACAGCTATCTGCATGCCCTTGACCCCTATTCTGCCCCTGCCTTTTCTCCTGAACTTATCCCAAACTCATTCTGCAAAGCACAGGGGCACCTGCTCAGCAGACCCCCACCCCCTCATTTCCAGGCAGGTAAGCTTACCTGTTTCACGTACCTGATTCCTGTGTGAGGAGGAGAAGTAAGGCTAATACATGCTTTATTATGCCAAAGGCAGTGATGGGCAGTTCAAGGAAGGCCACGGGCCAGGGACCAGGACTGGGCAGGGCCACTCCCTCGCCGTGCAGGCCAGGTAACCTTAGGCAGGTCTGTGTCTCGCATAGAGTCCTCTCCCCTGCTATGACTTCATTTTAAAAATCAGCCCTTCCAGGCTGGGCACCATGGCCCACACCTTTAATCCCAGCACTCTGGAGGTAGAGACAAGTGGATATTGGTGAGTTAGAGGCCAGCCTGGTCTAATTAATGAGTTAAGGACAGCCAGAGCTATGTAGAAAGACCCTGTCTGTAAAAAAAAAAAAAAAAAATTAAATTAAATGCTTCCTGAATGCCAAGCAAAAGGAACTTTTTGAATAAAGCTTTGTTTTTATAAGTCCAAAACAACCACAGAGCAGACTCTTGCTGTCTAGGGGTGAGTCAGATGTGGGTCAAGGGCTTTGGGTTGTGCGCATAGGGAGAGGCTGAAATGGGGTGAGATACCAGATACCCAAGGGTCCTACTGACTGGGGGCCTCTGTGGACTCAGGTCAACACCTCGGCGTGACGAAATGTAACATCACATGCCACAAGATGACCTCACCAATCCCTGTGGCTCGGCTCATCCACTACCGGCTGAATCAGGAATCCTGCGGCAAGCGCGCCATCATGTACGTATTACCTATCACTCGGGTCCTCAGAAGGCCCTGGGACCTCCCAACCCTCTCCTGCCTGCCTCACCCTGGGCTTCCTGCCAAAGGCCTTGGCAAGTGCGCCCTTGCTGCAGGCCCACAAGCTACCTCACTGACCTTATGATCAGTGGCAAACAACAGAGGTGAGGAATGCCCACTGTGGACCAGGGCAGTACCCAAGGTGGTGCTTCCTTTCAGGCCTGTCTACACAGCCCTCAGCCCGTTAGATCCCATGGGGCAGTTGAGTGAGGTGGTCTACCAGAGGCAGGATCCAGGCTCCAGCAGGTCAACCAGAGGCCCTGATCACTTCCTACATCCACACCTCAATTTCCTCATCTGGGAGATGGGTGGCAGGAGGGGAAGAGGAGGTGGGGGAACTAAAGTGGGTGGCTGAGCCCTTGGAAGGCACATGGATGGCTGTTACCAAGTGGCAAAAGACCAGAGCCCTCAGGACCACTGGGGAGGAAACAGGCCCAGTCAGTAATCATTTTCTACCTGGCCAGTTTGGTCCCTTGTTCTGTCTGGGGCACATGGTGAGTTTTGCCCATTTGCTCAGTCTGAATCTTCCCTAGGACTGATGGAGGCCCCTGAGCAACCTTAGCCATGCAGGAAATGCCCAGAGTCCTTCTTAACTCGGGCTCTGCTAGCGGAAGTCCAGTACTTCCTGTCCCCTAGACAGCTCCCCCAAGGAGTGAGGTTCAAAATGCCTTCCTGCCTGCCCTCTCTGCTTCCCCACCACGGATTGCTTTTTTTTCAGATACCTTCCAAATAGTTGCTTCTGTCTTCTGAGGAAAGTGGAAGAGGGGTACATGGCACCCTTGCAGTTGGGCACACTTCTTTGTCTGTCCACCTCATCTTCCTGCTGGTTAAATGTGGTTAGCCTGCCGGCTGCAATGCATACAGGCTGTATGACCTGCAGAGGTTGTAGCGTGGACCGGTAATCAGCTCTGAGCTGCTGTTGGGGCAAAGCAGCCATACACAGCCTCACAGGAGGCCACAGATTTAGACCACACTCAAGATCCCAGTGAGGATCCTGAACAGCTTTGGCTCTGAAAAGTTGCTTCAGCCTGAGGACAAAACCTAGAAGAGGAAGTTGGGGGCCAGAGGGCAGCCATCACCATGGGACAGGGAGCTCACGCACAGGATCTTTCTAGAGTGAGGAAACCTGCCTTGTCACATAGCTGGTGTCAGAGAACACCTATGACATCCCCAGATCAAAGTCCAGAGCTGCTGGCCTTTATGGCAGTGATGTGGTTATTAATGCTATAATTGTTATGATGCCTGCTCTGTTTTTCGCTAGGTTCCTTACCCTTTATTTTGCTTAGCAATAACACAGAAGTAGGGTTCCCATTTGCCCGGGACTTTCCTGGTTTTGAAAGGGGAAGTCCCTCAGGCTGAAAATGCCTGTTCCGAGGTGGTGGCGGTCCCCTCCAGATCACAGACATTCATGTCTCTTCCACGGGCTAGGAGACATAGGGGATGGAGTAGCCCAATGCCTCACACTAGTAAGTCAGGACAGCTTGCCTGCTGGGCATGTGATCAATGCCCCACACCACTCCAGTCTGGCTGTCTAGAATCTGGGCATCACCAGCCACTGTCTTCCTTATAGCTTGGAGACGAAACAGCACAGACACTTCTGTGCTGATCCAAAGGAGACATGGGTCCAAGACGCCATCAAGCACCTTGACCGCCAGGCCACTACTCAGCCTCAGAACAGGGCCAAGTTTGAGAAGTTGGTCAATGTGACACCTGGGATCACCCTGGCCGCCAGGGGACTGTCCCCATCTGCACTGGCAGAGCCTGAAGTCACAGTGGAAGGCCTTACTTTGGAGCTGACTACTATTGCCCAAGAGGCCCAGAGGCCCATGGGGACTTCCCAGGAGCCGCCAGCAGCAGTGACTGGATCTTCTCCCTCTACTTCCAAGGCTCAGGATGCAGGGCTTTCAGCCAGGCCTCAAACTACTGGGATTTTTGAGGAGTCTGCTGTCTCTACCACCATTTGGCAGAGTTCTGCTGTCTACCAATCTGAATCTAGGCTCAGGGCTGAGGAGAAGGCTACTGAGCCCCCATCCACTACAGCCCCATCTACCCAGGCACCCACCATTTCCCATTCAACCCCGGAGGAGAATGTTGGGTCTGAAAGCCAGCCCCCATGGGTCCAGGGACAGAGCCCCAGTACAGAGAAGCCTCTAGGGCCTGAGGAAACAAATCAAGCTCATACTGATGATTTCCAGGAGAGGGGGCCTGGCAACATAGTCCATTCCTCAGTGGCCCCCGTCTCCTCTGAAGGGACCCCCAGCCGGGAGCTGGTGACTTCAGGCAGTTGGCCTCCCAAGGCAGAGGAGCCCATTCATGCCACTGCAGACCCCCAGAAACTGAGCGTACTTATCACTCCTGTCCCTGACACCCAGGAAGCCACCCGGAGGCAGGCAGTAGGGCTGCTGGCCTTCCTGGGCCTGCTCTTCTGTCTAGGGGTGGCCATGTTTGCCTACCAGAGTCTCCAGGGCTGTCCCCGCAAAATGGCAGGAGAGATGGTGGAAGGCCTCCGCTATGTCCCCCGTAGCTGCGGCAGTAACTCGTATGTCCTGGTGCCAGTGTGAGTTGCCTGCCTGCCTGCCTGTGTCCATTGTTCGATTCAGACAGCTGTCTGGGGACCCCCATCCTCATACCCACCTTCACCCAAAATGAGGCAGTGGGAATGGGGAGGCTGGGTCCTCCAGGAGCCACGTGCTCCAAGCCCCCAGTTGAGGCCCTGGAGGCCACCTTTTGCCATCACCCCCTTATCAGAGACAGCCGGTGACCTTCCAGCTCACCTATATTTGAAAGACTCCTCTGCTGCTGGCTGGTTGGAGGGGCCCTTGACACACCAACCCTAGTGAACAATTATTTATTGAATTCCCAGGCCCCATGACACCTGTCTCCTGTGAGCACCGTAGTCCACCCATCTCAAGCAGCAGGTCAGGCCCATTTGCCTGTCCCTCTGACCTCTTCACATCCTGGGTTTGCTGCACTTGCCAGCCCCTCCCCCTCCCTGGCCAGCTGCGGTGCTATCTCTCCTATCTCTCCCTGTCCCCTGTACAGAGCACATTACCGTCAGCACCATCACCACCACCAATGCCCTGTTGTGTCCTTTCTTGCATGAGGTTACCGCTGTGTCTCCTGGAGCTCTCTGGGAAGGGAGATGAGCTAGCGTGGGATTTTGCTGCACTCCTCCCCAGGCTGTGCAGTGACAGCATGCTCCATCTGAAGGTTGGGTCTAGACCCCACTCCTCCCCAGGCTGTGCAGTGACAGCATGCTCCATCTGAAGGTTGGGTCTAGACCCCACTCCTCCCCAGGCTGTGCAGTGACAGCATGCTCCATCTGAAGGTTGGGTCTAGACCCCACTCGGCCATCTGCAGAACAAGGTGCCCCATCTGTAACAGAAAAGAAGCGTGGCCCAGAGATGGCAATACCCCATGGCCCTGATGTCGTCACTTCCTCTGAGATCCTTGTCCCCATCCCTGGATGCAGCCCCCAGCCCTTCTCCACGCCGACAGTCACTGCCATCCCACTGGACTGACACCTTTGCACCCTGTGACTCTGAGGACGGGCAAGGGTGACTTGAGGGTTCAGGTCGTACCCTGTGGGCCCCTACATGGAGGCTGAGTTGGGGACCTGCAGAACAGAGGCCAACTCAGAAGGTCCCTCTGTGTCCTCACTAGGCACCCCTACTCCACGCACCAAGATGACAGCCACAGGTCCGCCCTGCCTGAAAGACAAGCCACAGAAGAGGATGACGAGCCCTTGGGAGGCAGAGGATCCAGGGTAAGCACCAGGAGCGGCCACACACCTGACTTAAGTTTAGGGACTTGAGCATGTATGTGCCCAGCCTTCATGGTTCAGAGGCTGGGTCCTCTCTCAGCTCTGAAAGCACAGTTCACACCAAGGTCTCACCTTTGCCCCACTACAGGCAGGGCCAGAACTCCCATAACATTCTCTAAGAGTCCTGTGAAAATTTCTGGAAGGGACTCTGCCCTGGGCACAAAGTGACTGCTAAAGCCTCCAGCATGTCCAGCATGGAACAGTTGGGCAATACCTATACTCCAATAGCTGGAGCTGGACCTGCAGACCTTGCCCCCACCAGGGTCCTTGGTGGCAGCTCTCCCAACCCTACTCCTAATAGCCCCAATCCTCCACCTTCGGAGCCTCCCGTGGGCAGGTTTCACCCAGAAGTGACTCACTCCTTGGTAGGTAGAAACTCAGGACAGTTGGCTCTGTTCCAGAGTGAGGAAACCAGCCCCTCGATGACCCTCCCTCCTGGAAAGTTTGTGGGAGGCTCTGGTCTGGCGCTGTGGGCTGGAGGAACAGCAGCCTGTGTGCACTTTGTCCTGGCTCCTTCAGTGTGGAGCCTTCAAGGGTTGGGGCGTCCACTTCCCTATTGAGAAAGCTGCTGGGGCGTGTGTCCCCTTGTTAGACTTTGTGGGTTCTCCCCAACAGGATGTGTTGCCAAGACAATCTGGGGAGGACTTCGGAAGGAGTTGGTCAATCCTTTGGCTTTTTCAAGCATCATTACCAATGTCTGTGCCATTTTGTATTTTACTAATAAAATATAAAAGTCTTGTGAATCAAATAAGAATGCTTTTCTCTGGGGCAGGCCCAGGGAGGGCCAGGAGAGGGGACAATGGCGGGGGGGTGGGGATAGAACACTGGGCAAATTCTGAGACCCTGTCTCTAGCTCATTTGTACCAGGGCAGGAATTTTACAGAAGGCAGTGCAGATGGGAATAAGGAGAACTGGGCCCTGGGCTAGCTCGGGGCTGCCTTGCTGTGCAATGTTGTGAGCCAATGCCTTCACCTCTCTGGGCCTCTATGCATATGGGTATATCTGGCCTGTTGGTCTAATAAGATTCAGGATCCCTGTGGGTACTACTCAGAGTCCCAGGAACCACCACCTAAGTACCCCTGATATTGCTGCCTCTCGCCTGGTGTCCACAATTTCCTCTACAGTGTCTGCTCATCCCTGGTTCATATGAAGATGAGAGAGGGACCGGCTCTTCTAAAGAAACCAGGAAACTCATTTGTAGGACCCCACTGTGAGCTGTCGTGCACGCTGAGAACAGCACAGGGTCAAGTCCAGCAGCCTATTGCTATCGTTCGTGAACTCACAGATGGACATCTTTTAAAGCAGGATCCTTCCTCTCTTCATTTTATATATTTATTTACTTATTTTTACTTTTTGGAATAGTGGTAAGACCCAGGGCCTCAAGCCTGCTAAGCAAGTGCGGTGCTCCTGATCTTTTTCCAGTGTTGTTTTGAGACATTATCTGACTGACCTTGAACTCATTCTGTAGCCCAGGCAGGTCTTATACTCCTCCCGCCTCAACCTCTTTGTTGAGCAGCTAGGATGACATATTCTGCTGTTATTAAATATTAGGGCATGTTTCCGTCAATAACATCTTAGACTCAGTGTCTGTCTATAATTAGAGGCAGCATAGGGCTGGAGAGGTAGCTAAGCAATCATGAGCGCTTGCTACTCTTGTAGAAGGCGCAGGTTTGGTTCCCAGCTTTCCCACCAAACAACTCACAGGGGATGTGACACTCTCTCCTGGCCTTCACAGGCACCTAACATACACATTGATTTTTCTATAGTCTCTCAATGACCGGAAGCATCCGACACCATCGGCCTGTGTTCCCCGCGGGTGACAGGTGGGGGTTAAGAGTGGGACTTAGAGCCTGTGCATCCGCTATCCTTTGCATGTCAATCGTCCCCCACTCTCTGCGCTCCAGGTTCTCTGGGCTCCATCAGTTGCTGGCTGCCATCATCATTCTCTTGGTTTTCCTATGGTTAGAATGTTTTTCCTGGTGCTCCCGTGTCGATCAAAAACACAGCAATGAAAGGCAGACCATGACTTCACTTCCCTCACTTCTGGGGCCTCCCTCCTACCCATTTGCATCAGGAGCAGGGACTTGCAGTTCCTGAAGGATGGGGGCTGCCTCCCCCCCCTCCCCTGCAAGCCACAGTTAGCTCTCCCACTGTGGCGGGAGCTCTTCAGACCTTCATCCTACTGACCTGATTCCCACAGCCAAGAAGGAACCACTACAGCCTGTCATCCCAGGCTCTTCCCACCCTGCAGGATGTGGCCACGGGCTTTCGGTTGGCATTGCTGCAGGTACTGGTAACATCCTATGAAGGTTCAGGAAGAGGAAGGGAGTGGGGAAACTTGGATCCTGGTTCAGGGCTCCCCAGGGGCTTGCAGTGCTGCGGCCTCTCATTTTTATTTTCAGTTAGCAAGCTAGACTCAGCCAAAGCAATTCCTACCACCGACGCCAAGTTTGAAAGGGCAGTTATTCTAAAAACCCCCATGCAATCATGCTAATAGCGACCATTCTTTCTTCATGGTTTCCACATGCCAGGCTGGGTGCCAAACTCTTTCCAGCAGTGAGCTTTACCATGCAAGTAAAGTTTGCCAAGGACATGTGAACTCGGCCTGAGGGTGCAGCTCAGCAGTAGAGTACCTGACCCTGTGTGCCATCCCTAGGGCAAGATGTGGAGATGTGTGACTTGCTCCAGTCCACAGGTACTGCAGAGCTGGCACGTGACCAAACCTTTCTCCAAACCTCGAGGAGTATGTATTAGGCTTTGAGGGTTTTCGTTTTGGATGGTGAGACCAGCTCACCCTGTTTGGCCCAGGCTGGCTTTGATGCTCTCTCCCCTGGCCTCTCCCTACTTAACTACCCTACAAAAAGTCCAGCAGGCATAGAGGAGCAGAGCCACCTGCCGAACGGAGCCTGGATAGTCCACCCTCCCCCTCACCCTTCCAAGTGCTGGGATGTGTGCCACCATGCCCTACTTGGCACTGTTTCTGAAAACATGAGCCCCAGATTCATAAATGTGCAAAGTCCTGAGGTCCCTCAGACCTCCTGCATTCACCCCCTAGGGGTGAGGGCCTGGGACTTTAGCCATTAAGCTGCACCCCCTCTTCTTCCTTCGCCTCCTTCTCACACTTAGACTTTGTTACATGGCCAGAGTTTTAGAGCCCACCTCAGCAGGTGCCCCCCTCCCTGCAGAGCATCAGGGACGCTAGACAGTAGCCAGCCTCACCTCTCCCACATTAGGACCTTACATTCACTTTCATCTGTGGCTCCGATGTGCATTGCACAGAAGGGCGAGACCAGACCAAAAAAAACAACCGCATAAATGAATAACTGGGAATTTCCAACTTTGAGCTGAATAATAGATGTTTGGGGAAGGGTTGTGTGTGTGTGAGTGTGTGTATGAGTGAGTGTGTGTGTGTGTGTGCACGTGTGTACTAGCAAGCAAGCGTGCACATGTAGAGTATGTATGTTCAAGTGTGGTATGTGCATGCATACAGCTGCTCTGAGCGGTGGGGACTCAGGACTCAAAGGTCCATGCGCATGTGCTCAGTAAAAAAAAAAAAAAGGTTTCAACTCCAAGGACTTGAAAACCTATTTCCAGGATGGCTTGCCTGAGCCAGCAGCCATGTTCAGTAGCTACGACCTCCGAGAAACCTCTGTAATGTCAATACACTGCAGCCAGCGCAGCCACCACAGCCAGAGAACTCCAGAGCGGATGCCCTTCCTCGACCTCCAGGGGACTCTGCTGCCCCTAGGGAGCAGAACAGAACTGTCTCTAACAAGACAGGGACGCTGTGTAACCTGGGGCTTGCTGACTGT
Source organism: Microtus oregoni (assembly GCF_018167655.1). Classification (NCBI taxonomy): domain Eukaryota; kingdom Metazoa; phylum Chordata; class Mammalia; order Rodentia; family Cricetidae; genus Microtus; species Microtus oregoni. The sequence goes on along the minus strand of NW_024543063.1, from coordinate 56,815,629 downwards.
GTGACTCTGGCTGAGTTACTTAACCTCCCTGTACCTTGTTCTTCTCCCATATAAAAGAGGAATCATAACTAGAGTGAAAACAGTCATAACATAATCCTCACCAAGCATCTAAGAAAAGTGATGTGTCCCAGTGGGTTCCCAGGAAGTAAACAGGACCCCTGATCCACGTTTCCAAATGGTTTGACTCCCCCCACACACAAACACACTTTTAAGACATGATCTTGAGGGCTGAAGAGATGGCTCAGTGGTTAAAATCCTTGCTGCTCTTCCCAAGAATCTGAGTTCAGCTCTCCCACCCACAGCAGGCTGCGGAACTGCTTGTGACAATAGTTCTAGGGGATCTGATGCCCTCTTCTGGCTTCCACAGGCACCATATCATGTACGCATACTCATACATACTCATACATCATGTATGCATACTCAGACATACACATAACAAATAAATAATGAAGAAAGGCAAGGTCTCACATAGACCTGATGGGCTTTGAACTCACCATGTAGCCAAGGGTGACCATGAATCCCTAATCTTTCTGCCTCTTCCTCCTGACCACTGGGATTGCCACCACGCCTAATTGGGGGGAATGAGGGACAGGATATCATCTGTTACCCAGGCTGACCTCAAACTATTGGGCACAGGATCCTCTCAACCCCAGCCTCCCAAGTACCCGGGAATACACAGTGTTATCGGGTATTCAAATAAGAGCATAGAATCACGGTGACCATAAATAAATACAGACTTCCCAGTCTTCAGTGAAGTAAAGAAATATGTCATCAGAGCCAGACATTGCTCATATTTGCTTGTGCCTGTAATCCCATCACTAGAGAGGCAGAGGCAGGGGGATTGTGGAGAGTTCAAGGTCAGCCAGGGCTATAGTTGTGAGACCTGTCTCAAGAAAAGCAAGAGGAGGAAGAAGCAGCAGGGGAGAATAAAGAAAAAAACATTATTGTATTAAGAAGCAGATGAGAATAATCTGTAATTTGGGGCTGGTGAAATGGCTCGGTGGTTGGGAGCCCTGGCTGCTCTTCCAGAGGTCCTGGGTTTGGTTTCCAGCAACCACATGGTGATTCATAAGCATCTTGACCTCCAGTTCCAGACTTTCAGGAAATCAGACGCCATCTTCTGGCCTCCTCGGGCACTGCAGGCACATGGATACACATCCATACACATAAAACAAAAATGCATAAAATGTCAAACAAAAAAAAAGAAAACAACCTGCAATTTGCAGTATTTCCCCCTAAACTGTTTCTTGCTATTCAAGTTGATAGGGGTTTTCTCCTCTATTGTTTTGAACTTAGTGAAGTAAAATTATTGAATCACAAATGATTCAAACCTGACTATTAAGATGCTTGGACGGAAAGGGAAGTTTTTAAGTTTTCAGGTCCTTGGAGACTGGGGTTGTTATGGATGTTTCTGGCTTGCTGCCGCTCAGGCACATGACCTGGCACTCCTCTTGGACTGGTGGGGCTGAGCCAGCAGCTCTGGTGGGAGAGATGGGAGGAGGGTGTGGATCTCAACTTGGCAGTCTGTAGGGGCTGATTAGATGGGCACTCATCAGAGCCTCCATGGCACACGGAGCAAATGGGGTCTTAAGTGAGTTCATGCTATGGACATGGCTGTGGGCGTGACAATGACCCGAATGCCTCCGCTCCAGGTGAGACTCAGAAGGACGGCAAAGCCTTCCTTGGGTCCAAGTGAAAGTGCTGACCAAGTGTGCAGAAAATGCCTCCAAAGCTTTCTCTCCCCCGACTCCCACAGCTGCTCCTCTTCAGAGCCTGCTCCCACTGCAATTAGCGAAACCAGCCTCCTTGTCCAGCTGTGTGCAATCACCCTGCCTCTTCGTTTATCTGTCTGTAACAGCTCTGCCTCTCTGTTCGAGGGTACATATGAGCAGGCCGAGTGTCTGGAGTGCTGGGGCTTCTCCGTCAGATGTTTCTGTCATTTCTTCATCACCTCTAGTTAGGGTTCTGGGACAGAAGCCTTGCAGAAAGAGGCACGGTACCACTGACTCAGCCCAGGAAGGACCTGGGTCCCTGGGTACATGGGACATGGAGCTTCTGGCTCGGGAAAGAGCCCAGCTGATCCACATAAACATTCAGGGTTAGAACAAATAAACCTTTTTGGTTTTAATCTGGGAAGGTTGGAGGTTACTCATGAGTCAGCATTATCAGTCCATCCAGTTGGCTCTGATACCACTGAGAAAAGACAAGCTCTGCTTGGAGGGAGGCTGGGCATGATGCCCTTCGAAGGCTGGAGCACTTATGATTCAGACACAGACTTCTCAGCTGGCCTTATACTTGCTAAATAGCAGAGGATGACCTTGAACTCCAGATCCTCTTCTCTCCAGGTTCCAAGTGCCGGGAATACAGGCGCACACCACCATAACCAGCTAAATATGCTCTCTTAATGGGCATAAATATGCTGCCCACATGCTGGTTCCTTCTCTTAACCTACCCTCATTTTAAATGGCACAGGCATCTGCATGGGCCTTCAGCTGCCTTTGACTCTCATCAAATGCGTTCTAGTGATCTGGCTGAGAACACAAAACAAGGGAGTAAACAGAGAGAATGCTAACACCATCAGGTCCAACTATGCCAACTGCTCTGGTTGAGCTAATGCTTTTCAAGGGTATTCTTAGTCCAAAAGTGGAAACCTGGTCTCTGGATCTTGGGGTGCATTTCCACAGTGCTGAGGACTGACAAAGGCACTTTCAGTATCCGTGCCCTACAAAGATCCCCATTGGTCAGCTGAGCCCCAGGTTCCTGCAGCCTTGGCCCTGTCATGATGGCTATTCTTAGCTGTCAACCTGACTACATCTGGGATTAACTGAAAACCCAAGCTGTGCACACCTGTGAGGGGTTTTTTTTGACTGGATCGTCTGAGGATAGAGCACCCATCCTCTATCTGGGCCACACCAGGCATGGCAGCTCTATAGAGGATGCAGAAGGAAGAAGCTGTGGAAAGCCAGGCTAACTGTTCTTGTTAACTGAAGTGTCAACCCAGAGCATGGTTTATGTATTTACAAGCTTGCCCTGAGAAAGTCTTGGGGCTATGTTGGGATCCAAAACACCCCAGTGTAGTTGCTGGCCAGCTAATAAAGACTTTCTATTGACCTAAACCCACTCCAAGCAATCTTGTCTGGTGAATACCCCACAACTCTGATGAAAGAATTTTAAGGCCCAGAGGAGCCACAATGCTAGAATGAATACTTGTGTAAAACCAAATCCTCCACAATGGGAAGGCCCAGGAGATACACCCTTCACTAATCCCATGCGATGAAAAATAGCGAGAGGGACCCTAGCATATTCGAAGAGCTTGGTTGACCCCCTTTACTTTTGCCAGACCTTAGGGTCAGAGATGCTATTGGATGATTGAGTTCCATGGATTTAACTGGGCCCCAAAGTAGCAGAGGCCGGGTGGCAACACTGAGTGCCAAAGGCAGGATGATTATGGTTATTGTAATGGACCACATAGGCAAAGCAATGTCCGTAATGACCTGACCTGTCACAAAAAGTGACATATATATAGTGGCATGACCTGTGTGGACCTTTGGTAGTGGCTAATCATTCATGGTGTTCCCATGCATGAGATAAATAAGAAACCTGCTGCGTTTTTGCTTGATCTGTATAAGTGGGGGAGGGAAATCTTGAACAAATGAAAGAAAGACTACACTGGATCATGGCAAAAGAGAATCTTGGCCTGTGAATTGATTTTCAGTTTTCAGACCCAGAACCCCGTGAATGAAGGGAAGCCAGGTTCCCCTGAGGAAGGACCTTGATAAAATACCCAAAAGTTTTACTGTCAGCCTTTTCTAGTCATTCAGGACCGATGGTCTTTTACACAAGTAACTGTACAATGGGGGAAAGGAAACAATCAGACTTTCTGGGTCTGTTGGATGCTGGTTCTGAATTTATTCTAATTTCAGGAGACCCCAAGAAACATGTGGCCCTCCAGTTAAAGTAGGAGCTTGCAGAGGTCAGGTGATTAAAGGAGTTTTGGCTGAAGTCCGACTCCCAGTAGGTGTCAGTGGGTCACAGAACTCATTCTGTGATTATTTCCCCGGGATCAGAAAGTATAATTGGGATAGGTATACTTAGAAATTAGCAGAATTTCCACTCTGGTTTCCTGACCTGTGGAGTGAGGCTTATTATGCCTAGAAAGTTAAATGGAAGCCTTTGGAGTTCTCTTTACCAGGGAAAATAGGAACCCCAAAGCAGCATCACATCCTGGAGATTAGTGAAGACTTGAAAGACTTGAAGACGGTAGTTCCCACATCTCCCTCTAACTTTCCATTTGGCCTGAGTTGGAGACAAATGCATGACGGAGGATCACAGCTGACTACTGCAGACTTTAATCCATCACCCCTAGTGAGCCACTAGGAAAATTTTTGCCTCCAGTTCCAGAGATCTTAAATTCTGCTAAATTTTGATTCCAGAGTAAGGAGTGCTACCGCCTGGAGACAGAACAAACATTCTACTGAACTAGAAGCTCAGACTTCCCACTGGCCACTTTGGGCCTTAAGCCAACAGGCTAAGGAAGGGATAACAGTGTCGGGGGGGGTGTTATAGATGCAAATTACCATGGGGAAATTGGGTTGCTTTTCAAGGGGGATGAGGAAAATTACATCTGAAGTGCAGGAGATGTGCTAGGGCATCTTTTGAAGTTATTACATCACATGGTTAAACAGCAACCACCCAATACAGTTCGGATGACAAAGGGCACAGGCCCTTCAGAAACGAAGGTATGAATCGCTCCTCTAGGAAAAGAACCAAGACCTGGGGAGGTGCTTGTTGAGGGTGGAGGTCATACAGAATGGATAGTAGAGGAGGGTAGACATAAATACCAACTAAGGCCACGTGACCAGCTGCAGAACCGAGGATCAAATTGACATGCGTGTTTCTGTAGTGTTGTGTTAGGCATGTGTATGTGCAGATGTTTGTTTTCTTTCCTTGATTGCTTTATCATGTGATGTAACATCAATTGAGGCACTATCAGTGGTTATCATATTTAAGTTATGAGACGCTAAAAGAATGTCCCTCAAGCAACATTGCGACCTGTTCTAAAATGCATAGAGTGTTTGTGGTTGTACGTGGGGTAGTTACATTCTACTAGGCATAATTAGGGCCTGACTATTGTTTTCATTTGGAAATTAAGCATGACATAAGGAGATGCGAGTGTATGTCAAAGGTGGACTTGTGATGGCTATTCTTGGTTGTCAGTGTGACTACATCTTGAACTAACTAGAAACCCACACAGCTGGGTCTCCTGTGAGGGATTTTTCTTGGTCGGATCACTTGAGGTAGGAATCTGGTCCACACCTTCTCATGGCACCCCATATACAGGACATGGAAGAAGCAAACATTGTACTTTGCTTCCTTGCCCTTGCTCTCACCAGCAAGTCCATTCTTTCACTGGCATTAGAGCCTACTTCTTTGGGATTACAACTGAGGACCAACCGAGACCTCCAACCCTGTGGCCAGAGCAGCTACGGGTTCCTGGGACTTTCCGTTGAGAGACAGCCATTGTTGGACCAGTTGGACCACAGCCTGTACGTCTTTTTCGTTGTTGTTGTTTTGAGACAGGATTTCTCTGTGAAACAGTCCTGGCTGTCCTGGAACTCACTGTGTAGACCAGGCTGGCCTCAAACTCACAAAGATCTGCCTGCCTCTGCCTTCCAAGTACCGGGATTAAAGGCATGCGCCACCACCAACCAGCCACAAATCTTCTAATGTATCCTCTTTGTATGTATACAGATCTTTCTATGAGTTCCCTTCCTCTACAGAACCCTGACTGGTATGCCTACCTACCCTTTGCTCACACACTTTTTATCTCCTCTTGCCTGGGATCAGCTTGCCCATCATCGTTCCCCTACTCACTCCCAGTCACTTTCGAGCCTAGCTTGGGTGTCACTTCTTTCAAAGGCCTTTTCTTTCTTTCTTTTTTAAAGTTTTTATTGATTCTTTGTGGATTTCACATCATGCATCCAGATCCCGATCATCTCCTTGTCTTCTCACTTCTGTCCTCTGCCCTTGCAACCTCCTCCGAAACAAAACAAAATTTAAAAGCAAAAACAAACAAACAAACAACAACATGCAACTAAAAAAAAAATCTGGGCAGGAAGCTGTAGTGTGGCCCAGGGAGTCACACAGTGTACCCTTTAGTCTATACATCTTTACTTGTAAGTGCTCATTGCAATGAGTCGTTTGTCTGGTTCATTGCCTCTGGCTTCTGCTACGATATCAATACTGAGCCCTCACTGGGACTCCTCTTGGATATCCTGTTGTTGCCTTGTATCCTGGAGATCCTGTAGCTTTGGATCTGCAGGTTCGGTCCCTTCCCATGCTCCAGCAGTTCACAGATAAGGTGGGTGTTGGCTAATTCATAGCCCTGGTTCTGGGCCTGGGTAGTAGATTGGTTGGTCAGCCTGTCAGTTTTCCCTCATGATCACCATTGGGGCAAACTCTCCAGTACTAGCCCACCCAGCTTGCTCACCCAGTGCAGCAGGCAGCAAGGAGCAAGGCCAGTTCTCCTGCTCTCCTGCCCTCAGGTCCCGCTCATGCAGGCTCACTCACACCACCAGGGTCAGCGCTGTTTTGCCCAAGCAAGATGTAAGGCCCACTCTCCTGATTACTGCAGTAGGTGAGGGGCGGAACCATCTCTTCCCTTCTCAGGTCCCAGAGTAGGCCAGCTCTCCTGCTGGCTGCAGGTGGCAAGGGGGAGGGGAGAGGGCACATTTCCCTTACCCATGGCCACAAAGACAGGGCCAGTTCTCCCACTCTTATGGCCTGGGGGCCAGCTCTCCCTCCTGCCACCGGCGGCGACAGTCTGGAAGGTTATCTTTGCGTCCCCCACTCCAACACACGGCAGGTGATCTCCCAAGCTGATCCTAGGCACTAGATCACCTGCGCCTCCATCAGCAGGGTCAGCTCAGCTCTATTGTGCCAATCAGGCAAGGTTTGGGGCCTGATCATTCGAGTGCTGCAACCCGAGAGGGTAAGACCATCTCTCCCACCCTCATGACCCCAAAATCAGTCCCCAGCCCCCCTCCCGCCCCCCGCTTGCAGTAGGTGGCAAGGAACCAGGGATGAGGGAGGAGCCCTCGCTCTACCTCATCGAAGTGACAGTTTCCCTCTGTGTTTCCAGCTGAAGCTGCTGGTCCCTGTGAATGACAATATATATATATGCCGGGTGGTTGGTGGTAGTGCATGCCTTTAATCCCAGCAGATCTCTGTGAGTTGTGAGTTCGAGGCCAACCTAGTCTACAAGAACTAGTTCCGGGACAGGCACCAAAGCTACAGAGAAACCTTGTCTCAAAAAACCAAAAGAAAGAAAGAAAGAAAGAAAGAAAGAAGAAAGAAAAGGACACGATCCGTCCTATGTAGAGCAAAGGAGAACATTTATTATAGATAGATGGGAGAGCATAGCCAGAGGCAGGAACATCTGGTCGAGTACAGAGTAGGCATGACCAGACAGAGCTGTGCCATGTGAGGGGTTGGGGGAGGGGAGAAGGGAAAGGGAAACCAGGTGCAACAACTAGGAGGCCCAAAAGAGAGTAGATGAAAGGGCCCAGTAATCAAAATGGTTTGGATTATATAGGAAAGGGCAGCCCAGCCCCTGGCCTGGAGAAGTTTAGGGTTAGGGGGTAGAGTATGCCAACCAGGAGGGCCCTGTAACTGATAGGGACTGAGGATGCAGGGAGAACCTGGAGGCTAGGTCCACTTTGGTCTGTTAAATAGGCACTCCAGCCTTTTGTCCCAGGTTTGAAACACTGTACTTCTGTAAGCTCCCTGGGGGAGGGGTTCTGGCCCCCCTCTCTGTGGCAGTCGGTGGATACTGGAAGTAGTGACAGGAGGACAAGACAGAGCCCCACCTGTGTCCCTTGGCACTCTCTAGCCTGATGTCTGTGCTGTACCCCTGATAACCAGTCTGTCTGTGGGGAGCTGCGTATCTGGTGCCTCCACGAGGCGTGAGGTGTTGGTGACTGCCAGTGCAATGCACCCACGTTCCTGGTGACTGGTGAGCCTCCATCCACCATCACATCCTGTCAGGATATTGCTCCTCAGGCGAGGCCAGGACTCTCAGGAAGCCTGGGCTTGGACGGTGCCCTGTATGTCCTCCAGCCTCCTTAGACCAGTGGCTAGTGGAGGAGCCCAGCAGGCCTGAGCTCTGGGCAATCTGAGAACCTAAACTTATCCCTAACCAGTTTCTTGGTCCATATGGCGTTCTGCTGTATGCAAGGGACCTCTTTCCAGTGGCCCCTGTATTACCATGACCACCATCAGATACCTAGGGTTGGAGTGCCATCCACACGGCCCAGGGTTCTTGTTCCTAGATATGATGGCTAAGAAGGGGGTGAGGGGAAGAGCCATTGTCAGTTACCAGAGGTGCTGATCTCACTGACTTCTTCTGAGAGGTGCGCTTAAGCAAAAGCCACAGACTTCCGTGTGTGGAGGTGTTGCTGTTGCTGCTGCTACTGTTGTTAAGGGCAACCAGAACCTCATGCGTGCTAACTGCCAAGTCAGATCCCCATCCCTGCTGCGAGCCTTCCGACACATGTTCTCACATAACTCCTGCTCGCGAAAGAGTTCATGCTTAAAGGAGCTACCTTTCCCAGAGAAGGTTCCGGATGTATCCAAAGTCACACAGGTCGTGAGTGACTGAGCCAGTGCTCTGCCTCTCGAAAGCTCAGCTTGCTTTCTGTCGTCTGTGCTGTGCTTACTATGTAGAATAACATAGTCATGGGAAGAAAGATGTAAGTGCCCGTCAACACAAAGGGTTAGTGAGCAGTGCTGGGGAGGTGAGGCAAAGACACAATGTGATGCTGTTTGTGCAAAATTAAGTATGCTCTCAGAATTCCACATAGTCAACATATACCCCAGGGTCCACACAAAAAAAATCAACCAGCCATGGGCCCCAAATATCAGGTTTACAACCAGGTGTGGCGGCACACACCTTTAATCCCAATAGTAGAGAGGCATGGTCGGACAGGGCTCTGTGAGATCAAGGCCAGCCTGGGCTGCAGAATGAGTTCCAGGCCAGCCAGTTCTATTTAGTCAGACCCTGTCTTAAAGAAAGAACAAACAAACATTAGCGGGGCTGGGGATGTAGCTCCATGCTAGAATGCTTGTCCTCTGTGCACACGGCCCTGAGTTCTGTCTTGGGAAAGAATTATATCTCTGTTGAACACATAGGACTTTTTTTCCCTTATTATGTATCATTCCCCCGGCAGTCCTGGGTGGATGCCATTCACACAGTGCTTACATAACAGCAGACAGTATGAGTGATCGTCTAAAGAGGGGTGTATGGAGGATGAGCAGTGAGGCTAGGCAGATACTGTGTCATTTCACAGTAGGGACTCGAGCATCCTTAGATCTTGGTCTCCGCAGTGAGCCCTGGGTTCATCCCCCTGAGGTACCGAGAAACAACTGGACACTAAGGGTGTACATAGTGCTTAGAAAAGTACAGAGGAACGTGTGGGGCCAGCAGATGCTGGACTCTGCTCTCCCTAGTACGTGGGGATGTGACTGGAGAAGAACCTGACATTCAGGGACATGGCTACTACATCTGAGCGCCTGGGAGGGCACATGGGCGTGGCTCACAGTGCTGGTGCCTGTCTGGCCTGGTTCCCCTGCTTGGTCTGATTTCTCATACTCCTGAGCAACCTGGAGCAGCATGCTGAAACCACCCTTCTGCTCATTAAGTTACTCTATCCCCTCCTTCTTCTTTTTTTTTTTTTTGATTTTTTTTTTATTGAGAAAAGGAAAAAAAAAGTTTCAGCCTCCTCCCAGCCTCCCATTTCCCTTCCCCTCTCCTCCTACCCTTCTCTCCCTCCCCCCACTCCTCTCCCCCTCCCTCTCCTGTCCAAAAAGCAGTCAGGGTTCCCTGCCCTGTGGAAAGTCCAAGGTCCTCCCCGCTCCGTCCATGTCTAGGAAGGTGAACATCCAAACTGGCTAGGCTCCCACAAAGCCAGAACATTAAGTAGGATCAAAACCCCGTGCCATTGTCCTTGGCTTCTCATCAGCCCTCATTGTTCGCCATGTTCAGAGAGTCCGGTTTTATCCCATGCTTTTTCAGTCACAGTCCAGCTGGCCTTGGTGAGCTCCCAATAGATCAGCCCCACTGTCTCAGTGGGTGGGTGCACCCCTCGTGGTCCTGACTTCCTTGCTCATCTTCTCCCTCCTTCTGCTCCTCATTGGGACCTTGGGAGCTCAGTCCAGTGCTCCAGTGTGAGTCTCTGTCTCTATCTCCATCCATCACCAGATGAAGGTTCTATGGTGATATGCAAGATATTCGTCAGTATTGCTATAGGATAGGGTCATTTCAGGTTCCCTATCATACACCCTCCTTCTTATTCTACGACTCCCTCGCCATCTCCTTCCCCACTGTATGCTGTTTTTCGGTGTTTTGTTTGATTTGTTCTGTTTGTGTTTGAACCTCGGGCCTCATATATATCCAGCAAAGGCTATACTACTCATTCACATTCCCATCTCTCTTCTAAAAATACTTCAGTTGTTTCTTTTATGTATTTGGATATTTCGCCTGCATGTATGTCTGTGTACCACTAGTGTGCCTGCAGCAGCCAGAAGTAGGTAGGTGTCAGATCCCTTGTAACTGGAGTTACAGACAGCTGTGAGCCACCACATGTGTGTGGGGACTTGAACTCAGGTCCTCTAAAAGAGCAGCCAGTGCTCTTAACCACTGAGCCATCTCCCCAGCAGCAGCTCTCCGGTATTACTTTTACTTTTGTATTTTGAGACAGGGTCTCACTGTGTATTCCAGTGAATACATATTAATATGTATTAAGGCTGGCCTTAAACTTGTGATCCTCCTGCCTCAGCCTCCCAAATAGCTGGATTATAGGCCTGTACCACCAGGATTTGCCTATAAATCCTTAAAGACTCACCTAAGAGCCCCGTGGTGCTAGTGGGGCACACTTTTAATCCCAGCACTCAGGAGGCAGAGGCAGGCAAATCTCTGAGTTCAAGGGCCAACCTGGTCTACAGAGTTAGTTCCAGGATGGCCAAGGCTACACAGAGAGGAAGGAGCCCCATCCACCCATTCCTGGGGAGAGAAGATGTGAAAAATCTGGCTGGGGCGGGGCAGGGGGAGGAGGGCGAGGGGAGTAGAGAGGATGAATGGGGCTGACGTCCATCTTTCCTAAGTAATCTGTAAAGTCATTGCAGCCTCCAGTTTTCTGTGGAGGTGGATTAAGATCTGCTGGTTTCATTTAAAAATAGAAGCAGCAGCACTCAGCTGAGAGCTGGAAGGAGCCCAGGCGTGGCAGAAAGGTGGGGCTGTGCAGCAAGCAAGACAGGGAGGAAGCTGCTGCCCCTGCTGGCTGGGGCAGAGGCTGTGGGATGCCACCTTCTCTGGAAAGAGGTCTTCAGGGTCATGTTTCCTGGGTCTGGATGGACCCTGCTCAGAAGAGTCCCTTCCCAATCCTGCCTGCTAAGGAAAGGAATGAAGTGGTTGGGGCCATCAAGTCACCAAGTGTTGATGGGGCTTGGCCCCTCTCCCTCATGGCCTTTGGCTCTGGCTGGGATTGGATAAAGTTGCAGGGGGAATCCTTCAACACAAACCTTTCAACCAGGCCAGATCTAGACTCCACCTCCTAGACCTGGGTGCCTAGCGCTAGCCCTGGTGCTGAACCAAGAGGAATTGAATGGGCAGGAAAGAGCCCCTAGCAGCCCAAATAAAGAAGCTGTCACCCTATGAACAGCAGACTTCTGACTTCCCAATGAATTCCTTTCTTTGCACCCATCATTTGGGCCTTGAACTGTTCTTACCAAGGACTTACCTTGGGAATAATCTGACAGCTGGAATACGTGCTCCTTGGGAAGAGGTGGCCCTTAGCGATGGGCAGAAAGAACGGACTTACACGTTGGAGGGGAGTTCAGTATCCTGAGGCCCAGACATCAGAGATGTTGAGACAGGCTCATCATCATGAGTGAGGGCTTGTCTAAAAGCGTATGCACTCTGCCTCAGGAGGGACACCAGGCTAGCCTAGTGCTCTCTCTTGCTCTCTTTCTGTCTCTCTCCCCTTTCCCTTCTCTCTCTCAGCTGACTTTGGGTCAGGGGATAAACAGCACTGAACAAAAGACACATTTCAACCCAGTGGGAACGTGGTTGGGGTGCAACTGGGAAACCGGCGGCAAGCAGCAGACCTGAGAACTCAGGAGTCCATAGCAGAATGCCAGTAGACATGCTGCCAAGGAGGTGTGGGATACCAGCTGAAACACGGCACCTCATGGGGCATCTGAACAAGGATCCTGAGGTTGTGCAGAGGTCTTTGGACTGTTCTTCCTGGAGAGAATGTGTCCAGTACGTGAGGTCAGTGAGGAGGCCAGAGTAGGAAGACTTGAGAAGGCCGGAAGTGGCCCAGGAGGGCTGTGGGCTTGTTCCCTGAGTGAACACAGAGCCTCAGGGAATTCCCAAGCACGGGAGTTCTGTGACTTTTGGGCTACTATGCTGTGGACAGAGTTCAGAGCAAGTACGGCAGAAGAGGCCAGGAGGTGGGTGAAGGAATCCAGAGGAGAGAGAATGGATCCTGAGGCTCTGAAAGCCACACCGAGCTCTCCAGCAGATGGAATGTAGGGAGAGAGGAAGAGGCGGTAAGACAGCACCCAGGCTCCTGGCCCATGCAACCGGAAGGAAGGGGCTGGTGGAGAATGGGGGTGTGTGGAATAGGAGTGGGGGTGAGGGAAGAAGGAACTCAGATTTGGACATGGGGGTTGAAGATGCCTATTCGGTGTGTTGAGTAGGAAGCTGGATATTTGAGCCTGCAGTTTGTGAAAGTCGGAGTCACGGGCATATAGATGGCATTTAAAATCAGGAACATGCTCCATTTGCCAGTTATAGTCACAAAAGGCACCGTAGATTTCTGATGTCATTGCTATTATTAATTTCATCTTGCAGATGTAGAAACTAAGTCTCAGAGGGAGGTGACTTGGAGCCCAAAGTGCCGCCACCCATTATATGGTAGGCTGGAGTCCCAGCCAGGTACCTAACATACCATTTGCTCCTAACCCCACTGCTGCCTGGGGCGCTGGCTTTGCATCTTCCAGTGTGTTATGCTCAAGGAGTAGATAGATTTGGAGGCCTCCTCCGGGACTGAAAGGGACGGTCCCAGCCACACAGAGGTGGAGGGACACAGGGAGCCTGCGTCGTCAGCTTTATTAACCCTGTGACAAGTACCCAGGGCAGCAGGTCCCAGGAGGAAGGACTTGGCTTATGTTTTTAGTGTATTCACTCAGGGCTGCGTTGAGTCAGAAAAGCGTGACAGAGGAACACGATGGAGCAAGGTTGTTTGTCACAATGAGGTCAGAACACAGAGGAAGTGATCCAGAATATTTTTACAAGGCACAACCCCCCCCCCCCAGTGATCTACTTCCTTTATGTATGCCCCGTTTTCTCACAGCCCATTTAGTGCGAATTCATCCGTGGATAAACCAAAGAAAGATTCAGCACCCTCGTGAGCTAATCACCTTTCTCTTTAATTTTTTAAAAATTACTATAAAAAAATGATTGTGCCTGTGTGTGCCATGTGCCACCATGGGCCTGTGTAGGTCAGAGGACAGCTTGCTGGAATTCATTCTCATCTTCTACCATGTGAGTTGCTAGGATCAAACTCAGGGCGCATCAGGCTTGGCAACAAGTGCCTTTAGCCACTGAGCCAAATTGCCATGTTTGTTTATTTTATTTTATGTGTATGAATGTTTTTCCTGTGTGTGTATATGTATAACATATATATTCCTGGTGTCCAGAAGGAAATGTCTGGCCCCCTGAAACTGGAGTTACAGGTGGTTGTTGTGACCTAATGTGTGGATGCTGGGAACCAATCCCAAGGTCCTCCAGAAGAGCAGTAAATGCTCTCAACGGCTGAGCCATCTCTCCAGCATGAATATATAAGCCTTCATATATCCAAACCACAACCACACAGAGCCATTTATGGCTATTTTTGGGAGGAATGATTCTCTATTTAATCCTGGCTTTCCTGGAGCTTACTATGTAGACCAGGCTTTCATCGAACTCACAGAGATCCACCTGTCTTCACTTCCTGGCTGCTGAGATTAAAGGCGTGTGTCACCACCCCAAGCAATGGTTGCTTTTTGAGAGAGAACAGCTTCTCACTTTGTAACCTAAGCTGGTCTCAAGCTTCCAATCCTCCTTCCCCAGTCTCCCCAAGACTGGGATTATAGGCATACATCACCGTACCTGTTCCACTGATAGTCCTTAGTGAGACAGTCCATGGTGAAAGTGGGCTTGTGCACAAGTCACCAGGTATGCAGGCTAGATGGCAGTAGAAGAAAGTTCCCAGGAGGAAGCGGGCCCTGTGGGCTATGTTGTGTGGGTGGTAGGGAGGAGAATGAGGTGGTGGAGTGAGGAGGAGGTGAGGCTGACTGGCAGAGCAGAGCCTCAGTCTGATGAGGTGCGGGAGCTGGAGGCCAGGAATGAGTCAAGGGCAAAGCTTCAGGCTGCAGGGGGATGATAGGGAGGTAAGGATGCTGCTGGTTTGAGCAGAAAAGGGGAAGCTGATTGCAATGGGAACTTGGTCCTGAGGCTGAGCAAATCTGGAGAGGATGATGCTCTGCCTTCCAGGAGCATATCCATTATCGGGACTTCACAGAGCTGGCAGACTACAGGACAAAGGGTTGAGAGATTTCAGACAGACAAATGAGAGAGCCAGAAGGAGCAGGGGCCCAGCGGTCAGTGTCTGGAGTTATAGGTGTAGATTAAGGAAGTGTATGTCCAGAGGACAGAAGCTTGGAGAAGGTGACATAAGGAGGGGCATGGGGTACTTGGAATAAAAGCAAAGTCTAGAGCAGAGGCCTGGGCATGCTCCAGCCACTTGCTGGCCCTGTGCTCCAGGATAAGTTCCTAAATCTCTCTGAAGGGTCCCGTTCTCTCATCTGAAAATACAGAGGATCCTGTAGCTACCCTGAGGACTACTTAACCACAAGCTATTATTGCTGAGATCCTACTGGCCCATTGTGGGAATACAGGAATGGTCCTGAGGAAGGAGCCCCAGGGAGCCCCAGGGAATCCCATCCAACATCCCAGAGGGATGGAGTACCAGGAAAGGAGTGGGCTCTCAGTAGGAGCTGGGAACTAGAAGGTTCACATACTCACCTCAGCTCATTCACCGTGGTGGAGTGTCCAGCATCATGCCCGTGGTGCAGGCAGAAAGGTGAGGGTTACAAAAATGTCCTTGGCTATACCTATACGGACAGATGGAAGAGACAGAGGACCCAGGAATGGCGGCGATGCTGATCCCAGGATGTCTGCTGAGTGGCAGACATCCTTGGAGAAGTAGTCTTGGAAGATTTAGAGGCCCGTGGAGAGCCGCTTCCCTCTAATTCCACTGTCAGGGAACGATGACCTCACAGCTGCATGCAGAGGAAGTCTTAGTGGGAAGGGTGGACCGCACAAAGGAGAAGGCAGTGCCGTCAGCGAAAGAAGAAGTAAAAAGGCATTGAAAAGGGCGTGGGTCAAGCAGAGTCCTTCATGAAGCAGAAGGATGGGTGGGTATTGTTATCAGTCAGTGCTGTGGCCACGGTTTATTTCCCCTCACCTGCTCCTGGAAGATTTTTCTGCCGGAAGTTGAGTTAACACTAAAGCCATGACCCCTCTGGGATGAAGGCAGGTTGTGTGGTCCCAGCTAACACAGAAGCCATTCAGCATGTCAGGCACGGCCACAACCCACAGGAAGCTGTGAACTAGGCAAAGGCTCATGTCTACACTCTAACTACCCTGAATATGCCCCATCTCCTCACGTAAGAGGCATTTAGCTCAATTCTCACCCTCATTGAAGACAGAGGGGCTCCAGAGACTCATAAGTAGTGGGACACACCGAAGAAGTAAGTTAGACCCCATATGGGGGCTCACACCTAGGATCCCAATACTTGGGAAGCTGGGGCAGGAGAATTGTGACTTCAAGGCCAGCAGAGCTACATTAGTGAAACAACAATAATAATAATTTGTTAAACTGGGCATGGTGTTGCATCCCTCTAGTCCTGGTACTCAGGAAGCTAAGGCTAGACAGAAGGTTATGAGTTTGAGACAGCCTGAACTACATAGGAAAATAAAGACTTGTTCTGACATGAAGGAGCTGAGCATGAATTTGCCCACTGGTAAGTGGCCATGCATGTGTCTGTACATCTGTCTATATGGTCATCTCTCCGTCCATCTGCACACCCATCCATCCTCATATCCACCCAGCCAGTCACTGACCCATCCATCCGTCATCCACTCACCCGTCCATCCAACCACATGCCTCTCCTATTCATTAACAGAACTCTTTGCTGAGCACCTGCTAGGTTCCATGCTAGTCTCCCAGCCTATCTCTGCATGTGTTCCCCTCTGTATCTCTGCCTATTCTATACCTGAGTATAAATGTCCCTTCCCACTGCTAGGACTTCCACCTGCAAAGACCTATGAATTGCCACTTCTCCACAATGCCTATCTCGCCTGCAGTACCCTCCCACTTTCCGGGGAACCTCCCCAGGAGCAGAGAGTGGGCTGCCCGGGCCTGAGGGCACAGCCAGGGACTGTCTCTGCTGCTCTCCTCTCATCAGGAGGTGACAGCTCAGAGTCTTCTGTTCCTGCTGCCCTGACTGCTTCCCTAAAAGAACAGGGAATTTGGGTCTTCTGGAGAAAAGATCTGAGTGGGGCGTAGAACAGGGGCCTTGAACCCACACGGCTGGGGAGTTTCCAAGGCCCGGCTATGTCCCGGGCAACAGAATTATTGATTGCAACATAGTCATCCCTTCCTGTGCTCTAGCACAGAGCAGCCTGTGCTGGCCTCTGCCACACGAGGCTGGGCAGGAGCCAGGGCGAAGAGGGGCCTGGAAGTAATGTGTAGTGTGGCTTGGAGCAGATCAGCAGACAGCTGCTTCCCACCTCCTCCTCAAGCTGGGCTCCTGTCGCCAGGGCACAATCTCCTACCTCCTGGTTCACAGACTAGCACAGACTTAACTGAGACGCCACCAGGCATAGGGACTCTTCTCTGTGGCCATAAGGGCCTGCACCCTCCCCAGCCACTCTCTCAGAAGCACTGGAAGTCTGGCCTGGGGAGCAAGGGCCCAGTAGACAAGCCAAAGGCAAAGAAAGCCCCTGCTCAGCTATGGCAGAAGCTGCGGGACCCCAGCTCACACAATGAAGCAGTGGTGGAGGACCCCGCTCGCAAGGAAGTTTGATCAAAGTAGAGGAGGAAGGTCCATACCTCAGACCTGTGGCAACACAGCCTCCTGCAGTGGGGAGCAGCGCCTGCCTGGACTTTCTCCTCTTGACCCCAGGAGTGTCTGAGCACCGTTCCGGGGAGGCTGGTGTCACAGGGGTGTCTGTGCATCTTTCGGGGGGTGTCTGGTGTCACAGGGGTGCAACGCGCGCATTTCCCAGGGATCTGGTGTTCACAGTGGTGTCTGTGCATCGTTTCCAGGGGGTCTGGAGTCACAGGGGTGCAGATGCGCGCCGTTCCCAGGGGTCTGGTGTCACAGACGGTGGCTGCTGCTGTCCCATCCCTAGCATCACTTCTAACGGCAGTTCAGTGATAATACGAGGCCAGACCTGACCGTCTGAGAGGGGCTGAGAAGGCATGGGGTATTATTGCAAACTGCCTCTGGCCACTTGCAGGCCCAAAACTCACGTCAGAATCAAAGCCACGGCACCTGCAGGTCTTGGGAGGCCTCGACCTGGGAAGGCCTTAGTCTGGGAGACTGTCCGCATTCAGTGATGCTGTGACCATCGGCAGGCTAGAAGGAAAATGAAGGAGATGTGGAAAGGGAAAGGGACCCCCACCCTGGGTTTGTTTCTCGCTGGCTGAGTGAGAGCCAAGAGTTCCAACACAAATTGCTGGGTGGAGCTGCAGCGTGGCTTCAATTAGCAGAGTTGCCTGCTGGAGTATTATACATGCAGAACACCTGCACACATAAAAATAAGTAAAATTTAAAGATTAAAAACACCCACCAGCCACGGCCATGCAAGCCTTATCTGTGTGATGGTGGGATACCCTAAGTTACACTGCATTGTGGGATACCCTAAGTTACACAGCATTGTGGGATACCCTAGGTTACACTGCATTGTGGGATACCCTAGGTTACACTGCATTGTGGGATACACCTGTTACACTGCATTGTGGGATATAACCCTAGGTTACACAGAATTGTGGGATACCCTAGGTTACACAGAATTGTGGGATACCCTAGGTTATACTGCATTGGGGGATACACCTGTGTTACACTGCATTGTGGGATACCCTGGTTACACAGCAAGGTGGTGGCCTTCCCTTTTATTTTTTGATAGGTCCTCGCTAATACCCATGAACTCTACTAGCCCAGGCTGGCCTCAAAACTGAAACTTCCCTCTCAACCTCCCAAGTAACTTGGATGCCAGGCCTAAGTTACTAGGCCTGATTATTTTTCTCAATAAACCCTGATTTTGCTTCATAGTGACTGGTCCTGAAATTCTTCTCTGGGAACCGAGGTGTCAGCCTCGGGCTATGCTGGACATTCCACATAATTCTAAAAAGTGTGCTTGGGGCCTGAGAAAACTGACCAGGGTTCCAAGGCAGCCTCTGGCGTGAGGCTCCCATCGAGGCGGGCATCGCCATCCATCAGGCTCTTCATTCCTCTTAAGCAGAGGCAACGGGTTCCCAATCCCCTCAAGCACACATGTGAATCCACAGTGATTAAAACCTCGCATGGTTTAGCTCCCTGGGGTCAGGGCCAGCCTGGGCAAGGACAGGAAGACACAGTTGCTCAGCCTCACCTGAGCCTCTGGCTTCCTCAGACTAGGATGGAGTTAGGTCTTTTCTACAGAGTGGCGCTGTAACCTCTCACCCTCCCGTGGGCCTTCTGGACCCCACAGCCCTGACTGGCATAGCCCCTGAGAGCTCTGTTGATCCCCCATCCTGCCTCTTGGGCACCAGGCACAAAGGAAGTTCACCAGCGCTAGAACAAGGGTTGGAACGAGTTGAAGCTGAGGCCCTGGGTTCTGCTAATAGAGGAACCAAGAAATGTCCCCTTTGAAAAGAGAGAAGTATGTCACTGCTGTGGCCCCTGACACACCGACTCCCACCGCTGTCCTGAGTGGAAGGTCCATTCTTTGGAAAGCCGCAAACATTCCTAAGCTGGACTTCTACTGAATTATCTCAAATTCTTTGAATTTCTCTAGTCTGCAAGGATTGAAGGAGGGGACAGGAGGCGGGGAATGACCTCCAAGGAGGTTAAATAGGTCACATCAACACTGGGCACAGAGACAAGCAGAGGGACCCTTGAAGATCTTCACCTGCACTTCTGGCACGATGATGTCACTCCGGACGCTGCTCCTGGCTGCCCTGCTTCTGGGGACGTTTCTGCAGCATGCCAGTGCTGGTGAGAGCTGGTCATAGATGGGAGAGGGCAGGGAAGGGGCCTCTCGACCACACAGACCACAGCAGAAACAGAAGCTGTGCCATTTATACCCTGTCTGTTCTTCCAAAGGTCACAAGGGCTGGCGTCAAGAGCATTGGGAGGACAATAATGGTGCTGGAGATGGGATGGTGGGGATGGGATTGGTGGTGTTGGGCACCTGACCTGGACACCTACCTGGTGAAGAGCCATGGGCAGCACATCTTATCCAGAGACATTAGGACATAGTGGTCTTGATTGAGGGCTTATGATGCAGAATGAACGATTCTCAGAACTGCTATCAGTTTTCCATTAACGGTCTCCACGTATCACCAGGGAACAACATAAAGGAGGAGAACTGGTTCCAAGAATGTACGAAAAGAGATTTTTATATTTAGTTTAGAAAGGGAAGTTGAAATAAGGTTCCTAGACACAGACAGCTGCGCATGCAATCGCACACAGATGAACGTGCAAACGTGCAAACACAAAGAGCCTATGCTATGCTAGCACAGCTACCCCTCACCATGGTAACGCACACACACACAAACACACCAAGACAAGACATAACATAGACAAAGAGAGGCACACGCAGTTATCCATAGTCCTTGGGTTCACACAGGCACACGTGGGGCCACTCCATGGGTCCTCAGGCACACAAGAAGACCCTTGGGACACCTGCTTCCATTGTTCTTCTAGCTCGAGCCACGAACGTAGGCCAAGAGTGCTGCCTGAAGTACTTCAAGGGGGCCATCCCCATCAGGAGAGTGGTGACGTGGTACAGGACCTCAACTGAGTGTCGAAAAGATGCCATTGTGTGAGTCCCCCTTGGTCCCACTCTTACACCTCAGGGGGTGGCGTGGAGCATCTAGGAAGACCATTGGGAAAGAGGGAAGAAGGACACAGCTCTGGGAACTCAGGGGGAACTCTTACACCCCACACAGTTGAGAGGGGTTCAATCTCTTCATTTATTTATGGTGAAACAGAGGCCCTGAGATGGATAGACATCGTAGGTAATAGAGACAGTAGGCAGTAGTTCAGGCACATCCCCACTCTGGGTCTGAGCTGAGTAGAGAATAGCACACAACCCAAGCCTCTCTGTGTCACCTCTGCTTGTCAGGCCTGGGGGTTCTGGGAGCCAGGCATGAAGTCCTGTAAGCCTGGCCCTAGGGAGGCTGGAATGGAGTCAGGACCCCAGTAGTAAAGACTTGCTAATGGCATATGTGACTTCATCTTGTTCTTGCCCGCGGACCTCTGAGTTCAGGTAGATGCCGGTGCGGCTGGTTGTGGAGCTCCGGAAGGCCTTGCTGTTTTCACACCCACTGGCTTCTTCTGTGTAGGTTTGTGACTGTCCAGGGCAAGAACATCTGTTCAGACCCCAAAGACAAACATGTGAAGAAGGCCCTCAGATACCTCAGAAGCCTGAAGCCATAGCCTGTGACCGTCCCCCCGGCAGCATTTGGAGACCCCAGTGTTGGTGTCCACGATCTCAACCCAAAGCTGCCTGCATCCAGGGGAGGCCTGAAGAGCACAAGAGAAGCCATGAAGTGGGAGTCCCTGTCCCCTTTTATGGACTCAAGTTACAGGCTCCAAAAACTCCCATTAAAGCCCTCCTCCTTTAGTCTGGGTCGGTGTGTTCTGTCTCCACAGTGCAGAACCCTTTCCACTTTGGCTGGTCACACTGGAAGTATCCTCATAGGACAGTTGGTCCTGCTCTGCCCAGGTCAGAAAGGGTTAACTGGGGCTGAGGGAGAGACGCAGTCCCACACAAGTGAGAGGTGGACACAGTCCCACACAAGTGAGAGGTGGAAGCATGGGGACCCCTCTGTCCATTCCTAGTTCAGAGCTGGAGCCACAACAGGCTGTGGGAAGAGTTAGAGTCTTGGTATTCCAGGTCATCTTTGCCTATCCAGCATGCCTTTCTTTCTGGGTCAGATTATACAGCACAAGCCAAGATCTTGTCTTCCCTGGATTCTGCCAGGCTGAAGGCAGTCTGATCTGGGCTGCATTAGTGAGTTACCTGGAAGAAGGTTTTTAACGTGTTGCTTCCACCTTGTGGCCAGCTTTGGCACTGCATAATAAATGCCAAGGGGGCGGGAATAAGATCAACACTTTAACAATCTGGAGGCTGGTGGCCATGAAATGGCTTCCTAAGGAACCTAAGATTTCTCCTACCATAGTGGGCTTCTCTTTCTTGAAGACCAGGAGTGTCCCACAGTCCTCAGCTTAGTCCTTGTGAAAAAAATAGCCTCTTGATCCAGGGGCTAGAGAAAGGATGACCAGTTTGGCAAAGAGGAGGCCCTACTGACGGAGGAAGAGCAAGAACTGGGGCCTGAAGGCCTGTATCCTGTAGTCCAGAACCCAGCTGCCCTCAGGGTATGCTCGGTTCTGCTCGCTTGGCGTTCCTTTGCTGTTGAAGTCTTCAGAGGCAACCCTTTGGGTAAACTCAGATGGGAAGGGCAGACCACAGAGACCTTTGAGAGGTGACAGATTTCCTGTGGACCCTGGAGGGAATACAGGGATTGTCTCTAGGCCACTGGGCAGGGAACGTGTGGGGCCACAACGGACAACAAAATCAGCGTTCTGAACCCAAGTGGTCAGGAGAGGAAGGGTGAAGGTGTGCAGCAAAGTGCCACCACATTCCTGGGGCATTGTGAGGAACTGTGGCTGGGAGACTCTCGTGACTAACAAGAGGGGAACAGGACGGGAAGGGCAGCTGGACATGGGGAGGGGCGAGGCGTACTTTGCTCCTTCTGACTTGAATGTGCCTCCTCTGTTCATTTCTGAAATACAGGTTCCTTTCAGTGCTCACTGCCAATACCACCACCCACATGTGGCCTTCCAAAGTCTCCTTAGTTTTGTAGGACACCCCCAGACCAACATACATATGCCTAATTTTGACCAAATGTCACCTGTCATTTGGGGGGGGGCATAGATTCCCCCAATAAGTTTATAGTCTCTGGTAGCTTGGGTCAGCTAACTCAGTAAACGAATTATTTATATAGCGGACATTGGATGATATATTTTGTCAGCCGTGACTGCATGGATTCCTAAAGAAACACCTATGGGGAAAGGAATTGCCAGAGAATCGCCTACACCTGGACTTGAAGCACCGCTGAAGATGTGGAAATTGAAATTGGGCAGTTTCCCAATTTGCCAGTAGGGGGCGCACTGGCACTATAATAGAGGGTCAAGACTAACAGGGGAGCAGGGATGCACCTAGATTGAAGCTACAGAAGGTCCCTAGGCAGGGGTGTCCTGTCAGAGTTAGCAGGAATGGGGGGGAGGGGGACACACAGGTGCTTGGAAGGCCACCAAGAGCACCAGGCCGTGCTTCTACTTCCTTCATCTGTGATTGTCTACTTGACTTCCGCTTTTCATAAAGCCACAAATACCAAACAGTGTTTAGATATCCGTGATCCATGTTGGCTCAAGCTTGTAATCCCAGTACCTGGGAGGTAGAGGCAAGAGGATCAGGAGTTCAAAGCCAGCTTCTGTAGTTTAGTAAATTTGAGGATAGCCTAGAGTGTATGAGAACCTGTCTCCAAAAACAAAACAAAACAAAATAGGCATTATAAAGCCAGCGGCAGTGGAGCACAGCAGACTGAGGCAGGAGGATTGCTTGCACCCAAGAGCAGCTGGGAAATGTATCGAGAACCCTTTTGTCTTAGTTCTTTTTTTCTCTACTGCTATGGTAAAAACACAGTGACTAATACAATTATAAGAGCCACATCTTTTTGTTTTGATTTTTGAAACAGGATTTCTCTGTGTAGGCTGTTCTAGAACTCACTCTGTAGACCAGGCTGACCTCGAACTCTGAGATCCGCCTGCCTCTGCCTCCCGAGAGCTAGGATTAAAGCGCCACCACAGCCAGGCTCTGAGGTCTTTCTGAAGATCTCCATCAGGATTCTTAACTTTTCCACAAAAAAAAAAAAAAAAACACTTTCAGAGTAAGTCAGTATGAAGCAGATTTGGTATTTATCAAGAAGTGGCTTGCCGGGCGGTGGTGGCGCACGCCTTTAATCCCAGCACTCAGGAGGCAGAGGCAGGCGGATCTCTGTGAGTTCGAGACCAGCCTGGTCTACAGAGCTAGTTCCAGGACAGGCTCCAAAGCCACAGAGAAACCCTATCTCGAAAAAAACCAAAAAAAAAAAAAAGAAGAAGAAGTGGCTTAGTGATTAAGAGCACTGGCTGCTCTTTCAAAGGACCCCAGTTTGATTCCCAGCACCCACCCAGCGGCCCACATCTGTCTGTAACTCCAGGCTCCAGAGTTTCAGAAGCCTTCTTCTGGCCTCCAAAGGTACCAGGCACGCACACGGTACACAAACATGCATGTAGATAAAACACCCATACAGAGAAAATAAGGAGGGAGGAATGGGCAGGAAAACACTTGAGATGTCGTGTGTCCCCAGAGTTAGCAAGAGCCTTAGAGACTTCTGAAGTCAAACCCTCCAAGGTCTCTAGGATTTTCCCTCTCCCCCTCCCTCCTCCCCTCCTTCCTCTCTTCCTCCCTTTAGATTGGGTGTTACTATGTCGCCCTGGCTGTCCTAGAACTCAGACATCTACTTGCCTATGCCTTTGGAGTACTGGGATGAAAGGCATGAGCCACCGTGCTAAACTGGGGAAATTTCAAAATGAGATCACAGTGTGGTTTCTTGGGTGCCCTGGAGCATGGTCCAGGCTGAGGAGATAAAGACACAGATCCCAGGGATTAAAGAAGGCCTTACTATCCTAGGTCACAAGGGAGATAATACATGTTTTGACTACAAAAGAAATTTTTTTTTTTTATTTTTTTTTTTTTTTTTTTTTTTTAAAATATTTATTTATTTATTTATTTATTTATTATGTATACAGTATTCTTTCTGCGTGTATGCCTGAAGGCCAGAAGAGGGCACCAGACCTCATTTCAGATGGTTGTGAGCCATCATGTGGTTGCTGGGAATTGAACTCAGGACCTTTGGAAGAGCAGGCAATGCTCTTAACCGCTGAGCCATCTCTCCAGCCCCCTACAAAAGAAATTCACAATCATATTTGTGAGATTCTCAAAGATATGCCTTTCCCACTGTAAACCCGTCAGGACTTTTGAGGTTAAAGGTCACACACGCTTTGGCCTTCAGCAAGGCTCGCGCCTGTTCTAACAGCCACGTTTGAATCATCTCTATTAAAAGGAAGTATGTCCTGGCAAGTTTTGTTAGCCCTGCTGACATTCTGGGACTCTCGGCAGGCAGTCTTCAACCAGACTTGGGTGTGGGGATCCTTTTCCTTGCCACATCCTCTCCACTGCCCTGCCTCTCTCTCCTGCCTCCAGTCTCCGCCACGACCTAGCCGTGGGCTCTCAGACCCTCGCTTCCTCTCCCTCCCACTTCTCCACAACAAAGAACTTGGACCTCCACTGACCTCTTGAGGGTGGACCTTGTTAAGTCCCTGCCTCCCTGCCTCTCATGCTGCCCTTACATAAACCCTGCTGTGGCCCTGTGGTCCCTTTGCCAGGATGTGGGCATTCCCTATCTACATTGGTTGGTTGGTTTGTCAACGCCATACAATCTAGATTGATCTGAGAAGAGGGAGCTCAACTGAGGAAATGCCTTCCTCTGATTAGCCTGCAGGCAGGTCTATGGGACCTTTTGATTAGTGATTGATGTGGGAGGGCCCAGCCCACAGTGGGCAGGACCACCCTGGGGCAGGTGGTCCTAGGCTGTATAAGGCTGAGCAAGCCACCGGGTACAGCCTGGAAGCGGTGTTTTTCTATGGCCACTTAGTCATTTCCTGCCTCCAGGTTCCTGCCTTATTTTCTCTCCATGGTGAACTATGGCTTGAGATACACAGGCCAATAAACCCTTTCCTCTCCAAGCTGATTTAGATCACCACGTCTATCACAGCAATAGGGACTAGGACACCAGCAATGCTGTTCTTCAAAGCCAACACAGCCACTGCAGCGATGAAATACTCAGGACTTTGTCTAGACGTGAGACCTGCTGGCATGCTGAAGTTAGGAAGACGCACGTTTGAGGGAAGCCTAGAGTACACGTAAAACTTCAATGAAGGGAAAAAAGTTGGGCAACAGTGGCACACGCCTTTAATCTCAGCACTCCAGAGGCAGAGGCAGGCGGATCTTTTGAGTTCAAGGCCAGCCTCGTCTACAAGAGCTAGTTCCAGGACAACAGCTAGGGCTGTTACACAGAGAAACCCTTTCACACACACCACCACCACCACCACCACCACCACCACCACCACCACCAAACAAACAAACAAAAAAGAAAACAGCAAAAACAAAAGATTTCAATGGGTTCCATCGGCATGTATGTGCATACCTGCTCGTATGCAAAGATGAATGGGAGGGAGAGACTTCTGAGCACTTTGGAGCCTGTGGTTTCTGAACGTCACAGGGTCTGCCGATGTAAAGGACTCCTGCCACAGGCCACCAGCTGTCAGGCCCCTAGAAAGGAACACATGGGATGAAGCCCAAAGTCCCTGAGGGCCAGGGGGCAGCTTCCCTCCCTGGAGTGAAGGAATCCCTGCCAGGAGAGCATCACTGTCCCCTCCCGACATATGTCACCATGGCAAGACAGCAAAGGAAGTAGGAGGGAAGGCTGTAAGCACAATCCAGAGTGTTCTAGACTGTTTTAGCTAACTCATGGGGTTCTATAGGGGGCGGTGGGTTGATTGTGTGAGGTCGTAGAGTCCCCTAGGTACTCCAGGCTCACTTTGAACTCAGTCCTGCCTCAGCCGCTTGATTGCCAGAGTTACATACGTGAACAACACCCGACCACAGCATGCCTTTAAGGTAAGGACTGAGTGCCCAAGTCTGACTGCAGCAGGGCTCGGGTCCCAAAGAGGAAGTGTGGAATCAGTGAGGGAAGGAGACTAACGCCATCTGAGGGTGAATCAGAGTGACTGCCCATTTATTGAAAAGAGGCCGCAGCTTTGGACTCTGAAATTGCCCTAAAGTTTAACCACAAGCAGTACTGAAAGCAGACTTAGTGATCCTGGGGTGAAAGCAGCCATTAACGTCATCACAGGCCTTTTTCTGGAAGCGAAAAACCACTACGTTTAGCAAGACTGTAAACGCCTCTGGTGCTCTAAGTTTCAGTAAACCCCACCAGGTGCCCTCTTACGATTCCTCTTACACGGTGTCTGCCTCTGTGGTCAGGAGGTGTCAGACACTGAGTCCTGAGAAACAAACCCAAGAGCAATTTTCATTCCTCAAGGGGCTTGGTGCAGCGTTCTTACCACGTAGCACAGCAAGCATTGAGCTATCTCCTAACTGCATTCCTGTGTGCCTTAGTCTTATGATATGGGCCTGCTCCCCTCATAAGTTCCCACCGGGGAGGGTCCTGAGGGCTTACTCTTTTTCTATTATACCATAGCATTCTGAGTCCTTCAGAGTATACTCCTGTATATGGCAGAGATGGATCAAACCAGTCTAATTGCTTAACAGAATCTGCTCCTCACCCTCATGGGGCAGACCAGATCTTGCCATTCATCCAGTAAACCACTAATCCTGGACAGTATTTCTATACTCAACTCTTGACCTTAATGGCCTCAGGCTCTGAATCTGCACCCATTGTTTCTCTTGATTGTGTTTTTATCCCTGGGACCAGGTAGGCCCAGCTAGTAAATCCTTAACTTTTCTATTCTTGGCATGATCAGGGGGGCACAATGGGGAGTCTTGTGTGGGAGTAGGCAGAGTTATCACGCTACATGGCTCCACAGTGGCGGGGATGTTTTCTAAAGAATTATTTTGTTTTAAAGAGACTGCCACTGTATGTGTTCTCATCCTTCACCAAAGCCCACAAAATTTCCCAAAGGAAGAGGCATAAGGAACTCCCACAACACATAGTGAGAACCATAAAAATGAAAGTAAATTGGTGGCAGGGAGCTGTGACGGCAATGTCGGAGAGCTGTGGCGGCAATGTCGAAATGCCAGGACTTTGTCAAGCGGCAGCAGCTGCCATGAGGGCCAGGTGGGTTGAGAATCGACAAGGCCTCTTTCACAATGCATGGTACACTGTATACAGGGTTCCCAAAAACTAAGGATGGTTTTGAATAAAACTATTATTTTCCATGTGAAACACCACCACCTTTTAAAAATAAAAATCAATAGATTGATTTTTTTCTTTTTCCTTTCCTTTCTTTTCTTTTCTTTTTTTTGGGGGGGGGAGGGCGGGGACAGAGTTTCTCTCTGTATTCCTGACTGTTCCAGCACTCACTATGTAGACTATACTTACACTTGCCTAGAGCTCAGAGATCCACCGGCCTTTCTGTCTCCTGAATGCTGGGATTAAAGCCATGGGCCGCCATGATGGGCCTCTCTCTCTCTCTCTCTCTCTCTCTCTCTCTCTCTCTCTTTCTTCTTGTCTCTTATAGATGACATTTTTCTTTGAAGATTTTTGTGTGTGTGTGTGTCAGTTTGTGTCGCTGCCAAGAGGCCAGAAGGTGTCAGATCCCCTGAAGCTGGATTCGCAGGCTGTTGTGAGCCGCCTGAGCTGGGTGCTAGGAACTGAACTCAGTCCTCAGGAAAAGTGCTGAGTTCTTAGCTTCTGAGTTCTCTCTCCAGACCTACAGATCAACTCTCAATTGATCTGTATAATTATTAAATATACTCAATTTCTGGATAATTATTAAATTGCATCTCTAAGTAATTGTTTTGATATTTTGTGGGGTTTTTTTTCTTTCCATTTCAATTTGGGTTTTTATTGCCTACTTCTACATAGCTCTTGTTGATTTCCCAAGGCTTTTAAGTTTTAAAATTTTAGGTTGGAGAGATGGCTCAGCGGTTAAGAGCACCAGCCCCTCTTCCAGAGGACTGGTTTCAGTTCCCTGCACCCACACGGCCGCTAACCATCATCTGTAACTCCAGTTCCAGGGGATCCCATGCTCTCTCATAACCTCTATGGGTACTGCATACACATGGTGCACATTTATAGACGCTGACAGAAACACATTTCAAAAACATTTAATTGCTAAGTGACTCATAAAATTGTATATGCATGTATGTATGTGTGCATGTGTAGCAGGAGTCCCCCCAGTGTGACATTCCAATACAAGTCATTTGGGCTGATTCGTTCTATTCCATTTCAGCATTCTCTTCTCCCTTGTGACATTCCCAGCACCCAGAACTGTCTGTCCTCGGGCGACCTTTGCCCGTGAGCATCTTCATCACGTCTCCCTACGCCTTTTCCAGTTCCTGTCTTGCTCTCATATTTTATATAGTTATCTCATTTTTAGCAGAAATTTTGCCCAGGGTCAGTGAGATGCCCAGCAGGTAATGGCACTTGCCACCAAGCCTAACAACTCCCTAGGCTTGATCTTGGAAACCACCTATTAAAGGAGAGACCCAGCTCCAAGTTGTCCTCTGAGATCCTCACACAAACTGTGACAAGCACATGCGTTCACACATAAAGAAGTGAAAAAATGTACGGTTTTTGTCAGTATTCACCTGCTCTGTGGGGACTTTCTCCATATTACTGCTATTGCGTGCTACCTTTATTTCTTAACTTTAATTTTTCAGATAGACTCTTGCTATGTACCCAGACTGGCCTCGAGCCCTCTGCCTCCTGCCTTTGCTTCCTGCCTGCTGGGGTTTCCAGGCTGTGTGGACTCTGTGAATCTGCTGTGCTGCCCCATACATGGGACAGTCCCCGAAGGTCTGTGACTGGGAGTTCAGGCCTTTTTTCTAGCCTAGTGGAACTTTTCTTAAGGCCCAGTGTTTACATTTCCTCGGTTATTTAAAGGAAGTATCCCAAAATACAAAGCACATGCATGTGTTAGGTACATTAATCAATCATAAAATTCTAGATCCCAGGCCGGGTCATGGTGGCGCACGTCTTTAATCCCAGCACTTGGGAGGCAGAGGCAGGTGGATCTCTGTGAGTTTGAGGCCAGCCTGGGCTACAAGAGCTAGTTCCAGGACAGGCTGCAAAGCTACAGAGAAATCCTGTCTTGAAAAAACAAAAACAAAAAACTAGATCCCTCTCCCCAGCTCAAGGAAGACAACCATGAGCGGCTGGAGCCAGGGGTTAGGTGTGCTGAGCTTGTTAGAGGCCTTGGGTTGACTACTCCACCACTACAAAAATAAACAGCCTTGCTATTGGATGTGGTGGCAGGAGGACTCCTTTGGAGATTAGTGTGAGCTACAAGGTGAGTTCCAGGCCAGCCTAGGCTATTTGTATGAGACCCAGCATTCAACTAACCAACCAGCCAACTTTCCTGCTTCCCTAAACACCCACTTCCCGTCTCATCTCCATCCAGAACATGCCTGGTCCTGGGTGTGCTCAACAGTCTTCTGGAACATTTTTTGTTTTTGTTTTTGTTTTTTCAAGACAGGGTTTTTCTGTAGCTTTGGAGCCTGTCCTGTAACTAGCTCTTATAGACCAGGCTGGCCTTGAACTCACAGAGATCTGCTGGCCTCTGCCTCCCAAGTGTTGGGATTAAAGGTGTGCGCCATCACTGGCATTGGGCTTGTTTTTTGACATAGTTTCATTTTGTAGCCTAGCCTGGCCTAGAACTTTTGCCTAGGCTAGCTTCAAACTTTCAGTCTTTGTGCCTCAACCTCCCGAGTGCAGGTGTTCACTGCAATGCCCGGTTGGGGGAATTTTTTTAGCTTGTTTTCTGCTGTGTGAAAAATTTTTCTCTAGTTCAGAATACTTTAGAATCATCCGGGAAAGCCTTGCAAAGCACTGCTGCCCCAGGCCCACTCCAGAAGATTCTGATTTAACTGGTCTTTGTTAATAAAACTCAGGCATAGGAGGTTGTCTTTTATTTCTGGAAGCTACCCAGTAGTTCTAATGGACAGCAGGTGTCGAACTGTTCGAGCTAATCCTGCTGTGTCCCCACCTGGTCACACCTCCACATACTGGGTGAAGCAGCACTGTTCCCTATCAGCAGAGAGCTATCAGCCAGGTGCTTCCAGCCGTGGCCGGCTTCCCTGTAAATCCCTCCCAACCAGAAGCACCTACAAACACCTAGGGAGTACCTTCACTTCAGCAGCCTGCCTCGCTCATTCCCCCTCCACACCTCAGCTCCAAGCCCCCTTATGTCCCAGCTGTCACCAAAGTCCAGGGAAGATGTGGCTTGTCTCTGCTGCCTGTGCCAATGCCAAGCGGATGATTTCAGCACGAGGCACCACACTACCAGATTCTAAGCCAGAAACCTTAGAGAGTTAAGAAGTCAGGCAGTGGAGGTGTTCGCCTTTAATCGCAGCACTTGGG
The DNA here is from genome assembly GCF_018167655.1 of Microtus oregoni. Taxonomy (NCBI): domain Eukaryota; kingdom Metazoa; phylum Chordata; class Mammalia; order Rodentia; family Cricetidae; genus Microtus; species Microtus oregoni. The sequence continues at coordinate 56,785,039 of NW_024543063.1, read as the reverse complement.
AGGCAGAGACAGGCGGATATGTGATTTCACGGCCAGCCTGGAATATAGAGTGAGTTCCAAGACAGGCTTCAAAGCAACACAGAAAAACCCTATCTTAAAAAAACAAAAAACAAACAAAACAAAAAAGAATTTAGCTGCTTTTGCAGAGGACCTGGGTTTGATTCCCAGCACATACAGTGGCTCACAGCTCTAAATCCAGTCCCTGGGATCTGATACCCTCTTCTGGCCTCCATGGGCACTGAACAAACCTGGTGCATAGACATATACACAAAAAATGGAAAAAAAACAAATTTTAAGACCAGGTTTGGCATGATGGCACAATTCTTGCAATACTGATATTTGGGAGACTGAGGAGGATCACTGTGAGTTCCAGGCTAGGGTAGCCAGACCTTGTTTCAGACAAGGGGAAGAGAGGAGGAAGGGGAGGGAGATGGAGGACAGCTTGGCCTACCGTAACCGAGTCTCAAAAGAAAACAAGGGCCAGTGAAATAGTTCAGTGGGTAAAGATTATGGCTGCCAGGCCTGATGACCTGAACTTGATCCCTGGGACCCACGTGATGGAAGAACCAGCCCCTCCGGCCCCCATGTGTGCACCATGGTTTGTATGCCCTCACACACGTAAACAAATCATTACAAAGGCTCCCAGGCCCACACCTGTATTCACGGAAACTCAGGCTGAATTCAGTGACAGCTGACAGTTTCTGGATTCTAAGCTTACAAACGGTTAAACTTCCCCTTAGGCAGGCATCACAGAATCAAGACTCTGCTCAGCGACAAACTGTGTTCCACCAGCCCTCAGTGTCCGGCTGTGATCCGGGCAGGGGCACTCTCCGCCATCCCAGGACTGCCACCGGGGCCTGTCCTCTCTGTCAGCCTTCGCTGGAAATCAACAAGCAGGGTCTCAAGGGCTTGTGGCATTTACTAAGCTCACAAGGAAGCTCTTACCCAGGAGCTCCTCCTCAAACCCAGAGGCCAAAATGTTTGTCCCTCACCTTGGCAACTGCAGAAGCAATCAACAGTCTGTGGCTGTCAGTTTTCGTTGCTGGATGACAAACCAGTCAGCCACATACCCACTTATTATCTCAGTCATTGGCTCTGGCCAGAGAAAACCTTTCTTGGTTTTGGTACTGGGAATCAAAACCAAGGCCCTGTGCATAGCAAGTGCTCTATCCACGGACCCAGGCATTACCTCGGGCACAGGCTGTGCTCTCATTAGAAACCCTTTAAGTCCTCTTCCAAGATGACACCGTGCTGGCAGAACCTAGCTCCTTGTAGTTGTCGGGATGCAGCCCCCATTTTCTTGGGGGCTGTGCATTGGGGCACGCTGTTTACTTCTCAAAATTTCACAACTAGGGGTAGAAAGATGGCTCAGCAGTTAGGAGCACTGGCTGCTCTTCCAGAGGACCCGGGTTTAATTTCCAGCACCCACATGGCAGCTCATAACTGTAACTCTAGTTCCAGGGGATCTGAAACATTCATGCCAGTGTTCACAAAAAAAAAAAAATAAAAACAAACAACAAAACCCCTTCACAGCCAGCTTCTGCATGGGCAGTAAGACAAACGCTTTGTTTTCTAGACCTTTTAAAGGATCAATAGCCTGGCCATGCTCACCCAGGATAATCTTCCTTGTAACTAACAGTAAGAGCGGCAGGGACTGTGAGTCTACCTACAGAGCCTTTCACTTTATTGGAGTTCTCCACTCAGGCCCAGAAGAGAAACTCCAATGTCATCCAGGTCTCGCTGTAATTGGAGGAGAGGCAACACAAGGCAAGGGTCTCTTAGGCCAATGGAGATTCTGCTTCTTAAGCAGCATGGACCAGCACAAGCAAGCTAGGAGAATTAAGTTTCAAGGACAGGTTAACAGTGGCATTTTTATTTAAAACAGAAAAGACCAGGCACGATGGATTACAGGCGTGTGGATGGGCAGCAGGGAGAAAAAAGGGGCCCCCTGTTCTGACATTTACTGTTGCTGGCCTGGCCTGCTTCTCCCCCCCTCTCCACCTGGACTCTCCTACAGGAGATGGAGACAGGCCCTACTCTATAAAGGCAGCTCTGGCCCCACTCCCGTGTGACTTCCATAGTCCAAGTTGAATGTGGATGACTGTGGCAGACCCCACGCATATACACACATCACAAGGGACACATAGAAACATAGAAGTTTACTATCTATTGCTTAACAGAGATGACATCAGGACACAGATACAACACTACAGCAAAATGGGGTGAGGGAAGGGCAGAGGGACACAGATGGATCACAGCAACTGGGGAGTGACTTCTTTGGTGCCCCTGAGGCCCTTTGACAGCTGACCCACGGCTCCAAGAACTGCACACTGAAGATCAGTAGGTGGCGGCATCACCGAGAGGAGCCTGGAGCTTCTACAGCATAAATACTCAAGGGTCTAGCTTCAGGGGTGGAGAGGTCAGCACGGTCCCATCAGGAGCGGAGTTCCTTAGGGTGCACCTTCTCCTAACACTATCAAGAGGCAGGTCCCCTCACACCTTGGTCTTCAAGACATAGCAGCACCACACAGCACCGCACCACCACGGCTTCACTCTACTACAAGCCTTTCCCTGCAGATGTTCTCAGAGTGGGAGGAGGCAGTGGTGGGGCTGAGGGTCAGGAGTTGGCTGGAGGAGGAGGTGTGTGCCTGAGGTTCCTCCTAGGCATCCTGGAGATTGCTGTTGTTCAGGAGCACCTGTTCTCCGGGCTTGAAGGCTGGCATCCCAAGGTAGGGGCAGTTGGCGCATCGGAAAGCGTCTCCCAGGTAGCACTGTAGAGAGAGCCAGAGTCACCCAGAGAGGCTAAGGGCCTAAGGACATCTTAGTATGCCCACAGGTCTCTTGTTTTATGAAAAGTCAATCAGTAAGAGTTCCAGTCAGGTGATATACACCTGTAACTGCTGTGCTTGGGAGGCTGAGACAAGTTTACAGCCTGCCTGAGCTACCGGGCAAGCCCCATCTGAAGGAGGCGAGAGGGCTGGTATCTCAGGCAGCCTTGAGGATCACTATAGGATCACAGCAACATCAGCCAAATCGCCGAGTTAACTACATCCCACACCAAGGAAGAGACTTGGGTAGCAAAATAAAGAAATAACATGGACACGGGCTCGAGAATGCTGACCCTTCTCAGGACAGCCTCTCTCATCACAGGTATACACATGGCCTTTCACATTGGCCTATGAGAAAATCCGATACAAATCCGTTGAGTTCAGCCAGTCTGTGTCCTGATGTCACAGGAGTGGGCACATGATGGTGAGGGGCAGGTACATACGTTTCCACAGGCTGACTTGGGCTGAGTACCCTGCTCCTTTGACTTCTCTCTTTCCAGTTCTTCTGCAAGGCCACAGGTGCTGGGGGAAAACCAACGGCTGGTGAATAGACTTGCCACCTCTAACAGTGCTACATACATTTCTAGACTTTTCAAGTTAATGCTATGGAACCAGCAGGCTCGGGGTGAGGCTGCTGGGGAAGACAGCAAAGTCGCCAGTTTCCAAACTCCAGAGCAGACGGAACTGAGATGCAGTTCTGCGGCAGAGCACGCACCTAGCATATATAGGACCCTGGGCTTAATCCCCAACACCACAAACAAAGACAATAAACAGAAGAAAATCTGAATTTTCTCTTGCAATCCTCTCATTTGTAATGTTGGGAAACTGGAACACCTGGAGCCTGATGAGGGCTGCACGTGGTAGTCAGGCCCGAAATCCCAGCGCTGGAGAACAACTCCAAGTTTAAGGTCTGCCTCAACTATATTGAAAGACTATCTCAAAAAAACAAATGAAAAATATAATAAAAACAACCAGTGGATGAATAAACAAGCCAGGCCTGCCCCGCACTAGCACAAACACCAACACAAAGCTTCCACGTCAGGACAATGACACAGATACCTACAACTTCACCTCTTAGACCTCCAGAGCTACAGAAACGATACTGTTGGAGAATCAGCTCAACAGATAAACTACCACTCCCACTGCCCGCTGGAACCTCAGGGTGCCAAAGGGCCGGCAGCAGACATTGGAGGACTTCCCCTGAGCAATCCAGCCAACCTGAGTATAAGACACAGGGCGCTGGAAATCCGGGCCTCCAAACATCCACCTAGGCTGATAAAAGTGAACCAATCAATCCACCTAGATGCTCGGTTAACATGATCAGCGTGTTCTTGTTTGTGTTAAGAAGTTTTTGAGAGTCTTGTTATATAGTCCAAGCTAACTTTGTTTGTTTGTTTGTTTTGGTTTTTCGAGACAGGGTTTCTCTGTGGCTTTGGAGCCTGTCATGGAACTAGCTCTGTAGACCAGGCTGGTCTCGAACTCACAGAGATCCGCCTGCCTCTGCCTCCCGAGTGCTGGGATTAAAGGCGTGTGCCATCATCGCCCGGCTAACTTTGAACTTACAACCCTGCCTCAGCCTTTTGCATGCTGGGATTCTAACTACGCACCACCACACCTGACTCTGTCCTTCACTTTTAAATTATGAAGGCTATGACCACCAAGCATCCTAGGAAATCCTCTAACCAGGGAGCAGGAGGCCAACAAGAAGAAAAAGGCATCTTGGAAGGAACAGAAAAGGAGAAACTGCTCTTGCAGAGGACTCGAGTTTGGTTCCCTTCATGGGTACCAGTGTACAAAAACAATTAAGTAACAAAAATAAAATAAAATAGCTGGGCGGTAGTGGCGCCCAGGAGACAGAGGCAGGTGAATCTCTAAGTTCAAGGCCAGCTTGGTCTACAGAGCTAGTTCCAGGAGAACCAAGGACAGAAACCCTGCTTTCAAAAATCAAAAACAAAATAAAATGAATGAATAAACAAACAAAAAAAAAAACACCCAGCAACATAAAAAGCAGAGTAGGGCATGATGGCACATACTTTTAATCTCAGCACTGAGAGACAAATGCAGAAGAAGCTCGGTGAGTTCGAAGCCAGTCTTGTCTACACAGTGAGTTCCAGGACAGTCAGGGATACTGAGAGCCCCTGTCTCAAAAAGTCAGGGGAGGATATTAGCTTCTTAATATCCAAATGAAAAACAATGATCAACATATTGGGAGGAGGGCACAATAGCAAAGAGAAAACTATAAACTAAAATCATGATAGGAGGAAGAAATCAATAACTAAAGGTTTAGAAGATTGATAATCTCCCAGAAAGGAGCAAAAGGAAAAACCTGAGAAATGTAAACCAGGGGGAAAAATGACAGGATCAGCAAGATGTGGCTGAGCACACCTCTAAAGTCAACACTCAGTCTCTGTGATCCTAGACCACCCCGCTCTACAAAGATAGTTCCAGGCCAGCTAGGGCTTCACAGTAAAACCCCCATTTCAAAAATAAGCAAACAAAAAGAACCAAAGAGGTTCAACATCTAAGTTACATGCTACTCAGACAAAAACTCATAAACAAAATAAACACTTCGCCCAGGACCACAGACTTGGCTTTTTAAGACTGCAAAGATGCACTGGATGAGCCCGGTGGTGGTGGTGCAGGCCTTCAATCCCAGCACTTGAGAGCAGAGGCAGGCGGATCTCTGTGAGTTCAAGGCCAGCCTGGGCTATAAGAGCTAGTTCCAGGACAGGCTTCCAAGCTACAGAGAAACCCTGTCTCAAAAAAAAAAAAAAAAAAAAAACAAAAAACAAAAAAAAGATGCACTGGGTGGTCAGTGCGCAAGAGAGCAGATGACACCTGACACACGACAAACCACCCAAAATGGCATCAAGAAACGAGGGCCCAAGGATCTCTTTACAAAATGGAGAAAGTGACCTTCTGGATCAAGGATTTAGGGCAGGATTTAGGGAAGCTGGCCTGTCTTTTTATCAGGGTCATCTGAAGACAGAAAACAGCAGGACAGTTTCTGAGCGCTTAAAATGACTTCTGACCTGGGAACTGGGAATACTATGATACTTTCTTTTTTCCTTTGGTTGTTTTGAGGCAGGGTTTCACTGTGGAAGCCTTGCTGGCCTGGAACTCTCTATGTAGATCAGGGTAGCTGGAACTCAGAGAGATCTGCCTCCTTCGGCCTCCCGAGTACTGGGATGCTCAGCTAGGATACTTCCATTTCTTATTCTATCTAGTTCTCTATGCACCTCACATCTCACAGGAAAACCCGTTCTCAGGAGAAGAGGCACAGAAACAGATGACCACTGGAGAAGAAGCTGCAGCCCAGACCTGCCCCCAGCACTCACCAGTTCTTACAGGCCTTCCTCTTTTTCCCTTCCCCACACGAAGGGGCCTTCAGGGAGGCTGGATCGGGCTTCTTTAAATCTTCTGGATCTAGCAGTTCATCTGAGTCAATGAGATCCTGGAGAGTGAACACAACACTTAAGAACACAGCTACGGTCTCTCTGATGAAAAGCTGAGGTAATCACAGGCCGAGAGCATGCACGTACAAGACAAAGTCAAAGCTACACCCACTGTGAACTATGCCATGTGCTGAAGAGGCCGAAGGTCCATGAGAAACTGCATAAGGCCAGAAATAGCTGCAAAACTGGCTGATACTATGTAGAGAACGTGTGTGTATGTACATGTACACACACGCGTGTGCATAGTGAGGGTGGGAGCAGGTGAAATAAAGAGATATGCTGTATTTATTTCAACATATGGATAATCATGGGAATAAAGTCAATAGAAGCAAAACATTTTCCATAAAATTTCAGAGGAATAAAAGCAAATAATTATACATATAAAAAAAATCACACGCCGGGCGGTGGTGGCGCACGCCTTTAATCCCAGCACTCGGGAGGCAGAGACAGGCGGATCTTTGTGAGTTGGAGGCCAGCCTGGTCTACAAAAGCTAGTTCCAGGACAGGCTCTGAAGCTACAGAGAAACCCTGTCTCGAAAAACCAAAAAAAAAAAAAAAAAAAAAAAAACCACACATATATTTGTGTAACTTTTTTGTAAATGTGAAGAGTTGTATCTATAAATTCTGAGAGCATCAGCCATGGTGTATTTTGCTCATCACTCTTATCTCAATAGTAAAAGGGTGTTTAAACAATTTTCTTTCTTTCTTTCTCTTTCTTTCTTTTTGGTTTTTTAAGACAGGGTTTCTCTGTGTAGCCATAGCTGTTCTGGAACCAGGCTGGCCTCAAACTCAGCAATTCATCTGCCTCCACCTCCCAAGTTCTGGAATTCAAGATATTTGCCACCATGGCCCAGTTTAAAATTCTTATAGATATGACAGATCAAAGGTGCGAACACTAAGTTCAAGTCAGTGAGCATTCAGTGACTTTCACTGAATTTTATTTAGTCAGTATTTGGTTGCCTAGACAGAGGCCAATAAAATACCTCAGCTGCTAAATCCTCTCCTGGTTTAAGTCTACAAGAATCTTTACTATTTCGTGTAAAGGGAAGACAAGAAAATCTGTAGGAGAAAATGCTCTTAAACACTGCAAAGATTTGTCATTCATATTTGATTTCATAAAACGCTGATTGACCAACAGTCAGGCAGGAAGTGGGGCACCCAGACTAAGAATTCTGGGATGGGGAAAGGCAGAGAGAGCCAGTCGTAACACAGAAGGGGAAAAGGCAAGATGGGAATACCTTATTGAAAAAGGAACCAAGCCACGTAGGTAAACATAAGTAAGAATTATGGGTTAATTCAAGTTGTAAGAGCTAGTTAGCCTCAGCAATAGGCCAAACAGTTTATAGTTAATATAAGCCTTTGTGTGTTTCTTTGGGACTGAATGGTTGTGGGACTAGGCGGGACAGAAACTTCCATCTACATGGAAAAGATACTATAGAAATAAATTTAAAACGCTACTAATAAAAGATACCAAACTCAGGCACTGCTACATGCTGTGCTTTAACACATTCACACTTACAAATCTAAAGGCCACTCTCAGAGCTGGAGACATGGCTCAGTGGTTAAAGTACTTGCTGCTCTAGCAGAGAATGTGGGTTTGGTTTCCAGTACCCACTCAGCAGCTAATAACTACCTGTAACTTGACTCCAGTTCCAGGGGATCTAATACCCTCTTCTGGGCTTCAAGGGTACCAGGCATGCATACCGTGTACATACAGACAGACAAACACTCATACACACAAAATTAAAACAAAACAAAACAAAAATTTAAGGCCACTTTCACTACAGCTGTTCACACTCAATGTGAAGCCCGAGAGGGAGCAGTCAAGTGACTTTCACGGCCAACTCACCATGTCATCCTCCATGTCATTGGCTGAGAGAGTCCAGAGCTTAGCAGCAGCAGGATCCACAACGGGCTTCACTGAATCCAACATAAAAGAAAAAGAACTCTTTAAACAGTGAGAAGCAAACTACAAGCAAGCCTTAGCACCCGTGGAGACTAGAAGAGAAAGACGGACAGACAGAGGGGAGGCTCACACTCAGCGCCACACAGTCAAGTCTGCATTTGCTGCATGCCTGTTCTGTGCTTGCCAGTCCACCAGCGCCTCCATCATCTCACCTAAGCCTACTAAGAACTCTGTGAGCTGCCTGCCACCCTAGTTTTACAGCTGAGGGTAGATGAGGCTACAACCTCCATTCCACGCTGCCTTTCCTTATTACCTCACTTTACACCCCCGTAACATAGGTTTTGGCACGCCCCCTGTCTACAGCAGATAATTTAAGAATCAAATGAGAGAAGTATCAGCAACTTCAAAAATAGCAAAGATTTAGCCTCATGTGAGCCTGTTACATAAGAAAACACACTCTAGGCTGCTGGTGGACAGGTGAGCCAGTGACAGAACATTGTGCATCTGGGTCAGGACACCAGAAACAATCTAAGAGCCACAGGGCTGGGGGTTTAGAGGGGCACATCCTCAATAAGGCCTTTAGGGTCCGTACACCAACAGGGGTCATCACTGCCACAGCCGGAAGCTCAGAACGTCCACAAGGTCAACCGCTGACCTAAGTCGTCCCAACCTTCCAGGAACCATGAAATCAAAGGTCCAAATATTTCCTGAGACCAAGTTTAAGAACACAGGCCTCTAATTCCTGCCACTCAAAAGACAGAGAAGTGGGGACCAGAAATTGAGGTTAAAGTATTTCATAAAGATTGAGGCTAGCAGCCGGGCGGTGGTGGCGCACACCTGTAATCCCAGTACTCGGGAGGCAGAGGCAGGTGGATCTCTGTGAGTTCGAGACCAGCCTGGTCTACAAGAGCTAGTTCCAGGACAGGTTCCAAAACCACAGAGAAACCCTGTCTCGAAAAACCAAAAAAAAAAAAAAAAAAAAAAAAAAATTGAGGCTAGCTGGGTAGGGGTGGTACACACCTTTAATCCTAGTACTTGAGAGACAGAGGCAGGAGGATCTCTGTAAGTTCGAAGCCAGCCTGGTCTACAGAGTTAGTTCCAGGATAGTCAAGATTACACAAAGAAACCCTGTCTCAAAAAAATAGAAACAACAACATCAACAACAAAAAAGACTGGAGGCTAGATAGCAGAAGAATGCAGTATGGATATGGATATGCCGCAAACATCTATTACATCTCTGCATTCCTCACAGCCAAGAAACAACTGAGACAAAAGAAAGCAATCACAGCAAGGATGAGAGACGAGCAATGCATGCACACAAACGTGACGTAACTTTTGAGCAAAGAAACATGAGTTTTGTTTTTTAGCATTTCGACAGGAGGCATCCTGAAGGATGTTCCATCAAAATCAAACCAACAACACTGTGATTACAGCTGACAAAAACATTAAAATAGTATCTACAGGGGATGGTAGGAGCAAGGTACAATGATGCATATGAAAATGTCAAGACAAAAACATTTTTCTGTATGAATACATTGTGTATGAAAACGTTAACTCAAAAAGGCATGTTAAAAATGGCTGTTGCACACAGAAAAAATAAAACAATGTTTACAATTTTAAAATCCTTAAATATACAAAACATGCACAAATCAAACTAGCAAACAATCTTTAGAAATAAGTTCGTGACTTTACAGGCATAGGAAAAAAGCCCTAGCCAGGAGGTGGTGGCGCACGCCTTCAATCCTAGCACTTGGGAGGCAGAGGCAGATGATCTCTCGGAATGAGTTCCAGGCCAGCAAGGTCTACAGAGCAAGTTCCAGGACAGTCAGGGATACATAGAGAAAGCCTATTTCAATCCCTCCCAGTCAAAAAAGAAAAAGGAAAAGAAAAAAGCCCTGGAAACTGAACGAGAGACCCTGTGCACCATCAGCACCATAATGATGTCTCCTGAGAATAAACCCATCTTCCCAGAGCCTGAAGCAGCAACTGAACAAGAGACTCAGGCCTCCAAGATGAGGGGGCCTCAGCGCAGTAGGAAACAGCTACATATTATTACAGGTTTGAATACTAATAAGTCTAAGATAAACGCACAGGAAACACTCTGCAATTGGCAAATGACAGAAATGAAAGGACTAATCTAAGAATATTTAGATCATGGTTCAGTTTCTAACATGATCCTCAGGCGCACCCACATAGGATGTCCCCAGGCTAGCCTTACCTGAAGAAGTCTTCTTGTTGGTTAAAAGCTTAAGCTGGCTGGAAGAGCCCACTTCAAAGTTTGGCTTCTTGCCAGTGATATGAACTGCGAGCAGGCTGTCACTGTGGTAGCCCAGGTGTTCCTGGACAGACTGCACCTCCTCCGAGCTTAAGGACTCCCGTTGCAACTGCAATTGAAGATATCCATCGCATCAGTTCACGCTTCTCCAGCCACTATCTTGCCAAGCCGGCCTTGTGGCCAGCCTGGACAACATCCAACAGTGAGTCTGTCTCAGAAAAGAACTTAAGGCCCTGAATAGCATTTTAAAAAATCAGAAATATAACAATAACAGTTATCATGGAATAATACCTCTCCAAAACCAAGGAAATGCTAATATTTTTATGTTTAGCTTCTGGAGAAGAATACGGAAGTATAAATGCCTCTGCTTAACTCTACTCAATTGTCATAAACGCACAACACCGATCTGTAGTCTAGGGTCTAAGGGACAGTATTCCATTTAGGCCTACGGGTTGTGTACTGAGACGGGGAGAAGCAGCAAACCTTCTGTTCCCCTGAAGCACATCCACCACTGTTAAACAGTTCCAGGAAGACCAGTACCAGCCACTCAGAGTCTTCAGAAGGGATCTGCTCCCAAGGGCTTCTTCTTCAAGGCATCTCATATTTATCTCTCAGGTAGCAAGCTTCAAATTAGCTTCTAATTCTGTGCAGCACCTCTAACCTTACTTGCCCCCAGCTATATGGACAAACTCCATCCCCCAAGGTTTACATACCTGACAGGGACGACTATCTCTACACACCTACCTCTTTAACTTCCACAAGGCCAGAAAGAGTCAGGACGGAACACAGCTTAGAGGCGGTCTTCATTTTGTCATTGTTAACTGTCAAGGAAAACCCCCATTAATGGCGTCATAGTCAAAGCTGGGGAAAACTACTACAGAAATGCTTATCTCCAAGTGTCCCTCTGGCTCGGGGGACAACATGCACATGCAAAGACTCGGCTGTGCTAAACATCCACCTTCTGAGTAAAGACATCCTTACCTACAGTTGTCTCCACTGGTTCTTTCAGAAAAAGGCATCCCCCTGGCCGAAGGATTCGGGCCATCTCAGCCAGAACCTCAGCACTGTGCACAGAGGTGCTTCCTGGGACTACACCCGACAGAATAACGTCAAAGCTGGATTCTTTATGGGCAGCTGAAAAGAATAAGGAGCAGTTGCCTACCCAGGGAGCCACCTCCCAACCCTCCCACAGACCTCCCACAGAGGGTACAGTATCACCCCAGGAGAATAAAGTCCCTGATAGCAGCAGAAGGGGGCTAAGACTCTGTTCTGCCCCGGATCGCACTAATTCCTCAACCTCCGTAAGATTGGGGTAAGAAGTAAAAAAAGGAGATTTTTAGAATGAGGAACAGCCACCAAAGAAAAGAACATGCAGAAATTACCGACAACATGCCCAAGTGAGCTCAAAAAATGGGGTGACTGTCAAAACTCAAGTATGAGGAAGAGAAGAAAAGGCAGGCGGCACCTACACTGCAGCAGCTGGCTGAGGTTCTCTGCGAACACCTGGCCCTCGCTGCCAGTTAACCCTTGAAGATTATCCACCAGTTTTTTTAGGGCCTCCTTAGGAGATGACTTGTCCCAGAACACTGCCACAAGCTGGCCAGAGGAGATCCCAAACTCTGCCATTCCTGCAGTGCAGCCGGACCTAAAAGCTACTGGCAAGAGAAATCGAGACAACAGTGGAATTTAATCCCCAGGTTATCATCAAGTATGATTAGAATCATAACCTACTTCTAACAACCTCTGGCTGAGGATGCGTTATAGCTTGGTGTAAACCCTAAGATTCTCACTAAATGAACCTTCATCTCAAGGTTTCATAATCCCAACATTCCCTGACATGACAGGTAGACAAGACAGATATAGCAACGTCAAGAAAAGGGGATGAGAATCAAGTACAAAGGCTGGCAAGTCTGAGCTGACTATGAAACAAACAGGGCATTCATTAGGTAGAGGTGACTCACAGGGGAAGGCAATACACTGGCAGCTAGCCTAACCATAGTTATAGTTTTTAAAAAAGATATTTAAAATTTGCAAACTAAATACTTTTATTACTTATATTTCTTGACATTACTTATAAAAATTCAACTGCACCAAATCTACAGTGACCAACACTACTTTCAACATTTAACATTAGCCAGCCTCTTTGAAACACACCTTATACACACATTATCTCAAATTACCCTCAGAATAGCTGATATTAGGTTATTCCCAATGTACAGTTAAAGATCTGGGTCAGCCAACACTGTACACAACCAATATCGCGTGGGTAAAACAAAAGCTGGGACTCGAATCCAAACCTATGTAACTATGAAAGCATCCCACCCAGGTTACCTTTCTCTTCCCCCTGATATGCAAGTCTGCCCACTGTGAAGGAGGCCAAGGGATATCTGTCAGCTCCTCCTTCCTTAAACATTAATGCACCAAGTTTCCAGCTTCAAATACGGGAAACAAAGAAGCAGTGGCAGCAGACTCATGCTGAACACTTCTGACTTCTGCAGAGATGGCCAACTCTGTAAGAGTGACACCCCACACTCCCAGGCTGTACTTAGGTCACATGCCCTTATACTTCCCTTCTACAAAAACATCCAGGGGCAGCAGATGCACCAGCTGGTAAAAACACTTGTGGCCAAGCTTGATTATCTGAACTCAGTCTTCATGTACCACATGGAGAGAAAGAACCGACTTCTACAGGTTGTCCTGTGACCTCCACATGTGCAGGTGGGGTACAAATGGCCACACACACAAAATAAAACATAACTTATTTCATTTTCCTGTTACTTTTTTTTTTGCGGGGTGGGGGGGTCTCATCTAGCCCAGGCTGGCCTTGAACTTCTGATCCTGCCTCCTCTAATTCCCAAGTACTAGGATTACAGGTATGCAACATCATGCTTGGTTTGAAAACTGTTCACCTTTGTATCTAAAAACTATGACCTTTAACCAGAGTCACCTTTGCTTACACAGTGCTTTGTCATTTTAGAAAATGCTACTAATGGGGGGCTGGAGAGATGGCTCAGAGGTTAAGAGCATTGCCTGCTCTTCCAAAGGTTCTGAGTTCAATTCCCAGCAACCACATGGTGGCTCACAACCATCTGTAATGAGGTCTGGTGCCCTCTTCTGGCCTGCAGACATACACACAGACAGAATATTGTATACATAATAAATATTAAAAAAAAAAAAGAAAATGCTACTAATGGTTTTAATGTCTACAGCAAAATTGAAACCCTCAGCTGGCTAGATTCAACATCTGACTTCCACTCCAAAGTGACTCTCTCCCTACAGCACTCTCGCTCCACCACAGCTTTTGGCTAGTTTCTTCCTGCGAACACCAGCTCTGTGCTATCCTGACTCAGCACAAAGCCCAAGAGGACGCCACGTGGTTATCAGACAGGCAGGAGTCTTTGGTTCTTTAGTGTGGGATTTTAAATCCCTAAAAAGCACACCGTCAAGAATGAACAGCTTCTAACTGGCACATGACTTTGAGAAAGAAACCTTGCAAATCTCTCAATTGGGTAACATGGGACCAATCTCACATTTAAGAGCCTGCAGAGAAGACAGGAGTACTTTCTGCTAGGTAGCAAGTTATTAAAAATGAATAGCCTGAACATCTGTCCACTACTTGTTTCCTCAGGGACAGGACTGTGGCAAGTCAGCCTTTCTGAGTCTCCTTATCAATAAACAACCTCATGTTTTTACGACTGGTAAGAAACCCTGGAACAGCAAGCTATGTAAAGTGCTCAGCAGATGCTGATCCACAGAGCTCAATGAAATAATCCGCAGTTTGTCTTTGCTTCCAATAGTCTGGTAAAACCTCTCTCCTTACAGATGCTTGTGAGGGAAGAACGCAAAGCTTCCTTTCCATCCTTAGAACCCAGAGAGCCTCGCCTTTGACGTCCAGTACCAGTGGGACTGTGCCAGTAAGTTAGTGGAGTGTAAACAGAACATTCTTCTTCCCATAACAAGAGGGACTTCATGAGTAGATTAAACCTTAAACCTCCCCTCATCAATACACACACACACACCTACAGTTTTCAGTCAACCTTTCCTGAAAAGACAATTTTTTTAAGCTATAGAGCCAAAGTGTGACAATTTTGATCAGATTTTTTGTTAGTGTGGCAGATCTGTTTAAAAACAAAACCAGAACTATATATATAAAAAAATCCGGCGCCTAAGCCAGCATACTCAGGGGCTGTGACTCAGGGCTGTTTCACAACTTCAGAGCGGTGAAGTGGACGACAACGTCACATAATTGACCTTGTTTGTTAGATGCTTCTCCAGCTGACAGCAGCCACCCAAGGCTTTCCAAAAATGTTCCTAGCAGCCCCGTGTGGTGGTGTTCACCTTTAGTACCAGAACTTCCTAGACAAGGGCAGGCAGATCTTTGGGAGTTCAAGGCCAGTCTGGTCTACACATCAAGTTCAGCTATGCAGTGAGACCCTGTTTTAAAAAAAGTTACCAGCAGGCAGTAAGAACAAGAGCAAACATCTGACGACTGGAGATGGGCATATTTATGGGCACCCAACAAGCAGATTCTTAGGCTTGTGGTCCCATTGAAGAGGGCTGGATATGATACAATGCATTGTTGCAGGAGTCACTCATTAAGGATGGGGGGGTACAGTTCAGTGGTGTGTACCTAGCTAGTATGTATACGGTCCTGAGTTCAGACTTCAATACCACAAAATCAAACAAACACCAATTTAATAGCCGGAAATGGCGCTTGCCTGTAATCCCAGCCCTCTTAGGATACTGAAGAGGGATCCCGAGTTCTGAGGGCAGCCTGGACCCTTCAGTGAAACTAGTCTCAAGACCATTATCAGGACTCTGGGGACGGCTAGGTAACAAGCGAGCACAGGTCTTGAGTTGGAGTCCCAGAACCCACAGAAAAGCTGGATGTGTGGGCCATTGAGATGATTCAATGGGTAAGGGCACTTGCTATACAAGCCTGACAACCTGAGTTCAATCCTCAGAACCCAAGGAAGTAGAGGATTAACTCCTGAAAGTTCTCCTGACTTCCATTCTACACATGTCAAACCCGCATAAAATAATACTAAATAGAATATATGTATTTTTTTAAAGCTTATTTGGCCGGGTAAGTAATCCAGCACCGGGGAGCTGGAGAAGGGCAGACTGGCCAGCCAGTCCAGCCTTAACTGGTGAGCTTCAGGCCACTAGAGACCCTGTCACAAGGGAGGTGGCCACAGTCTGATGAAAAACAAACTTGTCCTCTGGCCTCCACATAAATGTTCCCTCCAGGATCATGACAATAAATACACACTATTTGCTCCTTCCCAGGGGGAGCAGCGAGTCGCTCAGGTCCCCCTCGGAAGACTGCAACCTGGACTCAGATACGCCAGACGCTAAGAAGCAAGCCTCTCCCAAACTTAAAAATGGTTTGTTAAAGCTAGATCCCTGGACCACAGGGTCAACTCTCCGGACAAAAGCCTGGATTCGTTTTATAAACAAGCATCCTAGATAAGTCGGAAATAAATGCCAAGCTCAAAGGGACAACCTGTGACTCCAGGTTCTCCCCAGCTTTCGTGCTTTCCGCCAGATGCCCTGAAGGAGACCCAAGGTCACCACAGATGGCTATGAGTAAACTGGCGATCTCGATGCCAGCTCCGGGTTTCAGGAGAAAAAGAGGCGGCAGAAGAGCCCCGGCGATAGGAATGCCGCCGCGGGAAGGGCCATGATGGTCACCGTGATCCCTCACACCGGCTTCCCCCAGGCAAGCCAATGACGGCGCGGGGAGCGGAAACGAGAGGACAGAGGACGAGAGTGGGCACGAGGAGGCCCGTTAGGCCCGATCGGGTACTCGAGCTGCCCAGAACGAGCTCACCTTCCTCCTACCCTGAATACCCGCTCCGCAGACGCCGGCTTCTCGTCTCCGGTCTCTCGCGGGAAGACGCGGCGCAGCACCCAGTCCTAGAAGGTAGACGCGGCCCCCCTCGCCTGACGGCGTGACGCTGCCCGGCACGTCGCCGCCGTCGGCGTGCGTGCCCACTTCCAAGATGGCGGCGACGGCAGCAGTGTCTGGCGTCCTCGGCCGGGTAGGCTGGAGGCTCCTGCAGCTGCGGTGCCTGCCCGGTGAGGTGACAACTGAGGCCGGGCGCGGGGGAGAGCGGGGAAGGAGAAGCTGCGCGAGCCTGGGCTTGGCATAGGGCGAGAAAGGCCATGGTGGGGGATAGCAAGGTAAAGGTGAAGGGCATCAGCGTGGAGCCCCTGGAGTCTCGAGTTGGGGAAAAAACAAAACCACTTAGTGGGTTTCGATCTCCTGACTGGAGCTGTGAGGGGCAAAAGCAACGGAGCAGGCCTGTCACCCCGGTTCCCCAGAGGTAATGGAGCTTCAGAGAGGGCTCGGTGTACCCAAGGTCACCGAGCTCGTCCGTTGCAGACGTGTTCTCAGTTCCGTTGCCATGGGCACTGGGCCAGCCTCGCTGGAGGGACAGATGGAACAGAGAACGTCCAGCCCGGTCTTTCCCCAGAGTCAGTCATTGCCACACCACGTCACTAAGTTGGTGACATTCTCTTACTATCATTGCTGCCGAATGTTCAGTATTTTTACTTCCACGTTAATCCAGACTTTTACTTTAAAAAGAAAACTTTGGACATTGTTATTAAGTGAAAAAGCAAAAATCACTGTCCATAAATAGAATATTTCCACACTAACACATTAACATAAGTATGCAACTAAAATTTCCGAGCTGCAGAGATTTCACAGCCATACTTTGGGAAACCCCTCACTTCATATTTTGTGGGTATTTGCTCTATTTTCTGTGCATATAACAAAATGCTGATTTTATGCATGGTGTTCTATGTTTCTTTCCATATTATTGTTTTCAGTGACTTCCTTTTTGTCAATTTTATCCTAAGTTTCAGACAAGGTATGTTTAGTAAAAATAATACCAGGGTCCAAGAAACTCAATCTTGGGTATTTAATCAAGAAATTGTGTCCACAAAACATTGAAGTGTATTCGCAGCACCTTTATAATGGTTGGACCCTGAAAAGCCAAACATTCCTCTTTTGTAGTTGCTGGGAATTGAACTCAGGACCTCTGGAAGTGCAGCCAGTACCCTTAACCTCTCAGCCATCTCTCCAACCCCGTGCTTTTCCTTCTTATTACAATTTTCTTTTTAAAATATGTGTAGTCCTGTCTCAATCTGAGCTATTTGGAAGACTGTCTCAAAATAATATAAGCTGATCTTTTGATATTTTGTGTGTACATGTTTAAAACAGGGTTTAACGAAGAGATTTTAATGTAGACTTGAGCACTAGGGTTAAGAGAAAAGAGGCACTCAAAAGAAAGACAGATCCAGGAACATGGGTTTTCAAAGAGTCACAGAAAGTAAAACATTCCCAAGTGTTCTTGTAGACTTCTCAAAGAGTTGCATAGGATGATCTTTTTAAAATATACTGATCTGGGAAGGTAGAGAGATGGCCCAGCAATTGAGAGTTCATACTGCTCTTGAGAAGGACCCAAGTTGGATTCCCAGCACACATGTTGGACAGCTCACAACCACCTGTAACTCCAGCTCCAGGGCATCTCATGCCTTCTTCATCCCCACACACAAACTGACACCAATGTGTGTATATATATATATATATATATATATATATATATATTTATTTTTTTTTAAAAAACTAAATAATGTCCTGGAGAGAAGGCTCAGTGGTTAAGAGCACTGGCAGGTCTTCCAGAGGACACAAGTTCAGTTTCTACCAATCATAGATCCAATATTCTCTTTTGGCCTCCATGGACACAGGCATTCACATGGTGCAGATACACACATGCAGGCAAAAGACTCATTAAAAAAAAAAAGTAAGACGTCTTTGAAAAAATACTAAGCAGGGCTTGGGAAATGGCTCATCATTAAGAGTGTGTGCTGTTTTTGCAGATACCCAGGGCTCACTTCCCAACCCCCTCTTCTCTCCTTGTGGTCATCAGGCAGACATGGGATACATATACATAGATGCAGGCAAAACACTCATACACATGAATAAATCTTTAAAAATTAGCCAAACGGTGGTGGTGCACACCTTTAATCCAAGCTAGTCTCTAAATTTGAGGTCAGCCTGGTTTACAGAGTGAATGCCAGGACATTCAGGTACACAGAGATACCCTGTCTTGACAAACAAACAAACAAAATTTTAAAATATATATGAAACAAAAGAAACTTCAGAGAAAAACATTAGAACATGTAGATTAAAGAAATCCAAGTACAAGCAAAAACTAACCTAGGATGTGAGTTTCAGAACAGAGGTATGGGAGCTGAAAAGGTGAGAGGGAATTTTCTGGGGTGATAGTAATGTCTACATAGGATTCATGTTATACAGGTGTATTTCTTTACATCGCTCACAGAATGATATATTTAAGATTTGTATATTTCATCATATATAAACAGTTCATAAAGGGACAGTAATCAGTGAGCTCGAGTAATACATGGACTGAAATGTTGGAGATGCAGAACCCTTGAGATCTGCACTAAATAATCAGAAATATGCTGGTGAAGAGCATATCTGTAGAAACTGGAGTGGATATCCAGATGTTCGCAATTCCTTCAGCTTGTATTCTGATGATAAAGTGTTGAGGAAGAAAAAATTAGTAAGGATTTTTACACAGGAGACACTGCTGATATTTCCTAAAGTAAGTTAGAGTGCTTGAGTGTGAGAACCAGAATTCTGGTCTTTAGAACCCACATAAAACACACATGTGGTGGTACATGCCTTTAATCTAGCACTAAGGAGTCAGAGAGGCATATTTCTGGGTGTTTGAGGCCAGCTTGGTCTCCATAGTGAGTTCAGGCTAGCCTGGTCTTCATACTGAGTGTCATTCTAGTCAGGACTCCATAGTGAGATCTTGTCTCAGAAACAAAACAAACAGAAAAATAAAAACTGAAAGAAAGAAAAGAAGCCCGGAGGTGGAGACCGGAGATCTCTAGTTCAAGCAGGCCAGCAAGACTAACCATATCAGTAAGCTCTGATTTTGTTGCAGAGACCCTATCAATCAATAAAGTGGAAGAAGAGATTGAGAATGATTCCCAAAACTGACCTCAAGCCTCCACATACTTGTGCATGCTCACCTATGTACGTACAAACAAGCACATGCACACAATACACACAAACATGCACACGCATACAATATACAAAAACATGATAAAGAAGGAAAAGAAATGCCATGTAAACACTTGGAATGTAGGCTTGTTATGTACATAGGTGTAGCATTTCATGTTTGAAGGGTACCTTAACATTGCCACCGAACAAGTTGAGATTAACACTCTTAATCTGTGGGGTTTTAAAAGCTGAATATTATGGAGCCAGCAAGATGGTTCAAACCTGGCAACCTGAGTTCCATTCCCAGAATGGATGTAAGGGTTAAAAAAGAAAGCCAACTCCACAAAGGAACCCTCTGAGCTCTAAGCGTGTGTCATTGAATGACTATCCATGTATGTCATGCACACACAGTAATAATTAAGACAATTATTTTAGTCTGTATACTGAGGGAAATGTTTTATAGAGCCATATAGCTGACCGGTGCTACAGACAGGCCAGTGAGACAGCTAGGTCTTCGGTTAACTGATTTACGTGTCTCAAGGCTTCTGTTTACAAGGTGTCTGTTGGGGACTCAACACTGGAATGAGTGCCTGCAGAGCGTTCCTACCGTGTACTTCCTCCTCACTTTTATCACCACTCTGGGTCTCAGACGGTGCTCCACGGTGAATGTCCCTGAACAACAGTCTTGTTTCTGTTTCAGTGGTCCGCTGCCAATCACCTCTGATGCCGCGTGCCCTCCACACTTCTGTGGGCTTGAGGTCTTCAGAAGAGCAGAAGCGGCAGCCTCCTCAGTCTTTTTCTCAGCAGCATTCTGAGACACCAGGGCCAGAAACACCCGGCTCAGAGTTTCCTCGTCAGCCCCCCAGGTAAGCATTAGTGTCCGGATCTACTCATTGCTGGCCACTTGGCATGCTTCAGAATGCAGCTTCCTCCTCACCAGCCCCTCCTTCTTCTTTCTATTCCCCTTCCCTCTTTCCTTTCTGGTAAGGTCTTGTGGAACTGGCGGGTCTTTAACTCTGCACCCCAGGCTGGTAGCCCTGATGGCCTCGAGCTCTGGGAATCCTCCAGCCCCAGTCTCCAAAGTGCTGGGATTGCAGGAGTCAGCTACTGTGCTTCGCTGTTTTCTGTTGTTTTTAGAAAATCTAAACACAGTGGAGAATACTTGAAGTCATACACAGAGATAACTCGTCTGACATAAAATTGCCTTTTAGAAGTTTCTATAAGCATTTTTTTTCTTTTAAGATGAGGTCTCTGTAGCCTAGGCAGATTGAGTTCAGCGATCTTCTGACTGAGTTTCCCAAGTACTAGGATTATAGATGTATGTATGCCTGTTCAACAGTAGATTCTTAGTGTCTTTTCACAGTTTGTGTTAAAAATAACATAGTAGTGGTATAACGTTCTGGTAATGAATGAACCAAAATGTATTTAGCCTGTCTTATGACTATTTAGACTCCATTGTTTGATAGGAGACATAATATGAAGAAACATGTATATCCTCTCTGTAGAGATGGGAACTTTGAAGAAGTAATCCCAATGACTAAAGTGTCTTAGTTAGGGTTTCTATTGTTATAAGAAAACACCATGAGCAAAAGCAAGTTGGGGGGTTTATTTGGCTTATACTTCCACGTCGTAGTCTATCATGGAAGGAAGTCCTACTCCAGCAGGGCAGGATCGTGGAGGCAGGAGCTGATGGCAGAGGCCATGTAGGAGTGTTTGCTTACTGGCTTGCTCCTCGTGGCTTGCTCAGCCTTGTTCATTATAGAATCCAGGATCACCAGCCCAGGGATGGCACCACCCACAGTGGGCTAGGCCCTCCCCCATCAATCAGTAGTTAAGAAAATGGCTTCCTACAGCTAGAACTTCTGAAGGCATTTCCTCAATTGAGGTCGTGTGTGTCCGTCTGTCGTCGTGGCCCCCCCCCCCCCCCCCCCCCCCCCCCCCCCCCCCCCCCCCCCCCCCCCGCGCGCGCGCTCTAGCTTGTATCAAGTTGACATAAAACTGGCCAGCACTGGAGTCTGGAGGAGGATCACAGGTTCAAGGCTTGCCTGGGATACAGAACTGTTAGGAGCATAGAGGCAAAAGATAAACACATTTAAAATTTCA
Organism: Microtus oregoni; assembly: GCF_018167655.1. Classification (NCBI taxonomy): domain Eukaryota; kingdom Metazoa; phylum Chordata; class Mammalia; order Rodentia; family Cricetidae; genus Microtus; species Microtus oregoni. The sequence goes on along the minus strand of NW_024543063.1, from coordinate 56,763,426 downwards.
TTGCCTGTGTAGGGCAGACTTAGCTTTTACAAGGTAATAATAACTACATTTCCATTAGATATGGGTTTTTTGTTTGTTTGTTTGGTTGGTTGGTTGGTTTTGAGACAGGGTCTCTCTGTGTAGTTCTGACCGTCCTAGAACTGGTTATATAGAGCAGGCTGGCCTCAAATTCACAGAGATCCTCCTGCCTCTGTCTCCCGAGTGCATCTACAGCAGATCTGTTTTTCTTGTTAATCCTGCCACTGAAAATTGAACTTTCCACAATAGAGGATTAGAGTGTTCAATTTTCCTACCAAGTTTTGTTTGCTTGTTTTGAGACAAGGTCACTATGTAACCCTGGCTGAGCTGGAACTCTCCTTGTAGACTATGCTGGCCTACAACTCACAGAGATCCCCTACCTCTGCCTTCCTGAGTGCTAAAGGTATGTATGTCCATGCCTAGCCAAGTTTTACTAGTTTTTGTAAAGTACTTTATTTTTTATTTTATTTTATTTTGGTTTCTTGAGACAGAGTTTCTCTGTATAACAGCCCCAACTGTCCTGGAACTAGCTCTTGTAGACCAGGCTGGCCTCGAACTCAGAGATCCACCTGTCTCTGCCTCCCAAGTGCTGGAACTACCACTGCCTGGCTTTTTTTTTTTAATTTATTTATTTATTATTTATACAGTGATCTGTCTGCAGGCCAGAAGAGGGAACCAGATCAAACTACAGATGGTTGTGAGCCACCATATGGTTGCTGGGAATTGAACTCAGGTCCTCTGGAAGAGCAGCCAGTGCTCTTAACCTCTGAGCCATCTCTCCAGCCCCACCACCGCCTGGCTTTTAAAGTACTCTTTTAAAAAAAATTGTGTGTGTTGTGTGTCTGTTGTGGTATGTACACATGGGTGGGTACTGATGCCAAAAAGTGTGTGTGTCTGTCTGTGTCTGTTTGCCTTTTGTGGTATGTGCACATGGGTGCCAAAAAGGCCAGAACTGGGCATCAGACCCCCTAGTGCAGTGGTTCTCAGCCTTCCTAATGCTGTGACCCTTTAATACAGTTCCTCATGTTGTGGTGACCCCCAACCATAAAATTACTTTCATTACTATTTAGTAACTGTAATTTTGCTGCTGTTATTAATCATAATGTAAATATCTGTGTTTTCTGATGGTCTTAAGCCACCCCTGTGAAAGGGTCTCTCAGCCCTCAAAGGGTTGAGACCCACAGATGGAGAACTGCTGCTCTAGAGCTAAGTTACTGACAGTTGTGAGCTGCCCAGTGTGGGTTCTGGGAACCGAGCTCAGAAGCAGTAGTCAGTGCTCTTAACTGCTGAGATATTTTCCAGCCCTGTTATTTGATTGATCGATTGATTGATGATTGAGTGATTGATTTGAGACCCTGTCTCAAAACCAACCAAACAAACAAACAAAAAACCCATATCTAATGGAAATGTAGTTATTATTACCTTATAAAAGCTAAGTCTGCTCTACACAGGCAATGAAATTTTAAACGTGTTTATCTTTTACCTGAGACTGGCCTTAAACTCCAGGACTTCCTCCTGTCTCAACCTGCCATGTGCTGGGATTGCTGGCAGATATCTAGCTAAATACTTGCAACTCAATATTTTTTGAGGATTTATACCTATAAATAAAATAACCATTTTTCTTACTTTTTTGGAGTAACAGCCCAGTACAGACAGAAGAAAACCCTTTAAACACCATGTTGTAGCAGGAGTGGCCAACCTATGACTCTACAATGACTATGTCATCTATCAATATGTTTAGCCAGAGCCATAGCTCTCCTGGGGCATAGGTAGCCTATGGGCCCAGGTTGGACCCACTTGTCTAAGGATGATAAGCAGAAACCTAGGCTGGGACAGGGCCATTGTCTTCTTATCATAAAAACTCAAATTCCTGGACACTTTCTTCCTGTGGGAGGAGGGCAAGGATGATAGGATTTGAACCTTGTTGGTATTAAAACATCCATACTAAGCAGAAGTAAAGCCCCTCCTAACATGCCTATAGGAGACCCATCCTTTCTTTCCTGCTGGGCTCGTTCTGATGCCAGGCTGTAGACAGTGAGATGATGTGTGCTGGGCTCTGTATCAGGTACACAGACCAGAGTGGAGAGGAGGAAGAGGACCACGAGAGTGAGGAGCAGCTACAGCATCGCATCTTGACAGCAGCCCTGGAGTTTGTGCCTGCGCATGGCTGGACTGCAGAGGCCATTGCGGAAGGAGCCCAGGTGGGTAGAGGTGAGGTGGGGCAGCAGACCCAGGTGAACCCAGAGTCAGAACCACAGACGTTCTGCTTTCTTCCAGTCTTTGCTCATAGCTTCACAGTCACAGGATTGTCTGGGTTATCTTTGACTTTCTTCCCCATAGGATAGAAATGGCTTGCTATGTAGTACAGGCTGGCCTGGAACTCGCATAGATATATATAGATAGAAGTTAGAGGAGGAGGGTCTTGTCTTCTGTGATGTGGGTCTCAGTGATTGAATTCAGGTGGTCCAGCCTTGACAACCTGGGGCCTTTCTGTGCTAAGCCATCTTGATAGCTCCTATTTTTTCTTTTCTTTTCTTTTTTTTTTTTAAATTTAGAGACAGGGTCTTACTGTGTAGCCTGGGCCAGTCTGGAACTCACTAAGTAGACAAGGCCAGCCTCAGACTTGCAGTGGCCCTGTTGACTCTGCCTCCAAAATACTAGGATTGCATAATTAAGCAATGCAGCATAAACAAATGTAACACACCTTTACATAGTTAAAGTAATATTCTGCAGCATAAACAAATGTAGCACATCTTTACGTGGTTAAAGTAATATTCTGCAGATAAACAAATGTAACACACCTTTACGTAGTTAAAGTAACATTCTGCAGCATAAACAAATGTAACACATCTTTGCCTAGTTAAAATAATATTCCACAGCATTTCCTTCATTACATCTGAATATAATTCTTTTTTTTAATATTTATTTATTATGTATACAATATTCTGTCTGTGTGTATGTCTGCAGGCCAGAAGAGGGCACCAGACCCCATTACAGATGGTTGTGAGCCACCATGTGTTTGCTGGGAATTGAACTCAGGACCTTTGGAAGAGCAGGCAATGCTCTTAACCTCTGAGCCATCTCTCCAGCCCCTGAATATAATTCTTTTGTATATACTTAACAGAATTTCTTTATCCATCCATCTGGTAATGGGCATATCAGGACTAGATCCATATCCTGACTACTGAGAGTAATATAGCGATAAACATAAATGTGTGATTTTTCTCTGTGAACACTAACTTAGACTCCTTGAGGTATACACCATTGTGTAGTATAGCTAGATCACATGGTAGTTCCTTTTTAGTATTTTGGGAACTTCCATACTTATTTCCACAGTGCCTATACTAGTTTACATTGCCACCAGCAGTGTCTGAAGTTCCACCGTCTTTATCGACTCATGCCTGTAATCCCAGGTCTTGAGAGGCAAAGGCAGGGATATCACCACAAGGTTGAGGCCCGTGAACTACACAGTTCCAGGCCAGCTACAGTTTCATAGTGAAGTCCTCTCCAAATTTCTCTTGCATGTCCTTGACATCATTTCTTGTCACTTGTTTTCTTGAAGCTAGCCATCTTGACCAGGGTAGGGTGGACTCTCAAAGCAATTTTTTGTTTGTTTGTTTTTAAAGTAGTCTGATGTTGGCTAGACTGGCCTCAGAGTTGTATATATCTGAGGTTGGCCTTGAACTCCAAACTACTGACTGATCTTCCTACATTCATCTTCCAAGAACTCAGATTGTAGATTGTGCATGCCCAGCCCTCAAAGCAGTTTTAAATAAAAATTTATTATTATTATTATTATGAGAGTGAGTATGTGTGTGTGTATGTGTATATATGTCACTTGGAGGGCATTGGATCTCTTGGAGCCAGAGGCAGAGGAGATTGTGAGCCGAGCAGTGTGGGTGCTAGGAACTGAACTGGAGAAAAGAGCAAGCTCTCTTAACCACTAGGCATCTCCCCAGCCCTCAAAACTTCTCCGGTAGTTAAGAATATTTTTCAAGTATTTATTGATTGTCTGTGTTTTTCTCATGAGGACTTTGTATTCAGTTCATTAATGTATTTACTGATTGCATGGTTTGTTTTTTGTTTAATTTTGGGGGGGTTGTTTCATTTCGTCTTGTTTGTGCCGGCTTTGTGTTTATTGCCACAGCTGCACCCAGGCCCCGCAGAGGGGTTCTGCGGACTTGCTACCTATCTCCAGCTTCTTGCCTGGGAGCCTTGGTGCATGGCGCCTTGTCTTTCTGTCCTAGCTTCTGATGTTTGAGAGCACAGAATACATACCTTCTCGAGCCCAGGTCCAGAGGCTTGTCCTTGAAGAATTTAAGGTTTTCTTTCTCCTCTGCCTTGCGTGCTGGGATTGAGGGTCTGTGCTACCACACCCTGATCATCCAGACTGTAGTTGATGACTGCGACAGATTTGCAGGCAACTTAGAGTTTGATGAGCCAGGATTTTTTGCCGTTTGTCACGTCATCTTAGTGACATGTAGCTGTGACAGCCCTATCTTCCGATGTCCCAGCATTTCATCAGCGCCTCCTTGCCAAGAAGGCACCAGTCCCTCCTCGTAGCCATGGCTGAATTGGCGGTAGTGTTACTGCCCACTCTGAGTGAAGGAGCTGGAGTTCTTTAGAGATGCTAAGTATTATCGGTTGCATGTCTTTAGCAAAGATTTCCTCGCAGACTGTCTCTTCACTCTGATGATTGTTTCCTTTGCTATACCAAGGCTTTTTAATTTGATAGAATCCTGTCTGTCAATTGTCTGATTGTCTCCTGTGTTGTTGGACCTTTTTAGAAAGTCCTTGCCTATGTCTGTGTGTCGAAGTGCCTTGTCTGTCTTCAATACCCAGTAAACATTATTCACTGTCCTGGACAGATGAAGCTGTATAGTAGTAAACTTTAAGGTGGATACATAGCTCCAGAGATTGGTCCATCCGCTGGCCTTAGGCTTAATGTTGTTAAGTTTGACAGCTGTTCTGATTCTATGCAGAAACTAGGGGCAGGGATATACTTCTTCCCGCGCTTCACTATCTGGGCCTAGCATTTTGTCTTCTGTACTGTTTGGTTTGTTTCCATCCATCCCTCCTCCAGGCTGGAGGTATCGAGCCTGTATAATGGTTCTGCACCAGAGGAGCAAGGAGGACTGCAGATGGCTGTTTGAGTATTGTAGCGTGTGTGGATGTGAGTGTATGCAAGAGCATAAAGCGCAGAGAATCCCACTTTATGTGGTGCCTTACACCGCTAACCCCAGCATGTGGGACTTTGAGGCAGGAGGACTGCTGCAAGTTTGAGGGCTGCCTGGGCTATGTATTGAGAGCCCATCAAGAGAAGGGCTAGAGAGGAAGGGAGGGTATGGGAGTAGCTCTGGGTTAGAGCATCTCGGTACTGGAGAGAGAACAAAAGATATCCTCCACAGCTAGCAATCAGCTATTATAGTGATTGCTATTGGGGTCCTGCGTCAGAAGTCAGAGGGAAGGGGCTGTGACACTGAGGAAGTAGAGAAGACTGTGTCAAGCACAGAAGCAGGATGGAGGTTGAGCATGGGGGAAAAATGAAGCACAAGAGATGGTGGAGATAATAGAAGGCGGCAGGCAAAATCAAAACCATGAGATTCCTAAGGCAAGAGTTGCAAGATCTGGAAAACGGGTGGAAGGACTGGCCTTACACATTATTGGAGAAGATAGCGTTGCGTTATCCCCCCCCCCCGTGTGTGTGTGTGTGAGAGAGAGAAAGAGAGAGACATGGTCTCTCCATATAGCCTGACTATCCTGGAATTCATTATGTAGACTAGAATAGTCTCAAACTCACTGGGTTTAGTTTCTAAACATTAAGGGAATTCCCACAGAATGGCTTTTGATTTCTTTTCAGAGTACATGTGATAGCTTGGGGAACATAAGGTTGGTAAGGAATAGGAGGAAGCAGAAATTTCTGGGGGAGGGAACAAATTGATAGAGATTTCACAAATGAGAGAGAAATTAATAGGATTGTTTGGAAAAATTGAACGAAACGGTACCCTCTGTTAACTGGCTTTTCCTCTTACCTTCTTTCATACCGAGTACATGATAACCATAGACTGCCGACTCAGTTTGTGGGTGAAAACTGTAAGCTTCAGTTTCCTGGTTTGTGAACTATAGCCACAACCTGTCCCGCTAGTACGCGGAGGCGGTGAGATGGCGTGTGTAATGTGTGCAGCGGCCTGCAGTCATTCACGTCAGCACTGCTGCTCTCTCCTTCATGGCCCTGCTCGCCTACAGAAGAGAGGCAGTTCCCCTGCCCTGCAGGAGGAAGTCATAGTAACATACTTTTGTTCCTTTCCTGCTGTCTGTTCCTGTTCCTGTCTCCAGTAGATGCTCAACAGTATGGATCAGGAAAACAAAGGCTGTCTCTGACTTGTTTAGCACCTCAGTGGTTCTAATGGAAAGAAGTGTGTTTAAACATCTGACAGGAGCTTGGGCTGTAGCTTGGTGGCCGAATGCTGGTTTACTGTGCGCAGACCCTAGGTTTGATCCCCACCCTACAAAAGTAATTGAATGATTGAAAGACAGAACCTATCAGGCCCACTGTGCTGGAGCTCTGGGTGAAGGGAGCATGTCAGGAAGAGAGTATTCTCTCTGAGCAGAGTTGGCTAGAGCCCCGGGTTCAGTGCTACAGCTCAGCTCTAACTGGCCTATGATAGAAAGGGGTATTTTGACCCTTGTAATGAAGGAAAGTCCAGAAGGAGCCTGGTCCAGTGTCACAGTCGGTGTTACTATGATGTGTTCACCAGGGGGGATCATCGCATGGTTTTTTTTGGGCTCCTTTGCAGCAGGCTCCCATGCGGGCTGAAGTGGAGCAGCAGTCCAGTAGAAAGAGGACTGTCCCTCCCGTGATGCTTAGTTTTTAGTTGCCAACTTTCCACAACCTAGAGTCACCTGAGAATCCTTGACTGAGAAATTGATCTAAATCAGGTTGGCCTGTGGGCATGCCTCTGGGGGATTGTCTGGATTATTAATTGAGGTGAATGTGAACGGCACCATTTCATGAGATGAGCTCTTCACTGTAAGTGCAGAGAAAGCTCTCTGGGCACTAAGCAACATCAAACAAGCAACTAGAGTGGGTAGACCTGTCTCTCTCTGCTCTAGACTGTAGATGTGAAAAGACTAGCTACTTGAGTTCTTGTATATAAAACCTGGAATAGGAAGCCAAATAAACTCTTTCTTCCCATGTTGCTCTGGGTTTTTTTGTTTTGTTTGTTTGATTGTTTTGTTTTTTGTTTTTTTTTTTGGTTTTTTCGAGACGGGGTTTTATCTGTGGTTTTGGAGCCTGTCCTGGAACTAACTCTTGTAGACCAGGCTGGTCTCGAACTCACAGAGATCCGCCTGCCTCTGCCTCCCGAGTGCTGGGATTAAAGGCGTGCGCCACCACCGCCCGGCTTGATTGGTTTTTTTAAATATTTATTTATTATGTATACAATATTCTATCTGCATGTATGCCTAAAGAGGGCACCAAACCTCATTACAGATGGTTGTGAGCCACCATGTGGTTGCTGGGAATTGAACTCAGGACCTTCGGAAGAGCAGGCAATGCTCTTAACTGCTGAGCCATCTCTCCAGCCTCCATGTTTGATTGTTTTTTACAGACAGCGTTTCTCTGTGTAACCCAGCCTGCCCTGGAACTTGATCTGTAGACCAGGCTGGCCTCAAACTCAGAGACCCGCCTGTCTTTGCCTCCAGAGTGCTGGGGTATTGTCACAGCAACAAAAATGAAACTAGAACCTTTCCATACTAAGCAAAATTCCTAAGGTAGATTCCTGATTTCTGTATTTGGTCATGCACCCACCTCCCCCGCCCCCCCCCCTCCCCCAGCCAGGCACTGAACTCCAGCATGCAAGCCTGGAGCCATGCCATGCATAAACTAAAGGGCTCGGTGGACCAGTGCTGGTCCCTAAAATCACATGAGCTCAGAGCGAGAGCCAGGGGTCTCCGCTGAAAATGCAGTCCCTGTTAAGGAAAGAGGTGTTGTGATAATTGTGCTTTCAGCCCCAATATGCTTACTCACTTTTTCTGCTGTCTCTCCTATAGTCCTTGGGTCTCTCCAGCGCAGCAGCCAGCATGTTTGGGAGTGACGGCAGTGAGCTGATTCTGCACTTTGTTACCCAGTGCAATGCTCGCCTTACCCACATACTGGAAGAGGAGCAGAAGCTGGTGCAGTTGGGCCAGGCAGAGTAAGTCGCAGCATGGAGTGGGCCTCTTGCCCTAGCAATTGTCCCCCAGGATGCGGATACAAGAAACACCAAGAGAGCAGTGCTAATACCCTGCAGCTTAGATGGGTCTGCAATCAGCAGCCTGAGTGACAGTTTTCCTCAGGCGCTGCTGGGACTGAGTAGGCAGTGTTGCCCCTGCTTTTGAGCTAGTGACATACTGTTTTCTTTCCCTCTTCCAGGAAGAGGAAGACAGACCAGTTCCTGAGGGATGCAGTGGAAACCAGACTGAGAATGCTGATCCCCTACATTGAGCACTGGCCCCGGGTACACAGTCCATGTTAAAGTTCCAGAGCAACAGTAATGATATCCCACCCCCACCCCCTCACCATGTACACTGCTGAGAAGCTAGTTCATGAGTCTTTACCATAGGGCCAGGAAAGCCTAGCACACTTGGCAGAGCTCGGTTACTGCTAGGGCGCACCATAGGGAGCGACTTCAAGATCCTGGACCTGTGAGTGGCCATGCATACTAGTTCATATCACAGGTAGACCCAGTAGCCTGAGTGTGCCATCAGGTCTTCAAGGAGGAGCAGTCTTCCTTGAGCAAGGTCAGAACAGTCAGGAGCTTGTATCAGCCATCTTTACTCATTGAGTGTTGTCGTGTTTCAGGTCTTGAGTACTAGGCTTCTTGGTGTATTGCTAGGGTAATGCTTGCCAAAGGAGTATTCATTCCAAGGACTGCCTCCATTTTTCTCCTTTCTGAAGCATGTCACAGTGTGGCCTTTTTCTGAGTTAAAAATTACATCAACAACGAGGATGACTCAAGCACCCAGTATCCTATGTCCAGCTGGAAGACTTGAGTGTGTGACCTTGGTCAGCCAGCTGACAGACTTTGACCACCTAGAGCTCATAAAGCCCGAGCAGAGCAGTACTGGGTGTCAGCTGCCTGCCTCAGTCAGCACACTGCTGCCTTCTGGGCCCTTTGCTAGTGAACACTTTCCCGCTAGTGAAGGACCTCTCGCCAGCCCAGAGGATTATAGAGTTGGTAAAGTGTCGAGAGCTTGTTCTGTCGGGCCTGGAGAAGCTGGTATTTGCTATAAGGGAGACTCTCAGATTGGTTCTGGCACTAGTGTCAACTGGGAAGATTTGTTTTTGTGGAAACAGGAATCTACTGTGACTGAATGAGGTACCCTTTCCATCCTTGCTTCCAGGACTCTTGTACATGAGTGACCCCTTCAGCTGTCAGTATTCCCAGTTTCAAATGTTGGCCCGGAGACTCTAATTAGGTCTTCTTAGGACAAAACCATGCCCCTGGCCCCATCACCTCTAGTCAGGGTTTCTTGCTGCTACATCCACCCATAATGGGTTTCAAAGAGCAAGAACTAGACTGTCCTCTGTGACACCCCCCCCCCCATGTGAGTCCTGTGTGTGCTGCCATTTCCTGCATGCAGTACCTCCTCTGTCATTTGTTCTTCAGGCCCTCAGCATCCTCCTGCTTCCTCACAACATCCCGCCCAGCCTGAACTTGCTCACCACCATGGTGGATGACATGTGGCACTATGCTGGGGACCAGTCCACTGATGTGAGTATTTTCTGTAGGCCCATAGCTTGCTAGCAAAGGCTTGGGCCAGGTGTTTCTTGAAGTTTGTGAAATTTCTTTGATGAAAAGTCTGGAAGGGCAGCAGTGTTATTCCCATCTCAGGAAGAAAGGTCTTTGATGAGCCAGAGTGACATGTGGATCATTGTCATCTGGTGACCAGCATTTGAGCATGAACCATTGACTCTCCCTCCCACTTGTGGAGGGGGCACAGACCTTGGGGCCTTATGACAGGGCTGCTCTATCATAACCATTTCCCCTCAGTCTCCTGAGACATAGATTCTGCATCAGATTCCCCCGTGTCTTCATTTGCTGAGACTGACTTTGAGACACTGCTTTTCAAAGAAACTCCTCCCCCATCTTGACCCATTTTGCTGAGAGATCAATAAGCCTCTATAAGGAGGCACCAGGAAGAATATAACTTGTTAAATGCTTCCATATTTCTGGTGGGATATTAAAATATATATACACCTTCATAAAGGAAATTAAAATGTAATAGTACTTTGAAGTCTCAGGGATGGCAAGGTGCACAGATACATCCTCCCTCCATACTTGTAACGAAGTGCTTTAATAAACTTTCTCTGTGTGGGAATATACCACCAACAGAGATGGTGGAAAACAAAATTAGAGAGCAAAGAAATTAAAGGAATAAAGCACTGGGTAGCTGAGCTAGTCCTCTGAAGAGCAATTTCCAGAGCTGGCAGAAGTCACCGGGGACTCGAACTCTCAGCTTCATCCAGATGTTATAACCTGTCCCTGATCCTGCGGCAGCCCTCCCCATGTGGTTTAGTCGTGACTGTTGGATTGTAGACCCTCCCCAGGACTCGGCACTTCACCAGTCAAATCACCTTGGCTGCTGGTTAAATCCTGGTTCCTAGTGTTTAATTCACACTCTCTAACTCTCAGCCTAGGAGGTTGGGACCAGGAGCTTACAGTTTTCATCTCACAGACAGCTTTGATGCCCAGCCAAGTTCAGAGCAGTAGTGGTGTCCAGAGGGCCATGTGTGTCAGTGAGAGAGAGGGGAAATGAGGAGGGAGCCTGGGAGTCCCTGAGGTCTTAAGTGAGAAAAACCCAGGACTTCCTTTGCGCACAGAGCAGTGATTTCCTGCCTGCTGGGTGGGTCTCTCTGCAGTTTAACTGGTACACCCGCCGTGCGGTGCTGGCTGGCATCTACAACACAACAGAGCTGGTGATGATGCAGGACTCCTCCCCGGACTTTGAAGATACTTGGCGTTTCCTGGAAAACCGGATTAATGATGCAATGAACATGGGTCACACAGCTAAGCAGGTAATTGGGGACTGGACATTTGGAAATCCTTTTCAGTAGGCACACCCTGTTGGCCGAAAACCACACGTGATCACCTGGCTGTTCTCTTGCTTCCTGTTCTTAACTGACAGTCCCAAAGGCCTCCCCAAAGAGGCTGGCAGTTTTTTCCTCATGCTAGCCCTTAAAAGTCTACTGTCTGTCAGGTGGTGGTGGTGCACGCCTTTAATTCCAGCACTCAGGCAAAAGCAGGTGGATCTCTGTGAGTTTGAGGCTGTCTGCTCCGTCTGTGCCCGAGTTGTTCGTAGGCTCTTTTCCAGTACATTAATCCATCTTGACTCCACTGTCGGGCTTGTAGGCTTCCTCAGTTGTCCTTTCTGTTTCCCCTTTGAGCTCACTCGGGCTTAACAGAATCTGACCCAGACCCCTCTTAGGTGAAGTCCACTGGAGAAGCACTGGTGCAAGGACTGATGGGTGCAGCGGTCACGGTAAGTCCTGCCCAGTTCACCACTGCCTGCCTCCCACTCCACTCTGGTCCTGGGCTGTTTGTAACATGTCAACCCAAATAGCTTTGGCTTGCAAGCTGCATAAAGCTGATCTTGGTTTAGTCTTGGTATCTTATTCTCAAATGAATACCCCACCCCGTCTTTGCTGGCATCAAGAAACAGTTGCTAGAGCTTGGTTGGAGAGGCAGTACAAACCTGTATTCCATCACTCATTATGCTGAGGCAGGAGGATAAAAAGTTCCAGGCCAGCTTGGCTATATGACAAGCTTTCTCAAAAAAGAAAAAAAAAATCACTTCTGCCTCTGAGTCCCCAGAATGCTTGAATCTGTGTCATAATTGTACCTACTACCTTGAATAACCCAGGGATTCCCATTGTAGCCTTAGAGGTAAGACAAGCCTCACCACTCTCTCTGTTTCTGTCCCTGTGTTAGCTCAAGAACCTAACAGGTCTAAACCAGCGCCGATGAGAGAAAGGGGAACCCACGTACCTGGAAGGAGCAGCAGTACATATGACGGGCTTTGACAAGATGCACCATCCATCAAACAAGATGTTAACGAGAACACAGGGAGGAACTTGGAGTTACGATGATAGCCATGAGGCCGGAAATCACAGTGCACTTGCTCCTGTTCTAATCTGGTATCGGGCCACTTCTTCAGTTCCTAATACCAGACCTGGCCCCCGATGCCTTTCTGCATTGCAACTGTGTGACTGAAAAATGAGACTTAAATCCAAGCTTTCAAGCCACAGAAACTTGGCATGACTCTGCCGTAGTCTCAGGCATCTTGATTATGCCTTGACCTTAGAACTGCTCTCTGGGAGCTGGGCATGGTAACCTATATTCTCACCACTCAGGGGACTGCCACAGCAGGATTGAGAGTTCAAAGCCAGGCTTGTCTCAAACAAAATCTGAGAAAAGTTCTTAGGAGCTCACAGCCAGGGACAGAAACCACCACACAGCAGCAGCTCCTCCCCAGTGCAGGACAGACAGTGTGCTCACAGAGGTATTTGCTACTGACCATTGCTCGTCTGGGTCCCCTCAGAAAGCTGCCTCCCCTGAGACAGGTGCCTTCTGGACAGTCATGCTGAACCTGGCCAGAAATGTGATCCCAGGCCTGGCATCACAGATACCAGAATGTATCACAAGGTCACTAGTGTATTTAGAATCTGTAAAAATAATAAATATGTTTGAAACAATATCCTGTTGTCCAGTTTCCATCTAGACAATGTTAAGTATCCTAGACCCCAGCAGTAGACAGTAGTGTGTGGAAGAGGCCTGAGTTCTGGCCTCGGCACTGCCTTATACCTTCAGGGTCACTGTGACAGCTCTGCATTCTGGACCTAAGTATTCTCTCAGTCAAACAAGGATAAAAACTCTCCCCAGGCCATGAGCTCCCTTGTCTACACTTGGTCTCTAAGGGCAGTCCTTCGCTTTCATAGTCCTCTATGCTGGCTGGGCTTCCTTTACCCCATGGTTAGCACTGTCTTCTGCTTTGTTCTCCTGTTTAAGTCAACTGATGGGGAAAGTCAAGCTTCAGGTTTTGTCTCATAGGCTTTCTGTCGGGCTCTTTCTGTACCTCTGATTTTTTTTTTCTTTTTTTGCCTCTTGCCATCCCATGGAATTACTGCCGTAGCCATTACACTTTATCCTTTTTAGCATCCCTCTCTCTGAGCAGACAAACGTGATTCATAGCTCACTGGGATGGTGTGTGCTATGGAGCAGGCCTCCTCTATCGCAGGAAGAAATGTCACTCGTTTCAGCAAACTCTTCTCTGGTAACTGCTGCCCTGGGTGTAGTTCCCTCGGGGTTCTGTTTAAGGGCCTCTTTTCTCAGTATGAGCAGCTGCCGCTTTTGTGAGGCCCATTTAAACTCCTCAGGTGCAACCACACAGATCTGGAGATGTGGAGAACATTGTATCTTCAGAAGAACATCGGACGAGCAAGAGTAGAAAGGAAGTGTGTGTATCATTGCTGAAGCATACTTTGGGGACCTTTGAGGCATCTCAGTGGGTGAGAGCACTAGCAATCAGGCCTGACATCTTAAGTTCAGTCCCAGGGACCCACCTGGTGGAAGGAGAGGATTGATTCCCACGTTGTCCTTTGATTCTACATACATCATGTGCTGACACCATCGTGTACATACACATACATAGTAAAATACAGCGCTCTAGCTGAATGTGAGTGTGTGTGTGTGTCTGTGTCTGTGTGATAGTACTTCAACTGGCCTGAGAACTTCCTTTGTACAGGATCTAGCTGGTGGAGCACTTCCAGGGGTTCCCCTCTCTCCACCTTCCAGCTGAAAGCACTAAGACTGCAGCGCTGCATTGCTGTGCCCTGCATTGCCGTGCCCTGCTTCCTATGAGCTCTGAGGATTGGAACTTGGGTCCTCATTCTCCCACATAAATCGTTTTACACACTTGGGTCAGCCCTCTTGTTTATCTGTGTGCAACTTCATTTTTAAAAAGGGTTTCCTTGTAATCCTATTCGTTGCATTTTTAATTATTTTTATAATTTTTATTTTTAGAATTATGTTATAGTCACATCATTTCCCCTTTCCCTTTCTTCCCACTCCTTCCATACACCTCTCAAACTCATGTCCTGTCTTGTTAGTTATTGTCACACATACACATTCCTAATACATAAATACAACCTGCTCAGGCCTTATAATATTATTTATATGATCTCAGGGCGTTTGATACTCTATTGGATAACCCACTGCAGGGCCCTTCCCTGAGGTAGGCTATTTCTCCCACTTGCAGCACCCCCGGGTCTATGTAGAATTGAGCTCCCTCCCTCTTCCGTGTTAGAATGTCCATTGGTGTCATTGTTCATGTCTCCTTTAGGCAGTCCTGTTGGTGGGACTTCATCATGTGTGGTGTTTCTAACTTTTCTAGGAGACTTTATCTCATGGCAAACTTAATGTTCCTCTGGCTGTTGCAAGCTTTCCACTCCCTCTTCCACAATGATCCCTGGGCCTCAGATGTTGAATTAGTTGTAGATATAGCAGTTGAGACTGGGCACCCAACAATCTCTTGTTCTCTGCGTTTTTTTTGTTTGTTTGGGGTTTTTTGTTTTGTTTTGTTTTTGTTTTTCGAGAAGGGTTTCTCTGTAGCTTTGGAGCCTGTCCTGGCACTAGCTCTTGTAGACCAGGCTGGCCTAGAACTCACAGAGATCCGCCTGCCTCTGCCTCCCGAGTGCTGGGATTAAAGGCATGCACCACCACCACCACCAGGCTTGTTCTCTGGAGGCCGGAACTCTCCTGGCCTGCGTTGTTCGTTGTGGAAGGTTTTTATTTGTTTTTTGGGGGAGGTTGTTTTGTTTTTTTGTAATGGTCTCCATCTTTTGCAAAGAGAAGTTTCTTTAATGAGGTGAAACCTGCACGAATCTTCACATGGCCCCTCTGAGAACCTTCCGAGCCTTGATCCCTCTTTCAGAAACCAGCAGATGTTCCCTCAAACAAGTGTGTCAAATTTTCAGATTAGTAAGTGAAGCCCTCACACACTAGTCAAATGTCTCCTCACTTCATAAAGTTTCAGAGACTTAGTTCCTTATCGTCATGGTGGGGCGCATGGCGGCATGCATGGTGCTGGAGAAGTAGCTGAAAGCTTTACAAACAGACCCAAGGACAGCAAGCAGAGTTTTTAGAATTATTTATGTATATGGATATTTTGCTTACATGCATGTCTGTGCACCATGTGTATACTCGGTGCCCTCAGATGCCCGAAGAGGGCCCGTTGGGTCGAGTTAAGACGTTAGTCGCCATGTGGGTGCTGGGAATCCAATCCAAGTACGTTATTTTTAGCAATTACAAATAGTACTGGCATGAATAACCTCGTACATGTAGTTTTGTGCTATGTATCTTGGGGATTTCAAGAGCTTAGGGCCTGGTGCATTTTGGAGAGAATAGTTAGAAAACGCAGGCCAGGAGAGTTCCGGCCTCCAGTCAGCGGGTGGCGCTGCGCGCACGTCTAGCCGGAAGCGCAGGGAACCCCGCCGACAAATTGCTGGTGACCGCGCAGGCGCGCCGCGGGACCGGCGCGGGAGGCTGGCTGCAGGTCGCGATGCCTTACGCCAACCAGCCCACCGTGCGGATCACGGAACTCACCGAAGAGAACGTCAAGTTCATTATCGAGAACACGGACCTGGCGTAAGGCGACGAGGGGAGAAGCGGGCGGCCGGGTGCTCGGGCCTCCTGCCGGGCTGTGGCTTCAGGGCCGCTCACACTGCCTGACTTTCCTCCTGCAGGGTGGCCAATTCCATTCGGAGGGTCTTCATCGCCGAGGTGCCCATAATAGGTATGCGACCCTCCCTCGGGGCCCTGCCACCGGCCCTCTGCTCCAGGTAGGGGGGCTGAGAACACCGCGGTGTTGCCCGGTGGCCTGGGGCCGCCTAGGCCAGCCTCGGTGCGTGCCGTGCTCAGCAGCCTGGCTTCCAGCACTGTTCCGTCTACCCCAAAGCAACAGAAATTAGGACCGAACACTGTTAAACAGCTGAGAGCTGCGGCCTCCTCATCCGTAGGGGGTAGACGATAGGAAGTCGTTAGCAGTTGATACCCGGGATTACCAAAGTCGAAAAGATACCGCGCCTTGACTTTTTAAGTCAGTGTTGGGGTACTACTGGGTGTCTTTTGAAAATGTATGTTAATTGTACAAAATAATGGGTTTCGTCGTGACATTTTTGTTCACGCACGCACACACACACACAGAGTATTTGGATTGTTATTCCTCAATCCCGTCCTTTTATTCCCCTCCCACTGGTCTCCACCCCCCACTCCCCCTCCCCCCGTCTTTCCTGATAGTACCTTGCTATATTTTCTTGTCTCTCCCTCTTTCTTCTTTAAAACGTTGTATTTATTTATGTATATTTGTATGTCCCTGGGCACAAGAGTGCCACAGTGCATGTGTGGAGGTCACAGTACAGTTTGTGGGTGGGATTCTCTTCTACCATATGGGTCCTAGGGATCTTGACAAGTAAGTGCCTTTACTCGGCCGATCCA
This sequence comes from Microtus oregoni, assembly GCF_018167655.1. Classification (NCBI taxonomy): domain Eukaryota; kingdom Metazoa; phylum Chordata; class Mammalia; order Rodentia; family Cricetidae; genus Microtus; species Microtus oregoni. The sequence goes on along the minus strand of NW_024543063.1, from coordinate 56,746,873 downwards.
TCTCGCAGACCCTGAACCACTCCCCCCCCCTTTTTTTTAAAGGACTTATTTATTATGTATACAGTGTTCTGTCTGCATGTATGCCTGCATACCATAAGTGGGCACCAGATTTCATAGATAGTTGTGAACCACCATGTGGTTGCCGGGAATTGAACTCAGGACCTCCAGAAGAACAGCCAATGCTCTTAACCTCTGAGCCATTTCTCCAGCCCCAAATTCTCCCTTCTTAAAAGTTGAGATTCCACATAAGAGTTATGACTTCCTCCTGCAAATGACATACTTTTGTTCTTTACGGTTGAATGATACCCAGTGTGCGTGCGTGTTTGTGCATATGTGTGTGTAATATTATATTTTCTTCATCTGTTCTGGTAAGTGTCTTTTTTAATGGATCTCTTATTTTCACTGCATGTGTAGATCATCTAAGTTCCGAGTAAGATGTAGAAACAAGACGTGGACAAACACAAGGCAAAATATGACAGGTGTCTTTAGGGGAATCTGAACGGGTTGTCTTTTCTTTTTATCTTTTTTTTTTTTTTTTGAGTGGAAGGAGTTCTAAGGGAGTAGCAGCATCTGTAGACACACAGATTTTTAGAGGCTGGCAGTTTTCAGTTTTCAATGTGTGAGGATGGGCATGATGGGAGGTAGATTAAGGACATGGGAAAACCTGGATGTGGTCCTTGCTTGGGTTGAGGAAGTACAGCAGGGCAGAGCAGGTTGGGCCCATCATTGACCTCTTTTCCTTAAGTCCACGCGAGTTATTTGAGAATTGGGCTCTAGCACCATTTGATTTCTGAATTTCATTGTTTACATGCAGGTGTTTGCTTATGAGTAACTAGATACATGTTTAAGTGAAGCCTCTAAGCACACAGTCCTATACTCTCAGCAATGAACTAGAAGGAATTGGGTTTTATTTTACTATTCCTTCCCTATTGAAGACATTCAGTGACCATCCTCTAATGGGAGTAACACTGAAATCCTAAATGGGTGATCGATCTGTTTATATCTAAAATGAGTATGGACCATGCACAGTGTTAGTTCTAGGATGTTTTTCCTAACTTTTAAATTTTTAAATTATTTTAATTATGTCTCTGTTTGTAGGTATTTGCAGGCAAAGGCAGATGCCAGAGGAGGCCAGGGGTCTCAGATCCTCCTGGAGCTAGGGTTCCAGACAGTTGCAAGCCATCTGACATGGTTGCTGGGATCCTCTTAACCACTGAGCCATTCCTTCAACCCTGGTTTTCCCCGACTTTTAAATGCCCAAATAGCTTTTGTTCTTGGATTTGACATTAACACTGATAGCAAATTTAAAGTCCTCTTTAGGGAAATATTCAACTCCCTAAATATTCTTCTCCCACAGTATTTTCTAAGTGAGCATTTCTTTGTACAGTACCAGCAAGCCCTATATCCAATTCACTGGAGGCAGTTAGGTATGGGGTGTGTGTGTGTGTGTGTTTTGTTTAAATTAGATGCCTGGAGTCACACAGTGATTCTTTTTTATTTATTTTTTATTTTTTTTGACACAGGGTTTCTCTATAGACCAGACTGGCCTCAAACTCACAGAGATCCGCCTGCCTTTGCCTTTTGAGTGCTGAGCACTGAGTAATACTTCAGTCTTGAAAACAGTGCTGTAGAGCTGGGCGGTGGTGGCGCACGCCTTTAATCCCAGCACTCGGGAGGCAGAGGCAGGCGGATCTCTGTGAGTTCGAGGCCAGCCTGGTCTACAAGAGCTAGTTCCAGGACAGGAACCAAAAAAGCTACGGAGAAACCCTGTCTCAAAAATCAAAAAAAAAAGGGCTGGAGAGATGGCTCAGTGGTTGAGAGCATTGCCTGCTCTTCCAAAGGTCCTGAGTTCAATTCCCAGCAACCACATGGTGGCTCATAACCATCTGTAATGAGATCTGGTGCCCTCTTCTGGCCTTCAGGCATACACAGAGACAGAACATTGTATACATAATAAATAAATATTTAAAAAAAAAATCAAAAAAAGAAAGAAAGAAAAAGAAAACAGTGCTGTAGGTCTGAATGCCAGAGGCTCAGGTGGTGATTAATCTCACTCGTGCTGTTTTGTTTGCTTCTTCAGCCATCGATTGGGTTCAGATTGATGCCAATTCCTCAGTCCTTCATGATGAGTTCATTGCTCACAGGCTTGGTGAGTTTGGGCATTGAGAAATGGAAGGGATTAAAGTGGGGTGCTTCCTGTCCCCAGCCCGAGGGACTTATTTGTAGGTTCCTGTGATGGCTTGGCCATTCTACGAAACACTTTTCTGTGTCTTGCAGGATTGATCCCCCTCACTAGTGATGACATTGTGGACAAACTGCAGTACTCCCGGGTATGTGTGTTGGGGGGTAGGCTGGAGGCACGGGAAGTGTGTGTGTGTAGAGGGTGCTGCTGGCTAGTTCTCCCAGGGATCTTTGTGGACATCTTCCTTCCAATAGCATTCCAGCTGTGCTGCTGACTTAGAAAACCATTGTGGAAATGATGCTTTAATACCGTGCTCCTTGGTTCTGATGGGGCTTCAGAATGATTATGTTCTTAGCACATCCAGGCATCTCCTCAAAGATAGTTTTTTCACTTTTATGTGTATTTTTTCTGCTTCTATGTATATATGTACATGGTGGTTAGGGTGCTGGAAAAAGTTAGAAGAGGCCACCAGAGCCCTCGGAACTAGAGTCACAGGCAGTTTTGAGCTACTGGATAAAGATTTTGGGACCTGAGCTGATGTCCTCTGCAAGAGCAGCAAGTGCTCTTAACAGCTGGGCCATCTCTCCAGCACCGCCAATCCCCCTACCTCCCATTTATTCTTCTTCTTTTTTTTAAGACAGGGTCTTACTGTGTAGCCTTGGCTGGCCTTGAACTTCCAGAGATCCACCTGCTTTGCCTCCTGAGTGCTGAGATTAAAGGCGTGTGCCACCATGCCTGTCTGGGAAATATCAATAAACACCCATTTAATTTTTTTCTCTGTAGTTAGTTAATGCTAATGTTTTGCTACATTTGCCTTATTTTTACCTAACCTTTTAGAAAATAAATTAAAAGCATCCTGACCCTTCTCTTCTTAATACTTGAACACACGGGCCAGGCAGTGGTGATACACACTTTTAATCCCAGCACTCAGGAGGCAGAGGCAGGCGGATCTCTGTGAGTTCGAGACCAGCCTGGTCTACAAGAGTTAGTTCCAGGACAGGATCCAAATCTACAGAGAGACCCTGTCTCCAAAAGAATGGCAAGTGTTGATGATTAAGGAAGCTGGAAGGTGGGTATATGATAGGTGGCAATCAGTCCTCTCTGTTTTTCTATATGGGTGAAATTTTCCTTAAGAGATTTTGAAATAAAGATTTGCTGGATGTTGTGGCCCATGCCTGTAATCCTAGCACTTGAGAAGTGATAACGGGGATCAGTAGTTTAAGGTTCATCTTCAGCTACATAGTGAATTCCAGGCTAGCCTGGGCCACAGGAGGACTTTCTATTCCAAGTAGTCTGGATCTTGAGAGATGTTTTGTTTTTTCAATTCTTCCCTTACTTACTGTATTTTCAGTAATTCCCCAGCTGGTCTGCAGAGTGCACTGCGGGTAGATAGTCCCATGACAACCCTGATCCTCTGAAGCAGTCCTGCTTGGACACTGCTGTGTAAGCAGTGTGTCCCCTAGTGGTAGCCTGCAGCAATGGCCGTGGAAAGCAAGTGTGGTTGCCAGCTTGTAGACATGTTATCTATAAGCTGAGCAACTGAGAGGATGGTTCCTAGATGTCACAGCCCAGAAGAGGCCTGGGACTGTGGTCAGCCCCTTTTCACCAAGAAGAAACTGATAGAAGCTGGTTAGTAGAAGCAGGGAGTCCAGACTCCTTGTTCCTGTTGCCCTTCCTATCTCAGGACTGCACGTGCGAAGAGTTCTGCCCTGAGTGCTCCGTGGAATTCACTCTTGACGTGAGGTGCAATGAAGACCAGACTCGCCACGTTACCTCTCGGGATCTCATCTCCAACAGCCCTCGGGTTATTCCGGTCAGTGCCTTTGCTCTTCTCTCTCTGGCTCCGAGTCAAATGGATTGGAGTGGATCTTTATGAGATGTGGTCATAAAGTCACCTGCCCTATGACCATCAACTTTAACTGCCACCTACAAGTGCTGGTCCCGGGTTTTGAACAGAGCAGTATTGGTTCCATGTTCCCTATGTTGTCCAAAGACTCTCTTAAAGGCCGTCAGACTGTTTGGACAACTGTGCCATCTCCTTCTCGGGCCTCCTTTCCCTGACTTGACAGATTACAGCTTGGATTTACTTGGAGACAGTTGCCAGGGGACTGAGAGGTGAGAGGCTAATGTTTACTTGTTTGGGATTCCTACAGGTGACATCCCGGAACCGGGATAACGACCCCAATGACTATGTGGAGCAGGATGGTAAGGGGTTGGGGCAGGATGGTAAGGGGTGGCGCATGCATGCTGGTGGCCAGAGGAAACAGAGACCAGATCTATCCTCTTGTGGGCTGCCTGATCTCTTTAGACCCCTTTGCCCAGATATGGGTTTCTTCATGCAGTACTGCAGTCAGAAGTTGGAGAGCTGGCCTCTTTTGGATTCTGACTCACACTCCCCTCTCCCTGCAGACATCCTTATTGTCAAGCTGAGGAAGGGCCAGGAGCTGAGACTTCGAGCCTATGCCAAGAAGGGCTTTGGCAAGGAACATGCCAAGTGGAACCCTACTGCAGGGGTGGCTTTTGAATATGACCCAGACAATGCACTTAGGCACACGGTGTATCCCAAGCCCGAGGAATGGTATGTTGTGGGGGGAGGGGGTACCAGCGATGATTGTAATTAGAGATGCCGTAGGTAGGTGCTCTGAGGGCCCTGCTGAAAGCAGAAATAACCACTTGTGCTTTGCCCATGCTTGTCCTCAGGCCAAAGAGCGAGTACTCTGAGCTTGATGAGGATGAGTCTCAGGCTCCCTATGACCCCAATGGCAAGCCAGAGAGGTAAGGCCCAGTCCTGCTTGGAACTGTAATTGTAAGAATATAGATGGGAGAGGCTGTTAGGCAGTCACATGTCCAAGCCTCCCACCCCCCCATGTAACAGGATAATTACCTTTCAAATTTACATTATACATTCTGAGTTGGTCCTCATTCCTCTCTAGCTACCATGAAGAAAGGGCCTTATTATTGCCCCATGCTATCTATTTCTGGCCTGTCTGTTCAGGCTCATGCCAGAGCAGAACTGACCATAGCCCTATCCTGAAGCAACTGGAGAGCTGTGGCCAGTGTCATGTATGATTTTTTTTCCTCTTTCCTGCTGTCTCCAATGTAGAAATGCACGTACAGTCATTTTAGAGTTTTTCAGCAATGCCTTTTCCCCCCTCAACACAAGGTTTCTCTGTGTAGCCCTTGCTGTCCTTGAACTTGCTCTTTAGACCAGGCTGACCTTGAACTCACAGAGATCCACCTCCCTCTGCCTCCCAAGTGCTAGGATTAAAGGCTTGTGTTTGCCACCACTGCCCAGCTCAACAGTGCCTTTTTGAAGCAGCTGTAGCTTCCCTGAGGAACTGCAAAGTGGATCTGGACCACTCTGCAGAAGAGGTTTTAGGTAAAGGGAAGTCAGCCCTGTCCCAAGTGCCTCGTAGGAATGAAATCAAGTCTCACAGGCTAGAAGGGAAGCCTACCTCACGAGGGCTCTCACCCTCCTCTTGTCCCTCAGGTTTTACTACAATGTGGAGTCCTGTGGCTCACTGCGCCCTGAAACCATTGTCCTCTCAGCCCTCTCTGGGTTAAAGAAGAAGCTGAGTGACTTACAGACTCAGCTAAGTCATGAGATCCAGAGTGACGTGCTCACCATAAACTAGCCACAGCTCACCCGCTGCAGAAGACTAGGTTCAAGGTGACCACTGGACTTCAAGTCTTGAGAAGCTTTCTGGTTTCAAGGCTCTGGACTGCAGTTGCTCAAGCTTCCCGGAGAGATTGCCAGGGTTCCGCTGGTATTAGGCAAGGCAGTTTTTCACTAGGCATTTAGCATCCCTGGCCTACCTTGTTGATCACTGTGGTATTCCTCAGAACCCCAGACATCCCTTCCAACCTGTTTCCTAGCTCACTAGCAATAGGGGCCCTATTGCTTCCTAGTCGAGAGCTGACTTAGATACCTGGTCAGTCCAGCTGTTTAAATCTCTGTCCAGGGAGAGGAGCTTTCACAGCCTACTTGGCTTCTGGTGTTGGGTCAGGGTCCGGGCCAGCTTACTGGTGTCCCTAAGCTGAGATGTCACCCTTTGGGACTAGTTTTAGATCCTGGCCATCCTCTCTGTCCACAGGTGAACTCGCTGTTTTATTCTCTGACCTGACTTGGGGGGGGGGGGGGGGGAGGCATGACAGGCCCCTCCCACATTTCCTTTCTCTTCAGTGAAGTTCAGGCCCTGCCCTAAGCAGGTCTCCAGATAGGAACAAACCTGCCCACCATGGTTTTCAGGCAGCCTGGGGAGAAGCCCACACCAGCACAGAAAGGAAAGGATATTTATTGATCAACAGTAGTTATCTTTTTACAAGTTTTTATTTTTGGCAATAAAGAGCACAACATAATCTCCTTCATGCGTCATCGTGCCACTAACTGAGCCAGCTCTGCCTCCCTCCCGAGGATTTGAGCCCATTTCTTCTGCAGACAAGCTGACCTCTGGGTGGTCATTACCTGGGTCACCTGCCTGCTCTAGGGCCCCTCTGGGAGGGGCCTCCTTATCCTGCCACAAATGTGAACAGCGGTTATTTACAAGGTCTGTTCCCACAAATCAGAACCCTAAAGTATTAAAAAACAAACACGCAACAAAAGGTTTGATGTGAATAGAAAGATAGCCCTTCTGCACGGTAGTCAATAAATACCAGCACTAGAAAATCGATTGCTTTAATTGCATTTCAGCAGGGAGCCTCAGCACCTTGTAGGGAGATGGGAAGGTCTTGGTTTTGGAATCTGGCCTGGGATGGCTGGCCCAGGGCAAGGGACTCCCCTTGCTGCAGCATTATACCCCCACTCAGTAAAGGGGGGCAGCAGGGTGCTCCCCATAGCAGTTCTGCAGCCTTCCAGGCTGGCCCCAGCCATTCTCTACTGCTGAGGTAACAGGCGCCCTGCCCGAAGACATCTTCAGCCCACTGAGCAGGAAGGAGCCAGTGCAGAAAGTGCATTTTAAAACCGGATTCCACCTCTGCTTCAAACTCCTAAGTGCAAGGCTACCACATGGTACAGTCAAGTTTGGGTCCTTCCTGTGTCACTGTTGGCCCAGAGGACAGATGCTACCTGCTGTCTTGGCCCTTGGGCTTCTGAGGAAGAGCCCGCAGACAGCACCAATTTGATTGCTCCCCTCCTCTGACCCTGGCAGCTTAAACAGTCTCGGCAGCAGGAGAGTTTTTTTCAATGAGGACAGGAACAGCTGCCCTCATACTCAAAAACAGCTTTGACCACACCTGGTCTTGGAATTAAAAATGGGTATGTGTTGGGGAGGGATAAAGGGACGCCTCATTAATACAGAATATGTCATAAGCCATATATATTAAAACCATTAACAGTATATAGTCCCACGGTGGCTCCAGCCCCTCATGCTCAGGTGGTGTGGCCAGCCATGTGCTGAGGTCCAGCCTCACCCTGGAGGGCAAGGAGGGACAGCTTGCTCTCTTCAGGCTCTTGGCCAACAGCTCCTTAAGGCTGTCCATGGGCTGCTGCAGTTAGCCTTCCAACGGGTGACCCAGCAGTCAGTGCGCCCCCCAGTCCAGCTGTCACTGGGAAGGAGTCTGGGTCTCATTGCTGTCCTCCTGGCTGGGCTGTGGCTTAAGCAGGATGAATCTGTTCAGGAGGTCTGTTTCTGAGCTGGCCTGGGCTGCCCCATACCCTTCACCTGTGGTCAGAAATCCAGGCTCAGAATTTGAATCCAGGACCAAAGACCCTTGCCCAGGAGGCCTCCACAGGGACGAGACACAATGACTCACCGTAGCTAGAGGCTTCAGCAATGTTCTGAGAGCCTGTGATATGGTGCCAGTATGCACTGCGGGGCAGCATCGTGGTGGGTGTGCAGGGGTATGAGTAGTGTTCGGTGCCCTTGTTCAGCAGCTATGGCACAGAGAAGGGGTCCCCTGTGTTAGTTCCGGGAACAGGGCTGCCAGCCCAGGGCCCTGCCCGACTCACCTGTGCACAGACTGGTGGAGATTAGCTGGCATGTCTGTCCCACCTCCCAGTGCCCTGGAACAATAGCCACTGCCTCACCCTCACGTTCTTCTCCATTTCCAGCAGGACCCGCTTGTGCTGCTCAGCGATTGCCAGGGTGGCACTGTGAACCCGCTGGTAAATCTGCTCCCCTTCCTGTGTCTGAAAGGTGTAGAGTCCTTCCCCAGCGTCACACATCCTAAGGACACAGAAAGCAAGGTGGGCAAGGTGTCAGGAACTGCACTGCGTGGTGTGCGAGTTCTGTATGCCAGCTGTGGCTGTACCAAGACCTCCAGGGACAGGGTGGCTGTGGTCTAGGACCTGGGCCACAGTATACATGAGCTGAGCGGTTACCACAGACACAGTGGAGGTTTGACTGATTAATTAACCGGTGCACTAATTCACACTAATTCACCAGCGCAGCTTTTCTGCTACCCTCTGCTCTGCACAGTGAACAGCTTCCTCGGGTTTTACAGAAGGGGAAACCAAAGCATCCAGCCTAAGAGTAGCTCAGCCAAGGTTACACAGGGTGGTGCACAGCTAAAGTCTAGCAGGCTGGTGAAGTCCCAGCAGGCTAGGCGCTTTTTTAGTCCCCTGTAGGAAACTGGTACTGAGGCCACAATCACAAAGCTCAAGTGTGCGCTGGCAGCAGTGACTGAGCCAGGGAGATGTGTTTGATGTGCAGCTTCACTAGACCTGCCTGTTGTAGCTAATGGCTTCTTCAGGCCCTGAGTTCCTTGTCTGCAAAACTGAAGCCTTCTATCCCCTCTGGGTTGCGATGCTGATACCATGCAGAAAGCAGCCTCCATGTGGCCATGTAATATAGGGAGGGAGGAAAGACGATACTACCTGCCCGCCTCAAAGGTAAAACGTGTGGCATCTCGGCCGTAACGGCGCAGGGAGCAGAGGGGCCACGAGACGAGTTTCACGCGGGGGTTGTGTATGTCCCAGAGGTAGATGTTCTCGTGGGTAATCTGCAGCTTGCACTCGCCGTATACGTCCAGGTTGGGGCAGGGCAGCAGGAAGACATTGAAGCGATCTGCGGTGGCAGAGGGTGATGAGGACAGCAGCACTAACCGAGGGCCCCACCTCCCACCCCACCTGGAGACCCAGCGCCAGCCTCACCTGTCTGCTCACACTGTACTCCTGGGGCCAGGAGGTCTGGCTCTCCCAGACTGATGTCGTTGAGCCGTGACCCCAGACATTCCACTGATAGCGTCTTGTACCATTCCTCTGCCTCCAGCTCTAGAGAGAAATCGCACTTCACAGTTCTGCCAGCTCAGAGCCCCCAGCAGCCCACCCAGTCTGCCTTGGTTTAAACCATTGCACTTTGCAGGGAGGGCAGGGCCTTACCTGCCTGCCAGACTTAGTCTGGGGATCAACTCCACCAGGGACACACCCCTCCCACCCTTCCTGCCAGGATTGGCCCTGCTCTGTTATCCACTGCTTGAACTACTGTTACCAGCCCCAGAAGACCAGTTGGAGCCTGCCGCCCTGAGGCCTCACCTGAGTCACAGGTGAAAGTACGAGCCGAGTCATCCGTGAATATGATAGCCACTGCCTGCCTCTTGGTCTCCTTGGGGAGCCGTGTGACACACTTGACGTTGCTGATCTCAGTCACCTGAGAGGACATCCCAAGAGGCTTAGCCTGGCTGGGGTACTTCACCCTGCCTCCCGTAGCTGTGCCCCCCAGGAAGGTACGCCCGGACCTCAAGACTCAGCAAGTCATCTTTGCTCACAGGTAGGGGAAGCTAGGGCCCAGGCCCCTAACCTTGGGGCAGCCTCGGAGGCACACTGACTTCTCATCGGGGTACTTCTCCAGCCGCTGGGGCCCCTTGCTGGAAGATTTCCGGAATACCAGCCAGCACCTCCGGTAGATCTGTGGGGAAAGAACAAAGGTCAGGTCGCTGTTGGACCATATCCCACAACAACGCTGCCCTGGAGTTAACCCAGCCTCCTGAGGGGGCAGTACCACATCCCTCCCTGGATCCTACCTAGCCTAGAGAAAACCTGGAGAGGGTAACTGCCCGATAGCAGCTACCAGAGGGGCAGTCCGCCCCAAATGTCCAAGGCGGGTGTTCGTGATCAGCTCTGGAGCTGTTCTATGACCCCCCGTGTGCTGAACATGACTGATGTAATGGAGGAGCATTTGTGGGGTGCTTCCTAGCCAGTCAGTGTTGAGGTTACTCCTGAGGCCAGTTCTGTTGTCGCCTGTTTCAGAAACAGACAGGTGGATCATGAAGAAGGCAAGAAAGAAGGGCCTAACAAGTGGCGGAGCTCCTGTTAAGATGGCATTGCCAGAGACACACCCATCACCACAGGACAGATAGCTCTGGCCACCATACAGGGTCTCCCAGGGATGGGAAGTGGCCCTTACACACAGCCAGCTCTGCATCACCATGGCTCTGTTCTTGGGCCCAGACAAGGCTCTCTGGTGTGAGGGGCATCACTCTTGCCCCCAAGACTTTCCCTCACCACCAGGGTGCACCAGGGAGTTCCCATGGGGACCAGAGGCCCACAGAGAATAAGGGGCAGAGCTTAGAACTAGGTATGCACACACAACACAGGATTTTGCCTGTCCCAATCACTAATGCCCTATGCCACTGAGATTCTCTAGAGCTTCATAAACTCCCAAGGAGGTGACTTCTCCAGAGAGAAGCTGGCCTGTCAGATACCATGAAAGGCCACCCCAGCACCTCCATAAATTGCCCATCTGACCTCTCCTTGCAGGGCCCCTCCCTCCCTCCTACCACAGGCTCTCTTTAGCCAGTCTGTGATAGATTTACCAGCTCCTGCCAGCAGGCTTCAAGCCTGGCAGGCTTATTCCCCAGGCATCCCTGTACCACTGTCAGTGCAAACAAGAGAGTCTTAAAGGGGGCTTGGGCTGAGTAGAGGAGGGGAGGAGGCCACTGGGCCAGCTACCTCCTCTGTCTACACCAGGCCTTTGGCAGAACAAAATGGATCTAGACAGTCCCTCTCGCTGGAACTCCCTAGATCTGGGCCACTTCAAATTCCTGTCTGGAACGCTGGAAGTGTGTCTGCCACTGCACCCCTGTCTCTAGCTCAGCCCTGCTCTGTCCACTTGAGCCTTTTTAAGCAGAGATCATGTATACCATATTCTCACACTCCTTGCTTAGACCTGCTAGCAATTACAGCTACGCTGAGCAGGTGAGTGGCCACGTGAGGGACAGGGTGGACAGGAAGATGGGCAGCCGGATGAATGGACAGATAAATGAATGGATGTGAGCTACCCAAGCACCCCCACCTCCAGCAGGCAGCAACATAAGAGTAGAGGCCTGCCCCCCCCCCAGCACCCTGGTTGCCTGGTTACAGGATACACACTCACACAACCCCAGGGAGCCATGCACTCAAGAGCTCTCACTTCTCCCAGGGCTTTGATCAGCTTTTCCTAAGCACTTTGCCAGGCTCTACTCTGCTGAGGGCGGGAGGGAAGGAGGGAGGCCCTGGCAGGTAGGTGGGGAGGACGGGCTTTATCCTTTTCTCTTTCCTTTCAGGACCCCCAGCCCACCCCTGCTCTCAGGAGACTGAGACAGGAACACCAGCTGGGGCAACTGCAAGGTGCTGCCCCTCCTGCAGTAGCAGGGTAAGCTCAGGTCTGTGGAGAGCAGAAGCCCCTGGGTAGAGTAGACAGCCAGGCCACACCCCGCCTGCCAGTTCTTTCCCCCTTTCCCCTGGTCTATCCACTCTCTGCTTGCGGCCTGGGAATCCCCCCCCCCCCCCCCCCCCGCCGTGAACAGGGCTGACGCTGACCCTACCTGCCTGCCCTGTAGCCAGTGCTTTCCTAGCAAGCCTCGCTCAGGACAGAGCCTCAGCTCCGCTGGCCCCTGGGGACTTGCTGCATCTAAGCGTGGGAATAAGGAATGGTGGCAGGAGTGAGGTCCTCATTCTCTGGGCCTCGGGGCCTGGCCTCAGCCTTGCTCTTTGTCTGAGAGGAAAGAGCAGAGTCTCTACCAGGCTTGGGCCAGTGAGACTTCAAACAGGCCCAGCCACCCTGCCTCAAAGCCCTGATGGCCCCGTCGATGGCAGTGGGCTACTGGGCATTTTCTGAACATGAGACACCCCAGAAGGGCAGGAGGAACAAGAATCACCCCCCTCCAAGGTGGCCCTGGACATCTCCTCACCCTCGGACTAGCCCAGAAAGCCTTGAGTCTAACCCATCAAGGTAGCAGGGAGGGACAGGAGTCTTGGGAAAAATAGACTTGAGTCACCTGTCACCAGGGCTTGCTTTCCTGCTGGGAAGAGACTCTCACTGGAAGTAGGGGGTGGGCAGGGGAGCAGAGGTTTCAAAGGGACCCTAGGGTCCTACTCATGCCTCTGGGAGATTTTCCCCACCCAGCTAGAAACCTGTATGGGTTGAGTAGGGGTATGTGCCCCTCTAAGCCTCAGGGCCACAGCCAACAATGCCAACAACTCCAAAGAAAGCAGCCTATCCCAGAGCAAGGGCCATTTCACCCACAGATCAGGAAGTGTCAGCCTCTGCCCCGCCCCCATGCCCCTACCCCTACCTCCTAACAAGCCACTCCCCTTCCCTAACACTTCTTTAGCATCCAAAACAACCACCTAAAATAAGAGTCTAGGCTCAGAACAAGTTGAGAAGCGGATGCATGGTGGCAGCAGGTGAGGGGTAGAGAGGTCACTTTAAAGAAAAGAGGCTAGGAGAGTTGGGGAGGAAGGGAGGAAAGGGGGTGGGGAGCAAGGGGAGGAGGCCCAGGAGCCAAAGCTCTGCCAGCTTCGCTTTCCAGTCACTCCTGCTACCCGGTGGTGGCTGCCAACCTCCGCTGCTTCCACCGCCACTGCTGTGGCCACAACTTCAACAATAGCAGGGATGCCTCTGCCAGACTGTCAGCTACCACTACTGGTCCAGTGGCTGGGATGCCAGCCAGCCCAGCTGGGGCAAGAGATGCAGTAGGCAGAGGCTGGCCGGGTACATGCCAGCCAGCCAGTGTTGAGAAGCCTCGAACCACAATCACACAGTACCCAGTGCTGGCGGGGCCCCCACACACCATGTCTCCAGACCCGTTCTCGGTACTGTTTATTGACAAGGGCCCCCGCCAGGGTGGCTCACCCCGAGCTTCCTGCTCTTCATCTTCACATAGCCTTGCTTGACGATGTCGTTGAAATTGGTCGCCATGGTTGCCCCTCCGCCTTTGGGGTGCCGGCTGGGCTGAGGCCGGGAGGGGTGCCAGGTGATAAGCCCAGGTGTCTTGGTCTTCCCTGATCACCTGTTCAAGACACTCCTCACCTCCCCCGCCTCAGCATTGTTCTAGCAGCTGCTTCGCCCAGCTCCTGCTGGAAACCCAAATGACAGGGAGATTAGAGCCAGTGACATCTTTCTCTTCCTGTGGCTGTCTCGTTCTTTTTTTCCTTCCTCTTCCCACACTCCTCCCTCCCTCCCTCCCTCTGCCTGCCTGCCTGCCCGCCCTTCCTCCTTCCCTTCCTCCCCACCCCAGGACGGCAGAACCATTCAGGAAAAGCGAGGTGGAGGCCGAGCAGGAAAATGGTCCAGCCCAGTCCCCTCCCTCAAGTCTGGGGCTGGCAGTTAACCCCTTCCTGGGCTGGCTGGCTGACTCCCGTTCTGCTTGCTGTGGAGGCGATGGCAAAAAAAGAGGGGAGGTAGCTGGCTCTGGAGGAGCCTGGCCCCTCAGCTTGGCAGCATCTGGCCATCCTGATAAAACTTTGGGGCAGACTTAAAGGAACTTGCCAGAGCACCCGTCTCCTGGGTGCTGGAATCCCAGCAGAGAACTTACAGAAACTGGCCCAGGGTCCTTTTATCTACAAAAACCTGCACTTCCAGGTTAAAGACAGTACACTTTTGGTTTCCCAGACCCCAAGCCCTCTGCCTGCCACACTATACCTGGTTCTCCCCAGCCCTGGTGATAGGCTGGGAGTCACCAGCTCAAGCCATTCAGATCCTGCTCCTGGTCCCTGGACTCTTGGGCAGCTCTGCTGGGTGCTGGCGTCCCCTGGGTAGGAGGGCAGAGTCCAGGGGGTGGGGCCCCGGATAAGTCTGAGGAATGTGTGGGACTGTAGGCTGTGGCCTCTAAGGAAGTAGACACTTACCCTGGCCCTGAGCTAGGAGGAGTAGGCCAGCCTGAGGGTGGGGACATGGCCCCGCCAGGCCACTTGGTCTAGCCAAGCCAAGCAGTGTTATGTCCTGAGCATGGCCAGGCATTAATTATAGGAAGGATGACCGGGGGCATGGGCTGTAGCCTAGGCAATGCAGGAAAAATGGGAACAGCAGGGGGAGATTTGGGATCAGTTAACATAGACTCGGGCAATCTCAGCAATGACCCAATCTAACACCTTCATATTATACACTGGAAAAAGAAAGTTGCCCAGAGAGAATAAGCCACCAGCAAGCACAGGACACAGCCAAAGAGGAATGAGGATGCTCCTGAGTGGAACGTTGTCCTGTAGCCCCCTTTGGCTGCCTGTCACCACGTAAGCTTTCTCTGTCATGAAGCCTCAGGAGTCAGGGCTATGCTAGCAACATGGCTCCCCGCATCTCCAGGAATACTGGGTGGCAATGCAGTAGCATTTCTGGAGTTAGCTGGACATCTGTGTCTCCAGGATAGGGCCCTAGGGCAAGCACGAATCTCAATCCGCCAGCATCTTGGCATTAATTAATCTCTTGGAGGCCTGTCTATTGCGTCCCTAACGAGCAGCAGATGGGACACCCCAGTGGGCACAGGCAAACAAGAGGTGGAGCAGAGCAATCACCTCTCTCCTGTGTACAGGGACAGCCCCCTTGGCCCTTTACATCCTCTCTCCCAGCTCCCATGTCCAGGATGCTCCCACGGCAAGTGCTCTGCCTCTCCCGGGGCTAGTCCTCGCCAGCCCTGGGCTTGGGCAGGGGGGTCATTTTCCCAGCTCTGTCTCCACCGCCTGCCTCTGGGGTTGTCTTGTCCCAAGAACAAGCACTGGCTCTATGGAGTTCCCTCCAAGATAACTATCAAGCTAAGCCAGCCCCATGCAGGCAGTCTACACACAGCACTCAAGGCTGGTTTCCCAAGCAGCCTACAAGAAGCCACAGGCTCAGGTGGCCCAGACAACCAGGAATATGACTGTAATTCCTCAGTTTCACATTGGTTGTTTTTGTGTATTTTTTTTTTCTAAAGGACCTGGGCAGGATGTGGTGATGTATGCCTGTAATCCCACTGCTAGGGAGGCAGAAGCAGGAGGAATGCCAAAGGTTCAAAGCCAATCTTTCTACTCTGAGGAAGTGAAGCCAGGAGGTACCCATGCTCCAGACCCTCCTACGCAGGCCAGGCCATAACCCCACTACAAACCAGCCTCCATATGCCCAGTGCCGGCCACTCCCTGTTGGGTCCGTCAACCATCACCCCTATACAACCCATGGCCACCAAGGTCTCAGAGCTTCCTGCTGAGTCTGTCCACAGAACACCCAGCCCTAGAACCACTGAAAAGCAACATTATGGGGAGCCTATGACCGGCCAGCCTGCTCTGACCTCTGATCTCATTCCGTCCCCACTGAGGTTGTAGGAGCAAATACTGACCCAGCGCCCCAAATGGAGTACAAAGAGGGTTGGGAAGGTGAGGATGGAGAAGGGAACACCAAGAGAGGGATCCATGCCCATGCCCACCCTTGCCCCTGCCAAGAGGGAGTATACGGTCTTAAACAGAAAGCCATTACTAACCTGCCCACAGAAGGTCCCTCAAAGGCTCAATAGACAAGAACTAGGGGCAGTGAGAAAGCCCCTTCCCCTCCATGGCTACCACCAGCCTCTCACGGGCCTGCAGAGACAGATACCTCCAACTGTGAGAGGACCTGAGCTATACCACCCTCCGCTTTAGGATGAAGCCCTTGAGACTGTGCACATACCTAGATGGCTAAGCTGGGTTTCCAGTAGCCATTCTCATGATTCTAGGGGCAACCCTCCCCACCCCTCTCCTCTATCCTGGAATCAATGTGGCTGGCTATTCTTGGAGAGACAGTAGCTGCCCTGGGCCAGGCCACCACAAAGAGCCAGGCTGGACAATACACTGCTGCCCTCCCCAGGAAGAGCAGCATCCCCTCCTGGGGTCCTTCCTACCCACCTGCCTCTCCCTCCCAGAATCCTGCCTGGAGGCTTTGGCTCCAGAACAGACGCGGAGGCTCTACCAGTGCTGCCTGCCTGGCCATGCTGCCCCGCCTCTGACAGATCAGATCTTATCGGGGCTGCGGATCGGCCCTATCTGGACACAATCTCACCGTCAGCAGTCTGTTTCCACCTCGCAGCAGAGACACCTGCAATCAGGTGTCTCCTGCAGGGAGAACTCTCCCCACTACTTTCCCCGCTGCTGCCCCATCCATCTGTGGTTGCTATCTGGGGCCAGCAGGGTGCGCTCCCACAGATTCCCATGCCCCAGAAGGTCCTGTCCAAGGAGAGCCACAAAGACAGACCAAACACTAAACTGGGCAGAGGAACATAAGGGAGACAGGACATCTGAACACTCATGGCCCCCGGGAACGTGGTCCAGTGCCCCACACCGATGCTGTTTCCCCTGGTGTCCTGCCACTTCTCAATATGTAAATGCCTTCTTCAGGGCAGCTCCCTACCTCTAACACACTCCCCTCCCATGGTTTCAAGTCTGCCTCATTCAGATCTCGGCTGAAAGTCCACCTCCTCCTAAAGGCTCTCCTGACACCCTGGCCTTGCTAATTAGCTGTCTCACAGCACCCAGTGTTACGGTCTATCACGCGTCACTGTGAGATTTTTCCTGTTCCTTCATCTGTCACTTGGTCATGTAGAGACACCTACAATGACAGCTCCCCGATGTCCAAGCCTTTTCAACCTAGCTACAGCTCCATCCCAGTGACCAGGACACTGATAGAGGACAGAGTAGGTGCCCAATCTAGGGAGAAACACTACTTTAAATCTATGATTGTCCCCATCCTTTCCTCCCTCACCACCACTATCTAGCTCTGCTTCGTGAGTGTGCGAGCAGGCTCTCACTTCTCTGCATCTCCGTGCCAACCAGCAGGACCAGCGAAGTCCAAGAGACCAGAAGGACCAGTGGGTTCTATGCTCCACTGTTTGGTTCAAAGCTGCCTCAGGGTACTTGTGCTGCTGCTGACATCGTCCCTGAGCTTGGCTAGGGGCCCCACCTTAGCTGGGGTTGTTGGATGAGGTCACATCCAGCCTGTTGTCCTGCCCAGGAAGACCCAGCACCCAAGCACACAGAAAAAGCTACTGTGAGAGAGACAAAGCTTCCAGGATACACACCTGGGATGCCTACACGGCAGCCACATTTCCCTGAAAAAGGCCGGCAAAGAATGTGCAGAAAGCACAGCCCTGGCGGCTGCTGGAATGTGCTGGAGCTGACACCCGGCCCCCGAGCTGACACCCGGCCCCTGAGCTCCCCTGGCTTATCAGAGCCCTCCATCCCAGCCCTCCATCCAAGTGCTTGGTAACTGTTTTGCTCCCACAGCTCCAGGCAGGCAGGTTGCACAGAGCTCCTGTCTGCCCAAGGTTCTGCTCCTGTCCCTTTTCAGTGACAGAAACCAGTTAGCTGGCTCCAAGGTGGGCAGAATCCCAGAGACAGAGGAGGAAGATTTTAGGGCAAGAGACTGCTGGCCCGGAGGACTGCAATCAATCGGAAAGCCACTTGCAGGTCCGGTAGGCAGTAGGGAGAAGTCTCTTGGAATTTGGGGAGCAGGAAGGCGAGAAAGGCTGCTTCCGGAAAGAAGCTAAGGAAGCCAGGGATCAGGGTTTCTCTGATGGAATACGTGGTAGGGCAGGTGAGGGAAGGTCCAGACCTGGGATTCCCAGAGATGGGAGCTGGGTGGGGACGGCTCAGGGAGTTTCAGGGTCCCGCTGGATTCGAGGGGTGCGTCTGAGCCCTCCTCCCTTAAATCAAGACACTCTCGTGGCTGGGAGAGTCCGCAGGTTCCTGAGGTGACCGAGGGCGCCCCAGGGTGAGAGTCGCTCACAGCTTGGTGCGGCCTAGGGACCCCCTCCCCCATTTACCTGGGCGCCGAGGACCGGGCTGGGGACTCTGACTCCGCGGGTCGCAGGGCGGGCTCATGCCCGCGTTTAGGCGCAGCCCGGCGGTGGTGGCGGGATGGTGGCGCACGACTCGGGCTGGAGACTGGAGTGTGGTGCAGCCGCCAGATCCGGATCCAGCGGAGACTCGAGAGGTAGCCGGTTCTGCTGATCCCGCGACGCCACGCCCCTTGAGGCCACGCCCCGCGACGCCCTGGCGCCACACCACGCCCCACCGCCACACCCCCGCCCATCACTGGCGTTGTGTCACGCCCCTTCCCGGAGCCACGCCCCACCCGAGAGATCTGCCCAGTCCCGGAGCTCCGCCAACGCCGTATTCCTCCGAACTGCAGGACATATTCCAACCCTCAGCTCACTGCTAGTACCAACTCAGTTATACCAACTCTTCTCTGTATTTCATAGCCCAAACTCACGTTGCCCCGCATCTTGTGGAGGTGCACCCCACATCAACTCCCAGTTTTTGAACCTCACCAACTTGAAGAGTCAATACCCTGCTAATGCCCAGACCTGCCCAGGACTCGCTCCGCTTCACCATCACCAACCGCACACTCAACTGTACTCACCTGCTCCCTCTGCAAGCCTGGGCAGACTACATTATCATACTTTATTTTTTACTTACTAGATTTCTTGAAACTAGGTCATGTGTGTGCGTGCGTGCGTGCTTGTGTGTGTGTATTCATGAGTAGAGGCCAGAGTCTGATACTGGGTGTCTTCCAGATAGCTAGTGAGAGCCCTGCAATTTAAGTACACTGGTTGTCCATGAGGCTTTGGGATCTATCTCAGCCCCACAGTGCTGGGTTACAAACTTATCTGGACATGGGTACTGGGAACTCACACTGAGCCATCTCCCCAGTCCAGGCTCTTGCTATGTAGCCTAGGTTGTTATTGAACCTATTACAATCTTTCTGCCTCTATTTCTGGATACGGGGCTTACCTCTGCCACCAGGCCAGGCTGCATCTACACACTTAGGGATCCGCGGATTTGAAAGCATGGTCTCTCAACCAGAAGTGTGGGTGTTCTCATGAAACAAGTTCCATCCCCGACATGTGAAATCAGAATTTGTGGGAGTTGCAGGCAGAAATCTGTTAGATCTCTCCAGGTACTTCCGTCAAATGTTGACACCTGAGGACCCCTATTTTAGGCCGTAAGTACAAGGCCAAACAAAAGGCTTTACCTAATTGACTGAAACCCTGAGAAATAAAAATGCCCAAGTTTGACCCTTGTCTCTGAGGGATTAGCCTAGTGCATGAAGAAACCAGGAATCCAGCACCAATGCATGGAGTCCATCTGCTGGCCTCCAGGATACCAGAGACACACAGTGAACTCCTAGAATCATTTTCTGTCCCCTGAAAACGTCCCAGGGTTGTCACTGAAATGCATATCACGTGCAAGGGAGGCCATGGGGCTACAGGACAAGGAGGTGGCTTTCTCTTTCCTCACCACTAAGCTGGACCCCCTGACCTTCCCATGACCTCATGACCTTCCCATGACCTCATGACTTCCCATGCATCTTCCAAACTTGACCCCACCTGCTTTACTGCAAACAGCAGCTCATAAAGTCCTCAGGCTCGAGTCACACAGTGAACTGCTTTCATCCCCAGACACTTGGAGGAGATACCCGGCCACAAAGAAAACATGAATTTCAGCAATAAAAAGACCTTTCAGCCTGGGCTTGTGGCACATGCCTATAATCGCAGGCTGAGGCAGGAGGCTGATGAGTTCAAGGATGGTCTGGAAGTCTGAGAGACTTAGTGAGACTCTGCCTCAAAAGAAGAAAAGCAAAGAGAGTTGGGGTGAGGGTATAATATAGCTCAGTGGTGGAGGATCTGCCCTAGGTTCAGTCCCTTGAATTTCAAAAGAAATCATCATCTCAATATAATGCAATTTAAGAAGCATCTTCTCTAAGTGGGATTCCTGAACTTCATTCTCTCGTTCTCAAAACTTTTACCCAATCTACCCTCTCCACCTACTGTGCTACCTAATCTAATTGCCTTTTATCTATCTCTCTCTCTCTCTCTCTCTCTCTATATATATATATATATATATATATATATATATATATATATATATATATATATATTTTGAGACAGGGTTCCTGGCCATCCTGGAACTCATTCTGTAGAGCAGGCTGGCCTCAAACTAAGAGATCTGCCTGCCTCTGCCTCCTATTAAAGGCAACCACTGCAGAGTTTTCTCTCTCTTTTGAGACAGGGTTTCTCTGTGTAGCCCAGCTATCCTGGAGCTGGCTGTGTAGACCAGGCTGGCCTTGACCTCACAGAGATCTGCTTTCTAACTCTCAAGTGCTATCATACCCAGATTTTTTTTAAATCAAACTTTTGTCTTTACACTTCTTATTTGGCTGTTTGTAAATCCACACTCAGGTAGGTGCAGAGGCAATCTGAGTCCCTTGCAAGGCCACAGTACAGGATATTGGCCCCTCGAAGTCACCATAGGGAATGTTTCTAACCCTGCAAAGGTGTCCCCTGCTCCCATCCCTTCTTTAGCCATACCCAGTTCCTTTCTCTCCTCTGTAAGCCCTGGCAGACACCTCCAAGTTCCCCATTTCTACACTTGTTAGAAGGTTTCCCAGACGTCAACTGTTCACACAGTGACTTTTTTAAAGGTGGTGCTGGAGACGGAACTAGGACCTCTCTCTGGCAGGCCAGCGTCCTATCACTGAGCTACAACCCAGCCCTATTTTAATTTTCTATTTTAAGACAGGCTCTTGAAAGTTATCCAGACAGGCCTGGAACTTACGACGTAGTCTAGACCAGCCTTAAATTTGTCATCCTGCCTCAGCCTCTGGAACAGCTGGACTTATCAGCTACATGCCCCAAAAGCCCATCCTTCTTAGTAATGTTTGGCAGTTTATGCAGGTCATAGCAGGAATCAGTAGTTTGGTTTTGTGCTGGTTGTATAGCGTTCCTACATTTTGCTGTATGGGCATACCGCCTTCTGTTTATTCATGCACCCCTTCAAGGACATCTGGGTGGTTTCCAGGTTTTCTGCTACGCACGTTGTGTATTGGTTTCTGTGCAAACCCATGTCATCCCTCTGGGGCAAATGCTATAGACATAATCGCTGAACTGTGTAGTTCCTGCACCTTGCCGCTAATTTCTCATTGCCAGACTTTTCTCTAGAATGTTCTAGAATGGGTATGTTCTTTAACTCTCCCAACAGCAACGAAGGGATGATTTTCCCATGCTCTCGAACATTTGATGCTTTTCAGTTTGGGGGGCTTTCTGATAAATGTGAAGTGATGTCCCATTGTGGATTTCACGTGTATTCCCCCAGGCCTGTGGCACGGAATACATTTTCAGGTGATAACTTGCTATTTGTCTACTTTCTTGCTGTCTTTTCCAAGTCCTAGTTTATTTTTTTTTTTTACATATTGTAAGGACCGGGCCTCTTTTGAATATGTGATCTGCAAATATTTTCTCTATATCTGTAGTTTCTCTTTTTCTCTACTAATGTATTCTCTTTCTTCCTTACCTTTTTGGTCTTAAAACAAAGGATTTATTTTTTCATGTGTTCGTATGTCTGTGTGAGTGAATGGCACAAGTTCAGGTGCCTATGGAGACCAAAAGAGGGCACTGGATCCCTTAGAGCTGGAGTTCCAGGAGGTTGTGGGTACTGGGAGCCAAATTCAGGTTCCCTGGAGAAACAACAAGAGCTCTGAACCATTGAGCTATCTCTCAGCCCCTCCTTCCTCCCTCCCTCCCTTCGTTCTTTACTCTCTCACATTTATTCATTTCTGTGCTAAGGAACAAACCCAGGGATTTCTACCATCTACATGGAGTCTCACAACTATAACTCCAATTCCAGGGGATCCAGCACTCTCTTCTGGCCTCTGAAGGATACTTTATGCACATGGTGCATCTGGTGGTTTGAAACAAAACAGCCCCCCCCCAAAAAAAAGTGGCATTATTAGGAGGTCTAGCCTTATTGGAGTAGATGCTGCCTTGTTGGAGGAAGTATGTTACTGTGGGAGGTGGGCTTCGAGGGCTCATTTATACTCAAGCTATGCCCGGATGAAGATGCAGTTCTTTCTCTGTTCTCAGCTCCTTCTCCAGCACCATGTCTACCTACATGCTGCCATGTGATATGGACTAAACCTCGGAAACTGTAAGCCATCCCAAGGAAATGTTTTCCTTTATAAGAGTTGCTGTGGCCAGGCAGTGGTGGCGCATGCCTTTAATCCCAGCACTTGGGAGGCAGAGACAGGTGAATGTCTGTGAGCTCAAGGGAAGCCTGGTCTACAGAGCGAGTTTCAGGACAATCTCCAAGCTACAGAGAGACAGCAACTCTGTCTCAAACCCCACCCCCAAAACCAAAATAGTTGCTGTGATCATGTTGTGTTTTCACAAACCTAAGAAATAAACAATAGAAAACCTAAGTAAGACAGTGCACATACACACACATAGGTTAAACTTTTGCAGTTTCCAGTTGCTCACTGGAGCATTTTCTGATGTCCACTTCAGTTTCCTTCCTTACTAGAGAATTCTGACAATTCTGTCATCTCAGTACTGGAATTTATTGATTGCATTTAAAAAACTCAGTCTTGATTCTCTGCCTAGGTTCTTTCAGGGAGTGTGAATGTTCCATCTTATGAGATTCCAGGTACATTTAAGTCTTTCGTGTTAGCTGGCCTTCCCTGCTGTGCTCCAGCAGAGTGACTATGTACCGGGTGGAGCGATAGGTGGGAACAGGAGCACAACTTCTTCACTTGGCTATGTGGACACTCTGCAGATTCTTGTCGCTCGTCACTGTAGGGCACTATGACGGCCCTGTGGGGGATGAATTCTTATCCCTGGGTCACATGAAAGTCTCCACTATTGCTATACTTCCTCAGTTAACCTCCAAAAGGGAGGGATTGGGACAGTTCAAAACTGCTCTGCCAGGCCAGACAGCTCCACATTGAAGCCTAGTTCTACAGCAGGAAGACCTCATTATTAGCTGGTAAAAATTTTGGGTGCTTTATGATAACCTAGCAAGTATGAAAAACTATAGGGTCCCCACTCTAATAAGAGTGGAGATTCAGCTACAGATTCTTTTCCTGTGCTTTTTAACTAGAGTAAGGTGATATTAACTGAAACTTTTTGTCTAGTGAGGATGCCTCTCTCCTGGTACTTAGATTAGAGACAAAGGCTTTCTGTGTCTGCTGTCTGTTTGTTACTGCCCTTATCTGGGCTTCCAGCACTGCTGGGCTGTTGCTATCTTCAGCTCCACATGACGTACAGAGGACAGAATGAAAAGCCAGGGATTCCCGGTTGAGCTGTTTCCTAGGCTGTGAGCCTTCTCTCTGCCTTTCAGCATCTTCCCGGGTGTGTTCACAGGTCACTTCTGGGGTTGTTAGTTGCACTTAGAGGGAGGTGTAATGGAAACACCGGGTTGTTCCACCTTCCCAGAAACAGCTCACACACACACACACACACACACACACACACACACACACACACATCTAAGGCGAACACCATTCCTGATCTTCCCTTAAACCAAACAATTGGTGTCTATTAAATCATAGGTCTGATGGTGCTAGATTGAGTGTGTGTGCATGTGGGTGTGTGCACATACACTCACACACGTGTGCAGCAGTAGTAGTCATTGATGTATACCTGACATGTAATAAACTTACATATTTCAACTGTGTTGGATTCTGATAGGGATACACTCATGAAGCTATCGACATTCAACACAGTGAACATCTCCCTTCCTCGGAGCCCTCCTCCAGCACTCCCCTTGCCTTGCCAAGCCCCAAGCATCCATATGTGAGTTTGCAATACTGATTACAAAGCTGGAGGGGTGGTCCATGGTTATAGTTAAAGGCCAGCCCCAGCTGTGTAGCAAGGCCAAGGTCGAGCTGAGCTCCCCGTGAATTCAACAGCATAGGTAACTATTTCTAAATAATTATGCAGAGTGAACATGAAGAAAGCAATTCCAAAAAAATAAGATCAACAGAATAACTTCATATACATGCTCACACACAGGCATACACATACACAAACATATGTGTCACAGTATGACCTATATGGTCTATACATGTACAGTGCATATCCCATATGGAACTGCTTTGTTCCTAGCCTATCTAAAATTCAGCATTCATAAACAGCTGTTCTGAGACATCTTCCCAGAGGGAAGTGAGATGGCTTCCTAAATAAAGGCACTTGTCAAGATTGACAGCCTGAGTTTTCTCCCTGGGACCCACACAGTAGAAGGAGGGAACAACCCTGTAAATTATTCTCCAACCTCTACATATGTGCTGTGGCATATCTCCCCTCCCCCAATGAATAAGTAAATGTTAAAACATTTAAACCTTGTCCAGACACGATAGTGCACACCTTTAATCTTAGCAGAAGGGAGGCAGAGGCAGGTTTATCTCTGTGAGTTCCAGGACAGCCAGGGCTACATAGTGAGACCCTGGCTCAAAAGAAAAGAAAATCATCTCCCCAAGGTCCACTCCCAGAATCTGAACTCTGAAGCTGCACGCCCTAAATGGTCTTTCAACTCTAAAGGACAGGAGGGGGTTCAATGATGGAGGGTGGTGAGGGTGACTAAGGAAAGACATCAAAGGAAACTAGAGGGTGTGTCCCAGCCTCAGCCTGATCGTCCTCTGCTTACAAAGCAAGTCTTTTCCCGTCTCAGAACCCCAGGTCCTCTGGTTTACAATCACAGCTGAGATCAGGACTGGCTCTGAATCCAGGGGTGAGATTGCTAACAGCCCCAGTGCTGAGTAGGGGAGGATGGTGTCTGTCTGCTGGGCTGGGGGCTGGGGCAGCTAGCAGTGTGCTGAGCTAATGGGCCCGGGTTGTAGGAAGCTCACTAGAGCCACTCAGCCCCAAATGCCCCTCATGGAGGTCTACCTGCCCTACCAGACTGATCAACTTTATTGTATAATACTTTCACTCCTGCCTCATTTCCCTTCAGGGCCTACAGGACACCTCTCCTCTCTAGCTTCCCTGGTCCACTTTGGCTGGAAGAGACACTAGAGCCTGCAGTTAGAAAACAGTGCCTGGGGGCTGAGACAGTGGAAATGATACACTCAACTTTGTGCCTGTATTCCCCTCTGAGTTCATGGGGAAAGAGCTCTTACGGTCAGATGAGAAACTGTGCTTGGGAATCCAGAAGAACCCAGTAGACAAGAGTTGGGCTCAAGCACATGGGGCCGGGAAGTCAGGATGTGGTTCCACCGTTGGGAGACTTCTCTTGTGCATTGGTGTTTTTCCTGCATGTATGTCTGTGTGCGGGTGTCAGAACCCCTGGAACTAGAGTTACAGACAGTTGAGAGCTGCCATGTGGATGCTAGGAACTGAACCTGGGGCCTCTGGAAGAGAAGCCAGTGCTCTTAATTACTGGGCCGCCTCACCAGCCCCGATTTATTTTACTTTTTCATCATGTACCTGTATGTGTCTATCTGTGTCAGTGTAAGTGTTGGGTCCCCTGGAGCTGGAGTAACAGGTGTTCCGAGGCCCAATGTGTGTCCTGGGACCGAACCCTGGTCTGCTGGAGAGGAAGGAAGAGCGCTTAACCTTTGACCCATCTCCCCATCCCTCTGTTTTTAGTTATGTTTTGTTTGAAACAGAGGCTCATTATATAGCTATAGTAGGTGGGGAACTTGCTATTTAGACCAGGGTGACTTTGAACTTGGGTCAGTTACTTGCCTTTGCTGAGTGCTGGGATTACAGGTAATGTACACTGATGTCCAGCTGAAACGGATTATTTTCCCTGAACAAATGCAATTATTCCTCCTGCTTCCTGTCATAGGTTATTTGGGGGTGGGGTGGGGATCGTGCCCAGTGAGGGATTCCATACCAGATTCCGCTCAGCTTTGTGTGCAGTAGACAGACCACACAGGGCCTCAGCCAGGCATTGTGCAGAGAGAGTGTGGGGAGGGTTTGTGTGTGGTGGCAGGGGCATCAGCCCTGGGCTCTTGCATGTGTCTCTGAGAAGGAGGAGATGTTCAGACCCAACCAAGCTATGTCTTATAATGAACACCATCTGAGCTCAGAGGGGGTTCTTGCCCTGCTGTGGGAGCACAAATGTCAACAAACAGCAATCACAGGAGCGTGCAGTGCCTGGGTGTGGGGAGGGCGGCTGATACAGGAGCGTGGTGCCCAGGTGTGCGGAGGGTGGCTGATACAGGAGCATGCGGTGCCCAGGTGTGAGGAGGGCGGCTGATACAGGAGCGTGGGGTGCCTGGGTGTGTGGAGGGCAGCTTCGTTTTTATCATTTCAATTCTCTCTGGGCTTTTCTGAGATTTTTTTACCCCCTCAGGAAGGCATAGCCTTTCTTCGAAACTGACCCTTCAGGTCCTTGACTTCACTCCACTCCACATTTGTGCCCTCTTAGCAGCTACCAGAGAATCTTTGCCCACCTCACAGCAGTAAATATCCCCAAGTTCCGGGCACTCGGGCCATGTAGAGTTTTGCCAGATCCAAGCAGCTCCCGTTATTTACTCAGGGTC
Source organism: Microtus oregoni (assembly GCF_018167655.1). Lineage (NCBI taxonomy): Eukaryota > Metazoa > Chordata > Mammalia > Rodentia > Cricetidae > Microtus > Microtus oregoni. Next base: position 56,720,236 of record NW_024543063.1, on the reverse strand, counting down.
TTCCTTATGTCTGCTGCTTCCTCCTCCCTCCTCCCCCTGCTTCTCTTTGAGTGCTTAGGCAAGCTTCTACCTTTGAGGCTTGTCCTCAGCCTCTTTTGCTGCCTAAAACCAATGTGTCTCTCTCTATTCTTTCCCCCATCCTCTCTTCTCTCTTCTTTTCCTTCTTCTCTTCCTCCTCTTCCACTTCAAAACTATCTTTGTTGTTTGTTTTTGGGACAGGGTCTCTCTGTGTAGCCTTGGCTGGTCTGGAACTCACAGTGTAGCCTAAGCAGTTTTAAACTCAGAATAATCCTCCCATTGCTGGGATGACAGACACGAGCCACCACACTGGGTTATTATTTCTTCTTCATTTCTTATTTTATTTTAGTGTGTGTGGACCAATTTATCACAGCATGTATGTGGACGTAAGAAGACAACTTGTAGGGTTCAGTTCTCTTTTTCGTCCTTGTGGGTTCCGGGGTCTTCAGGCTTGGTGACAAGCCCCTTTAGCCACTGAGCCAGCCCCACCCCCAGTTCATTCTACTTGGGTTTTTTTTTTGGTTTTGTTAAAGGATTTTGTATATTTTAATTTTATGTGGCTAGGTGTTTTGCCTGCATGTGTGTAAGTGCATCATGTGTGTGGCATGCCTGAGAAGGCTGGAAGAGAGCACTAGATCCGTGGCAACTGGAGTTCCAGAGCATCCAAATGGTGCTTACAACCAGCTGTAACCCTGATTTCAGAGGATCTGACCCCCCCCCCTCTGCCTCCGTCAGCCCCAGGCATGTCTGTGATGCATATACAGACATACCTACAGGCAAAACACTCATATGCATAAAATAAAACTAAAAAGCCCGCAGCAACAGCTAGGAAAGGGTGAACTTTAGGCCCCACCTACCCAAGACCTTCTCCTTGAACACAGTCAGGAGATGGGGAGAAAAGGAAGAGAGAAAACGAGGTGTGGTGGTGACGGCCTTTAGTCTCTGTTAACAAGAAGGCTGAGGCAGGAGGATTATGAACTTGAGGCTAGTCTAAGCTACATAAAGAACTGAGGACTAGCTTATGGAACTTAGCCCAGACCATGCCTTTAAAAAAACCTCACTATATAGACCAGACTGGCTTCCAACTCAGAAATCTGCTGCCTCTGTCTCCTGAAGGCTGGGATTAAAGGTATGTACCACCACGCCTGGCAAGATGATATTTTACCCTCCACCCCACCCCCACCCTTTCTTTTTAAGAACTGGGGCTATAGCACAGTAAAGACTTGCCAAACACAAGGTCCTGGATCCAAACCCCAGTACTGAAAAGGACAAAACAAGAGATCAGTATATATCTTCCCTGTGCTCTGACCTGGTGCTCCACAGAAACATGGACCTGGCTTCCTGGGAACTCCAGCTCTAACCAGAACAGGCAGCACTGGTCCCATTTCACACAGAGAAACTGAGGCCCAAGAGTAGAAGAATCTGCCCAAAGGGAGATGGCTCAGTCAGTAAAGTACGAGGACCAGAATGGTATCCCTGGGACCCATGTAAAAAAGGCCAAGCTGTGTGGTGTCACACGCTTGTCATCCTGGAGCTGGGGCGGGGGGGGGGGGGGGGGGGCAAAGACATGCAGCTTCCTGGGGCTTGCTGGCCAGCCTAGACTGCCTACCGAGCTCTAGGCAAATGAGGCACCCTGTCTCAACAAACAAGAAGGATAGTGTTCTTGTGGAAAGGTACCTGAGTTTGACCTCAGGCCTACACATGTGCTCAGGCACACTTACACCTCCACACATGAAAACACACACACACTCATACATCACACACACACTCACACATCATATCACACATTACACACACACATACTGCACACACCACACACTTATTTACAAATATGCCTAAGACAAAATAGTTGATCAGAATGTGAACTGATGACCATGGAGATTGTTTCTTTTCTTTTCTTTTTTTTTTTTTTTTTTTTTTTTTGGTTTTTCGAGACAGGGTTTCTCTGTGGTTTTGAAGCCTGTCCTGGAACTAGCTCTTGTAGACCAGGCTGGTCTCGAACTCACAGAGATCCATCTGTCTCTGCCTCCCAAGTGCTGGGATTAAAGGCGTGCGCCACCACCGCCCGGCCTGGAGATTGTTTCTTGGGGTCTTAACGTAACCTTGCCTACACATGGGGTTACTCCTACAAGGTTTTTATGCCCTTCCAACAGCCCAGCTCTACTCTCAGGCAAAGAGCAGGCTTGGCCACACCCAAGAGATAAAACTGGGTGGGCACCTCGGAAATCTCCAGCTCCCAGCTGCCCAGCACAGCCACTGGTCTGGTGAATTCTTTTAAGCAAAGCTGGTGTGTGCAGTGAATGGCCAGTGTCTCTGAGATCCCAGGTTCCTCTGCACAGGCACACTGACATTCCTGTCCCTTGGCCAGTTAAGATGAAGCCCCTTGTGTTTCCCAACCCCAGCTGACAGTGATAGAAGCCAGCCTCCCCAGGAAACTTTACATCAAAGGAGATGGACCAGGAGGGGTGGAGAGGAAAGAGGAGGGCCCCTAGCTGCTTCTGTTTCCTTCCTCTAGGGATGCTGGTGAGGGGCCACTTCCTATTTCTGATGAGCCAGGGGAGCAGTCCTCAGGAAGGAGGCTCAAGACAACAGCCCAGCCCCCCTCTAGCCACATTCCTCACAGCTAGTATCCAAGGTCACTGTCTTGAGCATGCGTGGAGCAGAATGGCAGGTAAGACAAGCTGTTTTGGGGTGAGCACGCCCATCAGCAGTGAAGAGAGACTCCTCATCCTCCCGGACTCACCAATCCAATGAACACCTGAGCACCTGTTACAGGGCAGGTGTGCTGGGCACTAGCAATCCACCAGCACAACACATGTGTTCTTTCACAGTCCAAGGCAAGAGACAAGCCTTGATCCAAGCACCCACTACTTGCAGGTAGGACTCTAAGAAGGGTGGAAGAGAACAATGATCTGCGGTGTTGACCAAGATCGAGGGAGGCCAGACTTGTGATCAGTGAAAAGAAGATGGCTCTGGCATGAAGGAGCAGCACATGCAAGGCCCTGGGTCACAGGCAAGCACGGCCTGCTTCATAACATGGGAGGAAGCTAGAGGGAAGCGTGGAGTTTGGTGGGCCTGGCCACACAGGCTCTCAAAGGCCGGTTTACTTCTTCATCGAAAGAGTAATAGATGGCTAAACAAGGTGGGAAGAGGAAAGGACTCCACTGACATCTTGAAAAACATCCCTGGGGCTGCTTGTAGAGAATACACAGAGGGGCCTGCACGTAATGGAGAAGTCAGGAAGTGAAGGCTAGCCTTAGGAAAAGAGGTATCGGGTCAACACAGCAGGAAGACCCGAGACTCTTCAGCAAGACCAGCATATCTGACCACAGACGTTGGCTCCAGGAAGCCAGAGATTAAAAAGAGGTCAGAAAAGCAATGACCTCAGGACTCCACTGCAGTGCTGGCCCCCCACCCCTACCCCAGAGATCCTCCCTGTAATGTAAGCCTTTGCAAGTCTGACTTGCCCCTCTGGCCTTCCTCCTCCTCCTCTTTTAAAAAGGCAGCATTGTGAGTGTCCGAGCGCCCCAGAGGACACTGACACCCACTTCTCCACCCCTCCCCAGGTCTTTATATATTGGTGAACAACACTACAGTGAGTACTTGTGCGGCTGAATATTTGCACCCACGCCTATAGATTGCATGTGCTCACACATGTCCCGGGCGGGGGGGAGTATGCCCAAAAGTGAAAGGTCTTTGTTCTTGATGCATTTTGCCAGACTGGCTTGTTGCCATCTAAGGATAGGCATCACTGGTGTAGGAAAGCTTCCCAAGGCCTAAGGTCAAAGCCCTTGTACCTTTAATATACATTCCTGAATTATATAAAAACAAACAAACAAAAAACCAAATACGAGTTGCCCAAAGGTCACTGTGATGTCTCTGGGTCACTTTAATTTATTTGTACTCCCACTGATGTGCCATTTCATACGTCCTTTGGATGATGGTTGGACGGATGAAGGGAAAAGGATGTGTGTTCAGTTCACAAGTGAGTCAGGGATTCGGGAGCACCCAGCAGTGCCTGCAAAGGTCTGTCCCCACTAGTTAGCAATTAGATGGGAACCTAGAGGGCTGTAGTACAGTGTGTGTGTGAGAGTTTGATGGCATCTGGCAGGACATGGCGGGACCTGGAGACAAATGAGGAGAAGGGAGGGCATATACCAGCCTTCCAAAGGAATAGCCTATCACCAAGAAGCAGAGAACTACCTTTGGGACCGAGCCCGTGGCCATTTTCGGAGACAGCACTGTCCCTTGGCAATAAATCCAGCTATGTAATTTGTGTGGCCCTGTGCAAAACCACCCCAATACAAGTCATTAATAATTCTGGGGTGGCAGAGACAGAGCATTAAGCCACATAAGGGGGGGGGGGGCTCCAGAAGTGCAAGATAGCACCCAACACAGGCTGTCTGCATGCCCACCTTGTCTGCTACGTGCCTTCTCTCCCAGAGGCCATTGGTCATGGGTTATTCCAGCCTGACCCAGTCCAGTCCCGACCCACTGCTGCCCAGCTGCGGGTAAGGATGATGGACAGAATACATGGTGGTGGTTGGAGCAGTAGATGGAGCCCGAGTGGGGCTAGTGTGTGGGGGCCCCACACACTAGAGACCTGAAGGACAGGACAAGTGTGTACAGAACAAGGCTGGGAAGTACAGTGTATGTGTGTGTGTGTGTGTGTGTGTGTGAGAGAGAGAGAGAGAGAGAGAGAGAGAGAGAGAGAGAGAGAGAGAAATCGATTAGAGGTTCTCTGCAGAGCCAGCAGAAGGATGCTGGGTCCAACCCAAAGCTGCCTTGCACATTTGTTGTTTAGCAAGCTCTTGGCTCAGTCCTCAGACTCAACCCACCCTTGGACCTATGAGAAACAGAGGTACAAAGAGGGGAAAGGGGCAGAATGGATGCTCTGCCTCCCACTCGCTCTCCTCTTTCACCTCTTAGCCCACCAGCCAGAGATGGCAAGGGAAGGGAGCAAGTACCTGGAGTGGGTGTGGCCTGGCCATCAGTGTGGCTGGGGAGGACTCAGGGTCCTTAGTCAGCTCATTCCATGGGGGCCTCTGCTTCTCCTGCCTTCATGAGGCTTCACTAGGTCTGGGAGAGTGTGGGGGGCAGTGTCCTGGCCTCCCAGGAATGTCCCACCTTCTTTGATGGGGTCAGCCCCAGCCAGCTAGCATCCAGAGCCAAAACTAGCACCATGGCCATGGCCCCCAGCTGTGCATCCTTGGCGCCTTGGCCGCCGTTCTGAAGCACTGCGTGGCAGACTTTCCACTCTACCAGGGTGTGCTCATCCATAAAAAAATTAATGGTCCCTGCGAATAAAGAGGCACAACAGCAGAGGAAGGCTTTTTAGACAATCAATTAAAAGCCTAGAAGAGAGATTATCTCATTGAAATATCAATTTTTAATAGCCCTGCATCTTTGAGTTTCCTCTAAAAAAAAAACTTTGCCCAGGCCCATTAGCTTGCTTGCTTCTGACTTTGACTCCTGCTGCCTTGACAGAGTGGGCACTCCCTGTAGCTGGGCCCGAGCAGAACAGAAGTGCTGGCTCACTCGTTCAATGCTCGCTCGCTCGCTCACTCGCTCACTAACTCACCCACCCATCCTGAGCAGTGAGTTCAGCTGTGCTGAGTAACCTAGTGAGCCAAGAGAAGGAATCACGGGTGAGTGAGGGACCTGGAGGGCAGCACCAGCCAGGTGACCACGTCAGCAGTCACAGAAGGTGGACCCATCTGGAAAAATGACTATCAAGGGACAGAAGGGAGGAGCCATGGAAGACAGGAGAGGGAATCTCTGGATGGCATTTGAAATGAGACTAGAAGCATGTAAGGATGGAAAGAAGGCTCCAGGCAGAAAGAATAACATGACTGGTGGCCCCAAGGCAGGAAGAGGCTTGGGGTCCTACAGGAATGGAAAGGAGGCCAGAGACAGGAATGATGAACAAACGAGAGGTTGTGTGGGGAGCAGGGAACCTAGGAAAGAACACTATGAGCGTCATGGCCCTGCAGTTGAGAAGGGGTGTGTGGAACGTTCAGCTGCCCTATGAACCTCTGGGACAGCAGTGTGCGCACATCCGCTCTGGAGAGTAGCCCCAGTTCAGGCTGTGCTTCCGAGCTGCTACAACATTCGGGAGGCTGCAAAGGCCTTGGCCTGAGTTCCTCACCTTCAAGGTGGGAGAACAACTTTGATTGTCCCCCTGGGCTCTCAGGGGTGTGGCAGCTGACCCAGGCAAACTGCTCCACCCAGCGCCTCCTCTTCTGCCCATCTTCTCTTGGCAGCCTCTTCAGTTTACCCCCCCCAGGGACTCTGGGATCAGATAAGCTCTGTCTGATGAAGGGTTCCCACCAGCCAAGTTCCCAAGCAGATAGCTACACCCCCAAGCTTCGGTGCCCCAGCCGGCAAAGGGGATCAGCAACAGTCAAGACTGCTCACTGCAGTTGCTCCAATCCATCCCCTCATGAAACTAACCACCAGACACCTGAGTGATCATCAGGTTGGGAGTCTGAGATGGCGCTGAGTGGGAGAGAGTGGGAGGACCTGGGTGGGGTGGTCCCTGCCCCTGGACAAGGCTCCAACCCCAATATGGACACATACATGTGTTCCCTTTCTGGATAACTGGCTTCTCACCCAAACAGGACAAAGGTGGAGGCCTGACACGTGTCTCTTCTCATTTCCCATAGGCATAAGTGGAAACCGAGGCTCAGAGAGGTGGTGTTTCTTGCTTAGTTAGCAGTTAGCCAATGCTCATCTTCTTAGTTGCTCCCTTTCCAGTTAATAACTTTATTCACCCCATCTGTGTATGTGCATGCATATGCGCATGTGTGTCTGTGTGTGCATTCCTGTGTGTGTACATGGAGACCAAAGGTCAACAACATCAGGCATCATCCAGTCACTCTCCATCTTTTTTTTTTTTTTTTTTGGTTTTTTCGAGACAGGGTTTCTCTGTGGTTTTGGAGCCTGTCCTGGAACTAGCTCTTGTAGACCAGGCTGGTCTCGAACTCACAGAGATCCGCCTGCCTCTGCCTCCCAAGTGCTGGGATTAAAGGCGTGCGCCACCACCGCCCGGCTCTCCATCTTACTTTTAAAGACAGCATCTCTCACTGAACTAAGAGCTAACTGTGAGCAAGCTATGAGGAGCAAGGCAGGAAGCAGCCCCCTCTTGGGCTCTGCATCAGCTCCTGCCTCTGGGTTCCTGCCCTGTTTGAGTTCCTGTCCTGACTTCCTTTGGCGAGAAACAATATGGAAGTGTAAGCCCAACAAGCCCGTCCCCCCCCCTCCCCCGTTGCTTTGGTTGTCCTGTTTCACCACAGCAACAGTGACCCTAATGTCTTAGGGTCCCTTCCTTCTTTGCGGTGCTGAAGATGGAACTCAGGGTCTTGCACGAGCTGAGCAAATTTTTTACCATTGAGCTCCATCCTCTTGAGGTACCTGAATGTAGGATCAGGGGCTGTTGGAAGGAGCTATGATTCCCAGGACAGACCTGCAGGGTCAGGGATAACCTCGCCAGATCTCAGCTTCTAGGTAATGAAGATCCTAGCTTGACATTCCTAAATAAGGATGGAATGAGGCTTCGGATGAGAAAGGGCTCTGCAGAGGACCCAAATCCCTGTGGTAGCTGTGGTGGCAGCCTTAGCTCGGGCCTCCCCTCCCCCATCCTTGCCTCCCTTCCCCAACAAGTTAACCAGCAACTACTCAGAATCAGGCTTCAGAATCAGGGGAGGCCGGCCCCTCCCCTCTGTGGTCTCATTTTTTCCCCCCATCTCCCAGGCAGCTGAGAAGATTAACATTCAACAGCACAGGTGGAAAGGAGGAGCATGATTCTAAAACCTCCCACTTCTCTGCTGGGGTGACAGGCAGGACCCCTCTTCCTTAGAGGTTGAAATCCAGTCCAAGCCCTGTGGAGCAGTCTGGCATCCAGTATCCAGACTGACCTGGTCAGGGATGCTCTGGCCCACAAGGCAAGCTCAGAGACGGTGTTTGGGCATTCAGCAGGGGACAGGCAAAGAGGGACCCCCCAGAAGGAGGTTTGTCTTGATTGTGGCTGAGTGCCAGGGTGATAAAAACACTCAGAACATGTGCTCAGAGCAAGAGTGGGTGCCCGGTTTGTGGGTGGAAACTTGTATAGCGGAGGACAGCCGTGGCTAGTTCTTGGGTGGAGAGGGAAACCTGTATGTGGGAACCAGAGGCTTCTGTTTACAGCCCACCAGGCCTCTCCTTTGGGAGGACAAGGCACCACAGAGATTACCCAGTACAGCGGGGGGCGGGGGCAGGACTGGAGGAGGGCTGGAAGGCCTTTCCAGGGAGCCCCTACTCCCTTGAGAGGCACCTGCCTGGGGCCAGGGAGGCAGCTGGCATCTCACAACCCTGCAATTAGTAGATAAAGTCAGCAGTCTTCTGCTGATGGTGGCAGTGGGGGCAGCAGGCTGAGCTGCAGCTGGCTCTGGAGGGCTACCTCTGCCTCTAGTCCCCACCCGAGGCCTTGGACAGGTTGGCTGGCAGGAATGGCTGTCAACCTCCTAGGTGGGCAAGGCACTAGGATCTTGGGTGGCTGGGCAGAGCAGTGGAGGACGGCAGAAAGAACATGGGCCGTGGTCTTACACGAGGTGGGCTTGGCCAGCCCATAGTTGAGCTCCCCTTTGTACAGAGAAACCAAAGCTTATCACGGCTGTGTCATGTAAACCTAGAGGACTCCAGTGAGAATGGCTTTCCTGGAGAGACAAGACCTGATAAAGGCTCCTTGGGTTAAGGATCTTGGCTAGACAGCAAGGACAGACTCAGGGGTCCCCAGCCCTCAGTCCCAATGCAGAGTGAGGAGTTAGACCTGGCTCCAGCCTATCTGGGAATTCCAAGGCCTGGAATGAGAGGCGCTCAGTCCCTGGGCTGCCTGCTCTCTCCAAAAGTCTTGGATGCCCCCTCCCCAGACAAGTAGCTGGGGTGGGCCGGGATCTGGCTTCAGCCTTCTGTCACCTGGCCCTCCATTTTCCTCCACTCTCTTTATAATACCCCTCCGCCATTCAAGATAGGGTCTCACTGTGTAGCTGTGGCTATCCTGGAACTCACTATGTAGACCAGGCTTGCCTTGATCTCAGAGGTCTGCTTGCCTCTACTTCTGAGGGCTGGGGTTAAAGGTGAGCATCACTACACCTGGTTTATCCTAACTTTCTCTATCCCTCATTCATTCCCCCTTCCTACTATCCCAGGACACTGGGCTGCTGGCTGGTGGGGCAGGGGGTAGCAGACAAAGCACCATTCACACTAAGAGAGAAATGGGTAGGCTGAGGCTGAGGAGGGCTGTTTGAGGGAGGGTAACCCTGGGTGGGGCCGGGGCAAGGGGAGGTGAGTGCTTCAGGCAGGCTCAGAAAGGCCAGATATGCAGAGAAGTAGGTGAACCCACAGGCTCCATGTCCTGGATGGGGAGCATGGGCAGGCTCAGCATTCAGGCTGCCTGGCTTGGGATGGGGCCATGGTGACAAGGCTGTGTGGTTGTGGGATAAGCACTTGTTCCCCCCAGAGCCTGGATCTTGGCATAAATGGGACAGCGATAGTGGTACCCGTCTCACCAGCTGGTTGGAAAGACTGGTGAAGAGCTGCTGTGAAACTGGGCTGTCACCCTTCCAGTGACCCAAGCATGTAAGTGACGTGTGTGTACTTGGCATGGCTGTACCTCACACTGTCGGCCTTCTGTCTTTCCCCTGCATTTGTCTAAAAGGGATCCTGCCCCAAATGCCTCCCAAAGTAGGCTGCAGGGGCTGGTGGGAACTGGGGTGCCTCTCATCTCCTGAGAGCCTCTGCGGCCACGTGGGAGCTGTGGCCACATGGGAGCTGTGGCCACGTGGGAGCAGGGACTGTGCGGTCAGAGGTGCTGACGGCTCAGGAGAGGGAAACCCACATTTTGACGGGCAAATTTCCCAGGACTAATATTAGCAGAGCATTAAAGATTTTCCTTAAGGCACCATGTGAGCCGAAAGCTAATGCTTCTGTGGGCCATGACCCCTAGGTGACTTTGACTGAAAGTAGCCGTGACCCAAGGAAGCGCTGTGAGAAGAGCCCAGCCCCCATCCTCCACATCCTCCAGATGCTCCTCGGCTTCCCTTTCCCAGGCCTGATCCTCTGTTGGCTGCCCCTCTCCAAGCAAGTCTGGTGGGAAGATAGGCACTGCGAGGAGGCCCCTGCTCCACACTATCTCTCTGGAGGTGCCAGGGAGTCTGGGGGAGCCAGGGCTCTGCTCTGTGTCTGGAAATAGCAGCTGCCAGTGGAGGCCTGGCTTCTAGCTCCTAGGGGTCAAAGGGCAGCATTCCCAGTCTTTCCTTGGGCCCATTTCCTGTTTGAGAGAGGAAGAAGAAAGATCCCTGGCAGGAGAGGGTCCTTTCCTGTTGGACTGGATTCTGGGGACAGCTTTCCGGGGGTGTGTGAGGTAGGGTGGGGATGGGGGTACAGCTGCCTTTTTCCCCTTCACCTGGGAGCCCAGGAGGAGACCTGGAACTTCTGACACCCCACCAACACCATCAGTTAGGCCTGGTGAGGACAAAGACTCAGGCTTTGAGCTCTGACTCCCAGCTGGGGTCCCTCGGCAGCCTCATTCCTTCCTTGGTCCCCGGGGCTCACAGCACCTCTGAATCCCAGCAGTGTGGCCTCCAAGGACCTTCCTGACCAGATCACACAGAGATAAAGTGTTTACTGCAGCTCTCCACTCTTAACAGGGAGCCTTTTTATGAATTCAATTTAACTTCTCTTGGTGCTAGGCTGAGCCCTAGCCCTCTTACATACCCCTGAGTACAGGAAGCTCACCATCTGCCCATGGACGCAACCCTGACTTATGCAGATTCCCTCTGACTTTGGGAAATTTAAGGGTCTGAGGCTGTGGCTTCAATACCGATTTTCTTCATATTCTATATAAATCTGCTAATTAAGTTTAGAAATTAGATGTCAAAAATAAAATTACCATCTGGGTGTGGTAGTACATGCCTATAGCCCTAGTATTCGGAGACTGAGGAAGGGGAGCTGAGTTCAAGGACAGTCTGGGCCGCATAGCTCCATACTAGCCAGACCCTACTTCAAATAAACAACCAAAACAAGGCTTCCTATTTCCTTTGAGGAAACCTCCCCCAAGCAGCTAATCCCACAGCAACAGCATCACCCTGCTAGCAAATCCTCCTGTGATGGAGGAAGGTCATTGGCTAATAAAGGCACTGCCCTGGCCCATTTTATTGGTTAGAGGATAGGTGGGAGGAGTAAACAGAACAAAATGCTGGGAGGAAGAGGAAGTGAGCTCAGAGACTCCACAGCTCTCTCGGGAGCAGACGCCTGAGAGAGACGCCATGCCCCGCTCCTGGGATGAAGCTCCAACCCAGGATGGACTAGGCTAGAATCTTCCCGGTAAGACCGGTTCTCACAGATTATTAGAGATGGGTTGATCGGGATAACAGGATTAGCCAGTAAGGGCTAGGGCTAAAGGGCCAAGCAGTGATTAAAAGAATACAGTGTCTGTGTAATTATTTTGGGCATAAGCTAGCCATGTGGGCGGCCGGGTGTGGGGGACGCAGCCCTGCCGCCCCAAATACTACATATGGCGCCCACGTGGACAACTGAATCCACGGAAAGCCTGAAAGGGCTTGGGAAAGAGTAGGGCATGTTTTCTTGATGGTGACAATTTCTCGGATCTGCTCTGCTTGCCAGAGGCAAGCAAGCACCTCATCTAAGAGAGGCTTCCTGACTCAGCTTTAGCTGCAAAGCCTGCAGCTCATTAAGAGGTCCTGCCACGAAACACTTAAACGGTGTTGACGAAAAGCTGAATGCATGCTTTTCGGTTTTCAGCCGTAGCAGGAAAAAAGCTGCGCTGTTTAAAAATGCTGGCTTTCTGGGCCATCCTGCCAGGGCAAACTCTGACTGTTTGAGGCAGGAGGGCCGGCTACCAAGAGAGGACGTGAGTGTTGTCTGTTGTAGCTCACTTGCTGGCAGGGACCTTGAAATGCCATACAGTTGTTGCAGTAAACATGGCTACAGCCTGTATATCAGCCATGAGGCTGGAAAGCTAAGGAATGGACTGGATCTAGCTGGCAAAGCCACGCCTTTAATCCTACCCATATTGCTCAGTAATTTAAAGGCTCGTGTGGTCAGAAAAAGAGAGATATACAGTAAAGAGAGATTCAAAGACAAAGAAAATTTTTAAATGGTTTACAGTGTGTTAAAAATATATGCAGACTAAAAGTTGAAGTTCTTAAAGTAAAAAACAAAAAAAGGAAGAGAGTTGTTGTGTGTGGTAGCACACGCCTTTAATCCCAATGCCTGGGAGGCAGAGACAGGCGGATCTCTGAGAGTTCAAAGACAGCCTGGTCTACAGAGTTACTTCAGGTCAAAGATACAGAGAACCTGTCTCAAAAAGCAAAGAGTTAAAAGTAAAAATAAACAAAATAGAGGTTAAAACAAAGCTGTACAAAGATGGAAAATACACAGAGAATCTTGATACTGTATGCTATTATGATCTCTTTGAATTATTTGAATGCTGAGGAAGGAGCAACAGCTGCTAAAAGATATTTATTTATAAATGCTGCTGAACTAATCCAACATAAATACTGTGAAAATGCCTTGACTTTGAAATTTGGATTTAAGGACATGATGCTTTGGAGAGGAGTTTCTTATTTTGTTTTCACAGAGGATGAGACGCTGTTCATTTCTTCTATTCCGATTTGGTATGATGGACCACGCCCTCCTGAAGGGTTGCAGTGAACATCTTCAGAAAATTGCTTCGCTCAACTGCCAACTGAGATGAAACTAGCACACAGGTTATACCATGAAAGACCTAATTAACGACGCCCCCATTCAGCAGGAAGCAGTTTGGAGAGAAATAACTGCGCCCATATTCCCAAATAATGTTTATAAATGTTCTTTTACATTTAAAGGGGGATATGATATAGATATGAATAATTTGCATTAGTATAGATTTTGCTTTATTGATAGAGATTTAAGGTCAATTTTGTTATATGTATAAGTGTTTCTGATTTTGATTAAGGTATTGTGATTGTGTAGTTCATTTAAATATGTACTGTATAATTAAGAAATATAGGTTGTTAATGGATAATCATCGATAATAGTAAAGCTTGTAGTTATGTTAGTTAGATTTTCTAGATATATAGAGATGTATTTCAGTTAGGTAGACATTCTTCATGTCTTTCAAAGATTACAGATTAGGACATTTAATGTTTTAATAACTGAGGACTTTTCATGACAATGAGACACTCTGCTCCTGGCAGCACCAATGTACTTCAAGAGTAAGATGGGCATCGAAGAGGCACCTTATGGAGTTTGATAGCCATTTGGGCAAGAAACTGCTCTTGCCTGAACTATTGCATAAACTGGACACAGAGAACCCGCAAAGAGAGGACTACTGAACTTGCCTAAGGTGAGATGATCTTTCGGGGTTCCTGATTCATTTTGAAAGAGTCTGCGAGACATTCTGCAGGACACAACAGATAGTGACTGAACTGACTTTGAATTTTCCTGCTTTATGGAAATGTCTGCTGGATACCATGGGCCTGAAGGCTAAAGATGGATGCCCCAACGGTACAGAGGAACTTTGGGTGACTGTCCAGGCAGCGAGATGTCTCTGTCATTTCTAGAGTTTGAAGTTTCTTAGTTCTTGTTTACTTAGGTAATATATCTTTCTGGAGTCTTTGATGGAGTTAAGAATAGTTAGTTATAGTTATAGTTTTCCTTAGTTATGATAAAGATTATTGTAACTTTTACTTGATAACTGTTTTGTTATATGTAATTTTGCTATGTTAAAGCCTTTTTTTTGTTTAAACCGAAAAAGGGGAAATGATGGAGGAAGGTCATTGGCTAATAAAGGCACTGCCCTGGCCCATTTTATTGGTTAGAGGATAGGTGGGAGGAGTAAACAGAACAAAATGCTGGGAGGAAGAGGAAGTGAGCTCAGAGACTCCACAGCTCTCTCGGGAGCAGACGCCTGAGAGAGACGCCATGCCCCGCTCCTGGGATGAAGCTCCAACCCAGGATGGACTAGGCTAGAATCTTCCCGGTAAGACCGGTTCTCACAGATTATTAGAGATGGGTTGATCGGGATAACAGGATTAGCCAGTAAGGGCTAGGGCTAAAGGGCCAAGCAGTGATGAAAAGAATACAGTGTCTGTGTAATTATTTTGGGCATAAGCTAGCCATGTGGGCGGCCGGGTGTGGGGGACGCAGCCCTGCCGCCCCAAATACTACACTCCTGCCCAAGGTAAACCTCCAAGAACTTTTAAAGTAGTTTTTTAGTTACAAAATTTATTATTATTAGTGTGCACCTGTAGAGGTCAGAAGACCTTTTTCTCTTTTGGTTTTTCGAAACAGTGTTTCTCTTTGGAGCCCCATCTGTCCTGGAAAGAGTTCTGTAGACCAGGCTGGCCTTGAACTCACAGAGCTCCACGTGCCTCTGCCTCCCGGGTGTTGGGAGGCACCATCACCTGGCTGAGGTCAGAGGACTTTAAAGGGCTCTCATTCCCTCCTTCCATCTTTATGTGGGTTCTAAGGATGGAGCCCAGGTTCTCAGGCTTGCCCAGTGTTTTCCCAGCGAACCACGGAACACTAATCTACAGGTGGAAACCCTGAGGCTCACAGAGGTGAGGGATGTCTCCGAGGCTGCAATCAGTAAAGGGAAGAGCAGAGATTGAACCCGCGAGGTCGTGGAACTGAGGCCCCTTCCTGTGCACATCAGACAGGCACCACACTTCCTTCTTTCCTGGACCCCAGATCGGTCAGCCACTAGGGTACTCATTCGTTCATGCAACAATCCTGGACTTCAGTTCAGTGTTAGGTGCAGGTGATGTGGACCCTCCTGCAGTTTCAGGACTCCGCCTTGAGAGCTTGAACGCCATTTATTACAAAAGCCTGAGTTCATGGTATCTTATTATGAATAGCCCCTCCAAGACAACCAAGCCTCCCTCAACATGTTCCATCCCTGCACGAAGTACTATTCAGGTGGGGTCTTAAGAACTGAGCGCTGGGCTATCCTGTGTTTATAAAATCGAATGGGTCCAAGCAACACCAGGCATATATACAATATACATATCCAACAGGATCCCCATCAGTGGGGTGTGAGTGGGTGAGATTACAGCCTTCCTGGGAAAGGAGGAAGTGGTTCACTGCAGGGGGATGGGACCCAGGGGAGTGCAGAGAGCTTGGCCAGCTGCACAGTTTTGTTTGAGTGGATGCTCAGCTGGGCACCCGTGGCATCGGGCCAGTCCTGTTCTGCCCTGGATGTTCTAGGCCACCTGGATTTGCAGGTCCTCATCCTCATCGAGGTCACTGGCTCCATCTCCGGCTTCCTCAGTGCCAAATCGGGTACTACGGATCTTCCCAAAAAGGGGGGCGTTTTGCTGCTGCCTTCGGAGCCTGAGGGGTGGGAGTGACAGGTCAGAGCAGGAGTCACAGAGCATCTGTGCTGGTAGTGGCACCACCCTTTCCAGCTACAATGCACTCAGATGGGGGGACTGCTATTGCCACCCCAATTTGTGCACAAGGACAGAGGCACAAAGAAGTTAAATGACTTGCCTAAAGTCACTCAGACAGGAGATAGTGGGGTTGTCCTCTGAGCTGCAGTGCCAGCTCTCATGTAGATGGCAGACTCAGAGGTGACCGGGATGGGGTTGGTCCCTCATAGGGATCCAAGAGACCAAGGAATAGGGTGTGGAGGAGCGCACTATGCTCCTAGTGTCTGCTCAGCCCTAGTTCCTCACGGTACAATTTCCAAACGCAAAATGTGCTAGACAAACTTCATCCATACGATGAGGAGGAGGAGGTGGAGGAAACACACTGCCCCCAACAAGGCAGTTGCTCCGAGCATCTTACTGGAAGGCATGAATTATTAACGAGGCAGGGAGGGGCAAGAGTGCGGCTCCATTACTGCACAGTGATTTAGTGTGCTGTCCCGGAACATTAAAGCAAGAAAAGTTACAAACTAAAATGAGGCAGCAATCCTGGGTGGCCCTGCCCACCCCCGGCAGAGGTGCTGGGGAGGCTGAGCAGAGCCAAGCTGCCCATTTTGGGAGTTTATGGCTCCCTAGGAATGTGGCTGAGACTTCTAAAAAGCCCCAGGCTGTGAGTGACCTGTTGGGGTGTGTATGTACAGGGCTGGACTATGTGGACTGGGCATGCAATAAACCCAGATCAGTGCCTGGGCCCTATATAAATTTCAGGTGTCACTCCAGGCTATGGGGAAACCGAGACTCCGATTACGCCACATAATCGTGAGGCCTGGCTCCAAAACTTCTCCCAACCACAAGCTCTCAGCACACAGTAGCACTAGGTAGATGCTCAATAAACCCATTGCTGACCATTAGGAGATTCCACTAGGCCACCCACTATTGGGCAGTCACAAAGGGCTTTCCTTTGTCTTCTAGTACTGAGGGGGAAGGATCGGGCCCCTTTGTTGCCTCACAGTAGGTTCTTGACACAATTTCTCTCTAGCCCACACGTAAGTCCCCTTCCAGGAGAGGCAATGAGAGTGGCCAATCAGTGCCAAGAGCGACTCAGTATTTGTTGGTCCAGATGCTCCCCCCCCACCAATCCTCATGCGGCCCAGGCTAACCTCCAATTCCCTATGTAGCTGAGGATGACCGCCAATGTCTCTATCTTGAGTGCTGGCATCACGAACCCATGGAAGCCCAGGTTAAGTTTATGTGGCGCTGGGAATCAAACCCAGATGTAGAATATTTGCAGCAAGCTGCCGAGCTACATCCCCCCCCAGTCAGGTGCAAATGACACCACAGCCTCTGTTGGCGCGGGTGCTTTTTAAAGACTCAATAAGCCCTCTTCACTTCCACAGTGACTGGTCTCCATTTTACAGTGGGGAGAGCTGACCCACGAGGGTTCAGTGTCCTAAGATCACCCAGTGTTTCCCCTACCCAAGAATGCTGGTTGCAGGACCTGGGTTGCAGGACCACAGGTAAGAAGGCGGGTATGGGTGTGGCCACACTAGCCACATGCTTTGGGGCTTCTTAGCTCTGATTCTGGAGGGCTCTGCCTGAAGTGCTTTGACACGTCCAGGTAGTCCTAGAAGTGAAGTATAATACGAAGGAGGCAGGATTTCGAGTGTTGGGACAGGGCGTGGGGACAGGAAAGGGGACGGTGTGCCAGGTGGGTGGATCTAAGCACCTCTCCACTTCCTTCAGGGCCGACAGTTCCTGCTATAGCTGAGGGGCTTGGCCTGTCACTCTCTGTCATTCTCTGCCCTTCAACCTTTCATATTCCTGCTGACCCTGGGGTCACTCATCACTAAGACCCCGGCGCATGCTGCTTCCTGCCAAGGACTCCCAGTATCACTGGCCCTGCCCAGAGCCCGGGCTCCTTGGCGGCTGGCCCATAGCCCAGCCTCCTTGGCAGCCCTCCACGAACTCACACCACCGGCTGGCCCACCCGAGGGAGACAATTCCAGAGCCTACAGATGGGCTGTCTTCCTGCAGCCACTCCCCACCAGCTTCCTGGCCCTGGCCTTTCCTGTTCAGAGAGGACAGGATTCAGGCCCCAGGAGCTCTTCCTTCTTGGTCTTCCCCTTTGGATTTCTTGAGAGTTCTGGCCCTTGCCCTGTGCACTAGGGTCCCTGTGCATTTAGGGTCTTCCCCGCCTTTCCCCGCCTTGCAAAGCACCCCTGCCCACCTGGACTGTAGGTGTTCCAGCTGCACCTGCAGGTTCTCGCTCTGCTCTGTCTGCTCGTCCAGGGACCGCTGCAGCTTCCGTGCCTGGTTGTGGGCCTCATCCAGCTGGGTCGAGCAGGACAGAGAACAGGAGGATCAGCTTGGGCAGAGGCTGCCTGGCTGCTCAGTCACGTTCCCTGTTCTCTGTGCCCAGTTTCCAGCTCTTGTTCCTGAGGCTCCCTAGGACCACTTCCATTCTGTTTTCCATCACTGTGGGCTGCCTGCCTCCAAATCTACCCAGCATGCATCAGTCTAACCAGCACCTATTCAACTGCCCAGCCACATAGCCCCTCCCCCCACTCACCTGCTTCTCATCAGATGCCTTTCATGCCCTGTCCATTCATCAATCTGTTTGTATACCCATCATCACCCAGCAGCCACCTGTTCCTCTAGCTCATCCATCCGTCCGTCTAATCCTCCTGCCTTCCACCTAACCATCCGCACCGCCATTCACCTCACCTCACCCACTATCCTTCCCCTCCACCTGACGTCACCCGCTCCCCGCCTTAGGTGCCAGGCCCCCCATATACAGCAGCACAGGTGAGCATGCGTCCCACTCCTCTCAGGGCTGCCGGTACTTGCCTCATCCTCAGCCTGGGCCAGCTCTTTCTTGAGCTCCTCCACCCGCAGCCGCAGCTTCTTTACCTCCGTCTCGTGCTGCTCCACACGGCGGTTGGCGTGTGCCAGCTCTGCCACCTTCTCCTGGAACTGTTTTTTGAGCTTGCCATGCATATGCTTCAGATCTGCCAGCTCCTGCAGGGGTGGGAAGGCTCAGGTCACATGCCCACTCTGGGAGGCCCGGGGGTCAGTCAGGTGGGGGGGGGCTGGCATCTCCTCTACAGGAATGTCACACTTTAAAGCTCAGTGATCAACTGGGGGCTGGCAGTGCCATCTAGTGAGGTCAGAAGGCTGGGTGGGTGACTCAGTGGCTCCACTTGGATGTATAACTGTAGTGAGGCAGGAAGGTGTCCGGTGGGCTGGGGAGCTTCAGGTCAGGGTCTGGGGAAGCAGCGAGGTCTACAGTCTTGGTGACAAGCCTATGTTAAACTTCTAAGTCTGGGATGAGCCAGACTGTGGAGTAACTATGTGGCACGGGAAGAGAGCTGAGGTCAGAGTGGGACAGCCAGGAAGAGAGATGGCCACCCCACTCTGGGGTGTCTCATTCCCATCTACAGAAGGAGGGGCGTTCAGCCCTGTCTTTACTACACCAGCTCCAGCAGGGTCTGGTTGTCTGTCACTGCCTTCCACCTGGCAGTTGCCCACCCCACTCTGCTTACTGCTCTCACAACACAGCCCACAGTTCCTGCTTCCTCTACCTGGGCCCCCTTGTCACACCCGTCCAGTCGGGAGTCCCCATTTCTTCCGTGACTCCCCAGTTCTCACTCTACCCTCAGAAAGTCAGTTCACTACCAGTTACCTCCTGTTTCTCCTGGAGACCTCAGCTCAAGCTCACGGCTCCGCCCCCACCCCCGAAGTCTTTAAGAATAGGCCTAACCACATATGATGAGAGCAATATGTCCTTCTTAGCCACCAGATTCATGGAGCAGGTAGACACACCTGTCTGTCCACTGCTGTCACTATCAGACAGCAGGTGTTCAGTCCATGGAGCCACCATAATTACCAGTGGCTTAATCTTACAGTAGTTGTTTAATAAATGCAATTATAGGTTGAATATCTTTTATCTAAAGTGCCTAGGCTCAAAAATATTTCAGTTTTCGTTGAATTTTCTCTGTAGGCAAGGATGACTCTGAACTTCTGATCTTCCTGCCTCTCCCTCCTGGATACGGGGACAACATCACACTACATTACATGGAGCTGCGGATGAGACCCAGGGCTCTGTGCATGCTTGGCAAATACTCTACCAAACTTTATCTTCAACCTAGATTCCAGAATTTTTGGACTTTTGGGGTATTCACATATATATCATGAGATCTCTTGGGGACAGGACCTGGGTCTAAACATAGAATCCATTAGTTTCGTGAATGTCATTAGGGCCTGATTGCAATTTTCTGTAGCGTTTTTATTGCCCTCGCATTTTTACTGGGACCTACCACACCTAAGCGTGAAATTTTCTGCTCTTTTGAGGCATCCTGTTGATGCCCAAAGTTGGGGGTGTCTGGTTTGGGGACCAAGGAGGCTCAGCCTGTACTGCAGTTATCCGCATGCAGGACATACAGTAAGTGTTGGTTAGCTGGATGGGGGCCCTGGGCATCACCCTCAGCCCCACCTTGTTCTTCTCGAAGAGAGCGGCCTGGCTGGCTCTCAGGTCACAGTCCAGGGCACTGGCATTCTGCCGCCGTCTGCGGGCCAGGGCCTCCTCCAGGTCTCCAACCTGTGCACGCAGCTTCTTGTTCTCCCTCTCTAGGCCCAGCTTCTCCGTCTCCAGCCTCTCTCTGCGGCCCCACTCGGCTGCATTTTCTGCCTGAAGCCTTTCCATCTGCAACAGCGAGGGATGCAGTGAGACTCCTGGGGGATAGGGGTGGAGAGACAAGCTAGATGTACCCCCCCCCCAATCCTGCAGCCAAAAATGGCACCAGGAAGCAGATCCAGCTGCAGCAGCTATAATTACGCTGGGCTTTTTTTTTCATCGTGTTCAGGATGTGGGGGCGCTTCTGGGTTTTGTTTGGGAAAGGGGGTGCCTCCTGTAAGTTAGGCCCCTGGAGTGTGGCTGGCCCCTCACAGCACAGCACAGGCTTCTGTCTGTTTTCCACAGATTGCTCAATAGGTCCCCTGAACCCCTGAGTCCCAGGCACTGCCCCTCCCTCCTGCCAGCCACTCACTTCACCCCTCAGCTCAGCCATCTTGCGATCCATGCTAGAGCGTGCGCCCAGCTCATCCTCTAGGTCTTCAGACATGCGGCCCAGTTCATCCTGGTGTGTCTCCTTGAGGATGCTGAGCTGCAAAGACATCGCCCAGCCTAGTCATAAGGACCACCAGGATAGAGCCCAGAGGCAATGCTGGATGAAGGTGAGTACCAGCCAGGGTAATGGGGGCACCAGGGGACCAGAGCAGGCTGAATCTGGCCACTCGGTATTTCAGATGTCTGTCCCCTCCTACCTCATAACAATCTGGCCTTTTGGTACCTGCACATGACTTGGTCAGTTCACTGTCCATCATGGGGATCAAGAGTGAACTTTAACAAAGTCAATTCAACCCTACACACACACACACAGACACACCAAAGCCCCTCTGAGCGTTTTCTCAGTCCCTTTAGATAGACCGCCAACTCCTGTGTTCTCACAAAGACATACAACATCACGTTCCTGTGTGCTCCTCCCATCCACCTGGCCTCATCCCACTGCCCACGACTGCAAGCCTAGGGAACTTGCTTGCCTTCCCCATGGCTCTCAACGCACACTGGTGGCTCTAAACACCAGTGTGCATGTGTAGCCATAAGAACCGCTGTGGGCACTTCTCCAAGCTCTGCTTCCCACAAGCACACAGTGAGCCTCTACAACAATGCTGTGGAAGGAAGCCAGGCACAAGAGAATTTCTCTGCTCGACTGTACATTGGTGCTCCATTTGTGTCCTTCTGCAACTATACTTGGTAGTCTGAATAGTGTGGGGCCAGGTTCCTGGACCCCAAAAGAAGAAGGGAGAGTCAAGTAGGCAGGGAGGGGCCTGAGACTCTTTTAGGAGTTTGAAGAGATTCCCAGGGAAGACCAGGTCTGGACAATTTTCCTATGCAATTCTCTGCTCTTTGACCTCTGTGATCCCAGAGGATCCGGCAAGGCTTTCCCAGGATGGCTGCGCCCCCTGGTGGCCATACCCAATCTGTACAAGAGGCAGACGTGGCAGCTAACTTCCCAAACTCAAGGGCCTCACTGCTAAGATAGGAAGGTGAGGACACAGCTCCTTTGACCACAAGGAGCTTCAATTTCACTTGACATACATACATCTGACACCTCCATTCTGGCCACAAACCCTCTGAAATCCTACACGATTCTCCATCCACACGAGCCTTCTTTGTGTCCAGCAGATACACTGGTGTCTGCCTATTTCAGGACTGCCGCTGTGAGCACCCAGATCCCCTATCTTCTCACAATGAGAAGCCTCTTTAGGTCTCGGTCTCACTCCAAATAGCGTCTTGTAGGGAGTGGAGCAAGGATGTTGAGACAGGGGCTTACTCTGTCCAAATTGGCCTTGAACTCAAGGCAATCCTCCTGTCTCAGTGTCCCACATGGTAGGATTACAGGTGTGACTTGCAACTCCTGGCTCAGATGTCATCTTATAGAGACCCTTCTCGGCCTCTTCATGCCATCACCTTCATGTTATTTTCCTCCCACCCAAGATAGGGTTTCTCTGTGTAGCCCTGACTGTCCTGGAACTCAGAGATCCTCCTGCTTCTGCGTTCAAGTGCTGGCATTAAAGGCATGCACCACCACTGCCTGGCTCTTCATGCTGTTTTGGTGCCTTCTCAACACACACAGACCTCAGCTGCTAGGCTACCAGCATCTCCCTGCCTGCTCTGGTGCTGGTACTCAGAACCATGGCTAAGTGAAGAGATTCCACCCTAACCTGTCCCCAAGACTAGAACTGGCCAGCATGCAGCTGCCACCATCAGGAGGCCCCCTCCCTCCCAATAGCCTCCAGCCTTACTTGCTTGAGCATTTCCTGCTTGGTCTTGCTTAGCTCCTCGTATTTGATCTTCCACTGACTAAGCTCCCCCTCCAGCTTCTCGATGCTTCTGCTTAGGGCCAGTTTGTCCCTGGGGAGAGGAACAGGCAAGCACACGGACTTTATTAGACTCCTTTTGTTTTGACTTCATATTTCAGGGGGTGTATTAGTTTGATTTGGTTGTTGTTTAAATGGTAGAGTGTATTCTCCTACATTCTGCAGCTAGAAGTCCAAGATGAGGTGTGGGCAGGGGAGGCAGTCGGGAAGACGCCGCTATTTCATCTTCTCCCCAGCTTCTGCCGGTTACTGGTCCCTTTGGCTTTCCTTAGCCAAAGATGCAATGATACCCACAGAGGCATTATTCTGACTATCATCACAGGGCATGCTTTCTTCCTTTCTCCCCTTCCTCCCCCGGCCCATGGAACCCCATGGAACCCCAGGCCTGGTGAGCACTCTACCACTGAGTTGGTTCCCTCTTCCCAAGCCCTTATTTTGATTTTTTTCAAAAGTAAAATCATATGTGTGAACCAAGTATATAATCTATACGCTTATTTCCTGGTCATCATGGCTGCAGAATATTCATGAGCATCCGATCATACCCTCTAGGTGCTGTCATCCAAGTTACTGATGAGCTACACATTCTAAATCCACTGGTCAGCTAAGTGCTCTGTGCATCCACCCGGAGGGTCTCTCTTGGTTCCTCCTCTCTGCAGATGGCTCCCTTTCCTCTCCCCTCACCCCTTCCTCTAGCTGGCCTCTGAACCTGACTGAGCCAGGACTCCGTGCCATAACCTACTCCTTGTCCATCCACTTCTGATTCTCAGATTCCTGGCTTTCAAGGTCACCTGTTCATTGAGGACCCCTGCCTTTTACCTTTAGCCCAGATTTGCCTGGGCCTCAAGACCCATCCATCCACTCACAAATTGCTACCTTCCTGTGCCAAACAAAACTCCTCTAAAACCGACTTCCCAATTTCCTTTCCCATTCCTGCTTTCCTTGAGCCCGCTACCCTCTCTGTCACCAGAAGTTTGAGGTCACCAGAGACTACACAGCAAGCTCAAGGTCAGCTGGGGTTCATGTACTGAGGCTCTACTTTATAAACAAAGGACGAGAGATGGAGAGATGGTTTGGAGGTAAAAGTACTTGCTGGTCTTACAGAGGACCCAGATTTGGTTCCCAGCATCCAAAATGGAAGTTTACAACCATGTATAATTCCAGTTCCAGCGATTCCAATACCCTATCCTGGTACCCATGGGCACCAGACAGTCACATGGTACACATACAAACAAATCACTCACACACATAATTTGTTTTTTGAGACAGGGTTCCCTGTGTAACTAACTGCCCTGGATGTCCTAGAATTTACTCTGTAGACCAGGCTGGTCACCAACTCACAGAGATCTCCCTGCCTCTGACTCTCTGGTGTTGGCATTAAAGGTGTGTGCCGCCGCCACCACCCAGCAAAGAAGGCACACATAAAATAAATTTTTAAAAAATCTTGATTAAAAAATGAAAAAGTCAAGTAGTAGTGGATTCCCTCACTACTCTAAAATCTTAGATTGTGGAGCTGGAGATTTAGCTCAATGGGAGAGTGCTTGCCTCCCAAGTCCAAAGCTCTCTGGCTGGGTTCTTTTCTCATCTGGCAGGGGCTGGGGAGGGGGATGGGGCAGGGATTGGGCACGGGCCGGGGGTGGGGTGGGGAATGACAAAAAGACCAAACAAAACAAGAACAACAAAAACAGAAACCCAAGCAACCCCAAAAACCAAAAACCCCCAAACCACCCCAAGGTAATTAAAATCCGAGCTTGTGCCTCAGTAGATTTCATGTAATCACCTGCGATCCCAGGGTGCCCAGCCCCAGGCCCCACCTTCCCCTCAGGACTCACTCTCGTTCCTTGAGCAGCACCTTCTGAGATTCGTCCAGCCGCAGCCGCAGGGCAGTCAGCTTGGAGGCATCCTCCTCTGTACTGACTGTGTCCTCCCAGGGCAGGCGGTTGCGATCCTGGCGGCCTGAGCTAGCCCGAGAGCCCCCAGCCGCCACACTGCAGGTATCCCAGCAGCCCTCAGACTCCTCTGCTCTGCTCTTCAGCAGGCTCTCTACCAGGTCCAGCTCCTGTGGGGACCAAGGTAGGGACTGCACCTGGCCCAGGGCCTCGCCCTGGCCACCATCCTCATGGCCATCTCTGGCCCTGCTCTGGAAGGAGCTTGCTAAGTAAGTGACCTGGGGCAGGTGACACAGGACTTCTGGGCCCTGGTTTCTTTTGCTGCTTATTTCCTTCCTTCTCCTTCTGTGGGCCTCTTCCTTCACATCTTGGAAGTACACTGCCAGCCCCCAGAATTTCCTATATCCTGGGAGGGCTCCCTGTCGCCCCAAGTATGCAATCATTGGGTGAACTAGTTGGAACAGATGCTGAAGTGGGGATTTCTACTAGGGCTTAGGATTCCAATTCAGGGGCAAACATGGTCACAGGGAGATTGGTGGCTCTGAGGACTTCTGAAGGACTGACCTCCCACCCTACTGACCTCAGGTCGTCCTGGCGGGGCACTCTGGTTGCCACCTGGGACAGATGGAAATACCAGAAAGGAGGATCACAGAATAGAGTGCCTGGGCTGGTGTGCAAACACACACTGCAGACCTGAGGCTCCCTACACTGTCCCTAGAGACTCAGGGGCTGTGAGGACAACCAAACCATAAGAGGGCAAGAAGAGGACGAGGCCCTGGCAGCTAGGTTAGAGAATGTCTTCAAATACCAGGCCACAGGGAGAGGGCTAGGCCAGAGAGGAGGGTGTCAGCTAAGAGTCTTATTGCTAGGATCCGGTCTCCCAGGGACCAAAGCCCATGCCTTGCCTGTGTGGCCTACCCTGGTACCATTATCCTGTCCCAGCCATACTACGTGTTACCACTCACTATCAGGAGCAAAGCCAGCAGCTGGAGAAGCAGCACAGACCTTGCTTGGTTCTGCATCTTCCTGTCTCAGGGACTGCTGTAGCGACTAAGGAGATAATGCATCTATAGGCATGAAGTTAAGGGTATAGATACCACTACTCCCCAGGCTCAGCAGACCATGACCACCAACTACCTACTATGGATTCTGGCACTTCCCACAGCTGATGTGAATGCCTCCTATCAGTCTGGGCTTAACTAACTTCTTTGGGGAAAGCTTTTCTGACGCCCTTCCCAAAGGCCTGGCTCAGGACCAGAGAGCCAGCTCTACCACTAATCTAAGCCAAGTCCATGGATCTCTCCTGTGCTTGGTGTGGAAGATTCTTTGATTTTGATGACATCTAAGGTGTGGGGGGGGGGGATGGGGGGACAGACGCCAGAACTTGGAGCTCTCCAAGGCAAGATGATCTTTACCTGCCCTCTCCACTACCACCACGTGGGGCTGACGGACTCCCCACTGGAAACCAGATCCTTACTAGTTCTTTTTCATTGCTCCCTCCCACCTGTGCCCCTGTGCAAGGCTGGCCCAAATGCCAGCCTTCTTCTAAGCCATGTAGTTGGGCGCACCTGGCTACCAGGCGGCCTTTCCGCCCCGATGTCGCGCACAGGTTCATTCTCGCGCTCAGGCTCCGGGCCATCGTGTGTCTTGTCCACTGCACCACGTGCTCCCCGCAGCCGGGCCAGCTCGCGGCCGCGCGCCTCGCACTCGCCCTGGGCCTCCTGGCGCTCGCGGCGCGCGCCCGCCAACTCCTTGGTGAGCGTGTCCAGGCGCTGGCGCAGTTGGCGCACCTCCTCGCGCGCACGGTTGCGCTCGGCGCGCACCTTGCTCCACTTCTCGCGCCAGTTCGCCGTGCAGTCGGACCACCAGCGCATCGTTTTCTCCATTTGCGCGGCTCGTGCGCGCGCCTCCTCCAGCTCCCGCAGCCGCAGCTCCTCGCGGCTCTCCCAGTCGCCGTCGGCCAGCAAGGCGGGCGCGGGCAGGGGTAGCGCGGGTGGCGGCCCCGGTGATGGCGTGCCGCTGGGCGGCGTGGGTGGTAGCGAGTCGGCAGGGCCCATACGATCGGGGGAAGGGCTGCCCAGGATGGTAAGCAGGCTGCTCTTGGACAGCTGCGGGGATTCCGCCAGTCGCGGGCTCGGGCCGTGGCTCATAGTGAGGCTGGGCGGGCCTTGGGTGCGAACTCGTCAAGGACGACGCGGGACAAGAGACCTACATGATACCACCGTGTGTGATGGACGTCGCGACTCAGCCGCGACCCACTGCTCCCTAGGATACCCGTCTCGGACGCCTCTTCAGACCTGAGAGAGAACACAACCATTATAGGGCTGTGACCCCCACTGACAGTCACCCAATCAGCCAGCCCTGTGCAGGCTCAGGGGAAGAAGTGGGCAGTACCGGCAGAAGCAAAGAGGGAGGTGTGTTCCAGGGCAGCCCCAAGGAGGCTACCCTTCAGCCACTTTCTCCCTGGCTCCAATTCCCCTCATCCCTTCAAGGTGGTTGATCCGAACCCTTGATTTGTTGTCTGAGCTTCATGTAAGCCACTGGGCCTTTCTGGGCTTCCGTTTCTCCTCTATGGGGGCAGGGTTCAGGGTAAAGAAACCCAGGATACCTTCATCAGAGTGCGCTTCAGGTTCACCTGGAGCCTTGCTTAACAATTAGCAAGTCCATGGCCCGGAGTGTTTGGCAGGTATACAGCAGAGACTACATTTCAGGAGTTCATGTTTGGGGCTTGGGAATATTCAAGTAACGTCTGGGCAGGTCCAAGTCTCTGTCTCCTCAGCCCCTCCATGGGACGCCATTAACAAGCCCTCTCCTACTGAGCTATGGCCCCAAGCCTG
The DNA here is from genome assembly GCF_018167655.1 of Microtus oregoni. Lineage (NCBI taxonomy): Eukaryota > Metazoa > Chordata > Mammalia > Rodentia > Cricetidae > Microtus > Microtus oregoni. Next base: position 56,693,149 of record NW_024543063.1, on the reverse strand, counting down.
TGTCACCCTCATTCCTTAAGGTTCCATACATATCTCAACCCCAAAGGCACTGTATGGACAGTCACCAGACAGCCACAAGGACCCAGGCTCTCGTTCCTGACAGGCTGTGTACCCTTCCTTTCTGACTCAGTGTCTTGGCCTGTGTGATGAGTTGGTAGCTTTGGCGCCCACAAGCATCTAGACGTTTCTGCACACACAGACACATCTGTGAACATACGAGCAACCCCAGCCACACAAAACAGGGATAAGTGACACATACAGTCAGAGGCGGACCTACGGGCACACAGCCATACACATACAGATACACATGTATACATATACCAGCACGCTAATGGACCCCCAAAAATACACTCAAGGGAAATCTCAACACACCTTCCCCGTTTTCCTGGCCCAGTTCCACTAGAACAGCCCTAAGAGAAACAATACGAGCATCTGCAGGGGAGAGGAGAGGAGGGAGTTGGCAGGAAGCCCAAGCACAGTGATGAAGTTCAGTCTTCCCACAACCCTACAGTAGAAGTGTGGCAGTGGGGGCTGCTGCCACATCCACGGCCTAGAAGCTGCCAGGCCTGGCATAGGGCTCTGCTTGGCTGAGAGAGGACTCCAACTGGCTCCTTCCAGAAATTCTAAGCCCCTGGCACAGGAGCAGGGCAGACATCATCCAGGCCCCTAATGGCTTCCAGGCTGGGGCCTCCAAAGTCAGCCCTGGCCTCTGGGATGCACGGTGGGGGGAAGGTAGGAACGGTGGGGCAGGGAGGAGGCTGTGAACACCTTCTGCCTTTCTCCTCAGGCCCAGAACAGGTACGCACATGCATGGGGGAAGAGGTGGAGCACACCCACCCCACCCCCACAAGCACACCTGTGCAGACCCCTGTGCAGCTGGCCTCCGCCTAGCAATACTTCCCCACCCCACCCCCTACTCACATAACAGCCTTGGAAACACTCAAGGAGCTGTGGAAACCCAGGTACACAGAGGCCCTGCTCATGCTATAGATAGGCAGGCAGGGCCCAGCTGTCTGTCACTTGCCCCTCCCTCCCCAGGGTCGGTGCCTTTTTCCTGTGGTGACATTAAGGGGGGTGGCTCCTGATTACCTTTGGCTGCCACTGCACTGCACTCCGAGGAGCAGCTCAGGGTGGGGGCAGCACCCACAGGCTCAGAGAGTGCCTGTCTACATCCCTACCAAAGCCAGCCAGCCCACGCTTCCAACCTGGATGCCATTAGGAAATGTCCTGATATGCCCTGCCCCATCCCGCAGCCATACCTGGCCAAAGACCCCTTCTAGCACTGCCTGCCACTCCGTAGGGACATCCGTGCCACTTACAACTTGGTACTTGCCTCAAGTTGGCTAGTGGGATGGAAGATGTGGAGCTGTATTATATGGCCTTGCATCTGAGCCAAGCAGCAGAGCTAAGCAGGTCCTGGAGCTCCTGAACCCCAGCCATAACTCAGTCCCTGCTTGCTCCAGGAAGCAAGGACACTTTGACTGGACACTCATTGAAGGCCACAGGTTCAGCGCTCTCCGTGGAGAGTGGCCACTGCCTTCTTTTCGTTCACAGACTCATTGGGAACCTCTCTCCCTCTTCTTGTCTATATCTGCAAACTCCCACATATCCCTCAGGACCCATCTGCATCACTTCCTCGTCTTTCCTAAACTCTGGGTATTTCATGCCAGTTTTCCTGAACCCCAACTGTCTTGTTTTGGGAAATGAACATACTGTGATGCACTCAAAGGCTTCTTGGTCTTGTTGGCTATCTGAACAGAGCCGAGCCGGGAAGGATGCTAAGTGAATGTTTCCTGAGCTCAGGGAAGATGGACAAAGCTCCTATTAAGGGATCAGACAGTTTGGGAGAGTTGTATCATCCCATAAATCAGAAGTCGGTTTTCGGCCCATTGCTAATACAAGTAGGTGCCTAAGCCCATCTGTGGTCAAGGTCAGAGTCACACATCTGAGCTCTTGCCCGAGGAAGTCTCTTTGATTGGGGGGAGCAGGGAGATACTCAACTTTGTATTCCGTCCTCAGTGTTTGGTTGGTTGTCTCAGTACCTGCGGAGAAGAATGAGCAACAACACTAAGACCTGGACGGGGGCCAGCTGATGGGCTGGGGTACCCAGGGACCTCTCCACAACTCAGACTCCTCCCACATCCTCTTAGAATCTTTCAGGTGGACTCTGGGCTAAGCCCAGGGCCACAGGCCTAGCTGTGGGTAGGGATCAGAGCCCAGTAGGAAACCACAGGGGGACTGCCTGATTGGATAAGTGCAGGGCCCAAGGCTGGTCAGCCCACAGACTGTCGGATATTGAGAGCCCGGCATACAGTTGCTGGACCTCCTGGAGAGAAACGGAGGAGTGGGAGAGAGGGGGGGAGAGCTAGGTCTCCATGCTGGAACAGAGCCCAGGTAGCACAATATTGAACTAAAGAGTCACAAAAAATATCCTAAGTCACAAATTCCAACATTTCCCTTACAGCAGGGTCAACCGAGGCCTAGATGGACAGTTACTTGCCTGCCACAGCACAGCATACTAGTAGTAAACGGAGGAGGAAAAGTGGAATTGGATGCCTCTGAGGCTGGGTCATCACTACCTGAGGAGCACCACCTCCCTGGGAGCACCTACTGGGGGGATCTTCAGACATGAGGCCCACCAAACAAATGCGGCTTGGATAAGGGAAAGTGAAAGCCTTCGTGGGCACCGACATCCAGCAACTCTTGGGATGGCACAGTCGTGTACAACAGACGTTAATCCTAGCTTCGCTATCGATATGCCGTGTGGAACGTGCAGGTCCCTGGTCTCTGGGCCTGTTTCCTTATGTATAGAATCGAGAGGCACCAACATGATTCTTAAGACTTCCAGCAGGTATGCAGATTCCGCGCCAATAAGAACCAATCCAACTCCCACAAAAGCTCAGGGCCGAATAAGGGACATATCTCACTTACACAGACTGAAGCCGCGGAATGGGGAAGAGGCATGCAGACTTCACTCCGGCACTGCCAGGGCAGTGGGCTGCTGCGGCCCCTCCCTTCTCTTAGCCCAGAGCCCTTGCTCCACCTGTCCCCGTTACTTCCCAAAGTTAGTTTTCTGCTTTCCAGGGCCCTGTGTGTAGCCTCAGTCCCTACTTGGTCGCCCCTTCGCGGGCCACTAGCCCCGCTCCCCCTAGCGGCTGGCGGGGGTGCGGGGGTCCGGTCCTGTAAGGCAGGTCCCGCCCACCCCACCGCGCGGCTTCCATTGGCAGTGGCGAGGGTCTGGGAGTGAAACCGGGCTCTGATTGGCCAGTGCCACCCGTCCGTCCGGCACTCGCCATGGTGACCACGTTGGGTCCCCCGGGAGAGTTCCACATTCCGCCCCCGCCCGCCGCCCCTCCCGGCCCGGCCGGCATTCCACTGGCGCCCCCTCCCCCACTGTCCGGCCTCGGGACCTGGCCCCCGCCGGGGCGGGGGCGGGTTGGGGGACCCCTAAGAGGGGACTAGAAAGTTGGGCTCAGAGTTTGGGGTTCGTCGGGCCCCGCCCCGGCTCCTGTCCCGGCAGCAAAGCTCGTCCCGCGCGTGAGAGGCTCCGGGCCGCAGCAAATCCCCGGCCGCCGTGACCTTCCGCCCCACGATCCCCTCTCACCTCGGGTCCCGGACGTCCGAGGTGCCGCGCAGGGTGGAGAGGGCGCGGGGCTGGCTGCAGCGGCCGTCGGGAGGGCCGGGGGAGGGCCGCCGAGTCTCCTCCTCCCGCCGGGGGAGGGGAAGGGGAGCGGGCGGGGGCCCCGTGTGGGGCGCGGCCTGCGGCGGGCTGGGGCCAGGCCGCGGGACCCCCGCTGGCTTACCCAAGCGTGGGATCTTTCACGCATCTTCCACGGCCTCGGCTTTCCCGCCAATCAGAGACAGGAGTGGGCACCACGGGCCCACGTGGAGCGTCACCAAGTCCTCACTTTGGTTAACTGCATTCTTCCCAGTGCCAGCGTTGTCACAGACTGGACCTGGGCCAAAGAGTCCATGTCCTCAACGGGCCTCAATTTCCCTTATTTGTACAACCAGAGTGACCTCAGGCCTATAACGGAGCGTGATGGGGACCTACTCACACTGTGGAGTTTTTCCCTCTGTGCGATGGTGCCTGGCAGAGCCCTCCTACCCCCTGTGCAAAACCCTTGGGGTTGCTACCTCTCTCCTGGGGGTAGAGTGTCTGTAGCCTTGTCAAGAGAAGAGGAAGATCAGGCTGTGTCTCTCCACCACATCCTGGTGCGAGGTCTTTCTGTCTTACATAGAGGACCAAAAGTCACAGAAATGTCCTAGCAGCTAGGCCACATTGATGATTGTCTAGAAAAGATAAAGACTGTGAAGATAAATGAGTCATACCTTTTGATTAAAAATGTTTCAATTCAAAGACAAGGTCTCCTGAGTAAACTGGGAGCATAGGAACCTTAAGAGAGGGTTGAAGGGGAGGGGAGGGGCAGGGAGGGGAGCAGAGAAAAATGTAGAACACACTAAAAATCAATAAAATAAAATAAAATAAAAAATATTGGGTATTTAATAAAATGTGCTGTTAACGCTTAAAGAATGTTTCAATTCTTATTGTGGTCATGTGCTTAATAGTTTGTGAAGAACGAATCAAGTATGAGTGTTGAAGACGGTTTTTCTTAGGAAGTTGGGCAGGAGCAGCTGATTGGCTGTAAGAATTCCCCCCCCCCCCCAAAACCATCAGGGCTAGCCAGGTATGGTGGTGCACACCTTTAATCCCAACACTTGGGACCTTTAATTCCAGCATCTGTGAGTTCGAGGCCAGCCTGTGCTACCTATATAGTGAGTTACAAGACAGCCAGGGCTATTGTAGAGAAACCCTATCTTACAAAACAGACAAGGGCTGCCTCGGAAACAAGGATCACTTTGAATCCTTTTCCCCCCCTAAGAGCGCCATGTGTGTATCTAGTGCTCTCAGAGGTCAGAAGATGGGGTCAGATCCCCTGAAATGAGTTACGGATAGTCGTGAGCCACCAGGAGGGTGCTGGGAACCAAACTGGGGCCCTCTGAAACAGCATCACGTGTTCTTAACCTCTGAGCCAGCTCCTCAGCATCTTCTGAGAGTTCAGTACTTGTTTTTGAAGGCAGTCACTTCCCCCATAGACCACTCATTCTGTGGTCTTCTGCTCCCTTTTCTGCTTCGCCTCCACCGACTTCGTGAAATCCCACAGATTTTGCAAGTTCTGTAGTTTCACTTGTCACTTGCTGTGTGGGTAGTGTGTGGCAGACGCTCAACAGCTGCTGTAATCTGCGGGAGACATGTTTGGGTGGGAATGCTTGTGTTTAGCGTCAACAGATTACCAGCCTGCGGGGGGGGGGGGGGGGGGGGGGCTGCCCTCTGCTTCCCGTCCAGGTGCAACTTGGGAGAGCCACACCTTGAAAACTCAGAGCAAAGATGTCTTTTAGAGTGGGGAAAATGAAAAGTCAGATTGGCTTTTGGCTCAGATAGGATCTCACAGCAGTGAGCTGTCCCTTTGAGACAGGATGTCCCAGCGGTGACTGCCCTGAATCAATCAAGAGCTCTTTCCCTAGTGTTTGGAGGTGGTAAATGGTGGGAGGCTGATGGTGTATTTCATCACAACTGAGCCCTCTCTCTTTGGAGAAGAAGTGCTGAATACAGCCCTGGGGTGTGTGTGTGTGTGTGTGTGTTTTGCATAGGGTGTGTGAGGGGAGCCACTCACTCATGAAAAGCTAGTATATGCTAGCCATAGGCTGGACAGCCCCCACCAGTTACCTAGCTGCACAGCTATCCTGTATACTGGGTGTCATGTCACGGTGAACCCAGTGAATATCAGAAACAATGGTTGGCTTAGGTTCACCCTGGAAATCACAGAGCCCATATCTCTCAGTTTGGTCACTGTCACCTCTCCAGGCATCTCTGGTGAAATACTAATCTGATTTTAGCCTCCCCCACCAGGGGGACAGGACATGGGGTTCTGTCTTTTAGACTCAAGATTCTGGAGACTGATAATGGCCTGTACTATCCCTTCTATACCCCTGCTGTTATCTTTGCCATTGACTTTTTTTTGAGTCATTTTACTTTTTAGAATGTAAGTATATTTTAAGGAAATGCTTCATATTATTAGAGTAAATAAAAGATCCGTGTATAAGTTGCTATAAATAGAAGAAAATCCATTAAAATGAATAGCATTCAAACAAAAGAATACTCTTAAAATTTAGCTAGAAAGCTGTGTGAGGTGGCATTTGTCCGGAACTAGCTCTTGTAGACCAGGCTGGCCTCGAACTGCCTCCCGAGTGCTGGGATTAAAGGCATGTGCCACCACCGGCCCGGCTGTGGCATATGCCTTTAATCCCAACACTCAGGAGGCAGAAGCAGACAAGTCTCTGAGTTCAAGACCAGCCCAGTCTACATAGTAAGTTTCAAGCCAGCCAAAGGTTACATAGTAAGACCCTATCTCAACAAAATGAAATAAATAAAATTTAGCTAGAAACATTCTCTTTGTCCAAAAAGATTGTTTGTTCACCCGTGTGCACTGGCGGTGTTAACAGCAGTCAGGAAGCAGCAGGAAACCCTGACCATCATAGGTGAATGGGTAGAAAAACTGTGCCTATACACAGTGAAGTATTATTAAACATCTTAAAAGGATAGTTTTTCCAAAGGTTATATAGCCCAGGCTGGCTTCGAACCTTTGATTTTACTGCCTATTCCCCCGAGGGCAGGAAACAGGCTCCTGTAGTTCACTTTGGCCTTAGTCTTGGTACACAGCTAATGATGACCTTGAATTCCTGGTCCTCCTGCCTTGGCCTCCCGAATGCTGGCATCACAGGCACATGCCATCAGCTCCATCTGGAAAGACATTTAGTATAACATGACTGACTCTCGAAAGTGGGCACTGTGGAGTCAGCCAGTCAGAGAAGGACACACCCACTGGGAGATCCTGGTTATAAGAGCCTTACAGCTGTTGCGCTTATAGAGACACATTAGAGTGTTTCAGCCGGGTGTGGTGTTGGCACACCTTTAATCCCAGCACTCGGGAGGCAGAGGCAGGTGAATCACTGTGAGTTCGAGGCCAGCCTGATCTACAGAGCGAGTTCCAGGATAGCTAAACTGTTACACAGAGATACCCTGTCTCAAATTAATTAATTAATTAATTAATTAAAAAAAAGAGCACTCGGGAGGCAGAGGCAGGCGGATCTCTGTGAGTTCGAGACCAGGCTGGTCTACAAGAGCTAGTTCCAGGACAGGCTCCAAAACCACAGAGAAACCCTGTCTCAAAAAAAAAAAAAAAAAAAAGAAAAAGAAAAAGAAAAAAAGAAAAGAAAAGAAAGAAAGAGTGATCGCCAGGCCTTTGGGTCTGGTGAAAGGGGCATTGTCTTTGGGAAAACCAAAAAGGCTTGGGGATAGACAATGGTGTTGGCTGCACAACAGTGTATTACTTCATGTTGCAGAACTCTATAGCTATAAATGGATAAAATAGCAAATTTTGTCATATATATATATGTATATGTTACCACAGTTAAACTTTTAAATTAAGATTTCTTTCTTTCTTTTTTTGAGAGACCAGTGCTCATTCACTCTGTGGCTGAGTCTGGCTTTGAACTGAAGGCCTCCTGTGGCGTCCTTCTGAATGCTGGAGTTACAGGTTTGTGCCCACCACCAAGCTCAGCTCAGGGATCTTGCTTTCTGTGTTTAATAAAAGACTGAAAAATATGGGGCGGGGGAGGGAATATATGTCTGGGTTAGAAAACCTAAAACCTAAACCCCAGCAGGCACAGAGGTAGTCCCAGCTACTCCAGAAGGCTGACTGGAGCCCAGAACTCCTGGGCTGTGGTGTGCTATGGAGATTGGATGTCCCCACCAAGCGCTGCCTCAATATGGCTACTGCCAGGTTGCTTTAGGAAGGGGAACTGACCCAAATCAGGAGGAACACAGCAGGTCAGAACGTCTGTGCTCATCAGAAAGAGGCTAAAGACATTTTGTCTCTGATTGGAGGCTTCTGATCACCACCTAGAGTGGGGGAGATTTGGAATGCAATGACTCAGTCATGGTGTTAACCACTGGTTCTCCTGTCCAGTCAGGCTCACGGTCCTTCACAGATCCCCCATGGGGGGAGGCCCTTGTCAAGGGATGGCGAAGACCTCGTGCCCCTCTGAGGAAGGCACCGATTTGTCTCTTCATGCTGCAGACTCCACAATGGTTTGGGGGGAGCAGGAGTGTCACAGCTGGTGCAGAGCAGACATGCCATGAATGTGGCTGGCATGGACAGAGCTGGGCAGGAGTAGGAATTGGCTGGAGGGCAGATCAAGAAGGCAATAGGGAGCCGTTCCTGGCGTCTGAACACTAGAGTGTCTGAAGGTGAGCTCTAACGTGTTGTATGCAGGGGTAACAAGCATCTCAAGCTGAGGCAAGAACAGTGAGGTAGGAAACAGAGGGACTATGGGGACCTGGGATCAGAGCTCTATCTATGCCTTCAGGGCAACTGCTCACTGGGGAGCTGGAAGGAGTTGGCCGTTCAGTTCTGTCTTGGAGGCAGCCAGAGAGACCGCTGATATGAAAGGCCAGTAGATGAATGTCTCGTTATAATGGACAAAAACCAAACCAAAACAAAAAGCTAAAGCAAGGGGACAAGGGAGCTAGGGGTGTGGTTCAGTATGCAGACACTTGCCCTGCGTGCACAAGGCCCTGAGGCTGAGGCCAAGCACCACAAAAGACAATAACAAGGAAAAAAAAACAACATCCAAAAAGGGTAAATGCTTATCTAAGTCACCCAGTGGGAGTGTGGCCAAGGAGTTGAGACACAGTTGTAGCAGGGTTCCTACAAAACCTTTGATGACATCTGAGGGGGGGGGTGCCCCTTTTTCTGTCTGAGCCCACTGCACCCACTGTGAGCTGTGCTGTGAGCTGGTTTGGGTGGCAGAGAGGAGGGACACTGTGCTGGAACCTCTCTGCTTTCTCCCTTTGGCTGGATCTCTATCCTCCCCTTCATCCCCAGAAGTAGAAGGGCATGTTGTTGGGTCATGTTTTCCCCGGGGATTTGGATAGACTGGGCAAGGGACAGCATCTCTACTCTCCATCCCTGAATCACTTCCTCATCTCTTTAGGGCTCTGTAGAGAGCGAGGCTGGTGTTATAGGGTAGGATTGTGAGAGTTCCGGCTAATGGAGAGGCTGGTCAGCTTTGCTTCCCCTGCTGCTCTGGCCATACTTTCTGAGCTCTGCCCTGGGCTACCTGGTGCTGGATCTTTATCCTCTCTAGGTGATCATCTCAGCACCTGTAACACTTGTCGGTCTTACTGTTGATATGTCCCCACCCCAAGATATTACTACCAGCACCTCCATCTTACAGAGGGGATATTGAAGCTCAGTCAGTTTAAAGACATTACCCCTACTCTCCTAGTCCATGGGAGGCTTGGAACTTGAACCCAGCATTTCCCAGCCTTAGATCTCTGGATCGATCTCACGGGTTGTCATGCAGTCATAGGCCATTTCCCCCTTTCTATAAATGGGGAAACTGAGACTCAGGGAGGAGCCATAGCTTGCTCAAGGTTGCAGAGCTGCCAGCCAGCATCTCGAACCCTCCAAGCTATCATGCTGCCCTTCCTGGCACATCTTTGGAGTTCCAGCCCACCCCTACCTCACTCCCCTCCCAGGAAGTACGGGAGGGGCCCCAGAGTGAGCTCAAGAAGACCTTGGTTTGGCCAACAGCTCAGAGGAAACAGAGGCTGCTACCACGAAAGGAGAAGTGAGGCGTGAGCATAGGGCGAAGTGAGACCAGAGAAGCGAGGGGACAAGGAGCTGAGGTGAATAGAGAAGCCACAGCTCTCTGCTCCCCCAACTTCCTTTTCTCCCTGCAGACACTGGAAGGCTGAATCAAGACAGCTGTGAGGAGCTGACTGCAGCAGCTGCCACAGGTTAGTCCCCTAGACCCCTCCACCCTCCCACCGGTTGGTTCCCATCCGCAGATCCCACGAGCCCCTTCCCAGGTGTACAGGCCTCAGGACATCTCAGGCGTCTTGAGCTAGGGATCTGCCTCCTTCTAATTCTAAAGAAACCCTTGCTTTCAGAAGTAGCTGCTGGAGTCAAGGCATGGCTGCTTTGGGGCCTAGCTTTCTGGGACCCCAGTTTCTCATCTCTAAAACCCTGTAACGTGAGTCTTAGGTGACAGAGTGTGGACCGTTAGATGCTCTGCTTCTGTGTCCGGCGAATGGGAACTGGTGAAGTTCTTGAGCAGCCTGGACACAGTGTCTCAGAGAAAGTCGACTCCAGGGTGTTTTGCTGTGGCTTTCCTTGTCCAGCTGTGGCACCGGCTCATAGTGACATCTCTGTGGGCTGTGGTTTGCTGACCCACACTGGCATATTTCTCACCCAGGCCAGAGGCAGCTAGAGGAAGCTAGAATCAGGGTCCCTTCCTGTGGTTGGCAGGGGTGTGAGGGAGCATGTATATAGGAACATTGTGCCGGGCGTGCCCTGGTGCTGCTGGTGGGGGGCGTGATCTGTGATCTGTTCTGGGGAGGAAACAGGGGCTCCCAAGCCTCAGGCACAGATGCCTGCCTTCGTAAGGCCTTTAGTTAGAGAACCAGACATAAGGCAGGGCCTGATTCCCACAAGTAAGGATTCTGGAAGGGGTTATTTGAGTTCTTCCGGGGAAGTAGGTCGCTTTGGCCACATTTTACACATGAGAAACTTGGAGGGTCATTGAGGCCAAGTTCTTTTTTTTTTTTTTTTGAGACATGATTTCTCTGTAGTTTTGGAGCCTGCCCTAGAACTAGCTCTTGTAGACTAGGCTGATCTCGAACTCACAAAGAGCTGCCTGCCTCTGCCTCCTGAGTGCTGGGATCAAAGGTGTTTGCCACCACCGCCTGGCTGAGCCCAAGTTCTTAACCCAGTGTCACACAGCCTGGGCACTGGATAGTGGAGCTGCTTATTAAATCCAGAGCTTTCTAAGATCTTTCCTTTGTTCACAGATATCTTAATCTCCCCGTTGACCTAAAATAAGTCTTGTCTACTTCCACTTGACTCTCCAGCCACCTTTGGGAAGCTGGTGCTGGCTTTAGAGCCCAGGTTTGGGTCCTAGCTTAGGTACCAGGCTGCCACTGAACCCCAAGCAAACCTTTTGCTTTCATGGCGTATGTTGTCTTGCAGTCTCTGAAAGTCAGGACATGGATTTCTGTTTCTTAGGGGGCTTCAAGTGATGAGTTACAGGGTTGGAAACCTGATGGCTGAGGGGACAGGGTGGTGGTGCATGGGGTCCTGCTCAGCAGGGCAAGGAAAGGTACCTGGAGGTTACAGTAAAGGTAGTGGTTTACCCTGGGAGTGAGGTAGAAACCACAACTTCTGTCTGTTTGGGAGGGAGGACTTCTGCTCTGGCCTTGATTTTTATACATGGAGTCAGGCTGCTCCTCTCTCTGTGTCTGCTTGGGAGTGGTATAGCTAAGGCCTGGATACCAAGCCTCAGGGCCCAGCCCCTCAAGGTCGAATACTTCTGCCCACTGGGTTTTGGTTTCTCCGCTAATAGTTCTGTCAGCTGAGGTCTTCTGCACTACCAGGTCCTGGCTGTCTCAATGGAAACAGCTCATGTTGTCCCTTCCAGAGCCTCCTCAGTCTTCCCAAAGCTTGCCCCGCATCCCTTCTCTTAGATCTCAAGAAGGTAAGTGAATCATGCCATCTAGCAACCTAGTTCAATTCCTTTCTTAAAACTGGCTGATATATTAATATAGTATTAGGGAAAACTGTGGGCTAGGAATGCAGCTCAGTTTGTAGAGTGCTTTGCCTAACATTTTACTAAGCCTAGATTTGATTCCCCGCACCACAAAAACCCAGGTTTAGGGGTGCATGCCGGTGATCTCAGAACTTGGGAAGTGGAGGCAGGAGGATACTAGGATGGTGACCAGCCTCAGCTAAAAAGTGAGTTTGAGGCTAGCTATACAGTGTGTGACCCTGCCTCAAAACCCAAACCAAAACAAATCAAAAGATTAAAAATGATGCTTCTACATCACAAAATAAAAGGCCATGTGATGTTAAAAAAATAAATATCAGACTAGAAACTATTTGTGTTTATGTAATAGACAGGGGCTGATTTTCCTGTTACAGAAACTTCTTATAAAGCGATAGGTACATTGTACCCCAGTGTGCAAATGGTGAACCTGCACATGTTGGGGTGACACACAGTGACAACTCTTTTTTGTTTCTGGCAGCACTGGGGATGGGACCCAGGGCCTGGTTGTGCTCAGCAAGTGCTCTACCACCGAACAACTCCCTAGTCTGGCTGCTTGTTTGTAAAGGCAAAAGACTAGAACCGGCCAGAGCGTTTAGAATCCCTGCCCCGTTAAATGTTAGTCACAGAGGGCTGTGAGCTAAATCCTGACTCATCCCTAAGATAGCATTAGCACATGCAGTTGGAGAGGTGGCTTCCCTGGATACAGCTGTAGCAGACTGTCCCAGATGTGTTTTCAAGAGAAAGAGCGGAAGGCAGACTAGTACGGCCCAGGCGCCACTTTGTATCTTTGATGGCAGAAGTCTCATCTGTCTACATTTGTTTAAAGAAACATCAGAAGTTAGCTTGAACAGACTCCAAGAAAGGGAGTCTCCCGCAGGCCACAGAGTAGCTGGGCTTGCAGAAAGGAGGACTGCTTTGTGTTTTACAGCTTTTTGTGGTTATTTCTTTACTTGCTGTTTATATTTGAAAGATGGAAATGTCTAAGCTGTCCAGATAACTGTGAACAGAGACGTGCAAGTGTAGCATATGGGTAAGTCTGAGGAGCACAGATGAGGGAGGCAGAGAAGTGATGTCGTTCCTACACAGATGTACACTTTCCGCTTTTACACATGTAAAAAAGGCAGCTTGCTTTTGCAAGGATGGAATTACATTGTTTTACAACCTTAAAATCTTTTTATATGTATGGATGTTTTGCCTGCATACATGACTGTACACTACTGCAAGCCTGGTGTCTAGGGAGGTCAGAAGAGGGTGCTGGATCCCTTGGGACCAGAGTTACAGGTGCTCGTGAGCTGCCATGTGTCCTCTGGAACAGCAGCCAGCGCTCTTAACTGCTTGAACTGTCTCTCCAGGCTCCGGTGTTTACAACCGTAAAGCATTATTTTTCTCCTTTAGTGCTGAAGATCCCCAGGGCTTTGTGTGTACTAGGAAAGTGCTCAGCCACGGAGTCACACCTTGGCCCCAGGGTGTGTCACTTTCAGAATCTCTTTCACTCAAAATGCTCTGTTGTGCATTTTTAACTTTCAAAAGAAATAATTTAATTCATTGTACTCTCTCAACACTGATCATCGAACCTAAGCCCCGTGGTTGCAAAGCAGTTACCACTGAGCTACTTTCTCTTTTTAACTGTTAATTTTGGGAGAAGTTTCAAATCCACAGGTGCTTGCAAAAAAAAAAAATTATGCAGAAAAATTCTGTGTGTTCATCACCCAGTTTTGTCCTATAGGGATACCTATAGTGTAATCTCTAGCTCAAGAAATTCACATTAGTGCGGTTCTCGGAGATCACCAGCTCAGTATGTGTTTGCTTGCACACCAGTACAGCTTGGGTGGGATCAAGTTCTATGCAGTTTATCAAATGTAAACTCCCGGAGCAGTCAACAAACACAGTGACAGCACAAACTGCTCCATCCTCATGTGGGTCCTCGCTTTCTGGGACCCTTTCTGTTCCCCCTTCCTAGACACACAGGAGCCCTCCCTTGCCTGTGGCAACCACTGATCTCATCTGTGTCTCTGTAATTATCATTTCAAGCATGTTCTGCTAGTCACATCACAAGTCTTAACATTTTGAGATTTTTTTTGTAATTCTCAGTTGAATTCCTTTGAGATATATCTAAGTATATAGTTTCTTGGGTTTTTTGTTTTGTTTTGTTTTGTTTTGTTTGTTTGTTTCATTTTGTTTTGTCTTTGACTGATACAGGACTCACTAGGTAGACCAGGCTGTCCCAGAACTCACAAAGATTCACCTACTTCCGCCTCAAGTGATGGGATTAATGGCATGTGCCACCATACCTGGCCAGTATATAGATTTTTAAAGAAATACATTTCTCTGAATTGCTGAGTTTTTGTGGTACGGCTGTGTTACAGTTGTACATCATGTGTATGAGTGGGATGCACACATGCTATTGAAATGTCCATGTCAAAGGACAATGCCATGGATTTTGTTCTCTCTAACCTTTACTTGGGTTGCAGGCACTGAATTCATGTCACCAGGCTTTTGTGGCAAGTGCCCTTACCCACTGAGCCATCTTGCTGGAGCCTATTATTTTTATGAAAGATTTTCATTTGTTTCTGTGTGTAAGAGTTTGCCTATGCATGCACACAGAGGCCAAAAATGATGGGGGGCATCCTGCATCCTCTTTAACTGTTCCTCTTAGGCAGAGCCTCTTGAACCTGACGTTTATGCCTCAGTTAGGCTGGAAACCAGCAAATCCCAGACATCTCCCTGCCTCTTTCCACTTGGCACTGGGGTACAGGTGCTTGTGGGGAACAGTGGCTTGTTACATGGGAGCTGGGAGCTGGATCCCAGGCCTCATGATTGTAGAGCAAACAGTCTTAACTGTGCAGCCATCTTTCCATCTGCAAGCTAACTCCTTCCTTCCTTTCTTCCTTCCTTCCTTCCTTCCTTCCTTCCTTCCATTCTTCCTTCCTCTCTCCTTTCCTCCTTCCTCCATCTTCCTTCCTTCCTTCTTTTCTTCCTTTCTTTCCCTTTCTCTCTTTTTCTTTTTGTAGTACTGAATATTGAATCCAAGGCCTCACATATGCTAGGCAAATGTTCCACCACTGAGCAATATTCTGCGGTTCTTTTTATTTTTGTAATCTTTAGAATTTTATTTATTTATTTATTTGGTTTTTCGAGACCGGATTTCTCTGTAGCTTTGGTTCCTGTCCTGGAACTAGCTCTTGTAGCCCAGGCTGGCCTCGAACTCACAGAGATCCACCTGCCTCTGCCTCCAGAATGCTGGGATTAAAGGCATGCACCACCACTACCCAGCTGGAATTTATTTTATTTATTGTCTTTGGGTTTCTGTTGCTGTGACAAATCCTCATGACCAAAAGCAACCTGAGGAGGAAAGGGTTTATTTCAGCTTATAGTTCACAGTCTATCATGAAGGGAAATTAGGGCAGGGTCTCAAGGCAGGAACCAGGAACTGAAACAGAGGCCATGGAGAAATGTTTCTTTCTGGCTTGTTTTTCATGGCTTGCTCAATCTGAGTTCGTTCTTTCTTTCTTTCTTTCTTTCTTTTTTTGGTTTTTCGAGACAGGGTTTCTCTGTAGCTTTGGTGCCTGTCCTGGAACTAGCTCTTGTAGATCAGGCTGGCCTCAAACTCCCAGAGATCCACCTGCATCTGCCTCCCAAGTGCTGGGATTAAAGGCGTGCACCATCACCACCCGGCTCTTTCTTTCTTTTTAAACTTAAAAAAATTAAGTGTATTGATGATTTGCTCACTTGTATATTTATTCAGCTTGTATGTGCCCGATGCTGAGGGAGGCCAGAAGAGGGTGTTAGATCCCCTCGAACTGAAATTACAGATGATTGTTAGCCACCATGTGGGTTCTGGGAATTGAACCCACCCAGGTCCTCTGGAAGAACACTGGTACTCTTAACTGCTGAGCTGTATCTCCAGCCCTTAATCTGCTTTCCTATAGCACCTAGGACCACCAACCCTGGGGTGGCACCACCCACAGGGAGCTGGAAACTCTCACATCCATCAGCAAAGGAAATGCCATGCAGGTCAGTCTGGCAGGATGATTTTCTCAGTTGAGGTTCCTTCTTCCCAAATGACTTTAGCCAGCACATTAATTAATTATGCACAAAAAGTGTGCATACATGTGGACATGTGCGTGGCTTTATTTTTTTAACATTTATTCATTGTGTGTGTGTGTGTGTGTGTGTGTGTGTATGTATGCACGCGAGAGCTCGCACTCATACTCCTCCACAGCATGTATGTGAGGTCAAGGCATAACCTTTGGGAGTGGGCTTTCTTCTTCCACCATGCACTCTACAGAAGGAATTCAGGCCTGCGCAAAATGCTGTGTAGTTGCTTTTTGTTTTGTTTTGCTTTGCTGTCAACTTGACGTAAGTTAGAAGCATTTTAGGAAGAGGAAATGCCTGTTGAAGAATTGTCTCCATCACACTGCCCTGTGGAGCACTGGCTTGACTAACGATGAGAGGGGAGGCCCAGTGTGGGTGGTGCCCCCGTCGGGCAGGTGGTCCTGGGTTCTATGAGAAAGCAGGCTGGGAAAGTCAGTAGGCATGTTCCTTGATGGCTTCTGTTCCAGCTCCTGCCCTGAATTCCCTTCATGGTGGAATGTGAGCTGTAAGCTGAAATGCCCCCAACCCAGATGCTTTTGGTCATGATGTTTATCACGCAGCCGGCGCTCTTACCCTCTGAGCATCTCACTGGCCCTATCTTTTAAAAAATTCTTTCCTTGGAGCTGGAGAGATGGCTCCAAGAAAAGCCTGCTCTTCCAAAGGTCCTGAGTTCAATTCCCAGCAACCACATGGTGGCTCACAACCATCTGTAATGAGGTCTGGTGCCCTCTTCTGTCCTTCAGTCACACAGACAGAACATTGTATACATAATAAATAAATAAATATTTAAAAAAATTCTTTCCTTAATAGCTTTGATTAATTCCTGGAGTAATTTAGTGAAAAGTAAGTCCCACTGATCAGGTTAGGCACATTCTAAACAGACGATCACAGAAATAGACTGTGTACACTGTGTATAATGGCGTGAAGGATTGATCGCTTTGCTTAGTTTGGCTAAACTGTTTTTCTTTCCGAATTTCCATCCTTTGGGGCTCATGTTTGCATTCTTCTGAATGAAGTCACAATGCAGATATACAGTTTGGGACGCATCAAGGTCTGATGCTACGATGTGTCGAAAGCAGGAAGCAGCACAGGTGGCCTCCAGTCATGGCTGTCTTCATCCTGTTTGCTTGGCAAAAGGACCAAGCAAAATTCTTCAGATTCATTCAAACACATGGAATTTTTGCCGTATTGTTTTATTCTTCATTCAAGATTTTTATGTCAGGGCTGGAGAGATGGTTAAGAGGTTAAGAACACTGACTATTCTTTCAGAGGTCCTGAGTTCAATTCCCAGAAACCACATGGGTAGCTCACAACTGTCTGTAATAAGATCTGGTGCCCTCTTCTGGTCTGCAAGGATACATGCAGGCAGAATACTGTATACATAAATAAATCTTTTTTTTTAATTGTTTTTATTGAGCTATATATTTTTCTCTGCTCCCCTTTCTTCCTCCCCCCTCCCCTTCTACTCTCTCCCATTTTACTCAGCAGATCTTATCTTTTTCTACATCCCATGTAGATTAGATCCATGTATGTCTCTGAGTGTCTTCTTTGTTGTCTGGGTTCTCTGGAATTGTGAATTGTAGGCTGGTTTTTCTTTGCTTTATGTCTAAATGTCACTTATGAGACAGTACATATGATGTTTGTCTTTCTGAGTCTGGATTACCTCACTCAATATGATGTTTTCTAGATCCATCCATTTGCCCACAAATTTCAAAATGTCATTATTTTTCCTCGCCGTGTAGTACTTCATTGTGTAAATGTACCACATCTTCTTTATCCTTCATAAGTAAATCTTTTAAGAAAAGATTTTTTATATCAAATAGATTCGTGGCTTAAATGAATAATGTTACCATATCACTAAAAAAGTGGTAAAGCCAGGCATGGTAACCATGCCTTTAATCCCAGCATTCCTGAGGCAGAGGCAGGGGGCTCTCTGTGAGTTCGAGGCCAGCCTGGTCTACACCATGAGTTCCAGGACAACCAGAGCTACATAGTGAGACCCTGTATCAAAAACAAAACAAATTTACTTTTACAGTTATTCATCTATCTATCTGTCTGTCTGTCTGTCTATCTATCTATCTATTATCTATCTATCTATCTATCTATCTATCTATCTATTCTCCCTCAATGAGGCAGGGGCTCTCAATCAAATCCAGAGCTAACCAATGTGGTTAATCTAGGCAGCATGCTCTGGGGATCCCCTGTCTTTTGAGGCTGAAATAACAGATGATCACTTTGCTCACCCAGTATTTACATGGGTTTTGGGGATCCAAACTCAATCCCCTTGTTTCTGTGGCAAGGGCTTACCCACTAGGCTTTTTCCTCCCTACCCACTGGCTAGCTCCCTGACTAAATCCTTGTGTTTAGCTTCATCTTCCATGCCCCTCTTCAGAGGCCCCTGATGCCTCCCGTTCTCAAGTGCTTCCAAGGCCATGAGCCTTGAACTAGCTGGTGTCTCCTTGCTCCCATAGATCTCCCATGAGCCCCTCCTCTGCCCATTGCCATAATAGATAAAATGGACAAATTGGTTTCCCAGGCAGCCACTTGCTCGGGGTCACTAGAAAGTTTCAGCTGTCATCCTCCTCCCCATTTTCTGTCTTGTAGCTTTGTGCTTATCTTTGTTTGTTTTTCCAGACAAGGGTTTCTCTGTGTAGCTCTGCTGTCCTGGAATTCTTTATAGACCAGGCTGGCCTTGAACTCAGAGATTTGCTGGCCTCTGCCTCCAAATACTGGGATTAAAGGTGTGCATCGTCGTGCCTTTTGCTTTGAGCTTATTTTATCTGTTTAGTCTCCTTTTGGAAGGGTTTTTGGGGTAGACATATTATTACTGTATTTAGGTAGAAGTTCATTCATCTATTCCCCTCTTTTCTTTAGGAGCTGGGGATTGAACCAGAGCCTTGGACTCACTCAGCAAGGTTCGTCAACATGGAGAGAAACTTGGGAAAGGATGTGGGAAGATCCCTATTGTACAGTTAGTGACAGGATGGGTCAGGGTTATGCCTTGCTTGCTTTTAGCAGTACCCCACCCCCACTCACTGAGGCTGGGGAACCCCCAGGGAGACTCTCAGGCTGAGTAGCTATACTCAGTGGGCCAAACTTCCTGGAGTCAGGGACACTTGGCTTTAGTGATCTTCAAGCAAAGACAGAGTCTTTGGCCTCAGCCTGGGTTTCCTTACCTGAATACAGGAGTTGGAGAAGCAGCGAAGAAGCTGACGATCCTGGGTTAGAGATGTAGTTTGGTTGGCAGAGTGCTTGCCTGGCTTATATGGGGCCTGTGTTTAATCCTCAGTACTGTTGGGTACTGTGATGAGCTATGCCATCTCTCTCAGCTACATAGCACGTTTGAGGCCAGCCTGGGCTACAGAAGATCCTATCTCAACAACAGCAACAACAACAAAGAAGAAAAAAGGAGAAGGAGGAGGAGGAAAAGGAGAAGAAGAAAGCTGGGGGTGGGGGGTGGGGTGGGAGTATTTACCGTGGTCTCCCCTCTCCAAGGCCAAGAGGATATGGATACACACGTGCCCCTTTTTGTCTGCCTGTGTCTTCTGGCTGCTCAAAGTATCCCAGCAGGTAGGTAATGACCTCCTGGGGGAGGAGTGCCCAGAAGCTGGCTCAAGGCCTGAGTCCTACTATCCACAGAAACAATATCAGAGCTACTGACCTTGATGAAGCACCTGGAGCGGCCCAGAGGCCGGACCATGCCTTCCAGAGTGGAGTGAGTCTTCCATACACACATACAGCTAGTGGTGACTGAGTACCCACTCGCTGTGGCCTGGAGTTTTAGCAAAGGCTCACCTCGGCCCTTCCAGACTTTATTGAGGCCCCTTGATGAAGTGTTACCAGTCAAATAGGTCCTTGCATTTCCTAGGTAGGGACTCTAAGACTTGGGCTGGGGACATGGGTTACACAGGGCAGGTTGCGGGCAAGGAGTAGAGATGGAATGTGGAAGGGCTGGGTGGGGGTGGAAGGCCCCACCCCCAGGCTGTCTCCAGCTTCTCCCCCCCACTACCGCCCAGTCCCAGGCATATCCAACGGCTGGAGCAGATGCTGCTCAACGCCAGCTTCTGTGGGCACAACCTGACGCTGCAGACAGACGCCATCCAGTCTCTGGTCTTCAAGCTGGGTTGCAGCTTTCCCGGCCTCTCCCTGTCCAGTGCCACCCTGCCAAATGTCCCCCAGGTCAGAGGCAGCCAGGGAAGTCCTGCAGGGGCTTACGGTCAAGATCTTCCCCCACGGCCTGGGTCCCCAGTCCGCTGTTCATACTCTGTCCTGATCTGCTGGGAGCTGCCTCTTCTGCTTTGCTGTCTGGATAGCAGAAAGAGGAGGTACCCCAGGACCCCCCAGTTCAGGCTCTTCATCCTGATTTTGCTTGGAGGCAGGTGGAGGGCCGGTCCCTAGGGCTGGTAGGACTCTGGTGTTCACGGGGCCAGATGCGTGGTTGGTGCCCGGGTGGTTCTGTTCTCAGGGAATGCAGATGGGTGGGGAGGTCTGGGAGGAGAGGGTGCTGTCGAAAAGTGGGGCTCAGGTGAGGTCTGGAAATGTTTAATGGGGTGGGAGCCCAAAGGTGTTGGGACTGCATCTGTGGTCTCTGATCAGTAGGCCTCAGTCCATCTGCTGCCGTCCACAGGCCTGGGCCCCACACGGCATGCAGTTTCCTGCTGAGCTGACCGAGGAAGCCTGTGTGGCCTCCCAGCCTGCCAGGCTCCGGCTCATCTGTGTCTACTTCTTCACGGCACAGCTCTTCCAGGTCAGCAGAAGGTGGCCAAGGACGCCTCTGTGTCACTGTGCAACTGTAGGCGGTCACTGCCACTCTGGGACCCGCTTTCCCTACCTGCTTTAGGGAGAGACAAAAGCTACTTAAGGAAAGAAGAATGGGTTTCGAGGGTGGCGTCCATCATGGTGGGCAGGAGTGCACAGGCCTAATGTATTCCAGAAGATCCCTCACTAGCCTGCCCAGAGGCTTGACTCAAGGCAATCTGAGGTCTTTTCAAATATAATCTATATTCGCCTTCCCAGGGAGGTGGGCTTGCAGTCTGAGACCCAAGACCTTAGTTCATCAATGTCTGTACTGAGACAGGAGACAGACGGAAGGGAAGAGGGACTGAGATGAGAATTTTGATCTCACACAGGATCTCTTCGATCCCCCCCCCCCCCCCCCCGCCACTTAACCCCTTTTCTATGGTCTTTCCAGGATGACAGTAACTCATCCCTGCTCAATAACTATGTCCTGGGGGCCAAGCTGGATAACAGGACTGTGGAAAACCTTCAGAATCCCGTCAACATCAGCTTCTGGCACAACCAAAGTCTGGTACTGTTGGGCCCAGCCCCTGAAGCTTTCCCGTCAGCCCTGGTTTGGCCAAACTGAAACTGTGGCACCATATGGGGAAACAACTTTAAATCTGTTCTTTGAAAATTTCTGTAAAGAAACGAGAAAGAATTTCGTCGTGATTTGCTTTCAGTGGCTAGAGCTAGAGAGTCAGCTTAAGCACTAAGCTTAATATACGTCTCTGTCAATATACGTCCCTGTCAATGGAATGCCCAGGGGAGTTCTGCCTTCAGCTATGGCTGGATCCAGGCATGGACATAAAACTGTTAGAGCTCAGTCTTCTCTAGTCTCAGCCATGTTTTTGGGCTTCATTCCTATGGTAAGATGGGATGGATGCTGAAGATACCGGGTTCACATCCGTTCTTCTAGGAAGGTTCTTCCCCACCAGTGCAAACCATGGCTCCCAAAGGTTTGACTGACTCGTGTGTCTGTGGCTGAACCAGGCGGTGTCCAGGATGAGATGTGTGGATTTGCTAGGTTGGGTCACATGGGGTGGGGGTAGTGCTGGTGCTGATGCTGGAACAGGAAAGTGTAGCCCGGAGGCACAAGTCCTCCTCCTCCTCTTCCTGCTGCTGCTGCTTCTGGGTCCCTGTCTGTCCTGTGAAGAACCAAAGTGCTATTTTCTGGCTCCGCCTGCCTCGATCTGGGCAGGAAGGCTGGCATTGCCAACTTCACAGCAACCTTCCCTTTCACCTTCAGAGATTTGCCGTTGTCTTTCCCTTTGGAATGAGTGTCCAGTTCCACTTCCATTCAATCCCTGCATCCCCAAGGCCTCCCTTCCCTCTGTCCCTCCTCTTCTGCTTTCCATAGTGTGTCTGTGTCACACCCCTTACGTCCATCATAGGGCTTGGCTGCCAATGAGTCTCCCATCATCATGGGTCTGGGAGGAGGTAGCAAACAATGGTTTGTAGAAGATCTGCCACAGGAAGAGCCAGCACTGCCCCCCCTCCCCGAATGCTGAATGGCCTTTTTTGCTTCTGCCAACCTTGGGACTTGGATATGTATAGTCCATTTCACAGATGAATAAACTGAGGTTCAGAGAGGCTTGCCCATTTGTCCAGGACACTGAGAACTCACCGTGAAGGTAGGGCTGGTATCTAGGATTGTTAAAGCCCAGCCAGCACCCACAAAATGTTGACAGGGTGTAGTTGAATCTCTCTTGGGCCCCAGGACCCCAGCTCCTCATCCTGCACCCCTAGACTGATTCCCGCATCTCATTTCAGGAAGGGTACACTGTGACCTGTGTTTTCTGGAAGGAGGGAGCTAGCCAGCACAGCTGGGGGGCCTGGAGCCCCGAGGGCTGCTATACAGAGCAGCCTTCACCCTCTCAGGTCCTCTGTCGTTGCAACCACCTCACCTACTTCGCAGTTCTCATGGTATGCCGCCATTTGCCACGAGTGAGGGGGACGGGAGCTGCAGGAGCCCCTGGTGGGTGGGTACAGGTCAGCCCAGCCCTCCCAGGCTTGAGTCAAACAAGTCAGCCTAGGGACCCGCTTTCCTTTAAAGGTTTGTAAGCTTCAGGCACGATTTGATCCAGGGGCTAAATCATACCAAGACAGGATTCAATCTCTGTCCCTCAATTCTGCACTCTGTCCTGGCTTGGCCCTCAGCTATGATGCCCTAGGGGATAATACAGCTGCCAGCGCCTTCAGGCTCATGCCTTGCTGGCTTATAGACCAACGGACTCAAGAGCCTCCCTTACCCAGTCTTGATCCAGGCTTGGTGGGTGCCCAGCTGTGTGTATGGACTGGGATATGTGTGCTTTCGGGAGGTGGTGGGTGACAAAAGCCACAGTGCAGGCTATGGCTTCATTCAAGGAAGGGCTGGGCTGGGCTGTGGGGAAGGGACTTGGAACTGAGGTCTGGGAGACTTCTCTGGCGGAGCCCAGAGAGAGCTGGGCATTTCCATGCTTCAGGCCTTCAGCCCCCTTTGCCCTATAGCAGCTCTCTGGAGATCCAGTGCCCGCTGAGCTACGGGTGCCTCTTGAGTACATCTCCTTGGTGGGTTGCAGCATCTCTGTCGTGGCCGCGCTGCTCACCATACTACTGTACGCCCACTCCAGGTAATCCTCGCCCGCTCAGCGCACCTACTTCCGCTGCGCGTCTTCCTTCGTGTCCCAGCTTCCTGGGGTAGGCGGGGCTACTCAGAGGGCAGGGCCACAGGACATAAGCCAACTTAACAGCGTGGCAGCTATTGGGTCGCTCCCCATTAGCTTCAGTTTACCCATCATTGTGCATCTGTGAGCCAGGCCCTGCCGCCGACAGGGCATGTTCCACCCACAGGAAGCAAAGTGACTCTGTCACACGCATCCACATGAACCTGCATGGCTCTGTTCTGCTCCTGAACGTCACCTTCCTTCTGAGCTCCCAGATGGCCCTGCCTACAGTGCCCTGGTCAGTGTGCACGGTGCTGGCCGCCACCCTCCACTATGCGCTGCTCAGCTGCCTTACCTGGATGGCCATCGAAGGCTTCAACCTCTACCTTCTCCTGGGGCGTGTCTACAATGTCTACATCCACCGATACTTGCTCAAGCTCTGCGTGCTAGGCTGGGGTAAGGGACATCTATCTACTTGCCTCTGAATCTTCCAGAGCACAGGGTGCTAACCCCAAGTCCCCCAGCAGCACCATTGCCCCTGTGTGTCCTCACCTCTGGGTCTGCTTCTGTTTCCAACACTGTTAATTCTACTCTTGTGACTTCACTTCCACTCTGCACTGCCGTCACCCCCAGTCTCCTGTCCCCACCATCACCCCCACCATGTCCCTGCCCACACCTGCCTTTACCTCCATTTCCAGCACCCCATCTCCTTCATCCTCATCACCTTCCTCACCTTCACTGCACCCCACCACCCTCCCCTTACTCTTCTTTACTGTAGCAGTACTATCACGGACATCTCCATGACCTCGATAACCTCTAGTTATGATCTCTATTTCCTCTCAAGTTCCCCGGCCACCCCCACCTCCTGTTAGCTCCCTGCCACCTCCCAGGTGACCGCCACCACTGCTGCCACTCAGCCCTGGAACCTCACTGATACCATCTTGGAGATGAGGGTCTTCTAAGACCGCTAAGCTGGCTCCGGGGCTGCAGCTCAGCATAGTGGCATGACCCCACCACCACCCAGTCAGCAGGCCCAAGGACTAGAGCCAGCTTGTTTTGGGGCTTCCTGTCTCTGTCTCGTCCTCCAGGCTTTCCAGCTCTCTTGGTGCTGTTGCTTCTGGTGATCAAGAGCTCAGTGTATGGACCTCATGTGATCTCTTTCTCCAAAAGCCAGGAAAATGGCACAAGCTTCCAGAATGTATCCATGTGAGTGCCTGGTGAGGTAGAGGGGCTGTGTGGGCCTGGGATCTCTAAGGTGACGTAATGGCTAAGGGGCAAAGAGCCATGATTTAGACGCAGGGGGATTCCAGTGGGAGGGTCTTCCTGCCTCAGTTAACATATGATAATGTCCAAAGTCCTGCCTTCCAGGTGGGTCTACGTTCTGTTGATAATTAATACTAATCCACACAGTGTCTGTCTGTCTATCATCTATCTATCTATCTATCTATCTATCTATCTATCTATCTACCTATCATCTATTTTTCTATCTACCTTCATCTGTCTGCATCTCTAAACTGAAATGACTCTCCAAACGCAGCCTGGTCATATAGCAGGGATGCTGGAGTAGTGAACAGTGGTAGAACCTCGTGCTAGAATATTCTGTAGCAGCAAAAGCGAAGGATGCATAATGCTGCTTACCCACGTGCATGACTCTTGCAAATGATGTTCAAGGACACTGTGACTCAGTGTCACAGTGATAATGTTCAAAGTCCTGCCTTCCAGGTGGACTTCTCAGGGCCCCAGGAGGGGATATGGTTTTTGGAGACAGGGTTTCTCTGTGGCTTTGGAGCCTGTCCTGGAACTAGCTCTGTAGACCAGGCTGGTCTCGAACTCACAGAGATCCACCTGCCTCTGCCTCCCGAGTGCTGGGATTAAAGGCGTGCGACACCACCGCCCGGCCTGAGCAGAAGTCTTAACTGTAGGATGGAGATGGTTAGGTGCCTGCTTCTGGTCTGTCGTGAGGATTGCCTGGGATCACCTGTGCTGACCATGGGCATGCTCTGACCAAAGCAAAGATTAGCACCTCTTTTGAAGTGTCCTAGGCCCAGGTCAGGGCCCAGCAGGCACCCCCAGGCTCGGTGTCCTCTGTGGGAT
Source organism: Microtus oregoni (assembly GCF_018167655.1). NCBI lineage: Eukaryota > Metazoa > Chordata > Mammalia > Rodentia > Cricetidae > Microtus > Microtus oregoni. Next base: position 56,667,869 of record NW_024543063.1, on the reverse strand, counting down.
TTTCCTACTGCTCTTCTGCTCCCCAGCTCTTTCATGCTAGAGCATCTACCCAGCAAAACGTGGGTACTTCTTAGCTTCACGTACTGCTTAGCTTAGGTGGGGAAGCGTCTAGGGAGGTGCGTCCCATTACACAGAGATGGTGGCAAGATGGCGGCGGTGGTGGGTGGAGTGGAAGAGGAAGCTTCTAGAATGAGAGCCCAGACCTGCGATCTACAAGGCATTGATCAGGTTGGCATGGAGGAGGTGAGGCAGCAAGATGAGGGAAGGGGACTCAGGAAGTGGATGGAGGTGTCGGATGATCCCGTCATGGTGGCTGATGGGAAGCTGGGCCCAGGGTTTTGGCATATGAACTATCAGGCAAGTTACAATCCCTGGAACAGCAAGACCAGGCAGGCAGAGGTAGAGTCAGCCCCAAGGCTCAGGTGCACTTAGCGTCCTGCAGGTCTTGGGGTCCTGCTAATCCTGAACTTTCCCCCTGTCCTGCAGGTGCTGGGTGCGCAGTCCCGTGGTACACAGGGTCCTGGTTATGGGCTATGGTGGCCTTACATCTCTGTTTAACCTGCTGGTGCTGGCCTGGGCTCTGAGGATTTTGTGCAGGTTACGGGCATCGGATAAGGCGCTGAGCTCCTGGGCCTACCGGGACACCGGCATGGTGCTGGGCCTCACGGTGCTCCTGGGCACCACCTGGGCCCTGGCCTTCTTCTCCTTTGGTGTCTTCCTGCTGCCGCAGATCTTCCTTTTCACCATCTTCAACTCACTCTATGGTAGGGCTGCAGGAGCTCACAGGGTGGCAGGCACTGGGAGGGGGCTAGTCACTGAGAGTCTCTAGATCAAGGGGTGGATGATGGCTGAGCCCACAGCTCCATTTAAGCTGATCTGGGGACTTATCTGCCCAGAGGAGAGGGTTGCTTTTGAACTGCACGAAGGTGACCTCTGGGTTTGTCCCTTTATCCCCCAATGACAGGAGATTGTTGGTTCTGGTGCCGTTCTCACTGACCAGCCTGTCTTGCAGGTTTCTTCCTCTTCCTGTGGTTCTGTTCACAAAGGCGTCACTCAGACGCTGAAACCAAGGCAGAGATGGAGGCAATCAGCTCCTCCCAGATGACACATTAACCCAGCTCCCGGCCTGCAGCCTCAGCCTCTCCTGCTTCCAGCAGCCCACAGCCTTGGCTCATCGTGGGATGGTGGTGGGCAGGTTGTGGAACACCAGAGTCCACTGTACCCTCAAGGGATCCCTTTCACCTCCCAAAATTACCTAGGGCAGAAGGCAGCGTGTCCTGGTCCTTCATGCCTGGGTGCAACTCCATTGGCCAGGCTATGGTCTGCGAGCCGGGAGGTTACGCCAGACTGGATCACACCTTGCACCCTGCTCAGCACTTCCAGAAACAGCACTGTGACCTGTTTCTGGGGCCATTCTTCCTTTTGCCAGTCCCAAGTGATGATGACTGCAAGTTTCTATCTTTCCAAAGGTCAAGAAATCCAGCCCTTCCCTCTCCTTAACCCACACAGGGTTTGTAGAACAGCAGCCAAGACCAGGCTTCTGTGTATTTCCCTGAAGCAGAGCCCGCTGGGCTTGAGGGATCTAGCTGCTAGCCCACTGTGTAGGACTGGATTCTCCTGGTGGGCATGAGGATGTGTGTTCAAAATCTACAAACTGCCTGGCGGTGGTGGCGCATGCCTTTAATCCCAGCACTCGGGAGGCAGAGGCAGGCGGATCTCTGTGAGTTCTAGGCCAGCCTGGTCTACAAGAGCTAGTTCCAGGACAGGCTCCAAAGCTACAGAGAAACCCTGTCTTGAAAAACTAAAAAAAAAAAAAAAAAAATCTACAAACTCTGCCCACAATGGGAGAGCATCTGAGCTGCCAGTCAGACAGTGCTTTCCCCAGGATGGACAGTAGGGGGCGCTGTTGGCTTATGTGCCAAGGCATTGGCTCCAAAATTGCCCCTGGAAATGCAGCGGTTACCTACTGGTCTGAGGACCCATCGACCAGTAGGAGAGTCTGGGACCTACAACACCATTGGCTTTCACACATCCATTGTCTCTTTCTCTGTGCAGTCCAACAAGGTCATGTTTGGGGGTTTGGGCCCAGGTGTTTCTGGCACCTGAACAGCTGCTTGGGGTAGACACCAGACATACCATGTTCTTGAACCACAGAAAGGGAATCAGAACTGGATGCTATCCTCCTGGACATTTCTGGGTAATCATGTCTCCATCATCCAGGAGGTCCTCTGGGTGTTTCTGGGTAATCATGTCTCCATCATCCAGGAGGTCCTCTGTGTGTTTCTGTGTAATCATGTACTTAGCCCTCCACTGGCTGGGCAGTGTACAGACTCTGGGCCAGGCTGCCTGGGATCAGATGCCAGGTCTGTGGCTGTGGGCAAGTTGTTCAGCCTCTTTGTACCTTAGTTTCCCCCACTACAGCAGGGACAACAGTAGTAACTGTTTGGAAGAGTCAGTAAAAGAAAATCCACTTAAGTCTTACTACATGAGGCCTCAATAAGTGGTCACTGCTATTACTAGATTTATATTATCATTTTTATTCTAATTATTTCTCTCTGTGTGTGGTGTCTGTGCACCCACGTAGACAGGTGCAACATCCTTGCACATATGTCCTGGAACCAGAGAAGGATATTGGGTGCCCTGTTCTCTGACTCTCTGCCTTATTCCCTTGAGACAGGGTTTCTCAGTGATCACGGAGCCAGGCTGACTGCCAGCAACCCCAGCAATCCTCTACTTTCACCCAACACCCCCGCCCCCCCCACCAGCATTGGGGTTCCAGGCTCATGTGACATACTTGACTTTTTACATAGGCGATGGGATCTGAACTCAGGATCTCATGCGTGTGCACAAATGCTCCTATGTCCTAAACCATCTCTTCAAAGCCCCTGTTATTGTTAACAGCTTCAACTGAGGGAAGCTGTTTAGGTCCCAGGCCTGGCGCTGTTGGACCCACAGCTCCTCCTTAGGCATATCCTTCCATCTTGTGGCTTCCTTCTCCACTTTTCTTGAAGAAGGACCTTGCTCACCCCCTCTGGCCCCTATTGTACCAATGACGTTCTCTACACTCTACGACTCCAGGCTGGCCATGTCTCCACCCAAGTTTCTGAGTCCTCCACTGGTTCATTTATCACATCTTTCATGAAACCTCCCCATTTGCACCACAGGGAAGTCCTCTTTTCCACTTTGGCTCCAGGCTGGATCCTCCACCAGACCCCCCATGGTTAGTCCAGCATGGAGATCCTTGGGTTTGGTCTCCACGTTCATGAGGAATCTGTGGACAACTGGATGGGTGGGAGAGGTGACCCAGGTGAAACGGGGGCCTTGATTGAGCCAAGAACCTGGCCTCTCAGAACCAGTAAACCCAGAGCCAGAAGGAGGACATGGTCGCAATGTCAGCCCTAGCCTGTGGCTCTGCACCCCACTAAGGTCCAGGCTCTGGGGTAGCACTTCATGGAACTATGCCAGTGGTGGTGGGAAGTTGGGTCAGCCAGAGGAGTTATGGGCCACCAGGTCTGCTCTAGCCGTCCTTAGTGTTCCCAGCAGACGCAGCCTAGGTGGTGGACCAACTTCTGGGCTTCAGATGGGCAGGAAGGCAGGAGGGTCTGGGATGGAGTTTGGGGATGCTACTCAGAGAAAGACTCTGAGGAAGGGCTGACAGTGGGCATGGGCTCAGGAAGGCCCGGGGCTATTGGGCACCGTTATTTCATCAGGCATGAGCATGGGTGAACGGTGGCTGCTGAAGAGAGAATTCCAGATAATGCAAAGGAATTTTACTTTTGAAGACACGCTCACACTAAGAAGTTAACTCGTCTATCTGAAATTCAAATTCCGCCTCATGTCCCATATATCTATTTTTATTTTTGCTAAATCCAACCTTAATTAAAAAGTATTGGCTCAGGAGTCTGGGCTGTGGGCTCTTCATCTTTCCGATCACCCTAACCAACACCAACTGAGCAGCCCCTCTGCCCATCAAATGAGCCCACTCAGCCCATTCAGTGTGTCCTTCCACCAGCAGAACCCCTAAGGGGTCCCACTGCCTCATCAGCCCTGGCTCAGAACCAGCGCCCCTCTGAACGGAGCCTCCTTCAAGCCTCTTTGCCTCCCCAGAAGCCAGAGGGAACCTCCCACCCTGCAGCCTCAGCATGTTCTCTCCACAGCTGGAAGCACTCCACACTCTCCTCCTACTCACTCCCAAACTACCAGTGGACTTCGGGAGCACAGGGAGGTCTGACCTGCCATCTCTCTCCAGCCCAGCATCCCTTCCTCAATCTTGTCACACCAAACAACTTTAATTTTCCCAGAGAGCATCCTTCTCATCTTCGAAGCTGGCCTTTTTCTGGAATATTCTCCCCGATGGCTTTTGCTTGTAGAATGATGGCTCCACATCTTTAGCATCTCAATTTGGTCCACCCCCAGCCCCCTCCAGCCCGGGCAGAGAGGCCCCTGACCTCCAGTCTGGATGGAGCTTTCTTTCCACACTCCCTTCCCCACAGCAGAAGTCTTTTCTCCTGTCTTGCAGCTAACTGTCCCCGTCTGGCTCAGCTGCCAGACGGAGAGCATTTGGAGACAGGTGCTGTGTCTCATTTGCTCATTCAGCCATCATATAATGGTTTAGCACTTATATTTTGGGCATTGCACTAGTTGCTAGGGATATATAAATGAACAAGTCATCACATTCTAGTGTGGGGGTGGCCTACAAGAAGCAGTTTAGCAAACGGATATAAAATATGACAGCTGGTAACGTGCACTGTGAAGAAACATAAAAGAAGTGAGAAGTGGGGGCTGAAACCCTGGTTTCATCAGGTGGGTGCTGGGGTATTGGGCTTGGGGTACAGGAGAGGGTCAGTGAGTGGACACCAACTGGTCATTGTTGAGGCAAGGTTTTTCTCCCTTCCTTCCTTCCTTCCTTCCTTCCTTCCTTCTTTCCTTCCTTTCTCTTTCCTTCCTTCCTTCTTTTAATAATTTATTATTTGTATGTTATACACATTGGTGTTTTGGCTGCATGTATGTCTGTGTGAGGGTGTTGGATGCCCTGGAACTGGAGGCACAGACAGTTGTAAGCTGTCATGTGGGTGCTGGGAATTGAACTGGGGTCCTCTGGAAGAGCAGTCAGCGCTCTTAACCTCTGAACTTCTGAACCATCTCTCCAGCCCCAAGGGACAGGGTTTCTTAAAGCATTTTTCCCATGTAGTGGTAGTGAACTTTGGGGAACCTCAGGGTAGGGAGGTTGGGAAGCTGAGTCTCCTCTGAAATTAAGCTCCCAGGGAGCTGGGGTGGTTCTGGGTTGGAAAAACCTCTGTAAGAGATTGGTAATGGTCTCAACCTGGAGGAAAACATCCCTTGGTTATGTCAGGAGGATTTTATCTGTGAGTAATATCAAATCAAAAGCTTCTAAATTTATCTTCCTAAATCACAAGAGGTGAGCCACCGTGAGGGGCAGGCCACAGAAGGGAAAGGAAGAGCAATGGAATACTGAGAGGCCATGGGAGATGCTTAAAGACATAAAATCTTCAATGACAGGAAGTGTACATAAGTAAGACAAGTAAAAATGGGGAGGGGAGAAGGAGGAAGAGGAAGAAGAAGAAGGGAAGGGAGAGGAGCAACAGAGACCCTGTCTCGAAAAACCAAAAAAAAAAATTCTTTTTTACTTTTTATTTATTTATTTTATTTTCAAGACATGGTGTCTCTGTGGCTTTGAAACCTGTCCTGGAACTAGCTCTTGTAGACCAGTCTAGCCTCGAACTCAGAGGTCTACCTGCCTCTGCCTCTTGAGTGCTGAGATTAAAGGCATGCACCACCATGACCCGGCTAATTCTAAAATCTAAAATTCAACAGACAATCCACAGGGGAATGAAGGTGTGAGCTGGGAACTGTTTACACGGTGACAGAGCCTTGGCATGAAATACGGGAAGAGTGACAGAGGCCCAGAGAGCAGAATCAGAAAACCTCACAGTGGAGTCCAGAAGTGGAAACCAGAGGATTGAAATGAACACAACAGTTACAGGTTTTCCAGAAGCGATGAGAAGCAGACCCACAGAGCCAGGAGTATGGCGCATCTCAAGGAGCACATGTGAAAATGAAGTCGTGTTTTACACATCTGGAGAAGTGAGGAGAGCAGTCACTGAGAAAGGACAAGACAGACAGCATGCACGGCTGAGCTTCTGCTTAGCAACCATGGGCTGGGAGACCGCAACTACGCCCCACAGAGAGGAGAACAAGGAAATGTTAGCTAGAATTGCCTGCAGCAAACAGCCCTTTCGTGAACTAAGACCCGAAGGAAAATCCGTTTCTTCTAACATTTAAATGTCAATAAAAGCTGAGAGCAATCTAACGCTGTTTTAGGAAGAGCGTAGTTCAACGTGGAAAGGGATTCCAGAATATCACGCTGAGACACAAGAAGGAACGGTGAGCGTAGGACACTGGGTGTAACACGGTCCCTTACATTCACGGGTGTGAAATAGTGTCTTTGTTTGTGATGTTAAAGACAGACAGATCTGAAACACCAGAGAATAGCGTGGAAGTCAAGAGAGGAAAGAATGCTGCACCGGTCAGAAGTCCTCGGTGGGTTGTCGAGACATCCATATTAGTGCTGTGGTTTGTGTAGGATTTAAGTGTGGTTGATGCTGGCAGAAAGGGCTAGTGGAAGGTGACTTGGAGACCTGGCCTTGACAGAGATTCATATGGCATGTGGCATCCATGGGCCCAGATGATTCCCATTTTGTTTTGCCATTGTCTCACACAGCCCCGGCTGAGCTCAAACTCACTATGGAGGTCAGGCTGGCCTTTTCTTTTCTTTTTCTTTTTTCCTTTTTGTTTATTTGCTTGTTTTTTGAGACAGGGTTTTTCGGTGTAGCCCTGGCTGTCCTGGAGCTCGATGTGTAGACCAGGATGGTCGCAAACTCAGAGACTTGCCTGCCTCTGCCTCCTGAGTGTTGCCATTATAGGTGTGCACTGTCATGCCCAGCTTGGCCTAGAACTTCTGATCCTTCTACCTCCTCCCATGCTAGGATCACAGGTAGGTGTCAGCGCAACCAGACAGGTAATCTGTAAAAATAAAAAAAACATACAGAAAAAGTAAGGATACTAAGATTAAATGCAGAAAGAAGACACATAGATTCTGTGTTCCCAAGAGACACAGCTTGAGGGAAAGGGCTTGGGAAGAAAACAAGCAAAAGGAAGTCAAGGCCACCAGGAGACAACATCTTACACAAATTGACACAATCTAACACTATTAAAGGTTGTCAAGGGTATAGTCAACAGTAAGAGGGTAAGGGACTCAGGCACTTGGTATAGACAAACATGTGACTATTCAGAGTTTGGGTCCAAAGCCACCAGTGAATGAAGATGACAGTAATTCATGAGACAAAGTGATGGGGGAGAAAGAGTCTTGTGGGTGGAAGACAAGGGCTTCACTCAGATTCAACCTTGCCAGGGGCCATGGGTGTAATGTACGTGGGTCTCTGGAGAGACTATTCTTGGCCGTCCCAGAGAAGCTGAGATAGTCATTCCTGCAGTCCCATTGTGGGCCACCCACTACCAGCTGTTTACGTGTAACATTCAAGAAAGATCCTTGATCAGGAGGTCATGTGACCAGCAGTGTTTGATATTTTCCATTGTCCTTCTCAGGCAAGACTGATTTTATCAGTGAGACAAAACAGAAATAACAAGCAGGTTTAACTTGGCGCAGTGGTGCAGGCTGTAATCCCAGCACTTGGGAGGCTGGGAAGAGGAAGATCATGAGTTCCAGGCCAGCCTAAGCTACATAGGCCTTAAAACTAACAAAACATAAGAAGGCAACAACAAAGAACAATTAAAACCAGGCCAGGTGTGGTGGCACATGCCTTTGATCTCAGCACTTTGGAGGCTGAGGCAGGTGGATCTCTGTGAGTTCTAGGCCAGCTAAGTCTACATAGTGAGTTCCAGGACAGCCAAGGCTGTATAGTAAGACCTTTTCTCAAAACCACACTCATATAAAACTCCTCAAACAAACAAACAAAACCCAAATGAAACCCAGACAGACTTGCTGGTGATAGAAGCCTGTTCATTAACTCTATGCCCTGGCACAAGCTCGTTCTGGCTACTCCACTCCCAGGGTCCCAGCAGGATGCTCACAGTCCCACGAAAGGCCCTACAGCATTCATAGTGATTGCAGAATGTGGGACACAAGCCACCTGCCCAAGAATGTGAGTGCCCACCACACAGGGAAACATTATAAACCCGTGAATGCTGATCGCCACAGCTCCACTCACTGCGGGAAAGAGCTGAAGAGCAAACAGTCCTGGGGGACACAGCCCCATTCCCTTTAAACCAAGTCAGTGTCACGGAAGCACACACACTGTGCTAAGAGAGTTATCTAGGCAAAGCAAGGCAAGAAGGGCACAGAGTTCTGGGTGACAGAGAAACCCTGGGAATTTATGGTCTAGTTGCAGGTGAAGGAGGAGGCTGCTGCTTTTCCTTTCTTCCTTCCTTCCTTCCTTCCTTCCTCCCTCCCTCCCTCCCTCCCTCCCTCCCTCCTTCCCTCCTTCCCTCTTTCCTTCTTTCCTTCCTTCCTTTCTGCCCCCACCCTTCCTCTCTCTCCTTCCTTTATTTCTTGTGATGCTCAGGATCCTTGTGTGTGAAGTGTAAGTACTAGAACCCCAGCCCTTCACAGAGATTTTGAGAAATGGGGAAAGATAGTACAGGGAATTGCTGTTTTTAAAAAAGAATTGTTATTAATTTTCAAAATTATGTGAAGATCTATGCGTGGGCATGGGCATGTGCGTGCAGTTGCCTGTGGAGGCCAGGAGAGGGCAGCAGATCCTCTGGATCTGGCTTTAACAGGGGGTTGTGAGCCGTCGAAGTGCATGCTGGGAATGAAACTCAGGTCCCTTGAAAGAGCAGCCATCACTCTTTCAAGTGATGGAAACTCCTGAGTCATTTCCAGCTCTAGACATCTCTACTTTCGAGAATTCAAGCCTTTCTTCCTCTGGGCTTCATTTTCTTCCTTCAAGGAAAGACTTCCCGTGTCTCAGATTGTGTATAAATATTTTATCAGCTCATTTGCTTTTTCACAATAGACTTGTGAAATAAATCGTCTGTATCACTAGCTCACAGGAGGAGACAAGCACAAGGAGAGGCACGGTAGCTTACCCCAGGCCACACAGTTCCTTAGCCTGGTGCAGATTCTGCGTGCTTATTGGAACGGCGAGGGCGAGGGTGGGGGTAGAGCCCCAGACAACCATCTCCGTGGAGGTTGCAGGTGTGTGCTCACACCAGCGTAACCAGAAGGCTCTTCCTAATAATACTGCCGGGCTGAGAAAGTGCGGGCATGGATCCTAGGCAGCCTGTGCTGAAATCTAGGCTGGCACCTGGCTGCCTTGGCTTGGCCAGCCTCTGTGTCTCCTGGGGACTCTGTTTTCATAACTGCATCATTGAGGCGGCTCTGATTGATGCTTCAGGATGGCGTGGAAGAGAGAAAGATGTGAGGCACCTGGACCACTTCCCCACGTGGTAAGTCTTTGGCTATGTCGCCTAGACTGCTGGGCACCTGTCTCTGACATCCCTGGCAGCTCTCCTCCGGCATCCTCCAAGAGCTCCTAGCCAGGAGTGGGTCCATCGGGGTGTGATGGGTTAGTGGGACCAGTGCCGTGTACTCTGCAGCTGCAGGGCACTGGTGCCTTTGATGTTCCTTCGATGGAGCCTCCTCTTGGGTACAGTCTGCTCTGTGACTCCATAACCAGCGTCCAGCTGCCTGAGACTCCAGGGCTGCAGCCAGGCTCCGGAGCTGTCATTCCCACAGTGACCACCAGGGGCTAGTATTTGCCATTTCTGCCTTTCTTGATGCCCCAGCAGCTGAGGGACTGTCCCTTAGGGTAAAGGAAATGCACCCAGCATTGCCATCTGCCTGGTGGGGAATCTCCAGCTAGAGCGCATTTGGGGTTCTGGCTTGATTTAATTTCTGTTCAAGGAGAAAAGTGGAGTGTCCGTTTGTCCTGACATTTGTCCATTCCTTTGCCGTCCATGTATCTGTCTATCCGTCCATGCATGACTCCGTTACCTTCCATTTGCTCAGCTGCCCATTCTTTTTATCCATTCATTGCCTTCCACTCACTATCCACCTGCTCTCTCTCCCACTCCTCCATCCGTCTGTCTGCCCTGATGTATGTCATCTTCCTGCCCAGCGTGGGACTTTATGCATGCATCCATTGATCCATCACACCCTGTCCAGCTGCCACCTCTGTCTCTCAGACAGAGAGAACCTCGGCTGAGCCAGGCCTTGTTCGGTCATGAGGTACCCGTGAGGGAAAGAGACATGGAAATCGAGTGATGCGGGGGTCGGATGGTAGAACTTGGTAGAGGGATAAACTAAAGATCTTGTCTGAGGCGCTCTTCACTCCCTGTCAAGGAGCGCATTCCGGTAGTGCAGGGAGGGGTGACTGTCCTTGATTGACCTTAAGTAGACAGGAGATGCTACTGCCTCCCAGCCCCCATCATGCTGACCTTGAGTGAAGATGGCAGCAGGGGTGAGATCAAAGTTTGGGGTGCCTCGATGTGTGCGATGGGCCACAAAACTGATGGGGTCCCAAGGCAGAGAGGTTAATAGGTGGTGTGTATGGTGTTCTTTTCCTCCATGGTAAACGGTGACTCTAAAAAGTACATGTTCTTGTCTGTCTGTGTCTGCCTGTTCATCTATTATCTATCTATCTATCTATCTATCTATCTATCTATCTATCTATCTATCATCTATCTATCTATTATCTATCTCTCTTTCATATATCTATCATCTATCTATCTATCTATCTATCTATCTATCTGTCTATCATCTATCTATTATCTATCTATCTATTATCTATCTCTCTTTCATATATCTATCATCTATCTATTATCTATCTATCTATCTATCATCTATCTATCTATCTATCATCTATCTATCTGCCTCTATCTATTATCTATCTCTCTATCATCGATCTATCTATCATCTATCTATTATCTATCTATCTATCTATCTATCTATCTATCTATCTATCTATCATTATCTATCTCTATATATCTATCTGCCTCTAACTATCTATTATCTATCTATCTATCTATCATCTATCTTCATTCTCATTTGCTCCCTCCATACCGCCCTCTGCTCTTGAGATCCTTTCTGCCCATTCAGAGAACTTCAGGAGCCCATCGGCCAACCAGAACAGTCCCCACCCAGGGCCTTGGCACTTGTCCCCTGCTCTGGAAGGGGTTTCCTCTCAGAGAACTTCATGATGATTTTATGCCCACAGGAGGAGATGTGACAGGCATAAGGTTGGTTCCCAGTGGAAGTTTCCTTTTTACCCAGTCCCTGATGAGGGCCCCTGTGAGGTAGTTGACTGCCAGCTTTAGGTTTGTCCCCACAAAAGTCGAGCCTGGTTTAGCCCAGAGTTACTGGGCCCTCAACCCTCTTGGTCACCGCACAGCTCAAGTGAGATCCCATGGCTGGATGCTGAGCCACACTCCTGAAAGAGGCCAGGGAGAGGCTTAGGTCTTGCACACAGAAGTGTGGGGTGACTTGGACAAATGTGTTAGTTATGCAGGAATGCCACCATTGTGGGTACTTGTCCTCTGAACTGACGCCAGTCAAACACAGGACAGGAGATGAATGTGAGCTCAGATATAGCTCCTGTGAGGCCATGCTACTGGGGCAGAAGCCACTGTGATAAGTGATGGGGTGGGAGGACAGGAGAGAAAGCGATGCCTGGGTCATTCCTGGCGTTTTAACATTGGACAATGACAAGTGTTCACAGCAGCTGAAGAAACCGAAGGCTGAAGAGCAGAATTCATCTTTCCCCTCCACTCAACCCCAGACTTTATCCCTGTGATGCTCCAGCCTTCTGACAAGCACCACCGAATCACTGAACTCTGGACCGCAAGAATGCCAGCCCAGGCTGTGCATTGTATGGTCCAGTGAGGAGGCACCTGGGAATGACACCTTGGAACTCAACCGCAGTCATTGTGGGGACAGGCTTTAGCAAGGACACTTGGCTGCAACCTGCGTGGCAATTTCAATATCTGCATTGCCCTGCCAGGATGGGGACTATATCAGAATCCCAACCGCTTGCAACGAGAGCCAAACAAATACCACCAAAGAACTTCAGGGAAGGACATAGAGATATAGTCGCAGGATGGGGCAGCCATTTCAGGAGGGGGTGGAGAGGTGGGGCGGGGGTTGGAGCTAGCAGGATCCCATAGGCAAAGCATTCAAGTAACACCTCTGGCAGGTTAGACGGAGGGCTGGCCCTTCCCTGGAGGACTGTAGATGCCCCTTTGACTCTATCTGGCAGATGATAACAACAGGGGCCTGGCTCCCCAAGGAGCTGTGAAGCCTGGCCTTTCAATGGACACAAAGGGTCCCCAGCTCTGCCCCTGTCCCCATAGCCTCCTGGTCACCAGATTCTCATTTGGACATCTTTAGCCGTTCAAATGGAGACATCGAGATGGCTCAGCAGGAAAAGGTGCTCACTCTGCAGGTCTGGTCCTCAGAACCCACATAAATGTGGGGGACAAGAATTGCCTCTGACCTACACACACGTGCTGTGCCAAATCCTGATCACCCCCGGCCCACACACATCGTGCACAAAACATACACAACATTAATAGAATAAATTTAAAAGCAATGGCAACACACAGACCCCCAGAGCCACCCACAGGGGGAATGCTTCTATGGATGCCTCAGCCGGGGGCCTTCAGAGAGCCAAGCCCAACCTGTGGGAAAACAGGCAGGAACTAGTCTCCCAAAACAGGCAAGGAGGAGTTTGGACGGGGACTGACAATCGGAGCCACCTCAGTTTAGACACTACTTGTTCCCGGAAGGGCCATTTCCATCTGGGTAAATGTCAATCCCTCTCTGATGTGATATCCACTCCCATTACAGTGCTCATTACAGCTAAAATGGAAGGGTGGATAAGTGTACTCAGGGCTGGGAGAAAAGAAATACAACCTAAAGAGCCCTAAATGACCCACAGCCTCTGCCTTTTTTGTAGGAATGAAAATTTGAGTATGAAAAAATACTTTAGCATTGAGGGGGGAAAACACTTCAGCAATTAATGCTGAATCACATAGAAGCTGAATCTCTAGGGGGCTGGTTAATGGTTAAGGGTGTTTGCTCTTCTTCCAGAGAATCTGAATTTAGTTCCTCATATCCAGGTTGGGTAGTTCCCAGCTGCCTGTAACTCCAGCTCCAGGGAGGGGCTCTGGCGCCCTCTGGCTTCTGCGGGATCCTGCACTCACAGGGCATACAGATTCCTACAGACACACGCACATTAAAAACAAACAAAACTAAATCTAAAGAAAGAAACAAGAAATGAGAAGATGGATCTGCAGGAAGGGTTAAAAAGATGTGCCTTTAATCAAGTTTCCTAAGTTCCTCACGTGACTTTATGTCCCCAGCTGGAAATGTCTGCTGTATTTGAAGGTTCTGTTCAGGCTGTGATCCCGGCCTGCCCCTCAAACTGTGCTGTCGCCAAGGAGTATAATTGTCCCATGACCACCCTTTCTGAAGCAATGCCATTCAGGGTCCTCACTGTCTCAGCTTCAGTGAAAGATTGAGTTTTTTTTTTTGTGTGTGTGTGTGGGGGGGTGGTTAGTTAGTTTGTTTGTTTTGGTTGGTTGGTTTTTCAAGACAAAGTTTCACTGTGTAGCCCTGGCTGTCCTGGAACTCACTCTGTAGACCAGGCTTGGCCTCAAACTCATGGAGATTCTCCTGCTCTGAGCTGGGAGTTAGAGAATATCCAGAGTACATATACAGTTTAACAAAAACGACCAGCACCACCCCAGTGAAGAAAGAGAGCTTGGTACCACCAACCAGCCTCTGCCCTGCTGCCCTAATGCCCTTGAAGCGGAGCGGAGACTGTTCTGGCCCTTGGGAAAATCCCCTAGGTTTTATTTTAACTTCTCCACCTGTGTCTACATTCCTAAACTATGCAGTATGGTTTTGCCTGCTGGAGAAGTCTCCTTTTCACCTCTTCCTCCCTCCCTCCCTCCCTCCCTCCCTCCCTCCCTCCCTTCTTCCTTTCCTATTTCTTACTCCACTGAGACCGAAACTTAGGGCCTTTTGCCCCCTAGGAAGTGCTGCCATCTGGGCTCTACCCCAGTCCTCTTTAGAAAGTTTCTGCTTTTAAGCTTCTCTCTTCCCAGGTGTGTCCAGTTGACAACCAAGATTAAGCACCACACAGACAGACAGACAGACAGACAGATACATTAATAAAAAACACTATGAAGCCAGGTGGGGTGGTAACACACACCTTTAATCTCAGGCAGAGGTGGGTGGATCTCTAAATTCAGGGTCAGCCTGGTCTACAGACTGATTTCCAGGAAAGTCAGAGCGTCACAGAAAAATCCTGTCTTGAACAACAACAAACACAAAATAACAACAAACCCCCAAACCAACCCCCCTAAAACTCTGACAAGTGTTCTGCACATGTGGTTCTTTTGGGGGTATTTTATGTGCTCAGTATATCCTGAGGAGTGACCAAGCTGATCTCGTTGTCCCAGTTTTTGATGGCTTCTTTTTATGTTGTCCATGTTGGACCTCAGAACAGTTCCGTGTGTGCATTTGTGTGCACATGTGCATGTGTGTTGGTTCTGGGGATCAAACCCAGGGCCTTGCCCATGCTAAGCAAGCTCCCTACCCCCCAGCATCACCCCCAGCATCACCCCCAGTGCCTAGGACAGGGTGACAGCTGTGGTGACAGCCAGCCTCCTTATCTCACAGCTGATCTCAAGGGAAAGTTCTTGACAGTTCACCTGAAAGTATAATGTTTGATGAGGTGTCTGGGGCTTTCTTTCTTCTTCTTTTTTTCATTAACAAAAATCAGATTTAGGAAGTTCCCTTCTGTTTCTTTTTGGTTGAGGTTCTTTTGCTTTTTCGGTCTTGAATGGGTAGCCTCAGCACTTAAGCAGAAAGAGAACTGTGAGTTAAGACCAGCCTGGGATGCAGAATAAGGTCCAGTCTCAACAAACCCTAGAAGTAAAAAGCAAGAATAGGTTTCAGATTCCAGCCCGCAGCTTTCTTGGATTATACTGCAATGATTCCTTGGATTTCCCACCTTGATCTGTTCCTGCCATGGCCACAGTCATTTTCCTATCTTGTCTTGGTTGGATGGAACTCGATAAGACCTTGTCTTCTTATTGGGACCTAGAGTTAGTTTGCTAATATTTTATTAAGAACTTTTGCATCAGAGGGGGAAGGAGGACGGGAAGAGAGAGAAGGAGCGGGGCACTGAAATCTTTTTTTAAATCTTTTTCTCTGTTTCTTGCTGAGTTTGAGGGTCTATATTATGTTTACCTCAGAAAAAGACTTTGAGTCTTCACAAGGGTTTGGAACAACTTGGAGCTATTAGTTCTCCTGGGAATGTTGGGTAAATATCGTCAGTGAAGTTGCCAGGAGTGGTGAGTGCAATTTGCTGGTGAAGTTGCCCGCATGTGACTTTGCATTGTGGGAAGGTTTGTGAATCTGGATACAAGTTCTTCAGGGACTAGGACCTTTCAGGTTTCTAGCTCTTCTTTGAAAGTTTTTGTTGACATTTTATCTACTTATTTTGTGCGCACGTGTGTTTGTGTTTGGGCGTGGCCCTGGTATCTCGGCGTGTAAGTGGAGGTTGGAGGACAACTTCAGGAAGTTGGTTCTCTTTCCACCATGTGGGTTCCAGGCCCTGAACTCAGGTTGCCAGACTTAGAGACAGGCACCATCACCTGCTGGGCCATCTCAACAGCCCTCTGGTGATCTTTGATTGATTTCTAACTTGATGACCTCATGCCAGAGGAAGAGTGTGGGTAACTGAAGTCCTTAGAAACCTATTGGGATTTGTTTTATAACAAAGAATATGAGTCATGTTTATAAATGTACTGGGGGTGCTTAAAAACTTGCATCTCCAAATCGTGCCCTCTGATCTGTATTGTTTATTCAGTCTAGTTTATTGGATCCTTCAAGTCTTCTGTAGCATGTTGTATTCTTTCTAACAATTTAAAAGGTATTTTCAAATCTATCATATCTATTGGTTATGCCGTGTAGTCATTTGCACATGATAGAACTCTAATATTGTGATGTCCTTTTAGTAAAACTAACTTCTACTATTAATTTTTTAAAAATGATTTATTTATTTATTTGCATTGGTGTTTGCCTACATATATGTCTGTATAAAAGGGTGTTGGATCCCCTGGAACTGGAATTACAGACAGTTGTGAGCTGCCACATGGGTGCTGGGAATTGAACCCAGGTCCTCTGGAAGAGCAGCCAGTGCTCATAACCACTGAGCCATCTCTTCAGCCCCCTTTATTACTATTTTACTATTATCTTTACCTCTAGTAATGCTTTTTGCCTAATGTTTCCTCTCAATAGAAATACCTGTATCAGCCGGGTGGTGGTGGCACATGCCTTATTTAATCCCAGCACTTGGGAGGCAGAGGCAGGCAGATCTCTGTGAGTTCGAGGTCAGCCTGGCCTACAGAGTGAATTTCAGGCCAGCCAAGGCTGCACAGAGAAACCCTGTCTCGAAAAACAAACACAAAACAAACAAAAAAGAAATACCTGTGTCAGCTTCCTTTCTAAAGGCTGATTTATTTACTTTCATTTATGTGTATGTGTGTGCTGCTGCCCACAGAGGCCAGAGGAAGCATCAGATGCCCTGCAACTGGAGTTGTGAGATTTTGTGAAACTTCCCATATCGGTGCTGGGAACCCAAAGTGAACTCTCTGGCAAGACTTCAAGGGCTCTTAACCACTGAGCCATCTCTCCAGCTCGGCTTTCTTTTTTATTAGTATTTTTATCCTCTAGCTTTAAATCATTTGTCTCTTTTTATGTTTTAGAACTCTCTGTCTTTTTTTTCGTAATTGTCTCCATCCAGTCAGAAATAAGTTTTCTCCAATTGGAGCATTTGGTCCATTTATACTTCATATAAACGTGACTATAATATATGCTTTTTGTGTTATGACTCTCACTCATCCTATTCTTTCCCCCTTCTTGGCCTCTACATGTTACTTGTGTGTGTTTTATCGCTGTATTTGCTTTGTGAATTTGGAATGACAGTTCTGTTTCTGGTCTTTATTGCATCCTTTTCTGTCTAAAGTGCTCGGTGATAAACAGCCTGGCTTTCCTGACTCGTGGGCTGCCCTCACGTGGATGGTCCGCTTTACGACTCCTCTCCCTTGCTGGCCCTGGGCTTGATGTCTGTCTTGCTCATCTAGTAAGTGCCCAAACCTAAGCCCACGTGTGCGCATCTGTGGGTGTCCTTGACACTAAGGTGACTTCAGTGGCTTCGTTAAGGTCCCTCGTCAAGACTCAGTGTTCATGTTCTCAAACCCTCTTCTAGATCTTTTAGCGTTGTTTTCTAAGTCCACAGAAAGAGGAGGCCCCCCATTTCCAGAAATGGAAATCTCGCAGTTAGTTTTACATTCCTGGAGCTTGAGGCTCCAAAAGGATCCATTCATCAAGTGGTCATCTTGTGTTGGCATTCCATAAGGGAAAATCCTGTCAGTGTAGCGCTGTTCTCTCCCTATCCTGAGCCGGTAGCTTGTTGCCCGGCTTCCATGTGCCATGGCCAGCACGCTATGCTTCCTGATATGATGTGAATGGTGTGAGTTAACATGGATGTAAGTGTGCATGGATGTGAGTGTGCATGGATGTGAGTGTGCATGGATGTGAGTTTGCATGGATGTGAGTTAACATGGATGTGAGTTTGCATGGATGTGAGTTTGCATGGATGTGAGTTTGCATGGATGTGAGTTTGCATGGATGTGAGTTAACATGGATGTTGCTGGGCAGTGGTGGCATACACCTTTAATCCCAGCACTCGGGAGGCAGAGGCAGACAGATCTCTGTGAGTTCAAGACTAACCTGGTCTCCAAGAGCTAATTCCAGGACAGGCTCCAAAACTACAGTGAAACCCTGTCTCGAAAAACCAAAACCCAAAGCAACCAACCAAACAAAACCAAAACAACCCCCCCCCCCAAAAAGCCTCCATGGATGTGAATTAACATGGATGTAAGTTAACATGGATGTGAGTTAACATGGATGTGAGTTTGCATGGATGTGAGTTAACATGGATGTAAGTGCATGGATGTGAGTTTGCATGGATGTGAGTTTGCATGGATGTGAGTTTGCATGGATGTGAGTTTGCATGGATGTGAGCTAACATGAATGTTGCTGGGCAGTGGTGGCATACACCTTTAATCCCAGCACTCAGGAGGCAGAGGCAGACAGATCTCTGTGAGTTCAAGACCAACCTGGTCTCCAAGAGCTAATTCCAGGACAGGCTCCAAAACTACAGTGAAACCCTGTCTCGAAAAACCAAAACCCAAAGCAACCAAACAAAAACAAAACAACCCCCCCCCCCCCCGCCAAAAGCCTCCATGGATGTGAGTTATCATGGAAGTAAGTTAACATGGATGTGAGTTTGCATGGATGGGAGTTAACATGGATGTGAGTTTGCATGGCAAGTGGGGAGCTGAGGGGGCTCCTAGGGAGGCAGGACAGTGGGTCACATATCACAGTGACCTCTCCTGTGTCTACTTGTTCCCAGACAATTGCTCTGAGGTCCTCCTGCCTCTTCTCCTATGGTTTATGAACTGAGAGCAGTGTGCATGGGCTCTGAGCTTGAACTTCGAAGTCAGGTTTGTCTGGCGGGAATCTCAGTTCTCCTGCTTGCTGGCAGTATAACCTGGGACCTTCCGTGCTGCCTTCCAGATCAGCAGCAAGGAGATAGTCGAGCAGGAACTAGCTCAGAAGGCTGAAGGGTGCACGAGGCGATCTGCCTTTCCGGAGGTGCTGCTGTGGAACTAGTGTTACAAAACATATTTGAGAGATGTTTGGGGGCTGGAGAGATGAGTAAGCGGTTAAGGACACTGGCTGCTCTTCAAAGGTCCTGGATTCAATTCCAAGCTGCCACGTGGTGGCTCACAACTATCTGATGCGTTCTTCTGGCATGCAGTCATACAAGCAGACAGAACATTCATGGTTAAATCAATCAATCAATCAATCAATCAATCACATAAAAAAGAAGCTATTCTGGTTAATGTCCTTGTGTCCCTCGAGGTCAGCTGGAACTGGGTGACCATCACTCATTTTCTTCTTGCAGACTTCACCTGGAAGATCAGAAACTGAGATCCAGAGAGGACACAAATGCAGCGAGGCCACCCAGCAGAAACCCAGGGACATGAGAGTCCTAGGTTTACTTCTGTTCCCACGATGCTGTGCAGCTATGGCCTGCTCTGGCTGTCCTGGGCCTCTGTTTCCCCACTGGTCAACCAAGAGGAAGGGCTGATCATCCCAGCTTCCCCTAACCCCTGGGGTCTGTGTGGGAAGGTTGGTGGGATCATGGTTGCCAGGACGACCCTTATGGGGCTGTGGCATGTGCGATGAGGAGGTCCAGCCTCAGCTCCGCTGTACCAGGGGACTTAATGTGGGTGTTCCCAGCTTGCATTGAAGCATCTCACAGGGAAGTGGCACCTTGAGACCCGTTGCTCCCTCAGAGCTGGGCAGCCTCTGGCAGGTACACCTCCCTCTCTGGGTTCCTGGGCTCTTCCAGGTCCTGAGTTCATCCAGACACTGGGAACCGGCTTCTACCTGGGCCTCCCACCAGCCTCTGCCCTTTCTAGGCTCAGGTTCTGTTCTGGGAAATATGCCTGAGGAAGTGTAGATAAATCTCAAGAGTTCCACCAGGCAAAATGCTGCAGCCCCTGGAGACTGGCCCTCGTCTCCCGCCCCTTCTCTCATTTGGGAATGCAGAGGAAGACATATCGAGTATGGGTACTTGGGACAAAGGTCCCCAGCTACCTAGCTACCTGACCTCTCTGGGTCTCATATTGTCAAAGTTATGCTCCTTCCCTCCGCTGGTAGCCACAGGTTCCTGGAGCTCATTCACTCACAGCTTGGTTCAGGATAAATGCTTAGTAAGGGAAAGTAACCTCTCCTCAACAGGCCTCTACCAGACCCAAGGCTGGAGTCCATTCCTGGAACTAGAGGGCCTTGACTTGGGAGATCTGGAGTAGGTTCCAGGGGCTTCTCTGGTGGGAGCTTCTACCCAGAGCCTGCCCTGCCTCCAGACCAAGGACCAAATTAATTACGTAGGGCTCCCAGGCTATCGGCAGGTAATTGCTTTATTAGTAGAATACAAAAACTTTAATGAGCAATTAATTAGTAAGGGGTAATTGCTAGAGCCACTCATTTCTCTCAGTGGGACCAATTTTATCAATCACCTAGGAAGGCTGATGTCATGATTTGCATCCCTCGAGAGCCTATGGGAGACGAAAGAACAAGGACTGTCTCTCTAGGAGACCCACTGGAGACCAGGCGGTGTGCTCCATGAATCTGCCCCTCCCAGTCCATCTAGAAAGGCACTGTCCAGATGGAGGACTGAGCCTCAGAGAGCTTCTCCCCTTCTCCGGGGTCATACAACTAAGGGGAACGAGGAACTAATACAGCTAGGAACTAATGGTCCCTAGTCCATCTCATTCCAGAGTTAGACCCCTCTTTTTGAGGTAGAGTCTCCTGTAGACTCAGACTTGCTGTGTTGCTAAGGCTGATCTTAAAACTCCTACCTCCCTCTCCTGTGTGCTGGGGTGACGTATATGTGTCACCACGTCAAGAGATACTTCTCTCTGGAGGTCTCTCAGGTCCCTTCTCTTTTCTTTTATGGCTGGATGTTAAGGAAATATTTTCCAGCTCTCCATGGCTTTGCAGGCAGTAGGTATGGGGGCTCCCCATCTTCAGCCACAAAAGAAGCCCTTGGGACTTCAGACTCAGGAGTCAGGCCTGCCCCCTCAGCCCTCTTCTGCCCCTTATCCACCAGCTTCCACCTGCAATTTCCAGATCCTTCTTTGGCTGCCCGTTTCTCTCTCCCAGGGCAGAGTATTGAGCCACACTCATGAGATTAACTTAATTTTTTTTTTAAAAAAATATATTTTATTTGTGTAGGTTCTTACTTTCTTTCTTTTTCTTTTTTTCTTTTCTTTTCTTTTTTTTTTTTTTTTGTGGCAGGGTTTCTCTGTAGCTTTGGAGCCTGTCCTGGAAACTAGCTCTTGTAGACCAGGCTGGTCTCGAGCTCACAGAGATCAGCTGGCCTCTGCCTCCCGAGTGGTGCCTGTGTAGGTGTTTTGTCTGTGTGTATATCTGTGTACCACATGAGTGTCTGGTGCCTGTAGAGGCCAGAAAGGGGCATTGGGTCCTCAGGAACTGGAGTTACAGATGACTGTTAGTTACTGGGTGGTGTTGGAAGTCAAACCCGGGTCCTCTGGAAGAGCAGCCAGTGCTCTTAACCATTGAGCCATCTCTCCAGCCCTGAGATTATCTTTAAAAGTATTTATTTTTATTATTTTAATTAATTTATTTATTAATGTGTGTGTGTGTGCGCGCGCGTGCGTGTGCAAGCAAGCGCACGTGCAGGTGTCCTCAGAGGCCAGAGGAGGGTGCAGGATCCCAGTAGGTTGTGAGCTATTCAACAAAAGTGCTGGGAACTGAACTCTGGCCCTTTGCAAGAGTAATACCCACTTTTAACTGATGAGCCACCTTTCCAGCCATACTATTAACTTAAAAACACTTTTAAACTGGGTAGCGTTAGTCCATGCCTTTAATCCCAGAAGTTGGGAGGCAGGCAGATCTCTGTGAGTTCGAGGCCAGCCTGGTCTACAGAGTGACTTCTAGGACAGCCAGGACTACACAGAGAAACCCTGTCTTGAAAAACATAAATAAATAAATAAATAAATAAATAGACTGTTTTGAATCAAACACAGAAATGATCATCTAGACACGGCACTACACACTTTCAACTCCACAACTCAGGCGCTGAGGCAGAAGGATTGCTAGGAGTCTGAGACCAGCCTGGACTACATAGCAAACTCTGCCATAAGCAAAACAAAACAAAGTAACAACAGCAGCAACAAACTCTGGCTCAGAAGATAATGGTAGGTAAATATTTAACAGGTTTTATTATTAGCTTTGGAAATACTGACCAAAATGGAACTTGTTGAGGTAATCTGGGATGGGTTCTGCCTGGCCTAAAAAGTACTGGTCGGTCCCATAAGGGAAGTCAAGTTTCCAGTCCCTCAGGGCTGTTTGCCCTTGCAGCCCTTCTGCTCCTTGGCTATCAGCCAAGAGCAGGCCCTCGAGGGAAGTTAGTTTTCCTCCCCGGCCAATGGTTGGTGCCTCTGGGTGGCTTATTTCTCTGAAAAATGTTATCAAGCCTCTGCACACACACAGTGAGGACAATTGCCGTTGCCTGTGGGGAAAGGGGAGGGAGACCGACTGAACAGGAAACAAAGGAACTAACTCCTGAAAAGTGGGCGTGTCTTGATTGGACGAGGGTCTGGTTGCACAAGCGACACGCGCCTAGAAATTTGGGGGTAGATAAATCAAGATGGTTTGAAAATAAAAGCCAAACCAGAGTCACACTCTCTAGCTGTGGTTCTGAGTGTGGAACCCGTGCTCAGCTGTCCTTCCAGCTGTGCCCAGAGCCAGTGTTTGCAGAGTTCCACCATGTGCCAATCTTGACAGCAGTGCCCAAAGTGTCAGAAACACATCCGTCAAAGGATAACACATCGCTGGGAAAGAGGAGCTTTCTTAGTAGAGGAAACTGGGATAGCTGTTCTCCAGCAAATAACAAAACCCGAATTCATGGTATGTGCACACCAGGCACTCCGACAAGGGCAACACTGCTATAACACTATCTGCATCTCACTCCAGCCCTGACCCCTCTCCGGGCCCAGTCCCCTCACGGTGACACGGTATGAGGCCCACCTGCTCTGCTCACTGGGCAAAGGTGTGACAATCCCTCCTTTTAGAGTAAGCCAAGAACACCAGAAGCCGTCTGAGGATATGACAATATGAAACTTTCCTATGGCCAAAGACATACCAAGCAAATAGGCACAGAGCAGCCCATGGGAAGAGGAGTGCCTCACACCCATTAAGGAATTAAGGCTCTAAGATACTTAAGGCTCTATGGGTCAGCGGAAAAAATGACAAAAGGTCTAATAAAAATGGGCAAAGGATGCAAATTTATATTTCGGAAAAAAATGAACATGGATGATAAACTTCTAAAAAGATGTTCAGTCACACATTGAGACAAGAGTTAGAAAATGCATATAGGAGGTGAGTGCGGTGGAGGTCAGAAGTTCAAGGTCATTCTGAGCAAGGAGAGAATTCAAGGTCGGTTTGGGCTACAAGAGACCCTATCTCAAAAAAAGGGGGAAAAAAAGAAAGGAAGGAAGGGAGGGAGGGAGAGAGGGAAGGAAGGAGGAAGAAAGGAAGGAAGGAAGGAAGGAAGGAAGGAAGGAAAATGCAGAATGAAAGGCCATGGTTGGATACAACTCAGTTAAAGCTTTCTTTTGGCATTTGTGGATTCTAAATCGTTACTACCTTTTATTAAAAACTTTAGTTACACAGTATTTGTGGCCTAGTCTTCTCCTTTAGAAATATTTCTGTTAAAAAGAGTAACTCTTCCGCCCCCAAAGACCTGCCAATCAATCATTGCCCTGTGCATCACACTGAGTGTGCAAACATCCTCGTGGCTCTCGCTAGTTTTGCCTCCCATGCAGAGAAAGTCCTGCACCAACTAAAAAGGGTGAACTAGAATTTTCCATATTGAACTAGAGTGACAGGCCTTCCAGCCTGGCAAGGAAAGAGAGGCAGCCATAGTCTGAGTTAAGGGTTACTAAGAGCGAAGCCCCCAGTGGCCATTTACTGTATGTACCAGCAGCTTGGGATTATTATTCTTGTTACGTAGCTGGAGGAACTTGGACCCAGAGTGATAAAGAAATTTGCCCCGTGTGTCTGCTCACTTTATAGAGAGAGAGACTGACCATGCAACCGGACTACACGGAACCCTGAGTGTGGCTTTCCAGACCCGAAGAGGTCCTAGAACATAGCGACCTCACAAACCAACACTGGTCACTTTTAAACAAACAACTCTAACAAATGGACTTAAAGCCCAAACTCATAAAAAGGGCCGGTGATAAAAAGTCTGGGTTCTCACTCCTCCACGCGGTTGGGTTTTGTGGCCGCCTCTTGGCAATAAGTAACGTGCGGCTCTTTCTTGATTTATTAACCTTGGACTTTAGCTATCGACTTCTGCAAGCACTCAAGCAAGCCGGCGTACTTCCCCTTCCTGTTGTTGCATTGCTTCTGCACCCGCTCCTGCCTGGACCCTGGGCTGGGCATTTGTAACCTTGCTTCTGAGATTAGTTCAAGGTCAACGGCTCTGGCCTCGGTGGGGTCAGTGTGGTCTACCTGGCCCCTAGGTCATAAGCGACTCTCAGCCTGCAGGGCTCAGCACAGCTGTATAGGTGTCCTAGCCGAGTGCCTAGTATAGGCTGGCAAAGGTCACCTGCCGCTCGGAGGCGTGGGAAGGTGTGTTTGAGAGGGGCAGATGAAGCTGCCTGCTGTCAGCCAGGAGGCGTTTTGATGGCCACCATTGGCCTACACATTATCTCAGAGATTTCTGCACATCTGGTCTTCCAGATCACAGGCTTTGGGTCTCCAGAGGACAGATGAGCCAGTGGCTGAGGTCAATGGAAGGCCAGACTCTTGGGGAAGAACTGCCGAGTCACCTGGTAGGAGTACTTCAAATGACAAGCTCGACACCGGGTGCCAGTTCAAACCTGTTTAGTCAGAGATTGTGGGAGGAGGCCGAACTAAATGGCAAGCCGCCCAGACAGGACCGTGATTGGCAGAGGCCACACAGCAGCTGGAGGGGACAGAAGTCCCCAAAGCCTCTTTATCTTACGGAAAAGCATAGGTCCTGTACGTGAGTCTGAGCATAGAGAGACTCTTATTAAGTTAGACTCCTTACCTCTCTGAGCCTTGACACCCTGACCTTTACAATGGGTATGTGGGCAGCAGAAAGGATTCTGGTTTTGAAATTCTGAACTGTGACTGGTTCAGGGGTAAAGTACTTGTGTAGCACACACAGGATAGAATCCTGGGTTCTATCCCCAGCACCACGAAAATTAAATAAAAAGAAACAAATATGACAGCCGAGGGAGGTTCTTCCACCCGCGCTAGGTGGATTGTTGCTATGGCTACGCACTAACAGCGGCAGGGTAATCATCAGTCAGGGAATGGTCTGGGCTGTTCAGGGTGAGTATGGCCATGCAGGGCACCGGATACACATCCTCCTTTTGCTCTCAACCCCAGGATATGACTTTCATCTGGGTTTATGGCCAGTAGCATGTGTTCTATTCAGACGGGCAAGTGGGGGACAGGAATATGCGGCTTGACACTTCTTTTGAAAACTTAAAAAATATTTATTTATTTGTTTGTTGTTTATTTATTGTGTGTGTATGTGTTTGGTCACACATAACATGGGCATGTAGCGGTCAGAGGTCAACGTACGTGAGGTGGCTCTCTCCTTCCACTGTGTGGGCCCCAGGGATCAAGCCAGGTTGTCAGTGGTAGCAGCAGCTTTGACCTGAGCCCTCTCACTGCCCAGACCATCTGTTCAGGAGTGGGGAGCCCAGTAGTGCAGACTCGGCTTCCAGTGGCCACTTATCGTCCAGGGTTCAGTCATGTGAACACCCTTAACTGCGAGGTGACCTCGCAAGGATGTTTGGGCCCAGCTGAAACACGGGGACTCTGTCCGCTGCAATGGCATGAAGCAATCGGCATCCGCACGACTGTAGAAGAACTCAGCTGAAGTCAGAACTGGGCTCTGGCTTTGGACGGGTTTCATGTGACTTCCAAAGGCTTTCCACCCTCCCACCACTGCCGGACTTTCAATGATCGGGATTTTTCATGCAACAGTCACATCTCTAGTTTATATGGCAAAGACTGAGGACTGGATCATACTGTCTCGTATTTGCTACAGTGTCCTTTCTCTGAGCTGGGCCCTGCTGCTGGGGGGCTGTGCTCTCCAGTTCATCCCCTCCCCTCCTGCCTGCCCCATTCCCCCTGCACTAGCAACTTCATTGCCTGGCCCATGGATACCACAGTTTGTAATTCTTGCCCCAGTACAGTGGCCACCACCCACAGACAAAGAAACTGAGGTTAGGGAAACAGGTCCATGGGAGATCTCAGCACAGGACATCCCAGGCCCAGCCAGGTGCTTCTGTGCCTGGGAGGAAGGGTATCCTAGCAGATAAACAGGTAGGCGAGAGTGGTGGCCTGGGCTCCCATCTGGATTCCGTCACTTTCTAGAACAAGAGGCATCCGTGCTCTGAGTCTCATCTTCAGAGATAACAGAGTTGGCTTCCTCAGGACTCAAGGTGAGGCCCCTGAGAGTGATGCCCACCAAGTCAGCTTTCCTAACAACCAGATGCAATGTGAACTCAGGACAAATGGGAAAGCCAAGATCTTTAACCCTTGTGGCCCCCAGATCTGTCTAAGCTGCAGGTTCTTTTCCTCTGTGGCTATGGCAGCACCGTGGTGCTAAAGCTTCTGTGGTGTGAATGGCCACTGTCAGGCTGTGGTGTGAACAGCTGCTGTCAGGCTGTGGCGTTGAGACTGAGCAGCCGTGCACTGGGAGGCTCTGAAAACACAAATGCTCTCTGGGATATTGGAGCAGGGCTGCAGGCCTTGCATTTCTCCAGCCCTGCTGGGGTTCAGTTATGGCCTGGGCTGGTCTAGCCTTGGGGAGACCCAGCTCCCTTTTGAGTCAGCTGTTTCAAGGAATGAGATGTTTCAGAACTGGGTTTAGCCCTCACTGCATCGCCTACCACAACCCCACATCTGGTTTCCGCCTCTAGATAGGCCACGTACCTAGGTACTCTGGAGTTTTGTTTCAACAAACATCATTTGCATACCACAGTGGAAATAATTTTAAAGTGGTTTTGAAAAAGCACCCACAGCCCTAGCCCAATGGTTCTGCACCCTGACGGCATTGCCTGAGAGCTTGTGAGAAGCAGGGCACTGCCATGGTGGAAGGACATGTGGAAGGACTGAGGTACCCGGTGGTAGATCACCTCCTTAAGGTCGCTTGAACCCACTTCCAGGGTCTGGCCATTACTTCTCAGAATGTCTCTCCTTGCTCCATCTCTCTGCCATCCTCAGGCTTTGCTCAAATACTCTAATCCTTGCTATGTAGAAACTTTCCAGGGTCCCTGGGTATCAGCTCTGCCTTGGAGGAGAAATGCTCTTGAGACCAGTGAAGACACAGCCTTTGTGTTCTCTGTGTTCTCTACTGGGTGTACCACGA
This sequence comes from Microtus oregoni, assembly GCF_018167655.1. Lineage (NCBI taxonomy): Eukaryota > Metazoa > Chordata > Mammalia > Rodentia > Cricetidae > Microtus > Microtus oregoni. The sequence continues at coordinate 56,640,738 of NW_024543063.1, read as the reverse complement.
TACTAAGCATCGTGTTGTTGTGGCCACACAGATGATCATGTGACCAATGTCTGGGTTTGCCTAGGACCAAGCAGATTCTTAGAATGCAGAACTTTCCAGGCAAGGAGAAGCAGGGACAACATAAACCAGCTGGTCACTTTCAAGGTGAAAACTGGGGCGAGTGTTTTCCTGGTGCCGGATGTGTAGGCTGTTGGTAGCTCTTTGCTGGTCTGCCTGACGGCCCTGTCACAGCCCATTGTTACCAGAGTATCCCTTCCTCGGGGTCTTCTCGAGATGAGGAGACCTCAGAGGACATACGGAAGACTCAAACCCACTTTGCGACCCAGCTCTTATCTAAGCCCCTGGGAAGCCAGCTGGGGACCTAGGATAAGCTGAGGGGAGGACGCCAGTGGTAAATGTCTAACTGCCTGTGCTGGTGGACAAGACTGTGAAATGTTTGGACCATCCGTGGCTTGGCTGTTAAACAGCCGCTGTGAAATCATAGGAACTGGAGGGAGTTCAGCGGTAGAGAGAATGCCTAGCATGCATGAGGTCCTGGTTCTGTCTCCAGTAACACAGGCATATAGAATTAAAGCTGGGTATGTGTCTGTGGTCCCAACTACTTGGTTGGATGAGGCAGGAGGATTGCTTGAGACTGGAAGATTGGGACCAGATGGCACAAAGAGGCTGAAGGAAGTGGGGAGGAGGGGGAGAGATGGGGGAGGGAAAAGGAGGGGAGAGGAATGAAATTACACAAACAAAATTACAAAGTAGTAAATACTCAGAGCTCTAAACTTCCTTTTCTTTTCTTTTCTTTTCTTTCTTTTTTTCTTTTTTTTCTTTTTTTCTGATTTTGGTTTTTCAAAAAGGGTTTCTGGTTTCTCTGTATTTTTGAGCCTGTCCCAGAACTCGCTGTGTAGACCAGGCTGGCTTCGAACTCACAGAGATCCTCCTGCCTCTGCCTCCCAAGTGCTGGGATTAAAGGCTAAAGGCGTGTGCAACTATGCCCCACAATGTAGCACTTTCTAATGGTTACACCTGGCTATAATCTGTACCTGTGGTTCAGTTCTTGGCTTTCTTTGCTTTCTTTGTCATGGGAATCAAGGTTCACAAACCTGAGCGCGAGATGCCGTGACGCGTGTGTGGACAGGATCATTCCAGATTTAATCAACTTAGCTGGAGGCTCTTAGGGTCAAGCCCTTTAAAACAGGGAATGTGGGCCCAGACAGCCATCCAGGGAAGGGGGAGGTGGAGATCAAGCAATGCTACCCTGCCCAGGAGTGTCAAGGATGGCCTTCATCCACTAGAAGCCAGGAAGAGTTGTGTAAAGGCCCTCGGGGCCCTCAGAAGGAACTCACCCCATTGAAACCTTAATCCTCAACTTCTGGACTCCAGAGCCAAGAACCCATTCCGGCTCCTTAAACTACTCAGTCTTTGGTACTTTGTTACAATTAATTCCCTGGCAGACTCATACCTACCTCTTGAGGTTGGTGACATCTACTACATGGATATGCGCAATCCTGTAGAATGCTGAGCCTCCCTCATCTTCCTTGGTTCTGAGGTCCAAGCTTGGTCTGCTCAAGCTGTCTGTGAGGAGCTGAGGTATGGGAATCTGAAGGAGATGGGAATCAGGCTGCGGCCATTAGCTCGCCGATCATCTGGATGAATTCAAGGAAGTGGAGGAGAGAATGTTAAATAAGGCGCATTCGGTGACTGCCAGGTCTTTAGCCGCCACCGTCATCAGGAATAATGACTGACAACGGAAACAGTGACATGATCGTCCAAGCAACCTAGAATCTTGACTCAGGAAAAGAAGTTTGTGTTGCTGGCAACAGAGGACAGTTCCGCCAGGTTTCATCCCACTTAGTGTAAATGAAAATACCCATTCAGGCCGGAACAATGTTTAGAGCCTGTCATTACCCTCTCCTAGTTCTGCACCGACTCAGGGCAGAGTGGCCAGTTCTGGCCTGCTCAGGACAGCTAGGCCTAAGGCCACCTGCCTTCCAGCTTCCCTGAGTGACTGGAGTTGGTGTCTCTCCCGGGAGGGAGTGGTCCTCTCCCCAGCTCCCCCCATGCTCACCAGCCTTCAGTTTCCCTACACTTGTGCTAACGCCCCTTCTGAGTCATCCCATGTGCCTTGGGTCCACTCTTCTCAGGGCCGCTGTCTCTTTCCCTCCTCTGAGAGGGCTTCCCTGGTTTCCTAGGTAACGTGTGTTCATGATTTCATACACTCTATGATCACTCTTTTATACTATATGTAAATATTTTTCTTATATTTACGGGGTTTCTCTAATTTTTACAATTCTGTACCTGACTTCCTCATCAAGGCACGAGTACCGTAAAAACATGCATAGTGTTTGTCTGGCCCCACAGAGAACAGTTTGACACTTGGAAAATGTTGGATGAACAAATGAAATACATCAGATATGAAACCTCATGATGTAGATAAGCCAGGGACCAGTAGTCCATTCAGAACCTGCTGCTGGCCCCGTTGGGCAATGCAGTTACATTTCGGTCTCAGCCTCCTGGTCCACAAACCCTGATGCAATCCAAATGCATCCTGAGATGCAGGGTTTGGAAGCGACCTGGTGCTCAGAAGTGGTCCAGGGAGCTCCTCTGAACGCTCCTACGGGTAAAGGAATGTGGGGCCGTGGGGCTGCCAGGGTTAAGGACTAACTTCCTATGGGTGGGTAGGGTGCTGGGAGAGGGCAGGTGGAGTTTCCCTGGTAGAGGAGGGGTGGGAAGTGAGTCCCCTGTGTGGGTGAAACCCTTTCTCCGTGCTAACTCCCCTCGATGCATCTCTGTTGGAAGCCCATATGTGACATTTGGTTTCCCCCAGTTTCCTGTGTCTGTCTAGTGGGCTCACCATGAGTGCTGTCTCCAGGCTGAGGTGGGGGTGGGGGCTGGAGATGTGACTCAGACGTCACCTCAAGGGACAGGGCCACTCCAAAGCAGTGTCACGGAACATTGAGGACGTGGCCCAATGGCACTGACTCAGAGTGGAGCTGTGCATCTCTCTTGCCTGCTCTCAGTGTCTCCATCTATAAAATGGGGACAGATATTGCCCTTGGATCTGCTGGCATGAGTGTGTCTTCCAAAAGTCCCCCCCCCATCTTCTTCTGCTACTCTCTGGGGAACACTTCAGGATGGACCTCTTATTCTCCCTTACTGACTAAGGGTCAGAGAAAGGCTCCAGCTTCAAAGAACCGAAGTACTACTGCGTGGCAACCACTCAGACCGCAGCGAGGTTTCCTGTCTCTAGACTGGACACAGGTGGGTGACGCTGTGTGGAAGAACCTAGAAGGCTAGCCTTGACCGTGACCAGAGGACACAAAGTTGAGAATGACCTCACTGAGACCTAGCCGAGTCAGGGTCTTCGGCACAACCCAGTTGGCCTTGAACTCTCCGTCCCCTTAACCCAGCCTCTTGCCAGGGTGACAGTCATCACTCCTGGCTTGCCACAGATTTACCAAAGCCTAGGCAAGGCCGTCGGCTCTCCATCCTTCCCATCTGCTTTCTGCAAGGCTTGGTAAGGCTACCCAGGATGCTGCTGGGGTGTGCTCTGGAGCAGTGACCTTGCACACTCACGCTGCCATGAAGAATGACTTCTGCCAGGTCATTAACAGCAGGAACAGCACTGAGCACATAAAAGGCTGCCGGCCAGATGTCGGTGACTTACCTTCTGCTCTGCACTGGGGATGGGGGACATTTATGGGGCACAGAAGCATGTGTCAGCCATTGTCCAGGGGGCTTTAGCATCTTCCCATGGGATCCTCACGGCAGGGACAGGTGCCTCTCACACCGCTGTGCACGCGGACTGAGGCTAAGCCAGGAGACAGAGCAGCAGGTGGAGCCGGGCTCCAGGCAGTACACACCCGGGCCCTGGCCTCACCATCTCCACTGGCTGCCGGGGGTGTTTGTTTTCTGAAACAGAGGCCCCACACTTAGTACTTACTAAGCAAATATTAGCTCAGTGGATAAATACAGGAACTGGTGAAAAACGAATGGCCCAAGTCAGTTAATCTGTGACTAGGAAGCACAGTCGTCACCACAGGTGAAGCAAGTCCCTTCTCAGTGCCCAAGGTGAGCTCAACCACGGCTCAACCATAGCTCAACCTTGGCTCAACCAGGGCTCAACCACGGCTCAACCAGGGCTCTCCACAGAGATGGGAGTTCACGCCCTGGCCTTATGGGCCTCACCAGCTCTGAGAAGGAACGTGGAAGCTTAGCTTCAAAGCATGGGGTACAGACCTGGGGACCTTCTCACCCTGTCCCTCAAGTGCCTGAAAGGGAAGGGATCCATATTTTCTCTATTTCCAATGAGTAGTGGTGGGTTTAGGACAGATTCTGGCGACCATCTGCCTGGGTGTGACTTCAGGCCTGTTCTTGGACCCCACTCTGCCTTGTTTGGGAGTAGCCTACCCCTTAACACCAGGTGGCTGCTCCTTCCAGGATGAGCAGGGGAGTCAGTGTGACCCAGACAGAGCCTGCTTTTGTCTCAGGCCTGGATCATGGTGGTTACAAACATCTCTGCAGCTGGCAGGTCTGAGACCTGGACACAGTCTTGTGACTTTTCATGTTCTTAACGGGCTATCCCAGAGGATGATCTGGGTTGCCAGGAGACCAGGCCTTCATAGTCACAAATGTTCCTCAGGCACCTCCACCGCCAGGGCACACTGAACTGCCCAACTCTTGTTATTTTTGAGAGGCAATCAGTGCAAAAGCAGGCTTTCCCACTTGATAGATGACCTGAGTCACAGAGAGGTTAAGCAACTTCCCCAAGTGCACCCAGCAAAAGAGGGCCCAAGACTGGGACTCTAGCACCAGCCCTTGCTAGTAAGTGACAGGGAACGATGGTAACTTCACACGCCAGGGGCCCCGAGGTCACATGGGAAAATGTGAAGCGTGGGTGTCACAAGTGAGGGAGTCACCAGTGGGCATGCAGGAAGTCACTGGGACTCCCTTTGTGTCCTTTTCAGGGCAGATGATATCTCCAGGACGACGGGGAAACCCTGTAGTCAGGTTTTCATGTGGGTCTGCTCTGTAACTGTCATCTTCCCTGGTACCTATTATCTGCTCAGCTCAGGGGACCCTGCTTGTGCTGGTCAGAGCAGGGGGTGTGTGCTCACGCTGTAGCCGAGGGGACTCCGGTAGCCAGGGGTTCTTATATGGAAGGGGCGATGGTGGCATTGAGGGTCTCAGCAGGGCCCGGGCAGAGCGGTTGCCAGCAGGCAGGTGCTTACATCACCTCCTTGCAACACATGACCACACCTGTCCTTCCTAGACCCCCGTCTGTCCGGCTGGCCACCCTTCTCCTCTGGGGCCTTGTCTCTACCTTTGGCCCTTTGGCTCTTTCATTCAGTTGCACAGCATTGAGCAAGCTCCTCCTCAGCCCTTAAGCCAGGCTCACCCACCTCAGGGCCTTTGCAAAGGCTCTTCCTTCTCCTAGAATGCTCTACTCTAGGCATCCCAAAGGCTACCTCCTCGGCTGCTGTCTAAACTCAAGCATCATTTTCCACCAGGCGTCTAGCCCTGCTCCCTTGTCACTCCCCTCATCTTGATAGCTCTGGATAGATTTCATATTTATTGTGTATTGATTTATGGTCTGAATCCCTGCAGCTCTGAGAGGCCAGGGATTTTAGTGGGTGGTTTGGGGATTTAGTTCGGCTGTCTCTCTTATGCCTACCACAGTCTTGGTTCGCAGTTGGCTTTCCATACACGTGTGGCATCCCTCCTCCAGTCCATCCATCTATCCATCCCCCGATCCATCTTCTTTTCTTATTCTCTCACCAGTTACCCATCATTTGTCTAGACCAGACCCTACTCTGGGTCTGCTCTGGTAACGGCTAGGGTCCATAGACAAGGAAAGTAGGGGGATCCATCTGGGTGACAGCAGGAAACACAATGGAGTGTGGGGATCCCCCGAGGTTAATCCGAAAGGAGTGACACACCCCCATGGCCCTGGCCCTCAACAGTGTTGGATACCACTTTGTTGAGAGGCTTGGCCTCTGCTTGAGTTGGCTTCCTGGGGGGAGGTCTGGCTCAGCCTGCAGGTCTCAGCGCTGGGGGTGGGTGTACATCAGAAGGACCCCTTGTATACCGGCGCCTGACTGTAAGAACATTGAAAAGAGGTGGATGGCAGGGGCTGGGGGGACATGTACACACAGGGCCTCTCTATTGCAGGGTGAAGCTTGCCTGTACTTCTCCCCTGGCATCTGCCCAAGATACCTGGGGCAGCTGCCACTACCCATCCCTAGGAATAAGCTCCATCTCTGCCCCTACCCTCTGCCTGCTTCCACCTTAGTCCAGCAGGACATTTTAGGAATTCCACCCACAGCCCTGGAGGCCTTCAGCATCCTCCAGCCCTTGGCTGCTTTATACTGCACTGCAGACAGGATATGGGGCAGGATTCAGGTGGGGCCCCAGCTCAGTGGAGGCGGAGAGAAGCCACAAAGGGCTGGCAGTTTGCAGGTGTGCGGGGGCGTGGTGGCATGCCTCCGACAGACTCGAAAGGTCTCTGAAGACCAGCGACAGGGTGATCCCAGCCTCATACAAGGCAGCTCATGCTGTCCAGGGTAGAGATGCCAAAAGTCCACGGAGGCTGAAGGCCATTCAGACTGCGCCAGAAAACTCAGGAGTGTCAGAAGGCTACAGACACCGGAAGCTAGAAGGTAGGTGGAGCCTCACCTGGATTGAGTTTACTGCTGCTTAGGCAGGCTCAAACTAGGTGCTGGATACCTAGGAGGAGGAGGAGGCTGCAGACGCTGTCAATTGAAGGGCCTGCCTAGACTTGGAGGTGAGAGGCTTCTGTCCAGAGAGGGAGACTGAGGTAAGAAAGAGCAGGGGCTGTGGCAGGCCTTAGCCTAGCCCAGCCCACTTGACCTTGGTCTCAGCTCCGGGTGTGCCTGATCCCTGCTGTCTCCCAGGGAACAAGTGAGTTAGAGGTGCTGGCTGATCCGAGGTCGTTCCTTGCTGCTCAGAGTGTGGCCTGAGCATGTTCACATGGGGGTACTGGAACGTACCATCAGGGTGTGAGGTGTGTCCGTCTTTGCTTAGAAGGAGACCACCGACGTGAGGGCCAGAGTGAAGCTTGGACCCCGGCATGTGAATGGAAGACTGGCAGCATGAACCCCATTTTTGCCTTCGTCCCCAGTGCTTCCAGAGCTGTTTCCTTCTGAGATCCATGGGGAACCGGTTTAGCAGCAGGCCACCCTACTTGTTTGACTTTGAGGAGGAAAAGGAGGCAGGCAGACTTTCCTGGTGAGCCTGCAGAGGGGCAGAGCTCAGGTGTGTCCATTTCTACTGCACCAGCCAAGGGTCCCTTTGCCTCTCATCCTGGGTTTGTCACCCCATCTGCAAGGGTCTAGCAGAAGGTTCCCCTCTCCTACCAGCTTCTTTCCCCCACATGGTGACCAAAGATGCACCTGGACAGAGAGGAAGCTCAGGCTTGCCATGGTCCCTGGTGGAAGCCTGACATTCCTTCTGTCTGGACCCATGGTCCCAGTTGTGCCATGGTGGGGGTGGAAAGCAAATGCTGCTTCTAAAGCCACAGTGCCCAGCCCCCAGCCCCAACTCAGGGCCCCCAGCCAGCCAGACAAAGGTGGGTGGCTGGCGCCGCTGCTCTGCCTCTGCCAGCCTGGCTCCCCGAGGCATGTGGGCTGCACGGCGGGCCCCTGCTAATGAGCATCTGCCATCGTTCCATTATGTATCCTGCGCCACCTGCGCCCCAGCACTTAGTGGGAGACCCCGGGGGGGGGGGGAGGTTCCCTGGCTGCTGGTCAGAAGGGTGTACAGAAAGTGAGAGGTTCTGGGGGCGGGGTCTCCTGGGACTAGGGTGTCCCGTGCTCTGCGGGATGTCTACGAAGTACTCAGGATCACGGCTCTTTATTGCATCAAAAGAGAAGTCGGAGCTAGGCAGGTGACACAGGTCTGTAATCTCCACACTAGGGTGACTGAGACAGGTCAATTTCGAGTTCAGGGCCATCATGGACTACATGGAGAGACCCTGTCTCAAAGGAGAGGGAGAGGGAAATGGGGAGGAAGCGGTAGAAGCCTACTGGGCTCTCAGGTGAGGAAACAAGTGTGTCCGCTTTGGGAATTCCTAAGTCTCCCGTAGTCAACACCTCAACATATCTGTGCTGTGTCTGCACTGAGAAGAGGATGTGGGCACAAGGGACAGCACAGCCCAAGATCCCGGTCCTGGAGACTCTGGCAGTGGGTGACCTGGCATAGTGTTTTTCTCAAGATGAAGCAAGTCTTACCCAATATTTGCTCCCTGCTATACTACGTTATGGGTGGTCACTAAGCCTCTCTGGACTTCCCTTGCCTGCCTTGGCACAGATGAGCCTCTCTACTTGATCAGAAACAGCTGGCCTGAGTCTGGAGCCTGGGCAGCTGCCACTCAAACCTCACAGGGCAGGAGCTGGGGAGGGGCAGCATAGATGGGGCACAAGTGTGTGACAGTTGGCAGAACTGGCATAGAGATGCTGGTCATCCCAGACCAAGTCTGACTTTCTGGCCAAGACGGGGTGGAGGATCAAAGTCCTTCTGTTCCTGCACACTGGGGGCGTTTTAAGAGCAGATCCATGGGGCTAGGGAGATAGCTCAGCTGGTAACATACTATGTAAGCCTGAAAACCTGAGTGTGAATCCCCAGGACCACATAAAAAGCCAAACTTGGTGGTTTGTGCCTGTACGTTACCTCTGGGGAGGCAGAGACGAGAGGGTCTCAGGCTTGCTGTCCAGCAAATCTAGCTGAATCAATGAGCTGCAGGTTCAGTGAGGGACCTTGTCTCCAAAAGTAATGTGAGGCCAGCAAGATAGTTAGGCTGAAACAGTTTCCTTCAAGTCTGATGACCTGAGGGAGAGCTCTGGATCCCACATGGTGCAAGGAGAGAAGCAACTCCTGCAGGTTATCCTCTGACCTCCACATGCATGCAGAGGCACTGGTACCTGCATGTGGGCATGCATGTGCTCATATGTGCATGCACACACAGACGCACACGCAGACACACACACACAATAAATAAGTGTAATTCCTAAGACGTTTAACACATAAGACAGAGAGGGATAGAAGAAGATACACACCCTGGAAGTTGACTTCTGGCCTCCACACACATGTGCACACATGCAGTCACATAGACATGTACGCAAGCATGTACTTCAACACAGGCCAAAGAGTAAACTCCATTTTACATATGAGGACACTGAGGCACAGAGAAGTCAAAGTCCAGCAATTTGATGCTAGACTCCCACGGTAGTTATGGAGGGCTTTGGGGCAATTCTGTGGGGTACCAGAGCAGGGAGAGAGAGAGGTTTGGAGTGGATCAGTGGCTCCCCTGAGCACAAGGCATAGAGTCACACCCTGAAGAGGCAAAGCAGGAAGGCCCTCATTGTGACAGCTCCCCGGGTCACCTGCGCCATAGAGGGAACCTCTGTTCAGAGATAAGTCGGGTCTCACGTTTTACCCTGGGCCTCTGGATCCTGAAAGGCAGGCCCAAACTGGCAGATGTGTGGCGGGACGGGTGAGGGCTTGTTCGAAGTGCCTCATCTTTGCCCTGGGCTCAAACGTTTAAGAGTCAGGGGCATGGCCAGTTTGATTCTCTAAACATGTTCTGGCTGGATTCAGCCCTCCTGCTAAGGGCTCTTGGGGTGGCTAAGCTGAGGGTCAGACATTCCGTCATGCCACAACACGAACAGGAGGTTCTTGTTTAGTTTGCGTGTCTTAGGTAGCTGGGCACTCAGGCATGCCCACCTCCGAGGGCAGACAGCCTGAATTTGTCTAGGGAACAGGACATTGGAGTGGCCTCTTCCCTACAGGCTGGAACCAGGAGAGCACGGAGAGAAAGGAAGTGTGTCCATGTTAGGGACCAAGGCCACTTCTTGGCATGCTGTCAAATGTCATTGGGACCAGGAAGAGGAGGGACTTGGAGAAAGGAACTTGCCTGAAGGTCAGACCCTGGCTTAGGTCTCAACACTGGTCTGGCGGGCTCCTTCCTTCTCCTACTGTAAATAAGGCAAAGGCCCTTCCCAGGGTTGTAGGAGAAAGCACCGGTTACTTGTGTGACATATGGCAAGTGACTGTTTGGAGTAGGGATGAAGAGGGACAGTGCTGTGGCCAGGAGGGGATTAAAAGATTTGTGCCAGCATTTGGGGTATGACTCTTCCAGACCACAACCCCAGGGCTTTGAAAACGTGAGGCAGGTAAATAGAGGCGGGCTTCTGCTTGGCTCCGCCCCCAGGGAGCCAGAGTAGACTCCAAATAAGGTCTCAGAAAACAGGCTTGGGCGGACTCAACTTACATACTTTGGCTAGCCTTCATTTAACTTTATCTGGCAGGGTGTCCTTGAACCCCAAGCCCGGGCTAGAATCCCCACAAGGCTTAGCAGTCCTCTTTAACAGTTGAAAGGGGGCCCCTTTCTCCTCATCTTGGACCAGTCTGGTTTTCATATTCTTCCCAGGCTAGGGGAAGGGAATGGCCCACAGTGGGAAAGCCTGTCCCGGGCACTGGCACACAGCTGCCTTTGTGAGGGTGGCTGAGTCACATGGGCACCGCCATGCATGCTGGACCCTGGGGCTACGTGACAGGAGGTGGCGTTATCACGGGGGCTGTGGCTTCCCCCACGCTTGTGGGCAGGAGGCTTTCCCACGGGAATGAAGGGAGCAGGGAGGTGTCTGGGAGCACAGTATTGCCCGATCTTCGGGTTACAGGCTATAGGATTGTGGGGTGGCTTTGGGGAGGTCCTCTTTCTGGGCCTCAGTCTTTATCTCTGAAAAATGGGGGGTGCTCCTGTTGTACAGAGGAGACGCTGGATATTTATTAGCTGGAGCTTTGCACCCTTGTGTGTACTCAGCATCTGTATGCTGGGCATTGTGCTCCAAAATATACAAGATCACCGAGCTTGCAAGAGAAACCTGTGCTTGAACTCTTCTCGCCCAGTAAAAACCCATCTCTGAGCATGCAGTGGCTGTCTGGGTCCCTGGCAAGGGTGGGCACAGCTCGTTGCTGTTCACGAGGCTGGCTTGTGCAACCTGTTGTTCTCTCTGGCAGGTTAGAAAGAGAGCGAGGCCTGAATGTCCCCTGAAGTTCCACCAGCCACACACTCCATCTTTTTCTCTGCCCAGGCCTTGTCTCAGGCAGCAGCCACAGCAGGCACAAGCCCTGTTGGTTTGCTCTTAGTATCCTGCGGTTCATGTGCCTCTGAGGTCTCTCCTAAGTGCCGAGGGAGCAGGTGCCATGTTTGTCCTTAACTGACAGCAAAGAGGTGGTGGGGTAGAGACGCTTGCCCAAGTCACCAGCTGGCAGAGTCTGCTGTAGCCAGTTGGCTCCAGATCAGCATCAGCATTGCCTCCCTTCCATCCCTTGTACAGAAGGGGCAACCATCGACTTCCTCTGTCCCCTACCCCACCCCTGGCTCTGCCACCAGTCTATAGCCCCCCAGCCCTCCCTGTGGAGCCACAGCTCTATGGCTGAGCCCCGGCACCATGTTTCCAGTGGCCATGGAGGATGTGTGGCTCCCATCCCAGCAGGCATTAGGGCTGCCTTTTCTCACCTCCCAGATCTGCACCCCATCCCCAGCTATACACATCAGAGATGCTTTTGATACCTCCCTCTTTTCTGATTGACTTTCCCCAACCCTGCATCTGGTCTCTTCGATGAGAGTCTTCACCCCAGCTTTTCTTTGTCTCATCTTCCAGGCACCCCTTAGTCCAACACCTTCAATGGCTCCCAGTGCCTTTGATGAGCCCTCCAGTTCCATGCATTCAAAATCATCCACCATATGCCCCCATTTCTTCAACAGGTTCTATTTCCTTCCAAAAATGGCTCTCCCCACCTCTCTACCCCTGTTGCTGTCCCCCTAGAAGGCCCTTCTGTGGCTCTCTGTTTATTGGCGGTCCTGTCTTCTCCTTCAATATTGAGCAGGGGCTCTGGCTTCACTAAGTTCATACCTGGCTTCTAACCTTTGAAAGGTGTAGCCAAGAGTCCCTTGCTTTCTCTATCCCTGGGGCCTCTTCTGTACAGTGGAGATATGGTGGAAATGATGAGGTGAAGGGTCTGCACCTGATAGGTGTTTGCTGAGAGCCACAGGCCCACCCATGTCTTAACCGTGTGGCCTCAGATAAGCCACCCGCTTGTGTGTGGTCACCTCACCTTATGCAATGGTGCTATTGTGAGGTGGACCATTGGGCTCCGGCCTGACCCTGATGCTTCCCCAGCCGTGTGACCTTGAACAAGTTAATTCCCTTCCTCTGCCCAGCCCTCTTCCTTCCTTACTCCATTCCTGGAGAATATTTCTCGAGTCTCATTAAGCGTGAAGAAGGCACGAGGGAAGGCTGGGATGCCGGCGGCGTGATCGCTATTAGTCCATTACTGCCATTATTGTTATTGTTGCCGCTTGCCCTCATTAGGTTGTGAAATCCCCATGGCGCTTGCCACCCAGGACTTGTTTGTTCACACCCTATGGAGAGGAAAGACTGGAGACTTCCCTTGGAGGCCTAGGCTTATCCCGCTACCCCCCATACCTCCCACTCACCCGCTCCCGGCTGTGCAGGACCAGTGAACCTCAGAAGCGGAGGGAACAGCTAACACGGGCACGGTGGGGTTGGCCCATTTCCAAATTGCTCTTTCTGAGGTTTTGGAAGGGCTCTTTATCTGGGCCTCAGTTTCCCATTTGACTCAGCAGACAGACTATTTCTAGAGGTCCCTGGGGTCTCAGGGTCTAGGACGTGGGTTTTGAAAGGTTGCCGCTGACGGAGAGCCAGGAACTCTGGCCTGGCTTCCTGCTGGGAAGAAGATGCTCAGAGACACAGGTCAGCATGGCCTCAAGCCAGCGGCCTGACACCCCCTTCCTCCAGGAGTCTGCCAGTCAGTACTGCTGCCTGCTGCCAAGGAGGTTCGGCTGGCCTTCAGGAAGGGGCAGTTGTTGGCTGCGCCTGGAGGAGGGGACAGCATCTGAGTGGCCTGTTACCATGGCAAATTGGTTTCTTTGACAGAACTTCAGGAGGGGCAGCCCCCAGGGACCTTGGTAATAGGGGGTGAGAAGGCACAGTCACCCCAACTCATTCCCATCTCTGAAACTGGCACCGGGGTTCTGAGATTGATTAGAGGTGAGACCCAGGTTCCCACTTGCCAGGCCTGAGTCATGGGCATCCCCCAGGGTCCCCGCCTCACCTCTGTCAGCCCTGCCTCCTCCTGCCTCCCTCTGAGAAAGCCATGACTCACAGTTAGCCAGTCATCTCATCCCCAGCCTGAAGGGAGGAGCTGAGCTAGGGCAGGAGGGTGTCCCGGCTCTCCCTCTGGTTCTCTGGCTCCGCACAGGCTGCTGACTGCGGCAGAGGGGCTGCCGGCTGCCAAGAGTCTGCCCCTACCCCCGGCCAGTGCACTTGCTAGCTAGCTCTTGCTCTCTCTCCTGCTCTTAGCCACGAGAGACCCAGACTGGCAGATTCAGCCTTGGAGGTGAATCCTGAAAGGGGGTCCAGCTGCCTGACTCCTTCCAGAGCCCTTTGCCTGGCAACAGGTACGGGACTAAGGGCGGCCAGTAGGTGGGAGGAGAGGCGGCTGCTAAGAAGAGAGTGTAGAAAGTAAAGGAATCTTGTGTGTGTGTGTGGGGGGGGGGGCAGCTTAGCTCAGATGAGTACAACTGTGGGGGTCTCTAGCATAGAGATGTGTGTAAACTGAAAGCTGCCGAGAAAGGGACAGGATCAGATGGAACCCAACTTTCGGAGCCCTTCGTTGGGCCTCTGGAAAACCAAGGCTTGAGTGATACAGTCTTGGGCCCAGCAGTATGGCATCTGTGCCTTGGGACTTTCATTCTCTGTTCTCAGCTAGATGTGGTGGCACACACACCCCTGTAATCCCAGCATCTGGGGAGGCGGAGGCAGGAGGCTCTCAGGTTCAAGGCCTGCCTAGGCCACAGAGATCTCTGCTCCTATTGCAGAGTTGGGAAAAGGGAGACTCTGAGAGGGCAGGCGGCTGGCCTGAGGTCACACAGCAGGTCTAGAGACGGAGAGCCAGGCTCCAAAAGAGGGCACTGTGGTGGACTGAGCACAGTACCCCTGAAGCTGGCCTCCCCTGTCACTTCCCTTTGGGACAGAACAGGGCCACAGAGACAGCACAGTCTAATACTCTGAAACCCAGGAAGGAAGGCCTGGTGCGGCCTCTGGTCTGAATGGGAGGCACCTGGACCAAGAGTCCTGGGAAGTGAAGCCAAGGGGCCAAGAGCTCCTTACCCATGAACCACAAGAGCTCAGGGCCCCCAGCTGCTTGGGCCTGATAGGCCCTTAGTCCCCCTTCCCCTGGTGTAGGAAATGGGGGCAGGGTTCCTGTTTTCCCCACTTTCTAGCCAGCCATCTGGTGGTGACCGTTAGGGCCTCCAAGGGGCTCATTTTACTGAGGGGGTGGGGCGAGGAGGGGCAGAGTCCCTTTGTCCCCCTTCCCTCTTAGGCAGCTGTGGTGTGGGATGGATGATATGGGTGGGGACAATCACATACCTTCTTCAGAAGGCCAAAGAGGTCGCCTATGCATCCACTCAGTGCCAACTGAGGGCTCCCTTAGGTCCTAGGGGCACAGCGAGCAATACGGCAAATAGGTCAGTTGGAACTTATAGGTGGCCCCCTCCCACGAGGCCCCCAGGAGTCAGAGACTGTGGGAAGGGGCAGCTCGGGTCATTTGGAGCTGCAGGCTGCTGAGGGTTCCCAGAATTCAGGCCAGTCCCTGCCCCGTTCAGAGACTTTACTAGCTTTTGGGGCCAGACTGTATCTTCCGTTGCTATTGGAGCCCCAGAAACTTGAGTTACAGCCTGCTTTGGTCAAAGCAACTTCACCTGGCCTCTCTCTGCATTGTTAAATTGGCATGGGAGGGGGTGGTCCTTGCCACCTTGCCTCCCACGGGCTGAGGACTTCAAGAATCCTAGCCAGGCTCCTGGTCCTATCTTTGATGAGGAGGGTGTCTGAGGTGGCATCTCCATCCTGTAGGGACAGGCTGGCGAGGGGGTGTGGCTGCAGAGGGAGATGAAGGGACCAGAGGAGGTGGCAGGAGCTAGGGGTCTGTGAGAAATGGGGAGTGAGTTGGGCTCTGAACTGGGCAGAAGGGATGGGGGAGGGAACGGTGTCTGAGAACTGATGGCTGGAATGTCCATGGCAGAGAATGCAATATGGGAAGAGTTTGGGGGAACGATAAGAGCTTGGAGGCATGGGACTAGCTGCAGTCCTGTCGTCTGACGTGGGTCATTTCAGCACGCTTGGTGTCATGCCAGGGGGTCTCAGTCTTCCGCGCAGGGGAAGCAATGGCGGGAGGACTGGGCAACAGGGCGGGAAGGGCAGAGGATGAGTGCTGAGGGTCTGGCCTGGCTGCTCAGCCCCTGGCTGCTCAGCCCCTGGCTGCTAGCTTGAGCCTTGGGCTTAGGGATGACTTCCTGGCTGAGGAGAAAGAAGTGGAGGAGAGAGTTCAGCCGAAAGGAAGGGAAGAGAGCAGACAGACAGGGCAGTGTGGTCCGTGAGGATGGCCTGCTTACTCAGGATCCTGCATGGTGAGGGAAGAAGGCAGCCTGGGCAGGACAGCCATGGAGGGGGCCTCTGTAGATGATCTCCTGTCTGGTGGATGCTGAGCCCTCCGGGGGATGTGGGATGGACTTCTAAGCAGTAGGGGAAGGGGCAGGGCCCTGAGAGGGGTGTGAGAGGTGCTGGCTGATGGGGAGGTTGGGGGAAGTGTGAGAACACAGCACCCAAACCCCAGTGTTGCACCCTCCCTTGAAGATTGAGTAGGGCTTCATACCGCCATCCCGGTCCTCAGCGTGGCCTTGCCTTCTGACTCACATCAGATGGGGGCATCATGTGAGCGCACCCGGCAGCCAAGGGTGACCAGCCTCCAGGGTCCTGGCAGATGGCAAATGGGGGGTGGGGCAGAGCTGGCACAAAAGGGCCTCTCAGAGGCAGTGGGTGGAACACTGGCAAGCCATCTCTCGCTCGGCTGAGAGCTTGTCCCTTTTCCAGGCTCTGGATCTCCATCCCCATCTGGAATTGCTGGGGGCCCCCCGGGGAAGCCTGTAGATTCTGAGGTCAGGCCTGAGCTATGGGGGAGAGGGACTAAGGTTAGCCCGCTCAAACCACTGGCCTACCTGGTGAGAGATGGTCTGAGACACAGTCCCAGGCCCCATGTGCTCCAAACTCTCCAGGTTCCCTGGGATCCCAGCCTGGATTGGAGCAACCCTAAACCTCCCATGCTGGGCTCAATGCTTTCTTTAGAGGCAAGGAATGTAGGTGAGGAGGCTTCCCCAGCAAGGCAGCTGAATCTCCGGGGCTCCAGGTCCCACTGCTGTCTTCTTCTGCCTCTCTTAGGAGGCAAGGTGGTCTTGTCTGGTCCTAAGCTAGTTGTTGGAGGGCATGTGCCCATGCCTTGCCACTGGCAAGCCCATGCATTGGTGATGGGATTCAGGCAGGCTTGCTCAAAGAGACCTTGGCTGTACCCTTTTTTGGTTGTGTGGGCTTAGACATGTGCCTCTGTTTCTCATCTTTAGCTGTATCTTTAGGGGGCTGCTCAGAGCGTGGCAGAGTTAGCATGAACCATCTAGAATGGCACTTGCACCATTGGGGAGTTAGCATTTTTCTCTCTCACTCCCATTGGACAGATGGGCATACCGAAGCCAGAGATGTCACTTTTTCTTATCTCCACTGCCTGAGGGGGAGCTGGACACTGGAACGAGTCAGCCTGCCCCAACTAGCTCTGTGTGTCGGCAGGAAGACTTGCATGGTTGGGCACCAGGCTCCTGGGCTGGCATGGACCTTGGCGATGTGTGGAGTATAATTCCAGGCAGGCAGAGATAAGAGCTTACTGAGAGAAGCTGGCAGAGCATCGAGCATCAGCAGGCAGTCCTCTCCACAATAATGGGAGATGGGCTGGGGTTAAGGGACCGGTTCTCCTAAAGCCTGCTCTAGTGCCCTGATGTATCCATGGTCCCGTGGCCAATAGCTTCATCCTGCCCTCCCTGTTTCAGGGCTGCTCTGACTCCAAAATATTAAGATAGAAGACTGTCCTTACTGCCTCTCCTTCCCTCCCTTCTGTCCTCAGTCCTCTTCCTTCCTACCTGCTAACAACATCTGCCTGGATTCTCAGTTCCCATGGCAGAAAGTGGATGAGCACCAGAGACTCCTTACACTGCCAAAGATGGAGCTTCTCTGGGCCTCAGTTTCCTTGTCTGTAAATGGAAATGACCAGGCCTGTCTCTTGTGAGCTTTGTTGCCAGAACACAGGGCAACACGGGCTGCAAATGTATAGTTAGCACTCTGCCGCTTTGAGGATCCTCTGGAAGCTCTGCTCAAATACTTGGGGATGCTTGAATTACAACGAAGTTCAGACCCTTGACGAGTGACCTTGAACAGAGGCCCTCTCCTCTCTCCTCTGCCCTTCTCCCTCCTCTTCAGTCTTCCTCTCCTCTTTGTTTTTCACACAGGGTTATTGCTATGTAGCCCAGGCTGGCCTCAAACTCATGATCCTCCTGCCTCAGTCTTCTGAGTGCCAAATTAGTAACTTCCTTGCTCTGAGTCTTATTTATGGTAAGGTGAGGATGGGATACCTGAATCTCTAGGAGGGGATGTGGTGAGTGAAAGGGGTAGCCACATGTTGCTGGGACTCAGAAAAATCAGGCCTCATCCCCATCTGCCCCAGACCTTCTCCGTCTCCCATTATGGCAGTGCCCTGGGTCAGGTGCATGAGTAGTTAGGAGTGTGGGCTCTGGGGCTGCCTGGTTCCATCTCAGTGCCAGTAGCTGTGTGGATTTAGACAGGTGTGCTAGCCACCCTGTCCTTGTTTTCATCATCATCATTAGTAGTATTTTGGTTTTTCAAGACAGGGTTTCTCTGTTTAGCCCTGTCTGGCCTTGAACTTATAGAGCTCCGCTTGCCTCCTGAGTGCTGGGATTAAAAGCATGTGCCACTGCTGCCCGGACTTTCTCTAGTCTTAAAACAGGAGTGAAAACAGCATCTTGAGAGGGTTGAGGGAGCCATGAGATTTTAAGTGCATCATTCCCAGACCTGCAAGTGCTGTGCTCTACTGGTACCATTCTGGAACCTTCTCTGGGAGAATAGCAGAGCCTTTATTCTGGAGCAACAGTCTGCCCCTTATCAAAGATGTCATCCAATCCGTGGACAGCCCACACCCTTGCATATTCCATTGAGAGGGTGCTTCTTTGAGAATTGTGCTGTCTGGGACTTGATCCTGCTTCCTAAGACCCGAGGCCTTACTTCCAGACACTTCCCTGATATGCGGCACTTGAAAGCCAATCAGTTTTATACAAGAGCCACCTCCTTTGAGTCTGTCTTCCTCAGAGCTCCGCCTGGGGTTCTCAGGTGCACAGAAACCCTTGTATAGAGAGAAGAGGTGCTGTAAGATGGTAGACAGACAAACTGCATGATGAACAGTCTTTGGCATCTACGGTGTCTGGTCCTCTTTTTTCTAGAGAATATCACTGTTGACCTTGACCCCTAGAGCTCCCATGACCCCTTAGATGTTACTTGTCTGCTGGAGAAATCTTACAGTAGTTTACTGCTTGTGTTCATTGACTCATAGCTGCTCAGTAGTAGCGGGAGGACAGCCCATTTTGACGACACTAAGGGCCAACAGATTCCCTGTGTTCTGCAGCCTTCGAGAGAGATGACTTCACAGTTAGCATCACCATCATTTATCTGGGACTTCTCTTTAGAACTTCAGGTACAGGGGAAAGGGATGGAAGACCCCTTTGCAAAAGGCATAGCAAGGGAAGGTGACCTTTAGACATTGCCTGCTGTTAGATGTAGGCCTGTTTGGCCACCTTCCTGGCTTCAGAAGGGATGCCTGGGTTATAGCCAGGCTGGTGTCCTGAGCAGCATTCTGTGGTCCCTCCTCTTTTAAAATGAGTTCCCTTGGTCCCTGGGGCCTGTGTTGAGTGGGCATTCCCAGCTGAGTCCAACTCTCAGGGTATGGTTCTGTGTCTGGAAGCCTGGGTTTCTGACCTTGTGGTAGGTGACAACTGCCCGGCCCACCTGTTTTGAGGTTGGCAAGTGTGAGTGGCGGACCCTGGAGGCTGGTCAGGACAGCTGAGTCATGCTGAACCTGGGCCCGATTCCCATCTGTTGTATCATCATCTGGGCAGATGCCAAGTGGCTTGGACCGGCCAATAGCCTGCCTCCTCAGCCCTACTTCCCTGCCCAAGGCCCTCATTCTGTCTTTGGTACTTCTGCTCCTCCAGGGCTTAATTTCTATCCATATTTCAGAGATGATGAAGCAGCGTGGGGGTTCTTGGACAGTCCATGGTGGCAGGGACCTGGTCACTTACTTACCTCTGGTCGGACTTGTTCCCATTTTGTCACCATGGCTGGTCCCACTGGAGGTTGTGAGTACCCCATCCTTGCAAGTATTCAAGTTGGTTAGAGAAGCCATGTGAGGGTCTTGAGGGCTCAGGAGGTTCTTTTCGCAGTTCTTCTAGAGCTTTCCCAACTCTAGGCCATTTCCTGGGGAAGATGGCCGCAATGACCACGTCCTTTCCAGTTAAGTGCTAACCACACACGGGTGATGTCTGAGTGACATAATGACCCTCCCCACTACCTTGCTGGTCACTGCATCTAACTCCCCCGTGGGTACATTGGACTACATCGTCAGGGGTGTTTTCCAAGACAACACATGAGCTGGGAGTGAGCAAGGTTGTTTTATACAGGAAGGACACTTCTCCACCTGCAGAGTCTGGGGCCTCTGGATCATCTGTATCCTATAGTCTTGAATCTGGGCAGCTGTGCAGGTTGCCCCATTCCGCTCCAACACGGGTGATATCATCTTGTTGGATTGCGGGCAGTGTAGTAAGGAAACTTCTTGTCAACACTTGTTCCAGGCCCTTCTTGTACACAGTTAGGATACCTGATGGTAGGGTCTGGTCTCTGAACCTGTCACAGGGGTCACCAATACTAGCGGTGACTGGGGAAGACAGTTGGCACTTCTCCCTGGAGTCCCTGCCGTGGGCATCAGCATAAGCAGGCATCCCACCCCTGTCCCCCTACTAGGGGAACCAGAGTTCAAAGCTGCAGTAAATGTGATCTGTGAAGACAGTGGTGTTCACACACCACATGAGTGTACAGGGATGGTCTGGCCCAGTCCCTCAGCTGTGAGGCCTCGGGATTGAGGTGCAAACCTCTCTGAGCCTCCATCTTGACCTCATGCAGAGTGTCATGGGCCACTAACACTCTTGCGTTGTGGGGCTGCCCGTGTAAGAGTGGGGTGTTGCATCACTAGAGGCACAGGAGTGAAGGAGTTGCAGACTGGATTGGGGTCCTGTTTTACCAGTTCTGTGGCTCGGGGCAAACAGCTTCTCTCCACGCTTGTTTCCTCAGCTGTATGATGGGAAAGAGTCTCCCTCCTCACAGGTGGCAATGGAGGCATGGAGTCAGGTGAATGTCATGGCGCTCACAGGCACATCTCTGATGTGGATTAGCGCTAGTCTGTGTGCCTAGTCCTAGTCTTCAGAGGCTCCCACATACCCTGGGTTCCTATACCCCAGCACCCACTTCCTCTTTCTGATCCACCTCAGATTTCCTGCAGAAGGCGTCCCACCTCTGTTCCCCTACTAGGGGAATGTGTCATGACAGTAATAGTTCTGTGACCTCCCTTTGTAAGTGAGACATCTTTCTGGGCTCCCTAATCCCATGACACAGGAGCAGACCCTTGAGGGGTACAGGCTGGTAATATTGCCTGTGTGTGAAGAGAAAATCTGGGGCTTGGTGTTTACAGTTGCTAGTCAGATCTCAGACGTCATGTCATCCAGAAGCCTTTGGAGTACCCCCCTCCTTGCACCCTGAGGTAGGGTAGGAGTAAGAGAACCTGGGTGCTTCAGGACTTCTCATGGCTTTTATTAGGCTACTACGTGTTGGAGGGGTTGGAGGGGGAGTTAGCCTCTCTCAGCTCTCAGGCTGTGCATGGTCTTGGGTTCCTTGCACTAGCCCAACACGTGGCAGAGGTGTGGGTACTCCTTCACACGCGGTGGAGGTGTGGGCACTCCTTCCCTAGTCAGAGGCTGGGAACGGCTCAGTGTTCAGCCCCTCCAGCAGATATTGTTAGCGTAGATCTACAGTATCAGGCTTGTGCCTCAGTTCCCCTTGCTTGCTCGCTCGTTCAACTAGCAGCACTGGGCAGCTGCTGGGGTCCCCACACTGCGCCAGTAGGGACATCGTATGTGCAAAGCCAGCCAGGGCTGGAGAGATGTGACTCAGTGGCTTTTGCAGGGGATTTGAATTTGGATACCATACCAGACAGTTCACTACCACCTGTCACTCAGCCACAGGGGGATCTCATACCTCTGGCCTCCAAAGCACCCGTGCCCACATGCACAGACACACACAGAAACAAGCAGGCATGTATATGGAATTGAAAAAAAGCGTCACAGCAACAATAATAACTTTAAAAAGAAAAGATAGCAAATGCCACCGAAGAATAGTAAGCAAGCCAATGGTAGGGGCACTTCAGAAGTGACCACGAGCCTTCAAATGACACAGATGAGTAGAAACGCCACAATGGACACAGAAGACAGTTAGAACTGGGGAGTCATAGATGGCTTCTCAGGAGAGGAGACATTGGAATGAAGGCCCTTCAGAGGGGAGGTCTTAGAACACACAACAGTGAGGGAAAGCATGTGCCAAGGCCCTGAGGTGAAGCTAGAGGTGCATTGGACTTGGTGACTGTGGGGAAGACAGGGGTGGCGGAAGGTGGCACCGGAGTGGGACCACTGGTTTGTGTTGACAGCTGTATTGCTCTGGAGTCTTGGATATCGGGCAGACATTTCTGATCCCCTGCTCTCCTCAGCTCAGACACATCCTAGAAGCTCTGGAGCAAAGCTGGTCTAAGTCCAGCTGTGGTTTCTGAGCAGCAATTAGCTGGGTCAGGTTTCTCGTGGCTGAAAATGGGTAGGAGGCTCAGGGGCTGCAGACGGCAATGAGACAGACTGTGCCCGCTTCTTGCTGTAGTGAGTAGGCACCAAGTGTGTGTAAAGGGGCTGGGGTGCCCGCCCTTTGGGTCCGCAGAGCCTCGGTACCCTGCCAGCTTCTCTGAGGTCGCAGGGTCCAACATGGCTACCTTCCCAGCCAGTGGGCCTTTGGGCTCTTTCTGGAGGCAGGGAAGGTATCTCCACCCCACCCCCACTCCTGCCCAGGACAGCAGCTCCTTTCTTTGCTTTCTTTTCCTCTTCCTCCAGGCCCAAAATAGAGCCTGAACAGTCCCAAGCTCTGGCAGTGAGACAATAGTGGCCTCCTGACCGCGGCAGCCTGCTGGCCTGGGTCCATGGGCTAGAGGCACTAGGCTAGTGTACCCAAGGCTCCAAGCCCTGCTGCTTTTCCCAGGGCCTGTGCCAGCCCTTCTACCTGAGGCATGGAATTCCCGGAGTTCCCATTGGTGCTCAGGGGAAAGGCTTGCCTCACTCAGCAGAGGCCTGGGACCCTGTGCCTCAGCCTCGGCAGCCCTGTCTGCTGCTGGCTCAGAGCTGGAGGCCTTTGTGCACCTCTCTACTGTCCTTCAAGTTTGTCTGGCGCTCAGGGTCACTCCGAGGGCTGGATGTCTTTCCCTTTTGACTCACAGGGTAGAAAGGCTCCACCGAGGTCAGAGCTGTGCCCACTCAGAAGGAAGTGAGCAGAGTCCTGTCTGGAGATCAAATCGAGCTCGGTTGTGCATGGTTTTGGTGAGAGGATATCCACAGGATAAAATGTGCGCTTAGAGCTCAGACGTCTGTGTTTGGGTTCTACAACCTGCCCCTCCCAGTCAGGTAGCCTTGAGCAATCACATTCCTCCCTCCCCCAGCCTCTAGGGTCCTGTCTCAGCCTGGGCTCAACCCTGTTCACCTTGCAGCATGGTAGAAATGAGTTTCTAAAACGCCCAGCGCTGGGTGCTCAGTGAAGGAGCCAGAAGCCTTGATCTGTCTGCTTTCTTCCTAGGCAGGTAAAGAGTGGCCCAGAAGCTCCTACCCTAGCCAGAGAGCTCTGGAAGAAAGGCAGGAGGAGCCTCAGTTCTGGGCTGGCTCAGAAAGGGGCTTCTGAGTGAGCTGTGGTAGTCTGGGAAGGCTTCCTGCAGGAGACAGACCCTTGACGTTTTCAGGGAAGAATGTCATATGCTCTATTCACTGCAGCCAATGACAGGGACCAGAGAATGTTCCACCTGGCTGTGGTCAAGTCCACAGGGAGGCAGCCAGCAAGTGCCAGCTTCCCACAGGTGTCATTTGGTCAAGGGTCTGGCTCCTACGGTGTTCTAAAACCATTTTGGTGTTAAAGTCATTGCCGAGGGCCAGAAGTGGTGACACACACCTGCAATCTCAGTACCTGAAGCTGAGGCAGGAGGATAGCAAGTTCAAGACTAGCCTGGACAACGTTGCAAGACCTTTCCTCAAGCCTCTCCCTTAATATATATATATTTCATGCAAAAATCTATCATTCTGCTTCTGTAGAGAACTTGGGTGCCCTGGGGCTTTGAGGTCCTCTCAAGACAGACAGTCTATCTTCTAGGACTTGGCTTTCTTGTGCATGAGCCCAGCTTGTCCCTGCCAGCCCTGCCTAGCCCAGGCAGCCTCAGGATGAAAGCACTCACACTCTGGTACAGACAAGTTAGAGAGCCCGCGCTCTCAGCCAGGCCGTGACGCAGTCCATGCAGCTGCCAATGGTTGCCAGGGGAACGGTTGCCAGGGGCTGCTGTCACCTGCGCCCCTTCCTCCCCCTTGGCTCTGGAGGCCCGTCTTCTCAGCCCAGCTTCCCGCCTGCCCCCTTTGTTTGAAGCTCTAGTAAGGGGGTGGTGACTTGGAGGGGGGGCAGGCCTCCATGAGACCTTCAGCCCCTTGTACTAGGAGAAAGTGTCCCTTACTCCAGCCGTCTGCCGCCTGCAAACAGGGAATCTTCGTCCAGTCACTCTTTTGCCTGGAGGAGGAAGCCAGGTAGATTTTTGCTCCTGTCCTTTTTTAATCTCCTTTTTCCTCCCTTTTCTCCCCCATCACCCTTCGCATCATCTCCTTCCCTTTCTCCTCAGCCTCCCCTTTTCATTCTCTCTCCTGAAACCCCGCACGCATCCCCTCTTTTGCTGACACTGATATGGAGATAATGGTGGTGGGTTGCCAGGGACCCTGGGGGCATCGTAGCTGGTCCTCTAAGGGGACTCAAACATCAGCAAGTCTGGAGAATCACCAGGAAGTGGTTGGGGGTAGCCACACACTCCCTCCCTCCCTTCTGAGCTGAACATTTTGAGTCAGCTATAGCCGTGGTCACAGCACAGGTCTCAGAGAAGGGTTGGGGGAGGATAACCGGACGAGGAGGACTGGAAACACCACCACCTTGGGAAGAGCTGTAGAGGAGCTGTGACCCATGGTCACCTCGGTAAGTTCATACAGTGCCCTGAACTAGGGCCTTGCACAGACGGCAGCCAGCTTAACCCAAGGAGATCATTCCCCTGTGAATTCTAAACAGAGGCTCTCACCAGCAGGTAAGCTTCCCATCAGGAGCCGGCCTCTTTCGGAGCTAGCCTGGATTCCCAGCGACCATTACTCCTCTTGTGTGTGTGACCCTGGCAGGTGACTTGGCTTCCCAGGGGCCTCTTGTTCATCTGTCCGGTGGGTCACGGTCCTTTTCTTATGGGTTTTTAAGAAGATTAGATGTGTTAATGTAAGTCAGCCCTGGTGGCTCAGGCTTGTAATCCAAACATTTGGGAGTCTGAGGCAGGGGGATTATAAGTTCATTGCCAGGCTGGGTGGCATGGAGAGGAGACACCATCTCAAAATACAAGCAAATAAATATATTAGTTGCTCAAAGAACTTTGAGTTCCGCCTTGCCTATCTGGAGTGTTTTGTTGACGCTGTTACTGCAGGGGCCAGTACCTGCTTGTTGGTATTACGGAGGAGCTGAGGGAACCTTTGTGTGTTCAGGGGGCTGAGAGGGGGCTCTTCAATGCCTCCTGTCTCCTCCCTGCTGGGGCCTTGGATCCAGTCATAGTTGAGAGCTGCTTGGCTTTGTGTCCCCGAGCTGGCAGCCTTTGGGCCAGAAAAGAGGCAAAAAGGGAGGTTTGGTAGCTGACCTTGGGAAACAGAAAGATCCTACAGTCCACAGATGGGCATTCTGCCTGGTTTGGGGAGCCCAGCGCAGCCCCCAGAAAGCCAGTGGGTGGCCTTGGGCAACTCAGGAAAGCAGATGGGAAAGGGGAACTTCAGGCAGACGCAGAGACTGCTGTAGTCTGAAAGGGAAGAAAATCTGGCCAGGCTGTGTGTCCTCTTTGTCCCTCACTGCCAGCTCAGAGGTAAGGTCTTCACCTGCAAGTACCCTAAATCTGCCCGGGTAACAGGCAGAGGACAGGGGTTGTAATTGCCCGTTGACAAAACAAGAAACTGAGGCCTATTGAGAGGCAGGCTGGTCCACAGGTCCAGGCTTAGGTGACCACAGAGCTTATCTGACCTCTGTGCCTATAACTGCTGCCACCCAAGAGGCAGATGCTGGTCCCTTGTAACGATCCAATAGGCTGGCTATCCACAATGGCTCATTGAACAGGACTGTGCCCTGGACACTTGGCTTTGGCCTGGCCTGGAACACCCAGGGCTAGAAGCTGAACAGGGTCAGCACCAGAGTCTCTGGACTGGCCAAGCCCTGGCCTGTACTGGCCATATGATAATTATGGTAGGACAGATGTGGGACTCCTGGGTGTTACCCCCTCCCCCTCCCTTAGCGTCTCAGACTCTCCAGTTAGGCCCAAGATTCCTTGCTGCTTTGAGCATCTACATCCTCAGACTCCCGCTTTCCTCGCTCTCTCCAACATTCCCAGTGTCTTAGCTGCTGGAGATTGAGATTAAACTCAGCCAGCTAGGGGAGGTTGTAATGGGCCGGATCATGTTGGGTCAGGCATGGCATTGCCCTTTCCCCAAGCCGCTGCTGCCTGTGAAGGGAGGCAGGACCAGCCTGAGTACAACCCAAGCTCACAGGGGACCCATCGCCTGGAAGTGTCAGAGATGGTGATGAGGGACTCTGGGGATCACTGCAACCTAAATGGCTTCGGTGGCCCATCTTGTGCTGGCTAATAGCCTTGGGGACAGCTCAGAGAAGGGCAGGGCTAGAGACTGTGTGTGTGGGCACATACATGTGCACTTGGAGGCGAGTGTGCCGATAGGCTACTGTGTAGTATAAAGGCATCCGAAGACAAAAAAAAAAAAAAAAAAGGCATCCGAGGACTTGTTTTTCATGTGAATGACAGAGGTCCATGCTGAAAATGACCTGCCATCCCATTGCTTTCGGGACTGGTGCCAGCAAAGCTTTGTGCTGTTTCTTCTCGCTGGACTTATCAGAGCCGTTGCTATGCTAGGGCACAAGAGAAAGTAGGGTCCAAAGGTCTCTCTAACCAGAAGATAAGTAGCAAGTTCTCCTACGCTAAGGCCAGGGAGACTGAAGGGCTCCTGTAACCACAGTGGCTGAAACTTGAGGTTTGCTGGACTTGATTTGAGTTATGGTATGAGTCCCCCTTTGTTTTGCAGTCTTGCCTATGATGTGATTTTCGTGTTAAGTTTCCTGTCTCTTTGCATAAGCATCGTTCCAGAATTAGTGGGAGGGAAGCAGACTATGGAGTTGAGAGCACTGGGGTCACCATGTGGCAGTGACCCTGCCAGTGCTGGTACTGAGTGCTTGCTGGAGGGGACCTGGATTCCAGAGCCTCACTCTCTGCTGCCTACTGTCATCACGGAGCTGTGGGGGAGGCAGAGGCCTGAGCCCTGGACTGTGGCTATGTGACAAGCTAGAACCACAGGAAGGGCCTGTGTGTAAGAACAGTTAAGGGAGTGACCAAGGCCAGCTCATCCCGGCTTGGTGAAGATCCCTTGGCCTTCCTTGGGTCTTCCATATGCATGTCTTCTTGTAGGAACAGGAAACTGCAGAATGGTCAGCTGCTGAGTTTGAGAGTCCTTTGTGCCCACAGGCCCTTTGCTGGCTGGTACTCAATACCCACACAGGGGTATTGCTGTGAGTTTGAGGCCAACCAGGCTAACTGCAAGACGAACAAACAAGTAAACAAACAAACACAGAAAGTGAGCCTTGCCTTAGTGGGTAAGGCCTGGGAACCTGCCAGCCTCCAGCAGGTGCCAGCTTGATTTTTATTATCATGCAGTCTAGACAGATTCCTGAAGCCTGAAGTCACTGTGCTGCCCCTATGACCCCAGTGTTCCTTCTCAATGAGGGGTAGGTTCTGGAGGGGTCAGATTGCTTGGGTGTCAGTCACCCAACTGTGGCGCAGGGACAGATGAAGAAAGCAGGACCCAGCCTTTACAAGTATTGTGCTCAGAAGCGGGGCGGGGCAGGGGCATAGCCCAGTGTGCTCTGGCTGAGCAGGGAGGCACCTCTGGTCCCTGGTCTGGTTAGCATCTCCTCTGAGTATCTGGACATGCGGTGCTTGAAGTGGGGAGCTGTCCTGAAGGGCCACATCTGGAAGATGCGGGAGGGAGGATCCTCTCAGCCCTGAGCTCTATGAGGCAGTATACACAAGCCTGTGCCGCTCATGTGCCTTCACACTCCCATTTTGGCCTTGGGTGAGTTGCCTCCTCTGCAGAAATAACATAGTCCGCTCAGCCTTCCTCACCTCCCTCCTCACCCAGTGCACACTCATGGGCTTGTGGACACACACTTGCAGTTCTGCATGTACATACTCTGAAGGTTCCTATCATCCCCTGTCCTCTCCCTGAGTCTCCAGAGCTCTCCAGGAACACATTCTACAGCCCTATGTTAGAAAGTAACTGATTGTATGCTGGGCCTCTCCTCTGTCTCCCCAGACAGGGTCTGGGTTGATCACAGGAGACTCAAACCTGGAAAGTAGTTGACCCTCTCCTTCCTCCCATGGGCTTTACCTCCTTCTTTGGGCTATCCTGTGGGAGGTCCCTCAGATGGTCGGCCCCTTGCCAAATACTGTGGACCACGTGCCATGTCATGGGGAAGAGACAAGAGTCAGGAGAGGTGGGCCTTCCCTTGTCCCTGTCCAAGGTTTGTATTTCCCAGTCAAGCAAATGCAGCAGGCCCTTGCCTGCTCCAATGCTGCCCAAGTCCAGCTGCTGGGTACCCCTGGTTCCCACACGTGGCCTTTCAATCACTGGATCCTGCCAAAGCCCGGCTATGAGCCCCACCTGAGCTGTGGTGCACAGGACCCAGGCCATATCCTTCACAGCATCTTCCTGGGGGTGGGGTGGTTCCCAGGCCACTGGCAGTTTAGGACCCCTCTAATGGGGCCAGCCCTTGGTAGGGAGACACACAGGGCTGTGTGTGGTTGGAAGTCTACTCCTGTAGACTCGGGCTTTGTGCAGAAAATCACAGCGGAAATCTGCCGTTCAGAACCCAGGACATCCTGGCAAAGGCCGGAGGCAATGACATATACCCTTGGGATACCCTGTAACCCCAGTGGAAGGGGGTACCGCTGGCCACTTGAAGGGTTAATCCAGAGCCCTCCTAGTCCCATCCATTCAACTTCCACCTCCATCCGAGGAGGAAATGGGTTTTCCAGGAGCTGGCAGTGTCTAGGTGACGCAGGTCCACACAGGATGGCAGGGGAAGTGACTCAGGCCTCAGGAGAGAAAGTGAGCTCTGGGACTGCTGCCTGTCATGCGGGGGACCCCTCCCCAGAAATCAGTCATGCTAGGAATGGGGGTGTCTGGGCTCACACAGCCCTGCCCCCTCTACTCCAGGGAATCCCTGGGGACCCTGTGATATCCTCCATTGTGTCGGGCTGGCTCAGTTTGTTCTGTTCTCTGCATGTTTACCGGAAGCTGAGGTCAAGGATGGCCACTCTGAAAGAATGGGGAGTAGGGGGCTCATCCCAGCAGCTACTCCTCTCTAGGCTGCACTTGCCTACCGTGTGTCTGTGACCGCCACAGCTCCTGCTTCTCTCTCTCGGGGGACCCCAAACCAGGGGTTTTTTGAAAACCTTAGGGACTTTTGAAGAGAGGGCTCAGTAGCAGCCCTGTGTGCTCTTGGGGGAGAGATGGCCTTTTTTTTCTGGCCTCAGTTTCCGCATTTGTACCCGGTCACCCTTCAGAGGTCGCTGTTACTATTGGGGTGAGGCTGTGGACCCACCTTCTCAATAACCGTTGCTTCTGGCAGTGCTGTGGCAGGTGGCACAACTTTGTGTTGGCTTGGCATTTGGGGACCGAGGCTTGTCTGCTCTGCCGTTCATCGTCGTCTGTGCCGTTCATTGTCTGTGAGAGAGACATCATCTGTGCAGGTCAGAGGTAGTCCCCAGGAAGTGGGCCTCTGCTTCCCAGATTTGGTTTCTGGAACACAGAGGCCCCTCTCTCTGGCCAGGTGCCAGGCTGTGAGGAATAAGTGACCAGGTCTCAGGATGCCTGCAGGAGGCTGTAGGTGCTCCATCGTAGGCATTGCCTGTGCCCTTTGGGTTGGTGGCAAGTGTACATCTATAGACAGCCCCGGGAGGGACTCAGGCAGGAATACGCTAAGTGGGTAAACAGAACAGTGTTCTCCCAAACCCGTGTGGATATGCTTTAGTTGTCTGAAGAGCAGCCCCACCCCCATCGTCCTCCCTCTCTGCCCCTGGGAGTCTGTGACAGTCAGGGCCGGCTTGGAGGAGGGAAGTTCTCTGGGTGGGGCCGCAGCCTTCCCGCTACTCTATCCGGAAGGGAGGCTCACGTTCTAGGAATTTCCCCTCGAGCTCTGAAGGCCAAGCTGGCCACCTGCAGAGGGCAGGGGACTGAGTGAGGAGGGAAGCGTAGGATAAGGAGTTGGGGGAAGGGGTCTGGGTCCTGGCCAGGCTTGCACTGGTTGGAAGGTACACAGAGATGGTCGGACTTCAGTGGTACCTACCCTGTGTGCATCCCGGTCCAAAGCCCTTTATGGAGAACAACAGACTTAATTCTCACAATGGCATCTGAGGTAGGCTTGGTTTGCAATCCTCTTTTACAAGGGAAGTGAAGCCCAAATATGGTAAGCAAGTTAACTCCAGAACGCACACTGGTGAAGTACAGGAGCTGGGATTTGAACCCAGGCTGTCTGACTCTGGAGTCCACTAAGAGATCCAAGCAACAAATACCTCCTCATCCAAACCTAAGAATGCTGGCGTGGGCGCTCGTCCTCTTTAGAGTGGTTCCACACAGCTGGGATTGAACAGGGACTAGGTGGAGGGGCAGTAGGGCGCCTTGTTTGTGTTTGACCCCTTCCACGGGTAGCCAGGGTGATCCAGGATGATCCAGGGTGACCCAGCCTCACTGGGTTGTTCCCCTTGCTCATTCCCTGCCCGGTCTCCTTTGTTCTCAAGGACCAGTTGGGGAGGATTGGTGTAAGACAAATGGCTCTGTCCTGTCCTGGGCCCTCTGCTGACCGTGGTGGCCCATGTTGAGAGGGACATGAGTCCTCACCAGCTGTGTGACCTCATTAATTGTTGACTGTCTCATCTAAAAGTGGAAATTGGATCAAGTTTTCGAGTGATTTGTGAGCTTCAAGTTGAAGTGAGAAGTGAGGAGTCTATGTGGAAAGAGAGATGTTCGGACTGAAGGGTTGAGTGACAGGCGCTGCAGAGGGAAGGGAAGGGTGGACAGTGTCAGGGACCACAGAGGGAAGGGGGGATCTGGCCTGCTCCTAGATGCTGGCCTTCTGCTGGTTCTAGGTGACTGGAAGTGGCTTGATAGGACACGGGGAAGCCCACACAGAGGACACACTAGCTCTCCAACAACTTTCCTGTTCTCTCTGTAATGCTCCAGCACCACGTGAGATTCCGTTCCTCACGTTCAGATGCTCTTCATGCTTGGGTGTGTGGGACTGATTCTCGCTTGAGGGGCCAGTATGAGCAGAATGAGGCTTAGGAAGGAGACAGGAAGGAGGATCCTGCTTGGGTCACGTGGGCATGGAGTTTAACACCTGCCTCTTCCAGAGGGCCCTTTTAGTTTCCCTCCAAACTCAACTTCTTTTGTGCCCCAAGTGTCTGGGCCCAGCAGATGAGTGTCCTGTGGCCTGACAGAGTTCCCGATAGGAGATCTCCATAGGCTGAGGGATGGTAGTCAGGGTCTTTCAGCACCCAGCTTGGTCACTGGGCTAGCAGGAGAGCCAACAATAGAGCTAGCTCCAGTTTTAGTGTGCGTTCATGTAGGTGTAGGGTAAAGAGCTGCCTAGGTTGGTAGCCATCCGGCACCCAGCTAATAGTGGCCTATGGAGTCAGTGTGGCGTGAATGGAGCTGGCCCTCATGGGGCACCAGGGTAGGGGTGAGTGGGTAGACACCACAAAGAGCACATCTGGGCTCCAGCTTCCCAGACTCTGGTGGCTGGCTCCCCCTGGTGGTCATGACAGACAGCCCATTTCCCCTCTTGGCCTCTAAACCTGGTAGCTGCAAGGTGAATTCTAGATAGGGCCACTCTATGGCCTCTGGGACCCCCCTGTCCCGCCCCGCCTCGCACGAGCCGCTTACACTCTGTGGAGAGTGATGACTGTGCCTCTTGATAGCCTCTGGCTGCTCTGGAGAGGAGACCTGACCGTTTCTGTATGACCTGTAGCTCACACCCCACCTACATATATGCTCCCGCTGTGGGGCTGCCCCCCCAATAATGCTCTCACTCTTTCCCAGGTGGTGACTTCTGGGGAGTACAATGGCGGTCCAGCTGCTGCGGCAGATGGTGTATCTCCTACTGAGTCTGTTCTTCCTGGCTCAAGGTAGGCTTTCTTGGGGCCCTGGGACTGTCGTGACTGTTAGTTAATGCCTCCATGTCTGTGAGTGGACTCTTTGGGTAAGAGGTGGGTCTGCAGAGCACAGCTTAAGCTGGTTGAGGACACCTTGGGGGAAGCTGAAAGGTACCTCTTCCTTCTGAGATTCAGTCCACAGAACACAGCTCGGGGTGGGGTTCGCAGACTGGGTGTCAGCCTCTCACTCCTGGGCAGATTCTTGGACAGCCCACACTTGCGCAACAGTCAATGGCCGCTATGTTCTCATTAAATAACTTGTATTAAAGTTGGGCTTTTGACTTTGAAATCATTCTTTATTTCCAGTTTTGTTTTTGTTTGAAACCAGTAATGTTTTAGCAGGATAGACACATTGTTATAGATCCTTGAAGTATAGAGGTTTGGAATGTGTGTGAGTCCCGGGTCCTTGCCCGTGTTTGGTCCCATCTATTGCCTCTGCCTCCTCAGGTGCCCTCGGTGGCAGTCCCCGAGAAGACTTCCGCTTCTGTGGCCAGCGGAACCAGACACAACGGAGCTGGCTCCGTTACAGCCAAATTCCGGAGCTGCACATCTCTGTGCGGAACACGGACGAGGCCCTCACGATCCACGCCCCCTTCTCTGCAGCCCCTGAGCTCCCTCGCTCATTCCCAGAGCCCAGAGGGCTTTACCACTTCTGCCTCTGCTGGAGCCACCACACAGGGAGGCTCTACCTGCTCTATGGCAAGACGGATTACTTGCTGAGTAGCGAAGCCTCCAGCCCCCTCTGCTTCCGGAAACAGGAGCAGAGCTCAGAGCAGGGGGTCCCGTTGCTTGCCACCTCTGTCAGCTCCTGGCGGAGCCCCCAGAACACCAGCCTTCCCGGGGCTGCTGTCTTCCGCTTCTCTTTCCACAGTAAGGAACAAATGGATGTAGGATGGGAGGCAAAATGGAAAGCCCATCACGGAGGACCTGGGTTCTGATCGCAGCTATGGTCACCAAGCCTGGGCAGCCCCTGCAGTAGGGAGCCATGAAAGGTGTCTGAGGAGGGGAGGAGTGGGATCCAAGGAGAACTTCTGGAAGCTCTGTAGAAAAGCATAGGTGAGAGTAGGAAGGTGGAGCCCCGCAGTGGCCACACTGGAGAACTACACCAGCCCTGCAGCACCCTGTCTGTCCCTGCTCTGTTCTAAGACCTTTGTGATAGCTATGGCATCTCTTCAGTCATTAGGAGAGTGATTTAGTTACTTTTCATCTCTAAGATCAAGTGTTCTGACAAAAGCAACAGCCAGGGAGAAAGGGTTTATTTTGGTTCCCAGCTCTAGGGCACAGTCCATCATGGTGGGGAAGTCCTGGCGGCAGGTGCTGGAGGCAGCTGGTCATTTGCATCTGTGATCAGAAAGCAGGCTGTGATGGATACAAGCTTCCCTCCTCCTTATCCAGCCCAGGACTTAAGCCTAGGGGATGATGCTGCCCACTTGTAGGGTGGGTCCTCCAATCTTTGTTAACCTGATCTAGATAATCACTCACAGTCATGCCTCAAGGCTTGTGTCCTAGGTGATTCTAGATCCTGTCAGGTAGATAATCAGATTTAACTCTCACGGAGAGCAAGGGATGGAGAGAGTTTATTACTT
Source organism: Microtus oregoni (assembly GCF_018167655.1). NCBI lineage: Eukaryota > Metazoa > Chordata > Mammalia > Rodentia > Cricetidae > Microtus > Microtus oregoni. Next base: position 56,607,496 of record NW_024543063.1, on the reverse strand, counting down.
ACAAGTCTTGGGATGCAGAGCACACATAGAGGTCATAATTACACACACATGAAGGTCAGGACACAGGGAGTGGAGGGGAGGGGGAACACAACTTCACCTGGGAATGTACCGTTAGGAAATGTCAGCATTGGCAGAACCACAGTCCAGCTTCTATTCAAAGTACAAGGGCTGGAGAGTGGTTAAGAGCAGTTGCTGCTTTTGCAGAGGACACAAGTTCAGTTCCCAGCACCTACATTAGGTAGCCCCCAAACATCTGTAATTACAGTTCCAGGATCCCCCACATCCTACTCTGGTCTCTGCAGGAACCCAACATGAACACACATACATGTACTTTTCTCTCTCTTTCTCTCTCTCTCTCTCTCTCTCTCTCTCTCTCTCTCTCACACACACACACACACACACACACACAAATAAGTAAATAAATAAATAAACTGATAATTATTTAATTAGATCATTAAAAAAACAAAGTATGGATAGAAGCAACATGAACTATAGGCATGTTCCATACACCTTTGTGTCAATAGAGAGGAAACTGAGGTACATAGAGCTATACAACTAACAAATTGGGGGTTTGGGGTGTGAATCTAGCAGCTGATGGGTAGGGTCAGGAGAAATTAAGAGGGTCAAAGTTCAGGAAAACAGGGAGATTGGCAGGGAGGCCTGGGGACCGTGTCCTTGTGGGTGAGGGAATGAATGCTTTTTCTGCCTGCCTTTATCATCTGGATCTTCTCAAGCCCCTGATGACACCCAACCTAGAAGGCCCTGGAGACAAAGGCTAGAGGTTGTGAGGTCCCCAGAGCTGGCACAAAGAACCCACATTCTCCCCAAGGAGAATGTGCAGTAGACCCCAGGAGACACAACCTTCCTTCATGTTTCAGTGACCTGTGGTCTCCTCCACCTCTTGCATCCTCGGTTCCTTCTGCAAAGTCAATAAAAGTGTGGAGTACCACATGAGGGTTGCATAGGGTTGTATGCTGGCCATTCTCTAGGTGGCAGCCTCAGGCAGTCTGTTGCCTTCCCAGATGCCCCGCAGGTCTCCCACAATGCATCTGTGGACATGTGTGATCTGAAGAAGGAACTGCAGCAGCTCAGCAGTTTCCTGCAGCATCCTCAGAAGGCCTCCAGGCGGCCCTCGTCAGCGCTCATCAGCCAGTGAGTGTGGATTACTTTCTTAGGGGTTGGTGGGAGATCTGACCTGGGCCCAGGGACTCCTTCCCTGAGGCTGGACCTCCCCATTAGATTCTGCTGGGCTCTCAGCAAAGATAGATATCAGTGCATAGCCAGGCAGTGCCCCGCCTATTCCCCACAAGAGACTCCATCCTGGCGTCTAGCACATTGAATCTCTGAGAGGCTGGGACCAGCTCAGGCATAAGTGGGTCACAGACATGGGCTGAATTCTAGAACAATGTCCCTCGCTGCCACTTCCCCGTCTCCATACCCAGCTGCCTTTCCTTGGTCCCCTCTCTTCTGTTCCTGACTGCCCTGTGTATCTAGATCCCCTGCCCTGGCCCTTTCCTCTGTCACCTACCATGTATTCCTCCCACTCCCATACCAGGCGGTTACAGAGTCTGGAGTCAAAGCTAACCTCTGTGAGCTTCCTGGGAGATACTCTATCCTTTGAGGAGCACCTGGTCAATGCCACAGTGTGGAAGCTGCCACCCACAGCTGGGCTAGAGGATCTGCAAATTCACTCCCAGCAGGAGGTCGGGTGACCCAGGGTAGGGTGGGCTGGAAGGGCAAATGGGAGCATTCCATATTGTATGGTACCCCTTGGCTTGCCCCGAGTCCAGGGACAATCCACAGCCCATGGGAGATCTAGTGTCTGAAGGCCCAGATTGTAAGACTCCATTGAGAGTCTCCTAGCTAGACTCCTGCCACCTGACTCCCAGGCCTCACGTGGCGTTGCCCAGAGCACAGTGTTAAGAAGTAGGGGGGAGGTCGGGGTGGCGGGACCTGGGGCATACGCTGGGCCGGGCACTGATGGTCTTTGCTACGCAGGAGGGGCAGAGTGAGGTCCAGGGGTACTCGGTGCGGCTGCCGCGGGCCCTCTTCCAGCAGACCAGAGGCCGTCGCAGGGATGCCGCCAAGAGGCTCCTGGTAGTAGACTTCAGCAGCCAGGCCTTGTTCCAGGTATGGAGTCTTCCCTGCCTACTCTTTGGGGAACTGATTTTGTACGTCTGACAGAGAGGTGGGGAAGAAGTAGCTAGTCTCTTTCCTCCAGGAGCCAAAGCCTCTCCTATAAAAGCAGAAAGGCCCAAATCTCCCGGGAGAGGTGTAAGAGGCTCTGTGTTCTCACGACAGGACAGTGTGAACGACCCACAAGACTCTGAAAGCAAAGTGCTAGGAGTGATAGAAGTCTGGCAAGAGTGAAAAGCTCCTTAGCTTTTCTTCTCAGGCTTAAACCTCCGACCTGCCCTCCTCACCCCCAACTTCATATATCTGACCTGCCCCCCCCCCAACTTCTTATATCTAGGACAAGAATTCTAGCCAAGTCTTGGGTGAGAAGGTCTTGGGTATTGTTGTACAGAACACCAAAGTTAGCAACCTCTCGGAGCCCGTGGTACTCACCTTCCAGCACCAGCCCCAGCCGGTAAGCATCCCTTCCTGCTCCCATCCCTCCCAACTCACTTGCCCGGAATGGAAAGGTTGCCTGGCTGAGAGCACCCAACAGCCAGGTCCCCGATTGGGGGAGGGAGAGAGCTGCAAGGTGGGCTGTGAAGAGAATGTGAAGGGTGGGCCATAGAAAGAAGGAGAGATAGACTGGAGAGAGTACTAAGATGGGCTATAGAAGGACCATGGGAGGAGGGCAGAGAGAACAGAGGGCAGACTCTAGAGAAAACACGGGGAGTCGACTGCGGAAGGAACTCCGGGGATGAATTATGGAGGGCCCATTCTTCTTGTCCCCACAGAAGAATGTGACTCTGCAGTGTGTGTTCTGGGTTGAAGACCCGACATGTGAGTATGGAGGGGTGTCTGGGAGAGATGGAGATCCCCAGGGATGGGTTTCTGGAGAAGACGGGCTTAGAGGAGGGAGTGATGGAGGCCAGGGCTCTGCTGGGGGAGGAAAACCTTGCAGGAATGGTCCAGTCTGTGTTGAGGGCATGGCGGGGTCTCAAGGACTGGGGTCGATCAGAGTCTCATGCATCCCCCTCAGCAAGCAACCCTGGGAGCTGGAGCAGTGCGGGCTGTGAGACCGTCCGCAGAGACACGCAGACATCCTGCCTGTGCAGCCATCTGACCTACTTTGCGGTTTTGATGGTAGGTGTCTCCTTCGTAACTCCCTTGCATTCTGGCCACAGGTCAAGTTGTGCGCTGTGTTATGTACTTGGAACCCGCTGACTCATTTAATCCCAAATAACCCTCCAAGGTAGCTCCTATCACTATCCTGCCTGGAAGGAGGCTGAGTCACACACCTGAGGCTGCGCAGGTCATTAAGTGCCGGTCCCTAAAGCTCCTGCTTGCTCTTTGTTCTCAAGTGTTGGTGTGTGATGAAAACGCAGATTCCCACCCACAAGCCTGGCCCAGGACACTGCTTCTTATACACCCCAAGATGTACACTAAGATGTGCTCTTTCAGACCCCAGATCTCAGGGGCTTTATTGACCGACTTCATGCTCCCAGAATCCTTTGGTGTGAGAAGCTGGGGAGCTTAACTTTTGGGCCGAACATCATGAAAACCAAGATTCTTCTTGCCTCACAATGTGGTTACATCCTGATAAAACCACTGTGAGGAGAAAATATGTCAAATCAAAAATGTATACTGTGCCTGACACCAGCTCTTCTAAGCACACAGGGTGATCATCTCCTGCCCCAGAGGGCTGAAGCAGCTTCAGTGGCCCTAGGGGATTTCAAAGTCTGAGCTCAGCTTCTCCTGGCAGCTGGTGCTTGATACCATTGTCAATGGACAATCCCCAGCTCAAACTGCCTCAGCTAGGGCTTTGTGTGTTTCAGGCTGGGCCAGAACTCACATCTTGGGTGAGAATTCCTGGTCTTTGAGAGTCAGAGACTGCCTGGGTTGGAAGGGAGTCCCAGAGGCCTCTGGAAGGGCATTTAGGTAGGAGGGGCTTACCAGCCCCCAGCTGATCAGGAAGGGGCACACACTGGCTATTGGCGAGGGGAGCGTGCTGAGACTGCCATTCTGTCCCCGTTTAGGTGTCATCCACGGAGGTAGAAGCCATCCACAAGCACTACCTCACGCTCCTGTCCTACGTGGGCTGTGTCATCTCTGCTCTGGCGTGTGTCTTCACCATTGCCGCCTACCTCTGCTCCAGGTAGGCCAGAGGAAACAGTGTGGTTCTACATCCGTGTAGCCTAGGACCATGCAGGCTTGCTTCACCCAAAGTATGTGTGTTGTTGGGAAGCCATGGACTGACCGCTTCATGCGGCCATCATTGGATACCAACAGTAACAGTCAGTCCAGCTTTAGCACTGAGGATGTGAACAATTAGAACCCAAACTGCGGGGCACACAGGGTAACAAAGACACAACAGTGATGGAAATGGATGACTAGGTGACTTCAGACCGAGTATCCATACGCCATGCACTGTTCAAAGAGGGTGGCAGACTTCTGAGGCCTCACATCGAGGGAGTGAATGAGATTGTCCAATGGTCAGTTAGGTCCTGGGCCTGCCTGGGTGGAGGAGAGACATCCTTGGCTTTGGGTGACCCTCAGCAAGTCTTCAGTTGTCCTGTAGCAGAAGGAGGGGTGGAGCTTGGTACAGGTGTGTCATAATCCGGTGCATCGTGACCAGGTGCACTGCAGCTGTGCACCAAGGCTAGGCATGCCATTCTGAGGACAGGCAGTGGTTGGCTTCATGGAGGCCAGGGTGAGGCACTGAGCACAGGGGCAGGGGCAGAGGCAGGAGGACGAGTGGGAAATGCGGTCTTCCTGTATCAGACACTTTTCCAGCTCTATCTCCCACTATGTCGAGAAGAGGGCAGTCTGAGGTGAACTGGACTAGCTTGGGGCAGCGTAGGATAAAAGAACAAGTTGAGGATGGTTATTGTGGGGCCAGTGTCTGCAACTCTGGAACTCCTTAGAATCCTGGGGTACAGGGATACCTCACTGCTGCTGGTGGGCACGTGTTCACAGCTACTCAGCGCCACACACGACAGACAGCCACGGAGCAGGCATACAAGGCTTTCTGGAAGAGGGGCATAGGGAAGAGGAAAGGAGAGGAGGAAAAGGAAGGAGAACAAAATAGGGCCATACCCCTGGACCTGCCCTGGCCCACCAGCACATGCTTCTTGTAGGAGGAAGTCACGTGACTACACCATCAAAGTGCACATGAACCTGCTGCTGGCTGTCTTCCTGCTGGATGTGAGCTTCCTGCTCAGTGAGCCTGTGGCACTGGCGGGCTCCGAGGCTGCCTGTCGCACCAGCGCCATCTTCCTGCACTTCTCCCTGCTTGCCTGCCTCTCCTGGATGGGCCTTGAGGGCTACAACCTCTACAGACTGGTGGTAGAGGTCTTTGGTACCTATGTTCCTGGCTACCTGCTCAAGCTGAGCATTGTGGGCTGGGGTAAGTGGCAGGGGAGAGGGGACACCAGCACCCACTGTCTTATCCACTGTCCACTGGGCTTCAGGCCAAGCACAGACAGCAGGTTCTGCCCTTCCCTGTTAGGGAGACCAACTGGTTCCTGTACCTGGACTGGGGCCACTTAGGCTAGCAATGACTCCACCCATAGACCCCCCCCCCAAAAAAATCCTATGTGGCAGAGTCTCTATGACTTTGGCATTTGTTCTTGGCTGATGACAATTCACTTTACCTGCGTCTCAGGCTATTCAAGTCATACTGGGACCCAGAGTTTTCTACTATGGGTCACTTTGGACACTGGACAGACCGTGACCTCCCCACACCCCTTGCTGTTCTTCCCATGTCCCTCTCATTCACCTTCTGCGAGGATTCACAAAACCCGAGCTGGCTGTGGCAACCTTGGCTGTGTGAGGGGATTCCCCACCCCCACATGGAACTTTCCATTTCTGCTATCAGAGAGTCAAAGTTGTCCTCCCTGCCAGAGTTCCTGGTGTCCTCTTACTGTCCACCCCCACAGCCCCATCATCCTCTCATCTTCCTTGTTTGACCAGGCTTCAACAGTGGACCACAGACCTTTTCTCCTGGGAGACTCAGGAAGGGATAGGGCAAAGTTGAAAGAGAGCCTACCCATTATGGGAAACCAGAGAGGACCTGCTCAGGTCCTCTGGGAGTAGAGGAAATGGACTCAGAGGGTGGAGCCAGAGCCTCTGCTTACTGCCCACAGGTTTTCCTGTCTTCCTGGTCACTCTGGTGGCGCTGGTGGATGTGAATAACTACGGCCCCATCATCCTGGCTGTGCGCCGGACTCCAGACCGTGTCATCTACCCCTCTATGTGAGTGGCTGTGGCAGGGGCAGGAGGGTGGGCCTGGAGGGAGGAGCAGGGACAGCAGCCTCACCAGGCCATGCTGCCCAGGAGGCTATGAGCTCCAGTGAGCTGGAGCAATGGGCCTGGCAGTGGTCAGAACCCAGGGCTAAGGACCACAGGACGTAAGAGAGGCCAAGACTGTCCCCCAGCACTCAGGTGCCCATGCTGCAGAGCCTAGCCCTTCTCTGGACCTCAGTGGAGAGGTGTTGGGCCACATGGTCACCCATCAGGCTTCCTTGCCACATCCACTGGTTCTGAGGCAGATGGAGGCCTGTGGCCTAGAGGGCATGGATGAGCCCTCCTCCACCCCCCTAACTTACTCCATCTGGCAGCGAACATCCTCAAATTAGACCGGAAGCCAGGCCTCTTGAGTCCCAGGCCTGGAAGGAATGCTTGCCACTGGGTCCATGTAGATGACATTTGCCCCGCTGCACCAGGCCTGGTGGGTTTGCCTCAACCTTGTACTGTCAAGAACATGGTTTCCTTAATACCTGCTTTAAAGCTATCTGACGGGTAACTCGTAGGTGTGTCTTTAAAAATGATGGCTCAGTGGTTAACAGTGCACACTGCTCTTGCATAGGAGCTGAGTTTGGTTCCCAGCACCCACATCAGGCAGCTCACTGACACCTGTAGCTTCAGTTCCAAACGATCTGACCCCTCTGACCTCTGTGCACCAGCACTCCTGTGAACATATCCACATGAAGACACACACACATAATTAAAGATCATAAAATGTTTTTTAAAAACTAATTGAATTTAAAAACAGCACAAAGACAGCAAGGCAGTGGTGTTTGTACATGATGAGCATTTCCAACAGCTAGCCCAGAACCTCCCAGGACCCTGCTGCTGCTCCCCCTTCTAAGCTGAGCCTCCTCTTCCTGAGCTGCCTACTCTTGTCCAGGTGCTGGATCCGGGACTCTCTGGTTAGCTATGTCACCAACCTGGGCCTCTTCAGCCTGGTGTTCCTGTTCAACCTGGCCATGCTGGTCACCATGGTGGTGCAGATCCTGCGACTTCGCCCACACAACCAGAAGTGGCCCCACGTTCTGACCCTGCTGGGCCTCAGCCTGGTCCTCGGTCTTCCCTGGGCCTTGGTCTTCTTTTCCTTTGCTTCTGGTACCTTCCAGCTTGTCATCCTCTACCTCTTCAGCATCATAACTTCCTTCCAAGGTAGGCGTGGTGAGGGCCCCGCCCCTACTCCGTAGCCCTTACCCCTCCAGCTGGTGCTCTCTCCAAAGGTGGAGCAAAGGGAAGAGATGGCCAGGGAACCACAAGTGCTCCCTTCTCTGGGCCTCAGTTTCCTCCTGAGGGTACCCAGGCCACATGCAGGACGAGCCTGTAGTGAGTACTTACTGTGTGGCCGTAGCCCCGTGCTAAGCCCCAGGGTGACAGTATGGTCACCACCGAGGAGACTCAGAGATCAGGAGAGCTATGGTAGACAATGACAAGTGTGGAACCCGGGCTGGCGGGGACAGTGGTCTTGGGTCAGAGTCAGTGGAGTCACTGTGGGATGGAAAGGCATGAGGAAATTTATTCCAAAATAGTGTTGTTAGACATCTCCTTCTTGTCCCCTTGGAGGTACGGGACCCTAAGCTGCTATGTAAGGCCAGCGCTGAACCACTGACATGCCACAGGGTACCGAATCATCACGAGTGACTCCAGGGCCCTGAGTATATGTCTGGGTCCTGCACAGAGGGACTCTGAGAGGGAACCAAGGGCCAGACGTGGCTCTCACTTCCTACTGATGCATATGTCTCCCTGCCCACAGGCTTCCTGATCTTCCTGTGGTACTGGTCCATGCGGTTCCAGGCCCGAGGCGGTCCCTCCCCTCTGAAGAACAACTCGGACAGCGTCAAACTCCCCATCAGCTCCGGCAGCACCTCTTCCAGCCGCATCTAGGCCCCTGCCCCACCTCCCCGTGGGAGGACACACGCATGGCGCCTGTTCACGTTGTCTGTGGCTCGGTTTTGTGCCCAGCCTTTGTTGGGTAGGGGCATCGTAGTAGAGAAGGCCCTAGTCCCTGGAGGGATAGGGCTGTTGTTCTGGTAGGTTGACACCTAGCTGACTTTGGGGACTACTCTGCTCCCAGATCTGGTCCTCAAAGCACACTGCCATGCTGGCTGTGGGGCTGTCCTCACAGCTGTATCAGGCTGGAGCCTCAGGCCTTGTCTTACTGGTCACCTCTGGGCCCAGCTGTGAGACTCGCAGGCCCAAGCCACGGTTAGGGTTAGATTTTGGAGCTTGACACATCCTGAACGGTTGCCCCTGCCTGAGACACAGCTGCCTTGGCTCTTGCCACTCTGTCCCCGTGGTCACCGCACGGCACTCTGCCTCTCTGACTTTTGATCCTGGGGATAACACTGAGGGTGGATGGGCTGTCTGGGAGAAGCTCTGGAGCCAGAACCCCTCAGGAGACAAACACCTCCTGCTACCTGCCCGTCAGCCCTCTTCCTTCCCCAATCCCCTCCTCCTCTGTGGTCCCCTAGCCCTCCACCTGCAGCTTGGGGTCCCAGGTCTATGCTGTGATTTGGGGTAGCTGATGCCTGCTATAAACTTCTATCTGCTGTGGGCCTTGGCCTTTCACCACCTCTGGCTCAGGGAAGGTTCCAGGGCTGGACCAGGCCAACCTGTCTGAGCCTCTCTCCAAGCTGCCTCCCCTTTGCTCACACCTCAGAGGGGCTTCCGCCTCTCCTGAAGCCTCCCTCCGGCAAGAACTGTGGGAAACGGCGCTTTTTTTTTCAACCCAATATTCTGAAGACCAAGACGGCCCTCTCTGGTGACATTGGCAGCTTGATGTTCTCCTGAGGGGTGATCTTCAAATCATTGCAGATGGCTCTGAGGACACTGGACTGCCTGTCGTGAATTCTGTCCCAGTAACACATTTTGGTCCTGTGCCAGGTGGGAAGATCTGGCAGTGGCCCTTGGAAACTTCCACAGTGTCCTGGAGCTTTAGTTATAGTGATGGGGAACCACTTCTCTTGGCTGGGAATCCAGGAGGACTTCCTGTAGGAGGTAGCATTTCATCTTGACCTCAGCCTTCAAAATGAGGAGGATATGCTCTTTGTAAACTCCAATTCGTTTGTCTTTTGATATTAAAGCTCTGTGTAGAGAGTTTGGAAACTGTAGGAGATTGTTGAGAAGAAAAAATAAAAATCGGCTGTTATCTGATGCCATGGCAAAGCAACGCAGTTTGGAGAGATTCCGTCTCGGCTTTGTGTGTGCGTGCGTGTGCGTGTGCCCACACGTGTGCGGCTTTGTGTGTGTGAACACGCGCGCGCGTGCACTTTTTGGGGACACCTTCTCAGGAAAATGGAGAAATGGGCAGCTGGTGTCTGTTGGGGGGTGGTGCTGGGCAGAGGCGTGGCCCCAGTGAACTGGAGACCATGACCATCGGCTGCAGCTGGCTATTGCGATGTGGAGGAGGACCTAGGTAGCCACATAATTTGCCTTTCATGGGGTCGAGACTAGGAAGTAAAAAATCCATCGATCTTAATATCTTGGACATGCAAAACCTTCCTAGCCAAGGAGGTCACTCTTGAGAGTTGAGCCCAGGCATTGACCAGACATGGTATACAGGGACCAGTTGGACCACCAGCCTGAGGCAGGTGGGCTGCAAAAATGAAATGGCTCAGCTTTTCTCCCAACCCTGCTCCTCACATCTCTCCTCCTCGTCATGTGACACATGTTAGACACGTCTCAGGTGTCCCCTTACGTGTGATTGTCCCCATCTGTCTCCAGGTACAAAGATATGAAAATAAAAAGCAGGGTGTGGTGGTGTATACAGTCCCAGTACTTGAGAAGCTGAGGCAGAAGGACTGAGAGTTCAAGACCAGTCTGGGTTATATAGTGAGACCGTGTCAAGAAAGGGAAGGAGGAAGGAAGGTAATTCCTCTGCATTTGAAGTCTGAGATCAGCCAGGATCCACACTCACACCCCACCCCCACCCTTCATGGCTCCAGGGGAAGCTGGGAAGTAAACTAGGCCAGGCACTCTGTAACCAGACAATGCTGCCTCAGAGGATCTAGGTATACAGGTAGTTCTAACACCAAGGCATGAATGTGGCAGCTATGGGGACCTGCAGGGACCTTGGCGTGTGGGAGCCCTTGGTACCATGTCTGTCTCCAATCTTCCTCTACAATTTTGGTAGCCTCTGATTCTACTTGGGGGCTGTTATTTGTTTGGTTGTTTTGAGACAGGGTTGCTCTATGTAGCTCTGGCTGTCCTAGAACTCACGATGTAAACCAGGCTGGCTTCGAACTCAGAGATCCACCTGCCTCTGCCTCTGCCTCTACAAGTGCTGGCATCAAAAGTATCTGCCTCTACTGCCTGGCTTACTTTGGCTCTTATGTCCCCACCTTTGAGGGAAGAATCAACCCTTCCCAAGTCCCTCTGCCTGAGCAGGATCACAGTGCTTGTAGGCCTCTAAGTCTCTGTGAGCCCTATTGACCAACACCCTCTCCCCTCTCACAGGCAGAAAGCACCCCCTAACTTCTTCCCAGGCTAGCTCAGATAAAGGGGTGGGACCCCTAATGGCTTTGAGGGGCTCCTTTGGCCCTGTTGGCCCTTTTTAGGCTGAGCGTAGACAACACACTTTCCCACTAAGACAAGCTAGGGAGCCTCGGAGACACCTTTCTGTTTGTGATACAACCAGGGTAGCCCAGGTGATGCCGGCTGGCCTGGCAGAGGGCTTGAGGCCTTGCTGACTAGAAAACATTGGGATAAGCTGAGGAGGGAGGTAGTAGAAGGGGACATTACAGTTATGTTAGTCCTGAAATGCGGGAACCCCGGGGCTCTTGAAGGGACGCTAGGCCAGTCCCTGGTCTCATGGGGGTCTTTCGCCTGGCCCTTCCACCCCCCTGGCTGCTCCTGTCTGGCCTTCCAGGAACACTTGACACCATGCCATTGTCTGTGGATCACTTGGCCTTTTCTGTTGGGAGCAGTGAGACCCCAGATCCTGAATTTCTTGTAAACAACTTGTTTTCCCCTGATCTGAGTGCCTACAGCTGCTCTGAGCACGAGATCTTCAGGAGTTCCTGATGGCAGAAGAGTGGTTTCTAGTGGGTTTGGCTGGGGCGTGGCTATCTCTATATAATCTGCCCCTGAACACAATAAAGGGGGCATTCTTGGGGAATTCAAGGATGACCCATGTCGCTGTCTCTCTGTCTGTGTGTGTTTGTGTATTTTAACCTCCAGCCCCTTGCCCGAAGCTCGGGAACTGGGTGCCAGCGCACAGAGCGCAGACAAGGGGGAGTGGTGCGCGGCACTTTTCAGGAACCCATGGAGCCAGCATGGGTTCTAGGGTGGCCCCCAGGACGCTAGGACCCAGCATCTCACACATCCTTGCCCTTGCCTGTTGCTAGGAGGGAGGCCAGAAGCAGCCAGAGGAGGCTGGCTGGAGGAGGGGCAGGCCCGGTGGCTCTTCTCTTCCTGTCAGAGGAAGCTCAGGACACAGGAACTTCTGGATTCTGACCTGGGAATCCAGGCTATATCCCCCACCCACCTTTTACCAGAACAAGAGTGACCCATCATCCCTTCTCACACCCCCTCAGGTCGAAAGGGCCTAGCAGGGGACGTGTGGAAGAAAGGGGAGACAGAGGACAGCTACAGAGTAACAGCTCCCCCAGAAAGACCCCAGAGCGGAGCAGAGCTAGGGTCAGATCTGAGAGGGGTGCTAGTGAAGAGGGTCTTCTGTCCAACTGAGTGGCTGTGACAACACCGAGGGCCTGGCCTTACCCATGACTTCCTTGGGGTCACCCCTTCGCTAAGCACGTGTTGTGTACGTGCGTAAGTGCGTGTGTATGTATGTGAGTCCCTTTCTTCCTGCCTGGACCACCAGTGAGCAGCTTGGGGAGGGTGAGTAACCTTGCAGCACTCATTACCGTCACACGCTAGTTCTGGCCAACCCCACACACGTCATGTGTCCTGCCCAAGCCTTGTGAGGGGGGCCAACCAGCAGACAGATAGTGCAGGGTCTCCAGGCCAGGCAGTAGCCATGACAGCTATGTCAGGATGATCACTTCCCCCAGACCCTGGCCACCTCCATAGGGCCCGCACCCCTGTTCCTGAAGCCAGGACACCAGTTTATTCTCCCTGTTATCCTGCCTTGTGGGAGAGGCTCGAGGCCCACAGTATCAACTCCCTTCTCCTCTCGGGCCCAGCAGGTTAGGTTCGCACTTGGTCTTATTCATATGACTTCCGAGTCTTTGGCCTCACAGGTGTACTTGGCCAGTTACAGGTCTCGTCAAATCCAGACACTGACACTCAGCTTGTGCACAAGCTGTCCGCCACTTGGTCCCTCTCACAGGCACGGGAAGGACTCGTGACTTGAGATGCGTGGAGTTGCTCTGCGGAGGAGATGCATAATCAGTTAACCAACACTGGCATGAGATGGTAATCCGCTCTGAGAAGTGATGGTCGTTGTCCCCAAGCTGGCCACTGCTGGACCAGGTAGGAAGAAGGGAAGTCATATACATGCATGCACACTTACGCGCATACAGAGGCGGAAATGAGCTTCCCACACCCTTGCTAGGGAAATGGGGAAGGTGTGCAAGACTCCAAGCCTACTCAGGGCAGAGACACCTGTGGCTGCTGGACTCCAGCTCCGCAGTGCCCACTGGCAAGGTGGTGGGAGTTGAGCCCAGTTCCATCTCCAGGTGATCTCAGGACCATGTGGGTCACAGAGCACTTCCTAGTTCCCCACAGCCACTTTTCACAACCCCACCGATGGCGCCATTCATTGGGCAGGAAGAACAAGAAAGAAGAAACAGGAAACAGTGACCGCACGTCAGGCAGGAGGAAGGCCAGTGGACAGACCTTGCGACTAGGAGGCCACACAGCCACCGGATTCTGCTGAACACTAATGGCAACAGCCAGGAGCCTGGGCCTCCTGCTCTTTCTGCTACTGGGTTCAGGTGAGCACACGTGGTTCCTCTAGCCTTCCTGCAAAGGCTGCAAGATGCCGTGCCGCGAAGGACCCCGGGGAGCATGGGGAGAGATCCAGGGACTCAGTCAGGCTGGGGAAGTGAGGAATGAGAGTGACCACCTCATCATCTCTTTCGTCCTGTTGGGTCATTCTGTCCTGATAAGTCCGGTCATGCTGGGTCTCAGCTCCCTCTGTCATTCCATAGCGTGTTGAGGGTGGGGTGGAAAGATAAATGTCCATCCATCCCCGCTGGGCTAGAACCTGGTTCTAGGACATGGTGGGCCAAACGAGCTATTCAGTAGCCTCTGGGTTCCAGAAAGAGGTGTTGGGGCCTCTGGAATCTGAGCCTGGAAGGGTGAGCAAGTGCTCTGCCCCCATAGTCCACCCATCACAGGCTCCCCCTCCCTGTCAGTGCTGCTCAGTGTCATCAGTGATCGGAGCTGACACCCAGGCCACTCCCGTCACACTCATTTCTGCTTAATATACCAACATGGGTTCCTGGTCATGCTCTACCCCAGGGCAGCCAGCTCCCACCCTTACCTCCGCAGGCGGCTCCACGTCCTTGGCTGCCAGTGCTGACTCTGTGGAGTGGTGTGGTGAGTGCTCCTGTCTCTGTGCCCTGTCTGCCTTTGTTTCCTCCAACTTTGACAAGTATCCTCGGGGTCCACTCCTCTGCATGTCTGTCACCTGTGGACTTGTGACTGGCCACATGGGTCAGCATCTTTTGGTTTTAAAAAAAAAATCTCTTTTCTTTAGATGTTAGGAGAATTGGTAAAGGACAGAGTTCAATGTCTGGCTCAAAAGTGGGCAGATACTGTGAGACATGCTTACACCTGGGAGGTAGGTGCAGAAGGATCAGGTGTTTGAGTTCAGCCTCAGCTGTACAACATTTCTGAAGCTAACCTGGGCTATTGGAGGCTCCAGATACAAAAATAGATAGAAAATGACAGAGTTGTCTTTGCCATGGCCGGAGCGCATCCTGGGGCAGAGCAGGCTGCCAGGCAACCCTGGGAAGGCCAGCAAGGCTTTTCCAAGTGGTGATGTGGATCTAATGGTGGCAGGGATGCTCAGGACTGGGTGATGTCAGTCATCTGAGTGACATAGGAGTTGGCAGCTTCATATAGGACGTTGGATTCTGCCCTTTGCGGTGCATCGGATGACATATTCCATTTACCCCCCAAGTCCCTTTACTCACACACTCGAGAAGCATGTGTGGTGCTAAAAGGGGCGCACAAAAGTGGTAGCTGCTTGCTTGACACCCGGAGCCTGAAGCGAGAGGAATGGGCTGCGGCTGTAGAAGGGAAAGGTGCCAGTGACGAGTGGAGGGTCTCGAGTGTGAACACGTGTTTTCTGAAGGGAAACTGATAGAGACTAGCAACAGTCATTTCTGCATTTGTTTTGGGAGACAAGGTTTCCCGCATGCTAAGTGGCTTGCCTAGTGAGCCCCGCCCCTGCCCACACTCACTTCTCTGGACACTAGGACTGACCCATTGTACATACCAGACAGACGCTCTCCTGCGCCACACTCCAACCCCGCGTGGTGAAATTCTGATGCAGAGTCCTGTGATACGAGCCTTTCCTGAAGTGTTTGCAGAAGCTAATAAAAGATAGAGACAATGGGTGATATACACACACATGCACAAGCACACACACACACATGCACACACGCACACGTGCGTGCGCGCACACACAAGTCCAAATGCACACGCACACTCTCTCACACACACACCAATTTTACTTCAATTAAAAGTCACTTCGTAAGGTGGTGGCACACACCTTTAAACCCAGCATGCAGGAGGCAGAGACAGGCAGATCTCTGAGTTAAAGGCCAACCTGGTCTACAGAGCAAGTTCCAGGACAGTCTCCAAAGTGACACAGAGAAACCATGTTGGCTCTCTGTGAGTTTGTGATCAGCCTTGTCTACATAGTGAGTCCCAGGACAGCCCAGGATATGTAAAAAGACTGATTCTGTCTCAGAAAAAAAAAAAAACAAAAACACACCACATCGTCCTACATAAGATGGGCTGTGTGCCCAGGTGTATAATCTGTTTCCATCTGAAACAAAAGGGGTGAGAAGATCAAGCCTCAGAGAGATTGAGTAACTTTCCTGAGGACAAACAGCCAGGCTGTGACAGGAAGCCTCTGGGCTCCGCCGCACAGGGCTCTAAGTAGAAGTCACAGAAGCTGGTCTGTCTTGCTCTGTCTCATCTTAGAGTAGCTTCCACCTGCTGACTGCTCCAGCCCCTCTGTTGTCCCCTCCCTGCACCTGGGCCTGATGCAGCCCCTACCTACCCAGGCAAAGCTGGGAGGCTAAGGTCAAGCAAGACTTGTGAGTTAGAGCCGGCCGCAGTTGCCAGGCCTGGGAGGATCCAATGGAGCAATGCAGGGAACCAGGCAGGCTCTGCAGAGGAGACATTCGAGGGTGACAGGACTGGCAGAGAAAGCTCTTCGGGGTGCACTGCATGGAAAGCCTTTGTCTAGAGAATCACGTGCCATGCTTTCCCCCAGTCACCACACCAGCCCCGTGAGGTAGGAGTGGCTCTTGGGAGTTGGGGAGGGTGGAGCCTGCTGGGAGGGCAGCTAGCCGATTGACAGATGCAGCTACCTACCTAGTCCACTGCCCCTCCGCTACCTGCCCCTTGTCGCTCTGTTTCCTCCATTAGTAAAAGGCGAAAGATTTATACGATCTGAAGAGCATCCAGAGTATGTTGAGACCACCGAAGAGTCAAGGAACGTTTGCCTGCTCAAGGGGAACCATGAGTATGACAACTTTGACTTGAATGACATTGCTGAGTGCTTCACCACGTGTGGGCCGCCAGAGAACATCTCCTGTGATGTGGGGAAGTTGCAGAGGTGAGGGGAGAGGGGTCTGGGAGGAATGGGAAGAGTGGTCTGTTGGGAAGCCATAAGGTCATAAGCCCCCAGGGCCCTGGAACACACTGCTCCCTTCTTCACCCTGGCGTGTTCTCACTGACCTGGCTCCACCCAGGTAATCAGAGTCCCTACTGACTAGGGCAATGGTTCTCAACCTGTAGGTCATGAACCTTTTTGGGGGGCCAAAGGACCCTTTTCACAAGGGTGGTCTAATACCAACAGAAAACACAGATATTTACATTACAATTCATAACAGCAGCAAAATTACAGTTATGAAATAGCAATGAAAACAATGGTGGCGGGGCGGGGGTCACCATAACATGAGGAACTGTATTAAAGGGTCGCAGCATTGGGACGGCTGAGAACCACTGGACGACTGGATGCAGAGACAATTATCCTATCTCTGCCTTGGGAACAGTGGAGGGACAAAAAGGGACACACATAGTGATGACTTCAGAGTATGGCCAGTCAGAAGTGTGGACAGGGAGCCAGTTTAGCACAGAAGAGGAAGTCTGCTAAGGCCTTCTCTGGGAGGCAGTCTGGGAAAGGGATTTGAGAAGTGTGGAAAAGTTTTCCAGTGGACCCACACGATGGTGGGTGATAGGACTGCGTAGCTCCATAGTGCTGGGGACGGCCAACAAGGCTTGAATCGTGAGACTGCAAAGACGTTCAGGGGACAGAGGCGACAGTGTCAAGATGGGACGGGTGGGGGATAGAACTGGAAATATAAACAAGGAGTCAGGTGTGAAGGACCGTTATGGGAAATAGCATAGTTGAAGTTAAGAAGGGTTTGGTCAGCTCTGCGTTCTAGACTGATTGCTTGGACTTCAGGGCAGGATCCAAGGATGGTGTCATAGGCGGAGGTGAGACGGGATAGGGTGTAATTCTACAGGCTCCATGGGGCTGCTCAGGAAAGATGGCCCCGGGGAGGCCAGAGATGGGCTTCATAAGACCAAGGGAGCTGGTTAGATGGGGTGGGGGAAGGGAAGCCTCCAGGTGCTGTCCCTGATGGAGCCATTGCCAGAATAACTCTGTCCTCTAGGCAAAACTCACCCAGGTGCTGTCCCGGCTGGAGCCATTGCCAAGAGTAGCTCTTTCCTCTAGGTAAAGGGACCCAAAACTCATCAGGGAATGCTACCAAAGTGCCAGCTTACAGCCAGGACTCAGGAAACGGTCGTCGAAGGGTTGAATGAAAACCTTTGCCCGAACCTGGCTTAATTAAGACCCAGGTTCAGGTCGGCAGTCAGTCTTTCAGTGGCCTGAAAACATTCCCAGCCCCGCCTGCCGCTACTCAGGCAGCTTCTTAGACACCTTAGGGCCTGAATAAATACCTTGGAGAGAGCGAGTGCCGCAGCGACTGAGTTGGTTCCCACTACATCCCTTGAGTTTGCCCTTTTATCTTCATAACACTGTCTACAGTTACTTTTCCTATCCCTGAAACAAGATACCTTGCAGGAGCAAGCTAAGGGGAAGGCTGGTTCACAGTAGAGGGTGCTGTCCATGGCGGGGAGGGCACGGTGGATGGAGAGGCTCTGTCCATGGAGGCAGAGGCTTCCAGCATGATTGCTCACACATGCCTTGTCAGGGAGGGGCACGGGAAGCAGAGGCCAATAGGAAGCGGGCCTTGCTTGTATTCTTCAAGGCCTGTCCCCTGTGTTCTACATCCACCATCTAGGCCCAACCTCCCAAACAGCACCACCAGAGGAGGTCAAAGTGTTCCCACGCAGGAACCTGTGGGACGTTTGACATCCAGACTAAAAAGAGCTCTGAAGTAGGTCCTGTTATCAACCCATTTCTCAGAGAACTGAGTGGGGTTCTGGGCAGTCAAAGAACTTGCCTATGATTGCGCAGCGGGTAAGAGGTCAAACTGACAGAAGCTGAATATGTGACAAGCTGGACCAGTCTGCCAGTGCTCACGTGTCATCTAGGTTACCTGTAAAATGGGATTCAGAGGATGACAGCAGAGGTTAAACACACACACCTGAGCGCTGGGGTTTCCGCCATCGTCCACACGGCCACATTGCCGCGTTCTCAAGGCCTTGCTTCGGACTTCTCAGGCTTCCTCACAATGTCACTGACGATTGATTGCGTGAATAATTCATGGGGGAGTATTAGCAGACAGCAGGAGCTCAATAAATGTTAGTGTGCTTTATTTTAAAGGCTCTTCTGATTATAAAAATAATATATGCTGGGTGTGGTGGCCATTAATCTTAGCACTTGGGAGTCAGAGCAGGCAGAGCTTTGAGTTCAAGGCCAGCCTATTCTACATACTGAGTTCTAGGACATCCAGGGCTACACAGAGAGACACTGTCTCGGCAAACAAAAGAAACTACAAAAAGTAACACATATTCATTGAAAATCAGCTACAGAAAGGAGGTGAAATTCCCCCTAACCCATGAACCAGTGATGGCTATTGTCTTCATTTGGGTGTGTTTCCTTTTTCAGCCTCTTACATGACATGTAACTTACTCCTTATTTCTTTGTGGGTGACTCAAGCTTTTAAGCATTTGTAGTTGTGTATTGTAGTGAACTTGTATTCCTAGGCATGGCGCTAGTGATTCGGGGGAGAGGCACAGGGTTAACTCCAGAAGAAGCTACTGAGTGGTCAGATCAAATCTCGCTCCACAGGTTGTGTCATTGCGGTTGCCCCATAGCAGTGCGAACTCTTGGTATTCTTTGCTTTTCCCTTTAGTCATCCTTACAGTTCCTAGTGTACCTCACAGAGACTGTAATGACATTTTCCTGATAACTGACACTTAACACCTTGCCTTGTTCCTCTTGAATCTTGACATCTCTGTGTGCTTGTTGGTCTATAGAGCTGTCTGGATTTTCCATAGTGATTTGGGGATCCTTTGGATATTCTGCATGTGTCTCTGTGAATACGCACACTGAGAGTATTCTTTCTCTTCACGACTTCCTGTTCACTTTCTCAGCACTGTCTTTGACTGCTGCTAAGGTTTTTAATTTTAGTTCCTATAATTGATCAGATCTTTAGGTTTGCTTTAAGTGTTATTATTGTGTGTGTGTGTGCATGTGCATGCATGCGTGTGTGTGTATATAATGTTAGGGAACTAGCATGCCACAGCATATGTGTGGAGTCAATTGCCTCCTTCCACCTCCCACGTGGGTTCAGGGATTGATGAGAAACATCTTTGCTCCCTTGAGCCATCTCACAAGCCCTATTGCCTTTTTTTTATTTGCAGAGAAAATGGGTATTTAGTGAATTACAAAAGGAAAGGAGAAAGGGGAGAAGGGGGAAGAACAGAGAGAGAGAAACGGGGGGGGGGGGGTGATGGAGAAGAGAAGCCACGACAGCAGCTACCTCTTCAGGAGAGAGACAGAAAAGGAAGGCACCCCATTGCCTTTTTAAAGAATTTCTTTTCAAAACCAGGCAGATGGGACTAATGGAGCGCCTTTAATCCCAGAACTCAGGAGAAATCAGAAGGCTAAAGAGATCAAGTCCAACCTCAGATACACGATGAATTTGAGGCCAACCTGAGCTACATAAGGCCAGATCTTGTCAAAGACAAAAAGAAAAGAAACAAACAAAAATAATTTATCTACACTAAGATCGCAAAAATGGCCCCCTTCTGGTTTCTTCAAAAGTTTTATTGCTTCCTTGCTCACATGTCTTAGCTCTGGTGAGAAAAGAGCCAACTGCTCGGTTCCTCGGAGCTTTCCACTTGGCTGGCAGAGACAGCAGTGTTGGGAGAAAAAGCTACTTATTTGGGGCCTTTGAGTCTCAGGTTTGTTTCTCTTCTCTCACACACCTCCCTGAGACCTCCTGATGCCTTGCTGTGGCTCCAGAGCTCTGAGCCTGTCTGAGGCAGGGCCTGATCTCACTGCTGCCATAGTCAGCGCCGAGGCAACTTTCTTCCCCTGGGTTTGTTGGTCCTGGTGACATAAAGGGAGCCAAACAGCATTTAGGAATGGCTTCCTTCCCTTAGCGTGCTCTTTTGGTTCATCCCTGCCCTGGCCAGTCAGGTGACCCATGGTGTTTTGTGGCCTGCGGTGACCTCTATTCATCAGGAACTCAAACTCACAGTAGAATGATCTTAGGAAGAACAGATGTCCTAGGACAAGAGAGGCCTCATGTTCACAATTTTATACAGGATGTCACCTCGAGGTCGTCACTGTCCTAGACTTTATCCATGATGTCACCTCGAGGTCGTCACTGTCCTAGACTTTATACAGATGTCACCCCAAGGCTGTCACTGTCCTAGACTTTATACAGGATGTCACCTCAAGGTCGTCACTGCCCTAGACTTTATACAGATGTCACCCCGAGGTCATCACTGTTCTAGACTTTATCCATGATGTCACCCCAAGGTTGTCACTGTCCTAGCTGCCATTTACAGGGTGCCACAGCCATTGTTGCATGACTTTGCTTCTCCATGCATTTTTAGGAGAATAAACAACTCTTTCTGATCCCGAAGCAGAAGTCCAACGCCATGCTTCTTTAAAAATAGATAGGTTCTAATAATAATTATTCTTTTAATGCATAAAGTTTAGCACTAGAGAGGGTGGCTCAGCAGTTAAGAGTGCTTGCTGCTCTTGCATGTGACCCAGGTTCAATTCCCTGCACCAGACTGCTCACAACCACCTGTAACTCCTGCAGCAGGGGGTCCAACACTCTCTTTTGGCCTCTTCCAGTGCCTTTCCTGAGTGTGGTAGAATTTGCATGACTACACACATCTGTCAACCCCACCCTCAGAAAGCTGACAAAAATTTCAGTCTCACAGAAGGCCTGTCATGCTCCCTCCAAACATGGAGGATGTTAGTAACGGTGGCAACCATGGCGGGGTGGTTAATTTTTCTTAACATTTATTTTCAGTTATTTTTAGATTTTTTTTTAATTTTATGAGCATGAGTGTTTTGCCTGAATGTGTGCATGTACACCATGAACATGCGGTGCCTGTGGAGGTCAGAAGAGGGAGTCCAATGCCTTGGAACAGGAGATACGAATGGTTGTGAGCCCCCATGGGAGCCGCTGTGTATGTGTGACTTCTGTAAGAGCAATGGGTGCTTTTAGCTGCTGAGCCATCTCTTCAGTCCTTGATGGTGAGTCTTGATTGTCAGCTTATTTGTGTTGAGCAACTGGATGACAGAACTACCTCTGATTGTGTCTGAACTCCTTTCAGAGATAATAGAATTGTGAGGGCTCTGAGCTAGCTCATGAATTTAAACTTGGAACAAACCGCTGGGGTGGGAGAGTGGAACTGGGAAGGTGCTGCCTAGCTGGGGCATCCTTTGAAAGGTACCTCTTGGCCCTGTCTGTCTGTTTCCCATATGCTCTGCTTCCCAGCAGCAATGAGGTGAGCAGCCTCTTCCTTACCTCACATGGTTTTCCGCCTCACCGAAACAGGGAAACAATAAAGACACTCACCTGGGGGCTGAGCCCTCTGAAGTCATAAGTCAAAATAAGTGACTCCTCCCTTAAAACCGTGTCTTTCAGGCAACACACTGATAGCAACAGTGCCCTTGTGGTCACTGTTCTATAGTCCAGAGCTTTTTCAAGTTTACCTGTTTTCACATAACACATCATTTCCCCCTTATCAACACGCCTGTGCCATGTGAGCCCTCTTGCTCTCTCTTTTCCTCCACCACACCTCCATGCTTCCTTAATAGAGTCTTTAGAGGCTGGAGAGATGGCTCAGAGGTTAAGAGCACTAGCTATTCTTCCAGAGGTCCTGAGTTCAATTCCCAGCAACCATATGGTGGTTCACAACCATCTTTAGTGAGATCTGGTGCCCTCTTCTGGCCTGCAGGCATATATGCACAGAGAACACTATACATAACAAATAAATAAAGCTTTAAAAAATATAGAGTCTTTAGCCCAGGTTGACCTCATACTCACCATATAACCAAAGATAACCTTGCCCTTCTGATCATCTTACCTCTATCTTCTATGTATTGGGATTGCAGGCATGTGCCACCACACCGGGTTAACGCTTCCGGCATGCTACAGTTTATTTTCTTTTTGTTTGTTGTTTTTTGGTTTCTTTTTTTTTTTTTCGAGACAGGGTTTCTCTGTAGCTTGGGAGCCTATCCTGGAACTAGCTCTTGTAGACCAGGCTGGCCTCAAACTCGCAGAGATCTGCCTGCCTCTGCCTCCCAAGTGCTGGGATCAAAGGCGTGTGGCACTACCACCAGACTACATTTTATTTGCTTTTAAATTTGGTTGTATTATCTCTTTTTCAGCAGTGAGTATGTGTGTGGGGGGAGGGTCAGGGTCTCTTATAGCCCAAGCTTCAAACTGACTAAGGATGACCTGGAACTCCTGATCCTTCTGCTTCCGCCTCCCAGGAGCTGGTGTCACAGGACTGGGCCACCTCAGTTTGGCATCCTGATGTGGATGCAGTGGATAACAACACACATACTGTTCACCACTAGAGTTCAGTATTAGGATATTTATACAGTGTGTGAGGCCATTGCTGCGGTCACTCTCGATGCTTGTCTGCAGCCTGCTGCTGCTCCTGCCCCACCACCATCGGTCCAGCCAGCCTTCTCCTCCTCAGGACCACCTCTGGGCATCTTGTATAAAGGGAACTCTTTCAAGTGACCCTTCCTTCCTTTAGTGCAGTGAGCCTCATCCATATTTTATGGTCTTTATTTTAGTTTGATTACCCATGCAAATATATTACATTCTGTTGTCCATTTACCAATTGATGGGCATTTGAACTGGTGCCAGTTCTTGATTGGTCTGAATATTGTTCCTATGAATATTTTAATCCAAGTCCTGAGGCCATATGTTGTCATTTGTTGGAAGATCTATGCCTGGGAACAGAATTGCTGGAATATATACTGAATATATGTTGTGCTCCATAAAAGACTGCCAAACTGTCTCCCAAAGTGATTGTGCCATTTGCTTCCTGTCAGCAGTGTAGAAGGCCCTCATGTGGTTCTGGCCACTCAACATCTTTGCATGAGCTCATTGGTCATTTAAATAGTTTCCTCTGTTAAATGTCTCTCTCTCTCTCTCTCTCTCTCTCTCTCTCTCCCTCCCTCCCTCCCTCTCTCCCCCCTCCCTCCCTCTCCCTCTCCCTTCCTCCTTCTTGTTTCATTGTTAGAAATTCTAGAAGGTCACTCTCTGACAGAGAGTTGTCACCACAACGTATTGTATCTGTATGGTTCGTATAGGATGTGAGGGTCGGGGAGATCAGTCAAGTGCTTGTTTCGATCTGTCCTCTTGGGGAAGAGGTCATCAGAACTAGCTTACCATGAAGCAGATGTCTGGCTTGAACCCATTAGAAAGACTGGAGGAGGGGGTGGGGTGTGGGTGTGGAGACTGCTTCTGAACGGGAACGTTCCGCTTACATTCTAGATGATTGGGAGCTCCAGTGTTGTGGTGCGCATCTATAATCCAAGTCTCAGGAGGTGGAGGAAGGTGGGCTGTGAACTTGAAGTCATTCTGGGACTGTCTCACAGAAGTGAGGTGGCACTAAAGGAACATAAAATAATGAGAAGTCACTGTACCCAAGAACCACTCTGGGGAATCTTCCTTAGGACAGTGAAGTGTGCTGTTTTGCAAAGCTGAGGAAGGTCTAAGTATATAAGGTAGGAACGTATAGAAACATATATTCAATTCACTATTTACCACTTTTTGTGGCAACAAAAATGTCAATTCTTCTACAATTTCTTATTTTATTTGGTACTAATGAAAGCCAACCCTTCCCTGACTATTAAAGGTAAATCAAAGCAGGATAATATACTCTGCTCCATGGATTCCACAGCCTCATCTCTATGATTCTGGTCCAATGGTTTTCTTATGCTATCTCCATCCAATGATACTTGCATATTTTTGCATGGTTTACTTTTATATTCTGCAATCTATTCTCTGTTATCTCTATAGGGTCCTTTCTCTTTGATAACAATGGCTATTCAAAAACGGTGACAAAGATTGGGGTGTAGTTTAGAGCACTTGTCTAGCATGCCTGAGATCTCATGTTTCATCCCTACTACACACATACACACACACACACACACACAGAGAGAGAGAGAGAGAGAGAGAGAGAGAGAGAGAGAGAGGAGGAGAGGAGAGAGAGAGGAGAGAGAGAGAGGTAAGAGAAGGGGAAGAGAGAAGAGAAAAGGGGGAATAGAAAGAAGAGAGGAGGAGAGGAGAGGAGAGGAGAGGAGAGGAGAGGAGAGGAGAGGAGAGGAGAGGAGAGGAGAGGAGAGGAGAGGAGAGGGGAAAGAGGGAGAATGTCTTTTGTCTCCATGGCCTCAGTCTGGGTGTATCTTCCTCTAGCCTCTTGCCTCCTATCACTACCTCAGCCCTACCTGTTCAGAGTTTCTTGGAAAGGGGAATAGTGAATAGAGGATTGGAGAGAGGTCAGTAAGGTGTGGTGTACAAACATGAAGACCCGAGTTCTGATCTCCAGGACTACATTTTTAAGAAGTGGGTGGGGGAAGTGCTAGAGAAGTGGCTTAGCAGGTTAAAGCTCTTGACACACAAGCTGGACAACCTGACATCAATTCCCAGGACCCACAGAGTAGAATGAGAGAACCAATCCCTGCAAGTTGTCCTCTGACCTCCAGATGCAAAGTGTGGCACGCAGTGTCACTCACATAATAAACAAATAAAGGTAATTTTAGAAGATTTTAACCAGGCAGTGGTGGTGATGCGTGCCTTTAATCTCAGCACTCAGGAGGCAGACACAGGTGGATCTCTGTGAGTTCTAGGCCAGCCTGGTCTACGAGAGCTTAGTTCCAGGACAGCTAAGGCTGTTACACAGAGAAACTTTGTCTCTAAAAACCAAAAAAGAAAGAAAGAAAGGAAAGAAAGAAAGAAAGAAAGAAAGAAAGAAAGAAAGAAAGAAAGAAAGAAAGAGGCTTGTGATCCCAACACTAGGAAGACAATAAGAAGGCAACAATTTGGGCCCAGGCTAGGGAAAGAGACCCAAGCACAGAGAAGGTTCTAAATTTCAGCACCACGGAGAGTGACACCAGCCCTTTTTCTACAGAATGAGAGACAGCAGCCTTTGTGTTGTCTCTTCTACCCTCTGCTCCCAGGCAGTCAAGTCCCATGTGGCCCAGTTTTCTTCCTCTCTTTTTCCCCTCCCTCCCTCCCTTCCTTCCTCCCTCCCTCCTTCCTTCCTTCCTTCCCTCCCTCCTTTCTTTCTGTTTCTTCCTTTCCTTCTTTCTTTCTAGTTTGAAGTCTATTTTGTTCGATATTAGGATAGCTACACCAGCTTGTTTCTTAGGTCCATTTGATTTTTTAAAAAAATCCCATCCCTTTACTCTGAGGTGATGTCTGTCTTTGAGGTTGAGTTGTGCTTCAGGTATACAGCAGAAGAATGGATTCTGTTTCCATATCCAATCTGTTAGCCTGTGCCTTTTTATAGGTGATTGCCAGGGATTGCTAGCTCCTGTTATTTTAGTTTTTGTTGTTGGTGATGTTATTGTGTGTTTTTTTTTCCTTCTTTGGGATTTGCTGCTGTGAGATCATCTATTACCTGTGTTTTTGTGGATGTAGCCACTTCCTTGGGTTGGAGTTTTCCTTATAGTACTTTGTGTAAGGCTGGGTTTGTGGCTAGTTATTGGTTAAATCTGGTTCTGTCATGGAATATCTTGTTTTGTCCATTTATGGTGATTGAAAGTTTTGTTGGGTATATTAGTCTGGGCTGGCATTCATGGTCTCTTAATGTCTGCGTAATGATTGACCAGGACCTTCTGGCTTTCATTGTTTCCATTGAGAAGTCAGAGGTAATTCTTACAGGTTTGCCTTTATATGTTACTTGGCCTCTTTCTTTTGCAACTTTTAATATTCTTTCTTTATTCTCTATGTTTAGTGTTTTGATTATTATGTGGTGAGGGGACTTTTTTTGATCCAGTCTATTTGATGTTCGGTAAGCTTCTTGTATCTTCATATGCATATCTTTCTTTAGGTTGGGAACGTTTTCTTCTATGATTTTGTTGAATATATTTTCCGTGCTTATGAGTTGAACTTCTTTTCCTTCTTCTATCCCTATTATTCTTAGGTTTCATCCTTACATGGTATCCCATATTTCCTGAATATTTTGTGTTAAGCTTTTGTTAGATTTAATGTTTTCTTTGACAGATGAGTCTATTTCCTCTGTTGTATCTTCAGCGCTTGAGATTCTCTCTCCCATCTCTTGTATTCTGCTGTTTATGCTTGCATTTGTGGTTCCTGATCATTTTCTCATAAATTCCATTTCTATCATTCCCTCCATTTGTGTTTTCTTTATTGTCTCTATTTCAGTTTTCATGTCTTGAATAGTTTTCTTCATCTATCTGATTGCTTTTTCTTGGTTTTCTTTAAGGGATTTGTTGATTTCTTCCAATTTTTGTTTGTCTTTTCCTCCGTTTCTTTGAGGGAATTTTTTATTTCCTCTTTAATGGCCTCAAATATTCTCCTAAAGTTATTTTTTAGGTCATTTGCTTCTGCTTCATTTATATTTAGTTCAAGTCTTGCTGTTGTAGGTCCACTAGTTTTTATTGGTGTCATATTGCTCTTTGTGGTATTGAGTGAGTTCTTACCTTGTCTACCCATCTTTTTCTCTGAATGGTATAGTTGAAGCTGTGTCTCTGGTTGTCAATCTTCCAGGTGCCAGTGGATCCAAGGCTCAGGTGGTTGCTCCTCATGGTGCAATCAGAGCCACAGTTCCAGTCACCCCAGAGGTCACTCAGTGTTTCTGGAGGTCACTCAGCACTCCCAGGGGTTGCTCTGCAATACTGGTGGTCATTCGTGCCTGCTCCCACAGAGATTGCTTGCTTAGGGTTGCCACTGAGGTCACTGCCTTGGGCCTGCTCTAGCAGAGGTCGCTGGCTCAGGCCTGCTCTGGTGGAAGTCACTGGTGTGGACCTGTTTTGGTGGAGAGGTCACTGATCCATGCCCAGTCCCACAGAAGTCTCTGGTTCGGGCCTGCTCCTTTAGTGGTGACTCCCTTGGACCTGCTCCTATGGAGGTCATTTCCTGGGGCCTGCTCTGGCTGAGGTAGTTGACTTAGGCCTGCTCTGGCAGAGGTTGCTGGTTCAGGTCTGTTCCCACAAATGCCCCTGGCTCAGGCCTGCTCCCTCGGAGGTCCCTGATTTGCTCGTGCCCCACAGAGGTCTCTGGCTTGGGCCTGTTCCCTCAGTGGTTGTTCCCTTGTACCTCCTCCTATGGAAGTTACTGCCTCAGGCCTTCTGGGTGGGGGTTGCTGGCTTGAGCCTGCTCCTGTGGCCTTCTTTCTTTCTTTTTTGGTTTTTCCAAACAGGGTTTCTCTGTGTAGTACTGACTGTCCTACAATTTGTTCTGTAGACCAGGCTGGCCTTGAACTCAGATATCTGCTTCCCTCTGCCTCCCAAGTGCGTGGATTAAAGGAGTGCATTATGCCACTTTTTTTTTTTACACACATACATTTATTTAAGCCAGGTATCATGGCACATGACTTTAATTCCAGCACTTGAGAGGCAGTGGCAAGTGTATCTATGAATTTAAGGCCAGCTTGGTCTATAAGGCTACATGAGACCTGTTTTTAAAAACCCAAAATATATTTATTATTGTGTTTTATGGTGTGGGTAGGGGCACACATGTCACTGCACATGTGTGGAGGCCAGACAACAAGTCTGTCCAGTCAGTTCTTCCTTTCTGCCTTTATGTGGGTTCCAGGAGTCAAACTCAGGTCGTCAGGCTTGCTCAGCATGTGCCTTTGTCTTCTGAGGCCTCTTGCTGGCCTGTGGCTCAGTATTCAAAAGCTGAATTTTTAGTATACAATTAGCCCTCAATAAATGTGCCCAAAGAGATGTATTCACATAAGATATGTATAGCCAAAAGTGTATGAGAAGACATTCAACCTCACTGGGTCACTAAAAAGATACAAATCAAAGCCACCACCTCTTTATAGCCGTAAGTGTGGCTACAGGTGAAAGCAATACAAACTAAACCGTTGTGTTGTCAAGGCTATGGAGCTACTGGAGCCTTCATACGACGCAGGTGTGGACGGGAAATGGTGCAGCTGCTGGGGAAAACCATCTGGTAGCTGTTCAGGAAGCGAAATGGAGAATTAGAATATGACCTAACCATCCTACTCCCGCGTATGTGCCCAAAAGAGTTTAAAATAAGTCTTCTGCGAGCACTCGTGAGTTGGCACAGCAGCCCTGTTCACAGCAGCTGGAAGGTGGGAGCTCTAGTTTGCTTTCTGTTGCTGTGATCAACACCACAGCCCAAAGCAGCTTATGGGAGGAAAGGGTTTATTTGGCCATCATCATGGAGGGGAGTCAGAGGCAGAAACTGAAGCAGAGAATTTGGAAGGAGGCTCCTGACTGGCTCACTCCCCATGACTCATTCAGCTTGCTTTCTTATACAATCCAGGATCACCCATCCAGGGTTGAGCCACCCACAGTGGACTGGGCACACATCAATCATTAATCAAGAAAATGCCCCACAGACAAGCCTGCAGGACAATATGATGGACTCAATCTCTCGATCCCTCTTCCCAGGTGTCTCTAATTTGTGCCAATTGACAAAACCTGTCTAGCACAGTGGGAAATATTCAAGTGCCCTTCATGGGTGGGTGCACAGAGCCGTGTGTCCATCAGAGGTACAAAGATCCATACGCCCATCAATGGTGGTATCCAAAGATCCATATTGCATTTTGAAAGACAAACATCTTTCAAAAGATCTCTAGCTAGACTCCTTCAGGATCAATTTCCAAGCCATTCCTCTTCCTCACATTAACAGTCCAGGGTCTCTGAGATTCTGGGCTAACTATCACCCCAAGAGCCTGATGAGTGGGTGGCTCAGCCTACAAGCTCCTCCTTCCCTCGTCCCTTGCCCCTTGCAGATACTGGCTGAACTATGAGTCCTACCTGCTGGAGAATTCCAAGGAGACTGTGGACAAGCCTTTTGTTAAGGCCTTGATTCAGAACGTCAGCACAGACATCTCAGAAGACCTGCTCTTCTCTCTGACGCCCTCCAAGGTGAAGAGCTTCCTGGTGGCTGGCTCAGGACTCTGTGGTATCCATCAAAGCTTACCCCTCCTGAGCCAGGGTGCTGGGAGATTCCTGAACTGGCCCCCCTTCTCAGCCCTTGATGTCCTCATAAAGTCTCCTTTCTCCCAGAGGCCTTGGGTGCTCATCTGGAAGATGAATCTCTGGCACCTCCAAGCCTAAAGTGCCCACTAACCTCTCTACCAGAGCACACATCTGAAGTCAGAGTAAGGGCACACTTGACCTCAGAGCAACTGAACAGGAGGGAAGGCTGTAGATTTACACTGTCCCAGGGTAAATTTCGTCTGCCCTTAGCCATGGTCATTGTGGGTACACTACTTTTCTGACCCTCCATTTTCTTGCCTATAAATAGTGAGAATATTGCCCACTTTCAAGAGATCAGAAGCCAGGCAGAATGATGCACACTCATTCTCCTGGTACTCAGGAGGCAAAGGCAGGAGGATTGCTCCTGAGTTTTGGGCAAACACAGGCTATCCAGATGGCCTCTGTCTCAAAAACAACAGAACAAAAACATATTGGAAAGAGCATCTGACTTAATATCCAAGGAATTCTTGGTCCAGCAAGGGCTCAGCAAGTCCTCAGTCTTCCCTCAGGGATGAAGTTGAGGGCAGAGGTCCGGGCATCTTACTGAGTTCCTCATCACACAACATCCTCAGCCATTTATGATGCTGTACCCTCTGGGTAGGGTATGCACTGACCCAAGGCATCACCCACATGTCCTTTTGACAAGATCTGGACTAGGAAAGTGAAACTGGGGCTTCAACCCCAGCTCTTCCCATGAGCATGGACCCTTCTGAAGCAGGGAACTGGCAGGTGCAGGCTGAGGCCCCAGGGTACCCAGGAGGCCAGAGACTAGACAAAGCATGCCCGGTGATTTCTGGGGAGGTTTGTTCTAACATTCTAACTATGCTCGGTTCCTATAACACTTCACTGTTGGGCAGGAAGGTCTTCACACTCAAGGTGAATACAAGTCTCTTGCACACCAGGGAAAGCTTCTTTCCAGGATGCCCTCCACTGGCCCTCACCACACTTAAAAGCAGAGCATGGTTGCACCAACACAGTCACGCTCAGCTGGTCCCTGGGATGGGGAAGCTGGGCTCCACTGTTGATGCCTGTCCAAGGGCCTAGTCCACAAGAAGCAGAGCCTCCACCCCAGAACTAAAAGTCCTCAGATGCTGCCCCTTCTCCCGACATGCTGCAGCTTCTCTCCCAACAGGGATAGTAGCACCACCTGAGTGGGGGCTAGAATCCTCCAGGTAATGGAGGGGCTTCTGGGTCCATGGTTACAGATCCCAAAGCAGGTGATGCAGGGTGAGGTCCAGCCCACTGACAGAGTCCGACTTCCCAAGAGCCTGTTTGGAGCCCTCCTGCCTGGCAACAGGTCTGCCGTCCGGTTGGCCATAACTGTTCTGGACATTGGTGCGGGGAATGTCTTCAAGGTAAGAGGCCTGCCGGGAGCTCAGGAAGCTGCAGTTAAATACTCAGTGGGCCAGAGTCCCTGGGATGTTTCTCTAAGGCAGCTAGGTCATCTAAGAGCCATTTCTACAGTCTGTGGACTGAAGATGATTCTGATATCCTGACATCAGTAGCTGTTGGCTGTGTAGGAAGTCCAAGTGGGCTCATGCATGCTCGTGTGTCCTTGCACATGCATAAACACACTTTGTATTCCTGAGAACATATAATCAGGTGTGCTCAGATATGACTGTCCACAAGGGCCAAAATGCTCTCCCTGGACAACGCGTGCCAGACGGCGCTCCTGAGGCATGCACCCATCCGCTTAAACTTAGCCTCAAGCTCTTCCGGTTCAGAGATGTCAGGGGTTGGCTTTCAGCAAGGTGATAGGGAGCCTAGATCCCAGTTCAGCCTAGCTCAGCATGTTATAGGGGGCAGCAGGAATATGGCTGCCTATGCCCCTGGGTCGCTGGATCCCTGCTCCCCTAGTTTCAGGCTTTGACTCCAAGTGAGGGGGCGACCTAGAGTTCTCTAGCTAGGGCAGGTAAGGTCAGCCCCTCCTACAGCCTAGCCTCCTGCTACTGCCTCCCAGGGCCCCAAGCTCCTCCAGGACAACGGCAACAGCGTGTTGAACAACCGCATGGTGGGCCTGAGTGTGGGCCAGACACACGCCACTGGGCTATCGGAGCCAGTGGAGATCACCTTCTCCCACCAGCGTCAGCCACCTGTGAGTCTTCTGCCCAGGCCTGGCAGTTCCCAAAGGGCACACAGCACCTGAACTCTGAGAAGCCATGCATGGGCCTTGCACCCTTTACCTAGAAGAAACCATCAGGGTCGTGCAGAGTTATGCCCAAAGACATCTGTGTGCCCTGCCCATGTGAACATACATGCCCCATAGTGTCCCATCTCCGTGTTCATAAATGTGTGTGCGTGCTTCCACACTCAGCAGGCAATGGTCCTGAAGGTGTGTGTGCACAGACAGGCAAACCCTCTTATGTGTGCCGTGTTTACTGTATTTCCCACACGCACAGCAACTGTTCAGGGAGCACGGATTCCCAGGCATGCAATCTCCCCGTGTAGCCTACAGAGGTCTTCCTCTTAAGGCACATGTAGGCCCCGGGAGCACCCTGTCTCCTCCCTACCTCCCCCTCCTTCCTTTCCTGACTTGTACTCTCTGGTTTCAGAATATGATCCTCACTTGTGTATTCTGGAATGTGGTTAAAGGTAGGTCTGGAAGACTTCTCTAGAATGAGAAAAAAAGGAAGCTACATGCTCCCATAGAGCTGAAGGTGAGGGTAGAGGCGGGTCCTCCCTTCCCTCTTCTTCTCCCCCCCACCCCCGCCCTTACTTTCCTGTGGCCCCCAGGAGACTGGGATTCCCAAGGCTGCTCCACGGAGCTCGGGGATGAGAGGACTGTCTGCCGCTGCGACCACTTGACCTTCTTCGCCTTGCTGCTGGTAACAGCCCATGCCCTCCTGATCTCAGAGGTCCAGCCTCTGTCCTGGGAGAGGCTTCCTGGCTGGCTGGGGTTTGGGAGATGTGCGGACCTGGCCTTTCAGTGATGTGATGTGGACTTGGGGTCATCTACAGAGGCCGACCTTGGACCTGGCCACAGCACAGACCCTCACTCGCATCTCCCAAGCAGGCTGTGGAGTCTCCATGATCTTCCTGGCCTTCACCATTGTTTTCTATGTTGCCCTCAGGTGAGTGGCCCCACCCCCTTTTTCTCATGCCCTCAGGGAGGTAAAGGAAAGGGATAAAGTATCTTTGTCCTGTGGCCTCACCTGGTGGTCCTCTCTGGTCCTGAGTCTGCTAGTTGACAAGGTGGGACTAGCATTTGAAGTTGGAAGTAGAAGAAATTCAGCTCAAATGAGCGAACACAGGGCATGATTGATTCAAAAACTCACCTCCTGTGGCCCAGGCAGGGCTAGAACTAGGGGCTCCACCCAAGGCCGCAGGGGTTGGCCCTACCTTCCACAGCTTTTCTCTCTCTTTTGTCAGGATGCTAATTTCAGCCTTTTCCTCAAGAACGGCTCCTTAGATATTCAAGCAAAGATGAAGCTCCAAAATTGAGGTCTTTAAAAGCAAACATTTTGAAATAATTATAGACTAACTGGAAACTGCAAAAATAGCACAGACAGTCTGTGGCTCCTTCCCGGAACTTCCCCAAGTATGTCATATGTAACTGTAGAGTATCATCAAAGCCAGGAAGCTGTCAGTGGCAGAATATGGTTAAGTAGTCTCAAGACCCCTTCAGTTCCACTGCTTTAGACATCATCAATATGTGCATGCATGCATGTGTGTTGCATGCAGGCAGGGATGCATGCATGTGTGTGCATGCAAGTGCATGCATGTATGTTTGTATGCCCACATCCACACTGGAATGGGGATACAATCTGCCTCAATGAAACTACTTGGCTCCTGTCAGAGTATTCAAAGTTGCAGCAGAAGGCTGAACACTTCTGTAGGTTCAGAACTCTGGGGGTCACACTTCTATGTGTATGCATCTTTACCTCATGAATATCTAGTTGTTTTAGGGTCTGACTTTGATCACAGGCAATGACCCAGGCCACAATGGTCACAGGGTAGAATGTACAGGCCTGCCAAGCCATTTGACTACTCTTGGATTAAAATGGCAAGAGACTAACCACCACCTTCCTAGTTCCTCGTGGCTGAAGGTGGGAAAGAGTACCCCTTCAGGGACATGCAAGTTTCTCCAGCAAGGAATAGGCATGGGACAGGACACAAGGGACAGATAGCCCTGCCACCTGGCTCTTCTGAGTCAGACTGTAGCAAAGACACCCCATACCTGCTGACATGGAGGAACCTGTGAGATAAGCCTCTGTCCCAACCTTTCCTAACCTCAGCTCCTGGAGCCCAAGCTCACTGGAACCCACTGGGAGCATTTTTTGACCTTCCATCTTTCCAGTCCATGGACCCTCTGTCTTTCTCATGTGCCTCTGTCACCGAGTAGCCCTGGGCTTCAGCCCTTGTGTGCCGCACCCACGCCATCCCTCCCCTTTCCCACCCCTCCAAGCACTGGCCTAGAACACAGTCCCTAGCCTGTTCCCATTCTCAATGAGCTGAGTGTACCTCACCAGCTAACCATGCTGCTGGATCCTTGAGCAGACCCTGGAGCGCTAGAGGAAACGGTTGCCGGCTCCCAACACCGGAGCCTAGCAGCTTAGGTAGACATGCCTCTTATCTCCACTCCAGAAAACTGTAGGCTCTGACTCTCGAGTGGGAGCCCTCCTGGTCTTTATCTGCTAGGAATTCAGAGTGGCAAGAAGCCCCACAGAGAAGCAGGGCACACTGGCTGGGTAGAGACTCTGGGACCCTGAGCAAGTCTCTGGCCTTCCCCCAGCCCTGCTCACTGCTACATTCTAGGCCTCACCAGTTTGCCCACATCTGCTCGCCCAACTCACATACCCAGAGCTTTCTGCCCCCTGTGCAGGGCCCTGAGGCCCAGCATGGGTGGATCCCCTGTGGGGAGGTAGCAGAGAATTTCACTGCTACTGGGAAATACCTGCATGGTCAAGCCTGGGAGACACAAGAAAACAAACTCCGTCATTGTTGCAAGTTCCATGGCTTAGCCAAGCAATGTGTCAGAAGGTGAGGCTGGCAGGACCCAGCGCCCACACAACCCAGAGAGCCAAGAAAGGCCTTGTGGATTTGAACCTGAGTCCCCTCTGTATGCTATGAATATGTTTTATTACCATTGGTTATTAAAGAAGCTGTTTCAGCCAATGGCTTAATAGAGTAAAGCCAGGTGGAAACCTGAACAGAGATGAAGAGAGAGAGAGAGGGAGAGAGAGAGAGAGAGAGAGAGAGAGAGAGAAAGTTGGCTGAGTTGAGGAGACACCATTTAGCTGCTGAAGGAGACAGACACCCAGAACCTTACCAGTAAACCATGAGCCTCATGGTAAAATACAAAATAATAGGAATGGGTTAAGATATAAGAGTTAGTTAGTAAGAAGCCTGAGCCATTGGCCAAACTGTTGTAATTAAACTTTTTGTGTGATTATTTGGGTCTGGGCGGCTGGGAGACAAACAAGCAGTCTAAGCCTACAACTAACCACTGGTAAAGATGGAAAGTGAATGGTCAGTCAGGAGCTGGCCATGAGGGTCATAGCAGCTACATATGGAACTGTGGCTGGGAGATAGACCAATCTGGGCACCCCAGGTAAGCTGTGGTTCCTTGGGGCTGCTCCCTGGCCCTTCTCTCCCAGGCTCTCTCTGCAGAGGTTCAAGTCTGAAGATGCCCCTAAGATCCACATGGCTCTGAGCAGCAGCCTATTTCTCCTGAATCTTACCTTCTTGATCAGTGTGGGGAGCAGCTCTCAAGGCTCCCCATCTTCCTGCGGGGTCCGAGCTGCCATCTTCCACTACTTTCTGTTGTGTGTCTTCACCTGGATGGGCCTGGAGGCCTTCCACCTCTACCTACTGGCCATCAGGGTCTTCAATACCTACTTTGGACACTACTTCCTGAAGCTGAGCCTGCTGGGATGGGGTAAGCACAGGCTGGAGGGGTAGGAGTCAGGTTAGAGGGCTAAGGAGGTAGAACCCATGGAAGCCCAAAGCTTGCGGGATGGATGGCTGCAGGGCTTTGAGACGAGCTCACCCAAGGGAGCACTGGTGATGCCCACCTCCTCCCCTTGTCCCAGGCCTGCCTGCTCTTGTGGTCATTGGTGTGGGGAGTAGCAACAGTTACGGTGTTTACACTATCCGTGACCAGGAGAACCGCACCTCACTGGAACTGTGAGTGGGGCTGTGGGGGACAGAGGGTGTGGAGGACTTTGGTTTCCTGGGAGGGAGAGAATGAGGGGAGGGGGCCTTAGGAGGAGAACGACATGCTAAGGATGTTCAGATCCAGCTGACTTGTGACACAGGAGGCAAATGGAAGTCTGGAGTCAGAAAGCGAAATAAGGGACGCAGTCCAGGAAAGATGGGGCAGTAGTGGGGGGGGCATCTTCTGTCACTGAAGATCAGCCAGGGAAGCTTCCTGGGGCTCAATGGACAGGGGCTTCCTACTCAGCCCCAGCGGCTGTCCTCCTCCTCCTCTTCCTTCAGGTGCTGGTTCCAGAAAGAACCTGCTCTTTATGCCACCGTCCACGGCTACTTTCTTGTCAGCTTCCTCTTTGGAGCTGTGGTGCTGGCTCTGGTGGCCTGGAAGATCTTCACGCTGCCCAGTGTCACAGCGGGCAAAGAACAGGGGCAGACCTGGAGGTCGGTCTTCACTGTTCTGGGTCTCTCGAGCCTGGTGGGCATGACCTGGGGGCTGGCTGTGCTCACGCCCCTGGGGTTGTCCACCATCTACATCTTCGCCCTCTTCAACTCGCTGCAAGGTGAGGCTGTCTCGTCGGCACCAGGGGTACCTGGGGGTCAGGGAGAGCACTTTCCAGGACACAGGATCCCACAGAAACCAGCTCAAGTCAAAGGTGCTAATTTTGGATATGCAAGACTCCTGTGGGATTCAGGGCAGCAATAGTGCCTGGTGTCACTGGGGCCAGGATCAGGAAAAGCCACATAAATCAAAGCAGATATTCCCACCTTCTGTTCTGGAGCTGAGTGTTGTCTCCTACCTAGGCTCTGTGGCAACTCAGTCTCTCTCTGCTTTCCAAAATGACTGCCTAACATAACTCTTTCAAGCCTCTGAATTAGGTGACCACTGCTAGTCCTAACCAGTCTTATCTAGGAAGGCAGGGTCACGTGATTCTACAGGACATAGAATTCTAAAGAAGTTTTTAAATGTATTTAATTTTTTTAAAAATTGCTACAACAAAATGCCCAACAAAAGCAGCTTGCTAAAGGCCTCCCCTTGGCTCATGTCTCACGAGTGCAGACCCTGTGATGGGGAAGGCGTGATGCAGCTGCTCACATCATACCTGTATCAGGACACGGGAGAGAGACAGTGCTGGCACTTACTCTCTCTTTCTAATTATTAGAATTGTATTGGTTTATTTATTTGTGCATGAATGCATGCACATGTGGCGGTCAGAGGAAACCTGTGGAAGTCGGTCCTCTCCTTCCACCATGTGGTCCCAGGTATTGAGTCCCTGCCGTCGAGTTTTCTGGCAAGCACCTTTACCGCTGACCCTCGAGATTTCTTCCAGGCCCTTGGAATGGTGCCCCCTACTTTTAGGGTGGGTCTTCCCACCTGAATCAACTTGATCCACAAAATCCCTCAGAGGCACGCCTAGGGGGCTTGTCTCCTAAGTGAGTCTAGATTCTGTCAAGGGGACAGTGTTAATCATTGCCCCCCCCCCAACTCCACCAGACAGTCAGTACTTCTCATCCTCACTCATCTCTAAGAGTAGCATTGTCCCTTCCTCAGCCCAGTTTTCACAATGGATGCATGCGTGCGTGGGACCCAGGAGGTCTTTGATGAGCTGGCATATCACCAGCATCCTGAGCCAGAGGCCTGGCTTCCTCTGGAGAGCGTACACAGTCACTTGCCCACCCAACCAGATAAAACAGAAAAGGGGACACTGAGAATAGCTACCCTGGAGGAGGAGGAGGAGGAGGAGGAGGAGGAGGAGGAGGAGGAGGAGGAACAGCATCCTCGGCCCTGACTTCAGGGTGATGTCAGCCTTAGCCTGGCACACGGAGGAAACAAAAGACTGGGCAAGCGGCATGCACAGTCAGGACCTTGTTAATCATTACCTTAGAACAGTTATTCAGGGAGCTGTCTGCAGTGAGAAAGTGCTCCCACCTTGGAGTAACCTTAACTTTTGTCACAAGATGCTCATTGGTTAGACGCACTCTTCCAAGAATCCAAGGCGACTACAGGAGAGGAAGACAGGGGGGAAGAGTGTTAGGACCGTGTGTCGGGCTGTGACTGTCGAGACAGCCAGCACTGCTCCCCTGCTTGGGAACAGGACCCTGCAAAGGCTGCTGATTAATAATCTACTGATTACATCAGCCTTGAGGGAGGATTGCCATTTTAGACGTACACTCCTTAAACGTTCAGCATGCCTGTGTACACAGCTGAAGTACCCAGTTTAAGGTAGGGAAGGAGAGATCCGCCAAGCTTCTACTCTGGGTTTGGTTACATGCTGGCATCTGCTGGTCCAGGTGAAGATCCGTGCTGTTAGCCAAGCCTCTAATCTTTAGGGGCACCATACTGGCTGCAGTAGAAGCCACATACCACAGACACTCTCACGTTAAGGTCCTAGCTTTAAGTTTGATACATGTATGTATGTGGGGTGTGGGCAAAGAAAGGGACCATGGGAAGGAAAAAGGTTTAAAGGAAGAGTGTGGGGAGAAGGAAATGGAATACGTAGAGCATGAGAGTAGATAGGGACTGCTGGGGTGAAAGGTACAAGCTGGGAGACAGAGGTGGAGAGAGAGAGAGCACCCAAAATAAATTATGTATGAAAAAGCCATGGTGAGTACCTGGAGAGGTGGTTCAGTGGCTGAGAGCATTGGCTGCTCTTCCAGAGAACCCAGGTTTGGTTCCCAGCAGCCACATGGCAGCTCACGACCTCTTAACTCCAGTTCCAGGGAAGCAAGTGCCCTCTTCTGGCACTGGGCACTCTTACATGCAGGCACAAATGCTCATATGCATAAGATAAAAACAAATCTTTTTCTTAAAGAAAATGTTACAGTAAAATCTATTTCTTTGTATGTTAACTAAAACGATAAATAAAAAATGGGCGGGAGAGATGGGTCAGTGGGTGAGAGCATTTGCTGCTATCATAGAGAACCTAGGTTCAGTTTCCAGTGCCCTCATGGGAGGTCACAACCATCTGTAATTTCAGTTCCAGTGAATCCAGTACCTATAGCTTCCACAGATACCTGGTCCACATACATACATGTAGGTAAAACCCTCATATATATGAAAAGTAAATTTTTAAAAAACAATATACAGACACAGACACATACACACAATTGCTTTAGGACTATCTGAGATAGTCTCCAGATAAATACTCATTAGTTCATATTTGGACTATCCCAGAGGTTTGGAATTGGGGAGAGAGGCATCTTGAACTAAGAGATGACATCATTATTTTTCGCTTGTTTGCTTTATTTTGTTTTTGAGACAGGGTTTCTCTGTGTAATGACTCTGGCTGACCTAGAACTTTCTTTGTAGACCAGGTTGACCTCAAATTTTCAGGGATCCGCCTGCCTCTGCCTCCTGAGTGCTGAGATTAGAGGTGTGCGCCATCACCACCGCCTGGCTAATCTCACTATTCTTGCACGGGCCACACTAATATTGAAGCCTGCGTGTCTCACTCTGATGAGTCTAAGTTATTTGGTTTTTCCACCTTCCTCCACGTACAACAGACAGAGCCCTTGGTACCATTTAGTGTCTCAATATGGCTACCATTATGTGGTGTTTTCATTATGAATTCCCTTCAGACACACAGTGGTACTTCCCAGTCAATTCTGTACTTCCTCTAGTTTTTATACGCTACTACGCCTTCCCTTTTCATCCTGCTGGCAGGCACCCTCTTGCCATCCTTCACAGGAGGATGGTGGGGAGCGCGGTGTGGGGAGCGCGGTGTGGGGAGCGCGGTGTGGGGAGCGCGGTGTGGGGAGCGCGGTGTGGGGAGCGCGGTGTGGGGAGCGCGGTGTGGGGAGCGCGGTGGGGCAGTGGCGTTGGTTTATATAGCTGGGAATGCCTCTGTTTTGCTCGTCCTTTGCTGTGGTAGGTGTGTGTGGAGATTATCTCAAGGCCGGTGTTTGTGGTCTCTAAGGTTTTATTTGGTTCTCTTTCAGGAGTAGATTCCATTTTACCTAATTCTTTCATCGAGTGCCTGACTTTAGAGTGGAGCCCCTGCTTTGTTGCAGCCTGTTCCAGGCTCACTGAAACCCTCTCTTTACCACAGGCGTCTTCATCTTCTGCTGGTTCATCATCCTCTACTTCCCGAGGCAGAGCACCACAGCCCCCTCCTCCGGCACTGCCCGCCTTGGCCAGGCCCACTCCATGTCACAGGAGTAGGTGACTGAAGTGTACTCTCACCTCCAGCTGGGTTGCGTGACCTCAGACAGCTAGCTCCCCCTACTTCCTTCTGGGTTCCGTTGCCTTCTCTATACAGGGTGTCTGAGGAGGAAGAGAACGGAGACCACGCTGAACCATATGACTTCGAAGCTCCCATTCAGAGGGCTGGAGATAGATTGATGGCTTGAGGAGGACACTGGTTCAGCTCCCAGCACCCACACGCTGGCTCACAACTGTCTGGAATTATAGTTCCAGGAGCTCTGATACCTCTTCGGGTCTCCAAGGGCACCAGGCATGAAGGTGCTGTATACACATATAAGTTGGCAAAACACTCATACACATGAAATAGATATTAAAAAACATTTTTAAAAGCTCCCATTCTGATGTGTTCGTGGGTCCAAAAAGCTGCAAAAGCAGATTTGCAGGAGAGTCCCTATTAACCTGAGACCAACCACTCTGGCAGAGTGTCATCTTTACCCCTGCTGCCATGGAGACGGATCTCTACATCTAAGCAGCTGTTTTTAGCCATGGACCACCTCTCATCTCACTGAGAGCCTAGGCCAAAGAGAGGAAACTTGGTGAAGCCCCTGGAAGAAACTCCAGTCTTTCGTGTTCTTTTCCTGCCACTCCCACTACAATCCCCCCTTATAGCTGCCTGTCTGTCCATCTTTCCCAGCCCCCCGGGACATTCACAGGCCATTGTTCCGTATGTGTCAGGGGAGCAGAGGGCTCGAGGTTTCTTTGGGGGCTTTGATGGTCTTCTACCTACTCTACCCTCATCTTTGCTCCCTAGTCGGAGCTCATCCTAACTGCAATGACTGCACCATTGAGGGCTGAGGTCCTTCTAAGTGCTCAGGACACTTTCAGAGAATGCCCCTCAGAGGGTGAGCTTCCAGGAACACCCACACTCACACCACTTGACTGCCAGGTGGGAGATCTGAATCTGACCTGCTGCCTGCTGTCATTGTTGGGGCACAAGTTGAGGTCCAGAACTGGAGCCATGCCTGCTCCATCCACGTTAGTGCATGTGGTCAAGGTGGGGAAGGGAGAAGAGGCCACCCTTTCCACAATGTCCAACTCCTATAAGCAGGGACCTAGACAGCCTTGTCCACTGTTTCCACCCAGCCTGAGCAGCAGGCCTTCCCACATTAAGCCAATAATTGTCGCACATATTTTAATAAACAAATACTCGTTGGTTGAGCAAATGGATGTATGTGTTTGCATAAAGCTGACAGATTCCTGGAGAAGGGGATGCTTCAGGCAGGACTCAGGTTAAGGATGTGGCTTTCGGTGGCTCAGCCTTCATTTCTCAACCACAGCTTTCTTCTGTAGCTTCAGAGGCCTTGAAAGAGAAATGGGCCAGCACTGCCACCTGCAGCCTGAGGAGGTTCCTTATCCTCGATTTTGTGGAAGAAAGGAATTTCTGTAGAGCCAGCGTGAAGCATGTTGTTAAAGAGAGAGCGTGTGTGTGTGTGTGTGTGTGTGTGTGTGTGTGTGAGAGAGAGAGAGAGAGAGAGAGAGAGAGAGATATTTAAATGTAGATTTAAACAGGGGAGCTAGAAGAGGCACTCAGGAAAGGGATAGGTCACACCTGAGCATGTGAGTGTGGCTTCTCAAGAGAGCCTCTAACTTCAGGTCCTGACAACTGCCATTGATACATGTGTGATCTGAGTGGCTCTCAATTGACAGCTCAAGCAGTTGGTGAGTAATTTCTTTTCTTTTCTTCTCCCTTTCGGATAAATGAGATTATACAGTTTCTCCAGCGATGCCTTGCAGGACTGTTATCTGGTCAGGTAAAACCGTGGGTCACAGGCTGCACAGGGGGTTAAGATGTACCTGTTACTGAAAATGGGGTTCCTAGAAAGCTGCCCATTTCTCGTTGGGAAAGGGAAGCTGTCATACATGATCAGGACTGGAGCACAGTTCATTGCTAGGCTGACATTCTTTGAAATCCCTCTGAGAAGAGAAACCACTGTGCTGTGTGGGCCGCCAGCCGTCACAGCAAACGTTCATCGTGCTGGGACGTTTGACTCTCAGCTGTCAAGAGTCTTCAATCAGACTCCAGCGTGAGGGGCTCCTTTCCCTCCTGTGTCTCCTTAATTCCCCCTCTTTCTCCGGCCTCCATGAGAAGCAAAAAGCAGCAGAAATAATAGAGCCAGATCTGGTAGGTTACCCCAATAATCTCAGCCCTCAGGAGGCAACGGTGGTATCATCCTAAATTCAAGGCTAGCTTAGGATACATAGTGAGACTTTGCCTCAAAAAACAAAGAAAATAATAATGGAGGTGTGGAACAGGGCTAATCTTCATTGTCTACTTGGCTGCATCCGATATCAACTAAAATCAACTTGTAAAGGATTTTTCTAGGTCATATTAGTTGAAGCAAGAAGACCCACCCTAAGTGAGTGTCACCTTCTGGTCCCAGATAAAAGGACAGTGAAGAAAAGCTTTTTGCCTGCTTGTCCCCACTCTCCCTGGCAAACTCATCTCCTGTCGCTGTGGGGTTCTTCAGCTGATACTAGCACCAGTGTGGACTGAAGACCATCAGCTCTCCAGGAACCTTCACCGCCAGATTGGGGCTGCTGAAACATTCAGCAATTTCCGTATTCTCAGCCTCTCTAACGTGAGACAGCCATTGTTAGGCTGCCTGTACCGGCTCCTTCCTGTAAGCCACTCTAACAATCCCACGTATATTCATTTATCGGTTCTCTTCCTTTCGAGAACTCTGACTAAAATGAGAGGGAAAGGAGCAATGGTGAGCGCCCCACCCCTGCCCTGCTGTGGCCTGCAGAGTACCCCTTACCTCCCAGGGCTTTCTGTCTACCTAGATTTCTGTGCCCCTCATTACCCATTCCCAGTAGGCCAGTATAGATGTCTAGACTAAAGGCTGCCAGCCCCTTCCTGCCCAACTGGAACATCCTTGTCGCCTGACTTCTGGCTAGTAAGAGGAAGGAAGGCAAGAAGGCTGCTGTTGAATTCTGGGAAAGGATCCCATGCTTTGGTGTGTGTTGAGCCGCAGTTTGTTTCGGAGGACAGGCTTGGGGCCTTTGGGTCTTACCGTCACAGGTGTTTCTCATGCATCGGAGCTAATGATAGAGTTGTCTTAGAAACTGGAATCTTGACTCTGCTGCTCAGGAGTCGTGTGACACTGGGCATGTGGCCCCACCTCTCAGAGCCTAGGCCTTGCCTCACCTCAAATAGGCATTATAGAGTTCCTGCTCTGTCCTGAGAGGTTTGTGGCAAAAATAGATAGCCGGCCCTGATTCCTATTGACACCCCCTTCCCTCCTCCACCACCACTTAAAGAACTGGCCAAGGGTGTTGCAATGTGGAAATAGAGTCAGAGAGGGACAACAACCTGTCCACTCAACACCCCTCCACAGGTTGGACTGAAGCCAGGGTGGCACCTGTGGGTGCCGGCTCCTCCCAGGACCCTTCCTGGATGCATGGGATACACATGCATGTAATCCCAGCACTCAAGAGCGTGTGGAACCAACAAAAAGGCAGTGGGCAATGCCGAAGGAGATTGTGGGGCAGGGGGATGGCAGGTTTCAGGTGAGCCTGGCTATTGTGGGGATTTAATGAGAATGGGCTACCTAGTCTCATATATTTGAATGCTTGGTCCTTAGTTAAAGAACTATTGGAAGGGTTAGGAGGTGTGGCGTTGTTGGAGAGGGTGTGTCACTAGGAGTAGGCTTTGAGGTTTCAAA
Source organism: Microtus oregoni (assembly GCF_018167655.1). Classification (NCBI taxonomy): domain Eukaryota; kingdom Metazoa; phylum Chordata; class Mammalia; order Rodentia; family Cricetidae; genus Microtus; species Microtus oregoni. The sequence goes on along the minus strand of NW_024543063.1, from coordinate 56,564,241 downwards.
AGCCCATGCCAGGCCCAGTGTCTCTTCCCCCAGCCCTCCTGCTTCCTGCGAATCAGGATATAAAGCTTTTGGCTACTGCTTCAGCCCCATGCCCGCCTGCTTCCCACCACGATGATCACGTACTCACCCTCTGAAACTGTAAGCAAGCCCCAATTAAATGTTTTCTCTTATAAGTGTTGCCTTGGTCACAGTGTCTCTTCACAGCAATGGAACACTCACTAAGACAGGTACATTGCAAGACTCTGTCTCAGAACTATCTCCACGTCCCCACCCTGGAACTCAAGGCAACCCGGGCTGTGGCTTTCCTGGGCAGGCTCAACGAGATGTGGGCCAACCAGGCTACAGCCCCGTTGACTGGCTTCCTGGTATAGACAGGGGTGGGGGAAAGACGACTCTCCTCCAAGGCCAGGGAGGGTCTGTGGGGCTGGGACCCCTGGCTTTCTAGCGACAATAGCGACTCCCAGTGCCCCGCAGAGCACCCAGGTTGAAGTCAAGTGTGTCCTTGATTGACAGGCAAGATTCTTCTGTCATTGCCTGGCAACAGTGACTGCTGAGGAGCGGACATCTTCTTAGAAGGACCAGAGTCCCCCAAAGTGGGCTGCCTCTGCCTCTGCCTCTGCAGCCCCTGAGGCCAATTCCACTTGCAGACATGGAAAGCAAGATTTCTACTGTCCCAGGAAGGCGGCAGAGTGGCTACCAGAGATGTTAGCTTCAGCCCCGCCCAGTGCCTGACCCCTGCCATGAATGAAGGTGACTAAGCCAGAGCTTGGCCTGCCCTGCCCTGTTGGTGTCCTGGTGAGCTGCAGGGAGGGCCCCTTCCCCAGCTTCTTGTTGTTTTGTTCTGCCTGGCGCTTCATAGCCAGCTTCTGAAGTTTGTTACACTCTAACAAAGAGGCAGGAAACAGGTGCATTTGCTTTAGGCTCTCATTAAATAGCTTAACTTTCAAAGACATGAAATTCTTCCCAGAGTAAAACATATTCATCTGAAACAATCCAAATTATGATTCGTGCTGATTTTTCTGAGTTTGGGGCCATGCTCTCTGTAGCCTCCCTCCCCCTAGGTTCAGTTATGGGAGGTGACAAGTAGCTCTTGCTCTCACCCTGCATCAGAAAAGGCAGATGTGGTGGCCTTAAGGATAAAGGTGGCAGAGTGGTTACCTGAGATGTTAGCTTCAGCCCCGCCCAGTGCCTGACCCCTGCCATTGCCATTGCCTTGCTTCTAAGCCTGGTGGCCTGAGCTCAAAATCCAGACCAACCACATGATGGAAGGAGAGAACTGACTCCCACAAATCGTCCTGTGACCTCAAACATGTGCCTCTCTCTGTGAGTTCGAGGCCAACGGTTAACAAACAAGTAAAATGGCTGAGTAAAGCATTAGACTGTAAATCTAAGCACATAGGACAAAGCCTTTTTTCACCAAGCCTTAAGGTAATAATCACATCGAATTGCAAATTCGAAGGTGTAGAGAAGTGAGTCTACTAAGGCTTCTCCCGCCCCCTTTCTATAGAATGAGTTCTAGGATAGGCTCCAAAACTATGAGGAAACCTGTCTTGAAAAAAGAAAGAAAGAAAGAAAGAAAGAAAAGAAAGGCATTTACTTTATTTGTATGCATCCGAGTGTACACACATGCAGGAACCCATGGAGATCAGAAGAGGATGCTGGCTCCCCAGGAACTGGAGTCAACCAGTCCTTGTGAGGCACTATTGGGAAGAGTTTCTGCATCCACCACGACATCTGCTAGACCATGAATTGCCTGCTACACGAAGAGGCTCAGGTTAGCCCAAAGCACACATTTGGTCAAGTAACCTGCCTCCCTAGATCCTGCACTTCCAGGTGTCTTGGTGACGGCTACCTCTCCTATGGCAGGGCAGAGGTAGCTTGAGGGTGTTTAGCCATTTGCTTCCCAAGAGGAACCTTCGTCTGCAGCCTTTTCCAATTCCCATGGCGTAAATAACCACCTTGCATTCTAAGCTCTTGCTTGGACATCCCTGGACAGAACAGGGAGGAGCTGCCTTCACACTGTACCTAAGAGGCATGGGTTAGCATAAAATTACCTCAAGTACACAGAAAGCAGTCAAGTAATTGGGAAGTGACGAACTTGGAGGATTCACTGCTTTTTTTTTTTTAATAGAAGGACTTTGTGGAGTGGTTCGAATGAGAACGACCCCCATTTGAAGGTTTGGTGGTCCCCAGTTGGTGGAACTACTTCCTAGGGTTAGCAGGTGTGGCTTCGTTGGAGGAGGTGTGGCTTCATTGGGGGAGGTGTGTCACTGGGGCTGGGCTTTGCACTTTCAAAAGCTCATGCCATTCCCAGTTTACCCCCTGCCGCATGCCCGGGTAAACACTCAGCCACTGTTCCAGGGCCATTCCATCCAGCCTGCTGCCGTGCTCCCTGCCATGAGTCATGGATTCTAACCCCCTGGAGCCGTGAGTCCCAATAAACTCTGTTCTAAGATGCCTTGGTCATGGTGTCTCTTCACAGCAATAGAAAAGCGACTAAGACGCCGGGCAGTGGTGGCGTATGCCTTTAATCCCTGCACTTGGGAGGCAGAGGCAGGCGGATCTCTGTGAGTTCGAGACCAGCCTGGTCTACAAGAGCTAGTTCCAGGACAGAATCCAAAACCACAGAGAAACCCTGTCTCGAAAAACCAAAAAAAAAAAAAAAAAAAAAAAAAAAAAAAAAAAAAAAAAGGGACTAAGACACTTCATGGGAGATTTTTATCATTTAGTGATTCTGTGTTTGACAACTGGCTCACAAAAAAATTCCTAAAATCTTGGTGATCAGCTCTTGCGCTCTGATACTTTACCAGGCAGCACACTATGGTGGTGGTGGTTGGGAAACTGGACCCAGGGCAATCGCAGGAAACTACATTTCCCAGAAGCCTCCTCTTTCAGGACCTGCCCTCTGTTGTTACCATGGAGACAACTAACAGATAGTAAGACTGTTCTTGGAGGGTAAGAAGGCATCTGGGAACTGGGGGTGGACATAGGGAAGAGGAGGAACAGGGGCGGCAGGGGTGGATAGCAGAGTACTTCTTGGGGGTCTTCCAGCCTGGACCTGCCTGATGAAAGCTGGGGGCGGGGGCTGTTTTGTGGGGAGGAGAAGGTTGCTGCTGGGAAGAGGCTCCAGGAAGGACGCTGTGGGTGTCAGGAGCTGAGAAGGGAGCTGCATGCGGAGTAGTGTTGCAGGTCTGGACCCCATCCACTCTGACGACCCAGTCTGTGACCTTGAGCCCCAGCTGGAATGGGCCTGCCCACTGATACCTTCTTTCTGTCATGTTTCTTTCCTTGCAACCCATTCCTCATCCCCTTCTCTTCCATGACTCCTCTGTCTTACATGGGTTTCAGAGCCAGAACTACATCTGTTCTGTGCTAGCTGCAAACTGGATGGGTTCTCTTAGGCTCTCCAGTTCTCAGCATTCTTGCCTGTAGAGTGGGCCGCACAGGACTAACTCCATCAGAGTCACTTCAGGATGAAGGATATCGTTTTTATATAGCCCCGGGGATTGTCACACAGTAAGAGTCTAGAGAGCTGGGGATGCCTTAGAAGGCATTACCCCCTCCCTGGTTATCTCCCCTGTGCCCAAGAGGCAGGCAAAGAGCTTTGCTAACCAGATCATGCTACTTGGCTGGAGGTCTGTCCCCAGGAACAGGAGTACTGAATGGGCCTGCTGGACCCAAAACTTCAGCTGGGATTCAGGCAGACTGAATCTAGCCATAGGCACCCAGCCCTTCCAGAGTCCTAGAGCACAGAATATCCACATTGCAGGAAGGGAAATCGGGGGGGGGGGCTAGAAAAGAGTGGGGTGTGGCCTGTGTGCTCCAGCAGGAACTACTAGCTGAGGCAAAAAGAATAGCAAATACTGTCCCCATCTCTCCCTGTGGCTCAGTCTGGCCAGGCAACCCACGCCTTCCTCTGCAAGAATCTCACCTTGCAATGCTAGAGATGGAACTCAGAGGCTCATGCACACTGGGTAAGCACACTACCACTCAGCCACATCCCAGCCCATCCGCCTGGTCCTGAGTCTGACTCCTCTCTCTGAGCTGAGAATAAGTCTGCATCCTCTTTCTCTCTTGCCGTTACTGCTGTCCTGCCTGCACCGCTTCCATTGGGTGGGGGCTTCTGTTCTACTGAGAGCAGATCTGAAAGGAGGAGAGTGGAGGAGAGGCCTGAGGTGCAAGGCAGAGGCCAGACAGGTGCAATGGTGTTGGGTAGCAGGGAGCAGACACCAAGCAGAGGCCAAGTTCTACATGAGTTGGAAGTCTGGGAGTAGTCCTAGGCTCACGACTTGCATCCGTGGGAACCCGACTCTCTCACTCCCCCGTCCTTAGCAGGCAGCCTTGGTACACCAAGTGGCCCTTACCAATGACCTCCCCACCTCCCACTTGGTGTGTGTGCATGTCTCAAGCATAAAGTGGTCATAGAACCAAGGCTCTGTACTTGCTGCCCTCTAATGGCCTCTCTTCCCACATATTACTGGTCACAGCTGGGCCACGTCTTCTCCAAGACCTCATTGCCAGAGAGGCCAGGAAGTGGAACACTTCAAACTTGGCACCTTGCCGCCCCAATTCAAACCTGGGACTCTGTGGTGTGGAAAGGGGCAGATCTTTGGGTCGGTGACTATGGATCTTAGTGAGGTCTTCCTCTGTGGCTGCACATATAGCATCCTGTGTGTCACAGGATGGTAGCCGTCCTCTGGGCTGCCATCACCCTCTACATGCCTTGGCAGTAACTCTGCCTTTTTAAAAAGATGGTCTTAAAGGTCTTAAATGTCTTGTGTGTGTCTGGGGATGGGAGTCAGCTTCCATACATGCATGCAGTGCCGATGGAGGCCAGAAGAGGGCATCAGATCCCCTGGGACTGGAGTTACAGCTATTTGTGAGCCACCATGAGTGTGCAGGAACCCAAACACACGTCCTCCAGAGGAGCAGTAAGTGTTATCCACTGAGCCAACTTTTCAGCCCTGCAAGTCTTTGCGAGCTTTGCCTCAGTTTCCATTGTAGTAAGATGAGATTTCTTTTACCTGCTATTCTGTAGGTCTTATTTTGTTTTGTCTTGCTATTCTAAACAATTTCCTTTAATCCGGGAAACGTATTGATTCATTGAACATCGTCAATATACCTAAATAGGAAACTATATTCAGCAATCTCTACAGCATTAGTGTCATTTGCTAGAAAGAGACAGTGGCCACCAAAGCCACATTAGTAACTTTGAGTAACCTGACACTGACCTTGTCTGATGTTTGTTGAAAAGGGGCTTGGCTACGTAACGCAGGTTAGTCTGGAATTTAAACTCCTCCTGCTTCATCCTCTCAAGAGCTGAAATAGGCATGCATCACTGTGTCCAGTTCTTTGTCTTTGTTCTAAGGGAGATTTGTATTACAAGGTATTAGAGATGGGCTAGCAACAAATGGAGACTTCCTCCCCGGTGGAAGGGATGCTTGCATGGGATGTTGTTCCTTCTCTATGAGGAAAAGCATCCCCAGGCCCCTCTGCATGCCCAGGTGGAGGAGAGTACCCCCAGGCCCCTCACATGTCCAGGTGGAGGAGAGCACCCCCAGGGCCCTTGGCAAGTACAGGTTGTCTTGATTTCTTTCTGACTGACCATGGCCATTTTGAGAATATCTGCTTCTCCCTACAGAGATATTTATCTTAGTTATCCAGAGACATCAGGATGGAGGTCCTGAGAGAGAAAGTAGAGGAGGAGGAGGCAGCTGAGCGTGAGGAAGCCGCTGAACGGGCAGAATGGGCTGAAAAGATGGAGAAGATGATGAAGACGGCCGAAGTGAGCAGAGAAGAATCCGTCCTGACACAGGATGAGCTTCGAGACCTGGAGAAGAAGCTAACGGCCATTGAGATCCCCACCCCAGCCGAGTACTCGTGAGTATCACCACTGGGGCTGTCCACTTAGCCGCCCTGGCACAGTTAGAAAGGACCAGGCTCAGGAAGGACCAAGGCAAAATGGTGGCACCTAGGCCAGGAGGGTGGCCATGGAGGGATGAGGTTCAGTTTGAGGGTCTGTTTCCTCTATTTGTCTGTGTAAAAGCAGAAGTGTGAGTAGTGATACTGCCTCTGTGTAGTTGTGAGGAATAAATGAAGAAAAGACAAAGTCAAAGACAGCTCAAGTGCTTTGGGGGTTCCCGGGGTGCCAAGCATGGCCTCACTCAGAACTTTGCCATCCCTGCTGGGACACAGGATCATAAACAAGGCCCTCATTGATGTCACCAAGCTGCCTGCTTCCTACACTAGCAACTCACCCAAGGAGGAGCACCTGCTGCAAGTGGCGGACAACTTCTCCCGCCAGTACAGCCACCTGTGCCCAGACCGCGTGCCTCTCTTCTTGTACCCGCTAAATGAGTGCAATGTGCCTGTGAGCCTGGGGCTTGGAGGGCGGGGCCAAAGCAGGAGCAGAGGGGGTGGAGGAAGGCACACCCAGCTCTCCCTGTGGAGCAGTGCTGGCCTGTGGGGAGCTGGAGGAGATGACTCCAGGGGAATGCGGGTCTGGGACCTGAACTGGAAGTGGGGCTACCACCCTGTCACTGAGCTACATCCCCAGGCTTCTTCTTAGTCTTGAGTCTTACTACGCAGCCCAGGCTAGCCTTGGGCAAGCTGTGGCTTTCGGCTCTGACTACGAACACATGCTAGGAGACCTCACACGCTTGAATGAAACTGAATGAACAGGTATAGATGAGGAGAACTGAGGCCCGGAGGGGTTCAGGGAGGTGCCTGGGGCCATGTGGAGGGGAGCAAGAACCCTGTGCCAGGTTTTAGGGTGTGCTCTGCCCCCACTTTGTCCCATTTCTTTGTCCTTTCTTTGAGGTGCTGTCACCTGTTACTGGAGACCACCCTGGTCACCAGCCACCCCTCCTCAAAACCTCTGTAGGCTTGCTCTACAAGGGCCTCAACCTGGTCAGACATCTATCTCCTCTATACCTTAGGCAATTTACCTGGCCTCTCTGAGCTTGGAGGGAAGGGTTTTCCCCAGTCCTTCCGGCTCAGATCCAGAACAAGCTAGTACTGTCCCCATGGAGTGCTGTGAATAGGTGCATCTCAGCCATTGCCACCTCCAATGGCCAATTCTTGACCTTCCCAGCAAGGGACTGCTCCACCACCCTGAGACCAGTGAGCTGGGCCTCTTCAGGGTCCCCCTGGGAAGTCAGGGAAGAAGGCTGGGCCAACCAGGCAGGGATGCTCATACGTCCCTGTTCCACACGGTCCCTCGCATGATCTCTTACTTTCAGAAGTTCGTGAGCACCACCCTGAGGCCGACATTGATGCCCTACCCCGATCTCTACAACTGGGATACCTGCGCCCAGTTTGTGTCCGACTTCCTCACCATGGTTCCCCTGGTTGATCCACTCAAGCCGGTAAGTGCTACTCCCTGGCTGTGTGGGCTAAGCCCTGCAGGTTTAATACGAGTCTGCGAGTCTGCGCAACAGGAACTCAGGCAAGCTCCAGGCTCCTGGACCCCTGTAGGGAAAGGCACAGAGAGGCAACCACTGGCCTGAGGGTACACAGCAAGGCTGGTCCCCAATCTGGTGGAGTCTGCCTCAGTCTCCCTTTTTTTATTTCAGGAGGCACAAAAGAGCTGGGGATAGCAAGCTGCCTCTAGCCTGCAGCCCCATCTTTGGGCTTCTGAAAGGTTCAGTCAGCTTTTTATTGAGAAAGAAAGGAGGCAGGAAAGAGGGGCGAATAACCGAGCGCTGATAGAAAGATGAGAAGGATGGAGGGGAGAGCTTCGGAGGAGAGCCATACGTTCCTTGAAACGGCAGTCCCGTGTGTGGGTGGCACGGGTCTGGTGTGTCAGGTCCTCAAGAGGCTCCTGATGCAGCAGGGCCCCTACCCCGACAGGTGGGTGGTGAGTGGCGAGGTGTCTGGCTGAGCTGACGGGTGTCCTGTGCTCAGCCCACACACCTGTATTCCTCGACCACGGTGCTCAAGTGCCAGAAGGGGAACTGCTTCGACTTCAGCACCCTGCTCTGCTCCATGCTCATCGGCTCCGGTTACGACGCCTACTGCGTCAATGGCTACGGCTCCCTGGACCTCTGCCTCATGGACCTGACAAGAGAAGTGTGCCCGCTCACCGTAAAGGCCAAAGAGGTATGCCGGATACCCCCTCCTATATGCAAACTGTCCAGGCTGCCCATCTGCCTGAGAGAATCAGGGTCTGCCCTGACCATCCTTGGAGAAGCAAGAACTGGGTGGGTCTCTGACCTGGCCACCCTTAGAGGTGTGAGGATTGTGTCCCTGCCCTGGCCAACCCTTAGAAAAGCAGGTCCCCATCCAGGCTGTCCTTACACTCATGGGTTTCTTCCCCATCACTACGTGTCCTCTGTCGCTCCAGATCCCCCGTTTCAGTCCCTTGGAGATTTCTCTGTCCTCAGCATCACCCAAAGCTCATCACCCAGAGATTTCTCCCAGCTGCTGTCCCTCCGGCCTTGTCCTAGTTCAGTTTAAGACACTGTGCTGCCACTGGGCAAATGTTATGACTCACGTGGCTTCTACCTTATCTCTAACCATCACAAACCTACCCACTTCCGCTTGCAGCTGGGAAAATCCTATCTGGTGGTTTTAATGGTGGGAAACAATGACCAAGTGAGTGCTTGATTCTCAGCCCTCCTAAAACACACACCCCCTTTGTGTTTCCAGGGTGGACCTGAGAACCTCGCGCATGCTAGGCAAGAATGCTAGTCTGAGCTGCATCCCTAGCCCCAAAGTATCCCATTTAACGGGGCAAACATTACCACTTCCCCCAGTGAGTGGCAGTTGAGTTTCCTGTCTGCTGATTAAGAATCTGAGGATGACCAGAGTTTATGCAAACAAAAGAACTTTTTAAACTCTAACAGTGTTAAAGTTAGCGTGGAAGTATTGAGCATGCGTGTGGCTACGGTTGTGGGTAACGGGCATCCATGAAGGCATTTTTGTGCATATGTTTCATGCCAGAATCACATCTATGTTTGGAAAAACACCACACTGTGCCCACAAGAGCTTCCCACACCCTGGGTGGATTCCAGGGCTCTGTGACAAGAGTCAGGCCCCTGTGCAGCTGATGGATGGAGACCCAGGGGCCTGAGGCACTAACCGGGAGATTGAGGAAGAGGGAGAGGTGCCAGGCAGACTGCTCATTCAGGACTGGTTCCCCAAGCAAGGTGTCTCAGCTAGGGTTTCTTTTTTTTTTTTTAAAGATTTATTTATTTATTATGTATACAGTATTGTCAGTATTTTGTTTGCATGTGTGCCTGCAGGCCAGAAGAGGGCACAAGATCTCCTTACGGATGGTTGTGAGCCACCATGTGGTTACTGGAAATTGAACTCAGGACCTTTGGAAGAGCAGTCAGTGCTCTTAACCACTGAGCCATTTCTCCAGCCCTCAGCTAGAGTTTCTATTGCGTGAAGAGACACCATGACCATGGCAACATTTTTTTTCTTATAGAGTTCTCTTTTTTAAAAGATCTATTTATTTATTATGTATACAGCATTCTGTCTGCATAGATGTCTACAGGTCAGAAGAGGGCACCAGATCTCATTACAGATGGTTGTGAGCCACCATTGGTTGCTGGGAATTGAACTCAGGACCTTTGGAAGAGCAGCCAGTGCTCTTAACCTCTGAGCCATCTCTACAGCCACCATGGCAACTCTTTTTTTTTTTTTTTATGGCAACTCTTAATAAGGAAAACAATTATTTGGGCCGGCTTACAGATGCAGAGGTTTAGTCCGTTATTGAAACAGTAGGAAGCATGATGGCCCACAAGCAGATATGGTGCTGGAGAAGGAGCCAAGAGCTCTACATCCCCATCAGCAGGCAGCAGGAAGATATTGTGTGACATTGGCCTTGGTTTGAGCATTTGAAACCTCAAAGTCCACCCCACTGAAACAGTTCCTCCAACAAGACCACACCTCCTAGTAATGCCACTCCCTGCGGACCTATGGGGCCATTTTCATTCAAACCACCACACAGGGATGAGCAAATAATTTTGTTTGTTTGTTTTGCTTTTTTTTTTTTTTGAGACAGGCTTTCTCTTCATAGCTTTGGAGCCTGTCCTGGAACTTGCTCTAATGACCAGACTGGCCTTGAATTCACAGAGATCTGCCTGTCTCCGTCTCCCAAGTACTGGGATTAAAGACCACTGCCTAGCAGCAAAGCATGCGGCACAAATGCCGTCTTCTGTCTTTTCCTTCCGTGGTCTCTGAGCTCACACCTCCTGGTCTTCTTGTCTCTGCTGCAGGTTTAATGTGGGCATGGGTTGACTCGGTGGCTACTGATGACAGCCCTGTGTAGTTGGAATTGTCATTCTTATAAAAGGGCATGGCCCAAAAGCAAGTGTTACCATGTCTGGAGCTACCAAACTGTGATGACATTTTTCGGAGGAGACCCAGGGATGGAGACCCGAGTCTGACTCCCCAGACTGGAGACCGCATTTCTTTTACCCGCTTCCACAGCGTCTGGAGAGCTCCTTCATGGCGGCACAGATCATCATTTTGTACATATCTATATACACATGTGCATGCATATACATGTAGAAACACACACACAGAGGTTTTTCCTTCCTGGCCCAGAAAATTTGAACTTGGAGTCAATGTATGAAACCTCCCAAGGATAACCCCTGAAAACTCTGACCCCTGACAATCAGCTCCACCTTCTGGCTGGGATCCAGATCAGCCTGGTCAGCAGGGTAATAAGACTCCCCTTCCTGTTCACAGTTTCCTGTGCAAGGCTGATGGGGAGATCCTTAGGGCTCTCTGCTGCGCAGCTAGGCTTGATCTGTAGAGAGGACTCCTCCCCACCCCACTCCTCTCTATGCTGCAGCTCCCTCTTCTGTCTAGGTAGGCCCTGTGAAGAATGTGGGTGGGAGTTGGACTTGCCTCTCTTGTTGGGTGATAGACAGTCAAGAAGAAAGAGAAGGCAATGCCTAAGAAGTACGCTGTCAAGCCACCACGGGACCTGACCAGCAGGTTTGAGCAGGAGCAGGAGGAAAAGAGACTACAGAAGATCAGGAATATGGAAGAGAAGCAGCGCAAGGAGGAGGAAGAGCGCCTCTTGGTGGGTATAAACGGCACTGCACCCTGGCATGACTGTTCACGGTATCCCCTCCTCCCAGCCCCCAGGCCCCCCCCCCCCCCCCCCCCCCCCCCCCCCCCCCCCCCGCCAAGGGATAACATACCAGGGCCATAAGGCCTTATCTTATGATTCACCAAAGCTCTCCTTGCCCGTAGAACACATTGCCTTTCTTTGAAGGAAATCTCACCCAGGATACAATCGCTCTGCAGAATGAATCACAGATCTATCTGGTGGTTGCCTCTCCCATTTTACCGGTTGAAACTTTGGGCCTAGGAGGGGAGATGGAAAGAGAGATCCCCTTGGCTGGTGGTCACCCACCTTTTCTGTGTAGGAGGAAGAGAAGGCGAAGCCCGACCCCCTGCATGGACTGCGCGTGCACGCCTGGGTCCTGGTGCTGGCCGGGAAGCGCGAGGTGCCCGAGAGCTTCTTCATTGACCCGCTGACAGCGCGCAGCTACAGCACCAAGGACGACCACTTCTTGGGCATTGAGAGCCTCTGGAACCACAAGAACTACTGGATCAACATGCAGGACTGTTGGAACTGCTGCAAGGTGCGTGGGAGCAGGGTGTGACCAGGGATGGGGGCCAGGGGCGGCCATGCTACCAGCCCCTGACATCAGGAGGCCCCAGTACCTACATTCCTGCCTATCAAGGGTCTTTCTGGCAAGATGAATGTCTCCAGTTTTGTTGTGTGTATCCTTTTTTAACCCGTTGGCTATTGGTTTGTGTGAATGAACTTTGGGCGGAAGGATAACTAACACCCATGCCGCAATGTGCGTACACATGAAGCGCTAAGCTCCCTGTCCAGGGTCTGTAAGCTGATCGGGCCCTGCTTCCTGCACCCAGACTAAGAAAGAATATGACCCATACCTCAGAAACCCTGTGTTCAGTTCCTACCCCCCCCCCCCACTCCCAAATGTATACTTGTACGTTAAGGTCATAAACAGCACGGGCATGGGCTGGTAGGATGTTCAATGGGTAAAAATGCTTGCCACCAACCCTAAGGCCCTGAGTTAGATACGAAGGGCCCACATGGTAGAAGGAGAGAACTGATTTCTGCAAGCTGTCTTCTGACCTCCATATTCACACACCCACACACACGTATACAAAGAGGTGCTCAATCTTAAATGTATACCTTACTGGATTGGTTTGTGCAAATGAATTCCCCTACGTATCCAGGATCTGCCCCCTCGCATCCAGTAACCCCTCCAGCCATGTGCTCAATGGTAGAGCAGGTGCTTAGCCCGTGTAGGCTCTGGGTTGATCCCCCAGCACCACAAAAATGAAGAAAAGTTCATTTATACAAACCAACATTCTTCACTTGAAAAGGATGCCCAGGTCCACAGGGAGATGACAATCTGATTGGAACCATCAGTGAAGGGTGGGAGTGTGGGCAAGTGGGCTCGGCTATGAGGACAGAGCCCGTGCTGACTTCTTACAGCGCCCATCAGTTTATTCTGATTTAGGACAGATCATCGACTGTGTTATACAGTGTGCATTCTTTGTGTTGGATTTGTGAAGTCATGGAGATGTTTGTGAGATTCACCCATCTTTTCTGTTGGCAGTGCTCGGTTCATTTTCATTGCTTATTAATTCCCTCTTCTTAGCATTTTTTTTTTTTTGAATTTTTGAGACAGGGTTTCTCTGTAGCTTTTGGTTCCTGTCCCGGAACTAGCTCTTGTAGACCAGGCTGGCCTTGAACTCACAGAGATCCGCCTGCCTCTGCCTCCCGAGTGCTGGGATTAAAGGCGTGCGCCACCATCACCCAGCTTATTCCCTCTTCTTGAAGCACTCCAGAACTTATTTTTCTGTTTTAGAGTGGCATGCTTCAGTTGTTTCCAGCATGGGACTATTTGGGATAGCCCTGCAGTGAGCAATTCCCTACCCGGATTTCAATGAACACGTGTGCGCACGTCTGATTGATCAAGACCCAGGAGAGTCAGATTCTTCTCATTTGCAGAAAATGACTGCATCGACTTATAGCCCCCACCTCCAGCGTTGTGTGAGAGTCCGGACGCCCTCCTGCTTCTTACCAATACTCCTAGTTACTTGTTTGGGAGTTTGAGACGGGGTGGCACTCTGTCTTGGCCTCCTGAAGCTGAGATTACAGGTGTGCACACGGATGCCCACCCAGTTTCCTCTCTCCTCATGTTGGCTGTCTTGTGGGTAGCTTGCATACTGCGTTGTTTTGAAACTACAGCTGATTTTTTGCACTGTCCTCATATCCAGGAAGTTTTAAGCCTGCTCATTAACTCTAAAAATTAGAAAGACTTCAGGGCTTTTCTACCTGTGAGGTCATTTTAAAACCTTCTCCAGGGAGCTGGAGAGATGGCGCAGGGCTTAAGATGGAGTCCTGTTCTTTCGTGCTCCTGCTGAGGACCAAAGTTCAGTTCCCAGCGCCCACATCAGGGAGCTTACACTGCCTGTAACTCTAACTCGGGGGGATACAGCACTCTTCTGGACTCTGAGGGCACCCGCAACACGCATGGCATTCTCACACAGTGCCACATACATGTAAATAAAAAGGCTTAAAAAAAAAAAACCAACCTTGCTAGGTGACTTTCTATAGAATCACTATTGTTTCTTCCTTGGAAGCCATCTGGGTCTAGAGTTTTCTCTATAGACATGTTTTAAACTACACATTCAGTTTGGATAATTTGTTTTTTCTGACAGTTCTGGGGATGGAACCCAAAGCCTTGTGTATTCCAGCCCTGGGCTCTAGCATCAATCCACACACTCCCAGCCCAGGGCTTTTATTCTTGAGTGAGTTCTGGTAGTTTCCATCCTTTGGAAAACTTTATCCCTTTATTTACATTTTCAAATTATTGCTATAAAATGTTGATATTTACTCCTTATTTTCCTTTTGATATTTCAGAGCCCATAGTGATGACTCCACGCTCTCTGTTGGCACTGATAATGTACAAATATTTTTTTCTCCTAGTGAATCTAGCAAGAGGCTTATCAATACTGTTAGAATTGTCAATAAACCATGTTTGGTTTTGTTATTTTTTTCCCCCTATGGCTTTGTTTCATTTATTTCTACTCTGATCCTTATTATTTTCTAATGCTTGCTTTAAATTTCATTAATTAGTTTCTTAAGGTAGAAACCGAAGTAATGACTCTGGGCCAGTTTTTCTGGCAAAGACCTTCATTTCGTTAGTGAGTTCCTTCACTGGCATCCCACACATTTCAATAGCCTGTGAACTTGCTTTTTTTTTTTTTTGGCTGTTTAATATTTATTGTATTTTTTTCTTTTTTTAAAAAAATTTCAATTGAAATAGTTACATATCTTTCTCATTTCTTTTTCTCCCTCTATCCCCTCCCAACTACCTTTTCTCTTCTCAAACCTTTCCCTCTTGTATCCCTTCATAACTCTCAAATTGATAACCACCCTTTTCTTATGATTGTTCCATACACATATACATATATATACACACACATAGATATAGATACACTCTGATAGGTCTGTTTCTGTTGTTTCTATAATATTTCAGTGTTGACCATCTGTATTGGACAACAAATAAGGGCGTGAACTTGTTTTTCTTCAGTTCAAAATTCTCTCTTTTTTTTCTTTTCCTTTACCCTCTGATTCACAGGTCGTTTTAAAATGCGGTGTTTCAGACAGGTGGTGGTGGCTCGTGCCTTTGGTTCCAGCACTAAGAAGGCAGGGACAGGCGGATTGCCAGGGCCACACCGACAAACCCTGTCTTGAAAAACCAAAATCCCAAAACAATACAAAAAGTGGTGTTTCATTCATAGACATGTAGATATTTCCTGGTGACCGATTTTTTATTTCAGTGTTGATTCTGTGATTGTTAGAGAATGCTGACCATGCGATCCCGGCTCTCTTACTGTGGCTTGGTTTTTGGTCCAGACTTTGCTGTATCTTAAACGTTCTGTGCATTTGACGAGATGTCCTTTATAGCCAAGATTCTCAGAGGGAACAAAGTCCCAGCACTATTTTTAGCAGTGTCCACGCTGGCCAGTGTCATGGTCTCTTCTTTCACGCCCCTATTTGGTAACTCAGTACTGGGTCTCTCACCTCCCTTCCACCTGCCACAAATGTCTTTCCCACGGCACCGGTGTGGCGTGCACTAGAGTCCTGGTGGGGGTCGAAGGACAAGATGAGGACCTGCAGGCTGAAGGCTACAGTCATCTCTGAAGAGCCGTTAACACTGAGCGTGTGTTCATTGTGAGTCTGGTCTCGAGGAGGGCAGCTTTGACTCTGCAGCGTCTGTGTAGGGTGGGATAAATGTCACTGACCTGGGTGTCAGTGTCCTTACCCGTCACACGAGTTAACAAATCTGACACTCATCAAATGCCCAGGACCTATTAGCGCCTTCTGAGTATCGTTTTCTGTGAGGGAAATAAGGGCCGAGAGACCCTGGGGTCAGACGAGTCAGGTCGAGTCCTGAGATCCATGTCTTTCTATCCCAGGAATTCAACTTCCACTCACTGACACAGTTATAGACCACATAGGGGAAGCTTGTCCACTCTGCCTGTCTCCCATGGGGCCACAGTCATCCCTTAGACCAGTACATTGCAACAGGGTTCTATCTGGTCAGAAATGGCAGACACTGGGGATAACAACAGAGCACAGGACTTGGAGGCCTGAGGTCTGAGTTCGAGTCCAGTGGCATGTTGCTTTTCCCTTCCGCTGGACAGGAAGTGCCTGGGATTGGAGACCTGGTCTGTATCGATTGCTCTGTGTGCGTTCCTAGGCCAGGTACGGGCCTGGCATACAGTAGACACTTCGTGGAGAAGTTGAACACACTGCTTCCCCTCCCAGAATTGCCACTTGCCCATGCAAAAACGACCCCACTAGATGAGTTAGTCACATATCACTCCCCTGACTGCACTCTCCTCCACATTCCCTTTATGCCAATCCACATTTAAACGTTTCTTCCCCATGAGTAGGGTCTTAAAGAACAAAAATTCTTTGTCTTACAATTCTGGAGACTGGAAATCCAGGACTGAGGTCCTGGCAGGGCTGGATTCTTCTGAGATCTCTTGTATCTTCCTGAGCCCCAAGGAGCAGTTGGCTCTTGCCTCCCTGACCTGGGGCAAACAAAAACAAAAAGAGAAACCAAGGAGGCTCACTTCCTGATACTTTACCTGCTCAGAAATGCCCCATAGTGGCATAAACAGGTCTGTCCCCAGGGCAGGGTACTGATGAGTCTCCTCTGGACATGCTGTGGGATTTCTTTCTCTGGCGATGGGTCAGTGGGATGGGAGTGGGGCCTGCGTCCCTGTTGAGATGAAGAATGAGGCTGGACTCTTAGAGACTGAACGGAACTGACATTCTGCACAGCCCCTGCAGGCCTCTGGGAGCAGCTGTTTCTATTGTCCTAGGAGCAGGCCCAGGCATGGGGTTCAGGGGTGCATTCATTTGGTTCCCTCTCCATCAGGACTTGATCTTCGACCTGGGAGACCCTGTGAAATGGGAGTATATGCTCTTGGGGACCGATAAGCCGCACCTGTCCTTGACTGAGGAGGATGACGAAGGCCTGGACGATGATGACGATGTAGACGAATTGGTGAGTCGGGTGGCCTGAGGGTGGGTTGAGGGGCTTCACCTGTTTTGCGTCAGGCAGCCTGACAGACACCCCTGAAAGCATGTCCATGTACAGGGAAGTCCAGAATCATACATTTTTCTGAGCAGAAGGGCCTGGCCTCAGCCCTCATTTTCCAGATGTGTAAACAGAGACCCAGGTACATCCAGTGACCAGCCTAGGACTTCCCAGTGTGTTGACAGTACCTGAATTCAGTCTCTTCCATCTGGAGCCCCATTCAAGGGTTGGGGTGCTCCTCAGAGAGATGTGCTCTTTAGAGTGGGAGCCCCGGGACTGGCCACCCTGCTAGCTCTTCCTTAGTCACATTATGACTATCAAGCTAGGCCTTTTCTTCCTGTTCTATTACGTCTTCTAAAAACCACTGGCCTAGGGGATCCACTCATCAGCCTTCCTTCCGTCACCTCCCAACAAGGTGCGTGTGTATGTGTGTGTGCGCGCGCGTGCGTGTGTGTGCATGCAAGTGTGCGTGTGTGTGTGTGGTGTGTGTGTATGTGCGTGTGTGTGTGTGTGTGTGTGTAGAAGGTGTGCTTCCTGCATGAAGTCTTGAATGAGAAATCCAAGACTAGGAGCCCAGCAGGCAAATTCCCCCGGCTTTGGGATCTTCCATTTCCCCCTTATGTGTAAAAGTAGGTGAGGGTTGGGTGGTGGTGGCGCACGCCTTTAATCCCAGCACTGGGGAGGCAGAGGCGGGTGGATCTCTGTGAGTTCGAGGCCAGCCTGGGCTACAAGAGCTAGTTCCAGGACAGGCTCCAAAACTACAGAGAAACCCTGTTTCGGAAGAAAAAAAAAAAAAAAGAAATGAATCCACCCAATTTCATAACCTACTTTTTCTGTACCTAAATTTTCTTAATAAAATTTAGCATAGCACTATATTCTTTTTCAAGCGATGTAAACTTTAGTTTCTTTAGCCCCTTCATTTTGAATATGATGCCACATATTAATGTAAATATATATGTATACATATATATACATACATATATATATCTAAAACGTGGGTGAGGGTCATAGTCTGGTATCGACAGTAACAGGTGTTTTTTCACGTCTAGCACTGACACAACGAAGTGTTACAAACTGGGGGTCCCACACTACTGGAGGTTGGAATTTCAGGATCAAGGTGCTGGCAGGGCTGGTTTCTTCTGAGGTCCTCTGGGTTTGCTGATGGCCATCAGGGCTGTGTTTTATCTGGCCCCCTCTCTATGAATCTCTGTCCTAATCCCCTTGTCTTATAAGAACCCTTAGCATATTTAAGAAGCACATTTAGACTTCATTGACTCCTCCCTTAAGACTTACTTCCAAATGCAACCGGATTCATAGATACTGGGGTGAGGGTTTGGTGTGCGATTTTAGCGGGAGGTTGAGCCATGCTCCCAACAAAAGACAACACTGAGGGACGGGCTCTGCTTTAGCATGGACTCTGAGCTCACTCATTTAAATCGCCTCTGCCTGGGAGGCTGGCGGCTTATAGGCAGCAGGCAAAATGAGGCACCAAAAGACCCACCCAGGAAGTGAGAGAGCTGGGAGCTGGGTTCCTAGTGGTGACCTTCAGCTCTGGGAGCTGCCTGAGAACGACTGGGTCACCCTGTTCGCCAACTCATCATTTCTGAGCACTGGCGCCCCCTGCTGGCTGCAGGCACGAACCAGTGGTGTGCCGGGCAGGTAAACCCAAGTGGGGAGCCCACTTTCTGCAGGCCCTGTCACATCCCTAGAACGAGAATCCTTATTGTCTCCAAAATGGACAAATGCTACAGCCTGAGCGGCAGCCCTTAGCGTGGGACCCTGGGATTTTTAGGCTGTCTCAAGAACGCTCTGCCCATGCCGCCTGCTGACTGCTCGCCTTCTGTGTCCCTGAAAGGACTCAAAGTTAGATGAACAAGTATCCAAGGGCTAAGCATTGTTTGTGGCAGGAAGTGTACACATGGAAAATCTAGAGTCTGGTTTGAGGGTTATTTGTCTAGACCAGGCCGTATTGCACAGCACAGACCAGGGATAGACAGCAGACAGAGCTCCGGGCATTATTCATGACATCCTTTAGTCCTCCCAGGAAACAGCTAAGGAAACCAAGGCTTAGTGTGGATGAGGAACTTTCCCAGTCTTCCTTACCTGGGATGATAGCTAAAGGTATGGCTCCCCTCTCTGAGCAGCCATCATGGCCGCAGGTGGTACCATTATCTTAGACCAGGCAAGCAGGGAATGGGGATCTGCCCAAGATGACTCCCCTTCTGCCCCATCCTGATCACTGTCCTGATTTCTGCCTCTTCCAGGGAAACTGGCAGCCCCCTTAGCAAAGCTGGGTCTGGGGTAGGGGACAGAGTTGCGCTATAGCCTCCAAGGGCCTAGCCAGCACCCACCTCCTCTCCTCACAGGCCAAAGAGGAGGAAGAGAAGAGCTTCGACATGCCGCCTTCATGGGTCTCCCAGATTGAGATCACACCTGAAGGTCTCTGTCATTCACCAGTTCCTAGAGCCCCAGGGAGTTCTACGGCCATAACTCAGCAGAGAGGCCATAGAGGCTTCCTGAGCCGCCGTCTCCACCCCTCTCAACACCCCACCAGCTCTGTGCCCAGAGCCTGATACCATCTGGGACACAACTGGACTGTTAACATGACTCCCAAAGTCTGGAACATGGCCTCTTTCCTTCCCTCAGATCCTCTGTTCTGAGGAGACCACAGGCAGGACCTGTTGACGATAGTGTAAGAAGGTCAGGCCCTGGGATGTATGGGCAAAGAAGGCAGGAAAGTGGGTTACCTTCTGCTCCATGTCTGCATAGACCCATCTGGGAACCCCAAGACTCAGAAGAAGGATTCAGGCTGCTCCAGCAGGTGACAAGTGCTAGAGAAGAGGTCATGGAACCTGACCTGGAGTACTCATCACAGCCTAGATGAGGGATGAAAGCAAAATGGGGCTCAAGAAATAGGGAGCCCTGGGGCTGGGTCTTGAAGGCCCAGAAGTCATTCTAGCATACCGTTCTCACTGGTGAAGGCCTGGCAGGGGTGAGGGGTGGCTGGGCCACAGATAGGATTCTTGCGTGGCGCTGGGATTCTGGCTTGGATACCTTGGGAAGAGTTGAAGCCAGCACCAGTGACGACTTTCGTCTTCCCTGGAGCTGTTTCTGGACCTAAAGGGTCTTTAAAGGTGATGCAGAAAAAGGATGAGTGGCTAGGAAGGGTGGAAGGAGAGACCCTCAGTACTCTCTGCATCCACAGAGTTTGAGACCCGCTGCCCCAATGGAAAGAAAGTGATCCAGTACAAGAAGGCCCAGCTGGAGAAGTGGGCTCCATACCTCAACAAGAACGGCCTGGTGTGCCGCCTCACCATCTACGAAGACATACAGTGTAAGGCACCTTGGGGGCCAGGATGGGGGACAACCAAATGTTGTGCTCGGTCACTCCGGGCATAGCACCTCTACTTTTTTGGTGTCTGTGGGGGCAGAGGCCAGAGGAGCTGATCTGCCTGCAGCAACCATCTTTTGGGCCCCCACAGGCACGAAGGTTCTGGAGATAAAGGAGTGGTACCAGAACCGCGAGGACATGCTGGAGCTGAAGCATATAAACAAGACCACGGGCCTGAACGTGGACTACTTCAAGCCGGGCCATCCCCAAGCTCTGCGTGGTGCGTGGATCCCACTGCTGGGCAAGCCAAGAGCCCTGGGGGAGGGGGGCTTACCTAGAATGCTACATGATGGGAAAAATGAGCCCCAGGTGTCAGCGAGGTCCTCAGGTGGCAAGCACGGACACTGCTTCTGCCTCTGTACGATAATGAGGTGTACAGAGAGCTGAGGAAGCTCAGAAAAGGGAGACACTGTGGCCAGCAGCTCCCCAGGAAAATCAAAGGCAGGGCCACATGCAGTTCTGTGGCTGCGATCAAGCTGGAATCTCCACCAGAGGGTACACAGTGTGGGTCACACGTAAAGGGTCTAAGGATGCTAGACAGTAAAGCCAACCAAACACCACAGACAAGGGCAAATGCAGAGGGCAGAGCACCCACTGGATGGCTGTGGCTAGGGGTCCATGAGGTTGAGAAGAAAGAGTATGCCTTCCAAGATCCATATCCTACTCCAGAATTCACCAGAGAAAAATCTGGAGCCAACAAACACACGGAAACACATGAACTGCATTTGGGAGCTGAACATTTCAAGATGAAACCAACAAGGGGCCACGCCACTGCTTTTGTGTGAGCAAATGGTCCTAACCAGATGTGACAGGGGTTGGAAGCAGCAGAAAGCCCCTCCCTAGTGACTTGGCAGGCCACTCTTAAGTATAATTAAGCGAAATGTGTTAATATGGGGATGTAGCTCAGCGTTAGAACACATGCTTAACATTCCTGAGGCCCTGTGTTCCACCTCCAGCAACAATGGCCTTAAAATGTGCACGCATTTTGACCCAGTAATTCCTCTGCTGAGAATTTGTTGTTAGCAAACACTGAGCAAGATCCATAAGGGCATGACATAGATGCTCCTCATGGACTTGTTTGTAAAAATGAATAATTCGATGTAACCACCATATCCAGAGAGTGGGGGTTGGGCACATGGCTAATGCTCCTGTGTACTGAAGAGCTGCCCTCTCCCTGGGCCTGGGCTTGGGTGCAGTGTCAGCTGACGATGCTCACTCGACCCCTTCCCTCCCTGCTCGCCATCCCCCTCCCCCAGTGCACTCCTACAAGACTATGCTGCCCGAGATGGACCGTGTCATGGAGTTCTATGAAATGATCCGTGTCGATGGCCTGATAAAGCGGGAGGAGACGCCCATGACCATGACAGAATGCTATCAAGGGCGCTCAGACTTCCTCTCCTACCGCCACATCAATTTTGGACCCAGAATCAAGAAGCTCACCCAGAACAGCGCAGAGTCCAACCCCAGGCCCATGGTGGTGAGAGCATGCTGGGGCCGGGGACTGCTACCCATCTTCCCCGGCCGATAGAGGGTCAGCAGGATGGGGGAAACCCTGGTTCTGGGATGGGATCAAGGCCTGTGATTTTTGCCAGGGTTCTAAATCTCAAACAAGCAGTTTAACAAATGTAGAGCCCTGGGCTCGCTAGAGCTGAACTGCATCCCCAGTCACCAGACAGAGAAGCGCTGTTTCCTTATTGTAACACACACTTATGACCAGATGTGTGGAAACAGGAGAAACCAGAAAAATGTGAAGATATCTCAGAGTGACTTCTCTCCAGTACTACTGTGGACTGGTAGGTTTGTTCCTCGTTGAACAACTAACCCCAGCACTTGAGCGGGGGTAGCTGAAGGATCGAGGGTTTAAGGTAACCCTTGGCTACATAGTGAGTCCAAGGCCAGTCTGAGACCTTATCTCAATGAACTCGGAGCTGAGGGATAGCTCACTCCATAGAGTATGAAGCCCCAAGTGTGATCCCCAGAACCCACGAGAACAGCCAGGCACTGTGACACACAGCTGGAACTGCAGCACCAGGGAGGCAAACAGGGGTTTGTTGACCAGTCAGTCCAGGCAATCCAGTGAGCTCTGGGTTCAAGGGAGTCCAGGTTTTGAGAAGTGCAATTGAGACAGACAGTGTCAGTCTCTGGTCACCACACAAGTGCGCGTATGTACACCAAGGCACACACACAACTTGTTCTGAGAGACTTTAATTTTATTGAGATCCGAGAACCCCTGTTTTCTACCAAGTTTTTGGCCACTGAGCTTTCTGACCACGCCCCAGGGAAGCTCGTCTCCATTGCAAGGAATATTTGGTAATGGGATAGGCTTCCTGGAGAGGTGGCAGCTCCCCATTGCTAGGAGCAGGCAAGCAGAGTCTTGTGGAGGAGGGAACTGAAGAACACACTATGCGAGGCTGACGTGGCTAGACCCCGAGAACCCACAGGAGTCACAGAATCCACTGCCTGGCTAGAAGGGACTAACCAACAAGCCCCACCTCCAGACTCTTGGATCTGGAGCGTCCTTTGCTCCTGTCCACGGAGCATGCACAGAAATCCCCCACCGCCTTCTGCATGTTCTGGCCACACAGAAAATCACGGAGCGGTTCTTACGCAATCCAGCGAAGCCTGCGGATGAGGATGTGGCAGAGCGTGTGTTTCTGATGCTGGAGGAGCGCATTCAGCTTCGTTACCACTGCCGCGACGACTACATCACCGCATCCAAGCGAGAGTTCCTGCGGCGCACGGAGGTGGACAGCAAAGGCAACAAGATCATCATGACCCCGGACATGTGCATCAGCTTCGAGGTGGGCTGGCGACCGCATTGGGCAGGGACTGGCGGGGGGGGGGGGGGGGGGGGGGGGAGCCGGAAACTGCTTGCAGCCTTTTCTGGCTACTTGGGAAACCCCAGGTGGATTCCTCCACTCCTCCCCCATTAAGTGTCCACGGGGAAACCCATCTCTGTCCCTGGGAACACGTCTATTTCCCATCTGAGGATCTGTTCCTTGCAGCTCCTCTGAGACTCATCCCATTTCCATCAAAATGAGAATCCAGCAGACTGAGACATCCTCGTCCCCACCTGCACCTCTGGGGAGCCTACACCCCAGATCCCAGGGACCCATCCTGGAGGTGGCAGGGTGTCTCATCTCCTAGATGGTCTCATCTTCTTATTCTAGTTAGCTTTCTCTGGCACAGCCCTCAGCCCCTCTGCATCTTTCTTTGGTCCCTCTTTGTTACTATGTCTTTGTAGACAGGGATGCTGAGGTCTGGAAAGGTTAATCACCTTGCTTGAAGTCACCCAGCTAGAAAAAGCTAGTCGATTTAAGCCTGGTGGTCCCTAGACCTGACCAGTTGTAGCCTCTCTGTCACTGTGGTGGTTCTGGTCCCAGGTGGAGCCCATGGAGCACACCAAGAAACTTCTCTACCAGTATGAGACCTTGATTCAACTGAAGAATGAAGAGAAGCTGTCCCGGCATCAGGCCTGGGAGTCGGAGCTGGAGGTACGGTCCCCCCAGAGGGCGGATGTGGCGGAGAGAGAGGGTCTTACGATGTGCACATCCGCCATTGTGTGCCATCAAGGTGCTGGAGATCCTGAAGCTCAGGGAAGAGGAGGAGGAGGCACATACGCTAAGCATCTCCATCTACGACACCAAGCGCAACGAGAAGAGCAAAGAGTATCGGGAGGCCATGGTGAGCTTCCCCGCTTTCCCCGGGTCTCCTTCCCTGGAGGCAGGGCTCCAGGGTAGGGAGAGCATGGGAGTCCTTTGGAAGGGATGGCGTCACTGGTGGTGTCAGGTGAGCATTCTTGCTGACTGTCACCTGCCACACTGTGTTGATGGGTCACCCCGAAGGGCACTTAGGGTTCAGGCTAGGTGTCCTTATCCTGGACTGTGGCCAAACCAAAGCTTGCCTTGCATGGGGAAAGATGAATGTCCACCTCTGCCAGGGCTTCCACTAAGGCTGTGACCCGAGCTGGGAGTCCAGCCCACTGACTCAGGCACAAGTTGAACACCAGGCCTCAGCAACACAGGGCTTTGGCCACACCCCCTCCCCCAGGTGCAAGGACCCGACTGGGTTCCTAGGCTTGCTTCTAAATCCTCTTCACCATGCAGGGCAGACATTTAAAGTAGTTTGCAGTTGACCAGGCAAGGCTGGGCTTTGGATTGTTCTTGGATTCATAGGGAGGGGCAAAAGCCTATGTCTGCAGGTTCTCTGGCTTTTGTGTGCTCCATGTAGGGCCTTATGGGCAAGAGAAAATTGCTGGGAGTCTAACATCTAGCTAATCACCGTCATTCTTTGAACCTGCTGTGGGCTGTCAGACCCAGAGTATGTGCTTCCCAGATCTAAGCTGGTCTGATTTCAGAGGAGGAAACTGAGGCTCAGATTGAGAGGTGAATTCATGTCAGAAACAGGAATTACATGTCACCCTTAAACATGGGTCAAAGGGTGATCCTTAGGAACTTAGTTCTCCCAGGAAGTCTCTGCTAGGACCTAGCTTTGGGGCCTGACTTTGTAGCGTTGCTGCTCGGGAGGCCCCCAGGATATGGTGCTCTTTCAGCTGGTTCCCTGGTCCATAGGAGCGTGTCTTGCACGAGGAGCACCTGCGGCAAGTGGAGGCCCAGCTGGACTACCTGGCCCCGTTCCTGGCACAACTCCCTCCAGGCGAGAAGCTCACGCGCTGGCAGGCTGTGCGTCTCAAGGACGAGTGTCTCAGCGACTTCAAGCAGCGCCTCATCGACAAGGCTAATCTCATCCAGGCACGCTTTGAGAAGGTGAGACCATGGCCCAAGTCAGGGAGGTGACCTCACCCTCCTCAGTCAGAAAATGGGTCCTGAAATCTTTGCTCAGGGCGTTGCTGATGTGTGAGCGAGATGCGTGGATGAGTATGTCTGTAACTGGGGCTTCCAAATATCTGACTTCTCCCCACTTCATTACTGGATGGATGATGCGTGGATGGATGGCGGGTAAATGGGGGAATGAATGAAGAGGATGAGTGGGTGCAGTTTGGATACGTGGGCAGGCGGGCATGGGTAAGGATTAGAGGTGGGATGTGGATGGGTGGTGAGCAGGTGATGGACTGATGAATGAGTGGGCTGATGGGTAGATAGGTTAGATTGGCAGACAAGGGATAAAGAAATGGATTGCTAGGTTTGTGGATAGATGGACTGAGGGGTGGTACATGAACTCCTAGTCCTTAGCCCATTTCTGTGAGACAGGTGAGGTGCATACCTTGTGGCCTCCACGCAGTGTCTCGGTCTTCACAGAATACACAGGGTAGAGTCAGGTGGAGTTGGACACAATACTTCTTATGTTTGGAAATGAGTTACTTGGGGCTCTGAGCATCTCAGCAACTTGTCTAGGTCACATAGCTGTTTTGTGTATGTGGGTGTTTTGTCTGCACATATGTATGTATGCCATGTGCACACCTAGTGCCCTCAGAGGCCAGGAGAGGCTGTCAGATCCCCTGGGACTGGAGTTTCAGATGATTGTGAGTCTCCATGTGAGTTCTGGGAATCGAACCCCAGTCCTCTGGAGAGCAGCCAGCACACTTGCCTGTTTTTTTGAGACAGTGTTCTATTGTGTAGCCCCAGCTGGCCTGGAACATGCAATATAGACCAGACAGGCCTTAAACTCACAGAGAGCCATCTGGCTCTGCCTAGTGAGTACTGGGATTAAAGGTGGGCACGACCGCACCCTGCTGCTTTGATTTTGTATGAGGAGCTAGGGGTGGAACCCAGGGTTATGCACTAAGCCACATCCCTAGCCCTGACTAACTGTTTTGGCTGTTCTGATTTCATGCACACCTTGTCCTTCGAATCATGACTCCAGTAGTTCCAACCCAAGATCTTTTGTGATCCTCTAACTCTACCCCTCTCCACGGGAGGTGGGGATAGGGACTGCCTGGTAATCTATGGGCCTGGCTGATCAGTTCACACTGTGCCCCTGCTCATCTCCCTGTGCCCCCAGGAGACCCAGGAACTGCAGAAGAAGCAGCAATGGTACCAGGAGAACCAGGTAACCCTGACATCCGAGGATGAGGACCTGTACCTCAGCTACTGCTCTCAGGCCATGTTCCGAATCCGCATCTTGGAACAGAGACTCAATCGGTAAGGGGCAGAGCCAGGAGGACTCCTGGGAGCGCTGACAGTTTGGCTATCCCTCACCTTCTCCTCCCTGCCTCCCTCTGCTCAGGCACAAAGAGCTGGCTCCGCTGAAGTACTTGGCACTGGAGGAAAAGCTGTACAAGGACCCACGCTTGGTAGACTTCGTCAAAGGCTTTGTTTGATGCCCCTCATGGGACCATGGCAAGAGCTGTCAGAGAATGGAGTCCCGCCCTTCTCCCCAGCCACTGTGACCCCACACCAGCCTCACTGCCATGCTACCTCCCTGGCCCTCATAGTCTCCCTCAAATAAACACACTCCTTATTTGCTATTTGTACTTCGGCACTCACAAGCTCCAATCCCGTCATCCCCCCACCCCCACCCCGTCCTCAGCCTTTCTCTGTCATCTTTTGTTGGAATATCAAGTATTAACATCTCCAGATGGTTCCACAGTCATGGCTGTCTAGTTAGAGCTCAATGTGGTGATGATGGGCCGGCTCATAAAGTGGGAATGGCCTGGCCAGGGAGCACACCCCAAGATTGGGTGGCTTGATGTTAGAGGTCAAGGAACTGAATCCAAGTTCCTCTTCTGCTTACCACCTGTGAATGGGACTGACATTCTTTCCTGACCTAAGTGTTAAAGAGCAGAGAGAGCTGGGTAGAGTGGTGCATGTCTGTAACCCCAGCAGAAGGATCTGGGTTCGAGATCTGCCTTGGCTATATAGGGAATTTGAGGACAGCCTAAGCTACATGAGAATTTTTTTTGGGGGGAGGTTTCAAGACAGGGTTTCTCTTTGTAGCTTTGAAGCCTGTCCTGGAACTCCTTCTTTAGAACAGGCTGGCCTTGAACTCACAGAGAGCTACCTGCCTCTGCCTCCCAAGTGCTGGGATTAAAGGTGTTTTTAAAAATAAAGTAGAGAAAACCTGGCCTATAGTCTCCAGGGCATGACACAGCCATTGCAAATGATCTCATGGCAGCCACGATTGCCTGCACATGCCTGGGCCCGTCAATAAGCAATCATGAATCAGGGCGGGGCTCATGAGGGCCTTGTTCCTCCCTGTCTACTGGTTACTGTCGAATTCTGTTGGAGGGGTAGTCATTGTCTTCAGAGGTGAACCCACCAGGCTTCAACACCTACTTCCAAACCCACGGTTCAAACTGGGGGCTCGAGCCACAAGTGGTGGCACTTGCCTTTAATCCCAGCTCTTGATCTCTACCAGTTCAAGGCCAGCCTGGTCTTTATAGTGAGATCCTGATACAGAGGGAGGAAAGGAAGAGATGGGTGTATGTGTCTGTGGCGGGGGAGAATAAGGAGGACAGAAGTAAGATGAACTTGAAAGAGCCAAGTATGCCAAATCTTGCCAGGTTCTTAGTTAAGAAACACCACCACCACCGTGTGTGTGTGTGTGTTCTCTAAGCAGTCCTCTTGTCTCTGCTCCTCACAGCCCTGGGTTACACATGCAGCCATGCCCAGATGTTTACGTGGGTGGTGATGATTTGAACTCATTCTTGGCACTGCAATCGCTCCTAAGATTGAGCGATTTTTCTTGCTTCTAGTAAGTTTTTATTTTCAGTGCTGGGGACTGTACCTAGTTCCTCCTCACACTAGTCAAAGCTTTCTACCAGAGCTACATTCTTGGTCTTGTTCCTGCTTAGAGAAGTTATTATGTGTGTTGGGGATAATTACGATCATAATAATATAGACTACACGTTAGAGGTAGGGGTAGTGAGATTGGTCATGCTCAGTGTTGTCATGATTGAAATGTCTAGGGATTGATAATGCTCAAATACTTACGAGGCAAAACGTGTCAAAATCAAGAATTTGACATTTTATTTAATAATAAAAAGTTGAGAAGAACAGCAAGCTACAAAGTTTTGATTGAATGTTATTCTCCGAATCCAGGTCTTTTAGTAATCCCCAAAGTCTACTCGGAGCCAACTTCCCAAATCACAGAAGGCTGGTGGATGTCTTTTGTCCCTGCAAAGTTTTTCCATTTTGTAGGGACTTGGCACGTCTTGACTTTAAAGGTTCCAATCCTGGGGCCATCTTCCAGAAGTTTGGTCTTTTCACCTCAGCATCGGTTTCCTCATCTGTAAATGGGGAATTCCTACTGCCCTGTGGTGCAGAAGAACGCCAGGCGAAGCTGCCCCCATGAGACGCGCGAGTGGAGGACGGACCAGGCTCTTTCTCCAATGGGCCGGGGCTAGTTCCTCCTCAGTGAGCCCCCCCACCTCTCCCCGCGCCGGCTCATGGAGGTTATATTTCCGCCACCCGATCTCAACCTGCCTGACCTGTCGCACACATCATCTGCCTTTCTCCGGTTCCCTAGTCGGTGGTTTCCGACCGCGAGCATCCACAAGCTTACTCAGTCATCTCCCACCGTGACTCTAGGAACGCACTCCTGGGTTCAACACCGACTCCACCAGTACTCAGGGTCTGTTTCTGTCCAGAACTCCACCAGGGAACTCAAGCCGGAGTGTGTGCCTGTGTGTGCAACTAAGCAGAAGCTAGATCAGACCACGTGGGCAACACCCTCAAGCTGAGGGCGGGGTCCGGGCAGCCCTGTTTCAAGATGGAAGAACTGCGACTTCACGCTGCTCCAGAAGTTCCCTTCCCATTGGTTGTCCGGAATTGGTTCTCCAATAATACTGACGTTCATTGGCCGATCTCGAGCTGTTGCTGAAGGGATTGGTGCAGCCGCCACCGTGTGCGGCTCGCGGATTTTTCAAATTTAACCGGGTTCCTGGAAGTGAAGGAAAAGGGCGGAAAAAGGTAGCCCGAGTGGAGGCGGGACTAAGGACATAGAAGCCCGCATTGGTTCTTTCGAGACCTAAGGGCGGGCCGTAAACGCTTCTTTCTCGTGATTAGTCCGAGTCGGGGGGAAAAGGAGGCAGGTGGCTCCGCAAATCGGCAGATGCGCTTGCTTCTATTGGTCAATCTCAGAGGAAGGCGGAGCTTCCTTGGCAGCTGATTGGTGTAAGAAGTGAAGTGGGTGGGACTCTAGACCGGAGGTTTTGTTGTGAGGGTCGGTTGTCAAGCAGCGACCAATCAGGGCAGAGGATGGAAGCAAGTGGGGGTCGCGCCTGGAGGGAAGTCTTGGCCACCAAAGCTACAGCTGCAGGTAGAGTGGCCCCCGGGGCCTTGGAGGCGAAGGAAAGATGGCTTTGGTCTTTGCGGAGCCTGGAGGGGACAATCGCGGCGCCGGCAGAGGGCTCTGGGCCAGGGAAGGCTGGGGCCGGTGCCCCTCAAGACAGAGGGGCGGAGGGTCAGGCGAAGCTGAGAAACCAGTAGCAGATTTTGGATGAGAGAGACGAGTGTGGAGGCCGGGGAGGGAAAGCTAGCGGGCCGGAAGCAGAGCCGAGGGTGTGCGGAGGACCGCATTGAGTTGGGGCTCCAGAAACAGGGGAGCGAATGAATGGGGAACTCCGATAGCAGCAGAGTGAAGGGGTGTGAAGAGGATCTGGCGAGGCGTGGTCAATTTAGGGAGCTCAAAGTGTGCCGGAATGGGAGCACAGGTGACCGGAGAAAGGGAATGTAGTGAGAGTTGACGAGCCGTGGCTGTGGCAGGCTCCATCCATGCCGTGGCCTTTTAGAAATGAGGAGTCATTCCGACTCACGCCTGTACCGGAGACCCAGTTCCCAGCTCTGTCCTTGAGAATAGCAAGAGGTGGGAGTGGTTCCCTTCCTGGGAGCTGGGGAAAGAGGGAGCTAGAGGACTGGACCCTCAGAATCCTCTGGAAAACCACTCCTCTCCGAAGGCCTTCACTATCAGTCTCTTCACACTCACATTCTCCCTCTCCCTGTGTGTGTGGTGTGTCTGCCTTTCTGGTGCCTCTCATGGGCCCCTAAACATAGCCTCGGACTCCAGCGCCTCATCCGATACAGGAGGTGCAAATCTGCCTGAACTGCAGACACGTGGTCCTCTCCGTCCCGATGCAGTTGTTGACACTTAAGACAGTCAGCATCCTGGAGCACAGCTTTCGGCCTCTGGGAAATCAAGTCAGTCTTCCTTTCAAAGAGAAGAAGATCCGCCTGCTTCCGTCTGTGCTCCTGAATGCTGGGGTTGCTGACACCACCAGGCCCAGCTACTTAGGGATGGTCTTTCATCTTTGGGCTCTAAGTCACAGAGGTTCACCTGGTCAGGTTTTCAGGCCCAGTGTGCACTACAGCCCCAGGCCACGAGGGCTTTCGTGGACCTGCATCAAGTGGCCTTGGTGACCCAGGGAGCTGCAATTCACCTCAAGTACTTGCTCACACACCATCACCTCTGCTTGTATTCCAGACCAGTGTTGAGCTGAGATGGCCCAAGCCTGACAGTCCATGATCTGGAATCCAGACTTCCGTGTACAGGCTGCAGTTTCCTAGCGGATGATCTAAACCACCAGGCAGAGCTGGGCCAGGAGAGGAGGACTCTCTGCCTGGATGTGTGGGAACTCCCTGCCAACTTGATTGTCGGATCTGGGGGGGATCCACCCCCACCCGACAGGGAAAGCACAATCTGTTTTGTGGGTGGGGGGGTCTCAGGTGCCACCCCCTGAAGCATGGCCACCCCTGTGGTCACCAAGACTGCCTGGAAGTTGCGTAAGTACTTTTCTTGTTTCTTTATCACCCCGTTGTTTTGTGAACTGCTTGCGGCTGGGTTCTTGTCTCCTGTCCTTGGCACAGCCCTGGTGTTAGGGTAGACAGAGATGTAAATCGCACCGGGCAGGTGCCTTAATCCTTCTGAGGCTGAGCTGCCCTATCTGCACAGAATAGTTGCACCTGTGCTCTGCAGTTGCTGAGACTCCAGTAAGAGCGTGGGCTTGGTAAAGGATTTCAAGTCAAGCTGATGGGCAGAGTGTTCTGAGAAAGACTGGAAGGTGTTCTAGGATTTTTCAGATATGATCCAAGTCTGTTTCCTCCGTCAGATGAAAGTCTCGGGATGGGGGTGGAGACGCTGGCGGGGCTCTGGGTGTCATTAAGCAAAGACACTTCTGAGCTCCTTAGTCTAAACTCACTTATATTCTTTCCTTTTTTTGAGATAAGGTGTCCCTCTAGCCTTGCCTGGCCCAGGACACGTGCCTCAGTCTCTGGGGTGCTGGGAATAAAGGCCTGTGCCACCACGCCAGGCTCTTTCATATTCCTAAAAATTATTGAGGACCCTATAGGGCTCTTGTTTATGGAAGTTATACTTACCCATGTTGCTGTATTAGAAAACAGTGCTGAGACATCGATGTACTCAAACCTTACAGTAGTGAGGTCGTCACATGCTGTGTATCTTCTCGAAGACTCCTCCTCTTGGGCAAATGAGAGTACCAAAGGCCACTACCATCCTGATATTTAAGATAATAGTTTGGTTCTTCTGGACCCTCTAAAGGCTCTCGGGGATTCCTAGATCGTGTTGAAAGGACCTGCATCTGTGCAGCTGGTTGTCACAGGTTTGGTGTGCTGTCCCTGGTCCCACTCTGCTGCTAAGTGCCCCTGGGCTATTTTCAGGAAAAGGACTTTGGGCAGAGCTATTTTCTGGGTCTAGGTTTCCTCGTTTGTAAAGTGAGAGATTGGAACCATTTTCAAGTTGTTCTCCTAAGCACTAGGGTTGTGGCGAACCCCCTCCGCAGCACTCAAGGAAGGTATACTTTGAGTGGCTTTGTATTTATTGACATTATGTATCCAGTTCTTTAATGGCTTACCCTACCTGAAGGTAGAACCAGATGATAGGGAACAAGCAAACGCCAAAATACCCAAGGAGCCCAGCCTCGGGAGAACGGTAGGCAAGCACCAGATTTACATCCCTCTGTTCCCAACCCTGCCCTGAGTCTGAGCCAGTGTGTGGGCTTTGAATCAGTTAACTGATGGGGGTGGAGGGTGTGTGAGCAGCAAGTGCAAAGGCCCGGAGACAGGAAGCTTTGTACATGGGAAAGACTTATAGGAGACCGTGGGGGCTACTGCTCATTAGCAAAGAGAAAGTGATGCCAGGTAAACCTAGTGAGTTCTGCGGGGCACGTGCCCACAAGACTCTTGTCCTCAAAGGCATCAAAATATCCAAGCAGCAGGCAGTATGTTGAGGAGCTGGCAGTTTGTTGTACGAAGAGGTTTATGGCTGTATAGCATGAAACCACACAGGCTGGGCCTTCTTGGGGCTCCAGGGTGTGGTGAGGGTCAGAAGGGTCATTGCCAGTGTGGGGTGGCTGAACCCCTGCCCTTTGTGTCTTCCTCCTAGAGTGTAAGTCCTTTAGCACCTCGGGGCAGACCAAGAGTGATCCCCAGCTTTGACTGAGATTTGCCAGGCTATACTGTTAGGTCTTGGGGGGTCCTGATGGCTTATGCTGGAGGGAGAGCAGCTGCTGTCACCTGGCCTGGTGACATGGAAATCTAGTACCCATGTGTGGGCCGTTGGTGTCTAGTGTTCCCCAAGCCAAGCCAGAGAGGGAGCCTGCTGTGAGGACCGGGCATCCCTTTTGCTGGTGCCTGTCTTCCTGTCTGCTCAGGTTCCCATCAGCCCCTGATTAAAGGGGAGTGAGTCATCATCACCCCACCTCTGCCTGTGACTCTTCCAGTGCCAGGCAGCATCTGATCCCCCTGGAGGCGGGAAGCTCTTCTTCCACAGCCTCCCAGACCAGGCCTAGAGCAGATGCTTGGAAGCCCTTCTGTTACACGTTCATGGGACTCAGCCAGACCTTTCTCTTTTTACCTGAGGAGGGTGAGGACCAGGGCAGATGCCCGGGGGTCTGATGAATTCAGGGTGTGGCTGCAGAGACAACTCGAGCCTCTAGAACAGTGCTCGGCCGGGAACAGCTGCACGGCCCTCCTACTGCTCAGACAGATATATAAAGGATCACGGCTCAAGCCTGTAGGCAGCTGTCCCGCAGTGTGCCGAGGACAAGATTGTGGTTGAGATGATGACTCCAGCAAGACCCAGCTTCCTTGGGTCAGATGGCAGGTCTTCCAGTCCCTAGATTGGAAGAATCTGGGCTGACAATGAACTCTCATCCTGTTTGGTCAGCCCCTGCTTGCACCAGCTGTGCCCTGTCAGGCCCTGAAAGGGAGGTGTCATTTCAGAAGTTGTGGCTTTGTTGGGACCCTGGGCGTCTTTGGAAGCCCAGACTGTCAGGGCGTTCCTGGGCCTGTTTTCCAATCTCCTTATGGTCTGCAGCTCACACAAGAGCTACCCAGGCTGGGTAGAGTCAGACCCAGGGTGGGGGAAGGGCCCTTTACTAACAGCCATGACACCCTTCTCGTCACCCATGCCAGTCTCCAGCTGCTTTGGGCATCTGTATATTGGGGTTTCCCCTTGGCTGTGTGAGAGACCTACCCTCTCCTTCCTCCTGTTCCAGAGAAAGTTGGGGACCAGGGACCGGCTTACAGGCCTGTCTGTCTCTTGATTGAGCACTGATAAAGCCCGCAATTCCCGTCTGTGTTCCCCATGTCAGCACCCCCCTCCACGGTCCAGGCCAGGGGCTCTGGGGGGCTGTCCAGAGGCTTTAGCTCCCATTCTCGGGGTCAGCTTTGCCCACCAGCTCCTGCTGTATCTGCTGCCTCCTGCCATTATCCTTACGGAACCCACTCCCTGCCGCCCTGGGACCCTGATAGCCACTCTGTGCCTGTGTCCCGTCTTCAGTCTATCTCAGCCCATTCCTAATGAACTGGCCCTGGGGTCATGCTGTTCTCTGGACAAGGACTGTCTCTCAGAGAGGAAGAGAGACTAGACGAAGGCCACGCAGCTGGCAGAGCTCAAATCAGCACCTGATTCAGAATTCTGAATTGGGATCTAGGGACAGCTGTCTAGACAGAACTTGAATTCTTCTGAAGGTGTGTCCCAAGTGGGCTTTGTCTGTGTGGCGGCACCTGAGCAGTTGAAAAGCACTTAGGTGATACATGGGTTCATTTAGAAACGAAGCAGTTTGTTTTTTGTTTATCGTAGGAAAACATTTTCTCTGGATATTAGTGCTTAACAGAGTAGATAAAACAGGAAGCCAATTTTTAAAAGTAAAACTTAGTCTTCCCACAGTACCAGGGTGATTGGTTCTAGGACCCTCCACACAGAGAGCCATGCCTGCATGTACTCAGTCCTTTATATAGTGATGCGGTGTTCGCATGGAAACCTGCGTTTCCTCCGGGTACCTTGACTCACCTCTGTTACTTGTGATGTGCAGTACAGTGTGATGTTGTTTCACTGTTTCTTGCAGTACATTGTTTGTGGACCAGCAACGAGGACACGTCTGCTCACACCCAGCCTGATGAGTGCAGACGCTCGTTTTGTTTTGTGACAGGGTCTTGCTGGTAGCCCAAGCTGGCCTGAAACTCATGATCCTTGGGCTTCGGACTCCCAAGTGCTGAGTTTACAAGTCTGCACCAGGTGTCCGGCATTACAGATGCACCTATCCTAAGTCTTTCCCCTCAGCAGCTGGTTGAGTGTGCCTGCAGGGCGATCTCTGCAGTCTGTGTTGCCAGCTGATGGGAAGAGAAAGGAGGCCTGAGAGCAGGGCAGTGAGCTGAGGGAGAGATGGCCATCTCAGCCTCTGGCCTACACTTGGCCCTGTAGCTGGTCCTGAAGGTGGGGGGCATTATCTGAGTGTTGTGTTCAGAGCTGGTGACTGAGGAGGGCCACCTCTCCCATATGGCCTGTCAAAGTCCCCTGACGTCTTTCTTCCCCTCCTTTCCTATGTAGAAGAGATCGTGGCCCATGCCAGCAATGTGTCCTCGTTGGTGCTGGGCAAGGCCTCAGGGCGGCTGCTGGCCACTGGTGGAGATGACTGCCGTGTCAACCTGTGGTCGATCAACAAACCCAACTGCATCATGGTGAGTGATGAACCGCGGCCTCTGCTGGGGCTCCTTTGGCAGGCACTGGTGATCCCAGGTCCCCAGAGTGGCCCCGCATACCATTAGTGCTGTTCCGTTATCCGCTCCAGAAGGCCCAGGAGAACCCAAGACAGCCGGGTGGGTGGCCAGCCCTCAGGAAGAGGGGCAACACAGGTGTGGGACAGAACTCCAGAGTGCTTGCGGGAAGGCTTACACAAGCCCCACTCTCCGCCTGCCAGCTTGAGGGACGCATCTTCACAAAGGGTCAGAGGGGACTCAGCTGGAGGCCGTTCTTGACTGAGATTCCCTAGTCACGCTCCATACAGGGCTGCAGCTGCTTTCCGAGGCTGGACAGCACACGGAGAGGGAAAGCCGTCATTTCAGGCAGTTCTGTTGGTTGGAGGTGGCCCGATGATGAGTCTGTGTCTTTCTAGATAATGGAATAGAAGCACATACATATGCATGCATGTGTGTGCATGTGCACACGCGCACACAGGTTTCTCCGAATACTATCTTTCCCTTGTGTGACCTGGTTCTTTAGAATGACAGTGTCTTGAGGATTTTTCCTATGTCAACAAATACTGTTTTATAACATGCTTCTAAATGGCTTTTTGGTATCCATCACAGGGATGAACTGTAATTAGCTTAGCCACACCCTGTCATCAGCAGGACTGCTGGCTCCAGCTTTTAGGTTCTGCTAAACCACAATATGTCAAACATTCTTACTTGTTGAGACTTCTGAGCAGACCCCTGATCACTGCATCTGGGCCGAGTGTGCAGTTCTGAGAAGTTGTCACACGAGCTCCAAGAAGCCACTTTCCATCTTCACCCACAACACGGAAGTGTGGCTGTGCCCTGTGTCCTTGACACCTTAGGCGATTGTCATTTTTTTTGTCTTTTGACTAAGTAAACAAAAAATGGAGACAGTGATAACTGTTAGTGGAAGTTTGGTTATTTCAGTGATTTCATGAGACTGGGCGAAACTGAGACCTACTCGGATCTTAGTCATGGTTAGTACGTCAGGGTTCAGTAAGAGAATTGCTCTTTTTATTTTTTCCTTATGATGTATTGATCTTGGTTTTATTTTTGCGTGTGTGTCTGTAGAAGTTAAAGGTGGCACTGGATCTCCTGGAAGTGGAGTTACAGATGGTTGGTAGCTGCCATGTTTATGCTGGGCATTGACTCCAGGTCCTTTGGATGAGCAGCCAGTGCTCTTCATCACTGAGCCATCTCCCCAGCCCCATTTTGTTTTGTTTTATTTGGAAGACTCGAATGTTTTCATCCCCCATAAAATGCCAGAGTAACATTCCCTGCCTTGAAAAGCGATCAGCATAGGCTAGAGATGTGGCTCAGCGGTGGAGTGCTTGCCTACATATTTAAAAAAATATATTCACCCAAAAGAAGGTAAGTGCTAAAGTGTTTTTCTCTGCGGTGACTTCTGTGTCCTCCTGGAGATGACTAGGCCTTCAAATTCCTTCTGTGTCCTAGAATTATTCAGTCCACGGACAAGCAGATACCTGTTTCCCTCTAGTCTCATTCTGTGTACATACCTGGCCTCATGGAACTCAGTCTTCCTCGTGTTTGAAAGGTTACTATAATGGGCGTTTACATGGCCTCTGGTCTCTTGTCATGAAAAACCTTGGGTTTGTGCTTACAGAGAATAATTTCCCTGAAGAATGGTGGTGCTATTGTTTTTCTGAGACAGAGTCTTACTGTGTAGCCCAGGCTGACCTTGAGCTTGGAGATTGTCCTACCTCAGAGACCAGAGATGTCCTTACTGCTGGGATTGCAGGTGTGTGTTACCACACCTGGCCTTGGATTGTGCGTTTGGAGAGAACATGTGTTTCTTATGGGGGCTGTTTTGCTCAGTTGTGATCCTGGAAGTCTGGACCCATTCAGATCCCCTACCATTGTCCAGCAGGAGCCAGGCAAGCTGCTCTAACTATAAGGCTTCGAACATTGGTTCTGAGGAATGCCCCCTGCTTCCCACATGTCCCCATCAGGAATGTTTCCTTAGTAAACACTGGTGAAATGGCCACTGTGCTTTGAGGGGCCAGCATTGAACAGAGTGACAGACACAATGGACTTGGGTTCTGGCCTTCCCTCTTAAAGCTAAAGGTGACAATACCTTACCTGATCCAGCTGTCCCTGTGGGTGCTCTGGGTGTGCATGAACCTGCCCGCTCTCCATCAGACCTTCCCAGGCCCCTGGAAGCATGGCGCAGGCAGCCCCTGGAGTCAGGCACCCCGGGCAGGCAGTGCAAGTGTGTTTCTAGCTTGCTGTGGTCTCTATGATCAGACAGAGGAGATAGAGATGGGGATAGCCTGGATGGGATCATTCAGACTCGGGGTAAAGGTCCAGCATCTCCTTATCTTGATCTCCTTTCCCTTCCAGTGACCTGGAGCCATTCCCATAGGTGATGCCCATGCCAGGAGCACGGAGCACTATAGAAGGGAGAGGGATGCCTGGGGATCAGTCAGGGTCTCAGCATGTAATCAAGGCTGGCCGGGATCTTGTTATGTGGTTCAGACTGGGCTGGAACCCACCATCCTCCTGCCTCTGCCCCACAGACGATGGGGTCACTGGTGTTGAAGGGCTGCTTTATCCATTGTGCTGATGAACTGCCATGCTCAGCTGAGTTAGGGCATAGGTGGGGCCCCCCGAGAGCAGCTCAACACTCTTTACTTCTTACTGAAGCTATTCTCAGGGACCCTCAATTTGGGACAGTAACTGGGGGGTTATCCCTGCAGTCCATTGGAGCTGCCACCCTTTCTCCGCAGAGCCTGACAGGTCATACATCCCCTGTGGAGAGTGTCCGCCTCAACACCCCTGAGGAGCTCATCGTAGCCGGTTCCCAGTCAGGCTCCATTCGTGTCTGGGACCTGGAAGCTGCCAAAAGTAGGCCTCCCTGCTTACTGTTCCTTTGTGTGTGTGTGTGGTGGGGGGGCACTTCAGGCTCGGGGCATTGGGCTGCCGCCTCCAGGAGGTCTAGGTTCTTTGTTCCCCCAAGCACTGACCAGAATGGGTAGCATGTCGTCCATGGCACTCTGTCAGTCCAGCAACAATAGGCACTGCCATCCCCCAAGTGCTAACATGAACAGTAAGGTGTGTGTGTTTATATGTGTGTATTTGGAACCTGGAAGGACATCACTGAAGGGGATATCCTGCAGGTAGGTGAATAAGTGGATGACCGTGTGGGAAGAGCCACTGAGATCCTGGGAAGCATCCCACGTCAGGGTAGATGTTGGGTGGCTGGATCTTCTGTTTGCCCCCCTTCCATCTGTCACATACTTTGAAAAGTCCATGTCAACTTGAACCTTGGTGGCATGAGGAAGTCTTTGCCACATGCTTACCCTGTTCTGGGGCCTCTGCTTCCCCCACTGTTGTGCCCATCAATACCACCCCTTTCCTAAACCTATGGTGTCACACTTTCTTTAACAAAACAAGTTGGTCCCTTACAATGGTGCCTGCCTAAAATCCCAGCATTCAGGAAGCTGAGGCAAGAGAATAGCTGTGAAATCGAAGGCCAGCCTAGCCTATGGTGTATTAGCCTACTGCAAACAAACAACCCTCAAATAAAAAAAACATACCCCTGCAATGAGAGACAGGACTTGGCTCTCAGCAGCTGCCCAGACCTGAGCCCATTGCCCCCACTTCTCTTCCTGTCCTTGCAGTGACACCATTTATATGGTCAGTGTTTGTGCTGTAGGGACCCCGTGTGTCTCTTTCTGTGACCTGGTTTCCCTAGAGTGAACAGTTGCTCCTTTTTC
The DNA here is from genome assembly GCF_018167655.1 of Microtus oregoni. Taxonomy (NCBI): domain Eukaryota; kingdom Metazoa; phylum Chordata; class Mammalia; order Rodentia; family Cricetidae; genus Microtus; species Microtus oregoni. Next base: position 56,525,576 of record NW_024543063.1, on the reverse strand, counting down.
CGTATGCATTTTCAAAATCCCTGTCAAAATCATCATCACAAGGACACTGCTAGATGGGTCAGCTTTGACCAGTCCTGCATTCCGGCGCTCTCTTCCTCAGTGCCTGGGAGCCCTGGAGCTGCAGGCTAGCCCATCACCCTCACCTCCTCACCTTGTCTTTGCTGTCCTGAGACCTATAGTGTCCTCTTCTGTGGCTTCCTGCTCTCCAGATGATCTACTAGGAAAAGATGGAGGGAGCTGGGTGTGGTGTCACCAGGACGAGCCCAGGACACAGAGGCAGGAAGATTGCCTGTTCAAGTCCATCCTGTCTCAAAATGCAGGGGCAAGGGACACAGCTCAGTGGTAGAGCTTGCCTGGCATGTGTGAGGCCCTGGTTTGATCCCTGGCTCTAAAGGTGAATGGCAGGCACAGTGTTAGGAACCCTCTATGACTGAAAGTGACTTTATCCTATCTCTGTTCTTTAGAGTTCAAGTGTAGAATTCTATTGGAGATAATTTTCTAGTGGAATTTTGAAGGTGTCAACACGCTTCTTTTAGGTTCCAGAGTTACCGGCAGAATCTGGTGCTGCTTTTCGCTGGTCCATCACATGGGATCTGCTTCTCTCTTCCTTCTTCCTCCCTCAGTTTGTAGCAGGCGTCCCAGCCTCGAGGGTACAAGCCCTTCTGCGGGCGTGTTCTCACATCTGAGCTTGGACCTCACAGGTTCCTTTTGGTCGAGAAACTCACCCTGGGGTGTGTCACACAAAGCTCTGCCTTCTCTGTGGATGCTACCAGCCCCAGTACCCCCCAGCTTTGTCAGAAGAATCTGGAATTTGATGTGGAATACCTCCTCTCTGCAGTATTGACAGCTAACTAGGCATGTTTTACCATCCATATTCAGGACAACCTCAGGAGATCCGAGCAGAGTTGGTTTGCTTGCCTTGGGGGCCACCTGCTGCAGCTCAGAGGTCCCAGCCTTTTGTCCAATGAGAACTCCCTGAGCTTGGCTGAGCCTAAAAGCCCCTTCTGGCACAGGCTGCTACAGAAATCAGGAGTGAGAACCCAGAGAAACTTCAGGGACACAGGGGCTCTGAGAGCCACAGTTAACACCAGGCAGAGGCTGAACAAACACTCCACTGGGAGACCATGGAGGTCCGTACATGTGCAGGCAGCTTCCTGTCTCCTCTACTCCGCAGGCCCTAGAGCTGTGACCAAGGCTAGACATCCCCTGGGAGAGACAAGTAAGGGCAGAAGTCATGACAGAAGAATGTGGTCCTGCCAGCTCTCCACAGTGCTGGGAGCTAAGGGCGCAGGCCTGTAGATCCCACAGGAAGGCACCCTTACCTCAAGAAGCTGGCCTGTGTTGGGTAAGCCCCACCACGGCCTCTTGTGCCTGAGTTTCCCTTGCTGTGGCAACGAGGCGAAAGATGGCTAGGGCAGCATGTTGCCCAGGCTTCCTGAACTTCCAGCAGTGCGAGACAGCTAAGTAACAGGGGAAGCCAGGGCTCAGTGTGGGTGTAGTGGAGTTGGACATGCACTACAAGGATGAGTCAGGGATCTTGGCAAGGTCCTCAGGCGTGAGGAGGAGGTATCTTCCCAGCTGTAATGTCTGTCTGAAACTGAACATGGAGGTGAGATGGACAGTGGTCCTGGGCCTCAGGACGGACACTGGCTAGGGCCGCCATTCCCTCTGTGCTGTTCCTGCCTGGACAGCTCTGGCTGCACTTCACTCCTGAGGCCCAGGTGGGATGTCTCACCATCCACCCACCTCCTGGCACTGAGCTAACATAGCTTGCTGAACACCAGAAATGATCAGCGGGTGCACAGTGACAGGGGACGCCAGCCAGCCATAGCCCTGAGTAGTGTGTCCTCGCTGAGCCCACGAGAGGGAGAAGACGCGGGCTGTGAGGTCTTGAGGAGGAAGAGTGAAGAGCCAGAGAAGAGACTGGAGGAGGTGAAGGCAGGCCTCCGGGAGGAGACTAGAACTGCACAGTCCCACTCTGAAGTACTTGGTGTTCATTTTAGTTTTCATTGTAAACCAGCCTGAAGGTCCGAAGGGCCTAGAGATGGCCTAGACTCACACAGCAGTTCCAGAGCAGAGCCGGAACTGATCTTAGTTTTGTCAGGCCACCACGCCAATGGGTGGATTCTCCAGCAGTTACTCAGTTCATCTGTGCTTGGACCTTTACGTACCTCTCCATAACACAAGAGCTCACTACCTGCGAAACCTTGGTGCAACCTAAGGAGAGTTGGACTCTATACCCCTTGGCTTACCATAACTCATGGGCTGGGGAGCTTTATTTGGTCAGTGGAAATATAAATGTTCCAAAAAGCTACCTGTAATACTCCGAGATACAAAATTTGCCCCTGGCCTGCCAGGCCTTAGTGGATTAGATGTGTCCACAAGGCAACAATAAGTGATTATTAGTCTGCTCCTGGCTGCCTCTCCCTGGATCTTCCATTTGTTTTGGCTGTAGGGCCATGTGTAGGTGCCATCTGACTGGGCATTGTGAGTCCCAGCCATATCCTCTTGCCCATGGCTGTCCCTTGTCTTCCTGGACTCTTTAGCCAAGCAGCTCCCTCGATTGTAGCCTCTGCTCAATCCTTGGTACTGTCCTGGGGTTATTTGCCCTGCATAACAGCCCATGGACACATGGCCTGGACCAAGCACCGTTGTGGCTGCTGCTGCTCAGGGACCTTGGCACACACAAACTATGGGTAATGCCATGCATTTTCTGGGGACTTAAGTAGTGACAGAAATGGCTATAGAACTGTTAAAGTGGCCCAGTACTGGCTGATCGCCCCTATTTTCCTATTGGCATTCCAGTTTCTGTGCCAAAGGGTACACACAGATGGGCTTGGCAGCATGCTGCTGGCCAGCTAGCATTTACATGGCTCTATTTTTGCTTTGTTAGTTCTCCGCACACTCATGGGGCACAAAGCCAACATCTGCAGCCTGGATTTCCACCCCTATGGCGAATTTGTGGCCTCGGGTTCCCAGGACACAAATATCAAGGTAAGGTACCACTGTGCCTATGTCAAGTGTAAGGGAATCCTTCCTCCATGGCAGAATCCTGGGGACAGAGGACCCATGGACTCTGGTCAGACACTTTCAACTTGGGATGTCCAGCTTGAGTAAGCCTTCCAGCCTTTCTTTTTGGGGCTGTCATGACCTGGAGGTATACAGAGGCCTCTCTACTCAGAGCTGCAGAGTACCCTCTGGCCTACCCTCCAGGGCCATCACAACCTCTCATGATCCACCCTGCCTACCCACACCCCTGCTCTCTCTCCTACAGCTCTGGGACATCAGGAGGAAAGGCTGTGTCTTCCGATATAGGGTAAGCATGGCTTGTGTCGGTTACCTGTGATCTTATGTGACATGAGTCACAGCATGGGTCCATACCACAGTGGGCCTCGGGGGCTGCAGTCCATTGCAGGTTAAACCTCAAAATACACCTGAAGTAATGCAGTGCCTTGGGTGGTCTGTCTGGACCCCCAGCTTCCCACCAATCCCCAGAGTCACACCTGTTAAGCTACTCCATGATCTGCATTTGCAATCAGGTAACTAGCTGGTGTCCCTAGGTGCAAGGCTTTCTGTTCCTAGGTGTGTGGCAGTACTGTGAATGACAGAATCCTTCTTGGAAGAGACCATAAAATACTTTTAGGATGTAACAGACTGCACAGTTGTGATTTCTTAGAGGCCTGGGAGTCTGGCCACATAGAAGTGTCTCTCATGTCTCCCAGCAGTAACTATGCATCCTTTCTGTGGCTGGTCCTTATGAAGGCCCTGTGTTTCAGGGAAGCCATTGGGGATGGGAAGGTGCGGTGGGACCCAGGCCCCTCCAAAGAGCTTGGTTCTTTTCATCTTCCTCAGGGGCACAGCCAAGCTGTGCGGTGTCTCCGGTTCAGCCCTGATGGGAAGTGGCTGGCCTCGGCAGCAGATGACCACACAGTGAAGGTAACTCCTGACCCTGGTGTGCAGGCTGGGCCCAGAGGGATGCTGATCATACCCAGACTGTGTCCTCACCTCACTGTTAACTGGGTGTATGGGGTCCCCAAACTTGTTGAGAGTAGAGGGAGCTCAGGCCCAGAGCCAAGGGCCCAGCGTGGCCCTTAACCTCTTCCCACCCTGCTCCAGCTCTGGGATCTGACAGCTGGCAAGATGATGTCTGAGTTCCCTGGTCACACAGGGCCTGTGAACGTGGTGGAGTTTCATCCCAATGAGTATCTCCTAGCTTCTGGCAGCTCTGACAGGTGAGGAGGAATAAGGCGCATTGCCTGACAGTAGTCCCCACCTTCTCTTACCCCGTCATATGCCTGAAAGCCTGTGTGGGCTAAATTTTAAGCCAGGATTAGTTCCTGGTCCCATTTCTCCCAGGCTAGAGTCCTGGTCTTATACTTTCCTGGCCTGTTAGGACCCACACCCCCTAGCGGAGCACAGTGCAGGGAAGCCTCCAGCAGGTGGGGTTGGCTCTGGGGTAGGGCTGTCAGGACCAGCCTAGGTCATTTTACCCTCTGCACGCACAGGGCCATCCCTGCCCCAGACATCACTCCTAGTGCCCCTGCAGGGAGGGTCCTGGAGAGGCCCTGGACAGCATGAGGGACTGGCTTCCTGTGGCCACCTTTGTAGGACGATCCGCTTCTGGGACCTGGAGAAGTTCCAAGTGGTGAGCTGCATTGAAGGGGAGCCAGGGCCTGTCAGGTACGTAGAGCACATGGGCCCCTCACCTGCGCAGTGGGATGTCGGTAAGGGTGATTTTCCCTGCCTCTGCCTCTCCTCTGTCCTGGGCTCGCCATCTCTCTGGGGGTCAGGTACAGTTGACTGACAGCCAACTCTCACCTGGCCTAGGAGTGTCCTCTTCAACCCCGACGGCTGCTGCTTATACAGTGGCTGCCAGGACTCGCTGCGCGTCTACGGTTGGGAGCCTGAGCGCTGCTTTGATGTGGTCCTTGTCAACTGGGGCAAGGTGGCTGATCTGGCCATCTGTAATGACCAGCTGGTGAGAATCAAGTTACCCAACCCTCCCCCTGCCCCTCAAGCTTCCGCCTTCTACTGGGCCTCCTGGGTTCTGGCCCCACCCCACATCAGCTCTGCCTGTCCTGCAGATAGGAGTGGCCTTCTCCCAGAGCAATGTCTCCTCTTATGTGGTGGACCTGACGAGAGTCACCAGGACAGGCACTGTGACCCAGGACCCTGTGCAGGCTAACCAGCCTCTGACACAGCAGACCTCCAACCCTGGTGTCTCCCTCCGCCGCATCTATGAGCGGCCCAGCACAACCTGCAGCAAGCCTCAGAGGTGGGTGCTCGTGGCTTTGGCAGGGTGCATGTCCCAAGGCGGCTCCTGCATACTCAACCCTGGGCCTCACTGAGGATGCTGGCCTCTTCGGCTTGACTCTGTACACGCCAGGGTAAAGCACAACTCGGAGAGTGAGCGGCGCAGCCCCAGCAGCGAAGATGACAGGGATGAGCGTGAGTCCAGGGCCGAGATCCAGAACGCTGAGGACTACAATGAGATCTTCCAGCCCAAGAACAGCATCAGTGAGGCCACTCTCTCTCCTACCTCCAGCCCAACTCCTCGCTGTGGCTGTATCCCCTAAACCTTACCTCCTCTCCACATTTTTGTACTGGGCTAGTTTCTAAAAAGGGAACCTGGACATTTGCAGCAGAGGTCCAGCAGCTACTCACTGTGACCCCCTACCCTGCTTGAAACCAAGAGGGCCTATAGGTGCATATGGGCTCGTGGGGTCAGGAACATGTGCTCGGGGATCACCTTCTAGTCATGTGTCTATCTTGATTAAGACCTTGGCCACACATAAAGCCTGTTCCCAGAGAGCTTACGGGAACCCAGTTATCAGCCCCTTTGCCTTGGCAGGTCGGACACCGCCTCGGAAAAGTGAGCCCTTCCCAGCGCCCCCAGAAGATGGTGAGTTGGGAATAGCTGGCCTGGGGACCAGGCCTCACCTCTCACTGCAGCCCCTAGCCTACCCAATTAGATCTTGTCCTGTGCCTGCCTAAAAGTGCCTGCCTACCATGTGCCTAGCACACAGAAGGCCCTGGAGGCAATTTAAGTAAGGCAGGCAGTGCCTCCTTCAAGCCTATGCCTGATTGCCTGGAGAGAAACAAACACAGGTGGACTGCCCATGGGGTGTGTGCCACTGAGGACTGGGTCTACTATAGATATGGGGAAGCAAGACTCCGAGAGGGCTGAGGGCTGGGGGTAGAGAACCAGAGGATCGGGACCCAGACCTGGAGCAGGAGCCAGAGAGAGCCAAGCTGCAGGCCAGACCCATAGAGCCCCGGCCAGGAGTTTGGTACTGAAGAAAGGGACCATCCAGTCTGCTTTGGGATAGCAAAGGGTCCATCTGTAGCAGCATCTCTATCCTCCTGGCTCCCCTTGGGGACCCAGTGCTGCTGCTTTATTTTAGTGAGGCTGTTCTGAGAAGCCCTCCTTGTTTCCTGCTCACCCCCACTCATCTGCTGCCCTCTTCCTGTACTCCATTCCTAATGGCAGGATTCCCCTGAAGCTGCTGGGTCCCACCTCCACACACCCAAGGACAGCCCCTGCCTCAGCCCCCACAGGATGCCTACCTGCTGCAGATCTCCCTGCGCCCAGCTCCCTGTCCCCGTCCGCCTGCTGACACCTGCTCCTTCCCAGCTGCAGCTGTCATGGAAACCCATCCTGACCTCTTCTCACCGGGTCCTTCTAGTCTGATAGTGAGCTTTTCTTTCTACTCCTAGACACAGCCACAGCAAAGGAGGCCTCGAAACCTAGCCCAGCCATGGATGTGCAGCTGCCGGTGCCAAATGTATGTCTGAGCAGAGAGGATTCCTATGGGTCTGAGCCAGGGTGGGGACCTTCCTGTCAGGAGCTGTGGGAGGACTCGGGCTGATGTAGCTGAGCCTCTGCTCCCTGCAGCTCGAGGTCTCAGCCCGACCTCCAGTCTTGACTTCCACTCCTGCACCCAAGGGCGAGCCTGCTATCATCCCTGCCACACGGAATGAGCCCATTGGCCTAAAGGCCTCTGACTTCTTGCCCGTGAGTGGGATTTGCCCAAGAGGTGGGGTTGAGGGCTAAGAGGAGAATGGAGTGTGCTATCTGCTCCCGTGCCAGCATCTGGGTGTCTCCTCATAGGCCGTGAAGGTCCCCCAGCAGGCCGAGCTGGTGGATGAGGATGCCATGTCACAGATACGGAAAGGCCACGACACCATGTGTGTGGTACTTACCAGCCGCCACAAGAACCTGGACACTGTACGGGCCGTGTGGAGCTCGGGAGATATCAAGGTAAAGGTGACTTCTTAGCCCGTTGCTTGGGCTTTAGGCTGGACAGAGAAGAGGCCACGCAGTGGGACCCTGGGGTACGGCAGCCTTGTGGTACCCCCGTAGCCAGCTTCCATCAGTTGAGCGCTGATGTCAGGCTGCGCCCCACCATCCTTGTTGGTGCAGTCTGTTAACGTGCTCCAACCCTGTCTGCTCCCATCCTGTGCCACCCTCTTAACGGAGCTTGTCTGCAGACATCAGTGGACTCCGCAGTGGCCATCAATGACCTGTCTGTGGTGGTAGACCTCCTGAACATTGTCAACCAGAAAGCGTAAGTGGCCTCAAGAAGAGAAGAAGGGGGTGGTCAGGGCTGGCGGGTGGCATCACACCCAGCTCTCTCTTCAGCTCGCTGTGGAAACTGGACCTGTGTACCACAGTGCTGCCACAAATTGAGAAGCTTCTGCAGAGCAAGTATGAGAGGTAGGGAGCCCCTCCATCCCCGGAAGCCATCAGTGGAGTAGGCACGTGTGTGCATGTGCCCTGCCTGTGGAGGACCCCTCTGTCTCCCATCTGCTCGCTGGCTCTGGGCCCCATCTATGTATGACTCCATCTCCTTTGCTCCTGAAGCTATGTCCAGACTGGGTGCACCTCCCTGAAGCTGATCCTGCAGCGGTTCCTGCCCCTCATCACTGACATTTTGGCAGCCCCACCTTCTGTGGGTGTGGACATCAGCCGGGAGGAGAGGTAAGGGGCATGATGCATGCTGCCCTCGGCCTCCGTTGTGGGTAGGTGTGCCCAAACAGCCCGCAGTGAACACTGCCAAGTGGCTCAGGATGTACGGGTATGGCCGAAGCATGGGTTCCTCCCTGGTCTTGCTTGACCCTCCACACTGGCATGGCTTGGGAGACTTTCTTGTGCTCTTAGGAGGTGCTGGAGTGGTTGGTTAGGGGAGCGAAAGCCCGAGGCTTGCCGGCATCCTGGCCAGGTGGGGTGGCCTCCGTCATCAGCTGCTGCCTCTTGGCCTACAGGCTGCACAAGTGCCGACTCTGCTTCAAACAACTCAAGAGCATCAGTGGCCTCGTCAAGAGCAAGTCAGGTCTGAGTGGCCGCCATGGCAGCGCCTTCCGTGAGCTGCACCTACTCATGGCCAGTTTGGACTGAGGAGCTTACCCGTGGGTCTTACACTCTAGTTCGCTGTATGCCCGTGGCCCATGAGCCTCAGCTTGGCCTCCACTCTTGCCCTGATGGCCATCCTGGAGACAGCATCGCCAGCCCACTGACCACAGTTGTGGACTTACAACTTCCTCTCCAGCAGCAGCTGAACAGTCTTGCTTCTCAGGGCAACTCCAGCCTCGGAGCTGCTGCTGTAACTTATCAGGCAGATTTATTAAATGTATAACTGTTCCTGACTTCCTTATAAGAGATATCCTCTGGCTGTCCCAGACACCGTGGCCTGGAGGTTTGTGGAGGCTGAGACTATCCTCCTCTTCCCAGTGCAGCTTCTGGATGTGGCCAGCAAAGGGCTGCCTGGTCAGCTTGACTCTGGGGAAGGGGAAAGGTGTATCTTACCCACACTGCCAGTTGTCCTTGGGCTCTTTTGAGGCCAGTGGATGGATGTCCAGCCCAATGACTGCATAGCCAGAGGGCAGGACCCCGGCCTTATGGCTAGCTACCACTCGGTTGGCTAAGAGCCATTAACCCTCCCTCTGACCTCTAGATGCCTTGAGGACTAGACCAAGATGTTGGATGACGAAGACTAGAGTGGCTTTCAGAGCCCACAGGAATCTGCGCTTCCTGGCTGGATGAGAACCAACCGCTGCCCTACAGGACAGCTGTTGATGTGCCTAGCAAGACGTCGGGGCCAGGCACAAATGTGTAGGTAGGGAATGGGGTCATTACTAGTGGCCATAGTTCCAAAGACTGGGAGCAAAGGCCAGCCCAGGGTGAGCAGTGAACTGACAAACCTGACAGCTCCCTGTAACATGGAAGTGAGACCACGATGGGATGGGACAATGGTTATAGGTACACATGGGGTCTTCATAGTTGAGATCATAACCAAAATGATAGACAGGCATGGGAACAGGAAGACTCCTGGCTCCCAGTGGTCTTTGGTGGTAGCTTCTAGAGTCTGTATGGCCACTTAGTGGGGAACAACAGGGCATAAAATGTCCACTCTCCATGATCCATACACAGGGTCTCCCAGTACCAATGACTCAGACTATGCTCATGTAAAAAGACATTAATTTTAATAAGTAAAAATGGCTAAGCTTCCAAAAGTTCTTAAATAGGATTTGGGGAGAGGAACATGTTGAGAATCAGTGGGCAGGGAGAGTGCCTGGTGTCAGACAGATGAGCAGGACCCAGCCCTGTCCACTGGCCTCTGCCAGCCATAAATACAGCCCAGACCCCTGACAGGGTGGGGGCTCCTATATACACCTTAGAACATTTATATACACACTCCAGTGAGGGACCCCCTCCCTAAGGAGGGTAAGCAGAGATGCTCTTACTCTCTCCAGCCCCCAGCTGGTTCCTCAGCCTTCCCCACTAGTAGGGACTACCCTCCCTGCAAGGGCTGGACTTCCATGGCTTCAGCCTACCAGGCAGAATACCATCCCCACCCTTCCAGAAGCCCACGCTTGGGTGCCTAGAGCCACACACAGACTCGCTTCCTTCTGAACATGTTTCTCTGGGGAGAGGCAGGGCAGGAGAGCCTCCACACAGGCCTCCATCTCCTGCATCCATGATGGTGTTAGGACAGGTAGCCAGACCACAGGGCCCAGCTCCAGGCCTGGCAGCGTAGCACATCCTCACACAGGCACTGGCCTCAACTTCCCTGAAAAAGAAGGGTGCTCTCAGCCTCCTGCCTCAGCAGGCGTGCCCACAGCAGATGCAGAGCAGGAGGCCAGCAGAAGCATATGGACAGCAGGCAGCGGAGGACAGGCCCAGCTCTGTACCACGCAGCCCTAGCAGAGCCCTGCACCAATAGCAGACAGCAGGCAGGCAGCCCCAGGCCGCTGGCCCACACTCACCTGGAGACTGCAGCCCCAGCCGTCAGGCTGAAATCAAAGTGATAGACATCTCACTTGCAGAGTTTTGACCCATCTGCCACCACCCCTTTTGGACCCAATGAGTGGCCTGGCCTCCAAATGATGAGGCAGGAATCCCGGGTCACAGCCCTGTGATGGGGCCTCTTTTCCGCTGGGGATGGCTGGACTGCTTTGTGGGAGGTGGGGGGCTCTGCTGGGATGAGGGCTCCTTTGTGCACAGCATGGGCCTTGAGTAGGTAGCACATGCTAGGAGTAGGAGCTTCTAGGGCCAGATTCTTTGTCAACCTCTCCAGGGGCTTGGGACTCAGTAAAGCAGTTCTGCCTTCTGTCCAGAGCAGGCAAGGCACGGAGACCATTTCTAAATGTGGTTTTGGGGTATTGAGGATGGAACCCAGGACTTCCCACATGCTAGGCAAGCAGCTTCCCTTTGGGGGAACAGTGTCACTATATAGAACCTTCTCTGGCCTAGAACTCACTGTGTAAACCATGCTGGCCCAGAACTTGCAATCTTGCCTTTGCCTCCCAAACACTGAGGTCAGGCACAAGTTACCATGCCTGACTTTACCTCCTTTTTAAAATTCCATTTTGAGACTGCATTGGCCAGGCAGGCCTCTTGTTTCAGCCTCCCAAGCAGGGAGGGGCCGCTAGGGCTGGCTCATAGGGTTTTTCTTCCCTTTTTAAAACAGCTTATCTAGGAAAGGGCAGCCTGTCAACGTGGGAAAGGCCGTCCTCCTGCCCTCCCATCCCAGTTCTCTCCCAGACAGGCTTACCTGATGGCTGCAGCTTCCTTCGGATGGAGCCTGGGCGGCTGTTGGTCCCAGAACCAGGGGCAGAGTGGGCTCGCGCTGTTGGCTGTGGTGTCTGGCAAGCTGGCTCCCACTGTGAGCAGAGAAGGCCGGTTGTTGTGGGAGCCAAGGCTGTCCTGTCTCCTCCCCTCCATCCACCTGACAATGTTCCCTCATCTACAGAGACGACTAATGAGAAGTCAGCCCAGGAATATTACCCATGAAGGAGGAAATTAATTTGCATTGCAATCCACAATGCATTGCTGGCCCCCCAAAATAAAGATGGCCTAGAGGGGCCATGGAGCTGGTATAGTGACCCCTTAGCAATCAGAAAACAGGCAGGTAGATCTCAGTGAGTCTGAGGCTTCCTGGTCTACAAAGGAAGTTGTAGGTCAGTCAGAGCTACAAGGTGGGAACCTGCCTCAGAAAGCAAAAACGCCACTGGGTTCTAGCTTTACCCACCTTTGTGGCAGCTTCTGCCCCCACCACTCAAGCCTGTCAGCCCTGCTCCCTACTCAGAGCCAAGCCCACGGGGGGAGGGGGGATCCTGGGGTGGGGAGGATCCTCCTCTTCTCCCTACCTCCAGATGCTCTTGGCTTGACCAGGAGCCCAGCTCTGTGCGGCGGGACCCAGGGCCCAACTCCACAGAGCGAACTCTCTCAGCAAACTTGAGGGAGTACAAAGTCTCGCTGGTGTTCTTCTCTACTGGGGACACCTAAGGGACAGAGAGTTCAGGTCCAGTCCATGCCAGTTGTCTGCCCCCATGGCTCAGGAGGCGGCAGCATGGTCACTAGAGGATGCTTCTGATCAGGGGAGACCACTGGGGGCAATGAAAATGGCAGAGGCATGGGGAGAGACTTGTGTATTGCATAAGAGTGTTGGCAGGGTCCATGTGGGATTGGGGGAGCTGACAGACAGCCTGGGGAGGCCCTTCCTGAACCCCAGACCCTCACCTGCACCACCATGAGAGTCTTGCTGTCACCACTGAGGGAGTCCTGCAGCAGGTAGGTGAGCTTGGAGTTTCGGAAGGGCACGTGGCCCTGTCGGGAACGCAGGGCAGCAATGACGTCCCCCAGGGCAGACAGTGACCTGTTGATGTGCTGTGCCTCTCGCAGGCGGTTGCCTTCAGCCCCTGACTTGCCCACACGCTCGGAACCAGCCAGGTCCACCAGGTTCAGCTTCCCTGCAGGCAGGGCAAAGGACAGGTCAGCACTGCTCAGGATAGCCCATGGAGAGTGCCTGACCGGGGTGCCCACTGTGTCTCACCCGTGGTCCGGAGGCCTGTGCTGCAGTCCATACCGCGCACTGTTACAATGAGCAGAGCGTGGGAGCGGGAGCTGTGTTCGTTCAGGTTGGTGAACTCTGTGGTGCGATTGTTGTAGCCAAACTCAAACACCTGGGAGGCAATGGGGCTCCTTTGGGAAGGGCAATGCCACCCTGTGTGTTTTATTTATATACTGAAGTTGATTTGGGTTTTGTTCGATTTTTGGGAGAGACAAGTTCTTACTACGCACATCAAGTTGCAGCTCACAGAGATCGGCCTGCCTTCTCAAATACTGGGACGAAGGGGTGTACCATCAACAGCTGGCTACTTTTTAATTTTTTGTTTTGAGACAAGGTCTCACTATGTAGCCTTAGCTGGCCTGGAACTCTATACAGACCAGGTTGATCTCAAACCTGCCACTGTCTCCTGAGTGCTGAGATCAAAGGTGTGCACCTAGTCACTCGAAGTGTTTGAGACAGGGTCTTGCTAGGTAGCAGACTGGTTTCAGATTCACAATCCTCCCGCCTTTCCCTTCAGGTGAGGACACAGGCTTCCAGAGGCCTGGGGACCCCTCCAAGCTGCACAGTCAGGTGGTGACAGAGCCCACATCTGAGCCAGGCCTGTCCTCCAGAGCAGCTGGTGGGCAAGGTCTCCCCGCCCGTCCCACACTCCTTACCTTGTTGATGTCATCCACGCTCTGCACCTGGAACTCAGTCAGCCCTGGCACATAGAGCTGCCCGCTGCCATCTGGGCACAGCCGGATCTCCAGCTTCTCCTGAGGCTCTTTCCCCAGCAGGTCTCTGGGGGGACAAGCAGGACACTACTCCCTCCCACTCTGGCCTCTGCTTGCATTGCACCCAGTCCCTAGCCTGGACTCTGCCCCCACAATCAATCTTGGAATCTTGGACAGTGGCGCTGCTGACCTTTCCTCTTCTGCCCTGTCCTCAGAAAGGGGGAAAAGGTTTCCACAGAAGTCCTAAGTAAGGGTGCACGCCCTCTGGTTGGACAGGGATCCCCACCCCCATCCCAACCAGCATAGTGCAGCCCACAACAGGAAAAGGAGCCCAGATAAGGGAGGACCTACCTCCTAGATTTGGTCAAAGTCAGCTCTAGCTAGAGGCTAGACCCAGAGACCAGGAAGCCCCCACACACACCATGAGCTCCACAGAACTCTGGCCCGGCCCACCTGAGGACCTCGTTGTAAATCTCCGCTGCGCTGACGGTGATGGTGTACTGCCAGTCAGACGCCTTCTCCTGCACCTCCGAGAAGAGCAGCTGCAGGGCCCGCTGATTAATGCCTGGGTTCTCAGGAGTCCCCTGATGGCAGAAGGAAAGGCCCAGTGGCCCTACAGATGCTCACACAGCATCTGCCACCTCACGCCCCAGGTACCCTACAGGTGAGCCTCCCTGTGAAGCTGCCTGCTGCATGTTGGCCTGTTCTCAGAATAAATATCAGGGTATTCTACTAGGAATAAGAGAGTTTCCCTACCTTTAAGGCAGCATTATCCTGCTGCCAGGAAGGTGGTGAGAATGGAAGGAGGAAGGGGGTGTGGGGGCAAAGGCCTGGAACGCCTACCCTGCCAAGCACCAGGGCTTAGGCTGAGCATCTTTCTAGCTCTTCTGTCTGGCTTAGCAGTCTCTTTACTCAGAATTCAGGGCGTGGGGATTAGTGGAGAGATAACAGGTGCCCAATGGCCTGAGCAGGACCCAACAAGCCGTTTTCTGCCAGCTCCTCTGTCCTATGTGAGGAGTCCACAGTGACCCCTGGAGAGCCAGAAAACTACCAACAAGGCAACACCCAACAGGGCTGGAGTTTTTCTATTACACTGGGCTAGAGTGTTGACTCATGCCTTTAATTCTAGCACTCAGGAGGATCTCTGTGAGTTCAAGGTCAGTCTGGCCAACATAGTAAGTTTCAGGATAGCCAGGGCTACATAGAGACCCTGTCTCAAAACAACAGCAACAAAAAAATAAGTAAATAAATTCCTCAACTTAAGTGACCCAGTCCTTGCTTACAAGGACTCTGGGCACATGGCACGGATAAAGCCCTTCTCTTAGAGCCCAGCTTCCCACAACTATAGTCACATAGGTAGCAAGTCTCTCCTATGGCCTAGGAACCCCCTGAGGGTTGATACCAAGCCTCATTCATCATAATATCCTGGGAATCCTCAAACCTAGTCTGAGGCAGCCACACTATAGGAAAAGAGCTCAGGGAATATACGCAAGGAAGGAGTCCTCTGATGTTTGTCCCCACTTCCTAGAGACATGCGAGCCTATGGGGCAGGCTCCTGGGAAGGAGATGCTTGTTTTTGCAGGCCTGGTACCATGGAGTCAATGCAAGGAACAGCAGCCCAGGGTGGTTGTGAGAATAAGACAAAGCATACATTGTGCAAAACCCAAAGATCATGGAAGGAAGCTAGGTCCCTAAGCCCGTTCCCACCGGGCACACACCTACCTCCATCGTATATGTCTTGCCGGCACCTGTCTGGCCATAAGCAAAGATACAGACATTGAAGCCATCGATGCAGGAGGTAATGAGGGCCTGTACCTCTTGGAATACCTGCGGGGACACAGGGCAGGGACCAAGGGGCTTCCAGTGCTGCTGGCACATGGGGCCCCACACCCCAACTCCAGCCACCTCTCAGCTAAGGCCTCTATCAATGAGAACCAAGTCACTGTAAGGATTTAGCCACTATCACCAGGGCAGGGTTTGGGGCCCAATCCTAGCTTATACATTCTCAGGGAAGACTTGACCCAACCAAGGCAGAGGCTAGCATGTGTCTAGCACATTCTCTGGCTTGGGCCTGCCTGACCCCCAGCAGGAAAGAGATGTGGGCCAGACAAGGCTAGAAGGCTACCTCTGAGCTGAGAGGAGTGTGAAGCTGTCACTCCCATGGAGTTCATGTTGCTCAGCCTTGGCACTGGGGCGTCAGAGACAGTGGGGAGTTCCAGAAAGTCCCATGGTACTGTCACAAGAAAGGAACTCAAGGCAAGGGAGGCTACCCTGGGCCTAATGGCTGATGACGGAGGCCTTGAGGTAGAAGGAGCCATGGGTAGTCATGGTCCGTGTGGATCTCCCTAAAGAGAGATTCATGCTTCTCCACTCTCACCTAGCCTTGGCCCCTGCCTTGTGTTTCTGTCCTTTCTTCTGCTGCTCCTCCCATGTCCCTGCGAATGCCCTGCAATGGAGCCACACTCACATCCTGCTGTGAGGCCCAAGGGGAGAAGACCTTGTCCAGCTCGAAGGACACAGGCTTGCCCTTGTGCAGCAGGTGGATGATGGAGTCGTCATCTGGATCAAAGGTCACAGCATTGGTTGCCTCAGGTCCGTCCCCATCCTCCTTGGTGACTGGCCGGACTCGTGCAATCACCCGGATGTTTCCTAGATTGGTAGAAGATGGAGAAATGAAATGGATCAATGCCAGACTGCAGTTCTAGGCAGACCAGTGGCCCAAGAGTCCCATCTTTTATGCAGAGTTCCAGGAGCAACTTATTATTAATCACTCAGACTATTGTATGAATTCAGTACATTTTCTTCCTGAGCAGACAAATTCAGGGTGCTTTACCTTATGGCTCAGGTACTGCAGCCAGTCTTGGTAACACTCTCTGTGGACTTGAGTTTCCTCATCTATTCAAGGAGCTTGGACTCCATGAACCAAGGGATTTATCTATCAATCTAGAGGGGCACAGGGAATGCTATGTAGGATTTGGGTACCAGAACCAGACAGGGGAAAAAGAACAAGGGAAGAAAAGGGTGGCTGGCAGTGTATCCCAGGGACAGCTACACGTGTGCTCCCAGCCCTGGTAAAGGGACACTGTAGGGTTCTCTGGTGACTAATGACCACTCTCTCTTCTCCCAGCCAACACGAGCATGGTGAGGGCTGGGGACACAGCTGACTCCCCAGGGTCTGCACCAGCTGGCACAGAGCAGGTGATCTCTAGAGCTCAGGGCAGAGATCAGTGAAGCCCTAGTCTACTACTGCACAGTGCCCTCACATCCCCAGGCCTGGGAGGAACCTGCCATGGGCAAGGGGCTTTAAAGGTAAGTTCAAACCCAAGGTGGACCATTTGCTAGCTGTGTGCCTTTAAGTAAGTTTCCTGAGTGTGCTGGGCCCCTGAATCCTTAGCAGCATCACATACAGCACTAGTAGTAACTGCACGCAGCCGAGGATACTTACCCTTCAGCCGCACTAGCTCATTGTGGCATTTCTTGCGCAGCTGCAGTTCCCGGCGGTACTTGCGCAGCAGCTCCTGGTTGTTGCTGTTGACCTCCTCAATGGCCTGGCCAATCTGGGGAGCGTGCACACTACCATCAAAGGCCTGGCTCTGTTAGCTTCCCTTCCCTGGCCACCTGGCCTGATGGCATTACCCTCATCTGCCCAGGCTGAGACCTGACATGTACTATCGCGGCAGATCAACCTCTGCGGAGGCACAGCCAGCACCCCATCTTAGAGACAAGGAAAACTGAGCTCTAGGCAAAGAAGCAAAGGCCTGGAACTTGAGTACCTGGCTACAGCGAGATTCAGCTCCTCCCAAATAGAACCCTTCCCACGGAGCTAGGACGTTAAGGAGAGTGGTGATGCCCAGAACACCCTGGGTTTGGTTCCTGGCCGCATCCATGTATTACTGACACGACTATTTCAAGAACTTACTTCCTTTTCCCAGAATTTATCTGTCTCTGCAGAACTGTCATACAAACTTGAGAAGCCAGCGGCTATAAAAGGCTCAGGCACATGGGAGGCCCCTGAAGATTCACTGGCCATTCTCACACTATGTAAGGATGGCTTTAAAAAACAAAATGAGCACCTAGGGATGAAGCTTGGAGGTAGAGCCTTTGTCTACCAGGAGCGAAGCCCTGGGCTCAATGCTTCTTATAGAAGAAAGGAAGTAAATAACAAACACAGTGAGCCAGGCATGGTGGCAAATGCCAGGAATTACAATACTCAGGAGGATGAGGCAGGAAAATGTAGAGCCAGGGTCTCAAAAAAAAATAAATTATTAAACAAACAAACATAATGGCTATAAGGATCCTGTAGCATGGATGAGAGCTCACGAGAGGAATGTCTTTTGGGAACAAGGCAAGAAGCTGTTGCATAGGGGATCTAAATACAGGTGACTGGCCTCTGCCAGCGAAGTTCCACTGGGTTTGCTCACCTCAGCTTTGACACTCCGGAGAGCCTCCTGCAGGAGCAAGGGGAAGCCCCGCACCTGCCGCTTGAGCCCATTATAGTCGTTGGTGAGGGTCCTCAGTGCAGGCTGCAGCGTCAGCAGATTGGTCCTGACACCTATGGAGCGAAGGTGTTAGACATCTGGGCTTCCAGGCATGGGGCTGGGCAGAGCGGGCTTCAGGCTCACCTGCCAGGTTCTCGTGTACTGCCTTCATCTCCACCTGGGCCCGTGCAAAGGCCTCCTCAATGGCCCGGTTCTTATCCTCCTCCAGGGACTGCATCTCCTCCAACATCTGCCCGTGTGCCCGCTCCAGCTCCGCCTCATACATGGCAATCTGATGGCCAGACCAGGAAAAGGTTCAGGAGGGAGTGTGAGGAAGGGCAGGGCAAGTGTGGAGAGGAAGCCCCCGAATCTCCTGGGCTTGAACTATGCCTGGCTGGTGTAGAGGGACAGAATGGCCTGCTTTCCCCACAGGGCTGCGAGTCTGCACAGATATCACCTCCTCGTATTAAAGCACAGTTCCAGCTGGTCTGTGCACATAACACGTGATAGGCTATGTGCCCCCAAGAAACATGCGCTCAGGAGATTGGAAAAAGCATGGCGACACACGCAGTGGGACCTACTGAGCAAACCTGTGGGCTGCCACAGACAGCCCCTTACGATCACTTCCCTGTGTCCCAGGAGCTTCTGTGATGAGGGCACAGAGACTGACCACACGGTGAGGGGAAAGGAGGAACTAGATCCCGAGTCTGTGGTGTGGAGTCCCCACTACAGCCCTCTTGGCGCGCTCACCTGAGCCCGCAGCTGTACTGTCAGCTGATGGGAGTTCTGCAGCTGCTGCTCCATCTCTTTAAGCACCTGCCGCTGCATGGCCACTTGCTCCTGCAGGTGCTGATTTCGGGTCTGGGACTCACTGAGGGCCTGCTTGGTCTTGGATGACTCCACCTCCACTGTCTTGATGACGTACTGCAGAGAGAGGGAAAGACAGAACAGAGCATTGTTAGACGCAACTGACCCAACAGCAGCTGCTGGTAGATCAAAACCTCCAGGAGCTGAAAGGGTTCTGGTTCTGCAGAATGCTGCAGGGCCTGCTAGCATCTTCCAAAGGGAAGCCTGACTGAGGCCAGGCTGGGCACAAACAACCAACAAGAAGGACAGAGATGACAGCAGGTGCACTTGTGCCGAGCATACAACAAGCCCTGTCACAGAGCCTGCCCTGGCAGCGAGCGCGGAAGGAGAGAGCCCTTCAGTCACATACACCTGGCTGTCCACTGGGACAAGACCTGCCCTGGGCCCAGGATTCCTTCAAGGCAGCACGACTCACCTTAACCGGTGGGGACTGGGCCCTCAGACTGGCGATAGTCTCGTGGCTGTCCCGCAGACGCCGGCTGAGCCGCTCCTCCTCCTGGGCTTTCTCAGCCAAGCAGTCCTTGAGCCGCAGCTCCACCTCTGCTAGCCGGTCGGTCTTCTGCTGTACCTCCAGGTTCAGCTCCGACAGCATGCCTTTGTTCTCAGCCACTTCCAGCTGCAGCTGGGACAGCTTGTCACGGAGCTGGGTGCTCTCCTGCAGGTAGTCAAGGCAGACAGGATAGGCGCAGGGCCACGTGGCACAGCTGAGCCCAAAGGCCCAGGGTGGCCGTGGCCTGCCGGCTTACCTGGCTGTGCTCACAGCCCTCGCAGGGCACCACCGGCTGTGCCCGAAGCTCCTGCAGCTCTACCTCACAGCGCCTCAGCTCCTGCTTCAGCTGCTCGTTCTCCACCATCAGCCTGTCCCGGTGCTTTTCTGCGTCGGTGCCTCCCTGTGGAGAGCCAGGGCCCAAAGGAGGCATGAGCAAGGGCACACACACCAGGAGAGGTGAGATGAAGCCAGGAGAACAGAGGGAACATGAAAGGAGGCAAAGAAAGGGGCAGCAGGGAGAGAAAGAGGCCAGGGGCTCAGAAAAACGTCAAGAGAGAGACAGGAAAGGAGGCCGCGAGGCAAGGCAGGCCCGCTCCCTGCTGCCCTGCTCCTTTCAGTCTATTTTCCTGAGTGTGAAAGTGACACAGAGTCACATTAATGCAGAGTTCACACTCCTGTTCTACGTCAGCAAAGAGATCCAGCCCCCTGCTCTGTGGTGAGAAGTGACAAGCCTTTGACACAAGGCAGCCTAAGTTCAGGTAGGGCATGGGGACCCAGCCACACTGAGGTGGGATCCTCTGCTTGGCATCCACCACCCCTCCTCAAAATGGCACTGGGGTCTCACCAGTTCTGATCGTAGTCGGCTCACTTCCTGGGCCTGGCTAAGGAGCTTTTCCTTCAGATGCTCCACCTGTGGGCACAAGCCAAGAGCACTGTGAGCCTAGGTCCACCACCAGCCTACACCCAGTCTGCTTGTCCAGCTCTAGTGATAGCCAGTGTGGCCCCTTTGACCCCAGGATCTCAGGTTTCCCTGTGTTCAAGCACCAGGCTATGCCTGGAACTCTAGTAAGCTGCCCTGTTTCCAGCAACCTGCAATGCCCACTCCCTGCAAGAATGTGCCAGCCATGGCCCTGCAGGAAGGCCTGGAGAGGAACTCTTAGGAAATTCAGGACCCCTCACTAGCACAGGCCCTTCAGAAGTCCCTGGGCTCAGCCTTGCCCAGCCCCCAGCATTTTCCACCTTGGGGAGCTTCTAGTGAATCAGCCCGTGAAACTGTGTCTTCTGCAGCCAGGACCTTGAAGAACTGTGATCAGGAAGATGGGCATGAACATGGACAAGCAAGATACTCAGTGAGGGGTGGTGACAATGCCTTGGATAAAAATCCTAGGACAGTGACCCTTCCTTGAGCTGCCCCCAACAGGATACCATCCCTGAAGGCCCCAGACCCTGAGCCTACATTAGTCTGCCTCAGGAAGCCCCCTAGGGAACAGGCTTGGCAGATAAGATTCCTGGCAGCAGAATTTGCCAGGGCATGTTGAGTTTCTCCTCAGAACATTCTCTAGATGACTGTGTCACCTTGGAAAAGAAGTGGAGAGTCAAATGGACGTTGGTGGGTTAGGAGGCTTATATATCTTGACCTCCAAAGTACTGAACTCTGATTACTAAATGAGGTGAAGGGGAATATTGTCTACAGACACCAGGCAGATAAGGCAGACCTCCCCCCACCCAGACACACATACACACACACTTGGATACCTAATGACTACCTGAAGAAGAATCTCTGATGTGGGTACCCATGGCCAACGTCTGATGGGAACTCATACCCAGTACCTCAAAACTTATCTCATAAGAGAAGCTAATACTGGGTGTGGTGGTGCACACCTTTAATCCCAGCAGAGGCAGGGGTAACTCGAGTTTGAGGCCAGTCTGGTCTATATGGCGAGTTCCAGACCAACCAGGGCTACATAGTAAGACCCTGTTCAAAGACAGGTAGGGTGGGGCCTGGATGTTTAGATGTAACATCTCAGATGAGCATGTAGCCTCAGAGGTCACTGTTCCCTAGGCCTGGACAAAGTGGCTAGCTGGGCAAAAGGAAGAGGGCCATGAGATCCTCCACCTCGCTGTAGACCCAGCAGGCCAGTGCAAGTCAACTCTTGATGGCCCACGACCCCACTGAGAGAGTGGAAGGCCCAGCCAGGCTGCCCATACCTCCAGGGGATAAGCAGGTGACTTGAGAAATCTTGCCTGTCCTCACCTCTATTAAGTTCCTTCCTAGGGGCACTCTTAGCCATGGGCCCAGCAGGAAAGCAAAGCCCATGCCATTTCTCTACCCACTACCACTGCCCGTATGGGGCTGAGAACCCAGTGTGTGTGCGCCCTTTGGCTACAAGCAGAGTTAGGCAGCCAGAAAGCAGAGATGGTCTGAAGTCCTACTACTGATGAAGCAGCTAGGTCAGCTGTGGTACTGACTACAAGGCGACTGTGAAGCTGGTGCTTGGTTTGTGGAGGGCAAAGCTGGAAGTTTGAAGTGCAACCTCATCACTGTGTCTCCCAGACCTGCCTTCACCAACAAGCCCAGCGTGGACTTGGTGTGTAGCATCTCTGACCAGAGGGGGTCTTTCCAGTCCTTTGTGACCACTCTGCCCTGCCCCCTGCATCCTGCCTCAAGGTAGCTATTAGCATCCTATCAAAGAGAAGCCTGTGTGGGAGATAGGAAGGAGCGGGGCCTCCAGGCTGCAGAATCCCAGTCCACGGATCTCCGTGATTTCCAGTCAGGTGTGAAGTGTATGAGTTTCTCTTGCATCTCCCTCACCCTACAGTAAGAGGATCTACTTTCTAACGCTTTGTACTGCCTCACTACATTTCTGAAGTTCTGACCTTGGCTGTTTCCAATGCTGGCTGATGCTGGGCGCTCAGCCCCGCTGTAGGGAACATGGGGCTGGCAATGCTTCCTGGGAGTCAGGGCCTCTGGTCTGTCTACAGCCTAGCTTCTTCTTGCATCACAATGGGAACTCAGGTGCTGCTGGCTCTGCTGGGCTAGATAAGGAGACACAGGAGATGGACAGGATGGGAACGACTTGTTGACAAGGAGTGGGGACCATAAAAGACCCCTTTGGTCAGAAATACCAGACACTAAGTTATCTGGGAGCTCATCTCAGGAAGCAGAGCTGGGGAATCTAACTCTACTGGTCTGAAGGGCACCCTGTCAGGGGCGGCCATCACCACCCATCAGGCACAGCCCACTAACTCCTTCATGGCCTCCCAAGGACCAGCTGGACCTGACTGGGGCAGGACAGTTAGAACCTGCTGCAGGGAGAGGGTCCCTGCCTGCGCTGGGAGGGAGGCTCTGTTTGGAGAGGGCTCGAGGGCAGAGAGCAGAAGAAGCGAGTGGAGCGTCCAGAGAACTGGATGGGTGGCAGGAACAGGAGCAGAGAGCAAGGTACCATACCCTGCAAGCCTGTGCCGCGCCTACTCACACACTTAGGAGGGAGGGCTACAAAGGCCAAGAAGATCGCAGTTGCTCAGCGCGATTCAACAGCAGAGGGCAGCGTGCAGAACCCCTGAATCAAAGAGCGGAATGGAGAGTGCAGCGTCCACAGAGGTGATGGCCTCCCACCTAAGGTTATCAGCTAGAGCAGTAGCTCTGATCTGCGCCTGTGGATCGTGACCCCACCCCCACCCCATGGCAAACCTCTCTCTCTGAAATTATCTACTTTATAATTTATAACAGGAGCAAAATTTCAGTTATGAAGTAGCAATCAAAATAATTTTATGTTTGGGAGTCACCACAACATGAGGAACTGTATTAAAGGGTTGCAGCCCTTGGAAGGTTGAGAACCACTCAGCTAGAGAAACTGAGGCAAGGGGCACAGCGAGTGGGTCCTGCCTGTCTACTGACCTGACATAAACCCACATTGACCATGGCAGAAGCAGCTGGATGGAGGTGGGTACCCGCTCAGGTCTTCATTGTCTCAGCTGTCTGCTCCCAACCCAGTGATTACCTCCCTACCTCCCACCATGCCTGGGCAGCGTGGTCAGCAGCTATCTCGAGGCATAAAAGCGGCTCTGCCAAGGGTTCTACAGAGCCTTGCTGAGCTGGCATTTCACCTGGAGCCCCAGGGATGGCGGCAAGGGGCGGGATGGGGGGAGATCAAGGCAGTACCCCTCCCACAGCCACCTCACTCATTCTACCTCCGATACACCCCAGCTGGGAGGCTCGCCTGGGCTGGTTGACACAGCTGTGTCAAGTGCCATGTAGTCCCCTCTGCCCTCCACCCCTGAGGGGCAGGGATAGCATTTGAGAACCCAGGATCCCAACCCTAACCAGACCTCCACTCATGAGAGTAACCAGACAAGTCCCCTCACCTCTCCATGCCTCTCCGCGTCCCTGTCTGCACTGAGGCGACCTCATCAAGGTCCTGAAGACTAAGTGAGGAAATCTGTGCAATGTGCTTGCCAAGGCCCGGCATATGACATACTCTACTACAAACTGAGCAGCCGGCATCTGAGTGTTCAGGACCAGAAGTTTTCTGTAGTTCAGATTTTTAAATTGTTGCGTATACACTGTGAGACATCTTGGGCATGGTGCCCAGGTCTAAGCAAATTCACCTGTGTGTCACATGCACCTTATACAGAGAGTCTGGGGTAAATTTTACAGTATTTTAATAGCATTTTTGTGCACGGAATAAACTTTGTTCAGGCTTAGCTGTCAAAGTTGTAGCATAGTGTTTGGACTTCGGAGCATTTGGGATATGGGATTAAGGCTGCACAGCCTGGGCTAGCACAGGAGATCTGTAGTGACCCCTGAGCTGCTTTCCTAGTGCCTTGCGCTAGTAACTGTAGATGAGTGTTGAACGCAGGAGTGCCCTCAAAGACCACAGTGAGTGGTGAAGTTGGGTCAGAGTATGAAGTCATCAGCATGGGTGGGCCAGCCATGAGCTAGGGTGGGCTGACAGAAACCCACTCCACTAAAGACCAGAATGGCCACATGACTTCACACAGAATGCCAGGTAGGAATGTCAAAGAAGCCACATCTTCCACCATCAGAAACAAAAGTGAAGGTCAGGGCTGGGGTGTGGCTAAGCACTTGGCCAGCATACACAGGCTTTGGGTTCAATCTCCAGCACGGGGGGGGGGGGGGGGGCACGACAGATTTTCATGCAAATTGAGATTCAAAACTGGTAATTTGATTTTAAAATCAGGCCAGTAAGAACTATTAACTTCAGCAAAGTTTTGCAGGATGTGAAATCAACGCAAGAAATCAGTTGTGTTGCTATAACAACAGACTATTCAAAGTAGAAAATAAAATCATTCCATTCTCAGTGGCATCAAGAAAGAATGAAATCAGACTACATTTAAATGAGGAGACGGGGAGATGGCTCGTTGGTAAAGGGCTTATTCAAGCACACAGATCTTGGTTCAGGTCCCCACCATCCTTTCAAAAGCTAGGCACGGGGCTGGAGACATGGCTCACTGTTTAAGAGCACTGGCTGCTCAGCCAGAGGATCTGAGTTCAATTCCCAGCACCCACATGGCGGCTCACAGCAGCCGTCTGTAACTGCAGTCACAGGGGCTCTGACGCCCACTTCTGGCCTCCAAGAGCACAGCGTGAGTGCGGTGCACAGATACACATGCAGGCATGGCAGCACACAGAGCAGCACACGCCTGTAACTCCAGTGCTGGGAATAAGGACAGAGACAGCCAGATAGATCCCAGGGGCTCGTCAGTCACCCCGTCTAGCTAGTCTAGCTGAAATGGTGAGCTCCGGTTCAGTGAGAGACCTTATCTCAAATATAAGGTGGAGAGGAATAGAGGAACACACTCTATGTCAGTCTCTACCCACACATTCAGGGACATGCACACGCAAACTCGTGTGAACATGCATGTGCGTACATAATGAAAAAGGTAAGAAGACATCATGAGAACTACAAAGCTGGAGAGCTGGCTCTGAGTCCAATTCCCAGCAACCACATGGTGGCTCATAACCATCTAGAATGAGATCTGGTGTTCTCTTCTCTTCTGGCCTGCATGCATACCTGCAGGTAGAACATTGTATACAAAATAAGTAAAAAAATTTTTTTTAAAAAAGAAAACTACAGCCAGGCAGTGGTGGCACACACCTTTAATCCCAGCAGTTGGGAGGCAGAGGCAGGTGGATCTCTGTGAGTTCAAGACCAGCCTGGTCTACAGAGTTAGTTCCAGGACAGGCTCCAAAGCCACAGAGAAACCCTGTCTCGAAAAAACAAAAATAAAATCAAAAAAGAAAAGAAAAAGAAAACTACAAAGGTCGCTGAAGGAGATTAAAGATGGCAGTAAAGGAAAGTATCTTGCAGCCGTGGGTTGAAGACTCAATAAAAGGCTTGCAACAATACCCAGAGAAATCTAGAGATCCAAGACAATTCCTACCAAAACCCTAACAGCATTTTCTGAAGACATTTAAAAAAAACCCATCCAAAAATTCATCTGTGAGCTAACAGACACCGAACAGACAAGTGCTGCACAAGAGGAATGAAGGTGGAAGCCCGGGTCTTGACTTGAGCGCTCCGGCAATGAAGCAGTGCGGCTCTGGCTGGGACAGACAGGATGGAGACAACAGAGAGGATGAGAGAGTCCAGAAGAACCCCAGACCTGTTCTAGTTGTTTCTGACAAGGGTGCCAAGACCACGGCATAGCAAAGAACAATCTTTCTGACAATTGGGGGTGGCAGACTGGTTCTCCACATGTCAAATAATAAAGCTGGGCCCTTACCCATGTACCACAGAGCAATATACAAAAAGGACAGCAAATGGATCAAAGACCTAAATACAAAAAAGAAAATATAGAAAAAAAAACTTCATAACACTGAATTTGGCGGTGTTTTTTTTTTTTGATATGGTCAAAACATGAACAGTAAAAGAAAAAACTAGCTAAGTGGTCTTCACAAAAATTAACTTCAGTACTTCTACAACTCAACAAAAGAAGAGGGGCTGGAGGCGATGCAGAAGACCCAGGTTTGCTTCCCAGCAACCACAAAGTGTCTGCACAACTCCAGTCCCAGGGGAATCTGATGCCCTCTTCTGGCTTCTGCAGAAACTACATGTATGTGGTACACAGACATGTGTGCAGGCAACACACACACACACACACCATTAAATCATGGGTGTAGCGCTTCAGGTTAGCATCCCTGGACAAAAGACACGGAGCAGAGTGAAGGTACACATGGAATGGAGGGAGACATGCAGATCAATTTCCTGAGAGAGGATTACTGTCCAGATGACATAAAGAACTTCTACAACTTAACGACAGAAATCCAGTCACCTGGATAGAAAAATAAAGAACCGGGCTGGAGAGATGGCTCAGAGGCCAAGAGCACTGACTGCTCTTCCAGATGCCCTGAGTTCAATTCCCAGCAACCACATGGTAGCTCATAATCATCTAGAATGAGATCTGGTGCCCTCTTCTGACCTGCAGGAATACATGCAGACAGAAATTAAAAAGAAAAACGAAGAACTTAGAAGCTACAGTGAGACACCACTGCACACCCACCGGAAAGGCTGTTAAATAAGTTTCAGTGAGGATACAGAGACACTGGAACCCTGGGCACTGCTGGTGGACATGGGAAAACTCAAAAATTAAAAACTGAGTTAGGTCTGGGAGCACTCCCTGTAGTCCAAGCCCTCAGGAGGCAGAGGCAGGATTATTGCCTGTGAGATCGAGGCCACGCTGGTCTAAGTAGTAAGCTCCAGGCCAGTCAGGGCTA
Source organism: Microtus oregoni (assembly GCF_018167655.1). Classification (NCBI taxonomy): domain Eukaryota; kingdom Metazoa; phylum Chordata; class Mammalia; order Rodentia; family Cricetidae; genus Microtus; species Microtus oregoni. The sequence goes on along the minus strand of NW_024543063.1, from coordinate 56,498,937 downwards.
CACAGCAAGACTCTAAGGAAAAAAATGTATAACGGTAATTATAACAAACTGAGTCAGGTCTGTGGTTCACACCTGTGGGGGTGGGGGCCGAGAATGGCAGGTCATCTCAAGGTCAACAGCAGCTTGAGGCAGTATCAAGATCCTGTCCCAGGAAGGCACAGTAGCACACAACTTCAATTCTAGCACTTGCAAGGCAGACAGAAATGGATCTCTAGAGTTTCAGAGTTTGAGGCTGACCTCGTCTACACAGGGAGCTCCAAGCCAAGCAGAACTACATAGTGAGATCCTGTCTGAAAAAAGAGGAAAGGAAAGTCTCAACACTGAGTCTCAATAAGGAAAACAATGAAATCTTACATGATTCAGTAATTCCAATTCTGGGCATACGCTCCAAAGAACTGAAAGCAGGAACTTGAAGGGACAGTGGTACATGGTTACTGGCAGTGGTCTTATTCACAGTGCCCAGAAGGTGGGCACTACCCACTATGGAGTTCCAGGGCACATGGGGCTAGATCACGAGCTTATCTCAGAAAGACCAAAACCAAAGCCAACAGCCAACAACACAAAACCACAACAAAAGCCACTGTAGGCTCAGGAAGACAAGAGGCCAGAGGAACCCATGGGGCACCACACATTATAGTTCATGATCAATGTCCTGTCCACACTTATGACCCACCCATCTGATAACCACAAAGCCACACGCATCAGCTGGCCAGAAATGAGAAGATGGAGTTCAGAGGATAGACAATGTTCCTAGAGCCAAGACAGCCTCAGACAGACATATTTCCCCAGTTCTAACCTCCCTATAACACAGTGCAGCACAGAGCAGCAGGGAGCACTGCAGGGTCCTGTTGTCAAAACCATCTACAAGTAAGGTGCAGACTGGCAGTTACCTATCCCTGGGCCACAGGGCCAATGAGTCCTGCAGAGTCAGGGTTTGCTCCCGTCTCCAGGCCCAGGAGTTTGAGCATGTCTCCACAGGATTGGACCCTATAGAGAGTAGCTCATAGGTACAGAGCTTCAGGAACCATCCCTGGAGAACACTGTTGTTATAAATACATAATCAAAAAGTTCACAGATAAAACCTGAGCAAAGGCGAGGTACCCTTTTGAATTCCCAGGTCATCTGAGAAGATCCTCCTTAAAGTGGAGCTTTAGGGACACCAGGAAGGCTGGGTACTCCACTTTCAACTTCCCCTCTTGATAAGCAAGTAGATCTCAACAATTAAAGGGAAAAATGTTTTGTCTGGGAAGATGCTCAGGTGCTAAAGACACTTGTTGCCAAGTGAAACAACCAGAGTTTGAACCTCCTCATCCTGTAGCATCTCCCCAAACCAGAAGATGTCACCACCTGACTTCTGGTGGGGTCCAGGTACCTTAACAATGTCCTCTGACCTGTTCCACAGTGGGCAGTGGCCTCTGTTTGTCCCTGCCTCCCCAGGTACCTGGTTCTGCAGCTGGATAGTTGTGGCTTGCCGGTCACTGTCGTGGAGGGCCAGCCTTTCCCGAAGGACCACCAGCTCCTCCTGAAGCTGGGACATGGCCTCCACCGTCCTATGTACCACGGGGTCTGGGCCTGGTGACCCCGACAGGCTTGAGCACCTCCCGATGCCAAAGAGCCGCCCACCTACAAGCAAAGTAGTGGCTGATCAGCACGACAGTGAAGGTCTGCCTGGAGGAGGGGTGCAGACATCACCACAGGGCACACCGTCGGTGGGAAGAGGATGCAGGCAGGTAGGGTTAGGATGAGGTCTAGAGGCTACAACAAAATGGGTTCACAGGGGACTTCCAGGTCTGCCTTGGGGAAGTCACTTTAGCAGTAACTTCTGGGGACAGAACTGCCTAAACCAAGACTTAGGAAAGCAGTTTTTATTGAATCCCCTCAAAGCAGTGTGTCTCCAGACAACTGCCACTGGAAAAGAACAGAGGCTCACTCAGAAAGAGCTCTTCATGCTAAGACACACCCTCTCAAAAGCACGGCAGAGAGGATGGGGCTTTCCCAGCTGCTCTGTGGACAGTGGTCCCCTGTGCATGGAGGAGGAGCAACCAGGCATATTCTCAGGCTCATGCCTGCACGTGGGGCCACACATGCACAAGAAAGGGACAAGCACCAAGTCAAGCAGGGCCTCAGCCCAAGTCCTCCCCATCCCACACCTTCCCCTGTTCTGTCATCAGAGAGGGAGACACACGACAAGCATCAAGGGCTATGATCAGTGCTTGCTCCAAAGCACTGAAGAGGAGCATGGCCTGTGCACTGAGGAACCAGCTGCAGTCCAGGTGGACAGGAGAAGGATTTGCCTTCTCTCCCCAGCAGCCGAAGCGAGGCCCTGCAAAGTATCTGGGAGGGCAGAGGGTTGGTGTTAGCTGGTGAACCTTTCACTTCGATGAGGCCTTAGCTTCTGGCCTTCCCAGAGGTGAGGGGCCTCCCTGTGCCTGATCCCCACCAATGGACCCCTTGACTACAGTTCTGCAAAGCCCCGGAGCAGCACAGGGAATGGGAGGCAGCAGCAGCAAGGCTGCTGGGGGAAGGGGTTCTGCTCCCACGGGTGGGGCTGGGAGGCCCTCCTTCCAGAGACAATTCATGCTTAGCCAATGGCCTCAGCTGTGTGGCTCTGCATGTGACACAGCATGAAAGTCACACAGAGCTGACCCAGCCTCTGTGATCTATTCTAGAGGCAATAAGGGCAGCCCGATGCTTCTAGGCCAGCACACAGGGCTGCCACATGATCAGTATGGCCACAGACTGTACTGTTGCAAAGAGAATGTGCTGGGCTCGGCTGAGAGCCGATCTAACCTCTTGAGTCACATGGGAGGGACCCTGCAGGCTCTTCCAATGTGCTAAGCCCAAAAGCAGCCCTGGGAAAGGAGCTGGGCTCCCCCAGGTAACACAGGTTTGAGTGACTATCCCGGGTCTTGGCAGGCCTGTCTTCCATGACATGGCTCCTGTCCTGGGAGGCCCTGAGCCCCAGATCACAGCATGGTGCCCTGTGCAGGGGCCAGGAGTTGTGTGGAACCTGCAGAGTCGTGGGTAGTGGGAGAAACACTCTTGAAGAAACAGAAGGAGGTCTGAGAATGGGGAGAAGGGAGGAGAGGTGAGGTCCCAGGGTACCTGAGCAGAACAACCCTGTGCTGAGGAAGCCACCACCTAACAGGTCAGTTTCTAGAAGCACACCCACCACAGGGCCCAGGGATCCGGTATTACACCAGTCCTCATTGCTAGGAGGATCTAGCCTTCCTCCTCTGAGCCTATCTCACCTACTGGCCAGGTGGTGGTTGTACTGAAATCCTGGCTGCTCATTGCAGATTCTGGCAAAGTGGCACCTTTCCCTCACACCCCTGGCCTTGCCCTGAGGCTGCCTAGGATGCTCTTTCTCTGTGGCCACTGGCCTGTACTTACTATAGAAACCCCAGAGGACAGCAAAGGGGCCTGGAGAACCTTCTAAAACCAGTCAGCTCTGGGTGCCCATTTTGGGCCGAGGATAATGGAACCACAGGCTCAGTTTTCTCAGCCTGAAGGCAGGGGAACAATTCCCTGCTCTCTAGATCCTCTGACCAGAACAGCCAGGCTCTGTAGCCGGCACCAGTGGCGTCTGGGAGGCTGCTCCTGGGCTCTGCTTTAGATGGGTGCTTGGAAAAGACAAAAAGAAGGGAAATCCAACCCCAGCCTCCAGTGGCCAAGGTCTCTTATCACTGGGTGGAGCCCTGGTGGCCCTGGGACAAGGGGCAGGACAAGAAAGAGGACAGACACATGGCTGTCCCTGGATTTGGAGGAGGCTGTCCAGGGTCTCAAGTTCACATCGGTGGCCAGACCGGCTGAGCCACCTCCAGCTGTGGGACAGAGCATCACACAGCTGGGACCCCATGGGAGCCTCTGTCCTGCACCAGTTCAACCAGGTGTGCTGATGGGCTGACCTCCTTTACCTGTGTTTTCTACATTCATGGCGCCACCAGCTTCTGGGGCCTCCCGGTCCCGCCTGGGGGCCGGCGCCTGCCTCTTCAGGAGCTTGTCTTCTTTGGTCCCCTGACTCTTGCTCTCGCACCCCTTGTCCTGCAGGGCCTGCTGCCAAGACACAACCAGAATCCTCTCGTGAAGGGGACTGTGTGAGCATTCTGGTCCCAGGGCCCAGCACGAGGTGTGGACAAAGAAGCCTGCCTGGGATCCGGGGAAGCCACACTAATATCCCACAGGAAGATGGTGGTGACTTATTCTTGGGCCCCACAGTAGCTGGCCTCCACACTGAGGACGCTGTGGTCCCCAGTGAAGCTAGTGCTATCCCTGCAGGTTCCGTGGGGCAGAAGTCAGCAGCAGGTGAGCAGCTGGTTCACACCATCACAGGCGACTATCCAGTCCTGCCATACACACAGCAGGCTTGGGGCAACTCCCCTGTAGTGTCATCTGCTGCAACACCTTTGCAGATGGCCTCCCACCTAAGGATGGCACACCCAGGACTAGGAGGCTGCACATGAATCCACCTGACAGGGAGAATGACCACCCTGCCACCTCCTTGCTCTGCCCCATGAGACCATCCAGGGGCAATGTGACCCCATATCCCCATCAAGGGACTGAGACAAAGGTAGCTGGGCTGGAGCAGAAGAATGGAGGTGCGGGAAAGGGGTGCTTCATTTAGAGACATCCCCTATAGCTCAGAGAAAGACACCAAGCAAGGGTCAGAACAGTGTGGGAAGGTGTGATCCATCTGAGGGTCGTACACAAGATGCAGATGAAAATGAACTGGAGTTCACAGGCTCGGTGTTTTCTCACTATGTGGTATGCACACACAGAGGCCCACTGAGATAGAAACAAAAGCAATTTAAACTTGGGAAACGGAAATAAATTTCACAACAGGAGAAAAGGTGATGAGCAGACAGGGCCTTCCTGGTGTCTGGAGTTTGAATTTTTCACCTCAGAAACACAGTTTGGTTTGGTTTGCTTATGTCCATGGGGACATCTGGGAAGAGAATTTTATGTCTTTGTGCCCTCTTTGTGTTACCTATTTTTATATATACAGGGTCTCACTCTGCAGCCCAGCCTTGGCTATCCTGGAACTTGCAGAGATCCATCTGCCTCTGCCTCCTCACTACTGGAATTTAAGGTGTACGCCAACACCCCAGGCCAGGTGCTATATATATATGTATATATATATATATGTATATGTATATATATATATCTTTAATACTCAGTATAAAGAGAGCAAAGCCCAGTGAGATAGCAAGTCAGACCCGCGCACTGTGTGGTATGGACAAATTCTACACCATCACAGTAGCTGTTTCTCTCTGTCTCCCTCTGTTGTCTCAATCTAGAACCACTGACCTCTGCCTTCCAGTGCCAGTGGGCAAGTCAATGGCAACAACAAGAAAAGCACATTTAAGGTGCCTGGCATACACTAAGCGCCGCATAGATAGCTGTCGTCCGTTTATAAGTTCTCTAACCTACATCTTTTACTAAGCACCAAAAGGCCAATCAAAAGAATTGCGAGGGTGAAAGTGGCCGGGGCAGGTACCTGGGGAGCCATGCCCTCAGCCTCTTTCTCCCCTCATCTTTGTATTTAGGAAAATTCTCCTCAGCTTAATTTTGTCTTTACCCCTCAACCAACCGCAACGCCATCTTGAGCAGGTTGGGGAAGGTGGGGGTGGCAGGGACAGCAGCAGCTGGAAGTTTCCATTTGCCTTCAGACAGGAGCAAAGGTTACACTATTTCTGGACTGCTGGCCGAAGCACCAGAAGGACAGACGTCCCCCGGGAGCTGGGAATTTCTGCACCACCTCTGAGGGTATAGCTCAGGCTGTAGTTGTTGGACCAAGGCTCGAGTGACCCGCAGGTTGTTTCACTGAACTTGGGACACACTTTGGCACACATCCATCCCCATAAACATGGTAGAGCTCGGCAGGGGCCAGAAGGACATGAACTTGGAAGCCAGTCGTTATCAGCTTCTGAACAGCCCGTCAGCAGAACTGCTGAGCCCAGGCCTCCACGGCAGCCACAGCCCAGCACCCCATAATCAAAGCTCAAGAACAGGGCCACCACCCAGCTGAGCAGCAGTTCCTCACCACAGCCTCCTGATTTAACTTCCCTCTGGTTTCCTTAACTGTTGTCTCGCCGGACCCACTCTCCTGCTCTCCTCCCTGACCTCACAAAGGCAAGAAGTGTGGGCCGTTCAGCTCCCGGAAGAATCTCAAGAGACCCAAGAAACATGGCGAAACACAGACTGCCCCTGAAGTGCCATCACCGTGGGGGTCCTGCCCAGAGCAGTGGGCCAGGGCCGCAGCTGCCCAGGGCATCCTGATGTATTTGAGGTCATTGGTGACTCTCTGGAGCTTCTGTTGGGCTGTCTTCCCTATATCCCTCCTCAGCATCCCTGCACCTGTGCATTGGCATAAGGCATCCAACCCATAAATATCTGTTCAGCAAATGTACATATTAAAATACTAATGCAGGAGGACTGAAGAGACCACCAGTTAAGAGCACTGGCTGCTCTTCCAGAGGACCCAGGTTCAATTTCCAATACCCACATGGTGGCTCGTGACCATCAGTAACTCCAGTCTTCTGGCCTTCACAGGCAGCAGACATACATGTAGTGCACAGACATATATGTAGTCAAACACACATACACATTAAAAATAAATCTTAAAAATATACTAATGTAGGCTTGTACTTGGTGGTTTTGTGCACCAACTCGACACAAGCTAGTCATCCAAGGAAGACACCTCAACGAAGGAAATGCCTCCCTGAGATCCAGCTGTAAGGCCTTTCTCATTTAGTGATCAATGGGGGAGGGCCCAACCCATGGTGGGTGGTGCCATCCCTGGGCTGTTGTTTCTGGGTTCTACAAGAAGGTGGGCTGAGCAAGCCATAGGAAGACAGCCAGTAAGCAGCTCCCTTCCATGGCCTCTGCATCAGCTCCTGCCTCCAGGATTCCTGTCCTGACTTCTTCAGTGATGAGTTGCAATGCTGAAGTGTAAGCCAGATAAATCCTTTGTTTCCTTCCCAACTCACTTTGAGGTCATGGTGTTTTGTTGCAGCAATAGAAACCCTGACTAAGACATAGGCACTAGAGAGATGGCTCAGCAATTAAGAGCACCTGCTGCTTTTGTGTTCCCAGCACCCATATGCGGATTCATGTTGGTAACTAGTTCTAGACATGGAGTGTCAGCAGATCTGATCGATTTGGTTCCCAGCACCCACATGGTAGTTACAGGGATCTGATTCCTTCCGGCATCCCCAGACAGCAGATCCCAGGCATATACATGGTGCATATAGATATATGTAGGCAAACATTCAAACACATAAAAATAACTCTAGAAACAAACCAAGTTAATACTGCTGGGTATGGTGGCACACGCCTTTAATCCCAGCCCTTAGGAGACTGATGTGGTAGATCCCTGTGAGTTTAAGGCCAGACAGGGCTGAACAGTGAGATCCTGTTTCAAAACGAAGCAAACAACAACAAAGTAATGTAGGCCAGTCAGATGGCTCAATGGATGAAGGCCTTGATACCCTGAGTCCCCATCCCCAGAATCTACACAAGAAGGAGAGCCGAGGGGCTGGAGAGATGGCTCAGCGGTTAAGAGCATTGCCTGCTCTTCCAAAGGTCTTGAGTTCAATTCCCAGCAACCACATGGTGGCTCACAACCATCTGAAATGAGGTCTGGTGCCCTCTTCTGGCCTTCAGGCATACCCGCAGAAAGAATATTGTATACATAATAAATAAATATATATATATATAAAAAAAAGGAGAGCCGACTCTCACAAGTTATTCCCTAGTTGCTCACAGGTGCCCTGTGCTCACCCCCACCCACGCCCAGAGACCCCATCCACCCCCCACATACACACAGTGAGTGTAAAACATCAACGTCACAATTGCTTGAATGTCAAAGGCGCTCACTGTCATCAGAGATAACACCAAGGACAGACGCAGAGAATTTTGCCATCACCACCATGGGTACTCGGTGGTGATGGGATGAACCTGAGGCCTCACGCATGCCAGGCAAGCGCTCTGATGCTAAACCACACAGCCCAATTACAGTTTATGGCAAAGTCTCAAGTAGAATATTACACAGCTGTTAAGAAAATAGAGGTTGGGCTGGAGAGATGGCTCAGTGGTTAAGAGCATTGCCTGCTCTTCCAAAGGTCCTGAGTTCAATTCCCAGCAACCACATGGTGGCTCACAACCATCTGTACTAAGGTCTGGTGCCCTCTTCTGGCCTGCAGGCATACACACAGATAGACTATTGTATACATAACAAATAAATAAATAAATATTTAAAAAAAAAAAAAAGAAAATAGAGGTGGTTCTCTATGACTGATGGGTATGAAGAAATCTCCAAGATGACTCTGAGGGAAACAAAACGGTGTAGAATAATATGTAAAGGTAAATATAAAAACCATATAAATGGAAGGACCATGAGGGGCACACAGTTTCTAGGGATTGTACTGTGAATTCTTTACGCCAATTTTTTTTTTCTAGTGGGGAGGGGGTTGAGACAGGGTTGCTCTGTGTTGCCCAGCTGTCCTGGAATTAGCTCTGTAACCAGGCTGGACTCAAACTCAGAAATGCACCTGCCTCTACCTCCTGAGTGCTGGGATTAAAGGTGTGTGCCACTGCCACCTTTCACACCATTGCAATCAAGTGAGTTGTGTTCAGTAGCTCAGATCTCAGTCTGTATGACCAGCAGCAAGTTAGTTAACCTCTCTAAGCTTTGAGCACACCTGTCCTCATCTATAAAATCCATTCAAACAGTATCTTTCTGCTGAGACACGAGATGTATTGCCTGTATTCCAAAATAGCTTGAATAAAATCCACTAACTCTTTGTATTATTTCTACAATCAAAGCCTCCCCCACCCATATACAGTAAGTCTGCCTTCTGAAAATCAATGACAACTGTGGAGGAAAAGAATCTCCCCATTCGGGCTGGAGAGATGACTCAGCGGTTAAGAGCACTGCCTGCTCTTCCAAAGGTCCTGAGTTCAATTCCCAGCAACTACATCATGGCTCACAACCATCTGTAATGAGGTCTGGTGCCCTCTTCTGGCCTGCAGGCATACAAGCAGACAAAATACTGTATAACTAATAAATAAATATTAGAAAAAAAAGAGAATCTCCCCATTCCCCCACCATCTTCCTTTGAAGCTCCCTGCCCCCAACCCCATTTGTGAGACAGTCTTTCTGTTTTCCTAGCTGGCCTTAAATTTGCTTTGTAGACCAGGCTGGGCTCAAGCTCACAGAAGAGCTCTACCTGCCTCTGCCTCTAAAGGATTAAAGGCTTGCACCATGCCCAGCCTGGCCTTCCCTTTGATTCTTCAAACAAGGGAATACGGGCATTGTCCACATAAAAATAAACAGCTCCCCCACACCGGCCTGATTTCCCAATATCTCCTCCAACTCCTCTTCTTAGCCAAGGCTTCACTTCCCACCTCAGCCAGTTTGTGACTGAAAAGTTCCTGTCACCGCCTAAGAAATCACCCCTGAGATAAGCTGAAATCAAACCTGCTGCCTTCGCACAGGCTTTCAGCTGTGGGCTGCAAAGGGCTAGCCAGCAGGTGCCTGGCAGGTCCCCAGTTCTTCTCCCTGGCACACTGCTGGAGCTCAGAGGACCTGGCACACTGGCCACACCCTGGCCCTGCATCTGACGGCCCATGCTTACCTGAACTGTCAAGTAGAGTCTATGCGGACTCCTAGGGCCAGGCCAGTCCACACTGAGGGCTCGACACTGTGCCAGGGACGGGCGACGGGAGCTCGAGTCTTCCTCACCACCAGTGAGGGTGTCTTTTCCACGCCCTGTTCCAGGACAGACAGACAGGTGAGATGACATACTTGGCTGCTGGCCAAAGAGAGCTGAGTGCAGTTTTTGCCCCCTCCAACCTGCCCAGATGTGGCCAGCAGGACCTCATGTGGCCTCACTGGCTCCCTCCACACTGGAGCAGATAGGGACAGAGTGGGGCCACCTAATTCTCTTACCAAAAGGAACCCTGAGATTCTTTCCTGAAGGGTACCCAAGACCCTACTGGGGGCTCCCCAGTTGCCACAGTGACTCTTGGGGTCCACACTTGTTCATCAGCCCCTCTGCAGAGAGCAGCAAGAAGAAGCCAAGACACCGAGGGAACTGGACACGGAACACAGCTTTATTACCCGGCTACCTCTAGGTGGCAATTTCTCCCTTGCCTTCATTAAGACCAAACCCACACTGGGTGGCCTGGTCCCTGCTGTTTCCAGAAGTGTACCCAGAAACAGCTAAAGGGCATCCTCTGGGGCTCCTATCGGGGCAGGACACCCCGACCCCTTTTCAGCTTGGCCAGGGTGGGAAACAGTACTGGCCCCACTGTCAAATGCACAGCCACAGGCTGGAGAGATGGCTCAGCCACAGAACACAGGCTGCTTCTGCAAAGGACTGGTGTTTTGTTCCAACACCCACACTGGGTGGTTCGCAACTGCCTATAAGTCCAGCCCCAAGGTATCTGATACTTCTGAACTCTGTAGGTACCTGCATTCATGTATGCTTAACTATGTACAGATAAATACACATAACATAATTAAACTAACTTTTTTTGAAAAAAAAATAATAAATGGAAGCTTTTTCATCAGGCGCAAGCTTTTAATCCTAGCAATCTGAAGGCAGAGGCAGGCAGATTTCTGTTAAATTCAAAGCTAGTCCAGTCTACAAAGCAAGTTCCAGGCAGCCTTAGTAAAACCCTGTAGTGGGGGGCGGGGAATGCACAGCTACCCTGGGATAAACTAATAACCTGAGGGCATAACCCCATAGTGAGGATCAAAGAGGATTTAGTCACAGTGAGGACCCACAGATAACAGCCATTAGGACAGCAATTATCATCACAACCACTCAGGGAAGTGGAGGACATTCCCCTGGTAGGACAGGCAGAAAACCAGAGATACTGAATAGTTAACAATATGCCTAGTGTCACCCAGGGCTTGTATTCAAACCCCATGTGCCAACCAACACTGGTTGATTATCACTTTCAGGATGACAATAAGACTAGCAGGGGATATTTGGAGGAGGCTGGGGTGCCCTTGTTGGCTGAGACTCTCTTAGGTGCCAAGCCTATGCCTGTCTGTCACAAATGGATTTCACTGAACCTTTATCTTAAGTTTATAAAGTGGCCAGAAGTCTCTAAAGTCACAGCACTCATTTTATACACACACACACACACACACACACACACACACGAAGTAGATGAAGAGCTCAGTTTTCCAAGGTGAAATGTTTAGTTTTGTTTAGCAGAAAAGCCACACTTACATCTATCACACCCTGGGGACAACCTTATAGAGACCATCCTTCGCCCCTTTCCAACAACCAGCTGACTGACCCACAGAACCTCTCCTTTGCCTGAAGACTCCCAGGGTATAAGGGGGTGGCCAGCCTGGGGCAATCATAGAAGCTTGGAGAGCTGCAGAGCACTGCCTGGCTATCATTGGCAGAGTGAATGTGTTATGGTTAGAAAGGGAGACAGTAGGGATTTGTTATGAGCCCTCTCTGAGCCTCCGTGCATCCCCTCTTCTGTATACTACGGGGCTTAGACCAAATGGTCTCAGGCCCAGAGGCCCGGACTGGCAATCTGAACACTTCTTCAGTAGGTCAGGAGCAAGCCCCTGAAGGCAGTTCTGGATAACCCTGCCTTTCCACACAGCTGAGGCACTCTGCCTACCTGCCCACACTGAGCTGGGGAAAGGGTCAAAGCAGCTCCTCACCCCCACACCCAGCTCCTACCCAGAACAGAAGAGCCGCTGGCTCCTTGACAGTCTGAGCACCTGGGACATGACCCAGAAAGCTGACGGCTGACAGTTCCCTAGGGTACAGCAATGGCCCAGGCTCCAGGACCCTCTCACTATAGACCTCCTGGTAGGATCACTTAGAAGGCTTCGTTGGCTGTCTGACACCTAAAACCTAAGGCCTGAAACGCAAAGTCCGCTGGGCAACACTCTGAGTAGTCTGCATTCACTCCTTACTCCCGTCCAGGACAGCCTGGCGGAATCAGGTGTCCGTGTTGAGCAGGGCACCTAGGAGGTCGGTCAGCCCCTTCACCTACCTTGTTTACCGGCCTCCGGCTGACATTAGAGAGAACCCAAGTGAGATCTCAGAGTCTCTGACCTGCTTCGGCTGGCGGGAACGTAGCTGATGCCGCAGTGGTACGGACTGTGTTAAAGTTTAACCGGCCCCAGCCTTCTCCTCCTCCCCGGCTGGACGCAGGGAAGGAGCACCCAGTGACGCTGAGCTGCGCTGTTCTCCACGCCCAGACGGCTCGGAGCTGCTGGCTACCCTGTAATTACCTGACAGCTCTGACTGAGTTTAGGAACCGCGAGAAACCTCAGTCTCATCTCGGGGATCTGGAGGAAGGAAGGGAAATGAAGAGGCATCCTAAAAATGCGGACTCACCAGTTCTCAACCTCCCCTGGCCGGTGTGTGGGAAAGGGCGGGCGGCTGGGCTGGCTGGGGCGGGGCGAGCCATCCCGGGTTTGGGCTTGGGCTCCTGGACCCGGCCCACTCTCCACAGGCCCCGCAGTGAAGGCGTGGCTCCCAAGTTCCACGTCCTGCGAGAGGGGACCATGGCCTGGGGCTCAGCAACCTCTTCTGGGTGCCGGGCAACCTGTGGAGAGAACAAGGGGAGAGGAGTTCAGGAGGCGTGGGTAGCCCACAAGCTGTGGCGTCCGGAGGGGTCTGCAAACAAGGGTCCCTTGCTACTCAGAATAGCAGCCCCAAGTGTAGCAACCCCTAAAGGCCCTGGGCTCTCAGGAGGGTGCTCAGTACTGACTACGGCATTTCCCAGTGGGACTGGAGCAAGTCAGTGTGTCGGTCACTTGCTGTGAAGATCCGCGGCAGGACACACTGGGGTAGCAGCCCCACGTGGGGGAAGGTCGAAGCCTATGCTTCCAAGCAGTGGTAAGTTTAATCCTTTTCCTTCATGACATCTCACTTTCTAATTGCACTCAGCTGCTAGCTTAAGTCTCAGCCTTCAGGCTGTGTCCCAAGCCGGCGGCCCAGCAGCTAGTACTCCTGAGTATTAGCTTCCCACTGAGGAGGGGCTCAGCAGGGGCTGGCTTAGGGCCAGGGGCAAGCTGGGTTTACATTCAGCAAATTCTCAGAGCCAGTTCATTCACACATTCACCTAACTCAGTACTGAGGGTGTGGCAGGCACCCTGCCAGGCATTCATTCAGTTCTCTTTCATAATCGTTTATTGAGTGCCTACTATGTGCCTGGCATTAGAAGTCATCTGATTGGGAGAAATTGGTCCTCAAACGTACAGTCAGAAGAGAACAAATCGTCAAAAACCCTTCACAGCGATAGGTAAAGGGTTATTGAAAGTGATGGTGCATGCCTTTAATCTTAGCACTCCAGAAGCAGAGATCTGTATGAGTTCAAGGCCAGCCAGGGCTATGTAGTGAAACCCTGTCTGAAAACAAACTTACAGAGCAGAACAGGTTACAGGCAAGGGTAGAGAGGTGTGCCAGAAGCACTGGTCACTGTACGGACCACCTCCTGCCCTGCAGCAAGAACATGTGCTGAACTGGCTGTCTCCCCGACCCTCTCTGGCTCCCTGAAGGGAGGGGGCTCACAGGAGCTTTGCCCATGTGCTCCAAGATAGCTTACTAAATGAGTATCCTGAAGTGTGTGTGTGCGCACATACACACGTGAATTAACCAAAGCCTGGAAAGGAGGACCAGCTAGCCACCAAGACTCAGAACTAGCCAGGCAGTGGTGGCGTACACCTTTAATCCCAGCACTAGGGAAGCAGAGACAGGTGGATCTCTGTGAGTTCAAGGCCAGCCTGGTCTACAAGAGCTAGTTCCAGGACAGTCAGGGTTGTTATACAGAGAAACTCTTGTCTTAAAAAACCAAAAGAAAAAAAAGAAAGGAAGAAAGAAAGAATGAAAAAGACTCAGAACTAAAGGCCACCACTGCTAAAGGTGAGGACATAATCGGCAAAATTGACCAAGAGGGAGGCAGTCTGAAGTAAGGGCAGGGCTGGGGTTGGGGGTGGGGTGGAGGTCAGAGGGGTGGCAGGAGCTGCCCAGGGCATGCAGAGTCCTCAGGAAGAGGCTGGACAGCAAGTAGGATAGTCAGGTGGCCATGGCAAAGTAAAAGAAACCCTAGAGGGAGCTGGGTGGGGGCTCACACCTACCATCCCAGCACTCAGAGGCTGCAAGTTCCAGATCATCCTAGGCGGCAAAGCAAGTTCAAAGGTGGCTCAAGGAATTGGAGAAGGCCCAGGCAGCAGCTGCTTCCTTCTCTGAGGGAAGTTTAGCTAGGATGGGAGGGAGATGAGCTGAGACAGGGAGAAGTGGCATGTGGGGTAGACAGAGGGGCAGGAACAAAGCATCCAGAGGCAGAAAAAAAGCAAGACTCAGGGGTCAGAGACCAAAGACTTGAGATCTGATGTTGATGGGGCCAAGTACTGAAGACAGTGAGGTCATGGTCTCTTCCTTCCTTGACTGAAGACAATGTGGGGTACTCACTGGGAGGGGGACAGGAATGTAGGACAAACAGTCAGGAAGATGCTGATCCATAGAGTAGCCCCATACCGCTGATGCCTTGAGAGGAAGAAGAGGAGCAGATACAAATGCCCTCTCCGGGCAGCTTGGCACAGAGCTGGGCATAAAGCCAACCCTGCAGGCCAACGGGAGAAGATGGGAGAACCGTCCTCTGCAGGTGCTCCTACAGGTGAGGCCGTGTAGGAAAGAGGATTCCAGGGGTCCTCGGCTCAGTCTAGGATGGCAGAGGCAGGAGACCATATTTCTGTGCTATCAGGGAAGGAAGTTGGAGGGGCAGCCTGAAGAAAGAGGAAGGGTGTATGCTAGATCCCTAAGAGGAAAAGGCAGCTGAATTTAGCAGCTGGAAACCCTGGTGTGAGGTCAGAATATTGAGGAATCTCAAGCAAGCCCAGGGTTCCAGGCCTAGCGGGAAGCACACACTATCCTACACAAGTGTTTGATCTGGGGTCCCGGGACCTCTACTAACTTGGAATTCATGGGGTAGAGCTAAGAGAGTGGTCCAGGCAGGCCTAGGCCCCGCCACCTAGGACAATTAATCATCTAGTCTTTGTCTGATCATCTCCATGTATAAAAGGACGAGCACTATGCTTCACAGGTCTGGCATAAACATCAGACAGAGCACGTATGGAATGCTGGCATGTACAAAGAGCTTAGGATGCTGTCTTTTGGTGCATCCACCCATTGGTGGGTGAATGCAGAGGCCGGCTGGGGGAAGGGTATTGCCTGCCTCTCTGGGTTTGGGCCAGGATGGTAGAGCTGCCCTCTTCCTGTCCTAGACCGGAGACCGCGCAAAGACTTCATAGTCGCTTGTTCTCCTGGGTGAGCATTTTGGGGGTGGCTAGCCTGGGCTAGGTTTCCCCTGGCATACAGAAAATGTTTCGGGGAGTCCAGATGACTCAGAGGGACAGCAGAACTCACCACCCCAAACCCTGAAGTCCAGCCACATAAATACGAAGAGCCATTCTGGGGCTGCATTCCTAGCAAATGACTCTCTCTGGCCAAGGAGACGGCTCCTTTATGAAGGGCATGAGGAAAAATCCTGCCAGGCTAGGAAGGGCACTCACCCAGTCTGGGGCAGAAGGACACTAAAGGAAGGTGAAGCTAGGGTGGTCCCAATGCCCAAGCTTGAGACATGTATTAAGGGGAGTGGTGGCAGGGGTGACAAATGTACTCAAGAATTTAAATCTAGCTTCCTCTTTTAACTGTCTCAGGACCAGGCCTTTCACTATGTCAAGCAGAGTTCTGCTGTTACTTGCAGTAGAAAGGCTGAAGGGGACAGGCAGCTTCTGGGCTCCCCCTCCCTGCGGGGATTCCTCAGCTGCAGCTGTCAATGACTTGATTCGGCTGGGCTTGTGAGGGTTATCTCTGAGGCCTTTCCTCCTAACCTAGGGGCTGGCGCACCCCACCTTGGGCCTGGCCAGAGAAAGCAACTACCCGAGGGCACAGAGGGAGGGCCCAAACTGCAGCCTTCCTGGGAGCGACCCATGCAGGGGAAGGGGGCGCGCTGGTTGACGCACAGCACCCAGGTAGGCTCTGTACATTACCCACCAATGAGATCCTAAGCGGGTCTAGGCGACGCGACCCCAGAGGCCGTGCCCACCCTCTAGCCCAGGTCCCAGAGAGATTCTGCGGTTGGACAACGCAGTGGGACCCCACTCACAGGCGGGTCTATGGGGCCCGGTCGCCGCACCCGCCGTGGATCGGGACAGAGGGTTCCGGGGCAGGGTGGGCGCGGAGCCCACCAGGCGCGGCTGGAGGAGCCGGTGCCAGCCGGTCCTAGCCTGCCCGGACCCCGACTCACCGGCCTAGCGGAGACAGGATCCCAGTGTCGCCGCAGAGCCCAGGGCTCGGCCCGCTCCGGCCCGCCCGCGCGAGGCAGCTCCACGCCGCCGCCGCTGCCGCCGCCTCCTCGGCCCGCCCCGCGCCCGCCCCTCCCGCACTTTCCACAGGAAATGATTAACTCAGGCCGCGGCGCGTTCCCATGGCAACGGGCTCGGGAGGGGGCACGCGCATTCTCCCGCACGCGCCTGCCCCGGGCGCACGCCCCCTCTACTCCTACCCCCCAGCACAGGCTGGTAAAACTTACGTGCTCGCCCTATGGTGCACGCGCCCTGGCACACCTGCCTGCGCCTTCAGAGCAGGCTCACACCCTCCGCTGCACACTTCACGTTCCTGCACACTCGCCCTTACCCAGCCCGCGGGAACGCAGGCCTCTTACTCCCACCCAGGTGTTAACGTTGGGAAAACGGTTACACTCACCCTCAAACGGTTTGTACTCCGCCTCTAACCCAGGTGGAAAAGTTTCACGCACTCCTGCTAAGATTCACACACATCCTGGCACACAGATTCACACCTTAAGAATACATTCTAGGGCGGGAGAGATGGCTCAGTGGTTAAGAGCATTGACTACTCTTCCAGAGGACTCAGATTCAACTCCCACACCCACATGGCTGTAACTGCAGTTTGAGGGGACCTGAAACCCATGGTAATGACACTAATGCATATTTTTAAAAAGACAAAAACCCGATATATTCTAACACACACATACTCTTGCACAGGAGATCAAGCATATAAACACATTCACCTGTTCTGCCACATGGATCTCTGTCTCTCTGTCTCTCTCTGTCTTTCTCTCTGTCTCTCTCTCTCTGTGTCTCTGTCTCTCTCTCTCTCTCTCTCTCTCTCTCTCTCTCTCTCTCTCTCTCTCTCAGCCAGGCCTGCCACACTGCCTTTCCAGCTGCGCACCTGCTCGCCAGCCAATGAGCATCTTCCTGAGCAGCCTGCTTGGGGTTTGTTAAGGTAACACATTCCCTTAAGCTCCAGCCAAACAGCCCCCAATCTGTCTTTAAAAGCTCCTCCTGGAAGAGGCCTGGGGGAGAGCAGGCCCAGCCAGCCAAGAGAGACAGCTGACCTAGAGGAGCCACTCTGTTCTTTGTCTCCCAAACAGAGAAGCATTTATTTTAGCCACAGCATGCCCACTCGAGGGTGCAGAAGGAGAAAGTGGCACCGGAGCCTCTCCAACAGAGACTGCCAGTCCCCAGAGAACCTGAGGAGGGTGGGGGTCTGCCCCTTCAGGCCTCAGAGGGAACTAGAGAGGGCCGTGCAGCCTCAGATGGGTCTGTTTCCTACTTTTGCTGTTGAGATATGTGACTGGGAGTCAAGAATCTGGACCAAGACTGGGACAAGGACTTGGGCCCCACAGAATGTCCAGCACCAGAACAAGACAGTGAGACCACAGCTGGAAGCGGGCACTGTCTCCTTTATCGGGTTGTCCATTAAAGTTTGAGTATAAAAGCAGAAACCTTGTTTTGCTTGAGGGTTGGGACACTGACATTAACTTCAGCATCCTTCTAGCAAAGCCAAAGTCAGGTTTATTATTATTATTAATAAAAACTTTTATTGTTCCCTTTTCTCCGATCACAAAAGTAATGGATGCTCGTTGTAACCATAACTCCACCCGCTGGGAATAAATGCTGCCAACACTTTATTTAGTACGGCCTTTTTCCCCTGCACACATAATAGACACCATTTATTCAGAGTGAGCCTAGTGCCAGACAATGTGATGAGCTCTAAAGACACAAGATCCTGTTGGATCCTGCTCAGGCCGGTAGGTGGGTACATCCTATGTCCACTTGTTCAAGAGAGGAAAGGTTCATTGGAAAACTCAGAATGTGTCTGAGCTGAGGCTTCAAGTCCAGCAGAGGTGTGAGCATAGATACCTCAATATGCCATAGGAAGTGCCCATCATGGAGAAAAGAAGATTGGGGCATTAGGAGAGAACATTCTTAAAATTCCAGCAAGGCTCTAGCTTGAAAAGTAAAAACAAATTGGTCATTGATTATGACGGATTTAAGAATTCACACCCTGCTGGTCTTGGTGGCCCAGGCCTGTCATTCTAGCCTTGGGGGAGGCTGATGAGAGAATTTAAGTTCAAAGTCTGCTGGTTACCGAAAGTCACCAGGAACTGCAAATCAACTCACTTTCCTGGGTGGTTTCACTAGAGGCTGCCAACTCTCTCCTAACCATGGGGAGAGTGAAAGATTTCCCAGGATCCTGGCTATGCTAACCAGGTCAGGCCTCCACAGCCCCTGGCCTTGATGCTTCCTGCCCACTGTAGAGATTGCACTTGGGCCAGATAAATAGGCAGCGGCCAGAATAGTAAACCTCGTAAGTATCCCAAGCAACCAAGGGCCCAAGAGCTCTTCCCCAGAGGAAAGCGGAAAGAAGAATTGAGAAAACCCTGCCTTGATTTTCTTTTCCTCTCTCCCCTAGTGGCCAAAGTCCACCACAGATAAGCAGACAAGGTTTTTCAGTCTCTGGAAGTCCATTGGCCAGTGACCTCCAGCTTTCACAAATGCCCGGGAGGCCTCATTCCTTTACAACCCCCCCCCCCCCCCCCCCCCCCCCCGCCATCACCACCTCCTGTATCTCATCAATTCTAGATGGCCTTCGAGTTCCACAAGTCCAACAAGCTGCCTTCCTCACCTTTCCCTTTCACTCCCAGGCTCCAGCAGGCAGCAGAAGACTCCCAGTCCCTAACAGTGGCACCTCCACCACCAGGGCCATCGCTGTGGCCTGTCCTGTCAACACCACTCCCCCCTTGGAGGACAGGGCCCATTCCAGACTTCACAACATCAAAAGCTTCAGCCCAGTGTCTGGCAGCACAGACTTGATAACTGAGTAGACAGGGGTCAGTAGGATTCAGAGAGCAGGATACAGGAAACACACCCAAATAGACTTCCTCCTGTGCAAATGAAGGATCATTCCTTCTGTCTAGAGGTTTTTTAAACTGCTGTTCCAGCATGGTCAGAAAGAAGCCCCCCCCCCCCCCCCCCCCCGCCTCTGGGGAAAGTTATCATCTTCCTGCTGGAGAAACTTTGTTTTATTTGGGTTATGTTTGACAGCGTGGGGGAGGATGGACTTGCAGTGTTGCCCAGACTAGCCTCAAACTCCTAGGCGGAAGCAATCCTCCTCCCTCAGCTTTCCAAGGAGCACATCATACGCCTGTACCCAGCACATGTATGGAGCACATATGCCTGTACCCAGCACATGTATGGAGCACATATGCCTGTACCCAGCACATGTATGGAGCACATATGCCTGTACCCAGCACATGTAAGGAGCACATATGCCTGTACCCAGCACATGTAAGGAGTACATATGCCTGTACCCAGCACATGTAAGGAGTACATATGCCTGTACCCAGCACATGCACACATACATGTACACATGTGCACATGCCTCTGTACCCAGGTAACAGACCCTTGAAGCAAGAGAACATGCTAGAGTTGACTCTCGAATTAAGTGGTCCTACTGAATGAAACTCACATCTTCCAATACTCCTGAAGTTGTCCATCATGAACACGGGAGGTGTGGGGGGGGATTCCAGAAGGAAGGGGGTGCAGGTGCAGGTCTCCTGATCCTTGTGTGTCCCCACTTTCTAAAAGCCACAGTAACAGGAAGAAACAATCCTCACATTTTCAGGAGACTCTACCGGAAGCAAGACAACCTTTGCCCCATCCAAGCCTAACTTTGAAATTCTCAGACCTCCTGGCCTTTTACCATTTGCCCAGAGGCCTCATTAAATGGGCACTCCCCAGCTCCCACGAAGGTGGTTAAAGATCTACCTTGGGCCTGCTGAGGAATTTGGCATCCAAACAGAGGTTTTCTCACCCTTATCATGTCTTGTAGTCTAAAAAATGAGAGGAATGCAAATACTGGGGTGATAATGTATTTATGTGCCGGGTAATAAAAAGATTTAGCATGACTGACCCCAGAAGGGTGTGTGTGTGTGTGTGTGTGTGTGTGTGTGTGTGTGTGTGTGTATTCACCTTTAATCCCATAAGCACCAGGCAATAAAAAGATTTAGCAAGAATGACCCAGAGAAGGTGTGGTGTGTGTATGTGTTCACTTTTAATCCCAGCACTCTGGAGGCAGAGGCAGGTGGATATTTGAGTTCCAGGTCAGTCAGGGCTACAGAGTGAGATCGTGCCTCAAAAAACAAACAAACAATTAAGTAAAAACAAAGAGCGATCCTGGGCGAGGCAGTGAAGAAGCCCTGCTCTACCCCCACCGGCCTCCCAGACTCCTAGCTCCTCCCCTACTCTCTGGCTTCACTTCCTGTTCCCAGCGCCTGACTGCTTGATCGAGGCCATCTGTACCTCCGGTGCTCCCGTTTTCATTTCTTGCTCATTAGTTTCTCCCTGTTAGAAGTTTTGATGTTTGGTTGGGCATGAGCAGGCCCTATCGTCTTTTGAAACTTTTTAGAGGTACTTCAAGAAGGTTCCTTAGATAAAGGAATTTGCCACCAACCCTTACTTCGATCCCTGGCACCATAGCAGTAGGAAAGAACTGACTAATACAGACTATCCTCGGACCTCTCCAGTGTGCCATGGCATACATATGCTCCCACATACATACACACATACACAAAAATGGATTTTTGAATGGGAGGGGCTAGGGAAATGGGTGAGCAGTTAAGTAATTGTCTCTCTTGTAGAAGTCCAGAGTTCAGTTCCTGGCACCTGCATGTGGTTCATAAGCCGCAGTAACTCCAATTCTGGGGATCCAACGCCCTCTTCTGACCACTGAGGGCACTGCATGCATGTGATACACAGGCATACACACGGGCAAAACATTCACACACATAAAACAAAGGAAAAGCTATAAAGCTTTTATCTTGTGATAGCGACTTGCTATGTTGCCCTCTTTCCCAGGCTCAAAACTCAAAACCCTGGGTTTAAGAAATCCTTCTGCCACCAGCTCCAAATGCTTGGGGTTTGCAAATATGTACAAAAGACTAATTCTTTAAAAAATGTATAATTATAACAGAAGTTGATAGAGTTTGGAAAAGTCCCCAAGACCCTTTAATTAGGTCACTGTTCTAGATTTTTCTCCCTGGTAATGGACTGTGAGAAGAAACCAATCTATAACAAGAGGGACAGAGACAGTGGTTAGACGTGGGCTCAGAGACCAGGAGCATGGAGACCTGAAGCCCAGCTTAGGGTTCCTCTTCCCTGGCTATTGTTGTACCGAACCAATGACGTGCTGTGGAACAGAGGCGGGAGTGAGTGCCATTACACGGGACCAGCAGCATCAAAATGCACGTTGCAGGTGACAGGAGACAGGCTGGAGGCCATATTCTACTTTAGACTCTCAGCTTTAAATTTTTCCCATGTAATTCTTTTGTTGTGTCTCAACAGAGTCTTGCTACATAGCCTAGGCTGCCTAGGACTGGCAATCCTCCTGCCTCAGATTCCTGGGATTACATCAGTGCTGCCACACCTGGCTACCACATCACTTTTTAAAAGACCTGCTCTTCTCTGTGAACCGCATTAAGGCTGAGGTTCCGATCCCATGGAGGATCGGTCCTCGTGACAGTAATCATTGAATTATTTTATTCGGGGTACTGAGAATCTCACACATTCTGCCCAAGCTCTGCCCCTCGCCCATCTACCACTGTCTTATTTATTCATTTTGTTTTTTGAGATAGGGTCTCATGTACTCCACAGATTGGCCTCAATTTCATTTTGTAGCTAGGTATGCATGGCCTTGAACTCTTGATCATCCTGTCTCTACGTCCCAAGTACTGAAAAGACAGGCATGTACAACCTTGCCTGGCTAATTGTTGTTTTGGAAACTGGGTTTCTCTGTGTAGCCTTGGCTATCCCGGAACTCACTCTGTAGACTGGGCTGCTGACTTTGAACTTACAGAGATCCACCTGCCTCTGTCTCCTAAGTATTGGGATTAACGGTGTGTGCCACCACTGCCCAGGCTGCCTGGCTAAATTATTACCTATTTGTTTTGAGAATCTCCTGGAGCCAAGGTTGGTTTCGAACTTGATGTGAAAGCTTTGAACACCTGTTACTACCCATCTCCCCAAAGCTCCCCTTTTCATTTTTTATGAAGAACATGCTCTCCACACTCCCTCCCACAAACCTATGCAATCCTCTGGGGCAGGAGTAAGAAGTGGGGGCTATTAGCTTCAGGGAATCTTCTGGAACAGAGCCTGAGCATTTTGTTGTTGCTTGTTACACAGTACCGATTGTCTTCCAAAGGGCTGCACCAAATTTACTCTGCTGTTGGTAGCGCTTTTTGAAAAGAACCATTTTCACAGGAATTTACCTTCCCTTGAATCTGACTGTGCTTCCTGACAGGTTCTCTGCGGAGGCACACGAAGAGAAGGCTGAGCGATGGTTGTCAAGAGCAGGGTGTGTCTGGCTGGCAGAGCCTTCAGGTGCCGAAGCCCTAGGTGTTTGTCATCAGAGCTGGGAAGGTTTGGCTAAGGTCACTGGCTCAGGCTCCCCTTCCCCACCTGCTCTTTAGTCTCTGCCACCTTCCCAGGTGGTTGTGTGACATCCCATCAACACAGGGAAACCACGAATGGAATACTGGTTTCAGGCAGCCACCAGCAACATCGTTCCTGCTCCCATCTCACCCTGACACTACATTCGGGTTTCTTGCAAAATGTCAATTACTCCTAGAAAGGAAACCCCTGGGGGCTGGGGCCAGGGGTGGCACCAGGTCAAGGAAACTTCATTCTTCCAGAACACAGAGCTCCAAGCCTGACTACCCTGCCAATCTGTGGCATGACTGCCTCAGCATCGCCTGAGTGAGGCCACCACTGCCAGCCCCTCCCTGTAGCTTGTCCTCCTCCTCTGGGGGTGGCCCTTGTTTGCAAACATCAACGGAAGTTTTGACGCTGCTGATTAAACCAGCCTCCCACGGCGCCCAGTTCTTAGTCATCCCCGCAAGTCCCAACCTTCCGCATGGAATTTGCGGGCATCCAGGTGACAGGGAAGAAATGACAGGGATCCCTGTAGTTTCTGTAGCTTCTGAACTTCCACCATCCTCACGGTCAAGATGAGCAGGTCCTGGAGTGCCTGTCATCTGCCTGAGGACAAGCATCCCAGCACAGCCTGGACCCTACCTGTCCCTCTTACCTCATCCTATGGGGGTATTGCAGCAAGGTGGGGAAACTGAGGTGCTACATTGTAAGAATGGCTGGGGGAGGCCCATGAATATATATTGGGGGACGCTGTTGGGAGGTATCTTAGAAAACTGTAAAAGGGGAACACTTTAGGACATAAGCTGGTCCCCAGCCCACTGTCTGGATCCCTAAGCTTTGGTTGTCTTGTCCCCACTCCCTGGTAAAAAAAAAAAAAAAAAAAAAAAAAAAAAAGCAGAGAAGAACAGGCTGGCGATCCTTCTAGCACTGCAGTGACAAAGAGGACAGCTGACCACTCAGGAGGGTTGTAGTTGAAAGGCAGGGAGAAGAAGGCCAGAAGAAAGAGAAACCTACCCAGACGTCAGCCAAATATGCCATTAAGGTTTGCCTTCTTAGCAGAGGGCTCAGCCCCTAGTCCTTCTCCAGGGATCTCCCATATGCCCCAACTCTAGGGCAGGAGAAGGGTGTGTATGAAGTCACCCAAAGAGCAGGCAATAGTGACAGTGGCCAACTAGGACCAAGAGTACTCCTACCAGGGCTTCTACTGTTTGCTTTTCTGGGTACCCCAGTATATGTAGACCTGGGGTGGGGATGAGGTGAAAATCCCTCAGGGATATGAGCAGGAGAGAGCTGGTGGATCAGGACAGGGCCTGAGCTGGAATCCCTGCAGCAGGGCGCACAGCTCACTCCAGAAGGGAGTCAGACACATGTGCAACCCCCAAAGGTCACTCACTGTTGGTGCGCCCCATCTTTATGACAACCCTGGGGACTATTGATAGGTATAGCCCTCCCAAGAACAAGGCCAGCTCAAACTTGGCCCCAAGCCAGTGGCACAGGTACACAGGGCAACATTGACCAGTAAGAGGCTGGAGATAACTCCATCCTGGCTGTTGAGAGAGAATCCCAGGGTGTCTAAATCTCCCTAGAAGACAACCCAGAATGCACCTGTCCTGGCCAGACCTCTGATCTACACTAGCTCATCCTCATGGCCCAAAATCAGTTACCCCAGACAGACCCCCCACCACACAGACCTGGCCTCTCAAATCTCCTCCAGGGCCAGTGGGTGCAGATGGCCAGTCCCAGGGAGATGGTGAAAGATGCTCTTTGGACACTCTTGCCATCTTTGAGGCCTCAGGCCCAGTCAAACCCACACGGCTGCCAAGCCCTTTCATGGCCGAAATTGAGATTTTGCTACTCTGAAGCTTGTCTCCAGCTTTGTACCCAGAAACTCCTGGGAGCCCCACTGCAGCTTCCCTATAGGCTCAGCGCCCTCATGGCCTCTGTAATATGTGCTCAGAGGAAAGACACCTCGAGCGCCCAGGGACTCAAGGAAGCTGCAAGTCGTAGTCAGAGGGTTGGCCAGAGTGTGCTCACACTAAAAACCTCGCTGGTCAGGCTGGCAGAGGGAGAGGGAGAGCACAGCACAGGTACATACTCAGAACGCACCTTCCGTGTGTGTGTGTGTGTGTGTGTGTGTGTGTGTGTGTGTGAGCGCGCGCGCATGCATGCACACACACTGGAATGGCTCCCAGGCAGGCTAACTTGGTGTTTCACACCTCACAGAGCATACCTTGCCCCATGGTCACTCCATAGCAGGCCCTTTTGTCATGTGACCACCCATGAAACTATCACCTGGCGGGGTTTGAGTAATGTACCCCCAGGCTCATGGGGTGGTGGTGTCTGGTGAGATTACTGGAGGAAGTTCATCCCTGGGGGTGGGATTTGGGAGTTTATAGCTTTGCCCCACTTCCTGTTCACTCCCTGGTTCCTGTTTGCAGTTGAGATGTGATCTCTCAGCTTCCTGATTCAAGTCATCCTGTCCTGATTCCATGTCACCCCTGCTGTTAAGGATTCTAGTCATCTGGAACTATAAACCGAAATAAATTCTTCTGTAAGTTGCTTTTGGTCGTGGCATTTTTTACCACAACAGAAATGTAACTAACAACACAGCTCTCCTAGGTGAGGTCTCCCCGACACCACCCAGTCAGAAGTCACAGGATTTCCTTCCCAGTGCTAGAATGTGAATGAGGGGCCGCTCACAGTCTCCTCTCTGTCAGACTAGGACTCCCTGATTCAGAGAGCTCCCCACCCGTGCGGTGTGGCTTTGGGCATGGCAGCTAGCCTCTCTGAGCCCCAGTGTCATAGGTGAGCACTATTCACTGAGCATTCACTATGTGCTAACCCTTAAAGCATTCGGTGAGTGAGTACTTGTCATAGCTCGCTTTAGTCATTAAGTTGATCCAGCCAAGAGCCACCTGAGAAGGGAGTCCCGATTAAGGTGTTGTCCCTATCAGATTGGCCCATGGAAATGCCTGTGAGAGATGATCTTGATTAACTGTAGAAGAGCCTAGCCACTGTGGGCAGTCCTATTCCATGGGCAGGTGGTCCCAGGTGATATGAGAAGGCTAGCCACGCACGGGCCTGCCTATGAGTCAGCAGCAAGCAGTGTCCCCCATGGTTTCTGCCCTAACTTTCCCCAGTGATGGACTAGGACCCAGAAACAGAAGCCAGGAATCCTTCCCTCGCACTCACTGTGTTTTGCCACAACAACAAAAAGGAAACAGGAATAGTGCTATTTAGCCATGTTAGAGATGGGGCATCCCTGTTGCTAAGGAAACAGGAATAGAGCTATTCATCCATGTTCAAGATGGGGCATCCTTATTATGAAGACCACCACTATTCTCACAATTTACCAACCTTCCTGCTACCAAGGTTAGCACTCAGTTCACCTCAGATTCAGGCCTATGAGATGGCTCAGCTCAGCAGGCAAAAGGCACCTGCTGCCAAGTCTGACCACCTGAGTTCAACCCCTAGGACTTCCATGACGGAAGGGGAAAACTAACTCTCACAGCTAGTCCTCAATGCATGCCCCACGGCACATGTGCTCACACATGCACACAGCCCAATTAAATAGAGTAGATCAAAGTTAATTCAAAAATGTTTTAAAGACACTCAAGAAAATGCAAATAAATAAGTAAGTAATAAAGATGCCCAGTTGGTTGAGTGTGGTAGCCATGTCTTTAATCACAGAAATCGGGAGGCAGGGGCTGTGAGTTTGAGACCAGCAGGGCTACATAGCCAAATCCTGACTGATTAAAGAAAAGAGAATTTTTTTTCATTTTATTTATTCATTTATTTATTTATTCGTTTTTTGAGACAGAGTTTTTCTGTGTAACAGCCCTAGCTGTCCCGGAACTAGCTCTTGTAGACCAGGGCTGCCCTCAAACTCACAGAGATCCGCCTGCCACTGCCTCCCAAATTCTGGGATTAAAGACATACCACCAACGCCTGGCAGAAAAGAGAATTTTTAATAACACTCTGATTCTGTGAAATTCAAATGAAGGTAGAAGTGAGGGGGGTTTACCTGGGAGTAGTATAGAAACAGCCCTGTACGAGCTGGGCACTGCCATATTTGGAGCTTCCAGCCACAGTATCTGGAGACCTGAGCGATGTGCTTCTACCACTCCCCTCAGCCCTGTCTTTGCTACATCTCTACCAAATCCAGCTGTGCAGTGAATAAAGCCAGAGGCAAGCAGGCTGGCTGGATCAGCCGTGACCAAGCCTTGAGTGTCTCAGGCCCATCAGTAACCATGGTTGCTCTGTGGTGCTGATGCCAGCTCAAGCCTTAGGGACAGGACACCTCATACCTCTGGACTCCAAGATCTAAGCCACCCTGTTTTCTGTCTTCATTGTGTGTGCGTTATTCATGTATGTGCTCACATGTGTGTGGGTGCATGTGTGTACATGCATGTGGAGGCACTAGGTTGAGATAGGGAATCATCCTTAGTCAGTCTCCACCTTATTGAGGCAGACTGTCTGATCTGAACCCAGAAGGTAACGACTTGGCTTACCAGCGTTGCTCCCCCTTTGGGGTACTGGAATTACAGGTGGCCCACTCTGCCCACCTGACATTTACAAAGGTTTGGGGTTCTGAACGCCAGTCCTCATGTTTGCACTTCAAACACTATCTGCTGAGCCACCTCTCCAGCCCTTCTCCAGTGTCTTACAGTCTCTTGTCTCCCCAGCCGCC
The DNA here is from genome assembly GCF_018167655.1 of Microtus oregoni. Taxonomy (NCBI): domain Eukaryota; kingdom Metazoa; phylum Chordata; class Mammalia; order Rodentia; family Cricetidae; genus Microtus; species Microtus oregoni. The sequence continues at coordinate 56,471,461 of NW_024543063.1, read as the reverse complement.
TCTCAGAAGCCCCAGGAGCTCTTTTCAAGGTTCTCTTCCCGTAGTTTCCAAGCCAACTATGCTAAATCACATCAGCTTCCTGTCCTTGCTTTCCTGCTAGGATACCCTTCAAGGCTGTGATGATACATGACCCCCTCCCCAGGAGGCACAGGTTCCAAATCTGAGATGCAAGAGTCTTGGGTCAGCATGGGCTACATAGAAAGAACCTGTCTCAACCTACCACTAAAATAAAAAAAAAAAAAAAGAAAGAGAGGGGGGGGAGGGAGGAAAGAAGGGAGGAAGGGAGGGAGAGAGGGAAGGAGGGAAGGGGGGAGAGAGAGAGAGAGAGAGAGAGAGAGAGAGAGCAAACAAGCCCAGCCTGCTTTGATCCAGTACTCAGGGGGCAAAGGTGGAGGCAGTGATCTCCGAGTTCAAGGCCAATCTAGTCTGCCACAGCCAGAGCTACACAGAGAAACCCTGTCTGGAAAAACAAAACAAAAACAATCCCTGTACAAGTGAGGAAAGCCAAGTCCCTAAAAGATGGCCTGGGGCCAACAAGATGATTTAGTGAATGGAGGTGCCCGCTGCCAAGGCTGAAGACCTGAAGTAGACCCCCACATGGTGGGGGACAAGAACTGACTTTCACAGGTTGTCATCACACACACACACACACACACACACACACACACAATTAGTCAGGTTAAAAAATTGTGACCAGGACAAGAAGGACTACTAGACGGGGATCTTCTGAGGTTGTTTCTTTCCACAGCCCAGTTGATCTCCCTCCTCCCACTGTCAACCCAGGGGTTCCCCCTCTGTCTGTGGGAGGAAAATCTCTGAGATCCAGCCTTAGTGTCTGAGCAATCTGGGCCGAGAGTCAAGGGCTCTGGCCACCGTCACTGAGGAGACCTGCTCCCGTTTCTGAGGGCCCTGTGAGTCACACTGGCATCACAGGTTAGCAGCCTGAGCTGCCTCACAAAACCACAACAGACTGCATGGTGACAGCTCCGTGCTGGAAGAATGTTGTTGCCAGACAGGTTTATGAAACATCCCAGCTCCGAAACCAGGCTGGGTTGCTGCTGTGTGGGGCGGTGTCTGGGACAGCCCCCACCCCTTCATACAAGGATACAAGCAGGACCCTTAACCTCAACACACCCTCTGAGGGCTCAAAGAAGCCAGTTAGCTCCTCTGAGCTTTTGGGATGCTCTGTTGGCAAAGGTGCCTGTTGCCAAGTCTGATGACCTGTAGCTCCCTAGAACCCACATGGTGGAAAGAAAGAAGTGACTTCCATAAGTTGTCAATTGTTCTTCATACATGTATCATGGCATGTACATATCCCCCAGAATAAAATTTTTTTTAAAAGAAGACAAGGCAAAGCGGGGTGGGGGTGGGGTGTGTGACCCCAGGCCATCATCCTATGCCACTCCGATAAGTTGTAGGGTCAGGGAGGTTGGAGAACTCCCTAAAGGAGTCTGTAGACATTGTGGCCAATCTTGAGCCTTGAATACTGAGGACAGTGACAGCAATGACAACTGACGACCCTGGTCCCTTGCCGAGGTGGACTCTGCTCAGCACATTCCTGTGTCACACTAGGAGAGTCTTGAGGCCCTGAAACAAAATTTCCACAAAGCAAGTAGCTAAAAATGACTGTCCCAAAGGCTGAGGTCACCAGACAAGCAGGGTCCTGCTTCTTCGTCTGGCTCTAGTAGGGAGCCCTTGCCTCCATGGTTGTTGTAACAATCCTTGGTTTGGTTTTCCTTAGCTGGAAGATGGAGTACTTCTTGCCCGTCCCTGCCTCTTTCTCAGACTCTGAGCTTCTTTCGTGTCCAGAGCTCCCTGTTCTTAGAAAGACACTGACCGTTTCATACTCAAGGGCCTACTCTAATCCAATATGACCTCAAGTATACCTGCAAAGGCAAAGATTGTGTTTCTAATAAGGTCATTGTCACTAGTTCAGGGCACATACATTATTCAGCCCAATATATCACATGTTAATTCTCTCAACACACCTGCTCCTGATCCTACCTGCATCACACAGACAAGAGACTCAGAGAGGTTAAACAATCACCCAGAGGCCACACAGCCACCCCTGGGGATCTGGATGAGTCCTAATGATGTCATCCCTCCCTTCCTCACATCAGCCACAAAGGACCTCCTGTGCAACCTTGAGGGGCTAGGCTTACGAGTTCGCAAAGGAAACGGGGAGGGGGTGTGGAGGAACCCCATTTATTGACGAAGTTCATACAGAGAACAAAGGGCAGGTCTTTTGGGTCCAGGGCCAGCACACACGATCGTGTAGGCTGTAGCAGGCAACCTAACAGGAGCATTCTGTGACTGTACTAAGCCGGTCGAGGCTACTGACCCAGCGTGATCAATGGCATTACTGTGGTTGTTGGTAACAATCACAATTGCTACACCTGCCAAGTTCGTAAAGGCTCCAGCTGGCCTCCTTAGGTGTCACACTGGCACCTGCTGCACTCTGTGGGCAGCAGGGCCAGTGGAGGTCTGACCAAGAGTCCATGAGAAGGGCTGCAGAGAGTGGTTAAGCACATTCTGCCTTTGCAGAGGACCTGAGTTCAGTTCCCAGCACCCTCCCTCAGGGGATCTGACACTTCCTTCTGGCCTCATGGGCATCATGCACACATTCTCATGTGTAAACACAGAAACAAACCTTAACAAACAAGAATCCATGAGACACGGACACAGTACACACACATGTATTCCCAGAAGTACGAAGACCAAGGTGAGAAGCACGCAAGTTTGAGGCCAGCCTGGGCTATATAAGGTGACCTGTGATGTGGGAGTGTCATCTATCTATCTGTTGCTTTCATTGGTTAATTTATAAAGAAACTGCTTGGCCTTTGATAGGCCAGCCCTTAGGTGGGTGGAGTAGACAGAACAGGATTCTGGGAGAAAGAAAGCTGAGTCAGGCAGTCATCATAGCTCTCCTCTCTGAGATGGATGCAGGTTAAGAATATTCCCGGTAATATGGTGCTACACTCATTAGAAATGGGTTAATCAAGATGTGAGAGTTAGGCAGTAAGAGGCTAGAGCTAATGGGCCAAGCAGTGTTTTAAAGAATACAGTTTCTGTGTAATTATTTTGGGTAAAGCTAGGCAATGGCCAGGAGCTGAGCGGCGGGAAGCAGCCCGCAGCTCCTACTACAGACCTGGGTTTTTGTTTTTGTTGTTTGTTACTATTATATGTGATTATTAATACATAAAATGAATTTCCAAATTGCCCAATGATTTAACAGGCCTTGCTTCACAGATATCTCCAACAGCAGTCAAAACACTTGGCTGACTTTTAACTCTCACGAATGCCGATTTAATAATATATTTTGATAATACCAGAGCCCAACATGCTGACTAGTAAGTTGTACAGATTCAATTAGGGCTTTGGCAGCCACTGTGTCATTGATGGATTTTTGGGATTACATGATATTGGATACTCGCTCAGACCCTGCTCTGACCTGCTGCAAGACTCAGGCAGCTCTTGTCTCCACTCCAGGTCTCCCTGTTGCCTTCAAAATAAAAGACTAAAGATGAAACTTAGAAGTCTTATCTCTATATTAAATTCCTTCCTTCTAGTCCCCATCATTTTCATATACTTTCTTCTGCTTCTGTCATTGCTCTATGATGCAGGCATACCTCAAGTTCACCCTGTAATCCTGGATGACCTCAAACTCAAGGCCATCCTCCTGCCTTCAGCCTCCTGAGTGGTGAGATTACAGGTAAGAGCCGCAATACATGGCTAACTTTCACTGACTTTTGTTTGTTTTTTAAAGGCCCCAGTGCTTCCCCGTGGAGCTTACAACAGATTCCTCTTTGTACCAACCAGGCTGGCCCAATGACATGATCCTCTTCCAGTTAACTTCAGCCACAGATTCCCTCCTGATCCCCAGACATGTCACCGGACTGCTCTAGTTGCTGTTCCTTCTGCCTGCGATGCCATTCCCTGCACCCTGCATGCTAGCTAGTTCCTTATGCTTAGAATCCCAACTCAACTGCCCCCTCCTGAGCCCTAGAGTTGGGCAGAGACCCCCAGTCACTCTCCATCATGCCCAGGTATTGTCATTTCCTAGTGCACTTGCTACCACCTGCAATTACCCTGTGTGTCTGTCTCTCTTGCTTCCCAGTTGTCTTTCTTCCATGAAGCAAAGGCTTCTGGCCTCATTCTCTGCTGCCCTCAGCACCTGCCACACTGCCCAGCACATGCTAGGTCCTCAATGAATAAGAGTCTGGTAGAGAATGCAAAGACCCAAAGACCAAACGGGTATGTGTCATCCGGAGACTGGCCCAAGAGTGTGAGGCCCAAGTGGAAGCCGCTCTGGACATTTTGGCAAAGTAGAAGCAGGGGCTGGGCCTCCACCAAGAGGAAGTCTGTGACTAGACTTAATTGGGGGTGGGCATGGCTGCATCTTTGGAACAGGCTTGAACAGCCTGACTTGCCATAGTCTGTTGTAAGCTCCATGAGAAAGGCTGCAGCTTTAGTTGGGATTAGAAAGAGAAGCCAGGTGACCCTTGGCTCAAGGTCCAGCTATTGTTATGGATACCGACTAGGGAAGAGCTCCTTGGTCTATGTTGCCATGCATAGCGCACAACAGTGACTTGGATTAGGTGGCAGAGGCGTGAAGTTCAGCGATGAAATGTGTACCACCCAGTCATCTCTGGGCCCTTGTGCTGGAGCCTTTCCAAGGGGCTGAAGGCTAATTGTGTCCTCTTTCTTGGAGGTCTGAGGAAAGTACAGAGATCTTTCTGTCTCTGAGGGTTCGTAGGGAGAAGGGGCAGTATGGGTAAGAGATATCTTAGGACCTCTTAAAGGGTTCAGAGGGGCTGGGGAATGGTGGCACATGCCTTTAATCCCAGGCAGAGGCAGGAGGATATCTATGAGTTTTAGACCAGCTTGGTCCATCGTGGGAATTCTAAGCCAGCTATATTGGTGAAACCCTGTCTCAAAAAAAAAAAAAAAAAAAAAAAAAAAAAAAAAAAAAAAACCAATGATGATGATAATAAAAGAGTGCATCAAGTCCAAATGGATCAAAGACCTCAACATAAAGCCAGCCACACCGAATCTTATTGAAGGGAAAGTGAGATGTATGCTCGAACACATTGGCACAGGGAACCACTTCCTGAATATAAGCCCAGCAGCACAGACACTGAGAGAAACAATAAGTGGGACCTCCTGAAACTGAAAAGCTTCTGTAAAGCAAAGGACACGGTCAGCAAGAAAAAACAACAGCCTACGGAATGGGAAAAGATCTTCACTAGCCCCACATCAGACAGAGGTCTGATCTCCAAAATATATAAAGAACTCAAGAAATTGGTCATCAAAAGAACACATCAAAAGATCAAAAACATTGATGACAACTTATGCTGGAGAGGTTGTGGGGAAAAGGGAACACTCCTGCATTGCTGGTGGGATTGCAAGCTGGTACAGCACCTTTGGATGTCAGTGTGGCGATTTCTCAGAAAATTAGGAAACAACCTTCCTCAAGACCCAATAATACCACTTTTGGGTATATATCCAAAGGATGCTCAATCGTGCCACAAGGACATGTGCTCAACCATGTTCATAGCAGCTTTGTTTGTCATAGCCAGAACCTGGAAACAACTTAAATGCCCCTCAATGAGAGAATGGATTAGAAAAATGTGGTACATTTACACAATGGAGTACTACACAGCAGAAAAAAATAACGACATCTTGAATTTTGCAGGAAAATAGATGGAGCTAGAAAACATTATTTTGAGTGAGGTAACCCAGATACAGAAAGACAATTATCACATGTACTCACTCATATGTGGTTTTTAAACATAAAGTAAAGAAAGCCAGCCTACAAACCACAATTCCAGAGAATTTAGACAATAATACAGACACTAATAGAGACTTACATCGATATAATCTACATGGGAAATAGAAAGTAGAAAAAGACAAGATCTCCTGAGTAAATTGGGAGCTGGGGACCTTGGGGGGAGGATTGAAGTGGGGAGGAAAGAGACAGGGAGGGGAGCAGAGAAAAATGTAGAGCTCAACAAATATTAATTAACACCCCCCCAAAAAAGAGAGTTTTGTTCTGTAGCCCAGGCAGGACTCAAACTCAATCTGCCTTCCTCAATAGATATCAATTAAAAAAAATTAAAATAAAAAGAGTTCAAAGGAAGCAGGGTTCATCCCAGCACTCAGAGGCAGAGCTCTATGAGTTTGAGGCTAGCCTGGTCTACAGAGGGAGTTCCAGGACAGCCAAGGCAACACAAAAAAACTCTCAAAAAATTGGAGAGGGGAAGGGAAGGGGTGGAGAGGGGAGGGGAGGGGAAGGGAAGGGGAGGAGAGGGGAGGGGAGGGGAGAGGAGAGGAGAGGAGAGGAGAGGAGAGGAGAAGAGAAGAGAAGAGAAGAGAAGAGAAGAGAAGAAGAAGGAAAGCGAAGAGAAGGTGCTCAGAGGAAGGGAGAGAGAAGAAAAGTTTAGATGTTTAGATAGCTGTAAAGGAATGAGAATTCAAGAAAAGCTTGATTCTGGGAGCTGGGTATCCAGGAACTTTTGTCTTCTTTTGAGATGGGGTCTTTTTGTAGCTCAGCATGCCCTTGAATTCTTGGTCCTTCTGCCTCAGCCTCTGAGGTGCTGGAGATTAAAGGTATGGGTCATGCTGTCTAACTTCTCATACATTTTAAAGACAGGATTACACTTTGAAGCCATGGCTGACCTGGAACTACAGAGATCCATTTCTTTGTTTATTCCTCCAACCTTTCTATGAAGTCTGTAACTATGGAAACTGGAAAGGAAGATGTGTCTGATCATGCTACTGAAAGTATTCAGAGTCTCTCTGGAGGCTGGGAGGGTGATCCTATTCTTGTGGGCCAAGACCTGTCCTGACTTTACTGCTGAAAACCCCTTGTCCTGGAAATCCCCCAGCCCTGTGTGAATTGGTGTGGTTGGTCACTCTACTCCCAGGCAACCCTCAGAGGCTGCTGTCAAGCATGTAATCCTCCTGCTTCATCCCCCAGAGTGCAGAGATTATAGGCGTGTGGTTCACACGCGGCTTTAGTGGAACCTTGCTGCACACTGACATACATGAAGCCTTCACTGGAAAATCCCACACCTGTCTTCACGGGATGTGCCCCAGCTGAAATGCAGACCCATTAAAGAATAAAGCACAAGCCAGGCAATGGTGGCGCACGCCTTTAATCCCAGCACTCGGGAGGCAGAGGCAGGCGGATCTCTGTGAGTTCGAGACCAGCCTGGTCTACAGAGTTAGTTCCAGGACAGGCTCCAAAGCCACAGAGAAACCCTGTCTTGAAAAACAAAACAAAACAAACAAACAAACAAAAAAAAAGAATAAAGCACAAACCAGATGAAGTGGCACAGGCCTGTCATTCCAGCACACAGGAAGCAGGCTAGAGGACCAAGGCCTTTCTCAAAACACACAAATATTTTTGAATAAAAAAATTTTAAAGATCAGCTGGGGAGATAGCTTCAAAGTTAAGAGCACTGGCTATTCTTCCAGAGGACCCAGCACCCACATGACCACTTCTTCATCATCTGTAACTCCATTTCTAGGGGATCCAGCACCCTCTCTGGCCTCCTCAGGCACCAGGCATACACGTGGCACAGGTAGGCGAAACACCCATACATTAATAAAATAATATTAAAAATAACTATGGGCTGGGAAAATTGTTCCAGGACAAGAACACATGTTCTACAAGCAGAAGACCTGAGTTTAAATCCCCAGCACCCAAGTAAGACTTTTAAAAATTAAAATATGTCACAAATTTCCTTTTAGGCAATATGAAACACAACTAATCTTGGGTTTAGACAATTGTGGATCACCTCCCAAAGAAATCTCATCATGTGTATGGAAATAATATAATTTTTTTTTTAAAAAATCTAAGCTACTTCTTATATTTCAAATTCTAAAAAAGAACACCCAATCAGTAGATGAAACCAGGACTGAGCCAGACACGGTGATGTGTGTCATGTATCTCCGGGAGGCTGAAGCAGCGTGGAGAGCTGGAGGCCAGCTTCAGTTACAGAGCCAAACTCTAGACACAGAGAGACGGAGACACAGACAGGCAGAAAGACAAGACTAACAGAGGTAGCCTAAGCTTCGCAGAGGGAACCACCAAGGTGGTGGGGGCAGGGCGACAGTGAGCAGGCTAAATTCACACAAGTCACGTCAGCACCTCCAACAAGAGCCAGCTACCGCCCTATTTTCAAGACGAAGTGTTTTCCACAGAGGGTAGCCTTCTGTCTGCATCCCTTCTGAGGCCTCTGGGTGGACAGAAGCAGGGACCTTGCTCCTCCCCCGAAGCACCTCCTGGCTAGTGCCTCAGGCAAATAGTTAGCCTGCATCCTCAGCCTACTCACACATCACCGAGGTTGGAATTTCTGGTAAAGGATGAAAGAGCTGGGGCAGAGCACTTCATGGGCAAAGAATGTGATCGATAGTGCACCTTATCCCCACCCAGCCCACCTGGCAGGTTGCTGACCCAGCCTGTGGGCAGTCTTGGGCTGGTCTGCAGCTAGATGACCTTGTTGGGGACTTTCCTCACACCGGACTAAAAAGGCAGAGAGCAGCGACATCGCCTCGTGAATCACCATCCACCTCCCCCTTAAATGCCAAGCATCTGTCCCCAGCCTGGGCTCTTGGGTGGGATAATGGGGCTTGCACCCCAGCTTTGAGGTCCCCGCAGGAAAGCCAAGACACACGTGATTATGACGAGAATGCAGGCGTGCATGTAAACGCCAGCCGAAGAGGCTACCACTCCACTTAACTCGGAGGTGCTGTGGGGCCAGCTGTGAGTCAGGGTTCGGCCTGGGTAGCTTAATTTAGAGGAGTGTCAGCTGCCCACCCAAATTAGCTGCCCCCGTCCTGTCCAGCCTCGGCTCTGCCGGTCGCAGGCCTGTCAAATTTGATTCTCTTGAAAACTGAGCCCGCACTTTGCTGAGAGACTATGTCATTTGTATAACAGTTTTTAAAACCATCCGAATCCAAATAATAGAAGCCCCTGTACGAGCAGAGTGTGTCTCCCTGCTTGACCTCTGACCTCTGTGCCACTCCTGAGGCCATCATCGCCACCAGAAATTAGCCCCATTTATCAGCTCAGTCTGAGAATTGCTCCTGACCCCCTCCCACGTTAGCCTGGTTAGTATATTGTTCAGCACTTGGTTCTTCATACCAGACCTCTGAGGAGCATTCCAACAACCAGGCAGTCGACCCCCAACTCCCTGGCACCAGGCAGTCGACCCCCAACTCCCTGGCACCAGGCAGTCGACCCCCAACTCCCTGGCACCACGGCTGGACATCTCTCAAAGAGTGCGTGTGCCCAGCTGATTTGATCAATCTACTGAAAACCGCAAACCAACCACATAAAAATATCTAAACCAGGGGTAGGGGTGCATGCCAGGAACCCCAGGACTTGGAAGGCTAACAGAGGATGATCTGGGCTACATGCCAACTCCCAGAACATCCTAGGTCAAGAGACCTTGCCTCAAAAACAGATTCAGCCTGGGATAGTCAAGCTATTTGTGGTCCTTTGCAAGCACAATGCTTCCAGGAATGTCTTCGTCACTTGGAACTTCGCCGTCACCCACAAGTAGCAGATACCCCTCACTAACACGAACACTATCACTTTATCTTATTATTTGTTTAGCAGTTGTTAAAGATGTGTCTCTGTTTATGCATATGGATATTTTGTCTTCATGTATGTATATGGATCATGTGCACACCTGGTGCTGTCGGGGTCAGACGAGGGTGTCGGATCCCTTGGGGCTGAAGTTCCAGAGCTACAGTTACCACCACCCCTTTAGGAATCTAGTTTTTTAAAAAAAATCTAATAAAAAGCCATGCAGTTCTTTTGCATTTGATGTTTGGATGCAGGCGCATGGAGTTAAATGTAAAGAGGGATGAAGAGTAGGGGAGTGGAGCAGGGGAATGGCAGGCTTGGTGAGTCACTGTGAGTTCAAGGCCAGCCTGGTCTACAGCAAGTTCCAGACCAATCAGTGCTATATAATAAACCTTGTCTAAAAAAGAGGGGAGTCAGGCCGGGTCACCGTGGTACACTCCTTTAATCCCAGTGCTAAGGAGGCAGAAGCAGGCAGATTTCAGTGAGGCCAGCCTAGTCTACATAGTGGGTTCCAGAACAGCCAGAGTTGTTACAGAGAACCCCTGTCTCAAGAATGAAAAGAAGAAGAAGAGGAGGAGGAAGAACAGGAGGAGGAGGAGGAAGAGGAGGAGGAGGAGGAGGAGGAGGAGGAGGAAGAGAAGGAGAAGGAGGAGGAGTTATCTGCCACCAAGCCTGACGACCTGGATTTGGTCCCCAGGACCCATGTAATAGAAGGAGAGAACTGACTTCTCAAAGCTGTCTTCTGACCTTCATGTCTTGCCGTGGTACCCTCTTCCTCTCTTTAGACAAAGGATTGGAAGAGGAGACTAGAACAGAGTAGAATTCTCCCCAACCATCACTTCTCTGGGGGCAGGTTTTGATATGACTATCCTTAAGGGAGCCATCAGCTTGTTCTGCTGTAACAGATAATGAAGTCCAAACCCAACCCAGAAGTCAGTCTTTCTACGCTGCAGTGTCAGGGTACATTACCTCTCATGCTGTCCCACTGCTGGGCCTGGAACACCCGGAATGTGGCTGTCATGCAGTGTAAATGCTGGGCTGGGCTGCCCAACACAATTATTCTGAGGTCTGGGGCCCTGGGGCCTTCTGCAGACCCCAGGGAACAGCTGCAGCCTCGGGACTGTGAAACCGGACCCTGCTCCGGAAGGCTCTGGAGCTCACACACCCAGGACATTAAAATTTTATCCAACAGTCAGTAAGGATTCAGGGGAACAGAAGTTACTTCAGGAGGGAGCCAAGCAGCCAAGAGCCTACCAGGTACCTCCATTCAGGCGCTGCACCAGGCTAAAGGGATTCTCCAGAATTAGAAAAAGCCAGAAGGAAGCTGCAAACAGCCACAGTTGGTGGGAGCTCATGTCAGTGACCGAGGTGACTTCAGGGTCCTGGGGATACAGGCTTCACTGGCTACAGGTCATATACTGTTGGCTGTATATTCAAGGACAATGCCCACTCTGAAAATGTGGCAAGAACTGAGATGAGAGAGCCAAAGACTCGGCTGACTGACTACAGGGTCACTTTCACCCCACATGCCGGGGCTAGGCCAGGAAGCTTCAAGGTGCCTGGTATGGTGGGAACAAGGGACACCTTCTCTCCATGTTCTTGGAGATGAAATCCTGTCCAGAGCCTCATCCTGCCTGTGTGGTACCCATGGTGACCTTAGGCCCACAACTTTCCAGGGGAGGACATTTTCTGGGGCTGAGGAGCTGCCATCATGAAACCCTAGGTGGCCAGAAGTTCTCCTATGCTCCCCAAGTCATAACCTTCCCTGCAGGCACAAGAATGCATCTCTAACACCTGGGAGAGGAAGGGACTGGGGATTGGTGTCGGTTCTAGAAGGTTTTGTCCTGAAGACTAAAGTTACTCTACTTGAGGCTAAAAAATAAAAAAAATTAAAAAAAAATAGTTAAAGGCCCAGCATCTCCTTAGAGGTTCAGTGGATACCAGATTCCACCAGGACATTCCAGATGGGATAACATTTATTCCTCCCTGCATACCTTGAGACAAGTCCCATAGCTTTCTGTGCTTTTCAGTTGACGAATCTTTCAGGTGCAGAAAAACAGTGCACAGACTCAGAGTTACACCATGGTTGGGAATCTGACACCCTGGCAGATCTACAACTTTCCATGATCTTTATGTGATTCTTTACCTGCTGCTAGAGGGAGGAACGGTTGAGGAGTCTCCAGCAGCTCCTTGGCCTTCTCCACTTCCATCTCAGGAGGGAATGGGACCCATGCTAGTTAGTGCTGGTTACCCCACAGGTACGGAACCCGTGTCCTCTGGTGTCACTTGCGAGGTAGGAACTGAGATTGTGTCCCTTTCCCAGGAAGTTGGTGTGAAGTAACCTGCCCAGCCAGTCAGCAACAGAACTGGGACTCCATCCAGGCCTGTGCTGTTGTTAAAGCCCTCTCTGGGTACTGCACGAGGCCATCCACGTGCACACATGACCATGAGAAAATGGAACGAGCCAGGATGAGGCCAAGGAGGCAGCGTGGGCCGCCAATGGGAGGAGGGAAGTTGGAAGCAGAGCTCTGTGTGTGCCCTTGCCAAAGCTGCTTGCAATGGTCGGCCTGTGAGTGTGCCCTAGAGACAGGCAGGCAGAGCTCCGCAGCACCCTGGCTGCAGGCACCCGCTCTGCTGAACAGAGCCAGTCTTTGAGCAGGCCTGGGCAGAAGGCAAGTCCTGGGACATCAGGGCCCTACTGATGAGACACGGGAGCCAGAAACAGAACTGACGGTGAAAATCTCCAACATAATCCCTGCTTCCCTCTTTCCTGCCCCTTTCTTGTTTTCCCCTCTTCTTTGAGGCAGTCTTACCATGTAGCACAGGCTATCCTCAGAATCATGAACTTCCCTCGGCTTATGTGGTGGACTTATGTGCGTGAGCCATCACACCTGGTCACAATCTTTTTTCAATAATTGCCCAAGAAGCTGCCTGTCACCCAAGAGAGGAACTCTGCCCTCTCCACGGCACGCTCAGTCCTTCCTGCACAAGGCCCTGGCCTAGCAGGAGGCAAGAAGGACAGAAAGTTCCACCAAGTACAGGAGCAGCAACTAGATACGAATAGCTCTAGAGCCTCCTCAAACGCTCGCCACTTGTGGGTCTGAACAAATATGTCTCTATACCCATTTTGCATTTGAAAACTGGCTCCAAAAATGTCAGCTTGGGCTGAGGAACACGGCACAGTGGTAGAGGACTTGCCCAGCATGTACGGTGAAGCAGAAGTGAGGCCAGCTTGGTCAACATAGCGAGCTGTAATCCAGCCAGAAGAGCACAAGGAGACTAGGTCTCAAGAAAAGAAAGAAAGAAAGAAAAAAGGCAAGTTCCTGGCTTCAATTCCCAGCAACAAGACACCACAGACCCCCAAATAAGTCACCTCATCCAGTAGGTATAGCAGGCACAGTGCCCAGAATTCTTGCAGGAGTCCGTAAAATAGTTGAATTTAGAGCCAGTGAAACGCCTCAGTGGGCAAAAGTGCACAAACCTGATGTGAGCTGAACTTGAGCCCCAGAACCCACAAAAGGAAAGAAGTGACTCCCCAGTTGTCCTCTGACCTCTACCTGAAAGCTGTGGTAGAAATACCCCCCTCTCTTTTTCTTTCTCTCTCTCCTCTCTCTCTAATACATGTGTGTGCACAGTGTATAACCAAATTGATAATAATAAATGTTGGGCCAGGTGATGGTAGCATGTGCCTTTAATCCCAACACTCGGGGGGCAGAGGGAGGTGGATCTCTGTGAGTTCGAGGTCAGCCCAGTCTACAGAGCTAGTTCCAGGAGAGCCAGGGTTGCATAGAGAAACCCCGTTTCAAAAACCAAAATAACAACAACGATGATGATGATGATGATGATGAATGTTGAATTTAGCAGAATGTGATGGAGCATGCCTGTAATTCCAGCACTCAGAGAAGGCAGGAGGAAAGTTCAAGACCAAACCTGGGCTACACTGGAGTAAATTTTTAAATTTCAATTAAAATCAAAAGGAGGAATATGAGTTTTCAGAGTGAAGGAATGTTTTTCATATAGCACGAACCTGCTCTTTCTTCTACGATAGCGGTGACATAACTCAGTGCTTTTTTCCTTTCTGGTGGAGAGGACGTTCACAAAGCAGAAGTGTCAAGGACTGCAGCTGGATGATGCAGCAGAATCTGACCGCAGGTGTGCTCCCTTCTCAAGCCATGCTGGTCTGGTCGAACCCTGTGACTAAAGAGCTGGCTCGGGCCATCTTAGGGAGTGTCAGAGCCTTAGCCTGTCTCCCGGAGGGTCACAGGGTCACAGCCAGAACACCACTTGCCAGCCTGCCCAGCTGGTCACAAATCCTAGTGGGCAAGCGGCCCGAACTCAATTCCTGGCCTTCCAGGAAGTCACCAGAGCAAAGAAACTGCATTTCAGAAGCCAGTCATTCATGGCGAAGAGGCAGGGCCAGTGCCAGCATGGGCAGGTGCTCACCCCGGAGCAAGGACACAGGAGTGACAAGGACCATGCAGAGCATTCTAGCTTTCCTTCCTCCCTGGAAAGGCATCCCTACCGGGGTACCGTCCAATTGCTGTGCTGTCATTTTTACAGGGTCTTGCTGTAGTAGTCCTGGCTGATGTGGAACTCCCTATGTAGCCCGAACTAGTCCGGAACCAATCTGTGGGTCTCGACCCCTTTGAGGGGGAGGGGTTGAAGAACCCTTTCATGGGGTCACCTAAGACCATAGGGAAACAGATCTTTACAGTTCTTAACAGTAGCAAAATTACAGTTATAAAGTGGCAATGAAAATACTTTTATGGTTGGGGGTCAGCACAGCATGAGGAACAGGATTAAAGGGTCATAGTGTTAGGAAGGTTGAGAACCCCTGCCCTGAACTTCTACAGATTTGCCTGCCTCTGCCTCTGGAGTGCCGGATTAAATATGTGCGCACTACACATTTAATATTTAATAAACCAGGCCTGGTCCTGGTTTCCCCAATGTAGGCGGAGCACACTGGCTTCAAAAACACAGACCTAGTCAGGGACCTTATTCTGCTATGTAATTGGTTGTATAATCCTGAAAAAAAAAATTACTTCTGTTCTCTGCGTTTTCCCTTTTGTGAAATGATTGTAACGAGAACGGGCTGTAATCAAATGCTTTCTATATTACAAGGGCCACCATAACAAACAAAAGCCAGAGCCTTTATCTGTTTAGAAAAGAAAAATATATTAAGCACAAATCCCCAGGGCCTCAAGTAATTGTTATGCTCTGGGCTTGCCTGAGACTTTGATAAATTTGGAAATGTCACCAAAGCCAGTCCCTGGGGGGCCGCAAGGCGAGATAAGGTCAGCCTGTTTCCTATCAGGTCTTTGAGGGGACAGCTTAGACAGAAAGGAAGGGGGAACCTGGCCTCTAATTAAAGACCCAATAGCAGAAATACCTCTGCCAGGGAGACCTGAGTCCTGAAAGTCTGAGATTACTCAACCCAAGACAGAAACCGTGAAATAGGGCCAAGGACCAAGTGCAGGTGAGCCAGGCCAGGGCTCAGTGAGTAAGGTGTGTGACGACAGCCCTGTCTCCTCATCCACAGGGACGGTTTCTCAGGCTCCCCCAAAGCTCTGGGAGGCCGGCAGCCCCTGAAGCAGCTCTGGTTGCACACCAACAAAGCAGAGTCCGAGTCCCCTGTCCTCAAGTGTCAGCAATGCCTGCTGACCTTGGGTCTTGGATACCACATTTCAAGTCCAGCCTGGTGACCATATACATGGGAGGCTGAGGCAGGAGAGTTGCTGCGAAATCAAAACCACCCTAGGATATATGAATTCCGGGTCAGCCTGAGTTTGAGTGATTTATGTAGAAAACAAAAATATAGAAATCAGTCTTGGAGTCTCAGCTATGAGTATTATATTCACTTTTTATTTTTGTGTTTGTGTGTATGTGTGTATTTGTATTATATATGTGTGCACGTACCAATGCATGCCTAGGTAGAGGTCAACGTCAGGTGTCTCCCTCTATTGCTCTTTACTGAAATGAAAAGAATGAAACTTTACTTATTGCAAATGTGTGTTCAGTGTGCCTGTGTGTGTAAGTGCAGGAGCGTGTGCGCCATGTCATGCCTGTGAGAGTTGGAGGAGAGTCTTGGGAGTCAGTCCCGTCCTTCTGTCATGGTTCTGGGGATTGAACTTAGGCCCTCAGGCTTTCATAAGCACCTTCACCTTGAGTCGCCTTGACTGCCCTTCTACCTTATTTTTTTCAGCCCGAGTCTCTAATTAAATCTGAAGCTCCTGACTGGCTACACTGGCTGGTGGTCCCTGGGATCCTCTGATCTCTCACAGGGGCCGACTTTTTTTTTTTTTTTTTTTAAGATTTATTTATTTATTGTGTACACAGTGTTTGGCCTCCTTGTATGCCTGCAGGCCAGAAGAGGGCACCAGATCTCATTACAGATGGTGTGAGCCACCATGTGGTTGCTGGGAATTGAACTCAGGACCTCCGGAAGATCAGCCAGTGCTCTTTATATGATGTTAGGGATTTGAACATGGTCCTTCATGCTTGTGCTGCAGGCACATCACCCACGGAGCCATCTCCCCAACCTCCGGGTAGTTATTTTTAAAGGGGATTCTTACAGAATCACCTCCAACTGCTCTTCTAAAAAGAAGGGGCTCAGAGTGGCATCTGGGACGGTGTTCCCACTGGACACCCAGGAAAGAGGGAGTTGAGATTACAGCAAAGGGAAGCTGAGGGGCTCCAAAGCTCTGCCTGGACATGATTCCTGCTTGTGGACAGCACTCTAGGGAGCCAGACTCCAGCTCGTGAAGGGACCCAGGGGGATGAGCCTCCACTGGAAGCAGGGCCTGTACACCATCAGAGCAGCCAGGCAGGACTCACACAGAGAGGGAACTTCCAGGCATGGTCTGGGCCATCTTTCCCCAAGGATACTCCACCTGGAAGCTGTCCCCAGAGGTCAAAACACCTATGATGTCTATTCTCCATCTGTGGTTGGCTTTTGGGACCCTCTTCCTCATACTGAGTTGCCTCGTCTAGCCTTCAACTTGATACGCCATATTTGATTGATACCCATGGGAGGTCTGCCCTCCTCTGAATAGAAATGGAGGAGGAGTGGATAGGGAAGGGCTGGGAGGAGAGGAAGGCAGGGAAACAGCAGTCGGGATGTCAAATAAATAAATTTAAGAAAAAACCCACCGGCTGGGTGGTGGTGGCGCACGCCTTTAATCCCAGCACTCGGGAGGCAGAGGCAGGCGAATCTCTGTGAGTTCGAGGCCAGCCTGGTCTACAAGAGCTAGTTCCAGGACAGGCTCCAAAGCTACAGAGAAACCCTGTCTCGAAAAACAAAACAAAACAAAAAAAAAAAAAAAAGAAAAAGAAAAATCCTACCTATGATCTCAACATCAGAGATCAGGACACTGGCACATAATAGCACAGAAGGGCACAACTCCATTTGGGACTCTGGTTCCTTGTTTTAGGGACTCTTTAGGGGCAGGGGCTAAAATTACTAAAAGGGAATCATGGCCACCATTCTCCATGGATCTCAGGGTCAGACCTGGAGTGCAGACTCCCAAGTTTTGTTTTTGTTGTTCTTATTTTATGTGCGTAGTGGGGCAGAGGACAGCCTTGGGAGTCATACTTAGGGTACCATCCATCTCCTTTAAGACAGGACCTCTCCTTGGCCTGGAACTCTCCAAATAGGTTACACTGGCTAGCCGGCAAGCTCCATGAATCTTCTTAGGTTTGCCTCCCAGGGGCTGAGACTCCAGCATGTGCCACCAGGACTGGCATTTTATGTGGGTCCTGGGGTCTCAAGACAGGTGCTCATGCTGGCAAGACAATCACTTTAAGGGGGAAGCCATTCACCCTGAGCCCCTGTGGTAGAGTTTTGGTTGAGACGTGGTCTCAGTCTATATAGCCCAGGATGGCCTAGAACTCTCATTCCTCCTGTCTCAGCCTCCTGAGTTTTGGGATTACAGGCTCAGTCACATTTTTTTTAAATATTTATTTATTATGTATACAATATTCTGTCTGTGTGTATCTCTGCAGGCCAGAAGAGGGCACCAGACCTCATTACAGATGGTTGTGAACCACCATGTGGTTGCTGGGAATTGAACTCAGGACCTTTGGAAGGGCAGGCAATGCTCTTAACCACTGAGCCATCTCTCCAGCCCTCAGTCACATTTTTTAATGAGGCATTGTACCCACTACTTACCACTGTTTTATTTGGGGGGGGCGGGGTCAGGGTTTGAGATGGGGTTTCTCTGTGAAGCCCTAGCTGTCCTGGAATTTGCTCTGTAGACCAGACTGACCTCGAACTCACAGAGATCCACCTGCCTCTGCCTCCCTGAGTAAAGGGATTAAAGGCATGCACCATCACCTAGACTGCTTGATTTTTTTTTAAAAAAATTTATTTTGTATGTGGTTGTACATTTGTGTGTTATAGTACATGTGGGGGGGGGGCAGGGAAAAACTTGGAAGAGAGTCATTCTTTTGGCTTCTTCCATGGGCGGAGCCCCAGGGATTTGAACTCAGGTTATCAGGTTTGGTGGCGAGCAGTTCTACCCACTGAGCCTTTACCCATCTTGCTGGTCCTCCCTTCTTCCTTCCCTCATGCTGAGATTCTGAACTCTGTGAAACACAAATAAGGTTGGTTGCTCTCCAGAATGGGTGCAGCCTCCAGGCTCCCTGGCATTTGCCCTGTGGAAGCAGAGGGTGATTGGCATTGCTCAGGCCTCTGCACCATCTCCCCTGAAGGGATTAAATCTGGGGAACTGTGGGAGATGCCTGGGTGAGACTATAAGATTTAGGAGAGGGGAAAGGCCACACAAAACATCTTTCCTGGCCTTCCTCTTTGCCAAGGATGGCTTACTCCCTGCAGGTCCCTCCGCCCTGTGAGTAAGAAGGAGGCTCCTTTTTTTGTTGTTGTTCTGAGACAGTCATGGGAGAGATGTTGTCCCATTGCCCACGGGGTTCAATACCAGCATCTGCATAGACAGTCATGGGAGAGATGTTGTCCCATTGCCCACGGGGTTCAATACCAGCATCTGCATAGTTGTGTCTGACCATTCATCAGACGAGAACAACAAAACACAGCGGCTTTATGGGGTTGGGCATCCAACCCAGAGCCTGTACACACTAGGTGAGTGCTGCCACCACACCACACCCCAGCCCTAAGCCTTTTTTGTCTTTTGAGACAGGCTCTCACTATGTAGCTGAGACTGATCTTGAACTCCTGAAATGTTCCTGCCTCCACTTCTCAACTGCTCTGATTACAGGCCTGAGCCACCTTCTTTTGAAAGGGGAGAGTGAGTGAGATCTCAGTGGTTTTGCATACACTTGGCACTTCATGCCTTGGGTTTGATTCTCTGGCCTTGGCAAGGGTGGAAAATAAAATAAATAAAATGAAAAAAAAAAGCACAAAAAAAACCCCCAAACCAGCTTGTATATTGATAGGGAGAGAAGATATATACTATTAACAACATCCAGTCGGCTCTAAAGGACAGCTGGAATGCATTTCCAACATCAGCAAAGAGGTCTGGGGATTCAGCTGTGTGTGAAGTGCTTGCCCAACAAGCACGAAGCAAGCGCTGGGCTCACACCTAGCACTGAAAAGCCAGGGCTGTGTGGCAGTACATACTTGTAATCCCAGCACTCTGGGAGCTGGGGCAGGAGGATAAGGAGTTCAAGATCAATCTTGGCTCCACAATGAGATGGAAGACAGCCTAAGCTATGTAACACCCTGCCTCAAAACAAAGAAAAGGAAAAAACTAAAAAGTACCATTTTAAAACAAGTACTCCCTGTGATGGCAGATGCGTTCCTCCTCTGTGAATTCCCTCACCAACACTCACGCCACAAAGGTTCACGTCTCCGGAGCACTCACTATGAGCCAGCGTGTCTGTGGCAATTCAATTAATTATCAAAACAACCCTATAAAGGAAGTGATTTTTGGTGGGTAGGGAGCTATGGATGGACTATATCATTCCAGGCATGGGCTAACCACTGAACCACACCTCCAGCCTGGGAAGCATGGCTCCTGTCGGCCTCATTTCCCAGACCAGGACTACAGGGGTAAGTTACCCCAAACTGTGCCTAACAAAACTTAGGGCAGAAAACCACAGAGTCCCCAGGGTTTGTGCAAGCGTATCATCCCAGCCACTCAGCAGACTGAGGCAGGAGAATCACAAGTTCAAAGTGAGTTCAAGACTGGCCTAAACCAGAACCTGTCCCCAGATAAAAGGTACAAAGTTGGCAGGGCCTCCACGCCAAAAGCCTTGGACTCAGTGTCCAGCATTGAAAACGAAAACACTGACGGGCAAAGCCTGCTGACCTAGGCCTCTGTCTCTGGGCCTTTGCTCCTCACTCAGGACTTGAAAGACTCCGGAGTGAAAGCTTCTCACTGGGACCTGACCCACAGGCTATGCCTCTAGGAGACTGAAAGTGGATACAGGCATATTCTCAGTGATCCTTGGCAGAGCCACTGGCGTTGGGGAGAGCACTGTGGCAAGAACATAACAAAATTAAACAAAACCTTAAGCCCCGTGCTGTGGCACACACACCTGTTATCTCACGACTGGGAGGTTGAGGCCAGGGGATCAGAGTCGAGATAGTGATCAACCTGCCTCAAAAAGGTGGTGGGGCAGGGAGCAAGGGGCTTAGACAGCTAGGGATGTGGCCCAGTTTGTTGCTTTTTGCCCACAGCACACGAACCCAGGATTCTTTCCCCAGAACCATGTAAACAAAGGATGCGGTGGTATAGTCTGGAAACCCCAGCACTCAGTAGGTGAGACAGTTTAAGGGACAAGTGTAGGTGTAGGTGTAGGCCCACACCTTTGATCCCAGCACTCAGGAGGCAGAGGCAGGGGGATCCCTGTGGTCCGTGTAGAATGTGCCAGTCTAGTCAGGGCTCCACAGAGAGGCCCTGTTTTAAAAACAAACAGCAGAGTGAGAAGCAGCAGCAGCAGAACTCGTGCCAGGCCAAGAGAGTAGCAGAGTTTTTCTGGGCCCATCTCATCGTTCCGTCCCAGCAAGGCACATCACAGAGCTGGAGCACCACCTGTCACTCTGGAAGTCCAGGCAGGAAGGGGGTCTGCAAGTGTGAAGTCAGCCTAAAAGCATACATCCATGGGGGCCAGCCGGACGGCTCAGCAGGGGACAGAGCTTGCCATGCAAACCTGGGACCTGAGCTTGAGCCCCAGAACCCACCAGAAGGTAGAAGAGAAAGAGCTCCATCAAGTTGTCTTCTGACTTCCACATGTATGCCCACACGCATCATACACACACACATGTGCACGCACGCACACACACACACCCCATGATGACCATGACAATGATACCGCTAATCCCATCTCAAAAGACCATTAAAAAAAAAGATGATGATGATGACAAATAAAACTAAAGATGCATTATGGGAGCCTGGAGTATGGCCCTGTGGATTCGGGTTGTTTCATATGAACAGTGAGTGCCCTGGGTTCTTTCCCGCTAACCATTTAAGAAAGCCTCATTGGCTGTTTTACTCTTTGCAAACCAGTGTGCACAGTGTTTGTGCATTTTGAAAGGGTGAACAGAACAACTGAGGAATTCAACCAACTCAGTCTTCAGCCTTGGGCTGTTTTTTTTTTTTCTATTAACAGCAAATATGAGATTGGGGTTGCTATGGCAACCCAGCTTAATTGACATTTTCATTTCCCAAGCGTTTGTTCTGGGCAGGTGGGGCAGACACGTGTCCTCAGGGATGTGTGAGAATGAGGGTATCGCACTTCCTCCTGCCAGTGCTCCTCACTGGGGGGATGGTAGGATTGGGGTGTTTAGCAGGCAGTGCACAGAGCGTCCCCGGTCGGAAAAGCCAACGTCTCCAAGTAAAGACAGCATGGAGGGGATGTTGAGGCTCAGGGTGGCCATGCAGAATGGCTTCAGCAGAGCCCCAGGTCAGTGACAGCTGGGGACTGCTTCAGACTGGCCTGCTCAGTCAAGTTCTATAGGGGAAGTTAAAAAAAAAAAATCAGGGTATGCAGGCAGCATGGCATAGGTAAAATATATAAAAAATGCAAGGCCCACGTCTATCTTCTCAGCTCACCCTCATTTGCATATCATATATCATATTGTCAGCAAATTTGCTGCCCAAAGACAAAGGCCAGGAAAGCAGAAGCATGAGCTGCTTCCCAGATCCAGCAATGGTCAGAAGGCATTAAGCTGTGTTACCTGCAGGACAACTGATGTCCACCACAGACCTCTTCAGCCTAAGGCACAGAAAGCTGCACAGACAGGCAGCTTCGTCTTCACGGCCGTGAGGTTGCTGAGGACAACGCACACGGAATACTAACCGCACCCCAGAGAAGCCCCACTACTGCCACCTGCTTACTGCTCTTCCGTCTGCGGCGATTTCTCTCCAGGGCAAGGCTGTGTGAGTGTCTGTTACCAAGCACACACATACAAGACAGAATTCAGAGAGTGCGGCTCCGCGGGGGGGAAAACAGGAGTCATCGGCAAATCATTTTCTCAGGGATGGGAGAATCTCTAGCTGGAAAATATGGCTTTGTGACCTCCCCGGGAGGAAAGAACAGGCTGAAATTTCGCTGGGGCTGCAGCTTGTATTTTGAGAAAAAGAAATGCTTATTTTGAGACCCTCGTTGGGTTCAGCTTCACCAGGGCTTTGCGGAACCAGTTTTGTCCTAGGTTTGGGTCCAGACCTCCTCCTGCCTCTTGAAGTCACCCTAGACCTCATCAAACAATAAAAATAAAAACCAGTAGTATTCGTACGTGTGTGAAAAAAACCAAAAAGGCACTGCTTGATCGTGAGGTGAGTTACGTAGAAAGATGGCGTGAATGGAAAGGCCTCTGGGAAAGATGGGGGAGGCCGGAGGAGCAGCAGGATGGGGTGGGGGATGCCCTGGACCTCTTCCTGAGGACACATCCTTAATATAAACCTTAGCGTAGGTGACAATGGTGATGACAGGGGGACAGAAGCCAGGTCTTCATGTTCTTACCCCACAAAACCTGCTCCCCACTTAGGTTCTCTCCACCCTGGTTACAATGTAGAGATGAGCCTGTGCCTTGTTCTTTGCCTTTATCACAAGGAGAGGACAGACCAGGAACAAGATAATGCTGGGATGTCTCCAGGGACAAACCGGCTACTGATCTGTACAGCCTGTCCCCCATTGCCACTGAGGATTGAGCCCAGGGTCTCTCCAGTGATATTTTCTTTATGCCTGTCTGTATCTGCCTGCTGCAATATTAAAGTTTTGGTATAGCATATGCTTAGCTGGGGTGCAATTCCCAGCCCTCCTAAATAAATAAACACAATGATTTATTTCTAAAGGTTATTTATAAATGTTTCTATAACTCAAGTGTCCTTCCCAAATCAGTAAATTGGAGACTTCTCTATACCATTCCCCTGATCTTAGTGCATATTTTTATGTGTTTACCTTACATCTAACTTGAAAATACAGGCTTAAAAAAAGTTTTAGACTGTCTCATATGTAGTCCTGGCTGTCCTGGAAATCACTATGTAGACCATAGATCTCTATGCTGATTAAATGCTGGCATTAAAGTCGTGTGCCACCATATTCAGCAAAATACAGTTATTTTTAACACTATTGTCCAATGCCATTTGGATGTGATACCAGGTTTATTTACCTGAATGCTCAGATTTCAAACGGACTGATTACCTTCCGTCCTTCTCTCTCTCTCTCTCTCTCTCTCTCTCTCTCTCTTTCTCTCTCTCTCTTTATTTTCGAGACAGGGTTTCTGCGTAGCTTTTGGTTCCTATCCTGGAACTAGCTCTTCTAGACCAGGCTGGCCTTGAACTCACAGAGATCCGCCTGCCTCTGCCTCCCAAGTGCTGGGATTAAAGGCGTGTGCCACCACCGCCCGGCCCTTCTCTCTCTTTTTATGAACCTAAAATTCCATTGTATTTAAGTAACTCCTGTTTGTTAGTTGGATGTTTCTCTGCAATTTCAAGTACTCTCTTTCCCCACTGAGAACTCAGCTCTGATAGACTCCTCCCAGGAGGACAGTCTCCTCCCCAATCAACACCCCAGCCTTCCCAGCTGCAGATGTTGCCCAGCTGTTCAGATCCAAACCTTGGTGGGAAACTGGGAGTATGGCTAAGAGGCAGGGAGCTTGCTTAGCAAGCACAAGGGAACAGGGTGGGGGCTGGGGAGGATGTCTAGTGTCTTGAATCCCCTCAGACCTGTGCCCAAGCCTTTATTGAGTCCAGTGTGCCCGACTGTGGAAAATCATTGCCAACCCAAGCCACCTCCCACCGCCTTCAGCACACACTGATTTATAAGCCTTCTTAGCCTCTGCCTTCTCTAGCCTCCCCCCACTCCACATTCCTGAAAGCTGACTTCCGCCTATATTTATCCTCACATCTAACTTCTCCTCCGGACAACCCTCTGACAAACCCACCTTTCTCAGTGTTTTAATCTTATCACACAGCCTTGTTCTTATCACTGAAACTATCTTGTTTTCTTCTTTGTCTCTCTACCAGGAATGCAAGCTCCAAGGGGGCAGATCACTCAGGGGCAGGTACATAACACACACATACACACACACACACACACACACACACACACACACACAGAACACACCAGTATGAATGGGCCAGGTATTAGCACACATTCCAACGCATATTTATGGAGGGAGGGAATCAATAGCTCAAACAGAGCTAGATAATAAGTGTGTAATAATTCACTGGGTCCAGTGCCTCAAAGCCAGAATGGCTGAAGACTTCACATCCCAACCTGAACCTCAGGCACTTCCAGTCTGTAAACAAGAACAAGAGCAATAGGCTCTTCTACAACAGAAATAACAATTCAGCTCAGGCTCCAGAGCTGCTGGGTGGATGCTGGGAACTGAACCCTAACCCTCTTGCAAGAACAGTTAAGTACTCCTAACCACTGAGCCATTTCTCTGGAGGCACTCAGGCAGCTAAGGAAAGAGGAGCTTAAGGCAAGACTGGGCTACACAGTGAGTTCATGACCTACATGGTGTGACTTTATCCCAAAAAATAAATTTGGAGGCCAGAGAAATGGGTCAGTGGTTAGGAGTACTTAACCATTCTTGCAGAGGATTAGGGTTCAGTTCCTAGTACCTACGCAGCAGCTAACAGCCACCTGTAGCTACAGTTCCAGGGGATCTGACCCCCTCTTTAGGCTTCACAGGCACTGCTAAATGGGGTGCACAGACATACATGCAGGAAAAACATCTACACGCATAAAATAAAAATAATTTTTTTTTCAAGACAAGATCTCACCACGTACCACCGACTGTCCTGAAAATCACTATGTAGATCAGACTGGCCTTGGCCTTAAACGCAAAAATAAATCTTAGCCAGGTGGTAGTGTTGCAGGCCTTTAATCCCAGCACTCGGGAGGCAGAGGCAGGCAGATCATTGTGGGTTCAAGGCCAGCCTGGTCTACAAGAGCTAGTTCCAGGACAGGCTCCAAAACTAAAGAGAAACCCTGTCTTGAAAAGCCAAAAATAAATAAATAAATAAATCTTAAACAAATTTAATGAAGACTAAACTAAAATAAAAATAATTTAATTGTAATTTAAGAATTCAAGTTCATAATTCCACTCAGTAGCAGCTTATCACACTAGTAACTTGGGCATTCATTCGAAGCCCTTGTCACTTAGTACTTTATCCTCCCAACCCAGGCAAAGGACAAACCATTGTCCTCTTGTTATGAGTTCCCCAAGGTTGGAGAAATGTTTCATATCTGTCCAAGATCACACAGCCAGCACAGGGTATACCTAGGATCCTAACACCAGACCACACAGTTATATTCAAATTCCCCCCAAGTATTCCTGAACCCCTATTGTGTGCTGGGAATGGTGTAAGTATTGAGGTCAGGTTGTGTCCTGCCCTGAGTTCCTCCACATTGTGTAAAACAGGGGTTTGCCAGGCTAGACCTTGCCCTTGGAGACTTCATTTTCAGGAAGGAGGATGACACCACACCTTGACGGGACTTGTAAAACAATCTGTCCAGCACCTCCATGAGGCACAGGCTGATAAACACCTTACTCCTAAAAGGAGAAGAGAGACACTGGGAGGCAGACAGCTCGAGAGAGGGGCTGCAGCTACACAATAAAAGGTAAACTTCCCAGATAGCTGGCCTCTTCCTCCCCTTCTGACTTAAGACAGGAGTCTGGCAGCTTAAAGCAAAGGCCTTGTAGGCCTTTTTCTCCCCACAGCAGGCCCCTGCTGATGGACTGGTTCAAGGCAGATCAAGACGTGTCACACAGCCGGGCGGTGGTGGCGCACGCCTTTAATCCCAGCACTCGGGAGGCAGAGGCAGGCGGATCTCTGTGAGTTCGAGACCAGCCTGGTCTACAAGAGCTAGTTCCAGGACAGGCTCCAAAACCACAGAGAAACCCTGTCTCGAAAAACCAAAAAAAAAAAAAAAAAAAAAAGACGTGTCACACAACAGTTGTGGGCCAAACAAACAATGGTCCTATCTTTCTTCAAACCAACCAACCCTAAATTAGGGGGGAAAAATGTTTCAGGAATTAAAGAAACAAAACAAACAAAACAAAAAACCCAGTCCTCAAGAAGACTGGCATTTTTGCTTCCGAGTGCCTCTCTGCTTAGCAGAGGGTCTTTCTCTGTGTCTGCAGCCTGTGTGCGTGCGTGTCCTCACACCTATAAACTCTTTTCTTCAATCACTGATTCTGTCCGCTGTGCTTCAGATTTTTCTGCCTCTGCTGCCTGCCAAGCTAGGGGCTTTTCCAGCTCATCAGAAAAGGTGCCTCCCTGTAAATTCATCCGAGTAAACTGGAACTGTAGAAGCTCAGGGGCATTTTACAGTAATCAAATCACATCAGGAGCTGGGTGTGGTGGCACACTCCTCTAATCCCAGCACTTGGGAGGCAGAGGCAGGCAGATCTCTGTGGCTCGAGGCCAGCCTGGTGTGTAAAGAATGCTTCAGGTCAAGCGTTTTTGACCTTGTCTCAAAAATCAAAACGAAAACGAACAAGGATAACCAGAACACATTCACCCACTGAGCCATCTACTGACCCAATACATCCCTTTGGCTGCACCGTGACCGGATCTAACAGTGGGTTCAGAATTCACTGAAAAGTCTGTCTAAAACGACCTCTCTTCTGCCTGTCATTCCAAGAGTCCTCGAAACCTAGAGGTCATTGCCAAGCTGATTCATTTATTTTTTAATGTCAAGGATAGAACTAGGGCCTTGGACATACAAGCAAGGGTTCATCACTGGGATACTGCCTCTCCAAGTCAGTGGCTAAACAGAACTTGTCGACACCTCTGAGGTAAGGGACACGGTGACAACGGGTACCTAAGTGACTTTACAGGCCACCATTTGCCTATCTCAAACTGCTCAAAATCCTTTGCATGGGGCCTACACAGGTGTCCAGAGGGCGACCTGTTGGCGTCAAACACAAAACTCCAACCCCAGATCTTGGTAGCACCAGCATTTCTGAACACATTCCCCCGGAGCCCCACGGCGTCTGATTACATGTGTGCAGGCCAGCAATCCCTTTGCTTCTCCTTTAGCCGCCTTCCCCATGCCTCAGACCACCGTCAATTCCGCTACCTTCAGCCTCAGATCTGAGGAGAGCTTTCCCGCCGCTTGTTCTTCCTGAATAAGCACTTCCTCTTCGGCAAACCGCCTCGTTTTAGCCATTGGCACACTCGGTGGTGAAAACCAGGCTTGGTTCATTAACAAAGCAAAGGAACCAGTTATGAATTTAGTTGACTGGACTGAGACTCATCATTAGAAACACCTGGTCCATGCAGGCGGCGGCTCACGCCTTTAATCCCAGTACTCGGGAAGAGGCAGAGGCAGGCAGGTCTCTAAGTTCCAGGCCTGCCTGGTCTACAGAGCAAGTTTCAGGCTAGCCAGGACTGCACAGAGCAAACCTGTCTCCAAAAACAAACAAACAAAAGAACACCTGGTCCACCTCTTCCAGTTAAATCTGTGCAACTGGCAGGCACTTTTGACATCACAGAAGATAGTAGGAAGAAATTAACATAGTACACTTCAGGCAGGCTTCCAGGGCCTCAAGGCAAACCATCATCCAAAGGTTAGGAAGGTCTATGCTTCTTACCTGGAGTTCAGGGTCCCAGCCTTCAGAGCCTGTGATGGTTGCTGGGGAGCGAGCTTGGGGTCCTGCAGAAGCATCTTGGAAGGTGTGGAGTTCTGCCCACCAGGCCGCAGTCTTCTCCAAATCTTTGTTGAAGTCTTTTTCCCACTTTTCTCTTTGCTTCTGGGCCCAGCTGCTCCAGCTCAACCAGACCAGGGCTGGCCCTACAAACATGGCACCCACAGCCAGACTTGCCCTGACAGCGCTCTACCCAATTAGAACATGAAGCATGCTGGGGGTTTCTGATTGGCTCACCAATTCCACCAGGAGTGGCTCAGCTGTGAACAAGGAGGCCTTCAGGCTTTAGTAAGCTCTTTTTTTTTTTTTTGGAAAGGCTCTGAAGGCAACACCTGCTTCGACTTCCAGGGAATCACCTGGGTCACAAGCTGTTTATGAAGAACTTCTCTGCAGTCCGCTCTACATGATCCTAAGCTTGGTTCTAGCTTCCAACTGGAAACTCAAAATGTCCAGGCTGTTTTGGTTTTTTCGAGACAAGGTTTCTCTGTAGCTTTGGAGCCTATCCTGGAACTAAATCTTGTAGACCAGGCTGGCCTCGAACTCGGAGATCCACCAACCTGACTGCTGGGATTAAAGGCCTGCGCCACCACCACCTGGCTTGTTTTTGTTTGTTTTAAAGATAGGATCTCACGCAGCCGAGGCTGACCAAACTCTCTGGGTAGCTAGGATTGGCCCTGAAAATCTTGATTCTCCGGACAGACTCCACCTCCTGAGGCCTGGCAAGTTATCCATAGCTGAGTCTGATTTTCAGCCTCCCCAATCCTGTCTTACCCTGTGCCTTCGTGCCCAACTGACAGCAACATCCTCCTCCTTGAGTTACTGGGGGGGGGGGAGTTCAAAGGCATTTCTGATATTTGTGTTTTTATGTTACTGTTAGTGTGTGCATAGCCACAGCACGCATGTGGAGGTAGAGCACAGTTGTGAGGAGTTGATTCTTCCCCTGTGAGTCCTGGGGTAGATCCAGATTCCAGATCTCAGGAAGGCACTAACAGCACGTTTGGGTTCCTGGAACTCAGGTCAATGGGGAACACTCCTCCCTGCTGAACCAGCTAACACCACCACCACCACCATCCCACGCCAAGGTGGACAGAGAAAGACTTGCTCTGAAGAGCAGCCTGGGAGAAGTCAATCCTTGGTGCAGGCGGATCTCTGTGAGTTCGAGGCCAGCCTGGTCTACAAGAGCTAGTTCCTGGACAGGCTCCAAAGCCACAGAGAAACCCTGTCTTGGGACAAAAAAAGGAAGTCACATGGGGCCTCCTTGAGGAAAAGGCACCCAAGTGTGTGTGTGTGTGTGTGTGTGTGTATATATATATATATATATATATATATATATATATATATATACCACCAGCCAGCTCCCAAATAATGACATGGAGACTTCTTGTTAATTAGGAAAGCTCAGCCTATAGCTTAGGCTTATTCCTAACTAACTCTTATAACTGAAACAACCCATTTATATTAGTCCACATTCTATCAGATGGCATTACCTCTATTCCATCTTGCACCTCCTGTTTCCTCTCCATGTCTCCTGGCTTCTCCTCCTCCTTGATTCCTTCTCCTTTTCCTTTTCTCTGCCCAGACATCCCACCTGTATCTCCTGCCTAGCTATTGGCCATTTAGCTCTTTATTACAACCACAGCAATACATTTTCACATACTGTAAAAATATCCCACATTTCCCCCTTTTTGTCTAAATACAAAGGTTTTAATTCTAACATAGTAAAACTATATACAATAAAGACAATTATCGTATAAGAATTACATTCACCATGTCCAGTCCATTTGTATTTGGCAAATTTGGAGAAATTACTCTATTATCTGTCTTATATTGATGAGTTCAAAGTTTTATATCTAAACTATTTTTTATCATAACTTGTATTACCATTCTGAAATTATCTTTTTAGACCTCAAAAAAATTTCTTGGATAAACAATTTAAGTTTTTATGTCTCTCAACCTTATATACTTTACATTTCTTTTATGAGTTTCTTTTCTAAATTTGGTAACAGGGAAAACTGTAACTATAACTATCTAGTCTTCAACCCCATCAAAGACCCAAGAAGGATATAATATTGTTTGAATAAACAGGAAATGCAGAGCAAGCAACTTCCAAAGCTATAGAAATGACAGAAACAGCTGGTAGTCACACAATGCAACACTGGCGTATCCATCCTCAGCTACAGGCCTAGAATACCTGGCAGACTTTCTTGTGAAGCAGGAATTCTGAAGGACTGCCCTACTTTGTCTTGGCAAAGTTTGTCAGTCACCTTTTTTTAAAAAAAAAATTATTTATTTATTTATTTATTTATTTATTTATTATGTATACACTATTCTGTCGGTGTGTATGCCTTCAGGCCAGAAGAGGGCACCAGACCACATGACAGATGGTTGTGAGCCACCATGTGGTTGCTGGGAATTGAACTCAGGATCTTTGGAAGAGCAGACAATGCTCTCAACCTCTGAGCCATCTCTCCAGCCTATCAGTAACCTTCTTTTGTGTCCTGTTGGTTCAATTTGGACAGCATACTGTCAGCAGTTGCGGCAGGGGCAGTTTCTTGCCCAGTGGCTAACTTTGTCAAAATAAAATCATACTCAAATGGAGGGTCTTCGATACCCATTATCCTTTTTTGAAGTTAATTGGTGCTGCCAGGAACAGACAAATATCACTGTCATGAAAAGCTTTATGTTATTAAAACATTTTAAATTCCATAGTCTATAGATCTTTGAAGTGTTGGAAGCACTCTATATTTAAAATAAATCTGTTTGATCTTGAAAACATACCTAACATGACTATAAGTTTGATTGTTGTAGATGACTAAGTACTCATCTATCTTTCTAATTTATCATAAATAGCTTTACATTACATTTTAAAATGAGCTGCATAGGGCTGGAGAGATGGCTCAGTGGTTAAGAGCATTGCCTGCTCTTCCAAACGTCCTGAGTTCAATTCCCAGCAACCACATGGTGGCTCACAACCATTTGTAATGAGGGCTGGTGCCCTCTTCTGGCCTGCATGCATACACACAGACAGACTATTGTATACATAATAAATAAATGAATATTTTTTAAAAATGAGCTGCATAGATACCATACCTTAAACATAGTACAACAAAAATAACCTTAAATTTGTATCAATATACAAAACTCCATACTGATGTAAAATATTTAAAACTAGTGATTGTTCAAAAGTAGACTCAATAATCCACCCTTTTACCCCATTGTTTTTATGCTATATCCATCCTTTATCCTTTCAGAAAGAGATCCCTGAATCTAATATCCTTTGTTCAGCTTTTTTCTGAATCATGA
The DNA here is from genome assembly GCF_018167655.1 of Microtus oregoni. Classification (NCBI taxonomy): domain Eukaryota; kingdom Metazoa; phylum Chordata; class Mammalia; order Rodentia; family Cricetidae; genus Microtus; species Microtus oregoni. The sequence goes on along the minus strand of NW_024543063.1, from coordinate 56,440,478 downwards.
CCGATAACAACTTGTAACCAACCCCCCTCCCCTAAATAGTAACAAACATCCATAACCCACTAAATGACCAAAAAGCACTCACCCTACCTCTTGGGAATGTGGGCATTGTGTTCTCTAGATTACTTCCTGTTGTTTGGGGGCAATGACATCTTTAGGAGACCCTGAGAAAATTGGGATAATGGTCAAGTCCTTGGAGACCTAGCTGATGTCAAGACTCTGTGTGATGGTAAAGTGCAGGGCTTCTCTGAAGTCTTGGCTGGAGAGTCTGTGAAACTGGGTCATCTCAGCTAGCAGCTTTGAAGTTGTTCTGAATATAGAATTTGAGGGAACTCAGAGAGAGGCACTCTGACAGGCTGGGTCACCTGGGCTACTTGTCTATACTGGTGTCTGGTCCTTTTTTTCTGAAAACATACAAACTTTTAAAGGTAACATATATATCTGCAATAACACAGTATGGAATGTGCAGTGTGCACAAGTCAGTTAATGATGCCACCTGACTTGTAGTCTTTCTTGGTTTCTTTTTTATGTCCATAGCCAAGATTTTTCACTTCTCTAATCAAATCTGATCTTCATTAATTTTGAAGAGAACCATAACTTTTTGTTTCCTGTGGAAACAAAAGCATATCCTTTCCCCCACTACAATGTATTTCTGACTTCCATTTTGAAGTTAAGACATTTTAAAAATATATAGATTGGTTTAATTTACCAGTTTTCATAATCTAATGTCTCTCAGCAGCTATTGTTTTTTGTGCATTAGCTTTAATAATTTCAAAGTCAGCAAAGCACCACACAGAATCCGAACCCCCTGTGTATTTCCCATCTTTACATGGCTTGTTCTTTTATACTGCTCTGCTCTCTCTTTAAAGACTTTATTATTTTTAAACTATTTATTTTTTCTATGACTGTCTATACCCATTTTTTTTTACCTTATCTGTTTAAAGGGTTTTCCAGTCTAGACTGCTTTACCGTGTGCCTGCAGCCTTCTCTGACCCAGGAGCCAAGCCTTAAATCGGCCCTGTGGCTCTGCCCATGGTGCTGCCTGGTTCAAGCCTAAAGGCAACAGCTGGGCGCTGCGTCTCTGTGCATCGCCGCCTATCTGAGAGATTGTGGGACTAGGAAGCCATGTCTGGCTCCGTATTTGCCTTTTTAGAACTTTTTCAGACTCTCTTAGGTCCTATGTGGAAATATGTGTCCCCATGTTGGTTCCATATGGACCAAGTCTTTCTCTGTCCTGCCAGTCAGTTCCCAAACAATGACATGAAGCCTTCTTATTACAAAAGCTCAGGCTAGAGCTTGGCTTGTTTCTAACTAATTCTTAGAACTTAAATTAGCCTGTTTTTCTTCATCTACATTTTGCCTTGGATTTTTGGTTTTATTGTGTTTTTGTTTTGCTTTGTTTTTTGTTTGTTTGTTTTTAACCTTTCATTTTGTATGTCCTCCTCCATGTTGACTGGCTGGTGGCTGCCTGACTGCCTGGCACCAGGCATCTCCCTTTTTCTCTCCCTCATTCTCTCTCTCCCCCAGCTTAGATTCTGCCTCCCACTTATTCTCCCTGCCTGCCACCTCCGCCTAGCCCTCTCCTGCCTAGCTAGGGACCATTCGGCTTGTTGTTAAACCAATCATAGCGATATATATTTACACAGTGTACACATGTCCCACAGGAGCCTTTGTTTTTGAGACAGGGCCTCACACTGTAGCACAGGTTGGCCTCGAACCCCTTAACTGTCCTGCTGCTTCAGCCTTCTTCCTTCCGCTAGGATCGTAGGTGTGCGCCGCCGTGGCCACCTCTGCTGCCCTGCTTTTGTCACGGTTGTGCTGTCTCTTCATATATAAAGTGGCAAGGCATCTGTTGGCCTGTGCTTCGCCTCCAGTGTCCCTCTGTGAAGGATGGCAAGCTCTATACATTGGGGTCTTTGTCTACAGTGTGTGCTAAGGTCTCCCAGGTAGCCAGTCCCCAGCCTGGTGTGGAGCAAGGGCCCTGCGAAGGCTTGTAAACCAAGGGTTCCCAATAGCAGTTGCGCAGGTTTGTGAGTGAAGAACATGGACTAGCTGTTGGAACAAGAAAAAGAACAGAGGATGCTTCCGACTCTCCGCTCCCTTGGGGAGACAAGATGGGTAAGGGCTAGAGATTGTATAAGCATCTGACTCTACCTCATCCCACCAAAGCAAACTCTGGAGGCACTTGTGGGAAGGTGAGGGAGGGGTCCATCCATTCTAGAGTAGGCAAGACACTCAAGTCCAAGATCCCAGGGCTTCTCTTGGCTTCTGGTCCCAGACCTGAAGCTCAGCTAGGAAAAGCGGAGCTCTAAGATTGCTGCCTTTGGCCTCCCCCCACCTCTGCCCCAGCCACATGCCCTGAACTACAACACCGAAACTGGCAAGCTGTAGCCGTGGGCTCTAAAGCGAGGTGCCACTGGGAAACCTGCTCACCTGGGCCAGGATGGTGGCACTGCCCAAACAGGTGCAAATTCTCCATTCTTAAGCCAGACTCCCATGGCCTATCCTCCCTCCCTCTTTCCCGTTCCATCTAGTTACCACAGGAGGAAAGGAGATTAAAAATGTCTCCCACGAGGCTAGGTCAAGGCTGCCCCACCGGCTCAGCCACATTCATCTCCCCAAATGCTCAGCTATTGAGTTTCAAGAAACCTCCCAAGCTAGACTTTGAACAGAACGATGACCCATGGAAGGACTTCACATTCATTTATGATTCTGCTGTAGATATATATAGAAAATGTAGCTAGTGGTGGTCCCAGGTTCTCTGCATAGCTCCTGAAGCCTAGGAACTTCTAGACTGGTAGGAGTCATTTGTGACTCAGAAAAACCAAAAAACTAAAGTAAATACTTTCTCCTGAGCATCAGGAGTTCAAGGCCAGCCTGGGCTAGGAAGGGAGATCCTGTCTGAATAAAGAAATGTGAAGCCACTCTCAGTCCATCTGAGCATATGCATCCATTGGTCTCAGGCACAGCCATTAGGTGGCCTCAGGATGGGGTTGGTCACCCGAAAGGAAGATGTTTAGGGGGTTGGGGCTTTTACCCCTTTAACCTCCTGGCAGCACGCAGTAGGAAAAAGAAAAGAGATTTGCTGAAGCCTCCATGAGTTGGTGAGTGCAGCCATGTGTTGAGAGAGTTCTGTGCACCCTGGCTCCCCGGGTTGCAGGGGAGAAGTCAATGCTCAGAGCCAGTCCAGCTCCCTCTCCTCTCTCAGCTCATCTTTTAGAATACGCCAGTCAGTTTAAGCCCAGTTAAGTCACTGCACACTGGGAGCTTTCGGCAAGTCAGCCCACCCGAGGAGGGGATGTGGCATCCCTTGAATGTACAGCCTGCCAATCAGCTTAGCAGTTGGGGGCTCGCTACCAACATCAGAGGTGGATACAGGGTGGGAGGGATGCGGCCTTGTGTTTCCAGGTCCTTGGCCTCTTACTCAAAGAACTGAAAATAAGGGTTCACTCAGATTTATAAAAATAACAAGACAACTTTGGAGCAACAGATTCCAGAGGGATACACAGTCCAGAGTGACAGCAGGCCTCATGAGGGAGGGCATGCAAGGATCCTGGATTTCTGTCTGAGGCTTCCTTTTATGGGATTCAAAAGGAGGAGGGCTTGGTTACTAAGGGCCGTAATTTAAATGGTCTCTCTTACACATCAGTAATGTTTCACAAGTAGAACCAGTGGTTCCCAAATGAGTCTGTGTGTGTCAAACACACACAGGAGACATTGCCCAATTTCCTGTCACCCTTGGGGAGGGGAGTCACAAGTGAATGTACCTGTGACGTAAGTATCTATGAGATGATGAAGAAGGACTTTCCGTATGTTCAAACCCAGGGGCTCAGGCTGTCAGCAGTGACAGGACAGACACAGTTCCACACTGCCATCCTCACAGAGACAGGACAGACACGGTTCCACACCGCCATCCTTACCAGCCTGGGGAACTCTTAAGGCCCTCATCAGCCTAACTTCAACACTGAAAATTTCAGGGATAACGAGTTTATTGAAGCAGAGTTGGATGATTTTATTGTTTTGTTTTTAAAGATTTATTATTAGACAGGTGTGGTGGCGCATGCTTTTAATCCCAGCACTCAGGAGGCAGAGGCAGGATGATCTCTGTGAGTTCGAGGCCAGCCTGGTCTACAAGAGCTAGTTCCAGGACAGGCACCAAAGGTACAGAGAAACCCTGTCTCGAAAAGAGAGAGAGAGAGAGAGAGAGGGCAGAGTCAGACGCTAGCAGCCACTGGAGGAGTAAGATGCCAGAGCATTCCTGGTAAGCCACGGGGCACGTGGTGATACACAGATTATTAGAAATGGGTTAGTTTATATGTAGAGCTAGCCAGTACGAAGCCTGAGCCACCGGCCAAACAGTTTGTAATGAATATTAAGCCTCAGAGCGGTTATTCGGGAACTGGCAGACCTCCAGCTACAGTTTAGTAAAAAGCATTTTAATGAAAAGCCTGCTTTAATGAATTTGGACATGATTTGGGTTAGTGGTCTTCCTCCTCAAATCTGTGGGGTTAACAACCCCCGGCCCCAAGAGCACATATACTTTTAGGTCAAGTCTAAAAGAGCCCTCTACAAAACAACTTCAAATTTGCTCTGAGCAACTATGTCATCCATCGTCACCGTTAACTGAAAACCAGAAGCCCAAGCTTTACTTATAAGTCCTTATTTTCCTGTGTAATTCCTGGAAATTTCCATACATCTGAGGAGTCTGTTAAAACTTTAAGCTCCTTTTGCTCACATGAGAATGCTCTGGTAGTACCCTCGTTTAATCAAGGCTTTCTTTAGTATGAAGCTGGGAACGGGGGCCTGGTTTACTTGAGGGAAAGACCACACAGAGAGCTGAAGCACAGGACCAGCCTTCAAGATGTCTGGGCGTGAAGGGTGGGGGGCTGGGTGAGTGTGTGGGCATAAGAGACAGATGGGATGGGAGGACCCATCTTCGCCTAGGGCAGGTATCAGACGCTGGTAAGTCACTGTTAAGATCAGGATTAGCGTACTAAGTTCCTTAAGTTCCAACTGTAAGCATCAAAACATTTGGGAGTTGGGGCAATCTGATTTCATAACTGTATGCTTCAGAATCCAGCCATTACTCTCTTGCTAGCATTGGCTCCTTAGGCTCTCTGAGAAAAACTACTCAGGCCCAGCTGATTGCCCCTCTCCTGAAGGCGCAGCTGCAGCCAGGACAAATAAGATACAGACATTTTGCTATTGGAGACTTAGAAAACTCTAGATGGTCCTATGAGCATCTTTACCTAGCCCAGAGGAGCAATTCAGTGATTAGTGATGTCACTGACCTTCGTCTGCAGGCGAAGTGTATTGCTGTTAGTGCAATCACCCCGGCTATGGCATTCAGCAGGTTGTTCAGGCTCACTTGGGGAGTCGCCTGGGAAACAGATACCATCCTGTGCTGTCTCCTCCGGTGTTGCAACATCAGGCCCAATGATGCTGTCAGTCTTTTCTGTCTTGTTTTAGTAGTGTGGGCTGAGTGGCAGCAGCCGCAGAGAGAGCAGCGTGACAGCAGCTGGTTGAACTGTCACTCAACACAAACGCAGCAAGGCAGCCAGCTGCCTGGGTGCTAAAGAGGAGTGCCCAGGGCAGGAGCAGCGGAGTGGCAGAAACAGACGCCAGAGAGCTGAGGCTAAAGAAGGAAGGAAAAACATAAGGAGCCAGAGAAGGCCTTGGTGGCTATCAGAATTTTGAAGAAGCCAGGCAGTGGTGACACATACCTTTACCAGCACTCGGGAGGCAAAGGCAGGAGGATTTCTGAGTTCGAGGCCAGCCTAGTCTACATGGTAAGTTCTAGGACAGCCAGGGCTACACAGAGAAACCCTGTCTTGAAAAACCAATCAATCAATCAATCAAACAAACAAACAAACAAACAAAAGAATTCTGAAGAGGTATCAGGCCTTTAAAGCCAAGGATCTCAGATAGTCCAGGCTTAGGACATGGCTACAACCAAGAGCTGAGGAATCATCCTAAGCCACATAGAGTGCCAGATATAGCTGGGGGTGGTGACACCTGCTAGCAATCCCAGCACTCAGGAGGCTGAGGAGGAAGAACTGAGAGTTCAAGGCCAGCCTGGGACACCTTGTGTCAAAGCAAAAACCAAAAAGAGAAAAAACAAAATGAAACTTTGAGAGGAAACTTGTGTGGTGATTTAATTTCCCGTCTCCCCTCCCCCTTAAACATGAATTCTAGGGGCTGGAGAGATGGATCAGAGGTTAAGAGCACTAGCTGCTCTTTCAGAGGTCCTGAGTTCAATTCCCAGAAACCACATGGTGGCTCACAACCATCTATGATGAGACCTGGTGCCCTCTTCTGGTGTGCAAGCATACATGCAGGCAGAATGCTGTATATATAATAAATAAATAAATAAATATATATATAAAAACCATGAATTCTAGAATGTTAAGAAGGTTCTCGGGCTGGAGAGATGGCTCAGAGGTTAAGAGCACTGGCTGCTCTTCCAGAGGTCCTGAGTTCAATTCCCAGCAACCACATGGTGGCTCACAACCATCCGTAAGGAGATCTGGTGCCCTCTTCTGGGCTGCAGGGATACATGCTGGCAGAACACTGCATACATAATAAATAAATAAATAAATAAATAAATAAATAAATAAATAAATAAAAGAAGGTTCTCCCTTTGCCACCATGAAGAAGATACTTTGTTGGGGTTTCCTAACAAGTGGAGGACAATAGCGGTGCTGTGATCAGAGGACCCAGGGATTAACAGCGCTGCTAGCAATAAGCGCTAAAGTTTACACCTGCCACTCCACACGTGACCTTAGGTTTCACCAGCCCTTCCAGGTTAATCATTTCAACTGGCATCTTGATTGAATGAAAAAACACTAGGGCTCCAGGGAGGCACTGTTCTGGCTGTGTGTGAGGGGCAGGGGGCACTTCCAGAGAAGTTTAACTGAGGAAGGAAGACCTACCCTGATTGTGGGGGCACCATCCACTGGGTAGAGGCCTCAGATGTATAAAAGGGGGAATGAGGAAGCAAGCTGAACATCACCATGCACCTGCCCAGGGGTGAGGACCACCACGCACCTGCCCAGGTGTGAGGAACACCATGCACCGGCCCAGGGGTGAGGACCACCATGCACCTGCCCAGGTGTGAGGAACACCATGCACCGGCCCAGGGGTGAGCACCACCATGCACCTGCCCAGGGAAGAGCAAGCAGCTTCCTGCTGCTTTCCCTGCCATGATGGGCTGTACCCTCAAACTGTGAGCCAAAACCCTTCCCCTTTTCATTTGCCTTCTCGTTGGGTATTTCATTATCGCGATGAATAAGGAGGCTGGTGTATCTGTCTACCAATTCTAGGAACCTGCTGTAAGAGTTTGACAAATGGGCACCTCAGTCCAAAGGGTGAGAGATAAAGAAGCAGTGCAGCTGGGCGTGGGCTGCTCACCTCTGACCCCAGGACCTGAGAGTCAGATCGAGGCTGTTGTAAGTTTGGGGCCACCCAGGCTACATAGCTCGCTTTTGGACAGCCAGGACTACAGAGTAATGCCCTGTGTTAAAACATTTTAAAAACAAAAGGTGTGAGTGGATACTGGAGGGTTAGACCAGAGGTTAAGAGCACTGACTGCTCTTCTAGAGGACCTGGGTTTGATTCCCAGCATCCTTTGGCAGTTCACAACTGTCTGTAACTCTAGTTCTAGGGGATCCAATGTCCTCTTCTGGCCTCTGAGAGCACCAGGAATGTACCGTACTCTACAGACATGCAGGCAGGCAAAACACACATAAAATAAAGATTTCTTTTTTAAAAATGTAAAATAATCAACCCCAAATTTCAAATTCCACTTTACTCATTAATTTATTTCTATAGACCAGTTTGTTTTTATTGGCTGACTGACTGATTGACAGGGTCTTAGTCTATAGGCCAGGCTGGCCTCCAGCTCACAGAGACCCCCTGCACTTGCCCCTGAGCACAGGGATGAAGGCCTGATCTGTCTGTCGTGCCAGGTCTTTTATTTCTTTTGTTTGTTTTTGGAGTCTAACTTAATTGATATAAATTACCTATAGGTAATGATAATGAAACATACAACCATCCTTAGGAGAAAACTGCTCTGTGGCAGGGTGGCAGGGTGTGTGGGGGGGGGGTGGGGTGGGGAAGCAGACACTCACTGCTTTTAGAAGCCTCATGTGGAAGTGTTTAGAAATAAGTGTTTGAATGGCTACAGGTCTGAGGGAATTTTCAGAGCTAGACTCTCCTCTGGATTTTTGTTTGTTTGTTTGTTTGAGACAGCCTCTATTGATTGGAACTTGATATGTAAACCAGGCTGGTCTCAAAGTCAGAGATACTCCTGTATCTACCTCCTGATTAAAGGCATGTACCACCACTGCCCAACTGCTATCTCTCTTTTTAAAATATGCAAGGCTTTAATTCCGGCACCAGGGAGGCAAAGGCAGGTGGATCTCTGAGTGTTCAAATGTTCGAGGTCAGCCTGGTCTACATATTGAATTCCATGACAGCCAGGGCTAAGTAGAGAGACCTTGTCTCAAAAGAAAGAAAGAAAGAAAGAAAGAAAGAAAGAAAGAAAGAAAGAGGGAGGGAGACAGAGAGGAGGTAGGGAGGAAAAAGGAGAGAAGATGGAGAGAGAGAGAGAGAGAGAGAGAGAGAGAGAGAGAGAGAGATTAGCCAGCTGCTGTACTTTAGTACAGCAATCCCTGCAATCCCAGTATTCAGGAAACTGAGGCAGGGGGGTAAGAATTCAAAGTGAACCTAGATTACAAAATAAAATTTGATCTAAAAGTACTGAATAAACATATTTGGGGCTGGAATATAGCTCAGTGATACAGAATTTATCTAGCATGCACACAGCCCTGGATTTAATCAACACCAAAAAAAAAGGGGGGGGGGATTATTATGTGTTTGAGACTAGCCCAGATTACAAAATGAGTTTCAAGGTAGCCTGGTATCAGCTTTTCTCTGTACATGTGCCTGTCACTTTTTTATTCCCTTATTGTCCCTAATAAGGGTTCTGGGACCCAAGCTATGCAAGCAAAACAAAACAAAAACCCTACACAATAGATGAGCTAAAATAGTACACTTAAAATATTTAAATAGGGCCTGTGAGGTGGCTTAGCCAGCTAAGGTGCTTGCCACAGAAGCCTGGCCACCTGAGTTCCACCCCTGGGACCCATGCATAGGTGGAAAGAGAACCAAATCTACAGAGTTGTCATCTGAGCTCCACATTCACACTGTGGCACACCACACACACACACACACACACACACACACACACATACACACATGTACATATACACATACCACACACACATACACAAACATACATACACCACACCACACACATATACACAAATCACACACATACATACACACCATGCACACATACATACACGTATATACACACCACACATATGTACCACACACATATAGTCACACACATACACACATACCATACAGACATACATGCACCCCACACACATACATACACCACATACACACACCACATACATATACATATACACACCACATATAAACATACACACACACCACATACCACAAACCAAACACACATACTCACACACACATACAATAATAATAATTAATTTTAAAAATTTAAAAAAATAATCTAGAAGACAATGTGAAGGGGCAAAGGGAGAAACAAAAATAAACAGAAAACAACCAAATGGTGAACTATATTCAAAAACTATAACTACATTAAATGTAAATTGTCTGAACCCACCAACTAAAATGCAAAAACCATTAAATTGTTTTGTTTGGCGTGGTTTCTGAGATAGGGTCTCACTGTGTAGCCCTGGCTAGCCTTGAATTTGTAGTCATTCTCCTGCCTCAGCCTCCAAGGTACTGAGATTATGGGCAGGACCTACTATGCCCAACTTTAAATTGGGCTTTTGTGTAGTTTGATTTTTTTTTTCAAACAAGACAGAGTTTTCTGCTGTAACTGAGGCTAGCCTCACCCTCATGCCAATCCTCAGCCACCCAAGTATTAGGATTGCAGACTTGTGCCACCGTATTCAGCTCTTGCCTTATTCTGTAGCCCAGGCTAGCTCTACACTGCTACTTAAACCTCTGAAGTACTGGGATCAGAGTCATTAACTGTTACACCCATCTTTTAAATTCTGACTTCAGAAGAGGCCCCCAAGAAATTCTTCACACATAACGATGAAGGAGCTGGACATGGTGGCATATGGCTTTAATGCCAGCACTTGGGAGGCAGAGGCAGGTGGATCTCTGAGTTCCAGGACAGCCAGGGTTCGGAGAAACCTTGTCTCAAAAAACAAAACAAGGGGCTGGAGAGATGGCTCAGAGGTTAAGAGCACTGGCTGCTCTTCCAGAGGTCCTGAGTTCAATTCCCAGCAACCACATGGTGGCTCACAACCATCTGTACTGAGATCTGGCGCCCTCCTCTGGCATGCGGGCATACATCGAGGCAGAATGTTGTATACATATAAATAAATCTTAAAAAAAAAAATTATAAAAAAAAAACAAAACAAACAATAATAATATTATATATAAAGGGAAAATAAAAGGTCTATTATATATAAAGCTATATATATAAAGCTATATAAAGCTATATATATGCAGCTAGAGGCCAAAGTGCCTATATTAATATCAGATAAAGTAAATACCAGAGCAAGAAAAATGACCAGGAATAAAGAGAGACTTACAATAATGATAAAAAGAGTCAGTTTGTCACCAAGAGGAAAACCTTGCCCATGAGATGCCCTCTGCAAGATTTCAGAATCAACTCGAAGGCCAAGCTGCCTGTCAGAGCAAAACCAGCTCCTTCACAGAGAAAGAGTGGACCCTCTTGTGTGGCGCAGGGAAACATAAAGAAACCCCATCCTGACTAGTCTCAGTTACGTTAGAAACCACTGACTTTGGAGGTCAGGTAGCTAGGCAGCTCATCGCTAGCCCCCACTGCCTCCATGTTTGCGTGGGTTGTGGCTGTGATTGCCAGCGGGGCTTCAGGAGCCAGAAAACACCGGTGTTTTGCTTGGGCCTGCAGGTGACAGGTAGGTAATTAGGATGGATGAAAAGCCAGCCTTGCTGCTGTCTGTCTCGTCTCCTGCCTTAACCTTCAGGTCAAACAGGACTGGGCTCTACATGGAGGCATCTGAAACATTTGAGAAATGTGTTGCCCAAAACCATAAAACAGGGTTCACTTGAGCTAGACTTGCCTAGTCTGTCTCTCACCCAGCCTTCGAGGCTAGTGACACCTACAGCCACCAAGACTGGAAACACCAGATCAAGAAAGCCATGAAAAGAGGCGGTTCGTCAGCTCTTAGAAAATCCCACCTAGTCCCAGAAGTGCCACGAATAGTCCTCCCATTTCCTGGCCATCTCTCCCTCCTTATTCCTACCTGAATATATGGTGAGAGAGCCAATTTCATTCATTTATTTATTGTTTTGTTTTGTGCTTTTGAAACAGGGTCCTGCTGTGTCGTTCAGGCTGACCTAGAACTTATGTGTAGTGTAAGCTGGTCTTGATCTTGTGATTCCCTGCCTTAGGGTCTTGGCTAATGGGCTGGTGGGCATTTGTAACCATGTCCAGCTGGAGAAATTGATTCAGGAGCAAAAATCTCTCTGCTCCATTATTTGCTCACTGAATAAAGCCTTCACCCCTTCTGCTATACCTTCATCATCCCAGCATCCATCTCTCGAGCACTGGTCTTCCATGGGAAGAACACCTGAATTTGGGTCTAGTAACTACTTCACCAAGAAGGCAGAACTACCCTAAACACGTGTGCCTAACAACATGGCTTCAAATAGAGGCAGAAATGGGAAAATATACAATTACATTTAAAGACTTCAATACACCTCTCTCAATAATTGATGTTATAAGTCCGTATATCAAAGTCATCCCATCAACTGAATGGACCCCATTGGCTTTCATGGAATCTTTCATCTAGTAAGAGCAGAACACACCATCTTCTCAGGTGCACAAAGAGCACCGTTAGACCACACTGTACATCATAAAACAAATCCCGACATACTTAGAAGGAGAAATCTTTTTTTTTTTTTTTTTTTTTTTTTGGTTTTTTCGAGACAGGGTTTCTCTGTGGTTTTGGAGCCTGTTCTGGAACTAGCTCTTGTAGACCAGGCTGGTCTCGAACTCACAGAGATCCGCCTGCCTCTGCCTCCCGAGTGCTCGGATTAAAGGCGTGCGCCACCACTGCCCGGCGAGAAATCTTTTTGATTGTGAGTTGCGCCTTTAATGGCTAGGCCATCTCTCCCGCCTACTTAAAAAGACTTAGAAATGATAAAAAGAAGTATTTTCCAGAATGAAATTAAATTTGAAGCGAATAGAAAAAAAATACCTGCAAAAGTACTTAAAAACCGAACAGCACATTTCTTCTTTTGTTTGGTTTGGCTTTGTCTCTGTGCTTCGCTTTGCTTGAGGCAAGGTTTTACTTTATAGCCTAGAACTGTGTAGACTGGCTTTTCAAACTTGTGGCAATCCTCCTGCCTCTGCTTCCTGAGTGCTGGGATTTTACAGGCCTGTGGCAGCTCTTCCAGCAACAGCAGCATCTTTCTAAAGTGGGAGTCTTAGTCTCAAAAGAAAACCATTCAAACCAAACTAAAACGAAAATACAGCATGTGAAAATTTGTGGGAGCCGGGCGATGGTGCATTCCTTTAATTCCCCCCCCCCCTGCACTGGGGAGGCAGAGGCAGAGGCAGGCGGATCTCTGTGAGTTTGAAGCCAGCCTGGTCTACAGAGTGAGTTGCAGGACAGGCTCCAAAGCTACAGAGAAATCCTGTCTCAAAAAAACAAAGAAAGAAAGAGAGAGAGAGAGAGAGAGAGAGAGAGAGAGGAGGAGGAGGAAGGAAGAAGAAAATTTGTGGGATATAAGTAAGTACTGCTTAAGGAAAATTTATAACATTAAATGTTTATCTTAAAAGAGTAAGAGCCACAGTTGAAAAGCTAATCTAGATCGGGCACTGTGGTTCACGCCTATATTCCAACACTCAGGGGAGAAACAAGAGGATAGGAAGTTTTAAGGCAAGTTTGGTCTACCTAGCAAAGCTCTCTCTCTCTCTCTCTCTCTCTCTCTCTCTCTCTCTCTCTCTCTCACACACACACACACACACACACACACACAGACACACACACACACACACACAGGGGGTACTAATTTTCCTCCTTAACAAACTAAAAAAAAAAAAAAGCAAAAGCAAAGAAATAATAAAGCTAAGAGAAAAAAACAGTAACATGAAAATGAAAAAACAGGAAAAACAACAGCTGAAATGGGTAATCTCAGCTACAGGGAAGGCTGAAGCAAGACAATCACGTAAGCCTGTAGATTCCAGACTGAAACTGAATAGGGGACTCACACTTGTAAGCCCAGCATTTAGGAGGCAGAGACAGAAGGACCATCACAAGTTCCAGAATAGCCATGGCTACATAGAGAAACCATGTCTCCAAAAGACATTTTAAAAAAGTTCTATGCCAACCTAAGCAGCAAGGGAAAACACACACACAAACACACACACACACACACACACACACACACAGGCATGCATGCACGCACACACATACAAGCGCACACACATACACGCTGGATGTAGAGGTACCTGGGCACATGCTTATAACCTGAACACTGAGAGGCAAGAGAACTGCTACAGGTTTAAGACTCACCTGTGCTACATAGTGAGACTTATCTCAAAACCCCAACAAAATGAAGATCAGAAAATAAAAAAACAGAAGCAGATTCTTTGACAAGATTGATAAAGAGATAGGCACAGAAGTCTGATAGTTCAAAAGAAAATGGACCAATTTGTTAAAGCCTCAACCTGCTAAAATTCCCCTGCGAGGAAACAGAAAGACTAAATTGTCCTATACCTGCTAGAAGAAATTGAATGTCTAGTTAAAACCTACCTCCACCCAGAAAGATTCTAACCCTAGAATTCTATCAGCTATTTAAAGAAGGCATTAAAATCAGTTCTCCACACTGACAGAAACATAGAGGAGGCTGGAACATAATGGTGCTCGCTCGTTAATCCCAGCACTCAGAAAGCAGAGGCAGGCAGATCCCTGTGAGATCCAGGCCAGCCTGGTCTACATTGTGAGCCTCATACTAAATAGGTCCAGGTAGAGATACCCTATCTTGAAAAAGAAAAGGATTCAAGGGCACCTATTAAGTGTGTTTTCCCCTGGGGAGGCCTCCTTCCTGCAAAACTTAGAAGCACCTGAAGCCAACTTTAATTTCATTTTTAAAAGTTATTTATTTTTATTTTATGTACAATGGTGTTTTACTTGCATGTATGTCTGTATAAGGGAATCAGATCCACCAGAACTGGAGCTACAGACAACTGTGAGCTGCCACGTGAGTGCTGGGAACTGAACCTGAGTTCTCTGGAAGGTAGTCGGTGCTCTTAACTGCTGAGCCATCTCTTCAGTCCTAATTTTATTTTTTAAATTAACAAATTAATTAATATTTTGTGACAGGATCTCACTATGTAGCTCTGGCTGGCTTGGAACTCATTCTGTAGAGAGACAAGCCTTTCCAGAAATGTCACAAGAAAACCCTGTTTTCCTCAGACCCCAAATAAACATTGGACCACATCTTCTCTGCTTGGGTGTCCTCTCCTGCTTCCGTGTCCAAATTTAAGCCATGTTGTGTTCCCTCCCTCCCTCTTCCAAAGACGTGGCTGAAGCTATTAAAATGGCATGGATGTATTTTAATTCAGAATTTAAAAGCAGAGAAGAATTGAGATGCAAGCTAGAGCATTCTCTAGCCCATTGAGGCCCTGTCGTCTATACTCACTCCAGCCCCAGCTTCCATACACACAAAGTAAAGAGTCGCCTAATGAAGTATTAATTATAGTTGCTTCCATTCAGCTCTCAGAACCCCCCAGGGGTCCCACCCACTCCTGCTGAGCTGCCATAGACCCTGTGATCATGCCCTCAGAACTGACCTTAGAAATTCCTCTCCCACAATTTTCTGACACCCCAAAGTCAGGCCATAGCCACGATGGGTGAACAGCTGTAGGTAACTAAAATAATCAAAGGATTGTTTTCATTTTTTAAAAACATCACCAGTCAAGTGTGGTTACAAACTCGTAATCCCAGCACTTGGAAGTGGGCACAGGAGGATCAAGGTCACCCTCGACAAAATTCAAGGAAAGCCTAGGCAACCTGTGACCTTGTCAGACAAAACAAGGGACTGGTGAGGTAGTGTAGAGGTCAAAAACAAACGCTGCTCTTCTGCAGGACACAAGTCTGCTTCCCACACCCACACTGAGCTCAGAGCTGCCTGTAACCCCAGAGATCCAGGAGATCCAACACCTCCGGCCTCTGAGGAACCCTGTCCTCACGTACAATGTCACCACCCACAGTTACAGGGCAACACACACTCAGATCTGCTCAGAGTCTCCTAGTCCTTTCTTGGAAATCACGGAAAGGCAGAGTAAAGCTTAGAAAACCGAACTAAATTGAATGAAACAAGCTTATATGTCTCCTTTATCATCAAGACTCAACACATCTCCCAGGAACCACAGCACCGTGCAATGCAGTTTCTCAGTCTGTCAGTCAAATGCAGTTGGCCAGGGCTGGGAGGACCAAAGGGTCCCATGGATAGGAAATAACTTCCCTAAAGCAGAAACAGTTCCAGGTCCAGGAAGCTGAAGTGTTGGTGAGCAGGGTGTGCCGTCAGGAAGGAAAGGAAAATGGGCTTCTGGAGCAGATCTGACAGGCAGTGGGTTCCTCATCCTGCCTGTGTCTAGGTGCTGCGTAAATACATCAGTTCTTTCCATCCTTCAGAACTCAACTCAAGGGACATCCCCTTGCCAGATTGTAAGGGCACACACCTTTAATCCCAGTATTTGCGAGACAGAGGCAGGCAGATCTGAGTTCAAGGCCAGCCTGCTCTGCAGAATAGGTTACAGGACAACCAGGGCAACACAGAGAAACTCTGTCTCAAAAAACAAACAAACAAAAAGCAGAGGTAACCCCCGCCCCGCAGACACATACACTTACACACACGTATACGGTAAGGCCTTTCTCACCATGCCTAGCTACTAAGTGTTATTAGGTTTACTTATGAATTCAGAAGTGGCTCTCTCTGCTCCCAGGGACGAGCCTGCCCTGAGGCCCTGTCATGTCATCTGAGCTCCTGTCCTGTTAGGGCTCTGGAGGTACCATGGAGCCCAGGTCAACTGTCCTGGCATATTGGAAGCCACGGAACAAATGGAAGTGATCAGCTAGGCATGCTGACCCACACCCGTCCTCCCTGTAACTCGGGAGGCTGAGAAAAGAGGATAGAAAATTGGTGGCCAGAGTAGGCTCTGTGATGAGTTCAAGGTCAGCCTGGGCACATTAACAAACAAAGAGCCAAAGAGTGAGACAAAACAACAAAACAGCTGGGCGGTGGTGGTGCACGCCTTTAATCCCAGCACTCTGGAGGCAGAGGCAGGCAGATCTCTGTGAGTTCGAGGCCAGCCTGGTCTACAAGAGCTAGTTCCAGGACAGGCTCCAAAGCTACAGAGAAACTCTGTTTCAAAAAAACAAAAACAAAAAAAATTAAAAAAAAAAAACACAGCAAAACAAAGAAGCAGGCGTGATTACTAACTCATCCAGAAAACATCCAACAGGTTCAGAAACCTGTACAAGCCAAACAAGCTCATCAGGGGCTTCAAACATTTAAAGGTTCATTTGCCCCAGCTTCCCTGACACATTGCACTCTGATTCAGTTTGTAGAACTTGTAGTTTGAGATGACAGGTGACATTCTGAGTAACAACGGGATTAAATCAGCATTGGCCGGAGTCCAAAGGAAGCAGGGGATTGTCCCAGGCTTTTTCTTTTGGGTCACCAACCAGCTCCCAAATCACGACATGGAGACTTAATATTAGTCACTAGTCACGAATGCTCAGCCTTGTCTTATGCTCCTTTCTCTACAGCTCTTAGAATCAGTCTTGGTTCTCTTTATGTTTTGCCTCAGGGTTTTTTTTTTTTTATCTTTATTTCCTTCTGTATGTCCTACTCTGTGTCTGACCGTCTGGCCCCTGGCATCTCCCTCTCTTTCTCCTTTCTTCATCTCTCTTGAGTCTAGATTTATCTTCCTATTTATTCTCTATGCCCACAAGCTCTGCTCTTGAAAATAAAAAGGGAGGATATAGTTATAATAAGATAAAAAGGTAGACTATTAAATCTACTTTTTAAAAAGCAACTACTAAGCCGGGCAGTGGTGGCGCACGCCTTTAATCCCAGCACTCGGGAGGCAGAGGCAGGCGGATCTCTGTGAGTTCGAGACCAGTCTGGTCTACAAGAGCTAATTCCAGGACAGGCTCCAAAACCACAGAGAAACCCTGTCTCGAAAAACCAAAAAAAAAGAAAAAAAAAAGAAAAAAAGCAACTACTAGTTTAAAATGTTTTATATTGGATTACACTTTTGTATATTGTATACAAATTCTGGGGTTTTTTTTTGTTTTTGTTTTTGTTTTTGTTTTTTTTTTTGGTTTTTCCAGACAGGGTTTCTCTGTGGCTTTGGAGCCTGTCCTGGAACTAGCTCTATGGACCAGGCTGGTCTCGAACTCACAGAGATCCGCCTGCCTCTGCCTCCTGAGTGCTGGGATTAAAGGCGTCTGCCACCATCGCCTGGCTACAAATTCTGTATAATGATACAAATTTGAGATTAATTTTGTTAAAAGACTGTACATATTTTTCTAATCATGTTCAAGGCTTTGTACCTATACAGATCATTTAACAATGTAATGCAAATTTCTAGTCCTTGAAAGTTATTATTACAAACTGTTTAGGATAATAAGGAAATGTAGGCTAGTAATTAGTCACCTATTACAATCAAACTTGTAGTTATGTTAGGTATGTTTTCAAGGTCAGACAAAGATATATTTTAAATAACTAGGTCATCTTCAAACACTTTAGGGACCTACAAAATATGATATTTAAGATGTGTTAATATCAGGTTCTTTTGTTCTTTATTTTTATGACAATGAGACACATCTGCTCCTGGCAGCACCAATCTACTTCAGAGAATATAATGTGCATTGAAGAAACTTCACATGGAGTTTACTTTTTTGGGACAAAAGTAAGTCACTGGGCAAGAAAGTGCCCTTGCCTCAACTACTGACAGTATGCTTTCTTAATGGGACAAGCAGGACACAAAAAACAGTGACTACCAAATCTTGCCCAGAAAAGGTGGGACAGTTCATCAAAAACTCTGCTTCACAGAAAAGTCTGTCAGATATTCTAGGCATGTAGGCTGAAGATAGATGCTCCAACATTGCAGAGGAACTTTGGGTGACTGACCAGACATTCAGCTGT
This sequence comes from Microtus oregoni, assembly GCF_018167655.1. Classification (NCBI taxonomy): domain Eukaryota; kingdom Metazoa; phylum Chordata; class Mammalia; order Rodentia; family Cricetidae; genus Microtus; species Microtus oregoni. The sequence goes on along the minus strand of NW_024543063.1, from coordinate 56,422,202 downwards.
TTCTGTCATTTCTCACAGTTTTTGGAAGTCACTTGCTCATACTTCCTGCTTATTCAGTTAATATTATTTCCTTCTTCGATCTCTGAGGAAGTTAAAGATTAGATAGTCATAGTTTACCAGAAAGCAAGTTATGATAGAAAGTAAATTAGGTACAAGACTTTGGACTAACAAGATAGGATAGATATGTAGTATTTTCTCTGAATTTGTCAAATGCGAATAGACTAGACATTGTTGACATATTTATTGCCTATATATATTATATATTGTTATTGTATTTATTGTATATAGTTTTTCTTATATTAGTTGTAGCCTTCTTATTTTAGACAAAAAGGGGAAATATAGTGATATTTTATTTATGTTTTAATAGATAAAGCTTGCCTAAAAGTCAGAGGGCAAAACTAAGCCATTAGAGGCCAGGCAGTGGTGGCACATACCTTTACTCTCAGGATTTGGGAGACAAAAGCAGATTCTGTGAGTTCAAGGCCACAAGATCAATGCAGAAATGGATCCATGGATCTATGTGATAGTGGCTCACAACTTTAATCTCAGTCCTAGGGAATCATTAGGTCATTAATCCCAGCACTAGAGGAGGATATAAGACAGAGGAGAGGAGACAGAGGCACAGGGTTCAGCTTTCAGTCACCCAACCTTGGTAGAGATAAGACTTTTCTAGTGGCTTGGTTGCTTTGCTTTTCTGATCTTCAGCTTGAACCCCAATTTCTGTTTCTGGGATTTTATTATTCGTGTTACACAGCCTATCCCTCTCCCGTCTAGCTATTGGCCATTCAGCTTTTTATTAGACCAATCAGATACCTTAGGCAGGCAAGGTGAAACAATGCAACACATCTTTCTATAATTAAAAAAACAGCATAAACAAATATAACACATCTTTATATCATTAACAAAGGCAGCAGAAACAAATGTAACATACCTTTATACATTTAAAGTAACATTCCACAGCATAAACAAATGTAACACATTCTCCATAGTTAAATTACTATTCCACAACAGGGGATTTTGCATTGGGAAATGCTTCTAGACACCCAGGGCCATCCCTGAACAATCCCCTCAATCCAAGCCCCCAGACACCCTGTCCATCCAGCACAAGGCCAGCCTAGCTGCCTACCGTGAAGGCCATTCTAGGCTGATCCCCGTGACAAGGAGCCTAGGAGAGAGAAACGTCCTTAGCCTCAGCAGAGCTCAGGCTCTAAGGACATCAGAATTTGGATAAAGATGATGGGGCTGGCTGTGGTGGCAAATGTCTTTAATTCTAATTCTCAAGGGGCAGGTGGATCTTTGTGAGTTCTAGGCCAGTCTGGTGTACAAAGCTAGTGAGCCTAGGCTACCCAGGGCTAAATAGTGAGACTCTGTTTGAGAGAGAGAGAGAGAGAGAGAGAGAGAGAGAGAGAGAGAATATTAAGGAAGGAAGGAAGGAAGGAAGGAAGGAAAGAAGGAAGGAAGGAAGGAAGGAAGGAGAGAGAGGGGGAGAGAGAGAATAAAGGAACGAAGGAAGGAGAGAGAGAGAAAGAAAGAAAGAAAGAAAGAAAGAAAGAAAGAAAGAAAGAAAATATAAGACAAAACAAAAATTCAGGTTCAGGGGTCTGGGGTTAGAGCCCAGTGACAGAGTGCCTGCCTAGGATGCACAAGGGTTCCATCCCCAGCACCCCAAAAAAGAAAGGAAAACATTAGTACCATATCCTAGAAGAAGGAGACCATGAAGATGGCAAGGGGGCACCATCTATCAAGTTTGGGGAGTCACGGGGCTGGGGTGGATACAGGCCTTGGGGAGTCACGGGGATGGGGTGGAATACAGGCCTTGTGTATGTATGCTGAGCAAACTCTACCACTAAGTTACGTTCCCAGCCTGGGAGGTCTATTTATAACTCTAATCAATGCTGTGGGCAGAGCAGGGCTGGGGAGTATTCCAGCATGACCCCCTTTTAGTTGAGAAATGATTAATAGCCCTACCTATGGGCACTTTGTGTGTGTCTATCTGGAATGCTATCAAACTAGATAGATAGAGAGATTCCAGGGGCCTGTGAAATGATCAGCAAGACACCTGTCACCTAGGCTAAGTCATGAGTTCTGTCCTCAGGCCCACAGAGTGGAAGGAGAGGGAACTGCCTCCTGCGGGTTGTCCTCTGACCTCCACATGTGTGCTGTGGTATGTGTGTGCTTGTGCATAAACATGCAGTTGCACAAATACATAATACATACACACATCCATTCATTCATTTGTACATACATATAAATAAATAAAAGAATAAATTTCTGAAATCTCAGCCCCTAAAGGTGTACATTTAATTAAAATCAATTTTTTTTCAGCTCTTTCTGAGCAGCACAAATCCCAGAGGTCTAGCAATCCTCTAGTCCCTGCCAGAGAAACCTGTCTTAGCTGAAACCTCTCTTCTGTCTCCTCTCTCCCCAACTGTCCCACACCCATTTGGTCCTCACCTCATTCTGCTGTGTGTCCCCCGTCTCCACTTCCAACCTGTCCTTGTCTCTGGACCTCCATGAGGCTGCCAGGGTCCCCTTTCCAAAAAACAGCTCTGCCCAGGACATTCCCTGAGCTAGCTGCCTTCCCAACTGCCCCACACAGCCTTCAGGCTAAAGTACAAATTCCTCAGCAGAACACCTCCCTGAAGGCTCGGTGGTCACTCCTCCTTCCCCGCTAGCTGCAGCCCTGTGTCACAGTCAGCTGCTCTCCAGCCAAGCCTTAGAAGAGCGACCTCCTGCAGGAGTCCCTGTGTTATCTATCAGAATCTTCTTAATCTTGTTATCAGGGGCCAAGCAGGAGGAATCACAGCCCAAGACCAGTTTGGGCAGAGGATCGAGATCTTGTCACACTGAGCAGAAATAAAACCCTTCCCTTAAAATCCTGCCGTGAAGACAGGGATGTGGTTCAGAGGCAGGGGACCTGCCTGGTGTAGGTGAGGCCCTGGACTCCATCCTAGGCACCACAAAAAACAAGCCCCCAATTCTTCAGAGAGCTGATTGCGATCACCTCTGTCGTAAGAGCGCTTCCAGACTGTGTTTCTGTCTTCTCCGTTGCTTTACTCTTAAGAGAGGGTGAGCTGCTATCACCCTCGCCTTGTCTTCTTCATTCTCTCCATGGACTAGAACTATGTAGCCCGGGCTGGCCACCAACTCACTGTAATGCTTTTGCCTCAGACTCCTGAGTTCTGGCTGGAATTAAAGATCTAAATCACCACACTAGGCTATTTTTAAAATTTTGTTTTCCAGTTCTTTCTTCCCGTCTTTTAAAAACAATTCTGTAAGGAGGCCAGGATGGGGAGGTCCGAAGCTACCACAGTGCTTCCCTGAATACCCAATGGCTCTGCTCTTCCCGGGTGGTGTGACGATGTTGGAAGCTTGGAACAGATTATGGGGAGAGGCAGAAGGGGAGAGATCTTTTTGAGGCTCTGAATTACTTATGCTCCTTGACTTTCCATTTACTCGTTTGTAAAACAAAATCGCTGCAGCCTTGACAGTGTCCAGATGTCTCCAGCATGTTGGATGCCGGCAAGCTTCTAGGGTCTCTGAGAATGATAACCGGGATCGTAGCGCCACCTAGTGGGACTTTGGGGGAAGTGGTCGAGGAGCAAGAGAGGGAACCCACCGACCTTGAGTAGGGGAACCAGAAATTAGGCCAAACCTGCTGCGAAGGTGAAGGTGAACGTGAACGTGAAGCAGGCAACAAGGTAATTCCTGTTCACCATGGTCAGACTCTCTTTCTTTCTCCCTTCAGGGTTCCTCTATGTAGCTCAGGATGACCCTAAATTTCTGACCTTTGCCCTCAACTTCCTTAGTCCTGGGATCACAGGTCTGCACCACCAGACTCAGTCTTCGGCTTTTTTGTATCTTTTTGAGACAGGATCTCACAAAGCTGGCCAGACAGGCCTTAAAGTCATCGTCCTCTTGCCTTAGCTTCCTGCAGATAATGACAACTTACGCTCATTTTTATGCCAATTTATAGGGCTATTGTCTTTCATCCTACCTCATCGGGAGCCGGTGAAGCCTCAGTGAGAATTGAGCGGCGATTACTATCACGTGACCCCAGATACACGCAGCATTGTATTGAAGTGAGGACACTTCGGAGGTGCAGTACTCGCCAAACCCCAAATAGCACAACTTTGTACAGTCATTTTGTGCTGACGAGCATGCGCACAAAAATAATCAGTCTGCCACTAGCGGCTTCTCCAGATGCCCCCATCTTGGCCCATGTACAACCAGCCTGAAAGCGACTGAACCCAGCAACTGCACGAGGGAAACGGTCAGCCTTGCTGCAGCGTGAGTTTGGAGACGGCTTTGAAGAAAGAGGCTGGCTCTCTGGGCGCAGGTGTTCCAGGCGCTGATGACAGAACACTATGAGTTATGGGCCACGGATTCGGAGGCAGGCCCGTACCTGAGTTTTGTATTTTACCAGTGCTTCAATATGTGCCCCGACCTGTAAGCTCGGTAGCTGGGCTTCTCCTGTGGCTCTTACAGTTACATAAAGGATAATATGTTCCATTTAGATCAGCTCCATTGTATCTGATGAGTACAGAAAGAGTTTGAAACCTACAATGTTTTGTTTGTTTTTTGTGGTGCTAGGTCAAACTTGGGGCCTCATACACCAGGTAGAGACTCCACCGTTAGGTTTACACCTCCGTCTCCTCAAACACACAGAGCAGATAGACAACGTTTATCTATTTGTTTGTGACAAGGTCTCCGGTAGCCTGAGTTTATGGTCATAAGACCTCAAACTCAGTATGTAGCAGAGGTTAGCCTTAAATTCCCAAATCCTTTTACCTCTTACCATCTGACAACATGCATGATTTTTGCTTATTATTTTACAGTTTCATATACATATAATGTACTTTGATCATATCCCCCATTACCCTCTCTCTCACCCCTTATTCATCACATGTATTAAAATGTTTAAAGTGCATCTATTTATTTGTGTGGGGCAGGATGCATGTCATGGCGTGTGTGCAGAGAGTGGGAGTCTTCTTCCATGTGGGCCCTAGGGATTGAACACGGGTCCTCAGACTTGACACCAAGCACATTTACCTGCGCTGTGTCTACTGTACTTTTGAGAGATTTCACCATGTGGCCTAAGCATTGTCAAACAGGAAATTCTCCTGCCTCAGTCTCCACGGTGCTGGGATTATAGTTCCACCGAAAAACAAATTTTAAATAAATAAATGTATGCTTAAAATAGCACTGTAGCCCACTACAGAGTGATCAGCTTGGTAAGAAAACCCAGACAGGGATACACCCACAGTGACTCCCAGGGCTTGTGGTTTAAAATACATTAAATACACATGAAAAATTACCCTCCGGGTCCACGCCATTGAATTGTAAATGTGGCCCTATTCTCCGAACTCTGCCACTTGGTCCTGAAATTCCATTTGGAATTCTGTCTCCCCACAGACGTCCTGCTCAGGACGTCTCGTCTTGTTGATAAGAATTCTCTGCCTAAGGCTTTTTGCGAGAGTTCTTTTCTTTTTTCCTGTAATGAACACTCAGTGGCTCAAGCTTGTCTTTCCAGCCTGCTGGATGTAAGTGTCCCCTGATTAATGGACCTGCCAGTTCCAAGAGCTGATATCACACCCGCAAAGGCTCAGCCTGAAAAAAAAAAACATATCATCTCTTATCCCCGTTGTCCAAGCCCTTCTCTTTTGTGAGCTTTGTGAACCTCCAGGGACACCCAGTATTTCATGTGGGGGTTTTGTTAGCAGCAAGGGCCCCCTTATAAGTAACAAATTGAAGTAGATCACTGAACTATTTAATTCAATAGAAATAATTTCTTTTGTCAGACAATGTACTTCATGTGGTAAGCATAATCCTATGCTTTTCCCATTTTTCCTTTTTGATTTTTCACTCCTAACAGTTACACTACACCACAACCATTTAAATCCACGTGATACATCACTCTCAGCAACCTATTATTTTAAAGATTTATGTTTATTCTATGAGTGTGTGCTTGCCCACATGGGCACCACACATGTGCTTGTTGCCCTTGGGAGGCCAGAAGAGAATATTGGATTCCTTGGAACTGGGGTTACAGCAGTTTTGAGCCATGGTGTGGGGCATGGGGACACTGCCTGGGCCTTCTGCAAGAGTAGCAAGTGCTCTCAACCACAGAACCCTCTCTCCAGCCCCTCCTCCTTTATCCATTAAGGTTTATGTAGGTGTGTAGCTGCAGGAACACGTGAGAATGGGGGCCAGAGGATAGCCTGAAGGAAGCTCTTCTTCCACCTTGTGTGTCCCGGGATGGAACTCAGGTCCTCCGACTTGGTGGGACCATCCACTGAACCATCTCGCCAGCCCTCAACACTATTATTCTTTTTCTAGGTTCTGCCTGGAGGTGAAGGCTTGTGTCTTAGCTATGTGATAAAAACACTGTGACCAAAATAATCTTGAGAAAGAAAGGGTTTATTTCATTCTATAGCTTGTAGTTCATCATCCCACAAAGTCAGGGCAGGAACCTGAATGCAGGAGCTGATGCAGAGGCCATGGAAGGGGGCTGCTTACTGGCTTGCTCCTCATGGTTTGATCAGCCTGTTTTCTTAGGGCACTCAACACCACCAGCCCAGGGGAGACAACACCCATGGTGAGCTGGGCCCTCGCCCATCAGTCACCAATCAAGAAAATTCTCCATAGACCAAATTGGCAGGGGCAGTTTTTTTTTTTTTTTTTCCAAATGAGGTTCCGTCTTTCCAAATGACTCTAGCTTGTATCAAGTTGACATAAAACAAGCCAGCACAACTTTCAATAATAGCGTTCCTCGAGAAGAAAAAATATCTTCAGGGCTGGTAAGATACTCAGTAGGCAAAGGCTTATGCTACAAAGCCTGAGTTATTTCCCCAGGACCCACGTGGTGGGAGGGAAGAAGTGACCTGCAGCCTCCTTGCACGGGGTCACACACACGTACCACGTACACCCCACACAGACACAGAATAAATGAATGATGATAATAAAACCACGGTGCTCTAACCAAGCTGTGGTGGGCTCACTCTGCAGTGGACTGCTTGCCTAGCACATGGGAAGCCTAGGATCCAGCTCCTCACAGTTCAGAGTCGAAGCCGTGGAATCTATAGCAAAAGCCACGGGCGTGCGCTTTGACGGTTGGCTTTGTGTTTGTATGTAGTTGCTGAGACTATTCGGTGGCGGAAATGGAACTCTCTGACGGCAAAGGGGTGGAATTAGGGGCCACTCCACAGCGAGGGAAATGACAGGCAGTCAGGCGAAATAATTTCAAAACTAGAGATGCCAGAGTTGTCAATGTTCTACAATGGAATTGTATTCCATAGCATGGATAAAGTGTGTGTGTGTGTGTGATGGGGCTGGGGCCCAAATGAGAGCCAAAGGAGGGCTGGTGAGATGGCTCCAAGGGAAAAATGCCTGCTATGTTATCCCCAAAGTCCTGGTGTACAGAGAAAACTGACTGGGTGCTGCTAATTGCACCATGCAGCTGCCTGTCACCTGCTGACAGATTTACTAGGGCAGTTGAGCTGTTTTCCCATCAGCCATGCCATGCAGGTATTTTTAAAGCTGGCTTATTAGAACTGGGTGGGTGCCCTGTGATTCCTCCCCACCCCCCGAGCTGGGAATCCGTGATTCAGTGCCCTTATTCTGCTTACTTTATTGTCTGCGGAGAAGTTAGTCATTTCTGGGCAGTGACTGCTGATTGCAGTGGACATTTCAAACCCGAATCCCAGTTCCCAGCCTTCCCTGCAGTCGTCATGTGACGTCATGAGTAATTAGAAATAAGCCATCCGCCCCCTCTATTTCTGCCCCCTCCACGTCCACCCTCTCCTGTTAATGTCACAGGCTGATGATGGCAAAGCAAAGGACCCTCTCTGGGGCCAACCTCGGTAGCTCAGCCATCTCTTCTTGGCAAGCTTCTCTCCTGGCAGGCACTCCCCATGGATCTGCCCAAGGCAGTGATATATTATTATATATCATCCACTGAACTTTAGCTGAGCGCCATCTGATTTTAGAGCTAACCATTTACAATTTGAGAGACAGACAACAGAAGAGAAAGCAGAGTGGAGGTGGGAGAAAGATCATACTTCTAAAGCACGTTGAGGAGTGTCTAGTCGTGGATCTGTGTTCAGAGAATGAAATTCTAGGCTCTTGAGTCCCACAACAAAGAATTGCTTGAGGAAGACATGGTTAAGAATAGAAATGGAAGCTGAGGCATGGTGGTGCATGCCTTTAGTTCAAGGCCAACCTGGTCATCGAGACCCAGGGTCCAAACAGCTGGAGAGATGGTCTGGGGTTTAAGAGCACTGGCTCCTTTTGCAGAGGGCCTGGGTTTGACTCCCAGCACCCACACAGTGGCTCACAACCATCTGTAACAAACTCCAATTACAAGTGATCAGATGCGTGGCTGATGTGGACACCAGGCACACACGTAGTGTGCATACGTTCATGTAGGCAAAACATTTATATACATAAGAAACCAAAACAAACAAAACAAACCTCTTCATCACCTGCCATAACTCCTCACTCAGGTGTGAACCTCCATCATCCATGTCAACCCATTTTCATGGGTTTGATTTTGTGTAAGTGATCGTGGCTCCTTTCTTCCTTTTGAAACAGGGTCCAGATAAGTAACCTGAGTGAGTGGGCCTTGAACTTAGGTTCCTTCTGCCTCAGTCCTGGGGTTATAGGCACGCAACAGTGCTAGGGTGATAGACATGCAGGAGTTCTGGGGTGACAGGCATGCAACAGTGTTGAGATGACAGGCATGCAATAGTGTTGGGGTGATAGGCATGCAGCAACACTGGGATGATAGACATGCAACAGTGTTGGGGTGATAGACATGCATCAGTGATGGGGTGACAGGCATGCATCAGTGCTGCGGTGACAGGCATGTATCAGCGCTGGGGTGACAGACATGCAGCAGCACTTGGGTGACAGGCATGCAGCAGTGCTGGGGTGATAAGCATGCACTGGCATGTGTGGTTATTAGTTAAATGATTTGTATCTGCCTGCAGTGCTTCAGGTTTTGTGCAACCTCTCTGCCCTCCATCTTTCTTTACAGATTAGCCCTTTGGGTTTCAGGAATTAGGAAGTATGAAAGCAGGAGGCCATAGTGCCCTGGGACTCTATACATACCTAGTAATTAGCTCTTCAGACATGTGTCTAGGCAATCACTTTCACTGGAAAGGGTGGCAAATCCCTTTACTTCTACAGGGACAGGTGACTTAGTCTGAGCTGAGGTCCCTAAGTCATTCCCCAAGGCATTTCTGAGCTGCCTCTTTAGGCATTTACATACCAAATGGCACAAGGCCCCAGACTTTAAAGACCTCTGAGGTTTTTTTTGTTGTTGCGGTTCTTGGTTTTTTCAAGATAGGTTTTTTTCTGTGTAGTCCTGGCTGTCCTGGAATGCACTCTGTAGACCAGGCTGGCCTTGAACTCAGATCCACCGCCTCTGCCTCCTGAGCACTGGCATTAAAGCCGTGTGCTGCTTAACAGGTATCTTAATTAATTTTGTCTGGATGTTAAGTAAAAAATATAAATGCATTGCCATCTCCTGATCCTCCCCACAGGCCTTTTTGTGGCCTTCCACAAGCTATGGGACACATCATAGGTAAAAGCTAAGGAAGTTTACTTCTCTACCAATAAAAGAGAAGGCCAGAGAGACGGCTCGGACTTCCTTCCAACACTGACACGTGAGTTTGATCCGTGGGACCTACACAGGGGAAAGAGAGAGCTGACTTCTACAGCTGTCCTCTGACGATCACTTGTCTGCATGACACGCACAGACATGATGACATTAAAATATAACGACAAGACAAAAAGGAAAGAGATAACTAGCTCCATCTTCCCTCACGAGAGTGTTTCCCCTGGAAACAGGAAGCACAGTGCCAGACCTGTGTATGATTGTAAGGGAATGCACGTAATACCAGTACTCAAGCAGCTGAGGCAGGGGGATCACGAGTTTGAGGCAAGCCTGGGTTACACAGTTCAAGGTCAGAACAAATGGGTGCGATCTCCTTTAAAGGCAAGCACACAGATGAGAATAGCAGAGGCTTACAGTGTCCCGTCCCAAACTCTCAAAAGGAGCCTAAGGGTCTCTCTCTACTCCATGTCCTAAAGCTGCAGTTGCCTTAGATCGCAGGTGACCACAGGAAAGACAACCATCTGTGATGATGAAGCCGAATCCTGGGCCAGGACCAATCATCTCCTGGGAGCCAGCTGGCTCCTTCACCCTGGAAGGACTTCTGGAGACCACCGTGTAGAACCAGACTTGGAAATGTCATCAACCAGACCACGCTGTGGCCAGCTGCTTAGTTATAGAGAACTCTTCTCCCTGCCCCAAATACTTTTTCGATTTAAACCTAAAGCTCATGTCAGTACCACAAAGACGGACGTGAGGTCTCTGGCCCCTTGACCTGTTCCTCCTCCCCTGTGCCCAGGTTAAGTGGCCTCTGCTTTTCAGCAGCTCTCGTCTCTTTAACTGGTGTTCGGGTAGGGTGGCTGAGCCCTGTCACCCTCCTCTCGCAATCAGCACTGACTGGAGAAGCTGAGACATTCATTCAAAAGCCTAGGCCCGCCTCTCTAAGCCATGGGGTGCCAAGGTTGCACCCTACATCTGCAGAACAGGAGCTACTGGTCTCTGCCTAGAGATGGGAAGTAAAATACACCCCACTGGATTTCAGTTTCAGGTATGTAACAAACACTTCACGTAAGAGTATTTCAGAAAACACTCCTTGCTTGTTGGGAATCTCAGTGAGCTGGCCATCCTATGTTTTTATCTCCTGAATCTGACATTGATGATCAGGAAAGTCATGCCCTCAGCACCTTGGGCCCACTGAGAGAGTGAAATATGAAGGTACATTGGCCTTCTTTCCTTCGTTTTGGGATGATTAGAGGAGATGGTACCCAGCATAGTGAGGCAGGGAGATGTTCACATCCATTCATTTAGGTCCCTATTAGTTTATCAAATGTCTGTTTAATGTACCTAACCTTTTAAGATGTATTTTTCATGTATACGAATGCTTTGCCCGCATGTACGTATCTGAACCACATGCATGCCTGGTGTCTGCAGAAGCCAGAAGATGGTGCTATCTCCCCTAGAACTGGAGTTACCAATGGTTGTGAACTGCCACGTGGGTTCTGGGAAGTGAGCCCTGGTCCCCTGCAAGAACAACCAGTGCTCTTAACTGCTCAGCCATCTCTCTAGCACCCAGCGTTCTTACAAGAGCCTGCATAGACAAAACTTCTGGGGCCCAGAAGTCAATTAAAACAGAAAAATCTTCTTCTTTCCTTTTTTCTTTCTCTCCCCTTGTCTCACTTTTAAAAAGTAGTTTATTATTTTAAATTTGTATATGTGATGTGGGTATGTGACCATGAGTGAGGTGTCCTCGGACTCTACAGATGCTGGATCCCGCAGGAGCTGAAGTTATGAGTGCTCATAAACTGCCCAAGTAGGGGCTGAGAACTGAACTTGGGTCCTCTGCAAGAACAATACACACTTCTAACAAATGAGCTAGCTCTCTAGCCCATGCTCCATTTAAAAGTTAGTATCTCGGGGCTGGAGTGATAGCTCAGTGGTTAAGAGCACTGGCTGCTCTCCCAGAGGTCCTGAATTCAATTCCCAGCAACCACATGGTGGCTCACAACCATCCATAATGAGATCTGGTGCCCTCTTCTAGCCTGCAGGCCCACATGAAGGCAGAACACTGCATACATAATAAATAAATCTAAAAAAAACAGCATCTCACAGTGTAGCCTAGACTGATCTCAGAATCAAGAGCCTCTTGCTCCAGGCTTACAAGAGCTGGGATATAGGTGTGCACTGTTTTACCCAGCTAAAAGTACTATGCAAATGAAAGTTACCAATAGAAGATAAGGTAAGCTAGCAACCTAAATGGGACAGTAGCCTCCTGTCTTCCTGGGTGCTTTACAGTCTGGTGTTTCTGTCTCTATCCAAGGGCAGAATAAATCCCTTTCCTTTTATTTAGATTAAGCCATCTACTTATTTTGTGTTTTTATGAGATAGGATCTCATGTAGCCCAGGCTGGCCCACAATTGCTAAGTGGTGAAATTTGCTTTGAATTATTGATCTTGTTTCTCCTTCCCAAGTGTTGGGATTATAGGCAGGCACCGTCACAAGTACTCCAGTTTTATTTTTAGACAGGGTCTTGTATAATCCTCCTACCTCAGCCTCCCAAGTGCTGCGATTATAGGCGTGTTTCTCTCTTGGCTTCCTTTCTATCTTAAGTTCAAATTTTCTCTATAATTTGAGTCTGACTATTTCCTTCCTGCTCAACTTGCAGGAGCATGGCATTCAATCTGACTGAGTGGCCGAGCTCTCTGATGCAGCAGGACACAGAGATCCACCTGCATCTGCCTCCCGAGTGCTGGGATTAAAGGTGTGCACCACCACTGCTCGGTCACAGTTCATTCTTACAGACAACATAGAAGTGGGACCAGACCAATCCTTATTCATGAGCGGCCTTTGACTGAGGCGTACCCCTTTAGTACTGGAGGGATCTGGGGAAGGCCTGGGGTCAAAGAGCTTTGATACTCAAGTTTACCTCCCTAGACAAAGCCCACCCTTCTGATAGGCTAACTATCCTGAGAGGCATTTGACACTGTCTCAGTCCACACAGCCTATTCTCTCTCCACGTCTCTGAGCTTTTCCTGATATTTACATTTAGAAACCAATACCTGTTTACAAACAGTTTTTGAACAGAAACCAAGACCTGGGCTATGCTGGAAGTCACACCCAGAGTGGGTGGCCAAGATCTTGAGATGCAAGCTGTCAGGAGATTCCAGGAAGTGCCTCGCCTACTCTTCTTAGGTCTCTTCTATCATGACCAACAGAAATCCAGTCTGACCCATTGACGCAGAGACTCAAAAGGTACAAGGTGGCTTTCTGTGATTTAGGGAAGAGCCGAAGAACGGCCAGGGGAAGGCGGGAACGTGGGGACCCGTGGGAAATTGAATGGTATCTCATTTCTCACCTGCTCAGAGGGCCCAATAGCTGAGAACAGCTGATCCCATTTTCCTTGTGCCGCATCCATTCACAGCTGAAGTCAGGGTCAGAGAGCAGTCTAAATATCAGTGTATAGTTATCTCATATGATGGATGTGAAGTGGAGCGGTCTCGGGGTTGACTTGGTAAATATTTAATCATCTACAGCTTTGCCCACCTAAAATGTGTGTTGCTGGTTATCAAACTCAGGACCTCACACATACCTAGGCAGATAGTTTCAGCGATATCCCTCAGTCCTGATTTTTTGGCTGCTTTAGCTCCAAATACATCCTCCCATCAGTACAACAAAAGACATCCAGCAAGGATGGCATATCTCCTTTACTAACCCCCATCATCCTTCCTTTCCCAGTTCACTGGGCAGAACTGGGTCAAACGCTCACCCCTACACCAGGGAAGGCTGTCAGGCAAGTGTTGGGCAAGAGAAGAGCAGGCAGGGATCTTTTAGACCAGGGCTCCATCTCCTGGACTATCATGCCTGGCCCGTAACTAAGCTTCTCAGGGGCCTCTCCGAGTAGGCCCATACTCTGAGTGACCATAAGTTGCTGAAAGTCCTTCCTTGGGGAGATGTGAACAATGTCTACCTCCTCCCTCCTATGGTCCCCAAAACAAACCAGGTGTGAGTTCACCAAATTTACTTAAGACTATAGGGGCAAGGGGCTGGAGAGATGGCTCAGAGGTTAAGAGCACTGACTTCTCTTCCAGAGGACCTGAGTTCAATTCCCACCAACCACATGGTGGCCCACAGCCATCTGTAATGAGATCCGGTGCCCTCGCAGACAGAACACTGTATAGATAATAAATAAATAAGTATTTAAAAAAAAGACTATAGGGGCAAAGCCGGGCGGTGGTGGCGCACGCCTTTAATCCCAGCACTCAGGAGGTAGAGGCAGGCAGATCTCTGTGAGTTCAAGGCTAGCCAAGTCTACAATAGCTAGTTCCAAGATAGGCTCCAAAGCTACAGAGAAACCCTGTCTCTAACCCCCCCCCAAAACAAACAAACAAACAAAAGACTATAGGGGCAGGGTTACAGACAGGAGCATGGGCAACATCCATACAGCCACATTGGAAGGTCTGTGTGCAGCATGGACGGTGACTCCTCTAGGCAGGTGGACTCCTCTTTCCCCAACCACATCCTCTAGTCTTTTCCAGACACCTTGAGACCACATGCAATTATGACAGAACTGCACATAACTGGCTAGGAGGGGAGGTTGGATAGTCAGGTGAGGGTCCGATGACTCTCCCTCCTTCCAGAAGATCAACAGTTAGCAAGCTCAGCTGTGACCTCTTGCAGCCGACCTCCTGGAAATGGTGGTTGCTTGGCTCTGAGGATAGCACACAACACTATTCAAGATAGAAAGGCAATCCTCCCAGAGGATTCTGGGACTGAAGGAAGGGAGATGAGAGGGAAGGAAAGTCCATCTCTACTTCCCTCTGCCACTGGACTATCAGATACTGTGTGGTATCCTGTCTGTCTGTCTATCTCTCTGTCTATCTACCTACACACCCATCTGTGTGCGGTTGTGTCAAATACCTGAGCAAATCCTCTTCCGGGAGGCCCCGGTTGCAGAGATGTAACTCCAAGGTCAGTGCGACGCTGCTGTGGGACTGAGAGGAGGCAGAAGACCTGGCTGGCAAGAGCAGCACCAGAGGCTGCTCACCTCTGCCGGGGAGGCAGAAGAGGCGGCAGAGACAAGACAAACCTTTCTAAGGCATGGCCTTAGAAGCTCACTTCCTCCAGGAAGACTCCAGTTTCCCCCACTTCCCAGTGGCCCGTTCCACCCCAGATCTCCATGGATGAATCTACTGATGAAGTCAGAGCCCTCATCCGGCCCCTTCCCCGAAGCCCCAGCTCTGAACACTCCATGGGGGGGGGGGGCTAAGTCTTTGACCCTTGAGCCTTTGGAAAATATCTTGTATCACAATCACAACTTTGCCGGGACTGACGATATCATTTGTGGGGCCCAGGACAAATACAGATGAAGGGCTCCTTATTAAAAGTCATCAGTAACTGCCACAAGGGGTCTTTCCGACAGCCTTGTCTGGCTGCAGAGGTCACACATCCACGAATCCTGCCCTGGACCTCCCATCTTAGGAGAGAGCAGGGCTGCTCATTCGCTTTCATTCTTCATGCCCATTTTTTCTTTCCTCCCCGCCCCATGCCCACTCGGACTTTGCAACGTCAGCCCATTACTGATCCTCAGAGTGGTACCCATCTCATCCTGCAGATGAGGGCTTCAGGACTCAAAGAGGTCCTTATCTATGGTACATGATCACCCTGGGACCGGAAGCCAGGCTGTTTGGATGCAGAACCCATGTTCATTAATACTCTGTCCTAACAAACTTGATGAGGTAGGGGAAATCGCATGGGGAGACCAGCTGTTGAAACCAGAGGTGAAGGGGTCTCAACTCCTAGGACCCCTGAGGTCAGGTAGGGAACATTCCCAGAAGCAGTGACACACGGTGCACTAGAGCACTGAAGACAGCAATGGGAGCCAGCAGGGAGCTGAGCCAGCATTCACTCCTAGTGTACGCCGTCTCTCTTTACACATCACATACATGTGCATATATAATATCTATATGTATGTATGTGCATGTGTGTGCTGAAGACTGATGCTCGGACTTCGTGCATGTACATGCTAGGCAAGCATTTCATCAACTGTGCTATTTCCTAGCCCAGTTTTTATTTCTTATTTTTAAACAGGGTTTTACTAAGTTGCCCAGGTAGGCCTTGAACTTTCAACCCTCCTATCTCAGTTTCCCTGAGCAGCTGGAATGACAGGCTTGCAGCAGGCTCAGCTCTTCCGTTTTAATTTTTAAGTCTTTGTGCAAAATAATGGGCTTCACTGTTATAGTTTCCTGCACAAATGTCATTGTTTTTTGCTTATTTACCCCGTTGCTTCCCCTTGCGCCTCTATCCCCTGCTTAATAGTTCCCTTCGTCTTCCCACGTAGTCCCTCTTCTGCTTCCATTAACCTATGTGTGCCATGTGTCTGTGTGGTGTGTCTATGAGCATGCATGTGTCTGTGTGTGTGTTATGCTTGTGAGAAATGGAGCATTTGTCTTTCTGAGTTTGGTCTGTTTCACTTAACACAATAATCTCCAGTCCCATCTGCTTTCCTCCATGTGACACAATTCATTCTTCCTTCTTTACGTGGGGAGCTGGAGAGAAGGCTCTGTGGTTAAGACTGCTTGTGCTCCTCCAGAAGACCCAAGCTCAGCACCAAGGTCAAGAGACTCCTACCTGCCTGTAACTCCATCCCCTTTTCTGTCCTCTGCAGGCATGGCATGCACACACACAAACCCACCCACCCACCCACCCACCCACACACCCACCCACACACACACACGTACACCTTGTACACACACAAACACACATTTACACACATGTTCACATATACAAACCCACACTCACATACCTGTTCACATACACAAACCCACACTCACACACATGTTCACATACACAACCCACACTCACACACACGTGCACATACACAAACCCATATTCACATACAGTTCACATATACAAACCCACATTTACACACATGTGCACATACACAAACCCACTCACATACACATGTACATACACAAACCCACACTCACATACATGTTCACATACACAAACCCACACTCACACACACGTTCACATACACAACCCACACTCACACACACGTGCACATACACAAACCCATATTCACATACACACACACAAACCCACATCCACACATACATGTGCACATACACAAACCCATATTCACACACACATTCACATACACAAACCCACACTCACATACACATTCACATACACAAACCCACATTCACACACACATGCATTTATATAATTTAAAAGCCCCATGTGTATATATACCACCTTTACTACATTTTCTTGCCATTCGAGTGTTGTTGAACATCTTAGAGTTAATCCAGCTGAGCCCGTGGTTGGGGGCCTTTGGTCTCAGCTCTTGGGAAGTGTTAGATTTCCAAGGCAGAAAAGAGACAAAGGCAGAAAGACCAGAGAAAGGCTCAGCAGATGAGCCTGTGTTTACTAGCACACACAGTAGGGGGCAGCCTCGCTGCCAGGGGAAAAGGTGAGGTGTGACCTCTTACAGGGGTGGGAAGAGGGGCTTGGGGAGGAAGTTGTTGCAGCCATAGGCGATTATTTGTCTCCCCTTCCTGAAATTGTCCATGGGTTGAGCAAACTCAGCTGTAATCTTGTGGGGTGTCCCCCCCATCCCCAGAAGACTGCTTGGCCATGTGTTTAAGCCAATAGAAAGTCTTTATTAGTGGACCAGCAACTACACTGGGTTTTCGGGATGCCAGCACCTTTCTCAGGGCGAGCTTTTAAAGAGAGACACCATGTTCAGTTAATGAGAACAGTTAGCCAGAAGAGGAGCTACAAGAAGCCAAAAAGCAAGTGAGTCCATTTAGAGACTTTCCTATAACTGTGGACTTGGATGGACCAGGCCTTTGTTTTAGTTTTGGCAGGTGGTGCTGTCTAAGTGCAGAGTTTTACAGCTCAAATGGTACTTCCATCATGGAGTCAGCTGTGCTAAGGTCTCAGGGCCTCCTAAGGTCTGGGGCCCTGTTACAACCTCACAGGAATTCTGTTTTTACACTTTGTTGGGAGAGAGGCTAGACTGGTCTACATAGCAAGCTTCAAACCAGCGAAGACTATCTAGTGAGAGAAATAGAGTTGATCCATTGGGTAAGTCAATCACTTGGCCAAGGTGGTTCCCCTTAAGCTATGCCCAAGAGATAGAAGGAGCAATTAGCCCTTTAATGAGAATGTGCTTTCTTTTCCAGAATTCCCTCCCCTTGAATACAGACAGTCTCTCCAAGCCAAGCCACCATGAGGGTCTGTTGGGTCTGCCTGCCTTTCCTGAGCCCTGACTTGGCAATCATAGCTTTTCCTGCTCTCCTCTCCCCTCATTTCTTTAAAGGATGGTCCAGATCTCAGCATGCTCTCCCTGGTACCCTGGGCTTCCTTGCTCTTTCTCAAAAGCTCTCATTCCTGCTATATGACGACTTGTCCATCCATCATGTAGCTGACCTCCTGCCAGCTTAACCCAAATTCTATGGCTTTCTCTCTTTCGCCTCTTCATCTTCCTTCTCCAAGTAGCTCCAGAGATGTAGTGATTGCCAGCCCTGGGTTTTTTCCTTTAAAATCTAATAAAGTTGCTCTCAAGTTTCCTTTTGAGTCCATTCTTTTGTTTGTTTGTTTGTTTGGGTTTTTTGTTTGTTTTGTTTTTCTTTTTGAAACAGGGTTTTACTACATAGCCCTGGCTAGCCTGGAACTCACTATGTAGAACAGGCTGACTTCAAACTCATAGAGATCCATCTACCTTTGGACCTACCTATCCCCCAAGTGCTGGGGTTATGATTTGCCCGATAACATGTGGCGATCCTGAAGGGACTATTCCCAATCCCCAAAATTTCCATTAACAATTGCTTTGTGTCTTTTTTTTTTTTTTTTTTTGAAGGCAGGGTTTCTCTGTGTAACAGCCCTGACTGTCCTTGAAATTTGCTTTATAGAGGAGGCTGGTCTGGAACTCCTGAGTGTATATAAAACAACACGGAACAAAATTGTCTATTTCTAACATCCCTGACTGCATGACAAATTTCTGGTCATTTCATTTTAAAAACTTGCTGAATTTTAAATTACTATTCTTGGCATGCCAAATTTAAAGTGTGTGTGTGTGTGTATGTGTATTTCAAGGAAAAATTTTAAACTACATTAATATACAGAAGCTGTGGCCTCTTTTTTTCTCTCATCCTTTGACAATGCAGTTAGCTAAAAATAGAGGCATTAACTGTAGGATTTGGGACTAAAGATATTAAAAAGTTAAGTTTTAACTTCTTTCCTGGTAGAATGACTTTGAGTCTGGCACTTTCAAATGTTAATTCTAGACACAATGTGAGAAAAAAAAAATCTTGGTGCAGGATTTACAGGAGCAGTAACAACACAACTTACCAAGAAAGTTTAAAATACAAGCAGGCGATGCTTATGTGTCAGGAGTAGACTTTAGATTTAACTTATGTGTTGAGAGACCTGATAAATGAAAACTGGCTGTTGTAATTTGGTTTCTGTTGCTGTGTGTGATGGTTTGAAAGAAAATGGCTCCCAAAGGGAGTGGCACTATTAGGAGATGTGGCCTTGTTGGAGGAAGTGTGTCACCGTGGGGGTGGGCTTTGAAGTCTCATATACGTTCAAGCTACACCCAGTGAGACAGACCACTTCCTGTTGCCTATGAGTGAAGATGTAAGAACTCTCAGCTCCTTCTCTTGCACAATGTCTGCCTGCATGCTACTTTGCTTTCTGCCATGACAATAATGGACTAAGCCTCTGAACTGTAAGGAAACCACTACAATTAAATGTTTTCCTTTATAAGAGTTGCCATGGTAATGGTGGTGTCTCTTTATAGCAATAGAAACCTTAAGACACCATGATAAAACATTAACCACAACCAACTTGGGGCAAAGGGGTCGATTTACCTTACACTTCCCAATCACACCATCATAGAGTCACACAGTCAGGCAGGAACTCAAGACAGGAACCTGGAGGCAGGAACTGAAGCAGAGATCACAGAGAACCACTCACTGCCTATTGGCTTACTCCCCATAGCTTACTCATCCTGCCTTTTTGTAAATCCCAGGATCACCTGACCAAGGGTGATACTGTCCACAGTGGACTGGGTCCTCCCACAGCAATCATAAGTCAAGGAAATGTCCCACAGACTTGACTACAGGCCAATCTGATGGAGGCCATTTTTCCTTGTATTTTTGTTTCTTAGCCTAGCCTTTAAAGGTGAGCCATCTCCCCAGCTGAGGCCATTTTCGCAATTGAGGTTTCCTCTTCCCAGATGACCTGGGGTTATGTCAAGTTGACAAAAACTAACCAACAGGACTTCTAAGATGCAAATCTTAGGAAAAAACATTACAAAGATGGTCCTTCAAACTAGAATATTTAATGGTGTTAATCTTTCTGAGGCTTTGTTAATCCTGCCAAATGAGAATAAAGACCATTTCCCAAATTCTTTGGTCAAATTAAGCAAACTTTATTTTCTGTCAGACAGGGATATCTTCCTAAAGTGGGAGTTTGAGAAAATAACATAGAAAATAGGTGATAGTGGGGTTTATATAATCCCCAAACCTGCAAGAGTAGGGGGTTTTCAAGAGTAGGGAATTTCCAACAGAATTTTGGTTATAGAGGAAATTGGCTGCATTTTTCAAATTTTTCAAATTTTTCAAAATTATTTGGCAGAACGTCTTATCCTCAGGGTGAAGTGTAATGGTATAAGTAAAATGGTGCCGCCATTCCCTGAGTGGCCTGCAGGCCACGAGGAGCAGCAAGTCCCAGCCAGGGAGCCACATGGTGGGTAAGAGACCTCAGTGGAGCAGCCAGTCCCACAAGGAGCTGCAGCCACAGTGGGTGAGAGAAAGACGAATAGGCATGCCATGCAGGGTGAGGTTGGATATTTATTTAGTGGGTTATTGGGGGGGAAAGAGAAAAGGAAGAAAATCAGAGAGAGAGAGAGAGAGAGAGAGAGAGAGAGAGGAGATAGGAGAAGTGGGAAGAAGGGAGAGAGGCAGAAGCTGCCTCTTCAAGAGAGATGGTAAAGAAGCGCTCAGACTGGAAGCAGAAGGAAGATCCACCTGCCTCAGTGGTGGAGGGGGGAGGGGGAGGGGGAGAGGGAGGGGGTGGGTCTTGTCTCTTAAAGGGAAAACGATTACATGTGGAGGTCAGGGTATAGGGTGTAGAACATGTCAAATTCCAGATGATGGGTCAGGATCTGTTCAAATACCACTTTTACAGAGAGGAGAAAAGAACTTATTTTGTTCTCCTAACAAGATGATTTTTAATCTTAAAATGGAGTCAGGCTGGTCCATCAGTTTGAGTGATGGCTATTTTCATTATCAAGTCGACTATATCTGGAATTAACTAAAGTCTCAAAATGACTGGGCACATCTGTGAGGGTTTTTCTTTTTAATTAAATCATTTGAAATGGGAAGATCTACCTCTTATCTGGACCACACCTTCTACTGGCAACCAATATAAGGACATGGAAGAAGGAAGCTTTTGCTCTTTGCCTGCTTGCTCTCACCTTGCTAGCAAGTTCACTTCTTCACTGGCATCAGAGCCTACTTCATTGGGATTCCAGAGTATACTGAAGATGAGCTGAGACAGCCAGCCTTAAGGACTGAACAACTACCGGATTCTTGGACATTTTGTTCATAGGCAGTCATTATTGAATTAGCTGGTAAATTATTCAAACAAATCCCATCTATTACTCTGGAGAACCCTGGCTGATACACCTGTGTCTGTGTGTCCTAATATATTATTGTAGAGAACCTAGTGAACGGGCTATGAGGCACTTGGCAATCAGGATGTCCACACAAGACTTGTCTTTGAATATGTCGGTTCATTCATGCAAGTTTTCCTTATGATGCTTAGGAAGTTTGAGTGAAAATGCCCCCAATAGTCATATATTTAAATGTTTGGTTTCCAGTTGGTGGACTGTGGGGAAAGGTTAGGAGGTGTTGCCTTGTTAGAGAAGATGTGTCACTGGGGGGGGGGGGGGCGGAAGGGGTTGAGGTTTCAAAAGCTCATACCAGGTTGAGTCTCTCTCTCTCTCTCTCTCTCTCTCTCTCTCTCTCTCTCTCTCTCAGCAGATCAGGATGTAGAACTCTCAGCTGCCTCTCCAAGGCCATGCCTTCCTGCATGCCACCATTCTCCCTGCTGTGGCAATAATAGGCTAACCCTCTGAACCTGTAAACAAGAACCAATGAATTCCCTTCCTTTATAAGAACTGTGCTGGCTATGCTGTCTCTTCACGGCAATGCAACACTAAGACAAACACCATGCTGATATAATAAAGGTAAGCAGACATCTCACCAGTGGGGAACAGGTGGTCAAACAGAAACTAAGCCCTCCATCCTTGCAAGTTGTTCACCTGCTCACGTCTTCCTGGCTATGCCATCTGAGCTGGAAGAACCCTCCACTTCTGCTCTGGACCCAGCTAACGAGCCCCTACCCACCTTTCATATCTATATGATCCTATCTAATAACCTACTTCCTGAAGAGCGCAGGCAAGTTTGGGAGCAGGCTAGACTACATGCAGATGAGGTTCAGCAAACACATGCAACACCCCCACCCCGGGGAAGAGGCGGTCCCCGAGCAGGAACTACACTGGAATTATAATACTGCAAGTGGAATTCTAGCTAGGGACCAGTTTTTGAGTTGTCTCCTGGCAGGTCTCCGTAGGCTGCCCTCAAGCCTGTAAACTATAATAAGCTCTCAGAGGTCATTCAAGATATGAAGGAAAATCCTTCTGCAGTTTTGGAACGCCTCACTAAAGCCCTGTTTCAATACACTAACTTAGATCCAGAAACCACAGAAGGCAGACAGCTACTCATGACTCATTTTTTTCTCAGTGCTACCCTGACATTAAGGCTAAACTTAGACATTTGGGGAAAGGCCCCAGCTCTTCATCTCCAAGATTTAACTCATCCCTTCTCCCTCTATGTAACAGAGAAGGAAGGATATGCCCTTGGGGTCCTAGAACATCAGCTGGGACCTTCCTGTGCACCTGTAGCATACCTGTCAAAGAAGCTGGACCTCACCACTCAGGGCTGAGCACCCTGCATACGCACTTTAGTAGCTGCTGAGCTTATTATTCGTGAGTCTAAGAAACTAACCTTTGTGTCACCCACCACGGTCTTCTCCCACCACAATCTGTCCCATCTCTTAACTTACAAAGGCTTACAAACCTTGCCCCCTTCCCAAGTTCTTTCCCTCCAGGTGGCACTAGTAAAAGATGCCACACTCACTTTCCAATGCTGCCCACCCCTTAATATCTCAAATCTCCTACCTCTCAACCTAATATTAATTATTCCCCATCTCCTTCCTGCATAGAGACCTTGGAGGATCTACTGCCCCACTCCTCACATATTCAGGAGGGCAAACTGTCCCAGGCCACTTATACCTGGTACACAGATGGAAGCTCCTTTTTTATGAGAAGGGACCCATAGAGCAGGCTATGCCATAGTGTCAGATACTGGGGTGGTGGAGGCACAGGCATTCCCTGCCCATAACCACTAATCAGCAGGCTGAATTAATAGCGCTTACCCATGCCTTCTAGTTAGCAAAGGTACACTCTTTAAATGTTTACACAGATTCCAAATATGCCTTTCATATCTTCCTGTTCCACGCAGTTATCTGGAAGGAGCCTGGGCTTCTTACGATAAAAGGAGGAACCATAATTAACTCAGGTTACATTATGGACTTGTTAAAAGCCAGGGGCTCCCTTCCAGGAACTGACTGGCAGCTTGATTTTACTCATAAACCCATAGTCAGATGAGGTAAATATCTCCTGGTTTTGGTAAACAACATGTCTGGGTGGATTGAAGCATTTCCTACCACTAACAAGAGGACCCAGTTTTCAATGTTCTTCTCCGAGAAATTATCCCCTAGTTTGGAATCCCAACCTCTCTTCAGTCAGATAATGGCCCATATCTCTCAAACTTTATCTAAGACTCTTAACATTCCCTGGCATTTTCATATTCCATACCATCCTCAGTCTTCAGGGAAGGTAGAACGAACTAACCATTCCTTAAAAAATGTTCTTGTTAAGATGTCGCAGTAACTTCACCTTGACTGGGTAAAACTTTTGCCTCTGGCCCTTCTTAGGCTTAGGGCTCTCCCCAAAAGCCCCCTTTCCACCTTGCCCTTTGAACTCATGTATGGGTGGCCGGTTTTAACTCCTGGCCTCTCACCTAAAACCTCTCCCCTTCCTGATCACCTGCTTACTCCGCTGTTATCCCATCTTTGCTCCCTATTATGGGATTTTACCGACTACTCATTACCTCACCCATGTGCCAATTCATGCCCACCACTGATTAAAATAGAAGATTGGGTACTATTTTCTCCCCCAAACCAATGCCCCTCACCCATTTCCCCTAAGTGGCAGGGCGCTTTAAAGTAATTCTTGTAACTTCCACAGCTGCCCAGCTCAAGGGACTCTCTCACTGGATCCACCTGTCTCACCTTAAACCTTTTACTCTTCCAGCTCAAGATACCCCCTCATATATGGTAACTCAAACATGGTGTTCCAGAGGACACCAAGATCAGTCACTTTTTCTCCAGTTCCAGAAAAATAAAAGTTTCATCACTGTGAAACTCTCCTGTGCCCAAAACTACATGTACTCTCCCTCTTTCTCCTGTCTGCTTTACCAACTTCTCTATATCTCCAATGTCATACTTAAATTTCCAGTTAACCACTCTGCTGTTATTACAGGGACCATCATTAAACATAGAGCCGGAGGTACAGGGACTGTCAAAAGTCCAGGTGGTAAGAAACAGTAATGAGCTTAGGGACATTCACAGCCCCAGACTCCAAAAACTCACAAAGCAGACTTTAACATAACAGGTTCATCACTGACTGCAGCAGTGTCTCCTGGATGTTAAGGTAATACCATGATGCTAAAGAGAACAAGTGCCTTAAGATCTGCTTCAGGTAAAACATTGAGGGATCTAGTAATTTCCCTTACTAATAATTCTCCCTTCTTTTCCTCCCTCCTCCCCACCGTCTTCTATTCAAACACTATACCATCGAAATTATAAGCTTTTAATATGTCTAAAATTTATTTCTTTTCAAACATTTTTTCATAAGCTTCAGGGAGTCAATTGGACCTATCTACACAGACAAGACTCGCCCAGAATAAGTATCATTTAATTCTTCCCTTATCATTCCTGGTCTTGGGAACCCCTGGAAAATTCCCTCCTCCATCCTCCCGCCAAAAAAAACTTCTATCTTCCATCTTGAGACTCTCCTCCCTTAATCACCAGGATCTAAAAATTTTCCAGACATAATTTTCTGCCTTTCCAGCATCTTGCAAGGTTCAAGCTGCCAGTCAGCCAGTTCCACAGAGCCCGGAAAAAAACACAGAAGTAAACAGCCACCCCAGGACATGGTCAAGCATCTCAACTCTCCAATGCCCACATAATTAGCAAAAAGCAGTCTCGAGACACCTGACGACGCCCACAAAATCAGCAGGAAGCAGTCACAAGAGACCTTACAACACCCCATTCCCACCCATTAAAGACCCCAAACTCCCTAAATTTTTATAATAAATAAAAGGGTAGAATGTTATGATTCAAACACAATATGGCTGACACTTCCGGGTTCCAGGGCCACGTATGTGCAGACAAGCCCTCAGGCATGACCCACCTGCAGCATGGTTGTATCACCTATGTATGCCGCAGCTACGTGAGACCTTGTGCGCATGCGTGAGCGCCGGCATCTGAGTATGACGTAACCATGTCATCCTCGTGTGCATGTGCTATACAGCCCTTAAAACCTGGAGCTCTCTCTCTGCACACCGACCTCACCAGGCCTGTACACCCTTCCCATTAAACTCCTAAGTGGGTTTGTTGCATGTTCATCATTTCCTTCTCACTCACGCCAGGTAATTTCACTAGACCTCTTAAATTAATTAAAAATTGGTCATGAAGGATTTTATTTGCACTAACTTTTTGTTTTTTTTGGGGGGGGGGGTGTTTTGTTTTGTTTTCTCTTTTTTTTCAAGACAGGGTTTCTCTGTAGCTTTGGAGCCTGTCCCAGAACTTGCTCTGTACTCCAAACTGGCCTTAAACTCATAGAGATCCACCTGCCTCTGCCTCCTAAGTGCTGGGATTAAAGGCAAGCATGTGCCAACACCACCTCATTACTCTAACTTCTTGACATTTATCACCCTTCTAGCATTGGATCAGATCTCATTCCCCAGTGACAACTGACAGTCGAAATTGGACTACCTGTTTTCAGAGAAATTTGTTCAGGAAAAGAGATGGTATTTTTAGAATAAAAACCGAGTCCCTCTGGCACGTGGTACTTGCCTTCATTCTAGCACTTAGGAGGCTAACGAAGGAAGAACAAAAAAGCTTGGGTCCAGCCTCAGTTTCATAGAGAGACCCTGCCCCAAAGTCAACAGAAATGGAGTCAATTGTCCTAAAGCGAAACATGGTGGCTCACACCTTTAATCCCAGGATTTGAAACGTACAGGCAGGAGGATCTCTGAGTTCAAAGTCATCCTGGTCTACAAAGTGAGTTACAGGTCAGCCAGGAATTCTTAATTACATCCTGTTTCCAAAAACCAAAACAAAACCCAACAACAATAGCAACAAAGAACTGAAGTCAAGAGGTCGTAGAAAAACAGTTCTCCTGCATGGCTACCTGCCACTAATGGAATGTCCCCAGCTCTGGCTCCTCCTTACGTGTGTTTACACTGTTTGATTCCGACACAGGCATATCTCAGGAATTCTCACGCCAAATCCCTCAAGATCTAGGTCTGAAAATAGAAAGGATTGTAATTTTTCCTGGCAAAGCGATTCTAAAAAAGGACAGGTCCCATACTTCAGTTACCAGATTGTTGAGACAATAGACCCCAAAGAACAGGAATTTCCTCAGGAATCTCATGCTGGGGCAGGAAAAGGCTGAAGCCTGGTGCCAGATGGAAGAGGACTCTGTCTCCCAGGAAGAGACTTCACACAGCTCTGACAGCTGGTCAAATGCCTTGCAGGACAAACTGCCTTAGTAGACACTGAGGGTTAAGAATGGGTGTGACGACACTTTGCCAGGACTGCAAAGCTCTTGCCCTCCAGTTAAACCTAACCTGTGTCAGTATCTCAATATCATCCAAGGAGAGGGGCCCCAGACCTCTGCATTTGTTCTTCCGTCCAGTGTGGCCACCTAGGCATCTCTGCTTTCAACTATCATCTATCTCCAAAACTGGTCTACTGAAGATGGCTAGTTGACTCTCATGCTCCCAGGGACCAGGTTTTAACCCTAAAACCACCAATAACAGGACCACTGAATATCAAGTGTTCCATTTTTATGTATTGGTACAGTCTTTGTAGTTTTTGATGATTGATTTTTAGCTTTATTTTAAAATGATATAAGATACATGCAAGTTATTTAGATATTTTGTATTTGTGGAGATTCCTTTTGTGGTCTAAAATGGGATCTGTTTTGGAGAAAGTCCCCTGGGTTGATGAGAAGAGTATGCACCTGTGGGGCCCAGAACAGCTTGGCCACACTGCTGCCCTCACACTTAATAAAAACCCAGCTAAAAGGTGGGCCTGCGTTTCAGCTGACTGGCAGGCAACACTGGGTTCCAGAGAAAGTCAAAAGCTGACACCACCCAGAGAGGGCCGGCATCCAAAAGGATGGACCTGACAGTCCAATCATTAGATAAGATTAGATTAATTAAGATCACCAGAAGTCCCTGAGCCCAGGACCCACCTATTCCCCTTCTGCCAAGACCCCTAGACAAATGTCAGTCAGTCAGGGTCCTGAACCCTGGAAATCCCCTCACCCAACCTCTACTATGATAAAAACAAAAACAAAAACAAAAAACACCTGTGCTCCACTGCAGCTCGGGGTCTCTCCTATTCCACCTACAGTGTCGGAGGGATGGAGGACCCAAATTAACTTGTAATTAAAAAGACTCTTTGCTTTTGCATCGAATCTTATCTCTTGGTGGTTTTGGGGGTTTAGACTCTGGGCACAACAGTATGGATGGAATAGTCTAATTTTTTTTAATTTTATGTTTTCTCAGTATCTGTGACTGTGCACATGGTGTCTTCCTGGTTTCATAGAAATTGTAAACATGGGATGGCAAGATGGCTCAAAGGTTAAGAGCACTGGCTGCTCTTCCAGGGGTCCTGAGTTCAATTCCCACCAACCACATGATGGCTGACAACTATCTATAATGAAATCTGGTATTCTCTTCTGGCATGCAGGCAGAACACTGTAAATATAATAAATAAATCTTTAAAAAAAAAAAGAAAGAAATTGTAAAAGAGCCAGATCCCCGGGATCTGGAGTTACTGCTATATGCCGTGAGTGGAACACCGTCAGGTCCCACTGTGGGTGATAACCACAGCGAGGGACAGAATACACCATGCAGACATAGTATGAGTGTAGTTTATTGAGAGGAGAGGAAGGGAGGGAGAAGGGAGGGAAGGGAGAGACAGAGAGAGAGGGGAGGGGGATAGAGAAGTGGGGAGAGGGAGAGAGGCAGAGACCTGCTTGCCTCTGTGGGAACAGAGATAGAGATTGGGAGTGGGTGGAGCTTGTCTCTTAAAGGGACCTTTGCACCTGTGTACAGTCAGGGAACTGCTTGCCATATGCAGAGGGGTGACTGTGTCAGGTTTCCAAGGGGCACCAGGATACTAACAGTAACAGATGGTTGTGAGCCACCATGTGAGCGCCGAGAATTGAACCCAGGTCTTCTCCAAAGCTATCTGTCCTGCCCTGGAATATTCTTTATCAGTGTCTTTAAGTCTGTTTATGTATGGAAGTTGTTGTTGCAAAGAGTCCTTCCTGAGGGAAACATAAACAATTCCTACTCCTCCTCCTATGGTCTCTGGGACAAACAGAGGCAAGTTTCCACCGAAGTTCACTCTGAGAAACCCCTCCACAAGGGGATGTAAATACCTAGGAAGCCCAACTAAGATGATTCTTTTACAACAGGAAGCAGCTGAACTCTCCAAGAGTCTTGGGGAGTTGCGGTAATAATCTATAATTGTAAACAATCTATAATTGTAAACACAAACGTGGGGAGACGCATTAACTAGTGTGTCCTTTAATCAAGGGATGGCAGCCATTCCTCCACTGGAGCCCGTGGCTTTCCTGGTCACAGGCTCGTGTCTAAGTTCTCAGTACCAGATGTGAAGCAGGCCTTGGACCTCATCCAATCAGAGAACCGGTTCTATCCGTAACCACTCTAGCTACTGTTTCACAGGCTGCCACATCTTACCTGGCACTTTCATCGTGAAGCTGAGTAGAACTTGAGGTTTTCATTCTCCCCAGAACTCTCAGTAGCATCTTCTGACACTCTAGAAGCTGGCTCACAGGGAGGGTTCTCTTTAGGCCACGTTCTGGCTTTGTTCCTTCAAGTTCTGCAACCAAAGAATGCAACCTCTTCAGCAATAGGGTCTACCATGTAGTTCTGGGAGGCAGCCAAGAATGCTGGCAGTAACCTTCATTGTTTTAGGGGCTCCCAGGACCTCTGTAGCTGTGGTAGAAATTCTTGGTTGTCAATCTGAGTCTATTCAACTAGACTTAAGGTTAAACAGACGCCTAGAGGAGAAATAGAAATCTCAGTCCACGAAGAGACATGCTACACCACTAAAGAGTGTAGTGAATTTGTGGTTCGTTCAAGCAGAAGTCTGAAGAGTATATGTGGGAGTGGATTTTACAAGTATGGGATAATAGTGGAAGGAATCTAAAACTAGGTCAGGCAGTTTCTTGATATGGGCCTATTGAGTGGAGATTTTAGGCGTAATCTGGAAACTGGAACATGGTGTTAAAAGTTTGTCTGATTAGTTAGTGAAGCACTTGTCAAAAGATGACCTGCTGAGAAGAAGCTGGCAATGCCTGATATCCTTTGGCTTAGAGCTGATGAAGGGATTTGAAGGCTCAGGGAAATTGCGGAGTTAGAGTGGGGATGCTGTGTAAAACCTAATCCTCCACAGTGGAGCTAAGGAAGATTATGTCCGGAGTGCAGGAGATACGTCAGGGAATCTCTAGGTGTTACCATGTCCTGTGCTTAAAGCCAACAGTAAAGCTACTACGGTCCAATACAGTCAATGGCAAAGGGCACAGTCCCTTCGCGATGAAGATGTGGGTCACTCCTCTGGGAAAAGGACTAAGACCTGGGGCGGTACTTGCTGAGGGTGGAGGGAATACAGAATGGGCAGTAGAGGAAGGAAGTTACAAAGACCAGTTGCAGAAATGAGGATAATTGACTTGAATGTTTCTGTCGTATTTCGTTAAGAATGTTTTTGTACAGATATTTGAGTTTTCTTTTGTTGATTTCTTTATTATGTAATATAAAATAAACTGATACAGTATCAGCAATTATCATATTTAGGTTATTAGACACTAGAAGAATGTCCTTCAAGTAACATTACCACCTATTATAAAATTGTAATGCATTTGCAGTTGTGCATGGGACAATTATATTATGTTAAGCATTATTGTGACCTGGTTATTGTTTTCATTTGTAAATTAGGCATCACATAAGGAGATATGATTGTGTGACACCAGAAGAGGGTTTCTTCCGGGGCTAGCAAGGTTCCTGAAATTGAGATCAGTTGGGACTGATGGAGGGGAGGCATGAGAAAGACTGTTGAAGAGACAGTCACCTGGTGACTCCAAAGAGCAGGGAGGTACCAAAGGTGAGCAGGGAGGAGAAATGGTTTGGGGCTTACAGAACACAGTGTTTGGGGTTATGTGGGTAAGTGGGATTGTTGCAGGGAAGCACAAAGGAAGTACGAGGTTGCATTAAGAGACCCAGTTACTGCTGTAAGTGGGACTCATTCAGAATAGTCTTCCAAGTCTGGTGGTGGCGGCGCACAACTTTTATCTCAGCATTCAGGAGGCAGAAGCAAACAGATCTCTGTGAGTTCAAGACCAGCTTAGTCCACAAAGTGAGTTTCAGGACAGCTGAGGCTACACAGAGAAACCCTGTTTTGAAAAAAATAATAAATAAATAAATAAAACAAAAATAAAATTAAAAAATAAATAAGATAGATAGATAGATAGATAGATAGATAGATAGATAGATAGATAGAATAGTCTTTCAAATGCCTAATTAAAAGAGATGTCTTTTGGCTTGGGCTGCAGGGCATTCAAATTCAACTATACTGTCTATAGAAGTGGTGGGTATTTCTTTGGGGGGGGTCCAAAAAATTACCACCGCCCCTCTGTGAGATGGGCCAGTCCCCACCATGTAGAAGTAGATCTGTCCCACAATGCACTGTGCCCATTTTTCATCCATGGGGTCTCAGATGGTGGGTGAAGGTGACCATATCTCAAGCAGGCTCATGAAGGAATTGTTGAGGCTATATGCCCCATCCTGGTTCAGAGTAATGGTACTTACACCTACAGTTTGGAAGCTCACCCCCAGGGCAGATGTCCATGAAGGTCAAGTTTGCTTGGTCTTGGAGGAGACAAAGGTATTTGGCATTATTATAGGAATTGAGGCTGGATTTACCATCATCACAGTTGGAGAACAGGCTGGCTGGGGATCAAAAGTCAGGGAGATCTCTAAGGGGCAGCCAGAAGTCAAGCAGACAGAGAGGACCCCCAGCAGGAGCTTAGGGTTTAGAGGTCCCATTGCCTGACAGGAGTATTTAGCAGGTGAGGAGTCTGGAGCTAGTTTGAGTTGCGACAGATGGAGCCAGATCCCTACTCCTTGAAGCTTAGCCACCATTGGTGTGGTGAGGATGACCAGATATGGACCCATCTCACATGGGTTGAGAGGCTTTCAAATGAACCCAGTCTCCTGGTAAAATGGTCTCAGTGACAGGATCAGTGGAGGCTGGTGGGGGTCGGGGGGAGACACGATCAGCTATGCTCCCCGAGAAGTGGGAGTGAGAGAACAGAAGTGGTCATAAAATGGCGCTGGTTCCAGAGGAGGCAAATTTCCCGAAAGGAAAGGATGGGTTTATGAACAGAAATGGGCTGAGGAAGAAAGAGGCTTGCTCGAGTTAGGCCTGAGGTAAGAGCTGAGTCAAAGGGAGGTGAAGTTCAGGAGAAGGTTTGGGTGAGTGATTCTTACTGAGTCCATTCGTCCTTCCTACCTTCCCTGAGGACTGGGGGCAGGAGGGAACGTGGAAGTGCCACTCTACCCCTCAGGTCCTTAAGACTAACTGGGTGACATTAGAGATGAATGGCAGGGCATTGTCTGATTCTCGAGGTCAGATCTAGACAGGATGTAGATCTAAGAAGCCTAAATCCTGGTAAACTATCATGCATGAGGAGGGTACAGACCACTTCTGCAGTCTCAGCTCTAGTAGGGAAAACTCCTATGCAACCTGAGAAAGTGTCTACCACAGTAAGAATATACCTATTTTTTTTTTAAGGAGGCATGTGTGTGAAATCTGTCAATCCTCCCCGAGACGATTACCCCAAAAATGGTGTGGGTTGAAGAAAGGAGGGGGGAGGTCTCAAGGTCCCCTGAGGGGAGGTTTGGTCGTAGGTGGAGCATCCCTGGTTGATAGTCTAAAGAAGGATAAAAGGCTGGGTTGAAGCAGAGAGGCTGGAGGAAGCAGTAGAAAGGTCAAGACCCAGCGGGAAAGGACCTGTGAAAGTTGTCAGGAAGGGCTTTGCCTCAGCATCCACGGAGTCAGTACCTGTCCTGTAGAAGGATCCAGCCCTAAAGACCTGTAGCAACTCCCATAGCCTGCAAGGCCTGCTGTTGGAGCTCAGAGTGCATAGGAATTAGGCTTGTAGAAGCCAAAGAGACTAGAAGAAGGAGGGTAGGGATGTGCGCTGGCCTCCTTGGCAGTCTTGTCAGCGGAAGCACGTCCCAAAGCTTGATTACCCGTAGCAGTCTTTTCCAAAGCTGTATCACTAGCAGGGGCCTGGTGACCCTGATGGTTAATAACTGCTGCCTGCTTAGGAAGATAAGAGGCTTCTAACAGCTCTAGGATTAGAGGCTCATTGGTAATAGATGTACCCGTGGTGGTGAGGAAGCCCCTGTCTTGTCAAATGCAGGCACGGTGGTGTAAGATGCGGGATGCATATTTAGAATCTGTGCATATGTTTATATTAATCAGAGTTTGCTAGAATAACAGAACTTAGAGGGGGAAGGGCAGATTTATTAGAATGCTTCATAGGCTGTGGTTCAACTTATCCAACAATGGCTGCTCATGAATGGAAGGTGCAAGAATCCAATCGTTATAAATTCCACAAGGCTGGATGGCTCGGCTGGTCTTCAGTGTATGCCAGAATCCTGACAAAACTGGCTCCAGTGTCAGCAAAGGAATGGACCTGCTAGCGAGGGAGAGAGCAAGCAGGCAAAAAGAGAGCGAGCGCCTCGTTCTTCCACTTCCTGAATTAGGCTGCCAGATTAACGGTGGATCTTCTCACCTCAAAAGATCTGGATTGGGGGCTGGAGAGATGGCTCAGCAGTTAAGAGCACTGGCTGGTCTTCCAGAAGACCCAGGTTCAAATCCCAGCACCTACATGGCAGCTCACAACTGTCTGTAACTCCAGTTCCAGGGAATCTGATACCTTCACACCAGCGCACGCCTTTAATCCCAGCACTCAGGAGGCAGAGGCAGGCGGATCTCTGTGAGTTCGAGACCAGCCTGGTCTACAGAGCTAGTTCCAGGACAGGCTCCAAAGCCACAGAGAAACCCTGTCTCGAAAAACCAAATAAATAAATAAATAAATAAATAAATAAAGTTAAATAAATTATTTTTTAAAAAAGATCTGGATTAAAGGCAGATCTTCCCACCTCAAAGATACAGATGAGAAGTGGGTCTTCTCACTTCAAATGCTTTGCTTAAGAAAACATCTCTCACAGGTGTGTCCAGTCATTTGGGCCTTGGTTAATTCCACATATAGTCAAGTTGAGAACCAAGAACAACAATCACTATGTTGATAGTTTTGTCGCGTGCTAAGGTGAGGGCTGTTGTGAGTGCTATGAGCTCTGCCTTCTTAGAAGTAATGCCTGGTGGTAAAGGGGAAGACTCTTCAACCTGCTCAGAGGAGCCAGGGGAGCTGAGAGATGAGCTTCCATCTACGAACCAAATATATTCAGGACATGACAGAAGGGAAATGGGAAATTATGGATTTTTGCAGTTAAGGGTTTCGTGTGACTCTAGGCAGGAGTGGGTAAGGTAGTGGCCTTGGGGAAGGGGTGTCGAAGTAGGAGGGTTGAGAGGAGGCAAGATTCAAGCGACATCACGATTTTCTAGGAAGGTGGTGTGGAAAAGCAGAGGAGAGGACAAGGCAGAAAGGCTCTTGTGTGTTAGGAGATCCTTGAGCAGACGTGGTGAGGGACAGAGAAAGAGTGACCAAAGGGGAGCTTAGAGGCCTCCTGGGCCAATATGGAGGCTGCTGCTAGCACTGTAGGCAAGGTTGCCACCCCTAACTGTTCTGTCTAGCTGTTTGGAAAGGTAGGCAACAGGGACAAAGGGGGTCCTCTCATTTGTCCCCAAACTCCCAGGGCAATTCCCCCATTTTTCGGTAGTATACAAGATAAGGGATTCGTCAAAGTCTGGGATCTGTATGAGTGTGCCCTGAAGGCAAGAGAAGGTAGGCAGAACAGGCTTAGTAGGGTCTCAGGGCTCCGTTAGGTGGCCCTTAGCTGCTTCATAGAGGAGGTGGGTAGGAAGAGTGAAGTTGGCAAATCAGGTTGCCCATCGGGCCAAGGCAGAAGAGAACCCTTTGCTGGTTGGAGCTGGTTGCTCTGTGATCAACAGTGAGCTTGAGGCTGTTAGGGAATAACAGAAACCTAGACACTTGACATGAAGGACGGGAAGTTGAGCTTTGGAAGGAGAGACTCTGAATCTTTTCTACCTAGAAAGTTAAGATGTGTTCTGAGCCCCAAAGGAAAGATAAGGAACTGCACTAAGGTGGGGAGTGGACCTTTCTCAGGGCAAAGCTTTGAAACATGTCCCCTTTTCCCCAAAACTGTCCCCCAATAGACAAAGTTTCATGTTTTTTCTGTTTTGGTGTGGGGAGAAAGCTAGATCACACAAATGATATGAATGGGACCCACGGGGGGGGGGGGTAGAAGAATCAGAGGATGGAAATCTCATTTAAAGTTATAGAAATAAATTAAGCTCTGGCATAGCCATGTTTTCCTAACTTAAGTCAAAACATATGTATTTCCATTGCATGCTATAGCTACAACAAAATAAAATGGCTGCTTAGGAGAATATTGAAATAATTTTAGGGGAATCTGAGTTTTATGGGAACAGTTTAAGAAGCTTCTGCCTTAGAGATGAAAATGAATATTAGCAGTTATAACTGTGCTTTCAAAAAATGAATAGGCATGCAGAATGACATGTATGATTCACTTGACTTAGAATATGTACCATTTCCCCAAAGATTCCGGAGGAGATGGAGGAATTCACCATCATTCTATTTAATGCCACCAGTGGTGCTCAAACAGGAAATAGAACAACTGCCTTCCTGAAGATTTTAAGGAATGATGACCCCATTTATTTTGCAGGTAGTATTGCTATCTTGTTTGAATGACTTTGCATACTTCTTAAATACTATACTCCATGACAAGGAGGCCAAGAGACTGCATAGCAGAAGGTCTTCTACATATTGGCTTAAGAGACCGGGAGACAGATCAAGAGAAAAGAGATCAGTAGCCAGAGCCAAAGAAAGGGGGCCTGTTTCAGAACCCCTGGGAGGGGACAGTTCAAACAAGCTGAGTTGCTGTTCCAGTGTTAGGGTGCTCCCAGGTGAAGGCATAGAGGTCACGTGAATCTGGATGTAAAAGAACGGTGTGGATAGCATCCTGAAGGTCTGTTGTGGGGTGTTCACCTGTGAAGGCTGCTCGGACACAGCTTTAAGACAATAGAAAGTCTTTAATAACTGACTGGCAACTACCCTGGGTGTTCAGGACCTTGGTGTAGCCCTGAGGCTTTCTCAGGGTGAGCTTTAATGTACAAAAAGCCATATTCTGGGCTTTCATAATTAATAATTGCTAGGTTTCTGTCCCCTGACATTAGGTTTCTCTGCCGATGCAGTAAACCATATCAGGCCGAATGAAGAAGACCAGTTTTATTGGGGTCAAGCACTCTCAGGTGACCTTCCAAGCCCCAGAGGTGAGACAGGAGAAGGGGGCAAGAAAAATCACACCCAGTCTAGAGACAGGAGCTTGAATATGCTGTAGTCGAGGTCTTGAGCTTCGGGGGAGTGGCCTGGACTTTTGGCAGTCTTTCTGAGAGAGCAGGGTCTGGAAGGGAAGAGCTGGAAACTCCAGTCGAACAACGTGAGTTTCTGTGTTATGATTTGGGGACTGGTGGTCCAAAAAAGCTGATTCAGGTGTTGCCACATTTGAGGTTCCACATTTTTTTCTTTTTTTAATTGATTTTTATTGAGCTCTACATTTTTCTCTGCTCCCCTCCCTGCCTTTCTCCTCCCCCTTCAACCCTTCCCCATGGTCCCCATACTCCTGATTTACTCTGGAGATCTTGTCTTTTTCTACTTTCCACGTAGATTAGATCTATGTAAGTCTCTCTTAGTGTCCTCATTGTTGTCTAAGTTCTCTGGGATTGTAGCTTGTAGGCTGATTTTCTTTGCTTTATGTTTAAAAACCACCCATGAGTGAGTACATGTGATAATTGTCTTTCTGTGTCTGGGTTACCTCACTCAAAATAATGTTTTCTAGCTCCATCCATTTTCCTGCAAAATTCAAGCTGTTATTACTTTTTTCTGCTGTGTAGTACTCCATTGTGTAAATGTACCACATTTTCCTTATCCATTCTTCGGTCGAGGGGCATTTAGGTTGTTTCCAGGTTCTGGCTATGACAAACAAAGCTGCTATGAACAGAGTTGGAGGCTCCACATTTGAGGAGCCTGTTGGTGCCCCATCTTTTTTGAAGGAGGCCTCAGGGCTGCTGCCAGAAACTGGTATTTCAGTCTGTGTTATGAGAAGTCCGTCCCATCCTCTCTGCCTCTTCCTTTCCATTAAGCACTGTAAACGTCATAGTCTGCGGGTCTCTCTGAGGGATTTGAGGCCGTCATCTAGACTCTAAGCTTTCTCCTAACAGCAGGGGCTGCTTGGGAAAGTAAACAAGGCTGAGGACAAGCATGCCCTCTTGAGCATCAGGGCCCAGTGTGCTGTACCAAAGGAGAGCTTCGGTGAGCCGGGCAAGGAACTCAGCAGAAATTTATCTGGTCTCTGTGTGATCCTCCTAAGTTTGTCAAAATTGACCACTTTTTGGGAAACCTTGTGTAGGCTGGCCATGAGGTAAAAACTCTTTTATTAGTCGGGCGGTGGTGGCGCACGCCTTTAATCCCAGAACTCGGGAGGCAGAGGCAGGCGGATCTCTGTGAGTTCAAGGCCAGCCTGGTCTACAAGAGCTAGTTCCAGGACAGGCTCCAAAACCACAGAGAAACCCTGTCTCGAAAAACCAAATAAATAAATAAAAACTCTTTTATTCTGGGTCTCCCTACTGGTTGCCTGATGTTTATTGTTAGCCTGGTAATCCCAGCAGGGGTCCACCTGGGTTACTGCTGCAGCGACCACAGGTAGGTATGGTCCATTCCGTGGACATCATCCGCGTGGGCCCTGTCTTAGTTTGGGTTCTTACTACTGTGAAGAGAACACCATGACATTTAATTGAGGTCATGGCTCACAGTTTCCGAGGTTCCCTCCATTACCATCATGGCGGGGAGCACAGCGCATATAGGTAAGCTGTGCTGCTGGAGCTGAGAGCGCTGAAGTTCAAAGACAGTCACAGTGGGTGGTATCCCGAGTATAGGAAGCCCCAAGGTCCACCCCAACAGCGGCACACTGTCTCCAACGACAAGGCCACACCCCCTAATAGTGCCATTCCCTATGGGGGCCAGTTTCTTTCAAACTACCGCAGGCACAGCCAGCCGTCCAGACCCTTTCCTTTCCCTCAGGGATGAGTAGAGGAAAGAATAACATAGGTCACGCCAGGAGAGGCTATAGATCTGGGTGAGGAAACTGAATGCTTTGATGAAGTTAGAAGGGTCGCTAGGGAAAGAACCAAGACGCTTTTCTCCCTGAGAGAGATCAGCCATAGAAAAAGGAACGTGGAGTATGCTGCTAGGGCCCGCCATTTCCCTGAGGGGATAAAGACTATCTATATGGGAGTAGGTTTGACTAGCCAGGGGTGATGAAGCAAGCAAGGTGGAGCAGGCTGTAAGGGCGCCAGTGGGTGAAGCCCACAGAGGGTGATGCCCACAGTGGGTCCGGCTGAGGCGGCACCCACAGGGAATGTGCTCCATCGAAGTTGAAAGGAGTGGGAGCTGAGGTCCTGGTCAGCTTGGGGAGGAGGTCTGGTCTTTGCCAGGAGAATTTGGTGGCTGTAACAGGAGACCCACAGAGAGGAACAAGAGCGGAGAGCAAAGAAGGCTTGGACATAGAGAGTCTTGGGCCCCTTGCCGAAGCGTCGGCAGAATTTGGCAAGAGCAGTGAGAATTTGAAAGTCTAATGCTCCGTTTTCGGGCCATTGAGGCTGATTATCGAGCTCGTATTGAGACCAAGCTATACAGCAGTATAAAAGTAAAAACAAGGTGTCAAGGTTGATGGTACCTGAGTACAAGGAGGGCAAGAGATTAGGGCAGATGAGAGGAGTCTACTTTCAAATGGAAGGAGCCCGTGGTTAGTTAGAGGGAGAAAGGGAGACTCCCTTGAAGAAAAGGTGGCAGTCAAGAGTTCCCAGAAACAGCTCAAAGGGGAGGTGGGAGAGACTCGGAAAAGGGTTTTTCCTTTCCAAGTCCAGGTCTTAGGGGCCGTCAAAAAGAGTCCTGCCGGAAGGAGGATCCCAGCAGCACAGAAACGGAGACCCAGGGAGGGTGACATGCAAGAGCTCAGTGCCATAGGCTAGAGTCTCAATCCAAGGCTGTTCCAGGGGGCCAAGGCTCGTCAGAGAGGTACACAGTAGACAGGTGTATGTGGTAGGAAGCCCGGAAGTGCATACAGAGGCTGCCAGGCACACTGGCGCAACTTTAAATGAGTGAGGAAGATAACCAAGGTAAATGTAAGAAGGGGAATATAGGCTTAAAAACACGAAATCCTTAAAAAAATGAAAGGAAAATAAATGTAAAATTATAG
The DNA here is from genome assembly GCF_018167655.1 of Microtus oregoni. Lineage (NCBI taxonomy): Eukaryota > Metazoa > Chordata > Mammalia > Rodentia > Cricetidae > Microtus > Microtus oregoni. Next base: position 56,383,583 of record NW_024543063.1, on the reverse strand, counting down.
CGAAACGGTTCCTACTGTGAAGAGAAAACTGTACTGCAATGTGAAAGGCTGAGTGTGCACAGTGTGCTCACTAAGAAAACCTTTTTTTAACAAGGAGGGGGGCAGAATAAAGCACTTGAGCTGCTTCCTCCTGGGTCATCTAAAATTGGAATCTTCCCAGTAGACGTGGAGATGGAAAGAGGCAGGTGTGGAGCCAGGATAGCGACAGGCGTTTAACACAGCTGTTTTCGCTTTAGTTGGTTCAGGTTCCCTTCTTTAGCGGCCTCTGCTGGCCACACTTAGTGTTGCAGTCTATGGGCCTGGCAGGTTCTCTCACCCTTTTGAGGTCCCCATCTCCCCTCTTCCCTACAGGGTGGCTAAGATGCTTGGCCAGGGATGCCTCCCAAGAGAAGTGGAAACACAGCCTAGATCTGCGTGGGGAGCCAGTCTCTGTACCTTCAGAGCCCACTCAGCGTTAAATCCACCACTGAACGGATAAAGCTATGGGTGATCATGTCGTCTACCTGAGCATCAGAGATCCCCAGGCAGCAAACCTCACAGCAGGTCTGGCTCTAGGGGCTGATCCTCCAGCTCCCAGCTACCTCACTGTCCTAGTTCCTGTTCTGTGGCTGTGAAGAGACAGCATGACCAAGGCAACCCTTACGAACAAAAGCATTTAACTGGGAGCTTGCTTACAGGTTTATAGCGTTAGTCCATGATGATCACGGCAGGAAGCAAACAGGCACAGCGCTGGAGCAGAAGCTGAGAGTTTCCATCCTGATATGCGGGCAGCAGATAGAGGGACCGAGACATTGGGCCTGGCATGGGCTTTGGAAACCTCCAAGTGAGTCATTAGTGACACACCTCCTCCAACAAGGCCACCTCTCCTAATCCTTCTAATCCTTCTCAGACAGTTCACCAGCTGGGGATTAACACACAAATACATGAACCTGTGGAGGCCAAACTCATCCAAACCACCAAACTCACTCTCCGTTATAGTCAGGAGATGGGCTCAGCTCTCAGTCACACCAAAGCCAAACCTCCTGCCACCTGAGCCTTCCAGCCTGTCAATGACTGGCCCTCCCCGTCTCTGTGACAGCCTCCTGTGGCTTCAGGAGTCCAATGGGGGTGGGGATGTGGTTTGATCACAAGCTTTGTACCTTGTGGCTAGTCCCCTTTATCAGGCCTGTAGGGAATTTCGGTCTTAAACAATAGGCTCCCTCTCAGAGACAGGGCCAGCCACAACTCACTGAGACTTGGAAATAGTAAACCAGAGCTGGTATTCATTGCTGAGCCCTCCCTCAGGAGCAGTCGGTATCTCACCAGAACTCCTGACTGGTATTTCACGGACCCTGAGCTTGTCCTATAGATAGGTCTGCCAGTTGTCTTTCTCTACGGTCATCTGGCTTACCTTTATTGGAGGCTTCTGTTTCTGCTCCACAGCCCCTTGCTGCTAGTTCCTCTCTCACTGGCTCCCTTTTGCTTGGTTTGTCTTTTGACAAGGTCTCTTTGGGTAGACCAGGTTGACCTAGAATTCTCAATCTTCCTGTTTCAACCTCTTAAATACTAGGTGTACAGGTATATGCCACCTAGCCAGACTTGTGGCTTTTCATTTGCTTGGAGTTATTGTTTGTTTTGAGACAAGGTATCACAAACCCAGCTGGCCTCAATAGTAGCTGAGGCTGGCCTTGAACTCCTGATGCTTCTCTTCCACCTCCCTAAGTGCTGCGTGGGGTTCCAGGTGGCCATTATCATACCTGGTCCCGACTCCTAGTTTTGAAAATGAATCCACAACCCAGGAACATCTGTCTAAACACTTTAATTAAAATTCACGGCACTACAAAAGTCGGCGTGTACAGAAAGCATTCTTGTTTACTGAGAAAACAGCTTAGACTAGTTCCGGTGGCTGGGCACAGTGTGATAACGAAATTTTAAACAGCTTCTTCGTTTTAATTCTATTTAAAATATTTGTGCAGTTGAAAATAAAAGATGGCGTGCGATTCGTTATCTACCAAAACATAAGACACGCTGAGGAGATTAAGAGAGGAGAGATTCAACAGTTACTCATACTCGCTCCGTTCTGACTTCGGGATTAGGGTGATCTCTGAGCTGTGTCATTCACGCCTCAGAGACCAGCCAGTCCAATTTAATTTGGAGATTAATGCCTGTCTCCAGCTCAGTTTATCTAACATCTGGGTTCTGCGAGAATGTTATCCTGAATGAGATAGCTCGGTGAAATGAAGACCCTGGCAATCTCATTTCAGAATTAGTGTTCTTTCCAGGAACCCCAAGAACCTCTTGCTTTCTGTAATAAGCAGACTATTTTCGGGGACCAGCATCTAAAAGAGTAGGTGCAGCCACAGAAAACAGATTCCTTATGAAGCAGGATCTCACAGTGGTGGGGTCAGGAAGATGTAGAACGTCACAGTGGCAGGTCAGAAAACAATTTGCCGTCTACTAAAGGGTGGCATGTTTACTTTAGAGGAACATCTGAAATACCTGCTGCGGGTGAAAGCATTTACTAAGCTTGGGCTTTAGATTCTAGGGGGCAGATATGGGAATAATACATGAGGATACTAGGGCTAAAAAAATATGACTAGACTTCAAATTCACCCCACTTAAAAAAAGTAAGGTGTGCCCATGAGATTAGATCTGTGTGGGAGTCTTTCTTTTGGTTTTGAGGATCAAACCCAGGGACTCATACAGGCCAGACAAGTGCTCTACAGTAAGGCCAACCCCATTCTGTACAAGATGGTTTTATTACTGTTAGCTCTTGTGTGTGTGCGTGTGTGTACGTGTGCGCGCCACAGTGCATATGTGAAGGTCAGAAGACAACTTTGTGGGGCTGATTCTTTTCACCTTCGCATGGGTTTCAGAGACTCAGGTCATCAAGCATGCCCAGTGGTGTGGCAAAGGCCTTCATTCACTGAGCCCTCTCAATGTCCTGCAATGTTATTCTTAATAATGTGAGATTGGAAGCAACCCAAATGCTCACTGATGAACAGTGGACAAAATGTCACCACACATCTGAACAAGGGACTATGCCACCGTCACCAATGGACCCAGTGCATTTTCCCTTATTCCCTTCTTGGCATATTGTATTGTCATGAAGCCCCGCTGACTTCAAACTTGTGATTCTCCTGCCTCAGCATCTAGTGCTCCACGATGTCCAGCTACAAGGATGCTCTCTATGTGCTGACAGAGAACCACTAGGTTTTTTCATAGTTTTTACTTGGTGCTCGAGAGTGGTCAGGGAGGACGGGTGCCAGGAATAGCACAGAGAACTTTTAATGTCATTGCCTCTAAAATAAGCAAAACTTTAAAAGGGTGAGAGAATGCCAATCGTTACCTGCAGTGTACAGAGTGCCTGGATCGCCTGCTCTGCCATCGCCGAGACTCCTGTGTTGCAGGAACTTGGAACTCCTAAGCTGTTTTGCTATTGGTTTGTTTTGAGGCAGATTCTCACTATGTAACCCTGGTTGACTTTGATCCAAGGATCCTCCTGCCTCAGCTTCCCCAGTTCTGGGTTCCCATTCCAGCTCTTCCCCATCACTTAAACCAAGGATGGGTTCTGGTGGGGACCCTGCCTTATCATCAACCCTTGATTTTTCTAGTAGAGCACTCCGTGATGTCGGAGCCCTCTTCTCTTCCCTCCTAAAAACTTTTAAAAGTGCAAGGCAGGTTTCTTCTTGAAAATAACAACTGTGGGAGGGGGCAGGGTGCTCCACCCATAGTAGAAGTGCAAGAACATCACCAACGTTTGAGGGTTTCCACGAGACTGTCCAGGCAGGCAGTTCTAACGCCAGGTGTGCACCCGGGGATGGGGATCATGGATCATGGGGCACTGCATGTGCCTCACTGTGCTTCTTCCTTCTTCTCCTCCAGCATCTCCACCGACAGCGTCTGCTCCTCAGGATCCGGGCCTGGGCTCACGCGGATCCTCACTGAGGGCTCCGGGGGATCCGGGGGCTCCGAGGGCCCAGCCGCCACCTCCTCCGTGCCACCCTCCGGCTTCCCCTGGGCCGGCGGTGGAGAGTGTGGGGCTGGGGGCTCTGGGGGCTCCTGAGGCTCTGGGGGCTCCTGGGGCTTCTTGGGTTCTGGCTGTTCCTGGGGCGCAGGTTGGTCCGCAGCTTGGGAGCCCTCCTCTCCCCCAGCTTCCTGTGAGCTCTTGGCCTGAAACCCAGAGAGTGTGATAGGTGAGGCGAAGCCTTCTCCTCCAAAGGAGCATAAAGGGATCTTACAAGCCAATTAGCCCCCGCCTTCTAGGACTTCCAGAGGACAATGGCACACAGGAGGTGAAAGCTAGTGTCCTAGCAGAGCAGCGGCTCGGTTGTGTGAAAGAAACAATGTAGTGTTGGCAGGTTGAGTTTGAGGAAGAGAGGCCAGCATGTTTTGGGGGTAAGTCTTGGGGATTTGTTAAATTTTGAGACAGTGTCTCCATATGTAGCCCTGGCTGACCTTAAATTGATGTGGAGCACAAGTTGGTCTCGAACTCAGAGTCCTTCTTCCTCAGCCTATGGGATGCTAAGACTACAGGTATGAGCTACCATGCCCAGCTCTTAGGATAGTTTAGACTATTATGGGCTGGAAAGCCTGTATTAAGTTGTGCAGTCAAGTACAGATCCACCCCCCCAACTTATTTGGGGAGTTGATAACCATGAGGAATGGCCTTGTCAAAAGCTGAGCCATCCTGACACCCACTCCTCCTCCTCTTCTGGTTTTTCAAGACAGGGTTTGTCTGTGTGACCCTGGCTGTCCTGAATCTCACTCTGTAGACCAGGCTGGCCTCCAGTTCAGAGATCTCCCTGCCTCCGCCTCCTGAATGCTGGGATTAAGGGCATGTGCCACCACTGCCTGGCTACACACACACAGTTTTTCTTAGTAATGGATGGTAAGTGAGAAAAACTTGGAGCACATAGGTAAAGCTGAGTGTGCAGGAGAACCCGTGGCCTGGCCATCTTTCTAGAAGGTTCCAAAGGTCACAACCCTTACAGGAAGAATGGAGTGGGATATCAGAAAAATGAGGCTGAGGTGACCCTGTGTTCAGAGGCTTGGTGGGCAGCTGTAGTTCTAACCTGTGCTTCCCCCATGGGTGTTGTTGGCCATCAATAAGTATTGGGGAAATTTTTAAAAATCCCTGCATTCTCACCTGCTTGCTCTTTCACCCTAGTTCTGCAAGGAAGGCAATGGGAGAGGGAACAATCTAGAAGATCCTCAACTGACCAAGACCCAAGGGAGAGTAGTCGGTGTGCTCGTGTGAAGTAGAGACCCTTGAGGTTTGTACAGATCATAGGTGTTAAAGAAGTGGGGGAGGGGGCGTCAGGATGTTTCTAGAATCAGAAGCAGCTCTGGAGGCCTGCTGCTGCTGCTTCCATGCTTCCTTGTTACCCGCTACGCATGTTCTACCCTACGTGTGCATCCTAAGTTCTCAGGACACCCCACCCTGGGCAGGGTGTTCAGATGCAACTTCTGAAGCCGAGAGATACAAACAGGAAGGGGAGGATCATGGGAAGACTGGTCACATGCTCTGCGGTGTTCAAATGTTTGGCAGAAGGAACCGCCGCTTCACCTCTACAGTCCCATGTGGCCACCATGAGTCCTCAGAGTCTCGGGGGGTGCAGGGCTCTTTCCTGGAGTGACGGAGCCTCTGAGCTTGTTTAGTAAAGAACTCCTTCACTGCTGGTCTGCTCTGGCTTTCTAAATCTCACAGGATGCTTTTGTCAGAACACTCATGCAACAGGAGCAGAAACCCATCTTAGCTGAAGTCTTTTGCTGTCTGAGAGAGTCTTTGAGTTCACGTCCACTCAACCCCAAAACAGCAGCCAGCACAAAAGACCCCACTGTGCAGCCTCAACCTTGACCAACACAATGATCACATTTTTCCTCTGTCTGGGGCTATTGGTAGGCCATGGCCTGGAATCCCAGGTGGCTTTGATGTCAAATGAACCCTGAATGGGTCACCTGACTCACATCCCTGGATTGAAGCTGAGTTCACTGGGCTTCTCTGTTAGCCACACAGACTACTAGTACTTCTAGGCTGTTATGAGGAGTTCAAATTCATGCCATTATTCTAAGAGGTCTCCTTGGCTTCAGTCACAGAAAAAGACCCGTGAGCTAATTTTAATACCCCTTTAGGGTCATAGGAGTAGAAGTCATGGGATTATGTTTTTCTTTCCAAATCATTTCAATGGTCACAGACACTGTATTAAATAGAACATCACTGTCCCCTGGGGAGAGATGTTCCCAGCCTATATCCACTCCTCCCGCCAACCCCAATGCCTTTCTCTAAAGAAGCCTCTCACGACTTCAGTCCAGGAGTAGGCAGGTGTGGGACACACACTGTCCTGGCCCCACGGGCAATGGTTCAGAAATTGGCATGTGTCCCAGCACTGACCAGTGACAATGAGTCCTGGGGACTTTGGCTTTGCTCTTGGGGGAAGATGTACTTCCTGGCAGGGTTGCTACATGAAGGGATGTGGAGTCATCCGATAAGGAAAGAGAGACGGCAGACAGAAAGACCAGTCTTGCAACTTGAGATTCAGCCATATTCAAATTTGCCAATTATTAAGCCCTCTCTTACTTTCCTACCCTGTCAACATAATGTCTTACTTAGGGGTTGTTTGAGGCAAGGCTTCATAATGTAGCTCAGGCTGCCTTGAAATGATGTAGCCCAGGCTGGCCTAGAATTCATAGCAATCCCGCCATAAGCTTCTCACCCATGAGGGCTGCGACCCAGGTTTCTCAGCCTGGCTTGAACCTGCTTCTGCCACCTGCGACCAGACAAAGTCTGCTGCTGTAAAGGAGACAGAAAGTCCCGACGCTGGGTGTGTGGTCAGCTCTTGGAGGTCCCCGACCTTCTCCCCAAACAAGCCTGCTAAGTGGGAAGAGCCAGGTCCCAACCGTGTTACCTGTTCCAGCAGCTGCTGCTGCCGCGCGGCTGCCTCCAATGCGGCCAGTTCCTTGAGCCTGGCTCTCAGGTGGGCAAGCTTGCCACCCTTGGCGCCCCTGCCGCCCATCTTTCCTGCTGCAGCGAGGGCGGCATTGAAGAGTTTCGGGGTGCCCGCACGTGGGGGCAGGATAAGTACACTCTTCTCCTCCTTGGGCTTGTTGTTGTTTCTCAGCATGCGCCTGAAAGAGAGACACACCCACTTTCATCCAAAGCACAGTGGGGAGGAGCCTGTGTAGAACCCTACATGTGCCCTACATGGTGGCAGTGGTCATAGTGTTGGTGCTGCCATTGGCTGGTGGTTTCAGGGTACTTTGCTGGGGCAAGCACAGTGCTGAGTGCTTAAGCACAGATGGGATGATTAGAACTGCCATAAGAGGTGGGGCTTATTGTCTGCGCCATAGGGAAGGGAACACTGGAACCCAGAGAGGTTGGTTACCTTGCTTGAGGTCACACTGGATAGACTGAAAGACACAGCTATAGTTCAGATATGGTTTGAGGGCATCTCGAAGGGTTCATAGGCATACGGTGATATTGGGGGGGGGGGGGTGGAGCACGGAACCTTCCAGAGTCAGGGCCTGTTGTCTTTAGTCTTTAGTGATCTAGTTCTCCTGGGACCCTGGCTAGTTCTCACAAAAGGGGTTGTTATGAAAGCGATCCTGGTCCCCTCTTGATTTTATCTGGAAAAGGTTGGGGTTACTGAACCCCTGAAAACTGAGGAAACTGAAGCTGAGAATAAGGACAGGGAGCGACCTGCTCCCCGTCACCAGGAAGTGGCAGAGGCAGAACCAGACGCAGGTTCGGATGTGACCCAGCACACTGTTTGAATATAGAATTTTCCATCAAACAGAGAATGCACTCTTTACTAGGAATTTTTCAAGCTATGAATATGTGATTAACAGCTTGGCTCAAGAACGCATGCATTTTGTGTTCAATCTAGTGGGCGAGACGGCTAATCAGAAAATTCATTCATCAGGGTTCCAGCGCAACTTGTTTGTTTTCTGTTTGTCTGTTTGTTTTTAGATGAGGCCGCTGCTGGCCGCTTAGCTAATCAGAGCCAGCGGGCTTGAAGTGTGTGCGGTATTATTAATGGACCGAGATTTGCATTTCTCTCTGGGTTTCCCCAGGAGACACAAGCATGATCATCCATCAGAGGCCTTGGAAGCAGGCTCTCTAGCAGCCCGGGCGCTGTCACCTAGGTCACGTGAGTCCATAATTCATACGTGACAGGCAGCAGGAAGGCTCTGTTTGAGCAGTGGAGGGGACAGCGGCTCTGCTCTGAGTCAGTGTGGATAGATGTGCCCACGTGAATGGAATTCTCTGCAGTCCAGGCCTCTGCTCTGGAAAGGGCATGAGGCAGGAGAATGGGGACTGGTACAAATACCCATAAATAACAGATGTCACTGGGAGCACAGCTCTGAAGAGGATCTGGGGTTCCTCTGTGTGTCTCTGTCTGTCTCTCTCTATTCAACCACACGTCCCCACCCACCGTTCTTCCTCACCATGGATACAAAGACTCAGGTCAGGCAAACATGGACTGAAACCTTTGAAACCAAGAGCCAAAACAAGCTTTTCCTCCTTTTAAGCTGATCTTCTCAGGGACAGAGTGCCACCTTGTTTGACACCAGCTAGAGAACACCCTGAGCAACAGAGTCTGCAGCCACCCAATGCAGGTCTGTGAGTGACCCCGTGACCGACCAACCATCTGCAAGAGTCTGCTGTTAGAACCCGGACCACCCTGCTGCTCTGACCATGCCCACCTGGAGCAGCCCCCCTTTCTGGTGGGAAGGAAACAGCAAACCCTTTACCAAGAGCCTGTTTGTGAATCTTTAACCCCCTAGCCGACTCCCCCGGGTGCGTGTGGGTTTCTATACCCTAGAGGCTTCCTTAGTCACTCAGTTTGAAACCTCATCTGGAGGACTAGAAAACAAAAGTCTTCTTTTCTAAAAATAAAATAACCTATTTCCCAGTACAAAACACAAGCACACATTCACATACACCTGCATTGCTATTCACAGCCGTGAAACCTTGGCACTGCCCCACAGGCTCACTCTGGGGAAAGGGAGGGGCTCTGTGAGCTCAGATGACCGTCCAACACGCTATCATTCATATAACAAGAAATAAGGAAACAGCCATAGGCCTGCCTGTCTTTGAAAAAGTAAACACATGGCGGAAAAAGTGGGAACCAATGAGGTTAGCCAGACCAGGCGGCACAGGCCTGTGAGCCCTGTTACCCAGAAGGCTGAGCAGATGGAGAAGGCAGTGCTCACCTGAACTACAAAACAACAGGAAGGACAGCTTGGCCAATCGAGCAAGACCCTGCCCCAATACCAAGTCAAATACAATAAACTTAAAGGCTGGAGGTTAAGCTCAGTGGTAAAGTACCTGCCCAATATGCACAAGACCCTGGGTCCGGAAGGAAGGAAGGAAGGAAGGAAGGAAGGAAGGAAGGAAGGAAGGCGAAAATATCCCCCAAACAAACCTAACACATTTAGCCCCTTTACTTCATCATTTTGAGAAAGCATTTTACAACAAAGCTCTGACTGGCGTGGAACTTGAAGTACAGACCTGATTGGTCTTGAACTTGCAGCAATCCTCCTGCCTCTGACTCTTGGATTATAGGCATGAGACCCCATATCAGGCCTAGATCTTGGTTTCTAGAAAGCGGTGGGGGGCTGCAGTTGGATATTTCAATGGTAAAGCACACATGTCTAGCATGGATAAAGCCCAGGGCTCCATCCCCAACCCCTGTACTCCTCAAAACTCCTCCAAACATTTTCCACTAGAAGAAATTTAGCTCCTTGGAGAAATTGCCATTTCTGGGGGTGGAGGGCAGTTGAAGTGGGAGCCCCAGGTTGCCTAGGCTGTCTGGCTGTGCCTGTTTGTCCCCCATAGACACAAGGAAATGTTGAATTAGGATGGGACTTCAAAGGGTGACAAAAGTCAGCTTGAAGAGTTCTCACTGGCCACAGCGGAGCAACCGAAGCCTCAGAAAAACTGTTATAGGTGCTCATGAAACCAAGCAATGTCTGCTCGTGTGGTAGATAAACCCCAGGAGAAAAGAGGAGGCTCTACAGCCTACATCTCCCTACAGCCGAGTGGGAACCAAGGAGTAGGAGGCAGGAGGAGGCTGAACAGTGATGGCTCAGAGAGACTACTGAGGACCAAGGAGCCATGAGCAGATGGGTGTCTACCAAGCAACAGGTGCAAACTGGGGGAAGAGGGACATCTATGCCGTTCCAAAGAGGTCCCCACTAATGCTTGTCATGTAACTTTGTGGTCCAGAAACCTTGTCCATATGCTTGAGGTGAATTTATCACCTGGTAAGAATCCAGACCATGTACCCCCATATGCTGCTTTGAGGGGCACTGTCACCCCTAGTCGTTTCTGCATCAGATGCAGAGCCAAAAGCCATTACCAGAAAACACCAGAGACATCTAATCCAAGGAGCATTCTAACACCTAGCCGGCCTGTTGGCTGCTAAGAGATCAAAGCCGTTAGAGACACCAAAAGGAACTGTCCCAGGTCAGAGGAGGCAGGGGACTCAGCACACTAATGCAGAACAGGGCTTGTGACTGGATGCAGGACGGAGAAAGCCAGCAGACAACCTCAACATGGATCAGAGGAGCAAACAGTATGGTTCCTGCACAAATGCTCTGATGTCCATAATGGTATTACAGCGGTATGAGAGAAGCTACTCCCCCCAGTCATTACTCAAAACCCGAAAAGAAAAAAGAAAGAGGGATTCTGTACCTGGCCTTCTTCCGGAGCAACTTCTGAGATTCAGGGTAATGCACCAAAATTTCATTCAAGTCCTTCTTGTCCAGAATGAAGAGGTTGGTGAACCCATGGGCCACCACATTGGCCGTGCGCCGGTTCCCGCCCCCCACAGCCAGCAAGCTGAAATAGAAAAGGGAGGGGAATGAGACCATTCGGAGGCTGTGGTTTTAGAGAGATTGTCTTAGGTTTCTGTTGATGTTGTTTTGTTTTGAGGCAGGATCTCACTATGTAGATCAGGCTGCCCTTGAACTCACAGAGATCCTCCTGCCTCTGCTTCCTCAGTGCTGGGACTAAAGGAGTATGTCATCACATCTGGCATCATTTAGGTTTTGAAATAGAATTTTTCTCTTCTTCTGGCTGATTTTCTATCAGCATACCCAGTATATGGGACTATAGGCGTATGCCACCCAGTGGCTTGGGTTTTGCTTGCATTTATTTAACTCTGCAGTGCCCCATCTCCTTCAGGGTCCGCCACGGTGGGGGACACCCCCCAACCTTTGCCCAGGGTACATGTGACCCCCCCACCATCACTGACCTGATCTCTCCAAACACCGATCCGGCTTTGAGTGTCACCAGCACGGCTTTCCCATCTGGACCGCCCAGCACCTGCACCTGCCCTGCCTGGATGATGTACATCTCGCGGCCAATCTCCCCCTGGAACAGAAGAGAGTGGAGTCCCACACCGCATGGCTGCCCCAGCCCTGCACCACCAACGAACTGAGGGGATGTTCTGAAATTGCTTCATAGATATACCAATTCATCACTATTTAAGAAAAAATCAATGTGCTGTGTATGTGCAAATACATGTGGAAATATTCATATTAATGAACACAGGTGTGGGGGTTCACAAGGAAGCCAAGTAGTTCTCCATAGCAATGAGTACCCTTCAGGTTCAGATCTTCTTTCGATTTTATTTTTACTTCATCATTTTGAGAAAGGGTTTTACAATAAAACTCTGGCTGGCATGGAACTTGAAGCACAGACCTGATTGGTCTTGAACTTGCAGCAATCCTCCTGCCTCTGTCTTTGGGATTATAGGCATGAGACACCGCATGGTGTGGTGTAGAGAAGGGGGTAGCTTCATCCTTGGCCCCCGTCTTTTCTTTTGAATGTTGGGTATGACGCTATTCTGCAGCTCCCACTTGTATGACCCCATGACCCACAACCCAGTGAGAACCTATGGCCAGTGGCCCAGGAGCTTGGTCAGTTGGGTAGGAATGATAATAGCGGTCAGGAGGCCCACAGGCCCCAGGACATCTTCTAAGTTAATGCTGGTGGGCGTTTTCCACACAAGTGAACCTGCTATTGTAAGATTATGCTCTACCAAGATTGAAATGCAAGGTCGAACCAGTGGCGGGATTTGAATCCAGACAGCCTGACCCAGAGTGCACAGTTGCTATGGTTACTCTGTCCCCAGACCCAAGCTCTGTCTGCTGAAATTCCCAGCACGTCCCATTAGGCCCTTATTTGGCAATAAGGCTGTTGCAGGTGTAATGCAATTAAGATGGCTTACTTGAGTAAGCTGGCCCTCATCCGATCAAACTGACATTCTCACAGAAAGCACATATAAGTGAAGAAGAGAGCCAAAGAGAGGATGAGCATCTTGCTACCTGAGGAAATGGATCACTCATTTGTTCTGCCGGCCCTAATACACGGTAACCTGAATCCCAAACTAAATCGGAGGAATGAATGAATGAATGAGGGAACAGATGAATGACCAAGGGAACGGATGAATGGATGGCTTCCTCTGGAGTCAATCAGAAACAGTATCCAACCCTAGTGCCTTCCCAGACCCGGGCCCCCTGTCAATCACAGCTGTCACTATCAAAGGGTGAAGGTAACCCTAACCCGGCTGCAGTTCACTTTACCCCACAAATGCTCCTTTCAGCCTTACAAGGGATCAAAGTGTGGGGGTTCAAGCCCCAGCTTCTCAGAGAGTCACAGAGGAAGCAACAGCAGAGGGCGCTGCTCACACGTGCTCCCCAACACCGGAGCCGCCTCTCACCTGCCACAAACTCTAAACAGTGGCAGCCATTGTGCCTACAGGCACATCTTAATCCAGTCTTCCCAGCCACATCTGAAAAAGGCACTAACGGTATCTATACTTCATCCATAAGAACAGGACTCAGAGAGGGCAGGCCGCCTGCCCAAAGCCGCACTGCCAGGAAGCGGCTCCAACATCGCAATCACTCTATCATTCCCAAACTCCTCTCTGCCCCAAGGCTTTAAATGCTCAATGCTCTGAAATTCGCTCTCTCTCCTTGGCTCTGCAATTCACTCCCAGAAACTTCACCACTGCCTCGCACACTGCTCGGCAGACCTGTTCAACCTACGGATATAAACTGAACTCAGGGATGGCTCAGCAGGTAAAGGCGTTTGCTGTCAGTCTTGGTGAGCAGTTTGATCCCCAGAGCCCACGTGGTGGAAAGAGAGCAGCAAGCCCCTCAAGTTGTCCTCTGCCTTCCACGTGCTCGCCGTTGCATACCCACGCCCCCAGCAGATAAGTAATTTTAAAGGACGGGCTGGAGAGAGAGCGCAGGAGTTAGGCGCACTTACTGCTCTTCCAGGGGACGGCACAAATAAGTAAAAATAACATCCTTACAAGATTGGAAAAAAAAAACAGTCAATGGCAACACACAGTTTTAATTCTAGCACTCAGGAGACAGACTCAGGAGAATTTCTATGATTCAAGACCAGCCTGGTCTACATAGTGAGTTCCAGGACCGCTAGAGTTATAAAGAAAGACCCAGTCTCAAAAATAATAAATAATAATTTTAACCCACCTGACAGGGGCTAGAGGCTCCCAAGTCTTCTTATCTTCACCCCATACACTCACCCAGACTTACTGACATCTCTGTACAAAGACCGGAAACTTGCCCACCCTTGCCCCTGGTAACCTTGCTGACATCTTAGTGCCCTCGACAAGGAGCAGAAAGGGCTTTGCACTGTCAAGGGTCAGATTCTAACGTAGGTGTCTCCTAGGTAAAGGGAACCTGGGGTGGAGTGGTACCGAGTGGTAGGGCCCATGGCATCAAACAGGGCATCACCAGCCCCTTTAGGGACAGCCCCTACTCTCATGCTGACTCTCACTGCTGCAGGAAGCGGAGACCCAGAACTAGCCAATGTTCTGCTTCATCCAGACGTTTGGAATTTGATGTGGGATCTTCCAGCGTTTAAAGGTTAGGAATTAATTCCACTTAAATAAATTCATAAAACACCGCAGGGCTGTAAACTACCCGCTTTCCTGATGGGAAAATGGAGACCCTGGAGGCAGTTTTGTGGGTCAGAGCCCCCCTCTACCCGTTTTCTGCAAGGCGGGCTCCTCTGTGTGAAGCGAGCATTGGAAGCGCTTGGCAGAGCCCGGGCACCCTCTGCAGCAGGTGCTGTCTGTTCAGCCTGCCACTGCCCTCTACTTCCTCTGTAGTAGGGCTACCGCTGGGTAAGGGGACCCCCTCATAGGCTCTGCAGACGTTCCCCCTCCCACGCGCGTAAACAGCACCCCCCCCCCCTCCGCACGCACGCACACAGGCATGCGCAGCTCACCTTCTTGCACACATAGTCATTGGGCAGGTAGACAACCGAGCGAAGGCGCTTGAGCATGTCGAAGATCATCTGCCGGTCACAGCCCTGCCCAGACCAAGGGGAAGGAGTCCGTTAGAGGGAGGGAGGGGCTTTGTCCTGGATCCCCTGGCTGACGGGAGGGCACCTGTGGGGGTACCTGGAAGAGCGCCACTTTGCTGACAATGTCGTAGTTCACATCGATGGCCAGGTCCAGTCTCATCTTGTCTGGAAGCTGCACCATCAGCTCTGACTCATCTGGGAAAGAGACCCGGTCGGGTCAGAGTTCAGGCCAGGTCTGGCCCCTCATACCACACACAACCACGTGAGGCCCTGCACTGGCTCAGTCCAACTCAGGTTCTCCCATCACAGGGAGCCTCTTCAGGTTCTGAGCGTTCCCATCAGGTATAGCATCCCTTCCTTTCCAAACTCCTACCCATCCTTCAAAACGAAGGACTAATGCCACTTCCTCCTGACTTTGAAGCGCCTACTCAGATTTTGTATCAGTATTCCCTATTCTGTAGCGCTTGTCAACCCCACTTTAATTTTTTTTTTACATCGTGTGTGTGTGTGTGTGCGCGCGCGCATGTACACATAGCACAGCAGTAGATGTCAGAGGACAACTTGTGGAGGTCCTAGGGACTGAGCTGAGTCATCGTACTTGGCAGCAAGCCCCTCCACTGGCTGAGCCATCTCATCGGCCCACCTATCACTTTATTCCTTCAGAGACAAGGTCTAGCTATGCGGTCCACCCTTGACTCAAACTTAAGATGCCCTCCTAAGTGTCGCGATCAGAGGCCCGTGCTGCCATGCCTGGCTCTACCCTTGATGGAGCTGCATCTCAAGGCAGATGAAGCGAGAGGAGAGTGGCCGTCCAGAGGACAAGCCCTGTAAGTCTTCCCGGTCTTCACTGGCCTCAAGAGGTCCCTCCAATATCAGTGCTGGGGGTGCAACCAAGAGAGACCTCTCAGGACACAGAGGATAGTGGAAGAGTTGGCCAATCTGGGAATCAGGTGAAGGTTGGTGAGGGGAGGAGGTAGGGGGTATGGGGGCTTGGCCAGGCTTACCTAGCATGCCTTGTGAATGCCAGGTATACTCATACCAGGTCTTGACACGGTTCTGCACAGACCTGGGGATCTTGTAGAAGTTCATGTACTTCACCGTACTGTCCATGCAGCTGCGGTAGTAGGTCTGGCCTGCTGTGGCGGCTCCCACCACGTCTCTCATCTATAGCAAAGACAACAGTGAGGGGAGGTTAAGGAAGTGCTGGGTCCAAGCTACATAGGACACAGGTCGGGATATGTAACGGTAGATCGGGTACCTATGCTTGTGACTGCGTCAGGGATGGCCACACATAAAGCAGAGACCCTGGAAGTGGGGGGCAAGGCTACAGACTTCTCTGGTCTTCTCAGGTCCCCAGCACAATACTGGGTTGGGATGTCCCACTGGGATAGGCTGATGGGATTATACAGACACTCTCCCCAGGGAGGAACACTGAGCCTCAAATATTATTTCTCAGAGCAGTACCTTTCCAAGTTTGCTTTGAGGACTCGATTTGTTGCCCCTGCCCTGACTAGAACACAAGTCACCCATCACATCAGAGACTCCAGAGGGTTTTCTCACGGGGCACAGCTCAGGTCCTCCACCTTTGAGAAAGTCACGTAGCCACCTGGCTCACGGTACTCCCCAAAGGGACCAACATTCAAACAGTAAGACAGCTCGGGCAATCCTGGGACACAGACATCCTCCTGTCTCAAATGCTGTGGGCTTCTGGCTCAGCCCAAATCTTCCCGGTGCTCAATCCCCAAACCACAACACACAGGGAGGTTTCCAGCTTGGAGGAGGGAGGCCACAGGTGGGTGGATGTGCGACCCCAGTTACCTGTCCAATCATCACAGAGAAAGCGAAGACACCTGTGAAATAATTCAGCAGCTGGAAGACAATTTCGAAGAGCGTCTGGGGGTCGGGCAGTCCTCCAATCGTGATGAGAGTTTTCACAGCCCAGTAGTAGCATCGGATGTAACTAGTAAGAGATGAGAAAAAGGGACCTTGGGCAGTGCAGGAACTGCCCAGCTGCCCTTGCCATCCTATACAGCCACAGGTACAAGAAAATGGCCCCACCTCCAGCAGCGCCTTCAAATGCTATCACGTGTGGCTGAGGCTCTGGCCTGGCCATGCAAGAACATGTCACCCTGAAACGTGGATTTGGAACTGAGGTTCCAGCAGACACCTGGACACAGCTCTAGGCTGACTGCTTCCTGAAGCCAGCAAAGGGGAAGCCAGCAGGAACAAGTAGGTTCCAGGAGACAGCAAGGAAGAGCTGGCAGGGTGACAGACTGGCCCTGGTGACTGGAGTTTCATCAGTTTCCCGTCTTTTTCTTTGCTCTCCCCTGTGGTGTTGGCTCACAGAAAGTAAGAAGGAAAACAAAACCAGGAGATACTGGGGCCCTCACATCTGAAGGGCTAGCTCCTGCAGACCCAACCAGCTGCAAATGGGAAACATTTGAGGGAAAAATGTGTCTAGCTGGGTTCAGAGCCCACTAACACACACGCATACACACACACACACACACACACACACACACACACACACAAAGTCCAGGCCTAGAGCAGTGGTTCTCAACCTTCCTAACGTTGTGACCATTTAATACAGCTCCTCATGTTATAGCGACCCCCAACCATAAAATTATTTACCTCGATATATTGTCATTGTAATTTTGCTACTTATGAATCATAATATAATATGCAGGATATCTGATACATGACCCCTGTGAAAGGGTCATTCAACCCCCAAAGGAATCGCAACCCACAGGTTGAGAACCACTGCCCTAGAGCCACCTTCTAGGGTGAACCAGTTTTCACTCCCTCCAGCTGGCCTCATCGTCCACAAAATGGGCACAGGAGGGGATCATTCTTCCCAGGCAACTGTGAGGATGAAGTGAACTGCTAGAGCAGTGACCAGGCCCTAAGTCAGCCATCAAGCCCCACACAGGGCCTGTGCCTGCCAGCACCTGTCATGGGGAACAGAGCAGATGGACCCACGTCTTCCAGACATTTCCTCCTTAGTGGGGACAAGCATCCAACGTGCACTCCTGCTGAGAGGGAGCCCAGGCGGCTGGAGCTGTGGCAGGCTGTGTGTGTGTGTTCGTGCGTACGCGTGTGTGCACGCACACCCATTCTGCCTCAGGCTTCCTGGGAGGTCTTTGGCAGGGCTGCTTGTCACCAGTTGCCTGGACATCTGAGAACAACAAGCCAGTCTGCCCCGACAATATATGTCATACCAGTACTCGTCACCAGAGGGCGCATGAGCAGTCCCGTATCCTGTCCCCACCCCCACCACCATTGCTTCCCTATCAGCCATCTAGACGCCCAACTGTGGAGGAAATTGAGGGTTCATGCACCTAGGTAGTGAACCACAGAAGATGTAAGAGTGGTGACCTCAAAGTCCCCTAAATGTTTCTAGTTGGAGCAATCTCCCACAGACATGGTACATGCTGAGACAGAACACAGTGGACTGCCATTTGGCAGGCACTGGTTTGTCAAGGTTCCTTGCTCCAGCCTCCAGAAGTCCCCCAGGAAGTGACTAATTTTATAGTTATTGTAATCCCAGCCTCCAGCCTCCATCTTTGAAGGCCCTTCCCCACTGTACTCATTGAACCTTGACCCTTCTCCGGGGAGCAGCGTCAAGGTAGCCCTTCAAACCTTGATCTCTCCCCAAGAAAGGTCAGGACCACTCCCACAGGCTATTTAAACTGCTCCCCAGAAAACAAACACGTGGTTTTCCCTCTTCCTCCCCAGTGGTCACGCATGGGCAGCTTTCTGTTTCCCGCCACCTGAGAGCTCAGGTATCTAATTAAACCTGGATATCTTTTAATTTGTACTGATTGGAATTATTTTGCATCGGTGGAGAGGCACGGTTAGGAAATATTCCCAACAGTTATTGCTTGTGCAATTGAAAGTCTTGAAGAATTTTCTGTCGCTGCACTTTGTTCCTGTATCCAGGGTCCCTGGAGGACTTCCCCAGGAAAGCAAGCAGACCTAGATCCCCGGTCCTTGGGAAGAAGGTTCCAGCGATTCCCTGACCTCTCCTTCCTGCTTGTCCCTTCTAGGGCTGCCACTGAGAAGGGGCTTCTTAGATTCGGCCCACAGACTCCTTTGAGAGCTGAAGGAAGGCCAGAAGGCTAGAACAGCAGACATAGTCAGGGAATTTCACTTCCGTTTCCAGGCTGGGGCTGTTAGAATTTCTGACCCCTTTGCTGGCGTGCTGGCTTTTATAGCAGAGGCAGGCACAGCCCTGGCATTCGGGCCTCAGCCAGCCGCTCACACTCGCTGGTTTTGTTTTGTGTTCTGTTGGTCTTCACAAGACTCTGGGGTAGCAGGAAGCCAGGCAACATGGAACATCCTGAGACCCATTTCGGTGGTTTTGTCAACAGTCTGTTTTTCTTTTTCATTTTTTGTTTCTGTTTTTTAAGACAGGGTCTCGTTGGTAGCCCTGCTACTTGGCTACAGATTGAACTCAAGGCCAACCTGGGCAACTTAGAGAGACTGTCTTAGAAACATCTACGTTATTTTCCACACAGAAGGCCTTGGGCTCTATCCCAGAACTTAAAACATCTATACATCATAAGGAAGCCATGAAGCCAGGGGCCAGAGATGCACAGACAATGCCCTGCTGTGGATGTGGGATGCGCGCAGGGTTCGGAAGGTGCAGAGGAAGCAGCCTAGCATGCCACGGTCCAGTCAACAAGCTGTCACTCACGCTTAACCCAGCAATTACACGCAGAAGTGATAATCTTGTCATTGGGGTTAACCAAACACATTACTAAAATTAATTTCACCTCCTTTTATGTTTATAATGTGGCTACGAAAACATTTCAAGTTGTATGTATCAGTCACATCACATCGTAATATTGTATGAGTTTTCAGAGCCTTGCTTGAGGCAGTAGGGAACCAGCTAAGGTTTGCTGTTTGCAGACCATTGTACTGGACACATATGTATGCATAGTGCCACAGGCAACACTTTGCTGATGCTGACTCTGAGAGGAAACCCAGGACTACACGATCTTGTCACAGTTCTTCAGTTCGAAGATGCAGCAATTGCATAGCACACCAGTGAGTTCATTCACTTTTTTTTTTTTCTTTGAGATACTGGAGTTTGAGTCTAGGGCCCCGTGCCTGAGAACTCTCCCACTGAGCTGCATCCTCAACCCAAATTCAACATTTTGTACAAAAATAAATATCATGTTAAACATATGCATGGATTATCCATATACCTCACATTTAGAAACGCTAAAGTCTGGAAAAAGCAGGTCACCCACGGGGAGGTAAAATAACACACTATCACATAGATCCTCGGGAGCCAGGCTGCTTCTGCCAGCAGTCCTCTTTCGTGGGTCCTAACGGGTGTTTCTGTCTTTTTAATATAACGAATGACATTATGAGGAATAGCTTTATCCGTGAGTCCTTGTGTCCTCCCCCCCCCCCGAGTATTTTCTCACACTAAAGCCTGTGTGTTGTATTTGTCAACCCTACTGGACTTGGGGACGCTGAGATCTCTCTAGCATACCTCATGCCCAGACCTTCTCCTGGCACAGTTCCCAGGAGACCTTTGCTTAGGGAGATGATGGGAAAGGAGAACTTGGCCCTACAACCTTGGCCATGAGTGGCTCCTTGGGCACAAGGTTGTCTTGCCAACGCAATGCTTGTGACTGTAGAGGCCCACGGGATGCCCTGGGGGAAGCCTGGCTCACCTGTTCCCCACGCCGTCATAAACCCAGTGAGTTGAACCGATGCCCTGGAAGGCCGATGCCCAGTAGTAAAGACACGAGTTGAGGTGTAAGCTGTACAGCAGGTAGGCAGTGGTCCTGATGACCCTGCAGAGGGAGAGAGTGTGACACAGCCAGGGAGGTGACAGCTTGCCCCGGGGACATGAACTAGAGCTCAGTTTCCCCACAGCCCACCTCCTAGGTTTCCCTGCTGGAGCCTCAGAACCCTGCCAGTCACTCGGGCAGACACCCTCTCTCTCCTCTGCTGCGTCCCTTTAATTCTAAAGTGGAGCTAACTGAGTCAACACACCACTGAGTCAATTCGGGTTTTTCTTTGAGGATGGGGTTGGAATTAAACCCAGGGGGGCATTTGATTGGAGCCTTGTTGGAATGCAGGGCTGGGAAAGCTGAGGGGTCAAAGGGGAAATATGACCTGAGGAGCAGCAGAGAGGAGACCAGTGTGTACAGAGAAATGGCAATGAGCCACGTACTCCTTGAAATAGGAACAACAGACCTTGCTCCCGGGTATGGACTACCTGATTCTGGGCTCTACCTTGATCATCTATGTTGTGCCCACTGTGTTCTTACAATGGTCCCTTCTGTTAGAGCTAGGGTGAGGATTCAGGTCCTTGGACTGACACAGAAATGCTGACTTGTGACTTGAGCCAACCTGTGAGTGGCCTTGACATAGTGGATGGGGGTGGTGGTGGTAAATAAGACATTCCTGGATCTTATCAAACAAACAGAACGAATATTCTTCCAGAGAAGAAGTTGGGCCAAGAAGAGGTCATGAGGCCTGGGTGGGGGCTTGGGTGTGTGTGTGTGTGTGTGTGTGTGTGTGTGTGTAGGAAGGCACACGCACTGGCATGCATATGTGCGCATGCACGCATGGAGAACTCTCACCTGTAAACGTAGGCTTTGCTGAGGATGGCTTCCAAGCGGTTATTAAACTCGAAGAAGGCCATGTACTAGAAGGGAGAGGGAGGTGTCAGAGTAGCCCTGTGCCTGCTGGGTAACCGGTGTTGTCATGGTCCCCCTGTTAGTAATTCTCCCTGCTTACTGTCTTTGGGAAAGAACACCAGTATCATGTAAGGGGAATAGTAAATTTAATTGGGTGGCTAGAAAAGTCCGTTTAGGGGATCCTGAGTGCCCTGAATGGCCATCTGTCCTGACCACATTCACATGGCCGATCCTCCTAGGATCCTGGGTCCAGCCAGTGAGTGTCAGAAAAAAACTACAGAATGACACCGAGTGCTGATAAAAAAAAATGGGTGCCTTGCATTCAAGTCCCTCCTTGGCACGCCCTTCCTCCTGTTACCCTGAGCAAGTCACCCAGCCCTTCCAAGGGCCAATTCCCCCCCCCCCAATGGAGTCCATTATAAAGCAGAAGACCCTTCTTTGAGAAGCTCTGTAGGGATGGAGCTGGAGCTAGATTGCCTACATTCAAATTCAGACTCCACTCCTGCCTAGCTGTGTGACATTGGGCAAGTTCCTTAGCTTCTGTGTGCCCCTTAAGATGGTAAGAACAGCCAGGCGGTGGTGGCGCACACCTTTAATCCCAGCACTGGGAGGTAGAGGTAGGTGGATCTCTGTGAGTTTGAGGACAGACAGCTTGGTCTACAGAGCGAGTTCCAGGATAGGCTTCAAAGCTATACAGAGAAATCCTGTCTCGAAAAACCAAAATAAAATAAAATAAAAATAAATATGCTAAGAACAATATTCAAGTCATGGAATTGAAGAACTAGAATTAGTAAAGTCTTTGGGTCAGAGATGAACAAGAGTTTCCCAGAGTCACCAGCAATTATAACAAGCTTCTTATTCTTACTAAGGCATGCTCGGAGGGCATTCACCGCCCCAACGTCTCCTCTTGGGGACACCTTCCTTTCCCCAAGTGGCAGTGCCCATGCCAAGCACAGAGGAACCAAAGGCCTCGGGGACCGGCCAGTCTTACCTTCAAGCAGCGGGGCAGGCGAAGGAGGGGGTTCACTCCGAGTTTCAAGTAGAGGAAGTCCAAGGGCAGGAGGCAGAGCACGTCCATCTGAAATCCCAATGGGGCACCGCAGGGAATAAGGCACAGAACCTCGGGGGGGAGGGGGGCTGAGGGACATGCCTCTATCTACCAGAGAAGGGTCAGAATGCTCAGGACAGCCTCAGATGAAAGGGCACAAGGCCTCCCACGAGCCCATGCCTGTGTGTATGGCGTCCATCTCCAGTGCAGCTCTGTTACTGACCAAGGTAAGGGACCCTGTGCTGCTGAATTGGAAGTGGAAACACAGACGTAGAAAGGTGTTTTGTGAGGGCCACCCAGCCTGGGCTGTCTCAGGAGGCTTATGGCCCAGTGGGCAATCCCATGGGAGATGGGACTAGCCTCCCTTTATGTGCCAGGAACTACATGGCACAGACCCCCAAATACCCAGGTCCTCAGAGACCCAGCGACTATCATTCCCCAACCCTCCAGGTACACACCTTAAACCGGCGAGACTTCAGATAGTTATTACGCATCTCCTTTTTGTCTGTCTGGAAGAAGACAGTGATGGGGAAATGGTGTTAGATTAAGTTCTGACCAGAGAGAGCCTGGATGCCACCTAGGCACATGCAGCCATGCTGCCCAGAAGGATTTGTGATCGCAGGTGGGTGGCTACCATAGGAACAAGCTGTACTGAAGTCACCAGCCAGCCTCCGATCTCATGGATGGAGGAAGGTGGGGACTCTCAGCTCCTCCCAGGACAACTAGGCTAGCAGGGACTCTCAGCTCCTTCCAGGAAGACTAGCCACTTGATCTGTGAAGAGCTGGCAACTCTCTGATGGGGGCTAGGGAGGAGTTTGGACAACGACTCCCCGATTATTACCAATACTTTCATTTCTGGCATATGCTGTCTCGGAGTATCACGGGCTCCTAGATTTTGGATTCATGTTACACTTTAATTCATGCTGCCCGTTGTTAACAATAGCGTTTGTGGCCTGTGAAGCAGCTATTGACCTAGCATCCCTTACTATGACACCCAACACATATGATACAATGTCCAAGACCTTAACTCTTACATTTTATTTTACCAACTGTTAAGCTACCCCCTTACATGGAACTCAAAAACCCCATACTGCTTAATAAATAGCTTCATAACACTATTGATTTTCTTCTTTTCTTTATCAAATTATTCTTTTTGCTAAATGATCTATTTTTCTTCATGTGTGTGTGTGTGTGTGCAGGTGTGTGCATTGGATTCCCTCTAGCTACCCGATGTGTGTGCTGGAACTAAACTTGGGTCCTCTGGAAGACCAGTAAGTGTCCATGACTGCTGAGCCATCTCTCCAGAGACCTTGATTCATTTTGTTTTGAGACAAAGTCTCCCTCTGTAGACCAAGCTGGCCTCAGACTTACAAAGATCCTCCCTGCCTCTGTCTCCTGGGTGCCGAGATTATAGGTGTGTGCCTGGCTCCCTCATAATTCTTATCAATATAATGAAAGTGGCCAAAACCTTTTCCTAATATGTTTTTGCCTCCTTGTCAGCCCCCTTCTATATGTTAGTGGCCTGACTTCTTCCATTGATGTTTACAATCAGTCACTATCCTTTATCAAAGGAAACTCTAATTCAGAAGAGGCCACTTGGAATCTTTTTGAAAAGAAAGCCCCAGCTTTGCTATACTGTGGACTTTTTTTTTTTTTTAACTTTGCAATGGTGAAGATGGACCCCGGGGCCTCGGGAGCTTGGCAAGTACCGCTGAGCTACACACCCAGCCCTCGGTGTGGAGTTTTAGGAAATGACTTGCTCACAGGGATGCCTGCCTCTCTTTCCTTTCCTTTCTCCTATCCCTTCCCACCATCCCAAGCCGCTATGTTTTTAAGACAGGGTTTTGCCAGGCAGTGGTGGCACAAGCCTTTAATTCCAGCACTTGGGAGGCAGAGGCAGATGGATCTCTGAGCTCAAGGCCAGCCTGGTCTACAGAGTGAGTTCCAGGATAACCAGAGCTACACAGAGATACCCTGTCTCAAACAAACAGACAAACAAACAAAAACAACAAAAAGACAAGTTTTGACTGCACAACCTAGTGTAGCTTCGAACTCAGCTCTACCGGCCTCAACCTCCTGAGTCCTAGGCATGGGTCACACCAGCAGGGTCACAGTCAGGTCTTTGGTTTCCTCTCAGTAAGGGGCCAGCTCAGGCTGTTCCCTATAGCAGCTCATCACTGTGCCCTCAGCAGGAGGCACTCAGCTCCTGAGCCCCGCACTCTGCATGTGACGTCTAGTTTCGTAGCAATACTTGCATCATAGGGAAGCTGTTACCATCCCGTTCATGGATGATGATGCTGAAGCTCAGATAGGACTTCAGCTAGAATATGAAGCAGCTGCACCAGCCCCAGATGCTATTCTCTGGACCATTTCTTTAACTCTATCAGGTGGTCCAGAACGCAGTTCATCCCTGGATGGCATCTAATGTGTAATGTGAACACATGCAAGTGGTCCAGAACCAACACACATAGCCGTGAGCAGCTGCTGCAGGGTTTCCTTGTCATTCTTTCTATCACCTGCCACAGCATCAAAGGTCAGTCCCCCGAAGACCCCGGCCACCCCCTCCCCCGGCCTGTGACTCACAATGATGTCCCCGCCTTTGACGAACTGCAGGCGCATCTGGAACACGGTGATGTCCAGGAGGTAGATGAGATCACACAGGTAATCCATCACCAGCCAGAAGTGGATGTTGTCCGGCCGCTGGTACGGGAAGGCCCACCTCACGGGGATCAGCCAGCAGTTCCAGTTCCAGGCCAGCACCACGAAGAACAGCCACAAGATGTACATGAGATCTGAGGGGCGACAGGGATGGGCTTGAAGGCCAGCAAGACAGGACGCTTCCCCCGGGCTCCTGTATGTGGCTTTCACTCCGTGGAAGATAGACAGACAGATGGGCAGACGGGTAGATGAGTGGATGAGGGGATAGGTGGGCATGGAGGTCACTGATGGGCCCTGAAAGGTCACAGTCTTCTGATGAGGGGGCATGGTGGCGTTATTGGATAACAGACAGCAGAATTTTTTATTATGTCCATTTATTTATGGAGGAGGGGCATAAGGGTACCACAGAGCACTTTGGAGGTCAGAGGTCAACTCTCGGGAGTTGGTTCTTTCCTTTCACCATGTGTGTTCTGGGGATGGAATTTACGTTGTAAGTCCTGCTGGCATATTTACCCACGGAGCTACCTCACCAGCCCATGGACAATTTTTTTTTTTTAAGATTTATTATGTATACAATGTTCTGTCTGCATGAATGCCTATCAGTCAGGAGAGGGTGCCAGATCTTAATACAGATGATTGTGAGCCGCCATGTGGTTGCTGGGAATTGAACTCAGGACCTCTGGGATGAGCAAACAGTGCTCTCAACCACTGAGCCATCTCTCCAGCCCCCCCATGGACAGTTTTTGACAATAAATTTTCTGTCTTAGGAATTCCAGAGCAGTAAATGACACACGGAGAATGGACAGACAGATGGACACAGATGTGGGTAGATACCTGGGCAGACTAGAGATGACTTGGTATCTTAGAAACCCAGTAGACACCAAGGGTTGGGAGTCCTACCCCTGGGTGGCTCCCTGTTTAACTAAGATATTCCTCCCTGGCACCTGCCTTGGTCTTTTCAAAGTCACAAAAAATCACCAGCTGAGAAGGCAAGGGGCTCCAGCGTAAACTGTAAAGTGCGGTGTACAAAGGGTGGATGCTGGGCTGGGGGACTATGGTCTGGACTACAGAGGATCATGGGAATCTACTCCAGAGTAGGATGAACTCCACCTTGCCCCTGCTCTGAGCCCACGTGGCCAGCTTAGAAAGAAGTCTTGGCAAGGTCAAGGTGAGGAATCTAATTGGCTACTTCTCAGGTAGTTCATTCCTTTGTGCCTCAGCTTCTTCATCTGTAAAATGGGTGCGATCTATGTTCCTAGCCCGGGGACTTGTGTCAAAGAATCGGGCAAGGATATGTGGAATCATTTTGGAAAGTGTGAGGAATTGTGACCCCCTCCGAGGGGACTCACTGGTCAGCGGGTCGATGCTCTGGGGGAACTGGTACATCTTCCAGGGATATGTGGAATCATTTTGGAAAGTGTGAGGAAATGTGACCCCCTCCGAGGGGACTCACTGGTCAGCGGGTCGATGCTCTGGGGGAACCGGTACATCTTCCAGGGCCTGTGTTTGAACTTGCAACAGAGCATGTCACAGTAGTGTTCCTCCTCTGCTGCCTCCGCCTCCGCGGGCTTCTGCGCCGGGGTCGGCTCTGGGGCCTTCTTGGCTGGGGCTGTGGGATGACACTAGTGACCATCTGACCCCGCCCTGAGGCTTTGTGAAGGATATGAGGGAAAGGGTCCCACCCACAGAGCTGGAACACGTCCGAACACACAACTCGCTCATAAACTCTGAGTGCAGAAGCCAATACGTTCCTTGGGAGCGAACTCCATGGCTCCCTCTTCCACAGTCCCTGGCAGCTCTTCCTACACCCCGGCCAGGAGGTACTCCTCAAGAGCACACTACGTCTCAGTGCGTGCATGCGTGCGTGCGTGCGTGCGTGCACACACATGTGTGTCGGTCTGTCTATGTCTGTATGTCAGTGGACTCCTTGCTTCCTTTGATGGGCAGGGCGTTTTGTGCCAATGCTTCCATCTTCCTTACTCAGAATGCTGAAGGATTCAACCAACTTGGGGACCTGTGTATTCAGACTTCTCAGAGTAGGACTCAGCTCCATTATCTGCCTGAGATTGAGCCTCTCGTGGGTCTGTGATGCTGCACCTTGGCCCTTAGGGGTCCAACATGGCTGTGTTTCTAGTGTTAAGAGTGTGAAGTCGGTCTCTGATAATCTGGCTTGGGCATTTGAGTCCCAGTGTACAACCCTTGTCAGAAAAACCTAGAAAATATCCCTGACAAAAAGCTTGTAGTATAGGGGCACACACCTTTAATCCCAGTGCTTGGGAGGCAGATGCAGGTGAATCTCAGTGAGTTCAAGACCAGCTTGGTCTATAAAGTGAGTTAGAGGCCAGCCAGGGCTACACAGTGAGATTCTATTTAAAAAAGAAAAAGAAAAACATGTTTGAGTTCATTCTTGTAAATTTTCTTTCTGTCTTTGTTTCTGTGTCTGACAGTATCTCACTATATAGTTCAGGCTAGCCCCAAACTTGTGATCCTCCAGCCTCAGACTCCCAAGTGCTAGGGATTCCAGACATTTATCACCTTGTTGGACAACTCCTTAAAGGAAGGAGACGTTAGACTAGCACGCTGGCTCACACCTGTAACTCCAGCATGTAGGAGGGTTGCCATGTGTTCTCAGTCAACCTGGGACTACTGGGTGAGTTCCAGGCCAGCTGGTCTACAGGATGAGTTCCAGGACAGCCAGGCCGAGAGAAGAGAGAGAGAGAGAGAGAGAGAGAGAGAGAGAGAGAGAGAGAGAGAGAGACTGTTCCCAGAGCAGTTGTGCTATGGCTGAGAGCCAGCCTGAGCCTGAGATAGATATCCTAGCCCCCTCCCCTATGGGAGAAGGAGACAGAAGAGTCTATAAGCCACTGGCTGTGGGAAGACCAAGTTCACTTTTGACTTTCTTCCTCTCCTGAGTACACATCTAAGCCCCAAATCCAGAGTTTGGGGTTCTGGGCTTTTCTCATACCCCAACCATTTGCTTTTGCCACTCTCCCCATGAGTAGGTGTCGGGGTTCTTCGGGCACCCCACCCTCCTTGGCCCACGGCCACCTCCACCCCCACTCACAGGGCTTGGGGCTCTCCTCATCGGAGGTGACGTCGGGGTCAATGAGCTTCTCCTTCACCTTCTCCGTGCGCTCCTTGAACAGCTTCACCAGCTCCTGGAGCCGGTCGTTGATGATGGCACTGTTCTGGCTGGCTGTGGAGGCCGCACGGTCCTGACCACTGTGGGAGCATGGCCGAGGATGAACACCAAGCAGGAAGGGTGCCCAGGACCCCAGGCCTATGCTGAGTAATGTCTATGCCTCCACTTCTAGCAGAGCCCAAGGGAGGCCGCTCCAGCCATTTTTTTTCTGACAATACCAGACACATTTCACTCCCTTAGCTTCTGCAGTAGCTGAGATTATAGGCCTGTGCCACCATGTGTGGCTGAAGTTTTCTCTCTCTCTAGTCTTGACCAGAACTTCTTATAAATTGCACAAAGATAGCAGAATCACTGACACTTGGGTCCCTAAATGATTGCATGCAACAAACCCTTCCACTGACCTGAAAGGCACAGATAGATCTGTGGCTATAACATATGAAGAATTCTGTCTTTCTAGCCGCTGGATCATCGGGACCTGTTTATTCCAACAGAGTAGTCTACACAGCTAATGCGTGGCTCTCCATATTGACCCCCACTTACTCAGCCTCCTGTGGGGTGGTGGGGTCTGACCAGGCAACCACTGGGGACTCAGCGGGTGACAGTGCCTTGAGCTCTTCAGCTTCATCGTCCTGAGAAGGTAGCTTCTTCCTGTAGGGACCCAGACAGGTATACACCCTTCAGAGAAGGCCGGCTAATGGAAGTAAATGACAGGCTTCGAGCTGGTTCTTGGGAGGAGAGAGGGCCTGATCTTGGGACCTCGGTCTGCACACCTCTCAGTGGCCTGGCCCAAAGTGAACAGCATGGACTTAAGAGTCCGACCTTGACACAGTACTTAAATGCTAAAGTGCCTCCTTCTCTTCTTCCCTAAGCAGCACTGAATCTACCCAGTGACATAAACAGGTGCTATCTATCCCTTAGCTAAGTCTCTGCCTAAGTGTCCGTCTGTCCTTCTGCCTCCTGTTTCTGATCTGAAGCTTCCCCAACCCCACCCTCATATTATACCACCCTTCAGCTGTGAGGCAAAGCCGAGGAGTTCATTCTCCAGAACACAATGTGACCTTGAACAAGTCCCCCTCCTTCTTATTGCTAGGCTCCTAACTAAAGAATGAAGCTAAGTTCTGTGGGGGAGGCCCTGTCATTCAGGAAGACCACAGAGGACTACATTTGGAGCCACTAGTATCTTGTCTGATTAAATCTGCTGTGGGCAGCGAGGCCCTTGAAACTATTTGACACTGGCACCTTAGGGTTAATTCTCTTGACTTTTCCACCCTCAAGAGTGGGGATGAATTGCTTTATGGAGGAACTAAAAAACCTGAGAAAGATGGAAATTTATTAACATTACCAAAAAAAAAAAAATTCCCAACCTCAGAGAAAGAGCTGCTTAGGGTGGAGTAAAGTGAGTTAATACAGAAACACATAGGTGGTACCTGGAGGATGCAGGTCAGGTCAACAGTTAGGAATTATTTCTGTGTGTCTATGTATCTCTGTGTGTGCCTGTCTGCTGTGTGTGTGTGTGTGTGTGTGTGTGTGTGTTTCTCTCGGTTTCTTTCCCATTTTTTAACAGGGTCCTTTCATGTGTCCTGGGCTGTTCTCAAACTTGTGATCCTCCTGCCTCAGCCTCCTGAGTGCTGAGATTAGAGGCACATGCCATCAGTACATGGCTTAAAAGCAAACATGAGGTAATAAACATAGAAGAGAAAAATGGCCATTTCCCAAAGACTCATATTAGCATATAAACACAAAACACCCAGTGTGAACACATGGAACCCAGAGTCTGGGGACATAGAGAGGCATGCTAGTGCACTAACATAGATAGGCGTGTTAGCACATGAAGGCAATGTATTAGCTTGTCGAGGGAGGGGTCAGAACAGCAGGGAACAAGACGAGGGCTTAGGACCTAAACGTGAGTGTTCCCCATGAGAATAACACGACAATACATGTAGATGGGCCCACATAAAAAGGTCCTTTGGCAAACAAAAATAAAAGAGGTTAGGAGAGGTGTGAGGCAGGAAGCTTGTGAATTCAAGCACGCCTGGGCTCATGGGATAGAATGCAGCTACAAAGTTTGCCCAGCTGTGAGGATGGGGGTCCATGTGCTAAACTCAGTGACACCAGGATCAGCTAGGGGACCATAGGATGGTCTGGCTGTGTGCTTTAGCCATGACACTGTGATAACACAGTCAAGTGGTTCAGTTCAAAAAGAAGGCCCTGGGTGCTGGTGGATGAGGCGGTTCGGTGGGACAAGGTGCTTGCCGCGCAAAACTGGAGACTGAAGGTCAACCCCCAGTATCTCGCAAAGGTAGAAAGAGAAAATCCATGCCACAAAGTTGTCTTCTGACCCCCGCATGCACGCCATGGCACATGCA
The DNA here is from genome assembly GCF_018167655.1 of Microtus oregoni. Classification (NCBI taxonomy): domain Eukaryota; kingdom Metazoa; phylum Chordata; class Mammalia; order Rodentia; family Cricetidae; genus Microtus; species Microtus oregoni. Next base: position 56,353,381 of record NW_024543063.1, on the reverse strand, counting down.
CACACTAAATAAATAGATGTGTTTTTAAATTGTTCAGAGATGCTGGGAGTGTGAGCTCTTGACTAGTGTGCGAGGTCCTGAGCTTGGAAAAGAAAAAATTAAGAGGAAAAATAAACAAGGCCTAGCACTCTGCCGATTATAATCATATGTGTTCTTTAGGAAGCAATACTCTGAATGTAGAATAAAACAAAATAAAAGGGGGTAGGAGTTAGCTGTCACATTTAGTGTATATGAAAATGTTTGCCTTCTTCGGCAGCATCTCCCTGTTCCGCAGCTGAGGGTATATGGACTAGGACTCTTGAGAACTTCTCCGGACCACCGGCAGAGGAGATCTCAGCCCTGCTGTTTCCCATCATCTATCGGATAGGCTAGCGGCACCACGAGGACCAAAGCCCAAGCAAATCATCACGGCTAACCTGTGGACTGCTGCAGCGGAGCCCGGGACCCTGAGGGTATCAGATTTGGTAGGAGAAGGTGGTCTCTCCGGTGAAGGGACCTTCTCCTCTGGGATGAGGGGGAGACTGTCAGCATCAGCATCCGTGTCCTCTACCTGGAGCTCTGGGTGCTCCTTTGTGCCTGGTACTGGGAAGAGGAAGGAAGGGATAGTCAGAGAGAGAAGTCAGATCCTTGGGGCTATATTTGGAGGGTCTCTGGTGGCTTTGCCTCCCCGCTGAAGTTCCCAGCCAAGCTCCATGCAGCCTGAGACCCTTGCTAATTACTACCACCCCAGCCCCAAACGCAGGAGCTGGAAATCCAGCCTCAATCTCTCTCTTAACTTCCCAGTGTGGCAAGCAACAGCGACCTGGGGAGGCTGGGACTAAGTGTCACACAGACAAGCCCATCTGTTCCTATCTCAAGGTAGGAGAAACTACGTCTTCCATGTGTGTAGAGAGGGCAGGAACCAAGGCCTTAGATTCTTGAAGGGTCTCCAATTCAGAGGTATTGCTGTCTTAGTCACGTGTTTATCTGGGAATCAGCTTTAGAGGGTATTAGTGTCTATACCAGAGGCCCCCGGAGTCACCTGTTGTCTACTTAAACCTCTGAAAAGCCAGGGCCTTCTTTCTCAGGATCAGGTACTTCCTGGGGAGTCTTCATGTGGCACCTTGGGGACCTAGAGGACACTGGAGGCCTGACTATACCCAGTAGGGAGCCTTACAGGCAGCAGGACACAAGCCTGCTCCCCAGCAAGGCAGGAAAGGTACTCCGAAATCACTGTCCCTGGGATGCTTCTGCTCACGGCCACCATGGAAAGTCCAGTGTGTAGTGGGTGTTTGTTTTGCTAAGTCATATGTTTCCCCCGGAGGAGGACAAGCAAGATTGGCAAAGTTCTCAACACTGAGGCAGACTATGTCACGTGCTAGAATTCAGCAGTTCTCAACCTGTGGGCCTCGACCCCTAACAGGGGTTATGTATTAGATATTTGCATTAAGATTCTTAAACCAGGCCATGGTGGCACACACCTTTAATCCCAGCACTCGGGAGGCAGAGGCTGGTGAACCCCTGTGAGTTCGAGACCAGCCTGGTCTACAAGAGCTAGTTCCAGGATAGGCCCCCAATGCTACAGAGAAACCCTGTCTTGAAAAACAAAAAACAAAACAAAACAAAAACCCAACCAAACAAACAAAAAAGGATCCCTAGCAATAACAAAATTACAGTTATGAAGTAGCAATAGAGTAAATTTATGGTTGGGGCACTGTGCTAAAGGGTTCCATTAGAAAGGTTGACAACCACTGTGCTAGATTGGCAAGAGGTCCTCCAGGCTCAGGAGGAGAGGAGAGGTCTCATCCACTGCCCACTAGTCACCATGGGAACACAAGAGGAATGACAGCAAAACTTAGACCTCAGGGTCCCAACGCTGCCCCCATGGCCTCAGCTCCAGGCCCAGCATGTACATACGGTCTGCTCCATTCTCAGCAAGTATGACTCAGGGAGCCAGGTAGGGAATGCCCTCTACCCCTGCCTGCCCTAGGCAAGACTCCCCACTGCCACACCCCCAACAGGGGGAGGAAGCAATCAGCTGGTAGAGGGCAGTTCAGGTGAGACAGGTTTATATTAGATTGACCTACACTAAGAATATTAGAAAGAGAAAGACTTCCAGAATAGTGAGAGAATGTTTACTGTTAAGCACTTACAATGCATTCCCTCCATTTCCCTTTCTCTTGGGAAGTTTTTAAAAATTACATTTATTAAGCCAGGCTTGGCAGCACACACCTTTAATCCCAGCATTTGGGAGGCAGAGGCAGGTGGATCTCTGAGTTCAAGACCAGCCTGGATTATAGAGTTCCAGGACAGCCAGGGCTATACAGAAAAATCCTGTCTTGAAAAAAATTACATTTATTTATTACATGTGGTGTGTAAGCACTTGCCATTGTGTGTGTGTGTGTGTGTGTGTGTGTGTGTGTGTGTGTGCAAGTCACAGGACAACTTGTAGGAATTAATTCTCCCCTTCCATTCTGGGGATTGATCACCAGGCTTGGCAACATGCACCTGACCTACTGAAGCATCTTGCTGGCCAGCGTGCCTTCCTTCCCTTCCCCTCCCTCCATCCCTCTTTTCCTTTCCCTCCCTCCCTCCCTTCCTTCCTTCCTTCCTTCCTTCCTGGGTTTCATTGTGTAGCCCATGTTGACCTTGAATTTCCAACCTTCTTGCCTCAGTTTCTCCAGTGCTGGTTTACAGGTGTGTCCTAGAACTCGCTTTGTAGACCAAGCTGGCCTTGAACTCACAGAGATCTATCTGCCTCTGCCTTCGAGTGCTGGGATGAAAAGCATGTACCACTATTGCTGGGCTTCCATTATTGTTTTTTAAATTTAAGTATTTACATATTTACATCTATTCCCTTCCTCCACCGCCCACTGAAATGGGGTCTTGCTGGGGTTTGAGCTGACTATGGGGTCTGGGCTCAACCAATGGCCTCACCCCAGAGAGTCAGGGGTCATAGGTTCTCAGCAGTCAGGCAGGGCCTGTAAGCTTCCCCATCTGTTCTGTGTTGTTACTCAGTTTCCATCTTGTCCCTCAGGGAACTGTGGGACAGGAAAGCTCAGAACCCTGCTTCAGTGCAGACCAGACCCAGCTCAGAAGCCCTTAGCATGACTAACCAACTGCCAGCTTTGTTTTGAGGGAAGGTCTTGCTGTGTAGCCCAGGCTAGCCTGAACTCCCAAGTGCTGGGATTGATTGCGGCAGGCACCACCACACCCAGACCAGGGTCAACACCCTTGCTACGCTCTGCTGTTCAATCCTGGTCCCTGGGCACCCCTAGATGCCCTCGCTGCACCCCTGGGAGTATTTCCCAGTCGGAGTCCCCAGATCTAGGGATGACTTAGATGGTTCCAGACGCCCAGACCAGAAAAGGGGAGGCAGAGAAGGAGACCGTGACACCTTTGTCCTCACTCTCCCACCAAGGTCAATGCTCTCGTGGCCTTGACACAGAGGAAGCCCCTCTGGGCTCCAAGCCTTCAGCAGGCTCTACATCTCATGAGAAGATCACAGCTCCATTTTCTTTCATGTATTTGTGGTTATTCCTACTGATGCTTTGTTTCTGTTTCTGAGTTGTTGTGGGGGTTTTGGTGTATGGGGGGGGGGGTATTGTTTTTGTTTTGAGGTTAGAGTCTTGGTTTCTTGCTTCAGTGTTCCTGAGGCCTGGGCTAGGCCTAGCTTCCTATTTGGCTTTACCAATCAACTGGACAGAGCCCAGACTTAGCTGAGAGTTTCCAGTCCAGTCGGGAGTTTCCTCCGCCAGATTAGCCTGTGGGCATGTCTAAAAAGTATATTCTTGATTGCTAATTTAAAAGGGAGAAAGTGGTGTGCCTTTCCTGCTCCAGGTTCCTGCCTCGAGAGCCTGTGCCGGTTTCTTTCAGGCATGGACCTAGAAGTATAAACTGAAATAAACCCTAGTTGCTTTTGTTCAACATTGTATCACTGCAACACAGAAGCAAACTGTTGACACCTGTCTAGGGCAAGCCACGCCAGTTGTCCATTTGACTAGCCATCCAAAGCTTTCCTGTTTACGTACAATTAGATAAAAACAATAAGAAAGTCCAGAAAAGAGGCAGAAGTTAGGGGTTCTGTGGAGCAGCAGACAGAACCTGGTTGTCACTGTGCCCACATGATTCAGGAAGAACAGACAAGGACAGCCAGGCCCTTTCGTATGGAGTATCCTGTTCCTGCTACCTGCTCTGATCTTGGAGACAGCCTGGCCCAGTGTCAGCACAAATGTCTGTCACATCAAAGGGAGAGTGGGCAGACTGGCTTGCACCAAGGCAGAAGGGGACAGAGGTTACCTCAGGGCACCTGTAGTTCCCAAGTACCTTATCTTTCATTAGTCAGTTAGCAGTAGCAGCCCAGGGACTAGTTTGGACAGGCCCTCAATCTGCACTGAATCCTGAGAACCCCTTCTCCCGGCCTGCCCGCACCCACCTGCTTCTCCTGCCTGCACCTGCCTGCTTCCACTGTCCCTGAAATAGATACCAATGACCCTCAGAAAGCCGAGCAGACTCTCAGTCAGGCAAGTCTAGCTATGATGGACCTCACATCACCCCACCATCTGATTTCCCTCCTTCCATAGCCTCTGTTCCCTCCTTTAAAAACGTTTTTATTTAGCCCGGCGGTGGTGGCGCACGCCTTTAATCCCAGCACTCAGGAGGCGGAGGCAGGTGGATCTCTGTGAGTTCAAAGCCAGCCTGGTCTACAAGAGCTAGTTTCAGGACAAGCACCAAAACTACACAGAAACCTTATCTTGAAAAAAAATATTTATAATTCCTGAGGATTTCATACAATGTATTTTAATTATATTCACTCCCAAATCCTCCCAGGCCTACTCCACCTTCATGTCCTTTTTATTTTTTAAAATAACCTATCAACTCCAATTTGTGCTCCTCATGTAAACTTCTGGGTAGGAGGCCATCCATGGGGGCATGGTTAACCTACTAGAAGCCATAGCCTTAAAGAAAACTGACTCCCACTCCCACGGACGCTATTAACTGTCCAAAGAACTTTAATTAAGGATGGGAGTGACCCCCTACCCCTTCTACCAGCGTTCTTCCCAAGTTTCATGGTCTAAAGAGCTGACTTGGGGGGGTGGGGAGTGTGAGACAGGGTTTCTTGTAGACTAGGCTGGCCTCGAACTCACTGAGATCTGCCTGCCTCTGCCTCACAAGTGCTGGGATTAAAGGTGTGTGCCACCACCATCCAGCTAGGATTTATTTATTTATTTTTTTAAACCAGAGTGGGGATAACTGCCTGTATAAAATGATGATGTGCAGAAAGGGTATGTAGTCAAAGAACGAAATCACCAACTGTGACCCTGTAGGCATATGGAAAGAAAAGGACTAACCCTTAAGTCACTGCAAAGTGGGAGGGAGGTATTTAGAAGAAAGAGAACTCCATGAGCTCAAAGCAAGTTCCTGCAGCATGCCACATAGGCGGAAAGGCAGCCCAAGCCATGCAGAAACCCCACTGTGCCATGCCCCAAGCATGCTGGGGCAAGGTCACACTACCCAGGCGACGGATGGAGCTCCTGGTCTCCTTGGCGAAGTTGGAGTTGGACAAGGTTGTCCTCCGGGAAACGAGAACAGGAATACGGGTGATTGTGGGACGATAGCTGGGCACATTGGGGAGGTGCTCGGCTGGGTTTGGGGGGCCAGGCCTGGGTCCCTCCTGGCCAGGTGGCTGGTCCTGGACCAAGTGATTCAGTTCCATATTCAGGCCTGGTTTAGCCATGGTACTGGGTCCAGAAGGTGGCAGGCAGAGGCGTGACCCTGGAGACTAAAATCAGGAGCTGAGTTGAGGAAGATAGTGAGGGTAAGGCTCCTCCCAAGTACTGACATAGACTGACCTAACACCTGCCCGCTTGCATCAGCCCTGTTCAGGTCTGAAGCATCACTTTCTTTCCCAACGCTCAACCTTAAAAGCATCACCAAGGGACACAGATGGTCCACCCAGGAGCTCCAAGGCTCTTCCTAGAGCCATGGGTCTGCTTATCAACCATAATAGTATTTCCCCGTGTCAGATTCAAAAGATAACAGACTCAGAATCTGGAGCAGAAAGACTTGGAACTTCAGAAACCAGGCTCCAATGTGCTGAGCTCGGGACAATTTCCTCTTTAAAGAAACCCTGCAACCGGACTGGAGAGATGGCTCAGAGGTTGAAGAGCATTGCTTGCTCTTCCAAAGGTCCTGAGTTCAATTCCCAGCAACCACATGGTGGCTCACAAGCATCTATAATGGGGTCTGGTGCCCTATTTTGGCCTGCAGGCATACAGACAGAATATGGTATACATAATAAATAAATAAATAAATATTTAAAAAAAATAAACCCTGCAACCAATTCATCTTTCTTCGAGCCAGAAACAGACACAGCACTAGGACCCTGGGGCTAGAATCCCTAGAAGAGGCTTACGTGGTCCTGATGCCCAGCCTTGCTTCAGCTATCCGAGAAGAGGGATTCAAAGCTACTGCCTCAAATGGTAACATGAGGACAGTCACCAGACAGTGAGGCAGACAGCAGGCAGATCCTGGCTCCGCGGGGCTTGGTAGGACCTGGATTCTATGTTTCTAAGCAGTTTCTAGAGGACACTGAGGTGTCAGCTTGAGTAGGGGTGAGCACTCCTGTCCCAGACTGCCTGAGGAAGGGAATGGAGCCAGCATGCTGTCTGTTCTAGCCGTCACATCTCTGTGGAAGTCTAGGGTCTAGCCTGAACATCATAGGTTCCTAGAGATGAGTGTTGATGTCCATAGAGAAGACTTTTGAGTGGCAGGCTGCATTGCCATTCAGCCTGGGTAGGAGGTCCTAGCCCTGCTCCACTCTGACAGAGCTACCCGGGTTGCACAGCAAGGAGGAGCCGGAAGCCGATATAGTCTGTGCCTTCACTTTTCTACAGTGGGACACACCACACCTTAGTTTTGCTATCAGTAAAATAATCTACCAGCCTCACCGGGCAACTCTAGGACCAGAAGCTTGAAGGTCAGAACGTGGGGGAATGCCGCCCTGCAGGCCACAGTGTCATCTGCCCAGGGTCAATGGTCCAGCCTCCTCCTTAGCACCCAATCCCTGGGGTTACCAGGTATGGTGGTTTGAATGAAAATAGTCCCCCCAAGGCACTATTAGGTGTGGCCTTGTTGAAGGAAGTGTGCCACAGGGGTGGGAATGGGGGGGGTGGGCTTTGAGTTTTCAAATGCTCAAGCCAGGTCCAGGGTCTCTCTTCTTTCCTGCTGTCTGCAATGCAGATATAGAACTCTCGGCTACCTTTCCAACATGGTGTCTGCCTGTGTGCAGCTATGCTTCCCCCCACCCCCATCCCTGCCCCATGACAATAATAGACTAAACTTCTGAATCTATAAACCAGCCCCAATTAAATGCTTTCCTTTATAAGAGTTGCTGTAGTCATGGTGTCTCTTCACTGACGAGGACACCAGGCCTGGGATTGTGATGGCAAAGACCACAGTAAAGAGCGGGGTATAGATGGAGCTCCCCACCCAGGACATACTCAGAAGCATGGGGTGTAGCCACAGAGATGGGACATGGTCGTGCCATTTACAGACTCTGCTCCTTCACCCCCAGTCTCCCTGCACAGGTTATGGTACAATTTTTCCTGGGAGGAGGTTGCAGGAGGGGCTGGCCGGGCAAGACTCCCCAACACTCTGGGCAGCATTTCCCCGGTACCTTTGAAAGACATCTTCTAGTTGAAACCATGTGGCCCCAAAATACAGAGGAGGGTCTTTGCCTAGGACAGAATGGAAGTGCCCCAGGCAGGAAGGAGATGGACGGTATGGAAGAGAGCCCCACCCCAGGCTGCTGCCAGTCAGAAAATCTCCTGGGGCATCTCTATACAAAGTCACTCCTACCAGTTGAGCTTGTGGCCTCCTCCTCCTTCACCTCCTCTTCCACTTCCTCCGCCTCCTCCTCCTCTGGCAACTCCTTCAGAGACATATAGAGAGGAGAGTGGGTACCTCATTGGACGCCTCCCAACTCCTACCCCACCCCCTACCAATGGGGGCAGCTCATCTCCTGGGCCATCCGAGGAGGTGTCTTACCACCTAAAGAGGGAAGTATGCATTGAAGCTCAAGACCCTAAACCCAGGAATTATCTCATATGCTGAGGGGATCCCCATGAGACCCTGCTCAAGGGGACATAGCTACCCAAGCAACCCCCCATCCCACCCAGAATCTTTACTCCAGGACCACACCTCCCCCACCCCGTACATCCAATCTTAGCCTTCTCTGTCCTGTGGACAGCTCACCAGCAAACCCCATCATTAATGGCCCCAGGTTCCCTGGGTCTCTCTACCTGCAGCGATGTTATCTGTGGCTGTGTCCTGCCTAGGTGGCACTGGTCCACATCAGCCTGTACTGCCAAACAGCTATCCAGCAGGACACTGTGACCCAAGAGACAGAGGAAAGAGACAGTGTTAGTGAAGGTCGTCATTTCCAAACCCTGCTGGGGGCCAACCAGAAACAGGGGACATAGAGACGGAAGAGACTAGATCACATCCACACGGATAGACTACTGTCTGAGACAAGGGACTGCAGTAAAGGCTACAGTTACACAAGGAAAGAGGACTTCCCCCATGGACGTTCAAGGAAGCATCTCTGGGGTGAACCCCGGGTTTTCCCAAGTCTGAAGGAAACCTTGGTGGCTGCAGGCAAGGAAACCTATGTAAGAAAAACAAGGGCTGGTGTGTAGCTCAGTGGTAGAGCACTTGCCCAACCTGTGAAAAACCCTGGGTTCCATCCCCAGTATGGGGTTGGGTGGACAGAAGTGAAGTGACCTAACCAGTATCACAAACCTTAACCCAAGGCCCTTGTTGTTTTTTCCCTGTGAGTTCCGTGTCAACAGCACAGTGCTGGAGGCTCCGTGACATCACTGGCCCAGCTGGCAAGTATATACAAGTAACAGGGTCGGAGCTGGTGGAGGCCCTGGGTGGGGCAGGGAGGAGACTGTGGCCAACAGAAGGGCTCTCATCTGTGTGAATGGGGCTCCCACTCTGTTTGGAATGAGGGGTCAGGGGTATCAGATCTCATTCTCCAGAGGAATCTGAACCAGGTTTTTCAGGTAGAATGTCTTGACATTGGATGCTACGTTAGCATGTGTCTACCCAGTGCTCAAGAGGTCAAGGCAGGAGGATAAGAAGTTCAAAACCAGCTTTGGTTATATAGCAGGTTTGAGGCTGAGCTACATAGAAATCAATCTCAAACACCCCAACACACACACACACACACACACACACACCACACACACTTGTATGTTTGAAAATGCAGTCTGTGTTGCTCAGGCTAGCCTAGAATTTGCCATGTATTGCAGGCTGGTCTACAACTTGTGATTTTCCTGGTACTGGGATTCCACGCATGTACTTCCAAGCCCAGATTCTTATGTGACTTTTGTAGTTAGAACTAAGTCCTGCCTCCCATCAGATCCCTGCCCCCAGGGGTTTATTAGCAGATGTTCCAAGGTGTCATCTCTGTCCAAAGGGCCATTTCTCAGTTCTCCCAGGGTGGGTAAGCCGGGGCTGAGAGACAGAATATAGTAAAGTCTATATGAAGTCTCCTGCCAAGGATTTTGAATGAGCGTGTATTCACATGGCCATGGCAGCTTCCGTGAGCTGTGTGCCAGGCATGTGCCAAGCTCTCTACAACATTGTCATCTCCCTGCCAGGGTTGTGGTGAGATTATTCCATCTTAGAAAGCCCAGATTCAGAGAGGCCTACAGACAGCCTGTGGTCACACAGTCTTCGCAGGGTGAATCCAGGTACAGGTACGGCTCCGCTGCCTGCTGCCATCCTGAATGTCTACCCTGTCTCGTTGACCATGTCCTAGTACATTATCCTTCATGCATCTCTTCACCCCTAAAAATATGTTAAGATTACTTCCTGGTGGCTTTGTGTGAAGAACAATGTTAATTCATATCTCGCAAGTTCTTCTTTGGGTCTGTTTTTTTTTTTAAAAAAAAGAAATTGGAAGTTTCTTAGGACAGAGAGCTTGCCTAATATCCATGAGGCCTTAGGTTCTGTCAAAGTAATATTCCAATATTCTCTTGGTCTCCTAACAGATCTTGGTGTTATGTCTCCCACCACAAGCAGAAGTTGGTCTCAAGCAGATGGGCCTTCTAGAACAGTCGCCGGGCTTATCTATAGCACTCAGCACCAGTCAGAGGCCTCCTTGTCCAGATCCTCCCAGCATCAGGTGTCTGTGGCCTGGGGCAAGTCACCCTGCCTGGAACCCCAGGTGCCATCTTCTATTCCTGTGTCAAAAAGACAGGGCCCTGTGTGGACTGTCTGAGGTCATAGGATCAGGGAACCTGATAAGAATAAGCCATAAGAATGCTAGATGCTATCTCAGGATTCTTCTGGATTCTTCTCTCCAAACACAGTGAGATGCTGGCTTTGTCTGCGGTTCACTTTGGAGGAACCAAGCCCAACCTTACACTTCCTTGGAAGGGCAGCCAAGAACACAATTCCCAAGCTCAATGTTCCTGTCTGTGAAGTGGGCTCAGTAACGGACCTGGCTTTCCCCCTGTCTCCACACAATCTAGCAGCTCTTATTATCTGTTTGCATCCTTTCAGCTAATCCCAGGGGCAGCCTGGGCAGCAGGTTAGGCCATTGTACACACGCTTTGATAAACAACCTCGGCTAGCAAAGCGGTTTGCTAGCACAACAGTGGCCCTGTCCCCATTACCAAGGGGCTGCAGAGGGGTCCATGTACCAAGGCCATGTTGCTCTACTCAACCCTATGCTCACCTCTTGTCCAGCCTGGAAGCAGTAGCCCCTCAATGTCTAGAAAGTTCCCAAATCCCAGGGATCTCTGCCCAGAAGAGCAGAGGTGGGCTGAGGTAGGCCTCCAGCAGGCCCCTGGATTAAGTAATAAGACATAGTAGCCATGCCAGCATCTAAGTTTAGCCGCCTACTCCTCCCCCACCCTACACAGGCCATGCCCCCCAAGTTCAGGTCTGTAGATCACCTTCGACATGTTCCTCCTCTGAAATCCCAGCTCAGAAGGAGGAGAGGACAAGAGCCCAAAGACAGGAACAGCCACCTACTTGGTTCTCTCGGGTTCTGCTGGTAGGGGAGGCCATGCTGCAGTGGGTCAGCCTGGGGCTGTGACAATGACACCAAGCCTGGGACTGGAGCATATGAGGGGAGCTGCGAAGAGCTCTGGGTCAGCCGAGACAACAGCTTCTATGATGCTGTGCCTGATTCAGCATGGAGCCACGGGTCCTTCCTGCCTCTAGCCACACCAATGGGCTGGCAGGGAACTGCAGGAACGCTCCAGAGAGGGCAGGTGGGGACCATGGGCCAAGGTTGCTAGGAAAAGCAGAGCTATTGCCTGCAGAGACAGGGTTGCTAGGTGACCATCTGTGTTACCAGGGCCTTCACGTCATCAGTAACCTGTGTCTCTGCGAAGCTGGCCAAGGGCATCCTTCCCCAGACAGTAACAACCCAGGCCAGCCTGTCCTCAGATTCACACCTTCTATGTGTGTACCTAGGATCCCTGACTGTCATCACAGAGCCCCAAAGCTCTCTGAGTTTAAAACTGTGGGTGACCACTTATGTGGATGTATGTGTGCCTGGGGTACCTGCACTGAGTAGACACATGCAAACATGTACACAAGTACCTTTTATGCACACATGAGAGCCGGTGCGATAACACATGTGTGTAAACACATATGTGAGTGTGTGTAGCCAGTGTGTGTTATACACATATGCATGCATGCTCATGTCACTATGCCTGAAGACACACATATACATTGGTGTGGGCCTATGTGGCCACTGGCCTTTGGAGGTGTTCAGTTCAAGAACAGGGATATGTGCCAGAATTTTCAGGCACACTGGGTCAGTGGGGGAGTAACTCCGAGCCAGCACTGTGTGTGTGTGTGTGTGTGTGTGTGTGTGTGTGTGTGTGTGTGTAAAATGCAGAGCACACACTGTATGCACTAAGGAAGAGGCAACATCTGGCCCTCCCACCTGGCTCTGTTGTGAGGGGCAGAGGTAGAGGGCTGTTTTCCCAAAAGAAAGACTTTCATAATGCTAGGGACAGGATGGAACATTTATTTATTTGTTTGTTTGTTTATTTATTTATCTATCTTTCTATCTGTTTATTTCTTTGTGTGTTTGTTTTCAACACAGGGTTCCTCTGTGTAGCAGCCCCAGCTGTCCTGGAACTAGCTTTGTAGACCAGGCTCGAACTCACAGAGATCTGCCTGCCTCTGCCTCTCGAGTGCTGGGATTAAAGGAGCGTGCAGCCACACCTGGCTCAGAAAGTTTTACTCAGGCTGGAGAGATGGCTTAGAAGTTAAGAGCACTGACTGCTCTTCCAGAGGTCCTGAGTTCAATTCCCAGCAACATGGAGCCCAACATGGTGGCTCACAGCCATCTATAATGAGATCTGGTGCCCTCTTCTGGCATGCAAACATACATGGAAGGAATGTTGTATACATACTAAATAAATAAATCTTTAAAAAACAAAAAAAACAAGTTTTACTCTTAAAAAATTGTTTGCGGGTGCATGTATACAATATTTGCGCACATATCTAAGCATGTTCTTGTATGTGTACACACAGGCTTGTGGGATGTGGAGGCCTGAGGTCTTCCCCCATCACTTTCCATTGTATGCATTGAGACTCTCAGCTGATCGAGAACTTTCGCTAACCAGCCTGGCTAACCAGCTAGCTCTGGGAATCTCACTTCCACCTTTCAAGGGTTAAATTACCGGCAGGCCACAACATCACTTGGCATTTCTGTGGGCTCTGGAGATAGAGCTGAGCTGTCTCCACAGTCCCTAGATAGCTTTTGTGAGGCGATGAGCTCCCTCATCATTGGAGGTAGGCAAGAGGAAAGTGTGGTTCCCCGGCACGGTTGGGAAGACAAAATGTAACCTGAGCGAGATTGACTTGAGAGCTGATGCTAGCTCATAGGGTTCTACATACATCTTATGTGGTTTTCATGGTTAGCTGTTTCTTAACTGTGGATGAAATAGCCCTTAGTGGGGACAAGAACATTAGCCATCAATGGGCCCTTGCTCCAGACAGACCCCACTGATCCCATTGGCTACCATCCCTGTGGTCCCTTTGCCAGGGCTACTCTCAGCCTTCTACAGCTGTGGGGGTGGGCACTGGAGAGGGAAGTCACTTGCCAGCTAGCCTTGTTGACAGGCATGGTACTGTTTCTGGAGCAGAGCTATTCTCTGAACACTTGTGGTGTTGCTGGGCCGCAAACACTGGCCAGAGCAGACAAGCCAGGGATAACAGGTCTGGGACAGCATTGGGACTGTGGGTAGCATGACAGAGGAACAAGGCAAGGGGTTAGAGTCAGGGACAAATAGGCTTCCTTGGTCCATAGCAACTGCTTCCCTGCTCCCCTGCCTGTCCCTCTCTCTCCTGCTCACAAATCTTCAATGCTCCCTGTGACATTTGAGAAACCGGATTCAAGGCTGTCATATCCTGCTCCAGAGACAGCCCGCTTTGAACACTGACTGTGCGCTCTTCTCACCCCACGTCCCTTCACTGGGGGAGTCCTTCAGACCCTGCGCATTGACCCTCTCTGGTCCTGTGCTTGGCCGGGGCTCTCTCTTCATACTTTCCCTGCTTCGCCCCAGCCCACAGCTCCCCGCTCTGCCAACTCTTACACGCAGTCTCTCTCCAGCTCCGAATAGGTCAGGGATCTGCCTTTCATTTTTTAATCTTTATTCAAAATGCACTGTGTGGACTTCAATGCCACCTCAGTGTGGATGTGAGAATCAAGCATTACGGGGCAGCAGAGCAGAATCTAAGGTAGCTGTAGACACTATCGGAGGCCACCTCAGGATCACTGGTATGAGTGTGTGTGTGTGTGTGTGTGTATGTGTGCATGCGTGTGTGTGTGTATACATGCATACATGGGGAGACAACCTTGGCTTTGCTGTTAAAAGAGAAGTACATGTGTTCAGTCATGCATCTATACCTGCATTAATTCTACATTTTTTTTTCATGCCTACTGTGTACCAGGCATCTGGGATACGGTAGTGAAAACAACCGGTTCAAGTTTCAGATTTCACAGGGATGCATCTGTGTGAGTTGGAGGGGGCAATATTGGGCTGAGGTCTCATTTTGAGCACAGTGGGGACCTCGGCTTTCCCAGTCCTCTGGCCAATGCCCAACAATGCTCAGCACAGAACAAAGGCAGAAAGCATCCCACCCCAGGACCCCCTAATCCCACCACTGGCCCAGCCCAGGACAAGTAACTCACACAGGCTCCTCTTCCTCCCCATCCTCCTCCTCTTCCTCCTCATCCTCTTCTCTTTCCTCTTGAATCTGAGGCAACTCCCTAGGTCAGGGCCAGAGATAAGAGATGATCCCTCCAGGGCCTCTCCAGTCCCCCTCACCCCATCTCGCGTGTGTGTTCTGGGACTTGCTGCAGCTCCACCTGAGATTCCTCAACAGTAGTCCCAAGCTCTTTCAAGCTACAGCTTGTCTACACTGTTCTGATGGCGACTTGAGGACAGCTCTGAGCTTCAGTGAGCCTCAGTTTCCCCTTATGTATTTCTCAGCAGTGAATGAATGCAGGTCAGGAGCTTGAATTGTTCATCATAACAGCCCCTCATTTTTTAAATGCTTCCCTGACATGAAATCCATCATTTTGCCTTCCTACCAATGCCTCAACGTGGGATCAAAAGTCATAGGGCCACTGTCTTCCAAACTGAACTTCCAACGCTATGAGCTAAAATGGGCCTTCTTTCTGTGTAAGTTGGTGACCTTGAGTATCTGGTTAAAATAGTAATATGATCAACACACAACCTAAATGTTACCAGTGGAGTGTCAGGACACAGTCTAAAAATGGAGCCGTGTGAGAGGAATTGCGGGTGCTTGTGAGAAAACCCCAGGAAAACAAGACAAAGGTCTTGTGATCTCAGTTTCTTGAAAAACATGAAACTGGTTTTGGGATGGGCCTCCCAGGTGGAGTGGTCAGGAGCAAGTTCACTCCAGCTCACTCATCACAGCCGGCTATTGTCACTTGTTCTGGTCTCTATAGAAACCGTGTTTTTGCCACGTGCAGCTGACCCTTGTGATTGCACATTTTGCTCATGTGATGCTTCTTCATTCTCAGAGTATCGGTCATCTGATGCGCTGAATAAAGTGGGCTATTGCATAAGACTTTAGTCTGCCTCATTTTTAGGCTCTGTTCTCCGAGGTTCATGCCTTCAACTAGAGCGGTCACCAGTGGAAGGCAAGTAAAAGCTGGGCTGGGGGGGAGGGGTGCACAGCTTTAATCCCAGCACTTGGGAAGCAGAGGCAGACAGATCTCTGTGAATTTAAGGCCAGCCTGTTCTACATAGTGAGCTCCAGGCTAGCCAAGACTACACAATGAGACCTTGTATAAAAACAAACAAACAAACAAAGAAACAAACTATGGTCTAGCCATAGAATGGAATATGATACAACTATGAAAACAAAGAGGATGATTTCCATCTAATGAGTTATGGGAAACTTCAAGTATATCATTTCCCAAACATAACAACGGGCAGGTAAGTGTGCAATGATATGCCATTTTTGTTGGGGAAAAAAAAAGAGAGGGGGATTGTCCTGATTGGTCTTAATTGTCAACTTGACACAGCCTGGAGTCAACTGACAGGATGACTGAATTGGAGAACTCAGCTGAAGAACTGCCTTGATCACTATGTCTGTGGGAGACTGTCTTGATTATTGATCTACGTAGGCAGGTTCAGCCCACTGTGGGTAGTACCATTCTTTCGGCAAGTGGCCCTGAGCTTTGTAAAAAGCTAGCTGAACATAAGCCCAGCCCACAAACAACACTCCTCCACGGCTTCTGCTTCAAGTTCCTGCCCGACTTCCCTCAACGATGGACTCTCTGACCTGCAAGCACAAGCAGAAATAAACCCTCTCCTCTCCTATGCTACTTCTGAGCAGACTGTTTCATCACAGCAACAGTGTCAAAGTAGAACAGGGGTGCCATGAGTATCTGTCCCCAATCTACCTCTGAAATGAGGCCTGGTAGCCCTGTACGCAGGGACTGAGGGCAGGTGCTGAGAATGGGGAGGTAGGTATGGTCCTGCACCAGGCCCTTTATGCCTTTAGGGTTCTACACTGTATGCGTGGTACCTTCTCAAGCACTGGGTGCCTTTTACGGGACTTCTATGTTTTCCTACCTGGGCATCTCCACCATGGCCTCGCTTTCTTCTTCATAAGCCAGAGCTTCCTCTGTCTCCTGCTGGCTGACACTGTCTTCCTGGTGACAGGCATTGTCCTCCTGCTGGCTGACACTGTCTTCCTGCTGGCTGGCACTGTCTTCCTGGTGACAGGCATTGTCCTCCTGCTGGCTGGCACTGTCCTCCTGCTGGCTGGCACTGCTCTCCAGCTGGCTGGCACTGTCTTCCTGCTGACAGGCACTGCTCTCCTGCTGGCTGGCACTGTCTTCCTGGTAACAGGCACTGTCCTCCTGCTGACAGGCACTGCCCTCCTGCTGGCTGGCACTGTCTTCCTCCTGGATGTCCTCCCAGCAGGGATCCACCTCCTCCAGGATAAGATCATGCTCTACCTGTTCCGCCGGGAGGATGCTGACTGCAGGGGATAAAGAGGAGCCATTTCTGGGCTAAGGAGGGTAGCTTGTGCCACTGAGTCCTGGGGGTCCATCCTGGGAGCCCCACCCCAGGGGCCTTGGCTCCCTAGCTGGCTGTGTTATTAACAGGATCATAAGCAGCCAGCTCAATGCCCCAGGGACAGCCTCAGACAACACAGCCACTCATCCAACCTCTTCTCATGACTCCCTGCCTTTCCCTCTAGGGACTGAGCTCTGGGTACAGCTGACCATGCTTTTTTCCTATCAGGGCTTTCCTTCTTAGAGGGTTGACCAGAGCAGAAAGAATGTTTTAGTCACAACGTCACAGCTGATGTCAATGGAGCCAGACACTTTACCACCTGCAGGGGCTGGATTGCCCCAAGGGCTGCAGACAAAGCCTGCTCCTTGCCTATTTCCTGGGTGCCGTCTCTTGGTGACAGCATGTCTGTGAGCTCAGCACCTGCTTCCGGGAACCTTATCCCTCCATCTAGGCTTAGAATCTCCACTCTCCGAGACAACGCGATGTTTTCATGGAGACATGGAAAACAATTATGGATGCCTGTGACTTTAACACTTCTCCATGGATTCAGATCCCTGACTTGAAAACAGTGTGGGCCATTAGGCAGTAGGTTCAGACAGCTGGGTGTGGTGGTTCACACCTGTAATCCCAGCACTGGAGAGACAGAGGCAAGAGGATTTCTATAGGGAAGATTGAGAATGGTGAGCTCTAGGCCACCCTGGGCTACACAGGGAGACGCCATCCCAAAAAACAAAGAAGTGGGCTCAGGACATCTCACAGGAAACCCGACTCACCCTAGTTGAGGAGGGAAGGGGACACTTCCTGCACACCAGCTTTTTCTCAAAAGTTTCAGGGGTCGGTGGCCCTCAAGTCAAGCCTGAATTAGTAATGGTGACTGTCTTGGTTTTTGGACTTAGGATCTTGCTATGCAGCCCAGGTTGACCTCAAACCCCAGGCAGTAAAGGCCCCTGTGAGCACCTCCCAGTACCGGGTGCCCCACTGGGTACTGTCCCCAGTGTCAACATCCTTGTTTCCTTCCTTATGAACTCTTTTTAGATGCTGGGAGCATAGTCAGAGGGTGTTGGCCCCTCATGGGCATTTCCTCTCTTCATCGCTGCAGCCGGCCTACAAGGGGCCTTAGAATGAGCCTGTTTGCAGCCAAATATGCCACAGCCAACCAAAAAAGGCAAGGACGAGGTGTAGCCGGCACATATGGTGGCGGGGTGGGAGGCTGGCAGGCCTCTGGGAGAAGTGGCTGCCTGCAGCGCTGTGGCTTCTCTCTGTATCAGGAAGTAGTTTACCCTTTGTTCCCCACAGTCCACCCAGGAGCCCAGTGCTGGTCCAGCCCCGTTTAACTTTCACCCCTGGAGTCTCTCCTGGCCAGACTCCAAGTCTGCAACCTGTCTGGCCCCAGGGCCACTGCGTGAGATCCCGACCCCAGTCAGCGGCAGCCAGTTGCTCCACTGAGATAGGAGCTCCTGTTTCCAGGGAGTCTGGGGACATAGGTTCGCAGCAGGCAAGACACTCTGGCCTCAGGGCTCCTGAAAGCCTGGGCCTGTGTTTCATATCTTCTCTAGCAGGCGTACTCAGGATGCCCCTTTCCTCTAGTCCAGGCTATCTCTCCCACTTACTCTGCTCTGAAGCATAGGCCGTCCCTCATCACACACATCTCTGAGGGTATGGTCCCAGGCATTGTCATCACCAAAGCCGCATGGGGAGGCAGGAGCCCCTTGAAAAGGCAGATTCCCAGGATGCCCCTCCCCCAATGATGAGGTCTGGAGGCAGGACAGCCTTCATAATTGAGCCTGGTCATGCGAGGTATAGTCCTGCTTTGAGTATATCTCCCGCCTGCGATAGTTGTTCATTCCCAGGGTAATCTTTGTGAGGTCAGTGCCTGCTCAACCACCTCCAGTGGCTCTGCATTGCCTAGAGCCCAGTCCCTGCAGGTTAGTTAAACTTCGAGTTTGGACTTCATCATCAAGGGCTTGAGATCCCAGTTGGCTGATGTGCCCAGCCCTTACCCTCGCCTCCAGGCGTTTCCCACTTTACTCTCTCGGCAAGACTTCCCTTCCTCAGTGCCACCCCAAGGCATTAGGGGTCTCAAACTCAAATCAGATCATGGACATGAATGAAGGGACAAATGCCAGCTGCCTGCAGGTGACAGCTTTTGTTCAGACCTTTCTCATGAACACAATGTAGGCCATCACAGCCAGACTGCCCCACTTCTAACAGAAGCCGGGCCCTGCTGTGGAAGCTGATTTTTAAATCTTTCTTATTTATTCATCTATCTATCTATCTATCTATCTATCTATCTATCTATCTATCTATCTATTGAGGCAGGGTTTCTCTGTATAGCCCTAGGTGTGCTGGAACTCACTTTGTAGACCAGGCTGGCCTCTGATTTAGAGATCTGCCTGCCTCTGCTTCCCAAGTGCTGAAATTAAAGGCATGTGCCACCACTGCCCAGCATGAAAACTGATTCTTTTTTTAAAGGCTGACAATTCTGTTTGAAAATCAATCTAAATAGAGACATCTAGGGGCCACTAGGACCTCAGAGTCCCTGGCCAGTTCCTCTATCCTATAACCCCAGGAAATGTCTATTCAACTTACCTCTCTGTGATACCTAAGTACTATAGGGTTATGGGGTATATTTGCAGCTCCAACCATCAGGAGGCTGAGGCAGGAGGATAGAGAGTTGATGGCCAGCCTGGAATGTACAGCAAGAACCTGTCTTTTTTTTTTTTTTTTTTTTTTTTTTTTTTGGTTTTTCGAGACAGGGTTTCTCTGTGGCTTTGGAGCCTGTCCTGGAACTAGCTCTGTAGACCAGGCTGGTCTCGAACTCACAGAGATCCGCCTACCTCTGCCTCCCGAGTGCTGGGATTAAAGGCGTGCGCCACCATCGCCCGGCAAGAACCTGTCTTAAAAAAAATAAAACCCTGGGTTGGAGAGATGGTTCAGCGGTTAAGAGCACTAACTGCTCTTCCAGAGGATCTGGGTTCAATTCCCAGCACCCACATGACAACTCACAACTATCTGTAACTTAAGTTACAGGAGACCTGGCACCTTCATGCAATAAAGAAATAAATACCCAAAGGCTTCTTTCAGACTTGTCCTAAGAATGTCATGCAGTCACAGATTTGAGGTGCAAAGTCACACTCTTTAATGTCAATTACAATATCACCATTGGGGGTGGTCCCTGAACTAGGGCAGACCTTAGGAGAACCACTTGTAGGGAAACTAGGTCCTGCGGCAGTGTGGATGGTGCCAGGTGCCCTGGTGTGAGCATGCTTAGACATTGAACATTGAGACCTTAATGGGGCCCTGTATAGACTCCCATCAGGAAGTCCTCCTCGCCCTTGCTCTGGTCAGGATGCTGCCTCCTGGCCAAGAGTCCCCAAAAGAAAGCTTTGGGGTTTTACATAATGGTTCTGCTTTCCTCGGTCCTGCCTGGGGTTCATTAATCAAGAAGGGTGGAGATTAGCAGTCACTGCCCCCTAAAAGGTCTTCTCTTGAGGCATCCTTCTGTCCTTCATCCATCCATCCGTTTGTCCATGGGCTCCCCAGGTCCCCTTTTCCCTTGTTTCAGAGGCCTCCAGCTGCTGTCACCCCTGAAACAAAGGAGGTGACAGAAATGTGGGCACCCAAGTGAACAGACAGAGCATGGATGGATAGATGGACAGAGATATGAGTGGCCAAGCAGAGGATGGATGGGTGGAAGGGTGGGTGGATGGATGAGTGGGTGGATGAAGGCATGGATGGATGTGTGGATGGATGGATGGGGATATGAGAGGCCAAGCAGAGAATGGATGGGTAGAAGGGTGGGTGGATGGATGGATGGATGGAGGATGAATGGTTATCTGAGGCGTGGTCAAGCAGAGAATGGATGGATGGATGGATGGATGGATGAATGGATGGATATCTAAGGAGTGGTCAAGCACAGGATGGATGGATGCATGAATGTCTATCTGCCATCTGCAGTATATTACCTACTTTAAGTAGTGCTGCCCCCTTTCTGTCCCTGCCTGACCTCAATCTTCTGCCTTCCAGTAATGCTACCACATACCTTCCAACTCATCACAGGGGAGGGAATCCTGATTCAAAGGCTATGGAGTCCCTAGAATCTGTTTCCCAATAACATCCCATCCCTCCCCCACTTTCCCAACTCTGCTCAGCCAACCCCAGCTTCCAGAGTCTGGTCTCCATTCTGGGTGATTGCCAGCAGGAAAGGGTGTGGACTTGGCTTTGCAGTTGTTTTCCTGATAGAGGCCGGAAGCCAAAGAGGAAACGCTGTAGCCTCCAACTCTGTCACTGCTCTCCAGAGACGCTGAGTGGGAGGGGGCTCTCTGAACTCCAGGTTAGGAGACCCTAAATGTGCCTCACACTCAGACCTGAGTATATCAGGTGGCTCTCCCGGAAGTGAACATGGGGCCCTTGAGTGGGATACTTACTGGTCTGCACATCACATGTCTCAGGGCAGCCAGGTTCCTACAGGGGGAGAAAAGAGAAGATTGCAATGGCTGTCTCACCTGCCTCTGGAGCTCCTGTCACCACGGCATATTGGCTGCCCGCTGATCGGGTTCCTTCTCCCTCCAGGACCACAGCCTGCTCCCAGCTTTTGCTCAGGCCGGAATGCCTTCTCCTCTGCTCACTCTATGAGAAGGCCATCCTCTCCTTCCAGCACCTGGAAATCTTCTCCCTATTGTACCTGTGTCCCCTGCTGCCGTGGTCCCCAGAGTCCTTTGTCACTACAGCATCTTCATTAGCTAATGGTTCCCACACCACAGCCCCTTTGAGCTTGGAAATCTCCAAAGCCAGTGCTCTCTGCCCTTTGGAGACAGCATGATGACAGGCATGAGCACAAGGCTGGCTTTCAGTACCTTCTGCTCAGCCTCCCTCAGCACAGCACAGAACTGGGTGTGGACCCAGGGTGTCTGGCTCTTGTGCACCTCCCATCACACAGAGAAGAAAATCCCCGCTAGGCCTAGTGCCAACAACGAGGGAAGAACATGGTACCCTGGCTCTGTGACACAGGGAGGGTGCCCAGAAACAACCGCAGCAAGCTGCCTCTCAGAGATGCTGGGTAGGACCCGTCCAGGCCAGTCACTGCGCTCTGACTTACTTTCAAAGCTCTTTCCTTTCTTTCCTCCACAAGGTTGGGTGATAACAGAATTGTTTACCCACTTCTCGGGGATCAAGTAAGGTTCCCAGAGTAACTAGGACCAATGTCACATGGCCACTTCCCAGTTCTAGGTGCTTCTATGGAGAGGTGAGTCATTCCCCAGAAAGGAAAATCAGGCCCTAGTCTCTTGATGAAGAAAAGGAAGAGGTGACCAAGGCCCCACTTCCCCAGCTCTAAGCTGCCAGGAATACTCATGGAGGCTGTGGGTTTCCTGGGTATGTCACCTCTTCCTGGGTCATTCCAGGTCTCTGAATCTTTGTACATTCTTGGGGGTCACTTCCACTAGCCAGCCTACCTTGATGCTCCAAGAGATGATCTCTGGGCTCCTCTACCCCCGTAGAAGACCCTAAACTGTGAGCTCCTCACAGGTAGACCTGTTGCTAGAGTTCCTGAGCAAATGTGTGCACACAGACAGGCTTCAAGACTGAGTCGCCGCTGATGGCTCCCTTCTTGCTGTGTCCCCATCCCCAGGGTCAACCATCCGACCCTTTTCTGAGCTTCCAAGACCCCCTCCCTCACCACCACCCAGCCAGGGTCTTTTCTGCCTGACTGCCCACTCACCTGCTCTGTAGCCTTCCCGTGCAGCAGGGGCTGCGGCAGGGCCATCTCCAGCCTGTGTAACAGCCACTCCATCAGCCTGAGGTGGAGACATGCGCTGAATCCAGAGGAGAATTCTCAGGGTGGGGGATTAGGGCAGAGCAAGCCTGCCAGGAGGCAGGTCATGTCGGAAACCAGCCC
Organism: Microtus oregoni; assembly: GCF_018167655.1. NCBI lineage: Eukaryota > Metazoa > Chordata > Mammalia > Rodentia > Cricetidae > Microtus > Microtus oregoni. The sequence continues at coordinate 56,330,905 of NW_024543063.1, read as the reverse complement.
CAGGTCTCTAACCCTGAAGGCCCCTTTTCCTTCCCCATCCTTCCCAGACAGCCCTGGTAGGGAACTCAGCTCAGCTCAGCTCTATTTCCAGTCTCGCACAAAAGCCAGGGGATGGGCATCAGGCAGCACCCACCCAGATTTCAAATGCATGTGGCCTTTAGTGCATACATTTTACTCCTGCCAACTAAATACGTGTGAACAAGGTTTTTGATGGCAGGGAAAATGTGAAAAAATTCTAAGTGTTCATGTGTGGTTAAAGAAATGAAGTTCTGCGTAGTTTTTTTTGTTTTTGTTTTTGTTTTTTTTTTTTTTTTGCAGCGATTGAAGGAATGAAGTAGAACTGGAGTATAAGATCACCTCTGAAGGACTTCTTCAAAAAGTTTGGGGTGTGTGTGTCTCTATGTGTGTGTGTGATATATGCATATGAACAGGTGTGTATGTCTGTGCACAGGTACAGAGCCCAGAGAACGGTGGCAGGCACCCTCCTCTATCATCCTCTGCCTTGTTCCTTTGAGGCATAGCCTCTCCCTAAACCTGAGATAGCATCTGTCCATTAGCTGAACCAAGGTTTCTCCACAAACCTGAGGCAGATTTTCTGCCTAAACCTAGAGCTCAAGTCTTTTCAGCTAGGGTAGCAGCCAGCAAACAATCCCCGTCTCCATCCTTTGCCTCAGTGTTGGGTTTACAGTCCAGCACAGGACCATGCTCCCTTTCACATGGATACTGGGATCCGAATTCTGTCTCTCATGCTCGCAAAAGAACCATTCTTAATCACCGAGCCAATTCTCCAGACTCTGGGGGACTTATTTGTTTTAAGTGGGAAAAAAAGGAAGCTGTAAAAGAATACATGCAAGCCGGGCGGTGGTGGCGCACGCCTTTAATCCCAGCACTCGGGAGGCGGAGGCAGGCGGATCTCTCTGAGTTCGAGGCCAGCCTGGTCTACAAGAGCTAGTTCCAGGACAGGAACCAAAAGCTACGGAGAAACCCTGTCTCGAAAAATCCAAAAAAAAAAAAAAAAAGAATACATGCAATTCGCTTTTGATACAGGTGTGTGTGTGTGTGTTGCTTGTTTGGAGACAAGAACTGGCTATGGAGTTCAAGTTGGCCTTAAACATATGATCCTCCTGCCTCAGCTTCTTGAGACTGCAGGTGTGCACTTGGTATATGTTTAAAGGAACAGTACACTCCCCAGCCTGGCTGATGGAGGACCATGCTGATGAGGTTTGCCCGGGGAGTGGGGGGGGGAGTCTGAGTTCTCTCCCAAGCGGATATTCTAACTTTCTAGTTCAGCGAACTAGTACTGAGCCTGCTCCCTGTGGGAGGTGTGGCCTTCAGGGGGCTCACCTGACAGGGTCCCCAGGTGGTGGCAGGGAAGAGGCTTGGAAACCAGGCTGGGGCTCTGCAGCTGGCTTCTCCTTGGGCTCCAGGGTTCCAGGATTGGGCTGGAAGGGACTCTCTGTGGGCTCTGTCTCCATCGGGAGTTCTGGAGGATCTGAGTGGTAACAGAACCAGCACTAAGACCCCATAGCAGGATTTCATCCATCCCTCCTGGATATAAAGGGCCAGATTGGAAACTTGCCATGGCTGGGTGAAGAGCCCCTTGGAGACCACCCTAACACCAAACAGTACAGGAAGGGGAAGGAACATAGCCGAGCTTGTGAAGTTCAGCTGACTGTAGCTGCTTGAGTCCCAGATCTAAGGTGAGGTTCTAGTATTAGCAAGGACTGAACTGTCCCTTTGCCTGGTTGAGCACTAAGGTTCCCCTGAGACCACACACACACACACACACACACACACACACACACACACACACGAGTCTCAGCTCAGTCTCAGGTTCCTCTGGAACCTAGCCTGTGACCACTTAGGAAGCCCCTCCCAGTTCCTTCTCTGTACCTGGGTCCAAGACAGCAGCCTCAGGTTCAGGTTCAGGTTCAGCTCTCCAGGCCTGGAGGACAGAGAGGTGAGTCATGATCGAAGCCATCCCTGCACATACCCCACCTTGACCAGTTGTGCCCTGGCCCCATGGGCTCGCATGCATATGCATGTGTGCATACACACGTGCCTGGTGCTGGTGGTGGGACTATGACAGCTGATCTCCTTCGTTAACTTGATTCAGGATCTAGGAGACACACCTCTGGGCAGGTCTCTGATGTGGGAGTAATTTCTTATTAATAAAGAAACTGCCTAGACCCATTTGATAGGCCAACCCTTAGGTAGGCGGAATAAACAGAACGGAATGCTGGGAGAAAGAAGCTGAGTCAGGGAGTCGCCATGATTCTCCCACTCCAGACAGACGCAGGTTAAGATCATTCCTGGTAAGCCAGCTCGTGGGCTACACAGATTAATAGAAATGGGTTAGATCAATATGTAAAAGCTAGCCAATAAGAAACTGAAACTAATGGGTCAGGCAGTGTTTAAAAGAATACAGTTTCTGTATAATTATTTCGGGTAAAGCTAGCCATGCGGGCGGCCGCGTGCCAGGGACGCAGCCCTGCCGCTCGTAACACAACAGAGTGGCGCCCGACGTGATGGACTAAATCCACTTAAAAACCTGAGAAGGCTTAAAAATAAGGGAGAGAGACTTTAACACAGATTTTTGCTCTTTGTTGGTGGCGTGCTGTAGAGAGATTTCCTGATTCGGCAACAGCAGCAGAAAAAAAAGCTGCGTCATTTTAAAATGCGGCTTCTTGGGACTGTGCCGCCAGTGCAAACTCTGGCTTTAAAGCATTTCAATGGATTTTATGGGACTGGATGTTTGTGTTCCCGCTTGGGATCGGAAGGAGAATGCTCTCAGCGCTCCCCGCCTGCACCTGGGCAGATGGCAGAATCAGGCTTAGGCAGGCGGAAGAGCATGGTGGAAGAGACGTGTTTTCAGACTGCTCAGTGCTCTGCGTGTCAGATTTGGTTGTAACTTGGATAAAAAGAGTTTCTGTGCTGCATGCTCAGTCTCAAAATTAAACTGCTGAGTGCGGCTCCAATGAGGACTTGCTGTGTGCCTGGAACTGTGCACAGCTCAGGGGCACCAAATGGATCTGAGGCAGGAGCGGCTGCTCCTTGCTGAACTGTGCTGGTTGGCAGGAACTACCGTAATTACCATAATAACAGCACAGTTAAGGTTTAGACTGGGCAGGACACAGGTGGTACCGTATTACCTGTACACGGTGCAACTTAAGTTTTTAAGAAGTGCTTAACATTTTAAGAAATGCTCCTGGATAGTAAAAATATTACAGATTCACAATAAAACAGATTCAGACATAACAGACCTCAGTGGATCACACTGTTGGATGAATGTACATAGGCTTGAGAGAGAGAAGAAAAAAAAATAGAGAATAAAGTTAATGGTTTAAAAAAAAAAGGTAAAGTCTTTAAAGAGACAGAATACAGATAGTTAAGAGATTAAAAGAAATAAAGAAAAATAAGCCACGTAAAAATGGAAAATTCACAGAGAGTCTGGATTATGTACATTGTGTTTTCTTTAAAATTTTTGACTATGAAGGAGCTAAGTACAGAGAGACATTTCATTCTATGGGCTGCCAAATGGAACCAAAACGGATATCATGAGGGTATGACTTCAGAATTTGGGTCTAAGGATATGATGCTTTGGAAAGGGTCTTCTTTTGTTTTCACAGAGGACCAGACCCTGTGGATTGCATCTATCCCGATATGGTATGATAGACCACGCCCTCCTAAAAGGTTGTTGTGAACATCTTCAGAAAATTGCTTCGCTCAACTGCCAACTGAGATGAAACTAGCACACAGGTTATACCATGAAAGACCTAATTAACGACGCCCCCATTCAGCAGGAAGCAGTTTGGAGAGAAAAAACTGCGCCCATGTTTCCAAAATATTGTTTATAAATGTTCTTTTACATTTAAAGGGGGATATGATATAGGTATGAATAATTTGCAATGGTATGGATTTTACAGTCAATTTTGTTATATGTATATGTATTTCTGATCTTGATTAAGGTATTGTGATTGTGTAGTTCATTTAAAAATGTAATGTATAATTAAGAAATATAGGTTAATGGTTAATCATCAATAATAGTCAATCTTGTAATCATGTTAGTTAGATTTTCTAGATATATAGAGATACATTTCAGTTAGATAGACATTCTTCATATCTTTCAAAGACTGCAGAATATGGCATTTAATGTTTTAATAACTTAGGACTTTTCATGACAATGAGACATATCTGCTCCTGGTGGCACCAATCTACTTTGAGAGGAAGATGGGCATCGAAGAGGATCCTTATGGAGTTGGATAGCCATTTGGGCAAGAAACTGCTCTTGCCTGGACTGTTGCATAAAATGGACACAGAGAACCCGCAGAGAGAGGACTGCTAAACTTGCCTAAAGGTGAGATGGTCTTTCGGGGTTCATGACTCATGAAAGAGTCTGCGAGACATTCTGCAGGACACAGCAGATAGTGACTGAACTGTCTTTGGAATTTCCTGCTTCGTGGAAATGTCTGCTGGATACTTTGGGCCTGAAGGCTGAAGATGGATGCCCCAAAGGTACAAAAGAACTTTGGGTAACTGTCCAGGCAGCAAGATGTCTCTGTCATTTCTAGAGTTTTCTTATTTCTTGTTTACTTAGGTAGTATTATATCCTTCTGGAGTCTTTGATGGAGTTAAAGAATAAATAGATAGTTATAGTTTTCCTTAGTTATGATAAAAGATAAAATAGATATAAATATTGTAACTGTAATTCTTGCTTGATAACTGTTTTGCTATATGTAATTTTACTATGTTAAAGTTAAAGCCTTTCTTTTTTGTTTAAACAGAAAAAGGGGAAATGATGTGGGAGTAATTTCTTATTAATAAAGAAACTGCCTAGACCCATTTGATAGGCCAACCCTTAGGTAGGCGGAATAAACAGAACGGAATGCTGGGAGAAAGAAGCTGAGTCAGGGAGTCGCCATGATTCTCCCACTCCAGACAGACGCAGGTTAAGATCATTCCTGGTAAGCCAGCTCGTGGGCTACACAGATTAATAGAAATGGGTTAGATCAATATGTAAAAGCTAGCCAATAAGAAACTGAAACTAATGGGTCAGGCAGTGTTTAAAAGAATACAGTTTCTGTATAATTATTTCGGGTAAAGCTAGCCATGCGGGCGGCCGCGTGCCAGGGACGCAGCCCTGCCGCTCGTAACACAACAGGTCTCTTAGGGAGTTTCCAAAGAGGCTTAAGTGAACAGAGAAGACCCACTCTGAATGTGGGTGGCACCATGCCATGGGTTGGGGTGCCAGACTCAACAAAAAAGGTTTAAGAGAGAGACAGACAGACAGAGACAGACAGATCCACTAGCAATCACTTCTGCCTGCTGTCTGACTGTAGATGTAATATGACCACCCGTGTGCTTCCCCACCATGGCAGACGGTACCCACTTTAAACCATGAGCTAACATAAACTCTTTAAGCATCTTTTGTCAGGAGCTTTGCCTCGTTACTAAGAAAAGAAATGAATACAGCGGCTCTCTCTTGCTCCCAGACATCCCCAGGCCCTAGTCAGTCACTCCTCCCGTGAACGACACTCAAGGAGAAGATCCATGCTCCACTGGATGTTGGGGGTTGCCAGGGCCTGCTGGAGTGTTCAGCTCCCCGGGCCCCAACCCTCCCTACTGGTCAGCTGCCCACCCCCAACTCATCACTTACCTCAGAGGATTTAGGGGGCTGAGGCAGCACTTTCTCCAGGTTCTGTTCAAGCCACCTGAGCAGCCACAGGCTGGGTCTGCAGAAGGGTCAGAGGTCAGAAAATGGAGTAGCCTGAAATGAGCTACCTTACTGCCCACTGGGCCTAGGCCTGGCCAGCCGTCTACAGCGGGAGCAAAGAGCCAGCAGTCTAGGAATGAGTGAGTGAAGGGGTAAATGGAAGGAGGGGTTGGGACAGAAGACATAAGTCTGGGTTTCTTGTGGAAATCACAAAGCGGTTCTTCAGGCTGACACTGGACATGACAGCCTGAAAACTTAAGTGACTAGCGACAGGTACTAATAGAGGACTTTATATAAAGTCCTAGGTTTCTAGCCTTGGGCTTTATTTTTTTTTTTAATTTTTTATTTGGTTTGCTTTTGAGACAGAGTCCAGTTACAAAGCCCCAACTAGGTTCAAATTTATGATTCCCCAATCTCAGCCTCCCCAGTTCTGGAGTTAAAGGTTACAGGTGTGTGCCCTAGTGTCCGGATTGGTTTGTGACTTTATTATTATTATTATTTTTGTTTTTTGAGTCAGGGTTTCTCTGTATATTCTTGGCTGTCCTGGAACTCACTCTGTAGATCAGGCTGGCCTTGAACTCACATCCACCTGCCTCTGCCTCCGGAGTGCAGGGATTAAAGGCATGAACCACCACCACCCATCTGTGACTTTAAACACAGGAGGCTCTGCAGTTACACCAGTCAGAGGTGGCTAAAGTGGACAGAACCCCTCCCAAGCAGGCTCCCCAATGTGTCATTGTCCCCATCTGACCTGACACCCTCACTGATAAGGCAGCTAGCTTCTTTTGAGAGGTCCTAAACTATGAGGCTGAGACAACCAAGTAGCATATTCTGTATTGTGGTCCAAGTCCTGTTTGCAGACACCACATAAGCCCAAACTCCCAGAAGGCTGTGTCCACAGAGCTTATCCACGCCTGTTTCCTTCTCAGAGGTGGCCCAGCGCAGGGTCTCCAGCAAGCAACAGAAAGCACAGGCAGCGTGGTGTTTATACCACCCCATGCTACAGACAGGGGTTAAAAAGAGGGAAGAGGCTAGGCATGGTGGCACACACCTTTTTTTTTTTTTTCTCGAGACAAGGTCTGTCTGTGTAACTCCTGTGGCTGTCCTGGAACTCACTCTGTAGACCAGGCTGGCTTCAAACTCGCAGAGACCCACCTTCCTCTGCCTCCTGAATACTGGAATTAAAGGTGTCCCAGCTCTCGGGAGGCAGAGACAGGCAGATCTCTGTGAGTTTGAGGTCAGCCTGGTCTACAAAGCTAGTTCAAGACCAGCCAAGGTTACACAGAGAAACCCTGTCTCAACCCTCCTCCCCTATGAAAAAGAAGAAGGAGGAAGAGGAGGAGGAGGAGGAGGAGGAGGAGGAAGAGGAGAGAAAGAACATTCTTCAGGTCACACGGGAGGTAACAATAGACCTTGCTTCTGACCCCAAGGCTCTCAGCTCTGCGCACACTGCTTGGCCCACTATAGACAAGAGTGACACTTGCTAACAATGACTTACTCAGTATTGTGAGCCCTGGAAGCTTCGTCTGAACCATCTGCAGACCCTACAGAGTCAGGAAGTAAAGGACAGTGGGGCAGGATGAGAAAAGATTGATCAGTGGGTACAAAGCTGCACTCCAGACAGCATTGTCAGGAGTCCTGGCTGCGCAGGGGGCCGATACAGACAATATCTCAAAATCTACAGAAGGGATCACGTGGGGAACCAAACAGTGCCAGCAGCCATTAAAATGCACGAGGTTGTGTTTTACATCTCAGTTAAAACAATAAATTAACAAATTGAAAACATCCATGAAGCCGATGGAGAAAGAGGAAGGAAGGAAGGAAAAAAAGGGAGAGGAGAGAGAGGGAAAGAGAAGAGAGTGAGAGGAGACGAAGAAAAAAGATGAAGAAGGGGGAGGGGAAGAGGGGAAAAGAGAGAGCAACCATAATTTCATCAAGAGCAAACACTGCCTGAAACCCCACGTCAGCCCGAAGCAGCACTGAAACCGCTCAAATCAGGCCACTCAATGCCAGTGGATGGGCTGCTCCCATGGACCATGCAATTCTCCCTACTCCCTATCCCGGTACCCTCCTAGGGCTCCCACCTTTGGAAGGGCATTCTACCTTTTGGTCTCACCTGATTCCCCGGTGCCACAGGGCCCCGGAATCTGTACTCCAGCCTGCTGAGACAGACAGACATTACAGGGAGTACAAGGAACAGCTTCCCCGGCCCCACAACCCTCTGCTGACCCCTCCTCCACCCGCAGGTCACCGGCCCTTGTACCTGATCTGGGTCTTCCACTCCAGCAATCAGGTTCTTGCTGCTGTAGACAGGCTGTGGAACGACCTTCTCCAGGCCCTTCCAGAACCAGGTCAGCACCCAAGAGCTGGGGCTGCCAAGGGATAGAAACACCACCGCTATCAATTCCCACACCATCTGAGTGGCAGTCCATATATCCCAAAGGACTTGACATAAATCAAGCTACTATCCCCACATGGTGAGTCTTTCAAACCTCGCTTCCTCTCTGGAAAGCACAGGGTACCCTCCAGTCCCTAGCCAAGCAGGTGAGGGAGAATTTCGGAGCCTGCCCTCCAGTTGCTTCAAACAGCCCAGCCTCTCTCCATACCCCAACTAGCTTGCTGCTGCCAGCATCCTCACATCTGGTCCTCTCTCTGGAGGCAGAGGCTGAGGCTAATCTGATCATGTGAGGATCCCGAGTCACTGCCTTTCGTTAGCCCCAGCCCAATATGTGTTTTGTTGAACAATCTGGACTAAAATGGCTAAGCGTCAGGAACGTGGGCTTCACTGGGAAATCGGCAGCTCCAGTTGCCTGAAGTCACCCCAGCACTGAAATCATTCTGGCCCCCCAATATTACTGTGGCCTTCCCTCTCTTGCCCGCCATCCCTATTGTACTCAGAGCACCCCCAGCTTCCATGAAAGCTCCCCCAGTCAGTCCCTGATGCTCTGGGCCTCTATTGAATGGCCAGGGACTCTTGCATGCCAGTGGCTCCCTGAAGGGGCAGTTGGGAGGAGAGAGGGTGATATGGTACCTGTTCACCTTGGCAACAGCCACCTGGGCCTGAGGGGTAGACTGAGAAGGGTCAGTTTCCTGGACCTCTGGCAAAAAAAAAAAAAAAAAAAAAAGAATGTCTCATATTTCAAATGTGGACCCGAGAGAGGCCTATCTTTTCCTTGCTGGGGAGATCAAGTCAGAGGCAGGACAGAAAGAGGCCACAAAGGAATTAGAGCTGAAAAGCACCCAGGAGCCAACTCCAAGGTTTCACGGAGCCTTCACTCCATCGGAGAGCTACTGATAGGCTCTGAGAGGAAACCCCAACCCCCTGCTCAGCCAGCCTGGGTCCCAGCACTCACCTTGAAGGCTAGGACCAGCCTCAGCCACACCTTCCTCTTCCATTGGCTCCTCAGGTGGCTGTGGGGTTCAAACAGGACCTGTAAGTCTTGATGAGGCTGCCTGGTGCAGAAAGCACAGCCTCTGGTTCACCCCAGGGACCTGCAGCCCCCAAAGTTGAATGACTCATTTCAGGATCATCTCTGTAAGTCCTGCTGGCCTCTCCCCTACCCAGGACCCTTCCTTCCTCACACCACAGGGGCTCAGCACCCAGGCTGGGGCCTTATCTCCCAGCCTCATATCCCCCACTCAGTGGCCTGAGAAGAGGGAGGAACCATAGGACAGACTTGGAGAACAGGGGTCAGATGTGCTCCCCCGTCAGGCCTCTTCCTCCCAGTGCCCAAACTTTCCTTCTTGCCACTGCTATTCACCTCCCTCCTGTTCCTGCAGCCTCCTCTACTCCTGCACACCGTGTGCAGCTATAGACAGCCCTGCATGGGCATCCATGCAGACAGCCACAGCTGTATACCCATACCTGAGCCCGGAGGACAGTGGGCAGCAAAGAGACACACTTCTGGGCCTCTGGAAAAGAGTCCCATACTCCATACCTGGTCTCCCAAGAGGCCCATTCCTCTCTAAAGTCACATTTATGTCTATGTACATATAGACATGATCATGCATATCACATTGTTGTGCATATAACGGTGATATGTATGCATGCATACATATACAAAACAAGTGTATCCATACTAACACACTTGTATCTACCTACATGTAGACATGTCAGCAATACAACTATATTCATATACACATATGCATACACACTTGTACATAGACATGTCGGAGTACATACACATTAACACATGCACATGCAGACACATTTGCATGTGTATAAATACAGAAATTTGCATATACACATACATGTATGTGCTCAATCACATAAACAGGCATTTGTACAATTATGGAAGCATGCGTATATACACGTGTATACATATACAAATATACACACATCTGAAATATACACGCGTATACACGTGGCATATAAAATATGTTTGTATACAGGGATGTGCAAATGTAAGAACAGACACGTGCCAGGTGGTGGTGGCACAAGCCTTTAATTCCAGTACTGGGAGGGCAGAGACAGCTGGATATCTGTGAGTTCAAGGCCAGCCTGGTCTACAGAGGGAGTTCCAAGACAGGCTTCAAAGCTACAGAAAAACTCTACCTCAAAAAAAAACAAAAAAGAAAAAGAAACAAAAACAAAGAACAGACACAGAAATGTGTATGCACAAACATATAAGCTCATACTCAGAAATATGCACATACACATGGAATCGTGTGCACAGAAAAAACCATGCATGAATATGCATACAAATATACACACATAGGCATGCAGACCCAAATCTGAAATACCCAAGTGTGCCCACAGAATGCCATCATGAATAAACCATAAGCACATACACACGTACACACATACACACTCTATTGCCGGTTCCTAAACACACTCTGCACTCTCCCACGGGCAACCTTTCTTCTTCCAGAAATACCTTGCCTCAGCATCTCCCCAGTTAAAACTCCCCCACCAGTCTCTGTGCCTAAACACGCCCCACCAGCCTCCAATTTTGGAGGTTAAATGACCGTTGTCTATGAGTTCCCGTAAACTCTAAGAGCAGTGTTGGAGCTCGCTCCCTTAGTAGCCCTTTCTCCTAGTAGAAGGAGCTCATAGGTACTTGTCTATAGACTCCCAGGGACAATGCCTGTTTGATTCTTTATGCCTTTTGCTCTAAGCACAGGATCTCACATCAATTAGAAGCTAAATGAAATTTGCTTCATTAAGCTGCTGAATTAATTGTCATCAGGCCCCTGAAGGGATGAGATGCCGAACTGGCAAGTTTTTGATACGCTTGAAGGAACATGCTAGAAAAATGTTTCTCAATATGTGGTATATGGGCCAGTGCCGGTGCAAACTGCTAACTGGTCCATGGTGGTTGAACAGTTGGAATTAAAAATGAAGGGCTGGTTGAGATGCTTTTATGGGTAAGGGTGCTTGCTGTCTGCTGAGGACACGTCCCTCAAAGAGTTGTCCTCTGACTCTGCACATAAATGGAATAAATTTTTAAAAATCGGCCAGGCAGTGGTGGCACACACCTTTAATCCCAGCAGTCAGGAGGCAGAGGCAGGCAGATCTCTATGAGCTTGAGGCCAGCCTGTTCTATAAGAACTAGTTCCAGGACAGCCTGGGCTACACAGAGAAACCCTGTCTTGAAAAAAAAAATTTTTTTTTTGAAAATCTGTGTCAAGTCCCAAAGTGTATGTACTCAGTGGAACACTAATCTTGTTTAAAATTAGTTAGTTAGTTAGTGAATTGATTGGTTTGTTAGTTAACTATTGATTTTACGAGACAAAGTTTCTCTGTGTAGACCAGGCTGGCCTAGAACTCAGAGAATTGCCTCACTCTGCCTCCCAAGTGCTGGGATTAAAGGTATATGCCACCACTGCTCAGCTCTTTAATTTTTTTAATTATTTATTTCTTAAAAATATTTATTTATTTATTATGTATACAATATTCTGTCTGTGTATATGCCTGAAGGCCCGAAGAGGGCACCAGACCTCATTACAGATGGTTGTGAGCCACCATGTGGTTGCTGAAAATTGAACTCAGGACCTTTGGATAAGCAGGCAATGCTCTTAACCTCTGAACCATCTCTCCAGCCCCCTAATCATTTATTTTTTAAGATAATATAATTACTACACTTGTCCCTTCTTTTTCCTCCCTTTAAACTCTCCCATAAACCCCTCCTTTCTCTTTTTCAAATCTATAGCCTCTTTATTTATTAATTGTTGTTATATACATAGTGTGTATACAAATATATTTCTAAATACATAAATGCAACCTGCTCAATCTGTAAATGTTACTTGTATGTATGTTTTCAGGGCTGGCCATTTGGTATTGGATACTCAATTGATGTTCTTCGCTGGGGGAGACTATTTCTTCTGCTTTCGTTACCTGTAGTTCTTGTGTTGCCTACTTTAGCATATCCATTGCTGTTATCCTTGGAACACTAATGTTAAAAGGTACTTGGAAAATAAAATACTGTTTAAGAGGCCAGAGAGATAGCTCAGTGGTTAAGAATACTTGCTGCTTGCAGAGGACTCGTTTTCCCACCTGTTAGGCAGTCACTACTATCCTCAAGGAATCTGATGCCCTCTTCTGGCCTCTTTGGTCACTGCACTCATGAGAGCACACACACACACACACACACACACACACAGTTATATATAATATTTAAAACAAATCTTTAAAAATGCTGGGTTTTTTTGTTTTTTTTCTTTTTTCTTTTTTTTTTTAAATGCTGTTTTTAAAAACCTATATTAATTTCCTACTTCCTAAACTGAGAAAGTCTTCCTACAAAATAAATAGCAGCTGAAGGAAGTGATGTGATTCTATTCTGGAGCTATTTCTGGATCTCCTTAGGAACTGGTAATAAACAGACCAGAGTCTAGAGTGTCTCAGTCTACTTCAAACTCCAGAGACTGACAGCCACAGCCGCAGGACATTTATAGCCTATTGCTTGTTTTTGTAAATAGAGAATGTATGTGTATATGATGTATGTACCATGTACATATTTAGAGAACAACTTTGGGTGTCAGTCCTTGCCTTTCGCCTTGCTTTGAGATGTGTTAGCCAGATTAGCTGGGACATGGGCCTCCGAGGATTCTCCTCTCTGCTCCCAACTCTCTGGGGAAGTGCTGGGACAACATATGTTCATTCAACTGCACCCAGATTTCACCTAGGTTCTGGGGATTTGAACTCAGGTCCTCATGGTAAATGCTTTTGCCCTCTGAGCCATTTCTCCAGTCTCACAAGTAAAGTGTATCAGCATACAGCCATGCTTGTGTCGCTAAAAGTGAGTTCCAGGATAGCCAAGGCTACACAGAGAATCCTTGTCTCAAAAACCAATAACTAACTTACTTACTAACTAAGAGCACTGACTGCTCTTCTAGAGGACCCGGGTTCAATTCCCAGCACCCACATTGGCAGCTCACAACTCGTTACCTATTCTGCCCAGCTGTGTTCATACTGTAGCTGGCAGGGCTGAGCCGCCTAAGACACCTTTCACAGAAACAGCTGTGAGCAAACTTATCCACTCTCTGTGGCCTGAGTAGCCTCATTGAGATGTGCACTGAGCCAGTGACCACAAGGCCTGCTGGCTCCTGCTTTCTTTCTTTTCTTTTCTTTTAATATTTATTTATTTATTATGTATACAATATTCTGTCTGTGTGTATGCCTGCAGGCCAGAAGAGGGCACCAGACCTCATTACAGATGATTGAGCCACCATGTGGTTGCTGGGAATTGAACTCAGGACCTTTGGAAGAGCAGGCAATGCTCTTAACCACTGAGCCATCTCTCCATCTCTCCAGCCCTCCCGCTTTCTTTCTTGAGCAGCCCATGGGGATCAGGTGGTCCAGGCTGTGAGTCCCTGAGCAGCAAGACCAGCCTGCCCTTGCCCCCTCTCCCCTCACCAGGGTCGGGGTCTCTGGCACATCCTCTTCAGGGGCTATTTCGGGTTCTGGCTCTGGTTCCTGCTCCAGCTGAGGCTCTGGTTCAGGTTCTGGCTTTGCCTCAGGCTCCAGCTCTTCTGGCTCTGGTTCTGCTTCCTCCTTAGTCTTCTGAGGGGTCTCTGGAGGCTGAGGCAGCACCTTCTGGACCCAGCCCAACATACTGGTGCCTGCAATGGACAAAAAAACTGCTTAGTTTTTTAAAAGCAAGGCAAGCAGGCAAGGTGGGGAGACTGGGCCATGGCGTCCACCCAGTAGGTGTAAAGTCCGAATCCACGTTGGGCGCCAGATGTGGAAGGGGTAAACTCACAAATCAGAATCCTCTGCTTGAACGGAGAATAGAAACCGAATCCCACAACCAGAAAGAGAGCAGACACACGCTCTACATCAGCATGTATAGTGTAAGAGGCCACGCCCTAGTGGGCGGGTAACCACGGGCTGTAAGACGGCCACTTTGTGGGTCGCATATGCCCTTTACCACAGCTTATCTTTAAAAATATTTCTGCAGGGCTGGAGAGATGGCTCAGCGGTTAAGAGCATTGCCTGCTCTTCCAAAGGTCCTGAGTTCAATTCCTAGCAACCACATGGTGGCTCACAACCATCTGTAAAGAAGTCTGGTGCCCTCTTCTGGCCTGCAGGCATACACACAACAGAATATAGTATACATAATAAATAAATAAATATATATTTAAAAAGTAAAAATAAATAAATAAATGAAAATATTTCTGCAGTATGGCTGGAGAGATGGTGCCATGGTTAAGAGTCCCAGAGGACCCACATTTAGTTCCCAGCATCCACAGCAGGCAACTCACAGACACCTGTAACCTCAGTTACGGGAGATCCAATATTTTCTTCTGGCCTCTGTGAGCATCCACGCATACATGAAATATGTACACACGTACACATTAAAAATAAATCTTCAAAAGAGTTTCTTTTATGAGCAGCCCTCTTTCCACCCCAGCCCCAGAAATGCTTATCTGCTTCTTGCCCCTGCAGTCTGAATTCCAGAATATAGAATTCCGGATATAGAAATCCCAGAATTTCTATATCATATGTTGCCTTTGAGCATGATTTCTTTCATTTAACATACACATCTGAGATTCTTCTGTGTAAGTGTTACTGGCACTGTTGTTCTCTTGCGACACTACAACTCCCAGCGTTCCCCTGGGGACACATTTCCCAGAAGCTTTTGCATTCCCCGTTAAAAAGCGGGGGCCACCACGAGCCCCCTCTCTCTTTCTCTCTCTCTCCTCCTTTCTTCCCTTCTCTTCCCCGCCTTCCCTACCGTGTCTGCACGCCCCCCTTCCTGTTTGTTGCCCCTCCTCCATTAAAGTGCACCCACGTGGGACCGCCGCGTGTCTGTGTCTTTTCCTCGCGTAACCGTCTCTACTGTCTAACCCGCAGAAATTAAGAACAATAGGCACTAATTCATTTATTTCTATTATGGAGTAGTATTCTGTGGTATGGATTTTGCACACTTTACTTATCCATTTCCAAGCTGCGGGAATAATGGTTCAAATAAAGCATTCAAAAATTAAAAATATTTCTGCAATGTTATCAGAGGCTAGCTATTAGAAAGAATCTGAGCGCTCATCATGTGAGCCTGCATTAAGTAGTAATGCCGCCGATAGCGGGGGTGTGGAAACGCTGGAAAGGAAGAAGCGCATTCATTTGAACAGAAGATGTGAATGCTCTAACATTGTCATGAGCAGATCAGTTCAACTCCTCTCACCTCTGTGTGCCTGTCTGTAAAGTGGGGGCACTGCAGCCAGGCATGGTGGTACTTAGACTCCAGTACTTGAGCCGGGGAAGGCAGAAGGATCAGCAGTTCAAGGTCAGCCTGAATAAAACCAAGTGACCTTGATAGTCCCTACCTTGTGAGCAGAGTGTGAGAATAAAGTCTATTAAGAGTGAGTTCCAGGACAACCAAGACTACATAGAGAAACCCTGTCTTGAAACACTAACAAATTGATGTTGTGGAAAATTATTTTAAGCTGTGTTACTTTTGTTTATGCTGTGGAACATTTGTTTTAATGATGCAAAGATGTGTTGCATTCTTTCATGTTGCTTTTGTTTAACTCTATGACACTGTGATTGTTTGCCTGTCTAAAACACCTGATGAGCTAATGAAGCGCTGAACAGCCAAGAGCAAGGCAGGAGAAAGGATAGGCAGGGCTGGCAGGCAGAGAGAATAAATAGGAGAAATATGGAAGGAGCAAGGTAGAACAAGGAGAGGAGGACATCAGGGGCCAGCCATCCAGCTACATAGCAAGTTGCCAAGAAAGAAGTAAAGTGACGTATACAGGAATAGAGAAAGAGAAAAGCCCAGAGGCCAAAGATAGATGGGATAATTTAATATAAAAAAAAAAAAGCTGGCCTCTATGGAACAGAGCTTAAGCTGCAGAGTCAGCTCAGCCTACGGTAAAGTGGTGGGGGCCAGATACAACCCCTGGGTTCTAGTTCCCTGCTGGTTCGAGGGTGTGGACACAGCGACTTCCTCCCGAGGTCACAAGTGTGGGATGGTAGAAAGCACAGACCCCAGCTAACTATCAGCAGCCGGGGAACCAGACCTGAGGAAAGCCCTCCTCAAAGCCTGGCTACCACACCCCTCTGACAACACTCATTCTTCCTACCATCTTGCCCTCCCCTACTCCCTGTAAGGAGGATAGCCATCCTCAGACTAATAAAATTGTCTAAGGTTGACTCTGGTCAAGACACGTTTACTCTCAAATCTGCTTGGACCCTGACTGCTTTCTTTTGTCCTCTGCTGGAGGACCAGTGGGCAACAATCCTGGCTTGCATTTCTGAACTGTCTGGAAATTACTCGAGAAGAGGCCTCCTAGGCCAATTTTCTGGATGGGAATTTGGAGGCCCATCTTGCTGCCCTCCAACTTTAAAGAGCGAGGCTGAGGCAGGAAGATGACCTAGGGCTAGCCACCCAGGCTTCTGTCGAACCGCCAGCATTCTGAGAATCTTCTGAGGAGCTAGAGAAAACACAGATTCCTAGGCTCCCCCAAACCATAGTGGGACCTTAAGTCTTCATTTCTCAGGCTGCCCTGAAGCTACCAAAGTCTAAATCACGGGAGGTGGCATTACAGCTCTCCCATCTGGTCTACTTCATCTCCTCAATGCCCTGCTAGAAGCTGAGCATGGGGACCCCCCCACCAAGGAGTCCTACTGAGCCCCCACTTCATTCTGAGTTACCTGTTCAGATGTCAGCTGCTAGCAGGTATTGCAGTCTAGGTGCCCCTGAAGCTGGCCCCTCAGACACAGCCAGGATTAATTGGCGCTAGATGGGCCGAGCGCAAAGGATTAACATGTGCAGAAAGGGGGGCAGGGCTCGTGCCAGGGGAGCCAGCAACAACCCCCAAGTGTGTCCAACAGGGTTTAGGGCCCTATAAATTGCTAGGGCACCTGCCCCAGTGCTGGAGCCAGACTTCCCACACCCCGGCAAAGCCAGAGAGAGACTACAAAACCAGGAATGGATGTCTGTGTGGTTCTGGGGGACCCCTCAAGGTGACAGGAGCTCATCGGCTCAGCCAGGGGGACAGGAGTGTGTCCTTACTCTCCAGCACCAACGCTGGACCTGAGCAGGCTCTCTGCGGCAGAGTCTTTAATAGCTCGAGCTTTACCACAAGAACCAGGACAGGACCTTTAGCCAAAATCTGTACTTAGCAGCATTTCCCGAGAAACAGAACCAAGACAGTATAAAGTCTCAGGACCAGAAGGCCTAGGATATGCCCCAGTTAGACATCTCTAGCCTCAGACTCCCTGAAGGGTAGTGAGTTCAAGACACAGCATCCAAGGTGGCCAAAGGACCGAGGCTGAGCTCCAAGGCCAGCAGCAGCAGGAAGAACCACACCCAACTAAGGAAGAAGAATCAGAGACAGTTTCTCCTTTTTCCTCTATTCTGCTCCCTCCCAGACACTAACCAAGCAGATTAATTCCAACCACATAAGGGGGTGACCTCAGTTTGCTGACCTGCATGCCAGTCTTGCCTGGAAGCATCCTCCCAGGCACACCCAGAAGTCACGCTTTACCAATTTCTGGGCATTCCTAATCAGCCCAGTTAAAGCCCAAAATTAACAGTCTTGATCATCGCAGGTTCCAAGGCCTGTCTGATAACTGACCAAATTGGGGAACTGAGGCTAGACTCTCAGAAGAAATACAGATCCAGGAGGAGGGGGTGCAAAGGGCAGTGGTCCAGGGGAGAGGGGCTCTGTGAGGTGGTAGCACCCGAGTTGGTTCTAGGGTCACTTAACCTGAGGATCCTGTGTGCCTGGGAGTCAGCCATAAGCCTGCTGAATGAGACTGGTTTAGGACTTCCTCTGAAGCCCATTGTCCTGTCGCCTCTGTTACTGTAACACAACCCCTTAAACCAAATCATTTACAAGGAACAGAAGGGTACTGTTCCCTGCTGCTACAGCTGCTACAGAAGATCAAAGCAATAGAAGAGGTGGAATCTGGGAAGCAGCGCGTGATGCTTGTTTATGACTCCGGCCAAGGGCACCAAGCTCTGCATGTAAGTCTTCACGGCACTGGGTCCCTTCTCTCAGACCGTTTCTAGGGTAGGCTCTTCCAGACGAAGCAATCATATTGTAAACTTATCTTTCTTGTTGTTTGGGTGTTTCAGAGACAGGATGTTGCTAAAATTCCTTCCCTGGAGGAAGCATAAGCAATTTCTACATCTTCTCTCCCATGGTCCCAATGACAAACCCAGCACAGTTCCACCAGAGTTCACTATGGGGAGCCAAAGCATTTATCAGACTTCCTTAGAAAGTGTGGGCGAGCAGCCGGGCGGTGGTGGCGCACGCCTTTAATCCCAGCACTTGGGAGGCAGAGGCAGGCGGATCTCTGTGAGTTCGAGACCAGCCTGGTCTACAGAGCTAGTTCCAGGACAGCCACAGAGAAACCCTGTCTCGAAAAACCAAAATAAAAAAAAAGAGAGAGTGTGGGCGACTGGTTATTTCTGGAGTGTGGGTGTTCCTCCGCCAAGAGTCTACACCAGAAAGTCTTTTCCCAGCAGGGTTGAAGACTTTTGTTTGTTTGTTTGTTTGTTTGTTTGTTTTGAGACAGGGTTTCTCTCTGTAGCTGTCCTGGAACCCACTCTCTGTAGACCAGGTTGACCTTGAACTCACAGAGATCCACCTGCCTGTGCCTCATAAGGCCTCTGCCACCGACGTCCAAGACTTTCTTACAGCTGCATAGACAAGCACCTTTGCTGCTCTGCCCTGGGAGGGTCTTCCCTCACCTAAATTCTCTAGCCCCTCTGAGGTCAGGAGCAGTTAGGTCAGAGTCGCCTGTGACAGGTGGTCGGGAGCAGCAGGGTACACACAGGTGAGAATTGTGATTCCCTGCCCTACCCGCTGAGGATGTCAATTGTCAACAAGCCCAGCGGAGATAATCTCTTGCAAATTGGCACAGCAGAATTCCCCAAGACGGCAGCTGTTTAGCTGGGAGGGCAGTCCTGTACAACGCAGGGCCACACACCCTGTAGCCATGGTTCGGTGTGAACTCAACCTCTGGGGTGCTGAGATTATAGCTGTATGCCAGCATGCTTAGTTCATATTCCACTTTTTAATATACCACTAAACTCTTTTGTAAAGTTAGTACCCTGTGTCTGGACTTGAGTAGCAGTTACCAGTGTCAGGGGTGGAGGATATGTCACAATTTATAAAACACTAAATTATATATTTATATGCTTTCTGTATTTTTTTATTTTTATTTTTATTTTTTTATTTTATTTTATTTTTTTTTTTTTTTGAAACAGGATAACTCTATGTCTCTCTGGTTGGCCTGAAACTCACTATGTAGATCAGGCTGCTCCTGAACTCATAGAGATAGACTTGCCTCTGCCTCCTGAGTAAGAATTAAAGGTGGGTGCCACTATGCCCAGCTATTTTCTAACATTAAAAGAGTTGGACTTTTCAGAGCATTGGTGGTGCATGCCTTTAAAGCCAGAGGCAGCGGTAGGCGAATCTCTGCGTTTAAGGCCAGCCTGGTCTACAGAGCCAGTTCCAGGACAGCCAAGGCCACACAGAGAAATCCCATCTTGAAACAAAACAAAACAACAAAAAGTTGTGCTTTAGGTTGGAGGTGCTAATCAGAGTCAGCACTGGGCAAGTTTCTGTACGAGGAGGTCTTGCTTAGGTTCTGGGTCGCTACAGAGGAGCAGCCCCCAATCCTACGGCAGTGAAACAGCAGGAGATACTGAATGGCAGGTTTAGCGCTCCTGTAAGTGTATGCAGATCATATGCTAATATACGCAAAAGAATAGGCAGCCCCAGGATTTCAAACCTCGGGAAGTCTTGTTCTAAACCCAGAGCATCAAGCTGTGGGGAGGATACCCACAGCCTGGCTTTCCTGGGGGAAAGGAGGCTGCAGGTCCCCAGGTAGTGAGGTGGAGTGGGGTGGGGGTGGGGTGAAGTATCACCTGCTAATCCCTAGCCTGCTGAGGCCACCACTCTTCCTGATCCCTGCCCTGACCCTGGAGCCTGGCTAATCTCCACCCCCCAAAGACCAAAGGCATCCCCTTCCCTGAGATTCATGGGGATCAGGGGTCCTCCAGGCTCCCAAGCAGCCCTGTTGCAGAGTCTAGGGTCCCTGCCTAAAACAAATAGTGCTCTTGGGGCCAGAGAGAGGCAGTAGTAACTAGTGTCACTGTCCTATTTAGGGCTACGATTACTGTGATGAAACACCAGGACCACAGCAACTTGTAAAGTGTTTACTTGGCTTATATTTCCAAATCCCTATTCATCATTGAAGGAAACCAGGATAGGAATGCAAACAGGACAGGAACCTGGAGGCAGGAGCTGATGCAGAGGCCACGGAGAGGTTCTGCTTATACTGGCTTGCTCTCCATGGCTTGCTCAGCCTCCTTCCTTATAGAACCCAGGACCACCAACCCAGGGACAGCACCACCCACCATGGGCTGGGCCCTCCCCCATCAATCACTAATTAAGAAAATGCTCTATAGGCTAGCCTACAGCCCAATCTTATGAAGGCATTCTCTCAGTTAGGGTTCCCTCCTCTCAGATGACGATAGCTCTGTCAAGTTGAATGAGCAAGCACAATAGCACAGTCTTGAGTGGGCCCAGCAGCTATGCTTGCCCTTGTGTGGCCAGGTCACCTTCATAGAGCCCCAGTTATTGCATCCCAAGATGCTTGGCTTGTGTAGCAGCCATGGAGATCCCCAAGCTTTCAGGGAAAGGGATCTCTGGGTAGCCTGTGTTGCCAGGGTTACCTGGGAGCTGCGCCCTCACAATCAGGCTGCGGTTGGGCATTGTCTCCTTATCCTGCAGCTGCCCATAAGGCCCACCCTCCTCCCTTCCTCTGCTCCCTGAGCAGCAGAAGAGAAGGTTCTTCTGCCTGTGCATCTGGCCCGTGCCCTGCAGACGAGGTAGTGGGTGTGGGTCCACGGCAGCAGGGAGCTCTCTTCCTTCCTTTCTGTTCTACCATCCTGTCTGTCCTCATGTGCTGGCATCTCTGTGACAGCTTCCCATACTTTCTCGCCATGCCCCTTCCTGGTCCTCCATGGTCAAGTTCTTCTCCCCTCCTTCCTACCTAGCCCCCATCTCCATTATTCACCTCTAACTCGGGGGTCAGGAAGTAGAGTCAACAAATTCTCACTAAGGTGCAAAAGACTAAAAGGGGGCCTCCAGGGCATATCTGCTTTTTAAAAGAGAGGCACTAGGTAACCACCCATCTTTTTCTAATTCTGATCTGCCGTATTTCTCCCCCTTTAAAAACAGTCTCAGCTGGGCGGTGGTGGAGCGCGCCTTTAATCCCAGCACTCGGGAGGCAGAGGCAGGCGGATCTCCGTAAATTTGAGGCCAGCCTGGTCTACAGAGCAAGTTCCAGGACAGGTTTCAAAGCTACAGAGAAACCCTGTCTCAAAAAATAACAAAACAAAACAAAAACAAACAAAAAAAAACAGTCTCGTTATCTATCTGTACCATTTGGGGCAAATGCTAGATATAACAAAGGCAAATCCAGAGTTGGCTACCTAGTGTCATAAGACATACTGTTCAATATTTAAATCTCAGACAGTTCCTGGAGTGCCCCAACTTCAGGCCTCTCAGACCCCCCCCCCCCCACCGTGCTGACTTCCCTCATATAGCCCTGGGTGCAGTGTGTGTGTGTGTGTGTGTGTGTGTGTGTGTGTGTACGCGCGCGCATGCGCACACACACACACACACACACACACACACATACATCTGTTTTTTGTATATCCCTGCCACCCAAGTGGAGTTCCTGAAAAATCACTGGGCCTACAGAAGATTCGCAATAAATGCTTGACAAAAACTTAAATCAACCTGTAGACCAAGAACGTGTGCCTATATGTAAGGATGTCTAACTCAACCCCTCTGCTCTCCAGCAATGGCCCAAATCATCGACGTGGTGCCCTGGGAAGATGGCTCCGCCCATGTATATGCTTCCCCAGCCATCCTCCTCCCGCTGGAGCGCGTGCGCAACCCACTCGCCGGTGTGAAGCACCAGCTCTATCACCCAGCCCTGCCCACGCTGCGGCGCATGGACATGGACACTGTCAAGGGCTGCCTATCGGATGAGCACTCCCAATCTTCCACCTACTGCTCCAAAGGTCAGGCCACGTCGCCACCAGCAGCTCAAGGGTCTCCTGTTTGCCTTTGGAGCAAGGGTGGCTCTCAAGATGGGGATCTTGGAGGAAACGGCTGGGGGCAAGTGGTAGATGAAAAAATGATGGAGGCCAGTCCAGCTTTCTACTCCCTTCCAGAAGGTTCCTCCAAGATCCACCCACTACTTCCCGAGCAGAAAAATGGGGACCGGTACAGAGCCTGCCTCCCCACTCCCGGGACTTTGTGAGGCAGCGTGAACTAAGGGTGAAGGGCGGGTTACCTGCTACTGCACGACTGATGAGCAGAGAACCCTGCTGCTGCTGTTGTGGGGGGCGGTGTTCTTTTACTTCCTTTAGGTCTTAACAAAATAAGGTTTCTTCGGCTTGGAAATTTGAAGGCAACATCCCCACTGCATCGCAACACGTAGCCCAGGCTGGCCTTACACTCTGCTCCTCCTGTCTCAGATCTGTAGCCCCAAACCTGATCTTCTTACTGGACTGTCATGCGGAGGAGGAGGGCTTAAGCTGCGCTCGCACAAAGAGGTCAGAGGAAAAGCCTCGGGCGTCGTTCCTTGGTTTGCTGTTCACCGTGGGTTTGAGACGTGGGTTTGTTCCTAGACAGGCTGGACTAGCTGACCAGCAAATGCTGGGATCCTCCTGTCCTCTCTGCACACTAAGATGACAAGTGTCCCCCACCACACTCAGTTTTTCATGAGTGTGCCAGGGCCAGACCTTGGGTCCTCATGTTTATATAGCAAGCACCTTACTAACTGAGCTATCTCCCCTGCGCCTCCAGTCTTTGAGACTGTGACTTGTACGCTGTCCTGGCTGACCTTGAACTCCTGAACTCAAGCTGTCCTTGTTCAACCTCCATTTCAGCAGGGATTGGCGGTCTACACCACCACACTTGATACAGAAAGTCTTTTGTTCCCTGACTTTATAAGATTTTTCAAACAGAAAAATGTTGAAACGGCAGTGTTCTGAGCTCCTTTCCCTCTGCCCGCCCGAGGTCTGTTGCAGTTTGTATTCACACGCTATCTCTTGCTTTCTTTCTTTTCTCCATTTCTCTCTCTCTCACTCTCTCTGTTTTCTCTCCTGTATCCTCCTTTCTTCTCCCTCCTCCTCTTTTCCTTTCTCTCTCTTTTCTCCCTCTTTCTCTCACATTCACACACACACATGTGCATGCCAAATTTTGCCAGGGAGTTGGTTCCCAGCCCCCTTCATGACACGATACCATTATCATACCTAGGAAAGTTAACAATAATTCCACAATAGCCCTTAACCAGCACCCTTAAAATCTCCCCTGGAGTCTACAAATATGTATATTATAGTTTAAAATGGGAATGGGGTTGAATTGAGGATTATGCATCAGGTAAGTCTTTAGCCTTAGCCTAAAACGATTTTCCATCGTTTCTATTTTTTCCTTGGACTATTGGATTTTTATTATAATTTTTTTGTATTTAAGATTAAGATTAAATCATGTCCCCCCCACCCTTCACTTTCCGCTCTCCAAAGCCTCCTATATACTTCCCTGGGCTCTCCCTCAAAATCATGCCTCCTTTTCTTTACTTGCCATCACATACATACATACATGCATACATATGTACATAGTCCCAAATATAACATGCTCAGTCTGTATAATGTATGTGTGTTTTCAGGCCTGACTACTTGGTATCAGAAAGCCGATTGGTGCGCTCTTCCCTGGGAAAGACTATATCTCCCACTCTCCACCCTCCTTAGATACTGCTGTAGTTCTTCGTCTATGCTTGAGACTTTGTGACCTTCCCTGCTTCCATGTTAGGTGTCAATTGGTGCCATCCTTGTTCAGGTCATATATGTGCAGCCATGTTAGTGAGATTTCACAGGTGTAGCTTCACTGACATTTCTAGGAGATATAATCTCACAGCAAAATTCCTGCTCTTCTGGCTCTTTCTGCTCCCTCTTCCAGGATGATTCCTGAGCCTTGCAAGAGTTGTGTTATAGACGTATCACTTGGAACGAGACACCGCAAGTCCCCATTTTGATCAACTGTGGTTTTCTGTAATGGTCTCCTGTATATGTGTTGCTTTTATTGATTAATGAATAAAGAAGCTACTCTGGCCTGTGATAGGGCAGAATAGAGATGGGCGGGGAAAACTAAATTGAATGCTGGGAGAAAGTAGGCAGAGTCAAGGGGACGCCATGTAGCCACCACAGGAAACAGACACACTGGAACCTTGCCAGTAAACCACGAACCTTGTGGTAAAATATAAGATGATGGAAATGGGTTAATTTAAGGTATAAAAACTAGCTAGCAATACACTTAAGTGATTGGCCAAGCCATGATTTAATTAATATAGTTTCTGAGTGATTATTTCTGGCCTAGGCATCCAGGAACCAATGAGCAGCCTCCAGCAACAGTCTCCATCTACTACAAAGAAAAGTTTCCTCGATGAGAGGAGGAAAATTGCATTTACCTTGGATATAAGGATGAATATTTACCACTAAGGGATTATGCTGGTTTAGCAAAGTGGCAGGTGTGGGTTCTCCAAGATCAATGACTTCTCTAACCCCAAGTAGTTGGTTAGGTTTCCACCCAGGCATGACCTCCCTCTTGTTGAGTAGGTCTTAAGCCTAATTAGAGAGCTGATGGTCACTGCCAAGTTATGCTTGCTACTATTGCTACTATTGTTACTATTGTTACTATTGTTACTATTGCTACTATTGCTACTATTACACCCTTAGGGTTATCATGGCATGCTGGCCATTGTCCTGGTTCATAGTATCATAGCTGGGTGGGGCTTTCCTCCTTTGTAAAGTTTACCAGAAGGGACCACAAAAGCTAGTCCTCAGAGAAGAGGCTTTTGGGGCAGATCCAACTTGGGTGCTCTGGATCCTGGTCAAAGTGCACAGAATCTTTAGCCATAGCCACCGCTGGGAGGCAACCAAGTGAAACACCAATAATGTATAATGTTTTGGGAGTCTCTTGGACAACCTTGACCAGGAATTCAGAAGAGAGCTTCTTATGCCCAGTGTTAGTTTTGTTTGCTTATTTGTTTTGCTTTTTTAAGGTGGTCTATGGCACTTGGAAGGGGCATTGTCAGCCCAGATGGAAATTTTCATTTAAAATATGTGTGTATTGTATTATAGGTATTTTTATGTAGTTAAATAATAGTATGATATCCTTATTGTTATGTTATTCCTTCCCTTCTCTTTCCCTATTTATCTCTCTTCCCTAAATAATGTCCCTCTATTTTTCCCACTTCCTCCTTCACATCACTTGTACTCTGCTATTTCCTTCCACCTGTGTTCTCTTTTTATTTTCCTGGTTTCTGCAGTTACTCCAGGTTATGCACTCACATCCAAAGACTTCAGACTAGAAATCTCAGATGAGAGAGAATTATAACATTTATCTTCCTGGGTCTTGGTTACTTTATTCAACATGATCTTTTCTAGTTCTGTCTATCTAACCAGGCCCTGGAGAAGGATGTTGTCCT
This sequence comes from Microtus oregoni, assembly GCF_018167655.1. Lineage (NCBI taxonomy): Eukaryota > Metazoa > Chordata > Mammalia > Rodentia > Cricetidae > Microtus > Microtus oregoni. Next base: position 56,305,229 of record NW_024543063.1, on the reverse strand, counting down.
ATTGTGTTTTGTTTCATTTTGTTCTTCAAGACAAGGTTTCTCTGTGCAGCCCTGGCTGTCCTGAAACTCACTCTGCAGACTAGGCTGGCCTTGAACTCACAAAGATCCGCCTGCTTCTGCTTCTGAAGTGCTGAGATTAAAGACTTGCGCCACCACTGCCGGACTATTATTGACTTTTTAAGGGAGTCAAAACAACAGCATTGTAGACAATCCTCCACGGTGAGTTTCAGCAATTGTTTCCAGGGTATTCTTAAATTTGTTACATGAAAGATGGATCTAAAGGCTTGATTATCCACCTTCAGCATTTCATAGGTGACCTGACAATGTAAGAAGGTCACTAAATTCTTCATTGTTTATGTTGCTACCTTTGGCGATTTGGTTAAAGTGGTGACCTGAGTATCAGCTCTTCTTGGTCTGCAATAGTCTCTGTAATGGTAAAAGTAAAATGTTGCAGGTCCCCAAGTGGCTGCAGCAGGCAGCAGGGAGCCCCTGAGTGGCAGGTGAGGGACCGAGACTAATAGGTACGCCATGCAGAGTGAGGTTGGATATTTATTTAGTGGCTTATGGAGGGGAAAAGAGGGTAAGGGGAGAAAGAGAGATGGGGAGGAGAGGAGCCACAGCAGCAGCTACCTCTTTGGGAGAGAGATGGAAAAGAAGAGAGCTCAGGCTGCAGGAAAGAAGGGAGATTTGCTGGCCTCAGTGGTGGAGGGTGGGAGTGGGCAGGGTTTGTCTCTTAAAGGGACAGGATGGACCATTACAGTCTCAAGACTTAAAGATCCTAGACCTACATGAACTCAAATGAATACTTTTTGTTGTTCTTCTGGGGATTGAAGACAGGGTCTACACAAGCTAGGCAGGTTCTTTACCATTGAGGTGTACCCTAGCCCTTAGATTTTTGAGACCAAGTCTCATGAGATAGCCCACACCGATCTCAGACCCACAATCCTTCTTCAAGTGCTAGAATTGCAGGTATGTACCACCACACCTGACTCAGATTACTCTCCACAGTTCCCTAGCGCAGGTATGATTGGGTTTATTTAGTTTAATAACCAATGCTACGTTCTTTTGCTGTTAAAAACATGAAAATGGGTCCCCTTCTTTTGACATCATTTGTGGAGGCAAAGGATGTGTGCATATTTGCAATTCTTTTTATTTTAAATTTTCCTGGACTGCTGTCTGTAGGCTCTAATCAATTCACACAGCCTCCAGTAAATATATGCTGAGGGGCCTATTTCTTTTTTTTAATTATTTTATTGGCGTTTTAGCCTGTATATATTTGTGTGAGGGTGCTGGATCCTGGTGTTACAGACAGTTGTAAGCTCCCATATGGGTGCTGGGAATTGAACCCTGGTACTCTAGAAGAGCAGTCAGTGCTCTTAACTTCTGAGCCATCTCTCCAGCCCCTGAGGGGCCTATTTCTTAAAGCTATACAACATTTGCATTGTTCCCAGTCTGGCCTAATAAGTGGAGGAAATTGAAATATTAATGTAAATTAAATGTACATTCATCTTATAAAAACAGGGTGTCTTTTTATGTGTTTAGGGACCATGAAGTCAAATGAATTTCTAGTATTTGTATATGAACTACTTAACCAAGCCATTTATCCATGTTTCCCAGCACTTGGGAGGCAGAGGCAGGCGGATCTTTGTGAGTTCGAGACCAGCCTGGTCTACAAGAGCTAGTTCCAGACAGGCTCCAAAGCTACAGAGAAACCCTGTCTCGAACCCCCCCCCCCAAAAAAAACCCTAACTTTTTTTCTTTGAGACAGAATCTCACTATGTAATCTTGGTTGGCCTAGAACTTGAGATGTAGATCAGGTTGACCTTGAACTCCCAGAGATCTGTCTGTCTTTGCCTCCTGATAGCTGGGACATTTTTTTCTCTCATAAGGTGCCTAGTGTGGGTCAGGCCTCTAGGGTGGACCTGTAAGAGCTCCTGAAAGGGACACCTTTATCATCTTTCAACAGATGACTTTAACAAGGCCCACTTCACACTCCTGGGAGTCCCCAACAAACCCCTGCAATGCCTGGTGAGTGTACTTTGTCCTCAGCCGTGGATGAGTGGCACCAGTCTGTACTGATGCCTAGGCACTTCTGGTCCAGGGCTCTACTTCCTGAGCATATGCCCAGCCGCCTACCAGAGACTTCACCCCCATGCAATCCAGGCCCTGGTTTACTGTATCTCCCCTCCCCCAGTCCAATGGGCCTAATGTCAGCTCAGGAAGCCCCCAGGATCTTGCATCTGCCATTATGATCCATCGTTCCGTAGGACTTCACAGGGACCGGCCAGAAGCTCTGTCATAAGTACCGCGAAGGAAAAATGGTGCCCATCGCACCAGGCATCAACCGGGTCGACTGGCCCTGCTACACGCGTGCCATTGAAGACTGGTCTAAATTCGTGTCCAGGTCCGGGGAGTTCAAGCTACCTTGCATCAACAAGAGGGGTCAGTCTACCATTCACAAAGGGCTCCCTAGAGAGGGGGGAGATCTCCCGCAGGTTGATGACATTCTAAAGCAAGGAATGAAGGAATAAGGACCATGGGCCCAAGGACCAGCAACGCAAGCACAGGGACCAGGTTGGGGTTGGAGAATGGCTGGGACAATTCCAGGTCAGGGAAGCCACTGGGGCTGGGCCTGAGAGCTAGCAGGGCTCCGGCGGGGAGGAGCTTAAATGAGGGCGGGCCAGGTTTGTTCGGATCTAGGTCCCCAAGGTGGGTTCTTTTCACAGTGGAGAGTTTCAGTGGCTACGCGGTGCGGTACTTGAAGCCTGACGTGACCCAGAACTGGCGGGTAGGGAAAGATGCACGATGCACGTAGACCCGACCCGGGTGCTTGGGAGGGAAGCGGCTGCTGGGGTCCGCGCCCTGAGGGCTTACAGATCCCCATTCCTGTGGCCTGCCCCAGTACTGCCTCAACCAGAACCCCAGCCTGGACCGCTATGGACAGAAGCCCATGCCTTTCGACTCGCTGTAAGTGAGAACACGCGGGACCCCTACGGGACCCCGATACCCGAGCTGGGAAGTGGGGATTGTTACTGTAGGACAGATACTGAATTCCTACCGAACCGGCACCTGTCGGCGGGTGCCTGGCACCTCCAAGCTCTGGGAGCCGTGTTCAGCAGGGTTTTTCTCGGTTCTTTCTCAGGAACGCATTTCGACGCTTTGGCTCCCACTACAGGTAGTGAATGGCCCCGCCCTGGTCGCAGTCTGCCACGCCCCCTGGGAAGGGGGACTTGAAGATGCTCAGCCAGCTATCAACCTACTGCTTAGTGGGCCTGGGCTAGGGGTGCATTTCTCACCAGGATTGGCCCGGTGGAGGTCGGAAGGAGCGGGCCTGGGAGGATGGAGAAGGAAGGAACTGCCATCTGCTTCCTGCTGCGTGATAGCGTCCCCAGCAGGGTCACCTTTAGTTAAAGGCTAGGTACTAAGTGGAAGTGCTGAGAAACTCATCTCTCCAGCCACACCCTGTGCGGCAGACTCCGTGATGCGACCCCATCCCCTACACACACACACACACACACACACACACACACACACACACTGGCACAACCATGCACTCTGTCTCTCCCTACAGCACACACTCTTCTTCACCTCTTGTAGCTTGTAGCATCCGGAGTGCCCTTTCCTATTCCCGAAAACTGCCTTCCCCAGCTCACACGGAGGAAAACTTTGGGTGTTGTTACTGTGTGACACTAGAGTAGGTTCATACATGACTGAAAAGCCATGAAGCAGTTGACGTTGAGGAGTCATTGGGAAATAGTATGAGGTAGATTCGAGATGAAGAAACTAGTCAAAAAGATACGACAGGAAATAGGGGGCTATTGAAGGCTCTTGGGCACATAGCTGGGATGGAAACTATTTTTAGATCCCTGAGGACAGAGAGGTGGGCTTTGGGGTGGTGGTGGAGCGTGGGAAGAAAAGCTTGTTTTTTCTTGAGAGCACCCTGGAGTTCCCATTTCACTCCTCTTTCTCTCTACAGTCGTACCAGCTACCTGACTCCCTGGCATTAATCTGTGGGTGGGGAAGGCTGATCCCTCTATGGCTGGACTGTGTCACCTCCAGGTCCCCTAGCAGGACAGAGGGCATATGGTGGCACCATCCATCTCCCTAGGAGTTCAGTTCAAGAAATAAATCTATTGCTTCTTTAGAGAGGCCCTAGGCCTCTATGTGTATGTATATATGTGTGGCATGGGGGGTGGTCTGGGTCAAGAACAGTTGGTCGTGTATTATTACCCTTGTCTGCTCTTTGCCAACACCTAGGGAATGGGAAGAGAGTGTGTAGGGGCTAGTGATGGATGTTTTGTGGCCTTGCATAGAATATCAGGCCTGAGGCTCAAGTCTAGCTGGGGCTGAGGCACTTGGGCAGGCTGGGATCTGGCTCTCCCTTGTCCTTTTTTCCCTTACCTGCAACCCCTAACCAAGATCCTGAATTTGCAACCTTCACCTGAGTTTGAGCACTAAGTGGAAAGGATGGGATGAGAGGGATCCGTGACACCTCTCTGGAATGGGTTTCCTGGTAGCTTGTGCCATCTAGTCCCTATGAAGCAGTAAGTTTCAAATATAAACCTGGATGAGGTGAGAGCATTCCGGTCTCTTCAAGGCACTAAGGAATTTATCACCTAAATAGAAGGTCATCTGCTTTCCTCTTCAGCAGTGCGACTGGCCCTCATCTGTCCCTCAACATACACCCTCGTCCTGAGCCCCTCCTGTAATCGTGAACATGATGACCTAGGTGTGGAGAACCCTCAGGGAAGAGAGTCTCACAGCCTGGTGCTATGTTAGGGCAGTTGACATTCGTACATACTCCTGGGTCTTCCGTGTCTCACCCTGCCAGAGGGCAGACTGCAGGGAGAGGTCCCAGCTGGGACAAATAGCCACTAAGCTCAAGAACTCAGTATGTTCCTGTTCCTGGAGTTTCCCTGGAGCCTCAGGTACCCGCAAACCTGAAATCACGTGTCAAGTCACGTGTCCACATGCTGTTGTGTATTCCAAGGATAGACCCTTGTTTTCTTTTTTTTTTAAATATTTATTGATTTATTATGTATACAATATTCTGTCTGTGTGTATGTCTGCAGGCCAGAAGAGGGCACCAGACCTCATTACAGATGGTTGTGAGCCACCATGTGGTTGCTGGGAATTGAACTCAGGACCTTTGGAAGATCAGGCAATGCTCTTAACCTCTGAGCCATCTCTCCAGCCCCGACCCCTTGTTTTCTTATTCATCACTCGCTCCTTCCTTCCCAAATCCTTTGCACAGCTCTTGCGTGCCAAGGCTAATGTCTCAGGAGGAAGGAATTGAAAGGAAAATGGCCTCACTGGTCAGAATCTAGTATCTGCTGTTCTGCAGACAACCGGGCAGGAACCTGGGGAGGATTTGCCTCCTCCATGCAAATCCAGTGAACAGCATTGGGAAGCCAATGGCAGAGCCCCTGAGGTGTCAGAGAAATGGTCACCCAAGGCAGGACTTCAGCATCCCTGCGGGTAATCTCCGGCAGGCCCATTTCTTCTCTGTCATTTGGAAGGAACACTTGAAGCTTTGATGGAGCAAGAAGGAACTGAGTGACCGGATTTTATTTTTTCTGGGCCTGCTTCCTTGACCCAGAATGACTAAGACAGTTCACCACATGTGGCCCAGCTTTGGGGCCTTTGCCTGGGCCGGTGCTCTACGGAGCGCTCAGGTGACACAGACAAGCAGTCGGTCCTGCTTAATTGGTGCTTTGAACCCAGTGAGAAAAACAGGTTTGCAGGCCAAGCCACTTTAAACCCCAAACCACATTCCCCTAGTCCAGGATTCCGCAAGGGACAACCCATAGCAGTAATTAAGGCTCTTGTCCACTGGCTGTACGTTTAATACCAACTTTATATATACAAGAAATAGAAACTGTGTCTAACAATAAAGGGAGTAGAAAGCATAAGCAAAAACAATTGAGCATATACTTTTTATTAAGTTTTTAAGTGCTTCCCAGGCCCCATGAGGTAAGTCGTTTTAAATCCATTTACTAGCTGGTTAATTAAATGGACTTGGGGCTGAAGAGATGGCTCAGAGGTTGAGTGCTGGCTGCTCTTCTAGAGAACCCAGGTTCAGGTCTTAGCACCCACATGGAGGCTCAGAACCATCTTAACTCTAATTCCTGGGGATATAACCCTCTTCTGACCTCCAAGGGGCACCAGGCACACAGGTGGTGCACATATACGCACACGGGCAAAACACTCATTCACAGAAGTCTAAATAAATGGGCTTGAGGAAGCGATGATTGGTCCAAGACCACATAGCCCGTGACTAGCAAAGCTGGGAATTGAAAGCAGAGGAATTGTGACCGTGACCACTTCATTCTGCTTCTTTCCTGCTCTGAGAAACAAGCCAAGAGCGGGGACGAAAGCAGGGGTGCTTCCTGGAATTGGGGACTAAAGATGGGCTTAGAAGGGATGTCCCATTAGAAAACTAAGAAGCCAAGATTGGTGGTATATAGTCCCAGGCAATCTGGAGGCTGAGGCTTAATAGACAGCCCAGTAGTTTGGGACTAGCCTGAGAAACAGACATAGGAATGCTCTCAGAAGTACTAGTGGTGGTCACTACCTCACTGCCTTGACCACCTCTTTACCTTCAGGGGTTCATGGCTCATTATAAACAGATCCCATAGGAAATCTTTACTGCAGTTGTAACCTTGGGGATAGTGCAGCCAGCATGACCTCATCTCTAGGCCCTTTGGACCTGAACACAATCAGTTCCCTGGCGTTTCCAGACTCCACCACGCTTCCTCGCTGCTCTGTCCTACTCTTAGGATCAAGTGTCCCAAACTTTGTTCAAAGCCACCCTTCCACTAGAAATGCTTTCCCCACTCCTTACAGCCCAGCCTTAAAGAGCCTCACATGTTCCCTTCTCTTTCTTCCCGAAGACCACAGCACAGGAGCCTTGGCTGTTTCAGGGGACCCACATATCTGGCCAGTAGTATTAGTTGCCAGCTCCTTTTACCTCTATTAAGAGGTTCAGGAATGGGATCTGGGGTCTCCAGAACCAATGCAAGCAAATTTGAACTCAATGAAATTCCTACTATAAAGAAACAGTAGTGTTTATTACAGAGAAGCATGGGGGAAATGCATCATAGCCCAGGGGCTGGGGCGGGCTCAGAAATAATGCTCAAGCTGAGATGGGGCGTGGTGAAGATGTGGGACTGTTCCCGGATGGCAGTGGCCGGTTTTACTATGTTTGCCTGTGGCTGCACATACATGTGGAGGCTGGAGGTCAACATGGGTGTCCTCAATCATTCCCCACCTAATTTTTTGAAACAGGGTCTCTCACTGAATCCAGTATTCACCAAATGGCTAGACTGACTGGTAGGAGCTCCAGGAAGGCCCATATGTCCTGTCATTCCCCCACCTGTGCTCCCAGCCTACGGATACAACCATGTAGGTGTTGGGTATTCAAACTCAGGTCCCCATGCTCGAGCAGCAGGTACTGCGCTAACTGGACCTTCTCTTCCACCCCTCTACTTCTGACTCATTTAAACTCGACTGAAGTTCTTGTCTTGTGCCTGGCAAACAGCGGTGCTCAGTTATGGTCGTGGAGGAAACAAAGGCAGGAATGCGGAGCCAGGGTTGGGTGGGGACATAGAGAAGGGGAAGACCCCACAACCCTGTCCCCACAGACTGCTGTTTACAGGATACTGCAGCAGAAGCCTCTGGAGATGCAGACTGACAGCAGCCAAGGCTCTTCCTGGGGTTGTGACCTCTAGGGACCAAAATGCTTGCTTGAGGGTGGGATGCAGACCTCATCACCAGAGCCTGGCTGGGGGCCTTCTGGACTGTCACAGGGCGAGTAGTCCTGGGTGGGACGTCGTCAGTCAGCTCTGTAGGGAGAACAGGGTTATGGGCCAGGAAGGAGGTGCAGGTTGGAGGTGACCTTCTGTGGCAGTACCACGAGAGCAGGCCCTTTAAGGACCTACCCCTCTGCCTGCACAGGAAGGCAGACAACAGTAGTTGGAGTTTGTCAAGGAGCTGAGCACCAGCTGGGGCAGGAGGAACATTTTGTTGCCTTGATCCCCTGGCCGGACTGGGTGTCAGGGACAGTCCTGGTCAGAAAAGTGACCTGGAGCCAGAATGCCAGGGATGTCCTGGCCACATTGCCTGTCTTCCACATGTGTGCAGATGGAACTCCAGGGCACTTACCACTGTGCGGCTTGAACAATCCCCGAGCCTCCAAATGGTCTGGACAGAGGAGCGTTCAGGCCTGTCCTACCACACAAGTAGAAAATAAGCGGGGCCTGGAGCCTGGCACAGACACGAGGAATGGGTCACTCTTAGAACACGCGTGGTATGGGTAGCTCCGTGCCCTTTAACTTTCCACCTTTTACCTAGGACAGGGTGCCCTTGGCTCTCAGATGCCAGGCTGAGGGCTATCTCTCCCTCTCTCCAGTTCCACTCTGGCCTATGTGAGTTGCAGACAGACTGCTGTAGGCAAGAATGGAGCACAGGAGAAATGTGTGTAAGGTCGGAGGTAAAGGCACTGGGCTCGGCTCACCAAGCCACTGTAGGGCAGACCAAACGGTGAGAGTGGGCTGGCCGGGCTTGGTGGATCCACTGCTGTTCCAGGGAGCACCTGAATACATTTTTTGCCATCTCCAGCTTCTGACTTTTCATGAGCTGCTGGTTTCTCACAGTCTAGCTCCCTCCTCAAGGGCTATGGTTAAACCTTAAAGTCAGGTGGGGTGTGGAACACTGCACCTGGTACCTGTCAGCTTGTCCATAGCTTCCCCTCAGTCTCAACAACTTCATGCTATTCTCACAACAGAGGCAAGTTAGCCTCCCAGTTTGGTTTTTGGTGGCCAGATGAGGCAACTATGTCAAAGAGGTTAAGTGACCAGTCAAAGGTCACACAGCCGGAAGCCTCAAAGCTCAGGATTGAAGCCTAGCCCCCACCTGCCTCTCTGGTCTGTGCGGCTTTCAGCCTCTGCACCTCCCATCATTCCCTTCAGAAAGAACAGTGGCAGAGCTGTGGGCCGCACCGGTCAAATGTCTTTACTTCTAGAGCATATGTCACACTCACTGGATATTAACATCAAAAGTGGCTGCCTAAAATGGAGTCATTCTTTTAAAAATTCCAAACTCTCATATTTATATATGATCCAAAATGACATGAAAGTAAGCTATACAATGTTATGAATAGTATAACAAACTTCTTTTAGAATGCAAAATCAAAGGGGAAATGAGCAGGTAGGACTGGACTGTTGTAGCCTGAGTTCCAGTCTGTTGAGGCTTTGTGACAAGAGTCAGGTCAAGAGGAGTGTTAATATGTCTCTGCGGCCACAGGCCAGAGCCTGGGCAGACAGAGCAGGTGCATGCGGCCAGCTGGACTTTTGGAGATGAGAGGTGTGGTGGTGTCCTCCTACCGTCTGGCCCTTGGCTTGGGTGCCAGTGAGTCTTCTTTCAAGACTCATGGACGGGGGTGGGGGGGAGGGGGCTGAGGAGGGCATGGGCAGGGCTGGGTTGAGAATGATGACTTTGACAACAAAGATCCTTCACAGGTTCTTGAGGTGGCTCTGGCCATCCAGTGATGGTGGCCGACCATGTACCTGCTAAGAATGCTGCCCAATAGGCTCCTTTATCCTTGTGTCCCCAAGTCTGCTCTAGGAGGCAGGCTGTGAGTAGCCAAAGGCCTAAGGGGATGCTAGGACTCAACAGAGAGCAGGTTGTTTTGGCAACAGTGCCCAAGCCCATGACCAGACTGCTGGCTCATGGTATCCATGGGTCAGAAGGGCTCTGTGGGGTGAGAAGCCATTCCCCACCCTGGATGCCCAGAACTCCATTTGGCAGGGCTGGGACAAGGTGAAGTCATGACTCTGAGCCTCAGACACTTTGGTTCTTACAATTTGGGAAGAAGGGGCCTGGTTATGACTGCTGGGGAAATCATGGGCTTGGTCCTCCTTCCTCCCCACCCAGGAATGAGGTTGGTGTGAGGGGACTAACAGCCTCCCCCTTCTATAGCTGCAGCTCTGCCAAGGGCACACTCACTGCCCTGATGCTCAGAACCACTCACAGGCAGGAGGGGCTTCCACAGACTCAGGACTGCCCTTGGCACACAGGCTTGTGTCCCTTTCCCTGTGGACAGCACTGGCTGACCCGAGGGTGTCATGGGATGTCTCTGCTTCCCCCACCCTGGCCCTAGGCTTCAAGCACCCCCTGCCCAAAGACTCCTATCCTACTTATCTCAACTATCAGAAACTTGGGGTTTGGGCACATTCATCCTAGCTGGGCAATCTGAGACTGTAGCTCATGGTCCATACTCTAAGTCTCCAGAACTGTCACAAAGCTGGCCTCCCCCCCTCTAAAAAAAAATCAATCTGAGGAGAAACCCTACTTCCTTCTTCCCGAGGCACCTGACTTCTAACTAGGCCGAACAATTTGGGAAGGCTGGGTTGACATCCCTCACACCTAGGGCAGAGGCACCTGACTACAGGTGGGATTCAAGTTCCCTATAGATGGGGGGGGGGGGGGAGCAGGATCTCAGAAAGCAAGTTCTGTCGTGGGGTAGAGGTTAATGGAATCTGGTCTGGCCCCAGCAGTTTGGCTCCTCCCATGGCTGGTCTGGTTCTAGGAGAACTGAACATGCATACCCTCCACCTGCCCAGAACCCTTTGGTCCTCACTCCTGAGGAGGGAGCTGGTTGACAGGCTTGCTGCCATGCAGCTGCAAGTAGGCGAGACTGGACAGGGCAGGTAGTGGCCCCGAGGCCTCAAGGCAGGCAGGCCGCCACCTGGTAGGCGCCCTCTGCAGCTGCAGCGGCAGCGCTGTGCTGGGCACTGTGCTCCTGGAGCAGCGCCACATCCAGGAAGCGTTCGCCACACCACACACACTTGAACTGCTGCTCGCGGGCGTGCACGCCCTGGTGCTTGTTGAGATGCTCCCGCTGCTTGAAGGCTTTATCGCAGTTGGGGCACTTGTAGGGCTTCTCACCCGTGTGCACCCGCCGGTGACGCTGCAGGTCTGAAGCGTACTTGAAGCGCTTCTCACAGTCCGGGCATTTGAGCGGTTTCTCCCGGGCCGGGTCACAGCGGTGCTGCACGAACTCCGAGGAAGAGAAAAAGCGGCGCTCACACAGGGTGCAGCGCAGAGGCTTCTCTGCGGCTGCGCAATGTGACAGCTGGTGCTTCTGCAGGGCAGACGCCCGCTTGTAGGCCTTGTTGCACACCGGGCACTTGAAGGGCCGCTCTGTGGAGGTCGGCAAGCACTTGTGCCTCAGCAGCTCAGCAGACTGGTCGAAGCCCTTCTGGCACACGGGACACTTGAAGAGAGTCTCCAGGGTGTGCACGTGCTGGTGGTAGAGCAGGTGGCTCGGCTGCCCAAAGCCCTTCTCACACAGGCCGCACTTGAAGGGCTCCTCCGTCTTGTGTGTGCGCCGGTGCCGCATCAGCGCATACTGCTGCTTAAAGCCCATGGGGCACAGGTCACACTTGAAGGGCCGCTCGGCACTGTGAGTGCGCTCATGCTGCCGCAGGTCTGATGGCCTCTTGAAGGCCTTCTGGCATTCGCCGCAGCGAAAGGGCCGCTCACCGCTTGGGGTGCAAGGGTGCTGCAGCAACTCCGACGACTCTTTGAAGTGCAGCTCGCACACGTTGCAGCGGAACAGGTGGTGCTCTCCCGAGTGCGCGTACATGTGGCGCACCAGGTGGGAGCGATGCTTGAAGGTCTTCTCGCAGACTGCGCACTTGTAGGGCCTCTCGGAGCTGTGCGTGCGCTTGTGGTGCACCAGGTGGGAGGACTGGCTGAAGCTCTTGTCACACAGCGTGCACTTGTACGGCTTCTCTCCAGTGTGGATCCGCTCGTGCCGGGAGAGCTCCGACAGGTGCTTGAAGGGTTTCTGGCAGATAGGGCAGCTGTAGGGCTTCTCAGGCTGTTCCGCAGGGGCAACATTAGCGGGTGGAGGTGCCGAGGGCAGCGATGGGGTAGTAGTGGTGGCCGGTTCGGCAGCCTCCGCTGGCTTATAGGTCTTATCACAGATGGAGCACTTCACCATGCCAGTGTGGGAGCTGTGGTGCTGAGCCAGTGAGGTGAGCAGTGAGAAGCCCATTTTGCAGACACCGCAGACAAAAGGTTTCTGCTCAGCCTGCACACACTGGTGTTCCAGCAGATCAGTGGCCTGATGGAATATCTTCAGACACTGTGTGCACTGGAAGGAGCGGTCGTGGCCTGCCAGGCACTGGTGCTCGTGAGGGCTGGAGAGGTGTGCAAGGTCATGGCCACACACACCACATTTGGGGCTGGGCTCCCCTGCTTGCAGAGGTGCATGCTGTGGGGGCTGCAGGCCTGGGTCAGGTTGCAGCAGTATGCCATAGACAGCACAGCCTAGCGGGTTCTCAGCCGTGCCCGGGGGCAGCGTATGTTCAGCCAGGGCTGGGGGTGGCTCTGCATGATGCTGAGGCTGTGGGGGCTGTGGCTGTTGTGGCTGCGTCTGTGGTGGCTGCTGCCAACTTTCGGACATACTTGGGAAGATGAAACTGGGTTTGGACAGTAATGGCTTCAGTTTCCCGCTCAAGGTGAACCCAACCCTGAGAGAAGCTACTGGATGTCGGGGCCGGACAAGGACCTCACACAAGGCACAGAGGAGGGCCAGTCAGATAGCCCTATCATGAGCCAAGAAGACAGCCTACAAGGCAGTGCTTACAGGGCAGGGGGCTCTTCGGGACAGGGTCCCAGCAATGTCGAGAAGGCTCTGCCTTCCCCAGTAATCGGTTCTGTAGGGAAGAGAGACACAGTGAACTTGAGGCAGGAACAAGTGGCCTTCCCCTTATCTTTTCCTATACTGCCCACACTCACAGCACAGATACAAACTACCTCAGGAGAGGGAGATGCTCCGGGCTGGAAAGCTGCTCCCCTCACGTGCTATTGAGGAAGTCTGGTGGCAGCTCCACTCCTCCACGCAAAGGGGAAGGGAGCCACTTCTGTGCCCATTTTCTTCAACTCCCCGTCCTTGGGCAGGGCATCTCAGCCCCCACAAATCCCCTCTAGTTTCCATACGACCTTATTCAGTCAGGTGCCTCACAGGGTCTGGGGTGACCTGTCCCTAAGGCCAGCCAGCCCCTCTCACATTAACATGAGGACACCACTGTTATAAAAGATCAGAGAAGTCTGCTGGCAGAAGGAAACCACACCCACAAGGCACCAGTCCTAAGGCAAACGGACTCTGGAAGCTAATATTAACACAAGGGTATTAAGGACCGTCTCAAAACCCTCTTCTTCATGGGACTGGTCCACGCTCTTCCTCACCTGCACCCCAGGCCTTTCCCAGGGCACGTGCATCTCTAGTTACAACAGGATGAATGGCCTTGCAGGGAGAGTTAAATGACAGGTTCATAGATCCACCCAAGCTGAACTTCTGTACTCTAACCATCTCCCAGAGGATGCCGGAGTTAGACAGGATAAAGCATGACACAGGGTGCTTTTCTTCCAGGCTCAAAACATTCACAATAATCAATGCAAGATAAAGCCCACCCAACCCCAAATCTCTGCTTCTCCTCTTTGAGGAAGCCCAAGGCAATCCCAGAGAGGGAGGAACTTTTGGAACCAAAGGCAACCCCTTTCCAGGTTCTCGGCTCATCTGCCGCTTAAATTTAAAAGTGTGTTAAGTATTCTCTAAGAGAAAGGAAGAAAGGTGGAGAATGACCTCACAAGCCAGCCCAGCTTCTAACTGTCCCGCTAAAGAAACTTAAGAATCAAGCTGAAAGTTGTCATCCTCAGCATCTTCTGGGAAAGGAGGGAATAAAGATGCTGCTGCGCCTTTATTCTAAGGAGTATGAAAAGCCGCCACAGCATTCCTAAGGTAGAGAGGAGGGGGCATTGCTCTGAACGCTGTCCAGTCTAGCTGTATCAATCCAACTGTGTGTTATTTTTCCTGGTATGAATGGCTGTCAATTCCAGCAGCCACCCCACTCTCCACCTTCAGGAGCAACCCCACTGCCTACCCCGACCCTTCTCCAGAAAGGTGAAGCCAGGAACACTCTCAGATCACTCTGCAAAGGGCAGGGGAGAGTAGGGGAGGGATTGGAAAAGCAAGGAGAAGCCCCCACCTGCGCCCCACCCCAGCCCTTCTTCCTCTCTGGGTAACTGAATGAAAGCTGGTCACCTCCAATTAGGCCCAGCTGGGCTACCTCCTGTCAGCTCTTGCTCCGGATGGCCCAGCAACTGCGTCCCGAGAAAGGGTGGCTCGGGCCGAAGAAGGCCCCAGAGCCTCAAACCGTGCCCGGGAAGCGTCTGTGCTTCCAGGCCTGGCCTGGGCCGTCCGAGAGCTCAGGGGGGCTCTCCCGAGGTGCGGTGGGCACTGGAGTGATCCCCCGATGCAGCCCCGGGTGCCCTGGCGCTCACCTGCTCCAGGCCGCCTGCGGGGTCAGGCGCGGGGCGAGCAGAGACCAGCTGCTTTCTCGGCTGCCTCTTTATTCCGGCTCCATCCGCCGCGGTGCGGCCTACGCGCCCTGCCAATCCCCGGCCTCGCGTAGCAGAGGCGGACCGCTTCGGGGCGGGAGACGGGTTTGTGGTGGCCGGGACAGACGAATCGACTCGCGCACTCGGGCTAGCGGGACCCGGGCAGCGGACGGACGAGCGAGCGGACAGACAGACGGTCTAGCAGAGACCGGCGGACGGGCGGGCGGCGCGAGGCCGGGGAGGCGGGGTCGGGGGAGGAGCCGCGGCCCGGGCGGCGGCTGCGGAGGAACCAGGGGCACGGTGAGAGGCCGCCCCCTATCGGGAACCCGCGGCCCGGCCGGCTCGAGCCTGTAGGTACGGAGGGGCGGGGCCGGAGCCTCGGGATCAGCTCCCCGAAGCCTACGGAACGGAGGCGCCCGGGGGTCCAGCCCCAGCCCTCTCCCCGCTGGCCACAGCCCGTCCCTCCGCCTCTCCGGTCTTCTGCAGCGGACGTGCCGCTCGGCTTGCTCTCAAGAGGGACCCTGGGGCTCTGACTTTGTGCAGGGCTGACGAGCGGAGCCGCGCTGGGGCACTAGGACAGCTGAACGCGCCAAGAAGGCCGCCCGCAGCACTTACCGCGTAGCCGGCGGGCGCAGTTTGCGGTAGTCCTCTGGGCCCCGCCCCCTCCGTCGCAAGGCCCCGCCCCGAGGTGGAGCTACTCTAGGTCCCGCCCCCTATAGAGCACTTCCGGCTCATCGGAACTCGGGGCGACGGCTTAAGGTGCCAGCGGATTCCGCCTGTGGTCAAGGCCCCATGAGCGAGGCGCCCCTGGTGGGCTACAGCAGCAGCGGTTCGGAGGATGAAGCGGAGGCCGCCGCTGTGGGGCGGAGCAAACCCGGGTCGGGGGGCCGCCGTTGGTGAGGAGCGAGGAAGTTTCTATCGTGAGGGCGCGATTCTTTGGAAACCCTGGTGGGATCCGAGCCTCCGGGATACCCGGGAGGGTGGGTCGGTTCCCCGGGAAGGAAAAAAAGGGACGACGAGGGAAAGAAGAATTCAGAGCACACCCTGGACAAAGCCCCAAAATGGCACCACCACCGCCTTGGCTAAGGCAAAGTTGGGAGTGAGGTCATGGGTTCCAGACCAGCTCTAACCGGTGCATTTTTCTCCCTTGGTGTGCAAGCATGTTCCTTTCAAGATCTGTTTCTCCATTTGAACACAATGCAACAATCAAAGCTTTTCACTCGTCTATAAATGCTCAGTGAACAGCCACTGGGAGCCACACTGGAGACTGGACTCTCCAGACTGATGCAAAATCCATGGAGATCTTAGACTTCAAGGACCTTAGGTCCTTAAATACCGGTCTTTGCTGAGCGCAGTATGTCGTCAGTTCATTACACAAGAGCTCTAGCAAATAGAAATATGCTTTACACACAAGGAAATGAGTGTACAAGATCACAGAGCTACTTCAGTTCAGGCCTGTTCTGCTAGGTAATAAGGACCTCCAAGCCACACTGCTGCCTGCTCTAGTGTTTCCCCTGGGGACCAAGAGCCCCGCTGAGATCTGCCTCCCAGAATAACTGGGAGGCTTCGGTAATTCTAGAGCGCTGTGGCTCTCTAGAAGCTCAAACACCCGTCTGGAGATCCACACTCAGCCGCTTGGCTGAGGAAGGGGGATCCGATTTGATGCCAGCCTATACTACTCGACAAGACTGCTGTAGAATCACTGTGCATAAGGACTTAGAACTTTTGTTGTGTGTGCAAAGGGAGACCATGCCTGTTCTTTCTTCTTTTGCAGTGGCCAGAACCCCCTTCCCACTCAGAGGTTCCCGGTACCTGACAGTGTGCTGAGCATGTTCTCTGGCGTGGAGGAGGGGCCCGAGGATGACAGTACAAAACACGGGGGGCGCATTCGCTCCTTTCCCCATGAGCGGGGCAACTGGGCCACCCACATCTACATACCATGTGAGTCCCTTACTAATGGCAAATGGCCAGAAACAGGTACCTCTTAGCTGTGGCTAGGAGGACGAAACCAGGGCCCTGTGTGCTGGACTCATCCCACCCCAGCCCTGAGGAGGTGACAGGCTGATCAGACCTGGCCGCACTGGGTGTTCTGGAAGTTACCGGCTTCTTAGGGGCTCTGTTTCCCTAAAGTGAGCTGATAATATCTATCTCTTGGGAAGGTTAAGTCGGGTAATCAGCTTCTTAGCACAGCAGACAAGGTGGCAGTTCTAACCTAGTGTAGAGTCTCCCATTATCAGCTCCAGAGTGCTGCATTCCTCATAATAGATGAACCTGCTTATTATTATTATTATTTTGGCTTTTTGGAGAAAAGATCTCTCTGTGTAGCCCTGGCTGCCCTAGGACTCCGAGATCTGCCTGTCTTTGTCTCCCCAGGGCTGGAGTTAAAGGTGTGTGCCACTACCACCCGGCTTGAGCCCATATTATAATCACCAGACTTCACAGTTTGTATAATGGGTAAATCTTGGTGTTGTATATTCTGTGAGTTTACACAAACCTAAAAAGATGTGCATCTACACTATTGTGGAGAGTGATACCACTGCAATATGAATTGTCATGCTCAACTTAGCCATCCCTGCCCTCCAGCAACGCGTTTCCACAAATCTGCCTTCTCCAAACCGTCACAGAATTGGGATCGTTTAGTATTTAGCCTTTCAGATTGGCTGCTTTGGCTTAGTAGTGTACATTTAAGGTTCCTCTGTGCCTTGGCACACTTGATAGTTCATTTCTTCTTAGTGTTAATATTCCACTCTCTGGCTGCATGTTCACCTACTAAAGGACATTTTGGTTGTTCCTTACTTTGAACAGATATGCCTAAAGATGCTTTAGGTGGGCATGACTTTAATCTCAGCACCTGGGGGTAGAAGCAACCCCCAAGTTGAGTTTGAGTTCTAGGCCAGCCAGAGCTACATAGTAAGACCCTGTCTCAAAAAAATAAAATAAAGTAAAATAAAATATATGCTAGATGGTGGTGGCTCACGTCTTTAATCTCAGCACTCAGGAAGCAGGGGCAGGCAGATCTCTGTGAGTTAGAGGTTCTTTGTTTTCTGTACTCCTCATTAGGTGTTTCTCAGTCTGACCCCCAAAACCCCTTGGCAGTGTCTGTTCAGTGCAGACATTTTAAAGTGTAATGAAGTTGATCTTATTGATTCTGATAGCTAATGAACAATACAGAGGTCTGAATGTGGCCCTTCGAGGGACTGGAAAGTACTATCGTGTGTGCCCATATGTATCATACACACATATACACATATCATATACATTTATTTTAAGACATTCTCATTAAAATATTGGAAAGTACTATCGTGTGTGCCCATATGTATCATACACACATATACACATATCATGTACATTTATTTTAAGACATTCTCATTAAAATATTGGCAGGTTGTCAGATATAGGCTACACCTGAAACTCAGTTAATAAGGGCTTCTCTGCTCTCCGGGCTTTTTTTTTGGCTTTTTTTTTTTTCGAGACGGTTTCTCTGTAGCTTTATGGTCTGTCCTGGAACTTGCTCTTGTAGACCAGGCTGGCCTCGAACTCACAGAGATCCGCCTGCCTCTGCCTCCCGAGTGCTGGGATTAAAGGTGTGCGCCACCACCACCCGGCTTCTCCGGGCTCCTTATTCCTCTGTGACAGCTTGGCTGAGGCCAGTCTACTCTCCTCACTCTTCTCTTCTCTAGACGAAGCGAAGGAAGAGTTCCTGGAGCTGCTTGACATGCTGCTGCACCGAGCTCAGACGTTCGTGCCCCGACTGGTGCAGATGGAGGAGTTCCACCTCAGCCTGTCTCAGAGCGTGGTTCTCCGTCACCACTGGATCCTTCCCTTCGTGCAGGTGCTCAAAGATCACATGGCCTCTTTCCAAAGGTGAGCACTTCCCTCTTCTGTCTGTTGTGTCCGTCATATGTGTCTCCCCCTGCCCCTTGTGCTTGGAGATAGAAATGGTGCCAAGCAAGAAGACCAGACCTGAGGCTGCTGTGTCCCCTCCTGTGTGATGCGGGCACCTCACATGAACTGCTCAGCTGCTCTCCCTCTGTTGTATGCAAAAACCCTGCTGTCTGTCTCTGTGCTCGTACCTAGGGCTTCCAAATATGCGAGAGCAGCTCTCATACCGAGTCTGCAACTCTCCAGAGACTGACTGAGTATCCTACAGTTCAGTTCTGACACCAGTGCTCCAGAGGGCAACCTCACAGCCCAAGGGCTTTGTCCCACCAGCTGCCCTCAACAGTAGACGCCAGCTCGCTCACGTTAGGTCCCTAGGTCAGCCAAGAATTCTGATTTTGTTATGGATCAGAGCTAAGATCCCACCCCACTGCTCAGGGGGCCTGAGGAAGGAATTTGCTCCATTGCAGTCAGTTGGTGAGAAAACCAGGACTATAGCACTGCTCAGTCTCGTCCACTGTGATCGCCACTACCAGATTTAGTAAGCCAGCTGTATACTAGCAAGTCTGTCCCAGGTGCCAGAACCCAACCTAAATTGACTTCACCCAACTGGAATTACAGATGGGTTCAGAGATGGCCCTAGTTTCATGCATGAGGAGATGGACGTAGCCAGAGATGTTACCTGAGCTGTGTTGTCTCAGCTCTGTCCCATGAGATTTGACTTCCTTCTCTCAGTGACAAGGGAACCCACCAGTGTGTATGTGTGTGTCTTCTTGTGAGTACAGGTACATGCATGTTGAAGTCAGGTGTTGGTCCTTACCTTCCACGTTGCTTGAGATAGGATCTCTTTATTGTTTTTCTGCCATGTGTCTCAGGCTGCATAGCCCCTGAGCGTCCAGGATTCTCCCACCTGTCACACCTCCCGATGGGAGCACTGGAAGTGCAGATGCTCACACTTCTGTGTCCAGCTTTTACATGGGCTCCAGAGTTTTGAACTCACATCCTCACACTTGTCCAGCTACAACTTTTACCCACTGCACTATATCCCCTACCCTGCAGGCTCCTTTTAAAATGTGTTTATTAGGCTTGAGGGATGGTGCTTTGGCAGTAAGAGCACTGGCTGTTGTTGCAGAGGACCTAGATTCAGTTCCCAGGTCCAATTGGCAGCTCAAGATGTCTGTAACTCTAGCTCCAGAGGCTCTGATGGCTTCTTCTGGCCGCCATAGGCACTCCGTACATGTGCACAGACTACATGCAGATAAAACACTCAAAAAGAAAAGGAAAATTTAAAGTGTTCGTGGGTGTGGGCGTGACATGCCCATGCATATGTGTGTGGGGTCTGTGCCTCTGCATGTGGAGGCCAAAAGCAGACATCAGCTGTCCTTGTCATTCTCTGCCTGTTCCTTTGAGACAGGGCCTTTCTCAAACCTGGAGCTTGTGTTTTCTTGGCTAGGCTTGGAACCTGCGAGCCCCAGCAATCCTCTCTGTCCAGCTTATAGCTGAGGTTACAGGTGTATAAAGGATGCCCAGCTTGTTAGTTGGGTCCTGGCATCAGAATTCCAGTCTTTCATATATTTCCATGTGATTTCAGCAGACGTCATGGGAATGACTTTGGTTAGTCTGACTCTGCTCATATTCTCCCCTTAAGTAAAGAGTAGAAATGCCCTTTCCCTTATTCTAGAGGACGCTGCCCTTTTCTTCCTGGACAAACTAGCATTCAGGCTGGGTGATCAGCAACATTGTCATGGTAACAAGACTGACAGGTGTACTGCATGCTGCATGAAGGTGAGAAGCCAGTGCATGAGAGTCCATGAACAAGGTCTGGTGGGAAGCCACTTCCCCGGCATCCTAGTGGGCACTAGTTCCTTATCAGAGCAAGCTGGAACCTCTGAAATGACCCAAGAGTCATCGAGGAATATCATTCTCTGTGGGGCATGTGTGTGGCTTGTTGCCCTGCTTACCTGAGGACCAGAGAGCGGCCCCTGGAGCGTTGGTTTGTGTCTTTGAGGAAGTGGACTTGATGTTGTCTTTGCTCCATTTACTGCCCTGTGTCCTCAGTGAAGCTAGAGCAGGCGCAAACCCTCGGTGCATTGAGTTGAGATGACCAAACCTGGACACTTCAGTAACTAATACAGGTTCTGGGTGAGTGGGGTTTCTGCCCTACTTTCCACCGCCAGACCCGCTTCAACAGAGACTCACTTTTTAGGCGAGACCAAGGGCTTTGCAACCAAATGGACTGAGCCTCATCTCCTGCCTCACCAAAGTCAGCCTCACAGGTCCAGTTTCTTGTCTGTAATTATAGGGCCTGCCTCATAGGGTCATATCAACTGTTTCCACCCACACAATGAATGATTTTCTCAGTACATAGATGGTTTCAAGTTGCCTATTGGGATGGACTGTTCTTTGCAAAGCAAACTTTTTTGCTTCTACAGGGGTAATTTAGGGTCTTGTCTAACTATAAGATACTTTTAGTTCAATCATGGAATAACAATATTGCTTGTAAAAATGAGTTAATTATATTTTAAATTGCTGTTTAGGGGAGGTATTTAGAGGGACTGATGTTGCTAGTTTGTTTGTTGAGATAGACTGCTACTGTAAATTGAGATCTTCTGCCTCGGTCTCCAGAGCACAGACTGTAGCACCCATCACCATCCCCTGCTGAAATAAAAGGCTAGGATTTTTTTTTTGTTTTGTTTTTAAACATGAACTATTCTTTACATCTTTCTTTTTTTTCTTGAAATATCTTTCTTCTTTTAAATTTCAGGTTCTTCTTTACTGTCAACCAGGTAAAGATTTATACCAACCAAGAGAAAACCAGGTGGGTCCCTGACTGTATTGCAAAGATTGAAGGGATACACTTCGCTTTCACATATATTATGGGGCATCTGTTTTCCAAAATAAAATTAATTAATTAATAAATAAATATTAAAAATAAACAAAACTCAGGCTTATTCAGGAGCACTGAGGGAGTTTGGGGAGCAGTGCAGGTGCAGGAGAGCCATCTCAGTAAAGAGCAGCCTGAGGAGGTGGAGCCGGTTCCTGTCTAGCCCCCTCCCTGCCATTGTGATGAGCTCCCATTGCCTTCCCTTCCGCACCATTTCTCACTTCCCCTTTCTTGCCCATTGCCAAAGGAGCCAATGAGGTTTGAAAACGTAGAAGTCCTAAAGCATTAAGTGAACATAAGCAGGCATTTTTAGCCTGGCAGTGATGGCACACACCTTTGATCCCAGCACTTGGGAGGTAGAAGCAGGCAGATCTCTGTGGGTTCAAGGCCAGCCTGGTATAGAGCTAGTTCCAGGACAGCTAGGACTACACAGAGAAACCCTGTTGTTGAATTACCTCAGGTCAAGAAATAATCAGGCTAACTAAAAGATAAAACAAGTATATTTTTATTAATTATAAGGGGCAAACTCATGAAACAGGAACGAGAAGTTCAAGCTCAGCTGTGCTGCGAGGGAACCACAGAGAGCACACAAGCCACATTTTTCTCTGGCTCTCAGAAAGCCACACCCTAACTTGGTCCCACCTCTTAAAGATAATTGGTTGACAAAGATTCCCCATCACCCTGTCTCAAACTTTCCCCTCCCCCATCCCCAAAAAAGAGGGCATTTTTATCTGCAGGGCCTCCTGTCTAGTTCATTCACCGAGCCACCCCTCCCAGCTACTCTGAGAGGGCTCAATTCTCCCTTCAGTCTAGGCTACAGAACTTTATAATATAAGCTGAAGGGTTTCCAGGAGTGGGAAGCCAACTGTGTCAGATACTACCAAGCAAGTGAGGACAAAATCCGTGACTCTGATAACATAGAGATCACTATACTCATTGGCCGCTTTGACAAGAGCATTTCTAAGGGCGGAAAAGTGGGAGACCAGATACTTTAGAGGAAGACAACAGGCCACCATTTTGTTGTTGTTGTTGTTTTACGGTGTTTTGTTGAGAATGGGATGAGGGCTGGCTGAAGATGCAGGTTCACGGGAGGATTTAATTGCTGAGGACAGCAGTTCTCACCTGCAGGGGAAAGCGGGTACCAGAGAGCAGAACCTGGAGAGGGTAATGAGCCTAGGAGTCCGCCCGAGAGTGGAGCGGGCAAGGGGGCGAGGTGTGCAGTGGTAGATGAAGGCTGCCCTGCAGGGCTCCTTAGACAGGAGAGGAGGCGTCCAGTGAGGGCAGGTTTCTAAGTGAGGGAGGAAGGGGGTGGAAGGTGGTCCACGGAGCAGCAGGGATGCACTGGAAGATGGCTGAGCCACGGGCCAGATCCCTGGCTTCCCGTTGGATGCCTCCTCCTGCTTGTGAGGTTGTGCTCTCGCAGGCTGCATTTGTGCCCCTGTTGACTCCACTGCCTCTTCCTAGGACTTTCATCGGACTCGAGGTCAGCTCAGGGCATGCCCAGTTCCTGGACCTGGTTTCAGAGGTAGACAGAGTCATGGAGGAATTTGACCTCACCACCTTCTACCAGGTAATGCACGCGGTTGAGGAAAATGAACAGAGATGATTACTGTGTGTCACGGGGCTGCTGCCCGCTGGCCCGTCTAGAACAGAGCATCCTCAGAGAAGCCCCATCAGAGGCAAACTAAAGAAGCCTCCAGAACCTCCCCAGGTGGACCCCTGAGCCAGCACACAGGATTGGGATCTGTCACAAGTTGTAGTCTGCCCAAAGCCCAACATCAGAACACTGTTTGTGCATCTTGAGATTTGTGCTTTCAGCTCTGTGAGGTGTCCAGCTTTCCCTTGTTCTTAGGCATCTCCAGCACTTAGTAAAATGGCCCTTCTGGAAGAGCTGTAGCTTCACATCCTCACTGTCCCTCCCTCTATCCTGTGGGGGCTCAGAGTCCAGCTTGAGTGGCACAGCTTCAAAAGGCCATTGGTTTTATTCTTTGTGTTTTCAAAACCATGCCAGGCGTGTAGTTATTTTTAAATAGAGATAATTATTGTTTCTCCAAAATTGTTGACATTTTTGAGTTTTATTCTTTTAATTTGAAAAGTATGGCCTCTGCTGGGAGGTTCTGGATCAGAAAATAGAGTCAGAGCCAGGCATGATAGTGTATGCCTTTAACCCTGAAGCTGGAAGTCCAAGATTAAGGCACCTATATGATTGGTTTCATATGATGAGGGCTGTGGCTTGTAAGAGGCATCCCTCACTGTGCCCTTCCCTCATGGAGGAAAAGGAGCACATTGCTCTCTACACCCCCCTCCCTTAGTTTTTAATTATTTTTGTGCTATGGATGCTTTGCTTTGCTTTCCTTTCCGGCTACGCACACACGCACCATGTGTGTGCAGTGCCCTTGGAGGCCATAAGAGGGCGTCGGATCCCCCTGGGACTAGTATTCCAGACATTCCTTACAGAGTCTGGTTACCATCAAGTGGGCACTGAGGATCAAACCTTTGTCCTCTGGAAAAGCTGCCCGTGTTCTTAACTGCCGAGCCGTTGCCCATGCACATCTCTTGCTGAGTTCTCCACCCTGTGCCCTCATCTAACCCTGATCACCTCCAGACACCATCACACTGGGGTTAGGCTTTCACTGTTTGCAGTTGGGGAGGAGTACAATTCAGTCTGTAGTGGGGACCAGCTCAAGCCACTTTGTGGGCAGGGGACGGGGCAGGACTTCAGCCCTCGGCACTGGCCAGGGATCCTACAGGGAGACCTGACGGGACTGTCATAGACCTGCTGTGATGGATGGGCCTGCCATGGCATCCCGTGGTAGCCTGAGTCCCTGCTTCTCTTCCCTAGGACCCTTCATTTCATGTCAGTCTGGCCTGGTGTGTGGGTGACGCACGGCTCCAGCTGGAGGGACAGTGCCTGCGGGAACTACAGGTGAGTTTCCAGGGCAGGGCGCAGAGCTCTGAGCTCCAGAGTGATGATGAACCAGTGACAGAAAGGGAAGGACTGGACACTGGAACCTAAATCTGTAGGAAACTGAGTGGCATAGAAGAGGCCCTCAACCCCGCCTTCCTCTCTGAGTGTCGCCCCTGAGCCAGCAGCTGGGATCTAAGTGGCACTCAGGGCAACAGAACTGCACTGTGACAAAACCTCTAGGACTTTGTGTGTCCCGCCTTACACCTGACACGGGATAAGGGTGACCTCCCCCACCCTGGCCCAGCCATTTATCTGAGGTCAGAGGTTTGGGTCTGGCAGTTGTAAATAGAGAAAGAATGCCAGGTACCAGGAACCTCCAGCCCTCAGTGCCTGTTACATCACGGGTTTTACTTTTGAGTCAGGTCTCACAAGGTCTCCTTGCTGGGCCTGGAGTTCACTGTGGAGCAGGCAAGCCTCAAACTTGCCGTGTTCCTCCTACCTCAGATTCTGAGATTGCAGGCCTGTGCCTCCAGGTCTGGCTACATTTTGATAGCCAGTGAAACAGGTGACCTTCCCTGCGTGCCCGTGCACAGTGCCTGGCAGTGCACGAGTCGATAGCTCTCCTGTTTTTCTCAAGAGAAGCCAGAAATTCAGATTTTTATGTGCAGTCTTCTGATTTTCTGGTGTTGGCAACTGATTCGGATCTTATTTTTTTTATTCTATTTTACTTTTGTTTGGTTTTTCAAGACATGGCCTCTTTTAGTAGACCAGACTGTCCTCAATGCCTGGTTTGGATTTTTAAAAAGTACTTTGCAAGTCAAAATCTGTACTGGCCTTGGGCTATGATCTCTGTTGGCACCTTCCTCTTGGCCTGGTCATGTGGAAGGCAGCAAGAACTCCAGGAGAGCCCAGCCCCAAACTAAACCAGAGGGCTCCGTGTGTCCTTACTGTCAGCGGAAGTGGAGGTGACAGGCCCTAGCTCATAAGATTGTAAGGTGACTGGTATTGCCCAGCCTATTGGACTGGCGTTGTTTGTGGTGCCTCAGGGTCCAATTCCTCTTAACGTGGCTGTCCATCTCCCTGCTGGCTGAAGGAAATCGTGGATGAGTTTGAAGACTCTGAGATGCTGCTGCGTGTGCTGGCTGAGCAGGTCCGCTGCAAGTCCGGGAACAAATTCTTCTCGATGCCTTTGAAGTGAACTTTGCCCCATGCCTCTCTCTAGGCCAACTGAGATGGAGGAGCTTGCTGCCATCTCTGGTGTACCCCCAGCAAAAAGCCCAAATCACACACTTAGCGCTGTTGTAGTGGGTTCCTCTCTCCTGGTCCTTTAGGGTGGTAGGTGGGTAGGTTGCTGCTGTGGTGTGGTCATTTCCAGAAATCACCAGTAGAGGGCAGCCCGGACCGCTAATTCTTCTGTCAGTCTAGGAAAAGAAAATGAGCCCTGCAGGTCTCCCCCTGCAGTGATCTGCATCGATGCCATTGGCCAACACATAGTTTTTAAACTCAGTGTGCCCGGACTCACCTCTGTCAAACTGGGGGCTTCAGTGAGTCTGTCATCCCCCCTTTAATCTCCTTTATTTATCACTTTTTCCCTTCATCCCATCCTGTGCCAGAAGAGGTCATTTCAGGGCCAGGGCACGGGGTGCTAATTTGTGGTCAGCAGCAGTTTTCTTCATTCCTTCCTCCCACCCCTGAGCATTCTTCAGGGGTGGGGTGGGGTGGGAGGTGGAGAGGGCCAGGGAGGCACAGGGGATTTTATTTTCCACCAAACTCTTCTCGGGGCAAAGAACCAATCCTCTCCAGTTGTCATGGGGATTTCTAGTAATGGATGAAGAAATATTTTTTTACAGTTTTAAATTATGTTCAACAAATAAAATCTGCCTTTTTAATGTGGTGTCTTCTTTTACACTTTTAAGGTGAGCGGTGCCGCTGCCTCCCCTCCAGCCGTGCTGCACGGTCCAGGGGGTTCTTGCGAGGCTCTGTTATGATTAGAGATTTTTATGTATTTATTTGTCTTAGCGTAGCATGTGTGTGTACAGGCACATGAGTTCCACGAACGGCTCTCAAGAGTCAATTCTTTCCTGCCACTTTGTAGGCTCCATGGTTATTCTGAAAATGTACTTCTAGCCGGTGAGCCATCTCACTGTCCCTCTGTGGTAACTGTGACTCAAGAAAAAAAAATGTTGGGTTTGGGGATGCTGGAGAGGTAGCTGCTCTTTCAGAGGGCATAGATTTGATGCCACACCCATGTGGCATCTCATAACCATTCGTGACTCCAATCCTTCTGGCCCCTCAGGCACCGGGAATGTACGTGGCGCACATACATGCAGGCAAAACACCCATACTCATAAAATTTTAATTAAAAAAAAAAGGATAATGGGAGCTGGAGAGCTAGCTCAGTCAGTAATACTCTTGCTTTGCAGGCATAAGGACCCGAGTTCAGTCCTCAGAACCCCACCTTCAAAAAGCTGTGGCGGTACTTGTAACCTCTGCACCAGGGAAACAGAGACTAAAGGATCCCTGAGCTCACTCGCCAGCCAGCCTCACCTAGTTGTCAAGTTCTAAGCCAAGGAGAGACTCTCAGAAAACAAGTGGCTAGCTTCTGAGGAACAGTAAACACCCAGGATTGATCTCTGGTTTATGCCTGTGTGCACACCCATACACACATGCTTGTCTACCTTTGTGCACACATACACACACATCCCCCCTGCACATGAAAAAGAAAAGGACTTCATGAAGTGAAACAGCATGCAATACATGGAACCCAGGGATTGCCATGTCCCAAGGAATTGCCATCCCCGTCCCTCAAACACAGATATTAAGGTTTCTCTAGGGCCTTCTTGGCCATTTCTCCCTACAGCCAAGCTAAGGAATGCAAACTGGGTAGAGGAAGAACAGTTACATGACTTGCCTGGGGACTTGAGAACTTGTCAGGGCCTGACTCAACCCTGGCCTCAGCTTCTGCCATGACACAGCCTAGTCCATCCCTACACTTGCCCCCTGCTCAGGCTCTGCACCCAACTTCGTGATTCATGCCCTCACAGTCCTGTCTTTCCCCAGCGTAGAGAGCACAATCGTGCCTTGTTCCCCCAGTGCCACTGCGCCAGTCTCCTGGCTTCAGCTGACCTGCTGCTTGCTGTTAGTGGCATCTGAAGCCACAATGGAGAAGAAGCTAGGCATGTGTTCTGGCCCGCAGGCAACATGGTAACCCTAGCTTCACAGGTCACGTTCCTGACACCTGCTCCGTGTGACTGCACCCTTGGATGGACCAATCCGGGCCGGCCCTGTGGTGCCAAGGGAAAATTGGCAAGGTGTGCTGATTCGAATGCCCATCCCTAACCTCGTACTTGTCCAAAGTACTGGGGGCCTGCTCCCCACACCCCCAGAAGAGGATGTGGCTCTGCAGGTTGGCTGTGCTGAGAGTGGAGTTACGCGTGCAGCCACTTTGAGAAATGGGCCAAGATCACTAAGCAGCTCTTCAACACAGAGTGGAGGTGGCAATGGAGGAAGGAAGCCTGAGCTTTGCTGAGGGGGATGGGCACGTAAGCCGGACCTGGGGATGCTGGCAGCCTTCGCTTGGCGGGCACCCAGACAGGCAGTGTGCTTCCAGAGTGGAGTGCCTTCAGCAAGCACTCCGCTGACAGTGCAGAAGCAGCTGGGGCGCTTCCTTCCAAAAGAGGAGACGTGTTCCAGAAACCCAGGAGACAGCTGGAGATGGAAGGCCAGGGCAAGCCTCTCCACCGCTAGGTGCGCCGTGTGCGGGCAGAAACTGCTCTCAGTGACTATTTCGTCATGCCTGGGAGAGGACAGAATCAGCACATCTGGCTCTAGCATCCTCAGATGTTCCCCCATCTCAAGGGCTCACTGCTGATTTCCACCTGGTAACAAGACCTCCTCCATTGCCTCTTTAGACCTCCCCAGCTCTAGTTCCAAGAGAGGGGGAAAGTATTTTGTGTGTGAGTGTGTTTATTCCTTCGCTTGGCACCCAGAGTCCAAAAGACTGTTCTGTTGCCGAAAGGGTCCTGTTTTGCCAGCCTGGCACAGTCATGAAGCAATAGTGGCCGAGTGTGAGGCAGCAAGAGCTTTATCTAAAGCCTTACCAGCCGCAGGCTTTAGAGGTGTTTGTGGGGTAAAGAGACGGTGGTCTGGGGCGTGGAGAATGTGATTGGAGGTCAGGAAAAGAGACAGAACATGGTCTGCACTTTCGAGCCCCACCAGAGGTGGGCTGGCGTGTGTATATACACATGAATGTGTGGGCGCCTACTGAGGCCAGAAAAGGGGCCAGGTCCCCCTCAGAGCTGGAGTCACAGGCAGTTCTGACCTATCTGGTGTAGGCACTGGGAACCTAACGTATCTTTGGAGAGGTAGGCAAATGTTCTTAACCACTGAGTCCTGCCCATTCTGGCCCTTCTGAGCGGCCTCCAAGCACTAAAAAGCCGGCAAGCTATTCTTCCATGACCCTCTCTCTCATCAGAGGGGTTACTAACAGCAAAGCTGTTGGGAGTGTAGCTCATAGCCATGTACTTCTAAAACTGGTAGGAAAAATCAGGTAATAAACGCAAGCAGAACAGCACAGTTGGTCAGGTTTCCCTCAGCTTCAGCCTCACCTTTGTGAGGACGCTGCCTGAGGAACCCCTATAACTGGGTAGCCAGGGCATCGTTATCCAGGCCCAGTTCTAGCCCACAGCACCTTTAGTGAGGAAGAGAACCGGCTTATTCAACTGTTGGCTGGATCTGAATCTATCCCCCCCCCCCCTGCTTACAAATAAGAAGGTAAACCTAAATAGGAGATAGTTCTTCCAAATTCCAGTAAAGTAGACCGGGCAGGAACCCAGAGACCTGGCTTCGAATCCAGAGTTTTCTGTAGAATTTCTCACGTAAAAAGCCGTTTCCTTGAGCCAGAAGTTCCCACCATAACAACCGAAAATGGAAGAAAACACCATACCTGATTGACCACGGTCTCTCAAACCTTGCCTGCATACCTGAGATTTTATTTATCACTAGGTAACCCCATAAACTCAGTTTTAAAAAATGGTCAGGAATAAATTTTGCAAACAATTAAAGTATCCCTGACTTAAACGGGATGCTGTGTGCTGGACACTGGGCTTTTCTCAAAATCGAATTCCAAATTAGAGAATTCAGAAGCCAGTTTGCCAAGTGAGGGACCCCACAGAGAAGTCCATCAGTGGAAGGAAAGGGGAAACACTACCTCTACCTTTTCTCCAAACTCCAATTTTCTTCCCATGAGACGTTAGGCCAGGCACTGGCATGTTTTGTCTTCCTTCACCCAGTGGGTGAGTTCGAACCAGCTATTTCTAAGGTCCTTTGCCAGGGAGATGGGAGAGGCAGAGGCACCCAGAGAGCCTATTTTAGGAAAGACCTACCCTAGGGTAAGGTAAGCTCCCATTTGTCTGGAGGGAGGTGGTGGACGTTTGCTGCCCTCGGCCCTGGTCTCTGTGGTCCTCAAGTGACATCCCAGTTGCTCCAGTTCACTACACTAGGGCTGACCTTGGGCTGTGCAATGTTTTCATGGACCTTGGACCCCCTTAGCATTCATGCTGGAGCCAAAGTTAAAGTCTAGCTCAAACTTCACCGGAAGGTTTGCTCTTCTACCCAGCGTTCTGGTGAACCTCATCCACACACTGACTTTCACATAATAGAGACCAAGTAGAGCCGGGAAACAAAATGTGCAACCTAGGAACCCTAACCGTCACCTCACCATGGAGACTCAGAACTAGTAATTTGTTCATACTCACGCAGCAAGGGAATGGGGATGCAGATTCCTTGTAAGCCTGAACTCTCAGTTACGCCCCAACCCAAGACTTCGTGACTTAGAAAATTTACTAAAGAGCCTAAGACACTTTGGGCTTGTTTCTAAAACTACATTAGTGTGTGCGTGTGTGTTTGCACGTGCATCACAGTGACATGGGTTCTATAGGTCCACCAAGCGGGTCCTGGGGATCGAACTCTTGATGCCACATTTGACAAACTTGGTGGTGGCCAGAGCCTTTACCCACTAAGCCATCTTACCTATCCCTCCAACTTCTTTGTTTTGGAGTTTTATTGTTATCTCTTAAAGTTTAAAACAGGACTTTAGGTCCTTACCCCAGTCCTGTTCTGGCCTACCTCTATCTGAATGTCCTAACGCCTTCTTCCAAGTGGCTCCTCAAAGGGAGACCACGCCTTCCTTGCGCCCTGACTCAGAATGGAGTCAAGTTATGGGGATCAACCCTGCTCACCAGAAGCAGAGATGGGAGCAAAGCAGGCTAGGGGAGGTTTGCTGCCATCAGGAAAGATGAGAAGGGTCAGCCACTTGCTGGGCAACACAGCCCGCACCTGCTTCTTAGAAGCCTCGGGTTAGGAACCGCCCCCAGCCTCCGCCTAGGTTTGCGCACAGGGAGCGCACTGGCCCTTTAAGAGCGGCTGCTCCCGCCGCGCACTGGGAGTAGGGCTGCGGAGCCAAACTCGCGGGGGACGCGGGGCGCTGGCTAGCCGGCTGGCGGGCTCGTTGCTCCCTCTGGCCGGTTCCCTGCGTACCTCGGGGGACTGCTTGGAGATCCAGGCCGCATTGGGCGCGGCGGCCAGAGGAGTCACCGGCGGGAGGCGCGCGCTCTGGGCAGCGCCGGGGCCCTGGGCATGGATAGAGAGAGTAGGGCGTGCGAAGGGCGCCGCGGGACCGGGCGGCCGGAGCGCTGAGCCAGACAAAGGCTCTGGAGTTGGGCTTGCTCCCGGGGGCTGGGGCCAGTGCGCACCGCGCCAAGCCTGCGAGACTCTGCGGCGTGCAGCTCCGCCGGTCCCCCTCTCCTGCGGGCGGGTCTCCCGCGTGCCCCGACCTGCCCTGCCCGCTTCTCCTCGGGTTTGGGAATTTGCAGAAGGGACCTGAGCGACTCCCGCACGCACTGGGAGCCGGAGATCCGCCGCGCTTTCGCGGCGCTGGGAGCTAGGGAGTGTCGCAAGTTTCGCAGCCTCGTGCGAGGACCCGGCACTGGCCAGAGAGCCAGCCCGGCGTGGAGCGCTCAGGACCCGGCTGGCGGGCGACGAGCATGGGCAGCGACCGGAGCGCGTCTAGACGGCCGGGCTGCACTGGCAGCTGCCTCGGCGATCGAGCTTGGCTGCTCCCGCTGCTACTGGTGCTTCTGGATTGCCTGGGCCGCGGTACAACGTCTGAGGACGCCGAAGTATACGCCGCTGAGGTAAGAACCCGGAGGGACGCGGTGCGAACCACGCCCGCAACGGGAGCCTGCAGGTGGGGGAGACGCACCCCGCCTTGGGGGTGAGGACTGATCCCGACTGGAGAGCTTGGGCAGAAAGCGGGGTTGGCAGGCTGCCACTCCCTGGCTGGAGCTCTGCAGCGCGCCTCTTCCCAAAGCCCTGTGCGCACAGGGCTGACAACTGCTAGGCATCCGAAGCCGCTCGGGGCACTGAACCGCCCGAGCTTGAGTCCCTACAGCCGCTTCCGCAGCCCCCAGCCCTCGCCTCTAGTCTTGGCCCGCACCGATTCCTCGAGAGCCAAATCCGCGCTCTGTGGGCTTTGCGAGTGGGGAGGGGCGTTGCTGCGGGTGGAAAGAGCTCAGGCGGAGCAGGAGCCCCGCAGCTCGCACTTTGACTGACACTCCCTTGAGTGGCATCGTGCGTTGCCCGGTGGGCCAGGATGGTTGGGGGATGGGTAAGAACCACCTAGGCAAATGACCGGATTGCAGAAGTGCTTGGACGACTTTCTTGCGATGAAGCGTTCCCACGCCAGGGTGTGGGTCTGAGGAACAGACCCTATCTCCCGAAACACTTTTCCCACCAGTGCCCCTATGCCCAGGCCTGGTTGTGGAACAGGGTAGACTCCACGCCTCTTCTTTAGAAGCCGGGCTGACGTCCATATGCTGGCGGCTCTCTGGATTGGTCCGGCGGCGAGTGACCACACGCGGTCTCCCCGCAGAGTCCCAACCAGTACCTCCCGCTCCACCGTATCCCTCCAGCGCTAGCTCGGTCACCCCAGGATGTCATCGAACTTTTAAAGATCATTCTTTCCAGCCCTGGGAGAAAGGGAGACTAGGTGTGGAGTCTGGAGAGAGGACAAGAGCCTGGGACTGTATCCTTGTAGGCTTGGGGTCTTGGTGCCCTTGGAGCGATGGCCTTAAGGAGTGCTGTTTGTGTTTGCAGACAGTTCAGTCTGCCATTCCAGCCCTGGAGGCTTCCCCACTTTTCTGGCCTGCCTGAGAGACTTTTCCAATGGATGTCTAACCCCTCCCCACCCTACTTTAATAAAAACCTGCAAAGACCAGTTCCGCCTCACAGCCTTCTTCCCCTATCAGGTCAGAGAGTTTCTGGGAGCCTGGCCCAACCCGATTCACAAGGTCTAGGGGCAGAGGCTTACAGTGGGCTCCTGCGTGTAGGAATTGTGTTTGCCTGTATCCAAGGTACTGCCGCCGAGCAGATGCCAAAGAATTTCAAGTCGCCGATTAGCCTTGGAGAGTTTGTGGCCTACTCAGACCAAGCTGGAATTTGGTGATTGTGCTTTGTGAATGGGCCTCCTGGATGGCCAGGATCTGGGTGCTGGGACCGAGGTTTGGGGGACTTCATGCCATTTCCTCTGGTGTGCAGTTCTCCCATCCCATCTCCTCCACCCGAGGAAGCCCAGCTAAGTGTGCCCACAGTCCTCCACCTCCACAGAAGAGGGCCCTGGTGACCCTGACTAGGATTATTGACTCAAGATACAATTTGGGCTTTGGCTGGAAGGGATGCTGAAGTGTTGCATGTTGGGATCCACAGTGGATGGAAGGCTGCAGATAGATGTCTTAACCTCTAGAGTTGGCTTTGAAGTACAGGTTGCTCTGGGAGACCCCCTCAGGATCGGCCATAATTGGGCTCAAAGAGTCCTTTGGTCTGCCTACATAGTGTCCACATACCCCTTCCTTTGAGAAAGTTCTAGCTCTCACCTAAGGGAGTCTATAGCTCCAGATCGCTGGCCACCTTACCACTCTGAGTACCCTGGTCACTGAGCCAAGGCCAACATCTCCCATCCCCCCTCCTGCACTCTCCCAGGTAGCAGCCACAGGAATTCACTAAACTAAGGAACCAGAAACTGCCCTGTGCTGGGAGCTGCCACGTACCTGCAGCTAGCTCCCAGTAGCCTGCTTTCCTTGGAAAAGCTCCTCCTGATATTCTCCGTCCTAGCTGTCCTGTCTTGTCCCGGCTCTAGATCCCCCGCTGGATGAGTTGCCAGCTTTGCAGTTAGGATCCCGTCCTGCTCTATGGCTACCTGAGTACCTTCGCTCCTTACTAGAGAAACCCTTCCTCCTGCTCTTTCTCGAAGGTTAGCACCCTCAGTCTGTCCCATGGAAATGACTCAAGCTGCCAGAGTTCACAGGTGTGGTTCCACCGACACCAAAACGGGACATTCCCACCTTCCCTGAAGAGTGTCACAAGTCTTCCTGCCCCCATCTGACCACAGGGGAAGATGTGCAAAAGGAGGCTGGAGTCAACTTCTCTCTCTCTCTCTCTCTCTCTCTCTCTCTCGTTTTGTTTTTGTTGTTGTTGTAGTTTTTGGTTTCTTAAGGCAAGGTTTCTCTGTGCAGACCGAGCTGGCCTCAAATTCAGAGATCCGCCTGCCTCTGCCTCCCTAGTGCTGCAATTAAAGTCACTTACGCCACCACCAGGCCTTAGAATTCTCCTTTTGATCTTCAGGTCTGACTGGAGTCACTGTCTGTGAGATTATCTCCTCTTGTATACCAACGATGGTCCCTCTAGGTCCCCCTCCCCATGTTAACTATGGGCAGAAACTGTAGAGGCCCCATGTCTTCCTTAAAGAGGAAGGTGTTCATGTTAGGTTCATAGTGTGGATGACTGGGAGATGGTCTCTACACATTCTCAAGCCGGGAGAACGGGTGTGATGAACTTGGATGTGGACCATCTTCAGCCCTTAGCACGTCGCTGTGTTTACGATGTCCTTGGGCCCACCTGTCAATGACCTTCTTGTGTGTCTTCACTGGAATACATATGTCTAGCCTGCCACCGTAACCCCTGGACACACACACTTTCCACTGCCCCACCCCAAGGAGGAAGGAGACCTCTAAAAGACTCTCCTGAATATGGACAGGAAACCTCACAGAAACATGCCCATACCCTCACTCCTAAAATTTTTCTTCAGAATTCCAGTAACTTGCCGCCCAGATCACTCATGCCAGCTCAGAATGGCATGCTGTAGGCATGGAAAGCCCCATCCTACCTCTTGTTTAGTTCTGGCTGTCCCTTTGTGCTCCTTTTGTGGCTGGATGCAGATGGTCCTTGCCATTGTTACCCTGAGGGTGGCCATGATAATTACTGTTTCCTAGACTCCTAGTTCAAAGGTGGCATCCTCAGTGTCACCCCAAAGCTTAGGTGGATGCTGAGGTAGGAAAAGAACCCCTTGGCCAGTTTTACTTAAGTACAATGTTCTATGAGTCAACAGAAACAAAGAGGGGTTGGGGACACTCTGCTTGGACACTTCTTCATTGCAAAGAGGATCCTGGGAAATCCATAGATAAATGTGAGGCCCTGAGACCCTGAGCATAGCTGAGCATCCCCAGACCTGAGCACAATGGCGCATCCTGCTGGAAAAGCCCCTTTGGAGGGCTTGAGAATTAGGGCTCCTGAGGACATGTGTTCTGAGAATACCTGGAGACTAGTAGTTACAGGGCTAGACCCTCTGAGGGAAGTAATAGCTTGTATAGCCCCAAGCAAGTGTGGCAGCTGTGGGTCTGCCCTGGGAAAGAAGGGGTATCTCCCACTGAATTTTGTCATCTCAAAGGGGCAGGAGGAAATCAAAGGAAGAGCTGGCTTGATCTCTGCTGTCAGGAGAGGGTGGGATAGACAGGTGAGAAGCCAGGTCACAGCCATCAGCCAGCTCTGGGTGTCCCATGTTCCACAGCCACCGATGACTGAACCCCCAAAGCTGTGCAGCCTGGAGCAACTCTCTAACAAGTCTAGATGACCCCTAGACTTGGGTACACCTTGGAGAAGTGAGGACACCAAGCTCCATGTCTAGTGCCTTTCAATATCACAACCTTTGGTAAAATTAATAGCTGAGAAGCAAGTGGCATTGGGTGTTGGCAAGTTATTGAATCTGTCTGAACTTTAGTTTTCCTGCCTGTAAAAATGGGAAGCAGATACTCCCATAGTATCTGCTTGATGGAATTATAGGGAAATTTATTCTTTCCCCATAATTTATTGTTTATAGGCAACACTGTAAATGCTGTATGCACAGCCTGCCCAAGAGGTTCAGGGGTTATTTCAGTACCTTCATCAGACTAATTCTGTCCAGGAACATTCTAGAAGCATTTTTGCATTTCAGGTTTCATTTAACTCTTTGTGTGTGGAGGAGGAAATTAATACCTTCAGGTGAGGGAAACTTCAGGATACATAGCCAGGCACTGAAGAACTGAGGTTTCAACCTAGAACCTTCTCTTTTAGAGCCTCAGGTTGGGTTAAAGGTCAAATCCCAAGGTGGAACCCCGTGAGTTTCCACTTTCTGCTAGCAGAACTTGCTGAGACTGACCCAGACGGGAAGGCCTTTTCAGGGGTTCTGCCAAAGCTGCCGGTTCCCTCCCCACTCCCATCCGGACCCTGCCCTGGGCAGACCTATCTAGGAGCCATCCCTTGCAATGGAAGGTCCAGGTGATACTCAAGGCCTGGTCTCTGGCCAACCTCTAATACTCCTGGCAAACAAAGGCCCCTTCCGCCCCACCCCTCCCTGCACACAGGCCAAAGGACCCGTTTGTTTTTCCTTCAGGTTAAGGCTTGTGGGGGCGGGTTGGGCGGCTGCCTCCTTCCTGCTTCCCTGGCTTGGAAGTCCCCCAGAGTTATCACCTACAGCTTTCTTTAAGAGCCAGAGTGGAGTGGGGGCCTGGTGGTACTGACCTGAAGTCTCAGCTCTTTGGAAAGCTGAAGCAGGAGGATTCCAAGTTTAAGGGCTGCCTGGGCTATAGAGTCAATCCAGGGCCAGCCTTGGCAACTTAAGGAGACCCTGTTTCAAAATAAAAAGTAAAAAAAAAAAACGCCTGGGATAGGTAGAGCTCAGAGGTAGAGTACTTGCCTAGCATGTTCTAGGCGGTGCAGTCAATTAATCCCAAGTGTTGGGGGCAGGGAGCCTCAAGGGCCAGGAAAGACAGAGATGAAGTCTCAGTGAGTGGATAAGTGTGCAAACACAAAACACCCAGAGTCCAGTTCCCAGCATCCACATCAGGCTGCTCACAACTGCCTCTAAGGCCTCTGGCCTCCAAAAGCACCTGAACTCATGTTCACATGCACACGAACACATATGTGTGTGTACATTTTTTTTAAACGACTCGTGGTGGCCCAGGTATGATGGTACATGTTTGTAGCCCCAGGATTTGGGAGGCTGAAACAGAGGGATCTCAATTCATAGTGAGAAGTACATTAGGCTCCCTTAATGCACATGTCCTATTACTATTTAAGTGGACCATGGGAGTATCAAGCAACACGAATTGGATAGTCTAGTCAGTCCCTTGTTTGTTTATGACAGGGTCTCTCTTAAAGGACCCTCAAAGTCAGCACAGGACCCTGCCAAGACCAAGTTCTCAGCACAAGGATTTATTTGCCGCAGAGGGACGAAGGGCAGGGAATAAGAGACAGAGACAGGAGATGGAGGGTGAAGAAGAAGGAAGAAGGGGGGTGGTATTTGCTCCAGAGTGACAAAAGGATGCCTCTGGATAGAGGAGACAGATGCACCTACGTTAGGATGTGTTGGCTAATTTTGATAGAGCACCTTTGATTTGGGCTTTTGATTGCTGGACTTAAACATTTTACTAGCTGGACCTTTGCAGTCAGCCTCAGGAGGAGGAAGTGGCCAAATAAGGGACTGGACCTCGGTGGTCAGCTTTAGGAATGCAGTCTAGTGATTTAGTAAGATAGAGGGGCTGGGGAGAAGGCCAAAAAGGCAAAACTGTCAGGTGACTTGTTTGCCATGATCGGGCCTGGGAGAGCCCTTCACTCTCTGTGCAGGCCTGACTAGCCTAGAATTTACACTGTCGTCCAGGTTGGTCTTGAACTCGGCCTCCCAAGTGCCAGGAGTAAAGGCATGTACCATCATGGCCAGCTAGTTCTCTGTGTCTTTGCTGGCCTGGTGTCTAGTCATTTAAGTTCCTAGCCCTGTTCTGCATGACCCCATTTTGCAGAGACAGGAACTGAGGTTCAGAGTTCTGTTAGCCACAGTCAGGCTCTCATAGGCCTTTAGTATGGACAAGCAACCAGATCCTGAGCAAAGATGTCACCACAAGGTGAAGGCTAGTTTCTCCTCAGCCCTGAGGGAGCTTTCTAAGGCTTCTTGCTAGCACAAATGGAATGAGCTGCCTAGGGCAGCTCTAAGTTCTCTGTCTGCAGGGGTGCCTGCTGGATCATTCTGCGGCCCTGCCTCAGGGAGGTGGCTGAGCTTTTGGTGGCTCTGGAAAGCACCCCCACCATCCCACCACTCCCAGTGAGCTAGTTGAGAGCACGCCCTAGCCTTTGCGGGGTCTCCATCCCAGACCTAATTACTCAGTGCCTGTTCCTTCTGGTGTGACAGAGACAGACAGAGCCCTGGTTTGTTCCCAAGAATTCTCAGAGGCGGAGTGTGGAAGAGAGGGAACCTCACCAGATCTGGGCAGGTCTGGGGGCTGAACCATCTTTGATGGTCCTGACAAGCTTCCCTTTGTACCTGGCCGGGCAGAAACTGCCTGGGACTGCTCAGATTACCGAGGGGGCTGAGCTGAGAGTCAAAGCAGAACCCTTGAGATTGCCTTTATCACCTGGGGCCTGATAAGGGCCCTGAGGAGGGAGGAGCTGCTGCATCAATCTGCTGGTGTAAACCCCAGGAGCAGGCTATGGCGACAGCAATGGCTCTGGCCCCAGCCCCCTCTCTAATATTTGTTCTAGGCACAGCGTGGACTTGAAATCTGGGGGCTCCCTATCAGACAAGCCCTCCCTCCCTGCAGGCTTGCGTCTCTCCATATTGCTTCAGCAGGCCTGGGGGAGGGCGAGTGGCTCGGTGCCCAGACCCAGCTAGAGATGTTGGGTGTGAAGAGGATCAAGTGCCCCGCCCCAGAGCTGTGCTGTGCTGATCCTGAGAAGGGCCAGAGCTCAGCATACTAGGCTAAGGAACTGGGAACACCGCTGCAGAAGCCTCCTGTGCCCAGGCCTATCACAGATCAGCAGTGTCTCCTTGAGCAGGCAACTCACAGGGCACAATGAGAGGATAGATATTTATCTTTCAGGAGTGGTCGTGAGCATTAAATGGCCCACAGCAGGTTTGTCTCTCCTGAGGATCGGGAATTCCCCTGACTGGTCCCTTGTCTTCTTGTCTGAGATCAAGTCACTCACCTGCCACATCAGTAAATACTTAGAGGATGGAGGCAGAAGATCAAAACAATGACAAGGACAGCTGTGACAGTGGGTTCCCAACCTCCCTTAGTGCTCAGGGACACCCCACAAACACACTCCGGTCTAAAGATGGGAGAGGCCTCCTCTGGCCATCATTGGAGAGCCTTCATGGAAAGGGTAACAAGCCCTGGGTTAGCATCCTTCCTTTGCTATACCCAGTACTGACTTCTGTGCCTCAGTTTCCCCATCAGAGAAGCACAGCTTCACCTGCTTGGTTCACCTATGAAACTCTAGGTGACAAAGAAGATTAGGAGGTACCATGTACAGGAGACAGACACCATCAATAAGAACAGTGAGGGCTTGACTAGAGCCATCTCTCACTTTGGGACCTTGTCTGAAAGTGGCAAATCACCTTAGCTACTCGAGGCTCAGCGGCCTGAGCTGCCTGTCACTCTAAGGCGGGGGTGGCTGCTGTCTTCCCACCCGTGTGGCTAGAACTTGTCATAGTCACTACTGTGCCAGCATGATGGCGCACTTACTCCCTCCACTACGGAAGACACAGCCCCACAGCAGTGACTGCTGCCACTTGGCAGTTTTGTGGACACTTGGTGTTCAGCCACCCTGAACATGCATTTGCCAGAGGCGGGCCAGCCATCAGCTTCACCTCCTAATGGGAGGCTGCAGCTCTGCCCACCAGGCCCTGTCCAGGGGTGTCATCCGTTACCTTTACCGCAGCAGTGGCTGCTGCGAGGCACAGCTGATAAAGAGATGGGAACTCTGCTGCCTGGGGACTTAAAGGCATTTAACTATGTGAAGGAGGGCCACCAGGCTCCCTTGGGACCTGCCTGGCAGCTCCTGAGCTGGCTCTGGGATGAAGCAGGTCTTCTGCCAGACCTCTGCAGATCTCTGGAGTTCTTTGCTGCCGGCAGGCCGGCTCCCCTCCCCTCCATGCTCAGGGCCCCTCCTGAGCCTCTGTCCCTAGCCCATTCCTCTTATAGCTCTGCAGACAGCCTAATCAGCTCCTCTGTGACTCTGATTGCTTGCACTGGAGATATTTTTATCTTATGCAAATAGGTGTTATGAAGGTGCCCTCACCTGTTAGCAGCCACCCCCGCCACACAATAAACACACACACACACACACACACACACCCCAGCCCTGTGTCTTTGCCATTAACCTGGTGGCCTTGCCCTTTGGATCTTTCAATGAGGCTTCAGGAGAGCTGTGGAAAAAGGGAAGTGGAGCTGCCTTAGGAGCTTCTGGGGCAGTGTCAGTGCCTGGGAAGAGCTGAGCCATTGCTGCAGCCTTACTACCATGTGGCTCAGAATCCTGAAGAGAGTTAGCGGGGACACCATGGGTTTGCTCCCTCTTCCCCCAACTGTCCTGTGCCCTGGGCCTGCTGGGCCAGGCCAGTCTCACCAGGAGCCTGGACTCCTCAGCCCTGTTGGCAGAAAAAAAGATTGCCTGCCAGAGCCCCTGGTCTCTTCATCCATAACATTACAGGGGACTTGACTGCTCGATCCTTGCAGAACTTCACAGATGAAACAGACTCCCATCCGGCCCCTTTTTATTGAGCGTACGCTTGGCCCTGCTCTGTCTATAGAGCTGGCACTTGTTTCTCAGCTCCGGGTTTCTGCTCACTGCTCTGCCACCCTCCAAGACCCTGGGGCCTCTGAATGGAGCTGCACGGCCACAAAGGCTGGGACTTTGCTCAGCAGCTCTCTGTCCATCCAACTTGGGCACTGCTGCCCTGGGCCAAGTGAGCCAGTATGTGGGTGTCAGCCTAAAGCATCTACCATGTCCAGCTACTCTGTCTTGCCTTAGGGTCCCTCAGCATATAGCTTTCCCCTTCTAGAACAAGGTAGAAAGTGGGTCTTCCATGTGGGAAGGACAAGGAAGATGTCTGCCTCCTTCCTTCTCCCTAGGTCCCATCCCTTCACCACCTTGAAGGCATGAGGCAGGCTGGTCTTTCCTAGCATTTCTCAGAATCCTTCATCAGAGTTGTAACTTCAGGTTTCCAGTTCATTCATGGACTTGAGAGCCATGAAGCCCTCCTCTCCAAGTACACAGTCTCCTGGGAGCCTATAAGCTCAAGATGGCCATGTCTCCCCAGCTGGCATGCTCTCTGGTACCGTCAGAGAGCACAGGAACATTGGGGTGTGGGTGATAGGTGAGTGACGGGTGGATAGATGGTCAGATGGATGGATGCGTAGATGGGATTTGCCTGGTTAGTTCTAGAAGGCAACCAAACACACTCGTTGTGTACTGAGTGCTTTCCCTGGGTCTGTGCCCCTCAAATCTTACCGTAGTTTATGTCAACTTAACATAAGCTATCATTATCTGAAAGGAGGGAACCTCAATTGAGAAGACACCTCCGTAAGATGTGCCTGTAGGGTATTTTCTTAATTAGTAATTGATGGGGAGGGGCCAACCCACTGTGGGTGGTGCCGTCCTT
The DNA here is from genome assembly GCF_018167655.1 of Microtus oregoni. NCBI lineage: Eukaryota > Metazoa > Chordata > Mammalia > Rodentia > Cricetidae > Microtus > Microtus oregoni. Next base: position 56,264,348 of record NW_024543063.1, on the reverse strand, counting down.
TCTGTAAGAAAGCAGGCTGAGCAAGGGAAGAAGCCAGTAAGCAGCACCCTTCCATGGCCTCTGCATCAGGTCCTGCCTCCGGGTTCCTACCCTGTTTGAGTTCCTGTCCTGACTTCCTTCAGGGACGGAACTGGAAGCCAAGTAAACCCTTCCTTCCCCAAGTCGCTTAGGTCGTGGTGCTTCATCTCAGCCATAGTCAGTCGCTGAATCAGCCCATAACAGCACATTGGCCTTCATTTTGCAGATGAAGAAACAGATCCAACCCAGACAGGAGGAGCCAGAGATGTAGATCTGTTAGGAGAATGGTTGCCTGGCATGCGTGAAGCCCTGAGTTTGCGCCCACCCCCAATACTGCCTGGAACCAGGCACCGGTAGTGCACACCTGTAATCTGGGGAAGTGGAGGCAGGAAGATGCGGAGTTCAGGGTTATCCTTGGTTACTGAGCCTGACTACAGACTCTGTTTCAAAATAAACAAAACAGTTCACAGCCGAGCAGGGAAAAGGTTCATGACTGGGAAAATCATAGGCATGAGGGCTAAACCTACTGCTGCTATGTTAAACAGTCACCCTGCTGGACTGCCTTCTAAATATTTATATTTAAACCCATAGATTTGTGTTGCTCTTAACTTGGGTCAGAGAAGTCTCTTTGCACAGTGGGCAGTGGTCAATGCAGAGACTCAGAACTGGTCAAAGTGCCAAGTGTAAGTAACTGTGGGTGTTCGGCTGTGGTTGAATCATCTCTGTTGACAGATCAGGGATCAGTGGGAGAGTGTGCAGGAAGACTTAGGAGCTGGTGGATGGGGGAAGAGTTGTGAAAAGCTGGCTTTCAGATATGATATGTTTGTTGAAGATCAAGCCAGTCAAAATTCCAACATGAATGGTAATATATCCAAAATGCATTGGATAAATGTAAGAATTTTTCAAAAAATATTTTTTTTTTAAAAAAAATCACTTTTTCAATGGTGCCAGGGAAATAGCTCGACAGTTAAGAGCATGTACTACTCTTGCAGAGGACCCAAGCTCAGTTCCCAGCACCCATGTCAGGTGGCTCCAGCTCCAGGGGATCCGACACCCTCTTCTGGACTCCATGGGCACCAACACACACACACACATAACTAAAAATTTTTTAATTGAAACAAGGGTTTGGAGAGATGACTCAGCAGTTAAGAGCATTTGCTGCTCTTGCAGAGCACCAGAATTTGGTCCACAGCACCTGAATCCAGTGGCTTAGCCGGGCGGTGGTGGCGCACGCCTTTAATCCCAGCACTTGGGAGGCAGAGGCAGGCGGATCTCTGTGAGTTCGAGACCAGCCTGGTCTACAAGAGCTAGTTCCAGGACAGGCTCCAAAACCACAGAGAAACCCTGTCTCGAAAAACCAAAAAAAAAAAAAAAAAAAAAAAAACCAAAACTGAATCCAGAGGCTTATAGCTGCCTGTAATTACAGTTCCCAGGGATCCAGTGCCATACAGACACACATACACATGCACGCACACACACATACACAGCGAGGGAGAGAGAGAAAGAAATAAGAATAAAATCTTGACAAAGGGATTCTGAATACTTGAGTGTCGTTGGCATTTCCTTTGGACCTTCAACCAGCTCCCAAATAAAGACCCGGAGACTTATTATTATCAATGCTCGACCTTAGCTTAGGCTTGTCCCACTAGCTCTTTTAACTTAAATTAACTGTTTCTATTCATCAATGTTTTGCCTTGTTTTTTTTTCCCCCTTTCATTCAGTATGTCCTCCTTTTCTGCTTCCTCCACATCTGTCTGGTTGGCCCCCCCTGCATCCCTTTCTTTCTTCTCCAGCCTAAATTCCTCCTCCTACTTACTCTCCCTGCCCTAAAGTCACATTTATACCGCCTCCCTTGTTAGCCATTCAGCTTTTTATTATATCAATCAGGTGCCTTAGGTAGGCGAAGTAAAACAGCAACACTTCTTTACATAATTAAACAAATGCAACACATCTTTGCATAGTTTAAAAAAAGTATTCTGCAGCACCTGAGGGTCCCCAGCAGTCTTTTTGGAGCAGAAGGGTCCCACCCTGGAGGGGTAGGGAAGACTGTGCCAGGCAGCAGGCACAATAGACAGGCAGCAAACCGAGCAAGCGCAATGACCCTGAGGCTAGTGGGTTGTAGGAGTGAGGCCTGAGGGCCTGGGCTCGGTGGTGAAGGGTTTACAGGCCCTAGAAGAACTGGGTTTTCCTTTGACTTGGGAGGTCCTGGAGGATTCTGAGCAGTGACTGAGGAGACCCTGTTTGGTTTCTTTGCAGAACTGGCTGCGGCTCTACGGTTACCTACCCCAGCCTAGTCGCCACATGTCCACCATGCGCTCTGCCCAGATCCTGGCTTCCGCCCTTGCGGAGATGCAGAATTTCTATGGGATCCCTGTCACGGGTGTGCTTGATGAAGAGACAAAGGCGTGAGTCCCTCCTTGTGACCCCTCCCAGACCCCACAGGCCTCCTGCCCTCCAGCCTGCTCTGAGGAGTCTTTGGTAAATGGAGTTTCCAGGGGAGCATAGCCTGGATACAGAAAGATTCGACCTTCATGCTAATGCTTATTGTTTACAACGACTGCCTCAAGCCCTGAAGCCTGGTGTTAGGAAAGACAAAAACTGGAGAGTTAAGATCACCGATTGCTCTCACAGATGACCCAGATTTGGCTCCCAGCGCCCACATCAGACAGGAGATCTGAGAGGGCCTGGATGCCCACGGTGCACATAAATTCATTCAGGCACACATACGTACACATAAAGAGAGATGAAGTAGATGTAACCCAGCTTTGGCAGGAAAGGCATAATGTTCGATTAGTGATGTCTGCTACAGGCATGAGAATGGAAAGATAACAGTACAGAAGCCCTGGATGGGACTACCTAGCTAGGCCTTGTTCTGCTCTCTTAGAAGTGATAGGACCTACAGAGACATTGAAAAGCACAGAGCTTGACATACCTGGGACCCTCAAGAGCACCCATCCCACGCTCGGGTTATACTCAGAGGGAGCACACCTCCTTAGTCACTGCTGAGTGCTCAGTCTTCTTAAAACAATCTCTTTGCCCACTCTTCTGGGAGCCAAACAGAGAGTCTCCCACCCCCAGTACATCCCTGTGGGGGGGGGGGGTGCTGGGAAGCAAGAGTGAGTTGGAAGGAGGTGGACTGCCTGGAAGAGATGACCCATAGCTGACCCCTCTATATATCTTTGGCCCAGGTGGATGAAGCGGCCCCGCTGTGGGGTGCCTGATCAGTTTGGGGTACGCGTGAAAGCCAACCTGCGTCGGAGGAAGCGTTATACCCTGACAGGAAAGACGTGGAACAGTCACCACCTAACCTTCAGGTATGGGTCCAGCTGGGAAGAGAGCTACCCTGCCCCTCTCCGGGAGACTCAGAATGCCTTTCCCAGAAGGGGTCTGGCTAGCTGTGCTGATGGTCCTAGCTCACAGTCTAGGAAGTCTCCCTCCAGGGAAAGCCAGGTCTCTTCCAAGCATCTCCTGTTGGGTCCTTTCCTGGCCCCAGCTAGCTGCAGGCTAGACTGGCCTGATGTGGCCCTATGGACTTTTGAGTCGGTATGGTCAGTAGGTGTCGGGGTGGGGTCAGGTGTTCAGCTTTCACTCTGGCCTCAGATCCTAGAGAGATCCTTTGGTCCACCCAGTCAAATCCCCCTTTGCAGCTGATGGTCATCTGTCTGCACCAGCAGCCTAGTCTAAGCCACAGGGAGGACGTGGACTTTGTTCTTCTTCATGTGCAGGCCCTGGGGCCAGTGGTTCTCAACATGTGGGTCACAGCCCCTTTGGGGATTGAATAACCCCTTTCACAAGAGTTGCGGATCAGATATCCTACCTACCCAGATATTCGCATCATGATTCATAACAGCAGCAAAGTTGGTACGGTTATGAAGTAGCAATGAAATAATTTTATGGTTGGGGGTCACCACACCATGAGGAACTGTATTGAAGGGTCACAGAATTAGGAAGGTTGAGAACCACTGCCCTACGCTGTATATCCTTCGTGTGGTGTTTACTTAATCCTCTCAAGGACCCCAGAAAGGAAGTGTTACTCCCTCTCCTTTTTCTGTCTTTCACAGGAAGAAACTGAAACTGTCTAGTCAAATGTCCAAGGTCACACAGCTAAAGTTAGGGTCTGCCTGGCCCTGGGTCAGCATTCAGAGTGGCAGAGTGGCTTGGCCTGTTTTCCAGACCTCATCTACCCCCATCCATGGCCACAAAGCACCTGTACTTTTATTTACTTACTATTTTTACTACCTTTTGGTTTGGGATTTGGAATGGGGGGGTTATTTATTAAGACAAGGTGAAGTTCTCATGTTATACCCAAGATGCCATTAAGCTTGCTGTGTAGCTGAAGCTGACCTTGAACTCCCAGTCCTCCTATCCCCGCTTCCCAAGTGGTGGGATTGCAGACATGTTCCTACATGGTGGGATTGCAGACATGCTCCTACATGTTGGGATTGCAGACATGCTCCTACATGGTGTGATTGCAGACATGCTCCTACATGGTGTGATTGCAGACATGCTCCTACATGGTGGGATTGCAGACATGATCCTACATGGTGTGATTGCAGACATGCACTACCATGCCAGGTTCTTACCTTTTTTTTTTTTTTTTTTTTTTTTTTTTTTTGCTTTTTGCTTTTTGAGACAGGGTCTCACTATGTAACCCTGACTGTCCTGGAACTCACTCTGTAGACCAGACCGGCCTTAAACTCAGAGACTCACTTGCCCCTGTCTCCCTTGTGCTGGGATTAAAGGCATGCACCACCACTGCCTCACTTTCTTAATTTAAATCTGTTTATCTTCTACCATGAAAACGTAGGGTCATATTTTAATGAGTTCCTGGGTGTGACAAGTTCTAACTCATATCCAAATAAACTCACATGTAGCAGCTTCGTGTGCTCTTGGGAAGGTGGCAGCAATGGACAGGATCCCACAGGGCCCCATCCATTCTGGTGCCTGACCCCATCCTCCCTGCCCACCTGCAGCATCCAGAACTACACGGAGAAACTGGGCTGGCACAACTCAATGGAAGCAGTGCGCAGGGCTTTCTACGTGTGGGAGCAGGTCACGCCCCTGGTCTTCCGGGAAGTATCCTACGATGACATTCGGCTGCGAAGGCGTGAGGAGGCTGACATCATGGTACTCTTTGCCTCTGGCTTCCATGGCGACAGCTCACCGTTTGATGGCATGGGTGGCTTTCTGGCCCACGCTTATTTCCCTGGCCCTGGTCTGGGTGGGGACACCCATTTCGACGCAGATGAGCCTTGGACCTTCTCCAGCACTGACCTGCATGGTGAGGACAGCTGGCCAGGGTGGGAACAGGCCAGGCCGTGCCCAAGCTAGGCTGCCTCTCTCCAGCCCAGTGGCTTCAGGCTCAGGAGGGGAGACCATGCCCTATTCATGTCTCTGGAGCCTTGCACTTAGTCCTAATCTATTGTCCCACCAAGGGAAGGCAGGAAGAGAAGGATATGTTGGGCTCATTTTTCAGACGGGGAAATTAGAGGCCAGAAGTCGGAGCAGCTCAGCCCCATCCAAAAGAGAAGCAAGAGTAGGGGTCCATGGTAGCCAGAGGGCCTAGGATGAACCAGAGTGACCGTACGTACCCCCACTACAGGAATCAGCCTTTTTCTGGTGGCAGTGCACGAGCTGGGCCATGCACTAGGACTGGAGCACTCGAGCAACCCCAATGCAATCATGGCACCTTTCTACCAATGGATGGACACTGACAACTTCCAGCTGCCCGAGGATGACCTTCGGGGCATCCAGCAGCTGTATGGTGAGTAGGCTATAACCTACTAGACCCATTCTATAGACAAGAAAACTGAGGCCCAGTCACTTAGCCAGAGCCCACACTGTGTGGCTCCAGACTGGAGCTGCAAGGGGATGCAGATGGTCCACCCTATCTCCCTCCTATCCTTGGCAGTATTCCTACTAGCTAAGGGTGTTCCAGGTTCCCCAGGACCCATAGTCTGAATCTGTCCCAGCACTCTCCAGACTTCCCAGGGGATTTGAGACAGCTGCCTACCCAGCCCAGACTCCACCCAGCAAATCTACAGTGGCCAGGTCTCCCCAAGGCCAGCTCTTCTGGTCAGTCCCTGTGACTCCATGTGGTGCCTGCATCCCCAGCAACTTCAGTAATGAGCTATGATCAGGTAGAGTTCAAGTTGCTACAGCCTGGGCCAGAGCCATTCATGCTCCTGAGTCTGCAGGTGCCTCCCTTCCGCAGGCCCACTGAGAAGGCCAGCATTGTAAGGGGAATGGCCTCAGGGAAAGCAGAGGCAGGTAGCCTCTCACCCAGCAGAGAGGTCAAGAGAAGGATCATGTGGAGGAGGCCACCCTCACCCTCTGACCACTACCACATCCCAAGGATGGTGATGGGGTAGCAAAGGAAGGAATCTGCTGTGGGTAGACAGGACCTTGTACCTAGAGGGGATGCACGCAGTACTTTAGCACTGTGTGTAGGAGAACCTGGCATTCAGGTCTGCCCTCTCACTTCTTAATCCTTACTTCTCTGTAGGGTCCCCAGATGGTAAGCCACAGCCCACCCGGCCTCTCCCTACTGTGAGGCCCCGACGGCCAGGACGGCCAGACCACCAGCCCCCTCGGCCTCCCCAGCCACCACATCCAGGTGGGAAGCCAGAGAGGCCCCCCAAGCCAGGGCCCCCACCCCAGCCCCGAGCCACAGAGAGGCCTGACCAGTATGGCCCCAACATCTGCGATGGCAACTTCGACACAGTGGCCGTGCTTCGTGGAGAGATGTTTGTGTTTAAGGTCTGGTCCCATCCTTCCGGTGCCTCCTCCAGTCAACCCAGAGCCTGGTCCTGCCCCTCCCTCCCATTACCTCTCTGAACCCACCAGAGCCTTGCCTAGCTCCTCCCTTGCTAACATCTTCTGGGTCCCTGCTAAACCCCAGACCAGGAAGAAAACAGCCCAAGAAAACAAGGGACTTGTCCAGGGTTACACGACAGTCAGGTGCCTGCTCCTCAGCCCAGAGCTCTCTCCTTGGAGCTGCTTTGGCCCTCCAGGTACTGCCTGGCTCCTCAGGGCCCAATGGCCTCTCTTGATAGGTTGTCCCTGATCTGTGAAGAGCAGTGTGAGCACAGCTCCCACCCTTAGCCAAAGCATCTTGCACGTGCTCCCCGTCAATACTCACCCCCTTCCACAGGGCCGTTGGTTCTGGCGAGTCCGGCACAACCGTGTTCTGGATAACTATCCTATGCCGATCGGCCACTTCTGGCGTGGTCTGCCGGGGAACATCAGTGCTGCCTATGAGCGCCAGGACGGACACTTTGTCTTTTTCAAAGGTAAGCCAGAATGGTGTGAGGGGCCCAGGCAGCTGTCATGCTCTATTGTAGCTCAGCTGGATCCAGGGAAGGAGAGAGTCTGGCAGCCCCTGGGGGCAGCAAGGTGGGAGTGGAGAGGCAGACAGAGGCTGCGGGATTAGGCAGGCCTGGACCCTGGAGGCCAGAGCTGCCTGGATGAGAGATGTATCTCTGCCATCTTCTGCAGCCTAGGAGCCCCACGTCACTGGCCCACCCCTGCGAAGGGGTCCCCATAAGAACAGGCGGTCCTCTTTAAGAACAGCTACCTATGGGAGATGACTCAAGAGACAGCTCAGAGGTTAAGAGCACAGGCTGCTCTTCCAGAGGACCGGATTCAATTCCCAGCACCTACGTGACTGGTCGTAACTGTCTAAAGCTCCAATTCCAGGAGATCCTGCACCCTCACACATGTAGGGAGAACACCAAATTATTATAAATTATTGCCAAGGGATGGTGGCGCACACCTTTAATCCCAGTACTTGGGAAGCAGAGGCAATGGGTCTCTGTGGTTTGAGGCCAGCCTGGTCTACAGAGCGAGTTCCAGGACAGCCAGAGCTGTCCCCAAACCCACTTGGCCAGGATCTCTGCAGTCTATTTGCAGAAAAAAAGTTCTTGTGGGAGGTAGTACCCCTTGATAGATCAGCTGTATCTCTGGCCCCACAGGCAGGAACCCTCTGAATACAGGACTGGACTCCTACTGAAGTGGGGGGGTTCCAGGCTGGGCACCAAAGGGCCATTTGAATATCCAGGAGCATAGCTCCCAGGCCTAGCAGAAGTGTCCTGTGGAATGAAGGGCCATGTATAGTGTATGGGTGGGCTGGGTGGGAGCAGCTAACTTGTACACGGAGAAGTGAGTTTATCACAGGTTTCCATGAGCATAGACACCTCTGTGAATACCATGCTGAGAGTGTGTGGTTCTGTGTATATGTGTGTTGGGATGGGCGGTGATGGTCTGAATGAATTGTGGACCCGGAAAAGCGTGGCTTCTACCATCTCCATCCCCAACCCAAGCCCATCCTCATACAACCCACCACTCCCCTCCCAGGTAACCGCTACTGGCTTTTCCGGGAAGCCAACCTGGAGCCTGGCTACCCACAGCCACTGAGCAGCTATGGTACAGACATCCCCTATGACCGCATTGACACAGCCATCTGGTGGGAACCCACGGGCCACACCTTCTTCTTCCAAGCAGACAGGTAAGCGTTTCCTTATGCCCTTTTCCCTGAAGGAGGAGGCTCTAACCAGGCCCCCTCATCCTCAGATCTGCCAATGGGGAAAAGGACGGAGGCCCAAGTAGGGTTCCGGGTTCGTAGCCTGAAACTTCTGGTTGTTTCACAGGTACTGGCGTTTCAATGAGGAGACGCAGCATGGAGACCCTGGCTACCCCAAGCCCATCAGTGTCTGGCAGGGCATCCCCAACTCTCCCAAAGGGGCCTTCCTCAGCAACGATGCAGGTACCAGGCCCACTCCTCCCAGAGGACCCCGCACTTGCCCAAGATCCCATGGCACTGTTATGACGTGGAAGGGGGACCCAGCTGTGCCATGCTGCAGCCTGGGTTCTTCTCCGTCATGACATCCTGCCTTCCCTGCTTCGGTCCGGGCCTCCAGCCCCACACCTGGAGAGGCCGCCATCTAGGTGCCTCTGGAGCTCAGGAACTCGAAGCCTTAGGGCAGTGGACCTGGTTCAATGTTGAGCAGGGATGGAAGGACCAAAAGGGGTGGAAAATGCCCCCAGAAATAGATTACATAATGCTCTATTAATCTTGAATTTTCTTAATGCTATTGAGAAAGGGACGACAGCAGCAGAGAGACATTGGATAATAGAAAAGTCTTCTGAATTAAATCAACCGGGTAGTGCTTATAGATCTGCACCAGGAGCCTAGTGTCCGTTACTGTAACTGAGTGACAGGGGTTGTGAGGCTGTTAGTTCTCCAGCAGGGTCCCTGTGTGTCTGATTCTTCACTGGGATGCTCATGTTCAGGGCAGACTTGCCGGCTCTACCAGTGCTCAGCCTGATTACCAGATGCTGTGTCCGGGCATGTCACTGCAGCTGTTCTGAGCTCACCGTGCTCAGTAAAGCCCAGATGCGCCCCTTGCTTCAAGCCTGGCCATTCCTGCTATCCGTGGGATGCAGACAAGGTGCCCAAGGCCAGGAGCTAGTCTAGAGCAGCGCTGGGTTTCACCCTGGGCCATGAAGGTCCAGAGCCAACACGATCCTGCTGGCTCCTATAGCTGGGAATAAAGCCCATCCTGGGAATAACAGCAGGGTTCTTTGATACCTAGACCCTGGCAGGCTGTGGAGTCCCTTCTTTGCCCTGTTACCCTGGCCAGGAAGCTGGGGACCCAACACTTTCCCCACCCACCCCAGGCCACAGCAGGATAGCAGATTTGAGAAGACAAGCAAATGAGGGAAACATGTTCTGTTTGTTTTCTGGTTTGGTTTTGGTGCTGGGAGACCACTTAGCATGCTCTACAAGTTAGCAGCCATCCCCAGCCTGAAGCCAACCTGGCCTCTCTGTTACTATAGCCTACACCTACTTCTACAAGGGCACCAAATACTGGAAATTCAACAATGAGCGCCTGCGGATGGAACCTGGCCACCCCAAATCCATCCTGCGGGACTTCATGGGCTGCCAGGAGCACGTGGAGCCCCGACCACGATGGCCCGATGTGGCTCGTCCACCCTTCAACCCCAACGGGGGCGCCGAGACTGAGGCCGATGACGACGGCAAGGAAGAGGATGCGGGTGACAAGGACGAGGGCAGCCGCGTTGTCGTGCAGATGGAGGAGGTGGTTCGGACGGTGAACGTGGTGATGGTGCTGGTCCCCTTGCTGCTGCTGCTCTGCATCTTGGGCCTGGCCTTTGCCCTGGTGCAGATGCAGCGCAAGGGCGCACCCCGCATGCTGCTCTACTGCAAGCGCTCGCTGCAGGAGTGGGTGTAGTCGCCCGGCCGCCACCCCCGCAGCATCCGGTGCTCAGGTCCGCAGGGGCAGGCGTGTGGCTCCAAGATGCTTCCCGAGCCCAGTGGGGTCCCCTCCTAGCCACACACATCCCCTGCCAGTCCTGCCCCCGCCCTCCTTTATTTATACCCAGGTGTCTTTTCTTTTTCCTTTGGCACCTTCTCTCAGCAATTGTTTCTGCTTTCCTGACTGGGGCCAGGTGGTGCCTGGAGTTCTCTGGGTGCACCACTCCAGACAGGGACTAAGGGACAGAGGCTTACCTCTGGAAGGTGGCAGAAGGTTGGGAAGCTTCTTCAGCTCTGGCTCTCCTCAGCCTGAACCTCTCCTCCCATAACAAGAGCTGTGTTTGCCTTGAAGGAGCCCAGCTAGGGCTCTACCCTCCTGATTTTGCCTTAGGAAGAGCATCTGGCCCAGGGGATCTGATTGCCTTGCGTCTTGGCTCCTTCTTAGGCTACTTCTGAGAGCCCAGAAGCCTGAAGCCCTCCCCCATCCTGGCCATCAGCAGCTCTCACACACCCCTGGGCCTGCAGCTCCTTTCCTCTGGGAAGGGCCCTGGACCTGTCTTGCCAAGGACCAAAGGGAGCCTGCCGAGCTCCCCTCCTGATGCTAGGGACTAGCCTCTCCTTCCCTAGACTGCCCACGTCCTCTTCCATCACCCCCCAGGTCCCAGGATGCTAGGCACTCCCTTACCCTCTGGCTTCTGCTGTCCTCATCCCCACCCTTGGAGAGATGGTGTTGGCAGGCACACAGGCTAGGGTACCAGAGGTCCCCAGATAGTGCCTGATGGTATGGATGCCCACGATGTCATAGACCAGGCTGTGGGCCTGCTTCCCTCCGGATCTCACTCCCCACATGACACTACTAGGCACCGGCCAGCAGCTCACCCACACACAGAGACTGTAGAACCCCCAAAGGAATCCACTGTGGCCTGGGAAGTCTGTCCTAAGGGTGAAAGGAGGCCCCTCTTCCTCTTTTCGTTCCCGAATCAGCAGGAGGCTTCTGTGGGAAATGGTACTGTACAGCTGGCTCTGGTCCCCTCTGCTTCCCGAAAGCCTTGAGCAGTGAAGGGCTGCCACCACCCAGATCCTCTGGGCCATCACCTCTTTCCGAGTGGTGGGTTCTCATAACCTGGCACCGGGGGCAGGGACTGGGGGCGGGGGAGGGGGGCTCCAGCAGCACTTTCTGGAACCCAAGAGCCAGCAAGGGGTGGGGATGGCATCCACCCCCATTGTTTTGTTCTGTAAATAATCTGCACTGATTAAATGGACAGCCGGCAAGCGTGGCTGTGTTTGTAAGCCTGGGCTGTAGCATGCAGCAAGGAAGACCTGCTTGGCAGGGTCGGGGCCAAGCTGGGATGCGGAAGAAGATCTCACTTCTAGTTTGGTAGGACCTTTGGGATGGAGCTCAGGAGCGGGTGGGTGGGGAACACTGCAGGAGACTGAGGCTGAGAATTGGGTTTATTCCGTATTTGGTGGTGGTAAGAAGACAGCCATTTCCCCTACCACTCCACACCTAGAGTAGGGGTGGAAAGACCCAGGCAAGGCCACCCAATCACTTACCTCCACTGGGTTTTAGGCAGCTAGGAGGTGTCTTGTGAACAAGAGCTTGGGAATGGACCCAGAGAGAGCTGGGTAATGAGGCCACTTTGCCTCCAAAAGCTTTAAATGTTCAGAGAAAGAGGCACGCTACACCTGCTGCCCTGTATTTGCAGGGGCAGAAAACCCCACCACAGGCCCCAAGGTTGCAGGAACTGGGGTGCAGTGGGCCTGGGTGTGATTGGTGAACTGGGGTCCACCTGAAATCCTGTGTCCATGCTTGACCCTAGACCAAGTCAGAGCCTCACTTCCATCACCCGGCAGGCTGGGCTGCCACAGCAAGGTCCCTCAGCAACACTCCCTCTCCCGACCCTCCACCCCCACCCCCGCCCCACCTCTTCCTCTCTTTGTATAGGAATGGGCTGAAGAGAGTTGGAAGGGCTGGCTCTCAAAGCCCAGAGCTTCTGGCTCATTCAGGAAGCAGCATTTAGCTCTGCACCAGGGAGGGACTCACAGAGCAGCAGTGGGAGGGACCAGGGAGGAGCCATCTTGGCTTTCCTGTATAGAAAAGCCAAGCCTAAGCTGCCTCTGCTTGTGCCCTTGGGGTTATGAGAAGCCAGAGGCCAGGTGGAAGGAGGTGTGGGAATGAGCCCAGAGATGAGCAGGGCCCTACTCTGTAGCCCTCTTTGCTCTTCCTTAAAGCCAAAGCCAGAGCAAAGACTTGACAAAGGCCTTGGTACCTCAAGAAACTGCTTGATGAGCCTCCCATTTGTATTTAAATAAGACCTTCAAGAAGATGCACACCAGCGTAATCCCGGGCTGGGTGTTTTTAATCTTTACCTGTCTATGACACTTGGAGCTGCAACCCTGGGTGCCCAGGCCTTCCCCCTGCTCCGAAGAAGAGGCTGCAGAGGAGGAACTTGTCATGACTCAGGCTCCATGAGAAAGAGAGGGTGGCAGGGGCCTGGCACTGGTCATGTCTGCGTGTGGTTGTGACCCTGGCCAACCAACATGCTGCCTCTCACAAATTATTCCGAAGGAAAAGGGATCTCGGAAGGGAAGTGACCTGGCCAAGGCCAAACAGCTGGGAAATCACTATGCTAGGACCAATTTGGCAAACCCCTGCCCCGCCTTTCCCACCTAATGCTGATGAGGAATGAGACAGGGACCAGACACCCACCCACCCCCCAGCCTTCTTCATCCTATGCATCCCATATTCCAGGGCCTAGGACAGAGCCTCCTTTCAGGCTGGGGTTGGCCGGAGCAAGCCTGGCTGCTTCCTCCCCTCCACTTGGCAGAAAAGCCTTTCTGTTGTGCTGCACACAGAAGCCATTCTCCAGCACAGAAGGAATGGCAGGCTTCCTGTCCACCCAAAGCTCCGCAGGACCCTCTGTGTGCGTCTGAGAGAAGCAGGGCTTTCTGCCAAGCATCCTCCAGTTCAGCCTCTGGAGCCCTGGACCACAGGCTTTGTGTCCCCATCTAACTCAACCCAAGAAGCCACAGAGGGTGGTGGAGAGCAGTTCTCCAGCCCTGGATGCTCCAGGAATCATGACACCGTCAGGTCCAGTTGCCTCAGCTCATCTTTCATGTCCCATAAAATAATAGTGACCCCAGGTGGGCTACTCATTCAAACCGTCTGAGGGTTTGCCCAAGCTGTTCCCTCCCTGAAAAGACCCTTCCCTGTCCATTTCATCCATTCTTAATTGTACATCTTCAAGACTGAGATTATGTTTCTTGCCTGGATTCTAACTTTCTACCCTTAAGGCAGCTGAGTGTCCTCCCACCTCTGTTAACCTAGCACTTAGACTTCTTACTCATACACAGCCTGCCCTAGATGCTGACCATGGCTCCAGCTGATAAGCTGTGTGGTCACTTTGGCGGCGGGACACTTGGCCTCTCTGAGCCCAAAGTCCTAATCTGTAGAATGGCACTAACAGCCACGTCTAACTCGAGCGATCCTGAGACTTGGAAGATGCTCCTAGCTAAGCTGAGGAGGTTCTGGGTGGTTTGTGATGAGCCCCCTACTGGGAATGCTGGTGTGCATTTAGGATAGGCACTGGACACCATGGCTTCTCTGCTGCCTCTTCAAAAGAGTTTATGGGGTGAGGCCAAAGGTCAGAGGGGCCTGAGGACAGGTGCCTGGGAGGAGGGACATTCTGGTCCCCACTCCTGGCTCCCTCCCAGCTGCCAGGCCCTTCTCTTGCCCCACCCCAGCTCTAGTGCAGCTTCCCCAGTGCTAGTCACCAGCCTCAGCTCAGGTTTCTTCCCTGAGTGCCCAACACCTCCCACACCCACATGTCTGCCCAGTTCAGGCTTCCAGAAATAGCCTTTAGTCTCCCCCTTTTAAGCCAGCACCCAGGCTGCTCCTGGACATCCGGTGTCTTCCACACCCAGCATACCACAGCAGCAGGCTGGATCCACTGAGGCATTATTCCTAGACCCCAGACTGAGAGGGGCAGCTGTGCCCCTACTGTGATCCAAAACCCACCCAGCATAGTCCTAAAACCTGTGGTCCCCGGCTACTTGGCTGCTTTGGACCTCCGGACCACAGGTTTGGTTTGTGTTGCGCTTGAGGTAGTATTGCCTGATAACCCAGTCTTTTCTCAAACTTGCCATCCTCTTAGCTCCACTCCCTACTCAAGTGCTGGAATGGCAGGTCCTTGCTGATCTTTTAAATTATTTTTTATTTTTATTTTGGATGTGCATGTGTATGCCAGAGGAGGATTTTGAGCATCTTTCCCTATCCTTCACCTTAGTCCTTAGTCTTGCTGAACTGGAAGGTGTTACCGCTAGGCTGGCTGGCCTGTGAGATCCCAGGTATCTACCTCTGCTTTTCCGCTCTCTGTGCACACACTGGAGCTATGGACACACATAGCCACGCTTGGGTTTTCTTGTGGGTGCTGTGGATTTGAACTCTGGTCCTTGTGCTTGGACGGCAACCACTCTTACCTACTGAGCCATTTCCCCAGACCCTTTGCTGATCTTTGAACAGGATCTTCTGCTCTCTAAACAGGACTCTTCCCCACGTAGGGTTTCCTTAAAGAACCGAGGTTTGTGCACTGGGAATCTAGCTCTCTGGCTGAAAGACACTTCTGTGCCTAGGGGAACAAACACAGCTCCTAGGGCAGGGGATGGAGCCCCTCCAGCAGTCCCTGCCTCTGCCATTAGCTCCCACTGTATAGGAAAACAACCTCCCTCCCTCTCTAGGCAGAGGTGCCCAGTTCTGCTGGCCTAACCCCTTGCTATCCCTTTAAAATCCCTAAGGCCCTGGCCACACTTTTCTAGGTCTTGAAAGTTGTCTTCGGTTCAAACTGTCTAGAGTCTCAGTCTTAACACAGTTGTGAAGAGCCTGAGCTTCCCAGAGCCCCAACTCCGTATTGTCTGTTTTCTCACACACCTCCAGATTGCCCTTGTGGGCCACCCCGGAGAGGGATCATGGGTCTTGGGTGGTCCTAAGTGAGATGGGAGCTTTGGGCTCCTCCACAGGGCATGATCTGGCCCTGATATGTCACCTCTGGCTCTGTGGAAATGACCTGGCCAATCAGCAGTCTGGGGCCCTCAAGGCTACTCTAGCAGCCAAACCACTGCCAGCCCCTGTCAGCACTGCCAACTGAGACCAGACCGGGCCACCTTCTCAGGTCTTGCTCAGGCAGCACAGAAACCTGACAAGCGTGTTTTCACCAACCTGAGAGTTTCGGCCCCTCTCGGGGGACTGTTTGTGTTTCGGGTCATGTTATTGGCTGGCCCCACCCCCTCTTTTCCTGTGCCAAGCTGACATTCCCTGAACCTCTAAGAAGTGGCAGTTCCGTCCCCGAGCTGCCTGTGAAAATCTTCTGTTCCTGTTCCAGGTACGACTGTGACCTTTGGAACATTTCATCTGCCCCATGCAGTCTGGCAAATGGGAGGGTTGCCTCCCTTTACCGACGGGCAGTTGAGGCCCAGCAAAGGGTAACAGTTTGCCCAGTGTCACACAGCAAGTGAGGGCTTAAGTGACATAAAAACTGACCTCCACTCAGTAAACACCCTTGTCCCCACCGGATGGGGATCAGGCCCTGCTAACAGCCTACTCTCCAGTGCATTCGTCTACTTAGCAAACACGTTGACGTCTGCTGAGAACAGACTGCAGGACCTGCAGGCTAAGGACTTCCAACCTGACCCGGTTCCTATCTGCTTCAACAGTGCTCTGTTGCAGCTTGGCCATACCCCTCCATGTCTGTTGTCCGTTGCTCCGTCTCTGCAGAAGGTCTAGTAACGACAGTGACCATGTGGGCCCCGGTCTGAAATGCATGCTGTCTTTTTCTTTCAAGCAGCTTGCCCAAGATGCACAAGAAGACACCCTAGACACCTGTATTCCCAAGTCTTTTCATTAAAAAGTATAATGTATGCAATTTAAAAACTGTAAACATGTAACACAGAGATAGGCACACACACACACACACACACACACACACACACACACACTGTTTTAGGCAGTGTTCTATTGCTGTGAAGAAACACCATGAGCATGGCAAGTCCTAAAGGAAAATAGTTCATTGGAGCTTGTGGTTTCAGAGGTGAGTCCAGCATCATGGTGGGGAGTCTGGAAGCAGGCAGGCAGCCACGGTACCAGAAAAGTAGCTGAGAGTTCTACATCCGCATCTGCAGGCAGCAGGAAGACAAAGACACTGGGCCTGGCTTGAACATTTGAAACCCCCAAAGCGGCCAGGCGGCGGTGTCGCACGCCTTTAAGCCCAGCGCTCAGGAGGAAGAGGCAGGAGGGTTTGTGAGTTCAAGGCCAGCCTGGTCTACAAGAGCTAGTTCCAGGACAGGCACCAAAAACTACAGAGAAACCCTGTCTCAAAAATCAAAAAAAACAAACAAACAAACAAACAACAACCCAAAGCCCACTCCCAGTGACACTTCCTCCAGCAAAGCCACACCTCCTGATCCCCCTCAAGTAGTGCCACTCCCTAATGACCAAGCATTTAAATATATGAGCCTGTGTGGGCCATTCTTATTCAAACTACTGCACGCACAAAATTTAATCTTACAACTATGTCGACGTGAAAAGAAATAGAATCCAGTTTGGATTGTATTCTTGTTTCTCTGCTGACTACAAAAATGTGTTGTAGCCTCGAGATGGTGGTGCACATCTTTAATCCCAGCACATAAGACAGAGGCAGGCAGAGCTCTTAAATTCGAGGCTACAGAGCTAGTTCTAGGACAGCCAATGCTACTCAAAGAAACTATCAAAAAAGTGGGGGGCATGTTTTAAGGGCTGGTAAAATGGCTCATCCGATACATGCACTTGCCACCAAGCCTGAAGATCCTAGTTTTATTCTTGGAACTACCTGGAGGAAGCCGAGGGCCAACTTCTGCAGGTTGTTCTCTGGCCTGCACTCTGCCACCCCGGGCAATAACTGAAAGGGGAGAGCAGGCTTTCAAATGCTCTGAGGTCTTCTGAAAATGTTATGACCCTTCCAGGCTTGCTTGTGGAAGGTCCACAGAAAGCTCGGTTAAGGGTTTGCCGTATGTACGTCCTTACAGTGAGAGAGGAAAGCCCTGAAGGAGACACCCCTGCCCCATGACTAGCTTTTCACTTTGGGACACCCCAACTGTAGAGAGGCAGGGAGGAGTAGATTTCTTGTTTGGTCTGCTTCGGGGTTCTTTGGAGAGAAGATCTTACTGTGTAGCCCACGCTGGCTTCATACACAGGATCCTCCTGCCTCAGCCTCCTGAGCATGCCTGGCTCAGAAGTTGGGGTGGTCTTGGAGGGAACAGTGAAGTACTCAGAGGAAATGACTGCACACGTTTGTTTCTCAGGATGATCGCGTTACTTTCCATTTCTCTAGTTCAACGTTTTCCACTTTCAATTTGTTTTTAGAATAATAAATGTGTATGGGTTTTTAAGTGATTCGAATGATGTAGAAAGTTTGTGCACTCCACTGTCCTCTCCACTGTCCGCCCCCTTCTCACTTCTGGCTATGGCCGGTTCAAATAGAGCATGTGGCCAGGCGGTGGTGGCGCACGCCTTTAATCCCAGCACTCGGGAGGCAGAGGCAGGTGGATCTCTGTGAGTTCGAGGCTAGCCTGGTCTACAAGAGCTAGTGCCAGGACAGGCTCCAAAGCTACAGAGAAACCCTGTCTCGAAAAACTAAAAAAAAAAAAAAAAAAAATAGAGCATGTGTTTACAAGAGAGAGACATATCCACCATGTGGCATTCTGATCTGCCCATCCCTGTTTGAGGATTTTTCTTTCTCCCTCTTCAGTCTGTATTCTCCTGCATAAGTTTGCCTTATCTTATTTTTTCAAAACCATTTTATGTCTTTATTTAGATTTGTGTGTGTGATGAGTGTCTTGCTTGCATGTGCCCCTGGTGCCGGCAGAAGTCGGCAGACGGCAAGCAGAGCCTCTGGAACTGGAGTTATGGATTCTTGTAAACAATCAAGTGCTGGGAACTGAACCCGGGTCCTCTATTAGAGCAGCCAGTGCTCTACTGAGCCATCTCTCCAGCCCCATGTCTTGTTTTTTTGGTGATTCTTTGGTCATCTGTTGGATGACCAAATTAGACTATATAATTACAGCATTTGGTATTTAAGTGTTTCTAGTCTCTCTGCTCCCCACCCCCATGCTGGAATCTAGGCAAGTTTTTATTCTTTTTCCTCTCCCAAACAAGTCCTTGGAGAAGAGGGAGTCCCTGTCTGCCCAAGTTCTCAGGCGAGCACTGCCTTTACCTGATGTTTCCTGGTTCCTTGTTTTAAACAAGGAAATAACTATTTGAAGAAGGCACAATAGCCTGAAATGACCTCAGCAATTTCTAATTTGAGTGTTCGTGGCAGTCACCCAGCAGAACTCCGTAGGGGGAAGAAAGGAGGTGAAGGTATCTAATTCAGATTTAGTCATTTTCCCCCCGGGGCTGTGATTTATCAAGTGAGCAAACCTTCAAAGACTACTTTAGAAAGCACCTCGTGGTGATCATCAGGGATACCTGCAACAAGGAAGGGCAAGGCTCCTGGAGAAAATGCTAGTCTAGCAAAACCCTTATATCTGCATCCATAATTCTGCAAAACAAACAAGCAAAGACCCTCAGGAAAACATTCACAGATGACTTGGCAATTACTTTACTTGAAAACAATAGCAACCAATAAAAAGATGAAAACACATCCAACTTCAAAGACTAGTTGTCAGGCAAAGAGAAATTAAGATGCCAGTACCATAGCACCCAATCTGCCAGTTTGGCTAAAGTGCAAAAGATGACAGTAGTAAGTGTTGACATGGATGTAGGGCAAACTGAATACAGTGGTGGTGAAGACCAAAACAGTATGACTTTGAAAAGCTGGGATCATCACTCACTGGTAGAGCACTCACCTAACATATATAAGGCCCTGCTTTCTATCTTCAGCATGGAAACAGAGCAAAATAAATCAATATAAACCAAAAAGAAACTTTATAACATCAGAAAAACATTTGGTATCGTTTGTCCAAACTAAACATATGAGATACCACATGCCCAGCAGCTTTATTCAACAAAATACATGCATATATCTGTGAAAAGCCAGGTCCTGGATTCTCATAACAGTACTGACTGGGAAAAATTAAACATTGCAAACAAACCAACTGTCCATCAATTGGGGAACTAATACACAATGGCATTTATATATACAAAGGCGTACTTTACAGTCCTGAAAATGAACAAACTTGAGAGCCAGAGGACTCTCAAACGCATGAGCAAAGGAAAAGAGAGGGAAAGGGATCCAAAACTCCACCACTCATGAAGCTAGCCCAGTTGTTCCTGGGGCTACAGACGCAGCCCCTGAATGACTTCCAAGCATGGGGAACCAGAGGAAGGAGAACGGGACTCATGGCCCTAGATTAGAAGCCAGGGGCACCACTGAGTCATGAGGTGGCCAGGGAACATCCACAACCCCCTACTTGGACTGCACGCTAGGCAGGATTGCCACCGAGGCTCCAGGTTTCAACTGTGATGCCCTCTATGCTACTCCATTCTGGTGGAAATGTGTTCATGGCAGGCAGCAAGCCATGAAAGAAGGGATGAAGGTGACCTCCTAAAGGTTCTACAGCCAGTTGATGTACACCTCTCCATCCTACCAACCCCCATGCAGATCTGCAAAAGTTTCCTCAACGTTTCCTCAACAGCTGGCCTCAGGTTTGGAATGCTTCTGGCTCACACAGCTGCTCTGTATCTCAACATGGGTCACGCCATGAGTCACCTTTGGGGAATCAATAGAGCAGCTGCAGGTCCCTCCCACAGTGCAGTTTGGCCGTCCCCAGAGGGAAGCCTGAGGTGAGAATTCCAACGAAGCTGCCATAGGTCACTGCTGATGATCCGAGACAGGAGTTGGGAGTGGGAAGAGAAGAGCAGACAGATGAATGGCCTATTACCTGGCTATTTACTACTGGTAGAAAAGGGAGATTCACGGCACTGATGCACCCTGGGAGATGACCTGATGGGGACCACCACTTCCAGTCATCCTACCTATTACCAAATTTGGTAGTCTCCGACTGAAGGCTGTTCTAGGGATTATGTCTGCTTCTCCTGGCTATGGCATGGACAGAGTCTCCCTGGAGGCTATAGGAAGCTGGACAGAATGTTTGACAGGCAGGTGAGAAGCCTGGACAGCTCTGCCACACCCAGTGGCCCTGTCTTCCAGAGTGAATGAGATTGCTGAGGTGATCGGTCCCATCAGCTCACCTCACGTTAGCCTCGGGACAGGTGACTTGAGTTGTGGACTCTCGCTGAGTCCTCTCACCTGGTTGTCTTTTCTCTCCTGGCCCTGATACCACAGGCACTGCTGGACTCTCAGTATCCCCACTGATGTGTGAATGGATCAGGGTCAGAACTTGGGGATAGGACCAGTGTGATTGGTTCACAGATCAGCGCTTGATCCAAGCTTGAATCTCAGAACACAACTGCTGCTACTGGGGTCCCTTTCTGGTGGGCTTGCTGGTCTTGAGCTAACTGCTGGTTGCCATGTCGTCATTCTGGGACCCCACAAGAGCCATTGCTGGAAAAGACCAGCAGAGGCATAACCCAGTTACTGATGTCTCGAAGTCCTGGACGCATGCTTCATGAGATGGGCCCTGAAGGCCCAGGACAGCAACATGCCCTTCTAGTTTAAGCTAGTTTGGGCTGAACCTTTGGTGCTTGCAACCAATAGATCCAGGACCAGTCCACTAAGGCCCCTTGGCAGACATAGCCACTGAGAGTGAGTGGGGGACTCCCTCGCCCCACAGTTTTTGGAGGGAGTCATCAAACTGGATCCTAGTAGGAGAAGCTCAGACAGGATGCTTTCCTCCATATTATGATGAGAGCAGAGTGTCCCAGCGCAAGCTGGACAATGGCCCGCCCACAAGTTAAGGAAGCGCTTGCCCCTCTGCTTCATACTCTCCCTTCTCTCCCTCCTTCCAGTCTCTGTCCTTCCCAACAACAACCCCTCCCTTTCTGGTCCTGCTCTGGGAATCCCATACCTCTCCTCCACACCTGGCCCAGCTCAAATAGCTGCTTTGTGGAGGTTCCAAGGGACAAGGTCCTGAACAGAGCGTCTCATCCCCTTCCTCTGGGCTCCTACACTGCCTACATGCATAGCCTCCAGCTGAGTGCTGAGTGTAGCATGCGGGACCACATGCTCCTTCATCTTTCTCTGCTGTAGAATATCTCCTCAGGTCTCCCATGTATCTAGCACTGTTTTGTGCATGGGGACTCCAACATAGTTTAAAAATAAATCAGTCTTCATGCCAGGGATGATGGTACAAGCCTTTAACCCCAGCACTCAGTGGGGCAGAAATGGGCAGATCCCTGAGTTCAAGGCCAGCCTGGTCTACAGAACAAGTTCCAGAACAGCTGGGGCTACATGGAGAAACCCTGTGCTAAAATAAAATGTAAAAAATTAAAATAAAAAGTTGTCTGCCGGGCGGTGTT
Source organism: Microtus oregoni (assembly GCF_018167655.1). Taxonomy (NCBI): domain Eukaryota; kingdom Metazoa; phylum Chordata; class Mammalia; order Rodentia; family Cricetidae; genus Microtus; species Microtus oregoni. The sequence goes on along the minus strand of NW_024543063.1, from coordinate 56,242,605 downwards.
GGTGCACGCCTTTAATCCCAGCACTCGGGAGGCAGAGGCAGGTGGATCTCTGTGAGTTCGAGACCAGCCTGGTCTACAAGAGCTAGTTCCAGGACAGGCTCCAAAACCACAGAGAAACCCTGTCTCGAAAAACCAAAAAAAAAAAAAAAGTTGTCTTCATGAAGCTTATGTTCTGATAGAAAGACCAATAAATATCCATAAATCAGCCAACCACAGATTGTGTGCACCTGAGAGTTCAGGCGGCTGTGTGCGTGTGTGCACTTTACAAGATGAGACCAGGGAACACTTGTGGGAAGGCCTGAAGGACATTAGGGAGTATGGAGGACTGAATGATGTCCCCAGAAAAATATATCCAATTCCTGACGCCCCAAACTTTATTTGGAGAAGGGCTTGGCAGGCATAGCATCTCGGCGGGAAAGTGTCCTGGCTCGTGCAAGCTGCCCCAAATCTGATGACAAGTGTTTTCATGAGAAACACCCAGAGTGATGAGATGCTGGGTCTTTATTGGCCTTTCTGGTCTCCTAGCTTACAGAAAGAGGCTGTGAACTATGTTTGATGGTCGTTAAGGGGAAGCGAAACTTCCTCCGTTGTTCAGAGAGGGGTGTGTGCTGCTCGATGCAGGTGTGGGTCCTGGGTTGCTTGCTCTCAGGTTGCCAAGTGCTTTGTTCCAGGAAGAGTCTGTGTACAGTATGAATAGGCAAGGCTTCCAGTCACTAGTATTAGAAAAGGGGTGTATCCAGCACAAAGCAACCAGGTCTTAAGTTACCAAACTCTTCCCTATGCTTGCCCGCCTCACAGGGCTGTTGGAAAGCACACTCAAGTTGTGTGAAGAACTTGAACGCTCATTGGAACAGTTCCTGGCACAGTGTGATCTGACTTCCCTGGCTGCTTAGGATAAAATGTAAACTGAGGAAGGGCCTGAGAAGTGACCGGGGACCAGGGAAAACTCGCGGCATGTCTGTCTTGCAGAGGAAGAAATTGCCTGTTGGGAACCCAAGTGCTGCAGAGATTAGGATAGGACTCAAGTCTACTCAAACCATGCCAAGGATGAAAGAGAGAAAGAGAGATAGACTTGGGCAGGAGCCACCTGGGGTGGAGCCTTGCTTACTGGCACCAATCCCTATCACATAGGGGGCCCACAAGGTCTTGAGGTTGCTGTATCAGCAGAAATAGCACCACCTGCAGCAGCAAGCACATTTACTGCTAGCTCTGAAAGCCATGTTTACTGCCCCAACTCTAGAAACTTTCTGGGTCCATGCCACCACCGAGTAGTGCCGCCTGCTGTTCATAAACACCATATAAATGTTTGGTAGTAGGGCCTCTTAAAAGAACCATCCATATTTGCCACTAACACCAAGCCAGGAAGCTGTCTCTTAAAGGAGTGGTACCCTGCTCACCACCAGCAAACAGAGCCCACCAGAGAAAATGCAGCTACCAAGAAGTCATGCTCGACTCAATTCTTGTGTGTCTAGAATCTCTTTTTAAACTTTTGTCAGGTTTTCCACAGAAATTCTGGCCCCACGTTGCATGCTATATGTAGGTAGAGTTTTCCTATGCTAACTGCATGCCCCCCAAGTAACCAACACAGAGGCTTAATATTACTTATAAATGCTTATCCAATAGCTCAGGCTTATTACTAGCTAACTCTTACATTTAAATTAACCCATGTTTCTTTTCTTTTCTTTCTTTTTTTTTTTTCGAGACAGGGTTTCTCTGTGGCTTTGGAGCCTGTCCTGGAACTAGCTCTGTAGACCAGGCTGGTCTCGAACTCCCAGAGATCGGCCTGCCTCTGCCTCCCGAGTGCTGGGATTAAAGGTGTGTGCCACCACCACCCGGCTAACCCATGTTTCTTATCTATGCCTCGCATGTGGCTCATAGCTTGTTACCTCATTTTCTACACGTCCTGCTTCCTTGGTAGCTGACTGGCACCTCCCTGACTCCACCCTTTTTTATACCAGTATCCTTAGTTTTCTTGTCCTGCCTATCAGCTTCTTTACTAACCAATGAGAATAATACATATCCACAATGTGTTCCACATATTTGCTGGATTACTCCACAGCACGTATACACATGTACACATCATAAATAAAATTGAACATTTTTCTTAATATCCCAAGAGAATATCACAAGTTGAGGACTAAGTGCTCAAAACATGTGCTGCTGGGGGAAAGTCCGTATTCAAATCTTAACAGCTCGTGTCTCCTCGTTCCTTCTGTTTTTCCTTTGGAATGGAAGCGTCTGTCATGTGACTTCCCAGCATGGTATTTTAGAAGAAAGAAACACATCTTCTAGGTTTCTGGGTTCTTGTGTAGAGAGGAATTTGCCTCAAGATGGACTGTACCAAGAGTCTCATCTATGTCTCGGGTGGATAATGACATTTGAACCTTTTCTGAGAGAACAATTTCTTCTGTGGTTGGTTGGCTTTGTTTTTGTGGTTTTGATTTTTGAAGTGAAGTTTCATCTGGTGGCTCAGGCTGTCTTGGAGCTCACTGTGTAGCCTAGGCTGGCCTTGGACCAGTGATGGTCCTCCTGCCTCAGTCTCTTGAGTACTGGGTTTACAGGCATCATGCCTATTTTGAGAATATCTTTAAATGAAATTTTGAATTTGGTTTGATGCTGTAATGGATTAAGATTTGAGAGGAAAAGTGCATGGGATGAGAGTATTTCATTCTGGTGGATGTTTGTTTGTTAGTTTGTTTGTTTCTGAGACAGGATTTCTCTGTGTAGCTCTGGCTGTCCTGGAATTCAGACCAGGCTGGCCTTGAACTCAGGGATCCACCTTCCACTCTCCCTCTCACATATGCCCCTAGAGCCTGTGTATGCAGTCTTAGGTGGGGAAAAGATTCATGTAGATGTCATTAAATACTGGGATGGGGGTCATCCTTGATTATCCAGGTGGGTGCCAGATACAGCAAATGTCTTTAAAAGTATACAAAGTAGAGCTGGGGATGTGACCCAGGGGCAGGTAGAGCATGTCCCTAGCACATTCAAGGAAAGAGAGGGATGGAGGCAAGGACAAAATGGGAAGAAAGTTATGTGAAGACAGAGGCAGCCATGAGACAAGAAATAACACATGGAGCCACCAGACTGGAAAACACTGGAGTTTTCTCTCAGAGCCTTTGGATGGTGGCCCCCTACACGCTGGACTTGGGACTTCTGGTCCTAGAACCATTGAGAGAACAGATGTCCTATGTTTAAGACTCTGAGTGTCTGGTATCATTTGTTACAATAGCCTAGGAAACCAATGTAGGAAGGAAAATTGGGTGAACTCTGGATAATGTTACAGAAAAGGCGACTCTAAGAGACAAAGACTCCAAGTGTACGATTGCAGGGGTCAGAGCAGCAGGAAAATGGTAGACAGGGAAAGAAGCCCAGAATGAGTGAGGTGGAGCCTGAAACATGACAGGAGGGGGCTGGAGGGGGCTGGAGGGGGCTGGAGGGGAAAGGTATGCAGATCAACGCTAGGCCTCAGTAAAGCCTTGCCTTCAGCAAAGCCTGAAGCTACCATCCTGTCAATCTTCTACCTCCCCTCCTAAACCAGCACCAACGTGTCTGTCTGTCTCTCTGTATCTGTGTGTGTCTGTCTGTGTCTATGTGTCCTAAACCAGCACCAGTGTGTGTGTGTGTGTGTGTGTGTGTGTGTGTGTATTTGTCTGTCTCTGTGTATGTCTGTCTGTGTCTGTGTGTTCTAAACCAGCACCAATGTGTGTGTGTGTGTCTGTCTAGCTCTGTGTGTGTATGTGTGTGTGATAAGCATCCAACTTTAATAATCAAAGAGCTTCTACAAAATTAACAGGAAAACAAAAAACAAATTAGGTGAGCCAAGAGAAACACAAGTGTTGAGCAGATATGAAGAGAGCCTGGCTCCATTCTCAGGGAGACCTGCATAGAAGCTTCATGCTTAACAGAGCGGTAGGCAACCTGGGTGCTCATCAACAAGGGGGCAGATGAACAAGATATCTGTGTTGATACTAGGTAAATAGTCAACAATGAAAACCCGCAGACTAGCCAGGCAGTGGTGGTGCACGCCTTTAACCCCAGCACTCAGGAGGCAGAGGCAGGAGGGTCTCTGAGTTCAAGGCCAGCCTGGTCTACAAAATGAGTACCAGGACAGGTTGGGCTACATAGAGGAACCCTGTCTCGAAAATCTAAGCAAAAGGAAAAAAAGAAAGAAAGAAATCAGCAGACTAGGCAACCACATAGGTAAATGGCACCGACACTGTGGCGAATGGATGAGCCAAGCACAGACATATGCACACTATAGGCTCTCCCTTGTAAGATGTCCCCACAAAGTCAAAGTGAATTCATGGTGCAGATTGAAGGATGATTGCCTCTGGGGCTGCTGTGGACAGAGATTGGCCAGGTGGGAGCAGGTGGTAACTTCCTGAAGTCCCCCTCTCTGTGTCATAGTGACATTTGTTATAATCTATCAAGTGATACACTTAAGACCACAACATTGCCATAGGTAAACTTTACTTTAAAAAGCAATATTGGACTCAGGTTAATGCTGTGCTAGGTTTAGAGGAGAAGTTTGCTGGTGGCTGTCACTCGCTTTGAAAGGAATGTGTTCTGAGCAGTAACAGATGCTCACACTAAAGGAAATCTCGGGAAACCCGTAAGCCAGATGGCGTTCACACCCATCAGACAGTGTTTGCACCCGACCTTTCTACATGACTGGGTGCTGTAAGAAGGCTCAGTCAAGGGTGTGGCAATGACAATAAAATTCTCTCTGGTGAGCATGGAATTGCCAGGACTGCTGGGGCTGCCTGGTTTACCCGGAAGGTAGACTGTCCTGTAGGTGACAAGGCCTTCATGATGTTACCATTTCCTTCCGATCCTTGTCTCACAATCTCATCCTTCACATGTGATGTATACAGCCTTGTATCCTGTTTTTCCAACAGCCTTCCATCCACATTTCCCGTTCATTTAAAAGCCCATGCTGGAGATAGAAAATATCCTCTATTTTAGGATGTGGGTATTTAGGCATTTGTTTGTTTGTTTGTTTTTTAATGACTGCAAGTTTACTGCAGAAAAAATATAAAAAGCTCAGAGAAGTACAAAGAAAAGTCTCCAGCAGCCCTGACATCCTGATGTTTTGTGGCCCCATCTGACTTTCTGTGCGCATGCGTGCATGCACACACACACACACACACACACACACACCACAGCATGAATAAGGAGGTCAGTGGACAATTTGTGAGAGTTGGTTCTCTCTTTTTTCTCTGTGGTTCCTAGATCTCAAACTCAGTCCACTGGGCTTGACCATAGACACTTTTATCCACTGAGCCATCTCACCTGCCCTGTGTGTGACACGGAGGTCCGATAGGACACTGAGTTTTCTGTCTGCTTTATGATTTTTCTGAAACATCCATTTCCAGAGTGCCTGATTCTCTAATAAGGGGGCACATCCCGTGTCCACTGTTGTGGGCCAGGGACAGCCTGATCTTCCTGCAGCCTTTGGGAAACCTAGGACGATAATGTTGAAGGTGGCCAGGTTAGTGTGGCTTGAGGGCCTGGAAGAAGTACCCAGGGCTCATACAGAGGGCCATAGCCCTGCCTGGCTGCCCCATTAGCCCCTACTGGCCTGGTGCCAGGGCTCATCTGGGAGGTGCCCACTTTCTCCTTGCTGTTCCACTGCCTGTCCTAGCTTCTCACGGCCTGTCCTGAGCTGCCCTCAGGGTGAGGTCAAGACTCGAGTGTCCCTGAAGGCTGTAGTAAGAGCATGTATATGTGACCAGCAATCAGGGAGTCTTAGTTCAGGGAGAGAGGCTCTTGGCCCCAGCTACATCCTTAGACCAATCCTGCGCCTAGAGGAAGCCTCTGTGCACTGGGCTTCATTGTGTTTCAGGATTTCCTGTTTCCTGACCGCCTAACCTATTTATGGGCCACAATAGTTCCTTCCCTAGGGAACTCTACTGTACTGGGCCCAGTTGATGGAGTCTCTGGACAGGTCCAGCCTGGGGTTGGCCAAAGGAAAGGGCAATAAGTGGGTATCATTTTACATGCTATATTATAGAGCCAGCCAGGGTATAGGGTTGCCGACTCTGATATTCTGTCCCAATACAGCAGTCCATCAGAGACAACGTGTGTAAGACAGACTCACAGATGCCCAGCCCTTGGCTCAAAGCATCGTGACAGGCCCTCTGCTTTGACATCGACCTCTTTTCTCTTATCATTTCCTACCTCCCTTACCTACCCCTGATCCCCAGCTGAAGGCCCATTCATTTCTTGGGATAGGCCTGTCTTTTCCTGCCCCAGGACATAAGCTTGTACATTCTAAGAACGTGTTCTTCTGCCACCCTCAGTAATTAAATCTAGCAAGACTTATTCAATGCAGAGACACAGCTGTAGTGGGACAATTCTTATGTCATTTCTCCTGGGAGCCTTCCTGTGTCTGGATTCTGATCCACACCCAACCCAGTTCTGATATCACCGAGGGAATATCAAGCCAATAATGTGGGTATTTTAGGTTAAGTTCCCCAGAAGCAGAGCCTGGAATGGGAACTCCTGGACTAGGTGAGAGTCTCGGGATGCCCGAAAGAAAGCAAAGGAGTCTGACGGGGCCAGAAAAGGGCTAAGCAAACCCACAGCTTCTGCAGAAATCTTGTCGGACCTGGCCTTGGGCTCCAGAGCACAAGAGGCACCAGTAAAGTTGCAGTATGCGGAGGCCAGGGAGCAGGGAAGCTGTCCAGTCCTTCAGCTTCCCCCAGGATCTCCCAGATATCATCAGGGAACATGGGCTTTACTGGGCCAGGGTATCCTCTGTAAACAACAGCAGCAGCTGAGGGAGGGGTACTAGCCATCTTGGGGACTTGGGGAGACAGGAACAGAATTTGCCATGAGAAGTCCAAATCCTGCCAAAATATTTGGGACAAGAACAGCCACCTGAGCACCAGGTTGTGGTAGCCACGCTAGTTCATTATGGATTACATCAGGTAGCAGCAGGAAGGTCCCTCAGTCCCCTGGTACACTCTGCATAGTGTGGGTTGAGGTAGACGGACATATCAAATCATGGATGGATGGATAGATGGATGATGGCTGGATAAATTGATAGGTGGATGGATGGATGATGAGTAGACGGATAGATCAGTGGGTAGGTGGATACATTAGTGACTGGATAGAAGGATAAATAGATGAATTGAAGGATGGGTAAACAGGAAGTCGGAAGGGCTAGTAAGTGGCTACATGGATGAATGAATGGATGGATGTAAGGAAATGCATAAAAGTACATGCTTTATTGTTTTATTATTATTATTTTGAGACAAGGTTTCTCTATGTAACCTTGGCTGTCCTAGAATTTACTCTGTAGACCAGGCTGACCTTAAACTCACAGAGTTGCTGCTGCCTCCCAAATGTGTAGATGTTAACTTGATTCATGAGATAACCAGGCTAGCTTAAAGATAAACAATTATATTTTTATTTATTATAAGGGGAAAACTCACGCCAAAGAAATGGAAGATCCAGGTCTCTGCTTGACTGCGGGGGAAGCCACCAAACCCAATACAAAACTGTATGATCCAAACCCAATACTAAACTATATACAATAGGAACAGACCCAATACAAAACTATACAAAGTGATCCAAACCCAATACAAAACTATATACAATAGGAACAGATAATCAAATATAAAATTACAAACATGAACAATATTAAGCAAGGAACACATGACAAATGTTTTAATAAACATTCTATTCCAAAGAGTATAATAAATCTTGTATTGGAAACAAGCTTGGCTAAATCATAAGTGGAATGTAGCTACGATTATCTAATCTTCAACCCCATTGAAGGCCTGAGAGGGAGATAATATTACTTTAGCAGGCAGGAAGTGCAATCCAGCAGCTTCCAAAGTGAGCAATATGTGACAGAGACAATTAGCTACCTGAGCAATCACCCAAAGTCTCATTTGCAACATTGAAGCAACCAACTTTGGCTAAGGCCCAGCATAACTGACAGACCATTTTCAGAGGCAGGGCATTTTTCAGAACCATCTTACCCTGTCTTGGCAAAGTTTGACAGTCTTTTTCCTTGTGTCCTGCTTATCCATTTCTGGTTACCATGTACCTTATCAGTGGTTGAGGCGCGAGCAGTTCCTTGCCTGAAGGCCAATTGTGACAAGAAGAAAACAAACTCCTAGTGGAGTGTTTTTGGTACTCAACATTCTCTTGGAAGTAGATTGGTGCTGTCAGGAGCAATTATGTCTCATGTCAAGAGAACCCTAAGTTATTTAAATGCCATGTTCTACAGATCCTTGAAGTGGTTAAAGATGACCTATCTAGGCAGAATACAATCTCTAAATGTATCTAAAGAACCTAATCAATTTGACTATATGTATAACAAACATGAACAACTATTAACCTATAATATTTAATACCTGTAGAACTTAAAGGGCTAATCAGTTTATAGCCAATGTAGACCTTTGGGACATAATGACTGTGGGAACCTGGCAGGACAGAAATCTCAGACAACACAAGTGCTTGGATTAAAGGTGTCGCCACCATGCCAGGCTTTAAGTGCATTTAAAAAATTTATTTATTTTTATTTTTGGGGGCATTGGTGTTTTGCCTGCATGTATGGTATGTATGTCTGTGTGAGAATGTCAGATCCCCTGGCGCTGGAGTTACAGACAGTTGTGAGCTGCCATGTGGGTACTAGGAAGAGATGGTGCATGTTTTATACATTAAAAAACTGGAAATCGAAGAGGCAGAGGTCACAGGGAAGTGTGGCTTGTGCTTGAAGTTAAAAAAAAATGACAGAAAAATTTTTACCACAGAGTTGAAAAATGAATAAACAAAAAAATCAATGAAGTCAGTCCCTACCTTGTTTCTATGATAAGGAATGTCCCTCAAGAGAAAACCTGAATGGGTGGATAGATGATAGGTAGGTGGGTAGGTAGATTCCTGTAGGAGAGGGGAGGGAAATCCTCTGGAGATGGAGTGTGGAATGGGATGAGCTCAGAGAAAAGCTGACCTTGGAGAAGGGGGCCTACTCCCCAAGGGCCAGGAGCTGAGCTCAGAGCCCTGGAGGGAGCAGGGTCTAAGGCTCTCTCTCCCTGTTACCCTGTGTGACCTTGAATTGGAGAATATGCCTGAGACTTTGTCATAAATCAATTAGACCTGGGGCCTAACCTCAGGTTGGCCACTGGCCAGATGTGGAGCAGCTGGCATTCTGGAGCCTCTGTCTCCTCCTGGGGCAGAAGATTGCAGCAGGTTTCCAGGGACCCAGAGACATGTGCCAGCCCTTTCTTCTCTGTGATATTAACATCAGTCTTCAGGAAGCAGGCAAGTGCTGTCCTCATGGTTCAGATGAAAACCCAGGCTCTAAGCATAGTTACTGTCCCAGCCACTGGGGAGCTCGAGGAAGGAAGGTGGATGAAGGGGGCTGAAAAGCAGCCTGAACAATGTGACGTGACCCTCTCTCAAAAGTCCAATAGCTCTAAAAAAAAAATAACCACGCCTAAGGCAGGCAGTGGTGGTGCACATCTTTAATCCCAGCACTTGGGAGGAAGAGGCAGGCGGATCTCTGTGAGTTCAAGGCCAGCCTGGTCTACAAAAGCTAGTTCCAGGACAGGTTCCAAAGCTACGGAGAAACCCTGTCTTGAAAAAAAAAAAAAATTCCTGGCCCGAAATAACAAACCCAGAGCCTCAAGTAGTCAATTTAGTCCTGTCCCCACTCCCACCCCCCAAAAACCTGCTTCTGTCTCAACCATGGCATTGATGACCATAGCCAGGTTGTCTGTGTGTGTATGTACATGAGTCTGTGAGTTCATAAGCACACTCACGCCAGCATTCACTTGTGTACACACATACCTGTGCTTGCACACTCACGTCTCTATCACGTTTGTGTGTGACACGCTCATATACATGCAAATGTATATAGTTTTACGTTCGAATACGCGCGATACTTCTGCACACTCCTGGACACACTGGCATGCCTACCCCACCTGCTGGTATCCAGGGCCCAGCGCTGGGGCAGTTGCTACAAAGAGACCAGGGTTCATCCAGACGCTGGCAGGGGAGGGAAGAAGAAAGGGAAGCAGAGGTGGCGATGAGGTGGTGAGGAGGGGGAGGGGCGGGGAGGGGCGGGGAGGGTCAGCAGCTAGCTGCCTGTTCCATGAAAGGATCAGATTTTCCCTGGAAACACCCAGGCAGCTCCTGCCCTCCACCCCTCTTCTCCGGTGGCCTTTTCCTGATGTTCCTGGAACAAAGGATTGGTAAAGGGTCCACCTTGGAGCACACTGGTCTCACCGTTCAGCTTGGGCCCAAGAGCGCCTACCCTGCCTGCCACGCCCACTCCACACCACTGTACAGCTTTGACTGGAAGCGAGAACCTGAGTTTGTAGAGCCGTGTGCTGCCAACCCACGGAAGCGCCCTTCAGAGGGCCACTGTGGCTAGTCTCCTGCCTGGAGGACGGATAGGCTGTTCCCCTGGGAGGAGGGGACCTTCCCTGCAGGCCTTTCAGTAAGAAGCTCCTGTGTCTAACTGACCCTCCTTGCATGGTTCCTACCCTTGTCCTCCAGAGCCTTACTTTGTGTCTGCTCTGGCCATCAGGGCTGGCTGGGTCACAACAGGATGGCTGGGAAGAAGTGACCCCTGCACAGGCCCCATTTCCATCTGTGGCTCCTGCTAGGGACTTCCTGCCCCCACCCCCACTTTGTCTCCTCATTTCCTCCCTCTCCTCTCCCTCTCCATTCCTCCATTCCCATCCCCTCACCCTCCCTCTACCCCCCACCAGACCTCCTGGGCTTTCTCTTTCCTTTCCAGTCCTGGTTGCTTTCAGCCTCTCTCTACTTCTCCTCCCTTCCGAGCTCCCAAGCCACCCGCTCAGCCACCCTTCTCCCCCAACGATGGCTCCACAGCTCCCACAAGGGCTGTGTCCTGAGCTGGTCCCCCTTACTCCCACCACCCTGCTCCTTCAGCCCCTCCTGGCTCCCAGTTACTGTCCCTCCACTTGGGGAGCGCTATTGGCTCCAGATGTAGTCCCTGCTCTGGGGACACCCTCCCCACTAGCCTTTTAAAGGCTCAACTGCAGGTTCCTCCCTCCACTCCACCCCAACCCCGACCTTTGCAGGTGCCGCTCCCCCTATCTAGGAGACTATCAGTCGGGCCCCACTCCGTATACAGGCTCCCTAAAGGTTACAGCCTCACAGCCCTTCTTTATCGTTATCATTACTATTATTACTATTTGACAATTTCCATATATGTATGCCATGAATTTTGGCCATTTTTACCCATTACCCTGGCTCACCTTTCTCCCTCTCCTACTGAACCCTTCTTTCCAGTCCCCTCCTGCTTTGATGACTATTTGTGTGTGTCGACAGCCACTGGATTTAACTGAGTTGCCTGCATGAACACCCATGGGGGTATTTACTGGAGAATAGGCTAGTTTATCAGTGGCTACACCACTAAAGAAAAATGACACCCCTCCCCCAGTCACCACTAACTGCCAATAGTTCCTCAGGAAGGGGTGGGGGCCTCATGAGCCCCTCCCTCACCTTTGATGAAATGTTTCCAGGGCCAGTTAGCAGGAAGAGACTCTCACATTCGGTCATCACCTTGCCCACTGGGCCTTCCCAAAAAGGGTTTTTCACAGCCCTTCACGACCGGATCCCCCTGCCCCCCCCCCCCAGCCACTGGGAGGACCCTCTCTGCTCCCTGCCTCCTGCCCACCTCCTCTAAAAGCAGGTCTGCCCAGCCCAGAAGGCAGCAGCTGCAGTGAGGGATTTGGCCTTGGTTGAGGTGAGACATCCTGGCCAGCTATTTAGACAGAACAGCTAACGCTCTGTAAGAGGCCAGCCCACGTGGCCACATGACAACAGAACTGAGGAGGCCTCTGACATTATGAACCTGACCCCTTTTCTCCAATATGGAGGGTTCCAGTTCCCACTTAGGGGTGTGCACTAGATAGGCACCCCACACCCGGGTTTTGTCTGTGGGGTTCCCTGGCTGCTGGGGCTGCCAGTGCACAGCCACCCCACTCTACAGGTCATAAATCACTGTTGTCTGGCTTGGCCCCGTCTGCACACACTTTGAAAAGGAAGGACAGACTCTTGCTACCCCCAGCTGCTGCCCCCGCCAGCCCAGAAGCTGGCGCAGTGAAAGAGAAAGAAGGTCTTTATGCCCACAGGCAAGAGGGCACTTTGCCCCCTGTCAGTTCCCACACAATGCGCTCTGGTGAAAGGGCCTTTTGTGATTGGCCAGGACAGACTTAGCACCCTCCCCATTTAGGAGACCAGCGGTCACCAGATCAGGGGCCCTGCCCTGGGGTCTGGAGATGGTCACAAGCCACAGTCAGGGAAGAAAGACCATTCCTAACAGAACTATCCCTGAGGAGGCCAAGCCCACTCCCAGAGAGATGGCCCTACTGCCTTACCGTCTCTTCATTCCCCTTCCCCGCCCAGCACATACCACCTCTAGGATACACAAGAGCTGTCCCCTCCACTCAGGATGCTGGTCCCTGAGATACCTAGCTATGTGTCACCGCTGTGAGGGAGGGGTCTACAGGGACCTCACACCACACGATATCTGTGTCTGTACGTGTTTGTTTATTGGTCTTCCCAGCTGGGATAGGAATTCTGCAAGGGAATTTATGTTCGCTTACTCCGTGGCCCGCTCCTAACACCCAGCAGGTTCACGGTGACTATTTGTGTGAACAAACACATGGTTGTCGTTTAGTCTTTCTCCCACCCTGAGAGTTGGACAGAGTGAGCCCATTTACAGTTGAAGGCTCTGGGAACCTGGGGGGTGGGGATGTTTCCCTAGCTATGTGGAAAGGGAGAGGTTAGGGATGTGTATTCAGACCCATCGCCTTCTCCAGCGTGCTACCTGGGGTTGGCCCCCGGCACATCCTACCTGGCTGGCCCGTTGGACCTGTGTTTGAAGATGTCTCACATAGTTGGATCTTAAGTTCAGATTGACGGATCCACCCCTTGCACCCTGGATGAACCCCCATGCTGAGTCCTTGTACCCTGTCACCCCCTCAACCTCTTCTACAAGACACCACTGAGCATTGTCAGGCAAGTTTCTTAATACCCCCAACCTCAGCACCCGATTAGTAATGCAGGACAGTCACTTCCACCCAGCAGGTGCATGTGAGGTCGTGCACAGGAAAGGGATCCTGGGACCTGAACCACAAAACCACAGGCATCAACCTCGGCCTCTGAAAGACCACAGAGTCTGACTTAGTCCCCCCACCTCCACTTCCTTCTCCCCAGCTGGAGGAAAGAGACTGAGAGGTGTTGCCAGAGGGACTCATCCTCCCCAGGGACGTCCTCCTTCCTGGGAGAAGGGTCTCTTCAGAGGAAGGTACCATCCAACCAGGAACCAAGTAGAATCCATCTTTTCTGAGGCTAAAAGGACTTCTCTGTCAGCAGCTTCCATGGTGCTGGAGAGTAGAAAAGAGGTGTTCCTATAAAAACCAAACGCCATCTCCCTTAGTCCTGACACTTCCTTGTCTTGCCCCAATCCATCCTGCCACCCTCACTCCTGGTGACTGGATAGGGTCCTCTATTACAGCAAGCTGGCCCGTCACCGTGCAATTGGGACCATGGAGCACCAGGGCCACTCATCAGCAGAGGCAGAGCTGGGGAGGAAACACAGTGCCCAGGGCCCATACCTGAACTGAAGACAGAACCTCAGGTGCAGCTGCAGCCTGCCGTGCTGGCCGGAGCCTCAGGCCCTTTCTCCCACCACCCCCACTCTCTAGGTGCCCTTACACCCTGGTCAGGCCCTGTCTAGCCTCCAGGCCTTGTGAATACAGTTCCTCTTGCCTAGAGTCCCTCACCTCTCCTCTCCCAGGTCAACTTTCATTGCTCCTCAGCTCTCAATGCAGACAGCACACAGGCCACCCCCAAAGAGCGCTTCCTTTTCTTTCTTGGAAGGGCTGATGAGCCTCAACTCTCTGGGTCTGTGTTTCATGAGGTTTCATGAGGCTCCCCAGTTTCCCTTTACTTCCTTTTTCAGACTCCAGAGAGGTGCCAGGTGGCTGCATCCTGCTCGCTGCCCAGTCTGGGACTTCACCAGGGTTCTGGGGAACCACCATCTGTTTATCCACTCATTCATTCATTCATTCATTCACTCACTCATCCTGCTAGTTAATCAAATTCACTCTGAGCCAGGCAGTTCAGGAGCTGGCCCTGCCCTCTCAGGGTACATGGTCCTGGGTCCCCAGACTCCCACGTTGCAAGAATATCATCATTCCCCTTACCACAAACCCCTCCAGGTATCTCTATGAGAACAGACAAGACCCAAGAGCTACACCAACCACTACAGTGTCCCTTGACAGCTGTGATTACCATGACAACACATCATGAACGGATCTAAGTCCACCCACTCCCACGAGGTGCATCTTGCTCTCTTAGGACTCCTGTTTCCGCAAGGGAAGGCTCGGTGAGGGAGCCCGTGGGTCTTGAGGGAACGCAGCTGTGAGCATGAAGAGTTGGGATTCAAGCCCAGGCTAACTTGTCCTAAGTGATGGCCTTCTCACTGGACCACGTGACTTTTCCAGGCCCAGAGGCTCATGTCCATCATTCAACAGGCAGGGATGTCAGACAGCCATGAAGGTGTGAGGTCTCCACAGAGGACCTCATAGGTGGCATTAAGAGGGCTTGCCTAGAAGTAAGGGGTTGCTTCTCCTGTGGTTCAGACAGCCCAGTCCCCTACACCATCCATCCCTTCCCCAGAAGCACTAGTCTTGGCCACTGGGACGTCCTTTTCTTTTCTACTTTTGCCAGGGTCACAGGGACCAAGATGGTCCATCTTAACCAAGCCATGTCTTGTGTTCCTCCCGCCAACCCTGAAGTCAGTTTAGACTGCACTCAGGACTCCGACCTCTCTTCTGGCCTGCTTCCTCCATGGCCCAACTCTTTCCTCCACAGCCTGGGCCACCTTCTGCTGGACCTGGCTCTGGTCCTGTTTGCCTACCCCATTGCCAGTCCTTGACTCAGTCATATTTCCTGGTTGGAAGCCAGTGGCCCACTCAAAATAACTAGTCCCTTTCCCTGGGGCCAAGAACAGCTGCAAGGAATTCGAGTAGGGACCGGAACCAGAAAACCCCCACCACAGCCCCACCCCCACAAAGCTGCAGCAGGTGGCAGGGGCCTGTGGTAAGGAGGCTGCCCTAGCACTGAGCCCATCCAGAACAACCTTGTTCCTCGCCGGGCGGTGGTGGCGCAAGCCTTTAATCCCAGCACTCGGGAGGCAGAGGCAGGCGGATCTCTGTGAGTTCGAGACCAGCCTGGTCTACAAGAGCTAGTGCCAGGACAGGCTCCAAAGCCACAGAGAAACCCTGTCTCGAAAAACCAAAAAAAAAAAAAAAACAACCTTGTTCCTCAAACAAGGCCTTCTCCCATTGGGGTAGAGAAGACGGAAGGAGACTATGAAGGCTGGCTTCCCACCCAGCACCCAAGCCTGTCCACCTGTGGCTGCAACTGGGCTGCTTCCTGCCTGGGGCTGCAGCCCGGAAATGCGATCGATGTCAAGGGACAGTCTGTTTTGCCAAACAAAGATGTCTCTGCACTCTTGGCCTCTCTGTTCTTGCTGCTCCGTCCACTGTTCCCCCACAGCCTGGGTTTGCATCTCTGAGGTCCTCAAAGACCTCCTTCACAAAGCCTTTCTCCTTCCTGTCACCTTTGACCCAACACACGCCATCTCTAGCCATAGTTTGTGAGGAATCAAATGACACTGCTGTCTCTCAGCTCCATCACTGCCTTCTCCTTCCACACAGCAAGAACTCAAGCTGATTTGAGGCAAGTAGCACGTCCACACAGAAACCACACAGCTAGGGTGGCAGGGAGACCTGGCCTTCCTGCCTTTCTTTAGCCTTTCCCCTCCCTCCTCTTCTCTTTGAAAACACTTCCATCATGTGTGTTTTAGCTAAGCTACCTCATATCCTTTTTGGGAACTGAGATGAGCTACCTGCTAATACATAAACATGTCAGGCTTTCTCCTGGTGCTGGCATGATCTGGGAACTTATGGGAAATGCGGACTCTAGTGTTTGAGCCCCTGACCTACCCAATCAACATTTTAAATCCCTAGGTAGCTTATGTGTGTGCACAGTGAGATTGTGGCCAGATGAGCTTCCTGAAGACACGACTGTACAGTAGTGGACATTTCTTTGGTGGTTTTATTTTGTTCAGTGAGAGCATTGGAGTAGCACTGCCCAGTGGGAAGTGTGGTACGGCTGTTGTGAGCCACGCTAGAGTGACCAGACAGGCCACTTTGCATGCTGAAAGCCAAACCCAGCAACTAAGAAATTTGCAAAAGTGCATTTATTCATTTATTCGTGAAAGAGCCCTGTGTGCAAATGGAGAGCTCTCTGGACCCCATGCCCCAGGACAGTGAGAGCATTGGAGCATTGGAGCATTGGAGCTAGCGAGGCAGCTGATGGTCTGCGTGTACAAAATCAAGCTTTTTGAGTTCCCATCCACAGCTCACGGGTCAAAGGCATTGGCTGGTTCTCTAAGACAAGTGGTTTGATTTGATTTTTAAATTTAATTGTGTATTTATTTAACTTTTGAGAGAGGGCTCACTGTGTAGACTGGGCTGGCCTTGCACTCACAGAGATCTGCCTGCTTCTGCCCAAGTGCTGGGCTTAAAGGTGTGTGCCACCACTGCTCAGTTTTGTTTTTTTTTAAAGACAGTTTCTCACACATCCCAGGTTGGCCTCAGGCTTGCTGTGGAGCTGAAGGTGACTTAGAATTCCTGATCATCCTCTTCACCTTTCCAGGCCTGCAATTATAGCCTGTGCCACTGTGCCGTGCTGCATAGTTTTGTCAACTAGACACAGGCCAGGGTCATCAGAGAGGAGGGAGCCTCAGCTGAGACAATGTCTCCATAAAAATGGGCTGCAGGCAAGACTTTAGAGGATTTTCTTCTCTTAGTTTTTCAAGACAGGGTTTCTCTGTATAGCCCTGGCTGTCCTGGAACTTGCTCTGTAGACCAGGCTGGCCTTGAACTCAGAGACCCACCTACCTCTGCCTCCCGAGTGCTGGGATCAAAGGCACGTGCTACCTCTGCCTGACACATTTTCTTAATTAGTAATTGATGTGGAAGGGTGCAGCCCATTGTGGGTGCTGCAATTCCTGGGCTGGTAGTTCTGGGTCCTATGACAAGCAGTTTGGGCAAGCTATGGGACCAAGCCAGTAAGCAGCTCCCCTCCATGGCCTCTGCATCAGTTTCTGCCTCCAAGTTCCTGCTCTGTTTGAGTTCATGTCTGACTTCCTTCAATGATGAACAGTGATGTCGAGGTGTAAGCCAAATAATCCCTGTCCTCCCCGAGTTGCTTTTGGTCATAGCATTTTGTCACATCCATAGCCACCCTGGCTAAGACAACCACCATGCCTACCTCAAAACCAGTGATTCTGAATTCAACCCAAAGCCAATAACTGAGAGCAGGTAAAGTGGGAAGTCACCTTAGAATACGCAAGTGTTCCCCAGATGTAGGAGCCCTTAAGATTTCACTCATGTAGCCAGGAGGTCGTGGCGCACGCCTTTAATCCCAGCACTTTTGAAGCAGAGGCAGGTGGATCTCTGTGAATTTGAGGCCAACTTGGTCTACAAAGTGAGTTCTAGGACAACCAGGACTGTTTCATTGCCATAAAACCCTGTCTTGAAAAACAAAACAAAATAAACAAAAAAGATTTCACTCTTATGATAGGACTGAAAATTTAGTTTTATTTGATTTTATTTGGGGGTGAATTAAAGCAAGCTTTATTAAAGTACTAAATACTGACCAAGATGGAATTTGGTCAGGACCACTCCTGGAAACATTCCAGCTGAGTGGCCTAATTTTATTTTTTTAACCAATATAATTTTAATTTAAATCACCATATAGAATTCCTGTTCAGGGCAAACATGAGATATCTTTTTTTTTTCTAATGGCCCACAAACCTAGATGGTTGTCACCAGCCTGGTTCTCTGTCCCCAAGAGGGTCTGTACCGCTCTTGATGGCCTTGTTATGTGCGATTTCACAGAGAGGCCCATGGACACTTTCATGGGAGGGGGTGCTGGCATGGGGTCTCTACAGTGAGCTTCAGCTCCTGGGGAACATCTGGTTGCCCTGGGGTTCACTTTGGCATCAATAGTGGGTGCTGGGGGGCACATCCAGGTATACAACCAGACAATAGGGTCCCGGGCACATCTGGGTGCTCAGCCCATCCAGGGCTCGCTGCCTCAGGAAACCCAACTCTTTCACCTCCCGTCCTTGAGGCTGCTGGGGTTTAGCAGGTGGACAGAAGGACAGGAGAGAGGTCAGTCACAAGGCACCCCCTCTCCTGTCATATGCCTCTTCAATGCCATGACCAGTGACCACAACTTTCTGGACTGAACCCTTACGCCCCTGTAATTAGTACAGGGCCTCGGAAATCCTGCTCATTAACAAAAGGAAGCAAGTTCAAAGTAAGTGCCTGGCCAGAGAGGTTTGTACAGAAGCCTCTCTGTCCCCATTTTATACACAGGGAGACAAAAGCGGAAGGATGGACACGCCCCAGACCGTACGATGAGCCTCCAAGTGGTGGAAGCAAATTTCAAACTATTTGACATCAGTAGCACCTGAGTCACTAAGTTTTGGTGTGCTGTATTCTCCTCAACGTTATCCCATTGAGGAAGGGAGAAATAGGAAACCGGGAGAAACAGCATGGATGATGGATTACGTCACAGGTGCTTCCTATGTGCGGTGAAATACTACACAGCGATGCAAAGAAACAGGTGACAGCCAGAACAATGGGGAGCCTCATAACGGAAGTGTGACGTGAAAAGCATAAGCCGTGCTATAGCAAGGACAGCCCCATTTACACAATTATAAAGACGGGCAAACAATATGTAGTAGGATGCAGGCAGGGGATGAGGTGTGTTAGAACTCCTAAGTCCTTGGGAGGCAGAGGTAGGAGGAGCTCTGTGAGTTTGAGTCTAGCCTGGTGTACTTAGAGAATTCAACGACAGCCAGGACTGAATATAGAGAGACCCTGTCACAAAAAACAAAAAAACAAAATCAAAAGAAAGATTCAGAGGCAGGTAGAATGGTGTGTACCTTTAAATCCCAGCACTTGGGAGGCAGAGGCAGGTCGATTTCTGTGAGTTCAAGGCTGTCCTGGTCTACATAGCAAGTTCCTGCCCCTCTCTCCTCCACTCCTTTCTCTGCCACATTCCTGGTATCTGGGGTTCTGTCCTATGACTGATCCTGTCTGGAAGGAGCCTGTTGATATGGTTCTTGGGAATGTAGAGAAGAAGCCGAGGCCACTCAGAAAGCAGAGGAGCATAAAGCGCCGCTCCGGGGACCTACCCCGTACGTTTCCTTAACATCTAGCTTACTTCCCAAGCCTCTTCTATGACCTGGAGGCACAGGGCATTGGGAAGCAGCCAGCTTGTGCCTCTGAGCTGTGATGGAGGTTCACAATTACAAGTGCAGGAAGCACTGACATCTGGAGGGAGTATGAGCCTTGGAAAAACCATGCCTGTTGGTATCCATGGTGTCTGAAGCTAAGCAAAACAGTGCAAGGCGTAGGATATGGAACAGACACCAATCCCTTATGTCATAGTGTTTCACTACAAGAGAGTATGGATGTTAGCAAATGCCTTCATGGACTCCCCACTCTGGCTTCCACAAAGAGAAGCTGTAGAATCACCCCAAGAGAGTGTGAACACAGTGTTCAAGAAGCTGTAGAGGAGGATTGTGAATTGGCTATAGGACCAACCTGAGCTACATAGACCTGGTCTCAAGAGACTGAAGACAGGCCATAAACACAATAGCTTTCAGGTCCCAAGGCTCGTTCCACAGCCTCCTCTTGTCCTCTGAAACTGCCCTATGTTCACTTGAACCCAAAGCATCCTTTGAGCCGGGGACTTTTCTTCTTACAGTTAGAAGCCTCCCTGAGCCTCTGGCCCTGAGCATGGGAGAGTTGGAGTGCTTCCTCGGAAACTGACAGGTGCCAGGCTACACTGGAAGCAAAGTTGAGACCAGAGTAGAAATTCCCTGGTGGATGTGCAGAACAGCTCTGCCACCAAAGCCCCTAACAGGTCCCCTTGGCTTACTCCTGGGGTGCTTCTGTGCTTTATAGCAACTGTAGGCTGTGGGTGCCCAGGATCCCAGGGAGAAAGCAGGTTGAATGGAAATCCTACAGCCTGAGATATTCCAAACTGGCTGGACTCACCAGATTCCTATTCCTTTCTTAGCTTGACAATGTGGCTACCAACAAAGACTTGGAAAGGCAAGGAATGGCTTACAAAGCCTAGGAAGTTCAGAAAGTTCACAAGGCTCCTCCCATACCCGAAAGGAGATTGTTCACCCAGGCTAGTGCCCTTTCAACAGCCAGATGTGCCCAGTAGAGAAACCACAATGCCAGCCCAGAGCCTGTTAGACCTGGGGACCTGAGATGGGATTCTCCCTTGGCACAGGGCTAGGCTGGGCAGTGCTAACTGATCCCAGAGAGCTCACTGGGAACAAGAGAGAGTGATGATGGCCCAGAATGAGGAAGGAAGCTGGATGGGTTGTGGGGAATGGCTGTGGATCCCCGTGGGCCAGCGTCCTCAGCCATGCTGCCGTATCCAACACTGTTCTTCTGACAAACAATTGTTACAGCGATAGAATCTCTCCCTGCCAAATTGGACCCTGCTGATATCTTTATTTATTATTTGTTTATTTTTGAGACAGAATCTCACTATGTAGCCCTGGCTGGCCTGGAATTCACTATGAAGACCGGAGTGATCTTGAACTCAAAGAGATCCACTTGTCTCTACTTCCCAAGTGCTAGGATTTAAAGGTGTGAGCCACCAGACTTGTCCCTGCTGAGCTTTTGTTTATCCTCTTCTCTGCTGAACCCAAAGAACAACTGGCACGTGCTTGCATTGGTCAGTGGGGCCTTCAGAGGTCCTGCTCACTTTCCATGGAAAGATTCCATTACATCGATAGTATAACAACAAACCTTGGATGCCTCACAGACTAAAAGAAAAACCAGAAAGAACAGAAAAAATGGTAAAAATATTTAAAAGATTGTATACTGGAGGCTGGATGTAGTGGCACACTCATTTAATCCCAGCATTCAGGAGGCAGAGGCTGGTGGATCTCTGTGAGTTTGAGGCCAGCCTTGTCTACAAAGTGAGTTCTAGTTCTAGGATAGCAAAGGCTCTGTTACACAGAGAACATTGTCTCAAAAAAAAAAAAAAAAGATAAAAAGAAATACAGTTGCGGGGAAGGATATATATCAGAACTAGGAAGTTGGTTCGGTGAAATGTTTGCCTTGCAAACACAGGGGCCTGAGTTTGAGCCCCAGAATTCAGATATAAAAGGCTGGATGTGGTGGCATGCACTTGTAATCCCAGCACCAGGAGAGGTGGAGACAGGCACATCCCTAGGTCTGTCTGGTCAGCCTAGCCTACTCGGCAAGTTTCAGATCAGTGAGAGATGGGGCCTTTCTGATTAAAAAAAAAAAGGTAGGTGATACTTAAGGAACAACACTGAAGACTGTGCTTTGCCCTCCACATGCACGCACACAACATAATGTACACACACACATATGAACATGTACATGCATACACATAGATATTCAAGGAAAATGCCCTGCACAAGTAGAAAAAGGTACTCCTGGAACCCATAAGGCTGTGAGGCAGAAGTCCCAGGGCCAGAGGTGGCCAGGGAGACACCCACACCTAGAAGTCATAAAGACTAGTGGTGCCGCTGTTGGTGCATCCCAGAACTAGATGGTGAGACATTAAACACTTTGGCTGAAGAACATGGAGAAACCAGGCTGGGTTGAGCCAGAGCTTCTCCCCTATTGGCTAGCTTTCATGGCGCTGGGAGTGTTACTCAGGTTGTTAATGTGAAATAGGATCTTCATACTACACTACCAACATGATAGGCAACAAGTGACTCTGGAGCAATAATGGCATAACTGTTAAGGGTACAACCAACTGCTCTTTAATTGGCTCTTAAGGCCTGCTCCACAGACGAGAACTCACATCTGATACCATAAGTCAGGACAGAATCTAGGGAGATCATAGGCCCCCATGAAGAAGCAACTACTGCTGTTTTGTTAAATGGATGTGACATGCCTATCAAGTTGCCTTAAGACCATCCGTGTCTGCATCCATAGACTTGCTGTTATTGGCTTCTATCCTGGAAGGAAACTTCCTATGTTTGCAATGCAGTGATATCTGCAGAGAGCAACAACATTCCCAGTTAAGCTGCTAAGACGAAAACTATTCTTGCTATGGGATGGTGAACCAATGTTGAGTCATAAATAGGAAAAAAAAAAAAAAGCCGGGCGATGGTGGCGCACGCCTTTAATCCCAGCACTCGGGAGGCAGAGGTAGGCGGATCTCTGTGAGTTCGAGACCAGCCTGGTCTACAGAGCTAGTTCCAGGACAGGCTCCAAAGCCACAGAGAAACCCTATCTCGAAAAACCAAAAAAAAAAATAAAAATAAAAATAAAACATCAGCATCATCCCTTCTAAGGCCCAGGGAACACTGGAAGATGGGGTGTAAAGAGCAGAAGAGCCCGAGATAGGGACAAATGTTGTATGGCTACTTCTATAGTACAGAAATAGAACTCTTAGAGGGAGGCTTGTAAGACTCAGGAAGTTAACAAAACTTAGCAGGTACAGGAAGCCCACCCAAGTCAAAAGCTTCAAAAGACCCTTTGCCAAGATTATATAAACAGCAAACAGATGTCAGTGAGAAGAGCCTTTGTGAAGTGAAGGCAACTCCAGGGCAGCTTCTGCGGGGTGTCATCATGCCTGGTGAGCCTCGCAGTGCTGCAGGCTGCCTTTGAGCCATCTCTGCTCCTGCACACCCTCACCCCTCTAAGGAACCCCAGGAACCCCAGTGGCTTGCCAAGCCAGACTTCGGGGAATCATTTCTTCAGGCTGTTGTCAGTAGCTCATGACACACAGCAATACACGCTACTAAGTGGTTGGGGCATGGTGTATCAACAGGCCCTGGAATGTGACAAGGACTTGTAGTTCATTTTTTTTTTTTGGATTTTCAAGACAGGGTTTCTCCGTAGCTTTTGGTTCCTGTCCTGGAACTAGCTTTTCTTTTTTTTTTTTTTTAAAGGAAGTTCTTTGTTTTTTTTTTAAATATTTATTTATTTATTATGTATGCATTCAGTCTGTGTGAATTCCTGAAGGCCAGAAGAGGACACCAGACCTCATTACAGATGGTTGTGAGCCACCATGCGGTTGCTGGGAATTGAACTCAGGACCCCTGGAAGAGCAGGCAATGCTCTTAACCACTGAGCCATCTCTCCAGCCCTGGAACTAGCTTTTCTAGACCAGTTGTAGTTCATTCTATTTCCTCTGTGGTCCCCTGTGTCTATTCCAGATGCTCTGTGAACAGGCGTCTGAAGTGGGAAGCTTAAGGCTTTACTCCTGTGTAGACTTTCATTTCCCGACCACTCAGACCCAAATCATCACACAGAAACTGTATTAACTATAACACTGTTCAGCCCATTAGCTCGTGCTTCTTATTAACTAACTCTTACAGCTCAAATTAACCCATTTCTATTAATCTATGTATCGCCAAGAGGCTGTGGCCTACCAGTAAGTTTCCAGCAAGGTTCTGGCATCTGTCTCCTTCGGCTAGAGCTACATGGCCTCTCCCTGATTCCGCCTACTCTCTCTATATACATCTCTTCCAGCCTGTCTATATTCTCCCCTGTTACATGCTGAAGCAGCTTCTTTAATGACTGATGGTAATAAAACATATTCATAGCATCCAGAGGGGAATCCCACATCCCTCTTGCCCTCTTGCCCTTAGTGAGCCTTTTGACTTCTATACAGGTCTGTGGACCCCAATCTTTGTCTGTTCTCCTGAAGGTGCCTCACGAAGATCTATGAAAACATGTTACAGGAGGCTGGAGAGATAGCTACATAACTTTTTTTTTTTTTAAGTATGCAGGGGTGGAAGGCTGCGCCCAGTGTACTGTGCTATATGTGCTACTTTGGGGTGGGGGTTTATCCTAACAGCTGAGTGTGGGCCTCCACCTCTAGAGGGCTGGGTTTATTAGGCATTCACTTGTGGCTGGGTTTGTTTTTTTTTTTTAAATAAATCTTTATTTATTACATATACAGTGTTCTGCTTGCATGTATACTTGCAGGCCAGAAGAGGGCACCAGATCTCATTACAGATGGCTGTGAGCCACCATGTGGTTGCTGGGAATTGAACTCAGGACCTCTGGAAGAGCAGTCAGTGCTCTTAACCTCTGAGCCATCTCTCCAGCCCCTTGTGGCTGGGTTTTATGTGGTTCTGTGGGTCACACGCAAGGCTTCATGCGAGCTAGTCAGACTCTACCAACTGAACTATATTATGTCCAGCCCCCGTTCTTAGAAATGCCCCAGCTCCAGGGAGAAGGAAAGGCAGTGGGAATCTGAGCAGGCCGTGGCCACTGTCAGGCCAGGTGTCAGCGGGCATTTACCTCATGTGTCTGAATATAAGAATCGGGACCAAGCGGCCTCATACTTCTCATTTGAGCTTGTCATGGCAGACACTCCCTTTATGAACCATCTGTGGAGCACGGACCTCTATGCCTCAGCTGTCTGCCTTCAGCCTTCACTGCCAAGGCCAAGCCAAGCCTAGTCCTGGAGGCAGGGGGATGCCAAGACAAGACCGAGAGTGGCATCGGACTTCTATTAGGTGAACTGGGTCCCCACACCTCACTCTTCCTATCAGAGTGGCTTCAGTATTTTCATCAGTAAAACGGGTGTAGAGCTTTTTTTCTGTGATGCCGAGAGTTTTGGCTAAAGCCACTCACACCGAGGGATATTGTTTGAATCCCTGAAGTGCTTCAGGAAGTCTGGGCTGGTGCCCGCCAGCTTGTCGGGTGGCTACAAATGAAGCAGTCATTGAGCTAGTGGCTAATGTGGGCCATGATAGATCTCCAATGCCCAGGATGGGCCACTGGGACAGCTGCATGCCAATAAACCAACTGCTGTTTAGAAGGCAGCTTCTATTAAAACATGACTTCCTAGGAACTGCACGATGCAGCCCTGCCTGCCCCGTGACCCCAGACCAGCCTCCACCCCCAAGGTCTGCCCTTCCCCCAAGCCTCTCCACTAGTAATTGCCTGCCTGTCATCTTCCTTCTGCGTTTGAAAACCAAAGCCAAGGGCCACTTTGTGGCTGATGCCACTGTTCCACTGGCCTGGCTCCAGCCTAGATAATATCTGTCTTCCTCGGCATCCCCTCACTTCCTCTCAGATGGATATGGACATCATCAGAGAAGTCAGCAGCTGCCGCCAGCCACCCTTTAGAGGCTGGTGAGGTAATCCCAGAGGCCGGCTGACGAGAGCCTCAGGGTGAAAGGGCTCTATGTGGAGGAGAGTCTTACTGTGTCTCTCAGTCTCCAGGAGCGCTTCGCTGGTGTCCTGGCACCAGAGAGCAGAAGAAAAGCTACCCCGGACGTCTTTGCCTCCACAAAGGCGTCATTCTCCACAGCAGACACAGGCTGCAGCGAAGGCCTCAGCACAGGGGCGGCAGGAAGCCCTGTTGAGGTCACTGACCACTCCACTCCCATCTTATTTCAGGGATTTTTTTTTTTTTTTTTGTGGAGGGGCCAGGCACACAGCAACCCAAAGGGGGAAAAATCCAAAAAAATGTGAACGCCGGCTAACTCAGCTGTCACCTGGGCTGAGGGTTGCTCAAGATGCTGAATTGCCAGGGATTCTTGGGACAGGGTGACAGCTATGGAAGGTGGTGCTGGTTGGCTTGGTAACCCAAAGAGGGTTGTCGGAAATCAGGTGAGTGAACCTGTAGTGCCTGACAGCTGTGAGGAGAAAAGGGAACGTGACGGTCATATGAGGCAGCAGAGACGTGGCAGTGCTCGCTCAGAGCATGTTGGAGGCCAAGGAAGTTGGAGAAGGGCGTTCCCTGCCCTTTAAATTCTCAGAAAGTAGAAACTTTAATGAGGTATCTCCGAATCTGTGTTCCTCTTCAATCAAAATCAGAATGACTCGGGATGAAACCAAGTCCACCGGGCTCGAGAGCAGTATCTGGGGTGGCTTTCTGTTCTTCTGAGAGGCAGGTGACTCTGCCTCATCCTCCAGGAGGTCGCCGACACGTCTGCACATGCTGATGTCACACACGCCACAGAGTGGAGCGAGTCAGGAGCCAGGGAGATGGCTCAGCAGCTGACAGCTTAACACAAGCCTGACCACCTGAGTTCCAGTCCCAGAGCTCACAGTGGGAAAAGAACCATCCAGTGGTCTCTGAGGTCCACACACATAGCACATGCAATATATATATTTTTTAAGTTCAGGTTTTGGGAGATGGTTCAACACTAGATACTTGCTGCCAGGTCTGACTACTTGAATTAAATCCCCAAGACCCACAAGGAGGAGGAACTGACGCCTGAAAGCTATCCTCTGGCCTCCACATGTCCACCCCTCTCATAAATAATAAATGTAATTTTTTAAAAGTTATTTTTCAGGTAGTCACTACTCCCTCTAATCACAGCACTGGGAAGGCAGATTCAGGAGAATCTCTGAGTTTCATGGCAAGCAGGGCTATGCAGGGAGATCTTTTCTTAAAAAAAAAAATCTTTTGCAAACAAAGATGTGACCTCAGGGCCACCTCCACTGGTTACAGAAATGCTAAAGGGATCTGGCAAGTCCTTATCTGCTCTAGTGCAGGAGGACCCAAGGACCCAACTGAGAATCATGAAGGGCTGGTTCTAAGGGAGCCTTCAAGGGTATCTAAGAGCAACTTACGTTAGATGCCATTTTGTATTAAACTCAATTTACAATCCACCCTGCTTCCCCTACTAAGAGGACTCTCATAGCGACATCCTGGCTGTAGTCTCTGTTATTACTCATCTAGAGTTATTGTTTCAGTCAGTACATACAGGCCTGTCTTACACCGCATGCAAATGGCTGTTCTGTCATAGCAAAAAAGAAAACAACCACCAAAAAGTAAAGTAGAAACAAACTTACAAACCAAGAATATAGCATTTTATTCGTTTCCAGATTATGCGCATCACACAACATATACATATATTTAGATAATATATAAAAGAAAGAATAAACTGTAGGAAGAATATTGGTCTGAGTCTGCCTTGTAGGACGTCTTTAACTCCGTGCATTCGTTGTGAGTGTGTCTCTCCCATGCCAGGGCAGGCAGCACAGGAAACCCCAGCAGTGGTGTGTCACTCAAAGCTCTGCCTTCCCCCACTGAACTTAGAATGCAAGTAACAGAACTGTGGCATGGTCACTGGTGTCCATGACAAAGACATGAAGTCGTAAATGAGCCATAGCACAGTGGATTATTGAAATGTTTCTGCACTGTCTCCATGTAGTTTTTTCTTAACTAAGAGTCACGTCCAGAGTCTGTCCCCCTTAGTTGCCGTTCAGTTATTGCTGAAGGAGAAAAGCAGAAAAGAACAATCAGTGTCAGCTACTAGCAAACTGAAGCGCAATACCACCAGGCCCCTCTTTCTGATGCCCGAGTGGACACTGGGCCATGGGGATGCAAGAGTGGCTGGACAGGCATGCATGCGAAGTGTCCACAATTGTACACTGCCTGCTTGTTAGTCTTTGAGGCTGACAAAGAATCAGATGGAGGGCATTCTTCCAAGAAGACCCGTGAGCAGGAAACAGGAAGGCCTGAGGGGGAGGGGAGATGCACTGCAGCGAGGAAGCAGCAGCCACAGAACAGGCCTCAGTTCATCCTAGCTTGGTGCTGCTATGCTGGAGGGAGAACGAAGCCTCCAGTGCAGCTCAGCCAAGGGGATCTCCCAGGCCATGGCTCCCCACCCCTGGCTTCCTTAAGGCAGGATGTCTTACTTTGGCCTTGTTCTGAACAGGGAGATACAGTTTGAATTCTGCTGGCAGCTCATCTTCTGAGTAGAGTCTGTCTGAGAAGTAAACCCTTCGGATACGACAGTTTGCATGGATCTGTGGAGGCAAGACTCATTTTGACAGGCTAAATACAACTGTTTCCTCTTTGCCTGATTCTCCCAAAAGCCCTGTCATGGCACTCCCAAAACTACATCTTTGTTAGGAAATTGGCTTTGCTTTGGGGTAGATGCTAATAAGAGAGGGATTCAGGGGCTGGAGAGATGATTCATTGGTTAAGATAACTTATTGTTCTTGCAGAGAGAAGACCTGGGTTCAATTCCCAGTACCCACACCATGGCTCACATCTATCTGTAACTCCAGTTCTAGGGGATCTGATGACCTCATCAGATACCAGGTATATATGTGGTGCACATATATACATGCAGGACAAATATTTATATACACAAAATAATCTAAAAATATTGAAGGGGGCTGGAGAGTTGGCTCAGTGGTAAGAACACTTTTTGCTCTTGCAAAGAACCCAGGTTCAGTTCATAGTACCATCATACAAAAGGTAGCTCACAACCATCCCCAACTCCAATTTCTGGAATCCAAGAGCCTTTTCTGGTCTTTTAGGGCACCAAGCATGAACATGGCTCACAGATGTAAGTTACAGGCAAAACACGCATACACATAAAATAAATCTAGAAAAAACTTAAGAGGATTGATTGCTGAATTTACCTAGTTTGAGTAGACCTCAAAATGCTTTCTGGCCCTTCTGAAGGCCAACACCCCCTCAACAGGAACTTTGGCTAGAAGCCCCACATGACTCTGCCACATGAGCCATCAGCCAGCCAGCCAGAGTGTGTCCTAAAGCCCCTGGTGTGGAACTCCATGTGTGCAAGGCGAAGTACCTGCACTCTCAGGGTCTCGATGTAGTTTGTGCCGTATGCCCGCCGGGTGAAATCAGACAAATTGAACTGAATCTGGTTCCAGCCGTCATCCAGCCGCATGGGCATGGTACAGATGAAAGGCTTGACGCGGGTGGTGCTCTGGTAGTTACTCGCTCGAAACCGTCGGCGAACGTTTTTGTCATCTAGTACCTGCAGCACGCAGAGGAGGGCCACACTGTCTTCATGTTCTCAGGCTCAGAAAAGTCCTTAAGACGAGAATCTGAGCCTCCACAGCCTGGTTCCCAAGGCCAAACCCCAGGGACAATAAACAGGCCAGAGACAGGTCATAGCTGTTCACAGATGGCCCGGAAGTAGTAAGTTTATCTTATCTGTTGTCAAGACAACAGCAGCTGCAATGACATATGACACAGCCAGCAGGCTCTCAGACCACAGAATGATTTCATATTTCTTCCCTGTAAAAGCTCAAAAATACTAAAACAGAAGCAATTACTCAATATTAAATAGTTACCCCCCGAATGTGCATGTGAATCTCTTGTAGCCATTGATTAGATTTTCTGGGTGCTGTTTCTTTTGAACTCTCACATTAAATCTTTGGTTTTGAACACCAAATTTACTCTCATGAGAGAGAGCTGCACTGAGCTTTAGCAGAGGCAGGAAAGAGCACACACCAAAGGTTAACGTGCATTCTTACCGCCTGGTTCTCCAACACTCTCACCTGGACTTCAAACGTAAAATACTTCTTCAGGTTTTTGATGATCATGACGAGGAAAGGCAGTTTAATTCCCAGTGTCTTCTTGGGGTCTGCAGGGCATGTGATGTATGTGGTGCTGTCAGCAGAAACACCAGGGATGGTCACTTGTCTTTCTTCCTTTGCAGTGTGTACAATAACACATGATCCAAAACTCAAAAGCAACCTAAAGGTCTCAGCTCCGTCACCTAGTGACCCCCTCAAAAGTTCAGTTAGTGAGTGCTTTAAAAAATGCCAGGACTGGCAAGACGGGTCAGTGAGTAAAGGTATTTGCTGTCAAACCTTAGGGGGACCCACATGACCTCCAAATGCACACCATGGCACGAGCACGATCCCTCCTTCCCCACATACACATGCAAAATAAACAAAATGAAAAGCTATGTCAAGTGTAGTAATCCACCAGACTGTTAAGTGGCCAGGAGATCAAGGCCAGCTTGGGCAACATAAAAAGATCATGTCTTTAAAAAAAACAAATCCAGCCAGGCAGTGGTGGTGCACACTTTTAATCCCAGCTTGTGGGAGGCAGATCTCTGTGAGTTTGAGGCCAGCTTGGTTTACATAGTGAGTTCCAGGATAGCCAGGGCTACATAATGAGAACCTGTCTTGAATCCCGTCCACCAAAAGATCAAAACAAATAAACAAACAAAAAACGAAAACCCACCCAAACAAAAGTTGAGACTAACAATAAAGTATCTAAAAACCAAATCCTGGACACTCCAAAGCTACAGAGAAACCCTGTCTTGAAAAATAAAAACAAAAAAACAAAACAAAATTTATTATGGCTGGGCGGTGGTGGCGCACACCTTTAATCCAGCACTCGGGAGGCAGAGGCAGCCAATGTTTGTTGAGTTAGAGGCCAGCCTGGTCTACAAGAGCTAGTTCTATATCATCTAGGACTGTTACACAGAGAAACCTTGTCTTGAAAAAAACAAAACAAGAAGTCTGGGAAGTTCTTTTGGTAAAAGAAGATTTTAATTCTGAGGTAAATATGATGATAGAAAGAATAGAAAAAGAAAAACTCTGGGGTCTTGAAAACCATAATGGCTACAACCAGGTGATCAGAGCACTCTCCTACACTCTGGGTGAACAGCAGTGACACAGCTAACTGCTCTCTATGCTGGACATGGGTCTAAGCGCCATATTTAATCTTCACACTAACCTACAGGAAAACAACCGCACTTTGCAGGATGAGGAAACTCAAGCCAGAGATCAGGTAAGCTGCCTGAGATAAGCTGTCAGTGGTGAGGGGATCCACAGACAGCCTGATTCTGCTAACACTGCAGCACACTGCCCTCCTGATGCAGCAGTCTACAGAACAGAGCTGGTGACCTACCTGACATTTGTCCCTTCAATCTCTAGCACCAGGGACTGGATGTCATTGTCAGTGATTCTTTTGATGTGGCCATTCCGTACCTATAAGGAAGAAAACTGTCTAGTGTTGACAGTATTTGACAACAGCCTTATACAAACTCTGAGGGTTGAATGAGCCCATTAGAGGAAGAGGGGCCCAAGGCACATGACACACAGTTGGCAACAGCATGTCAAAGCCTATGCATAAGGGGTATGGATTTCCTCTACTTGCCATTTGGAATAAATTCCTTCCTGATCTGTAACAGCAAAGTCCATCTATTCTTATCCAGCTCCCCCAGAAGCAATATAAACTCAGGCAGAGTAGTAAGAGTGCCATTCTCAGCTATGAATGTGGCACCAAGGACTGTGGCTGGGCGGTCCTCAGTAGGAACCCGGGCTGCCTAGACCTTCCACCAACCACGGCTTCTCTGTCCACAAAGACTGATAAATTACTGTCAGCTGGGCATGGGGATGCACACCTTTAATCCCAGTGCTTCAGAGGCAGAGGCAGGTGGATTTCTGTGAGTCTAGAGGCCAGCCTGGTCTATACAGTGAATTCCAAGACAGCCAGGGCTATGTAAAGAGACTCTGCCTCGAAACTAAAAAACAACAGGTCTCTAAGAAGGAAGGTAGCAGGTGAAGAGGAAAGCAATACCCTAGCTTGCTTGTGGGAGCACACCTCAAACCTAACTACTAGAAAGCTAAGGCCAGAGATTGCTCTGAATTACAGGCCAGCCTGGGCTACATCGAGACCTTGTCTCAAAAAAAAAACCAAGTGTGTATATGTGTGTGTCCCTTGAGTTTACTCCTATTTATCCTTTATCTTCTTTTATATACTTTTACACTTTTCTCAAGTATGAGGTCAGGTCCTTTCCATACCACGGACAGGCATCTCCATTTTCAGTCAAGCGATCTCTTTCTTTTCTGCTTCACTTTCCTGGCTTATGTTGTCTAAATGGTCTAATTTAGCACTTCACATATATACAGACATACAGACTACATATAACACAGAATATGAGAAACCCACATTAAATATTAATTCCCTTTCTCAAAATAATTGTTCCTATAAACAAGCATCTCTGAGCACTAAACCCGGAAGCAGCTAACATGCACAGGAGACACAAGGCTGGATGTTCTAACATGGAAACAATCAAAAGGTGTGGAAGAGGCTACAGGAAAAAGAAAAACGTGTCTTCTGAGTATGACAAAAGTGAGTGTTGGCTTCATAATGAATGACTAAATCTCACTGACTAAAGCTCCTTGTTCATTAGTCAGTCTGCTGATTACAATTTTATTTTTCACTACATTTACACATAGGGAGAGAGCACCATGGGTTTGACAATACTGTTGTGGGATATTTGTACATGTGTGGCGATCTACTGCTGTGACTGGCTTAATAAAGAGCTGAACAGCCAACAGCTAGGCAGGAGGTATAGGTGGGACTTCCAGGCAGAGAGAGGAAGGAGAAGATGAATGGAGGCACAA
The DNA here is from genome assembly GCF_018167655.1 of Microtus oregoni. Classification (NCBI taxonomy): domain Eukaryota; kingdom Metazoa; phylum Chordata; class Mammalia; order Rodentia; family Cricetidae; genus Microtus; species Microtus oregoni. Next base: position 56,210,347 of record NW_024543063.1, on the reverse strand, counting down.
AGGAGGTGCCAAGGAGGGGGTGGGGGAAGATGAACATACAGAACATGAAAGAAAGGTTAAAAGCCACAAAGCAAATGTAGATTAATATAAATCAGTTAATTTAAGTTATAAGAGCTAGTGGGACAAACTCAAGCTAAGGCTGAGCTTTCATAACTCTTTGTGAGCTGGCAGCCAACGACAAAGCTTAATCCACCATACTTTTCAACACAGCTCTGTGCTTTCCCATCAGCCTGTGTGTTGTCACTGAGTTCGATCAGCCCTCACTGTGTGTGGTGTTCCCCAGGCAACACCTGGAACCACCGCCCACCTTGTTCTACAACTGCTGTGGTCTTGTCTGTGAAGCAGCCAGGAGCAGGATCAAATCCCACACAGCCTTCGGATCTTCTTCACTGCTCAGGTCTGTGAGGCATAAGCTAAGCGCTCAAATATGTGCTGACTCTGGAATCTGTCACCCTAAGAGCTGGCATCTGAATAGGTTCAAGGAGGGCTCTGAACATTCCTGGATAACATATCAACCATGGACTATTATAGGAAGCTGAAGGATCACAGCAGCGTCACAAAGGACGTGAAGCTAGTGGCGTGAAGAACGTTTCTTATAAAACACCCTTTGGTGCCATTTCCAGGCACAGAACGTTGGGCTAGCTGGGCCTCTCATCTCTGCCAATGGAGCAGTTCTTGGGTTGTCAAGACACAAATGTCACATTGAAAAGCTTCTCAAACAAAGCTGGCCACAGTCAATGCCCTCCTGCTTTGAATTCTGGGACCCTTTCCAACAGAGATTAAGAGCACAAAGGCTCAAGTCTGTGCAGAACATGCCAGCACTGCCCACCTCCTTCTCCAGCGCTCCCTACCAAAGTAGCAATTTTTCTCCTTTATTTTCTAAGGAAAACCAGGCAACTTCTTGAAGGAGGAATCTATCAGGAAATTACTTCCAAATAATGCGGTGATAAGAGCTGGTAGCATTCCAACAAAATGGAATATTAATTTTACACCATATCACTAGTTATTCTCAACAACATAAACATTTCTTCTTAAGGGGAAGGGAATTCAAGGAACAACATAAACATTTCTTCTTAAGGGCAGAGGAATTCAAGGAACTAATAAGTAATTAGGGCCTCAAGTCTACCATTGCTAAAAGGCAACATGTTGCTATTTATCCAAACATTGTTTCAAATCATGGAGTCAATCTTAACATTTCCGAAAAGATTTCTGTCCAGAGTCAACAAGAGGTCTCTCCTGCTCAGAAAACAGCCAGATCTCATAGGGAAGAACCAGTAGGAAATTGGTCTTCTGCCCTTCTCTAAGTTTACAGCTTGCAAATCTGACCTACTCAAGTCCTTACAAAGGAAACAATGCCTCCCAAAGCCTGCAGAGGGAAGGAGGGAGCCAGACAGGATCCCTAGGCCCTCCTCAGCTAGAGGCAAGCCAACCCGACTTGTTAGTGAGTTACAATCTCCCCCTTTTAGGTCCCTTTCAAAGGTCTGCAAATCCAAACTCACTGGGAAAAAGGAGTGATGTGCAGATGATGATTCGGGGATATGAGCACTCAAGAACAGGAGACTCCCCAAGTCTCCTCTCTAAGGCTCTGAAACAAGGGAGTGGTTTTTGGGGCAAGGTTTCCAACCTCTCCCCTCTGGAAATGACTACATTAAATTATACAGACTAAGCTAGGGTGTGGTAGTGCATGCCTGTAAACCTGGCACTTGGAAACTAGGAGGAGCTCAGTAAGTTTTGAAGCTAGCCTGGTGTATGCAGCAAATTTCAGGCTAGCCAGGGCTATATACAGTAAGACCAGTCTCCAACAAAAACAAAGCAAAACAAAGACAGGCTGTCACCGCCTTTGATTGTCCAGGCCTTCCAGGAAGTAAGCCCACCCTCTGAGCAGCTTCTCATAAACACAAGAGGTAGGACGCTTGCCGCTCCCCCCCACCAAGTGTCAACTTCCTTTCCTTAGCTCAGGGTTCACTGGACAGGCCTGGCCTTCCAGATGAACATAAATGCATTTGCTGACACGTGGAAGCAGATGTCACTTCATTCTTCCTCTAATCAGTGCGACTGCTTCTGACATCAATCCTGTCATCCATGATATACTCTCACAATCCCTGTGGTTATTATCTTTTACTAAAACTTAAAATTATGAGCCGAAGAGATGGCTTAGCGGTTAAGAGCAGTAGCTGCTCTGGCAGAGTACCCAGGTTTTGTCCCCAGCATTCATACGTCATTCATCAGTTACTTAGTTCTAGGGGATCGGATCTGTTCTTCCAGCCTCTCAAGGTACCTGCACTCACTTGGTAAACATAAACACAATCTGGCAAGTGCACATGGACACACACACACACCCCTCAATCTTTAAAGACACTGATGGAGATGCACCTCTGGATGCCCACTCCGGAGCTTCCAGAGAAGTTTAAATGAGGAGTGAAGACCCACTCTGAAAGTGGGTGGCACCAATCCACCTTCTGCTCTGACTCCATCATTGAGTAAAAAAGGAAAAAATGAATATAAGATTAGTGTCAAAATTCCCTAAGCACTGATTCCTGCTCGTCACAAATGTGGAGGAGTCCTAGTTGCATGTTCCTGATACCGTGAACTTGACCATGCCTCTCTCCTCACTATGAACTAACTCCTTAAATAAAGAGCCAATAAATAAATAAATAAATAAATAAATTTCTTACCTTTAGTTGTCATAGCAATAAGAAAACTAATATCAGCATGCAAAGCAACAGGTTTAACCAGGCAGTGGCTGATGCCTGTAATCTTAGCACTCAGCAGACTGAGGCAGGAAGATTATTACACATTTGTGGCTACCTCAGGCTTTGTAATTCCAGAGTAGCCTGGGCTACATTGTGAAAACCTTGCCTTGTGTGAAGACCTGAGTTTGGATTCCCAGCACCCACATAAAAGCGGGGCGTGGCTGGTCTTGGTGATGAACACCTTTAATCTCAGCACTTGGGAGGCAGAGGCAGGAGGATCTCTATGAGTCTGAGGCCAGCCTGGTCTACAGAGCAAGTTCCAGGACAGCTAAGGCTACAGAGAAAAACTCTGTCTTGAAAAAAAAAAAAAAAAAAAACAGAAAAAAAAAACCAAGTTGGATGTGGCAATGTACTGCCTATAATCCCAGCAGAGGGGTTTGGGGTGGGCAGACAGGCAGATCCCTGGGTTCCCTGGTTAGCCAGCTTAGAAGACACCCAATGTCCACCTCTAGCCTCCACAAGCAAACACATCAGCACATAAACTCCAGAACACACGCATGTTACATACACACTACCCATAAACACTCAAAAAAGAAAAAAAATGGATTTCATAATGATATATGTAAACATGATTACATTTTATTCTTAATCATTCCTGTGAACCCTGACCCTACCCCAGCCCCGTCATCCTACACATGAAGTATGTGGGGCTTTTGAATCCAAGTTACTGGAAATTATAAAAGAGAATGATCTTCAGTATACAGACACCAAGGGAACAAACCTTAAGCTCATCTCCCAGTTCTTCTCCCAGGCTTTTCATGGTTGCTAGGCAACGAATAAAGAACACTGATTTTTCTCTCCCTTTCTCAGTGTAAGCCCCAGGGAGGAGGGTCAAGATGAGGGAAAAATAACACTAAAGGAATAGGATGAAGCTGGCCAATGTCCACAATTCTGCAGCATGATTCAAAAATAACATATTAGCTGTACCATTCCCACTCCCTCCCCCCACTTTCATTTTCTGGCTCCACTCACTCCTCCCGGCAGGCAGCTGAACCCTCAGCCATCTGGCATGTCCTCTTCATGACACATGTCCTAATTTACATTAAGCCCCGAGAGCAGGCCACTGCAGCAGGAAAGTGTCTGCCTATAAGGCCAGGGTCTGACTCCAGGTCAGAAAACAGGCGGAGGGAGCCCTCTGTGGGAAACTGTGGTCATAGCTCAGGCTCTTGGGCTATTCTCCACCTGCAGATCTTTTTAGGACTACTTACACAGCAGACAAGCAGTCAGAACTCACTCTGTAGACAGGCTGGCCTCTGTCTCCTGAGTCTGGGATTGAAGGTGTACACAACCACCTCCTAGCTTAGAGAGTGTTTCTTGAAAGGGCGCCGCTTCTTGAAACTAACCAGAACTCACTGTGTTTTCAGCCAGTTACAGTGAAAGCCAGCAATCGTTAAAATAAAGACTGACCTTGGGAAAGAGAACATTATTCTACTCTATCCAAAGGCACTCAATTCCATTCATGGGATGACTTAACATTCACCAGCAAGGTTTGCCAAATTAAAAGTTAGGGTCTAGGGCCAGCACAGTGGCAACAGAAAACCCTTGCAGCCACGCCTGATGTCCTTAGTTCAGTTCTTAGACCCCTGTGGTAAAAGAAAGAAAAAAAAAAACCTGACTCCTAAAAGTTGTCCTTTGACCTCCATGGGCACAGGCATGATCACACACACGTGTGCACGTGCACAAACACACATAATAATTTATTTAGTTTTTTGGCTGGGCATTGGTGGCGCACGCCTTTAATCCCAGCACTCGGGAGGCAGAGGCAGGCGGATCTCTGTGAGTTTGAGACCAGCCTGGTCTACAGAGCTAGTTCCAGGACAGGCTCCAAAGCCACAGAGAAACCCTGTCTCGAAAAACCAAAAAAAAAAAAAATAATAATAATAATAATAATAATAATTTATTTAGTTTTAATTCTGGAGAGGGAGTTTCTTCACCGTTAAGAAGAGGAAGGGGACCCAGACATCATGACTATTCAACAACATCAACAGACTCTGCTAAGTCACAGTGCCTATGGAAACAGAAAGGGCAGCAGCTGAGGAGCAGGTGAGAGGGAGGAAGGATGAGAGCAGGACCCAGAAACCATCCACGGGATTCCGGTGCTGCAGCCAAGAGGATGGAAAGGCACGCAGCACTGTGCATGATGACGAACACTTCTTTTTTTTAAACATATTTTTGTTTTCTGAGACAAGATCTCACTGTAGCACCCTGGCTGGCCGGGAACTCACAGAGATTCACTTGCTTCTGCCTCCTGTTTAAAGTTGTGCCCAGCAAGCTCTAACATTGATAATTAATGTAAGATTTGTTGGTTCCAGAACTTAACATTAAACAACCTGCTGATTTTTTTTCTATGCTCTTGGTCTAAAAACTACTACAAGCATCTCTTTCAGGAAACTTAGTATAGCCAAATCCTAACTAAGTTCAAGTGTGAGAGGAAGGAAGCCAAAGTTCTGTATTGATAATAAACTAACTCAGGCTGCAGGGTCAAGGCAAGGCACTGCCTCCTCTGACCTGTGACCCAGAGACTAAGGGTAATGTAGGTGGACCTGGGGTGAAGGTCAGGCAGCAACAAGTGCAGAGATTTTTAACTGTGGAGAGTGGACTTGGTACGGCAGGAGCCCCACTGAGGAGGAGAGGGGAGCCTGGTGAGGAAGCCTGGAGAACTAGGTAAGTCAGGTTCCCCAGAGACACACTAGAGGTTTGGGAGTGGAAAAGCCAAAGGACCATGACTGCATTATTTTAATTTCAGAAGCCTAAGCAGATGCTACACCTAATCTTTCAGGATTGTTCTTCATAGAAACCAAGTAGGCATTCTCCCTGTGCAGAGACTCCAAAATCAAAATAGTATATATTTGTGTTTAGTCCAAATAAAGCGCTGAAAACATGTAATTCATTTATTTTGTATTAAAAAGATTTGGCTCAAAATGAATGCTCTGAAGTTTTCTTCGCCAAAATGTCTGTTTAGTTTGCTCCATGCAATCCTGCTGTAACCATGCTTCATATGTGTTTATGTCATCAGGGTACCATCGGACCTCTAGTGGCATTGTTAAGAGACACAGCGCACCATGGTTACTCTGCTTTCATACACCAGGTGTAAACATGTTGACTAGTCAAAAAGCCACGCTTGGAAAAAAAAAAACAACCACATCGCAGACCAAAGTCAGGGGGTGTTAAATGGATGAAAGCTGGTGAAAGCTTTGCCACTCCCCTCCCACCATCCTCTGGACCTGCTCTGACTGCTTTACACCAAGGCTGGTGAGCCACCCTCCTCCCAGCACCTCCAGGGGGACTCACCCTGGCTTCTTTGCAGAGGTCTAACTTAAGAGCTCCTGATTCATTTCGAAGTGAACAAAAGCTCAAGAGCATGGGGGTGGGAGTTAAGGGTCTGCTTCCTAGACTGTTCACTGATCTGATCACAGGTCGGATCTTGTGGAGCTCTCTCAACTGTCTTAACCAAATGACATGATACTCCAAACACACTTCTCTCAAAGCTGTCCTCAGAATACAATTGCCTAGCTGTGACAAGCGGAAGGCAAGGCAGGTGCTCTCTTAACCGCTGTGTGGCCCAAAGTCCTCCTTTGCAAATAAGGAAAGGCACTGTATTGTTCTAGTTCCACTACCAACAGACTTGGCTTACTTCGTCCATTCTACATACCACCTCTATGAACACTCTACCAGGTACATCGCCTCCCTCCATCCCCCCTCAAGAGGGCAGAACTAAAGATATTCCCTAAATCGCCTGCTTCTGCATCAGAATGCCCACTTTATGTTAACAAAACGGTCCAGTTGACTGCCCCGGGAATCTTCATGAGAAATGAAACGCCAAGATAATAAATGCAGACCAACTCACATCCAGCTAGATCTTAACATCTCCAAAAGTGGCCAGGGAGGGCCACCAGCTCATATGGTACGCGAAAATACCATCCATTCTATAGGAGGCCTGGGGTTAAAGAAATACGGGGGCTTGACATTGGGTCCGAATTTTCGGCTCCTGAGAAGCCTCTGACAACCACCACTTTGCAGTTTTCTCAATGGAGAAAGCCGGTAGGGGAGGAACAGTAGAGACTTCAAGTCACAGAGGGCTTGCGGCAGGTTCCAAAGGTTAGCCTGTCAGCATTCAGCGAAACGGAGGGAGCTAATGGATGAGACCTGAAAGCGTCTGAGCCTCTGCTCAGGACGTCTGGGATAAGGGCCCTCCGTCTACAGAGCAGCACGGTGCCTGGCACCGGCGAACACGTGCATGCCTTTTCATCACGTTTCCAGTTAGGCGGTGGGCATTCTGCACCCATTCTACCGACCGGGAAGCCGAGGCTCAGCAGCCACACCCTCACGGGGGCGACGAGGGCTGAGGGGCCGGTCCCGCCCACGCTCCGCCCCGCCCGGCAGCTCACCTTTTTGTCCCAGATCTGCAGGGGCTTGCTGCCGATGCTGTAGAGGATGGAGAGGAAGCCGCTCTGGAACGTGTTCTTGAACATCTCGCCAGCCGCGGCCCCGCAGCCGCCCTAGGCCCGGGATTGGAAGTCGGCACCGAGCGGCGAAGGAGAGAGGGGGCCGCCGGTCCGAAAGAAGGACGCTGAGCTGCAGCCACTGACGGCGGGAAGCAGCGGCGGCGCGACGCGGATCCGCAAGCCTGGTCGCGCACAGAGCCACCTCAGCACCGAAACCACAGCAACTGCCGCCCGCGCCGCAAGCCTGCCGGAGAGGAGGCGGAGCGCCTCCGAGGCCCGCCGCGGATCCCTCCGCACCCCTGAGCCCGCCTCCCGGAGGCGCATCGCCCAGTCCCGCCGCAGGACGAGCGGCTTCCGGTTTCTTCTGTTCTTAAGCCCGCCCCTTTCTGCCTCCGCGGGAACGGAACTTGGTTGCCAAGGGACTATTCCCCTCCTCAGTCCAGACTTGGTTCCTCACAGCGGAAGGAGACATCGTATTCACCGCACGTGTTGATAGTGCGGAATAGTGTCATGGGAACCGGGCTGGCGTGTAGGGGGCGGGGTCATGACAGGCCCCGCCCCTGAAGGGCGGACCGAGTAAGGCAGGCGGCTTTCTGTGAATGACAGACAAATGTTCCTTGGAGTGGTGGCGCCATTATTTAATCCCAGCGCGGGATTTAATCCCAGCAGAGGCAGAGGAGCTCTGAATTCGAGGCCAGCCTGGTCTACATAACGAGCTCCAGGACATCCCGGACTCACAGAGAATACTGAACGCCTTTTTTACATCACCACCTTTAATTATCAGGTCAACGGTGAAGAAGATGCTGTCAAAGGAATATTCTGGGCGAAATGTCAGAATATCCTTAAATGCATTGGATAGAAAACAAGAAAGCCCAAACATCGAGATAAAAGCAGAAATTAATAAAAAAAAAACATAGTCAGATTGGTTGAGTTGAACCAACAGCTGATTTTTTTAAACATGTGTCAATTCCTGGAACATTTTAGGAAAAACATAAACTGGTATTTCAAGTAGGAGGAACTCTCAAATGTGGGAGACTTCCCCTGCCTCTGAGCGTCTTCCTCGGTGATATGTTGTGCAAACATTTTAGCAATTTTCATCATCATAGTTACAAACCACTGTGTGACAGGTGTATGAAATGACTTACCCTGTATTAACTTACTCAGTCCTCACATCAAAGTTTTGAGCGCTCCAGGCAGAATTTCTAGATACAGTAAAAAAAATATTAATATATTGTATAAAATACAGTATATGGGGGCTGAAGAGATGGCTCAGTGGTTAAGAGCACCAGCTTCTCTTCCAGAGGACTTGGGTTCAATTCCCAGCACCCACATGGCAGCTTATAACTGTCTGATCTCACGGAGATCCACCTGCCTCTACCTCCCAAGAACTGGAATCAAAGGCATGCACCACCACTGCCCGGACTAACTTGTAATCAATGAACCCCAACGTGTTTGCATCAGATACTGGCTCGGTTGTGGTCTTAATTGGTGTGTGTGTGGGGGGGGTCCGTGACATAGCCATAACAAAACAAGACCAAAACAAAACGTGTGTTCTGGGTTAGCATTCTTCTATTAACCAGAACAGTTAGCCTGAAGCAGAGCTACAGAAGTCAAAAAACAAGGTTAGTACACTTAGAAACTTTCCCAGAACTATGGACTTTGAGACATTAGGACTTTGTTTTAATTTGACAGATGGTACAGTCTTTATGCTGAATTTTACAGCCTCAATGACATTTCCATTATAGAGGCTAAAGAGGCATTTGTTCCCCTGGAGCTGGTGTTATAGATAGTTGGGAGTCACCTGATGTGGGTGCTGGGAATTGAACTCCGGTCCTCTGGGAGATAGAATTGCTTTGTTTTGTTTTTCAGGACAGGGATTCAAATGAATAAAGTCCTGAGTGAGTGTGTGCTGTGGACACAGGCACAGCCATCAAGGATCCCGGAGCCTCAGATCCAGGAAGGAACAGTGAAGCCTTCCTCTGGTCCCAGAGCAGATGTTGAGTGTGTGTGAACATGTCCATCATAGCTTCCTACCCCTGGATATTTACACCCTGAAGACAGCTCCCTCACAGAGACCTTTTCTACCAACCTAAGCTCAGCCCGTATCCTTGATGTAGCTGTATACGTAAACCCTACCTATCTGTAGTAACTTCTAGTCCCCTTGTCAGTTGTAGGCAACAACCTTACCTCCCTACCCAACCGCATACAGATACGCTGAGCTTCGGGTCGCTGGGGTTTCTCCAGCAGAGAGCCTGGTCCACCCATCTTGACTTTCTGTCTATGTCTGTCATTCCTTCATTCCCTCAACACCCTAGTCAGGCCTAAGTTCCCGAAGCCATGCATGGACATGGCAGCTGATTAACACACTAAAGGCTTTCTAAAGGTGTTGTTTGTTTCTTAGAACAGAATCTCACTACACCCCAGGCTGGCCTCAAACTCTCAATCTTCCTGCATCAAATCAACTTCCTGAGTGCCAGAACTATAGCTGCATACCACCATGCCCTACATTACCCAGTAAGCTTTTTTAAAGCAGTGTCTCTCAGGTTGGTCATGGGGTCACACACCTTCAATCCCATGGGATAATAATGGGATTCGTAGGTGTGTCATTGATGCTGGGATACCAATGGAACTTCTGGAGCCTTGATTGAAAAGCACTCTAGGAGACAGTAGTGGGAGGAGAAACCAAGGCAAGGTGCTTGAGTCCACTGGTCAGTGATGTCCAGTGGTGGGGTGGGGTGGGATGGGGAGTGTCAAGCTCTCACACCTGGAGAACTGACTGGATCTGACATAGTGGGTCCACGATGGCCCTGTAGGAGCTGGCATATTCTTTCCGCATAACCACTTGAATACTGTGAGTGTTCACACTTGGATTCACACGGCCACTCAAAACAAGAGGCAGAAGGGTGTAGAGAAAGTGGCCCTTGTGAAGAGCAAGCCTACACCCCAGCCTACTTACTGCTTCAAACTGCCATGTCTCTGAGCTCTACAGGCAGTGTGAGATGATTAGTGGCCAGAGGTTGGTCACAAACCCCAGCTGTGTTCACTTGTGTTTACTTCCCCCGCACAGCTGTTCTAGGATCAGTGGAGAGGAAAGAGCACTCTAAACTGGCTTTGTTTCCTGTTAATAATGGCTGCTTCCTCTGAAGCCCCGGTGTATGTGTGCGTGTTTGTGTGTGCGTGTTTGTGTGTGTGTGTGAAGCTTCTGTGTGTGCACGTGCACACAAGCTTTCCCTACCTTTCCTGGGGGGGGGGGTCCCAGGACAGGATGAAAAACATCTTTGGCCTTGATCCCCTCCCTCTCATTGGATAGCAGATTCAACCTGCCTCTAAGACTTGAAGCATTTCTTCAGAAGGGAGTGGATGTGACTGAGTGACAGAATAAAATGTTGAGGCATAGTAGCAGTGGTGGCGCACGCCTTTAATCCCAGTACTCGAGAGGCAGAGGCAGGAGGATCTCTGTGAGGTTGAGGACAGCCAGCCTGGTCTACAAGAGCTAGTTCCAGGACAGCCAGGGCTGTTACACAGAGGAACCCTGCCTCAGAAAAAAAAAAAAATGTTGAGGCATGAGCTCTAAAGAAACAGCAAACGGTGACTTACAGCCTCTTCATGAAGTCACCATGGAGGCCATGCTGAGCCACTCCTGTGGCAGAGGTGAGAGTGAACAACGGGGAATGCATCAAGGCAAGGCCCAGCTCTTCCTGCCTATGTGGCGACCCAGGCTGCTCACACCACTCTGCCTGACACACGCCCTGCCCGCCCTGCTTCCCTCTAGTTAGAGCCTGGTCATTGTCCTCTCTGGTCTTGGCCAATGGCCCCTTCCATACTAAAAACTCTACATCCACTTCTTTTAAAACATTTTATTCAATAATATATACTTTTAAAATAATAATATGTAACTGCCCATCATGCCATACACTGCCCCCATCCCGTCTGTGGAGTCTGTGGTCAGCTAGTCCTTGGGATCTGCTGGAGCAACAGGCAGCCATGGGACGGACCAAGGGCACGGGGAGCAACAGTAACCAACAACCATTTTTGCATACCCTTCACATTTCCCATGCTTTCTGGGTCGGGAGGAAGTCAACAGGAAGCCAAAGGCATGTGAACCTTTTACATTCGGAAGTGAGGTCTGATTTACGGTGGTGGGCTGCCCTTCAGGTGGTCTAGTTCGTGCTCGCCAAGCCTGCCACCATTGTGTGTCTGCTCTCGGGACGTGATCTCGCTACACGCGTTAAGACGTTTGATTTTGCTCTTGTTCTGCTTATGGAAAAGTATGAGGAACCGCAACAGACCTGGGGAGAGATGGGAGGAGGGGAAAGAGGGCATTAATCAATCAGAGCCAGAGTGAGAGGCAGGCCACCTGGGACAGGATACAAGCCTGTCTTCTCCACTCGATGAGACACCGGCTGCACAAGCACAGGCCTTGGAGTGTCCTTTTCCTGCTCTTTGACACTCTAGAGGCAGTCTTTGACCTGCCAGGAGAGGAACTCTGGCCACATTATGTCACGGTCATGTCTCTTGCCCTATTCTTCAAGTTCAGGTGCTGATGCAAATGCCTAGTGACTGTCCTATAAGTCAGACAGGAGGTCCAGCTCCAGGGTCTCAGACCTGACACACTTTCTGAGGGTACCGAGCCTAGGAAGCTGAAGTCTTGGTATTTATTCCGGGAAAGGGCTGAATCCACTCATTGGACAGCGGGCGGGCTCAAATGATTGCCAACCTGCCTCTGCAAGCAGCTAGCTGTCTGGGATGGCCTTTCATAGCCATCATGGTAAAGTCGGTGACTAGATTCTAAAGACCACAATGAAGCATCCAGTAAGCTCTCAGTCACTCTGTGGAAACTTCCCTCGGGGGAAAGTTTCTTTGTCCTGCTCTATAGGTGAGAAAAGCTGCCCAAGCATGTTAAGAAATTACATTCCACCCAAGCTCTTCGGCTTTTGTCCCAGGTTCCAATCCAGAGCGACCAGCCAGGGATAAAAGCATAATCATGCAAGACCCCTATCACCAGCCAAAAGATGGTACAGGCCCACAAGGAGTGGTAGGGAGAGATTTTCACAAATACCCAAGCCTGGGTCCCAAGGTTAAAGTCAGGTAACAAAGCCAGTCATTCCTGAGAAGTAGGGGCCTTGAGTGATGCCACTGAGAAACTAGAGAACAAATCTACAACACTCCAGTCCCACTCCTAAAGTGATCACAGCAAACTGATGGCCTCAGCCACCATGTATGTCTTCGAAGCTCCAAGTGTATGCTGGTGCTTCCTCCTCCCCCAAGACAGGGAAGGCAAGCTAAGGTCCCAGCTTTGTCTCCTAGCTGGGAAGATCAGGCATTCATTGTTGACATGGCAGTCCATGTCAGTCATCTAGGGCTACACAGTGGAACTGGGGCTGCAGTGTTCATGTGGAAGAGTCACCAACAACACAGGCAGTGCTGTCTTCCTGCAAACAGAAGGCTCCTTGGTTCTTCAAGATCATCCAAGCTTGCCTCTGGATAGCAAGATTTCTGCCCCAAACTTTTAGTCACCATTTACAGCAAGAAGAGCCAGCAAGTGAAAAACTTAAATTTATTGATTCAAAGTTTGTTTTTTTGTTGTTTTTCTTTTTAAAATCCCCCATACATGCAGTTCAGGGTTAAGTGTCACAGTTGTAGCACATTGTTGAGTATTGACACAAAAGTATGCATCAGTTGCATAATCCAATCTTGCCAGCTTCTATGACAAAGATCGCCACCCCCCAGCGCAAAAGCAAGCGCTCCTAGCCACCTCCCTTCTCATCATCCATACACTGGAATTTGTGTTTTAAAGGCAGGACACACCAATTTTAATTTTTTAAACTCCCCGGCAAACTCACAAGATCTGCTTGCTTTTGCTTTCAGAAGGGATGGCATTCTGCAAGCACCTCTCCCCGCAGCTCTTATCCACTCATATGCAAGAGGGAGACTGCCCTTCCTTCTGAGTGTCTGGGAATCTGAACTGACATTAAAGGAAACACTCCTACACTGACCCCAATACACATATAAATTCTTCCCATTGTTCCTGTCCCGAAGCTGTGCTGACATAGCAGCCATAATCCTGGAGAACCTAGGTTGTTTCCCTGAGTAGGTACAGCCAAAGGCCCCTGGCAACCACCTCTCAAGGGCCATTGGACCCAAGCCAGGGGCAGTATCCTCTCCTGGCACATTTGTCACAGGAGCTTAGTGACCCCTAGTTTCATTCTCAGGAAGTATGAGCTGTTCAAAGCCTACCTACCTTTATATTTTTCTTACTGGATCCTTTTCTTTCACCTGCACCCCACCACCCAGCCACCTCCCTAAGCCTCCGGGACCCCCAGCTCCTTTCTCTCAGCAGTCAGCCTGAGATTGCTTTTTCTGCAAGAGGACCCATGTGCCCTAAGCCAGGTGGGCATGGACATGTTAAGAGAAGGTTCACGAGAAGGCCTGGCAGGGCACTCTGCTCCATACCAGACCTTAGTAACACATGCTCTTTTTATACAGGCAATAGCTTCTATCCAGCCCCCCACAACAGGGACAGGAGCCGGGTTCAACTGAGTGGCGGCCGAAAAGAACGAACCGCTACCAACACACTTCTTAGTAGCATTCTCAGCATGGCTTTTTCAGCCCCGGCAACCTTGAGGTCACGCTCCTTGTGGATACCAAGGAGACAGTGAGCTGGAGTCAGCCCTGGGGCTGGAGCCTCTTCTCAGCGCACCAGGTGCAGGTCTTGAACACAGGCAGTACCTGAGATGACAGTGCAACACTACCCTGTTCCCCACGGTTTGTTGTGGTTTTGCTTTTCATTAGGAAATAATTAAGTCCTTGTCATAGGCACTTTTAACTTGTTATAAGGTAATGAAACGAAAGAAAATTACTGAGATGAGTTTAAGATGTATGTATTCATGTGAAGGATACTGAGTGTGTAAATTGACCAGTTTAGTCTGAATGTAACTCTCTCTCTCATGCGCGTGTGCGCGCACACGCACAGACACACACACACGCTTTAAAACTCTCCAAACTCTTGGGGCTGGACCCAGGTACACCTGGATCAAGATAGGTTTGGAGACAGGTGAGAGGGCTACTAGATTCCCTGCAACTTGGGAAACTAGGCAGAGTGCAGATCCAGAGGGAGCAAGCATTAAGCCCAAGGATGTTCCACAGTAAAGGGGAAGAGAGGTAAAATACAGGCACTGCTGCATACAAAGGACAAGCCCCACTGAGCTATCACTCAAGGATCTCTCTCCTAGAGCACGCCAAAGAGGAGGGTCAGGGGAACATGGCCAACTCTTCTCACAGAAGTTTTCACTAACCCTGGAGGACCCAGGACAAAGAGGTGGGGTTACTGCTCAATTGAGACCCCCCAACAGACTCTTGAACAATTTAAAGAGAGAAGCATGGGTAATCAAGGCGATGAAGTTAGAAAACAGGAAAAACATACGGTAACACATTCCCTGGACAACCAAAGGGCACACGAGAAATCCCATAGTATCCCCATGAGGTTTGCTGCCTGACATGTTAACCCAGGTTCAGTGGCATCCATGTCATGTTTCCGAGTCAGGAAGAACAAATGTATAGCACATCGGTACACAGAAGCTGATGCAAGGAGGCAGATCTGCATGAAAGTCTTAACTGCACGGCAATGCTTTGGCTTCATAAAGGGATCTTAAAGAAGATTTTAAAACTTTATTTATTGTGTGTGTTTACATGCCACAGTGCAAGTGTAGGAAGAAGACAGCTTGTGGGAGCAGGCTCTCCCCTTCACCGTGTAGATTTCAGGGACTGAACTCTGGGCATCAGTCTTTGCAGCAAATGCCTTTACCTGCCATGTCACTGGCCCAGAATCTTACTTTTTAACCTATAAACTCAACTCCATACTATCAAGAGAAGTGTTAATTTGCCTTTTAAGTTCTCACAGACCAAACGACAAAATAGAATCTGCATTTAGAGATGGACCTGCTACCAATACCAATACAAGTTTATTGGAATTTGGAATGTAAACAGATGTTTCAAACAAACAATCTAACCTTATAAAAATGTATGGCATTATTAAATAGTTAATGAAGAAACCCTAAGTGTGATGTGGTTTATACCCCAAACATGTTAGGTCTCCAGAGCTGAGGGCATGGCTCCGCAGCCAAGGAGAGGGGACTAGGTGACAAACCATGTCAGTGACCAGTCCCCCAAATGAAATCAGCCCTATAAAAAACAAAAACAAAACAAAAAACAAACAAAATCTACCTCTTTCTGCTAACACAAGGTTAGCACAGTGGATCTATAAAGCTTTGACACTCGCTCCAGTGTGCCCCACTTCCACCCCCCAGCCCTGGTCATCCCGCTCCAGCCAGTTGCAGGAGTCACGGGACAACCTTGCCCACAAGCAAGCGCCTGCATGCCAGACTTCTTTGCCATTACATTCATGTATGACCTATCAGAGCTGTAAATGCCATCACCCCGATTGCAGCCAGACCTGTTTGTCACAGGATTAAAAAGAGGGAAGGTGGCGGGCTATGCCTTTTGTACATGTGACGTGTTTCCTGAATGAATCCTAATAGAAAATTTCCCTCCCTCCTTTACCTGCCTGAAGACTAACTTTGCAGCTGCAGCTACGATTGTGAACAAAAGTAGTCTTTGTTTTAGAGTGGTACATTAAAGGAGGTGCCCACACAAAGCTGTGCTGAGAAATGGTGAGGTTTTCCTTACAAGGCAGGGGGAAAACTCAAAAAAGAAACAAGATTCAACAGTTAGGCAAATCAATAAAGGTGAGCCCCAAGTTATGCACACAGCATGGAACTTCTAATGCACCTGGGACCTGTTCATGGCATGTCAAGATTTATAGTGCCTTCTTCTGACACTATAGAGGACGTGGTGAGAGTGACCGCAGTTTGCCTCCAAATGGATAGACTTAGAAGAAAACTGCAGGAATGAGGTACATTTCCTGGAGAGCTCATGTCATAAAAAAATACATAACACATGAATTTGTAAAAGAGCTTAAAAAAAATACTGTCACTGTTTTAATCTTTTTTTTCTTTTTCTTTTCTTTCTTTTTTTTTTCTTTTGTAAATGAGGCTGGTGTGTCAGAACAGACTGCTGACTTTTGCTAAAACTTGAGCCTGAATTCTCACAAAAGAAAACCAGACCACAATGGAATAGATAGGAAGTCAGATATTCAGAGCTTGTTGACCCAACGGGTTAATTCAACAGTGGTATCCTGTTAAACGCAGGTACGTGCACAACAACTCCGAGCGTCTCATCTCCCATGCATTCCAAAGGGAGAGTCCCTCAGATCCTGCACTATGCGCTGCCACACTGCACAACGCAGCTCCCTGCAGACTAGTACTGGGGAGTTTCTTGCTTTTGACAGGCTTTAGGTCTTTACTCTTCTTTGCCTTTAGAAGGAATGATTAGAATTTCTTTTTATCACACTGTAGTTTCCTTCAAGTTTTTGTTTGGTTGTTGGTTTTATTGGCAAGCATCAGTGCCGCATTACCGTCGATTCTCCAGGCTTCATCGTGCTGCGGTGAGGCCACTGGAAAGCACGGCGTTCTCTGGGCAAGGCTGGGACTGCTCCTTCACCACAGGGTCTGCAAGAGAGGAGCACAGGTCCACATGTCAGCACCCGCCTTTCCTCTTCTATATGCACCAACCCAGACATTTATGAGGGACTCAGGTCACACAAGAACCAGGCACAGGATCAGGAATGGACTCCTTTTCTTTTTGTCCTCAAGGCAAGGAATAGCACCCAGTCTCATGCAGGCTAGGCAATTAATCTTCTACTAAGTCATGGTCTCAACTACTTCTAAAAATTTTATTTGTTGCTCAAACTAACACTGAACTCAGCCTTAGGCTGCAGCTCAGTCAGGGTAGTGGTCATGCCCAGCGGGGAATTATGTGGAGGTAATTCTACTTCCTTAGAATACAGACCTGGCTGCTGGGCGGTGGTGGTGCATACTTCTAATCCCAGCATTCGGGAGGCAGAGGCAGGCAGATCTCTGTGAGTTCGAAACCAGCCTGATCTACAAGAGCTAGTTCCAGGACAGGCTCCAAAACCACAGAGGAACCCTCTCTCGAAAAACCAAAAAAAAAAAAAAAAAAAAAAAAACAGACCTGGCTGCTGAAAGGTACAGCGACCCCAACTTAGCCACCAATTTCTTGTCATTTCTTCTTTACGTACCAACATAATACCTAGCCTTTAAATTCTTTAAAGCATGTACAATGAGCACGTTATAAAAAGGGTGAGTAAAAGAGCCAGTGGCAGTCTATCAATTTTAAGCAGAGAGAAATACTCAATTTATTTAGAAAAGCAATCAAACAATTATCTGAAATATCAGGTTGTTTTTGTTATTATTTCAGAGACAGGGTCTAACTATATATCCTAGATTGCCTCAAATTTGCAATCTGTATACATTTGCCTCATGAGTTTATACCAGTACTGCTTTTTATTGTGTTTGTTTGTTTGCTTGTTTTTTCAGACAGGATAGCCCAAGCTCTCACGGAACTCACTCTGTAGTCCAGGCTGGACACCAATCCTTAGGTGTGTATCATCACGCCTGGCTATTTGTTGTTGTTGTTTTAAGACAGAGTTTTATTATGTATCCCACTGACTGCCTCTGAGTGCTTGGCTTAAAGGCGTGTGCCACTACGCCAGGCAACACTAGTATCCTGAAAGTGGCCTAACTTGAAGAGTAAAAACAGCTTTGTGATTGAAATGAGAAAGCAGACGATGGAATGTCAGCAGTCCAGAGCTCAGAAGGCTGAAAGAGAAGACCCTTTCAACTTCTTGTTGCTTTAAATTTCTGTCCTAGGTTTAAGACCATAGTAAGTCCTTCATATTCATTACAATTACTAGGAATTAGCTAAACTCCAAAGGAAAAAGGGAAAGGAAAAGTGCACAAAGGGGTCAAAGAACAGCCCCTTCCATGACTGAGCCACCTCTGTCCCCACACGGAAAGATGTACTCAAACCACAAGCAAGTGCAAGAGGCACACAGACATGCTGTGGGAAATGTCAGAGCCTGGCGCTCACTTCAGGTTGCTCTTATTCACATACTGCTTCCTTTAGAAGCCATTAGTGTCATCCCACTACCTTTTTGTCTGTTTGCTTTTGTTTTGAGACAGGGTTTCACTGTGTAGCCTTGGATGTCTTGGAACTTGTTCTGTAAACCAGGCTGATCTCGAACTCAGAGATTCACCTGCCTCTGCCTAAGTGCTGGGATTAAAGGTGTGCACCACCACCACCCAGCTGATCTTCCTATTTTTTAACTTATTTCTTTAAAGGGAAAAAAAAATAATCTTTTGATTAAATTTTCACACTTGGAAAAAAAAATCTTGCCAGGCAGTGCTGTCACACGCCTTTAATCCCAGCACTCAGAAGGTAGAAACAGAAGGATCTCATTGAGTTCAAGGTCAGCATGGTCTACAGAGTGAGTTCCAGGACAGGTCCCAAAGTTACAGAGAGACACCCTGTCTCTAAAACAAATAAGAATCTTAGATACCTCAGTATACAAGTCCAGAATGATGGGAATGGGTAGACAGCATTGCCTCAGGGGTATTACTAACAATGAATTAAGCAAACACCTCCAGGAACTAATAAAATCACCTGTAAATTGGTCTCAGTGATCTAGGATAATGATTTGAAGCCAAATTCCTAGGTTGATCTAAATCCAAATATCTAGTTTTCTGACTGACACCAAAGATAAAGGGAAACACTCACAGAAGTATGGGTGCTCCATGGCCTCTTTGGCAGTCAGTCTCTGTTGATGGTCGTACCGCAGGAGCTTGTCGAGAAGATCTAGGGCCTCGGGGCTGACAAGGTGTCTGTTCTCACTATGGATAAAGTTTTCCCAACGCTTCCGTGAATGCCTACAAAAAGTGCATCATTAGTAGTCTGAGACTAAATACAAGAAAAACCTCCTATAATAGACCTAACACAAACCAACCCTTAGAATGCTGCACTCTGTGAAGCAGCTGAAGCTCATTCTTCTCAGTACCTACTTCAGAACAGGCTGGTGTACGTACAGCCTGGTGCCCCCGTATAACCACGGCATGCTGACATGAAACTGCTCAGTCTATTTAAAACATCTGCACCTGAGTAAGCATTATTCTTCTGCCTCTTTTTTTTTTCATCAACTGTGAGTAAGGCCTGGTGGTGACAAAGCGAGGCAATGGTTGGTAGATATCTGTGAGTTCAAAACTAGCTCTGGTCTACACAGAAGTGAGACTCAACCTCAATAAATAAATTGGATATATGAGAAATTGGATTTCGTGTAATATTCCCACTTCAGAAATAGAGCAATGCTTGCTCCCTCCCTTACCCTCTCTCTTCCCTTTTTTACTTACTGTCCCAAGATATCATTGAAGTGTGGATCTAGGTCTATGTGGTACTTCTTCAGATACCCATACAGTTCATCTGTCCCCAGAACCTTGGCAATTCGAACAAGCTGAAACACAGAACACACTGAACCAAACCACCAAGCACAAAGCTTCCCATGAGCTTGCCAGGACACTGTGCTGGGTCTGGGAATCAGGAAATTCCACACCGCCCAAATCTCTAGGGACCTAACAGAGACCCCAGCCTAGAATAAACAAAGAGACTTAAGGACACAAAGCTCACATGAATGCAAGTTTCTAAACTGCTTTTAAAGGGTTAACATAATTTAGATGCTAATATCTTTGGGGACGCTGATCAATGACTAGAATCTGATTTTGTCAGACAAAGAGCTGCGTTACTTCTTAGAGCCATCTTCAACTTTCACCACAGACAGCATTGGCTGTCTCTGCATGGTTGGGGCCCTCATGCCTACATATAATTCATTAGCTTACAGAGCCCATGTGCACTGAGCAACACTCCACACCTCATTCCTGCCCCAGAGGCTATTTCCCTAGCATTTGTGACAAACCAGCAAGGGCTGAAGCTGCTCACCTGGTCATAGTTGTCCTGCCCATGGAAGAATGGCTCCTTTCGGAATATCATGCTTGCTAACATACAGCCCAAGCTCCACATGTCCAAGCTGTAATCATACATCTGAAGGCAGAATGTCATTAAGTCAACAATGTATCAACCCGAGTTTCTCATATTCACCTGACATCTAAAGATTAGCCCTTCCTTTTGAGGCACTACAGCCTTATCCATGCTAGACAAGTATCTACTACTAAGCTCCATCCTCAGCCTTTCTGCAGTTACTTTAGAACTAAAAGTCACTCCTTTCCCTTAAGATTAAGAAGAAAAAAGCCAGCAAGAGACTTAGCTAGTAAAAGGCTGTCAAGCCTCTAACCTAAGTTTGGTTATAAGAACCAATATGGTGGAGATCACAAACTCCTGCGAGTTGTCTTCTGACCTTCCCACGAGGGCTATAGCACAAGTATGCTCATACATACACATACACACATAAAAAAATAATAAATTCTTTGTTAATGTAGCTGAGAAAAACCTTTAGAGTATAATAATAATAATAATAGTAATAAACTGACTATACAGCAATCAGGAAAATCCTTAAGAGAATATAAAAATAGTTCAGAGCAGCTTCACTGACACATTCACCTGATAGTCCACAAGGAGCTCTGGTCCCTTGAAGTACCTCGAGGCCACGCGAACATTGTACTCCTGAGCAGGATGATAGAATTCCGCCAGACCCCAGTCAATCAGTCGGAGCTATGAGAAAGACCAAACAATGCGAGAGGTGCACTTCCAGATGCCCACCCATACCTGATGATGCCACACCACATCTCTGCTACAGGTATTCGGCCACACATAGCGTACCCATGAAGTCTACTTCAGAAATTGTAGATGAGGTCATTTCTGGAGCAGAGTACTTAGAATATTCTGTTTTTTTTTTTTTTTAAAGAATATTCTGAGCCGGGCGGTGGTGGCGCACGCCTTTACTCCCAGCACTCGGGAGGCAGAGGCAGGCGGATCTCTGTGAGTTCGAGGCCAGCCTGGTCTACAAGAGCTAGTTCCAGAACAGGCTCCAAAACCACAGAGAAACCCTGTCTCGAAAAACCAAAAAAAAAAAAAAAAAGAATATTCTGAGTTTTTCCCCTTTTATAGTTATCCTGGTTTTTTACTCTACAAATCAAAAGCACTCAGCCTTTTTTCTGTCTCCATGCTCCTTTCATGTGGAACACATTTCCCATCATTCACAGCTCTAAAGCCTCAGGCACTACTGAAGGACTCAAGTGCATGCCCCACTCTGGAATTGCTCTATTTGGTCATTAAGCTAACATGGGCTAAAACAACCAGAGTTGGAGAGACCCAAGTGTACTTTTTAGGGATAGTAGGGTTGGTCTAATGGTCACTAAAAAGCAAAGCAGAAACTACTACTATAGTTTGTTCCTGAGGTCCTCTGAACACAAAAAACAAAATAAAACCAGTGACCATAGCCAAGGTCACATGTACTTCGTGGAGACTAGAGAAGTCACAGCAACTCAGCCTACTGAAGAAATGTACGCTCTACAGACACCACAGTGCTACTGGACAAGGCTGAGGTTTCCCCAAGCCTTCAGCAAAGATATGGTGCTACCTGGCTGGACTGGTACCTTTTTTTGTTGGTGATCTATCATGACATTGTGAGGTTTCACATCCCTGTGCATGATTCCCTTGCTGTGGCAGTAATCCAGAGCCTAGAAGGTAAGAAAGCAGAAAAAAGTAAGCAAACCCTCTACCATCCCCAAGGCAAACACATTTTTATTATTTGTGACACTTTACCTTGAATTGTCTCAAAAAGGGCAGCTTACTGCCTTTAAGGAGAGAGAAAATAAGATGCTCTCCAGGGACACTACAGCTGGTAGTCAGTAGAAAGGGGGCTGTTGATGATCATGATAAAGGTTGCTTTAAAAAAGAGAGAATGAGAGGCCAGAGTGTGGGACCTCAGAATCTACGTGGGCATGAAAAATGAATGACATATGAATATATGTATTTTTTCCCCACGAGACAAGATTTCTCTGTAGCTTTGTTGCCTGTTCTGGAACTAGCTCTTGTAGTCCAGACTGGCCTCGAACTCAGAGATCCGCCTGACTCTGCCTCCCGAGTGCTGGGACTAAAGGTGTGCGCCACCACCGCCTGGACTGAAGATATCTTTTAACCAGGCAGACTTAAGTTATGTGAACTATGTGAGCTTACATTTACATTTTTCTTTTTTAAAAAATATTTATTTATTTATTTATTTATTATGTATACAATATTCTGTCTGTATGTATGCCTGCAGGCCAGATGAGGGCACCAGACCTCATTTCAGATGGTTGTGAGCCATCATGTGGTTGCTGGGAATTTAACTCAGGACCTTTGGAAGAGCAGGCAATGCTCTTAACCTCTGAGCCATCTCTCCAGCCCATTTACATTTTTCTTAAACATAAAACCCGAGCCAGCATTTAAGATATTATTATTATTCTAAGAGAGAAAATCACTTCCTGTAATATAATCAGTATAAAAAGCTTTTAAGTGTTGAAAGCCAATGATCCTTAGTAAATTGAGAGCTGTGTAACCAATGCCACCATGTTGTTGTAGAGCTTTTCAGCACCCCCATAGTTCCCTGGAGCTCGTTTTTAGTTAATGCCTACGCCAAGCTACTCCTGGGCACCGTGGATCTGCTATCTAGGGAGTTCTTACCGCTGGATATTACTACTAATAGTACAGTACTTTGTCTAATTTTTTCACTGAACTTATCTATTTTTGACACTGAATCATTTATGAACGTACTAGGGTTGTTTCTACTTTTGGCTGCGGAGAGCAAATGCTTCAATGAATAATCATATTTAAGTTATTCTGGAGGGTAGGTATCCATTTATCTGGGGTAGATTTTTTAGGGCCAGAAAAGCCTTGTTGCATGGTTTAAGAAACTACCTGTTTTCTCAAGTCCAGCACAAGATGGTTCCAGTTTTTCCACATTCTCACCAACAGTTGTCACTGTTTTTTTTTTTGTTGTTGTTTTTGCTGGCCTCTCCCTCCCAAGTGTGGGATTAAAGGCATGTGACACCACCGCCTGTTCCTTTTTAAATCACAGCTATACAGGTAGCTCAATGTATTTCTCATTTGTATTTTCTTATTAGTGATAAAACATCTGTCACGTGTTTACTGATCATTCTCTCTCTATATATATTCAAATGTAAACTATAAATAATATATATTATATCAAAATATATTTATATTGTCTTTAAAGAAACATTGATTTAAAATTTTAAGCTTGGATTAACAAGCCTTTTTCCTTTTTATTGCTACACAGTTCAGTCAGGCTGCCCTCCACTCTCCGTACCCAGGTTGGCCTTCAGAGTCAATATTCTCCTGCCTCAGACTCCTGAGTGCTGGGATTACCCCATCCAGCTTTTTTTTTTTTTTACCCCTAATATATCTCCCACCTATCCACTCACAGCTCTTAAATCTTCTTTAACACACACACACACACCATAGGTCATCTTTGTGAACACCAAAGTTAGTTAGATCCTTTGGCTTAAGAAGCACAGGGAAGTTTCAGGAGGCCAGAAAATTCTTCATGTAGGGGCCTCCTGTATTAAAGACTATTCAGCACAATACATGGCATCTACTTACGGACTAGGTGTCAGTGTGTCACTCAGGCTGTGACAACAAAAGTAATTCTAGATACCAAGTACCTCCTGCAGTGGTAGACTAAGAAGGACACCATACCAGGTATCTTCATGCTGGAGGGTTTTTAAACAGAGAACAAGCAAGCAGCATGCCAAAAAACATGCTTCCTGTTCTATAGCAATAGTAACAGACAAGCTTTGACACTTTTAATTTGAATTTGGAGAGTGGACAATATAAAACCTGGGGATAGAGGTGAGATATAATCTCCAAAGAAAGGAATACTAGACAGAAGGAGCCTAAGAGCACTTTCTGGATGTCCATAATTTTTCTGCCAGCCTTGTCCATTGTTTTTTGTGTAGTAGAGTAGCCACCAGCTATACAAGACCACTAAGCACTTGGCAAGTGATCAGTATCACATGAGCAGAGAACAGAGCTCTTAGGTTTTGCTTAAACAGCTACCATAGATCTAAGGACACTTGGCTGAAGGTTTATAAATACCAAGTCTACTATCACAGAAACTCAAGATTTACTTTACAACAGCTGTAGCAAGATTCTGTTTTTTTTTTTTTTTTTTGGTTTTTCGAGACAGGGTTTCTCTGTGGTTTTGGAGCCTGTCCTGGAACTAGCTCTTGTAGACCAGGCTGGCCTCGAACTCACAGAGATCCGCCTGCCTCTGCCTCCTGAGTGCTGGGATTAAAGGCGTGCGCCACCACCGCCCGGCCTGTAGCAAGATTCTAACGTGCTGTTGTGCCTTCTTTAAACTGACATTTTGCTTAATCAGCATTTCATTTCATAGTTCTCACTCAAGCCCCATCTTGGCAGTTTTCTTATAAAACTAGGCTCCATGTGGGCAAATGCCCCTGGATCTGAACCAGATCACAGGAAACCTGGAGGTGGGGTCAGTCACCGAGCAGTCACACACAGCCTCCAGCTCAGTTTCCGCCATTTTACCCAGCCTTTGTCAAAGATAGAATACCTGGGATGGGAAAGACACTTGGAAGCAAAGGCTGAGGGGAAAAGCAGCAGTGATTAGTTCTTGGCAGTATTCACTGGCCAAACACCCTGTGGGGATCCTAAAACGCCTTTAAATTCCTGCTGATCATTCATCAGTAGGAACAGATAGAATACTGTTACCACTAGACAGTAGCAGGGCCCCAGCACTAAGGACAGCTGTGCTAGTTTCTTTGTCCAGCTGGCACTCGCTAAAAATCCACAAGACCTACATGAACACTTGTGAGAAATGAGCAGTGGCTTCAAGGGTACATGTGTGGGGTTTTCTAGGAGGACTGAAAACCTCTTCCTACTGGAGAAGACACAGGAAAGGTGGACCAGGTCAAGCTCTAGTCTACCCTTCCCAACAAAAAGGGAGCTCAATAGACATGGAGTGAATCCCAAGCCCACCACTTGTGGCTCCAGGAACAGGCAGATCAT
This sequence comes from Microtus oregoni, assembly GCF_018167655.1. Taxonomy (NCBI): domain Eukaryota; kingdom Metazoa; phylum Chordata; class Mammalia; order Rodentia; family Cricetidae; genus Microtus; species Microtus oregoni. Next base: position 56,185,200 of record NW_024543063.1, on the reverse strand, counting down.
TCAAGCACAATTCTATGGAAAAGCATTCATTTCATGGAGTCAGGTCTTTAAACTTCCACTCCCTAAGTCCAGCCTTGCTCTAACCTGGTTCAAGCAATGTTCCAAAGTTCCCACATAAACCCCATCTTGGGAATTTTCTTAATTGACATCTAATTTCCCCCCCCACCCCCCAGTTTTTGTAATACTCTATAATTTATTATTTTGGAGAGAGTTCTCACTTTGTAGCTCTGGCTGGCCTGGAATGTACTATGTAGACTAGGCTTGTATTGAACTTAAGAGACCCACTGCCTCTATCTCCCCAGTGCCAGGAGTTAGTCATACGCTACCATGCCTGGCCAATTCTGTATTTATAAAGCACTTCTGTGTGCTCATAGTTCTTATGAAGTTATTAGTGATTCATTACCTTAAAAGGTACATGCAGCATTTCAGAATGCTTTACTCTAGTGTTCACCTAGACAAATGAAAATATTCTTTTGCCAATTGATAATGCTTCTATATTTTTTATTTATTTATTATGTATACAATATTCTGTGTGTATGCCTGAAGGCCAGAAGAGGGCGCCAGACCTCCTTACAGATGGTTGTGAGCCACCATGTGGTTGCTGGGAATTGAACTCAGGACCTTTGGAAGAGCAGGCAATGCTCTTAACCACTGAGCCATCTCTCCAGCCCCCCTATTTTTTTTTTTTTTATAGTACTTGTATTTTTAAGTCATTTAGAAGGTCCACCCATCACTTCTCCCTAGATTGAGCACTAGCACTTGGGGTGAGGGGTAGATCTTCTCATATAAGAAAGGATGTTAAAAGACAGTTTGATAAACAAACAAACAAAAACAACAACAACAAAAAAAGACTACCAATTCTGTACCCATCCCTCTTTATGACTTTCCCACCAAGAAATAACAACCATTTTACACCCTTTGAAATCAAGGGCTGGCCACAGGGTTGACTTTGGTTAACAGGTGCTGGCAAACCAGCACGGGCCAGGTTGAAGTGTTTACACCTTGAGGTCTTCATTCTTACTGCTATTTCAAAGACGGGATCAACTATTCCAGCAACGCCAGCCTGTATCACAAGATACATGAATGGGACCAACCCAGACCACTTTGTCTCAGCCAGGCAGACTTGAATCTAAAAAAGACTTACCAGGCAAACTCTGAGATTACAAGCAATAAGAATCCATCTTTAAAGTCTTTATGTCTGAGTGACTTTCTACACAGAAGACTAGGATTAATTAACTGGCAAAGGAAACCTTCAACAGCCAACAAGAGGCGCAGGGGGTTGTGAGCTTTGTATAATGGCCCTGTCCTGCTTTTGACCAGTCTTCTAAGTTTTACTGAAAACCTGTGAGGAGGGCTGGAGAGGTGACTCCGTGGTTAAAAGCACTGGCTGTTCTTTTAGCTGGCCCGGGTTCAATTCCCAGCTCTCACATGACAGTTCACAACTGTCTGTAACTCCATTTCTGTCAGATCTCCAAGGATCTGACACCTTCACACCAATGCACATAAAATAAAGTTAAATTAAAAAAAAAAGAAGAAGAAGAAGAAAACCTAAGAGGTCTCACAACAGAATTCTCATCAGAAGTTTAGGCCTCACTAGATTCTCTGGGTAGCAGAAAATATTCTGCTTGAATTTTGTCTTTTCAAAAACTTCTTAAAGGAATATGCCTGTTGTTTTTTTTTTTTAAGTACTGTTTACAAATGTTACTTACTTTAAGTAGTTCATACATATAAAACCGGATATCAAAGTCAGTCAGGATCTGGTAGAGTTGCTGAAACAGATTTCAGAAAACAGAAAGTTAATTTAGTCTGATTGTATTTGTTATTCTAAGTGCTGGCCTTCCTCCGCAAATTTAGTTACAATGGCCACCCACAACTTCACTGCCTGACCTGGAATGGCAAAGATGAGGGAGCTCAACATTCCACCTTCAGCAGAGAAGGGGAAAAGGAAGAGTTCTGGGAGAGGGAAACACTATAGCCAATTTGATCTTTGCTACTTCACCTTCTAGAATTCTAATAATAACAGCCACGCTATTGTTAAGTCAAAGTTGTCTAGCTGTCCACATCAAGCTGAGCCCACCCAACTCAGAGCACACATGGAACCTTCCCCAGCTGCTGCCCACAAGTGTTAGGGGAATGAAATGACTTGTAAAAGAAACAGAGGGAAAGTAGTAGACATTTGAAAAATGCCATGAGTCTTCTCAAAAATCTATGCCCTCTGATCCCCACCAAAGAATTCCAGGCTAAAAAAGATTTCACAGGCAGTAACTGATATATTTTTTTTTTAAAAGGAATAATGTAATAAGGTGTTAAAGATAAAAAGGTAGCAGTGTCAAACATGACCACAAGACAAGCTAACACACGCAAGGAAACTTTCATTACTGATAATCCAGAGATCCGCCTCATGGAGTTTGAAATAAATTTGAATTTCTTGGAGCAGAGTACCAGGATCATTAAAGTACCACATGTGCAGTCAGACACTATGCATTGCCTTTGGTAACCAATCAGTTCCAAGCAAATTTCTTTCCCTGTCAATGTAGGCAGTGTTTCCTATAAATAAAGTTAATTGAAACAACTTTAAATTTTTCCTCTATTAAAGAAAAGAATCACATATCCCAGGGATCCTCCAAGGGGCACAGAATGGTAACACTGTGATTTTATAAACAGGAAAATTAAACTTATCTGCAAATATGACAAAGAAACTGATTAAAAGCACAGTTGTAGAGAAGAGGCCACATCTCTCCTTCCCCATTAGGGAAGAGTAACTTGCCTTTCCAGCTTAGTAAGAATATGTGGCTCTCTCAGCCCCAGATAACTGCTGGCTTGGGCCCATAAGATGCTGTGCTGGTAGGGGCTTACCCGTGGGCTGAGCTGTACTCAAGCGTACTTACTCACTAATTTGTTTCAGCCTCCTAAGGACCAAACCCCAGGTCTCTGTCTTCCCAACCCTGTGCTTCAAGGCAGGTTCCTTAGCTAGTACTTGGTCACAACTGGCAACCAGAATATAAAGGTCTAAGATACCAACTTGGGTGTGAGAGATCAATTGCAGAGGCTGTGTTAAACTGAACCATGAGGTCAAGAAATAGCCCAGAAAAGAGAAAAGATCAAGTTCTCAACCCCCCAGAGTGCTAATATTTTATATTTCTAAAAAACCAAAATGGGATATCTTATTTGAACCTTTATCTCTAAAGGGCTTTTTCCTTTTGGATCACGTACTATCTATATAAATCATCATGTAAAGGACCTAACGTATAAAAACAAATGTCCTTAGGCTGTCAGCAAAGTATTTCTGACTATTCCAACCAGTGCTACTTTTACTAAATATGAAAGAAATTTACCCACACAACAGTGCTTGGACCTATTCCATTACAAAGCTCTGAATGGCTGGCCGTCAGTCAGTCTGACCTTTCTTCAAGGTTCTTGGTGGGATTAAGATTAAACTACATCTGGACCAAGTAACCACCTGTGCTTATGATTAAGTCCTTTCCAAGGGCCAACCTGGTTTCCTCTAATTGTTGCTCCAATCTCCATCGCAGATTTCAGGAATCACCTTCTCTGAGACACCAACAGGTATCTGCTCCTCCATTGCCCCCTTTCAGAGATCCTCTCCAAACCACCGCCTCAGCTTTCTACACAGAAATGGGTCGCATCCTTCTTTAAACCCTAGGTCATGCTTTCCCTCTAGGGCAGTGATTCTCAACCATCCTAATGCTAAAATCCTTTCATATACATTTTTTTCATGTTGCGGTGACTCCCAATCATAAAATTATTTCTTAACTACTTCATAATTTAATTTTGCTACTGTTACCATGATTGGTAATATAAATACCTGATATGGGACCCCACAGAGATTGAGAACCACTGCTCTAGGGTGTTTGTTCACAGCATAGTGAGACTCTCAGGGTCCCTAGAATTAGCACCAGGTACTGGTAGGGAGCTGAGTTCTGAAGGTAAATCCTCACTGTAGTAACCGCGAGCCTGCTACCTGCCTAGAGTCCTATGCCAGTGTTGCCCGAATAACTAGCTATGTATATATAAGGAAAGCAGCTGCTGCCAGCTGATGGTCACTACTGTGGTGATTCAGGATCTCTGAAGTCTCTCCACCTTCCCAAGTGTCATGAATGCACTGCAAAGCTGTATCCTACACCCACTGTCTCCACCAAACTCTCAAGCCAAGCCCTCACAGCAGGACAGCATGTCTAGCTCCTCCACTCGCTCTTATAATGCTTACCAGTTAGTGACTAAAACAGACCTAGCTTTCAAGAACTAGCAGAATTCATGTGAAATTACAAAGGGAAACTTCCTAAGAAGCACACTTTCCCTCCAGGTATGTAGAGAGTATTATTAACCAAGCAACTGCAGACTGTTGGCAGGAAAATGCTTTGCTCACATTTGCATAAGAGACTTACCAAAAACAAACCAAGTTGTTTCCCCAGAAGATTATGGGCTCACAAGTAAAGGCACTTGCTACCACACCCAACAACCCGAGTTACATCCCTAGGACCCACATGGTACAAAAAAGAACTGATTTCCACAAGTCTGATTTATACTCACTCACAAATAAAGTTTATAAAGGTAGTAAGGAAGAAACGACTTATCTATTCAGGTCAGTTGCAAAGCCTCAAACACACTGGTGATTCCCTAAAAATCAGTTCTACTACAGGAGTAATCTAAGGAGCCTGGTTAAATATGCTTTGACTTTTAAAATAAACCCTGCAACATGTGAAGAGGAGAATAGCAGACAATGCAACTTGATAACCAGGCTTGATGTCTCCTATGCACAAGTACAAACATCCAAGGAATCACCACAGCGGGCCTCACTTACTCCTACTGCATGCATGAATGCGTAACTTCAAAGACGCTGGGGAACCGTCAGTCATACTGTGTTCTTGCCTAATGGCTACAATTCAAGAGGACTTCATTTTCTATGGACTCTGACCCAGTACACAAGAGCACAGGTATAAGAAGTATGAGAACGGGCTGGAGAGATGGCTCAGAGGTTAAGAGCACTGACTGTTCCTCCAAAGGTCCTGAGTTCAATTCCCAGCAACCACATGTTGGCTTACAACCATCTATAAATGAGATCTGGTACCCTCTTCTGGTATGCAGGCAGAACACTGTATACATAATAAATAAATCTTAAAAAAAAAAAAGAAGTATGAGAACGCAGAGCGAGCATACACAGCTCAATATACACCAAGAAATCTCAGGGTTCAAATGGAGGAAGATCAAAAAGGAGGAGATATATAAAGCTAAAGACAAGCATTATTTCATGTTGTAGCCACCAATTTAGATACTGCTAACATGTAACCTTCAAGACCGAAAAAAACAAAACAGTGTTGTTTGGAAATTTACGGGAACTAGAACAAATTTTAATTTATAACATTCTTAATGCACAGATAACTGGCATCTCAACTGATACCTTTTCCTTTAGACTTGTTCTAAGACATGGTCTTCCTATGGAGCTCAAGCTGACCTGGAACTCACTATTAGTTCAGGTTGGCCTTGAACTTAGAATTCTCCTATCTCAGTCTCCCAAGCACTGGGATTGCATACAAGTGTCACACCGACTCTCACTGGACACTTTCAAGTTGAGGAGTGTGCTGTTAAGTAGTTACTCTAACTCTTAGGGACAGCCCCCCCCCCCCCTTAAAGTTTGTCTTTTTAAGGGACACTATGTTTCTTTTACTGTTTAACTTTGACATACAGAAATCTGGTGGTTTTTAAAGGGAAACACCAAACTAGTACCTCTATCATGAAATGTAACACTAGCAAAAAATGAGTAAGGAACCACCATGGTTTAAAACATGACCCACATTACAATCACAAAGCAAATATCAACAGGCTCCAAAGAGTCAGCACTGTATAGGCTGGGCATCTGTGGTGCTTGTGATCAAAAGTTGTTTGTTTTTCAAGACAGGATTTCTTTATGTATCCCTGTCTGTCGTGGAACTTGCTCTGTAGATCAAACATGCCTTGAACTCAGAGATCTCCCTGCTTCTGCCTCCTGAGTGCTGGGATTAGAAGCATGCACAACCACCACCCTGTTTCTAATGTTGGTTATTTTTTACTTCTTAGAATATTTGCATAAAAATAATTAAGTATTTTGGTGACGAGACCAATATAAAATTCATTTATGGTTTGTTTTGGGGGTATTTTATTTTTTGAAATAGGGTATCATGTCGACCTCAAATTCCCAATCCTTTTGGTTTCTGCCTTCTGAAGGATAGGATTAGATGCCCCAGCCACATCTGAACAAAATCCAAAATCCATCTGTGTTTCATATATTCATATACACAGAACAAAGGTAAGTTCAAACCTTTTTTTTTTCTTTTTGGAGACAGTGTCTTATTATGTAGTCCTGGATGGCCTCAAACTCAGAGATCTACTTGTCTCTACCTCCCAAGTGCTGACATTAAAGGCATGTACCACCACATTCAGTTCATTCAGTATTTTAAATAGTTCTGGTCATGAGAAAAGCTTCCCCTTCTCTACTTTGTGGGGTGATAAGACTTGTAGACTAGGGATGCAAAACCTGGATAGAACATGTTTTCTGGACACAAATACAATCAAATTAAGAGTCAATAATATAAGAATTTCTGAAAAGCCCAGTTGATCTTGAACCATATACTTACACACATATAGCTCTAAAGACATTATGGGGACAACAGTAACTGAGAAAGTTCTAAAAAAAGGCCATGATAGTAGATGGATTACAGTATAACTACCTAAACTTCTTGGATACTGTGAGGAACACAGAAACACACTCAGATTTTATTAACAGCACATTCAAGAACCAAGTATGGTAATGTCCAACTAACTCTAAGATGACTTAAGAGAGAAAAAAAAAAAAAGAACCTAGCAATGAGAGGGAAAGACAGAGTTAACAACAACAAGGGCATCAAAAACACTGAATGGCCAATCAACAGGCTGATAGGTGGACACTGTGCAGAAAGTCTGGGAGGAAAGCCCTTAACCTGCTAGTTTAAAATCTGCATTTCTAACTCAAAATCTATCACCTAACACTAACAAATAAGAACTTAGGCAGGAAGACAGCTGCCTAGATTTACACACTGTATATACACTTTCAGAGACTACAATGAAGAAAAGCTGCCTAAACTCTTTTTTTCCTCCCGAGACAGGGTTTCTCTGTGGCTTTGGAGCCTGTCCTGGAACTAGTCTTGTAGACCAGGCTGGCCTCAAACTCACAGAGATCCTCCTGCCTCTGCCTCCCGAGTGCTGGGATTAAAGGCGTGCGCCACCACCCGGTTCCTAACTCATTTTACAAACATAATATAACCTAGATACCAAAGTAAGATGTCTGCATAATGAAAGAAAATTTACAGATTAAAACTGATTGTCAACTGATCCCCCCACCCCCAAAAAGGCCCCAAACCAACCAAGTGTGTCCACTGCAATGCTGCTTTTGTTTTGTTGTGTAGTGATGGTGATGGAACCTAAGGCCCTGTGCATGCGAGGGACATCAGTGCTAGGTGAACACTCATCACCAAGCCACAACATAAACCACGTCACCCTGACATTCAATGAGGACAAACACTCTTTGGATAGTACTTTAAAGTCAGCTATTAATGCATTTCACACTAAAAGAGAAAAAGATGAAAAGGAAAACCGAACCTTCCCATTTAGGCACAGAATATAAAAAATCCTTAAGGACATAAACACTAACAGATTGCCCATTTGTGACCTGCCATATCTAAGTGCCATCATTCATCCTACCAAAACACACATGCTACCTGATATTTAGTGTTGTTTTAGGATGACCAAATAGCATGGCTCACCATTCAAAGGGACTCTCACCCCTCTGCTTCACCTGAAGGTTCCAATAAGGTAAAGCAGTCACAGGCTTGGGAGGGATGAACTCCAGAACTACAGTGAGCGGGACAACAGTTTGAAGTCAGAAAATGTGTTCATGGACTTAACAAACTAAAAAGCTGGAAATTTGGCCAACAGTGAGGTACTCATAAGCACAGAGCTTCAAACTAAGAAGAACAGAAAGGCCCAGAAATGAACAGAGCCACTATCTCTGAAAGAGAGCAAACAGCAGGCTGCAAACAGGGCAGCTGTGAAGTAACGTACCAACAACACTCTACTGGAGACCCTCAAGAGAGCGATGCCCTTCAGAGCACCACTCCAGAACAGGAGCAGCAACTTAACAGAGCCAAACAACAAAACTGTGGAGAAAAAGATGAAAGGCATGGGCGAAAATGCAATCATCTCTATGAGAAAACAGATATTACATAAAGCATGAGAGAACAGGACACTATTTTTAAAAATTCAGAGACTGAAACGGACTTCTAAAATACAAAGCTTAACATTTGAATTATATTCTAGACAGCGAGAACAAGAGAGGGGTGAGAAATCAAAGAACACCGACATTATGGAAAGCTTTCAGATGGAAAAGGCCCAGCAAGATGCAGAACAAAGGATGAAAGAAGCCCACAGGAAGGCACATGTCTGAACATTCAGAAGACTGAGAATGGAGAGAAATTCCTCAACACTTCCAGAAAAAGAAAAGAAAAACCTGTAAGATCAAACAGGAGGGGCTCTAGTGCTACCACTGGAACAAACGTTTCAAAACTGAGGAAATCATGAATCTCAATGTAGAATTATACCCCAGTGAAGACATAAGTGGGGATAAAAGATGTTCTCAGATATCTAAGTCTCAAAACCACTGAGCTCCACAATTCCTTTAAAAGCATCCATTAGAGCATCATGTCTTCAGAACACCTCCTTTAAGGATCCAGATCCCAGAGAAACAGGTTTCCTATGATGTTAGATTTCCTGTCAACTCCCAAAGAACACTGATACAGCACCTGGCAGACACCACCCTCTGAGAAACACAAAATGCTAAAGCCACACTGATTTTACCTGTAAGGGAGTTATAATAACAAAGTATTTGTTACGTACAAGAAAGGTTGCATTAGGTATATTTAAAACTTACTACTCATTTTAAGTAAATGCATCTTCTCTCCTTACTTTTCATTAGATACCCTTAGAGATAGCACCTAAGAAAATTATACGTGCAAATACGGTTGTTTCATTTCGCCTGCAGCAGGGATACTGGAAACCTGCAACTTGACAAGATGGTTTTATTTCTAGCTTCTAGCTCAACAAACTCACAAGTGTCTGACTCCTTGCCAGAGAACTGTAACCACCCTCAAGTCCTCTCATACCCCTGGAAACCAACATCACTATTTTTTTTTTATATCAAACTGTGTTCTATAAAAGGTTTTCTCTTTGCATATCTTAACACCAGAAACCTCATTAGTAGGTTCATTTTTTTTATTACAATTAAACAAATCCATGAACCAAGTTAAAGCTGCACATGGCTGCTTATTTTAGTAATTCCAGCACTCAGCAGATTAAGGCAGAAAGGCTATAATAAATTCCAGGCAAACCTGGGATAGGATGGTTCAAAACTCAGTGTTTTAAACATTCTTTTAAAAGAATATTTCAGCTGGGAACACTGGAAGACAGTTGTAATCTCAGTACTCAGGAGCCTGAGGTAGAAGGATAAAGTCTGAGGCCAACCTGAGTTAAATCAAACCTATCTTTAGAAACTTCAGTATATAGCTAGGCAGTGGTGGTGCATGCCTTTAATCCCAGCACTTGGGAGGCAGAGGCAGCCTGAGTTTGAGGCCAGCCTGGTTTACAGAGTGAGTTCCAGGACAGCCAGGTCTACACAAAGAAAACCTGTCACTAAAAACCATACCAAGTGTAAATACCCCAGAACAGGGTTCTTTGACAACAGCGACTGAAGTGGGTTTTTGTATCAACTGCTTTGGACACAGTGTGTATGAACACATGTTTAGCAACTTCAATCTAAGGATTCCTTCCATAGAAGCTCTGTATCCATTATCTTTCCCTATCAGCAAGGGTAGATCTCATGAAAATCAAAGTTAATGTACACTAAAATTGTGCTGTATAAAACAGATGTGTAATAGATGAGGCATTACATCTCTTATTACAGATGAGAGGATTCGATAGTGCAGCTAACTCCTTGAGAAAGCAAGTCAAAAGGCAATTTGGAGTAACTCCTCCAAATTCAAGAACCCCAAAGATCTGCAATATTTGGGATCCAAGCTGCCATCTGATTCACCAACATCATCCCTGACTGCTTTGAAGTTCAAGCAGTACCCACCCTACCACCTCCAACCCGTGAACCCCATGCCAAAAAGAAGCATACACACCTTAAAATCTGTATTATTGATATATTCAAATACCAAAGCTGGTGTCTTTGACTGAAAGAGAGAACAGTGATTCTTTTTAGATACTCAGACAGTAATAAATGCAGTTTGTATTGGCCCACCCTCAAACCTCACAGACAAAAAGGATTCTCTCATTAGGGACTGCCCGTGTTTTTTTAGATTTGTTATTTATTTTTGTGTTTGTGTGCATCCATCGCTAAAGAGACCAGAAGAGGGTATCAGACACCCTGGAGCTGGAGTACTAGGAGGTCATGAGGATCTGAAATGAGTGCTGGAATCTGAACTCAGGCCCTCAGGCTGAGCAGCATGCACCCTCATGTGCTGAGCAATTTCTCCCTAAAAACCTGTTTGTTGTTTTGTTGTTTGATTTTGAAGTATTTATGATGTCTGGGTTGCTGCAAAGTAACTGGGGAAAGTGGGAGGTAGGAGGGGCAGGGTTATAGCTGGCAGAAACGAAGGTTAACACTGCTCAGTCATGCACAGGAAGCTCAGTATGTACTGTTTACATCTGTGTCTATGTAAAGTTTTAAAGAGCAAGATATTCCCAGAATGACCCAGCAGCAGCCCTGAGAAACCCATTAGTGATTTTTTTTTTTTTTTTTTTTTTTGGTTTTTCGAGACAGGGTTTCTCTGTGGTTTTGGAGCCTGTCCTGGAACTAGCTCTTGTAGACCAGGCTGGCCTCGAACTCACAGAGATCCGCCTGCCTCTGCCTCCCAAGTGCTGGGATTAAAGGCGTGCGCCACCACCGCCCGGCTCCCATTAGTGATTTTATTAAGACTTACAGCCAACAATATGCCAAGTTGCCATTTGCATCAGGTGTTGCACACTTTGATCTTGGTTTAGCAAACAAGTTGCATCTGACACAGTTTTCATACTCTATTAAGTCTTTGTAGGCTCCTAAAAGATCACTGGGCTGGGTTCAGAGGTGAATCTCTATAATCCAACTTTTTCTTTTCTTTCTTTTTTTCTTAATAATCCAACTTTTAAAAGCACTATAGTTAGAGAGACATCTCAGTGGGTAAGAGCACTTGCTGTGAAGGCAAAGAGGCCCTGAGTCCAAATCCTCAGCATCCATGTCAAAGCCGGATATTATAATCCCCAAGAGATGGAGACAAGAAGATTCCAGAAGCTTGATGAGCAGCCAAACTGAGAAGACTCTGGGCTCCAAATACATGCGCTCCAGTTAGTAAATGTTTAGTTCAGTAACTTCCTTTTAAAATCTAGAGCTTCAAATGTCAGGTTAACTCAGGAGAAATAAAATCATGCTAATAAGCAGAAATGATGTTTCAGAATTGGGAGAAAAGCATGGGTTTTAAGGGTGATAGAAATAAAAATTCATCTCAAAAATCTTTACTGCTAAAACTTTAGCTCAAGGACAAATCCTAGGTTCTTACGAAGTGGGCCACAGTGAGAATGTGTGCAAGAACTCGTGCACATATGTGCACATGTGCACGCACACACTCTCGTCTTTACCTGGGCAGTAGAGTCCAAGCAGCACCAAAAACAAATGTGTTTAACACTGTCCTCAAGAATTTGACCTTTCTACAGATTTAAGTAAGCCCGACCCTCTCAAATTCAGGGGCTAAGGTTCCCTTTCTATTTCCATCTACACTACTCAAAAACAGATGTATTAGGCAAATGTATGTCTGCTCTGTGCATGTGAGTGCAGTCATTCAGAGGCCAAGTGTCTGATCCCTCTGGAACTGGAGTTACAGGTGGTTCTTAGTCTCTTGACATGGGTGATGGGAATAAAACTCGGGCTATCTGGAAAATAACATGTACTCTTAACCACTGAGACAGCTCCCAAGGCCTGCCTCCTTTTTTTTTTCTTAACTCATGTATCATAGAAATTACAAACATTAAGTCAGGTATCAGTAAGTTTAGCTAACAGAGAAGGTGAGATGAAGAGGCGAGGGGGGGAGACAAAAAGAGGGGACACATATACAATTTGTCTATCATATGCAAGTCCCTTAGGTGTAGTCCCTAGCACAGCTTCTGAAGTCTGGTTGCACCACCAGGGGTCTCTAGCTCAGGTTGGCCTTAAATTCCCTAGTAGTTGAGAATGACCTTGAACTTCTGATCAACCTGATTCTATTTTCTGTGTGCTGGGATTATAAGCAAACATTACCTTGCCTAATTTATGCATTTCTAGGGAACAAAACCAGGGCTCATTCAGGCTAACGGACACATAACAACTCAGCTATACCCCCAATTCACATTCTTTCTCTGTGTTCTTTAAATGGACAATACCCATTTTTACCTCAAACACTAAGACCATATATATATTTATATAGTGTGTGTGTATGTATGTATGTAAGTGGACAATACTAATTCTAACCTCAAACATTATGTAGTTCAGGGCTAATCTGAATTAAATAGAATGGGATATATTATTTATGAAATCATTTGTAACTTAGTATATAATCACCCCTTCTCAGTCTTGATCAGGGCCCAAAAGGAAAATCTTTTCTCATCCTATTTTACTGTTCAGCAGGGCAAATTACTTAGCCTTTGTAGACTTTTGTTTTTTTACAGTATAATGTCCCCCTGAATCACTGTGGGGAGGATTGAAAGATGTGATACAGCTAAATACTTGGCACAGTGCCTAGCCTACAGTTGTCACTCAGTCTAACAATTAAATGATGAGGATGTCCTCAGCATACAGAAGCAAAGCCCTGCTTCTTTTTTTTTTTTAATATTTATTTATTTATTTATTATGTATACAGTATTCTGTCTGCATGTATGCCTGCAGGCCAGAAGAGGGCACCAGACCTCATTCCAGATGGTTGTGAGCCACCATGTGGTTGCTGGGAATTGAACTCAGGACCTTTGGAAGAGCAGGCAATGCTCTTAACCACTGAGCCATCTCTCCAGCCCCCAAAGCCCTGCTTCTTAATAAGCTGATGTAAAACTGCCACAGAGAACAGGGAAATAATGTCACATAAAGCAGATATTCAACAGAAACACAATACAAGTGGCACCAAAGTGGGTTCTGCAAGGATGGAAGCTTAGTCAATCAAATACTGTCACTTTTCCCTAGGGTAAGGAAACAAAGGTTAAAACAGAACCCTGAAAATAAGTCAAAATTAAGCAAGTTATTTTATATGTTTCTTAATTTTTTATCATTGGGAATATGTTATGTGCATATGTGTATGTCGTCATACACATGGAAGTCAGAGGTCAACTCTGGAGTAGGTTCTATCTACCCTAATGTGGTTTCTAGGGATCAAACGCTAGTCACCAGGCCTATGAAGCAAGTGCCTGTACCTACTGAGCCATCCTGTCCCAAACTAAGCATTTTAGTTGTAAAAGTATGCATATATTCCTAGTTGTACATACACACCGTGAGGCTCCTTGTGGTGGATGCGGAACTAAAGATATGAAACAGCAAGGCTTCTCTCTCAAAGGACTGGTGGTCTAGGACCTGTTTAGTTTTCTACACTAGAATCAACAAAGACATCCCCAACACCAGGCTTACTAATGAGGTAAGATAGTGCAATCTGGCAATGAGATGCTTCAGGGGGCTAAATCAAAGAAACAGGCAATAACAGGTAACAAATAGGGGCAAGGTTTTTCTCTGTACATAGACTGCATTTAGTGGTGGTAGCTAGCTCATCACTGGGCCATGACAGTTGTATGGTTTTTAAGCCCATTTACCAATAAATACCAGTGTCATCAGTCCGTTATGCAGTACCACACAAGGCCCTGGGTGTTAAACACCCCACCCCAATCCACTAAAACACTCCCCAGCCACCAGGCACCTACCACAGGGTCCTTTACAGTGTCAATCAGCTTAATGATATTTGTTCCACCACGAAGGTTCTCCAGAATCTTAACCTCTCGTTTTATCTTCTTTTTCTTCACTGGCTTAAATACACAAGAGTAATCAGAAGTGAGACTTCTTTTTAAGTTAACATAATAAAAACAACTTTAAACAATGTTAAGGCAACAGCAAGGATTATTTGCTGTGCACTATGCTTATGCTGTGTTAAATTAGAAGAGAAAAAGAAGGCTTACCCACTGTAATCTTTTAGGTTAAACAATTTATAGTTCATAGTTTATGTGGCAGGATCTTTAAGTAGTAGTTACATCTAGGGCATTTAGTAAATTTGAACATCCATGTAGTATTTTAAAAATAAATGCATGCTTACTGGATTACTGCCAAATGTGTTATAGCTCTGAACAGCTGCAGATCATGGACAAATGGAAAAACTGAAACAAAATGGCCAGACACTTGCTCTTCCAACAAGTTACATGTAACTTCAGGGGCAAGAGCCAGTTCACTGACATCAAGTTACAAACTTGTTTCCAAGCTGTTGGCTCCCATTTCCTGTTGCCACTCCCACTTCCTTAATATTTAGAATCAAATCAGCTCAGTCAGTATCTCTCCCAACAGATCCCATTCCTAGAGAGAAAAAGTTGTTGGATCAGCAAAGGAGAAAACTGATCTCATCAGTAGTGACTAACTGTAAAGCACCAACCTACAAGATGGGAATTAAAGGTCGTCTTAGAAATACTCCCATTATATGTATCATTTCCTGACTGAAATAGGATCTAAAGTCAATAAGTAAAAGCAGTTCAGAAAAGCAAGTGTGTCATAATCAATCATTTGCAGTCACTCAGGACAGCGACAGACATGTTAAATCCCTGACCTAAGTCCATTCACCCTCACGAAGGGTCTAAGCAGGAAGGTTAGCGGCAGGAGTTATTCACACAGGTCACAGCTAACAGGAGCAGAAGCAAGAGTCCAGTCTGGCAATCGGACTGCCTGGCAGCACCCTCCTCACCTCTGGGCTTTACAAGGGAGAGATTGTACTAAGAAAAAAAGACTACTTTACTGTTAAAACACTGTACATAGAACAAGTAAAGAAATCCATGAAATGATAAACAAGATCTAAAAAGTCTTGGCCCGGGAGGGGCTGGGAGATGGTTCAGTGAGTAAGAGTGCTTGCTGTCAAGCCTGATGACCTGAATTCAATCCCTGGAACCCACAAGGTCGGCAAGACCCACTCTCACTATCTGTCCTCTGACCATCACATGGTGTATGTGAGAATCCAACACGTAGTATATATATGTAAAGTTTTAAAGCTCAGAGACAATAACCCCTTGTTTACGGAAACACAACCCTGAACAAGAGCACGGGAGATGGACTGGCTAGAGAAATGGCTCAGCGGACAAGAGCTGTACAAGCATGAGGACCTAGGTTTAGATCCCCAATACCTATGTAAAAGTCAGGTTTGACTGTAGCTTGTTAGGTGGTTAGTCCAGCAGAATAAACAGTGGGTTCTAGGTTCAAAGAGAGCCTGTCTTAACAAAGTAAGGCGGAGAGCAATAGGACACCAATATTGTACTCTGGTGTCCACCAGGATACAAGCACACCACATACACAGCAGGCGGAGAAAGGCTGGAAGGAGAGTATGTGACTGTGTGCTTGCAAGCCAGCTGCCACCACACTTCTCCCTCTGCCAGGATACGCAGTCAGAGATGGTTGGGGGGGCCTCTTCCCCAACTCCTCTAGGAACCTTACTTACTTCCTTGGTCTCTGTAATCAAACCTCAATGTTTCGGGGAAATCAAGCATCATACAAGCCAATTAAAAACAGCCAGGGAAGACACATATGACAAGTAGCTTCCAGGTCTTAAAAAATGCCAACATCATGAGAGGTATGGAGCAACCAGTTCAGCATTAAAAGTGAAGTATAAAGCCAACATCAGCATTTGAGGAATCGGGTGAAAGTAGTTTGGAGTTTTTGTTTTGTTTTAATATATACAAATTTGGAGACAGGGTCTCTCTTTGTAGTCCTGGCTGTCCTGGAATTCACTATGTACACCAGGCACACTTCTAAGCCACAGAGCCCTACCTGCCTCTGCTCCCCAATGCTGCAATTAAGGCTATATGATTAACTCTTAAAACTCTTTTGTAATTCTGAAATAATGTTAAAAGACTATCTTCTATATATCCAAACTCAGGTAATAACACTCCTGTTTAAAAACCTGCAACCAGAGTCCTGTACAATCAAGAGCTCCTCTGCTCCTGACAGCACCCACTCACAGGGACGGCCAGTAAACATGCTATTCTTATGCCACTGCCACTTTCTCCAACCTCACTGCTCCTCAGCTCCCCAGAAACAACAGAGTGCAGCTCTTGGAACTCAGAAACACTTAGCTGCTCTTCATCATGTCTAAAGGGAACTTACAGACTGGGAACAGCTGCGCAATGCTGAAATAGTCCAGTGGAGCCCATGGCAGCTGGAGTCCTCAGATGCTGCCAGACACCAACAAGACTCAAAAAAGAAAGTGACCCACAATCCGGGACACACCCCTCCAAAGCACTAAGCACAGGCAGCAAGCAGTTCCATCGGTCTCTGTACTACTCTGAGCCTGAGGAAGAAGATTCCAGAAGCTAACTATTAAAGAGCTTGGAGAGCAAAGGAGACTTTCTAATTCTACAAATGAAGAAAAGAACATTTTCCAGGGACAACCACTGACACCTTTCAAAGCTTGCAAGTTTTCTAGAAAAACAGATGGTCCGACTCTTGTACAGAGTATGTTCCCACTGGCCACCAGCTACACAGCATGCAGAGACTGCCTTGAGCATGCTACTAAGGCTTACACTCAGTCATCCAATTCTGATAGGATCTGTTTCAAAGATTCAAATGGCATTGGTTTAGCTGTTTTCCAAATTGAATATTTTCTTACTCAAAGTAGATAAAGTAGCAAAAAAGTTACCCTTGCCACTCTCCTGTCGCAACCCTGGAGCACTGGGACCACAGGTATATACTACCACATATGCTGAGGAAAGATTTACAGGAAAGAATAACACTAAAAAGTTTTAACTACAAAAACTTGTTTAACATTTAAAATATCAGTTCAGAAGGTTTTCCCATGTGAAGGGCAGTGCTGGCCATATGGAAGACCCTTGTTCAAAGTGGCCCTAGAGTAAAAGATGTCTTGTCTACTAACCCAAATCTAAAAAAGTCTATAATAAAATAGAAGTTTGTGACACACTGCAGAAAAGGAAAAATTGACAAAACCTATCACCTTCCTATTCACCCCAGATCTTCACTCCTTTAGAACCAGTGCTGAGGACAATGACAGTATCTGCAATATAGTATTTATTAATTGCAATTCAGCTCATCAACTTTTGCTTACCAAGGGTGTGAGAATCAAGACCTCAGTCCATTTCAGCAAGTATCACAGGCAAAGCCCCTTTTAAATTTCTAAGTTCAACTAGATTGACATATTAAGACAGTAATATAGCACCAACTTTCATTATCCCATTATCAAACTAATGACAGCCAAACTAAGACATTAATCCATCACTTGCAATGAAAAATTACAATCAACAATGGGTGCCAGGAATGAAAAATGATAAAGGAGAGGAAAAGGCTTAGCTAGGCTGACATTTATTTCCTTAATTTCAGACATTTTTGCAGACCATTGCATTTGACCGAAATAAAAAAAAAATTAGCTAAACAATGTTATTCACAACTCTGCCTTTAGTCTTTCAAGTATTGTCATTCCAAGCCCACTAACTCAAGGGGAATTAGTTTCAGAACTAAAGAAGAAAACATAAGGTTTACAGGCACAGTATAACATCCCAATGACGAGGTATCATTAAAAAACAAAACAAAAGAGAAAGAGAAAAAGCCAATATGAGGTACATACCTGTAATCTTGGCACTTGGGAGGCTGTTGGATGGGATATGACAAGCTCAAGGGCAGCCTGGGCTAGTTAGTGAGACCTTGTCTCAAAAAAGGAAAAACAAAACAGAAAACGTGGAGATCAGGATGTAGACAAAGAACTCTCACATACTGTTGCTGGCATCATAAAATGAACCAGCTACTGTGGAAAGTTCCTCAAAAGAAGAAAACTAGTCAGACATGGTGGCAATGGACATATAATTCTAGCATCCAGGAATCTGAGGCAGAAAAATCACTGGTTCAACATCAGCCTGGGCAACTTAGATAAAACACCAATTGCACTTCTGAGTATACACCCAAAAGCAGCAAGACATAGGCTCAAAAAGGCATTTGCACACCCATGTTCAAAGTAACCAGTGGTGTGGTGGTGCATGCCTTTAATCCCAGCACTTGGGAGGCAGAGGCAGATGGATCTCTGTGAGTTCGACAACAGCCTGGTCTACAAGAGCTAGTTCCATGATAGGCTCCAAAACTACAGAGAAACCCTGTCTCAAAAAACAAAACAAAACAACAACAAAAAAAAACCCAAAGTAGCTCTGGTCACAACAGTGAACACATGGAAGTAGCTTAGTGTCAGCCATGGAGGAATGGATAGACAAAGTCTACCTTCTAAAAACAAGGAAATTTTTTTTTCTATTTTTAGTTTTCTTTGAAGCAGGGTTTTATACTGAAGCCTAGGTTTGCCTTGAATTTAAGGTAATCCCCCTACCTCAGCTTCCCAACTGCTGGGATTCCAGGCATGAAACAACATGCCTAGTGAAAAGTAAACTGTATTATATGTATAAATGCATTTGTAGGCAGCCTGGTAAGTCAAATAAGCCGGTCACGAGACAGAGCTTTATGATTTCACTTATGAGACACCCGAGTAGTCCAAACAACGAACAGTGGTTGCTAGGAGCTGAGAAGACAGAGGACTGGGGACCCATCATTTAAAGGTATAGTTTTAGTTTTACAAGATGAAAAGAGCTACACAGATAGATGGTTGTAATGGCCCTAACAGCATTATAAACGCATTAATGCCATGAACAGCATGCTTAACAATGGTTACGATAAGTGCTATAAGCGTTATACAGAAAAGGGGGAAGGCAAAACACAGAGCAGAACCTTTTCATCTCACCAAGTTAATGTTACAACCCCTTTGATTATTGACTCTGTGTCTAAAATTGTTCAATTAGTCCAACTGTAACACTGCTATTACTATTTCATATCGCTCTTCAGCACCAAGCTTATTAGGTACATTTAATCTTCTGAGATGAATTAATTCTCTTCTTGTAGTTTATCAAAACCATCCAAAATCATAGAACTAAGTATTGGACCTGACATCTAAAGTCAGGCAGTCTACTTCCTGGGCACTATGA
Source organism: Microtus oregoni (assembly GCF_018167655.1). NCBI lineage: Eukaryota > Metazoa > Chordata > Mammalia > Rodentia > Cricetidae > Microtus > Microtus oregoni. The sequence continues at coordinate 56,165,913 of NW_024543063.1, read as the reverse complement.
ACTATGACAATACTATCACCTACACACCCTTCTATCTTTGCTTCATGGAATTCTGCTTTAACAGAGTCAAAGGTTGTAAGTGAGCAGTCTAGAACTCTTCTGCCCTATTTTTCACAAAGCTAAGTCTACCACTTAGATTATGAAGTGAGATCCAGAAATTAGGTAAATGCCACATGGAGCCTTGAGCCATACAGAAGGAGGGGCACTCGATCACTGCAGACTTTTCCCATACAGGGCATACTCAGATTACCGCTAATGTATGAAAGGAATTAAACTACGCACCCCTAAATCTGGGAAGTAATTGCTCTGAGACTTAAAGGAACTGTATGGGTCAAAAAGGTCTAAAACAGTGTTTCTCAACTTGTGAGTCATGACCATTTTGGGGTTGCATACCAGACATTTACAATTCATTTACACTGCAATTCTTTTTTTTTTTTTTTTTTGGTTTTTTGAGACAGGGTTTCTCTGTAGCTTTGGTGCCCATCCCGGAACTAGCTCTTGTAGACCAGGCTGGCCTCGAACTCCCAGAGATCCACCTGCCTCTGCCTCCCGAGTGCTGGGATTAAAGGTGTGCGCCACCACCGCCCGACCTTACACTGCAATTCTTAACAGTAGCAAAATTAGTTATGAAGTGGCAACAAAACAATTTTATGGTTGGGGGTCACCACAGCATAAGGAACTATATCAAAGGGGGCCTACAACAGGAAGAAGTGTATTAAAGGGGTCACTACAACGGGAAGAACTGTATTAAAGGGGGGTCACTACAATGGGAAGAACTGTATTAAAGAGGTAACTACAACGGGAAGAACTATATTAAAGAGGTCACTACAATGGGAAGAACTGTATTAAAGAGGTCACTACAATGGGAAGAACTATATTAAAGGGGTCACTACAAGGGGGGTCACTACAATGGGAAGAACTGTATTAAAGAGGTAACTACAACGGGAAGAACTATATTAAAGGGGTCACTACAATGGGAAGAACTATATTAAAGGGGTCACTACAACGGAAAGAACTGTATTAAAGGGGTCACTACAATGGGAAGAACTGTATTAAAGGGGCCACTACGACATGAGGAACTTAAAGGTTTACAGCATTAGGAAGGTTGTGAAGCACTGGTCTAAAGTACTTTGTAAGGCGGGTAGCGAGAAGTATCAGCTGTCAAACCCAGAGACCTGAGTTCAATCCTGGAGACATTGTGGAAGGAGAGAATCAACACCCACAAATCATCTTTGAGTTTCACATATGACCCATGTATGCCTCCCCACACATAAATAAATGTGATTTAAAAAAAAAAACACACACAACAAAAGCACTGACAAAAACACTGCTAAAGCTTCAAAGCAAGAAAGCAAAGCAAGCAGCAAGGCTGTCCATGTAAGCACGGCCTGTGGGCACCAACACAGAACCTACTTAACTCTGGGTCTGCATCTAGTCCGACTTCTAAGCCTTTCTCTTCAGAAGAGTTACCTCAAACATCAGAAATAATTCCCTTTTACTTCCAGCGACTGCCTTTCTTCTCTTCCATACATGTCTCAACTTCCTCAGTAACATGCAGATTCCTATTTACAGTGTCTGCACTGACTGGGTGACCCTAAGAAAGTCATTCCTTCTCTGGTTGCTGCTTCTAATAGGTTCTAAGCAAGTACATTCTGTGATTCATTCTGCTTAACACACATTAATCACACTCTCCACCTATGTCCCTATAATGTCAATATTACAAACAACTGTGGCCAGTTTACACATAATTTCTAATACTTTATTTTTAATGTTACTAATACTCTAATATAGTTTTTAAAAACTACTCTTTATACCATGAGACGTTTGATAAAACTAGAAGTCACAAAAAAAAAAAAAAAAAAAAAGGAAGAAACCATTACTAAAAAGCTGCTTTAGGAAGACTGGTATATACACTTAACTGAAGGATGAGACCCACCTCAAAGGAGAAAGTATTTTATCACATGAAGACCCCACTATTTGGATATAACAAAGGTCATCAGTTGACCACTAAATCACTAATAAAGAGTTGTAACTAAGGCTAATCTTCCTATAAAGCTACTTTTTTTTCCAATTCACTTTTTATTTTATGTACATTGGTATTTTGCCTGCAGGTGTGTCTGTGTGAGGGCATCAGTTCCCCTGGAACAAGAGTTACAGACAGCCGTGAGCTGCCATGCTTCCAGGTCCTCTGGAAGACCAGTCAGTGCTCTTCACCTCCGAGCCATCTCTCAAGCCCCTTTAAAGCCACCTTTGAAGAACACAAAATTTTACCAGACAGTGATGGTGCACGCCTTTAATCCCAACACTCAGGGAGGCAGAGGCAGGCAGATCTCTGTGAGTTTAAGGCCATCCTGGTCTACAGAGTTGTATTTTGCTTTGTTGTGGGGGAGGAGTGGGGAGTAATGGGGAGGGGTGGCGAGAACTGAGTCCAGGACCTCTAGCTTGCTAGGTTTGTGCTCTACAACTGAGCAACCACCTCAGTCCCAACAATATAACATTTTCAAAACAACCCTACAGACATGTTAAACATGTTTAAGACAAATTTTAATACCACCATTGCCTTAATCCAGAATTAATTTTGACGGAAGAGGGTAATGGGAAGCCAAGATGTTTATAATACAAGATAATGCTGTGACCAGGAAGCCTTATATGAGGATTTCTAACCCACTGCAGCACTGGTTCAAAGTGCTCTGGATGTTTTTAAAAATTGTATTGCTCTTGACATCTACTCAGGAAACAGTAGTTTAACTGACAGCTCTCAAGGACCCCAGGAAGCACTGCGATCCATACACACGGGCAGCGAACACCAATGTTATTCCACTTCTGTGTACACCTTTCTAAGTGCCATAGAAGAACTGAAGACTTGACTGCTTATGATCAAGATGGAACTTGTGACACTGAAGCAGCTTTCTGCTTTTTTGCATAAACTTTTTAAAAATTATTTCCCCCCTTTCTCCTTAATACAATTTCTGACACTCCCACCCCGAGAAAAAAAAAGAAAAATAGAAGACATTATTTCTCAAGGGGTGGTAGTGGCATAATCCCAGCACTCGGGATGCAGAAGCATATGGATCTCTGAGTTCGAGGGCAAACTGGTCTACGGAGCTAGTTTCAGGCTATACAACACCACCTTGTTTCAGGGGTAGGGTGGGGGGAAGACATGACTTCTCTATTCATTAGACTTGCATAAGTTCACTTTCCTACAATTAATTAAAAAAAAAAATCTTTGCTAAGAGTATTACCTTATAAAACTTTCACTAGCAGCTTTTCAATAGTTAAAGCCCCTGAACTGCCTCAATATACCTTGATCAATAAAATATTTAGAGATCTAACAATTAAATGAAATAAAAGTCCTCCATGATCACTCTGCATCCAACCGTTGTAACTAAATAACAAAGACTGAAATAATGTCACTGAGCGCATACACCTTGTGTCTCAGTCACCACGTGCACATAAGTTCCTGCCTGCAGATTAAATACAGCAGGCGTGAAAAAAGGAAGCCTTTCCTAGACTACCCCAAATTGAGCAGCTGCACTGTACCCAAATATCACAATAGTAGGTATTAGTCATGCCTTATTTGAGTTAGTATGCAGAATTTGGAGATAAAGATCTTGTAAAGATCTTGTTCTTTTTGAAAAATACTTTAAATCCATTATAACAACAAAACTACAATATTAGTAGTTTTATACTCCACCCTTCAAATAAAATAAAACCTACATAAAAACGCCATAGGACTTTGACAAAGAAGTAAAAGGTGGTTCAGGCTGCCCTTTGAGAAAAAACAAACACCTCATGAACTAAGGCATCAAAATCTCATGCTCGAACCCTGGAATTTACTGTTCAATGCTAAGATCCTATAATCCAATGTTGAAATGAACAGTCAGAGGCATGAAGAAATAGGAAAGAACTCTGGTGAAGGGTCATCTCAACAGTGATGTCAGGTACATTTCTTTGTGACTAGGTCTACCATTTGTAAAAAAATAACTCGAAGCAGTTTCCATACAATACGTGAAACCTCTTTAGTGCAGAGGAAAAACTCTCAAGCAACTAATCTCTGAAACTCTGCATAAGAACAACTGAAGGGCAATACTACAACGCTTCCCTAACAAACACACTGGAACTCAGACACATACCTGAGCGCTGCTCCCTTTAAAACACACCACACGAAACTGCACTTACTCTAAAAATGCTTTTGCACATTTAGACATTTCCCTGAAATTGTTTTAGATTTGGGAAGTCAATCAACTAAATGTGTGTATATTTAGATATTCCTAACTACAATTTGTTTTGCTTAGTCCTTAAAATTAAAATGTCTGGCCAGCCTTTAATCCCAGCGCGTGGGAGGTAGAGGCAGGCAGATCTCTTAAGAGTTCAAGGCCAGCCTGGTCTATAGAGCTGGTGCCAGAATAGGCTCCAAAGCTACAGAGAAACGCTGTCTCAAAAAACCAAAAGAGTATGAAGTAACTTCTATTAAAAACATTTATTTTTATGTATGTAATGAACTGTATGGTTTCCAGCAAGTTCCTCGAAGGAAACACTTCTCTGCTTAACGGCCCCCTCCATAACTACAGCCCTTCTGTGTACCAATCACATTTAGTGGGGCCACGCTCCCGACCTTCAACACTGCCACTTGATTCTCAGCCAGTGTTTCAGCAGCAGAGACACCATCACCTATCTTTACAGCAAAACTGCTGCTTTACCACTCACTAGGCTAGGCTGATCAGGAGCAAGACAGCAGCTGTTTGCTGAAAGGTGGTGTCCAGAGTGCTAAGATCAACTACAATTAGATGGGGACCATAGCAAGGCAGAAGCTTTTCAAACCCACATTTTTGTCCCACAGAACCTCCTTAGGCCACCGTGAAAACCAGGCTCACGTGAAGCACACTGCTCTCCAGTGTTCTCAGCCTCTCACTGGTGACACACAAACGTGATCTAACATGAAGAACCACCCAGATCCTAAGGTGACATGCTCGTGCAGTAATGATCTGACAACATAAAGAACCGACCAGGTCCTAAGGATACCTTCCCGTATAACCTATAAAACATCATTTCATCTTCAATCACCTGTGCAGAAACTTGTCTGACTCCTCACGCTCATTAAGATCATGTCTTCATTTGAATGATAACAGCCCTATCTTTATCACCCGAGAGGGCTAGTCCTGCCATCCAGACAGCTTTGGCCCAGTTATTATTTCAGTGGCTAGAATGTACTCTTTTGTCCCAAATCTCTCTCTTGACTGCCTGGCTTGCTCTATCCAGCCCACCTGAAATTTTATTGTGGAATGAAAGAGGAGTATCCACTGGGGGATCCTCTGCACTCTCGGCTTTACACTTATCTTGGAGAGGACTCCAGTCTTCGGACAACTTTCTTTCTGGAGTAATTCAGAGCAGAGAATGACAAGTTCAATGATGAAGAAGCCCTGGACCAGCAGAATTGCCACACAAAATCTTTTTTTCTTCTTTTTATGAATAGCTATTAATTCTGTATCAAATACAGCCTCTCTCATGAGTTGTTTGAGAAGCCCACAGTTTACACTTTAAATGTCCCTGGCCTAGCAAACTCAAGAGTTTAGACAAGCCGGCACATTTCCTCAAAAGTTTAGCGGAAACTGGTAGCGGTGCTGCAGGGTCATCCTCCAGGAGACACACGAGAGTTTGAATTACTCATTCTAGTCCTCTTGCCCTGTGGGGGGAAATGTTATATGCCATTCATAGGACACTCACCTTGAGAATTTTTACAACCACCCTCTCATTGTTGGTGATGTTAATGGCCTCAAATACTTCACTATATTTGCCCCGACCAAGTTTTCGAACCAGTTGGTAATCATCTTGATTACTGTGAAAGGCAAGAGACACACATAAATGCCAGGATTTGGGATTAGGCAAGCCTATGTGCACTATACATCTGTCCAGTTACTTCCATTCATCAAGCATTTGGAGGTGTCCCTACATAAGGCATCTACCCATTCCCTAAGTGAAAGTCACCCAGAAGCTTGGTTCCTTTCACTCTGCAGAGCTAACCCAACTGACTAGTTCTAACCTGGGGAGAAAGAGCAGCGACTGGGCCTTAAGGTTCACGTTAAGTGACCGAGCAAATCATCTACCCCTGGGGGTACTGGGGTGTTCCCCTGCCCGCGGTTCCACAGCACCTGCCTCCCATTTCGCACCCTCCAGGAAGCTACTGCTTGTTTTAGAGAATCTGCACATCTTTAAAAAATGTTCCTCCCACCCAGATCTTAACAGCTCAAGAGGACAGCCATGAACTTCCCATCCCACAGGAACCCCAAAGTGTGAGGGGCAAGGACCTCCCCCACTCCTGACCCCACGTTTCTCCCCACCGGCTGCTGAGCCGGGGGCCGGGCGGGCAGGGGAGGCCGGGGACACGTGCGGCCGGAGCCGGGCCTCCCTGCCAGCCCCGAGGCCGAGCGGCCGGTCGGGTGCGGTTCGCGCGAGGGGGCGGCCGACGACGGCTTTACCCCCAGCTCGGGACGTGGGCTTCGTAGTCCCAGTACTCGCGGCTCCTCAGGCTGTTCACCTCGGCGTAGACCCGGGCCCGACTGCCCGCGGCCGGGCCGGGCATGGCGGGCGGGACCGGGGGGCGCCGCGGGGCGCCGAGGGCGGCGGCGCGGCACGGGGCGTGGGGCGGCAGGCACGGGAGGCTGCGGGCCGCCGGCCGCCCGAGCAGAAGGAGGAGCGCGGCGGCGGCGGGCGTCCGCGCCAGGCCGGGCCCGCGGGGGCGGGAGGACGGACGCTCGGGCCGGGGGGCACGGGGGGCGCCGGCCGAGCCGGCCCGGGGCCTGCGGCGGCCGGCGGGACGGCGGGGCTCGTGCTCCGCGGCGGCCTCCGCTCGGCTCGCGGCCCCTAGAGGCGGCGGCAGCTGCAGCGGCAGCGGCAGCCACCGGCCGGGAGAGGGGTAGCGGCGGCGACGGCGGCGAAGAGGGAGGAGGAGGAGGCGGAGGAAACCCGGAAAAGGGGCCGCTCTCGCCAGGAGCGGCCGCCGCCCAGCCCCGGCCCGCCCCGGCCCACAGCGCCCCCTGCAGCGCTGGGGGACCGTCACCGACTCCCGCCCCCGCAGCGACAGCGCCACTCGCCAAGCAGTGTGGTCATCCGCTGGTCCACCGCCTAGGAGTCTTCGTCCTCGACTGGAGCCCCTTTCAGCACAGCCGCACAGTCAAGCCACCACGACCTCCCGCATTGGCCCTGGTCTGACCTTTCTGACACCAGCTGTCCCCACTTCTCAGTGACTTGCTTATAAGAACCCTTACCTCGAACTGTCCCCCTCCCTCACTTCTCCTGCCATCCACAGACCCCCATCAGCTCCAAAACTTCCCATTCTTTCTGTGCAGAACCTGTCTAGTTCTAGACCTTCCCTTCCTTCCCAGTTTTCCCCCAAATTCCTCCCTGAGAGCCCACTGAGTCATCTCTTGGGCACTCGGTTAAACTAGAGTCGGCCAGGTGGTTTCCCTGTAAAGTTATTCTTTTCTTCCTGTCATTGAACTGGTAATTAGTGGGAGATACTTTCAGACTGTAAATATCCGGTTTTTGTTCGGGAGGAGGAAGAGCTGGGAAGTGAAGGGGGCTAGAGGCGAGGGATTGGGCATGGCTAGGTGGGCATCCAAGCCTCCAACACTCTTCTCTTGGGTCTTCTGGGGTCCCTGGTCGTCTTTATCGACAGGAATATGCTCAGGCTGCTCTGAGTTTAAACTTTTTTCCCCCCACAGTTTTCTAGATGAGTCTATGCTCCCTCTTCATATACCTAAATACCCAGGTTCAAGTCCTGCTGAGCTCTGTGGCTCACAATGGATGTGGATTTGAGTCAATGATTCAACATCTCTGTGCTTCAGATTTTGGAGCATACACCCAGCATCTCCTTCACAGAGTTGTGCAGATAGTTATTAAAACACTACATTCCCATACTATTTTTTTGTTTTGCTTTGTTTTTGTGTTTTTGTTTTGTTTTGTTTTTTTGAGACAGGTTTCTCTGTGAAGCCCTGACTGCCCTGGAACTTACTCTGTAAACCAGGCTAATCTCAAACTTGGAGATCTGCCTGCCTCTGCCTCCTGAGTGCCAGGATTAAAAGTGTGTGTCATCATCATGCTGTTACAAAACACTATCACTTTTTCTTCGCTGAGAGCAGCACATGTCCATCTTTCAGTTCTCTGTGTAGCTCTGACTGACCTGGGACTCACTCTGTAGTTAAGGCTGCCTCTGCCTCCCAAGTGCCACCACCATCTGACTTTGTAATTGTCGCCCTCTGGAGGTGGGAAAGTAGGAGAATCGAGAGTTTGAGGCCCACCTAGGTTTCATAGTAAGACTTCATCACAAAACAACAAATGCAGCTGGGCAGTGGTGGTGCACACCTTTAATCCCAGTACTTGGGAGGCAGAGGCAGGCGGATCTCTGTGAGTTCAAGACCAGCCTGGTCTATTAGTTCCAGGGCAGGTATCAAAGCTACAGAAAAATTCTGTCTCAAAAAAGCAAACAAACAAACAAATAAATAAATAAAAACCCCAACAAAAACAAACACTCAGAAAGCCCACACATTTGGAACTTTGCACAAATCCAAACACTTTCAGAAACAAAATCTGAAAGAAAATAAAGCACTTAGAGAATAAATGGTCTTTGACCTTTGGTTTCAGATCTGGCAGGCCCACCAGTCTGATTTAGTACATTCTCAGTGTTGCTCTAAGGTTGTTTTATTTGTTCATCCCCCCACTCCCAATTCCTTATGAACTTGTCCACATCAGCAAGTTATAATCCTAACCCTTGGATGGGCTTTCTTAGTTTTAGAAAGCCCTCAATATTCTGCAGAAATTGTAGCTGCTTTGAGCCTGTGTGCTTTCTTTCCTCGGCTTGCATCAGACTCTCAAAGGAGGTGATGGCCTGGAGAGGATTTCAAACTACTGCCATTGATCTGAGGACTATGTCCAAACCCAGCCAGGGCCCCATTCTTCGCCTCCTCCACGCTTGCCCACCTCTGACCCCACCCACACTCCCTGTTCCTGCCTCTCATCCTTCACCACCTAGCCCACACCCTTGTCTCAGAACCTGATCCCACACCTGTGGCTGCTCCCACAGACGGCTCTGGCGCAATACACTCTAGATTTGGCTGATAGTTCATTGGCTCAACCCTGAAACCTGCAGTCGGCCCTCCCACAGTCCAATGGAAGGTGTCTTTATGGCTTGTTGCAAGATAGGATGGGTGCCCCACAGAATTGGCAAAGACCTACTTGGGTCCCCCTCCCCCTTTTTATGACTAGCTTGGCAAGAGTTGACCTGAGATGGTACCCTGGCAGCCTAAGCTAAAGAAATCTGACTTGGGTTTGTGAAGGACCAAGCAGATACTTTTGTACAAGTAGGTGGAAGGGCAGGGAGAGTCCAGTATTGACTTTTCTTGTTTACTGCGGGTGCCACTTTACATGTGACAGCAATCAGAGTCTTATAAGAGGCAACGCAAGACAATACCTTGAATCAACTCATCCAGCAGGTTCCTACCAACTCCTCCTCTAGACCCCATTTCTATCCAAATACTAAATGCTTCCCCAAACAAAACCAAACACATTTTGAAGATCTTAGAGCATTTTCTGTCTATTTCTTCCTGGTGGTGGGGGTCAAACCTAGACCCCCATTCAGTTGTCTTGATAAGGTCTATTTTCAAGACATTTGAGAGGTCTGTAGTCTTTTCCCTTGCATCGTTTCCTCTTAAAAAGCTACCGTACAAATTGGATGGGAGTGTACCTGTGATTCTCTAGAGTCTTGAGGCTGAGGCAAGACCCTTGAACCAAGTAGCTCAAGACCAGCCCACATAATAGAGAAGACCTCATCTCAAAAACAAGACTAGACAAAACAGAAACCCAGCCTAAAAGATGTGAAGATTGGCTGGGCATTGATGGTGGTGCACACCTTTAATCTCAGCACTCGGGAGGCAGAGGCAGGCGAATCTCTGTGAGTTTGAGGCCAGCCTGGTCTAGAGAATGAGTTCTAGGACAGGCTCCAAAGCTACAGAGAAACCCTGTCTCGAAAGACCAAAAATTGAAAACAAACAAACAAAACCCATGAAGATTCTGACTAAACTAAGAGTTTAAACTAGCTTCTGCATTCTACATAGTTGAGCTTTCCCAAAAGAAATCCAGAAAGGCCGGGTGATGGTGGCGCACGCCTTTAATCCCAGCACTCGGGAGGCAGAGGTAGGCGGATCTCTGTGAGTTCGAGACCAGCCTGGTCTACAGAGCTAGTTCCAGGACAGGCTCCAAAACCGCAGAGAAACCCTGTCTCAAAAAACAAAACAAAACAAAAAAGAAATCCAGAAAGCTAAAAGCACCGAGTTTCTGCTTTAAATGAGTACACTAGATGACATATGAATTACATCTCAATGAAGCTGCTAAAGAAAAAAGAAAACCCCTATATCTTAGCCAGGTGTGGTGGTCATGCACACCTTTAATTCCACCGCTAAGGGAGCAGAGGCAGGTGGATCTTTATGAGTTTCAGGCCAACCAAGACCCTAATTAAAATACAAAAGAAACAAAAAATGTTATGGTTTAGAGAAGTAGACAATGCCATACCTTTTCTTTCACGTGAAGAAACTAAAATCTGCTTGTGAGTTTAAATACGTGTGTTTGTACATCATAGAACCAGATAGGGGATAGTGAGAGGGGAAGGAAAGGCTTTTTTAAAAAAAAAAAATTTATTGTGTGTATCTGGGTGGGCTGGGGCATGTGCCATGGTATTTGTGCTGGAGGCCAGAAGGCATCTTTTCAGAAGCCAGTTTTCTTTTACTGTGTGTGTTCAGGGTTCAGACTCCGGACACCAGACTTGGTAAGCACAGTTCTCACTGAGAACCTCTGCAGCCCGAGAGAGGACCTTAAGGGCCTGGGGGGGGGGGGGGGGGGGGGAGCAACAGACCTTGTGCTGGGAACGCACAAAGGAAGACTGAAGGAAGAAAGAGGATCAGGTGGAGGGAGCCTGTGGGAAGGTAGTGGGGGATGGGATAACATGAGAGCCAACCAGAGTGACACATGGAGATGCCATGACGAAACCCAATACTTTGCTTTCTAACCTAAAGAGGTAATCAGTGGGTCAAAGTGCCTGCCGTGCAACTTTCAAAACCTGAGTTCAAATCCCCAGTCTCTACATACCCGGAGGAGCCTGCAGCCCTAGTGCTGTAGGAATGTGAACAGGAGGATTCCTGGGGCTTTCCGGCTGTTAGTTCAGCTCCAGGTTTAGTGAGAGACCGGCCCTGTCTCAAGATAATAAGGTAGAGAATGATAAAGCAGTACGCGGTACATACATGTGCACATGCACCACATCGATATTACACATAAAAAATAATTTTTATTTAATTAAAAAATAAAACCCACGGGTTGGGGTTTTTCTGCAGATGAGGAAACCAAGATCCCAGTGTCAAGGATAATTTGAGGCCGTCAGTATTTAAACTCACAATGTTATTTTCCTAACTCCTTTCAGATTCAGTCATCCCTCCCCCAAAGAAATTTATCATAAAAATCATTGTGATTAACTAGAAATAACGTATATGCGCCAAGCTAAGGGATCAGTGAAAAGAATTACGGTATTTTTCTATAGTGAAGCATGAGGCAGTGTTAAAATGGTGCTCACAAGGAACTCTCTGTGGTCAGAGTTTGATACTAAAAGAACTTTTTTATTGATACAAAAAGTTGCACCATCAATCACGGGTAAAAGGAATGACAAGGGACAGCGAGGTGGCTCAGTAACGTGATTGCCACACTAGCCTTACGACGACCTGAGTCCAGCCCCCAGAACGCAAGTAAAGGTGGAAGGAGAGAACCAGCTTCACAAAGCTGTCCTCTGACCTCGGCACTCATGTGGTGGCATGTACGTACCCACCCACACATACATCATACACATGTAATAATAAAATAAGCCAGGAGTGGGGCACGGGCCTAATAATTTTAAAATGAAATTTAAATGGAAAGCGATCATAGCCGTTTCCTGCTTTCTGCCTTCTGTAAATATGTCACCTTACATGGGAAGGACGTATTACAGACTTGGACTGAGAGACTGTCCTGGGTCCTCCAGGTGGGCTCAGGGTGATCACAAGACTCCTTAGAAATGAAGGAGGGAGCCTGGAAGTGGTGGCGCACACCTTTAACCCCAGCACTTGGGAGGCAGAGGCAGGTGGATCTCTGTGAGACTGAGACCAGCCTGGTCTACAAGAGCTAGTTCCAGGACAGGCTCCAAAGCTACAGAGAAACTCTGTCTTGAAAAACAAAAAAAGAAGTGAAGGAGGGAGGGGGCCGACAGAGAGTAGATGTGTTGATGGAGAAGCCATGATCAGAATGATGGGATTCTGGCTTAGAAGATACGCACCCTGCTGGCGTATGGCCGCTTGAAGCTGGAAAAACCAAGGAAACAAATTCTCCCCTACAGCCTCCAAAGTACAAATGTACAAATGTGAGTACCTTGGTTACTAAGGAGACCATTTCAAATTAAGCCGTGTTATGATGTTTGCGGTCATTTGTCAAAGCAGTAGAAGAAAACTCTCTGATCAAAGCTCGAATCCATTTCTTTTTTTTTTTTTTTTTTTTTTGGTTTTTCGAGACAGGGTTTCTCTGTGGTTTTGGAGCCTGTCCTGGAACTAGCTCTTGTAGACCAGGCTGGTCTCGAACTCACAGAGATCCGCCTGCCTCTGCCTCCCGAGTGCTGGGATTAAAGGCGTGCGCCACCACCGCCCGGCCCTCGAATCCATTTCTGAGCAGCCTGGTGAGGAGCTCTCCTCCCCTGTCCTCGCTGAACTAAAATTCCTACCGAGCTGATGGCGCCTTGGGCAGGAGGAGTCATTTTCTCCAGTGGTGTAACTCTGGTGAGCTGCCTGCAGTCAGTAAATAAACCCACACCCGTACTCATACAAACAACTGGAGCTAAACTCAGTAGTAGGTCACAAACATCAAAGCAAGCAAAGACAGGCATGAAAATAAGAGGAGGAACTGTCGGGAAAGGGGGGAAAAAAGGAGGGAAGGAGAAGAAAGCCGGTAAGAGGGTGGCGGGTGACAAAGACACAAACACTTATTTGTGTAAGAAATTGTCGAAGAACAAAAGTCCTGCCCAGTCAGGCTCGCAGAGGTTCCCAGCGTGGTGTCTTTCTGTTCTTGACACCTTATCTCCTTTGTGTCTGTTTGGCTAGAAACTCCTTATTCTTGATGCGTCCTTCCAAACCTACTTGCCCCTGACACATTGGTTTCAAATCTCCGCTTGTCCTTGTTTGAATTGAGCTGCAGCCTTCATTAGCTAGCATGGTCTAGTATATGACAGTTTATATGCCTATCACACTGAATAAAGTTCACTAAGTAAAGTCTGCTTCTCCATCCTCAACAAATGACACGAATAAGTTGTTCTTTAAAATGCTCATGCAAAAAAAACAAGTAATGTTTTCTTTAACGGGAATGGACATTTTTCAAAGAATTTAGGAGTCAGTAAGGTAAAAAGCAAAAGCTGTTCTCCGATGCCTTCTATAATCTCACAGTTTGGTGTGTACCCTTCCAGGACTTTCTCCCACAGTAAAAATAAATGATACAACCTATGCTCTCCTATTTTGCTTGGCTTCACTTCAAAGCAAGATGCCCAAATACACACCTATGTTTAGTAGGTGAGATTGCAGGTAGGTAAGAGATATATAAAAATGGACTAGAAGGAAATACAGCCAATGCCTTTTGGGCTTAGGATAATGTTCATGCTTATAATCAGGAAAAAGTCCTCAAGGTGTATATGGACTTGACCCCACCCTCACTCAGAAAACTTGAAGGTTATGGGGACTTTTCATCAGTTGAGAGTAGGAACAGGGTAAGAAAACAGGGTTGTAAGTACTCAATTTGATATAAGGAGCCCACTAGTAATGTTGGGCTGTCACCTAAGGGAGCCCCTGGGACTCCAGACAGGTAGATAAGCATGTGAAATAGGGACCAACTGCTGCCCTGGGTCCTTTACAAACACGTTCTTTTTTAAAGGTTTATTTATTTATTATGTACACAGTGTTCAGCCTCCATGTATGCCTGCAGGCCAGAAGAGGGTGCCAGATCTCATTACAGATGGTTGTAAACCACCATGTGGGTTGCTGGGAATTGAACTCAGGACCTCTGGAAGAGCAGTCAATGTTCTTAACCTCTAAGCCATCTCTCCATCCCTCCCCCCACAAACACGTTCTTTAGGGACATCCCCTTCTGATTCTTTTTTTTTTTTCGAGACAGGGTTTCTCTGTGGCTTTGGAGCCTGTCCTGGAACTAGCTCTGTAGACCAGGCTGGTCTCGAACTCACAGAGATCCGCCTGCCTCTGCCTCCCGAGTGCTGGGATTAAAGGCATGCGCCACCATTGCCTGGCCCCCTTCTGATTCTTGTTGCCCTAATCACCCTTAGAGGGTGCCTGGGTGTCCTCCATCCAGAGAGTGCCCTGCAGGAGGGGCAGAATATGGAGCCACACAGCACAGCCACATAAGGTACAGGAACAGAAATTTTCTATTAGTCTCTTGACGAGGGCCTCTTTCATTCAGCCCATCTGGCTGGATGGGCATAGGAGCTCTTAAAGTTAATTGAACTCTCCTAATACTCTCAGGGAAACATGGATAAAATCGTTTGGACCAAAATGTAAATAAAATGCTGAACATCCATTAATCTAAAATCTGTAACCCTAAATTCTTCAAAAATCCAAAATCTGTGTGTATGTTTGTGTGTGTGCTTGTGTATGTATGTGTGTGTATATTTATTTGTGTATGTATGTGTGTATGTTTGTGTGTGTGTATGTATGTGTGTATGCATGTGTATGTATCTGTGTTTGTGTGTGTGTATGTGTACATGTGTGTGGGCATGTGTGTATGAACACTAGAGGTTGACATCAGGTGTTGCTCCTCACCTTACATTTTCTCTGAATCTGGAGCACACCAATTTGGATAGGCTTATTGGCCAGCGAACCCCAGGGATCCTCCTAGCCTCTTCAGGACTAGGATTATAAGTGGGCCACTACCATCTGGATTCTATCTATCTATCTATCTATCTATCTATCTATCTATCTATCTTCTATCATCTATCTACCTACCTTCTATCTATCTATCATCTATCTACCTACCTATTATCTATTTATCTACCTGCTCTCTCTCTCTCTCTTCCATCCCTCTCTCTATCCATCTACCCATCTATCCATCTATCTATCCATCCCTCTCTATCAATCTATTATCTATCTATCTATCTATCTATCTATCTATCTATCTATCTATCTAGTGTATGTGTGAAGCATGTACATGTTAGTGTGGGTATATGCACATAGAGATGCATATGGGTGCTTGTGGAGGGAAGAGGTCAAGATTTAGTGTCTTTTCTCAGTAGTTTCCTGTCATTATTTTTGGAGGATAGGGACTCTCCTAAACCCGACATTCATCAATTTGGGTTGGACTGGCTGGTCAGTGAACTTCAGGGATCTGCTTGCTTCCATTACCCCAAAGCTGGGGTTACAGATGTGTACCACCATTCCAGACTTTTACATGGGTTCTAGTAATCAAAATTCAGATTCCCATGAAAGCCCAGATAGTAGGGATGGGTCCATGGCCCTGGGACCTGCCCTCTGGGATGCCCACCACAGCAGTGTAACACAGAGTTCCAGGATTCCACCCTCAACTCCAGAAAGCACAATTTACACCCCAGAAAAAAAAACTCAAAAGAGACGGAGGTGACCAGTCTCGTCACTGAACAAATGGAGGATGGAAGGTGCCACTGCTGAAACCAAGTTGACATTGGTGTCGTCATTGGAACTAACACTGAGTCAAGCAGGGACCCAGCCTAACTCCCCAGCAAGTGGAAGCATTGTGTCACTGTGCAACGGCCTCTACCTCATGACTGTCTGACCCTAATTCTAATGTCGTTTGTATCAGTTGGGTCCCTTGGGACACAGGGAGACCCTCCGGGCTCACCTACAGCTTTAGCTGTCAGACTTTCCCATGGACAACAGTTTCTCCATGTCTGTCTGGGGGCCGATGACCAACTGCAGAATATTCATCCTGTGTGAGGTGTCCGGCATCTCCTCATGATTTGGTTCAGGTATCGTGGGCATAGACTACACAGAAATAACGGTCGGGCTCGCCTCTCCATCCTACTGAGTCATTCAGTGTCCCTTGACCCACTACCCAAGACAGGGACTCCAGTCAGTTGATCATCAGGGTAGTACCAGTTAGATTTCTCCACGGAACTGTTACCTCTTAAATGGACATATCTTTTGGGGATGTTGTTTTTTTTTTTTTGAGAACCATGTAGTTCCCATGGCCCTTATTAAACACTGTATTTATGAACTCATCGTTTCCGGTTTCGCTCAGTGAGTTACAGTTGAGCATTATGAGGTTGAGGATAGTGGGTACACCTGTTATTCCCAACACTTGGGAGGTTGTGGTTTAAAGGTTTCAAGGTCAGCCATTACTACATAGCAAGATTTTGTCCCAAGTAAACAAACATTATGAGGTTTTAAATTTTTTTAAATTGTTGTGTATTTGTTTATATGATGTGTGTGGGGGTGTATCATGTGTGCTTACAGGCATGTGCATGCCACCGTGCACATGTGGAGGTCAGAGGGTAACTTTTTGGGTCACTTCTTTCATTCTGCTGTGGGCTCCAGGGTTGAACCCAGGTCACCAGGCTTGTAAAGCAAGCACATTTACCCCCTGAGCTATGTTGTCAACACGTGATGATGATGATGATGATGATTATTATTATTATTATTATTATTATTTGAGACAGGGTTTCTCTGTGTAGTCCTGGCTGTCCTGGAACTTGCTCTGTAGACCAGGCTGGAATCAAACTCAGAGAGATCCTCCTGTCTCTACCTCCTGAGTGCTGGGATTAAAGTTGTGGCCACTACTGCCCAGCAATGAATTATTTTAATGTTCAAATTGTTCATTATTTTACTAGTAAGATTCCTTTCCAATAGATTCCTGAGTATCTTGTTTGTTTGTTTGGAGATAAGGTTCACTGGTAGCCTAGGCGAGCTTGAACTCCCAGCCTCCTGACTGCTGGGATCACAGTTGAGCATCACTATGTCCAGCTGTATTTCAGTCATAAAAGATACTCCAGGACCATGCTGTAATTTTTCCTGCTCCAGCCCTGCAGTCACGTACTGCTTCAAGGTATCCTTATTCCTTTTTGTAGAGAATAGTTTTTAAAAGTCATGATATGGGATTGAAGTGTGTTCACTATTACAACACTCTGGCTACCCCAGTCTCTCATAATTGAACACACACACACACACAATTACTACACTTGTCTATATTGAAACCTGTGGGTTTAAAGTGTCCATCATTTCAAGCTAAACCCACATCACTCATTCTAGTTTTGCCTCTTCTGGGTTCACACACAGCGAGCAATCTGGCAATGAAGAGCTCCTTCAGCTGGAGGAGGGATGTTATAGAAAGTCCCTACGAAGACGCGAAGGGAGAGCACTTACCGTGCAGATTCTGGCACGAAAGTGTAGCAGGGCTCAGCTTCACCTGCAGTGACCTAGGCAGAAGCACTGTGGGGGAGAAACAGCAGGAATCGCACAGCTGGGTCAGCGGGTGACAGCGGATAAGTCATAGGGAACAGTGGAGGCAGTGATTTATGGACCTTCATAAAGATTCTGATTTTTCAGATGACCGTGATATGATAGGAAGCCATCAAAAGAGGGACACAGCTCTGAAAGGTCTTGCTCCAAATGTGAACGTGAAAGCCAAGAGACCCGCTATAGACCAGGTGAGCGTGTGTGTGTGTGTGTGTGTGTGTGTGTGTGTGTGTGTGTCGGGGTCCACAAGCGTGAGAATGCTCTGCTCTGGCTGTCTAGGAGGCTAGTCAACTGGACGAGGCCCTGGCTCTGAGGAGCAGGTGGCAGTGTCCGTGAGATGAATACCGCCGAAAACCTAGGTACAAACATTTGGTTGAGGTGCTTGCTGCCGGCTGTCTGTCCACTGGTGAAATGCTGCCACCCACCCCATCTGGTCCTTTGCTGGGTCCTAGAATGTGACTCCTTGGTCAGAGCTCTAAGCTTTCCTACTGAGCTCTCTCGTATCCTTCCCTGGCCTTCTGGATGAGTCAGAACTCCCACTCTTTTGAGCCCTGATCCCACAGGGAGGGTGTGGGTCGGCATCTGATAAGCTAATAAATAATATTGTATTGAAGCCTACCCCTCCCTGAAGGAGTCATTGATTCGCTTTTTTTTTTTTAAGGTGGCAACTTATTTACCTACTTCTGGGAATGTGCTAATAATGAAGGAGGCCATTTCTTTCTGGGCGGTTCTTAAAGGGCACTGGCCTAATTAGGGTCACTACTGTTGTGAGAGAACACCAAGACCAAAAGCGAGTTGGTGAGGATAGGGTTTATTTGGCCTACACTTCCGCATTACAGTCCATTCCCGAAGAAAGACAGGGTAGGAACTTATGCAGAAGCCATGGAGGGCGGCTGCTTACTGGATTGCTCCCCAAGGTTTGTTCAGCCCGGTTTTTGTTATAGAATCTAGGACCACCAACCGAGGGTGGTGCCACCCACAATGGGCGGGCTCTACCACAACAGTCACTGGCTTGTCAACAGCCCAATTTCATGGAGGCGGTTTCTCAACTGAGACTCTCCGGATGACTCTAGCTTGTGTCAAGCTGAGTGTGGTAGCACAGACCTGTGATCCCAGCTCTTGGGAGGGGGCAGTAGGAGGCTGAGAAGGCCTTGGCTAGACAGTGAGTTTGAGGCCAGCCAGGGCGATGTGAAACCCTATCTCAAAAACAGACAGACAGACAAACCAAACCAAAGAAACAACCAACCAACCAACAACAACAACAAAAAAAAACCAACCAAACAAACAACACAAATATTTTTGGTTGTGAACCTAGCCTTTAATGGCTGAGCACAGGTGTCTATGGTGTGGCTTGGGCCACTGGCAGTAGGACCAGGATCTAATTCTAATGGATGAACTGACTTAATGGAGCTCATTCTGTATGGAGAGAATTCTGTATGTGCTCAGCCTAGGCACGGGGGTGAGAGTGGGGGTAGCTTGGTCCTGCCTTGAGGAGGTGTTGGGACAGACTTAGTTGACTTCCCAGGGAGGCCTTACCCTCTCTGAGGAGTGGATGGGGGTAAGGTGAGGGAGAGTGGGAGGAGAGGAGGGAGGGGGAACTGGAAGTGGTATGTAAAAAAATAAATAAGTAAGTAAATAAACATAAAATTAATTAAATATGTATAACAATAACCCCGAAGTAAACTGACTCTTCCTGTCCCAGCAGTCGGTGGTTGCCAGTGACTCCTCATCTGGGGGTGGGACTTCCTGACCTCCTCCTCACGCTGTGTTGGGTTTTCATCTGACTTAGCTTGTGCAGGTCTTGTGCATACAGTCCCAGCTGCTGTCAGTTCATCTGTGCAATCGCCTTGCCGTATTCAGAAGACTCTGCTTCACTACAGTCGTCCATGGCCTCTGGCTCACACATTCTTTCCGCCCTCTCTTCCGGGGCCTCTGCAAGGCTGTTAATGCTCTAGTAGATGCCCCCACACCCGTGCACGTATTGCCAGTACTAAAGGGATTCTATGATAGCTTGTTTTGTAACTAGAGCACACGTGAAGCTGAGAGGTGGTAGGAATAGGGGAGGAATTGGAAGGGAGGGAATGAGGGATGGTTTTGACCAAAATACATTCTCTGCATGTAGGAAGTTCTCAAACAAAAATAAACTTTAAGAATCAGAAAAAAAAAAATGATGTGAATTTCTAATTCGTTCCCACATTTTTCTTGACCAGAAAAACATGGGTGTAAGACTAATGGGTGTGATTTAACAGCTTTAAAAACTATGAGGAAGTAAATAATTCACATTAACAAACACTCATCCCCATCTCCAGCAACTAAGTTAACTGGTCTACAAGTATTTATAGCAGGATTTTTCTTAATAGCCCCACAGGTGGAGGCAAGCCACGTATTCACTGGCTGACTAATGGCTAAGTACAATTCTGTGCATCTGCCATTGAAATGTTATTTGGTAATAAAAATAATGAATTACCGATATACACGGCAGCATGAATGAACCAGGAAAACATTATGCCAAGTGAAAGAAACCAGTCACAAAAGACCCACATATTGTGGGATTTTATTTATAGAAACCTCGAGAATAGGCAAATCCACAGAGACAGAATGAGGATTGCTGGTTGCTAAGGGGTGGGAGGCGAGGAGGAGTGGGGTGTAGGGCTTCGCTTCAGGCTGATGAGAGTGCCCAAGGGGGTGATTATGTGAGAGCCACTGAACCACGTCCTTTAGATAGCTGTATGGTTTAGGAATCATTTCTCAATAAAATTGTTAGTTTTTTTTTTTTTAATGCAAGCAAGGAAGAGAGTTCCAGGGAGGAAGGGGAGGAAGGGGTAGAGGAGCGAGAATAGGAGTGAGGGAGCAAGGGAAAGAAAGAGGAAGGATGGAAAGAAGGGAAGGCAGGAGAAGCATGAGAGCAGGCAGGAAACCAGGTCAGAGCAGTGACTGAATGAGATGGGTCTCAGGTCGCAGGTCTCACCTTGCTGGAGTGTGGCAAGAGGGGAGGAAGATAAGGGAAGAGAAAGGACCACAGGAACTTTCTCTATTTTGCCCTAGGCAAACACCGAGTCACTTACAATGTGGATTTCCCCATTAGAGAACAGAGGATGTGGGGCTGGAGAGATGGCTCAGTTGTTAAGATCACCTGCTGCTCTTCCAGAAGATTGGAGTTCAAATCCCAGCACCCACATTGGGCAGCTTACAATGGTCTGTAACTCCAGCTCCAGGGGATCTGATGCCCTCTTCTGGTCTCCAGGATCACCTGCACTCACATGGCATATGTACCTTCATACATACAAACATTCATGTATACATAAATACATAAAAATTAAAATAAATAAACCTTTTAAAAAACAATGAAGAACGTTTGAAAACTCTCCAAATTATAAAACAAAAGAAGCACCACATATTTTAATGCATGTCTAACAGAGTACTCAGCGTGGCTTCACTTTTTAGAGACCTTTGTCTAATTTGAAGCTGACAGTTCACTGGAGCCCAAAGTTATATGCTAACTGTTGGAATTTCAGTAGTGAGACAAATAGTTTTTGTCTGCTAACAAAGATAACCCCAGCAGATATACAACTGACACTCATCTGTAATGGGGAGACTGAGGCAGTGGGATTGAGAATTTGAGGCGAGCCCCGGCTATGTTGTGAGGCCCTGTCATCTACACATACAAACGATAACCCCAAGGGTAATGGTTTTATTGTCCTGTAGGTCATTAATCAATTTTGTTCCTAACCTGGCAGCCTTTTATGATGGGCTATACAATTATTTACTTTAAAGGAGTTAGATGGTTCTTTGTAGCATCTATCATTTCCCCCATTTACAAACAAATCTTGGGTGCTTGCTCATTTTAATAAGAATTCAAGTTTTGAATATTCTTAAGGTGACAGTTTGACAAGGGTAAGTTGTCGTTTTCTGTATTACAACAATGTTACTGGGGGCTGGAGAGACGACTCTGATTAAGAGCATTTGCTGCTCTTGCGGAGGACCTGGATTTGGTTCCCAGCACCCACATGGCAGCTCACAAACATCTGAAACTCCAGTTCCAGGGGATCCGACACTTTCTTCTGACCTCTGCAGGCATCAGGCATACACATAGTGCATAGACATACATGCAGGCAAAACATTCATGCACATAAAAGAAAATAAGTAAGTTTTTAAAAAAGTTTTAAGATGATACTGAAAAATGATGCCCTTGATCAGAAGATGTCTGAATTTGTACCAGAAAGATTCCCCCTTTGCTCTGCATGAATAAGGAGGTATTGCAAAGGATTCTGGGTACTTAGAGCCAGGGGAGATGTTAAAACGTTGCCATATGAAAAAGGGAGGTTTGGGGAGAAGGACCCAGAAAGATGTCTTGCTCTGGCCTCCCTGTGCATGCACGAGAACACACACACCACATATTTTAATGCACCACACACATGCAGCAAAAATCTCCCACACAAAAAGAGGGATTATGCTTAAGATTCTTATAGACATATGTATGGGAAGCAGGAAAGAAAACAAAGTTTCTTTTTCCTATTCTTGATTCTCACCTAACATTTCTGATACCAGCTTTTTGAGGCTTCTCCACATACACACCACCACCATCACCACCATCACCACCAAGTAACCCTCCAAGATTTGCTAAAAGCCACTAGCTGGGTGTCTTCTAGTTTAGTTCAGTTCAGACCAGAGCTTGGCCTGGAGACAGAGTCAGATCCTGTAGATTGAGGATCTAGCTCTACTAGGGGTACCAGTCTCAAGTGCGGACTGTGATCTGTGCTTCCAACTGAGTACCTTAACTGAGGTTCCGTCAACTCTCCTTGGGGCCAATCACTATGTTAGAGCTCAGGGACTGTTTATTAGAGATGTAACGAAGATTATAGACACTAGCAAGTGGTGCCCAGAGCTGAGGGAAGAGGAGCAGAAAGAGTCCCCTGCCCCACTGGGTGCTCCTCTCCTGCAGTCTCCAGAAGTTCAACTGCTTCAGAGCTTTCAAAACTCAGTCCTTTGAGTTTTTGCGGAAATATTCTAGGTAGGCATGATTGGCCCACAGTGCATCGCCTCAGCCTTCAGCCCCTCCCCACTCCTTATTACTCTAGAGATTACGGGGACTTCAGAAGCTAGAAGCAGGGTTGGAAACCCAAATGTATGTCCTATGGTTTGAATGTCCCTACAATAAATATAAGTCAAAATTTAATCTTCCAAATGCCAACCATGCCAGAGCCAAGAGATCCTGCTTTATAAAAACAAAACTATGCCAGGAGGTGGTGGCACGTGCCTTTAATCCCAGCACCCGGGAGGCAGAGACAGGTGGATCTCTGTGAGTTCGAGCCCAACCCGCCTAATGCTCCAAAGCTATCTCGGAAAACCAAAAACCAAAACAAAACAAAACAAAGCTGCAAGCCGGGTGGTGATGGTGCACGCACGACTTTAATTCCAGCACTTGGGAGGCAGACAGGCAGATCTCTAGTTCAAGGACAGCCCGGTCTACAGAGGGAGTTCCAGGACAGACAGGGGAACACAGAAAAACCCGGCCTCAAAAAAATGCAAAACCAACCAACCAAATTACCAAAAAAACAAAGCTACAAAGAAAAAGGCAGAACCTAAAGTGTCCACACTATGATCAGATTTATGAAAAACTGGTGAGGATACAGAAGCAATGAGTTCCATCCTCACCCCACCCTCACCTCCCCAGTACCCTCCCCCTTGGAATTGAGCTAAGGAATGACAAGGGTGATTTTTGTTGCTACTGTTCTCTTCTTTCTTCTAGAATATAATCCCTATCCCTAACTTTGGAACATTACGCAGCTATAATAATGAATGAGGAGGATCTATATATATGGACATTGGCAATGTCTAGAATATATTAAGTGGAAAAAGCAAATTGTCAAACCATATGCATAGTGCGATCCGTTTTTATAAATGTAAAATTATACAAAGGGAAATGAACACTTGCTTATGTGCATAAGGAGGCGAGGCCACAGCAATTATATTGGAGGGAAAATGGAAAACATGACACTTTCAGTTAAAATAACAGACTGAGAAAATCCTCTGTCTCATCTCCAAGGCCAAGAAAATAAACTCACAGTAACCCATCCTCGGAGCTTACAGCCATAACAAGCCATCCAAAGGACCAGAGAGGGGACACCAGCAGTGAGAGATGCTACTGGAGGTTTCTGATAGTGGGAAGCAGCTGAACTGACAAGAGCTGAAACTTAGAGGTGCCAACAAGCAGCCTGCTCTGCTAGTCTACATCAGGTGGGTCCAGGCCACCCACATGCCTCGCAGGTCAGCTACAAGTGTAGCCAAATATGTTTGTGGTAGATGATACCACATGGCCATGACCAAGGCTTGAGCATGCCAGTGTACAGTCATCGTGTGAAGAGGTAGTGGCTATTGCTCCGGCAGGGGCCTGACTTCCATAGGTAGAGACCTGACATCATTTGGTGACCCGGCCATTATACTGATGTCTGCTGAGAATTGACCACCATCAATGGACTAAGTTGGCAATATCTACCTGGTAAATTGCCCCTTAAAATGTGGGTTTGCTGTGCACTCTTGGCTTGCATACACTTACACGGCAAGCCTTCCCAAGAAGCAAGAGGGTTCAAGAGCGATGGCCCCAAAATGCTCGGAATTGGGTCAGCACGATACATCCGAGCTGGAGCAGGACCGCACATGGAAGTGTGCTGAGGAGTCCCGTACGGAAAGCATTGAGACCACAGCCGGGATTCCCCTTTCCCAAAAGAGCCTCTCTCCTATTTCATGTGCTGCCCCACAGCCTTACTGAGATCTCCTCCCTACTGAGAGATGGAGTCTGTGTTCCCATTCCTTCATGGGGGTGACACTCAATCCATGACTCACTCATCACGACAGAATTCTCCAGAAGTGCCACTTCACAGGCTGGAGCTCTTACACTGGAAGCTTAAACCTCCATGTCAGCAGTGTGACCTGAGACCACCAAACCTCAAAGTAGCCTATGTTGGGAAACACAGGGAGAAGCCCGAAATGAGAGAGAGAGAGAGAGAGAGAGAGAGAGAGAGAGAGAGAGAGAGAGAGAGAGAGAAAGTCTGACCAGCTCCTGTCATCTAGCTGGCTGGGCTGCAGGGGAGTTCCCAAGCCAGAACCCCTTGCTGAGTCCTCCCACAGACAAAGACTGAAAAATGACAATGTTGTAATGTTTTCATTACTTTGGGGTGATACTTCTCATGTCAGTTGTCCTTGGAGTAACCTCTCAAAGGCCCTTTCAAATGTGGCTTGGCCAACATCTACTCTTTTGGACCCTGGTGCAGGTTTACACTACAAACCAGGGAATCTCCCAACCTAAAGACAGGGCAGGGCCAAAGGCTTGAAGAAACGTGATTCTAAAACCAGAGGTAACGTGCAAAAGTCCATGTGAACCCCGCCCTTCTGGTCACTTGGCTCCGAGGATTCTGTCACTCAGGAACATCTTCTGTCGTAGCAGGACACTGGACAGTCACCATTGGAGAAATTCAGGAAACTGGCGTGTAGATGCGGTGAGCGAGGTTAAGTCTTCACACAGCAGCAAGAGCGAGTCCTTCAGCAAAATGTCAGGGAGCTGTGAGAGGTAGTCCAGCCGTCAAAGCCACCTGCTGCGAAGCCTGGCGACCCGAGTTCACCTCCCAGGATCCACATGGTGGAAGGAGACCCAATTCACAAGCTGTCCTCTGACCTCCCACGCATACCGTGTGGCCTGTGTGTGAGTACTCTCCCCAGACTAAATAAACACAAGAGTGATGTAAAAAGTTTGTCAATGCTAAGGTTGGGGTGCAATTCCATGGTAGAGCATTTGCCCAGAGCAGCCCTGGACCTGGCACTACAAAAAATAAAGGCAGACAATCCCAGAAAGTACTGGCTGGGGTTTGGGTAAGGAAGACTGGGAAGGAAGGAAGCCGAAGAGTGTGTTTAAGCCCGTGCATAGGGTGAACAATTGGAGCTAGATCACACTAGGGCCTCTGGGAGAGTGTGCAGAAAAAAAAAAACATGCCTCAGAAATGTCCATTCAGCGGGCAAGGATCCGTCAGCTGCTTCCGAGTGAGCAGAGCATTGTTTCTTGCAGCTTCTCCTGCACTCAGAATGAACACAGGACCTGGGAAGAGAATAACCCTTGGGAAGAGTCATAGACATTTACAGCCAATGGTTCTTTTACATGATACTTCAGGAAGATAATTTGGAAATAATTTAGAAAACTATTCTTGAAATTAAAGATTCTAAACCAAGCAGAAATTCAATCCGCCAGATTTGAAGACAGAATAAAAATATTCTTATATTCCCATGGACCCTGCTTTGGAAGCTACTAGCGTGTTGATCCATCAAAGGAAAACAAGCCCTTCAAGAACAACTCGGGGCCCAGGATGCAGGGAATGTGGTGCAGACATGCAGAGAGTGTGTGAAGGGCCACACAGGCACACTGAGCCGAGTCAGGCAGGGCGGGGAGACCTCTAGAAGGTTCTAGTTGGGAACGGGACTTACAGGTTATCTATTGTGGTTGGTACTGTAGACAATTGCTTTTGGAAGGGTTTTACAGTTCTGTTAGAGAGAAAGAAAGGAAGGAAGGAAAAGGGGGAGTGAAAATTTCCCCCGTGGGAAACACTGAACAGGGAAAATAATGCATTCACTGTACTTGGCTTCAGAGTAGTGGTTCTTGGCCAATATCAGAAGCACTTGGGAAGCATCAGAAAGTACCGACGGCTGGTCCCCGGCTGGTCCCCACTCTCAGATAGCCTGATGAAAGAGATTTCAGCACAACCTGGACTTTGTGATTAAAGGTTCCTGAGTGATTTAGTGTGCAGTTAAAGTTGGCCTTTTCTTGGCAGGAAAAATTCTTCGCTGATCACAATAATGTAAAAACAGAATAGGATTCAAACAGAAAATTGTCATTCAATTCTATGGGGAGAAGGGAGAGAGGAGGCATGTGGGTAGGCAGAGCAGTCAGTCATGCCTAGAGTCAAGAGATCAAGGCTTCACAAGGGAGCATCTTATTCAGAAATAAGGAGGCAGATGCCAGGAGAGACAGATGCAAGAGTGGCCTTTTCTTAGAGAATCAGAACTCACAGATGGAAACTGTGTGTGTAGGCAGGAAATGAGGACTTTGCTGACTTTGTCTAGAAATAGTATTTGACTTACTAATACCACCAGTGTGCACGCATTTGACGGAAGGAAGGAAGGAAGGAAGGAAGGAAGGAAGGAAAAGAAAAAAGAAATTATCTTGATAAAGAACAAAAGAAACAATTGGGAGGCTAGCGAGATGGCTCAACAGTTAAGTTTACAGGCTGCTTTTCCAGAGGACCTGGGTTTGATTCCCACCACCCACACAGAGACCCACAACCATCAGTTACTCCAGTCCTAGAGGCTCTGAGGCCCTCTTCTAGCCTCCCTGAGCACTTGTCTTGAATGTGGTGCACAGACATACATGCAGACACAATACTCAAACACAGAAAGCAAATAAAATGTAAAAAAGAAAAAGAAATAAAATGGGAACAACCCAACTGTCCATGAAAAGGAAATGGTAAGCAAGTTGTATTCATCTCCGAGGATGCAGTCCCTTAGGAGGAGGATGGTGAACAAAAGTCACAATCCATGAAGATCTGTACAATCCACACGCATAGAGGTCAGCTGTGCATCTCTCAGGCAAATCCAAATAGGGAAGTGGAGAAGACGCACCTGGTTGTGGTGAGAGGGAAATGGACTCAGATGGCAGTGAAAGTTATGGGGGATTTCATTCTGTTTTTTTTTTTTAATTTCCCTAAGAAGATAAATTTTTCAATTATTGTTGTTGCTGTTGCTGCTGTTGTTGTTGTGGTTGGCTTGTGTGTGTGTGTGTGTGTGTGTGTGTGTGTGTGTGTGCTTGCACGTTGGGAATCAAACCTAGGGCCTTGTGCATGCTAGGCAAAGCTCTACTACTGAGCTACATTCTCAGTTCCTTTCTACTTCTTGTAAAATTCAAAATTAATTAAAAATGAATATACATAGATGAAGTCTAGACTACCCCGCACCGAGCGTTAATAACAGTTTCCTCTGAGTGTGGGCTTGGCTAGAGAGGAAGGTTTCTGTTTTCACTCTAGCCGTTCAGTAATAATCGCTTTTCTTTACAGAGACCTCGGGGAGACTTTTGACGAGGAAGGGGTCTGGGAATTGAGGCAGTTCTGGCTTGGCATGTGTCCTGCTTCTGACTTGGGAGGAGGACAAAGTGCGAAGGTTCTGGCCTGGCAGGGGCAAGGGGATCTGGTAAAACCAGCTGCGAGTTGAGCTGTGGAAAGGGTGTGCTGACAGTGTGACTCACTGTTGAGGAGGGTGGAGATGGCTCGCCCCTCCCCTTCCCGCTTAGCCACCAGGCAGCTGGGCAGCTGGAGCTTGCACAGCACCCAGTCTCTACAATCCCAAAGTAGGAACCCTTTCCAAACCCAGACAAACAAGGAGCCATTTGATTTAAGCCATGCAAGAGGGTTTCTTGGAGTCGGCCTGGGCAAGTAGAGCTAGCCAGGTTCATTGATTGACTAAACACAAGAATCATGAAATCCAGGACCCTTGGGCCTGTGTGTTTGGGGCAAGGGCATGGTCTTAATCACCAACGGAGCTTCCTTGATTACCCTCCACATTCCAAGAGCTTCTACCTCTATGCATTTTCTACGTGACCCCCAGGGACCACTGGGGAAGCTTACAGAAATGTGTATAAAGATCCCCAAAGTTTTAGATTATTTATTATTTATTTTTTGTTTTTGTTTTCAGATAGGGTCACACTCTGGCCCAAGATTGTTTGGGACTCACTCTCTAGTCCACATTCAAGTCTATGACAACCATCCTTCCTCAACCTCCCAAGTGTTGGGATTACAGGCAGGATTACATAGCTGATTTTATCTGACAGATTAGTGGCTGTATAAAGTGGGGGTTTCAACACCAGATGTAGAAAGCAAGAAACGACCCTCCAATGTATGATTGAGGGGAAAGTTTTCTGTAAATACGAGGGAGAGTACATCTAGAGGCACCTGGAAGACTCCAGAGCAGGGAAAATCGTAGACTAAACACGGCTAATAGGATGGATGACTAGGCCCTAAGTGGGGGATGGCCAAGAGAGAGGGGGTCAGATGAGAGGGGGGAGGGGCGGAGGTGGAGGGCCAAGAGAAAGCCAAGAGCCCATGGCCAAAATGGCAACCTTACATAGGAATGAGATGAGAAGCTGGGGGAAGGGAAGCCCATGAGCTAGGGTGGGGCCAGGTGAGAAGAGCTGAGAAGAGCCAGGATGGCAGCACAGGCTCTGTGACAGGTACTGGCACTGTTGAGATAGCCCAGAGGCCAGCATGCGCTGTGGTGTGCTAATAGGCATCAGGGTTAGTCATTTGTCCCCAGTTTCTTTGGGACCTGCCAGTGGCTAAGTGCAGTGTCTTACCAGCCCAGTCTTCTCTCTCTCTCTCTCTCTCTCTCTCTCTCTCTCTCTCTCTCTCTTTCTGTTTTTGTGACAGAGTTTCACCATGTAGTGCAGGCTGCCTTCCAACTCAATATCCTCCTGCCTCAGTCTCTCTAGGGCTATGATGACAGGCACGTACCACCTTCCCCAGGAAACCCTGCCTTTTCACCAGCCGTGGGGCCAACCTTGAGAAGGAGAGAGGCCCCATTACCTCCAGCGACACTCCCCCACTTTGTCATCCAGTGTTAACTCACAAGGGTGCCAGACTGGCAAACGCTGAGGGCCAGCTCATGTGCTGTGTAAGTTCCAGCTGCCTGGTGGCTAAGCGGGCAGGGAGGAGCAAGCCACCTCCACCCTCCTCAACAGCCAAACACTGGTGGTTTCCAGTGGGCCATTTGTCATCACTCTACCAGTACTGAGGCAGGAGGACATCCGTGGGCCCTGCGTGGAATGCCTGCTAAGCAGACCTCGGTGCAGTTTTTAAATGAGCCTCCGCTGAAGATGATCTAGTCTCACCGACTGTTGGGCTGGCTGTCCAAGTGATTCTGGAACCCTGATTTTACATTTCTCCATCCTTATTTTTCTGCTTCGTTGTTTGTCTGTGTGGTTCTGGGCGTCGGATTGGAGCATTGTGCACCCCAGTCAAGTTCTCTGCCATTGAACTTCATTCCTAGCTTAGTTCTTTGAAACAGGGTCTTTAGCTATTTAACTCCGGCTAACCTCCAAATAATGACCCTCTTGTTTCTGCCTTCCCAGCACTGGCCTGTTGTAACGTGCTTGGCTTATTTATTTATGTAGGGTCTAGGGCTAGAGAGAAAGATGGTTCAGCACTTAAGAGCACTTGATACAGACGACCTGTGCTTGGTTCCCAACACCTCCCTTGGGCAGCTTAAAACCTCCTGATACTCCAGTTCCAGGGAATCCAGTGCCCTCTTCTGCCCTCCACAGGTTCATGCACATGCATACTTATGCAAACACACACAATTAAAATAAATAAATACATCTCAAAATAGGATCCTAGGGACTATTGAAGCTCCCTTCGTATGACCTTGAACCCTATTCTGCCCCTCCCAGCTCTGGTAGACTGGATCAGTCTGTACCATCACACCCATTTATCTCTGCTTTTAACAATTAGCTAGGCACTTCTTGGCTCCCTCTGTCTCTCTCAATCCCTATCTGCTCTTTCAGCATCTAATCTGTGCTGCTCCCTAGAACAGGGAAAGACAGAGGACAAGGAGTGGATCCCCAAGTCCTGTGGCTCAGGAGGGAACAGGGGTCGCTGTTGATCTTCATTTCGTGATGTCGGTTTTAATTATCATGGAGTTCCAAACAAAATAACTGATGGAGGATGGGGTTCTTTTGTAGTTGACTGGAAACAAACTAGAACCACAACAAGAAGGGAGGGGTGCCTAGGGGGTGACCCAACATCTTGAGGCTTCAATATACAATGAAGCCTCAAGAATACTCTGGATGTCAGCAACCCCTCCTCATGTTTTACTTTTCCCCTCAAGTCAGGCCTTGTTTGGTCTCGAACTTGCTGCCCTCCAACCTCCACCGCTGGGGAGCAGGGATTGTGACATGCAGCTATCAGTTTGTCTTCGCTGGGGGAAGGTAGGCAATGCTCTTTGTGCAAAGAGGGCTGAGAACCCGAGCAGTTTGCTTAGGTCTTCCAGCTGGTGGGAGATAGAAAACAGCGGGCATTTACAAAGCACTCGAATGCACACATCCTTGTTAGTTGCCGTCCTTCCGGTTTCCGCCTTTATTATACACATTCTGCACAAAAGGAACCAGAACTCTCTGGGATAACAGCTGAGTCCAGACTTGGATAAGGGAAACATAGACAGATGGACATCTGGGCTGCCAAGAAGCAAACAGATACACAAAAAGGGATGAGAACGTATCAAAAGGACACAGGCACCAGCTCAAAGAGGCTTCTACTGGTCAAATCTGGGGGGATCCAAGTGCCAACTAATCTAGCAGTAGCAAGGAATTGACACAATAAAGTAAGAATCTAAATCTAAATCTACCAGGTGGGCTGGAGAGATGGTTCAGTGGTTAAGAGCCCTTGATCTCCCAGAGGACCCAGGTTGGATTCCCAGCACCCGGATAACAGTAGGCAATGTTTTACAACTCCAGGTTCAGGGATCTGATACCCTCCTCTGGCTTCTGTAGGTGCTAAGCACACAAGCATACACACGGTGTCCAGACATGCAGGCAGCCAAAATAACGATATACATAAAATAAAAATAAATACAAACCCAAAAAGAACTTATCAGTTCACCCTGATATAAGTAAATAAAGCAGAATTTTAGACAAACATAAAAGGAATGATAGAATTAGAAAATGCACCCTTTGGCAGAGTGGTGGTGGCACATGCCTTTAGTTCCAACACTCACAGGCTCCAAAGCTCCAAAACCAAAAAAAGCCGCCGGGTGGTGGTGGCACATACCTTTAATCCCAAAACTCAGGAGGCAGAGGCAGGTGGATCTCTGTGAGTTCGAGTCCAGCTTGGTTTGGTCTATAAGAGCTAGTTCCAGGACAGTCTCCAAAGCTGCAGAGAAGCCCTGTCTCGAAAAACAAAACAAAACAAAACAAAACAAAAAAAAAAAAGAAAAGAAAGAAAGAAAGAAAATACATCACTTGGCAGCTGTTATAGTAACAATGAATTTGGGCAAGAATCACTGAGGAGCACCAATGCTGGTAGGTGCAAGAGGGTGAGAAACAAGGTATTTAAATAGACTCACAGTATCTTCCAACAATAGACTCACTAAACATCAAGGGACAAACAGCAGCTGCAGCAGAGAAACCAGGCAGACGCCATCTTAACCAGGGAGCCAGCCCATTTCCAGATTCTCATGTTGACCTCAGGATGACACTGTTTCTCTGTTATTGCTGTACAATATGCAGGGCCCAAGCTGAATCACAAGAAAACACCAGACAGGTTCAAACTGAGGAGCACCGCACATAAATCACTGATGTTTTCTCTATAAGAATACCAAGGCTGGGACTGGCTTTGTCGTGTGGAGAGGCAGAGACAGGTAAATCTTTGTGTTTGAAGACAGCCTGTTATAAACAGTGAGTGTTCCAGGATTACATATGGAGACTCTGTTTTTAAACACACACACGCGTGAGCGCGCGCACACACACATACACAGGGACATCACATATATACAGACACACACAGAGACAGACACACATACAGGCATATACATACACACAGGCATACAGATATACACAGACACACACAGGAATACATACAGAGACACACACAAATACACATAGACATAAACAGACAGACACCACACACACACACATTCACACATGAAGGGAGAAAAAAACGAATGAAAGGGAAAAAAAGAATGTCAAGGTTGGGCCTGGAGAGATGGTTCCGAGGTTAAAAATGCTTGCTGCTCTCACAGAGGACTTGGGGTTTGGTTCCCAGCATCCACATGGCCCCTCATAGCCATCTATAAGTTCACTTCTAAGGGATCTACTGCCATCTTCTGGCATCCATGGGTACCAGGCATACACACAGCACAAAACACTCACACACATAAAATAAATAAGCCTTTTACATAACGATGTTAAGGTCACATAAAACAAAGATTGAGGTACCATTTGAGGACAAAAAAAACCCTGAAAACATTGATGCATTTCTTTATCTTACTATGTAGAACAACAGACAAAATTTACACAAGGAACATAAATTAGATAACGAATCACAGCAACCTTATTCTCTCCGTAATTATAATTTATTAAACTATTTCTTTACTTTGGAGGTGCTGAGAATCAAACCCAGGTCCTCTGCAAGAGCTGGGATTACAGGTGTGCGCCACCCGGCCTGTTACTTATCTTAGATAAGTACGTTGGAAAGCTGGTGTGACGTCTGTGCACTGAAGTCCAGTTTCGTTATTGTGCATGTGTGTGTACTTACCATCACCTCAGCCTCACAGATGGTCTAATTCTCCCTCAGAATCTAGCCCAGCGGGTGTCATTCACTTTCATCTCACAGCAAAGGAAATAGAGGAAAGTCACATGCTTACAAAATTCAAGATTCTAGCTTCAAATCATGGTCTTTTAATTCCAAACCCAGGGTGTGCAAAGCCTTTACCACACTGAGTACCGATGCTACTGATAACAAGAAACACTGATTGGAGAATGAATCACGGTGACATGTTTAGTGATTTAAGACACCAGTGCTGGGAGCAGCGTCTCTGAAGCATTTATCTAATCATTCTTTATCAATAAAAAATCGGGAGTCCGATATCGGGGTAAGAACCTGAATGATCAGAGAAGCAGCAGAGAAGCCACCAGTGACCTCCTACCTCTTCTATTCCTTCCTTCAAAATGTCTGATATCCTTTCTAAGTCCTGCCTTATTACTTCCTCGGTCCTCCGAAACCACTATGGTTAATTTTGGTCAACTAGCGGCTAGCTCCGCCCTCTGGTTCAAAACAAACTTTGTTGTCAGAATACAACCAAAATATCACACAACGTGTCTCCACATAGTAAAACGCCCACCTGTCAGTTCTGATTGCCCATTGTGCATAAAGCACAAAGAATGCCATCAGGTCCACTCCTGGGACTGCTCCTTAGGTGGGAAGACAGGGCGCATCCAGGCAGGTATATAGCTACAGTGGGTCAGCCATGTTAAGGACTAGTCTGTGGGTTCATAGGCAGGAGGGAGAAGCCAGGGACAGCATGAACCTAAGATGGGCATTTTCACACTGTGTCTCTGTTTAGGAAGAGCCACTGCCTTTCCTCCTGGTGAGACCTCAAGCAACCTAGAGGGTCCCCCACCCCCCAGCATGATGCATCTTTTCTGCCCCCACCAGGGTGATGGTGGATGGGACTTGTCATTTTGCCTGGAGATCTCCCCATTGCTCCTGGAGGTCCCCATCAGGATCAGTTTGGTGCCAATGGGAAAGAGAACCCTTCTACAGTGTCTAAAGAGGACACACAAAGGGAGATGGGATGTAGATAATGGGGAATGGAGAAGTCACCATCTTCCCCAGTAAGAGAGGCAAGGGAGCCCCTGTAGATGTCGTAACCATGGCCACAAGTTGCTGTAATTAAAAAAAAAAATGCCATGAAGAGAAATCACACCATGCAACAAGGCTCACATAGATTTATTGGAAGAGGAGAGAGAAAGGGGCAGAGAAGGAGACAGAGAACTGGGGCAGAGACTGGTCTCTGGGGACAAAAATGGTGGACAAGAAAGAGAGAGGGAGGGTAAGCGGGGGGGGGGGAGGGAAAGAAAGAAACGGGAGATGGGCAGGCCCATCTTTTAAAAGGGAACGTAGTAAATGTGCACAGGAGGATGTATGGCTGCAGCTGAGGATGTATTCTCTCAGGACCCTAAAGGCAGATGCCTAAATATTAACACAAGGGATACTCAAACAGAAAGGAGGAGCCTTAGAGCACATCCATTCCTGCCCCCTGGGCTCAGGAGACTCCAGGTCTTAGAAGATACAGCCTGAAGGGATCCGGACCAACTACTTCATCCCTGCCTCCTCACAAGATGAAGGAATAGATCTCGGGGCACAGAGGTTACCGAAATCTGTGACCATTTACCTTGGCAGTCTAACAGCTCAGTTGTCCTTGGCATAATCCAGGCTTTATAAATGCAGCTGTTTGCTTTGTTTATAACCAGTTCCTGCTCTGTGAGCCAGGCAGCCTTGAACATGTGGCAAGTTTGCCTGGACAGGTAAACCATATGCTTAACTGGTTGTTGAGGAAGGAGAACACAGTGCCTTGAGCTTGGATCTTTTTTTTTTTTTTAAATTGGGGTTTGTTTTCTTTTTTGTTTGTTTTTTTTTGTTTTGTTTTGTTTTTGTTTTTGTTTCTTCGAGACAGGGTTTATCTGTGTAGCCCTGGCTGTCCTGGAACTAGCTATTGTAGACCAGGCTGGCCTTGAACTCACAGAGATCCGCCTGCCTCTGCCTCCTGAGTGCTGGGATTAAAGGTGTGCACCACCACCGCCTGGTTTTCATAGGAAGTCTCTCCATGTTGCCCAAGCTGGAATTAAACTTAATACAGAGCCCCAAGTGGTCTTCCACTTAGCGTGAAACCCAGGTTAGCTTCCAACTTATGATCACCTTGTCTCAGCCTCCCAAGCACTGGGATGATAGGCGTATTCTACCCTGCCTGACCCAACCCAAGTTTCTTTAAAATATACTATGACCTAGCATTTCTACTTTTGGGTCAACACCTAGCAGAAATGTGCACATGTACTCTCTAAAACATACACTAATTAGTTCCAGGACAGGCTCCAAAGCTACAGAGAAACCCTGTCTCGAAAAAACAAAAATAAAATAAAGCATACACTAAAATCTTCATTGCAGCACTTACTGTGACAGCCCCAAACTACAAACACCCCAAGAAACCATCTGTGGTGGAATGGCTGGCTAATCACAATGGAATACTGGGTAGCAGCAGCGGCGGCAGCAGCAGCAAGATTGAGTGGCATATAACCACCCCTACAGGGGCAGGTGACACTTATCAACAGGCTAGGTGACAGAAGTCAGACATGGATGGCATGGTTTGATTGATCAGAGATAGAAGAGGATGGGTCAGTGGCTGGCTTCAGGATTCAAGGTAGAGGTTACCCGTGGGGGTAGTGGTGACATTTAAGGGGTCTTTGGAAGGCTGGGGTCTGTAGCCCACAAGCACCAGGAAATAGTATCTTTTTTGTTTGTTTGTATGTTTTTTGTTTGAGACAGGGTTTTTCTGTGTAGCTTTGGAGCCAGTCCTGGAACTAGCTCTTGTAGACCAGGCTGGCCTCAAACTCACAGAGATCCACCTGCCTCTGCCTCTCGAGTGCTGGGATTAAAGGCGTGTGCCACCACTGCCCAGCTGTATCCTATTTCTTCAGCCTTATGCTGGTGTGTAAGTCTGTTCCATTTCTGAGGTTATGTCAGGCTATACACCTATGACTTATGTACATTTTTTCTTTTACCATTAGCTGTTTCTCCCATCTCAATCCAGAGAGTGTCCCTAGAAAAATGGATGAAGGAGGGAGATGGGCTTAGGTTCATGACCAAAAGCAAGGAACCAAATGAACATGAAGCTCTGTGTTCTGTCTGTGTGTCGAGCCCTGTGCTGCGCTCTTGTGGGAACAGAGTCATGAGGAGTGCAATGCACACATGGACGCACAGCCTAGGTGACAGGAGTGTCATTAAGTGCAAGCGGTGAGTGGTAGAGACAGGATATGAACCTGCATCAGACTGATGCCAGAGCCCAAGCTCATGGTGCTTTCGTTCCTGTCTGGTACAGATAGAATACTGTCACGCAGTTCTTCAATTCCCTTTGTTCTGCTACCATCGATGCAATGGCTCGGTGAATGAGACTTTCACCTTTGCCTGGCAGGCTCACCGCTGGCCCTTACACACATGCTTCCTGAGAACTTTCTGTCTCTGCCTGTCTCTTGGCTTGACAAAGCAACTTCTTGTAGGTGGACTTTCCTGCCTTGCCAACCAGTTTCCAAATAACCACATAGAAACTTCTTATTGATTAATTGTTAATACTCAGCCTCTAACTTAGGCTTGTTACTAACTAGCTCTTCTAACTTAAGTTAACCCATATTTCTTATCTACCCTCTGCCACATGGCTGTACCTATTTTCAACATGGCATGTTCATTTTGCTTCTCTCTGTGTCTCCTTGAGACTCCTCAGACTCCACCCTTCTTCTTCTCAGCATCCTCCTAGTCTAGCTCTCCTGCCCAATCCCTTCCTGCTCAGCTATAGGCCAGTCAGTCCTTTATTAACTAATGATATTAATACATATTCACAGTGTACCAAGATTGTTCCACAGCATGTTCTAGATATCAAAGATGTCTGGCATTTCCAGTGCTTCCCAGTGCTTCTGAATGGGTTCAAAGACTTCAGAGATCAGTACTGAACCAGTCCATGTGACTCTGGGAAGAGGGGAATGAATGGACCCGGGAGAGAGCATCGCAAGGGCTCATGTTGAACGCCTGGGAGGAAGAGGTCATGTGTTAGGAAGGACTCCTGCTCTGTTCTTCTAAAGGGCTGGAGCATGG
The DNA here is from genome assembly GCF_018167655.1 of Microtus oregoni. Taxonomy (NCBI): domain Eukaryota; kingdom Metazoa; phylum Chordata; class Mammalia; order Rodentia; family Cricetidae; genus Microtus; species Microtus oregoni. The sequence continues at coordinate 56,128,925 of NW_024543063.1, read as the reverse complement.
GCCCATCTTCTTTGACTACCCAGTGTGTCTCTTTCTTCTCTTAGTCTTCCTTACACTTCCATTCTGGGTTACCACACTTCTCTTGGCCTTTGTTTGGGAGTCAAAGATTGTGCTAAGACCTGGATCCATAGTCTCAATTTTCACACCTCAACTAAGACCTCATTTGCTCCAGGAAACCATCCTGATGCCTTGAAAGATGGGGCACCCTCTATCTCCCATCTTACCACACTGCGGCTGTTTCCTCAGAGTAGAAGCTTCTGGAGAACACAGACACTATCATCTTTGCTACTCCCAGCTGTAGGCTCAAGGCCATGCACACAGTAGATGCTCAATGAACATTTGCTGAGAGAATGAAAACAGGTGCTCTGGAAGTCATTAGATGAGATCCGCTTCACACAGCTTGTTTTCCTAAGTCCCAAACATTCACTTCTCTGTGATTGAGCATCTTTCCCTTTGGGGAGGAAGAAGCCAGGAAGTTCCAATTCATAGTTAAAGCTTAACACTTTAACAGGGTAGATCAGACCCTGTGGTTCAAAACCTAGACTCCTACGGAAATGCAGGCAGAGGGTAGGGGAAAGGAAGGGATCCCAGAGAAGTAGAGGCAATGGGAAGGCAGAGTGGCCTCTGAGCGCGGAGTCACTGCTCCAGGCAGCTGTCAGGATTAACGAGAGTACATTCTTCTTGTTTCCCAGGGCGCACATGCCTCGGACTCCCTCCACCTCAGCCTTGCTGGTAATCTGGAGCTAGACAGATCTTGGTTGTGGGCTGCTGCTGTTCATTGTTCTGCAGTAGCATGAGTTGCATGGTTTCTTCCCTCAATTCAGACCCACTTGGAACGTCCAAGGTGACCCTTGGTTAGGACAAGAGTGTTCACAGATGTAATCAGAATAGAGTCTGGGTATGAAATACTTACGGATTTGGAGTTGGCTCTTAATGTAATGTTCTGTATATATTTCTAGTATTTGATTAAAAAGGAAATGAAGGGCTGATGAGATAGATAATGAAGGGCTTGGCGGGTAAAGGCTCTTGCCCCAGCCTGATGACTTGAGTCCAATCCTCAGGACCCACATGGTGGGAGGAGAAAACCAACTCCCGCAAGTTGTCCTCTGACCTCGACATGTGCCCTGTGGCACATGCATTCATGAACACAATTAATCACGTAAAGGAAACATAAAAATAAAATTAAAAAGGAAAAATAAACATGAAAAAAATAAACTTATTTAAGAAAGTAGAGGACCCAAAGATATAGGGCAAGAGGGGGGGAAGAGGCGTGATGTGGGGTGATGTAGCCATAAGCCAAAGACCCCAAAGAGAGCAAGGAGCCGCCGGAAGCCAGGAGAATTGGGAACAATTCTTCTCTAAAGGCTTTAGAGGGAGAAGAGCATTGACACCTTACTTTGGGACGTCTCATCTTTGGAACTGTGAGAGAACCAATCCCTGTTGTCTAAAGGAACGTTTGTTATGAGGGCTCTAGGGAGTTAATAAGGACAGCAATTCTAGTACCATCTTCAGATGCCCGCGGCATCCTCAGGTATTACAAAAGCAGTTCAAATATTTCCAGAAGCCTCCTGGGTGGTAGAGGTCCCACCTACTCACCCACTTCAGACCAAGAGGGCCGGTGGATTAAAGGCTGGAGGAGAGTGAGGTGAGTGAGGTTTAAATTTCAGCCCCGCCCAGAATGGCTACGTGATGATCTGGGCAAGTTGCTTAACTTCTCTGATCCTTGGTGTCCTCATGAGTGAAACAGGGCACATGGAGGCACCTGTATCTCGCAGAATCATCAGTGCTGATGCAACAAGATGATGTACAGAATGTGTCCCTCACAGCAGCGAACACACAGCTAGCGTTGAACAAACAGTAATGATTGGTGTACGTGCGTTCATGAAGCAATAGCAATATTACCTAATGAGTAACAAATACACAAAGGGCTAACAATGGCGATTTCCACTATTATTATTTAAATCCAGCAAGCTGAGTCACTCAGTCCTGCAGTGACCTGTGCCGTGAGCGGCCTCCACACCCACCACCTTGGCAACGGCTCTTCCAGGTGGCGGTGATGCTGGCGTGTCCATGCTGGTTTCATGTTTTCTACATACTTTTCCTCACCCCATCCTATGGATCATAGAAGTCTTGTAAGATGCATAGAGTAGTCACTGATTTTATACAGGTGGAAACCAAGAGGCAAAACCATTGGGAAGTTTACCCAAGCTGAGACAGACAGCTAAGCCATGGTGGAACCCTGGCCTAATAAAACAATCTGCACCTGGGGCTGGGGAGAATGGTTCAGGGGGCTAAAGTACTTGCTGCACAAGCGTGAAGCTTTGAATTTAGATCCCAAACATCTGCATACGAAAGCTAGGGAAGGACACAAGGAGGTGCTGGTAATGTCAATGCTGGGGGCAGAGGCAGAGAGAGCGAAAGAATAGCTGAGGCTTGCTTGTCAGGCAGCCTACCCAAAAATCTGCAAGGTCTGGGCACACTGAGGGTAACAGCACATGGCACTTGCTGCCAGGAAGAAACAGGAGGATCATGAGTTCAAGGTCATCCTTGGCTATATATGTAATTCAAGGTCAATCTGGGCTACAGGAGACCCTACCTTCAACAAACAAACAAAATGAAAACAAAAGTAGAAAAAGATGATTGGAGGCTGATTTGAAGAACAAGGGGATGAAGCAGCAGTCCATGAATTATTGCAGCGATGGGATATGCGTGTGAGCGTCTCTACATTCCAGGACCTTCTTTAACACTAATGAACTTGCATGAGAGGTCGTCTGGGACTGAGAAGGGAGCAGAAAGGAGGAGACAGACTTGAAAGGAAACTGAATCAAAAAAAAAAAAAGGTCAAGGGATGAGCCATGTGGTCATTTAAGGAAAGAGTGTCCTTTGTCCTCACAAGGGAACCACCAGGGTAAAGTCCAGAGACAGGAACCTGCCTGGCCTGTTTGAGGGAACTGCTAGGGAACCCAGTGACCAGACAGAATTATCTAGGTAAGAACTGAGGCAGGAGAAGAAATAGCAGGGCAACTGAGAGGCAGGAGAAGAAATAGCAGGGCAACTGAGAGGGTGCACCCTCAGAAGGGACTCTGGATCCTACCCTGAGCCAGACAGGAAGTTACCCCAAGTTCTGGGCCAAGGAGGCATGACCCGTTTTATGTTTAACCCTAGCCTTTGCTGAGGAGTGGATACACTGCATGACATGAAGGAAGAAGAAAAGCCTTTCCTCTCGGCCTCCCTCCCTCACATTCCCCCCACTCCTCTCTCTCCCTTAGTCTTTTCTTTCCTTGCTTCTCACCTTCCTCCTTCTCCATCCTGTCCCTCCCTTCCTCCTCTCTTACAGCTTTATCAACACATCACAAGTGCACGGTGAGGGCAACAGCAGTCGGTTAGCTAAAAGATAATGGGGGTTGAGACTGCGGTGGCTGCCGCAAGAAGACGTTACAAAGAACCAGTGAAATCTGGTGAGAGAGATCAGACGTGGTGCTGAGGCAGGGGCATTCAAGGGCTGCTCTAGGATGACTCCCAGGTTTGCTAAACTGAGCTCATGGGAGGATGAAGTCATCGTCTGCTAAGATGAGACAGAATGTGCCAAGAGTGGGTTTGGAGGGAAAGGGGAAAAAAAAAAGATCACGCTTTAGTGGGAACATGTGAAGTTCGACACGCCTGTCACACAGCCAGGAGCAGATGTTAAGTATGCAAGGGGAGGCTGAGTGTGCAAGGCTGGAGTGGAGAAGAGAGCACATTCACCTTACGATTGTATTGATTTATAATTGATATACCGCAAACTTACATACTAAAAACTATATGGTGTCTGTCCTTGGGTTTCTATTGCTGTGAAGAGACACCATGACCACAGCAACTTTTATAAAAGAAGAAACATTTAATTGGGGTGGCTGGCTTGCAGTTTCAGAGGTTCAGTCCATTATTATTATGGCGGGGAGCGTGGCGGCGTGCAGGCAGACATGGTGCTGGAGAAGTAGCTGAGAGTCCTACATCTTGCAGGACTCAGACACTTGGCAGTATCTTGAACATAGGAAACCTCAAAGTCCGCCCCCACAGTGACACACTTAAACAAGGCCACACCTACTCCAACAAAGCCACACCTCCTAATAATGCCACTCCCTATGAGCTATGGGGGCCAATTACATTCAAACCACCACAGTGTCCAACTTGGTAAGTTCTAGTCTATTTATATCCATGGTGTATGTGCCTGTTCCTTGTGTGTTCCTCTCTATAGTCCTGACTCACTGTATACTTAGGTCCCAGGCAGCTACTGGTCTGTTTCTGTTGTTACAGACAGTATGCGTTTTCTAGAATTTCATAGGAGTCTACCCAGCATGAATCTCCTGTTGTCTGACTTCTCTCTCACTCACATTCTTTTTTTTTTTCCTTCCAAAACAGTTTCTCTGTGTAGCTCTGGCTCTCCTGGAAATCACTCTGTGGACCAGGCTGACCTTGAACTCAGAAATTCTTCTGCCTCTGCCTCTCAAGTGCTGGGATTAAAGGCATGCGCCACCACCACCGGACTTGAAAAGTTTTAAAGCTGTGTGAACATTCCTGTCTTTGGACTTGATGTCTTTAATGGACCTAGGTTCCTTCTTTTTGGGTGAGCATCTCAGGGTGGCATGTCTGGATCACATGGTAAAAAGTATTTTAGATCCTTAAGAAACTGAGGATTGGCTTTCCAAGGGGTTTTATCATTCTACATTTGGAGCAGCAGTGGGAATCTTCATTGACTGCTTGATCCTGTCAGGCTTTTGAAGTGCTGTGCACTCTACCAGTTTATTGGTAAGTTATAGCTTCCCTGCACATTCCCATAAAGAGGGAAATGCTGAACATCTACTGCTTTGTAGGGGGTCCGTACAGACACAGCTATGTCGTCCATGTGGCAGTTCGGTCAAGAACAGATTAAATCTATGATGAGGTCCCATAGGTAGCAATGAGCTGACTTACATTACTGTAGCCATCCCAACATCATAGTGCAATGCATTATTGGCATGTTTGTGATGCTTTGGTGTGCTGCCAATGCATAACAATATAGCAATACGATTGTGTATTATACATATTTAATAATGATTTAATTTAATAACTGTTATGTTGGTTTAAGTAAAAAGTAGACTTTTTTCATTGTTAGAGTATATTCTTTCCGCTCACATAAGGAACTTTAGTGAAAAGCAGCACTGCTATGCCAGCAGCAGCTTCGTGGGCTTTGTGTTTACCCTATCACTGGATTGCATCACTCTGGTGTTTGATTTAACATGGGGATGTTTTGCTCATGGCCATGGGTGAGGTAGGCTGAACTATGGGTATTTATAACCTTTAGCCCGGGAGTGCAGCAGGCCGCCTAAGTTTGTGTAAGTACACTCTATGGTGTTTTCCTAATGATGCAATAGCCCAACAACCCAGTTTCCAGTGTTTCTTTATTGCTAAGCAACAAAAGACAATGTTCATCTCTCTGTCTGTCTGTCTGTCTGTCAGTCTGTCTATCCATCCATCCATCTATCTATCTGTCTGTCTGCCTATCTATCTATGTATCTCTGTATCTATTTTTGAGACGGGTCTCAGGTAGCCTAGGCTAACCAATAACGTACTGTGTGTGCCTGAGGATGACCTTGAACTCCTGCTCCTCCTGTCCCCTTTACCAGTGCTGGGATTACACGTGTGTACCATGTATTTACATATTCTTTAAGCAGCGTTAGAAGTTGATGTTGATCACAAATGCAATCTAGGTACAAATATATACGGTATCTTTTCTCTCCCCTTCCCCCTTAAACAGAAAAAAAAATCAAAATGTCCTTCTTGGCCCTTTTGACCCTCTTATTGTTTTAAACAGACTGCAGTTCAGTCTTCTGAAACCCTTTGGACTGCAGTGTATCCACTAACAAATCTCAGGGAAGAATTCCTACTGATATTTCTGGTAGACTCCAGGTAGTGAGGAAGTGTTGTGTTGATGAACTATACTGGCTTTAAGATGACCGGGAAGGGGACTTCAGCAACCTGAAGGTCACTGGGAAACTATGCAGAGACAAACCCTGTCAACAAGGTATGGGTTCCTTCATTAAAGCTTTTGGAGAAGGCTACACATCACAGGGGACCCACTTATGGCTGTGGGTCAGGATGGCCTCTGTTAAAGTACCAATGGCAGAGCGCCTACCAGAGGCCTCCCTGCATCTCTCTGGCTTGGACCACACTATAGTCAATCATGCAAGAGAGACCTCCCCAAACTTCAATGCCAACTTCCAACTGCGGAGTTCTGGTTTTGACAGCTGCCACATTTGCTCTGGGTTTACTCCAGCTGGAGAATTTTGAAAACGTTTGAAGGTTTAAAAGAGAACACCACCTGTGGAATCCTTGGTAACATCCCTCCCACCGTCTCATCCATAATTCACCAGGGACAAGGCTTTCTCTGGAATGACTCTAGCTGCACTGTTTTCTAAGTCCTAACGGAAGAAGGTTCTTTCCTCCTTCCCTTCCCTCCTTCTTCCCTTTTATAGGGGCATCTTAGGGTCAGCACGCTACACTCCCAGCCAACATAAAGAATGAATTTCAATATTACTGTATCATGCCAATTTAGTGACATATTAATTGTATGAATTAAGGTTTATGTTTTCCAAACTAACCACACCTTGAAACTCACACTGCTTTACATGTATTTAATTGTTTAAAAGTGGTTTCCAATTACAAATCATAAAACTTAACATCTTAATCACCTTTAAGCGTATCAGAGAATGTTGTTGCTGTCGTCCTTCCAGGCTGCAACTTGTTGGGTCGCCATTATCTTGCTAACTACAAGCCATTAAAGTGTGCAAAAGGTCTTCACCACACATCACCCCAGGATACTAAAGACGCGCTTGTCTCAAACTCATAATTATTTTAAAACCAGACACAGTTTCTCTTTCTCTTCAAGTAATGAGAGACATTGCAAATATTACAAAAACTGCAGCTAGTGTGTATGAGGTTGCAGGCAGTGAACACGGACTATGCCACGGGCAGAGACTTCTAGCTTTCTGGGCCTGGAGTTTCTGGCTGGAAGGATAAATAGAATTATTCATTACAGGGTCCTCGCAAAGATTTGCATGAAATAGACTTAACATTGGCTCCAAGGACAGAGGAAGTGCTGAGCAAACTCGAGTTGTTGTTGTGACTACCAATTTAGGAGTGATTCTCAGAGAAATGAGGTAGATCGCGCTCAAACGTAAGGGTAGTCAGCAGCATTGCTCCACCTCCGTTGCACAAGGCGCAAGGAAGGGGCAGGACCACTGAAGCCCCGCCCCTATAAGCGGCGTTCAGTTGTCTGGGCAACGCACCGCCGGGTCGCTGCTAGAGTGACGCGGGACGTCTTGCTGAAGGCTCCCAGAGCACACTAGGCTGAGAAATGTCTGAGGAGGACTCCGATAACGCGGTCACCGACTCCCAGACGGAGGAGGATGGCGAGCTGCCTGTCATCCAACTGTGCGGGCTGGTGGAGGAGCTCAGGTATCGGCACCGCGGGCCTCTGAGGCCCCAGCTGCAGCCCGCAGACCACCCAGGCCTACGCCGAACCCCGCGGGAGCGCAGCCCACTACGTGAAAAAGGAACTTCTTTGCCTACCCTTGCTTCTTGCCTAATCCTGAGTTGACAAGCCTCTGATGGAGCCAGGGCAAGGTGGAGTGGCAAGGGAGTCAGGTAGCCTTGCAAAGACCAGAGAGGATTTGGTGACGGTAGAGCTTTGGCCTGGTGTGTCTCCCTGGTGCCGAGCTGCTGCTCCCCCGTCTGCATCAAGGGGCCTCCTAAGCCCCTTTCCAAAGTTTGTATGAAAAAAAATTAAATGGCAGCTGGGTAGACACGAAGCTATTGAAATGATCTGCGTGAGGCTTCGTGGGCTGAGTGAGGCTTTAAGCATAGAGGCTGTGAGGAAGCATTGGCCCAGCGCTCTGACTTTTCTACAGCCTGTTTTCTGCCTGTCGCAGCAAGTTAACTGGATACAAAGATTCCATGATGTAGCTGAGGTTCCTTGTACGATGTATTGATCTGAAACAGTATCCTATTTCTGGCAGCCTGAATAGGCGTTGCTTCCATCCATCTATAAATAGTTAACACCAGAACCTAGAGATTAGTACCAATAGCTACCATGTTGAGTGTCTGTCATGTGCCACAGCCTTATGTATGAAACAACAATCGTAGGAGGTACACACTCTCTAGTTTCCTTCCTTAAGATCCTGCAGCAGAGATTCAGATCCAGGGACCCGTGGACTGCTCCACTGAGATACAATCAATATGTGCTTAAAAGGCAAGGTGCCGGGCTGGAGAGATGGCTCGGTGGTTGAGAGCATTGCCTGCTCTTCCGGGGGTTCTGAGTTCAATTCCCGGCAACCGCGTGGTGGCTCACAACCATCTGTAATGAGGTCTGGTGTCCTCTTCTGGCCTGCAGACATACACACAGACAGGGTATTGTATACGTAATAAATAAATAAATAAATAAATAAACATTTAAAAAAGGCAAGGTGCCTTGATTTCCCTCTTTTTCTCATTAGGCTTCTGTACTAGTCTCAAATTCAGGAATTAGTTTAACAGCACACCTAGGCCTCAATGTCACTGTCTCTTTTGCATATATATTTGTGTATGTACATACAGATAGAATGAGAAAGTTCAGTCGCTCAGTGGTAGAGTCCTATTGGTTCGATCCCAGTATCTCTCTCTCTCTCTCTCTCTCTCTCTCTCTCTCTCTCTTACACACACACACACACACACACTAAAGTTGGGCATGGTGGCTCTCACCTTTAGTCCTAGCACCAGTGAGGCAGGTGGATTTCTGTGATTTCAAGGTCAGGCTGGTTTACATAACTCGTGTTCCAGGCTAGCCAGGACTCCACGATGATGCCCTGGATCTTAGCTTCCTTTCTATTGCTGGGACAAAACACTATGATCAAGACAACTCATAAAAGAAAGCATTTGATTTAGGGGCTCATGGCTCCAGAGGCTTAGAGTTCATGATGTTCATGGTAGGGAGCATGGCCGCAGGCAGGCAGGCATGGTGCTGAAGCAGTATCTGAAAGCCCATATCTGACCCACAAGCACAGGGCAGAGAGCATGCAGTAACTCGGAATGGCATGGACTTTTGAAACATCAAACAAAGCTCACCCCCAATGACACACCTCCTCCAGTAGGGTCACACCTCCCAATCCTTTCCAGACAGTGCCACCTGCTAGAGACTAATCATTCAAATACCTGAGCCCAAGGAGGGGGGACATTCTCGTTCAAACCACCATACATTGTCTCTAAACAAATCAACATAAAAGGCAAGTCTCATATATGAGAAGTAGTACCTTGTATCTAAGTTCTATCTTGGCGTATACAAGCTAAGTAGATATGCCATCTCTTGTTGGAAACCCACAATTCAAAGACTTCTTCGTTTATGATAACCATCCAATGGAATCTCGAACCTGTTGGGTGATGCCAGTAAAAGAGCAGAGAAACAAAAGCCACCATCTGAAGATGGAAGGGGGGGAGTCTAGATAGCTTCAAGAAAGTTGTTTATTCAGGAGTACTTTTACAAGCGAGTTAGATTATATCTGAAGAGGGATCAGCAATAACAGTCACCAATAGGACACCAGCACTCTGAATTTTGTGGCTTGTTAGACACAATAACCAAGAGATCCAATACTCTGACAGCAGTGCATGGCCAGAAGCTGTCCACAGGCCATTGCGCTCCTTGCCCTTACGTTTTAATAAAGGTGCTATTATTATACCCATTATAGGCGAAGAAAGGAAGACCCCAAGAAGCTGCATGTCTTACAGAAGGCCGTGTGTGACCAGTAATGTACTAAATACTGATTATTTTGGGGTGCTATTCATAGCATTTACTTAGGTACCCTGTATCTTACAGCTATGGAAACTCTGCTCTCAAAACAGAAACAGAGATGTTTGAGAAATATTACTCTAAACTGGAACCCAGGGACCACCGGATGCCACGGTTATCAGAAATTAAATTCTCAGCAGCAGAATTTTCACAGGTACACAATGAAAGTTGAAAAGTCATCTCATCCTGTTTGCCTCTGTAAATGCAAATAGTGTTGGTGTATCTGCCTTTGGAGTGCCTTCTTGGGTCAGGGGGTCAAGGGACTTTCTCCCTGCCCTACTCGGATTATTCCTTCCCTTGCAGTTTCCTTTCAAGTGAGGGAACCCCATCCACTTGGTAGCTGACTCTTCCGGAATACCTTAGTTTATCCGGAAGAATTCCTTGAAGGCTGGTATGATAGGCAAGCACTCTACCCCCCAAACTGCTACGTTCCTGGTCCTTGGGGTTTTGTTTGAGACCTGGTCTTACTATGCAGCCTAGGCTGACCTAAAACCCTGTGGCTTTCCTTTCTTGGCCTCTCAGGTGCTGGGATTATAGGTTTGTGCTACCATACCAGATTTATCTCAAAGGGCCAATCGATGGAAGGTTATGTTTTGAGGATGAAAGAAAAAAAAAAACTTACTGTGAGATTCACACCTTACCTGAACCATTTTCTATGATCTATGACTTTAAGGGCCTAGAGGATTCATTATTCTTGTCTGTTTTGCTAAATACAGTGCCTAGATGGATTACTCTTCTGTGTTCATGCAGAAGCCCCGAACTCTAGGTCTTCCCTGGCCACTAGCTGAGGTGTTTCTGAAATTCCTTTCCTGGGGAGATGTGAACCGTAACTATCCTATCCTCCTAAGGTTCCAACACAAACCACAGTATGAATCTACCACAGTTTGCCCCGGGGAGCCAGTGAGTCCAGCGGGCTTATTTACCGAGCATGGGGGACCCCAAAGAAGCTGCACTGCCAAGTCTTCACCCAGTATGCTCTCTGTAGCTGCAGAGGTGGAGCCCCTGCTCTGTCCTCCCCAGTCTAGGTACTCTTGCCTCTTCTGGAGACCTCATGCAATTAAGGCAGAATGCCTGGAAGTGGCTGGGAGGAGAGGCCAGAAACTCGGGTGAGGGTCCAGCGACCCTCTCTGTTCCTTCTGTGAGGGACTATCAACCGTCCACAGGCGTGATTGTGAAGGACTCTCCAAAGCACATACAGCTGTTCTCTTGGATACGGCAACAGTTTGGTTAGTTCGTTACAATATTGGTCCACAGCATTTCTACCTTCGAGATATTTCTGATATATTTCAACTCTTTGTCAACCATAAGCCTTGTGATAGTTAGTGCAGGGCCTTAGGATGACTCAGAAAAATGTCATTTCAGGCCTAATGTCCAACATCCTTTCACCATGTCTTCTCCCTGCCTCCCCGCCTCCATCCAGAGCTTCTTGTAGGTCTCAGAGCTCCTTCTCATGACTCCCTAGTTCCTCTCTGACCCCGACTTGGTTTTGCTTGGGTTACAGTTCCGGAGCAGGCGTAAATCCAAGGCCCGCGCAGGTCTGGATCGTACATCAGGCCTCTCTGTAGACCAGAAGCTTGAACTTGTACAGAAGGAGCTGGAGGACACAAGAGAGGAAATACGGCACATGCGGGCCAATGCAGAGCGGGACCTGCAGCACCATGAGGTACTCCCTCCTCCCTGGGCTGCTCCTCTTCACCTGGGGGGTGTTCATGTCTTGCTGGTCCTTGAGAAGAAACCCAAGGAGAGTGAGACACATGAGGACTGAAGAACTAACCTCTACAGAACTTACCAGTAGGTGTGTGTGTGTGTGTGTGTGTGTGTGTGTACAACAGTCTTTAAACTTGTTTCAATATAAAATATTGAAAATGTTCCAGCATAGAGAACTATCATCACCAGCGACACCCAGCTATGACACTCATTGGCAAAAGACCACCCCCGTTTCTTTTTCCTCACTGGGATGCTAGCAAGTGAACTCTAGGTGTATTGTCTACTGTAAGTATTTTATCATCTGTCTCTAAAATATGGTTCTTTTTCAAAGGCATAGCCACGGGCTGGAGAGATGGTTCAGTGGTTAAGAGCTTTGTTTCTTTTGGAGAAGACCAGGATTCAATTAAATTCCCAGCACCACATGGTGGCTCATAACCATCTGTAATTCCAGTCCCTGGAGATCTGATGCCCTCTTCTGATCTTTGAGGGAACCAGACACATGTGTGGTCTACATACATACATGCAAGCAAAGCACTCACATACATAAAAATAATAAAATAAATAAAACTTTTTTTTAAAAAAACCCATAACCACAATGACGACTATTGAGACCCTCAAGTTTTTGCAATAATTCTTTAATAATACGAGGAGTTTAAGATTTAAGTGAGTGAATGGTGTACAAATGCCCAAGTCAGCCTTCATATACCGCATGCATAGTCATGGACACTACTTCTGGACTCCAACACAGCCTCCCCATTAAACCCGATAAAATCAGCCCTCCAGTGAAGAAATAATCCTGTTAATTTGGTTTCCCAAGTTATTAGCTTGCCTTTAGCACAGGACTTGGCAGGGCCTTGCTTGAGGCCAGGCCAGGAGGAGCAGCACAGATGAGGTGAAAGTCAAGGAAGTGTGTTGGCACGAGCTTGGCAGATTCTCATATTAAGGAGCCCTGTTTGGGAATCAGGTCGAGTAGGGTAATGAGGTCTGAGAACTGGGCAGGGGGGTTTATCAGACCTTCTGTGTCTTAGAAAGCCGGATCCCCCTGGGGATAACTGAGCAGGAAAGCAACATGCTAAAAGCAGCATGTAGAGGACCTGATGCTCCTACATGGGAAGGCTAGAGTTTGGGATATCACCAAAGACGCTGTTTCCTGTTAGCAAACCAGGAAAGACTGGAACAGAATGATTTCCTGTGTGACCTTTGTCATGTTACCCTTTAAAAGTAGGTGTGTATATGCTTCGATGTTCAAAGAAGACCATATTTGTTACAGAATATTTTACTTTTTTAAGATTTATTTATTCTTATTTTTTAAGTGTGAATGATTGCCTGTGTGTACTTCTGTGCATTTCATGCATATGTGGTGCCCCTGGGGGCCAGAAGAGAGTGTCAGGTCCTCTGGAACTAGATTTACAGAGAACTGTAAGCCAACATGTGAGTGCTGGGAATATACCAAGGATTCCCTGAAGGAGCAGTCCGTGCTCTTAACTGCTCTCCCACCTCTCCAGCCCCATTATAGATCATCTTAAAATGTGCTATGTTTTAGTGTTCTATATCTTACATGCTGGTTTTAGCATGTTGTTTTCCTGCTCAGTTATCCCCAGTGCTGCCATCTTAGCAGAAGTAACTACTCTCTCTTGGATTTATCTCCTAGAGTTCAGATACATTCCTGTATACATATGAATTTCCTTTTAAGAGGTATTAAATTCTCTCATGAAGTATACCTTTTGCTTAACACTGTCTTTCTATGTCATTATCAATTTCTTCCTTATCTACAGACATGCTCCAAGTTGTCCTGTGGATTCCCAAAACCTCGGATAATGGCAAACCATATACTGTATTTTCCCCTACATACATATAATAATAAAGTTTAACTTATACACTGGGCATAGTACAAGATTAACAATAACTAATATAGAATAGGACAACTTTAACAATAAGCTTTAATAAAATGCCAGCATCAGTTCTTTTGCGTTTTGGGGGCCTTTATTAAGTAAAATAAGGGTTGCTTGAACACAAACACTGGAATCTGCCTTCTCCCCACAGTCAATGGGTAATCCCAGTGACTGACTGCTAGTTGACTGACATGAGTGTAGCGTATAGAACAGGATGCCCTGGAGAAAAGATGACTTTGCGCCCCAGGTGTCACAGGATGATGCACAAATTAAACCTGAATTAGTTATTTCTTAAACTTTCCATTTAATATCTTCAAACGGCTCTTCTGCAGACCCCGAGCATGCAGATAAAGAAGGACTTCTGTGCATATGTATTTCTTTGTAGCATCTTTTCCTCAGGCTACGCATGCATGTAAGAGCACTTTATCACTCCCCTCACTAATTCACCATCTCTCTGGATTTACCTGGGACTCGTGCTTTGCATTGTACCAGCTGGAGTTTTGGTGGTATTTGTTATTTTGAGGCAGAGTCTCACTTTGTAGCCCAGGCTAGCCTCAAACTCACAGCAGTCCTCTTGCCTCATCCCCTCAGCTGCTTGGATTACAAGTGTGCACCGCCACACCCAGGTTTTCCATATCTTTTATATGGCTTGACCTTTAGTGGATAATACTCCCCAGTATGGGAATTAGTGACAGAGATAATTGGTCTTGTTTTCGTCGGCTTGCCAGATTTTGTGGGTGCTTCAACTTCCAAGGCATCTTTTAAAATAATAGTTGTCATAGAATCGGCTTCGTACTTAAAGAAACCTTTCTAAGCCTGAGAAGAAACACCCGCCCTGAGACAGAGGCAGTGGAGACTTAGGTATCCTTAGAGGATGTGCTGTTGGGAGTTTTTGGAAACCCTTCTCTCTTGGCTGACCCTTCCAGGCTATCATCGAGGAAGCTGAAATTCGATGGATTGAACTTCAGAGAGCAGTGCATGATTTTGAAAAAGATATTCTGAAAACCATATCCAAGAAGAAAGGGAGCATTCTGGCCACTGAGAAAGTGATGAAGTACATCGAGGATATGAACCGCCGGAGGGTGAGCCACTTGCAGAGCTTAGAATTAAAGAATCTATTCTTTTTGTTGTTGTTTGTTTATTTGTTTTTTGAAACAGGATTTCTTTAAGTAATGGCCCTGGCTATCCTGGAAGTCACTTTTTAGGCCAGACTGGCCTCGAACGCCCAAGTACTGAGATTAAAGACTGTGCACACCTTTAATCCTGTACTCAGGAGACAGAAGGAGGTTGATCTCTGTGAGTTCGAGGCCAGCCTGGTCTACATAGCGAGCTCCAGGACAGCTAGGACTATGTAGACAGACCCTACTTAAAACTAATAAACAAACAAAACACCAGAAAGAAATCAATTCTTATGGCAGTGACACAGACATAGCCCACATGCTGCAGCCTCTGTCTTAGTCATCACTGCTGTCATTATCCGGCTTCCCTGACAAGACAGCAATGTCTGTGTGGTCAATAAACCACTCTAGAGACAGTTTCAGGGACCATCGTCTACTTAATCCCATGTGACCTATAGGAAGCTTAAGGACCGTGACTGGTTAGCATATTCCCTCGGATTGGATAGCGAGCACTCTAAACATCAGGGAGGGTCTCTACGCCAAAGAAGACTCCTCTGCGGGCCAGCTACCAGCTGCCCACTCTGTTTCAGGATTTGGGGAGTTCTGGCTTCAGGAGCATGGTGAGCCATTCTTCATATTTAGGAGAGCAGTGTGCCAGGTAGGCCCCCAGGTTGTGCTTGCATTTTCTCCTACACTCCACCGTAACACTTCCCACATATATAAAATACTTTTTCATATCCAAGTGTGTGTGTGTGCCTAAATTTTAAAAAATTTATGTGTACGGGGTTTCTTTTTGTTTGTTTTGCCTAGATATCTTTATGTGATCCATGTGTATGGCCTGCTGCTTGTGTAGGCAAAAAGAGGGCATCAGATCTCCTGAAACTGGAATTATAAACGGTTGTGAGTCTCCTCATGGGTGTTGGGAATCAAACCCAGGTCCTCTAGAGGAGCAGCCAGCAGTCTTAAGTACAGAGCTGCCTCTTCAACCTCTTACCCCTAAAGCGTGCATTTTACATAAAGCAAACCCTAAAGGAAACAACAACCGACTGGGCAGGATGAGTATTCATGTTTCCTCTTCCTTGTTATCTGTTTCACGATGTGCGTGTTTCCTTGGGAAAGGTGTGAGCTAGTCGGGTTGCTGCCCAGGCTGAGACAGGTCCCCCTGCAGCGCTTTTCATCTCCTTCCTGTGAGAGGAAGGGGAACTGGCCGAGGAGAGAATGCTTTCAATTGCAGAGAGCTGGTAGCGTGTTAAGCTTTGGACCCTGGGGTCAGTTGAGGGTCCTTAATCCTAACACACTATGAATGATAAAACTGCAGCCTACCATATAAACAAACATCAAAGAATCCCGAGATTATTTTACCAGTCCCCTGCGGTAGCGCCATACCCAAATAATGACAATTGCAGAGGCACTGTGACACTGGCACGGGACCAACCCAGTTTCCACTACATCTTGGCATCTCAGCACTGTTTGGGCAGAGTCAAGAGGGCTGAGAAGAAATTACCGAAGGCTAGGGCTCACGGTCTGGTTTGTAGGCCCAGATCTATTATTCAAAGCAACGGGGGTAAAGACGAGTAGTTGACTAAAATGTTTTCTTTCTTTCTTTCTTTCTTTCTTTTACCTTCCTTCCTTCCTTCCTTTCTTTTTTTAGGATAATATGAAGGATAAATTATGTTTGAAAAATGTTTCTCTCAAAGTTCAGAAGAAAAAGATGCTTTTACAACTGAGACAGGTATGTGTTTTTTCTTTCTTTTTTTAAAAGGTAGCCTGAGTATTAGTCCCCCTCAGCAGCTCTCCCGCCCCTGACAGAGACTCCTGAGCTAGTCTCTGGGATCTTCGAACAGCTTACTTTACACAGTAGAAGAACTTCACAGTTGATTTAGAGGTCTAAGGAAGGGGAGATGTTCTAGCTTCGTTTCTGAAATAAAGAAAAAGAAATTTAGGGTAGAAAGGATTTTTTTTTCAGCTTATAATTCCAGGTCACAGGCCATCATTGTGGGGAAGTGGCAGGGACTTCCAACAGCTCATCACATCCACAGCCACAGTCGAGAGCAGAGGAAGATGAAGAACTACATGCTTGTTGGCTTACTTGTGCTCAGCTGGATTTCTGCGCTCTTAATACAGTTCAGGACCCCTGCCTTGGGGATGGTGCTACCCACAGTGGGCTGGCTCTTCCCATGTCAATTGGCCTAAGTAAGCCTCCCCCACGGGCCAGCCCAATGTAGACAGACCCTTGCTGAGACACTCTTCCCACGTGATACTAGATGGTGTTCATTGGACTTTAAAGCGAACCCACGCAGTAGATGATCTTGGCTTACATGGCTGCACCCAACACCCCTTCCCTCCTCTTGAGAGTAAGGAAAGAGGGTGAAAGGAAATAGAATGAGCAGGGGTCATGACCAAGGAGTGCAGGCAACGTCTAGAAGCTGGGAAGAACAAGGAGATGCTCTTACCAAGAGCCTCCAGAAGGAATGCAGCACTAATAGCGTTATGATTTTATCCCCAAACCTAGTCAGACCTTCAGCCCCCAGAATGGGGAAGTAATATACCTGTATGGTTTTAAGCCACTAGGTTTGTAGCAATTTGTGGCAGCAGCCAGGAGAAACCAATATAGCTAGTGGGCAGGCAAATTGGAGGCCTTCTGTAGAGAAATGAGACATGTGGCTCTTTGAGGCATGTGGCTGGGTGGCATCATTTCACTGAGCAGGGGTGAGTGTTTCAACAGATGACGTCAAGATCTCCCGGTTAAAGGACAGGAGGGCTACTGTGCCACCCAGGTTCTGGATCTTGGTCTGTGACTTCATCCTTTCATTGCCCAGTGTTTTTACCATTATATCAAATATGGGCACTGATGACATATGCATCAGAGGTAGCCATGGGTAGTGACGTGGGACTGGGCAGGACAGTGTTCATGTCAGGCAACTATTGCTTGGCTGACTCAGGATCCAGAAAGACCTCGACAGACTGGAGCAACCCTAATGAGACTAAGGAGAAATGCAAGACTTCTAAAATATCTGCGCTGGCACAGGCTTAGATGCAGACTCTGTGACCATCAGCAGGGGCGCAGGCTGTCCCAGAAACATGAACTAGAGCAAGGAGGGACTGGGGCAGCACTGCCGACGTGAACTCCACAGTTGAAAGAAGCCCTGTTTGGCCATGGCAAGAGGAGGGAGATTGGCTATCTGTGCTCAGGGCTGCCGTGGAAAGGCAGAGCCAGTGAGGCTAGAAGAAGGATGGCTGTCCAGGGGCTGCCCACAGGTAGTGAGCTCCTGGTCTCCAGGGCTTCGGGTTCAGGCACCATGATGGGAAGCTTGGAGTGAGAGTATATGGATGACCTTTAACCTGTGTGCCATTGCTGCACAAAGACGACAGAGATGTGAGGTCTATCCCTAAGAGCACAGGCTAATGGAGCACCCTAATGTCCTGCCGGGGTGGGGTGAACACAGCTCTGTAGAAAGGGAACAGAGGTACGAGGGCCTAGAATTGTGCTGTCAGAGGCTCAGTGAGGAGCGGGTTTGCCCTGGGTGCAGAAAACAGGCTATGCAGTGTTGATGGGTGAATGGTATCTGGATTTAAGGAAACTGACCCCACAAACAAGAGGGCATGGGCCTGGACAGAAAGTGGGGGCACAGTTTAGAGAGGGACCCCATATACACACGCCTACAAAAATGTTCACTCAAACAAGAAGAAGTTATGGGCAGCCATTTGTGGGTTTCCAGGTTTAGAAGTTGAATTTATTTATTTGCTTTTGAGACAAAGTCTTGCCACATAAACTTACTATGGCTTCACTCTTCCTCAGTCTCCCAAGTGTTGGGATTGCAGGGTTATGACACCAAGCCCAGATTAAAAATCACTTCCAAATGACCTGCTTTTTAGTTTGCCTTCATAGCATTGTCAAAGTCTCCCAGGCCTGGCCCCAGGGTGCCTGTGTGCTGTGTCCTTCCCTTTGGTACTAAACTGTTACATCGCCATCTTTGGCTTTTCTGTGATATGTAGGTCCCTTGAGTCTGGAGGCATTGTGTTAACCTAATAACCAGCCCTGGTGCCTACTGCCATGTCAATGCCCAGGATGTTTTAGCGGACGGTGGCAGGTCTCCGAAATCCCACCAGACTGCAGGACAGGAGCTTAAGCTAAGGGTCACTCCTGACCTTGCCTCTGTTCTTTGGGAATTCCAGAAGGAAGAAGTGGGCGAAGCCCTGCACGACGTCGACTTTCAGCAGCTGAAAATCGAGAATGCTCAGTTTTTAGAGACGATTGAAGCAAGGAATCAGGAACTGATCCAGCTGAAGCTGGCCTCTGGGAACACCCTGCAGGTCCTCAACATCTACAAAGTAAGGCCCACCCCAGGGCCAGGCACCCTGCCAGGCTACCCTCATCCACCTGCCCCACCACAGGGAGGTCCCTGTGCACACAAGTGGTTTGCCGAGACTATAGGCATTTCCGGCTGTCCCCTGACTTCTCTTGATTTGGCAACACCAGGTCTCATAAAATCCCCAGAATGCTCTCACAGTCCTAACTGTCCACTAGTCCCACCTGGGTGCCTTTTCCTTTTGAAAACATATGTCTATGCTCTGGTCCCGCCCTGACTGATTGAATTAGGGGGTGAGGGCCATGGATTTGGCTTTGTTTTGAATTCCCTGGGCGATTTTTATGTGCAGTGTTTGAAAGTGAACCACATGCAGGCCCCGTTTAATTGAGGGATGCAGTCTGCACTTCCCTTAAAACAGTCTCAGCCATAAATCAGAAAACTACTAAATTATTCATCATCTGAACGCAACACTTTGGGGAGAGAGAAGAGGCACTATTAATAATTAAGCAGGGGCTGTGGGTATGAATAGGGCCTATCCCCAGCAGGCCATGCCATCTGGTCACCCAGTGAGTGATGGAGTATTGCAGTGGCCAGCGAGATGAGCGAGTATGTCTCATTCCCATCCTGCGAGCTAAGAATGGCTTTCGCAGAGGAGCACGTGCAGGATAGCACTGAATGATGGAGAATACTGTCAAACCAGCTCTGGAGAACTGAGGTGTCTTCTAGAAAGTCCAAATGTGTGTGTGTGTGTGTAAAACGATGTGATCATTATATATCATATATATAGAATAATACTTATGTATCACATCCTATTATTTTCATTGTGCATGTGTGTGTTTGTGGGCAAGTATGCCGTGGCATACATGTGGAGATCAGAGGACAGCATACAAGAGTCAGCTCTTGCCTACCATGTGGATTGCAGGGATCAAACCCAGCTTGTCAGGCACGGTGGCAACCAGATCTCCTGCAGAGCCACCTCACCAGCCCTATGCAAAAGTATCACACCCAGTTAAGCTTTTATGTCACCAGTAAAGCATGTGTAGGGCTCTGCAGGCTTTTCTCTTGTTGGCAGAAGAGACTATATAGTGTGCAAATGTTGCCTCTGGCGCTGCGAAGCTGAACATATACTATCTGGTCCTTCACAGAAAGGGTTTCCTGGCTCTCGGCCTTGCCCAGGACAGTGGTGGCTGTAGCCTAGGTAGCTCGCATGTGAGCTTCATTTGGCCCACAACGTGATTAGCAATTTGAATCTGTTCAAATTCCTGACTATTGCCAGGCGTGATAACATGTGGGTGGGGTAGGGAGGGCAGCTTGGGCGTTGGGAGACCTTGCCTCCAAACAAAAAAAACCTCCCAAGAATCCTCCACCAAAAGAAAAAGCAAAGTGAATTTGAATGTATTAGACAGATTTACATTTGCTGAACATTTTTCTTTACAAATCACAAAAACCTAAAGCAAAGCTGCTGAGTTTTGTTAAGCACCAAGTCATAGATAAGAACCAGGGGGCCCGCCAGGCCAGTGTGGGTCCTGCTCGACCTCCTTCATCCTGCACAGAGCCTGCAGAGCGGCTGAGCCAGCTTCCTGACGCTCACGTGGGACTGTCCACATTTAGCTTGTGCCATCTGAACAATTACTTCAAGCTGAGACCAGTCCGGGTGAATTCTGATGGCTGCTCACCCTGGGCCTCGACCTTATCCCCTGGAGACGGTTCAGTGGCACAGGGCCTGCCTCAGCTTGTGGGATTTGGGCAGTGGAGCTGCAGTTTCCATGGTGAAACTGTCAGGTTGCAGAACCTGGGCTCCACGGGCTGGGTCCAAGGTCACAGTGTAGACTGCTGGCCAATGGGAGCCGCAGCACAGCGGGCCAGTCAGAGCACTGCCTGGGAGCCTGTCGTAAGTGTGAGCAAAGGTGGAGCTGAAAAGATGCACGGTGGAGCCTGAGGGTGGGCCCACGTAAGGAACTGTGGGAGAAGCTACCTCGCTTCTGTTGGCTTCTCCCATATCCCAGTTCTCAGCTCTTGTAGGGGAAATGGAGGCAGAACAATGGTCACTTGGGAAGTCTGCCTCCACTGGGACTGGATGGTGACGATGTGTCATCTGGTCTAGGTCCATCTGCCAGAGGCAAGGTCCACATCTCACCTCTGGATGAGTTTTGTGTGGTCTGGGCAGTGTGCCCAGCAATAGAAAACAAGGCCTGCCCAGAGCAGGTGCCCGGTGAACAGTGCTGACTGGCAGCAGTTTGGATGTGGTTTTGGTGGTCATGGGAGGGTGAAAGAAGGAGCCATTTGGCACACATCTCAAGCAACCAAGCATGAGACCTTGTTGAAAACCATTCGGATTAACTCCCCATTATTGGCAAAAGTAACATTGCCATGCGTGCCAGGTGCAGGACCAATCGCTCAGGACACAGCTCTGATACCATATAGGTAGACATGCCTTTTTCTGTGATTTTCCTAAGTGAGCCGGAGTGTGAAGGGTGCTGGTGTTTTCTCTAACCATGCCCTCAGGCCTGGCTGGTGGGTCTGCTGCTTGACTGACTTAAGTGCCCTGGTGCCCTGAGGAGGACAGAATTCTAAGACGTTCCCAGCCCCGTGCACAGGAGCACACCCCTTGTAATGCAAACCCAGACTTGGAACGGATGGCTCAGGGCATGAAGTCATTTCTGTGATGTCCTTATGTGGCCCAGGGGACACTAAGGTGAGGTGTCCAGGAGCCCTGGTTCATTTCAGGAACCACCAAAAGCAGATTTTCTTTGCAAAAAGAAGCCCCAGATGTGGAGCATAGGAAGTTTGAGGGCCGGAATTTCTCCATCACTACTTTGAAGATAGAAGAGGCTACATGGAAGGAATCTTAGTGGCCTCTAGGATTGAATGAACTACTGATAGCCAGGAAAAAAAAAAAGCCAGTGCTGCGACTTCAAAGAAATAACCAACAACCATTGGACTTAAGAGAGGTCCTCGAGACCCAGACACAAGCCAAGGACCTGGCCAGCTCCTAGGTTTCAGTCTGATGGGCCCATGGGCAGAGAAGGCACTGCATTGTGCCCAAAACGCCCCTGGGTAAACATAGAAGGAGTGGTTGTTGGTTTCAGAATCTGAAGTGTTTTGCTACCCTGGAAATCTGGGTCTGTCTTTTCTGTAGTGACCTCAAGTGGCCGACATTGCCACTGAGTGTCACTCAGGTGACTTGCATCCCCTGGCCCAGCAGAGCACAGCCCGTTCCCTCCCCCATCCATCCAACAATATGATCTCCTCTCCCAGCCCCTTTGGGACCCTCCTTCCCCTGACATTTTCCTTGCCCTCTCTTCCTTCTTCACAGAACTAAGTGTGATTTTATCTGTCAGTTATCTGTCCTCATTGCTATTGCAGGACACCCCCACCCCAACACATCCTACTGTATGTCGATTGGCACACTCTACTGTGTGCCCATTGGCACAGCTGCAGTCTTGGAATTCTTCTTGCTGTGATTTTCGGCCTCCCTACCTCTCTTGGCATTGGTTGAGAATGAGCTTCCCAGAGGCAAGGCCTAGAATGTTTCTCTAACTCACCAGTGCTTGGGGTTGGGTGGGTTGGTTCTTGGGTGTGCCTACCCCTCATCCAGGCAGAGCACATTCCAGAATTTTTGGAGACTTCCCAGCAGGGTAGGGCTCAGGGAGAGCTTTTGGAGACTTCCCGGTAGGATAGGAGAAGGCTTAGGGAGAAGGCTCCAGAGGAGGTCAATCCAAACATCAGGAGCCTGGGGGGAACTGAAGGGCAATAATGCTGTGGGCATCCGTTAGGCAGTAACTGTAGAATTCTCTGACACCAGCAGGCCCAGCTCCTTTAGGCAGGGGTGTGTAGTGGAGCTCAGAGGCTGAGGGATCACACCACATCCATTTCAATCCTGGCTCTTTTAGTTTTAAGTGGGTTTAGACACATCTCTTGCGGGGGTTCCTCTCTCTGCACCCTCATGAGGTAGTCACGGCAGCTGCTGAGTGAGCTGTACCTGTCAGACACAATGCTCTGCTCCCTGCTAGGATGTCCCCTTACAGCCTAGCAAGGAGACCATATCAGTGTAAGGGAAGTTTGGAACCAGTGGGGCAAGAGCTGAGTCCTGTTGTTGGATCACTCTGCATCTCCAACAGATCCAGCCGGCTCTGAGACATCAGATCTGGACACGTTTGGGAAGGGTGGTCCCCAGCTGATAGGAATCTATGTCGGTGGAATGATGGCCTCGCTTTGTTCCCGTCTCCGAGGGCTCCTCTTAGCGCCTGCCATTTTGGTGTGTTTCAGAACAAGCTTCACCGG
This sequence comes from Microtus oregoni, assembly GCF_018167655.1. NCBI lineage: Eukaryota > Metazoa > Chordata > Mammalia > Rodentia > Cricetidae > Microtus > Microtus oregoni. The sequence goes on along the minus strand of NW_024543063.1, from coordinate 56,105,779 downwards.
GCAATGGAGATATACAACAGTCTGGACAAGGAGATCTTGCAGAGAAACGAGCTGCTTGGAAAAATTGAAAAAGAAACCATACAGGCAGAGGAGGTAGGAGGGCACAGCGTGCTGTTTCTGATGTTTGCCTTCTTCTGTCCACAAAGGTCACTGTCCTTCGATCCTTGGTTAATCCAGACCACAAAAATCAAAACAGCTCTGAGCCATGATAGCAGTCACTGGATTTATAGCTCAGTGATGTTATATTTACCGCTGGGTGAGGTTCCAGGGTCTGCTCACAAGGAAAACAGTCCACAGCACATGGCCTTATAAAATACACAAGGTGGGGGCTGGAGAGATGGCTCAGGGGTTAAGAGCATTGACCAGAGGATCCAGGTTCGGTTCCCAGCACCCGCATGGCAGCTCACAACTGTCTGTAATTCCAGTGCTAGGGGACTGGACTAGGTTGCCATTGAAACATAAAGTCCTCTCTTTGGAGTCCTGGCATTCATGATGTAGTCCAGTTTAGTTTTCTCATTAACTTCTGTTTTTCAGTGCTGGGGATGGAACCGTGTTATACAAGGGTTACACCCATAGCCTGTCTTAACTTCTTTTCTTTTGCTGTGATAAAACACGACGACCAAGGCATCTTACAAAAGAAAACATTTAATTTAGGGCTTGTGATTTCAGAGAGCTAAGAGTCTGTGATGGTGGAGCAAAGGCACAGTGGCAGGAACAGCTGGAGTCTCTCCTCCAATAGGGCCACACCTCCTAATCTTTTCCAAACAGCGGCACCGACTGGAGACCAGGTATTCTACTATATGAGCCTATGGGGCCATTCTTAGTCAAACCGTCACATGGCCCTTTGTTTACCTTTATTTTATTTTATTTTTGAAACAGGGTCTCACTGTGTAGCTCTGGTTGGCCCGTAATTCCTTATGTAGACCAGCTGGCCTCAAATTCACAGATGTGCCTGCCTCTGTGTCCTGAGTTCTGGGTTTAGAGATGTGTTACTATCATGCCTCATTCCTTTGTTAGCTTGGTTTTTTTTTTTTTTTTGACACAGGGTTTCTCCGTGCAGTACCGCCTGTCCTGGAACTCATTCTGTAGAACAGGCTGAACTCGAACTCAGAGATCCACCTGCCTCTGCCTCCTGAGTTCTTGGATTGAAGGCGTGTGACACCGTTGCCCCACCTCTCTCTCTCTTTAGATGCCACGAAGTAGGTGGCCGTGCCTTAACCGTATGCATGTTGTTAGGCCCAAGGGCCTCTTCCATCGTTGTCAGTGGGAGTGCTAACCTTCCCTCCTTTCATACAACACATCTCTTTTTGTTTTTAATAGTACACTGAGTCCAATTTGTGCTGACTAACATGCCCCTAGGTGTAGGCTCATCCACTGGAGTGTGGTGAACCTACCATGAGCTACACTGCTTCTCACTTCCCCAGAAGCTATCAGCAATAAACAGCTTCTTGTTAGGGTTGGAGGCTCAGGAGCCCCCTGCCTCCAGGCTCGAGCAATGACTGCTTCACTTTCTGTAGGCTTTGTGCAGGCAACCACAGGTCCTGGGAATTCATGTGTGCGGTGCCCTAGCGTGTCCAGCAGTCCTTGTTCAGTCCTGGCCTTCCTAACCTCTGACTCCTCAATCTTTCCTCCCCTCTTCCACGGTGGTCCCTGAGCCTTGGGTGTGGAGGGGCGTAGAGGTTCCATCTGTGGTTGAGCATTCCACTAACGCTTATTTTCGTACTTTATATCCAGGTTTCCTAGGTGGCTTCCAAGGATCGGATTCAAGTCTTCAGACTTGCATGGAAAACCCTTTTGCCCACTAAGTCACCACACTGGCCTTCTATACGTTCTCACATCACACTGGCCTTTCTGTATGTTCTCACATCACACTGGCCTTCTATACGTTCTCACATCACACTGGCCTTCTATACGTTCTCACATCACACTGGCCTTCTATACGTTCTCACATCACACTGGCCTTCTATACGTTCTCACACCACACTGGCCTTCTATACGTTCTCACCTCACACTGGCCTTCTATACGTTCTCACATCACATTGGCCTTCTATACGTTCTCACATCACACTGGCCTTCTATACGTTCTCACACCACACTGGCCTTCTATACGTTCTCACATCACACTGGCCCGTCTATACGTTCTCACCTCACACTGGCCCGTCTATACGTTCTCACCTCACACTGGCCCGTCTATACGTTCTCACATCACACTGGCCTTCTATACGTTCTCACATCACACTGGCCTTCTATACGTTCTCACATCACACTGGCCTTCTATACGTTCTCACATCACACTGGCCTTCTATACGTTCTCACCTCACACTGGCCCGTCTATACGTTCTCACATCACACTGGCCTTCTATACGTTCTCACATCACACTGGCCCTTCTATACGTTCTCACATCACACTGGCCCTTCTATACGTTCTCACATCACACTGGCCCTTCTATATGTTCTCACATCACACTGGCCCTTCTGTATGTTCTCACATCACACTGGCCTTCTATATGTTCTCACATCACACTGGCCCTTCTATACGTTCTCACATCACACTGGCCTTCTATACGTTCTCACATCACACTGGCCTTCTATACGTTCTCACATCACACTGGCCCTTCTATACGTTCTCGCCATCACACTGGCCTTCTATACGTTCTCACATCACACTGGCCCTTCTATACGTTCTCACATCACACTGGCCTTCTATACGTTCTCACATCACACTGGCCTTCTATACGTTCTCACATCACACTGGCCCTTCTATACGTTCTCACATCACACTGGCCCTTCTATACGTTCTCACATCACACTGGCCCTTCTATACGTTCTCACATCACACTGGCCCTTCTATACGTTCTCGCCATCACACTGGCCCTTCTATACGTTCTCGCCATCACACTGGCCTTCTATACGTTCTCACATCACACTGGCCTTCTATACGTTCTCACATCACACTGGCCCTTCTATACGTTCTCACATCACACTGGCCCTTCTATACGTTCTCGCCATCACACTGGCCTTCTATACGTTCTCACATCACACTGGCCTTCTATACGTTCTCACATCACACTGGCCTTCTATACGTTCTCACATCACACTGGCCCTTCTATATGTTCTCACATCACACTGGCCATTCTATACGTTCTCACATCACACTGGCCATTCTATACGTTCTCACATCACACTGGCCTTCTATACGTTCTCACATCACACTGGCCTTCTATACATTCTCACATCACACTGGCCCTTCTGTACGTTCTCACATCACACCGGTCCTTCTATACGTTCTCACATCACACTGGCCCTTCTATATGTTTAATCTTCTGTAGCCCAGGGTGCCCTTGAACTCACAGAGATCCATCTGCCTCTGTCTCCTGAGTGCTGGGATTCAAGGTGTGCATCACCACTGCCTTGCCTCTGTGACTAACTAGTGTGGCTAGCTCCACACTCTGATCTTCAGGCAAGCTTTATTTGTTAAAACACAAACAAAAATCTCACCACATATTTTACTGACTTAAATCTGTTTGCAAAGAGATTTTGAGGGTCTGGAGAGATTGCTCCGTGGTCTAGGTCAGTGACTGCTCTTCCAGAGGTCCTGAGTTCAATTCCCAGCACTCACAAGGTGACTCACAACTGTCTGTGATGGCATCAGGTGCCTCCTTCTCGTGTACATGCAGACAAGGACCCATATGTATAAAATATGTATATAAACCTTCTTTTAAAAAAAAGATTGGGGGACAGACAGAATCTTGCTATGTAGCTTCAAGGAGGCTTCAAGCTCCTCATCCCCCCACGTTAGCCTGTAAGTGCTGAGACTGGAAGGGCTGCATAGCCACACCCAGCTCTCCATTAAGTGTCTATGATTTACTTTGGATAATTGAATTGCCGCTCTGAATCTGTGCATTTAGTCCACCATCTGGACTCCTCCAGGGACAGTTCATGTTGCCTGGTTTTCTTTCCTTTTTTTCCCTTCTGTGTGGGTCGAATTCTCCTGTTTCTTTGCCCATCTCATAGTTTTCAGAAAACTGTGCATTTTAGGTACTACAGCAGCTCCTGTCATGGTGCTGTTGTTGTCTAGTGATTTGGCTGGACGAGTCAATAGATTCTGCTTCCCCTATTGCTCTGTTGCCAGCGGGCACAGCCTTGCCAGTCTGACAAGCAGACTGCTTGGTTGCTATTGGTCTTTCGTCTTCCTGCTAAAACCTCCTCTGCTGGTGTCCCACCCAGCTGCTAGCCCCTGTTAGCTACTGCCCAGTCTCTCTATTGCTTTCAGCAATACTGCAAGGTACTGTCTTACATACTGATCCAATCTCATGGCAGGCCTCTTTCCAGCAAGGTATTGTCAGTTTTTGAGGCTTGCTCTAGACACAGGAAGGCTCTTCTTGGTTTGTTTGTCTAGTTCTGTTAAACATCTGCCTGGTCAACTGTTTTGTTTGTTGCCACTTGTATTATTGAATCTGGCTAGTTTTATATCTACTTGATGCAAAGCTGGAGTCATTTTGGAAGGGACCTCCATTGAGAAAATGTCTCTACCATATTGGCCTATGGGTGTCACTAGGCGGTGGTGCATTTTCTTGATGTATTATTGATGCAGAAGTTTCCAACTCACCCTGGGCAGTGACACCCCTGGGCTGGTGGTCCTGGGTACTATAAGAAAGCAGGCTTGGAAGCTCAGTGGTCAAGAGAAAGCACTGCTCTTGTAGAAGACCTGAGTTTGGTTCCTGGTATCCACATCCAGCCGCTCACAACTGCCTGTAACTTCAGCTGCAGAGAGTCAATGCCTCTGAGGATATTGTGTGCATATGCACATACCCATACCCATATACATATAACAATAAAATCTAAAAAATACATGGAGGGAGGGAGAAGGAAAGGAAGAAAGATAGAAAGAAGGAAGGAAAAAGCAAGGAAAAAAGGAAGGAAGATTAGAAACAACCGAGTAAGTTGTTTCTTCTTAAATTCCTGCCCTGACTTTCTAGGATGACAGATTAAAAACTAAAATGAATCAGGTGGTGGTGGTGCATGCCTTTAATCCCAGTACTTGAGAGGCAGAGGCAGGTAAATCTCTGAGTTCGAGGCCAGCCTGGTCTACAGAGTGAGTTCTAGGACAGGCACCAAGGCTACACAAAGAAACTCTGACTTGAAAAACCACAAAAAAAAAAAAGAAAGAAAGAAAGAAAAAGAAAAAAAGTAGAAGAAAGCTGGAAGCTTAAATAAACCCTTTCTTCCCCTTGTTGCTTTTGGTCATGATGTTTATTACAGCAACAGAAGCCAACTGAAGAGCTCCTCTAGCATGGCTAACCCAAAGATCTCCATTGTTTCCTACAAAGTCCTCAGCCATGAGCCCATCATACTCTCCCCGAAATAAAGTCAGTCCCTTAGGCCGCCGACCAGTAGATACATGGACATAGAAATGGGAACAGCAGACCACCTTTCGTGTAGTGGCATCCCTGATGTACACGTGGGGTGTTCTGGGGTCACCGTGGTCCTTGGTCTTCACAGCATGACCTCGCAGCTATAATACATTCTGATGCTTCGTTATCCTCCTCCTCCTCTTGCAAGACACTTTCACTATGTAGCCTAGGCTATTCTTAAATGCTCAATTCTTCTGCCTCAGCCTGCTGAGTTTTGGGGCTCCAGGTGAAACTCAGATATGATGAGAGAATCTTGAGTATTCTCATTACCCTTAAGAGAAAGCAAGTGTGCTGTGCTTCTGGGCACAGCCTTCGGTGCGACCACAACAGCCTGCCTGTGGGAATCGGGTTGGATTACCACTTTCTTTTTTCCTTTTTCTTTATTGTTTTTGTTTTGGTCCTTTGTTTTGTTTTGCAAGACAGGATTTATCTGTTTCACAGGGCTGACTGTCTTGGAACTCACTTTATAGGCCAGACTGGCTTCAAAGTCTCAGAGATCCACCTGCCTCTGCTTCCCAAATGCTGGGATTAAAGGCGTGCGCCACCACCAACCATCTTAGATTATCACCTTCATAAAACATGTTAATAGTAATTTTTTTATTAGTTTGTGTCACAGTAAATCAAAACAGTGCTTCTAAAATTGGCAACTGGAAACCATTGAGCTTGTTAGAGTTCAGACTGACAAGATGGGTCTGGGGTTGCCCAGCTCTGTGTTTCCCACCAGTTCCCAGTGCGAGACACAGAAGGAGCCCAGAGGCTCCTCAGCAAGGAGGCGATCTATGACATGATAGCGTCTCAGCTGGACGTACCAAGGAGTAGCTCTCCTCCCCCAGTTGTGAGGGTCATTATGTACTTTGTAAAATGGCCTCAAAATGTATGTTCCCAAGGATGAATTCAAATTCCAAATCCTCCCAGGTCTACCTCCCAAGTGCTAGGATTATATATGTACTTAATGCCACTGAACTGTGTGCTTAAAATGGCTAAAATAGAAAGTTTTATTATGTATATTTTACACTGCAGGAAGATAGGAAATGAGCTGAGACTGGTGAAATCAAAGTGTTTAGAGCTATATAATCTCACGCATGAAACACCTTAAGAAATCTAAACAAGAGAAAGCATAGTCCTTAATAAAGGAGAGAAACGAAATAGAAAAGGAAAAGAAAGGGATGAAAAGCACAGTCTCTGGTATTTCTGAACTGGATGAAAACATCCTGATCTGCTAAGAAAAACCCAGATTCTTGAGAGGGCCCCACGCTCTGTGACCGTCACTATCAGTTTTGGACAGGTCAGGGAACCCTGATTGCTCTTCGAGCAGATGAGGGAGGGGGACTTCATCGGGGGAGGGGGAGGGAAATGGGAAGCGGTTGTGGGGACGAGGCAGAAATCCTTAATAAATAAATAAATTAAAAAAAAAAAAGAAATTGAAGCTCCCAGAACTTCATGGACTAATGGGGTCCTGCCCAACAGGACAGAGCCAAAGCCCATACCTTGAACATTAAGTTACGGAAGCAGCTGGCAGAGTTCCGGGCTCCCCAGGTGATGGCGTACGTCAAGGAGAAGATCTTGAATGGGGACCTGGAGAAGACCATCAAGATGTGGGAGAGGAAGGTGGAGATCGCAGAGGTGAGTCTGCTGTCCCCAGGCAGGATTGAGTCACTGACCTGGCCTTGACGACAGGATCACCAAGTATCTCAAACCACCAACATCTTCCTTCAGGATTTATCAGGCTGAGGCTATAGGGATGTTGGACGTGTTGTGTGAGTGTGCATGAGAAATCTCGGCAGTTGTCTCAGCTGTTCAAAGTGAATGGGGGCATCCCTCCCCCAGCTAAGCTCCCACTTGTGATGGTTAAGAACAACGTCCTTTAGGGTCTGGGAGAGAGAGATTCTTGTTACCCAAGTGTGTTTAGTCACTTGCTTCTGCGATGAATTCTAGAATCTTATGGGTATTTAGTAACTGCTTCTTCTTACATGGAGAAGGAGTTTTTAAGCAAAGGAGAAGCCGCACACTTGGTGGCAGTCCCTTTAGTCCCACACTTGGAGGCAGAGGCAGGCAGATCTGTGTTTGAGGCCAGGTCTCCGCAGTGAGTACGTAGTTCTACAATGTACTCAAAACTACAGAGTGAGGTCCTGTTTTAGAGAGAGAGGAGAGGAGAAGAAAAATGGCTTTCAGATCACAAGTCCATGCATTTACATAGTTGCTATGGGCCTCTATGAGCTGATGTGCGTGTAGATCTCATGGTGGTCTGCACATTCAGGGTAGAGATTAAAACCCGTGGGAGCTGCTGAGGAAACTGGGATCTTCCTACATCTAGACCCCAGTTCCATTTCCCTCGTGTGGTCATTGGTGACAGGGAGGACACGAGGGCCCTAGCTCAGCATACAGCATACCTGAAAGTGAGCAGAGACTCCAACAGGGGCCTGCACCATCTCGCTTTGGGCAAAAATACACTCTTTAAAACAATATTTTGGTTTTTTTTTTTTTTGCTGCTGCTGCTTTTTTTTGTTTTTATTCTCTCCTCTCTCTCTCTCTCTCTCTCTCTCTCTCTCTCTCTCTCTCTCTGAGACAGTGTACCATGTATCCCAGTCTATTCTCCCCTAATTCAGCCTAATATGTAGCTGAGGATAACCTTGAACTTTGATTTTGATCCCCTCTCCCACCTCTATTCCAATGTGTGGCGGGTGCTGTGGATTAGACGCAGGGCTTTGAGCATGCTGGGGGTGCCCTATAGCAACTGAGCTACATCCCCGGCCCTAGAAAGGTCTTTTGGGTCTCCATTGCTCTGTGATGATGTCTGCCTGCAGGGTGCACCATGGGACCTTGGCCCCTCACAGGGTCATCTGCATGGCCAGCAGTTTGTAGATGGTGGTGGCCTACAGCACAGGCACACACACCCCGTTTTTCCCAAGTAACCTTCTCCCATCTCCCCTTTTCTGTTTTGTAGATGTCTTTAAAGGGGTACCGAAAAGCCTGGAACAAAATGAAAACACCGGATGAGCAGCTTCAGACGATCCGGCCCCCAGGGAAATAGCCAGGAGCAGCCCATAGCTTGCAGACCCAGAAGTGACCTATTAAAGTACTCTAGTGTTTTCCAGTAGTGGGGTTCTCTCACTGTTCCCTGTGCCCAAATAGTGTTTATCCGTCCCCCTCCCCTGTCACTACCAAGCCACATCTAAATGGTCACCAGCAGGGCCACATCTACCCGTGGGAACATCTTCCCAGCCTGGCCCCTGGAGCCATAACACTGAAAGAACCACAGGGCACTCTAACAGTTTGATACTTGTTAGCCCACGTTTAGTTCACAAGCGTAAACGAAGTGACCTTCCCACGTATGGGAGTGGGACAGAAGAGGGAGAGCCAGCCCAGTGATGCTGTGGGGCCTGACTGTGGTCGCCCAAGTGGCACCTATCAAAAGCGGACCCCAGAACAGTACCGTAGACGCCTAGCCCCATGCACTCCGAGCTTCTTGTCTGTGGGGAGGTTAGCTGCTAGCTAGACACCGCTGCCCAAGAAAACAAGCACGAGGGACATCAAGATCCTTTCTTGGGGCCAATACAGCCTGCTCTGGCCAGCTACAACCCCTTCTTCCTCCGCCTCCCCCCCATAGTAGTCGTAGTACATGGGTTGAATAGCCACTTTTGCAGGCCAGCCTGATTCCTGAAGACCGTTTGCCCTGAAGTTCTGCCCATTGTCTGTTGACTTGTTGTACGCAGTGGACAATTTTGGTCTTTGGGAGTGGGTTTGGGGCCGTTCAGTATGGCCGTGTACAGAATACGCATTCTTTGTCAGGGCAATATTTGATTCGTCAAAAAGGAACTCAGGGGGCAACTTCTCCCAGGACTGGAGCGAGGACAGGGAAGGGCCAGCCTTCCTCGCCTGGGCCATGATCCAGTCACTGTAGTCTTCCACACTGGTATACAGAAACAGGCCAGGGCACGAGTCGCCTCCATGGGTCATGATTCCTTTGAGGACCCAGAGATTCAGCTTCTTCACTTGGCACATCACAGGGCTTCCTGGTTCCCCCTGCAATAAAGGACAGGGGGCTTAGGTTTGAGAAAACCTTCTTTTTCTGTAGACGCCAGAGGTCTGTTTTAGAAGGGAGTACAGACTTGCTACCACAACTGCTTTTTTTTAATGCAGAGCTGGGGATCAAATCCCTGAAGCCAGGGCTTTATTCAAGACAACCACCCACCAGCTGAGCTACCTCCCCAGTCCAATTTTTCTTTGCATTATGCAAATTATTTGTGGCCTTGACACCCAGATTGCCTGTAACGTCCTGGCTCGTTTTTCACCGTCTTGGTTTTTGCTAGCACTCTGATCTGGGGCTGTTCTGGGTCTACAGCTTCCTAACCCACGTCCCAGCCACTAGTTCCTCCTGCTCACCAGCCCTGCCCATCCTGCTGCCTTTCCTTTTTCCTGAGTTGTCCCCTGGGTCTCAGGCGTTCTGCTGCACACACCTTAACTCACGCAAGGTCCGAGAAGGCAGAGGCTTAGCACTCTGGGCTGGATTTGGAACCAGCGCAGGTGACCTGATCCCTTAGCGCCTGTGACACACGCGGCGCTGGAGCTGGGCACGCAGCCTGCGCTCAGTCAAGTATTAGCTATGGCCGTCCCGAGGGCTTATAAAGGCACTAACTTTTCTGTATGGAGTTGAGGGAATGCAGAAAGTCCCAAGATTCATTCCACACCAGGCTCCCCCTTTTCAAGCGCCAAACCTCCACCCATACCTTGTGGTCCATCTGGGTCCGAGATAGGGGAGGACTATTCACCCTCCTTGATTGTATGGCCCCCCTCAACTGGAAAAGCCAGGCAAGCTGGCCAACGATACATTGCTCTTGCTGTTTGGACTGAGCGAGTAGTGAGCAGTGTGGCAAGTGATAACAGCGAACCGTTTGCACAAATTCAAGGATGAGAAGCAGAGAGGCAAGGGTTGACCTTATCAGCCCCTTCTCATCTGCAGCCTCGGGAATGGCCTGCCTGGCGTGTCCCCTCCCTGGATACCTCCCCTTGCTCAGAGGGACGTGTCGGTAGAGCAGAGGTGAGGGTGAAGGGTGGGAGGAAGGGGTGACTGAAAGCATGGCAGAGCTGAGGCATGTGCTTTCTGCAAAGACACTGTCATGCCTGGGTGGTGAGAAGGCGAACGCAGGTTCCTGGGCAACGCAATGTGTGTGCTACTCTGTGCTGCTCGCCGCAGGGAAAGGGCAGCACAGCAGCCCTGTGTCTTCTTTTCTTTTCTTTTTCTGTAGTCTGCTGTCACCTCACTCGGCCAGTCGGCAGAGGGTTGAAATGTTGTTTAGAGTTCTGGCTGGTCACTTGGGCTTGCTGAACGGCCGTTGTCCATGACACACTCAGGCTGCTTGGGGTATAGTGAAGAAGGGTATAGTCTTCCCCCTTTCCCGGGTCCCACCCCAAGCTGATCATCCTTGTGCTCGAGGAGGAAAATGGATGGGATTTAGGACACACAGTTTGATGTTTCTGACGCAGTTGTGGGTACAGATGACCCCATCAAATGGTTTTGCTACTAACCTCAGGCACAGAATAAGCTCGGGTTTTTTTTTTCTTTTGTCCCTGCCCCCACTTCTTCCCCACCTGACAAAGCTGTGATTTCTGGTCTCTGAAGTAAATGGATAAGAGGCTACCAACCCAGGGCCTTCGAGGCAGCTCTGTCTTACCTCCTGGTGTCAGGGGCAGCTACTACACTGAGGGGCCCCTTTCACCGAGTGGTCCTCTCCCTTGACATCTCACAGAACCTCTAAGGGTTGTAAAAACTAAAAGGGGAAAAGTAAGGAGCAGCTCTGCTGGGCCCGAGGGACCCGTTAGTCCGATTCTGCCTGAGAAGTGCGGTGTTCAGGATCCAGACACCAGAGCCCATTTCCACGAGAGGCAGCTTTCCAAACACTGAAGTCACCAATAGATATTTCGTGAGCAGAATTCAGTTCAAAAGCTAAGGGTTAGTGGCTCAGGATGGCTCGGGATACAGTACACGCTGAACCAGAGTGAGGGCGAGAAAACTTGGATACTGAGAGTCACGTGGGCTCAGGAGGCTGGCGGAGACACACAGCAGACTAGCGGTATCAAGTGACCACACTGTAGGGTTTAAGTACTTTCTGCCAACTGTTATTCCTACCAGAGACATGAACCTGCGGCACTGGCCCTACTGTTCATTCCCCATTCTGTAAGGAAGAGCTCCCAAGACCCCTTGGTGCAACCAATGATCAATGATTACTTTCAAGAGCTGGCTTCTACTGTGTCTTCTTACCAGGCAAACTTTGTATTCCTTATTTGCGTGACTGGCACATTCTGTATTCTGGTCTCTTTGTAAAGGACACAGGTCAATGTCTTCCACGGAGATTCTCCTCAGGATACTCATTGTCATGTGATTTCCTGTCTGGACCATGCAACAGAGAGCCCAAGAATTACTAACAAGAAGGCAGTCCTGAGTCAACCCACCAGCAACTCGCATATCCAACCAGGAACCAACAGAAAATGTCCCTATACATCCCTTTTACCCATAGAAATCAGAACTTGTGTCTGAGTTTTTACTGGAAACTATCTTTGCTTTGAATTGAAATCTGTAAGCAGGCAGAGAACAATTCACCCCTCCTTCACACTTAAAGAATATACATTTTCGCCGGGAGGTGGTGGTACACACCTTTAATCCCAGCACTCGGGAGGCAGAGGCAGGTGGATCTCTGTGAGTTCGAGGCCAGCCTGGTCTACAAGAGCTAGTTCCAAGACAGGCTCCAAAGCTACAGAGAAACTCTGTCTCAAAAAAACCAAAATAATAATAATAATAGTAATAATAATAATAATAATAATAATAATAATAATACATTCTCTTGTTTCATTCTTGTCCAAGAATGGCAGGAAATGGGTGGCTTAGGTAAGAATGTGCTCAGCTGTAGTCCCCTTACTCCTCCCAGTGCTTGTTAGGCAGCATGCTGCCTGTATACTTCCTGGGTATAGAACTAAAAAAAAAAAATGGCCCGTGGAATATGGTACAAGAAAAGACCCCAAAAAGGCAACCACTGAGAATCAACTATAAAACCTCAAGCATTCTGAATGATTAGGATAGGCCCCAGAGAAATTCCTCTGAGTCCCTCCTCACTCCCAGCACACACACAGCCTCCTCTAGGAGAAAGAATGCATTAACTGCAGATGTGGGGTTCCATCCTGCCACCCAGCAGTTTCTCAAGGTTGGTGGTTTCTGTAGTTTTTTGTCCAGGAAGCAGATGGCCTGGACCATGTCATCGAAATGTATGGCAGATTCTGTCCTCAGGAGGGCTATGTCATTGCTCCTGGAGCTGTTAATGAAGTTCTCATGGGGGATGATGATGCTGACTGAGTACTCTGTGTGATCAACCTTTCTGGGGTCCATGTTGGCTATACCGACAACAGCAACGACCTTCTTCCTAGAGAGACAGACAGCAAAGGGCCTTTGAGAAGTCGAGGCAGCGATGAAGCTTCACACTTCCCTCATTTCTCATTTTTTATGTTTTTCGTTTTCAACCTGGCATTCTCATCCAACTCAATCCATGGGTATTTTGTCTTTGTTTTTAACGTGTGTGTGTGTGTGTGCATGCGTGAACACACATGTGTATGTGTGTGTGAATGTGTCCCACTTGTGCCTGCCAGAGTCAGAATGTATTGGATTCCTTAGAGTTGGAGTTAGTAATGGTTGTGAGCTCCTCAATGGTGCTGGGAACTGAACTTGGACTCTCTGGAACAGCAAGAAGCGCTCTAACTGCTGAGCCATCTCTCCAGCCTCCAATTCAGTTTTTACTCAAACCTTTGAACTCAGTCTCCAGGGAATCTCTTCTGAATTTCTAGATTTGTGTTCTCCCTTGTCAGCCCAATCTCTTGGGGGATTCTTCTGTTCTGATAACCATTTATCTTACCATGCAAAGATCATCTGTTCACATGTTCTTGGGTGGCTTTTCTGTATGAATAGTTTTTTGTTGTTGTTGTTGTTTTTTAACATAGCTCAGTGATTAAGAGTACTACCTGCTCTTTCAAAGGTTCTGAGTTCAATTCCCAACAACCACATGGCCGCTCACAACTGTCTGTAATGAGAGCTAGTGCCCTCTTGAGGAAGAGACCAGGTCAGTCATCCTCATCAACCTAGACCATGGAACTCAGTACGAACAAGTTCAACAGAACCGCCATATACGGACTTCCCATACATGCTTCAGAATTGGCAGGGCATGTATTTCATTCATTCATTTCATTTCAATACAAAATATGTACTCATGACTCTCACTCACTGTCTCAGCACTTAACATCATTTTGTTGTTGTTGTTGTTTTGGTTTGTTTTTGTTTTTCAAGATGGGGTTTCCCGTGTAACAGTCCTGGCTGTCCTGGAACTCACTTTGTATACCTGGCTGGTCTCAGATTCACAAAGATCTGCATGCCTCTGCCTCCCGAGTGCTAGGATTAAAAGTTGCCACCACCACTGCCCAGTCTCTTGGTGCAGCGTCTGGCCTCACATACTCTGTGAGTGCGTTTGGGGAGGACATGGCTTTACAGAGGCGGGATTAGGTTGGGTGTTCTCTACCTCTTCCCTTGGGACTCACCCAAGAAACGATACGAATGCACGGCAGATGCATACACCCTAAAACCATAAAGAGGACTCAGCACTCTGCCATCTGAGCAAGGGCTGGCACGCCCAGCAAAAGACAACCGGGGGTGGCAGGTGACACCTGCTGCTGCTGAGCTCAGCAGCAGCCCAGTGAGAAGGCTCTCAGCAGAAAGGCAGATAAGAAAGCAAGTCCTCTTTCAGCAGGAGGAGAATGGAAAACAATGAAAGACTTAGAAAGTGGGCCAGGAACAGTGACCAATGAGACAGAAGTCAGCCGAGTTGTCTTACGTGTCTGCTTTCATTTTCTTCTGTATGTGTGCAGAGTGTGCATGTGTGTGCACGTGCGTGTGCACATGTGCGGAGGCCTGAAGTTGATGCTGGGAAGCATCCTCAACTGGTCCTTCACTTTCTTCATCGAGGCGTGGGCTCAAGCCCAGAGCCCACACACAGTCTCCCTAAGCGAGAAGAGTTAGGTCAGGCCCAGCTGTGTGGAGCTGGTGAGGGAACAATCTGCACTTCGCCTCAGGAGCGTACAGACCCTGCTTCATCTTACTCTCCCCGCGCCCCCCCCCCCAGGCTGTTGTCAGTCCTGGCACTGATGAAACCCAGCTGGAGCCAGGATGCAGGGGTAAATGCGGCTATCACCCTCACCAGAGCGGGGAGAGGAGAGAGTGGATCGCTGGTCACAGATGGGAGGATCCGCAGAGCTGGACATCCAGTCCAACGAAGATGAACTCTTTCTAAGGTTGAGCAAACACTTCATTGTCTAAGCCATGAAAGTCATGAAAATGAACGAGGGTAATGGCAGAAGCTGGGATCGCAGGGGTGAGCCGGGCATCTCCCGGGTAGATAAGCATTCTTAGCCATACTGCTTAAAATTGGAATCACCTCAGATGTATTTAATACCAGGGTGGTGGTGGGAGGGGCAGAATGATGCCTACAGAGTCTTCCATGGACAAGAAATGTGAGTCATAAATAGGACAAGAATTGGGAGTGAGGGGGTTCTACAGAAATATCTTGCCATGATCTCAAAAAATGGGACCACAGTTGGTAGTAAGGCCTTTATTTTCGTATTTGGAGAGGTACCTAAGGCCTGATCCAGTAGGACCAGTGTCCCCTTCCCTTAAAAAAAAACTTTTCTTTTTTTCATATGTATTGTATATGTGGTGTGTGTGTGTGTGTGTGTGTGTGTGTGTGTGTAGGACTGAGGTTGATGTCAGGAATCTTCCACGTCTCTCTTCTGTCTTACTCTCACACAGAGAAAAGTAGCCATGTGAACACACACCTAGAAGGCTTCTGCCCATACATCCAGAAGGCAGCAAACCTGCTGACCCTCTAACCTTGGACTCTCTGGGCTAAATCTTCTAGTTTATGGTATTGTGTTATGGAAACCTACGCTGACTAGGGGAGAGAGAATTCCATGTTAGTAGATATAAGAATCAATATAGAAAGATATATGGACATCTACAAACACATTATGCATTTAAAAAAATCCAAGATGATGATGGCAGGCCATGGCACAAGGGGAAGAATCTAGTGACTGAGGGGATGGTTTCCCTACCTGACTTTGTTTCTTTGTGGATATTCAACAATATACATGGATTTCTACTTAAAAATGTAAATTCTGGCTCTTATAGAGACAGTGTTGAGACACACTCTTAACGGTGTTTAACACACCATTGTAGGCTTTCCCACAATACAGTCTCTTACAAAACTAGGCTGTCTTGAACTCCTGGCCGCAGGATTGTTTCCTTTTAAACCAAGAAAGTTGGGAAAGCACCAAAATCTGCATGTGGTATTGTGCCCTGTCAGACTCTGGGGTGTTCGTGCTGTAAGACCTGAAGTCCCTATGAGCGAGTCTAAAATAAAGCACGCCAACAGAGCTTATGGTGGCTCCATGTATACTGAGTATGTCCATGGAAGATCAGGCACACTCCCTCCCTCATTGAGGAGCAGAAGGTTGTTGTGAAACTGTTGAAGGCCAAGCACAGAGTCAGAAAGTGAAATAACTGTGGAGTTTTTTTAAATAATAAAAGTCAAGGCTCTGTACACACACACACACACACACACACACACACACACACAAATCCTGGCCAGTGGGAGGGTCAAGGGTGGACCATGAACAACAGAAGGTAATGAGAGCAGACTGAGCAAAATACAATGATACACATGCTTGAAAACACTGTCATAAAGTAGATGTCTATGGTACTCTGGTATCAGGAATGGGTTACATCTTACTGAGTCCACTGGCCAAAGGGTTCCCATGGAATCTCCCTGATGTCACAGACTATTTGCCAAGGCTGTCAGTTGCTCTCTCTCCACAATGGTAAAACCCTGTTGCTGAAATCATCATGTCATTGATCACAGAGAAGTTGATGTGGTGCCTGACTAGAAGCTTCAATTCTACTGACTAGTGTTCATGGCTTTGGAAGGCACTCTGCAGACTCCGGAGGGAAAAGGTAACCATCAGTATCAGCCAGTTATAAACCCTGACCTACAACAGCAACCTGCCTACAAAATATAATGCTGCAATAGTGGCACAGATATCATGGGAGTAACCAACCACTTTGGGGGTTGCTGAATTTAAGGCCCATTCCATGAGCTATAACCCATGCCATACAAAGTGGCCAAGAACCTGAGACTAGATAAGTCATGGGCCTAGGAGGAAACCTAATATAACTATTCTGCTAAAGGAACATAGCAATAAAATGACTCCTGATGGCATATTCATAGATCTGTGTCTTGATCAACACATCAGAGAAGTTTTTTCTTGTAGTAGGTGGGAGTTAAGACAGAGACCCACAACTGGACAATGTGCAGAGAATAAGAGACTTAGGAACACTCACTCCCAAATGGGATGTGTTCATTAACCCCCTCCTCTCAAGGCTCAGGGATCTATGAGGGAGAGGAGACAGAAACATTCAATAGTATGCAAACTTGTGCAACCACTCTGGAAAGCAGTGTTTCGGTTTCTCAGGAAATTTGGGATCAACCTACCCCTGGATCCAGCAATACCACTCTTGGGAATATACCCAAGAGAGGCCCTATCATACAACAAAAGTATATGCTCAACTATGTTCATGGCAGCATTGTTTGTAATAGCCAGAACCTGGAAACAACCTAGATGCCCTTCAACGGAAGAATGGATGAAGAAAGTATGGAATATATACATATTAGAGTATTACTCAGCAGTAAAAAACAAGGACTTCTTGAATTTTGCATACAAATGGATAGAAATAGAAAACACTATCCTGAGTGAGGTAAGCCAGACCCAAAAAGAGGAACATGGGATGTACTCACTCATATTTGGTTTCTAGCCATAAATAAAGGACATTGAGCCTATAATTCATGTTCCTAGAGAAGCTAAATAAGGTGAATCCAAAGACAAACACATAGGCATCCTCAGGAATATTAACCTTCATCAGGCAATGAAAGGAGACAGAGACAGAGACCCACACGGGAGCACCGGACAGAAATCTCAAGGTCCAAATCAGGAGCAGAAGGAGACGGAGCACGAGCAAGGAACTCAGGACCACGAGGGGTGCACCCACACACTAAGACAATGGGGATGTTCTATTGGGATCTCACCAAGGCCAGCTGGCCTAGGTCTGAAAAAGCATGGGATAAATCCGGACTAGCTGAACATAGCGGACAATGAGGAATACTGAGAATTCAAGAACAATTGCAGTGGGTTTTTGATCCTACTGCACGTACTGGCTTTGTGGGAGCCTAGGCAGTTTGAATGCTCACCTTACGAGACCTGGATAGAGGTGGGCAGTCCTTGGGCTTCCCACAGGTCAGGGAACCCTGATTGCTCTTCGAGCAGATGAGGGGGGGGGACTTGATCGGGGGAGGGGGAGGGAAATGGGAAGCGGTTGTGGGGACGAGGCAGAAATCCTTAATAAATAAATAAATTAAAAAAAAAGAAAGATTCAATAGTGATATTTTATATATGTTTTAATAAATAAAGCTTACCTAAAGATCAAAAGGGCAACGTTAAGCCACTAGAGATCAGGGAGAGGTGACACGCACCTTTAATCCCAGGATTTGGGAGACAGAGGCAGAAGGATCTCTGTGAATTCAGGGCCACCTGGGCTACACAAGATCAATGTAGAAACAAATCTAGGTGGTAGTGGCCTACACCTTTAATCCCAGTAGTAGAGGAAACATAAAATGAGAGGAAAGAGGCTTAGTTTGCTTAGTCTGTGGTAGCTCATCCTTGATAGAAGAAAGACTTCTCTAGTGGCTTGGATGCTTTGCTTTTCTGGTTTTTGAGTTGAACCCCAACTTCTGTCTCTGGGTTTTCATTATTTGTACTACAAGATTGTAAGAGTCAGAGATAATGGACGACTCCAAGGAACCAATGTCTTCCAGATACAACAGGACAGGAGCACATACGAAGTCACAGAGACCGTGACATCACACACTTGTGCAGGTTCCAGCCAGACAGGATCCCAGAGAGGGGGGAGTAGACACAGAAAATCCAAGGTTAGAGTGTCAGCAGGCTTGTTTCCTTCTGGACTTACAGCCCTTACCAAACCCTAACAATTGGTACCTGCTGGCAAAGAGGAAATCAGTGTATCAACCACACTCCAGGGAAGGCCCCATGCCCAGGAGTAGTTAGCCAACACAAAACCAGCTCAGTGATAATTTTGTGGACTTTCGTTTTCATTTTGTTTTGGTTGGCATTTTTTTTTATCTTATTGATCTTTTGTTTGTTTGTTTTGATTTTTGTTTTTGAAAGAAAGAACAAAGTTGAGTAGGTAGAGAGGTGGAGAGGAATTGGAGGAAGGGGGAAAACATGATTAAAATATATTTTACAAATAATAGTTAATAAAAAATAAAATGCCATAGGAAGTCTATTATTTTATATTCATACTAGAAGAATAATAAATTTAAAAATACACAAAGCAAGTCTTAAAAATTCAGCAGCTAAAGAATATTCTATCAGGAGTTTACATTATAATTTCTTTAGCTGATTAAACTATTCTTTCAGGCTGGGGAGACAGCTCGGTGGATAAAGTACTCACTATGCAAGCATGAGGACCGGGGTTTGGATCCCTAGGATCCACATAAAAGCTAAGAGTCCTGCTTGCTATTCTAGCACACAGGAGGCAGAGATAGGGAACTCTGGGCAAAACCCAGTCAAATCAGTGAGCTTCGGGTCGGGTGAAAGACCCTGCACCAGTAAAGTAGAGAGCAATGGGGGAAGATATCCAATGTCACCCCAACACATGCACACATACACATCACACGCATGTGCACATTACACATGCACACGCAAAACCATCACAAGCTTTATCTTTCACATCTACTATAGGAGAAATTAAGCAAGAATGTGCAAGAACATGCATACATCTGGCCGTCAGGGTGATGACATCACAAAGCTGAAACTTTCCATCCTTTCTCCATCTATGCAATGGATAGCATACTCTTTCACATACAGCGTGCATAAGAAATTATATTATCATGCTAGTCTATGATAACTGGAAATTCACTTTTATTTGGCTGGTTTTTTTTGTTTGTGTTTGTTTTTGAGGCAGAGTCTCATGTAGCCAGGCTGGCTTTAAACTCAACATATAGCTAAGGATGAAGAAATTTTAATTCTTGACCCTTCTGCCTTCACCTTCCAAGTAGTGGGCTCCCAGGCCTGTGCCAAAAATCCCCCTTAGATGTTTACTTTTATATTCTAGCATTTTCTGTGTAATTAGTGAACAACTTTGTGGGGGATTTCTTCCCTAGTGGTTGAAATTATCCCATTACTGCCAATCCTCAAAAGTTAAGGTCGGCTATTGGACTAGAAGTGAAGTATTCTATAGTTTATGAAAATATTTTGGAATGTTTGCCAAATATTTCCTTTAATCATATTTATGATTTTTTCTTTCTTTTCTGTACGAATTTGAGCTTATGGTATATAATTTGGAGAACACAGACAAGAACAATTGGAGGACAGAGTCATGTTCTGAGCACCCAGAGAAAAGCATCTAGAGGCATGTCTGATTTCCTTCAGCTTTTCTCTGTGCCCTTCTGTCTGTAGCAGTAACATTTACAAGGCCCAAGGAAATCCTGCCGACTTCCTTAACTTATCCCGGAAGGACACCTGGTGGATAGAATTAAAGAATCCGCATCTCTGTAGTTGCGGCAAAATCCCAAGTGGACATCCTAGAAACAACAAATGACGTCTTGCTTTTTACTGGTGCCACTTCTCGGTCCTCACAGTAAAGTCCCACGAGCCACTGGTGACCTCAGGACCTTGACTCAGGCGAGTACACACGGAGGTGAGTAGGCCCCACCATTCCCCAGGCCTGCAGCAGACCCTCCCAGCCCTCCCTCTGGGGCACTAGCCTGTCCTGGAGAGCCGAGGCGCTGCTGAGGATCCAGAACTCGCTGAGAATGCAGCCGAATGCCAGGTGGGTGTACTCTTGGTCCTGTATGGACACCACCCAGGGGAACTCGGTGCTGCTCACGAGGTTCTCCTTGGACTCGTCCTCGATGTTGGCTTTCTGGATGCCGCAAACTGCAGAGGGAACAAAAGCCTCACTAAGTGGCACCTGGGGGCCCGGCCATTTCCCAGCCCTCGGGACTCCTGTTTTGTGGGCTGTTTTCCTTGGGGCTGACTCTACAACCCTGATTCTTTTGTTCCTCCCCGGAGATTGTCCACATAAAAGACGCTTGCTAATACCTCTGAACCCTTTCCAAGTCTTCCTAGACCCTGCTACTGGCACTCTTTGGCCTAGCGCAGTACCTCTTGGTAGGCCTTGTCTGGCATTTTTCATTCAAAAGTGGGTGGCAAAGGGACCTCTAGGCATTCTTGTCTAGGCCTTTCCTTAAGGAAAAAAAAAACCCTGCTGCTTGCTTTCCCGGCTCTCCTCTCACAGTGTGAGGTGCAGTTTTCCAGCTTTGCGATGGCATCACCCTGACGGCCAGATGTATGCACGGATTTGTATATTCTTGGCCTTTGACCTTTTCTAGTTTCGTTTCCACTCCAGTAGGCGTGAAAGGTAAAGCCCGGGATGGGTAGCTCTAATCGTCAACTTGATGCAACTTCAAATCACTTGGGAAGAGAGTTCCGTTTGTTTGTTTTTCAAAGCAATTTATTTATTTTTGTTTCATGTGCATTGGTGTTCTGTCTGCATGTATGTCTGCATAAAGGTGTCGGATCCCCTGGAACTGGAGATACAGACAGTTGTGAGCTGCCATGTGGGTGCTGGGAATTGAACCCCGGGTTCTTTGGGAAAACAACCAGTGCTCTTAACCACTGAGCCATTTCTCCATCCCCGGGAAAAGAGTCTCAGAGAAGAATTATCTAGATAAAGTTGGAGTGAGAACATGTCTTAATTACACAGACTGCTGGGACAAAACTAAGGCTACTTCAGAAATACCAACAATGACATCCCTTGTCCATGCTCTGATTTTTCTCTGGAGACATTGGTGATTTGTAATATTAGCCAATCCTCCCCAAGCCAAGAACCTCCATGGATGTGACAGCATTCCTTTTTCCAAAATGTTATTCGGGTGCTGGGGAAGCAGCTCAGTAGTAGAGTTCCTGCCTTGCGCCCCATTCCACTGCCAACGCCATGATGAGAAAATGTGGTCCAGACCAAGGGTTTGGTCTGGGTCTCAGCTATGGCTTAGTAGGAGAGATGTCATGTCTGTGTTTCTGAGCATCTCTTGGTCTCCTTGGCAGGTAAGAGTAGGCTGAGGAAGGTGTGGAGTCTTTGCATAGTGTGTGTGTGTGTGTGTGTGTGTGTGTGTGTGTGTTCACTGATAAAACCAAAGGCACCAAAGGTAGACAGAGCCTACTTGAGTCATTTGTCCCCTGTTCACCTGCCTTTTTCCAAGCTGGGCGTATTAGTCCTGAGCAGCCTACGGGTCAGGGAGGAGGGGACCATAGCAGCCACTTCTGCTGCCTGAGAGCCCGAGAGACCTCTGCTGCTGTGGTACTAGCTGGTCCTCATCAGGATCACAGTTTACAGAGCCCAATGTACTCCAGGGGTGGGCAGGGTTGAGCTGAATGTAGGAGGTAGTTCTCACACTGCCCCTTCTGCCCCATAGGCCATTCTGTGCCCTAGAACTGATTTCCCTATCTCACACCCTTAGAATCAGACACACACCCATGCCCTGGGACCCTGCATGACCTAGATCCTGTCATTCACACATGCCACCCAGGACAAAATTCTGGGGATTGGCTTTCTTGCCAAGTGAGTCCCTCTCTGGGCATTAAGGGCCACTCCATTTTCCGGGGTGACGCCTCCACCCCACCCACCCCACGGAATGCCTTGGGAAGGGAGCAAGGGCCACTCCATTTTCCAGGATGCTGCCCCCACCCCACCCACCCCATGGAATGCCCTGCACACTCACTGGCAGATGACGAGTGGGCCATGTACAGCAGGACCAGCACCAACCTTCTCATCTCTGCCATCCCCAGAGAGAAACGCAGCGAGCACCATGGGCAGCTGGGGAAGACAGAAGACCCGTGACTCCATCACCTTCCCACACCCGGAGGGGGCGGTTCCCATTGAAGAAGCCACCAAAGGTCCCCAGATGAGGCAGACTGACCTGTCACATCCCCAGCTCTGGGTTCTGCGCAGACAAAGGCGGGAGGCGGCTGTCTGGCTCCAATGCTTGGCTTGCGGTTTGTGAGCTGGCCCAAGGAGAAACGGGAGTCTGCTTTCTCCAGTCTCCTCCGCAGAGCAGCCTGGGGTCTGGGGTCTGGCCGTGCTAGAGACTTGGTTCTCTAAAGAGGGTTGGCTTTTGATTTGTGGAATTCAACCCCTGCTTTAACTGTATAGCCAGAAAACACTGCTAGAAAAAAAAAAAAAAGACAGGGTTTTGGTGGGCGCTCCCCTAGGATGAGTGTCTCACAGGGGTCTCACCCTCCCTATTAGAACTCACATCAAGTCTTGCTGGGATGTCTTCACTAGTGACAGTCTCAGCACTTAGCTCAGTCTGTTCATATAGCCACCCTAGATACAGGCGCTCTCATAATCCCCGTTTTACAGACTCAGAAACTGACACTCAGAGACTCCGAGGAACAGGCCCAAAGTCACACAACAACTAAGCAGTGAACCTGGAAGGTGAGCTCAAAACTCTCTGAGCCTCTAAGCCAGTGGCGGCTTCATGTCACATCCTGGCCTCAAACCGTGAATCATGACCTAAGAAAACCGTGTGCACAGTTCTAAGTCACCATGTTCCTTTTGCTCTTAGCATGGTGCTGCGAGTCCTTCCCTGAACTGTTCCCACTAACGAAGAAACGAACTCACTGTGGCCTTATGCAGGAGAGCTCTGCAATGGAGTTTCTTCTGCGCCTTGGGAAGAATGTTCCATTGTGGCATCATGGTTACCACGGCATCTCTCAGCAAACATTTGGATTTAAGAGAAACAGGGTGAAACCTGGCCTCGATGAGGTTATTCTGGAAGATGCCTTCTGGGTATGGCTACAAAGCCTCCCCTGTGCAAGATGACAAGGTCCTTGGTTGTAGCCACGGCTACCTCCCACCCATCATCTGCCTCCACTTAGACAAGCTGCCTTACAGACCGAGTGCGTCTCCAGTCCCTCGTACTGCCAGGTTGGTTTCTTGGAGATGGAGCCTAGTTTTCTTCCTCCATGATCTCAGCTTGTGGGTCCAAGATAATCTACTGGATAGACCTAGGAAACCATGTAGCCTGGTGGGTTCTGCTCTCCAGTTGCTGAGAGAAGCCTAGGTTCCTACAACTGCTAAGACTGGATGAGAATTGACAACGTCATCGTAAGATAGAAACAGAGAGGGCTGGTGGCCTGCCGGCATGGGCTCTCAGGAGAGATTCACTTGGTGGGCAACAGCGACCATAGAGAGGTTTGGGGAAATGGAATGGGAATCTAAAAAGTGGTGACTGTCTCCCACTCGTCCCTGATGTCCTCTGGGGAGGGGGTTTGGACATGAGGACTGATCTATCAGTAGTTTGCTGCTGAAAGACCTCGGGACATTTCCTGGGCATTTTCTCATTTCCCTGGAAGAACAAAGGAAATGCTCCCCAGAGAAGGACACGATGGCCCAGATTGGTTACTTCCCCAGTCATCCACCTGGGGGTTGGCAGGGGAAGAGTGAACCCAGATGCTCCCAGCCCAGAGATGGTGAGCCAACTCCGTGAGTTTCCCTGCCAGGCTATGACTGCTTCTATCAGGGGCAGGAGCAGAGACAGGAAATGGGACTCTCAAGGGGGCAGTGACTGTTAAGTGACCTTTTCTTGAGGAGTCTGTTTCTATTCACCCCAAACAGAGAGCCTAGCAGCAGCCAGAAGAAAGGATTTCATCCAAGTCTAGCCTGGTGAGCCAGCGAGTTTGGGGGTTACTCAGAGGAGGAGAGTAGAGCAGTTACTTGTCAAACCATGAACTTTAATCAAAAGCAGAACTTTTTTGGAAAAGTCCGATACTTTTGAGGGAAATCTCATTGATTCCTCTTTGATTATGTTTGTGAAGCCAAGAGGCCACGGATCACCCCAAAGATGAGGTGTTTGGGAAATGGAGTCTGTTATTTCCTTTACTCTCCACTATATCTGATAAAAGAAAATAATAATTGCTGACCTAGCAAATAATCAGCTCTTTAGTGCCATACTCATAGAAGACATCACTAATCTAACACCACACCCTTACCCCAACCTGAACTCCCTCCATAGACTACTCACAGCAGACATCACCAATCTAACACTGCACCCTTACCCCAACCTGAACTCCCTCCATAGACTACTCACAACAGACATGACTAATCTAACACTGTACCCTTCCCCTGATCTAAACTTCCCTCTGTAGAATACTTCTCAGAATAGGCAGTCATTACCAATCAACCAGTCATTTCACAAGAAAAATCAAAGACTCACTTTCTCCTTCACAGAAAAGAGATTTATTCAGCAGCTTCCAGCACTAAAAACAAGAATATACAGCCTACTAGTTCAACTAACTCAAAATATCAATTTCCAGGGGCTGGAGAGATGGCTTAATGGTTAAGAGCACTGGCTGCTCTTCCAGAGGTCATGAGTTCAATTCCCAGCAACCACATGGTGGCTCACGACCATCTGTAATGAGATCTGGTGCCCTTTTCTGGCATGTGGGCAGACATGAAGGCAGAATGTTGTATGCACAATAAATAAACAAATAAAATCTTTTTAAAAATATCAATTTCCAAACTAAACATTGTAAATAATTTGCAAAAAAGTGAAAAAAATCATGGTTATGTTTTTGGATTAATTAGAGAATACACGGATACTTGAACTAATATCAAGTTTGTAGTAGTTTGTTAGTTTGACTTTGGAATTCAACAGTTTGAATTTTTTTCCAGAAATATTTCAAGGTTTTCTGGCTATTTACAATGCCATTCCCATGATTTCTCTGACCTGGCAACCTCCAGGCTACCCCGCATCTCTATGCATTTCTCTCCGTTGAATCCTCATCTGAGCTGGAGCGTGTGCTTGGCAGCCTTTGGTGTCTGATGTCTTTTATATGGAATGGTGATTTCAATGCTGCCCAAGTTACTGTGTGTATCAATGCTTCGTTTCTTTATAAAGCTGGCTAATAGTACATGTATGGACACACATGTTTGGACATGCATGTAATATTGCCACCGTTCAACCTCCTCTTACAAGAGGGCGTTTTTACTCTGGGGCTCCTGGGAATAATGGAATTATTCATATTTATCTGACTTAAGTTTCTTGGGCTCTTGTCTGCATGGAGTCACATTTTCATCATATCTGGGGCTTTTCCGGCCATTGTTACCCTACTTCTGCCCCTTTATCTCTCTCTCTGCATTTCATGTATGTTGATGTGCTCTTGGCATCCCCGTTCATTTGTCTTTGTTTCTCAGGCCTGCTAATCTTGATTGATTTAGATTAACAATCGTTCCCTCTCTTCTAGCCGGCTCCTGAAATGCTTTCTAGAATCTTTTGGGAGGATGGTGATTATGCTTTTCAGCTCCCAGTTCCTATCTGGGTCCGTTTTTATACTCGAGCTCTTTAGCTATTAATATTGCCTGTCTGTTCTCTTACTGTTCCCATCATTTCTTTTTCTATATCTAGTTCTTTGACTATTCTGGAAATAGATAGTTGGTCCGGGGAGTGCGGCTCAGTGGCTGAGCCTGGGTTCATCCCTAGCGCCACATGTAGGTCCCTTGTGTGCAGATCATTCTTTCTTGGTTCCCATAATTCTTTGAAAGTAGGGACAGCACTTGGATCAGTTAAGACACCACAGAGCTAACCTTCCTGTGGGCTGGCTGGTTTTTTTCTAGGCATTCTTTTTGTTCCTTTAAGACCTTGGTTTCCAGAGTTCTGAAAAACTTAATTCTAATGGTTTTTACTAGATTTTTCCATTGGTTTTTATGGAAGGACAGACTTTAAAATTTTTTTAATGCATTCTATGTGTGGACAGACTTACACCGAAGTTCCTTACACTGCCATTTTTACGAGTTCTCCTTCTTCATTCATTCATTTATATGGTGACAAATACACTTAGACACTCCCTCATCACCTAAACCTTTTCAACGGCAATGCAGTGGTGTTAATATATTAGTGTTGGGCAGCCATCAACACAGTTCTTCTCCAGAGCATTCTTTTTCTGAAGCAGGATATATGTATGTACCCTATGTAGTAGTCCCAGAGAGCTGGCCTGGAACTTATGTAGACCAGACTGGCCTCGAACTTGTGGTGATCATCCCGCCCCTGTCCCTGATATGCCAAAATTACAAGTGTATACCACCACACCTGGCTCCAGAGGTCTTTCATCTTTTTAAATGGAACTTCACCTCTCAAACTGTAACTTCTGTCCCTTTTGTCCACAGGCACCATTCTGTTTTCTGTTTTTTAAGAGTTCTGATTGCTCTTGCAGAGGACCTGGGTTCAATTCTCAGCACCCACATCGTGGCTTACTATCTGTAGCTCCAGTTCTAGGGGACCTGACACCCGCACACAGACATACATGCAGGTAAAATCCAATGCACATAAAAATAAATAAATTTAAAATAGTGAATGAAAATTTTTTAAAAATCTGGTTACTTGTGACCCCACACATAAGTAGATCCACCCAGTATTTGTCCCTTTGTGTCTGACACTTCATTTAACACACTGTCTTTACTGTCCAGTTGTGTTGTGGCATGTATCAGAATTCCATTCTTTATGTATTTGGTGGGGTGAGGCAGCTGGGGTTGACATCAGGAGTCTTCCTCAGTCATTCTCCAGTGTTTATGAAGCAGTCTCTCAGTCAAATCCAGAGTCTACCAATGAGGCTAGTATCCAGTCAGCTTGTTCCAGGGATCTCCAGTCTCGGCCTCCTGAGCCTCAGGATTCTATGTGGGTCACCACAGCCACCAGGCATTATGTGGGGTTTGGACCTCAAGTTTGCGCTTTATCCACTGAGCCATTAGCCTAGAGGCTCCACTCCTTTCCAAACATCACCCAGGATGACCTGAAGGTTGCTATGTGGCGGTGGATGACCTTGAACACCCGATTCTACTGCTTCCACCTCCCAAGTGCTGCTCCTTACCATATTTATGCTGGGGGTTGAACCCAGGAATTGGTGTTCACTAATCAGGAAACCTATCAACAGAGCTACACCCCCAGCCTTCTGGCACATTCACACACACACACACACACACACACACACACACACACACAAATAAATAATTTTTTTTTAAGATTCAAAAGCTGATAAGCCAATTCAGTAAAGTTGCGAGACTATAAACCCAACATACAAAACTTATGGCTGCAGATATGACTTGGTAGGTAAAGTGCTTGCCGTGTAGCATGGGTGCCTGACTGTGGATACTGAACAACCTCATAAGACTTGAGTACATTGGTGCACGCCTGTCATCCCAGCACTGGGGAGACAGAGACAAGAAGATCCCCTGGGCTTGCTTAGTCAGTCTAGCCAGATCAGTAAGCTCTGGGTTCAACGAGAGACCCTGTCCCAAAATTTAAGGTGAGGATCATTAGAAGAATATACCTGCCTCCAATCTCTGGCCTCCACATGCACACACACACACACACACACATGTGCACATGTATCTACACACATTGATTCACATGAATACATACATAAACACAGAGACAGAATTGGTAATATTTCTATACAGTAACAACAAACAACTGAACAAAGAAATCAAGAAAACAATCCCAGAACTGTAGCACGGAAATACTCAGGGATAAGGTTAATCAAGAGGGTAAACATTTGTCAACTAAAAGCCATAGAGCACTAATGAAAGAAGACACAAATGACTGGGGAAGTGTTCTCTACGTTGGGGCTAAAAGAATTAATGTTGTGGGACTGGAGAGATGGCTCAGAGGTTAAGAGCACTGACTGCTCTTCCAGAGGTCCTGAGTTTAGTTCCCAGCAACCGTATGGTGGCTCACAACCGTTTGTAATGAGATCTGGTGCCCTCTTCTGGCAGGCAGAGAGGAATGCAGACAGAATACTGTATATATAATAGACAAACAAACAATCAAGCAAACAAATCTTTAAAAAAGAATTAATGTTGCTAAATGCTAAAATCTTCATAACTCTCAATCTATAGATTGTATGTAACCCCTATCAAAAATTTAATGGCCGCAGGTGTGGCAACACACACCTTTAATCCCAACCCTTGTGAGGCAGAGGCAGATCAACCTCTGTGTTTGAGGTTGGTCTTGTTTTTAGAATGAGACCCTGTCTCAGGAAAAAAAAAAAAAAACAGTACCATTCTTTCATAGAAACCAAAAAAAAAAATCCTAACATTCAAATGGAACCACAGAAATACTATATAAGGCAAAATTTCTTTGCTCCCAAATAAAAAAGCTAGAGGTCTTTCACTATTTGATTTCTAAGTGTGCCACAGAGCTCCGGTAATCAAAGCACTGTGTGCTGGAATTGGACTGGGTATTCAGGCCAGTAGACTAGAACAGAGTCCACCTGTACTTGTGGACAGTTGATCTCAGCAGAGCTGCCAAGGGAACACAACGACAAAACAGTCCCTTCAGAACACTGTGTGAGAAGCTGGATGTCCACTTGCAGAAGAAAGAAATCAGACCTTTTTCTCACATTCTATTCAAAAGGAACTCAAAATAGATTAAAGGCCTGAAACTGTAGACCCTAGTTCATAGAGGAAAACACAGGGGAAAGTTGATATTTTAGGACTTTTGTGACACAGCTCCAAAGCAAAACAACAAACACCAAACTAGATCAATGGGCCATGAGTTTTGTACGGTACCGGCCTATGCAGAAAGCAAGCAAGCTAAAAACACTTGCAGAGGAAGAAAACAGCACGAAGAACAGTCTCCGGCATGGTGTGTATCTGGCAAGGAGCTAACATCCAGGACTCCTAAGGAAGTCAACTCAATAGCCCCCCCAAAAAAATCATATGATTCAAAACAAATGGACTGAGAGTTGGGGTTACAATGTGTGCCTGTAATGCCACCAAGCACTCAGAGGCAGACGCAGGACTGCAAGCTTGACCTCAGTCTGGGCTATATTGAAAGACCCTGTCTTAAAAGGGATAATGCAGTTTTAAATTTTTTGAAATGTTCAAAAGAACTGGGTAGATATTTCTCCAAAGAAGACACTCAAGTGGTTGGCAGGTATATAGAAATCACACTTAGCATTACCGAACATCTGTTAGAACAGCTGGTTTCAAAAACACAGAAGACAAGCATTGGTGAGAACGAAGACAAACATTGAAGAGACAGAAACCCATGTGCAGAGATGGAAGAGTTTAAAATGATGGTGCTATTTTGGAAAATAGTATGTAGGTCCCTCAAGAAAGACTTAAAAATAGAACTGTGCCAAAAAGAATGAAATCTGACTATCAAAGAGATAAATGCATCCCCCTCTTCCTGCAGTATTATCTAGAGTAGCTACAAAGTTGAACCAACCTGAACCCATTTCCAGATGGGTAATGGGAACACGGTATTTATGCACCCTGGAATACTACTGAGCCTCAAAGAAGGAAATCCTGCTCCTTGTGACTGTACATGAATCTGTAGGACACTATCTCAGAGGAATAAACCATGCACAGAAAGACAGTGTTTTCATAACATTTATGTATGGAATCTGAAAAACCAAAGAAGCAAGGAACAGAATGGTGGATGCCAGGGGATGGGGAAAAAGAATGAGACACCAAAGCTTCAGTTGGGCAGCACGAGTGAGTTCTGAGACCCATTGTACAACATGGTGACTGTCATCAACAATGATGAGTCCTGCACTTGAACGTTGCTATGAGAACAGATCTGCAGTTTTCTAGCAGGTAAAATAAAGGATAACGATGTAGAGTTATGGACATAGTAACCAACTTGTTTGTGAACATCCTTTTACAGCAGATATGTATAATAAAATACCCTGTTGAGCTGACGAGCATGAGGACCTAAGTACAGACCATAGCACCCATAAAGAAGCTGGACTCAAGAATGTGTGTCTGTAAACCCAGTACCGAAGGGTGGAGACTGGGGAGCCTAGAGGCTCACTGGCCAACCAGTCTAGGCTAAGCAGTGATTTCAGGTTCCGTGACAGATGCTGTCTCAAATAGTAAGGTTCAGAGCAACAGCAGAAGACACCCAGTGTTGACCTCTGATCTCCATAGATGCATGCACAGGTGAGCACACCTGCACACATACAGACACTGCACACACTGCGGTGGTTTAAATGAGAATGGCCCCCCAGAAGCTCATCTGTTTCAGTGCTTGGTCCCCAGTTAGTGGAACTGTTTGGAAACGATTTGGAGGTGTGGCCTTCTTGGAGGAGGTGAGCTTTTAGGTTTCAAAAGCCCACACCAGGCCCACTTTCATATTCTCTCTCTCTCTCTCTCTCTCTCTCTCTCTCTCTCTCTTTTTCTCCCTGCAATTTGTGGATCAGGTATGAGCTCTCAGCTACTACTCCAGCACCGTGACTGCCTGCCTATTGCCATGCTTCCTGCCATGATGATAATGGATTAACCCTCTGAAACTATAAGTAAATCCCCAATTAAATGCTATATTCTATAAGTTACATTGATCATGAAATCTCTTTACAGCAACTGAAGAGTAACTAAGGCACACACTAAAAAAGAAACATCTTGTCATATATATATATATATATACACACTTAGTGTGTGTGTAGACATATACAATATTGTAAAATTCAAGCTGAGTGAAAAACAAAACAGAACAGGAAAAGGGGATGACTCTAAGTTAAAGGAAGGAAGGAAGGAAGGAAGGAAAGAAGGGAGGGGAGAGAGAGAGAGAAAGAGAGAGAGAGAGAGAGAGAGAGAGAGAGAGAGAGAGTTTTCACAGATGAAGATAAAGGTTTCCAATACGGCCCCA
The DNA here is from genome assembly GCF_018167655.1 of Microtus oregoni. Taxonomy (NCBI): domain Eukaryota; kingdom Metazoa; phylum Chordata; class Mammalia; order Rodentia; family Cricetidae; genus Microtus; species Microtus oregoni. Next base: position 56,074,497 of record NW_024543063.1, on the reverse strand, counting down.
TCCGGAAGTCCTTCCCTTCTTGTTGCTCTGAAGTCATCAGTAACAGAATGCTGGTGATTCTGCCACCAGTCACGTGGATCAAACACGTTGCAGGTCTTCACGTGGTCTCACACACACATACCATTCTGTTCTTCTGTCAACCGTGGTTTAAGATCCCTCAGCTCCTTCCAGTGCCATTACATCTTCCATCCCGTAAGAGCGCCTCTATTCATTCTCTCGCTGCATTTACTGCTTCTCGTCACTGTAATAAAGGGCCTGAAACACTTCTTGAGGTAGGAAGGATTCTGGCTCGTGGGTCAAGAGGTACGGTACACCATGGCTGTGAAGAAGGAATGGCTCACCCCTGGGCAGTGGAGTATAAGGCGCTGGTTCCATCACATGGGCAATAAGGAAGCAGAGAGCTTCAGATGGAAGCAGGGCCAGGTTATACCCCGTAGCCTCCTTCCCCATCTATCCACTTCCTCCAGAGAGGCTCAGCCTGTTCAAGGGTCCACAATCTGCCCAAACAGCACCACGGGCAGAGTGGCTAAGAGTTCAGACGCATGAGCTTCTGCTGGACATTGCACACTCAAGCAAAAACACCTGTCCATAGACATCAGAACTGTGACCCATTAAAAACGTGAATTAACAAATAATCCTTCAGCAAATACAGGTCTTGGTGGGACCTGCATGTTCCATGTGATGGCATTGCCCCACTGGAGACACACAGTCACTAGTCTGTACCAAGAGTCTGTCTTCCTAGGTGGCGCTCTTCCCAGACATACACCAACTTGGGTTCTACTTCTCAGTGTTAACAACTAAAGGCCTGAAGGAAATGGAAAACCTGCCTAACCATGCTCTGCCGGGACTGTGGGCTTGCCCTGTAAGACTCCAACCTAGCTGCACCTCTGCTTCCCAGGTCTCTGGGACTGGCCATTGTCCAGTTCCACTTGGGACCTCATTGTTCCCAGAGGAGATTCAAGGTTCCCTTAAGTGAGAGGCACGTGGTACCTGGCCACCAGCCTTACAAACGGCAAAATTTCCCCTCCCCATAAGGATCCCTTTGCAAATTAAATGGATGGTTTTGGGGCTAAGCTTTTCGTATTCAAAGTAGCAGGGCTGAAGACCACAGTCCCTGTAGGAGCCTCGCTGCATAGGAAATCTGCCCATAGAACAGGGTGCAGTTCAATGCCTGTACCTCCAAAAGGCCATCCAGTGTGGAGACAAGCAAGCTAAGAAACAGGAAGTAGAACTGATTTTTTTTTTTCCCCTCTAAACACACTATGAAAAGATCATCACTTCAGAGAATGTCTGACGGGCTATACATAGCCACACCTCACCTCCCATGGCAGGGAGTTAGGGATGTGGGGGTGGTGGGAAGGAGAAAGGGCTCTTTTATTTTTGGCTTTATTCAGTTTTGTACTTTTCCTTTAATAAGATTGCGTGGTTTTTTTAGAGCAAGAGACATTTACAGGACAACAAGCTGTCATCCTGCCAGCCTCTCTGTGGTGTCCAATGTTTTAAGAAGATTCTAGTATAATGAGTAACAAAGATTAGTTTAAGTTTCAGAAAATAGTGCTATACCTGGGGACGTATTGCAGTTCCAGTCACTCCGGAGCTGGGGCTGGAGAGATGGCTCAGTGGCTAAGAGTACTTGTTGCTCTTGAAGGGGATGGGAGTTTCATTGCCAGCACCTACATGGTGGCTCACAACCGCCTGTGGCTCCAGTTCCAGGGATCACATAGCCTCTTGGGTGGGCTCTGTACACATAGAGTACGTGTAAACTCAAGTAGACACACCACTTGGGGGCTGCAGAGAGGGCTCAGGCATTAAGAGCACCTGTTGCTCTAGCTGAGGACCCGGGTCTGGTTTCCAGTACTCACAGCAGGCAACTCACAGCGGTCTGCAATTCCTACTCCAGAGGATCCAATACTCTCTTCTGGCATCTGTGGGAACTGCATGTCTGCGGTACATAGACATGCAGCCAAAACATGCATATACATAACAAACCCTTTTAATAAAAATGAAAAGCGTTTTTAAAAGTTACAAAAGGGGAGTTCTGGAGAGAAGGCGCCATGGTTAAAGAGTGCTTGCTGCTTTTCAAGACAACCCAGTTTGCATAAATAAAAGATAAATATATATGATGATACAGCTCAATGATAGAGCACCTACCTAGGAAGTACAAGGCCTTAGGTTCAGTACCCCAAAACAAGACCCCCCACACACACACAGGTACACAGTTGCACCCATGAAAAGTGCTAGGAAGGAAAAGCCCAACCAGGAATGGACTCCATGCACGCTATTTCAGATCGTGGTGGGCAGGGGCGAGCAGCTGTGTGAACACTCCCAAACTGATTACTTAATCTCTGGAGCAACACAGATGATGGCAGAAGTTCGGACTGCAGCGGTCAAAGTGGGATTTATCAAAGGGGGATTTATGGAGATGTAGTTGGCTTTGAAATATACTTAAAAGAAAAACAGAAGAGCAAGGACCCAAGGATACCAAAGACAGAGCTATCCTGGTCCTGTTGGTCCTGTTTTCTTTTGTCTCACCTTGTGACACCAAACCTGGCCTGCTGGTAGGTACCTGAGGTTGACCTTGAACTTGGATCCTACTGCCTCTACTTCCCAAGGGTTGGGATTACAGGTGTGCAGTGTTGAGAACAAACGCAGGGTTTCGTACACATTGGATCACGGTTCTAAGTACTTCCTAGATAACTAGATAATGACTTTAGCTTCATCCTGGCTCCTGGACTGGATCTTCACCACAACACACTCATGCTAGGTGTGTGCGCATGTGTGTGTGCATGGGCATGTGTGTGTGTGTGTGTGCTTCACTTAAGGTCTTGGATGATATCATTGAAACTATTACTAAATGTTTAGGCTAGCATACACAGTAATAGTTACAGCATGGCTCATTCATGTGTGTCATATTTTGTTCTCATTTATTCTCCCCTTCTTGTTCTCCCAATTCCCCCACTTCCGTTCTTTTCCCAGCCAGTCCCTGTTTCTGCTCTCCTATGTCATATTTTCCATTACCTTCTTTGTTTTCCACCTTCCTAAAGACCTCTTCCTCCCCATTCATTTCTAGTTTTGTAACTGACAGACAGACAGACACACACACACACACACAAACTAGTGAACCATGTGGTGTCTGTCTTTCTGATTCTGACATGTTTTGTTTAGAAGGTGCTGTGCAAGCTTCCAAAGGAAGGAAGTAACCAGTAGTCATATTCAAATGTGACGTCTATGAACCACATAACAACCAGCATGGCATGGCAACCCTAAGGATGCAGCAGTAGCATGCATCCCTTGGCTGTAACCAGCAGCTCTCGGACTGGAATTGAGAACTGCTCAGCAAGAGGAAAACCATGCCCTGGTACCGAAAGCCTAGGTAACTATTCAGTGCTAGCTGAAATGATTATTGGAGAATCTACAACCACTAGTTTACTAAACCATCATAATCCCTAACAACAATCTATTTGTCCCTATAGCTGCAGATAAGTGTAGTCTTCACCCCTCGTCAAGAAGATTTCTCTTTGCAACTAATGGAGACCACTACAGAAAACCACAGCCAACCAACATATAGAGTTGTGGAGCCTAGTCCCAATAGATACATATACAACACCCTCCTGTGCCCAAGGCTCAGGGGCTATTGTGAAAGAAGGAGCAGAAAGACTATAAGTCTGAGGATGGGGGGATTTGGTCTGAGATGGTGCCTTCTAGTAACGTCAGAAGCTACACCCATAAAATGTCACCAACGTGACTGCCTAAACCTGAGCTAACAAGCACACCAATGAACACGTTAAACTGGATCGGGGAAAACCCAAGAGGCCTCAACTCTACACAAACTGTAGGCAATTGAGAAAATCTAGAAGCAGGAGAAGTGGTCTTCCCTAAGAAGAACACACCAATTGGTTGTCCAGCACCAAATGGTCAACCCTGAAAACATACATACAAGTGAAATTATATTGATTGAACAGATTATATTTAGGAATATGTATATACATGTACAAATATGCATGCAACAACAATTAGTGAAAAATTGGCCATGAATTTGTAGCAGAGTGGGGAGGGGTGTATAGGAATATTTGGAGAGAGGAAAGGGAAGACAGAAGTAGTGCAATTAAATTATAATCTCCAAAAAATAAAAAGAAGAAAAATCTGTGACAGGAAAAAGAATCATCAGCTTACCTATGAAGGTAAATTTCTTTGAGTGACTTTTGGGGAATATTATTTTAAGGTGCGTTGCTTTTGTTTATGCGACATTTTTTTTTAAAACTCTGCGAAGCTGTGGTTCTTTGCCCATCTAAAACACTTGATGGTCTAATAGCTGAATGGCCAATAGCAAGGCAGGGGAAAGGAGGGATGGGGCTGACAGGCATATTCTGGGAAGATCTTCCCATAAATAGAAGGAGAAATGAGGAAGAAGAGGAGCAATGGGAGAACAAGGAGAGAAGGATGCCAGGGGCCAGCCATGGAGTCAGAGTGAAAGTAAGATACACAGAAGAAAAGGAAAAAGCCCGGAGGCAAAAAATAGATGGAATAATTTAATAAAAGCTGCCTAGAAACAAGCCAAGCTAAGGCCTGGCATTTATAATAAACAATACGACTTTGTGTGTGTGATTTATTTGGGAACTGGATGGTGGACCTCCCCAAAGAACAAAAGACAAAAGAGTAAAACATTGCACTGTATTTTGACATATCCATCTAGAGCCTGAGAAAGCTTAAAAAAAAAAAACATGGCTCCTTTAAGAGTTTGTGTCTGCTGGTGAGTCTTTGAGCAGCCAGTTTTCTTTTTTTTTTTTAAATATTTATTTATTTACTTATTATGTATACAATATTCTGTCTGTATGCCTGAAGGCCAGATGAGGGCGCCAGACATCTTTACAGATGGTTGTGAGCCACCATGTGGTTGCTGGGAATTGAACTCAGGACCTTTGGAAGAGCAGGCAATGCTCTTAACCACTGAGCCATCTCTCCAGCCCGAGCAGCCAGTTTTCTAAGTAGGAACAAAAAATGAAGTAAAAATACCTGCCATAATGCAAGCGTTGGCATTCTAGAGCTCCAGGAAGGTTGAACACAGTTCCTGGTCATGTGCCTCCTACCTGGTTGCAAGCTTTGGGTCTGGCTTTCACAACCCCACCTGAGAGTGGGTGGAGTCAGTTGCTGGAGTACACTGAGGATCCAGGTGTAGCTTAACAGTCTACAGTTAGCTGGTGAGGTCAAAAAAGGTTAAAAGATAAGCAGTAAAAGAGGTCCAGATTTGGAAAAAAAAAAAAAACTCTAAGCAGATTCCAGTGTGTTTAACAATGTATGTAGGCTTAAGAAAGAAAGAAAATGGGTATAGGCAGAAATAGAAATAAATAGATTAAAAATAATAAAGTCTTTAAAAAGCAAAAGTAATGTAAAAGAATAGAGCCATGGGAAGCACACAGGGAGTCTGGATCCTGTATAGTATTGTGCTAATTTTGAATTTTTTGATTGCTGAAAAGCAAAGGACAGCTGCTAAGAGACCTGGAATTGAAAGAGGAACTGTGGAAATAAACCAGCCTAGATATTTTAAGAATGCTTTAACTTTAAAAAAGTGAAAAAAAATGTATCTGGCAAATGGAAATCAAAAATACTTTGGAGAAGAAGTTTTGCTTTTGTTTCCACAGGAGACAAGAAGCTGTGGATTCGTTCCAGGTTGATTTGGATCTGGTTTGATGAGGGAAGACCTCCTAAAACTTGACAGGTGATATCTATCAACAAAGGTTATAACTGGTCTTCCCAGGGCTTGGCTGTTATCTTGACCTTAAAAATACTTCTCCCACATTCAGCAGGAAGCAGTCTAGAGAACACTGCGCCTACATTCCCAAGAGAAAAGGGAGTGTGGGTGGTTTTTTATTGGTTATTTTGTGGGTCATGGAAGTTTGTTATATTTAGGGGAATATAGGATAAAAAGGCAACTAATAACCTCAGATATTTTACATTGGCATGGATTTTGTTATATGGGTACAAATTCAAAGTCAATTTTGTTATACTGTATATATGTTTTTGCTCTTGATGAAAGGACATTTGTATATTGATACAAATTTAAGGTAATTTTGTTACAGCACACAGTATATATGTTTATACTCTTGTTGAAAGGACATTTGTATATTGATACCAATTTAAGGTTATTTTTGTTACAACATATTACATATAAGTTTTTGCTCTTGTTTAAGATATTGTACCTATGCAGTTAATTGTAAAATTCTAGTTTTTGGAAACTATTATGGACTATTTAGAATAATCAAGAAAAATAATCAAGTCAGTAGTTATTCATCTATAACAATCAAATTTGTAGCTATACTAGGATCATATAGAGATATATTTTTAGATAGATGGGATTCAAATACTTCAAAGACTCATAGAATATGGCATTCTTCTTCTTTCTTTTTTCTGAGGCAGGGATTCTCTGTAGCTTTGGAGCCTATCCTGGAACTGGCTCTTATAGACCAGGCTGACCTCAAACTCACAGAGCTCCACCTGCCTCTCCCTACCAAGTGCTAGAATTAAAGGCGTGTGCCATCACTGCCCAGCTAAAATTTTTCATGACAATGAGATGCATATTCTACTGGAAGCACCAATTTACTTCAGAGAAGATAAGGGCATTGAAGAAACTTCTTATGGAGTTTGCTTTCATTGTGGCAAAGTTAGCCACTGAGCAAAGAAACTGCCCTTGCCTTTGGCTACTGACTATATGCTGTACAGACTGGACATGCAGGACCCACAGGAAAGTGACTGCTGAAAACTTTACCAAAACAAGGCAGGATGGTCCTTCAGGGTTCATGATTCACAGAAGAAACTGCCAGACATTCTACAGGACACAGAGGAAAGTGACTGACAAACTGTCAATATAGGTGGAACAGTCTTTCAAATTTCCTGCTTCATGGAAAAGTCTACTAGATATAAAGGCTGAAGATGGATGCCCCAACATTGCAAAGGAACTTGGAGTGATTATCCAGGCAATCAAATGTCTCTGTCATTTCTAGAGTTTTTGGAAGTCATTTCCATTGTACTTTTTGTTTATTTAAATAATATTATATCTTTCTGGTGCCTTTGATGGAGTTGAAGACTAGATAGTTATAATTGCAGTTTTTCTTAGGTATGACAGAAAATAAGTTAAGTACAAAATTTTAGATTTACTAAGATGAGATAGATTATAGAATATTTAAATTTACCAGACACAAATGAATTGGATTCAGTACATTGTGAGTGTAATCTTTATTTGATAATTGTTCTTATTTTTTTAGATGTATTTATTTATTACGTGTACAGTATTCTGCCTGCATATATTCCTGCAGGCCAGAAGAGGGCACCAGATTTCATTACAGATGGTCGTGAGCCACCATGTGGTTGCTGGGAATTGAACTCAGAATCTCTGGAAGAGCAGTCAGTGCTCTTAACCTCTGAGCCATCTCTCCAGCCCCGATAATTGTTCTTATTGTATACAGCCTTACTATGTTAAAATTTTCATTTTTGTTTAGAAAAAAAGGGGGAAATGTTGTAGAATATTATCTTAAGGTGTGTTGCTTTTGTTTAAGCAATATTTGTTTAACTCTATGAAGTTGTGATTCTTTGCCTGTCTTAAACACCTGATGGTTTAATAAAGAGCTAAACAGCCAATAGCAAGGCAGGAGCATAGGCAGGGCTGGCAGACAGAGAGTATAAATAGGACAAGTAATGAGGAAGAAGAGGAGCAATGTGAGAACCAGGGGAGGAGGACATCAGGGACCAGCCACCCAGCCAGCCATGGAGTAAGCGTAAAAGTAGGATATATAGAAGTAAGAAAAGGAAAAGGTCCAGAGGCAAAAGGCAGATGGAATAATGTAATTTAAGAAAAGCTGGTTAGGCCGGGCGATGGTGGCGCACGCCTTTAATCCCAGCACTCAGGAGGCAGAGGCAGGCGGATCTCTGTGAGTTTGAGACCAGCCTGGTCTACAGAGCTAGTTCCAGGACAGGCTCCAAAGCCACAGAGAAACCCTGTCTCGAAAAACCAAAAAAAAAAAAAAAAAAAAAAAAAAAACTGGTTAGAAATAAACCAAGCCAATGCTGGGCATTTATAAGAAAGAGTAAAACTCTGTGTGTTCTTATTTGGGAGCTGGGTGGTGGCCCCCAAAGAACAAAAAGACAAAAGAGTAAAACATTGCACTGTAGGTGACTATCCAGACAGATGTTTCTGTCATTTCTAGAATTTTGGAAGTTGCTTACAATGTACTTCCTGTTTGCTTAGATAGATAATATATCCTTCTGGGGTCTTTGATGGAGTTGAAGACTAGATAGTTAAAATTAAGTTTTCCTTAGTTATGATAAAAAATAAATTAGATATGAAATTTTAGACTCACAAAGATATGATAGATGATAGGAAATTTTCTTTAATTTTTCAAAATACAAAGAGACTAAATATTGTAGCTGTAATTCTTTTTTATTACAAAGCTATTTTATTAAGGAATGTATTATCCCAAGGTTCTTGTTTTTAGTGTGTTAATACATTTTCTTCCCACTCCCCTTCCTTCCCCCCTTTCCCTTCCACTCATAACTGTAATTCTTACTTCATAACTGTTTTGTTATAGGTAATTTTACAATGTTAAAGTTAAAACCTTCCTTTTTAATTAGACAGAAAAGGGGAGATGATGTGGGATGCTCATCTGTATGTTGTGAATATGTTTTATTACCATTGTTTAATAAAGAAGTTGTTTTGGCTTATGATGGGGCAGAACATAGCTAGGCAGAAAATTCAAACAGAGATACAGAAGAAAAAGTAATCCAGAGACAGAGAGGCACCAGCAGCTGCCAGAGAAGGAAGATATAAGGTAACAAGCCACGAGACTCTTGGTAAAATATAGAGTAATAGAAATGGGTTAATTTAAGTTGTAAGAGCTAGTTAATAGTTTATTAATTAGCTTATTAGTTAACAGGCTTATTTCTAATAAGCCTGAGATAATAGGCCAAACAGTTTGTAATTGTTATTAAGTCTCAGGATGGTTATTCGGGAATTGGCGGGCAGGAGCTAAAACCTCCAGTTACCTCAGCTTAGGCGATGTGAGACATTGTCTCAAAATTAAAACTAGAAACCTCTTCCCAGAGGAGCAGCAAAATAAGATATACTATATTAGAAGAGGTGAGGGGTGCAGTCACTGCTATAGTAAAGGAGGTTTGGGGTTCAGTGTGCCCTTTATCAGTACAGTCTTCACCTCCCTGCTTTTGTCTCTGATGGGTTATCTGCTGAGGGAAAGGCATTGGGGGAGGGGATCCCAGATAAGACCCTGGGTCATTTTCTTTCTGGGACCCCTTTTTGAGGAGGCCAGTGAAGTGGGTGTGCTGAGCAGATATGCCCCTCCTTCCTGAAGTGACGGCAGGGTGCAGAGAAGTTTCTTTTTTCCTTCCTTCTTTTCTTCCCATTTTTCTTTCTCTTTTTTTATCTTGTGTGGTTTTGGAAACTGTATACAATTTAGAGGGACCCAGTACACATCCCAAGACAATTCCAGAAAATAAGTTTTAAAGATGATTGACAAAACAGGAGTCCATTAGACATGGTCCCCGGGGGCCCTGTTTGGGCAGGAAAGATAATTAAGCCTCTGTTGTAAAAGGTCACTTTTAGCAGGGCGTGGTGGCACACGCCTTTGGTCCCAGCACTCAACAGGCAGACAGGCAGATCCCTGAGGTTAAGGCTAGTCTGGTCAGCAGAATGAGTTCTGGGACAGCCGGGGCTGGTACAAGGAGAAACCCTGTCTCGGAAAAAACATAAACAACTAAAGGTCACTTTTAACCAGTCCATGAAGCAAATGGCTGCAGTCCCATCAGCTTCATCCTGTGTCTATGGCAACAGACATCAGAGCTGTGATTAAACATGAATCAGGGACCACTACACTAGTCCCAGCAGCAGCTACAAGTGTTTATGAGAACCAAGTAGCAAACCACATGTCCTTTCAGGACCCCTGACCCTTTAAAGGGAACACAACGCTGTCAAAGTTCTTGCCCAACCTGTCTGCTTAAGAACACCGTCCCCATCTGCTCTGGGGACTTTGTCACAGGAGGACGGCTCTCCACCTGGACCACTTTCCATCCGTGGGCTGTTTGTAAATCACAGCAAGACCTAAAAGGAAAGGATGGAATTGGCTCTGGGATGCTATTTTTAATGTATTACTTTACTTTTGTGCGTGTGTGTGTGTGTGTGTGTGTGTGTGTACACACGTGTGTGGCCATGCGTGTTGCATGCATGAGGAAGTCAGAGGACACCCTGCAGTTCTCCCCGACCATGTGGGTCCCAGGGATGGAATCCAGGGTCTCATGTTTGGCGGCAGGTGCCTTTACCAGCTAATCCTCTCTCAAGTTCCACATTTGCCACTTTACTTGGGCTCTGGGGACCAAACTAAGGTCATCAGGCGCTTGCAGCACTTTTATCCACTGAACCATCTTCCCAACCCATAATTATATAGTTTTAAAAACAATATTCATTTTTTTTCAGTTTTCTAAAATTCAGGGCAAGGAGAGAAATGGTTCAGCTGGAGTAAAGTACTTGCTTTACAAGATGAGGGTTTTTAGCTGCACCTTCATAGCCCAAATGAAAACGCTGGGCATGGTGCCATGGGCTTGTGGTCCTGACTGGGGAGATGGAGACACAAGGATCCCCGAGGCTCGCTGGCCTTTCCGCCTAGCCTTATTAGAGAGCTCCAGCCCTATCCTGAGAAACCCTGTCTCAGGAAGTGAACTGGGTTTCAGAGGATGAGACCTGAGGCTGTTCTCTGGCCTCCATGTGCGCACACACGCCTGCATACATGCTCAAATACAGGCATGCAACTACATACATGAAAACACATATGCAAAAAAAAAATTTCTGAAATTCAAATATCAAGGAGTACCTGAAATTTTGACTGGGTTCTTTGCTGTTCATATATTCATATCATATATATTTTATAACATTCAATTTAAGCACATATGTTGTAGAATATTATTTTAAAGTATGATTTTTGTTTATGCTGTCTTTACTCAACCCTATGAAGCTGTAATTCCTTGCCTGTCTAAAACACCTGAGAGTATTAAACGGCCAGTAATGAGGCAGGAGCAAGGATAGGTGGGCCAGCAGGCAGAGGGTATAAATAGGAGAAAACGAGGGGAAGGAGGAGCAAGGGAACAAGGAGAGGAGGACATCAGGGTTCAGCCACCCAGCTACACTGCCAGCCACGGAGAAAGAAGTAAAGAAGGGTATACTGAAAAAGATAAAAGCCCAGAGGCAAAAGGTATTTGGGATAATTTAAGAAAAACTGACAAGAAACAAGCCAAGCTAAGGCCCGGCATTCATAACTAAGAATAAGCCCCTGTGTGTGATTTACTTGGGTGATAGACCTCTCAAAAAGCCAAAAGAGTAAAACATCACACAACACATATAGTTTTATATTTTTCTGAATCATCTGCTCTGAACTTTATTCTGTCATTATTCTTCAATGAGAATCCACTGTGTTCTTTTTACCCTTTAATGCATGGAATGCCAGCCCAGGGTTTTGGGCCTGCTAAGCACACGCTCAACTTCTGAGCTACATCTCGGTTCCCACATCAGTCACCGTTTGTTTTCTCTGCTGCGTGGCTTCTCCTGAAGACAGGTGAACAAATGTCTCTTCACCCCAGATAAGGCCAAAGACATTGTCACAGGAGTTTAGCTTGATGAGCCAAGAAGTTTAGTGAGCCTGCTTCCATCTCCACAGGTGCTGGTTACTTACAGGAGCGTGACTTACCCACAGGAAACCAGACGGTCTCCCCTCCCCCGTCTGTGTAACTACTCCCTCCCAAACCACATGACAGCTGAGACAGAATTACAGACAGTTAGGGAACAGGAATAGAGTGTGGGGGAGAGGAACAGGGGAGTGGCTGGAATCTCAAAAGTCTAATGACCCTTTCCACCACTTCCTATGAGGGTGTGCTGACAGGCCCTATCTTGTGAGGGTCACGGGAGGGTCACAGCCACTCTGAGATGGTAACAGTTGAACTACGCTTGGAAAGCATTTCATGACAGCCGCTTATCATGCCTCACACAGAGGTCATTTATTTTTAGCCCCCGACTTTAGGAGGCGGGGCTCTTGGCATCTGCAGCATCAGTTGGACGCATTTAGAGATTCAGCTGAAGCAGAAAAGTCAGCCTTATCTGACTGCGTGTGTGTGAAGATTAACACACTGCAGGGAGTAACCAAGAGAGGGCCATGGTGATGTAGCAGCAGCGGGCGGCTTTCAGCCACTGATTTCAGTCTTTGGACCAGGTAGAGAAAAGGAATAAGGCCATTAAATTAGAACAGGCCAAGGGGGGTGTGGTGGCAGGTGGCTTTCTGAGAGTTTGAGACCAGGCTGGTCTGCATATCCAGTCCCAGGACAGTCATAGCTACATAGTGAGTCAACCTTATTTCAAAAACAAATAGAATGAGGAAAGAAAAAAAAAAGAAATAAGAAAGAGCGAGAAAGGAGAAAGACAGAGAGAGAGAGAGAGAGAGAGAGAGAGAGAGAATAAGGAGATTATAATGATGGCATAGTCTATCTATGTCCTTAACTGTCTCCTGGGAAGGATGAACTTATTTTCAAGTTTGAACGGAAAAAGTTCTAAGCGTCCATCGGTGGACAATAGGAATGCCCACAATGGGCCATCATTCATTTTTTTTTAAAAAAAGAAAGAAATCTGACCATATACGACAACATGGATGGATCTGGAAGTCACTCTATAAAGGAAGACAGTCCTAGCTGGGTGTGGTTGTGCAGTAAGCACTCAGGAAGCAGAGGCAGGATGAATGAAGTTCAAGGCCAGCCTGAACTGAAGAATGAGATTTTGTCTCAGAAAACAACACTGGGGGGGGGGGGGGGGGGGGTGGGGAAGAATAAGCCAAACAAATCATTTAAAATCAGGCAAAAAGGGAAGCTAGAGAGATGCCCCAGATTTCCAACATCCATGTGGCAGCTCACATACTTCTGTAATTCCAGTTCCAAGGAATCTATCTTCCTCTTCTGCTCTCCAAGGGCACCAGGCATTGTACACGTGCATAGTCATACACACTGGTGTAACGATCTGTCCTGTCCCTTTAAGAGACAAGATCCGCCCACTCCCTCCCCTGTCTGCTGAGGCAGGGAGATCTTCCTTCCTGCTTGCAGCCAAATCTCTTCATTTTCCGACTCTCCCCCTGAGATGCAGCTTCTGCCTCTCTCCATTCTGCATGGCATGCTATCCGTCTCTGTCTCTCGCCTGCCTTGTGGCTCCCTGCCTAGCACCAGCCATCTTTAGAGACCTGCGCTGTGGTCTCATAGTGTGCCCATATGTCTGTTACTCCTCGTGGCCTGCTGCAGTCACTCGGGGAACTGCGCGATTCCTGCCTAGGACTGACTGCTCTCGTGACCGCTGTTCGCTGCCTGCCGTCACCTGGGGACCTGCAGTGTTTCTGCCACTGCAGCCACCAGGGATCCGCAGCATTTTACTTTGACCATTACAACTGGTAAAACACTCATACACACAAAATAATCTAAATAAAACACTCAGACACACAAAATAATCTAAATAAAACACTCATACACACAAAATAATCTAAACAAAATAAGGCAATTCTTGGAGGACAAATCCTGCATGCTTCCACTAACATGAGGTGTCTAAAATAGACTCCTAGAAACAGAACAATGATTTCAAGAGGCTAGATGGAGGAGGAAATGGGAATTGACGGCCAATAGGCAGACAAGAGATTCAAATTCATTGCCAGCCAGTCCAGCCAAATCAATGAGTTTCAGGCTCAGTGAGAGACCCTATCTCAAAAACCAAGTCAGAGGGAAACTGAGGAAGACATTAGATGTCAGGCTCCAGCCTCCACATACATGTGTGCAAATGTGCACTCAACACCCCACACATGCGCATAACCATGTGGCATGGTTCTTATACATACAACACACGTGGGGTGTGGGGGGAGGAGAGAGAGAGAATGTTTGTCAGTTAGTAGTTACTTCCCAAGTTTTCCCCGATCCCATGACGTCTGGAAACACTCCTGTTAGCACCTTCCACCCCACTCTGGACTTGGCTATTCTAGAGACTCCCCGTTCGTGGACAGCAGCATGAAGATGGAGGATGACTTTGCAATGGGCACACGATGATGGAAATTTTCTATAGCTGTCTTAGGTAGGTTTTATATTGCTGTAAATAGACAGCACGACCCTGGGAAATCTTACAAAGGAAAACGTTTAATTTTAAACGTTTAAAAGTGCAGGTTTAGTTCATTATTGTTAAGTTGGGAGCGTAGACCCCAGCCCCTCGCATCCATCCCAGCCCCCCCAGGCCTGAGAGTTGTATTGGTCTGGACTCCAAATCCTAGCATGCCAGGTCCTGACCGCCCCCCCTTCCCAGGACCACTCCCACAGGGTATTAAGTGAGCTCCCCAAAAGAGGAACACGTGATCTCTTTCGTCTACTCCCCGTGGTTGCACACAGCCTCCCACTTCCCCCTCGGGGTCACCCGAGAGCTCAGGAATCCCATTAAACCTGAACATTTCTTAATTTGGCTTGTTGTGATTTGGCTTGATTGGGATTTTTGCGTCGGCTAGGAAAAATTCCTAACAATTATCAGTATGGTGGGAAGCATGGTAGGAGCGTGGAGGCACGCAGGCAGACACGGTGCTGGAGAGTAGCTGAGAGTTCTACCTCTGGATCCTCAGGCAGCAAGGAAAGAGACACTTGGCTTGACTTGAGCTTTTGAAACCTTGAAGCCCTCCCCTGGTGACACACTTCTTCCAGTAAGGCCACACCTACTCCAACAAGGTCATACCTCCTAATCCTTTCAAATAAGGCTACTCCCTGAGGGGGGGGGGGGGCATTTTCATTCAAACTACCGTAGTGCTGATGGTTATTACACAACAGCATGAACACATTTAACACAACTGAATTGTACACTTTAAAGTAGCTGAGATAGTCAATTTTATGTTGTAGGTATTTTACCATAATAAAATTGAACACCCAGATCTGGTGCTGGAGAGAAAGAGCTAAGTCATCAAAAGCAATGGCTGCTCTTCCAGGACACCCAGGTTCAGTCCCCAGCACCCACAGGGTGGCTCACAGCAAATCATAACTCCAGTTCTAGGTAAACTAATTTTACTAAAATGATATTGGGCATTTTTTTTTCAAAACCAAGATGCAATTTAACAAAACCTACGGAGTAACAAACTATTTGGCTATAACTATGAATGTGTGTTAGGTTTTAACATGTACCTGAGCGTCTTGGTGAGGCGTGAGAAGTTAAGTCATGAGGCTAGCCCATCTCCCTCTTTTTACAAACTAGGAAAGAGGAAGAATACCTAGCTTTTCCAAGTCCCTAAAATGTTTCATTTCCAGGGCACTAGGTTACACAGCCTAGCGAAAAAGGAATTGCTTCTGGGGCAGCTGAACCTCTCCTCCAATCTTCTTCTGATGAGCAGGTTAGAGCACTATATATCTTCCAGGGCCTGGAAGAAGCTGTGGGCGGTGGCACCCAGGAAATACCAGCAGATCCTAGAGTCAGTCGGCTGTGTGTGTTGTATTTGTTCTAAACATCAAGGCATTCCCAGGTGAGCGAGCATAGGAAATCAAAGATCCAAGAATATAGCACCCACTTAAGCACGGTAGCGCAGGCCTTTAATCCCAGCACTGGGGAGGCAGAGGCAGGTGCATTTCCGTGAGTTTGAGACTAGCCTCGTCTGTCTAGACTGTTCCAGGACAGCCAGAGCTACATAGTGAAACTCTGTCTCAAAACAACAAAATAGTAACAACAAACCCGAGATGGAGCCCCAAGTTTAATGGCCGTACTTTGTGATATGCGCATTACAGTCATCAGGGGAGTCAAATGCTGGGTGTGAGGCTGGGCATCTGGCTTCCATGTTCTGCAGGTGTCTCCAGAGTTCCCAGTACCTCTTAGGCTGGAAACATTGCCCATCTGCACCAGCAGAGCAGGAAAGATACCGCAAGCGAAGAGTCCTGCTCACCCCAAATCCTACTCAAGTCGTTAAGAAAGAGCTGGGCAAGCAAGACGGAAGAAACACTGTTAGGGACAGAGGAACTTCTTCCTGCCCCGCTCAGTCATTCGCGGGTCTCGGCATCCGAGACCGGGCTGGAGCTTGCTGCAATGATCATTTTGGACGGTAGGAGGCAATGTTGCCCACAGCATTCCACACTCATGCTTTCTCCAAGGGGCAGCCAGGCTTCTATCTTGACAATTCATGGCGGAGAAGTGGCTATTTGCAGCTAGAGAGAGAGAGAGAGAGAACGTGCTCAGAAACAAACTAGCTCCTGGTCCCTGATTTTCAGAGGAACCATGGAAAAGATACGGGAGGGGAGCTTTTGTTCACTGGCTAACGCCAGTTTTGGATTTTTTTGTTTTGTTTTGTCCTGGTGTCGAGTGGTTTTTCCATTTGTCTCCTCTCCACTAAGGCTGTGTGCAGAAATGAACTCTCAAAGCTGTGGAAATGAACTCTCAATGCTGACTGACTTAGGGAGAAAGGGTCAGCTGTGCCTGTGACCATCCCTGGATGGCAGAGCCAAGAAAGTGATTTAGCCAGGGTGGCGGCGGCACTTGCAGCTGCACATGGCTTCCCTTGTCGGCTCCTGTAGCCCCTGCGTATTGAGTAGACCCCTTTCCAGTCCCGGAGTCGGCTTTTGAATTGGGTTAAAGGTAAGAAAGAGTTCACTTAGTGGGGATTCTCTGTTGGCATATAAACAAACCCTCTACAAATTAGACAGCCCGGTGGCACAGAAAGGCAGCCAAAGATTATGCCAAGTCTCTAGAGAAATAAATCAAGCTAGCAAAGAGAAAACCCATGGCAGACATGACATTCCAGCCTCGTTCTGGTTAATTTGGTTCTCCGAATTTAATGTTTGTAAGCGAGTATTCTCAATGAAGTTCCAGCACTTTCCAGTTCCAGAGTTGAAAACCGTAAGGCTTTTGGAAAGACGACTGACACACAACCCTTTCCAACAGGTGAGAGCTTATTGCTAGCTTTTTCCTTCCAGAAAGTGAAAATACGTTGACATCACTCATGCTGGCAAGCCAGGACATGTGGAGCAGGAGGAAACCAGAGGAGATATCAGGACGGGGTGAGGCAGTCACGTGGGCACAGTGAACACTTGTCTACTTAATTTTTCCCCCCGTGGAGACTTTAACCTCCATCTGACTGGCAAGGGGACACAAGCAGACAGCCCTGTGGCTGCTCGGAGGTGCTTTGTCGGGTTTCCTTACCTTCTCAAAATGACTCCATTCTAGGAGCATTTGGGAGTTGGAAGGGACAGAGCTCAGATGGGCTATATCTCATCTTCTAGATCAGCTGGAGCCAAAGATCTGGGTTTTAAGTAGGAGTTTTGGCCACTGCATGCCACGAGACATCTACAGACATGCTGTGGCACTTGTAAGCCTGCATTCACACACACACACACACACACACACACACACACATGCTCGCGCACACACACACAAACACACAATTGTTTTGAAAGCTGAACCACAAGCTGATGTGATGTACAAAGACATCTAGCCCAGCTACTCCAGAGGCTGAGATGGGAGGGTTCTGAGTGCAGTGATGATGTCAGACACACAGTTCTTACTGCCTGACGACGTGAGAAACACCGTTAGTTCTTCTTTTTAAAAAGAAAGATCATGCAGTTTTGTCCTAATTTGTGATTTATTAAAATACTGTTTTGATTTTAGTTTTCCTGTGCAATGTATTTTAATCATTATATAGAAATATTTATCTAACTTTTATCTTTAAAGTTTTTTACTTTCCTTGTATAGCTCAGAAAAAAAAAATCTGCTCTTCAAGATTTAAAAAGCACCTTTTAAATGGCTGCGGGTGTAGCCTATGGAGAAAGTGAAGCAGTTGGAGGTATAAGGCTCTGAGTTCAATCCCCACCAAAACAAAACAATAACAAGCATCTTTCTACTACATTTTTCAAATGCTTCAAAGGTTTCATTATAGTTATGCTGGCAAACTGTTTCACGTAAGATGATCAAAGAAAGACACTGCAGGAAGGAATGGGCCCGGAGGACCAAACCTAGAACAGCCCTGCAACACATATTTATTGATTGTTACACGAAGGTTATTTTTAGGGTAAAGTAAATTCCTCATACCAAAACCCATATCCCATCTTCGTGTTTCTTGAAAGGAACACCTCACCCTTGCAATTGCGGTCCTTATCGTGCAGTTTGCAGTACGCAATAGGATAAGAGATTCCTGGTTTGCCAGGAGCGTCTTGTGACTAAAGCCCCTCAAAGGCTGAACAGCGTCTTCAGAAAAACAGATCTGCAAATCACAGAGAACAATCACTGTCTTCCACAATGATTGTTTTCAAGGTCTAAGTACTTCTAAAAAAGCGACTACTTCATTCTGATGTTTATGTCAGATTCAGCGCTTTGCTGGTTTCCCCACTGTGTATTTAAACATTTGGGATCTAAAAGTAAATCAAGATTATTCCTCCTTTAGGGACCCTCCCACCCTCTGGAGTTCTTAATGTTCTATATATGTTTACTTTTGGGGGGGGGAATTAAAAGTCAGGTGTGGTGGCATTTCACAGAAGCCCTGGCACACAGCGACCAGGCAGGAAGATTCTTAACTTCAAGGCCATCTTAAGATGACAGACTGAGTCTCTATCTAAAGAATAAAATAAATAAATAAAATTGCAATTTGACTTAATAATTTCCCCATATTTATTAAAATTAGGGGCTAGAGAGATGTCTCAGTGGTTAAGAGTGCTTTCTGATCTTGCAGAGGATCCAAGTTAGACTCCCAGCACCCACTTCTGATGGTACACAGCCCCATGTAACTACAGTTTCAGGGAGTTCTGATGACTTAGGCTTCTGTGGGCCCCTGTACTCATGTGTGTGTGTGCACACACGTGTGCACACATACACACACACACACACACACACATGCTCATACATGCACATATCCCCCATACACATGCACATAATTAAAAATAAAATTGTTTTAAATCTACCTTTTAAAATAAAATATTTCATTTTTTATTAACTATTTCCCAGGCATAGTGGTACACACTTTTAATCCCAGCACTTGGGAGACAGAGGCAGGGAGATTTTTGTGAGTTCCAGGCTAGCCAGGGCTACAAAGTGAGAACCCATCTCAAACAAAACAAAACAAAAAGCTACCTTTCTTTTCTCCACTGATCTGAAATGCCCATTTTAATCTAAAAACCAATTCTTGTGTGTATTTGGGAAAAAGAAAAATCACCCCCAGGGTTCTCTGTATTCCATACCCAAGATTCACATGTTCAACCAAGGGCCAGGGTTTGTCTGTTTGGATTCTTTCCAGCTTATTCTTAGTGTGCCTCACACTCCTTGTGTGCCCACACTGGTGTCTTTATAAAATTAGAAGCTCTCTGAGGGAGGGGAATGCTTTCTTATTAACTTTTAGATCTGAGAGATTTTCCTTATTGGGGGTTGGCATTTAGTCAGTATTGGTTACTTGATTAAACTTAGAATTGAAGGCTTGGTTGGTAGAGTCACAGCAGAGCTAAGCCCCTCCTTTACAGCCCCCTGCCCCAGCCAACTTGAAACTCCCCTTTTAGGGTTCTCCTTATGGGTCTCTTTGAAGTCCAGGCTCCAGTAGTTGTTCCCATTGCTTACTGGTTTTGCTCCTGTCCAACCTTCCAAGCATGGATGTCTGTTTCTCTAGGTCAGATTTATCTGCCATGTCCGCACAATGCCCGTGGCCATCTCTCAGATGGTGACACACGGGGGACGTTCCACGCACTGCTGGGGAGAACAGCCTGAGGTGTGGGAGGAATTCACACAATGCTTTTGAATTTTTAAAGCTGTGTTAAAACTCAACCTGTTTGGCCATCTGAGCTTTTTTTTTTTAATTTGTATATTTTATTGAAATTTATGCTTAATTGTAATAAACATGTGTGTCTGGTGGTGATGGGTGCACAGCACGTGTGGTTTCATTATATTTACAATCTGCAGCGTCCACAGGTCCTTATATAGCATGAAATTATCATCTGGATCATTTTATGTGCTTGATTCATTGTCATTAAGAATGTCTCAGTACCAGGGGCTGGAGAGATGGCTCAGCGGTTAAGAGCACTGACTGTTCTTCTAGAGGACCTGAGTTCACTTCCCAGCAACAACATAGTGGCTCACAACTATCTATCATGGGATCTGATGCCCTCTTCTGGCATAAAGGTAGAAATGCATTTAGAGCACTCATACATAAAATAAATAAATAAATCTTTTTTAAAGGGCTGGAGAGATGGCTCAGTGGTTAAGAGCACTAGCTGCTCTTCCAGAGGACCCAAGTTCAATTCCCAGCACCCACATGACAGCTAACAACTGTCTATAACTCCAGTTCTAGGGGATCTGACACCTTCACACCAATGCACATAAAATAAAGTTAAATAAATTATTTTTAAAAATGCATCATTACCTTTTAGCTGTGACCAAACTATTTAACAGGAACACCTTAAGGGAGTAAGGCTCATTTTGGCTCACGGCTTCAGGTGTGTTTCCACTTACGGAGGAACAACCATGGAGGCCAGAGCTGGAGGTGGAAGGGAGCCTGGAAGCAAAGAATGGCTAGAAAGAGAGGCAGGACTATTGATTTTCAAAGGCCTGCTCTTCGTGACCTATTTCCTAGGTTAGGTTCCGCCCCCTAGAGGTTCCACAACTTTCAAAATAGTCTCAAGACTGAGGACCAAGCCCCCCGAAAACACAGGTCTGAGGGAGCATTCCAGACTCAAACCAAGATAATGAGCGCTCACAAGCTCACAGGCTGTGTGACGGTTCACACCCTTCACCATCAGAACCCTTTGCTTCTTACAAAACTAAAGGCACCTGGGCACAGTGTCTCACACCTATCTATAGCTATTTGGAGGTGGAACAGGAAGATTAGGAGTTCGAAATGATTTAATTAGCTCAAAATGATTTAATTGAGGCCATTCTGGGCTATATGAGCCCACACCACAAAGAAAACCCTAAAGGCATATCCATAAAAACAAAATAAAACGCTCCCTATTCTTGATTTCCCCTAATCCCTGAGCCTCTTTCTAATCTCCTCATCAGTCCACAGGGGTTCAATTTCTCCTGTCTTTTATGTTACAGTTTATCAAGTGTAATAAATTTTCTACCTGTAGGGGGTAGTATTATAACAAATCTGCATCACCATTAAAAGATTTTTTTAGAAGTCATCTTGCAAAACTGTAAAACGTTTTGTTATTTAAAAATGTAGAGTACACACAAGGGTAGGGGGTGTCGTAAGAGACCCCACTGTCCCTAGTGGCCACGTCAACCTTTGCTACCCCAAGCAGGGTTTTTCATTAGCTTGCTTCCCCTTCCACTTATTTAGGTTATTTTGAAGCAAATCTCAAGCTACTACGCGCCCCAAAAAATTCCAGTGGCATCCATGGGACTCAGAAAAATAAAAGGACAGATAGGAAACAAACAGAAAGCAATTGCCCTGCTCCAAAAATGAAAAGCCCCGAACTCTATCTCTGTCTTTGATAACACTCCACCATCTCTCACGCAAGTTAGAGGTTATATAGGCAGAGTGAATGCAGATAACAGAAAGTGTGCTACTTTAATTGCTTTAAGTGATTCCTAAGTTAGAGAAGTGGCAGAATAAAAAATGACCGTAGCGAGGACACATTGGGGGTTAAAAGAGTAACAGCAAGTCAGAAGTTTCTGCAGAGCGAGCGTCCGGATATAGAAAGAGAAAAGGAACAAGCCAGGGGAATGGAAAATTACTTACTTGTTAGAACAAAGCCGTGACAGCTGCTGACTCTAAAATTAGGAACAGAGGCGAATTTTCAGAGCACCCCCCAATAACTCACAAAGGTTTAATTCACCCAGCACCTTCCCGAGCGATGCTAACTCTCAAAAAGTGTGCACTGAACTTCCAATGGGTCTGCCATTCTGCAATACCTCACTGGCCCGATGCTCATGGCCTGCTGCCTGCAGGACTCTACCTCTCTAAAGGGGCTGCCCTTGAGTGACAGATCACGGAAAGTCCAGAGCAAGACGACCTCATCTCTAAAGATGTCTGCAGTCTCTGTGCTTTCCCGAGGCTTTTGTTTTTCACAGACAATCCGAAAAAGCCATAGGTATTACCTGTCGCTATCCCAAAGTGAGGAGTTGCTATGACGACCTCAGCACCCTACCTGCACCATGAGGACCGTGAACTTTCAAACTGGGAAATAATATTTTTTTAACTGTCTGATGCAGAAATTTAGCCAGATAAAGGAAGAAAGAGAGCAGACAAGAGAAAACAAGAGAGAAAAATGTAAAAGGAACCCTATGCAACGTTCTGTGCCCAGGGCACATTTGCCTTTGGGACGACTGGACAGTAACTGGAGGAGCCCACCGGTATCTGAGTACACAACACCCTGAAGTACCTAACTCAAACTCAGGGATTCATTTTGTCACTGACTAGCTCATAGGTTTGAGAGTTGTTCTTGATTCCTTCAAAGTTAGAGATTTTAAATAGTGTCTAAAAGTGCTGCTTTACCCCCCTCATCCAGAAAGCCAGAGTGATGCCATTGTAGATGCCCCGACCTTATAACGGGATTGTGTCCTGGAAACCTAGCATGAATTGAAGATGTCTCCCCTACTGGACACCACATCTTAGTAGTGTGTGACAGCATGTCGGTCGACTGGGGTCTGTCATTCACTGTCAACCTTAGCATTGCAAGAGAATACCGCTGGTTCTGGAAAATCCCCAAGTTCAAAATACAGTTTCCACTAAATGTATAATACTCATAATTGTAAAGTCAAAAACTGGTAAGTCGTCTGCGGGTGGTCACTATAAATACTTAGAAAACGGAAGCAGGAAGCCGGGCGATGGTGGTGCACGCCTTTAATCCCAGCACTCGGGAGGCAGAGGCAGGCGGATCTCTGAGTTCGAGGCCAGCCTGGTCTACAGAGCTAGTTCCAGGACAGGCTCCAAAGCCACAGAGAAACCCTGTCTTGATCGAAAACAAAAAACAAAAAACAAAAAAAAAAAAGAAAAGAAAAGAAAAAGAAAACGGAAGCAGGAAAGACACGGACTCAAATTCAGACCCATGCAAGCTCAGGGCCAGCCTGAGGTTCAGAGTGAGACCCTGTTTCAGAAGTCCCCCAACCCCTCAAAACCAGTAGTTGGGAACCAGGGATTTTGAGTGTTTGTAGAATATTAGCTTTCTGGCTGGAGAGCTGGCTCAGCAGTTAAGAGCATTGCCTGCTCTTCGAAAGGTTCTGAGTTCAATTCCCAGCAACCACATGGTGGCTCACAACCATCTGTAATGAGGTCTGGTGCCCTCTTCTGGCCTTCAGGGATACACACAGACAGAATATTGCATACTAAATAAATAAATATTTTTTTTAAAAAAGAATATTAGCTTTCAAGTGGACAGAATTATCCTGCGTTCTCAGTAACTACTACATGGTAGCCTTGATATGGAGATAGTTGCAGCAAGAAAAATAGATATATTTTTGGACTTCATCCACTTTCCAGACTCACAGAAGCCAGGAAGCTGAAGGTACTCTCTTCTAACCAAGAGGAGCCATCATTGGAAGCTAGAAGATTTTGTGATCTGTGCTTTAGCCTGTAAAATGACAAAGAGGAAAAAGGCTCTAGAAGCACCCTGGAAGGTCAGGTTTGGGACTCACCAAGCAGGAAGGGATGGTTCGGAAATGACTTTGGTGGTGGTGAATGAAGGCGGTTAGAACCCTCAATCTCTCTTCAAGGGGACAAGATGCTTCTCAGTTCCAACGTATTCCTAAGGCTCATTCCTCGATTGGAAAATCGTGGTTAGTTAAGACCAGGGAAAGGCTACGCGCATGCAAGTGAGGACTTTCTTTCCAGATCTGATGCTGTGGACACCTGGGTCCAAGTAATTCTTCATTGTGTTCTTCCTAGTGGGAAGTTTCAAAGCACCCCTGCCCTGTGGCTTCTAGAGGCCAAAGGCAACAACTTCCTAGATGTGACAGCCAGAAATGTCTCTACCTATTTACGCAAGACTCCTGTTGGGGCCCCTTCACTTGGTGGGGAAACGGTGTGCGTGTTCAGCCACTGGAGCAGGGCTGATCCCATGCACAACCGCTGGTTACACGAAGCAGAACCTGGGGCACCATCTGAGACAGATGTTGCAAAAAATCAACGACTAGGCATCCACCATGGTTCATTTGGGGAATTCCTAATCATTCTTCAGAGGCCTAAAGAACGCGACGGCAACAGAGCCAGGCTTTGTAGACTGTAAGCAATGCCGATGGAGTAAAGGCTTTCCTGAAGCCATATGGCGGTATAAATGACAGCTGTCAAATAACATCTCACAGGAATCCACTTCAAAAGTCAAATTACCATAGACAGAAAGCGCGATCGGGGTGCCAGGAATCCAAGACAGAAAACAAAGTTGTTATTTAGCGTAGGGATGCTGCTGTGTAATGTGGGGAGGGTGTGGTGGTTGTCACACAACACTATAATGGGCTGAACACTACTGAACTGTACAATTAAGATGACTAAGATGCCAGGTTTCATGGTACATGTATTTTATCACATTTTCTAAAAACAGCACGCTGAGTTCATCCTATTGGTAGTGGGAGGAGTGAACAGTCTCCAGACATTTAAGGGCTCTGATTGGCCTGGCTTTGATCCATCTGTACCTGGAGTAGGCAGAGGTGAACAGGATAGAGGGACCATGGTTTTCAGAGGTCGCAGGAGAGCGGGAAAGGGCAGATTCACACATCTGACTCTCGCCCGGAGTAAGGAGCCTGCGATGGCAGCTTCCGCTCAAATACATGGCAGGTGTGGTGTGGACAGAGAAGCACGATACAGAAAAATGGAGGAGAGAGACAGGTACAGGAGTCAGGCAAACAAAACAGTGGTAGCAGCCTAACAATGTATCGCCATCAGTATGATGCGGCTTTCTGTCTTCATTGTCCCCTGTTATCACTGTCACCAAGTTGGAAGGGAATTGGCTGAGCAAGCCTCATGACAGCCATCATGAAGTTTGCTGACCAGCTCAGGCTTCTGCCGAGGCAAGCCTGTGGTTTAGAAAAGCAAACCCTATTCTGAGTAAGTCTGCACTTCATGAGCGGGGAAAGGGCTGGGCTGGCACAATCGTCTTTGGACACCTTTTGACACCCTTTTGACAGTGGCATTAGACACTAGAATGCCATGGGCAGAATCACAACTAATGAACCAGACAGTTCACAGCACAGCTCTGCCATTTTGCAGGGTCGTCCCACCTCTGGGTGCCCCCAACGCCTTGTGAAAATGAACATAGGTGGCAAGATCAGACTCTCTGTGTCTGACCAAGGAACAAAGACGCGGGCAACTTATCTCTCTCTCCCCACCATCCCTCTCTCCTTTCCCTCGCTCACTTTTTGAGACAGAGTCTCACTATGTAGTCTACGCTGGCCTCAAATTCATGATTCTCCTGCCTCAGCCTCCTCAATATTGGGTTTTTAGGAGTGCATGTGCGCTTGTGTTCATGTTCGTGTGTGTGTGCGTGCACGCATCTGCTCATATGGCAGTCATGGGTCACCTCTAAGTATTATTCTTCAGTAGCCATCCTCCTGGGGTTTTTTTTTTTTTTTTTTTTTTTAACACTTGGTCTCTCTCTTGGCCTGGAACTTGCCAATTCAGCTGCCTGACTGGCCAGGGCGGGAGAGGGGCAGGGAATCCGTGTGTCTCCATCTCCCTGGCACTGGAATTCCAAGCACTACACTTGGCTTTTTACATGAATGGAAGAGATGCCCCTGCCAATGGGGTTGCTCATGAGGAAAACGGGGAGCGAGAGGTTGAGGTGAGACAGGTGAGGAGGGGCTGGAGAGGAGGCTGAGATTGAGGCAGCCAGAGGCCAGCAGGCAGCTGAAGATGAGGAAGAGGATGAAGCACGAAGCTGGAGAATATGAGGATGGCTGGGCAGCAAAGGAGAGGTTAAACCTAAAAGGTCACTATGGCCTCATCACCCTCCACTTTCCTACTCAGCATCTAAATGCTTTCACGTGGGTAGAGCAGTCGCCTATAGTGGGCAGTCCCACGGGAAGATGAGACACATGCTCTTCCACCGCACCAAAACCACAACGTCAATTTGTAACAGGGAGGGGAGAGAAAGCCCCCCAACCTCAAAAGTCCTGTGTTTCTGCTCGAAAGCTCTGCACATGGGAAACCGTGTCTTTTATTTCCATTTTCTGTTTTTAAAATATTGCTAGAATTTGGCTATTATTTCTGGTGACAGTGACCTAGCTAGCCCTCAAGCACTCGCTGTCCTAATTCTGACTTTACTTGTCATGTGACCTTGTTCATTATAATTTCAAAGGACAGAAAAGGTTTTTTAAAAAAATAAATAAAATTGACAACAAACCAGTAAACATTTAAATACCTGTTTAATAAAAGATCTTAAAAACTGTTTGAGTGTGTGTGTGTGTGTGTGTGTGTGTGTGCACATGTATATAGGTATGTGTACGTGTGTGCAGGTGCCTGCTGGGGCCAAAGGTGTTAGATTCTCTGTGAACCTCCTGATGTGGGTGCCAGGAATTGAACTCAGGTCCTCTGTAAGAGCAGTAACACAAGCTCTTAACCACTGAGCCATCTCTCCAGCTCCATGTGTATGTGTGTGTGCATGTGTGTATGTACGCATATGCGTGTTTACTTTACTATAAGTAGTTGGTTTGTATGAGATGGTTTAAAAAGCTAAAGACGAAAGATTCTGTTCCTTCCTTCTTTTCTTTGTTTATGAAGTTGCTATTTACTTATTTATTATTTGTTTGGCCTGCTTGCTATATGCATGAAGCAATGTCCAACAACAAACCATAATTTTATTTTGCTGACTTGTTCTAACAAAAAACTTTTTTTTAAAAAAATCTTATTATAACA
This sequence comes from Microtus oregoni, assembly GCF_018167655.1. Classification (NCBI taxonomy): domain Eukaryota; kingdom Metazoa; phylum Chordata; class Mammalia; order Rodentia; family Cricetidae; genus Microtus; species Microtus oregoni. The sequence continues at coordinate 56,047,654 of NW_024543063.1, read as the reverse complement.
GTTTTTTCTTCATTCAGACAAAACTGAATGAAAGTACAGCTCTTTCTCTCATACTCCCACCATCTCCTGCAAACAGCAAATACTGCAATCTCTCAGCAGAGTGACCTGTTTCTTCCAGGTGACCATCCTACAGAGCAGGGCTTCATCTCCTAAAGTCCATTGCTGTCAATAGGATCAACCTGGCTTCTGTGCAATCTGTGGGTATAACCCTCGTCACTCTCGATGGAAAGACTATTTCGTCTTTCCATACTGAAGGGTGACACCCACCAAACAGCAACGCTCCCTCCCTTCTCGCCCCAACCACCAAACCACCTTTCTCTTTTCTGTCTCCATGAACCAGATTGCTTTGAATACCTCAAGTAAGTGGGGATCTTAAGCTATTTTGACTTGTTTGTTTGAAATGTGGTCTCATTCTGTCCTTGAGCTCTCTAGGTAGCCCAAGTTGGCCTCAAATGATATGGGATTTGCCTCTGTATGCTGTGAATATCATTGGTTAATAAAGAAGCTGTTTAGAGTCTGTGATAGGGTAGAAAAGAAGTAGGTGGGGAAAATTAAACTGGGAGAAAGAAGGCAGAGTCAGGGAGAAGCCATGTAGCCCCACCAGAGGCAGATGCTAGAACTTTATCTGGCAAGTCACTGCCTTGTGGCGGTACACAGATTAATAGAGACTGGTTAAATTAAGATGTAAGAGTTAGCCAATGAGAAGCTTAAGCTATTGGTAAACAGTATTGCAAACAATATGGTTTCTTTGTGCTTATTATGGGACCAGGCAGGACAGAAACCTCATACAACACTCAAACATGAGCACATTCTCCTGCCTCGACCTCCCTAGTGCTCCCTGCAGGTCTCTGTTTGTTTCAATGGCATTATTTCACCCAGTAGAGGGTCCTCAAGCTCAGCCATGTAGCATGTGCCAGAATGTTCTTCTGGAAAGTGCAGGAACATTCTATATTTTGTTTATTCATTTGTTTGTCTGTGAAAACTTGGGTGATTTCTACATTTTGCTATTATGGATGGAACTGGGTCATATTTTAAACACTAAAATTCTGTGCTGCAAGAAACTCCTAAGTCTTGGGCAAACTGGGACAGTTGGCTGCCCTAGCATGAATCCAGCTATCAGACCAGAAAGAAGCTAGGCCACCAGTGCAACAGGGCAAAGATGCCCAGCAGGCAAAGCCCCCTACCTGCACAGAACATGATTGTGTTGTTCCAGGAAAGGTGGCTCTTTCTGAAGAACCCCTGGGGACAGAGCAGGTTGAGGAGAGGTGGCTGTCAGAGGTCCCCAGTGGACCATCCAACTCCCAGTGACAGAAAGATAGCATCAATTGTCCAAATGGGGTACCAAAGAGAAGCCTGCTCGGCACCTCAACACACACAAGGCGGGGAGGAGAGGAGAGGAGAGAGAAACTCCCCCATATTAATTTTGCTCAAAACCTAGCCTTACTCTTAAATACCACGGTATGTCAGAGATCAAACCTCTATAAAACAGAAGGGTTTTCTAGCCACAGGCAACTTTATTAAAAAGCCCTGCATGTTTTCCTCCATGTTCAGTCAATACAAGAACTGTTTCTTCCCCCATGCTTTGCGCATTGTTCTGACCACACTTGCTGCTGACCAAGGGTCTGCATTTTTAATGCAGTTTGTGTTGTTTTGTTTTTGTCTTTTGTTGTTTACACTGGATCATTTGGGAGTGAACAGAGATCTCAGATTCTGGCCTTCAGTGCGAGATTTTGGTATCACTGGAGTCTGCCAGGCCAGGCTCTGTTTTCCAGTCTGTTGTTGTGTGGCAAGATCGGGGCCAATAGGTTTTAGGGAGGTGTAATGTTCTATTTGCATCGGTTTCCCAACTGTTAGTGCTGACAGATTGGAACATTTTTCAGACTGCTGGTGGCCTCAGGAACGGGTGGAGGAAAGGAAAATATTTTTTTTAAGCACTTAATATGTTTATTAGGGGATTATACCACTTTTTTAAACCTCAGATTTGAAAATTCTTCTACAAATTTTGTCATTAGATTTGTTTGTATTATTTTGTGTGTGAGTGTTTTGCCTATGTGTATGTGTGCCTCGTGGGTGCTCGGTGACCACAAAGGTCAGAAGAGGGCGTCAGATCCCACAGAACCAGACTGCAGTTGGTGGTGAACCACCTTGTGGGCGCTGGGAATTGAACCTGGGTCCTCCGAACGCACCTCCGAACAAACAAGTGCCCCTAATCACTGAGACACGTCTCCAGTCCCACATTTTAAATACCAACTTTGACACAATGTCTTTGGTTTGCTAACAGTGTAGTTTTCAAGTATTATTTTTTTTTTTTAAAAAAAAGGGGCCTTTCAGTCATTTTTTTAGTTAATTAGTTTGTTTCTTTTAGAGAAAATAAACCTTTCATCTTCTACAGAGGTTTCACCAAGAACTATCAGCTGCGGGGGTGGGGGTGGCATAGAAAGCCAGAACATGGCGATGATGACTCAGGACTGACTGCTGTAAACACCAGTGAGGTCCACTTTTCCAAAGACCCAGCAGCTCTGGTAGTTCTGCTTTAAGGCTTGGGTGAGGTGAGCAGCTGTTCCTGGGGTCCTTCCGGAAGCGCGGGGCTGCTTTCCCTCCAGGACACCATCCAGCTCGGTGAGTTAATACCCAGGAACACCGATGCAGATATGGCTGAGGAGCGACTTAAAGGCACAAGCTATACGTGACGACATTTTAGAAGGTAAAGGCTCCCATGGGCTGGCACCACTGAGTAGCGTGAAGTGGAGTCACGGGGCTATTTATCAGCGGCTGAAGGTGGGCAGAACGCCCCCTGAGTTCATAGAGTCTGGTGAGGCCAAGATACACAGGGAATTTATCAATCAAGAGACTCAGGTAGCCCCGTTTTTCTTCTTCTGAGGGGGTCTTGCTGTGTAGCTCAGGCTGTCCTTTAATTCATGATCCCCCCTGCCTGGGTCTAGGGTTACAGAAGCACACCACCATGCCCAGTACTCAGGTGACCATTTGAAGTAATGCACAAGGCTGGCACCTGCCCAGGATCCTTTCCCTTCCTCGCAGATTTCTCTGAATGGAAAGAACATGCTCCTTTTGGTACATGAATAAACTGGTGGTTTGCGTGTTCCCGTTTTAGCTGTTACAGCCCCCGCCCCCCGAAACACCCCTGTGAATTTCATGTTTCCTTTATTTTTACATTTCTCGGGGTTTTAAATGTCTAAGAAAAAAGTGGAGGCACAAATTAAAAATTCAAACCTCGCAAAAATGTACATGGTTATAATTAAGTCCTCTTCCCCTGCCCCCTTGCCCATTCTCTGAAGAAGAAACTGTGGCTTCCATTTTTGCTGATATCTTTCCAGAAGTATAATGTGCAAATACAGGCATATTTATAGATAGACAATTGCTATTTTTCTTTATTTTGTACCTTTATTTTTGTTTGTTTTTTGGGTTTTTTTGTTTGTTTGTTTTTTTCGAGACAGGGTTTTTCTGTGGCTTTGGAGCCTGTCCTGGAACTAGCTCTTGTAGACCAGGCTGGCCTCGAACTCACAGAGATCCACCTGCCTCTGCCTTCTGAGTGCTGGGATTAAAGGCATGCACCACCACCGCCCGGCCGTACCTTTACTTTTTAATAATATTTTTTAAAAAACATTTTCTTTACATATAATTACAAGAAACAACACAGATTCAGATTCTATTCCACTCCTGAAACATATCCCTTTTTAATTTTATTTTGAGATAGGTCTTACTAAGTTACTCAGACAGACTTTAAGCTTGCAAACTCCCTGCCTCAGCCTCCTAAATTGTTAGGATTACAGGCCTGCATCACCAAGCATGTTGTAAGTGCTTATAGAGCTTTATACAACATCACAAGCAAAATGTCAACACTGATACAATTCATCCATCTTGTGAGAAATGGTCACTTATTGTCCTGTTCATGGATACCTAGGTAAGTGTCTATTTGAAGCCATTTCAACAGTGTTTACAGATACCTTTGTCTGAGGATGTAGATGAAGTACTTTGGGAAAGTGAACTGCTGGGTCCTGGGGTGGGTGTGGTGGCTTTGGGAGACACCGCCGACAGTTTTCCATGTCGGTTGACCACCCCCTGCCCTCATCAGTCCTTTGGAGGAGTTTTGCTTGCTTCCTAACAGTGCCAGCTTTTCTGGCCTCCCCACCTTAATCCTTCAACTATCCTACTGGTGGAACTGCCCCCCTTTCCTCTTTTCCAGTGTGTGGTACTCAAACCCAGTCCCCACACAGACAAGGCAAGTGCCGTATCCCTGATGATGTCCCTGGCCTAGAACTCTGACTTCTATTGCATGTCCTTGGCGACTAATGATGTTGAAGACGTTTTTATAAGTTTATTTTCCCATTTTCCCTGATTTTTTTTATCCTACGCTTTTTACTGTGAACAGTTTCACACACCAAATGTTGAAAGGATTATACAATTATACAGTGAGCCTCCATCTGCCCAGAACTGGATTCCAATAGCTGACATTCTTCTTTTGCAGGGTTCCCTCCTCTCTTCCCTCTCCCTCGCTCTTGATCGTGCTGTTGGCCACTGGTAAGTAAGTTTCAGTCATGATGACACTTGCCTCATAATTACCCAGGGAAGTCCTCCTGAAGGGAGGCTCTAGGAAGAGGAGCTATTCTCCATAACTACAAAATCATGAGTGCATCTAGCACAATTAACAATAAACTCCTTAAAATGTTGATAGTCTATGTTCGATTCTCCCAAAGTCTGAAAACCATTGGTAATCATTTTTTATTGAAGCAAAGAGGGCTGGTTCGTTGTATTTGTATATATGTATGTATATGTATGTATATGTATATATATATATATATATATATATATATATATAATCAGACACTACCACCACTCATAACATTGACTTTCTGAAGGGCCAAACTACCCCAGTTGTCTACTGAAAGATCTTTATTTTGAGATAATTTCTTATGCTATAGTTCAGACTACCCTCAAACTCAACCTGGCAATCCACTTACATGCCTTAAGTCTCTCTCTCTCTCTCTCTTTTTTTTTTTGGTTTTTTTTTTTTTTTTTTTTTTTTGGTTTTTCGAGACAGGGTTTCTCTGTGGTTTTGGAGCCTGTCCTGGAACTAGCTCTTGTAGACCAGGCTGGTCTCGAACTCACAGAGATCCGCCTGCCTCTGCCTCCCGAGTGCTGGGATTAAAGGCGTGTGCCACCACTGCCTGGCTCCTGCCTTAAGTCTCAAATGCTGCACCACTAAGGCTGGTTTAGGAATTTTAAAAGCATATATGTTCTAGAATTTTTGGTGGTTTAAAATGGTGATATTTTCTCTCATATGTCGTGGATCACAAATTCTGGCAGGGTCCAGGCAAGCCATTCTTCTTTTCCCACGACACTGGTGAGAATTGGTTGTCAGAAGGACAGGTATGGAGGGTGCAAAATAGCTTTACTTGTGTCTGACACATGACACCTGTGACGGCAAGGAGCGTGGGATCAGCTGAATCTGCTCAATGGGATATGTCTCTGTGGCTTCTCTAGCATGTAGCCTCTTAGATCATATCTCACGGCTGTTGGGGAGACCCTGTCGGGGACATGACAGGAGACACATTAGCTCTTTTAATAACCTCGGCCTCAGAATCCACATCACCCCCATCGGGCTCCATGTTCAAAGGTGGCACAAAGCTCGCCCCAGTGCAAATGAGGGGCAGCTCTGTTAAACTTCCACATGACCACAAATGATCTGTCCTTCACTCATGTGCAAAATTCACATCCTCTTGTTTGGAGCGCTGGCTCAGCAGTTAAGAGCATTTGATGCCCTTATAAAGCACCCAGATTTTGTCTCCAGCACCCATATGTGACTCTAGTTCCATGGAGTCTGACACCTTCTTCTGACCTCAGGTCCAGGCATACATGTGGCGCACATTACAAAACAGGCAAGCAAAACGTTCATACACATAAAACATAAATAAATCTTTTAAAAATCGACAGTTTCTTTCATGACTCCTTGCTATAGTTTAGATAAATGACCTGAAAAATCCATGTGCTGAACGCTGGGTCTCTGCCTGTGGCACTTGTGAGGGTTGCTGCAGCCTGTGAGAGGCAGGGCCCACCTGACATCCCTGAGGCTTCTGAGAGTAGTGGGATATATTCAGCAAAGATAATAATTTTTTAATGATGTCTTAAAGAGCTAGTGAGACCCCAGCCCCTCTCCCCCCTCCTGTCCATGTCCTGACCACAAAGTCAGCAGCTTCTTTCATGTCAGCTGCTGTCATGAACAAGGAACAAGGCTAACCTGCCATGGACTGAAATCTCTAAACTGTAGACCAAAATAATCTCTGGAAGTTGATTGTCTCTGACATTTAAAACTGGTAATAGCAAACTGACTTGTTCACCTGTCCTTTAAAATCTCATTCCTTGGTAACATCAAGCTCGGGTCTGGGGACAGTCCTTTCTTCACAGAGTCCCCTGTGAAGCTTCTGTGTGAGCACAACCTTAGGAGTCTCAGGAGCACTGCAGTTGAGCTGAAAGAGCTATCAGATAAACCCTTAGTGCTCTCCCTCACCATCACTCCCACATCCTGGGGCTGGAACCTATGGCTTGTGTGTGTGCTAGATGTAACTCTATCCCTGATGATGGAGGAAGGTCATTGGCTAATAAAGGCACTGCCCTGGCCCATTTTATTGGTTAGAGGATAGGTGGGAGGAGTAAACAGAACAAAATGCTGGGAGGAACAGGAAGTGAGCTCAGAGACTCCACAGCTCTCTCGGGAGCAGACGCCTCAGAGAGAGACGCCATGCCCTGCTCCCGGGATGAAGCTCCGACCCACGATGGACTAGGCTAGAATCTTCCCGGTAAGACCGGTTCTCACAGATTATTAGAGATGGGTTGATCGGGATGTGAGAATTAGCCTGTAAGTGCTAGAGCTAAAGGGCCAAGCAGTGCTTAAAAGAATACAGTGTCTATGTAATTATTTTGGGGCATAAGCTAGCCATGTGGGCGGCCGGGTGTGGGGGACGCAGCCCTGCCGCCCCATATTACTACTTATGGCGCCCACGTGGACAACTGCTTCCACATTAAGCCTGAGACAGCTTGGGAAGTAATTCTAGAACAAAATGAAAGCATTGTGCCTGGTTTCTTGGTAGCAGCAATTTCTCGGTTCTACTCTGCTTGCTAGAGGCAAGCAAGCGCCTCATCTAAGAGAGGCTTCCTGACTCAGCTTTAGCTGCAAAGCCTGCAGCTCATTAAGAGGTCCTGCCACGAAACACTTAAACGGTGTTGACGAAAAGCTGAACACATGCTTTTCGGTTTTCAGCAGCAGCAGGAAAAAAGCTGCGCCGTTTAAAAATGCCAGCTTTCTGGGCTGTCCTGCCAGGACAAACTCTGACTCTTTTACACAGGCGGTTTGTGCGGTTTGCAAGCAAAGGCTGCTGAAGCTCGCTTGCTGGCTACAGCCAGTACCTCAGCCATGAGGCTGGAAAGCTAAGGAATGGGCTGGATCCAGACGGCAAAGCCACGCCTTTAATCCTACTGATATTGCTTGGTAAATGAAAGACTCTTGTGGTCAGAAAAAGAGAGAGATACAGTAAAGAGAGATTCAAAGACAAAGAAAATTTCTAAATGGTTTTAAATGTGTTAAAAATATATGCAGACTAAAAGTTGAAGTTCTTAAAGTAAAAAAAAAAAAGGAAGAGAGTTGTTGTGTGTGGTAGCACACGCCTTTAATCCCAGTGCCTAGAAGGCAGAGGCAGGCAGATCTCTGTGAGTTCAAGGTGTAGTAGTGTACACCATTAATCCCGAATGCCTGGGAGGCAGAGACAGGCGGATCTCTGAGAGTTCAAAGACAGCCTGGTCTACAGAGTTACTTCAGGTCAAAGACACAGAGAACCTGTCTCAAAAAGCAAAGAGTTAAAAGTAAAAATAAACAAAATAGAGGTTAAAACAAAGCTGTACAAAGATGGAAAATAGACAGAGAATTTTGACACTGTATGCTATTATGCTCTCTTTGAATTATTTGAATGCTGAGGAAGGAGCAACAGCTGCTAAAAGATATTTGTTTATAAATGCTGAACTAATCCAACATAGATATTTTGAATTTGTATCTAAGGATATGATACTTTGGAAAGGAGTTTCTTATTTTGTTTTCACAGAGGATGAAATGCTGTTCATTTCTTCTATTCTGATTTGGTATGATCGACCACGCCCTCCTGAAGGGTTGCAGTGAACATCTTCAGAAAATTGCTTCGCTCAACTGCCAACTGAGATGAAACTAGCACACAGGTTATACCATGAAAGACCTAATTAACGACGCCCCCATTCAGCAGGAAGCAGTTTGGAGAGAAAAAACTGCGTCCATGTTCCCAAATATGGTTTATAAACGTCCTTTTACATTTAAAGGGGGATATGATATAGATATGAATAATTTACATTAGTATAGATTTTGCTTTATTGATAGAAATTTAAGGTCAATTTTGTTATATGTATAAGTGTTTCTGATTTTGATTAAGGTATTGTGATTGTGTAGTTCATTAAAATATGTACTGTATAATTGAGAAATATAGGTTGTTAATGGATAATCATCAATAATAGTAAAGCTTGTAGTCATGTTAGTTAGATTTTCTAGATATATAGAGATATATTTTAGATAGACATTCTTCGTGTCTTTCAAAGATTACAGAATAGGACATTTAATGTTTTAATAACTGAGGACTTTTCATGACAATGAGACACTCTGCTCCTGGCAGCACCAATCTACTTCAAGAGGAAGATGGGCATCGAAGAGGCACCTTATGGGGTTTGATAGCCATTTGGGCAAGAAACTGCTCTTGCCTGGACTATTGCATAAACTGGACACAGAGAACCCACAGAGAGAGGACTACTGAACTTGCCTAAGGTGAGATGATCTTTTGGGGTTCCTGATTCATGAAAGAGTCTGCGAGACATTCTGCAGGACACAACAGATAGTGACTGAACTGACTTTGAATTTTCCTGCTTTATGGAAATGTCTGCTGGATACCATGGGCCTGAAGGCTGAAGATGGATGCCCCAACGGTACAAAAGAACTTTGGGTGACTGTCCAGGCAGCGAGATGTCTTTGTCATTTCTAGAGTTTGAAGTTTCTTAGTTCTTGTTTACTTAGGTAATATATCTTTCTGGAGTCTTTGATGGAGTTAAGAATAGTTAGTTATAGTTATAGTTTTCCTTAGTTATGATAAAGATTATTGTAACTTTTACTTGATAACTGTTTTGTTATATGTAATTTTGCTATGTTAAAGCCTTTTTTTTTGTTTAAACCGAAAAAGGGGAAATGATGGAGGAAGGTCATTGGCTAATAAAGGCACTGCCCTGGCCCATTTTATTGGTTAGAGGATAGGTGGGAGGAGTAAACAGAACAAAATGCTGGGAGGAACAGGAAGTGAGCTCAGAGACTCCACAGCTCTCTCGGGAGCAGACGCCTCAGAGAGAGACGCCATGCCCTGCTCCCGGGATGAAGCTCCGACCCACGATGGACTAGGCTAGAATCTTCCCGGTAAGACCGGTTCTCACAGATTATTAGAGATGGGTTGATCGGGATGTGAGAATTAGCCTGTAAGTGCTAGAGCTAAAGGGCCAAGCAGTGCTTAAAAGAATACAGTGTCTATGTAATTATTTTGGGGCATAAGCTAGCCATGTGGGCGGCCGGGTGTGGGGGACGCAGCCCTGCCGCCCCATATTACTACTCCCTGAGTTACATCCTTCACCCTTGACATGAGGAAGGATCCTACTGTGTAGCCCAAGCTGGCCTTGAACTTGTCATCTGCCTGCCTCTACTTCCAAGTGTTGGAATTACAGACAGGCACTACCATACCCTGGTCCTCCAAGGTCTTGGAGAAGATTTTGTAAACCTGACCCAGCTATATAGGTAGGTACTGACCGACTTCAGAAGTCTTGATTGGCATATTGGGATGGGAGTGCTGGAAGCACATAGAACTGACTCAATTGGCAGCTAACCTGTGCCCTTAGGGGAATGAGTCAAAGATGGGAAGGGACCATGTATAGACCAAAGCAGAGACAGATCCTCAGCAACATCTTTGTGGTTCAGCCAACCACAGTGTCCTCAGCTCAACTTGAATGCAGCTTGGAAGTCCTCAAGTTGTCTAAGCAAGTTTGAATTGGATTTTCCTGTTATTTAAGGACATAGAGGAGCTAAAGAAACAGCTCAGTCAGTATAGTGCTCTCTAAGTCAGCATGACCAGGGCCTTGTAAAAAGGTGCAGGCTTATATATCAGCCCCGAGGGTGGGAAGATGGAGACAGGAGGCTTCTGGGAGCTTCTGGGTCAGCCTAGATGAACCAATGAGAGATTTGGTCCCAAAACATAAGCACGAGGGCATCTAAGGGCAAGACCCACCATTCCCCTTTGACCTCTATATACACATGTACCTGCACACACCTGAAGTACACATACACACCTAAAATGCCTTGATAATCATGAGCATGATGGTGCTATTGGTCAGGATAAGGCAAAGCGGTGGGAACAGGTGGCCTGGGATGAGGTGTGCTTTCTCCTGAACCTTCCCAACCCCGGTCTTTCCTCTAGCTTCATCCTTGGCTCCAGAATGACCTTTCCTTATATTTGTGGGCCTGCTGCAAAAATCCTACTTTTACTATAAAGCCATCTTCTAGTGATCTTTCTCCAAAACATTTTAGACATTGTTCATTTATTTCGTGTGTGTGTGTATGTGTTGTGGAATATTTGCACACTGTGTGAAGATTGCTGTAATAAAATGTTGAAAGGTCAATTGCTAGGTAGGTGTGATTTCTGGGGAGAGAAAGAAGAAGAGGAGGAATCTAGACACAAAGGGAAAAGCCTGGAGACATGGAGAGGAAACAGGAGGTACAAGATGGAAGAGAGGTAACACCATGTGATAGAATGTAGATTAATATAAATGGGTTAATTTAAGTTATAAGAGCTAGCTAGGAACAAGCCTATTAGAAGTCTTCATGATTAATAAAAAAGTCTTGGTGCCATTATTTGAGAGTTGGATAGTGGGACAGAAAAAGAGTCATTCCATGTGTGCATGGACACACACACACACACACACACACACACACCACAGCGCACATATGCAGAGGAGAACTTGCGAGAGTTTGTTCTCTCCTTCTGCTAAGTCATGAGCTATGGTAACAAGTGTCTTTACCTACTGAGCCATCCCGCCCATGCTGGCAGTTCTTCCCTACAGCCTTTATAAACACTTTCCCATCTAGGTTATAATCCACGTTGCCTTCCGAGCCTCCACATCATTTTGGACAAGACTCTCATTGCCCTGCCCCCCTTGTGTACTGACAGAGTCCTTACCAGCTCAGGACTGTCAAACCCATCCTGTGCCCACGTTCGCAGCCTCAGGACATGTAACAAGCAACTGAACATCTTGATGAGCAAAGGCAGTCTCCCCCATTTTTTCTCAAATAAATCTGTTTACCACCCCTTCCCCTTTAAAAAAAAATAGTCTGACTATCCCAGAGCTTAAACTATAAAACAGATTATTGCAATAAGATGGAGCTACAGGAATGGTAAGAAAGGTATTTTTTGTGAAACTGCAAACACAGAGAAAAGGAAAGTCGGACTAACAAGTGCCTTTGTTATAGTGATGGCAATAGCGGCCTCTTTGCCAAGCGAAGCAGATGACACACAAGATCTCTCTGAATAAATAAGATGGGTTTACAATTTCATTAGTACTGCTGAAGACTGTGGGAAGAATCTAAAATCAGCGCTACCCACATGGAAGGTCGAATCATGCCCATCAATTTATTTTGATCTTGTGGAAGGCGTTTTGGAGCAGGGCTTAAGAAATAGCTCAACCAAAAGAACAGTCACATTATGTAAAAATGAGCCCCACTGATTTCCATCCATTAACCTTACATAATAAGATTTTAAACATAGCACTGTAATTTCATGATACAAAAGAAAATACCTTAATACAGCAATTTGTTCTAAGAGGTGGTAAACTCTACCGGATAATTTGCCAGAGGGTGGGGAGAGTTGAACAGCAACTTCTCACCTTTAAATACATTGAGAAACTTGAGTTGGAGAGGAAAGAAGAGTGGCCAAGTCTAGAGTAATGGCGGTCACGAATGATGGTGGCTATTTAACAAGCGTTCCATGAGCGCTTCCTCTTGTGCCAGATGTCGTTCGTGGCGCTGCGGATGCAGGAGTGAATGGACGCGGTTAACGATCAGTTTTTGAGCACTCTCTGTGGGTCCGCGAGCAGAGATCTGTGCAAACTGGCTCATTTGCTCTGTCCTCACCCCAGTTCTCTGAGCGTCTTAATTAACCCTTCTTACCAGCAGGAACACTCCAACGAAGCGGTTTCCTGGCAATCACAAAGGTGTCTCAAGGGGTGGCCGTTAGCTACTAGTTGGCACTGATGAGTTCCGAAGCCGCACAGCAATTCAGTGGCAGCAGAATGTCTCGCCAGAGAGAAAAAGCCACTTTCACATGTATTCACTGTCGGCTGAAGCACTCCGGTCTCACAGTTACTGTAAAGCCAACATTCAGGATGGCTTTATCTAAGCTTCAACTATATAGAAATCATCGGAGCTCAGTCAGGAGCTCCATGGCTTCAGCTGTGGGTCTAGAGGAACTCGGGACTTAGACTGTACCTTAGAAAAATATTTTTTTAACCCCTGATTTCAGCATTTTCAGGTAAGAGCCACTAATATTAAATTTCTAAAATACATTTGGCAGTAGGGTTACAGGGATGGAGAGAGACTAAAAGTCTTCCCGCCCCACCCCTACAGAGCTAACGCTCTGAGAAGGGTAACCATGCTATGGAAATGCAAGAGAAAAGTAATCTGGACAGTGAAACAGACAATTGCAAAGCCCCGTGGTGTGAGTGTGTTCTTTGGTCCCCAAAGAACGCAGTGAGGTTATGGACAAAAACAAGGCGAGGCAGACGGCTAACTACCGGTGGCTTGGACTAGGCTTGCAAGTATATTCAACCTGCAGCCTGAAACCCACGTACAACCACGATGACAGCTACAAATGTGGCCCAATGCAGCATCATCAGCTTACTTAAAACTTTATGAAGTTTTTGCCCCTTTTTCTGTGACTCAGACTGTAAGGTTCTTGGGTGTAAATGTTGTAGCTAATAATAGCTTTTTGCAGTGTCAAAGGCTGGACGCCCCTGCCGGAGCAATGAGAAATGATCACCTACTAGAGCTTCTGTGAAGGCAAAGGCAACGGCAACATTTTGTTGATAAGCTAATGACTGGGAATAAGATCTAGGGAGGGATCCAGGAAACCCTGCCAAACGCTAAGGACGGAGCCCAGTGCATCTCTCTTTCCTTCCTGCCCCACAGATCTTCCATATCCCTGGCGTTTGGAGTTCTGTCATCGGTAATACAACTTCTCTACTCAGTGAGAGAAATTTAGAGAGCTCTGTGAGCACAAGGACCTCTGTGCTCCCAACACCATGCTGAGGCGTGTGTGCAGGAAATATCGGCTTTGTGTGTATGTTAGATAAACTGGTTTGGGACACAGACTTGGAATGGCTGATTTATTAACTAAAGGCATGTTCACAGGTAACTTCTTTGTTATCTCTAGGAAGCAGCCAGCTCTGGAGGGGCAATTCGTCCCCATGTCCCCAAGGACCAAGATATCAAAGCATCATTAAATACTGACAAGATGATAGCAGCAGAGTCGGCAACGGTTGGACTGTGTGACTGCTAATGCAGGAAACAGATGGATTTTGTTGTATAAGAGAAGCATGGAGGGAAGTTAAGGATGACAACCCCATTCATGCAACGTTTATAGAGACCAGCACAGAAAAAGAGGGGAGGTGAGTGTAAATCTACCTGGTTTCTTATTGTTAGGAATATTTCTTAAGACGAGCCTCTCTGCCGATGCAAATAATTCCAATCAGACCAAATTAGACCAAATTAAAGATGCCCACACTTAATGCAGCGCTCCGGGTGGCCGGGAGAGCATGGCGAGGGGGGGAGGGGAGAGAAAGAGAGGAGGAGGAGGAGGAGGAGGAGGAGGAGGGAGGGAGACAGACCACGTGTTCATTCTCTGGGGGACAGCCTAAGTAGCCTGTGGGAGTGGCTCTGACCCTCCCTGGGGTGGGGTCACCGCTTGGCAGGCTTTCCAGGAGGTGGAGTCCGGACCAAGGCAACTCCCAGGGGAGGAGGCTTGAACCGGATGCCAGGGGCTGGAGTGATGCTTCCAACCAAACATCCCAGACTCCTTGGATATAGGGGTGTCAGGGAGCTGGGGTCGCACTTCCAATCAAACACTTATCAGCACTGCTAGTGAAAAGGCACTATTTTATATGGTAGGCACAACGATGCACACCTGTAACCCTAGTGCTTGGAAGCCTGAGGCAGGACACTCCTGAGTTTAGTGCCAGCCTAGGCGGCATAACAAGATGTTGTTTCAAAAACGTGGTAGGATATTACAAGTGAAGGGGAGGCAAGTAGTATCTGAAGTTAAAAGGGTTCATTTGTAGGAACTGATGAAAACAATTTTATCCCTGCCATCTCTAATACACTTTTCATTAAATATTCCGTAATCTATAGCAGGGAGATTTCTCAATGAACCCATCATCAATTGAAAACATTCGGTGAAAATACATTTGATTCCTTACCCTACAAGATATCCCAGCTTAATTCAGTCTGCCTCAAATGTCCTCAGAACACACTAACCTATGGTAGGCAAAATCATCTATTTTATAACAAGACATTGACTAGCTCATGTTATTTATCGAATGCTGCATTGGAAACAAAAGCAGAGTGGGTGCATGAATAAGCTTTTGCGCCACTGTGAAGTGACAGGCTGGGAGTGGGGCGCTGGGAACTGGGAAGCAGCTGTCTGTAAGACGCGGATACACTCAGGAAGTTGACAACAGTGGCTGCACTGTGCCTAGCTCACCCTGAGTTTGCCTCTGATCCTGCCATGTCGACAGGAACGCTATTCATAATTGTTTTGAAAGATATGATCTCGCCATGGAACTCCGTCTGGCCTCAAACCTGAGATCCTCTTGCCTCAGCTCTGCCCTTGCTGGGATTCTGGGCATGGACCACCATGCTTGACATTACTGGGACCTTTTAAAGTAGCTGCCTAGAATAAATTGTTTTATAGTGACTAGTGATGGCGTTAAAAGAAGAGGGGAAAAAAGTAAAGAAAGCGATGTAAATACTTCATTCATTTAACGCAAGTATTTTGTCAAGAAAAAAAAAGTGACTGTTGCTTAGCATATGTAAATCTAGTCCGTATTTAGAAGGCTATTGCTGAATGTAGTGAATTATGTGAATACATTAACAAATTTTTTTCACTCAAAACCAAAAAAGAGTGGAGATGAAAGTCATGCACACCTCCGTTCCTGTGCGCACACCGCTCCCAAACTCCAGCACCCCCAGGGATGCCCTTCTACAGTAGGGAAGTTCTGCATCACGCCTCGCAACAATCCCCCTCCACCTGTATCCATGTGTGAGCAGTGCCACCCATCCGAGCGTCCAGCAACCATGCGCGACCTTTCCTTTGCTCTCTTCAGGTACGGGACCTGTGATAACGCTTGGTACTGAACTCCCGTGTATAGGGTGGCTGTCAAAAGACCAACTGGACTAGGATTTCCTAGTCTAACTTCCTCTCTTGGGAACCTAAACTAAGAGCCACAAGAGGAATTTGTCAGTTGGCAGAAGAGCAAGCCTTCTTCCTGAAAAAGACTTTGCCACCCAACCTGGCTCCGTGCCCCATCAAAATACCACAAATAGTTCGTAACTCAGCACACAATTAGTTTCTTCTGTTGTTTTCGAAAACAAAAATTAACCTATCCGTGAAAGGACTGTAATGAAAGCGGATTTAATGAGGAGTGAAGCAGATAGTATATAACGGTTTTATTTGAAGTCCCCAAAGATGTTTTTAAATTTCATACATTTATCTCAAGGGCTGCATGAATACAGTCCAGTTAGTACAAACGCTGACGGTCCCTTCAGGTCATCAAGCTTCTAAGTACTTTTCCCAGCCCAGACTACCCGTGGCGAGAGAACTTCCGGCCCACTCAGCCAGGGCTTCCGAGCAGGGCGGTGGCTCTGGTCCCAATCAGTGGCTTCATCGATTGCTTCTGCCTGAGCAGCCGCAGGCCCGCAGGGATCGACTGCTCGGGTCTGGCGAGTCAGGCGCGGGAAAGCGAGTTTGAAGCAGGGCGCGGTTCGCGGGGCGGCTCGGTCCTCTCGTCTCCCGACGCTGCCGCCAGCAACCATGTCGGAGGCTTATTTCCCGGTGGAGTCGGGCGCGCTGGGACCTGAGGAGAACTTTCTGTCCTTGGACGACATCCTCATGTCCCAGGAGAAGCTGCCGGTGCGTGTGGAGAAGCCCATGCCGCGTCTGGGCGCCTTCTTCCTGGAGCGGGGCGCGGGCGCCGACTCGGACCAGGCGCTCCCGCAGGTGAGGCTAGCCGGGGAGGCCGCGGGGACCCGGGGGAGCTGCCCAGCGCTCGGACTGATTTCCTGCCATCACCGACTTCATTTCTAAAACTCTTCAAAGTTATTGGCTTTCCGAACGCTGAAGGATTGGCTGCAGCCGAGTGCCTCAGGGTCTTGGTCCCGCTCGTGTTTTCCCTAAAACTTTTTTTGAGGCGTGTGAGTCTGGGGGCTGCAGATCGCCTTGTGCGTTCTGCACTGATGACAGCGTCAGCAGCCTGTTCCCAAGGGCCGGTGATCCCCCCGAAGGGCCGGGGGATGGTGGGGTAGAGGTGGGTGTGACTCAACAGAGGTCGAGTCGCTCAGCCAGGGTCCCACAGAAGCCCATGGTGGCTTAACCAAGTCAGTCCTCGGTAAAAAGTTGCTCATACACTTTTCATTGTTCAGAGTGAATGTGGCAGCTCCGTGTATTAGCCCCTTTGCCCACCTAGAAACCTGACAAAAGCTGGGTAACAAGGTCAGGGGCCTCTAGGAAGTGATAAACTGGGATTCGAACCTAGCGCCTTATGGCTTCAAATAGACTTAATTTCTGGCTCGTCATCACATCTCATCTTGTCATATTGTTTTCCAATTCTTTTAAGACTTTGAAAAACGTAGACATTGACCCTTTCACCGGCACTGAAGCCATGATGTGGGTTGGGAAGGGACTGCCACCTGACTTCAGATTGATTCCATTTTGTTCTCTTCTACCAGCGTCCAGATTGGTGCATATATACCAAAGAATATTTTTAAATTATTTTAAAATATTAAGTTTTATATTTGTATAAAATATTAAATATTTTATATATTTTAGTATTTTATATATTAAATTTTATATATTTATATATATTTTATAATTTAAATATTCATTTACTTTGGAAAACTTCCACTTCTGTCCTGTTGTTGTTCTTTGTCATGTTTTCGTTGCTGTTGTTATAACCTGTTTTCTGTCTTCGCTGCATCTAACATGAAACCTCAGCCTAAGCTGACCTCGTAGAACTTGAAAGTAGCGCAGTGATGCCAGAGGCTGGGGTAGGGGGTGACGACTAGATTAGCGGGCATTGCTCTAATGTGAGCATTAAGGAGTCCTGTGCGCTGCTGAGTAGCGAGTGACTGTAGAGTATAGTGAGGTGCTTGCTGTTTTGAAGGGCTGGGGAAAGGATTTTTAATGTTTTCACTTCACTACGAAGAAATGTTTGAGGTGGGCACTTAACTTGATGTAAACGTTATACATTGTGGAACTGTACTGCATCAGCATCTAGACCCCCATAAACGTTCCATTTTAACTTACCCAGTTAAGAAAATAAATAAGGGCTGGAGGAGTGACTGCTTGCGTACAGTTCTTGATGCATTAGTATGAGGACCTGAATCTCCATCCTCAGCACCCACATCAAGAGCCAGGCATGACTGTGTCTCTAACTCTGGCAGTGGTGGGGTAGGGACTGGGGTTAACTGGCCAGCTAGTTTAACTGAACTAGGTAGTGCCAGGTCAGCAAGAGAGCTATCTCAAAATTAAGATGGAGAAGGCATTGTGACAGCAGCCTCTGGCTTCCACACATACCATGGGTAGCAGGTAGGCAGTGTGGGTCCCTGCCCTACCCTGACACACACACACACACACACACACACACACACGCGCGCGCACGCGCGCGCGCTGAAAAGGTAAATACAATTTTTAAGTCTATGGTTCATTTCTTCAGATCACGTCATAGTGACTTCCTCAGTAGAAGAGGCAGTATTTCCCAGAAAATATGAATTTCCTTTTTTTTTTTTTTTGTCTCCACATACACTGACTGTGCCTTTGTTTTTGAATTCTGCGCTCTTGTCTGATGCAGGGCACGAAGCTGGAGTTTCCCTTGTGGCTGGCTAAAGGCCTCTTTGACAACAAGTGGCGCATCCTGTCCGTGGAACTTCCCAAGATGTACCAAGAGGGATGGAGGACTGTGTTCAGTGCAGATGCTAACGTCGTGGACCTCCACAAAATGGGGCCCCACTTCTATGGGTTTGGCTCCCAGCTTCTGCACTTTAACCATCCAGAGAATACATCTATCTCCCAGTCTCTGCTGCAGGTAAGCGGTGTGAAGTATTAGGATGTGCCTATGTTAGCAGCCAGTGATGGCAGTTACCAGACGTCATTTTCACCCTATGCGTTAGTCAGAGTTCTCTAAAGGAGAAAGAGACAGAGAGAGAATGAGAATGTGTGTCTGTGCGTAGGGTCTTAGAGCTAGAGAGCTGGCCCAGTGATTACATACTGCTCTTTCAAAGGACCCAAGTTTGTGCCTAGTACCCATGTCAGACAACTCATAACCACCTGTATCTCCAGTTCCAAGGTCTCTGACACCTTTTTCTGGTGTCCATAGCCACCGTGTACACAGACATTGATATACATACATAAAAATAAATCTTAAAATTTTAAGCCATTAAAAAAATTTAAGATTATAATCTAGTTACAGCATTTCTCCCTTCCCTTTCCTCCCTCCACTCCTTCCCCGTGTGTCCCTCCCCATTCTCCATCAGATTCAGTCTTTTTTCCACCGATTGTTATTGCACGCATATATATATATATATATATATATATATATATATATATATATTTGCGTATACATATGTATTCCTATATATGACCTGCTCAGTCTATATACTGTTTCTTGGATATATGTTTTAAGGACTGATCATTTCAAAAAAAATAATAAGTTGAAAGAGTAACCGTAGGCTCTCAGATCTATAAAAAGCTTCTAATTGGAGAAGAAAACTATTAAGGGGATTTATTAGATTGGCTCACATGATATGGTCTCAGTGGTCCAGCAATGGCTGTGTCGCACAGAACAGACTAAGAATCGGTAGTTGCGCAATCCCAGTCTGGTGCTAGAAGCTGGAGGATTCTTGGAGAACTGCTGGTTCTAGTATCAGCTAAGAAATGCCACCCCAACAGGATAGGGGAACGTGCAAGAGTGAGGGCAAGCAGACGAAAAGCAGTTTCCTTCTTCATGTCATTTGATCTGAGCTGCCATCAGAAGGTGCTGCCTAGGTTTAGGGTGGGTCTTCCCATTTCAAGTAAAGAAAATCCCTTCTAGAGCTTGCAATTCAGTTGACTTTTTTTTTAAATATTTATTTATTATGTATACAATATTCTGTCTGTGTGTATGCCTGCAGGCCAGAAGAGGGTACCAGACCCCCTTACAGATGGTTGTGAGCCACCATGTGGTTGCTGGGAATTGAACTCAGGACCTTTGGAAGAGCAGGCAATGCTCTTAACCTCTGAGCCATCTCTCCAGCCCTTCAGTTGACTCTTGATCCACCAAGTTGACAACTAGGATTAGCCACTGCACTTAGGGAAACTTAGGGAACGTATGGTCCATAAATTTGGTTTGTGCTATTCTTGGGTGACCTACACTTACACTGTGTCTGCCAGGTTTTGTTTTTTTTTTAATTGATCCAGGAATGTAGATCAGTGATCTAGTGCCTGCCTATTATATGTGAAGCCATGAGTTCAAGCTCTAGTACCACTAAATATAACCTATAAAGGTTTTACACGATATATCCTGGAGGAGTGAGAAGGGGACTGAATGATGGATAAGATCAAGATTTGTGTATGAAATTATCAAAGAATAAATAAAAGATACTGTATTTTAAAGGGGAAAACCAGTTAATCCAACTGCTGTCAGTCACCTGACCAGGTGGAAAGCTTGTTCACCTGAAGACATGCAAAGGAGGAGGGAGGAATAATTGCTCCTTATAAGTTAATGTACATCTTTCCCAGATGATGTTCCATCTTAGATCGTTTTAGGATACTGGCCAAAAAGCCTAAACATGTTTTCTTTAGCCCCCTGGGGCCTCTCACTCATGTGAAGTCCTCTCTACTTTCTGCCATACAGCAGCTCACTAACTTCCATTGCAAAACGTGTGGCTTTCTCTCATCCTCTCCCCTGTCTTGCTTCCTTAGGCAAGGATCTATAGCTTGCCCTGCCTGTTGGTTTTCTCAGACTTTAATAAAATTCTCCTCTGGCTTCAAAACAAAAAAAAATTTACACAACTATAGGGTCCTATGTAATGTTTTAATATGTGATGCTTATGTCAGGTTAAACATATCTATCTTTTCAGTATTAATCTTTTGTGTGTGTATGGTATGTTTATGTGTTAAGTGAGTGCTGGTGCATTCTTGCCCATGGCACACATGGAGTGGTCAGAAGACCACTTTGGGTGTCAATCCTCACCTTCCATGGTCTCTGTTTTGCTCTTGACTACAGTTAAACTAGTCAGTGAGCGTCCCAGGAGTCTCTTGTCTCCACTTCCCATCTCACCACTGAAGCAGTGAAAGTACAGCTGTCCAGTGCTGTGCTCAGCTTTTCCATGGGTTCTGGGAATTCAGACTTAGGTCCTCATGTTTGCTTGGCAAGTGCTTTACCCACTGACCCACCTCCCCAACCCCTTAATCAATGCTTTTTTAGCGTTTGGAAATGTGCAGTTCGTTATAACCCTCCATAGCCACTTTATTGTGTGGTAGCACTCCAGAACTTCTTGTTCTTATCCGATACATTTAAAAAAATATGGCCTGCCTATTCCTTTTTGTATTTACTTCCTAAAAATTGGAACCATCAGGAAATTGAAGAAAAGAGACAAAGGTGATGGTAGATGATAGGTGGTAGGCGCATTGTTAAACTGTTATGGCCCAGTTGAAGGTCTGGACTGGAGCACCTTTTGGAAGTACTCGAGTTTCTTGTTTATCTGTTAGGTTCCCTTCTTCTGGAATTAAAGCGTGGCTCTCATTAATCTGATCTGTGATTTATTGAAGCTGCGTGGCCTGTCTTAGCATCAGTTTTTCACCTGTACGACAGACGTAACAGTAACATCAAAATCACAGAATTAATAAACAATGCAGTAGTCACGTTTCTGCTGTGATAAAACACCATGGCAAGGCAGCTCACAGAAGAGTTTGTTGTGGGCTTACTGCTCCAGAGGGGTAACAGTCTGCCATAGCAGTAAGCAGCCAGCATGGTGACTGCAGCAGGAAACTGAAAACTCACTTCCCTTACAGTAAGCACAAAGCAGAGCGAGTACATTAGCCCGTAGGAAACATTCCCATTCAGACCACTGCAAACTGTAGCTAAAACAGTAATATATATATTACTATCCTTTGTGGTATATCCTATATTAACTCTTCTTAATTATTCTTTTAATGTCAAAAAAAAGGGATCCTTTGTGTCTCCTGAGCAATAAACAGTCAAAAGACTTTAATGCCTCCTTTTTAGTTTTATACAAACTGTTGGCTCTTATAAAACTGGAGAGATTGCTTATAGGTTAAGAGAGCCTGCTCTTGCAGAGGACTTGAGTTAGCTTCCTAGCAACCATGTTGAGTGAGTCTCAGTGGTCTAGAGCTCCAACTCCAGGGGACCCAGTTCCTTCGTGGCACCTTGGTAGTCACTTCAGCAGCACAGTAAGAACCTGTCTCAAAAAAGAAAAGAAAAGAAACAAAAACAAAAAAACTTGGGGCTGGTGGTCTGTGATGGTACACACCTTAACCCCAACAGTCAAGAGGCAGAGGCAGGTGGATTTCTCTATTTGTTCAAGGCCAGCATGGTCCACATAATGAGATCCTGTCTCAAAAACAATAACAAAAGTTTGGGTTTGGAGGGATGGCTTAGCAGTTAAGAGCACTGACTGGTCTTTCAGAGGACCTAGGTTTGATTCTCAACACGATATGGTGGTTCACAGCCTTCTGTAATTCCAGTTCCAAGGGTATCCAACACTTTTTTGTGGTCCCCCAGGTCCTGCGCATATGTGGTACAAGACATATATGCAGGCAATATACTCATACATATAAATATAAAGAGAAAAAACATTAAATCTTATTTTGTGACTGCCTGATACCACAAAATTAAGGAAAGAAAGAAAGAAAGAAACATTGCTATTCATTCAGTAAAAGAAGTCCATACATAGACTACAGACCAGAAGGTTGATGCAAGTTCACGAAAATGCAGAATGCAAAGCATGTTTGTTTAAAAATATTTGGCCTTTGGGGTATCTCGTTAAGTTACTTGGTAGACCTCTAACTTGTTCAGTGTTCTAGGCTGGCCCGAATTTAGGATCCTCAGCCTCCTAATATCTTGGATTACATTCTGTGCCAATAGGCCCAACTCCCAGCACTTGTTCTTGAATTAAAGTTTTCTTTTTAAAAATAAGTTGTGTGTTTTCTTTTCTCATATCTGCTTTCAAGTGTTTCAGAGTTGCTTCTAGACTAAATGATTGTCCTGTGAGACAGATGTGAAAGCTGAATTGGGGCTCGTGGTTTTTGCTCAGCACAGTGGTGAAATGATGCCTCTTGATCTTATGCACCCCCATCCTGCTCTTAGACTGAGAAAAATAGAAACCGAATCAGTTCATCCCAGATCCCATCTGGTTGAAAGCTGTTGGTTACAATTCCTGTAGTCATTGTTACCAGTAACAACACACAGTGCTTTTCCAGGGGCTTACTATGCGCCAGCCTCTTGCTATCTGCCCTACATACATTGCTTCACTAGTTTTAGTGACAATCCATTGGATTTCCATAACAACCTATTTTATTGTAAAAGAAACAAAGGCTTTCTTTAGTAGTAGAGGGCATGCAAGCCTCCTGGGTGAGTCCTGAGACCAAATTCTTTGAAACCATCTAAATGTTCCAGTATGGGAGCTGGATAGAAGGCTCAGTGGTAAGAGTACACGTTGCTCTTGAAGAGGACCGAGTTCAATTCCCAGCACCCGCTTTAGGTGGCTCACAGCTGCATGTAACTCCAGCAAGAGGAGGGCAGGTACATTTATATCCGTATACACATAGCCACATAATTTTTTAAAAAAAATAACAATAATGTCAGATATGGTGGTGAACACTTTTAATTCTAGCACTTGGGAGGCAGAAACAGGTAGTTCTCTGAATTCCAAACCAGCCAAGGCTACATAGTGATACCCTGCCTGATAAATAAATAAATGAATTAACGAATAAATACATAATGATACCCTGCCTAATAAGTAAATAAATAATGCTCCAGTTTAAAAAAACAAAACAAAAAACATCTGAGGACCAGCAAGATGGCTTATCATGATGAAGCCACTTGCATCTGAACATGATGACTGTGTTAGGTTGGAGGAAGGAGTGTCTCCCACAAGTTGTCCCCCTAACCTCTACACACATACATGGTATCACATGTGCCCTCTGTCTCCCCTCAAAAATAAATTAACAGGTCTTCGATCTGTCTGGCTTTATGAGATGTGATATTGGCCCTGATTCTCTTACTCTTCTTCAGACTTTTATTGGCCGGTTCCGCCGCATCATGGACTCCTCCCAGAATTCTTACAATGAAGACACATCTGCACTGGTAGCCAGGCTAGACGAGACAGAGAGGGGCTTATTTCAAATAGGGCAGAAAGGACTGAATGACTTCCAGAGCTGGGAGAAGGGTCAGGCTTCTCAGATCACAGCATCCAGCCTCGTTCAGAATTACAAGAAGAGAAAATTCACTAATATGGAAGACTGAAAGCGGAACAGAACTGCAGCTTGTGGATCTCTGTGTCCCTCAGAAGACCACTTAGCTTTATGAGTGACCCAACTACTGCCTTGGGACTTTTAACCTTCAGCAGTCTCCAAGCTTGGAACTTTCTGGTTGGTGGCAGATGTGGATGCTTTTGATCCTATTGGTCTTCCTGGACTTGAGTTACCTGCTGTTCCACAGCGTGGGCCTTTTGACCCCCAAGACTGCAGCTGAGATTGAGCTGGTCTTAAATAAGGGTCATGGACAAATGCAAAGTCAAGGTGGAACTAGGATTCCTCGAGTGTCTGGTCTCCTTGGCTGCAAAGGACGAGCACAAAGTGGGCCATCTCTGCCTGTTCACAAATTTCTCTTAAGCTGATTTGCCTTACTTTCCTCATGGCTGGACAAAGAACGGCACCCCCACCATGCTGCCCGCCTGCTGGGACTTACCCCAGTTCCCAAAACAGGAAACTGGGAGGAAAGGGGAAAGTCAGGTGGATGGCATAGCCGAAAGGAGGAGACATTGAGCTTCTGTGCCCTGTAATGAGGGCTTTTGAGCTAGAACCACATCCCTTCAGTCCACGTTCCTGTGTTTGTCAGTGATCTCTGGAGCACTGGCACATGTCTTCCGTTCCCTGTCTAGAAGAGCTGTCAGGGAGGTGCTAGGAGTTGAAAAGTGGTTATTAACTGGGTGTTTACCAGTAATGTTTGTACCAGGGGCTTACACTGAAAAACAGCCTGCAAGTGTTAGTAGGGAAGACGCCTTTACATCTTTTTCTCCAGGAAATATTACAACATTAATGCAAAGAGGACCCCTGACCACTTACTGGAAATCTGTTTAAAACTGCACCAAACGGAAGAATGAGTTCTCCAGATCCTAGGCTGTCACTGTCAAAAACCTCATTTCCTAAGGCCATTTGGACTGTCTGATGGGCAGCTTTTTCACACCACCGGCCACCCCTGGCATCCTATAGCTACTGGAAAATATCTTCATTGTAATTTGGAGAGATTTGGGTGTCCAGATCCCACAGATATTTTAATGGATACTTAAAATGACAGAGATGCTTTTAAATACCTGTCTTATCATGAAATTGCTTTTATCATTTGACTTCATTCTAAATAAATGATGGACTTTACATTTTGTACATGTGTTGTCTAACTGCAAGGCTGCCAGGATTCAGCAGACCATCTAAGGACATGTTCTTTGATCGTATTTGACTGTAATGCTCAAATCTGTATTTTAACAAGTGCACTTGTATTTGTACAGTATGCAGGAATACCAGGAGCATTCTCTGGGAGTGTGCTAGGCCCTAGAAAAATGACACATCATTCCTACCACAGCTTTTGTGCATCCTCAGGGCCCAAAAACCAGGGTGCAAAGATTATATTAGCTTAGCTTTTGGCAGCTCTGCTTTCACAGGTAGCTTTGTCTTTAAAGATAATACTGAGACTGCTAATATATTTCTCTTTTTAAAAAGCATAAAACTAATTTTCTCAGAGGCCACGTATTTAGAACTTGTTTTAATTTTTTAAACATTATATTATAGTTTTTAAACTGATTTTCAGTTACATAATGTCCTTCAAATCTGTCGGACTTTTCCTCTTCCTAGAAACCACCCACCCCTCTTAAGTTCAGGTTTCTAGGTAACTGTTTAGTTCATTCGAAGAACTGATTTTTTTTTCCCTCAAAAAGAATGAATTGTCTCAAATATTAAAGTGTTTCTAAAATTGAGAGAGTGAATGTGCTTTTTTTCCCTTAAGGGCCCTCTTTAGGTAACTGACCACAGTACAGACAGAAGACTTCATTCACTCTGCAGGTTTCCCCAGGGACACACTGGGCCAAGTGCTCTCTTAGTTCTTTCTGCTGTCCCTGACCTCTAATGTCTGGACAACTCCAAGCTTAGGCTATGGATCTTGGTGTATGCTGATGACTCCCAAGTTCAGAGCTCCAGCCCGGCTCTCGCCCTCCAATCTGAGACCTGTACCCAGCCATCTGCATGATGTCTCCACTGGAGCATCTGACAGATCGCATCGGGATCAAGACTGAGTTTCCAGTCGTAGTCCCAGTCCACTCTTGTGACCTTTGTCTTCTCTCCTTGTTGCTCTGAACAGAAGAATGTGAGTGCTAGTCTGGCTTTTCCTTCTCCATCTCTTGTAGGCTCACCTTTAAGCAACTGACCACCTCTCCTACCTCCAGTGCTATCACCTAACTGCTCTCTGCATTCACCTTCCTCCTTCAGACTGTTCTCAGCATCTCCCCGATGCTTTGGTCCAAACATCAGATCCAGCCAGCGTCTTCCCATCTGAGTGGAAATGGCCACCCCATCCATCATCCTCGCACTATCTGTTAAAAACTCTGCCTTTGGTCCACTGACCAGTAGTCAGTCACCTTTCTTACTGCTTCTGTAGCAGGAATAATCTGTTTCTTATTTTATATAGAGAATTTCTCCCTAAGAGTTCTGAGCCTCTTGCAGAGCTACTCATTTCATCCTCAGTACCATTGAACCAGCAGACTGCCGTGTCTGAAGTAGTCACACAGGAATGTGAAATATTAAGCATCTCCAAAAGCTCATTTAAGAGTTGGTTTCGGAGCTGCAGAAATGTGGCTCATGCCTGGCAGTCAGGAGGCCTGGGCTCAGTCCTCAGCACTATTAAAGAAAATTCTGCATGGAATTCTTGTTCTGTCACCAATCTTCAAGAACCTCCAGAGAACTTTTTATCTGTATTGAAACAATGGTGTGCGATACCAAGATTAACCTTTGCAAAGAGAACCGTGGAAACCTCTTCCGTGTTTCTAGAAGTGTTTTTGTGTTGATGAGGAAAATATGTACTTCGAGGATCTTATAGAGCAAAATATAGACTGTGATTATAAAATGGCTAAAAGTGCTTGCTGCCCAGTCTGACCACTTGAGTCCAGTCCCCAGGATCCACGTAGTTGAAGGAGAGAATTCATTCTCTTAGGCTGTCCTCTGACCTTCATGTGTGCACCAGAGCCCGTGTGTGTGCACGCACACAAAATACATTTTAAAAAATTTAATGTAATAAGAAATTACTCTCTGCACCATGGCTTCAACATTTGTTCTCTAGGAAAGGTGAGCATGGGCCGCACGAACAGTTTGGTGGGACTGCGGAGATGGCTCAGCCGGCAAAATGCTTACCTTGCAAACACGATCTGAGTTTGATCCCCAGAAGCCATGGCCAAATACCAGGCATAGTGACTGCACAATTGTAATCTTGGCCTTGGGGAGGCAAAGATAGGCAGATCCTTGGGGCTCACCCACCAAGCACCAGGCAGCCTCGCCTACCTAGCAAGCTATAGGCCAGTGAGAGACAGTCTCAGATAAATAGACGTACAGTACCTGAGGGATGACACCAGAAGTTATCTTCATGTTTTCATTCTTATGTACACATGTGCACATGTACCCAAATACACAAACACACAAAGAAAAATAATGAAATTCTCTAGACCTACGGAAAGGTCTCGGAAAGTTGGTATTGCTATCTCCTGATATTGCCCTCGTGAGTGATCTCCCTTTATTAGTAGTGGATAAACGGTACAGTGGAGCGAGGACCAGTCAGCAGGGTCACTGTACTGGCTACTCTTCTTGTCACTGTGAAAGGTTTATTAGTAGTGGATAAACGGTACAGTGGAGCGAGGGCCAATCAGCAGGGTCACTGTACTGGCTACTCTTGTCACTGTGAAAGGTTTATTTTGACTCAGTTGAAGGGGCTCGGGTGCAGACATGTCTCTGGCCACGGGGACATGCAGATGTTACCTCTTCATAACAAAGTCGAGACAGCAAGTGGAGCCTGGCATTAAAGTGGAGCTCAAGGCCAGTCCTCAGTGACCTGCTTCCTCCAGTGAGTCCCCACCTTCTGAAGATTCCATTATGTCCCCAAACAGCACCACCAAATGGGGACCAAGAGTCCAAAGGCACGGGGCAGGTCACACTGAAGCAACTCCATCTTACTGAAAGCAAATGACGAAAGCCTGGGTGGGCTGGGCCTGCTTTGGTTTGAGCATATGGATTTTTCCGCCTTCTGCTTGTCTGCCTAGTTATTCAAGCAGACTGTGTAGACCAAATGGTTTGCTTGGCAAGTAGCAGCATCCTTCTTCCAGCCCCAAAGACAGGCTAAGAAGACAAGGAAACTTAAAGGGATGCAAGAAGAGAAAGGAGTCCCTGATCTTGGAGTTTGGTTGAAGTTCTTCATCCACTGAGTCAAGAACTAAGGTACAACCAACAGATTTGCTTTGAAGTTTGCCTGCAGGGATAAAACTCCTTTTTCTAAGATAGAACCCCAGACAAGGATGTTAAAAACAGAAAATAAAAAAAGGTTTCTTGAGGTAAGAGTAATTGTGGCCTTTTAATTTTTTTAAACCTTAGCAACACACCTCAAAACTATCTTACAATTTATTTTACAAGAAGGAAATACTTGAAGAAAAATAAACCAGCTTGTATTTTTGTACTTGTTTTTAGAGCATCACTTAATCTTCAAATTTTATTTAAATTCTGTGCCCTTTGAGCAATGTAACTTCAAAAGCCACAGAATTATAGACACCCAAATGTGACTTTCTTATGAGTTTTCCCACATTGGGTGTGTACTGCCCTTCCCTGTCTTCAGGAGTCTGTCTGCTCTGTATCTAGGATATAATAACGTCATTTTCTTAGGTATCACTCTCTAAAATGTCCTTATGTTTAAGCATGTATGTTGTTCCTTATCGCTACTTAATAAGCTCACTGGCTTTACCTCACTGTGACTCATTGTGAAGTTCTGTCCTGTGCAAGGATCGAGCATCATTGCATCATTTGTGTGGTGGTCACTTAGGGGAAACTCCAGAGTCTGGCAGCAGTGCTGGGCTGTGTCTCCCTGCTGCTGTTGATAGTCCTATTATCCTCTTGTTTCCCTTCTTGTTCAGGTAAAGGTTCGTGGTCCTTACTGTCCCTGGAAGGTCTCATCCTGCCTGCTTTTCCAAGATCCACATCAGAACTAAAGGTCATTATTTCATTCAACTATTTGGAAATAATTTTGGATTCATAGAATAAATGTAAACACAGGACAAAGAGTCTTTCTGTATTCTTTCTCTAATAACTTGAATCATACATTTTCAAACAAAATGTTAACACAGGTCAACGTGTTAATCCCCAGACTTAATGTAGACTTCACCAACTATTCTATTGATGTCCTTTCCTATTTCAGAATCTGATTCAAAATCCTGTGTTACACTTAGGGATCTATTGCTCTGACAGGTAAAATAGCATCAGCATTGCATCTGAATTTTGGAAGTTCATCTTACCAGAGTAGTTTCGTTGCATAAGGAAGAGAAGGCAGGGTTTCTAGGCCAGCTAGCCCCATTCGCTTATGGGACACATAGCTAGTGAACTCACCGTGAGGGCAGAACTACTCACTGGAGCCCCTAGTGCATACATCCGACAGAAAAGGATGTCTTGGATTCTACTTAAAATTTCTTAGCATTCTGTCTCCGACAATCAGTAACTTAATTGTCTCTCCCTTTCCCTTCTGGCTCCTTCTTGGTAATTTTCTTTGTGTCTAAATGAGTTTAGGATGAGCACGATTTTATATACCAGCATTATTAACAAGTGCCGGCACAGCTCTGAAAATAGTGCCTGGGAGTCACTTGTTTCGGAACTCAGAGAGCCGGCTCCTGCTAACTCCCACCCGTGGCTAATTACAAAAAAGTACCAAGCCCACAAGACAATTTCAGCCCCAGTTTCATCCCTGAGGGAGGAAAAATCTGTCTGCCACATGATTTGCATGCAGAACTAAAGCTTGCCTGGGGACGTTTTCTTTGGACACAAGGAGTAAGTGAGTAGCTAAGAACAGAGCTCCACGTTCACCAGAGGTGGACTAAAGGGAAGGGGGTTTGTTTTGAAGCCGGGAGACTCATCTGTCTCTTCAAGAGCAGAGCAGTGTTTAAACTTCCAAAGAACAGTCATCTTCACGTTCGCTCTTGCTGAGGAGATAGCCCCAGATCCTCCTTTCACATTTTCCATTCAAGATACCATGTTTAAGTAATATGTTTCTTTTCAAGTAATGAATCAGTC
Organism: Microtus oregoni; assembly: GCF_018167655.1. NCBI lineage: Eukaryota > Metazoa > Chordata > Mammalia > Rodentia > Cricetidae > Microtus > Microtus oregoni. The sequence continues at coordinate 56,017,688 of NW_024543063.1, read as the reverse complement.
CAGGAAACACTAGCTGAAGCTAGCTCAGGCTTTGATTGATTTTTCAGAGGGTCTTACCAGCTGAATTTCTCAAATCATTCCAAATATTTTTAGTGGGGAAAAGAGCCATATGCCAATGATAAATTATGCTGCTGTGTGACCAGGCATGGCAGTCAAGTGCTCTGATTTTTTAAGGCCTTTTTAAAAAGTCAATAAAAATTAAAAACCTTATTTCATTGAGATGTTGTTATTTCCTTTTAAAAGGCTTTTCTGCCAATTGCAAATAAACCATATAAAAAAACCATTTGCCTTGGGTTATTGTATGTGTGTCTGTAGAGAGAGCAGAGTGTTCCACTGAGCTAAATGGGGAAGAATGTATCACTGTGGAATTATAGCTCGCACATACCCACCTCCTCCCTGTCATCCAAGTGGTATGGTAAGGTCTCGCGTGGTCCCACACTGCCATGCCAGTCTCCTGGGGGAGATGTTCTCTGTTCGGGGCATCAAGGAAAAGAACTAATGCACGGAGGACAAGCTGATGGAGGCTGTCGAGGGTTTGATCCTTCCCAAAGTGAGAGCAGAAGGACCACTGGGAGGAACTAGTCAGACTGCTGAGAATCCCTGGTGTTAGCTAGGTGGGGTGATATGTGTCTGTAATCCCTGCTTTCAGAAAGCTGGGGCTGGAGATTTGTAACTTCAAGGCCAGTTTGGGCCACCCTGTCTCAAAGAAGAAAATGGTTTTTGTTTGTGTCCGATGCATGCAAAAAAAATGTGTAATTTATTTGTATGTTATGACATGTTATATAATACAGTGGATGTCCAGAAGTTTCCATTCAGTTCTAATGCAATCATGTTCCTCCTGCAATTTCCCCTTACCTACCACCTCCAGAGGTACTATCCTTCTTGATTTTATGTTTCTCATAAAATTATCCTTCTTGATTTTGTGTTATATAAGATTTTTAGATCTGATGAATATATTGTTTTGGTTTGTTTTTAAAGTCTATGAAGATAATATACTCCCAGATGTGTTGCAGCCGGTGGGCTGGGGACTCTTTTGCTCTATCTAGATGGGAATGAAAGCTACATAAGGGGCAGCTCTCTCTCCTTTATTAGCCAAGTTCCAGAGGCTCAGGCCTGGGTCTTCACAGCCATAACCTTATGGCTTATATCATCAGGTTTTGAAAGCTGGAATACTTGCTCTAGGAGTTCAAGGCAAAGGCTTATTGCTTTGCACTTGGAGTATCAACGTCCTGAGGCTGGAGTTCCAGCTCACACGCTTTTGTGTGTTGGGAAGCATGGCTCTTTGGACCTTGACAGCTCTCTCAATTCAGCACAGGACCTGCTGTCCTCCTGTCTCTGCCTCACCTTTGGCTCTTTCCAGCCTCTTTCCCACAGTCTCAGCTTCTATAGACTCACCCTTGTTCACACTCTAGAACTCTTGAGCTGCCTCCCTAGTGCTACAGTACAGTTCAGGCTAGTCCAGTATCAGGTCTTCTGCAAGGGCAACAAGTACTTTGAACAGTGAAGCCATCTCTCCAGCCCCAATGGAAGCAAGTTACAGGAAGTACTTGCTTGGGCTTTAAGTTTCATTATGGTAAAGAGGGCGTGGTGGAATTCTTGGCAGGGGGAGTGAACAAACAGAGGCTTCTTGCGTCTTGGTAGATCAAGAAGCAGAGAGGAGGGCCCACACCTGGGTACTTGTGTATCAAAGTACCAAGGGCCATGTCTGGATCCATGGCTCTGCTGCAGCTGCAATCTCTGTTGATGTGCATGGTTCCTGTTACCACTGCACACAATGAGGATAGGGTTACACAGACTTGGTCCTGCCCCTCACCAACTGCACCGCTCTGGAGAGTGGGCCCTCCACCTCTCCAGGGCAGCACAGTAGAGCTGTCCTTGTTGGTATGGGTGCAAGTGAGCTAGCCTTGAATATGTGAGAGTGGACAAGCTACCTGGCTTGCGGTGGCATGGGCAAGAGAGAGATAGCCCCTTTGCTCCTCCCTCTTGTCACCTACTGCAGGCCAGAAAAGCTGCTCCCATGGTCATGAGAGTGAGAGAACCTCCCCTCTCCAGCTGCAGCACCCCAGATAGTGGGCCCTGCACCTAGCCTGGGACGTATACTAGAGAGGGTCCCATTAATGGGGGTGCATGCAGGTGATTCAGCACCATGACTGCGTGTGGGAGATCTGGCCCCACCCTTCACCCGTCACATGGTGTGGGGGGAGATGAACTCCCTCCCATTCCTCACTGCCTATGGCCAGTGGGAGTACTGGCCCTGAGGTCCTGAGAGTGGGAAGATTGACACTGCGCCCCTACTTTGTGGAATGTTATTTTAAGATGTGTTACATTTGTTTATGCTGTGTAACATTTGTTTAATGATGCAAAGATGTGTTGCATTCTCTTGGGTTACATTGTTTAACTCTGTGAAGCTGTGTTACTTTGCCTGTCTAAAACACCTGATTGGTCTAATAAAGATCTGAACAGCCACATCGAAAGGCAGGAGAAGCTTGGTGTTGGTAGCACACACCTTTAATCCCAGCACTTGGGAGGCACAGGCAGGCGGATCTCCGTGAGTTTGAGGCTAGTCTGATCTACAAGAGCTATTTCCAGGAAAGGCTCTAAAACTACACAGAGAGAAACCCTGTCTCGAAAAACCAAAAGAGGAAGGGAGGGAGGGAGGGAGGGAGGGAGGGAGGGAGGGGAGGGGAGGGGAAGGGAAGGGAAGGGAAGGGAAAGGAAAGGAAAGGAAGGAAGGGAAAGAGAAGAAAAGAAAAAGAAAGAAAGAAAGAAAGAAAGAAAGAAAGGTAGGAGAAAGGATAGCCAGGGCTGGCAGGCAGGAAGAAAATCTGAGAGGAAAGATCGGGGAGCAAGAGGAGAGAAAAGACTCCAGAGGCCAGCTACACAGCAAGCCACGGAGTAAGAAGTAAAGAAAGGTATATAGAATAGAGAAAGATAAAGGCCCAGAGGCAAAAGATAGATAGGATAATTTAAGAAAAACTGGCTAGAAATAAGCCAAGCTAAGGCCAGACATTCATAAGAAAGAATAAGTGATTATTTGGGAGCTGGGTCAGGTTAGCCCCCAACGAGCTTGCAAGTAAAGAGTTAAATAAATCAACCCATTACACCCACTGGCAGCAGCACTAGGGAGAGCAGGCTCTGCATCTTGCCTGGGCAGACCAATAGAGCTGACTGTGTTGGCGGTGTGTGTGTGTGTGTGTGTGTGTGTGTGCGCGTGCGTGTGCAGGTGAACAGGCCCAGGGGGCATGAGAGCAGAGAACTGGTCCTGCACTCCCCCCCCCAATGTCTGCCATGTGATGGCAGGGGTGAGGAAGAAAATACCTCTCTCCCTCACCACCTGCCACCTGCAGCAGGTGAGAGCGCTGGCCCCGAGGCCATCAGAGAGGGAGAACTGGCTCTGCCTCTCACCAGTTGCAGCACACAAGAGAGAGGGCATGGCTGACCCTGATGGTGGGGACTCAGGTGAGTCGGGTCTGTAGGAATGAGAGCAGGAGAGCTATCCCCACCCCCTCCCTGGTATGGCACAGAATGGTAGGGGTAGGGGAGCTAGGCCCTCACCCCACTCCTTGCCCCCTCCAATAGAGGCAGGAGAGCCTGAGAATGAGAAGAGCTGGCCCTGCCCCTCACTGAGGGCAGCAATCCAGAGAGCTGGCCCTGGGGGTGCGAGTGCCTGTGAGCTGGACCTGACATGTGAGAGCAGGAGAACTGGCCCCACTCCTTGCTGTCACATGGGGTGAGCCAGCCAGGGCAGATGCTGGAGGGCTCATCTGGGTGGTGACAATGAAAGAGAGCTGGCAGGCTGACCAACTCAGCTACCCACCCAGGCCCAGAACCAGGACTACAAGGTAGCCCACCCCAACACCTTTGTGAACTGCTAGAGCATGTGAAGGGGCCGAACAAGCAGATCCAAAGCTACAGGATCTCCAGGATACAAGGCAACAACAGGATATCCAAGAGGAGTCCCAATGAGGGCTCAGTATTGATATCGTAGCAGAAGCCAGAGGCACTGAACCAGACTCATTGCTATGAGCACTTACAAGTAAAGATGTATAGACTAAAGGGTACACTGTGTGACGCCCTGGGCCACACTACAGCTTCCTGCCCAGATTTGTTCTATTATTTGTTTGTTGTTATTATGGTTTTTTTTGTTTTGTTTTGGGTTTTATTTTTAAACTTTTTTTGGGGGGTGGAGTTGTAAGGGCAGAGGACAGAAGCAAGGGGACAGGGAGATGAGTGGGATTCATGGACGCATGGAGAGAAATCCATGAAGAATTAATAAAAAGTTGAAGAAAAAGAAGAGAGGAAGACTACAAGTAGAGCAGGGCTTGGCCACCGCTAGTCCCTACATTCCAAGGGTCCCACAACCCCCCAGAGCAGCCCCACCAACTGGGGACCTAGTCTTCAAATGCAGGAGCATGTGCAGTGCATTTCAAGTCTAACCCGTAACAAGCAGCAGATCCTGCGTGTGCAATCAGAAGAGCCTGTGCCGCACTAGTGCTCAGATTGGAATTCCGCCTGTCACGCTTTGCTCACCTATGTTCTTCAGCTCACACGTGGACCAACCACAGAGCTTGCATTCACCAAAGGCTTAAGTCACTGGGGAGGTGTTTCCCTTCTTGTCCGCACAGCAGGGAGCAGGGCCATCTGGAGCCATCAAGGCTTAGTCTACCTGGAGTAGAGCCTTCCAAAGCCGGTGCGTGTGACCAGGCCAGGGCGGCCCTTTCTCATGACACCACCAAACATCTTCTGTCCTTCCAGCACAGCGTCTACAGGGAACACCGCACTCGTAATGGAAATCTTGCTGGGCGATGGTAGCGCGCCCTTTAATCCAAGCACTCAGGAGGCAGAGGCAGATGGATCTCTATGAGTTTGAGCCTAGCCTGAGCTACAGAGTGAATTCCAGGACAGCCAAGGCTACACAGAGAAATTCCATCTCAAAAAGCAAAAAACAAAACAAAATAGAAACGGAAATCCTGGCCCAAGGTACACCCATCAAATAACCATTACCTGCAGTATAAATAGGATTCCACTTTCTGTTTCAAAACAGGGCTCATGCTATTGACAATTCAGGCTCATTCCTGAGATTGCACATTGCTATTTTTGAAATGTTGCTCTGCGTAGCATTCTGCCTCTGGGGTCTCTGGCCTATTTAATCTGATATCTCAATTGGCAGAACACTGAGGAGCCTCTGAATTTGATTGCATATGTCTAATCTACAGACCTGGCTGTTGTAGAACTCCCCAGCCTGCCTCTGCCTCCATGCTCTCTCTCTAGTCCCAGCACAATGATGGAGGGCTTGCTGTGATGAGGACCATAGTGCAAAGGAAGCAGGGCCCAGAGGAAGCTAGCTCACTTCAGACAGACGGGGCCCAGGCTCAGCGAGCTCCCTTCAGACAGACGGGGCCCAGGCTCAGCGAGCTCCCTTCAGACAGACGGGGCCCAGGCTCAGCGAGCTCCCTTCAGACAGACGGGGCTGACTGATTTCTGTCATTTTGTATGGCTTCTACTGGGAACAGAAGCTTGTCCTATTCAGTCACTCATTCATCTGTCCATCCCCCCAGGAAGGGCCTTCTCTGCCCTTGTGCCAGTGGTAGGCATGGGGTCCACAGCTGGGGGGTGAGGTGGGGAATAGGTGGCTGGCTGGCCATCCTTCCTGCCTTTGTGCAGTTTACATTCTGTGAGGTGAGAAAGATGATAAGCCGGACTGGAGTAAAATATGTGAGGTGAATTAAGTATGAGTGAGGGCGAACAGCTGGGAACACTCTTTACATGATGAACTTAAGAAAGCCAAGGACAGGCGCAGAGCTGGCTAAGTGCAAAGGCCGGTGTAAGATATTCGAAGCAGAAGATCTTCTTTTTTTTTTTATAATTTATTTATTTATTATGTATACAGCATTCCTTCCATGTATGCCTGCAGGCCAGAAGAGGGCACCAGACCCCATTACAGATGGTTGTAAGCCATCATATGGTTGCTGGGAATTGAACTCAGGACCTTTGGAAGAGCAGGCAATGCTCTTAACCTCTGAGCCATCTCTCCAACCCCGCAGAAGATCTTCCAACCAGTGTCTGGTTCTGGAAGAAGAAAATAAAATCTGTGGTACGGCATGCTTTAGAGAAGAAGGCAGGCCCGAGCGGCACGGGTGTGGATGGCAGTGACAGGTGAGGTGGTGGAAAGGAACAGAGTTAGATCCCTGGGGGTAAGCAGAAAGGACAGCCCGGGCATAATTAGCTGTTATTTGGGAAGATGGGGGTGTTCCCTTATCAAACGTATAAGCCCAGCAGGAGCCACATCATTGGCCTTGAGAACCTAGGCTATGGCACCCTTCCAAACCAGAGCTAGGACATGGGGTTATAACAGTTAAGCAAATGCCACAGCCACAGTTCTCAGTGTCCCCAGGCCAGTGCTACCTGTGAATGCATTGGAACTACAAATCCCAGTGCTTTGACCTGGACCTTCCGGCTGCACAGGACACACAGCCTCTTACCGGAGAGATGCTCCATGAAATCAGAATTGCAAGACGCATCCTCCAGTGTGCCCTGCAGTCAAGATGGAGATTCACCTGGAATCACCACACAATGAGGACCGGACTAGCTCACACGGGGTGAGCTCATCTCAAGGTGTAAGAAGAGAGACAGGTCTGTGTCTCCACAGTGCTGGCAAAACTTCCTAGTTGGCTTCTGTGAGCCTGGCAAGGTGTGAGAGAAATTCCCTGAAGCAAGTTGAAGCCTTCCAACCAATTTTGAGCAAATCAGGCAAAAAAAAAAAAAAAAAGAAGAGAAAAGAGGTTATTTTCAACCACGGACCAGCTGCAGAGGGTGTTACCAAATTATCTGCTAAGAAAGCCTACCTTTGGGCTAAGACTACCCCCACCCTGAGTGTGTGCGGGGTTGAAAAACAGTTCTGTGCCTTCAGTAGCTCACAATGCAGCCCTCCTTCACAGCCAGCAGAACAACAGGCTTTGACACTTTAATTATTCCAATAGAAACCCGTTAATGGGGTTTTAGTGAAAATAGAATTCAAATAGACTTCAAGTCCCCTGTTTTTTGCAGCCAGAGGCACTGGCTAGAGATTCATTTCCACTGTGCCATAGTTGAGAGTTATGGATGTTCAAGAGTGTCAACAACACAGGGGAAGGTGACTGGCTGCAGCAAGGTCTGTCACAGACCCACAGGAAGCGCTGCCAGCTGGGTGCCCCAGGTCGCTGCAGGGAGGGACAGCAGGAACGCTCCTGGGTTGTGCTCCTCTGCCCTGCATGGCATGGGCTCCGCCAGCTTGAATCTTCACAAGATGACCAGAGTGTCCATTTCCATCTCCTTCATAGCTTAGATGGATCATTTCTCCAGTAGGGTCCAGTGTCTCATCTGAGAGCACCCAGGTTCAAATCCCAGATTGCCATTTAAGAAGTGCATGATTGGGGGTGAGCCACTGCTCCTCATTTTCCACACCTGTAAAATGGGAACATAGCTGTGCTTTTTATTTTTTTTATTTATTTTATTTTTTATTTATGTATTTATTTTTTTTATGCTCTGAGGAGTCCTGTAACTTCAGAAAGAATAATAAAGCCCCAGGGTGAAACTGGTAGGGGCCAGGGTCAGACATCCACTTAGCTGGCAAAGTACTCCCAGCCCCACCCATCTACCTCCTTCATCCTAGGCATATTCCTGTCTGGCAGGAAACCTAGAAGTAATTGGTTCCTCTTACCCCACCTCGACTTTTTTTTTTCTCCTATTGATTGATTGACTGAGATAGGGTCTTAGTCTATGGTCCAGACAGACCTGGAACTCAGGGTTGTGTCTCAGCTCCCAAGTGCTAGGATTGACGGCATATCTAACCATGCCCAGCCTCTCCTGATTTTATCACTTCCCGTCCTTGCTGTTCCAAGCTGCTCACAGCGACTGTTGTTTGGGACACATTAATGCAGTGTGTCATGAGGTTACACCAGTGTTTACATACCACATGTCCTCTCACGAGGGACTGAGCCCATGTCTAACTCTGACAGTGACCCAGATAAATAGCGCCCGTTTGCGAAATGAGGGGATATTTTGGAGTTTGGGGGCTGGTTTTGGAATGCCGGGAATCATCTTACACATGCTAAGCAAGAGCTCTCTTCCTGAGCAGCACCCTAGCCTAGCTGCACCCCAGCCCCGGGATAGCTTTCTTATTTTAAAACTCTACCATACTTGTGCAGCATGCTTTAAATTTGTTATATAAATAGCATTTGTTTCTTCATATACAGCTTTATAAACATCTTGTAAGTCTATAGTGAAAGAGAGGCCCCTTTTGCTACCACCTCCGACACCCCACACCCTGCTCTGAGTGCCTTCCTGGGGATGATTGCCACTTCCTTCCAAGGCCTTTGCATGTGCACACACAAGCCTGTTGTCTGTGTAGGCATTGTTCTGTAACCTGGATAGGATACTCAGAGATCCCACTACCTTGCTTGGGTTTGGTTAAAACAGCTTCAGGGTTTGTCGTGGTAAGGTCACCCTCCTGTACCCTCTCCTTCTCTGAAGGGTTTGCACTCTGTATAGAATTTCACAATGCTGCGGTAACTGTTGCTAGACCTACAGTAGATCCGCATGCAAGGCTGCGTGTGTGCGGGGCACACTTTTGGAAACAGAACTGATAGATGCCCAAGGGACTTGTGCGTAACGTTAGGGTGGCCACTACCAAATGATCTTCTCAAAAGCTGCTACGTCTTCTATTAAAACAAGTTCCTTTAAATTCAAAAGTAGCTCATCTTCTTAAAAATATGTAAGGACACAAAGACCAGCAGTTTTAAAACATCTATAATTGCAAGTCAGATATGGTGGGACACGCCTGTAATGTCAACAGGTAGAGGCAGGAGGATCGGGAGTTCACAAGGTCATCCTTGACTATAAGGTCAGTTTGAGGCCAGCAACCATGCGTGACTTCATCACCCAGAAATGATAACTGCTAGCACATAGGCTACTGAGCCTTTAAATGCAGCCTTAATGTAATGCAGTTCTCTTTAGTAACTGATCTTTTACCATTAATATATATCCCAAGATTTCCCAAGTTATTAGCAACTCTTCCATCTTAATGATCTCAGCTCCCAACATAGTTTGAGACAAAAAGAGGAAGCTTATGTGGAAAGAAGGAAGCTTTGGAAATTATTTTAAAAGGCACTAGAAAGATGGCTCCGAGGTTCAGAACACTGGCTGCTTTTCTAGAGGATCCAGGCTCTATTCCCAGCATCCACACGGAGGCTCAGTTGTTGGGGATCTGATGACTTCTGGCTTATGAGAGCCCCAGGCACACCACACCCAGGGTGCCTAGACATACAAGCCGGTAAAGCACACATTAAGAATAGAAAGTGCTTAAAGACAGCTTTTAAATAATTTTGAAAGACTGCAGAAGGCAACACTAATCCTGTCTTGGTTTATCAAAGCCCACAGAACACAGCCCTGGAAATCCAAAAGTTGTCTGTGGAATATTCTGCAATCTTGGTCCCTGGCGTCTTTGGAGGTTGATAATTCTGATGTCTTCCCAGCAATACCTATCAACATAATAAATGTAACTAACTTAAGGGGGTGTGATTTCAGAACACACACAAGATGTCTAGAGACATAGTCCCTTGTCTATTGCCATCACTTCAGACAGTTGTGCTGAAGGCCTCCACTGGGATGACCCACAGCATGAATGACCCATAGAACTTTTGACCTTGTATGGGGTCAGGGGTTTTGACTTTTGTTTTTCTTAGGACAGAGCCTTTCCATGCAGTCCATGCTGACCTCAGACTCACAGCAATCCACCAGTGCTGGGATTACAGGTGTGAGCCGCCATGAGAGCCGCCGTGTGAGCCGCCATGCCGGGCAAGCCTGGACTCTTGACTCTGACCCAGGACTTCAGTCCTGGCCCCGCTTCTGGCTCCAGTCCCTCTGCCTGTTTCTGCCTTTGGAAAACACAGGCGTTAATAAGAGGTTTCAGGGTTGTTGTGAAGTTAAATGTGTTCATATGCATACAATGTTTGGAAGGGAGGCTGGCACAGGGTAAGCGGTAATTACTTGTCAGCTCTTGTTATTTCCAGCGTTTTGCCTTTGTAACGTTTCTAACACGCATCGGATTACTTCTGAGGGATAAATTCCTAGAGGTGGGAATAGCAAGGTTAAACTGTTAGTATACTATAAGATTTAACAGATATTATAAAATTTCTCCCTGAAGATTCAGATGCAGTAACATCCCAGGTCTGGGTAGTGGGTAAAGCTCATCCTGTGGAGCCCCAGCCATACTTTATTTGCCCAGCGCTAAGGCTGGAAGCCAGCCTAGCCTGTAGCACTAGGCAAGTGCTTCATGAAGCCCCAGCCTCAGTCCCTTCCGAACTTTCACTGGAAAGAGACAGTAAGCAGAATAAATAAGTGAGGAATAAATAAGTGAGCCGTGAGGTGGCCAGCGCTGGACGGAGAACTCAAGCAGGGTCAGATCAGGTGGGGTGGCTGGGAGAGGGTCTGGGGCCATGCTGGCCTGTAGGGGTGGGGAGTGAGAGCACAGGAAGGCAGAGCGGTGCTGGGGTGAGGTAGGCCGAGGGGAGCCTGGATGACCAGATCAAACTGCTATGGGAGCTGTTTGGAGCTTGCTAACCAGCTCTAGGAAAGGCGGAGTGGGCACTCAAGGACACGGGACAACCTGAATTTGTGTCTTCCGTGTTTAATCTGTTTAAGAACCGGAAGAGGAAGGGGCAACTGCCATTCTCCTCCAGGAAAATCTGACATCCCCTGTTTTCTCAGTGAATTGAAACTATTCAGATCCCCACACCCCTTCTTTTCTCCGTAGGACAGTAGAAGGGTATAATGAGGGGCTGCAGCTCGTTTGTCAGTTCCCGGGCTGTGTTCCCAGGCAGCATTGAGGCAGCAGCTCCAAGCATTTAGGTCTGAGGTGACAGCGTCCAGATGAGGAAGAGTCCCTGAACTGCCTCTTCTCCTGTGCCTTCTGACCCCAGAGGGGTGTGAGTCGGAGAGGCAGCTCAGAGGCTGTAGTGTAGCGTGGGCCGACAGGAGCAGCAAGCCAGTGCACTTGAGCGCCATCAGGGCCCCTGTAAGTAGCCTGGAATCTCCACTGATGGCTCCAGACATAGAGCCTGTGCCTTGAATAAGCTAGGATGTGCCAGGGGCCTGTGAATGATGAGACAGAGAGTTGAAATGGTTAAAGTGAGGGAAGGTGATGTGGGTGAAGAGTTAAGGCAGGGGCATGTACCTGTTGATACGGGAGTCAAAGCCGAGCCATCGCAGGACGAAGTTTATCTACATCTTGCCCAGTGCTCCCATCTGTGGCTTCCCTTGGTGATGTGTAGTGGATGCCCATTGTGTGTGGGTGTGGGTGCCCAAACGGAGGATATACAGAAACTGCCAAGAGGGGCTGCCAGTTCCTGTGGAGAAGGAGGAACATTCTGCATCCCAGGAGCCTGGCTAAGCACCCACAACCTCCAGTTCCTTCACTATTTGGACTTCTAACCCCCAGTGCTGTACACTGTGGTTTAACCTGTGGTCACTAGTTACAGCCCCCACAAGAAATGAACACAGAAAATGGGAGGGGTGTGAAATTGGAGATTTTCTTAGTTCATTCAGGCTGCAATAGCAAATCTTACAGACTGGTAGCTTATAAACCCAGTTTGGCCAGCAAGATGGTTAGGTGGGTCAAAGTGCTTGTTGCCAAATCCAACAACTTCGGCTCAATCCCCAGGCCCCACAGAGTGGGAAAGGAGAACCGACTCCCACAAGTTGTCCTCCACACATGTGTGTGGCATATCTAACCACAAAAATGAGTAAGTAAAATGCAGTTTAAAAACTATAAACTGCTGGGCATGGTGGCGCACACCTTCAATCCCAACACGCAGGAGGCAGAGGCAGACGGATCTCAGAGTTCGAGGCCAGCCTCTTCTATAGAGTGAGTTCCCGGACAGCCAGGGTTATAAAGTGAGACTCTGTCTCAAACAAACAAACTAACTAACTAACTAACTAACTAAAAGTTATAAACCCCAGAAATGTACCTGTCTCGTTCTGAAGCCTGAGAAGTCCGAGGCTGGTGTGTGGTGAGGGTGTTTCCCCTTTCACTCCTCTCCACACAGTGGAAGGGCTTAACAGTATGCCCGGAAATGTACCCATAGGCTCGGGTGTTTCAAAGCTAGGTTCCTAGCTAGAAGTGCTGTTTTGAAATATTCTGGAACTTTTAGGAGGTGGAGTCTCACTAGGGAAGTAAGTCGCTGGGGGCGGGTCTTGAGGTCGGATAGCCCTGCCCCACTTCCTGTCTACTGCTTCCTGATGCTCTGTGACATTCTCCTGTTGCCTGCTGCTATGCCCTTCCCACCATGCTGAGATGGTGTCCTTAGAACTGTAAGCCCAAATAAGCCCTGGCTCTGAAGTAATGTCTTCTCAGGTGTTTGGTCACAGCAGACATGAAAGTAACAAATAAATAAATCTCTTTTATGGGGTGTCAATTCCGATCATGCGGCTAGTAGGTTTTGGCATGAACGGGGTAGGGCACAGGCTACAGCCCCTGCCTCCTGGGAGACTTGTTTCTCAACGGCTGTCTCCTATCTGCAGTATCCATTCTGGCTACTTCCCTCCAGATATTTTCTAAGGGCCCATGACTGTCTCAAATGTCAATCCCACCCTGCCTTGCCCCACCAGCCCTTAGTGGTCCAGGCAGAGGAAGCATTTGGTTGAGTCTGGGACCTCAGAGTAACCCGAGCTTACTCGGGCAGAAACAAACAGAACACCTACACCTTCAGTCTGCCCTCATGCCGTTGGCACATTTGCTATTGTGGCTGGGCGTGACTTCTGTCCTTCCTGCCTCTCACGTGTGTGCGTGTGAGAGGCTGGGATATCCACGAGCCCCAGCCGGATTCTGTCACTGGTTCACTCTGCCCTCTTGAAGACGGACAAAGAGGGCCGTTTTGAGCTCTTACATCTGTCAAGAACGAGACTGATAGAGACAGTGTCATAAATAATGCAGAGAGTGAAAGCCTCGGGTCAGAAATGGCTTGACATCATGGCCATAATGCCTGACTAGGCACTTTTAGTGACCTATACACAGGAGAGCTGGCTCAGCGCAAGGACTGGATTTAGGATGGGATTTTCCTTTGCCGTTGGTGCTGGGATGATCACACCACTGAAGGGTCAATTTGGGATGAAAGAGGGGGTGTCCTATGAGCCCACAGGCTGCACAGCCTTTGCAATGATGCCTCTGCCAGTGTCCTTGGACTCTGCCCAGCACACTGAGAACAAGCTTCCCAGGGTCAATGATTCCTCAGCACCCCAAAAAGAATAAGGTTGAGAATATAAGACAGCAGGGACTGGTCACATCTGCCTCAGAGCTTTCAGCCCCTTACAGGTCTGCAGTGCTCTCCCAGCACGTTCTGAAGCCTCACCGAGCCCTGAACTTGCCACATCACAGAGTTGACATGGTGGGATCTGCGTCTGTTTGCGAGGACCATTGTCATCTTACAGAGCACCATCTCACTGAGCCCCAAACTCACCACATCACAGAGTTGACATAGTGGGATCTGTGTCTGTTAGCAAGGACCACTGTCATCTTACAGAGCACCATCTGTGGCTTGTGTAACTCTGCACAACTTACCCCACTGGACTAAGTGCTGCTCAGGCCCGAGGCTCCATCTGCCTTCCTTCCTGAATCCCAAGAGCTTAGAGCACAGCTCAGCAGTCCCAGAATTGGTCCACATCTGCTGCATGGAAAACATAAAAAACACTCTCTGCCCTGCAGTCCGCCTGGAAAATATCAGCAGTCCACAAAGTCAACGGTTTTCAAAACTCTCTCTCTCTCTCTCTCTCTCTCTCTCTCTCTCTCTCTCTCTGTGTGTGTGTGTGTGTGTGTGTGTGTGTCTGTCTGTCTCTTTCTCCCTCTCTCCACATATATAAGTGGTTTGAATAGGAGGTATGGCCCCTATAGATTCAACGCACGTTTGAATGCTTGCCCTATAGGAAGGGGCACTATTATGAAGTGTGACCTTGTTAGAGTGGGTGTGGCCTTGTTGGAGGAAATGTGTCCCTGTGGGGGGGACAGGCTTTGAGGTCTCATATGCTCAAGCTATGTCCAGTATGGTACAGTCTGCTGCTCCCTGTGGATCATGACACAGGTAGGAGTCTGGCCCCTTCTCCAGCACCATGTCTGCCTGCACACTGCCACGCTATATATCATATGGATATACGATATATATCATAATATATATATATATATACTTTATTACAGTTGTTAACCCAGATTTTGTTCTCTCTTCCCATTGAGTTCTATTTTATTTTCAGGGGAGCCTTTTGGGCATGGTGTTAAATTTATAAACATTCATTCACCAGGTTCATAAAACAAGGCTTGCCTGAGGCTTTGCCTAAAGGACTAGATTTTCTTTATGCATTATCATTTTTAATTACACATTACAGCCGGGCGGTGGTGGCACACGCCTTTAATCCCAGCACTCGGGAGGCAGAGGCAGGCGGATCTCTGTGAGTTCAAGACCAGCCTGGTCTACAGAGCTAGTTCCAGGACAGGCTCCAAAGCCACAGAGAAACCCTGTCTCGAAAAACCAAATAATAATAATAATAATAATAATAATTCTAGTCTTACTATTAAAATTATGAACCCCCTCCCCATGTTGGGGATTAGAGCCAGGGCCTTGTTTATGCTGGACCAGTGACGCCCCTCTGAGCTACATCCTCAGCCCTCTATACATTGTTACAAAGTTAAAACACTAGAAAATACAACAGAAAGAGAAGTACAAGCAAGAAACAGAATATCTTGTAAGTCCAGCACCTGGGTAGAACCTCTGCATCTGGGCACACATTGCCCCAGCTGAAGCAACCTGCCTCTTCAATATTTTTCTCTTTCTTTCTATTTGTTCTTTTTCATGCAACACATCCTGACCACAGCCTCTCCTCCTTCCAATCCTCCCAGTCACCAATCTCCACCTCTCCTCTCCCCCAGATCCACTACTCCAGTTTCCCTTCAGAAAAGAGCAGGCCTCCCAGGGATAACACGATGCAGTGACTTTGCATGAACCGGGCATTGGTGGCACACGCCTTTAATCCCAGCACTCAGGAGGCGGAGGCAGGCAGATCTCTGTGAGTTTGAGACCAGCCTGGTCTACAGAGTGAGTTCCAGGATTGGTTCCATAGCTGAGAAACCCTGTCTCTAAATAAAGGAATAAATAAAAAGACTTTCCGTAAGCCCTTATATCAAGACTGGATGAGGTGACCCAGTAGGAGGAAAAGGGTTCTGAGAGCAGGTAAAAGAGTCAGGGCTGCCCCCACTCCCACTGTTAGTCCCATAAAACCCCCAAGCTAAACAACCACACCATGTATGCAGAGGACCTAGCACAGAACCATGCAGGCTCCGTGATGCTGCTTCAGTCCCTGTGAGCCCCTGTGAGCCCTGCTCAGTTGATCCTGTGGGCCATGGTCTATGTCTTTTCATTTTTTAGAATTTATTTGTGTGTGTGTGCATGCACGCGAGTGTACATATACCGTGCGTAGTAATGAAATGTGTATGAGTGCAGAGGCCAGAAGAGGGCGCCAGATCCCCTAGAACTGGAGTTACAGTCGTCTATTGCCTGCCGTGTTGCTGGGAACTGAACTTGAGTCCTCTGAAACAGCAGTACATGCTGTTAGCCACTGAGCCATCTCTCCAGCTGCCCAAACTGCCTCTTCTTACAAGGATCTAGTATAGTTTCCCAGGATTCTGCTGAGCCCAGGCACACTGTCAGCCAAGGCATGAGCTCTGCTGAGCTGGTGCATTCCCTGACCCCACCACTCAAGCTCTGAAATCCGCAGGCTTGTATGAGCCTGGGTTCAAAGAAGAAAACAAAGATGGAAAACTCTATACAGCAATCAGCCCAGCAAGCAAATTTTCAAGGCACACCTATTTTTAAAAGCAGAGCTATTAAATTAGCCAAAAGGAACACACCAGACCCAGCAGAGTGAGTTCCAAATGGCTTTTTGAAATAATTAACTCAGACAGCGGAGATAAGTACACTCACTATCAGCAGGAAGTGGTACAGGGCTGCAAACTGGAGGTGGCCCTAGGGTGTGCAGAAAAGGGGCTGGGAAGCCAGACGTGGTGGCGCATGCCTGAAATCCCAGCATATAGAAGGCAGAGGCAGAATCGTGAATCCAAAGCCAACCTGGATTACACAGCAAGGTCCTCATATCTTTCGCTCCCCCCCCCCCAAAAAAAAAGCTGGGGGAGTAGCTTGGTGGCAGAATGCTTGCCCAGCATATACAAGGTCCTAAGATTGATTTCCAATACAAAAAAAAAAAAAAAAAAAGAGGAGGAGGAAGACGCATTGGCGGAAGATGAGGAAGGCTGACCCATGAAGTTGGGCATCTCTCCAGGGGCTTTTCAGTTGTGGATTTAGGCATCTAGCCTGTGTCTGCTCCATCACAGACCTCTCCAAACTTTCTTAGCTCCTCTATGCTTGGGTTTCTCATCTATAGAATGGGGATAGCAGCTTTGCAGAGGGGCACTAACAGTACCATAGCCAATGGTTTATCTGAGGCACAATTACAGTGATTAAAATGGGGCCAAGCTAAATAACCGCTTCATAGGATTGTGGCAACAGACATATAAAATATTTCAGCTGATTATTGCCCAAGTGAGCTTGTGATTGTTGGTGCTCCTATGAAGAGTGGTGTGGAAGAGGTTGACAAGATGGTTCAGCCAGGAAATGGTGCCTGAGTTTGACTCACAGGACCACACGGTGGAAGGAGAGAACTAATTCCTGCAAGCAGTCCTCCAACCATACACAGACCATGGGGCACATTCGTCTACACATACACTAAATAAATTAATTAAGTGTAATAAAGATACTAAAGAATGGGGTGGAAGGTGAGTGGGTGTGTGTTTGTGGTTGCACAGCTTGCTTTTAGCACTGCCAAAAATCACTGAAATGATTGGGACCTCAAAACAAGACTGAGCCAAAGAGACAAAGCAAACAAAGCAAGCCTCAAGTACCTCACAGACACAGCCCCTGCAGGAGCTAGAGCTGAGTGGCCCTTCTCACCTGGGAGGAGAAAACAATCCTGACTACAATCTCAGCCTCAAGACCAGAAGAGGCAACACATTCAGTCATGAATGTTCCAACTCATCTCCACACATACAGCATGCACACTCCTTCCTAACACACACACACACACACACACACACACACACATTTGTATACACCCGACCCTCCACACAGTAGGAGGAGTTGACTTCTTATGGCCATGACTTTGAAGAGAAATGGGAGCTTGCCCCTTGTGCCAGCTGGCTTGGCAAAGAAGGAACTGCTTACAATATGTATCTTGTATATAGGAAGAGGGGCAGTTTGTACCATACACCAGGAGAGGAGGGGGCATGGAGGGAAAGGGAGGCTGGCAGGTAGGAGCTGCCCCTGATCCTGCCCAGAGGACTCAGAGAGGTCACAGCTTGGCAGACAGCATCTGGTCCCAGCAGGAGGCGAATAATTGGCTATAAATAATGTATGGGGTGAGCAGGGATGGAGTGGAGGAAGCTTAGGCTTAGATGCAGGAGAGCCCTGAAGGAATTCCCACTTTTGCCTTGGGTGGGTAGTGCGTCCTCTCACAACCAGGCTATTCATCCTAGCGACCAGTCACTGTGAGGATGACCAGACACACAGAAAGGCCTAGACCAAAGGTATTGTAGAGGAGAAAGAAAATTACTTTTCCTCTGCCCCTCGTCCCGAGTTCCCTGGCTGTATAGATTATATTTACCAAGGACAGAAGCCAGACTAGAGAGGGCCATGGAAGGACTTGCAGATTCAGGGGGGTAGACTCGGGCTCAAGAGCATCTGACGTGTTGTTGGGGGAGTGACAGGACAAAGGGACAGGATCCTGGGAGACACGGTGGGAAGGCACCAAGGGAAGATGGGACCACTTAGATTCACCATGATGCCCCACTGTACCCCAACTGTCTCCCTGGTAAGAAGCTAGGAATCTGGACAAACCACGTCCTTACTGGGTGTGGTGCTATATGTCTCTGATCTTCAGACAAAAGATCTCAAGTTCCAGGCCAGTCTGCCTCTACGTACCCAGACCCTGAAAGAACAGAGACAGACAGAGCCCACAAATGTATGTCCTGTGTTAGGCAAATAGGAGGAGCCAGAAAGCTTTCTATGTATTTGGCTCTTCTCAACCGTCAGCTCAAGCTAATGGATATGATAAGGCCTATGTGTGGGGGTGGCATATTTTGCCATTACTGTGGTATCACTAGCAGATGGACACAGTCATGACTCCTGCATGATGGGCCTGATGGGGAGAAGTGCAGACTCAGTGCACGCTGACTCTGTGAAGGCAGCAGGTGGGACATCCAGAGATGGCGTACAGACCGGAGCCCAGGCAGCGACAACATGCTAGGACCCGCCTGCTGGACCTTACTTCTCACTTCCCAGCTTGCAATCCCTTCACTTGAAAGTTTCTGACCCCGTGTCCTTCTTCGCGATACACATGACCCAACCCAACCCTCTAAGTCGATGGGTTTGTGTCAAGACAAATCTATGAACCTCCTGGAGACCTCTCAATAGGCCCTTCATATAAAAATGGGGGGGAGTGATCACTTTTTCTTATGTGGGTTTCCTGCCAGCAGTAGCCACTTCAAGTCAACCATTATTTAATAAGTGGCCATTAAGTGATGAGAATTATGGTCCTTGGCATAAGAGATGGGACACTATCTTAATTGTTTTTTACCGTGGTTATAAAAGAAATTATCACTTAAGAAGCTTAAAACAGCACACATTAAAAATTTTTATGTGGGGCTGGAGAGATGGTTCAGAAGTTAAGAGCACTGGCTGCCCTTCCAAAGGACCCACATGGACACTCACAACTTTCTATAACTCCTGTTCCAGAGGATCTGACACCCTCACACAGACAAACATGCAGGCAAAACACCAGTGTACATAAAATACAAATAAATTACTTAAAAATTGTCCATGTATCAGTATTTTGTCTGCATATCTGTCTGCGTACCATTAGCACACGGTGCTGGCAAAGTCCAGAAAGGACACCTAGTCCCCTGGGACTGGAGTTACAGACAACTATGAGCTGCCATGTGGGTGCTGGGAATTGAACATGGACCCCCTGTAAAAGTTCTTTTAACTGCTGGGCCATCTGTCCAGCCCCCACAGCCACACTTAAATCCTAGCTTTGGGGGACTTATGTCTGAAACGTGTTTCTTCAGGTTAAAAGCACAATAGCCCCTTCACTACTCCCCTTCTGGAACTCCAGGAAATGAACCACACGTCAACCCTTCTCAGCTTCCGGTCTGCCCACCCATTTGGGTTCACGGCTGCAGGGGAATATCATTTTAAGCTGTGTTACTTCTGTTTATGCTCTGGAACATTTGTTTAATGATGTAAAGGTGTGTTGCTTTTGTTTATGCTGCATTTGTTTAACCCTGTGAAGCTGTGATTCTTTGCCTGTCTAAAACACCTGATGGTCTAATAAAGAGCTGAACAGCCAACAGCAAGGCAGGAGCAGGGATAGGCTGGGCTGGCAGTCAGAGAGAATAAATAAGAGGAGAAACCTGGGAGATAGGAGCAAGAGAACAAGGAGAGGAGACATGGGGGCAGGGTTAGCCACCACAGCCAGCACAGAGTGAGAAGAAAAGGTGTACAGAAATAAGAAAAGGCAAAAGATAGTCAGGAGAGTTTAAGAAAAGCTGGCAAGAAACAAGCGAACCTAAGGCCAGGCTTTTGTAATTAAAAATAAGCCTCCGTGTGGGATTTATCTGGGAGCTGGGTGGTGAGCCCTCAGAAAGCAAAAAGAGTAAAACAGCCGACAACACATGGCCCTATCCTCAACTTCCAATGCTACCTGCTTGGGCTCATGGCCCTGTCTTCAACCTCCAAAGCCGCCAACGACTTCATCAAACCAAAGCCTCCTCACACTTCCCTCCTCTCCCACTATTGCCTCTCCCTTCTGCTTTCAAGGACCCCTCTGACGACATGGGTCAGAGAACCGGGGATGATCTCCTCTTACAGCTTTGTTCATTTCCTTGAAGGAGGCATGTGCCACCGTGCTCATGAGGTCAGAGGGCAGCTTGTTGGAGCACGTTTTTCTCTTCCACCCCGTGTATCCTGGGGACTGGACTAAGGGTGTCAGACCTAGTGACAGGTGCATACCTGCTGAGTTACCCCTCCCG
Source organism: Microtus oregoni (assembly GCF_018167655.1). NCBI lineage: Eukaryota > Metazoa > Chordata > Mammalia > Rodentia > Cricetidae > Microtus > Microtus oregoni. The sequence continues at coordinate 55,997,530 of NW_024543063.1, read as the reverse complement.
CTGCCAGGCTCTGGTCTAAGCACGCTAAGCTGGGGTATAGCACAGTTGGTAGAATGCATGAACGAAATCCAGAGCCGACTTCCCAGCCCCATATGAACCAGATGTGTAGGTACACTCCTGTAACCCCGGCACTTGGGAGGAGGCAGAGGCAGAAGGGTCAGAAATTTGAAGTCATCCTCAGTTACACGGCAAGTTCAAGGCCAGCCTAGAATACAAGAGATCCTGTCTCAAAAATAAATAAGCCAGTTCCTTATAGAACCTTCATTCCCTGGTGCCAATTAACACGCTCACAATCCCAGGGTCAGGGCATAGGGTTTTGAGAGTGGCACCCAACACTGGCATTTTGTTTACTGCCATGGTACATGGTTCAGTAATTCATTTTTACTTGGTAATTCATTCGTCGACTTATTCAACAATTATTGACAGAAGTCTCCCTGGGGGCAGGACTGCCCTTTGCTTACTGTAAAGTCCCAGGCCATGAAACCTAAACTGGCTATTGATGGCTTGGCCCCTTGGATATAGGCTGTGCAATGAGGAAAACTGAATGAGATGGGACCTTAAAAGAAAAGGGTTTATGCAGGAGCCAGGGCACCGGTTAAACAGGCTGCAGCAATGGCAAGGCCCAAGAAAGAAAGGACACTGGTTTAGAAGAGGCTTCTTGACCTTACAGCAGGGCTCTGTTCCCAGAGACTGGAGAGCTGAAAATCATAGACTCCGCCGAACCCTCTGAAAGCAACAATGCTGCCCACAGCAGTGCAGCCTTGCTGCCCGTGAAATCGCAAGTCTGACTTGGAGCTGCTCAAGAGAGCCTTGAACTGCCTACAACCTGCCTAGGAAACCACGAACTCCAAAGCATAGTGTCTACTGAACACACACTCTCAATACTCAGAAAATAATTTCCGCTGGGCGGTGGTGGTGGCGCACTCCTTTAATCTCAGTACTTGGGAGGCAGAGGCAGGCAGATCTCTGTGAGTTCGAGTCCAGCCTGGTCTACAAGAGCTAGTTCCACGACAAGCTCCAAAGCTACTGAAACCCTGTCTTGAAAAAATAAAATAATAATAATTCCCATCACACCCTACTGAGTAGAGGACCCGATAGAGATCTCTGACTCCGCCCACATCTGCAGTCACAGCAGCCTTGAGAGAAGGTGTCCTTGGCTGGTCCAGCCACAGGATTGAATGGATCCCAAGTCAGAGAAGTGGACTTGGGTCAAGTTCAGAGCAGGGTGGGGCTGTGACAATGACAATCCTAGAAGCCTGAGCTCACAGGAAGCGGTTCCAGCTCCCAGAGCCTCAAGACAGATTCTGCTGGACGTGTGTTTTCTCCTCGAGAAGGGGAATGGCTTTGCTCCTCCTCTCCATGGCCCACACCTCATCTTTCTGCCAGGTTCTCGTCTGCTGGGCATGGTGTCTTCCTAGACTCACAGGGAGACGATGGAGGCGTGTGTCTGGTCAGTCCTGCAAGCTTATGCTGCAGCCAGTGGGCACGAAGGTACAGGGAAGCCACCAGCCATGAGGGGCGCCTTTCTCTGACCCTGCCCTGCCCTGCCAAGGACACTAAAAGGGCCCCTCTGCTCTGCTCCCCGTCACAAAGTACAGGCTCAAAAGAATAGCTCGCCCACAGGTCTGTACCAGTTTTGTTTACAATATTTATCTGAAGTGAGTAACAGGAGGTTGCAATAACTGAAAAGAAGCTGGTGGGCTTACTCCTCATTCCGTTCCTCCCACTGTAATACTTTACATAACTATAAAACACGATCAAAGCCCTGGGCTTTTACACCAGGTTCTTTTCCTTGGATTCGCCCCAGAACCCGCACAGGTGTGGGGACAGTCATGCTTTGAGCACACGCTGGCCTCCAGATGGGGATGAGCCAGCCCTGACAGGTGGTCAGAGAACACGTAACCAGACAACGGAGGCTGCCGAGTGGCTCGCCAGACGCGTGTGCAAAGGCTTGGGTGGTGGGAGCTACTTGCGATATTGCTTGCAGTTATGAAAAATGAATGCAAAATCCTAAATGTTCAAGTATTAAGGGGTTGGCTAAGAAAGTCACGTCCAAAGAAAGAAGGTCAGTACCAGCTGTTATTAATTAGAGTAGAATTTTTGTTATTGAGATAGACTCTCACTTGATAGTCCAGGTTGGCCTGGAAACTACTATATAGTCCAGGCTGGCCTTGAACTTCTTTCTCGGTTTCCTTAAAGAATCATTTTTATCAAGATAAACATAAAATGGTAATGGTTCTGTCCTAAAATGTAAATATTGGCTAATAAAAATTTTCTTGCTATCTCTGTGTGTGCGTGTATAGGTTGACAGATGGATGCATGGACAGAGCTCTTCTTTTTTTAAAAAATATTTATTTATTTATTTTTATTTATTTATTATGTATACAATATTCTGTCTGTGTGTATGCCTGATGGCCAGAAGAGGGCACCAGACCCCATTACAGATGGTTGTGAGCCACCATGTGGTTGCTGGGAATTGAACTCAGGACCTTTGGAAGAGCAGGCAATGCTCTTAACCACTGAGCCATCTCTCCACCCCCGACAGAGCTCTTCTTGATCACCCCATCTGCTGACCTTCCATTTATCTGCAGGCTCAGTTGTCTCCTCCAGGTAGACCTTCCTGAGTGCCAGCGCCCCTCAATGCCTCCACAGTAACCTCAGTTATACAGCCTGACCGTGCCTTCCTGGTCCCTAGACTGTGGGGTGACTGCTGGTTTCTTCCATCAGTTCATGGAATTTCAAGAAAAGCTCAATGTTGGGTCAACTCTTGTTTCCAGTGGACTCTGGAGCACGGGGCTTGACACCGGGGGATAAGAAACCGATGTCTCTGAAGGTGAGACGGGCTCCCTTCAGCGAGCTGTCTGGCACCTGGCCACTGAATAGGGATGGGATGGGAGTCCCTGCTGCCTCCCTCCCTGCTAAAAAAATGAAGTTTCTTTGGCCCCAGGCTCATCTGTGCCCCTGCCTAACCCCATCATTTAAGTTCTTCTACTTGCTCCCAGTCATGGTCACAAGGGGACCAGAGAGGGATGGTGACTCAGCCCAATTTATCACCACAATGGAAAAACCCAGTCACCTGTCCTCCTGGCAGCAGGCAGCGCTGTTTCTGCATCTGGAAGGGCAGCAAGACACACCGCTTTGAAGGTCCTTTTGTCTTTCACCTGCTGGAAAAAAAAAAGAATCAAGATGAGAAAACAGAAGGGAAGACCACTGGTTGACAATGGGGGCTCACAGTACAGTGCAAGTCTCGGGGACCAGGGACAACATGCTTCTCAGCACCAGGCTCCAAGCTAAGTGTCTATATATGTCATCTCTTAACAGTGCTGCAAGCCCACTGTTGCCTGGAATTGCTTCTGGGCACTTATTTGGCTACCAGCATCCAAGGTGATCCTATGAGGCAGAACCCACTTCCCTCTTCCTGGCTTCCCTTGCAGCTTTATCAGAGGGCCTGATCTGGACTCCCCCAACCAGATGTGCTCTGAACCGTGAATTAGAAACTGAAACACACAGCATCCATCCACCGGGTGAGGATGGCAGCGGAGGTCGCAACATCCACTCTGGTTCCAAGGCAGCTGTGGTCCAGATGGCAGTATACAGTGTCTGTATCCACAGGTACTGCTAGCTGCAACACCCCGGCCCGGGCATGACCCTGGCAATCTTAGTTCCAGATCAAGGCTGCCCGCTGATCAAGCCTGGCTTCTGCCATCCTGAGTTGCCAGATCCTTTAACCAAGTCCCCTCGTGCCCCAGTTAGCCAGAATAGATTGTTTCCTGTCTGACATTTCAGTCTGCTGTCGAAAGAGGAGACAGGATCTTCCTTCTCCAGCCTAGGCATGGCACAGCCAGTCTTTTGATTAGTCTGCATAGCAGTGACTGATGGAGCATCTTCCAAGGAACTAGGAACAAGGCCAAGGACACTTCTTAGGGGCACTCTGTCCCTGCACAAGCTTGGCCCTCTGCTGTGTTCCACTCCCCTCTGTTAAAACCCCACTATCAAGCTTGCCTTCAAGCAGCAAGCAGCCTCCGTAGGGAGCTAAAGATAAGGGAAGCCCCACAGCTCAGGGGACTGGCAGTGGGTTCTTCTCTTCTGCTGGCTCAGAATCAATCTTGCAGCGACTTGTCCACAGCATCTGCTCCCACGGCACCATTGCTTGACTCGACAGTCTCCTGGGGGCTTCAGTGGTCACCTTTTTCGTCATCTAGCAAGTTGCCACATTCTGGGGTCGGAATGCAAATCCTGACACAACAGGTCATGTGAGCCAAACTGTATCAGCTCAAGGTCATTGCAGACACTGGGCCTCACACAGACAGACAGACCAGAGCTCTTGCCAGGAAGCCTTTTACAACCTCTAGGGCCTGTTTTCCTCCATTTCTAGGCAAGAACTTCAGTGAACTGGACATTACTAGCAATTCCAATACAACACAACTATTGGTTTATGTGAGGGGAATCTTGCTCGTGTCGGCAGTATACCCCCCTGACAGAACACTATGTAGCTAGCTGCTAGACGCATCCTGCATATGAAGGGCCCATGGGACTTGCTGAACATGTTTCTTCCAGTCTACATGCTTCTTTCTCTGAGAAACGCCCAGAAGAGAATACATCCCAAACAAAGGCAGTGAAGCTAAAGGCTGCATTCAGGAGGTACTCCCTAGGGTCCCCGTGTCAGGGCTCAGAACTGCAGGGGAATGACAGGCCAGTACTTGGGGCTCTTTTCGGTCATATTTCTTGTCAAAACTCAGCTGTAAAGAAGCCTCAATGGCCAGGATCTTGGAAGCACTGGTCCCATACAAGCAAGCGCTTCATCTGGGCCTGACGCTGTGCCCCGGGGCTCCTCTGACAGGGTTCCACGGATCCACTGATGGGTGGCGGTTGTGGTACAGGTCATGGTCGGCGTTCACATAGCCACCAGGCGCCTGCTCCACATCCAGTTTTGGCTGTTGCCTTTGCTCTTCTCTGTGCTTCTCGGCCTCCAGAAAGTACTGGCGCAGCTCCTCGGCGATTCCCATATTGTTCAGGTCACATTCTACTTCATCATCTGACTCCACCACCCGCTCTTCCCTTCCCACAGTGCTTCATCTTCTCTTGTGGATGCCCGGGTCCTCACAGCTGTCACGCATAGGCCACCCAGAGCTTTCAAATATGAAGAAGAAATGTAGGGCAACTCCTGCCAGGCCGTGTGCTTGGCTTGGAAGGCTGAAAGACATTCAGCTTTAGAAGCACGGGGGCTCCAGGGAAGAAGTGCATGAGGCGAGAACCATGGGAAATGAGACAGGAGTCCCTGAACTTTCTGTAGGCAGTCTGGTGCCTGTGCATCCAAGCTACTGCGTGATGACAATGTCACCAGTATTGTGCATATACCAGGTGAGAATACCTACATTCGGTAGCCCTCCATCTTGATGCCATTATTACTATCTCTGATTGGAAAATCCAAGTGGGCTCCTGTGTGCACAACTTGCAAATGTCAAGCAAGGGCATGTCAGGCAGCGGGCATCTTATCCTGTGACTCGTTCTGAAATACCTGAAAAGGGCAGAAGTTGGAAAGTCTGACTCTACAAGGCAGCAATGACCATCTCACCATCACCAATGATAACAACCACTTATTGAACACTAAAACCATGTATCTGGCAAGACACTAAACATGGCCTTCAGTGTCTGTCATTGACTTCGGGGTGGTATGTATGTGTGTGGTACATGTGTGTGTATGTTTGCACTTGTGTGCATGCCCCTGCTTGCTGCAAGTTGACATTGGGTGTCTCCATTTTGTTTACTGAGGCAGTCTCTCCATGAACCTGTAGCTCATCATCCAGCTAGCCCAGCTACCCAGGAGGCCCCACAGATGGAGTCTTTGCCTCTTGGGATTACAGATGGCCACTGAAGAGACTCTGGCCAGCTTGAGCAGGGCAAGCAAGACTCCAGCAGACCTTGCCCTTTTCTCCCTGAGTTCTTCTGTCCCCAAGGTCCAGCTACTAAAGTATTGAGGTCCAGCAATCAGAAGCTTTGGCTCATCTAATTAACATGACCAATCAAAATTAAACACCTCATCCTAACACGGGGTTTCCCCTCTTTACCTTTATAAAACCGACATTTCCCTCTGTGCCACGTCTGTCTCCTCTGTCCAGAGGCAGTCCTTTGTCCCTTTGGGACAAATACCCCTGCCCCCTTTCCCTTGTTCCCTTCCCCTTCTCCTTCATCCTCTGTCTTTTGTCTTTGTCTCTTATTCCCTGTCCTTTGACCCTGTGGGGCAAATAAATCTCCTTTGTTCGAGAACTTGGTCTTAGGGTTCCTAAGCCAACACTTTCCCTTTCAGCCATCATGTCTATCGGGCTTTATGTGGGTTCTGAGGATCTTAATTCTGTTTGCAGGGCAAGCGCTTTATATTGAGCCATCTTCCACCGTCCTCCCTGACCCCGGATCCCTCCTCCCCCACCCCACCCCGTCTCATGATTTAACAGGAGTCTTCTGAGGTCAGCTCCATCCCAGTTTCACGGAGTGTGAAGAGGCTAGAAGAGAGTAATAACTCAGAAGTCACAGGGGTGAAAAATAAATAAAGTGCTTGAAAGTGTGAACCCCTACTTTTCTACCTACAGAACCACAGCCCAAGGAAAGAAAGGTTTCAGAGATGCTTCATTCAGTCACCAAACTGCCCCACCCCAACTCCCTTAACAAAGGAAGACACCAAGAGGGAGGGATTTCCCAAACCTCCAGAAACCAAGCTTGCTGCTCTGGTCTCAACGCTTGTCCAAAGCACCACACAAGCTGTAAACAGGCATGTGTACCCCACCTGCAGCCATCAAAAGCTCAGCAGCTTCTTCAGCAGGCAGTGGAGTTAATTCATTGCCACTTCAGGTGTTGGCCACCTGAAGCCAGGGCCAGCGTGCGTCCACGCGGAGCGCTGTGCAGAAGGGGGACCCTCTCTGGGAGCCCGTCAGAGGTGAGCTGCAGACTGCCTGGGTCATCCCACCGGGCCTCCCGCCCACTCCCACAGCCGGTGGGCGCCCCGAACAGCCTCTAAGCCGGACGAGCAGTTCGGCCCACGCCCACCCACCCACGTGGGCACGCCCCCCGGCGCGGCGCCCCGCCCCCAGCTCCGGGGCTTGCTTGTGCCGGGAGCCCGCACCGCTCGTGGGCGGCGACGTCCAGGCCCGGCTCCCGCCTGCGCGACCGTGTCGCTCGGCAGCCTGGGTGAGTCGCCGCGCCCTCACCCCTGTCATCCCCTCTCGGTGCAGCCACACTGCAGCCCCGCACCTTTTTCCGCGGCCACCTCCCGCCCACGCGAGGGCGACGCCCTGTCTCCCAGCCATCCCTCCCCTTCTTGGCCCGGACCCCCGGAGACCGGGACACTTGTCTTGCCGCGACGGCCGGGGGCAGCAGGCGTCTTTGTTCGCGTGGAGCCCCTCCCGCGGTGCCACGCTCCCTCCCTTCGGCGCTCACCCCGGCCAGGTGGCGACGGGTGTCTTTTGGGGTGCGAGGCTGTGCCATTGGTGGATTTTTTTAAACCCTGCTGGAGGGGGCGGTGAGCGCTCCGCGCTACCGGCTGCTGCTCCCGCCGCTCCAGCTCTCCCGCCGCTCCGGCTCTCCCGCCGCTCCTCTCTGCGGCTACCGCGCGCCTTGCCCCGGGCGGCCCAGCGCGCTCCCCGGACGCCGAGATGAAGGTGCTGGGACACAGGCTCCAACTGCTGACAGGTACCGCAGCCCGCCGCTCGCCACTGCCGCTTTCCGACTCAGAGCAGGCTCAAGGCGCGGTGGCCCGGGTTGGAAGGGGCGATCCCGGGTGCGCATTCCCAGGGGAGCGAAACCTGGAACACACCGGGCTCTACTGAGTCCCGGGCACCGGTGTCTGGGAGGGTGGAGCGCCAGCGCTGGGGTCGTGGAGCGGCGAGAGAGGTCCCCTGCGGTGTCCCGCCAGCTCCGAGCAGCTCCCCCAAAGGCTCTGTCTATCAGTTAACTGTCGCTTGTCCCCTGAGAAAGCAGCCTTGGGCCTCCTGGGAGAGCGGGGAGAACCTGCACAAGGGCTTCTTCCTGCTCTCCTATGACCGTCAGAACCCCATTTCTCTCTGGGGAGAAGTTTCTTGCTGGAAGTAGAGTCAAATGGCCTGGGAAGGTGGAAGCTAGGGTCTTCCACCTTGGGACCACCACGGAGAAGAAACCAGATGCCCCACTGAGGGCATCCTTCTGCCAGTGACTGGAATGTCTTGGAGAAGATAGATGCCTAGAGGAGATGGGAAAGGGAGCAAGGACAGGGGCCAGGTGCCTGAAAGGTCCTCACACATGAAACCCAACAGCACTGGAGGCTGCTGTGTTCCCAGGGTGGAGGTGGACACCTGGCCTGGAGGTGACAGGCCCTGTCCAGACCCCACTGGACCCCGCTGGGTCTTTGTCAGGTGCCCAACCCATGTATACCCGATGAACATACTACAAGAGATGCCTTCCCACACTTGGGGACCTGGTAGAACGCAGGCCCCAGACCATAAAATGAGGAAGGGGCTGCCGCTCCCTGTGTGTAGTCAGGAACCAGAATGGGATCTGGGGCTGGGAGCAGAGAGGATGCAGAGCTTAGAGCAGACGGCTGCATTTGAAGGTACAAAGTAGAACTTTCCGTTCATGGGAAGGGAGACCACATTTCAAGCTGAAGCATCAAGGGGTGGTCTGTGTGGACCCTCGGGTGCGAGTGACTTGATCCAGGAGTGGCTTAGCACTGGAGGGCCCCGTATGTGTTGGAGATGATGGGAGCTGGAGGGAAGTAGGCCAGGTGAAGGTTTGGGCTGTGAGTGTGTGTGAGCATGTGTGTGTGAAAGTGTGCATGTGTGTGTGGTGGGGTGTGAGAGGAAAGTAGGCCAGATGAGGGTTTGGGCTGTTTGTTAAACCACAGTGGGCCATGCTGAGCTCATAGAGAAGGGATCATAGGAATCCCTGGCTGGGTGTTTTGGGCACCCACCACCTCCTTTCAGCTTTTTCTTACGGCTCTCACATGAGACAGACCTGGCCACCCACCTTGAAGAGAGCTGCAGGCAAGTTAACTCCTCAAAACACCCTGATGGAAGGGGAGAGGTCTGTGGAGCCTGGGGTTCAGAGTCCTGCTTGAGCGCAGAACCAGGTCCTCCCATCTCCATGTGGCCCTCAGAGGGAATGGATGAGGGATGCTGGCATCACAGTGAGGGTCTGGACGTGGGTTCCATGTGCAGTGTGCCCTTAGGCCCTCATTGAGCTGTGCCAGGCTTTCTGAACCCCTGGCCAGGCGTCGACGGGACTCTGTTAGTGTCGTGAGGTCCCAGTGTACCAGACCTGGCTGCGGCCAGGTGTGGTGGTACACCTGTAATCTTATCACCCAAGAGGCTGAAGCATGAGGACGGTGAATTTAGGGCCAGCCCGGGCTGTGAAATGAGTTCTGAACCCCTTTTGTTATATCCTTCATGCACCCCTGTGCTCTCACCGCCCCCCGCACACACACTCCCTTTTATCTCATAGGTTTAAACTCCAGCCACAGCTAGCAGTGATTTCAAACAGGTTGTCTAACCTCCTGCATACGGTCTCATTATACAGACACCTAAGAGATGCCATGAGGTCTTCTGAGGCACAGCAGGTGGCACATCTGATTGGGACCTCAAGGGTCCCTCCGCTTTGACTCCTTCTCCTGATAATGAAGGAGTCCACCTGCCTTGCCCTGCCACATACACACTCCACGTTACCCCTGCTGACAGGCAACTGGCAGATTTTTTTTTTTAAACTCATCTCCTCGGAGTGATGTTTAGGTGACAGGTTGATGGGTTTGTTGCGGTAGCATACAGCAGGTGCTCAATTCTTGGTTTGGCCCAAGCTCACACCTCCCGCGTATCACCTGTGCTTCCAAGATGGTTTTGCAGAGCCCCCCCCCCCCAGGAACTTGGTTCTAGTAGTTCTGGTGGCTTCCATCTTACCACTGTACCTATTTCTGCTGGCAGCATCAGTTACTTTGCCACATCCTCGTAGCCGAGAGTGGGTGATGCATAGCCTACCTGATGTGCCCACGGCCTCCTGCCTGCTCAACTTCGGGCCAGACTAAGCCATTCCTCAGCTCATTTCCTCCTCTGTGAAATGGGATGGAGTAGCGCCTTCCACGCTTAGATGTGAGCATGCTTGCCAGATGTTGCAGCATCTTGGTTTCTGAGCTCGCTCCTCAGTGCCCTGCGGTCTCTCGTCCCTCTGCTCAGTGGTGCCCAGTCCCCTCGCTGGGTTCTCCGCAGTAGACCTCTGAGGACCAGGAAACCTCACTGCCTTGCTGCAGCCAGCATCCCAGTGCAGCGGTGGTGTGTACCGAGACGGAGGAGCTAGAGAGGAAGACTCGGGGTCCCGAATCTAGTCCCCAAAGGCAGTTCTGTGCCTCAGTTTCCCCTCAACAGGCCCACCAACAATCGGGCACTATTTAAACATATCCCGTAAAACTGTGAGAGATTCCCCACGACTACAGTGGTTTTAATGAGAATGGCCCCATAGCCTCATATACACGAGAACGTGGTCCCCTGCTGGCGGGAGTGGGGAGTCCAGGCCCTCAGATCTGGGGAAATGGACACTCTGTCCACCGCGTGCAAGAAAAGCTGGTACCACTCTCATGAAGAGCAAATGGGTGGTGGTGTCTCAGAGCTGTGCCTCTGCAGTTGAATTTTTAGGAACAAATCAAGACGCATACAGGGGTATCCATTCAGGGATGTGCGTCCTGTCATTATTTACTGGAGAAAGTGGCAAGTTGTGGACAGTAGACGAAGGTGTTCAGCTCAGGACACACGGCCCAGGCAGCTGCAGATTGCATGGCCAAAGGCCGTTTACCCACCGCCCAGATGCCCCCTTAACAATGTGTGATCATCACGGTGGTGACAGCTCGCAGGTCCGTGGCCTTCTCCACTGCCACAGTCTCGGGTGCCTGCTGTATGTCATCTTGCCATCATATGAGCAGCATCCTTCCCCTTTTAAGGGAACTAAGGCAGAACATAGTTAAATCACTTGCCGGAGGTTACAGAGATGTCAGGTGGCTGACTGGACCTTGAGCCACGAGAGCTGGCTCTGGGGGTGGAGATTTTTCCTTAGAATCGTGTTTCCTGCCTTAAAAAGTAGCATTTTCAAGGCTGCGGCTCTTTAGCCCCCAAACCAAAGCTTTTTCAAGGTGGTTAATGGGCATTGAAAAAGCCATGGTGGACAGATGGCAGAAATTACAATACCTTTCCTTTGTCTCCCAGGGTATAGAATTTTCATTTTTTTCTTTCTTCATTTTTCTTGGTGAATGTATGTTACATGAACATCAAATTTACTTTTTTTTTATGATGGGCTCTTTGGTAGCTCAGGTTGGCCTTGAACTTACTGTGAACTGACGATAACCCTGAAATTCTGACCCTCCTGCCTCCAGTTCCCTAGTGCTGGAGTTACAAGAGTGTGCCACTGTGCCTGATGTATAAGGTCCTGGGGATTGAACCCATACAAGCAAGCACCGCACCAACCGAGTAGCATCCCCAGCAGTTACGTTCTGTTCCCCCCCCCCCAACTGAGAAGTAGCCAGCCGTGATGGTTCACACCTGTGGTCCTAGCTCTTAGGAGGCTGAGGAAAGATTGTAGGTTCCGGCGAGCATGGGTTACAGAGGGAGACTGCCTCAACAAAACCAAAAATACAGATGAATAAAACTGAAGCTTTGCAGATGCAGGAGAGCACCCTGGGGACTGTGGTTCCCAGGAACCCGTCCTGCAAACTCAGGGACAGCGTGCACCCGTGATCTGTCGTGCTGAGGGGACCATCTAAGGACGCACAGCCAGGGTCTGAGGGCTTGTGGGAGTTGGCCTTCCAAGAGCCCGAGGGAAAGCAGATACTGCAGCCTAGAGAGCATCCCAGGGAGAGGTAGAGCTATGTGAGTACAGTACGCAAGCTCCACTCTCAGCCTCCCAGCATAAATCCACACCTCAGTTTCCCCTTGTGTGTTCAGGGTGTACTAGCCCGAAAAATGATCCCCAGGCAGGTATTTTGACCTTAGTTCCTAGAACCTAGGAGTGTTAGCATAGACGCTGAAGGGACCTTGCTGATGGGATTAAAGATTTCATCTGGAGAAAGTTACTGGATTAGAAGGTGGGCCCTTTGTGTACTTGCTTCGCCCCGCTAAGGGGAGGGGGCAGTAACGGGCCCAGTACAGAAGCAGAGGCCCAGAGCAAGCTACTCTGATGTTGGCTAGGCAGTGAGGAGGGCCACCAAGTGCTGCCTGAAGGGGGGGGGGGCATGCCTCACAGACCCCCTGACTTCACCCAGCCCTCCAGAACTGTAAGGAAGTTAAGTCCAAGTAATGAAGATTCACCATAGTGATGCCACCAAGATAATGAAGATTTATCAGACCTGGCGCTGGAAAGTGACCTCCTGCCGAGAAGGTGGCAGGCCCTTCAGGGCTGGGTCATCATCCCTGGCTGTATGACCTGGAGCTGAAGCTGGCTGTGTCCCACTGTGGTCCTGGGCTCAACGAAGAAAGCTCCATAGAAGCCTGCACTGTGTTCCCACCCTACCTGCTACACTGTGGTTCCCCTCGGGTACGGGAAGAAGAATGTGTATACACCTACACACACACACACACACACACACACACTTCCTAGCTCGTAAGCCTTTGGAGTCCAGTGTTGACGAAATGTCCACTCTGGAGTGACTGGAAGAACGCACATCTTTGGGACACGCCAGCTTCTTCAGCCCACTGCAGCAGCTAGCTGGGGGTGGGGTGCTGTGTGCCTCGCTGTGTACCCCATCCAAAGCAGGTGAGACAGGGACTTCAGCCACTTTGGGAGACACCGAGGGAAGTACTTCTGGGTGTCTTCAGAGTATAGAGGTGGTCCCATAGCTGAGTCCGGGGTTCGTGAGCCTTCAGACCATGCTCTGTATCCAAAACTGTCTCCTGATGGCTCTAGTGGCCAGAACCTGAGTGCCAGAAATGGCTTCTAGCAGTGTTAACCCCTTGATACTCTGTGGTGGGTGTGCCTGGTAGGCTGGGGTGGGGCCTAGGATAGGAGTGGGACCTGGGGCAGGGCTGGCCCTTTTTCTGGTGAGGGGGCTAGACAATGCCCAAGCTCGCTTCTCACCCACACAGCAGAGTGCTGGGCTGTTGATGGGCAAAACCTTCCCAGCTGTCCACCAGCACGGCTCAGGAGGCACCTTTGGTGACCCCTATATTTGAAAAGACCTGCACTGTCCTAGAGTGTATGCACTGGAATGCAGGGGCAACAGCCTGTCTCGAGGCCAGAAAGACCCCCTGAGCACACCCCATGGCAGCCATGGTAGGCACGGGGCTGTCTGCTTCTGTCTCTCTTCCACTCTTGTTTGGGTTGGCAAATTTCTTAGGCCCTTCTCCACAACGGGCCATCTTTTGTGCCTAGTCAAGAACTCTTCCCCAAGGATTCCAACAAAAGCCTGGTCTGAGTGGAGGCTCTGCCCACCCTGAGCCGCCTATAGGGCGTGGCCATATGCCCCACACCCTTGGGCTTCCATGGCTCCCTGTCCTCACACTGGGCCTCATCTGATCTCTGCGCTAATGGTGGAAGCGCCAGCCTCCCGAGGACCTGTGTCCACACTCATCCTCCCTCTGCCGTCTTCACCTCCACCTGGCTCAGGTCTGAGAGCAGACACCTTCCCTTCTCCCCAAGATTTCCCCGTGACCCAGAACAAGTGTCAAATCACCCTGCTGTCTTCCTGCCTCCCTGTCTTTCACACCAGAAGGCCCTACTGTTTCTGTTCAGAGCACCAGCTCGGAAGACCTTTCTGGTCCCAGGCTAGCCTCATACTTTCTGTGTAGCTGAGGAGGATCTTGAACTTCTGACCCTCCAGTCTCTACCTCTCAAGTGCTGGAATTAGAGGAGTCTCTTCAGGGCTCTGCCTCAGTTTCCCTGTCAGCTTTCCAGGCTGAGGTGACTGTCCCACTCAGCCTGTCCTGCTCACCCCACTCCTCTCCCTCACTGATCTACCCAGCTTTCCTTGCCTTCACCCCACCAAGCAGGCAAGCACTCACCTTTGAACTTGGTCGTTCCTCCAGCTTGGATGCTCTTCCTGGACTCCCAAGCCTCCTTCCCGCCTTCCTCAAGCTTTTGTTTGAGTCTCTTCAGCGAGGTGACACCTCTAACCACCCTGATTGAAAAGGCAACTCCCAGGCCTCACTCTGTCCCTTCCGTGGTCTCCGTGTACCACCCCAGGCCCCACTCTGTCCCCGCTGTGGTCTCCGTGTAGCACCCCCAGGCCCCACTCTGTCCCCGCTGTGGTCTCCGTGTAGCACCCCCAGGCCCCACTCTGTCCCTTCCGTGGCCTCCGTGCACAAAAGCGCATACATAGATCTGTCAGTCATTTGCTCTGCCCCAGCCACATTCAGGTTGGAATCTGTTGTCGGTGTTTTCTCCCTGGTTCCTGAGACAAGGCCTAAAGACCACAGGGCTCGTATCTCTTACATGACTGAGACCAAAGATGGGTCAGATTTCAGGGTTTTTAGAATTGCGGGTATCTGACTGTTCTTGTACAATATCTCTGACCACAAAACCCAGGGTCTAAAATATTCAGATTAAAACTTTTGAGTGTGGGGTCAGGTACGGGTGTGTGGCACACACATTTAATCCTAGCACTCGGGAAGCAGAGGCAGACAGATCTCTTTGAGTTTGGATCCAGGCTGGTCTATAGAATGAGTTCCAGGATAGCTAGCATTACACAGAGAAACCCTGTCTCAAACAAAACCGTGAATGCTATGTCGATGTTCAGAAAACTTCAGACCTCAAATGGCACCCTCCAAAGTTTCCAAGTTTAACTGGATGAGGTGGCACTCACAGGCGACCATCCGTGGGCAGCTGAAGCAGGACGGAGAGGTCACGGTCATATCTCGGGGCACTGCAGCTCTTTACATTTGTGAGCTCCACCAGTGACCATGCCCAGACGATACCTAGCCAGCGAATGGCCTGGGTCACCGGGTTCACCACTGGGCCGCCATCATCCCTACCTAAAGCATACAGATTCAGGATTGAGGACCCTCCAAGGGAGGCATGGATGCCGCTGCCTGAGGAGAATACGGCAGGTGGCACCTCCTACAGACCGGGCACTTGAGAGAGAAGGCTGGCAGGTGGCTGGCGCTGTGGAGCCCTTTTCTGCTGCGACACTGATTTCTAGAGTGCTGATTAAACAGGTGGCTTGGAGGGGCTTTGATGAGGAAAATGCCCGGAGGGGATGTGTGTCGGCTACTGTCCGAGACCGAGGCACAGATCTGGGCTGGGATGGCGTCCTGCCTTGGCTTATTACCTTTTTGATTCTTACACCGGGATCCGGGATAAGCGTGTCTTTGTTTCTGGGAAATTCGCCAGGCTGGGCAGATACAGCTGAGTTGAGTGGGATGCCTGTGCGGAAGAACTTTGAGAATTTCTGACGGAAGCGCCAAACGAAGCTTCGAACTTGTGTAGGTCACAGTTACCCGTGCAGGTGCCAACTGGTGCAGTCCTGAGAGCTGTGGGTCAGGGACTGAGCTTAAGATCAGGGAGGGCTTAGTTGTTGGGGGGCGGGAACAGAGCCAGGAGCATGAGCACTTCCGGTTTGCAAGTGGAAAGCCCCGCCCATCCCCTTCCCTGTGTCTTCTTTTTGCACAATGGGGAGGGTCTCTTTTCCCAGAAAATGTATGTCACAAACATACATTCGTGTCAGCTGTATGTGGCAGAAAACTGATGACGATCACAGATTAAGCAAGCCGTGTTCCCCTCTTCTACACAGGCCTGGATTTCTAGTTTACCTGTGTTGCCACTGCTGTTCCTAGTGTCCTACCTCTGCGTCCAAGGTAGTTAGTTGCTCAAGCTCCTGCCGTTTGGCAGGGAAGGAGCCAAAGAAGAGTTTATCTTGGGCCAGTGAGGCGGTTCACTGGATAAAGGCACTTGTAGCGGAGCCTGATAACCCGAGTTCCATCCGCAGAAACCCAGGTGTCAGGAGAGAACTGACTCCCACAAACTGTCCTCTGACCTTCACAAGCAGGTCATAACACGTGCACACCCATCACAACAAAACAATGCTCTGGGCAGTGGTGGCATGGAGCACCTTTAAACCCAACAGTGGGAGGCAGAGGCAGGGGAATCTCTGAATTCAAGGCCAGCATGGTCTATCAGATTCTGGGACCAAACTAGTTCCAGGACTGGCTCCATTGCTACTGGAAAACCCTGTCTCAAAAAAACCAAAAAAAAAAAAAAAAAAAAAAAAAAAAAAAAAAAAAAAAAGAAAGAAAAGAAAAGAAAGAAAGAAAAAAAGGAATACTACATCAAAGTCACACGCTACACACTCAGAACTCAGGTATTACATATCATGGTCATGAGCATCATTCCCATTGCCAACCTGCTCTTCTAAATTTCTCTTCTAAAATTCCTCAGTGAGGAAAGGGGCAGAGCAGGCATCGGGTTGGCAACGTCTCGTGAGGCTGTTGGGCGCTCCACACAGTTGCTGCCAGGGGTGCTGTGAGGATTTTCGTTCCCTCTGCCCTGGGCCTGGGGCTCAGAAGTTCCCTGCCTGGATCTGTGTTGTATAGAGGAACGGAGCTCACACACCAGCTGTGCCTCAACTCCCAGCTGCAGAGTGCCTCGCGTGCATGCTCTAAATCTCTGGTTGCCTCTGAAGCTGGGGGCACCCCACAGTTGATGGCAAGTGGGCCGCACAGCCCTGCTGTCCTTGCCATCTTGGGAGCCTGGAGATTGTTAGCAGGTGTCAGCGGCACTGTGTGCTCTGGAGAAATGCCGCCCCAGAGACCAGGATGGCACATGAATGTGGGCACCAGCAGCAGTGAGAGAACCAAAGCTGGGGATTGGAAGGCAAGGAAGCTGAAGCCATTTACTTCCCCCGTTTTTTGTTTGTTTTGTGTTTTTGGAGTCCTGTGAGGGAGCTGGGCTGTTTGTTTGCTTGTTTTGGAGACAGGGTCTCACTATGTAGCTCCGTCTGTCCTGGAGCTCATTATGTAGACCTGGCTGGTCTCAAACTTACAGAGATCCTCCTGCCCCTGCTTCTGGGTGCTGGGATTAAAGGCAGGCACCCCGCCCAGCTGAGAGAGCTGCTTTGAGTTCCAAACAACAGTCCTCTGTGATTTCAAAGACAAAGCCTTGAGTGGTGGGAACTTACGGTGGGCTTTGAGACACCTTACAAGTGAGGACCAGAGTTCCCCAGAATTCACGGAAATGCTGCCGTCTGTAATCCAAAAGAGGCAAAAAGATTGGCAGAGTAAGCTGCATGGCTGAGATGGAACTCCAGGTTTAGGGGGACTCTGCCTTGATGTATGAGGTGGAGTACCACCCAGGAAAACACCTGATGTCACCTTCTTGGTCCTACACACACACACACACACACACACACACACACACACACACGTCCCTCATCCTGTAGGCGACAAGTCTTTTTGTAACGGCTCTAGAAATGATGAAATAAAACCTTGTGGATCCCCTGGCATTCACAGGCACCACGTTTGATCTTCAACACTGACAAAGAAAAGAATAATATAAGCCAGATTTCTCGCCATTTGATAAGAGAAGCTGGATAAAGTCTGTGATGTCCCATTGTACTTAAAGGAGTTAGAAGCCTAGTTCCAGGCTCCTTGTATGGTCACAGTAGGATAGATGCAGAGCAGATGTTAGTACCGTGCTTCCCTGGCTCTGTGGCTGACAGGACCTGGAGCAGTGACACTGGAAGCACGGGTGCCCCCACTCCAACTTTCTGCTTTCTGAACAGCATCCTCTACAACAGCAACCTGGACCCTGGGCAGGAGGGTGCCATGGGGCATGCAGAGAACATGCAAGACACACGTGCGATGCCAAATGTGGCTGGCCAATAAATGATGGGTTCATGTCGAAAGGACAAAGTGTCAACTGAAAGGGATGCGAGGTGGCCCACTTTGAAGAACAAAAGAGGCACAGCAGAATTCGGGCTGTAGAATAAATCTCCGCGAGTCTGTTGTGGTGTGGTCATGGGCTGGATAGCTGCACAGGGCAGAAAGGGTGCCTCTCTCCCTCTGAGTCCCCACCAGCAACTGGACAGGATGATGGAAATAGAAAGTTACCATTTGACGAACACCGCAGTAAGAACTGTGGACGGGAGTCATCAAGGGCTGCTAAAATTAGCCTGGGGAAGCCTGACAAGAAATGGGGCCTTGGCAGAGTACCTTCCTGCACGGTAACCAGTTACAAAGAAAGATCGTTCCAGCGGCAGAGAAGCCCAGCAAGTGCCACCTCCCAGCGACAGTCAAGGTCACCAGCCCCAGCGGCAGCACAGAGCAGCCCGCTAGCCCAGTGTGCCAGGCAGCTCTGAGCCCACACATGGTTTCTCCTCTGTCCTTGCCCCAAATGCCTAACGTTGAGTCTAATCAAGAGCAAGTGCAGACTGAAGTCCTTGTTCAAGTTCACTAACCAGACTTTCACAGTAATGAAACACCGAGGGCTGGGGACTGGGACTGTGCCAGCTGCAGAGAGGGGCGCCTTGACAGCCTAATGCTGCTAGGCCCTGAACCCCACAGCCCCAGCATCACCTGCACACTGACAACATTGTATCTGTGCTTTCTTTCCTATCTCTTCCAGCTCTATCTGTGCCTCCATAGCACGAGACCATTGTGGGAAACAGGGCCAAAGGTGTGTGGAGGGGTGGATGGTCTGGAGTTGGCATGTGTTACAGTTCATCTGTAAGATGAAGCATAGGAAACACTGATTTATTACAAGTGGGTTTTGTCCTTAATGATGTGTACAATGTGTCGCTTCTGGTCCAGTGGTGTCTTAGAAGAGATGAAATCTGGTATAGGAATAGAAATCCGTTTGATCGGGGGCTGGAGAGATGGCTCAGTGGTTAAGAGCATTGCCTGCTCTTCCAAAGGTCCTGAGTTCAATTCCCAGCAACCACATGGTGGCTCACAACCATCTGTAAAGACGTCTGGCGCCCTCAACTGGCCTTCAGGCATACAGACAGAATATTGTATACATAATAAATAAATAAATATTTAAAAAAAAAAAGAAAGAAATCCGTTTGATCGCCTCCCAGCCAGCACCCTTGACAGGTGAACTGTTATTCCACCTGGAGCCCTGTGAGGATTTCGTTTTGAATTTGCCGACACAGGCACGTATTTCTTACATAAATGGGATATTTTTTTTAATCCTTACTGTGTGGCATGTCCTTGTCCAAAGCTGTGTGTCTTTTTTTGGTTGCATGACACCCCTGAGCATAGGCGCTCTCTGTGTGTTGGCCTTCTCGTCACGTGAATTGCTTGAGCATTTTTACCGCTCTGGCAGAGTCTGGGGTCCATATATACTTCTCTCAGCATGCCTGCAGGATTTCCTCTAGGGTTTGCACCCTGACACAGAATCCCCTCACCCTTATCACCTTCCAGGCTGTTGCCCATGAAGAACATAATAATGGTTGGGGTACGGGGGTTGACAGTTGTTGGAGCCCAGTGAGAAAACAGGAGAGCTGGTCTTTCAGGTCTAGAACAAACCAAGGGGCAGCAGCTAGAGGGGACATTGGAAAGCTGGCCAGGGAAGAAATGTCCTATGTCCTCAGGTCAGCCTCTGTCTCCCCTGCTGTGTAAGGACGCTCCCTGGACTCTCCCTGGGTCCATAGCATCTTCCCTGGGTGCCCTCTCCTTCCGTGCTGTCTTCTCATTGGTGAGATGGAAACTCTGGAGACCCTACCCTCTGTGGTCAGGGTAGGGAAAAGGGGGCAGCATTCAGGGAGGATGGCTCCAAACCCCTGATATTGGGGTTCTTAGGGCTCAGGGTCAGGTGTGGCTGGAGCAGTGGGGGACCCTAGGCCAGCCACATCTGGAAGGGTGTTGAGGTGTGCAGGTTTGGAGGCTGTTCTTGTGACAGCCTTCAGGTGTTTGTTCATTTGATTATTCTTGTGACCATAGATCCTGTGACTGGCAGGGATGCAGCCCAGCTGGGCAGTAGGGACTGGTCTGGATCTTGGCTGGTCAGGTTCCCTCACAGGTGGGAAAACAGAAGCCCTGTTCAGTCCTCTCTTCTGCCTTGGTGTCACCTGATGCTCCTGAGTTTGTCGCCTTGACACAGTTCTCTCCTATGGCCTGGATTCTGGGGATTGAACTCAGGACATCAGACTTGGCGGGTGATGCCTTTACCTGCTGAGCCATCTTGCTGGCCCTAATTTCTGTGTTTTTAACCCTCCTTAATCTGAGGGTTCTATTGACTCAGTCCCATCATGGAGCCACATTTAAAGATGCTCCCAAATGGAACACAGTATTGACTTTGCCCTGAAACAGAGTCAGGAGGAAAACACGTGTCTGGATGGGCAGGGAGGACACCCATGCTGAGCTCTGCATTAGGTTTTTTTTTGTGTTGGCCTCATTTTTAGGTATAGAACTTTAACACACCTAAGCTCATCATATCTTAAGGTCTAAGGAGGGTAGGGCCTGGTTAGTACTTGGGCGGGAAACAAGTCTCCATGACAGAGTTTTCCATTATTCTGTGTGGTGCTTGAGACAGCAAGTAGAGATGACCTCAGCCTGGGCTCTGCACCAGAGAGCCACAGCCCTGCCCAGCATGGCCTTTATACAGCTGTTGTCTCTGCAGTCCCCCCACCCTCAAGTTTTCCAGGGTAGGCACAGGAGGCCCGCGACTCCTCCCCTGCGGTCTCCTTGTGAGCTACCCACACAAAGCTGGGCAGTGAGTGATGGCGGACATGGTTCTGCACTGTGGGGACCATGGCCGTGGCCTAACCACTGTAAGTGCTGGGATTGGGGTGACCCAAGGCCCCAGATCCACCAGCCTCTAGAGAATGAGCGGTCTAGAGGAAAAAGAACAGAGGGGAAAGATTTGGTGGCATCTTCAGGCCCCACCTTTGTTACTCAGATCTCAACCAGGCCGCACCAGGAAGACAGGCAGTATCTCCCCCACCACCCAGCCACTGTGGAGAGAAAAAAATATGTGGTTTTCTGAGGAAGACTGTCCTTTGCTGCCCTCGGGGGGAATATCACTCTAGCGTCTACCCGGAAGCCCCCCAGAGCAGGCCAGGCTGCCTAGGCGTTTCCTAGGGCAGAGGCAGGCTAAGTTCTCTCGTTGTCTCTCCCTACCTCTTCCCGGCTACTCCCTCATGGCAGACCATCTGTCCCTGCACTGCCCACCCTCCACCCTTTTAATAGCCCTGTCCCTGGAGAGAAGGGCCTCCAGGTGGCTTCACAGCAGGTGGGGGAGGGCAGGACATCCCTATGACGCCTTGAATTGAATTGAGGTGGGTGTTGGGGAGGCAGGTGGCTAGGAATGTCCTGATGAAGGAGGTTCTCAAGGCGGGGGGGGGGGGGGGGGGGGGGGGGGAGGGCCTTTCCGAGCTCCCACTCAGGGGGATGGATGAGTGTGCACAGAGCCGAAAGGAAGGGAAGACAGGGCAGAGGGAGCCAAGGGGACGCCATTCTAAAAATACAACCCATCTGCGTCTTCGTTAGCTAGTTTCCTGGGAAACCTCTGGGAACAGAAAGCTCAGCAGGGTGGCAGGGTGTGATTGTGCGGGGACCCAGGGCTTAGGGTGGCAGATCCTCCTCCTGCCTCCTGTGCTGAGGGTTAGGACAAAGGCTCAGAGGTGCCCTCTGGTCAGACATGGGTTCCATCCAGGCCTGGGACCTTTGAGTCCTGGGTCAGTCAGTCACTGGCCTTCTGTAGGAGGAGCAAACAGGACAGGGTTCAGGAAGGGCAGCTTCTGCCTTCCTGCTGAGGACCCACTGCAGGAGAAGGCTAGAGAGAGTTCATTCCTCCACCCTCTAGGTGACATGGCATTAGAGTGTGAACACGGACTAGGCACCCAGACAGGGTCTCAGTCTCCTTACCTCGCTTCCAGTCAGGGTGAAGTGTGTGTTAGCACAAGTTAACAATTTACAAACAGTGGAGGCCTAATAAGGGGGAGAAATTGGACTGGATGGTGATAGCGCTGAGGAGGCAGAGACTGACCGATCTCTGTGAGTTCAAGGCCAGCCTGGTCCACAAAGCAAGTTCCAGGACTGTTACACAGAGAAACCCTGCCTTGGAAAACAAAACAAAACTCTAAGCTAGCCTGGTTTACATAGTAGACTTGTAATGTTACAGGTCAGCCAAGGCTACATAGTGAGACTCTGTCTCAGAGATTAATTTAAATATTTAAATTTAAATATAATTTAGATATTTTTAAAAATATCTCCTTCCATACTTTAGAGTAGACATCCTTTTTTCTTTTTCTTCTTGTCATATATTACATCTCTATTGCAGTTTCCCCTCCCCTTCCCTCCAGTCTCTCCCTCCTACCTCTCCTCTCCACCAGATCCACCCCTCTACCTCCCATCAGAAGAGAGCAGGCCTCACAGGGACATCAGCCAAACGTGGCATAGCAAGCTACAATAAGACCAGGCACATACCATCACAATAAGACTGGACCAGACAACCTGGCAGAAAGAGAAGGGTTCCACAAGTTGGCAAAAGAGTCTGAGAGACCGCCCCCTCTGTCACTGTTAGGAACCCCACAAGAATACAAAGCTACTCAGCCATAACATATATGCAGAGGGCCTAGATCAGACCCCTGCAGGCTCCCTGGTCTCTGCAAGTACCCATGAGTTCTGGTCAGTTAATTCTGTGGGCTATGTTCCCGTGGTGGACACCCTATCTTCAATCCCAATCTACCTCTCCAGGAGCAGTGCCTGAACTAGTTGCTTATTATGAATATTTTATCGGAGTTTTACCTGTGTGTCTCGGCACCCTCATCCCCACCTCCACCCCCACTCCGCCGTAGCTCGCTCTCCACCATGCTCTGTCGTGGGATAATGCTTTAGAACACTGTAAAGATTTGGCAGCGGACCGGGCAGGACAGAAACCTCCCTCCCTGGGGACTGTGTGACATGATGCACAGCCTTCCTGGGTCTTCTGGTGGGGCCCTTTGAATCTCTCCTGCATGGAGTGCTTCTGTAGCTGCTTTGTAAAAATCCCTGCCTTTGTCATGCATGTGTGGCGACACCATGCAGAGATCAGAGGGCACCGTGGGACTCGGTGCCGTCCTTTCACTGTGCGGGTTCTGGGAATTGAACCCAGTCGTCAAATCCAATGCCGGACACCGTTAGCTGCTGGGCCACCTCACTAGCCCTGTTAGCTGCATTTCCCTGTGATCTGAAATAATCTTAGTCAGATTACCAAAGCAACGTGTGACCCCAGTGGCCCAATGATGGGCTTCTGGCTCCTTCCAGCTTTTCTGTTGATAGGGACACTGGTGAGCCTAGGTCCATTCTGGCCTCTGTCACTATACCCAAGTGAGAGATGGCACTGCCTCTCTTGCGAGCCCCTCGTCCTGGGTTCTCTGCGTGTCTGCTGTTTTTGCCGCACCCCTACACTGACACACACAAGGCAAATGTGTATGTGCTCCTTAAGTGTGACCCTTTCTTCCTCCAAAGCTCCAAAGTTTCTGTATCGGGGCTGGAGAGAAATGGCTCAGGGGTTAAAAGCACTGACCCAGTGGTCCTGAGTTCAATTCCCAGCATCCACATGATGGCTCACAACCATCTCTATAATGGAAATCTAGTGCCCTCTTCTGGCCTGCAGGCATACATGCAGGCAGAGCACTGTATACAGAATAAATAAATCTTGGTGGGGAGAAAAGTTTCTGTGTCTATCTGAGTCACCCAGAAATCGGGGTATGGGACCTTCTGGTGGATGTAGGCTGAGATCTTCAGCCCTGATGCAAGCTCTGTTCAAGTCCCAGGAAAGAGAGCTCTCGCCTCCCTTCCTCTCCAGCTACAGTCTACCAAAGCCCCTGCAAGGCACTTCTGACGCATTCTTACCTCCCCACAGAACCCCTCTGCCTCACCGTAAATGCCGGGTTTTGTTTGAAATTTACAGGGATCCTCTTGTGTTGCTTAGTTTTGCAGAACACGTTTTTATTTGAAAAGAGCAAATACAATATAATATTCCTTGTCATCGCCTGGGGGGCAGTAGCCCTGGCCTGTGTTAGCCTCACTGGGCAGCTTCAGAACAAGGCCCAACCTCATGCTCCCTTCTTTCTAGGGCTTCTGCTCCACGACGTGACCATGGCCGGGCTGCAGGAGCTGCGATTCCCTGAGGAGAAGCCCCTACTCCGGGGCCAGGATGTGACAGAGCTGGTGAGTCGCCCCTTCCAGGTCCTGGGGGCCGTGCGCCACCTTGTGGTGAAGAGGGAAATTGCGTGTTTTCCTGCAATCTTGTCTGTGGTACTAGAGAGAACTGCCCTGTGAACTCAGAGCTACCCAGAATTGACTGGTTCTCGTTTCTTTTTTCTTTTCTTTTTTTTTTCTTTTGGTTTTTTGAGACAGGGTTTCTCTGTGGTTTTGGAGCCTGTCCTGGAACTAGCTCTTGTAGACCAGGCTGGTCTTGAACTCACAGAGATCGGCCTGCCTCTGCCTCCCGAGCGCCACCATCGCCCGGCCTGGTTCTCGTTTCTTGAGGAAGTTGCGGGCGGGATCAGCCTAAGTGTGCATCCAGCGTTGCTGGGTATGCATCCTCCCAGCCTTGTTTGCAGCTGGGAAAGGCAGGAGCCCGGTGCTTTCCACCTTCAGCTCCGTGTTTTATTTCCACCCACCTTCCAGCCTCCCGCCAGAAGGAGCAGCAAGGATTGGGATCAAGGTGGCTTAGTGGGGGCTCTGGGGAGCCCAACCACATGAGGCCACAGCCCTGCCCCTGAATGGGGCGTCGTTGGTCATTCAACGCATAACCTCGAGCCAAGCACCTATGCCTGGGTTATTCAAGGGTAGCCTGTAGGACCGGCAGTGAGCTGCGCATTTGACAAACTCCTCATCCCAGGTTCCAGAGATTGCTCCCCCGCCCCTGCACCTCCTTCCTTCCCAGCCTCCTTGAACCTTGAGGGTATCTGCCATATTTCCAGCCACTTCGCATCAGTCCGAGAACTTACAGGCAGCCTTCCTATTTTATTCTGGCTCTGCTCAAGCGTTCCCAGGAAGCCTTTGCTGGCCACTAGGCTGTTCTTGGCACCCCCCCCCCACCCTGTTGTCACTCGCAGTGTGTCCCCAACCCTGAAGCACGGGTCTGTCTTGTGCCCAGGTCTCTCCAGCCTCCTGCAGCACCTTGCTGTCCCTTTCTCCTGACTCACGGTCCTCCCCTCCTGTTCCTGGCAGCCTTCCTCCTCCTTCTGCTGAACCCAGTCTCTCATTTCACGTCAGCGGCCATCAGGGCGGTAGTCTACCACTCTGGTGTTTGAGATCTGTGTTTCAGACTCGTGCAGAGGCTCCGGTCCTTGAGTCAGCAAGAGGCTCTTGCTGGGTACCCGGTCACCTCTGCTTTTTCCAAAGGGGCATTTTTTAAAAAATGCCCAGTGTAGCCTCCTCGTGACTCCCAGCAGAATCCTGGTGGTGTCAGCTAGCTGCGCCTTTGTCTTCAGAAGCTGCCCTTCCTCAGGCTGTGATGCTGGCAAGGTCTCTTAGCATCCTGAGTGCAGTGCCTGCCTGACCTCTTCACTCTCCAAACGGCTGTAGTTTACCGGGTACAGACTTAGGTACAGGTATCTAGAGAGTACGGCAGGCCCTCACATCCACGGTGTCCACACCCAGGACCTCAGTTAGTCAGGCAGAAGCAGCCAGAGAAAATCGTCTGTACACACTTTTCTTGTCCTTGCTCCCTTACCAGCGGAGTATAGCATCTACTTCCATGACATATCTTCTAGAAGGTGTGTTATCGGCAGCCTAGAGCTGATTTAAATGGTATGAGAGGAGAATCATGGGTGCTGGGCAGATATAATGCTATCTTAGAGAAGTGAAGTTTGGTACCTACGGAAGGTTCTGGAACCATTGCAGAGGCAGGGGCATGACTGTATTCTTTGTGCCTTTCCACCTCTATAAGCCACTTTAGACTGGCTTTCCATGAAGTCTGCAGGGTCTGAGGAGTCCCAGGTTCCAGGGGACACTGGCTGCCCCTTCTCTGGACCTCCCAGGTCTCCGCGCCCCTCATGGACTTTCCATTCATCCAGACCCTCTCTTGCCCTTTTTTCTGACCTCAGACACCTCCTGTGATTCCCAGGGTTTCATGCTGGCTCATTTTCCTGCTGTGTCTTGGTTTGTGGGCCCATCCCTCCCACGCGCCTATCTCCTGGGCCCCTAGCTTCCCGAGAGCATACAGCACACCCTACCATTATCTGCCTCATCCTTTATGTCAGATTTTGTGTTTTTAACAGAACTGCCTCCTTCTCCCCCGAGGTAATTACCTTCCCACACTTGCTTTGCAATCCTCTCACTGAGGTGCTTTGGTGACAGGCTCCATCAGTGACCAGCCCCGCCCCCTTCTGCCAGCAGCCCCCTTCCTAAGGGGTTCCAGAAGTGGCCGCTCTCTTCCCTTGACGGCTGTTGTTCCCCTAGGCCTTGGAAGAGTCAATAGGTCTCCCTACATAGCCGAGGCTGGCCGTGGGTTCCCAGCCTCCTGGGTGTTGAATGGTTGGCCCGTGCTACTATACTCAGCTTTGGGTGTCTTCTGTCATGGCATCTGGAGTCCAGAGGCAGGACAGGCACTATTGGAAGATGCCACTGCCAGTCTCACATAGACCCAGGAAGGTTGAGAGTTGAGTGGGCACTGCTGCCGGCCTTGACAATACCTAGTGTGCACAGGCCAGGACACTGAACAGGCCTCAGCTTCCCTCCCTGCCATGGAGGTGACAGTCAAGGTGCCTCTTTGCTCCTCCACGGTCCTCTACCCTTGTGTGCAGTGATCCAAAGCCAGCACTCAGAGATCCCAGAGCATTCTGCTTGTAGAGCAGCCCTTAGTCTCCCCGATACCCTACGAGATAGAGATCCTTGCACTGTCCGTACCCCGACACCCTAGGTAAGCCCGTGAGCCCATTCTGTCAGCATGAATATGGCTGGGGTCAGAAGACCAGTCTGCTCCGGGCAGAGACTGGGAGCTGGTCTAACTTGTCCTTCTTGTTTGCTTTCCTTAGGATAACCCTGACACCTTCCTCTCAGTTGTGGACACAGACTGGAAGGTAGGTTAAAGTTCGCCTCTCAAAATGTGGGGCCCTATATCTCTGTGGACCGCATTCCTGCTGGGCTGGGTCGTAGAGGAGAGTCATAGCCTGTCTGCATGTCCCGGTCTCTGGTGGGGAGGGAGGACAGGTCATCTCAGGGTCTAATGACTGCCCCCACTGCTCACAGCGCCTCCTCCACTGGCTTCCTGTTAAGGCTGCTCCCCCTACCCAGCGGGCGGGCAGAGCGGGAGTGGGGCGGACCCTCTGTGAACAGCACAGCTGGGAAGGAAGCAGAGGCCTCAGGCCATGAGTGTGCAAAAGGGAGCGAGAGATGCTGTCACCTGAATCAGCATTTTCCACCCCATGGAAGCTAGGTTGACTGTGAACTAACTCTGGTTTCCATAGCAGCCGTTGCCTGGACAACCGTGTCCTCTTTAGTTTGATGCCAAAGGTACCATGAAAATGGAACTTGCTCTTTGTTTGATTCCTTCGCATGATTTTGTTAAACCGTTTCTCCCCTCTGAGACCCCCGGGAACCGTCCCAGACCATATCTAACAGCGGCATAGGACAGAGAGGGACATAGGCTTCCAGGGCTCTCAGACGTCACTGGCCATCTGAATATAACAAACCAGTTCAGAGCCCCCTCCTCCCCGCTGGATGGAAGTCACCCCCAGGCCACTTTCTTTTCTCCTCCTGACCTTTATTTGGGTCAGTCTCCTTGGAACAGTTTCAGTCTGGATACGGGAGGTGGGGCTCCCCGATGGCTCCTCCCCCTGAAGCAGCACAAGAGGTGGGGCTCCCCGATGGCTCCTCCCCCTGACGCAGCTAGCAAGCAAGAATGAGGATCTGGGCCTGTGTTGGTCCCTTGGTCACGTGCCTCTTCAAGGAGGGAGGCGGTAGGCAGACCTTGCTCACGCCCACATCCCCTGAAGTCACAGGCCTCAGCTGAAAGTACAGCACTCTGATTGGCAGCTGGGGCCAGTCAGAGTCCCCGAGAAGGATTGGGAGTGGATCAGCCTCTTCAGAAGGGACAGCCAGAAATCAGCAGAACAGGCCCTGTCATGGAAGTCTCTGTCTGTGACAAATGAAGGTGGGGTGTGTGAGTGGACAAGCCTCGAGCAGCTGTGCACGGTGGGACCCTGGTTCTCAGCACCCTTTGCTCCGTGAAGGGCAGCGTGCTCTCCAGCGAGCGCTTCACAGAAGCAGGTTTTGCTTGGTTTTCTTTTTTTTTTTTTAAAGAAAAACACCCACAAAGATGGCTGTTTTCTGGGCCACAGCTGGGGAGCCACCATCATGCCCAGTACCACAGTGGCAGGCAGTGTCACTGTCTCTGGCTCTACAGGGTCAGCTGCGGGAGAAAGAAGCAAGACAGAGAAACCAGAAAGCATAAGAGATCCCAGTCCTGGTCCATTCATGTCCACCCCACCCCCGCTGCTCCCAGCCTGCCCCAGTCTAGGTTCCCCCTCCCCCGCCCCACGCTGCCCCAGCAGGCTCATTCACAGTGAAGCGGCTCAGAGTGCTTATAAGGGAATGGGCCAAGTGTTTGGACATCTCCCCCCACCTCCCCCACTCCCAGTGACCGTGACGAGGCACCCCCAACTACAGCACGCAGTCGCAGTAGACCGCCTGGCATGACTTCTGGTGCTGTGGCTACTAGCTGTGTGAGGCGGAGCAGCTTATCACATGTCTGAAAAGTGGGTACTGAGTGAGAGAGTGGAAAGCACTTAGGGTCTGGCATGGGGGACATTCTAATGTAAGTGACCTCTCCCCTCGATGGTCGTAGAATGCTGAGATGCTGAGAAGCCCTGCTGCCCCTTACCTGAGCGAGAAAACAATCAGACTCCTGGGCCTCAGGCACCCCGTCCTGTCTCTCAGGCTTCTGTGTTTCCTCAGAAGCAGAGAATTAAATACTTTGCCCCAGGACCCCGCAGACAGCTGGTTGAGCAGACCTGACTTTGGGTCTGTGGGTTTTCTAGCCAGCAAGCTGAGCAGAGACAGGAAGCTCTGGAAGAGGCCGGTGTTCAGCGAGCATCTCTGTTGGGAGCAGGGAGAGGGGAAACCCCTCCATAGGTAGTCAGAGAGTGGGCGTGGGTCGGTCAAGGACTGCAGGGTCCTTGAGAGGCCCATGGGTAGATTTGGGAGGAGCAGACCGGGACAGGAGGGCTGGGGCACTGTTCCATGTCTGTTTGGGGGTGGCCTGGTCAGAAGTGGCGCAGGCAAAGCTGTTGGTACCCAAGACAGAGGCTGTTACTAGGAATCGTGCGCGCAGCTGCTGCAAAGGAGGTCACCAGGCACCTGGGCGGGGAGCTGGCCACCTTCCCCCCGGGGTCCCACCGGGATGCAGGGCCGTCAGCGCAGATAGGGACCGGAGGTGCTTTCCTCTACCAAGGAGACAGAATAGGGGCACCGGCACCCGCCCCCACCATGTTCCCTGTTACTTTGGTCCTCTCAGCCCCGGGGCGCCCTCCTCTGTCACTTCCCTGGCCTACTTCCTCTCCTTTACTCCCCTCGTCTTCCTGCTCCTCTGTGCGCTGTGTGCCTTCAGTCCGCTTTTCACCCTCGCTGTCCTGATGGATAAAGCGTGCAGCCTGGGGGAGCTTGTGCGTCCTCTCCAGAGCCCCAGGAGCTGGATTCATACAGACTGGCTTCAGAAGACAGGACTTGGCTTGAGTGTTTGTTTGGAACCCAAGCATATCAGCCTGTCCCCCGCTCCCCTTGCCTTATCCTCTTGCAGGAGTGTGGGGTCGAGGAGGGCTAGGCCTTCCCTATTGCTCCTCTGCTTCTGCCCAGCACCCCCAGACCCCTAAACTCCACATTTGCAGGGCTGTGGGTCAGCCCTGGGCATCTGTGTTGGCAGGGTTGGAGATGCCTAAGGGGGGAGACCCCGAAGCAATGGATAAACTCAGGTGCTCCCCAAACCAGTGACGTGCTCCCCAAACCAGTGACGTCCTCCCCAACCAGTAACTGCCCTCAAGGTTATACCACCTAGGCTGTCGTCTTGCTGGGATGTCTGGGCCTGGGAGTCAGGTGTTCCAGATACTGGGTCTCTTGGGACCCTTGTGCTCCCAGGGGATGGAGCCGAGCGCTGAGACGGGTCTGCAAGTCCAGTTTTTCAGGCCACCCCACACTGGGATTCATATCTGTCAGGTACCTCCGTGTGCGTGATGCAGGGGTGCCTGTGTGGCCCTGGCTGCTGCTTCCCAGGAGCCACATAAAGCTGCACCTGATGGAAGGTGCCTGGGTGCTAAGCACCCTTGAGCTGCAGGGGCTGGGGACCATCGGGGGTGTTGTGTCGCTAGGGCGGGAGGGGCTGAAGCAAGGCAGAGTGAGCGAGGATCTCAGAAGCCAATTAGAGCCAGGTTTGTCTCCTAACAGCCAATGTGGGAGCCAGGACTCGGAGTGAGCAAGTAGCTGCTCAGAAACCCTTCAGGGAGGAGGGACCAGCCTGGGCAGGGCCGGGATCTGTGTATAAAATCACGGGGAGCTGTGCGCCCCGTCACAGAGCCGCAAGTCTCCCACCCAAGCTGTTCGAGTGACTCAGGCTTTTGTTTGCGCTTTTTGGTTCGGCAAATTCCCTTCTGCGGCAAGATGCCGGAGTGCTGGGATGGGGTGAGTGAGGGTCCAGGGGCGCTGCGAGATGGGCAGGGAGAATGGGGCATCCTTGTGACCTACAGAGGATAAGGTGTCCTCCTGACCTGTCTGGTGACAGCTCTGCTCCGAAGCCTGTCTTCCTGGTCTATTCAGGCACTGGGTGGAGGGCTGGGTAAGGATGGGTCCATTGGCTTCTGTTTGCTGGCTTGTGTTCTCGGCCTCATCTGTGAACTCTTGGGGTCACTTCAGCTTGGTGCGTCCCCTGTGAGCCTCTGCCACGTTCCTAGCTTCTGTCAGGGTTGTGCCTGCAGGGTCTAGCCTGGCGGCGGAGGGGAGGGGGGACCGCATGATGCTGGATAGCTTCCGCAGAGCGTCACGTCTCCAGGAGGAGTTGCTTGTGTATCCCCAGTGCACTGCGGTGCGGGGCAAAGAAGGCGGCGGGGTCTGGGTCTTCAGGCGCGAGTATCGCGGGAGGAGTCAAGGAGAGGCTGCCCTGCTTTATTTTACAAGGTGGGGAAGACAGGACTGAAGCACTGAGCTGGCAGGGCGTGGGGCCCCAGGACACCTCCTCTAGCTACGGGGGAGGAACAACGGCTACCCAAGCCCTGTGCTCTTCCTCACGGTGGGAGATGCAAGGGCAGCTTTGCCCTGCACGCGCGCGTTCCGTGCGCCTGCCACTCATTCTCCTTTGCGGCCTGATCATAATCAGCCTCTACCCTCCCGTGCAGACCTGAATTACCCAGGAAGCTGCCGAAACCAAATCCTACCACATCCACCGCCATCGCCTTAGTGTGTCACAGTCCTGTTCTGACCCTCTTCTCCCCAGCCCTCAAGGTCACTGGTGTGGAGAGACAGAGCGAGAGACGTCAAAGCCCCCTCCCTTACTGCCTGCCGCAGTGCATTCCTCTAGCTCCCACCTGGAGGTGGGGCTCTGACGTCACTGAGAGCCAATGGGAGCACTCTACCCTGGGAATTGAGGGGCTGACAGTCTGCTGGGCTGTGGCCTTTGAGGCGTGTTCCCCCCCACACACACACACTCTGGTCAGCGGCCTGAGGGGTGGGGATGCTCAGCCTCCATCAGACCACCTGGGTCTGAATTCTCCGCCCAGGGTTGAGGAGGATGCGGTGGTAAAGACGTTATTGGGAACTTTCAGTCAAGGTCACTATGCCTCAAGAAATTTGGTTAGCATCACTCCTGTGGGTCCCCATGACCTGGTCAAAGCCAGAGCTTCCCCTTCTGGGAAGTGAACCCTCCTTAGCAAGGCCCATGCTGTGTGACTGATGGTATCTGCCTAGAGATAAGGACTTGGGCAGCTACATCAGGTTTGGGAAGGGCAGTGCAGACCACTCTGGTAACAGAGGGCAGAAACCGCTCACTATTTTGGAGAGTTCTGAGGCCCCGGGGTCCTTGCAGAGCGACATTGGACCCACCACAGCAGAGAAACAGCCCCTTTGCTGGCTGCGTGGTGCTTTTACACTGTGTCCCTCACGCCCCATCCCTTCCTTTAGAGCTGAGAGAACAGTGGAGTGACTATAGCAGGGACCCCAGAGGAGAAAAGCAGCTGGCTGGGGTGGGGGCCCCCCTTGGTGAACCTCAGCCCCGCCCCTCAGAAAATGCTCTCCTTGGTGCAGAGCCACAGCCCTGAGCTGGCATCTTGTCAGCTCTGGGTTCGACCTTGAGTGAGTGGATTATCCTCTCTGGGCCTGCGTCTTCCTGTAGAGCAAACTGTAGAGGGTTGGGGTCCAGTGAGGAATAAATGAGGTGTCACATGCCAGGCACTAGTGAGCAGGAAGCTTCTCCGGTCAAATGGATCGTGAGGGAGGATGGAGCTGGGAGGCTGTGTTGGGCTTGGGCCTAACTGAGGTCCACAGGATGATACTCAGGCCTCCCCTCAGAGTATGAATTCCAGAGTGTAGCCTGTGGCTGTGGGATTATCACCTCTTTTCCTTCTGGAGACCCAGTCTGAACAGTGGGCCTCTGACGCCACACCCCAAAAAGCCAGACTGCGGGAAGCTGGCTTTGTCATCCACAGCTCCTTCTTCCGAAACCCGTGTCCCTGTCAGCAAAATGGAGTCTAGGTTCTCTCTGTCTCGAGTGTCCGGTAGGAAACTTGGTATACAGTCGGAGCTCAGCCACTTGATGTTTCTCTCCCCTTGGGGATGTAACACCACCCCAGCTCGGGGCCACTAGCAGAGGTATTGGGACCCCTGTAATATAGGGTTAGGGTTTATTCAACTTTGACCAGTGAGCTAGGAATTTCCTGATTGAGGAATCCCAGGAATGGCCTGTTTGCAAAGAGGCCGGTTGACAAGGTAGCCCCTTAAGGTTCAGGGGTGCCACCTGCAACAGCCCCCCTTCTCTGGGCCATGTCTACTTACTGCAGCTCCCACAAAGGCTCTATGGGATGAGAGGCCACCTGCCCTGTTCAAAGTCACACAGAACCAGGTCCCCCTGAAGGACTAGCTCTGAGCAACAAAGCCAAGGGCACGGACTTGACCTAGGAGTAGGAACTGCAGAAGGACTTAGGGGCAGACCTGGCCATGGAGTTGGGTACCACAGGGCAGGGAATTTGAGGGATCAAGAATAAGGACAGAACAAGGACAGATGTGTGGAACGGAGCAGGATGTAGCTGACGTGAAACGTTTGCTGTGGATGCTAGGTGGGTCGGTGAGGCCATTCTGCAAGAAGGAGGCACCCCATGCTTGGTAGTGGGGAGGAGACTGGACTGGGGTGGCAGAGCCCTCTCGAGAGGGCTGTGTGAAGTGGAGAGAACGCTGACCTCCCAGGACCCTGTGGCAGGCTGGATGCAGAGCAGGGGCAGGGCAGTGGCAGGTTCATCTGTAGAGGGAATCGGGGCTGTTCCTGCGCCGACCACCTCTGAGGAGGAGGTTCCACTTGTCCTCTGTGGGGTGACCTGAAGGGATAGACACCTTGGCTAGGGGCTCTAGCACCTCATTCCCCAAGAACCAGAGCTCCCTATGTCATCTGTCCCCTCTAGGAACATGACATCGAGACACCTTATGGCCTTCTGCATGTGGTGATCCGGGGCTCTCCTAAAGGGAACCGCCCAGCCATCCTCACCTACCATGACGTGGGCCTCAATCGTAAGTGCAGCTGTGCTCTGGTCACCCTGCCTGGCCCCACCCTGAACTGCAGAGCTGGCGAGGATTTCCCCCCCTCCATGCATGGTCCTGTAGATCTCGGCTCACCTTCCCCTCTGCTTGGCCTCTGATCTGGGATTCCCCACTGGGCCCCTGACATCCTTGATGCCTGTCCTCTGTTCACGCCCACTGAGAGGTGTGTCTTTGCAGACAAGCTGTGCTTCAACACCTTCTTCAACTTTGAGGACATGCAGGAGATCACCAAACACTTTGTGGTGTGCCACGTGGATGCCCCTGGGCAGCAGGTGGGGGCGTCTCAGTTCCCTCAGGGGTAGGTACCCCCGAGTCTCTTTCCTCTCTCCAGCCCTGTGCCCTTGCTGTCCCCCAGGTCCTGAACTTCTGCTCTGTCTGCAGGTACCAGTTCCCTTCCATGGAGCAGCTGGCCGCCATGCTCCCGAGCGTGGTACAGCACTTCGGGTGAGTCCTTCCTAGCTCCCGCCTCTGAGCTTGGGGATAGGAGTTGCCCACACCACTGAAGATAGCCTGGCTTCAGTGAGAGGCTGAGGGTGGCAGGGGAGACCTGCTCTGACTGGGTCTCATGGGAAATGACATCCCAGCCTTAGAGGGACCAGTTCTGCTCTACAACAGGTTCAAGTATGTGATTGGCATCGGAGTGGGAGCCGGAGCCTACGTGCTGGCCAAGTTTGCGGTGAGTTTCCCCACCCTCACGGAGAACCCCAGGTCAGGCCAAGAGGGTGACCCCTAGGCCACAGAGGGCTTTCCCTACTCTGCTCTTCCTCCCCCTCTTCTTCCTTCCCTTTTGCTGAAAAACTTTTTCCCTCCAAGGAAGTGGAAGGAAGGAAGGAAGGAAGGAAGGAAGGAAAGAGAGAGGTGCTAGGCTGTGGCTCCGTGATTGTGTTCACCTTGCACGTCAGGCTCTGGGTCCCACCCCTAGCATTACACAATAGAGGAGATGGACTGATGAGATAGCTCAGCAAATAAAGCACCTGCCCCACAAACCTGGAGACCTGAGTTCAATCCCTGGAGCCCACATAAGGGAGGAAGGAGAAAAGGGACTCCACAGAGCTGTGACCCGCCACACATACACCAACTATAAATGAATACTTAGAATAAATCAGGAAAATGAGTCCCTTCCCCCGCTCGCTGCTTCGGAAGACTGTCAGCCACTACTTAACCCATCTCCAAAACCAAATTTCTGTTAGCAACAAACCAACTTGTCATCTTGCCCACCAGCACAGGTTGTCCCCAGAGGACACAAATGGTCCTTTAACCCAGCACTACGCTTACATTCGGGTTCTGAGGTTCAAAGAGAACCGCATTTCAGAAACAGCAGGTTAGGCGGGAAAGCCTTCATCTCTAAAGCCAGGAATTGTTTTAGGATTCAAACATTTATTGTTGAAACAGAAACAGAATTTTCGCCTCTAGCTTCTGTTCCAACACTGAACCGTTTTTGCCAGCTGTAGACTAGTCCAGACCCCGCAGACAGACCACAAGGCCTCTGCATGTCTGACACCCGTTCTTCCTACACGCGGGCCAACCCTTGAACACCCCTGTTGCAGTCAGCACAGAGCTGGCTTTGGAAAGGACTGTGTCTTCTCTTCTCCCACAGGTACTTCAGCTATAAAAAGCTAGGAAGGAAACAGCCTGTTTTAAGATTTTAAGATGGGGCCCGCAGGCTGGCTTGGCAGGTAGATGAGCTTGCCACCAAGCCCAGCGGCCTGAATTTGATCCGCTGGACCCAGATGATAGAAGGAGAAAACCCGCTTCCACTAGGGTTTTGTTTTATATGAGAATGTATACACACACACACACATTCACACTTACTAGGGTCTTGCCTCCCTCCACATGCTCGAATGCACGTGCACACACACACACACACAAATGAATGAAGAAAAGTAAAAAAATTGCACTATTTAAAGATATTTGATAATCAGTTTTGCAACACCATTATTAACATATTAAAAGCCCTGGCAGTGTGGCTTTGTGATAGAGCATTCTCTGGGCATGTGTGGCAGAGCTCTGGGTCCCACCCCCAGAACCACACGTACATACACAATACATATGCATGTCCTAGAAAGGGTAATGGATTCCGTCTAAATCAAAAGATCTTTAGGACTGGGCAGAGAAGAGGAGCAGCGAGGCCCCCCAGCATGGGAGCCCTATACAGACCCAGGTCCCCAGCTGGCCCATCTGTGGTATCGTGAAGACTTCACCAAGCAAGAGCTTCATGACCTGTTTTCTCTTTCCCCTCTCCCTGCAGCTGATTTTCCCTGACTTGGTGGAGGGGCTGGTGCTGATGAACATTGACCCCAACGGCAAAGGCTGGATTGACTGGGCTGCCACCAAGGTGAGCACCAAGCCCACATGGCCCGTCTGGGAGAGCAGTGGGCTGAGCTGGGCCTCACCCTGGCTTTCCTCCCCTCCTGCAGCTCTCTGGCTTGACCAGCACTTTACCAGATACGGTACTCTCTCATCTCTTCAGCCAGGTAAGGGGCAGAACGGATTGCATTTGGGGCGTCCTCGGTAGCAGGGGCTATAGGCAGGGGCTCAGCCAGCAGGGACAAGGGCTGCAGGCTGAGCCAGGCTGAGTCACACAGTACTGTGTCTGAGGTGGTCCTTGGGAAGTCTTTCCATGCCCGACGCCCCTCCTCTGCCTTCCAGACCACTCCCACTAGGCTAGGAGTGGGGCCAAGGCTGTTCTGTAGATGACTCCCACGTGCCCTCTCAGAGGCCCGAGCCCCAGCCTGTCTGTACCCTTTCCCTTCCCCCCCCACGCCCAGGAAGAGCTGGTGAACAACACAGAGCTGGTGCAGAACTACCGGCAGCAGATCTCAAATGTGGTGAACCAGGCCAACCTGCAGCTCTTCTGGAACATGTACAACAGGTGTGGGTGTTCCCATCCCCCACGGGAGGGTGCTAGGCAGGCAGCACCATCCCCAGACTGGAGAGGAGCTGGAGTCTGGGAGAGGGTAGCTTCCTGCCTGGGGCGGCCTCCTCTAAGTTGAGGGGGAGCAGGGCCATGTACTCTGGTTATCGGGTTCTTGCTCTTCCCCGTTGGTGGCTGGAAAGGATATCAGTCACACCCTTGGTCCCCACCGCAGGACGAGGTGCTCAGCCCCATGCCTTTGCTTTTGCAAACTTTTAGTAAGACAGCTCCTGCCGGAAGAAACCCCCACAGTAAGGAAGAGACCCAGATGGACGCTAATACTCAGTCAGGGTTGTCTGTGTGGTCCTGCAAGATGGGAGTGGCACGGATGCCGGAGCACATACCTGGCTCACTTGGGAGTGCTGGAAAGGAGTCATGACAAGGACAGGCCAAAGGATAGGTCCCATGTCGGCAGAGCAAGTCTGTGACTCCCAGGTTTACCAGGTGGCAGTGTTGGGATCCACCTCTGGGGGGATGCCGCCTTTACTTTTGTCCCTCCCCGCACAGCCGCAGAGACCTTGACATTAATCGGCCTGGGACCGTGCCCAACGCCAAGACACTCCGGTGAGTGGCTCCTGCCCTCCAGCCTGTCCCTGCCTTTGCCCCTAAGCCCAGGCCAGATGACTTTTATACTCTGTCTTGTAGTTGCCCGGTGATGCTGGTCGTCGGGGATAATGCACCTGCTGAGGACGGGGTGGTGAGTGTGACTCCCCTGCGCAGGCGCGGGAGGTTAGAGTCTGGGGCAGATCCTAAGTGATGGGTTTCTCAGATACTCTTCTGCCACCTGGACACACACGGGGCCTGACCGCCCACTTTGTGCAGGTAGAGGGGCCTGGAGAGTCTAGGACCTGGTGGTCCCGCCTCTCTTCTCCCCAGGGTAGCCTACCTCACTTCAGTTTAGAGCCCAAGGTCCGCTTCTCCCAAAATTTGACCCATAAGTGACTCATAGACATCAGTGTTTACCCTGGAGCCACCCAGACACCCAAGATTGGGCTTGTACCGCTCCCATTGGAGCTCTGGCAACACGCCGTCTCGGGGTGAGCGCCTAGGATGTTCCGAAGATACCAGACTTTCAGGGCTCATGAGGAAGGCTGCACTGGCCACCTTGACCCAGGCAGGGACCCCAGTGTCCCCTGCTATCCCTTAACACTGCCCAGATCCTCTGATCTGTCCTGCTAGAGTGACCCTGGCCTTCTGGTTCCAACCCTGGTCCCATTCCTGCCCCACTTGCTGTTGTGAGTGGAATTTCAGGCCCCTCAGACCAGCAGGCCTCCAGGGCAAAAGCCTGGGAAGGGAAGGCCTTGGGCCTGTACTTTCCTCCCTCCCCTCCCTGCTCTGGGTACAGAACCTGCCAAAGCAGGTGGAACAGGGGCATTGCTGCAGCTGGCTCCTTGTCCCCAGGTTGAGTGCAACTCCAAACTGGACCCGACCACTACGACCTTCCTGAAGGTGAGACACCCCGCTACCACCCCAGCCCATCAGCCTGGTGGCCCAGCTGCAGGGAGGGGGCTGCTTGGCAGGACGGACAGGAGCAGGATGGTGTTTGGACAGCACAATCTGTCCAGGTGTTGGGAGGGGCTCCTCAGTCCCCCCTGTTCTTTTCCTTTCAGATGGCAGATTCTGGTGGTCTTCCTCAGGTGACACAGGTAAGACCCCAGGCCCTCCTGCCATTGTATCACCCAGCCTGTTGGGGGTGGGGGTGATGGCATCCTCCCCGCTAACCCTAGGCAGCCAATCAGAGCACTTTGTGTCCATCTTATTGCAGCCAGGGAAACTGACTGAGGCCTTCAAATACTTCCTGCAAGGCATGGGCTACAGTAAGTACACCTCCACCCATCCCGGGCAAGGGACTGGGACACAGTGCCCATGTGCTGGGGAGTCTGTGGTTCAGTGTACTCTGTCACCTGGACCCCAAAGGCTGGGCTACTCTCCCCAGACTCTGCATATAAGAGTGTGTGTCCCAGGCCCAGCCAGCTTCTCTGCTTGGGTAGAGCCTTAGGCATTCTTCTGAGTCCCGTGTCAAGGCCCGTTTGGGAGAGGGCTCTTCTTCCAGCCCCTGAGAGTCCAGCACCTAGGCTGGGTGCTGTTAGAAAAGCCTGTTTTAGATGAGTCACCCACACCCTATTGGGATTAGGACACCTCAAAAGGCTCTTTGTCACAGAAGGAGGGTTAGCACCCAGGTGCATGGAATCTGGGACTGGAGAACAGAAGTGGAAACATGTCCAAACCTGTGGAAAGTAAGCCTGAGGACCAACTGAGATCAAGGGCTCTAAACCAGCTCTCTTGTCCCCTTCCCGAAACATCCCCTCATGTAACAGCGATGAGACCCAGGCTGCACCCATGAGCACCCAACACACATACACACACACATACACACACACACCACACACACACACACACACACACACACCACACACACACACACATACACCACACACACACACACACACAAACCACACACACACCACACACACACACACACACACACACACCCCACACACACAGAGAGAAAGAGAGAAAGAGAGAGAGAGAGAGAGAATATGAGTTGTTCTGACAGCTCCTGTGTGCCTCCAGGACCTCTGGTCCCCTCTTAACAACACGCAACTGCTGGGTGAATCGCTCTCCCTCAATCTGGTGCCCTCCACCAAAGACTTCAGCCTCTGGAGCCTATACCTCCTTGGGACAGAAACAGGATAGCTCTCCACCCTGCCAGCCCCATGGGTGAAATAGCAGAAAAAGGGCACAGGCTGACAGGGAGGACTAGCCAGAATTCTAATCTAGGCCCCATGCACTCTTGGAGCTTGGCAGACATCTGCAAGGCCAAGAAGGAGCGACACTTGCAGACACTAGAGTGCGTCTCTGGGCTTCCCGGGAGTCGGAGGGACTTTGGAAGATTGTACAACCTCCTCCCCTTTCTGTACAAGATTGAGTTCTGGTAGAGCGGTGAGGGCACTAGGTCTAGGGTGTGGCCCACGGAGGCTTAAATCACAGCCTGGGCTGGAGAAGAGGGAGACCCGAGAATCCTGAGCCTGCTGTGTGGCTTCCACGAGCGGCCGTTTGAATGGGCTCAGCCCTGCCCTGTCTGTGTGTCTCATCTTGGCCCATCTTGATGCCCTTGGGCTGGCCCAATCTTCACCATGTTCTGTGTCTCCCCTACCCTTGCCCTCTCTGGCTGTCTTCTCTCTTAGTTGCACA
The DNA here is from genome assembly GCF_018167655.1 of Microtus oregoni. Lineage (NCBI taxonomy): Eukaryota > Metazoa > Chordata > Mammalia > Rodentia > Cricetidae > Microtus > Microtus oregoni. Next base: position 55,957,768 of record NW_024543063.1, on the reverse strand, counting down.
CTTGAAGGACCGAAGGCTGAGTGGAGGAGCAGGTAGCCCATGGCCCCTCTCCTGCTGCATGGACACCCTGCCTAGTCCCCCCTCCCCCGCTCCACTGCGATGCTGCAGCCACACTGTGTCTTGCCGTGGTTTTGGAATCTTCTTGTGTCCTGCTCAGTTCAAAGCCCCAGTGGATCAATCCCCTGCTCCTCTGCGGACCCTGGTCTGCAGAGAGCACCGTCCCGTATGGGAACCTGACGTTGGCTGATCTCGGAGCAGTTGTCTTGTTTCTAGGTTGCCATGGGCTGTGGGGCTTCCAACACTTTGGGAGTTAGAAACAGAAGTTCAGACACAGCCCTAGGCCTTTGCGGGTGTCATGCCTGTCCCTGGCCCAGCCCCTAGGTGGACTGGCCTAATAGCAGAAGCAAGATTCAGGGCTTGTGGCTGTGTTCTTCACAGAAGCAGTCCTGCCTCCTACCCTGTCACTCTCTGGATAAAGGTCTAGTTGGCCGCACAGTGCCTTCCTACCCAGCCCGAAGTGCCTAATCAACACCTGCCCTACCCTTCTGTAGCTCTGGGTAGCTGTTGGGACCTAGGACCCTGCTGGCTGCAGCCCCATCTGACCTGCTCACTGTTGCTGGCTCTGCATGCCTGATGGAGCCAGTGCCAGCACTGCGGCTTGGGCTGGGCCTCTGTGTTATGGCAGGACTGGGTCTCCCTGGCCGCTTTGCTTGCCTTGCCCTTTTCTTGCCGCTGGTACCCACCCTGCCTGTCCTCAGGACCCTTTGTTTTTGTCCACAGTGCCCTCAGCCAGCATGACCCGTCTTGCGCGCTCACGCACCGCATCCCTCACCAGCGCCAGCTCTGTGGATGGCAGCCGCCCACAGCCCTGCGCCCACTCAGAGAGCAGTGAGGCGATGGGCCAGGTCAACCACACCATGGAGGTATCCTGCTGAAGTCCTCGTCCTGCCCAAGACGCCTGCTTTCCTGCCCCCCGGTCCCACTGCCATCTCTGCACCGGCTCATCTTCCATTTAGTTTATTTTTGTGAGAGCGAAGGGGAGGAAATGGGGTTACTTCTCTTTTACTTAAAAAAAGTGAGGGGATCCACCTTAGACAGTGCAGCAGGACAGTCTTCGACGGTGTGAGGGGCTGGCCGGATCCACTCCCATTTCTCTCACCATGTTCACTGGTTGATATGGCTCCTGTCACCCACTTACCATGGCCCTGGGGTGGGGGCAGAATATGGGATACAGTACTGAAGAAAGAATATGGCCCACCCCCTGGGCCTGGCAGATGTGAAGACAGCGTGGGACTTGAAGATGGTGGGTGATGAGCTCAGGCTCTGATGTGAGTGGGTGTCAGACCAATGGAGAATCCTAACCCTCAGGGGGTCCCTTTCCTATAACCCTTGCAGCCAGCACACTTAGTCTGATAGTACAGGTGACAGTCGTGAGGATGGAAGCCACAAGAGGGCGCTCTAAGCAGACAGCCATTTTCCTGGTGCTCTCTGGGCAGGATAGCTATGGAGACAGAATATGGAGAACCCTGAGGGCAGGAACCCCCATACTCTGTCACTCCAGGGCCAGGTCCCACCCTGAGGCAAAGGTCAAGATTGCTTTGTGTGCTGTGTGTAGCCCCTGAGAACTTCATGGTGATCCCTTGGGAGCCCGAAGGTACTTGAGTCCATAAAGATTGCTCTTGTCCTCAGATTCAACCAAGAGTGTTTGTAGCAATGCCCTGGTCAACTTGGGCCAGTGTGTCACAGACATCACTGGAGAAGTGAACTCGTTAGATCTGGTCCAAGACTGAAAGATCCCACGACCTCTGCCTGCTGGAGGGGCTGGAGCGTGCTTGGTCCTGGGGTGGGAGATGGGTGGGGTTTTGAGGTGAACACAGGTGTAGAGGCCTAAGGCTCTTGATGCACCCTCGCCTCCCAGAGCCCACAGCTACGCTGTCTTCCTGTCCACTATCTTACCAGGTAGATTCACAGCCCAGAAACCAGAGCTTCAGCCTGGTCACTGGTTTCATCCACTGCAACCCCCAAACGGGGGAGAGAAAGAGGAGCTGTGTGTGTATGGGGGGGGGGAGTTGTCGTGTGGGCGTTCTGAAGTAAGGACACCTACATCCAGGTATCTGTGGCACAGGCCACCCCCTTCTGTAACTGTAAGCCATTTCTAGACTGCTCTCAAGTCCAGTGGAGTGTGTTCTGTCCCCGGTTGTGTTCACTCCTGTGCTCCCGTGAGTGTTGAATGTGATTGTAAAGCTGGTAGAATTCAAATCCCTTACTGTAGGCAGCACTTCAAGTATTGGACATCTCTCTGCTGTGTCCTCAAGGTATCTATAAATATCTATACATTATATATATATGTATGTGTGTGTGTGTATATATATATCAGGCCCTCCTGTGTCTGGTTTCCCAATTGGTGATTGTCTCCTTTTTGGTCAAGATGAACTTTTATTGGAGTTCATTACTTTCTTCTCTGTACAAAGTTAAGAGCCTAATTTTGTGTATTCTGGTGGCTGATCAGCGATTTTGAGATGACAAAATGTAAAACAACAACAACAAAAAACCCTCGATGTAGAAAATTAACTGTGCAGAAAAACTAATAAATAAGTTAATCATATGAATGGTGTTTCCTGTCACGTGGAAGGCTGGAACTGTTTGGCTGCCTAGCTGCCTTGGGCTCAGGTGGGTGGAGGGTAGCTATGGTTTCTGTCTACCTTCAGTGCCTGTTAACACACATTTTGGGCGGAGTGAGAGTTGCACGGTCTCAGTCTGCTGCCCAGGCTGGTCTTGACTCACAGAAGTCCTGCTTAAGCTTCCTAGGTGTTAGGCCACCCTGCCAAGCTTTTGTTTTCCCTATCATGGTGATGGGAATTGAACCACGGTGGTCACACATGGCAAGGTTCTATCATGAGGCTATATACCCTGATTGAGACATGATTTTACTGATCCTGACACTAGTTTTTCAGGGTCACAGCTGAACAAAGAGTTTAGGCAGGAAAACCTCTTCAGAGCAACGGCACACCACTCTTTTGCTTGGCTTTTATTGCTTTTGAGACACAGTCTCTAGCCTAGGCTGGACAGGGACCCATCTCAGCATCCTAAGTACTGGAATTACATTGCCAACTTCTCCATGTCTAATCATTTGTTCCATTGTTCATTCACCTGATATTGACTCCTTCCAATGTATCAGTTGTTTTTAAAAAAGCAAGTAAAATTAAAGAGCCTATCATTTCTATGCAGAAGATGAAAAACGAGTAAGTTAGCAACTGCGGATGTGTGTGTGTGTGTGTGTGTGTGTGTGTGTATTAGATGTAGAAAACCTTCAGGCCCCTTCAAACCCACGTGCAAACTGTAATCGACACAAGTCAGTGAAATAGTTGGCTATAGCTAACCAGTGGTCGGTCACTACCGCGCAGTAGCCAAGACCCCAGGAAGAAACCGGATTTTGTTTCTGCACTCTGCTGTCGGGAACGCGCCCAGAACTAGGGTGGAGGCAGCACAGAGCTCGCCCGTGTGCTCGCGGACGCGCAGCTCCTAAACCAGCAGCGCCGGCGCCGGAACCCGAGCCCCGCCCCATCCGCTCGCGTATAGCGTCACCGGAAGCGCAGGGAGGACGCGGCCCCTCCCGGTATGGCGGCTCCGGCTAAGCGCGCGCGGGCGAGGTCGCCAGTCACCGCTGCCTCCCCGGTCCTGAGAGCCGCCCCCGCGCCCCTGCCGCTCCCGAATCCCGGGCGCGGCCACGTCACTTGCTTCTCCCCGCTGGCGGCGGGACCCAGCGGGGGCGAGCCCGACGGCGATGCGGTGGCCGGCTTCCTGCGCTGGTGCGCGGGAGTGGGGCTGGAGCTGAGTCCCAAGGTGGCGGTGAGCCGGCAGGGCACTGTGGCCGGCTATGGCATGGTGGCGCGGGAGAGTGTGCAGCCGGGGGAGCTGCTGTTCGCAGTGCCGCGTTCGGTGCTTCTGTCTCCCCACACCTGTTCCATCAGCGGCCTGCTGGAGCGAGGTGGGTAAGGGGCAGAGGGTTGGTTCCGAGGCTGGCGGCGGTGTCGCGCCGGGGCGGGCGTTCACCTGGCGTCTTCCCTAGAGCGAGACACGCTGCAGAGCCTGTCGGGATGGGTGCCGCTGCTACTGGCGCTGCTCCACGAGCTGCAAGCCCCAGCCTCACCCTGGATCCCCTACTTCGCGCTCTGGCCAGAGCTGGGGCGTTTGGAGCATCCCATGTTTTGGTGAGAGTCAAGGGAAGGGCTGGGGAGAACCTGTTTCAGCCATTTTGCTCAGGGCACTGGATACCTGCAGCATCAGAGTGGCAGGTTGTAAAGGGCCCTGGGTGGGTTGTCCTTGCAGGCCAGAGGAGGAGCGGCTGCGCCTCCTAAAGGGTACAGGTGTCCCGGAGGCCGTGGAGAAGGACTTGGTGAACATCCGCAGTGAATACCATTCTATCGTCCTGCCCTTCATGGAGGCTCACTCCGATTTCTTCAGCCCCACTGTTCGCTCTCTGGATCTCTATCGCCAGCTTGTGGCCCTTGTAATGGCTTATAGGTTAGTGCTTAAAGCCTAGAGCAGACCCTCGCCTTTAGAACCATTACTGCGGGAGAAGGTGGGAAAGAACAGTGAGTGATCCAGGTTCCTCACCCAAGACCGTGCCTTAGCTGAGTTCTCTCTGCGGCAGCTTCCAAGAACCGCTGGAGGAAGAGGATGATGAAAAGGAGCCCAACTCCCCCTTGATGGTGCCTGCTGCAGACATACTAAACCATATAGCCAGCCACAATGCCAATCTAGAGTACTCTGCAGTGAGTGAACCCCTTGGCCTGGTTATATGCATTGAGTCAAATCATTGGGCTCCATTTTCCTACTATCGTGAAAATGAGTAGATGAGGTTAGCTACTCTCCTGTGTACTTTTGGTATCTAGTTACAGTAAAATGGTGCGGGGACACCTTAAGGCCACCAAAAAACTGCCCGCTCTGCCATGTCACCTCAGGCCCCATAGTGAGCATCGTGGAACAGCAGTAATTCAGTACTTTTCAAGAGGTGGAATGTTCATGGCCAGAGGAAGCCCCCACTGTTGATTCTGCATGTAACATTTTAAGACACACGTGTATGTGACAAGCAATTAGCAAATGGTTTGAGCCTGGTGGCTTAACACCGATAATCTTGTACGGCTGAGGCAGGATTGAAGGCTCTGGGCCCACGTTAACTCCAGACATCTGGTTTATACTTTAAGACCTTGTTGGCATATGTGACTTTCACTTATTCCTACTATTCTGACATGAAGTTTAACTTCTTTTTCACTGTGTAGCCCTGGCTATCAGAAACTCAAGAGATTACTTGGTAAGCACTGGGTGTGCATCACCAGGCCTGACCTTAACATTTTTTTTTTAAAGGTAGTGACCTTTAAGTGTAGATAACTACTCAAGAGATGCACCTGGTACGTGAAGCTAACCTGTAACATTGGTTTCACCTCCTTCTATAATGGAGGGTTTAACAGTAGATGATGGTACGCAGTCTCAGCCCAGTCAAACAGGCTCTCTTCATAGGCTGGTGGGGGCTAAGGTGTGGCCCCAGCTTTTCCCTTTTATCCCAGGATTATCTCCGGATGGTAGCTACTCAGCCCATTCCGAAGGGTCATGAGATTTTCAACACATATGGGCAGATGGCTAATTGGCAACTGATTCATATGTATGGCTTTGCTGAGCCCTACCCCGACAACACAGATGACACCGCTGACATTCAGATGGTGACAGTCCGAGACGCTGCTCTGCAGGGTGCGTCTGCCCGCCCCAGGTTCCACTGATGCCTTTGCTGACAGCATTTGGTTCGCTGGAGTTATTTCCTCCCGTTTTCATCCATTACTTCACAGGAGCAAAGGATGAAGCTGAAAGGCAGCTCTTGTGTGAACGCTGGGATTTCCTGTGCACACTGGAGATGGTAGGGGAAGAGGGAGCCTTTGTGATTGGTCGTGAGGAGGTGTTGACTGAAGAGGAACTAGCCACCACACTCAAGGTATAGGCTGACAGTTATGGGGTGCTGGTATTTAGAAAAGCCAAACTCAAGACCAAAGGACTCGATTTTCCTCCAGTGATTTATCTGTCGAAGCCCCCAGAATGTAGCACATCCTAACTAAGGGCCCACATTCCCTCCAGGTGCTGTGCATGCCTGCCGAGGAGTTCCAAGGCTATAAAGTCCAGGCTGGACGGGGAGAGCAAGAAAGGGAAGAGGACGGTTTGAAAATCACAAACATCCCCAAGCTCCAAGTAGCATGGAGACGGCTTCTTCGAGACAGTGTTCTGTTGACTCTACAGACCTATGCCACAGACTTAAAAACTGATCAAGATTTACTTAGTAATAAGGAGGTCTACGCCAAGCTCAGCTGGCGGGAACAGCAAGCCTTACAAGTCCGCTATGGTCAAAAGATGATCTTACACCAGTTGTTGGAACTCACAAATGAGCAGCTTCCCTGAATGACCAGCAGTGAGAACCTTTTAAGCTTGCGTTTTGTTGCCTGTAAAAGTAGCTGAAGGTAAACTAGGATTAATCCAAGGCAAGAGTTACATGTTGACATTTTAGGATTGAGATTAGCACATTTGGGACTCGCTGCCAATTGTTAAGAACATTCTATTTTTACTAATGTCTTCAGATTTTTAATAAAATTTAATAAATATCAATTGAGCTCAACTTTTTGAAGTCATTTCCTGTAGAGAACTGAAGCATAGCAGGTGGTTCTGCACCTTCAGTCTGCTCAGCAGTCTCAAATTGGTTCTCGGTGTCACAAAAGGACATCCAAGCTTCATTCAGCAAGGTAAATTATAAGTGTTTGTTTCAAACACTACTTATTCATACCAAAAAGCCTAAACCTAAACTGAATTCGTTTAACTACAGATTTTCTTGCTCCAACAATTTCTCCCTGTTGAAACAGAAAAGGTATACAAAAATTTCCTTAGGCATGGTTATAGTAATAATCCCAGCCTCCAGGAAGCTGAGGTCAGAGATAGATAATTTGGTCTGTAAAGTAGTAGGGACCTTTTTGACTCTTAAAAAAACCCCTATAAGTAGTAAGGGGAAAATCTGATCATTCAACAAGTGATTATTATTTCCTGGGAGACTGGGCTATCTACTACTTTGTCCTCACCAGCACTGGCGGCAGCTGCTACTGAGAAAGGCAGGACTGCTGTGCATGTCATGACTTTATGGTTAGGGTCTTCACACACACAAGAAAGCTGAGCTAGGGCCCAGGAACTACAAAAGCTACAAAACAGAACATGGACAACATGGACCTGTTCTCCTCAGAACACTTAAAAGATCCTTACAAAAACCAACTGCATTAGTCCATCTGACTCTTGTTATTTAACTAAGCATGGTGACAGGAAGCCCGACGAGAGGTGGTTTCCTCTTCAGCTTAGGACCTTTTCCCTTAGGACCAAAAAGCAGGCCCAGCTTCCCTGTGAAAAGGCAAACAAATCTCGTGGATCAACTGTGGACTGTCCTGTGTTCTCAGGCTATTAGAGTCTAGCATGCCTACATTTTTTAACGACTTAAGTTGTTTCTCAAGCTTCACTACCTTTTTTTAAAGTGTTACATGAATGTAATGTTTTGCTGTTCTTTGGAATGCACAAGTGTCAGAAGACTTCTGAGCTATGCTCAAGCCAAGAACATGCCATCACTGCCTCTACTGCAAGGTACCAGTTTATGTACTTCCCTTAGATACACTCGGCACACACCCAAGAAGTTCAGACAAAAGTTTTCTCTTTCATATATTTACACAAGTTCAAAATGATATTCACAGCATCTTCTAAATTTTGGCCAAGAGTCAAAAAAAAAATGCATTTAAACTTTGGAACTTGCCCACATAGACAAGAGGCCAACCCCAGCATTTGATGGGGCAGACACCCGAGAACCAAAGGGCTGGGAAAGTCAGGAGGAGCTGAAAGGATTCTTCAGTTTATGAACTTGGTTCAGTGGAACCAAGGTCGAGGATGCCTCTGGCAAGGGATATACAGTTCATCTAACTGGCACCAGTCCCTTCCATCACTTGCTGAGCCTGTTTCTGTCCCATGCAGCACTGTGCAACAGACTGGAATAACCTGGAAAGTGAAGACAAGTACAAATTTAGGCCTAAGGATAGCTTAATGTGCATCAGCTATTAACTGCCTTTTATCTCATAGACCCAAATTAGAAGCTTTTTTTCCCCCTTCTGTTTCCCTGCTAGGTACTTAAATAATTTTAAACTCACTTTTCAATCTCTGGGGCACAGTGTACAAACTCGTGGTTCCAAAACTTAAATGCTGGGTTTTTAATCAGCTCAATGAAGGTGATAAGAAGACCCCAAGGATGCGGCCTATTTACAATCAACCGTTCCAAGAGAACCCTAAAAGGGGGATAGAAGGGTTAATACATAAACAAATTAACTATACCTCCATTTCTTCTTTCTCTATTAATTCACTTAGAATTTTTTAACAATACTATAGCATAAGAGAATTTTTTAAAACAATATTATAGCATATGTAAATGGGTGGAATTCTTTCTATGTGGCTACAAGTGCTGGCTTACACATTACACTGTGACCTGCTACTTGCAATGCTTGCTTTATTCTCACTTCATTGTTTCCTGGGGGCAAAGATTAAGGACTGAAGCCTTTGCTGCAGCTTTAGACATAATTACAAACAAAATGGTGTGTTGTCATCCATGCAATAAACACAGTTCAGATGCATGAGTCCTAGCATTTAGTCAGGTGAATTAAAGTTGGGTTTTGTTTGTTGAGACAGGGTTTCTCTGTGTAGCCCTGGCTGTTCTTTCTGAAACCAGACTGGCCTTGAACTCAGAGGTCCACCTGCCTCTGCCTCTGCCTCTGCCTCCCTAGTGCTGGGTTTAAAGGCGTGCATCATTACACCCATCATAAATAAGTCTTTAAGGTACCTCACTGTACCAATTTCCAATCCTATACATATTTAAACAACAGAAAACAGTATGATCCTACTGCAGCTCTACCTTAAAAAAGGAAATACATACAAAGGAAGTCTGTATTATTCAAGAATCTGTATACAAATGCTACTGCCACTGGATACATACTTGCCACCAAGTATGTTGCTGTTATTGTAAACTAGTCCCTAGCACCCCAAAGCAAACTGTCAATAGCAACTTCTTTTGTAATTCTCCAGACATGCTTTAGTGTAAGACAGCTGAACTGGGAATGTTTAGAGCTCCATTCAGGGCCCTTTTAAGGCATCTTGACAATAAATCTCACCTTGTGATCTGTTCCTGAATTGCCTCGGTGTTTGCCTCGGCGAAAAGGTACAGCATGGTGCAGCTGAAGTAGTGAGTGTGGCTGTTTGGGTACCGCAGCTGGTTTGCAATTGCATTTAAGAAGAGATATCGGCCTAAAAAATTAAGGAATTTTGATTTAGGTTCACTCTTGAAAGGCTAATACGGGAGACAATTGCTTCTGTTTCTGAAGGGGACTGATAAAAGAATTAGCATGGCCCTTGTGCAAGGATGACATCAGAATCTGTAAAGGGTATTCTAATTCAGTGATTTCCTAGTGGTTCTCTGGATCCCACCGTTTTTTTGCTTCTGTAGGGTTCATCAAAAATACTTTCCATGTTATGAATTAGCAAAATTCTTACATATTTGTTTTTGAAACCATCTCACTATCCAACCAGCTGAAACAGTCTATTTCATCTAGCACTTGGAAAACTGCTTTGTAGACTTGAAATAGGCACAATGAAGGAAATGTCTTCTTATGATGAAAACAGCCCGGACCTCAATGTCTTTATCTTTAGAGTCTTGCCCCTAAAGATCCTTATACTGGTAGAATAACAGAGGATGGGGGTATCAAATCCAGAATATTTCACATGTCCAGAGAGCAATCGATCTCTTATCATCTGGATTTGATTGTCTTGTTTGTACAGCTATCACAAGGACCCTTAAACACTTACCTAAAGAATGTAACAATGTTCAATTGTTAAACTTTGCTTTTACATTCAAGTACCTTTTGAAAATAGGTAAGCAATACCAATCTATATATCAAATATAGTTAGTTATCCTTTCAAAGTAACAGCCCTAAAGTACACAATGAGTGCTAATATGGCGAATTCTCAAAAAGCTAAAGATATATCTGTCACATGACTCAACTACACGCACAACTCCTTTGCATATGCCCCAAGAACACATTCTATTCCACAGACACTGGCTCAGCCATGTCCACTGCTGCTCTATTCATAATAACTAAGAAATGGAAACAACCTAAATGTTCTTCAACCAGTGAATGAGTAATAAAAATGTACATTTACACTATGGGCCACTTATTCAGGCTGATAATACTCCCAAGAGCCAAAAGAAAAAAAAAGTCATGAACTCTGCAGGTAAATTGATGAACTAGAAATGATCTAAGTTGAGCAACGACAAATATCTCATGTTCTTCTCCTTTTCCCCCCTCCCTCTCTCTCCAGGCTCTTAGCTCCACATCTTCAGAAATAAGTACATATCCTGGAGTAACTGTAAAAAGCAGAAAAATAAAAAGGACCCCTGCTGGGGATAGGAATGGGGGGGGGAGAAAAGTACAATACAGGGAAAATGAGAAAAGGGGAGAGAATAAAGTAGGGATGTCTGGAAAAGTCATAAGGAATCACACTATTAACTGTTTCTTTAAGGGGGGGGGGGAACCTAAAATAAGAGTCCTGACTTAGCCACAGAAGAAGCAAGATATGTCTGCCTTGCTGAATAAGGTACTGAGCCACATGGCTAGCACAGACAAGAATAATGGGCTAGCATAAGTTATAAGAGTTAATAAGAACCTGAGCTAATGGGCCAATCAGTTTATAACTAATGTAGACTCCATGTGATTTCTTTGGGACTTAACGACTGCAGGATCAGACAGGACAGAAAACTCAGTCAACAAATAAATGGTGCCCACAAGGACAACTGCATCCACATAAAGATAAAAAATAATAGCGTTAAGTGCAACTTATTTATAGCAAAATTTACTCAGGTGGGCTCTGTTTGCTAGAGGCAAAATGTGACTCATGTAAGTATGGCCTAAAGAAATTTTCTAGATTCTTGCAATTTTTTTTTTTTTTTTTTTTTGGTTTTTCGAGACAGGGTTTCTCTGTGGTTTTGGAGCCTGTCCTGAAACTAGCTCTTGTAGACCAGGCTGGTCTCGAACTCACAGAGATCCGCCTGCCTCTACCTCCCGAGTGCTGGGATTAAAGGCATGCGCCACCACCGCCCGGCTAATTCTTGCAATTTTTATCTGTGGCAAAGTATGGAGAATTTGGCGATGCAAACTGGCCAGCTTCACTCACCCTCGGTGTCTAAGTCCACAGCCAGATTCTGGAAGATGTCCATGTGTGCTGAGTGGGTGATGGTGCTCATTGAAGGCGTGCTGCCCTTGTTGTGGATGTGTGCGATGGCCTGAGTCCCTACATAGAGCACCAGTGCATTGATAAGCTGGAGGTTGTAGCGATTGCCAGGCTCGTTAGATACCTAAAGGGGCAAAAGAGAACACTTTACCAAAGAACTAACTGACTAGCACTACTATTTCTTTTATTTATTTATTTTTTCCAGAGACAGGATCTCATAACGTAGCTCTGGCTGGGTTCCAACTAAGAGCTCCACCTGCCTCTGGTTCCCAGTGCTGAGAGTCAAGTGTGCACTACTATGCCCCACAGCACTATTTCTCAACCCATCTAAAGGCTCTCTAGAAGCAATACACAGGTCTTGCTATTCTTTGTGATTTAAATAAAAGAAATGTGCTCAGGACTGTGAGCTATACAAATACACAGTTGCCCTAAGAGTGATTGAACCAGTCAGTTCCTTTAGGAAACCAAATACTGTATCACTTTTCACATTAGAAAGCTTTAAAATAGGGGCTGATGATATGTATGGCTCAGAGGTTAAGAGCACTGGCTGCTCTTCCAGAGGTCCTGAGTTCAATTCCCAGAGACCACATGGTGGCTCACAGCCATCTGTAATATCTGGTGCCCTCTTCTGGAGGCAGAATGTTGTGCTGTATACATAATAAATAAATAAATTTTTTTTTTAAAAAGAAAGCTATAAAATAAAACTTAACCATCCAAAACAAGCACAACTTCCATAACTTTGGAGGAAGAAGTTGTTGCACAAGGTGCTAACACTGGAAAGTCAATTCTACTTCAAGTCACTCTATAAAGGAAATTTAACTGCAATCCCTTTATCTAAGCCAGGGATTACAGAAAGAAATGTCTTTTCCCAAGTGGTTTCATCTATATTAGTAAAGTATATAACCCAGTTAAGGTCACCCAATGAACAGGTATTTTGGTGTGTGTATAGGGATGGGTATATTTTTGGGGGTGAAGTCTTGCCAGTGTAGTTCAGGCTGGCCACAAACTCGTGATCTGTCTACCTTAGTGACCAAGAAACAGGTGTGTATTGCCAAATTCAATCAAATTCAACAATGTTTCTAAATGAGACACACAATGTACAGTGCACACAAAGACAGAGCAGAGAACAAATTAAGTCAAACCAATTAACCTGTAGGTTACTGCGCAGATCCGACAGAAAAGTGACAGGGGATCGAGTTTTAAGATAGGAATCCAGATCTTTTTTGAACTGAGGTGGCATCACTCCAGTGAAATTGGTGAGGATCCGAGGCGCAATGTTAATTTCACTCAGCATGTCCACCTGCCACAAATAGCAAGAATTGGAATCAAGCACAGAATTAACAAATCACACCTAAGACAGAAAAGTTAGGACAGCTTTCTAAAACTGTCCACACTTGCACACAAATGGTGAACACCACACATTAGAAATTTCGCATTATTAGGAAGGGAAATTAAAGAATATTTTTATGCTGTAACTTGCACTGTTAGGCACTGTCTTGATTTCAAATCAGTACAGATGGAAGACTCCTCACTCACCACCAAGAACTCCAGCCACCAAAAGAAGCAAGAGAACATTACATGCTTTTTTAAATGTACTTGAAAGGGGCTTAACATAGATCCAAGAGCAAATTTAAAAGGCTAGTATTTATTTATGCAAATGGTGGTATGATTTTTAAGTGGTCCCTTCCCTTAAACAATTTAAACACATACACAATGAAACTTGTGAGCTACAGATATTGCAAAGATTAGTTTCTTCTTCAACTATGCAGCATGGGACTAGTTCAACATTTAGTCTGGGATTCAATAATTATACCTAAACAGTAACCAGAAAAATAGTATAAACCAATATTCAGACACAATATCATGCCTATCACGATTAATAACAGAATTAGCTACCCGAACAGTATCATTACCTAAAGCACACATGCATATTGGAGAGGATTAAATAATAATTTTAAAAATAGGCTGCTTAACAAAGGGCTGAAATATTAAGATAAAAAAATTTTCCTTTTGGAGCTGTGAAAGATGGCCCAGTGGTTAAGAGCACTGGCTGCTCATGCAGAGGACCTGAGTTCAGTTCCCATTGCCCACATGCCAGGTCACTCTCTAATTCTACTTCAAGAGGATCTACTACCTTACTCAGGCCTCTACAGACTCACTCACACACATATACATACACAGATTAGAACTAAAATTGAAAAGCAAAACAAAACAACCATGCTCCATCTATTTAAACTTTACCTTCAGGTTAGGAGTGAATGGGTCTGGGAGCCTCATATTTCTTGGGAAGGCACTCAGGATCAAATTTCTTAACTGGATACAATTAGGAGGGATCACATCACAGAACCCATAATGGTAATCACAAAGGAACTCTGGGAAATCATGCAAAAGAACTAGCAGCACTCTTAGAGTACCCTACATAAAAAGGAAAAAATGTTCCACACTAAGAAATCAGTATTTCTACCCGCATCATGAATTTTAACTCTGGTCAAAAATGCCAAAAGTATGTTAGTAACATTTAAAAAAAATTTATAGGCTTTAATCAATAAATATTGTTAAGAGCATAAAAATAATTACATGTAAAAGTCATGAAAAATTAGCTTTAAGACCTGGAGCCATGAATAAAGGGCAATAATATATTCTGCACAAAAACAATACAACGATGCAACATCTATTCCCAGAAGCTGGAAAGAGAACTGTAGAATGAACAAAATCAAAGAAAGATATAAAAGTTGGGGGGGGGATACCATCAACTGAAAAAACTTATTAAAAAACACTTGCTGCTTAGATCAAAGCTAGCTAGTTCTTGACAAGTTAGTAAATTCAACAATTCTGATAAATAGGTGGTAGGAACCCCTTAGCAACCCGAGATAGCCTAGCATTTGTAATAAGGTCCTAGGTTTGATCCCCGGTGCCACAGAAAAACAATTTAAAAAGGGTACATCTGTACATGAAAATCTTATTATGAAATTTTATTAAAGACATCAGGTAGTACACGCCTTTAATTCCAGCAAAAGGGAGACAGAGTCAGAATGATCTGAGTTCTAGGCAAACCAGGGCCAAATAGTGAGGCTTGGCCTCAAGAAATAAACATCTCTGGAGATATGGTTTAGCAGTTAAGAACACTTGCTGGTCTTGCAGAGGACCAAGGTTTTATTCCCAGCACCCACATGGTGGCTCACAACCATCTATAACACCAGTTCCAGGAGCTCCAGCATCCTCTTCTGTATTCCCTGAGCACCAGACCCACAAGTGATGCATATATACATGTATGCATGCCAAAGTCATATACATAAAATAAAACTAAGAAGAAAAATGTTTAAAAGAAAAAAACCACTAAGGAAATAGGAGTTAAACCCCCAGTGAGATTGTACAAAACTGCTAAAATGGGGGCAGGGAGAAGAGCAGAGAAGATAAAACCTAAACTGGTAGAGGCACTACTAATACTAGAATACCCTTAAGTAGGGCCTCTGAATCTTGTGTTACTGTAAAAACTTAGTAACAGCCCACGTGTTAAAAAAATCCCAGTTATTTGTAAGTAAAAATTACCTTATAGAGGATTTGCATAGGTTTAGTGAGTTCCACATTTCTAAGGAAAGGCGCTAAATATTTGAATAAATCAATCAACAGCTGTGCATACATAGGCCACCCCTAAAGAAAGAAATGTATATGAGTTGTAGTGACATTTAGAAGTTGTTCAGTTACCAAAAGGTTCCTCAGGTTATCACACTGTGGTCATTTACACTAACGGCACTGACATGACAGGACCTCAGGTTATGACACTGTGGTCATCTACACTAACGTCAGTAGACAATACTGACATGACCTCTCGATTAAGTGCTTATTAGCTTAGTGTGGTAGCAGCACATGTTTCATCTTTTTGTGGGCATGCCATGCACGTGTCTGCGTGCCATGGTTTGCATATGGAAATCATAAAACAAAATCAAGTGATTATTTCACTTTTTTAGCCACTTTAACACATGGTAGTTACATTTTCTTCTGGTCTGAAGAGTCAAATGAAGGTACTATAAGTAGTATTCTTTTGCCACTTAATTGCAAATTGAGACAGTTCTCATATTATTGTTAACGCAAAGGATTAAGAGACTGACAGAGATGGTCCATAACAAAGCTAGAGAAGCAATAGGTGGTCACCCAAGAAAGCCTTATGTATTCAAGTACTTGATAAGTCTCTTTACATTCTGTGACCTGACATTTAATAATTACCAAATAACATGCTTGGAAAAAAAAAAAAACAAACCAACTACTACTACTACTAAGTAACTAATAGAAATCTACATAAACAGTGCTAGTAAGCCCCCAGGTAGTTACAGGCTTCGTCTGTGGGAGATAAACTGCAGCCACACCTTCTGCTGTGGCGTATGTGCCAGCATTCTTGCGATAAAGATCCGATGGGAGATCAATTCAAGCCAGGCATATACAAAGCCAGGAGCTTTGGTAGGCCTTAAGATGTGGAATGTATTGCTGAAAGAAAAATTTCAGAAGCTCAAACTTAAATATATCAAACAACATATGAATGCAGACAACATGCAAGTTACTTTACAAAAAAATAACTTGTACCTAAAGAAACCAAAAGTTCTACCTGAGTTTGACTACACTAAACCAAGTCCTTAAATCTTACCAAGTACAGCCCGTGGTGTGGGATTCATGCCTTCAATTCCAGCTCTTGTAAGCTAGAATCAGGAGAATCAGGAGTTCAAGACCACCAGCCTCAGTAACATAAGAACTCTGGAGCTATAAGGCCCTACGTCAAATGACAACAAATGTAAATCTCTACTAAGCCCAACACTCACCAGAAAGCTGTAAGAGTCTGGAAATTAATGGTTTCCAACACATGCTCAGGTGCATTGAGCTCCAACAGCAACATGATAAAAATCCTATGGTAGGGAAGCTGCTGAAATTCACTCTGCCGAACATCATGATCCTGTAGGAGAACTCCCACTACAATCCCGAGAACCTATACAGAATACACAGTTTACAACTCATTAGTCACACAGATAAGTCACTTGCTGTTTCAATTCATGGCTTTTTAATTTTATTTGTTTATTTTCTTATCTGTTTAGGTTGGTTTTATGAGACAGAGTTTCTCTGTTACAGCCCTGGCTGTCTTGGAACTCATCACTGTGTAGACCAGGCTAGCCTTAAACTCAGAGATCTGCTTACCTCTGCCTCCCAAGTGATGGGATTAAAGGCGTGTGCCACCACTGCTCAGCTAACTCTTTTATCTGTGTTCTTGGACTGAACCTAGGCCCTCACAAATGCTAGGCAAGTTATTTTATCACTTGAGTGCTATCTTGGGGCTTTTAAAAACAAAAAACAACAACAAACAAACAAAAAACCCCAAAACTTTGGGACAAGGTCTAAGACACCTAAAAGCTGGCTTTGAACTTACAAGTCTCACTGTAATGCTCCTGCCTCACCCAGTCTTTCAAATACTTACTACAAAGCACTTTGAAGGGAAAAGACACATGCCATTTTAACACAAATTTGTATTCTGGCAGAGATATTTGTTTAAATCTGTGTTTCCTCTGAATTTCATTGTCATTGGACCAAAACTTCTACATCCTCCACAGATGGCACTGGTTTTTCTAAAGCTATAGAAACCTGGATGTCTCTTCATGTTTCATCATACTGAACACAACAATGTTAAATCTAATGTGACCTGATAGCAACAAGGGGCATATGGTTCTCAGCTCTCAACTGTCTACTCAGTTTGCTCACTGATCAGCATGTGTGTGTGTGTGTGTGTGTGTGTGGGGGGGGTGACAATAAGGACCCAATTGTATTTCTTCAAGAGCAAAATCTAGTCAAGGCGTACACATGGGCACCATTCGTAAATGTAGACTGCACTTTCATTTCCTGGCTACCCAGACCCATTTAATCTCACAGAAATTGTATAATTACAGCAATACTTGGCCGATGGCTTAGGCATATTCCTAGCTAGTTCTCACATCTTAAATTAACCCATTTCTATTAATCTATGTATCACCGTGAGGCAGTGTGTGGCTTACATATAATGTTTTGGCATCTTTCTCCTTCGGGTGGCAGCAGCTATATGGTGTTTCCTTGACTCGGCCTACTCTGTTCAGATTTCCCTCCTGGCTTTACTCTGCTAAACCATTGGGCAAAACAGCTTTATTTATCAACCAATAAAAGCAATACACAGACAGAAGGACATCCCACATCAATTTTGATATTCAACTATTTCAAGAATCCCGCCATATAAATCAGGTCAATAATTAAATCTCACTCCTGATACTACTGGTCTACCCATCTAGACAGCAACTAGGGGTAGGAAGACACCACCCACCTGCTATCTCCTATTGGGATCATCTAAGCACTAACACACCAAAATACATTTTGAATTTCTCTATTTAAATATTGTTAAATACTATTTTCTTTTAACTGAGGTGAATATTATCACTTCATTTTTGGATGAAAAAAAGCTACTACAAAAGGTTTTACGGGCCGGGTGTGATGATACATGCCCCTTAATCAAGCACTTGGAAGGCTGACTGAGTCTGGTCTACATAGTGAGTTCCAGGTCAGTAAAGGGCTACACAGTGAGTACCTGTCTCAAACAAAGGGTGGTAGTGGTGGGAACCACACAAAATACAATGGAGCAGAAAAAAAAAAAAAAAAAAAAAAACCAAACCCAAGGATCAAGAAAGCACTCCAGACCTTATTCAGGAGATTGATCTTTGTGACAGTGTTGGTGGCCTCCCCAGAGTGCTTCACTAACAGTGCAATGAGGCGGACAAAGGCATCCAGGTTGTGATAGCACTTGGCTCGTATCATGGTGGGATTAGCAGCAGGATTGTGCTGCTGCTCTGCTTGAGCACGGTAACTGATTTCAACACACATTTCAGTGCAAAGACGAAAAAACCTTGTTATGAGGTCATCAGTCTTAAGTATTCCTTGTTGGTGCATCTACAGTAGGAACAACCAACACAGTGAGATCATACTCAACATCAACTTTATACATGTTAGCTTTCAAACAACCACACTATAGTTTATTTCCATTTCTAAGTCTTACTTTGTGAAAGGATGCCATTAGAAAAATGACCCCTCTGTTATTGAAGAGCCATGGCAGACTTCCTCCCAATTTTAATGCATGAAGATTGAAATTGACAAAGATATAATTAGCCTTGAAGAGGGTATGTACAAATAATTCAGGAAATTATATAAATAACACTAACTTTTAAAAACTTTCAAGGTGTTAATATATTGTTCTCTCAGAAAGTCTCAATAGCTTGTACATTTAACTTCCCATAAGTAACACTTCTAACAGTTACCCTCCTCTTATTTAACCACTGGCAAAGCTTTTGAAACTCTGGCCAACTGCAGAAAAATTATTAATTTATTTAATAAATACTCAAGAATCAAGATTGTTATTTAAATGTAATGTTCTTTTATACTACTATAATTAGTGGAAAAGGCCAGTTCCAGGTCAGGCAGGGCTACATAAGCAACACTGTCTAATAAAAAAATAAACCAACAGTCACAGCGGAAGTACATTAAAGCAGAAGAAAGATCATCTTGGAAAATTTAAAACTATTTAACTATCTTGATAAGCAATAAATAAATAGGTTGAATTATGGAAACAATGTAACCAAGCCAAGACAGAAGGCCAGCAAAAAGACCTTACTCCACTCTGAAATCATTTAAAATTTTGAAGAGGAAGATGATGTACCATGACAAAGCACAAAAAGTAAAAAAGAAAATGCCTGGAAGGTCTACTGCACCACCTGCCTGAGAGAGATGGGTAAAGCAAATAAGGCGGAGCTAGACAGAAGCCACACCCATACCCAGGACACAAAAATGCCCATAAAACACCACACATTTGAATTTCTCTCAGTGGAATAAAAAAAATCAAACTATAAACACAGATGATAGCCTTTCAATGGAGTTATGTTTTATAATATCCTGGATTCTTTTAGCAGAAGAAATTTACATGGCATACTTTACTAGTATCATTTATGTTCAAAGTATATCCATCTAATTCTTAACAAGTTCATCCACACTTAACTGTCAGGTATTTTAAAAAGAGACCAATTAATCTTTCTTTGGCAAGACAACCAACTTTTGGTTTCAATTTGAGGAAATGGAAAAAATAGAATAATCAAGTGTTATAGCTTACTGAACAAATATTGTACCATTTTATTAAGGAAATTTTAAGGTCAGTTCAAGAAAGTACTATTCCTGACAAGTTCTGTTACAGTCAGGACACTAATTCTTCCTCTTTGTTGCTCCCATCACTGAAAACAGTAATGAACAAAAACAGAATACAAATGAACCATGACTACTTTTTCCCCCAGTTTATTCTATAACTGCTTTTTAAGGTTTATTTTTACTGTATTTGTGTGCCTATGGATGCTTGCTGGTGTGCACGTGTGTTCAATGGTGCAGATGTGTGCACATGAATGCAGATGTCTGCCAAGACCAGAGGTGTGGGTTGTCCCTGGAGCTGGATGAGTTACCCAATGTCAGCACAGGGAACTAAATCAGTCCCTGTCAACAGTACAAAGTGTGTGCTCTTAACTGCCTAGCCATCTCTCTAGCCCACAACTACTTATTCTTGGTGTGGTGGTCTAAGAATGATCCCCATATAATCTTATGCTTAGTCACCAGGGAATGGCACTATTTGAGAGAGATTAAGCCTGGCTTTGAAGTAGGTGTGGCCTTGTTGGAGAAAGTGTGTCCCTGGAGGCAGGCTCTTTTTACTTATTTATTTATTAGGGGCAGTGCTGCAGGACTGTGATGCTGCTCTACAGTTTCAAATGTCTATGTCAGACCCAGTATGTCTCTTGTCTCTGCTTATGGATCAGGATGAAGCACTCAGCTATTGCTCCAGTGCCACATATGCCAGCATATTCCAAGCTCTGAAAACTGCAAGCAAGCCCCCAATTAAATGCTTTCTTTTCTAAGAATTGCCTTGGTCATGGAGCTTCTTACGAAGACACTTGGTACACGTGATTTTTAGAGAGCAGCTCAATTTCCAACACTTTCAATTTGCATCAGATTCAATAAACATATAAACTAAAGAAAATATGGTAAAAATACTCTACTACCAAATAAGGATTTATTGTATCTTGTTTTTAAAAATGTGGTAGCTAGGTGTGGTGGCACAAGCCTTTAATCCCACCCAGCACTTGGGAGGCAGAGACAGGCAGAGCTCTGAGTTCAAGGCCAACCTGGTCTACAAAGCAAGTTCCAGGGCATACACCCAAAGCTATACAGAAAGAAACCCAGCCTCGAAAAACTACACACATAGGATATTCTAAAATTTTAATGTATTGGCTCAAAGTCCATCACTGGTGACTATATTAGTAAAATAGAGGATATTCTAAAATTTTTATGTATTGGCTCAAAATCCATCACTGGTGACTATTATATTAGTAAAATGATATTCTGTAGCTTTATTTTTCATTTTCTGACCCCACCCACCATACACTGTAGCTATGACAAATGGGATAAATAGACTAAAGGAGTAAGAATACTGAATTTACAGTAGCCATCATTAGTAGTGAGGAAAAAAAAAATAAGGCTACATTATTTTAACAGACCACGGTGGTGTTATTTTTGCTTGCATGAGTATAGAGGTAATTCTGACCACAGGTATACAATACTGAACTTTAATAATGGAGTTATCACACCCTACTTAATGTTGAATAAAAAGCACCTTTCTTTCCAAAAGCTCTACCTGTCCAACAAACGCAGAGAAAGCTTTGGTACTGTCACGGCCAGCTGCTGCTGAATGGTATAGATTCACCCATTCCCTCAGAAGATACTCTGCCTTCTCCCTCAGGCCTGGAGGGTCATCATATTCTGAGGCTTGAGAGATCCCAGAATGCATCATAAAGTTAGGGCCTCCGTGAGCACGATCAATCATTGCTTCATAGTTGGATCGCACTACTTCCATCAGCTGGGGCAATCTAGTATGATAAATTCACAGTGAAAATCAGTTAACCCATTTTTTATTTTATAGATACACAACTGGACCATTTATCAGAACTTGGGAAAATCAAGTAGGTGAGGTTGGCTGGTCAATGAGCCCTAAAATCCGCAGTGCTGAATTACCAGTCTTGTGTCACACAAATTCCTGTGTACATGAATGCATGTGCACATGCTTGTGGAGGCCAGAGGACAACCTTGGGTATTATTTCTACAGAATTTGTCCATGTTGTCTGGTGACAAAGTTTCTCACTAGAACCTGGAGCTTCCTAAATCACCTGTCCCTACTCCAGCACTGGTATTCCAAGTGTGTGTGCATCAATACACTTGGTTTTAAGGGTGGGAGCATCCAAAGACTGGACTTAGATCTTCCTACAAGCATTTCACTAAACAGAGCCAGTGCTCAAACCAGGTTTCTGGTGCCAACTCATCAGTCATTGTATGCACAGAAGGCAGTTGACTTAGAGCATTCACACTTTCAGGATATCATTAGGCTTAACTAAAATTATGTTTTAGGTGAAATAGTCACAAAATAATGTTAGTGTGTACGTTAATTTCTAAAGCGCTTAGAGACTGCTGAATGCACAAGGAAAGCAAAGCATTCCATCCTTACCCTTCTGGAGCATTGCCTCTGGAATGAGCATTAATCCTCATGAGGGTTTCAATGGTATGGAACAGATCTGCCTCAGTAATATGGGCAACACTCCTTTCATCCACCAGCAGAATTTTTACCAGTTGCATAGCAAATGCCACGGCCATGTAGTTTAAGCCATTCTCCATTGACTGGCAACACAGCAAAAATGTGAGAGAGATAATTAAAATAATAGCACTCCCTAAATCCTTAGTTCGCTCAAGTTAAATTTCTTCCATACCTGAGCTAGATGAAGATCATACTGCTGCATGTTAACCAAATGATTTCGAATTAACAACTCCACAGCCTCCACATTATATTTATATTCATCTCGACATTCAATTAGGCACCTAGAAAAAGACAGTCTGTTAGCCATATTAACCACATTGGCAATGTGTTCTACACAAAGGTATCTAAAGAGACAAAAAAAAAAAAAAAAAACACCACAAAGCAGACAAACAAAAACCACCAACAAACAACACAAAACAGTATCAAGCTTTAACACAATAAGCAGGCTAGGGATAATGAAGCATAGTCTAGGCTTAGCATATACAAGGTTCTCAGCAAACTGCCCAGCCAGCAGAAAGATCATTTGAAATGTTAACAGTCCAGGCTTTGCTTTTACATTGGGAAGTAGGAGAAATTTCATTCAAGACACTAAAATATTTCCACGAATGCTACTGTGAAATCTTGAAAACAAATGAACTAAAATGTATTCCTGAAAAGCATGTACTGGAACCACCCAACAATTCTTACCCCTTAAAAATCAAAAATTCAAAGCCCCATTTATTGTGTAAGCAAAAGAAAGACATCTGGAAATAAATAGGCTATGTATATCAAAAGCTAGCCTACGGCGCTTTAGAGATTCAGTGGTTTAGAATACTTTTTGTTCTTGCAAAAGCCCCAGGTTTAATTTTCAGCATCCACCTGGTGGCTCAGAATCATTCTTCACACCAATTTCAGGGACTTCAGTTGTCCTCTTCTGTCCCCTGCAGGCACCCAGCACAGAGAGTAGACATACAAGCATGCAATACATAATGTATGCAAGGAAAATATTCATGTACATAAAATAAAATTTAAAACCTAAAATAATGATAAAACTAATCCAGTAATGACTAGTTTTCTAAGGTTACCCACCTTGTGATCTGTTTGTTGCACCATGGAGATCCATATGCCCTGCCATCCTGCAAAGCTTTTAGTACCAAGAGGTGACATTCCCTGTATCGCAGCAGCAGGTCAGCATCAGCACCACTTGTGGCATCTAATAAACCCTCTACAGCCTATGGACAAAAGAAAGTATTCAAAACTATGGAAAATACAGGACTCAGACCAAGTATGCAAGCTGGAAATCAAACATACATAATTTCTGAAGCTTAAAACTCTTATCTTCACTCTCAACTTTCGTCTATTTTAAACTTAATCATTATTATTTGCCGTCTTCAGTCTCTACGCAGTCAAAAGTCAAGGGCCAGCCAAGCGGTGGGTAGATTTCAGTGAGTCTGAGGACAACCTTCTCTACAAAGTGAGTTCCAGGACAGCCAGGACTACACAGAGAAACCCTATATGAGGGGGGGTGGGGGGGACCCTGGAGTGGGCGTCAAGAGCTTCCCAATTTAACCTGCCCATTCCTCAGACACTTGTATCAATTTACTTACTAATAGTAGTCATTCACCATATTTCCAAAATATTATCATACAGAAAAGATGTCCCATCTAGCTACTTCTAACTGCCATAACTACATTCTACAGCAAGAAGATAGGATGGGGAAAGTGTCAACAAAACTTGGTTTGTATTAATTTTTATTTTATTTTTTTTAAAAATGTTCTTGTTCCATCTTCTTAAGATTTTTTTTTTAAATTTATTATGTATCCAATATAGTATGCTGCCTCCATGTATGACTGCATGCCAGTAGAGGGCACCAGATATCATTGTAGATGGTTGTTAGTCACCATGTGGTTGCTGGGAATTGAACTCAGGACCTCTGGAAGAACAGTCAGTGTCCCCAACCTCTGAGCCATCTCTCCAGCCCCTGTATTAATTTTTAAAACCCAATTCTAATTATATAGATTTAGATACAGGTCAGAGTCTATAAACCTAGTTCCTTCTATAAGCAATAGTTTAAAACCAACCTTCTGAAGTAATCCAAGAGCAGCTATCGCATCTCGAGAATTCCGAGACAACACTACAACCTCCAAAAGACTTCGTAGAGCTTGGGCTTGAGGATTCATGGCCAGAGTTGGTGGAATGGCATGTAGATGCTGCTCCAGTTCTGTAATACACTTATCATAAATCTGAGCTACATCATCTGTTGCCCAAGCTTGCTGTTTTAGAAAAAGAAATAACCAAAGAAAAAAAGATTAAGGTTGTTCACTGGCATAATGTACTAATGAAATAGAAGTCTGTCCTCGGCATATTTCTCCAGCTTATTTTTTTATTCAAATTATAAATTCTGTTCTATAGCCCCCAACATAATAAATGATCACAGAGTATAGTATCAACAATGCAAAAGACTGAGCACAGCACATGTGTCATCCAGGAAGCCTTCTGCAACTCAGAAGTCTTACAAGTTATAGAGCATGATTGGACAGAGTAAACGTACAGCATCACTTCTGTGCTTTCCTTTATTTCACCTTTCACAACAGTGTTTCTCTCTGTAGCCCTGGCACTCCTGAACTAGTTCTGTAGACCAGACTGGCCTCTAGCTTAAGAGATTCGCTTAAGAAAGGTACACTAAGAAAGAAAGGCACAAGAAAGGTCACTATGTTCAAAATACATGCATGTATGAATAATGAATAAATCTTAAAACTGTTTCAAAGACAGAGCCTTCACAAAATACATACTCAGTAAAGGCACTTTATATCATTCTTTCTAAAAAAGAAAACTACCAAAAGCAAAGAGGGCAACAGGTCACAACTTCTCAAGCATGGAAATGTTTTTCTTATATTCTCAACTTCAGGTAAATCTCTTGCACAATTTTAGAAACTCTACCTTCAAGTAAAAGTAGGTATAAATTAAAGAAACAAACACATACTCTGAGCCGGTGGCGCATGCCTTTAATCCCAGCACTCAGGGAGGCAGAGGCTGGAAGATCTCTGTGAGTTGGAGGCCAGGACAGGCCCCAAAACTACTGAGAAACCCTGTATCATAAAACAACAAAACAAAACAAAAAAAGAGCTACTCTGAGCTAAATAGTACAGTTAAGCTAATGCCAGAACATCATACAATGCCTACATACCATGCTGATTTAACAAACATCACCTATAACTCAAAATGGCTTCCATTCCCCTATACCCAATAACAAGCTCCCAAGCAGAAAGTGATGCATTATTAAATTATGTTTCGTGACACAAACATTTAATTTAATCCAAGTGAGGTATTTACCTTCATTGGCTGAGCTAAAAATCCTGTAGGCTGACTTAAGTCATTTGTAGGTAAGAAGCCAGGCACATTTCGTGCAAACTCTTCATATACGGCTAGCTGCTTTGGGTCCACACCGCCAACCTTAAAAGAAGAAAGCCCTTTTTTGGTAAAATTTCCTTCACAATCAAAAGAAACTTTTTTTTTATTTAAATTTTGAGGTGGAGAGGTTGAGAAAGGGTCTCTCTATGTAGTACCAGAACTCACTAGGTAAACTAGGCTGGTCTCAAACTAATAGATACTCCTTCTTCTGCTGGGATTAAAGGCATGAGCCACCATGCCCAGCTGAAATTTACTTTCGGAAAATAC
Source organism: Microtus oregoni (assembly GCF_018167655.1). NCBI lineage: Eukaryota > Metazoa > Chordata > Mammalia > Rodentia > Cricetidae > Microtus > Microtus oregoni. The sequence continues at coordinate 55,932,102 of NW_024543063.1, read as the reverse complement.
AAAGTTTGTATTAGGATTCTGATAGAATCCTTTAATATAACGTATGGCAGCATGCACACCCATAGACTACACAGAAGATGTTTTCTCATTTTCCTGGTAGAGTCACTGTTATTAAGAACTTTTTCACTAGAACCTCAAGTGTTGGTACAGCTATAATCCCAGCACTCAAGAAGCAGAGACAGATGATTAAAAGTTTGAGACAGTCTGGATGATATATGAAAGCCCTTCCTCACAATAATCACTAAGAAATGGACTGTGTCTTGCATTCTCCCTTGATGTTGTTTCTATTAGGCCCTCACCATCAAGTTGGGATCAAAGTGGAGTTACCAATGAAAGTATACCAGAAAATGTGAAAAAGCAAGTTGGTAAACAAGAGCTAACAAGTAACTTTTTATACCAACACTGAGCAACTCTGGGGACGGGAAGAATTTCCATACCTGCTCCAGGACATTTTAAAATGAAATGATACTAGAGATGCTTTCTTCAGAAGCAGTATTTAGACACAATCCCTAGTCCTGACAAGGTATTCATGCAATAGTAACACATAGAAAGCAAAGGTGAAGCAAGGAGAAAAGAGCCTTAATTCTCACTTTCAGCCTGATTTGCTCTGGCATCCTTTCCGCTTGATATGTTAATACAACAGGATCACAGTATCTGCGTCCTTCTTGCCGAGCATGTTTTCTCAGCTCAAATTCCTACAAATAAAAAAAGTCACTGAGGTTCTTGTTATAAGATACTTCCTCAAATTCAAAGAAACCACAACTTTAAAGATGAATGCTAAACACTTACAGTTGCCAATCTCTTGTCCATCTCAGGGCCTGCTTTCTCCACTGCAGTTTTCTGAATAAAACAGCAAGCTAATTCACAATTGTCCTGAGCTAACTGAGCAGCAGCCTGGTCCATCATTTCCCTTTGTTGTGGGGATGCAGTCTATTGAGAACACAAAAGAAGTTATCTTACAATATACAATTAAGAGATGCAGTACAGTCAACAGGTCAGTCCAAGTATATATACTTATATACCAGTCACTACTCACAAGTATTCGCAATTCATTCACCTCTGAGATGAAAATACTTTTAAACATTTTATCAATTGTGGTAAACATAGTGAACAATGGTTAACAGTAAAGAAACAATTACTTCTAAATGTGATACCTAAGACTCAAGAGTGACCTGAAGACACAGTGTGTGGTGACTACACTTAACAAAGTAATTTTAAATCACTTTATAATGCTCTAATCCAACTACCAGAATTAAATTCACCCATAACAGAATTTAGATTGTTTACTGTTTGTTAAAAAATGTTCAGCTCAAACATAGTGGTAATGCCTTTGATCCCCCCCCCCCCGAGGAGGCAAAGCAGGTGGACCTCTATAAATTCGAGGCCAGCCTGATCTCTATACATAAGCTTCAGGACCACCAAGGTTGTATATGATCATGACCCTGTTCAAACAAAGAATCTTTAGGAAAATTGAGTATCTGCTAAACACCACTGAGCACACAACTATGTACAAAAAAGTAAATGTGATCCTTTGCCTTAACACAACTTAAGAATCTAAAGACATCAGTGCTAAAGTGTGCCTTCACACAAAAGGGTTATGGATTCCAACAAGGAAAAAATTTATATTAAAAAAAGAGAGGGGGGGTTATTTTAGGATAAAGTAGTAGCAGTGGGTGTACACAGGCAAAAACTCTGGTAAACAAGTAATGAATTTTATAGTACATTAAATGATCCACTTACACGAAGGGCTGAGGCAAAACTGTTTTTTAGGTTGGTAGATATGCTCATCAGTAAAGGCTCCCTGCAAGTAATCATAGCCATTCCAGCTGTCAAGTTCCGCATCATGTGATGAGCCGCTATTCGCATTCTGGATTCCTCAGAATCCAGGGCGAAATCCTTTCTGACTATCTGTTCACAAGTAGTCATGGCAATCTTAATTGACCGATCTACCACAGGATGAACTAGCTCCTGGACAGCCCGTTCAATTGCTTGCCGCACACACTGCTTCAACTGTGGATGAGCCTGAAACAAAGGTATCTGGAGAGAGAAGAAGAAAGGCACAAATCATGTCATCAGAAATAAGACAGCCAGATAGTGACTCTGGTATTCTCTCAATACTATAGAAACTACAGCATTCACTTAAAACTAGCAAAACCTCAGGTAACAGAAGCTGGGGAAAATAATAAATTGGTATAACCTGTAATTCATGCTTTTTAAAAATTCCCTTCAATTTTAACAGGAAAGCTGATCATTAAACACCTACTGCTTATAGACACATGAATTTCTAACTTAAAATTATGTCTAAACTAATTGTTAAAAAGGCAATTCCTTTTCAGTTCACGGTGGTGCACATCTTTAATCCCCACATTCAGTAGGCATAGGCAGGAGAATCTCTGAAGCCAGTCTGGTCTACAAACCGAATTCCAGGACAACTACGACAATTTTAGAGAGAAACCCTGTCTCCAAAAACAACCAAACAAGAAAAAGCAAATTCTCAGGAGCCAGAGAAGATGGCTCACTGATCAAGAGCACTTCCTTTTCTTGCAGAGGCCCCAGGATTTGGTTCCCAGAACTTATATGGTAGCTTCATTGCTGTGAATGGTCTCTAATTCCAGTTCCAGGGGATCTGGTGTCCCCTTCTTGCCTCCTCAGGCATACATGTAACTTACATACAATACATGCAAGCAAAACACTGATACACACAAAATAAAAATAAATGTTGAAGCCTTTGGCTTAGAAATTCTATATACAAACTGCAGTCGGCCAAAAGAAATGGCTTAATACCAGACCAAAGTGACATGATAATGAAAGCAAATAATAAAGAAATAAAGAATACTAAAGCATAAATTAAGAATCCTTTGACCAGGCTGGAGAGATGGCTCCGAGGTTAAGAACACTGGCTGTTCTTCCAGAGGTCCTGAGTTCAATTCCCAGCAACCACATGATGGCTCATAACCATCTGTAATGAGGTTCCGGTGCCCTCTTCTGGCATAGAGGAGTACATGCAGGAGGAACATTGTATACATAAGTAAATCTTTAAAAAAAAAAAAAAAAGAATCCTTTGACCTATGTGTAGATTATCCAAAATTTGATTTTATTGCTAGTATATTAAATCACTGTGGGGTAGGATAAGAGTAACAAATAGGAATGTCAATCAAAGACAATTTTTACATGCAAAGGGATATTCCTTGTTATATGCATTATAGAGCATGCACACATACACAGTGTTTCTTTGTGTGGCCCTGGCTGTCCTGAAACGTGCTCTATAAACGAGGCTGGCAGATTTGCCTGCCTCTGTGTCTGGAGTGCTGGAATTAAAGACATTTGAAGGAAACAAAACAAAAAAACAAACAAAAAAAACCACAACCAGCTGGTGAAGAGCAAAGGCCCAGTGGTTAAGCACGTGCTGTTCTTATGGAGGACCAGGAATTGATTACAGAACCAATATAGTAGCTCATATCTGTAACTCCAGTTTCAGATCTGATGCACACATACACATAAAACACTCACACATATAATAAATCAATATTTTAAACAAAGAAAGAAAGGAAGGAGAGATCAGTTTTTACTTACTGTAGGGTTTAGAGTAATGTGTGGGGCCAAGCCTGCCAGAGAATAGACATTGATGTCGTGGTAGCTATACTGTGGCTGTGGTGGAACTGTGGCTGTACAGGTAGTACTGGTAGCTGGTGTTGTAGAAGTTGCTAGATGTAAAGAGATAAGAAATGCACATTTGTTGGCCACACACAAAAATTAACTGGACATTATATGGACCTTGTATACTTCAACTAAGTTAAGACTCTTGAGAAGGGGGCACTTAAGGTCACATCTCACCCATTCTGAAAAATAAATTCTGTTACATGAACTATGAGCCAAGTATATAAATGTCCACCAGTGGCAATATTTCATAGCACAGAAACTTTTTTTATCCCACCCTCCTCCCCCTTTGTTTGAGACAGCGTTTCTCTGTGTAACAGCTCTAGCTGTCCTGGAACTCAGAGGGCTCCATCTGCCTCTGCCTCCCAAGTGGTGGGATTAAATGTGTTTTAAGGGTAAATCTACAAGATCCATGGGTACCTGTCTTCAACCTAGCCTTTACCAAGCTCACTTGGAATTTATCAAATGCCAGGAGTTAGGGGTGGGGGCGCGGAATGCTACAGGGTGGTGGCTGGCATATTTTACCAATACCTCACTGTTAAATATAACTACATGCAACACAAACATGTTTACTTGACTGGGTCCCAGGCTGGGTGGGAACTAAGTATGTAGCTTAGGTTGGTATCAAACTTACAACCCTCCTGGCTTTAGCTCCTCAAGGGCTAAGATTATAGTCCTGCATCTCTAAACCCAGTCCTGATCGTCTTGATAAAGGTAAAATAATGTTCTCCTAGCAGGTGTATATGATCTGACAAATCTTAGCCTTTAAGGAACAATACAGGCTATTGTGTTATTCAAGTATTTTTGATACTTAAAACAATGTAGGAGATAAACTAGTCTGGTTATGATACAAGAACAATTAATTGACTCATTTGCTTAAGAATATCTTAAGAGATGAGAGAAATCTGATTAGCTGTTACTCTCACTTGATTATTAGAAGACTCACCAAAAGGCAAACAAGATTTTATACAAGGTGGGATAGTTAATGGCTTGCTTATGTAGAGATGTACCGTTTGAGAAGATAATGGTGGACAAAAGGCTAGACTTCTGTACTTACTTGTCGTTGTGATGGCAGGAAGCTCTTCCGGCTGTTTGACATCTTTCTTTGGAGCAGAGAGTTGTTCATCTAAGTTCTTCAGGCGGTCTTTATCTTTCAGTAGGTTTCCAGGTTTGAGCTCATTGATGTCTAATGCAAGGTTCTTACAGAGCACCTCAATCTCAAACTTCAAGTTTAACTGCATAATTCCAGTATTTGATTAGAATTTTGAAGAGAAAATCTAAGTATTATTCATAAAAAATACCACCTTCAATCCTATGGTACAATGCCCACTGCCCCCTTCAACGTCTGTCTTTACTGCAAAGTTTAATCATCTTAAGATAGAGAATTCTCCAAGATGAGGCAATTTTACCTTTAAGTCATGCTCTTGGTGTAGCTCAGCCAATACATTCATAATTGCCATTGTCCAGGGGTTTGGTGGTCTAAAAACCTAAAGAAAAGCTACAGTATTAAGCTAGCTCTAAATCAAACCATTATTTAGTACTATTTCAACATTTTCATGACCATGACAAAGTATTCCAAAAAAACACCAAAGGTAATACATTCTGTCTTAGAATTTCACCTAACTATAAATACCTAAGATCAGCTAAGGCAGACTTATGTGCAAAAGAACAAACCTACAATCTCTTAGGAATTGTGTTAACAATCTCTCAGAATTCAGCATTTACTCACCAGACTACGAATGCTGGACTCTAGAACTTTGGCAACAAAGGGCACTACATAAAGCAGCTCTTGTTGTCCTTTAACATAAGCCTCTAGCAGCAAAGATTTCACATCCAAGTCCTACAATTTTAAAACAAAACAAAACTTCTGAGAATTTGAGAATCTGCTCCAGAAGCCCTCGGGGAAAATAATAAAATAAAAACCAAAAACAAACAAAATAAAAACAAAACAAAAAAAAAGGTATCTCACTAAGCTCATCTCTCAAAATATAATCAATACATTACCATTGCCTGAGAAAAAGAAGGGGGTGCAAGCACACCTCACTGGCTTTACCATATCCTAAACTAGCCCAAGAGACCATGGACATAGATAGAATTAAGAATTCTAACATGGTCAAAGTCTTAAAAAAAAAAGAAAAGAAAAAGCCCAAGGATAATTAACTTTTACACATGTATATCTATCTTAAAACTCACCGTGTGCAAAATGGGTTTATTTTTAGCTAATGTGATCATTCCTAGCCAATGCCCCAAGTTCTTCAGCAAAGAACGATCAGAGAAATTGGCCGCAGCTTTATCAGAGGTCAGCAGCACCTATAATAGTATAGGATTTATAAATATAAGAATAAGCTTTATGAAAGAAATTCTCCATTTTGTATCTAAGAATTCTATTATCTTTTCTAAGATATTTTTGAGAAAATACCCAAAGTAGATCTATTCCATATATCATATTGGTATTATCTTACTATGTTTATTACCAAACCTTTGAAAATGTTTTAAGGAGCTCAATAGGTGGAATACTAATCTACCTTGTGCAAGACACATTTGAGTTGGAATCCTGTCAACAGAGTAAGTAAACAAATAAATGGTTATTATTGAAATTTGTCTCAGAGTTTATGAGAACTTCCAAGATAACAGTAATCCTTACTATAAGATAGTAAAAACTGAACACAATGTTCCTTAACTCCATATAGCACCAGCAAAATGGCACAAGTCAGCTGTGCAACAAGGAGCCAGGAATTCTTTTCGCACTACAGCGTAACCAAGAATGGGGAAAATTCCCATCCATAGGTTTAAATATAGTGCTACTTCCTAAGCCAGACCCAAGTTACTCAGCAGTGGATGATCTCAGCTCTATCTTCTTTACACTGTTCCTTGAAAATGCTTAGTATTCAAACATAAATGATGGAAGATATTAGCAAATCACTTACAGAAAACCAAGAACAAAAAATCAAATATATAAAAGAAACTATTCAGGACTTGAAAACTGAGATAGAAACAATAAAGAAAACACAAGCCGAAGGAATTATAGAAACAGTAATCATGAGAAAAAAGATTAGGAACCACAAATGCAAGCATGAACAACAGAATACAAGAAATGGGAGAGAGAATCTCAAGCGTTGAAAATACAATAGAGGAAATAGACTCATCAGTTAAAAAAGAAACAGTTGAATTTTATACAACAAGTATAGTAAGAGCTTGACCTTATGCTGCCAAAGCTATTTCACAAATAGGTCTGGGATCTAGATAGCCAACAATTGGCCAGCAGAATGGCTTTCTTAAAGACTATTTCTAGTTCTTAAAAACCAATATGGAGAACTCAGAACATGTTATACCCCATCTCCAAAGAAACGAGGGAGAGTGGCTGTGCACAACCACGTCACCGAGATGGTACGCTACAAATATACTGAATAGTTATATTTAACAGAAAGTAAAATACTGAAGCCATACGTGAAAAGAAAACAAATTCTAAGAGGTGATCACACTTAAGCAATATACAAGGTTAAAAGATTAAATTTTTTTTTAGTATTTATTTATTATTCATACAGTGTTCTGTCTGTGTGATGCCTGCAGGCCAGCAGAGGGCACCAGACCTCATTACAGATGGTTGTGAGCCACCATGTGGTTGCTGGGAATTGAACTCAGGACCTTTGGAAGAGAAGTCAGTGCTCTTAACCTCTGAGCCATCTCTCCAGCCCCCAAAAGATTAAATTTTTGGACCAGCTAGATGACGCAAGTTAAAGTGTTAGCCACCAAATCAGATATTCTGGTATTTGATAGTCTATGTTTGAGCCCCAAGACCCACATTATAGAGAACCACCTCCTGAAAGCTGTCCTCTGTGCACACTTGTGCATAAGTGCATGAACACATGTGCAAATGTAATTTTAAAGAAGTTTATAGAACCCAGTAGTTAAACATCATAAAGTCTATAGCACACTCCATGGGTGTCTAACATATTTATTTATTTATATTTATTTATTTATTTATTTGGATTATTGAGACAGGGTTTCTCTGAAGTTTTTGGTGCCTGTCCTGGAACTAGCTCTTGTAGACCAGGCTGGCCTCGAACTCACAGAGATCCTCCTGCCTCTGCCTCTGCTGGGATTAAAGGCGTGTACCACCACCGCTCGGCACTCTAACATATTTAAAAAAGACAAATAGAACAAATTATCCAAGTTCTACCTGCTAAAATCAACTTAAAACAAATTAAAGGATATATAAAAACTCTTACTTTAATGTTTCTGTAGGTTTCATTCAGAACCATCTTGTTAAATTCTGGATTCTTCAATGTGTCAAGAAAGTTGGAATACAGGCTATGAAAGTTTGGCTCAATACTGACTCTTTTCATAACTAGATATTGGGAAACCCAAGGCATAAACTCTTCCTTCACGGTTTCTTTAAGCTCTTCAACCTAGCCAATCAACATGAAACAGGCAATAAAGAATTAGTACAAACAGAAAAATAGATACAACGAAGCCTGGGTTCTATGAATCACACCGACACAGCATCCAGCTCCATATAAACTCTAGCGCAATACTTATCTACTAAACTCTTGTATGATACTTAATTACTAAGCTGGGTCTCTCCCCATTTATATTGACAAGTACACCTCAGATTCACAAGTGCAGGTACATATACTTTTTTTGAGGCATGGTCTACATAGCTTGAAACTCACAGAAATCCCCCTGCCTCTCTTTGACTATGTTCTACCTAAAACCTACTTTTTATGATAAACTTAAAGACTGCCATTTAAAATTTCTATCTTAATTTTTGCTCTCAGAAGGCAAGCAATGTTCTTTATGCTTTTCAGAGCTCTACCTCACAGTAGTAGTGGTCCAGTTAACACTTAAAATAGTTTCTGGAAAAAGATAAAACAAAACCTTCCATCAAGGTTGGGCATGGTGGTGCAGAGGAAGAAGACAGAATTTAGAGGTCATCATGGTTAACACAGTGAGCTCTAGCTGGCCAAGACCACTTAATAAAACATAGTCTCAAACAAAAACCTGCCATCAAAAATAAAATAAATAAATAATAATTTCCTTATCAGGAAAGCATGACATTACTGCAAAACAAAATATCTGAAACAGCGCCGGGCGGTGGTGGCGCACGCCTTTAATCCCTGCACTCGGGAGGCAGAGGCAGGCGGATCTCTGTGAGTTCGAGACCAGCCTGGTCTACAAGAGCTAGTTCCAGGACAGGCTCCAAAACCAGAGAAACCCTGTCTCGAAAAACCAAAATAAATAAATAAATAAATAAGAAATGGATATATTGTTTAATTCTTACAAAAATACCCGTTTCCCCCCTCTTTTTAAAAGACATGCACCACCACGCCCAGTTAAAATCATACCTTTTAAACTGAGTTTGTTCACTGTTTTTAGACAGGCTCTCTATCACTATAATAGAAAAACCTAATCTTAAACTCTTTGTGTTTACGTTATTGTCTCACTTCACTTCCTCAGTAGCTTGGACTGCAGACTCATACAATATACCTGACTTATTGAACTAAAAAGGGTGTTTGTTTGTTTGTTTTTAAAAATCCCACTTAGGCTTACCTTCTGGGTCATATTTGACTGTGAGAGGTTGTTGAAGATAAAAGCAATTTTTTCTTGAATATTTTCTGGGGGCTCTACAATCCTCTCGGTTTGATCTGTAGCCACAAGCAATGTATCTATATTTGTTGTATTTATAGAAGGCTAGAAGTAATAAAATACATTAGATTAATGTTTCATTGGAAAAAAAAAATCACAGAAAGTAGAAAGGCTGGCTAGATAGCTCAGAGGAGAAAAGCACTTGCCTCTAAGTCCAAAGACCTGACCTTAATGCCTGGGACCCACATGCCAGAGGGGAGAAATGACTCTAAGTCCTCTGACTTCCACATATACATCACAGCACCAAACACACAAAAAATAACAAACCATGTAAGTAATTAAACACTTTTTAAAAAAAAGATTATAGAGACTCTATTAGCATGAAAAACACATTGGTAAGATAGTTAAATCTATTATTAAAATATTATATAGTGGTCTTTGGGGAATGAATACAAGGAGAAATGCTGATCTTTATGCTTACATAATGTATAGAGCTGGAAAAGAAAAAGACCTACTTACTGGCACATCTTTCTTAAAGCTGACTCCCGTTGGCTTGGTGACTGTAACCGTTTTAGCAACAGTGGTTGTTGTTGAGGTGGTTACCATTGTGTTAACCTGACCCGCAAGAGGAGCTTTTGCTGGAACCTGGGCCTGAGCCTGGGCCTGAGCCAGTGCAATACTTCCAGGGGTCGTGATAGAGCCCTGCATCTTCACAGGAGGATCTCGAGACTGCTGTCCGTACTCGATATACTATGTGGGTACAGAGGGGAACATACAGAGGCTTACTTAATAGAAACGGGGAAGGGAGTTTTGTTTCATTCATCATTATCATCATTTTGGAGACAAGAGTTTCTCTGCATAACAGCCCAGGCTGTCGGGAAATCACTCTGTAGACGAGGTTAGTTAGCATCGAACTCAAGAGATCCACCTGCCCCCAAGTGCTAGGATTAAAGATGCATGCCACCTCCGCCCAGCTAAAATGAATAATTTGTTTTATATGTCCTCCACTTATGAAATAAGAATAATTTCAAAGTCTCTTGTAGTCTTTGTCCCTTAATCCTTGCCCTATACTGACAACAATAAACAAGCGGATACCGTGAACTCCTGTTAAGATAAAATATTAGTATGACAAAATGCTTTAAAGTAGACTAGCAAAACTACTTATAAAAGTAGTCTCAGGAGGCTGGAGAGATGTCTCAGTGGTTAAGAGTAATGGCTGTACTAGAGTACCCAGTAACCAGACATATATGCAGGCAGACAGCAATGCACACAAAAAATACTAGTAAAAATAAATGATTTAAAAAAGTAGTTTTCGATACCTGTAAATAAAATTCCTTAAAGCCTTAAAAATTCGAAATTTACATCAAGCTTCTTTTTTATTGAACACTGGCTTCAAACACACTACAGTGTGCTGTATGTCACCAAGGAACTGCATTTCACTTCCAAAAGCATATATAAATAAGAAAGAGGAGAAACGACACAAGTTGTCCTTTACCTCCATACAGGCCACGAAAAGTGCATGTCCTTATATACATACACACAATAATGTAGTAGCATTTCCCATAAATCTCCAAACAGATCTACTCAGCTAGCAAGAGTACAGATCAAGCACTCACCTCCTGCAAATGATGTGGGAACTGCATAAAGTGACTAATAGAAGCCAAGTGCTGACAATACTGAGGATAGTCTTTTAATCTGCCAAAAAAAAAAAAAAGTTCATTCAGCATTTCATGTAAGAACAGAAAAAAATGGGTTTTTATTTGTTTTTTTGTTTCCTAGATACTACTATGTGAAATCATTTCCCCCGCTGTTACTTTGACAAGACTGTCAGGAAGCCCAACAGGCAGTTAACAGTGCGGCACACAACCGTGGAACTTAACAGTAGGAGGAAAAGCTCAAAGCCTACCTAGTTGTGTCTCAATAAGGGAAATAACCAAACAAATAAAACCATTAATAACAAAGAGATGAACACCACAATAGGGGGAAGTGGAAGAAGGCAGTCATGACCATCATCACTCCAAATCAGAAAAAACACTGCCCAGGTATGGTCACACAGGCTGGTAATTCCAGTACTTGGGGCAGTGAGGTAAGAGAATTGTGATTTCCAGGCCAGAATAATATATATAAGACAGATCCAAACAAATTTTTTTAAAAGTGATGTAAAAAGTAACATAAGATAAATAAAGTCATTACCTCTATTTTTAAAAGATCATATTTTACTACCCCCCCCCAAACAATAGACTGGGGGCACAACTCAGTATACACTTAATGTAGAAGTGTGTACATGTGTGTATGTAATATAGACTAGTTATTGCTCCACAGTGAAGATACTACCCAGAACTAGGAAAGTTGAGAATGGAAGATTCAAGTTTCAGATAAGAGTTGGGGAAGAAGAAAGAAGTCAAGCTTATATACTCACCTATTTTTAAATCTATCTAGTGCAGCAATACCAAAATAATACATTTTTGATCCAAAAGGCTTCCGTAAGGCTTCAAGAACATATCGCAGGGCCAGACCCAATGCCATGTAAGTGACCAGTCCTTTTTCAATTATGCCACCAAACAGGCAGGCTGTTATATGTAATTCTTTATCAGGGTACTGGGGGAAAAACCGATATTCTTCAAACAAGTTCCTTAGCATACAGTTAAATACTTCTCGCTCCCTTTTTATAGTAGAGTCTTTAAATCTCTGTAGCATTTCTAGTACCTAGAAAAGCAAGATAAACACAACACAAACGTTACCAAGAGTCTTCCTATTGTATCTTAATGGCAGACTTGCTAAGAAAAGTATTTACCAATAAAAAACAGAGTTTAAGACAAACATTAAAATTTCGTAAGTTACACAGAAATACTACAACACTTTAAGTGAATTTCTAAAAACCTTGAAAGGGCACACTTACAGTTTATGAAAACACAAGTAATTACAAACCCCAGACACTCACCTCATCAACGGACATGGTTGGATGTGGTGGATGATTATATATTCGCTGGAAATAGCTGTTTGCTTCATCATCTATCTCTTTACTGAAGTGCTGATTGGCCTCTGGCCACACCTGAGATAAGTCGGCTGTTGGGCGGTAGGGAGGAGGGAAGGCTATCAGTATACATATGTAAGTCTTTCTTCAATTCCCCAAGAGAGCCAGAGACTGATATGGTCCTAACTTGGGGGAAGGAAGGGAGACTGAAGGAAGTTATTTACTGATTGATTTTACTAATAGACAAGAAAGACTTCTAAATAAATTACTCAGTTCTACTACAGTATTTTCTAAGTCATACTGCAGTAAAAAGTTCACCAGGCTACAACTCCTAACATATTTACCATTAACACAGCCCAGCACACTCATGGTGAGCAAATGTTCACTAATTTAATAAAAACAGGATTTAACATAGAGCATGACATATAAACACAAAGCATGCCACGAAACATTATCATTCAGACAAGCCGTTCACACTAACTCTCAAGTTGGTTTGTATTATTAGTATATTAATGTTATTTGAAGACAAAGTCTCAACTATGTGCCTCGGGCAGCCTTGGACCGTCATATGTATCTCTCTGGCTGGCCTTTTACTCAGACATCCAACTGCCCCTGCTGAAATTAACGGCCTGCACCACCAATACCTGGTCTGTTTTCTTTTTCTTTCTGAAAACTTACTTTGTGTGTATGGATGTTTTGCCTGCAAGTATGTATGTGCAACATGCACATACCTACCTGGTGCCCTTGGAGACTAGAAGACTGTCAGACGCCCTAGAACTAGAGTTATATACACTTGGAAGCTGCCACATGGGTGCTGGGAATTGAACCTAGGTCCTCTGAGAATACCCAGTGCTCTTAACCACTTTTTTTTTCTGAGAAAAAAACTAGAACTAATGTGTATACAGTAAACCAGGGTGCAGGAATTACATGTGTATACTACCATGCTAGCTCTGCCAATTCTTCTATTATAAATATTTAGTCTTCTATTATAAATATTTAGTTCCAGTAATAAGACAGACTTATGAGTCACTGAACTATGGTAATGGGTAATATTACTAAGGAAGTGGGCCTTAAAAATTGGTCTTAAATTTGATCATATGCATTACACAGTGATATTTATGAGGTAAATAAAATTAAATATACTAAGAAATTAATATATAATTTACTTCATAACTTTGAGTAACTGAAACAGAAATCTGAAATTTTCTTGGCTGTTCCTCTTATTCATTCTTCTCCTGACTTCTTTCCCCAACCTGAGAAAGGGTTTCTCTAAATAGCTCTGGGTGGTCTAGAATTCACTATGTAGACCAATGTGGCTCCAACTCAGCGATCCACCTTCCTTAAATGCTGGGAATTAAAAGCACGTGACACCCCCTCTTATTAACTATCATTTTGTTCTGGCAATCCAGAGTACAGAGCGATAGTTCTAGTTTATTTAATTCAAATTTGTATATTCCCACAGGTCTAAGAGTGACTCTATTATGAACATGAAAGTACATGTTTTTGTCTACATAATTCTAAGGACAACACACAGAAATGTTTTGCATGTATCAGTCACGCTCCACAATCACAGACAACACTACCACTTACAAGGTTTCATCTTACTCTGCTGGAATGTAGGCTGGTTGAGTCCAGAGGTGCCCAGTTTCCTCTGTACAAAAGGGTCGTTGTTCACTGCAGGAAGTCCAAGGGCCCCAGTTCCTATACCAGTCAGGCTTCCTGTGCCAAGACCACCTACTAGAGAGAAGGAAGGCAGCCAGAAGTTCAGTTAGTACTTTCTATTCTTTGCTTCAGAGAAAAATTAACTTATTGTGTGCATATGACATATATACAAATACAGGTGTGCCACAGCACAAGCGCAGAGGTGAGAGGGCAAACTATAGAATTGTTTCTCTCCTTCCACCTTTACATGGGATCAAAGGATCAAACTCAAATCTCCAGGCTCTCAGGGCCAAGAGCCTTGTCCACTGATCCATTTCACAGGCCACACCATTTACAATAATAATAAATATGTTAAGTTTAAAGTATACTCTCTCAAAGAATATATACTAACTCAAGACTACAGTGATTAAAGAATTTCACGGAACCATTTCACAGCTACCATGAGCTAGGATTCTCTACTTATTCCCCTGAACTCAAACATCAAAACTAAGCAAAGAACAACAACTAAAACCACAAAGTCTAACAGTTATAGCTTTGTTAGGACCAGTGGTTTTAGTTTAAGTAAATGAATCGTCAGCTCTAGAACCATACAGCAGCAGCAATTACATCACTTATCATGACACATTACTCCTTCAGTTTTGATGTCCTAACTTACAGCTTGCACGAGAAGTATATGTATAAGGAGAAAAATAAAAACTTTACTTCACTATAAAATTACAAATCAGTAATACTGAGAAGGAATTAAAAAGGTTTTAAAGATACACCAGTATTTTCTATGTAGATATAATACAAATCAGGCAGAACGAAAGTCTGAATTTGGTATGCACAGTCTTTTCTACCTCTGATTCTTAAGGCTGAATTCAAACCATTACATGTGACTGGTCCACTACTAAATCCCTAGCACCAATAAAATCACATTAAAATGTAACAAGTAACTAAGTGAGCACCATGGTACATACATATACTATCATTTGGTAACAAAAAAGTCTTCTCATACTAGCTCAACAGAATTTACTACCATAACATCCTAATCAAACAGTATGTTTCTTTCTTCCTTTCTCTTTCACATTTTTGCTTAAAGTACCCTTCTTTTCCCAGTCACTCCAAACCCTCTAGCATTCACTAACGAGGGCATAACTAAAACTGAACAAAGAATTCCACCATACCCAACTTTCCCTTACCTGGAAGTTGGGATGAAAGTCCTCCGATACCACTGAATGCAGTTGTTTGATTTGGGGTTGAAAGAGGTGGAAATGCTTTTGCTGGTGACTGAGGAGTACTGAACGCAGAACCCAAATTTGGAGGAAAACCTTGCATACTCTGTGTGTGAGGGGCAGCTGAACCACCTATACTAAGAGATGCCATTCCACCAAGAGGGTCAATCTAAAAAAAAACATAACCATTTATTACAAATGTTTTGAGGAAAGGCAGAAATGGCACAAATGTAGTTAATTCTTAGTAATACCTCTTTATACTCTTAAGCACGTTAACACCCACACAACTATAAAAGAACAGTATCAAGTCTGCTAGTCATTTTTCATACTATATAAGTATGGGTTTAAAGAGTTAAGCCCTGCCATAAAGTACCAGAGCCACAGGAGACTATAAAACTTACAAGACATCTGCTCTCCCTATTGTTTGACTAATTTACTTTTATTAATAGCGTAGGCCAGATATTACATTATTAAATCAAAACTAATTTCAACCTGTTGTTTCACTTACAACAAATAAAAGTATTAGAAATTATCTTTCAGTTTAAAAACATCAGAATTTATAATCTTTAAGATAAAAAACATCACCTCTGATTTTTAAAAGAAGCAACAAAACAAGATGTATGATTCAGAGATTGTTTTTAAAAACATCTAGTAACTATACTTCAAATATCTTAGTTGTGGCACCACTTCACACGTTCATGAGTATGGGAAATGACAAGCAAATCTCTCTCTAAAAGTAGACACTGAAGAGTCACTAAGTGCCTTTCCTTCCTCAAACCCAAATCTGTCACTCAGTGCATCTGAAACAGAAGTGGAATATGTTGCTCCCAAAGAGAATGGGGTGGACGATGTCAGGGAGTAACTTAAATGTACCTTGTTTTTAAAAGAGCAGTTCAGTTGAGAGCTGAAGAGCCCAGTTATAACAAGTCGTTATGCTCTAGTACTGTTCTTGGCCCGTGAAGCTACAAACAAGACACATCAGATTCAAAGGCAGTGCTTACTTTCTCAAGAGTGTAATTCTAATTTTAAAAAGAAACCCTCTTCATTTACCTAAATAAATGGTTTTATATCTTTCCTCTCAGTTATGTTCTATTTGATTATTAAAGTCTATTCTCAGTTATAATGCCTATGGAAGGATCGCCTTTAAAATACGCTACACATGCAGCTATCTGAAGTATAATAAACTCAAGTTGCTACTGAAGATGCAGAAATTTGTGGTCTATTCTCAATCTATGAACAAATAAAGACAAGAACTTTAACATTTAGTTACCTGAACAGGAGAAATGGCATCTAAGCTGCTAGCACTAGGAGGGCGACCTTTTGACATAACTCCAGGTGGTGGCTGTCTGGCCTTATTCATTACATTACTGCAATTGGCTACCATGGTGAGGATGGTCTCTGATAACTCCTGAGAAACACTCCTACAAGGAGAAGAAAAATGTAATAGATGCTTGCTGTTTCCCAGAATACCTAAAGATATCAATCTGATCATCAAATAAGATGTTCTGGAACAATGGCTACAATTGTACCTCACCCCTTGCATCTGCTACTTACCAACAGAATTTTCTGAACCTTGAGTTATCTTTAAAACTTTTGGTAAAAACTGTACTTGAACAAAGACATGTTTTACTAGAATTAGAGAATGGGAGCAGCACACAAAGTGGCACATGCCAATAATCTCAGCCATCAGGATGCTCAAACAGAAACACTGCTTAAATCTGGGAGTTTAGGACTAGCCCAGCTTGTTTCGTTAAAATGACAGCAGTAATAAACACCGGTGCTCAGAAAACTTAGGAAGCACTTATCAATTCAATGAACTCAACAGTTCTAGACAAATACAGCAACAACTACAAAAAAACAACCAACATAAAATTTCTCAGTTAAATACTAGTGAACTAACTCAACAGCATACTGAATACATACATACATACACACATACACACACACAAAGAATTATCATGTGAGATTTAATAGTAAGATACAAGGTCTGACCTCCAAAATCTTACTAACATAAGCGCACATACCAAAAGAATTAAAAAAATTAAAAAAAGAAAAATCACATGGTAATCTTAGCAAATAGCACAAATTACTTTGACAAAACCCTTTCAGAATAACCACCCCACTCAAAACAGAACTGGAAGCTGGGCTAACAACTGTAATCCCCAGACTCAGGAGGCTGAGGCAAAGAAGGTTACTTTAGTGGTTAAAGGCCAACCTTGTGAATGAGTTCAAGACCAGTCTGTACAACATAGTGAGACTTATCTCAAATGACAAGAGAAGAAAAAGAAAAGAGACCCCCCCCCCCCCAAAAAAGCGAGGGAATTCAACCTGAAAAAGGAAACCTATGAAAACCCACAGGTGTCAGCATGGTAAAGCACTTAACACTTTGCCCAAAATCAGAACAAGGCAATGCTCCATTACCATTACATAAGACAAGAGTAGGAAGTAAAAAATATCCAGATTAGAAAATCAGAAAGTCAAGTCAGCTAGTGGTGGCAGGAGACAGAGACAGACGGATATTCTGTAAGTTCGAAGCCAGCATGGTCTGTATAGTGAGCTCTAGAACAGCAGAGCTACATAAAGAAACCCTATCTCAAAAAGTAAAATAAAAAATTAAAAAAAAAAAAATCAGAAAGTTGGGAATATTTGTACTTATAGATAACACATTCTTTCATAAAATACCCAGCAATAAATTTAACATGGGGGCTAAGTGAGATGGCACCTGCTGCCAAGTCAAGCTCGATGGCTTAGTTTGATCCACGGAACCTACATGGTGGAAGGAAAAGACTGACTGCATAAACTGTCCCCTGACCTTCACCCCTTTGCACACAAGTGCACTTACACAAATGAGATGTACACGCACAAGACAAACTTTTAATAAAATTGTTTTAATTAGCCAAAAAGACAAGTTTTGTGTACTGAAAATACTATAGAACAAAATAGTCAAAGAACCAAAAATCATAGACATCCCAGTTCATAGAAGTCTGAATTTTATTAGGATGGCAATTTACCTATGAAACTACTTTCTACAAAATCTTATATCATTTGTTTTAAGAGGCCTACAAGGCCTGATTATAAGCTGAAGATGAAACACACTCACTGTGAACCCAGAGCTCCCTTGCAATCTGCAATACACAGAAATTCAACAAAATTCAAAAAGAAAATTGGAAGGATCTTAATTACTCAATTTCAACATTTACTAAAAGGATGGTTTAAGACAGTATGGCATAGCAATAAGGAGTCATATAGGTATTTCAAGACAGAATTAAGAATCCATCAAAAAAAAACCAACTTTTTTGAGAAGACAAGCTAAGAAATTATATTTTCGTTCAGCAGTGTTGCTAAGACATACTGTTAATTCTGTAGCAACTTGGGACTAAAAACCAACAGATTTCCTTTTTCTTTTATTCCTGACTGTTGAAATTATGGGCATGTACCACCCCAAGCCTGGCATAATAGTCATTTCCAACTATATTCTTACCCTGCACAAGCCTGTAGACAAGCCAACATTGTTGCTAGAGTTTCAGCAGGAAGTTGAGCACTTTTCGGTTGATCTTTCTCTGGGGCAAGTCCTCCCAAAATAGAAGGGCACCTTCTCTTTAAAAACGTCATGCATGCCTGAATAAAAGGCTCCTAAAAAAAAAAAAGAAGAAAACGCTTCAGTGTATTTTACATTTAGCTTAAATACTTTCAAACTGAAGAACTAAACAATGTAACTAAGATCTACAATAAATGACAGTAAAATAAGATTTTAGATGTATCTTAAAAGGGGCCTTCTTGGGATAGGGATGTGGCTCAGAGGTAAAGCAATGGCCTAGCATGCACCAGGTCCTGTGTTAAACATCTTTTCATTTTTTTTTTTTTGAAAAAACTATTTCTTTAGACATTTTAGCCAGGAAATTTTTAAAGAATGAGCAATTCCTGCTTACTGCTTACCCCATGTTCTCTTATTTTATCTGTTAGCCACTTGTCAAGTTTGAGGTATTCACGACGTGAAGCAAGTGCAGCAAGGTCAATAACAAAGGCAAATGGAGTGCCATTTAGCAGCATTGACAAGGCCTAAAGCAGAACATTTACATAGTCAAGTAATAACCATTTCTTTGTACTATTTTCTACTTCCTGTTTTTAATACACAAACCTACTAAAAAAAAAACATCTATTTCCTTCATCGGTTTTTTTTTTTTTTTGGGAAGGATGTACTCTATTTAGAATAAAGGCCCCTTTTTAAAGGTCAACTCATGACCACTACTTGGTTCTTTTTCAATTAACAATATCAAAAGCAAAGTAAGAGGGTAAATAATGACCCTTTCCCATTTTTTATCATCTACATGCAAGTTTAACATAACCTAAACACCAATTAGAACACTTTTTATAACACATGATAAAAGATGACTAGCAGAAGATTCTAACAAATTTGTTAGAATTGAAACAATTCTGCTTTCTACAAAATTTTAACTCACCGATTACTCATGACTGAAGCTCAATTATCACTTGCTTTAAAACAGTCTTGCAAGGCTGGTTACACAGCTTTATGGTACTTTGCCTACCTTTCTAATCCCTGATAAGTCAATTCTGAACACCACGAAGGCAATCAATCAAACAAACCAGCCTTTATCTGAGTCACACCAACCAAAAATAAACACTGTGCTTATCTAAAACTATTCTTTTCGTTACCTTTCAATGTACAAAGTAAAATTCTAAATCTTAATTCAAATAAGCTAGTTACATGTACAATATTCCTAACACATGTACATTATATTAAAGCATATTAATCATTAGTAAACAATTGCTGTTGTATTCCTCTGAAGTCACCTTCAAGTCCTGGGCCACGTCAAGTATTCGAGACAATTTGGCCTGATCATATTGTTCCCCTCTCATGTACCATTCTGCCATTGCATGCATTATAAGTTGGCGAATTGATGGAGACTGTCCCTAAAAAAAAAAAAAAGAGGGTAAAGTTAAATGGCAACCCTACCAGTCATTTGATAAGGATTATTACAATGTCTAGCTAATTTTCCATGTTCTACTTTAAAAATATCACTACAGAGGTTCAGCTTAGGCTTAAGCACTATGTATGTAATTACAGTAACATTCTTTACACTTTCCCAAACCTGGTCAATTACTCCAAAAATTCTGTTTTTCTTTTTTTTTTTCTTTTTTTTTGGTTTTTCGAGACAGGGTTTCTCTGTGGTTTTGGAGCCTGTCCTGGAACTAGCTCTTGTAGACCAGGCTGGTCTCGAACTCACAGAGATCCGCCTGCCTCTGCCTCCCGAGTGCTGGGGAGTGCTGGGATTAAAGGCGTGCGCCACCACCGCCCGGCTCAAAAATTCTGTTTTTCTATGAGCATGTAAGTCTGCTTATTCATTTTCAAGTATGAATTATAAGACCCAATAAGCCAAGTGCACTGGAGTGTGCCTATAATCTTAGCATGCAGTATATGAAGTCAAGAGTTCATGATTACTCTGAGCTTAGTGTATTTGAGGCATCAAGAGACCCTGCATCAAAAAACTAAACACAAAACAAAATGTTAAGGCAGGCTCGCTTGGCATAATAGCACATGCATAAAATCCTAGCACTGAAGAGTCCCAAGCCAGGCAGAGAAGCGTGCGTGTGTATGTGTATCTGTCTCTGTGTGTGTGTGTGTGTGTGTGTGTGTGTGTGTGTAAGGAGGGCATAAGGAGATATTTACTTGGCAAGTATAGTCTATAAATTTTGGGGTTAAGGGATAGAGAAATAGGTAAAAGTGCTTGTTTTGTAAGCATGAGCATGTAAGTTCAGATCCCAGGACTTGCATGTCTATAACCCTGCAATGTAAAGTGGAAACAGGAAGCTTGCTAGCTACCAGCAGAGCTCTAGGTTGAAGGGAGAGAAAAATGAAGTAGGATAGGAGTCTAACTCTCTGAATGCATGTACTGACAAAAACACACACCTACCACAACCACACCAAAAGCAGAGAGATAAAAATAATACCACTAAAGCTATCTTTGGGGTGAAGAATATAGCTAATCTGCTAAAGTGCTTCCATAGCACAATCAAAGTCCTGGGTTTAATTTCTACCACCACAGAAGGCAGGGATCCTAAATTGAAAATTATCATCTTGTTACATAGTGATTTCCAGTTGAACTGCCTGTGACACATTTAAGTCTTAACTCAAACAAAAAAAAAAAAAACCTTAAAAAACAAAGACTCATTTGTGACTTTTCTAATTTATTGTTGACAGCAACATCAGGAGCTTTTGTTTTCATAGTAAGTATGTAAGCTCTTTGTCAAGGCTGAAATGTGTCACAGCAAGTAGTAAGTTTTATTGATGCTGAATTTGAAAATCTAATATCCTTGATCTCTGGTACTTTTATAAAACTGACAATAGGATCCTAAAAGATAAAACCTGCTTGATGACAATAAATCTTTCTAACGGAACACAGAGATGTTAGTCTCATGTGATCTTTAGATTTATTAATGTATGAATTTTGCCTGCATGTCTGGTGGCATCAGGTCAGAGAAAGGCTTCTGGCTTCCCTAGAACTGGAGTCATGGTCACAAATGGTTGTGAGCAGCCATGTGGATGCTGGGACCTGCCTCTGCAAGAGCAGCACTCTTTATCTGCTAAATCATCACTCCAGACTTGAAACACCGAGGTTTTAAAGGGTGTCAAAAAATGCAATGGAGACCTGATATACAAATTAGTTGTCTTACCTGCCCATGCCATGCATAGTGCAAAATAATGGCAGAGTTAGGATGGTTTCCAAGGAAAATTGGCATCAAAGTAGAGATGAGTTCATGGCGTAAGGTGTGCCAGGAGGTGTTGATTTGTAGTAAGGCCAATACCAGCATGTCTGGACAGTGTTTGATAGGGAAGCTGAAGAGTTGTTTCACTTGCTCATACTGCCCAACCTCTGCAAGTCTCAGCAGAGACTCAATCAAATCCAAGCTTTTCCTAACGAAAATGAAGGAAGAAAGATGCTCAGCGATCAATGAAAATATTTTTTTTTTAAAAAAATGCTTTTTTTTCTTGGGCGCTAGGCACTGAAATCATGTCCTTATATGCACTTTACCACTGAGTCATATCTCTAGCCTTCAAATTAACTCCAAATTAGATATCAGCTATAGAATAAAACTACATAAATCACAGTCCTTCCATACCTTGGTATTAGAGAATATTCTTAAGAGACTGCTATAGATTTTAAAAACTGTTCACATGCTGCTGGGGTTATAGAGAAGCAAGAAAGCACTTACAGAATGCTTTAAAGCCCTTTATTTCATGAACATTGTGTGTGCTGGAGGGAAGGGAACCTGCGGCTATGCCTACAGATTAATTAAAAAAGAAATGCAAATCAACAATTCATGATTGATTTGCATAATAATAGAACCTCATTACCAAGATTTTTATGACTGGGGTAAAGAGGCAAATGTGATTTTTTTAAATAATTTACTTAACTTTATTTTAGTGCATTGGTATGAAGGTATCATATCCCCTGGAACTAGAGTTACAGACAGTTGTGAGCTGCCATGTAGGGGCTGGGAATTGAACCCAGGTTCTCTGGAAGAACAGTTAGTGCTCTTAATCCATTGAGCCATCTCTCCAGCCCCCAAATGTAATTTTATAATAGTTAAAGTACATAAAACTAAGTAGAATACAGTTGACTTTAATCTTATCTAAAAATCTAACTCTACATTTAGTCCTTGAAGAAAAGGCTAAGACCATACATAACATGGAATGGCCTAAAATGAGATATACAGACTGTGGCTGGCATTCTGTCCCCAAAATGCTAAAAAGACACTTTTTGGGCCAATTAGACCTAAATATAGGAAATTTATCAGACCTCACAAAAACAAAAAAAAAATTTAACTAGGGACAATGTAATAAAGAAGAATTTTTATTCACCAACATTCTCTTTTAAAAACCTTTATTAAATCACCTCATTAAAAATAAAATTTCCAGGCTGGAGAGATGGCTCAAAGGTTTAAGAGGACTAGCTGCTCTTTCAGGTCAATCCCCAATACCCACATGGTGGGTGACTCACAACTATCTATAGTGAGATTGAGGCCCTCCTATGGAATGCAGGCAGAACACATAATAAAAATAAAATTCGCTTTAAGTATATTAACAGTATTATATTACTTGTTCAATAAGAGCTTTGTATTTCTAGAGTGCAGGAGCATTTACCATGTGGCAATTTCTCGATTGTCATCCTCTGGTGGCGCTTTCAAAATGTCAGTAGCAACAGTATGACAGGGGTAGTCGGCAAAGCAGAAGACCTCTGGGTTTATGAGGGAATGCTGGATGAAGGAGAGCTGCAACAAAACGACAAAGACCTTATTTTCATAAAAAATTAGGAATGCTGCAAAAATATGAGCCACTTACACAAGGCTAATCTCAAGGTTGTTAGATAAGTTAAAAAAAAAAAAACACCAAAGAAAAATTTGCCCTTCAGAAACAAGATAATTCAGAAGATGGAAAGTGATTGAGTATGATAAACATACTCAAACTGGAAGAGCTTGACTGCTGCACCTCAAAAAACTCTGATCAGTTATAAAACTGTGAAAATAGAAATATAACCTGATGGCAAACAATTTCCTTAGCTAACCAAAATAAATTAACTAGACTATTACAACCAATGGATAAAGTGGCCTGATAAAAGAAGTAATTATTATTTCTTCACTACCTAATCATCAATCTTACCTGGCCTTCTGCATGTTTCCAAGGCCTATATATGAAATCCACTGGAAACACTTCCATGCCCAGGCCCCTCTGAATACCATAAACCACGTTATGAAGCCCTTTGCTGTCACGAATTTGAAATCCAGGATGGTCCAGTTCATAAGTTACTTCCTTGAAATTCAAACTCGGGTTCTAAAAAGATGAAAACATTTCAAAATTAAAGAAACAAGTATGGGCAAAGACAAAATAATCCGAAAATCTAGGTATTCTATTTAACATATCCACGAAAACCAAAGATTTTTAGCAGCTTCAACGAGGTTTTTTCATTTTGTTTTAATTTTTTCCAGGCTGGCCTTGAACTAAAGAGAAATCATCCTGAAGTGTTGGAACTAAAGGTGTATACAACCACAACCCTTTCCTTATAAGGTTTGGATGCATAGACATGAAAAAAACCTAGGTAATAACAGTATAACATTAATGATGCATTATCTGCATCTAAATTAAAATATAATGAAAAAGAAGTAAACACCACAGACACATTTCTTGTAAGGCTGCCAATTTCTCAAGGATAGCCTTCCTAAAGGTATATACTACTGCATTATGCATGTATTTGAAATTCAGTGTTATTTCAAGTCTACATGAATAAAAATAAACAAGATATTAAGAATGACCTGGGTAGCTGGGCATTGGTGGCACACGCTTTTAATTCTAGCACTCGGGAGGCAGAGACTTTATCTCTGTGAGTTCCAGGCCAGCCTGGTATACAGAGCGAGTTCCAGAACAGGCTCCAAAGCTACAAAGAAACCCTGTCTTGAAAAACAAAAAGAAAAAAAAAAAAAAAAAAAAGAGCTGGGTAAGCCGGGCGGTGGTGGCGCACGCCTTTAATCCCAGTACTGGGGAGGCAGAGGCAGGCGGATCTCTGTGAGTTCGAGACCAGCCTGGTCTACAGAGCTAGTTCCAGGACAGGCTCCAAAGCCACAGAGAAACCCTGTCTCGAAAAAACAAAAAACAAAACAAAACAACAAAAAAAAAGAGCTGGGTATAGCAGCACATGTTTACAATTTCAGTCTTCAGTAGACTGACCCAAGAAGAACAGGAGTTTCTATTCACCCTGTGCTACACAGTGAGACCAGACCCTGTCTCAAAAAAAATACCCCTTAATAAAGTCAACGCTATAATGTATTGAAATATATTTATTTGTGGAGCTGGAGGTTCAATCTAGGGCCTCCTTTATGTTAGGCATGTATTCTATCACTGAATTATTTTACCAATCCTATTAAAGTTTTAAAATTTTTATTTTCTGTGTATTTTGTTTGACTGTATGTGTATGTACTTTGTTTATGTACATATGTATGTCCAGTTCCCGTCGAGGTCAGAAGAGGGCATCAGATACTCTTGAACTGGAATTACAGACAGTTGGGAGCCATCATGTGAATGCTGAAAACTAAATGCAGGTCCTCCAAAAGAACAGCAAGTGCTCTTAACCTCTAAGCCATCTCTCTCGCTCTCTTTTAAAATAAAACAGCCTCCATATATGCCCTTTATAATGTGGGATTTCCCCTCTGTATTCTGTGAATATGTTTTATTACCACTAGTTAATAAAGACGCTCCTCTGGCTTATCGCAGGGCAGAATGGAGTCAGGCAATAAATCCAAGCAGAATAGAGGAGGAAAGAAGGCAGAGGCCATGTAGCTGCCAAAGGAGGCAGAGGCCATGTAGCCAAGCCACTCAATAAGCAAGAGGTAACAAACCACGAACCTCATGATAAAATATAAAATAATACAAATGGGTTCATTTAAGATGTAAGAGTTAGTTAGTAAGTCTGAGCTAAAAAAGCCAAACAGTGTTGTAATTAATATAGTTTCTGAGTGATTGATTATTCATGTCTGGGTAGCCAGGAAATAAGAGTCCTCTCCATTTACATCTTTAAGAAGTCTTAACAAGGGCTGGAGAGATGGCTCAGAGGTTAAGAGCACCTGAGTTCAATTCCCAGTAACCACATGGTGGCTCATAACCATCTGTAATGAGATCTGGTGCCCTCTTCTGGTCTGCAGCATATATGTATGGAAAATGCTATATATATAATTAATAAATAAATCTTTTTTTTTTTTTTTTAAAGAAGTCTTAACAAGCCAGGTAAGCCAGGTGTGCTGGTGTTCATTGGTATAATCCCAACACTCTGGAGGCAAAAGCAAGCCGTCACTCTAAGTTCTTTATAGGATTATAGGACCAACCTGGTCTTTATTAGGAAGTTCCAGGCTAGCCAGCACTACACATGGAAAAACCCTGTCTTTTCTTTAAAAAGGAAACAACAAAAACAAAACTGTAATAATAAATAATACACTTATAACCTGGACCTTTGCAGTTAAATTCCCAGTCCCTTGAGCTCCACTGTTTTTTGCCTTTTCTTTGCAGTGCTAATGATCCAACCAGGCGCCTTGCTTCTCTTATACAAGTGCTCTATCACTAACCTATACCACAGGGATACTTTTTTTTTCACACTGCAATTTAACTATGTTTAGGTAAACAAATACAGCTCATTGTATCGCAGCTATCACACTCAGGACAGTAACATACTACACATTAGTTGAGGTAAGAGGACAAGTGTTCAGTAGTGGACTACTCCTAGATTAGTGTTAGTATATACTATTCTGATTGCACATTGACAAATTACCTAATAAAAGAGTTCTCAGAATATTCCTTGTTAAGCATCATAGCTGTACTGCTAAGAAATGTAACAAAGGCTCAGATAGGAGGAATTCAAATTTCAGGCCATCATGGGCAAAATAAAAGTTTTAAAAATAAAAAGAAGCAACAACAAAATACTGTATAAGACACTATCTCAAAAACAAAGAAAGTGGCCGGGCGATGGTGGCGCACGCCTTTAATCCCAGCACTCGGGAGGCAGAGGCAGGCGGATCTCTGTGAGTTCGAGACCAGCCTGGTATACAGAGCTAGTTCCAGGACAGGCTCCAAAGCCACAAAGAAACCCTGTCTCGAAAAACAAAACAAAACAAAAAAACCAAAGAAAGTAAGAAACAAGTAATAAAACCCAACAAGGAAGTAGAACAGTGGTTCTCAACCAATGAGTTGTGAGTCCTTGGGGAAAGGGGATCAAGCCTCCCTTTCACAGGGGTCACCTAAGACCATTGGTAAACAGGTATTTGCATTATGGTACAGCAACAAAATACAGTTATGAAGTAACACTGAAGACAGTTTCACAGTTGGAAGTCACCACAACATGAGGAACTGTATTAAAGGACAGAATCATTAGGAAGGTTGAAAAATCACTGGACTAAGATATCTCAGTGCAAATTAAAATTCTAAGTATGGGATGCTTCTGTACACTGTAAATATGTATTGTTCCCATTGGGTAATAATAAAAGCTGTTTGACCAATAGTTAGGTAGGACAGGGTTAGGCAAAACAATCAAAGGACTCAGAGAAGTGGTGAAGTCTAGAGAGACTCACGTAGCTGCACAAGAAACAAGCCAGCAGACCAGTAAAAGCCAGTCAAGTGACAATACACAGATTAATTTAAATGTAAGAGCTAGTTAGTAATAAGCTTGAACTATAAACCAAACAGTCTGTAATTAATTAAGTTTCTGTGTGACTATTTGGGACTGTCCAGTGGGGTCACAAAAATTCTTCTTCCACTTACAAATTATGCCTAGAACTCATGCTTAAAAAAGAACAAAGCTGGGCATGACTTTAAACCCAGCACTTCAGAGGCAGGTGGACCCTGTCTGGAACAACACAAAGCATAACACATCTGTAATCTCAGTGCTGAGGAAACAGTCCCTACAGTACAATGACCTGGTAACCTAGCCAACTTGATGAACTCCAGGCACAACTAGGGACCATCTCAAAAAAATACGGGGAAAAGGCAAGGAAAATGGCTCAGGAGGTAAACCATTTGGGCCCTGAGTTTGAAGCCCCAGAATCAATGACGTTACTATGTAATCCCAGTGCTCCAGCAAGGAGAAGCATAGTTAAAAGAATTCCTAGAAATCTGAGCTAACCAGACTGGAATAGGCAATAGCAAAACACAAAAAAATTGAGAATCTCCTTTAGACAAGATGAAAAGCAACATAGAATAGCAGGTTGTCCTTTGACTTTCATGTACAAATCGCGCACACACACACACACACAAAGGTGAAGAGTGATTTAGGAAGACAAACCCTGGCTACCAAACAGACACCCACATACCTATCAACATGCAAAACCCAAGTCATTGGCTTTGATCCCTGAAGCTATTAGAAAATAAAATTAAAAAAAAAAAACATTAATTCTGTTAATAATTTCTCTACAACTAGGTCTTGGTAGCAAGTTGTAAACATGAAAATTAAAAATGAGAACTAGGATAAACACCTCGAAGACTGTTAAGAGTTATGAGCTGGGTATAACAGCATGGGCAGAATGTCTAACATGTATTGAGGTCTTAGACTCAATTTCAAGGACCCACCGAAAAGTCTATTCATATCTTGCCAGGGTTGGTGGTCCCACCACTCAGGAGGTAGAGGATTTGAGTTCAATGCCGTCCCGTGCTACACAGCACCAAAATAGAGGATTTTGGTTTGTTTTTTCTTGCTGTGCTGAGACTGAACAGAACATTCAACATGCTAAACAAGCACTCTACCATTGAGCCACATTTCCAATTTCATGTAAGAAACTATAAAAAATACTACTATCTGGTTCAGTTTTTTCAAGGTAGTCTTGACAAAATGACATGGCTGGCTTGCCTGAATTTGCAAAATAGATGAGGTAGGCTTCCACCTGTATAATAATATTCCTGCCTTTGTAGGCATGCATCACCACTCCAAGACTAAGTAGTTTTAAAGTTACTTTTATTTTATGTGCATTGCTGTTTTGCCTGTATGTGCGTTTGTGTGAGGGGGTCAGATACCATGGAACTGGAGTCAGAACCTGGATCCTCTGGAAGAGCAGGCAGTAAGCACAATTGCTGAGGCTTCTCTCCAGACCTGTAATTCTTATATTTTTTCTTTGACACTTTATCAAGATATTACATTTGAATTTACTATTCTCCGGGTGTATAAATTTCATAAATCCCTCTTAATAACCAACTTGGCCTTTATGTTTTACTTAAGTACTTCCATATTTCATCCAGGTGTTTTCCTTATATGGAGGGTCAATTTGTTTCTGAATAAACAGAAAATAAAGATCAATGTGTAATAAAGATATTTTAGCTGCACATACCAAAAATAAAAATATTCAGGCCTGCCTTCTCAACAACTCTTCAGTTATTACTTTGAAACTTGACCAAAGAATACACTTAACAATTAACCATTCTGCCAGGCAGCGGTGCGCAAGCCTTTAATCCCAGCATTTGGGAGGCAGAGGCAGGTGGATCTCTGTGAGTTTGAGGGCAGCGTAGTCTACAACTCAAGTTCCAGGACAGCCAGAGCTGTTACAGAGAAATCCTGTCTTGGAAAAAAAAATCAAAACCAAATTCACCATTTTAGCTCAGAACTGTAAAATAGGAACTACAAAGATGATTTATTTGTGCCAGTCTCAAGAACCCTGAGTTCAATATCTAGCCCCTCCAAATAAACTGGACATGGTAGCATGCATCAGTAAAAGCAGGATGGGTGGGGGGTGGGCACAACACAACAATAGAGGGTCTATAGATTCAGTGAGCTACTCTTTCAAAAGTAAGATGAAAGCTGACAGAGGAAGAAGGCATCCAAGGCCAACCTCTGGCCCCCACATACATGCATGTACACACAACGGGTAAGTGACAATTCCTAATGGAGGGGAGAGGCTTGAATTTCATTATGAACTGTTTAATGTATTGATTTATCATGAATGCTTCATTCTGTTTTGAACTAAAAAGTGGAGATATTCCAAAACATTGCTGGTCTTATTCAGTTGGCCACAAAACTTATAAAACAAACAGCAAAAATCTTGAGTATATAATGTTAATATGAATACAAAGCCTGGATCATATGTACTCACCAGTTCTTTAAGAACATCAATCAAAACCTCTACATTCCATGTGTGTGCCTGTGCGCCTTCACTTTTATCTTTTCCGTCACTCCAGATCCCACTGCCAGGAGCAGAGATGCTCTGTAAAAGTAAAAGTACAATTAAGCAAACCCAACTAACAGATGTTTTCATCTTATGTTGAGATCAGTCAATCATACTGTAATTCAATAAACAGAAAAGGACAGAAGTCTTTTGGTATACAGTTGAAGACAACAAACCTGTAATGGAATACCGTCTGTTAATCCTGAATGAGTTCGAGCCATCATTCCCAAAACCCTGGCAACCTGGGCAGCTGTGACCTCCCGAACACCAAACTGCATGATTATATTGCGACATTCTTCAATACTGAAACAAAAATAATACTTTAAAAAAATGCTTACTTCCACCTCATACACCAAAACTAAAAAGTACTACAAATAAATGAGCTGTGGTATGAAATACTTAAATATAGGGAAATTAATGTTTTGTGTTACTTTTATGCAACTAGAAACATAAAAATCACTAGGTTAAAAAAGTTATCCGTAGTAGGGCAGGAGTGGCACACGTCTTTAATCCCAGGACCCAGGAGGCAGAGGCAGGTGATCTGTGAATTCAAGGCTAGTCTAGTCTAGAATGAGTTCCAGGACTGCCAGCAATACACAGAGGAAACTGTCTTGAAAATTAAAAGAAAAATTTTAAAAATTAAAAAAAAAAAGGTGCTGGATTCCCTCTGTATGCTGTGAATATGTTTTATTACCATTGAATAATGAATGAAGCTGTTTTGGCCAATGGCTTAGCAGAACAAAGCCAGGTGGGAAATCCAAACCAAGATATAGAGAAAAAGTAGGCAGAGTCAAGGGGATGCCACGTAGCTATAGAAGGAAATACGTTAACCAGAACCTTTCCCAGTAAGCCACAGCATTGTGGCGATACACAGATTAATAAAAACGGGTTAATTCAAGATGTAAGAGCTAGCAAGAAATATGCCTGAGTCATTGAACCAGTTTTGTAATTAATATAATTTCTGTGAGATTATTCAGTTCTGGGTTGTCGGAAAACGAGCGAGCAGTTTCCGCTTACAATAGTACTTTCAATTCTTAGTATAAATCAACTTCATTTTTTAAATTATACTGTGTAAAATTATACGTGTGCATGCGTGTGTGTGTGTGTCATTTGTTCAGACATCAGAGGACAACTTGGATGGAATCTGTTCTCTCCTTCCATCAACTCCTTCCAGAGAATGAAATCAGGCCATCAAGCTCAGCAACACCAGCTGAGCTCTCTTACCAGTACCAAAAGCAAGCTAATCACACCCTCAAAGGTGAATCTGATTAATATTTAAACCTTGAAAATATATCCTACCCTCTTCACGTTGCTTCTAGAAGTTTAATTCAAAACAGCAAAGTGAGGGCATACGCTAAAATGTCACTGACTGAACTAAAAATCTGGTTCCTAGAGGAACTGGTAGGGATGATAAGTCACAAGCTCAAGCCCTAGAATATTTATAGCTGAAAACAACACACCTGACTAGTGTGTATAAGATTAAAATTAAGAAGCAACAATCCTGACGCACATGGCAACAATTTTGCGTACCTTTTTTGAATAATCATGCTTAAAAACAACTACAATTTTGTCATGTCTTCCTACCAACCTTGCACAAAAGCCATAGCCTACTTCTTGCATGAAATCAGCCAGAGAGCTCTCCATCATGGTTTTAGCTACCCCTCCAGAGTCAGGCAAGATCCTGTCCATTAGAATGTCCCGTTTTTCAGGGTATAAAAGTGGTGCAAGCACCACAGGACAACGTTCTTGGGGAAAATCTGAAAAAACAAATGGAGTAAGACTGTTATAAACAACTAAAAGACAACCTTGAGGCTAAAGGTGCAGCACATTAAGAGTTGCCTAGCTGCCGGGCGGTGGTGGCTCACGCCTTCAATCCCAGCACTCAGGAGGCAGAGGCAGGCGGATCGCTGTGAGTTCCAGACCAGCCTGGTCTACAAGAGCTAGTTCCAGGACAGGCTCCAAAACCACAGAGAAACCCTGTCTCGAAAAACCAAAAAAAAAAAAAAAAAAAGTTGCCTAGCAGCCACGCAACAGTGGTGCACACCTTTAATCCCAGCACTTGGGGGCAAAGGCAGGTGGACGTCTGTGAGTTCAAGGTTAGCCTGGTCTACAAGAGCTAGTTCGAGCCAGGCGGTGGTGGCGCAGGCCTTTAATCCCAGCACTCGGGAGGCAGAGGCAGGCGGATCTCTATGAGTTAGAGGCCAATCTGGTCTACAAAGGGAGTTACAGGACAGGCTCTAAAGCTACAGAGAAACCCTGTCTCGAAAGAACAAAACAAAACAAAACAAAACAAAAAAAAAAAAGAGCTAGTTCCAGGACAGCCAGGGCTGTTTCACAGAAAAAACCCTGTCTCGAAAAACAAAAGACAAAAAAGAAGAGTCTGTGTAGCATGCCTAAGGCCCTGGGCTCAATCAATGCCCAGCAACATATAAAGGTACATCTCTCCTGCTATAGATCTAAAATCCCTTCAAACCTAATTCTTCTGCAAACTCATATTTAAAATCAAGCAATTTTATGGCTGGGTGTGGTCATGCACATATTTAATCCCAGCACACAGAACGTAGGGGCAGACTGATCTTGTTAAGTGTGCTGGAAGACAGCCAGGACAACATAAAATGACTGGTATAAAAAAAATTAAATTTTCCCAAGCTATGATCTCAATACAATCCTAATTTTGAATTCTTTGGGATCACAAAACAACTGTTCATATGTATACTTTAACTTTTTATTTACAGATTCCATCACCTGTTTATCAATTCAGACTAAATACTACTAAACTTTCATAGCAAAATTCTCATATAAGGGGCAGAATTCATTACAGGGGAACAGAATGCACTAGAAACAGAAAGTTTCTTGTGACTGAAAGTTGATGCAGCTTAAATTAAACTACACAAACAACAGGAAGTAAAGAAGAGTCACATTTCTCTTTTATGAAGATAAGAGGATGGGGATTTATTTATTGATCTTGAAAGCAAATTACTAAGTAAATATAAGTATTACCAAAAATGGCCAACCTAGTTGGACATAGGGTCACATACCTCTAATAACAGCATTCAAGAGGCAGAGGCAGGCGGATCTCTGTGAGTTCAAGACCAGCCTGGTCTACAAGAGCTAGTTCCAGGACAGGCTCCAAAGCCACAGAGAAACCCTGTCTTAAAAAAAAAAAAAAAAGGCAGAGGCAGGCGGACCTCTTGAGTTCCAAGCCAGCCTGGCCTACAAAGTGAGTTCGAGGACAGCCAGGGCTACACAGAAAAGGCCTGTCTTCAAAAAAAAGAAAAAAAAAGGCCAACCTTTCAAATTAAAAATAGCTAGATACCATAGTTTCCTTCCCTAGAGTGGGAAAATGCTGCAGAGAAATAGGCCTCATCTTGCCTGTGACTGTACTTATATTTAAAATAAAAAAAAAAAAAAATCACACAGATGACATTAGGTTCACTTTATACTTATTCTTTCAAAAGTTCTATTACAATTTTTATACTTAAAAATGATGTTATAGTCGTTTGTTATAAAAGACTAAAAACAAAAACAGGAAATCATCATCTTCACTTATATTCCAACATGCTTTTTTATTACAGTTTGTGACCACCTGTGATAGGCTATGACTTACCTCTGCGCAGTGTCTTAAGAAAAGCGTCTATTTGTTCCTGTCCAACTCCAAAGGCTCCCTTCTGCCCAAAGAGGAGATGGGAGAGGAGGAGATGTAGGACCTCTATTGCTATATCTTGGAAGCCACCTTCTTGATTTCCACTGACGTCTGCGTCTATGTAAGAACGCAGAAGATCTGGAAGCTTCTGTTTTATAAACTGGGCAGCTAAAAGTCAAATAAGCCAAGTTACTATTATACCATAATAAAGATAGATAGATAGATAGGCAGGCAGACAGAGAGACAGACAAAGTGTTTGTGTGATCACCCTCTGTGTTCATCAGCACACATTTTTACCTCTCTCGTGCTCTCACACATCTCTGTCTGAGAGGATACTCAAACAATGGCTGATGAAAGGAAGAAAATGTTTACAAGATGAAGGTTCTGGTCAGGTGTGGTGGTGCACAGAACCTTTAATCCCAGCAGGCAAGTGGAGCTCTGTAAATTTGAGGCCAGCCTGGTCTATAGAGTGAGTTCTAGTATAGTCAGGGCTATTACACAGAGAAATCTTGTCTCAACCACTGCCCCCCCCCCCAAGATGAAAAGTTCTGAAATCAGTTTCACAATGATGTGAACGCAACTAACACCGCAGAATTCTGTTAAAAAGCCATGGCTGGTGCCGGGTGTGGTGGTGCATGCCTTCAAACCCAACATTCATGAGGCAAAGACAGGTGGATCTCTTGAGTTTTGAGATCGGCCTGATCTACCCAGGGAGTTACAGGACATCATAGCACATGGCTGCAATCTCAGCACTTAGGAAGTTGGTGAGTTTGAGGCCACTGTGTATACAAGCACAAGTTTGTCTTAAAGACAAGGGGAAAGATGGCTCAGTGGTTAAAAACACTGGATATTCTTTCAGAGAACCCAGGTTCAACTCCCATGACCTCCATGGGCACCAGATGTGCAGAAGCATTCATGTACACAAAACAAATAAAAATCTTTTTTTTTTCCCGAGACAGGGTTTCTCTATAGCTTTGGTGCCTGTCCTGGAACTAGCTCTTGTAGATCAGGCTGGCCTCGAACAAACAAATAAAAATCTTATAGTTGGGAAAAAACAAACAAACAAGAGCTGGAGAGAGAGCAGTTGAAAGCACTTGTTACTCCTGCAGAGGACCCAGGTTTAGTCCCCACCATGCATGTGGCATCTCACAACCAGTTCAAGAGAACCTGACACTTTTTTCTGGCCTCCTCAAGCACCAGATACACCCGATGTACTTACACACACACGCAAAACGCTCATACATGCATAAATATAAATTTAAAACAATAAAAAAAAATTACTTAACACTGGGGGAAAGCTCAGAAGTAGCAATATTGTCTACCATGTCCAAAACCTGGATTTGATCCCTAATATCACCCAAGTATGAATTTAAAAAAACAATCAAGAAAGAACCTTATACTTAGTATAAAATAACTTACCAAAACCCCTGAGATCTGAACTAGAAGAATTCAAAAGGGCAAGACCAAAAATTACCTGAAACAAGAAGGAGTTATATTAACAGGAGTCAAATGGTTTTTAACTTTCATTTCTGCCTACATCTCTTTCCTCAAAACACTTACCTCTTGTACTTTACTTAACTTGAGAACTTTACTCAGCTGGGCAAATAAATGGGGTGCAGGCTTTAGACTCTGAAACATAAAATTTTTTAAGATTTAACTTTTTAAAAAATGATGTAATTTAACCAAGTTTTAAAAGTATTCATCCAATCACAGCACAATACACACATGACATAATTCTGAGCTACTATAAACAACACTATATTCTAGAGCTGTAGCCCAACAAACTTAAACCTTTGAGTCATCTGGTTTAGTAAGATTCCATTTGCTACCAAGCAACTACCTAACTCAGTATATTGCACATTCAAACTGGTGTGGTGTTTCATGTCTACAACAGCCCAGCGCTAAGAGATTGAGACAGAAGAATGGCCAAAATTACACATACACAGAAACACCCTGCCTCAAAAATGAAGGGAGATAATATATTATCACAATCTTACTAGAGATAAAATTATACTAACCTTCTGGTAGTGCAATGGATTATCAATGGCATATGACAATGTCGAGATAAAATTTGGCTTTGTAATCAGCGAGGCACACTCCTGAATCAGAAACTGTGTCTTCAAAAAGACAAAAATAAAAACAAACTTCTATTAGCTTCTATTAGCATTAACCATCATCTCACATAAAGAAAGGAAAAGAGAACCTACGAACATTAGATGCTGAATAGTTTTTACTATCAAAATTAGCTATTTATTCCTGGGTGGTGGTGCACACCTTTGATCCCAGCATTCGAGAACAGAGGCAGCACAGAGGAAGGCAGATCTCTGAGAGTTCGAGGTCAGCCTGCTGTACAGAGTGAGTTTTTGGGTCACTCACAACTATTACACAAAAAAATCCGGCCTTGAAGAAAAAATAAAACAAAAGAAATCTTGTTTAAAAATCCGCTTAAGTCGGGGGGTGGTGGCACACGCCTTTAATCCCAGCACTTGGGAGGTAGAGACAGGGGAATCTGTGAGTTCGAGGCCAGCCTGGTCTACAAGAGCTAGTTCCAGGACAGGAACCAAAAAAGCTACGGAGAAACCCTGTCTCGAAATAAATAAATAAATAAATAAATAAATAAACAATCCGCTTAACTATAAAAAATGTACCAGCAACGAGTGTTAAACCAAAATGTACACATTAGAGTCCGTTAGTAAGTCACAAACACTACCAAAATTAACTCTGACAAGACTGAAAATCAAGCCAAAGACATCTCATTCAGAACATGAGATATTCTATCTGCCTTGTCAAGTAGGCCCTCCCCCATTCCTGCTTCCTTCATCAGGCAAATCCAGCAGCAGCTCCATAATCCTAAAGTAGACTGTCTTCAGTATGTAGCCAGGCAGAAAAGAGAAGTATAGGAAAGAATCCCCAATACCTTTTAGCTACCTTTTTAAGATTATGTTCTGGATGTTATCCTGTACAGTTTCCATAAATTATGCCCTACACTGCAAATTTACAAAGTGATTGGGGATAATAGACATAAACTCTTAAATCCCCAAATACCTGATGGAAATCTTTGCCACTGCTTTTACCATCGCCACTGAAATCCACATGTGAAAATAGACAGCGTAATAAATGCCTGTCTGCCTCAGGACCGTGCCGATTCACAATCTGAAACACAAAAATATAAGTTTGAAGGAAGATTTGGAAAAAAAATAAGGACTAGGGATATAGCTCAATGCTAGCACTTGTCTAGCACACATGAACACTTTGGATCTCATAAATACAGTTTTAGGAAAATAAGTCCCTGGGTAAAATTCACCTTATAGCAATAGTTACAGGAATTACTGTTGAGCATGGTGGCAAAGGCCTAATAAATCCTAACTCTTGGGATTCAAAGAATGGTAGGTCAGGATTACAAGGCCAGCCTCAAGCTACAGAAAAAGTTTAACCAGTTTGGGTGGTAGAAGACCCTGTTCTCAAAAACTAAAGCAAATTATTGGAGCCACTCAAGTAGAAGTACCTGTATGCAATGATTACTTTTAAATTTATTCGTTTTGAATTGGCTAAGAGAACACAAATCTACCAACAATTCACACACATAACTTGGCATGGTGGCACACATTCACACCAAAATTATGTAAAGTTTATTTACTAAATGACATCAATTTTGGGATTTTCTATTTAGCAGTTTTACAACTAACACTTCACAACTCAAATTTCCTTTAGCAACCAATTCTTGACAAACCTTACACTCACGGCCAGATCTAAATGAATCTGCAGACAGCTGGATTGCTACATCAAACTTCAGTGCTTTAAATGCTGACCTTGAACTTTCCAAGATTCTTGTTTCTTATAATTTCCAATGGTTGTACCTACTAGCTCTAACTGGAAGAA
The DNA here is from genome assembly GCF_018167655.1 of Microtus oregoni. Classification (NCBI taxonomy): domain Eukaryota; kingdom Metazoa; phylum Chordata; class Mammalia; order Rodentia; family Cricetidae; genus Microtus; species Microtus oregoni. Next base: position 55,894,781 of record NW_024543063.1, on the reverse strand, counting down.
TTTAGGCAAGCCTGTTCTAACTACCTTGTCTAAAAGAACGGCCTCCCTACCCCCATTACCTCTTATTTGTCTTTGCTTTTCTCCACAGCATTTACTCTTACTTAACAATTTCCTAAGTTGCAGGAGATCAGGAAATTTGTATAGCCTAGCTAAAGGAGCCTAGCAAACATTGTGGGTAAATAGTTACATTTGTTAAATGCTGGTATTAAGATTTCAAAAATCCCCCAGGAAGGTACTATTGGCAGTTGATGGCTAAGAGATGAATAGTTACTCTCCATTGGGGAATGACCACTCATGCCCTAGTGCAGTGGTTCTCAACTTTCCTAATGCTGTGGCCCTTTATTTCAGTTCATGTTGTGGTCAACCCCAACCATAAAATTATTTTCACTACTACTTCATAACTGGAATTTTGCTACTGTTAAGAATCATAATATAAATTTTTTGGAAATGAGGGCTACCAAAAGGGTCACAACACAAAAGCTGAGGACTATTGCCACACTAAATGGACTCTGAAAGTTATTAATAACAACTACTACAAACAAATCAAACGTTTATGATTCTGGGAGGAAGATGGGGTAGGGAGACTAAGGGCAGTTAGACAGAGGTAGTGGTGGGTGGAAATGATGAATATACATTATATAAATGAAATTAAAAGAATAAAAAAATACTATTTAAGTGCTGGAGAGACAGCTTAGCAGTTAAGAACACATACTGCTCTTTTAGAGGACCAAGTTCTCTTACCAACACCCACACCGAGTAAGCTCACACTGTATGTAACTCCAGCTTGAGGGATCTGACATTTTCATCTGGCCCCCATAGGTCCACACATACGCACAAGTAAATATAAATCTTTAAATATATGGTGTATATATTAAAGACATTAAAAATAAGTCAAACATAGTCGCATGTGTTTATAATTCCAGTAACTAGGAAGGCAAATGCAGAAAAGGTGAAAATTTAAGACCATTCGCAGGTACATAGCAAGCTCAAGGCCAATGAGGACTACGTAAGACTCTGCCTAAAACAATAAAAGAGCACACCAATTTATAAACCAATATCAAAGGGTCAGACATGAAAATACATGCAAGTATATACAGATTGAGCAGCTGTATTTCAGAAATGTTATGTATACACATATATAGACATATATGTATGTTTCAATTAATGCGAGAAAGAGAACTTGAATTTGAAAGAGCAAGGAAGGGTATTTTTGGGAGGGTTTGGAGGGGGAAATGTTAGGGGGAAATGATATAATTATATTATCTTAAAAAATAATAAAATTAATTTCAAAAAAAAGGCTTTTCAGCCAGTCAGTGGTGGTGCACGCCTTTAATCCTGGGAGAGATAGGCAGATCTCTGTGAGCTCAAGGCCAGCCTGGTCTACAAGAGCTAGTTCCAGGATGGGCTCCAAAGCTCCAGAAAAACCCTGTCTCAAAAAAAAAAAAAAAAAAAGAATACTCAAAAAGGCATTACAAATATCTAGGTGTGATGTACATGCTTGTAATGCCAGCACCGGGAAGCTGAAGTAGAAGGACTTCAAGTTCTGGGCATCATGGGCTACAAAATAAAACTCTGATTCAAAATAAGTGATCAATAAAATACATAACTACCTACTTTGGGTTAGGAATTTTATTTATCCATTGATTTCTGAACTAAATATTATAGTGAACTGCCTTAGATTATCTTCAAAAACTGACAAAATGCATTTGCTGGAAAAGGCAGGTACCAGGAGGTACTAAAACCATGTATCTATGCCACCATGCCTAACTCTTTACATGGATGCTGCGAGTCCTAACTCAGGTCTTTGTATGTTGTGCAATGAGCACATAACCCACCAGCACCTGCTCTAAGCATTTCATATTGCCACAGAAAGAGTAACAATAACTACAAGAAAATAAACATCTGGTAAGAACTGGATCGCAAACAGAAAGTACTTAGGAAGCAGAGGTGAGCAAATATCCATTGAGTTCCATATCAGCCAGGGTTAACGTAGTGAGACCCTGCCTCAAAACCCACATGCACAAGGCAGCTGAGAATATGGCTCAGTGGCAGCACACTTGTCTGGGAAGCACAAATTCCTAGATTCTATCCTACTAGCCCAAAATCTTCATCACCAATTTTCTAAATAAAGCAAACAGGAGAAATGTCAATGTTAAAAGACTATGATAAGTGCTATTTTAGCTTGGCAAGATGGCTCCACAGGAACGATGCTTACTACCAAGCTTGAAAACCCAAAAGCAATCTCTAGATCTACCTAATGCAAAGAGAAAAATCAACTCCTACATGCTGTCCTCTGACCATCATAATCACTCTGTGGCACATACAACCAGCCTCCACAAAAACAAAGTAAAAATGTCATAAATAAATGTAACTTAAATGTTTTTGAGACAAGTGTCTCATTATGTAATTCTGGCTGTCCTGGATCTCTACACCAGGATGGCCTTGAACTCAAAAAGATCTGCCTGCCTCTGCAGATGAACCACTACACCTGGCTGAATTTAAATTTCTTATTTTTGCACTTCTGAAACACAGAAGACAAGTATAGTAGCATTTCGATATTCCCAGCTATTTAGGATGCTAAAAAGGATCCCTTGAACCCTCAAAAAAAAAACCTATGACCTGGGTTTACTCCCTACCAAGATGGAAAGGGGAAAGACAGAGAAGGGAGAAAAGGAGGAAAAAGGAAGTAAGACAAATTTTTTTCCATGACAGTATCTGTATTCCAGTACTTGGGAGGCCAAAGCAGAAAAGTATGAGTTCCAGGTCAACCAAGATTATATGAGACCTTGTTTAAAAATAGAAGACCTAAATAAATAAATAAAAATAGAAGACAAAATTTATTATAAAATTTAAAAATAAGCTGGCTGTGGTGGTACACATCTTAAATCCCAGCACTCAGGAAGCAGAGGCAGGTGAATCCAAGGCCAGCCTGATCTAGAGTAAGTTGCAGGACAGACAGGGCTACTGAGAGAAACCCAGTATCAAAATAACAACAATAGACACAATATTAGTACCGAGGTTAAGTTTACATTACCACAAATAGATGAAATTATGTATGAAATCTGCTCTAAATAGGACACACAGGCTGTATGAAAATAGATTATGTCTTGAAATAAAGTTAGAGGATAGATAAGTGTAGGTTTATTGTATTATACTTTATCCTTCAAATCAGTTGACGTTGAAGAGTGCTGTTGAGTTCAAAATCATTTTGTCACAAAATATCTCTCACACCTAAATAAATGGACAGACAGGCGGATGGATGAATGAATGAATAATGCTAGTATTTTAAAAATGATCATAAATCAGCATTTTTAAAAGAGAACCCAAGCAGGCTGTCCTCAAACACACAGAGATCCACCTGCTTCTGTCTCCTGAGTTCTGGAGACACCAATGCCTAGCATTAACTCAGGTTTAATTGGGGCTGAACCAGTTCCTCAGCAAAACTGTAGATTCCCAGTCTCATCCCATCCTAACCTGCAGAGTTGACACATTAGTTTTATCCTACTTTCCAAATTCTCATACCTGCTTCCAGGGAATACAACCTCAACCTGTATCACAGGCCCAGTTTAAGAAGGTGAGAATAAGAGATCCATACACGGTTTGTAGAGTAGGCAGATGCATAACCAATGTGAGGCGCTACAGTGAGACTGTCTCAAGAAACGAAACAGCCGGGTGGTGGTAGTGCACGCCTTTAATCCCAGCACTCAGGAGGCAGAGACAGGCGAATCTTTTTGAGTTCGAGGCCAGCCTGGTCTACTAGAGCTAGTTCCAGGACAGGCTCCAAAGCTACAGAGAAACCCTATCTTGAAAAAACAAACCAAACTAAACCAAACAAAAACCAAGCAGGGCTTGGAGAGATGACTCAGCAACTGAAAGCACTGGATATTCTAGCAGAGGATCCAGGTTCAATTCCAGCACCCACAGCAGCTAACATCCATCTATAACTCAAGTTCCAAGATTTTCTATGACCTTTTTTAGCCTCCAAATGCCCCAGGAATGCACACAGTATGGAAATACAAGAGAGAAAAATTCTCACATACATAAAATTTTTTAAAAATTAAAATTGTGGGGCTGGAGAGATGGCTCAGAGGTTAAGAGCATTGCCTGCTCTTCCAAAGGTCCTGAGTTCAATTCCCAGCAACCACATGGTGACTCACAACCGTCTGTAATGAGGCCTGGTGCCCTCTTCTGGCCTTCAGGCAGAAAGAATACTGTATACATAATTAATTAATTAATTAATTAATAAAATTAAAAGTGTGCCAGATGTGGCGGTGCACACCTTTAATCCCAGCACACAGGAGGCAGAAACAGACAGATCTGTGTGAGCTAGAAGCCAGTCTGGTTTACAAAGCGAGTTCCAGGACAGCCAGGGCTGTTACACAGAAAAACCCTGTCTCGAAACAAAGAAAACTTTTTTAAAGAGGCAAGATGGTTCAGTGCACACCTTTAGTCCCAGTACGTAGGTACATATGAATTCAAGGCCAGCCTTCAGAGTGGGTTCCAGGACAGCCAGGACTATACAGAGAAACCCTACCTTGAAAAACAAACAAAAAAAGATGGCTCAGTGGGTAAGGATGGTCCCTTAACACCAGCTGGGGGGGGCGGGATGCTCTTTTCTGGCCTCCCAAGGCACTAGGTAAGCACAGCGCATACATATATGCTATAGGCAAAACAATCATAAATAAAATTTTGCTTGATGTGGTGGCACACACCTTAAATGCCAGCAGAGACACAGAGGCGGCAGTTCAAGGCCAGCCTGATCTGTGAAGGAGTTCAGGCCAGCCAGAGTTACATGGTGAAACCCTGTCCCAAAAAAGGAGAGAAAAAGGAGAAAAGAGAAAGGGTATCATATTTAAAAAGGCTAACATTCCTATATATGCAGATATACTGTCTTTTAAAAGATAGTTAAGAAAGAAAACGACTTAATACCCACTGCCCATGGGTAGAAATAAATAGGCAAGCTAACAAATCAGTTCGTGTATTACACATTTTTAAAGAATTAAGCAAACCTACAATTGTTGCACACATACCCCAAAATAAAAGACCAAAACTAAATACTGATGCGTAAATCCTTTCTTAGATTTGGCTAAGAAAATCAGGTACATATTTCACTTATGTTAGCTACCTATGAATCAACTATAATTTCTATTATAGAAAGGAGAATTAAATGTGGTTTAGTTTGGTTTGGTTTGAGACACACTCCACTTTACTGACTGAGGGAGGGCCTGTGGTTGAACACAGAGTTCATCACTTATGGCTAATCTGGCTAGTCTTCATTGCCCCGGGATTCTGTCCCTCCTTCCAGTGTGCTGAGATTATAAGTAGGCTGCCAAACTTTCTCAACTTTTATGTGGGCTTAGGGAATCCTACTGCCCATCCTCACATTCAATACACAGTAAGCACTTTTTTCTGCTAAGCCATTCATCTTAATGCTGAAGTGGAAAAAAAGGTAGAATTAGACCAAATCAAGTCAGATCATGTTTCTTTCATGCTAGTGTTGTTTGTTTTTGAGACAGGGTCTCTTTATGTATCTATAGCAGGTCAAGAACTTGGTAGGTAGAACAGATTGGCCTCAAGCACAGAGATCTATCCACCCCACCTGCTTCTCAAGTGCTGGGCTAACAGCTTGTCACTACCCCTGACTTCATGTTCATTTACAAGTAGAAAAACAAAGAATAAAGAAAATACTCATAGATTGGTATAAGGTCTATTACGTACTATAGTAAAGCAAAATAACACAAAGGAGCAAATTAACCTCTCACACAACATCGTCACATAGATTGCCAATAAACTGATTATTTGTTTTTGCTTCAATGGTATTTACATACTGAATAGAATACTTACATGCTGTATTTCCTGCTGGCTGGCTCGGTAGTTTTTCTTGGTTAAATTGTCCACCAGGTAGCTGATTTGAGACAAGGCCAGCGAGAGCGAGTCAAGATTCATTGCTGGTTGGGGCGGAAGCAGGCGGCCGAGCCCGGCGCAAAATCACCATTATTCCCCTTTAGTCACCTCAGAGGCAGGTTAATGCTTTCTTTGTAATTAGGCTATCTCTGTTATCTGTAAATGTCTTCAGTTCTTCTTTACTCTGTTCTGAAACATGGCACCTGTTTAAAAATAAAATTCCAGAATTCAGTTGGTGGGGAAGGCTAAGTAATTTTCATCTCACTCATTTAAATTACTCTTAAAGAACCTTTAAAAAATAATTCTGTCTCCTATCACTGTAGATTTTTTAAAAATGCCAAGCATTTAAATTAAAAACCTCTTCCAAGAGTTTAAATTTAATAACACAACCTGAAACTTTTGAGATATCCATTTTATCAATTTCAATTAATGTCAGAACCAACAGGAGCACACTTGGTTAAAATTTGGATTTGATCCTAGGCCTCACTGAGCCTTTTGGCTGAGATAAGGTGTAAATTAGGGTCCAAATAAACTCACCGCCACTTTCAACTCCCCTCTCCACAGTATCCCTGGTTCCTAAGTCTCCATTTATTCACTCTATTTCCACACTACTGCGTCAGAATAAGACAGTTTGGTGTTAAAGTTGTATTCAGAGTGTATATTGTAGGTATTTAAATGGTTAACTGAAAGTCAAGTAAGAACTCCAGAAGCCAAAGCTGAAAGTGATCATAAGAATAATTTAGACTGGAGAGATGGATGACTCAGTGGTTAAGAGCACTGACTGCTCTTTCAGAGGTCCCGAGTTCAATTCCCAGCAACCACATGGCGGCTCACAACAACCTGTAATGAGATCTGGTGCCGTCTTTTGGTCTGCAAGGGCACACATGCAGACAGAACACTGTTTATATAATAAATAAATCTTTAAAAAAAAATAATTTAGACCCTCAGGAGGCAGAAGGATCTCTGTGATTCAAGGCCAGCCTGGTCTATATACTGAGTTCCAGGACAGGCTATGCTACATAGTGAATCTCTGTCTCCAAAAAAATAAATAAAAATAATGGTTTAGAAAAGAAAACCCCAGCTGGGCGGTGGTGGCGCAGGCCTTTAATCCCAGCACTCAGAAGGCAGAGGCAGGCAGATCTCTGTGAGTTCGAGACCAGCCTGGTCTACAAGAGCTAGTTCCAGGATAGGCTCCAAAACCACAGAGAAACCCTGTCTCGAAAAACCAAAAAAAAAAAAAAAAAAAAAAGAAAAGAAAAAAAAAGAAAAGAAAACCCCAAACTGTAGTAAAGTTAAAATGGCAGGCTGTTCATTAGTTTATTCCCAACCATTCTAGTCAGCTAACAGAAACAAATACGAAAGTACACCCTTTTCTCCATTAGAAATTTAAAACTTTTATCATTTAAAGCGTAAATTAAGGTAATTTTGCTTTTTACAAGATTGATTTACACGCATGCCTGTGGAGGCCAGAAAAAGCCACTGGAACCCTTAAACTGGAATTATGGGCTGTTCAAAGTAGCCTCATTTGTAATTGGAGACAAAACCCAACTCTTCTATAAGAGCAACAAGTGCTTTTAACCATGGAGCCATCTTTCCAGACCCAACTTCATGAAGATTAAACCTTTATCTTTAAATTTCTTCATGGTAATCAAGTGTATATCACACCAATAATCTCGAGCCTTGATGAAGACTATATTCCTACTAAGTGTGGTACATATGCCTATAAATCCTAAAGCAGGAAAATCAGTTCAAGATTATCCTTGGCTATGAGCTCAAGGCCAATGTGGCTGGCCTTTTGAGATCTTGTCTCAAAAAAACGGAAGACTATTTTCATTCCCCCCAAATTTTAAAAAAATATAGATTTTTATCAGTAGAAATAATTTTCTTTTTTTTTTGGGGGGGGGGGTCTTTAAGACAGGGTTTCTTTGTAGCTTTGATGCCTGTCCTGGAACTCCCCCTGTAGACCAGGCTGACTCTGAACTCACAGAGATCCACCTGTCTCTGCTTCACAAGTGATGGGATTATAAAGGCGTGCGCCACCACCGACCAGTAGCAGAAATAATTTTTAAGAATAAAAAATACTCAGCTTAGTGTCTATAACTACAACTTCAGGATTCTGTTGCTGGCCCTCTTCGAGCTTCTGCAAGGGCTGACATGTGTTAAGAGTTAGTGCGCGCTCTCTCTCTCTCTCTCTCTCTCTCTCCACACACACACACACACACATACAAATCTTTTAAAAAATTAGGAGCAGATACGAAGTACGAATATCTCTGTGAACTCTATGCCTGGTCTACAGACCATGCAGACACCATGTGGGTATTGAAATTGAACCCAGGTCTTGTGGAAGAGCAGCCAGTGTTCTTAAGCACTGAACCATCTCTCCAGACACCACATAATTTTTCAAATCAGTTTTTAAATTATTTCTGCAAAATATCAGCCAAAATAATATTCAAAGCATATTTTACATGAATAGTATTATTTGACAGAAAATTACAAATATATGGGTTGTGTGTTTAGGTATTTATCACCGATAGAACACTTGTCAGCATGTATGTGGCCCTGGAGTCTATCCCTAGCTCCATAAAACACAACCAACCACAACTCTCACTTATCCTTCATCTCCCACGACCTAGCGTGAACGAAGAAATGTGATCTAGGTCACCTAAAACAAAACTAGCCACTCCCCTCCCTCCAAGGTGATGGTTTACTTTTTTTATTCTGATGATCCCACATAATTTTCCTTTGAGCTCCTTATTAGCTTTTGGTCTAACATAAGAGACCTCAGCCTTTTCTTCTCTATATTCTTTTCTTAGTAATCTACTTCAATCTATGATTTTAAAAACCGTCTACAGCATTAACTCTCCAAATCTACCTCCAGCTCAAGCCTCTCTTATGGTGTCCAGATTTTTATTGCATTTCCTGATAGCCAACACACAGTATGTTTTAAAAAAAAAAGCAAAAACAAAAACAAAACTGGTCTTCCCACTCACTTTTATTTACATGCTTGTGAAGTCTTCCCAATCTCTATTATTATCTTTTATTCTATCTATATTATCTTTTATTCATACCAATATTTAAACTCCCTCTCACTCCCTACACCATGTGCTCCTCCTACCATACTTAAATCTGATAACCTAAAGACCATTTTGTCTCTCACCAGAATTACTATGATAGATTTCTAACTCATCTCTCAGATCCTATCTACTCTTCTTCTCTGTAGTGTATTATCAATATAAACAGAAAAGTTTTGTGTGGGTGTGTGTGGAAGTCAGGGGTGAAGTCAAGATGTCTTGCTCTATCTTCTGGGGTGGGGGATGCTTGGGAGCCTCTCACAGAACCTGAAATTTGAGTTCTGTGAAATCTGCTGGCCAGCAAGCCTCTCAGGTCTGTCTGTTTCCACTCCTCAACTATGGTGTATAGATCAATCCACACTCAGGTCACCATGCTTATACAGGAGCACCCTGCCCACTAAGTCATCTTCTAAGCCCTAAAAACTTGAAAAAATAAGAACATGAAAAACTTTAAATGTTACCCTGTGCCAAGTGTGGTGGCACATACCTCAAACCCAAAAATCAGAGGCTTTTTTTTTTGCCTTGTAATTTTTTTAATTTATCTTTATTTTATATGCTTGAATGTTTTGCCTACTTGTATGCCTGGGTACCACATGTGAGCATAAAAGAAAGTGTCAGGTCCCCTGGAACTGGAGTTACAGGATACAATTGAATTGCCATATGAGTGCTGAGAATTGAAGCCAGGCACTTAGGAATCTTAATCACTGAGCCATCTTTCTGTCATCTACTGTAAAAAAAAATTTAATCTAAGTGAATAGAGCTCCCTACTTTCATTCCACTATAATTTTTTCCTTTTCAGCTGATTTTTCTTTTTTTTTAATTGAACTATATATATTTTTCTCCGCTCCCTTCCCTTCCTCCCTCCTCCCATGATCCCCACACTCTCAATTTACACAGGAGGTCTTGTCTTTTTCTACTTCCCATGTACATTAGATTCATGTGTGTCTCTCTAGGGTCCTCTCTGTTGTCTAGATTCTCTGGGATTGTGAATTGTAGGCTGGTTTTCCTTTGCTTTATGTCTAAAAGCCACTTATGAGTGAGTATATATATTTGTCTTTCTGGGTCTGGGTTACCTCTCTCAAAATGATGTTTTCTAGATCCATCCATTTGCCTTCAGCTGATTTTTCTTGAAAAAAATATTTTGAGCATATTCTTTATCTTCCCATCTCCTTCAAACTTCTCCCCCACAGCCAGGGGGTGGTGGCGCACGCCTTTAATCCCAGCACTCGGAAGGCAGAGCAGGCAGATCTCTGTGAGTTCGAGACCAGCCTGGTCTACAAGAGCTAGTTCCAGGACAGGTTCCAAAACCAGAGAAACCCTGTCTCGAAAAACCAAAAAAAAAAAAAAAAAAAAAAAAAAAAAAAAAAAAGGCCTGTACAAACTCCTCCCCACTTCCTACTCAGTACTCAACCTCTCAAAAAAAAAAAAAAACTAACAAAAATTAGTAATACAAAACAAGAGATACATAAGAAAACATGGAGTGGATTTTGTGTTGGCCAACAGTATATGCCCAAGAATGTGGTTGATATAGTGACATTCCACTGTAGAAAACCCATTTCCCCTTTCCAAGAAGTTATCAACTGCAAACAGCTTCTTGTTTAGGGGTGGGACTGTGTGTGCACTTCCCATTCTCCCTGATGAGATTTTGTTTGGTTTGAACCTGTATGTAAGCCTTGTCCCTGCGGTCATTACAGTATTATTTTTGAGAAAGAAAATCCCAACGTAGTAGCCCTATCAGTCCTTGAATTCTCTCAGGCGCCTACCACTGAGCCTCAAGTGCTAGGACCTCAGATGAATACCACTACTTTGCCTAAATTATCTCAAGATTACTAAATTTCTAGCCCAGTACATGCCTATGACCCATCTCTCAGGGAGTTGAGGCTGAATTAAAATTTCAAAGTTAGTCTAGACTACAAACAAGACCCTAGCAAATAACAAAAATCAAGACTGCCAAGTAATTTTCTAGTATAGTAATTTCATGTAATTGGTAGAACAGGATCATTCTGTTTTTATACCCAGCACCTAATACACTTACTTACACAGATGACTGAAATGTTTTAACAATTTCACTTGAAAACCAAGCCTTGGGTGGCTCAGCAGGTAAAACACCTCCTGCTGACGACCGGAGTTCACTCCCCGGAACAGAGAGGAGAAAAAAAAAAATAACTCCTGAAAGGCTGTCCTCAGACTCCCACAAACACACACAGATATTTAAAAAATAAACAAAGTCTTAAGAATATGCACCTCCAGGAGAATCTACAATTCCCAGCACTCCCACCAGACAGCTCACAGCTCTCTGTAATTTCAGCCCTAGGGGGAATCTGACACCTCTGACCTCTACAGGCACCTGCAAGGAAGCCAGTGCCCCACACGCCTTACTCCACAAACTCCAGTTCCAGAGGGCCCTACATCTGACTTGAAGGTACCAGGTACATACATGCAAGCAAAACATTCATACAAATAAGAAATACATCTTTAAAAAGAGAAACAATGTAGTCATAAAACACAATAAAAATGATTAAAATCCATTTAAAAAAAAAGAACAGCCAGAAAACAACTACTTTTTAAACAAGTCTCACCTCCTTAAAAACGTGTATTCCTTAAAACACATGTATTGTTTTTGAAGAACAACCCAAGAACAACATTTAAAGAAGTTGTGGAGTGTACCACTAGAATAGTTATGGTAGGAATACCTACCCACAGGAAACCAAGTTAAGAATGAAAATATTCTGACACTAACATTAAACCCATCCCAGTCACATTATACTCTTTCTCCTTCACCTCTCAATGTGACAATGTTCCACAGGGCAAAATGAAAGAGCACTGACAACCTGTCATGACCACACACTTCTGTAATACCAATACTCTAGAACAGGGGTTCTCAACCTGTGGGTCATAACCCCTTTGGGAAATATTTACATTACAATTCGTAAGAGTAGTAAAATTAGTTATAAAGTAGCGATGAAATAATTTTATGGCTGGGGTCACCACATGAGGAACTGTATTAGGAAAGTTGAGAACCACTGTTCTAGAGGCTAAGCATTAAGTATGAGGGTACACAGGCAACACAGGCAGACACTCAAAATAAACATACCGTCAAAAAGGGCACTAACATGTCACAGCAATATACCACAAATTTATTTAAAAGTAATACATTTAAATATATTTATTTAAATGTGTTACTATTTAAATATATTTATAAATTTACAAATGTAAGTATATTTGTATTATATTTGTAAATATATATCTAATTAAATATTAAAGATAAGGCTATTTATAGTGGGTTGGAAATACAGCTCAGTGGTAAAGTGCTTGTCTAGCCCACACAAGGCCCTAAGTTTGGTTCCCAGCAATACCCACACACACACACCTGACCAAAAAAAAAAAAAAAAGACAAGTATGTTATATAAACACATTTGGGGTATTTTGGGGTATTTCTCCAGTAACAGAACAAATAAAGGAAATTTCCATCGGTGTAAAGATTATCTGCAGTCCACAGAACTTTCTCAAAAAGGCAAATAACCAGGGCTGGGCGGTGGTGGCGCACGCCTTTAATCCCAGCACTCAGGAGGCAGAGGCAGGCGGATCTCTGAGTTTTAGGCCAGCCTAGCCTGCAAGAGCTAGTTCCAGAACAGGAACCAAAAGCTATGAAGAAACCCTGTCTCGAAAATCCAAAAAAAAAAAAAAAAAAAAAAAAAAGGCAAATAACCACTTAATGTCGTTTTCTCATAAACACCTGCTTTGTATTCTGTAGAAGGAAAAAGCTTAGGAAATAACGCTGACATTTTCACTGGAGAACACCACCCAATAGAAGGTGAGCCAGCGGTGGTGGCGCACACCTTTAATCCCAGCATTTGGAAGGTAGAGGCAGACAGATCTAAGTTCGAGGCCAGCCTGGTCTACAAGACCTAGTTCCAGGATATAAAGATATACAGGAAATCCTGTCTTGAAAAACAGGGTAGGGGACTGGCGAGATGGCTCAGCAGTTAAGATATGCCTGCTCTGCCAAAGGTCCTGAGTTCAATTCCCAGCAACCTCACAATCTGCAATGAGGTCTGGGTGCCCTCTTCTGACCTGCAGGCATACAGGCAAACAGAACACTGTACACATATAAATAATCTTTTAAAAAAAGTCACTGGAAGACACATTACTATTAAGAAAATAAAAAAGAAAAACGGTATACTCACAGACATATCTAGAGCATAACAATGGGTTCGTGCACTTTATCTGTACCTGTCCTATCCCAGCTAAAAAAAGCAAAATTACAAACTGAAAAGGCATAAACCAAATGCACCACAAAAATGTTGGTAGATCCAGCACTGCTCCTGAACTCACATATCCCAGGCTCATTTACAACGGTATAATCCACGCAAAACTCATTGTCTCAAGTAGCTGGGATTAAAGCCATATCATATTCAGCTCCAAAAAATATTCTAGTCAGATAAGATGCCTCAGCAGGCAAAAGCACTTGCCACGTAGCCTGACTACCTGAGCTCAATCCCTGTGCAAAGAGAGAATAGACCCTCTTAGGCAGTCCTCTGACCTCCATGGCACATGCACGTGCACACACAAACACACACACACAATCTTTAATTATATGTTTTCGAGCCTGTAACATGGCTCAGTAAGTACTTGCCACCAATCATAAAGACCTAAATTTGATCCCTGAGACCCACATGGTAAAGAGACCCAATTCCCGCGTGCTATCTCAGATCACCACAAGGACACTGGGGCTGGCAGAGGACCCCTCCAAATAAATTAAAAATTGTTTTCAATGTTTAAAAATTCTATTCTTGGGCTTAGAAATGCCCAATGTCAGAAATGCCTTTAGAAGGGATGGGAAGACAGCTCAGTGGTTGAATGTACTTGCTTCTCTCAAAAGAGATCAAAGTTCAGTTCCCATGTCAAGTGCCTCAAAACCACCTTCAAGTCCAGCTCTACGAATCCTACACCTCTGGCCTCTGCAGGCCAGCACGCGCGCACACACACATCCACACCTTTTAAAGGGGGGAGGCTGGAAAGATGGCTCAGCAGTTGAGAGCACTGAATGCTCTTCCAGAGGACCCAAGTTCAACTCCCAACACCCACAAGACAGCTAACAACTGTTTTTAACTCAAACATCTGACACCCTCACACTGATGTACACATAGGAAAAAACACTAATGCACACAAAATAAAACAGTAAATATTAAAAAAAAAACAGAGCTGGAAAAATGACTATGTGGGTAAGCTTGCTGGGTAAGCATTAGGACCTAAGTTTAAAGTCCTAGAACCCGTAAAACTGAACATGGTAGTAGGTGTCTGTAATCCCACTGGTCCTACAGCAAAATGGGAGGCAGAAGCCAGGAAAATTCCCTGCAGCCCCAAGACCAGTTAGGCTGGCACAGCATGACAATGAACAAAGAGACCCTGTCTCAAAGTGAAAGGAAGGACTGACACCCACTGTTCTCCCTGACCTACATTACCTTCAAGTAGGCACACACACATATGTAAACAGACAGACAGACAGACAGACATTCTGTCTCTCCCTCCCTCCCAGACCCAGGATGCCACACTTTTCTCAGGCTGTTGGGAAGATAGCAGACATTCGGAACAAGTGTGCTTCCCAAAAACAGCTCGTGTACTTTCAAAACAAAAGGGCCTTGCTGGGAGAAACTGGCTCCCTCAGTACAACAAAAATACTGGTCTAAGCTTCAAGATGCCCTTTCACTGAGGGCCCAGCCCGTTGGGTGTGGTAACCAATACGAAGACCCAGAGAACCATTGTCATCCACCAGGACTACATCAACTACATCTGAAACTACAATTCAAGAAGTTCCACAAGAACATGTCTGTGCACCTGTCTCTATGCTTCAAGAATATGCAGACAGAAGGCTAGAGGGAGCTCAGTGGGTAAGCACATTAGCTGCTCTTCCAGAGGACCTTGAGTTTTATTCCCAGCACCCACGTGGCAGCTCTCAACTGATTAACTTCAGTTGTGGCGATGTGATGCCTCCAAAGGTACCAGACCCACGCGGTGCACAAATATACATATAGACAAAACACCCACACACATAGATATAAATATCAATCACTTTCTGTTTAAGTGTAGATAGGTGGTGTTCTCAATATGGGCAAATGCAGACCCCTGTTCAAGGCTGCTGGCCTTGAGAAGCAATTCTAATCAACTAGGTGTGGTGGCACACACCTTTAATTCCAAAAGGGTGGCAAAGGTAGGTGGATTTATCTGAACTCAAGGCCAGCCTGATCTGTAAAGTTCCAGGAGAAAGCCAGGGCTACACAGAGAAGAAACCCTGTCTCAAAAAACAGGAAGGGGCAAGCAGCAGCAGCAACAATCCTGTAAATTCTTAGGACTAAGATTTACTCCCCAAAATTAACACTCTCTTTCTCTCTCTCTCTCTAAAAAAAACAATGATCCAAGTGCATTCTTCCTTTGGAACCCCTCCCATCCTCTAGGGTTCTTAACAAAGACCTTAGTAGTGAACTAGGCACAGTGAAATATGCCTTTAATCACAGCACTCAAAAGGCAAAGGCACGTGGCTATCTACCTGTTCTATATAAATTTCAAGGGGCTGGAGAGATGGCTCAGTGGTTAAGAGCATTGCCTGCTCTTCCAAAGGTCCTGAGTTCAATTCCCAGCAACCACATGGTGGCTCACAACCATCTGTAATGAGATCTGGTGCCCTCTTCTGGCCTGCAGGCATACACGCAGACAGAATATTGTATACATAATAAATAAATAAATATTTAAAAAAAAATTTCAAGCCAGGCAGAGATATATGATGAGTATCTAAACACTCCCCACCCCAAATGGGGAGGGTGTGTGTGAGATGGGACAAGGTGTGCACACCTGCACCCATATGCCCAGGCAGCCTAAGGCAGTAAGGTTCCAGTTCCCCAGTCCCAGGCCAGGAGAGGAAAAAATTACAAGACTACTCAAACAATGAAAAGGAAGGGGGCAGAAGCTGAGACTAGCTGGAGATAGCACAGTGGTTAAGGTTAAGAGCACGTACTGCTCTAACAGAGGTCTCCCGCTGGGTCCCCAACACCACCCACACCTAGCAGCTCACCTACTCCAGCCCCATGGGATCTAATCCTTCTTCTAGTCATACACATACATACAGGCACGCAAAACCATGTCATATTATAATATTAAAAACACTATCCTGAGTGAGGTAAGCCAGACCCAAAAAGAGGAACATGGGATGTACTCACTCATATTTGGTTTCTAGCCATAAACCCAGGACATTGAGCCAATAATGAGTGATCCTAGAGAAGCTAAATAAGGAGAACCCAAAGAAAAACATATAGGCATCCTCCTGAATATTAACCTTCATCAGGCGATGAAAGGAGACAGAGACAGAGACCCACATTGGAGCACCGGAAAGAAATCTCAAGGTCCAAATCAGGAGCAGAAGGAGAGAGAGAGCACGAGCAAGGAACTCAGGACCGCGAGGGGTGCACCCGCACACTGAGACAATGGGGATGTTCTACTGGGAACTCACCATGACCAGCTGGCCTGGGTCTGGAAAAGCCTGGGATAAAACCGGACTCTCTGAACATAGCGGACAATGAGGACTACTGAGAACTCAAGAACAATGGCAATGGGTTTCTGATCCTACTGCACGCACTGGCTTTGTGGGAGCCTAGGCAGTTTGGATGCTCAACTTACTAGACCTGGATGGAGGTGGGGGTTCCTTGGACTTCCCACAGGACAGGGAACCCTGATTGCTTTTCGGGCTGAGGGGGGGGACTTAATTGGGGGAGGGGCAGGGAAATGGGAGGCGGTGGCGGGGAAGAGACAGAAATCTTTAATAAATAATAAATTTTAAAAAATAATAAAAATAAAATAAAATAAAAAATAATAATGGAAACAGTAAAAAAAAAAAAATAATAGCCGGGTGATGGTGGTGCACGCCTTTAATCCTAGCACTCGGGAGGCAGAGGCAGGTGGATCTCTGTGAGTTCGAGACCAGTCTGGTCTACAGAGCTAGTTCCAGGACAGGCTCCAAAGCCACAGAGAAACCCTGTCTTGAAAAAAGAAAAAAAATTAAAAAAAATAATAATAATATTAAAAACAAAAAGTAAGACAGTGCTGTGTTAAATACTTGGAAGGCAGAGGTATTAAAGTCCAATTTAGGTCAGCTTGGTTCACATCACAAATTTCAAGTTAGCCAGAGCTATACAATGAAGTTCTGTCTCAAACAAGTTAGCCAGAGCTATACAATGAAGTTCTGTCTCAACAAAGAAAATGCACATAGTAGGCTGGGTATGAGATAGTTCAATTGTTAAAAAGTGTTTCCCACCTACACATAATGACTTGAGTTTGAATCTCCAGACCCTTCATTAAAAACCAGGAACTGGCCGGGCGGTGGTGGCGCACGCCTTTAATCCCAGCACTTGGGAGGCAGAGGCAGGCGGATCTGTGTGAGTTCAAGACCAGCCTGGTCTACAAGAGCTAGTTCCAGGACTGGCTCCAAAACCACAGAGAAACCCTGTCTGGAAAAAAAAAAAAAAAAAAACCAGGAACTGTGGCGCTGGTCATAATCTTGGTAGAGATAGGAGAATCCCAAAAGTTCCTGGGCCACCTAGCCTGGCATATGCAGTAGGAAACCAACTAAGACTGTCAAGCAAGGTGGAAAATGAGGCCCAACACTTGAGGTTTTTCCTCTCACAACACTAATGCCAAGCCTGCATTCATTCACACACACAATGTATGCATGGTATACGGCCATCCCTCAGCATTTCATGTAATAGGTGATCACCCTTCCCCCTAAAAAAGTTTCACACCTGTGTTTGATAGTCCCTCAGGCTGGATTACAAGATACATTATTGTCTCAGCCTCCCTGGTGACTGGATTACAGACATATACCAGTCACAAACAACTTTCTACTACAGTTTATTATTTCATTAATGCAAACTTTAGGAACTGTATTTTAACAAGTATAACAAAACTAAGCCACATCATCAAAGTTGAGTTTCCCAAAATGAAAGACTGAAATGCTGTTTTGTTTTTGTTTTTCCAAGACAGGACCTTACTATGAAGACCAGGCTGGCCTTGAACTCATGATTCTCCTACCTTGACTTGAAATGTAATTATTGTTATTGTATCTGTGTATAACTCAAGCAAACATATGAAGATCAATGGACAACGCTGTGGAGTTGTTTCTCTCCTTTCAGGCTCCTGAAAGACATTTCTTAATTAAATCTGTCCTGTTCTACTCTTCCAGAGGCAGCTTTTACAAATCTTAACACAAGAAGGGTTTCAGATTAATGACTACCTTCTCAAAGAACACTTTTCAAAGAATGACTTTTATTTGCTTTACTGTAGTCCCCCAAATCTATAAAAATTAATGTGAAAAACATTATGCACAGTGCAGTAGCTCATTTTGGTCCAGATTGATGACCAGCACCTTTATCTCAGCACCTGAGAGTGGGTTCACTGTAAGATCAAGGCCAATGTGGTCTACATATTGAGTTCCAAGACAGCTAGTGCTAGACATGGGCTGTCTCAAGAAAACAAAACAAGGGGCTGAGAGATGGCTCAGAGGTTAAGGGCACTGCCTGCTCTTCCAAAGGTCCTGAGTTCAATTCCCAGCAACCACATGGTGGCTCACAACCATCTGTAATGAGATCTGGTGCCCTCTTCTGGCCTGCAGGCATACACGCAGAAAGAATACTGTATACCTAATAAATAAGTAAAAAAAAAAAAAAGAAAACAAAACAAAACAAAACTGTGAGCCAAAAAACATGGACCAGTAAGATGGCTCAATGGGAAAATCTTTTCACCATCCCTGATAACCTGAGTTCAATCTTCAGGACCCGCCAAGTGACAAAAACTGACTCCTACAAGTCGTCTTCTGGCTTTCAAACCTGCATGCACATACATATACATAAAAATAATAAAAACTGTGAGCCAACAAAAAAAACACTATTGGGCTGTCTCTACACAAAATCTTTTTTTTGTTGTTGTTGTTTTTTTTGTTTTTCGAGACAGGGTTTCTCTGTGGTTTTGGAGCCTATCCTGGAACTAGCTCTTGTAGATCAGGCTGGTCTCAAACTCACAGAGATCCACCTGCCTCTGCCTCCCAAGTGCTGGGATTAAAGGCGTGCGCCACCACCGCCCGGCTTCAACACAAAATCTTAACATAATATTCATTCTAGTACCATGCCCCAAACCATAAAACAAAACAACCTCATTTGGATGTCACTTTGAAACAGAAACTTTATTCAGGGTCATTTAAAATATGCTTCAGCTAATTTCTTTCCCCTTGAGACAGGATCACAAGTACCAAAGCTAACTTGAGTTTAAGTTGGCCGTGACCTCCTCCTGATCCTCCTGCTTGAGCCTCAGGTAGGGGCCTGAATCACTAGGTCCAGCTTTTCAGCTAATTCTTTCCTGTAAGTGTAAAGTTTTGTTCTTGGGTCTCAGTGGTTAAGCGCATATACTGCTCTTGCAAAGAACCCTGGTTCAATTCCCAGCACCCATGTGAGACCACTCATAACTGCTCCTAGTAACTCCAGTTCCAGGGAATCCAACGCCCTTTTCTAGCCTCATCAGGAACTCAAACATACATGGTGCACATACAGACAAGGCACATTTACACATAAAATTTTAAAATTTGTTTTGCTTTTATTAAAAATATTATCCAAAGAGAAGTGATGGCGCACACACACCCCAAAAGAGTAGTTTATCTCAGGGGTAGAGCATCTGCCTAGTATATGTTCATGTCTTGTGTACAAGCCCCAACACCATATACACAGTGAGTGACACCAAAGCTTTTCAAAAAGGCAGATACTACTTTGTAGTAACTCAAGAAGTGTCAAATGGGGGCAAGTGCAAATGCATCAATGGGTAAAGCACTTGCCACCAAGTCTGACAACCTGCATTCTGTCCCTGGGACTCAAATAGTAAAAAGAGACAACTCTTGAAAGTTGTCCAACCTATACATACATACATAAATACATATACACACACGCATATACGCTTATATATATTATATATATATGAGTACTGTGGCATGTATTCACTCATACAAATATAAACACACACTACAATTATTTTTTACATTCAGGGTTTTTTTTTTTTTTTTTTGGATTTTCGAGACAGGGTTTCTCCATAGCTTTTTGGTTCCTGTCCTGGAACTAGCTCTTGTAGACCAGGCTGGCCTCAAACTCACAAAGATCCGCCTGCCTCTGCCTCCCAAGTGCTGGGATTAAAGGCGTGCGCCACCACCGCCTGGCCTGCAATTATTTTTTAAAGAAACCTAACTTTAGATAATATGGTGGAGGAATCTGTGAATAAATAATCCTATGGTGCTGTAATTCTGTCAGTAAACTGAGGCAGGATTCTGACCTGAACTACAACAGCAATACCTTCTCAAAACAAAGATGCTGGAGAGACAGCTCAGCAACCCAAGGGAACCCTTGCTGCCCTTCCAGAGGTCCTGATTACCAGGACCAACATGGTGGCTAAAACCCACACATAACCCAGTTCCAAAGGATCCAATGCCCTCTTCCGATACCAGGCACACACATGGTGCACATACATATGAGCAAAACATACTCAAAAGTAAGTCTGAACTTTCAAAACTGACAAAAAAATAAAGAAAGCCAACTTCTACAATTACAATCTGTAAGGGCTTCAAAATGGTTCAGCAGGTAAAGCATTTGCCACACCAGCCTGAAGACCTGAGTTCCACCCTTTATATTCACACAAGAGTGAGAATACTGACTGACTCTTCCTACAGGGTTTCTCTGTGGAACCCTAGCTGCTCTGGAAATCGCTCTGTGGACAACACTGGCCTCTGCCTGGTCTGGGAGTAAAATACATCTATCTTTTTTCTCTGACCTCCACACCTGAACTGTGGCACAAGAATTTGAAACTCACCCACGTACACACATACAATAAGTAAAATTTTAAAAAAATGTAGTATTGGGCTTAAAATAAAATACTTCCAGGTATTCATTAGGGGTTCCTAACCCCCACCCCTTGATTCTCCTCCCTGGTTTTTGTTGTTTTTTGAGAATAGTTTTGAGATGCAGCCTTGGCTGCTGACAAAAGAAACTGCTGAGGTCTTCATCCCTGCCTCTGTAGCACCGGGATTACAAGCAAACCAGTACCACCACACCTGGCTAAAGGTCAGTATGGTTTTGGGCCTCACTTCTAGATTTGTTTCCACCACATAGGTGAAAAAAGGAACAAATTCCCAAGTCAAGTCCCTCTCCCTGCAGAAGACCCTTCACTAACTAGCACACTACCATTCAAGTGCAGGCACTGCTTGCTACTCTCAAGTCCAGCTACCATCAGTCTGTTTTCCTGCAGACAAGATAATAATGCGGTGTTCTCCCGCATCACTCAAACGGATAAACATTTACACTTCCGCCATTTTCACACATGTATCCCTACTCCTTTTCAAAGAAGTCATGAGGAAAATGTTTGGCATATTGTTTATTTTATAAAAAGCGCTACTTTTTTTTTTTCAGTTAATGAGTGTTTAAAAAAAAACTCCATTGTAATCACAGATGATCGAACTGCAACGAAACATGTAGGGAACTCCAGTACTGTTACTCTAGTTTTGAACGGGGGGGGGGGGGGGGGAGATTGGCTCTTTACTAAAACCCCAAAGACAGGTGACATCTGGGACTAGAGCTCACTGGTTTCAAGGCTTGCCTGGATTAAATGCCCATGGAAGGAGGGAGTGTGACATTTAATGGGATGACTACTGAGGATCGTTTGCCTCTCGTGAAGTCTTATTTTACTAACAAACTCCTTCAAAGGCACTTTTTAAAAGCACACGCCTGCAAGTAATGTCTGTGAGCACAGGTGGGTGAACTCTCAGAGCCGGTGGCATGGCCAAAAGGTACTTGTGTTCAGCCTTAGGTTTTAAAGCTCTCCGAGCCCTGCACCAACTTCAAGACCCGACGAGAGCTCGGCTCACTAGTGGGCACTTACCAGGGGAGCTGGGGGTGGGGGGCCGGGCAAGCAGGACCGCCATGACTACCGACCCCACGGGTAGCAAGGAGACCAAGTGGGGGGCCGGCTTGGTTACAAAAGTGCAAGCGTCGGGGCGCGCGAGTGGAACAAAAAAAAAAAAACCTGTGGCGAGAAGTAACACGGAAGTGCTCGCTCCCGCCCGCCCCTCCCACCGCCGGGCAGCCGAAAGCGGGGGGCTTGACAACGTGCTGGGGGAGGGAGTCCCCGGAAAGCGCAAGAGTCGGCAACAACTCCGAAGCCGTCCCCGCCCGCCGGGGACCTAGGCCGAGGGGCGCCTGCGCCCAGCGCCCCCCATCCGGGAGCCCGGGAGAAAGGGGCAGTTGAGGAGCTCGAGCGCTCCGACCAGGACGCAGCCTGCGCGCGGGGAGCTGAGCCGAGGGCCTGGGACCCGAACTGCCGCCTCCGCCGCCATCCTCGAAGCCTCCAGGCCCCGGGCCGAGCCGCTCCGGTGCTCGCCCGCGCCCGGAGCTCCGCTTGCAAGAACCTCGGCGCCTGGCTCCCCGCGGGGAGCGAAGGCTCCGCGAACGGAGTCGAGTACGTCCCCTCCCGCCTCGCCCCCCGCCGCTCCGTCCCGGCTGCTCCCTCGGTCCCGACGCTCCGGGAAACGCTTCCAATGGTCCGGGTCCACCCCCGGCACCGCTCCCGCCCGTACCCGCGTCCCGAGGTTGACACTTCCAGCCCCTGCCACTCGCAACTCCAACCCGCCTCACCTCAGACGGCTCCGGCAGCGCTGGACACAGGAAACTCCTGGGTCCTCGACTCCGGCTCTCCTCGACCCCCCTCTTCGGTTAACTCCGCTTGTTTCTCGACAAAATGGCGCCCGAGGTCGCGCGCTCACGTCGCGGCCTTTCCCCTCCCCGTTCCCATTTCTTCATTCGCTGCCCGCCGATGGAGGGAGGGCCCAGGCGCCAGCCAATGGCCGCACGCCGTCCGCGAGGGCTACCCAATCAATGACAGGTACCCGCGGATTTAAACCAATCAAACACTATCACTCGCAGAAGTCAAGGAAGAAACCAGGGCTCCTGCTAGCAACTACCAATCCAGACTCCTATTTCGCGGGCTTAGGGCCAATTGCCTCTCGCTGGCCTTGAGGGCTCGGGTCCGAGCCCGGGCGCCTGCGCACCAGGTGCGAGCCAATGAGTAGACGCTGGGAACTTCGATTTGAAGCTCCGGACTTCTGCCTGCGAGCTGCTCGGCCTATGGGAACTGACTGCTCACTGCATCCCACAAACAATAAACACGGAAGCAAGCCCGCAACGCATTGCCACCCTGAGCACAAACTACTCTAACTTAAAAAGAGAGGGTGATGCAGCCCTCGTCCACTTTCCTTCGTCTTTCGAAATGCCACGGTCCGAGAGGCTACGCGAGTTCTCAACGGAAGCACTGTCCACCCCTGGGATCTCTTTAGCAAGGAGCACCAGCCATCGGAGAAGCACCAGACTCGGGCCAAAGTGGAGGAGCGATGCATCCTGGGTTGTGTAGTCGCACGCCCCGCCCATTCTTGTCGCAAAAGTAACGTGATTGTGTCCATCACTGGCTGCGCCCTAGAGGAGCAATGCATGCTGGAGAATGTAGTTTCCCAGATGCCCACCTAGCCCTAGCTCTTTTAAAGTTTCAAATTTCTTTTCCTGTTCTGTCTATTGAAGCAGGGACGTTTTGCAGAGAGGTAGAAACTGAAATTCCCCTCCGGTTCCTGGCAGTGTTCAAGGATGCTAATGTCCTTTGCTTCTTGGACAAAAGACTGTTATCCATAGTGCCCTCCTATCTTGTAGGATTTTTGTTTGTTTGGGTTTTGAGAAAAGGTCTCATTCAGTTAGCCCAGCTGTAGTCCAGACTGGCCTGGAATATACTGTGTAGCATAAGCTGACCTCGAGCTCCACGCAGCCATCCCAACTACTGAGATAACAGGCATGACCTCTCACAACAGGACTATTTGAATTTAAAAGAGGCCGGGCGTTGGTGGCGCACGCCTTTAATCCCAGCACTTGGGAGGCAGAGGCAGGCGGATCTCTGTGAGTTCGAGGCCAGCCTGGTCTACAGAGCTAGTTCCAGGACAGGCTCCAAAGCCACAGAGAAGCCCTGACTCGAAAAACAAAAGAGAGAGAGAGAGAGAGAGAGAGAGAGAGAGAGAGAGATATTTGCTAATGCCCATCATAATCCCAGAAAAATTCTTCAAAAACCTCGAAAGAACGGTACTCAACTTCATTTGGAAAAGCAAAAAAACCAGGATAGCCAAAAACAATCCTGGGCAATAAAAGGACATCTGGAGGCATCACAATCCCTGACTTCAAACTCTACCACAGAGCTACAGTACTGAAAACAGTCTGGTACTAGCATAAGAACAGACAGGAGGACCAATGGAACCGAATAGAAGACCCGGATATCAATTCATACATCTTCGAACACCTGATCTTTGATAAAGAAGCAAAAAATATCAAATGGAAAAAAAGCATATTTAACAAGTAGTGCTGGCATAACTGGATATCAACATGTAGAAAACTGAAAATAGACCCATATCTATCACCATGCACAAAACTCAAGTCCAGATAGATCAAAGACCTCAACATAAAGCCAGCCACACTGAACCTTATAGAAGAGAAAGTGGGAAGTACACTTGAATGCATTGGCACAGGGAACCACTTCCTAAATATAACCCCAGCAGCACAGACACTGAGAGAAACAATAAATGGGACCTCCTGAAACTGAAAAGCTTCTGTAAAGCAAAGGACACAGTCAACAAGACAAAACAACAGCCTACAGAATGGGAAAAGATCTTCAAAAGAGATTTGCTAAAAACTTTATTTTATTTTACGTATATGGGTGTTTGCCTGCCTGTAAATCTGTGTCACGTGTGCAGCATGTCCTCAGAGGTCAGAAGAGGGTGTTGGATCCTCTGGAAGTGGATTTACAGACAGTTGTGAGCCATGTTGTGGGTGCTGAGAATCAAACCAGTGTCCTCTGGAAGAGCAGCCAGTGCTTGTAATCTCAGCCATCTTTCCTGCTTCTAGATTTTTAAAAAAGGGAGTGTTCACCTGCCTGCATATATGTATATATGTTTTCCCTTGTGAGTGTGTGCCTGGTACCCAGGAAGGCATTGGATATCCTGGGACTGGGATGAGAGCTATAGCTATAAGGTTGGAAGATGTCCTGTGAGTGCTCGGATTAAAGACATGTGATCCCAAGTGCTAGATCAAAGACGTGAGCTCTGTTTCTCTTTTAGACTGGACCAATTTTCCAATCTCTTGTAGCCCGGGTGGCCTTGAACTCACAGAGGTCCTTCAGCCTCCACCTCTACCTCTGCCTCCTGAGTGCTGGGATTAAAGGTGTGTGCACTGCCTAGCCTCTATGACTAACTAGTGGCTTAGCTCTGCACTCTGATCTTCAAACAAGCTTTATCTGTTAAATCACAAACAAATGTCACCACAGTTCTCTGTGCATTCAAGGCCAGCCTGGTCTATGTAGTGAGTTTCAAGACAGCCAGAACTACACAACTAAAAGGAAGGCTAGGAGGTGGGATGAATATAATCAAAATTCATTAAATACATGTACAAAATTCTCAAGTAATTGCAATATTGTGTTTCTTTAAAAAAAAAAACTTCTGAAACATTCAAAAACCCACTTCCTACCTGGGCTCAGCACTAACTTCCTGTGTTATATTCCCCTCCTTAGACAGGCTTCAACACAGAGCCTCACGTGTGCCAGTCAAGTGCTCTAGCCCATGTTTTGTTTTGTTTGCTTCATACAGAGCTGCAGTATGTTGCCGAGGATGAACTCAGTGTCTTATTTCTGCCTCAGCTTCCCAAGCGCTGGGAATCCAGGCACAAGGCACCACACTGCAATTGGATGGTATACTTGCCAGCCTAGATCTGTACCACTAAGCTCAACTACCAGCCCTGGTTTTGTTTTTAATCGGCCAACTTCTTCTAAAGGGTTCAGTGGATGGGCAAGCTCATCCACGCCTTGGGGCCCAGCGATGTAGGGGCTGAGTTAGTCACCACGCTTTCTGGGTCACAAAAAGGGCTTGAGCTAGAGCTCCTGCCTGTATGCAAGCAATGGCAAACTGAAGCTTGATTTTTGTTTCCTGATTTCTAAAAAAAAAAAAAGAAAGAAAGAAAGAAAGAAAGAAAAAAAGCTTTTTCAGAACTGAGGACTGAACCCATGGCCTTGCTTCCTAGTCCTGCACTCTACCCCTCAGCTAAATCCTCAGCCTATTTATTTATTTATTTATTTGTTTGTTTGTCTTTTGTTTTTTCGAGACAGGGTTTCTCTGTGGCTTTGGAGCCTGTCCTGGAACTAGCTCTGTAGACCAGGCTGGTCTTGAACTCACAGAGATCCGCCTGCCTCTGCC
Organism: Microtus oregoni; assembly: GCF_018167655.1. Classification (NCBI taxonomy): domain Eukaryota; kingdom Metazoa; phylum Chordata; class Mammalia; order Rodentia; family Cricetidae; genus Microtus; species Microtus oregoni. Next base: position 55,868,462 of record NW_024543063.1, on the reverse strand, counting down.
TCCCGAGTGCTGGGATTAAAGGCATGCGCCACCATTGCCTGGCTCCTCAGCCTCTTTAAATAATGTTTTAAAGACTTTTGTGTTTGTGAGTGTTGTACCTGCGTGTGTGGATGTGTAGCATTCCATGCCTAGTGCCCACAGATGCAGAAGAGGGCTCTTGGGAGCACAAGAAGGTGTGAGGTACCAGCACCCAGAACTGGAGTTACTCTGTGAGGGTGCTGGGAACCCAGGTCTCTCCAAAAGCGGCAAGTCTCTTACTTGCTCAGTAACTCTCCAGGCCGTTTGTTTATTTGTTTTGTTTTGTTTTAATACAGTCTCTCACTCTTGCTGGCAAGTCTACTCCCTCACTGGCATTAAAACCTACTTCTTTGGCATTCTAGCACATGATTGTATATATGGCCGTGTGTGTGTGTGTGTGTGTGTGTGTGTCCTATCAGTCTGTTCCTCTAGAGAACCCTGATTAATAGAGATATTAAGTTCTAGTTGGCAGTGGAAGGTACCAGGTTCACCCAGGTAAAGATGTCCAGTAGTCCCCATTGAGCTTGAAGCTCCAAGAGATTTTAGAAACCGGGGACAGCATTACTGATGGCTAAGGGAGCTTCTGCCTTAGAGCAGGTGGCAAAGAGCTGAAACCAGAACTATGAAAAAGATTCCCCTGAGCCGGGCGGTGGTGGCGCACGCCTTTAATCCCAGCACTCGGGAGGCAGAGGCAGGTGGATAGATCTCTGTGAGTTCGAGACCAGCCTGGTCTACAGAGCTAGTTCCAGGACAGGCTCCAAAGCCACAGAGAAACCCTGTCTCGAAAAACCAAAAAAAAGGGGGGGGGGGGGGGGGCTGGAGAGATGGCTCAGTGGTTAAGAGCACAGACTGCTCTTCCAGAGGTCCTGAGTTCAATTCCCAGCAACCACATGGTGGCTCACAGCCATCTATAAGGAGACCTGGAGCCCCCTTCTGGCATGCGGGCACACATGGAAGGAATGCTGTACACATAATAAATAAATAAATCTTAAAAAAAAAAAAAGATTCCCCTGAATTCTTGGCTAGAGCTGGAAGAGGAGCAACTCAATTTTAGGGCAAGGGCTAGGAGCATTTATCACAGCAACAGAAAGGAAACTAGAACACATCCTTATCCTGGCTCCGCAGCAAGACTTCCCCAGAACTTATACTCCCCCACCTCTGGGAGCACAGGGCCTCTAAACACCTGTCTCCTCAAGAAATTGCAAGCCAGGTCAGCATCTTCCTGCAAACAAGAGACCAGAGGTCATGCTGCAGCACTCCTGGCCAAAGGGGCCTCTTGTACTGCCAGCCCTAGGCAAGGAAAGGAGACCCATCTGAGGATGGCATTGCCTACTATAAACTCAGGGAAACTGGTAATCGTGGGGTCGCTTTTTCAATCCTGCCTCCAGATTAGTTAAAAGCACCTCCTTGATTGAGCCTGCCCCACGCCCATGGTCACAACTGCCCAGCCCTCTCTGTGGGTCTGAAGACCCTCACTTCCATCTTCTCTCCAACTGAGCATGTATCTCTCCTTAAACTTCTTAAACCTTGTGCCATCGTGCCTGGCTCATCTTCGTAAGTCATTTTAAAATTTTATTTGGTGTGTGGGTGTGCGCGTCCAAGTCTGGGGACAGCTTTCTGTCGTTGGGCCTCTCCTTCCACCTTCTTGAGGAAGGACCTCTCGTATTTCTGCCACTCTGCATGCCCAGAGCTGTAATTCCAGGCCCAGGAGTTCCCAGGTGATCCTCCCACCTTTGCTGTCTCTCATCACAGATGTGAGTCACTTCAGCAGCTTTCCGTGGGTTCCGAGGATTAAACTCATGTTGTCTTGCTTGCCTGGTAAGAACTTTTACACACTGAGCTGCCATGAACTGCTTGCTCCCCCCCACACATACTTTTTCTCCTGAGACCCGGCCTCATCCAGTTTGTCCAGGCTCATCTTGAACTCACATTTTAGTCCAGCCAGCCCGGCTTCATACTTGGACTGCCTTGCCTCAGCTCCTGGAGTAGGAGGGACAAGACTGGATCACAGGCCTGGCCTCCATTTCTTGTTTCAGCAAACGTCTGAGTGTTTACTCTGTCTAGGCACTGTTCAGTTGCTGGAATTATGGCCAGGAACAAGCTTCCTTGCCTTATTTCGCATCTCAGTACCGGCTGTGTCTACCCTACATCTCTTCCATCCATGACAGTTCCTCAGTCCTGTAGAAACACGAAGATGCAAGCTGGCTGCCATACCTTTATCAGTGGCTACTCAGAACTTAAACTCACACCTTCAGTTCCCAGGCAGAGGGATATTCTGATTTACAGAGGGCCTTCCTACACATCCTTTCACTGAACCCTATGTGCCTAACAGTGACGCAGCTGTATCCAAGAATCTCAGGGACCATAAGGAGCCTCTAGGTAGAGAGTGTACTTAGAGGTTGAGAGGTTCAAAGCTACAAACATTCCTTCCCTACATCCAAATATTCTATGTCCTGCCCCCATTCCCATTCCCAACTTGGGGACTCCCATAGAGATGCTTCTGTTGAACCCCACATTCTCTCTCCATGTCGTATGTCCCTAATCTGTGATCTCCTCATGAAGACCGACTCCTTCCTCCTCACTAATAAGTAACATCTCCTCTGTAAGAGAGAATTAGCCACAACGCCTCTAAACACTTTCCTTCTGGAACTCTTCAGAATTCCACATGGTCTACACTGTGCCCCAGGGAAAGCGAGTCACAAACCACGGTGGGGAGGGCAGAGCAGTACAGCCATTCTAGCACTTTCCTCTATGTCAGAGAGACCTGTCTTGGATTGAACCAGGGAAAAACATGTGCCCACCACCCTAGGCACCCCACCATCTTGACCCTTTTCAGGCTCAGGTCTTGCTGTTCCCAGGCCCATGTTGCCCCTGGCACAGAAAGCACCTAGCAGATAGCTGGGAATGTAGCACAATGGTAGGCAGAGTGCTCACCTATATGTGTGAGACCCCAGACTCCATACCCAGTGTAGACTGAAAAGGGCCAAGAAAATACACCCTGACCCTGGCTTGCGAACAGGGTTTGAAATCCCACCAATCCCTGAGGTTCCTGAGCACTAAATCACACCGAACCCTGAGCACCAAAAAAAAAAAAAAACAAAAAAAAACAAAAAACAAAAAAACAACAACAACAAAAAAAAACACCAATCCCAAGCCACCCTGGAAAGCCCCCCACAAGGAACCAGACAGTCCCCTCCCCTCCGCAAGGAATATAAGCTCTGTATCTTGTTCAATTTGCTGCCACCTCACCCCTAGAGGCAGCCATCCTCCTGGATTCTTCCCTCCCAATAAATCTCCTAAATAAGGTTTAGTTGACCTTCTTTCGCCAGAGTAGAGTGGAGCAGAGAAGTAACAACTTCTGCTGGAGCCACGGAGCAGAACTGTTAACACTTTTGCTAGGGAAACCTTCCCCTTGCAGAATTATTACACTCAGGGGGACCTAAGCAGAGCTGTAAGGCTTTTGCTAGGGAAACTTTCGCATAAGGACCTGAGTGGAGGGCGGTGGTGGCCCACTCCTTTAATCCCAGCACTTGGGAGGCAGAGGCAGGTGGATCTCTATGAGTTCGAGGCCAGCCTGGTCTACAAGAGCTAGTTCCAAGACAGGCTCCAAAGCCACAGAGAAACCTTGTCTCGAAAGAAAGAAAGAAAGAAAGAAAGAAAGAAAGAAAGAAAGAAAGAAAGAAAGAAGCCGGGTGGTGGTGGCGCACACCTTTAATCCCAGCACTCGGGAGGCAGAGGCAGGCGGATCTCTGTGAGTTCGAGACCAGCCTGGTCGACAAGAGCTAGTTCCAGGACAGGCTCCAAAACCACAGAGAAACCCTGTCTCGAGAAACCAAAAAACAAAAAGAGAGAGAGAGAGAGAGAGAGAGAGAGAGAGAGAGAGAGAAGAAAGAAAGAAAGAAAGAAAGAAAGAAAGAAAGAAAGAAAGAAAGGACCTGAGTAAAACTGTAACAACCTTCTGGGGAAAACCCTTCCTTTCTGGGGCAGAGTTGGGGAAACCTTTCCCCTGGAGCAGAGCTGTAAGCTGTTACATGGTATTCCTTGACTCCCGACTGCCAGGATACCTTTCCATCTGAGCTGCAATGCTTACACCCAGCACTGCAAAAATAACCCCCCCCACACACACACACTCCTAGAATACAGTTCATAGCTGGTACAAAACTATGGAATCAAAAGCAAGGGTCCTTGGGTGCTAGAACCTGGGCTCTGGAATAGGAACTCTAAACTTCATATTCTATCTTTATGCTGGTTATTTCATGCTAGGACCCACACTCTGAGCTTCATTTCCATCGCCTGTGAAGGGGGACAATAGCATCCATTTCATTTTCTCCCACTAACCTCACTAACCTACTCTAGAGGTAGTGAGAGACAGTGAAGCACTGAGGGCCTGCCGTACAGGAAGGTGCGTATTCTGTCATTCAGCAAATAGGCCTTGAAGTGCCTCTCCCCCATCGGACCTTGGAGATTCAGCAGCTAAAAACAGAGTTTCTGCATTCACGCATCTTGTGGTTAATTTGGGGGCTAAAATAAGCAAAACTCAGTAAATAGCACAGTAAATAACGAAGGATATAATGTTACAAAATAATGTTACAAAAAGAAGAGAGAAAGTGGAACATAGGTGGTCTTGTTTTTGTTCAGTGAGATTCCTCTCACCAAAGGATTTGAAGAAATCCTAGTGAAGTGAAAAGGGAGATCCGCTGACACTGAACATAGAGAGTTCCAGGCAGGGAAGCCCAAACCCTAGTCTCATGTAGCCCTGGCTGTCCTGGAACGCTCTACATAGACCAGGCTGGCCTCAAACTCACAGAGATCCTCCTGCCTCTGCCTCCTGAGTGCTGGGACTGAAGACAGGTGCCACCATGCCCAGCTTTGCTGGCCCCTTGGTCCCACAGACAGTTCTTCAGCTTTCAGGCAAGTGTAGCCCATCCCCCTTTCTCCTTCTCCCTCCCTGCTCCTTAAAACCTCTTCAGCCCGTTATAGCAGCAGCATCATTTAAGCTCCGACAATGCTGAAGCAAGCACAGGCAGCCCGTTTATGGCGGTTCTCCAGTTGTTCTGGGCAGCCCTAGAAGTTTGGGTTACAGCCTGCCTTTAGTTGTCTATCCAGCGTTTTGGGTGGGTGGGTGGGGGGCTTCTCTTTGCCTTATCCCATGCACTCCTCCAAGCAGTGCTGTTTTTTGTTTTTTTGTTTTGTTTTGTTTTTTGGTTTTTCGAGACAGGGTTTCTCTGTAGCTTTGGAGCCTGTCCTAGAACTAGCTCTTGTAGCCCAGGCTGGCCTCGAACTCACAGAGATCTGCCTGCTTCTGCCTCCCGAGTGCTGGGATTAAAGGTTTGAGGCCAACCTGGTCTACATGGATAGTTCTAGGACAACCAGGACTATATAGGAAGACCCTGTCTCCAATAAACAAACATTTATTGGGGCCATCTGTATTTCTTCCTTTAAGAATTGTCTCTTCATTGGTCCTCCTTTTATTGATTGGATGGTTTAATTCTTTTTTGATAGATTTATTTAATGTATTTTATGTATATGAGTGCCCTATTTGCATGTATCCCTGTGTGACAGAAGAGGGCACCAGGTAGAAAAGGGCATCAGGTCCATTATAGATGGTTGGGAGCCATCCTGCGGTTGCCGGGAATAGAACTCAGAACCTCTGGAAGAGCTCTTAACTGCCGAGTTATCTCTCCAGCTCCCCAGAAGGTTTAATTCTAGTATTTAATTTCTGGAGTTCTTTATAAGTTCTAGATATTAATCTCCTGTCAGATATATAGTAGGCAAAGAGTTTTCTCCCTTTCAGGAGGCTGTCTCTTCAGGAGGCTGACTGCTTCCTGTGCTGTGCAAAAAATTTTAAAAAAAGCTTTAATTTCATGCAATCCATCAACAATTCCTAGACTTATTCTGTGAGATTTGGAGTCTTTTTCAGAAAGTTCTTGCATGTGCCTGTATCTTTTGGTGATGTGGTTGATCAGTGAGTTTAATTAGAATTACTTGGAAGGGCATTTAAATGGCATTGGTAAAGTTAGTTACAGAAGTCTGAGCAACTTATCAGGATCCATCAGGACTATACCACTAATATATATATGTGTGTGTGTGTGTGTGTGTGTGTGTGTGATAATAATATATATGTAATACATGACACAATATAATTATATATGTAATATAATATCACTGAAGAAAATGAGAAAATGTCTTTCCCTCCCCCAGCAACCATTAGCTGCCTATGGATCCTTAGGAAAGGGTATGGCCTTGTTAGTCCCTCACACTTAGCAACTGTGGCACTATTTAAAAGGATGAGAAGGAAGTGTGTCACTGAGGGTGAACTTTGAAGTAAAGTCCATGCCAGCCTCAGGTGCTCTCCTCTGCCTATGAATCAGGATGTAGCACTTGGCTACAGCCCCAGTGCCATTCTCCCTGCCATGAATAACCACCTGAAATTGTAAGCAAGGCCCCAGTTAAATGCTTTCTTTTGAAGAATTGCCAGCTAGGCAATGGTGACACATGTCTTTAATCCTAGCACTCAGGAGGCAGAGGCAGGCGGATCTCTGTGAGTTCGAGACCAGCCTGGTCTACAAGAGCCAGTTCCAGATCAGGCTCCAAAGCTACAGAGAAACCCTGTCTCGAAAATCAAAACAAAAAAAAAATCAAATCCACCCTACTCATTCTAAAAATAGAATAGCTGGACTACAAAACAAACTCCAGGACAGCCACAGGAAAACTGTTATTATGCCCAGATCCGCAAAGTCACCCAAAAACCAAGTCCCGTATGTAAAAGCAAAGAGCCTTTATTTTACACAAGTTTGCAAACTTGGTCTCTCCACAAGTCCAATGTATTTCGAGTGGGGTGAGGAATTTCTAAGGTTCAGGACCCCTGATTGGCTGACATTTGTCTAGGGGTGTCCTGGTGAGTGAGTGCTGGCAGGTGAACCTATCTACAATGGTTGGATTGTTAGGCTTTTCCTTTGGATGGTCTGTTCTTGGGTGGTGCCTGGGTAATATCAGTTTGAGGTCCTTCCCCCAACCAGATATTGCCTCAGGGTAAACTACTGAGACTCTGGCCTCCATTAAGCTTCTCATGGTCCTACATTGACAGATGATGATGGTTGGGAGTTAAGAACTTCCTTTGGGTGGTCTGTTCCTATTAAGCTTATCACGGCTGGGTACTATAGAAACCTTGTCTCAAAACACCAAAAATAGGGGCTGGAGAGGTGGCTCAGAGGTTAAGAGCATTGCCTGCTCTTCCAAAGGTCCTGAGTTCAATTCCCAGCAACCACATGGTGGCTCACAACCATCTGTAATGGGGTCTGGTGCCCTCTTCTGGCCTGCAGGCATATATACAGACAGAATATTGTACACATAATAAATAAATATTAAAAAAAAAAACAAAACACCAGCCGGGCTTTAATCCCAGCACTCTCTGTAATCTTAACATTTGGGAACCTAAAACAAGCCAGAGGCCAGCCTGGGCTGCTAGAACTAAATCCAGAGTCAGAAGAAGGAGGCCACCACTCAGCTGAAGAGTCTCGACAAGGCAAAACTGTACTCAAGGCAAAACAGTACTCTTAGTCAAGAGGGTGTGTAGCTCACAAAAACAAAGGAGCCAGCACTCCTGGCAGGAAGTACTTTTTATTCCAGTGCAGCCAGGAATGGCGGCTAGTATGTTTGACAAAATAATCCAAGAATCTCTTTCTGTATGGCTTGACCAAATGGTTCCCCTCTCCTGGAGACAGTTTAGCAACTTACCCAGCACCGTCTATACCAGTTCCCAGGAATGAGCCTTTCTGACACAGTGGACATGAAATGACACTTGTCTTCTTCAGGCACAGATGTGATGCTTGGCCAACAGGGGAACTGAAGGCTGGTGGGGGAGGGGAGCCGCACAGGTGTTAAATGTTTTACAAGGTTGATTGACTGATAGTGGAGAGCTAGAATGTTATAGGCTGGGAGCCAAGATACCTCTGGCTGTCTTGACCTTTCCTGCCTGTTTATCTCCCACCTCTGTGGGTGACCGAATACTCAGGTGACCGTTATTAAATCCTTTTGGAATGTACAAACATTTCTCTAGATTCCACCAGCCCAAAGGCTAACAATGTCAACAGATAACATTGGAGACCTGCTGCAGAGATTTCCCGGCTTTGTGGAAATCTACTTCTCTGAGGTTCCGATTAATGTATTTGAAAAGTGCCTTGATGTATAGTTTTCATGAAACTGTTACCACATTGCAAAATGGTGTTTGTGTGATGACCTGAATCCGTGGTCTTGGAGCATCATCATTCAAATTTGGCTCCAGAATAAACTATCTTTTTTCCCTTGGCGTTGAGAGCTGTTTCTTTCTTTTAAGATTTATTTTACGTATGTGTGCATGGGTATGTGTGTGTGCGTTGGAGGCCAGCCTGGTCTACATAGTGAGCTCCAGGCCAGCCAGGGCTATAAAGTGATACACACACACTCTCTCACACACACACATACATGCCAAGTGTACGCACGCACACACGCATGCACACACAGAAGGAAGGAAGAAGAAAATTAAAGAGGTAGCTGGAGATGTAGTTCTGCAGTATAGAGTTTCCTAACATGGGCTATGCCCTGGGTCCAACCTCCAGCACAACAAAATAAACAAGGAAGGAGATGTTAAAAGTGTAGCTTGGTGGTAAAGCGCTTGTGGAACATTATAGGCTCAGTTCCAGCCCTAGCAAGAAAGAGAGGGCAAGGATGAGAGAGAGAGAGAGAGAGAGAGAGAGAGAGAGAGAGAGAGAGAATGCACAAGAGGCTGGATTACACATCAGAGTGTCTCACCTTGGCAGGTAGGTAGGGCGCTGCGTTCTGGCAGCCACTCATGCTGTGCACACGCCCTGGGTCAAACCTAGCGCCCAGAGTTTTCCCACGCTAAGTTTTCTTAACTTACCCAGACAGCTTATCAGATTTTTCCTCTTTGCAGATGTAGAAATTTGGGGTGTAAAGTGCTTTTCCTGGAGCTTACGAAATGCCTTTGGAGCTCAGGGATCAAGTGAGATATGCATGAAAGTGTCCCATGGTGCAAGTGCATAGTGAGTGCTTTGGCTACAGACCAGAAATGGCAAAAACTCAAGGCTCAAATTCAAACCTGTCCAATTCATGCTCTCTAGTCTATATGTATATATTATATTTATATTATGATTGTAATTTTTTTCCTGCAACTTTTAGTATTCAAAAGAGACAAAAGCTAGGCTGGTCAGATGCTTCAAGAGGTCAAAGTGCTTGCTGTCAAATCTGTCAGAGTTTGATTTTCAGGACCCATGTGATGGAAAGAGAGAACCAACTTCCGTGAATTGTCTTCTGACCTCCATTCATGTGGCATGACATACAATAATGAATACTTTTAAAATTTAAAAAGAGAGAGAGAAACAACTACCCAAAAACATGGTGGCACGTGCCTGTATTCTGTGTGAGAGAGAGGCATCAGATAGATGGCAAGGCATCGTCTAATCAGGAGTTTACAACATCCAGCAGAGACAACTGGAGTATCCCAATTCAGAGAGCCAACTAAGGTGACATCATCAAATCGAGGTGTAACGTGCAGCAGAAATTAACTGGGAAAGTTGAGGCAGTTATCCGAAGTCCACAATTGAGCTTCTTCCCATGGATGATCTTGCCAAGGCTAAACTTCCAGTTTCCCATTCCCGTTGCCAGCATTTTCACATCAGGAGATAAACAACAATAACCTGTGTTGGAAATCATTGCTGTCCAGCTGTTCTCAAGGACACCATGTTTTTTACTCCCAGGCTGATTACTGTTCATTTTCCTCCCTGTAACAAAGGTAAAGGAGCCCCATTCCAAGCCCAGACAAAGGCCTAGAAGAACATTTTTTGAGACAAACTTGTTTGGGTCTGAAGTGGGGAGGCCAACCCCGCTGGAGAGCCAGCGTTCCCGTGAGTTCAAACAACACATGACGATTTCCCAATGTAATGGACACTACAGCTTATCACCCTAGCACTCAGGAAGCTGGAGCAGGAAAGTCACCACACATGTAAGACCAGTCTAGGCTGCACAATGAGTTGTTAGCCAGCTTGGGCCTCAGAGTAAGACCTTAGTCCATGAAGCAATTTCTTAGGCATTTTCTCACTCTGGCCACCACCTGCACCTTCTGCACCATCTGCCCTGAAGCCTGGACAGGAGATTGACACAGAACAGGTGCTTGTGGAGGACTGAAAGACAAGCAAGGAGGGAGGGAGGGAAGAAGGAAAGACCGAAGTCCTACCCCCAAGGCAAAAATCTCTGCCAGACCTTACTTAAGTCAATGTGATTCAGTTCTCTTCCTGAAGTGCTTTCTCATCAAGAAGAAGAGATTTCTAATACATTTGGGAATGATTAATTTTAGGGCTAGGAATGTAGCTCAGTTGCTAAAGTGCTTGCCTAGCAACCATGAATCCCTGGATTCGATCCCCATCACTGCATAAACCATGTATGGTGTTGTACACCTGCAGCCACGGGACCTGGGAGGTGAGTCAACATGCTCAGAAGTCCAAGGCCAACGTCATCTTTGGCTTCTTAATGAGTTTGAGGCAAGCCAGCAGGCATACATGAGACCCTACCCCGCTCCCCCCAAAAAAATCATTGATTTTTTAAACACAATACATTATTTTTTCAGACATGGAAATATTAGTGTTACTAGGACAGATCTAAGCTACTTACCACTCAAAATTCAATATCAGGGACCTAAGAGATTTATTCATGGGTTCATAAAAGCTGAGCCTAGGGACTGGAGAGATGACTCAGTGGTTAAGAGCACTAGCTGCTGCTTTTCCAGAGGACCCAGGTTTGATTCCTAGCACCTACATTGATGTGAAGATATCAGTTCAAGGGGATCTGATACCTTCACACCAACGCACAAAAATAAAGTTAGATTTAAAAAAGAAGCCGAGTCTACTGGCTTCCGAGATCCATCTTGGGAGCTTAGAGACACAAGCACCTTGACAGTCAGGGAAAGTAGGGGCCAAGTGGGAAGACCTTGCTGAGCAGGTCTTTGTCAGCCAGGACACAACCACTTTCCTCTTTCCTTTTCTCTGCCCACTCCAGAATCTTCTCTCCCTCGCCACGCCCCCCTTCCTATTCACTTGTTTATTTATTTAGGATTTTTTTTTACATATGTATATTTATTTATTTGATTGTTGTTTATGGGAGAGGGGCACACGTATGCCATAGTGCAAATGTGGACGTCAGAGGATCACCTGGAGAAGTGCAGCTAGCCCGAGCCTAGAAGACAGGCTATGCGTACTGCAGAGGGCAGAGCCGGAAGAAATAACCCAAGTCCTTTGGAGGAACTCAGAAGATCCTAAGTGAATCCCATATAATTGGACATTTATTGGAAGCCTCCATAAAACCCTCAACGTACAAGGCTAGAGTTTGTATTATCAAACACCTGGAGGGTTGTGGACCAAGAGGAGACTTGGAAGCTACAGTCTTGTCACGTGCAAATCTTCATCTGTATCTTTTGCTTTCCGCTTTAACATTAACCAGCGGATGGATGTAAGTAAAATGTTTCTGAGTTCTCCTAACAACACTGTAGCAATTTTACTCCATTCTAAGAAGGGCCTTCTAGCAGGGCGGTGGTGGCGCAGGCCTTGAATCCCAGCACTTGGGAGGTAGAGGCAGGCGGAACTCTGTGAGTTAGAGGCCAGCCTGGTCTACAAGAGCTAGTTCCAGGACAGGCTCCAAAACCACAGAGAAAGCCTGTCTCGGAAAAAAAATAAAAAGAAGGGCCTTCTAGTTAACAGTTGGTGCTTCAGAGGCACAGACACAAAACCCTGGGGCTTCCGTTTGGCCCTGGAAGTGGGGGGCCAGGTTGGATAGAGCCTCTGGGATCTAATGCTACTATCTTCCAGTTGATAAGGGCAGAACTGAACTGACTTAAAGTACACCCAATGAGTGCCCACCATGGAACGGAATGCTTACTCAGAATCAGTATGAATGAGGAAACTCCCACACAGCTGGTATCAGCATGAAAGTAGAGAAGGAAGAAACGGTTTCTTCCCTACAGTCTCAGAACAGGTGAGGAGATTAACACATTAATTGGGTATTCAGTTAAGCCGGATAGTCACTGAATTGTGGTTATTTGAGGTTTAGAACCTAGGCATTAACCATTAAAACACAAGCCAAAAGATTGCCTTCTACTGAATATTGGCTCCCTAGAGGCCTGGCCCAAAAGAAAGTCCAAGCTTGCTTCTCTTTGGACCTCTGTTAATCCTGAGCAGCCAGGAAAGAGAAAAAGATGTTAGGAACTCATAACTGCCAAAGTTCCCATAGAAGCTGAGAGACACATCTGTCTCACAGCCCCGGCTTGTGTTTTGGGTCAGTCCTATGACCTTTCTTGGCCTGAGCCCCGGACAAAAGTTGGTGGGACAGCTGGTTTTAGCACTGGCCTCTGTTCATCTAGGGGCATTTCAGATGCCAGTTGCAGGGGAGGAAGGAGTGAGCTACAATTGGTTGATCTGGTTTAAGTTTCATTGCAGGTCTCCAAAATCCCAATGTTCGCAAGAACCAGGCAGGGCATATTTCCTGGGGAAAGTGTCTGGCTTGTAACTGTGGTGCCTGGAGAGCCATAGTCTGTCCAGCTCTTGGTGGTGATTTCCACAAGGATTGAGGATCCCCTGCCAGGTACTCAAATTTCTCAAGGAAGCCAGGCAGCTAGGTTTCTGCATGGATGTTCTTAGTTGTTCTTTGCTCGGTTATTTTTTTTAATATTTATTTATTTATTTATTTATTTATTATGTATACAATATTCTGTCTGTGTGTATGCCTGCACACAGACCTCATTACAGATGGTTGTGAGCCACCATGTGGTTGCCGGGAATTGAACTCAGGACCTTTTGAAGAGCAGGCAATGCTCTTAACCACTGAGCCATCTCTCCAGCCCCCGCTCGGTTATTTTTTGTTTGTCTCTTGCTTTGTTTTGTTGAGCCAGGGTCTTACTATGTAGCCTGGGCTGTCCTGGAACTCACTATGTAGACCAGGCTGGTCTCACACTCAAAGAGATCTGCCTGCCTCTGCCTCCCAAGTGCTGGAACTAAAGGTATGTGCCACCATGTCTGTATAGCCCAAGATGGGTTTGAACTTGTGATCCTCTTGCCTCAGCCTCCCATGATTACTGGCATGTGAAACTATTTGCCTTTTTTTTTTTTTAATTTTCACTTTTTTCTTCATACTGGTCTCACTCTATAGGCCAAGATGACCAAAACTTGGACTCAGAAGGCCCTAGGCAATGTTTTTTTTTTTCATTTTTCAATGCTTCTTTATCTTCCACCCCCTCCCCCCCCACACACACATTTTCCTTCTTAGTTGCTCTTCTCAAGACGCAAGTGCGAGAGGACTTCTTCTTGCAAGGCCTGCGATAAGGAACTGGAAGCAGACACTGAGGATGACAGAATCTGTCAGACGTGGGAGGGACGTCATAAGTTCCAATGCAGCCACTGACAGCAGGAGCCAAGGGACAAAGTAATCGCTGTAGTAACAATGTGCCAGGCTCTTCTTGCCTTTCAATGACTGTCTTACCCTGTTGTTCCCTAATTTTATCTTTCTCACAATTCTGAAGGGAAGTTTGCTAGATCCCATGGGTGCCGCAGCTGCCTAGTGTCTTGAAAAGCAATGGCTTCTGGAATGTGGGCTGCGTGCATCTTATCTCCTTCCTGTAGACTGGCAAGAGTTGCAGCCCAGAGGATCTAAAGAAAACACAGAGGATCAAAGTGTCTGTGCTGATTAACAAGGCTCGAGTCTGGTTTTTGTTTTGGTCAGCATTTCTGGCTAGCACCCTTCCAGGTGTGACCTTGTCCTGTAACTTGGGACTAGGGAGTGCTCAGGAAGGGAGGTTCTGTTCCGTGTATCCCTAGCTAACTTCAGTGGGCAGCTAATCTCTAAAAGATAGACTTCAGTGGACAGCTAATCCTTGGGAGACAGAGTGACGAGAAACTTCTTGGCAGGGGTGGGAGGAGTGTTTGTATTTTCACAAGGAACCATGGAATTTCACCATCTTATTTCACTGGTGAAGGACCTTCCCAGGGTCATGGAGGTCAGTGCTGAAGCTGGGAGCTAGGGCTCTGTCCGGAAAGAACTTTGGTCCCAGCGGTCAAATTAGAGGAAGCTGTGCTGCAAAGATTGGAGGTCCTTTTGTGGAAGTGTCTGGCAATGGGGGTGTGGGACTGCTTCTCTGTAGCCTTCCTTCATGGAAACACCATTCCATTCCCACAGGATTCTCAGTTGCCTGCTCTGTATGGCACCGGCTCAGTTCTTTTTTTTTTTTTTTTTTGTATCTCTAAATCTATTTTATTGAAGCATAGCAGGTATAAAGCTTTTTATAAAAATATTTATTATAGGCCGGGCGGTGGTGGCGCACGCCTTTAATCCCAGCACTCGGGAGGCAGAGGCAGGCGGATCTCTGTGAGTTCGAGACCAGCCTGGTCTACAAGAGCTAGTTCCAGGACAGGCTCCAAAACCACAGAGAAACCCTATCTCGAAAAACCAAAAAAAAAAAAAATATTTATTATATCTTGATTATATCTACTTGTTAGACTCCTGACTCATCCCAAGACTTCTACCATTTTATCTCTTCCCCAACCTGTCTGTCTGTCTGTCTTTTTTAACTCAGTGAGTCCAGTTACCTCTTCCCCCCAAAATAGTCATTATGGTATAACTTGCAATCATTTCTTGGAGTTATCTTAGAACACTTTAGGAACTTGATTTGATGAAAATTCTCTCTCTCTCTCTCTCTCTCTCTCTCTCTCTCTCTCTCTCTCTCTCTCTCTGTGTGTGTGTGTGTGTGAACCCAGTGCATCATGGTGTAAGCTAAGGACGCACTCCCCCACTGATCTAATTCTCTTCTCCTTGCTCCTCACTTCTCTATACATTTCATTTTATTCTTGTTGGGTGTTTTGCCTGTGCGTAAGCCTGTGCACTACATGCATGCCTGATGCCTAGGGAAGCCAATAGAGAGATTAGATCCCCTGGCACTTGTCGGTGGAGACTGAGCAATCATTTTCTGGCTGCCCAGACCCAAATAATCACACAGAAACTATATTAATTACAACACTGCTTGGCCAATAGCTTAGGTGTATTCAGAGCTACCTCTTACATCTTAAATTAATCCATTTCTTTTATTTTATATTGTACCACGAGGCTCGTGGTTTGTTGCCGCTTGTTTCTTGGGCAACTGCATGGCATATGCCTCCTTTGGTAGCTACATGAATGTCTCTTTGACTCTACCTACTCTCTCTATATATCTATATCTCTATATCTTTTCCAGCCTGGCTATATTCTGCCTTGCCATAGGCCAAAGCAGCTTCTTTATTAACCAATGGTAATAAATCATATTCACAGTCTACAGAGGGGAATCCCACATCAGGCACTGAGGTTACAGATGATACTGAGCCATTAGGTAGGTGCTAGGAACTAAAAGGAGCAGCCAGTCCTCATAAACATTGAGACATCTCTCCAGCCCCTCCCTTCCCTTCTTTTGAAGGAGTCTCATTCCCTAGTTGAGCATAGCTTTCAGAGCAAAGAAAGTGTGGCAGAAGTTATGGAGTGAAATGCCTTTTCTCCTGGAGAATGACTGTGTAAGTTCAGTGATAAGAATTCATTATTTGTGCGATCCTCAGAGAATGCAGTGAGTCCCTTTGATGAGTGTCACCAAGCTCCTCAGAGAGTCCTACCACAGCCCCCATGTCATCTTCCCTTTGAGTCTTTTTCCCATGAGCACAGTTCAAGTGGGGGCGGGGGAAGACTAAGGAATAGAAGAGGATGGATTTTATGCTGGGCTGTCGAGGATAGATGGGCATCTACTCTCTGCTGTGATTTCTCTGAAAATTTGTTCCATGACAAATTTCTTTCTTCTTTTTCTCTAGACAGTCTAGACAGGGTTTCTCTTTCTTTCTCTCTCTCTCTCTCTCTCTTGAGACAGTGTTTCTCTGTAGTTTTGGAACCTGTCCTGGAACTAGCTCTTGTAGACCAGGCTGGCCTCAAACTCACAACAATCCGCCTGCGTCTGCCTCCTGAGTTCTAGGATTAAAGGCGTGTACCACCACCGCCCTGCTAGACAGGGTTTCTCTATGTAACCCTGGCTGCCCTGGAAATCCCTCTGTAGACCAGACTGGCCTCAAACTCACAGAGATCTGCCTATCTCTGCCTCCCAAATGCTGGCATTAAAAAAATGTGCCACCATAAAAAGAATAAAAAAAAGAAGAAGAAAAAAAAATGTGTCACTATTGCCCAGCTCAAATTACTATTTTTTGAGGAGAGGATACTCGGTCTGTCTTTGTCCCCAACCCCTGGGGTGATCATCTGGGACGTATGAGGAGAAACAGCCTGTGAGAGAAGATAAACATTTGAACCACAGGTCTGAAGGCGTGGCTGCCAGGCTTCCAACCACTGCTGGTGATCTTGGTAAGCCACCTTTAGATGCCTTTCATTCTAAGAATATTCGGTTAGGAGGCTGGAGCGATGGCTTAGCAAGTAAGAGCACTGGCTGTTCTTCCAGAGGACCCGGATTCAATTCCCAGCACCCACATGGCAATTCACAGCTGTCTGTAACTCCCCAGTTCCAGAGAATCTGACACCCTCACACAGACATACATGCAGGCAAAACGCCAATGCACATAAAATAAAAGAAAATAACGTTGGGTTAGATCAGGTTCTCAGGAGTGTTTTCATCATAAATGAGGGGGGGAAAGCGGTAAAGGAGAAAGGAAAGCAAAGTGCACAAGAAACAGTTTCCAGGTGAGGAGATAGCTTTGTACAGGCTGCGCATGCCTGGGAACTTCACAAGGCCCCACCTCAAAGGGCGTGCCACTGTTTGTCCAGATTCCCTCCACTCTCAACTTCTCAGTCATTCGGCTGAGTTAGATCCAGCTGGTTCTAGTTCCAGAAAGAATGAGGCTCCTGTATAAAAAAAAAAATATTCATTGGAGAAGTGTCTCTGAACTTGAGATCTGAAAGAAAATACCTCATCGTGTCTCTGTGACATGAGGAAATGCTCATACCACTCACATAAGAGACTTTGCCTAGCTGGGCGGTGGTGGCGCACGCCTTTAATCCCAGCTCTCTGACAAAGAAGCAAAAATCTCAAATGGAAAAAAGGCAGCATATTTAACAAGTAGTGCTGGCATAACTGGATATCAACATGTAGAAGAATGAAAATAGACCCATATCTATCACCATGCACAAAACTAAAGTCCAAATGGATCAAAGACCTCAACATAAAGCCAGCCACACTGAACCTTATAGAAGAGAAAGAGGGAAGTACACTTGAACGCATTGGCACAGGGAACCACTTCCTAAATATAACCCCAGCAGCACAGACACTGAGAGAAACAATTAATAAATGGGACATTCTGAAACTGAAAAGCTTCTGTAAAGCAAAGGACACAGTCAACAAGACAAAACGACAGCCTATAGAATGGGAAAAGATCTTCACTAACCCCACATCAGACAGAGGTCTGATCTCCAAAATATGCAAAGAACTCAAGAAATTGGACACCAAAAGAACACATAATCCAATAAAAAAAAATGAAGTACAGCCAGGTGGTGGCGGCACACGCCTTTAATCCCAGCACTTGGGAGGCAGAGGCAGGTGGATCTCTGTGAGTTTGAGGCCGACCTGGTCTACAAGAGCTAGTGCCAGGACAGGTTTCTTTTCGAGAAACCCTGTCTCAAAAAACAAACAAAAAGAAAGAAAGAAAGAAAGAAAGAAAGAAAGAAAGAAAGAAAATGGAGTACAGACCTAAACAGAGAACTCTCAACAGAGGAATCTAAAATGGCAGAAAGACACTTAAGAAAATGTTCAGCATCCTTAGTCATCAGAGAAATGCAAATCAAAACAACTCTGAGATTCCATCTTACACCTGTAAGAATGGCCAAGATCAAAAACACTGATGACAACTTATGCTGGAAAGGTTGTGGGGGAAAAAGGAACACTTCTGCATTGCTGGTGGAAGTACAAGCTGGTACAACTCCTTTGGATGTTAGTGTGGCGATTTCCCAGAAAATTAGGAAACATCCTTCCTCAAGACCCAGTAATACCACTTTTGGGTATATATCCAAAGGATGCTCAATCATGCCACAAGGGTTGAGCTCAACTATGTTCATAGCAGCACTGTTTGTCATAGCCAGAACCTGGAAACAATCTAAATGCCCCCAACTGAAGACTGGATAAGGAAAATGTGGTACATTTACACAATGGAGTACTACACAGTAGAAAAAAATAACATCTTGAATTTTGCAGAAAAATGGATGGAGCTAGAAAACATCATATTGAGTGAGGTAATCCAGACACAGAAAGAAAATTATCACATGTACTCACTCATAGGTGGTTTTTATTTTTTTTTCATAGGTGGTTTTTAAACATAAAGCAAAGAAAGCCAGCCTACAAACCACAATCCCAGAGAATTTAGACAACAATGAGGACACTAAGAGAGACTTACATAGATCTAATCTACATGGGAAGTAGAAAAAGACAAGATCTCCTGAGTAAATTGGGAGCATGGGGACCTTGGGAGAGGGTTGAAGAAGGGAGGGGAGAGGCAGGGAGGGGAGCAGAGAAAAATGTAGCGCTCAATAAATATCAATTTAAAAAAATCTCAGCTCTCAGGTGGCAAAGGCCGGCAGATCTCTGTGAGATCCAGGCTGGCCTGGTCTATAAAGTGAGTCCAGCCAGGACTGTTACACACAGAAACCATGTCTCAAAAAAAAAAAAAAGATTTCACATCCTGATCTTAGAGAACTGGGAATGACCTGGGATTTTGAAACCTCAAAGCCCATCCCCAGTGACACACTTGCTCCAACAAGGCCACACCCTCTAATCCTTCCTTAGTGTTTTTATTGCTGTGAACAGACACCATGACCACGGCAACTCTTATAAAGAAAACATTTAATTGGGAGTGACTTGCTTATAGTTTCAGAGGTTCAGTTCATTATCATCATGAAAGGGAGCAGGCAGACGTGGAGCTGGAGCTGAGAAGTGCTACCTCTTGCAGGCAACAGAAAATCGACTGCTGTTACACGGACGCTGGAAATCTGAATCCAGGCACTCACACATGCACACAGGTACTTTACCCACTAAGCCGTCTCCGTAGTCTCTTGTCTTCTTTGAAGGGATGGGATACAGATGGAAAGGACAGAAACTTTGGGGAGGAGGTAGGAAGCACAACGACAAAGAGGAAACCCTGAGCTAGATGAGGGCGGGGGCTAAGGAGAAGAAAAAAGGAGCCGGGTATAGTGGTACAAGCCTTTAGTCTCAGCACCCAGCAAGCAGAGGCAGGAGGATTTTTGTGAGTTCAGGGAAAGGCTCATCTACATAGTAGATCAACAACCACACAGGAGGAAAGGGAAACAGGACAAAGATGATTTTAAAAAATGGTACTAAAAGCCGGGCGGTGGTGCCGCATGCCTTTAATCCCAGCACTTGGGAGGCAGAGGCAGGCGGATCTCTGTGAGTTCGAGACCAGCCTGGTCTCCAAGAGCTACTTCCAGCACAGGCTCCAAAACCACAGAGAAACCCTGTCTCGAAAAAAAAAAAAGTGGTACTAAGAAGCATCAAGGGCACTGGAGAGATGGCTCAGCACTTCAGAACATTGGCTGTTTTTCCTGAGGACCGGGGTTTGAGTCACAGAACCCACATGGTGGCTCACAGCCATCTGCAACTCCAGTTCCAGGAGACCCAACACCCTCTTCTGGCCTCCACTGACACTAGGCATACACGGGTGAATAGACATTCATGCAGGCAAACTACCCATACACATACAAGAAACGAAAATATCAAGCGGGGCATGGTGATGCCCACCATTAACTTCAGCCATCAGGAGGCAGAGACAGGCCAATTTCTGAATTTGAGACCTACTTGGTCTACAGAGTTCCAAGACAACCAGGGCCACACAGAGAATCCCTGTTTCTAAAAACTAATAAATAAATGAACAAATAAAATAAAGTTTTAGGGGCTGGAGAGATGGCTCAGTGGTTAAGAGCATTGCCTGCTCTTCCAAAGGTCCTGAGTTCAATTCCCAGCAACCACATGGTGGCTCACAACCATCTGTAATGAGGTCTGGTGCCCTCTTCTGACTTTCAGCACGCACACAGACAAAATATTGTGTACATAATAAATAAATAAATATTTTTAAAAAAATAAAGTTTTAAAGATGTTATTGAGAGGCTGGGCGGTGGTGGTACACGCCTTTAAATCCAGCTCTCAGGAGGCAAAGGCAGGCGGATCTCTGTGAGCTCCAGGTCAGCCTGATCTACAGAGCGAGTTCTAGGACAGTCAGGATTACACAGAGAAGCCCTGTCTAGTAAAACCAAAAAAAGTTCTGGAGAGCAAACTGTCCCTTGTTCCAGCGGTGCCCCACCTCACGCCTAGTCCTTCCCCTTCCTCTCCGTGCTTTCACGGCACTCTACTGTATCAGCTGACTTCTCGGCCGTTGCCCACTGCCTGCTCTGAAAGCAGGCGGCCTTTCTCCTGAAGCTGGTCCTTGCTTCTGGATGTCTTGCACGCCTTTCTCTTGTAGCTCTGCAGCTCCGCGTCCTAAAGCACACCCTTCGTCGACTTTCTAGGAAGCGTTGCTTAGAATGCAAATTTATTTACCCTCTGATTACCTGAACATATTTTTATTTCTATTTCATACTCATCAAGAGTTGGTTACATACTAAAACCTAGTTTGAAAATCATTCTAATTTAAACATTTCAAGCAGGGGCTGGTGAAATGGCTCATTGGATAATGGTGCTTGCTGCCAAGTTTTACAGGCTGAGTCAATCCCTGACATACATATGGCAGAAGGGGGGATCTAACCCCCAAAAGTTGTCCTCTGACTGTCACACGGGCACTGTGGCATGATTCCCTAATAAATAAATAAATAAATAAATAAATAAATAAATAAATACAACTAAAAGTATTTAAAATCGATTTTATTACAAATATCAATTTTGGGGTGTAGGAATATGTCACAGCACAGGTGTGGAGGTCAGTTTCTGGGACTCAGTTCTCTCCATCATGCGGATCCCAGGGACCCCAACTCAGGTTGTCAGCCTTGGTAGCAAGCCCCTGTATCTGCTATCTCATCGGCCCTAATAAAAACTCTTTCTGAAGCAGCTTTGGTAATGATGAGAACTTCCTTTCTACCCACTCCCCTGATACCACACACTTAGCAGAAAAAGGAAACTTTTTTTCTTTATTCTCAATGTGTAGAATATCTGCTCTCTCAGCCCTTAGAAGACTTAGGGGTGAGGAGTGAAAATTACAGGCCATGCTGGATTCCATACACACACCCTCTCTGGACAAATAAAAAGCACACAAGTCCTTTGTTGTCTCTTTACCATTTTTAACTTTTCTTCTTCAGTAATTATTGGGACAAGAGCGATGGCTCAGCGATTAAGAGCACTGGCTGCTCTTGCAGAGGACTCGCTCAGTTCCCATTACCCACATGATGGCTCAGAGCCATCCATCACTCTAGCTCCAGGGGGTCTGACCCCTCTCCCGACCTCTGTGGCCACCAGGCACACGTGTGGTGCACATGCATTCACGCAGATGAAACCCTCATACACATAAGGATAAAAATAAATCTCGTTTTTCTTGAGACAGGGTTTAACTGTTTTATTCTATAAACCAGGCTGGCCTCGAACTCAAAGAGATTTTTCTGTCTCTGCCTTCTAAATGCTGGGGTTAAAGGTATGCACCACCATGCCTGACAATAAATCCTTTTATAAAATAATAATTACTTTTTGAGATGGGTCTTCATATATAGCCTGGGCTAGCCTTGAATTTATAATTATCCTGCCTTAGTGTGCCAGTGCTGGGATTACAGACATACACCACTGTGCCTGGATTATTATAATCTTAATTTTGGGATGTTATTATTTTTTTCACTTTAAAAGAATTTTTATTTTAGTTTATGATTGTAATGTCTTCATTACTCTGTGTATTAGTGATAGGTATTCATCTCTTTGTCTCTCTGTCTCTGTCTCTCTCTATATATAGGTTTTTAGAGACAGGGTTTCCCTGTGTAACAGTCCTAGCTACCCTGAAACTAGCTCTTGTAGACCAGGCTGGCCTCGAACTCACAGGGATTCACCTGCCTCTCTCTGTATATTTTCTTTAACTTATTATTATTTTTATTTATACTATTGTTTATTATTAGCTAATAAACGTTTAACATTATATACTTATTTATTATTTGGCTTCTTAAGACAGGCCTTACTTTGTAACTCTGGCTGTAGACCAGGCTGGCCTTGAACTCACAGAGATCTGCCTTCCTCCACCTCCCCAGGGCTGGGATTAAGGGTATGTTTCATCACCCCACTGGGCCTTTCTGTCGACATTAAGGCTGTCCCCTCTACAATCCTTTACTCTGTGTTGGACCTCTGCCTGGGCTTCTTTCTGTAGAGCTAGGGATGTTCAGCCTTAGCCCTTGCTTTCTATTTATTTGCCAGTTGAAGCCATCACTTTAGGCCATTGGGCCATCACTAGGCTATCTGTGGGTCTTCTTTTTGGGTTCGTTTGGCTTCCCTATCTCCTAGCTCCTGTATGGGTTTATAAACCTGGCTCGCCAGTTTTTCAGAGCTTCAAAGAAGAGAGAGAGAGAGAGACAGAGACAGAGACAGAGAGAGACAGAGGTCTGGCAGTTCAGGGATGGGATTCCATATACGCATCCTGGTTTGGGCTCCTGGTTTGGGCCTTTGGGTTCCTCCTGTTACCACCTTCTGCAAACTTCAGGAGCCACATGCAGATCCTAGATTGTGCATGGAATAAGAACGAAGGAATTTAGGGCCCTGATGCACTGCCTAGAAGCAGGGCCTGAGGTGGGAGTTCTTGTGAACTTGACTTACTGGGGATGGGGGCGGGGGGAGCCAGGCAGGGCAGTGAAGAGCATGCTCTCAGCTAGGTGTGACGCCATAGGACTGCCATCCCAGCACTTGGAAGACTGACACAGTGGGACCAAGGTCAGGGTCAACCTGGGCTGCAGCAGAAGATCCTCGAAACCCAAAACCAACCAAACAAAAAAAAAATCCTGCTCTCAGCGGAGCCTGGCTCCCACCTGATCATTGAGGTACTTGAGACGTACAGTCTGTCTTGCTTTGAGTCCGGGGCTAGGGTGGTGGCCTGGGGGCTCCCCTCAGCCAGCCAGCCAGTTTGTGCCTGTGTCCTCGAGAAGAAACTGAGACAATACACCTACACGATTAGAATTGTTTTATTAGTCTGACTTCCACATAAGACTGGAATCTGTGGCTTCAAGGTGGCCCTGCCCTAGTATAAGGGTGTCCCTTAGATGTAGCAAACTCCAGTGACTCAGAGACTTGGAGTCTCCTCTCGGAGTGCCAACTCTGCAACTCCATAAACAGAAATTACCCAAGGGCGACCTCTATCTTCTGAGAGGGAAACTGCAGTTGCTTATTCTTTCCGTGTAGAGAAACACCCAACACGGTACCTATCTGCCAGGCACTCTACATTAATCTCTCTTAGATTTCCATGTCTTACTTATAAGGTGGCACTACTGTCTCCTCACATAGCTCAACAAAAGGAGGCTCAGAGTAGTGAACCAAGCCCCTGAGTTCTGGCAGGGTAGGAGGCATCTTTGGGAATCAACCCACCTCTGAGGTCAAAGACCGCTCCAATCACCGGGCTCTCTGTCGCTCAGTGTTGTCAAGAGCAGAAGCATTGCTTAATGGGAGTGTTAGACATGGGCGCCACCTCAGACCTGCTGAAGCAGAACAACAGCCTAGTGATCCTAGGTGGCTCTTCACTTATGAGTTGTTTGCATGTTAGAGTGTGAGAAACACCCCAAGTCCAAGAGGCAGGGGGAGTACCCAGCATGCATCTTCCTGAGATAAATAAGAAAGAAATGTGGCAGGCGGATCTCTGTGAGTTCGAGACCAGCCTGGTCTACCGAGCTAGCTCCAGGACAGGCTCCAAAGCCACAGAGAAATCCTGTCTCGAAAAACCAAAAAAAAAAAAAAAAAAAAAAAAAAAGAAATGTGGCCTACTCTTTCTTCTTTTTTCTTCCTTCCTTCTTCCCTCTGTCCCTCCCTTCCTTCTGCCCCTCCTCCCTTCTGTCTTTCTGTCTTGCAAGGGCTCTACAGATGCAGGCCATCCCCAGCCCTCAGGCACTGTCTTTATGACTCAGCTTTACCCAGCGAGTTATGAGTTATGTGGCTGAGATCAGTGACTGTTCCTTTTAGATAAACAGACCTGGAGAGGTGAGGACCTTGCCCAGTCCCCTAGCCAGAAGGCACTGACCACTCGATGTGGATTGGCTGAGAGAGGATGAGAGGGTTCAGAGATCTGATGTGTGTGCCTGAATGGGGACTGTGAGTCCCTGGCTTGCCCTGTGGTGTCAGAGGTCATCGTGCTGGCTGAGAGTGTTCTCTGGTTCCTTGTTGACTTATACGTGATAAGAATGCTGTCTGGCTCCATTGACACGACCTGTGCAACCCCGGCTAACTAGTTAACTTCTCTCACCTTGGCGTTCTTCAGTTGCACCGTATGGAGCTGATGCAAGAAAGCGTTAGCAAAATGTGAGAGTCCAACGGGTGCTGCTCTCCATGCAGCTGCTGAGCACCTGGCTCCTGCAAGTCAGGCACCAGGTTGACGCCTGATCCATGAGAAGACACTGCCCTGTTGCCATGGAGCTTACGGTGTCATGGGAAGGCATTGATCGAGTGCTTCATGGCGTGGCACATTAAGATGGGGGAAGTTCCAGTATGAGGCATGGATGGGTGAGCTGGGCTGCTAGGCATGAGTGTTACCTTTCCCCCCTCTGGGAGTGCGGAAAGAATGAAACACATTCTCTAGTACATGGCCTCCCGGTCAAGATAGCGTGAAGGCCCAGAGCTATTCTGCCGCCCTGACCCATTTGAAGAGCTTCCTCTTTGGAGGCTGAGTTCCCTCCCTCATTTGAGTATTTCCGAGCAGCGGAGGCAGTAGTGGGAAGCATCGTGTCTAGACTAACCCTAAAGAGAAGCCGGAGATGCACCACCTTGGCCACTCTCCCACACCTAGGCAAGGTTCACCTACACTAATCACGTCTTAGTTCTTTAAGCTGTATTTCTCTCACTTCAGGACATCCACTCCCAGAGTGCTCACTGCTTGGAACGTTCTCCCCACCTTTCTCTACTTAGCTAATCCCTACTCAAGAGTAAGGGGCCGGATCAAACATCACCTCCAGAAAGCCCCCTGGACTCCTCAGACAGGTCCTAAGGCCTCTGTAGTAATTTGGAGCCAGAATGTCCCTGCAACGCCCTCTGGTTAGTTTTCTTCTCCATCTTGTGATAGGAGGTGGAAGGAAGTTTGGTCATAGGGGTATGCCTCTGAAGGGCATAGGAGGACTCTAGACCTTGCCTGGTTAGCTTTTCAGGCAGGGTTTCTCTATGTTTTAAGGCTGAAGATCTCCCTTTCCCCCGACACTGAGTGCCAGGATTACAAGTGTGTGCCATGATTGTTTTTTATTCCTTCCTAACCACATGCTCCTGCCATGACATAGTTTGCCATCCCAGATCCAAAGCAACAAGGCCAAGTGGTCAAGAACTAAAATAAACTTTCCCTCTTTTTAAGTTGATGATCTCAAGCACTTTGTTCCAGTGACAGAAAGTTTATACTGATCAATCCAAACACTCCATTTTCTCTTTTTGATTTTTCGAGACAGGGTTTTTCTGTGAAACAGCCCTGGCTAGGGGCTGAAAAGATGGCTCAGCGGTTAAGGGCACTGACTGCTTTCCCAAAGGATCCAGGTTCAAATCCCAACACCTATATGACAGCTAACAACTGTCTGTAGCTCCAAGATCTCAAATTTAGCTGCGGGCATAACACCAATGCACATAAAATAAAAGTAAATAAATTAAAAACAAAACAGTCCTGGGTGTTCTAGATCTAGCTCTGTAGACCAATCTGGCCTCAAACTCACAGAGATCCTCCTGCCTCTGCCTCACAAGTGCTGGGATTAAACTTGTGAGCCACCACTACGTGGCTCAAACACTTCCTCCTTGGGACTTCCACGTTGGGTGCCATCAGATCTGTATGACTGCTCAGCAGAGGGAGAGTTTGAGTTAGGACAGAAGTAGGGCACAGAGAAGACACTCACCAGGCAGTGGGGAAAGATTCAAGGGAGGCAGAGAGGGAGGTATCCAGAACCTTCTATGGACTCTTGCTTGGCAAGAGAGCCTACTGGTCCCATTCCTGGTTGTAGACAGCCAACTGTCATCTACATGTCTCACCCCAGGTCCCCTTCCTGCCATTTATGCCTTTGACTCTGTTCCAAGCACAAAATAAAAGAGACAACAATTCAACAGGGTAAGCCCCTTTATTAACCATCCCCACTTCTCCAAGTGTGCTTGAGCAGGAAAAAACCCAGCAAGACACTAGAAGAGGACAAGGGAGAGGAAGGGAAGGGGTCCTGAGATCAAGCTGAAGCTGGATTCTAGTCAACTGTCTCAGCCGGCCTGTCTCTATGCCATGCCCCAGCTTTACCCCTGGCCAGTCCCTAGAAAGCAGCACTTGGAAACCAAGGGAAAACAGCCATCATGGGACCAGAGAGGATGAGTACCAGGAATGGATGGGAAAAGAGCAATTCAGCTAGTCTGGATGATGAGCTTCTGCTGCCTCTACTGAACTGACCTGAGTTGGGGTGGGGGCTGCCTTGAAGGCCCCCTTTCACTATTTTAGGCAGAATAGATGGAGAAAATTATGTGGAGATCAGTTTTGTACCTGGACTTATAAAAGTGAGCAGGGGCAGGCAAGAGGTTAAGGACCTCAAAATACAGTGTCTGGTATGACCTCACCTGGGGCAGCTATGACTCAGAGGGATTCCCGGGCATTGAGGCCAGGACTGACAGATGTGTGGAGCTGGGCAAGCTGACGTGGCACGGTTTGGTGCCATCCCTACCATGCTAAATGCCAAAACTCATCCATGAATGAAAGAGAAGAGATAGGGTAGGGGGTGAGAGATGGGTGGGGTGTGGGAATGGAAGTTAGAGTCAAGATGGAGATAGTACAGGAAATGTCCAGGATCCCCAGTCTAAGTTCCTTCTGGGTTCTTGGGCTAGGTTTAGCTGGGGAAGAGAGAGGACCGGTTTGGAAGAGCGAAGAAATGGTGCTGGGACTTCACCCAGACCTTGGGCAGCCTGGCCTGGAAGGAAGGTCCAAAAGTCCCAAGCCTGTGACTCACCCAGAGCCTCTGAAAAGACAATAGACCCTCTGTCCACGTGGGAAGCTAACGGAGGAGTGCTCGCAGCACCATGGCAATGGCAGCCCCTAGCCCAGAGGCAGGCCAGCACCATTTGTAAACATTTGACTTAGTGATGTCTAGGGACATAGGAGGATACCCAATCTGGACCCATTAGGTTTGGATAAAGTCAGGGTAGGGACCCTAAAGACTTGGGAGGCTACCAGAGACTCACAGGGAGGCCCACAGGGGAATGGATAATTATACGATGTCAGCGTCTCCTTTGGAAGTTGACAGGTCCCAGGAGAAGCCAGCGCTGGCTTCTAAGAGACACGGGCAGGCACTAAACCCCGAGGTACTGAGCACAGTCCCGACAAGTTCTGTGAAGGACGCCAGCCCTATGTATACAATTTTGTGTTTTTTTTTCCCAGAGGAAGTCAGAATGGTCTTTCTCTTCTGGGACTCACTGACCTTCTCCCTTCTCAGGTCCCAAAGGTTTGATGCTCCTGTGATGTGAGACCTCCTGCCACCATCCATGACAACGCCAAGGTTGGGGAGCAGGAAGGCAGCTGGGCGGGAGCCGCCCACAGATTTGCAGTTGATTCTGTCCCATGATTGTCCCTGGAGAAATGTGTCCAGACGTCACCAGCTAGAAGAGGATGTGGGACTTGGGGTAGCTCCACAGCTCTGAGAGATGGTTCTTGGTCACACGTTTGCTGAGAGGCAGTGTTCAAGCCAAGAGGTCCACAAAGATGGCATTGGCTGTGGTTTGGCCAAAGATGAAAGCTCCCAGGGTGACCAGAAGGACTCCATAACTGACCAGTGCCCACCAGCTGTAGGGCAGAGGACAAGCGTTTCAGTCATTTTTTCCCATGTCTCTGTAGACTCCTATCTATAACAGTTAATATACTCAGTCACCCCACTTCTGTAGGCAGAACACCTCAGGCTTCCCATCAACTTCTCCATACAAAGCTTTGCGACCCTAGTTCACAGTTAAGGAGACCAAGACCTAGATGGACTAATGCTCAAGGCAGGACCACGGCAGAATGTGAGTCTTCCGATGGGAAGACACTGAGGAAAAAACAGGTGACAGGAAAATGAGATGTTGCGTTCAAAATAACATTAACAACAACAACAAAAACAGAAGGCAGGGGGCAGTGGTTAAGGTCACAGTGTTCTTCTAGGGGATCCATATCAGGAGGCTCACAACTACTGTAGCTCCAGTTCCAGGGAGACTGGGACTGGATACATCTAGCCTCTGTGGACACATGTGCACATGCACACGAAAGAGAATTTTTTTTGAATATTTATTTATTTATTATGTATACAATGTTCTGTCTGTGTGTATGCCTACAGGCCAGAATAGAGCACCAGATCTCATTACAGATGGTTGTGAGCCACCATGTGGTTGCTGGGAATTGAACTCAGGACCTTTGGAAGAGCAGGCAATGCTCTTAACCGCTGAGCCATTTCTCCAGCCCACGAGAGAGAATTTTAAAGAAAGAAAGAAAGAAAAAAAGCAGAAGGCAGACATCTATAACCACATGTAACAAAAATGCAAGGGGGTCATCACTGGCATGGAGATGAAGGGTAATTTTTATTTTTTCCTTTTTTTAATTGATATTTATTAAGCTCTACATTTTTCTCTACTCCCCTCCCTGCCTCTCCCCTCCCCACTTCAGTCTTCCCGCAAGGTCCCCATGCTCCCAATTTACTCAGGAGATCTTGTCTTTTTCTAGTTTCTACTTCCCATGTAGATTAGATCTATGTAAGTCTCTCTTAGTGTGCGCATCGTTGTCTAAATTCGCTGAGATTGTGGTTTGTAGGCTGGCTTTCTTTGCTTTATGTTTAAAAACCACCTATGAGTGAGTACATGATTTTTATTTTTTTAAAGATATGCCTGTTTTTACTTTATTGGTTTTTTTTTTTTTTCCTGAGACAGGGTTTCTCTGTGTAACAGCCCTAGCTGTCCTGGAACTCGCTCTGTAGATCAGGCTGGTTTTGAACTCACAGAGATCTGCCTGTCTGTTTCCTGAGTGCTGTGATTAAAGGCATGTGCCACCATTGCCTGGCTACTGTTTTTAAATTTTATAATAAATAACTTTTTTGTTTTATATTTTTAGGCAAGGTCTTACTGTATAATCCTGGCTGGCCAGAACTCATTGCCTTTCTATCTCAGCCTCCCAAGTACTGAAATACAAATATTGCCATGGGATAAATTCATTTGCTCTTCCTTCCTTTTTCCCATCTCCCTCTCTTTTCTATCCCTCCCTGCCCCCATCTCTCTCCCCTGTCATGGTAGAGACTGAACCCAGGGCCTTAAATGCTGCAGGCGAGCACTACCGCATTGAACTATTTTCCCTGCCCCGGAATAATTTTTTTTTAAAGCATGAAACCTTTTATTAACTATTATTCAGAGAAACAGCTTTTCCTTCACCAGATGACTCCTGGTGGTGTTAAGTGTTTGAGTCAAGGTCCCACTCTGAAGTTCAGGCTAGCCTTAAACTCGCGGCAATCTTCCAGCCTCAAATAACAAAATCACATCCAAACCCCTGTGTATACTGCTCAGCTCTGTCATCACAACATACATGCAGTTTAGGTCACAGTCCATAGGGAAAACACGTTTTAGGAGAGGGGTAAAGTAGGCTGTGAGAGAAAGACTTACCCCACCTGTTTTGGATAAGGTTTCACTACATAGCCCAGGCTAGGCTGAAATCATGTAGACCAGGCTGGTTTCGAACTCTAGAAATATTCCTGTCTCAGGCTTCCAGGTACTGGAGTCAGGAGTATGCCTGACATGGGACTCTCACTTTTTCTTCTAAAGCCTTTCAGTAGTACATAAATTGTTTTTTGTTTGTCTGAGACAGGGTTTCTCTATGTAACAGTCCTGGCTGTCCTGGAACTCTCTCTGTAGACCAGGCTGGCCTCAAATTCAGAGATCCGCCTGCCTCTGCCTCCCAAGTGCTGGGATTAAAGGCGTGCGCCACCACTGCTCAGGATGAATTGTTATAAACAGTTCAGATTACCCATTGCAAAAATATACATTAGAGCTCCATAATTTGGGGAGTGACACTAGAGGATTGAACCCAGGGCTTCATACGTGACAAGCACATGGTTTGTTACTAAGGCATACTTCCAAGCACCAAGAACTTTTTATTTGTGTGTGTGTGTGTGTGTGTGTGTGAGTGGACGTGCACATGTGTAGGTGTGTGTGGAGGCCGGAGGGATTCATCAGAGCTGGAGTTACAGGCATTTGTGGGATGCCTGGTGTGTTACATGGATGCTAGGATAGGAACTCTGGTCTTAGGACTGAACAGCATGCATTCTTTCTTTTTCTGAGACAGGGTTTCTCTGTGGAGCCCTGGCTGTCCTGAACTCACAGAGATCCTCCTGCTTCTGCCTCCCAAGTGCTGGGATTAAAAGTGTATGCCACCACTGTCCAGCTGACCCTTTGCCTATTTTAAGGTCCCTTTTCATCTCCCTAAAAGGCTGCTCGGCTGCCCTTGCTTTACCTGGCTGGTTTGACCTCCTCCATCTCCGACAGTTTGGCCTGAATGAGGCACAGCCCTAGAAGACAAGAAGTAACGCTGAGTTTGGAAGAGACAATGGGGTCCCTCCCTCAGCCCAGTCCCGCCCTCCCCTCCCCCGCCTCAGCCAGGAGGTAGTGGTGATTATGGAGAAAGGTCTGTATCCTCTACTAGAGATCCTGAAATCCAGATTGTCAACCCTGACCCACGCCCAGCTGGATGCTCGGCCTCTGCTCTCCCAAGACAGGCCAGCAGATAACCGGAACCCTTTGGGCTACATTCAGATCTCAGCGCTAAGGGGACACACTGAATGAGACTCAGTGGTAGCTCACATCATCTTGCCAACTCCAGAGCAGACATGACTCCCTTGCTCCACGTCCAATGGGAAGAGCTTTTGAGGTTAATGGACAGAAACAAGCTGGGCGTAGTACTCATAGCTGGCCAGACAGGATGGATTTCTGAGGATCTGCAACTGACCTGTGTCTGGAATTTGGATCTCATGACTTCAGTCTCAAGGTGCCACCACTAGGCTTTCCTTCCTCTGGACTGGAATAGGGTACCCAGATCCCGAGGGTCAAGGGTCCATACACTTGAATTGAAGGGTAGGAGTAGAGACCCTGGACCTGGGCCTATTGGGCTTCAAATGGGCTATTAATAGTTGTCTCTAGCCTCACATCTCATCAGTAAAACAGAGATCACAACCTTCCAACCAGGAGTCAGTGTTGCCATGGCAGCATCTAGATGAGCCAGGTCAGCGAGCAACAGAAAACGGTGGTTACTTTTGCCAGCAGGTTTTGAGTCCCCAGCTAAGGGTAGGGAGGTCCTGCTGTGTGGGGAAGATAGGGGCACCTGGGGTGTGCACCTGGGAAGATGAAGATGAAGCAGGCTGCCAGGCCTCCGATGACTGAGATGACCTTGCCGATGTCAGGGATAAAGAGAGCTAGCAGCAGGGTGAGCAGGAACCACACCAGCGTCTGCAGGACTCGGCGCCGCCGCTCCCGCCCCACGTCCTCCTCCACTGGCACCCCCTTGGAGCGCAGCCACAGGCCTTCCACCACAGCCCTGCTCACATGAGGAGGGGCTCAGGGTGCTTTGGCTAGTGCAGGGAGGGGGCAAGTGTGTGGTCCCTGAGCTTGGGTCCTCATCTGTGACCATCATTGTCCTTGGTTGCTATGGGCTACAAGACTTTACCTCTTCACCTGGATATGGACGCCATAATTCCCTTTATAAAAGGAATGGATCGGGGTATCCAAAATGTTGGCTGGGAATATATAAAGGCTCAGGATAGGATATAGACTGGAGATCCTTACAGGGCTCACAGAATGGAACCAATAAGACCTGGCATGGAGTATGGGAGAAGGGCATCCTAGACTCAGATTCTTTCTGTTGGCTTCAATTTTCCTTGACACAAAATGGGCTCCCCATAAGGCCATGTATTGTGCAGGCTCCCAGGGGGCTCTGGACAGGGTGGGGAAGGGGCTCACCGCCCACAGAAGTGCAAGATGGGGTAGGAGGTGAGTACGCTGAGGATGATGAAGGCTCGGGCAACGGCCACAGCCACGTCCTCGGAGGGGTAGGACCGGAGCACATCTGGATCCACAGCAGCTCCGAAAGTCAGGAAGCCACAGATGCCTAGGAGCAAATGCAAGGGGAAAGGGAGGGTGAGGGTGGACCGCCTACTCCAGATGGGAGTGTTGGAGCAGCCTAGGAGGTGAGAGCAGATGCCCCACTTCCTGCCTCCGCAGGTGTTGCTTGCTGGAGTGCTTTCTGCACTTGTCTCCCTAACTTCCACACACACCACTGCATCTGCTCAAACCACTGTGCTGCCACCACACCACTCGGGTCTCAGCTCAGATGTCCCTTCCTCAGAGAACGCTGCCCTGCCCATGCAGTCACGCCCACCCCAGTCACTTGTTTCCCATCCTGCTCTGTTCTCTGTCACCAGCCACAGCAGAGGACCCATGGCGAGAGGGACTTTGCCTGTTTGCCTCTTGTGTTTCTTGCGGAGGCTTCAGAGGCTGGGACAACTCGAGCCCAGGCAGCTCCTGCCCTCATCTCCTACCACAGGAGGATAACTCCCAGTTCATCTCTCCTGCCCAAATTAACACACGCAACAGCCAAAGATTTGACCGGTCATTTCCCACCCAAGAAATGCATCCTCTTAGGCTCCCGGCAGCATCCATTGCTCTCCCCTTGGCTGTCCAGTCTCATAGGTACCAACTTCTTACACCCCGGCAATACAGACCTTCCCCCATTCCTTCCCCAGACAACCTACATTGTGGTTACTCTCTTGTGGAATGGCTTTTCCCTCATGGACCTCTCCACTCCAGGTGTCACATCTTCAGAGAGGAGCCTTCTGTGAATACCACACCCACTCTGTCCCATCCCCCCCCCCCCACTTCCTGGTTTCATCAGCCACTGCCTGGAATTTCTTTTTCATTATTACCTAAATAGAACTGTTTCTCTAAGACTGTCGATCCCACCAGGGCTTGGGCCAGTTTCCTGCATAGTCCTTGTAACAACTTCACACTGGGGGTACCTGCCCTTCTGATAGCCACTCAGCATCAGAAGAGAACCCGTGAGCAGGCAGAACACTCTCACCTTGA
This sequence comes from Microtus oregoni, assembly GCF_018167655.1. Classification (NCBI taxonomy): domain Eukaryota; kingdom Metazoa; phylum Chordata; class Mammalia; order Rodentia; family Cricetidae; genus Microtus; species Microtus oregoni. Next base: position 55,835,155 of record NW_024543063.1, on the reverse strand, counting down.
TGAGAGTTCAAGTCAATGTCTACCGAAGTGCTCACCCAGCTAAGAGTGCAGAGGAAAGCTAGACCAGAAACTCTGGGCACTTAAGAGGGAGTGGGAGCACGCCAAGCCTGGCCTCTGGAGGAGAGCACTCACCTGTGCCCATGTAGACAGCCAGAGCTATGACCATGGCCGCTGTCACCACTCCACCCCAGGTCTTTATCTCTGGCCGCTGCATGCTGTTGAACACGGGCACACTGCTCACATGGCACTGTCCAGGTGAAGGGTACGGTCATCGTGGGGAAGCGACCTCATCTCCAGGTTTCAAAGGCCCCAGGGAGAAGGGACAAACCAGAGGCCCTTGGTTCATCCGTCCTCCCAGGAATCCTACCATCCCATCCATAATCTGAGGGTCCTCCCAGGGTGGGGGAGTGAGCTAATGGGATAGCAGGGACCCTGCTGCTGGCACCTGAAATCCGAAGCAGATGGTGGGCATGGCATTGAAGACGGCCATCCAGGAAACTGGTCTGTTGGCAAACACAATGAAATTGCCTGTGAATCCCACAGGGTCACCAACTGTCCACACCACCCTTTCTGCATTCTTCTACCAACAGCCAGCATCCCACACACTAAACACACACAGGTAGAGGACCCGTGTCTATGTGAAATTCAGGAGACAGTCTCTAAAAGGCCACCCTAGGACCAGAGTCCAGAATTCCTGGCTCCTGAACTAGGACTTTGTTTTCCTGAACTGTTCTTTTAAAAACAAAAAACAAAAGGGGTATGGGAAAGCTGGACACGCTGATATATATCTGGGATTCCAGCGTTTGGAGGTAGAGGCAGGAGGATCGGGAGTTCAAGACCAGGCTGCATAGTAAGTTTGAGCCTGGTCTGAGCTACACGAGTTCCAGTCTGATAAATCAAAAAAGAATGACTGGGAAAATGTGCCATTTTCTTCCTGGAACTCTCCCCAGGGTGGGACCTTGCATTGCATGGTGGCATCCACTACATGCTGGACAGGCCCTCTCCCCTCCTTCCTACAATGAGTGACCGTGTGACCTTCAGACACCTCATCTGGGTAGCAGCTTCTACCTCATGCATTTCCCAGGGACCCTCACCTACCTGGTCAGGATGTCCCCTGGGCGCATCTCTTTATCTGGCCAGATGTATTTGATGATAATAATGGCGGTGACGTACCAAGTGCCCACAACACTCAGGAAACTGCCAAGAACGAGAGATTTGACTTCCTGCTTCCCAGGCCCAGCCACCCCTTGTCCAATCCCATGCTCAGATGTACCCATCCTTGCTCTAGGGATTCAGGAGAAACAAGCGGCAGAGAGACCTGCCACAGGGAGGAGGCTGCTAGCATTTTAGCCAGGGGACATGCGCTGGCTCAGAGACCATATTCAGGAACTGGGCTCCAATGCACAGTACAAGCTCAGCCTGAGCAGCCCAGGTGTGGCAAGGGCTTACAGCTGGCCAGCCTGTGGGCCTGGCATCTGAGAACTAAGAGATTCTGGGATAAAGGGGGAGAGTGTAGAGACTGGGGTGCTAACAATTAAGGAAACCCTGGAGATGGCCAAGTATGAAACAGCCCCAACCCCCACAGCTTTTCAGATATAGGGCTAGGAAGCCAGACCTCTCTCCCCGAAGTCCATGGAAGTCCCAACCATGCTGCCAACACTAAGATCACCAACTCCCAGATTCCGGAAAAGCCAAAGCCCTGGCCAGCACCTGCCCTTACACTGCCAGGCATCATCAATCCCTTCTTTGACAAGGACTTTTAGATCACACCTTCCAATGCTGCAAAAGGCCACTATCTTCCTTGATAAAAACGGAAAAGGAACGTTCTGGGCCTAGAATTCTGAAGCTCTAGCCTGCCCTGGCTTGCCTGTTCTTGCTCCCCAAGGAAGATGCCATGGGGGAGAGGGGCTCCCCACCAGAAATGGCTCTCCAGTTGCCTTTGATCAGAGCCTCTGTCTGGCCCAGGCTGGGTTGGGACCTCCGAACCTGGCATATTTCTGGAAGCCGATCTCCCTGGGGATGGACAGGGGCAGGATGAAGAGGAAGGCAGTGAGGCTGATGGTGAACTTGCGGTCTGTGTACCAGGGGCTGGCGCTGGCCCCTTCGGGGTCCTTTGTCATCACAGCTATAACTGCACGGGGAAGAAGGAGCGAATGTCATGCCAGGCCATTCAGGATGTGGCCCTCTGGCTTTGGCAGGGTCCTAAGATTTCCCTCTAAGGAGCAGGACTCGAAGAGAGGGCAAGTCCTAGTGTGGAGCATTCTTTCCCCGCTACCCCAGGAACTCAGGCCGAGGAGAAAGATGAGAGCTGGGGAAGAACCTCACTCTTGTCCTGCTGGTCCCCAATGATGATGAGGAAGGCAATGCAGGTGCCGAAGGTGTAGACCGCAATGGCTACCTCACACAGCACGCCCGTCAGCTTGCCACACACGGCCCACACCACCTCCTGGTAGGTCCTCTCATTGCTGGCCTGGGAGCAATAGGCCAGAATGACAAGCCCACTAATGATGAAAACCAGCATGCCCTGCAGGCAGGAAGAGACGAAAGGGTGTGGGAAAGGTGTTGTGAGCTCAGTTTGGGCATCTTTTACACCAATGTCCATAGCGGGTTTGCAATTGGGTCTATTACTACAGGACAATTTTAACAGATTACTAGAGGTTACCAAGTTGAAATTGTCTTTAAAAACGAGTTTCAGTTGCTAGAGAGACAGCTCAGTGATTAAGAGCACTGGCTGCTCTTTCGGAGGACCTGGGGTCAATTCCCAGCATCTATATGGAGGCTCACAGCCATCTGTAACTCAATTCCGTGGGGATCTGATGCCCTCTCCTGGCTTCCACTGGCACTGCATGTATGTGGTTCACAATCATACAAGTAGGCAAAAACATACATACACATACAATAATTAAAAAACAAAACAAAAAAATAATAACGAAAAGAGCTTCATTCAAAATTTCGAACATGCAAACAGACTGAGAATAGGGTGGACCCCAAACAGCTTCAAACTCAGCTTCGAACCAATTTATGATTTTCTTTGCTTTCTTTTTCCTTTTTTTTTTTTTTGTCTGTTACCCCAGCACTTGGGCTGGGGAAGCAGGAGATCAACTTAAAGGTCATCCTTAGCTCCATAGAAAATTCAAGGTCAGCCTGGGCTACAAGAGCCACCTCAAAAGGCAAAAAATTAAATCCGCAGAGGACGTTCAAACCTCTCATTGTTAGGAAGGCTTTTGATCACAACTGGCCTCAGTGTGAAGAGTTCTGATACCTGACTTAGGCTTCATTCCCTCCCCACCCTTTTTAAGATTTCTTTATTATGCACACAGCATTCTGCCAGCGTGTATCCCTGCATGCCAGGAGAAGGCAACAGATTTCATTACAGATGGTTGTGAGCCACCATGTGGTTGCTGGGAGTTGAACTCAGGACCTCTGGAAGAGCAGTCAGTGCTCTTAACCTCTGAGCCATCTCACCAGCTCCCTCTCTTTCTTTCCCTCGTCTATGCTACTCTTTTCATACTCCTGTATTGGTTTTGAATGGTAGCTTTAAAAGAAAGTTCTGGAATAGATTGGTAATATCTATCAGTTACAAGAGAGGGGAGAATGACAGTGTACGTCCTCAATCGCTTAACTCTGATTCAAAGCCTCCCCTGCCAATCAAAGAGCCCATGGGCACAGCCTACCTCTGCCGCCAGCACACTCACCATCTGCAGGGCAATGCCAGCTGCCACACCCCCAGCGGTGCTGAAGGCTGCTGGGAAGTTGAGCAGTCCTGCACCCAGGCAGGCATTGACCACAATGAAGATGGCTCCCAGCGTAGACGTGGTGCCTCTGTCTGGATCTCCAGGAGACGCCTCCCCCTCACTCTTGGGGGCCATGTCCACACAGGGACTTTGCAGCAAGCGGGCCCGCTCCCCAGCATCAGTGCTGGAGCCCCACTCGCTGTAGTCACTGTTGATGCTGACGTGGGCCATGGTCCAAGGCTACTTTTCTTCGGAGAACTGTGGGTTCTGCCTCACGACCACATTCCCGGGGTAGCTGAGAGAGTAACTGCCCCCTTTGGGCTACTACTCTGGGGGACTCTAGTCGACCTGGGCAAGACAAAGAAAGGCAGACATTATGCTTGTCTGGAAACAGTGACTCTGGGGCACAAAAAGATGATGCAACTTTTCCAGAGCATTTGGCTAGGATCTGCACAAGTACCAGGCAGTAACCAACTGCATGGCATGAACTCCTCAAGGCTAAGATGCAGGTGCTGCTCCGTGCATTGTGCTCTGTGCACTGAGGTCACAGTGTGTGGGTGACAGACACAGAAACATGCCAGCTGCACACCTGATTTGTTTCACTACACGTGATAGTGGGGCTGGTGCACACCTTTAACCCCACCGCTCCAGAGGCAGGCAGATCTCTGAGTTCGAGGCCAGCGTGGTCTACAGAGCAAGTTCCAGGACAGCCAAGGCAACACAGAGAAACCCTGTCTCAAAAAGAAAATGAAACAAAAGCGTGGGAGAGGCTGGGGATACAGAGAGGCTCTGATGGAGCACTTGTCTACCAACTCCCAGTACTGGAAGAGAGTCAAGGACGCAGAAGACAGGAGTGCTACCTGGAGCACCTGGAGAGGCCCTGGGGGACAGGTGTGTCACAGACACGGCTGAGATCATCTGGTCCTCTGGCAGCTCTGTGATCAGTGGTTCAGAGAAATAGAAGCACTGGCCCAGGATGGTTCCTGAGCAAGCTGCAACACAGCCTGGACCTAGATCCATCTGGCTTCCCAAGCTGCCTGAACACCACACAGTCCCAATAGAGCTGCTGCTATGAACTACGGAGCTTCAGTTCATTTCAGCCTGGCATGCTTTCCTGCAACCCAGATACATGGCTTTCAAGGTCCTTCGAAATTCAGGTCAGCTCTCTCATCTCCCATATGGCAATCCCTGCCATATTGATCCTCCGTAATGTTTTCTTGTTGTTATTTTTGGGTTTTTTGTTGTTGTTGTTAAGATTTGAGACAAGGTCTCTCTATAGTCCTGGCTGTTCTTGAACTTAGAGATCCTTCTGCCTTTGCCCGAGTGCTGAGATTAAAGAAGTCTGCTGCTAGCAGGAAAATATGTTATATTTCCCCCTGCAAGACAGGGCTTCTCTATGTATCCTTAGCTGTTCTAGATTTTGCTTTGTAGACCAGGCTGGCCTTGAACTCACAGAGATCTGCCTGCCTCTGCGTCCCCAGTGCTGGGATTAAAGGCATGTGCCACCACTACTCAGTGCTAGGAAAATCATTTTTTAAATTGCATTTCATCTATTTGTTTTGTGTGTGTGTGTGTGTATTTGTGTGGAGGTTTGTGTTTCATCTATTTGCTGTGTGTGTGCTGTGTGGAGGCCAGAAGGTAACTTTTGGGAATCTGTGTTCTCCTTTCATAATGTGGGCCCAGGGGACCGAACTCAGATCATGCAGCTTGGCAGATTCTTTGACACGCTGAGCCATCTCACTGGCCCAGAAAGATAATTCCTAATTGTGTGTTTGGAATAGTCCCAGCCCCTTCGCTGGCCATTCCAGGTTCCATCTCTTCCCCATTTCTCAGCCACTCACTGAGCCCTTCTTGGAGTCATCACAGAGCCTGGCCCCACCCAGACCCATTGCCTTCCATCATTTGCTTGTGTGCTAGCCCTGTGTGCCCTAGGCTTGCTTCCCCTAGCCAAACCAAACGGCTCTGAGGGCAGACATGAAGTTATCGTTACTACAAGCCACAACTGAGTCAACAGGACTGACACCAAAGAGTCTGATGCCCAGGCATTGTGCATGCTACCCTTGGTCATGTGGCAGTCACTGGTGGCTGGGATTCAAAACCAGGCTTGCTGAGATGGCTTAGCCGGTAAAGATGGCTGGTGCCAAGCTTGATGACCTGAGTTTGACTCCTGGGATCCACATGGTAGAAGGAGAGAAACAACTCCCGCAAGTTTCCTCTGATCTACACACACAGACACAAGCTGGGCGGTGGTGGCACACACCGTTAATCCCCCAGCACTCTGTGAGTTCAAGGCCAGCCTGGTCTACAGAGTGGGCTCCAGGAGACTGTTACACAGAGAAATCCTGTCTTGAAAAACAAAACAACAACAAACAAACATAAAAACCAGACACAGGGGCTGGAGAGATGGCTCAGTGGTAAAGAGCACGGGCTGTTCTTCCAGAGGTTCTGAGTTCAATTCCCAGCAACCACATGGTGGCTCACAACCATCTGTAATGAGATCTGGCGCCCTCTTCTGGCCTGCAGGCATCCATGGAGGCAGAATGTAGTATACATAATAAATAAATAAATCTTAAAAAAAAAAAAACAGACCAAAAAAAAAAAAAAACCCAAAAAACCAGACACAGACACAACTGAATGAATGAACAAAGACCAAATAACATCAACATTGCTAGAACATTCTTATGTGGCCTAGAACAGTCATCTGCCTCTGCCTCTGTCCTGGGCCTGCTGAACTGATAAATTATAAGTTTGTCACCTTCTCGCTATCTGGAAAAGCACAGCCTAACTGCAGGCTTTCCTTTAGCCTTGGTTTTTCCTTGAAAGCCAGGAGGTCCACTCTTCTCCCAATCTTGAAATGCTTTCAGGAGCCCAGCTCTGAAAACAAGTGTCCTCGTACCTCAGTGCTGGTCTGAACCGCCAAGAGGAATAATGCTTCTTAAAGAGCCAAAGGTAAGGCCACAGCATGAGCAGCCCTAAGGTGAGCACTGTGGCTCATGCCTGAAATCTTAGTACCTGAGAGGCAGGAGGACTGTTGTGAGTTCAAGGTCAGCTTGGACCACATAACCAGTACTGGGATATATATATATATAATATATATTATTTATGCCCTGGCAATGCTGAAGCATGTATGGGCAGTCTGTATATGGTGGTTCTGTTGAACTTATCCATATTGGGTTTCATGGTCTAAGTTGGTGAGGACAACTGACAAGGTCTCTTCCTCAAGAGGGCACCAGATCTCATTACAAATGCTTGTGAGCCACCATGTGGTTGCTGGGAATTGAACTCAGGACCTTTGGAAGAGCAGGCAGTGCTCTTAACCACTGAGCCATCTCTCCAGCTTGGGGTAGGGAGAGGGTTGGGGTGAGGTGGGTGGGCAGGGAGCTATATAGCATAACCTTGTCTCAAAAAAGTTTTAAACTAAAAAATCATCCCTGAGCTAGGAGGGGCTATGCTGTCATTTAGACCCAGAGGCCTGAAGCCTAACTAACCTGACCACTTCCTAAGTGCACGACCTTGGGGAAGTCACTTCAGTCCAATAGTCTTCTTTTGTTTTGTTTTGATTTTCAAGATAGTGTTTCTCTGTGTCACTTTGTTGCCTGCCCTGGAACTAGCTCTTGTAAACCAGGCTGGCCTCGAACTCACAGAGATCCTCCTGCCTCTTCCTCCCGAGTGCTGGGATTAAAGGTGTGTGCCACCACTGCCCGGCTTCAGTCCAAGAAGTCTTTTCACGGCTTATTCTTATGAAGAGCAGGCTGATATTAGTAAGCATTACCAGGCTGGGGGTGGTAGAGCCTGTGCTTCTGTAAATGAGGCCTGGGAGTCAATCCCCAGCAGCCGCCATTTGGGGGCTGGTGTGATGGCTGAATGGGTAAATGTGTTTGCAAGCAAGACTCACAACTTGAGTTCGATCCCTGGAACCCACGTGGTGGAAATAAAGAATGGCCTCCTGAAGGTTGTTCTCCGACCACTCAGGAACCATGGTTCACTCATTTGTTCGTTTGTTCATTCATTCATTCATTCATTCATATTCTCATTCTCTATAATTGAAAAAAAATCCCATTTCTTTCCCTCAAAGGCAATGATTCTGACACAACCAATGTTTATCCTAAGGCACCCCTCTAAATAAGGTCATTCCATTGGGAAGTCTAGAATAGACTTGAGGCCCCTGGGGATGCTTCCCAAGTGTTCCTTCTGATGGTGGACAAAGCTGGGGACATCACCCCCAGAAGGAAGAGAAAAGTTCAGGTGCTCTGGGACATCTAAGGGACATAGTTCTAGTGCACACACGTCTGCTGGGCCAGAGTCAGAAACGTCAGTCTAACCACAGACTTGTTCCTCTTATGCAATCTGCCCCAGCCAACTCAGCAAAGTCTCAGTGGTGAGTAGTAAAGGCAGGCTGGGGACGCCCCAGGTCCAGGCACAGCTCCAGAGAGGTCTAAGGCCACCCGTGCCACATTGCTAACACTAAGGAAACAGACATTATGGTCACACGGTCCCAAGCCTCTAAGAAGCAGGCTTCCCTTTGGCACCCTTGTCCCAGTCTTGTGCCATCTGCCAGCCTCTCCTGCAACCATACAAAAGCTCATGTTGAGCTGGCGGTGGTGGCCCACGTTTTCAATCCCAGCACTGAGGAGGCAGAGGCAGGTGGATCTCTCTGAGTTCCAGGCCAGCCTTGTCTACAGAGTGAGTTCCAGGAGAGGCTCCAAAGCTACACAGAGAAACACTGTCTCAAAAAACTAACTAACTAACTAACTAACTAACTAACTAACTAACCAACCAAAGCAAGCAAGCAAGCTCAGGTTGAATGATTCCACCCCCTGGACTCTCACTGGTCTACGAGCTCTCACCCCTACCCCAATTAATTAGCCCCACTGTTCCCAGCTTACCTGCTATCCCAGAAGTGCGTTGTTCTCTCAGTCTAAAGGTATGGGACCCGAGTCTCCTCACATCCCTTTTTGTCCTCAAGTTCTTCTCAAGGATTTACCTAAATAAAACCTGCAGTCAGTACAGAAAGGAATTTGACCTTTTGCAGCTGGTTACAGGGGTGAAGGTGGGGTTACACGGAGTAGTTTTGAATAACCCGTAGTACGGAGTGGAGTGCCAGATCAGATAGGGCAAAGGCCCACGGAGGAAAGAAATTACGTTAAGGTCACAATGAACAGTTAGCAGGGCCAGAACTAGAGCCACGATACATTCATGCTTAGGTCAGAAATGGAATAGGTCTTACCCGCTTCCCAGTCTGACCTGGGGCCAGCACTGAAACATGAAGTTTAGTTGCATGGGAGGTGGGAAAGGGAGCACCCGGCCAGGGTGGGCTTGGGTGAGCCCCAAGCATGACGTAAAAGCGGTGGGTTGCGTGTCTAAGCTGACTCGATCCTGGCCTAGGACTGAGTGGAGAGCCGCCAGCCTAAGGCGTGGCTGGCCCGGTGCAACAGAGGACACCAGAGAGGATGGCTCTGGAGCCCTGCGGGAACCTGGTTGCAGCAGAGATGGGGAACTCCAAGGACCCAGAAACCCTACAGCCCCACCTGGCACCGCCCGTACCTCCGTTCACAAACCTCGTAGGCGTCTTTTCCGAGCCGACTTTGGAAACACGTGAGCTTGGGTCACATGACCACCCGTCTGGCAGAGGCTGCACGACACTCTGGGAATTGTAGTTTTTAGGCCAGTGTCATCCTCGGACCGCACCAGCTTTTCAAACCTACAACAAAGTTCTGAGCCAACTTGGCTCCCTGCCAACACGTTTATCCAGTTATTTTTAGGCATGATCTCTTGGCCAAACCAAACACTGTTCCTTCCTCCTGGAAAGAGCGTTAAGAGGTTTGGCATCTTTGTCCTCGGGGGCAGTGGGCCAAAGCTATTTGGCCTCATTATCTTTGTTTCTGAATTCATTTCCACAGCAAGTGACCCCAGAGTTTCTTTGACCAAAGAGTGTGAGGGACCATTGAACAAAAGAGAGAGACAGTTTGAACATTCATTAATCCCTGGCTACAGCCTCAAGGCTGGATTTTAGAAGTGTGTCAGGCGTTAACAGGCTCTCAGTTTATTGAATGGAGGTGAGGATGCTCAGAGCCTTGGCTTCTGCACTTGGCTGTATGCCGGTTATAAATAGAGTCAGTTTCTTCCTTTTTATTTGTGGTACTAGAGCTTGAGACCTGGACTCTAGGCAAGAGCTATACCTCTCAGTTACATCTTTAGTCTAGTCTGATCATTTTTTCTTTTACTTTTCCTTATGTGTGTGTGCATTCCACAGATGCACGTGGAGTTCATAGGGCAACTTTGATGAGTTGTTTCTCTCATGTTGTCCGGTGGGTTCTGGGGATTGAATTTAGATCCTCAGGATTGGGTGTCAAAAGCCTTTACGTATTGAGACTAGCATTGACCCTATGTCTCATTTTAAAAATAACAGAAGATGCCAAGTTGGGTGTGGAACACATGCCTGTAAAACCCAAATTCAAGAGGCTGAGCCAGGAGGATTGTGAGTTTGAAGTTAGCCTGGGCTACGCAGCAAAATCCTGTCTTAAGAAACAATGCAAAACAAAACACATACTCATCACACACACCCCAAAAAGATAAAAGAGACAGTGTTACTGAATCACTGGAGTCAAGTGCAGTTGTAAGAAATAGTAAAAGAGACACTGTGTGCCAGTTTGCAACAATGAACAGATTCTGCAGAACTTTATCTAGTATCACACAACCAGAATATTGACATTGAAACAATCTGCTAATTATCTTATTATTTTTAAATTTACTTATTTCAATGCATGTGAGTATATGTGTGTTTGCGGGTATATTTTGTGTGCATGTATGTATGTATGTCTCTGTGCAATACATGCACTGCTGATTTAAATGTCTACTGCCCATGGAGACCAGAAGAGGGCATCAGATCCCCTGAAACAGGAATTACAGACAGTTGTCAACTCCCACTTTGGTGGGACTTCTGGAAAACCAGGCAGCACTCTTAACCCGAGCCATATCCCACAGTCCCTGCTGATAGTCTCTAAATCTCCCATTTTATTTGGCTGTATTTGCTCTATAAAATTTTATTACACATGAGCGAGATTAGACCTGAGCCCAGTTCCCAGCACTGACAATCATCTGCATCTCCAGTTCCAGGGGATTGAACATCCTCTTTTGGTCTTTGAGCGTTCTCTCTCTCTCTCTCTCTCTCTCTCTCTCTCTCTCTCTCTTTCATACACACACACACACACACACACACACACACCCCACATGAATAAAAAATAAAAATGTTGATCATGGGAGTAAGGATTGTATATCCACATCATATGAAAGAGACCAAGTATTTTTTTTTTTTTTTAGAGTTTTTCAAGACAGGGTTTCTCTGTAGTTTTTGGTGCCTGTCCTGGAACTAGCTCTTGTAGACCAGGCTGGCCTCGAACTCACAGAGATCCGCCTGCCTCTGCCTCCCAAGTGCTAGGATTAAAGGTGTGCGCCACCACCGCCCGGCTGAGACCAAGTATTTCTATCACCAAGGGTTTTGTCCTTTTTTCCCCCCTCCGAGACAGGGTTTCTCTGTAGCTTTGGAGCCTGTGCTGGAGCTAGCTCTTGTATACCAGGCTGGCCTCGAACTCACAAAGAACTGCCTGCCTCGGCCTCCCGAGTGCTGGGATTAAAGGTGTGTGCCACCACCGCCCAGCGGGTTCTGTCCTTTTTAAAAAAAATAATGAAATAAAATACAGTAAGATAAAACAAAAATTAACACATTGGAATTGGATAAAACAAAGAGAAGGAAAATAGCCTAAGAGATGACACAAGAAGCAGAGACCCACTCATTCACACACTCAAGAATCCCATAAAAAAAAACTTTAAACTAGATGTTTCGAATATTATTTTAGGTGTGTGAGTTTTGTTTATGCCGTATTTGATTAACTGTGAAGCTGTGATTCTTTGTCTAAAACACCTAATGGTTCTAATAAAGATCTGAATGGCCAATAGTGAGGCAGTAGCAAGGATAGATGGGGCTAGCAGGCAGAGGGTATAAAATGAAAGAGAAATCTGGGAGGAGAGAGAACAAGGAGGAGGAACTAGGGGTCAGCTGCCCAACCAGCCATGGAGTAAGAAGGAAAATAAGACAACAGAAGTAAGAAAGGTAAAAGCCCAAAGGCACAAGGTAGTGGGGATAATTTAAGATAAGAAAAGCTAGAAATGAGCAGAGGAGGACATTAGGGGCCAGCCAGCCATAGATTAAGGAGGAAAATAAGACACACAGAAATAAGAAAGATAAAAGCCCAGAGGCAAAATGTAGTAGGGATAATTTAAGATAAGAAAAACTGGTTAGGCCAGGCAGTGGTGGCACACACTTTTAATCCCAGCACTTGGGAGGCAGAGGCAGGCAGATCTCTGTGAGTTCAAGACCAGCCTGGTCTACAGGGCAAATTCCAGGATAGGCTCCAAAGCTACACAGAGAAACTCTGTCTTGGAAAAACTAGAGAGAGAGACAGATAGAGAGAAAAAAAAGAAAGAAAGAAAGGAAGGAAGGAAGAAAGAAAGAAGAGAGAGAGAGAAGAAAGAAAGAAAAGCTGTCTAGAAACAAGTCAAACTATGGCCAGGCCTTTATAACTAAGAATAAGCCTTTGTGTGGGATTTATTTGGGTGGTGGGCCCTCCCAAAAGCTAAAAGAGTAAAAAAAAAAATCACACAATTAGAAGCTATAATATGTATGTATGCAAAGAACCTGGTATAGAGTGCTGTAGGCCTGGGTGTGCTGCTTCAGGCTCTCTGAGTTCATATGAGCTCTGCTCTTGTTGATTTAGAGGACCTTGTTTTCTTGGTGTCCTCCAACCCCTCTGGCCCTTACTCTGCCTTCTACATCGTTCCATCTCTTCTTTGTGGTTCCCTAAGACCCGAGGGGAGGGATTTAAAGAAGACACCCCATTAAGGGCTAAGTGTTCAAAGGTACCCCACTCTCTGTATAATGAATGTCTGGACGTAGGTCTCAGTATTCCCATCTACTGCAGAGGAAGCTTCTGGGATGATGGCTGAGCACTCATCTATCAGTATAGCAGAATGTCCAGAATGTCATTAATAGGCATTTTATTGCTACTTTTTTTTTTTTTTAGAACAGTCATATTTGGTTTTACCATAGGTCCCTGGGATATCTAGTTTCAGGTTCTTGGTTACCCAAGCAAGGTCTGATATGGGTTCCATCTCATGGAGTGGGCCTTCAATCAAATAATACATTGGTTGGTTGCTCCCACAAGCTTGTGCCACTATTGCACTAGAATATCTTGCAGATAGTACACCATCTTAGATCAAACGTTTCGTAACTGGGTTGGTGTTTACGTTTTTTCTTTGGTAGCGTCAGAATACCTTCCTGTTCCAAAAATACTAACACATAAAGGGGAAGGCTCTATGTCGGTACTATCTCAACCTCTCTATGCTCAATGAGTTATGTAGCTATTATCTTCACTATATGAATATTTATATATCTATTTATATTCATTCTATAAATTCTGTTGCCCTAGAGAATCCTGACTAATAAAGTCTGGTAGAATTCTATGTTAAAACCAAGTGGACTTTTCTTGAGGGGGTACTTTTAATTCTACTTCATTAGGGGCTAAAAGTCTATTTAAATTGTTTACTTGATCTTGACTTAACTTTAGTAAGTGGTATGCATCAAAGTATCCATTTCTTTCAGAGTTCCCAATTAGATGGAGTACAGGTTTCTAAAGTACGTCCTTATGGTTATCAGGATTCCTTCATGTCTATTATGATGTCCCCACTTTCATTTCTAATTTTGTTAATTTGGATATTCTCTCTCAGCCTTTTTTAGTTAATTTGGATAAGAGCTTATATATCTTATTGATTTTTTTCTCAAAGAACCAACTCTTGGTTTCATTGATTCTTTGTAACTTTTTGTTTCTATTTTATTGATTTTTTTTCTCAAAGAACCAACTCTTGGTTTCATTGATTCTTTGTAACTTTTTTGTTTCTATTTTATTGATTTCAGCCTTGAGTTTGATTATTCTTGCCTCTACTCCTTTTGGATGTGATTCCTTCCTTTTGTTCAGGAAATTTCAGCTGTGATGTTATTAGTACCAGAGCTCTCCATTTTTTTTATGTTGGCACTTAGTGATATGAACTTGCCTCTTAGACTGTTTTCATTATGTCTCACAGCTTTGGATATGTTGTATTTCCATTTTCATTCAATTCTAAACAGTTTTAGGGGCTGGAGAGATGGCTCAGTGGTTAAGAGCACATTGGCTGCTCTTCCAAAGGTCCTGAGTTCAATTCCCAGCAACCACATGGTGGCTCACAACAATCTATAAGGAGATCTGGCACCCTCCTCTGGCATGCAGGCATACATGGAATGTTGTATGCATAATAAATAAATAAATCTTTTTTTAAAAAAATATTTATTTATTTATTTATTATGTATACAATATTCTGTCTGTATGCCTGAAGGCCAGAAGAGGGCGCCAGACCTCTTTACAGATGGTTGTGAGCCACCATGTGGTTGCTGGGAATTGAACTCAGGACCTTTGGAAGAGCAGCCAATGCTCTTAACCACTGAGCCATCTCTCCAGCCCCAATAAATAAATCTTTAAAAAAATAAATAAACAGTTTTAAATTTATTTCCTAATTTCTGTCTTGACTTGTTTTTCGTTCGGTAGAGAGTTGTTCAGTTTCCATTAGTCTGTAAACTTTCTGCTGTGTCTGTTGTTGACATGCAGCTTTCACTAATGGTGGTCAGAGAGGACCCAGGGTGTTATTTCATTTCTGCATCTGTTGAGACTTGTTTTGTGTCCAAGTGTGTGGCCAGTTTTGAAGAAAGTTCCATGAGGTACTAAGAAGATAGATATATTTTTTGTTTGGGTGAAATATTCTGTAAATATCTGTTAGGTTCCTTTGACTTATGACATCAGTCAGCTCCAGTGTTACTCTATTTAGTTTTTGTCTGAGTGACCTGTCTGTTGGTGAGAGTGGGGTACTGAAGTTTCCCACACTCAGTGTGTGAGCAGTCAATATATGACCTCAGCTCTAATAGTGTTTCTTTTATGAACTCGGGTGCCCTTGTGTTTGGTACATAGATGTTAAGAATTGAAATGTCCTCTTGATGGTTTTTTTTCCATTTGATGAATATGTAGTGTCCTTCCCTGTCTTCTTCTGATTAGTTTTGGTTTGAAGGCTATTTTTCCATATATTAAAATGGTGACATTAACTTGTTTCTTAAGTCCATTTACTTGGAATACCTCTTCCCATTCTTTGGTATGAGTTACTTGTTTACCCCCAAAATAACTTTGTGCAACCATCAGTAAATATGCCTTCACATGACAGTTTAAGTCCCGTGCAGCAGAGCCAGGATCTTCCTGCTGGCACATAGGTCTACACCTCATCTGGAGTGACCTC
The DNA here is from genome assembly GCF_018167655.1 of Microtus oregoni. Lineage (NCBI taxonomy): Eukaryota > Metazoa > Chordata > Mammalia > Rodentia > Cricetidae > Microtus > Microtus oregoni. The sequence goes on along the minus strand of NW_024543063.1, from coordinate 55,820,051 downwards.
TTTCTTTGATCATCTCACACAACACAGAACACCTTACATGAAGGCAGATGCTCCTCGGGGACCACAGGAGAGAGGAAAGCAGGTATTCATCAGGATCAGCTTAGTCCCCTAGGAATGGGGGCAGAGAGTGAGGAGAGGTCGGAGCAGATGGTCTGCTACAGAGCCTAGGATGAGACTGGGGGATTGGCGTGACTGGCAAGATAGTGCAAAGGTTCTTCCATCTTGTATTCTTGCCGAGGCCATTTTAGGTTTCAGTAGAATTTGATCTTGATGGAGAATCCTGGAAAATTACCTTCTATTCTAGGAGCCAAAGCCAAGATGCCCCAGCTAGCTTATCTCAGCTTCTGTTAAACTGCTTGCTTACCGAAGCCTCCTTCTGCAGCTGCTGAATAAGATACCAGAATGGTGTGTGTATGTGTGTATGTATGTATGGGTTTTTTTCCCCCTCTAAAAGCCTCTTGCTCTAAATGCTCAAAACTACTCTTGGGTCCCAAATACCTGAGTGTAGTTCTAGCCAGCTGTAATAAAGACTTCCAATTGGCTATAAACTGTATCTGAGTGGCCGTCTCTGGAGGGAGAGCTGAAGATCTGCAGTTAGCCTCCCACTTTCCTCCTGGCCAGAGTGGCCTGCAGGTTCCTAGGGAGCGCCCCCTGGAGTTAGGGGCTGGGATAAAGCAATGAGTAAGGTTTGGAGAGGGGAGAAGCTTGGAGGGGAAGATCTGTGGGAGGAGGAAGACTGCAGCTGGTGCTCTGCCACAGAGCTGGGGCTGAGACTGGGGGATTGGATCCGGAGGAGCTTAGGGAGAGTGAAGAGCTAGGGTTAGCCTACTTGCTTCCCTGGTCAGAGTGGTCTGCGGGTTCTCAGGGAGTGCTGCTGGAGCTGGGGGCTGGGATAAAGCATTAAGTCAGGGGTGGGAGGTTAAGAGGGGAAGATCTGTGTGTGATCTACTGGAGATGGGAGTGGGGTGGGGGGGGGGGGGAACTGCAGCCGGTGATAGGCTACAGAGATGGGGATGAGACTAAGGTTTGGACGTGGAGGAGCTTAGGGAGAAGTGAAGATCTTTGGTTGGCCACCTTCTTCCCTGGCTGAAATAGTCCTCTTCCAATCATAACACTTGCCTCCCTCCCACCAGATGCTTCCTAGAATCTCGAATCCATTCCCTATTTATGGATGGCTGTGTTGTGTGTGCATGGTGTATGCATATGTGCACATGTATGTGGGATATGTGCCTGTGGGCAGAATGTGGAGGCTAGAGGACATTGGATGTCTTTCTTCATTGTTTTCTGCCTTATTCTCTCCATACAGGGCCTGCCACTGAACCCAAAGCTGGTCATTTGACTGGCTGCCCAAAGAGCTCCAAGGATCTATCTAGCTGTCTCTACTTTTGCATGGGTTCTGGGGATTCCAACTTAGGTTCTCATGCTCTAACAAACCGCCCAGCAAATGCTCTAACCCACTGAACCACCTCCCCGGACACTTGTTCACAATTTCTAAAGGGTTTTCACTTTTAAAAATGTCAGAGTAGGGCATGGTGTCACATACCTTTAATCCTAGCACTTGGGAAGTAGGTGGATCTCTGTGAGTTTGAGATCTATGGAGACCAGCCTGGTCTACATAGTCCCAGGGCAGCCAAAGCAACAGTGAGACCTAAGGAAAAATTGCTATTGAAATCACACTTTTTCCAATTAGGTTGCTATAACTGGATGCTGAGAGCTGGGTAGGTTAAACAATGGAAATGTTGATAAGTTCAGGTATCTCATAAAGGTTTATCTCATGCCTGAAGTCTGATTCTGGAGAGGCAATTCATAGGTTAAGAGTGCTTGCTGCTCTGGGAGCTTGGAGATCTGGGATTGGCTACCAGCAGGGAAGCTTCTGGTGTGAGCCTCCGGCTCTGCTCCATTCTGTGTTCTCCTATGTAGAGAGCAGCGGGAGAAAGCAAGCTGACTCCAGTCTCTTCTTCTTCTTCTTCTTCTTCTTCTTCTTCTTCTTCTTCTTCTTCTTCTTCTTCTTTTTTTTAATATTTATTTGTTTATTATGTATACAATACTCTGTGTGTGCCTGCAGACCAGAAGAGGGCAGCAGACCTCATCACAGATGGTTGTGAGCCACCATGTGGTTGCCGGGAATTGAACTCATGACCTCTGGAAGAGCAGGCAATGCTCTTAACCACTGAGCCATCTCTCCAGCCCCTCCAGTCTCTTCTTATGAGGTCCCTGATACCACTGGATGGTTCTACACTTCCTGAAGGCCCCATCTCTAAATGGTATCACGAGGTTGAGTTTTAAGAAAGTTCTTGCCCATACTATATGACAAATGTTTCCCTATGCTTTTCTATGGCAGTTTTAGTGCTTATGGTTCTAAATTAACGTCTTTGGTTTACTACGAATTGAGGGTGTGTGAGAGAGATGGGGGTCTCACTGTGTAATCCTGGCTGGGCTGGCCTTGAACTCACAGATCATCTGCCTACTGAGTGCTGGGACTAAAGCTGTGTGCCATTATTCCAAGCTTATGATTTTGGGCAGAGTGAAGAGATGTAGATTTCATTTCATTCTTTCAGATTTATGTGCCTGTTGTATACAGTGTGAATTTAGTGTGTGCCTGGTGCCCTCATCAGAAGAGTATTCTGGATCCCCTGGAACTGGAGTTACAGATGGCTAAGCCACCCTGTAGGTGTGGGGAACCAAACTTGGGTCCTTGGCAAGAGCAACAAGTGCTGTGAACACTTGTGCCATCTCTGACTCCCCAGTTTCCCTTTTCTACAGGTAGATATTTAGTTTTGTCAGCATCATTTATTTATTTATTTTTTTAATATTTATTTATTATGTATACAATGTTCTGTCTGTGTGTATGTCTGCAGGCCAGAAGAGGGCACCAGACCTCATTACAGATGGTTGTGAACCACCATGTGGTTGCTGGGAATTGAACTCAGGACCTTTGGAAGAGCAGGCAATGCACTTAACCACAGAGCCATCTCTCCAGCCCCCAGCATCATTTATTGAATGTCTTTTCTGGTTTTTTTTTTCTTCATTTATGTTTGCATACATGCCACAGCACATACACAGAGGTCAGAGGTAAGTCACCATCATGTGGGTTCTGGGAATCGAATTAGGTCATCAGGTTTGGTGACCGACAGGCCCCAGTGTATGTTCTTGATGGTGCACATCTTTAATCCCAGCACCTGGGAGGCAGAGGCAGGGGGATCTCTGAGTTTGAGGCCAGCCTGTTTTACAGAGTGAGTCCCAGGCAAGACTACACAGAAAAAAACTTTCCTAGCCCCGCCCACCTCCCAAAACAAGCCGTCTATAGCCGTGTGGATGTATTTCTGATCCTGTTTCGTTCCCTTGGCCTGCCTTTGTTGCTCCAGCACACTACTATGTGGCAGTTTGAGGTCAGGCATTGTGATACAGCTGGTAGTTGTTTTTTTGCTCAGGATTTGATTCTTTAAAGATCTGTGGTCTTTAGTGTTTTCATATAAATTTGCCCCCCTCCCCACTTTTGTGAGGAATGTATTTTTTTGTTGGGTTACACCCCACCCTCTGTCTCCAGAGGTCTGAGGAGTTCCACCCACCTGGTTGGCACCTTTGGGCCAGACTAGTTGAAAGGCAGGATGAAGAACAAGATGCATTTCCAGTCAGCTGGAAAGCGGATACATCTTCTGGCTTATGGTCAGCTGTACACGACTCCAGACTTCAGACTGGATGTCCACTTCTACCCCTTTCCCCATTAAGTAGAAAAGTAGACAGTGGCTGGGTCTACAGTAATTTTATTGTAACAGAGAAACCAGGCGGCAGTAAGTCTACATGATTAGAGCAGATGGTGGTTATCTTTCCAAAGGGCGGAGTCGGAGCCGGGCTGGCAGCACACAGACCCCAGAATATCTCCTGATCCTGCCCTGCACTGTCTGGCGCATGTGAGGAGACAGGCTGTGCAGCCAGGATGAGGGAAGGGGTCCAGCTGGGCAGAGGCCCATCCCGGGAGGATCAAGTCAATCGCTGAAGGGGGACACTCAAATTAAGGTGCAGACTCCCCCTCTTCCATGGCTCTTGGCTGAGAAAGGAGGGTCTGGCATGAACAGGAAACTACGTTCTCCATCCTACACAGATCCTGACAGGATAAAGCTAATGGTCAATCCAGCAGCCCGGGATGAAGCTGTAGGCTACAGACAGCAATGACAAGAGGGAGACAGGCTGACAGACAGCATCTTTTACTGCCCTCACTGCAGGGGCAGCAGACTTGGTTTCTGTAAAGCAGAATTCCTGTAATGTGAGCTGCTGACACAGTTGCTCATTCTGGGAGGACAAACACAAGGACAACGGTTAACGACGGAACTAGGTTTTCTCCTCACAACCCCTAATGTGAGCGGTCTCAGCTGGGTCCAGAGGTGAGCCCCCGACACCACCGGATGCTTCAGTAAAGCTTCTATTCCAACGCCGTGGCTGACAGGTTTTTGGTGCTGACATGATTTTCTTGCATGTGTAAACTCTTTCAGACAAGTTGGAGACAGAAGGATGAAGGAGAGTTTGGTTTGGAGCCAACAAAGTTCCAGACACCAGCCGTGGAAGCCTCTGCCCTGCCTCTTTTCCGAGGAACACATTCAATCGCTGAGCCTTATGCACTGTGGTTGGAAACATGATCTACTCACCACCATCCACCCCCCTTCTCCTGCGCACGTGACTCTCATGAGAACAAAGGCTGATGGGAAGGTGGTCTCTGTCCCTTTGCACCCTGGTAATTACTTGGTGACCTGGTGAATGGCATGGGCAAGGTAGCCCACGTTGCCAGAGGTGACCCCTGCCACGGAGATGCGACCATCTTTTGTCATGTAGACCGAGAACTCCTTGGTCAGCCGCTCCACCTGTAGAGAGAGAAGAAGCTGACGACGAGTCCCAGTGGGGAAATCTTTTCCAGCCAACAGGGCACACAGTAGCCAACGGGTTAAAAAATAATAAAATCTTAATTTTCTCACTGACACGAGAATTTGGTTTAGATAAGTAAAAGAAGAATGAAAAGCTATTTTAAAGAAGGGTAATACGGTCCCTAAGACGGCTGAGCAGGGAAAGCTGCCTGCTACCAAGCCTGTTGACGCGAGTTCATCCTCAGGACTTATGTGGTAGAAGGAGAGAACCGACCCCTGAAGGCTGTGCTCTGACCTACACACATGCCACAGAATGTGCATGCATACAGACTAGAAAAATGTTAAAAATTAAGATTATGGTTTCCAAGGCATAAACAGGTAGGGAAAAAAAAAATCCCAAACTAAGCAGGCTCAGGATTCAGCTATGTAGCAGCCATTTCTCCTCTTCTTTCTGAGGCGCTGTCTGTCAGATAAACGCACACAAGCTATGACATGCACGCCACGGGCAAAGCCCTGGGTCTGATCCCTCGCCACCACAAACATCAACAAAACAACCCCCCATAACAAACTGGAAAAACAACAAACAACCCCCTCCCCACAAGGTATGTATCACGGGGGATACAGACAAACAGTAACAGAGAGAACCAGGCCGGAGGAGGTGGCACACACCCCTAACTAAGCAGTGACCATGACTGCAGGCCCAGGTGAGGTGTGGCTGCTAGAGCCTGAGTGGCCAGCCTGGACAACACCAACGGGCCCTCATCTCACAACATGGCACCACCGCCACCAAATCCAGGACCCCCACATGCCACCTGGACCTAAAGGCCAGGTCTACCGTCCACTCACCTGCTCGGGCTTCAGGCCCGTGAAACAAAACATGCCAATCTGGTCGGTGATGTGCTGCCAGTTGTGGGAGGACCCCTCCTTCTTCAGGTTGGAGACCAACTGGGTCCTCATGCTGATGATGCGGTCGGCCATGCCTTTCACTTCCTGCAACCTGTAAGGAACCAGATGGGCGTCTTGCTCTGGTGGAGCTTCACCTGAGTTCCTCTCTCCTCCTGAACGCCTTAATCCCCAGTCCTTAACCGAGTCACACGGTCAATGGCTGGTGGACAAAGATTTTAAGTGTTCTGCTTTTTATTATATGTACTTTGGCAACTTTAAAAAAGGTATGTATAAGGGTATTTTGCCTGCAGTGCACATACATGTGTGCTTGGTGCTACTGGAGGCCAGAAGAGAGTGTGGGATCTCCTGGAGCAAGAGTTACAGGGGGTTGTGAGCCACCACGCAGATGCTGGAAATTGAACCCAGGTCCTCTGGCATGGCAGTCAACGCTCTTGATAACTACACCACCTCTACAGCCCCAGATAAGTTAACATGTCTGAGTAGTGAGGAAAGTTATTTTAAACTTGGAACAAATGCTTCTGCCTTCATAATGAAGAGGACAAACTATAAGCCTACGTGGTCTAAGCCATATAGAAGGAGCTGAGGAGTGGGATGTGGTCATAGCCCCTAAGAGGTTCAAGGCCAAGCGTGTAAAAAGTCAATGGTAGCACAAGGCAGAACAGTGCTGGGTGAAAGAAGGGCCACGGAGGAGAGAGGGCTATTCTGTCTGGGGACCAGAGGGGACAGGCCTGTGTGCAGACAGTCAGCCCAGCTTGCTTAATTCCAACAGTCTCTCCTTAGAACTGTCAGGGCCAGTCCACTCCCATGACCTGCAGGGAATTTCTTTTGTTGGTTCTTACCAACTGGACCATGACAATAACACCTCTATTGAACACAGGACCACTGAAAGAACAGTTGCTCTTAACCCTTGAGCCATCTCTCCAGCCCCACATCCTCCCTCCTCTTGCCAGAGAATCAGGTTCTGACTTCTCATGACATCAAACTCATGATATCAACCAACATCATCCCCGGCAGGCCATTTTCTCTAGCTCCCTGAACATGACTTTGTCTTTTTGCTTTTGAGGCAGGGTTCTTTTTTTTTTTTTTTTTTTTTTTTCGAGACAGGGTTTCTCCGTAGCTTTTGGTGCCAGTCCTGGAACTAGCTCTTGTAGACCAGGCTGGCCTCGAACTCCCAGAGATCCGCCTGCCTCTGCCTCTTGAGTGCTGGGATTAAAGGCATGCGCCACCACCGCCCGGCTGAGGCAGGGTTTTATGAAGTCCAGGATAGCCTCAAATTCAATTTGTAGCCAAGGTTGGTCTTTCCTGGGGCTGGAGTTATGAATGGTTTTGAATTACTACATGGGTGCTGGGATTAGAACCTAGGTCCTCTGTAAGAGCAGTTAAGTTCTCTCTCTAGTCCAAAATAAAATTTTTTTTAAGAAGATTAACATTAGAGGATAGGTACTGAGATTAAATATAATAAAAGCCGTAAGTATGCAGAAGCACAGATTCAGTGTTAGCCAGTGAGAAGACCACAGGGGCTAGGGACATAGTACAGCGGAGTGCTTGCCTACACGCATGAAACCCTAGGTCTGATCTCCAGCACCGCAAAACAAAGGCATCTTTGGGAGGAAGTCTCCTATACCAGGAACTTCAACTGAACTCGATTTTAAGGGAAGGCAGGTTTTACTAAAAGCAGAGATTAGGCTGGGCGGTGGTGGCGCACGCCTTTAATCCCAGCACTCGGGAGGCAGAGGCAGGCGGATCTCTGTGAGTTCGAGGCCAGCCTGGTCTACAAGAGCTAGTTCCAGGACAGGAACCAAAAAGCTACGGAGAAACCCTGTCTCGAAAAAAAAATAAATAAATAAAAAATAAATAAAAAAAATAAAAGCCGAGATTAGAGGATAAAAGAGGCTGCTGTTTGTTTCTGGGTTTATGGGGAAATACCAAATGTAGCTGTGCCAACAAAAATCACACCCCCTTCTTCCTTCCCACACCTGGAACTGTAAGGCACTGGATGGCGTAGAACAGCAAGCAATCATTACCATTGCTTTCTCAAGTCTGGAGAGGTCAGGATGGTTGCTGCGATCCGGGCACCATTGAGTGGTGGGTTGGAATACATGGGACGGATCAGGATCTTCAGCTGGGACTCCACCCTTTTGGCCTCATTAGCGTCTTTGCAGATCACAGTGAAGGCTCCCACACGCTCACCTGAGAAAACAGTGGATAGGCTTCTAGCACGCTAAAACAAGCCGTGAGGAACTCTGCTACAAGGTATCTTTTCTCTCAGAGGAACCATAACAGTAATTTCTTTTTTTTTTTTTTTTTTATTTATTATGTATGCAATATTCTGTCTGTATGCCTGAAGGCCAGAAGAGGGCGCTAGACCTCTTTACTGGTGGTTGTGAGCCACCATGTGGTTGCTGGGAACTGAACTCAGGACCTTTGGAAGAGCAGGCAATGCTCTTAACCACTGAGCCATCTCTCCAGCCCATATAACAGTAATTTCTGTTTGAGACAAGAGTATCACTCTGTACCCCAGGCTTGGTGACAGGTGATTCTCCTGTCTCAGCCTCTAGTGATGGGATTATAGGAAAGAGCTACATCTGGCCTAATAGTTCCTTAACAGAAAGTCTTTACTACTCAGAACGGTGAACTGTGAATTGAGGTCCAAACAAGTATTCAGGATCCAGGATCTCTCTCTCTCTCTTTTTTTTTTTTTGGTGGAAGGGTTTCTCTGTGTAGCCCTGGCTGTCCTGGAACTTGCTCTATAAACCAGGCTGGCCTCAAACTCACAGAGATCCGCCTGCCTATGACTCCCAAGTGCTGGGATTAAAGGCATGCATCACACCGCCCAGCCCCAGCCCCTCATTTTTGCTACAAAAATTTAAAGACACTGAAGATATGGCTAAGAATATCTACAATATTTTTCTGTCTTAGGAAGACTACATATAACCAACACACAATGTGCACACATACACACACACCTATCTAGGGACTACTTTGCCCCTCTAAATTTTCTGCTTTGTGGCATTCTCTCCAAGCTCCTCTGAGTTCATCTGAGTACATCTTACACTGGCTCCTCTAGCTTACCATAGAGACCCATGTTCTTGGCATAGGACTGGCAGAGGCAAACATTAATGCCTTGCTCGATGAAGTGGCGCACGGCCCAGGCATCCTTATCTCCATCACCACTTGCAAAGCCTTGGTAGGCCATATCAAAGAACGCAAAGAGATTCTTTTTCTGGAAGGAAGAAGAGTTTGAGATAGGCACCTGCAGATGCCCCGCAATTACCCGTGCTGTCATGGACCGTGTTTATCTACAGTCAACAGTTTCTTCACACATGGAAGTAGGGAAGACGTCTGAATGCCAGAGTTAACTATCAACATAAAGTATTATTTAAAAAAACAAAAAACAAAATACTTTGATAGCTATGGTTCCTTAACATTGTGGAAAGAGAACCTTGATCTCTGGTTTGGGCAGGACTAGCAGGACTTTTCTATGAAGTGCTCTCTAACGGCTTCTTCTGGGCCTCATTCTATTGGATGCTGAGATTTGACAGAAGTGGTAAGAATAGGGGCACAGGATGACGGGGATATTTTCCTCTCTAGGAATTCGGATGAGTGTCTTCTGTCACAGCCAGCTCCTCTGAAAGAAGAGGCGATGCTGAGCAAAGTCGTAAGAAAAGGAGGTGCCACCAGCATGCCTCTTGGGCCAGAACAGCCGCTGTGACAAAGACAACTTTTTTAGTTTTGTCAGAACTCAGTACATCTGGGCTGAAGGATGACAATTTTCAAGCTGTTCATGTATCATCTATTACGGAACAAAAGAGGAACCCCTTCCTGTGTGGGTTTGGGGCAGGCTCGAGGTTAAGCAATGAGTTGCTGACATTCCATCCCTCTCACCTTCACTACTGTGGCGATTTCCTTCCACTGCTCCGGACGCGGATCCACGCCCGTGGGGTTGTGAGCGCAGGCATGAAGTAGGAGCACACTCTGCTCTGGGATTTTCTACGGAGAAACAATCAAGATTCTGCTGTGTAGCTTTAAAGGAAACAGCCGACATGCTATACAGGACACTGTTAGCTAAGACGTGACAGGGAACTCGAGGTATGGGAGTCAGCGGGCCCCCTCTAAGTCAGATAATGAAACCAGTTGGGAGACGCACTTACTGAAATGTCTTCTATGGCTCCCTTGAAGTCAAATCCGCAAGTCTTGGGGTCATAGTATCGATAACCTTGTAGCTGCATGCCGGCATCCCTGAAGATGGGCGTGTGATTTCCCCAGGACGGTTTGGGCAGATAGACATCTCGGCTGAACTTAAAAAACCGTTGCTGAAAGATGGGACGAGAGGGAATGAAGAGGACAAAATGGTAGTGTTTCCCTGAGAGAGTTTCTTCCTACTGACAGTAGCAAGATGGTCTGGGCTGGGAGTCAGGCCCTGATGTTATTCTGGCTATGAGGCGAGACACCTGTGCAGGCCTCACTGCCTGAACCTCCTTTACAGGGGCTTGTTGGGTAATTTTATGTCAACTTGACACACAAGCTGGAGTCGTCTGAAAGAGAGGAGGCCTCTGTAAGATGCAGCTGTAAGGCATTTTCTTAGTGATTGATGGGAGAGGACCCAAACTACTGTGGTACCATCCTTTGCCGTAAGAGAGCAGGCTGAGGAAGCCATGGGAAGCAACTCAGCAAGCAGCACTCCTCCGTGGCCTCCGCAACAGCTCCTGTCTCCAGGTTCCTGCCCTGTCTGAGTTCCTGTCCCGACTGTCTTCAAAAATGATCAGCAATATAGGAGTGTGAGGCAGATAAACCCTTTCCTCCCTAACCAGCTTTCTAGTCTTGGTGTTTCGGCTGCAACAGAAACCTTAATTAAGACAGGGACTGAGTAAGTTGAAACACACCATCCCTACTAATGCTATGCGCTGTGCTGGGCGTAGTGGCTCATGTTTTTAATCCCAGAACTCCAGGAGGCAGAGGCAGGCAGATCCCTGTGAGTTTGAAGCCAGCCTAGTCTACGGACCTCCAGGACAGCCACAGATACATAGTAAGACCCTGTTTCAAAAAGAATCACACAAACAAAACAAAACAGCCCCCCACTATATGCTCAATATGCTGACTCATTATTACTTTATTCCTTATAACTTCTCCACAGTACTTTCCTTTCTTTCACCAGAGACCAGGAAACCTGCCAGTTCTGTGGAAAGAGAAGCCTGACGGTGGGTGAGCACACACACAGGATAGTATGGCAACCTTTAACTCAATGCTCTCTCTTAAAGGGGTTCCACTCACCAGAAAACTGGCTCCGATCCTTAAGGCTCCAGTCCCGGAAATGGTCTGCACGGTGACAAACTGCAGGGGAGATGCAGAGTCAGTCGCTTGCGCTACCCTTTGCACGTCAGAACTTAACTCTTTTAGCTGTTTACATGGTTATTTTTACAGAGATACTTGTTTACTTTCCATATGACTATCTTGTCTGCGTGTCTGTATGTGCACCATGCCAATGCCTGGTGCCCCAGGAAGTCGGGAGGTGTCAGATCCCCTGGAACTTAGGATCTGGAGTGACACATGCTTGTGAGCTGACACATGAGTGCTAGGAATCAAACTCAGGCTCTCTAGAAAGAGCAACAAGTGCTCTCGACCACTGGGCCATCTCTCCGGCCCCCTCTAGTTATCGCACTGTGTGTGGATGGGAGCGGGAATGTGCACCTGCCGTGGCAGGTATGTACACCACAGAAGACAACTCTCTGGAGATGGAACTTAAGTCACCAGGCCTGTGCAGCAAGCATTTCATTTGCTAGGGCACCTTGCTGGCCTCTAGAAGTGAATTCTGGATGACTTTGTTAGAACCATCCATGTTACACTGAAAATTTGGGGATATAAAAAATTCCTCCTCAAGCCGGGCGATGGTGGTGCACGCCTTTAATCCCAGCACTCGGCAGGCAGAGGCAGGCGGATCTCTGTGAGTTCGAGACCAGCCTGGTCTACAGAGCTAGTTCCAGGACAGGCTCCAAAGCCACAGAGAAACCCTGTCTCGAAAAAAAAAAAAATTCTTCCTCAATGTGCAAAGGGAGGGATTTATACACATACAAAATATAAAGACAAAAATAGTATGTTCAAACATCATTTTAGAAATATGTAAAATCCAGGGGCTGGAGAGATGACTCAGCGGTTAAGAAATATGTAAAGACCAAGGTTCTTTAAACAATTGGACAGTCAAAAAGTATATTAGGATAGTGTTAGTATAATTTATTTTGTTTTTATTTTCTATGGCGCACCTTTTAGGATCATGGTCTTCTGTCTGTCCATGCCCACTTGGGCTGTGACAGGGCAGAAGGGGACAGACAGCCACACCTAACCTCTGCCCTGCCCCCACAGCCTACTCAAGGCTGGTTCATGGTTGCTTCTGTCCGAGCTAGAAGCTTAACACATGATTGTGGGGAATAATTATGGGCCTGAAACTAGGCAGAGAGAGGCATTCTTATCCATATTCAATACAAGCAGATGAAACTCATCGGAAACAACAGCAAACCGGGCCAAAGTTATCAGTCAAATTCTGCCAAATTTTCAAGATAACTGACAGGAAGTTTAGAAAGTAATTATTAGTGAAGAGTGGCCACCTCAGTCACTACACACATACAAGCTGAGTTAACATGTCCGGGTTTCTAAAATGGCTAGGTGTGAACACAGCCTGTATAACGCCCAGGCCGCCTGGCTTACCCGGCCACTTTTCAGCACTTCGTTGTTCTCACCCAGGGCCAGCTCTGCAGAAGCCTTACAGAATTCTGCCAGTCCCCCGATGGGCAGGTATTCCTTGTCCAAATTTTTTGCAGCAATCTGGGCCTCTGCCTAGAGACGAGAAAATAAGTTTTAGTTGGATAAAAGTGAAATATTTGGTACTTTGTATCACAGAACAGAAATACAGTTTATTTTATGTCTTTATCTTAAGAAATAAAATTCTAGCCGGGCAGTGGTGACGCACACCTTTAATCCCAGCACTTGGGAGGCAGAGGCAGGCGGATCTCTGTGAGTTCGAGGCCAGCCTGGTCTACAAAGCGAGTTCCAGAACACCCAGGGCTGTTTCACAGAGAAACCCTGCCACAAAAAAAAAAAAAAAAAAAGTTGTGATTATGGTGTCTCTTCACAGTAACAGAAATTCTAAAACGGGTATAGAATCTTCCTTGGTTACCACTTAACATGTAGGGCTCTCTTGAAATGCATGAGAATAGAACTGATGAGCAACATGATAGGTATATGTGAGATGACAAAACCAAACGGAATGTATAAAAGGAATGCATTTCAGGATGCATGCCAGTCCAAGAACTTCCACTGTCTGCGTGACTGTGGGCAAGAGCCACCCGGCCCAAGTCATGGGGTTGTGGTGAGGCACTGATGAGATACTGGACAGCAATGCTCAGCTGTGGTCCAGCTCCAACAACAGCTCATCAGTCACTGAATACAGTCTTAGGATTTTTCTTGTGATGCTGGGCATGAAACAGAACCCTCTGCATGCCAGGAAACACTATAACTTCTAGCATAGCCGGCTGTGACTAACTTTAAAACTAATGGAAATATCACTAATAAAAATGTAACCAAAGTAGAGAACGGAAGATATCGTGTAGTTAGTCAGGAAGGTTGGGCAGCTCATGGCTCTCTCTACACATGGATTTCACCACAGCCATCAAGATGGGAGAAAAGGCCCTTCCTCTCTTAAGAGACGATGTTAACCGTCTAACCCTCTGGTACTCATGCTCAGGATTAGGCACAATGCCTGGTTTTCAACCTTGGAGGAGAGCGTGTGGCTGTGATGCAGTCACAGCTGAGAAAGGTCACAGCCTAGGAACCCGGGTGGTTCACAAAGTAGTGCCAGAAGCAGAACCTGGGGCCCTAGGGCCTGGGCCAGTATTCCTTTTGTTCCTTTCGGCTCCCTTCAGGTTCCACACCCTGCACCAACAGGACAGGTGCCACGCTCACCTTCCGGACACTGGGGAGCACGTAAGGCTTCCCGTTATCATCCCGGTAGGCACCAACTCCCAGGTTCATCTTTTTGCTGTTGGTATCTCTCTTGAAGGCTTCAGTAACTCCCAGGATGGGATCTGGGGGTCCCATTTCTACATGGGTCCACCAGGAGCTGAAATGAGAAATATTTTATGTCAACCACATGAACTAGATTCCTATGGCCAGATATGTTTCCAATTTCCCAAAGATCCATTTTGGCATGTGTTACACAGAGGTTACAGAAACAGGGAGCAGCTATTCAACTGTACAAAAGCCTTCAGAGACTGGAGATCAGCATCTTCAACACAGATACGACAAGGTGCAGAAAGGGAGCACCCAGGTTAATTTGGGTAGGATAGGGTACGTACACAAGTTTAAAAAAAATTTTTTTTCTTAGCCGGGCAGTGGTGGTACACGCCTTTAATCCCAGCACTTGGGAGGCAGAGGCAGGCAGATCTCTGTGAGTTCCAGACCAGCCTGGTCTACAAGAACTAGTTCCGGGACAGGCACCAAAGCTACAGAGAAATCCTGTCTCGAAAAAACAAACAAACAAACAAGCAAACAAAAAAAAAGTTTGCTTCAAATGATTAATGAGTAATGAAATCATGAAACTGCAGGTAAAGAAGTAGAACTAGGAAATATTATAAGCAGGGTAACCCAGACTCAGAGACAAATGTCGCATGTTCTCTCATCTGTGATTCCTAGCTCGGAAGTTTTACATGTAAGTATGTAACCTGGAGTCACCACGGAAATCAGGGAAGACAAAAGGGACCACGTGGGCAAAGGAGAGAAGATACTCTAAAGGGGGGATGGGACACAGGTGCTATGAAGGGAGAAATAGGAAAAAATGGGGATTTAACTGGGAAGCAGAGAGGGAAGAGGAATAAATAACACTAAGAATGTTTGAACATTTTTACACTTTTATACACACGGCGGGGGGGGGAGGGGATATAAAATTATGCCACTTGGATGACAATGTTCCCCAGGAGCATTAGACTAACAAAAGATCCAGTGCCAGGCATGAGAAAACTCCTTTCAGGCTGTTGGTCAAGAGAGTCTAAGACTCCCAAAGTGATACGGCTATTGCTGTTGTTCTTGGTTGCTTCCCAGAAATCAGAGGGAAGGCCCTATTGCTGAGAACACCACATCAGGCATAAGGCTTAGAGAACTGAGCTAGAAGCCTCCTCCTGGGCACTAGCTCTCGCAGTATCCTAAAATGCCATGCAAGTTGCCAAGGGAGAAGAGCAATCCTCTAGCAGTACTGCCCAGTTGTAAAACTCACAAACTACAATGACCACCATGGCACGGTAGCTCCAAGAATGTAATACTGCCACTGTGTGTTGGGGTAATCACTAGCTGTCCACTTGGACTGCAGGTCCCCTCAAAGGAGGGAATTCATGCCTGGTAGAAATCCAGCCAACTATCTGTGACCCTACGAGAACCTATTACTGTTACTTTCCTAAATCAGTAGAATTGTTAACTGCGTTCTCAACATTTATCCTTATGCCCACACCTAAGTGGCTTATGTTTTCTTCATTAGGCTTGAAGCCAGCAAGCTCCAACAATCCTTCAATCTGCACCCTCCTGAGAACTGGGCTACAGGTGTGTGCAGGACGGCCAGCTAGGTCAGTGCTGGGATCAGAATTCCTCTCCTAATGATTGCACAGCGCGTCCTCTTAACACTGGACCAACACTGGGCTGTCTCTTCAGCCTGACTCCACCGTATTTTGGAAACAGGGTCTTGGTCTGTCTGTCTCTCTCTATCTTCTTCTCTTAGTTTCTGTATGTAACAGCCCTAACTGTCTTAGAACTCAATCTGTAGACCAGGCTGGCCTAGAACTCACAGAGATCCGCCTGCCTCTGCCTCCCGAGTGCTGGGATTAAAGGTTTGTACCACCACTGCCTGGCTAGTTTTTTTGTTTTTTAAATCAGAGCTGAACTTGCCATTTTGGATGGGCTGACTAGTGAACCCCAGGTTCTTACCTGTCTCTGCACACACCCAAAGGTTACAGACATCCACCACTGTACCTGGCTTTTACACGGGTGCTAGTGATCTGAACTCAGATCCTCGGGCTTGCACAGCAAGGATTTCCTTACCCGACTTCAACAGTCATCCACTGATTCCTGCTGGAGTCACTGGAGCCGGGTGACCAGACTGCTAGGGGGCAGTGTCCCTCATTTTTCCTTGTTTCTTGGTAAATCACAAGATGCAACAGAACATTCAATACCCACTTCGGAGCTTTCTTATATATCCTCTTTGGATTTTGTTTAGTTCACATGTGACTAATAGGCTAGTGGCCACAATCAATGACTGAGTTGGTCTTACGTGCAAAGTATTCTACAGAGTTCTATAGGAGGATGGCAGAAGTCTACTTTATTAGGTAAGAGTTGACAATCTCTCTCATGTGTGCACGCGTGTGTGCACACACAAACACAGAGATAGAGACAGAACAAGTGCACACTACGTCTGGCTTGTGTAGTCCCGGGGTTTTGTGCTTGGCAGGTAAGCACTCTACCAATTGAGCAACATGCCCAGCTCCTTGGTTTGTTTGAAATCTTCTGTTCGGGTGTTTCTGTCAATTTGGAGCTTATACTAGGATTTCTGCAGCCTAAAACAAACACACCGCACCACATGTCAATAATGTGGAAAGACCGGGGACCTGACTGACACGTGTTCCACCTCTGGACAGCACTGATGTACTAGATTACAAAATCCTCAAATAACAGACGTTTGTTATACTTCTCAGCATGTACAGCAATCGATTCATATTTCCAGGCAAATGAGAAGCCACACTGCTACTACTTTGAATGTGCTATTTTAAATTCTGTTTTTCAGCTCGTTTCATCCTCAACCAGTTTGTTTAGGAAAAACAAATGCTGTATTAGATGGATACTTAACACAAGTGAAAGCATAGCTGCTTTGAATAAAAATTAAATTACTGTCACTTACCAAAGACTTAGTTACACGAACTCAAATTCCTAAAATGTTTCTAGGTTCATTTAAGAGAAACAATGGGGTGGAACACGGGGAGAATTGAAGTGGGGGGAGGGAGGGTTGGAAGTAATGTAAATCCAGTTCACTCATGTATGAAATTCTCAAGAAATTAAAAGAAAAACAATGATCAAAATTAGTAAAAATCAGATTTATATTAAATGGAATAAATTATCACTTGGGAAAACTTTAATTCCAATAGTAATTATTTATTCCTAGCTCAAATATACTCTACTTTTTGATTATCTGCTAGTGAAGGGTTCTACTGCTGAGTCATACCCCAGTCTAGATTTTACTTTTTACGTTTAGACTTAGAGCAATTGTTCCCACCCACCCTGCCCCCAACTGCCAGCATAGGAATACAGTTACAGAGCCCGAGAGGCACCTGTTTATTTTTCTTGTTTGGTTTTTGCTTGTTTCTGTTCACTGTAACACCACATCATGCTCCATTGTCTATCTCCTTAGGCTTCTCTTGGCTGTGACAGTTTTAGTGTCCTTGTTTTTGATGACTTAGATGCTTCTGGTGAATCTAGCTCAGTACATGCCCCTGGCCCTGATGTATTCACTATGTAGCTCTGGGTGGCCTGGAACTGCTAGGCCACCTGCCCACTATTCTGAGTGCTGTGATTACTGTGGCTGGCTGTAAACACAGATCCTGAGCTTGCTGTGTGTAGGCGAGTTGACTGGCGAGCGGAAGCTCCTCACAGAGCTCTTGTTTATGTGGGATGGAACTATTAATATTTACTGCACTGGAAAGTAAAACTGAAACTTGTAAGCTAGTAATCATTTGAAAACAGAAACTGTAGAAACCACGTACAGTCGACACTGGTGGCTCACATCTTTAATCCCAGCAGAAGCAGAGGCAGGCATTTCTCTGTGAGTTCAAGGCCAGCCTGGTCTACAGAACAAGTTCCAGGACAGCCAGGGCTGTTACAGAGAAACCCTTTCTCGAAAAACCAAAAGACAAAAAAAAAAAAAAAAAAAAAAAGAAAGAAAGAGAAGAGACCACGTACGTTTCCATAAGTAATACCCACTATTGCTATGAGAAGTTTTGATCATCCAGGTGTGCATGCTTGTAACCCCTGCACCTGGGTGATATCTGGATAAAACGAAACAGGACAAATTCAGATGGTGAATCTTGTTTCCATCTCTCTTTCCGTCCTTCTTTTTGGTTTTACAACCTCTTACGACAGTGCAGTTTTCATCTCCAGTGACTCTCTGTACATTTTTCGGAAGTGGTAACGTGGGCCCAGGTAACTGGAGAGGTGAACTCACTCCGTCTTCACAACAGCCAGAGGTAAGGTAGGGGGCATTCCTTATGCCCCTGGCTGACAGGTTTCAGAGCGAAGTATGTAACAAAGTCTTTAAGGCATGGTTCTCAACCTTCCTAATGCTGTGACCCTTTAATACCGTCCCTCATGTTGAGGTGACCCCTAATCATAAAATTATTTCATTGCTACTTCATAACTGTAATTTTGCTACTGTTGTGAGCAGTACAAATATCTGCTGTGTGACTCCCAAAGGGGTCTTGACCCATAGGTTGAGAACCACTGCTTTAAGGTGTCCTAAATTGATGATTATAAACTTGCCGTGTGCTGGTGTGCTAGGAGCAGGGACTGTAAAGAGTAAAACATCAATCCCCTCCCAGCAGAGTGGCTGTGGGGTGACCAACAGTGCAGCCTGGCTGTGATTCGCGGTGATGATTTAGGTCCAGGGAACTGCGTAGTTTTGGGGAAACCCAGAAAAAGTTGACAAAGGCCTTGAAGGGAAGTGAGGGTTAAGGAGGCTCCCGGGAGGAAGGGACCACCTGTGGGCTGAGGGCCAAGGGTGAGAGGGGCAGCGGGAAAAGCGCATGTGGCACAGGCTTAAGGATAAGGTGGGCCGTGTGGGAGATGGGTAGAAACTGGAGGTTGGCCTCTGCCAAGTGGGCACTATGAATTATTCATGAGGATTGCCTTCCTGGCCTGAGCCTGCAGTCGGTTGGCACTCACCAGCCAGCCTCACTCTCCACGAGTACTGCTGGTTGGTAGGCTCCACAGCCGGGTGGGGCTCCCAACAGGAGGGCCTCAGCCTTCACAGCTGGTGGGCTGCTAATTCTGTCATTAAAGAGCAGAGCTTTCTGGTCTAGCATTTCCCAGGGTCTGACTTTTCAAAGGTCTCTTAAAATAGCCTGCCTTGGGTAAACTGCAGGGACTCAACCAGCTTACCACGTAAGAACATGAGAGTAGAGGCAAGAGAAGTGACTCCAAATCTCGTGAGCCCTCATCTGTTAAATGGGTGCAACCAGATCTATCTCACAGGGTTGCTGTGAGAACGGAAACACACTTGGATGTTAACTGGTATTAGTTTGTACTTCATTAGTTGTCATCTGTCACCACCCAGCCACTAGTACGGAGCCCTGTAAGACCAACATGTAGTGAATTCAGACAGCATATGGTCATGGGAATTTATGAATGAATGCATGTCTTTCTGGTTTTAAAATGATTGTTATCATTTTACACTCTCAGGGGACATCATCACCCTTTCCCACCCTCAGCTCTAGGCCAGGAATAAAAACATTCTTCCCTTTCCTCTTCTGCACCGTGGCTGTAAGCTGTGAGGAAGAAATACAAGCCTTGAGACAACTCAAATAGGTTTTGGTTGTTTCTCTTCTCCAGCCCAGACAGAAGCCATGCGGCCACCTGCCTATCGATGTCACTGTCCTTAGCTGCCGAGTGAAATGAACTTTGAATGTCAAGGACATTCAAATGTCCAGAAAGCAACTTCCATTTTTAAAAAAGGTCCTTAAACAATGGTAGAGTTGCCCCTAATCACAAGTACAGATGTTATCATTCTTGTTCAAAAGTATGAACAACATTCACATAAAATATGCAGCCTACACATTCTCTAGAAGCCTCAGCCGTGAATATTCTAGCATACCTCTTAAAAAGAATGCTCCAAACAATTTCAAAACAGTGAATTTTAAGTATTCTAAGCATAGGAGCAGTAATCCTTTGATTAGCTATGAGTGATCAAATTCCAGGTTCTCTATGTCCCTCATTATCCCACGCCTTAAAACTGTGACGATTACAGACACGCGAGAGTTCTTATGTTTGTAAATTAATGGCCTTAGATGAAAATAAGAGCGCTCTGGGGGTAAACTGATAACCTATGGCCTACAATATGATTCCTACCGATGCCCTTTGGACACAGGCGCAGGGCCACAAACATTGAGCAACAGTGACCACCCAACCAAAAGATGCTAGGTACAAAGTATTCAGATAAGCATTATCTGTATAATTTCAAAATTATTTCCAGCTCAAAAGCTTTGAGTTATCCAAGGCTTAAATAGCTTTTGAAAAGTTTTCCCTCAGTTATATTTATCTAAAGCCTCACACTATAGCAAGTTGGCCTGGAACTGTGTGTGTGTGTGTGTGTGTGTGTGTGTGTGTGTAGAGACCAGGAGAAATGACCTTGAATTCAGGGCACTTTCCCTGCCTTAGCCCACTAATGCTTTGGTTTTGGTACATATTTTGCACCACTATGGTTCCTTTTATGTGTAGATTTTGACCTAAAAATATAAAACATTAAAAACGCTGCATTTGTTTAAAAATAAGGGCTTGGAATAAAAACATGCAAAGTGAAAGGCATTCCCTAGGCCAGGCAAACATCTCTGTGCTTGCCTACTACACCCGGAGGCCCTGGGTTCTATCCCCAGAGGGAGAAAGAAGGAGGAAGCTGGACGTGCTAACACTCAGACACAGGCAGGGTCAGGCAGGTACAGGCAGGGTCATTGCAGCATGCTCTGGGCCAGCCTGGTGTACACAGTAAGTTTCAGGCTTGCCAGGGCTACATAGTAACTCCACCTCAAATGACAAAAACAAACAAAAACCACTTCAGACACTGACCTAAGTGCTAAGGTACAACTCTGAACAAAGTTGCCAAGGTCTCTGCTCACCCGCACCTTAAATTCTAACTGGGAAAAGAAGGAAAAGGAACACTAGTCACACCCAAAGAATCACTAGCCAGTCACACCCGAAGGGAACCTCCTCCAGTTTAGGTAAAGCTTAGGCCTTTCAGTTATATACATACAACAAGGGATATTTTAAGGCTAAGAAAACAGGAAAGCAGACTTTTTCCTGTCCACAGAAGCACTCCTTTTTGTTCTCCAAATTTGCAGCAAAAATAACTTCTACCTAATTCTCTTCCTAGGTGGCTAGGCTTAAACGGACACACGCTGGCAATGCGCCAAAAACGGGCTCTGGCCGGGACAGTCTGTTCTGCTGGCTTGAAGACTACCCGAACACATTCAAAGGAAGGCCAAGGCAAGCATAAAAGGTTAAGTAGGCTCTGTTCCTAGTTAGTGAGTTAGTATGCACTCCAGGGAGGTTTCTGCAGCACTCAGGAAGACTGCGTCAAATCTGCTTTCTTTAGTGAAACAGTTCTCCCGGTTCAGGGAAGAATTAGAAGTTACTAGCTCCATTTAGGCCCTGAACTTTCTCTTAGGACATCTCAGTTCAAGACGACACATGTCTTTTTCCTTTTTCTTTCTTTTTTCTTCTTTTTTTTTTTTTTTTTGCGAAGTCACTCCTCTCTGTCTTACTCACAACTACATCACCAGCAACTGGTCCATTGCCTGGCTCTGAGAAACCGGGTTACGAAATATTTAAGGGCTGACTGAGATGGAGAGAAAGACCGATGGCTTCCAGCCAGCCGAATCTCCCAAGGGTTTAAGACAAAGAAAGTGCATTACACTACACCTCAACTCTTTCCCATCCAAAACCCAGATATGCCCGACTGGGGAGGGGTATGGTGACAGCGCGGAAAGGATGCGCCACACCAAGGTCACGGATGCTGGGAGAAACGCGGGGTCTCGGCACCCCGAGAACTCGCTCCATGAGATCACATCTCCCTCGGATACACAAGCAGCGGTCAGCTTCGAGGCAGCACAGCCGGGTTTACCAGATTTAACCCTCCGTAACCCGACAGGTGGGCCAGTTGCCCTGCAGGGCAGCTGGTCAAGGGCATGCGCGCCCCCCAGCGCCACAGCCAATCGGCGACAGGCAGCTCCGACACCAAAGCCAATCCGCGAAGAGGCTGGCCCGGTGCCGCCGCCCACGTGCTCACCCCTCGCCCCGCACCCCACTGCGCGGACTCAGCATCTTGGACCCCCATCACCCGGTAGAATTGGGGTCCGGGTGCAGCCGAGAACCACAATTCCCGTCCTCGGGGACTGCGCTGGCCCGGTGTCCAGCGATGCAGGGGAGGGATGAGGGGTCCTGAGGGTCATCGCGAGGCGCGGACACTCAGCCCTCAGCCCCGGGACAGGGACCCCTTGGGAACACGGGAGAGGGAGGGTGCGTGCGTGTGCAGGTCCTGCAGCGTCCGCAGCTCGGCTGGGCAGGGGCAGGCCCGCGGTCCCGCTCCATCTCCGTATCCCTCGGCTCACCTGGCTCTGGCAGAGGCTGCGGCCGCAAGGCCTGGGTGAAAGGCGGCAGCCACCCCGGAGAGGACACGGCTAGAGTGCAGGAGGGCCATGGTGGGCGGCGGGATGGCAGTGGACAGTGGTAGAGCCGAGAGCACGGGAAGCGTCCGCAGGAACCGAGGCGCGGGCTCTAAAAGGTGAGGACACCGACTTCCCTGGGTGTGGCTAGAGCGCCGGGAGCGAGCCTTGTCACAGCGGCCCCTGGCGGTCCGGGGCAGAACGGGGACGCCTCCATGGAGGTCATGGAAACCTGCAAGGACGCCGCTAACCACCGCCTTGGAAACCTGCGAAGCTCGCAGTGTGTGAGGATGCGCAGAACGCGGCGCTCTGCATCCTGTTAGTCATCCGGTACGTCAAGGCAGCTGCTAGTGTGTCAGTTTGATAGGCTAACGCCGAGGAAGTATTTTTTTTTTCCCCCAATGCCGCACAGCCTTTAAGATACAATGGTAGCCTTTCTTTCAACCCTCTACGCACCATCCGGGCTTTCCCTAAATCTTTCAACCCTCTACGCACCATCCGGGCTTTCCCTAAATGCAGTTCTCTCAAGGTCCGGAATGCTTCCATGTCCCTGTAACAGAGAGAGCAACAGGTGTATTTTGTGGGACAGTTGTGAGGATTAACCGAGATTAGCCGATTATGCCTAAAAACAGGGCCTGATTAGTAAACACAAAGGAACCCATGGCCAACGACAAACAGTTGCACAACAAATCATCTTCATAATTATGTTGGGGAGAAATGAATATTTTTTTTAAAGAGCGGGGGGAATGAATTTGAGGCAAGCCTACAAGTTGACCAAGTCCATTTTAAACATAGGATATTTCCCAGGCAGGCAGTCTTCTTAGAAATCTATATAGAATGGAACCACTTAATTTATCCTCTGTCACTCCAGCTGCCTGTGTGATTGTTATCAAATCTGGGGGTCACAGCATGTGCTCCAAACCGTTCCCAGCCACCGAATGTCAAAAAATAAATTAAAAAGTCAAATTAACAGTGTGTACTCAATGTGGTCACATTGGGAAGCTGGGCAAAGAGAGCCAGCAACCCCGTTCCGAAGTTTGTCTGTAGGGTTCTGAGATTGAAATTTATTTATTTATTTATTTTTGAGACAGGGTTTCTCTGTAGCTTTGGAACCTGTCCTGGAACTAGCTCTTATAGACTAGGTTGGCCTCGAACTCACAGAGATCTGCCTGCGTTTGCCTCCCGAGTGCTGGGATTAAAGGCATGAGCCACTACCGTGCAGCCTGGAGATTGAAATTTAAATAGAGGGTCAAGGGTTTCCAGTCAAACTGTGATCCTGCCTGCCACTGACCCACCCTTAAGGTGGTCTGACAAGTTGGAATCTTGCCAGGCATGGTGGCACATGCACCTTTAGTCTCAGCACTCGGGAGGCAGAGGCAGGCAGATCTATGTCAGCTCGAGACCAGCCTGGTCTACAAAGCAAGTTCCAGTACAGTTGGGGCTGCACAGAGGAACCCTGTCTCAAAACAGAACAAAACTGTGTGGAATCTCTTTCTGGGTAACAAGTTGCCCCTCTGGCTGGAGGTTCCTGGAGAAATTCCCATTTCTTTGGGCTCCATTGTTTCCACAGTCAAATTAAGAGGCACAGTGTCCCTTTAGGATATCCTCACTTCTGCCAGGCCTGTTACATGATGAAGTCCAGATCTCCACCTGGAGTCACCATGGTAGACCTTGGGGTCTAGCCCTGACTTACTGTCTCCATCACTGGGTGCCTCACTGACCCTGGCCTGTGTTCCTCTGCAGTGAGCTGGGATAACTGCACTATTTAGTGTGTAGGGTTTTCCTCTGGTGTAATAACATGATCATTCTGTGACTATTGGAACAGGGATAGTATGCTGGGTAGTCATTGTCAACTTGACCCACACATAGATGTACCTGGGAAGAGGGAATCTTAACTAAGAGAATGCCGCCATTAGATTGGCCTGTAGGCAAGTCTGTGGCTGATGCCTGATTTGGGAGGACAGCCCAGTATGGGAAGTGGCACCCCTGAGCTGGTGCTTCTGGGCTATATAAGAAGACAAGCTGAGCAAGACAGGAGGAGCTGGCTCTTCTGAGGTCTCTGCTTCAGTGCCTGCCTTCAAGGACCTGCCCTGGCTTCCTTTCATGAGAGACTGTGCTTAAGATATGTAATCAGAAACAAACCCCATTTCTTCCAAGTTGCTTTTGGTTGTGGTGTTTTATCACAGTAGTAGACACCCTTACTGAAACAGACAACTTTGGCCCAGTTCCCATGGCAACTAAAGAAGCCTACCAACCTAGCAATATAAGGAAGCTGTTAATACTACATAGCTGTAATGACTGTTCTTCTGTGTCAACATGACTGCGTCTAGAATTAACTAAAAACCAAATGGCTGGGCACACCTGTGGAAGATTTTTTTTCTTAAATCCCTTGAAGCATGAAGACTCACTTAGCTCTCTCACTCTCATCTGGATCTTTGAGGTGAGATGATCTACCTTTAGTCCAGATATTTGAGGTAGGAAGATCCACCTTTTATCTGGGCCACACTTTCTTCTGGAAGCCTATAGAAAGGAGATGGGGGCTGGGACTGGAGAGAGGACTCAGTGCTTAGGAGCACTGACTGCTCCTCCAGGGGACCTGGGTTTGATTCTCAGCATCCACATGGCAGCTCATAGCTGTCTGTAGCTCCAGTTTCAGGGGATCTGACATCTTCACACCACCGCAAGTAAAATAAATTTAAATACATTATTAAAAAAAGGCCAGGTATGGGTAGTGGTGCACACCTTTAATACCAACACTGGGGAGGCAGAGGCAGGCGGAGCTCTGTGAGTTCAAGGCCAGTTGATCTACAAAAGTGAGTTCCAGGGCAGCCAGTGCTACACAGAGAGACCCTGTCTCAAAAAAAAAAAAAAAAAAAAAAAAGACATAGGAGGGAATCTTACTCTCTTTACTCTCTGCCTGCCTGCTTGATTTCACGCTTGCTAGTAAGTTCATTTCTTCCCTGACATTAAAGCCTATTTCTTTGGGAAATATTCCAGCATATACTGAAGACCAGCTGAGATATCCAGCCTCATGAACTAAACAGCTACAGGATTCTTGAACCTCTGTTCATAGGCAGCCATTGTGGGATGGCTGGACTACAATCTGTAAGCCTTTCTAATATATATATATATATATATATATATATATATATATATATATATATATATATATATATATATCCTCTTTATATATATGACGTCCCTGGGTCTGGCTAGAGCAGCCCAATGGTAGTGGGAATGGGTGTGTGTGTGTGTGTGTGTGTGTGTGTGTGTGTATTCACTCTATACTCCAGTAGAAGATGGACTGGGGGAGGAGAGCCACTGAATCTTCACCTGGGATTCTGACCTTGCTTCTTAGCCTTCAGCTGACAGGAATCTGAGAAGATGCTAACAGTACGTGGAAGCTAGAAAGCTAACTAAAAGTGGGACTCCATGATACACCTTCTTTGAGACTGACATCCGTAACGGGCTAGGAGTTTGCAGCTGCTTTGGGGTCACCTGCATCCCTGCAAGTACCCACTTACCCATGCTCCTGTAAGTCAGTAAACTCATTTGTTCACCGAGCTGAACCTCGGTGGGTCAACACTTTGGTCTGTTGGTACCCTGTTTGCAGTGAATAGACATTGATCCACATCGCCTCAGAGAAAGCTACTACAGCACCTGCTGTATTAGTTTGCCTGGGCTGCTGTAACAAACCACAAATCCAATACAATAGAAATTAGGGTCTGGAGAAATGGCTCAGCCATTAAGAGCTCTTGCAGACCAGGGTTCGGTTCCTAGGTTCACAAGGCAACTCACAACTGCCTGTAACATCAGTTCCACAGAACCCAGACTCCTTTTCTGACCTTTGTAGCTTTGTAGGCACACACACACACACACACACACACACACACACACACACACCTTCCCTTCTCGAAATTTCTTCTCTCCCAGTTCTGGAGGGCAGAAATCCAAGTTAAAGGTGTTGTTAGGGTCCCTGTCCCCTGTGATCTCTGGGAGATGGGATTCTTCTCTCCTAGTTTCTGACAGTTGTCAGATCCTTGGCTTTATCACTGTGACCTCTGCCTCTGTCACCATGATGGTGATTTTGACTCTTCAGTATGACCCCGATGTGTGTCTTCAGTTTGACACTAAGTATGATGCCTGCATGTAATGTCAACACTTGGAAGGCTGAGGCAGGAGGATTAGGTTTTGTAAATGGAGTGCCTGAGTGTGTGCTACCTGTAACTATCAATGCCACTAGACAAAGATAGGAGTCTTTAAAGTGTGCTTCACCCAGAGAGCTAGCAATGTGGGAGAAGAGTGTTAATCCCACCGAATAAGAGTAAAGACCATTACCCAGATTAGCCAAATCTATATTACCCTTTATTATACATGCAAAATATAGCTGGCCCAGTGACTGCCTTTCCCTACATTGGATTTGAGAGGTTGAATAACTAGTTTCATTATTATCCATAGACATCCACAAGGACCCTCTGATCTGTGACTGGCCCTAAGCTTGGGTACCTTAACTGGGAACCTGGAGCTTTTGCTCCAGCCTTGGATGTAGGATCCATTTTGCAGGTCCATTAGACCTCAGGTTGCGGGAAGAAAAGATCAGTCACTGGGGAATTGAATGGGGTCTTCTGCAGACTCCCACTGTTGGGGAGTGCTCTTGAGTCCTCACCTGTAGGGAGTTAGGAAGCAATGACTCCTGCTCCATCTTGCTGGGCAGCCCAGTGCACAATCTAAATTATCTGAATCTGGACTGTCCCCCCAAAGCTCACATGTTGAAGGTTTGGTCTCCATGCATCAATGATCAGGGGCAAGGCTTTGGAGAGTCTTTGGATCACCAGGGCTTTGACTTCATGTGTGGATTAATCAACATTTGATAGCGTTATTAGAGGGTATGCACATGAGGCTCTGGATTCAGTCCCTAGCAATAACAGCAAAACCCGTGTAGAAGTTCTAGATCTCATCTGCCTCCTGCTATTGCTTGCCAGAAACATCCACAGCACACACAGCGTCGCTGCACCAAAACCAGCTGTCTCTTCATTTAAGTTCAAAGGAAACCACATTCTTCAGCTGGCTAAGAACACAACGACTGCCTAGCTCAATCGCCTCACTTTCTATGTGGAAAAAAAAATACAGGATTCGACTCAGAAGGTGACTTGTTTTGAGTCAGGGGTGGGTCAGAACTTAGAATCCATTCTTCCTGATTTCAGATCATTGTTTTTTAAAAGCTTAGCTGATTGAAAGCAGTAAACACAAAACTCAAACAAACAAACAAACAAACAAACCACTTCTGACTCAGTCTGGAGAAATGGCCTGGTGGTTAAGAGCACTTGTTGCTCTTGCAAAGGACCTGGATTTGATGAGCACTCACAAACGTGTGTAATTCCAGTTCTAGGAGATCGGCTGCCCTCTTCTCACCCGAGAGACCCAGATGGGCATGCAGTGGACGTACATACCTGCCAAACACTCATCTCCATAAAATAAATATTAAAAAAACCCCAACAAAATAACAACAAAGACCACCCCAACCCAAATTTCTGTCCTAAATTTGACTTTTTTGTGTGTGTGGATGAAAAGAATGGAACGTGGGCTGGGTGGTGGGGGCGTACGCCTTTAATCCCAGCAGTTGGGATGCAGAGACAGGTGGATCTCTGAGTTCAAGGCCAGCTTGGTCTACAGAGTAAGTTTCAGGACGGCCAGGACTACACAGAGAAACCATGAACAAACAAGAAAGAAAAGAATGGAAGGTGGTTATTAAAAGAAAGGCTTCGGGGCTGGAGAGATGGCTCAGTGGTTAAGAGCATTGCCTGCTCTTCCAAAGGTCCTGAGTTCAATTCCCGGCAACCACATGGTGGCTCACAACCATCTGTAATGAGGTCTGGTGCCCCCTTCTGGCCTGTAGTACAGACACAGACAGAATATTGTATACATAATAAATAAATAAATATTTTAACAAAAAAAAATAAAAGAAAGGCTTCTAAAACAAAGAAGACTGGTGGCAGCCGCGGGGCATGCTGTGAAGCTCATGTAAGACCTTTTCTGTCACTGTCCTCGCTGGTCACGCAATACAGGTGCATATTTTATTAGCATCGCTTAGTTGCCCATGCCTTGTGATTTAGAAGTGGAAAGTGTGGTTTCTGTCGAGAAGACCATCCCCACTCATTCCTGGACCTGACCCTGTAGAGAAATTAATGTGTGTGGCTATCGAAAGAGGGGAAGAAAGGGTTTGAGATAACAGCATTTCTTACACTATAACTCAGGAGATGATGATTCGCTGTTGTGAGGTAAAAAGGATCCCACAACCAGTGGAAACTTAAGACTCAATTCAGATGAAACGGGCGTCTTTTCTGCTTGTTAGAGCCTTTACTAGCTGTCTTCGTGTGTGTGTGTGTGTGTGTGTGTGTGTGTGTGTGCATCCAAGTGTTTGTGTACATGTGTGAACGTGCAAGTAGAAGCTAGAAGACTCCAGTATCATTCCCCGGGAGCTACGCACCTTGTTTATTGAAACAGAGTCTCTCACTGGTGCGGAGCTAACCAAATAGGTTAACTGATGAGTGAGCTCCAGAGATCTGCCTGTCTCTGACTCCCGAGTCCTGGGATTACATGTCCATACTGCTGTGCCTGCCTTTTATTGTCAGATCTGGGGTTGAACTTGGGTTCTCACCGTTGTGTAGGAAGCGCTTTACAAACTGAGTTAACTCCCTGTCCCTTCATTAACCTTTTCTATGGCAAGCTTTAAGATGTAAATGCCTTGGGGCTGAAGAGATGGCTCAGTGGTTAAGCGCACTGACTGCTCCTCCAGAGGACCCGGGTTCAATTCCCAGCACCCACATGGCAGCTCACAGCTGTCTGTAGCTCCAGTTCAAGAGAATCTGACATCGTTATACCAATGTGCATGAAATGAAGT
Organism: Microtus oregoni; assembly: GCF_018167655.1. NCBI lineage: Eukaryota > Metazoa > Chordata > Mammalia > Rodentia > Cricetidae > Microtus > Microtus oregoni. The sequence continues at coordinate 55,790,937 of NW_024543063.1, read as the reverse complement.
TAAATAAAGTTTTTTTTTTTAAAAAAAAAGATGTAAATGCCTTGAACTTGGACTGTGGTAGTCATGAAAAACTTCAGCTCCAAGAATAATCTCGTGGGTCTCGTGTTCCTTGGAATGAGCTTTTTTTTTTTCTAATAAAGTTCTTCCAATATTCTGATTTTACAGATGAGATGGCAAAGACTGAGAGATCTCATGTGCTTCAGCCACATGCTTGATTCAAGCTCAGATTTTGAGAAACCCCAGCGCTAATCCCCTTCTTGCCCCCCGCCGTGTCTCTAATAGATTAATGAGATGGCAGGCCACACAGGAGGAGAAATGAAAGCTCTGTGCTTTTTGTGCGTAGTCTGCGTGGTTTTGATGAGAACGCTAAGGAGTCGGCTCTGTTATTATCCACTTAAAAGAACAGCAACTCAGAAGTTGTCAATGGGCCAGGGTGTGACTGCTCACACGCTTACCAGTAACTGTGTTTCAATATTATACCCACTTACCATCAGAAGACACAGGCTCCCTGGGGCAACAACAGACGTTGATGACCGACAGGCAGAGAGCAGTCAGAACACGGTGTGGGCTAGCCGGTGGTACTTGGGTATGCAGTGGGTGGCCCATGCAGAGGAAAGGTGGAGCATTTTGCCTGCGTGGTTTTGGTCTTGCTCTGGTCCTGCCGTTCCTGGCCATGTCCCCATTCATTGCCATCTGAACAGCAGACAGCCGTGGCCGCCAAATGGCCGTCCCCAGTCTGGCCATTGTATGCTGGAAATATGAAACTTGTTTTTGCTTGTATGAGGACTCCTAGTTGAGAGGTGGCCCGAGTCTCAGAAGAGACTCTGCACCTATGCTCTGACCCAGTGTGGGGACTGCTAAAGACCATGAGGACTCTTGAAGTTGGACAGAGTGCATTTTGCTCTATGAGGTGGCCATGAGCCTATGGAGATAAGGGGTAGAAGATTAATGGCTTAAAAGTGGTCATATTTGGGTGTCAGGTGGAAATGAAGAGTTACTGACCTGCATGTCTCTTCTCACACCCTGGAGACTCATTGCCCTGGAATATTAGTCAGTATCCTCCAAGGGGGAGGAAGGAGAAAGTTTATTTTTACAGTGCTGAGACATCTCTGGGGAGTGACATTCCCAAGTCTCTCAGGCAAAATCCACTACCTTTGGTTGCTAAGGCAGTTTGCTATGCAAATATGTCTTCTGTTCAGAAGGCACAAGCTGTACAGAGGTATAAGAAGTATCTCCAAACCACACCTTTAATCCTAGCACTCGGGAGGCAGAGGCAGGGGGTCTCTGTGAGTTTGAGGCCAGCCTGGTCTACAAAGTGAGTTCCAGGACAACTAGGGCTATACAGAGAAACCCTGTCTCAAATAAAATAAAATAAAATAAAATAAAAAACAAACAAACAAAACAAAACAAAAAAACTATCTCCAAACAGTAGTAGAGGGCTGGAGAGATGGCTCAGCCGTTAAGAACATTGCCTGCTCTTCCAAAGGTCCTGAGTTCAATTCCCAGCAACCACATGGTGGCTCACAACCATCTGTAATGAGGTCTGGTGCCCTCTTCTGGCCTGTAGGAAAACAGTAGTAGAAATGGAAGCTAAATATACGAATGGTTTGATCTTGAGCATGTAGAGTACTAGGGAAGGAGATCAATCAATGGATGGGTGGTGTAAGCAAAGGTACTTCCTACTATTGATGTAGTAACAAGTCTTTGTTAGAAAAATAAGAGACAAATTCATATTGTAGCATAATTGATGTCAGATCTGTATGACTTGGGTAGGTCTTTTGAATTTTTAAAATTTATTTATATTTTTTGAGACAGGGTTTCTCTGGTTAGCCCTGACTGTTGTGAAACTCACTCTGCAGACCAGACTGTCCTTGAACTCACAGAGATCTACCTGCCTCTGCCTCCTGAGTGCTAGAATTAAAGGCTTGTGCCACAACCCAGTCTTCTTGACATTTTAAAATATGTGTGTGCATGAGTGTTCTGTGTGGAGGCCGGAATACAAACTTAGGTATCATTTTCAGCACCTTGGGTAGGGTCTTCCGCAGGTGTGGAGCTCACCAGTTTGGCTACACTGACTTGCCATTGAGCTCCAGGGATCCTCTCCTGTCTTTGCCTCCCCGGGACTGGAATTACAGGTGTGTGGCATTGCTTTTTTTCTTTTCTTTTTTTGGCTTTTTGAGATAGAATTTCTCTGTGGAACGACCCTGGCTATTCTGGAACTCACTCTGTGTACCAGTCTGACCTTGAATTCAGATCTGCCTGCCTCTGCTTCAAGAATGCTGGGATTGAAGGCCTGTGCCACCACCAGCCCGGAGAAGAAGTTTTAACAGAACTTAAAATAAGCAGTTTTCGGCTGGGCGGTGGTGGCGCACGCCTTTAATCCCAGCACTTGGGAGGCAGGGAGGCAGAGGCAGGCGGATCTCTGTGAGTTCGAGACCAGCCTGGTCTACAAGAGCTAGTTCCAGGACAGGCTCCAAAACCACAGAGAAACCCTGTCTCGAAAAAAAAAAAAAGCAGTTTTCTGGAGGGGGTTCCTAAAATGAGGTAGTCTTAACAAAGACTAAGAAAGTTAGTTAGGGCATCTTGACCTTTGGTTCCTAGAATAGGTGTTGTGGTTTGAAAGAAAATGGTCCCCAAAGGGAGAGGCAACATTAGGAGGTGTGGCCTTGTTGGAGGAAGTGTGTCAGTGTGGAGGTGGGCTTTGAGGTCTCATATATGCTCAAGCTATGCTCAGTGAGACACTCAGTCCACTTCCTATTGCCTTCTGATCAAGATGTAGCCAGCACCATGTTTGCCATGCTCCCTGCCATGATGATAATGGACTAAACCTCTGAAACTGTCAGCCACCATCTCATTTAAATGTTTTCCTTTATGAGAGCTGCTGTGGTCATGGTGTCTCTTCACAGCAATAGAAACCTTAACTAAGAAAATAGGGTTGGGTAATTTCTTCATGGGATTCTCCATCAAGGAAATCAAATTCTACTTAAACCCAAAATGACCTCAGCAAGAATATAAGATGCAGGAACTTCCACACTGTCTTGCCCTGTCACACTGTTATACCTGGCACCCCCCTCCCCATTCCTCGTTTCCAGGTGAACCTTGTGACTGATTTTGACCAACACTGTGGGGCAGGCGCGATGTTGTATTAGTGCTAGGCCCGGACCCTGTGTGACTGGAAATACTCTCTTTCGTTTTCTTCCAGTGCTGCCCTAAACAGAGCCCACCATGGTGGAAATTGGCTCTGCCTGCCTTTCCAGAGGGTGTGATGCTGTGAGGAGGAGAACTAGTGTGTCCCAGGGGCATAGCACCCGCTGCCTGACCTACAAGCTTAGCCTGCCCCAGGAGCACTTAGTGGAAGGCAGTGGCCCATAGTGAGCCATGCCCAGAGCAGTTCTCAGGTGGGCCCACATCAAATGAAAGGTCTTGGTATTGAGTGACAAAGCACTGGAACATTTGTTGTGCAACAATAGGGAAATGTTGACAACAGAGCATCTGTGTGTGTATGTGTGTGTGTGTGCATGTATGCTCATGAAGGTTGTGTATGTGCGTGTGCATGCGGCGCACATGCATGTGTGCTCATGAAGGTCATGTGTGTGCATGCATGTGTGCTCATGAAGGTCATGTGTGTATGTGTGCATGTGTGTTCATGAAAGTCATGTGTGTGTTTGTGTGTGTGTGTGCATGTGTGCTCATGAAGGTCACGTACCTGAAGGAGGTCCTGGAATGCTTGCTTGAGAAGAAGCACTGGTCCCTGTGAATATTCTTATGCCTCTCTTTCTTCTGTCTTGTTCAGTTAGCTACAGTTTGCTACTTGGGTTTCAAATTGGGAACCCTTTTTCCAGGAACCCTCTAACTTCTTAGAGCTGAGCTCTTGAAGGGCTCCTTCACTGATCTTTACGGTGTAGGTAGGAAGAGCCTCACAGAAGCTCATGGATACAGGTAGTTCTTCTGAGAAGTGAGCATGAGGACGTCACTTCAGAAGCCACCAAAGCAGTGTGTGTGGCTGTTGTGGATCATGAGGGCACTGACCGATGGGGATTCTCAGCCCGATGACATTATTTGGAGGTGGTAGGAAATAGGATGTGGGCCTAACTAAAGGAAGATTTACTGGGGTTATGGCTCTGAAGGCTGCATCTAGCTCTAGCTGCCCCCTCTCTGTCACTCTCTGGCCAGCTACCAGGTGACTGCCACCACGGTCAGCCTTTCTCTGATCCTAAGCAACAGAGGCAGGGTAGAAAACCAGGAAGGATTAGAGCCATGTGGGGGAGGAAAGCGCCCCTCATGCTGGAGGCTGATTGAAGCCTCTCATGTGGAAAAGTAAGAATTCCAGAACAGGGTTCAGAGTCTTGACTCAGTGTTCAAAAGCCTCATTGCTCTGGCAGAGGATTCAGTTCCTAGACCCCACATGGTGGCTTCCAACCATCCTGAACTCTAGTTCCAGGAGATCCGATGTCCTCTTCTGACCCCTATGGGCTCCAGGCACGAATGTGGTGCATTATATATACATGCAGGCAAAACACTCATATCTGTAAAATAAATTTAAAAAATTTCCAGTACAACTAATATTTGTTGTGAAGGCTGCTATCTAGACATTTCTTTTCTATGTAAATATTTTATGTTAAAATAGCAACCAACCATGCCTATGATCTTAAATTGTGGCCTTACTCCTTTGCCAGATGTTGATGAGGAGAGGCAGGCCAGCCAGCTTAGAGGCCGAGACCTCAGATTCTTGTCCTTGGCTGGAAGCTGGTAAATGGCCTTGTCAGAGGACAGACATTCCAAAAGTATTCAGGGCTCCCATTCCCACATCGGTTTCTTGTTATCTTTCTGCCTGTTCTTTCACAGCCACCTGGAAGCTACTCAGGGAAGCAGCAGGAACTCCCATCCACATCGCTGGCTGGAGAGGCACAGGGACAGCTATGGGTGTGCCAGACTGAGCTGTTCAGCTCCTCAGTTTCTGCGCAAGTCCCCAACTCAGCAGGTGGACGGCACCCCCTCTCTGGGACCTGCTTCTGCTGCTTGGAAGCTCTCCTCACTTTCTCTTGAGCTCGTATCTGTGAGCCTATAACAAACTGCTTTCTGAAAGTTTATTCTTCCTGTAAGCTGTGAAACCTATTCTTCCAGTTCACAGCGTGAGAACCTAAAGCCACTGATTCAGCGAGGGTCTTTGTGCTGTGTGAATCCCGACTCCCTCCCGAGTTAGGCCCACATGTGGCTGGGAAGCCTCTGTCACACTCACGGACCTCGATTTTCCCAGTTTCAATCCCTTTTAGATTTTAATAACAACTCCACAGATGGGTGGGCCGTGGAGGCACACACCTTTAATCCCAGCTCTCTGGAGGCAGATCAGAGATCCACCAGCCTCAGAGGCTGGTGGATCTCTGAGTATGAGGTCAGCCTGATCTACAAAACAGGTTCTAAGACAGTCAAAGCTACACGGAGAAACCCTGTCTTGAAAAACAAAATGCAAACAAACAAGAAAAAGGAAAACCAAACAAAGGAAACCAAAAAGCCACCCCACAGGTGTAATATTTCAGGAGCTAGCAAAAACAAGATACGTGGGAATGTGTGTACCTTCTTGCCTTCTCTGCCTCCTCCTCCTCTTTGGTATGATGTTTGTGCATGCTTGCATGTGTGTGTGTGGGGGGGGGCAGAGGAAAATGTTGACTATCTTTTTCTATTGCTCTCCACCTGAATTTCTGAGGCAGGGTTTCTTACTGAATCTGAAGCTAGATTGGCTGGCTAGGAAACTCAGGGGACCCACCTGTCTCTGCCCTCCCAGCACTAGGTTACAGGTGAGCCACGATGCCACTGTGCCTGGCTTCCACAGGGGTGTTGGGGATTTGAACTCAGGTCCTCACATTTTGCACAGCAGATATGTTACCTATTAAGGTATTTCCCTAGCACTTCCTGAATACCTTTCTTTCTTTTTACAATAATCTCCAACTGTGCTTTATACTGGCTTATTCTGAAGTTCTTTTCTGTATTGCAGTCAGAAATGTAACTTTATCTCAGTTGAGGTCTCTAAAATACTAGGTGAATTCCTTAGACCACAGCAGGCGGAGGCATTGAGCTATACTTCTGTCCCCACTGCTGCAATGGGTTCAAGAGACTGTGCATTGAAACCCAGAAACCATGAGCCAAAATAAATCCTTCTGCTGCAAATAGGTTTTCTCAGTGATTTTGTCATATAAACAGAACATGGGTCAGTACACGCTTCATACTCTGTTACACAACTTCCTGTATTTCTGGTCTGTTTTTCCCCTAAAGGTCGTGGAGGTAGGGACGGAGCCCATGCCTAGCAATGTTCACTGTACTTTCAGAATCTGGTAGAGAGCATCGTGTCTGTGCAAATATTTTCCTTTTTACTTATCTCATTGGGCCATCAGAATCGCAATGACGTCCTCACCACAGATTTCACTGTGAGCAGAACTGGGTCTGGTGGTGCTCTTCCTTACGGCCACATACGTTTGTCTGTGAACCTTCTATCCATAGATTTTAACTGGATTGCTAAGCCAGAAAGTAGGATAGCCTGTGGACTCGGGATCGGTACCGTGTGGTCTGAAAGTCATCTCTTGTGCCATAGGAAAGAGCTGAGAGCCCTGGGTATGTTTGGTCCAGACCCCGATCATTCTAACCTCTTTCCTTTAATTGAGAAACCTGTCTGAAATGTCATAATAAAGCCGGGTGTAGTGGTGCATGCCTTTAACCCTGTCACTTAGGAGGCAGAAGCAGTTGGATCTTTGTGAGTTTGAGGCTAGCCTCATCTACAAAGCACCCAGGCCACCCTAGGGCTACATAGTAAGACACTTTATTTTTTTTTCTTCCTTCTTCTTTTTCTTTTTCTTTTTTTCTGAGACAGGTTTTCTCTGTGTGACAGTTCTTGTTGTCCTGAAACTCTTTTAGACCAAGCTGACCTAAAACTCACTGAGATCTGCCTATCTCCAAGTGCTGGAATTAAAGGTATGCACCACCACTGCCCAGCTAGTAAGACCCTTTCTTTAAAAAAAAAAAAAAAAAAAAAAAAAAAGCATTGTTTGTCATAGCCAGAAACTGGAAACAACCTAAATGTTCCTCCACCGAAGAATGGATAAGGAAAATGTGGTACATTTACACAATGGAGTACAATTACACAGTGGAAAAAAAAATGACATCTTGAAATTTGTGGGCAAATGGATGGATCTGGAAAACATTATATTGAGTAAGGTAACCCAGACCCAGAAAGACAATTATCACATGTACTCACTCATAAGTGGCTTTTAGACATAAAACAAGGAAAAACCAGCCTACAAATCACAATCCTAGAGAACCTAGACAACAATGAGGATCCTAAGAGAGACATACATGAATCTAATCTACATGGGAAATAGAAAAAGACAAGATCTCCTGAGTAAATTGGGAGCATGGGGACCATGGGAGAGGGTAGAAGGGGAGGGGAGAGGAAGGGAAGGGAGTGGAGAAAAAAATATAGTTCAATAAAAACAAACAAACAAAAGTCAGCCGGGTGATGGTGGCACTCTAATCCCAGCACTCAGGAGGCAGAGGCAGGCGGATCTCTGTGAGTTTGAGGCCAGCCTGGTCTACTAGAGTTAGTTCCAGGACAGGCTCCAAAGCTACAGAGAAACACTGTCTCAAAAAAAAAAAAAAAAAAAAAGACAAAACAAACAAAACACACACATACACACAAAACAAAACAAAAAAAACCCAAAGCATCACCGTACACCAATGGTGAAGGTGCACTCCTGTAATTCCAGTTACTCTGGATGTTGAGGCTGGAGGACTGAAAATTCAAGGCCTGCCTGGGTGATGTGGTGAGTTTAAGTCCAGCCTGGACAGTCTCATGAGACCCTGTTTGAACTTTAACCTTTCATCAGTGAAACTTAAGCACATATTGATTTGCTGGTGATAATGGCCCTATGGCCAGAAGAAATATGTCAGCGAGGAATTCCCCATCAGAGTTTGTTGCACGAGAGGCTTTTCCTGGGGAGACACACCTCCACCCCCAATTTCAGCTCCTTCCAGAGGGGTCCAAACCTGGTGACTCCATGAGTTTTCATTGGGGTTACTAATAGGAAAATGGGTGAGAGGGTTATTATTACAGGAACAGGAACAGCTGCAGAGCCCACCCCGACACAGGTGAGAACTCAAAGAAAACCACGACCCTGGAGCTCTCCTCAAAACTCCACAACTCAGAGGCAGCCCCAGGGCTGAGACATCGCTGCCTGGAACGGACTGGTCAGTCACCTCTTCTAGCCTTGTTCTGCTTCTGGCACAAGGGGGCGGGGTCCTCTGGATTCTGAAAGCTCCATCTTTCAGGATGTTGAAGTTTGTTTACTTCCCATGAACCTCCTCCTCCTCCTGGAGAGAATTGCCCTAGCACAGAATTTCTTCGAACTAAGAATGCAGAGTTCATTTTAAAGGGCTTTATTCTTTTATTAGTGCAATGTAAGCACACACCAATTTGCTGATACAGCAGCGGTCACAGTTATAAAAAGAGAAGCCTAGGTGACAGCTTCCTTTTCTGTCATCTCCCTAGTTTGTTTCCTGTGTCTGAGGGTTTTGCTTGTGTGCATGTCTGTGCGCCACATGCGTGCAGTGCTTGCAGAACCCAGAGTAGGGAGGGTATCGGATCCTTTGGAGCTGGAGTTCTATATGGGTGTGAGCTGCCATGTGGGTTCTGGGAACCAAATTTAGGACATCTGTAAGAGCAGCCAGTGCTTTTAACCGCAGAGCATCTCTCCAGCCTGTGTCTGATCTCTCCAGCCCTGTGTTTCTCTGTGTGACAGTCCTGGCTATCCTGGAACTCATTTGTAGGCCTCAAATTTACAGAGATCCACCTGCCTCTGATTTCCAAGTATTGGGATTAAGGTGTGCTCCACCACTGCCCCTGCTGCAAAGTTTTTTGTTTAACTAACTGTGGTAGATCACTGGCTAACTACCCTTCACACTTGTAGAAATCAGCCACTCCGTGCCTCCCCCTGCCGCCCCACCCCAGTTAAGTCTCCAGTGCTTCAAGCTACAAGGTCTATTTATGCCTTTCCAGAACCTGGCTCCCTGTTACAGAGACTAAGCCAGACTAAATCACGTGGGGCCACCACTAACTCTCTAAAACTATAAAAGCAGAAAATCCCCTTTGCTCAGGGGATTAGGGGATCTTAAAACTTTTCTTTTACTGTGCGTGGTGACCTCCCTCCCGCTGGCTCTCCCACTTCCAGCTCCTTCTCCTCATTAAGCCCCCCCCCCCATGGTGTTTATGCTAATGTTCTTAAAGGCGGTCTCTGCTCCCAAGCCTGCTGGCCAGCCTTCTCTGGTCACAAGGCTCTCTCCCCGTGTAGTTGGCTCTGAAGGTAATGTCCCAACAATGTGGCGGCAACTCTCTACACCCTGACCTCTTGCTCCCATCTGGTGGGTAACAAACTCATCCCATGTTAGGAGGGAGAAACTTAGAAATCAGAGTGGCGGTGGTTGGGTCAGGAGGGTGGGGCTGACACAAAATGACCCTTCAGGAATGAGCCTTATTAGGAGAGAGGCCATCAGGACCTTGGGAATCGGGATTGTTCTTAAAGGTGGAAGAGCATTACAAAGGGACGGGGCATCCTACCAGAGACAGCGCGGTGTGGCTTTAAAGGAGAGAGAGACTTCTCTTTGAAGGAGTCAGCCATGCTGAGCTAAATATGAACAAATAAAGGGAGTCCTTTACTTTCAACCATTATCACTTGCCAGAGTAGGACTCAGCCATGATAAATTTAAATGGAGGCCTGAGTCTCAGTAGTTTACCCTGAAGCAATACCTGGCTGCAGGAAGAACCACAAACTGAGATTACCTGAGCACCACCCAAAAATAGATCATCCAAAGGAAATGTCTAACATTCCAACTGCTGTAGATAGGACCACTTGCCAGAACACACTCACCAGGACACGCCTAGACAAATGTCAGCCAATCAGGGGTCCTGAACCTCAGAAACCCCTCTCCCCCACCTTTACTACTATAAAATCCTATTCTAACTGAGCTCGGGGCTCTCTGTTTATTCCAATACATTGGACACGGAGAGACCGAGTTTGCAAACTTGCATAAAATAAAGGCTCTTCGCTTTTACATATGGGACTCCTTGTTTGCTTTTGTGTGGACTTCGTGGATTTGGGAATAAAACTTTAAAACTTGGAGAGGGCCAGGCAGTGGTGGCGCACACCTTTAACCCCAGCACTCAGGAGGCAGAGGCAGAGGCAGAGGCAGAGGCAGAGGCAGAGGCAGAGGCAGAGGCAGAGGCAGAGGCAGGCAGATCTCTGAGTTCGAGGCCAGGCCTGGTCTACAGAACTAGTTCCGGGACAAAAACAAACAAACAAACAAACACATTGGAGAGGAACATAAATAAGAGGACTAGTTGGAGGGGGGGGGGGGAGAGAAAGAGAGAGAGAGAGAGAGAGAGCTGCCATGGACAGGATAATGGTGGGAGCCCAGGAGGGGGAGCCTTCAGAGAAATCTTCTGAAAAAAAGAAAACATCTGACTTTTAAATCCTTCTATGGAGTGGTGAGCAGATCCCCACCATGGGATTTAGTTAGGATCTCCTTATGTGAAGTTGTAAAGCTACAGCACAGTGTGGCTTCTTAATGCTTCTTAAGAAAATGGGAGGGGGCCGGGCCGTGGTGGCGCACGCCTTTAATCCCAGCACTCGGGAGGCAGAGGCAGGCGGATCTCTGTGAGTTCGAGACCAGCCTGGTCTACAAGAGCTAGTTCCAGGACAGGCTCCAAAACCACAGAGAAACCCTGTCTCGAAAAACCAAAAAAAAAAAAAAAAAGGGAGGGAAGGAGGAGGGGGATGAAGAAGGAGGAAGAGGAGGAGAGGAGAGAAAGAAAGGAGAGGAGAGGAGAAGAGAGGAGAGGAGAGGGTGAGTTGGAGGGAGTCATGACCCGGTTACCTCAGGCTGTGAAATCTGGCTACTTGGCGTGACCAGCATTTGAAAGGGACGGGTCCTCTATCTAACAGAAATCACAAGTTTCACCAAGCTCTTTTCAGAGAACCAGACATTCTTGTTTTTCCAGTCCCGTAGAAATAGATGGACAGGCCAGAATGGGGACACCAGCTTGTGATCGCAGCACTTGGGTTAGTAGCTCAAGGTTATCTTGGGCTACCCTGTGAGTTTAAGGCCAGCCTGGGCTACAGGAGACCCTGTCAGGGGTGGAGGAGAGGAGATGACTATGGCTGACCGTAGACAGGGTTTAGGATCGTGTGAACTTGGGTTTGAGGGCTTTTCTAGCACCCGGTATGACAGCGTGGAAGCAACTGAGGGGCAGTTCCTGGAGAGACAAGACTACCGTCAAAATGGCTGTGCCAGGACTGAGAGGGACTCAGTGTACACCAGCTCTGCATTCGCCAGAGTTCCCTCCTGGCGCTGACCACATGGGCTAAACCCTGCCCCTGGCACCCTGGTTGACGTGGGCATTGACAGTCCTACTGAAAGTATTACTTAGTGTGTACACCCCCCCCCCCCCCCGCCTCTGTGGCTTTTTCTTTTTGTAGTGCTTTGGATTGGACAGAGACCTCACACATGGTTGGCTCTGACCCCACTACTGAACTACACTGCTGTGCTTAGTCACAGCTTTTCTTCATGGGCTTGCTGTCCAGGCTGTTTTTGAGCTATCTCAGCCTCCTAGTGTAGCTGGGACTATGGGTGTATACCATCACACTAGGTTACTCCTGAGTATAGATTAGGAGGTCGGCGACAGAGGCAGGCCAGTATGAACCTTGGAATTTGGTGGTTCTTGCCCTTTGCTCTGCAGGGAGAGTTTGCCTAGGGTGGTCTCTCTCTCTCTCTCTCTCTCTCTCTCTCTCTCTCTCTCTCTCTCTCTCAATACTTGAAATAGCAACTCTAATTAGTTCAATGTTAGAGCAGTAACTAAGAACGCATGATGCCCTGGCTTGGATCCTCAGCACCAGAACAGAGAGAACCATACATGTATACCCATGTAGTGTATCATAGGGACTGAAGAGATGGCTCCGCGCTTGGTGCTGTGGCAGAGGACAGGAATTCTGCCTCTCAGCCCCCATGTTAGTCGCGTCAACCTTTTGTAACCCTAGCCCTAGGGGATCTGATGCCCTCTTCTGGCCTCCGAGGGCATCTTGCCATCTTGTGCGTATATTCACGTCCGCACTCACTCAATTAAAAATAAACCTTTAATCAGTATTTCAATGAACAGGATTTCTAAGTGAATGAGGAAGAAATGCACGCTGCTGGCTGTAGTGGGTGGAGAGGGCTAGCTCTGCACTCTGCACCAAACGCTACCCTATCTCCAGGAGGTGGGGCTTAGGGAACCTTTTAACCTTCCTTAAACGTGTCTTAGTTTTCTTTGGCGGCTTGTAGCATCTGTAGGCAGAGGCTGCCATCTGGTGGTCACGTTTTAGGTTGCACCCTACAGTACTTGCTTTCTCAGCAGGGATGTCAGGCAATCCTGTAAATCCAGGTTAATCTCCAACACTGTATGTTTTAAGTTAATTGTGGTGATGGTTGCATAAATTTGTGAATAAGTTAAAACTTTAAATTGTACATCATATCTTCTTCATCATCATCATCATTGTTACTGTTTTGGTTTTTGAGACAGGGTTTCTCTGTGTAGCTCTGACTGTCCTAGAACTCACTCTGTAGGCCACACTAGCCTGGAACTCAGAGATCTGCCTGCCTCTGCCTCACCAGGAGGGCCAGGATTAAGGCATGCGCCACCATGCCTGGCAGATTCGTCTATTTTTATGACTACACCTTCAGTGCAAAGATCTCGCAACCACTTCTTCCTTTTTTGAAGTATTTCTGATTTCCCAGCTTGGTCCAGAAGGAGGCCCTCTGCAGCGCAGCGGTTTTCCCTGCAGGAATCTTAGCACAGTACCCGGCAGCCTTTCTGTCTCTGGACCAGAGCATTAAGTCCTGGACCACAGTGACTGCTCTTTGTTACGTTCATATTTGAGGGGCTAGGAAATAACTGATGATGTGAGAAAGACATTTAAAACTCAGTAGAAAGTCATTGCAATTAAAATACAGAACAAGGGTAGGAGAGACGGCTCAGTGGCGTGGAGCCGGTGTTGCTTTGGCGGAAGACCTGGGTTTGGTTATCAGCACCCACAGTGAGCTGTAACTCCAGCTCCTGGGGACCCAATGCCGCTTCTGGCCTCTGAGGCTTCTTGCATTCACACACACACACACACACACACACTAACACGTTAAAAAAGCAAAAAAAAAATCTTAGCCAGTCACCACGGTGCTGCACACCTTTAATCCCAGCACTTGGGAAGCAGAGTCAGGTGAGTCTCTGTGAATGTAAGGTCAGCTTGGTCTTCTTAGCGAGTTCCAGATCAGTCAAGGCTACATAGTGAGACCCACCCATATGTAACTTATATACATTAAAAAAAAAAAGAACAAACAATCCGAAATCCAACCAGGAACAAGAATTCAGTGCAGTCAGGGAAGGGCAGCAAGGACTGGCACAGAGCAAATGCGTGGACTTTAGACATCCAGGGACTAGGGAGGATCTGACTTTGCACATGATGAAAAAGGCGGAGTGAAAATCGATGACCATATTGGACCCTTCCTGCGGGGAGGGCCTATTTGGAGTCTGTGGATGTACATGAATGATTCTAAAGTAGAAATGTGGAAAATCAAAGGAAGAGGGAGATGGTCCAGAACACCGCTGTGAGAAGAAGAAAAACACTAGCCAGGCCAGGCCGTAGTGGTTCACGCCTTTAATCCCAGCACTCCGGAGGCGGAGACAGGCATATCTTTGTGAGTTCGAGGCCAGCCTGGTCTATAAGAGCTAGTTCCAGGATAGGCTCCAAAGCTAGAGAGAAACCCTGTCTCGAAAAACCAAAATAAACAACAACAACAACAACAACAACAACAAAAAACTAGCCAGAACATGGGCCAGTGGCTTAAAGGAATGGAGTTTGGATCTAACAGAAGAGGTGTTTGCTGTCACAGTCTCTCTCCCTCCCTCTCTCCTTTCCTCCCTCCTTCCCTTCCTCATTCCCTCCTACCTCCTTACATTTGTTAAGAGTGTTTCATGTACCCTAGGCTGGGCCTAAACTCACTCTCTGGTTGAGAATGACCTTGAACTTCTGGTCCTCCTGGGTGCTGAGATATACACATTACAGGCATATATGACACCCAGCTTCTGTGATGCTGGAGACAGAACTCAGAGCCTCACGGATGCTGCACAAGTACTCTGTCCACTAAGCTACAGCCCCAGCTCATGCATCGTGGTCTCTGAAGTAAATGTGTTCAGCTACAATTGAGTTCAGCTGGAAGACTGGTAGGGTTTCTTCCATGTATCTCAGTGTCTCCCCGTGTATAACAGCATTTTGCCACGCGGCTGTCTCTGTGGTAGGGTCTCATCACTTCAGGAGTGCTTTAGGTACTTTCTTTGTTGCTGAGGAGCAACTTTAGTGAGAGGCATTTGCTTTGTCTCAGGGTATCAGGGGTGTAGCGATATTTTGTTTATGTTATTTGTTATGTTTTAACAAATAACATATCACTACACTGGGCTACTGCCCCATTGTGACAGGGAGGACTGGCAGTTGGGGTCACTCTGACTGTGTCAGCTTGAAGCATTGGTTATTGACGTCTTGGCAGAGCAGGAATCAGAAGATCTGGAAGAGAACCCTCAAATGCCTGCACCCAGGGACCCACTCCACCAACCAGTGCCTCCCTTACCAAAGGTTTCATAACTTTCTAAGACAATTCTACCATCTGGGGACTGAGTGCTCAAACACACGAGCCTGGCAAGAACACTTCACATTCAAACCCTAAAAGAAGTTTAAGGTTCTTTCTTTCTTCTTAGTTTTTTTTATATACAAAATCCTTTTTTTTTTTAAAAAAAAAAAAACTTTATTATTTATAGTGTTCTGTCTGCATGTATGCCTACAGGCCAGATGAGGGCAGCAGATCTCATTATAGATGGTGAGCCACCTTGTGGGTTCTGAGAATTGAACTCAGGACCTCTGGAAGAGCAGTCAGTGTCCTTAATTGCTGAGCCATCTCTCCAGTACCCCCCTCCCCTTAAAGACAAGATCTCACATATTGCAGGGTGTCCTGGAACTCACTATGTCCACCTCTCAGGTGCTGAGAGTTTAGGCCTGTACTACTTCACCCAGCTTCTCTTTAGATTTTTGAGGTGTTGTCTCACGGTGTGGCCCACAGTGGCTCCCGGCACCAGCTAGTCCAGTTTTCCCTGCAGAGAGGTAAACAGCTTTACTAGAGAGCCATTGGGGGTTGGCGGGATTCTCGAAGGAGAGCACCAGAAATGGCAGCGCTCCTGCTACATTTGATTGATAGGTAGCATCACAATGCCAGCCCGGACTCAAGAGGTTAGGAAGCGCCCTTCCTGGGTGAGCGGTGCGCACTTGTGTGGAGGAGGAACTTGATAATGCCCTTGTTTTGAGGAGTGTTCGCTGCAGATGCAGCCAGCTAAGAGCTATAGCTAATACGTAGCGAGCACTTCTGAGTCAGACAGCAGGCCATATCTGACACACAGCATCTCCTAGAATCCCTCTGTATGAAGTCTCCATGCCCAGTTGCGCTCAAGACCAGCCTCAGCTAACTCAGGTGGGGTTCTGTGGACTCCCCACTCCTCCGTGAGAACATACCCATGGTCACCTAGTCCAGCTGGGGTGATCTTTTACAAGTACACAAAGCTGAATGCCTCAAGATAGCAGTTACTTGGCTCTGAGGGAAGTCCTATATAACAGTACAACAGTTGTATCAAGTCCAGCATAACTATATATTGAACTCCCAGTGTAAAAGATAAATAAATCCCTTAGAGTTGGGGGTATGCTCAGTGTTAGAGTGTGTGCTTATTGTGTACAAGGCTCTTGTATATTGTATACAATAATATAATTAACATAATTATTATGTAATTATAACAAAACTATATATATTTGTAGATATTTGGCTTAAGATCTGGGCGTAGCTGTGCACACCGTTAATTTCAACTCTCAACAGCCACCACTGAAGCTTTTACTGCAGTCTGCTGATCTGGATCAGCTCCTTCTCCAGCGTCTTGTCTGCCTGTGTGCTACCTTGCTATAACAATAATGGACTAAACCTCTGAATTACTGTGTAACTGCCAGGAGGCCATCATGCTAGTAAGCTGAGAGGGAAACTGAGGCAAGATGAAATTGTCCAGGCTGTCCTGGTCAGTCATGGCTGGTGTCATCTTTCAGGTAGGGCTTTTGGTGTGTTACCTGGAAAAAGGGTTGTTTATGTACCAGATCGGCGCCGAATTACGCTACTGCCGTCATTGAGTACCTGGCAGTGGAAATCCTAG
The DNA here is from genome assembly GCF_018167655.1 of Microtus oregoni. Lineage (NCBI taxonomy): Eukaryota > Metazoa > Chordata > Mammalia > Rodentia > Cricetidae > Microtus > Microtus oregoni. The sequence continues at coordinate 55,774,631 of NW_024543063.1, read as the reverse complement.
AATTGGCTGGAAATGCTGCCAGGGGCAGCAAGAAGACTGGGCTAGCCCCCAGACACATCCTGCTGGCTGTTGTCAATGATGAAAAGCTCAATCAGATGCTGAAAGGAGTAACTAATCCCAGTGGGGGTGTCCTGCTTGGAATTCACCCCAAACTACTGGCCAAAAAGCGAGGGACCAAAGGCAAATCAGAAATGATCCTCACCCCAACCATAGAGAAAAGTAGAAGGAAGGCCATAAATGGGGTCAGGTAAGACATGGGGCAAGCAATCCAAGGCCACCAAGTCACGGACATCTAAGATGTCCAAAACAAGTGACAGTGATAAAGAAAGAACATCAAATTCCACCCAGGAAGATGGGCCAGCGGATGGTTTCACCATAGGGTGAAAAGGGCCAAGAAATAAACACCCCGACCCTGACTTGACCTCAGGACCAGAACTAGAAATCACATGAATCCCTGAACTTGTCATAGTGGTCAGGTTGCAGAATCCCACCCATCCCTGAGGTCCCTGAGCTCAAAATGCCACCAATCCCTGAGCTTGCTCCAGAATCACACCACCAACATCCACCAGTCCCAAGACATCCTGGAAAGTGCTGCTATCCCCACCCTGAAATCCTATATAAGGTCTGTACTCTGTTGAGTTTGTTGCTTCTCACCAGAGGCACCCTCCCTCCTGGATTCTTCCTTCCCAATAAATCTCTTGAGGGAGGTTCGTTGCGATGTGACATTTTCACCAGAGCAGAGCCCAGCTGTAACAACTTTCTCTGGAGCAGAGCAGAACCGGAACACTTTTACAGGGGAAAGTTTCCCTTCGGCGACCAGAGTTGTTACACTCCTGTGGACCTGAGTAGAGCTGTAACCCTTCTCCAGAGCAGAGCCAGCAGAACTGTAACAACAAATGAAACCCTCTCCTGCAGGAGCAGAGTTGCTACACTTGCATTGGGGAAACCTTTCCCTGGAGCAGAGCTGTGAGCTGGTTGGCTCCCGACTGCCCTTTCCTCAGATTCCTTTCCATCTGAGCTGCAATGCTTACATTCACCATCCTATCTTCTAAGAGCCTTGGTATAGGGGCAGAAGCTAAACGACACCCTAAGTGACATCAGCCACGTTGGTTCCACAAGGGTAGAGGACGTCGTCCACCGGATCCCAGCCGAAATCATCCTCAAAGAAGCCGTAGGTAAAGCCTTGGAAATGGGTGGGGGTAAGGGGGAAGAGTTCTTAGAAACGGTAAAGAACTCCACAAATCTCAACGCCCTTTGAAAGTGGCTTAAGCGGCCATTAGTCAGTTTGGTGAGCTCAGAGCCAAATTTGTCATCCGCTGTTACATCCCCTCGTGGGGTACCAGCAAATGTGAGGAGATGGAAGAGGCCATCAAACTCTACCTGTCAGCAACTGAGGACAAGACGTTTAATTCCGTTACCTTTACACTTTTCCCGGTGGGAGAAACTGCTTCCCAAACGGGTTGTCGCCCAGGTGACCCTCAAGGCCCTCTCAGCCCACTTGGACAACTCGAGCGCATCCTCTCTGAAGAGCATGTACTTCCTGCTCTCTGGCAGTGAGAGTATCTGCCGGCCAAACTGTACACCAAGTAGCTCTCCGGTGGGGGACGGAGGAGGATCCGTGTCACAGCACAAGGGCAGGGGTTTACTTTTAAAATGCTTGAGGAATAAAACACTCGAGGAAGGGTGGCATGGCAGGGAGGCAGAGGTTGTCTGTGAGGGTGGCAGAGGCACTGGGAACACGCGTGTCCGTCCTGCCTGCCTGGAGGAGGGGCCCAGCACCTTTTATATTCTTTACCTCCCCTGCAATTAACCAGGTCTCCCCACCCCCTGAGTTTTCCTTCCACGTGTTTTTTCCCCCTTTGCTTTAGAACTCTTAAACAAACCAACATAAAAATAGACCTTGTTTAGATTTATAGCATTGACTTTTACACACTCTCGCACTCTTGCACACATGCTAACCCTCTCAAATTTCTCAAGCCTTTGTTTCCTCCTTTTCTCCAAGTGAAAAGGATGTGGCAGTCCCTTTGGCATCCTGGCTGCCTCCCTCAGTGAATAGACGGGAAAACGGTTGTGCGGTGCTTTCCTCTTTGGTTGTACAGTCCCCCTCCCTGACCCCTAAAATATTTGTAACTACATCTAAAGAGTTTTTGCTTCTGGATTTTTGTTTGTTTGTTCGGTTTTGTTTTCAGAGAAAAAGAGAAATGAAAGGAAACAGTTACCCGTGTCTCTCCTGGCCCTTGGCCGTCACCGACCTGTTTCTTGCTTCTGTGAATTTTACTGTTTTATATTTCACAGTCAAGTGAGATCTTGCAATATTTTTTTTCTGATAACATTCTTTTAAAGAAGAATTTTTTTTTTATTTTTATGTGTGTGAATGTTTGTCTGTGGGCCACATGCATGCCTGCTGCCCTTGGGGTTCAGAAGAGGGTATCAGATCCTCTGGGACTAGAGTGACGGACAGTTGTGAGCCTCCATGTAGGTGCTGGGAATTGAACCCAGGTCCTCTGGAAGAGCAGTCAGTACTCTTAACCACTGAGCCATCTCTCCAGCCCCATCACATTTTTTTTTAAATGCCAGGATTTGGTTACTGGATCAGTGTGGGTGGGTAAGAAAGCAGAGAAGTTGTCCCTTTAGCAGTAAGTACCTGGATGTGGGAGTGGACCCGAGGAAGTACAGAAAACACCGGAAGCTGTGTGCATCTGTAGGGTGAGAGGGAGAAGGTGGCACAGACAATCTGAACTGTGGAATTTCTGGGTCACTTAAGGAGAGATGCCCTTAAGTAGTCGAAGATCGGAGACATTAGCTTTCATTTCCCACTTGGACAATTTGAGATTCAGAAGAGCAGTCACTTGCCCAGGGTTCACAGATCTCGCCTGTCTGTCTGGTGCTTGTTTGTTCTTCGCACATTGTGTTTGCCTTCTCATGGGAAAAGTGATTAATGAGGAATTCACCTGTAGAGTACAGCCATCCTCCGGACTGCGCTGTGTGTAGCCAGTTCTCATTCTGGTTCCCCTCCGCTCTTAAGAAAGGGTAGAATCTATATTCAAGGGACTCTTCATTTTCCTCCATTTTTTTTTGTGGTGCTGGAAATTGAACAGGAAACTTGGCATGTTCTAGGCAAGCATTCTTACAGTCCTAACCCTAAGATAATATTACTTTAAAAATTTTAAAATCATAGACGGGGCATGATGGCACATGCCTTTAGTCCCAGCACTTGGGAGGCAGAGGCAGGTGGATCTCTGTGTGTTTGAGGTCAGCCGGGTCTATACAGTGAGTTCTAGAATAGTCAAGACTACATAGAGAGATTATGTCTCAATTTTTAGAAAAATGACACAGATATTTGTTTAGTGTGTGTGCTTGTGCATGTGTCGTGATGCATGTGTGGAAGTCAGAGGAAAACTTGGAGGTGATTTTCCCCTTGCGTCATGTGGGTTCCGGGGTTAGGGTTTATGCAGACAGTTTCTGTGGCAAGAATTTTTAACTTCTGAGGTATCCTGGATCAACAATATTATTTTGTTTTAGATTTCTTTAGCTTATGTGTATGTGTATTTTGCCTGCATGTATGTATGTGCACCTCGTGTGTGCCTGGTGCCCACAGAGGCCAGAAGAAGGGGTGCTAGGCTTCTTTAGTCCTTGTCTCTTGTCCTTTAGAACAAGAGGGATAGTTGCGGGTCACTAGGTGGGTACTGGGAACCAAACCTTGGTCCACTGCAAGAGGTGCTTAACTGTTGAGCCATCTCTCCGGCTCTGACAATGCTATTTAAAAAACCTAGAGCTCTTTGGCTGCCTGTGATTGTTTAGCTCCCACCCCCTCCCTTTTTATGTGTCCCAGGGCGGCCTCAGATTGGGCGTGTAGCCCAGGATGTTCTTGTACCTCTGATATTCCTGCTTCCACCCCCCGAGTAGTAGGATTATAGGTTTGAACCGCTGTGACTGGTTTTCTGGGTATTGGATTCTGGGCTTTGTGTGTGCTGGGCTAACACTCAACCTAGCTACGACCTCAGTCCCCTTGCTGCTATTTAAATAGGACAAGTCAAATGAAGAGAAGTCAGATAAATATTAAAAGCACAAAAAGTTAAAACATAAACCCAGAATACCTCATGGGACAAAGAGATGGAAAAGGTGATAAGGAGCCACTTGGGCACATCTTCTAAATGCTGCACGCTTAGCTGAGCCGCGTGTGCACACGCTCACAAATTCCAGCATTGGGGAGACAGAGGTAGGAGGAGTGCAAGGACAGCCTTGGCTCCATTGCTGATTCAAGTCCAACTAGGGTTACATGAGACCCTGTTTCAGAAAACTGAAAACGGGACTGGGGATAAACTGCTTGCGGTACAAGCACAAGGACGAGAGTTCAGATCCCCAGAACACACATAAAACCTGGTAGGCGCCGGGCAGGGGTAGCGCACGCCTTTAATCCCAGCACTCGGGAGGCAGAGACAGGTGGGTCTCTGTGAGTTTGAGGTTTACAGAGGGAGTTTAAGGATAGGCCCCAAAGCTACAGAGAAACCCTGCATCAAAAACCCAAACCCAAACCCAAACCAAAACCAAACCTCCCCAAAAACCTGGCAGGCATGGTAGCTGTCTGTAGTCACAGCACTTGGGAGACAGAGATGAGGGACTTATAGTCTAGAGGTTTAGTCTATTGTCATCATGGCAGGAAACATGGCCACATGGAGACAGACACGGTGATGGAGAAGGAGCTGAGAGTTCTATATCTTAATCTGCAGGCAGCAGGAGACTGTAAGCCACACTGGACATAGCTTGAGTATGTGCAACCTCAAAGTCTGCCACCACAGTGAAACTTCCTCCAACAAGGTCACACCTACTCCAACCAGGACACACTCCCTGTGGGACAAGCTTCAAACATATGAGTCTAAATAAGCCATTTCTATTCAAACCATCAAACATCCTAAGAATTTTATATATTATGTAGTTGCAATTTTTTTTGGGACTGCTAACCAGCTCTCAAATAAAGACACAGAGACTTATTAATTATGAATGCTTGTTCTTAGCTTTGGCTTGTCTTACTAGCTCTTTTTAACTTAATTTAACCTGTTTCTATTCATCTATGTTTTGCCTCAGGGCTTTCTGCCTTTCTTTCATTCTGTACGTCCTACTTTCTTGCTTTCTCCGTGTCTGTCTGGCCCCTGGCATCTCCCTGGTGTCTCTTTTTCTTTTTTTTTCTAAATTCCTCTTCCTATTAATTCTTCCTACCTGGAAGTCCTACCTATCCCTTCTTCCTCACGATTGGCTGTTTAGCTATTTATTACACTAATCAGGTGCCTTAGGGAGGCAAGGTTTACACAATTAAAACAATACAACACATCTTCGCGTAGTTAAACATTTCATAACAATATCTTTTAAAATATGTACTTTTTAGGTGGTGCTAGAGATTGCACCCAGAGCCACTGGCTCACTAGTGTAGGGCTCTACCATTGAGCTACGACCCGGCTCTACCATGACTTAAGATAGTTCTTTGGGTTTATTAATATATGCCTTAATGTTTAAAAAAATAATTTATCTTTTTTTTTATTTTTGTGGGTATTTTGCAACATGTGTGTATTATGTACCGCCTGCATGCAGTTTCTAAGGCAACCAGAAGATGGAGACAGATCCTCTGGGACTGGAATTAACATGGTTGTGAGTTGCCCTGTGGGTGCTGGGAATGGGTCCTCTGAAGAGTAGTTTAATACTTTTTGATTATAAGGTAGTACATGTGGCCAGCTAGAAGGTTTGAGGAGAGGTAAAGGTGCTTGCAGCCAAGTCCGATGACCTGTGTTCTCTTCCTGGAGCCTGCATGTGGAAAGCAAGAAGCAGTTCCTACAAGTGGCCCTTTGGTCTCTGTGCACATTGGCATATGTACGCCCTCCAACCCACCAACGAATAAATAAATAAATACAAAATGTACCCATTTTTGGTTGCCATAATTCATAGAAGCTATATAATCTAATAAACTTACATCATTTTTTATCTAAGTAGTGGCCATTTCTAATGTTAATTTTTTTCTTAAGAACTTCTACATATTAATTCTTTCTTGTAGAAAGAAATTCTACTTTTTTTCACCCAACATCATTTTTTTTTTGCTTGGAGGAACGCTGGTAACTATTTTCAGTTTTTGCGTTTCTGAATATATTTTTATTTTTAAAAATATTTTTAGCATGTTTATTTCTTTGCTTGTGTGAAAACACGCGTGGAGGCGCAGGCCCCATGCTGTGTACTTGCAGGTCAGAGAATGACTTGCTGTAGTCAGTTCTCTTCTACCATGTGGGCTCTGGGGATTGAACTCAGGCTTGGCAGCAAGTGCCTTTACCTGCTGAGTCATCTTGCAGGCTCTTTATTTCTTTAATTAAAAAAGCACCTTGAGATGTAATTCACATCTTCTATAGTTTCACTTCTTTGAAGTGTACAATTCGATTTTAGTTTATTCTGTTCAATCACCATCCTAGTTAACGTTAGACCACTTAAGTTGTATTTATTATTATCTTTATTATTATTGTTATTTTGGGTGTGCACATGCTTCCATAATGTGTGGCTGGATGCCCATGCATGGCACACATGGATGTCAGAGGATCACTTTGCTAAGCTGGTTCTTTCCTTTCACCCTTACTTGGGACCTGGGACTTGAACTCAGGACTTGAGGCTTCCACGGTGAGTGTTCCACTGGCAGAACCATCTCATTTTCGTCACCGCAAAAAGAAATCCGTAGGTAACCCTTCAGTTATCACCCCCATTCCCTGAACCCCTCGATCTAAGAAGCCACTGCCCGCTTGCCCTCTCTTGGACACTCCCATTTTTACCTCTGTCTTCTTTCAAGCTGTCAAGGTTCATCTTTGCCAGCTTCCATTCATTTTAGCAAGATGCTTTTCTTGTACAGAACTCTACTTGGGCATTTTTCTCTTAGTGCTTTACAGATTCTGATTTATTGTTTTTTTTCTCTTGCATTTATTACCAGTGAGGAATCTGCTGTCACAGTTATCTTTGTTTCTTTCAGCACAACATGCATTTTTTTTTCTCCGATTAAACTTAAAGAGTTTTCTTTTTACCCCTGGTGGGAATTACCTGATTATAGTATGACTTGATTTCTTTGAAAAAATTAAGATAAGCATTAATTAATTAATAAACATGTATGCTTGTACAGGCATGTACGTAGGCCAGAGGACAACTTTCAAGAGTTGGTTCTCACTTTTCACCTTGTGGAGGTGGCTGCCAGCCTTCCTACTCTGAGCTAATCGGCCCTCGGGCTTTCCATCCTGCTGTAGGAGTGGGATCCAGATGCACCGTGCACCTGCTTTTCACCTGGGTTCTGGGCACGGAACTTGGCTAGTCAGTCAGGCTTGCATGGCTAGCCCTTCTGCTCGCTGACTTATTTTTACTACCTCCCCATCCCTCCTTTTAAAATTCCTGTCTTTTTTTTTGTGTTTGGGGTTCATTCAAATTTCTTGATATGTGGGTATGTGGCTTTCACTTAATTTGGAAACAGTTTGGCCATGATTTCCTCATAGAGTAATGAAAGTTTGAGGCCAGACTGGACTACATGGTAACTTCCAAGCCAACCTGGGCTACATATTGAATATTTGGATTCCTACTCTTCTACTTCAAATATTCCAACCTCATATACATACACACATATTCATATATACAATATATATATATACAAATATAAAATACTCATATACACACAAATTCACATACACACATACACATATGTATATTTGTATAAGCACAATATACATACATACATACATCATATACACATGCTATAATACACACATACATATATATCTATATACACACATACATATATTTATACACATGCATATAAATACACATACATATACACATGTATATATACAAATATATACACACATTTATACATATGTACATGGACTTAAATATATATGCATACACACATATGGACACATATATGTAAATATACAGATAAACACATGTCAACATATACATATAGAAATACTTATGTACACAGTGAGAATGCATATACATACATATACACATATGCATACACACACGCTCACACATACATATACATACACATACACATAGTGCATACACATAGACACACACACACACACACACACACACACACACACTCATTTAACTACCTGAATTTATCCTACATTTTACTGATTTACTGATTGTTGGGGGTTGTTTCTGTCCTGCAGCAGCTCCCAAATAACCACTCAGAGACTTAATGTTAATTATGAATCCTCACTTGATGACTCAGGTTTGTTACTAACTCTTACATTTTAAATTGACCCATATTTTTTATTTTCCCTCTGCCACATATTGGTACTGTTTTTTAACACAGCATATTCATCTTGCTTCTCCTTGCATTCCTTGGCGACTCCTTTGACCCCACCCTTCTTCCTCCCAGCAGTTTCAGTTTGGTTGCCCTATTTATAATTCCTACCTAGCTATTGGCCAAGCAAATTTTTTTCCCCCGAGACAGGTTTCTCTGTGTAACAGCTCTGGCTCTCCTGTTTCGACTGCTATAATAAAGTTCCTCAGACTAGATAATTTATAAGAATGATAACAGAATTTTATCCCTCACGGTCCCGGATGCTGAGAACTCCAAGATGAAGGCACCAGCAGGTTGTCTAGTGAGGGCTTCCTGCTCAAAGAAAGCATCGCCTTACGCGAAGAAAGGGGAAGGGGATCCCTCAAATCCGATTGAAGTCACAGATCCTTCCAAGGTTTCCCCAGTCAGCTTCTTAAGTGTCCCCTTTCTTTTTTTTTTCTAAAGATTTATTTATTTATTTATTTATTTATTATGTATAAACATTCTGCCTCCATGTATGCCTGCACGCCAAAGGAGGGTGCCAGATCTCATTACAGATGGTTGTTAGCCACCATGTAGTTGCTGGGAATCGAACTCAGGACCTCTGGAAGAGCAGGCAGTGCTCTTAACCACTGAGCCATCTCTCCAGCCCAAGTGTCCCCTTTCTTATTAGCACATGGGGATGAAGCGGTGGCGTGAGTTTGGAGAGATGCGAACACTCAGAGCATTGCATGGCATACCGGATACAGCTGTTATTTCGAGTTTTGTATCCCTAGAAATATTTTAGACGTTTGTTCAGAATACCTGTAAGTTATCCGTAATTAGTACGATCCTTTCAGGTATTGCTTTGAAGAATTATTAAGTGGGATTGGATCAGAGCCCAGCTTGGGCTCATTATTTTCAGTATGTGAGACAAGGCCTTGCTGTGGACTCTACTCAATGGTCCTGTGGTTTCTGGTCTGCATGGCAGGGGTTAGACTGTGTTTCCACACCAGGCAGAACACCTCTTTAACCCTTTCTGCTGGTTCTTTAGCTAGGCCAGGTACCTTCCTGCCTCACACGTGCTGATAGGCTCTTGTCCAGGTCCCTGTGAGGCCCCTGGAGTCGTCTCTCTGTGCTGCCCTATTCGCTGTGTGGTAGCCTCACTGCATTCAGGTTTCCTCCTCCCTTTTAGAGTGTCTGCACCAAAGCAAAACTGCAAACAAGGCACAGAGCAGCAGACTGGATCACAAAGACCGCAGCTCGTGGAGCCAAAGAAACACCCTCCAACCACCGTGGTGCACATTGGGCAATGATAGTTTTTGGCATTTACAACCTTGGCACTTGGATTTGGTGGCGAGTCAGACAAATGTGTAGTTGGCTAGCATGGGAAATGCGGTTGGGTGGAGGAGCCCCATAACACACCCTGAAGACATAGAGGAATGGGTGTCAGCCTGACAGAATAACTGTCCCAGAAAGAGATGACCCGAGGCTTCGGGGACAGCTGAGCGAGGAAGGTGTTAATTCTGGTTCTCAGGATCCGTGTAAGAAGTCAGGCATGATGTCTCTATCTGTAATGCTTGTGCTCGGGGTGGAGGAAGCAGACAGGTGAACTGTGGGCTTACTGGTCAGCTAGTCTAGCTGCAACAGCTAGGTAGAGCTTCAGTGTGAAGTTCTATCTTGAGAACTAAAGTGGGAGGCTGGAGAGACAATGGCTCAGTGGTTAAGAAAATGGAATGGCTGCTCTTCCAGTGGACCCAAGTTCAGATCCAGCAATTATGTTGGGTGACTGTAACTCCAGTCTCATGGGTTCTGATGCTCTCTTCTGGCCCCCATGGACACTCTCCCATGTGTGACAGACACATAGACATACAGACATATACACAAACAAAATAATAAGTCTTAAAAGAAACAAAGTGTAGAGAGAGATAGAAGATGCTTGATGTTGACTCTGCCACTATGGATGCACACACAGCACACACACAGCACACACACAGCACATACACAGCACACACACAGCACACACACAGCACATACACAGCACACACAGCACACACACAGCACATACACAGCACACACACAGCACACACACAGCACATACACAGCACAGCACACACACAGCACACACACAGCACACACACAGCACACACACAGCACATACACAGCACACACACAGCACATACACAGCACACACACAGCACACACACAGCACATACACAGCACATACACAGCACACACAGCACACACACAGCACATACACAGCACACACACACACAGCACACACACAGCACATACACAGCACATACACAGCACACACAGCACACACACAGCACATACACAGCACACACAGCACATACACAGCACACACAGCACATACTCAGCACATACAACACATACACAGCACATACACAGCACACACACAGCACATATACAGCACACACACAGCACATACACAGCACACACAGCACATACACAGCACACACAGCACACACACAGCACACACACAGCACATACACAGCACATACACAGCACACACAGCACACACACAGCACATACACAGCACACACAGCACATACACAGCACACACAGCACACACACAGCACATACACAGCACATACACAGCACACACAGCACACACACAGCACATACACAGCACACACAGCACATACACAGCACACACAGCACATACACAGCACACGCAGCACATACACAGCACACACAGCACACACACAGCACATACACAGCACACACAGCACATACTCAGCACATACAACACATACACAGCACATATACAGCACACACACAGCACATATACAGCACACACACAGCACATACACAGCACACGCAGCACATACACAGCACACACAGCACACACACAGCACATACACAGCACACACACAGCACACACACAGCACATACACAGCACATACACAGCACACACACAGCACACACACAGCACATACACAGCACATACACAGCACACACAGCACACACACAGCACATACACAGCACATACACAGCACACACAGCACACACACAGCACATACACAGCACACACAGCACATACACAGCACACACAGCACATACTCAGCACATACAACACATACACAGCACATACACAGCACACACACAGCACATATACAGCACACACACAGCACATACACAGCACACACAGCACATACACAGCACACACAGCACACACACAGCACATACACAGCACACACAGCACATACTCAGCACATACAACACATACACAGCACATATACAGCACACACACAGCACATATACAGCACACACACAGCACATACACAGCACACACAGCACATACACAGCACACACAGCACATACACAGCACACACAGCACACACACAGCACATACTCAGCACACACAGCACATATATAGCACACACACAGCACATACACAGCACACACAGCACATATATAGCACACACACAGCACATACACAGCACACACAGCACATATACAGCACACACAGCACACACACAGCACACACAAAGCACATACACAGCACATGCACAGCACATACACAGCACATACATAGCACATACGCACCAAAGAGATCAAGGGGGAGGGGAGGGAGGAACAGATACAGAGGAACAGAGACACACACAGAGGGACAGAGATAGATACAGAGAGACAGAGACACAGAAACAGAGATGCAAAAACAGAGAAACACAGAGACACATAGAAGGACAGAGACATAGAAACAGACACACACACAGAGATACACACAGACAGAGAGATACACACAGAAGGACAGAGACACAGAAACAGAGAGACAGAGAGATACACACCGAGGGACAGAGACAGAGACAGACACAGAGGGACAGAGACACAAAAATAGAGGGACACACACAGAGACACACACACAGAGACAGACAGACAGAGATGGAGACAGAGAGAGGAAGAAGAGGAGGAAGGTCAGAGGAAGAGTTGGAGGGACGATTTAAGGTTTCTTCCAAGCATCTCTTAAAATAAATCCCATTCAGTTTCGCCTGTAGTCCCAAACCAAGCTCATTCAGACATCCTGGCTCCAGAGGGCGTGTCCCTTAGTTCTGAGATTGTTTGTTCTCTGGACAGAAGGGGAAAGTGGAAAGGTTTTTTAATGTGAAGGGGACCAAGCGGACAGCAAATGCAAGCGCTTTTTATGCTCTAAGAGCCCTATGAATAATATGATTTGCTTTTTTTATTACCCTTGGCTGGCTTCTTTTTATCATCAGATCATAACTGCTGTTGCTACTAGTGACAACTGCAACTTCCTATCTTGCCTGGGCCAGTCGTGGTCCAGAGGTGACTCAAGGTCAGTCCTTTGGTCTGTGGGTCCTAAGCTGTTACTGGTGGTGTGGTCTTTCTTCAGGAGATAAAAGGGGCCCCTGAGCATTGTTGTGTGTTGAGTGACTTTCATTTATGACTTTGAAAGAGGTTGTCTGAAGGCTTGAAAGTTTCTCAAGATGGAGATTTTAATATTCAGAGATGCAGCCTGCTTCTTGCAGCCAAAGCCTTTTGTGGCTGATAAAATTCCTTTAAAAGCTCTAGACATTGGCGGAAAAGATTCCTGTTTTTAAAATTGCTTTTGGAATCATGAATTATTGTTAGGAAAAGGTTGATGTAGTGGATAATGGGAGTATAATTTCCATTCCCCAACCTGCCCTGTTCCCAGGGGCTCCCACCTTGTGCTTCCAGCAGTTACGGGATCTTTGTATCACTTTTCTGAGCTAGGGTCAGGCATACCCAACTCTTTTTATTCATCACATCCTGTGATGTATCTTTAAAGATCTTCTAAGCATCACCCCAAACTCATTGGCCTAAAGCTTGTTGACTAGACTATGCTGACTGGCCAGCACACCTTACACATCACTGTCTTCCGCTTCTCCAGTGCAGGGATTGCAAGCATGTTCTACCATGCCTAGACTTTTTTTTTTCTTTTAAAATCTGGGTTCTGGGAATCAAACTCAGGTCCTTGTGCATGGGAGGCAAGTACCATATAGATTGAGCTATCTCTGTAGGCCCCTCTTTTTAGGGACAGTCACAACATAGCTCCAGCTTCCTTCAAACTTGTTACTGCTCTGTCTCTGCCTCTTGAGTGCAGGAACGACAGCATACTGTGAACGACAGCCTCATCTTTGGGAATAGGTGTGCCTGTTTCCTTGGTCCTTCACTGCAGTGTTGAGTCAGTGGGGAGTTGAGTGGGGTTTGGGGTTTCTTTTCTCCATGGTTATCCTCAGCTTCAGTTTGCTAAGATTGCTGGAGCCAAGCACCACAAAGTAAGGGGCTTAATCAGCAGAAACGTGTTTTCTCCTGACTCTGGAAGATGGAGGTCCTGAACCAAGGCGTCGGCAGGGTTGTTCCCTCCTGAAGTTGAAGCAGTTTCTCCTGGCCTCCCTTCCTGGTCATCTCGCCCTCTTCGCCTTACTTTCTCCCTCTGTGTGTATGTCCCTGTGACGGGATTTCCCATTTTTGTGAGGACACAAGTCATAATGAATTAAGCACCCCATGACCACCGCCATAAAGACGTTCACTAATAGGTCTTAGCGGGAGGGATGTGGCTGAGCCTCCAGAATATCTGTTTTTGGAGTGGGGAATCAGTCTATTGCATGCTCAGTGTAGCTTCGTGTTCAAGTTCCTCCAGCTCTCCGTTAGTTTCCCCGACTCCCGTCTGTGATGATTAATCTTCACGGTTAGTTTGTTTGGACTTGAACGACTTCGGAGAGAACTCTGGCCATGTGTGTGATGTTTAACTGAGGTGAGACTCACCGTGACTGTGGGGAGCACCACCTCATGGCTGGGGTCCTAGGCTGAGGGAAAAGGAGAAAGCCAACTAATAAGCCTTCATCTTTCTGCTTCCTGACCATGGGGACAATGTCAGGTCCCCGCCCTTGCCCTTGCCACCATGTCTTCTTTGCCAGGGCGGAGTGTCTCCTCTTGAACTGTGCCCAAACCCGCCTCTCCTGTCTTAAGATGCATTAGTCAAGTAATTTGTCACAGCGACAAGTAGCTTTCCCCCTGTGACCTGTGCATGGTAAGGCCTAGGACTTCCTCACAGACATCAGGCTGTGGTTGCCACACTAGCAACTCTGCGGGAAGTCTTATAGTGAAACGGTGTGATTTGCTTTTAAAGTCCCATACCCGTAATTGAACAGACTGTTCTTACCGCACGTCACTCAATAGTTCTGCCCCTCTGTGTTCGTGCCATTTATAAAGCCGAGTTTCTGCTTTCACAGGTGCCGAACGTAATGACACAAAAGTAATTTTCAGACAAAACCAGAACCATCTCATTGAATATTCTACTTCGTTGAAATTCTCTTTCGCATTAAGTGATTTGGAGTGAATGTTCCAGAAAGCTCTTCATGGTGGCAATTCTCAAGAGCAATTTTGGATCTAGTGGAATATTTATAAGTGATGTGAAAATGGGAAAAATCCAAATTATAGTTTAAAGTAGAGGTCATAAATAGGAAGCCGGATCACAAGGCTGGAGGCTATTTAAGTAAAAATTCTCCAACCGCAGGCAGCATACACAGGAAAATTAATAGCACTAAAAAAACATGCCTTAAACTTTTTGATGATCCGGTGACTGATTTAGTTGAAATGTGACATCATCCTGGTGGTGACAGAGAAGAGTGGCTAGCTACCATGTGCTAGATTTAGAAATTTTGGGTTCTATCATTTCTTCAAGGATATGAGCAAGAACCAATGTGACTCCATGTTTTTTTTTCTTTTTTTTCTGGTGTTGTAGACTGCTGCACAGAATGGGGACATGGAGGAGTGGGGAAGGGCATGGTGTGTCTGGAAGGTAGGTGAGTGCATCTTCCTTTCCTATGATGCATGAAAGTTTTAGGAGGATGCCTTAATTTCTTTTCCCATTGCTGTGACAAAACACACCCGAAAGCAGCCCAGGGGAGAAGGGCCCACCCTAGCTCAAATCCCAAGGCATAGCCTGTACGGCAGGGAAGCAGAGGCAGCAGGAATTTAGAACAGCTGCCTGTCATCCCTCCTCAACACTCAGGATATAGGGTGGCCTGAATCCATTCTGCTGTTCAGTTTTCTTCATTTTATGCAGCCCAGGATCCTGTGCCCAGGGAACAGTGCCACCCACAGTGGGCAGATCTTTCCCCTCAATTAGTACAATTAAGATAACTCCCCGTGGGCCTGCCTAGCGGGATAGCTCCCAGAATCTCGATTCTGTCAAGGTGACTTTCAACACTAGGTACCACAGAGACCTACCTCTGATTGCCTAAATCCCTGCTGGAGAAAGAGATTAATCATTTCCAGGTAATTAATAGGAGCACTGAACCCTTTGTTCACGTGTATACATGTCATTAACAGAGCAAAGTAGCAGCTGGAGGCAGGTGGTTTTTTTCTTAATTTCTCTGAAGGATTCCTTGGGTATGAATAGTTTTCAGAATTTCAAGCTTCACCGTTACTCAAAGGGAAGGGAATTTTCACACTTACGCTCTGTCACCTCGGGTGTTATTTAGGTGTCTTACTAGAGTGCCCAAGCGATGTCTTCCACAGATTGTATGAATCTATCCATTCTTTAGGACATTTCAATCCCTTTTATTTTATTTATTTTTATTTTTTATATGAGTATATTTGTGTGTCTTAGTGTGCACACGGGCCTGTACAAACACAGCTGTCTGTGGAGTCTAGAAGAGGACATTGGACCACTTGGGTCTGGAGTGGCAGGTGCTTGTGAGCCCCCAGATGTGGTTGCTGGGGACTGAACTCAGCCCCTGTAAGAACAGTTATGTTCTTAGCCAATAAGCCAGCAGTCTCAACCTGTCAAATGACTCTTCCACAGGGTCACTAAGGCCTTTGGGAAACACAGATATTTACATTACAACTTATAGCAGTAGCAAGATTATAGTTATGAAGTAGCAATGAAAATATCTTTATGATTGGGGTTTCCACAGTTCGAGGAACTGTATTGAAGGGTTGCAGCACTGGGAAGGGTGAGAACCGCTGCTCTAAGCCATCACTCCAGCTCTGCAACTTCAATTATTCAACTGCCTCCTTCAGCATTTAGATTGTCCTCTGCTATGTCTCCCTACTATTTCCCACAAACACTATGGTGAGGACGGTGAGCCATCTTTGTTCCTTTACCTTTTCCCGTCTCAGACTCATGCCTCTGGTAATGAGGGCATCCTTTGGGAACAAGTGTGTTATCCAATACTTTGGGCCCTCTTTTCTTTATGTTTCTGTTGGTCTCTAGATCTGGTTTGATTGAAAAAAAAATTGTGAACACTTCAATCAGTTTGCTTGTTAACACTTCACCTATAGATAGTAAGACTGTTTGTAGAACATTATTTCTATAGATTACAATTTGAGACTACAGGCTCACATACTATATGTAATGTCCAGATAGGCTCTTTATGAACTTGTAGCCTAACTTATAAAAAAAGTTGTTCTGGATGAGGTGGTCTCCATGGCCAAGTGAAATCTAAACTTTCTATGGTCAATGATAAAATGCATGTGTTCTTCAACAGCGCCGTGATGACTACTTGGCCATAAGTGGGTCGCTGTTCATAAGGTTCTGTTAAATGACCTAAAATACCCTCTTCAGCTCATCCTTCTGCTGTTCCTTGATAAATATCCTAATTTCCCATCGTGTGGTCTATGCTGTTGTAGACAATACACGAACATTCAGCCTACTGAAATCCTCCCCAGTGTTTTTTTTTTTTTAATTTTAGATAAGATCTTATAGCCAAGGGTGACTTTGAACTTCTGACCCTCCTATCTCTGCCTTTTGAGTGTAGGGATTACTGAATAATTCTAGTTTATGTGGTGCTGGAGATGGAATCTAGGGCTTCACACAAGCATACCAGGTGAACTACAACCCTAACTACTGACCTTTTAATTCAACTTCATCTCTAAAACTTTTATGTATCTATTTTGTGAGGCTCTGACAGAATATTACAAACTGGGAAATTTATAAAAACAAATTTAATTCTGACAGCCCAAATGGTGGAGCGTCCAAGTGTGAGGCCCACACAGTTGTGAGCCTGTTCTACCTCGACTGGAGGTCAGAGAGTTTGAGCTTAGTTTTGCTCTCTCAAAGTTGTTAACAACAGGTGTGGCTACAAACGAGAGATTCTGATCTAGGGTGTGGCTAATTAGTATTTTGAGTATAGAGGTGGATCCATTCCACCTCAATCGAAGATCGGAGAATTTAAGTTTATTCTTTACATCCATGTTAATAAAGTCTGCTTCATCTTTCCTCCATTTTTGGAGTGAAGGATATAAGTGTGTGGAAAATAAACGAGGCAGATTCAGTATCCACGGAATGTCCCTCCTGATGCTACTCTGTGGTTCTGTCTCTTATTTCTTTTATATCTCTCTTCCTTTTGCTTAGTAATTCTAGTCCTCACACTCCTACCCTGGAACGTACGAGTTTTGCTGTAGCTGGCCTCAGACATAGGACGCACAACAGATAAGGCACTGGCATGTTGTCAGTGGCACAGGAGAAACATGAAGGACTCGCAGAATGAATCTTACACTACAGGTGTAGGGGTAAGAACTGGGCGCTCAATAATAGTAAATAATAGACAATAAAAGATAATAATGAAGAAAGGTGGGGGAATGATCTACTGGGAGTAAAATTATATATAATTGTAAATATGGAAATAGAAAATAGCATTCAAGTGTCTGCACATTTATTTGGGTGTATTTTGATAGCTAGAGGAGCTGGGGTGGAGCAGAAAGAAGATTTTTAAAAATTGTTTTTATTGAGCTCTACATTTTTCTCTGCTCTCCCCCCTTCCTCTCCCCTCCCCTTCGACCATCTCCCATGGTCCCCAGGCTCCGAATTTCCCCAGGAGTTCTTGTCTTTTTCTGCTTCCCATGTAGATTAGATCCATGTATGTCTCTCTTAGGGTCCTCTTCGTTGTCTAGGTTCTCTGGGATTGTGAATTGTAGGCTGGTTTTTCTTTGCTTTATGTCTAAAATCCACTTAAGAGTGAGTACACATTATATTTGTCTTTCTGGGTCTGGGTTAACCTCATTCATTATGATGTTTTCTAGATCCATCCATTTGCCTGCAAATTTCAAGATGTCATTATTTTTTTCCACTGTGTAGTACTCCATTTTGTAAATGTACCACATCTTCTTTATCCATTGTTTGGTGGAGGTGCAGTTAGGTTGTTTCCAGGTTCTGGTTATGATAAATAATTCTGCTATGAACATAGTTGAGCACATGTGCTTGTGGCATGATTGAGCATCCTTTGGGTATATACCCAAGAGTGGTATTGCTGGTCTTGAGGTAGGTTGTTTCCTAATTTTCTGAGAAATCACTATACTGACATCCAAAGTGGTTGTACAAGTTTGCACTCCCACCAGCAATGGAGGAGTGTTCCCTTCATCCCACATTCTCCCCAGCATAAGCTGTCATCAGTGGTTTTGATCCTGGCCATTCTTACAGGTGTAAGATGGAATCTCAGAGTTGTTTTGATTTGCATTTCTCTGATGACTAAGGATGTTTGAACATTTCCTTAAGTGTCTTTTAGACATTTTAGATTCCTCTGTTGAGAGTTCTCTGTTTAGGTCTGTACCCCATTTTTAAATTGGATTATTTGTTCTTTTGATGACTGATTTCTTGAGTTCTTTGTATATTTTGGAGATCAGCCATCTGTTTGATGTGGGATTGGTGAAGAGTTTTTCCCGTTCTGTAGGCTGTCGTTTTGTCTTGTTGACTGTGTCCTTTGCTTTAGAGAAGCTTCCCAGTTTCAGGAGGTCCCATTTATTAATTGTTTTTTTCAGTGTCTGTGCTGCTGGGGTGCTTCCTGTAATGCACATATTTTTATCATTTGTAAATATGCTCTCTCCTCTCCTGATAACTAACAGCTCCAGGACTCAGAGAGGTCAAGGGAGGTCAAGGGTATATAGCCTTGCCTATGCCATGGCTACAGCCTTTAGAAAGGCAGAAGACAGTAAAGTTTGGAGAATTTGGCCTCCCATGGCTGGTGCCCAGAGCTGATGGGCAGGAAATGGCTAGAGGCTGCATAGCCCATGATCTGAGGAGCCTGTAGGGGGAGAAGTTTGCCAACCACCACTGGCGAGTTTTGTCGAAGTTGGTCTTCGACATCCAAGATCATTGCCTTGGTAGGGTTGGAGTTTGGTGAAGGCCTAGTCTCTGTTCCTACGATGGTTGCCTCAAGTGTCTTATCTTGCAGAGGGGAGGAACAATGTCCATTAGACAGCAGAGAGGCAGAAGATCCATGGCAGTGGAGGGGCTCAGGTCACCCTTTCAGCACAGCAGCAAAGCCAGCACTGAAGGAGAGCCCTCCTGGGCTAGTCCTCCCTCAGAGATCCTGCCTCTTTAAAGTATTTCAGTGGAAACAAAACTTCTATTTCTGTTTTAGAAAGGACGTGCAATCCAGAGAAAAATGATCTAAGAGCCTTTGGTAGCATTTTGTATTCCTCCCTCTGAGACAACTGAGTTTCCTAGTTCCTTTGTTTCTTCTTCCCCTAGCAGCTCTCACTAGGAGCCCCTACACGCGGCAGGGAATACAAACATGCATTTGCGTCTTCCCCGAAGGGTCCCACTGTCTTCTCTCGAAGACACATCACTCACTGTTACAGTTAGGAGCGTTTAGCATTTATTATCTTCCCTCACAGACCATAGGGATCTTGATACCATAACTCATACTTTAATCACCGTTGGGTCCTTTCTCAACACCTAATACATCAATCATCTTAGAGTAGGTGCTAAAGCAGTCAATAAATGGATGAAGACACCCTTGAAGTGAAGGTTCCTAGATGTGGGGTGAAGCTTACAAAAGACAGATAGACAAGGTGAGGTTTTTAGTGTTAGGGCACCACTTCTGTCTTGTTCAGTTGCAGATTGCTACAAAGTATTTTACAGTAATAGTCTAAGGTTATATTGTTTCCTAGATGCACACATAGCTTGGGGATGGGTTGCCAAGAGGGGTGCAGGACTTTGCAGGGTGACTACTTTAAAAGCAGCAAGGTCCCTTCAGACACCAGTACATATGTCCCAGGGTGGCACGCTATAATCCTAAAGTATCCATGTAGGTAAGGATAGGGCTTAGCTCTGGAAAGAGTTTAGATAAATGATCAATTTCTGGTTCTTCAGGAAACAATGCTAAATAGACTGGGAACAAAGCAGAACTATAGACTACAGTGAGTACAATGCTTAAAACACAGCCAGGACTCCATAAATAGGCTATGGGGGAAAGAATGAAGAGAGAAAGCAATGAGGTAAGACAAAAACAAGTATCATGTGTCTGAATAAACAGAAGTTAGAGTTACAAAGCAAGACACAAAAGGGGTCCACAGACGTGAGCCAGAACTGGAGACCAGGAAAGCAAATGAGATATTGTTCTTATAATTGCTATCTTATTAACAATACTATAACAACTTAATGTGTTTTTTTCCTTGCACAAGGCACCTCACATATATTAAAACATTTATTATTCAGAAGAGCACTTAATTATAGCTACCATTATTATTACTTTATGGATGAAGAAATCAGAGTTCAGTGGGAAAAGGTGCCAAAACTCACCAGCTAGCAAGTAGCAAATGTTGTCCTGCGTCTCCTGCAGAGCAAGGCTGGCCCCAAACTATTCACGGTAAGAGCCTCCCTGGAGGTTACAGACGCGGTCCTGCCAGAGCAACATTCCCTTGATGTGTCTTTCTAAAGCAGCTGAGGTGGACTTTAAACACAGGTTCCACGATTTCTTAGGTGTCTTTCTCATTTCCCGTCTCCAGACTTTTCTGAAGCGGTGTAGGGAGACAGCTGCTTCCCACAAGCTCAGACCAGATGTGGGAAAGAATGGTCCTTAACCTTAACCAGGAGGAATGAGAACTGGTTGAACAATGAACCAGGTTTCCGCCCTTCAAGACAGACATTCCAGAGATGTTCTGTGGATTCTCAGAAGCCATCTCAGGCCCAGATTCCAGGCACCACACAAACCCATTTCTGTATCCCCTTGCTTTTTTACTCTGACCCGATCCACGCCTGCTTCCCTCCCCATTCCTCCCCAGTCCCTCCCCTCCTTTCATTTTTTCTCTTGTGGTTTTGAGATCAGGGTCTTCGTATCTTGCTATGTGCCCCAGGTTGGCTTGGAACTCATTGGCTACTGCAGGCCAGACCAACCTGGGAGTATTCTATCAGCCTCAGCAGCGCTGGGATTTCTGGCACCCTCCACCTGGCTCCTGCTTCCGGACATTATTGCCACTCAACACCTTGCCGCAGGTTCTGATATGGGGGGGGGGGTCTGGCATCTAGACACTGGGTAATCAGCAGTAAGTGTCGCATTCATAGCAAGATCGCACTCCCTAGGCCCTTAAAGTAACAAGTATCTGAACCCCTTAAGCTGTCAACATGGACGTTGTAATAAAAGATACCCCTGCTTCGCTGCTTCACCAGAAATAGCTCATTTTATCTAAAAAAATAAGGCAAACCTGGATAGAAATTTTAATATTAGTAGTGATGTCTATAAAAACCAAAACAACCACCCCCAAACCAAACCAAACCAAACCAACCAAACAAAAACCCCAAAACAACTGCCCCCCCCCCCAACAAAAAACCCTCAAGAACAAAAATAGACAATCAAACCAAAGCTCTTTGAGGTGGAGTCACTATGTAGCTCAGGCTGGCCTCTAACTTTTGGTCTTCCTGCTTCAGTCTTTTGAACTGAAAATTACAAGTGTGTAGCTGCTCTAAAGAAACATGCAAGCAAGCAAACAAGTTTTTTTTTGGGGGGGGGTGCATGTGGTTAAAGAAATCAGGGATTTTCTCCTCTCCTCATTTTTCGATGTTCCTGTAATGGGTACCCATAGGGTTTTAACTTCTAGAAAATTCCGCTTCTTTGAGAAAAAAAAAAAAAGCCTAAATGTTGGGAGAAAATAGAGGCAGCTCAATGCTTTCAACTTTCTTTACCAGTGTGGTTTCGGAATGCCTGTGGGTCATGAACGACGGAGGCCGCGAGGGGGCAGCCTCATCCCGGGCTAGATCTCGATTTCCTTCTCCAGCCGCAGCGCTCAGCGACACTTGACAGTCTCAGTTCTCTTTATGAAGGACCAGCGCTCACTGCCCTGCCTCACAGGGACCCGCGCCTTCGCAGCTGCCCCCGGGGCCCTTATGCTTATAGGAAGGACGCTCCAGCTCCAAACCCTCACGCGAGCTCCTAGCTGCTGCTTTTTTCAAACACTGGTGAGAACTACGGTGTCTGAGCAAGAGCGGACCCCCCACCCCCTCCAGTCCCGAGGACAGTTCTTCTGCAAAAGGTCTCCCTTTTGCTTGGGTGCCGCTCTCCAATCCCCTGTCTTTAAATGACAATAAGGGTGTAACTCAATTTGACGTGAACCTTCCGTTTGACTGATCCTCCTTCACCTGACTAAAATGGTTATTCTTCATCCCTTAGGGTGGGGTGAACTTGAACTTGGAATTCTCTTGCCTCAGTCTCTCAAGGTTTGATATTAAAAAATGTGTGTGTGTGTGTGTGTGTGTGTGTGTGTGTGTGTGTGTGAGAGAGAGAGAGAGAGAGAGAGAGAGAGAGAGAGATATTCCGTGGACTCTCAGAAGCCATCTCGGGCCCAGGGCCCATCTCGGGAGAGGGAGAGTCTTTTGAAGTGCATGCACCTTGTGATCTAAACACCTTTGGTTACATATTATATATATATTTCTGTCATCTGCCAGTAGCACACACCAACACCATAGGACCTTCTGAGGTAGAGGCATCCAAAATATAGCGTTGGCCCTGCATTTTGATCATCTCTAAACAGCGGTGCCTGGTTCATTTTTTTTTGGGGGGGGTATTTATTAATTGATCTATCATCTCTCTTCCTCCACTAGAACAGGAGCTTTGTGAGTGGTAGGATCATGTCTGGTTTGGAGGCTTGATAACATCCTGCAGACTAATAAGGCTGAACACAGAGATTTATCGACGAAATAAGCACGCAGGTGGAAATGCCACCCGTGACCGGTCCAGGGAGGGCTGAGTGTTTCTCTTTGACTTGAAATGAGTCACTTTGTGCCTTTGAGCGTGTTTCTTCGTTCAGATTTGTACTCTCCTAGGATGTGCTTATTCTAATTCTTGGGTTGATTTCTCACCTTGTGCCTGTGCGTTCTGTTAGAACCCTCAGAAGTTTTTGAGGCATTACGAGTGAAAAGCCTCTTGCTGTCTAAAAGTTTTAAAGACCCTTGAAACTGGCGGGGGACATTAAGATTTAATGTCTCTCCTCATTCCATCCACTCACTTTCATGTAATGAATCAAAACCCGGACTTTGTAAAGTTTTTGAAGTCCTCTGTGAAACTGGTCCTAGGTCGTAGGATTGACCGAGTCAGCCTTTCCAAGATGGCGGCTCCCCTGGCAGAAGTGAAATAGGTCAGGCTGTGCCCTCTCTCACTAAGCCTTTGGCTAGTGCTAACCTGATTTGAAATCCTGGATCTTTTATTTCAGAAACAATTTAAACACAGCATATCTATCCTGTGTCCATGTTTTTTAGTTTTTTTTCTTCTTAATCTAAACAGGACAACAATTATAGGCTCAGACTCGTCAGGATGTCAAAGTGCTCTTCATTACTAGCCAGGAAAGGCCACCAAATAAATACTTTGATGTCTGTTAAGCAGGATGATTAGCCAGTGTCTTGACTCTGTGTTCACCTGGATCCCAGGATGTGGGAGTATTTTTATTCCTGCTCATTTTCTTCACTGCACTGTGATTCTGATGTGCTACCAAGCTTTCATTTCTTGCAAAGCTCTTTCATCCACCCCGTTGACTGTACTCTTAAGATTCCCTCCTCCCTCTTATACCAAAGGAGAAGGTTATCTGGCTGTTAAACCTTTGACTTGGCGTCTTTTGAAGAGTGCATTTTGCATTTTGTTATGTCAGGATTGTAATTAGATCTGTTAATTAAGGGAAGAATGAACTTTTCCCAAACTCTGAACCTCTCTGAATTTTTGATCACTTTGCTTAGGCTGCTGCTGACCTTTGCTTGGGGCTTTGCCACTTCTCATTAATTGGCAAATTTTAATGAGGAGAGTTTATGAATGTGCTGGCCTTGACAATAAATAAAACTGGCTACCAGGTCTCACCTCCTTCAGTTGCTTCAAAGTGTCTAGCATTTCTTGACTAGTGACCATTAAATTTGGCACACTCAAATCACATTTTACCATATGACTGAACCAGAGCCTCCACTCCCAGGCCTTGGACTGGATGGCTTAATTCACTATCTCGTTTTGGTCTCTTAATAACCTCATGGTACCTGCATTATGGAAGGGCAAACTGAGGTACACGGAAAGGAATAACTTATATGTTAATATTAAGATAGTAACATGTAATTAGTTACTAATAATGGTGGCGAACAATAATGGCAATAGCCACTATGGAACTGAATTTTAATTATGTGCCAGGCAGTCTCCCAAGTGCTCCATGTGTGTTGTATCATTTAATACACAACATTACCCTACAAAGTAAATGCCAGCTTTATTCTAATATGCAATGAGGTGCTGGAAATAGAGAGGAACAATCGTCCAATGTCATGCAGGTAAGGAGTGATAGAGTCAGTGTTTAAACCCAGGGAGGACATTTTCTGCAGTTCGGATGGAAACGGCCCCAAATCTATGTACAAATGCCTTGGTTGGTTGTAGTGCTAATTTGGAAGAGAAGCAACCTATAGGGGGTGGGGCTACAATGGAGTGTACCTTTGAACACGTATTAGAAAGCCTGTTACTCCTCTTTCACTCTCTGGTCACTATGAGACAAAGAGCTCTGAGATTTTACCATGCCCTCCCCAACCCAATCAAGTCATCCTGTCTCACCATAGGCTCAGAAATAATGGAGCCAAGTGCCTGTAGCCCCAAACCCCTGAAGCTGAAGAAAAGAAAACCTCCCTGCTTTTAAAGGTTTTCTTTTTTTTTCCTTTTTCTTTATTTCACACAGTGATGAACACAGCCCTAGAAACAAGACTGACTGTCAGTCTTCCTAAGGGGTTGGCGGGCCTGAATTCCAACCAAATCTGATTCATCCGTTCTTCTTACTTTGTCTATTTGCTTTATTGAGTTGGATCTATACTGGGGTTGTTCCATGTGTGGGAATGAACTATTATGGATTTATAACAGCATCTACGATATTCGTTGGGAATTCCAAACATTTAGAGCTTGCCTTGATACTGTGGTTCAGACTCCCCCCCCCCCCCCCCCGCCCCCAACATATGCTCACGGATTCCTCTCCTCAAATACAAGCATTTCCATTGACTCTGGTCTTTACAGCTATCTTCACGTTGTGGGGGCAGTCTTAATAACCCTCCTCAGTGCTCCTTTGAGTGCCTTCCAAGATTCCAGGACTTTTAGTTATTATAAACTGTAGTGCGGACGTGATTCTGCTCCTTGTTTACCATGGGTACCTCTTCTAACAGCGAATGACAATAGCCCTAAGAGTTATTAGCTCCTCAACAGTTTAGAACATGAACTGGCAATCCAAGTTGCTGGAAGCCGGAAACTTTTTTATTTCTTTTTTGGCTAAAGACATCCACTATCCTTTCTTGCAAAATGTCACCGATTTTAGAATTTCTGTTTTTGAACATTGCCCTAAATGACTTCTTAGAAATTTCTTCCAACTGTTGTGAAGATAATTTGGCTTTACTGGGCAGCTGGTTCATTTGGGGCGATTGTGCTCATATTTCATCCTTATCATGACTCATTTAGTGTGTGTCTTTACAGAGAGGATGCGGTGAAGAAGAGACAATGTGGGTAGACTTAGCAGGTATTTTTTAAAATGGAAATTAAATTTTTTTCTTAATTTTGATATTATAGTTTCACCATTTGTTTCTCCCCATTCTTCCTCTAAATCCTTCTATGTACTCTTCTTTGTTTTTTAAATATTTATTTATTTATGTATACAGAATATATACAGAATATAATGTATACAGAACATGTATGCATAATATGTATAGCAATATTCTGTCTGTGTGTATGCGTGCAGGCCAGAAGAGGGCACCAGACCCCATTACAGATGGCTGTGAGCCACCATGTGGTTGCTGGGAATTGAACTCAGGACCTTTGGAAGAGCAGGCAATGCTCTTAACCTCTGAGCTATCTCTCCAGCCCTGTACTATTCTTTGTTCACTTTCAAATTCATGGCCTCTTTCCTATTAATTACTGTTACATGCATATATGAATATACATATGTATTTCTAAACATAACCTGCTCAGTCTGTATGATGTTACTTGTGTATGTATGTTTTTAGGGGATGAACATTTAGTATGGGGGAGCCAATTGGTGCGCTTTTCCCTGGGGAAGACTATTTCTCCCACTCTCTGCCTTCCTTAGTTACTGCAGTTCTTTGTGTAGAAGGAGGGGATGCTCTGATTAGGGAGGGGTGAGGGAGATAAACGCAGAGGAAGGAGAGAGGAAGGTAAAATAACAATAAGGGTGTCTGAAAAAGTTATAAGCAACCATACTATTAATTACTTACCTAAAAACTGTAACACATGTAAGGCTGTGTAGAAATATACACAGCTTAAATATGTATATATATATATATATGTAAATGTATAAATAAATAACTTAAAAGAAAATTTTTTGTCTGGGCTGACAATGCTGGAGTTCCCCACGAATGTCAGTGAAAAGCTGCCTACTAAAAACCTCAACAACAGGCACGAGAAGTCCTCTTTTGAGTATTGGTTAGGGTTGTCCAGGAGATTTCCCCAAACATATAGGCTCTTGCTCTTGCCCTTTGTTGTGCCTCAGGTGGAAGGCAAGTCCCTCCTGATGAATACACCATGTGCTTCAGACACAGAGCCCAGAAGTCCCTGAGCTGCAACTGACCTGCAAGCCTCCTCCCTGCCTGGGGACCAGCTTTCATGGTGTCAGAAGGTGCCATGCAAGCTTCCAAAGCAAGGAAGCGACCAATGGCCCTGCCAAGCTATGGCACCTACGAACCAAAGCAATGACTAGCATGGTACCATAAGCTTATGGCTGCAGCAGTGGCACACACGCCTTGGTAACCAACAGCTCTCGGACTGGATGTAACACCTACTCACCAAGGGAGTAATCACACCTATTGCTGGCAACTAAACCAATTTACCTAGGGCTGGTAAATAAAGCCAAACCAGCTACCCAAGGCTGGTGAAATCACTGCTCTTGGAGGAGTTCCTACAACCAAACTTCGTCAAACTAGCAGATTTTTTTTTTAAAACGTACTTATTGTGTATCCCCAAATTAACCTGTATATTTGAAGATATATGCCTTATTAACTGTTAGCACATAGAAAGCTCCTATTACCTTCAGCTTCATGTATATATGGCCGGATATCAATGGCCGGATCTGGAAAGAGATCGTTTTATACCCTGAGAGGAGGAAGAATTTACTCGAAGGCACACTTTATATTAATGTCAAGAACATATGTGGAACTTAGCCGTCTGAGTCTCAAGTTGTAGCATTTTGATGAAAATATCTTTCAACTCATGGAAAAAATTTTCATAAACTGGAATTTCAGGAAGACGTGGAATCCGGTTCCTCTTTAACCAGGCACGCCCTGCTCTTTTTTCGAACACTGAAAGAAGAGTGGTGGGATTTTGGGGGGACCAGAGGCAGAAGTGGCAAATAAAGCTAGGAAGCTGTACGGTGTGGGGAGTGTCTACAGGAGCCTTGTAAAGCAGAATAGATTCCTAACGGTGTGGGGAGTGCCTACAGGAGCCTTGTAAAGCAGAATAGATTCCTAACGGTGTGGGGAGTGTCTACAGGAGCCTTGTAAAATGGAATAGATTCCTAATGGTGTGGGGAGTGTCTACAGGAGCCTTGTAAAACAGAATAGATTCCTAACGGTGTGGGGAGTGTCTACAGGAGGCTTGTAAAATGGAATAGATTCCTAACGGTGTGGGGAGTGTCTACGGGAGCCTTATAAAATGGAATAGATTCCTAACGGTGTGGGGAGTGTCTACAGGAGCCTTGTAAAATGGAATAGATTCCTAACGGTGTGGGGAGTGTCTACAGAAGCCTTGTAAAGTGGAATAGATTCCTAACGGTGTGGGGAGTGTCTACAGGAGCCTTGTAAAGCAGAATAGATTCTTATTTATTAATTTATTTATTTATATTTCATTTTTTGAGACAGGATTTCTCTGTGTAGCTTTGGAGCTGTCTTGGAACTTGCTTTGTAGACCAGGCTCGAATTCACAGAATCCTCCCAAGTACTAGGATTAAAGGCACATGCCACCACTGCCCTACTGATTCCTATTTATTTTTAAAATTGGTTTTTTTGGAGATAAAGTTTATCTGTTTAAAACATTTTGTTAATTATTTGGGACTTAATACATCATATAATACATTTGATCCCATTCATTCCCTCTTCTCTATATCCTTCCAGATAAAGCCTGCCACCTACCCACCTAACTTCATTTCTTCATTTAAAAAGGAATTATCAAATCTGATTTTTGCTGTCACACTCTTGGGTGCGTGGGCTTCCACTGGAGCGTAGCTGACCTTCCTCTCTTAGCAGCTATCCGTTGCTAATATTGTGCCCACCTCCTCTCTCCATGTTGGGACCTTGACTGGCTTGAGTTTATATAGGTATCGTGCAGGCTGTCACAGCGTCTCTGAGTTATGTGTGCAGACACTCTGAGCCGTGGAAGGGGCTACTGTGATACAGATATCTCATGTAAAGATGAGCATTTTACAGTCTTTTCTTCTCTGCTCCTTGACCAGTTGTGGGTCTCCATGCTATTGCCATCTATGGCAAAAGAAGCTTCTAGATGCACTAACATGGATGTAATGACAAGTTATTTGGAGTTAGTTTAATATATTTTTCCACAAAAATTATTTTATTAAAAAATCTTGAGAATTTCTTGCTTTAGTGGGTGGACTTACATTCATGCACCATTTGCTTAATTCTGCTAGGAACTTTTGAGGAGATGACAGAATGCCTCTTAGGATTTTTCATCTGAAGAGAGAGATGACATTCTTGCCTTGGTGGCCAAGATGGGTTGCCAGTTCTACCTCCAAAATATTGACCGTGATGGCATTTCCAAGGGCATAACGATTTGGGTATAACTGACCATCCAGAACAGATAGGCTCAGAGTAAAGAGGTGCTTGCTGTCTGCCTCTGTCCAGGTCAGCAAAGCCCTCACAGAAGGCTGCAGACACAGCTCTGAGGTAGAATTCTTACACAACATGCCCAGTCCTTGTTTTATTCCTTCACGCTACAATGAAAAATTCTTTTCAATCAATTAAAACCCAGACCCCAAAACACATGCTCACATCCGAAAGCCCTCAAGAAAACCCCAAGAGACCGGATGAAACAGAACACAACAGCAGCAGCAACAACAAAAAACAAAAACAAAAGACCCCACCATGCACAGTGAAGGTATTGCTTGTGATGAAACTGTCAACACCATTGATCTTTAGCTGGAGAACTCTCTGGAAGCATTAAGAAATTTTGGGGGGGACAATTGCGTTTTTTGGCTGCCAGGCAGATGACCACCAACCTCACGATTTCAAGGCGGAAATCCATAACAAGACGACTGAATACTCAACTAAGTAAGAAGCACACAGGAAAATAGTCAACGAAGGACCTTTTGACACCTGGAAGATAAAAGCAAATAACAAAAAGTACAGATGCTGGCTGGGATGAGTGGGAAGGGGGTAGAAAAGTTTGAATGGCAGGAATGACATTTTATGAGTGTATACACCTACACCAACACTTGTTGAACTTTACCTCTTAAGTATGTGCAGTTTATCGTGTTAATTTTATGCCAATAATGTTACAAAATTAATCAACTGAATTAAAATCCCTGTTTTATTGAGGAATCTTGCCTTTTAGCACCTCCTCACAACTTCTAAATCAGAACTACATATTGATTAAGTTAGAACTTAAAAAAAGACTATTTAATAGTACCAGCCTCATTTTCCTTTATGCTCACGTGTCCACAGAGAAGGACCCCATGAATATTTTATTGCGGTGCGTATTTCTTTATGAAATTGATGTCTTATTCTTTCCATCTTTCATTAACTCTAACTCTAACTCTAAAAATAAATCTTATACTTGGTCATGTTGGTACTTAGCCAGGTATAACCACAACAGCTAAAGTCACGACCTCTCCCTTAATGTGGGAAGGTGGGAAGGCAAATAGAAAGGCTGTATCTGTTCAAGAGTTTGGCCGATTTCTGAAAACCAGGTAGTCACTCTCCTGAAAGAAGTAAGTTCAGTTTTGAGTTTTTTTTTTTAAAAAGGAGTCTAACACACAGCCAAAGAAGTGGTAGATCAAGGTGTACCCAGTTGACCTGACACACGTCAGTTTGTTTTCTTGGGCCTAAGTTTTCCAACCCCCCTTTTTTTTCAACCCCCACATTTTTTTTTTTGAGTCAAGGTACTGTGTAGACCTGGCTGCCCTAGAACTCTATGTAGACCAGAATTGCCTTGGATTTACAAAGATTCATCTGCCTTTGCCTCCTGAGTGTTGGGATTAAAGGTGTGCGCCACCACACCCAGTGTGGTTAGATTATATTTAGTAGTGCTGCCTGTACTACGTACACTTCCGAAATTAGTTGCTGGAAGCCATTTTGCATCTCACCGTTAACTTACCAAACGTGGCTATATTATTGTTCCAAATGTTAAATATTTAATCAACTCTAAGATGAAGCTCAAATGTAATTCATTAAGCAACTTAGTGTTGAGTCAGATGTAACAGACATGAAAAATGCCTTCTCATTAGCGTCCGTCGGCGTCATTGGCTCAAGAGCTCTGGCTGATGGAACAAATAGCAGAAATTATTTTCCATGCAAACAATCTAAGTGTGTCTGAATAAAAATAAAATAAAATAAAAACCAGGAGGTTTTCTTTTCTTTCCCCAATTGCTTTTTTCTAATTGTGATGTATTGATTTTCTCTACTGCATTAATGTTCACAAAAATCTCCTTCGGTTAATCCAAAAGATGAATGTATTTAATGAGAGTTTTCATTTCTAAGTATGCACAGAAGTAAAGACTGGGGAAAGGCACATGGGAGCGTGCACGCAGAGGCTCATAGAATGTGGAGGGGCAGATAGACACGCTGTAGTTCTAATGGAACGAGAGATCCTCACTAAAGACCCTTCTGAATACTGTTTTTTTTTTTTTTGAGAGAGGGTCTCATGCAACCCAGACTGGCTTCCAACTCTATGTATCCCAGGATGACCTCGGACTTTTGGTCCTGCCATCTCTCCCTCAAGTGCTGGAATCCCAACCATGCACCACTGCTCCTGGTTTTATGTGTGCTGAGGCTTGAATTCAGAGCCTTATGCATGCTGGGAAAGTCCTGTCTGTAGCCCCTGAATACAGGCATTGTATTTTTGTCTTTTGTCTCCAGGTTGTGAAAAAGTAAATCTCTTGATAAGTAATAAATATAAATCCATGTTTTAAGTAATAATAATTTAGATTTTCTATTTTTCTAGTAGCAGATTTAGAAAAACCTCAGTGGTTAAGATATGACTTAGTGCCACCAAAGGCCACACAGATGCTCAGGAGCTAGGCCCAACCTGGGCCATGTTGGTATCTGAGGGCTGAGCTTCTGGGGCCATACTGATGAGAGTGGCCTATCCTGCCACCTGGGGTCATGGCATCTGGGTGGGCTGCTGCCATAGGCCATGTCTGGGTTCCTGGTCCCACTGCAGCTGGGGCCTGTATTGATGTATTGATGGCTACCACAGGGGCCATCGGAACAATGCGTGTTGAAATCTGAGGACTGTGTTGAGCTGGCTCCACCCTTCACTGACCCTGGACATTGCAGCAGGAGAGATGGCTCTGCCCCTCATGGTCGCTGTCCCCCCTCCCCCGCCCCGACTCAGGAGAGATGGCCCCATCCTTCACCTTGGGTGTGAGAGAGCTGGCTCCAATGGCATGGACCACCCTAACATCTACCCTGTCTATGACCTGCTGGAGCGTGTGAACTGGTCCTATGGAAAGATGAGTGAAGGCTCTTCATGACTCGAGGCGACGGCAGGATTACTGAGAGGAGTTTTGGTGAGGGACCAGTGATGATGGTGTGCTAGAAGCCAGAGGCCTTGAAACAGACCAATGACTCACTCACTGCAGTGAACATTTGTGGGTGTGGTTGATTGGATTAAAGGGTACTGTGCGTCACACTGCAGCTCCCAATGCCACTAGGAAGAAAGAAGAAGTGTTGGAGAGGTGGGAAAGAGAGAGGAGCAAAGCAGTTTTTTTTTAAAATTAATTTTTTGGAGAGTTTCTTTTTGGGGGACACTGAAGGGGTGAGGAGCAGATATGGAGGTGAACGGGATTGAGGTGCATGATGCAAAATTCCCAAGTAACCAATAAAGAATTATGTTATAAAACAAACAAGAACCTCTTTACTAATAAAGATAGAGGTAGCTCTACAAAAATGAAGATATGAATTAAGCATAATCACACAGAGTTTTTAAAGTTAAAAACTCAATAATAGGAAGGAAGTAGAAAAAAAAACAGGCTGGGGGTGCGGCCTGTGCTTCAGGCACATCTCAGGAGTATATCTGTGATAACCAATCTTCACCACTAGGTGGTGGGGTGCACGCGTTAATTCCAGTGCTCAGGAGCAGAGGCAGGTGGGTCTCTAAGTTCCAGGCCAGCCTGGTCTACAGAGTGAGTGCCAGGACAGCCAAGTTTACACAGAGAAACCCTGTCTCAAAACCCACAAACAAACACCCCAATTTTCAGCAGCATAGGAGATATCCTTGCTTTTGTGTTGACATGCCAAAATTCAGACAATGTGGGCGTGATTAAACTGAAGGAAATTCAGCATTCCATGAAACATGGCTGTTTTTTAAATTATTATTATTATTATTTTTTTTTTGTCTTGAGGCAGTGTTTCTCTGTGTAGCCCTGGCTGTCCTGGAATTCATTCTGCAGACCAGATTGGCCCCAAACTCGGAGATTCTCCTGCCCTTGCCTCCCGAGTTCTGGGATTACAGGCTTGTACCACCTTTTCATGTGAGCAGAGGCACCTGACTGTGATCCCGGTACCTGAAGGGGATACAGGAAAATCAAAAGTTCAAGGTCATCCTGGAACACAGAGTCTGAGGCTAGCCTGGGCTACGTGAGACCCTCTCAAAAAAACAACAAAAAAGCGCTCAATGAGCTGCTGTCTGTCTTTTGATGCAGTGAATTTCCATTCTCAGGTTTCCAGAGAAGGGCAGCGATTTCTCTTTTACTACCTTTCTTCCAAGAAAACATGTCCTCTTCCTTAATTTTCTAAAGCAGGGGCTGGTAAACTCTGACCCCTGGTTCAAGTCTAAAAGCTGCCCGTCTTTATATGAACTGTAAATTAAGAATATATTTTATATTTTTAAATAGCTTAACATTTCATGTGAGAATGATATTGTTATAATTTCAGTGTGTATAAATAAAGTTTTATTGGGACACAATTACTCTCATTTGCTTGTACACTACAATGGCAGAGCTGAGTACTTGTGGCAGAGACAGCATGGGCCACAAAGCCTGCATTATTTACAGAAAATGTTTGCTAAATTTTGCTCTAGACCATAACATGGATTTTTACTAAAAGTTAATAAGAATTTAAAAAAAAAATGACAGCTGTGTTGTTGTAACTTTAAATGTTCCTGTCAGACTGGCTGCTTGATTCTTTCTGGGACTGTGTCAATATGGCTTAGAAGTAGCCGGCCCTGGAGGGACCACCTCAGTCCCTAGTCTCAAGGAAAGGGACACGACTTCTGTCCAAGGTGGTTCTCCTGAGTCCCTTCTTATTGTCCCCAAAGGAGCTCTTGCCAGGATGGCTGATAGTGAAAACATTGGTTCATTTGAAGAGAACTCTAGGGCATAGTCTGGACCTAGGATTACTCTAAGACTAATCATACAATAGTTTCTTATCATTACAGTCCTTAAAGCCTGGTTCTCTAATTTTATGATCTAGAGGAGATGCAAGAGAAGTCGGTACCATATTAAAAAAAAAATGTCTTCCCAAATAAAGAGACCCAAATGATGGAATACACTCGCATGTTGCTTAATTCAGGGTATTCATCTGAAAATGGGGATCGTGTCGCACATCTGAGCTTATTAGAACCCCACTAATGAATTAAAAAATGTGCTCAAGGTTACATAGGACACAAATGAGAGCCGGAATGGAAACCTGGGTCGATGCCAAACTCTCTCTTCTAAGGCTTTCTCTGTGAGTAGATGTATAGTTTCTGAAAAATGTTCCGGGTTCATAGATTTCCATGTAACGACATTGGGGGACTTCAGAGAGTAATTATGCACTTGTACTCCGGAACCAGGGAGACCTGGGTGGAGGCACGAGCTTTCCGCTTGTGAAATAAGTCACGTTAGTGTCTGCTAGTCTTTGTGACCACATGTGTAAATGACAATGCGAAAGGAACTTACAGCCAAGCGGCAAAAGCTAAGATAACATCCCACGTTAGCATCTCGCGCTTGGCAGGTGCCCATCACCATTAGCTCTTATTTTATTCTAACTGGATAGAACAATATTTTTCAAGCAGCAACGGTTTACTCTTCCCATGAAGTAGCATCCCTTTCTCTAAGATGATTTTTGGTGTAAGTTTTTTTTTTTTTCCTAAAGCTCAGATGTGCACTATTGAATTTCCCTTGGCCTTTGCTGCGCTTTTGAAAGTCACCAAATACATTTAAAGGTTGCAATTGGGTGAGGGACACTTGGGGAACAGCATTGTGACAACCACTGGTGTTTTTTTTTGACAAGGTCTTGGGAGTTGAGGATGTTCAGAGAGAAGGGGAGGCTTCGAAATGCTCTTCATGATCCATTAGGCACAAATCATTAGTCCAGCACTGAAGCGCACTGAGACCATGGTAGGCGTCTGTGCTATCAGCAGCCCACACTGAGCCCGTTCTTGTCACCACAGACCGCTAACATCTCATTTCTAAGAATCGCAGAGATGGCTGACAGACACTTCATTTCAAAGAACAGGCTGAGCACACTGCTCTCTATGAAGACGTTAGCGAATGCGCTTTTAAAGTTCGGAAATGTTTCCGTGTGGGATGGTGACGCTGAAAAGGCATGGTGGCCTTCGTGTGCCGAGGGACACATGAACTAAACGGTGAGATGGGTGCTATTAATTTCATAACAGTGATTTCATATTTTCATAATGCCCTGATAGACATCTATATCCATCTACACAAATACCTAATTTATTGATGATGTCTATTTATGCCACACCCCGTGGGACCACCAACACATTTTGCGGTCACGTCAGTGTATCCCGGATCATTTTCCTACCCTTTCTCTCCATGATCCAATAAGTCATTTTCATATAGTTTTCTTTCTGCTGAACAATGACCTGTGATAGACTCTAGATGGAGTTATCATTCTATCTCCAGATACACACGAAGGAAAAAAGGAGCTAGAAAATCGTACTAATTTCTCACATTTTCGTAGGTAGAATAAAATGAGGTTTACAACTATTAAACAATATTTAAGTTATGTGTCTTATATGTAAATGTCACTTGGTTAATTATGCGAAATGCTGAGGCTAGGCTGGAAAAGCCATTTCTTCCTTACTAGTCTTATTATTTAGTATTTAGTATCCAACAGTCAGGCAGTTAGGTAGAGCGAAGGAGGGGTCTTTTACAGACAGGGTCTCATGCTGTGGTGCAGGCTGGCATAGAATCACTGTGCAGCTCAGACTGATCTCGAACTGATGGTCCTCATGCCTCAGCCTCCCGAGTGATGGTATGAGAGGCCTTCATCATCACGCTTGGCTTGGTTATTGTGCCTTTGTTTTCAGCTTGACACAACCTCGTGTCGTCTGTGAAAAGGAAGCCTCAACTGAGGAAATACCTAGGTCAGATTGTCAGTTGGTATGGTAATGGAGGACTGTCTAATTGATTGCTAATTGACAGAGGAAGGCCCAGCTCAATGCGGGTAGCACCATAGCTGGGCAAGTGGGTCTGGGTGTCTAAGGAAGTACCTAAGCATGAGCCCCGGAGTGAGTCCGAGTCAGCAGACAGCCTTTCCAGGGGCTCTGCTCCAAGCTCCTGCTTGAGGCTCTGCTCGGACTGTTTTCAGGGGAGGATTCTCGTCTGGAAGGTAAACTGAAAAGACCCCTTTCCCGCCAACAAGTTGCTTTCAATCCACATGTTTTATTACAGCAACGGAATAAAACTAGAACAGTTACTGCTCTTAAAAGAAGCCCAACTCGGGGGTCAGGAGAGACACTGCTGTTGGTTAAATGTTTGCCACATAAGCAAGGGGACCTGAGTTTGAACCCCAGAAGCCACATAAAAAATTCTAAGCGTGCTGACGCGTTTGTAATCTCAACACCAGGGAGGCAGAGACAGGCAAATCCCTGGGTCTTTGTGGCAGAGTTGGGTAATTTAGCAAGACTCTGTCTCTAAGTAAGGGCTGGAAGTCTGGGTCGGTAGTCTGGCACCTGACTAATAGGCATTAGGCCTTAGCTTCGGTCACCGGTACTGCATGACGATAAGAAGGAATGAGCAACCAAGCAAATGAAGCCCTTATCAGCAAGTCTCTCCTGAGAAGCAGAACCAGCCTCGGTAACGCTTACTGTGAGATTGCATTTGCTGGAACCAAGACTCATTTCAAATAATGAAAAATGTGTGACTATATATGCAGCTGTGCCATCAAAACAATTTAGATCTTCATGTTTATTTTTAATCTGTAAACTTGCCATTGGAAGATAATTAATTTTCCACATGCAAATAGCAAAAGCTTGTTTGCAACTATCTGTCTTTGTTAAGTCAATGTTAGCATGGGATTTTAAAGATTACATGGCTACCTTAAGGTTTTGTTCGGAAATATATTCGGGAAGCCCTTTAAGACTCTGGAGTCCTTACTTAGAATTAAACGTTTTCCTATAG
This sequence comes from Microtus oregoni, assembly GCF_018167655.1. Lineage (NCBI taxonomy): Eukaryota > Metazoa > Chordata > Mammalia > Rodentia > Cricetidae > Microtus > Microtus oregoni. The sequence continues at coordinate 55,737,538 of NW_024543063.1, read as the reverse complement.
TTTGCCACTTATGGCAATATGCGTGCCAACACTTAAAATTTTAATTTATTGCTTACCTAAGATGCTATTTAAGGATTAAACGTAGAGGGATAAAGACCGTGATATCGCTACTTAAAGAAAGGTCTGGTTGTAAAGATAAACCTTGCAAAGCTGTGCTTGGGGTAAGGCAAGGGGTACCTGTGTTTAAGTGTTCCCAGAACTTTGCAGCTGGCAGGAACCAGACCCCTGGGTCCCGTGACTCCATTTTCTCCACTGGAAGCACCTGCACAGAGTCTGAACAACATGGGTGGGCACAGCAGGGCAGTGTTTCTCCAGACAGAGCCAGCAGCTCAGCCATGTGCGCTCTCTGCCAGAACAGACTTGCTGCTTTCCTGGGTGTGGAATCTTTTGAGTCAACCTAAGCCCAGGATTATTTGTGGGTGCACCCTAGAATCTCCCTTTTTTTGGAATGCTGTAGATCAAAATTAGGACCTTGGATACACTGAGCAAGATCTCTGCTACTGAGATATATCCCTAACTCTCCTAGATCGCCTTCAATACCACATTCTCTATGCATGTGAGTTCTTATTGATATAATCTCAGGTGACAACTGGTTTCTGAATGCTGGGGTGCAGCTTGGTGGTAGAATATTTGCCTGGCAGGAAGCTTTCTAGCGTAATGGAAAACAAAGCGGAACTACGGAGGAAGTGTCAAGGGTGGTCTTACAGACTCCTGAGACCTGTCTCTTTCTTAAATGCAGGTTATAGGCACACACAGTTTCTTTACGTGGGTGCTGAGGATTTGAACTCAGCACTTCATACTTGTGAGAACGTGCTCCTACCCACGGAACCTTCTTCCCAGCATTCTAGACTGCTTTGAAGCAGAAGATTCTGTCCATCAGTCTACTCCTTCCTGCCCTGGTTTTGTTCAGACTGGGCCCCGCTTACCTCTTCTTCTGCCTTGATTGAGGCTGGCGTTTGACCGCAAGGCTCTCATCCCCACCCATACACCAAGGGCTTCTTCGCCGTACACACTCTTGGTTTTCCTTCAGGTCCTGGGTTGTGCCCATGAATGAGTGACAAGTACAGTTCTCAGAGCTCAGAAAACAAAGGAGCTGTTACAGGAGGCTTTGAAGGACCCTCACGCTCAGCGAGATCGACTTGCGCCACTCTCAGTCCCCCACTTCGTTGGTTGGAAAGATGCCCTTTTTATAGGACCCGAAGTCCACACCTGTTGGGTTGGTATGCAGACATATTTTACATATAAATGTCCCTCCCCCAAAGGGCCCCTCCTGAGCTATACTGGAATGCCACGATGAGTGTCAAGACTTCAAACAATTTCATAAAGATTTGAATTAAAAGTGGGAAATGGAAGCTGCTCATTGCAAATTGGCTTCTCTGCCTTCCCAGGAGTCAATTTCTGCGTTCAAACAGGAAAATCAGGGGTATTACTTTTTGGTTATTAAACAGATGAGTGACACTGGAATTTCAGGTTGGGTTTCACAGAGGTTTGTGGTTTAAAGCCTCAGATACTTATTATGATATGCTTGGTTGTTTAAAATGAATAGAATATCTGAAGAATCATTCCCCTCCAGGGAAAAGTAGTTGAAATCAATTAGTAAACACCCAAACACACCATAGCCAGGCTTTTGTAGACTAATGGAGGTGCCTCATTTTTTATTATATTGTGAATTTCTGTTGGTTGTTTAGACTCGGTGGTGATGTCTTATATCATTCTATTTCCTCCCTAAGCTCCCTTACTCCCCACCTATGATCCTCTTCCTAGTTACATGATCTTTATCACTTTATTGTGTATTTCTAGCCTTTGGCATCCTCTCTTCTAGACCCCCATAGAACTCACAACGGGTCTCTGTGACCTCCAGTTACCCCACCATGCTGTGGAACATGAGAGAGAGCTTATTCCTCCTATCCGTGTTTTGGTACCCGTGGTCCAACTTCCCTTTACTTGTTTCTCTCCCTATTCTTCCCAGCTTTACTAATCACAATGCCACGTTCCGATATAAAAGAGAACGTGCATTTATCTCTTTGTGTTATTTTTTTTTTTTGAGGCAGAGTTTCTCTGTAGCTTTGGAGCCTGTCCTGGAACTAGCTCTTGTAGACCAGGCTGGCCTTGAGCTCACAGAGATCCGCCTGCCTCTGTCTCTCTAGTGCTGGGATTAAAGGTGTGCGCCATCACTGCCTGGCTGAACATGCATTTATCTTTCTGTGAACAGATTAACTAACATCTTGCCTTCCAGACCCATCTATTTCACTGTGGACAACATAATTTCATTTTTCTTTATTGCTGAACAGATTCCATTGCACACACACGTTTTCTTTGACCTTTCATCTGTTTATAGGCACTTAAAGAAATGCCGAATTTTAGCTACCAGGAATACTGCTGCAGTGAACATGGGTTTTCTGTCTTTGTCTTTGTCATGCTGACTTTGTTTTCTTTTGATATTTACTCAGAAATAAGAGAGCTGGATCACACAGCATGTTTACCTTTAACACCCTCCAGTTTCTCTCAAACTAGGGACTAGATCTTCCCTTATTTTGTTAATCAGCTAGCAGTGCTGTGTTTGTCTCATAGACCTCTAATAAAGCTTACTGATGGAACTCTACAGAATGCAGAAATCTCAGACCCAGGCCAGCTGGCCTTGATGAGTTCCCGATAAAACATCCCCATTGTCTCAGTGTGTGGGTGTACCCCTCGCGGTCCTGAGTTCCTTGCTCGTGCTCCCTCTCCTTCTGCTCCTGATTTGGACCTTGAGATTTCTGTCCGGTGCTCCAATGTGGGTCTCTGTCTACTTGGGATAAAACAGGACTAGCTGAACATAGCGGACAATGAGGACTACTGAGAACACAAGAACAATGGCAGTGGGTTTTTGATCCTACTGCACGTACTGGCTTTGGGGGAGCCTAGTCAGTTTGGATGCTCACCTTACTAGACCTGGATGGAGGTGGGTGGTCCTTGGGCTTCCCATAGGTCAGGGAACCCTGATTGCTCTTCGAGCTGATGAGGGAGGGGGACTTGATTGGGGGAGGGGGAGGGAAATGGGAGGTGGTGGCGGGGAGGAGGCAGAAATCCTTAATAAATAAATAAATTTAAAAAAAATGCAGAAATCTCAAGAATAGCATCTAAGATGGTGACAGAATGTCTACAAGCATGGATGGGTCATTTTGTTCTCAGGAAAACATGACTTTCCTGATTCTCGAATAGGATTGTGTGTGTGTGTGTGTGTGTGTGTGTGTGCATGTGTTTGGATTTTTTGAGATAGGGTTCCTCTGTGTAGCCCTGGCTGTCCTGGAACTTGCTTTGTAGACCAGGCTGGTCTTGAACTCACAGAGATCCACCTGCCTCTGCCTCCTGAGTGCTAGGGTTAAAGGCATATGCTACCACCACCCAGCACAGATTTTTTTTTGGAATTAAAATACAGGATTTGGGAATTTCTGGCAAGAAAATTCTCTCTGAACAATCTTAGAACATGATTGGAAACTTAAGGCACAAAAATTTCGCAGGAATTTCAGGTATGATGGAATAATATCAAATAACTGGGGAACTGAAGTGATAGCAAAATGGACAATTTGTGTTTGCATAACAGTCACATTAGCAAGGTGTGTGTGTGTGTGTGTGTGTGTGTGTGTGAAAAATCACAGTTCCATAGGTTCTCATGAGTTTGGAGCTCCTTCTTATTCATAAAGCTACAAAAAGATAGGCAAAAGCAAAGCATCTGGGTTTTGGTTTCCTTTGGCAGGGCAACTTGCAGGAGGCTCAGAGGGTTCTTTGGAGCTGGGGCAATGCAGTGATTCTTTGATCAGGTACTGGTTAGACAGAGATACTCTTATCACCTGTGAATTATGACTTGTGCACTTTTCTGTATGTGTGTTATTCATCAAAAGAAAAAAGTTAAAAATAGCAAATTAAAACAAAACAAAAATAAAAAATCCCAAGTGCCAACTACATCAACAAGAACAAAATGATGATGATGGCAAACTGTGATCCCAGGCTACAGAACACCTTGGGTTGCTGGAATCTACCTGACATTTCAGAGACAGCATCCCAGGGAACACAGAGTGGGCCCAGGGCAAAGGTCTGTGGATACAATGCTGTGATTCTTGCAGCTCCCTTCTGAAGGAGGCTCCCAGGTTTCCAAAGATTCCAGCATCAGGTGAATACCAAGGGTTATGTTTGGAGGGACTCACAGCAGAGGGGCTTTTACAAGTCATTTCAAGCAACAGAGCAGACTTTGAATCTTTCTACCTTCCTCCTACCTGCTTACCAGGGAGGGGCAAAGTCTGTACGTGGCCTTGAAATTTCCCCCCCATTTGCTATTTTGGGGGTAAGGATATCAGGAATTGTTGGTAACCATTGCCGAGACAATATTTAAGTAATCCTGTGAACTCTGACTGTTGCTATGAGTTATCCCCAGTTCTGCCTCTTACTCCGGGCAAAAGATGGATGTTCACTCTCTTCATCCTTTTATTTCTAGCATGAGTTAGAATCAGTCCCTCTTTATATGGTAGGTGATGCTCAAAGGGAGCAAAAATTATTTTTTTCTCATACTTAACATAAACTCAAGATAATATAAGATTTGTGATACTTACATGGGACTAATTAATTATTTCATAAGCTTTTATAAGACATCTGTCCAACTCTCTCTCCTCTCTCTTTCCTTTCTCTCTCTCCTTTCTCTCATTGTGTGTGTGTGTGTGAGTACTGGGTATTGAACCCTGGACCTTATACCTGTGAGGCGAGTACTGCACCACTGAACTACACCTTGCGTTCTTAAATAATCCTTAATTGTAGTGACATAAGGTCAGGGGTTATTTCCCAGAAGCCCTTGAATGACCCACCTAAGAACTTGTTCTTAATTTGGTAAGCAACCAGGGGGGTTTGAAGAACCTTGATTGAAGGTGGTCGGAGCTGTGCTTTTAGAAAAATCAATGCATACATTAGAAGGTGAAGCCCTGGATGTAAGCACTCTCTCTACACACTACTAAAACTGCAATGACTTTATTGCCTTTCGGCATCCCCTTGACCCTTTCTCAATACCAATTGGGAGACCTACTGTTATTTAACATTTAATAGCAGGCATTCTTTTTTCCTTAAGGATGTCTGGCTAGTACGGCTGAGATTTTAAACTTTTGCATGTGCTGTGCAGAAGAACACATTTTAATACTGTCAGAGCGGCCTCTCAGGGAAGGGTGAAACGTAAAATCCTACAGGCGATTGCTTAGGTGATCTTTTTTCCCTAGGTGACTTTTCAACAGATGGAAATAAAAACTACGTTGCAATGAAGATTATATATAAAATGCACATTATATCTATAATAGGATTTTTTTTTTAAAAGATTGTGTTCGAGGCCAGCCTGGTCTACAAGAGCTAGTTCCAGGACAGGAACCAAAAGCTACGGAGAAACCCTGTCTCGAAAAAAAAAAAAAAAAAAAAAAAAAAGATTGTGCACCGCGGGCAATTTTCTTTCTCAGCGTATTCTCCTGCCTAACACTAGAGGTCACTGAGACCCTGCCTTTAACTTACTTCCCCATTGTTCATCTTCTGAGTGACATCTGAATTCCTGTTGGGGACTTGTGTTTTTCTTTATGAATAATACAGTTCCCCTCTCTTAACCTGCTAATGTTGGTTTGTAGCATCCCCTCTTACACTGATAGTCTAATTGACAAATTAACTTGAGTTAGTTTGCCAGATACTAGCACAAAGCAGATTTTTCTTCATCACCTCAGTGGTTGATGTCAGCAATACAGAGGGCAGGTTTACGGGATGCAGAATGGTTCTAATTTCAGAAAAATCAATGTTACAGCCACAGTGCCCAGACTTCACTTTTTCAGATGAAATATGTTCAGTCATATGAAGTCTCCTCGATTTTTAACACATGTTATGCATCTTTTATATATACTCAAATATTAGTTTTATTCTTTTCAATAGTTAGCTTGCCCATTTGGTGGTCACTTTGTATTTTGGCATTTTTGAGACAAGGTCTCAGTATATACTGTAGTGGGAAGGTGATAATAATTTACTATGTGGCCCAGACCAATCTGAACCCTTGAATCTTCTGAACACCGAGATTACAGGTGTATATTATCACATTCAGCTCAGCTGTCACTATTTTATTAAACATACATAACATGCAATAGGATGCCGAGTTGCATGATAGTAAAAATGGGTCAACAGACTTTTTATTCACATGTGCCTGAACTCTTCTATGTTGTAATGGTAGAAATGGGTCTACTTGGCCGAGCATGGTGGTACATATCTGTAATTCCAGGACTTGGAACTGAGGCAGGAGAACCACAAGTTCAAGTTCTGGAATGAGAATACCTCTCAGGGGAAAATTAATTTACTTAATTTCTTTATGTCAATCAACTCTAAGCAGCAACCCTGAAATATGTCTGTTCTTGGGTTTCCATGTAGCTAGCTAGCTAGCACTTAGATGGTGTGAAGAAAAAGAATTTCCTGGCTACCCACAGCTGGGTGGCTGCTAAGACCTGCCCATCACATCACCTGGCAAACTGAGCATCTTCATAAAGTTTTCAGAGTATTTTTTTGATAAATGATTGTGATGTATGTATGTATGTTGCTGCTTAGAGTTGATTGACATAAAGAAATTAAGTAAATTAATTTTCCCCTGAGAGGTATTCTCATTCCAGAACTTGAACTTGTGGTTCTCCTGCCTCAGTTCCAAGTCCTGGAATTACAGATGTATGTGATGTAGCAAGCATTCAGACTGTTGTGCTAAAGAGACAAGCTTTTACTTTCCTTTTTCCTTTCCTGTATAGTCCAGAATGGCATGTTTCAGTGTGACCCGGAGCCGGCTGCAGAATGTTTAGAAACATATTTCTTTCTTTTTCTCAAACTTTGTTTTTAATTTATTCTTGTATCTTTTACATCATGCATCTCCATCCCATTCATTCCCCTGTCCCTTCGTATCTACCTTTTGTTCTTGCAACACCTCCCCTCCCCTACAAAATAAAATAAGATTTAAGAGAGGAAAAACAAGAAAAATCAATCTCACTATAGAAGCTGTACTCTGACACAATACATCACGCAGTAAACCTTTCTATCCTTATATCTTTACGCAAGTGTTCTCTACAAAGTGTCATTGGTTTCGTTTCAGGCCTCTGGTTTCTGCCACACTACTGATGCTGAGCCCTCACTTGAACTCCTCTTGGTTATCCTGATTTTTCCCTTGTCATGGAGATCCTGTAGCTTTGGGACTGCAGGACCGGTCCCTTCATGTGCTCCAGCAGAACACAGATGGGGTGGATGCTGGGGTGGGCCAACTCATAACTCTGGTTCTGGGCCTGAGTAGTTGTAGGGCTGATCAGCTGCCAGTTCTTCCTTGTCTCCACCATCAGGGTGAGCTCTTCTGCATTGCCCTTGCTAGTTTCCCTCTTGTTCACAACCCCGGGGCTGGCTCACCCACCCCTCTGCCAGCAGGATTGGTTCTATTGTGCTGCTAGGTGAGGTGCAGGGCCTGCTCTCCTGAGCATTGTAGCTGCTGAGGGACAAGGGCAGCTCTCCTGCTCTTACGGTCTCAGGGCCAGGTCTCCCATCTGCCTCAGGCATTGATGGGTGAGGGAGCATCTCTTCCCTACCCATGTTGCCACGTGACAGCTGAGTAACATGGACAGTTATCACAGGTTTACAGCTTTGGGGTTGACTCATCCATACCTCTGCCAACAGGATTGGCTCTGTCGTAGACACACATTTCTACTCCATGTCCCAGAGCTTCTGACAGGAAGTTATGGTGTGAAGCCCTCTAAGGTCTGTTCATAGTAATTTCCAGGCAATACATAAGCCCTTTACAAGCTGTTGGCCTGGAGAATAGAACACCACATGTGGAAGTTGAGACTCTCAAGTTCTGGATTTAGCTTTGGCACAAACAAGTCATAGAAAGAAGGACACATGCTTTCACTTTTGGCAGTATTCATATTTCAAAACATTGATGATAACTTCACTATGGTCATTTAAAAATGATTGTAAACTATCGCTTGTGGGAATTGTTTTGCTCAATTTCTCTGCCTTTTGTTCTCCACTGTCCTGAGTTCAAAGTAGTCTAAGTCGGCATCCCCAGGTGATGCTATATTCTCCCATGATTCCCTGGGGTATATATGCTGTACTCCAGATCTTTCCTCATGGGTTAGCGTGCTAACCACTCTTCATCCTTCAGCTTCCAGCTTAACTGTTGTAACGGAGGAGCTTCACCACACTCCAGCACCTCTGAGTGGAGCTGGCTAGTCCTCTTAAGGTCTTCCATGTTACCTCGGATATAGCGCTCTTCACACCATCACAAGGGCTCTTACTGGCTCTTTAGACAGCTGTTTCCCTCAGAGGAGATAAAGTCTTGTTCATCATTGTGACCCTGTTACCCTGTACTTTGCACACAACGTCAGGATTCAGCAAATGTTTGGTGCGTGACTAAATCCATACATTCATAGATATTTCTCTTTTTAGATCATGAGTTCCTAGATGGATATATTTACTATTTTTGCTTCTTTGAAATAATTTTTTCTCACATTATAAGTGAGTTTTAATGAATGTTAAATTGCACAAGAATGAAACAATTAGAATGAAAAAAAAAGCTTACTTTTCTCCTAAAGTGTCTCCAGGTTCTAAGTTCAACTCTTTATATTTTTGCATTGTTCAGTTGCTATAATTGAATGTGGTTTCAATAACATTTAAGGCATAGAAGTGCATTTTGTCCAGGGACTGTACTAAATACATTTCATGGTTTATTTTTTTTGTTGCTGTTCTCATAATGACCTACAGTGTAAGTTTTATGTTATTGGCATTTTACAGAACCAGATTCTGAGGTTTGACTAAGCAAGGCCATATATTTAGAGATAAATTGGGGACTCACACTCATTAGATTAGTCTAGGAAAAACCATTTCAAGCAGAGAAGGCCTTTAGCAGTGCAGTTGAGATAACTATGACAATATATACTGTATGGAGACATCAGTGAAAGCAGAAGACAATGAATGTCCTTGTCCCAGAGACAAGATGTCTGGGGCTGTCCTAAGATAGAGTGACTCTGTGAAAGCTTACTGATGTGCCACAACGTAGTAGTAGACATGTACATCACATGTCCTTGGCAGAACCCAGGCAAACATAGAAACTGTCTTACTGTTAGGTTGCCAAGACTCAGCCGAAAAGGAGGCAGTTCTTGATGGATGAGTTGAATCCTTCATGCTTCTAGGAAGCTGAATCTTCAAAGACAAGACTGCAGATTAATTTTGCTGATGGGCAGGTGGGATCATTGACTGACTTTGTCCCCGCGCCTGCTACAGTTATGCGCATTAACAGTTTATCCAAGCAGCAAGGTACATTTTTCCAGTTTGGTTCTGTATGGAGGTGGTATCCATGGCCAGTTTAATTTGGCCACTGGACCTCAATGACTCAAACGTAGGCTTCTTTTACTTGCTGTTAGTGACTTTATCAGGAGCAACTTAAAGACTCTTTAGCCTAGGCATTTGTAATGATGAGTCCTCGGCCACACACAAACACATGTTCCCTATGGCTTAAACTTGAGTTGAGTGCCATGGACTGAACAAGGGTAAAACCCCAAACTCTAATCCCTAATGTGATGGTATTTAGAGGTGGAACTTTTGGGAGGCAACTAGGGTTAGGTAAAGCCACAAGAGTGTGGCTCTCGTGATGAAACTAGTACCCTTGTAGAAGGAGGAAGCTGCAGGAGCTCCTTCCTTCTTTCTGTACTGGAGTTTATACCTTGAGAGGGGCTCTAAGGAAACCAAGAAGAGGGTTGACAAGAACCAAACCATGCCAGCCACAGACTTCCAGGCTCTGTGACTGTGAGAATAAATGCCACAGTCTTTTACATTACAGCAGACCAAACTAAGACATAGAGTTTATTCTGGAGATGATTACAGAAAACTTAAGTGCGAGAATAAGGTGGTGGTAGGGAGGGAGACAGTGCAACAAGCGTTAATGAGTTATTTACTGCTTAGATTGTCCCACTGTGCTGGAGATGTATCCCAGTGGCAGAACATTTGATGAAGATGTAGAAGGCCCTAAAGGCCCTGGGGTTGAATTCAGCATGTGCTGGATAGGCTTGCTTTTTTTTTTTTCCCCAACAGACTCAGGTCATCTGGTAAGAGGGAAACTCAGTTAGGAAGATTAGCTTGTAGGTAAGTCTACAGAGGCATTTTCTTGCTTAATAATTGATGTGGGAGGGTCCAGCACACCATGGAAGTACCACCCCTGGGTGGGTGTTCCATAAGAAAGTAGGCTGAAAAGCCTTGGAGAGCAAGACAGTACTCAGTGTTTCTCTATGGTTTCTGCCTCAGTGCCTGCCTTCAGGTTCCTACCTTGATATCTACCCTGACTTCCCTTCAGGATGGACTATAAGATATAAAATGAAGTAATCCATCTTCCCCACTTAAGCAATAGAAAGCAAGCTAAGATCTTGTGGTAGAAAAAAAGAAGTCCTCTTGGCAGTCAGAGAAGGTAGAAAAAAAGAAGTCCTCTTGGCAGTCAGAGAAGTGGAGACATTGGGACATAGATTTTTGTCCTATGGAGGATGGAATTCACCTTGGGGCTATGCAGATGCCTCATTTCTGTGTTCTGTCTTCTTGTGGTTGAGGTGATTCTGCAGGTTTTGAGAACATAGGTCCCAGCAGCACGAGGGAACTGTCCACCACCCCAGTGCTGAAGTTCTGTCTTCTGGAGAGTATTTGACAGTCAAAAGAGTTCCTTAGCAGTAGGATCAAAAACCTATTGCCATTGTTCTTGGAGCCTAGGCAGTTTGGATGCTCACCTTACTAGACCTGGATGGAGGTGGGTGGTCCTTGGACTTCCCACAGGGCAGGGAACCCTGATTGCTCTTTGGGCTGACGAGGGAGGGGGTCTTGATTGGGGGAGGAGGAGGGAAATGGGAGGCGGTGGCGGGGAAGAGACAGAAATCTTTAATAAATAAATAAATTAAAAAAAAGAGTTCCTTAGCAAGAGTAGCCAAAATGACGAACCATTTCATGTTCTAAGGGTCCGTTTTTGTGCTTTGGTATTATTTTTATGTGTTTTGAGAGATTGCAACTTTATCAAGTGATATTCAGCTTAAGTTTGGTATTATCACCAATCTCTTTTAAAAATACACTATATAGAATTCACCAGGAATGAATAAAACTATTAAACTCTCTGAATATTAATTTATGGAGAGGTTTAAAAGAACTCCAAAAGTGAGATAGAATTTTAACTTTAATTTTCTTTGGACAGGTATTGTTTGCTTTTTATCCCAGTCTAAGTTAGCGTCAAACTTATGAGTTCAAACAATCTTCCTACTCCTGCTGGATCTCAGGTATAAGGTGCCATGCCTGATTAAAACTAGAGTTTTAAAAACTCAGGAACTCATGAGTGTTACTATTGGTTGGGGTGGAAAAGTATAAAAATAGAAAACAAAATGTATTTAATGTGATAGCATCCAGAGTATTTGATTTAAGAATTATTTCTTTTTGTATAGCATTTAAAAAAAACCTGAATAAAATTGTAAAGAAACTTAATTAACTCAGAGCTAATTATCATTTCTATATGATATGATTCTTCCCAGTTAAAAATTCTAATTAGAGACAAAATCATCTTTTTTTTTCTATATATACCAGTCCCCTATTGATTCACAGATAAGAAAACCTGTCTTCTAAATGCCTTTTATTTTCTAGTTACTGATTTAGATGTTCTACATACCTTAGTTGTTCAGTCTTTGCATTGCTTGCTTTTAGGGTGACCCTCCCAGTCTCAGAGGTCAGTCTAGTGATTGGGTCCTGCCTGAAGCCTGTCTGCAGTTATTGAGAGACTGCTTTGTCTTCCATTGGCCCCAAGTGAGGAAGTCAGAAAGGTTAAGGAGACTTGGGAAATGCTGAACAGTGCTTTTTTTTTTCTGATGGAAATGAAAATAGGATAGAGGGAGTCAGGAGGAGGGAGGAGACTGTGTTAAAGCAGTGGAAGAGAAACCATCTCGTTTATTTTCCTCTCAGCAGTATGTTATGTGTGTCTGTTTTTAGGTTTGCTTGTTCAAATGACTAGGCAGACTTTTCCCAATTAAACCATCACTTACAACCCTGTGCATCTCAAATATGTAAATAAGCTTCCTCTGGGTGTGTGTGTGTGACAGGCATTTGCATCATCATGGGTGTTTTGACAACATTACTGGAGATGAAATATTCCCAACTCCTACAAAATATTCATTTTCTTTATCTTTTCGTTCACTGGTGTAACTAAATAAAGCTTGCCCTACCTATCCTGTCTTTTCTTCTCCTTTTCTGGTCCAATTCAGGATTTTAATTTGAAAGTGCGTATTTTTAGCCTTGTTCTCAACTGTGCCCAACCCATGTCCTCACCACACTGCTGATTGCTGGTAATGAAGCTCACTAGGAGTACCATCTGCAAACAGTGCAGGGAAGAAAGTCTGAAAAGGGACTTTAGCTCGACCTCTCTGGAGCTAGGAAGCGGGAGCTTCTCAAAAAGTTTTCAACTAGGACTTTATGAGATGAGAGAAAAGTAGATTACAACATAGAAGGCTTAGCGTCATGAGTTTGGCATCAGACAAAGGGCTGTTTTTGAAACTGTATTGGAGAAGCCATCTATGAGTATATCAGACCCGAGTGGCCCAAGATGAATGACACAGTTAAAAAAGTAAACAGAGGTCTCAATATTGATAACACGATGGCCACAAATGGCCCATAGATGTGTTTTGTTTGGTTTCCACAGTGTTTTAAAATGTTTTCATTTATTGTTCAGTTACATATTCAACATTCAATCAGGTATTCAACACAAGATTCTATATTATATATCTAGTTAACACATGTTAAAGTCTCTACATATTTTTAAAAAATAAATTTATTTATTTATTTACTTTACATCCCAGCTGCAGTTACCTCCTCCTCTCAGTTCCTCTCCCTCTGTTCTCACCCCTCAATCCACTCCTCCTCTTTTCTGTTTAGGAAAGGGCAGGTCTCCCATGATGTCTCCATATATTAAAGAACAGTTTCAAACACGTCATAAACATCCAGAAGTTTTTTTCTCACAGCAGCCCTGAGCTAGGTCCCAGGACTGTCCCTGCTTTGTGCATGTAGAAACAGTGGGGTTAATAATCTGTGCAATGCTGTGTTCTCTTCATATGACATTAAAGCAATCCGATATCTTCACTTCCAAAACCGAGAACCCTTATTTCTGCTCTCCAGGATACTGAGAACTTCTCACGAGCCAGGCTCTTAGTCACTGTCTAACACATCGCCAAGTTGGACAGGATACTATGTTTGTATTTCTAGGATGTTGGAAACATCTGATGAGCTGGGCTCTCAGTCACAGGGAAAAGCATATCTGCATTGGACAGGGTGCTATATTCAGTCTGATTATTCACATATACCTGTCTCTTTAACTGGCCCATTTCAAAAACGTCTATGATTTTTTCCTATTCTTCCAAGGAATCGAGCAGATACTAGGATAGAGTCATACCCATGAAATCCCTTAGATGACTTATTCCAAGTGCCCTGACACCCACCGGTGTGGCACTGAAGTCACCTCTCTTTCAGCAATCTGCAGCAGCTGACCAAAGCTGAGCTAACAGCTAAGGACAGAACTCTAGAGGGACACAGAATAGAACTTGAGCCTGGTGACGACCTACAGCTGCTCTTGATACATGATAGAAGAGGGTCTAGGGGAGGGGTCACTTTGGGCCATCAGCTCTGAGGAGGGGGCTTCTGTAACCCAGTGGGGGGTCAGTCACTTATAGTGGTAGAGATTGCCAGAAAACAGTTTGCTGGAGAAAGCATCAGGAATAAGCGTCAGGCGCAAATGCTAAAGAACGAAAAGCAAACAGAAGAAACAGGGATGCACATTTTGTGAGTGGGGGCTGGATACATTGAGGGGGAGATGCTAGCTGCATTTACTGGTTGAAGTCCCCTTCCATTCTGGGCCTGTCATTCAATGCCTGGTACATGCTATGCACATGTTCTCACACTGAGTTACACCTCCAGGCTCACAGTATTGGCTTCTGTATCATGGTTTTCTTTACCTTTCATTTGAGCACAAAATACCCCTGTTTTGCTATAATAATGACTGTGGCGATACTTGCAAAGAGTTTGCTAGGCAACACAGCACAACATATTACAATGTCATTAATATGGCTATGACCACAAGTGAGTGTGTGTGTGTGTATGCTGGGGATCAAACACAGGACCTTGCACAATGTGGGCAGTGTTTTAGCACTGGGATGTATCCTCAGCCCATTCTCTAAAAGGATGGATCACCACTGTGCTGCCCAGCCTTGCCACAGCCTTGCATTCCTTCTGCTTCAGCTTCCCAAGAGCTGTTAGTGCCTAGTACTGGTAATCACAGCAATGAGGTCAAGGCTGTGCGTGTCTGCGGTTACTGGAGAGTCCATTTGGTGCCAGGAGATGAGAGCAATCACTGTTTCCCTGAGTACCCCTCATGAAGATATGAAGAGAGGAACCCTGGATAGAATAACGTACAGAGAAGTGACCCTTAGATGACAGGGCACTGGGAAAGAGAAAGTAAGAAAAAGCAAATCAAATAGAGCAACAAAATGTCCACTCTAAAATTCTATGACAAAACCCATAAACTAATAAAATCCCCAGCACCAGGCACAAGAAACCTTTTGTATGGTTTCCCAGGGAAATCTAAGTGACTCCCAGATAATACAGGCTATTAATGTAGCCCTTGGTCACCACTCAGAATTTGAAAGTCCCTGTTACTGAAGACACCATGCACTTAGGATACGAGACTCATATGATTCAAGTTAGAGCTAATAATAACGCCTCGTTCCTGTGGTCTGGCTTCTGTGCTTCTAGAAGATACTGCCAAAGGACAGAAGCAATTAATACTTCTACCTAGATGCATCATCTTTGAATCCAACAATGACCAATATGGCAAGATATTGGTGGAACAGGTGGTACTCTCATCTTAAAATGATAACCAATGGATGTCTAATTGGATTTAGGCGCCCACTCAACAGGAGGGAAATTAAGCCTAGTACTGAAAACCTAGCCAGCTTCTTGGGGACAGAGGTCAAGGACCTTAGAAAAGAATCAACAATGGCCACTTTGCTAGACCAGCATAATTCCTTACTACAGTCTAATCTTACCCTTAGACTCACAGATAAGTGTAGCTACCACCCTGATCAAAGAAGCTCCCATTACAGTAAATAGAGATTGTTACAGAAGTCTACAGCTGGACATAATGCAGAGAGTGATGGATCATGGGGTGCCCAGGACCAATGGATACTTGCTCTACATCATCGGCCCTGCATCCGTGGCTCAGAGAACGTCAAGGAAGAAAGGCCAGAGAGATGGTAAGAGCCAGAATGAAGTCTGCTGCCAAGCAGTCTCTCCTAGAAATGGCTTCAAAAAGAAGGCTGGAACAAGGGAATATCAGTGGACTTGTTAATGTGGATGGGAAAAGTTTTGCAGGGTCTCACCCCTAGACAAAGAACTCCAGGCAATTAATGACTGCTAGGGGAAGGAGAAGCATTCTCTCCCAGGGATGAGCCCCTTTATCGACTGTCCAAAGCAGAGAGGTCAGCTCTTAAATGATATACACACCACTAACAGAAACAGATTCAGTGGGTTGTATATATATACATATATATATATGATGTATATACATATATATACTTGTACATATATATGCACACATACATGTATATAACAATAATACTCACAGGAAAAGGCTATGAATGAGAGAGAAGGAGGGATAGAAGGGGTAGCGTGAGGGTAGGTGGGAGGGGCTGGAGGAAGGAAAGGGAGGGGAAGTGATGTAATTCTATTTCAATAAAAACATTTTAAAAATAAAAGAAATATTAAAGAGTACTTATAGGAACAAGATCCCGGGGGCTGGAAAGATGACTCAGTGGTTAAGAGCAATGCTTGCTTTTCCAGGGAATCTGGATTCAATTTAAAATATATTAAAACCATTAAATAAAAAATAATAAAATTCTATGACACCTTCCTGCTATGAAGATAGATCAAAACATTTTTTCTTAATGTCCTTGTCACTGATTGGAGAGGCAACAAATAGATTTTGAATCTGAGTAGGTGATGGATAGTTTCCTGCATATCCACAGTCAAGCTGGAATCTGATGTCCAGATTCTAATTGCAACCCCCTACAGTGCTGTCAATTCAGATACAACTGATTTTCCTGTGCAGAGAGCCCAGCTCTGCCTTAGTGTGACTCCCTCAGGAAAAACAAAGAGAGAGCCTCCATTGTATTCTGGATCTGTCCTGTTTTATCTGCAGGAACATGTGACTTAATTGCTCTAGCCAGTAATTGATAGCACACCTCTATTGCTTTGTACCACCCTCACTTTTCCTCCTTTCTTCTGAGGCGGCAATGCGCAAGAAGGGGCACACCAAGCCTTTCCTATGTTAATTTCTGGCTTGAGGCCTTCCTGGTTTTGCTTTCCCTCTTAAATGGCTGTGAGCTGCAATCTTAACGGTGGTGACATGCTCAAAACAGAGAAGCGAGAATTAGGGGGACATTTCTAGTTTGTAATGCTCTCCTCTCATTGCTGGCTCTCTTACCATGCAGCCTCTGAAGTCACTTGTGAAACACACCTGTTCTGGCAAATAGTGACCTGACCTATCCTCCATTCTTGGGATGTGTGAGCAACCTGTCTGCACAATCAAAATCAATTCATTTGTGCACTGGTGCCATAATTCCAGGAAAGGGCACATGCCAGTTAATCCAGTCAGGACAAAGATTGGGCGCTGCGGAGATGAGAAGATAACTGTTCTTTTCTGTGCTGTTCTTGTTAAAAGGTGAGAGATTAAGGTTTTTCACCTAGAGAGATCCCATGTGAGCAAAATCTTACCCAGGAAGCAGAGAAAGGCAGTGGAAAGGAGAGCTCACACACACACACACACACACACACACACACACACACACACACACAGAGAGAGAGAGAGAGAGAGAAAGAGAGAGAGGAAGAGGAGGAAGGTGGAGGGAGGGATGGAGGGAGAGGGAGGCAGAGGAGAAGGGTGGAGGAGAGAGGGAGGCAGGGGAGAAAGATGGGAGAGAGAGGAAGAAGAATGAGGGAGGGACTGGAGAGGGAGGGAGGGAGGGAGGGAGGGGAGAGAGAGAGAGAGAGAGAGAGAGAGAGAGAGAGAGAGAGAGTCATGCTGACCGGAGCCCATTGATCGCTAGTTAAATGAAGTATGCTTGAGCTCCGGTGCATTTGTTCTGATTCAAAACCTCCTTTCTGCCTCATGACTCCGTCTCTTTCAGTGTCAGCACAATGTGGGCAGGGAGGAACTCTTTGCTCCGTTCCACTCCACACAGGAATAAAAGCACACGTGAGCCCAGACTGCTTTGTGATCCGGCAGAAGCCACTTGTTAGAGCGGGGGAGATTCGACAATAACAGGCGGCTGAACGGACAACCGACAGACGGGGAAGCTAGGATCACAGGCAGCTGCTCTTTCAGGAGGGGAAACTTTTCACTCCCACAAGAAGCAGGGAAGAAGCCCACAGAGGTGATTAAGCCAGTGATTCGGGGGAAGAGCAATCTGAGGTACAGTCTGTGCAGAGACCACTCAGCAGGTTCACCCGACTGGGCGGCAACCTGAAACTCAGTGAACCAACCCGCACGCTTCATCTCCTGGAATCTGCAGAGAGCCGGCTGGGGCTTTGACTGATGTGTGGCAGTGGACACCATCATCCGCTGTCCCGCTATACCCAGTCTCATTTATGTGCCCATTAGGTGTGTGAAGAACTCTCCACATAGCCAGCGGGCTCTCGCAGATGGCTAAGAGCGGTCCTTTTTACCAGAACAGCCCCTAATTTAACAGGGAAAATGATAAATGAGGTGTAGTAAATCCTGCACAGCCAGTGACTATTATTTTCAGGTGCTGAGAACATAAGCAAGCCCTTGTTAGGGACTATTCATGTGATACTCCTAGAACGGGCACATTTTATTTTCCTCTCTGCTGACTTACACTGCACAAGAAACTGATTGCAGAGCCGGGGTTTCAGCCCACGAGGTTAAGAAGCAAACAGAAAACGCTCTAAGGCCACAAGTGACTGGCTCTGCTTTCCTGGCTGGGCATTCAAGGAAGTGGTACCAAAGAGGAGCCTTTGGATTTGGGTTTTAAGGTGACCCTTGGGGTTCACCCTGCACACAAGGCACACAAGGAGGCAATAATTGTGTCAAGTATGTGAGTGACACTGGCTAGAAGCAGCTACTGGATTCTTTTGTGACATTATCATGGAGCAGTTCATTTTAAAAGTTATTATTTATTTACTTTAGTTAGCTTACAAAGTAGCAAGTTTCCTTATGGCATTTTGATGTGTGATCCATTTTGTTAGATTCTTCTCTATCCCTCACTTCATCATTGCCTCCCTTTCCCTTCTGTATTTTGCTTCCCAAATCCCCTCTTCCGGTTTCATATAAAATGTGTTGTCTTGTCTTCTCCATCCCTTCCCAGAATGCCTCCGCTTCCTTCCTACCACACAGCTCCTTTTTAATTTCCTGGAGTCTACCCCTACTTAGTCCCTCTAACTACCCACACTGACCAATGAGGAACTCGGATCCACCTCTGAGAGGGAACATATGATTTTGTCCTTCTCAGCCTAGGTTGCCCCTCTTAATAGATTGTTTTTCAGTTCTATCCATTTTTTTTTGCTCTTTAATTTCATGGTCTCAGTTTTCTTTATAGCTGTATAAAATTTCATTGTGTATCACATTTTCGTTATTCATCCATCAGTTGATGGCTGTCTAGGTTGAGTCCATTTCCTAGCGAGTGTGTGTAGAATTGCAATGGATGTGGATGTGCAAGCATCTTTGTGGAAGTATGTGGAGTCCTTTGGGTCTGTGTTCAGGAGTGCTACCTCTGAGTCATACAGTAATTCTATTTTAGCCATTTAAGAGACTTCTATACCAATTTCCCTAGCGGTGAGAAGAATTTTATTCAAGAAGTCATGGAAAAAAAAATCTCTGATTTCTCTAATGGAGTTTTGATTGTGTGGTTTACACAAAGCTGTGTTTGGTTTGAGTTAACTCAGGGTACAGTTCTTTGCCTTTCAATCATTCTTCCAGTGGGACAATTGAGAGAGAAGGCATTCACTGTGACATCAGATAAAAACCATGCAGTTCTTTTAAGTCATCTTGTATTATAGAGTAGACCCATTTTAATTTATTTTGAAATAATTTCAAAATGATGGAAATGGTATAAGAATGGTGCAAAGAATTCTGATATTATTCACCCAGATAAATCAAAATGTTAACATGTCTTGTATTTTCTTTGTCCTCTCTTTTTCTTTTCACTTTGAAAAATTTGAAAATGATTAGACCTATGATGTTTGTGTAACTCAAATACTTTAGTGCATATTTTTGAAAAGAGGGACATTCTCTTTCATAAATACAGTACAATGCCAGGACCAAGAAACAGGTACAATATTACCATCAAATTGCAGATCTTATTGGAATCAAAGATATTTTTAAAGGAAGCATTCAGCTCTTTAAAAAGCACTTGGTTGGTCATATATCTTTACTCTTATCTAATTGGGACATCTTTGAATCCAAAGTTTGCCAGTATGGAATTAAATGTCAAGGACTCATTCTGGAGAGAGACAGAAAAAGAAATAGGTTTAAAGAAAGAAAAGAAAGGAGGCTAGGAGAGAAGGAGAGGGAGAAATTGGGAAGGAGGAGGGAAGTGAGTGAGGGAGGGGGAGAGGAAGGAGAGAAAAGGACTAAGGAGAGAGAGAAGAGAGCAAGGAAAGAGAAGGATGATGATGGTGACAATGATGGAATACAGTGTAACAAAGGAGAGAAGACCCCAGTTCCCAAAGTCTCTGGTCTGTTGAAGGAGCTGTGGGCTGCATTTCTGCCTCCCCAGCTCCTGGCTGCCTGGCTAGCTTATACCCTGAAATAACAACACACAAATTGTATTCATTTAAACACTGCCTGGCCCATTAGCTCTAGCTTCTTACTGGCTAATTCTTACATCTGGACTAGCCCATTTCTAATAATCTGTGTAGCCCACGAGGTGGCTTACCAGGGAAAGATTCTAGCCTACGTCCATCCTCGTTTAGAGCTTCATCGTGTCTGCCCCAGAGAGGAGAGGAAATGGTGTCTGAGCTCACTTCCTCTTCCTCCCAGCATTCTGTTCTGTTTACTCCACCCACCTAAAGGCTGGCCTATCAAATGAGCCAAGGCAGTTTCTTTATTAGCCAATGACCTTTCTCCATCATTTCCCCTTTTTCTGTTTAAACCAAAAGGAAAGGCTTTAACTTTAACATAGCAAAATTGCATATAACAAAAACAGTTATAAAGCAAGAATTACAGTTACACTATTTACATCTACTTTATCTTTTATCATAACTAAGGAAAACTATAACTATCTATATATTCTTTAACTCCATCAAAGACTCCAGAAGGATATAATATTACCTAATTAAACAAGAAATAAGAAACTTACAAAACTCTAGAAATCACAGAGACATCTTGCTGCCTGGACAGTCACCCAAAGTTCCTCTGTATCGTTGGGGCATCCATCTTCGGCCTACAGCAGACTTTTTCCATGAAGCAGGAAATTTCAAAGGCAGTTCAGTCACTATCTGCTGTGTCCTGCAGAATGTCTCGCAGACTCTTTCATGAATCAGGAACCCCAATAGATCATCTCACCTTTAGGCAAGTTCAGCAGTCCTCTCTCTGTGGGTTCTCTGTATCCAGTTTATACAATAGCCCAGGCAAGAGCAGTTTCTTGCCCAAATGACTATCAAACTCCATAAGGTGCCTCTTCGATGCCCATCTTCCTCTTAAAGTAGATTGGTGCTGCCAGGAGCAGGATTGTCATGAAAAGTCCTAAGTTATTAAAACATTTAAAATGCCATATTCTGTAGTCTTTGAAAGATATGAAAAATGTCTATCTAAAATATATCTATGTACATCTAGAAAATCTAACTAACATGACTACAAACTTGACTATTATAGATGATTATCTATTAACAACCTATATACATTACATTTTTAAATGAACTATACAATCACGATACCTTAGTCAAGATCAGAAACACATATACATATAACAAAATTGACCTTAAATTTAAATCACTAAAACAAAATCCATATCAATGCAAATTATTCATATCTATATCATATCCCCCTTTAAATGTAAAATAACATTTATAAACAATATTTGGGAATATGGGCGCAGTTATTTCTCTCTAAACTGCTTCCAGCTGTATGGGGGCGCTGTTAATCAGATATTTCAGGGTATAACCTGTGTGCTAGGTTCATCTCAGTTGTCAATTGAGTGAAGTAATTTTTTTTAAATATAAATGCATATCTTTTAATCATATCAATTATAAGGAACAACAGGAAAGGTGAAGCTTAAGAGAGAAATCTCCCTATACATTAATTTTCTTTTACCTAATCAAACAACTCGAAAGTAGAACCTGAATTTTGTCATGAAGCAAAAGTTTGAGGGTAGTGAAACAGGACTTTCCGTTCTCAAGGTTAGCACCTGATGCATAACTTCTGTATTTTAATGTTGACAGCTTCTTCCCTGTGATTCTCTAGAAGCAGATGAAGTGGGAAAACTTAAACAAGAGAGAGATGCTGCTCGGGAGGAACTGCATGCGCTTAAGGTGAGCACGTCCTCGGCTTCCTTACATTTCCTTGTAAAAAGACGTCATCCTATATTGGATTCTGAAGTATTGCTGCTCATTTTGTGTTTAATCACAGTATGTTCATTTCAAACAGGACCAAGTCATTTGTTTAATTGTCTTCAGAGAGCAGAGCCATCCTTTAGTTCCCCTCTCACTTTTCCTCACTTTGTGACAGTGCATAAGATCCGATGTGCACAGCAGGTTTTCCTCTCATGTCTGACCCAGTTCCTCTTCTTCCTTCTCTTCTCTCACATTGGTGGCAACAGCAGGTATAGCTGAGGAGCCAGCTAAGCAAGCTGTGACAATTTTGAATCCTCTGATGTTTGTCGGAAATACATTTTTTTTTCCAGGTGCAGGGCCATGTCTGTGGGACGATGTGTTTTGCTAATGCAATTTGAAACTGTGTTTCAGGAGAGAACACATCACATATACCCCAAACGCACAATAACATTGTGATTTGCTCTCTATAGTAGCGTGCTTTTCTTAATGGAATATTGGGTTTAAGTTAAATTCTGACTTTCACAGGAAGTCATTGTATATTCCAAGAGAAATTTTTTGAGGGTGTTCATAGCAACCTTTCAGGAGGGCATGGTCCATCATACCATATTGGGATAGAAGCAATCCACAGGGTTTCATCCTCTGTGAAAACAAAAGAAGAATCTCTTTTCCAAAGTATCATATCCTTAGATCCAAATTCTGAAGTCAAGGTATTTTCAAAATATCTATGTTGGATTAGTTCAGCAGCATTTATAAACAAATATCTTTTAGCAGCTGTTGCTCTTTCCTCAGCATTCAAACAATTCAAAGAGAGCATAATAGTATACAGTATCAAAATTCTCTGTTTATTTTCCATCTTTGTACGGCTTTATTTTAACTCTATTTTGTTTATTTTTACTTTTTGAGACAGGTTTTTGTATATCTTTGTCCTGGAATAACTCTGAAGACCAGGCTGTCCTTGAACTCTCAGAGATCTGTCCGTCTCTGCCTCCCAGGCATTGAGATTAAAGGCATATACTACCACACCTTGAAGTCACAGAGGTCAATCTCCCTCTGCCTTCCAAGTGTTGGGATTAAAGGTGTGTCCTACCACACCCAACTACTCTCTTTCTTCCTTTTTTTTTTGTTTTTTACTTTAAGAACTTTAACTTTTAGTCTGCATATATTTTCAACACACTGTAAATCATTTAGAGGTTTTCTTTGTTTTTGAATCTCTCTTTACTGTATCTCTCTTTTTCCGAACACATGAGCCTTTAAATTACGGAGCAATATGGGTAGGATTAAAGCCATGGCTTTGGCAGCTAGATCCAGCCCATTCCTTAGCTTTCCAGCCTCATGGCGGAGATACAGGCTGTAGCCATGTTTATAGCCACAACTCTATGGCATTTCAAGGTCCCTGCCAGCAAGCGAGCTGCAACAGACAACACTCAAATCCTCTCTCTGTAGCTGACCCTCCTGCCTCACACAGTCAGAGTTTGCCCTGGCAGGACAGCCCAGAAAGCCGGCACTTCAACACGGCACAGCTTTTTTTTCCTGCTATGGCTGAAAACTGAAAAGCATGCGTTCAGCTTTTCATCAACACTGTTTAAGTGTTTCGTGGCAGGACCTCTTAAGAGAGCTGCAAGCTTTGCAGCTAAAGCTGAGTCAGGAAGCCTCTCTTAGATGAGAGTGCTTGCTTGCCTCTAGCAAGCAGAGCAGACCCAAGAAATTGCTGCTGCCAAGAAAACATGCTTTACTCTATTCTTTCCCAAGCTTTCTCAGGCTTTCTGTGGATACAGTTGCCCCACGTTGGGCGCCATTCTGTTGAAGGAGCTGTGGGCTGCATTCCTGCCGCCCCAGCTCCTGGCTGCCTGGCTAGCTTATACCCCGAAATAACAACACACAAATTGTATTCATTTAAACACTGCCTGGCCCATTAGCTCTAGCTTCTTATTGGCTAATTCTTACACTGGTCCCCATTTCCTGGGCTCTCAGAAGAACCCCATATATGAAAAATTGGACTCTTCCTGATGAATGAACAAGTGTGTGTGTGTGTTTTTTAACCACCGTGGCTTAGGACTCTCTCTCTCTCTCTCTCTCTCTTTCTCTCTCTCTCTCTCTCTCTCTCTCTCTCTCTCTCACACACACACACACACACGCACACACATACACACACCATGCATGCATGCTAACTGGCATTTAAACGGCATTCTCTTAGAAACCAAGCAAGGCTGTGCTTTCTCCTGTTATTCCAGTTTGCTTTATTTGCTTTCCCAAGCACCTCTTTCTGTGATTCTATTATACTCTCCCTCCTAGATGACAACCAGATATGAGTGAAACTTCAGTTCTTCATAACTACAAGCAAGCACTTCTTTCACAGAACACACACATATAACAGCAAAAGTGAGCTGAAAGGAAATTAAGCTGCTCCTCCCCACCAATGTTTAGGAATGGCTGAAAGGTAGCTAGCCAGGACCATGTTGTGAGAGGCTGCCAGGTCCTGGCTGATCTTCAGTTCTCATTGTCCATCACAGTGGTCATGCTGCCTGCTTTTGTCACTGGCTTTTATCAGACACACCACCCACACAGGTGTGACAAGAGGCCGCATGCGCGGTTTGACTCGGACATCCCAGGGGACTACAGCCACCCATTCCTTGCCATCATTAGTTTTAGGCCTGGAATACAAGAACAGCTCATGGAAAGGACAATATCTGTGTCTTTGTCTAGAGGGCAACCATTTGCCCATACTTCTGTTCTCATTCACAAGCCTTAGCTGAGCTAGGTCGTCATGATCTCTTTAAGGAACAGAATGCATTAGCTATGCTATATATCTAAATATCTCTAGATTCTCAAAATCGCTAGAATTTATGATCTAAATGCAGGTAATAGAACCCGAGCCAGCAGTTGGTGTTTGGTTCTAGTCTTTGGCTCAAAGATCCAGATTTTGGCTCAGTAGATAATATTGTTTGGCACTGATTTAATAGAACTGTAGCTTTAAAAAAATCTCGGAGCTGAAGAAATGACCGAGTTGGTAGAGCATCCGCAGTGAAAACATGGGGACTCCAGCTTGGATCTTCAGCATGTACGTGAAAGTCAGGTGCAATGGTGCAGCCTGTAACCCCAGCACTGGCTGGGGGTCGGAGATAGGGAACTATCTTCACCGAGCTTATTGCCTGGCTGGCCTAGATAAAATGAGGAGCGCTAGGTGCAGGGAGAGACCCTGCCTCAAAAACCAAGTGGAGAGTGACCTGACCGACACACATACATGGACATATGTATACACACATACACACATGCATACACCCACATACACACAAACACATGTGTGTATGAACATACATACACACACACAGATCTTAAGGAAGGCCTAGTCCAGTTCTTTCTTAGTCTTCTCAGAAATGTCCCCCAGTGACTCAGTGGTGATGCCCTTGGCCTGAGTCTGAGGAGTCTGATTTTAGGCGGAAGGCATCTGCTTCATCTGGGATAGAAGAATGACTGTTTGCCACAGACCTCCAACCATGGGAGACATTCTAAACACAGGATGTCCAGCCATTCAGGGAGCAGAGATTCCTGACAAAGGCAGAGAGCACAAATGGACTTGGAAGTGAACCCCTGGCTGCAACCGAAAGTAGTTAGTTCTTTGACTATGGGGTCATTGCTGGAATGACATAGAGATGAAGCTCTCCTTTGTGCCGAGACTCAGGCCACAAGGAGAGTTTTTATTGTAACTCTTCTGGTAATAATGAAAATGAAATATTAAGAGCTCTTCATTACAGGCCTTAGGGAAATACGCAAATATGTTACAACTTTCTAAAATATGTCCTGATTAAATATCTCATTTCTCCACTTCCATAATCGGGAGATAATAGACCGACTGATTGTGCTAAATGGATTTCAGCAAGGCTTGCTGCCGTGCTTCGTGCTTCATCAGGAGGGATACTTATTTCTCACTGTGTAGTCTTCAGCTCCAAAGGACAACTCATTCCTACAATCAAGTAAATTTCTTTCAAACACGAAAGACCTCTGACAAGGCTTTATTTGTGAGTTACAAAGGACTGACCATATGTTTATAGTTATAGGGATGTATGCAGAGATGCGCAGACCGTAATGTGGACCAACCCTTCTTCCCTCCCTATGAGACAAAGGCTCGCGTAGCCTAAGCTTGGTGTCCAGCTTACAGTGGAACTGAGGATGCCCTTGAATTTCCTCTTGCCTCTGCCTCCCAAGTGCTAAGATCACAGGCCTGTTCCACCATGCCAGGTTTATGTAGTACAGGGGATTGAACCGACGGCTTTGTGCAAGCTAGGCAAGTCCTCTACCAACTGGGCTACATCTAAGCCTAGCATATAATTTTGAAAGCCATATTTCTAGGCAGGGCGATTAAGGAATATCCTTTTCTTCCCTCCCTCCATCGCCCTCTCTCCCTTCCTTCTCCCCTCCCTTCTTTCTCTCCTTCCCTTTCCCTTTCCTTTTTTCTTTCTCCCTCTCTTTCTTTCTCCCCCTTCCTTGCTTCCATTATTTCTTCTTCTGTTTCTTAGAGTCTGCATATGTAACTTAGGCTAACTTTGAATTCATAATCCTCCTCCAGGTATGCACCACCATGTCCATTACAATTTTTTTATTGATTTTTATTGAGCTCTACATTTTTCTATGCTCAGTACAATTTTATTATATCCTTTATAATGCTTTCTTTTCTTTTCTTGTTTAATTTCCTAAAATAAATGAACAGTATACAGCATTTAGTACTGATTCCTGAATTATGATTGTAAGCATAATGTAGTAATTTGTTTTCAATTTTCAGCTCCCCTCTAGTACCATGTACATGTTAGGACGAATTCCATTCACCTCAACAGTTAAGGACAGAACATATGCCAAACATTGTGCTGAGATCTGTAGCTAAGGCTCTTGTGTACCTGTCTTGTTATCTTATGCAGCAGCAGTAAGGGGTATATTAAGAGATGAGGTTCTGGAGATGGAGACGCTATTCATATTTGGCACAAGTGATTAATATCTGTTGGAATAGCCTGGCTGGGTTTTGAAGATGAGCACAAATTTGCCTTTCAGAATTAGTGAAGGTGATTATTCCTGGCAGCAGGGACACTATACACATGGCAAGGATGCCCAGTGCTGCATCACACGGAAGGACAAGTGGAATTACTCTTGGGGATTGCTGGAGTAGATAAGGCCAACATAAGGGTATCCTAAGATAAATGTGGCTTAGGTTATGAAGGGAGGTCCATGAGGAACAGTGAAGGTACTTTCCTTTCTTAGCCAATGGGGAGCAAGGAAGGAGAGCAAGAAAAATAAAAGGCAACTGCCTGCAGTCAGTCCTCAGACCTCAGCGTCACTCCTGTCCAGAGCTTTGCTACTTAGCCACGGAACACGGTGATCATACCTCAGAAGCAGTCTGCCAGCATTCATTAAGACCCGGGCTTAATCTCAACTGACAGCATCAATGTCAAAATCAGAGCTGGGAGCTGGCAGTATTTCAGCAGAGGAGCCTTTGGAGCTTCCATGGACTTGTTCAATAAACAATCTCGCTGCGAAACACAGAGTTTGATATTTAGAAGGGTTTTAGCTGGCACAGCCACAAAGCTGTGGCATCCTGTCCAGTGACTAATTCCACTGTGAAATGTTGAAATCCAGCTCCGAGCTCCGAGAAACACGGAGGCTTCTGTTTGCATGCAGATCACTGCCGTTCGTGTGTGAGCTGCGGCAGGTAGAGGCTCTGCCAGATGGACTAATTGGGGTAGGGCCATCCTCCTCAATAAAGGCCACAGGTATCTGCACATGCCGTCCTTCAGTTGAGTCCTGCTTTCCACATCGTCCCCTGGGGAGTAATTATTTTAATAATGGGCCTCCAGGAAAGGAAATCCCACTCAACCCTGTTATCATCTAGTAAACAAAATGGTGCTAATTAGTGTAATACTGACCCCGTGCAGTATTTGATGCAATTAGTAAATTGAGTCATAGATATCGAGAGGGATAACAGGGGGCATGGTAGATTGATAGATCAAGAAAACTCCCCTGGATTTTGAACAGATAGAGTTTGCGTCAGGTTTGAGAAAAGCCTTGGTGGTCTCAACGGCACCTGGAAGGGGTGTTTGCCTTTAGACCCAGAGTTGAACCATAGCCCTACCTTTTCCTGTCCAGCAGGCTTCAAGTTATAGGTTTCACATGGCCTCTGCCTCATGTTAGGCTCTCTGCTTCCTGGTGACGTCAACAGCTCCTATTGCACACTTCCACCACCGTGAACTGGGCTTTGCCACCCTTTCTCCACCGTGATTGACAGAAGACCTCTGAAACTGTAAGCCATGTTAGTTCTTTCTCCTTTAAGTTGTCTCTGTCAGGAACTGCCCTCACAGGGAAACAGAAGAAACCAATGTGATAATTCTAGTAACTATTATTACTGTTAGTAAAAAAGCTCGGGTGCAAGGGGAAATATAGTTATTTCCCATGGATAGGTGATGCTATAATTGACTCGCAGACGTGGTATCTCCAATGAGCAGAAAACTCCTAGGGATAGAGGCCCTGTCTTCCTGTTATTGGTTGTTTGCTTTAACACTTAGTAGGTTTTCAACAAACAGATCCTAAATGCACAGGTTTTAAACATTAATAGTATTTGTTCTGTTATGTTTTTATTTATCTTCTTTTGTTCTATCTCCCTCTCTTCCTCCTCTAGTACCTCTGTCATCTCCACCAGTACCACCACCATTACCACCATCACCACCAGTACCACCACCATCACCACCAGTACCACCACCATCACCACCGTTACCACCATCACCACCAGTACCACCATCACCACCACCGTTACCACCATCACCACCGTCACCACCATTACCACCACCATTACCACCATCACCACCATTACCACCGTCACCACCATTACCACCGTCACCATCATTACCACCATCATCACCAGCACCACCATCACCACAACCATGACTCCCTTACGCCCTTACCCACCACCACCCACCACCACAACAGTCACCACCACAATCTTTTATCCTACTTTCAATTCACGCTGAGGCCCAGAGAGCAACACAGCAGATCATATCCCCAGACTACCTACCTCCTGGACCTTTGCTATCTTTCAGATCAGATGGATCTCCAGACTTGCCCTTGGTTTTTTTTTTTTTTTTTTTTTTTTGGTCCTTTCCTGTGAGCTAAGTTTATGGGCTTCATGATTCGGTTTGCTTATTCTGCTTTGGCCACCTCCAAGGTACCCATCCGTGCACCCAACCATGCTCACACTCTGACTTAGCTAGTTATACTTTTGAATCTGTTTTTATTTATCTTCTTTTGTTCTATTTTGTCCATTACCCTGGAAAATCTACCTAACTTCTGATGCTGATTTTTCTGTTTCATAGATTGAAAAAAAAAAGCCTCATCCTATTTTGGGGTCTGTGTGTGCAAACATTTTCCTAAGGGGGGAAAAAGCAGGGACCTCTTGGACACAATCCTTTCTACTCACTAGGCTCCTGTTTCTCACCCTTTCATCTCTTTGAGGTCACCAAATGAGAGTGACCGCAGAGTAGGCATGCAACCTGTCAGCACTCTGCTTTCCACCCAAGGATTAAGTTAAAGTGTTCCCTACTTCCTCTTTGTTCTTTCTGTTTCTCTCCAAGGACTTGCTCCTCTCGTTACCATTTGGCCACTTGAGACTTCTTCCAGTTCAATCCAAGTCTTGTGTTTCTCCACACCAACATGGAATGAGTCCTTTCTCAAGGAGGCACTGGTCTTAGTTCTAAGGAAAATTCAAAGCAGGCAAAGACAGATTTTAATGGAGAAGACAGCGCTTCCTCATTTATTTCTTCTAAAAAAAGATGTATTTTTATGTGTAGGCATGCATATTTTTATGTAGCATGTATAGGAACTGGAATTACAGGCAGTTGCGAGCTGTCTGATATGGATGCTGGGAATAGAATCTAGGCCCTTTGGAAGAGCAGTAAGCAGTCTTAATGGTAGCATCATTTCTCAGGTCCCAGAAAAAAATCAGAGCAAAACAAAATAGCCACTTATCCACTTTCTAAGGACTGTTTCAGCAGGAAACTCTGGTGGGAAGAGGAAACCTGATGAGTGAACATTGGGGTTAGAACTCAGTTCTCTTAGCCCATCAATGAAACACAAATCCTTAGACAACTACTCAAGATCAACACTTAAGATAGTTGGTCCCTAATGTTCTGGTGGTTTGGAAAGGGAGCTTATTGAGTAGACTGATAATTTTGTAGACTTGGGTTTGGTATGAGTGGGTAGCAAGAAGATTTTGAAACATGAAAAAAATCAATTTAGAAAGAATACTAAAAGATCTGACTTCTAACCGATACATAGGTTTTTGAGGAAAAATTAAAACCATCATGTATGATGTATCAGCTGAAAAAAATGGAAGAAGTTAGAGCATAGAGATATATGAAGGTACTTGGTGCGGGATTCCCCTCTGTATGCGGTGAGTAGCATTGGTTAATAAAGAATCTGCTGCGGGCTTATTGCAGTGCAGAATAGGGCACGGTGGGAATTCCAAGCAGATAGAGGAGGAGAGAGAAGGTAGATACCATGTAGCTGCTGAAGAAGACAGACAGTCTGGGAACCTTATTGGTAAACTACGAGCCTCATGGTAAAATATAGAATAATAGAAATGGGTTAATTTAAGACATAAGAGCTAGCTAGCTATATGCCTAAGTGATTGGCCAAGCAGTGTTCTAATTAAAACAGTTTGTGTGTGATTGTTTCAGGTCTGGGCGGCCAGGCTAAAGGAACCAAAGTAGCTCACGTTACCATCCTCCATCCTCCCAAACACACCAACGCACACACACGTACTTGTGTTCGCTAGCATTGCAGCCCACTTATAGACTACACCTCCAGGATGTTTCCTTAGCACACTCCGTCTTCTGAGTCTCATATGTTATGTCTGCAAACTCTCCCTGTTCATCTTTAAGTGGCTTCTGAGCCTCAGTACCATTTGCATCCCTTTAGCCCTGATTTCTATCATTTTCTGGCACAATACAACTGCTTTCTGGTTTCTACTCCATTTCCCTTTACGGGCCTCCAATAAAATCTGTTTTCTGGAGAGCAGACAAGCTTAAATGGGAGATTCCAGATTTGTTCTCCTCAAAACTTTTGCCTTTTTAGCCTTCACCTTGGCCTTCCAAGCACTGAAGGATTTGACCTCCTGGTTATTATTACTATGGCTTTGCTACTTCTTGTGACCCCCCTCGTGTCCCTGGACACACCATCCTACATGCCTGGTTGCTGGTCCTGGAATGCACAGGAGTGGAGAGCTTTTGCATGTTTTTCTCTCCACAGAATGTGATTTTTCCTATCTGCTTGTTCTTTATTTTATTTTCCCCAAGTCTTTCGCCAAATGTCATTTACTAAGAGATAATCGCTCTATCTCCTATTTCCACCCCAAACCCTTTAACTTTCTTTTTCTTATATTGGAGACTGTATTGTTTGCATTTATTGATCCCTTTAATGAGTGTCTTTCTCACTAGAATGTACAGTGTTGGGGTTAGGAACTTGAGTTTATCTTGACATCATTACTCACCAGGTTTCATAGCGGACAATGCACGTGCTTTTGAAGACATAGTGGACAATACAGGTGTCTTTGAAGATATTTGGGGCATGAGTCAGATGCCAGCTTTTCTCCTTGGATCCTTCTTACGGTTCCTGCTTTTAGCATGTTAGTGATCCAACCCACAAGATTGTGTCACCTCAGGTTCAGGTATAATTTTTACCGTGTAGAGAACTTTATAGTTTTGGAGGAGTTGGAGGATCTGAAAAGAATATTTTTAAAAAAGGTTATGAAACCTGGATGAATTATTTGATGGTGGTTGTTTGATCGAGAAAGGTTCTCCCTAGTCTTGGGCATTTGCATGCTTGGTCCCCAGTTAGTGGCTCTGCTTGTCTGGTGCAGTCTTATTGGAAGAAGGACATCTGAAGGACATACTTTGAGATGCAAAACCTATTTCCACTTGCAGTTCCGCTCTCTGCTTCCTGCTTGCCGTTGAGGCTGTGACCTCTCTCTCTGCTTTTGCTACGCTCCCTCTTCTCTCCCTAAGCTGATTTTGGTCCTGGTGTTTTTTCTTAGCAACAGAAAAGCAATAGATACAATGATACAAGGATACAATGGTGTTGTTATTGCTGTGTAGCCATTTCCACCAAGCTGAAACATCCCCTGCTGGAAGGAGACCGACAAGACCCAGGAAGCCAACGAAACTTGCGAGGCTCAAAAAGACTTCATGGAAGTGACAGGATCCCCAAGTCTGCCCCCACAATGCTATGAAAGTAATAAACAATTGCTGAGGAAGGGAGATCATTGGGTAGAGGCACCCCCAAGTTGGGCAGGGGTTTCCAGAGATGTAGCTTTTTGGGGTTTCTGCTCATGGTGAGATGGGCCTTTTGGTGCTGTAACTACATTGAGCTGCCCATGTTTCAGTCAATGACCCCTCATCAACATTCCTATAAGAAACCCCGATAAGCTCATTGGTTTGTCTAACTAGACTTCAGTAGATTGTTTCTTTGGTGTGTTGTGGTGCCCACTCTGGGTGAATCACGTTCATGTTACACCAGGAAATGTCCTTCAGTAGGAATATATCGACTGTGTGAAACGTCAGAGACAATCCCATACAGAAGTAATGGATTCAAAAGTGTTTAGAAATGATTTATGGGAGGAAAAGACATTCAAATCCACAAAACTTCTGTTCAATGACTTATTAGGGATTTTTAGTGAGAATTTAAAGAAAAAGGTCAATTATTCTATTATAGTTTTAGAACCTCTTAGACAGTTTTGAAACATGGCAGTGTGAGAATTATCATCAAAGGCATTAGAGCCCCAAGGAAGTCAGCAGGACATTTTCCCCCTAATGATAAACTTTTTGAACCATTATCCTGTTAATTTGAAATATTTTAAGAAGTGATTCACTTACTATTCCCCTTGTATGAATGTTCTGCTAATGCCTAATTGAAGTGTCAAGGAAACTTTTTTCCTGATCTAAAGCTTGCACTTTCCTTTTCTTAATTCCATCCCATTACTCTTACTTAGATCTTGGTCACGTTAAATATATACTCTCCATATTCAGCCTCACCATGTCAACCGCGTTTCCGGAATCAATGAACCGGGTTACATTTATCCTGGTCCTCTTCTCCAGTTGAACTCTGTGAGATTCTTCTATGGGCCTACAGAGAAGCATCACTTCTGTTGCTCCCCATGCCCCATACACTGCCTCATCTCATCCCCATAGCAACCAGGGGAGGTAGGCATTCTTTGTCTCATGTTAGTGTTGTAAGAATTGGGTTGGATGGGAAGTCTGAGTCAGATGGGAGCTTTGAATCTCAGATCTGTCTTATTCATTCCAAATTCCGCTTTCTCTTACATCAGTAAACTAAAGAAATTCTTGGCTGCCATTTCACAAAACTTAAGCTCCTATCAACTTTCCCCTCTAATCCCTTGTCTCTTTGAGGAACGATGGTTTGGAAGCCTCTTAGTAGGTGACATCATGAAACTGTCTTCCTTCCCATAAACTTCTTTTCCAAAATAGCTCACGCACATCCTGCTTTCAAACCTCACTTCTCGATGTTGCCTTTGAAGTTCTTTGTTTGAATTTGGCTGTCCTTACTTCTGTAGGTTCCTTGAATTATAACATTTTCAGTGCCGCACACATTAGCATTTGCGAATTTCATTAACATGCTATTTGCTCCCTCTTTCATATTATTAATGAGGATGCTAAATAAAACTCAACACACCAATCCCTATGCCACGCTGCAAGAAAGCTAGGTACTCAGAAGTTCATGATTATTCCTTGTTCATGACTCTTGAGCCAGTCCCCAGATCATCTGAGAGTACTCATAGCCAAGCCAATTTCAATTAATTCTGCAAGGAGAATTTCATGAGCAAAAGTAGTACCAACTTCTTTAAAAGTAAATGGATCACTTGTATTCACTTAACTACAAAAATTAAAATTGTGTTCAAGTAGCAATTATAGGACATTTCTCCAGTGAAATCCAATCTTTTTCTGAATTTTCTTTTACCTCATATTTTTCGTGATCAAGAGTTGCTTCTTAAATATGTCCAGTATTCAGTTCCACACTTGAAAATCAGTATGAATATCTATATTCTTTATTTTGATAATTTAGAAGATGGTTGTTTCAATTTTATTTGCTTCCTTCTCTACAAAGCTATTTTTTTTTGGCATAGTGGATGTGGAAATAAAAAAAAAAACAGAATTACCATCCTCTAATAAAAACATGCAGACTTTAGAGTCAAAATCTTTTTCCATGTGTGTGCATGCATGAGCATGTGTCTGTGACTACACGTATGTGGGGGTGCACGTGTGTGCGTCAGAGATCAGCCTCAAGTGCCGTTCTTTAGTGTATACAGAGCATCATCTCTCCCTGGGCTGGGGATCATTGCTTCAGTAAACACCAGGAACCCCTTCGCCATCCTTCCCCAGTGCTGTGGCTGTGATTATAGGCGTGCCACCATACCAGGCTTTTTCTTTCCCCTTTTTTTTTCCAATATGGCTTCTGGGGACTGAAGTCAGGGTGCTGTGCTTGCAGAACAGGCACATACCTCGTTAACTGGGCCTTCTTTAAGAGATCGAAACCTAAAGAGAGAGCGAGAGAGCGAGAGAGAGACGGAGAGACAGAGAGAGAGAAAGAGAGAGATATCAAAACCTCTGCTCTTCAACTTCTGACTCTGGGAAACGAACATTTTTAAATTTTAAACATTTATTTTTATTCTTAAAATATTTTTTTATTGATTCTTTGGGAATTTTATATTATGCACCCTAATCACACTCATTTTCCAGTCCTTCCATATCCTCCCCCACCTTTTGTCCCCCTCCTCAATAAAAAAAGAAAGTTAAAAAAAAACCAAGTTCAATTTGTGTTATCTATATACTCACTGGAGCATGGTCAAGCTCTCAGTGGCCAGCCCCTTAATAGAACTGAGTCCCCCTCACCCCCCCACCCCCTACCAGAAACCATCAATTGTGGAGCGCCGACTTTAGTATCCTTATCACACTTTTAAAGAGTTCTCTTAGATGGTTTCCTGTTCAGGCTGTTACTTTTTGGGGGAGGTGGGAGTAGGGGTTGTCACAGAAACCTTCCAGGACCCTCTTTCTCAACTGTGCATCTGCAACCACCAGTGTCACCTCCAGAGTAGCTTTCTTGCCCTTCACACCCAGCAAAAACACAAATCATGGGCTAACACACCATTTCCAGTGACAGCACAGACCACGGACACGGCCCCTGCCTGCAGTAGACCACAGAGCCAGACAAGACCCTCAGAGGCAGTCAGGACCGTGGACATGAACTTGACCACACGTGGCAGAGCAGGCCACTCGCAGCAATATAGTCCCCAGTGGCAGCATGCCCCATGGACATCAACACGGATTCAGGCATCAGCACAGACCAAGGACATTCACATGTCCTCTAGTGGTAACATGGATCACAGATATCAATGCAGACCCTTGGCGGCAGCAGGGACCCGGATATCACTCTGGCCTCAGCTGGCAGTATAGGCCACCCAGATCAGCATGGCCCCCGGCAATAGCATGGCCCATGGACATCTACATAGCCTCAGGTGGCAGCACAGACTACAGCCATCACATGGCCTTTGCTGGTAACAGGGGCATTGGACGTCAACACTCACTAACAGGCACTCCCATCAGCCTGGTCTCCAGGTCCCCCTCTCTAACAGTGCATGGACCACTCCACTTCTCCAGCTCTCCCATCTCTCCACCACATGCTTGCTCATCAGAGTGGCATCTGCTGCCTGCACCTGAGATGGGCAGCCTGGCTGTCTTCCACTGCCCATGAGATAGGCAGCCTCCGATGTCTCCATTTTGTGTAAACATCTCGATGATATTTACTTTCTAATAAAAATTATAAAAGCAACAAGGTGAAAAATAACTAGTGATTCTTATCTTATGGTTTGTCAGAATTTCAATAAGCATTAACTCCAAAGGGATGCATATAGTAAGTTCCCAACACTGCCCTGAAGTTCTCATCTTTGTTTGCGAAGACATTGGGGATAACTTGTATATACGTATAATTGTTTCATGAATTAATTAAGAAGGAGTCAAAAGTGCTGGTAAAAAAAATTCAAGAAAAACAATCAACTTCATTAGAATTGTAGTATAAGCTGTTTGGGAACCTGAGGCAGGAGGATTGCTTGAGTGCAGGAGTTTGAGCAGCTGTCATAATTACATTCCATCTCAAAGAAAAAGGAAGCAATTAAAATGCAGCAATGCTCGTCCCAGTCGCCAAAACAAAGCACACAGAGCCCATTTTGCACCCAGCAGACAAATATTTCATTGTTCAGGACTTAATGTCATCAAAGTTAGTGAAGATGTGTGAAAGTGAAAACTGATGGGGGATGCAAAAACCCCACACTTTCCCTAGAAGTTTTCAGCTGCCTTTCACAGGTGAATAGCTACAGGTGCGTGGTCTTCCCCTCAACAGCAGGGATGGCTCTCTGAGAGGTTTTCCGTAGGGAGGCACTCACTGAGCAACTGCAAAAGGGTAAAACTTGTGACTTACTGGGATGGATAAGTGGATACACACGTGGCATATTCCTTGGCTGCATTCTATTCCTACAGATCAATAAGACTATCTAGAGTCTATCTACCTCAGTCAAAATGTGAACTTTGTTCTCATTTATTGTGGAGTCCAGAGGCAGAGTTGTTTGTTATGATAGCCTCAAAAGACCATCAAGAATCCAGGCCTTTTGATATGGAACTGCTTGCACACTCATAATAGTATTATGACTATATTAGTCGTAATAGCTGAGATACAGGGCAAGCCTACACATCTCTCAACAGACAAATGGGTAGAGAAAATGTATGTTTATGCAATAGGATTAACTCAACTGTAAAGAGCAAAGTTATGTCATTGCAGGGAAATGTATTGAACTGGAAATCATTTTGATAAATAAAGTAAGCCAGACTCAGAAAGACAAATGTCTCGTATACAGAATCTAGATTTTAATGTACACACATATGTGTGTGTGTGTGTGTGTGTGTGTGTGTGTGTGTGTGTATGTATGTATGTAGGGCATGAAATAAAAAGGGGACTACAAGGGGAAGAAGAGATGTGAGTGGAAAGAAGAAAACAGGACAATGAATGTATGTGCAAGTGTGCACGTGTATGTACATGTGTGCGTGAGTGTGTGTGTGTGTTGAAAGTAGAATGCTGAACTATTTGTGAAAAAGAGATGGGTACCAGAGCGGGAGGAGGGACAGGGAAGGCAGTGGAGGTGATGAGCCTGAACAAAATATCACAATGAGCTGCATGTCTTTGTATGCCAACCAAAATGTTAAAAAAGACTTCAAGCTTTTTTTTATAAAACACATCGCCATGGGTATGCATAGCTCCTTTCCTTACTATCACAAAGTGGCTGCACTGCCAACATGAATTATATCTTCATTCTCAGCCGGGAAAGTAGAAAAGGAAAGAAATGAGGAGGAACAGATGAGGCCAGAGCAGTTCTCAACACAACTGTGCTTGTGTCTCACCAGTTAGAACTGCGCTACACAGCTAAGTGTAGCTGCCAGAGGCCTGGGAAATATTGGGTAATTTTGCAGTGCACACAATTGAATGGGAGGCAGGCAATGTTTCTCTTAGAGGAAAAAGGGGACATGGTATTGGGAAGACACTGCCCATCTGCTCTAGAGAGGTGTGGAAGGATAAACTTCACATATAGCCACTAATGTGCACAAAACCTGAAAGCATTAGTGGGTTAATATCCAGCACCAAAACAGTATCTGTGATGTGATGCTCTTCATACAGTTTTTTAAAAAGCCACACACAAACTAGAATCTGTTAGCTATGAATATCTATGTCTCTATTAAAAAAGCAGAAAATGTATCTGTGAAAGCCATATGACTTGGGAGAAGAGGAGGGACAAAATTCGGAGCTGGAAATAAAAGAAGTTTCAACTGTTTCTTGAATCCATTGTCAAGCAAAAATTCCAAGTTTAATTACAAGAGAAGCATTCTCATATCCCATAGAGCAGTAACATGTCAACACACACCAGGTGTCTACATGCAATGCTTCTTCTGATTTTAGAATCTTTGTTTGCTTCAAACTTCTTAGATGTAGAAGAGTGACCCCCGGGGCTA
Source organism: Microtus oregoni (assembly GCF_018167655.1). NCBI lineage: Eukaryota > Metazoa > Chordata > Mammalia > Rodentia > Cricetidae > Microtus > Microtus oregoni. Next base: position 55,699,805 of record NW_024543063.1, on the reverse strand, counting down.
CAATCTAATTAAATCGATGTAATCATTTTTCGAGAATGAGATCTGTCATTTAAAATCCACAGCAAATATTTGAACGAGCAAAATAATAAGAAAAATATAAATAGGGATTTGCTTTTGGCAATCTATTAAAATATTTAATTTTGAACAGAAATGAAATTGTTAGTTCCTTATGTTCTCTGATGCCCCCTGAACTCTCAGATTCCTGTAGAGGAAATTACAAAGATGAAAAGTAAATGCTATTTGATACAAGGAGACAATTGCGTATTTTTTTTAGCAATATGTATTGTGTCACAAAACTGTTATGAAAATACATTGTTGCCTGAGGTGATAAAGTCCATAGAATTCTTTCCTAGTTTCTTAGTCAAGTTGAAAGCTCAAACTACTTACTGGTGACAATAATGCAATAGTAAGGGCCGATGTAACTGAATAAAATAGTTATTTATGCCAAGAATAACCTTTATAATTGCAACCATTTGTTTACACATTCAATCAATGCTTTTTTAAAAAGATCTATCTATCTATCTATCTATCTATCTATCTATCTATCTATCTATCTATCATCTATCTATTATGTGTGCAACAGTCTGCCTCCATGTATACCTGCACACCAGTAGGGGGCACCTTCTCTCTCCAGACCTCAATCAACTTTTATTAAACCCTTATTATATATGAGGGTGTTGCCATGTACTGGGGACTCAGATGCACAGTTATTGCTCTGGCATATAAAACCATTTGAGACACAGACATGTAAAGGAAAATACAATGAAAGTAAAAAATCAAAAACAGAGACAGAGGAAGGTGTTTTGGATGGGAAGGTTGAAACCCAATTTGGTGAATGAATCATTCCAGGTCCTAGGAGGAAATGAATGGAATGGCCCCTCCAAACAGGCTCATTTGAGATGAGTTGAATAGAGCTATTTGCAGCACGTGGCTATAGAATGAAGAAGCGTCAAGGGAGGCCCACAACTCCAGGATTGAGGGAGGTAATGCCAGCCCCAGGCTCACAGTAAGCAGGGGAAAAATGGTCAGATTCTCTTCAGACCATCCCTGCCAAGGCACTGGAGTGACTGAGTTCAGCTGCAAACCATAGGCTTGACCACTCATGTAGGATGCTTTTCTTTTTTTTTTTTTTTTGAGGGGAGGGGAAAAACAGGGTGAGAAGGGTGGAGGAAAGACATTGGGGTTCATTTAACACCAATAAATGTGGGCACAGCTCCTTGTGGGAGCTACCACCACTGGACAGGTGAGCCTGAGCTGTACAAGAGGGCAATGGACCAGGAGCCTGGAATCAAGTCAGGAAGCAGGGCTCCTTTGTGGTCTTTGCTTCAGTTCTTGTTTCCAAGTTCCTGCCTTGAGCTCCTGCTCTGGCTTATCTCCATGATAGACTGTGACCTGTAAGTCTAATAAGCCCTTCCTCTCCAGGCTGTTTTTGGTCAGTGTTTTGTTACAGGAGCAGAGGAGGGAGCTAGAGCACACTGACACTGTGTTATACATGGTCCTGACTTTCTTTTTTTCCCACCTCTGTATTTTGTCTCCTTTTCTATATTTCTCTTGTTGCTGGAAAATGTATCCAGAATTCTATACTTTGTATGGAATTTTGTGTGTATGAGGAACTGGAGAGTGAACCCAGATTCTCTAGATGCACAGAGATGTATTCTACGTAGATAGGTAATCTTCAGACTTCAAAGACATGTAGAATATGGCATTTTTTAAATAATTTTTTTTATTAAGAAAAGAAGAAAAAAAACATAAACAAAAAACAAGTTTCCACCTCCTCCCAGCCTCCCATTTCCCTCCCCCTCCTCCCACCCTTCTCCCCCTCCTCCCACCCTTCTACCCCTCCCCCCACTCCTCTCCCCCTCCCTCTCCAGTCCACAGAGCAGTCCAGGTTCCCTGCCCTGTGGTAAGTCCTAGGTCCTCCCCCCTCTGTCCATATCTAGGAAGGTGAACATCCAAACTGGCTAGGCTTCCACAAAGCCAGCACATTAAGTTGGATCAAAACCCCGTGCCATTGTCCTTGGCGTCTCATCAGCCCTCATTGTTCGCCATGTTCAAAGAGTCCGGTTTTATCCCATGCTTTTTCGGTCACAGTCCAGCTGGCCTTGGTGAGCTCCCAGTAGATCAGCTCCACTGTCTCAGTGGGTGGGTGCACGCCTCGTGGTCCCGAATTCTTTGCTCATGTTCTCCCTCCTTCTGCTCCTCATTGGGACCTTGGGAGCTCAGTCCAGTGCTCCAGTGTGGGTCTCTGTCTCTGTCTCCATCCATCACCAGATGAAGGTTCTATGATGATATGCAAGATATTCGTCAGTATTGCTCTCGGATAGGGTCATTTCAGGTTCCCAATCCTCAGCTACCCAAGGAACTAACTGGGAACCTCATGTTGGGCACTTGGGAGCCCCTCTAGGGTCAAATCTCTTGCTCACCCTAAAGTGGTTCCCTTAACTAAGAATTGTGGTTCCGTGCTCCCCTATCCACCTTTCCTTTATCCCAATTCTCCTGATTCCCCAAGTCCCCCCTCCTTCCCTTCTACCTTTTCTCTCCCCATCTCCCCTTACCCCCATCCCACCCCACCCCCAAGATCCTAATTTTCTCCCCGGCAATTGGGTCTACTTCCCTTAGCCAAGAGGATAACTATATGTTTTTCCTTGGGTTCACCTTCTTACTTAGCTTCTTTAGGTTCACCTATTGTAGACTCCGTGGCCCTAATTTATGGCTAGAAACCAATTATGAGCTAGTACATCCCATGTTCATCTTTTTGGGTCTGGGACACCTCACTCAGGATAGTGTTTTCTATTTCCATCCATTTGCCTGCAAAATTCGAGAAGTCATTGTTTTTTACCGCAGCGTAGTACTCTAGCGTGTATATATTCCATACTTTCTTCATCCATTCTTCCATTGAAGGGCATCTAGGTTGTTTCCAGGTTCTGGCTATTACAAATAATACTGCTATGAACATAGTCGAACAAATGCTTTTGTCATATGATAGAGCATCTCTTGGGTATATTCCCAGGAGTGGTATTGCTGGGTCCAGGGTTAAGTTGATCCCGAATTTCCTGAGAAACGGAAACACTGACTTCCACAGTGGTTGCACAAGATGGCATTCCCACCAGCAATGGATGAGGGTACCCGTTCCTCCACAGCCTCTCCAGCAAAGGTTATCCTTGGTGTTTTTGACTTTAGCCATTCTGACAGGTGTAAGATGATATCTCAAAGTTGTTTTGATTTGCATTTCCCTGATTGCTAAGGAAGTTGAGCACGACTTTAAGTGTCTTTTGGCCATTTGAACTTCCTCTGCTGAGAATTCTCTGTTCAGTTCAGTGCCCCATTTTTTAATTGGGTTAATTAGCATTTTAAAGTCTAGTTTCTTGAGTTCTTTATATATTTTGGAGATCAGACCTTTGTCTGTTGTGGGGTTGGTGAAGATCTTCTCCCAATCAGTAGGTTGCCTTTGTGTCTTATTGACTATGTCCTTTGCTTTACAGAAGCTTCTCAGTTTAAGTAGGTCCCATTTATTCAATGTTGCCCTTAATGTCTGTGCTTCTGGGGTTATACATAGGAAGCGATCTCCTGTGCCCAGCTCCTGTAGGGTACTTCCCACTTTCTCTTCTATCAGGTTCAGTGTGTTCGGGCTGATATTGTGGTCTTTAATCCATTTGGACTTGAGTTTTGTGCACGGTGATAGATAAGGGTCTATTTTCATTCTTCTACAAGATGACATCCAGTTGTGCCAGCACCATTTGTTGAAGATGCTTTCTTTCTTCCATTTTATACTTTTAGCTCCTTTATCGAAAATCAGGTGTTCATAGGTTTGTGGGATAAAATCCGGGTCTTCTATACGATTCCATTGGTCGACTTCTCTGTTTTTATGCCAGTACCACACTGTTTTCATTACTGTAGCTCTGTAATAGAGTTTGAAGTCAGGGATGGTAATGCCTCCAGAAGATCCTTTATTGTATAGGATTGTTTTGGCTATCCTGGGTTTTTTGTTTTTCCATATAAAGTTGATTATTGTCCTCTCCAGATCTGTGAAGAATTTTGATGGGATCTTGATGGGGATTGCATTGAATCTATAAATAGCCTTTGGTAGAATTGCCATTTTTACTATGTTGATCCTCCCAATCCAAGAGCAAGGGAGGTCCATCCATTTTTTGGTATTCTCTTCAATTTCTTTCTTCAATGCCTTAAAGTTCTTGTCAAATAGATCTTTCACTTCCTTGGTTAGATGTACCCCAAGATATTTTATGCTGTTTTTGGCTATTGTGAATGGTGAAGCTTCTCTGATTTCCCTCTCTGCTTCCATATCCTTTGTGTATAAGAGGGCGATTGATTTTTTGGAGTTGATCTTGTATCCTGCCACATTACTAAAGCTGTTTATCAGCTGTAGGAGTTCTTTGGTGGAGTTTTTGGGGTCGCTTATGTACACTATCATATCATCTGCAAATAACGAAAGTTTAACTTCTTCCTTTCCAATTCGAATCCCCTTGATTCCATTATGTTGTCTTATTGCTATTGCTAGAACTTCAAGCACTATATTGAAGAGGTATGGGGAGAGTGGACAGCCTTGTCGTGTTCCTGAGTTAAGTGGGATGGCTTTGAGTTTCTCTCCGTTTAATTTGATGTTAGCTGTCGGCTTGCTGTATATAGCTTTTATTATATTTAGGTATGACCCTTGTATCCCTAATCTCTCCAAGACTTTTAACATAAATGTATGTTGAATTTTGTCAAATGCTTTTTCAGCATCTAATGAAATGATCATATGGTTTTTTTCTTTCAGTTTATTTATATGCTGGATTACATTGATAGATTTTCGTATGTTGAACCAGCCCTGCATCTCATGAATGAAGCCTACTTGATCATAATGGATAATTTTTCGGATGTGTTCTTGGATTCGATTTGCCAGTATTTTGTTGAGGATTTTTGCGTCGATATTCATGAGTGAGATTGGCCTGTAGTTCTCTTTCCTGGTTGAGTCTTTGAGTGGTTTTGGTATCAGAGTAATTGTGGCTTCATAAAAGGAGTTTGGTAATGACCCTTCTGTTTCTATCTTGTGGAATACATTAAGGAGTATAGGTATTAAATCTTCTTGGAAGATCTGGTAGAATTCCGCATTGAAACCATCTGGTCCTGGGCTTTTTTTGGTAGGGAGGTTTTTGATAACCTCTTCTAATTCTTCGCGACTAACAGGTCTATTTAGATTGTTCACCAGGTCCTGATTTAACTTTGGTATATGATATTTATCTAAAAAAGTATCCATTTCCTTTACATTTTCCAATTTTGTGGCATATAGGCTTTTGTAGTAAGATCTAATGATTCTCTGAATTTCCTCTGTGTCTGTGGTTATGTCCCCCTTTTCATTTCTGATCTTATTAATTTGCAAATTCTCTCTCTGCCGTTTGATTAGCTTGGATAGTGGTTTGTCAATCTTGTTGATTTTCTCCAGGAACCAGCTTTTTGTTTCATTGATTTTTTGTATTGTTTTCTGTGTTTCTATTTTGTTGATTTCAGCCCTCATTTTGATTATTTCCAGTCTTCTACTCCTCCTAGGTGAGTCTGCTTCTTTTTTTTCTAGAGCTTTCAGGTGGGCTGTTAAGTCTCCAATGTGAGCTTTCTCTGTTTTCTTTAAGTGGGCACTTAGTGCTATGAACTTTCCTCTTAGGACTGCTTTCATAGTGTCCCATAAGTTTGAGTATGTTGTTTCTTTATTTTCATTGAATTCCAGGAAGACTTTAATTTCTTTCTTTATTTCTTCCTTAATCCAGCTATGGTTCAATAGTTGACTGTTCAGTTTCCATGACTTTGTATGCTTTCTGGGGGTAGCATTATTGTTGAATTCTAACTTTAATCCATGGTGATCTGATAAGACACAGGTGGTTACTAATATTTTTTTGTAACTGTGGATGTTTGTTTTGTTACCGACTATGTGGTCGATTTTCGAGAAGGTTCCATGAGCTGCAGAGAAGAAGGTATATTCTTTCCTATTTGGATGGAATGTTCTATAGATGTCTGTTAAGTCCATTTGATTCATTACCTCCACTAATTCTCTTATTTCTCTGTTAGGTTCCTGTCTGATTGACCTGTCCATTGGTGAGAGAGGAGTGTTGAAGTCTCCTACTATTAGTGTGTGCGGTTTGATGGCTGCCTTGAATTTTAGCAATGTTTCTTTTATGTACGTGGGTGCTTTTATATTAGGGGCATAGATGTTCAGGATTGAGACTTCATCCTGATGAACTGTTCCTGTTATGAGTATAAAATGCCCCTCTCCATCTCTTCTGATTGATTTAAGTTTAAAGTCAACTTTGTTAGAGATTAGTATGGCCACACCTGCCTGTTTCTTAGGTCCATTTGCTTGATAGGCCTTTTCCCAGCCCTTTACTCTGAGTAGGTGCCTGTCTTTGTGGTTGAGGTGTGTTTCTTGTAAACAGCAGAATGTTGGATCCTGTTTTCTTATCCAATCTCTTAGCCTGTGCCTTTTTATAGGTGAGTTGAGTCCATTGACATTAAGTGATATTAATGACCAGTGGTTGTTAACTCCGGTCATTTTTTTTTAGTCGTAGAGTTTGTGTGTTTCCCTTCTTTGTTTTGTGTTGGTGAAGGGTCTCTAGATGTCTGAGTTATTGTGGTCATTGTTGGACTCCTTGGTTAGTGATTTTCCTTCAATTACTTTCTGTAAGGCTGGATTTGTGGCTGCGTATTGTTTAAATTTGTTTTTATCCTGGAAAATTTTATTTTCTCCATTTATAGTGAATGAAAGCTTGGCTGGGTATAGTAATCTGGGCTTGCACCCATGGTCTCTCAGTTTCTGCAGTACATCTATCCAGGACCTTCTGGCTTTCATGGTTTCCATGGAGAAGTCAGGTGTAAGTCTGCTAGGTTTACCTTTATAAGTAATTTGGCCTTTTTCCTTTGCAGCTCTTAATATTCTTTCCTTATTCTGTATGCTTTGTGTTTTGATAATTATATGGCGAGGGGATGTTTTTTTTTGATCCAGCCTATTTGGTGTTCTGTATGCTTCTTGCACCTTCATAGGAAAATCTTTCCTTAGGTTGGGAAAGTTTTCTTCTATAATTTTATTAAATAGATTTTCTGGACCATTGAGCTGCCCTTCTTCTCCTTCTTCTACTCCTATTATTCTTAGGTTTGGTCTTTTTATTGTGTCCCATATTTCCTGAATGTTTTGTGATGAGAGTTTGTTGGACTTGCTGTTTTCTTTGATCAGTGTGTTTATTTTCTCTATGGTATCTTCAGAATCCGAGAGTCTTTCTTCTATCTCTTGTATTCTGCTGGTTATGCTTGTTTCTGTAGTCTCTATTCGTTTACCTAGATTTTCCATGTCCAGACGGCCCTCTGTTTGTGTTTTCTTCTTTGCCTCCATTTCAGTTTTCAGGTCTTGAACTGTTTCCATTATCTGTTTGATTGTTTTTCCTTGGTTTTCTAGGGTATCATTCACTGATTTATTCAATTCTTCAAACTTTCTGTTATATTTCTCATCCATTTCTATAAGGGCGTTTTTTACATGCTGTTTAAGGGTGTCAATCACTTTCATGAAGTCAATCTTTTCTCCTTCCTCTTGATTAAGGGGTTCTTGTCCTCCCGTTGTGAGGTCGCTTGTTTCTGGTAGCTTCATGTTGCTTTTCAGCTTGTTGGGCGAATTCTTGCCTTGACGTCGGCCCATCTCTTCTTCCAAATGCTCCCTATGGATCTTCTTTTACCGGATTAGGTCTCCTTGCCTACCAAATGCTGTCTCTCCCCAATGTTGGCTCTCCCAATGCTGGGTCTCCTGGCGCCGAAAGATCAGGCCTCCGTGCTGGTTGGGCAGCTCGCAGACAAAGCGCCTACCCCGCTTGGTGCAGGCAGGCCACAGAAACAAAGGAACTGCTGCCCCCCGGGAGCCCCGGGTACTCGGACTCAGCGCCCAGATAGGCTGGGCTGGGCGATGCCACGCGCCAAAAGAAGGCAGTGGGGGCGAAGTGGGGAGGGCTCTGGACGGAAGCTGGGTGGGCCAGGAAGAAAGAGGCAGCAGAGAGCCCAAGCAGGACAGGGGGCCAAGAAACCCCCGAGCTCCCCGTCCCAGGCTGGCACCGTGGGCCAGAAACTCACCCCAATGCCAGAATATGGCATTTTTTTTTAAATAAATTTTTTGAGACAAGGTTTCTCTGTAGTTTTGGAGCCTGTCCTGAAACTAGCTCTTGTAGACCAGGCTGGCTTCAAACTCAGAGAGATCCATCTGCCTCTGCCTTCTGAGAGCTGGGATTAAAGGTGTGTGCCACCACCACCTGGCAGCATTTAAATATTTTAATAACTCAGGATTCTGTTGATGTGAGACATGATTGCCCCTGTAAGCACCTACCTATTCCTGAGAAAATGTTGGGCACTGAAGACACTCCACTTGGAGCTTGTTTTTTTCTTGGCAAAGAATTGCCCTTGCCTCATCTGCATGCTGTTCAAACTAGACAAGCAGGATGCAAGCAAAAGTTACCACTAAACTTTGCCAAGACAGGGTAAGACAGTCTTTAGAATTTTCATGCTTTTAAAACTGGTCTGTCAGATACTCTAGGCCTTAGCCAAAGTTTGTTGTCCCAATGTTACATATGAGACTTTGGTCCAGGTAACAGCTGTCTCTGTCATTTTACACCTTTTGAAAGTTGCTTACTTCCACTTCCTGTTTACTCAGGTGATATTATTTTCTTTCTCAGGCTTTGACAGGGTTGAAGACTAGATAGTCATAGCTACTTTCCTCTTATAACTTAAGATATTTTAGGTACAAGACTAGACTCCTTGGGATGGGATAACTATTAAAATAATCTCTGTTATTTGCTAATTACCTGTAGACTGGATGCTTAGCATGTATTTCTTTTTTTTTAATTTTAAAACAATCTTTTTTTTACTTTACATACCAATCCCAGTTTCCACTCCCTCCCTTCCTCCTGTTCCCCCTACCTTTCCCCCCACCCTATTCTCCATTCACTCCTCATAGAGGGTAAGGCTTTCCATGGGGAGGCAACAAAGTCTGGCATATCTCTTTGAGGCAGGACCAAGGCCCTCCCCTGCTATATCCTTCCAAAGAGAAGGGGATTCAAAAAGCCAGTTTAAGCCTAGGAATAAATCCTGATCCCACTGCCTTACAGACTGCCCCAGCCACACAACTGTCATCCACATTCAGAGGGTCTAGTTTGGTCCTATGCAGGTCTCTCCACTGTCAGTTTGGAGTCAGAGAGCTCCCACTAGCTCAGGTCAGGTGTTTCTGTGGATCTCTCCATGGTTTTGATCCCGTTAGCATGTGTTTCTTGCTTGATTTTGTTCATGTTGGTTGTAGTTCTATATTTTTTTGTGCATGTTTTTACCTTTTTTTTTCCTCCTGGACAATACTTGATATTTGTTCTTATTGTTTACAGTTTTGTATTAGGTTTATAACCCTCTTATTTAGACAAAAGGGGGAATTGTTATGGGAATTTATTCAGTCAATTAGCTTTTGGAATACTGGCCCTTTGGGCATGTTCTGAGTGGCTACATATGCTGCAAGAAGAAGCATGCCCACTCTCTTTCCATGGCTCTCGCTTAGCGTGAGGGGAGACCCAGGATGGCAGAGAGACAGTGTGGGGGTCAGCAGCGGCTTCAGCCTTTTCTTTGTATTTGTGAGTTCATCCCTTTCTATTGTTACCCTCTGAGCAATTGCACAATAACTGAGCTACATCACCAGTCCGTGTGGGAATTTGGTGTGTATGTGTGTAATATGACTTGGAACCCTTTACTTTAAAAATTAATTTGTATATACAAAAATCATACACACATGAACACTCTAACACACACACTCACATGCATACACACTCACAAACACATGAACACTCACACACATGAGCAATCACTTTCTCACACACACATGAGTACTCACACACACAAGTATTCACACTCACACACATGAGCATACACACACACATACATGGGCACTCAGCAGTTATTCAGATGTTGGAAGACAAGTTGTGGGAATGGGGGAATGGGAGAATGAGGGAATGGGTTTTTCCTTTCACTGTGTTTATTTTGGGAATAAAACTCAGGTCTCCAAGACTGGACAGAACTCAGGTTGTCAGGCTTGGCAGCAAGTGCCCTTACATACTGAGCCTAGCCTCGGATTTTTTTTTTAAATAAGCTGCAGGCTATAGATTCTGTTTTCAAAATCCTCTTTTCAAATTTCTTGTATATAAGGCAAAGTTCTGATAAATCAGAAACCTGTAATGTAGTGAAATGTGAGCTTTACTAATGCATTAAGTCGTATGTTCTTCTGGTGGGTCTATTAGCTGTCATACCTTCAGTGGAACGACACGGTGACAACTTTGGGAAGTATGTCAAAATAACAACTGCAATGTTAAATGGCATCTGCGGTTTACAGCAGGGACACAGTGATAATTAAAAAGAAAAACACTAAAATTCATGTAGAGGTCAGTGAAAGCCAAGGTCTGTGTAAGTTTTTCATCTTGAGTCTGGAGCCACCGAAGATCTGCCAATTGACCCCCTTACTAAAAAGTCCCATTTTTTTTAAAGTTGATTTTCAATATACATATGCATACAAATCTTTTTGTTTATTTGAACCAGAGGCTCACAGTGTAGCCCTGGGTGACCTCAGACCTTCAGAGATTTGATATGTAGTTGCCTCCCGAGTGCTGAGATTAAAGGTGAGCGGCACCATGCTGAGCATATTTATATCTCTATATTCATATGTCTGCATTATAATATCATTCCCTATGCTCCCTCTAAATCCTCCTCCACACCCCTCCTTGTCGTCTTTCAGATTCATCGTCTCTTTTTCATAAACTGTTGTTACAAACATGTATGTATATTCACATACATATTCCTAAACATATAAATACTACCTGATCAGTCTGCATAATGTTTCTTGGGTGTTTGTTTTTACTGCTGACCATTTTCTACTGGGTAACCATGTCTCCTGCTCACAGCATCCCTTAGTTGTCTGTAGTTCTTAGTGCAGGGTCGAGGTCTCCATGCTAACATGTCTGCTGCGGTCCTTGTTTAGCCAATGTTTAGATAGCCATGTTGATGAGACTTCATAGGTATGGCTGCTGACGTTCCTAGGAGGCACAATATCACAGTAAACTGCCCAATCTTCTGGCTCTTACATTTTTTTTCTGCCCTCTCTTTTGAATGACTCTTGAGCATTAGGTGTGGGAATTGTGGTCATATATCTTTTTAAGTAATTAAAGTGAATTTTGCAACCATTAAACCCACCAATATGGCATGGATACCAAGCACTGGATTTACATAGTAAAAGGAAGTTTAAAACATTTAAACTTCTGTACAAAATATAAAAATTCCCAAATGACTCCTCACCAAATATTAGAAAGCAGTAACTGAGGATTTCATCTGTTTTGTGGGGATAATTCATAACACGCAGGGATATTCATGAGATAAATACCGAATTGGATGTAATAAGAACCCCATGGCTGCTGAACTGCTGCAATGGAGAAGGTAGCCTCTCCTTTTATTGCAGAGTTTCAGCCAATTACAGCGACTGTTAATTCCTACAATTGCAGGCAAGTCATGTCTTACTTCGGGGAACAAGCTGAAGAAATATTGCCTTCTATTAAACGTCGCTACAGGTATATTACTTCTGACAGCTCTTTGTTGAAATAAAATGTAAATAAAGACATATTCTCACTGAATTGATAGGAGTTCTCTGAGAACTGGAATGACTTGTGTGATTAATGGAGCCTAACAGGTCTAAAGTCAACATCTCCATGAGGGGGTTGCGGGGGGGATCTGGCAGGCTGGACACCCAGGGAAGGGCTAGGTTTGTTTTTCAGGTCTCAAGGCTCATGTCAGCTTGGCTGCTTCTTTGGGGTTTTCTATAGATTCTGGTGCTGGCTTGACTATTTGTCTGTTTCCAAGTTTCCTTGTTTTCATGTCTTTGAAGGTAGTGGGATGGTGATTTGGAGGTGTAAACATGTGCCCCGCTTATCAGATGATATTTTACTCTGGCAAATCCCCTTCCATTTACTTGTAGGGTTCTCCTTAAAGAAAGTTCATGGAGGTGCAATAAATGGCACTCACATGTGGGTGGTAACCAAGAGCTCTCTAATTAGACTTAAGGTCCACTCGGCAGGAAGGAAATCATGCAGATCAAGGTGGAAGAGAGAAAATGTCAAGGGGCCCCATCCTTAGACAAAGAACTGCAGGTAACTAAGCCTCTCCCAGGGACTAGTCCCTTTACTGCGTGTCCAGTGAAGAGTGGTCGGCCCTGAAACCATATACACATCAGTAACAAATGCGGCTCAGCAGGTTGTGTTTCTTTATATTTGTGTATACGCATACATACATACACATAAGCACGTTTATGTGTGTAGCAATAATAATCAGAGAAATAACCTTGAGATGGGGGTATATGGAGGTTAGAGGGAGGGTATCTTGGAGAGGCCAGAGGGAGGAAAGGGAAGGGGAATGTGGTGAAATTCTATCTCAATTAAAAAAGGTTGCATAATTTAATGAGTTTTTTAAAAATAACTAAAATGTGTGCCATTTAGTTCAGATTTTGTCTGGAGTCTCTACTTCTGTTTGCCAATCCTCCTATCATTTCTAAGCAAACTGGCACTTTCTTCCGTGCTTGAATCTGGGTAATTACATCAATAAGATGGCGTCCTAGAGGAATTTCTTCTATATTTAATCTTGAAAGTGAAAAATCGAGAATCTTCTAAGTCTGTATTTCTCACAAAATTACCTTTAAAGAATTGAGCACCTATGTACATTCCCAGATTCTGCCTGTGTACAAACACATCTGTGATGAGCTACTTTACTTTGTGGGGGCAATAATTAGCTTTCTTTCAGAAATCGAACCCAATTCTGTCCACCTTATTTTAGATAAAAGGGAAGTATATTTAGAAATGAAATTACAGGTGAAATACAGAGAATGAGGTAAGGCTGGACTTGAACATATGCCACTCGGTTTAATTGAAGGTGAGCTTCCACCAAACCCTTTAATCCCTGGAGAAATCTCGAATTTGAGACAGCTGGCCTGGCCCTAGATGTCAAAGATTAGAGTGTCTATGGGTGGGAACTGGGAGTCTCGACGACGAAGAAACAACCCAGCTCTTGAGTGTCGCTCTGCCACCAGCGAAGTTTTATTTTTCGTTTTGGGAGAAAAATCTCACTAGGGTGTCCCGGCTAGCCTTGAGTATTCTGTAGTCTAGCTAAGCCTTGAACATGTGACTCAAGCATCCGAGTAGCTGGGATGACACGCCTGTGTCCACAGCCTTGGCCACTAACTCATCAATTTTTGTGCACATTTGTCTAGTTCACAATCTGAACTTCTACTTCATAGTGAAAAGACTCAATTTAAGTGAGTTTTAACCATGTGAAAAATAGGAGTATATGTATTTTTTTGATACAGGGTTTCTCTATGTAACCCTGGTTTGCCTGAAACTTGCTAGTTAGACCAGGTTGGCCTTGAGCTCACAGAGATCCACCTGCCTATGCCTGCTAAGTGCTGGGATTAAAGACATGTGCTACCGTTCAGACCCTTAGATTTTTATATTTGATCCAGTTAGCATTGCATAAATTCTACCTTTTTATTGGATTGTAAAACAATCTTGTGATTTTTCTTGTAAGCAAATTTCCTTAAGAGTTTTAGAACCAGGGCTAGCAAAAGACGGTTCTGTGCTTTGAAAATTTCATTTGTCTTAGGATAATATAATAAATGTCTTAGAACATTTACTGCTACAGTGTGAAAGTTCAGTATATGCAATATATAACTTATTATATATTTTATCTATGATAATGTATAATAATTGAAACAGAGTAATAGGATTTTTGTCCCTGAAAGTATTTATTATTTCATGTGTTTGGAACTTGGCAAGTAAGAAGGCTGTATATGATAAAGGGACTTATCTATATGATTAAGGGAACTATCTACCTATCTCAAGTAGTCCACATTGCTTGTGAGACAGGGTCTCATATGTATCTCAGCTGCTTGAGAACTGTCAATCCTCCTACCCCTCCCTAGGGCTGGAATTGTGAGTGTGTGCCTTCATATACCCCTAAATTCCTTTCATTTTTAAAATGGGAGATGGGGATGCAGCCCAGTGAGTAGAACACTTACCTAACAAGCATAGAACTCTGGGTCTCCCAGAACCTTAAAAGAGCCCCACAGCAGAGGCAGGTAGATCTCTGTGAGTTTGACACCAGTCTGATCTACTGAGTGAGGTACAGGACAGCCAGGACTGCTTCACAGAGAAACCCTGTCTTGAAAACAACAACAACAACAACAACAACAACAACAACAACAACAACAGCAGCAGCAGCAACAACAACAACAGCTAAACAACACCCCCGATAAGAACCACAACATTAGACATTTGGAGTTATGTTGTTTGCCTTAAATAAAATGCCTAAAGTTCCTAAGAAAATAACCTTACAATATCAAAGCAGAAATTGGCTTGCATAAAGATGGTCAAGAATAATTTAAACAGTACGACTTCAGTGGCAGTTGGTAAAGATGTTTTCATTTGCTTTATTTCAGTTTTAAAAAATCAAAATTCCCTAGATAGCTTCTTTTAAGGCCTAGATTCAAAGAAAGAGAAGAAAACACACTGAACAGAGAAGAAAAAGTTATGCAAACACAACAGTGTTATTTTTTTTTCTTTGCACAAGAGTAAAGGGGTCATGTGTCAGTGATCTACTCCGGGAAGTCAAGTGAAGTGGATTTAAATGTGTGGATGTGTTTCAGGGCCTTCTGAGTTCTTGTCACTATTATTAAATTTTAGAGACAGGATATGAATGAGAACTCAGACTGGAAATGCCCCCACTGACTGAGAATAATGCCTTTGGACGATGAGAAAACATGCCTGGGATTTTGCTGCTGGGATTCTTAATTTTCAACCTATGGCATGTAGAATTAATAAAGCGATCATACTGCTAGTGACCATTAGGTATAACTTGGTGCGAGCCACCAGAATTAAGTGTTTAGTATGCTTTCTCACATGCAGTCATTGCAACGATTCTATTAAGTACATATCTTTATGGTTCTGTCTTGGCAAGTGAGGACGCTGAGACAGAAAGCTCAGAAAGGCTGTCCCATGCAAAACAGCTAGTGCAGTGGCAGATTGTAGCCTAGCGCTCCTGCTTCTGAACTTCGCATCTCTCCTTTTAACTGCTCTACTAGACAGTAATCTCCTTGTGTATGTGTTACCTTTTTATAGACACTTAATTTGTCCTCTTATCTATAGTGATGTGTTTGCTTTTAGAGTTGCCCATAAACCTTAATGACAGCATTTTCTATAATCATGAATATCTGTGCTAATCAAGTGACAGAAAGCACAGCTTCTTCCTCTCAGAAACAGACATCCATAGCTGGAGGGATGCTGTAGGAATTCCTACCGCCAAGTAGTCTTTATGTTACGCTCCCACTTGGGCGTTGCCTCTTATACTATATATCCCGATGTAATGCACACATCCGGCCTCTTTTCCAGCTGCGGGATTCGGTTACTGTTCCCTGTTCCAGCAGAGGGTCGTGATTTGTGAGTCTACCCCTAAATAAATGACCTTTTATTATACTCTATTCTGAGCATCCTTCTTCAGAGAGACCGCAACTGTCTGCAAGGAAACTAAAGACATTTTCAAACTATTGAGTTTTCAAACTACTTATTTGAAGTTCCTTGTACACAACATCAATAAGAAATGAGACTTTGTAAGGGTAGAAGCTTGGCTTGTTTCTATCGCTAATCACTAGTCTCCTACCGCTGCAGTATACAAGGTGTGTATACTGTGTATATAGACCAGGCCAAACCCTAAGCAGGCATTTTATTTAGAGTGAATGAACAAATCTCCAAACTGTATAACTTTATTATTATATCTTGGACACCTGGCCCTTTCAAAACAATGGATGAAGCCATGGTAACTTCGATGCCTCAGAGGCTCTGAATTCAGAGGATGAATGGCTTGGAGCTGAGCGTTCATTTCCAGTCTTTCTGATTTCTAAAAGATTGGCACGTTGGTCAGGACTTATTAGTTTTCTTCCACTGATGGAGATCAAATCCAAGGCTGTCCACAGGCTGGGCAAGTACCCCACTGCTGTGCTCTACCTAGAGTCTCAGCCTGTTCTTTATTCAGCAGCCACAAGCCAAATTAGAGGGAACCACTAAGTCTACAAGGGCCTGCCAGCCCCCATACCCATTTCCTAAAGACTGAATTTTCTACACCTCAGTTCTACTCTGCTTAGTCAC
Organism: Microtus oregoni; assembly: GCF_018167655.1. NCBI lineage: Eukaryota > Metazoa > Chordata > Mammalia > Rodentia > Cricetidae > Microtus > Microtus oregoni. The sequence goes on along the minus strand of NW_024543063.1, from coordinate 55,683,582 downwards.
AGTGACAGTGGCTTTCCCATTGATCCCAAACACTGGAAAGATTTTCTTGGGTGTACTGGTAGGTAATCTTCCGTTTTCTTGAATTACTCTTCTGTTGTATATTTTCCTGGTTTATTCTTCTGAGCCAGTCCTTCCCAGGGTACAGTGGAAACTTCTTTGTTCTCTTAGACAATCCTACTCTTCCTTGTTTCATTTTCCTTCCCATTGTTTCTCGTCATTTATCATTCTGTGTTTGTACACATTATCCATCTTATGTCACTGGGATGTCAGTTATGCAAGGGCATAGCCTGCTCTATCCCTTTTACATCTGTGTCTCAGTGCTTGATGCTTAGGAGGTGCTCAAGACATCATTTGCTGAGTGTCTGCATCCTGATGACACCCACAAAAGCTTAGGACATTGCCTGTGAGTGTTAAGTTATTAATGGCACTTGGCATATCACTTAATTTTGTTTTAAATATTCATTTTAGAGTTCTTTTACTTCCTTGGTTCAATCCATTCTTTGGGATTTGTTTTTGGATGTTCATGTGATTGGAACTGTTTTCTTGACTTCTTTAATTAATTAATTAATTAATTTAAAGACAGGGTTTCTCTGTTGCTTTGGAGCCTGTCCTGGAACTAGATCTTGTAGACCAGGTTGGCCTCGAACACACAGAGATTCGCCTGCCTCTGCCTCCTGAGTGCTGGGATTAAAAGTGTGCGCCACCACCACCTGGCTTGTTTGTTATTGGTGTGTAGAAAACTGCTGAGTTTTAGATGTTGCTTTTATGAACTTTGGTGAAAGTGGTGTATCAGTCCTAAGAGTTTTCTGATGGAGCCTTTAGTGTCTCTTTCATACAATATAGTGATAATTTATGCCTTCCTTTGATTAGAAATAGACATTTTGAAAGCATTATTTTCTTTCATCATCATCATCATTATCATCATCATCATCATCATCATCATTATTATTATTACGCCTGATTTCTGAAAGCTTGCTTTACATCAGGACTTCTTGAATATTTATTGTTTATGACCCCTATTCGCTGAAGAAAAATTTGCACAATGAACCCTATATATACAGGCACACAATTAAACATTTACTGTTAATAAATCATTAAAGATATTTATTTAAAAATTATTTGACATATAGAATTTTATAATTCATCAATGATTGAAGCAAATTAGCATCCTAATGAGGTGGTTGTACTTGTTTCTCTTTCACAGAGAATTAAATCTTGGCTACATATCCGATGCTGTGCAATACAGTGCATCCTTAATGTTTTCAAGAGTTGATCAATATTTTGATTTTATATTTTCCAGTGCTGAGAATGGCACTTCGCATAAATACATTGTATAAAATGGCTGAAGTAAGTCTGTAGGACTGTTTTGGTAATTGTTGGCAATCCTGTCATAATTCCCAAGTTAAATTCATTTAAATTCATTTAAAGCAAAATAAAACCCCATTAGCCACTCAAACAGTAATTTTTAAAACCACCATTCTACTCCATATAACCCATAGATAAACTAATTTAAACTCACATGCTTGGAATGATGGTAGGACAATAGCATCATAAGTCTTTGTTTTCTGTAATTAGACTATTATGTCTAAGTTTTAAAAAATGTATTTATTTATTTAGTGTTTGTGTGAGAGTGTGTGTGTATGTTGGTATGTGTGTGTATGTATGTGTGTGTGGTGATTACATGAGTGCCCTGGAGCCCGTGTGGAGGTCAGAGAGCAACTTGTGAGAGTTTGTTCTCCCCTTCTACTATGAGGGTTCTGGGATCAAACCCGGGTCATCTGCGTAGCAGCCAGGACCTTGACCACTGAGTCATCTCGCTGGCCCAGCCCATTTTCTGCTTTTGTAAGAGCAGAAAATTTTGTGTGAAGTAGAAGCACTGCATTTTATAACAAAAAGACATGGCAGTTTCAAGTCTGAGCCACGGTGTTTCAGACTGTGTTTGTTGGCAACGTTTGGTGCGATGTTATATATTTTAAGTGTGCAGGTGGCGTGTCTGAACCTGTTTCTGTGAAGCTGAGGATGCTACATGGATGAGCACTGCCAGAAATGCACTGGAGTCGCTGCGTCTGATTTTGAATTACGCTTTGGTCCTTGGTTGCTCAGAAACCATTTACTGTTGCCAGATTTAAAAAAAAAATTGTTATTTGTTTTATGTGTATAAGTGTTTTGCCTTCATGTACGTTTATGAACCATGTATGTGCGTTATACCTGTGGAGGCCAGAAGGGAGTGTTAGACTCCCCTGGCACTGGAGTTAGAGATGGTTATCAACAACAATATAGGTGCTGGAAATCGAATCTGGGTCCTCTGGAAGAGCAGCCAGTGCTGCTACCCACTAACCCATCTCTCCAGTCCTTGTCACCAAACTTTTCATGACCCTTACATTTAGTAATAAGACTCCATTTGAGTTCTTGACCCATAGTCTACAAAGCTGGTTGCTATACCACGATAGTCCCACTCCTAACCAAACGAACAGATACTTCTCATTATTGCTGTTCCCCAATAATGCATCCAAAGGGATAGGAGTGGTGATGAACTTAGTAAGTCTGATGCTACCCTTTTCCTGAATGAATTTATGCAAAATGCTCAAAAATCACTCAACCAAACCGTGTCTGTGTGTCTAATGGGGATAATGTGGGCTTTTATGAGGATTAAATTAAAGCTATATGTGCGTGCACACAGGCACATCCCCACAGCATCCATTACACAGTAGGCACAGAATTAATAAGAGTTAAATTGCTGTCAACGACAATAGTGGGACAGCTTTCTCTGTCACACTCCTGGGTTTTCTTCAGTAATAAACAGCAACAGACAGACTAAATTGGAAACCAAGATAATTTTGGCCAGTGACTGCTTTATGATTAGTTATTTTAAACTTCATCTTGTCATTTTTAAGTATCACACTAAAGCATGAATAGTGATTTCTGAAATTTCCATTAAGACTAATTACCTTTGTTTGTATCTCTCCCACACCCCAACCAAGTGTATGCAAATCATTACCAACCATAACTGCCGCCACACACACCCACCATGACTTTATCTTGTCATCCAGCACCGCCTCCATTTCTACTTATGGCTGCAGCTGTTCATAGCCACTGCTGTTTGCCCTGACTTTTAACTCCATCATCACTACAACACAGAGCTATCTGCTGATGGACCACTGTCATATCTCCATCTTCCCCACAATGACCACTCCTAACTCTCACCATCACAACGGACACCACCACCATATCCCCAACTACTGCTTGTAACTATCTCACCATTACAATCACATTCCCTACCAACCTCAATTATCACTTCCAGTTATCACCATCAGCATCATGATCCTAACCACTGCCAATCAGTGCTACTACTGTTATAAGTGCAATGACTGAAAGTGTCACAAGGCCAGCACTGTCATCAACATATCCTCAACTATGCCATAGCTACTACTCACGACTACTACTATCACCCCACCTTATCTACCAACACCCCAACTACTATCATCACCACATCTACTCACACTACAACTACTATCACCACCACCATATCTACCAGCACCCCAACTACTATTGACACCACTTTATCTACCAACACCCCAACTACTATCACCACCACCATATCTACCAATACCCCAACTAGAATTGTCACCATATCTACCAACACCCCACCTGCTATCACTACCACCTTATCTACCAACACCCCAACTACTATCACCACCACCTTATCTATCAACACCCCAACTACTATTGCCATCACCATATCTACAAACACCCCAACTACTATCACCACCACCATATCTACCAGCACCCCAACTACTATTGACACCACTTTATCTACCAACACCCCAACTACTATCACCACCACCTTATCTACCAACACCCCAACTACTATTGACACCACTTTATCTACCAACACCCCAACTACTATCACCACCACCATATCTACCAACACTCCAACTGCTATCACTACCACATTATCTACCCACACCCCAACTACAATACTCATCACCATATCTACCAACATACCAACTACTATTGACACCACCCTCATTCACAACTACTACTGCCAATAGATATTTTCACCTTTTAAAGACTCTCATGTGGATTACCACCACCACCCATGACTACCGCCTCCATTACCATTACTACCACTCAGAGTTACCACCACTACCTTCTGCAACTGTCATCATTGCCACACCCCCAAATACCACCACAGTCCACAGCTACGACTTCACCCAAACAACTAATATCACCCATGAGCACCACTCCATAAATGCCATTTGCCATTCCACAAGGAAAAAGTCAAAAGTTACTGGTAGAAAACTTTATGAAGTCTAGCTAGAAAAATATTTCAGAAAGTAATAAATTCTACTATTTTCTGCTAATTCAGAATCTGCTTGTAATCTTATAAAATTAATGTTTTCTATAGCTGAAAAATTAATCAGGAATAAATCATACCAGACAAATGTCAAAATGCTACCACACAGCTATCACACAAATGTTGGCTCACAATAAGCCAACAGATAACCCTGTGACGTCTACTAGGCAGAAGATTGTGCATTTTCTATTTGTCTGTGTTATACATGCTCTACCTATCCTAACAACTTCTTAAGGCTATGCTAGGTGCTAATCATACTTGTGTAGGGAAGAGTAAAGAATTGCATTCTAATACATTTGACAATCTGATGTAAATGCATTTTCTTGAAAGAGCATGATGTTCCTTTTAAACTCAACTTTAAACTTCTTAGCTATTTTAAATGTGGGAAACATTGCTCGAATTGGGATGAACTGGACAGGAAGTAGTTCTGTTCATTCAATTGTTGTGGTGGCTGGTAGATGGCATTAACTTGAAGACACCTCCTACTTTGACTTTTATTGTAACAGCTAAGTCCACTTTGAAGGACACCAGGAATGAGTCTTGTAGAGTCAGTTTCCATTGCTGCTTGGAACAGGTACACAGTACTGGTGAGCAAATGACCCTCCCATCTAATTTTAGTCTTGGCCTGTGTCTGATTTCAGCCCCATTACGGCAGGGCCATTCGGACTGTCTTTACACCGCCAGGGTCCGGTCTCAAGGGTCTCATTTCAGCAGTCAGCTCTGGCTCTCCTATGCAGCAGGAGCTTGCTCAGCCTGAATACAAACATGGCTCTGCAACACGAGGCTCAGAGCTTCCCTGAGGCCCTGGCAAAAGTGTTTATGTGGAGAACTGCAGAGCCTACAAACAAGACACAGATGCTCAGACACAGACAGAGCATTCCGTACTTATAATGACTATTATGTGATACATGAATATATTACTAATGGCCAGTACTTTGGTTGATATCTCATGACCTGTGATTCCAAGATTCCAAACACACACACACACACACACACACACACACACACACACACACACACAATCAATAAATGCCATATAGAATGCTGCTGTCTGCCAAATGCTGATGAATATGTTCTTCAATAATGATTTGTTAAACAACAGTAACAATGACAACAAAGGGTCTTTTGGGATGGCTCAGCACAGGTAAAGACACTTGTTTTGAAAACCTGGTGACTGGTTAGACTCAACAAAAGTTGGTTAGTTTTATGTCATCTTGACACAATTTGGAGTCATTTTGGAAGAGGGGACTTTGATTGAGATAATGACCCCACTAGATTGGCCAGTGGGCAAGCGTGTGGTGCATTTTCTGTATTGATGATTGATGTGGGGGGACTCAGAGCACTGTGGAGGGTTCTAGCCCTTGGCTGGTGGTGCTGGGTCTTATAAGATAGCAGGCTGAGCAAGCCATGAGGATAAAGCCAATAAGCAGCATCAGATCCCACCTCCAGGTTCCTGCCCTGTTTGAATTCTGGCCTTGGCTTACTTCAGCAATGGAGCATCACCTGAGTTTTAAATGGAAAATAAACCCTTTACTCCCTAAGTTTTTCATGGTTATTGTGCTTTATCACAGCAATAGAAAACCTAACTATAATATGACTCACGTAAAGGTGGAAGGAAAAACTAATTGCACAAAATTAACCCTCTGACCTCCATATGTGGGTCATGATATGCATACCTGTATAACACACACTTCATACACATACAGACACAATAATAAATACACGAAACTGTCTCTACCGAAAACCAAAATAAAAACCAAAACACCAAGCATGGTGGCTCATACCTATTTTCCCAGTGACTGGGAGACAGAATCATGAGTAGTGCTGTAAGTTGGGGGTCATCTTGGATTGCATCATGCATTCCATGATAGCCAGGACCATGAAGTGGACTTTCTAAACAAATAAACATACATACATACAGACATACATACATACAGACAGACAAGCAAACAAGCACAACAATGCCAAAACCAACACAAAAGTCAAGCAAGAACCAAAAAAGAAAATCAAGCACACGGAGTGCCCTGGATTCTGATCCGCTTGCTGGAAGTTCATCAGAGAAGAACTGAGGCACATTGCCTTTCATGAATTTTATGCAAGAGGTGGACAGAGGTAGACAGGGAATAAGAAAAAAAATCCTAAAATAGTCAAAATAAGTAATAGAGCAAAGTTTGATGCTTACTATGAAGAAAAATTGTAGAAAAAGGCAAAAGTCTGCAGTTTTAAATAGAGTGTCAGAGAAGGCCTCTTGAGACAGTGAATTGAGTGGAGAGGATGAATGCACACAGCTGCACACAGCAGCCCACATCTGGAAAGACAGCTCAGGCAGCCCACACATCCAATCTGAGGATCTTGTTTTAAGCCTGGGACACAAAATAAATGCTTGGAATACGTGATAGGATGGGAACAAGAGAACTCAGGGTGAGTGCTGGACGAGATATGGCTTGGCTCAACTGTACATGAACTGTCCATGTAGACGAATTACTGCCTGGTCTTTACAACACACACACACACACACACACACACACACACACACACACGTCCTGTTACACGGCCCAACTGGACTGGAACTTGCTGTGTAGACCAGGCTGGCCTTGAACTCACAGTCCTCAGCCTGCTTCTGCCTCTTGAGTACTGGGATTAAAGGTGTGTGCCACCTTGCCCAGAAACACACCCGCACCTGCACACCCCCCCCCACAGGCACACACATATATTTACAATTTTTCTTTTTCTTTTTAATTTTTTTCTTCTCTCATAATTCCATACTGACCACAGCTTCCCCTTCCCTTCCTCCTCCCAGTTGCTCCCTCAACTTTTTTCTTCCCTAAATCCACTCCCCCAGCCTGTGTTTAAAAGAGCAAGTTTTCTAGGGACATCCACTGAGTATGGCACAACAAAATACAACAATGTGATAAAATATCCATGACATAAAATGCACCATTTTAAACCATTCTTAAGTCTGTAGCCCAGTAGAGCTATATCCATATTGTGGTGAAGTTAATCTCTTTTTGTATCTTGAAAGAAAAAAAAGTTAATCTCCATTAACCTATGAGTTGTTAACAGTTCTTCTGCCCCTAACTCTGGCCACCCTTATACTTTCTCTCTGAATTTTGAAAACACTTTTCTGTACCTCTTTAAAAGCATTCTGTTTCTTTTAGAATTATTTTCTAATTTTATATGTATGCATATTTTGCCTACTTGTATGTCTGGGTACCATATGCATATGTGGCAGTTAAGGAGATAAAAGAGGGCATAGCGTTCTCTGGAACTAGAGTTGTAAGTGTTTGTGAGCCACTCTGTGGATGCTGGGACCTGACCCTGAGCCATCTGGAAGAGCAACAAGTGCTCTTGACGTCTAAGCCATCCCTCCAGCCCCTCTACGAGAATTTGTCTGTTCTTAGTAAGTCATAGAAATGAATTAATATAGTGTTTGTCTTTGTAAATTGTTCTGTTTCACTTAGCACAATGCCCTCAAGGTTTATTCATTTTACAATGTGTGTCAGAATGTCCCACTTTTTAAGCTGCTATCCCACTGTTTACACTCATCACCTTCAGAATCTCATTCATCTGGGCTTGGAGAGCTGTGAAGAAGGAAGGCTTTTGTCTCATTCTTCTGCATGTGGTTCTCTGCTTTTATCAATGACATTTGTTGAAAGGCTTCCCTTTCTTTTCTGAATCGTCTTGGAACCTTGTTGAAAAACCGCTTGACCATATATGTAAGGTTTTATTTCTAGTTTTTCTGGGTATTTTCATGTTTCAGAATAAACCAGAAATTCAGAATGTCACCTGTAATGGTATTTTCAAGGGTAACAGTGCAGATAAAACAACAGAAAGTAAAACACTGCCAAACAAGGAGAGCAATGTGCGAGCCAACGTTTTAGTCACTGAATATAGTAGCTCGTTACTCGTGCTTTGTCAAGGACACATATGAATGGGTGCTTGTGTTCTTGCAAGAAATGCTCTCTGTGGGGCTTTCAGTGAGACTCACTTTTGTGGGAAAGCATCAGTATGGAAAGCAGAGTATTTGGCTTTTACTAGAAGGGTCAATCAAAGCTTAAAGAGGGATTCCCAAACCATGAGTCCTTTGTAAGAGCAGGTGACTTTCAGTATTACAGACATGTTTCTCCCTCGACCCATTCCTGAGACCAGGACAATGAAAAAGGGAGAAAAGCCAGAAAATTTGGTGACAAATATTTGCTCAGTGCCTTAGAAACATTAACTTCTTGTCTTATACATGTTTCTGTATAGATTGGCTTTATTTCCACAAAATCTCCAAATGCTTTAGATTAAGACAAAGTAGGGGGCTGGTTTTAGGTCATGAAGTAAATGAGTGACAGATTAGAGTTTAGATACACTTGCCTCACTTTCCAGAACTTTCAGAATTATGTCATGATGATACATTATCTCTACATGACAGTCTTCTGGTGGCAGAGGCAGGCAGCCAGGTGGCTGAGGGAAAGAGGAAAGATCGGGCTTCTCCATTAGCCCATTTAAAACAATTAACAAGATCAAAAGAAAATTAAAAAAAAAATCAAGAGGAACCTCACCTTCCTGGCTTTGCACTGTGCTGCTACAGAAATCCATCAATTTATGCAAATGTCTGCACCCTGTAATTAGATTTTTTTTCCCCTTTCAACGGAGTTCCTAAAGTGTGGGCGCTTAGTAAGTGATGACAATTATTATTCTGCATAATAATAATGAAAAATTTGAATAACCATAATTACTAAAACAGCAGTTTTTCAACTGCCACCTTTTGAGAATCCAAAGTGAGTTTCTGAATGCTTGTACAGGGATTTTGAGAACTGCAAATCCCTCGTGTCAACAAGTCAGTCTCATGGGTCTTTACGAGGAACCCAAAAGCAGGAGGTGGCCCACCAAGTCACAATCCGGGCAGAAGATCCCAGAAGGCCCCGATTTTCTCCCTTAAGTTACAGTGAAACCAAGGTTAAATATATCATTCAAGTCCCGAGCCAAGACCAGAAGTGAGATCTCTTGAATCTCTCTGGTGCAAGTCTCATTTCCACTAGGTTTGGTGCTGGTACAGGAGGCATAGTGGCATGAGTGAGTATCCGGAGATGAAGCATTCTGCATGTCTGTTTCTTCTCCCCAAAGTGTATGTAGATGTTACTGTGATTTGTGATGCTCACAGAACCATTTAACAGGCCCCTGAGCATTCCTAAGAACAGGAGCTGAGCTGATTGCAGCAGATATAGCAGGGAACTGAATGCCAAAGTCGTGCCCTGAGGAAGTTGATTCTGATGAAAAGAGATGGACTGTAAAAGACGGAGAAAGTAAAGCGAACATATAATATTTAGTAAGACACCCAGTGGAAACAATATCCAAGGTGTTGGAAGTATGGGGCTTGCTTGTTTCTATTGAAAAATTTGGGAAAGGGCCCAGTTAACTGAGGGGAAAACTTTTGACTAGAGGTCAACAGGAGGGGGAGAAAACCAGTTGTGGGCTACCAAGGATGGGGATGCTAACGTGCCCAGGAATTATAATTTGTATGAAATTCTTATTCAAGAAAAATATGTCCACCAGTGTTAGAAATCTTAGCCTGTGTTCAGTCTGTGTCCCCAGACCTCATCCTGTCATCAGCCAAAAATTCTTTCTTCTTTCTGCAACATAAGCTTTATGACAGCAGGGATCTTGCCTGTTCTGTGTATTGTTTCATACTCTGTCTAGGACGGTATTCAGCACTCAAAAAGATAAAAAGGATGCATCGAATGGCTGAGCAGCATAAAATGCGGACCTCCTCGAGTATCTGCATCACTATGTTCTTTTCTCATAATGCATCTGCAATATTTCGTGTTAACAGACACCTTTCCATTGCTCTGACCAAAATGCTTAGGAGAACATAAAATGGGGATTTATTTGGCTCACAGCTTAGGGCGTTTTTGGCTTCGTGTTGGGCAGAACATCATGGATGCAGGGACGTATGTTTAGGAAGTCTTTCACCTCTTAGTATGTAGGAAACAGAGAGAGATATGTCCTCATTGACTTACTCCCTTCAGCTGGCCCCATCTCCTGAATTTCTAGAACCTTTCACAACAGTAGCCACCAGATGAAGGCCAAGCATTCAGTATACGAATGTGTGAATGACATCAGCTAGACAAGTTATAATAACTTTCAAATATTGAAAAAAAACTCTCCTTTTTCTTTTCATTTTTTCCTTTTATTTTAAGTAGATTCCTTTCTCATACAATATATTTTGAATACAGCATCCCCTCTCTCTACTCTTCCCAGTCCTCCCCACCTCTCCCTTTCTATATCTCACTAGAAAATAACAGGCTTCTAAGAGATAACCACACATGACAAAATAAGATACAAAAAGATAAAATGATTGCCATCACATCACATTGAGGCTGGACAAGGCAACCTGAAAGAAGGAAATGGGCCCCAAGAGCAGGTACGAGAATCAGGAATTCACTCATCCACACACTCAGGAGCTCCATAAAAATACTGAACTGATAGCTATAATATACACACAGGGGACTGGGTGCAGAGCAGTGTAGACCCTTTGCTTGTTGCTTCAGTCTCTGTGAGTTCATATGAACTTTGTTCAGTTATTTAGAGGCCCTTATTCTCTTGGTGTCCTCTATCCCCTCCGGCTCTTACACTCTTACTGCTTCCTCTTCCATGGGATTCCCTGAGCTGCGTGTTCCAAGGACTGACTCTCTCTCTCTCTCTCTCTCTCTCTCTCTCTCTCATGTCAGACTGTGGGCCTCTGCATTTATTTCCATCTGCTTCAGTAGGAAGTTTCTCTGATGATGTCTGAACAACGAACTACATACTGATCTACGAGTATAGCAGAATATCATTAGAAATATTATACTGAGTCTATAATTGGATATCCTAAAGAAGCTAAATAAGAAGGTGAACCCAAAGAAAAACATATAGCTATCCTCTTGGGTAGGGGAAGTAGACAAGATTGCCAGGAAAATATCGGGATCTTAAGGGTGGGGGGGGAGGGGGGTTAGGGGAGATGGGGAGAGAAAAGTGAGAAGGGTAGGATGGGGAGAACTTGGGGCAACGGGATGATTGGGATAAAGGAAGGTTGGATAGGGGAGCAGGGAAGCACATATCTTAATTAAGGGAGCCATCTTAGGGTTGGGAAGAGACTTGGACCTAGAGGGGCTTCCAGGTGCCCAAGGCGAGGTCCCCAGTTAGTTCCTGGGGCAGCTGAAGATAGGGAACCTGAAATGATCCTATCCTATAGCCATACTGATGAATATTTTGCATATCACCATAGAACCTTCATCTGGCGATGGATGGAGATAGAGACAGAGACCCACACTGGAGTACTGGACTGAGCTCCCAAAGTCCCAATGAGGAACAGAAGGAGGGAGAAGATGAGCAAGGAAGTCAGGACCAAGAGGGGTGCACCCACCCACGGAGACAGTGGGGCTGATCTATTGGAAGCTCACCAAGGCCAGCTGGACTGTGACTGAAAAAGCAGGGGATAAAACCGGACTCTCTGAATATGGCGGACAATGAGGGCTGCTGAGAAGCCAAGGACAATGGCACTGGGTTTTGATCCTACTTCATGTTCTGGCTGTGTGGGAGCCTAGCCAGTTTGGATGTTCACCTTCCTAGACCAGGATGGGGCGGGGGAGGACTTTGGACTTTCCACAGGGCAAGGAACCCTGACTGCTCTTCAGACTTGAGAGGGAGGGGGAGAGGAGTGGGGGGAGAGGGAGAGGAGTGGAGGGACGGGGAGAGGAGGGGGGGGAGGAGTGGGAGGCTGGGAGGAGGCGGAAATTGTTTTTTTCTCAATAAAACAAAAAGAAAGTTAAAAAAATAAAATGAAAAAGTAAAAAAAAATAAAAATAAAAAAAATTATACTGTTATTTTTTGAAAAAAAAAGCTGAATCTAATGGATGGCAATGAGTCATAGAATCCTATAGCTGAGAATTGCAGCAGCTATTTCCTTAGGTTTTTGTAAGATGCATTTATTGTAACCGATAAACTGAACACCTAGAGCAGGGTTGGTGGATGCAGGACACTCAGGGCTGACTCCTAATAGGTTCGCTTCTTTTACCACCACCTTATTCTCCCCACAGCGCCCACTTTTGGAGTGCATCTCTGACTCAAAGAGAAAATGCAAAGCAGATAAATCTGTGGAGTTGTCAGTCTTTTAAAATGCCAACCACTTCCACGATCTGTTGGGAATGCAAGGGATGAACCTGTGATCAGCCACCTTTCTCTAAGGTCTTGACATGGCCTTGGGCTCTATCCTTCCTTCTGTCATAATCTGTCAGAAATCCTAGGGAGACTTCCCTTCTAAAGGTTCTTCCATAACAGGCAGTTTGAAGATGAGTCAAATAATTAAGACGGCTCGATTTGACATAATCAAGAACCGCTGCTCTGGGAGCTGGGGAAAAGAGTATAGCTGGCCTCTTCTATAGCGAGTCTATTGCATTTCCAATGAATGGACACACGGCAGAGGGAAAATTCAGCACTAAATACAGAGTGCCAAGGCCATATAAGGCATCGTGTTAGTGCTGCGAGAGACGCGGTGGTGAAACGGGATGTTATAATCTAGCCGAGAGAAGAGACAATTATAAAAACCGAAATCAGTGTGTGTGCTGATGGAGTGAGAGACAGGGACACTGGTGCTGGGTTGGAAAGGCTGAGGGAGCCAGGGGAGCTCCGAGTGAGGACCTGGCATATTAAGTGTGTCTAAAGGAATGGGAATTCTAGTGAGATGCCCAGCACAGTGCAGAGCTTGAGAGTTGAAGCTGTGGAGTCGGCAGCGAATTTTATTCTAACCAGATTCTACCTTGGCTGCCTGCTACAGCTGGCTGTTTTTTTTTTTTCCTTTTTTTACTCTTTGGGCTCTTTTGGGGGTCCACCACCCAGCCCCCAAATAAATATGCACATGGAAACTTATTATTACTTATAAATGCCTGGCCTTAACTTGGCTTGTTTCTAGCCAGCTTTTTTCTTTCTTTCATCCAACTTCCTCCTCCTTCCCTTTCTCCCACCCTACTATCTCCCTCCCACCCCACCCCATCCACTCCTCAGAGGGGATAAGGCCTCCCTTGGGGGAGTCAATAAAGTCTGTCATAGCAAGTTGAGGCAGGACCTGTATCAAGGCTGAGCAAGGTATCCCACCATAAGGAACGGGCTCCAAAAGGTCAGTTCATGCATCCTACATAAGTCCTGGTCCCACTGCCAGTATCCCCATAGATAAAGCCACATAACTGTCACCCACATTCAGAGGGTCTAGTTTGGTCCCTTGTGGGTTACACAGCTGTCAGTCCTGAGTCCATGAACTCCCACTAGCGGGTCAGCTGTCTCTGTGGTTTACCCAATCATGATCTTGATCCCCCTGGCTCCTATGATCCCTTCTCCCTCTCTTCAGCTAAACTCTAGGAGCTCAGCCCAGCACTTGGCTGTGGATCACTGCATCTGCTTCCGGATGTAGGCTCTATGATGACAATTAGGGTAGCCACTAATTTGATTATATGGGAATTCCAGTTCAGGTACCCTCTTCACTACTTCTAGGAGTCTTATCTGGGGTCTTCCTTGGGGGTTCCTGGGGATTTCCCTAGCTCCAGGTTTCTCCCTAAGCCCCGAATGGCTCCCTATATCAAGATGTCTCTTTCATTGCTCTCCCTCTCCATCCTTCCCGCAACTCAGCCACCTGGATCCCTCATGTTCCTATCCCCCATCCTGTCCCTTCTACCCCTCCCAGTAGAGATTTTAGCTATTTCCCCTTAATGGGACCCTCCATGTGTGTCCCTCTTAGGGTTCTTGTTTTTATCCGGCTTCTCTGGGGTTGTGGACTGTAGCCTGGTTATCCTTTGCTTTACATCTAATATCCACTTATGAGTGAGTATATACCATGTTTGTCTTTCTGGGTCTGGGTTACCTCATTCATGATGTTTTTTTCCTAGTTACACCCATTTGCCTGCAAATTTCAATCTTTCTTTCTTTCTTTCTCCCTCCCTCCCTCCCTCCCTCCCTCCCTCCCTCCCTTCCTTCCTTCCTTTCACCACTGAGTAATGTTCCATTGTATAAGCGTACCACATTTTCTTTATCTGTTCTTCAGGCAACCAAGTTGTTTCCAGGTTCTTAGCCAGGTTTTCTTAATTTAAACTATCCCATCTTCCTTTTGCCTCTGGGCTTTTACCTTTCTCTATTTCCTTATACCTTTCTTTACTTCTTACTCCATGGCTTGCTGTGCTGCTGGGTGACTGGCCCTTTAGAGTCTTTCTCCTTGTCCTGCTCCTTGATCTTTTCTTCCTAAATATCTCCTTTTTATTCTCTCTGCCTGCCAACCCCACCCATCCTTTCTCCTGCTAATCTATTGGCTGTTCAGCTCTTTACTAGACCAATCAGATGTTTCAGACAGGAAAAGTAAGACAGCTTCCCAGAGTTAAACAAATGCAACATGAAAGAATGCAACACATTCTTTGCATCATTAAAACAAATGTCCCACAGCATAGACAAATGTAACACATCTTAAGATAATATTCCATAATAGCCTGCCCATCAAGTCTCAGTTTTTTCACTTGTATGATGGAGGGATCTGTGAGAACAGGGGTTTATAAAGGTTACATGGAGTCAGATATCAGGGATTTGCACAGTCTTTGGGTGCAGTAAGTGCTCTCGGCCTTTGTTGTCTCTATAATGTTTTTGTTCTAACCACATATAAATTTATTTATTTATTTATTTATTTATTTATTTATTTATTTTTTAGTTTTTCGAGACAGGGTTTCTCTGTAGCTTTGGAGCCTGTCCTGGCACTAGCTCTTGTAGACCAGGCTGGCCTGGAACTCACAGAGATCCGCCTGCCTCTGCCTCGCGAGTGCTGGGATTAAAGGCATCCGCCACCACCGCCCGGCCCACATATAAATTTATTTTTATTTTATGTGTGTGTGTGTGTATAAGTGCATGCTTGGTGCCTGTGGAGTCTAGAGTGTACAGGCTATGCTAGAATGGGAGTTGCTTGTAGCCCCCTTCCTGTAAACTGCCCTGTGGGTGCTGGGCACTGAGGAACTCCAGTCCTCTGAAAGAGTAACAAGTGCTCTAAACCCCTGCACCATCTTTCCAGCTCCAAACTGGCACATGAAAAAATTTGGGCAATGACACTGTTCTAGAAACATTGTCATGAGGTGACAAGGACCTCAGTATGGTTCTGTGTGCGATGCTGTCAAAATTCCAGAGGGACTTCTGGAGGTGTGGGCCCTTCATCTGAAACTCTTCTACTGACCCAGGTGCTAATGGCTCCAGCTGGTGTAGGTGCAGCCTTACTCCCAGGCATGTGGCAGAGCAGAAGGTGGGACCGAACCCACAACATTCTGTGGTGTAATAAGGATTGGAATAATGCTTTGTAAAAGAGATTAAAAAAAAGTCACAAGGGAGCAGAAGCAGCAGCGATCAGTTTCTCTTAGAGATTCTAAAAAGAGGTGATACTACACTGCGTGTTTAAAAATAGTTATTAAAAATGAAGCAAACCTGCTTCTGATTCTGGAAATGCCCCCACTTTACTGGCTATGACATCTGGGTGAATTACCTAACCTCCATAAGCCTTAGCTTTCTTATCTATTAAACAGGGATAATGTAGCACCTATTGCTTAGAGCTATAGTGGGGTTTATGGAAGATAATCCATGTAAAGGGGCTTATCCAGCACAATTCAAGACAGCTGGTTCAATAAATCACTACTATTTGTCATTATTTAAAGACTTATTTTATTGCATTATTGTTATTTTTTTGGGGGGGGCAAGGTCTCACTATGCAGCCGAGGCTGGCCTTGAGTTTGTGATCTGTTTGTCCCAACCTTTCGAGTGGTGGGATGACAGGCATGTGTCACCATGCCTGGCTCACGACTATTTTCTAGATACTCTATTTGATCTACCTTATCCTCATAACATTGACAAAGCACACACACAGATACCATTTGACTTTGCTGAGGAAATTGAGGACCGAAGACATGGATTCCTCAGATCACAAACTCTGACCACACCCACAAGGTGTGGGTTAGAGTCAGGACCTCAACCGTGACTCTGTGTTTTCAGGGACTCTTTCACTTCAATGCAGTTTCAGAGGAACCTTGACCAGCATAGCAGTGACCAAGCCACTCTGTTTAAGGCCGAAGGATTCTGCCCTTTCTCCCTCTCAGGTCTCCATGGAACACAACTTAATGAAAAGTACACAGGCTTAAAGACAAGATCCGGGGTTTGGAGTCACAGGGAACAGCGTGAGGAAGGGCTTGGCATACCATCATGGCGTTTTTGTGAGCTTCGGATTGATTAGTCTCTCATTTCATCCTTGGCTGAGGCAGAGTGGTGGTGTGTGAGTGTGGAGGCCTGGGTCTGACGGAGACAGACCGCTCCCGAGGCTTGCTAACTGTGGCATTTTTCTCTGATGTCTCCCTGGCTCATTTCCCTCATCCACCACATGCAGCTAATCACATCATTTACCTACGGTTTGCTGTGAGATGTAAATCTGGTAACAAGCTTGGCGCGTCATAAATGCGCAATAATCATTCACTGTAAATAATTCATCTTTCTGGATCTTGCCTTGCTCTTTTCTTCTATGAAATAAGAATAATAAAACGCTGAGAGCTTTTTTTTTGTCAGACTTAAATAGTATAAAACACAGAAAGTGCCTGCTCATTGTGTTAACTAGATAGAAGCCACAATAACAATGATGAGGACAATGGTGATGGCGATGATGATGTAGGGTGGGTGTGATTTCACTTTCTCCACCAGAACCATGCCTTTCTTCACAAAAACCAGCCCTCTGTTGTGTTTCCAATTTCTTCTTCCTCCCTGCTGCCCCTTCTACAACATGAACAACCTTTCCTGTTTCTGTCGTGAGTCCCTGGACCCCCTCCTCAGGGAAGGCTCATGTCCTCCAATTAGACCAGTACCAATTGACCCGGGCCCTTTAGCAATGCTGGCGCCTTCCACATTAATTTGACATCTGCACTTCACCTTGAAAATATGCTAATTGCGGCAGGGAGCTGAAGGCTGCCCCAAACACGGGTTTGCGAGTCGACAGTACGCTAGGAATAATTGCAAATTTAATTTCCTTCGAGAAGATGTACAAAAACCCTGACCACTCCCATCAGTCCAGAAGAAATTAGAATCTCTGAAATCAAGTGAAATGAACCAAGTGAGAGGAGAAAAGATTTCACTTCTAAGGAAAAAAATGCTCTCAGCTTTATTATGCAAAATATCCCTGAAAAAGTTTGGTTCAGAGGCAATGATTTCTGTTCATTCATTTATGCGAGGTAATTAATTTTTCAGAATTAATACTGTGAAAAATAGCTGGTCCAATTCTGTGTTCAGAGATGAGAGTCATTTAAA
This sequence comes from Microtus oregoni, assembly GCF_018167655.1. NCBI lineage: Eukaryota > Metazoa > Chordata > Mammalia > Rodentia > Cricetidae > Microtus > Microtus oregoni. The sequence goes on along the minus strand of NW_024543063.1, from coordinate 55,665,902 downwards.
AATAGAAGTAAATATAAAGGAGAATGGTAGGCGAAAAAGCCACAGTGTTTTATTGTCATCAAAGGGGCCCTAAGCTGAGCCTGCACTGCCATTGCATAAGAGAACATATAACTTTAAATTTGAAAAACAACTTTATTGAGGTATGTTTTATGTATCATAACAGTCTCCTATTTCAAGAGTACAACTCAATGATTTTTAGTAACTTTACTGGTTAGGACAACCATTGCCTTAAATCAGTTTTATAGTCTTTTCATTCTTCTAGAAAATTCCCTCCTGTTCACTTGCAATTAATCCCCATTCTCACCCCAGACACTGGCAGCCACTTTCTCTGTAGATTTTTCCTTGTCTGGACATTCTGTTTATCTGGTGCATGGCCTCTTGTGTATGGCTTCCATAACTTAGGGTCACGTTTCTCAAGTTTACTCCTTGTGTTCATGTTTTAGATAGTTTCTTGCGATTGCTGCATGGCATTTTATCATATTGACAGACAGCATTTTCGTCTTTCTGTGCTCGTATATCCCTACAGATGATGGCATTTAGGTTACTCTTGTTTCTCCTCGTTCTAACAAAACCTTGTTTTTACAAGACCATTGCCCAGTCACATCCTCTGTGGGTTCCCTCCTGAGCCCCAAACACACAGGAAATTGTAGAATGGAGTGGAAAACAATGCTGTTGACAGTATTCTGAAACGCCTAGTTTAAAAACCTTTCTCATTAATAGATTGCACTATTGTGACATTGTCATACATAAGCATGACATCGATCATAATCAGTCCGCCTCATTGGCACTCCTCTTCGCTGATAGTTCCGTTAGAAGTTTCTGTGTTCCTCGGATGCCTTTGATCCACTCTAACACTCTGCTTCTGAAAACACACAGATTTTCTGCCTCGTTCAAGTTCATAACTAACAGAGAACATATTATCTTACCAGGAAGTAGGGAAGGGAGCCTGGTAAACATTCTACAGTGTGTATTAGAGAATTAAACCCCCAGCTCGGCTCCCCCGTGCATTCTCTTTAAAAACCTCAGCGTTTCCTTCTCAGCTCGATTGAGACAATATATCAAAAGGGAGAGGATGGAGCACGCCTGGACAATGGGACTCATTCCATCCGATCTTATCTACGCTTTGAGTGTAAGTGTGACATTATCATGATGTGTACAAAAGCTGAGACGGCTGCACCTCTCTCTCCACTCCGTTGAAACATTGTCCATGTTGTACAGATTGGGTAAGAGTTGTATTTAGAACCCCAAATGGTCCCTGCAGCTCTCAGGCAACAAAATGAGGGAGGGGGGATTGAGAGTAGGGAAGAGAAAGGGAGAAACGGAGGCAGGGGAGTAGTTGTGGGGGAGAGTTTGAAACGTAGAAGAACTAGAAATTTCTCATCTCCAGATAGTTTCGGTTACCTAGCATGCCTCTGATGGATTCCCTTTTCTCCTGAACAGCCAGCCTTTGCCGAGCCAGCTTGCTGAGTGCAGAACCCATAACGGGTAGCTGGAGACACAAAGCTGAAATTTATTCTCATCTGTTTGATCATTAACAATATTTACTGAGTAACAGTTTTGTTCGAGCAGCCGAGGTATTAGGAGTTTACAAGCAGGGCCTGCCGGGTGGGACTACCAGTCAGTGGGGAGAGAGACAGAGACAGGAATGTAAAGAGGCATGCACAACACCTAGAGGGAGTGAGAAATGGGGCAGGCTGAAGGGACCTCTGCGGATCAGGAGGGGAAGGAGCAGCTGCTGTAGACATCCCAGATGACAGTCAAGCTGAGTCATAAAGGAGAGGAAGGAAGAGGGAGGTGGTGGAGAGGAGACAAGAGCAAGGGCTCAGGGTGGGAGGGACAGCTGAGGTCCTGTCCTCACAGAGGTCAAGGGTTACTGGGAAAGACAGACATGGCGTGAAACACAAACGATCTCATTTTGGAAATAAAGTTCAATAAAGAGACACAGGCACTCTGCTGGTAAAGAGAGAGAGAGAGCTCAGGACGACGGCTTGCAAGTAGCAGAAAACCCCAGGCTTGCTGACTGGGTTGATAAGTAAGCTTTAGAATGGGCAGGTGGACAGATGACGGATGGGCTGACAGGGTCCAGGAATGAATGAATGGGAAGGCGGGCTTAACGATAGGCACAAGCGCTCGGCTATCACACACATTTTACCACCCAAGGGCTGTGTAGGAGGAGGCCAGGGGAGGTGGCTGAGAACATTTTGTAGCTGTGTATTTTTTTTTTTGGTCCCCCTTTAGGGGCTGACTCTGAATGGTCTTTTGAATTCTAATTTGAAGAACCTTTCCCTACCCAATTTAGGCATAAAATGAGAGCATCTTCCATTTCTATGACAGCTGCCTGGCGAGCAGAGGAAAATTAATGAGCCGGCACGAATGGCCTGTAGGTCAGATTTTCCACACAAATAACACATGAAGTACTTGTATCTTATAAGATGGGATTCTTGAGATGCGGGGGAGGCAAGATATGTGACCTAAAGTCACCGAATGAAAACTGTCTTTAGCTGCCATGTCACTTAGACCCAAACACGCAACACACAAAAATATCTGTTGCCTTTTTTTTTCTTATTTCGAGCAAAAGATTCTCTTTGAAGATTAAGGAGAGACTGGAATTTACCTGGACCGTATCCAGTTGGCAGTACCCTCGTCTGTTATGGCATGTGGATGTCCCGGTGGTTGTATCCATTCTGTGACAGGATCACAGGTCAAAGCCAAGTAGATATTAGTACTGAAAAATAATAGTCACCCCGTGTGCAACTGGCCAATTTCTAACCTGATGGAGTCTCTAGACATCTGGAGAATAAGCAAGGTGGTCCTGAAAGCCTGAACTTTTCCATTTCCTCCCAGAATTATTTACTTTTGTACCACGAGGAAATGAATACTTTCCATCAATGTAGGAGCCCCAGCGAGCAAACACAATTTCCCAGAGCTCAGGCAGCAACTCCAGCAAAGGCCCTTGAGCTGCCTGGTCATGATCAGTAAAGTCCTTTTTTGTCTGCTAGCGTTAATAAAAATGACACATGGAGCCTCTGCTCAAGTGGCAAAGTGGGACATTCCTGGTTCTAACCTTTGTTTAAATCATTCTCCTAGTAGATTTTTTTCCTTTCGTTTCAAAGTGGAATTAACATACTCAGAGGTCACAGGGAGACAGTTACCGTAACAGGCCACCAGCCCCAAACGGTTTTCATAAGTTCTCTGTGGGAAGAGCAATTGCCTTCAGCTGGGCAGAGGCTTCGCAACGGCAAAGAAGGTACCAAAGTGTCTGGTACCAAAGTGTGGAGTGGAGCCATGCGGGAGAAATTAAGCTCATGTCTTTGGGTGGCCATTGCCTTCTAAAGTCTAGTTTCATTTTTCTTCCCTGGTATCACGGCCAAACACAGGAAACTGTCTTTTCTAATGTCTTCGTGGGTCCTACTTTCTGTGCCTGGGGTTACTTTTTTCTTTTTTTCTTTTCGGCAGATTATTATTTTTTTATTACTTTATAAATAATACTAATCAAAGTTTCCACTTCCTCCCCTTCTCCCACTTCCCTCCTTCTCCCCTCTCCCCCTCCAGTCCTAAGAGAGGGCAGGGTACCCTGCCCTGTGGGAAGTCCAAGGCTCTCCCCCCTCCATCCAGGCTTAGGAAGGTTTACATCCAAATAGAATAGGATCCCAAAAAGCCAGTACATGCAGTAGAGACAAATCCCAGTGCCATTATCATTGGCTTTTCAGTCTGCCCCAATTGTCAGCCACATTCAGAGGATCCAGTTTGATCCCATGCTCATTCAGTCCCAGTCCAGCTGGATTTGGTGAGCTCCCATTAGTTCAGGCACACTGTCTCAGTGGGTGGACCAACCCCTTGTGGTTCTGACTTCCTTGCTCATCTTCTCCCTCCTTCCGTTCTTCAACTGGACCTTGGGTCACTTTTTTTTTTTAACAGCTTGCATTTATCGTGATTGCATCACGTGTGGCAAACATCTGGAAATTGAAGATATTGTTTTGGTTTGCCATCTTGGGCTCTGTGATACACAACAGTGGAATACTGTTTTAACGTTTTTTTCCCTTTTGTACTTATTTATAATTCAGTCAACAAGTTAAGGACTTTTCCCTATACCAGGAATTCTCTGGAATCTAAAATATCTCCTATTTTCATTCTTTCTTGATCAATAATAATTTTGCTATGTATCTGCATATCTTCAGCTAGCTTCCTGTGAAAACTTCCATTATGTAGGAATTCTATACCCCTTGCTCAGATTCTTTCAGTTAGGGTTTATTTAACCCTTTCTCAACCTTTAAGTGTAGGGAAATGAATATTCCTAAAATCCTACTTCATTTCCTTCCTTAAACAAAATTAAGAGCCAGTAAAATAGGCCAGTGTGTCTGCTGCCAAACCTGGCAACCCACATTCAATCCCTGGGACCCACATGCTGGAAGGGGAGGATTGACAACTGCAATTTGTCCTTTGACATCCACTCATGTGAATAAATAATTTAAAAATGCAAGAGAAACCCAAAAGAAAAGCAAAATTAAAATTGAACAAGTAAAACTTTGAATTTACATGTCTTGTAAAGGGAAAACTCAAGTCTCGTGGGTTGACAGTATGATATTGGATTCAACAGTCCAAAGTTAAAGGAGAGAATATCTCTCTCTCTCTCTCTCTCTCTCTCTCTCTCTCTCTTCCTCTCTCTCCTCCCTGGCTACTGTGATATGAGCTGGATTGCTCTGCTATATCTGGCCTGGCATGATGGACTGAAACCACTGAAACAAAAAAAAAAAATTCATCTTACGTCTTTTAAATGTTTCAGTTATTAGGTCAGAGCAACAGGAGATGTTAATGCAGAAATTGGTACCAGAGAAGTGGGGGCGTTGCTGTGACTTCCCGATATGTGGTTCAGAAGCCTTTGGGACAGAGTTTTAGAAGGAATTTGGTAGCATTTGAAGACACAAGATAGAGAAGCTCAGAAGACGCTATAAGCAGAGCACAATGTGTGATTCATGTATATAGAACAGATCAAAGGGGCTTTGGTATGAGGAACTCATTGTACCCCAAACACAATCTTTTTGCACAATCAATAAATATGCTTCTGAACAGAGGTTTGGGGTTCAGTTTACAGAAAATGTTCCTCCTTGCTGCCAGAGGGCCTTAAATTACATTCTGGGATGTCTCTCCTTCTTTGAACGACCCTTACAACACAGAACACCAACAGAAGTGGAGCCATCCCGAGAGGAGAGGTGATATGAATGACAAATGACAAAGACATAGGGATGGGACTATCCTACTTACTGAAGTTCACGTCACAACACTATGTGCCCTGGAGACTGGTTGTCGAGCTCTAGGGTTTCCCTGTCACTGCTGATTTCAGTCTGGCATTGGATTAATATTTCACCGATATCCAATTCATCTCTCTTGAAATGGGATTGTGTACTCAATGCCACTGTGTATTGAAAGTATGTAACTTGTTTTTTGACTGTATAGAGGGACTCATCGCTACGGGTTTGGTCTTGAGTTTCAGAGGAGACCGTGAACTTGGATTCTTGAACAGTGTTGGAATTAAGACTATAGAGACCATTACAAATGGACGGAATGTGTTTTGCTTTATGAGACAGACAGGATCCTTTTCAGTGTAGAGTGGAGTGGAATGTTATGGTTTACAGAGGGGGTTCTCAACGTGTGGGTCTTGACCACTTGGTATTGAATGTCCCTTTCATAGGAGTCACCTAAGGCCATCTGCAATCAGATATTTACTTTATGATTCATAGCAGTAGCAAAATTACAGTTATGAAGTAGCAACAAAAATAATTTCATGATTGGAGGTCACCACAACAAGAGGAGTTGTGTTCAAGAGCTGCAGCATTAGAAAGCTTAAGAACCACTGGTTGACAGAGATGTATTTGGGCGTCATGCCGACTAGTGATGGTTAATCTTGATTGACAGCTCCATTAGACTGAGGTGGGCCCAGCAGATGAGTAAAACACTTATCTGGCTGTGTCTGTGGTACATTTCCAGAGATGACCGTCTTAGTTAGGGTGTCTATTGCTGTGAAGAGACACCATGACCACAACAACTATTACAAAGGAAAAACATTTAATCGGGGAGGCTTACATTTTCAGAGGTGTAGTCCATTTTCATCATGGCGCGACATGGTGGCGTGCAGGCAGACATGATGCTGGAGAATTCTCCATTTTGATCCAAAGGCAACAGGAACTGAACAAAGACACTTCGAGACCTCGAGGCCTGCCTCCACAGTGACACACTTCCTTCAACGAGGCCATACCCACTCCAACAAAGCCACACCTCCTAAAAGTGCCATTTTCTTCTAAACCATCGCAGTAAGCAAGGAAAGAGGATCTTCTCTGAGTGTGGGTGGCATTGCGTGTGACATAGCTGGTCTAGTATCCATGTTGGCTATGGCACTGGAGGCTGAGAATGAATAGGGATGGGAGGTATGACTAGGCAGGTGCAGATGGCATGTCTTACAGTTCCCAGTGTATGCATGCCTAGTGTGTGCATGTGTGTGTGTGTGTGTGTGTGTGTGTGTAATAGAATCCCTCTAGTATGTGTTATACATGAACTTTTGCCCATATGATAAACATGTGGAGCTGTGAGTCTGGCTACACATGTGCTATCTTCACCCTCCCATTTGCCTATTAGGTTTGCATACCTCAGCTGCAGAGCATAAGTATTCTATAGCTCAGAATGGTCCTTAGAAACAAAAGCACTTGGATACTGGGTTCAGCTATATGGACTTATATTGCATTTCTTGCCAGGGTGTCTTGATCTCCCGCAGCCATCTGGAGGCATGCTGAGGTGCACTCTTGGAGATCAACATGCTTCTAAGATCTTATTGCTCCACGTTAATCACACCCTCACCTCTGCTTTCGGCCTTTATTTTTTGCTCGCTAATAACAGAATCACCAGATACCCATTTTAGCCTTTTATTGACTCACAAGCCCCAACTTTCATAATTTTCGAGGAGAATTAGAGACTTGGCAGTAATTAGGGATCCTTTTAAAATGCTGAAGCCAGCTTAAATGTGTTTTTTCATGAATAATGTGTCATGTTAATTTGAGGGTCTGTTCTGCCCACAACTTTGTACTTGGCCCACAGTGAAATGCTTCATGCCTCCGCAGGGAGGAGACGCACATGAAAGGTTCTCATTAATCTCTTTAAGGAGCTGCTGGCCACAGTGTCACCATACGGCACAGAGATCAGCTCAGGGTAGTCCACTTTTGTGAGTCTTCCTTGCCCATGTTGGAGGTTGAGATGGAATCTCTTCTTTGAGGTCTTGGTTCTTTACCCTAAGAACCAGACATGTGGCAAGTCAACCCAAACTTACAATGCAGGCCCTTCCATCAGACCCTGTGGTACCTGAGGGCCAGGCCCAAGAGCTCTTGTCTCTGGTTGCTCAGCCCTGTGCATTCTTTGCCTGAGAAAGGAAATACTGAACTTAGGGAAGGAGGAGGGAAAGAAAGGAAGGCTTAGAGACCATAGACACATCACTCCATGTTACTAATTCACATGATAGCTGTTTCCATCCAGTTACCAACTCCATCTATAGATTTTATCAACACACCCAGGTTATAGTGAGCAAACAGGTATTGCAGGGTTATAGCTTAGCCCAACTTCACTTAATTTAATAATAGGGCAGAATGTAGTGGGCCCAGGAAATCAACTGTAGATGTGAGCTATAATCATTTTCCACTTGTGTCTACAGGCTTTGCTTTCTTCTGCTTCTATGGGGGATATATTGCTGTGCAACACAAGGAGGAGGGACCCCAATTCAGGTCACTATTCAGAACATAGTTTTCTTTTTTTTCCATTCTATATTAGTAAAGATATCTTTTTGTCAGAAATGTATATATCACACTCCAGCTTCATTAAACTGAAAGGGAATTCATAGGATCATAAATAAAGTATTCCACATGTAAAGTAAGGTTCTGTAATGACAGGGACTTCATGATGCCACCAGAAGTTTCTGTTCCACCTTCAAGTTCTGCTTTCTTCTTAGACAGTTTATTTTTAGGTGGGCTTTGGATGCAGTGAAGCAAAGATGGTTTCACACAGTTCTGGAGCCAGATTTCTGGAGTGTGGCAATCCCTGTGGCTAGGAGGAGGCTTTCTTTCCCCGATGGTTCTTATGAACGTCTGTGGTAAGGTTCTTAGGGGTTTGGCTTGGTGCCTGAGCACATTGAACTTACCATTGCGTGGGTTTGATGGTGTGCTCAGCTTTGCAGGGTTGGCCCTGTTTGCCTTCTACTGGAATGGCAGGTGAAGGAGTATCCCTCAAATTATAGTGGTTTGAGAACGAGTAAAGAGTGGTTCCCAGGGCTGGAGAGGCGGCTCAGCGGTTAAGAGCATTGCCTGTTCTTCCAAAGGTCCTGAGTTCAATTCCCAGCAACCACATGGTGGCTCACAACCATCTGTAATGAGGTCTGGTGCCCTCTTCTGGCCTGCAAGCATACATACAGACAGAATATTGTATACATAATAAATAAATAAATATTAAAAAAAAGAGTGGTTCCCAAAGACACAGGGTATGAGCAGCAAGTGTCTGACCTCACCCAGGCTTTTCCCTGTCTTGTCTCTTTGCCTTAATCTGCCTTAGTGAGGATGGTTCTGCAGCTATTTTATTTTATTTTATTTTTTTTTTTTTTTTAAATTTATTTATTTATTAAGGATTTCTGCCTCGTCCCCACAACCGCTTCCCATTTCCCTCCCCCTCCCCCGATCAATTCCCCCTCCCTCATCTGCTCGAAGAGCAATCAGGGTTCCCTGACCTGTGGGAAGCCCAAGGACTGCCCACCTCTATCCAGGTCTCGTAAGGTGAGCATCCAAACTGCCTAGGCTCCCACAAAGCCAGTACGTGCAGTAGGATCAAAAACCCACTGCAATTGTTCTTGAATTCTCAGCTATTTTAAATAAGGAGAGCTACACCACGTTTAATGGTTGAGGGACTAGGAAACCCAGAGGAAAAAACACGCTCATCAGACACAGAATTCTCATGTAACCCCAGCTAGTGTCTCCCTCTGGGCCAGAGACAGATGCATTTAATGACATCTTTATGCTATTAAAAATGTCCTATTTGAATTTATAATGAGAAATAGAGCTATAACACTGAACGCATTCAGAGGGGAAAACAATCTTTGGGGGGCTCTATTTGTGATACAAGAAGGGATAGCTTAGCAGGGATCTTAAAAAAAAAAAAACAATAACAACCAAACAGAAATAGCTTAGGTTTGTTAAAACAGAAATATAAGAACGAGGAGGCATTTAAAAACATTCAATATTTACAATCAATTATTAATACAAGAAAACTAAAAATAGAAACAGTAGGTTAGAAGCATCATCTCTGCTCTCTGATAGTCTACACATGCCCCCATCTTCGTCTATGTCTTCACTCTTGAACTCATAGAACCCATTAATAGGCTCAGCTAGATAATCTCCTCCTTTGGCACCCACTTTCCCCCCTTTACCTGTCAAATTCCTGTTTCAACTTCAAGAATAAATAGAATTAGTTTGATCATCGGTCCCCAGAGTTGGCTAGTGAGTTTGGAAGCTTTGAATCCTCAGATGCTAGAGATTCTTAGTCAGCCGGCATTCAGAAGCCTGCATTTCACAAACATTTCAGCTGAGTTTGATGATTCACAGAATGTAGAAATCCATGAATGAGGGAGCTCGTTTGTTTCCCAGCGGCAGCTGCACCAACAAATAGCCTTGCAATCAAGTAACTTCACAGTCCAAGGACTTATTTCTTACTTCTCTCCAGCGTAGGTTAGAAGAAGCAGGAGAGAGGAACGTCTGCTCCAGGCAGTTTATCAGGGACCTCAGCTTTCATCAGTGCTTCTGTGTTCTACTAAATCTCCACAGAACCTAGAATACGAGTGTGGATTGAGCTGGGCAGGCAGGAGCTAGCTCATCATGGCTTGTGAGAGCACAGTGCTAAATTTTTAGGAATTTTGTGAGTTGGTTTTGAAATGAAAAGTAGATTATAAAACAGACTATATGAATTTGTAATTAAATAAAATAAAAACAAAACATCATTTTTTATGTTATTTCATTTTACTGCTATCTTTACTTTTGAAGGTCTTTATTTTTAAACTCGTTAGAAATACTGCCTAGTGCATCTCAAGCCCACATTCAGTGACCTTATGTTGGTAAGTCAAGGACAGAGGACAAACAAACATATTTAGATTACAGGAATGGGCAAGTGCATCCTACAAGGAATCCTTTTGCTCGTGTCTTCCCCATAGAACCAGTTTTGGTTTGAGTGTCCAGACGCAGAAGTGGCAGATACATCTTTGATTGGCCAAGATTCAGTAATTATGACACCACCTAGAGGCACCTGCTTAGCAGTATGGTAAGAACCAGAGCATTTGCAAGTGCCCTGTCAGAAAAGAGAGCTCAGTCATTCAAATGATTTCTCTCAAGGATAACACTGTAATTAAATCCTGTGTGTATGTGTGCGTGTGCACATATGTGTGTGTGTGTCTCCATTTGTGAAATTCCCAAGACTCTTGTACAATACTACAGTCAGGGAACATTATGAAAACAGGACCATAACTTACTGTGTTCATGGGTATTTCTATTTAATCGTTTACATTACTCCTGAAAATTTTCCCTTTTCTCAAGACCTGTAATTTTATATTGATCTTGCATTAGTGAGTCAGGGTATAGTATGTCAATGAGAACACCTGCTTGGAGGATAAACATATTTAAATATCAACCTTTTACTCTGATTGGTTTTGAAAGTTGAACTGATTAGGTACAGATATTTTAAATCATAATTTCTAAAGAAGAAGCCATCAAAATCAGTTATATAATTAATTCTCAAATATCTCATTCGTCAGGATGATCAGAGTTATCAAATCGTAGCAACATGTGGAAACTGACCTGGGTCTCCGATGGCCTCATACATATGTATCTAAGTATTTAACATAGATTGGGCTACTTCCATAGCGCTAATGCTCTCTGTGTTGTATTTGTATATTATTTCTATCTGAAACTTTTGGATGGTCTTATATTCTTGTTTGGCTAGTATTACAGAATGGAATGTTCAGAAATCTTTCCCAGGTTCCTGTGGAAGCAGTGAAAATATTGAATACTATTACATGGAAATACAGACCTGTAGCATCTGTCTTGCATGTAAGGCTTAAACGAGACTGTGTTCCAAGTCTAGACCAAGACATCATTGTACAGCACAGGGGACGCCTATGATGAGGCTCCACCCCAGTCGGAATGGCTGTCACCAAGAAAACAAAACCAATGATGGTAAGGATGCAGGGGAGAAAAAGGACCCCTGTACACCATTGGTGGGGATGTAAATTAGCCCACCATTGTATGGCTGTTATCAGAATAACAACATAAAACTACCATTGATCCACCTCTACTATTTCTGTGATATACCAAAGGAATCTAAGTCAGGGCATCACAGAGCTGCTTATAATCCATATTTGGGGGCTGGAGAGATGGCTCAGAGGTTAAGAGCATTGCCTGCTCTTCCAAAGGTCCTGAGTTCAATTCCCAGCAACCACATGGTGGCTCACAACCATCTGTAATGAGGTCTGGTGCCCTCTTCTGGCCTGCAAGCATACACACAGACAGAATATTGTATACATAATAAATAAATAAATATTTTAAAAAATCCATATTTGGTACAGCACTATTCAGGATAACCAGGCTGCCCAGTTCCATGAACAGAGGAATGGGTAAGAAAAGGGCAGTAAATATGTACAAAGTAAACAGTCATAAAGCAAAATTTCATTTTCAGGACTGGATGGATTGGATATCATTATGTTAAGTGGAATCAACCCGACTCAGAAAGACAAATGGGCCAAATTTTCACTCGAAAATAGGAACTGATAATGAAGACATGGAAGAAGAGAGTGGTAGGGCTGTTTGTGAATAAGATCAAAGTACCTCTTGGGTTTAGATGAAAATGTCATAATGAAATCCACCCTTTACAGATTTCATAGGCATTAAATAAATGACACACAAAAGTTTTGATGACTGAACCTTGAATTAGCTAAGTTCCCAGTACAGCCACATTGAGAGATGAGGGTGAGTCACAGGCATGTGAGCTATGGTCTAATGCAATAGTCATCTGGCCTATTAATAAACACAGAACACCAATTTGTTTCTTGGACACTGACAAAATGCTTTAATAGCTTTCCTTCTTGCAAAGGATCCGGGAGAGAAGCTGTTGCACTCATCACCCTTGTTTCAAAGCCCAGGTCTTACCAAACACAGCACTTGAAAATGGAAGCAGATGAGGAGGGGTACTAATTAATTACCTTCCATATTAATTATTTCAATAGCAAGGAAACTTCTTTTGTAAAAATTGGGAGCTTATATTTTATCGCTGGTGGCAGCCCTGGTGTGGAGGTTTGCAGATCTCCTGATGTAACTGGCCAAGGGCACCTGCTGCTCACTCAGGCCCAAAGCAGCTGTGTGTCCAATTGATGTTCCCCATCAGCTTCTCCCAGGCAGTGAAAGTGGCAAGGATACTGAGATAAAACCATTCCAGGGAGAAGAGGCTTCTCCAAGGTGACTTTGCCATGTGGACTCATTTTTAGCTTTTCTCAGTCTCCCTAAGATTTCATGCAGTCTAGGTAGCCTGAAGCCAGCATCCCTCCTGCTCATCTTTTGGGACCAGACTGCTCAGTGCTCTGATCATTTCCGTAGGATCTCGGGGTTCCTTCATCATCTTCTTTCATGTAGATATTCCTCCGAATAACATCCTTGAATGTCTAGTCTTAGATTAACCTATTCTTTTTTTTTTTAAATCTTTTTACTGACTCTGAATTTCACATCATGCACCCCAATCTGACTCATCTCTCCGCTCCTTCATATCTTCCCTCTGCCCTTACAATCTCCTCTACGAAAGAAAACAAAAAAGAACAAAAATCTCATCGTGGAAGCTGTGGTGTGACACACAGTAGACCATTTTGCTCAAACAGCCTTACTTGCAAATGTTCATTGCGATGAATCATTGGTCTGGTTCAAGGCCTCAGCACTGGATCCTCACCGGGACTCCTCTCCTAGGTATCCTATTGTTGCCTTGTATCATGGAGGCCCTGCAGCTTTCCTTCTGCAGGACCAGCCTCTTCACCTGCTCCAGCAGTTCTTAGATGGGGTAGATGTTGGGGTGAGCCAACTCAAAGCCCTGGATCTAGTAGCTGAGTTGGTCAGCCCTCCACTCTCCTGCACCCACACCACCAGGGCCTGCTCTCCTGCTTTGCCCAGGTAAGGAGTGGGGCCAGCTCTTCTGCCTATGGCAGCTGGTGAGAGTGGCAGAGGCGAGGGGGAGCTCTCCTGTTCTCATGGCCTTGGGCCTGGTTCTTCCACATCGCCCCAGAAGCCATGGAGCCAGATCTCCTGCTCCCACAACACCAAGGTCAGCTCTACTAAGCTGCCCAGATAAGCTGAGGGGCCCACTCTTCTGAGTGCTGCAGCTGGCGAGGGGGTGAGGCTAGCTCTGCTTTCACACTCTCCGGGGGCCAGCTTTCCTGGGCTGCCCAGGCAAAGGGCAGGGCTGCCTCTCTAGCATCCATGCCACCACACGACCAACAGGGGGCAGGGTCGCCTCTCCCAGGCTCATGCCCTTGGCTTGCCCATGCTACCACTAACAGGTCCAGCTCTACTGTGTTGCCCAGGTGAGGTGGGACCTACTTTTCTGAGTACTACAGCTGGTGAGGGGTGGGGCCAGACCCAGATCTCCAACTCTCATGCCCTCGGGGCCAGCTCTACCATGCTGCCCAGGAGAGGGGCAAGTCCAGCTCTGTGCAGCCCTCAGACATCAACATGGGCCCAGGTGGCAGCCCGGATTAGGGACATTCACATGGCCTTTGGTGCTAACATGGGCTTTGGATATTGACCCAGATAGATCCCTGTAGCTGCAAGGCTAAGGGGCCAGACATGACCTTTGGTGGCAGCATTTTTGGGACATCATGGGCCTCAGGTGGCAGCACAGGCTACTCTCCCCAGGCTGTTTGTCCCTCACCACCTTCTTGTCTCTAGACCTGCTTCTCTTCATAGCACACAAACCATTCTACTTCTCTTCCTCTCCTATATGACAGACTTGTCCATCATAATGGCACCTGCCCTGCCTGCACCTCATGGTGGCCGAGTCCTCTCTGATGTCTTATGCCCCACCTGTGCCCCCAACCCATTCTTTTATATAAGTTAAATTTATTTTTATTTTTATTTATTAAAGATTTCTGCCTCCTCCCCGCCACCGCCTCCCATTTCCCTCCCCCTCCCCCAGTCAAGTCCCCCTCCCTCATCAGCCCGAAGAGCAATCAGGGTTCCCTGCCCTGTGGGAAGTCCAAGGACCACCCACCTCCATCCAGGTCTAGTAAGGTGAGCATCCAAGGCCAGCTGGCCTGGGTCTGAAGAAGCATGGGATAAAACCGGACTCACGGAACATAGTGGACAATGAGGACTACTGAGAACTCAAGAACAATGGCAATGGGTTTTTGATCCTACTGCACGTACTGGCTTTGGGGGAGCCTAGGAAGTTAAATTTATTTTAAACAGATAGAAGTCACTTGATTATACATAGTTCACTTCCTTTTTTCTTTTCTTTTCTTTTCTTTTCTTTTTTTTTTTTTTTGAGACAGGGTTTCTCTGTGTAACAGCCCTGTCCTGGAACTAGCTCTTGTAGACTGATGTGGGATTCCTCTCTGTATGCTGTGAATATCATTGGTTAATAAAGGAACTGCTTTGGGCCTATAGCAGAGGTATAGGGGAACAGAGCTAGGTGGGGAAAACTAAACTGCATGCTGGGAGAAAGGAGGTGGAGTCAGGGAGATGCTATGGAGCCACTGCCAGAGTTAGACATGCCAAAACTTTGCAGGTAAACCACTGTCACGTGGGGATACACAGATTAATGGAGATGGGTTAAATTAATGAGTAGTAGTTAGCCAATAAGAAGCTAGAACTAATGGGCCAAGCAGTGATTTAAATAATATGGTTTCTGTGCGATTATTTCGTGGATGGGCAGCCAGGATGAAGAAGCGACCCTTCCTCTTACAGTAGACTAGGCTGGCCTCGAACTCACAGAGAGCTGCCTGCCTCTGTCTTCTGAGTGCTGGGATTAAGGACGTGCACCATCACCACCCAGTTTCACCTCATTTTTTAAGTTAAATTTATTTCTCAGGTGATTAGCAACATAGTGATTCTGGGTATTTATGCACCAGCATGCAATGCTTCAATACTTGTGTACACTATATAACGTTTAAACCAGGTTAAATGTTAAAAAATTTCACAACATTTTCCCCAGTCTGTGTGGTGAAAACATGGAAAATCATTTCCCACCTTTTGAAATACATTATTATCATCTGTCATCAGTCTGCTGTGCAGTAATTCGCGGGAACTTTCATTCCTATCCACCTATAATTTATGGTGGTTTTCATGTAGAATACCTTTAACCTGATAATTTAAGAAGGACTTGCAAAAAAGTAATTTTAATAATTTTATTTAAAAAATACATAATTTATGATGCCCTTAAGGAAGATTAATGAAAAATGTCTAATTTTCCTTGTGGTTTTACCCTATTATTTAGTTTTAATTTTCCATGTTTAAGGAAGCTGTTTTACCCTAAACCTGTTAAGTTTAATGAGTTTTCTTCAAGGACTGTACCGCTTAAGCTTTATTGATTGAAAATACATTTTCCCCAGAGGCCATGTTCTTCCAGAAGTCACTTATCTGGTGTACACCGAAGAATGGAATTTTCATCATATCATAGCTGAGAATCAGTAGGTAAAATTCTATCAGGTGTGGTCATTCTATTCGCTAGCAAATCTCCTCTCCTCTCCTCTCCTCTCCTCTCCTCTCCTCTCCTCTCCTCTCCTCTCCTCTCCTCTCCTCTCCTCTTCTCTCTCTCTCTCTCTCTCTCTCTCTCTCTCTCTCTCTCTCCCCTGCATATTTCCTTTTTATTAATTAAATTTTGCATGTGTTTGTGATGTATGCTGACCACTCTCACCCCCACTTCTCTACCACCCCTTCCTAACCCTCTGTCTCACATTCATGTCTATTCATTTTGTTCTGTAACCCACTGAGATCAGCCAGAGCAGTCTACGTTACAATGAGTTTGAAGCTATTCACGGGAGGTTGGTGGATCCAGCCTCAGGGACACAGCTAAGGATAGTGGTTCTGTCTCTCTGAGGTTCTATCAATAGCCAATAGTTCTACAGTAGAGGGCAGGGTCTCATGCGTCCATTCTCCTTCCTTGACTTGATAGGGTTGGTCTCTTGTGGGCCCAGAGCAGGTCTGATTGTTACAGTCTGGCAAAGGTAGTACCTTCAGTGGGTTATCTTGATTTGGGATGATATACAAACCTGAGCAGCAGAGGAAAATCTTATTCTGTTTTTCAAGTGCTGCGATTGCAAGTGTGTATTGCCATACTCAGTTTATCAGGCTCTGAGCATCAAAACCACGGCTTAGTGCATGACAGACAAGCACTCTGCCAACTAAGCTATGTCTATTGGCCTTCCACTGACTTATGTCCTGCACAGACCCATGGGATCATGGGAGTGGGTGCTGCTGTAGTAACTTCCTTTACAGAAGCTGGTTAACAGTGGATGAGTTCTTGGCTGGGTGTGTCCCTTTCTCAGGTGATCTGTAGGCATGCTTCTAATGAAGACTGAAGTTAACATGGCTCTGTTGATTCCGCTGGAGTCTCAGCAATACAGGTCTGTGGTTATTTAATAAGGGAGCAGTTCATTTCTGGCAACATGTCTTGCTGTGAATTTTGTCAGGAGAAAAATTGTTAGCAGTATCATTGTCTTAAGGATGTAAATTTTTAGTGAATGAACATTCATGGGTAAGAATGTAAGTTGGTTTAGTTTTTGTGGACTTGTTGCTGCTGCCTGCTGTGTAGGAGGAGGTGAAAGGGGTGAGAAAACATGGAGGCAATGGCTTAGACTCGGGGAGATTTCAAGACAGAAGCTCTTTATTATAAACAGGTGGGGATTTTGTGGGACTAGGGAAATTAAGCTGCTGCACAAACATTTCTGGTTGGTGCTTTTGAAACTGGCGGTCACTGCTGGTGTGTTGTGATTGGCTAGGAGAGCGTATCATTAGTGACTGTGCTTTTGGCCTGCTGACGGGTTGTCTTGGCCAGTTTTGCTTTTTCATTGTGAGTTTGCATGCATTTGCTTGTGCTTGGGCTATTGCGCTACTGCCCTGCCTCAAGTTGGGAGCTATGGTATCACTCCCATATGCTTATCAATATGCATTGCCTCTTTTTTGTGCATTTTGATCATATATTCACATAGAAAATACTCAAATAAATCTTCTATAACTTTGGATGGTCAATAGTTATCTTAAAGTTTTGAATGTGATCATTCTTGTGTGTGAGCATGTGTGTGGGAGGCATGTGTATCATGATGCACTTGGAGGGTAGAAGGTGGTCGTCCTCACCTTCTGCCTTGCTTGGGACATGGTCTCTTGGTTTCTGTTGAGGGCCTGTATGACAGGCTGTCCTGTGAGCTTCCAGGGATTTTCTTGTGTCTGCCTCCCATCTTCTCATGAGGGCACTGGGATTATGGATGCCTCTGCTATTCAATCTTCCTTTCATGTGGGTTCTGGGGATCCAAACTCAGGTCATCAGGCTTGTGGGGCAAGCGCTTAACCCACCAAGCCTTCTCCCCAGCCCTCATTCTTTTTCTCTTAAGAGTAAAGAAAAACAATGATTTTGTGTGTTTATAAAACGCCAGGCAATGCTTAGTCATTTTCATATAAATGATCTTGCTTGCTCCCTGTAAGAACAAACAATTTCCATTTTTACAAACAGTAGGAGGTTTCCTAGAAATAAACTTCCTTTTAGTGCTCTCTGAGAATGTTAAGAAGACAGAACAAATTGCTGTGGAGAACTACATTCATGTCAATTTGTACTGTGCGGGCGACTCTCTCTATCTCTGTTGTGTCATTTGACCCCTGGAATGTGACAGGACAGGCAGCATAGCCCATAATAGCCCCAGTTGGGGAGACAGGGAAGGGAAATACGGAAGAGACAACCTTCGCTCAGAGTTCCCCGTTACAGGCGAGGAGAGACCAATTCTGACTAATTTACAAAGAAATGATTACTAGTATCAGGATAATGAATATCCTGGGGACCCCACTGAGACTCACCAAGGAAGGGCTTCTTTTAGACACCACAGGGCTCAGTTCTTATGTTAGAAGGTGACTTTCTGTCAGGGCAACATGGACAGACATCACAGCTAAAGGTCTAGTTCATGTTCAATTCTTCCTTATATTTAAGACTTTGACTCTTAAACCCATGTGTACTCAGTTTCAAAACGGAGAACCACGTGCCTTCTTTTCATTCTTGATGAGGACCCCTACTGTCAAGGTACCCATGATTGAGTGTCTGTAAATAATGTGAGTTTGTGAAAAGCAGCTTTACATTTTATGTGGAGTACAAAGAAATAAAAGCTCCCGACATGCCCCTCTGGGGACTTGGACTCTGCTGGACAAGGTGGTACTGGGGCCAGCTTAAGCCACTCTGGTAGTGGCAGCAGGCCTTGAGCGGCTGCCATGTTTTGGCACTATGCTGGGAGAGAAAGTTAACAAAAAGGTGGAGTCACACTGCACAGAAAACAATGCCGAACCCATATCTCATGCTTTGGAGACAGATGCTGGAACTCTTGAGTGGCAGCCTGGGGATGAACAAGTTTGTATCGGAAGCTGTGCTTTATTAAAAAAAAAAAAAAAAGTCTGCAATGGTTTGCTTCTGACACCACGAAATCTTTCTCATTAATAATAGACTTCATTATTTAAACTTACTCCTATAACTTTCAAATATCAAATATTAAGCTGCTAATGAATTATTAGCTAGTCTCTAAATAATAAGAACAAATATTGATTGACAGGGGTTTAAGATAAGAGAAGCATGTAATTTCTCGGCCTAATCTAAATACTTTGAGTTCATGCCAATTGAAACTTATTATGTAGCCAAGGATGACCTTGAACTTTTGATCTTCGCGTTTTCACATCCCGCACGCTTGGATTCTGGACAGGTACCATAGTGATCTACTTCGACCGTATTCCTGATAAACCTTACTTCTTTGCTTCTCTCTTCAGTTTGCAACGGCATATAATGAAATAGAAAGTCACCCTGATGGTTTGCCACATTTTGCACGTCGAATGCTGATATCATGAAGATAAAATTGCATTCAGCATGAAATTCAACCTGAAGTTGCCCCTAGATAAATATGTTGCAAGGCAATGAAGAAAATACTAATACTCTTAAAAAATTGTCTCTTTAAACAGGATATGTACTCACTTATAAGTAGAAATTAGTTGTTAAGGATAATCATGCTACAATCCACAGACCCAGAGTGACTAAGGAACAAGGAGGATGCATGGACCTCCCTGAGAAAGGGAAATAGAATAGATTCTGCAGGTGGACTGGGAGCAGGTGGGGATGGGAACAGTAGGGATCGGGTGGGGGAAGGAGGGATAGACAGAGAGACTACTGGGAGAGACAACTGGAATTGGGGGGCATTTAGAGGATGATATAGAAACCTAGGGAAGTGGAAACTTTCTGGAATCTGTGAGGGTGACCTTAGCAAGGACTCCTAGTAATGGAAATTATGGAGCCTGAACTGGTCATCTTCTGTAGCCAGACAAGGCTGCCAGTGGTGGGGCTGGGACAAAAAACCTAGCCACAAAACCTTTGACCTACAATCTGTCCTACAAGATGTGCTGGGGCAATGGTGGCTCAGAGTTTGCGGGAGTGGCCAACCAATGACTAGTCCAGTTTGAGGCCCACACCAGGAGAGGTAGCTCATGCCTGACATTGCCTAGGTGACTAGGAACTGGAAACTGGATGGCCCAGAGACACAGGATGGGTGCTTATCCCAATCGCCATCAGAGAGGCTTCCTTTGCCACTGATGGGAGCAGATGTACAGACTCATAGCCAAACATTGGGTGGAGCTCAGAGAACCCTACAGAAAAGGGGGAGGAAGGGTTGTAGACCTTAGAGGGACCAAGGACGCTGGGAGAACACGCCTATAGAATCAACTAAGCAGGGCTCATAGTGGCTCACAGTGGTTGAAGTGCAACTACGGAGCCTACATGGGTCAGCACCAGGTCCTCTACATATATGTTGTGGGTGTTCAGCTTGGGGTATTTGTGAGACTCTTAACAGTGGGAGTGGGGGGTGTCTCTGACTCTTTTGCCTGCTTTTAAGACCCTTTTCCTCTTTCTGAATTGCCTTGTCCAGTCTTGATTGAGGGTTTGCGTCTTGACTTACTGTATATTGTTATGCTGTGTTTGGCTGATATCCCCGGGAAGCCTGTGCTTTTCTGAAGGGAAACTGAGGAGCAGTGGATCTGGGGGACAGGGGAAATGGGGAGTGGCTGGAAGAAGTGGAGGGGGCAGTCTGCCATTGTGATGTACTGAGACAAGAACAAATAAAAAGAAAAAAAGAAAAATATGTCTTTTATTTTTGAGATTAATATAATTATATCATTCCCTTTCCCTTTCCTCCCTCCAAACCCTCCTTGTTCTTTCATGACCTCTTTTCTATTAATTGTTGTTACATATATATGTATATATATGCACACACATATGTATACACATATACATACAAACATATATGTATGTGGGTATGTACATGTATGCATATACACACATACACATACAACGCTCTCTGTACAGTGTTGTTTGTATATATATTTTCAGGGTGGACCATTTGGTATTGAATGACTAATCCGTGTGCTCTTCCCTGGGGAAGACTTTCTCCCTGTCATATTGATATGACTTTATTTTGGTAAGCTTCTGATTTTCCTAGGAGACACACACTCACAGAAAACTCCCTGATCCTCTGGCTCTTAAAATGTTTTTGCCCCTTCTTTCACGGTAATCCCTGAGCCTTAAGTTTGGGAGCTGTATTATAGATGTTTCTGTTGGGACTGGCCTCCATAGCTCTGCGTTTTGATTGGCTGTGGTTTCTGCATTGGTTTCCATCTGTTGCAAAGAGAAATTTCCTTGATGAGGGATAAAGACTATGCTTATCTATAAGTATAAGGATAAATATTTAGAATGTAGTTAGGGATTATACTGGTTTAGTAAAGTGGTGGTTGTAGGCTCTTTTTCCAAGATCCTTGACTTCACTGGTCAGTCCCAGAAATTGGCTATGTTTCCAGTACCAGGCATGGTTTCCCTCTTGTTGAGCAGGCCTTAACTCCAGTTAGAGAGCTGTTGGTTGTCACCAAGGTATGCATGTCACTACTGCACCTTTGTGGTTATTCACGTCATGCTGGTTGTTGTTGTTCATAGCATCACAGGTGGGTGTGATAATTGTTTGCTTCCTTCCTTGGAAACTTGCATGGTGTCTTCTCATTAAAGTTAGTTAGTTAGTCCCCAGAAAGGAGACCTGTAGGTCAGTTCCAGCTCAGGGGCCACTGGGCCCCATGTCTGAAGTGCATAGTGTCTTTGGCAATAGGAACTTACCTTTCACCTTTAGGGGTCAACCAAAGGTAATAACAACAGCCTATATGTTTTGGGAGTTTTTTTTGGGCAACCCTGACAAACAACTCAAAAGAGGGCTTCTTATACTTGGTTTTGGGGTTTTTGTTTAGTGGTCTTTGCTTCTCAGAGGGAGCATTATCAAGCCAAATGGTAATACCTCACTTAAACTTTATATGCGTATCTATACAGTGACTTACAAAACGCTACTACTCTTATACTCCTTCTTTAACTATGATCTCAAGAGGAAAGTGTGATGATAACGAACAGTACTCCACTGCCTGAATGGCCAGTGTCTAGATACCAGAGGCCTCAGAGACCTAGGGTAGAATCAAACACAACTGACAAAGAAAGTCAATGAAATTATTCCAAATGATGTTCTGCTATGCTCATAGGATTGGTGCCTAACCCAGTTGTCATCAGAGAGGTTTCCTTTAGTAGCTTATAGGAGCAGATACAAAGATCCATAGCCAAACATTAGGTTGAGCTCAGGGACTCCTAAGGGAAAGGGGGTGGAAAGATTTTGGGAGCAAGAGGGGTCAAGAATATTACAAGAAAACATATAAAATCAACTAACTAGTTCTACACCAGGCCCTTTGGATACATGTTGTGGTTACTTAGCTTGGCGTTTTTCTTGGCCTCCTAACAATGGGAGTGGGAGTCTTCAACTCTTTTGCCTACTCCTGGGACCTCTTTCCTCCTACTGGGTTGTGGTTGTTATGCCGAGTTGATATCCCTCCTCCAGAGGCTTGCTCTTTTCTGAAGAGAAACAGAGGAGCAGTGGATCTGGGAGAGAAGGGATAGGTGGAGGAAGATTAGGAGGAGGGGAGGCAGAGGAGGCTGCAGTTAGGATGTATTGTATGAGAGAAGGCTAAATATATAAAAATTTTCCAAAAAACCTTATGATTCAGTTTTTATGAGTATTTATTTTAAATGCGTAAAATGATCATGTGATTTGATCTCAACCTTGAACTGTGTATCTGCTTAGAGCATACAGTTCATTTGTCCTAGAATAGTGCTTTTGGCCTGTGTGATTCTATGGAAGAATTTTGCTTCTGAGCGACAGTGATGTCTATCTACTTAGTGGGAGAACTGTAAAAGCGCCTTCTCCAAGGGAGACACCCTTGGGTAGAGGAGGAGTGGGCCATGTGATTTATGTACACGATCCTGCCAATGATATAAATGCCCTTCTTTTTTACTTTATTTTTTGATGGAAGTTTGCCTGAGCAAAATTTGTTTCACATGACATTACAGACTGTACTCAGATTTGCAGCCATAATCTTGTCAGGGTAGATTATCACATGAGTGGAGCAGTGAAAAAAATGAATGGGGGTTTAAACTTTTATGAAAAAGCACTTATATTGTGGAATAAGACTTTTTAATGGAGTGTAGGCATTAAACAGACCTTGTATTAGGCTCCGAAATTAATGGGTGACTGTATAGCTTTCTAGTTTTTATAGCTTGATAAGATTAATGCTTGCTTATATAGCAAATTCAATGGCTCATTTAATTTCATATGAATGTTTAAAGTCAAATTGCTTTTGGATTAAGTCTAAACTCATTATTCATTTTTAATGTCTGAAAGAACTTTCATTTTTCTTTCATTTTATTTAATCAAGTGCATCGTCATTAAGTAAAGGCTAAGGACCCAGATAGCTAAAATAATGTGAAAAGGAAATTTATTAATTTACAGTGAAAAGAGACTTATTTGTTATAAAATTTATTTAATCATTTATGATGCTTATGTATGGTGTTATTCGAGAGGAGAGAGATAATTATAGACTTTAGTCATGCTTTCAAACACCATATTGAGAAGCTGCCCATTTGGTTACCTGATATTCAAAGCTCAGTCCTTGAGCAAAGATTGCTGTTGACTCTTATTTATGCAGGTTGCATTCATTGCCTTACACCTGCAAGCACTGTAAGTATTGATCAAGCACGATGGAGGACTCACCATTGAAAACCATGACATTCCTGTTCTGAAAGGGTCAGGGGGGTGACAGAAGGTTGATGCTCTCACCTAAACAATGAATGAGGGAGCTTGTTCACTGATCTTCAAGACCCCTTCTGAAGCCTTGTTTCCATAAATATATTATCCTTTGACTTATGATCAGAAAAGGCAAGTATGTATTTGAATCTTTGAATTTATGATAACACTGTATTGACATATTCATCATAACTATAGACCCACACACTAGTCTGAGCACTCTCCTGATGTAAACAAAACATGTGTCTTCTGTCCTATCTTTACATTTTTCACAAGTAACCATCTTTATCTCCCACTCGGATATCAGTGGTGGTAAGCATTTTTTGAACATAGCACTTGTTTCCAGACAAGTGCTGTGAGGACAAGGATGAGCTGCACTATTGTGATAATTGCTTTGATCAAGATTTTCTTTACATTGTCTATAATGGTGCTCAGCATGTGGCAGGTGATCAATAAATATTTGTCAAGTGAGCTAATGACATAATAAATGAAAGAGTAAGGATTGACTTAATGAATGCTCTGTATTCAGTTATTCAGGAATTACTAAAGGTATTAGGTATTTTATTCTCATCTATGGATGATGAAACAAATTAGAAAGGTTAAATTGCTTTCCCAATAGACACTAATGAAAGTTGTTTCTTATGCCTAAAATGCTTGAGACAAGCAGTTTTTTAGATTTTGTTTCTTTCTCATAGTTTGGAATATTTGTATACACATAATGAAATGTTTTGGGATTAGAACCAAGTCTAAGCAAAATTCACTGATTTCATGTGTACTTTTACCATTATAATAAAATACCCCAAACAATCAACTAACAAAGAGGAAACTTTAGAGTGCAACTGGGAAGGAGGGAGCCAGGCAGCCTGGGCAGCCTCCATGGCTGCATGCTCAACCTGTCCCTGTCCAGGGAAGCTGAGTCTCCAAATAACTCCACCTGCCACCTGCGGTCTCAGGTTTCTGTCCCAGAGAGAGCCTGCAGTCACACAGGAGCAAGACTAAGCCAGTGATCTAGGCCAGAGCAAGTCTGAGGCAGCAAACTCAAAAAGAACAGGATGGGCCTGGGACAGTGAACTCCATGGGAGCAGAAGCAGATCCAGACCAAGGTCAAGGTAGGACAGGGCCAGTGAGTGACCTAGGCCAGAGCAGTCCTGAGGCAGTGAGCTCCATGGGAGTGGGACTGAGCTAGCCACCTGGGCCAGAGCAGACCTGAGACAGCGAACCCCACATGATCAGGACCAACCCCAAGCCAGGGACCTCTGCAGGAGCAGATCCAGACCAGAAACATTTAAAATTACAGAATCATGTCTAGCTGACAACCTAGGTCAGAGCAGGCCTGAGACAGCAAATTCCATGGAAGCAGAGCAAAGCCCAATAGCAATAACTGGTCATTAATATCCCTTAATATAAATGGACTCAACTCACCTCTAAAAAGACACAGGCTAACAGATTGGATACAAAAACAGAATCCATCCTTCTGCTGCATACAAGAAACACACCTCAACCTCAAAGACAGATATCGCCTCAGAGTAAAGGGTTGGGAAAATATTTTCTAATCAAATGGACATAAGAAACAAGCTGGTGTAACTATCCTAATATCTAACAAAATAGACTTCAAACTAAAATCAAAAGAGACAAACAAGGACATTTCATATTAGTCACAGGAAAAATCGATCAAGAGGAAATCTCAATAATGAAAATTTATGCCCCAAATATAAGGGCACCTTCATATGTAAAATAAACACTTCTAAAGCTTAAATCATACATCAAACCTCACACACTGATAGGGGAGACTTCTACACTCCACTCTTACCATGGGACATGTCAGTCAGACAAAAAATGAACAGAGAAATAAGAGAACTAACAGTTGTTATGACTCAAACAGACTTAATAGACATCTGTAGAATATTCCATCCAAACATAAAAGAATATACCTTCTTCTCAACACCTCATGGAACTTTCTCAAAAATTGACCACATACTCAGTAACAAAACAAACCTCAACATATATAAAAAATTGGAATAACCCCATGTATCTTATCAGATCACTGTGGCTTAAAACTAGTCTTCAACAGCAACACTAATTCCAGAAAGCCTACAAACACATGGAAATTAAACAATGCTCACCTGAATCATCAATGGGTCAAGGAAGAAATAAAGGGAGAAATTAAAAAATTCCTAAAATTCAATGAAAATGACCACACAACACACCCAATTTTATGGGACACAATAAAAGCAGTGTTAAGAGGAAAGTTCATAGCATTAAATGCCTACATAAAGAAGATGAAAATTCCCACACTAATGAATTAACAGAACATTTGAAAACTTTAGAACAAAAAGAAGCAAACTTACCTAAGAGAACTAGAGGGCAGGAAATAATCAAATTGAGAGCTGAAATCAACAAAATAGAAACAAAGAAACAATACCAAGAATCAATGAGACAAAGAGTTGGTTCTTCGAGAAAATCAACAAAATAGACAAACTTTTATCCAAACTAACTAAAAGGCAGAGAAAGAATATCCAAATTAACAAAATCAGGAATGAAAAAGGGGACAGAACAACAGATGGGGAGGAAATACAGAGGATCATCAGGTCATATTTTGATAACCTGTACTCCACAAAACTGGAAAACTTAAAGGAAATGGACAACTTTCTGGATAAATATCACTTTCTAAAATTAAATCAAGACCAGATATATAAATTAAACAGACCTATAACTGTTGAAGAAATAGAAACAGTCATCAAAAGCCTCCCAACCAAAAAAAGCCCAGGACCAGATGATTTCAGCTTAGAATTCTACAAGATTTTCAAAGAAGAACTAATACCAATACTCCTCAAATTTTTCCACACAGAAGGGACATTGCCAAACTCTTTTTATGAGGCTTACCCTGATACCCAAACCACATAAAGACATTACTCAAGTCCAAATGGATCAAAGACCTCAACATAAAGCTAGCCACACTGAACCTTATTGGCACAGGGAACCACTTCCTAAATATAATCCCAGCAGCACAGACACTGAGAGAAACAATTAATTAATGGGACCTCCTGAAACTGAGGAACTTCTGTAAAACAAACCCCCATTCATTTTTTCACTGCTCCACTCATGTGATAATCTACTCTGCCAAGATTATGGCTGCAAATCCAAGTACAGTCTGTAATGTCATGTGAAACAAATTTTGCTGAGGAGAACTTCCATCAAAAAATAAAATAAGCTGGGCAGTGGTTGCGCATGCCTTTAATCCCAGCACTAGGGAGGCAGAGTCAGGCGGATCTCTGTGAGTTTGAGACCAGCCTGGTCTACAAGAGCTAGTTCCAGGACAGGCTCCAAAACCCAGAGAAACCCTGTCTCGAAAAATCAAAAAAAAAAAAAAATAAAAAAGAAGGACATTTACATCAATGGCAGGATCGTGTACATCGTGTTTGTCTTGGTCAACAAGACAAACGACAGCCTACAGAATGGGAAAAGATCTTCACTAACCCCACATCAGAAAGAGGTCTGATCTCCAAAATATACAAGGAACTCAAGAAATTGGTCATCAGAAGAACAAATAATCCAATAAAAAAATGGAGTATAGACCAAACAGAGAACTCTCAACAGAGGAATCTAAAATGGCTGAGAGACACTTAAGGAAATATTCAACATCCTTAGTCATCAGATGCAAATCAAAACAACTCTGAGATTCCATCTTATACCTGTAAAAATGGCCAAGATCAAAATCACTGATGACAATATATGCTGGAGAGGTTGTGCGGTAGAGAGAACACTCCTGAATTGCTGGTGGAAATGCAAGCTGGTACAGCCCCTTTGCATGTCAATGTGGTGATTTCTCAGAAAATTAGGAAACAATCTTCCTCAACAGCCAGTAACACCACTTTTGGGTATATATCTAAAGAATATTCAATTATCACATGTACTCACTCATAAAGTGGTTTTTAAACAGAAAGCAAAGAAAATCAGCCTACAAATCACAACCCTAGAGAACTTAGACAACAATGAAGACCCTAAGAGAGACTTACATAGATCTAATCTAAATGAGTAATAGAAAAAGACAAGATCTCCCGAGTAAATTGGGAGCATTGGACCTTGGGAATGGGCTTAAGGGGAGGGGAGATGCAGGGAGGGGAGCAGAGAAAAATGTGGAGCTCAATAAAAATCAATAAAATTAAAAAAAGAGTGGAAACTTTAATTTTGAGTCATAGTTTTAGAGGTTGCATGCTTCTTTGGTAAGGTATCATGGTATGGGCTGGGGCATATTGGGGAGGTCAGGGAGCAAACAGAGGATGCCCTCCCGCTGGTGGGAAGTTGTAGCCGCCCTGGGGATCGTTTTTAAGAATAACAGTACATACATACATATACACACTCACGCACACACATGCACACATACACGCACACAAACACACAGTTCCTTCTGAATAGCCAAACCTATCAATAACAATTCTGAGAATTCCAGAATCTACTGTAGTGAATATTATTTAGCTGTATTAACCATCTTCTTTGAGTTCCTAACTACACTGAAGACACTGAAACAGGGCCCTTGCTCTTGAAGAGCTCCAAATTTCAACATGCCTACTTTCATAAACACACCCAGACAGCTTGTGAACATAGATTCACTGAGTGTCAGCCATAGGGAAGGGAACTTCAGCTTTCTTTTTCCCTTAGGCATTTTCAGGTAACAATAATAGGACTTGGGATTTCTCCAAAGTGCGATTCTAGACCACCAGCCTCAGTATCACCTTGACACTTGCTACAAATACCCCTGTTCTGAGCTTCCCCAGGGCTGTTGGAAAGGTTAGGACCGAGTCCAGTGTCTGTATCTTAGCAAATCCCCCAGGTACACACTGTAGGCCCATATTTCTGTGTGGTGTGACAGCCAAGTTCTTGGGCTATGGTGGGTATGCAAAGGAGTCATTATCCTGCCAGACAGGCTGCTGCTACCCTGACAAAGGCTCAGGACTTACTGCTCCTTTATGTGAATTCCAAGCTAGTGACCGAGCAGGACTGTAGTCCTGCTACCCCCCTCCCCCATGAGATAATGAACCTTAGTTTACCTTGGAAAATAAACGTGGGTGATCTTCAGGATTTGAATAAAGCTTTAGACTCCCTTCCCATATCGCTGTGTGAACTGTGTCTTAATTATTCTCACGCCTCCATGCCGGTCCAGAGAGGGAAAAGTAGTTTATGTTAGGGCATCGGACCCCAACAACACACTACCACTTGCAGATCACAGATGAAAGGAAACAGCGTGGGTTGTAGAAAGATAAGGGCATAGGACGTGACCACACTCCTTTGAGACCCAGACGGTTAAGCAAACCAGCATCCCAGCTGTCACTGTGGGCCATGAGCGTGTAGGTAGAAACAGAGAACCTGAACTGGAAGGAGACCTGAGCTCACGCATCTTGGGGATCTGAGGGGTCATTTCTCCCGGGCTTGCAGAACAAGTGCATTCACGCCCGTGGCTATGCTGGGTTCAGAAGGGGATGCTGATTTAGAAATGGGATGGAATTCCCCGGGGAGGATTATTCTTAAATGTGGGAAAGATCAAGAGTATGATGTAAAAGTCAGTGATGAAATTGGCTATAGAGTGGCAGAATCTATACGGTCCTAGTGTAAGTTTTTTAATAGCAAAAAAGAGAAAGGAATTATGTACCGTTTCTAATGATCAGCCTAAAGCCTCTCTGTTTCCACACGAGAAGTGGCACAACGGGATTTTATTTTCCAAACCACAGGTAGATTGGCTTAGAGAAACATATTAGCTAATGAATTATTCAGGGTGATTTCCCAGGCTGGGGGAGAGGCACACCTGTCTGAGATGCTTCTAGACTTGATTAGAGAACATTTGTCAGCTGCATCAGCCGCAGGTAACTCCTGACGAGAATTGTATTTCCCTGTAGATAGTGGAACCAAGTGATGTTCCCGAATTTCATGGGGCTGTTAAAGAGGTTTGCAGGAGTGTCACACTTAAGAGGCTGCGCGGTGGTTGTCAAGATAATCAGACTATTTGCAATCACTACTTTCTGCTCTCCGACCCCCCCACCATTCCTAAATGGTAATGTAAAATAGTTAAGAAGAAATGACACATTTGCATGCTATAAATAGATCGCTTGCAGCCAAAGGGTAATAGATGTGTCGTTTCCTTGATAAATTCCCGTGAATTCTTTCCCTGCCTCCACCCTTGTCTATCTCTGGGTATAGCTCTTGAGTTGTGGATACACAATAAGCCAAATTTTCCTCGCCAAAATCCTGATTTCTTGTGTCAAACTGCTCACACACAGGTACTTTCCATTTTGCCTAAAATGCTTTTTATTTTAGAAAACTGTTTCTTCCATAACACATCTTGGGGAACTGTTTTAATAATACGTCTCCCACAAATGTACAGTGCTGTTGTTACATTGAGGCAGAGACATCTGCGATTTTGCTTTTAGTGTGTTCAGTGAGAAGGCAGGGCTTAAGTCACAGCTCACGGTAAGACCTTAAAAGACAGAGCAGTTGCTTTCCGACCCAGTTCTGGGTGGTCTCCACCATGCACCTGGCCTTCAGGTGGAACCAGCACTCAACTCACTTCAGAACTATTGTGGCTTTAAATAGATACAATGTGCAGAGTTGTTTCTGCTCAGTGTTCAGAAATTCCTCATAAAAGTAATCTTAAATTAAAAATATTTTAGTTATGATTAGTATGTGTGAGAGAGAGACGGAGAGACAGAGAGAGATAGAGAGTGTTGGGGACTGGGGACCAGCCTCAACAAACATACCTTTCTCCAGAGTGGAGGTGTGCGAACGTAGAAATGCAGGAAAGAATACGAAGACGGCAATGAAAATAATAAAACACAGAAACGTCTAGTATAGTATCGGGAGGGAATTTTTCAGTGAGTACTGAAAATACATCTGTGTTTAATTTACAACAGTTTGACCCCAATACCCTTGACCCCAAAAGGTGGGAGTAAGACAAAAGACTACATTAACAGGATACAAGGAAAATAATGTATCAATTAAAAGTCGTGGGCTACATTCATAGTTAAACATTCTGTTGCCAGAACAGAACAAGTCACCAAGTCACGCTCACACCCTAGACCAAAATGCTTTGTAGGCAAACCACTCCCTGGGTGAAATCCCAAGATTTCTCCATAAAGGGAACTGGAACTTAGTTGGATCCTTAAACTTTTGTTTGAGGTAGAAATAGACCTACTTCTCTATTCCTGAAGTACAAGGTCTAACAATTAGCCACACCTTTTGATGATAACCTTGAGAGAGCAGAACTCTCCTCCAGGTGGGGCCTTTGAGGTAGAAGCACAACCTTGTAAGTTCTCCAACCTTTGGTCAACGTGTAAATAGGCTCACAATTTTGGGCCTACACAAGAGCAAGACAGAGAGAGATGGGGAAAGACAGAGAGAGACAGAGAGAGCAGGTGATTGTGTGCCAATATGGCAATCAGACAACTTTTGGAGTCAGTATTCTCCTTCAATGTGGGTTCTGGGATGGAACTCAGGTCACCAAGTTTTCCAGACAAGTGTTTTTATCTGCTGAGACATCTTACCAGCCCAGTTAAAATGTTTCTTGGATGGAATTTAGGAAAGCAGGATGAAAAAATTTTAGGATGAAAAAATTTACATCCATGTGATTTCCCTTTAGCACACTTCTGTCACCTATGCTGGGAGGAGATTTTTAGAAGAACCCCAGATTTACTTTGAGGCGGGAGGAAGAAAGAGATACAACAAAGAGCTAGTTGCCCTCTGTCCCCTTGTTCTCTTTCCCTTCATTTTTCCTGTCTCTTTGCCTTCACACTGTTACTTTTAATGACAGTTATTAATGTGTCTATCTGTGCGAGTAGGTGATGAAGAGTTAGTGGGGGCCATCACTAAACGTGAACTGAGAAAACATTGCTTGCTATAGTTTCACTGTGAAACTTCAGCCTTCAAGAAAGAGAAGAGATGTTTGGATTTATGGCAAAGACAAAATAAAAGATATGCCGGAATCGGAGGCGCTGACCTCACATTAGCTAAGGAAGACATGCTACAGACAAATCTGGATAAAGGGACGGAGAAAGCCGATCCAACTTCAGCCAGGAGTTGCCCTGTGGTGGAGCAGACTCCATCTCCCAGCTCCTCTGCCAAGCTCCTTGCTTGAGCCTCTTAAGTTGCCCATCTTCCTCCTGATGTGAACCCAGCTGCAGCGTGGCCAACTCGGCCCTCAGCTTCAAAACCAAGCGAAGAGGAGAATTAAGTAGCAATTCCAAGACATAATAACATTAAGAAGTATTGCCTCCGACTAAAAGATTGCCCCCAGATTTTTCTCAAGTGCTGAGGAAATGAAAGCAGAAAATTGTCCTGTGCCATTTCTGGAGCGCACTGCTATTAGAGACAGATGATAAACTTCACCAAATTGGCACTCCCTGCAACCGGCCGGAGCAGAGAGACATCACTTGCCCTTTTTAAAGCAGAGTTAGCATGGCAACAAACTGATTGCAGCTAAATCATCCCCTCCCGTTGAGCTCCCTTTGGGAGGCTTGCTGGCCGGAAAGCATAAATAGAAATATGCATGCGAACATGTCTAGTGTTTCCCTACTTAGAGCCCTCCAAATAGGAGCATGAAGGGCATAAGCGGCTTAAGCCTACTCCTTCCTGCTTCACTGGGATATGAACTCAGATTGCCTGATTCTTCAGCAGATTTTGGGTTTAGACTCCTGTAGCCAGGCACAGTGTGTTCTTGGACTCAAACGAAGTTTAAATCCGAGCTTCACTGCAATGGATTAGCAAAGTAATTTAAGCAGGGCCTTCCCTAACCTGGCCTTCGAGGGATAAGATTTATTACACTTTCGATGATGCTATCCTTCCTTTTTGGTAAACTACATGTTTTCTTCCTTGCTTGTTTAATTTTGTTTTTGATAGTTGGATGGCCTTAGTAAATGAAGGATTGAGAGAAGGTGAGAAGGGGAGAGCCTGGAGAGGGAAGACAGAGAGCATGTGTCATAGCTAGGGTTTCTAGTGCATAGCCAAAAGCAACTTGGGGAAGAAAGGATTTATTTCATTTCATACATCCAGGCAATAGTCTTTTGCTGAAAGAAATCAAGACAGGAACACAAGCAGGGCAAGAACTGAAGTGGAGGCCATGGAGGAGTGCTGCTTACTGGCCTGTTCTCTCTGGATTGGTAGGTTTGTTCTTTTATACATCCTAGGGCCACCTTTCCGGGATGGTACCACCCACAGTTGGCTAGGCCCTCTTACATAAACCATCAGTCAAGAACATGCCCCACAGACTCTCGTGTGAGCCATCTGGAGAGAGGCGTTTTCTCAGTTGAGAGGTTTGTCCTCCCAGGTCACTCTAGCTAGAGTCAAGTAGACAAAAAACAAAAAACAAAAAAAGAAGGGGAAGGGGAAGAAGAGAATGTCCCATGAGGGGGTCAGGAACAGTTCAAAATCCCAAGAAGGGGAAGTGGTAGGAAATTTGAGAGGTAATTATGAATTACGTACTTGCTCTTTCTTAATATATTTTTTTTTTAAAAAGAGAAACATACAGAAAATAGGTTCCTTTAACATTCCCAAGTTTAATTTGACAGCTGGTCCTCACAGAGAGTGGACCACAAGAGCAGTTATGTTCAGGTCATACATACGGGCACTTCTTTTAACTACCTAGCTTTAAGATGAGGCCTTGCTATCTTTATTTTATATATGGTAGTTCTGAGACTTACATATAAATTATTGATTGAATGTGTCAGGTCTTCCACTCAAATTTATCAGAATGCCGGTCTTCTTCTGTCTGGCTGGATTCCAGAGAATATATGAGATAAAAAACAAAGGACTGTTAGATAGCAGGAAGGTTTTGTGCTTTGTCGAGTCGTGGATGGAGGAGGTGTTGGCCTTGATGTGCGCTAGTCATTGCCATGCACTTGCTTACCGGTGCCCGAATTCATTTTATTATTTAGAACTGTAAATTTTATGTACTTCAAACATTTGGGGAGCCAATTATAAATGAAACAGAGATGTGTGTGGAGAACGGGTTGGTCTCTGTTCTCATGGGTGTTCATCATCTCTGGGCAAATCAAGGTGACAAGATATCAAAGGATGTGACAGGAAGGAATATGGCTTCCTGAGGGACTGTGCTGGGGGAGAGAATGGAAAATGAATATGTCAGGGTGTTGCTTTTTATAGGATGTGCATGAAGTTATCTGAGAATAAGACACTGAAAAGAAGATGAGAATAAAAGCCAGGGCTGGACCAGACAGTCTAGGGGACAGGGTAAGGGAGAACACCTCAGGTCACACACATAGTAATCCTTCCGGGCAGGCATATTCCTAAAGTGTGCAAAGAACAAGGGAAGTAAGTGTGTGGGCAGTGTGAGTCAGGGGAAAAGATATGGAAGATGTGATTAGGAGGATGGGCCATGTCTGTACTGTAAACCTGAGTAAAGACTGTAGATGCTGTTATGAATATGATGGGAGTAGATGGGCATTTTTGAGGAAAGGAGTTTCCTGATCTAGTACATACATACTCAAATACATGCGTGTATTTCTACATACACACATCAGACACACAAACATCAGGCTATCTTTTGAGGAATAGATTGAAGGAGACCAGAGACAAGGAAAGATCCAAGAGGTGTTGATATAGGTCACTGGAGATGACCTATAAGGATGCTGGAGGCTCTGACTTTGACCAGGGAGGTTTTGAGTCAGGATAAAAAGGCAGGGAAAATTTGGGGCACGTGAGAAGAGGCAGAGGGAGAAAGGAGTCCCTCATCCAGGAACCCTGCTGTAGATGTTGTTAGCAGTAGGCCAGAACCCCAGCCTATTTAACCATAGTTTGAGGTTTTTCTCCCTTCACAGCCATGAACCTGCAGTTTTCTAGGAATCTCACTAGAAACTCTGTTTATGAGAAAGTCATGTACTAAACCCTGGGGCTGCTGGTTTTCCCTTATTAGATTATTGTCCTATCTAAGGCACCTGTGGGGCTACCTCAGGGATCTCTCTTGCCAAAAGAGAGAGAGGAGAAAATCAGGTTTCCTAAGAACCTTTGAGATGCTACTCCTCTTGAGAGTCATGAAAATGATGTGCACAGCTAGAGATAAGACAATGAACTGTGTACCCTCCCTCGAGGAGCGTGTACCACACGGGTACATCTTACCTTCTCCTACTCCCCACGGGGAAGAAAGTGTAAGCCTATCTAGGTCTTTCTGAGCATGTCTCCCCTTAATTTTTGTGCTAAGCCTATATTAAAATATCTTTTATTATTTAATTTTTACATATTTAAACGTATTCATTATGAAAATGTACAAGTAGAAACCATCACATCACTGAAATGAGTCATTCTGAAGCTGAGGTGCTCTGCCCTGGATTTTACACTTTCATTATGGAACATATTTGTGTGCACTTATCCACCACCAAAACAAAACAAAACAACACAACAAAACAAAGCGTCCACGACAGGGTTAGAACTAGCAAAACAATTGGCTTTTATTTTATCTCTCTTTCTCTTAGCTGTTGTGCTAAGCCTATATTAAAATACATTTTATAAAATAATTGTTTTATTAATCTGGATAGTCTTGAAATGTCGTAGGATGAACGGGCTGCGTCCTGCCGTCCAGCTAGCTTATACCTGAAATAACCACACAGAAAACTGTATTCACTAAATTACTGCCTGGCCCATTCTATCTAGCCTCTTCGTGGCCAACTCTCACATCTTGATCTAACCCATTTCTAGTAATTTGTGTATTACCACGAGGTCGTGGCTTACTGGGAAATATTCTAACCAGCGTCCGTCTTGGGCAGGAGGACCATGGCGTCTGCCACACTGCCCTTCTTCCCAGCATTCTGTTCTGTCTTCCCTGTCTGTCTAAGTTCTGCCCTATCAAAAGGCCAAGCCAGTTTATTTATTCCACCAATGAAAGCAACACAAATACAGAAGGACCTCCCGCACCATTGAAATTCTTTTCATTAACGAAAGCACAAATACCAGTGGGTCCTGTGCTGAGGTTCCTAAAAGTCTAGGGGAACTCAGACTGCAGTCATGAATTTGCTCTCTGTTCCCTCACGGTTGACAGCTTTAGGAATATTCTAAAATACCATGGCATAGTGTATAAAGCTATACCTATGTGTACAAATCTTAATTCTAACACAATTAGTGGTCCCTTAAAGGAACTGTGTATGTGCATAACTGGGCTTTCCTGGGAGTAAAGGGGACTGTCCCCACCATGGGTGCTCTCTCCCAGTTGGTATAAATCAAAATGTCTGCGATTCAATTTGTACTCCAATGGCACAATTCAGATGGCAGATGGAAGGGAGCTCATTCTTGTCATTTTCTTTTCAAATATCAAATTGTATTAAAGAAAACATTCTTCTCAGTCACAGGTGCGGACAGGGGATGAGTGGCATCTCAATGTCCTTCCTTTGATACATCTTTTCCCTTGGCAGCTTCCAGGTTGTACTTTTAGGAAGAAACTTCAATTTATCTTTTACAGAGTGGATCCGCTTTTCAGAGCCAGCAGAGATAGATTTAAAAGTGTGTGTGTCTATCTCGAGATTCTCAGAGGAGAGCAAAGAACAGAACAAAAATGTCCTGAATATTTGGAGAGCTCAGATGTGGACTGTGTTACAGAAAGAGGCTGTCATAATCATGATTTCCCTAACTTAAGTTTCCAAAATATGTCTTATATCTGTGTGTTTGTGTTTGCTTCAGTCTTGCTGACAAGTAGAGGCCTAAACACACACACACACACACACACACACACACACACACACACACACACGTTAGCTGACTTAAAACTATAAATGTGAAGTCCTTAGGGAGCACCTCATGGGAGGCTCTCAATTTTAAATCATTCCCTGTTATCTATTGCATGTATCTTCACATAAACTGTTTTGATACTATTGACCTATATTTTGAGGTCTCACCTGAACTTCTCATCTTTTTGTGTTTTTGATGATAGCCTCTCTTACTTGCCTGAGGCATTATGTCCTTGTCATTTTGATTTCCATTTATTTAGTGATCAGTGATGTTTAACCTGTTGGTTATTGTTTTTATCTTCTTTTCTTCTTTCTAAAACATTTTTTTGATTCTTTGGGAATTTTACATCATGCACCCCAATCCCACCCATTTCCTAGTCCTTCCATATCTGCCATTTATCTTTGTAGCTTTTCTCCCACAAAGGAAAACTTAAAAGCAAATAATAAAAATAAATAAAGATAAGAAAAAAATATTAATTGTCATCAAACAAATGAACAAGTAGAGAAAAGCAAACACAGGAAACCAAAACCAAAACAAAAGAACAAATACAAAAGCAAACAACCAAACAAACGTAAACAACAAAAACTCCACTTCACTCCTCCGTGTTTCCCACCTCTCCATTGCCTCTTCATTTCTCTTGGTGGCATTGGAAACTGCTGTGTATCATTTGGTTTTTGTCCAGACAGTTTTGCTTGCAAATGCTCACTGGGAAATGTGCAGTTGGTCTGGTGGTTCAAGGCCTCTGCCTTTGGGTACACCATCAATACTGGACCCTCGAGAAATCTCCTCTCAGATATTTTGCTGTTGCCTTGAGTCATGGAGATCCTGTGGCCGTGGTTCCTGCAGGACCAATCTCTCTAAGCTCTCCATCAGATCATAGATGGGGTAGATGTTAGAGAGTGCCAACCAAAGCCCTGGGGATGTGTGCCTGGGTGGTAGCTGAGTGGGTCTGTGCTGGCCGCTGGAATCACTCCTCCCTCAGGAGAAGGACAGAGACACACTTCCACACTTGTGATGAGGGATGGGACCAACATTCCCAAGTGCGGAGCCCTAGCTCTTCTATGAGGGACGATGCTAACTCTCCTGTGCAGTGGTCATCGGAGTCTACTATGAGGGGGTGGGTGACTCTGGGTGAGTGAAGGTGAGGCTGGCTCAGCAGGGCCCCCATATTTTAAAACGTGTTTCAGCACATGATTCACATGGGCCCCTTCAGTAACACAGTCAGTGGGCATCAACACAGACCCCAGCTGCAGCAGGACCATAGACCATCAGCAGTAGCTGGGGCCCAGATGTCATCACAGCCCCAGGTGGCAGCACAGGCCTTCCCAATCTTCATGGGCCCAGCAGCAGCATAGTCCTTGGACTCCAATATGGCCCCAGGTGGTGGCCTGGACCCCAGGCAATCCCTTGGTCTTCCATGGTAGCAGAAGCTGTGGACATCAACACAGACCCTGTTGTTTGGTAGGGCCACAGATCCAGATATGACTCTTGGCAGCAGCTTGGGCCTGGAAGACACCATGACTCCAGGTGCAGCACAGGCCACTCAGATTGTCAAGGCCCTGGCATTGGCTTGTCCCTTGGACCCCAACATGACCACGAGTGGCAGCCAAGAACTAGAGCATCTATGTGGTCTTTGGTAGCAACATGGGCCATGGTCATCAGCACAGACCCCAGTTAAGTGGGAACATGAACCTCCACATGATCCTTGGCAGCAGTTCAGGCCTGAATGTCACCATGGCCCCAGGTGACAGCACAGGTCACACAGCTCGGTATTGCCCTGGCTGCAGGGTGGCCATTGGACACTAGCATGGCTTTAGGTGGAAGCCCAGACTCCACCCATCTGAATGGCCTTTAGTGGTAACAGGTGCTACGGATATCAACACAGACCTTGACTTCGGAAGGATCACATGTTTATTTTCTTTTAAGAAATGTGTGTGTGTGTGTGTGTGTGTGTGTGTGTGTGTGTGTATTCCTTTTAGGAAGTTATGTGTTTTCTTCCTTTTGAGTTGATTTTTAAAAAATGTATTTTGTATATTAAACCTTCATTTGATATGACTGTTTTCTCTTGTGTTGTAGGTTGTCTTTTGTTTGATTATTCTCTTG
Organism: Microtus oregoni; assembly: GCF_018167655.1. Taxonomy (NCBI): domain Eukaryota; kingdom Metazoa; phylum Chordata; class Mammalia; order Rodentia; family Cricetidae; genus Microtus; species Microtus oregoni. Next base: position 55,627,645 of record NW_024543063.1, on the reverse strand, counting down.
GATATGCAGAAAATGTAAAATTCGATATAATATCATGTATATATATTTTTTTTTTGTTGCTTATGCCCATGGATACACATCTAAAGACCATTCTCACAAACAACTCCACCCTCAGGCAAAACCGTTGCTCAGGTTAGAGCTCCCTTCTGTTTGTTTTACTGCAGTAGTTTTGCCTTCTCAGGTCTTACATTCAAAACTTGAACCTATATGAGTTAGTTGTGCTCAACCTTGAAAACAATGGTCTAGTTTCCTTCTTCTGCATGTAGATATCTGGTTGTCCTGTGTTTTATAATTATATGGAGGGAGCTTTTCTACCAGTGTGGATAGTTCAGACCCTCAGTTCCTCAGTGATTATTCTGGTCTCAGGTAAGTGGTGATTTCACTAGGTCATCTTTATTCAATCCGGTTATAGACGGTTGAAGTTCACCATGTGGTTGTCTGGAATTGGACTCAGGACATCTAGAAGAGCAGAGCAGTCAATGCTCTTAACCCCTGAACCATCTCTCCTAGCTCATCTATCTTTGTCAAATGACTTTGGCTGTATCTTTCTGGTAAAGAGATTTCAGTTAGGTCCTGTCTATTTTCTCAACTTTGTTCTTCCTGTTGATTCTATGAGATGTAGACCATCCTTCTAAGAAGTTCTTCTTCATGTGTGATTTAGAATGGACTCCTGCTGCATGCAATCAGGAGAATTGACTGGACTGAATAACAACAGATTTGTGTGCCGCCATCTGTCTATCCTTATTTGACCTACTCTACAAGGGCTAATCTCTATTCCACTCTTTGAATGGAACTATTTCTGCAGCGATTTTTGTGTTTTGTGTTTTGAGTGTGTGTAGCCTTACTTTACACTTCACACTTTGTTATGTCATGACTGGTAATTAAAAAATACAGAATTAAGTCAATTTATTTCAAATTCCTAATTTCCTCAAAAAGTCCTCCAGGGTAGGCTGTCTCTCTAGCCTTTCTCCCTTTCCTCTCTCTGCTACAACTTTGTATGAGACTAGCTAGGAACAGTAGAAACCAGAAGGTTGGAAAGTGCCTGCTTTAAAAAAAAATTGCTCTTTGTCCTAGAGCTTTGTGGATTAACAAACAATTGTATTAAGCTGGTCACCCCCCTGTGTTGGAATTATCTATGCTTGGGTGTATAGCTGAACAAAGGCACTAAAATAAACAGATAGGATTGACCTCCAGAGCTAATGGACTTGGATTTGACCTTGGAAATTGTTTCCTGGTTTAGCTGTATGAGCAAGGCCAGCTTACCATTCTCATTAGTTAGTGAGAAAGACTAGAATGAACAAACATAACAACCGGAGGGACCTTGTCTTCCCAGTTGATCACAAGCTAACTCATGTTGCCACTCTTCCTACAGCTGAGAGAATGCTGGGGATCCTGGGTGGACCCATGTGGTACTGCAGAGAGGTGTCTGGCAGATGCTGCCTAGGTTATTTTCATTGTGAATTCAGGAGCTAGACAGAGTGCTTCCCTACACTACTTGCTACTTTCAAATAAAGTCACATTGGCGTTGGCACATTTTTTTTTGTCTGCATTTATAGTACACAAGATCATGCCCAAAGTGGGCTGTTATCTTAAAGGCTGGTATCTTAAAGGCTGAAGGAGTTACCACAGCACCTCTCCCTTTTGTCTAAATAAAAGAGTTCTAAGCCTAATACAAAACTATATACAATAAGAACAAATATCAAGTATTGTCTAGGAAAAAGAGAGGGCAAAAACATACATAAAAATTAGAATTGTAACCAACATGAACAACATCAAACATGAAACATATGCTAAATGTTTCAATAGCCATCCTGTCCTAAGGAGACTAAGTCTTATATTAAAAATGGCTTGGCTAAATCATGAGAGGAAAGTAACTATGTGATGGAGGAAGGTCATTGGTTAAATAAAAAGAAACTGCTTGGCCCTCATTGGTTAGAAGATAGGTGGGAGGAGTAAACAGAACAGAACGCTGGGAGGAAGAGGAAGTGAGCTCAGACTCGACAGCTCTCCTCTCGGGAGCAGACGCCTCAGAGAGACGCCATGCCCCGCTCCCAGGCAGATGCACGCGATGAAGCAAGCCGCCAGGTTAGACATGCTGAACCTTTCCCAGTAAGACCGGTGCTCACAGATTATTAGAGATGAGTTGATCGGGATGTGAGAATTAGCCTGTAAGGGCTAGAGCTAAAGGGCCAAGCAGTGTTTAATTTAAATGAATACAGTTTGTGTGTTGTTGTTTCGGAGCATAAGCTAGCCAGGCGGCTGGGGTGCCAGGGACGCAGCCCCGCCACTCTTATTACTACAGATGGCGCCCAGACGTGCGGACAACTGTATCCACTGAAAGCCTGAAAAGCTTGGGAAAGAGTAAAGCATGTTTTCTTGATAGTGACAGTTTCTCGGATCTACTCTGCTTGCTAGAGGCAAGCAAGCGCCTCATCTAAGAGAGGCTTCCTGACTCAGCTTTAGCTGCAAAACCCTGCAGCTCATTAAGAGGTCCTGCCACGAAACACTTAAATGGTGTTGACGAAAAGCTGAATGCATGCTTTTCGGTTTTCAGCTGTAGCAGGAAAAAAGCTGCGCCGTTTAAAAATGCCAGCTTTCTGGGCTGTCCTGCCAGGGCAAACTCTGACTCTTTAACGCAGGCGGTTCGTGCGGTTTGCAAGCATAGGCTGCTGAAGCTCGCTTGCTGGCAGGGACCTTGAAATGCCATAGAGTTGTGGCAGTAAACATGGCTACAGCCAGTACCTCAGCCATGAGGCTGGAAAGCTAAGGAATGGGCTGGATCCAGCCGTCAAAGCCACACCTTTAGTCCTACTGAGTTGCTTGGTAAATTAAAGACTCATGTGGTCAGAAAAAGAGAGATTCAAAGACAAAGAAAATTTTTAAATGGTTTACAGTGTGTTAAAAATATATGCAGACTAAAAGTTGAAGTTCTTAAAGTAAAAAACAAAAAAAAAGGAAGAGAGTTGTTGTGTGTGGTAGTACACACCTTTAATCCCAACACTTGGAAGGCAGAGGGAGATTGACCTCTGTGACTTCAAGGTGTGGTAGCACACGCCTTTAATCCCAGTGCTTAGAAGGCAGAGACAAACAGATCTCTGTGAGTTCAAGGTGTAGTAGTTTACACCTTTGATCCCAATGCCTGGGAGGCAGAGACAGGTGGATCTCTGAGAGTTCGAGGACAGCCTGGTCCACAGAGTTATTCCAGGTCAAAGATACAGAGAACCTGTCTCAAAAAGCAAAAAGTTAAAAGTAAAAATAAATGAAATAGAGATTAAAACAAAGGTGTACAAAGATGGAAAATACACAGAGAATTTTGATACTGTATGCTATTATGCTCTCTTTGAATTATTTGAATGCTGAGGAAAGAGCAACAGCTGCTGAAAGATATTTATTTATAAATGCTTCTGAACTAATCCAACATAGATATTTTGATTACTTGACTTTGAAATTTGGATCTAAGGACATGATGCTTTGGAAAGGAGTTTCTTATTTTGTTTTCACAGAGGATGAGACCCTGTTCATTTCTTCTATTCCGATTTGGTATGATGGACCACGCCCTCCTGAAGGGTTGGTGTGAACATCTTCAGAAAATTGCTTCGCTCAACTGCCAACTGAGATGAAACTAGCACACAGGTTATACAATGAAAGACCTAATTAACGATGCCCCCATTCAGCAGGAAGCAGTTTGGAGAGAAATAACTGCGCCCATATTCCCAAAAATGTTTATAAATGTTCTTTTACATTTAAAGGGGGATATGATATAGATATGAATAATTTGCATTAGTATAGATTTTGCTTTATTGATAGAGATTTAAGGTCAATTTTGTTATATGTATAAGTGTTTCTGATTTTGATTAAGGTATTGTGATTGTGTAGTTCATTTAAATATGTACTGTATAATTAAGAAATATAGGTTGTTAATGGATAATCATCGATAATAGTAAAGCTTGTAGTCATGTTAGTTAGATTTTCTAGATATATAGAGATATATTTTAGATAGACATTCTTCATGCCTTTCAAAGATTACAGAATAGGACATTTAATGTTTTAATAACTTAGGGTTTTTCATGACAATGAGACACTCTGCTCCTGGCAGCACCAATCTACTTCAGGAAGAAGATGGGCATCGAAGAGGATCTTTATGGAGTTTGATAGCCATTTGGGCAAGAAACTGCTCTTGCCTGGACTATTGCATAAACTGGACACAGAGAACCCGCAGAGAGAGGACTACTGAACTTGCCTAAGGTGAGATGATCTTTCGGGGTTCCTGATTCATGAAAGAGTCTGCGAGACATTCTGCAGGACACAACAGATAGTGACTGAACTGACTTTGAATTTTCCTGCTTTATGGAAATGTCTGCTGGATAGCATGGGCCTGAAGGCTGAAGATGGATGCCCCAACGGTACAGAGGAACTTTGGGTGACTGTCCAGGCAGCGAGATGTCTCTGTCATTTCTAGAGTTTTAAAAGTTGCTTTTTTCTTGTTTGCTTAGGTAGTATTGTATCTTTCTGGAGTCTTTGATGGAGTTAAGAATAGTTAGTTATAGTTTTCCTTAGTTATGATAAAGATTATTGTAACTTTTACTTGATAACTTTTGTTATATGTAATTTTGCTATGTTAAAGTTAAAGCCTTTTTTTTTGTTTGTTTTGTTTAAACCGAAAAAGGGGAAATGATGGAGGAAGGTCATTGGTTAAATAAAAAGAAACTGCTTGGCCCTCATTGGTTAGAAGATAGGTGGGAGGAGTAAACAGAACAGAACGCTGGGAGGAAGAGGAAGTGAGCTCAGACTCGACAGCTCTCCTCTCGGGAGCAGACGCCTCAGAGAGACGCCATGTCCAGCTCCCAGGCAGACACACGCGATGAAGCAAGCCGCCAGGTTAGACATGCTGAACCTTTCCCGGTAAGACTGGTGCTCACAGATTATTAGAGATGGGTTGATCGGGATGTGAGAATTAGCCTGTAAGGGCTAGAGCTAAAGGGCCAAGCAGTGTTTAAATGAATACAGTTTGTGTGTTGTTATTTCAGAGCATAAGCTAGCCAGGTGGCTGGGGTGCCAGGGACGCAGCCCCGCCACTCTTATTACTACAACTATGACTATCTAGTTTTCAACCACATCAAAGACCCTAGAAGGGAAATAATATTTTCCTGAGTAAAAAGGAAGTGCAATCAGGCCACTTCCAAAAGGTGCAAGAAATGGCAGACACAACCACTACCTGGGCAATCACTCAAAGTCTAAGAAGCTAAGGAGAAGGGATCCAGAAGAAGTTGCCAGGGGACAACATATCCTTCAAGAACAGTTCCCCAAATGACCTACTTTCTCCAACTAGGTTCCCAAAGTATTTACCATTTCCATTAGCCTATTAAATCCATGAGTTTAGTGATCCCATTCATAAGCTCAGAGCTCTTGCAATCTAGTGGCTTCTCAAAAGTGCTATTTTCTAGGCACTGATGTATGGGGTGCTAGGCCTTTAGTTGCAAAGCTTTTTGGAGAGCATCTGAGATCCAAACCACAACACTTATGAATGTTGAAAACACAAGAATTCTGATTGTTCTAAAAGTCTTTGATTTGGACTCAAGTGACTCAGATTTGAATTAAAAAGCAAAGACATTAAAAAAAATCAATGAGAAGCCAAGTCTACAAAGAATGTCTTTCATTTATAAGTGTTATGTAGGCAACCTCAGCATGGCCCAACTCCTTCAGGGTTGTTAGTTCTAGGATGCAGCCTCAGCACGGCCTAGCATCTGCAGGGTTTTTAGTTCTAGGGGGCAGCCTTAGTATGGTCAGGGTCTGAAGGGCTGTTAGCTTTTCAATAGCAGTGCCAAGAACATCATTAGTTTAAAAAGATTTCTAAAGTCCATCCATTTTTATTTTATGTGTTTGGGTATTTTGCCTGCATGTATGCCTGTGCACCATGTGTGTGTAGTGATTACAGAGGTCAGAAGCGTGTCTTATTTCCTGTAACTGGAATTACAGATGTTTGTGAGCCCCCCTGTGGGTCCTGGAAATTGAACTTGGGTCCTCTGAAATACCCGTTGGTGCTCTGAACTGTTGAGTCATCTTTCCAGCCTCATCAGAAGTTATTTTAATGAGATTCAGTTTCCTGAACTTAGAGAACTGTTTTGATGCTCTACATAAAACTTTTTTTTGCCTGCTATAAGACTTACTAGTCTTCTATATTTTATTCTACAATTTTTATCATTTCATATTTAGCATTTATGTTTGCAACTTTACTCAAATTAATCTTGCCTATTGTGTGAAATGTGAGTCAATATTCATTTTTTCTTGTTTTCAGACGAGCATCCAATTGACCGTATTCACTAGTTTTCCCCCTTTTGAATTGCTGTGATCTCCTAATTCATGTACGTATAGCTTAGTTATCTTGAAATCTCTCTATTCTGTTTCATTTGTTTATTTGTCTATACCTTAACCAATGTTACCCTGATTGTTATAGGTCTCCCTGTCCGGTTGTGAATATTGTCAAGCTCTATTGAAAGATGCAAATATCCAAAATCTTCTAATAAACTTATTTTAGGGCTACATTATAGAGATCCATTTTGCTTGCCACTGACAACCTTGGCATAGGAATTAAGTGTTCTTTAAACCGAATCTATACTTAACCATGACCTCAAATTCACATATTTGTTTGAATGATCATTAGAATCGGATGAGTAAATCTAATGATATTAGATGATGATTTCTAAGAAAGCTTGTGGGTCATCATTGTTGGATAAATAAGTGTGTGTGTGTGTGTGTGTGTGTGTGTGTGTGTATGTGTGCATGTGCACATGCTTTGAAACATATTTTATACAACTCTTGAGACTTTGCAACATTAGTCAGCATGATGCTGAACTCACAGGAATGATTGACATTGCCCTTATCATCCAGATGACGAAAGGGCTATATCTTTAGAATATTCTCATACATTAGGTGTTTGAAATAATCAATTGCTGCTTCTTTATTGCATCTACTTCTATGACTCCATGTATCTGATGTAACTACAAAGTCAATCAAATCAGGGAGTCAAAGTTAAGGGCAACAGAAACCAATGGTTTAATTGTTGAAAACAGGTAAACTATTTTAGGTCAATAGGAATTGGTTACCCATGTGTAGAGTCTGGGCAGGACTGATAGAAAGTCAAACCTGACATGCACATTGGGGAAAGAGTGACACACTCAACAACTGTGCCCAAGATCAGTGATTTTTCAGAATCCTCTAGAGAGGGCTAACATTTTTTTCTTTTCTTTTTAGTGCTACCATTCTTTTGCAAGCTGCCATACTGAGAAGGCAATGCAGTGGATAGTACTGTTGACTTTTGTTCCATAAGAACTCATCAACTCAAGTTGGTTGAAACATGCCGTTTAAATTATTAGCTATGGCCATGACCAGTGAACGCATTCACCACGATCGAATTCTTTTATTACTCATTTGTGAAAACAAGGGCTTCTGTTCTCCCAAGTACCATGCATGTTGCACGCACCTTGAAAGGAGCTGTGTTGAATATAGCCGTCGATGCCTCTGATGATGATATGCAATGACTTCACCATGGGCAGATTTACACCCTTCCTTATTCTGGTCTTTGTTGACTCATAAGGACACTCTGTTCTTTTCTCTTATTTTGGCTTTGCCTTTTTCTCTCTGCAGGACCGGGGGCTGGCACCTCACAGGAACTCACATGTGATTTTATCTCAAATAATCAGAGAGCCAAGGAAGACTAATAACTTAATCTTTGGTGAAATATGTTTTTTTCCCTGTATATAATTGTCTTTGTATTTTCTGCTTATCCCCAACTGACAGCATTTTAATTAAAAGTCAAGGTGAAAGAACATGGGGAAGTCTGTAGAGGAGCATGCTAGCTTTTTGTTTAATCCTATTGTGTCAAACAACGCTTTAAACCTTGTGGTAAGCAAGTAGAGAGTTAGAAGTGAGAAAAAAGCCAGAAACGAAGTGGGTTATAAAACCCCACAGAATAGCTGGCATATTCTTGTCTTTTAAGAGAAGACTCAGAAATTGGGAGCATGGGGACCATGGGAGAGGGTTGAAGGGGAAGGGAGCAGAGAAAAATGTGTAGCTCAATAGACAAAAAAGGAAAAGACTAAGAATTTGTGAACAAAACTGTAAGATGGTTCAGTGGGTAAAGGCACTTGCAACAAGCTTGCTGACCCGAGTTTGATCCCCAGAACCCACATAGAGGTGAAAGGAGAAAAATGACTCCATTAAGAAACTTTCTGACCTGCACATTCTGTATCATGACACACATGCTATATCTACTTGCAAACACACAATGATAATAAATACATTAAAATATTTTTAAAAAGAAATGAAAAAGACTTCCATTTGTGAATCAAGTATCTATCACAATCATATTGAAGTAGATTATATACATATGCATATATATACATACATGTATATCACCACACACAAACATGTACATGCGTATGCATTTATTTCACATTGGATAGTCATACTTTTTGAATTGCAGATTCTGCATAGTTCCTTGTATATATCAAATTTAAATTCTAAATGTGAATGCAATTGAGTGAAATAAAAACATAAACAAATCCCACTAAGAAAAGATCAATTTGACTAACCACTCTGTCTATCTTTCTCTAGAATCTACACTCTGAAAATTGTTTTCTGAGTGTCCTTACACACTGGTGTTTGTAGGACTCCAGCCAGGAAGGAATGCTTCTCTTTATTCTTCCGTCATGTGGGTCTCTCTGTGCAGTGTTACAGAAAAACAGACACTTGGCTAGAGGAATCCATTCCTATCTCTGCCACCACAAGTCACTCACTTTTATCTGTTTCTTACTGTGTCCCTGGTGTGGTCTTTTTTGATATTTCCACTGATCCTTATTTACAGGGATAGAAAGAAACCCAGAAGCCATGTGTGTTCTTCCAGGACCAGGTCTGGTGGAGTTTTGCCATCTTTTTTTCCTTTTTCACGCCACAGGGTCACTATAGCCTTCTTTAGACCAAAGTTTATTTTCCAAGGTTGGCTCAGTTCATAAATGATCTTTGAAAATAAATAGACACAAGGTAGAAGAAATAAAGGCTCTTTTGAGGATTTTCTCTGTTATCTGATATGGTGTTCCAGAAGGCTTCCCTGGGCCTGACCCCTCTCTGTGTTGGGCAGCCTGTTATTTGCAAGGACTCATGCTTTTGGTATTTTCTCATCTTGGTTATAGTTCAGACACTTGATCTCACTAGCCAACAATAAAAGTTTGTTTGCTTTTTTTTTTTCTGGAAAAAGTTCAGCAATAAAAAGAAAAGAGGTAAGGTTTACAGAATGAGTTTTGTTTGAACCCTTAACAAATTCTATTTTATCTTTAAAATTAAAATTGTATTCTATTATCTTTGTGTGTGTTTGGGAGTTTTGCCTGCATGTATGTTTGTGCACCGTGTGTGTAGCATCTCCAGAAGTCATAAGAGGGCATTGGATCCCCTGGGACTGGAGTCACTGATGATTTGCACCATCATGTGAGTGCTGGGGATTGAGCCTGGGTCTTCATGAAATTTAAATGTGTGCAAATTGGCATAGCTTTACAGAAGACATACTTGAACTTCTTTGTGACCCAGAGATGTGGGATATAGAGTTTTGTTGGCATGTGGATTTTTTTTTTTAAATTTAACTTTTTTTTTTTTTGAGAAGAAATCTCTAAATTGTAGTCACCAAAGAGTGCATCAAAGGAGACAAAGATGTGTGAGAAGGACTGACTGGCAGTAGAGTTGAGTAGAGAACCTTAATCTTGGGTTCTTGGTACTTTTTTTCTGGGTTGCCGTTTACTGGTCATTTTTTTTTTCTGTTTCCTATAGACTGATTTTTATGGCCAGGTATTCCCTACTGTGCATTTTTCAGTTTTTCATGATCCTTTTGATTCTGGCTTCTGAACAAGATTTGTAAACTAAGGTGTGGACCCAGAGCTAGAAGCCAGATAGAGGGAGAAGCCTAATGATACCCTTCCTTTCTCTCTGGTTTGGGAATTGGTCTGCATGTATATAGGTGCACCATATGTGTGCAGAGGTCAAAAGAAGACATTAGATCTGTGACTGGAGTTACAAATGACTGTGAACCAGCGTGTGTGTGCTGAGAACTGAACTAGGAACCTAGTGAACTAGGAGCATGGTGCATCAGTTTCATGGTAAGCTTCTGTTGGTGGGGATGCTCTAGTTATAGCTTTAATCTGGAGACGTCAGCTCTCTGACCCTTCATTTCCAGGCCTGATCGCACTGTTGTTGATGTCTGGCTTGGTTCACTCTCTCCTATTCGGTTTCTCAGCTCCTTCATTACTCATCCAAATAATTCCTTGTGCTGGTTTCCCCTGACCACACCTTCTTTCTATTTTCTGACTGGACCATAACATGTAGAATCTCACGTATTTTCATTTGTTTCCTTCCCTAAAAGTGCGCTTCTTATTGACTGTGCTCGGTTTGTCAACGTCAGATCCTTTACTTGCTTTGAAACTTTTCAGATGATGCCCAATGACTTCTACAGCATTCTTATCTCAAACATAAGGCAGTCAAGGAGTATAGCACTTGGGTTATGATTCTACAGCACTGGAGAGGTAGCTCAAGGGTTGATAGCACTTGCTGCTCTTACAGAGGATCCTGGTTCAATCCCCTGCGCTTCCATGGTGGTTCACAACCACCTGCAGCTCTAGTTACAGAGCTAATGCCTTCTTTTGACTGCTGCCCAAATGTGGTATATCTACATGCATGTAGGCCAAACACATAAAATGAATATGTCTAATAAAAACAATTCTAATAGATAGATAAACAAATACCTCACTTCCAGTTTTTTTTTAACTTGAAAAATGTAGAAATTCCTATCACGAATTGTAATGAGGTAATTAGCAATTTTTGAAAGGGACCAACCAAAATAGTGATATATTTCCCCAGACTAGATATTGAATATCACAAACCTGGAGACCCTTTATTTTATTCAGTGGCAGTATTTATTGTCTTAGTCAAAATAGGTCATAACTAATTTTAAGGTGAATTTTGGAATACAGAATCTATGAGCCTATTTCAGTTCAATTTATAAACTAACTCTGACATTAGCATTTTTCTTCTTGAAGTGGGGGTAATTATGGGCTCCTCTGCTCTGACTAATAGGTGGACACTTGATTCTGGTTAGAGGTACTTGAGAGAAGGCACAGGAAGAGGTTCTGTCTTGAGATCTGTAAGTACTCATGCTACAGCTAAATCCTGGAAAGGACATTGGCAGTGTAAAATGGGCTCCCCAATGCCTTAGAACCCTTAAGCTCTGGTTTTACTATTTTAGTAACATCAAAATGATTTCCAGGTTTTATGAAAAATCAGAAAACTGAACTTTCCTCATTGGTATACAAGTTCTTGGTAGGGCTAAGAATCTACTGCTTCACAAATTCCTTGGCTTTGCATGTGCCAGTGAATCAAAAATGGGGAAGCACACACACACACACACACACACACACACACACACACACACCCCTTCCACCACCATTACCACCACATCATCATCATTATCAGCACTACCACCACAACAATAACAGCAACAGCAGCAATAAGAAAAACAAAATAACAGAAAAGAACAAACACCACTTATTGATATCCCTCAATATTGATGGTCTCAGTCCTCCAGTAAAAAGACATAGATTAACAAAATGGATGTGAAAACAGCTTCAATCATTTTGATGCATCCAGGAAACATATCTTAGCATCAGGATAGTCAACACTTCAGTTTACATCCAAGCAGATGGATCTAAGAAACAGGTTAGTGTAGTCATTTATTAAAATTTTGTCAGATAATCTGACAAAATAGTCTTCAAACCAAAACCGATTGGAAGTGATAAGGAAGGATACTACATACTCATCAAAGGAAAAATGCACCAGAAATGACAAGAAAGCTTACAAACTCACAAAAACTGAATGAACAAAAATGGGTCAAGACAGAAATTAAGAAATTAAAGACTTTCTAGAATTGAATGAGAATTTGTGAACGCACAACATACCCAAACTCAGGGAACACAAATGAAGGCTGTTTTAAGAGTCAACTTCATAGCACTAATTGCTTACATAAAAAAAATGGAGCTTTCCCATACTAGTAACTTAACAGCACACCTGAGAGGTCTAGAATAAAAAGAAGAAATCACACCCAAGAGGAGTAGATGGAACGAAATAATCAAACTCAGGGCCAAAATCAATTAAAGAGAAAATACAAAACAAAAATACAATGCAAAGAATCATTGAAATGAAAAAAAATCATTCTTCTTTGAGAAAATCAGTAAGATTGACAAACCTTATCCATGTTAACTAAAAGGCAGAAAGAGAAGATCTAAAACAGTAAAATTAGAAATGATTAGGGTGGCAAAACAATAGACACTGAGGAAATCCAGAGAATCATAAGGACATACTTTTAAAACCTATGTTCTACTGAATTGGGGAAACAAAAAGAAACGGAGAATTTTCTAGACACATACAACTTGACAAAGTTAAGTCAAGATCAGATAAGCAATTTAAACATATCTATAACCCCTAGTGAAATAGAAGCAATTATTAAAAGTCTCCCAACCAAAAAAGCCCAAGACCTGTAGATAGTTTTAGCTCAGAATTATATCCTATTTTCAAAGATGAGTTATTCCAATACCCCTCAAATTATTCCACAAAATATAAACAGAAGGAACATTATATAGTTCAATTTCCAAGGACACAGTTACTTCTGACACCCAATGAAATAAAGAACCAACAAAGAAAGAGAATTATAGACCAATTTCCCTTATAAGCATAGATGCAAAAAATTTTCAATAAAATGCTTGGAAACTGACTCTTCCTCCTCTTCCCCTTTCTTCCTCTTCATCTTCCCTTCTGTCTTTCTCTCTCTGTCCCCAGAGGCCAGTCTCTTCCCTCCTCTTCCCCTTTCTCTCAATAAACTCTCTACTTAAAAGAAAAATACTTGAAACCTGAATCCAAGAACACATCAAAAAGGTCATCCATGATCAAGTAAGTTTTATTGCAGAAATGCAGGGAGCGTTCAATATAGGTAAATCAATAGATGTAATTCACCATATAAACAAGCTGAAAGACAAAAACCACATGATCATCCCATTAGATGCAGAAAAGACCTTTGACAAAAATCTAACACCCTTTCATGATGTAAGTCCTGGAGAGATTAGGGATACAAGTGACATCTCTCAACATAATAAAGGCAACATATACCAAACTTATAGTCAACATCAATTTAAACGAAGGGAAACTCAAAAACAATTCCACTAAAATCAGGAGCAAGACAAAGTTGTCTACTCTCTCCACACATATTCAATATAGTACTTGAAGTCTTAGACCAATAAGACAACTGGAGGAGATCAAAGGGATACAAATAGGAAGAAAGACATCAAAGTGTCTTTATTTGCAGATAATATGATAGTACACATAACCTACCCTAAAAGTTCTACTGGAAACCTCCTACAGCCAATAAACACTTTCAGCAAAGTAGCTGGATACAAAATTAACTCACAAAAATCAGTAACCTTTCTTTAATACAAACGACAAGTGGCTTGAGAGAGAAATCAGGGAAATAACCCCTTTCACAAAAGCCTCAAACAATATAAAATATCTCGGGGGTTATTTCTAACCAAGCAAGTGAAAGACTTGTATGATAAAAACTTCAAATGATCGAAGAACAAAACTGAAGAATATATTGGAATATGGATCTCTCTCCCATGCTCATGGATTAGGATTAACATAGTAAAACTGGCCATTCTACCAAAGGCAATCTGCAGATACAATGCATTGTCTATCAAAATTCTAGCACAATTCTTCATGGATCTTGGAAATTTCAGCTTCATATGGAAACACACCCAACCCAAGCTAGCTAAAACAATCCTGTACAACAGAAGAACTTCTGGCAGTATAACCATCCCTGATTTCAAACTGTACTACAGAGCACTAGTAATAAAAACAGCATGGTATTGGCACAAAAGACAACTGAGCAATGGAATCAAATTGACTCAGACACAAATCCACACACCTATGAGCACCATTTTTTTTTATAAAGAGGCAAGAAATATGCACTGGAAAAAACACAGCATGTTCAACAAATGATGCTGGTTAAACTGGATGGCTGTACAGAGAAGAATGCAAATAGATCCATGTTTATCACCCTGAACAAAACTCAAATTCAAATGGATCAAAGGCCTCAACATAAGACCAGATACACTGAACATCGTAGAAGAGAAAACAGGGAAAAGTCTTAAACTTGTTGACACAGGAAAAGACTTTCTGAACAGAACACCATTAGCCCAAGAACAAAAATAAACAATAAATGGGACTTCATGGAACTGAAAAGCTTCTGCACAGCAGAACTGTCATTTGGACAATGTGGCCACCTACAGAATGGGAAAAGATTTTTACTAACTATGTACCCAACAGAGGGCTAATATACAAATTTGTATAAGGAACTCAAGAAACTAGCTATTAAAAAAGCAAGTAATCCAATTAAAAATGGACTGCAGAGTTACAGATAATGGTCAATAAAAGATTCTAAAATGGCTGAGAAACTCTTAAAGAAATGTTCAACATCCTCAGTCATTAGGGAAATGCAAGTCAAAACTACTCTGAGATGTCATCTGATGCCTGCCAGAATGGTTAAGATCAACAAAACAAGTGACAGTTATGGTTGTTGGCTTGGTGTTTTGAGGGGATTGCTGATGGTGGGAGTGGGGGGTATCTCTGAGGTTTTTGTCTGCTCTTGGGACTCTTTCTTCCTAATGGATTGCCTTGCCCAGCCTTGATATAAGGGTTTGTGTCTGGTCTTATTGCATCTTGCAGTGCAGTGTTTGGTTGATGTCCTTGGGAGGCCTGCTCTTTTCTGGGAGAGAGATGGGAAGGGGGAGTGCATTTAGGGGATGGGAGAGGCAGGGGAGCTGGGAAGAGTGGAGGGAGAGGAAGCTTTGGTCAGGATGTATTGTATGAGAGGAGACTCAATAAAAAATTAAAAAAGACTCCTAAAGACATTCAGCTATAGTCATAGTTCAGGGTGTTGTTCAGCCATCATCAGAGAAGCTCTTTCCTACAGCAGATGGGAACAAATACAGAAACCTACCACCAGACATTATGCAGAGAATGAGAGATCTTGGAACAGTCTCCATCAAATCCTTCTCTTCAGTCCCAGGGAACCCCTCGGGAGAAGTAGAGAGGAAGAATGTAAGAGGCAGAGGGGTCGGAGGACACCATTTGGTTCCCTAAATCAACACGATCAATGCACATACTAACTCTTGCAGACTGAAGCAGTACACACTGGGTCTACAAGGGTCTGCACCAGTTGGGGTCCTAGAGACGAAAAGAGAAGTAAACACATGCTCCCTTTCCTAACCCAGAAGCAATCTTCAATTGATAACCAATTTACTTCCTTCAGGTAGTATCGCTGGGAAGAGAAATTACCCTTATATGTAGACTGCAATCCCAACGGTAGATATCCGACAGAAAATTAACTCAACGGCATCTTCGGACATGTTCCTTGTCCTATGTCAGGGTTCTCTTTTTGTTGTTGTTAATTTTTATCTATTCTTTTTATTTTATTTACACACATTTTCCTCTCTTTTTATTACCCTACATAGCCTCTGTGTATATACTATGGCTTCCAGTTTACTGCTTTTACTGGATTTCTGAGTGCGAGAATGAGTGGGTCTCTATTTCTTGTGCCTTTTATTGGACTTTTTTCTTTTTGTTTGCTTATTTTGTCCAATTCAAATATGTTAAGTTGTGTTTTATTATATTACATTTTCTTATTCCCCCCCCCCCTGAAGCATATTTGTTTTCTAATGGAACACAGAAAGAGGGGTGGACCCAGAGGGTATGGAAGGTAGAGAGGAGCTGGGAGGACTAGAGAGAGGGTAGCCATAATTGGGGTATATTATGTAAGGAAAAAAGAAAATTGAGAATAAATAAGATAACTAAGACATTTTTATTAAAAATTTCACAGTTATGGTTGCTGACTTGAGGGACTGTATATACTTTCTGGAATAATGTTTCTTCTAATATTTGACATAATTGTTATAATGACAAATATTTGTTTCTTTTATTAATGTGTCCACCCATCTGTGCATGTACCATACATTGGTGCCAAGACAATATTGAGGTAAGGGTTAGAGGTGACACAGTCAGTATTCATTCATTTCAAAGGGGATGGGAAAGAACAAGGGAGCCGGATGGGAGGCATTCACAGCAAGGTGGCCATTGCGTCACAACAACTCACAATGACACAGCAAGTGACTCATCCCCTTAGCTCCTGGAGTCACTTTAATAAACAGTAAATATTTAGGTATACGTTCTGGAGAATAAGAGCTCCAGATCAAAGCAGCTGATGACTTAGTGTGTGGTGAGGACTGATTTTGTTCTTTCTTTTAAAAAAGATTTTTAGCCGGGCGGTGGTGGCGCACACCTTTAATCCCAGCACTCGGGAGGCAGAGGCAGGCGGATCTCTGTGAGTTCGAGGCCAGCCTGGTCTACAAGAGCTAGTTCCAGGACAGGCACCAAAGCTACAGAGAAACCCTGTCTCAAAAAACCAAAAAAAAAAAAAAAAAAAAAAGATTTTTAATTTTTTTTTTTAATTATGTGTGTATGTGTGTACATCTGTGTGTGGCTATGTCACTTGACCATGGTTGCCTTTGGGGACCAGAAGAGGGCATAGGATCCCTGAGCTGGAGGTAAAAGTGGTTGTGAGCTTCCCCACATGGCTAGAAGTCAAATTCAAGTCCTCTGCGACAGCAGTGAGTGCTCTCAACCACTGAACCAGCTCTCCAGCACCAGAACCCTTTTCTTAAAGTTTAAATCTTTTCCTCGTACGTGTGCACGCATGCCCTCTGCTTGCATGTGGCTGCTCATGGAGGCCAGAAGTAGGCATTGCACCCACTGGAGCTGGAGTTCCAGGCAATTGTGATACACCTGATGTTGGAGACAGAACCCGGGTCCTCTGCAAGAGCTGCAAGCAGTCCAGTCCCAGGACCTTTCCTTACAGACTACATCCTTACTTGGTAGAGGGTCAAACAAGCTCCCTTTGGCTTTTTTTTTTCTTTTTTGGTGGGGGCGCTGACACCATTTACAACCTAATCACATACGGAAGCCTCACTTTTAATAGAATTGAATTGGGAATAAATACAAAAGTTTTCAGGGGATACATTTAGACAATAGCCTTGGTATTGGGAGAATATTTTTAACATTTCTCATGCAATATGAAGATTTTTATATGAAAATGTATTAGTATGAGACATCACCTTTTAGAATGGGATTTATTAGGCTAAAAAGGTCAATTTTGTCCCTAAACTGTTAAGCATATTATTTTGAGATAATGAAAAGGTTGACAGGTTTCCTAAGTGCATTTTTCCATTGATTAAAAATGATCCCAGGTTTTGCCCTTCATTTTGTTTTCTTAATTTGGTGACTCACAGTGGATTTTCAATGCTAATGAATCTTGTTTGTCTAGAAGAAATGTGATTTGGTTGTAATGTGTTTTCTTATATATTAATGAATTTTATTAGTTTCATAATTTTATGTCAGTCTTCATAAAATACAGATTTTTTTGTCATGAAGTTTCTGTATTAGGCTAATGCTGGTATAATATGGTATTTTTTTTGTGTGTAAAAGATGCTATGGAATATTAGGGTTCTTTTTTTTCTTCACTACTTTGAAGACTTCACCAAGCAAGTCATCACCTGAGTTGGAATATTGCTTTGGAGATTTTTATTAATTTTATTTAGTAATGAGTTTAAATTTTAAACTAGTCAAATTTTATTTATCTAAAAATTTTCATTTCATGAAACATTTCAAATTAACATAATGGTAATATCTCTCTTAAAAAAGTTTCTTAGGACGTCAGTTGCACATATTACAAATGCAGAGTGATGGGTTGCACCGTGACATTCTTGTAGATGCTTATAGCGTCCTACAGTAACATTCCTCCTCACCGTCGCCATCTCTTGGGCCCTCTTTCTTCTCCCATTGGGGGTCTTCCTCTACCTGAGTCGCTTCCCTTTCACTCCCGTGCCTTTTGTTTAAGATGTAGATGGAATGTACAGAACATGCAGCATTTGTGTTTGTGGCTCTGCCTTCTCTCACTTGACACACCTAACGTGGTGTCTCTGGTTCCACCCGTTTTCCTGCAGATGACATGACTTCATTCTTCTTTAATACTTCCTTGTGTATCCATACTATATTTTAGATCAGCTCTAGGGAAGACTAATTAGTATACAGAAGCAACATAATCTAGGTGACATTGTATTTGGACTTGTGATATAATTACTATAATCAGGATAACACACACACACACACACACACACACACACACAGATACACACCTCCCAACGTTTCTTTGTATTTCTTCTCTTATTTTGTTAGAGGCAGGGTCTCTCTGTGTAGCCATGGCTGGCCTGGGACTTCCTATGTATACCAGGTTGGCCTCGAACTCTCAGAGATCCGCCTGCGTCTGTCTCTCAGATGCTCAGATTAAAGGTGTGTGCTATCACACCTAGTGCCCTCTTTTCTGGATAATTTAATCTTATTTTGTTCATATCTGTAGAAATTAGAGTTACATCCTCTTATTATTGGAGCATATGGGTTCCATATTCTTTCACTCTATTTTTGTTGGAGATTATAATGTTATTATATGTAATAAATCCTTTCCTTCTCTTTCCTCTAAACTAGTGGTTCTCAACCTGTGGGTTGTGATCCCTCCAACAACCCTTTTACAGTGATTGCCTAAGACCACCTGAAAACACAGATATTTACATTATGATTCATAACAGTAGCAAAATTACAGTTGTGAAGTAGCAATGAAAATAATTTTAGGGTTGGGGGTCCCCGCAACATGAGGAACTGTATTAAGGGATCACAGCATTAGGAATGTTGAGAACCCCTGCAAACTTCCTATATACCCCTCTTTGTTCTCTTTCAAATTCATGGCCTCTTTTTCATTAGTTGTTGTTACATGCATATGTTTACATGTATCTACATATATCTACACATATATTTCCAAAGATAACTTGCTCGGCCTGTGTAATGTTACTTGCATGCTCATTTTTGGGGCTGTTTGGTATTGGATAAGAGCTGGTGTGCTATTTCCTGGGAAAGACTATTCCTCTCACCCTCAGTATTCCTTAGTTGCTGGTAGTTCTTTGTGGAGGCTTGGAGCCTTGTGGGACTTTTCATATTCTCTTTGACATGTCTATTGGTATTATCCGTGTTCAGTTCATGTTTAGGCAGTCATGTTAGTGAGATGAGACTTTATGGGTATCGTTTCTGACATTACTAGGAGCAAACTCCCTGACTCTCTGACTTTTATATTCTCTGCCTCTACCCTTTCACCCCCCCCCCCCCCCCGCCGTCTTTTTCTATGTTCCCTGAACCTTTTCCACCAGGCTTGGGCTCCAAAATCTTCATTTTGTTTGGTTGTAGTTTTCTGCAGTAGTCTGTTGCAAAGAGATTTTTTTTTTAAATGTGGGGCTAGGTCTACATTTATCTGTGGATTTTACTAGCTCTATGTAGTTAGCTAGATTTTTTTTGGACCAGAAATAATTTCCCTCTTGTTGAGCAAGTCTTAAGTCCAATTAGAGAACTCTTGGTTACTACCAAGGTATTCATGCCATTACCGTACCCTTAGGGTTACAGTGACGTGTTGGTTATTGTTGTGGTTCATAGAGTCATAGCTATGTAAGACTTTTGATTGTTTCCCTCCTTTGGAAGCTTATATCAGATCAGTGCCAGCTCAGGGATCTCTGGGTCTTGTGTCTGAAGTGCATGATGTCTTCAGCAATAGGGCCTCACCTTACACTTCTGGGGGAGGGTAACCAAGACCAGTAGCGATAATCATTGCATTGATAATGTTCTGGGAATTTCTTGGGAAACCCTGTTCAACCTAAAAGGGGGATTTTTATGGTTGATGTGGCTTTTATTAGGTGATATTTGGCTCTTGGAGAGATTATACCAGCCCAGATGAGAAAAGTTCATTAAAACTGTATATGTATGTTTATACACAGACTAACATGTATTTTATTTTATTTTGCAGGCAAATAGTCAATAGCATGATTCCTTATGTTTTCAGAAATTTTTCCGTTATTTTGTCTCCTCCATTTCTTCTGTATTTATCTACCTCCTCCTCTCTAAAGAAAGACCCCTTCCCATTTCCTCCTTCAGATCACTCCTTCACTGCCATTCCCCTCTCTTTTGCTCTCCATACCTCCCACTCCAACTGTGGTCCCCTTTTACTTTCCTAGTTTGCGCAGTTGCTCCAGGATATGTAGTCACATCTGAGGATTTTGATCTAGGATTCTTTGATGAGAGAGAACACGCAACGTTTGTGCTTCTGGGTCTGGGTTTTCGACTCAATGCAATTTTTCCTAGTTCCACACATTTACCTGCAAAGTTCGTGATTTCAGTTTTTTTTTCATCTGAATAATATTCCATAGTGTCTATGTACCATATGTTCATATCCATTTGGCTAACTAAAGGTCCTTTTCATTGTTTAGTTATTGTGAACAGTGCAGCAATGAACATGGCTGAGCAAGTATCTGTGGAGTAGGATATCAAGCCTTCTTGGACATAGTTCCAAGAGTGGTATAGCTGGGTCCCACGGTAGATTCACTTTTAGACTTCATTTTTGTTCACTTGTCTTGCATTTCCATATCTTCCTAAGATTTTCTTCCTGGATGAGCAGCACCTTGTGAAAGAATGTTTACTGGATCTTTTGCAGAAATTATAACTCTGTATTTGATCCCAGCCAAAAGGCTGAGAAGCGGTAGAAATTTTAATTCTCAAGAAGATGTTTGAGGATAATCTACCATATTTTCCCAAAGTGGAAATTAGCTGTTTCTTCTCAGGGGGCCTGCTTTTTCTGCCATAGAATTTTTTGAGCTTGAACTGATGAGAACTTGATATTTTTAATTACTGTATTACTTTCGGTAAACATTAATTATTTTAAACTAACGAGGTCAACAAACATTATTTTCTTTAACTAGATTTTCATGTAGTATTAATCCCTTGGTAAGGAATTAATTTATTTTAAAATTGTTGAAAACATGTGGCTGATTGAGACTGGCTAAGGCAAGATACACAATAATCTGTAACAGTTTTTCTTTCCCTATCAAGTATGACATCTACACTTCTTCGTCACTATGTAGTCCTTTTCCTCTGACATCCTATAAATGCACTGAGTGCCTGTTTAACATACCACGCTGCCTCTTTCCACTACGTTTCATGAATATGTTCCTGTCTGTTGGTCACAGTGGCTAGTGTGGTTCTTATTATTTTCTTCTCAGGTGATATTACCCAATGAAACCCTATTTTGAATCTGCAATAACATTTATCCCGTTCTTTTCTTTGATCCCACCCACAGAGCTGTAGTATTCGGGACAGGCATCCCTGCTGTTCAAATCTCTGCTAGCCAACTCCCCTTCCACATCCATCACGAAGTAATAGCAGACTTCTCCCCTCTGGCTTCATTTGTCACGAGAAATTTATAAACATAGCTGCTGTCTGAGGTCTGAATACCAGATGACGGAATGTGTGTGAAGAAACCCGATAGACTCACCCGAGCCAGATTTCATTTCTATTACAAAGCAAGTGGTGTCTGTTTAGGTTTATTATATACAATTAAGAGCTCACTGGAGCCCAAGGAAGGCTGTCTGAACGTCGCTGCCAATGCCAAAATGTATCCTTGACAGTTCATGTTTTGTGCAGAATACCATTGAATTTTGTGTGTTAGAGAGGTTTTGGTATTCAGGGATTGTCAGTCCTTTGGTTTAAGGAAGTTTGATGGGGTTACTGTGGACTTCATTGTTCAAATGAAAAGTTCAGAACAGAGAGTATAATGGAATTTGGAATCTATTCTATCTGCTTTTGAATACAGTCTAACCATTATATTAAATCCAAGGTGGACAGAACAGAGCTGGCGCTGAGTGCAATTTTTCTTACTTTGAAGCCAGCTACATGGGAGAATTTTTATGTTTTGTTTTTGAAAAGTAGGTAGATTATATTCTTGGTTCATCTTTGTTTGGCGGAGGTAAAATTAGAGGCCTCTGCCTCCTGCTGGCACAACAAGCTCTCAATTTCTCTCTGTCGAAATCCAATCTGATTTCTATCTTGTTCACTAAAAAGCTGTCAAGAGCAAATAAGCCATTCCCCATCAAAGAGCCCGCTCATTTCTGAGGTATACAAATTCCTCTCGTGGGAAAGCATTCAAATAATACAAATTGTTTCTGACTTTTAATTTCTTTCTCAGGAAATGAGAAATGATATTGGCATGGCCTCTAACTGCAGGGCAAGATTGAAGGAGAAAAGATGTGCATGATACTCCTCGGTGTGGCGTCCCCAGGACCTTTGAGCCTGATGACGGCATGTCTACAACATACTAAACAGAGCTTTTATACACATCTTTGTCTGTGGCTAGCCTACTGAGCAGAACTATAGCTGCCCCTTAGAAGATGAGCCAATAAAAGGAAGTTCTTTTCAAAAGTAGCCTTGGTATAGGGGTATATATTGCCAGCATAAAAGGAAGAAGTGCCTTGGAAATTAAGTATATTTTTCTTTCTTAGAATTTCTTTGAGTTTAGTTTGGAAAATGGCCTTTTCTTTGGAGACAGATGAAACCGTAGCTGCCTTTCTGTGCTACAAAAAGCCAGTTAACATGGCATCTCTTTTCTATTTCACTTTAATTTTCCCGGGTTTGTTTATTCAAGGGAAGTGCTTAATAGTGTGTATTGTTTTATATCTGTGCCTTTATGACGAGCGTATGAGTTGCTTTGCTTTCAGAACCTCTTTAAATAGGCTTGTAAAATTGTTAGTCTTTTGCTTTTAAACTGTAAACCGCACTGTCTTTCATTCTCTCCTGCCAGTTCACGCAAGCATTCAGAATCTCAGAATCTCCGGCTTTGGATTAGAAGTGGTAGGCACGGTGCATGCTTGCATATAGATGAGCCACCTATGGCTGGGAGAAGCAGCCCCCTTCTGTGCAAATGCTTTTGACAGCATTAAAAAAAAAGTAGCTCTTGAGTAGATTTGGAACGAGCCAGAAGTCTATTACGATAGTTGTCAGAGGACTTCCAGGATTTAGAAGGTTTTCATACCCTTCTTAGTAGTACTATGATTAGCCAAGCTTCCCCCTTAAATGAAGATGCTTAAAAATGTAGCTGGAAATTGAAAATGGTGTCTTACCAGCATACACATCTAGCAGAATAAGATGCAACCCCACTCTCTTGTTTGACTTGCGTGTTATGAGTTAATTCACTATGTATTCATGATAATTTTTTTTCAAGACAGTGTCTCACTGTGTATCTCTGGCTGTCTTGAAACTATGTAGACCAGTTTTACTGAAGTGTAATTAGTATACAGAAATTATATATAACCTATGTGACTTGATGTGTTCGGACTCGTCATTACTATAGTCAAGACAAAACAGACATGTAACACCTCCCAAAGTTTCCTTGTGCCTCTATTTTTGAGTAAAGGTCTCCTTCCCTGGCTGACTTGGAACTTCCTTTGTAGACCGGGTTGACCTTGAACTCTCAAGGATCCACCTGCCTCTACCTCCCAAGTACTGGGATTAAAGACACAGGCCACTATGCCTGGGTCAATATAATTTTTGAAGACTTAGTTCATAGGTTTCAGCTAGTGAGTTAAATATTATACGTGAAATAATCGTAAATTTTATCTTACATTATTGGACTGTGGAAGGCACTATTACAGTTGTGAGGTCCCTCTCTCTCTCTCTCTCTCTCTCTCTCTTTCTCTCTCTCTCTCTCTCTATATATATATATATATATCACTATATATTAATTTATTTTTGATCTTATGATTACTTCATTGCTCATTTCACTCTCCTCCCTCCAAATTTCCCCTTGGACCACTCTTTCTCTCTTTCAAATTCATGGCCTTTGTTTTAATTAATTATTGTTACATGCATATGTATATAAACATATGTGCTGTGGGACAATGGTCTTGTACCCTGTAAAGATCTGTCATTACCTTTGTCAACACATACGTACATATAAATATAACCTGCTGAGTCTATATAATGTTAGATGGGATGACCATTTGGTATTGGATAACTCTTCCATGGGGAGACTTCTTCTGTTCTCAGCATTCCTTAGCTACCTGTAGTTCTTTGTGTAGGATTGAGACCTTATGTTTTTTTTTTTCTTTTCAAAATAGAAAAAGGTTTTCTTTTTTGACATGTCCACTGGTGTTGACTTCGTTCAGCTCATGTTAGGCAGTCATGTTGGTGAGGCTTTATGGATGTAGCTTCCGGTGTTACTAGGAGCAAACTCCCCGATCCTTTGACTCTTATAGTCTCTCTATGTCCTCTTCTGCAGCATTCCCCGAGCCTTACGTGTGGGAACTGTTTTGTAGTTGCACCTACTGGGTCAGGGCTCCATAACTCTGCATTTTGATTAGCTGTCGTTTTCTGAAATATAATCAGGGGGCAGGGAGGTGCATTAAGGCAACACATAACAAGGCCAGCCACCTCCCAGCTGGCTTTAGTCATGTGGGCAATCTATCCACATTGAAGTCCTGAGGTAGACAACTGGAGCAAGACATTAAGCACTGGCAGGAGAGTTGAGTGGAGGGGCAGGAGGGACAGTGAAGGAGGCTCTCCTTTTCTGGCCTCAAAGGTTTGGCACTGACATGCAATTGTATACTCCCCTGAAAATAACGGAAGTTCTGCAGTTAACACTCAAACTAGGGACCCCTGGTTTTAACTGACTAGTACATTTGGATTTCATCCGCACAACTCGTCCCTCTCAGGGGAATTTAGGGAAGTCCAATTTGTTCCAAGAGTTTTGATGCTCCTATGCTGTGGACTAGATAGAGAAAGAGGAACTTTGGAGAGCCCTAGTAGCTGCTATGCATGTGATTATACGAGCGAGGCTGGCCAAAGGCAGGCCTGCAAGGTCAGAGGAAGATTTTCCACACCTGATACTTGGATCTCCTTCCTGTTTGAAAGGCCGTTTCTGACTCGTGCATTGCTTCAGTGGCTAGCCCGAAGAATTTAAACAACTTAGGCTGAAAGCTGCATTCATTTCTAGTCTAGTAGCCAGCACATTTAAGGTACAGTTCCATGATAGAGTATACACAGGTTATGATGAATTAGTAAGATAATCTTTTCCCCAGGGCAGAAATCTCATAAAACAAGACCCCATCTGATAATAAGTTTGCTAGGATATAGTATCTCAATCTCTCTCTCTCTCTCTCTCTCTCTCTCTCTCTCTCTCTCTCTCTCGTGAGATGTGTCACGAGAAATTTGTTGCCATTCCTAGGTAAACTATTGAAGTTTGCAAATAATTACCTATGGATTCATGGTTATCCTATAATAACAACAGAACACTTTCTTGCATTCTTCTCTGCTCTCCTGAGAAAAAGAAAAAGCAATTAAGAAACAGCCGACGTGCAGGGAATTGTAGAAACCCCAGCCTTCCCTGACTGCATTTCAGAAGAGCAAGGGGGACGAGCGGTGAGGCAGGCCAAACAGCGAGCACCTTGGAATAAAAAGACAAATTTATGACTATAGATATTACTTCTTGTTTAGGGTATGTGAAAGGGCTTGTTTTTCTCTCAGTGTGAGTGTATGGGGGGCAGCAGAGGCCAAGGAATACGAGTGTACACAAACCAATCTTCATGCGATGGTATTTATGGGTGTGTTGTAAAGATTTATATTTTATTTTATCATTTTTACTCTTTTGCATGTATGTACCTGTGTGTGGTTGCCTGTGGCATTCAGAAGAGGGTGTCAGGTCCCCTGGAGCTAGAGTTGCAGGTGCTTGTGGGCCGCATGACATGGGAGCTGGGAACTGGTCTTGGGTCTTTTGCAAAAGGCCCACGTGTTCTTAGCCACCGAGTCATCTCTGCAGCCTGTGATGGTGACTCTTGACCGGCCAGCTACTCGACTGGGCTGAGAAATGCCTAAATGATTAATCAACGAACCTCCGTGTCCAGAGGGGAGGACAACACCACACCACAGACTGGGGCCCGGATGGAGTCAGAGCAGCAGAGGAGAAAGCCCATTAGCACAGGCTCCATCTCCCTCCCCTTCCCCTCCTCTTCTTCCCCATCCTTTCCTTTCCTGCCTGCTGCAAGATGACCAGACACACCCCTTTCACCATCTCAACTGGACTAGCATCTCTGAAAACAAACCTAAATAACAGTTCATTTATCTATAACTTTCTCCAGGTATTGGTCACAGTGATGCAGTTTGAGTACAGCTTACATGTAGAATGTCACTTTCAGGTGGGGGACCCCAGTGAGTGGCCTAGTGTCTGAAATACAAAAGACGCTTGACATGGATTCATGGGAAGGGGGAAATTGGACCATCTCTTTTCTTCAGGACACTCACAAGTTCTCCTCCTTCAACCTCTTTGTCTCTGCAGAACGGCAGGGGGATAAAAGGTCCCCTCCGCCCACCTGTCCTGCCTCCTGTTTTCCATGTAATTTAACTGACAATGTGCTCATCAGTTTCGCGTACTCTTCTGCTAAACACAGCGCCAGCATTATGAGAGCGTTGCAAGAGTTCAGTAATATGTGGTGTGTAGAAATGCAGGCAAGAAACATTAAAAACCATGCGTCATTCTTGCCTCCGTGGGAGATTATTCATGAAAAAGCTGCATTGCTCTCTGTGTATTGGGGGAAATTTGTAAATATTTCTCTGTATCCAAGGGGAACTGATTATCTCTTTAGACTGCCCCCATGCCTATAGGTTTTTATCACTTAAAACTAAACAAATAGGAATTAAATTTGACTTTGAAGTTCATTTGTTTTGTGTGTGCGTGTGTGCCATGACACACGTGTGGAGGTCAGAGTGGAGTTGAGCTCGTGTTGTTGGCGTTGGTGGCACATGCCTTTACCTGGGGAGCCACCTCAGCAGTGCGAAATAGGAGTTTTAGTTGGCTCTGAAGGAATGAAATAAAAGTTCGAGTGGATTGATTGGAATCACTCTTCATTTCAGGGGCCTAAGTTTCATCTTAGGAAAAGTTGCACAACTGACTGGGAAACATCCAAGCCTGAGGAGCTGACCCTCCCCTCCCTAAATGCTCCACTCAGTGTTCTCATCCCTAAAATGAGTGCATGCTTATATAGGGCTACTTGTTGTGAACATGTTAAAGAACAGACTGAAACACCCATGTTGAATGTTGGGACTCCATATGTGTCATAGGGATTACAGTCCATCCTCTCCTGAAATTTGATTTGATTAATTGGTAAATCCAAGTGGCTAATTCTGGTAAAGTCTTATAAGTGAGAATATGGGATTTAATGTACACATGGTATCATGCATTTTTTTTTCTTTCCAGTATAGCCTTTCAGCCCATAGATGACGCTTCCCACTGCTTATCTGAGAAGCCACGAGAACACACATCTTCAGTCTGAGGGTAGGTGGGGTGTCTTACCCTGAAAAATTCCTGAGATACCTGGGGCTCTTAGTCTGAAAGCGTAAGAGATAAACACTATTGCTCATGTAGAAATCAATACCCAGCCATTGTTCTGCGCTCAAGAATGAGACAGCTCTCTTCTGAGGGGAGAGGTGTGATCATATGATGGTTTGTGCTGCACCTCATCTGGCCAGCAGGTGTGAAGGAAGCGGCTTGATAACCCTGGGTGACTGTGACAATGAGACCCACCAGGGACTTGAAAATGAGAATGTCAGTACATTGCTTCTAGTTTATTTTTAAAGACAGAGGTAGGAAAGGTTTAAAGAAAATATTGCCCTGAAATGATGGGATGTTTTCAAAATCCATTTTTTCACTGTTTAGTGAGTCCAAGACTTGGATCTTCTTGACACACTGGGGTTTCAAATGTTTCTTTTTTTTTTTTTGTTTTTTGTTTTTTGTTTTTTTGAGACAGGGTTTCTCTGTGGCTTTGGAGCCTGTCCTGGAACTCGCTCTGTAGACCAGGCTGGTCTCGAACTCACAGAGATCCGCCTGCCTCTGCCTCCCGAGTGCTGGGATTAAAGGCGTGCGCCACCATCGCCCGGCTCAAATGTTTCTTGACTATTGGGTCATGTGTAGATCAGAAATGTCTTATAAGTGATATAGATATTGATGGACCTGCTCCAGTATGAGGGAAATTGCAACCATTACGCTGGTCCCTGAATGTCCTATATCTCCACTGAATTTTGTAATAAGTGTCTCCAAAGTAGGGGATAGGGGCAGTCTGACATGACTAAAAAGGAGTGGGTCACAGTACCCTGTCCCAAGCATCTGAGAGGTTGTCCAGGGAAAGAGAGCAGTCTATACAGTTGTGCCTTGGATGGGTTTCCATTGAGAGCCATTAGTCCCAATGGCTCTGTCAGTATTGAATGGGACACTTCCATGTCAACCGGGGTATTTCACAGATTTCCCTCCTTCCTTTAATGTTGCCCTGGGATCCCGGAATTTTGGTGGAAGGAACCCCTGTCTCTGTCAATCCTCACTCAAGTGAAGGATGAGGCGTCCTTTCCTCTTCTAATCTGGCGTTCATTCTTCCAATGTCCTTTTCGCTTACAATAAACACATTGGTCCTTTCCTAGCCTCTTCTTTCCCAGTGTTTTTAGCCTCCCACTCTGGGATCTCTTTTGCTGGTTTCCCCAAGCAGTGTTACTACTGCTAGGGTCAGTCTTTTTGTCTGCATTTCTTCTGGTCATGGTTACTGCAAACCTTTTGAGCAATCTCTGATAATTGGGACCTAGTCATACTCTCAAACCCTTCTAATTTCTGAAGTTTCTTTCTAATGTCTGGGGTAGACTCAGCAACAAAAGCAGTATTGCTTGCTTGCTTAATTTCTGGTGCCACGGAGGAACCCAAAGGGTTTCCTGACAGAAACACACAGAAAGCCACACAGACAAGCAAAGAGCAAATACAACTAGAGGTGACCACCACACAGACTTAACCGGGGGTAAGGTAACATCTCACATGGGTCTTGGGTACAGGAATTAGGCTATGTCCTGTCTGTCTTAAATGTCCTATTTAGAAGGCACCATAAGCAGACTTAACACTGGAGGTGACAGACTCAGGTGACTTTCTGTAATTTCCCATTGTAGGGTGGAAGCAATGGGAGTCTCTGGGGTGATGGGACTATAGGTTGGAGAAGTTTGCAAGACCCTGGAAGATCACAGGTGTGCACCTACCCTAGAAACCCTCTGTTTTCTGTACTATTTAATCAAGAATAGATCCAAGATCCTCAGAGTCCTAGTGTCTCGGTCTCCTGGGATCTTGCTAGAGCCCCCAGAATGTTGCAAGATAAGCTCACCAGAGACTCCCACATGGGCACCTTTATAACTGAAGGGGAAGTTTTCTTGCTAGCCAGCAGCTGCATGGGGAGCTCTCCCAAATCATGCAGCCCTGGGCCTAACAGTTCTGTCTTTTATGCACAAAACCCACATCCTGGGCGACACACTTAAGTTAGCAAGAACTATACAGAAGCCAAAAAATAAGGTCAGCACATCTAGGTACTTTTTCTTTGTTACTGTTTTGGAAAATGCTGGGACCTGTACTAGCTGGTTTTGTGTGTCAGCTTGACCCAAGCTAGAGTTATCAGACAGGAAAGAGCCCCAGTTGAGGAAATGCCTCCATGAGATCCAGCTATAAGGCAGTTTTGTTGGGATAATCTTTTTGTACACTGTATGAAGATGTATCTCTGTCCTTCCTTGTCTGCCTAAGGCAACTTCTGATTGGTTTAGCAAATAGCAGAATGGCCCATTGCTAGACAGGAAAGGATAGGTTGGGCTTCTGGGGAGAGATAGGAACTCTGGGAAAGAATCAGAAGTGCGGGAAGTTCACCAGTCAGACATGAAGGAAGTCATGAGAAGAGCTAATGGCAGAACATAGATGATTATAAATGGATTAATTTAAGTTATAAGAACTAGTTGAGAATAAACCTCAGCTAAGGTAAAGCTTTCACACTTAATGAGAAGTCTCTGTGTCGTTCATTATTCAGGAGCTGGTGGGCCAAAGAAAGAACTGCTATGGTACTTTCTCAATTAGTAGTCAATGAGGGAGGGCCCAGCCCATGAGTGGTGCCATAACAGGATTGGTGGTTCTGGGTTTTATAAGAAGCAGGCTGAGCAAGCCAGGGGAGGCAAGCAGCACTTTATGGCCTCTGGATCAGCTCCCACCTCCAGGTTCCTATCCTGATTTCCTTCAATGATGAATAGCAATATAGAAGTGTAAACCAAATAAACAATTTCCTCCTCTCTTGCTTTCTGGACATGGTGTTTCTTTGCAGCAAGATCTGAGCCTTGTTCCACTCTTCCGGCCCCCAAGGGTACCCACACATCACACACACACACACACACACACACACACACACACACACACACACGGTTTTAGAAAGAACCTATTTTTCTATTAAGAGAAACAAATATAGCAGTACAAAAACTGAACAGTCAGGCAGTGGTGGCACACACCTTTAATCCCAGCACTTGGGAGGCAGAGGCAGGCAAATCTCTGAGTTCAAGGCCAGCCTGGTCTATAGGGTGAATTCGAGGACAGCCAGGCATACACAGAGAAACCCCTACCCCCAATTCTTTGAATACATAGAACAGTAATGGATGCTGTTGCACTAATCAACATGGAGAGTGTGAAAAGTGGCTAGGTGCTGTCCTCTGTGGACAAGAGTAGTCTTGTCGAGGAGGCAGTCAGCTGAGAACTGAGTGACAAGAAGAGCTGTCCCTGTAGGGATCAGAGGGAGAAAATTTCAAGGGGGGAACAGCTAGTGATAAACAGGGTTCTACTGGGTGGCATTGTGGGGTTAGGTGAGAGTAGACAGTTTTCGAGGTTCCAGATCACACTGAGCTCTGTTAGCCAGGGCAATTCTTCTGATATTAGTCTTAAATTCATGTTTTGTGGGAAGGGTGTTTGCAACAGGGCCACTATAGCCCTGACTGTCCTGGACCTTGATATATAGATCAGGCTGGCCTTGAACTCACAGAGAACTGCCTGCCTCTGCCATAAGACATAAATCATAGAGATTCAGGTTCTCCGTTCTGTTTTCTCCAGGTCACATCTCCTAAGACTTCAATGAGAGAAGACAGTTTATCACCATTCCTATAATTCACTGATTTTATTCAGAATGCTCAGGTTTATTTGCACTCATTTAATTGTGTGTGTGTGTGTGTGTGTGTGTGTGTGTGTGATATTATATAACCATTTCGTGTTGTCCTTTTATAGCCACATCATGTCTCTCCTTCATTTATTCTCATTTCTAACCCTTGGCAAGTACTAATCTATAATCTATTCCTACTGTCTTGTCGCTGCAGCAACACTGTGTGCATGGAGTGTTACAGTGTGTCGCCACTTGCCGTGTGTTGGTCTTTTCAACAACCATGTTTTTAAGTATTGCCACGTGTGGTGGATTGAATGAGAAATGTCTCCCACAGTCTCAGGCATTTTGCACACACTTGGTTCCCAGTTGGTGGGGCTATTTAAGGAGGCTTAGGTAATGCAGCCTTGCAGGAGGAAGCATGCCACTGTGGGTACGCTTTGAGATTAAAACCCTTCTTTCTTCCAGTTTGCTCTTTCTGCTTTGCGCTTGTGGCTAAGGATGTGAGCTCGCATCTTCTTGTTCCCGTTACTATGCCAACTGCTTGCTGCCGTGCCTCCCACCGTGGTAGATACTGCAAGTCCAAGTAAACTCTTCTGTAAACTGCTTTCGTCCTGGCGTTTTAACACAGCAGCAGAAAAGTAGCTAATACACTACACACCAACAACTTGTTTCTTTTCACTGCTGCGTGATAGGAGAATACAAGGGTATGGCGGTTGATTTTGGTTGTCAGCTTGACGATATGTTGAATGAACTAAAACTCAAGTGGTTGAGCACACCCGTGAGATCCTTATTTTCTTAACTGAATCTTTTGAAGTGGGAAGACCCGTTTTTAATCTGAATCTTCTAAGGTGGGAAGAGACACTTTCATCCAGGTTGCAGCCTATATAATGGAAACAGAAGAAGGAAATTCTCTCTCTTTGCCTGCTTCCACCCACCCTCACTAGCCAGTCTGTTTCTTCACTGGGATTAGAGCTTACTTCTACTGAAGACCATCTCAGCCATCCAGCCTCATGAACCGAACAGCCACTGGATTCTGGGACCTTCCGTCAGTAGACGATCATTGTTGGATTAGCTGGACCACATCTCCAAAGCATTCTAATCAATCTGCTTTCTATATATAGATAGGTTCATTATGTAAGCTCTGTTCCTCTAGAGAACCCTGACTAATGCCCTGGGGGTAGCTATGCCACTGTTAACTGAGGTTCCACCATGGACTTTTTTCCCGATTTATTTTCAGTGTTGTGTATTAGTGCTCAGCCCTGAAACCATATATATATATATATATATATATATATATATATATATATATATGAAAAACAAAAATGGACTTAGCAGGTTGTATATATATATATGCTTATGCATACAGATATGTATGCAACAGTAATTATAAAAGAAAAAAGGCATCAACTTGAGAATGGGGGATGCACGAGGAGCTTGAGGGAATGTAGCTGGGAGGGGCTAGAGGGAAGAAAGAAAGGGAGAAATGATGTAATTCTATTTCGGTTTAAACATATTAATCAAAGCAAATAAAAATTGTGAAGAAAGAGGTCCGCGCTGTGCATTTCTTAACAGATTCTTGTTTCTCCAAAGCTTTCTGGAGAGTGGAGCCTGGTGCAGGACTGCTTGTGTCCACCTTGCTGGGCTCCCACCTCCTGTGCTATTCTGTCTGCCACAGAACCCCGCCTGGCCACATCTTTAATACTCGCGCTTATAAAAGGATTCTGGGTTTTATGGACAATGAAACAATAACTGCAGCTGGTTGGAGATCGTAATCTAGTTAGTCACACGGCGGCGAGCACAAGCGAATGGAAAATGGAACCTGGAATCCGCCTGCACGCTGACAGCCCGCAGGGCACTGTCGCTGAGAACTTGGTGGATTCCTTCTCGTTCCTGGGAATTAGAGAGCTAATTGGCACGTAGGAGGCAGGGAACAGAGTGTGCATCCGAAGCCACACTGTTTGTACCTTTCGATTTATTTAATCCTTCATGTCGTTCAACGCAGGAGAGAGATGTTTCCCCATTTTACATACGCAAAGATGAGGTTCAGAAAAATAAACAATTCAGTCAACACTTATCATAACACTAGTCCACTAGAAGAGTTAGGATTTAAACAAACCCTGTGTACAACTTTATTCTTTCTCCTCCCCACCCCACTCCAATGCCGTGGCAGATCTTCCATTTTTAAGCTTTTTTTTTCTTACTGTCTGTACTGTGATGATCAGGCTCCTTCTGGTCTCAGGGAGAAACTCAACTTTAAAATAAAAAAAGGAACTTAAAGGATGAGGAAAATATTAACCTCAGAAGTAGCTGTCACAGAAGCCAGCTTCCAGCATCCCTAAACGGTGCAGATCTATTTCCAGGCAGGTTTGTGGATTCGGAATGCTTCTGAAACACTTGTTGAGCTAACCCACTGTTGACCTACCCCACTGTTGAGTCACCCCACTGTTGAGTCTCCCACTGTTGATCCACCCCATTTACTTTCCAAGTCTATGTTGCTTCAGAAAAGAGGTCGGATTGGGCTTGGGGGTGATGTGGGCCTGTCCCAACCCCCAAACAATTCCTATCCAAAAATTGGGTTTAAGGTGATCATTGGAGTCTGTGATTTGCCATGCTGAAATCAGGAAATGCATCAAACCATGTCAAACACCAAGTGGAAAAAAGGTGGTCTGCCCCTTGAGAGAAAAGTATTGAGGTGTTGTTATCATAAATCCAGATACTCACTGATCAGGAAGCAGTGATAAACCTTGAAGGTCATCCTAGTGACCCTCTTCCACCGGCGAAGCCCCAATCTCCTAAAGGCTTCACAGCCTTCAAAACATTGTCATGAGTACTCAACACATGAGCCTGGGGACCACACCAGACTCAAATCCTAAAAGTGTATAGTAAAAGATAAGTAATAAGAGTTCATTATTCTCATTTTATAGAGGAGTGCATTGAGAACCAGGCATTGAAATGACTGCTTCTTTTTTTCCACAAGGATTTGTTCAGGAGAGAAAAATAGTCAGAGCTGGCAAGGTTCAGTGATATTTATAAGTCTAAACAAGAGAGGGATTTTCATTTGTCCTCATGAGAAATCAAACCTGGGAC
This sequence comes from Microtus oregoni, assembly GCF_018167655.1. Lineage (NCBI taxonomy): Eukaryota > Metazoa > Chordata > Mammalia > Rodentia > Cricetidae > Microtus > Microtus oregoni. The sequence continues at coordinate 55,593,524 of NW_024543063.1, read as the reverse complement.
TTTGACCTCATTAGCACTGAGCTACTAGCTCTTTGGAACTACAAAGCAGTGAACGGAAGAATAAATGCAAACCCCAAATTCCTAATGTGTCTCTAGATTGAGAAGGCCCAGGGGCAGATGAGGTTCATTCCATGACTCCAATATGAGCTATGTGTCATTAGGAACCCTTGGCGAGGATTTCTAAAGAAACACACTCTAGTTTGAAGGGAGACCCTGTTTTTTTATTCGTTGTCAACCATTGAGGAAATTGATGCTTAGACTTAAAAAGCTATAAATGTGGTCGAGGCAGAGCAGAATTGGACCTGTGGTCATATGGAGGGCTGATAAATCACAGGCACCATTACCCTGGCTCTCCTTGACAAAAAGGTGTGTCATGCTGGGCTCAGGTAGCAAGCCACCATGGCCTAGTGTGCTTATGAATTTGGGCTTTAACAAGCTTTGCAGAATTATTCGCAGCTTTAAGAGAGATGTCTCTGTCCAAGGCCAAAGCTATAACAAATGTAGAATCATGTAAATACATTAAAAAAATGTGGGGTTTTCCCCTCAATTTCCTTTTACATTTAACCTCTCAAAAGGAGGCTGCCCTTTCTATTTGAAGAGGTATTTAAGACACATTCCAATTCTACAGCCATGCTACCCCGAATGTGCCTGCTCTCAGAAGGAACGACTTAGGGAGAAAGAGTTTATTATGGCCTGTAGTTCCAGACAGATACAGTCTGTCATAGTGGGGTGAGCGTGGTCACAGACAGAGAAAGCATGGTGATGGGAGGGGACTGGCAGGTTACAATCTGTCCACACTCAGAAGGCAGAGAGTGAACAGGAAGTTGGGCTGGGCTGCAAAGCCTTACAGCCACACCCCTAATGGCATTTAAGATCCAATACTAACAGGTCATGATCATGAGACCACCTTTTTGCCCTCAGAGACATATTTCCCCTACGGCAAAGTCCCATCTCCTAAAGGTTGTGAGACCTTCCCTGATAGGACCACCAACTGGGGCAAAGGGTTACAGATACGAGTGTACGCGAGACAGTTCACGTTCAAACTGCAGTAGGAGGCAAGAGTAAGGAAAAAAAAAAAGAATTTCCTGAATTTTCTGAAGGGCAGTGGCCATGCTATTTCATCTCCTCATGTCTCAATTTTCCCAGCATTTGTAGCTTTCTGTGTTCTCTCGTGTGTTCTAGGAACCTGCTAGGAAGATTAGGGTATGATCTGCATTTAAAAGGGTAGAGGGGTTCAGCAGTCATTACACATGAACTACACTGTCCTTTAGATTTTATCTCATTGGGTTATTCCAAGTCTCCCACTTGCTCACTTGCTTTAGATAGGCAGTTCCCGATGGTAAGCCACATGAGGACACTTCACATAGGGTGCAAATAGAGAAAGGGGCGGAGCTCCCCTGACACTCACCTTTTTCGTTCCAGCATTCACAACATTTTAATAAACTGGTTTCAAAAACAGTTGTGTGTGAGTCAACTTTCTGCTCCTGCAACAAAATACCCGAGACAAAAGCTGAGGAGGAAACATTCACTTGGCTCGCGGTTTCAGAGGTTTTAGTCCATGGTGGCTTGACTCTGTTGCTTTGGGCCTGTGGTACGGCAGAACAGAGCAGAACAAAATTCATAGCAGTTGAGAAGCAGAGAGGCGACCCCAGGGTTTCAATATCTGTTTCAAGGGAATTCCTCCAATGACATGATGTTACAGGGCCCCGTCTCTTACAGTTTCAGCTTTTCCCAGTCCTGCCACAGACTTTAGCATATGGGCTTTGGGGAGACAGTTAAGCTCCAAATGCTAAGAGGTCTTTATCATGAGACTTACCACTGTTCTGTCCTCAGAGACACATCTTTTGGACAAGGAAAGCTAGCATCCCTGGAAGGTCTAGGCTGTGGTCCACGGGAAGTTCTTGATACACCTCAAAAATTCTTGGAAGAAGGAATTTGCCCAGAATCCATTCAGGAATTTATTTCAGGATTTATGGCTCTGCCAGCTCTTGGCATTCAAGGCAGGGAGTGAGGCCCCTGGATTGAACTTGCAGCTGAAGTCTGAAGTGTGGGTGAGTTTTAGTCAGGGCAGAGGTGGGTGGGCACCACAGCAGGCAGCACAGCAGCTGGCATTCCTGTTCATCAGGGTGATTACTAAGTGTATACAGCCCCTTCCACTGGAATTTTTCTTCCCTTTACCACAGAAGAGGGGTATTTATATCTTGATAAGATTTTAAAGCCGAGAGTCAGGTTTCAGGTTTCTAAATGTCACTCCAGTGTCCACATCATGAACTGCATTATATTTCAATGTATGTGCGAGAAAAGCAAAGCTTCCTGGAGACCTAGACTTGAGAATAAAGGGCTTAGAAGATGGTTCTCGTTACCATGTCTCTCTTGTTCACTTTGTAGTTAGCGTGGGCAAGAGAAATAAAGATTCAGGGAGACGTTGGAAGCTCCTCATAGAGAAATCAGTGATGTAGCACCCTAAAAGTATAATTTGTAAATTAGATTTGCCACAACAATTAGTTAGACTAGGTAAGGGGATGAGGGAGCATAAGACTGTGGGACCCTCACCCCTTATTCTCAAAGGGACGAGAAGAAATTTCCTAGCAGAATGTTTTCCCAGGAAGATAGTGGCCTTCCCCTCTCCCACCAGGTAGATTCCGAGCACAAGGTCACTTAGCTCAGCCCAGCCAGCCACCTGGTACAGGCTGATAAAGATGGCCTAACTCAAGAACAGTGGCCTTGCTCTAAGAACAAGGAAAAAGCTAACTTAACAGAATGGGCGGGAGCAAAAGTCCTTGTACCCGTGCCAAAGCATCTTCAAGATTCTCTTTGTAGTTATGCCTTTAAAAGCTTACCCCACAGAGGAGATACAACTCCTCTCTACCTTGTTGTAACAGGGATGGAGATGAGTTCTAAACATGGTTGTATTATGCTGATTAAACCTTGCTTATTACAGTCTGGGCCTCTCTGGTGGTCTCTCTCTGGGAGTAGTAATCTGGGCACAACAAAGATTAGTGGGAGTTAATGTGATCAACGTATATTATAATGATGATATAAAATGGTACCCACTACTAGTTCAATTAATGTATGAGGATGACTATTAGAGTTAGATGTCCATCCTCTTCCGTCTGCCAGCTTTGGGATTTCACAGCTCTAAAATTGAACTATCTTGAAGAATTGGTGGGGTGAGGCAGGCGACATTCTTTTTAATTTTTTGGTTGTTCAAATATTTTTCTTTTCTTCTTTTTTAAAATTGATTTGATTGAGCTCTACATTTTTTCTGCTCCCCTCCCTGTTTCTTCCCTCCCCTTTAACCTTCTCCCATGGTCCCCATGCTCGCTCTCAATTTACTTAGGAGATCTTGTCTTTTTCTACTTCTCATGTAGATTAGATCCATGTATGTCCCTTAGGGTCCTCATTGTTGTCTAGGTTCTCTGGGATTGTGATTTGTAGGCTGGGTTTTCTTTGCTCTATATTTAAAAATCACTTATGAGTGAGTACATATGATATTTGTCTTTCTGGGTCTGGATTACCTCACTCAATATGATATTTTCTAGATCCATCCATTTGTAGGCAACATTCTTAAATGCAGCACTTTGAAACACAACATTCTAGTTTTTTCTTGCACAGTTGCACAGTTCCACTGTCTTGGACTGATTTCTGTGAAAAGGGGACAGATAACTAGCATCTTGGTTTCCACTGAGACTTCTTAATTGGCAGATATAGCACAAACTCTAATTGGTTTTTAATAATAAAAACCCGCAGTCAGATATCAGGGTAAATGCTGAAAGATAAGAAAGACAAACGAGCAAGCCACAGCCACCTCTTACCTCGCTAACTTCTTAGCTGAACAGGGGCTAAGCTCCTGTCTCTGCCCTGCCTTATCACTTCCCCTTTCCACCCAGCCATATCATTTCCTGTTTCCTCCTCCCAGGTGCTGAAATTAAAGGTGTGTGCCACCACTGCCTGGCCTCTATGGCTAACTAGTGGCTAGCTCCACATTCTGATCTCAATAAAGCAGAGAGATCCACAGGTGTGGGGGATACACTGATGAGGAATGGTGGCCAGGAGGTTCCATCAAACAGAGACAGGAGAAACCATGTGGTTTGGGGATATGTTGTGGGACGTGACAAGCAGAACTAGAGGGGACAGTACAGGCTTGACATGAGAGGGAAGCAGAGGGAGGCAAGAGGCTGACAGGAGAAAATACGGAGGGCATGGACTGAGGGATCCTTTATGAGCTCTTGTACAGTTCTCTCTGGTGGTGCTCATAGAGAACTGTAGAAGGTGAGGGAAAATGTCGCGCTCCTTCCTGTTGGTGTTGGACTGAGTATCTTCAGCTGTTTGATCTTCTTTCCTCAGGAGGTGCTTCTGGTACCCTTGTTTCACGTTTGGCCTGGACTTGGCCCCCTCTTGGAGTCAATGCTTTGTTTTCCTAATCTGAAAGCAAAGGTTCTTTTCCTATTCTCATCCCATGACCTTCTCTGGGGGTAAACTTCCCCTCTTGCTTGCTCTGCTCTTGGTCTTCCTGGATGTGGCTGCTCTGCTGCAGATCTGGTTTCTGGAACCAACAGACCTGCTTCCTCAGCCTGGGATCCCCCAGTGACGTTAACTCAGCTCTCTGTAAAGAAGCACTGGGGGAAAAGCCTTCCTTCCTTCCTTCCTTCCTTCCTTCCTTCCTTCCTTCCTTCCTTCCTTTCTTTTGCCACGAAATTTTTGTTGTGGTCATTGGGCTTTAGAGTCAAAACCAACTAAAAGGGCCTCAGCTTGTTTCCAGTAGCAAAAATATTTGAAATCCAGTAACACAGTTGCTTTTGTGTCTTTATATATGTGCTCAATCCTGAAGAGAAACGGGTTAACTTTGAGGAAATAAAATGAAATAATTAAACAGTTACAGGACTGGCTAAGATAAAACCAAGCAGACCCATTGGAGATAACTGTTATTTGTTTGCAATAAACACGGATGGAGAACAATTCATGACTCGCTGTCACATTCGGCTGAAAGGAAGCAAATCAGATGCCTAAGAGGCCAGAGGGGGACCACAAACCCTGCAGGTCCAGACAGTAGAGCGGGAGGGTGGGGGCCGGATTTTGTCTGTGTCAGGCCAGTGAAAGAATATACACGAATGTTGGGAGTCTGAAGTGGAAAGCACAGCTGAGAACAACGCCAAGACTTTTACAGTCCTGGTGGGCCAGGCCCCAGAGAATCTCGGGAGGAGGCCTGCTCTGTGCAGTATGCTTCCATGTTAGAAATCTCATGCTTATGAAACCCTGCAAAGCATGACATTTTCAGTACGTACTTTGTCTAAGTATTTACACCAATGTGTAGCGTGTTGAGTACAAGCACGGTCTGCCTGACATTAAAGGCTTGTTCTTCAGATATACCACACTGTCTCAGGACTGCTTGTTAATTTAATGGCACACTCTTGAGACCTAAGAGTGTAAGAAATGTTACAGTTGGCTGGGCAAGCGAGGCAAGTGATGTCTGTACTTCTGTATTTCCTTTTCTTCTGAGACAGGACTTCATGTAGGCTGGCCTGGCCTCAAATGCATTGTGTAGTCAAAGACGACCTTTAATTCCTGGTCCTCCTCCTATCTCCCAAGGGTTGACATCATAGGTATGTGGTGCTGGGGTTTGAACCCAGGGCTTCGTGTGTGCTAGGCAAGTGTCCTACCTGCTTTATATTTCCAGCCCCCCTCCATCTCTCTCTGTGTCTCTCTCCTCCATCTCTCTCCCTCCCTCTCTCTGTCAGTCTGTCCCAACCCTTCACTGTCTCCTTTTTCCCATCTTAGACTCACCTGAGCTGCTAACTTTGTGTTCATTTCAGTGCCCTATAAACAGATCAGAGCCAAGGTATCCAGAAATCACTGAGGTTTCTCCTTCAGTTGTCATACTTTGTATTTCTGGTCTTTTTTTCCAAATAAGAAATTTGAGTTTTCTCTGATATTTCTATCTCTTTATTGACTCTGTGTTCTACATATTTTCAGTGCTAACTCCAAATGCTAATTCATTTTAATTCAGCTTCAGTTCAGATTAAGGCTCCTTACCCCCACCAAGAATGCTACAGAGGCTCCCCCATCGGTCTCTGCCTTCTGTGACTTCGCCTCCAATCTGCTGCCACGTTGCTGGTCCGAAACTTGGGGTCTATCTGCCTCAGCCTCCCGAGTGCTGGGGTTAAAGGTGTGTGGCACCACACCTGATCACAGCTTTCTTCTTTTAAATTTCTTTTTCATTTTATTTTATGTGTTTGTCCATTTGGTCTGTGTGTCTGTCTGTGCACCACTTGCATGCAGTACCTAAGGAGTCCAGAAGACGGTGTCTGATCTCCTGGAACTGAAGTTACAGATGGTTCTAACTAGGGTACTAGGAATGGAACCTAAGTCCCATGGAAGAACTGTCACTGCTCTTAACTGAAGGAGCCAGTACGCTATCCCTGCCCTTGCAGTTCCTTAACAGTTCAAAGATTCAGTTAAAAATACCCAACGTTTACTGTCCACAGGTCTTTTTATACAGAGCTGCCTTTATTTTCCTTTAATATAAGATATAGCTCAGAGTCTCTAACACATCAAGCCTCTTTGGAAAGCGTCTTTGCATGGCACACCGCTTATTCCTATCTTCTAGCTCAGTGGTCATCAGTGAAATTGTGTTCTCTACAGTGTGATCATGCTTTCATTGTCATTTGGCATTGAAGTCACAGTTCCTTGTATGTGGAATGCCTGCCTGCCTGTCTTTTTAATTTACCTGCACTATGATCAGTTAGTTCTGATTTGTCCCTTGAAAGCCTATGCGGAACTGGGCGGTGGTGGCACACACCTTTAATCCCAGCACTAGTGAGGCAAAGGTAGGCAGAACTCTGTGAGTTTGAGGCCAGCCTGGTTTACAGAGTGAGTTCCAGGGTAGCCACAGATATACAGAGAAAACCTGTCTCAAACAAACAAACAAACAAATGCCTAAACAGATATATTTTCCTTCACCAATCTCCCCCCTTCTCTCCTTTCTCTACATTTTCTCTCCCTCTAAATAGGGTCTGATTTTATAGCCATGATGGCCTAACTTGACCATCTTCTATCTCATCCTCCCCAGTGCTGAGATTATGGAGATTCCCATCTCTACACAGAATTTTATTTTTAAAGACTTGTTTTAATCTTTATGTGTCTGTATGTGTACTGCTGTGTGTGTGTGTGTGAGTGTGCGTGTGTGTGTGTATATGCATACAAGCACCTATGGAAGCCTTGAGATGTCAAATCCCCTGGATCTGGAGTTACAAGTGGTTGTGAGCCACCTGATCTGGGTGCCTGGAACTGAATTTGGGACCCTTGGAGAAGCAGCAGGTGACCTGAACCTCTGAGACATCTCTAGACTTTATTCGGCATTTGAACAGATGAATTTTTGCCCTTCTAAGCTGTGTGTAGCTTATGGGAGAAGAACGTGTCTTATTTGTCAGTGTTGATTCTGGTTTCTGAAGCACAATAAACTGCTGGTAAGTACTTTTGTTGGGCGTTGTCATAGTTGGAAATCAGTGTGCAACAGGATTATCAGGAAGTTCTTCAGAAGGAGGCTTGGACAGAAAAGGAGTTTGGTCATCACCTTGACTCATGAAAAGTTCATTCATCTAATGCAGATTTGTGTGGGAAGACCCAGTCATGGTCAGTGACTAGACCTTTATACACCAGATTTGAGCAGGACTTGACTGTGTGTGATCTTGGGTGAGAGGGCTGTTTTGCATCAAGGTTTTCCTGGACCAGGGCCGATAGCCAAGGCAGCCTGCTACTAGCTAGCCAACAGCTGTGGAACGAGTCATTCATTTCTGGAGGGAGATTTTGAGTTGTTTATAACCTTTGTCTTGAAATAATTTATTTAATTGCAACTTTATGCAATTTAATGTCATGTTGACAAGAGTAGTATTTAACTATCTGCTCCACAAACATCTGATATCCAACAGTTTTTGGTAGTAACGAGGCAGCTCCACCACACAACTGCACATGCCTGTGATGTTTATTTACCGTCCAGTGATTTCTAATTTGTGTGTGACCTATAGGTTCCCTACCCTAGTTAGACGATTGCTTTGATCGTGGTATTGGATGACACCTCAATATTTCTTTGCAGAACCACTGCCAAAGCCAAACCAAACCAAACCAAAAGATTTTTTCCCTTTATGTAGAACTTACAAGTTTTGCTCTAGGCGCCAGGAGACCCAGCGTTGGGGTGAGTTTCTGACCCTGCGGCGCCAGCCCGGGAAGGGGAGTTCAGAGCTTCCTTGGCTCCCTATCCTTCTTGAGCTCTCGGCAGGGCCCCCACTCCCTGCATACCTCCTCTTTCTTCCTAGCCCACCCAGCTTCCATCCAGAACCGTCCCCAATTTGCCCCACCGCCCTCTTTCTGCACATAACATCACCCAGCCCAGCCTGTTTGGGCACTGGTTCCGAATCCTCGGGGCACCCAAGCGGGCTGGAGTCTCTTTGTTTCTATGGCCTGCCTGCACCAAGCAGGGTAGGCGCTTTGTTTGTGACCTGCCCACCAGCACGGAGGCCTGATCTCTAGGCGCCAGGAGACCCAGCATTGGGGTGAGTTTCTGACCCTGCGGCGCCAGCCCGGGAAGGGGAGTTCAGAGCTTCCTTGGCCCCCTATCCTTCTTGAGCTCTCGGCAGGGCCCCCACTCCCTGCATACCTCCTCTTTCTTCCTAGCCCACCCAGCTCCCATCCAGAACCCTCCCCACCTCGGCCCCACTGTCCTCTTTCTGCAAATAACATCATCCAGCCCAGCCTGTCTGGGCACTGGGTCCGAATCATCGGGGCACCCAAGCAGGCGGGAGTTCCTTTGTTTCTTTGGCCTGCCTGCACCAAGCAGGGTAGGCGCTTTGTTTGTGACCTGCCCACCAGCAGGGAGGCCTGATCTCTAGGCGCCAGGAGACCCAGCATTGGGGTGAGTTTCTGACCCTGCGGCTCCAGCCCGGGAAAGGGAGTTCAGAGCTTCCTTGGCCCCCTATCCTTCTTGAGCTCTCGGCAGGGCCCCCACTCCCTGCATGCCTCCTCTTTCTTCCTAGCCCACCCAGCTCCCATCCAGAACCCTCCCCAATTTGCCCCACCGCCCTCTTTCTGCACATAACATCACCCAGCCCAGCCTGTCTGGGCACTGGTTCCGAATCCTCGGGGCACCCAAGCGGGCGGGAGTCTCTTTGTTTCTATGGCCTGCCTGCACCAAGCAGGGTAGGCGCTTTGTTTGCGACCTGCCCACCAGCACGGAGGCCTGATCTCTAGGTGCCAGGAGACCCAGCATTGGGGTGAGTTTCTGACCCTGCGGCGCCAGCCCGGGAAGGGGAGTTCAGAGCTTCCTTGGCCCCCTATCCTTCTTGAGCTCTCGGCAGGGCCCCCACTCCCTGCATACCTCCTCTTTCTTCCTAGCCCACCCAGCTCCCATCCAGAACCCTCCCCACCTCGGCCCCACTGTCCTCTTTCTGCAAATAACATCACCCAGCCCAGCCTGTCTGGGCACTGGGTCCGAATCATCGGGGCACCCAAGCGGGCGGGAGTCTCTTTGTTTCTATGGCCTGCCTGCACCAAGCAGGGTAGGCGCTTTGTTTGCTACCTGCCCACCAGCAGGGAGGCCTGATCTCTAGGTGCCAGGAGACCCAGCACTGGGGTGAGTTTCTGACCCTGCGGCGCCAGCCCGGGAAGGGGAGTTCAGAGCTTCCTTGGCCCCCTATCCTTCTTGAGCTCTCGGCAGGGCCCCCACTCCCTGCATACCTCCTCTTTCTTCCTAGCCCACCCAGCTCCCATCCAGAACCCTCCCCAATTTGCCCCACCGCCCTCTTTCTGCACATAACATCACCCAGCCCAGCCTGTCTGGGCACTGGGTCCGAATCCTCGGGGCACCCAAGCAGGCGGGAGTTCCTTTGTTTCTTTGGCCTGCCTGCACCAAGCAGGGTAGGCGCTTTGTTTGCCACCTGCCCATCAGCACGGAGGCCTGATCTCTAGGTGCCAGGAGACCCAGCCTTGGGGAGACCCAGCATTGGGGAGAGACAACGTTGGGGAGATCCAGCATTGGGTAGGCAAGGAGACCTGATCCGGTAAAGAAGATCCATAAGGGAGCATTTGGAAGAAGAGATGGGTAGACGCCAAGGCAAGAATTCGCCCAACAAGCTGAAAAGCAACATGAAGCCACCAGAAACCAGCGACCTCACAACGGGAGGACATGAACACCTTAATCAAGAAGAAGTAGAAAAGGTTGACTTCATGAAAGTGATTGACGCCCTTAAACAGCATGTAAAAAATGCCCTTATAGAAATGGATGAGAAATATAACAGAAAGTTTGAAGAACTGAATAAATCAGTGAATGATACCCTAGAAAACCAAGGAAAAACAATCAAACAGATAATGGAAACGGTGCAAGACGTGAAAACTGAAATGGAGGCAAAGAAGAAAACACAAACAGAGGGCCGGCTGGACATGGAAAATTTAAGTAAACAAACAGAGTCTACAGAAACAAGCATAACCAACAGAATACAAGAGATAGAAGAAAGAATCTCAGATTCTGAAGATACCATAGAGAAAAAAAACACTCTGATCAAAGAAAACAGCAAGTCCAACAAACTCTCATCACAAAACATTCAGGAAATATGGGACACAATAAAAAGGCCAAACCTAATAATAATAGGAGTAGAAGAAGGAGAAGAAGTGCAGCTCAATGGTCCAGAAAATATATTTAATAAAATTATAGAAGAAAACTTTCCCAACCTAAAGAAAGATATACCTATGAAGGTTCAAGAAGCATACAGAACACCGAATAGGCTGGATCAAAAAAGAACATCCCCTCGCCATATAATTATCAAAACACAAAGCATACAGAATAAGGAAAGAATATTAAGAGCTGCAAAGGAAAAAGGCCAAATTACTTATAAAGGTAAACCTATCAGACTTACACCTGACTTCTCCATGGAAACCATGAAAGCCAGAAGGTCCTGGATAGATGTACTTCAGAAACCAAGAGACTATGGATGCAAGCCCAGATTACTATACCCAGCCAAGCTTTCGTTCACTATAAATGGAGAAAATAAAATTTTCCAGGATAAAAACAAATTTAAACAATATGCAGCCACAAATCCAGCCTTACAGAAAGTAATAGAAGGAAAATCACTAACCAAGGAGTCCAACAATGACCACAATAACTCAGACATCTAGAGACCCTTCACCAACACAAATCAAAGAAGGGAAACACACAAACTCTACGACTAAAAAAACGACCGGAGTTAACATCCACTGGTCATTAATATCACTTAATGTCAATGGACTCAACTCACCTATTGAAAGGCACAGGCTAAGAGATTGGATACGAAAACAGGATCCAACATTCTGCTGTTTACAAGAAACACACCTCAACCACAAAGACAGGCACCTACTCAGAGTAAAGGGCTGGGAAAAGGCTTATCAAGCAAATGGAACTAAGAAACAAGCAGGTGTGGCCATACTAATCTCTAACAAAGTTGACTTCAAACTTAAATCAATCAGAAGAGATGGAGAGGGGCATTTTATACTCATAACAGGAACAGTTCAGCAGGATGAAGTCTCAATTCTGAACATCTATGCCCCTAATTTAAAAGCACCCACGTACATAAAAGAAACATTGCTAAAACTCAAGGCAGCCATCAAACCGCACACACTAATAGTAGGAGACTTCAACACTCCTCTCTCACCAATGGACAGGTCAAACAGACAGAAACCTAACAGAGAAATAAGAGAATTAATGGAGGTAATGAATCAAATGGACTTAACAGACATCTATAGAACATTCCACCCAAATAGGAAAGAATATACCTTCTTCTCTGCAGCTCATGGAACCTTCTCAAAAATTGACCACATAGTCGGTAACAAAGCAAACATCCACAGTTACAAAAAATATGAGTAACCACCTGTGTCTTATCAGATCACCATGGATTAAAGTTAGAATTCAACAATAATGCTACCCCCAAAAAGCCTACAAACTCATGGAAACTGAACAGTCAACTACTGAACCATATCTGGACTAAGGAAGAAATTAAGAAAGAAATTAAAGTCTTCCTGGAATTCAATGAAAATAAAGAAACAACATACTTAAACTTATGGGACACTATGAAAGCAGTCCTAAGAGGAAAGTTCATAGCACTAAGTGCCCACTTAAAGAAAACAGAGAAAGCTCACATTGGAGACTTAACAGCCCAACTGAAAGCTCTAGAAAAAAAAGAAGCAGACTCACCTAGGAGGAGTAGAAGACTGGAAATAATCAAACTGAGGGCTGAAATCAACAAAATAGAAACACAGAAAACAATCCAAAGAATCAATGAAACAAAAAGCTGGTTTCTGGAGAAAATCAACAAGATTGACAAACCCCTATCCAAACTAATCAAACGGCAGAGAGAGAATTTGCAAATTAATAAGATCAGAAATGAAAAGGGGGACATAACCACAGACACAGAGGAAATTCAGAGAATCATTAGATCTTACTACAAAAGCCTATATGCCACAAAACTGGAAAATGTAAAGGAAATGGACACTTTTTTAGATAAATACCATATACCAAAGTTAAACCAGGACCAGGTGAACAATCTAAATAGACCTGTTAGTCGTGAAGAATTAGAAGAGGTTATCAAAAACCTCCCTACCAAAAAAAGCCCAGGACCAGATGGTTTCAATGCGGAATTCTACCAGAACTTCCAAGAAGACCTAATACCTATACTCCTTAATGTATTTCACAATATAGAAACAGAAGAGTCATTGCCAAATTCCTTTTATGAAGCTACAGTTACTCTGATACCAAAACCGCACAAAGACTCAACCAAGAAAGAAAATTATAGACCAATCTCACTCATGAACATCGATGCAAAAATCCTCAACAAAATACTGGCAAACCGAATCCAAGAACACATTAGGAAAATTATCCATTATGATCAAGTAGGCTTCATCCCAGGGATGCAGGGCTGGTTCAACATACGAAAATCTATCAATGTAATCCAGCATATAAATAAACTGAAAGAAAAAAACCATATGATCATTTCATTAGATGCTGAAAAAGCATTTGACAAAATTCAACACCCCTTTATGATAAAAGTATTGGAGAGATTAGGGATACAAGGGTCATACCTAAATATAATAAAAGCTATATACAGCAAGCCGACAGCTAACATTAAATTAAATGGAGAGAAACTTAAAGCCATCCCACTAAACTCAGGAACACGACAAGGCTGTCCACTCTCGCCATACCTCTTCAATATAGTACTTGAAGTTCTAGCAATAGCAAAAAGACAACATAAGGGGATCAAAGGGATTCGAATTGGAAAGGAAGAAGTTAAACTTTCGTTATTTGCAGATGATATGATAGTGTACATAAGCGACCCCAAAAACTCCACCAAAGAACTTTTACAGCTGATAAACAGCTTTAGTAATGTGGCAGGATACAAGATCAACTCCAAAAAATCAGTCGCCCTCTTATACACAAAGGATATGGAAGCAGAGAGGGAAATCAGAGAAGCTTCACCTTTCACAATAGCCACAAACAGCATAAAATATCTTGGGGTAACTCTAACCAAGGAAGTGAAAGATCTATTTGACAAGAACTTTAAGGCATTGAAGAAAGAAATTGAGGAGTATACCAGAAAATGGAAGGACCTTCCTTGCTCTTGGATTGGGAGGATCAACATAGTAAAAATGGCAATTCTACCAAAGGCAATTTATAGATTCAATGCAATCCCCATCAGGGTCCCATCAAAATTCTTCTCGGATCTTGAGAGGACAATAATCAACTTTATATGGAAAAACAAAAAACCCAGGATAGCCAAAACAATCCTATACAATAAAGGATTGTCTGGAGGCATTACCATCCCTGACTTCAAACTCTATTACAGAGCTACAGTGATGAAAACAGTGTGGTACTGGCATAAAAACAGAGAAGTTGACCAATGGAAACGTATAGAAGACCCGAATTTTAACCCACAAACCTATGAACACCTCATTTTTGATAAAGGAGCCAAAAGTATACAATGGAAGAAAGAAAGCATTTTTAACAAATGGTGCTGGCATAACTGGATGTCAACCTGTAGAAGAATGAAAATAGACCCATATCTATCACCATGCACAAAACTCAAGTCCAAATGGATTAAAGACCTCACTATCAGTCAGAACACAGTGAACCTGATAGAAGAGAAAGTGGGAAGTACCCTACAGGAGATGGGCACAGGAGATCGCTTCCTATGTGTAACCCCAACAGCACAGACTTTAAGGGCAACATTGAATAAATGGGACCTACTAAAACTGAGAAGCTTCTGTAAAGCAAAGGACACTGTCACCAAGACAAATAGGCAACCTACTGACTGGGAGAAGATCTTCACCAACCCCGCAACAGACAAAGGTCTGATCTCCAAAATATATAGAGAACTCAGGAAACTAGACTTTAAAATGCTAATTAACCCAATTAAAAAATGGGGCACTGAACTGAACAGAGAATTCTCAGCAGAGGAAGTTCAAATGGCCAAAAGACACTTAAGGTCATGCTCAACCTCCTTAGCAATCAGGGAAATGCAAATCAAAACAACTTTGAGATATCATCTTACACCTGTCAGAATGGCTAAAATAAAAAACTCCAATGATAGCCTTTGCTGGAGAGGCTGTGGAGGAAGGGGAACACTCATCCATTGCTGGTGGGAATGCAATCTTGTGCAACCACTTTGGAAATCGGTGTTTCGGTTTCTCAGGAAATTCGGGATCAACTTACCCCTGGACCCAGCAATACCACTCCTGGGAATATACCCAAGAGATGCCCTATCACATGACAAGAGCATTTGTTCAACTATGTTCATAGCAGTATTATTTGTAATAGCCAGAACCTGGAAACAACCTAGATGCCCTTCAATGGAAGAATGGATGAAGAAAGTGTGGAATATCTACACATTAGAGTACTATGCTGCGTTAAAAAACAATGACTTCTCAAATTTTGCATGCAAATGGATGGAAATAGAAAACACTATCCTGAGTGAGGTATCCCAGAGCCAAAAAGATGAACATGGGATGTACTCACTCATAATTGGTTTCTAGCCATAAACAAGGGTCACGGAGTCTACACTTGGTGATCCCAAAGAAGCTAAGTAAGAAGGTGAACCAAAGGAAAAGCATATAGTTGTCCTCTTGGCTATGGGAAGTAGACAAAATTGCTGGGGAGAAAATTGAGATCTTGGGGGTGGGGTGGGATGGGGGTAAGGGGAGATGGGGAAAGAGGGGGGAGAGGGGGAGAATGGGGGGGAGCTTGGGAAAGGGGCAGGATTGGGATGAAGGAAGGTTGGATGGGGGAGCACGGAAGCACGGTTCTTAGTTAAGGGAGCCACCTTAGGGTTGGCAAGAGACTTGAACCTAGAGTGGCTCCCAGATACCCAAGCCGAGGTCCCCAGTTAGTTCCTTGGGCAGCTGAGGATGGGGAACCTGAAATGACCCTATCCTAGAGCAATACTGACGAATATCTTGCATATCATCATAGAACCTTCATCTGGTGATGGATGGAGACAGAGACAGAGACCCACACTGGAGCACTGGACTGAGCTCCCAAGGTCCCGATGAGGAGCAGAAAGAAGGAGGGAGAACATGAGCAAAGAAGTCGGGACCACGAGGGGAGCACCCACCCACTGAGACAGTGGAGCTGATCTATTGGGAGCTCACCAAGGCCAGCTGGACTGTGACTGAAAAAGCATGGGATAAAACTGGACTCTCTGAGCATGGCGAACAATGAGGGCTGATGAGAACCCAAGGACAATGGCACGGGGTTTTGAACCTACGTAATGTGCTGGCTTTGTGGGAGCCTAGCCAGTTTGGATGTTCACCTTCCTAGAAATGCACGGAGGGGGGAGGACCTAGGACTTACCACAGGGCAGGGAAATCTGACTGCTCTTTGGGCTGGAGAGGGAGGGGGAGAGGAGTGGGGGGAGCGGGAGAAGGGTGGGAGGAGGGGGAGGGAAATGGGAGGCTGGGAGGAGGAGGAAATTTGTTTTTTTTTTCTCTTTTCTCAATAAAAAAAAAGAACTTACAAGTTTTTAAAAATACCACCTTTCGTCCCTAAAAGGCGTACGTGCACAGTACATCTCATTGTGTATGACAGGGGCATCTCTCAACAGACACACATTCTGGGCCACTAGTGGAAATACAATTGAGGAATTGGTTTCAACTCTTCTAAAATAGTCTGTCCCTTTCATATGCTCTGCAGATAGAGTACTCGCGGCACCAATTTAGCCAGAACTCCCGTGGGACCAGAAAAAAGATTGTACAAACATTTCAGTGGGAAGAGCCATCATAGCAAACCATGTAGCAATCTACTCCTTGTCGACCAGTTCCCTGTGCTTGCTCTTGTCCTGCTTCGCAGGAGTTTAGGTTTGAAACATTAAGACTTACATTAGACAGGTGTAATAGGCACTGTGGCACAGAAATCTCATGCCTCATGGAGACAGCATGTCAACAGCACGAGCCTAGCTTCTGTGAGTCCCATAGGGACGGATACTGTCGGGAATCCCAGTATTCATGAAATCCCAAAGGCACGACTGACTCCCCACTAGGTTTCTACGTTTTGTTTATTCCATTCAATGCCAGATACAACTTGTCTGCCAGGAGTCATTTTAAAGTATAGCAATGGTGATGACAACATAAGTGAGATTAGGCACCTGCTATGTTTTCAGGGAAAGGAGCAAGGAGGTCAACCTAAGGAGAAAAGGTTTGTCCTTTCCCACAACCCGTCTGATTTCCATTGCACTGTAGAAAGCAGACATAGCACATGCTGATGTGCATGCGTGGGCAGGCAAACCCCTAGTCAGCTGTTTCATGCATGGTTCACCTCTTCTCTTCATTTTTCTGAATACAAAGGAGTTTTATCAATTGACCTGATCCTGAAGGCCACTCCAGTGTATATTCTTCAGAAAAATTTATCCAGTTAACTAAAAGGAAAAAAAAATCAATCTCAAAAAATTCTAGCAGAAATATCTCTATAATTTCACCGCTAAATATAATAGTGATAAATATTTTGGCATATCTTCATTTGTTTTTTTCTTAATGGCATAAGCTTAAGAGTTGGAATGTAATAATATTTTGCCTTACGTTCCTTACCTTTTTATA
Organism: Microtus oregoni; assembly: GCF_018167655.1. Lineage (NCBI taxonomy): Eukaryota > Metazoa > Chordata > Mammalia > Rodentia > Cricetidae > Microtus > Microtus oregoni. The sequence goes on along the minus strand of NW_024543063.1, from coordinate 55,576,424 downwards.
TTGAAAGTTTGAGAGCAAGAAGATTATTAAATTACTGGGATGTTAGTTCTGCCTTAACTTAGTGACTTACATACAAAATCTCTGGAAAATTTGGGTGATGAAATGTTCAACACTTATTGCAGATACAGCATCTGGTAGAGCATAAGGTAGGGACATGGGGAAAGGCCAAACATAAAATTTAGTCATTTGCAGAGCACCTATGTATGCCTTATAGAATGAAGATTCCTGGTCTTATTTTACTTCCTATGAAATGACTAATGTTGTCTAAAACTTGTTCTGTTTAGTTAAGATTATGTTTTTGAAGGATCAAAGAGAAAAGTTCATGTAAATAGTTCTAGTCATGGGTCCAGTTAATAAGAAACAAACCGTTAAATAGTCCCTGAAGATTGTCCAGCCTGGGAAATGTAACACAATATCCAGCTGATCAATTGGGAGGGAAACATGTCAGCTAGTGGGGGGTGAACGTTAGTGGCTTGGTTGTCATGGAAACTTTTCTTCCAGACGAGGGACAAGGCATTCATGAGGAAACATGCCATGTGGATAAATAGTCCATTTCTCCACGATCTTTTCTCTCCGTTGATCACAAGTTAACATCCTACTGGGGCTGGGACTAGGGAGACATGCAGGCATCCTATCCATGCAGAGGCAGGAAACAGTCCCCTCTGTGCAGAGAAAGACCCAAGGGATATGGTTTGAATAAGAAGTATGCAGATAAAAGTTGGAAAGTCAAGGTAATAAATTAATTTTATTTTTATCCCTTAAAAATTTTCTTTAAGAAAACACTCCCTTACATGATGTTGAAAAGGCTTATTTCCAGTTGCCCATGGATGCTGGATAGGAAGGATTACTGTTGATATGAAACCTTGAATGGTATTTGAAGTGTTAACCCCAGGCACAACACAGCACATCTTGAAGGAAATGAAGTATGTGGCCTCCTTAACCTTATTAGAAAAGGCAGCATTTCTCAGTGACAGGTAAGATGATCAGATTTTCAAAGTGTCTCTAGATAGCATACAGGTGCAAGGTTAAGGCTTGTTCTAGGTTGGTTATTAAATATATTTTTCTGTCTTAAAATATTTGCATTTTCCCAAAGCAAATGCATTTACATAGTAATCAACAAAAGAGTTAAAAAGCCAAACACTGCAATAATACATGCCAATTCTCTGTCCTTTGTAAATCAATCTTGACCTTTATGTTTTAACTCTTCTAAACTGGAAGCTCCTTGTCGCCCTGGATGGTACCTTGTTTACCCTTGAGAGAAGTACTGTTATGGTGCTCAGTTCTAAAAGGTATTGATAGAAAATTTATATATATTAAACTCTGTTACATATTAGGAAACAATTATTGTTCAATGAATAACTGGATGGATGGCCAGATACTGTATTTTTTCTCTGTTTGGAGAAGTAAGCAATTATTTTATAAGATAAAGACCTGTCATGCAGTTTTCTTCTTGGTGGCTGATTTCCAAGATGCAGGAATAATCAAGATGGGGCTTCATTAGTGATAAATCAGCATAGAATAGTGTGATGGTTAATACTGGTTATCAAATTAACAGGATCTAGAATGTCTGAAAACAAGCCATGCATGTTAGGAATTATCGAGATTAGATTAATTGAAGAGGGCATAGTTACTCTAAATGTGAGTAGTATCATTTTAAGACTGTGTTTCCAGGTTGGATAAAAAAAAAAAAAAGATACGGGCGGTGGTGGCGCACGCCTTTAATCCCATAATCCCAGCACTTGGGAGGCAGAGGCAGGCAGATCTTTGTGAGTTTGAGACCAGCCTGGTCTACAAGAGCTAGTTTCAGGACAGGCTCCAAAACCACAGAGAAATCCTGTCTCGAAAAACCAAAAAAAAAAAAAAAAAAAAAAAAAAAAAAAAAAACCAAAAAAAAAGATAAAGTGTAGTGTTGAATATAAACTTTCTCCCCACTTCCTGACTGGATACAATGTGACTAGTTACCTCCTGCTTCTGCCACTTTGTTTCCAACACTGAGATAGGCTATAATCTACTTATGAGGTAAGCCAAAATAAGCTTTCCTTATTTGTTTTACTCAGATACTTTAATACAACAACAAGAAAAGTATCTCATTCAGAAAAATGTTACCAGACGTGGGGTTCCTGGAGTGATACACACCACCCTATGGTTCTTTGGGGCTGGATTATAGGAGGACTATAGAAGAATTTGCAATTTTGGATTAGAACAGCCTTAGAATGCCAAGTTTAAAGGGCTGTTCTGATGGGAGGTTGGAAGACAAGGAGGCTGAGAGAAACGTAGACAAAGGGTAGGGGACCCTCATCTTTTGGATACTCTTAAAGTACCTTAAAAATTCTTTAAGTAGTAGTGGGGTGTGTGTGAAGAGATGGCTTAGTAGTTAAGAGTGCTTGCTGCTCTTCTAGGGAACCCTAGTTTGGTTCCCAGAACCTAAATCGAATGCCACACTACTGGGTATAACTAGTTCTAGAGGCTCCAAAGTTTTCTGTGGCCTCTAGAAGCATCTTTACACATGTAGCACACACAAACTACAACCATCACCACCACCACCACCACCACCATCACCACCACCACCACCACCACCATCACCACCACCACACACCACCACCACCACCACCACCACCATCACCACCACCATCACCACCATCACCACCATCACCACCATCACCACCACCATCACCACCACCACCACCACCACCACCACCACCACCACCACCATCACCACCACCACCACCACCATCACCACCATCACCACCATCACCACCACCACCACCACCACCACCATCACCACCACCATCACCACCATCACCACCATCACCACCATCACCACCATCACCACCACCACCACCACCACCACCACCACCACCACCACCACCACCATCACCACCACCATCACCACCACCACCACCATCACCACCACCATCACCACCATCACCACCACCACCACCACCACCACCATCACCACGAGCATCACCACCACCACCACCACCACCAACATCACCACCATCACCACCATCACGACCATCACCACCACCATCACCACCATCACCACCACCATCATCACCACCACCACCACCACCACCACCACCACCACCACCACCATCACCACCACCATCACCACCATCACCACCATCACCACCACCACCACCACCATCACCACCATCACCACCATCACCACCGCCACCACCACCATCACCACCATCACCACCATCACCATCACCACCACCACCACCACCACCACCACCCCCCTCCCAAATAAATCTTAAAAATCCATTCAGAATTAAGTGGCATCTATAAAATTCTAGCTTTGAGGAATAAGTTAAGAATTCTGATAATGGAGCTCTGTGGGTTCTACAAAGGAAATTGCATTATTTTTTTCACTTGTGTGCTTCTAGAATTTCTAAGAATGTTTAGCACTTTACTAAGTCTCAGTATTTGTTGAAAGCATGCATGGCTGCTATGTTCAAGATTATGCTACTTTTTTTTAGTTGCTAAAAGTTAGATTCATCTATACTGTTTTGTGACTCACAGTTTGTAAAATTGGCAACCATAATTTTAAGATCAATCTCTTAGCTTCAAAATAAAGTAGTTCCAGCTGACTTTTGTGGCTCAAGTCTCTATCTCAGGTTTCTGAGAAATGACTTCCAAGGAGAGGCAATACAATACAGATATCAAGGTAATTGAGAAGGAATGGATGAAGAAAATATTCGTCTTAATTAGGTTTACTATTGTTGTGATCAAACACTATGACCAAAAGCAACCTGGGGAGGAAAGAGTTTATTCTGCTCACAGTTTATATAACAGTTCATCATCAAAAGTAGTGAGAGCAGGAACCTGGAGGCAGGAGCTGATGCAGAGGCCATGGAGGAGGGCTGCTTACTGACTTGCTCCTCATGACGTGTTTAGCCTGTTTTTTCGTAAAACCCAGGATCACCATCCCAGGGATGGGACCACCCACAATGGCCTGTACCCTACCCTATCAATCATTAATCACTAATTTAAAAAGTGCCTTACAGCTGGAACTTACAGAGGCATTTTTTCCTCTTGAGGTTCTCTCCTTTCGGATGACTCTGCTTGTGTCAAATGAACACACAACCATCCAGCATAATATTGATCTTGGGAAGAACAGATGTAAGTAGAGAAGACAAACCTATGAGGGTCGACAGAGAAAATTTCTTCTCTAAGATTTACTAAACGATTATTGGCAAACAAAAATTACATATATTCAAGGAGTAAAAGATTTGGTATTTTACACTGTATGATTCTCACATCAAAATAAATAATTAATGTGTTTATTTTGTATTTATATGTGTGTGATGAAAACACTTAATAGCATTCATATTTCAAGACTACAATACAGTATTAATTAAAGTCACAATGTTGTACACTAGAACTTCAGCATTTGTTCATAAAGGTTGACATACTTAGTACAAATACAATGCTGAAATATTTTTTTATGCTACATAAAGAAAAACAAGCAACTAACTGAAATGCTATATTTAAACTGTGAGAGGCTGAAAGTTTAAGAAAATAGGTGTACTAGCAAGCCCCCCCTTTTTTTGTCTTAGTATACTACAAGTACTCTTCTGGCCACTATAAATATTTTCTTGCTTATTAAGTAAGTACTTTGAGATTGCTTATTGGTATGAAGAAAATCTATTCTCTATAAGTATGATTAACAATATACTTAGATATATTGACTGTATTTGATTTAAGATCCAATTTTCGACATACAGGATAGTGAATGACAATTCCTGACAGCAATGACAGAGGTGATGAGCATACTTTGACATAGTTTACATTTTGCTTTTGCACATCCAAAGAAGAAATGCCTTTGTAGATAACAAGACCATCAGGCCAGTCATTATTGGGAATCCTTACCAAGAACGCTGATGTTGTGCTATTGTGGGGGGAGGAAAAGTTGCTTCTGCAGTGGAATGTTTTGACTGCAGAGTGCTCCATTAGCTATTTCTTTTATCATCTTGATAAAGCCTGTTTTGGAATAAAGCTTATTTTCTCATTGCGCATTATAACTATGCTATTTTAAAAAGTACAATTTGTTTTTCAATTATTAAACCAACACTTGCTCATTGTAGAAAGGGTAGAACATGATCCGAAGCACCTGGGGGGGACAATCTTTGCTTTTATATTTCTAAACTTTAATTTATTTTCATCATATAAGTTAGATATATGTATATATATATATGTAGAAAAACAAGCAACTAACTGAAATGCTATATTTAAACTGTGAGAGGCTGAAAGTTCAAGAAAAGCTCTTTTGACACTAAGAGTACTCTTATGGCCACTAAAAATATTTTCTTGCTTATTAAGGAAGCACGTTGAGATTGCTTATTGGTATGTAGAAAATCTATTCTCTATCAATTTGAGGAAGAATTTAAAAAATTCAGAGAAACAAAAAGTAAGGAAATTAAATCTCTCATACTTTTACCACTAAGACATGACTACTTTTCATATATTGGCCTTAGTCCTTATTTATAGCACGCATATCTATACATATTTAATATATATTATTAACAAAGGGGCTATGTTAATTGGATTATACTTTTATTGTCTATCATTTACTTTCAGAATTCTTGATTAAGAAACTACTTTTATAATACCATTTTTACTGTAATTATAGAAAGTCCATCATCCTAAAATTGATTTTTATCAATTTAAACATTTTTAGTATTTTATATCTTTTAAAATTAATTTAATTTTGATTGACACATACTTTTTACATATTTAGGAGGCAAATGTTATATTTTCATGCATATATATCTTGGGTAGTGGCCAGCTTGGGGTAATTCACATATCCATTACCATAATCCTTGATCTTTTCTTTATAATGAGTACATTCAAGATCCTCTCATCTAGTTTGAGTTATAATATTGTTAGTTATGTTTATTTGGTATTTCACAGAACATCAAGACTTATTTTTCTTGTTCAACTGTGGTCCAAAACCTATCAATCAGCACTTTCTTGTTCTTTCCTTGACCCCCTTTGTGTCCATTTTTTAGGGAGATGTAATAATGGGTTTATTTATCACAGATAGAGCACCAAGAGATCAAAGAAATGATTTCTTCTAAGACTCTCTTGTTGAACTAATAAGTTTACTTAAATTTCGTAATGGGTCTCTTATTATTATTATTATTATTGTTGTTTGAACAGTCATATTTGAGTCATTTAAGGAAGTCTTTGTTAAGTACTATTTTCTTTTTTATATATAGATAATTTTTCATAAATGAAAGAGAAAACAATTTAAAGGAGTTCAGAACAAATCATTTTGGAGATAACCATGATAGCTGTCCCGATTCCTATGAAGAGACAGTCGGGTTCTTTATTTCTTTCCTTTGACTGTCTGTCACTGCATATGAAAATCTCTGGAAGTTCATAGTTCCCGAGAGTCCCCCTCTTTCTCCATGGGGGAGTGTTAATAGGCTCACTCTTGGGAGGGTCTCAAGTAGGGGTGATCACAGATGTTGTTTCAGGATAGCAGTGGTTGTGTCCCACCCAGATGACAGATGTCAAACCATAAATGGTTCTTTCCAAAGTAGTGCTTCCTCCCACACCATTCTTCTTATTTTAAATCATATTTTATTATATTCAAATAGCACCAAATAAATAACACATTTTATGCTGGTCATTTATTTTCTTATTCTGTAAATTTAGTGTTAATGTGCTGTGTTACAATGTTAAAATAGAAAGACTTCCCCTTGCTTTTTAAACAGGAAAACATTTAATTAACACTATGTTTTCACTTCCTGGTTTTTTTTGAATCAAATAACTTTGAGGTTGAGAGAGTATATTGGAAATCCTTAAATCACTTAAAATAATTTAGACCTCCTATTAAATTAGTATCACAAGTGAGTAGTTAATGCAAAGTTAGCAAGTTTGTCACTACTTTTTAATTAAGTATAAGTTGATTGTAAAGAGAAAAATATTGAGCATTTGAGACATACTTAATGGCCACATAATTAGACGAAACTTGCTTAAGCAAGGAATGCCCAGCTTAAGTCTTGGCATATTAACTACCTAAGAATGTACAGATACTTTATTTGCATTTATCAAAACAGCCTACAGCAAAAGATAATTAAGGAATCACACTTAAAAATGGTAGCATTTAATAGATAGAGTAATTGATATCAATCTTCCTACTAATACCTCATTAAAATGAAAACTGTTATACAGAAAAGAATTTATCAATAAAAATCCAATTGCATATTTTTGCTTGTAAATTGCAGGATACTCACATATATCTTCATTTATTAAAGTTAAATAGTGATGTCCTTTGCTCTGCTGGTAATTAAATAGCCATAACACTCAACCGATCTCAATTAGATTTTGATGTTACTAACAGTCAATTCTTAGAAATAAGAACCATGATATACTAGAAATCAGAAACAATAAAATTCTAATTTTTTATATTGAAATAAGAAAATTATATGACTAAGGGTCATTTGTGGATAGTTAAGATAATGTTAAATTCTAATGTTATCAAAAATTTCTATTCCATGGACATCATGATTAGTTGAGAGAAGATAGTCTTATCAGAAAATGTGTGTAAACAATGGCTGGTGAGGAATATCCTTAGGTAAGTGGACATTTCAGGTCAATCCACAATATTAACTAGGCATTGACTTAAGCTAACTTCATAAAGGAAGAGTAATTCTATTTTGTTTTTGCTGTTTTTGTTTGTTTTGACCTTTGCTTTTTGTGTTATGCCTTTTTCCTATTTTTCTTTTATTCTTGAGATTATAATAAAATTACATCACTTTTCTCTCTCATTTCCTCCCTCCAAATCCTCCCATATACCCCTCCTTGTTCTCTTTCAAATTAATGGCCTCTTCTTAAATTTTTCTTTCATGAGCATATGCATATGTACATGTATATTCTTTATATTTAAGAAAATAACTTGTTCAGTCTGTATAATGTCACTTGTATGTGTGTTTTCAGGGCTGATCCTTTGGTATTGGATAACTAGGTGGTGTGCTTTTCCCTGGGGGAGACTCTCTCTCCTGCTCTCAGCATTCCTTAACTGCCTGTAGTTCTCTGAGTAGGGCTGAGGCCTGTGGGCTTTGTGGGTCTATTCTTGTCTCGTTCAGCTCATGTTGAGGCAGTAATGTTGGTGAGACTTTATGGGTAGCTTCTAATGTCACTAGGAGATACAATCTCACAGCAAAGTCCCTGGTCATCTGTCTCTCACAATCTTTCCACCCTCTCTTTTGCAGTGTTGCCTGAGCGTTAGGCGCAGGAACTGTTTTGTAGATGTGCCCACTGGGACTGGTCTCCACACCTTTGTGTATTTTCTCTAGTTTTCTGTAGTGGTCTCCATCTGTTGCAAAGACAAGTTTCCTTAATACGGCGGTGAAGACTACACTTATCCATGGGTACGAGGACAAATGGTTAGAGATGGTTGTTAGAGGTATAATGGTTTAGTAAAGTGGAGGTGGGAGGTTCTCTTCCAAGATACAGAGCTTTATTAGTCTTGAGTATTTGGCTAGGTTTCCAGTCCCAGACAGTTTCCCTCTTTAAGTCAACTGGAGAGCTTGTTAACATCAAAGTATGTATGCAATTACTGTACCCAGGGTTATCATGCCATGCTGGTTGTTTTTACAGTACATAGGCATCATAGCTGGGTAGGATTATTGTCAGCTTCTCTTTGGAAGCTTGCATGGCATCATTTGGTACCATGAAAGTTAATCTCCAGGGGAGAGGCATCCAGGTCAGTTCCAGCTCAGAGGCCTCTGGGCCCTGTGTCTGAAGTGCATGGTGTCTTCTGCAATAAGTACTTACTTTCTACCTCTGGAGGGAAAGCAAGAGCAGCATCAGTAGGCTGTATGTTTGAGAGCCCCTTGACAACCCTGACCAACAACTGGGCTTCTCGTGTTCTATGTTTTTTCTCTTTCTTTTGAGCATGTGAATGAGAGAGACAAAGAACATGAAGTTTGGTAGGTAGGGAGTTGGGAGAATCTAGAAGAAATTGGGGGAGAGGGACGAAGTTTGATCAAAATAAATGGTCTACAAAAGATTTAAATAAAGAGTAACACCAATATCACTAAATCATAAGAGCAAGATTTGGAAAAATTGGGGCCACCTCATTAGTAGCTCTTGGATATATCTGGTTACTTTAGAATTTTAGTAAACTAAAGATAAAGCAAAAAGGAAGAGAAAATAACAACTTACTAATCATCTTTTTTTTTTCTAGTGGAAAACCAAACCACCTCCTTGAGCACAAAATAAATTTGAGTCAAATAAACATTAGCAACAGTGTCATGCAGGTGCCCTCTGAACCGCACTTGAAAGATAGCCAATAGATCAATGTAATTTTTTTTCTGTTGGATCTGGGCAAACCAAATCCAAACACATCAAACGGTGGCAAATATCTTTAGTTCTAATGCTTAGGGAGCAGAGGAAGGTGGATCTGTGAGAATTTGAGACTAGCTTAGGCTATAGAATAAATTCTAGTCCAGCTCTGTGAAATATTATATTAAATACTCAGTAAATAAAATAAATAAAACCCACAGTTTGTGCTTAGCATTGTAATGTTAAAAAGTTAAATCAAAATCAGATAATCAAATTGAATAGGCCTATAATCCCCAAGCAAACAGAAGCAGTCACAAAAATCTCCCAACCAAAAAAGCCCAGGGCCAGACAGTTTTAGTGCACAATTCTCCCAGACTTTCAAAGAAAAGTTAATGCCAATTCTCCTCAAATTATTCCACAAAATAAAAAAGAAGTAACATTGCCAAATTCATTTTATGAGGCCGTAGTTACCCTGATACCTAAACCACGCAAAGATTCAACAAAGAAAATTACAGACTATTTTCTCTTATGAACATAGATGCAAAAATATTCAACAAAAAATCAGTATTGAAAAACTATCTAACTATCTGTCGAAAAAGTAAAAATATCCAAATTAACAAAATCAGAAACAGAAATGGGTTTAATGGGGGCAGGTGGGGATGGAACAGGAGGGATCAGGTGAGCGATAGAAGGACAGAGGGAGAGAGTATGGGAAGAGACAACTGGAATTGGGGGCTTTTGTGGGAGTGATGTGTTTCTGCCTAGTGCTGTGGAAATTTCCCGGAATCTCTGAGGGTGACCCTAGTGAGGACTCCTAGTAATGGAGAATACGGAGCTTTAATTAGGTGTCTTCTGTAGCCAGGCAAGACATCCAGTGGTTGGATAGAGATACTAAACCAGCCACAAAACCCTGTCTGACCCATAACCTAACATGCTTTCAAGACATGCAGGGGCAGTGGTGGCTCAGAGCATATGGGGGTGACTAACCAATGACTAGTCTAACTTGAGGTCCATGCCAAGAGATGTAGCCCTTGCCTGCTACTGCCTGGATGGCCAGGATTGGAAGCTGGACGGCTCAGAGACCTACAGTAGAACCAAACTCTACTGGCCAAAAACAAAGCAAAAGAAAGCATGATTCTTAATAATATTCTGCTATACTCACAGATGGGTGCCTAGCCCAATCATCATCAGGAAGGGTTCCTTCAGCAGCTGATGGGAGCAGATAAAAGATCCACACCCTAACATTATGTGGAGCTCAGGGAACCCTGCAGAAGGGGCGGGAGAAGGATTGTAGGAACCAGAGGGGTTGAGGACACCGTGAGAACACGGCCCACAGAATCAACTAAACAGGGCTCTTAAAGGTCATCATGACAAGCGACAATCACAGAGCATGTGTGGGTGTGACCTAGATTCTCTGCGTACATGCTATGGTTGTGTGATTTGGTGTTCTTGTAGGACTCCTAACAGTTGGAGAGGGAGTGTCTCTGAGTCTTTTGCAGGCTTTTGGGACCCCTTTCCTCCTACTGTGTTGCCTCATCTGCCTTGGTATGAGGGATTGTACCAAGCCTTATTACATCTACTTATGCTGCATTTGGTTGACATCCCTGGAGGTGTGTTCTTTTCTGAAGGGAAGGAAAGGAGCAGTGGATCTGGTGGGGGTGGGGTGGGATAGGGTAGGGTGGGGTGGGGTGGGAGAGGGTAGGGTGGAGTGGGTGGGTGCAGGGCAGAACTGGGAGGTGCAGAAGGAGGGAAGGGTTCAGTTGGGATGTATTGTATAAGAGAAGAATAAATGAAAATAAAAAATGAAAAAATAAAGTGCTTGAAATTTAAAAAAAAGAGAGAAGAGATCGCATCAAAATGTTACTGGAACAGTGAAGTGAAATAGTATTTGTACCCCTTTCTCAGTCTGTGAACTTCATGACGTCTTGAGGAGGAGGACATGATGACGTCTCATCAGCCTTGCTTTGTATTCATTGCATGGCAAATCGATGCTTCTACTAGGTTGTATCACCAGTGTTCCTGATCTATTCTTGATTCCCGCAGAAATGGCTATGGGAGGGCAGGAAGAGGATTCCCTGGTGGCTACACATCTGACCAATCAAAACAAAGCAAAACTAGATGCGCAGAGACACCCAGGAGATCTGGTCCAGCCGTATCCCTGGCCTATGGGTATAGTCACGGTCAATAGAGAAGGGTCTGGAGGGGCCATCAGCTGAAACACCAGGGCTGAGAGTCACTTGCCTCTGAGGAGTGGGGCGTGATACTGTCCAGTAATCACTGCCTTGAAGGGATGTCAAACCAGGCTTTCCTCAGACAGCTCAGTGGGCCGAGAGACAGCAGTGACAGACAATAAAGGAAAGAAATAAAGAACCCAACTGTCTCTTCATAGGAATCGGGACAGCTATCATGGTTATCTCCAAAATGATTTGTTCTGAACTCCTTTAAATTATTTTCTCTTTTATTTATGAAAAATTATCTATATATAACAAAGAAAATAGTACTTAACAAAGACTTCCTTAAATGACTCAAATATGACTGTTCAGACTTTTCTTAGTGACTAAAATGGAGTAACAGGTGATGGCTTCACCATCTTACCTGAACACACACACACACGTACACACACACACACACACGTACACACACACACACACACACCCAACCAACAAACAACAATTCAAGGAACAGAACAAAAAGTAAAACAGCAATCCCTCCCAGCCCCCAACCAACCCACCCAAAAAAGCTGGACAATCTACACACAACAGTGAGCATAAGGCTGTAGAGGAAAGTTTCTCCGAGACCAGAAACAAATGAGATAGATCCTTTGATGGCCTCAGGTTCCTGCCTGGAAGGAACCTGTTGGACACAGCGTGGGAGAGGAAAGCCTGTGGGCATCTGGTAGCCGGCCTGAGTTGAGAAGACTGAAGAGTTGAAGACATGAGAGCTCTCTACAGACAGGGAGAGTTCTTCCCAGTGCTTACTTGGACGCTCATCAATATATGTGTGTTTGTGTGCAAGCACACTCACTTGTGTGTTGGCAGCACTCAGGGCATTGTGTAGAGGCTTGTCTCCTGTGAGAGCACATGGCTTTACCGGGATCACATGCCTACAAGGGAGGCCACCCGGAGACTAGTGCTGACACCTTTTCCTGACCACTGTAAGGCAGACTCATTAGAGACACGAAGCAGGTTGTCGGAGATAAGAAGGCAGCGGACACTGGTATCAAATGTTGGAGAGCAGGCAAATGAGATAAGGACTCTAGCTTGTCAGGCTGCTAGCAGGAAACAGATTGCATTCTCAAATGGGGCGATGTGAAGTGAAGAGTCTTAATAAAGAGACAGTTAGCCAAAGTGTAGGCAGACTGAGGGGACTCCACGACACAGCGTCCTTTAAAAGCCAGGGATACAGGAGGGTGATAATGAGATTGGCTACCAGCATCAAGAGCCAGAAGAGGAGCCGTTACCAGGACCCAGCCCAAGGCAGCTTTGTGGGGACTGGCTGAAGGAGCCCTAAAGGAGTCTATTTTTAAAAACTAATTTTTCAGTTGATATAGTAACCGTACATGTATTTGGGGGTATCATATGGTGTTTCAATGCAGACATATAATAAATAAGGATCAGATCAGGGCAAGTGATAGATCCATATCTCAAACACCTGCTGTTTCAAAATCTTTGTTGGTAGCTTTTGAGATGCACATTTAATGCTCAACTAGAGTTACCCTACAGTGCTGTCAAACAATCCCTTTCATCAACTATAACCCTGTAGCTGTTAAATGTCCTCTCTCCCCCTTCCCTGCCCCCTCCTCTCCAGCATCTGCAGCCACTAGCCAGAGATGAACTATCTTCCTTTGCATATATATCAGAATGGCATTTTTCTTTCTGCACCTGTTTATTTCAAGTAATGTTCTTCAGGCTCATCCGTGTCATGGAAAATGACAGGATTTTATCCTATATTTTTCTCCTTAATAATTGAAAGGTCTTGCCTGGTAACTAACATGACCCTCTCCCCCGTTCCCCCTTTCACCTTATTTGGTGGTGGTGGTGGTGGTGGTGTCTCTGCTTTGACTAAGGGAACAAGGTAGTAAGATGATATAATTCATTTGGATTGGGATCTGCAAACGGGGCAGCTTGCAGGAGAGACAGGAGTAGCTCTGAAGGCAGCAGGCACAGACAGCCAAGTAGTTACTGGAGTTCATTACGAAAGGTCACTGGACAGCTTCCGAGGCAGCAGAGGAGCAGGGGGTAGGCTGCAGAGAGTGAAACATGAACAAAGTATGGCTACTGTTAAACAGAGTTTGGGGATTAGCTGGGAGTGAACTTGGGTTGGTGTGTGACGGTTAAGCTGGCAACCCTCCTTCGTGTCACATGTTGAACTATAGAAATCCACGGGCTCCGAATAGGCTTTGAGTTCCTAAGAGCACCATGTAACTTTCCAGAGATGTGGGGACGACAAAGCCAGATCAACGTAACAGGCACATGTGACTCCCAGTGTGTCAGAGAATGTGGGTCCTCCTCTATGTTCAGCAAGGTGCATATGTATGTAAGTTCTGCAGAGGCCATTGTGACTGTTCACCCATGCATCTGCATTCCTCCTGAAAAAGCAGAGGTCCGTGTATAGCCTGCTTCTTGCCATTGCAATAAGTGCTTGGGATAGTAAGGCTTGTTTTCACTCACCCATCTGGAAGTTTCGGTCTATGAGGGTTTAAGGTCTCTTTTTTGGTCAGGCAGCACATCTTGGTGGAAACAAACACTGGGGAATATGCCAAAAAATGATAATGACGGGGAATTCAGAGTCCTAATACCCCTTCAAGGGTACCCAGTAATGCATAGATCTTTCAATAGACACTTCTTAAAGGCTCCTTCACCTCCCAATAGGGCCAGACATGGGTTCAAGTATCTGACATATGGAACTATGGGGAACCCTTAGGAACCTAACTATAGAATAATCCTACTTAAGTATCAATACCTGTAGACGGAGAATGCGCACTGATTTTCTAGTCACCCAGATCTGAATAATCACACAGAAACTATATTAATTACAATACTGTTGGTTAATAGCTTAGGCATATTCCTAGCTAGCTCTTACATCTTAAATCAACCAATTTCTACTAATCTAGGCATCACCATGAGGCTGTGGCCTACTGGTAAGATTCTGGCATTTTTCTACTTTGACAGCTACATGGAGTCTCTGACTCCTCCTTTTTTCTCCCTGTATACAGTGTAGTTTTCCTGCCTAGCTCTATTCTGCCCTGCCATAGGTGAAGCAGCTTCTTTATTAACCAGTGGTTAAAAAAACATATTCATAGCATACAGCAGGGAATCCCACATCAAATACCAACTATCACATTCAGAGTTTGAAACACAGAAGGTACCCAGTGAGTACTTACTGAATACAAAAAACTTCTAGGTCTGGAGAGAGGGCTCAGCAGGTAAGGCACCTGTCATAAAACCCAAGAATCTGAGTTTGGTCCCTGAGATCCATATGTGAAAAGAGAGAACCCACTTCTACGAGTTGTCTTCTGACTTCCACATGTGTGCCATGGAACACAACACAACACAACACAACACACACACATGCACACACAAATACAATGAAAGTTTTTAAATGTTCAGTACCATAAAACAATTCCAAGGCATAGTCTAACTCAGCAGAGCAATTTTGCTGCTTTTGTAAAGTGTCTACTTAGTTTCTTTCTAGCCCTTTCTATATGCATTATAGACCTTGTTTTGTTACCTCTTTTTCTGTCAGTAATTTTCCTTAATTGAAGTTTAACTCTTCCTTGCAGGAGAGAGTTTGATTCATGTTTGACAAGTTGTATCAAATTCCTGCCGATAATGTACAGTCTAATTGTGAGCTCTTTCAGTCTGTGAGGATCTTTGGACCTGGAAGGATCTTTCCCCAATGTTAGCTGGTTCTCTTTCTATCTTGTTTCTGAGACAGTGCTGCCTTGTGTAGCATAGCTTGTGATCCTTCCGTCTGTCTCTTGCATGCTGTGATTACAGATGGGTACCAATTTGATATTATAATACTCTGTATAATTTAAGATTATGTAAGATAATATTTCTTTTGTTTAAGAAATATTCTTAGCCCTATTTATTTTAATTTTGTTTTGTATATGTGGCTTTTGGTCTGCTTGCATGTCTGTACACCACATGTGTGCAGTGCCTTTGTAGGCCAGAGGAGGCTACCAGAGAGCTCAATATTGGAGGTACAGACACTTGTGAGTCTCCATGTAGGTTCTGAGTATCAAACCAGGGCCCTCTGTAGGAGCTGCCAGAGCTCTCTGTGGTTGGGTCATCTCTCCAGACCCTCTCTTCAGCCCAATCCCAGTACTATATTAAAAGAGAGAATCAAGGAAAGAATTAACCTTCCCAACTCTTTGGTGGTTTCCCAACCCTTTAATCTTTGACAGTGTTTATTTCTCTCTTTGAAGTTATATTATTTTATTTTATTGAGCTATACATTTTTCTCTGCTCCCCTCCCTGACTCTCCCCTCCCCTTCAACTTTCTCCCAAGTTCCCCATGCTCCCAATTTACTCAGGAGATTTTGTCTTTTTCTACTTCCCATGTAGATTATATCTATGTAAGTCTCTCTTGCGGTCCTCATTGTTGTCTAGGTTCTCTGGGATTGTGATTTGTAGGTTGTTTTCTTTGCTTTATGTTTAAAAACCACTTATGAATGAGAACATATGATAATTATCTTTCTGGATCTGGATTACCTCACTCAATGTGATGTTTTCTAGATCCATCCATTTCCTGAAAATTTCAAAATGTCATTTTTTTTCCTGCTGTGTAGTACTCTATTGTGTAAATGTACCATCCTTATCCATTCTTTGGTCGAGGGGCATTTAGGTTGTTTCCAGTTTCTGGCTATGACAAACAATGCTGCTATGAACATATATGAGCACATGTCCTTGTGGCACGATTGAACATCCTTTGCATATATACCTAAAAGTGGTATTATTATGTCTCTGGCCCAGATCTGCTCTTGTGGAGGTCCCTGACTTGGGGTTGGTCCCACAGAGGTCCTGGCTCAGGTCTAGTTCCTCAGAGGTCCCAGACTCTTCAGAAGTCTCTGGTTCCTGCCTACACCCTCATAGGTCCCAGATTTATTCCTGAAACTGCAGAGGTGTCTGGCTCCAGCCCACTTCCTCAGTGGTTGATCCCCTCTACATGTTCCTGTGGGGCTTGTCCCCTTAGGCCTGCTCCTGCCTAGGTTGCTGGCCCAGTCCTGCTTCCTCAAATGTCCCTGGTATGGTTCCTCTTCTGCTCCTGTGGAGTTCACTGTCCCAGGTCCACTTTGGCACAAGTTGCTGGCTCACTCCTGATCCTGTGGAGTCGGCTGCCTCAGACCTGCTCTAGCCTACGTTCCTGGCTCAGTCCTGCTCTTGTGGAGTCTGCTACCTCAGGCCCGCTCCTGCCCAGGTCACTGACTCAGTCCTACTCCTCTGAAGTTATATTATTTGAAATAATTTTTGTTTAGTAGCAAAGCACAAGTAGTATTAAGCCCTATAATAGCAAATTTATCTGGATGACAAAGTAGTAAAATCTAGAAATTCAAAGTTCTCCAAAGAAGGTGAAATTAAAATCTCAAGGACATTAATTAGAAGGAGTCTGGCAAGTCCAGGGTGGCTTCTGCAACTCCCCTTCCTACAGACAGAAGCACACAGAAAAAAATTAATCAATTTAAAATAAAAAGAGGGCTGGAGAGATGACTTACCACTTAAAAGCACTTGCTGCTCTTGACATGGAATTTGTTCCAAGCACACAAATCAAACCACCTGTAACTCCATTTATAGTGGAACTGACATATATTCAGTCACACTTTCATATACATAAAATAAAAAAAATCTTTAAAAAGTAAAACAAAGAATCACAAAAAAGAAAGAGGGAAGAAAAAAAACCCCAACCCAGCATTATTAAATCAAATTGAACTGTGTTTCATTGATTTTCATAATTTGTGTTAACGGTCTATGATGGTTAGTATTGATTATGTCAACATTTATATTGACAGTCTCTATAATCAACTATGATACAAGTCTTTGGTGATACTGTGAGAGATTATCTAGATTAAGATAGCCTTGACTCTGCTCTGAGGAAATGTCTAGATTAGGATAGCCTTGACTCTGCTCTGAGGGAGTGTCTATATTAGGGTAGCCTTGACTCTGCTCTGAGGGAGTGTCTGTATTAGGGTAGCCTTGACTCTGCTCTGAGGGAGTGT
This sequence comes from Microtus oregoni, assembly GCF_018167655.1. NCBI lineage: Eukaryota > Metazoa > Chordata > Mammalia > Rodentia > Cricetidae > Microtus > Microtus oregoni. The sequence goes on along the minus strand of NW_024543063.1, from coordinate 55,558,906 downwards.
CTAGATTAGGATAGCCTTGGCTCTACTCTGAAAAAAAATCCAGATTAGACTAACTAGGTGGGAAGACCACCCTAAAAGTGGGTAGCACTATTCCCTGGGCTTGGGTCCTGAGCACAGATGCAGCATGTCCAGAAGCCTCAGTTTCTGACACTTGGGCTTCAGTGCTAGGATGGGCTGTACACTTGAGCTACGAGCCTCACATAACCCCTTTCTCTCTTAAGTCATTTTTGTCAGGACATTTATCACGCAATAAAAAAAATTACTAATACATTCTCCAAATCGTTTAAATTACTAAAATAGGTTAGTAGGCATAACTGTGAAGCAAAAGTAGCATTTGTTGTTTCTGTAATATGTGTATTTCACTTCACAAAATATGGACTCTCACATGCCAAGAGACATCAACACATCACTTGTTTAGGAAACAGTTTTATTTTTATGTTTATCCGTACATTTAATAAATGTCCATTTTAGCATGTGTACTGAAAGAGCTGGTAGAATGTGGCTCTTGAATTGCAGATATTCATTATGATGATCCTTGATGCTGTATCTGGTCTAAAGACTTTGTGACCCTAGACAGTTTTTTTAACACTTTATTAAAATTATTATTAATTATGTATTTGGCTACTCAAATTATTTTTATTTTGCATATAATACTTCTGGGTGTGTGCAGTGCTAGTTAAGTAAAAATTTTATCCATAATATTCTGAGAGCCAGAAATTCAATCTTATGTATTTAAAATTAAATCTTCAAACTGAACACAATGGTTATTTTCTCATATACTTTATTGAAAGTGATAAAAGGGATAAAATTTAGCTATGAATTGTGCTTATTTCCTATAAAATATCAAGCTTTCATTTCATTAAATTTAGAGTTTTTTTTTAAAAAAATAAATAATATGATGGTATTGAAAGAAAGGAAATAAAATTCTTAGAAAATCTCAAAAAGGTATTAATAGATGAGATTTGAATAAGGCTGATCAAATGCTGGGATGGATTTTTTTTTGTGATTGCCCACATTGTCTGGAAACTGTTCAGCAGAACAAAGGATTTTATGGATGAAAGCCTGGTATGAAGAAACACGAATGTCAACCTAGACTCGGAGAGACAGTCTGCTAATGAAATATTCTAAAAGTCATTTTCAAGGTGGTTGAAAGTTCTCACTGATGTGCACCAATGCTTTTGATAATTTTTTTTATATATCAAATAATTATGGAAGTGTTGGCTCTGGGGACGGAGAAAATAACATTGCACCCAAATATTGTGGAAAGGCTGGGGTGTTGTACTTTCTCTCTGTGATTGAAAATGAGCAGACGCCTGATAACAGAGCTCTGGTTGTCAGTTTCCCACATCTTACATGTGAAAAATAACTTTTCCTACTACCTAGGTTTTGATGATTAACTTTGGTATATGATTTACTACCTTAATGGTTAGATGTTTGTGTGAAGTCTAAAGAGGAGATTTTTATCTTTAAAAGTTGAACTTGCCCCGCAATGACTTTCTCTCAAAGGTCCTCTCTCCTGCTCTACCAATATACTTACATGTCAGCGAGTGACACATGTCCTCCACCTGTAGGTGGAGACTGCTCATTTGTTTCCCGGCCACCAGGATGGGAACAGTCACACAAACTATTTTCATTGCACACTGTTTGGCCAATAGCTTATGTATAATTCTAGATCACTCTTACATCGTGCATTAACCCATTTCTATTAATCTGTGTGTTACCACGAGGCTGTGGCCTACCAGGCAAGGCTCTGGCATTCAGGAGTCTGCCTTTTTCAGCAGCTACAATGATGTCTCTTTGACTTGGTCTACTTTCTTTCTAAATCTCTGTTTGGATTTCCCACCTGGCTTTATTTTGTCCTATCTTTGGGCCAAAGTAGATTCTTTATTAACCAATGGAAATAAAACATATTCACAGCATACAGAGGGGAATTCCACATCACTGAGCCTTATGGTAAAATACAAAATAATAGGAATGGGTTAATTTAAGATGTAAGAGTTAGTTAATAAGAAGCCTGAGCTAATAGGCCAAGTAGTGTTTTAATTAATGAAGTTTCTGTGTAATTATTTAGGGTCAGGGTTGCTGGGAATAAATGAGTAGCCTTCACCTACATCCACCCTACATTATGAACACACACACATGCACACACACACACACACACACACACACACACCTTTGCATGGGTTTACAGTTTGATAGAACTTTTCATTCAGATGTCCTTGGAATCTATCTACATCAAGTTTTGTGACTTCAATATTAATCATACAAGGACAGTGGTGACTGTCTTTCAGAAAAGTCGATGATGATGTCTCATACAGAGAAGCCCTTAATTAAGAGTAACAAGGATTCTATAACATGATCTAGCTAATGGAAGCATGGCTCATTAGCTTTTTTATTAATAAACAGTCCATATCACATTGACCATAGGACATCTACCTTCTGCTTTGTCACAATCTCAGATGACTGAATTACAATAGTCAGATTAATATATCAAACTCTGCCTCTTTGGGTCTGGATATGGCTTAGTAATAAAGGCAAATAGTATCTGATATGTAGACTGTTTCCACGGTATTTTATATTTTCATAATTGAAGTTTTAATTTCATGTACTATTAATGCAGTTATAAATAAGAATTTTATGCATTTAGGGATCAGTGTGGTCTCAGTCTTTCAAACCCTAACCATCTTAGTAGAGTCTGTAAAACATTACCACCAACAGGATTTCACCCTATAATTTCATGTTATAGTCCTCATAAATATCATTTTCTCTGTGGTTTCAATTGGTGTTCTTTCAGGTCATCTCTTTGTACATGTCGCTACAGTGTTTCTACCTGTGTATGGGTGACACTGTCGTAACACATGGTAACTTACAGGTGTAATTCCGTAGCTTATAGTAGCTGAGGAAGATCTTTGAGGTCAGGGCAAAGTTCTTACTCACGTTAAAGATCTCCTTGGGAGCAGAAACATTCAGTCAGTCATCACTGTTTTTGTTTTAATTGCTCAAAACTAAACAAGAAGGAGAAACTAAGATCTTTACTGTTTGTAAGGAAGTTGAAAGAAAATGGAGTCCAATAGAGAGTCTCAAAAGATGGAAACAACTATAGTGGCTAAATCAAAAGCCCTGTGTATCATGGGTATAAATTTAAGATGGGTCAGCTGCTATGGAAGAGAATATGGCAGTTCCTCAAACGTTTAAACATGGTATTAACATATGATCCAGCAATCCATCCTGTGTGTTTATGTAAAAGAATTGGAAGCAGGATCTCAAAGATATATTAATATGCTCATGTTCATAGCAACATTATTTGAATCAACCAAAAGATGGTGGCACTTGGTGTGGGAAGTCCTTCTGTCTATGTCCTTTATTTGTTAATGAAAAAAGCTGTTTCGACCAGTGGCTTAGCAGAATAGAGCTAAGCAGAAAAACTAAACTGAATTCTGGGAGAAAGAAGGTGGAGTGAAGGAGAAGCCATGTGGCCCCACCAGAGACAGATGCCGGATGGAACCTTGCCAGTAAGCCACAACTATGTGGCAATACACAGATGAATAGAAATGGGTTAATTTAAGATATAAGAGTAAGCCAGAAATACGCTTAAGTTATTGGCCAAACAGTATTGCAAATAATATAGTTTCTGTGTGATTATTTTGGGAGTCTGGGCTGGCAGGAAATGAATGAGAGACCTCCTGCAACAGCTACCTAAGCATCATTACTGGATAAATGGGTAACATGGAATGAAATATTATTAGTTTTAAAAAGAAATGGAATACTAACATTTGCTGTCACATGGATGGACTTTGAGGATATTATGTTAAAAAAGACAAACACAACATGATTCCATTTCTTTTTAAGTATAGAGAATGACCAAACTCATGGACAAGACATTAAAGGAGTAGAGCAAATGTGGTACTCTTTAAGGAAGTCTTAATTTTGTAAGATAAAGAATGCCCTGGAGATTTGATGATATGCATGCATTTAACGATACTGAGCAGCACAATTTAAAAAGGCTAGCATGATGGGTGTGGTAGCTCCCACCTGGGAGTTGAGGTAGGATGATTGCTGTGGTTGGTGACAAGCAGGTTAGAGTGACTATCAGGCCAGCCAAGGTTACATACCCAAACTTGGCCTCAAAAGGCTGGAAAATGATACATTTTATGTCATATGTACTTTATTATGATTAAAAACTGGAATGAAGATGATACTATCATTATACAGATTACAAATAATATCAGACTATCTTCTCATGAAGTCATCTCCATATTTATAACTTCAGTTACAAAATGTTTTTTTTTATTTAGAAATTACTGAGTTGTTTAGAGATCTGTACCTGCTAAACACATAGCTTTTATGCCATCTGACACAGACTTGTCTATTACAGACATAACTCTTTCTTATGATCTGGTAATTTTGAAAAAGGATAAAAATGAAAAAGTGAATGGCTGAATGCATTCTAAAACATTCTACTAAGCAAAGCCATTGTGCACACCATGTTAAGAGTATTGACCTCACTCGTCTGTAAGATTGGATTATCAGGAACTGTGCTATAATTAGTCTTAGTTGAAAATGTACTCAAATTCACAGCACTGATACCGACTTGAAAAAAAGAGAGGCCTTGTTGGCAATATCCTCATATTGTTAGCGGCATTGTCTGCCACTGCTATTAGATGCCTACCTGGGAATTTGTATCTTTAAATGCATTTATCTAGAAAATTGTCTAACCTGGACAATCTGATTTCACTTGGCTGCCTATGATGATGCTGTTGAGGGTAACTCAGGTTAGCTCTCTTCAGAGAGGGGCAATTGGAAGGAACTCCCAAAGAAGGCAGAGATCTAGGTAAGAAATCTTGGGGTGTGCTGTCAGTAGAATTGGTATTGAGATACATACCAAGAGGAGAGATGCAGACCTACAGAGAGAACCAAAATTGGCAAAACCAAGGGTCAGGTCAACACCACCAGACACAGCACTTGTAAATCCAGTAGCTAACTTTTATGAACCACACACTACCTTGTGGGTACTCTTACTCATTTTAACGGAACAAACCCTTCCAACAGCTCCATATAATAGACACTGTCACCATCACCATTCCCCCAACATCCTAACTTGTGTTATCCTCAGACACGTCTTTGTAGGTATTTGATTTTGGAATTGATGCCAGGTTTTCTATTCTATGTGAGGGAGAGAGGAAGTAAACCAGAGAATGAAAGTCAACCAAATATAGGTCTTTTACTTAATGGGCATGTGCTCTGGGCAACCAAGTCCAAGAACCAATAGAGACCCTTGAGACACTGTTGACAGGCCTTGGTGTTTTCTCACTGAAGAATGAAGGCACTAGGTATATCATCATGGAAGTACCATGCTTTCATAGTTGAGGGTTACTTCTGGGGCATTATTCTTAGGTGCTACAGTGGTATCTAGTGCTAAAATCATCACCTGGTAGAGAGACACAGGAAGCAATCTGTGGCACACAAGAAGCTGTGGGTGGTGTCTGAGCAAGGTTGGCATCTTCTTCACTGAGCTGGAACTGGAGGCAGGTGTTTCAGGACACGGACAGGATAGAGCCAAATACCGAGGTTCTGAGGCTGGAAAGATGGACTTACCTTGCTATTAATGAATTAGTGAGTTAGGCCAACAGTTTCAGAAAAACCAGAAAGAAAAGACAGGTGGTAGATGAGGACGCAGGACAGTGTTTCTCAACCTGTGGGTCTTGAACCTTTTAATAAACCCCATCTCTAAAAATATCTACATTACGATACTTAACAAGAGCAAACTTACAGTTATGAGGTAGCAAAGAAAATAATTTTATGGTTGGGGATTACCACAATATGAGGAACTGTAAAGGGTCATGGCCTTAGGAAGGTTGAGAACCGCTGGTGTAGTGGGCTTACTTTTGTTCAGTTGGTTGTCTAGAAGAGAAATTTGATATATCCTTTTATTTCTTATCTCCAGTGAAGAGCAAACAAAGGCGAAACTGCGTCTCAGAAACTAGAGGGTCCACATTCCTGGCACTATGCTTCTGCGTGTCTCTCTCCTCTGCTTGCGAACCATATCCACTCCCTACACATGGCTCCTAATCCAGGGCCCAAGCTGTCCAAACATTTCAGTGAACACACACACAAGTGATCAGTAACTTCTGGCAGGTATTTCATGTTTCCTATCCCGTAGGGCATCCTTAGAGCTACGCCATCTTTGATAGGATTAAAATGGTCTTTTTAGATAGGGAAAGTACTAACCAGGCATCATCCCTGAGAGCAGTGTATAAGCATTTGTCCTTATAACCACAGACAGGTGTAGTCTTCACCCCTCATCAAGAAACTTCTCTTGCAGTGAGGAAGGAGTGATAATATGAACAAAGGGGTCAAAACCATGATGGGGAAACCCACAGAATCACCTGACCAGAGTGAGTGGGAGATCACTGATTCCGGGCTGACAAATGGGGGAACCTGTGTAGTGTTGTGGGAACTCCTTCAGCCAGTGGCCTTTAAGATACTGGCCAACTTCGGGCATGACTAGGACCAACTCCATGGCCCTTCATGGTCCAACCCATGCCCAAAGTGGACTGCTATCTTAAAGGCTGTTGGCTGAAGGCATTTCCACAACACATAGGACCAAACTAGGCTCCCTGAATACAGGTGACAGTGGTGTGGCTTGGGCAGTATATGAGGCCACTGGCTGTGGGATCAGATCTAACTCTAATTCATGAACTGACTTTCTGGAGCCCATTTCCTATGGAGAGATACATTGCTCAGCCTAGGCATGGGGGTAGGGGCTTGTTCCTGCCTCAACCAGGTGATGGGACAGACTTAATTGACTTCCCAGGGGAGGCCTTACTATCTCTGAGGAGTAGATGGAGGATGGGGTGGGAGGAAGCAGGGGAAGCTGGAGAAGAGGAGGAAGGGGGAACTGGGATTGGTATGCAAAAATTAATTATTAAAAAAAGAAACCTCTTTGCAGCAAACCACTATAGAAAACCACAACCAATCAATATGCAGAGTTGTGGAGCCCAATCACAACTGTAAAACACTCCCATACCTAAGGCTTGAGAACACTGCAGAAGATGGGGTAGAAAAACTGTAAGAGCCAGAAGACCAGACGCTTTGCTGTGAGATCAGAAGTTATACCAACAAAGACTCACAACATGACTGCCCAAATGTGCACAGAAAAAGGAGAATGCCAATAAACATGCCAAATGCATGAGGAAAAGCCCATGGGTTTCAACCCTACACAAAGAGTTATAGGCAACTGAGTAACGCTTGGAGCAGGAGAGGTGGTCCTGCCCAGTGAAGAGTAAACCAAGTGATTGTCCAGTCCAAATTGTCAGCCCTGAAAACATATCTCTTTCTCTATATCTATCTATCTATCTATCTATCTATCTATCTATCTATCTATCTATCTATCTATCTATTTAACATTGTATGAAATCAACCCTCAAAATGTAGGTCCAAATGTACATGCAATAACAATTAATGGAAAAGAGGTCATGAGTTTGAAGAAGAGCAGGGAGGGGTTTATGGGAGGGTTGGGAGGGAGGAAAGAAAGGGAGAAATGATGTAATTAAAATACAATCTCAAAAATAAACAACAACGAAAAGTACATAGTTTTAGAGCAAGGAACAGCTAGAAATGTTAAAGAGGAAATTTTATAGCTGAAGACTGTTGGTTGCTTTTGATAATGTATTGAATATTTAAAACAAATTAATTGCTATTATCTGGAGTAGTCTTTAAATTATATTGGTGAAGATATTTCTTATTAATTAATTAACTAGTTAATTAATTAATAATTCAATCATCAAAGGTCCACAAGGAGCATCTACTGTATTCTGGACTGGGTTAACAATTCATGATCACTGTTTTTCTTTGTTTAGGGAATAAGTTTAATATAAAAAGAAAATGTGACAAAATGCCTACGTCTGTTACAGACTCTTGAGAACCTGGAGTGCTGTTGTGCATGCAAGGTGCAAGTAGGGTCTTCCCTCTCTGAGCTTGTAGTCTGGCGAGGAACATGCGCAAAGTAACTGTCATGCAAATCACGGCATGCTGACATTTATCACCAACAACTGTCGAAGGATGTCAAGCGATAGGCCGGGCTGTACACGGAAACAGCAGACATCTGCACAACAGGTTCTTGCAAGTGTCCTTATTTTCAGTGCTTTACTGAGTAATGAGCTATAACACGGAGGCTTTAAAAAAGCCTCTCAATAAACACTTTTGTTCCCACAATATGGAGAGAATTCTACTGAGAAAACATTGATATTTTGACACCTCACAAATACACTCTAGGGAATGCTTTCCAAAGGTAGAAAGATGTAAGAAAGAATTCAGCTCTCTCTCTCTCTCTCTCTCTCTCTCTCTCTCTCTCTGTGTGTGTGTGTCCCTGTCTTTCTCCTTCTGCCTCTCTCTCTCTCTCTTCCCCTTCCCCCCTCTCTGTCTCTGTCTCTCTCTGTCTCCCCCCTTCTCCTTTTACTAACCTGCCAAACAGACTCATTCTGTCTTTTCTATTGTTCAGCCAGGAGGACTAGTTGGTCAGATGATGATGTGGACGTGACCATTGTCAGTCATAACCTGCTCAGGTGCCTACTCTCAGCCACCTCACTGCAGGGACCATCCAGCACGCCTGTTACTCTGCCTTCTCCCATTTCATTACAATCCCTGAGGTTCTGCCACAGGGCCACAGCTCTGAATGTCATACTAATTTTCATGGGCTGTTTTTCTTGTCTATCTTTGTTGCTCTATCTCTGCAAGAAAGAGTTCTATGAGAGAGAAGGCTTTGCTTTTATTTCCAATTTGGATAAAGGCGGGTACTGTACAATGAACAAATAGTTCCAAAAACAAAAACAAGCTAAATGCCCCTTAGAAGGTTTCGGTCATCCATATTAGGCAGACTATAAAGAAATTATATCCGACTTCTCCAATGACACTTGGGGATAAATACATGGAGTTTTCCAGCATGGTAATATGTTCACAGCATTGAGTTGCAGTTTACAAAGCAGGCAGGTGTTTCATTATTCAGTATTTCTCTCTCAATTTATACATACACATATGAAAAAATGTTAATGGTAATTATTTGTAAGTAGAGGGAACTTAATTTATGATTCTGTTTTTCTAGAAGGATTTTAAATTTGTTCTTTGTATTTCTCTAAACTATGTACTACTATGTTGTATGAATGGAAATCTATAAAAAACAAGGAAGACTTATAAATTCTTAGATTAGGTACTGAACTGAGCGAGATCTGAGGGTTTTGCTACATTTTCTCAGCCTGCCCTCCGCAACGTGACTTCAAAATTATTATATTATTTGTCACTTGATGCATAATGTTGGCATTTCGTCGGCTGCTTATTTAATGCTAAATTTAAGAATTAGGTACAGATTATATGTGCAGCAATAGTCTCAGGATAGGATTATTATAACAGGCAGCATTTTAGTATCCTAAACACATTTAAAATTTATCCCAATATGCATTTCCAAACAAATAGTTATTCATATAAATGGAGATCTTAGACTTCTGATTTTAATGTGGCTTTTGAGTTTGGCTGCCTTCTGTTCTCTTCTGTCTGCCAAATTTAGCATTAGTCCCTATATTTATGAAAATAGCCTATTTATCCCCTCTCTCTCCACAAGCCTGAGATCCCCAGATATACTCACAATAGGGTCTGGTGTGGCTGCCTTGACACTTTAAAAGGGTAAATTTTTATGAAAATAATACTGCATTTAAATGGTCTTCCTTAGGCAATCTTTCAATATTTCCCTCAATATGGATCAGCCGTGAATTCCCGAGAAAGATTAAAAATACATTTTAAACTTCTTTAAACTTTTTTTAAATCTTAAATTAAATGCTTAACTCTCTTTAAATGTGTGACACCATCCATCTCAATTTTATATTTAGACACATAATAATGTATAATCTCAGCTTGCTGTCCACTTGTAAAAATGGGAATAGACTTGGAGAAATAAGCAATTTCCCAACAGAAAATTGGAAATTCTGCCAACCAATTCCAGGTGACCTGCCATCAATCAGTGTTAAATTCTCTGGGGCTATTGTTGAAGGGTATTGCTATTAGTGAAGGGCTTCACCTGGTGACTAATGGTATATAACAAATACATTGAAGAACTATGGAAACCCCCAGAATCTGTAATTGTCTGGTAACTTTCAGCAGAGACCTTTCCCGGCAATTGGGAAATAAAGTGAGATTTTTATAACCTCCTTGCAGCTCTCTTATTAAAATATCTGTTTTTAGAGAAATAGGTGAAATGATTATGCCATGCAATTAAATGAAATTAGCTGACAAAATATTTCTTTGTGACTAAACTGTGTAATGGAGGCATTGGGAAATACGGAGCATCAGTTGGAAGGTGTGCAAATATGACAGCTATTCCCATTCTGAAGTTAAGTGAGAAGTCTAAGTTTGCAGGGAAGTTTCCTTGTTTGATCGTATTAAGCAATTATGATTAATGTCTGAAACGCAATGTTCCGTGCTTGTAATTTCCTTGTTTGCCGGAGTGAGTACATTAGGAATTCATTAAAAATGCAAACTCCTCAGCTACCTGAAGACTACAAATGGAGTCAGAACTTCGGGGAAGGTGGGAAGCGTTTCTCATTAAGGAGACCATGACCAGTGTGAACCAGCAGCTGGCAGATAAACTATGATGGATTTCTCGTCTGAAACAGAGGGCTAGACAAATGGGTTTGTCCACCGATGTCAAAAATAAAATCCATTTTGATGTAGAAATCTAACTGCAAAAGCAAATCTGCCATTCCTCCAACTCTTAACCCTGCAGGCGGAAGCAGGAAATATCAAAAGCTTGGGAAAGTGACTAACAGAGGTAGGTAAACATGTATGCAGCTACAAATTCAACATTCCCCAGAGGCGTTTCGTCTTAGAGTAGTGAAAACAGTAAAATCAATCAGTTGGTCGCATGATCCATCAGTCCAGCACCCCCGGAAGCACCCGTTTCATCAGGTGGTCCTGGGGATTAGAGGAACGAAGTACATAAAACACCCGCTCTTGTGTTTGTTCTGTCTGGAAGGTATCACTTCAAGTGATGTCCTAGAGTTAGTTGTGAGCTATCAGTCAGTGAGAGCAGCATCCACACATCCTCCATCCCTTGGGAAGGATGTGTCCAGCCAAAAAAAAAAAAAAAGCTGGAATGGCTAAAGGGTTTTGACCATAGAAGAGTGAATAACAGTGCAGGTTGAGAAGAAAGGCATAAAAGGTCCCCCCTCCCTTTAAATCATGCAATTGTGAGGTTGTAGCATGAAAAAATAATGAGAAATACATTGTTGTGTATTTGAGGTGGTAGATCGCAATGGAGAAGCTAATATCTAATTTGAATTAAGAGTGGAGTTGGAAATAATCACTTTAAAATAACCCCCATAAAAAGACATACTCCCTGCCACTCCCCCAAACCCGATAATTATCTTTTCACTTACTGTTAATATGAGCATAAAATATCTGGCATATTTGGTTTATATATATATTAAATTGTTTTTATTGAACTATATATTTTTCTCCACTCTCCTCCCTTCCTCCCTCCTTTTCTACCCTCTCCCATAGTCCTCATGCTCCCAATTTACTCAGGAGACCTTGCCTTTTTCTACTTCCCATGTAGATTAGATCCATCGATGTCTCTTTTAGGGTCCTCTTTGTTGTCTAAGTTCTCTGGGATTGTGAATTATAGGCCGGTTTTTTTTGCTTTATATTTAAAAGTCACTTATGAGTGTATACATATTATATTTGTCTTTCTGGGTCTGCATTACCTCATTCAATATGATGTTTTTTAGATCCATCCATTTGCCCACAAATTTCAAGGAATCATAATTTTTTTCCACTATGTAATACTCCATTGTGTAAATGTACCAGATCTTTATCCACTCTGTCAAAGGACATTTAGGTTGTTTCCAGGCTCTGGCTATCAGAAAAATCATCTACCATGACCAAGTAGGCTATATCCCAGAGATGCAGGGATGGTTCAACATACAAAAATCTGTCAATGTAATCCACCATATAAACAAACTGAATGAAAAAAAACCCCACGTGTTTATCTCATTAGATGCTTTCAGCCTTCAACAAAATACAATATCCTTTCAATGATAAAGGTCTTGGAAAGAGCAGGAATACAAGGAACATACCTGAACATAGTTAAAGGCAATATACAGCAAGCTAACAGTCAACATCAATTTAAATGGAGAGAAACTCAAAGCAATCCCAGTGAAATCAGGAACAAGTGAAGGTTGTCCACTCTCTTCATATCTATTCAATATAATACTTGAGGTTCTAGCTAGAGCAATAAGAAAACAAATGGAGATCAAGGGGATACAAATTGGAAAAGAAGGAGTCAAACTCTCACTATTTGCTAATGATATGATAATTTGCATAAGTGGCTCCAAAAATTCTACCAAGGAACTTCTGCAACTCATAAACATTTTTAGTAAGGTAGAAGGATATAAGATTAACTTGAAAAATATCAGTAGCCCTCCTTTACACAGATGGTAAATGGGCTGAAAAAGAAATCAGAGAAACATCATCCTTCATGATAGCTACAAATAACAAATATCTTGGAGTAACTCTAACCAACAAGCAGAGGAACTGTATGACAAGAACTTTAAATCTTTGAATAAAGAAATTGAAGAAGAAACCAAAAATTGGAAAGATCTTTCTTGTTCTTGAGTAGGAAGAATTAACATAGTAAAAATGGCAATCTGACCAAAAGCAACCTACAGATTCAATGCAATGCCCATCAAAATCCCAGCAAAATTCTTCACAGACCTCGAAAGAACGGTACTCAACTTCATATGGAAAAGCAAAATACCCAGGATAGACAAAACAATTCTGTAAGATAAAGGAATTTCTGGAGGCATTACAATCCCTGACTTAAAACTCTACTACAAAGCTACAGTCCTGAAAATAGCCTGGTATTGGCATAAAAAAAAGACAGGAGATTCAATGGAACCAAATCTAAGACCTGGATATCAATCCACACACCTACGAACACCTGATTTTTGACAAAGAAGCTAAAAATATCAAATGGAAAAAGGAAAGTATATTCAACAAATAGTTCTGGTGTAACTGGATATCAACATGTAGAAGAATGAAAATAGATCCGTATCTGTCACCATGCACAAAACTCAAGTCTAAATGGATCAAAGACCTCAACATAAAGCCAGCCATATTGAACCTTATAGAAGGGAAAGTAGGAAATACACTTGAACACATTGGCACTGGAGACCACTTCCTAAATATAACCCCAGCAGCACAGACACTGAGAGAAACAATTAATAAATGGGACCTCCTGAAACTGAAAAGCTGCTGTAAAGCAAAGGTCACAGTAAACAAGACAAAATGACAGCCTACAAAATGGGAAAAGATCTTCACTAACCCCACATTGAACAGAGATCTGATATCCAAAATATACAAAGAACTCAAGAAATTGGTCATCAAAATAACAAATAATCCAATAAAAAAATAGGATATAGACCTAAACAGAGAACTCTCAACAAATGAGTCTAAAATGACTGAAAGACACTTAAGGAAATATTCAACGTCCTTAGCCATCAGAGAAATGCAAATCAAAACAACTCTGAGATTCTATCTTACACCTGTAAGAGTGGTCAAGATCAAAAACACTGATGACATTCTATGCTGGAGAGGATGTGGGGGTAAAGGGAACACTCCTCCATTGCTGGTAGGTGTGTAAATGGGTACATTCTCTTTGGAAATCAGTATGGCAATTTCTCAGAAAACTAGGAAATAATCTACCCCAAGATCTGGCAATACCACTGTTGGGTGTATACCGAAAGAATGTCCAATCATATCAGAAGGACATGTGCTCAAGTATGTTCACAGCAGCAATATTTATCATAGCCCAAACCTGATTTATATTTTGAAAGGCTCGTGTGAACCCTGAAACATTACAGGATTAGTTATGATACTCTTTAGGATTTAGGCCAGTGCAGTTTACCCACGGTCCACCTGTAACTCCCATGAATTTCTGCTTTGTTACTGAAAGATAAAAGAAGAATAATCACAAAGATCCTAAAACAAGTGATTTCAGCAATCAACCAAGTGTGTGCTGTGTGCACGCTGTCAAGATTAGGATTTTCTTCAACAGAGGTGAGTTTTCCTAGCTCTCTTGGGCTGTTAGAGGAAAATATTCAGTAGCATAAATTATAGGAACTTGTTTCTCATAGTTCTGGAGGCCAGGATGTCAACATGGCTGCATTATTTTTGCTGTTCATTTGAGGCAGGCTCACTATCTAGTCCAGTTTGTCCTCGAGTTCAGTCTTCCTGCTCAGTTGTCTAAGTGCTGGTTGGCCTTTGAAGGCTCTCTTTCTGGCTCTCCAATGATTGCCTGCTGCCTGCAATCTCATGAGATGGAGAAAAGAGGCTGTGATGTCTTCCTGAAATTTTGCTTTAAGTCATGCTTAATTTTTATTTTATGATTTAAGATTCATTTTTATGTGTAGGGTTGTTTGTTTACCTACTTGTATGTCTGTGTACCAGGTGTATGTTTACCTACTTGTATGTCTGTGTACCAGGTGTATGCTCAGTGTCCATAGATGTCAGAAGAAGGTATGGGGTCCTCTGGAGCTGGAGTGATGGATAGTCGTGAGCCATCATGTGGGTGCTGAAAGTCAAACCCAAATCTTCTGGAAGAGGAGTCAGTGCTCTTAACCACTGGGCCATCTCTCCAACCCTGCTACTCTGGCACCAATCCCTTCACCACCTTTTCTTAGCCTAATTTTATCCAAAGTCATCACATTCTAAAACCAATATTGGGGGTTAGAACTTCAACGGAGGAATTTTTGGAGGTTATATTTATTTAATCCTTAAGGTTCTGGAAGGCCTAGCCTAACAGCTTATACACCATGACAGGGATGTAGAACAAAGCTTCTGGGAGAGTAGGTTCAAGAGACTTTTATTATTTGGTTAGAGCTTGAGCTAGTCAAGAAACAATAAAGGGAAGAAACCACACAGGAAGTGATAAAGATGGAGCCCATTGACAGAGACAGCATGCTCAGTGCAAAGGCAGAGGATGGGGATGCAGATCTGTTGAACAGCCCTGATTCATGTTCTGCTCTTGGACGCATCTATTCAGCTCTCTAAGGCTCAGTTTCCTTACATGAGAAATGAGAAACATGAAATTTTGCCCAGCTCCCAGAAACAATAAAATTGTATAATGCGTACGAAAGTGATGCCAAACAACAGGTAGATGGAAAGAATTACTTATATCGATATTAGTTTCCTGTTGTTGCCATGACAAGCACCGAGAACTTACTGGGTGAAAACAGGACAGTTATTATCTTATGGATCTGAAGGTCAGAAGTCCAAAATAAGTTTTACTGAGCTTACAATGAGGGTCATGCTCCTACTGGAAGTTCTTGGGGAGAATTCATTCCTCAACTACTACAGCATCCAGACATTGACAACAGCATGCTGAGGGCTTTGGTCCTGATTCACAGCAGCGTCTACCTCCATCGTCAGAGGGCATTCTCAGACTCTAACATTGTTACCCTCTTTATGATTACATTGAGCCCACCCAGGAAATCCAGGTTAGTCTTCCCATCTCAAAGGCCTCAACTTAATCACATTGTCCAGTTCTTTTGATACCCACAGTTACCCCAGAGATTATGATTAGAAGTCTTTGTGGAATGGCGTAGGGTGATGGTTAATATGGCCTGTCAAGTGGACAGCATCTAGAATCGTGGAAGAGACAAACCTCTGGGTACACTTGTGGGGGGGATTTAGACTAAGTTAATAAAGGTAAGGAAGTCCTACCTCAACTGTGTGTGTCACCATTCCGTGGGCCAGGATCCCAGACCTAGTAAAAAGGAGGTTAATTGAGCACCTTTGCATCCCGACCGTGGACCAGCTGCCTTGAACTCCTGCTGTCCTGACCCCTTTGCCATGATGGCCTGTAATCCCTTAACTAAGGTGGTAGAAAGCCATCTTCCTTTACATCAATTCTCATCAGAGATTTTGTCATAGCAGGGGATAAGAAAATAGTACAGGTGGGGAGCCTTGTCTTCCTAACACACAATCCCATGAGACAGTCTAAGTGGTTACCAAAGCCATCTAGAAAAAGAGCCAGAAACACTTAGAATAATGAGACGTTAAATTATTTTGTTTAATTATTTTCCTTTCCCCAGTTAACCTGTATTTGGGGAAAATAGGCACACCAGGGGGTGTGAAGGTTTTATGGATTCATCAAGAGCGTGGGTTAGGGTTTCTTTCCGCCATTAGAAACAAGATGATGTGTCTTACGTCTTCTGTAAAGCGCTGCCCAAAGATTACCATTAGACGCACATTCTGAAGGCCAGAGCACAGCAAATTCACTAACGAAAAGGAGACAGTTGAGAAACAGCATTGTTTTCAATGCTACTTTCAATGTGTTTGTTCATTTGTCTAGCCTTGGTACCAAGAAGCTATATGTTCAGGCCTACAGATAAAAGGACCTGTGTGTTCAAGTCTTCAGAGAAAGGCTTCTGTTTGGGTCTTTCTTTCTTTCTTTCTTTCTTTCTTTCTTTCTTTCTTTCCTTCCAGAAAGGGTTAAACTTGAGGTACTTTTGGTAGGTTAAGGGGAAATAAAGTGAATCACAGTTATAATTTAATATGAAAATTCAACAGGCATATAGAATAAGCGAGTAGACCGGTGGCTACCTTTAAGTGTGCATACTGAGTTTATTTTCCCTTGAGGATGAAGACACGGCACCCCACCATCTTATTCTTTGTTGGGAGGCACAGTGTCCTGGACTGAATCTGAAAAGAGAGGGCGAGTGATCCATATTGAACCCTCAGTTTGTTTCCTAATGATTAATCCCACTGGGACCCCAAGGAAAAGCAAAGAAATCAAACCAGATGTTGGGACTCCTGAGTGTTTCGGTCCAGTTTCTTAGGCAGACTAACTGTAAAGGAGGCCTTCGGCTCCAATTCAGGGGAGACTGAGCATGTCGTGGTTTGAATGAAAATGGCCCCCATAGGCCCATAGGGAGTGGCACAATTAGGTGTGGACTTGTTGGAATAGGTACGGCTTTGTTGGAGGAAATGTGTTATGTTGGGGGAGGGGAGAAGCACATTGAGGTTTCAGAAGCCCAAACCAGGCCCAGTGTCACTTTTCCTGTTGCTTATGGATCTTGATATAGAACTCTCTGCTCCTTTTCCACGCCATGTCTGCCTGCACGCTGTCACGCTTCCCGCCATAATGAAAACTGACTAAGCCTCTGAACCTGTAACCTACCCCCAATTAAATGTTCTCCTTTCTAAGAGTTGCTGTGGCCATGTTGTGTTTTCACAGCCATAGAAACCCTCACTAAGACAGAACATGATGCTAGGAGCATAGATAGTGCCTATTGCTGGAATCTCTGGAAGCCTTGTATCACTCTAGGCCCCACATGGAGCTCTTCAGGTGTGTGGGCTCATGCTGAGTTCAGGAAACTGTATCCCCATAATCTTCTCAGGTCTAAACCTGCTCTTCCTAGATGGCCTCAGAAACCATAATTACTACTGACCTTCTGAGTACAACCAGATCCCGACAGCTCTTTGATTACCACGCCTCCACTAACTAGCCTCCAATCAGGTCTGTCTAGAATGCACTTTCTTCTTTTACATCTTGTACCTTCTTAATTATCTGAAGCGTGGTCAATGTGTGACTTCCTGTGGGAAGGGTTTCCAAAGGCCCACTGTGATGCCCAGTACTTAGATCTCTATCCTCCCCTTTAAAGTACTTCCGATGGTAGTTTGTACCTGTGTGGATCTTCATCAGTTTAATGACTGTTTGTTGCTATCTACACCAGCTGGACTGTGAGTGATTAAACAACAAAGCCATTAAACAAAATCCATATTATACTTGGTACCTAATATCAGGTCTAGCACATAGTAGATGCCCATTGACAATGCAAGTGAAGAAAAAGGAAATGACCAATTCCAGACTGAGGCCATTATTTGGAAAGATAACTGCAACTCGTTAGAATCATGCTGGTTACCATTGATGACTCATTAGTGCTGAACATTGATTAATTCATATTTGTTTTCTAATTGGGGGAAGTCCCAGGCAATCAAATTGGCTGTTACAAACTATATTAAAAAAATGATTTCATCCCTCCTGGTTCTCAAGAGCAATAGTTGACTAAGATGTTTACTTTGGAAATGATACCAAATGGTATTAATGATATCAGTGGCTATCTTGATTGGACACTTATTTGTCAGGTGCCACATGGAGTGCACTGGGGAAAGATTTAACTCTTGGAGCCATCTGCTTCTGTTTACATAAGAGCTAGGATGAGAGAAGTGAAGTCACCTGCTTTCTGTTGCAGAGCCAGGGCATGCCCCTAGCTGGAAACCCAGCTGGGTGTTTCTCTCCCAAAGCTAGGCTTGTAGCCATCATGAAACCTTAGTAGATTTGGTTATCTCAACTGTCTAAAATGCTTTGATAATTTTTATTTATAATATGTACCTCAGTGATGCAAACATGAAGGAAGAGAGACAAGTAGCCTAGAGGGACAAGAACTAACACAGGACTCATGTCATTTGATCCTGCAGAAGGACAGACAAGACAATTGAAGAGCTGGCTAGCTCTGGGTGAGAGCCGGCATGGTTGATGTCCCCACAGCCTCAGGATTGTCTACCTTCACTGCTGGCTCACATCACTCCCCAGGCGCTGACTGCAGCTTACATTGTAACTCTGTTAAGCTCTTTCCTGATCTTGGTGTTTATCTTTGTTTCTGTCTTTGGGCTTTAGTGTCTATTGCTTCTACCTTCTGGAACTCTCTCGTCGTAGATCTTTAAGCGCCTGGATTATTGTCATTCTTTGTGCCTGGAGCAGAGCAGATGACCAATAAATATTTTCTGAATGAAGGAAGAGAGCAGAGGCAGATGAGTTGCTGGCTTATTTAGAACCACTTTTCTTCTGCTTTGCTTCGAGCTCTCTCCACTACGGCCTCGTGAGATATTACTGCTGTTAAGCATGAGCCTCCCTCATTACATCTGCCGACGAGGGAAAGTGGAGGAGAATCGCTATTGTCTGAGAGTCTCTGGAGTACCAGATTTTTGCATATTATTGTCTCTTAAATCCTCCAAACATCCCTTCATAGCAGTTTCCAGACATGAAATTTGACATTAGAGAAGCTAACGGTGTAGGTACAGCTATTAAATCACAGAACCAGCATCAGGGCCCTGAACGATCAGGTTCTGGAAGCCATCTTTCCACTGCACCCGTGGAAAAGAATCATCAGGGCAAGTGATTATGGAAGAGAACAGACTGATGTCAGAGATATTAGCATGGATGTTTGTATTAGGTGGCCCTCACAAATCCCCTGTGTGGTGCATCTCCTCGGAATAAGTTGGACTGGGATAATGATCATTGTGGACATATCAACCTTGGTAAACTTTTAAGAGAGCAAGAAGCAGGGCAGTACTGTAATAATAAATGAATAATTTATTCATAATAAATGAATGATTTCAGCAATGTAAAAGTCCAACTTTCCTTTTCTAGTAAATTAATAACACAATAACAAAGATTAACACAGGGATGTAGGTCAATCAGGTCCCTCAAGACAGGCTTCTGGGACCAAGGAAATTTTGAAAAGAAGTTAAAAAAGAAGCTGAAGTTTAGGAACACAGAATGTGAAGCTGCTCTTCTCCTCATAGCAAGTTGGGCTATCACATATGGAGAAACACCTCTCTCACCTTCCTGAATCATGAACTGGGCTGTCCTTGAACTCCTTAGTAGGTAGTGCTATGTGAAGAGGAAGTGTGGGTTTCAGAGTCTTGCAGATCTTATGCTCAACTGATTGACAGTTGCTTTTTTTGCATATATATGTGTGTGTGTGTGTGTGTGTGTGTGTGCAGGTACATGTGTGTAAAAGTATGTGAAGGTTCAAGGTTGACATCAGGTGTCTTCTTAGATTACCTGGTCTACTGGGACATGGTCTCTTGCTGATCTTGGCGTTCACTCTTTGGCTAGTCTGGTTGGGGAATTTCATCTCTGCCTCCCTTGCCCTGGCACCCTGGGATTGCAGGTGGGCCATCACATACCTACACATATGTGGGTTCTGGGGATCCAAACTCTGGGTGGTGTGGCAAGCACTTTAACAGCTGGTCTGTGACCCCAGCCTTGACATTTAGACCTTTAGGCTAAGCTCTCCCAGTGCCATTTCTGTAATAAGAAATGAAGTAATTCTGGATTTTTGTGAATTAATTTACTAATGCTACAGAAATGCTTTGCAGAGAGAAACCGCTTCCTAAGATGAGCTATAGCTACAGATACTACTGTTATTGATAACAGCAAAGTAGTTTACTGTAATGATAAAGTTATAAGAATAATGGTGTGTTGTTTTGTAGATATCATGTAACTCATTCAACAAAAAGTAATTGTAATTTTTTTTTCATACGATGGCAAGATGCACAAGGAAAAATGATTTACTTGAATGGTGTACTATTTATGTACTCTATCTTAGAAGGAGACATTACTCCTCTAATAGATACTTAGCACAGTTATGGATTGTCCTGCCCACCTGCATTTGTTTGAATAATTGCTTTACAACCTAGGCTTAGAGGAACCTGATTAAAAATCACCAGTAATTTCGCTTCTTCCCTGATCTTCGTGTTATTTAATAAAGTGTGAAAAACAATTATATCTGTTAATAAAAAGCTGACTACTTAAGCAGCTGAGCAGTTGGTATCACTGCCTATTTTTTTTTTCTCACCTGACCTGGATTTTTGAGATAATCAGTGTGCACATTTGTGACAGTAAATACTTGAGCTCGTCTTTGGGTACCCAAAATGGGAAAATATGAAAAGAGGGAAAAGTGTCAAAATTCTAAGGAGTCATGTATCCAGGTGTTATGCACCAACCTCACCCTCAGCCCGAGGCTGCTGTCCCCCGCCTGCCTGGATTCTAATTTCCACCTTGGTGGCTTTCTGGAGAGCAGGCATTTGAGGTCACCCAAGTGTCTATGCTAATAATAGCAGATGCTTAAGAAAACCATTGATCAGAATTAGGATGTTTCCGAAGTGCTGCTTGCCCATGGAGATGCTTAGATTTGTTCTGACGATAAGGAAGAATGTTTTTAAACTAATCAAGTAATAGCTGGACTTTTGCTCTGGTAAGAAAATTATACACTCAATCTAGAAATCAGATGAAGGCCGCATGTGGAGCTGGGTCGATGTGGCTCTTGACAAAGGGTTTTGGAAAAAGAGTAATTAGTGACCCGCAGAAATTGTATCCCATTAGAGGCTTCTCTTATTATTGAAAAGCTGTGAGAGACGATGGTGGTGGGTTTTTCCTCAAAGTGAATTTTACTCCATTTATATAGCACAATCACGCCGAAGTTATATCATCTCCATAGCACTTATTATCTATTGATCAGCTATCAACTGTATATCTTAAAATGTGGAGTAAATCTAGACCACTTTCACTTTGCAATTTAGCTCATCTTAGAGCTTCCTATTTGAGATAGAAGCGATGCTGAGTCATGGCTTCAAAGATTACTTGATAGCTTCAGGATTGTTTAATTGGCTTGATAATTTCATTAGTCAGTTTTTTTCTAAGACAGAGATTGTCATTAGTGATTGATCAGAGTGAAGTAGGAGATCTGGCCCAGTGATGAACCCAATGTGAAAGCAGGAGCAGCAACATCAGCATCACTTGGGAAGTTTCTTAAAAATTCAAAACCTGTATTCTCTGTCTACCCTTTTCCATTAACTCTGCTTGTCAGGAGCCAATTTCCTCCTAAAATCATTACAGGAACCATCACCCTGGGGAGTCTGCAGAGAACCCCACACCCCTAATTGTGTTAGGAATCGTTCTATTGACAGAGCCTACCCCACACCCAAATTGGCTGTTAATGGAGAGCTATCTGTTAGCGGAACCCATCCCACATTCCAAACTATCTAAAGAACTAGGTGTGTCAACTCGTGACTTCCTGGCCTAGGTGACCTGACCGAAGGTAACCTCCTGGCTACGTGACCAACACGGACCATGTGACCAATGTGAACCACGTGGCAAGAGCCCAGGCCCCTGTGCCCATCCCCCAACTCTTTACTCTATATAAGCTGTACCCCATCTCTAATAAACTGAGGCTTTGACAAGAACCCCCTCGCTTAGCCTCCTTCCTCTTTCCTAGCTCATATCTTCCAGATAGTGCCTCTCCGGGACCCTGGAATAACTGAACTGCCCAGGCAGGTTACTAACCCTAGACTTAGTAGCCCACCCAAAGGCAATCAACAACTTAACAACTTAACAAGGAGATATATAAAATAGGCCCATAAAAGGCAAGCTTTTTTCCATAATAACTTTATTCATGAAAATGTATAATTGTAAAGCAACCCAAATGTCCACCAAGAAGTGAATGGGCACAGACAATTTGATGTTTTCCAACAATGACTCTTAGCAAAAGAAAGGAACAGATTCTTGATGTACACAGCAGCAGAGATCAGTCTCAAAATGGTGAAGCAAAAAGGTTCCAGACACAAAAATGGGCATACTGTGTATCTGTTTCTTGTACATGAGGTTCTAGAATAGGCTCAGCTAAGCCAATTGATAACAATTGGAGCAGTGGTTGCCTCAGGAGGAGTGTTAACTACAAAGGATGACTGGGAGCTGTCTAGAATAAGGAGGAATATTCTATATATTAATTAGAATTGTGGATATTAAGGCACATGCATTGTTAAAACACATCTTCATGTACTTAAAACAGTCATTTAGTTCAATGGAAACAACAGCAACAACAAAAACTAAGTAAATCAGTTCTAATCACCATGTCATGAATGAGCCTAGGGAGGCTTCATGTGATTTCACAAGCTATTCTTCACTTGAATAATTCTCTGAAACAAATGACATTTCTCTCTTTTAAACTCTGCTGATTAGTCCCCCGAATTTCATAAGCAAACCCCCTTCCCAAGTGTACCTATATCAATGTGCAGTTTACTATCCAAAAGACAGAGATCCGGGGGGCATCTTTGGAAATCGGTGTGCCGGTGCTATACAATGGAAAAGGCTTTCTTCCTAAACACCACTATGAGAAGATTCTAGGCACGACAGAGGCTGTACTGTCTGTCATGTAGCTGGTCTGTTTCCAGATATATAGTGGATATAGCGTGTATTCTCACATGTTCAATTCTGTATGACAGAACCCAAGTCCCATATGAGAAATGAATTACTCATTTGTTTTGGAGAGCAAAATGAAGCTAGAGAGACAAGTTCATATCCAATAACACTTGCTAAGGAAATCAAGCATTATTTGATCTTTTCTACCTTCTAGCTTCCAAGGGGAAATTTGGTTTTAAAATTCCCTTAGAAATAGTTGGTAGAAATTTAGAACAGCTAGTTTTGATTGTCCCCCTCACTGCTCAGTGGTTATTGCTATTAAGCTTGTCACATTGAGTACCTTTGCTCAGCAAGTGCTAGTTAAATGCCTACCGTTTGCTCAGTGGGATCTTCAAAGCGATGATAAATAGGTGTCAACATGACATTTTAGTGATGAAGAATCCATACAGTTAAATAGCCTCTTACACCTGTGGAAGTCAGAATAGAGAGGGCCACTGACTTAGGTAAGTTCACGATTTCATACTTGGGTCTAAATTTGAACGTCAATCAAATAATCTTTTCACCGAATTCCCCAAGTGTAGACTCCCTGTTTTAGAGAATTTGGAATTTTTTTTGCCAAATGCTCATACTCAAATGCTGAGGCTTAGTTATGATCTAAACACAGAGAATAGGAAAAAATGACTTAATATTTGAGCATTTACCGTGTGCCAGAAAGCTTCTTAATTATTGTAACTGTATCAGGGATGGAGTTGTTATTTCCATAGTTGCTACATCTGAGGCTTAGAGGGTTCCCATGACTTACCCAGCTTTGTAATGGTGGAAGAACTCTGGTGTGTGGGTCTCAAGGGCTTTCCATGGCATGAAGCTGGATCGATTAAAATCCTTTTAGAAAGTGATTTCAGCAAGAAAACACTCAACAGACCAAACTAATTGATTGCCTCTCCTTGTTTTCAGTAAGGAAACAGGATTACAAAACCACTTTGGTGAGACTGGGAGTTGGCACAATCCAAAATGAGAGAGAGAAGAGGCAGAGGGGAAGGCAGCGGCGGAGTGAGCACCATTCATCTGTTCCTTCCCTGTTACTGACACAGAACTTTTAATCAAGCATTTAATTCTTTACTTTTTCCCACTCTGTAAAAGGCTTTTCATTTTAATTTGCCTCCTAGGTATTCTGTGTCAGGCAATTACTCTATCAGGTTTTTGAAGCCTAAGAAAGTAAGTGCATTGTTCTTAAAGCAACATTCCCTTGAAAGCATAATTGCAGTACATAATTCAGTGTACTGACTGGGTTTTCTTCACAGCCAGGGTCCTTCCATTACTGTTGGTGTGCATTCCTGGTAAGCAAGGAAAAGAACTGGGACCTCATGGACAGAGCCGTCTCCCAGGAGCTAGGAATGCTTCCTAACAATCATGACTATTTGATGAACATTTAAGCCTCTTTTATTTGCTGGTTACCTGCAGTTTGTTGAATTTCAGTAGCTGGTAGTAAGATCACTTGGAGCCTCAGTGCATTAGAAGGACTGGAACAGGAGCCGGGAAGCGCTTAGCAGAGAGCTCTGGGGCAGGCAGGAGATGCAGTGATGGATGGGAAGTGGTGCTGTTGGAATCCAGGGTTTCCAAGGACATTTGGACTTACTTCCTGGACAACAGTAGGATAGACTGCACAGCCTCATGTCCTGCCTAAAATCTTCTCTTTGTCTTCTTTAGGAAGCCAAAGGTCATTTCATAGCTCGGTGGTGCACAGATTTCTACAGATATCCCCCTTTCTCCCAGATGTCTGTCCTCTTGTCATTTAATCAAACATAGATCTAGCACACCTGGGAAGGGATTTTGCTGAATCTGAAACTCAGGTTATTAATCAGCAGACTTCAGAGAATTATCTGCAGTATCGGGATACAGATGTGGCTAATGAAATATAAAAGCCCTAGAAGGGAAACAGATAAGTCTGAGCCATGCTGTACAAGAAGAGGCCGCATATAGAATACACACAATGAGAAGGCAGAGCCAAGGGCTATTCATGGGGAGAAAGGTGATCGGCAAGCAAAGGCAGAAAGATGAGAGGAACAAGAAGATGTCACACATTTGTGAGTTTGCTATAAGGAAAACAATTACCTTGTATATTAACTTAAAACGAATAAAAAAAGAGGCAAGGCAGTCTGAAGTGGACCCTTCCCAATGGCGGTGACTTGTGGGGTCTATGTGGCATGCCTGTTGTCTCCCCAGCTGATAGCCATCAAGAAAACTTATGGAGCAGAATTCTGTCAACATGTGAAGAGACCCAAGCGGAGTCTCCCTTGGAGCCCTCAGAAAGGAACACAGCAATTCTGAACCCCAATTTCTTCCATCTGAGACCCTACCCGCAAGAAGCAGCGAGTGTGTCGGATTTCTGGTATACGGAATGATGACATAATAAAGAAGAGCCTCTTTCAAACCACCTCTTTGTTACAGCAGCAGCGGCAAGGTAATGCAAGGCTCTCACAACAGGCACGGGTCAGACTGTCTGGTGTTTCCAGTATATTTCTTTACATTTTAGAAGGCACTACTGATTCCAGGAAAAGGCACTGTTTTTTTTTTTTGTCCAAGAGCACTGATTTACATACTAAAATGCATATTTAATTTATATTCATTTATTAAATGAACTTACTACGTTTATTGTTCTCCGCTCTGACATCATTCCCTGCGCAGATGCTCATGGGCTCCTTCTGTGAGCACTGTGGGGTTTCAACAAGTGCAGCAGGTGCAGGTCCCATTGTTGTGACAAAGGACCCATCAAAAGCAACTTAAGTGGAGGCTTATTTTGCTTCATGGTTTGAGGAAAAGCTGTAGTGGCATTTCATTCATATTTTGATAAATAAAGCTTGCCTGAAGATCAGAAAAGAAAAACAGCCATACTAGCCAACCTTACAGACGAGGTAGCAGTGACACACACCTTTAATCCCAGTAGCCACACTAGTTTGCCATAGAAACCAGTTGATAAAAAAAAAACCAGTTGATATTGGTGCACATCCTTAATCCCAGAGCTAGAGAGGATTATAAAATGGGAGGAGACAGATCTCAGTCTCATTCTGAGGTTTCCTTGAGGTGAGATTACCTTTTTCGGACTGAGATCAAGGTAAGAGCCAGTGGCTGGCTGCTTTGCTTTTCTGGTGTTCAGGCAAGCTTTATTTATTAAAATACAAATGAAATGCCACTACACAAAGCCCCTGATGGGCAGAAGTGACAGTGGGTGGTTGGTCCCAGACAACCTGGGCACAGTGCACCCATGATGAGGTTGCAGAGGTGAAGGCTGGCATCCACCAGGTTTTTCTCTCCCTTTTACCCTCTTATTCTGGTCAAACAGCAACGTTAAGGTGGATCTTCCTCCTCAGTTAAATCTCCCTGAAATTACCCTCACAGATACACCCAGAAGTGTGTCCTAACTGGTTTGAAAATCCGTTCAAACTGACCATGGAGATTAGCCACCACAGGAACTTACCCAGGGAAACAAGCAAAAGGCAGTGGAGACAAGAAACAGAAGTCATTAGTTTCCTAGGACACTGTGACGGAGGACCACAAAGTAGGTAGCTTGAAATATCAGAATCTATTGTTTCCTGGCATTTGAGGCTGGAAGCTCAAAGTCAAGTTGTCACCAGGGTGTGGTATATTTGATGGTTTCAACATGGTTTGTTTCCTTGCTTCATCCTGGTTTCCAGAAGACATCAAGAATCTGTGACATCCCTTGACGTGTAGATGTGGTGCTCCAATCCTGATCCTCCCATCAAGTGGTATCCTGTTTATAAGTCTCCACTTGACCTTCTTTGTGTGTTCAAGGGCAAATTTCCTTCATCCTATAAGGACACCGTCCATGGAGTTAGTCTGTGATCCCTTGTAGCTGACTACAGCTTCACTTGACAAATATCCTTGGCAGAGACTTTTCACAAATAAGGTCACATTCTGAGTTTATAGTCAAACAGCACTTAGGTAAGGACTACCAACCCAATCTAAACATGATATTTGTCTCATATGTTAGTTTTGGAAAGAAATAAATACTACTAAGGAACATTTCCAGTGTCCAAATTCATAGTGTTCTTCAGTTAAACGTGTGGAAAGAAGCCTGTGTGGCACCAGCTCCGAGTGCATGAGTTTTAGCTTTGGAGCCTGTCCTGGAAATAGCTGTTGTAGACCAGGCTGGCCTCGAACTCAGAGATCCGCCTGCCTCTGCTTCCCGAGTGCTGGGATTAAAGGCGAACGCTGCCACTGCCTGGCGAGTTTTACCTCTTAAGTTTAACTGATATGTTTCACATTGTTCTTAGAAAAAAGGACAATGATTATACTTTCTTATGTTACTAAAATGAACAGTGACTATTTTTAAGTTAGACAGCATTGGATTTGGGGATCATCTACCTCCTAGAGATTATAAGAACTCTTGTGTAAGACAGTTGTTCTCTGATGTAATTGACAATTATAACATACACACACCCAAATACACATACATACCACACACATATACATATTAACACATGCGTAATATAAACCACATAATACACACACATATAAACCACATACATACAGAGAGAGAGAAAGAAAGAGAGGGGGCAAGAGAGAGCAAGTGAACACTAGCATGTTTTAGCCTGATTGATCTTCATGTGAGGTAGAGAATGGAGGGAATTTCTAATAACAAAAGGTTGATGAGGGGTCTTTTATGCTAATAGGATGTACTTAACATTTGGCTCATGGTCCAAAATTAAATTCTCAGTTTATTTTTACTGTGGAAAATTAACCACAGCTCAGTATAATGCGTATTCCCACATGCTTCATTCATGTGGACTCTCCTATTTCCACTCTTGCTTTATGATGTGATGCTGAAGCAGATAATGGAAGTAGACTTTTCACCAGTCCTGGCCAGCCAGTTGTTTGTATTTTCCTGGTGGCCCATGACAAATGAATCCACAGTAGATTAGCATATTTTCATCAACTTCAGTTATTTCCTTGAGATACTGCATGTGCATGTATACTTCGCCAAGAGCTTCAGATTGCCCTTTGAAAGTAACACAGGTGACATTGAAACCATTAATTTGTGCCTTCTTCATCTTGATTCGTTCTCTTTCTAGGCCATGCTAGCCCAGAGGAATGCAGTGTGCCCTGCAGGGAGGCTAGTTTCTGTTCCTTGTGTGTGGCCTGCTTCTCTGCCTCTCCGCTTTGTTCAGCATCCTCACGGCTGGTCTTGTTCCTTTTCTGTTCTGCCTTTGCCTATGCTCGTCAGAAGGAGCTCTAATGAGATCGTCCTTGGCGTTAGGTCTCTGCTTCATTTCCTTTTCACGGATGCTGCTTCTTCAGGTTTTTGTAGCAGCCCTGTAGATAGGGGTTAGATATTCCTTCATCCCCAGTCTGTGCAGCCCTCCTCTGTGCTCCCTATCTCTACTCTTGCCTTTCTTCAATCTGTTCCCCAAAATGTGTTCCCCAAATCTGAGAAGTCAGTCTGATTCTCCATCTCCAGTTGTCATTGCCCTGACTTGAGAGTTCTTCATTAATGGCCTGGGATATCACTGTGATTTCAGCTGTGAGTCTTCCTCTCTGACTTCATCCTACGCGGAGACTGATGAGTTATCTGCAGCTCCCCAGTGTTTGAAGTTCCCTCCTTCCTTTAGCTTGGAACACTTGGTCCCTAGCTGGTGGTGCTGTTTTGGGGGGCTGCTGGAGGAAACAGGTTTTAGGGGCAAGCCTTGAAGTTTTGCAGTTTGCTTTTGTCCACTCTGCATCCTGATCGTGGGCACAAGGTGACCGCCAGCCTCATGTTCTAGGGCCATGTCTTTCCTGACACGAAGAACTGTGTCAGGACCTTCTCCCTGAAGTTGCTTCTGGTCGGGTATTTGGTCACAGCGATATCAAAATGACAAATACTCTAGGAATATGCTCCAAGCTTTGAGAGTTTTATCTGGAACACTTCAGTACTAACAACTCCTTAGGCTTGTCTGGGTAGTGAGAGTATAACTGTCACTGATGGGGTTCTTGTAAGGTTTGTTCCCCAAAGGTCTGTGCATGGTGTTGAAGTCGTGGCACCTTTAAAAGGTAAGGTCTAGTAGGGGTCCTGTCTCTAGAATGAATAGAGCTAGTTCTCATGAGAAGATTATTATAAAAGGAGCAAGCCTGGTGGCTCCAAACATTTGCTTTGGCTTCCTGTCTCAAGATAGGTTTGTGTGTGTGTGTATGTGCACACACTCCTGTGTGTGTTTGGATACTACAAGAGTCCATGGTCTAGTACTAACTAGAACACTGTCTGTCCAGATATGATCCTTCTCACATGCGCTCCTGTCAAAACACCAGTAGACTCCTACCAGAGGATAAACTAGTGGGGCTGCCCAATTCTGCTGTTTTAGCTTCCAAAGCTGTGAGCTAAATAAATCTCTTTTCTTGATAAAGTTGGCATGCTTCTAGTATTTTGTCATAGCAATACGAAACAGTCTAATGTAATCCCAATAATTTGCTAATTTACCCTATCTCCCTAAGGCTAATTGTAAATTCTGGGTATGTCTTGTTCCCAGCAAGGCACAGAGAAACCTAGAAATGCTTATCGAATGAATGCAGGATTGTGTAAATAATGACTTTGCTGTTTGACAAGTGGTCTCTCAGTGGCTATTGGCTGGAGAAGTGGGAGGACCTCCCGCAACGGCTATTGGCTGGAGCCTAAGTGACTATAGCCTAGATGGACCAAATGAAGATGCACAAATGCCTTAGGTTTTTATTGCTCTGATGAGGCATCATGGCCATAATTCTTATGAAGGAAAACATTCAATTAGGGGTGGCTTACAGTTCAGAGGTTTAGTCCATTATCACTATGGTGGGAAACATAGTGATATTATGGGCAGACATGGTACTGGAGAGAGTCAGGAGTTCTAAGACTGGATCAGTAGGCAGGTGGAAGAGAGAGTGATACTGGGCCTGACTTGGGCTTCTGAAACCTCAGAGTGACAAACTTCCTTCAACAAGGCCTCACCTATTCCAACAAGACCACACCTCCTAATAGTGCCACTCTTTGTACGCCTTTGGAGGCTTACACATTCAAATCACCACAAGAAAGGCAGATTCTCTCTCCCTTATAAAGGTGGATCTCTTTTGTTTGCCTCAGGCATCATTAAGATTTTTGACCTTTGGATTTTGAGCTTCATTCTTCTGGCCCTCTGAGGCTCTGGGACCTTCTGCATGGGACCAAGTATTACATCATCGGCTTACTTGGTCCTAGGTTTTTTTTTTTTTTTTTGGAGCATCATCTAATGTGGAGCAGTCAACTTACATTCTTTTTTTTTTTAATTTATTTATTTATTAAGGATTTCTGCCTCGTCCCCACAACCGCTTCCCATTTCCCTCCCCCTCCCCCGATCAAGTCCCCCCCCCCCCTCATCTGCTCGAAGAGCAATCAGGGTTCCCTGACCTGTGGGAAGCCCAAGGACTGCCCACCTCTATCCAGGTCTCGTAAGGTGAGCATTCAAACTGCCTAGGCTCCCACAAAGCCAGTACGTGCAGTAGGATCAAAAACCCACTGCAATTGTTCTTGAATTCTCAGTATTCCTCATTGTCCGCTATGTTCAGCTAGGGTCCTAGGTTTTCTGACGTGAACAAAGCCACATGTCCACTTCTCTGATTATTCAGCTTCCAGTGAGTCACTGGGGGACATCTTGGCTTCTATTATCATGGGTTAGTTTTCCCAATCAACAATTAATTAAGCAATCATCAATTAATCATCTCTATCTTGGTCTACCATGTATCTGTTTTCTCTCTTTAATAATTCTCTCCGGAAAAGTCTACCTATTGCATTATTTTCTTCTCTTACTGAAGAAAATAATAAAAAAAAATTCTTCCACTGGTAAGAACAGTCTCTGTAAGCATGCCTCCACCCTAGCAACTTTAGCTCTTGAGTACTCCATGGCTTGCAGTTTTCGCTAGGGAACACACCAATACAGCTCCTTTAGGATTGTACTATGAGGGAAAAAAAGACTACAACCAGAAAACAGAAGCATTTAATCCTTTTTCCCTTGGCGTTTCAAAGCTGGGGTGAAAGAAGCAAAGCAGCCCGACCTTGTCACTGCTGAGAACAACAGGCCTGTACGGCTTTGCGGCTCTCAGCTATGACTTCACCTGAAACTTTAAATTTATTGTCTTACTTAGCATTAAGCATTGTTTAGTTGTGACTGCTCATAAGGAACCCAGGAAATTTCTGGTCTTTGATTTTTCTGAGTGGTCATTGGGAAGCACGATTAAAAGCTGTACCAATGGCTAGAACTGGTGGTGATGTTTTCCATCATTATTTCATGGGTGATTTCTTCAACTATCAGCTGTCAGTCTATTTACTTACTATTTATCATCTGTCTATCTGTCTACTATCTCTATATCTATCTTCTACCTACTTACCTAACTTCCATTTATTTTCCCATCCATCCATCCATCCATATCCATCCATCCATCCATCCATCCATATCTATCCATCCATCCATCCATATCTATCCATCCATCCATCCATATCCATCCATCCATCCATCCATCCATATCCATCCATCCATCCATCCATCCATCCATCCGTCCATCTCTTTCTCCTATCTATCTATCTATCTATCTATCTATCTATCTATCTATCTCATCATCATCATCATCATCATAATTATTTCTCTACCTACCTACCTACCTACCTACCATCTACCTATTTATCTATCTAAAATCTATTTATCTGTTTATATGTCAGCTAATCAAATTATAGTATAACTTGTTTATCCAGCATTTCGTCCAGGATGCTTTAGCACCTCATCTCTATGAAAACAAGTACTTGTTTTCGTGAAACTCTCTAGATCTGGTTCATGATTCAGTCGGGCTTTCCCCTCTTTTGTTGTCAGTGTTTATCTCAGAATAAAGTCAGTCTCCTAGGTCTAACGGTCTGATTAGGGACATGTATTCAATACTCTGACCTTCATGAAAGAATCACCATTTACCAACTATGTCTCATGGTCCAGAACTATGTACTTTATATTTATTGTATCATTTACTATTATAAAAACAACAAAAGCTAGATGAGATGAGGGCATATTTGTCTCTCACCATTCTCCAACCAACAATTATGCAAACTTTCTAGAAACACAAAGCAAACAAAAACCAGATGAACCTTTGAAAAAACAAGCCACCAAAGGTTGTGTAATCAGCAATGGTCAACAAATATCAAATCTATATTTGTTCACGGAGTCAGTGCTTTATCTTTTATGTGTGCTCCCCACAGCGTCTGCCTCTCATCACATCCTTTATTCTGAAGATACACGTCTAAGGTAGGGTCTTCATGCTACAGTACCACTTCAAAATCATAATAAGGAAATGACATCGAGTGGAGACAGCTCAGTTTTGTCTCTGGTTTGTCAGAAGATTAGTGTATATTTTGGAGAGTGACTGCCTCCTTCCCCTCCCCTCTTTTATCTTCCTCTTTCAGAGTCTATGTAGGCTGGCCTTGAACTCTGATCTTCCTGTCTCAGTTCCCTGAGTATTGATGCTACAGGTGTGAGTTACTGCACACAGTTTTGTAATGTTATTTATTGAGAACTTGTTTTCAAAAAACTGCCTCCAAGGGCTGGTGAGATGGCTTAGGGAGTAAAGGAACTTGCTGTGCAAACCTGGCTACGTGAATTCAATTTCTGGAATGCACATACAAGTGGAAAGAGAGAACTGATTCCACAAAGTTGTTCTGGGACTCCCATTGTGCTATCACACAATAATAAATAAATAAATGGATAAATAAATATGTCACATATCTGCCATGGAGGGAAACTGAAGCAGGAGGATTGTGGTGATTTTTGGGCCAACCTTGGCTAAATAGGTCATCCTGAGATATGACATAAATCTCTATCAAAAAAAGCTCTGCCATTTATAAAATTTAAAAACTATAGATTTATGTCTTTATTGCTATCATTCTAGTAGTTTAGAGTTTATGTGGGGTGAAAGGCTGAGAGTTTGGATGCATGCTTTTTCTTGTTGAAATAATTCAAAATATTTCATACTTTTCCATCCCATCTCTCTTTGGAAAGTCTAGATCCCACACGCCCCCTTCCCCCCCAATCACAGTCCACTTTTAAAAACTCTTCTTTGATTCCATGATATTTGCTTATGGTGTGTTTTCATGTCAGGAGGCACACCATGGCTTCACTGCAATTTGAAAACTTTAGACCCGTCATGCTCGCAACCTCCCTGGTCAGCTGCCAAGTCTTGCTACATCGTCGGTCTGCTGTCAAGCTACCAAAGCTGTAAATTAAGTAAAGCAACTGTCTTCACCCTGGGAATCTGAACTTAGACGATAGTTTATCAAAATAAATGATACGAGTTAAATCATTTTGGCCGCTATTGGACTTAATTATAGGTAACAGTTTTACAGGGCACCCAGATGGTGTAGGGGAAACTCGGATGTCCTAGGGGATGCTTGGCTGGTGCAAAGAAACACCATCAATCACTTTACACTATGACACGGCAGTACAGGGAGATCTGTTTACAACGAAGACCATGCTGGCTCTTCTCCTCGGGTGGGAGGGGAGCTCTGAACAACAGTCCAGGTTCTGAGCTGGGATATGCTTCTTAGATCCTGTCAACGATTTGACCCTTCCTTTGGGTTTTGTGAAAAGTCTCTAGGTACCATGACAGTGATGACTGGATAGATCTGGTCAAATTTTGATAGTCAATAAACTTCGAACTAATGAATAGGCGAATGAAAAATTCATGACCACAGTTAAGAGGAGTGTAGACCTACAGTGTTCCAGCCACAGCTAAGAGGAGTGTAGACCTACAGTGTTCCAGCCACAGCTAAGAGGAACGTAGTGTTCCAGGAACTGCACCAGGAGAGCAAGCTCATTTTCTCATTTAACTATCAGAGCATGTCCTAATATGTAACAATGAGAAAGCTGGCTTGAGACCTTAGGCTCCATAAACGCATACCATTTTATTTATTGTTTTGGGATCCTGACCGCTTAAGACTGAGCTCTGGCTCATAGGAAGTCACACTTGCTCTGTGTTCAATGCGGTGTTTCTGACCATCTGTTGTGTCCCTGTCCTTCAATGCCTTCTGACTTTTTCTCAGTCTCCTTATCTCTCTTATTGCTTCTCACATTTGTCTCTTCTAACCCGTAGAGTTGACACTGTCTCCGGGGATCCTGACAGCCTTCCCTCTAAGCCGTAATTTGTGTTAGCTCTCAATGACATGTTCTCATGCTGTGTTGGAAAAATAATCTTGGTGGCATGTCAGCGTACTAGTAACATACCATTATGCTTTTGTCCTGGTCACTCAAAAAAGAGAGAGGAGAGAAAAGATAGATGGGGAAAAAGCCAGGGACATTCACTCTGAAAGAGAAGTAACTTGTGCTAAACTGTGTTCTATGTATTACAATAGTTGAGTGTATGCAAGACCTCACCCTTATGAATTTGGAGTTCAGTTAAAACATTTAATTGAATTTCCTGTGAATAGCCTGAATTCTCTTCTTAATGGACCATCAAATGATTATTATTTATAATTTGAGTGTCCTATGGCTAATACTTCCTAAGGTATCCTGATTAATTTGTATTACACTATTTTTGGAATGTTCTTCCTTATATTTAATACAACTATATTTTATTGGTATAAATTCCGAGCTTGCAACCAATCAGAACTACTCTGTCTCCTCTTACACATATACTATTTCAACATTATAGACGAGTCTTAGTATAGTGAGATAAATATCTCCATTTATTTTTACTGTTCTTTATAGGAGCTGATTGTTTGAAACCTCCATGCCTTTGTCTGTTGTTTTGTGAGGTTGGAACATCTCCACATTTTCATTATTTTATTTTATGTTTTTGAGACAGAATCTCTCAAAGTAGCCCTGGTTGTCTTGAAACTCACCATGTATACAAGGCTGGCCTCCAGCTCACAGAAATCCACCTATCCCTGCCTCCTGAGTGTTGGAATTAAAGATGTGGACTACCACACCTGGCTTTTGATTTTATGTTTCTTATATCAATTTTGCCTGTGTCTGTATGTACATCTGTGTGCACAGGTGTGTGGAGGCTATGCGTCATTCTTCAGGAGGTGTCTGTCTTGATTTTTGAGTCAAGATTTCATGGGGATCTGGGCTCAAGTTTAGGCTATAGTAGTGGCCAGAGAGCCCTGGAGATACTCCTGTCCTCACATCCGCAGCCCTGGATTCCAAGTGCACTATGCCCAGCATTTCTTATGGGAGCCAGGGGGAATCTGGCCAAGGATCGCATGCGCAGCAAGCACTTTGAGCTGTCACTCAAGCTCCTCAGTGTTTTATTTATTTTATTTTTTTTTAATTTTTTTTTATTGCGAAAAGAAGAAAAAAAAACATAAACAAAAAACAAGTTTCCACCTCCTCCCAGCCTCCCATTTCCCTTCCCCTCCTCCCACCCTTCTCCCCCTCCTCCCACCCTTCTCCCCCTCCTCCCACCCTTCTCCCCCTCCCCCCCACTCCTCTCCCCCTCCCTCTCCAGTCCACAGAGCAGTCCGGGTTCCCTGCCCTGTGGTAAGTCCTAGGTCCTCCCCCCTCCGTCCATATCTAGGAAGGTGAACATCCAAACTGGCTAGGCTCCCACAAAGCCAGCACATTAAGTAGGATCAAAACCCCCTGCAATTGTCCTTGGTGTCTCATCAGCCCTCATTGTTCGCCATGTTCAGAGAGTCCGGTTTTATCCCATGCTTTTTCGGTCACAGTCCAGCTGGCCTTGGTGAGCTCCCCGTAGATCAGCTCCTCTGTCTCAGTGGGTGGATGCACGCCTCGTGGTCCCGAATTCTTTGCTCATGTTCTCCCTCCTTCTGCTCCTCCTTGGGACCTTGGGAGCTCAGTCCAGTGCTCCTGTGTGGGTCACTGTCTCGATCTCTATCCATCACCAGATGAAGATTCTATGATGATATGCAAGATATTCGTCAGTATTGCTCTAGGATAGGGTCATTTCAGGTTCCCAATCCTCAGCTGCCCAAGGAACTAACTGGGAACCTCATCTTGGGCACTAGGGAACCCCTCTAGGGTCAAGTCGCTTGCCCACCCTAAAGTGGCTCCCTTAACTAAGAATTGTGGTTCCGTGCTCCCCTATCCACCTTTCCTTTATCCCAATTCTCCTGTTTCCCAGGTCCCCCCTCCTTCCCTTCTACCTTTTCTCTCCCCATCTCCCCTTACCCCCATCCCACCCCCCCCCCAAGATCCCATTTTCTCCCCGGAAATTTGGTCTACTTCCCTTAGCGAAGAGGACAACTATATGTTTTTCCTTCGGTTCACCTTCTTCCTTAGCTTCTTTAGGTTCACCTATTGTAGACTCCTTGGTCCTTATTTATGGCTAGAAACCAATTATGAGTGAGTACATCCCATATTCATCTTTTTGGGTCTGGGACACCTCACTCAGGATAGTGTTTTCTATTTCCATCCATTTGCATGCAAAATTCGAGAAGTCATTGTTTTTTACCGCAGCGTAGTACTCTAGCGTGTATATATTCCATACTTTCTTCATCCATTCTTCCATTGAAGGGCATCTAGGTTGTTTCCAGGTTCTGGCTATTACAAATAATACTGCTATGAACATAGTTGAACAAATGCTTTTGTCATTTGATAGAGCATCTCTTGGGTATATTCCCAAGAGTGGTATTGCTGGGTCCAGGGGTAAGTTGATCCCGAATTTCCTGAGAAACCGAAACACTGACTTCCACAGTGGTTGCACAAGATTGCATTCCCACCAGCAATGGATGAGGGTACCCGTTCTTCCACAGCCTCTCCAGCAAAGGTTATCCTTGGTGTTTTTGAGTTTAGCCATTCTGACAGGTGTAAGATGATATCTCAAAGTTGTTTTGATTTGCATTTCCCTGATTGCTAAGGAAGTTGAGCACGACCTTAAGTGTCTTTTGGCCATTTGAACTTCTTCTGTTGAGAATTCTCTGTTCAGTTCAGTGCCCCATTTTTTAATTGGGTTAATTAGCATTTTAAAGTCTAGTTTCTTGAGTTCTCTATATATTTTGGAGATCAGACCTTTGTCTGTTGTGGGGTTGGTGAAGATCTTCTCCCAGTCAGTAGGTTGCCTTTGTGTCTTAGTGACAGTGTCCTTTGCTTTACAGAAGCTTCTCAGTTTAAGTAGGTCCCATTTATTCAATGTTGCCCTTAATGTCTGTGCTTCTGGGGTTATACATAGGAAGCGATCTCCTGTGCCCATCTGTTGTAGGGTATTTCCCACTTTCTCTTCTATCAGGTTCAGTGTGTTCGGACTGATATTGAGGTCTTTAATCCATTTGGACTTGAGTTTTGTGCACGGTGAGAGATATGGGTCTATTTTCATTCTTCTACAGGTTGACATCCAGTTGTGCCAGCACCATTTGTTGAAGATGCTTTCTTTCTTCCATTGCATACTTTTAGCTCCTTTATCGAAAATGAGGTGTTCATAGGTTTGTGGGATAAAATCCGGGTCTTCTATACGATTCCATTGGTCGACTTCTCTGTTTTTATGCCAGTACCACACTGTTTTCATTACTGTAGCTCTGTAATAGAATTTGAAGTCAGGGATGGTAATGCCTCCAGAAGATCCTTTATTGTATAGGATTGTTTTGGCTATCCTGGGTTTTTTGTTTTTCCATATAAAGTTGATTATTGTCCTCTCCAGATCTGTGAAGAATTTTGATGGGATCTTGATGGGGATTGCATTGAATCTATAAATTGCCTTTGGTAGAATTGCCATTTTTACTATGTTGATACTCCCAATCCAAGAGCAAGGGAGGTCCATCCAT
This sequence comes from Microtus oregoni, assembly GCF_018167655.1. NCBI lineage: Eukaryota > Metazoa > Chordata > Mammalia > Rodentia > Cricetidae > Microtus > Microtus oregoni. The sequence goes on along the minus strand of NW_024543063.1, from coordinate 55,521,119 downwards.
TTTTTGGTATCCTCTTCAATTTCTTTCTTCAATGCCTTAAAGTTCTTGTCAAATAGATCTTTCACTTCCTTGGTTAGATTTACCCCCAGATATTTTATGCTGTTTGTGGCTATCGTGAATGGTGAAGCTTCTCTGATTTCCCTCTCTGCTTCCCTATCCTTTGTGTATAAGAGGGCGACTGATTTTTTGGAGTTGATCTTGTATCCTGCCACATTACTAAAGCTGTTTATCAGCTGTATAAGTTCTTTGGTGGAGTTTTGGGGGTCGCTTATGTACACTATCATATCATCTGCAAATAACGAAAGTTTAACTTCTTCCTTTCCAATTCGAATCCCCTTGATCCCATTATGTTGTCTTATTGCTATTGCTAGAACTTCAAGCACTATATTGAAGAGGTATGGTGAGAGTGGACAGCCTTGCCGTGTTCCTGAGTTAAGCGGGATGGCTTTGAGTTTCTCTCCGTTTAATTTGATGTTAGCTGTCGGCTTGCTGTATATAGCTTTTATTATATTTAGGTATGACCCTTGTATCCCTAATCTCTCCAAGACTTTTAACATAAATGGATGTTGAATTTTGTCAAATGCTTTTTCAGCATCTAATGAAATGATCATATGGTTTTTTTCTTTCAGTTTATTTATATGCTGGATTACATTGATAGATTTTCGTATGTTGAACCAGCCCTGCATCTGAGGAATGAAGCCTACTTGATCATAATGGATAATTTTTCGGATGTGTTCTTGGATTCGATTTGCCAGTATTTTGTTGAGGATTTTTGCGTCGATATTCATGAGTGAGATTGGCCTGTAGTTCTCTTTCCTGGTTGAGTCTTTGAGTGGTTTTGGTATCAGAGTAATTGTGGCTACATAAAAGGAATTTGGTAATGACCCTTCTGATTCTATATTGTGGAATACATTAAGGAGTATAGGTATTAGGTCTTCTTGGAAGTTCTGGTAGAATTCTGCATTGAAACCATCTGGTCCTGGGCTTTTTTTGGTAGGGAGGTTTTTGATAACAGCTTCTAATTCTTCGCGACTTACAGGTCTGTTTAGATTGTTCACCTGGTCCTGGTTTAGTTTTGGTAAATGGTATTTATCTAAAAAAGCGTCCATTTCTTTTACATTTTCCAGTTTTGTGGCATATAGGCTTTTGTAGTAAGATCTAATGACTCTCTGAATTTCCTCTGTGTCTGTGGTTATGTCCCCCTTTTCATTTCTGATCTTATTAATTTGCGTGTTCTCTCTCTTTCGTTTGATTAGTTTGGATAGGGGTTTATCTATCTTGTTGATTTTCTCCAGGAACCAGCTTTTTGTTTCATTGATTCTTTGGATTGTTTTCTGTGTTTCTATTTTGTTGATTTCAGCCCTCAATTTGATTATTTCCAGTCTTCTACTCCTCCTAGGTGAGTCTGCTTCTTTTTTTTCTAGAGCTTTCAAGTGGGCTGTTAAGTCTCCAATATGTGCTTTCTTTGTTTTCTTTAGGTGGGCACTTAGTGCTATGAACTTTCCTCTCCGTACTGCTTTCATAGTGTCCCATAAGTTCGAGTATGTTGTTTCTTTATTTTCATTGAATTCAAGGAAGACTTTAATTTCTTTCTTTATTTCTTCCTTAATCCAGGTATGGTTCAGTAGATGACTGTTCAGTTTCCATGAGTTTGCAGGCTTTCTGGGGGTAGCATTGTTGTTGAATTCTAACTTTAATCCATGGTGATCTGATAAGACACAGGTGGTTACTAATATTTTTTTGTAACTGTGTAAGTTCGCTTTGTTACCAAGTATGTGGTCAATTTTCGAGAAGGTTCCATGAGCTGTAGAGAAGAAGGTATATTCTTTCCTCTTTGGGTGGAATAATCTATAGATGTCTGTTAAGTCCATTTGCTTCATTACCTCCATTAATTCTCTGATTTCTCTGTTAGGTTTCTGTCTGATTGACCTGTCCATTGGTGAGAGAGGAGTGTTGAAGTCTCCTACTATTAGTGTGTGCGGTTTGATGGCTGCCTTGAGTTTTAGTAATGTTTCTTTTACGTACGTGGGTGCTTTTATATTAGGGGCATAGATATTCAGGATTGAGACTTCTTCCTGATGAATTGTTCCTGTTATGAGTATAAAATGTCCCTCTCCATCTCTTCTGATTGATTTAAGTTTGAAGTCAACTTTGTTAGAAATTAGTATGGCCACACCTGCTTGTTTCTTAGGTCCATTTGCTTGATAAGCCTTTTCCCAGCCCTTTACTCTGAGTAGGTGCCTGTCTTTGTGGTTGAGGTGTGTTTCTTGTAGACAGCAGAATGTTGGATCCTGTTTTCTTATCCAATCTCTTAGCCTGTGCCTTTTTATAGGTGAGTTGAGCCCATTGATATTAAGTGATATTAATGACCAGTGGTTGTTAACTCCGGTCACTTTTTAAGTAGTAGGGTTTGTGTGTTTCCCTTCTTTGATTTGCGCTGGTGAAGAGTCTCTAGATGTCTGAGTTATTGTGGTCATTGTTGGACTCCTTGGTTAGTGATTTTCCTTCTATTATTTTCTGTAAGGCTGGATTTGTGGCTACGTATTGTTTAAATTTGTTTTTATCCTGGAAAATTTTGTTTTCTCCATTTATAGTGAATGAAAGTTTGGCTGGATATAGTAGTCTGGGCTTGCATCCGTGGTCTCTTAGTTTTTGGAGAACATCTATCCAGGACCTTCTGGCTTTCATGGTTTACATAGAGAAGTCAGGTGTAAGTCTGATAGGTGTACCTTTATAAGTAACTTGGCCTTTTTCCTTTGCGGCTCTTAATATTCTTTATTCTGTATATTTTGTGTTTTGATTATTATATGGCGAGGGGATGTTTTCTTTTGATCCAGCCTATTTGGTGTTCTGTATGCTTCTTGAACCTTCATAGGTACATCTTTCTTCAGGTTGGGAAAGTTTTCTTCTATAATTTTATTAAGTATATTTTCTGTACCGTTGAGCTGCACTTCTTCTCCTTCTTCTACTCCAATTATTCTTAGGTTTGGTCTTTTTATTGTGTCCCATATTTCCTGAATGTTTTGTGATGAGAGTTTGTTGGACTTGCTGTTTTCTTTGATCAGAGTGTTTATTTTCTCTATGTTATCCTCAGAATCTGAGATTCTTTCTTCTATCTCTTGTATTCTGCTGGTTATACTTGATTCTGTAGTCTCTATTCGTTTACCTAGATTTTCCATGTCCAGTCGGCCCTCTGTTTGTGTTTTCTTCTTTGCCGCCATTTCAGTTTTCAAGTCATGAACTGTTTCCTTGATCTGCTTGATTGTTTTTCCTTGGTTTCCTAGGGTATCATTCACTGATTTACTCAATTCCTCGAACTTTCTATTATACTTCTCATCCATTTCTATAAGGGCGTTTTTTATATGCTGTTTAAGGGTGTCAATCACTTTCATGAAGTCAGTTTTTTCTACTTCTTCTTGATTAAGGTGTTCATGTCCTCCTGTTGTGGGGTCACTGGCTTCTGGTGGTTTCGTGTTGTTTTTCAGATTGTTGGGAGAATTCCTGCATTGGCGTCTGCCCATCTCTTCCTCCCAATACTGCCCTTTGGATCTTCTTTTATAGGATCAGGTCTTCTTGCCCACTGATGTACCTTCCCAGTGATGTCACTCCCCAGAGATGTTTCTCCACAATGATGTTTCACTCGGTGCCCAGAACGAAACTCTACGCTGCTTGGTTAGCTCGCGAACAAAGGGCCCACCCTGCTCGCTGTGGGCAGGCTATGGGAACAAAGGAGCTACCGGCCACCCCTATGTCCTCCCGGTTCAGATTCGGTCCCAGCGCCCTAGCAGGCTGGGCAGGGAGGCACTATGCCCCAAAGGAGGGAGGGAGACAGGGGGTGTGGGGATCTGGATGTAAGCTGAGTGGGATAGGAAGAGAGAGGGGGTTTGGGCAGTATAGCCCCTGTAGGATGGCCAGGAAGTGTGGGCGGGCTGAGGTATGATCCCAGCTGCCGCAGCACTCACTCACCACAATGATGTTCCACTCGGTGCCCAGATCGAAACTTTGCGCTGCTTGGTTAGCTCGCGAACAAAGGGCCCACCCCGTTCGCTGTGGGCCGGCTATGGGAACAAAGGAGCTACCGGCCACCCCTATGTCCTCCTGGTTCAGATTCGGTCCCAGCGCCCTAGCAGGCTGGGCAGGGAGGCGCTATGCCCCAAAGGAGGGAGGGAGACAGGGGGTGTGGGGATCTGGATGTAAGCTGAGTGGGATAGGAAGAGAGAGGGGGTTTGGGCAGTATAGCCCCTGTAGGATGGCCAGGAAGTGTGGGCGGGCTGAGGTATGATCCCAGCTGCCGCAGCACTCACTCACCACAATGATGTTTCACTCGGTGCCCAGATCGAAACTCTGCACTGCTTGGTTAGCTCGCGAACAAAGGGCCCACCCCCCTCCTCAGTGTTTTAAACTGACATTTTTATTTTTATTTTATTGCTGTCTTCTCAGTATCGCTAGCTCATTTCTCACACCAGTCTGTATGTATGGGCTCGTGAATTCTAAGGCTCAGATGACGAAGGGAGAGAAGGCACGAGGTCTGGATTACACACGGTTCTGTACGCAGTCTACTGGCATGGTCGCAGAACCTATTGCTCTCACCATATTTCCCACCACCCCGAAAACAGATGGCTGGATAGAACAACGGAGGCCTCCAAAGAACCACCTCTCCTCCAAACAAACAAACAAAGAAACAAGCCTCCTCCCCCAAATCAGAGTCTTGCTATGTACCCCAAACTGGGTTCTTCGTGACTTAGCCTCCAAGTGTGGGGATAATAAGCATCTGCCACTACACTCAGCTGCTGTGGCTCTTTACAGACCAGTCACAGCAGCAACTGGGTACCGGGGACTTGGAGGGCTAGAGCAAGAAGGGCAGAGAGTTGAGAATGTTTGCTGCTCTTGCAGGGGATTTGAGTCCAGTTCTCAGCATCCACATCAGGTGACTTCCAGTAAATGCTTCCAGACCTCTGGTCTATGTGGGCATCTGTACTCATATGTGCTTATACACACAGAAACGCACATGTACACAGAGAATTAATAAATAAATCTTAAAACCAAAGGCTGGAGCAAAATTTTCACAAAGGCTAAGCATGCCCAGATTCAGTGTTTATTTGGTTCTCTGACCTCAAGAATGGATGGGTATGGAAATAGGAATGGTATCACTTTCCATTCCCTTAGCAATCTGCCAGCAAAACTTTAATTTCCTGTTCCTGTGACTCCATTGCCTGGTGGCTGAGAACGCTTAGCTCCAGGTGGAGCGTCTTCCACTAAGAACCACAACAGTGATTTCACTGAACTGGAAATGGAAACTGTCATCAGGCAGTGTGGTGTCCCCATTTCCCTGAATCAATAGACACGACAGGCATTAAGGGGCTGTCTAGTTCTTGATTATCAAGAGGAAGTTGAATAACTACTGCCCAGTAGAAGTAAAGATGGATTTGGAGTACCTGAAATACTTTAGACCTGGAGACACCTTTTAGTATTATCATGGAATATGATTGAAGTAAATGGAAAAACTTAATTCAGTTCAAGTGGGATTATGAATGGCCTAGACCTTTCAAGAAGATAGCTTGGGGTCTCTCCCTATGAACATCTAAATGACACTGAAGGCAAGGGGAGTATCTAAGGGACAGTGGGCGGCGGTCACAAGTACCAATGACAACCACAGGATAAGCTGCAGAGAGGAAGACACATCTGCTCCTTATCTTGTCAGTGTGCGTGTGTTGCTTCCTTCTTACTTGGGGAGGAAAGGGTTTATTTTGCTTACTTTTCCATATCACAGTTCATCATTAAAGACAGTCAGGGCAGGAATTCAAACAGGGCAGGGATATGGAGGCAGGGGCTGATGCAGAGGTCATGGAGGGTGCCGCTTACTGATTTGCTTCCTATGGCTTGGTCAGCCTGCTCGCTTATAATAGAGTCCAGCACCACCAACCCAGGGATGACATCAACCCAGAGCGAGCTGGCATCATTATCAAGCAATCATCAAGCAAGAAAATGTACCACAGCCTCTCCCACACAGCGATCTAGTGTGTGTGGGGTGTTTTCTCAATTGAGATTTCCTGTTGTAGTTAGGAGCGGCAAGGCTGAGTCCCCGGCACCCGGCCGCCCACATGGCTAGCTCTAGCTTAAGCCCCGAAATAATTACACGGAAACTGTATTCTTTTAAACACTGCTTGGCCCATTACATCTAGCCTTTTCTCGGCTAACTCTCACACCTGGACTAGCCCATTTCTAATATCCGTGTAGCTCACGAGCTGGCTTACCCGGAATGATCGTAACCTGCATCTGCCTGGAGTGGGAGAATCATGGCTACTCCCTGACTCAGCTTCTTTCTCCCAGCCTTCTGTTCTGTTTACTCCACCTACCTAAGGGTTGGCCTATCAAATGGGTCTAGGCAGTTTCTTTATTAATAAGAAATCACTCCCACATCAATTTCCCCCTCCAAAATGATACAACATTGTATCACTTTAACATAAAACTAGCTGGAAGACGACACATTGACAGTATTTCATTGGTATCTAAGTATGGCAGTTTTGCAGCATAGTATTTAAGTATCAGGGTATGAAGATGAGTAAACACCACTCAAAGACATTTTCTCCTGTGTTGGTAAATTCTGGGGGCACATTTTGGGAATTTCTAGGAGAAGTTACGACACTATTGTCTTTATTTAGAGATTATGTATGTATTCAGGAGGTGTATACGAGTCCCACACTTGAAAAGAAGGGGACTTGGGGTGCTTAACTTTATGTTTGACCTCAAGTAGATAGGGTGCCAGAGATCTGATTAAACGCTGCCTGGGTGTGTTTGGGAGGCTGTTTCTTGGAGGAGAACAGACTCAGTGGTGGGTTAGTATATTAGCAGATGGTAGGTGGCTGTTTGTAGGACTTTTAGCCCCATGATTGCTGAATCAATTCCTAATAAATTCCTCTGTATATATAAATATAACCAAAATATAATAATAAAGAATCATTTGTTCTTTTTATGTAACAACAATAGCACACAAACATACACACATCACTGGTTCTTTCCCTAAAAACCCAAACTCATACAACTTGTCTTTGTTACAGATGCTAAATGGTTCTGTTCATTCAGTAAGTGTAAATTGGACTTCATTTGGTTATAAATTACAAATAATCTAAGTAAGAAAAGATTACTGCTTGTGCAAGAGAGGGGGTATTTATATTAGGAATTATTGAGTTGTGTACAAGTTTAGTTAGGACTTGGGAAGAGCTGGAGCCCAGGACACACACACACACACACACACACACACACACACACACACACACTTTGAGTTCAGCCCTCTTCAGTTTTGGCTCAACAAATAACAGAACAGAGAGATACATCCTGCAACTCTCCCCTCTAGCTGTCTGAACTCATGCCACATCTTTATCCACTGATAGCATATAACTTTTGTATGTGTCAGCCTTTAGATTTCAACTGAGTCACCGTATTCCCACTGTAGGTGCACTCTGTTTCAGAGAAAGTAGGATTCTCAGCAAACTAAATGCTGACCCCCTAAATACTGGAGACATTATACTAATTATGATATATCCAGATGATGAAACATAACAGGCCCTTCAAAAATCACGAAGGGAGAATTTGCAGTGACATACCAAAATGTTGGCAACATAATTTCAGTAAAAATCAAAGGGCAAGAAACTACATAGCCGGCTTGATTCCAATTACATTAGAAATGGAAGACACCCTCATGGAAATGAGTATCAGCTTATTAGTGATTAGAGAAACTATCGGTTATGAAAAGGCAGTTTCTTCTAAATAGCTCTTATTCCTTCTTTAAAAATAAAATGCATAGCTAAAGATATAAATATGAGACTATTAAGCTAAATAAGTGTAAATTTTGATTGTGAGGATTATAGAGGCTATTATACATAAAAGGAGTGAGAGAGTAGCCAGTTACGTAGTCTGTGCCAAGTACATTTCCTTCTCTCTTTTATTTTTTTCTGTTCCATGCTTAACCCTTATAGGAAATAATTTGTCTAGGTATTGCATACAAGGGCCAAATTGACACTGAATACATTTTAATTTATGTCAACAGAATCAAGATAAAGTGTGTTGGAGAGAGGGGAAAAAAGCTTTTACGGCTTGAAGTAGCCTCCGAGGTGACTTCTAAACTCCAGTTCTTGTCTGATTTTGTAACCTACTCCAGCATGGTTCAATTAAATGCAGCATAATTAAGGGAATAAGATTCACATCTAAATTCACAATAGTGTATGTGTTTACACGTTCTCAGGGCTAATTGCCATTCCTGAACATCATTTAGTGTGCCAGCTCTCTTTAAGGAGGGCTTATAACTTCACATGTGAACTTTTCTCATTAGGATGGGATCAAATTAGTATAGAGTCCCCTTGATCTAAACTTCTAGTCAGGAAGACTTGAGAGCAAGTCAACGTTCTGCATTATAAAGCTGAGGAGAGACCAGGACACTGGAGGGAAGCACAGCCTCTTCCCTCTTCCCTCTCCCCTTTCAAGATTTCTAAAGTTGGATCCTGCTAGTCTATGGTTCTGTCAGAATTTCCCCAAACATTCTCCTTGGCTTTTGTTTAACAGCGATATTTGTGCTGAATTCATCCCCACCTCTCTTTCCCACTCCATTCTGCTTTCTTAGTAAAGCCTGCCTCAATGTACCAATTACCAGCATTTAAAATGAAACCAAGCCACAGATTATACAAATGAAAGGAGAGAAAACAACAAAATAACAGCACTTGGTAGAAACAAGGGCAGAGAGACAATTTGCTCTAGTCAAAGACAAATAAAGTTAAATTCTACCCAAATTACCACGTGTCAAACTAATCACGAAAATGTTGTTTCTCCAATGGTATTGTGCAAATATAATTGAAATGACATTTTATAAAATTTGGCAGAGGTAAGGTTTTTTTTTTTTGCAGGGCCATAAACTTTTGGATATTTCAGTTTACCCTGAGAACTGCTTGTGTTGTGTGCTCAACTGAAATAATTGGGCGGCACAGCTTCGAAATGTGTGTACGTGTGTGTGTGTGTGTGTGTGTGTGTGTGTGTGTGTGCGTTTTCTTGCTTGAGAGATCCAGGGACATGTCTTGGGATTCAAAAGTAAGCCTGGTATGTAAAAGGGGCTTCCACAGACTCCCAGGTTATTCTTGTGAGAATCACTCTGTGGAAACTCTTTGGTTGTTGACATTTATACCTTCCTATTATCTATCAAGGTGCTCATTTTGAAGTCTGTTTGCCTGTCGTATCTTTTTGCATTTTTATTGTACACAGAATGTCTTGGCAAGGAAGCAGCTTTTTCAAAAGGAAATTCATTTTAGTCTTATTCTGAGTTAATTTAAGATTTTGTTGGGGGTAGTTACCTAAGTAGGAAACTAGAACAAAGATGAGCAATACCGCCATGCCTTGCGCCCCTCTTCTATTCCTTTCTGGGGTCAATATTGCTTACGGTTTAAAATCAGAGATCTACAAACCACAGCCATGTAACTGTCAGGACTTTTATTAAACTCCACTCAATTCTATACCAATTCTTAGGGGACCATCACTATCTTCGAATTTGAGCAAAGATTGATTGAATAAAGACTGAACAAAAACTTACGGAATTGAAAAGTCATCTTAAATTTGATCCGCTATTGTTAGAAAGAAAACAAGGCCAAGAGATTTAGCCTAATATGCAAGAGGGAGTCGTGGAAGGCCCGCGAACAGAGGGATGACATGATTAAATCTGTCAGGGTCACACAAAATTGATTCTTTGATCATTGCTTACCTGTTTTTTTCTTTAGTGTAAAAGCATAAAATGTATTGTCACTAATCAAAGCCTTCAGGCTTGGAAAGTTAAATCACAATGGCAGAGAGTGCTTATGCCTTTAATCCCAGCACTCAGGAGGCAGAGGTAGGCAGGCTCTGAGTTCAAGGCGAGCCTGGTTTACAGAGTGATAGCCAGGGTTACACAAAGAAACCGTATCTGGAAAAAAAAAAACACAAACAAGCAAAGCAGAGTTTTATCTACTACACCAACCAACCAACAAACAAACAATCAGAAAGAACTAAATTTTCATAAAGTTGCCATCAAATGCAAACCTGCTTGTACTCTTTTTTTTTTTTTAAAGGAGCTCTGGTAAAGTTTTATTAAAGGAAAACTTTTTACTTTTCACCAGTCTGTTCTGGCATGCTTCTAATAATGTCAGAATCACCTGGGTCAATGATGGCCAGTGTGCATACTCGGTAGTATTTTCCACACGCTGTGCCCAACTCAATGTTATTGCCACTGTAGTGATGGACACCAGTTTTAGCCAACATGGCATAGTATTCGATTTCAGATTTCCTCAAGGCGGGGCAGTTGTTGGCGAGGATCACCAATTTCGCTTTGCCCTGACGATCATCTTCAGAGTCTGTTTGTATCCCAGCACGTACTTCCCACTTTTCATAACAAGCTGGAGCCGAGAGTTGATCGACTCCAGAGACTTTTTCATCTTCTTTGCTGCCACCATCTTCCTGCCTTAGGAGCGGGATGGGCCCCCAACCAAGACCAGCCGCCAAGATGGCCGGGGAGCGAGAAAGGAAGGAGCTCCCACAATGCAAAGCCCTTCTAGCCTGCTTGTACTCTTGGCAGAGAAATACAAAATAATTTGGAGAGCAACTTAAATTTGTGATGGAATTAGGAGGGACATGGTATATGGGTTAGCAATTCTCACTTTGAGTTACCTTGCCTATTAAAAATATTACACAGGGACCAGGTGTATGACTCAGTGGTAGAGTACTCACTTAGCATTTGTGAAGCCTTGCATTGAATTCTCAACACCACTAAAAAGATCATATAGGTCTATCGGGATTATCACACTCGCCCTTCTTCTTTGCTGGGGCCACTGTGCTGAACTTTAGATTTCATTGGGTTACAGCACAGTTGAGATAGTAAACAACATGAGGTGATCCATATGTCCATTTCTGTCAAAATAAATGAAATATCACTGCTCATGATTCTCTTGGAGTTTGAATAGATTTTTAAATGCTCAGTTTTGAATTATAAACTAAGAAACTGTAAAGAACTCTAGGGAATCATCAGTGAGGTGAGCTGCAACCATAAATATATATAATACCATTATATCGTTTGCAAAGTTATATCAATAACTGAGACTGTAAAGACTAAGGAAATAAGTGGACACTGATGATAAGGCCAATATAAAAAATAATAAACAGTAGGACTTACATAGAATAATTGAGGTGCATTTGAACTCAGTTTTGAAAACCTGAGATAATAAAAATCTTTTTTTTTTTTTTTCGAGAGTTGACTGTATTTTATTTGTTTTTTTTTTTTATTTTTTAAATTTATTTATTTATTAAGGATTTCTGCCTCGTCCCCACAACCGCTTCCCATTTCCCTCCCCCTCCCCCGATCAGTTCCCCCTCCCTCATCTGCTCGAAGAGCAATCAGGGTTCCCTGACCTGTGGGGAGCCCAAGGACTGCCCACCTCTATCCAGGTCTCGTAAGGTGAGCATCCAAACTGCCTAGGCTCCCACAAAGCCAGTACGTGCAGTAGGATCAGAAACCCACTGCAATTGTTCTTGAATTCTCAGTATTCCTCATTGTCCGCTATGTTCAGCTAGTCCGGATTTATCCCATGTTTTTTCAGACCTAGGCCAGCTGGCCTTGGTGAGATCCCAATAGAACATCCCCATTGTCTTAGTGTGTGGGTGCACCCCTCGTGGTCCTGAGTTCCTTGCTCGTGCTCCGTCTCCTTCTGCTCCTGATTTGGACCTTGAGATTTCTGTCCGGTGCTCCCGTGTGGGTCTCTGTCTCTGTCTCCTTTCATCGCCTGATGAAGGTTAATATTCCTGAGGATGCCTATGTGTTTGTCTTTGGATTCACCTTCTTATTTAGCTTCTCTAGGAACATGAATTATAAGCTCAATGTCCTTTATTTATGGCTAGAAACCAAATATGAGTGAGTACATCCCATGTTCCTCTTTTTGGGTCTGGCTTACCTCACTCAGGATAGTGTTTTCTATTTCCATCCATTTGTATGCAAAATTCAAGAAGTCCTTGTTTTTTACTGCTGAGTAATACTCTAATATGTATATATTCCATACTTTCTTCATCCATTCTTCCGTTGAAGGGCATCTAGGTTGTTTCCAGGTTCTGGCTATTACAAACAATGCTGCCATGAACATAGTTGAGCATATACTTTTGTTGTATGATAGGGCCTCTCTTGGGTATATTCCCAAGAGTGGTATTGCTGGATCCAGGGGTAGGTTGATCCCGAATTTCCTGAGAAACCGAAACACTGCTTTCCAGAGTGGTTGCACAAGTTTGCATTCCCACCAGCAATGGGTGAGTGTACCCCTTTCTCCACAACCTCTCCAGCAAAGGCTATCATTGGTGTTTTTTATTTTCGCCATTCTGACAGGTGTAAGGTGGTATCTTAAAGTTGTCTTGATTTGCATTTCCCTGATCGCTAAGGAAGTTGAGCATGACCTTAAGTGAAAAACAAAAAACCCAGGATAATAAAAATCTTTGTAAAGAAAAACACTTCTCTGCCTACTTCCAGTTCTAATTTGTGAAATATCTTTGCTGGTATACTATTGTGGACCTTCCTGTATGGGGCTCATAAAACACATGAAACTGACCTTTGATTAAACTTATATTACCCCATGTAGGGACACATCTTGTTATCGATGTGATTTTGATCACCTGGGAACTTTCTCAAAGCACACCTAGTATAACTAACAGTCCTCTTTTACAACGCTTAATTAAAGAGCAGGCATCACTTTTTCTAACTAAAAGAAACCTTCAGGGGTCAGGGTCAACCTCACGAGTTAGACCCACGGTCTCGCTAATCAGTGCCATCTCCTTATGCAGTGTCACCCGCAAGAGTGTGCTGTCTGAAGGAGATCAAAATAAACACGACCAGTCTGGATATTAGACTAATTTGTGTTATGCCAATTATGCCTGCTACTTGAAAATATATTTTAAGATGATTTTTCAAGTACTCAGGCAGCATTGACAGAGTGGAGACTATGTCAACATTACAGACTGGGATGTTGATTACAAACAGGGTGAGTTTTTGATTGTATGTGATTTGTTTATGGGAGCAGTAGATGGGCTGGAGAGATGGCTCAGTGGTTAAGAGTATGAACGTCTCTTTCAGAGGACCTGAGTTCAAGCCCTAGCTCCTTGGGGCCCCAACGCCTTAGGCCTATTCAGGCACCTGCACTCACGTGCATAGCTCCTTCCACGGACACATACACATAATCAAAATAAAAATTAAAAGAAAAATAAAAAAGAGTAGAATGCACCAAAGTCAAAACATACATAGTCCACTTCCTGACCACGTTTATCCTTATAGGGTTTGATCTTCACCCTCAAATCAAAGGGAACTCTTTGTCTCTAACTCAACTTTGACTAATTCTATTATTTTAAATCTTTACTAGAATATACTTCCTTATGGCATTTCCATAGTACTTAGCTTTGCTTGGTTCACACCCCTAACGTGACTCACCCATCTCTCCGGCCCCTTTTCAGCTTGCTTCCCTTCATTACCAATATTTCCATTTCCACTTTCCTGTTACATGTGTTCTAAGACCATCTGGCCCCTCTTCCCTTAAAGTCTCCTTTTCCTCCCTCCTGATGGACCCCATTTTAGTTTCCTGGCCTCTGTGCACACGTATTCCCAGTTCAATGCACATATATTAAAAATTAGAAGCTAGGATTCACATCTGAGAGAGATTGTCTTTTGGAGTCTGGATTACTGCATTCATCATAACGTTTTCTAGTCCATCCATTTTACTGTCAATTTGATTTTCCTTTATAGTCAAATAAAATTCCATTGTGTACCACATTTTCATTACCTAGTCATCAGTTAATGGAGACATAGTCTGATTCCATTTCCTAGCTATTATGAGTAGAGCAGCCAAGACCACGGATGAGCAAGTCCTTTTTATAATAGGGTATAGTCTTTGGGGTAGATGGCCTGGAGTGGTATAGTGGGGCCACATGAAAAAGTTCTTCGTCAAACTTTTTCAAGCAATTGTTTTTCATATCGTGAATGAGTGAGTTTCTTTGGGCACATGTTCTAAAAAGAACATAATTGCTCAGTTTATGTTTTTTTTCCATTTGCTGTCAGTTACAAAAACTAGTCAATATATGATAGATTTGGGTTCTCTAGAGAAACAGAAGTAATAGGATAGCTATATGAATAGATCAGAGCTGGCTTATGAGGGGGTTGACTTATGTGATCAGGGAGGCTGACGAGTCCTGCTGGATGTGTTTGGGAAGATAGAGAAATAAAGCTGGCAGCATGGTTCAGCCTATCCGAATGTCCCAGAAGAAGGGTTGTGAATGTTGCTTTGAGACCCAGAGTCCTGAAGACAGATACATTTGAAGTTCTGATATCCAAGAGCAGGAAAAGAGGGAGTTCCCACCAGAGAGGAGAAAGAGAGAGAGTGAACAAGTGAGCTCACATTCCTCTGCCTTGTTCTATCTAAGCCTACATATAGTCAACTGCATGGTATTTGTTCTCATTGGATGAGGCTTGATCTTCAGCCCACTGACTCAAGTGCCATTGTTGTCCAGAATTATCATTACAGGTATGCCCCCAAATAACGTTTCAGCAGCTCTCTTGGTCTCCCTTAACAAGCTGATGCCTAAAATGACTCATCACGGCAATTTAAGAGAGAGGAAGACAGCTGTTTCCGGAGAAGATGGAGCAGATTTGCCCTTTCACCTGCGAGATGCTGAACATCAATGAACAAAGAGCAATGGTCACTGTGAGATGACAAAGACAAGAGCTGGACTGTCAAGCTTTCAATCTGCTTAAGGGAAACCAAGATGCAGTCTGCAGTTAAAGAAACATAGCTGCGGGTACAGGAGAACAATGATAGAAGAAACTACGTAAAGAACTCCAGTGGTCTCAAAATCACTGCTACAGAGTCATTGAAGGAATAGACATAAAACGATGCAAAAATCTCTCACTTTCAAGCCATTTAACTGTATCCAAGGACAGAGCTCAATAATACTTGTTAGGATACACAAATACCCAACACTCAGCATGATAAATTCTCAAACTCTGGTGTTCAACACACACTTCAGAAGCATGCAGCTAATCAAGGAAACACTATTCCTAATCAGGAATCAATAAATCAGAATCAAGTAGGAACTGACAGATCTTAGGATGAGCAGACAAGGACATTAAGACAGTTTTTACTGTGTCTTATGTGTTATGAAGGTTAGACACACCAGTTGCTGTGTGTGTGTGTGTGTGTGTGTAGAAACTGATAAACTGATTCTAAAATCTATATGGAAAGAGAAAAAGTTCGAATAGCCCTAACTTCTTGAACAAAGAATAAAGTTGTTGAGTTCACAGGCCCTGGCTTTGAGACAACACGCTGAATAGGCAGACAGTATAGAGACTGTGTGATGATTTCTCAAGTGTACTGATATGTCAAACTAATCAGACCATGCACTTTAAATATGTGCAGATTATTGTGTATCAATTATCCCCCAATAAAGAGGCTAAAAATGATTGCTGCTGAGAGATCCCAAATTTCAAGTACTATCAATAATGCCAGAAGGAGTCAATACAAGAACATGACAGAGTCACAGTTCTCCCAGCCACTAACCTGGTACACACCACCGAGTTAAGAATAAGACAGTGGGATCAAATAATACTCACTCAGAAAAAAGAGAAGAAAGATGCCATGAAATGATTTGATGCATGGATTGAAGACATGGCTAAAAAATCTAGTACCACACTCTGTTATAATTTTGCTGGCCTTCCCTGTCAGTATCCTATCCCTTTAAGAAACAAGCTCCACGCCCCCCCTCTCTCCACCAAAGTAAATTGGTCTTGACTTATCTACCCCTACCCCCAGTCCTTCTGAAGAGGTAGCTTTCTGTCTCTCTCTGCCTTCCTTTTTTCTTTCTCTTTCCCCCCTCCATCCCTCTATTTCTCTTTCTTTTTCTCTCCACCATAACCTCCCACTCACTAAATAAACTCTCCATTTGCAAATTTTCTCTGCATGGCATATCTGTCTTTCCCTTACCCACTATGATTCCCCACCTGCGGTGGGACCTGCCAGGGTCACCCGTGCCATAAATCATAACACACTTCATTTTGTTTCTTTTACTTCTAAATATTGGCTAAGGCTGGCATGCAGTCACTACCCTTAGTAAGATGTTTAGAATGGATGCATCTGCAACACAGAGAACATCCTGTTTATTCGGTAGATGAGTGTTAGGACCTCCTGAGACAACCCCGTGCTCCTCCCTGTGTTTTGGGAGACAGCCTATTTAACTGTGCTGACCACTAAGAGCAACTCTCAGAGTAACTGAGAATAAAATCCAGTCTCAACTAAAAAATCCAACTGAACTAAAATCCAGTCCTGCAAATCTCTGTGGCAAATTCTTAGTAAGGTAATAAATTTGCTTGTTTTTATCAATGAATAAAGCAATGTACCAGGGATAAATCTTGGTTCTACTTCCAGGGGTCCCATAAAAAGACCAAACCACATTTCCTATGGTGGGATACCATGCTCAGCCTTGATACAGGGATGGGGAGGGGCCTTGGTTCTGCCTCAACTTGATATGTCAGTTTTTGTTGACTCCCCATGAGAGGTCTTATCCTCTCTGAGGAGTGGATGGGGTAGGGGAAAAGGGGTAAAGGGAGGGGAAGAAGGGGAAGGAGAGGAAACTGTTGTTGATATGTAAAATGAATAAAAGTTTAAAAAATAATTATTTAAAAATATAGAAGAGAAAGTGGGAAGTACTCTACAACACATGGGCACAGGAGACCACTTCCTGTGTATAACCCCAGCAGCACAAACATTAAGGGCATCATTGAATAAATGGGACCTCCTGAGACTGAGAAGCTTCTGTAAAGCAAAGGACACTGTTACTAAGACAAAAAGGCAACCCAATGACTGGGAGAAGATCTTCACCAACCCTGCAACTGACAAAGGTCTGATCTCCAAAATATATAAAGAACTCAAGAAACTAGACCGTAAAAGGCTAATCAACCCAATTATAAAATAGGGCACTGAGCTGAACAGAGAATTCTCAACAGAAGAAGTTCAAATGGCCAAAAGACACTTAAGATCATGCTCAACTTCCTTAGCAATAAGGGAAATGCAAATCAAGACAACTTTAAGATACCATCTTACACCCGTCAGAATGGCTAAAATAAAAAAAAAAAAACACCAATGATAGCCTTTGCTGGAGAGGTTGTGGAGAAAGGGGTACCCTCATCCATTGCTGGTGGGAATGCAAACTTGTGCAACCACTTTGCAAAGCAGTGTCGCGGTTTCTCAGGAAATTCGGGATCAACCTACCCCTGGACCCAGCAATACCACTCTTGGGAATATACCCAAGAGATGCCCTATCATACAACAAAAGTATATGCTCAACTATGTTCATAGCAGCATTGTTTGTAATAGCCAGAACCTGGAAACAACCTAGATTCCCTTCAACGGAAGAACGGATGAAGAAAGTATGGAATATATACATATTAGAGTACTACTCAGCAGCAAAAAACAATGACTTCTTGAATTTTGCATGCAAATGGATGGAAATAGAAAACACTATCCTGAGTGGGGTAAGCCAGACCCAAAAAGAGGAACATGGGATGTACTCACTCATATTTGGTTTCTAGCCATAAATAAAGTACATTGAGCCTATAATTCGTGATCCTAGAGAAACTAAATAAGGTGAACCCAAAGAAAAACATATAGACATCCTTCTGAATATTAAACTTCATCAGGCGATGAAAGGAGACAGAGACAGAGACCCACATTGGAGCACCAGACTGAAATCTCAAGGTCCAAATCAGGAGCAGAAGGAGAGAGAGCACGAGCAAGGAACTCAGGACCGCGAGGGATGTACCCACACACTGAGACAATGGGGATGTTCTATCAGGAACTCACCAAGACCAGCTGGCCTGGGTCTGAAAAAGCATGGGATAAAACCGGACTCGCTGAACTTAGTGGACAATGAGGACTACTGAGAACTCAAGAACAATGGCAATGGGTTTTTGATCCTACTGCACGTACTGGCTTTGGGGGAGCCTAGGCAGTTTGGATGCTCACCTTACTAGACCTGGATGGAGGTGGGTGGTCCTTGGTCTTCCCACAGGGCAGGGAACCCTGATTGCTCTTTGGGTTGACGAGGGAGGGGGACTTGATTGGGGGAGGGAGAGGGAAATGGGAGGTGGTGGCGGGGAGGAGGCAGAAATCTTAAATAAATAAATAAATAAATAAAGACACCAGCAAAAAAAATATGGCTATATACTTATGCTATATTTTTTAAAATATATTTGCATTTACAATATATACGAGCAAAATTGCATATATAAAAACTCATAATTGAATATGTTATTTTGGTGAGAAATCCAAGGTAGAAACACGCCTCCTGGGAACATTTACGGAGATTGCAGACTGTCTGAGTGAACAAGACTGAATTCATGGAGAATTTATGAGTGTGTTTCTTACAATTCACCCTACAGGACTGGTTCAAGTTTGAGCTTAATAACATTGGAACCTAATAGTCCTGAAAAATATAACATTTGGACATATTCTATTTTGTGTTTTATAGAAGAGTTGTTGAGATGCTGACCTACAACTACTTATGGTAGACCCCCAAAGACTTCAAGCTGCAGAGAAAATACTGCAGTTTTTCTAGTCTACTGACTGATGAAGGGCATGCAGACGGTGGAATTAAGATTGTGTCTCAGGAGCCTGGAGAGATAGCTCAGCAATTAAGAGCACTTTCTGCTTTCACAGAGTTCCTGGGTTTGGTTCCCAGCACCCACACAATGCCTCACAACCACCCCTAACTCCCGTTCCAGAGGATTCCATACCCTCTTCTGTCTTCCATGGGCACTAGGCACACATGCAGTTTCTTACATGCAGGCAAAATACTCACACATAAAATAAAAAATGAAAACAAATCTTAAAAGTATAAAATAAAAGGTTATGGCACACACATACACACACACACAATGAGATCCTGGGAATTGAACTTAGAGCCTCATGTGTGCTAGGCAAGTGCTTCCCCATTGAGTTATATTCTCATCCCCAAATATGTTTTGCTTGTATTTTTAACTTTGCAGTATGGATCATGGATTATTGTGTTTATGTACATTATAGAAATACATGTCATCATAGCTTTCTCAAAATATCTTGAAAAGTCCATTGGCAAACATATCAGGGGAACTTCATAAATCACTTTGTATTTTCAATCTATATCAGTTAAATATATCAAAATACACAAATTAGAATTTTTAAAAATTAATTTCAGGGCCAGGCGGTGATGGCACACGCTTTTAATTCTAGCACTCGGGAGGCAGAAGCAGGTGGATCTGTGAGTTTGAGGCCAGCCTGGTGTACAAGAGCTAGTTCTAGGACAACCAGGGATACAAAGAGAAGCCCTGTCTTGAAAAAAATAATTAATTTCAGTGTATTATCTAAGTTTGGAGGGACAGATGTCAACGTTATGTAGTCACTGCCAATTTTTTTTTAATGGTTTAACTTTGATAATCTGAACAAGAGCTATGAAAATTTTGTTAAACATTTTCTTTCTCTTAAGAATGATTTTAATAGGCAGGGATATGTGTATCAAAAAAGTAGTACAGCAGGGGGCCTGTGAAAGACAAGTTTTCCCTTTGCCTTCTTTACTCTCCCATTTTCTCCCTCAGAAGCACGTGGTTACATTGTCTTGATTGTCTTGGACTTCCAAGAGCCTGTGTATGTGTGGCCGAGTAAATGTACACATCACCCTTCATGCACTTGGAAGCATACAATCTGACTTTCCTTCCTTCCTTCCTTCCTTCCTTCCTTCCTTCCTTTCTTCCTTTCTCCCTCCAAAAGTTATTTTAGTTTTTACTACTGTGTAAATGATCCATTTTGAGTAATTTTTATATTGCTATAATCTTTTCTTTTTTATTATATAAATATGCACATATTTCAACACCATGTTTTTGTTTAAAGTTTGTCTCTTGGTCACTGAATTATTTTTGTGCTGTTTCCAAAAATCAGTTGTCTCTGTATGCTTGAGCCTCTCTTTGGACTCCCCGTTCTGTTACATTGATCTACTTATCTTTATGGGAATAGCCCTCTCTCCCTCTTCCTGTCTCCCTCCTTCCCCCACTCTTTTTGCTTTGTGAGACTAAGTCTCATTATGTAGCCCAGACTAGCCTCATCATGGCTATGAGATCACAACTCTTCCAGCTAGAGCATAAAGAAAGTAAGCATTGTTGGAGTTTAGCATGGCTAGAGTTTCGTCTGTGAACATGGTAGCAGATGATCACCGAGGACAGAATAAATGTAGGGGTCATTTTCTCTTCAGTTTCTCTAAGGTTGAATCATAAGAGTAGGCATTTCTTTAGTGAAATACATTAAGCACACTACAACTCACGGATATATTTTATTTCAAGCCTGCTTGGGGACTAAAAGTAGAAGGAAGGAAGTTGAGCCTCCCAGGGTGCTTAGCATCTGTACAACATGCAATCTAGCACTTGGATATATGTTTCCATGTGTTCCTTGCAAATTGTATCATCAGTTTTAGCCTTGTCACTCTGAAGGGAGAGGACCATGTTATATTGGTTCAATTAATATGATATGGCTTCCCAAAGGATGGTTATGGTTGGGGGAGGTAGGGGGTAGGAGAAGGTTGATGCAAAATCAGCATGTTTCTGGCAATTATATTAACCGGTTTGCACTTAGAAGGAGGATAATTGGAACATCTTTCTGGAGGGCAATCTGGAAATACATAAAAATGAATGTGAGGTTTTCTTTTATTTATCTAAGAAAGCATATGAAAGAAAAGGCCAGGGCAAGGATGCTTTCTCTAACAAGGTAGTTCACAGAACTATTTTCATAATAGTTCTAAAAAAAAGCTAGTGCTGGGAAACAGACTGACTATGAAATACTATATAATAGCAGAGTTGTGATACAGATTTATGATATTTGACACAGAATGACGCCTAAGATATTTTAAGTGAAAAATATGGGCAGAACAGAGTATGGCTCTCAATTTGGGAAATAACAAGCGTTGTGTAGGTGAGAACAGAAGGGGAAAAAAATCTGACCACTTTCCAGATGTCAAATAGTGGTTATTTCTTTATGATAGGGGTAGGAGTAGTTTCCTTTTTATTTTTAATATGCTTTTGTATCATCTAAGTGTTTTACAACGAGCACATATTATGATTAAACATGATTGGGAGAAAGGCTATTTCTACTTTGGACAATAAAGACATATAGGTAAGTGAGCTGCTTTAAAGAGATTTATGGGGTAAAGCTGAGATCACTTGGGGCGAGTCCAGAAGAAAGTGTTTCTGGCTTCCTGCCTGACACACGGCAGATAACAAATGGTAAGGGTTTATTATGGGCTGCATGTGTCCTCCCCAGAAATCGTGCACCAACGTCCCAACCCCAGCACAACAGAAAGTAATGGTATTTGAAGAAAATGTCTTTTAAAGACATAACTAAGTTGAAATGAGACAGCTGGGTTGGCCCTCTCACTCCGCATGACTGTTCCTAGGAGAAATAGACCCGAGGGAAACACATGCACATACACAGGCCACATGAAGAAATAGCAAGAAGGTGGCCTTATGAATGCAAGCCAAGGATGCTGCACGAGAGGTCTCGGGAGAAACCATACCTACTGACATTCTGATCATGGATGCCTAGCCTGAAGTACTTCAAGGAAAAGATTTCTGCTGTCAAGCGACTCCACCTGAGGCTATGTCAGTCCTAATAACTCACACAACAGCCAGAAAATGACGGCAACTATGTTGATAACGCAATGACGAGCAGTAGATAACTCCTAGTACCCTTCGTGTTTTATCTCGTTGTTTCTCCATGTACTTTTATGAATTAGATGATACCATTCATGTGCATGTTGGAAAATAAATGAGGTTTGAAGACCTTAAATGATTGATCGTGTAGCCAGAAAAATGGCAGAGGTAGGTTTTGATTGTAGGTTAATTGACTTTAAATTTGCATTTTGTATTCATCATTTTGTTTGTGTATGGGACACAAGTGCCACAGGAATACAAGTAGGGGTCAGAGTACAACCGGTGGGTTCTTTCCTTTCTCTGTGTGGGCCCTAGAGCTGGACCTTCAGTTGTCAGGTTTAGTGGCAGGTGGGTTCACCTGCTGAGCTATCTCACTGGCCTGGTTACCTGACTTTATACCACCCCCCCTTAACTGCTGCTCCCATATTAGTCTCACAGCGTAACAGCACAAAAAGTTAGGTTCTTGGAAAACTGATGTAGAAAAACTAAGGCTATGGTGCTCCAAGCTATAGGCAATATAATACAATGTGAACCCAGTCACATGATTTATGTGTGCTCTTTTGGGTGGAACTGAAAAAAGTCCCAACCTCATTATCATAAGATGTACCAGGTTTATGATACTTTGTTTGATTTTGAAATGGAAAGCGTAAAGTTCTACAGAACTAAGTAGAAAGAATGGTTAGATGCTCGAACTGGGGCCATGCCTTTTAAGACTAGGTGGAGACAAAGAACAAAACTGGAAGCTGTTAAGAGACATTTGAAATCCTTGAGTGCTACAGTTTCACAGAATTTGGTTGACTGTTTTGCTCCATTACCACCTTTTCAGCCCTTTCCAAGGAGATCTTCCTGTCAGTGCCAAGTATAGGTTTAGCGAGATTGAACAATTTCTCTGAACCTATAGATTCAGTAAACATTACCATATGTCTTTGTCTCTGGAGTCAGATCAGGAGTCTGGATTGTAAGTCCTTGAAGCTCTAGTGGCTTGAAAAGGAGCTCTGTGCTGATGCAGGGGATTAACCCTTTCTACGTGCTCATTGGCTTACATTATTTCCTGTTGACTTTGATGCACACTTTTTGGGATGCAATTGTATAGAGGAGAGTTTGAGTTCTTATTTTCCCAAAACTTTGACTTTTACTGAACTGAGACTCAGAAAGTTCACATCCTGGAAATAATGTATTGAAGACTAACTGGAAAGGGGCTTGGAAATGCCCTAATAACTCAAGCTTCTTTTGTACCATAAAGATGTAATCAAGTAGTGAATGATCGCTATGTTCCAGATACCATGAAATACACGACTGTTTTTAGTCCTTAGGAGCTGCTGTGAGGCAAACACTGTTCTCATTTCAGTTTCTGTGTTAGGAACCTAATGCCTAGCAAGACTAGTAAAGACCATAAATAGGGAAGGACAGATGGATGGAAGGCAAATTAAACAAACTCTGTGTTGCCTGCGGTCATCTAGAAGGACTGGGATTTTTTTCCCTTGTACCCACAATTTGAATTTGAACAATTCTGGATCTTACTGTCAATATGTCAGCTCCTTCCAGGGCTCTGGGATAGTGGGAGAGGGCGATGCAGATATCACACCATGGGCTTTTCCCTGGAATCAGCTTGAGCCAGTCATTGGTCATCTAAATGCTTTGGGAAGCTCAAGATCAGTGGTTCTCAACCTTCTTAATGCTGTGACCCTTTAATACAGTTCCTAACGTTGGGGTGACCCTAAAGCATAAAATTATTTTCTTTGCTGCTTCATCACTGTCATTTTGCTACTGTTATGAATTGTAATGTAAATATCTGATATGCAGGATATCTGATATGGAATCTCTGTGAAAGTGTGGTTCAATCTCAAAGGGGTCTTGACCCACAGGTTGAGAATAGATGCACTAGATGCTGCTCCAGTGTGTCCTCTGTCTCCTTATGAGCCATTTATTTCTCCAGTGTTGGAGACTGCTAGCTGGTAGCAGCTTGGCTCTGCATGTTCTTCTGGGAATTTGCTGTGGCTAAATGGGAGCTTATCTGTGATGAGTTGATAGATGGTCAGAAACTTATGATTGACTAAGGATTCTTTGGTTTCCTTTACTTCCAATCTTGTTTCTCTTCTGTACAAATACCCTTCTTGACACTGCATCTCAGAGCACCTCCTGACTTGGCTCTGCCTCTTAATCTAGTTCATAGGGGACCTAATTAATATAGGAACCCAACAAAAGGTCATTTCTTCATTCGTGTATTCATTCACTGGATGGTATCAAACACCTGCTGTCTACAAAGCAATATTCAAGGTCCAGAGAAGAAAAGTTTCTTGAGGTCCCTGATGTAGGATTCCCCTCTGTATGCTGTGAATACCATTGGTTAATAAAGAAGCTGCTTTTGCCTGCAGCAGTGTTTAAAAGAGCTGGGGGGAGGACTAAACTGAATGCTGGGAGAAAAAGGCTGAGCCAAAGAGACATTATGTCACCTCCGGAGGAGAAAGACACCCATGCGCTGGTACCAGTAAACCACAAGCCTCATGGCAAAATATAAAATATTAGAAATGGGTTAATTTAAGATGTAAGAGCTAGCTAGAAATATACTTAAGCTATTGGCCAAACCGTATTGCAATTAATATAGTTTCTATGTGATTTATTTTGGGTCTGGGTGGCCAGGAAATGAACAAGCACCCTCTGACTATAGGTCCCTAAAGGCAAGACCCCTGTTTCTCTGATACTCCCTACACTTCTGTTTTTTCCAGAGAACTTCCCTGTGTTGTTATTAACTGCTCTTTAGTTTCAACCTAAATCCCAATTTGGGTTACAACATCTCACACCTTGAATTGTTTAAATGTTTTCTTCCTAGTACTCTCTTGACTAAAATCCCATTGTCTCAGTTTGCCTTCACTTTCTCATTCTTGGAAAGCAAAGCTGATAACATGAAGCATCCCTTCTCCGTTAACTGACTTGGTACAGTTTCTTAGTGCAGCAAGTAGGTCCTTTAAAACAAGCCCACTCCCTTAAAAATTCCCACTTTAATTCCTGTTTCTGTGCTGTAAAACCTCACATTTAACATTAGGCTCCACTCCTCTAGATGTGAATGTCACACTATGTTCCTATTATTTTGTGTTTGTGAGCTTTTTCTTGAAAGACAAAGGTATTTCCCATGCCATCTGTAGTCTTGATCACCGTTTCTACTCACTGACATCGTGGCTTGAATGTCACCTCTTGGCCAAAGCTTTCATAACAAATTTTCCCCTTCATGCCCTAAATATCAAGTCCATATGGGAGGATTTTCTTTCTCTTTCTCCCCAGTAATAATATGTATATCCATCCTTTGTATATTGTCATTTTTTTTGGCTGCAATCACTTGTGTCCTTCCCCCCATACATCATTATACCCTTCAGAACAATGGCTGTGTCTTATTTACCTATACATCTCTAGAACTTTACAGAGCATAGAAAGCAGAGACCAGGTATACTGCAGCTGAACACACCTCCAGCTCACCTGTTTGACTATTGGTGATGCCAAATTAGCATTCCATTCTACTGGATTTCCTTCAAACAATGAAAGTAATATTTTCATATTAGTTCCTCTAGGGTAAATTTCAACTGAAGAGAAATGGATACACATTGGTGTTAGCAGCTTTCCTTTATTTAGATCATCTATTTCTTTGTTTTCACTGCTATTTACCATTGTCTTTTTGCACAGACTTAGTTCATAATGCAAATCTCTTCAGTCAATAGATACGCTTGAAATAGTTAGCGTATGGTATGCTGTTTGAATAACTTTTCATCATTCTGCTTGCCTCCTGCATAATAAGTACTTGGGAAGGGATTTGGAAGTGTTGGCTGGGGAGAGGAGCTGCAGAAGGAGAGCTGGGATGGAGAGCAGGAGAGGGACAGGCAGGAGCTGTTTCCAGGTTGGGAGTGGCAATTATTTTTACTATCAGTGGCGACAGTTTCATTTTCATGAGTGGTTTCTTCACCAGAAGAAAAGCTGCATGTGTGTAGTAGGCACTGAATGCATGAGCAGGGGGAACTTTGTTCTACACCTTGACTGCTTCACTTCTGTGAGCTCTTTCAATCGTAACTGAGCAACTCACAGATCATTAAACCCACCCTGGCCCTCTCATGTCCACTTTGCATGTCCCTCCTTGTCCTCCCCTGCACCACAGACCTGGGATTCACCTATGCGGTCCTCCAAATCAGCTATTTCTCTTAGCTCGTTCAGCCCACAGCATTAATCATTTGTTTGCACATCTAACTTTCCTTCATAACCATTGGACCCTAAAGAGTGCACAAGTCTTACCACAGCATTCTCAGCAACTGTGTGGGGAACAGAACAAAACAGCTGCTGAATTGATGATGGGATAATGAGGATGAAATATTTATTAAGGCTTAAACAATATATTTTCTGATAAAATTCTTCCAAAATTATCTCTGATTTCAACAATAACTTGGCCTCACTTAAGAATGTGACGTAAATGGTCTGTAACTCCACTTTCAGGGCATTCCCAACGCCCTTTTCTGGCCTTTGCATGCACTGCACATATGTGGTGGTAAACACACACACATACACACATGCACACACACATACATGTACACACACATGTACATTCGTGCACACACAGACACACATGAAGGCAAAGCACCCATACACATAAAATAAAAATAAATAACATGATGTAAGACTGGTGATATAGTTTAGTAATTAAGGGTTCTTGATGTTAAGCCTAATGAAGTGAGTTCAATCCTCAGGTCCTACAAGGTAGAAGGAGAGAACTAACTAAGTGGTTGCACTTTCATCTACACACATGCCAAGGTATCCCAACAGATAAATAATGTAGCATTTTTTTTTAAAGAATACAATGGGAAGATTCCTACTTGGTGAAGGTGTATTAGAATTAGAAATACTGATGGTTCTGCTCTGGAAGACAGCTACTGCCTCATTCAGTTGGACAGGTATGTGGTGGAGAAATGAGAGGAAAGGAGAAGTGGAGTGGTTCATACACTACGGAACTGAAGATGCAAAGGCAGCAAGGAACAGGCTGACAAGGGTGGCCTCCCCTGTCACCTGGGGCCAAGTGATGATGTCCTGGCCTGTGCTACCACTGAGGCCATGTCTAGGCTTGTTGGTCTACCACAGCCAGGGCCAGGTTGATATCTGTGAGTTGGGTTACTGCTGGGGGGTCATGGCCATGAAAGAGTTGGCCTTTGGTGGCCTGGGTACTGGAGAGCTGGTCCTACCCCTTGCTGGCTGCCTCAGCAGGAGAGCTGTCCCCTCCTGGGAGAACTGTCTTCAACAGTGTAGGTTCAGGAGAGCTGGCCCCAACCTTTGAAGGTCCTCAGGTATTGTTCTTTCCCACCCCAATGGGCTGCTCCAATAAGAGAACTGTTGCAGATGGCATGTGTCTCATATGACATATGTTCACCTTTTGTGAAGCAGATGTTAAACTCATGGTTAACTTGTAATAGAATTATTCCTCAAGACCAGAGAGACTTGGTTACAGCAGTCTTAGAATCTTCTCCTCAATAACAATGGAGGACCCGGTGGAAAGATGAGGCTAAGACCATTGAACAATGAAATAGGGCTAGAGGTATGGAAATCTCCAAGATCAACTTCTTAGAGAGGAAGATTATGTTACTGTACAGAGGTAATCTCTTTGATGATGACTACACCCTGGCTTTATGCCATACAGCAGTTTTGAATGCTTGGGACAGAATTGAAGAAGTAGGAAAGAAAATTGATTTGTTTACTAAGGTTTTACAAAACACAAAATAGAGTTACTGCCAAACCTTGCCAAGACAAGGTGGGACAGTCTTCAAAAATCCTACATAGAAAAGTCTGTTAGTCATGCATGCCTATAGGCTAAAAATGGATGCCCCAACATTACGGAGGAATCTTGAGTGACTGTCCAGGCAGTCAACTGTTTCTGTCATTTCTCACACTTTTTTGGAAATCACTTGCTTGCACTTCCTACTTACTCAGATAATAGTATTTCCTTCTTATGTCTTTGATGAAGTTGAAGACTTTATAGTTATAGTTCTCCTTGTTATCAAATTCAGAAATTTACCAGAGATGTAAATTGTATAAGGTTGAGAGACATTAAAAGATAGTTTTGGCAATGCAAATTAGTACAGAAAATGAATTAGGTACAAAACTTTAAACACACCAAAATAGGATAGATAATGGAGTATTTTCTCCAAACTTGTCAAATGCAAATGGATTAGATTTTGTTGATGTATTCAATGCCTATATATTGTATATAGTTATTTTACTTACTGTGTAATAGTTATTCTTATATTATAACATTTAAAAAATTTATTAGATTTTAAAAAAATATCAATCCCAGTTCCCACTCCCTCCTCTCCTCCCATACCCTCCACATTACCTCCTACCCACCTCCTCCAATCCTCAGAGAGGGTAAGAAACATTGCTTTGGGGGAAGGTCCAAGGCCCTCCTTACTATATCTAGGCTGAGCAAGGTATCCTTCCAAAGAGAATAGGTTCCCAAAAAGCCAGTACATGCAGTAGGGATAAATCCTGGTGTCACTACCAGTGACCCCTCAGTCTGCCCCTGCCATACAGCTGTCAACCACATTCAGAGGGACTAGTTTGGTTCTATGCTTATTCCTTCCCAGTCCAGGTGGAGTTGGCTCACTCCCATTAGCTCAGGTAAACTATTTCAGTGGGTAAACCCATCATGGTCTTGACCTTTTTGCTCATATTCTCATTCCTCCCACTCTTCAACTGGACTTTGGCAGCTCAGTTAGTCAAGTGCTCTGATGTGGGTCTCTGCCTTTGTTTCCATTACTGGATGAAGATTCTATGGTGATATTTAAGATATTCATCAGTCTGACTACAGGGCAAATCAAGATCGGGCCCCCTATCCTCTATTGCCTAGGGTTTCAGCTGGATTCAGCCTTGTGGATTCCTGGGAATTTCTCAGGAGTCAGTTTTCTGCTAACCCTCTAATGGTTCCCTCAATCAAGATATCTCTTTCCTTGCTCTCATCTCTCTCCTTCCTCCATCTCTACTATCCCATTCTCTCAAGTTCTCCTCAACCCTCCTCTTCTTCCCATCTCTTCCCCTTCTACCCTCCCTTCTCTCCCAATCCCTGCTGTAGGAAATCATACAGCCAATAGCCTTTAAGTTACCCACCCACTGGGGCGTGGTCTCATATACTATTAATGCAGATGTAAAGCATGCCTCTGGTCCTCTTTTTTCTGGTTGTGGGATTCCGTTTCCGTTTTCTGTTCCAGCAGAGGATTCTGATTTGTGAGTCTACCCCTAAATAAATAACCGTCTATTATTCTCAATTCTGAGCTGGTGTGGGATTTCTTTTAAGCATCCATCTTTAATTTTGCTCCCAATTTTGTTAGGCGATCTTGTCTGTTTCCAATTTCTAGGAGGATCTGTATATGTTTTTCTTTGGGTTCACCTTATTACTTAGCTTCTCTAGGATCATGAACCATAGGCTCAATGTTCTTTGTTTATAGCTAGTATCCACTTATGAGTGAGTACATACCATATTTATCTTCTTGAGTCTGGGTTACTCAGGATAGTGTTTTTTAATTTCATCCGTTTGCATGCAAAATTCAAGATGTTGTCGTGATTTTTTTCCTGTTGAGTAGTACTCTAATGTGTAAATGATAACCTTTTTATTTTAGACAAAAAGTGGGAAATGTGGTGATATTCTTTTGTTCTTTAACAAATAAAGCTTGTCTGAAGTTCAGAGTGCAGAGCTAGCCACACTAGTTAGCCATAGAGGCCAGGCAGTTGTGGCACACACCTTTAATCCCAGCACTCAGGAGAAAGAGGTGGATAGATCTCTGTGAGTTCAAGGCCACCCTAGGCTACACAAGATTGAATCAGTTTAAAAGAGAAACAGAATCAAGCGGTAGTGACTCACACCTTGAATCCCAGCACTAAGGAGGTGGAGACAGGAAGTGATATGGCTGGGTGGATAGAGGAATATAAAGCGAGAGGAGACAGGAACTCAGGATTCAATCTGAGATTTCATAGGGACGGCATTCAGTCTGAGGAGTTGTAGAGACAGGATATCCCGTTCGGTCTGAGGATTTCATAGATGTAAGATCTAGTGGCTAGATGCTCTGCTTCCCTGATCTTTCAGCTTTTACCCACTAATATCTGACTCTGATTATTATAATTATTATTATTATTACCAATTAGAAAGTGTGCAGTAGGCATGAAAGGATTGGGCCAGCAAAATCATAGCCACAGGATTTCCATGAGTTGAGGAAACAGCAGGATATCCTAGAGGAGTTTTGAACCCTGAACCTGACCAACAACTCATTGCAATGAACATTTGCAAGTAAAGCTGTTAGGTCCAAAGGGTATACTGTGTGACTCACCACAGCTCCCGAGACCATTATGAGGAAATAGTAGATGATGGGGAGATGAAGAAGAAGGAGTAAAATGTTTGTCTTCTTTTTTTGGGGGGGGGGAAGAAGTGAAATATTTCTCTGTTTTGTTTTCTTTTTATGGGTGGGATGCTGCAAGGGTGGAGGGCAGACATGGAAGGACTGAGGAATGAGTGGGATTGAGGTGTATGATGTGAAATTCAAAGAATCAAAAAATATGGAAACAAGAGAAAAACAAAAGCAAGCAAACAAAGAATTAGAACTGCTATTGAGTTGCTTGTTTTTCTTCCTCTCAGAAATGAAAGTTATTTTTATGAGGTGAGACAGAGTAATTTATTTTGGGATCTAAGTGACTATTATTACATGTGGATAGGACCTAGAACAATTTTGTGTGTGTGTGTTTTTTAAATTTTTCCCTTTTATTAAGAATAGTTTTTTTCCCTCACATATTATATCCTGTTTTTCCTCCCTCTGCTCCTCCCACTTGCCTTCCCATGTAGAATCACCCTCTGTCTGTCGCCCATTAAAAATGAACAGGCTTCTAAGGGATAATAATGAAATAAAATATAATAAAGCTAACACTTGTTCACACACTCAGGAATCCTGTAAAAACACGAAACTAGAAGCCATAATATACATGCGGAGGACCTGGTGCAGACCCGTATAAGCCCTGTGCATGCTGCTTCTGTCTCTGTGAGTTCACAGGAACTTTGAGCATGCTCATTGAGAGGGCTTGTCCTTCTGGTGTCCTCCATCCCCTCTGGCTCTAACATTCTTTCTGCCTCCTCTCCATTGAGTTCCCCGAGCCCTGAAAGGGATTTGATGAAGATATTCTTTTTAGGTCTTAGTGTTCCAAGGTCTTGCTTAGTTGTGATTGAAAATGTCAAGGACGCAACCTGATAAAACTGCATCTTTCATGGCAATAAGTGGCTCGTGTGGGCACAGTCAGGCTGTGATTGATTTGAGTGAATATGCTGTATTTTGTGTTTCTTTAATTCATTTTGTGGTTTTATTACATCACCATCCTCTTTCTATTTTTCCCACCAAGGGAGAGTATTTTTACGTGACCTGGTACTCATCATGTAGCCTAGGTTGGCTTCAAATTTAGGATCTCCTTGTCTCAGTCTCTTGAGTGCTGGGAACTTCAGGGGTGTACCATCGTACCAGGGTCCACCAGCTCCTTAAAAATACTGGCTAATGTCTGGCTGATATGGTATATTCCTGATGTCTCTAAAATCTATATCTATATCTTTTTAATAATATGTATTTTTTTAAATTTTGAGAAGGCAGAAAGACTATGTAGGCTAAACTTTTTTTTCAGTTTATTTATTTATTTTATTGAGAAAAGGACAAAAAAAATTTCCCCCTCCTCTCAGCCTCCCATTTCCCTCCCCCTCCTCCCACCCTTCTCCCCCTCCCCCTACTCCTCTCCCCCTCCCTCTCCAGTCCAACGAGCAGTCAGGGTTCCCTGCCCTGTGGAAAGTCCAAGGTTCTGCCCCCTCCATCCATGTCTAGGAAGGTGAACATCCAAACTGGCTAGGCTCCCACAAAGCCCGAACATGAAGTAGGATCAAAACCCCGTGCCATTGTCCTTGGCTTCTCATCATCCCTCATTGTTCACCATGTTCAGAGAGTCCGGTTTTATCTCATGCTTTTTCAATCATAGTCCAGCTGGCCTTGGTGAGCTCCCAATAGATCAGCCCCACTGTCTCAGTGGGTGGGTGCACCCCTCGTGGTCCTGACTTCCTTGCTCATCTTCTCCCTCCTTCTGCTCCTCATTGGGACCTTGGGAGCTCAGTCCAGTGCTCCAGTGTGGGTCTCTGTCTCTATCTCCATCCATCACCAGATAAAGGTTCTATGGTGATATGCAAGATATTCGTCAGTATTGCTATAGGATAGGGTCATTTCAGGTTCCCTATCCTCATCTGCCCAAGGAACTAACTGGGGACATCGCCTTGGGCTCCTGGGAGCCACTCTAGGTTCAAGTCTCTTGCCAGCCCTAAGGTGGCTCCCTTAACTAAGAATTGTGCTTCCGTGCTCCCCTATCCAGCCTTCCTTTATCCCAATCATCCTGTTTCCCCAAGTTCCCCCTAGGCTAAACTTTTAAATAATCTCTACTAAATTATTTGCTAAATACAAAATGAATAGCAGTGAGCAGTGTCAGTTAGGAAGGCTGGTGGTATAAGAAATCAGCGTTCTCCTAAGCAGAGGTTCTCTATTCACCAAATGTATGACTTTCAATAAGGTTTTCGTTTTAGCTCCTTCTTACATATCATGCTTAGTCTGAGTAGACACAGAATGAACAAACAAATCGACCTACCTTCCTGAGTATTTTAAATGGTAGCTTTTAAGAATAAAGTCTGATTCTTACAACTTGAATCCTCTGGAACTAACTAAAATAGAAGGCTCTGAGGCAGGAAAAATGTAATTCTGATGTATGGTCCTACTTGAGGCAAGCTGAACACAAGTGGTGTTTAGGGAATTGTAAGCCAAACGGTTCCATCTTTAGTACTCAGTCAGGGTTAATGGAAGGAGAGTGTCAGAGTCCTGACTAAGAAGCTGGTCCCTAAGGTCTGTGCTGTGTGTATAATGTTATCCATTGTGGTCTCCTAGGAGATATGAAATTGACAAGGCTATAAGAATCAATTTAGAGGGAAGAAACAAGCTGTAGACTCAGAAATAGAAGACACCAACAAGATGATTTGATTCAATTGCAGTATTCTCTCTCGAAAATGTCATTATCCTGACACCTACCGTGTGTGTGTGTTTGAGATTTTGTTGTTCAATAGGTAGTAAATATTCCGGGAGGATCACTGTGCATATTCAATGTCAAGGAAACAATTTGAATGCACACACAGATCTATAGGATAATAATAATTAATATTCTGAATTGATTTAACAGGTACTCAACTAATTATCGTAGAGTGAAGGCAAGTAGGGGGCTTAGGGGTATAGTTCGGAGATATAGTTTTCAACTAGCATGCCTGAGACTTTGAACTCAAGCCTCTCAAAATGAAAACAAAATCAAATAAAAACAAAACAAAGCAAGCAAATAAAGACCTTTAAGAAGGAAAGAAACTTTCCCTCTTTAATCTTGAATCCAGTGATCTTGGCTTTCTGTTGGGAAAGTTAGTATGATTCTATTAGATTTTTCAATCTGAAATGGTTTAGATGAAATATGTTTTATAGACATTTTCCAGTACTAGTATCTTATATTTCCATCGAAAATTTATTGATGTCAAAAGGCAGAAAATTGGGTCTGGATTTCTTGGCCAGTAGAGTACATGCCCCAGAAGCATGAGGACCTGAATTTGGTCTCCTGAGTCCACATTAAAAAAAAAAAGCCAAGTATGGTGTTGGGATTGTAATTTTAATGCTGGAGAGTTGCAAATAGGTGGATTCCCCCAGGGCTCACTGGCCAGCCAGCCTAGACTCTTCAGGACATTCTAGTCCAGTGGGAGAACCTGTCTCAAAATAAGGTGAGTGATGCCCAAGAAGAAACACTTGAGGTCAACCTCACATGCACTCACATTGTCAGGCACACACACACACACACACACACACACACACACACATTTACACACAACATACACACATACCACACATATACTCCACCACATACCATACCACACATAACATACACACACCACATTCCACAATACACTCTACCAAACACCACACCACACACCGTACACACACACACACACACACACACACACACACACACACACGACAAATGATTATAAGATGCACTTGCTGGTGGAGATTATACAGAATTCAGTGTTGAAGTGGATCTTATCAGTGTCCACATCTGTTTCCAGACTTATTCACTATGACCCTTGGGGTGAAGGAAATGGTTGGTTTCCTCCTGTTCCTGCAGTCAGAGGAATGGTTGGGAGGAAAGTCTTAAGATAACTCAAATACAAGCAACCAGATTTCCTGTTATTTATGGTCTTTTGGGGGTCATTCCAGGAGGAGTTTGGGAGCAGAGGAAACTGCCCCTATCTCTTTAGTCATGTGATGCTGGTCAAATCCCTGACATTTTCTAAATCCACTGTATAAAGTCTTTCTGAATTATTGGAACCATTTAGAAGTTGAAAATCCTTTGATGCTGATGACTGTGGATGTTAGTTATTATAAATGCTCCATCTCCTAAGTGGAGACACTCAGTTCATCATCGTTATTCTCTGAGCAGGCAATGATGAAGCAGTTTACTAAGGCATTGACAGTAAATTTTTCTACTTGTGATTAATTCTGCCTCATACAGTGAGAGACAGTGCTAAAATAGAGAGCACAGGAAATTTGGGTTGCATAGATCTGAAATAAATATGAACCCCATCTTTAAGGATGTCAGCTAATCAATAAGCATTTCTAAAGCTTCTGTTCTTTTTCTGTGTAAAGTGCTTTTTGTAGCTCTCAATCAATGCCCAGTGTGGTGGCACATACCTTTGATCCCAGTACTCAGGAGGCAGAGGCAGGAGGATCTCTGTGAGTTCCAAGCTGTCCTAATTTACGTAGAGAATTTCAGAACAGCCAGGGCTACACAGAGAGATCTTATCTCAAAAACAAATAAAGCAAACAAACTTACTTCACTATTAATGTATTTGGAGGTGTTGCCTAAGAGATCATCAGGTCCATTTCTTCTAGTAGGGAGTTGGGAACAAATCAGAGTTTTGTTCATGTAATTAAACTTCATTGAAATATCTATAACATTCTGATGATAAAATAATCAACGAAATACAAGCTCTGTCTTCAAAAATGTTACTGTTTAGTTGATTCTTTCAGAGTGTCTTGTTTCTTATTGAACAGAGAACACACAATCAGAACACAGATTAGGATGATATGTGTCATCAAGGCTAAAAACAGGGGTGTCTTTTCTGAGATGGGCAGTAGCCATGAGCAATCCAGTGTCAATACACCCGAAGACCATCCCAGTCAAGGTTCAAATTTTAGTGACAATCATATCTGGAAAAATCAAAACTAAATTTGTTGGATACATTGTGTTGCTATAGCTTATCATTTAAAGATAGAAAGTATTCCCTAAATATTTTTGCAGATTTATTTCATGTCTTACACAATGCTTTCTATGAAGAACTATATAGACACTAACAGTATGATGATTTTTGTAGATGTTAGTTGGTAAACTTTAATCTCTTAAATGGGAATGCTCACTTATAAGCAGGATGAACCCAGCACTTGTTCAGCACCTTCAGGGAACAGTAAACTATTCATTTAGTTACACCAAGTCTCCAAAATGCTTTGATAATAAAATATCAGCATCAATTTATATAGAGAAAATGGAAGTTTACAGTTGTTTATTGGCTCTCCAACATCTGGAATATACTGAAAATATTGTAAATGCATTAGGAAAATACTGTCTGAAGCCTTGTTTGAAAGCATCATTTTATTGCATAGGTGAAGATATTTAAAATGTAGTTACTGAGGAGCAAACATTTTGTAAGCAGAACAGAGCTCACGTTTCTTTAGACTAAAAGAGGCTATTCCATTATATTTTGCCAAAGCTAAAGAAGGAAGGATAAAATATTTTGGGAGACAGGGTGAAGAACAAGAAATTCCTTGTGTTTGTCTACCTTGTCAAATCTTGTATCCAAGCTCTGGAGAAGGTGTTTGTCAAGGAATAATGACACTCGCACCCCAGTCCAGAGTGTCCCAGCAGCTGCTGAGTGAAATTATCAATTGGTCACTGCTCATTTTCGTTTATATGTTTGTTGACTGGAATCCATTTCCTGTCTAAATTATTTTCAGACATGGCATTCTATTTGCACAAATCATTTCAGGAGGAGATTGTCCTCCTTTCCTTAGTTACGCCAATATTCGGTGTGCAACCTGTGAAATTGTGAGTAGGCATTCCTGAATGCCTTGAGAACCAATTTGTGTGGTTAATTTAGCCCCATGAAGAGGGGGTGAGGAAGCTTGTGTGCTGTTAAAATGATCCTACGAGTGTGCACCCTCTCGATTGTTGGAGTAATCCAGCTGGCAGGAAGGGGTCTTATGTGATACAGCGTCATTACCAAAAGCAAGATGTGGAGACGATCAAGGAGCTCCATGAAGGCTGCTCTCTCCTGTTTGAAAACAAAGCAGAGAAGGAATCTCTAGGAATTCTGCATTCACACAGAAAGAATTAGAGTGGTAGGAACTTCTAGAAATACACCCTCCTATAAATTATTTCTTGCAAATATCTAGTATAGTGAAAGGAAGAAAATACATTATTATCAGTGGAGGTTCAGGGCAAACCACATACTAATTCCACCTGAAGGTCACCTCTCACCTTAACAATTTATACTCTACATCCTACTACAGCCAAACCATGTATTTCAGCTCTTACCATTTAAGCATGAGTAAGAAACTGAGGGAAAAAAGGACAGCTCAAAAATTGGGCCATAAATGCATGACACAGGTGGCTGATAATATTTTTGAGGCCCATGGGCAATGAGGGATTATTCTGTAGGTATGCTTTGTTTTTTATCCCTCTCTCTTTGAAATTCCCTGTCTGCCAGAATCCCTAGGGGATTCTGTTAAATCCCCTAGAGACTGTCTAGTTCAGATCAGAGTATGTAGGGATGGGGAATGGGTACCAGAGGAACTCAGAGCTTGTTTCAAAAGCTTATATATCTCATAAGATAATTGCTGGGAGAAAATGTGATCAATTAAAAAATGCATATTAAGCAGCTCACTGTATGGCATTGGTGAATACCTTGTAATGTAAATTATTTTAAAAATCCTTGCTGGCTTATTAGCCTAATTATA
Source organism: Microtus oregoni (assembly GCF_018167655.1). NCBI lineage: Eukaryota > Metazoa > Chordata > Mammalia > Rodentia > Cricetidae > Microtus > Microtus oregoni. The sequence continues at coordinate 55,484,243 of NW_024543063.1, read as the reverse complement.
ATTATTCTTTAACTGTGAAAGACATATTATGGGCTTATCAGAATAGACAAGCCAGTCAGAGTGTGGATTAGCATCATGATTTAGCTATACCTTAGAAAACTCACTGGATAGAATACTAAACATGAGATATTATGCCATATAAATGAGGATAGACAGGATTAATATTCTTTTAAATGTCAATAGTTCAGCACATGCTCTAAAGCTCTGTATCATTGATTTTTGATTGGGCAAATCTATACACTTAACTATCCATAAGCACTAACTCCTTCACAGAATTACCAATAAAATTGCCCTTTAAAGGAGTGTTTGAATAACTTGAAAAAAAATGCATGTGTGCAAGTACTGCAATGAGGTGTTAATCCCTTATCTTATGGTTACAAATAAAAAAAGGAAAGGAAAAAAGACAAGACAAACAAACACAGGAAGAAATATCTTTATCTTATAAAAGAAAAAACAATCCCCAAAGACTAGCTCAGAAATGCAAAACCAGTGTGAACCGTTCATGCCACATAGGCCACATCTTTAAATATATTCAAATTGTGAAAATAATTGTTTTTGTCTTCCTCGCTAGCTGATCCACATCTGACTGTTACTGAATTATAAATGAATTTATTTCTTGGTGGCATCCTTTCCTGGCTTCAGGTTCCAGCTATTTGTACTGACTGAACGTGTATCATCTGTTTTATTTGGAGAATCCTGTCATTTTCCTTTTTTTATTTGCTCACACATCATTGTAGCATAGGAGAAGATTTGACCCCATCAATTTTTTTTTTTTTGTACGACTCGATTCTGATGACTGGCTGCTTTCAAGAGTAAATTCTAAGATTTTAATTTTTTTTTTCTCCTCTCTCATCCCAGAGCTGTCATTTAGACAGGAGCAGAACACTGTGTTTTGAGCAAATAAGAGTGTTCAGTGTGCAAATGACCAATAAAAAGTGATGTGGGGTGACAGCTGTATTTTAATGCAGAAACTTGACACAAGTCTTTCTGCTTTTCCTCTAAGTGGCGAAGACAGGCTTCACTCTGAGGGCAACCATATGCAAGCTGCTCCGCAGTAGTACAGGATCTTGAGGATTTAGTTAAGAACTTTGTTTAACTCTCAGCATGACATATCTTCATGTATTTGTTATGACAGCAAGTGCCACAACAAGTTTCAATGTGACAACTTCTTCAGTATTGTTTTCTTCCACAATCATCCCAATGATTATTCTTTCAGAGGCCGCAAGGCTAAATCCAGGTCGTTTTGCACTTGTTGAGGTGACAGCCATTGAACTCTAATACTTCTGTGCATGAGAGCAAAGAAATGATGGTTTGGGCGTCAAAAGCGGTTTGTCTGGGGCTTCCTGAAAATACACAGGTATTAATTTTCCGAAACCTGGAAATCAAGATAAAGGATGGTGAGGGTTCTAAGTTCCCATTTCTCATAGGCTGAAGGTCAAGACTTTGAAGAGCATTTCTCTATGAAACCACTCACACAGGGTTGTGATTGTGCTTTTTCTTGTTTCTCTTGTTTGCATTTGTGGAGGACTTGTTCCAGCTGTTTGGCATAGCCCTTACTTCAGAACATCTCATTTTGATACTTCATCTTGATTCTTCTGTGAAAAACTCATTAGGTTTGAAATCTGTTAATACTATTCTAACTTGAGCTGACCATCTGGGTTTTATTCCATGACTCAACTGTAACTGGGAAGAGTAAATATGCTTCTTACCTTAGAGACTTTAGGCCTTGTTATTGTTTCAATGTGAAGTGTTCCCCATAGGCTCAACTGTTTGAACACTTGGTCCCTACCTAGTAGCACTGTGTGTGAAGGTGGTGGAACCTTTAAGAGATAAGATCCTACCTCCTTTATACTCCATCCTGATAAAACCCTTCTTCCCCACAAGTCCCCTCTTACTTTAGTCTTCTCATTATGTATGACTGACAGCTGGGTTCAGCTTCCTGTTCATCCTCTGCTTCCAGATGATGAGCATCTCACCACATGCTCTTGCCATTATGTGTTCACACTTTTCTAGACTGTATCCTTTGGAAGTGCAAAGCATAATAAACTCTCCCACGCTTAGACTGCTACTTGTCGGTGTTTTGTCACAGCAGTGAAAAGAGTAACTACTACAGATACAAATGGAAGCTTGAAGCTGAAAGGGGAGGCACCTTTCACAGTTCTTTAAAGAGACATGACCACCATACAGATATATAGAGACATAGGTTCTACACAGATATTATCTATCTGTCTATCTGTCTATCTATCTATCTATCTATCTATCTATCTATCTATCCATCCATCCTCTATCTATCTATCTATCTATCTATCTATCTATCTATCTATCCATCATCTGTGGTGGTTTGAAAGAAAATGGCCCCCAAAGGGAGTGGCACTATTAGGAGGTGTGGCTTTGCCAGAGGAAGTGTGTCACTGTGGGGCAGGCTTTAAGATCTTTTTTTGTTTAAGTGTCCCTCAGAGTGACAGTCAGTCGACTTCTTGTTGCCTGCAAGACGTAGGCTCACAGTTTTGGATCTGTTCCATCTTGACTAAAGGTCAGAATTCAAACCTATTCTTGCTCCTCAAGGACAAACAACAGGATGTTTGACTCAGGGCGTGGTTACTAGGTGTTTTGAAATATAAGGAGGTAATTATGCTTGCTTGTTCTTTGTATCATGGAGGTCTTGTGCCCTCCCCTTCTGATTGGGGCATATCAGGACTGTGAGTAATGAATTTGGTGCTTTTGTTACCGTATTCACTGGAAGCCCTCCCAACTCTATCTTCTGTCTCTTGTTTATTTCTTTATTCAATCCACATTCCCCTTCTCAGGAATGTAGGGACCAGTCAGGCTGGACCCGGCAATGTAGCACTCTCAGCTTCAGCTCCTGCACACTGCCATGCTCCCAGTCACCAAGATAATGGACTGAACCTCTGAACTTGTAAGTGAGCCACCCCAATGAAATGCTTTATTTGTAAGTGTTGTCTATGGTCATGGTGTCTTTTCACACAATAAAACCCAAACTAAAACATTTATCCTAACCTCTCTCTCTCTCTCTCTCTCTCTCTCTCTCTCTCTCTCTCTCCATCTATCATCTGTCTACTTATTTAGTTACCTTTCTGCATTATAAGAATTTGCTTCATACTGTGATGGAAGTGGAGAAATGCCAAGGTCAATAGCTGGAAACTGTGGAGAACCACTGTGTGTTACTTTCCAAGGGTAGAAGAACAGGTCTTGCTCTAACTGTGCTAGCCCAGCTATTAACCAGCCTATTTGTTCTATTCGCATTTTCAACCCAACAGTAACACCTCACTAGTTGTCTGGTACCTAAAGGATCGAGTCAAGTGGGTACAAATTATGGATTCAAAGTTTTTATTATTTTTTAAACATTCAAAATTAAAATGGATTTCTTTTGTAATGTTTCCTGGTAGGTAATGTTGCAAGTCTTTACCTGTCTTATTGTAGTTTCTCCCGAGTGTAAATACTAGTTAGGTGAGAAGAGCGTCACCCCTGTGAGGTGGTCACTATCACACTCATGCAGACGAGGGCACAGAAGTTCTATGGTTTGCTGAAGCTCATGTGGTTGATGAGCGAATGAAGTTGGATGCAAACCACAGCTAAGTAACTCACTATAGGTTCTTTTTTTTTTTTTTTTTTTGTCTTTTTGAGACAGGGTTTCTCTGTAGCTTTGGTGCCTATCCCGGAACTAGCTCTTGTAGACCAGGCTGGCCTTGAACTCCTAGAGATCTTAATAGCCCTGCTATGACTTAGGGAAATGAGATTAAAGGCAAAAGAAAAGGAAGGTGGAGAGAGACTTATTTCTTATGTATAACTTTAAATTTTAAAGGTATTTATTTCAATTTTATGTGTGCAAGTGCTTTGCTTACATGGTGTGTGCACCTAGTGTGCACAGTGTTCGTAGAGGCCAGAAGAGGTCTTTGAATCTTTTGGAACTGAAGTTATAGATGATTGTGGGCCATCACTTGGGAACTGAAACTGCATCTTCTACAAAAGCACCAAGCATTCTTAGCTGCTGGGCCATGTCTCCATCCCTTGAAAGATGTATTTTTTATTAATATATATTCATTGTACAAAATTATTATTATGAAAATTAAATATCTTTATCTCTATATATCTCTGTATATCAATCACATACTTAAACCCTAAATAATACTGAGAAATATTTTGCATAATATCAATTATAAGTTGGGAATTATGCTAAATAATTAGGAAGCACTAAGCAATTTAATTTTCAAAATAATAATAGAAATTAGAAACCGTCATAGTCACTTTACAGACAAGAAACCTGAGCCTGGCTGGAATGTCCCCATTGCTTTCTCAACACTGTGGCCTTCCATCAACCCTGTTTGATGTCACCCGATTTTGAATGCCTTGCTTATTCTATTATGTTGGGCCAGTAGGAGAATTTACACATTTTAAAAGTGGAAGCCAACTTAAGGCACAACCAGAAGACCTGCCTATGGCTGTGCAGCATTTCCCTTCTTCTGCAGAGGTAACAGCACTTCCTTTAGCGCCTGTGAATATCCAGTAATTCTCAAGAAAACGTGGAGGTGCTCTTCTCTTACGCAGAGACTCCTCATCCATCTTGCTTAGTCTTAATACTAACAGCTTCTGAATTTAATAATACAAATGCTCACCTACAAATAAGGGGAATAAACACTTTATCTTGCCACACAGCGAAGCTCTGCCTCCTAACAGACCCTGGAATAAGCGGTTTCACAGGGACCGCTACTGCCCGAGGCTGCTTGAAAAGCTCCTGTCTTTTCTTGTGTCTACTGCGGGACATTTAATGTTGGCTGCTAATACTGGTTACAGTCAAGCCTTCAACAGGGTCTCACTTAGGCTTTGCAAGAAGGTGACAAAACAAAATCAATGTTAAAATGTCAAAGGGAAAGGCTCACCATTGAATTCAGCTCTGCTCCGCTCACCGGTCTGAAACCAAAGGTGCCCTTTACCGCACAGACTGGAGGATTCAGCGGGTGGAACTAGAGGCTACAGCCATCATTTCCCATCCAAGTTCCTTTTAAGAGGAAACACAGGCAAATTTCGGAGTCGACTTTGTTCTGACAAGTCTCCTTGAGGCAAGGTCATCATAATTGTCACCCACGTTTTTTCTGTCGTCTTGTCAGATGAATCCGTGAAATTCGCAGATTAACCCAAGTCCCTCACTCAGGCATTCTAAATGCCAAATGTTCAAGTGTAACAAAAAATTACACATCTGGTATTTCTGCATGTTATTTATAGCCTTTCTGATAGAGGCATAATTGATTCAGAAATGTAATTTACAGCTTGGCATCTCCGTTTCAAAGCCTCAATTCCATGACATCCACCGAGAGTAATCTCAACATTTATGGGGAAGCAGAGATAATAATTGGAAGGAATTTTTGCATGATAGCCGCATGCTTCTGCATAAAGTTTTCCTTGCTCCTTGGCTTTCATTTGCTGAGTGGGCCATATTCATGTCAGCCACATACTTCTAATTCCGCGGGTGAATTATGGAGCCATAAATGGGGTGTAAAGTTGATCAACAAACCCTACAGTGACGGCGAGCATCGGAGGCCAGTTTCTTTTGCCCCTTATTTTTAATTGCAGCCCTCATAAGAAAGCCCTCTCTAATTTAACTAGGCAATTGTTCTCTTTAAAGGGAACAGTTGTTATTTAAAGCCACTTTGAGAACTGCTCAGGAATGCTGGAAATTTTGCTTTCTCCAAGAATAGTGACAAAAATGACTTTCCTTTTGTCCCATTTTCCTTCCCTCATTGTTTTAAAATATAAAACTGATGGTTTATGTGATTTAAACTACTCTTTATGTCTTGTGCATATTTTTGGGAAAAATAATCTTGTATGTATGTGTGTGTGTGTGGGGGGGAACAATTTCTTCTAGCTAGTGTGGTCCTATATAAGTTTTATTGAAATCATTTTAGATATATTAACATTTACATCCAAATACTGCAGTTATCCTAGTTCTTATCATATGCATTAAATCTTTATAAAGTAAGTTTACTTAGGTTCTGAGGTTAATTCATTTAACGTTCTCTTTAGCTTTACTGGTCTACTCAGGTGCACGGGAGCTTTGTCAGTGGGATTCATAGCCCTAGAAGCTATTCCAGGAATTTCAAGAGGCCCCCGACTATTCATGAAGTCATAGTTTCTGGCTTTGCTCTTGGTTCGCTGGTTTTCTGTGTTGCCGTGAATTCTAGTGTTTGAATAGTGTTGCTGCCCACTAACCTCACACATGAGCTCTGTCCTGAGAGTTCAGGCCTCATGTGCCAGCTCTGCTCATTGCTGTTTTGCTTCTTTGCTCATAGTGGCTGCTCAAGATGAAGCCAGGATTCACCGTCTCTTTAACTCTTCTATTATTATGATTTTACTTTACTCATCCTAGAAAATCAAAAATGTTCTCCAAAGTGTGATATGAAAATAAAATTGCACACATAAACATTGTTAACATGTTTATGTACTTTTCCCATATAGTATTTCTGTCTTCTATGCATTTATTCATATGAAAGTTGGAGATTTTCTTTCTAGTATAGTTTATATCTGTGATTGTCACTCAGTATTTTATCAATCTATGCTCTTATCTATAAAATATTTAAAACTTTTTAACATTGTAAAGGAAATATACTGTATAAATGTGCCAAAGCTGTATTTACTCATTTTTCTAGGTGTTTTGATTAGTTCTATTGTTTGGGCAACCTGAATGTCGTTGGGCACATCAGGTTTTTTTATTGAGGATTTATTATACATGAAACCCTGTTTTATACATTAAAAAATTAAACCACAACAATTGCTGAAATTATTTAGAAATGAATAAACTAGAACATAACAGAAAAAGCAAACGATCCTATTACCATTTAGGAAAAATGAACTGTTAGATAAGGGAGCACATGCATGTAAATTCCTGGTACTTGGGAGGCTGAGGAAGGATGATTGTCCCTTTGGAGGTAGTTTGAACTATGCATCTGAGAGACTGCCTCAAAAATAAATAAAAAAGAACCCAAAACCCTGACTAATGAATACAATGACCCGTGGGGAGGGAGGGGGAAGAGTGTAAGTCTGAAAAACTGCAAGTGTAATTTAATACACTTGTCTCTTTGAATAGGAAGACTATAAATCGATTGAAAAGATGCATGGTGCACTGTCCAGATCATGATAGGACCCTCAGAAAACTTTCACGGGGTCTTTGCTCCCCCAAAGACAGTGGAAGTCCTTAAAATGGCGTAAGCAGCGAGCAACGTAATGAGAATGCCTTGTGTGAAGACCATGGGAGACTCTGCAGAGCTTGTATTAGTTAGAAGCAAAGTCAATAGGGAGGGAAGCTGCTCAAGAAGTTATTTCCATAGTCCAGATGTGGGTGAGAGCAGGTGGACCTAGACAGGAGAAGAATTAGAATGGAGAAAATCATGGTAGTTCAACTCAGCATGTGTAGGAGAAGGATGGATAAAGATGCTTTTTGGTTAACTTGTGATACTGTTGGCTTAAAGATGCAACAAGGAGGAACACCCAGTATAACAGTTCAAAAGCTGTGAGGGTTTTCCTTTTTCTTTTTTCTGGAGATTCGACAGTTTACTAAGGGAAGCTTAAAAGAAGACTGAGAGGGGACAGAACAGAGGTCGGGAGTGAGAGCTCCATCTAATCTGATCATTTTATCCGGAGAATTTTAGGAGTGAAATTATTCATCAGAGGTTATTGGTGCATTTGGCACAGTAATACCCAGAAAGCTCACAGATGGTGGTCAGTAGACATAATAATTTGGCCTTTGGACCAGTGTGTATCTGTGTTCTTTGGGATCTTGTATGTTCTTGGCCCAAGCCTTTCCCTACATTCCACCGCAGCCAGCCTAGCATACCTTCAGGAGAACTCTCTTAGATCTTGACTCCTTTTCTTGTCCTATGGGAGGTATGGTGTGTTTGAAGCTTCATCTTAATATTCCAAGCGGCTGCTGGACCATTTATACTACGATAAATAACACAGAAGGAAGACCTTCTTCAATTCCTGGCTCCTCCTCAACTGTAGGCCCAGTTGTGGATTCTAAATGTTTTAATTAATGTCCCTCAAAGGAAGGTTTTGCTAAGGCAAATGAGAGACACCTTGATACATACCCATTCAGCTGCTGGCGCTTAGGAGTAGAGGGATCTGACGTTCCCCAAAGTCCTTAATTCTCTTCTCACTGTTCCATCACCACAGCCTTTGTGGTCTTTGTTTTCTTCTATGCTATCACGCTATTTTCAAAGAAAAGGAAAGGAAGTAAGCCATTTGTTAGGCACTGAGACCACTGAGTGTCAGGGAATTGGTTTTACATTAAAATATATATGAGACTTTAAGAATAATTATTTTTATGGTTAGGTAGTTCATTCGTGACTTGAAAGGTCAGAGTGCTAAAATTAGGATACGTTTTCTTTTTTTTTGTTGTTTTAAGTATGAGATCCAATTACATAAATAATGTTTGGTAATTACTCAGGTGTTAGTGTACAAGTTTCACATGTAAGATACCTTTTATATGGTCATAAGTCTATGGTACACATGCCTTCAATATTATTTAGTTTGCAGATGAGAAAATGGAAACCAAGGTTGAAACCCTTGTTCGAGACAGTGCTAGAAGTAAGTAGGGGAACCCACATTCGTGCTCAAGCAGATTGGGTATGGAAGGCGAACGGAGGATAAGCCGTGATTCCGGGTGAAATAGTTCAAGCGTGTCTAAGACAGAAATCTTTGTTCTCACCTCGGAGCTCATAATAACAGTCTCCCTGGGAAGGCGGGCTGGAGTGTGGTAACAGTGTCACAGCGTGTAGAAGGCAAGGCAAGAATTTCTAAATGTCTTGTGAAACAACTTTCAGAAGCTATCAGCCCCCTCGCATGATTTCTTGCAAGGAATAGCAGACTGACCTTCTGCTTTTATCTATTCTTACCCTTAATTAGCAAGTATTTGTCTTCTGTGAGCAGAAACGGAGCAGTCGCTGGGCTTTAAACAAGTCATAATTCGCATGAAAAGAAAACAGTCATTTCTTTTGTGGGTAGCACATGAGATTTCATTATTGGATTGGTTCTTAAGGTCTTGACCTCGTCTAGAGATATCCACTGATTTCACGGTGGACCTACTCTAAAGCAAAAGGCCAAATGCTTCTCTTTGATTAGTAAAGAGGTACTTCAGGTAGAGTCAATATGAACTCTGCATGTGGCCAGACTATTGAGCGGGCCACAGTCAACCTTCCTGCACGGCAGAATGTCTCACACCCAGTTTCCCATCTGCTTTATCTCCCTGGCTGACCTTCAGAAAGTTAGTCAGTTTTACATCCATATACATATATATTTAAAAACCCTCAATCAGCACTTTTAATAGTTTTTCCTCTAGTGGCCGTGTCTGTCTCCCATAGCATAAACTGGCATTAATCTCTTGATGCTTAAAAATACTGATTAATTTTCCAGCAATATTTCAATATTCATCAGTAATGAATTTTTATAAGTGCTGATCTTTGAGTCCCTTTTCTGACATCTAGGACAAACCCCCGTCGACCTCATATGTCTGTATGTGGAAGATGCTAGTTGAGATGTAAGGACTTCTAAGGTCAAATAAAGAAGGTTATGCATGGTTGACACATGCGTATACTGTCAATAGTTGACACACTTTGCTAAGATCAGTTACTAGCCACAGGACCCATACCCAGGAGCGCCAGGGAACACCTAACAGAAGGTGTCTTCTCAGCAGAGAGCTCCTTTCTCACTGCCTACTTCTCTCACTTCTGTTTTATCAATGGCTCTTAGTTTGTCAAAAGGCCCGTGCCATGCACGTCAGCGGTGGCATAAGACACAGAAAATTTTGCAAGTGAGGTTTCTTTAAGGTAGGTTCTGGGCTAAGGGTTAGAATTACAAGCAAAGTCTGAAGTTCTACATCTTGAAGGAAGAACATATGTCTATGAAGGCCAGTGCTACCCTTATCTTTATCCAGGTAGTTGTAGCAAAGGCAAAGAGACCGCTAGAGAATGAGACTGTTTAAGCCGGCATGCTTGCTTTCTCCAAACTGGAGTCTTCTCTTGTGATGCTACTGTGGTAAGCTGAGCTCATGGCAACTCTATGCTATTCATAGATGTTCGCATTGGGATTTAAAACCATGCTTGTTGCATTACATAGTAATAAGAAAAGAAGGAAACCTTTAAAGGCAGAAAACTTAAAAGAGAACTTCAGCGTTAACATTTGCTAGCTAAGCAATTCAGTCAAATCATTTATCTCTGTCATATCATTCCATTTGCCTACCAATAAAACTCACAGCTTCTTCGGATTTCCTTCAGGGTTTGCTTGAATTTGGAATGCTCAGGTCACGAGCGTCCCTTACAAATGTAGGTGGTTATGTTATGTGGTTATAGGCAAACAAGGTTAGGCTTCATGTAGGCTTTCTGGAAAGCATCTTGTGCCAGTGAGAATAGGGACAGACCTGGCTGGTATGCATCCTTCCTGTCTATCTTTGTTCTTCTAAACTCTTGTTTTCCCATTTAGAACGCATTTACAAAGCCCAGGGCTCCAGAAGACAGCATGAAGGACAGGGTATGGGCTGGGGCTGGTGTCTTCAGAGACTGTATTTCCGACGGCAGTGTTGACCCTCTACGCTGGCATCTCCTTACACCCTACTCTGTCTATTGCATGAACAAAAATGTTTTACTTTCTCAAACCATGAGTGGGTGTTTTGATTTTGTACCTGGCAGCTTTAACTGTTGAACTCTCTTCGGGCTTCAGTTTGCTGAACTACAAAAATGAGGGCGATATACTTGGAATATGAGTATGGTTAGGATTGAACAGCATAGAGCATGCAAGGTATAAAGGGAGGAGAGAGGCAGGGAGGGGAGCAGAGAAAAATGTAGAGCACAATAAACATCAATAAAAAAAAAGAAAGAAAAGGACAAAGCAGAGTTCAATAAACTTTAGTTCTTGCCCGTGGACATAAACTTTTCTATTTCAATACACACACACACACACACACACACACACACACACACACACACAATTGTAACCATTATACAATCTTCAATATTTATCCTTTGAACTATCATTTTCTTTTGTTGGGTGGGTGTGTTGGCCCTTTGGCCATTGCAGTGAGGCAGCATCTGACCACTCAATATGGAGGCTGTACCAAATTTGCTTCCTAATTTTTTCCTGTACTCAATGATGGCCTAGGGATAAGAGCCATGTTGAAGAGGGACTGGAAATGAAGCTCTGCTATGGTGTTCTTCAGTGACGTAGCGATCTGCTTTTGGTTCCTTCTCTTTAATCTTCGAACCATATGACTGTTGGTAAATTGCTTAAACTTTCTGAACCTGTGCTTCCCACCTGGAAACATTGAAAAGAAAACTAATCTCTCAGCCTTCCTATAAATGTCCAACAACTCAAATCCTTTGGAAGCATGGTTTCAGACTTCGAAAGGCTTCTGCAAGCACCCCTTCCTTGTCTACTCTCAGATGTTTATTTTCTTAGGCTCCCTTTGTTCCTGGTAATATTTTAGCACAGGATTCCAAGAATTTGTTTCAAAAATTCTCTCAAGCAGCCAGAGAAGAAGAGATGGCGCTCAAGCAAAATAAAGATGAAATATGACTTGTGTATCTGTTCCCAAAGGATTTGATCTAAGGGATGCTGCATACCGGGGAAGATGGTTTTCGTTTGTTAATGAGCTTTGAAGGAAGGCAGTTCTTTCTTTTTGATGCAGAATCCTAACACACACTCTACACAGACTGAAGTTTAGAAAAATAATGGAAAGGAAGGAGAGAGAGAGAGAGAGAGAGAGAGAGAGAGAGAAGAACTCAGAAAGTCTCTTCTCAGGCCAGTCCTTATTGACTTAAATAAAATGAAGCTTTCTTTGTCTGAAATAAGCAGGGCACTGGGACTTTTTCAATGGGGTGACCCAAGCCGATATTGGAGAATGGCAGGCTTATCTGAGCCATTTCCCTCTGTGGTGGTTGGCGGGTCACAGAGTGAAAGGCAGAAAAAGTTGGAATCGTCAAATGGTGGAAGTTTCACAAGTGCAAAAGGTCGTGGCTGTCTGACCACTTACAGAAGTTCTGAGGGGCAACACTTAGCACCTATGTAACCTCACAAGGCAGTGGGGCCTCATGATTTCTAAAACGCCCAGAGATGGAGAGGCGTGCAGAACTAGACCAGACAGAGATGCTGTTCCCGAAAAGAGCGAGTTCTTGCGTGTGAGCAGGTGTGGAGGGTGTGTTCATCTTAGCTGTTTACAGTGTTCCTTCTGCCCACAGCAGATGCAGTCTGTGTTGATAAACCGAGAACTACCGGCATCCCAGAACCAAGGGCTACCCGAGCATCTTCAGTGGCAGCGCTAGCAGCCACCTCACCGTCAGGTGCCAAGTGTGACACATTTCTACTGTCACCAGAGAGTAGCCCTTTAGAAAACTCCGGCAATCATGCTCTCCACTTCTCCCCTCCCTGCCGCCCTGGCTTCCAATTTCATCATGTGATTATTCTCCATGGCATATGGTCCCATCTTTGTAATGGTGTGATATCATTTATTATTAGGTTTGCCCTAGAGACCCAAGCAGCCAGGTTTTCTCTGACATGGCCTTTCAGCTTCTAAAACTGTGATTTGAATAAAGTTCTCTCAATGACAGGTATTTTATTATAGTCACAGAGGCCTGACTAAGGCAGTAGCTGCACTGCATGTTAGGAAGACATACAGAGTTCCTTAGGATCTGGCACTTCAACAACGCCACCACCTCAATTTCTGATTTGGACTGCTATAGCAAAGTGGGGCTTGAAGATTTACCTTTATTTTTTTTTCTAGACAAAATGGAGTTTTTTTCCTTCCACCATACCTGTGAAGATTTTTGATTTACTGTTTCAAGAGCAATGGAAAATTGGTTAACTAAAACTACAAAATCTATATGAGTCATAGGAAATATGGATATCAACGTACATTTTGGTCAGAGTTCGGCAGGTTTTCTCATCTGTTTCAATCTGGTGAACTAAATTCGATGAGACCCTCTCTTCTTCCACCCCCATTTTTTTTCTAAGCAATTTTGTTATATAAAATGAAGTCTTGAGCTTTGTTTTGATTTGGGTCTAATTGGAACCACACTTTCCCTGAATCTAATTTCAATTAGAGCTAATTATAGGGGAAAGGTCATAGCTGTACTGAGATTATTACTCTGTTCGAAATGTATTGCTACCCTATAATATTAATTCTGCTCCATAGAGATATAAGTGAAGACGAAAATGAATTACCCAAACATTTCTGTGTCTTCCTTTTGTTTAAATCAGTAGGGAAAAATTCATACATAGTTATTGACAAGAAAAATCTCTTAGGTATGAACAAATACCAGCTTTCCAATTGATTTGTATCCATTTCCTGATAGCAATTTGGGACTTGCCAAGTGAGAGACATTTTGTATCTATTGAGCTCAAAATGATGATACGATTGTGTCTCAAATGGTGTACCATGCTCACCTCTATAAAATACTCTCTTAAAACAGTCGGGGAAACTTGCGGAGGAAGGAAATAACAAACATGATTCATTTGCTTTTCTGAGAAAGAACAAAAGAATCACTTATCCAAACGCAGTAAGCCGTTGACATCTAAATAGCTGTACGGTAGCTACACAAGAACTCTTCAGGCCGAGGCGACTTAAGTTTCCACATCTGACTTACGGTGAGATTTTATTAATGAGCATATCTACTGTTCAGCCCTTATCTCTATGTGCTAATCGTTGGCTATTTCTTTACTCTGGTGTTTTAGACAGGTCCAAGGCAATTAGTAGTGTAGTACTGAGTTCAGTTCGTGAGTGTCATAGAACACAGGTGGCAGCTGGGTAGTCTTTAATCTCTGCAGATTTTTTTTTCATCTGCTTCATCTCTCAGTGGCCATAACCTGGTGAGTAACTGAAAACTTACTGTGTAATAGTGCGTCTCAATTTCTCCAAGGTGATGGGGAAACAGGCCAGGCAGCACAAGGCTCCTCACCCTCCTTTCTCTGTATGAACCTTGGTGTGAATATCTGATCTTGATCCTTTAATGAAGGCTGGGTAGTAAGGGACCACTTACTCATCAGAAAGTACTGAGATGCTGGTGTCTTTGACTGTGAAACACTGAGTACCAATGGGGTGGGGGAGGAAATATCAGCAACCTACAGTGACCTACCAGAGCTGGGGACTCCTTGCCCTCAGATGTCCATAACAGAATATTCTGTGTAAGGAAAGTGTATTAACATTAGAGGTCATATTCAGGCTCAGGGCTATTTATTAAAAAAATCATTACTGTAAGATGGGTGTAACTGATGAGATATTTTTTCTTTGAGCCAATGCTTCCTTGCATTAAAATATGTATACAAACTAGATTTCAGACTTTCAAGGACCCAGATAGTAAACACTAAAATATATGCACAATCAGAGTCAAATATTTGTATGCATCCATAAGATATTATTGACTAAAAGGCCGCCTTGCCTTTGTGTGTTTATTTATATACTTATTTGTTTAAATCTTTCTGTCTATAGCTCAACATTGTAAGTTCAAGGGAGAGAGAGAGTTACTTATGAATGACTAATGAACCCAGAGCCTCTAGTGGGGCTTACTGTTTGCATGGAAAAAAAAAAATCAGTGGAAAAAATCCATTCTAGTTTTTTAGAATTGAATGCTCTTGGACCTATATAGAGCACCACGAACTCAAAGCAGTCAGTTGTAGACATGGTGCCCTCAGGAGCAATCACAGCTCCCTGTAAGTCAGCGACTTGCAGATTGCCCTACAAGGTCTCCTTGATTCTACAGGTCCATACAGAACCGTAAATTATAGCCGTGCGTGTCATTGCAAATGAGTTAATTGCTATCTCCTGGTAACAACGAAGCTGTGAATCAGGCTAACTAAACAGGGCTGTAGTAATTTTACCAGAGAGGGAAAGCTTGTAAGAGACTCATATTCCACCACGGTCCTATAACCTCCTCGTCCTCCCCCACTCAACACACTGACATTTTATAATGCTAATATGGGTAAGGAATAATCATAATACTTAGCATTTCTATAGCTCTTAACAAACATTCGATAATTAATCCTCATGCCACCTTCGAAAGGCAAGCGGTCGTGTCTATTGTTATCCCGCCTTCCAAAGCCTGGAACCAGAGAAATGTTAAGAGATTCTCGGAAAGGTTAAGAGCCTTGTCAAAGGGCACAAGAAAAGCTAGTAATAGAAGTTAAACTCCAGCTGAGACATCATGCCACGCAGATGTGTGACCTCTCGGAGGCTTGACAGCTCTTTAGAGTCATGAGGCCAATACGGGCTGTAGGAAGCTCAGTAGGACTGGGGAGAAAACTACAGAGGCCAGAAACAGGTGATGTGCGCCCATCAGTAGCTGTGGAAGAAAGAAGCAGCTTGAGCCTCAGTTTCTCAGTCGCCCCCTTTGTCCCCCACAGCAGTCTCTTTCTTTTCTACACTGTTGAGTGAAGTATGCAAAGCTAAAAGAAAGAACGCCCCCGAATTTAAAAGCGTAGTGCTCTTTTTCTAGGTAGTGTCAGACAACTAGGACTCCCCACTAAGAAAAGGGCAAGCAGGTTCTCCTTCAGAGACCCAAGCACACTCCGGAGGAATGAGAATGAGGTGGCTTGTTTGTCCTGCTTGCCATACACCTTGGCATGTTCCGCATGCATATGCCAAAAAAAAACCCCAACCAATCAACTAACCAAATAAAAACCACATGTAAAAAAACCATCAAATTAATGAACAAAAGTACCCTAATGTTTCCTTATTCTTCAATTATGTGGAAAATACCTTGACCTAAGTAATACCCTTTATTGCAATCACCAATGCCTGTGAACTTGTAATATGTAATGAAGTATATTCCTAAGTACAAAACTGCATTTTAGAAGTTGAAAATGTGAGAGAAGAAATTGAGCTCACTGGAGGAATGAGAAAATACGAGTGTGTGAGATGTTTTGACAAATCCAATGCTAAAAACCTAGATTTTGCAATATTAAAAACCATTTTTTTTAAAAATTGCTATTTATCTTTATATGCTAGCAGTACCTAATAAAAGTTTATTTAGCATGCTGAAATGGAAATCTTGCCTCCTTTAAGTGATATTGATACCAGGAGCTGGCCAGAAAAGAAAGCATCAGATAGAGAAAGTCATATAGAGGAAAAGGTAGCTTACGGGAAGCCATCCACACAGTTCTTGGAGGAGTTTGCTGCCACTCTGTCCCACCTGCTAAAAAAACACAGAGTGCTGTGGTAACAGGAGCTTGTAGAAGACAACAGAGAGAGTCTAGAGATTTCATTGTCGTTGTTATGTTGAGACAGCATCTCCCTACTTACCCCATGCTAGTCTGGAAGCTTTGATCTTCCAGTGTCTGCTGCTCAAGTGCTAAAATAACAGACGGCGGTGGCACACACCTTTAATCCCAGCACTCCAGAGGCAGAGGCAGATTGATCTCTGAGAGTTCGAGGCCAGTCTGGTCTACAGAGCTACTTCTAGGACAGGCTTCAAAGCTACAGAGAAACCCTGTCTCAAAAAACAAAACCAAACCAAACCAAAAACAACAACAACAACAACAAAAACAGGCCTGAGGCACCACATTTGCCTCTTATCTGAGACTTCTGAAAAGGATTATGGCAAAGGGCAGCAGAAAGAAATGGAATCATGAGGTCACAGGAAGCAAGAACGTCTGTCTACTCTTCACCTCAACAACATTAAGAGAGATCAGCTAAACTGGTGGTGGTGGCGCGCACCTTTAATCTCTGCACTCGGAAGGCAGAGGTAGGTGGATCTCTGTGAATTTGAGACCAGCTTGGTCTACACAGCTAGTTCCAGGACAGTCAGGACTACAAAGTGAAACCTTGTCTCAAAAAACAAAAAACGAGAGAGAGAGAGAGAGAGAGAGAGAGAGAGAGAGAGAGAGAGAGGCTCCTGTTAGTTGTTTTGTGTCCCCAAACTATTGATTCAGTTCCCTAGGTATTTTGCTAGATTGTATGTTCATGAATATGTAGTTTGGAAGAGATGGGACCAGACTATTTTCTTTAACTGATCTTAGTTAACTAACTAAGATGATTAACATTAGCATCTATCATCACATAGAAAAACTTAGTAGAGAGCCCTACAAGTTCAAATATTCAAATGCTTATCATAATTTATTGGTTCATATAAATGATGGAATTAGAGTAGTCTTAATGAAATCTCAATCGAATGCCATATTTCTGTGTTTGCCATGATCAGGACTGGCAGGAAAAGGACTTTATTAGGCAATAATAGAACATACGGTGTTAAACGTGGGGGCACATTGGGCTTGAACATTCATACTACTTTGTAGTCTGAAAATGCGTGCAGTAGAAACCAGTACCCTGGCCACCAGGTAAGAAATACTCAGGAATCATCGTTAGACCAAACAGGGGTGGCTGTTTTGAATTGCTTGTGTTTGGGCTTTAAGATAGCTTTCCTGTATTTAAATAGAGGCTGCAACTTTAAAGACTCTAAGTGAGGCACTGATATTTGAATTGTTTTAAATCAAAATAGTCCTCTTAACCATTTGAATTATGTCATTAAAAATAAGTTAAAAAAAAAACCCAAACCAAAGTTCAAGGGTGAAGGTGGTATTCACTGCAATCAAATACTAAGAGGTTGCATTCTTGGTCCTCGTGGCTTTGTGTCAGCCAGTGTCTAACTTCCCAGAAGGTGTGCATGGTACGGGGCTTGTCTGATAGAAATACTGTTTGAATCATTAGGATGCGGGAGCTGAAGGTCGTAGGCCATCACTTTCAATTCTGAAAAGGTTGTCTCTCTCAAAGGTGACTTACACACTCATTCCATTCTTTGCCTATGTAAATTAGTAATCAAATATTCTAAATGGGTGATGAAAAATAATTTTGTCTATCACTAGCATCTCAAATCATAGTCACAAGGTTCAAAAAGTCGGATTAGGGAGTTTTTATTAAAATATCTTCCTGTCACCTTGTCATGTTTTCTAAGTTATTAAATCTTCTGTCAGCGTATGACCTAGCTAAACACATGTAAAATTTACTTAGAAGGTAAATAAAATTAGATCCCCAAATCTTTTACTATACTGTTTAGGAAACTTTTTCCTCATGAGAGAAGCTGGAAGAATGAATGAACCTTAATTAACTTATTGGCTTTTTGGTCATGCGATTGCTGTGTGGAATCCATTATTTTAATTGGCTGTCTTCTGTGGACAGCTTTATGCATGTAGAAGAGAATGAAACAACAAGTTAATTTCTAATAATTCTCTCTTTGTCTAGCTCTTCTAATGGCATCCATCATTCTCGATTTTAATTACAATTTTTAAACATGCAAATGGAAGATGAGGAGTCAGAATTTGAGAGATGGTAATTCATTTAAGTCACAGGAGACAGGAAAGGATCACAGTGAAACCTGCTCATTGTAGCATCTGAGTTCTGATGTGGCACAGAGCGTCCCTATTTCAGCCTTGTAAGAGTTTTGGGCTGGAGAGAAGGCTCAGTAGTTAAGAGCTCTTATAGAGGACCCAGGTTTGGTTCTTGGCACTGACATGGCGGCTCAAAACCATCTGTAACTCCAGTTGCATGAGATCTTGATGACTTTTTATGACTTCCTTGGGCTCTGAACATTCATGTGGCACACATACACACACGCACACACACACACACACATATAGGCAAAACATTTATACACATTAAATAAGATAAAAGAATCTAAAACCATTTAAACAGGAGGTAAGAGTTTTGTCATTGTTCAAATTTCCCTAACACTCTTTGCATTTATGCTTATCGAAACAAAACAAACAAGCAAATTGAGAATTTCTGGGTGCTGGGCTGAGCAGTGACCTAGTCTACAGAAAAGCCACAGTTAGAAATCTCCAATGCAGAGTTCAGTTGTTTCCCAAAATGTGATTATGAGGAAAACCAACAAGTATTTATAAGTTTTTGTATGAACAGAAGTTTGGATTTCTCATGAGTGAATTCTTAAGCTTAACTACATGGTCCCATGGCATGTGGGTTTAGTCTATAGGCCACCAAACTTCTCCAAAGCACAGCATTACTTAGAATTCTTAACAATGCGTGAGAATTCCCAGCACAGTGGCTTTGTATCTCATCCTTGTATCTACATATAAACTAGAAACATGACAAGTGGTTCTGTGTGATATGTTGATGTTATACACACATAGATATAGATCTTGCTATCAGTCAAATCCAAACATAATGTATTTATTTTACATCCCAGCTGCAGTTTCCCCTCCCTCCTCTATTCCCAGTCTCTCTCCCCAATCCCATCTCTGTTCCCACTCCCTAATATACTTCTGCTCAGGAAAAGGCAGACATGAATATCAACAAACCATGGCATATAAGATGTAATAAGACTAAGCACCTCCCCATGTATTAAGGCCGGGCAAGGCCACTGAATATGAGGATTAGGGTTCCAAAAACCAGTAAGAGAGTGAGAGACAGCCCCTGCTCACACTGTTAGGAGTCCCCCAAAATGATCAAGCTACACAACTGTAGCATATATACACAATGCCCACCTAGGTCAGTGCCGTACAGGCTTCCTGATTGTCAGTTCAGTCTCTGTGAGCCCCTGTGAGCCCAGGTTAGTTGATTCTTTGGGTTTTCTTGCAGTGTCCTTGACCCCCCTGGCTCCTGTGATCTTGTCTCCCACTCTTCTGCAGGATTCCTTGAGTTAATTTTTATAATGATTAATAGTGTTGGGCTTCATATTAGTTATTTTTTTTTGTTGCTGTGGTAGAATGCCATGACCAAGGCAAATAAAAAGAAAGACAAAACCAAAACATAACATCTAATTTGGCTTGTGGTCCCAGAAGGTTAGAGCCCATTATGGGAGAAAAAGGCATGTTGGCAGAACAGCTGAGAATTCATATTTCAAACTGCAAACAGGAGACAGAGAACACTGGGAATGGCAGTGTGATCTTTGCAACCTCAAAGCTGGGTCCCAATGACATTTACTTCAACAAAGCACACCTCCTAACCCTTCCCAAACAGTTTCACCAAACAGGGGCTAATTGCCCAAACTTAAGAGGCTATGGGTCGTTCTCATTCAAACCACCGTCATCATTCTTATACTTATTTGCCATCCTTGTATTTTCTTTGATGAAGTGTCTGCCCAAATCCTCTGCCATCTTTACTAACGCATAATTCGGCATATTGCTGAGGCTCTGTGTGATACTTTGATGTGATGCACACATAGACATGGATCTTGCTATCAATCAAGTCCAGTCATATCTCCCTCTCCAACTCTATTCAGTCTCTGTGTGAGTGTTCTACTTTTACTTTTATGTTTTTAGAACATGAGTGTAGGGCTAAGTCCCGCCCCTTAGGGGGCGTGTTCGCCTCGGGCTAACGTTTGCCTATAAATTTGGCTAGCATGTTCGCAGTGCTTGCTTCTGCTTTCCTGGTCTCCGCGGGAATGGTGGTTCTGTAAGTCTATTTCTCCATTAAAGCTATATATATTTTTTTACAATCTGTCTGCATTCGTTTACGCCGTTACATTTTGGTGCCCAACATGGGGCTTGAGCCCACTACCCTGAGATTAAGAGTCTCATGCTCTACCAACTGAGCTAGCCGGGTGGCCGGGGTACTGGGGACGCAGCCCCGCCGCTCCTATTACAACATAAGAGGATACTTGTCTGTGTTCCATCTTTTTTACCTGCATGCTGATTTCCAGTTACTCCATTTTGCTGCGGATGACAGGATTTCATTCTTCTTCCTCTTTTTAAAGAGACTTATTTTATTTGAATGTGTACATGTGTGTATATGTGTGTGTGTGCCTGTCTTTGTGAATGTGCATATGTATGCAGGTGTTAAGTTCAGAAAAGATTCTGATATTCTTGGAGCTAGAGTTACAGGTGGTTGTGAGCTGCTCTATGTGAGATGTTTCTTTTATTTCTATTTGGTTGAAATTTCTATACTTTATTTACTTTTAAAATGTATTTTTTTCTTTGCTTTTGAGATGGTAGCTCTCTTTATGCTGTCCAGGTTGGCTTTGAGCTTGCTATGTGGTCCAAACTGCCTTGTAACTCAAGATCCTCTTGTTGTAATCACCCAAGAAGCTAAGATTATAGGTATGTACCATTGTACCATGCACCAAAAGAGATTTTATATGTATATAAATATAATTTAGATTCTGCATATGGGAGACATATGCAGTATTTGTTTTCCTGAATTTGGCTTTTTTTGCTTAATTGTACACATTTCTAATTGTACCCATTTTCCTGAAAATAACATGAATCCATTCTTTGTGGCTGCATTAACTTCTTTTTTAAAAAAATTTATTCATTATGTATAGTGTTCTGCCTGCATGTCTACCTGCATGCCAGAAGAGAGCACTAGATCTCATTACAGATGGTTGTGAGCCACCATGTGGTTGCTGGGAATTGAACTCAGGACCTCTGGAAGAGCAGCCAGTGCTTTCAACCTCTGAGTCATCTCTACAGCCCCACCTGCATTAACTTCTATTGTGTATTTGTACCATATTTTCTTTCTTAATATGTGTCCTGGATAATGAGACTAATGCAGCAATATAAACAAATTCAGATGTTGTCTTTTTATTTAGACAGACTTTTGGGTTTATTCCACAGAGTGTTATAGATGGATCACATGGTAGGTTTATTCTGGGTTCTTGGAGAATCTCCATACCTGATTCTTACAGTGGCTGCACAAGTTTATATTTCCATCAACAGTGAATAAAACCTCCCATTTCTCCACATCCTTCACAGTATTTGTCATTTATTTTTTGTTCTTTCTTGCAATTTTTTTGAGACAGGGTTTCTCTGTGTAGCCATGGCTGTTCTGCAACTCACTCTGAAGACCAGGCTGGCCTCGCACTCAATGATCTGCATGCCTCTGTCTCCCAAGTGCTGGGATTAACGGTGTGTGCCAGAATCATCTGACATCATTTATTTTAGGGAGGGGGGAGGCGGTGATAGTCATTCTGACTAGGGTAGGATGGAGTCTTAAAACACTTTTAATTTACATTTCTTGATGGCTAAGGTTGTTAAACATTTTAAAAAGTGTTTATTGGCCATTTGTATCTCTTGTTCAGATAACTGTTTAAAGATTGAGAAAAAAAACTAGAAAGAATGTTGGATTTTGTCAATTTTTCTCCATCTATTGAGATGAAAGTATAATTTTTCTCACTTATTGTATTAACATGGTAAATTGCATCAATTTTTCAAGTGTTAAATATGTTTTCCATACCCCAAATAAACTCCATTTGGTTATATTATTTCATGAAATGTGGTTTATTAAACACTATCCATTTGAAAATGAACAACTTGAGGCCTGGGGAGATTAGCTAGTAGATAAGAGTGTTTGCGAAAATGAGTTCAAATCCCTAGAACCCGCATAAAAAGCTGGTCATTGCCTTGAATTCCTATATCACAGAGTTGGTGGGGAGAGATGTGTGGATCTTAGAAACTCTCTGGATAGACAGTCTAGCAGAAACAGTGAGGTTCAGGTTCAGTGAGAGGCTTTATCTCAACAAATAACATGTTTATACATATATATTCCTAAATATAATCTGGTCAGTCTGTTTAATGTTACCAGTATGTATGTTTTCAGGGCTGACCATTTGGTATTGGATAATCAATTGGTGTGTTCTTTCTTGGGGAAGACTATTTATCCAACTCATAAGTCAAAAAATTAATGAAAAAGGGGCTATGAATTCGAAAGAGAGCAAGGATGAGTAGATGGAAAGGTTTGGAGGGAGAAAAGATGTCAGAACTGTTGTGGAGAGCTATAAAGGAGGACATGTGGTGTGCTCGTCTGGCATCTATATGCATGTACACATGCATGTGTTCCTTCTCACATGTACATATTTACATGTGTATCCCCAAATGAACAACCTAAGGATTTTTAGTGTAGTCACAATTTTGTATGATCTTACCTTCTTTTGTGATGGCTAATTTTATGTCAACTTGATAGAAGCTAGAGTTGTCAGAAAGGAGGAAGCCTCAACTGAGAAAATGTCTTTGTGGTGGCTTGAAAGAAAATGTGGCGTAGGAGGTTCTTCTGTTTGTACGTTGCTTTCATTGGTTGAATAAAGATACTGCCTTGGCCTTTTCATAGGGCATCCCTCAGGTAGGTGGGGAAGACAGAACAGAATTCTGGGAGGAAGAAAAACAGAGATAGGCAGACACCATGAATCTCCTACCTGAGACGGATGTAGGTTAGACTCTTGCCGGTAAGCCACAGTCATGTGGTGATATACTGATTTAATAGAAATGGGTTAATCAAGATGTGAGAGTTAGCCAATAAGAGGCTAGAGTTAATGGGCCAGGCAGTAATTTAATTAATACAATTTCCACGTGGTTGTTTCTGGGGTTAAACTAGCTGGGCAGTGGGACATGACCCGCTCCTCGATACAACAAAAATGACTCCAACAGGGAGTGGCACTATTGTGAGTTGTGACTTTGTTAGAGTAAGCATGGTCTTCTTGGAGGAAGTATGTTATTGTGAAGGTGAGCTTTGAGATCGTTTGCTTAAGTTTCACTCAGTATGACAGTCAACTTCCTCTTGCTTGCAAGATGTAGGACTCTCAGCTACTACTCTAGCACCATGTCTGCTTGCATGCCACCATGATGATAGTGGACTCAACCTTTAAAACTATAAGCGAGCTACCCAAATTAAATGTTTCCTTTATAAGAGTTGCCATGCTCATGGTGTCTCTTCACAGCAACAGAAACATTAACTAAGACAACATCCATAAGGTCAGTCTGTACACAAGCTTGTGGAACATTTTCTTCCTCCCTCCCTCCCTCCCTCCCTCCCTCCCTCCCTCTCTCCCTCCCTTCCTCCTCCCCTCCCCCTTTCCCTCATAGTCTATTGCAGGATTAAGGTTCTGAATTTACCCCCAATTCTCAGAGTTCAGCTATAACCGTGTTTTAACTCCAACTCCCACAGGGTTCACAGAGATAAGTGTGTGACTGGGGTTTTGACCCCATTTGATCACCTACCCATAGTCATACTACCCCCAAAGTAAGACCAGGTTACCTCAGTGACCCACCTGGGAATTGACATCAAGATTCTTTAGTTTTCATAGGTTAACTGCATGCAGACATCCTTTTAAAAAACTCAAAAACAAAACAATCAAATAGAGTCAGAAAAAGGGGGAAGCTAAAACTGGAAAGAAAGTGCATGGTGACAGATACAGAAAGCATGATACCCTTGTTAGGTTCTATTGCTGTGAAGAGACACCATTACCAAGGCAACTCTTATAAAGGAAACCATTTAATTGAGGCTGGCTTACAGTTTCAGAGGTTTAGTCTATTATTATCATGGCAGAAGGCACGGTAGTGTGTAGGCAGACATGGTGTTGAAGAAGGAGCTGAGAGTTCTACATCTTGATCCTCAGGCATCAGGAAGAATCTGAGACACAATAGGCCTGAACTGAGCTTCTGAGACCTCAAAGTCCTCACACAGTGACACACTTCCTTCAAGAATGCCACACACACTCCAACAAGGCCACCCGCCCCAATAGTGCCAGTCCTTATGAGTCTATAGGTCTATGTTCATTCAATCTGCCACATTCCATTTCTTGGCCCTCATAGATTTATAGCTATATCAAAATGCAAAATTCATTTCAAAGGTCCCCGTAGTCTATAATAGTCCTAACATTGCTTAAAAGTCCAAAGTTCAAGTCTTGTTTGAGACTCATGCAATTTCTAAGTTGTAATCCCCTGTAAAATCAAAATGAAAAGTCAGATCACATACTTCCAAGATACAATGGCACAGGATATGCATTACCCTCCCAAAACACAGGGAAGGAAACATAATGAGGAAATACTGGACCAAAGCAAGACTGAAAACTAGTGGAGCAAACTCCAAACTCTGCATCTTCAAGTCTGGTGTTAAAATACTCTTCTGATCTCCAGTTCTGTTCAGCTTTGTTAACTACAAGATACTTCTTTCTCTTGACTTCATTCTGCTCCCTGTTAACAGGTTTCCTTGGCAGGTATCACACAACACTGGCATCTCAAACATCTTGGGTTCTCCAAGGCAATCAGGCTTCAAGTTCAAGTTCACAGCTTCACAAAATGGCATCTTTACTAGGCCTCCATTCAGGGACACCCCTACACTTGCCTGTCCTCAGTGGCTTTCTTTAGACATATAGTTAAATTCCATAACCTCTTTCTTCTATCCTTAACTCTAAACCCATGTGGCTGAAGCTGTCAAGTTCTGTCGCTTACTTGGGTTGGAACATGGACCCCATGTTCAATTACATCTTTACCAGCTTTCTGTTTTCTTTGATTTCCTTCACTGCCTAAGTTTGTGTATTGGCTAGTTTTATGTGTCCAGTTGACACAAGCTAGAGTCCTCAGAGGAAGGAGCCTCAGCCGAGGAAATGCCTTGATGAGATCCAGCTGTAAGTCATTTTCTCAATTAGTAATCAGTGGGGGAGGGCCCAGCCCATGGTGGGTGGTGCCATCCTTGGACTTCTGGTCCTGGGTTCTATAAGAAAGTGGTTGAGCAAGCCAGGGTGGACAAATCAGTAAGCAGCTCCCCTCTATGGCCTCTGCATCAGCTCCTGCTTCCAGGGTTTTGAGTTCCTATGCTGACTTCCTTCAGGGATGAACAATAATGCCGAAGTATAAGCCTAATAAACTCTTTCCTCCCCAACTTGCTTTTTGGTCATAGTGTTTCGTTACAGCAACAGAAACCCTAACTAAGACAACTTGACTGCCCTGAAACTCAATCTGTAGATCAGGATGGCCTTAAATTCAGAGATCTGCTTGCCTCCACCTCTGGAATACTTGGATTAAAGGAGTGCACCACCCACACCATGTTCTAAGCTTTTCTTTAATTCCTTTTTACAAGTTGGAAGCTTAACTGGGTGGGGTCTTGTCCTGAGGTCACCATTTCCTTTATTCCATTTAACATCAGGCTTTTCTTTAAATCTGTTTATCTCCTTGAACACAGGACTTAGCTCCATTACACTTCCTGGTGCCCCCCTTTCTCCTCAAACTGTACATTTTAGCATGTTTTCTTGCTCAGCTTACTCCTTTTCACTATATCTTCACCAATAACCACATGACAGAGTCAATACAAGGCTGTTTTGAAATTTCCTCTGCCAACACAATTAATCCAAAACTCTTCACTGCAGCCTCAGGCAGACTTCTTAGACAAGGGCACAAATATCTACATTCTTCGCCAAAATCCAATAACAGTCTCTAGGCCTCATATTAATATTCTTCTCCTCTGAAGCCTCTTAAATCACGCTCCCATACTTCAAATTACCTTCATCACCACGGTCTTCCATGATCCTACTAATATGGCCCATTAAGTCACATTTAAAGCATTCAGCTGCTTTTCTAACCCAAAGTCCCAAAGTCCACATTCCTTCAAGCAAAAGCATGATCAAGCCTATCACAGCAATACCCCAGTCTCCAGTACCAATTTCTCTCTTAGTTAAGGTTTCTATTGCTGTGAAGAGACACCATGACCATGACAGTTCTTGTAAAAGGAGACATTTCACTGAGGCTGGCTTACAATTTCAAAGGTTTAGTCCATTATCATCATGGTGGGAAGTATGGAGTTACACAGGCAGACATTGTGCTGGAGAAGGAGCTGAGAGTTCTACATCCAGATAGGCAGGCTACAGGCAGAAACGCTGGGTGTAGTTTGAGTGTCTGAGACCTCAGAATCCTCCCTCAGTGACACAATTCCTCCAGGGAGGCCACACCAATTAGTAGCCTGAAAGACCAGTTCTCAAGGCTCTAACCAGGGTTTGGAGAAAATGTCCACATCATAGCAAAACTGGACTTAAGTGCTTTCTATCTGAGGGGTAAAGACATATACAATTTGAGGATCATTTTCTTTTATTATTCTGCAGTTCTAACTCCCTTGCTCTGTCTCTAATTCTCTTTAGTTCTAATTCTCTGTTTCTATTTTCTCTTGCCTCTTTGTTCACCTAGCTTAGACAATTTTTAAAAATGAGGCTTGAGACAGTAAGAAAAAGTTATAAGAATTACTTGTCATTGGTCATAGCACATTCCTTAGGTAAGCAATAAAGACAGAGTCATATACCATGGCAACACAAGGTTTCAAGGTTTCTAGTGTAAAACTGGAACCAGAGGCCAAGGAGGAGGGCACAGTACCCAGCGAGACAAGCTGTGAGACATGCATTGTTTTCAGTCAGACTTGGCAGGCAAAGAATTGGCATGATTTTTTGAGGTTGCTTTGTGCTAATAACTTTGGTTAGAAATCTGCAACTCTGACCTTGTGTATATCTGTAAAGTTTTTAACTTATGATCCTTTTACAGAAACATTCAGTCTAGTTTGAACTTGTTTGTGGTAAAAATGAGCTAATTGTGTGTAGTTTGAGTAAAAGGAACAAAGTAGTTACGGTGTTTGAGTGACAAAGTGTTTTACAGTCTTTGAGGGACAATAGATCCGGTTATGAAGCATAATTTAGTATGTTTTCTATATATCAAAATTATACAACTTAGTGAAAAGTCATCATCTTGGCCACACACAGATATATGTAACCATAACATCATTGAGATACAATTATATGTGCCCATCAGATTGAGATTACATATACACATCACATGAGATTACACACCACAACACAGGTATTGGGGAGACACCACAGCTGTTTTTGCATATGTGAAATTACAGACAGGAGTAACAGTTTTCAGAATCAGTGGTTTCATGTGTCTTGTCTGGACAGGATTGTCCTCCATCAGAGAATCATTCCTCTGGTGGGTGGACATCTAAATGCTAGTTGTCACCTGTTGTATACTCTCATGGTCTCCAGCACACATATACTTCAATAAAGAAGCTAAGTAATAAGGTGAACCCAAAGAAAAAACATATATAGACCAATCTGGAAATTGGAAACTGACAAGATCTGACAAACTTGGGAGCATGGGGGTGGGGGGAGTAGAAGGAAGGGGAGAAGGGGAGGAGGAGGGGAGAAGGGCAGGGTTGAGGAGAACTTGAGGGAATGGGATAGTTGAGATGGAGGAAGGACAGCTATGAGAGCAAGGAAAGAGATATCTTGATTGAGGGAGCCATTATGGGGTTAGCAGAAACCTGGCTCTAGAAAAACTCCCAGGAATCTACAAGGATGACCCTGGCTAAGACCCTAAGCAATAGAGAAGAGGGTTCCCAAACTAACCAATTTTTAATTAGTTAAAGGCCCACTTTATGAAACACAACCCATACTGGATACTGCTAAAGTGGTCAAGAACCTGGGATTAGATAGATCATGGGCCTAGGACAAAACCTAATTATTATTATTCTGATAAAGCGACACAGCCACTCACCGTGTTGAGAGCAGGTTGGCCTACTGAGAAGACGAAATCATAGGAACTTAGAGCCTATGAATGGTTTCAAGAGGTGGTTCTTTTGGGAGAAATAAGGAGGGAAAAGAAAAGTTAAAAGCTATGGCAATATTTTTTAACATAGAAATTTCTACAAGCAGACTTTGGCTCATATCTGACAACATTTTCTCAATAAATATATAAGTGAACATACATTAGTCCTCTATAAATATCTTTATTGTGGAAAAATGTCTACTTGTTTTCGCCTTTAAACATGTAGTGTGTGTGTACTATGTCAATGAAGAGCCCGTGCATATGTCATAATTAAAATATTTGCATCAGCAAAACTCCAAACGAAATCCAAGAGGCACCTCTCCTCCTACCACAGAATGGCAGGAACTCGGATTCAGGCACTATTATTTTTGTTCTTTTGAGACTCAGTGTTGTTCACACCTTTGTATTTCCTTATAGCCAGCATTTGATTTACAATGTTATTTCAGTTTCAAGATAGCTAATTGCTTTTGTATCACATTTCGTGAACACATTTTTTTTTTCATTTGTTATTGGAGGCCAAACCATAAGCAATGTATTTAGCCTTCTGCTCACCCAATCATATTCAGCCTAAAAAAAAAAAAAAGGAAAAAAAAAGACTTTCATCTAAAGAAATTCCCCGTGGAGTAGGAAACACAGCTGTTTTATCCAACTAGGCAGCCTGCAGAGAGAGACTATTTTCCTGGAGGGGAAAGGACACTCAGGTTTTGAGAATCTAGGTACTGTACCATTGGGGAAAGAACTGAAAAGAAAATAGACCATCTTTTTCAGTTCTATTGTGCAGAATATAAAGAAACCCTTTGTTCGCTCTTGATGTCCTCCTCCTTCTTGCTCAATCTCTCGTCTTTAAAAGTCTACCCTTAACTAAATGGGTGAGCTGCAAAAAAAAGATTAAACTTAAAAATATACCAGGAATACGGAATGAAGAGGGGGTGATTGATCTTTGA
The DNA here is from genome assembly GCF_018167655.1 of Microtus oregoni. NCBI lineage: Eukaryota > Metazoa > Chordata > Mammalia > Rodentia > Cricetidae > Microtus > Microtus oregoni. Next base: position 55,455,000 of record NW_024543063.1, on the reverse strand, counting down.
GTAGGCATCCAACAGTGCAATGAAATTCTCAAGCAGGCTCCTTTTTATTTCGAATGGGTTTGATTCAGAGGGATTTTATAGCTGCTAAATCATGCAGTTGGCAGAGACTGCGCGCTTCTCACAGTTACTTTCAAAGATGTCAAATTTGGCAAAGGCAATAGAAATACTGGGATTTACTGAGCTTGCTTCCTCCCCCCTTTCTTGGAGAAAATGCTTTAAAATCCAGCACGCTTAGAAGTAATACCACACAACATAAGTGCACAGAATTGCAGGTTTCACAGAAAGACGGTGGCACTCTCGGGCAGTATGACTACACACTTTGGCAAAAGATCCTGGCAGCCAATGCTCGTCAAGGGAGAAAGCTCCCTTGGGATTACCAGTGGAACTGGGTTCAGCGTCACAGCCTTTGGAACCCCAAAGCTGCTCATTTCTAACAAGGCAACTGTTGAGCAGCTTTCTTTGCTCATCCAGAAGGAAGCAGACCGGAAGCAACGCCTTTAGGTTGGGCGAATACAAGCTCACAGCCCCATAGCTGTATAGGGCAGTTACCGTGAGCATGACTAGGATTTAGAATGCTCGGCTGTCGCTAGCTCTCCATTTGGCTCTCCAAATGAGTCGCATGTCATTTTCAAGTCCCAGTTATGCTATATATAAACAGAGCTAATGGACTAGTTTATCAGGCTGCCAAAGGGATGAATGTGACAGTCTTAAGATAGAGACACGGTGAGCGATCAATAAAAGCCATCGTAATTATTAACCATATGAAGCTCAATAAGTGCCATCTGTGATCAATTGGGGAGAAGGGACTATTTTTCATAAAGCTTACATTTTCAGAGTATAGATGATATAACCATCACCACTATATTTATGATATCATTCTTCACCATTGTTTTGTGTGGGAGAATGTGGTGCCCGTTGGTCAGTGGGCACTGCTTTGCTGCTGATCATAATCAAGTTGCAATCCCTTCTCTGCCCATAGAAAGTCATTGTTACAGTTTTTTTTTTTTTTTTTTTTTGCCTTTACACTCTAGCTCACTTCTCCTGGTGGAATGAAACACATTGTACAACAGCAGGAAGCTAACTAAAGGGTGCACTGAACTGGTCCAGGTAATCTGCTATGAAATTGCTTACTCAGCCATAGCAACCCATTTGTGAGTCTATCCCATAATCCTTGGACTCCATAGTTCAAACGAGCCTTGATTTCAGGCAGAAAATCACCCATGGTATTATGATTCTAATAGTATTTATTTCTGATATCAAGATCTCCTTAAATATAGATTCTAAAAATTGTACTGAGCCATGTACTAGTTGCTGTGACAATTTTTTTTTAATATTTGATTTCTACAGTGATCCCGAGTAATAAACCACTTTCTTCACTTTTTTCCAGGCGAATGGATATTATTATGTTAAAGGAAAATTAACTGCCTTACACTATTTACTATTTAATTTTTCCCATTCAGGTAGGAACGAATGTCTTTTGTTTATTCTGAACATAATGCCTTGCGCAATGGCCACGTATACTTATACAGTATACTTTCTGTAGTATTCTAATTTAATATATGTAGAAATACTAATAGATTCTAAAGTACTATAAGGTTTTCATTGTCTCTATCTCTTTTAAAGTGTACATCTCAAGTATAAACACACACACATGTGCATGCACACACACCTTGATTCCTTGAAACAATGCTAAAGAAAGATTCAGATAGAAACCAAGACTGCATGTTCTGGCATTTTAGGACCCTAGACTATATGGATGCACAGCATCCTAGGCCTGGATGTAGGGGGGAGGGCCTTGGACTTCCCACAGGGCATGGTTCCCTGTCCTCTCTCAAGCAGGGAGGGAGAGGGAGGAGGGGGTGTGGGGGAGCTGGAGGGGATTGAGAGGAGGGAAGGAAGTGTAAATATTTGAATGGATAAATGAATAAATAAATAAATAAATAAATAAATAAATAAATAAAAAGAAACCAAGACTGTTCAAGTTCAGGGATATTTGAAACACTGACTAAGCTTTATTCTAGGATCTAAGGCAACCAGATAGAAGTAGCCTATCCAAACAAGCAAGATGATTGAAATGTTAAACTAAATGTCCCAGCTTTGCCTACTGGAATAGATATAGATTGAGAAGGTCCTATCTTAGAAACTGTAGGCAAAGATGGCAAGACAATATCGCTTTCTTTTTTCCTCCAGAGAGTCCCAGGATATAATTAAAAGTGTAAATTGGCGTGTCCTCTATTTCCACATAAGGGGATATGAGGGCTTCTGTTTTCAGTACAGTCAAAGCACTTTTTGACCTCTCTGGCCTTGTATTAGCTGGCCTCTCCTATCTCCAAAATTGCTGTCTCATCAGCACAGACCAGCAGCTGTTCCTTATATCTCAGAGTCCACAGTCCCCCACCTGGAGATTCTTTCAGCTCTCCTTATGCCCTGTTCCTTCTGGCCTTTCAGTTTCAGCTCCTTTACTACATCCCCCAGAAAGACCCTCCATGACCCTTACATCAACTGCCCTCTTCTTCCAAACTGTGTTGTATGTCTTCTTAATTTTGACTGGTTGTCTGTCTTACTAATTTTGACTGATCTTCACTTCTGACTATGTTCCCTCCAAATGTCTTAAGTTAGTTTTGTGTGAGTTGGGATTTTATTCTCCCTGTATTTAAAACTGATGAAAATCTAGAATTTGTATATCTTCAATAAACATGTGTGTACACACTGTTGTCTGAAGAATATGCTACTAAATGCTACAACGTTACCTAAAGTTGAAAAGTTTTGTGATTTTAAAGCTCTGATAGCTCCTGAAATGGGTGAACACACCACTTGGCACCCAAGGACTTGCACTGAAGCATAGGAAACTGTGCTTGGTCAGGGGAGGTTGGCAGCATAGGGTTGGCGTTGAGGATATATGGATCATATAGTCTTCCAGGCAAGGCTGAAGAGAAGATATTGAAGGTCAGGTGCAACATATACAAATGTCTCTGAAATTTGAGGAATAATTAGGATAATTATAGAAGTTTTATCACCATTATGAAGACATTGGCTGGGAGGGATCGATTCTGAAGTCCAATAGTCCGCTCTCTGGAAATCTGTCTGTCTTTCTCTAGGCTTATAAGCCTAGAGAAACATTATTGTAGTAATGATTGCTTTATTTTTTCAGTTCTGAAGGTTGGGATTTTGATAGTGTTAAGACTGGGCACTAGAGCCAGGTGTGGCAGTGCACACGTTTAATCCCAGCACTTGGGAGGCAGAGGCAGGTAGATCTCTGAGTTCAAGGTTAGCCTGGTCTACAAACAAGTTACAGGATATTCAGGACTATACAGAGAAACATTACCTTAAAATAAAACCAAGAATGATTACCAGGTCCTTGGACTAAAGATTATTTTAAGTGTCTATACTTCTGAAACGGTATGTTCTTTGCTACTCCTACAGCCTTTTATACAGTTGAACTGCATTCAACCTCAAGGACTTCATTTCACTATTCAGCTCTCCATGTCTCTGGGTTCCATATCCATGGATTCAACCAACCAGCAACAGATTGGATCTATTAAAAAATGAACCTGAATGGGGCAGACATTTACTCCAGTCACTTACACCCTGAACACAGCAGAACAACTGCTAATGCAGGAGTTGCCATGTATAGGATCTTACACATAATCTACAAATGGCTCAAAGGGTGTGGGAGTCCATGTGTGAACTATATGCAAATAAGGCACCATTTATGAAAGCACCTTGAGCATCCATGAGTCCTGGTATCTCTAGGGATCCTGGACCAATAGAGACTAAAAACTGATGACTATAATCATCCCCTCTCATTACCATCTTGAAGATTCAGACTTTCTTTTGCGCTTTAGTCTGTGGTTCATAGTGTTTTGGTCAACTTGACACATGGTAGAGTCATTTGGGAAGAGGGAACCTCAATTGAGAAAATGTCCCCCACTAGATAAACCTATGGGACATTTGATTGATTAGAAAAGATATAGATGGGCCCAGATCACTGTGTGCAGTACCACCCCTGGTCAGGTGGCCTTGGATGGTATAAGAAAGCAGGTTGAACAAGCAATGGGGAACAAGCTAGTAAGCATCATTTCTCTATAGCTTCTGCCTCAATTCCTGACTCCAGGTTCCTATCTTGAGTTCCTGCCCCATCTGCCCTCAGTGATAGAGTATGGCTGGAGAAACTTAAGATAAACAAATCATTTCTTCCTCAACTTTCTTTTGGTTATGGTATTTTTCACAGCAATAGAAATCCTAAGACAGGGTTGGATTTGTTACTTCTTTCTTTGCTGTGATAAAATGTCCTGCTGTAGAATAATCTTTTTCTAGACCATGAAGATGTGTTGCTCTCATTAATTAATGAAGAGCTAACTGGCCAATAACTAGGCAGGAGGAGGTATAGGCAGGAGAACCAGACAGAGAGAACTCTGCAAAGAAGAAAGGTAGAGTTGCCAGCCGGATGGAGAGGGAGCAAGACATGCAAAAGGACAGGTGAATGCTATGAGTCATGTGGCAGCATGTAGATTGATAAAAGTGGGATGATTGAAGTTGTAAGAGCTAGTTAGTGACAAGCCTAAGCTATCGGCCGAGCTTTTATAATTAGTAAAAAGTCTCTGTGTAGTTATTTGGGAGCTGGGTGGTGGGACAGAGAAAGTCTGACTGCAATACCTGACACAAGCAACTTCAGTAAGGAAGGGTCTGTTCTAGCTCACAGGTTTGGGTCCATTTCATCATGACCATGAAAATGTGACAGCAAGAGTAGCACTGACAGTAGTAGCAGAAGTGTGAGATGGCTGGCACACTGCACGTGAGGTAAGAAAGCACAGACGTGGATGTGCTCATGCTTTCTACATTTTATTCAGAAAATTTATTTAGGACCCCAGCTCACAGGATAGTACCACCCACATTCATGGTCCCATCATGGATAAACCTCTCTGGAAAGGCTCTCACAGACATCCAGAGATAGGCTCCTGTGTGATCCTAAATCCTACAGAGTTGGCAATCAAGTAATTACTAAGTGGTGGGAATTATGAAGCTAGGAAAACCCATTCACTCACACTATACCTGATTACTTATTCAGTATATATGTGGATAAGGAAATACCACTTAAAAAATTTATTAGTTAATTATTTAATTACTTTTGAGGTGCATGCAGTCACATGACTCAGCTTTTCCCAATTGCTCCAGTGAAGACTTCTGTTCCACTGAATTTCCTCCATCGTGAAGAAACCTAGGAACTATGGAGAGACTGATGCAGTTTCAAAAACTTATCCTGACAAGAAAAGCTGTCTCTCTCCAAATTTCTAGTTTCATTTCCCTCCATCACCCATGACTGTACTTTTGTCACTGTGTGTGTTACCCGGGTGACCAGCACAGGGAGCAGTCCTCCAGCTTGGTTTAGCATGACTGTAAGCAGAAATGGGAGACAGCTGGAAAGACAGCTTTTGAGCTTTTCCACCACAGCAAAGCCGAGCTTCACACCTTCCATGAGCCAGGCATGGGTTGGGCAGAACTGAATGGGCTATACCTAATTCTCATGGCAGTAGTGTCTCCTTATTTCTTCATTCATGAATTGTGATTTCGAGTTTCAGGTCTTGCCATGGTCACATGATCAGAGGTCTGGTGGGAATTCAACATCAAGCTTGCCTGCTCCTCCAAATAAGCTTCTTTTACTGTGAACCCAGATCAAGTTTGTAGAAATCTCTACAAAGATGTGTGCTGCCCAGTGAGCCATGTGACGGGGGAAGGGAACCCCATGCTATCTCTTAGAAGAGTGAATTCCTAAGTACCAGGCAGGGAGAGAATTTGAGTATCAGGGGCTCCAGCTGGGAGTGTGGCCAACCAGATGAGCCGCAGCCTGGGGGAGGTTGCAGAATAACTGAGATGCTTTTTTATACTTCAACAAGAAAGAAAGTAGTTTCACATCTACAAAAACTGCCATCAACACATGCAAGAAGCCCGTTGTTGGGCCAAAATTCCCCCAAGATCTTAAGGCATCTGCTCTCCACACTGCCTAGGGGTTAAAGTCCATGTTTCCTTCTGGTACTAAAATCTACAAGATGAGTTTAGAGTCACATCCAGCAGGCACAGCTTTCCAAATAGAACACTAAGCATATTTCCTTGCTTGTTGTCTCATGCAGGCAGTCTCCTTCTGGTGTTAGCTTGGGGGGCTGTCTTCTGTTAGTAACAGCACTGGGAAGGCCTTTGTTTTTTTGTAGCTCTATCATGGAGTCATATGCTCCACAATTTCTCTCTCATCAAAGCAAGTCTGTCTAACAAAACTCAAGCATACAAATCTACCCTGTCATCCTGAAGCAGGATGTCAGTGCATAAGAGACTATGTGGTGATCAGAATGTCTTGTCATCCATGAGACATGATGGTCCACAGGCTTAATTAGTGTAGGAAAAGAGCAAGACACCAAGCCCTTGACTTCAGCACCATGGACAGTCTGGATTGGACACCATCTTGCTGTGGAGGGCGGTCTTCTGCACTACAGACACTCTGCTGCATTCCTGGCCTCTCACTGGTCTGCGCCAGTGTCTCCTGGAAAGCAAACCCCACCCCTAAATAGAAATTATTATTCTCCTGCTGCCTCTCCATCTCCTTCCTCTCCTTTCACATATGTAGTATTCTGAGTGGATAGGTTTCTTATTAAATTATTAGTCATATGCGTGGGATTTAGGGAGTTTTGTGCATTAAGCTTTGAAAAAATTTTGTTTTTAATACTTCTAATGATGACTTTAAGGATAAAACTTGGGAGTGTATGAACTCTTAAATCTGTGCAATTACTTGGTACCATCTGGAGTTAAACCAACCCCCAGTCCTGACACACCTGCCCTGGAACATGCAGATGGAAAGCTGGGGGGAGGGGGAATCCTTCCAGCTCCAGGAAAATGAAAGCCCATGAATAAATTGCTTTCAGCTCCTGAACAATTCTGCCTTCTGGATTTCCATTCAAGGCAGCAATAAATGCTCCTTTCAATTGCTCTCCGCTTCGCATAATGGCACAGGGTCAGAACAATAGCAAGGAGGTCTTGTGTGCAGAGAGACAGTTTACAGATTAGAGGCACTGATGCCAAATACGAAGGGTCCAGTTTCCCTTGAGGATTGGCATTTGTCTTTCCTTTCTCACTGGGATTACAACACACACACACACACACACACACACACACACACCTATATACCACCCCCACATATACTGCACACACACACACACCAACATACACATACACACCCACCATATACACACACACCACACATATACACCACACACACATTTCTCAAACCACACACATCACACATACACATACACCCATCACCCACACTATACCACACACCCTTCACATATACCACACACACACAATACAAAAATACACTATGCACACACACACACACACATACACTGTACACATACACTGCATGTACACCACACATACCATACACAATACACCATGCACACAAGACATACATACACTGCACACATACACCACACTCAACTCTCTCTCACACACACACCACAGAACTTGCAGGTTCTTCAAAGGATGCTGAAGTTTCAGCCCCTCAAGCATACTAACCCTGTGAACTTCAAGGGCTTGACCATAGAGAGAGTTCTAGATTCGAGGGACTCACTTGTCATTTTAACAGATGAAAGCATGATATACTAGGTTTTGAAGACTTCCTTTTTTGTTTCTCACTGAGAAGTCAGTGTCTTCTCCTTGAGGCACTATGTACTGAATTGCTATTGTGATCTGTACTTTTCCACTTTATTGTCTCTGAATGTAGATGCTCAAATGATAGTGCACTCAGATTTCTCTCTTTAGAGCCCAGGAAGGCTTTAGAATGTGGTGGGGGAATTTTTCTGCTTGACGTGATAAGAAACAACACTAATGGTTCTCTAAGATTCTTTACTACTTGAAATTCATGTTTCTTTTCTCCCATCATTTTTCCCTTGGGCACCACATTGAAACGCTCATATACGAGGTTCCCTAGAGATTATCAAGTTTGCTTATCATCTTCCTAAGTGATCTAATCTAGTCATTGATGACTTAAAATATGACTTAGAGGTTGTTGATTTTTTAATCTACCACTGGCTACTCCCTCACCAAGATTTAGATTCATAACTGTTTACTGGGTATACTCACCTCAATACCTTGTTTACAATTAAACCTTTAATATTTTGCATTTCAATAAATGGTTCCATCAACAGCCCAGACACTGAGTCCCCACAAACATGGATTCATTATTGATTCTTCTTTCTACTAAGCTTATGTTCCAAGCCCCTTTCCTGGCTTCTATCTTATCATCATCGTTCTAGTAAATGTTCTTTGTATTCTTCTTTAGACTTTTACCATTTTCTCTGATACCAAATGTCCCAGAAATTCAGCTTTTCTCTTACAATGTGAAATTAAGTCAAACTGTAATGTATCCCTCCCTGCTTCAAAAAACAAATTTTAAGATGCAATAAAATCTAGCACTCCATCCTGAAATGGCCTGGGTCCACTGTGCCTTTATAGCCCCACATGTGATAGTGTGTTTTGCTTATTATTGCTATGTTGGAAGTTGCTCCACAATTTTACCGGCTCACAGCCTTTTTATTATTTATTATGCCTGATTCTGTAGGTCAGAAATTCTGATGACAGCAAGAATTTTTTTCCTGATTCACATTATCTGGGGATTTAGCTGGGATTTAATGGCCAGAGGTGGCTAGAAGGCTCATTTCCTGCCTATGATGGCATGACTCAGAAGCTAGGACTGTCAGCCAAGCTGCCTACATTATGCTGGGCTGGTTTACAGCATGGAAGCCTTATAGAATTGAACTTTTTATATTTATGGCTCAATGCTCTGGACATGAGCATCCAATTGAACAGGATGGAAGCTGTGTGGTCTTTTATGAGTTACATGGATCAATTTAGCAGTTCTCTGTGTGTCAGAGTAGTTCATAACCTGTGATATAGAAAGAACTTATCTAACGTTTTGTCTCTGGTTCCTGGCACGGAGCTTCAAAAATTCTTAGAATTTTCTGAGTGATCAGAGTGTCTATTGTTATTCATAATAAGCCCTTAAAAACTTGAATTTATGTTAAAGAGTAAAGAAGGAGTTCGCTGTAAGGTAGCTTTTGGATGGAGAAAAAATGTAATATGATTAGGGAAGTGGTGCTTTTGGTCCCACCCCTGGACTCTGGAGTGGGAAGAGAGGCTTGAAGGTTCAAGTTCAGTCATGTAGCCAATGCACTCCCAATCATACCTATGCAAAGAGACCTTGAAACCAAACAAAAGTGAGAAATCCTGAGGTTTAAAACACTTCCTTGTTGGTGGACATAATGATGTTTGGAGGATAGTGTGCCTGCTGCCCAGAGAAGCCCTGCTCTGGGACCCTCCAGTCTGAGACCCTTCACACTGGTTCGCCTGCCTGCTCAATTAGATGTTTATAATAGAATGATGACTGTAGGTGTAGTGGTTTCATGAGCTCTACAGTTTGTTCTAGCAAATTGTCGAATCTGAAAGAGGTCTTCATGTTCCTGGAGGACATTTTTTTTTCAAGTGAAAATATGCAGACATTTTATTTTTAATTTTTTTCAGAAATCTATAAAGTTATTAAGAGAGCTGGCTCTTAACCTCTATAATAATTTTTTTTTTTGGATTTTTTCGAGACAGGGTTTCTCCATAGCTTTTTGGTTCCTGTCCTGGAACTAACTCTTGTAGACCAGACTGGCCTCAAACTCACAGAGATCCGCCTGCCTCTGCCTCCAGAGTGCTGGGATTAAAGGTGTGTGCCACCACAGCCTGGCAACATCTATTATAATTTCAGAGAATAAATGCATTGGAGGAATTCTGATTCTAAACTATTTGATTATATTACTGAAATGTATAAGAAAGTTTTTGACGTTTACAGAAAAGTCAAGTCTTACATTAGAACACAACCTGTCCAGTCAAAATATTTTTGATATTTAGAAGAATTATTTTCTTACTTTATTTGACTGACTTTTATGAAGGTGATTCTATTATAACTATTCTTCAAGTAATATAAACTGCTTTTACAATCCCATGGCCTTTATAGTCACATTATTTCCTTCAACATTTTTTTTTTGCTTTTAACTAATTCTGTTTTTTTTTTTTAATTGAGAAAAGGAAAAAAAAAAGTATCCGCCTCCTCCCAGGCTCCCATTTCCCTCCCACTCCTCCCAATCTTCTCCCCCTCCCCCAAACTCCTCCCCCTCCCTCTTCAGTCCATAGAGCAGTCAGGGTTCCCTGCCCTGTGGAAAGTCCAAGGTCCGCCCCCCTCCGACCATGTCCAGGAAGGTGAACAACCAAACTGGCTAGGCTCCCACAAAGCCAGAACATGAAGTAGGGTCAAAACCCCGTGCCATTGTCCTTGGTTTCTCATCAGCCTTCATTGTTTGCCATGTTCAGAGAGTCCGGTTTTATCCCATGCTTTTTCAGTCACAGTCCAGCTGGCCTTGGTGAGCTTCCAATAGATCAGCCCCACTGTCTCAGTGGGTGGGTGCGCCCCTCGTGGTCCTGACTTCCTTGCTCATCTTCTCCCTCCTTCTGCTCCTCATTGGGACCTTGGGAGCTCAGTCCAGTGCTCCAGTGTGGGTCTCTGTCTCTATCTCCATCCATTACCAGATAAAGGTTCTATGGTGGTATGCAAGATATTCGTCAGTATTGCTCAGGGATAGGGTCATTTCAGGTTGCCTATCCTCAGCTGCCCAAGGGACTAACTGGGGATATCACCATGGGCTCCTTGGATCCACTCTAGGGTCAAGTCTCTTGCCAACCCTAAGGTGGCTCCCTTAACTAAGAATTGTGGTTCCGTGCTCCCCTGTCCAACCTTCCTTTTTCCCAATCCTCTTGTTTCCCCAAGTTCCCCCCTCCTTCCCTTCTCACTTTTCTCTCCACAGCTCCCCTTACCCCCATCCCACCCCACCCCCAAGAACCCAATTTTCTCCCCGGGAATTTTGTCTACTTCTCATAGCCAAGAGGATAACTATATGTTTTTCCTTGGGTTCACCTTATTTAGCTTCTTTAGGTTCTCCAATTGTAGTCTCCGTGACCCTTATTTATGGCTAGAAACCAATTATGAGTGAGTACATCCCATGTTCATCTTTTTGGGTCTGGGATACCTCACTTAGGATAGTGTTTCTATTTCCATCCATTTGCATGCAAAATTCGAGAAGTCATTGTTTTTTACCGCAGCGTAGTACTCTAATGTGTATATATTCCATACTTTCTTCATCCATTCTTCCATTGAAGGGCATCTAGGTTGTTTCCAGGTTCTGGCTATTACAAATAATACTGCTACGAACATAGTTGAACAAATGCTTTTGTCATATGATAGGGCATCTCTTGGGTATATTCCCAAGAGTGGTATTGCTGGGTCCAGGGGTAGGTTGATCCCGAATTTCCTGAGAAACCGAAACACTGATTTCCACAATGGTTGCACAAGACTGCATTCCCACCAGCAATGGATGAGGGTACCCCTTCCTCCACAGCCTCTCCAGCAAAGGCTATCCTTGGTGTTTTTGACTTTAGCCATTCTGACAGGTGTAAGATGATATCTCAAAGTTGTTTTGATTTGCATTTCCCTGATTGCTAAGGAGGTTGAGCATGACCTTAAGTGTCTTTTGTTCTTCTGTTGAGATTTCTCTGTTCAGTTCAGTGCCCCATTTTTTAATTGGGTTAATTAGCATTTTAAAGTCTAGTTTCTTGAGTTCTCTATATATTTTGGAGATCAGACCTTTGTCTGTTGCGGGGTTGGTGAAGATCTTCTCCCAGTCAGTAGGTTGCCTTTGTGTCTTAGTGACAGTGTCCTTTGCTTTACAGAAGCTTCTCAGTTTAAGTAGGTCCCATTTATTCAATGTTGCCCTTAATGTCTGTGCTGCTGGGGTTATACATAGGAAGCGATCTCCTGTGCCCATCTGTTGTAGGGTACTTCCCACTTTCTCTTCTATCAGGTTCAGTGTGTTCGGGCTGATATTGAGGTCTTTAATCCATTTGGACTTGAGTTTTCTGCATGGTGATAGATATGGGTCTATTTTCATGCTTCTACAGGTTGACATCCAGTTGTGCCAGCACCATTTGTTGAAGATGCTTTCTTTCTTCCATTGTATACTTTTAGCTCCTTTATTGAAAATGAGGTGTTCATAGGTTTGTGGGTTAAAATTCTGGTCTTCTATACGATTCCATTGGTCGACTTCTCTGTTTTTATGCCAGTACCACACTGTTTTCCTTACTGTAGCTCTGTAATAGAGTTTGAAGTCAGGGATGGTAATGCCTCCAGAAGATCCTTTATTGTATAGGATTGTTTTGGCTATCCTTGGTTTTTTGTTTTTCCATATAAAGTTGATTATTGTCCTCTCCAGATCTGTGAAGAATTTTGATGGGATCTTGATGGGGATTGCATTGAATCTATAAATTGCCTTTGGTAGAATTGCCATTTTTACTATGTTGATCCTCCCAATCCAAGAGCAAGGGAGATCCTTCCATTTTCTGGTATCCTCTTCAATTTCTTTCTTTAATGCCTTAAAGTTCTTGTCAAATAGATCTTTCACTTCCTTGGTTAGAGTTACCCCAAGATATTTTATGCTGTTTGTGGCTGTCGTGAATGGTGAAGCTTCTCTGATTTCCCTCTCTGCTTCCATATACTTTGTGTATAAGAGGGCAACTGATTTTTTGGAGTTGATCTTGTATCCTGCCACATTTCCAAAGCTGTTTATCAGCTATAAAAGTTCTTTGGTGGAGTTTTGGGGGTTGTTTATGTACATTATCATATCATCTGCAAATAATGAAAGTTTAACTTCTTCCTTTCCAATTCAAATCCCCTTGATCCCATTATGTTGTCTTATTGCTATTGCTAGAACTTCAAGCACTGTATTGAAGAGGTATGGCGAGAGTGGACAGCCTTGTCGTGTTCTTGAGTTTAGCAGGATGGCTTTGAGTTTCTCTCCGTTTAATTTGATTTTAGCTGTCGGCTTGCTGTTTATAGCTTTTATTATATTTAGGTATGACCCTTGTATCCCTAATCTCTCCAATACTTTTATCATAAATGGATGTTGAATTTTGTCAAATGCTTTTTCAGCATCTAATGAAATGATCATATGGTTTTTTTCTTTCAGTTTATATGATCATTTATATGATGGATTACATTGATAGATTTTCGTATGTTGAACCAGCCCTGCATCTCTGGGATGAAGCCTACTTGATCATAATGGATAATTTTTCTTATGTGTTCTTGGATTCGGTTTGCCAGTATTTTGTTGAGGATTTTTGCGTTGATGTTCTTGAGTGAGAATGGCCTGTAATTCTCTTTCCTGGTTGAGTCTTTGTGTAGTTTTGGTATCAGTGTAACTGTAGCTTCATAAAAGGAATTTGGTAATGACCCTTCTTTTTCTATATTGTGGAATACATTAAGGAGTATAGGTATTAGCTTTTCTTGGAAGTTCTGGTAGAATTCCGCATTGAAACCATCTGGTCCTGGGCTTTTTTTGGTAGGGAGGTTTTTGATAACAGCTTCTAATTCTTTGCGACTAACAGGTCTGTTTAGATTGTTCACCTGGTCCTGGTTTAACTTTGGTAAATGGTATTTATCTAAAAACGTGTCCATTTCTTTTACATTTTCCAGTTTTGTGTTATACAGGCTTTTGTAGTAAGATCTAATGATTCTCTGAATTTCCTCTGTGTCTGTGGTTATGTCCCCCTTTTCATTTTTTTTTAAATATTTGTTTAATATGTATACAATATTCTGTCTGCATGTATGCCTGAAGGCCAGAAGAGGGCACCAGACCTCATTACAGATGGTTGTGAGCCACCATGTGGTTGCTGGGAATTGAACTCAGGACCTTTGGAAGAGCAGGCAATGCTCCTAACCGCTGAGCCATCTCTCAGCCCCCCCCTTTTCATTTCTGATCTTATTAATTTGCGTATTCTCTCTCCGCCGTTTGATTAATTTGGATAGGGGTTTATCAATCTTGTTGATTTTCTCCAGGAACCAGCTTTTTGTTTCATTGATTCTTTGGATTGTTTTCTGTGTTTCTATTTTGTTTATTTCAGCCCTCAGTTTGATTATTTCCAGTCTTCTACTCCTCCTAGGTGAGTCTGCTTCTTTTTTTTTCAAGAGCTTTCAGGTGGGCTGTTAAGTCTCCAATATGTGCTTTCTCTGTTTTTTTTTATTTATTTATTTTTATTGAGAAAAGGAGAAAAAAAAACAAGTTTCCACCTCCTCCCAGCCTCCCATTTCCCTCCCCCTCCTTCCCCCCTACGCCCCCTCCTCCCACCCTTCTCCCCCTCCCCCCACTCCTTTCCCCCTCCCTCTCCAGTCCAAAGAGCAGTCAGGGTTTTCTGCCCTGTGGTAAGACCTAGGACCTCCCACCTCCGTCCATATCTAGGAAGGTGAACATCCAAACTGGCTGGGCTCCCACAAAGCCATCACATTACGTAGGATCAAACCCCCATGCCATTGTCCTTTGCGTCTCATCAGCCCTCATTGTTCGCCATGTTCAGAGAGTCCAGTTTTATCCCATGCTTTTTCAGTCACAGTCCAGCCGGTCTTGGTGAGCTCTCAATAGATCAGCTCCACTGTCTCAGTGGGTGGGTGCATCCCTCGTGGTCCTGACTTCTTTGCTCATGTTCTCCCTCCTTCTGCTCCTCATTGGGACTTTGGGAGCTCAGTCCAGTGCTCCTGTGTGGGTCTCTGTCTCTATCTCCATCCATCACCAGATGAAGGTTCTATGATGATATGCAAGATATTCGTCAGTATTGCTCAGGGATAGGGTCATTTCAGGTTCCCTATTCTCAACTGCCCAAGGAACTAACTGGGGACCTCAGCTTGGGCACCTGGGAGCCCCTCTAGGGTCAGGTCTCTTGCCAACCCTAAAGTGGTTCCCTTAACTAAGAATTGTGGTTCCGTGCTCCCCTGTCCAACCTTCCTTTATCCCAATCCTCCTGCTTTCCCAAGGCCTGACCTCCTTCCCTTCTAACTTTTCTCTCCCCATCTCCCCTTACCCCCAACCCACCCCACTCCAAGATCCCAATTTTCTCCCCGGCAATTTTGTCTACTTCCCTTGGCCAAGAGGATAACTATATGTTTTTCCTTGGGTTCCCCTTCTTACTTAGCTTCTTTAGATTAACCTATTGTAGACTCCGTGACCGTTATTTATGGATAGAAACCAATTATGAGTGAGTACATCCCATGTTCATCTTTTTGGGTCTGGGATACCTCACTCAGGATAGTGTTTTCTATTTCCATCCATTTGCATGCAAAATTCGAGAAGTCATTGTTTTTTACCGCAGCGTAGTACTCTAGCGTGTATATATTCCATACTTTCTTCATCCATTCTTTCATTGAAGGGCATCTAGGTTGTTTCCAGGTTCTGGCTATTACAAATAATACTGCTATGAACATAGTTGAACAAATGCTTTTGTCATATGATAGGGCATCTCTTGGGTATATTCCCAAGAGTGGTATTGCTGGGTCCAGGGGTAGGTTGATCCCGAATTTCCTAAGAAACCGAAACACTGACTTCCATAGTGGTTGCACAAGATTGCATTCCCACCAGCAATGGATGAGGGTACCCCTTCCTCCACAACCTCTCCAGCAAAGGTTATCGTTGGTGTTTTTGACTTTAGCCATTCTGACAGGTGTAAGATGATATCTCAAAGTTGTTTTGATTTGCATTTCCCTGATTGCTAAGGAGGTTGAGCATGACCTTAAGTGTCTTTTGGCCATTTGAACTTCTGTTGAGAATTCTCTGTTCAGATCAGTGCCCCATTTTTTAATTGGGTTAATTAGCATTTTAAAGTCTAGTTTCTTGAGTTCTCTATATATTTTGGAGATCAGACCTTTGTCTGTTGCGGGGTTGGTGAAGATCTTCTCCCAGTCAGTAGGTTGCCTTTGTGTCTTAGTGACAGTGTCCTTTGCTTTACAGAAGTTTCTCAGTTTTAGTTGGTCCCATTTATTCAATGTTGCTCTTAATGTCTGTGCTTTTGGGGTTATACATAGGAAGCGATCTCCTGTGCCCATCTGTTGTAGGGTATTTCCCACTTTCTCTTCTATCCTTTTCAGTGTGTTCGGGCTGATATTGAGGTCTTTAATCCATTTGGACTTGAGTTTTGTGCACGGTGAAAGATGTGGGTCTATTTTCATTCTTCTACAGGTTGACATCCAGTTGTGCCAGCACCATTTGTTGAAGATGCTTTCTTTCTTCCATTGTATACTTTTAGCTCCTTTATCAAAAATGAGGTGTTCATAGGTTTGTGGGTTAAAATTCTGGTCTTCTATACGATTCCATTGGTCGACTTCTCTGTTTTTATGCCAGTACCACACTGTTTTCATTACTGTAGCTCTGTAATAGAGTTTGAAGTCAGGGATGGTAATGCCTCCAGAAGATCCTTTATTGTATAGGATTGTTTTGGCTATCCTGGGTTTTTTTTTTTTTTAGAATTTAACTAATTGTTTTTATTTTAATAGACACATAATTATTTACACATATTTATGAAGAATAATGCGATGTTCAAAGTCAATGTATGTATTGCATATCAACTGATTACAGCAACAATCATGCCATCACCTTACATTTTCATCATTCACTTATGAGCTCACTCAAAATCTTCTATTTTATTGTTTAACTATTCTGTTGTTAACTGTCTTTAGTGTGTCACTGACAACAAGAAATTATGCCTATCCAAATCTACTGTTATTTCCACAGACAAACATCTCCCCATTTCCATCCCCCTTTCTTTTTTTTTTTTAATTTATTTATTTATTAAGGATTTCTGCCTCGTCCCCACAACCGCTTCCCATTTCCCTCCCCCTCCCCCAATCACGTCCCCCCCCTCATCTGCTCGAAGAGCAATCAGGGTTCCCTGACCTGTGGGAAGCCCAAGGACTGCCCACCTCTATCCAGGTCTCGTAAGGTGAGCATTCAAACTGCCTAGGCTCCCACAAAGCCAGTACGTGCAGTAGGATCAAAAACCCACTGCAATTGTTCTTGAATTCTCAGTATTCCTCATTGTCCGCTATGTTCAGCTAGTCCGGATTTATCCCATGCTTTTTCAGACCTAGGCCAGCTGGCCTTGGTGAGATCCCAATAGAACATCGCCATTGTCTTAGTGTGTGGGTGCACCCCTCGTGGTCCTGAGTTCCTTGCTCGTGCTCCGTCTCCTTCTGCTCCTGATTTGGACCTTGAGATATCTGTCCGCTGCTCCCGTGTGGGTCTCTGTCTCTGTCTCCTTTCATCGCCTGATGAAGGTTAATCTTCCTGAGGATGCCTATGTGTTTGTCTTTGGATTCACCTTATTTAGCTTCTCTAGGAACATGAATTATAGGCTCAATGTCCTATATTTATGGCTAGAAACCAAATATGAGTGAGTACATCCCATGTTCCTCTTTTTGGGTCTGGCTTACCTCACTCAGGATAGTGTTTTCTATTTCCATCCATTTGTATGCAAAATTCAAGAAGTCCTTGTTTTTTACTGCTGAGTAATACTCTAATATGTATATATTCCATACTTTCTTCATCCATTCTTCCGTTGAAGGGCATCTAGGTTGTTTCCAGGTTCTGGCTATTACAAACAATGCTGCCATGAACATAGTTGAGCATATACTTTTGTTGTATGATAGGGCCTCTCTTGGGTATATTCCCAAGAGTGGTATTGCTGGATCCAGGGGTAGGTTGATCCCGAATTTCCTGAGAAACCGAAACACTGCTTTCCAGAGTGGTTGCACAAGTTTGCATTCCCACCAGCAATGGGTGAGTGTACCCCTTTCTCCACAACCTCTCCAGCAAAGGCTATCATTGGTGTTTTTTATTTTAGCCATTTTGACAGGTGTAAGGTGGTATCTTAAAGTTGTCTTGATTTGCATTTCCCTGATCGCTAAGGAAGTTGAGCATGACCTTAAGTGTCTTTTGGCCATTTGAAGTTCTTCTGTTGATAATTCTCTGTTCAGATCAGTGCCCCATTTTATAATTGGGTTGATTAGCCTTTTACGGTCTAGTTTCTTGAGTTCTTTATATATTTTAGAGATCAAACCTTTGTCAGTTGCAGGGTTGGTGAAGATCTTCTCCCAGTCAGTGGGTTGTCTTTTTGTCTTAGTGACAGTGTCCTTTGCTTTACAGAAGCTTCTCAGCCTCAGGAAGTCCCATTTATTCAATGATGCCCTTAGTGTCTGTGCTGCTGGGGTTATACATAGGAAGTGGTCTCCTGTGCCCATGTGCTGTAGAGTACTTCCCACTTTCTCTTCTATCAGGTTCAGTGTGTTCGGACTGATATTGATGTCTTTAATCCATTTGGATTTGAGTTTTGTGCATGGTGATAGATATGGATCAATTTTCATTCTTCTACAGATTGACATCCAGTTTTGCCAGCACCATTTGTTGAAGATGCTCTCTTTTTTCCATTGTATACTTTTAGCTCCTTTATCGAAGATCAGGTGTTCATAGGTTTGTGGGTTAATGTCAGGGTCTTCTATCGATTCCATTGGTCGACTTCTCTGTTTTTATGCCAATACCAAGCTGTTTTCAATACTGTAGCTCTGTAATAGAGTTTGAAGTCAGGGATGGTAATGCCTCCAGACAAACCTTTATTGTATAAGATTGTTTTGGCTATCCTGGGTTTTTTGTTTTTCCATATAAAGTTGATTATTGTCTTCTCCAGATCTGTGAAGAATTTTGATGGGATTTTGATGGGTATTGCATTGAATCTATAGATTGCTTTTGGTAGAATTGCCATTTTTACTATGTTGGTCCTCCCAATCCAAGAGCAAGGGAGGTCTTTCCATTTTCTGGTGTCTTCTTCAATTTCTTTCTTCAAAGACTTATAGTTCTTGTCAAGTAGATCTTTCACTTCCTTGGTCAGGGTTACCCCAAGGTATTTTATGCTATTTGTGGCTATCGTGAAAGGTGATGCTTCTCTGATTTCCCTCTCTGCTTCCTTATCCTTGGTGTATAGGAAGGCAACTGATTTTTTGGAGTTGATCTTGTATCCTGCCACGTTACTAAAGCTGTTTATCAGCTGTAGGAGTTCTTTGGTAGAATTTTTGGGGTCGCTTATGTACACTATCATATCATCTGCAAATAACGAAAGCTTAACTTCTTCCTTTCCAATACGAATCCCCTTGATCTCCTTATGTTGTCTTATTGCTATTGCTAGAATTTCAAGCACTATATTGAAGAGGTATGGCGAGAGTGGACATCCTTGTCGTGTTCCTGATTTTAGTGGGATGGCTTTGAGTTTTTCTCCGTTTAATTTAATGTTAGCTGTTGGCTTGCGGTAAATAGCTTTTATTATATTTAGGTAGGACCCTTGTATCCCTATTCTCTCCAAGACCTTTATCATAAAGGGGTGTTGAATTTTGTCGAATGCTTTTTCCGCATCTAGTGAAATGATCATATGGTTTTTTTCTTTCAGTTTATTTATATGGTGGATTACATTGATAGATTTGCGTATGTTGAACCAGCCCTGCATCTCTGGGATGAAGCCTACTTGATCATAATGGATAATTTTTCTTATGTGTTCTTGGATTCGGTTTGCCAGTATTTTATTGAAGATTTTTGCGTCGATGTTCATGAGTGAGATCGGTCTGTAATTCTCTTTCTTGGTTGGGTCTTTTTGTGGTTTTGGTATCAGGGTAACTGTAGCTTCATAAAAGGAATTTGGCAATGACTCTTCTGATTCTATATTGTGAAATACCTTAAGGAGTATAGGTATTAATTCTTCTTGGAAGTTCTGGTAGAATTCTGCATTGAAACCATCTGGTCCTGGGCTTTTTTTCGAAGGGAGATTTTTGATAACCATTTCTAATTCTTTGCGAGAAACCGGTCTATTTAGATCATTCACCTGGTCTTGGTTTAGCTTTGGTATATGATACTTATTTAAAAAAATGTCCATTTCTTTTGTATTTTCCAGTTTTGTGGCATACAGGCTTTTGTAGTAAGATCTAATGATTCTCTGAATTTCCTCTGTGTCTGTGGTTATGTCCCCCTTTTCATTTCTGATCTTATTTATTTGCGTGTTCTCTCTCTGTCGTTTAATTAGTTTGGATAGGGGTTTGTCGATCTTGTTGATTTTCTCCAAGAACCAGCTTTTTGTTTCATTGATTCTTTGGACTGTTTTCTGTGTTTCTATTTTGTTGATTTCAGCCCTCAGTTTTATTATTTCCAGTCTTCTACTTCTCCTGGGCGCGTCTACTTCTTTTTTTTCTAGAGCTTTCAGGTGTGTTTTTAAGTCCCCAATGTATGCATTCTCCGTTTTCTTTAAGTGGGCACTTAGTGCTATGAACTTTCCTCTTAGCACTGCTTTCATTGTGTCCCATAGGTTTGAGTATGTTGTCCCTTTATTTTCATTAAATTCAAGGAAGACTTTAATTTCTTTCTTGATTTCTTCCTTGACCCAGGTGTGGTTCAGTAGTTGACTGTTCAGTTTCCATGAGTTTGTCGGTTTTTTGGGGGCAGCGTGGTTGTTGCCTTCTAACTTTAATCCGTGATGATCTGATAAGACACAGGTGGACACTGATATTTTTTTGTATCTGTGGAGGTTTCCTTTGTTTCCGAGTATGTGGTCAATTTTTGAGAAGGTTCCATGAGCTGCAGAGAAGAAGGTATATTCTTTCCTATTTGGGTGGAATGTTCTATAGATGTCTGTTAAGTCCATTTGCTTCATTACCTCCAATAATTCTCTTAATTCTCTATTAGGTTTCTGTCTGATTGACCTGTCCCTTGGAGAGAGAGGTGTGTTGAAGTCTCCTACTACTAGTGTGTGTGGTTTGATGTCTGCCTTGAGTTCTAGTAATATTTCTTTTACATAAGTAGGTGCTTTTATATTGGGGGCGTATATATTCAGGATTGAGACGTCCTCCTGATGAATTGTTCCTGTTATGAGTATAAAGTGACCGTCTCGGTCTCTTCTGATTGATTTTAGTTTGAAGTCAGTTTTGTTAGAAATTAGTATGGCCACACCTGCCTTTTTCTTAGGACCATTTGCTTGAAACACCTTTTCCCAACCCTTTACTCTGAGTAGGTGCCTGTCTTTGTGGTTGAGATGTGTTTCTTGCAAACAGCAGAATGTTGGATCCTGTTTTCGTATCCAATCTTTTAGCCTGTGCCTTTTTATAGGTGAATTGAGCCCATTAATATTAAGTGATATTAATGACCAGTGGTTGTTTACTCCGGTTATTCTTATTGCTTTTGGTAGTAGAGATTGTGTGTCTCCTTTCTTTGAGATGTGCTCGTGAAGGGTCATTAGATGCCTGGGTTATTGTAGGCAGTGTTGGCAGTGTTGGATTCCTTGGGTTGCGATTTTCCTTCTATTACTTTCTGTAGGGCTGGATTTGTGGCTACGTATTGTTTAAATTTGTTCTTATCCTGGAATGTCTTGTTTTCTCTATCCTGTGTTTTTTATTTTTCCATATTAAGTTGATTATTTTCCTCTCCAGATCTGTGAAGAATTTTGATGGGATCTTGATGGGGATTGCATTGAATCTATAAATTGCCTTTGGTAGAATTGCCATTTTTACTATGTTGATCCTCCCAATCCAAGAGCATGGTAGATCCATCCATTTTTTGGTATCCTCTTCAATTTCTTTCTTCAATGCCTTAAAGTTCTTGTCAAATAGATCTTTCAGTTCCTTGGTTAGATTTACCCCAAGATATTTAATGCTGTTTGTGGCTATCGTGAATGGTGAAGCTTCTCTGATTTCCCTCTCTGCTTCCCTATCCTTTGTGTATAAGAGGGCGACTGATTTTTTGGAGTTGATCTTGTATCCTGCCACATTACTAAAGGTGTTTATCAGTTGTAAAAGTTCTTTGGTGGAGTTTTGGGGGTCGCTTATGTACACTATCATATCATCTGCGAATAACGAAAGTTTAACTTCTTCCTTTCCAATTCGAATCCCCTTGATCCCATTATGTTGTCTTATTGCTATTGCTCTCTGTTTTTTTTTTAAGTGGGCACTTAGTGCTATGAACTTTCCTCTTAGGACTGCTTTCATAATGTCCCATAAGTTCGAGTATGTTGTTTCTTTATTTTCATTGATCAAGGAAGACTTCAATTTCTTTCTTTATTTCTTCCTTAATCCAGGTATGGTTCAGTAGTTGACTTTTCTGTTTCCATGAGTTTGTAGGCTTTCTGGGGGTAGCATTGTTGTTGAATTCTAACTTTAATCCATGGTGATCTGATAAGACACAGGTGGTTACTAATATTTTCTTGTTACTGTGTTAGTTAGCTTTGTTACCGAGTATGTGGTCAGTTTTCGAGAAGGTTCCATGAGCTGCAGAGAAGAAGGTATATTCTTTCCTCTTCGGGTGAAATAATCTATAGATGTCTGTTAAGTCCATTTGCTTCATTACCTCCATTAATTCTCTAATTTCTCTGTTAGGTTTCTGTCTGATTGACCTGTCCATTGGTGAGAGAGGAGTGTTGAAGTCTCCTGCTATTAGTGTGTGCGGTTTGATGGCTGCCTTGAGTTTTAGTAATGTTTCTTTTACGTACGTGGGTGCTTTTATATTAGGGGCATAGATATTCAGGATTGAGACTTCATCCTGATGGATTGTTCCTGTTATGAGTATAAAATGTCCCTCTCCATCCCTTCTGATTGATTTAAGTTTGAAGTCAACTTTTTTAGAAATTAGTATGGCCACACCTGCTTGTTTCTTAGGTCCATTTGCTTGATAAGCTTTTTCCCAGCCCTTTACTCTGAGTAGGTGCCTGTCTTTGTGGTTGAGGTGTGTTTCTTGTAAACAGCAGAATGTTGGATCCTGTTTTTGTATCCAATCTCTTAGCCTGTGCCTTTTTATAGGTGAGTTGAGCCCATTGACATTAAGTGATACTAATGACCAGTGGTTGTTAACTGCGGTCACTTTTTTAGTAGTAGGGTTTGTGTGTTTCCCTTCTTTGAGTTGCGCTGGTGAAGGGTCTCTAAATGTCTGAGTTATTGTGGTCATTGTTGGACTCCTTGATTAATGATTTTCCTTCCATTATTTTCTGTAAAGCTGGATTTGTGGCTACGTATTGTTTAAATTTGTTTTTATCCTGGAAAATTTTGTTTTCTCCATTTATAGTGCACGAAAGCTTGGCTGGATATAGTAGTCTGGGCTTGCATCCGTGGTCTCTTAGTTTTTGGAGTACATCTATCCAGGACCTTCTGGCTTTCATGGTTTCCATAGAGAAGTCAGGTGTAAGTCTGATAGGTTTCCCTTTATAAGTAACTTGGTCTTTTTCCTTTGCGGCTCTTGACATTCTTTCTTTATTCTGTATGCTTTGTGTTTTGATTATTATATGGCGAGGGGATGGTTTTTTTTTTTGATCCAGCCTATTTGGTGTTCTGTATGCTTCTTGAACCTTCATAGGTACATCTTTCTTCAGGTTGGGAAAGTTTTCTTCTATAATTTTATTAAGTATATTTTCTGGACCGTTGAGCTGCACTTCTTCTCCTTCTTCTATTCCAATTATTCTTAGGTTTGGTCTTTTTATTGTGTCCCATATTTCCTGAATGTTTTGTGATGAGAGTTTGTTGGACTTGCTGTTTTCTTTGATCAGTGCGTTTATTTTCTCTATGTTATCTTCAGAATCTGAGATTCTTTCTTCTATCTCTTGTATTCTGCTGGTTATGCTTGTTTCTGTAGTCTCTATTCGTTTACCCAGATTTTCCATGTCCAGCCGGCCCTCTGTTTGTGTTTTCTTCTTTGCCTCCATTTCAGTTTTCAAGTCTTGAACTGTTTCCATTATCTGCTTGATTGTTTTCCCTTGGTTTCCTAGGGTATTCACTGATTTACTCAAATCCTCAAACTTTCTGTTATACTTCTCATCCATTTCTATAAGGGCATTTTTTATATGC
This sequence comes from Microtus oregoni, assembly GCF_018167655.1. Taxonomy (NCBI): domain Eukaryota; kingdom Metazoa; phylum Chordata; class Mammalia; order Rodentia; family Cricetidae; genus Microtus; species Microtus oregoni. The sequence continues at coordinate 55,431,185 of NW_024543063.1, read as the reverse complement.
TGTTCAAGGGCCTCTATCACTTTCATAAAAGTCAGTTTTTTCTACTTCTTCTTGATTAAGGTGTTCATGTCCTTCTGTTGTGAGGTCGCTGGGTTCTGGTGGTTTCATGTTGTTTTTCAGATTGTTGGGTGAATTCTTGCATTGGTGCCTGCTCATCTTTTCCTCTGAATGCTCCCCTATGGATCTTCTTTTACAGGATCAGGTCTTCTTGCCCACTGATGTACCTTTCCAGTGATGTCACTCCCCAGTGATGGTTCTCCTGGTGTCCAGATTGGATCTCTGTGCTGCTTGGGTAGCTCGCAAACCAAGGGCCAACCTTGCTTGCTGCAGGCAGGCTATGGAGACAAAGGAACTACCGCCCCCTGGAGGCCATTTTGTGGGTGCTAGAGAACTGCTGGTGGGAACTGCAAGCCCACCCAGATTTAAGATTGCAGACACCCTGGAGAAGTGTCTGGGACCATGATTTTAAAGCCAATACCCTTAATCTGTGTGCTTTATGAAGTGCACAATCACCAAATATACTTATTCATTTGCATGGTCTTCTACAGATCCATACCTCAACTTTCTGTGTTTGTTTTACTATATTGTGCTTTTCACATAAAAAATATGTATGCATCAAATGCATCTTGTTCGTTTTCATCCTCCTTTCCCTCCCTCCAGCTTTCTTCCACCAACATATCTCCCATCTCTTTCCTAACTTCATGTCTTTTTAAAAATATCTCACACTAAAGACCTAGTTCCAGGACAGGCTCTAAAGCTACAGAGACACCCTGTCTCGAAAAACCAAAAACCAAAACCAAACCAAACCAAACCAAACCAAACAAAAAATCTCACACTAAGTCCAATCAGTGCTCCTCATATGCACATGCGTATAGGGTTATCCATCCTCTGGGGCCATAGGCAACCTTCATAGTTGTCCTCTATTGTGTTTTTTCATCCTTACCTATTTAATGGAGGACAGGAAACATTTTTTTTTGTTGTCCTCCTCGTATTTCCTATTAATGCGGTTTTGAAGGAGATAGAGATGCTAGGCAGTGGAAAGGAAGGAGTGATAATTGACTGGTTACTTGTTACCTGGCACATCCCTTCCCTTTATCATCTTCCTTACTTCTAGGAACCCCTACCTAACATGTTCCCTCCATCTCACAGATGAATCAGCTGGAATCCAAAGGCTTGAAATCGTTTGCTTAGAGACACACAACTGGCATAGATGGTGCAGGCTGGAGTTAACCACAAACAGCTCTTATTCCAGAGTTCCTTTATCTTTGATTTCCTGTAGAACAACCACCATGCCTCCTCTGCTCCCCTATAAGAAAAACCGTAGCTCCCACAGGGCTGCAGGTCCTTGGTGCTTTCACCCAGTCACTCTAGGAACAGGATGACTGAAGAGGCATGCGCTTACTCCTTTGCTTCTTCATCTACGTCCTCTGCCTGGATAGTCTCAGTAAGAGTTAATTTTATTTTTTCCCCAGATGCAAAGCTAATCAGCTATTGTGCAGGGAAACTTTAACAGTACCTATTCTGTCTTCTTCCTCTCCAGAGCTATATTAAAACAAGGTGAGGGGGAGTCCATGAATAGTGACTTATCCTTTCATCCCTGACCAAGAAACCTGCCCCTCTACTAAGAGCATCATGGATTAACTTCAGGTTTTGATGCTGTTTGATCTTGGGGTTAGGAGTGGGACTGGCAGTAGGGGTGAGGTAGGATGTCAATATGTTTTCCTGTCATAAAACCCACAGGATACTGTCCTATCTCTTGTCAGAAAGATCAGGAAACCTCAGCCAAGCTAACTATATTAAATGTAATTATAGAGTCAGGAGCTGGGCCACTCAGGCACAAAACTTTTTCAATAATATATAAATAAATATGCATTTATATATATTTTATATAAGCTAAGCCAACCCTTCCTTCTTAAAAAGAGTACTGTCACCTAAGCTCAAATTGCTCTATTATAATCAATGGAACAGAGCAGCTTTATATCCAAGGCTTATAGGTTTCAATTACTTCAGGGGACAATCTGGTGAGTGAAGATAGAAAAAATTGCCTCTAAGTAGCATTTGCTTAGAATTTCAGGTCTCTTGGAGGCTGGCACACACAAAGGATTCCTACCAATATATTTTCCCTCTTCAATGTAGGGCACCCATGAAGGGAGTGCGTGTGTTCAGTTCACTGACTAAATAGTAAAAAGTATAGGAATTATATATTTAGGCATCTTCAGTTGTAACCAGAGAGCATTTTATACAAATATATTAGAGCACTAAGCCTGCTGAATTGCTACTCATTTTCTAGATCCTAAACTTTTAGATCATTTTAGTTTTTGTAGCAGGCATGGTAATGTCAAAAATACAATTATAATGACAATGAGAAAAAATTAACTTAGCTGTTCTATTATTGATATAATTGATATTATAAAGCACTAATAATAAACCATGTGCCTTTTACAAGCCCACTTGTCTTCACTTGATTTGCTCTTCTCTTCCAAGGTCAGTATTATATTATCCTCGCAACTAAAGGAGTCATAAAGATGATGGTAATTCTAGTGAGAAGACATGGAGATGGACAGAAAGGAAGCTTCCAGAAGGAAACTGATAGCTCTGCAGTCTGCAGTTAGGACAGAGAGGAAGCTTTCTGAAGGATACAGTTAAGAAAACACCTAGACCTCATTAAATATACACATAAGAATGTAGGTGAGATGTATAGATATAGAATCAATATGTGTGGCTTAAAGTGTCTGATCATTAGAGACAGAAGCTCCTGGTTTTAAATTTGCCTTTGAGAACTAGTAATAAAACCAATGTGTCAAAGTGGGGAAGACCTGAATTACAATATAACTGACCCAAGAATCAGAATGGCTGCCACTCCAGCTGGTACCATTGATTACTGGAACAAGAAGTTTTGGGAGTTGTTTGTAGGCATGACGACGCGAGAGAATACATGGCCTAAAGACCCAGTTAAGATCTCTCATGCCTGGGGTAAATGGGAAGAAGCTGGGACAGAGACAGGTACTAAGGAATTACTAAAGAAGCTGGAAAAGAAAGGCGGGAGGGGGCTGGTTAAATCCAGCCCTTTGCACAGCTGTATAAAGGTTGAGAGAGCAAGTTCCAGGACAGGCTCCAAAACCACAGAGAAACCCTGTCTCGAAAAACCAAAAAAAAAAAAAATAAAAAAATAAAAAAAAAAATAAAAAAATAAAGGTTGAGAGAGAGGCAGGAGAATGAAGTCATCTGAAAGAGGAAGGACCATTCTGGCTCTTGAGACCAGCACAAGCGTGGGAACCTTATTTTGTTATTAAATCCCAGGATTATAAGGCCAGGATCCCTGAGAACTAGGTCTTATAGCATTCATCCAGGAGTGAAATCCAGGAGAGAAGACAGCATTTGCGTCTGGTTTGTTTGGGTCTAGCTCTACTGGAGTTGTTAGCACATCTAAAACAAGAGCTAAATGGTGAATCGCCCCATCCCCCCGCCCACCGTCAAAGTTACAGGTAGCACCTTAGAGCTGCAATTATTAATGGAATCAACAGTTTGGCAAATCCCTAGATAGTTTCTTGTGCATCTTTAACAAAAGTATAGATGCCGCTGGGAAGGCCTGCTACAGATCAATAAATTGATGCACCGTCTTAATCCCCCAGTCCTAATTGGTCTCCGCAAGCCCTGTAAATAGTTGTTCATGGATCAAATTTACATTACCAACCTGGGTAATCCATGGAGATACAGAGCTCTGTGTTTTGGGGAACATCTTAGAATTAAACAGATAGGAAATCATCTCCTTCTATGCTTATGTAAGAGGAATATTTATGGTCACTTAAAAATGTTTAACTGCGGAAAAATAAAGCAGACATTAAGATAAAGGAGACAAATAGGGGAGGCAGTCAGGCGTTAGAGGCTTGACATGGAGGGAACTGAGAAGCATGGGAGGGAACAGTGCAGCCAGTCACAGTGAGAGAATTCTATTGCTTATTAAGCCTTTGCGTGTGAACTTTCTACACAAGCAAGTTTGTATTCTCAGGATTTCTGTTTTTTAAAAATATTTCATTGACAAGTAAAGTTGTAAATACTTGTGGTATACAACATGATATGTGTACGTGCAGGAAGGCTAAATCAAACTAATTAGTATATACACACACACACACACTATATATATATATATATATATATATATATATATATATATATATAACTTCCCTTACCAGTTAATTGTTGTGAAGACCTTAAAATCATATCTTTCAGCAAGTTTTGTATTCAATATACTATTTTCTATAGCTACTTATCTTGAATTTACTCCTCTTATCTGAAATTTTATACTCTTTTATTTATTCTTTTTTCCTCCGGAAAATATGTTGCATAATTTTAGCTTCTTTGTCAACAGTCAGGTGTTCATAGGTGTGTGGGATATTATCAGGGTCTTCTATTCAGTTCCATAGGTCCACCTGTCTGTTTTAGTGGCAATACCAAGCTCTTTTCATTACCACAGCTCTATAGTAGAGCTTAATGTCAGGGATGGTGATGCTTCCAGAAGTTTCTTATTGTACAGGATTGTTTTGACTATCCTGGGTTTTTTTGTTTTTCCAAATGAAGTTGCGTATTGTTTTGTCAAGGTCTGTGAAGAATTGTGCTGTGATTTTTATGGGGATTGCTTGAATCTGTAGATTGCTTTTGGTAAGATTGCCATTTTTACTATGTTAAGTTTAATTTTACCTACCCAAGAGCATGAGGGATTTTCCCATTTTCTGAAATTTTCTTCAATTTTTTTTCACTTGTTTGGTTAGAGTTACACCAAGAAGAGGGTACTGATTTTTTTCTTTTTTGAGTTAATATTGTATCCTGCCGCATTACTAAAGGTGTTTATCAGCTACAGGAATTTCCTGGTAGAACTAGAGAAAACTATCCTAAATGAGGTAACAGACACAGAAAGACAAACAAGGTATGTCCTCACTCATAATTGGATATTAGACATAAAGCAAGTGATAACTAGCCTATAGTCCACAACCCCAGAGAAGCCAAGAAACAAAGAGGACCCTAAGAGAGACATACATGGATGCTTCTGGGAAGGGGAAATAGACGGGATCTCCTGAGTAAATTGGGAGTGTGGGGGTAAGAGGGGAGGGTGGAAGAAAAATGGGGAGGAGAGAAGGGGAGGGGGAGAAGACCACGAGGGATCAGAAAGGTGAGTTGGGGGAAGGACAGAGGCGGAGAGCAAGGAAAGAGATATCTTGATAAAGGGAGCCATTTTGGGGCTAGCGAGAAACCTGGCACTAGGAAAATCCCCAAGAATCCACAAGGATGACTCCAACTAAGAATCTAAGTAATAGTGGAGAGGATGCTTTAACTGCCTTTCCCCTGCAATCAGATTGATGTATAACTACCTTAATTATCGTCATAGAACCTACATCTAATGAGTAACGGAAGCAGATGCAGAGATCCACAGATAAGCACTGGGCTGTGCTCTTGGAGCCTGTGCTCCAGTTGTGGAGAGGGAGGAGTGATAATATGAGCAAAGGGGTCAAGACCATGATGGGGACAATCACAGAAACACTGATCCGAGCTAGTGGGAGGTCACTGACTCTGGACTGACAGCTGGAGAACCTGCATATGATAGAACTAGACCATTTGAACGTGGGCGATAGTTGTGTGGCTGGGGCAGTTTGTGGGGCCACTAGCAGTGGAACCAGTATTTATCCCCAGTGCATGAACTGGCTTTTTGGAACCCATTCCCTATGAAGGGATACTTTGTTCAGCCTAGATACATGGGGGAGGGCCTTGGTTCTACCTCAAACGATGTGACAGACTTTGTTGACTCCCCATGGAAGGCCTCAACTTCTCTGAAGAGTGGATGGGGGTGTGTGGTTGGGGAAGGTGGGGGGGGGAGCAGGAGGAAGGGAGAGGGAGAGGGAACTGGGACTGGTATATAAAATAAGATTGTTTTACAAATAAAAAAGAATGTCAAAAGAAAAGAAGAATATGTTGCCAAATTAAGGCATCATCTTCAGCGTAGAGTGATCATGATAATTTTCGCCTCTTTTTGTTAGTAGAGATGTACAAAAAGGAGTCACACCCTAGTGCACACGCCTGCATTTAGATAGAGTTTAGGCTGGTGAGACTAAAGATATCAATACTTACTGAGCAGTCACTGAAAACCAACCCTTAGGTGACAGAACAGATCTGGAAACATCATTTAGTTATTTAGTTTCCAAGCTGATACTTGGATAAGTGGAGTAAGTATTTTTCAATGCTAGGTAACTAGAGTCTGTACCCTTAACCACAGGCCACTTTCTTCCTTTCTTATCATATTGAAGACAGAGAGTTAGCGCAGGCCTGTATGTCCATTAGTTTCTAGACCATCGTAGCTTAATATTGACAAAAATCCAGTTTTCTTTGATGGCAACTATGATATCTTTAAGAGGTGTCAATTCTCCAATTTTTCAAAAACATTTACTAATGATTTTATATTAGCATCTTTGCAACAATATTTCTATTGTTTTATGATCACAGCACTACAGGATAAGAAAATTGCACCTGTGTACTGACTGACTACATATATGAGGGATCATATTGGATAAATAAGTTAATTTTGGCTTTTGCTTTAGGCGCTGTTTTATCTAGTCAAAGTATTTAGTAATATACATACCTCTTCTTTTATCCCTTTTACACCACACTGGATAAAGGAAGAATTAAAAAAAATGATCCAAAGTTAACCATCTCTATTCCTCTTCTGGGAATTTGATCCTCAACATAAAGAAGGTAACCAGGGTGGGATCATTCAAATTATCTGTAATTTTTCATTCATTCATTCATTCATTCATTCATTATTTATTTATTTATTTCATTATTTGTTTCTTTCTTTGTTTCTTTCTTTCTTTCTTTCTTTCTTTATTTATTTATTTATATGCATGCACATACACAGGCAGATATGTCCCCACATGCCTGCACATCATATCACCCCGTGGAGGTCACAGGATAATTTGCAGGAGTCAGGTCTTTCTTTTTACAATGTGGGACTCAGGGATAGAATTCAGGTCATCTGTCTTTGTGGCGAATTCCTTTACCCACTGAGCAGTCTTGCAGTTCCTCAAAGTAACTCTAGTTAATATGTGAATTCCAGTAGGATTTGCAGAACTATTCCTTTGCTCTTTCTTTCCCCCCTCCTCTATCTCCCTCTCATCATTCCTTTGAGTCAGCTTATAGCCTATGTAACTTAGGCTTTGAATTTATATGTAGCTCAGGTTCCTGATCCTCCTGCCTGAGTCTCCCCAAAGCCAGGATCATTATGAGTGCTCCCACTGTGTTTCCATCTCATCAGTGGTGCTCCCATCATGTCTGTCTCATGGCTTGATTATTGAACTGCTTTAAAGAGACTACCCATTGTTTGGAATCCTCGAGGTCCTTCTGTGGCTATTTTATATTGCAGTAGTCAGTGTTACTTGATTACAAGTGAATGAATATAGTTCTTCTTCAGTACGTGGTTGGAAATAGGACCTAAGAGCTTGAAATTAAAATTGAAACTCAAGATGTTCATGGAAGAATAGACCAGCTGTACCAGATCTCAATGCCAACATTGTTTATCACTCAGTGTCCAGAATGGTAAAAGAGTCCTGATGTTCTCTACTTCTAAGATAACAAGTGCACCTGCCACAGCACCATGGATGCTGCCCAAAGCTGTGACAGGCAGAAATGGCAACCAGGAGCCCATGCTCATTTATGTTGCTTGTCACTTCAGCTAACAGGTATAAGGGGGTTGACTCAGAAAAGTCTTGATGAACCTCTCTGCACAGACTGCCAGAGCATTCCAGGAAGGGAAGTGCTGTGGGACAATAGTCTCGTACCTGTCACTTGCATTGTTTTAATATAATGCTGATTGGCTACTCAGGCAGGAAATAGTGGTGGGGTGACCAGGCAGGAAGTAGAGGCAGAACAATGAGAACAGAAGACTTCTGGGCAGAGGACTTAGTCTCCACTTGTCTCCCAGACACAGAGGAAGCAAGCTGAGAATACCTCACTGATAAAAGGTACCAAACCACGTGGCTGATCCAGACAAGAATTATGGTTAATGTAGGATGTAAGAGTTAATAAGAAGCCTGAGCTAACAGGCCAACCATTTTATGATTAATGTAGACCTCTGTGCATTTCTTTGGGATTGGATAGGACAGAAACCTGTCAACAGGGAACACCTGGCTATTGGATTTATCTTTTCAATAGTGAGTGGAAGAAGACCTGCTCTTTGGTCAGAAGTGGGGCCAAGGTTGTGAGAGACACATGACCTAATTCTTCAAGGTTGGTTTGTATGAGCAGCCCTAAAACTCATGTAAATAAATATTAGAGTCTTGCAATCTTTACATACCCTGCAAGAATATACAAGGATGCAAGGGCCCCAGTATGTTGCCTTTCCTAAACCTTTCTATATAACTTTGAAGATATTGAGATGGACATGTTGGTATTTGCTCTCTGAAACTAATGTATACTTTAATCCATAAATTTACTGGACTATGGTGTTTAGAGGCAGGACCTTTAAGATTAGTCATCAAGCAGGACCCCATGACTAGATAATGGTCATATGAACACAGAGACCAGAAGGTATACATGTGCTCCCTCTGTTTTACCTTGAGACTCTGCCAGCAAGAAGATCACATCAGAATCAACTATTCACCTGTGAGTACGAACCATAAGACAAAATAAATATCTCTTCTCTTTTTTGTATGTATGCATGTGTTCATGTGTGGGAAGGTACAGACATACCTGGAGATGTGATTTGAATGCACATGTGGGTATGTATTTGGGGTCAAAGATAAGCATCTTTTTAAATTGCTTTCCATTTTTATGTATATATGTCTATGTGTATATGTGTATTGAGATAGGTTTTCTCGTAGAACCTGGGACTTTCTGTTTAATCTAGACTGGCTGTCTAGCCATTCCCAGGGATTCTCCCATCTCTGCCACTCCAGTGCTGGGATTACAGATGCTTGATGTTTATCCCAGGTTTTAAAAACATGGGTGCTGGAGATCCCAATTCAAGTCCTCATGCCTGTGCAGAGAATACTTTATTGGTTGAGACAGTTGACCAACCCTAAGCTTCTTTTTGTAACCCACTCAGATATAGTGATATCATCCACAGAATAATATAGTAGTTCAGAAATGTATAAATCATACCCACTCCCCATTCTTTCTGTACTTAATTTACTTTTGTTGGTCAGAGGTACATTTAGCTAGAGAGAAAAGGGATAGGATTAATTAGTAGGAACACAAAATATGAACAAATTTGTATTAGAAATAGAAATAGTCTAAAATAAAGAAACTATGGCTTTGACAAATTAAGTGATTTGCCAAAGATTTTACTGTTGAACTTCAACCTTTATGCAGAATCTCTTAGTGATCTCATTTTTTTATTTCACAAATCCTTTCTAATGCCTGTGTTCTGGGCACTCTGCTCATTACTGAGGACTCAAAGGGGATTGGCAGTTTGAATCTCAACTGGTTGAGCTTAAGAGGACCAGGCAACAGGGGTGTTATATGCCCTAAAGGGTGGCCGAGGTAAAATCTCTTAGTGTGTGTGTGTGTGTGTGTGTGTGTGTGTGTGTGTGTGTGTGTTGGGTTATCTTAAAGGAATGGTCTTTTTTTCTCATCTGGTTATTTTTGACCATCCATCTTTCAGATGAGAGAAGCCAGGTGCCTAGATCTTCCTAGGTTTCCCCAAGATTGCAAAGCTCGCCTCTAACAGATCTGAACTTGAAATTTCTGATCTTCAGTATGGCCCTCCCTACACTTCAACCACTTCCCTTCAAACTCTCCTCCTTTGGTGCCTATCACCATTTCATCCACACTTGTTGATTCATGTATTTGTCAAGTTGGCTACACTGTATCAAAAATACAGCTGTTTCTGGCACACCCTGACTACTCAGATCTTTCGGTATAGTTTATAGTAGTTTTCATTTAACATGTGCCTCATGAGGCATGTTACTAAGTCTGGTTTTCAGACAGAAGAAACTAGACTTCTATGACACCAGGTCATAGCTGCTAAATCCACCCTTGGAAGCCTTGGACAACATGGTGCTCAAGCCAACATTCTTAACAATTACAACAAAGATTTCATTTGGGACCTAGGAGATCATACTACTCCATGTAGCCTTTAATTTGCTTTTCCATTTGTAACCCACAAACAACTTGCACGGGCCTACAGGTCTTTTGTTTTTAAAGATCTATAGCTTGATTGTCAGCTCTGAAGTTCCTTTCTTGCTTTTTCCAGCTAACAGCCCCAGTAGCACACAGCGGGAGGTGATTAGGAAGGAGGACTGGAAGGGAAGGGTCTCTAATTAAGCAAAAGAGTAAAACAGAATGTGTCCATGGGCAGCACCACCTGCACTGTCCTTCCAGCCAATGCAAATGTGACCTTCCAGAGGCCAGAGCACGAGGCTGCTAGGGGGTTTATCTGTCACAGCTGAAATCACTCAGGGACGTGGGGAGGTCTGCAGGGGGACCCTTGTTCTCTGGGCAGAAACTGCAGGCCTGGTCTTCAAAGGCCCGCTGCTGTTTAGTGTGTTCAGAAGCAATTTGGAAAACACTGTCATGTCAACTTTATTTTCTAGCTCTCTAGGGCGACTCGGTGGTTGCCCATAAATAATCCTGCAGGAGGCTGAATGTAACTGTAAGGCATTTTGTACATCAGGTTTAACTTTAGGATGTGTAGGAATGAGACCTTTAAGGAAACTTTATTACATAAAGCACATTGATTTCTTTTCTAGCTCTAAAGATGCATATTCATTGTTGAAAAACTTGGAAGTTGCAAACAAGCATGAAGCAAATGAAAGTTATTTGTAACTAACTCAGGTTTTATCTTATAGTCACTACACAATTTATTCCCATGTTTTCAAGTATAATCAAATTTGTCTCTTTGATAGAATGCACTTTTTAGGAGGTTGAGCACTCAAAGCATTAGCTGTTTTATGAGGCATCAGTATCCTAAAACTCACTGTTTTTTTTCCTTCTTCTAACATGAGTTCATAAAGTCAAATTTTGGGACTGCAAGTGCTATGCGACCTTGAGCTTCTGAGTTCATGGGTCAGGACTTTAGAATTGTACTCTTTACTGGATTTACTGATCAAGTCATTTCAGGGACACGCTATGTAGTGCAACCCCCTTAACTGTAAAATTTACTCCATATAAGATTGTTGTTTGCTGGATGCAGCATCTACCACTGACCCTCCAAATGCCCAGGGAAGGACTCCATGAAATAGAGGGTGAGGTAAGAATGAGCGGATGTAGCAAAGGAAATCCAGCTGGAGTCTTTAGTCATGCCCTTGCCCCACGGGACATTTTATAATTGACATTTTTAATGTTCACGGTGGGAGGTTGAATGAGCCCCAGTATCCAGTGGATAAAAGCCAGCTGTGCTCCTAGACACCCTCCAACACAGAGGGCATCTTGCCACAACGAAGAAGTATCCAAATGCCAATTTCCAAAATGCTAGTGGTGCCTGGACTGAGACACCCCAGTTTGGCATAAAGGTGGGCACGTGTCATTGGCCTCTTGAGGGGAATAGGAAAGTAGAGGAGACTCATGATGTGCTAAGTGAATGCCCGTGGGTCAAACATGAAGTGTTCTTATGGGCAGATAAGTGAGGTTATAAAATGACAAAGAACAATGCCATCTCTTTTATTAAGAAAAGAATCCTGCCTTCTTTTCTTGGCACAGATGGTCTTAGGCTCATAAATCTGCCATTCTCTCAGTAATCACATGAAGAAAATGGATGATTTAAAGCAGTTATAAGGTTTATCTTGCAGAAGGAAAGTGTGGGTGTCTGAAGAAGAATAGTAAACATAAATTCTGTTTTTACATCTGAGCAGTGAAGCCATTTAGCGTATATCACGACTTCCACCTGAACTGTGGCTAAGAGGGAGGTGGAAGATACGGCCAATGACTTTAAATGATGGACGAGGGTTTCTGTGGAAAAGCACAAAGGCCTCAGCAGAGCTGGGCCTTTCTGATATGCCATAATAGGATTTTGACTGTTTCTCTCACAGTCAAATAAAGTTCAGTAGTAGAGACAGATTGTTACCTTGTATTAGTGCTTTCGAGGCTGCCCGTCAGAGTGCTTTGTTTAACGAGACAGATTTATATTTCACAAGGAAATGATTTCCAAGCACTCTCATTAATAGTTTTCATTGAGAGAAAAACCAGATTAAATACTTTCACCCATAGATTGGGAGATTAGCTGGAATGAGCTCTAGGCATGAAATATCTCACTGATATTTAAAGAGGGAGCAGTACTTTAATGCTGTGAAAAATTGCTGGTTTAGTTACATAAATTTCTACTTACATTTTCCTTTGGTATTTTTCTGTGGCCCCGACATCGCCTGATTGAGAAAAATCCCAAGCAATTAAACTTCCAAAGCATTTAAAAGTTGATGCAATGAACTTTATCAGCATTCACACACAAAGGGACACCCCTGGTTCCACCCTTGGCACCCACATCAAGTCATTTCTACAGGCAAAAACTCATAAATTGGAAAAAAATTACAGTTTGATCCAAAGAACCCATTTCTTCCTCTATTTCTCGCAATTAACTCTTCTACCACAAGTCCTTATGCCACGAGATCAGGTCATGAAAACAGCTACATGCCTGTGTCGGGCACTGTCCAAGGTGCTGAAGGATAGACTTAGCTTCTCTCATGAGGAATTTGTGTGTGGAGAATTATATAGGACCTGTTAGGAAAATAACCAGACCAGGTTAGGATGAATTTTTATTCAGTATTTTAGCTCATAAGCTCTGTTATATTGGCCAAATTTTTTTAAAATTTTTTACTAAATTCTTTTCCAGTTTTAAGCTAAAGTCAAATTCCTCAAAGAAAAGGGTTTCCTCTGATAAACATTCAACTCATAATCACTCATGGAAGGTCAATTGATTAAAGCGACACACACATGCACATGTATATTCATGTGTGCATGTGTGTATGTAAACACTGTAGTGAATTTGTACAGTACATGTTAATAGAATAAAGTTCTTGACAAAAGCAACTACATTGAACTAAGCTCATAATTGCAGAAAAATAGAGGATAAGTCCCATCATCAAAGGATTTTCAACAGGAAAAGGAAAAATGAGCTCAACAGTTAAGTTAAAGGATGTCTGTCATCACAACATGTGATATAACAGTAGAAAACGTCATGATAAATTTACCAGTGAAAACACATTCCCATGTAAAAGTAACAAGGCTGGCCTATAAAGACATGTCGGGCGTCTGGGTAGAATACCTTACATCCGCCTCCCACACCCATTTCTATGCCCTTCTGCCTGCACCGTATGTGAGAGGCTGATGTGCAGAGTGTGTATCTGTGGGAGGGAAGAGAGCAGGGAGTGCGCTGTACTATTTAACCACTGGATGTTTACCGCAAGCTTGCTCTCTTTTTCATCTCAAGTTTTTAGTAGTCACAGGGTGGCACTCTATGCATAGCCCTGCCAAGTTTAAACAACCCCTCCCTTCTTATTATTCTATCAGACTGGGGGTGGAAATAGAGTGTCAAGGTAAATCTTTCTCACAGAGTCTGTGCCTTCCTTTTCTGAATGTTTTAAAATAGTATCTTTATTATCCTAAATGATTCTAATATAAAATTTCACATGTTTTTAGCCGTGAACCTACTCGGTACAGATCCCATATCACCTTATGGAAGTAGTGTGCTATTTATGAGTAGCTATTTATTGTATATGTGCTGCATCCCAGATAAGTATTATGCAAATTTTCTTTTTAAATCCTAGTGGAAAGAAATAACTTCTTTACTAGAACTTATGAAATTGGAAAAATTTTTATTTATTTATATATTTATTAAATTTATTTGTATGAATCTTCTACCTCATGTCCAAAGGGATTAGAAGAGGACATTAGATCTCTTGGAACTGGAATCACATATGGATGTGAGTCATTATGTGGGTGCTGGGAACTGAACCCAGGTCCTCTGCAAGAGCAGCCAGTGCTCCTAACTGATGAACCATATTTCCATCCCCAATGTAGAACTCTTTACTCACATTTTATAGTTAAGTGCATAAAATATATTTGGTGCTGAAAATGCAAAATGTAACAGGATGCTTTGCAACTTTCATTTCAAATGCCATTTATAACTGCATATAAATCTACTAGGTCATACAGATTTTAGGTTTGGTTAACTTTTGGTGTATGATTGATGTTTTAATTTATTTGCAAGTTTTAAACATTTTTAAAGTAAAGTTTATTAAAATAAAAATAAAATATTTAAAATTAAAATATTTCCATGTATATATATTTGTGTGTGTATATAGTGTATGCCACATAGGTGAAGGTACCTACAGAGGCTAGAAGAAGGTGTTGGATCCCCTGGAGCTGGAATTAAAGGCACGTGCCACCTTTCCTGGCTTTGAGCCCTACTCTAATTAATTACTCTATGAGTTGCCATCCTTCCACAGAAGCTTTCTTTCAGTCTGTGGGTGTTGCTCTCTGAGGGAGAGTATCAGGAAGATCTTTCTGAGAGGTAGAATGTCCAGGAAATAAACTGGAATGTCTTAGGGACACAGGGCTTAAGGACACTGATTAAGAATGGGAATTCTTGGGTAAGTTTGGCTACACCACTGATAGCTCTGTGTTTCAGCTTTCCAGGAAACAAATAACATTTACAATAGGGCTATAGGGTAGTGATGCAGTAAAAACTAAATTGCTAGATACGTGTGAATTGCCTATATTAGGACATTCCTAAATCTAGAAAATGACCAATTAATGTTAGCTGCTATTACTATTTTATTATTATTATTTCATTATCACTTGCTGCTTTTCCTCCCAATTGCTAGAATTTTAAAAAAAATCTATGCTAAATAATTTTTTAAAGCTCACCCTGAGACCTTTAAAAATACTACACTTATTAAACTGTAGGTGGAAAAGGTATAAATTATGGGCTTAAGATATTAAAACTTTCTTTTAATGCATCATAGAGATGCTGGTGACTAGTTTTTCCACTTAATAAAATTATCCCTTAATCATGTATTGGCTTTGTGGTCTCAGAAAAATTACCTAAGCTTTCAGAATGTAAGCTAGTTAATCAGTAAAAGAAGAAAGTAACCAGTGAGCATTGTATTTTGCTCCTGAAGTGAGATAACTATTTTTGTTTGTTTATAAGACACTTAGCCAGCTATGGCTCCTGAAGTTTTCAAGGAATTTATGGAAAGAGACAGGGTGGCCACAAGCAGACTTTTGGACTCTAGGAGTCAGAACTTTTGGAATAGCAGGTGCAGAAGTAAAAGAATTAAGGGTCTTTCCCTCTCTTTGTCGATCTGTCTTAATTTAATTATGTATCTCAGGTTGAACTAGAATCCCCCATCCTCCTGTCCAAGATTCCCCTGTGCGAGGATTACAAGTGTGAGGCGCTGTGCTGGGTCAGGCTTTCAAGCTGCCTCTGTCAGGTGGCTTGGTGGAGACTGTTTCTGAGTCTCAGTGCAGGAGCTGCAGGTGTGAGCACTTGCATTGCCTACCATGCATGGCATCTTGGGTTCAGTTTGTAGCACTGAAGAAAAGGAAGGAAGGAAGGAAATAAAGGAAAGAGGAATAATTATGCCACAGCAGGGAAGTCCAACCTAGTTGTAAATCTTGGCATTTAATTAAAATTTCCTTATTTTAATGCCCTGAGAATTCCATTGTTGGGGAAAGATAGACCCAAATATTAGGATTAGGGGTGGAGTTGACTTCTGACTTGTTATAAAGCCTCCATTCCTTCCTGTCATTCTATGGCCTTCTACAACCATCGGGTTAACTTTATGGATTCTACCAGCCTTGATTCATTTTAAAAACAGTTCCATCTCTTTGTTCTTACTAAACAGCAGGTATTCTTGTCGTAAGATTCTTCTTGCTACTTCAACAGCGATTTGTTCCCAGATATTCTGATGTTATTTTATTTGGCCACTGGAAGTGCAATTGGAATGACTATAATAGCTGTAATTTAAAATAAAAATTAAGCTGCCATATATACACATGCTGGGGAGATAACTAGATGATAACCAGGACAGCATATATGCAGAAAAAAGAAATACATTTAATGAATTAATAAGAACAAATGAATCTCGTATGTGGCACTGTCATCTTGATGAAAAGAAAATTCATTAATTATCAATTGATAATTGATATTTGAGAAAGTGTTGTAGAGCTACTTTTTTTTTTTTGACAGAATATCTCTGTGTATCAGCCCTGGCTGTACTGGAACTCACTCTCTCTGTAGACCAGGCTGGCCTCGAACTCTGAGCTCTGAGAAGTAAGGGTTTGCTCACTTAGGTTTCAGGGCCCAGAGACTACTGGCTTTGAGTACCAAGATTGGATGTTTATTACACTGGAAGTGAACCATCAGCATCCATGACACCTGACAGCTTCTGTAATTTTCTGTTCTGGCAGCAGAGGGTGGTGGTAGCAAACATCAAGAGGTGGCAACAGATAATGTCCTCTAACCCTGAAGTTCTCATATAGGTCTTGGGTTCTGGGTTCTCAAACTCTGTGGTGTCAAGTGCTATAGATCAAGGGCCTAGACTCTAGGCTCTAGAGTGTCAAACTTCTCAGCTCTTGACAGAAACAAGTATTCCAGCTTTCAAACTAGGGAGTGGATAATTTCCATATGGCCGTGGCATGGGCTGGTGTTACAGCTCTTAGGAGACCAGGATACCCAAAGGACTTTGTTTTCTGGAACTTTTTTTTTTTTTATAACTAGGACCCACAGTTTCTCCTATTCAGCTCTTCACATCCTTCATCACCTCTTCTCTCCATTGGTCCAGTTCCCCTCCCTGTCTCTCTCTGAGACTCTTCAGGAGCCCTCTTGTTGCTTTTGCCACTGTTGCCATTGCTCTCTCACCTCTGCTACTGTTACCTGGTCAGTCTAATCAACTAATAAGATCAAAAATAGATACGGGGGAAAAAAACACTCGGGAGAAGGTTTTATTGGACTTAGTGTTAGGACACAGGAGGCTTCACAGGAGGCTTCACAGGAGGCATCTTCTGATGCCCTTCCATGAGCTATATGGTCTACTTAGAGCCACAAAGGACTTGCGATAGGGTATTTGCACCAATCACAGCTCAGTCCCTCACATAATAAAGGGCCCCTCCTGCAACAATCGTGGCAGTCCTTAAGGCAAACGAAGGACTGTTGTACCCCAATGGTAGATTTGCTAGGCCACCAGGGGCAAACGCTCTTCTTCTGGTCTGGCCTGATGAAGTGATTGCAAGGTGGTCATCATTAGATAGATTTGTGTGATTTTTTTTTTCCTACTGAAAATGTAATGACGGGTCTGAGAGATTTATGAGTCAATATATTTGTTTGGATTTTTACTTTTCAAAAACTTGCAGGTAGAGAATACAGATGACTTTTCTTCCCCAAGGTATTCCCTGCGCTAAGTTTCAGTCTGAATGCACTTGTTATTCTTGCCATTTTGATTAGCTTTGCCACTTGCTTATTTCACGTTACCCACGCATTCATTTTGCGGATGTTCTCACTGATCCTTTGAAGCCGGATGGGACACAAATCTTAACCAAGTAAGCACAGAATAGGATAAGAGATCACTACCCAGGTTTGTGTATATCATAAAAATGAATCCTATAAGCATGCACATAGATTTCATTTTGTGTTTGCATCTGAAGATCATATTAATTTTTACAACACATGTTATTCTGTGGAAATTCATCTAGGAGAGATAAATAATAAAATTATCTAAATATGCAGAGCTCAGATTGTCCTCTGGCTTGTGCCAAATTAAAAAAAAATGTAATAAAGTGCACTTAACTGAGTTAGATGTTTAGAGTCTAGAAGCGGCAGATTTCCCCTGAGTTGCAGGGGATATCAGAATCAAGGGTTATTAACATTACAAAGAGCACCACTGTCCCACAGTGTCCCCTTTATCATTTTGAGCAGCTGCCTCAAGGCAACACATTTAACCTTGGGAAATGTGATAGAAATTGTGGGTAGTCAAAATTACAGTAGATTCCCTCAACTGGGATCTACCGCAAAGTGTTATTTAGCTGCAACCTAACGGAGAGATGAAGCCCTTATCGCTCGATGTTTATCATTTCCATTCTAAATCCCTCAATACCCTTACACAGCTTATAAACAGCAATATTCCATTTGCTGGCAGGACATTGGTTGCCCTACTGAGAATGTCATTACAAAGAAAGGCCCCCGGAAGAGGTGTGTTAAATATTTAAATACACACACACACACACATCATATCCCACGAGGTATCTTATATCTTAGTGCAAGATGCACAAGTTGAATTTTGTTTGTTAAACTTAGGTTGGATTTCTATTTTGACTTAAAAATGGCTGTTTATATGATAACTTGCTAGGATTAGACATCAAGTAGAGAATGGACATGCTTAAAAATGACTGATGATATAACCATTGGCTTATGACTCTGAAAAAGAAAACTTGACAAAATACCTTGAGAGACATAAGACCTTTTGATCTAGTAATTTTGATTGAGGCATGATTAATAAAAACTCAGGGACAGATGTTGGGGTTCAACCTGAAGACCAGAAAAGCAAAGCAGCAAGCCACTGGCTCTTGCCTGGATTTCAATCCAAAAATGGCGATCCTACCTCCAGGAAACCTCAGAATCAAACTGAGACTGATAGCTGTCTCCTCCTATTTTATAGTCCTCTCTAGTTCTGGGATTAAGGCTGTGCACCACTACTACCTGGCTTCTATGGCAAACTAGTGTGGCCTCTGGGATTAAAGGTGTGTGTCATTGTGGCTGCTGGGATTAAAGGTGTGTGTGTCATTGTGGCTGCTGGGATTAAAGGTGTGTGTCATTGTGGCTGCTGGGATTAAAGGTGCTGTGTGTCATTGCTTTTCTGGTCTGTGAGGATGGCCAGTGTGGCTATTTTACTTTCCTGATCATCAAGCAAGCTTTATTTATTAAAATAGAAATGAAATGCCACTACATTTGATTCTGGGAATCAGTTTTACTGAGATACTATTACAGGTGTGGATGAGGGTCAAGAAGGCACCTGGTGTGACTTCTAGGTTCTTGTGTCATAAAATAAGGAATTGGACTAGAGGGGTAGAAATAGATAAGGTTTATTAGTAAAGAGATCAGGTCCTAGCAGGGATGTGGACTAGAAATCTGGGAAATGTTAGCAGCTTAATGGTGCAGGGTGTCAATGCAAAAACCACAGCTCTCATCTTAAAAGAGACAAGAAACAGATTATTCTAGAACCATTTTGAGTGACCATGGTCTGAGAACACAGATTTAGATTATCCCAAATTCCATGCTCCAATGTGGAAGTAGCTTTATGAAGTTTTTTTTTTGGTTTGTTTTTAAATAGTTTTCGGGAGGCAGAGGCAGGCGGATCTCTGTGAGTTCAAGACCAGCCTGGTCTACAGAGCTAGTTCCAGGACAGGCTTCAAAGCCACAGAGAAACCCTGTCTCGAAAAACCAAAAAAATTAAAAAAAATAAAATTAAATAGTTTTACAGAACAAAGAATATTATAAATCAAGGCCATTTTTTTTTGTTTCTTTTCAAGGTAGGATTTCTCTGTAGCTTTGGAGCCTGTCCTGGAACTAGCTCTTGTAGACCAGGCTGGCCTCAGACTCACAGAGATCCGCCTGCCTCTGCCTCCTGAGTGCTGGGATTAAAAGTGCACGCCACCACTGCTTGGCAAATCAAGGCAAATTTAAAGTACATTGGTGGGTACATCCACAAGGCAGGTACAGTGAGATGGAGAGATATATTCTGTTTTTTTCTTTTTGAGACAGGGCTTCTCTGTGTGGAGAAAGCTATTTTATAGACACAAGATAACATTTTTAGCTTTTGGATTGACAGAAACTAGTGTTCTCCTAAGTTTATAGATTCCAGAAGGTTTTATATCTGTTGTCATAATGTTAGTTTTGATGCAGAGTGGGACACGGAATGGCTCTTTCAGAAGGCAACACTAGCCCAGCATAAGATGATTAGTCTTCAAAACTGCAAAATTTCAATCTTTCCACATTGAAACTCTAATTGGTCATCGGTCTCCACAGACACACATTCTTTCCAGGAGTATTTGCTGACAGCCAGACACAGCTGGCTTTTTAGGAATTTTTATTCACAAGAGTCACAAAATTTTCAACCTTTATGAGTTATATACCTACATTCTTACACACACACACACACACACACACACACACACACACACACACACTATTGATTTTTCTACTGCATGCTCTCTTCCTCTTAAGCTTTTGGCTGGAGATTTTCAGTCTTCCCCTCTACTGGATTTCTTGACACTTCTCTCTTTCTACACCCCTACCCCTCAGCATCCCCCGCTGCTGCCCCACACCATACTCTCTTCCTCACCCCCAGCTCTAATCTCAGAAATCTTTTAGTGGAACTTGAGGATGAGGTTCCATTTTCTTACTTCTTCCATGCTGATGAAGGGTGTTGTTTCTGATTAAGAGAGAGGTCTAAATAGGAATAACAAGATTGCATCTGATGACTCTAGGAAAAACAAGAGACAAGAAAGTCAGAACTACGAATGTCTTGGAGTGATACTCTTTCATAGCTTTCTCTCAGGAGTGAGATCCCTTGGACTACAAACAAATGAACAACAGAAGCCTTACTGAGAGTTATATATTGAGAGCGTTTGGGGATAAGAAGAACAACTTTAGGAAGAAATGCAGTGGTGGAGTCGACGGAGAAGAAAGCAGAATACTCAGCATTAATGAAATGTCTGCATCACATGCCTCCCCTCAAGGTTCTGCTGTCTATGAAGAGGAGGAGGAGGAAGAGTTTTAATAGCCAGAGGTGGTGGATGGCTCCAAGGAAGCAGCATCTTTTAGACACAAATAGGGCTGATGCACGCATAAACTTTCAGCGATTGTGACCACATGCAAAGACCTGCACAAATGCAAGCCAGACAAAAGTCCCAGTACAGAGAAGGGGAAGTAGGCACTAAGTTCCACTTCTAACCAAGAAACTATTTGCAACTGATAACTGCTGGGAGAAGGAAAATCAGTCCCTTCCCCCCTCCCATGGAGTAACACTGTGTATAACAACTGTACTCCTGGGCAGAACTGGTTCAGGAGTCGTTGGTAACAGAAATCATACTCTATTGTTTTTTAAAAAAATATATTTTTGTTTTTAGAGAGAGATAACATGAAGTTGAGTAGTGGTGCTGAGATCTGACAGGAATTTGAGGAGAGGAAAGAATGTGATCAAAATATATTGTATAAAATTCTGAAAAAAACCCCAAAATGTAAAAAAGAATAAAAAATAAAAATTGGAAATCTAAAAAAAAAAAAAAGAATATGGATGACCCTACCGATGGATAGAAGACAAATCAGCATAGCTTTTAATTGATCTTCATCTTTGTTAGATATTTGTCTTATTTGTTAGATATTTGTCTATTTCACAGTAGAAATGGGGTCATTAGCTGTTATAATTGCTTTAGTTTCCCTTAAAATTTTAGTTTTATCTCCGACCACATTGCTTTATATGACAGAATCTGTTGATTTCTTGAAAACAGCTGGCCACAACAAAGTAAGCTCCTTGACATTTTTCAGGCCAAAATTGAAATATATCCTAAAAGGAGTTATTTTTTTATATATATATTCATGTAAAATGGTACTCTCTTCCTATCTTCAACACCACAGCTCCTGGATATCAAGGGCTGATGTTAAATGAAATATTGACCAAGAAGAGCTTGTTCCTTTGGGGATGAGAGAGCAGGTAGGTGATTATTCTACAGGCTTCAATTATATTCTTAAGAAATCTGGCAGGCTTTCCTTCCTCTTGTGTTTGTTTTTTTAAATATAACTTTTCATCCCTGTGAAGAGAGTCTCTATCATCATCCTTCATTTATGAGTCCCTGCATGGGTTATAATTCCAAGCAGTGGGTTCTTGATCCAAAAGGACTTGTACGGCCAGTAGATGATATGGATTTTGATTAAATTATTCAATCCACATGCCTTCCAGCTTCTTCTTCATCCTCTTGGTTTTCCTCAGGGTTAGAGAAAGCAGTGAGGACTAAGTACAGACCTTTTCATATGAGCTTATACTGAAGTTAGGGTCTTAGAGTTTCCAGGAAGTCGGGACAAGTCCTCAGTGAAGCCTTTTCCCTTTTGCATCATTATAGGTCCATGATTAGGAAAGGGCATGGACCTTGGTTTAGGAGTAGATAGCAGCCAAACACCAAAATCTCCATTGTTTGTGTTTCTTGCAGGACTTCATTCTCTCTTCTCTGGTAACATGTGGTAAGTAGGAGACTATGAAGTGGTGTGGGTGAGAGAAGACCCTTCATCAGAACTCATTGTCTATTGTTTATCATTTGAAAAATAAAATAGAATTTGAACACAAACAGGGTCATCTAGGGTATCAGGGATGTCCCTGTTTGTTCTTACTTTCCATAATCCCATAGCTTGGTAAGGGCCACCAAGACTTGAACAAAAGGCATGTCATAGAATTTCCCTTGAGTTTTCCCAAGTAGGTCCAGCTGTAAGATGGTAGCATAGTTTAAGTGCTCATACTTTGGCTTGGCTTCTTATCACTCAGAATTCATTAAGGCCAGATAGTATAAAGAACTACAATTAACTTGTTTTTAACTTTTTCAGATTCTTAAGGATGAAATTTATTTTAAATTTTGAGGATGTATTATAATGGGCAGCCCAGGGAAACCAAAGGTGAGATTTCCATGATGATTCTTGGAGAAGAGACAAGATAGGAATGATCTCTGTGGTTGTGGACGTGCCCTTTTACCCACCTGTAGAATTCTCAACATGGCCTCAGGAGGGTTAGAAATATTAGTTTGAATCACCAGTTGTTTGGGGACTACTCCTTCTCTGGTCCGAGTTTGAACCGATTGCCCAATTGTGTCTCCTGGGACTAAGTCCTACAATGTTGGAATGAACTCCCAGCTACAACATTTCTTCTAGCTCAGTGGAATAAGTCTCTCTCCTAAGTATCTAATTAAATAAATAGCCTCAGCTGTTAGGTTGCTAGGATCAGGGAAGTGGCTTGTCTGAATGGCTCTTGTTTTGTTTGAGATTGTTACCCAGGTTAAAAGGTGTAAATAGGCGGTTCCCAACCCTTCCACATTCTGCTTGAACCTCAAGCTCAAGGAAATGTCTTAATACCTGAGGCACAAATTCTATATCCTCAGGGATGTGACTGCTAATATTAAAGGGACAGGAAGGACTGAGAGCATGAAGCAAGGCAGAAATAAACACGGCAAAGCAAGGTACCATGGTGACAGAGAAGTGAAGAACAAAGTCAACTTTCTGACTAGATGCTCACCTGTGGAGGTTTCCAGCTTCTTGTGTCCAAGAACAGGAAATGGGCTGGTTATACATGGCAAACAGGCAGTTTGCTAAGAGAGAGAGCACTTCCCAGTAAGGAAGAAGGCTGAGGAGGTGGGAAATGTCAAATGCTTGCTAGGGCTGGGTCATGAGACTTCCAACACTTTATGTGCCATCGATAGTGCCTGTTTTCTCTCGCACCTGTCACAGACTTTTCTCCTCAATGTCCTGTCCCTTCTGTGTCATCCTTGGTGGTAGTGATGGCGGTAATGGCAGTGGTTGGTCCTTTCCCCAGGCATTGGTTTTTGCACATGCTAATCTGTGAGCATGTGTGAGCCCAATTTTATGCCATATACTGTTGTCTCTTCTAATTCTTAGCAGAAACATGAATTCAAGTTTGTCTACAGGACTGGGTGGTGGTGCATGCCTTTAATTACAGCACTCGGGAGGTAGAGGCAGGTGTATCTCTGTGAATTCGAGGCCAGCCTGGTCTACAAGAGCTAGTTCCAGGACAGACTCCAAAGCACGACAGAGAAACCCTGTCTCAAAAAAAAAAAATTGCCAACAGGAACTAGGAGCAGAGAATTTCTGCTTCCTAAGAGCTCACAGACAGGAAACAGTCAAGTCCTCAGCTCATGGTATTACTGAGTACTAATATCTTGCACAAAATTCTGTCTTTTGAATTACTGTTACTGTTATATTTACAAAGGTCCAGATTTAAGAAAAGTTGCAATTAAAACTTAACACAAAATTATGTAGCATCAAGTGATATTAACACAGGGTTTATGTTGATGGCATTGGAAAAATAACTATAAACATAAATGTTGGCTAATACATTTATTTAAGCTACAAGTAACAAAAGAAGATATACATCAAAATGCCAATAGTATTGTATCTAAGTTGTATAATTGTATTAGAATATTGATTCTTATTCTACTTTAACCTTTACTTTCCAATTATCTCCAATGAGTATATATCACTGTAAAAATAATGAATGCATTTGAAATCTGACATTTAAGACATCTGTCGAGGACATTGAAACTTTTTTGAGTTAAAAATCCTTTATTTTCTTTTATAGAACACTCTATTGTCACAAAAATAGAGAAATCATTGACTTTCCTTCTCAGTTTTAGTTGATTTATCATGAATCATAGAGGTTACTGGTACTATAGTAATGTACTGATCTGTTTGGAAGGTGAGAGAATGGGAATTTTGCTTCAGATCATAAAGAATTCCCAATTTACAAAAATTTCAGATTGTGGACATGTAGGGACAACTGGTATCATACCACACTTCCATTGTAAAATCATGGCTATTTGTATTTGTGAAGTCTCCGCCTCCTCAAATAGATCCATTGAAGTGTGACTGCTTATTGAAGAAAATTAAAAGAAATGCACCATGTGACATTTAATTCATAATAAAGTTTTTATTTCCTCATTGTAACATATGACCTGAGAAATTAAGATGATGGACCAACCAAGTTAATCAGAAAATTCAGAGTAAACTTTATTTTTGTTCAGTTGAAAGGTAACAGTGACAGCTAAGGGAAATCAGGCAGTTGAAAATCCTTCACTTCGAGTAGCACATCTTTGATCCTCAGGTTTAAGACAAAAAATGGACTCCATGTGTCAACTGCCCTTACATTCCAGAGCCCATGTCCTCACTTTCCAGGTCTAATCTTGTATTTCCCTCCTTTTTAGCATGGTAAGATTTGTCCATTGCAGGCTGTTCACACCTCTCTCCAGGCTTTCTATTGTGCCCAGAGGCTTCTGTAGATACAGTATCTCCTTTTTCTTTTCAATCCTGTTTCTCCGACTATGGGCAATAGATCTCATTATTTTGCCTGCAAAATTAAAGCTTAAAAACTTGCTCTCTCTTTTGTATAAGTTGATGCTGTCCAGTAGAGCTTTCCTGTGGGGGAGAAAATGTTCTGGGTCTGTGCTGCCCAGTGCTGTTATCACCTCTGGCACGTGACTACGGAGTACTCAAAGATGCCTGGGTGCAGCTGAGGAAATGGTTGGGTTTTATAATTAGTAGGTGTCACCTGTGACTGGTGGCTCTTTATTCCACAGCACAAGTTTGGTTATCCCTGTGGATTAGAACAGTTTTACATTCCTTGTTTCCTTAGCTATAACCTCCCTGTCATTTCTCCTTTTTGACTGTGTGTTGTGAAAGTACATTCTGCTCCTTCAGTCAATAGCCTTTAAGATACCAGCCCACTGGGGTGTGGTCAGATGAGGGAGGGGGACTTGATCGGGGGAGGGGGAGGGAAATGGGAAGCGGTTGCGGGGAGGAGGCAGAAATCCTTAATAAATAAATAAATGAGTTCGAGACCAGCCTGGTCTACAAGAGCTAGTTCCAGGACAGGCTCCAAAACCACAGAGAAACCCTGTCTCGAAAAAACCAAAAAAAAAAAAAAAATAAATAAATAAAAATAAAAAAATAAAAAAAAAAATAAAAAGGAACGGAACCCTGCACTTGCTCTCTTGCTTCGAGCTTCCGTTTGGTGGCTAGAGTCTCTGGTTCCTGTTTGTGATGAGAGAGGACTGTTGTTTGGGTTGGTGATCTGTAAGTTTTTCCCCTCAAATAAATAACCCTTTTTATTATCCCTAATTCTTAACTGGTGTGGGATTGTTTTGAGGCTTCAACTGTGTGTCTGTCTTTAAAGGTCTTTGGCATGTGGTCAGCAGTAGGGTAGAAAAACCTTGAGAACACACAGGAGAAACCACAACTGCTAACAAAATCAACCAGGGGAAAAGTGCAAGACCTTCTTCCCCTTTTAATCAACTCCTCCTTCTGGGAGGGAGATGCTGTCTAAACACACCACAGTTAAATTTGCCAGGAGCGACGTAGATGACCTCTAGGGTAATGGCCTCACTCTCCAAATTTCTTTTGTTTTTTCAGATAAGGTCTCCTGTCAATTAAGAAGTTTTAATCCAGAAGGTTAGTATGAAGCTCATTTGGATGCTACGTATGAAAGAGCCTGATGATGTGTTTATATAAAGATGTTTCTTTCCCCCTGCATGTTATGTGACGTCACAGAGGGTGGTGTGGTCCTTTCCTGGATCCATTAACTTAGTGCAGTCATGAAAAGGCTGTGATTCCAAGGCTTTGCATGGTTATGGTTCTGCCAAACACTACACCTCCTGCTTCCTTCAACCACTCTGATAGGCACAAGTGGTTTTTTGGATCTCATTAGGTACAACATTGCTGTCTACCTTGGACTGCAGTGTCTGTTCCAGCTTGGCAGTGTCCATGCTGGGCACAGCTGTCAGCATCTCTTTGCCTCCATTTCAGAGAATCAGATGCTGTTGGCAATAGATCAGAAGGCAAGCCAGACATAATTAGGGGTTCTCTTTAGCAAAGAAGAAATAGAAAGATCATCCTCCAGACCTTCCATCTACCCCAGCTGTTTGGGGGCAGTTTCTCCATTTCACTGATGAAAAAAGTCAGATTTTTTTTCTTTTATTTTTTCTATTCACATGTCCAAGCTCACAGTGGGGAAATGGAATTGTCCCATTTTTATTACTTTACTTGCTGTTTTAGCACAATACTGTGCTTGAAGTTGGAGTACAAAGAGACAGCTGTTCCACAGAAGGCATATGCCCTGCCTGCTGGGAACACACTCTCCACATCCATTCGGAGCCACATGGACTGTGAATCAACTTATTATCTTTTATCAAAGATAAATGGGAGCGGAAGGATTGTCCTCTTTAGTTTTTCAGCTGACTAATGTTTGGCTCATTAATATGATTTGGAATCGAAACGAGGGAATTGGGAGAAGCTGAAATCTGTCTAAAGGCAAAGAGTGGGATGTTACAGGGTTGCAAACATGGACAAGGAGTGATACTGTAAAACAAGAAGAGGGAACAAATAAAAAACTTTCCAAGGAAGTAAACAAATACTAAGATAGGGTCTATAAAACTTATTAATCACAAATCTAACCATTGGGATGGTTGTTGGATACTCAGTGTGATAAATATTTAATATAAGACTCAAACATTCTAGCATGTCCCTGGCCCAAGTTCATAGGGTAAACAAGGGCACAAATGCATGGTGCTGGCAAGACAATTCATGTTCGTCTTCGTGATGGTAATGCTCAAACTTTTTTTTTTTAAAGATTTATGTATTTATTATGTATACAGTGTTCTGTCTGCATGTACACCTGCAGGCTAGAAGGAGGCACCAGATTTCATTATGGATGGTTGTGAGCCACCATGTGGGTTCTGGGAATTGAACTCAAGACCTCTGGAAGAGCAGCTAGTGCTCCTAACCTCTGAGCCATCTCTCCAGCCCCATGTTCAAACTTTTATATAAACTCCGCCCATGCTAACAGATGTGCTAACGAAATTGCATTTATGCTTTATGATACTTTCATGAAATAATTGTTTTTAATCCCATTTTACATACAAATAGGTGGAGTCTTAGACTAC
Source organism: Microtus oregoni (assembly GCF_018167655.1). Classification (NCBI taxonomy): domain Eukaryota; kingdom Metazoa; phylum Chordata; class Mammalia; order Rodentia; family Cricetidae; genus Microtus; species Microtus oregoni. The sequence continues at coordinate 55,403,501 of NW_024543063.1, read as the reverse complement.
TTTAAAGCAACTCATCACATTCATTGAGAGCTGTATTCGAATCTGTGGGTTAGACCCCAGGTGTCTCACCCTTAATTTCCTCCTGGTTCAAACTGCTTGCTGTGCGTAGCCCAAGATCATCAGCAAACACACAGTGGCAGAAAACATTAAACGGATACCTGTTAGCCAATGAACTCAAGATTAAAACTTTTGACTTCAGGATCTCCAATACAATGTCTATGTTTGATCTTTTCTTTGTCTGCAGACTTCACCTTCTTTTTCCTGCATCGACAATCTCTACTGTCTCGCTGGAGATGACGGGAGAACCTTGCAACCTGCCTGAAAAAGTTGGAATACTGTAGATAGAACAATGCAAGCAGGGGAGGAAATTGACATGAACATTATTTGGCAGCCATGAGAAAATTAAATAATTTGAAATGAATAAATGATGATAATTGAAAAATTATCGTGTAGCGTGCAGGAGTCACAGCTGGGTCAGACTGTTAATAGGAGGGAAGGAGGGGCTTGTTGAGAGGAAGGTTTTCATTGGGGGTAGGTAGTGAAAGGAGGGAGGGGCTTGTTGAGATGAAGGTTCCCATTGGAGGATGCAAGGGAATGAAGAAAGGGCTTGTTGAGAGGCAGGTTCCCATTGGGAGAGGCAGGGAAGTGAGGGAGGGACTTTTTGAGAGGAAGGTTTCCATGGGGGTCCGTGTAATGAAGGAGTGGAATTGGCCTTGAAATGACTGACCCTTATTATATAAATGTATGAAACTGTCAAACAATAAAAATTCACAAGTAATAATTTGTTGCTGGAAATAAGTAAGGATTATTTTCTTGGCTTTTATAATTACTCAAGGCATTTAAACCAGTATTATTGTAGTTTCTAAAATGTTTTTTCTAAAAATTTTCTATTATGGAAGTCAACTCTTCCAAAACAGTTTTGAGGAAAAATAGTCTAGGATAATTATTGTGATTACTTTTTTTAAGAAGAGAGATTAGCATCTCTTTTTGGAAAAAAATTAAAATTTGAAATTAAGATTGAAAATAGATACTAGAGACCGGGTATCCTAGAGACCTAGGATGGAACCACACAGACAGGGAGAAAAAAACCATCAGTGAAATGATTCCTAGTGATATTCTGCGATGCTCACAATGCTCATAGACCGGTGTTTTATCCAGTTGTCATCAGAGAGGTTTCCTTTGGCAGCAAATGGGAGCAGGTGCAGAGACCCACAGCCAGACATTATGTGGAGAAAGAGTCGAAAGTCTCTATCGGGTCTCTCCTCTCAGAGCTCTGGGAATCCTGTGGAGAAGGAAGAAGAAAGATTGGAGGAGTCAGAGTGGATGAGGAAGGAGAACATGCCTACGGAATCAACTAAGCAGGGCTCACATGGGTTCACTGAGACCGAAACAACAAGCATGGGTCTGTACTAGGTCTTTGCATAATTTTATGACTGTTAACTTAGTGTTTTTGTAGGACTCCTAACAGTGGGTGTGGGTGTGTCTCTATTTTGTATGCTATTGAGATTTTTTTCCTTCTAATTGGGAGCCTTGTTATGAGAGCTTTTGCCATGTCTTATTGTATCATATTTTGTCCTATTTGACTGTTGTCTCATGGAAAAATCAGAGAGGGAGTGGATCTGGGGGACAGGGAAGGTGGGGACAGGGCTAGGAGGAGTAGAGGGAGGGAAACTGAGGTTGGGATTTTTATATGAGAGCAGAGTAGATCTTCTCTCATCTGCATCCATTGTCATCTGCTGCAGGACGAAGCCTCTCTGATGATGACCGAACAAGACACCGATCTATGAGTATAGCAGAATACCATTAGGAATGAATGATTTCATTATTTTTTCCCCACTTGTGTTTGGTTTTACCCTAAGTCTCAGGGCTACCCAGTCTTTGGTTTCTGGCCACCCAGACAATGTAGGGCATGGGCTCACTCTCATTGTATGGGCTTCAAGTTAAAACAAACTTTGGTTGGCCACTCCCACAAGTTCCAAGCCACCATGGCTCCAGCATCTCTTACAGGCAGGACAGATTGTAGGTCGAGGGTCCTGTGACAGGGTTGATGTCCAGGTTTCTCTTTCTGTAGTCTGCAGAGCACCTCACATGTGAAGGAAACTGGAATGTAGGAATGAAAGTTCCAAGCCTGCACCAGCTCTACCTCTCTATGTTCACTGAGCCCTGCGAAAGTTGTCCTTGGGAAAGGGAACCCATTATCAGTTTTCAGAGAGTGACCTTCTGTCCTAACATCAACTTAGATGGTTTAGGGATCTCTATGGAACCTCCTCAGACAACAAATAAAAACGGAAAAAGAAAATAGATTTTCATATAATATACCCTGCTATGGTTTCCTCTCCCTCTACTCCGCCTAGTTCTTCCCCACTCGCCCTTATATCTCGATTCCCCTCCTTTCTGTCTCTCATTAGAGAGACAAACAGGCTTTTAAGGGATAATAATAAAATAAGATATAAGATTAAATAAAGTGACCACATTAGAATAGGACAAAATAAACAGAAGGAAAAGAGCCCAAGAAATGGCACAAAAATAGATAAGACACAGTGACCTATTCATTTGCACACTCAGGAATCCCATAAAAACTGGGAGCCTGACGGGTGATGGTGGCGCACTTCTTTAATCCCAGCACTCGGGAGGCAGAGGCAGGTGATCTCTGTGAGTTCGAGACCAGCCTGGTCTACAGAGCTAATTCCAGGACAGGCTCCAAAGCCACAGAGAAACCCTGTCTCGAAAAACCAAAAAAAAAAAAAAAAAAACCAAAAAAAAAAAAACAAAAACAAAACAAAAAACAAAAAACTGGGAACCTGTATATATATATAAAGGAGAGAAAAAATAAAATCAAAAGAAGAAAGAAAAAAGAAAAAGAAAAAGGAAAAGCCTTGACAAGACATTAAGAGGCAAGGAACCTCCAAAGAATCCACTGAGTCTGTTTTCTGTTGGCATCTACCGCTGGGTATGAGACCTGTCCTGAAGAGTAGTGTGTTTCCCCAGTTAGATTCCCTTGGGGGAAACTAAATTTCCATTTGCAAGTGGTGATCAATTGGAGATTGCTTCTGGGTTAGGGATGGGTAATGTGTCCACTTCTTTCAGCTTTATGACCCTGACTGGTGCACACCCATGTAGGTCTTGTGCACGCTGCCCAGCTTCTGTGAGTGCCTTGCTCAGCCATCATCCGACAATTACAGAGACCCACAGTCAGACAATATGCAGAAAGTGAGAGATCCTGGAACACTCAGCCCTAAATGAGATGTCTACATCAATTCCCATGCCCACCCCAGGGCTCAGGGAGCTCTGTAGAAGAGGCTAGCACCTCTTATCTCAGTGTGGGCCATTTGGTATTCTCTGCTTTTGTTTTTTTCATGGCTATAGGGGGAGACGTTAGAAATGTCCAGGCTTTAAAGCTGAGTTTTATTTAAAACAATTTCTGTAGGCAAAAGATAGTTTTTTTAAAAGGTAAATGTTATTACATACATAAAATTTTCCACTGCAGAAAGCTGGAGAGAAGGCTCCGTTGTTAAGAGGGCTTGCTGCCCTTCCACAGGACCTGACTTGGATCCCCAGCACTTACAGTGGGTAGGTCACAACTGCTTTGACCTTTCTCTCTAGTGGACCCATTGCCTTCCTCTGGCTTTTTTGGGGCCACCCCCACAACACCCACATACAGACACATATACATACACATACTACAAACAATAAAACAACCACCCTCTCAACTGTTTCAAAGTGCACATTTTGTTGACTTTTAATACACTCACAAAGAACTGTGCCTATCACCAGACCAAAGCATCTCCCAGAAGAATTTTGTGAGCCATGGCCCAGCCATACACCATTTCCTACTTTCCCTAGCTCCTGGAAACCAGAGCTTGCTTTCTTGTCTATCTGGATTTGTCTACCATGGACATGCTGCATAAATGCAGGAAGAGTTAATTTTTTCAAGGAAGGAAAGGAGTAGCAACATTAAAGAATTAATTTTAAATTATTTCATACACACTTGGAGGTTTTTGTATTTCTTTCATAGTTATTGCGTGCATCCCCAAACACATTTATTATTTTTAAAATAAACTAGAAGACAGTGTTAATCTGAAGCATCTTCAAATACACTTATTTTCCTTGAGGGGGATGGGGAACAAGGAAACAAATATAAAAAATGGACACTGAAGGAAAAGTGATAATTGCAATAGGAATTCAAGTTAATTCAGTTTATTGCCCCTGAGATGGGGACCAACTGCAGTTCCTGCTACATCCTGCACACGCATGGCTCTGTTTCTGATAAAACTGAAGAGTTTTGCTATGTTACCTGGCCCCAAACTCCAACAGGAGTGCAGCACACGGAGCATGTAAAGGAATTAGTGACTCAGTGAATGGAAATGTCCTGAGCACTTAGGAATGTTCCCTTAGTTCTGCTGTTCAGAGTAACTGTCCATGGCCCACCCAGCTGGGTTTTCTGTGCCTGTAAGCATTTTCAGAGAATGGGGGATTTTTAGGAGTGGTCCTCACCAGGACTTGATCCTAACCTAAACCACACCCTAGACTAGCTTGGGTAGTCACGGTCAGATTTTACAGTTTGTTGAAACTGGAGTAAACACCCTTGCTTCATTCAAGACTGTTCTGTCTGTGCCTGTGATGAAAAGGATCTGATTACATCGGAGGTGGCTGAAAATATGGTATCCGAACCAAAGAAATCATGCCTTCTATCCAGCCACCAGGAGAAGGTACTGTGTGGCAGGATCCAGCGGGGGAAGAGCGCAATGAGTCATAGTACGAAGTCGCAAAGCCGCCTCAGTCAACAGTCGTGAATAGACTGCTTTAACAGATGGTAGTCTAGCGACATCATGGGTGAGTGTCTCCCCTCACATCCATCAGGTCATGGAGAAAAAGAAAATGGGAAAGATGCAAGATTCACCCAGGAGCACCACTGTGTTGCTTGCTTGACCTGAATTGACAGCTTTCTTCCTTGTAAAAAAACAAAACAAAACAAAACAAAAAACCTAAACCTTGGTAATTTCTGCATCTCTTACTTAGTAAGCTGTATGTATTTTGTTCTATGTATTCTACATATAAAAAGCAGTAAAAGGATAGATGTATTTTTATGGTTGAACCTTGGACTGACTGCTGAGATGTCCTATAGCATAGCTGCCCTGTAGGAAATGTTATTCTTTTTTAAAATTGCTGCAAGATCCCCGCGGCAGTAGGCAGCAGAAATGCTGTAGGTCCCAAATGGTGGTGGCGGGCCATGTGGTGGCAGGCAGCAGGCACTGGGAGCAGCCAGTCCCAGGCAGAAATGGCTGCCGGTCCCAGAGTGGTGGCCCGAGCGGTGGTGGTGGGCCATGTGGCGGCAGACAGCAGGCCCTGGGAGCAGCCAGTCCCAGGCAGAGACGGCTGCTGGTCCCCGAGCAATGGCTGGTTCCAGGCAGGGAGACACATGGCAGGTGGGCAGAAGACAGAAACATGGATAGACACGACATGCAGGGTGAGGTTGAATGTTTATTCAGGGAGTTATGGAGGAGGAAGGGTGAAGGGGGGGACAGAGAGAGAGGGAGAGAGAGAGAAGAGGAGAAAGAGACAGAGAAGGGGGGAAGCAGAGAAGAGGAAGATGGAAAGAGAGCAGCTCAGGCTGGAAGCTGAAGATCAGCCTGCCTCAGCGGATGGGGAGGGGAATGGGTGTGGCTTGTCTCTTAAAGGGACCAAAACCATAACATTCCCAGGTCTTTCTTATAATAATAAAAAGCGCATGTCAAGGAAGCAGAAAAGGAAGGGCCCAAGATGGTGGCGGGCAGGTCAGAGGTAATGGGAGTGGGCGTGGCTTGTCCCTTAAAGCCACAGGAAAGCACAACAGGAAACCCTCCCCAAGACTAGAGTTGCTTTTCTCCACACTCATGCGAGTGGAAAGGCATTGCGCTTTATCCCCCAGTTTCTCTTTATGGTATTTGCTCCATACTTCACCTTTCTAAATGTTTCAGTGTTTCTGCTCACTCTGGCTGTCCATCTTCATGGCTTTCTACATTCCGCTTAATACTTCCAGATATTTTTAAGAAACTCTGAGTTTAAGAAACTCAGGATTTCAATCAGGTTCTTAAATCCCTTGTACACAGTTTCAAGTAAGTTTAAAGATGACATCATAAAATGCAAATGATCCAAAACCTCCCTATTTACAAATGGACGGGAAGAGTGGGGCAATGAAAAATGAGTGTTGGGAAAGGAGAAAGAAGCCAGAGCTGATTGCAAGGCCCTGGGTTTCGCCTGGCACCACTGTGAATGGATGAATGGCAGAAAGAAGCAGACTGTGGCTTGGAGATGAGCAACCTGTTTATATCTGTGCTGTTGTCCTTCAAGGTATTCTAGGACAGTGGCATTTAATAATCCCTCATTATTTGTGTCTGGCTTCACTTTCATGAGCTCTGTTTTGATCCTTTCCAGGAAAACCTAGTGGGAAAACCAACCTAGGAAGTTTTTAGAAAAATGCTTATGTAAATTCATTGTACTGTGGGGATTATAAAAATAATTTCTTAAAAGAAGATAATTGGTTTATTTATATTACCCCAAATTTGAGGCAGCACCAGGAGGAGAAGGTAAATGTGAAATCCACGCTTGGAACTATTTTAGACAATAAGATTTCAATACTTATTTTTTTTTGTGGTCAATGTTGGGAAGCCAGTGCTGTAAGCTCAAAATGTCATGATACAAGGGCCACCATGCATAGGGATAGATATTGTAGTGTGTTCAGTCCAGTTTGGTGGGATTACTACCCTACCAGCTATGAGCTCCAGCCCTACACAATGCCCTTTAACTCTTTTTAATAGGAATCAAAGTTACAGGTTGTATCATTCAAGATTGTCTGTGACCCTCTGTTGCTTCAGAGTTCATTGGTCTTCTGGTGTCTCTATGCTAACTCTTTGAGATTCTCTCTTCACCTTTTTAAATAGCCTTAATTTTCATGTGAGTTTTATCTTATTTATTTATTATATTTCTTAAGATAAAGTCTTTTTTTTTTTTTTTGGTTTTTTCGAGACAGGGTTTCTCTGTGGCTTTGGAGCCTGTCCTGGAACTAGCTCTGTAGACCAGGCTGGTCTCGAACTCACAGAGATCCGCCTGCCTCTGCCTCCCGAGTGCTGGGATTAAAGGCGTGCGCCACCATCATCTAAGTATTGTTGGCTGTTCTGGAACTTATTATGTCGATCAGGCTGTTCTTGAACTCACAGAGATCTGCTTGCTTCTGCCTCCTGAGTGCTGATGTTAAAGGCAAGTGCCACAGCACCCAGCTCATGTGAGCTTTAAGTTGTGTGTTCTTTGGAAAAATGTCTGGAGGTTTTGTCATCTGTTGTCACAATAACAAGTAACCCAGGTAAAACCATGGAAAGCAACAATCATTTATTGCTAGGAGATGATATATATCTGGAAATTATCCAGGACAGCTAAAGCTGGGTGGGTTCTCTGTGATTCATGATTGCTATAGCTGGGAGGATCTCAGTAACTAGGATCATGTGGGTCATTTTTCATTCTCATGCCCGGGACGGGGGCTGAGACAACACAAACTGGGCTCAGCTGGGACTGTAGACTGGCGCATTCCTGTGAATACTTTTTGCTTGTGATTTCCTTGCTTCTTGAGAGCAGTTCAAGAGTCAAGCATAATCCAGTCCATCTGATGCCACATTGTTTCCCTGAAGAAGTTGCTTCCCTCATATTTGCTACAGTTTGGATCTTGGATGTTCCCCAAAGGCCAAAGTATTCAGTGACTAGTTTCCTGGGTAGCGTCATAGGGAGTGGGTGGTGAAATCTTTAACAGGTGGGGCTTTGCTCTGTGCTCCTAGTAGGATGTACACGCCTGCCACAGACCCAATGCAATAGAGAGACCATGGATTGGAACCTCTCCAACTGCAGCTAAAAATCACCCTCCTCTCTTTACCCATCCCAGTGTTTTGTTATAGTGATAGAAAATAGGTCAACAAGTCCTTCTAGCTTCTAGGTTCGGGAAAGGAGATACAGACCCAGTCTCATAATGGGATAAAAGTCAAGGACTTTGTGGGCGACTCTTGGAAACATGGCAGTAACATAAAGACCTTCCTGAGATGCAGGGCCTTTGTTTGTGAAAACAGTGCTGCTCGTTCGGCTGCTAAAAGGATTAAAAGTAATCTTTGTCTGGGGTCTGTACACTTTTCTTAAGGGACCAGACAGGGAGCATTTGTAGCCTGTGGGCCACTTAATTCTGAGAGAAATCCTTATCTGATGTATGTGACAGAGGCTATGGACATGACATAAATGAATGTCTTTGGCTGTGTTCCAACCGCTTTATTTATGAACACTAATATTTTGAACCTCATGTAATTTTCAGATGCCCTGAAATACGATTCTCCTCTTAATCTTTTAAATTCATTCTAAAATGTAAAAAAAAAATCTCTAGCACATGGGCTGTACAGAAGCAGATACCAGATTTGCCCCTTGGGCCACAGCCTGCTGATCTAAGTAGGTGACTTCTCAGAGAACACGGGGCATGTTAGGGGATGAATAATTACACATATGGTCATTCTACTAAGCCATTCTCAGAGGCACATTAGAGAGGCAGTTCGCTTCCTTGATGGATTTATATTTCTCAAGGGCACAGCTCTCATACAATTCAATGAAACAAAATCGCAACAGACATTTTAGAGACAATAGAAGTGTTTTTGAGTGCTATAATTTAGTGAAAGATGTGCAGGTACTATGAATGGGAGCTGTCTACCTGAACTTTATGATTTATTGACCTTCTGGTAGCAAAGGTCTGATCCCAACACACTGTGAGGATGTCTCAATGCAAACTGTCTGGTGTCTACATCCTTCTATAACTGTGACTACATGACCATCTTATTTTCCTATTATGTCTCTATAGTTTTTCCTTTTTGAAACACTCCTAGCTACATCTCAGCTTTCTGTGCTTTTAGGACAGAGTTCAGCATGTTTTATATTCACACGCTATGTCTATTAAGCAAATACAAGAGCTACTAGTGACATGATTCAGATTTGATTTTTGTAAGTCCTTGGGATCTATAAAGGGGTCCTCTACCTGTCAGCTGTATGATTTTTGGCTTTCAACTTTTGGAACTTTAAAAGTTCCAGCTGTAAAATAAGGACAAAAATCCTTATCCTATAATGTTATGCTAATGTTCAATGAGATTGTGCATGCTAAATTCCTGGTATATAATAAATGACTAATAAACATTTTTTTTTGCAGCCACAAATGTTATGGTGACTCATCTTGAAGTTTCCTGGGCTATATATTTGCTGTCATACTTAAGGGACATCTCTTGCTAACTGTGAGTCCAACTTATTTGTTCAGCAGCTGACTGTAATATTTTGTCTTTTAAATTTTATTTACAGTTGTTTGGAATAAACAGGATTTCAACCCATCTATCTTGCTACTATGAAAATAAAGAAAGCAATTGAAATTATGTATTTATTATGTGGTAGGCATTATTTAGTTACCAAATGTATTTTCAGGAGGGATTCTAAAAGACAGCAAATGGTACGCTCAGTAGACAAGACTTTCTGATTCAGTTCTTTGAGTAGTATTATTATTTATTATTTATTTTGCAGTGCTGTGGATCTAAGCCTTGCACTTTGCTAGAAAAGGTCTCAAAACTGAGATACACACACAGTCCTTTAGAATTTACATTTCTGACAGGTCCTCAAGTGATGTTGATGGCCTGGGTTTACTTGAGAATCAATAGTCTACGTGATCTCTAATAGTCTTCCTATTCTGGGCGTTAGTACACTTTCACTTAGGCACATTTCAGCTCTCAATTATTATGCCCGTCTGTGCAGTCACGGCAAATATACAGAAGTGAACAACATAGACAAGACTTCCTGTTTCCTTGGATCTCCCATCCCAGGACTTACAATAACCAACACACATGAAGGAAGTTGTATGTAGCAGGAGTCTTCCATAAGCAAGTTATAAATGTTAGCCTATTGCATCCTCCAGACACCGATGAGGGAGATGCTATCATTTCTGATAGGGAAGCTGAAACACATAGGCTTGGCAATGTGCCCTTGGTACTATTATATGTGGTAAAGCTGAGAGTTTAACTCAGGTGGTTTTGTTTTAGAGCCATGCATACACATTAACATTCTATGTAAGTGATGGTTGCATATAAGTATCTTAGTTCATTCTGTCTGTTTAATGATATTCCAAAGTCATCGTGGCTTCAGAACTGCAGAAATTTAGTTCCTCTCATCCTGGACACTGAGAAGTTCAAGTCAAGTTACTGGCAGACTAAGTGCCTGTTAGAGGACTGACCTCCTGGCTCGTCATAGTCTCTCCTCACACACTGGGAAGACAGGGCAGACCCCAGTTTCTCTTATGGGAACCAAAGCTATCTTATTCAGGAGGCTCCATCCTAAACTTCCTTCTTTGCTAAAGGCCCCATGTTCTAATACATTGGGGGTTAGGATATCAGTGTATGGATTTTGGGGAAACACAAATATTCAGTATTAATGAGATTTGTTGAAAAGGCAAATAAGGGGAAGGGAGGAGTGTCTTTTGATTAACCAATGTAGATCATCTTAATTTTGATACAAAAGAGAAAACTAGAATAAAGGATCCACAGAAAGAAAAAAATAATAAAACCATTGGAATCAACACAGCTGGAGAGTAACTTTTAAGTTAATTTTTTAAAAATCTAAGTCTTTTGTCAAGTCTTCTAAAAGACTATGTGAGGTCTCAATTCTCTAGCTAGCACTCTATACAAACCCTCTAAATTACAAAAACACCAATCATAAATAAGCATCCGGTCTCCTTCCTCCTTCCTTCCTTCTGTCCCATTTCTCAATTTCCCCCTTTTTTCTTTTTCTTTATTCTTCTCTCATAAAATACATCGTGACAGAAGTCTCTCCTCTGTCCCCTCCTTCTAGCCCTCACACCTCCCTTCTTCACTGCTCCTCCATTTCCCTTCAGAAAAGAACAGGTCTTCTAGCAATTACAATTGAACTTGGCATAACAAGATGCAATTAGACTGGGCATAAATCCTCCTATCAAGGCAAGATGAGGCAACTCAGTAGAAGGAAGAGTCCCACAAGCAGACAAAAGAGTGAGAGACACACCCACTCCCATTGTTAGGAGTCCTCACAAAACCTCCAGGCTAGACAACCATAGAATGTATGAAGATGACCTAGTACAGACCCATGCAGGGGTCTCTCCTACAACAGTCTGTGGTTGCTTTTTCAGTCTCTGTGAGCCTTTAAGAGGCCTGCTTAGCTGATTCTAAGAACATGGGCCATGTTCTTCTGGTATCCTTGACCCCTTTGCTTCTATAATCCTTCCTCCCCCTCTTCTGTGGGGTTCCATGAGCTCCACCTAATGTTTGACTGAGGGTGTCTGTATTAGCTCCCATCAGCTGCTGGAGGAAGCTTCTCTGATGATGATTGGGCTGCACACTTATCTATGAGTATAGTAGAATATCATTAGGAGTCATTTCATTGATATTTTTTGTCATCAGTCATGTTTAGTTCTACCATTCAGCTCTGAGCCATCCAGCTCCGAGATCCTGACTACTCAGGCACTGTGTCAGGCGTGTGCTTCTTCTCAAGTTAGACCAGTCCTTGGTTGGTCACTTTTACAAACTCTGAGCCAACACTACCACAGTACATCTTGTAGACAGAGCAGGTTGTGGGTCAAAGATGTTGTGGCTGGGATGGTGTCCCAATCACTCTTCTGGGGACATAGCCTGGTTACAGAAGATGGCTGGTAGAGAATCCATGTTCTCCATTACCAGGAATCCTCACTAGGGTCACCATCATAGGTATCAGGAAATTTCTACTGCGTTAGGTTTCCACATTGTCCCTAAATGCCCATCTATTTCAGTCATCTCTCCTTGTGCTCTCTCCCTCCCTCCCTCCCTCCATCCCCCCTCCACTTGACCCCTCCTGCTCCCATTCCCATTCACCTCCAGTTCACCCACAAAATCTATTCTATGTCAACTTGACACAAGTTAGCCTCATTGGAGAGGAGGGAGCTTCAACTGAGAAAAAGCTTTCATAATACTGAGCTATCAGTAAGCCTGTAGGGCATTTTCTCAATAAGAGATTTGATGCGGGAGGGCCTAGCCAATTGTGTGTGCCACTCCTGGCAGTCCTGGGTTCTTTAAGAGAGTAGACTGAGCAAGCTATGAGGAGCAAGCCAGTAAGCAGCTTCCTTCCAGCTCTGCTTAAGCTCCTGTCCTGACTTCCTTCAATAATGGACTATGGTGTGAAAGTGTAAGTCAGATAAACCTTCCACCCCAAGTTGCTTTTTGTCATGGTGTTTCATCACAGCATTATAAACACTGACTAAGACGATAAGTATATGGCAAAATGCTGGGGCAGAGAAAATGCCTGACATAAACGTATCTTAAAACTTGAACCAAAACATTTTTAAAAAGATAATGCGATAAGTTTGTGAAGTGTTTATATCTTTAACTTCTCCACCACTATGGAATTCTATATTTTCTTATTTTTGTAATAATCTTATTCATTTTTATTTTATTTTATTTTTTTATTAAATTTATTTATTTATTAAAGATTTCTGTCTCTTCCCCGCCACCGCCTCCCATTTCCTTCCCCCTCCCCCAATCAAGTCCCCCTCCCTCCTCAGCCCAAAGAGCAATCAGGGTTCCCTGCCCTGTGGGAAGTCCAAGGAACCCCCACCTCCATCCAGGTCTAGTAAGGTGAGCATCCAAACTGCCTAGGCTCCTACAAAGCCAGTACGTGCAGTAGGATCAGAAACCCATTGCCATTGTTCTTGAGTTCTCAGTAGTCCTCATTGTCCGCTATGTTCAGCAAGTCCGGTTTTATCCCAGACTTTTTCAGACCCAGGCCAGCTGGCCTTGGTGAGTTCCCAATAGAACATCCCCATTGTCTCAGTGTGTTGCTTAACCAAAAAAGCCTTTCTAGCAAGTGTAAGTAAAACTTTTTCTCTGTATTGAAATTTTTCTTTAAGTTATTTATTTTATTTTATGTTTGTGAATGCTTGCCTTCACATATGATATGGGCCACATGCATGTCTGATGCCTGCAGAAGTCAGAAGAGTGCCGCACACCACGCCCCCGTGTCTGTGCTCTGTGCAATGGCACCCAGTTCACGAGCTTTGGGCAAGGTGGCTGGAGGTTAAAATACACAGACACACACAGACAGAGAGATAGCGACACGGGTCATCCTTGAATTCCCCAAGAATGCCCCCTTTATTGTGTTCAGGGGCAGATTATATAGAGATAGCCACGCCCCAGCCAAACCCACCAGAAACCACTCTCCTGCCATCAGGAACTCCTGAAGGTCTCCTGTGCAGAGCAGCTGTAGGCACTCAGATCAGGGGATTACAAGAAATTCAGGATCTGGGGTTTCACTGCTCCCAACAGAAGAGGGCACCAGAATTCCATTCCTTAGAACTGTAGTTATGGATGTTTGTGAGCCCTGGCGGTGTGGGTGATGGGAACTGAACCCAGGTTCTTTGCAAAACAGCAAATGCCTCACCTTCTGAGCCATCTTTCCAGCCCCTTGTTTTAGCATTGTTGATTCGGTTTCTTAACAAACAGATATGATATGGGTAGTTTTTGTTTTTCTTGTGTGTGGGGGCTAGTCATTGATTCTTTTCTATTTCAAGAATTATCTTGCACCTAGACTACAATTCTTATTGAGCATCTCTTTTGAGCACTTGTTTACTACAAGTGAGCAGAAAGTCTGATTCTAGATTGAGAGGCTCTCCAAACAAACATGGCTGTGGAATGTGATGAACAAACCACCTTACCAGTCCCAAAATTGAAGGAAATTAATTTGCCTTGATAATAAACAATGTCTGCTTCGGGTTTTGAAATGTTGGATTGGTTATCCTACACCCAGATTGCTTATTCCTTGTTTTTCCGATGCCAGATCTTTTGTAGAAATGCACGTGTAAAGCAATAACTGTGCCATCCATTCATGTATTTCACATATGCTTGCCTTACCCCTAGAGAACCTGCCAACGCTCTTGTGGTAGGAATTCAGTGCCAATCAGGATTTGCTTTGTACACTATGGGTACTCAGTGTGTACTGTGAGGGTTGTTGATAAGGACAAATTCAATTGTAGTGCTTTACTCTCATCAAAAGTGCTCAGTTTCTATATCCACCACCCATCTTCTCCATTCTGTGGGCTGCATAGAAGCTAAGTAGGGCAACTTCAGACAATTCTCATAGTCTCATTTTGAGATTCTTTGAGGCAAGATCGTCATTTCAGACTGAGGTAGAGATAAGAGCCAGTGGCTGGCTGTTTTGCTTTTCTGACCTTCAGGTTGAAGACCCCAATGTCTGTCTCTGGGTTTTTATTAATTGTGTTACATATGTCTATGTTAGACACAGAGCTCCAAACCCTTTCTTGATTATTTTTCTAGCAGATATCTCAATATTATTGCCTCAACTTTTAGTGTCTTAAAACAACTGTTTCATTTTTCTCCTGCTTTTGTAGTGTTAATGTTTTTATTTTGTAAGTTTTATTTGAGAATTTGATGTTAGAAATTTTAAAGGCTCAGATAGGAAGTCCTTCCTGGGAAGATAACTGCAGGTCGTTGCAGTCAGATGTCACCCAGAATGGGAACCATCTAAAGGGCCACCAGGTCTGGATGTCCAAGACATCACCCCCCATGTGCATGGTTATCAGCTGGAAGTTCAGTGAGAGTTGCTGGGTAGAGCACATGTGTGTGAGCTTCTCACATGGGACCTAGCTCCCACTAGGCTGAGAATCACGAAGGAGAAACTGTGTGGTCTTTTTGTGACCCGGCCTGTGGAGTCAAATAGCACAACTTTGGCCTCATTATGTTGTCTAAAATAGTCAAAACCACCTAAAATTAAGGGAGCAGGAGTAGGCATCAAAGCTTTGAGGAGCCTTTAGATGGCATGTGTGACGGATACCTTTAGAAAACCATCATGGCAGCTTTGTCCAGTTACTGATACCATTTGACCTTCAACTTCCATCCTTAAAATGGTGATAGCAGAGTCAGACCTGAGAAGAATTTCGGGACCAGGACATAGATAAGACATATTTCCTGAACTTTTTTTTTCTGTTTAAAGCTTAAATTCTAAGAGAATTATTTAAGATCACAAACCGCAGATTATTTGCAGCACTCTGGAAACCTCCAGACAGGTCCATGAATTTGTGGCTCTGAAAAGATAATTCTGAGATTGTGTCCATATTTCCTGTAGGTCCAAATGCTTCAGTTCTCTAATGAAAAAAATTCTCGAACAGACTGTCATATCTAGTGTAACTGACCAGCCAGATTTAATTATTATTCATGCCACAAGGCCCTAATACTCATTTTCTTGCAGAGAACTTGGCTTTGGTACCTGCTGGTAGATGCCAGGCAGTAGGTTATTATTGGAAAAGGAAGGGAGCTGTGACTCTTCTCCTGGCTCCGGGCTCCAGGATGGAACGTTTAGAGTACAGGATCATGATTGCTGGATTTGTTTTCTGTGTTGGGGTCCACACTGTGCTGTGCTTACAAAATGAATTCCCCATGTTCATTTCTATCCCAGCAAATAACTCACAGACCAACTCTCCCCTTCGGTTGTAATTGAGGGAATGCAAACAGAACAAAATTGCAATTATCTTTTATGTCACATTTATTTTCTTGTGGATTATTAAATGATTGATCACCCAAATGGAGTTAGCATACCTGTTAATTTGAGGGTGGAGAGGATGGCAAGTCTCATATTCATTTATCTAATGGGCATCACTAATTGAAAATAAAGGGTTCTTTCTGCACAACACTGACAATCAGTTACTTGGTGGAAAGTTTTAAAATTAACATGAAGTGAAAGTGAAAGGCATATTAAATAAAATGCTAACTGTAATCCTCCCTCCCCCCACCGTGTGTACGTGGCATGTATTTGTATATGTGTATGTTTTGTATGTGTGTATATGTGGATGTGTATGAGGTGTGGGTGTATGAGAGAGAGAATGAGAGGGAGATAGAGAGGGATATACATACATACATATATGAATCTATCTATCTATCATCTATCATCTATCTATCTATCATCTATCATCTATCTATCTATCTATCTATCTATCTATCTATCTATCTATCTATCTATAGTGATTGTGGTTAAAACGTCTCAATCTTATAGACTTCAAATACATTAGACTGGGCTTCCTTTCCTTGTTGTATTCATGGCCCTTGGAACCACAGATCCCAAATGGAAAACTTAGAAACCCTTTCTAGTTAAAATACTGCTTTCTGTTACTCCCCTCCCTGTCTACGAGCTGGGCTATGTGCCATGAAACGCATCTCATCCAGACAGTCTGAGTCCAGGGGAGGAAACAAGGCCCAGGATCAGTTTGCTTTCATCCCCTGGAAACAAACATCTGTATTTAAATCACCAAAAATGAATGCTTGGGAATATTTCATTATTGCTTAGTTTCAAGACAGAGCAAATTTAGTTTATGGGCAAAAGGGGGAAGGAGGCATTTAAAATTCTGCTTCAGTATGAATGAGATCTCTGTGCTTTGAATACCTAAGGAAATGCTACCTTCTTCAACATCCATGGTGTGTAACATTGGGCTAAAAGACTATATGTCAATCCAAATTGTCTTGTGTCATGTTACAGAGGTAAAAGTAATACAACTCATGTTCTCCTTTTGTTGATAGGCTGCCCTACTTCTTCCAGTTCTTTTTGTGTCAGCTGTGCTAAGAGATTTAATTACATCATCCCATTTAATATTTTGAATAGTGTGATAGTGTGATGGTAAGCTTTAATCATCATCTTGACCCAAATTAGAGTCAGCTGGTCAAGGAGTCTAAATATAGGATATTCTAGATCAAATTGGTCCTGGACATGTCTTTGAGGGATTGCCTTGATTGCTTTAGCTGTCATGGGAAGACAGCCCGAAAGCAGAGAGCACCATTGCAGGCCCCCGGACCGTGCAATGGTAGAGAAGGCAGCCCTTCACTAAGCATCTACACATTTTTCTCTCTCGGCTCTTGATCGTAGACGTGACTCCTTGCTTCAGGTTCCTGATTTGGCATCTTTGCAAGGATGGATGGTAACCTGAACAAACCACTTCACCCCTAAATTGTTTTGCCAGGATCTTTGATTATAGCAACAGAAATGAAACCAAACAAAGCTATTGTTATAACTGGAAATTTAGTGGAATGCATTATAAAACATAATCCCCCAAACTATAATATTTTTAAGTTTGCTTTTATTCCAAACCCAAGATTTATTACATCCTATTACATTGTTGGGCATAGGAAAATTTTTTTTTTCTGTAACAGTCACTTCACTAATGAAACTAGGGCCCTCTAATTCTACCTCAGGAGCTGTCCCTTCAAAGTTTCATTTGTTGACTAGATTTAGATTGTGAGCATAGGAAAGCCGAGGCTAAAAACTGGTCCTATGTGAATTGAGAGGAATGCAAGTGCGAAGCCTTCCAAAGAAGTATAATCAATTTCAGAGGCAATTAATAAATTGGACTTGAAATTAGCCTGGAAAGATTGAGCAACAGCAAAACAAAAACTATAACTTTAAGCCCTCACAGTATGCCAGCAGCATTAATTATTTTCTTCCTAATTTTCAAAAGCCCCCGGAAAATTGAGAATTATTATTTCCATTATACAGATGAAAAAAAGAAAACCATTGGCTCAGAGGGATCACGAAGTTTCTTCAAGGTCATACGACCAGTGGTAAATTTAATTAGCAGTGTGCTCTTCAAGGATCTTTTTATGATCGCTTTGCTCCTTCCCTTTTCCTTGCTTATTAATGGAAGTCTTCGTCCTGGACATCTAGCATTCTTGGCTTAATATTTGACAGAGTACATTTCAAAATGCTGAGATGGACTGGGGATGAGAAAATCAATCCAATTGATCAGAACCTTGTTGGTTGTGAAAATGGTACCAAGAAAGTACAAGGATGCTACAACTGGTTCCGTGAAGGGAGGTTTGAGATTCAAGAGATGCGGAGGCGATTGGGCAGCCCTGTCATCAGCACAGCTGAAACCTACTCCCTGGGTAACGTCACGCCTTAGTTTATTTGACTAGCTATCTATTTTGATTAAAATATACCAAACAATTGCCAAAGCTCCTCTTCAGTGTGTGCTGTGTAGACAGCTCAAGGGATGTGACTGGCCTGGAATAGTGCTGGAGATAAATGATATTGGATTGGTGGTTTCACTGTTCGGGAGGCAGTCTGATTAACTGTAGAACATTCTTGCTTTGGTGCAAACTGTTTTAGTCCTAGAGCAGTTGTTACTAATACAAACAACTATGTAAGGTCTACGGCTAACACACACACACACACACACACACACACCACACAGCTGGAGACACATCATGATGCAGGAGTGTTAAGCTGTGGGCACAGGGATGAAGCAGCATGGCTTTGGGGTGGCCTTGCGTTATAAAACACAGAACAGCATAGGCACAGTGAGCATCCTGAGGCATGCTAACTCCTAAACATATCTTACTTAGTGTATTTTCCTAGAATCAGAGCTTTGACAAGAAGCTTATTTCTTCAAGGATTATAAATTATCTCTTCACCTACCTCCTTTTTTACTACTTATTAATGGAATTATTAATTATTATTATTATATAATAAATTGTAATGTTTGGCAGAATACATCTAATAGTAAGCTTGGAAGGTGCTTCTAGGAGGCACCAGAAAGGGAGTGTAAAAGTGAGACAAAGAAAGGAAGGACGAAAACGCAGAGCACATTTAAGCAGCTAATCTGTGTCATGATCTCCGGGATCAGTCGCTGGAGGGAACTCTGGAGGACATAATAGTCAAGTACCCAGAGCTATTGCACCCAGTGAAGGAGAATGCTGAGTTCTGATCCTATTATTTGAAGACTGTATTTAGTGGTAGTAACTTGTCAAGCCTGCCTGGGTGATTACAGAAATTGTTTAGAGGAGAGTAGCTTGTTTTTGCCATTGAATGTCACTGGTAAGTACAGGGCTCCAAAATGAAAATCAAGGGCTTCAGAATAAGGCATCAACTATATTTGTCCCAGGAAGATAGCCCTCTTATTTGTTTCATAATTTTTTGTTTTTGAGACAATATCTCATGTAGACCAAGATGACCTTAGGCTAACTACGTAACAGAGACCGGGTTTCAATTTCTCAACTTCCTGCCTCCACCTCCCAAGTGCTGGGATTGCAGGGGTGTGCCATTGTGTATAACTTTGTTTAATCTTAAAATTTGCTCAATGCCTACTTAATCACTCTTGCCTGCAGAACTGAGTTAGATACTGGGAGATTCAGAAAGAATGAAGATGTGTTTCCTTTTTATGAAGATGTAGCATCTTTAATCCAAATTTCACCAGCATCCTATCTCATGGACTGTATCAGGCTGAACAGAGAAATGAGAATGAGCTTTAGGAACTGTCTATGCACCAGGTCAGTGACGAGTCTTTCTTGAGGAGAGGAACACGATCTTTCTATATAACCTAGACTGGCTTTTTTTTTTTTTCAAGACAGGGTTTCTCTGTAGCTTTGGAGCCTATCCTGGAACTTGCCCTTGTAGACCAGGCTGGCCTCGAACTCACAGAGATCCGCCTGCCTCTGTCTCTCGAGGGCTGGGGTTAAAGGCGTGTGCTACCACTGCCCTGATGACTGGCTTCAACCTGGAGATTCTCCTCTATCAGCCCCTCAAGTACCAAGATTATGTGTACTTCAGCCCAACATGCTCTCGCGATGTCAGGATGAAGACATATTCCACTTGCAGTGCTTATGCCTAAGGTTCACATGAAATGCCTTATTAAATTTTACCTTGTCTTTTTTTTTTAAAAAGTGATTTAAAAATATTTTGTGTGTACAGGTGTTTTTATTGCACGTATATGTGTGCCCCATGTTTGTGCCTTTTGCCTATGCAGGTCAGAAGTGGTTGTCAGATCCTCTGCAGGTGGAATTCTGTGGGTGCAGGGACTCAAACCTGGGCTCTCTTGAAGAGCAAGTGCCCTTAACTACTGAGCCATCTCTCTTGCCTGATTCTTTTTTTTTTTTACAATTGCATTCAGCAAAAATAGTTTTTTCTTTTCTCTAAACTGCTATGCAGATATTGTCCCCTTGTTGACATTTCCTGATTTCATCCATATGCCCAAAAGAGTAATTATGAAAATCTAATGTAGAAAAAAGAGAAACATCATCATTTTAATTGGTAAGGATTAATCAAGTCATAAAGCTACTCCATATTAACCCCAGTGAACTGCCTCAGACTCTCACCTCCAAAGTTGATATAAAGGCAGTCTGAGCTGTCCTGCGAGGGCTATTCATATCCATTAATTGTTACAATACAAGATACACTGGGTCTCAGCTGGCTGCCATTTCTTCTGTATTTGAAATGTGCTTCTCAGCAGAGATGGGAGGACACCACAGGGACTCATCTGAGTCTGACTTTCACATTAATTTTGCTGTGCTGTGAAGAGCAAAGACAAAATCAATGTCCATCAGTGATTATTCAAGGTAGAATATCTAGTGATATTGAATACCAATGGCAGCCCCGGGCAAAAAATTTACTTAAGGCTTGTTGAGTTGACAGCCATTTATTCTAGTCCTGCTTCATTTTCCGTGTTGCACTTATTGTTTTTTCTTTTAAAGGAAAAAATAATACTAGTTTATGGAAAAAAAATAAATTTTACTTACCGACTCAATTTGCCAGAATTTGGATCTTTTTCCAAAGGGGAGAAAAGAGCGGAGTTGGAGAGCTTTTATGAACTTAACCAAGAATAATGTTTCCAGTTGGTAGAAGCAGAATATTTCACAGCTCACAGTGACAGAAAATCATGCGGCTCAATTAACGTTTCATAATGAAGGCTTCTTGAAATTCGTGACTGAACTTGAAATGAGGAAAACCGTGTCCAGTTCTGGACAAGCTGAGCCCATGCTCATGGGGGAAGGGTCTGAGCATATCTGCTTTGAAAGTTTGTTTTGTCTCAATTCTTATCACAATAGGCCTCAAAGATGCTCTCAGTGGTATGTTCCATACTGGGTAGTTTACAAAGAGCAGATAACCACAACCCAAATTGTCTAAACTCTCTTTCTTGTTCTTCAGGTTCCAGTAGCGGCTACTTGCCTAACATCTATCTTTGCTCGCTGATTGAGGGCAGAAGGGGTGATGTGGGCTTGGAAGAGGGTCTCCAAATAGTCCATCTTTGGGCCATCCATGTTTTGGAGGCATTTTTGTCCCATGCTATCAAGCGAGTGGTGGCGCTAGGGTGCACACTCCATTTCTGTAGTTTCAGCTAAACTCCAGTTTGCAATGCACCAGAAAAAGGAGAAAATAGTTCCTGGAAAATCTGAGTGTTTCCTGTCCAACCAGCTTGCACTGTCGGTTTTTACAGCGCCTGTTTTGCTATAGTGTAATCACTTCTCCACATCTCTTATGAGATTTATTTTCTGAGGGGGATCACTTTCAGCTTGCTGTAGTTTGCAATTTCACAAGAGACTTTAGAAGTGAGCTTTTAGTGGCATTTTTGCTCTTTGCTCAGGTGATGGTTGCTTCTAGGAGGCGAAGGGCGATGCATTTAATCAGATTAAATTTTATCCTTTCCACGTGACTTCCCTCTTTCAAAGGCCTAAAGACCCGATCTGGTTTCTAGATTGGGCAAGGTAGGGCTGATGGTAAGATAGATTGGGTCATCCCCAAGGCCACAGAACATCTAAGGTTTGGACACTCTGGTCTAATTCAAGATCAACATCTTCTATATCATATATTAGATCTGAGACGCCAAAGGGTTATTAACCCCCACCTTGAGCAGAGGAGGCACTAGGCAACAGAACTTTCCATTAGCTGCTCCATAGGTGCAGGAGTCAAAAACACAGCAGTTTGTGATAGAAATCTCTCAGACTGCCAGACAGGGCAGTCTGATCAAATAAGAGTCACAAGGAACATAGGTGGAGTAGGTGTCACACAAGATGAGTGACGTAATAGCCTGTCCCCAGGAACTTAGAATATTGTAAAGAAACAAACAGAGGCTAGAATAACTGTAGCTTAGAGTAAGCACTTCGATAGAGAAGGAACAGTTTTTAGATTCTGATGGAGGAAGGTCATTGGCTAATAAAGGAACTGCCTTGGCCCATTTTATTGGTTAGAGGATAGGTGGGAGGAGTAGGCAGAACAGAACGCTGGGAGGAAGAGGAAGTGAGCTCAGACTCCACAGCTCTCCTCTGGGGAGCAGACGCCTGAGAGAGACGCCATGCCCCGCTCCCGGGATGAAGCTCCGACCCAGGATGGACATAGGCTAGAATCTTCCCGGTAAGCGCACCTTGGGGTGCTACACACAGATGATTAGAAATGGGCTAAATTAATATGTGAGAATTAGCCTAGAAGAGAATGGGCTAAGCAGTGTTTAAATGAATACAGTTTGTGTGTTGTTATTTCGGGCATAAGCTAGCCGAGCAGGCAGCCGGGGTGCTGGGGACACAGCCCCACCACGCCCATATTACTACAAGATTCCCTAAAGGAAGTGGAGCTGGGGAGCAATGTGCAGACATGGAGATATAGTAGCACATGGCAGCTCCATTCATGTGGCTGCATTTAAAGACCTCCAGCTCCTCGGGTCGTCCTTAGACAGATTAGTGCAGGTATGAAGCTTATAACCATTAAAGTCCTCTTTCCAGTAAGGGCTGAAAAGTAAGGGCAACCTGTACCCAATTAGGGTGATTCAATCTGTGCATTATCCAACCAACGAGTTTGGCTTACCCTTTCTATGTTCTGATATTCATAAGTTTGTTGTCAACTTATTTGATTTTTGTGCCTAGCACAGCACTTAGAAATAAAATAAAAATAGGTGCCTCAATCATGTGATGGCTGAGTGCCTGTGAGCCAGGACAAGGCAGCCTGCATGTGGGAATTCACACTGGTTTGTGCTTTAAGTGGTAGTTGTTCTTATATTCTTTCTGATGTACTTCCGTGGCCTCTATTTTCGTTATGTTCAGAACAAGAGGTTCGAACAGCTTTGCCCCAGGAAGGATTGTTTTCATGATTTTTTTGCATTAGTTTTGTCTGTTCTTAGAAATTGACATAAATAAAATCATATAGTATATATCTTTTTGGTTTTGATTTCTAAAAGTTTTTGAGATCATCTAAGCAATTTGCTATTTGTGTGTGTGTGTGAGAGAGAGACTAAGCATAGTTCTACTGCATCAATACATAACATACCAAGCTGTGTGAATAGATCACTTCCCAAATATTACTTCCACTTCTGAGCTAGTAGGAATACTATTCTAAGTATTCTTGCACAAATATTTAAACGTCTGTTGTCTTATGTATGACTATCTTTTAAAAACCGAACCTGTCTTTTAAGGGACATATTAGCCCCCTTTCCCTATTGTCACATCAATTCAGACAGCACCAATTTCCTTTTAAAAATGTTTTTCCAGATAAAATTGGAATGTATGGACTCCCATCAATTAAACAAGCAGACACGACTACTTTTCTCGGTGAAGGCATATTTTACAAGGGGAGCGCCGCAGGTGTTCAGGGGCGATAAGCTCTTTCTAGTGACAAGTCCCATCAGGTTCTCATCAGATGGCCGTGGTACCCTGTCACTGCTGCTAGTTATTGATGACTTAGCATCCGTCCTGCTTTCTGGGAAGACCCAGACGGAGGCTCATTGGCTGGTGTCTGATGGTCACATGCAAATTGACATCAAAGTCTGTGATCCAATACACTCTAAATGTCTTTGTTAAGGCCTTTCTATAGACCAGGAAAAAAAATGTGTCACAGAAAATGGCCTCTGTTTCTGTACTCCTAAATCAGTCTGAGCACAAAGTAAATTGTTTCTGCAATAGCTATCAAGAGAAAGAGGGGGGTGGGGTGGAAAATAGATTATCAACTAGAATTCAAATAGCTTGTAGGCTCCTGTGCAGCCTACTACCCACGCTGTTAATTGGTATAAGAGGACAGATAATTGAGATTTGAGGTTAGGTGTTTGCAAGCCGTAATAGCCACTCTAGATGGACAATTTTTCCATCTTTGTATTCTTCCTCCTGCAGTGATTCTCTGCTCTGGTCTTCTATGGGAGCCCGTTTGCAACTTGCTGCAAACAAAGCTCATTGAGACAACAAGTGTGGTGGCTACACTATCATCAGTGATGTATGTATCCATCGCTCCTTCCATGCAAGCATCCTATGGTGAGTATTTGCCAAGTCTATGTTTTCCCACAGCTAAATAAAGCATCTGGATGGGTGAGATCTGTTGCAAGTCCCAAAATCCCTAGCAAAAGTTTATTTTGACTTTTATTGTCATTGTTTCTTTCTGTATTTATTGCGTTGTATAAAAGTCAAAGAAAACAATGCAGGAAAATGCACACCGTTGACTTTTATTGGAATGTCTTGATGGGGGTATGTCTTCCAACTAAAATACAGGCTCATGGGAGCTGAAGCAGGAACACGACAGACCCTGAGGAATGGCTGTATGTCACATACACGTATCTTTTCTACCCCCACCCTCTTTCTCCTGTCCACACACATTTCCAAAGTTATGGCACCAGGGCCGGTGCCATCTGTGCAAGAATAAGCTCCAAGCAGAGACCTGCAATGCCAAGACAAGCTTCCCGGGCTCCACTTAGGAAAACAGAAAATGACATTGTTAATTGCGGAACGGATATCTGGCGAGTTGTGCCAATATTCTCTTATCTAACTGGCCTTTCAAAATTGAATGCACTCGCTGGAACTGCCACATCAGATACTGTCACTCTTCACATTCTGGGGAGATAATTTCAGGACTTTTTAGTCAGTTTCTGTTCCGCTCCGATTCTATCAAACTTGAAAGCAGGTGAAACCAACCACATCGGTTTCATTCCACTTCTTGGGGAGATACGTGAACCCCATTATGGCAATTGACTTTATTTTTTCATTTAGAAATTTCCCTCCACCACAGGGCAGAGTTAATCAGCTCCTAGACAAAGCACTTAGTTACCACATGTCTCTAAGATGAAGCACACTGTAAAAATGTATAATGGTAATAATTAGAATCATAATATTAATGATAGTGAAATTAACATTTTGACCTTCATCGTCTTTTGCAGGTAAAAAAAAAAAAGCGTCAAAATCTGAACATCATCCCTGAAGGTATAACTGAAAAAAAAAAAAAGGCTTTTCCACATCTTTTCCTTCTCAAAAGCAATTAATTTCCTTATAAGAAAGTGCTATTAGAATTCACAATTGTTTCAATTTGCAAGAACATTATGGGCAATAATTCAGAATAACTCTTGAAAGTTCCTAATGACATCATCTTACCTATTATTTCATAGACAGAGGTGGCAAAACGTTTTTGTTTTCATGATGAGTAAATGAACAGTGATACAAGTTAACAGATTCTATTAAGTAAATCCCCCAACTATTTGCTCTCGGCAAAAACAAAACTAAACAAAGCAGTTTTTTTTTTTTCATCAAACTTGACCAAGCCAAACAGCAACAGAACCACAAAACTGCTTTCACCACAGAACCAAGAAAGGGATATTGGCTGAAACTTACTCATACCTAGGCCTCTGGCTCTGCCGGTCAGACTCCACCCTTCAGGAAGCAGTTCCAGGTGAGCAATCTAGATGAAGGAAACGCTACTTCTTCTGTTCCCAGCTGCCTTGGCTTAGAAGCCCCAGCTTCCTGCAATGTCCACACTTCATGAGCTCTATGTCTGCACTGGGTCCATCCACATCTCAGACAGGACTTAGCAGCTGCTTTTCTCTAAGTCAGTCAGGTTTTCCTATTTATTAATAATAAATACAAAGCAGAATGCAATTTACACATTCTGAACATTTTCAGTATACAAAAATACACGCGAAATTGATTTCCATGTAATTAAAGATATCATGTATTTCTTTAGGTGGCTTGATTTAGAAAAACAAAAAAAACCAAAAGGGAATAATAATAATTGTGATTTGATTTAGTGTATAATTATGTCGTAATTGGCCCATTTTCAAGTATTAATTTTTAGTTAAATGCTGGGCAGTTGTTCTAGCTAATCAGTTTGCAGGTGTTACTTTAGTTCTTTAGATCGCTAGAATCAGACACTGATTTAATCCAATTGTAGGAAACGAACCAACAAAACCAACCATCTGATGGAGGGAATTGTTACTGGATGGCAGCTATGGACTGCGTTTGGGGCTGAGAGCTGTAATCCTGCATTTGACTTTTTTGGGCTTGCTTCCTATGTCTGTGAAGCTTCTCCCTTCCGTTCGCCACCTGGTTTTTCCAGGAAACGCTCCAGAAGGAGCCAGTCTGGGGCTGCAGTTTTTCATTATTCTCCTTGATGAGTCAGAGAGAGACCCCTACCTCATTCACGCCTCCCTTGGCTCCAGTCTTCATCTCTATTCAGTTAGCCATGGTGGCTCCACTAAGGAGCTATTTTTTGATTCAGGTACTTTCTTCTAGAAGAGCAGACTGAAGGAACATGTCCAGCAAATGCCATTAGTCACGCTGTCACAGTCAGTATAAACTTTTTTTTTTCTTTTACTCACCAGGCATTCAGTGAGCATCTACGGTATGCCAATGCTGTTTCCGGTCCAGAGTGTTCAGCAACAAACAGCAGATTCTCATTCCTTGAGGTCCTGATGTCTGCTGGACAGAGTCAAACGGTAAACAGAACCAATGAATTACCTGGTGTGTGCGGTGACAGATGCTAAGGAGATGGGGAGGAGAGCGAGAAGGGAGGGAGAGTACCTACCTATTACAGGCGATCGGGAGTCGGTGGGAAAGCGGTTTGCAATTTTAAATTATCTCGTGAGAGCTACAGACGAAATCGGAACTTAGACGTAAAAAATCCTTAAGTTATGACTTTGTAGAATATTACTATGAATTAGTTCTGTGAGGTGATAATCAGAGTAATTATCAAACTCGTTAAGTGTTTGCATGGAAGGGTATGCGGTAAACATTTTGCATTCGTTTTCCAAGTGTGCCACCAGGACTGTGGATCAGCTGCTGTGAATTCTTTCCACGTCTCAGCTGAGGAACCAAAGGACCAGGATCGGCAACTAGCGGTGATTAAGTTACTATCTGAAAGGACTTGGGTTTAATAGTTAGACTCTGGAACCTAGTTCTCAAATAGTCTTTGAATGGCATGCTAGTTTTAAAAAATCAAATAAAAGTACAGTGTTGCCAAGTGGAGAGATAACTGTTACCCTGACTTCTCACTCTAGTGGTAAATAACTATGACTTTTGAGAGTGTCCTGTGCAGGCAGTCTCCGCGTCTTTTTGTGCACATCAAGGACTCTGTATTTCACACCCAAGTCAACACACACATGCTGTGCTGTACACTGTCTACTTAAAAAATATGTCATGGTTGCTTCTCAGGTCAAAAAAATAGAAGTTTGTGCTTTTTTTATTGAATTTCTAATACTTCACTTGCGGACGCTCGTATTTAGTCAGGCTGCTTTTCCGTTATTGGGCTTTAAAGTCTTTCACAGTATTCAAGTTGTGGAGCTCAGTATGTATTCATGTCTCCCTTCCGTCTCTCTCTCTGGCTGTTCTTCAGAGCCCATGTGGATTGTTAGGGGTTCAACCCAGATGCCGGCAGTTAGGAACATGTGCAAACAATGACCAGAGTGAAGAGAAACAAACCCGGCAGGCTCTATAGGAGCAGCCCCAACTTAGAACTTCTGCTAGCACTGACTCAGGTATTTATTCACCCAGGACATGGAAGCAAATGTTGCCTTGATTTTTCCATTCACAGAGTACTGATTCCAGTTTTGGTGTATGTGCAGGTGAGTGTACGGTAAGATATGGAAATGGGCTCTAATATCATGGACTGCAGAAACCACTCCAGGGTGTCTGATGGGGAAGGTGCCCACCTCTGCTCACCAGTGGCTTGATAGCCTTATCACAGTCTAACACAGGCCATGGTGCATTCCAGCTATTGCTTCACTTAATATTCTCTGGTGTTTTTTTTTAAACTAGATAATCAGGGCATTAAAATAAAAAATATTCCCGAGCTTTCAAGTCTGCAGAAGAAGAAAAGATGACCTCAAGGGGATGTGAAGAACTGCTTAGTTATCAGAAGGTGTTATGGTTGAAGTTGAAGTATGAAGTAAAGAGCAAGCATCAGAGAAGAGAAAATAAATTTGGAAGACAGAAGCATGCTAAAAACATTATCACTAATTCTAACGGTACTCGTTTTGAGATGTGCTTTAATATACCTTGAGATGGATAAACCTTTACATCAGAGATGAATCTTGTATCTTTGGGATTCATTAAATAGGTAGGTCTAGGGTCTTTCTGTAGTTTACATCAACTTAGAAAGAGACAAGCTGGACCTTGAGGACTGTTTTAGGAAGCCATCCACTCTTCGGAAGGAGGTTATAGACCGAGTAGTCTGACTTTCCTATAGGACTCTTCTGCAAACAGAACACAGGTGAGCCTGTGTGCAGGTCAGAAGATAACTTGCAGAAACTGGTTCTCTCCTTCTACCATGTAAGTTCTAGGGATCAAATTCAGGCCATTACTTTTGGTCTGCTGGGTCATCTTACTGTCTTCCACTTGTTTTAATGTAGCCCCCGAACTGTTTCTAATATATAACACCTCAATATAGGAGTTCTTTTGAATTTAGAAAATCTTATAGTTGAATCAACGTCCTCTGGTCTATGCTATAGACCATATGCCATGTTCACTGTTCTATGCCATGTTCTCTGCTCTATGCCATATCCACCAGACTTCTTTTACCCTGAGCTCATTGCATATTTCCGTGTCTAGAATCAGGGCTCCTCAGTTCTTCAGTCATGGTGGTATTGAATGTTTTTACACTCTTCCTACCTTTTTTCTGTGACCTTACTCTGGTCATATCCCATTTTAGTGATGTGCCTTTTCAACCGTGGGATCCAAGATTGGAGTTTTCATCATGTTGATGTGAAAGAGATACATATAGTCACTCAGAAGCCATAGGAATTGAGCAGGAGGAATAAACACTACTGCATCTGCATGTTAAATACGAGGCCAAGGAGAGAGAAGCTTTCAGAGGCAATCTTCTGTGAAACATTAGCATTTATTCAGTCCTAACCTTTGAGCCATGGGCACTGAGAGGCAGCTTTTGTTTCTTTCCCCTAATGCTGATTTTCCGGGCATGAAGATGCCAGCAGAGGCTGGTAAACAACACAGACGAGCTTTCGTCCATTGCTGGTTTCATTCTTGACATGTCACAAGGTACTCTCGCGTTTGATCAATTCTTTTGATCAAACCTTGTGTGGAAGAAGCCCATGGAGCCTATCCCAGGAAGAAATTCCAGCTTACAAATGAATGCTGAATAGTTTTCTCCAAAGTCATATGTCTGATGAAATGTAACATGAGTTGAAATGTCCTGAGATGCTTCATTATAACAGGAAGGAAAGGGTCTTAGGAAGTGCCTGGGGAAACTCTCTATTTGGGCCACAGTTTTGATTCATATTTTGATGGGGCAAATGCCAACACTTTTGAATTCTATCTTAGAAAGTGTTCTTTGCACTTTTCACCAGTTTTTAATGCTTTATTTATTTATGTATGTGTGCAAGTGTGCACAGGCCGTGGTGTGCAGTGTGGAGGCCTTGCAGGAGTCACTTCTTTCCTTCCACCCTGTGAGCTCTTGACATGGAGTCGGCCATTAGTTCTGTGCACCAAGCCCTTGGGTCTGCTTAGCCATCTTGTCAACCCTCACTAATTTTAAAGTAATTCTCCTTTTATTTTTTTAGATTCATGTCCATTCGTTAAGGATGTCAATTCTTTTAGCAAATACTATGTTTCAGAACCCATGCCAGGGATTTGGAATAGCAGTATAAGCAGGAAGGAGGTCTGAGTTCTTTCTCTACAAGTAAGTGTTGTGGTTATATACAAGTGTGTGTGCACAAGTTCTCTCTCTCTCTCTCTCTCTCTCTCTCTCTCTCTCTGACACACACACACACACACACACACACACACACACACCTTGAGAGGAAGAGATCAAATGTGAGAGATGGAGGAGGTATTACTTGTGTTTAGAATGTGGAAGGAAACAATAATAGAGACACAGTACAGGTCTAGTAAACTCCTATCTACATCCTAAATCTTATTCTTATACCTCAGATACAACCTTCATCAAAGAAGTTTCTTTATACAGCAAATATAGACTATCACAGAAAGTTGTAAATGGGCCCAATGTAACGATCAATAGATTGTAGGGAGTCCAGACCCAAAGAGTATATCTACATCACAGCTCCTGTATCTATGGTTCAGGGAACATGGCAGAAGAGGGAGTAGAAAGATATAGGAGCCAGAGGATTGGGAAGTCTGCTGAGAAACAGTCTCTCTTTGAAATGGCTGCCTAGATAAGACCAGAGCAATGACAATACAGTAGACATGCTCATGTGGAAGAGGTACTGTCACAGAATCACACCCATAGATGAAGAATTAAAGATAGCTAATAATGACATAGAGGGAAAATTAGCCTCTCCTAAGGCCGAGTCTCCAAATGGGTTACCCAGTGCAAAGTTATCAGTTCTAAAACCCACATATATACAAACAACAAAAATGGACTCAGCCAACTTATTTATATATTTGTGAATAATTGCACACACACACAGCAATAATAAAGAAAAAGAGGCTGTTCATATGAAGGTAGGGGAAACAGAAGGAGTCTAAGGGAGGAACAGGAAGGAGGAAAGAGGAAGAGGAAATTGATGTAAATTAATTAAAATGATATACAAATAAAAATTAAAATAAGTGTGGTCAATAATTTTGCATCTTGACAAAAAGAAGAATATTCAAAGGTAATTTATATAGAGAGGTGGGAGAATGAGATACTAAGACAAGGATAATATGAGGGTAGGGCTCGGTTTGTGAGAATGAAAAAGCACCAAAAACTGGGTGTCTTTCAAAGGTCATTTATTCTTGTAGAGGTCAGAAATCTGAGGGCAGGGGTCAGCTGGAATACATCCCTCTGAAGGCACTTGGGAAGTGTTTATTCTGGCTGCTGCTCTCCTGCTTGCCAGTAGCCCCACGCAGCCCTCAGATGGCATGTCTATCTTGTCTCGTGTGTCTTCACATCCTCCTTCCTCTGTGTTTCTGTTTCTGTGCCCATTTCCATTTCACAGATATAGCATGTGTGTGTACACAAATATATACACTTATATACCCATTTGCACATACATATAACATGAATCATAATAGCTTAGAAATGATTATTTTTTACTGAGAATAGATTCTTCTTTCATTCAATACATCTTGATGGCAGTCCCCCTCCCTTCTATCCTCTCAGATCCCCCCAACTTCTCCTATTACCCAAATCCACTTCTCCTCTGTTTTCCATCAGAAAAGAATAGACTTCCAAGAGACAGCAACCAAACATGACCAAACAAGATACAATAAGATGAATCAAAAGGCTTAGGACTGATTCTAGTAACTTCGTTTTAATTTGACTCTGCAAAACTCGTATTTCCAAGCAAGGTCATATTCTAAGACACTGGACTTCAACACATCCTTTTTGGAAGACATAATTCAACCCACAACAAACAAAGAACTAAGTTCAAGGAAGAAGAAACACATGCTCTTTAAGTCTAAGTTGGAATGGAGCGCGGGAACTTGACAACTCAGAGTACTGGCTGCTAGAATAAATGAAGTAGTCGGGGAGGAGAAGCAGTGTGGATGAGAAAGTGGGGTCTCTCAAGGCTGGGGAGATGGCTTGGTGGTTCTTCTAGAGGACCTGGGTTCCATTCCCATGAAACACATGGTGCCAGTTCCAAGGCTTCTGACATTCTTTTCTGACCTCGATGGGCACTGCACATACATGGGGCACCTATGTACTCTTGCACGTAAAATAAATAAAGCTAATGAGGCATGAAGTCTCTGGCAGCTGGGAAAACATAAACAAGCACTCATTTTTTGCTACTGACCACTGCTTTAGGATCTCTGCTGGGATTTACAGAGATTACTGACAGTTTTATTTCCTTCCTGTCTTCATAGAGTGCAGCTAGGGACGGAAGGCCCCCGAGTGGTCATGGCACTTGCCAGCTTAGATAGAAAAATTAAATGTTCTTGCAAGTCAAATTGTCACTTTTGTCTCCCCTGACTGGACCAGGAACCCCAGGAGTCATCCTGGAACTCATCTTCAAATGAAACTGTGAAATACGGTGGACGTGGACTTTACACCACCTCAGAAGCAGTTGCTAAACCGGGTCTTCTGGGGACTCACACCACCCTGCCAGGGTTGGGTTTGCATCTGGAAGGCTGGGTATTTGGGACAGTGGGACCAGACTCAGAAGAGGTGCAAATAGATATTGTGGCATTTTGATCTCATGGCAGCTCAATTGCTTTAGGCCGAGTATATTTAAGAAACTGAACTTTAGGCCATCTGTGTCTTTGAGTTCACAGTCCTTATCCCCAGAGCCTTTCAGAGGAAAAAAACTCCATTTGCATGGATCTGTGTTTATCCTTTTTGTGATCTGATTCCTGCTCTCTTCACCCTGTCTTAATCTACTGTCAAGCTTGGAGATTTATATTTCTTATTTTATCTCACTCTTGAGCCTTGGCCCAGACTCTTCTCGCTAAAATGATTAAATGATACTCAGATTTTATTTTAAAACTTCATGTATATATTGTACCCTTAATCTTTAAAAAACCCTTCCAAGGCAGGTATCGTAATTGTATTTTAAAGACAAGGAAGTGAGGTATGGAGAATTTAAGGCACACTAAAAGGATGCCTATTAGTACTATTAGGCGTCATATCCCAGCCGTGTGAGTTCTTGGCTGTGTTACCATAAACTGTTTACTTAAGCTCTAGTCTCAGTTCCTTTATCCCTAAAATAAGAAATAAGGCATATTCGCACCACATTGGTGGTGGCTTGTTTTATGTCAACTTAGCACAAACTAGCGTAATTTGGGAAGAGGGATTGTAACTGAGAATATGCCTCCATGAGATTGGCCTGTAGGCAAGTCTGTTGAGTATTTTCTTGACTGATTGATGTGGGAGGATCCAGCCCACTGTGGGTGGTGCCAACCCTAATCAATGGCCCTGGAAGGTATAAGAAATCAAGCAGAGCAAGCGAGGAGGAGCGAGCCAGGAAACAGTATTCTGCCATTGTTTCTGCTTCAGTTCCTGCCTTGAGTTTGTGCCCTGAATTCCTTTGTTGATGCATTTTGATGTGGAAATGTAAGGGGAAAGAAACTCTACCATCCCCAAGTTACTTTTGGTCATGGTATTTTATCACAGCAACTGAAACCTAAGACAGCAATAATGTACAAAGGATGTACTCTAGTGTCTGACACATGGTGCCTACCGGTTTTATTAAAAACTCAGTGCGACTCTCGGTTATAAACTTATTAGGTGTGTGCACCCAGGCAGGTTCTCTAACCTCAGTAAAACTCTCTTCTTTAGTATTCTCTCCACAAGCCGACCTCCTAAATCATTATTGTGATGGCTGAAGGAGTTACTTTGCTTTTTGGTATTTAGCATTCTATCTGACCAAAATGTCAGATGAAATCCAAGAGGGAAACAAAGTGTTTGGTTTTTGCAAATCGAAAGGGTTTGGATTTAATTTCAAAGGAAAAGAAGAGCATCAGACAGTTTTGATTAAAGAGGTGTTGTGATATTCTTGAAGTTTTAGAAAGCTTACTTGGATTCTGGGATAGACTGGAAAGGTTGGAATCAAGAGGTGAAATACAGCAGCCAGGGCGCTAGTTCAGCTGTGGTATGCAGTTTGTGTGGTGCTTGGAAAAATGGAAGAGGCGGAGGTCAAGAGAAGTGGTCTGGTGAGGGGTTTGTGCTTCTGAAAATTGGATGAAGGACAGAGGACAATGGGAAAATTGCTGAGTTGTCTTCAGTGCTGCTCATCCATGGCACCGACCTGAGGGCAGGCATTGAAGCTTTGACTTCAGTACCTCAGCATGTAACCTTCCTTGAAGACAAGATATTCACTTCTTATTGCTGTAATCAAACACTTAACAGGAGGGAATTCAAATGGGGGGGGGGGAGAGCTCATTTTAGCTTCTTGTTTAAGATTACAGTCTCTCATGGTGGTGAAGATATGATAGCAGAAAAACGACCCATTTGGTCATATTACATCCACAGGGGAGAGAGAGAGAGAGAGAGAGAGAGAGAGAGAGAGAGAGAGAGAGAGAGAGAGAATAATGTTGATGTTCAGCTGGATTCCTCCATTTTCCTTTTCTGTGAAGCTCAGGCCTGGCCCATGGAATGGTGCTGCCCACATCCATGGCTGGTTTTCCTTCCTCAGTTAAATGTCACTGCATGCAATCTCACAGACATATACAGAGTCATGTCTCCCGGGTCATTCCACTTCTAGTCAAACTGGCAATGAAGATTAACCATCACAGCAATCAAGTTAAAATGAAGTTATTAGGGTTAAACCTACTTTCATGTGACTGGTGTTTTTATCAAAAGGGGAAGACCAATGAAAGGAACACAGGGAGAAAAGAGGCCTGCGATAGATTTTTTTTTTTCTTACAATTCTCAGAAAGAACCAATCTTGTCAATTCCTTGTATTTGACTATTGTAAGCAGAGATCGTTCGTTTGTTTCCTGGTCACCCAGACCTAAACAGACACATAGAAACTATATTAATTACAACACTGTTTGGTCTACTAGCTCATGCTTCTTATTTATTAACTCTTACATCTTGAATTAAACCATTTTTGTCTATCTATGTATCACCACAAGGCTGTAGACATCTTTCTCCTTAGGCAGCTTCATGGTATCTCTTTGACTCCAGCTATTTTCTCTCTATATCTCTGTTTGGATTTTCCACTTGGCTTTATTCTATTAAGCCATTGGGCAAAACAGCTTCTTTAATAACCAATGATAATAAAACATGTTCATAACATACAGGGGGGAATCCCACATCAGATTATCGCCTCCAGAACAATGAGAAAATAAACCATCTAGTCTGAGGAACTTTGTTGGTGAGTAAAGTAATACAGCCATGCCATGGAACTCAGGTATCAATTGTATTTACATCTCAGTGTCTAGACATCATTAATCTTGATGATCTTTAGCTATGCCACATAGACAGGTAGTCTAGTCATGATGTTTCCCACACCCCTAAGAATGAACAAGAGAGTTTAATAAACCACAAAACCCTGGGTCTCTGCAATGCAAGTTTGAAAGTTGTGTCATTATTAGGTTGACCAAGAAACCTCAGGTGGTGTTATTCTTCTAGGCCACTTTTTGAAGAACACACCAGTCTAGCCCAGTGCTTCAGGCATGGTAGATGCTCAATAAAAAGCAAGTGTGCTAATTTTAAGAATTCTAGTACAGCTTTGGTAGAATCAGACAAGTAGCTGTTCATCTTATTCTCAGCTTCTTAATGGAAAATATGCATGGAGTGTTATGGTGACTAACTCTGGTTGTCAGTTTGGCAAAACTGGGAAGAAGGAACCTCAGCCGAGGAAATGCCTCTATTGACTTGGCTTGTGGGCACATTTTTTTTTTTTTTGTATTTGGAGTTGGTTTAGGATGTTCCAGCATGCTGTGGGTGGTACATTCCCTAGGTAAAAGATCCATGGGGAATTTTCTCTGCCGAACCCTCAGAAGGAAGTGTGGATGTATGTGTGCTTTGTTTAAGTCACAGAAGGTGGCTTCTTTTCTGTTGCTACCACAATAAGAAATGTCTTATTGTGAGCTTGGGAGCAAACCAGTAAGCAGTGCTCATCCGTGGACTCTGCTTTAGTTCCTACCTCCAGGTTCCTGCACCGAATTCTTCTGATAGGCTATAATCTACCAGCTTTCCTCCTCAAGAAGGTTTTGGTCAGAGCATTTCTATCATTACAGCAGAAAAGAAAGTAGAGCAGATTATAGACTTCATATTCTTGGAGATCATGTTAGTATATGTGTGTGTAGATACAGCCTTTGCATCAGAGAGCAGCTCCAGGCATGGTGTCATTCAAAGTAGAGCACTTTAACAAAGTTACTGCAATGGTGTTGAGCAGGAAAGGTTTTGAAGGATAGGAGTAATTGCTGCAGCCAGATGTCTACCGTTGCATGTGATTGAAAATGGTGGTTGGGTCAGAGAATTCTAATCATCCATGAAGTGGGCTTGCCACGACTCTGACACCATGTCCCCTGGTGCACTCTGCAGTAGGTGCGTCTTTGCTGAATAAATACAAAGTGAACTTGACGGGAAAGGAGACCTCAGCAGTCCTACAAAGACAATTTTGCAAGCTGTCTGCCTGTGGAGTTAGTGGAATGTTTGCTCTGGAAGAAACAGCTGACGTCAACTTTGCTCTCTTTGTATCTCAAGGGCAGAGTTAGCCGTTCCTCTGGCCTGTGTGACACCCACAGAGGAACGAATGGCGTCCGGAGGGGAAGGTTAAAGAATGGGTCAGCTGGGGGCCTGTGCTCCCTGCCCCTCCCTCGCTCTGTTTGTCATCTTTCTGGCAAGGTGAATTCAATGCGCAGTAATTCCTTCTGACTTTCCTAGAGCTGTGGAATACACAAGTGTGAGGGCCATTAGCTTGGCTGTGTAACCTGATCACTTTGGTCAGAGAGAATAAAGAGTAGGGCCATGTGCAGGGGACAAGAGGAAAAGACACATGGGGAATTTTCACTGCCGAACCCGCAGAAGGTAGTGCGGATGTACGTGCGCCTTGTTGAAGTTGCAGAAGCTGGTTTCTTTTTCATTGAAGAAGGATAATCAGATATGAACTGGGCATACAGCTTTTTTTTTTTTTCTGGTAACATCGAGAAGCAAGCATAAGTATTTGCATACATGTAGTTGTAAATATCTCAGGGATTAAAAACATCCCTATGCTCTTATCATCACATGCACAATAATGGTTGTATTATTACTCTGTAGACTAGACACAACACTAGACACAGGAAGCTTCATATTCTCTTACTGGTGATGGTAAGGAGATTTCAATCAAGAGAAACAAGATGGTTCAACATGATGATGATGGAAACAGACCCCAGGTTTCATTTAGGATGATTTGTTGGATAATTTCTAGGGAGCCTCATTTAGATTTGGGCAAAACAAAGATCAGACTAATTCTTCTCTCTGGTAATTCCACACCTGCATAAAAACTTACAAGTCCATGAGTGTGATAGAGTTAGCTCACTTTTGATTGTGCATGTTGTGTTAGTCAATCAATTGCAAATTTAAAATATATTAACATCTTAATGATGATTCAGATCACAAGGAGAAAATACCATTAATTGCTAAGTTATGAATCCTGGATTTTAACTGAAACTGGTGTTAGATGTGCAAGACTAGGCAACTTCTAAAAGTTCTGCTCTTCCATTTCTTTATGTAAATAGATGGAGAGACAGGTGAGTGACTGAACTTTAGGCATCATTCTTTTTTAGTGGGGATGATAGGAGAGCAAAGATCTCTTAGAGGTCTGTGCTAAGTCCAAGTGCTTTGTCAATTAACAGATATAAATGGGTTTATGTGATTTGCTATGAGGATAAGAGCCACTGTATTCATGAAGCTTCCGCTTTTCTCAAGGCAGGCAGACATCACAGCTATTTCATTTGGGGAACAAGGGACATCCTTGGGGACCTTCCTGTGACCACACTCCATCATCACCATATGCAAAGGTCGAGAAGGCACTGCCTGTCTTACAGAGCAGACTCATAGCGTGGTCCTTATCACACAGCTGTTTTCTTTCCTCTTCACTGGTTTTTCTTCCTTGGGTTCACAGACCTTGTCTCCCAGTCTCACTGTAGAAGCTAAGTGAAGACAGGCTGAGACCACAGAACCCAATACAGGTGCTCGTGTGTCTAGGAAAGGCGTAACAGTAACTACCACTTTTAACCACAAAGAAAAGTACAAAATGTCAGGGAGGAATGGGCCCTCCAAGAATGAATATCGGACTTTCCTAAAGGTGTGCATGACACCTGTGCATATGACAGGGAGTATGTGAGATGCTTTTGGTACTATTGAATTCTTTTAGTAAAAGATATAAAAAAATAGCTTGGGAAGAAATTATGATTTTCATGTTAAATTAGGGTGTCCAGTAAATGGTTGGTAAAAATGATTGACACTGGCTTCTCTGATGATACCTTATTTGAATCTTGTGATAATATTTGTTTACTTCCTCATCAAAGTTTTATCGGTTGTCCTTTCTATGTTGGGTCCTAATCTGAATCACGGAAAAGAAATAAAATCTATCAAAGTGCATTTAGGGAAACATGAAAAAAGTATATGGTAATGAGCAAGCAGCGTCAGCGCTTACTGATTAGTTATTAGTAAGTAACTAGTGATGAGTACCTTGATTGCTGCAGTGGAGGCATGCATCTATCCACCCATATACCATCCATCCATCCATCCATCCATCCATCCATCACCTATCACTTCCTTCCTTCATTTCTCCCTCCCTGTGTCCCTCCCTCCCTCCATCCTTCCCTTCTTCCCTCTTCTCCAATTTCCTTTCCCTTAACTCTCCCATCCTTCTTTATTTTTCTTTCTTTTTCTCTCTGATATAGGAGAGACCTTTTCAGGAATGCTTTTGCAGAACTCAGATCAAATACATTTCATTGAAATACCCTCTTTAGGATAATCTCCTTCAATCTATTTCCCCTGGGACAAGAGCAGGATAATGCACAGCTTTTAGAGCAAACTATGAATGAATCATAGGTTCTGACTTCTGCCAGATTTGTTTTATTATGGACATTTTGTAACTATTAAAAAATGACAAAAGAGAAAACGTTGCACTGTTGGAAGGTATAATGAAAAAGAAAATATAATTTAAGCAAATCCTGAACTAAAACACTGTAGTCTTATATCCAAGTTTTTCATTACTACGAATGAAATGTAAACTCTTTTTAATTTTTCTTCCGAATAGGAGTTACCAGATGTTCATCTGTTACCATGAAAGTCTATTTTAATTGGCAGTTGTAGTCTCAGAGTAATTTGAAATTGCTACCAGGCTGTCACTTTTGCTTTTGCTGACTTGCAAGGAGGTTTAATGCCTCCCCCACTGGGCTAGACTTTATCCTTCTATTTGAAACTGTTGGATCGCTTCAATTTACGGCAAAGTTAGAGGAGATTTAAATAGTCAACAGAAACGCAGTGCACATGCTTCCGAGTGGAAGTGTAATGTTTTAAAAGTGCTCTGAGACCCAGAGCTAAAGCTCTGTATGAGAGAATGCACCAGACAGAGAATACCAGGTCTAAGAAAAATGTAGGTCCTCTTCTCAGATTAAGTCATTGCATTATTCCCCTGACAACTATTTGCTGATAAGCATTCCATCACTGCCACACAAAAAAATCTATTGGATTTGATATACACAGCAGCTCATAGCATCAGAACAGCAGTTTTTATGTTTTTTTTTTAAATTATTGTTGTTATTGCTTAGACCCTGTCCTTCTTGCCAAATGCTTGACACTTTATGATAATCTTGGATGACGAGGTTTAATCTGGATGTTGAGCTGAACTAGACTGGAAGACCATGCAAGACAAGGCAATGAATAGAGCTGGGAGCCAGAGGGCCTGAAACATGTCTTAGCTCTTTCACTGGTTTATGCTGTGTTTAGAGGTGCAGAAGCAGGTGTCTGAAAGTTTTTCTTCAATTAAGAGAACTTAAAGGCTATATTCTTCTTCTTCTTTTCTATCTATTGTGTATAGCATGGGCTTTACCTCTTCCCAGACTTGGGTTTTTAGCTTTTTTTTTTTCGCCCACAAAAACAGCTCCAAAGTCTCCTGCATTCTCTAAGAAATATTTTGTGCATTGTCCAGGCGCTTTGAAGAAAAACAGGGCTTTGGCATGAATTCCAGCCCTAGAACAAATGATTTTAACCTCTTGCCACTCCCTTGTAGTCTTGTCTTTAAGACAGATTCGGGAGCCTCAGGTTTTTGCAAGGATGAATTGAAATAACCAGTAAAAAATGCTTAGAAAATGCATCTCTAACCACCATTTAAGTAATTTCCACTTTTTTTCTCCTATTGGGGCATACCTTTCATTGATCTACGCAAAGCAATCTGTATTTTAATTGTGTGAGGTATATGAGCATTGAGCAAAGGCTGTTGCTAGTTATGTGTTGTGTGAATTTCCCAGGGTTGTTTTTAACAATTTTCTGCAAACTTAGTGGTTTAAAAGATAGAAATTCAATCCTTGCAATTTTGCAGTGATGTAGGTGGGTCTTCTGTATATGTGTTACTTTCATTGGTCAAATAAAGAGACTGCCTTGGCCTTTGATAGGGCAGCAGCTTAGATAGCCGGAGCAGACAGAACAGAATTCTGGGAGAAAGAAAGCAGAGTCAGGCAGATGCCATGACTCTCCTCTCTGAGACAGACGCTGGTTAGACTCATGCTGGTAAACCACAGTCAAGTGGAAATACAGATATTAGAAATGGGTTAGATCAACATGTGATAGTTAGCCAATAAGGGACTGGAGATAATGGGCCAGGCAGTGTTAAAATGAATCCAATTTGTGTGTTGTTATTTCGGGTGTTAAGCTAGCCATGCAGGAGCCGGGTGGGATGAAAAGCAGGCCTGCTCATCTAGTCACCACATTGCAGGGCAGAAGTTAGGACCTGCATTCTCTTGAGGCTCCATGGGGAGTTTGCCTCTTGTGCCTTAATTTTGAGGCTGGGGGCCTTTTCTTGACTTTGAGCCATACGAGCCTTCCCTTTCCACATGTTTCCTTGTCTGACGTTTTCCTCTACTCTCTTATGCAGACAAGAAGTCATTGAATGTAAGTAAGGCTCCCCCTAAGTCCAGGATGCTCTCATCTAAAGAGCTTTAACTTGATTACAACTTCAGACATTCACACTCCAAATTGAGTCCCATTTTCTGGCACCAGGGACTAGAGCTTATCTTTTCTGAATGATACCAATCAAGTCATTTTGTTGTATTACAAATATTTTCTTCAGTTTTCAGCTTGTCTTTTCACATGCCTCATAATAAACTGCAGTTCTTAATTTCCACGATGTTTATCCTTTGGTTGGGAGATCTGAGTTTCAGTCTATCCCAAAGCAGTAAATTAGTTTTTACATGTTTTTGACTCCATATTTGTTTTGTATTTGTATTTTGTATTTATAGTTTTTTTGTGTGTATATGTATACATATTTTACATATATTCACACATATACATACATATATGTGTGTGTAAATACATATACAGTGAAATAAAAAAAGTTTCTGGGATCAAATTTGTGCAAGACTTGAGGTTTAGGTTAAAGTCAATGCTTCTCCTCCTGGTGATATCTAAATGATATCTACATGATAGAGCTACCAAGCAGTTACTAACCTTTCTCCAATATACTACAAAGGCATGCTTGCTCAGGAAGCAAGTATCTCTGACTTGGTGGCTCATATTCTGTTCCGTTGTTTGTTAATTTCTCTAACTTTAGACTAATACTGAACTGTTTTAATTCCTATAAAATTAACTTTCACA
The DNA here is from genome assembly GCF_018167655.1 of Microtus oregoni. Lineage (NCBI taxonomy): Eukaryota > Metazoa > Chordata > Mammalia > Rodentia > Cricetidae > Microtus > Microtus oregoni. The sequence continues at coordinate 55,362,248 of NW_024543063.1, read as the reverse complement.
TCTGTTCTTCCTCAAGGAGGTGATGACAGTTTTTATTTTTTACATTTTTTTTTTCTGTAAATTACAGCTAGTCAGTTTATGTGTACACACAGACACCTTTGCAGGACTTTTGATTTAAGATTTGGAGCCACTTATGGCTCTTTTGGCGGTGACAAATGACATCCGAATGTCATTTTCTAGCTGCAAATTGCTCACCTGTAAACCTTCCTCTTTCTAGTTTAAAAGCTATTTTCAAAGATTAACTATTTTTAATGGTGTGTCTGCGTGTGCACATACAAGTGCAAGTTCCCGCAGAGGCTAGAGGTGTCAGAGCACCTAGAGTTGGAGCCACACGTGAGTGTGTGTGGCTGAGCTCACCTTCTCTGAAAGAGTAGCATGTTCTCTTCACTGCTGAGCCATCTCTCTAGCCCTCTTCACGTGGTAGTGACATCCCACCATTTTTCAGTGAGGGAGTTGTGTATATCTTTCATTAAATCTACCTTTAGGTATTGATTTTTTGTGCTTCTGTAAATAGCATTGTTGTAGAGATTCACCTTTGCATTTTGTTGCCGTTTAGTTTTTCTGTACTGATTTTGCATCCAGTTGCTTATATTCATTCATGTGTTGGAAGAGTTTGCCTGTTGATTGTAGTCCTGTAATGTATGAAGAGTGCAGGTTTACCTCCACGCATCTCCACTCCTTTGCCTTTTGTTTCTTCTTGCCGTACTTAATCAGTGAGTTCTTAGACTAAGTTTAGATGTTGATGCCCCAATTACTAAAGTCAGCATTTTCATTCCATTGCATGATGTCCTTTTAAGACTTCCACTTCAAGTGAATTTATTTGATTTTATTCTGTTTATTTCTCTGGTTCTTTGTGTGTTTGTATGTGTGTGTGTGTGTAAGAGAGAATGAGAGAGACTCTGTTTGTATGTGTATATGTATATGTGTACCCTTTTGTATGCATACGTGTGTATGTGTATACATGTGGATATATGTGTATGATAGTGAGTGAGTGAATTTGTGTGTATGGAGATGGTGTGTGAGAAAGTGAATGTGTATATGTGTGTCTGTGTGTTTGTATATGTGTGTATATATGTGTGTGTATGTGTGTATGAGTGTATGTGGTACATGTGAGTGTGGAATGGGCAGCTGTGCCACTTCATTACATTTCCTTTGATTGAAACCTTCAAAACTCACGGAAAATTTCTTCTGTGTCTTGACCCTTCCGACCAGTTGATTGATTCTGTGAGGTCCTGCTTCCTTCTGTTCCCATCTCGTCCCTGCCTTGGACACATGGATTCTCTTGTCTTTCAATAATTTCCTAAGAGTCCCTGTTTCTTTTAATACTTCTACTATTGTATGACTTGATTATTTTAATTCTCTTCAAAGTAACATCTCATCAATTTTTATTAATTTAGTTTTATTGCCTATCCAAGATCTGGAGAGATCATAGAACCTGGTGATTAAAACTTGGGTTCAGGAATCCATTGCTTTGGTTTAAATTTTGCTTGTGTGCCTACAACTTGGATGGTCTTGGACATGCTACTTTACCTATGTCTACCTCGGTGTCCTTTCCTGGCATAGTAGTACTGTCTGCTTCATGGGATTGTATGTAGATGAAAGGAGTAAAATATATGTGAGGTATTCTGTGTGGTCACTTAATAAACTTTATAATAATTTTGTTAATGTGTTACCGAATCATTATTTTCAGTAACAATAATATTGATAACAAGTTATAATCACTTACTAAACACTATGTCCCGTGAACTTTGTGACATACTTTGCACGCAGTGTCTAATTGAACTCTGGATTTCTTTGTGTTTTAAGCAGTATTATACTCCAGGAGAAACCCATAGTCACTGACACGTTTGTGAAACCTTCACAGGTGCCCTCCTCAGACTTGCTTTCTACTCCTCCGTCTCCCCAGCTGTGTTCAGTTTCCCTAACTTCTCTGATACCATCGTGCTTTATTTCCCTGGAAAATCCCATCCTCCCCTTTGTGCCCTGTGCGGAATTCTCCCATTTGAAGGTGAAATAAAATGGAATAGACAAAATATCAGACTCAATACTACTAAGCACAGTCTCTGTAAAATAAAAGCATTAATTCCTTTCCCTTACAGGATCAAACGACAGCTGTACACTGGTGAGTTGGACTTCCCTGGCCCCTTCATTAAGCAGGTTGATACTTTACAAAGTGACTACACTGACCCCATGGCTCTTTCTGCAGTTTCAAGACAGCCTCCACTTGGTTCTTCCAAGTGCCTCATCAGACTAAGCTAAGTCAGTGCAGCGCTCCAAGCCAAGTAAGGCATCTCAGCACGAGGTGTCAAACATAAGACAGCTAATGCTGGAAGCCAGAGCAAGAAGGCTCTTCTTGACCTTGCTCTGAGAGTAGTACATTCACAGCGGAGTGGCTGGCAGGTTCCTTTTGATGCAGTGAACAATGAACAGCAGGGATGAAGTTCCACCATATCCGTATTAGCTCCTGTGTGTGTGTGTGTGTGTGTGTGTGTGTGTGTATGCATATGTGTGTATGCACATGCACACTTCATTCTTAGCAAACTACAGTGGAAGTCTAGATATTTCTAAGAAAAATGTTCACCCAGGATCTCAGCTGAGGAAGTGAGTCCATGGGCTTTTCCAGGGCAATGTTAGAGACAGCTATCACAAAAGCCCCCCATGGGGAGATTGAGGCCAAATTAGGGTTGATAAGTTGCCCATGTGTTTATATTAGATATGCATGCTTAGCCTTTCTTAATGTTAGTATTTGCAAGCTACAAGGTTCACTCCTTATAGGTGCATGTCAAGCCTTTATGGGCTCTGTTTAAATACAATGATACCACTTTTTCCAAGTTCTTTAATGAAATAATTCTGTGTATTCAAAACCACATGGCCAGTACAAACACAACCCCCCCCTTTGTGGTTTCTGTCTCTTAAAGTTAAGACACCATCTGCTTGGCTCTTTTCAGTACCCTATCAGATTGAACCAAGTCCGTGGAGAACTGACAGAAATCGCAGATTTCCTCATTTTAGTGATGACCCATTAAAAACTCTCTTCAGGATGCTTTATTTTGTAATGTTCAAGTCAATTCCTCACTATATAGCTCAGGCTAGTTCCAAGCTTGCGATCCTCTTTGGTGCAGGGAATTTTCGTATGATCCTAATGATGACCACACAGTCTAAGCTCCCTTAGGTAGGGCAGATGCATTTAAGGTGTCACAGAGGGGCAGGACCTCTGTAGTCTCACACCCACTTTATTGCGTTTATTTATTTTAAAAAGTTTTTTGGTCCCTGGGCCCTGGAGAATGGTATATTTGTGAGTTTTTTGTTTTGTTTTGTTTTTAATTAATTAATTAAAGATTTCTGCCTCCTCTCCGCCACCGCCTCCCATTTCCCTCCCCCTCCCCTGATCAAGTCCTCCTCCCTCATCAGCTCGAAGAGCAATCAGGGTTCCCTGACCTGTGGGAAGTCCAAATCAGGAGCAGAAGGAGAGAGAGCACGAGCAAGGAACTCAGGACCGCGAGGGGTGCACCCACACACTGAGACAATGGGGATGTTCTATCGGGAACCCACCAAGGCCAGTGGCCTGGGTCTGAAAAAGCATGGGATAAAACCGGACTCACTGAACATAGCGGACAATGAGGACTACTGAGAACTCAAGAACAATGGCAATGGGTTTTTGATCCTACTGCACTGAGTTTTAAGAAGCTTTAGACTTAGAAACTTATAACCGTGTGGCTATCAAATTGGACCTTCAAATTTACCATTAGAAATTGGCATATTTTCTTTAGAGATAGTTTGAGGGAGGACCTTGATGCAAAGAGCTCCGTGTGTATAGGGGTGTCGTGGGGTGGATGAGGATGAGTAGGCTGGGAATACACAATGTCACTGATTTTCTTCTGACCACTGGATGTCTCCATGGAAGGAGATGTGTTCAAGCACCAAGCCAGAAACCAGTGACAGGGCCTTCCTTGTGCACATCAGAAGATGGAGGCCCGGAAGTTGCTTGGACACAGTCTCCAGGGATGATTTTCCTTCATGGTCACTGCATCTAAAATTTTGTTCAGTTATTTGAAGGGAGATTTGTTGCTCTTGCAAAACCACATGTTTTAGTAATATGATTAATTGAAAAAATTCAACACCTTCAGATGCGTGATGGAGCAGTTTGATTGTTTACACAATAACTTCCGGGGAGACGAGGGCCTGTAAAGCCAAAGAAGGGGCATTTCTGTGAGTTTGAGAGCAGCCTGGGCTGTAGAGACTCAAAAACTTCAGGCATTCATCATGTATAAACACATAATAGATTTGAAAAATAGAACTTTTAATTTAGAATGTTCATTCCATTGAAATATTTTTGCATTTGCTCATTAAATCTCATATCTTAGTTTTGTTTGCTTTTTCTCTGGTGGACTATAATGCATGATGTTCACCCTGGGGGTTGTGGACCTGTGTGGGTGCTGGTGTCCCTTCTGGTAGCTTTCAAGTTAGAACAATTTGTTATTGTACACAGAGTATGAGAATTATGAGCAAGAACCAGTGTATGAACTTCAGTCTATGCGACCTCCATGAACTTATTTAATCGTACCAATTTCAATGTATCTCTTTAATAGACTTTTTAATTGACAGCAATAATTGTGTATACTTATGGAACACAATATAATGTCTTATTCTGTGTATATGCTGCAAAAGGATTCACTCAAACGAATTAACATAGCCATCACCTTGCCAACACATCATAGCGAAGGTAAGAACATTAGAAATCTGTTCTTTTGAATGCCAAGCTTGTGAATGATGTTCTGTTTATTAACTCCTGTAAAGTGAGAGATAGGCAAGAAAAGTAATTTTCAGCACACATGTGGTCCAGCTGTAAGGAACACTTTACCTGTACAGTTCATTATACAGTCTTGTCATTATGTTAGCTACTCAACATTTGTAAATGACGAGTGTGTGTTACAGAAGCAAGTGGTGTGTGGCTTTTTTTCAGCCTCGAGCAGTTCACAAAGCTAACAGTTTTTTCCTCTGCTCGAAATAACGGATAGTGGCGGGGAGAGTCTGTGGTTTCCTGACTGCCATCCAACAGGCATATTGCAAACCAAAGGACTCTGCCTCCAAGGAGGGAAACCTTCTTAAACAGAAGGGGAAAAAAACGATGAAAGACCTTTCTTTCAACAAAGAACTGTGAGTACTTAACTTGTCAGGACAGCTTTGAGAACCAGCGTTTTCATGCATAGCTTTGTAAAATCCTTCGAAAGAAGCAATGGGAACGTGATAGCCACTTGCTTTTTTGTAGTTCTCACTGATAATGGAGTGGAAAGCCTTATTTTAGTAAATGCAACCCACGGCGACTACGAACATGAAAAACAAACACTTTGATGCAGCTGGTGGTTCATTGGGTAACTGTAGGTTCTGGGGTATTAGAGATTCAGGCTATGTCTGCCTGGGACCTAAATGAGGGCAGAGGATGCAAAGAATTCACCCACACATGTGTTGTCTGAAAAAGGAGTCGACTCTTGCTTATATAGAAAGCAATCATAAAGCACCCAGCTGAACCACTTTTTAAACACGGGCCACTCTGATGGGGAGGAAACATGTTTGATCAGAATGCTGAAGTCCCCGAATAATTCAGTAGTCACTGACATTCCCAAAGGTAATCCAGAAAGATTCGTAAGAACCTCAAAATCAACAAAAAGATGTTTAGATGGTTTAAAAAGTGATGGTTCATTAAATTATTCTGCAAATGGTCATTAAACATTCAGGTGACAAATAACACTGAATTTGTAGAGTGAGTGCTTCTATGTAGGTTAGACTCCAATAAGGGCAATTTTAAATTCGTTTCTCAGGTGTTGGGGAAAAGTGCAAAATTCAATCATGGAAGAGCCTCATTGTAATCTTGGTACTAGTCACAGGCCAGGTACCTGCTTGGCATTTGTTGACATAATTAGCTCTGCCACTCCCTGCTTCCGTGACCTTGTGAAAATCAATTAACTTTAAGTTACTTACCATCAGTAAGTATAAAAATTGGGTTAGTCTATTAGGAAATGCTCAATTTTAAAATCCTGTAACAAAGGAGATCGGATGGTCTTGTTTTCTGGATTCCCAAACTTTGTTCTGGAGAGATACTCATTAAGCTGGTTCCATAAGACAGAACTCTACGGGACATCCACAGTGAAGAAGATGTCATGTCCGTTCAAAGAAAGAAGTTGTGGTCAGTTGAAGATTACCTTATTGTAAATAGGATTAGTGGAGAAGACTAGAATTTGGGATGAAAATGGAAGACGCAAAAACGTGCAGCAAAATATGTCATTCCTGTTAAACTTTCTGCATGTGTGATCTACATTATTGTTTGTGCAAGTACTGCTGTCAAGTGATAAATGCCATATTTTAACTATTATTCCATTACATATTAAAAGTGTTTATGGTAGATTTATTTTTAAGAGAGACTGATTTTTCTTTCAATTTCCTAAGACTTTGTGTATATTTAGCTATTTATTTTCTTGGAGCGTCAACTTCTAATCTTCAAACGAGTTATACCTATATTTATCTGATTTCTGGATCCAAGGGGATTATGGAAACTGGTGCCCAGCACATAATCAGGGCTTTGTTGTCCTTACTCTGTAATGTTAAGACCTCTTCTCTTATGTTAAGATATTTATGCAAAAACTTAAATTAATCTATTCTTGTCTTAGCATGATCCATATAAAAATGAAATTGCATTTGCTGTACATCTTAAAAGAACTTTCCATTGAACCTGGCGGTGTGTGGCTACCATCCCAGAACTCATGAGAATGAAGGGATTATGAGTTTGAGGCTAACCTGAGCTAGATAGTGGGATTCTGAGTTTTTGTTAGTTTATTTTTTTAACTTTTGTGGTTTCATTACCATTCCAAAGAGCCCTGTTTTATCTCATTCAATATCTTCTGATTACCATATGCAGCCACTTGCAGGGATGATTCTTATGGTTGCTGTTCAGTAACAGACAGTAGATCACTACTGGGAAGCGTGGTCTCCACAGAGGCCTACTAGGATGACAGGATGTCTGCTTTTCCTGTTTCATCTATATTTCTTTCATTTAGGTACACATATATCTACTCCAAAAAAATGGGGGAAGCCAGGACTTGTGACTGGAGCTTGTCTGAACTCCACCATAACATCTGTTTCACCATGGTTACATCTTAAGACTCGAGCATGCTGGCCTTTTGTAATACCTGGTACATAGGTAAGAGTAAAACTCCTTAATACAGAATTATGGTGTCTCTCTCACTCAGCTACAATGATATCACATAGGTAATAAATTAGGTAGACTAGGTTAGTTGTCATTTGAAGCTGTATTTTCATTTTATTGAAAATGGTGTGTTTGCCAAATCTCTCATACACACATTTTCACCCAACTGCATCATCACCATTTGTAATAAAAGCACAGTTTATAAAAAGTCTTAGCCAATTTCCCTGCTCATATTTGTGTGCCATATTAGGATGTGAAATATACTGCTAATGGGGTCTCATATTTGAGAAGCAACGATTTTTAGAGTTTCCTGTAACTGCTGTGTTAGGCACAAGTGACTTATGCGAAGTACATTAAGACAAAAGCCTAATTGGGCTACTTTTAATTTGCCTCCTTTCTGCAGTATAATAATAAATGCAGATGTCTTTCTAGCATTAATTTCTGTCTACATGGCAGAATTTCATTTAGCTCAGCCAGTGCCACTTTAATTAAGCACCCTTACTTGGGGGGTGACTGCCTGTGCCTTTGGCCCATCAGAAAAGCACTTAGTCAATTAACTGTTTTATTAACCCATTGACTTTTGCTGTAGGTCCCTACCTTCGTGACAGGCAAGACATTGGTCATTGAGGGCAAACAAATTGCTTCCTTTCATCTCTAGAAAAGCAACAATAAACAATGAAACATGTCAGATGAGGTTTCTGTGAAAAACCTAAAGACAAACACAAAATGCCTGCCGTTTATTTGAAAATGGTAAATTGTTCACAGTAACATTGCATTTGCATAAATCACGTTGTCACGTTGACCTTTATTGATGTTCTGATTCCAAAGATACAGCATCAACCAGCTTTGTAGGAGACTTTCTCTTGTATAACTCCTGCAGATCCTCCAGCTCACGGAGTAATGAAGTGCCATCCACAGATGACCTAAATCACTAATTTACCAAAGTCTTCAGTAGCCTTTTCCCAACTCATATCCTCTCCATTGCCTATGTTGGCAATTTTGGTCTGCAATTTGGTCTGCAATGTCATTAGGGAACAAAACATGTCACTTAATTGAAGGAAATGCAACTTTCTGGCACATGGAGTCTCAAGATACATGCTTATAGCAATAGCATAATATATGTATGTATATAGATATATACATATATCTTGATAAAAGTCAATGTCTGTGGCAAAGAGTATAATTGGACGTAATGCTTTAGACATTTTTTTCCAATGAATGATTTTATTTATTTTTTTTTTTTTGTTTTTTTTTTTTTTTTTTTTTTTTTTCGAGACAGGGTTTCTCTGTGGCTTTGGAGCCTGTCCTGGAACTAGCTCTGTAGACCAGGCTGGTCTCGAACTCCCAGAGATCCGCCTGCCTCTGCCTCCCGAGTGCTGGGATTAAAGGCGTGCGCCACCATCGCCCGGCTCCAATGAATGATTTTAAAGGTTTAACTACAATTCTGACCCCAAGTTTGCTTTGTCATAAAGATTGATATAGATAAAAGGAATGCATTTTGAGAAGCAAAGATTTTTTTTCCTAGAATTTCTTTTAGCTGCTGTGCTAGCCAGAAATGACTTATATGTAGTGCATTAAGACAAAAGCCTAATTGGGACATCTTTAATTTGCTTCCATTCTGAGTTGTGATAATAAATGTGGATGCCTTTCTAGGCTCATTGTAATATAGAGACTTCTATTATGTGGGCATTGGACCTACTTTGGGATATTTCTGTTCTCAGGAAGAAGACAGTCATTTTACAAAGGGAAGGTGAAAAGTCCTCACTCTTCTCTGTCAGATATTCTTGCCAATGTTTACCAGTGGAAAGGGGCATTCAAGATATGGGTTACTGAGAACCCATGACTAGGACCTGGGAGTCTGATACATTTACTAACAAACTATGTTTTCATAGACTTGTATTGTTTTCTTCTAGAGCCCAGTGTCTGAGCTGGGGTTACTATTATTGTGATGAAATTACATGACCAAAAGCATATTGAGGAGGAATGAATTTATTTCTTTTCTGCTTCCACATCACTGTTTATCACTGAAAGGAGTCAGGATAGAAACTTATGCAGGGCAGGAACCTGGAGGCAGGAGCTGATGCAGAGGCCATGGAGGAGTGCTGTCTACTGACTTGCTTTTCATGGCTTTCTCAGCCTGCTTTCTTATAGACCTCAGGACCACCAGCCCAGGAATGGTATTACCATAATGTTCTGGGTCCTCCCCTCACCAATCACTAATTAAGAAATGCCCAACAGACAGCCAGATCTTTTGGGGGCATTTTCTCAATTGACGTTCCCTCCCCTAAGATGACTTTAGCTTGTGTCAAGTTGATATAAAAACAAAACAAAGCCAGACAAAGCACCCAGTGTTGTAGGAGGAGAGCGGGCTGTGTCCCGCCGCCTGACTAGCTTATACCCCGAAATAATTACACAGAAACTGTATTCATTTAAACACTGCCTGGCCCATTATTTCTAGCCTCTTGTTGGCTAACTCTCTCATATTAGTTTAACCCATCTCCATTAACGTGTATCGCCACTTGACTGTGTGGCATGAGTCTAACCAGTATCCGTCTGGGGCAGAAAAACCATGGTGTCTTCCCTTCTTCCCAGCATTCTGTTCTGCCTAATCTGCCCACTTAAGGGCTGCCTTATCAAAAGGCCAAGGCAGTCTCTTTATTCAACCAATGAAAGCAACAACAAACAAAAGAAGGACCTCCTACACAAACCCAGTTTCCTTATTATTGTTTCTAAGTATTTTTATGAATTGGGTTTTAAAGATACTAGCTACTTTGAGGACCTGAATTAAAAGTATTTTAAGGGACATTATTTTAACCTTCACTGCAGCTCATTAAGGTCACTGTCATTATCCCTAATTTCCATAGAGGGACACATAGGAACACTAGGTCGTTTACTAGGAAGCTTCAGCTTCTATGACAGGCAGGAATGGGAAATCAAAGTAGCCCATATACCATCTCATTCTTCTTCTGCTCTGCTATGTTGTGTCTTCTGATGTGGAGGCTGTTGAAAGTGCAGGAGAAAAGCCAAGGCTCTAGACGGGTGCCCAGTGGCATGATAACCATCACCCTCTTTTGTACTCACCATGAGATGTAAGACCCAACACCCAGAGGTGTTGCTGTGTTTGCTTGAAAGGGAGTTACACTATGCTATCAGATAGGCAGTTAGCAAACGTTTCAAAGGGAAAATTTGCTACCATCTTTAGGCATATATAGCCTTTGAGCACTCCAATAGAATCAAAAAATCTTTGATTGACTTATCTTTGCCATTTGCTTTAAGTGTTTTCCCTTTCCAATTGTACCTTAGTCGTTCAGAAATGCTGTTTCTGCCTTCATGCTGGCTAAACAATAGGGTTCCTTAGCCAGCTCCAGCGGGTCTATCCTGCATGCATGGAAAAACTTACTATCTTTTCTCAAAGCATTTTCAGTGGTTCAGTGAGAAGGTTTAATTTTTTTTCTTTCTATCCAGTGGTCTATGCTGGTGTTGAGCCTGAACTGGACAGGATCTGATTTTTCACCACAGCTGGTTTCACGTTGTGATGTCTCTTCTTTGCATGCCAGGGTCCTCTGCTGGGCACATTTGTCTTTTGCAGTGTTGTAGGCAGATTCCTCCACTTCCCCATATCACATCTCGGAACTGGGTAATATTTTAACAGGGACACCTTTCCTGAGTGCACTGGGAGTATGGAATCAACCATGACACTGAGATCTGTGAACCATCTTAGTACTTCCCAAATGCCCCAAGTATCAACGATCACCCAGTTGGAGGTATGCATGCCGCTAGGGGCTTCAAGTACCCTTCAGGATCTTCTGTTTTGGGACTCTCCAGCACTGACTGAAAGGCAAATATGTGGCTCCTGAGGGTGATCCACTTGGTCCCCACAGGCACAGGGCTGTCAAATGCCAGGGCTGGTCTTAGTGCATTCTGCTAGTTTCTGGCCATTGAGGGTGGGTCGTTTCAGTGACTGTGCTAAGCCATTTGCCTCCTGCCCATTTTGGCTTGTCAATGCCCAGCCTCCCTGCTCTCCATAGCTGCTCCTCAGGCTGTCTCTCATCTTTAGGCTATGGCGGGGCCAGTTCAATATCACTGCCTGTGACTATTCTCTTTCCTCTGCTTCCAGGGTGTTAAGGAGTTCAGTTTTAAATAACAGCTTCTCTTTCAAGATGGCACCTGGCTACTGTTTGAGTCTTTTCAGGTGACAAATGGGATTCCCGTCTTCTATTGAACTATCTGATGGAAAAATCAGTCTCACCAATACTGAGTTTGCAGCTTGTCGAGACTATGGGCTTGTCATGAGGACAGGATTGGCAGTATGTTCCTGGGGATGCCTGGTTTAGCTTTGGCACGAGTGTTTTGTTTCTCCCTTTGCCGCCTGGGGCTGTGTAGGTGGAACGGCGTTCAGCTTGGTTTGTTTCTTCTCTGTGCACGACCTGCCTTTCACCTAAGTTGTTTACTTGTTCTTCCCCATCTTTATGGGGTTCCCAAACCCTTCCTCTCTCCTATGCTTGGGACAGAGTCTAGTTTTTCTGATTCTTTTACTTCACGGAGTCCCAGGCAGGTTGCTCTTAACTTGCCATCTTTCCCAGAAACCTTTGCTTGCTATTAATTAAGCTGACTGAGAGGTTGCATATGGCCACCAAACTATACCCAGATAAAGGTATATATAACTTTTAGGTTATAGCCAGACACATAATCATTTGAGAGGACAGGCATGAGGATTCTGTTATTTCCACCTGCCACTCTCCAGCAAGCAAAAGCAAAAATACTGGTGTTTGTTAAAATTGTTTTTGTAGTAGATAAACTAATTTATTAACTATATACAAATAGAGAAAAATGGCAGAGAGAGGGAGAGAGAGAATGAAAGAGAGAGAGAGGGAGAGAGAGCAATTGAGAGAGAGGAGAGTACATGCTGAGGGACAGAAAAAAAACTAAGCAGTGTATTGTTTTTCTCACTCAGGCAATATTTCAAAACAGAAATTTTAAAATTAGCTGTAGAATTCTGTAAGTTCATTTCTCTTGCCTAAGGGGATTTTCTTATAATTCTCTAGGCCAAAAGTCGGAAGTTCAGATTTCTTCATTACCATTGGACCATCACTATAGCACCCTCCTATGATCTCCCTAAACTTCCATAGATTTAAGGGCCACAGATATTTCTCTCCTCTTACCAATCAAATTAACTAACTACTTTATTGTGATTAAATACTGTTGATTAGAGGTTTTTATTAAATTAATTCACACTAGTGTGTAAATGATTACTAATCTTCCATATCCCAACTATATTCTCAGTTTTAAGGTGATTTTCTATACCACAGAGGACATTCTGGAGATAACCAGTTAATGGTTTTTGAGACAAAACCGAGAGCACATTCTATGACCGGAGGACAGTATCAGCTAAAATCGTTTCAGGCTTAGACTGTGACAGAAACATGTTTCAACAAGTCTTTTACTTATTCAGCCAGAACTTCTTATATATGAGACAGCAAGACAGAAATAGATTATGTGAGACAAATATCAATGATTTGTAGCTTCAATCTGAAGAATCTCACCTTCTAGTAGGGGAAATAGATCATTAAAGTGATGATGAATAAGCGCAATTATGGAGACATAAGAAGACATTTGGCATGGATTGGAAACGATTTTCCTTTTAGAACACCTTTCTCTACTTTCAGGTTAAGGTGCTCTCAAATTCTGACTACGAGACAGACATAGAAGGAGAAGTGGGGACAGGAAGGAATGTGTTTTGGTCAAGGAAAATGTCTAGGTCAGGGTCTCAAACAGCATCACACCCAACAGGAGCGACTGATGATACTTTAATGAATGGACTACTTATGAACCTAGGTGGAAGGTTAAGGAAGCATTCCTGGGCCCAGGAAAACCCTTCAGGCCATTACTACTTGTGGTTTTAAGCTTAGGTTGATTTTAAAATAAAAAGAATTTTAGGTTTTTAGTGCAGATCTTTCTTATATAATAAAATTGTTTTTATGGTCTGTGTCAAGGTATGTGGACCCCAAAATGTTTGTAGATCTCAATTAGAATATATTTAACAACTCATTAACATCATTATCACTAGTAGACAGCCCACTGTGACATGGCTTGCTCAGACAGTAAGTTGTAGGTGAGAATACTCTTTCTAGTGCTCACTGTAATTCATACCTGCCTCTTACCTTTGTTTATTATAAAAATCAACTTTGCTTTTACTGTTCCCTTCACCTCTCTCTCTCTGGTATTAGTGTATTCTTCCAAATAGATAATTATGTGTCTTTTCACAAGCTTTCTTACTAGTGTGATAAAGACATTAGATTCTACCATACTGTGGCACCGAATTCATTAACAACGCCTTGCACTTGTTGGGCCAGGGCTCTTGATTAAGGCCCCACTAAGAGTTAAAAAGTTAAGAAGTGTAGGCTCATGTATTACCTCAGCCACTTGCTGTTAGGCAGCCCTAAAACTCTCTTCCTCTCAGTTTCACTGCCCGTAGAGTTAGGTCAGCACATGACGTCATCATGGCCATTGGAGATCAAAGAGAAATGCTTGCAGTGAACCCATTACAAAGTCTGAATAAAAGAAAGGCTTGCTTTGTGTTCATTATTTCTTCCTATAATAATAATGTTGATGGTTCCAGTACTTATGGTATAACTGAGCCAAGTGATCATTCAAGTAATACATTTGCCCAAGTAAATGATGCAATTTCATTAAACAAATACCCTATGTCATGCCACATGTATTAGTTAGGGCTCTCTAGAGGAATGGAACTGGTAGAATGAAAATATGTGTAATATTAAAGGGGAGTTTATTAGATTGGCTTACTTGATGTGATGTGTCTAACAATGACAGTCTTCATATTCAAGAACAGCTGCTCAGACCCTGAGTCTGCATAGCTTAGCAGTTCCAACTGACATTGCAGGCCTTCAGGGTTCTTAGAGATCCCCAAGTCTTCAGATTATGTTGGGGAGCCAGAGAAACTGCATTCCAATGACACTAACAGATGCCAGCATCACTGGCAGCAATAGGATAGATGAACTCTCTAGCAAGGGACAAAGGAGAACAGCCAAAAAGTGAAGCTTTCCCCTTTGAACTTTTTTATACTAGAGCTGTCAGAGAAAGATCCACTGACATTTATGGAGGGTCTTCCTGCCTTCAGGTAATTCTTCCTGGATATATAACTAGAGTCTTGTCTCTTTTTTAAGTCCAGATACAACCAAACCGACAATCAGGATTTACTACCACACCAGTATTTTCTATTCTAAGCAGATAATTCCTTCCAAATTGGGTGAGGACCCACCCAGTTATAGTTGAAAGGTGATGCAAAATGAAAGAGCACAAAGGAAACAAAACAAACAACAAATAAACAAACTTTATATGCCTAGGTTGATAAAACTGAACTTATTATCATTTTCAAAAAAGTGTTTTCTTGGAAATGAGTCATTTTGTCATCATCTGCATCTTGTTTCAAGCAGAGATTTGGAGACTTTGGACCTTGGATAAGCAGCTTAAGGTCCATTGCAACATGTCTCCCTTTATGAACGTAGTAAACATGGATTCTTTATAGGCTGGAACTCAGAGAAGTTAAGATCAGGATATTCTCTCTATATACCTTAAATTACTAAAATTTAGTTTAGAACTAACTAATATATCTAATATACAGATTTAAAGTTGATGTTCTTACAGACATAGATTTTATGAATTTATAAATTTTTATAAAAATGGGTACTTTCACTGTACGTTTATTTATACATTTTGCATTTTATAAAATGGGTATTTTTTTATTGAGAAAAGGAAAAAAGAAAAAAGTTTCCGCCTCTCCCCAGCCTCCCATTTCCCTCCCCCTCCTCCAACCCTTCTTCCCCTCCCCCCTCCTCTCCCCCTCCCTCTCCAGTCCAAAGAGCAGTCAGGGTTCCCTGCCCTGTGAAAAGTCCAAGGTCCTGCCCCCTCGGTCCATGTCTAGGAAGGTGAACATCCAAACTGGCTAGGCTCCCACAAAGCCAGCACATTAAGTAGGATCAAAACCCTGTGCCATTGTCCTTGGCTTCTCATCAGCCCTCATTGTTCGCCATGCTCAGAGAGTCCAGTTTTATCCCATGCTTTTTCGGTCATAGTCCTGCTGGCCTTGGTGAGCTCCCAATAGATCAGTCCCACTGTCTCAGTGGGTGGGTGTACCCCTCGTGGTCTTGACTTCCTTGCTCATCTTCTCCCTCCTTCCACTCCTCATTGGGACCTTGGGAGCTCAGTCCAGTGCTCCAGTGTGGGTCTCTGTCTCTATCTCCATCCATCACCAGATGAAGGTTCTAAAGCTATATACAGCAAGCCGACAGCTAACATCAAATTAAACAGAGAGAAACTCAAAGCCATCCCACTGAACTCAGGAACACGACAAGGCTGTCCACTCTCGCCATACCTCTTCAATATAGTCCTTGAAGTTCTAGCAATAGCAATAAGACAACATAATGGGATCAAGGGGATTCGAATTGGAAAGGAAGAAGTTAAGCTTTCGTTATTTGCAGATGATATGATAGTGTACATAAACGACCTCCAAAACTCCACCAAAGAACTTTTACAGCTGATAAACACCTTTAGTAATGTGGCAGGATACAAGATCAACTCCAAAAAATCAGTCGCCCTCTTATACAGAAAGGATATGGAAGCAGAGAGGGAAATCAGAGAAGCTTCACATTTCACGATAGCCACAAACAGCATAAAATATCTTGGGGTAACTCTAACCAAGGAAGTGAAAGATCTATTTGACAAGAACTTTAAGGCATTGAAGAAAGAAATTGAAGAGGATATCAGAAAATGGAAGGACCTCCCTTGCTCTTGGATTGGGAGGATCAACATAGTAAAAATGGCAATTCTACCAAAGGCAATTTATAGATTCAATGCAATCCCCATCAAGGTCCCATTAAATTCTTCACAGATCTTGAGAGGACAATAATCAACTTTATAAGGAAAAACAAAAAACCCAGGATAGCCAAAATAATCCTATACAATAAAGGATCTTCTGGAGGCATTACCATCCCTGACTTCAAACTCTATTACAGAGCTACAGTGATGAAACAGTGTGGTACTGGCATAAAAACAGAGAAGTCGACCAATGAAATCATATAGAAGACCCGAATTTTAACCCACAAACCTATGATCACCTCATTTTCGATAAAGGAGCTAAAAGTATACAATGGAAGAAAGAAAGCATCTTCAACAAATGGTGCTGGCACAACTGGATGTCAACCTGTAGAAGAATGAAAATAGACCCATATCTATCACCATGCACAAAACTCAAGTCCAAATGGATTAAAGACCTCAATATCAGCCCGAACACACTGAACCTGATAGAAGAGAAAGTGGGAAGTACCCTACAGCAGATGGGCACAGGAGATCGCTTCCTATGTATAACCCCAGCAGCACAGACATTAAGGGCAACATTGAATAAATGGGACCTCCTAAAACTGAGAAACTTCTGTAAAGCAAAGGACACTGTCACTAAGACAAAAAGGCAACCTACTGACTGGGAGAAGATCTTCACCAACCCCGCAACAGACAAAGGTCTGATCTCCAAAATATATAGAGAACTCAAGAAACTAGACTTTAAAATGCTAATTAACCCAATTAAAAAATGGGGCACTGAACTGAACAGAGAATTCTCAAAAGAAGAAGTTCAAATGGCCAAAAGACACTTAAGGTCATGCTCAACCTCCTTAGCAATCAGGGAAATGCAAATCAAAACAACTTTGAGATATCATCTTACACCTGTCAGAATGGCTAAAATCAAAAACACCAATGATGGCTTTGCTGGAGAGGCTGTGGAGGAAGGGGTACCCTCATCCATTGCTGGTGGGAAAGCAATCTTGTGCAACCACTTTGGAAATCGGTGTTTCGGTTTCTCAGGAAATTCGGGATCAACCTACCCCTGGATCCAGCAATACCACTCTTGGGAATATACCTAAGAGATGCTCTATCATATGACAAAAGCATTTCTTCAACTATGTTAATAGCAGTATTATTTGTAATAGCCAGAACCTGGAAAGAACCTAGATGCCCTTCAATGGAAGAATGGATGAAGAAAGTGTGGAATATATACACATTAGAGTACTATGCTGATGTAAAAAACAATGACTTCTCGAATTTTGCATGCAAATGGATGGAAATAGAAAACACTATCCCGAGTGAAGTAACCCAGACCCAAAAAGATGAACATGGCATGTACTCACTCATAATTGGCTTCTAGCCATAAATAAGGGTCACGGAGCCTACAATTGGTGAACCTAAAGAAGCTACATAAGAAGGTGAACCCAAGGAAAAACATATAGTCATCCTCTTGCCTATGGGAAGTAGACAAAATTGCCGGGGAGGAAAGTGGGATCTTGGGGGTGGGGTGGGTTGGGGGTAAGGGGAGATGTGGAGAGAAAAGGGAGAAGGGGAGGATAGGGGGAACTTGGGGAAACAGGATGATTGGGATAAAGGAAGGTAGGATAGGGGAGCACGGAAGCACAATTCTTCGTTAAGGGAGCCACCTTAGGGCTGGCAAGAGACTTGAACCTAGAGTGGCTCCCAGGAGCCCAAGGCGATGTCCCCAGTTAGTTCCTTGGGCAGCTGAGGATAGGGAACCTGAAATGACCCTATCCTATAGCAATACTGACGAAAATGGGTATGTTTTATTTTACTTTTCAAATGCTATGGTCACAGCTTTAGCTTAACACTTTGCGACTTTGAAAATACCCTCTTGACAAAAGGAGTAAAAGCTGGACTTACAGAAAAACTTACTGGTGAGCATGTGACTATGCCTTTGTAAGTGAGTTCTTACAGGAAGAAAAAGGCTTAGAGCCCCTCGGATGGTGGGGTGCAGAGCAAGATGGTGGACCAGCAAATACTTCAGGTAGCAGAAATTAAAGGACAGGTCTAGAATGAGACATCCTTTTTGGTTGGTTTTTATTTTCTCCTTTGATAATTATGATTTATATATTTGTGCTTTTTAAACTAGCATACAAAATAATGCTCCTTTATGATAGTTTAATGCATGGACATCATTACATTTTGCTCATATTCAGCATTACCTTCTTTTGCCATCATCCCCCCTACAGGCCCCATTCCCCCAACTAGTAATCTTTCTCCATGCTGCAAATGTGTCTAGACTCTGAATATTTCAGAAAACAGGATGCTAATCATCTGTGTGTTTCCCCATCTCTTGTTCTCTCTTCTCCCATTATTCACCTTCTCCACAAATAGGCATCTTCTTATGAGATTAAAGATGAAATATCTGTCTGAGCCTAACTTGTTGTGTGAGAGGGCCTGCTTTTGGACCTGGCCGCCCTGCTAGCTTACTCCTGAAATAGTCACACAGAAACTATATTAATTAAAACACTGTCTGGTCCATTAGTTTTAGTCTCTTATTGGTGAACTCTCACATATTAGTTTAACACATCTCCATTAATGTGTATCGCCACTTGACTATGGCTTACCGGCATGAGTCTAACCAGCATCCATCTTGGGCAGGAGAACCATGGCGTTTGCCACACTGCCCTTCTTTCCCAGCATTCAGTTTAGTGTACTCTGCCTATCTAAGTCTGCCCTATCAAAAGGCCAAGGCAGTTTCTTTTTTCAACCAATGAAAGCAACACATAGACAGAAGGACCTCCTACACCACTAACTTATTTTTGCTAAGTGTGATGATGTCTTTTAATCTACCCATTTTTCTGCCAGTGAAATGATTTCATTGGCCTTTAATGCTCAATAAAATGGTACATATATAGACACCATATTTCCTCTGCCCATTCATCAGCCTAGGTAGCTCCACGGCATGGCTTTGAAAATAGTTCTCAGATGGCTTGAGTGGTTGTCCCATAACTTTATTATTTCATTGCTATGAAGGCATTTTTCTCCTTTTGTGGAGCATGCATTATTGCTGCTTTAATGTTGTTGGCAGGAGTAGAATTGAAAAATATGTTAACTGCTTTGAACATTCAGCTGTTGATCAAATATATTTTTAATTTTCTTCCCCTTATGTCAGGAAAAATCAGCTGGAGGTCACTCTTTACCCTCACTTCCATCTCCAAAAGATACTTAGTAATATCTGGACATGGTCCTTGGGGTGACAGTTGAAAGAAATAGTATCTGGTGGGTAGGGATCAGAAGGACCACTCAACTTCCTATAAGCAGAAGATATCCCACAACAGAATTGCCCAGACTAGATGTCAACAGAGCAAACATTGAGACTGAAGCAGCTTAGCAGCTCGCATCCCCAATTTTAGTAGTTAGTATCAAGCATATTGTCACAGATCAGATCAAGCTTGGGCATATTTCAATTAGAAAAAAATAATAGAGTGGAGAAGAAGAAAGTTAAAAATGATGAAAAGTTCAAATTCTAAATTGTGTATTCACTTTAATCATAAGTGTTAACAGTAATGAATACACTGTGTTTACTGATAAACTAAAGCTAGTGACAGAAAATCCCAAGAAAGAACAGAGACTAGGAAATATTCTGCTGATCCAGAAAGGGAAATCACAGAACTACCACTCTCTGTCTTGATTATTAAATAAATTTATCTTCCCACAGAACTGGGGAACCTGGCAGTTAGTCTCAAGAAAAAAAAGATCTATTGTATACTGAAGAGGTTCTTTTGTTCCCCTCAAAGGATTTAGGTTTAGAATACATGCCAGTGATCTTGAGGATGTTTTACCTTCCAACACAGATGTGTTTGTAGCAATTTTTAGACACCTTAAAATGACAAGCTCCTTGCTAAAAAATGGTCATCAGTTTTGTGTGTACAAATGTGTTTCTATGTGCATTTCCAGAGGGTGTATATTCCTGCCATTGAAGATTCCCCCAGCTTACTTCACTAATCATTTTGAAAATTATGGGAAGGACATGGATTTATATTTTAAAAATTGAGCAATTATTAGTGAGAGTAGTGAGTCTTCTTATAGGTACAGCAGCATTCCCCTGTAAAACAATACAAGTGAAATAGCAAGATAGACTACTGGTTTCTTCTTAGGATTTAGAATTCTTCTTGGCATTTAGGACCTCACAAAGAGTGAAGTTGGACAATGAAAGAGTAGAAAGTAACAAACTTAGTAAGTAAGCATTACTCTTGGGGAAATCTTCTTTTGGACATGGATAGAAACCCAATAAGTAACATACACATAAGCTGAAAGTGAAGCTGCCGTCTCAAGGGGGGAAGAAGAAGGAATGATCCAGAAAAACATTTTTTCCCCACTTCCTGCTATGTGACTGAAAACAGTGAGGGGTCCCCACATGCAAGTTGTTCTTATCCCTGAGCAAGAAGCCATTTATGTGTTGCTTATATTGATTTAATTTTATAGTGTCTTTTTAGACATTTTCATTTTGACGTTTGCTTTGCTTGTTAGAGATGAGAGCCCCCAAATGGAAAAGTATCACTCTGTGTACTGATTTTTTTCAATCAATTCTAATATTAGATTTTCATCATTCTGACTGTCAGAACTTGCACAACTATTCACCCTTTCAACACCTTGTTTTACGAATTTGCAAAGTGGGATATTATTAATAGTTAAAATATATTGGACTTGTTTGTAGGGATTACACCATAAACTTAGGGCAAGCTGTCACACATGCAAAGAACTCCACACATTGGTCGTAGTTTTATTCTTAGTATTATTTTTAGTATATAACTTTTAATTGAGACAAGATCTCATGCGGTCTAGGCTGGTTTGAACTTACTATGTAGCTGTGAATGACCTCGAGCTTCTGATCATCTTGCCTCAACCCACCTCTGGAGCTGGGAATACAAATATATCTACCATGCATGGTTTATAGAGTGTTAGAGATGAAATCCTTGACTTTATGTATGCTAGACAAGCACTCTACCAACTTCATTATATTTCTGGCCTTATAATTTATTGTTTCTAATCACCCCTATGTACGAGTCAATCAGTGTCATTGAAACTTGTATCAACAGTTGTTTTTGTACTGTACCAGCTCACAAAATTTCCTAGGCACTGAGACTAGGGAGCTAAAGAAACAATATCCTTGGTGACAGGAAGAGAGGACAGCCACCTGACAGCATGCTCACACCACTGGTATCATTGCAGATGCACCAAGGAAGCCTGCTTGGGAAGGGCCACATGAACCACTCACTTTGTGTACACAGAAACCAGCCTGAAGCGGGTTAGGCTGTGATGTGCTGGAGGAGGCAGCAAAAATAAACCTAGAAGTCATTCACAGGGCTCCTGAGCTGGCATTAGTTGAGGTAGGTAAGTCTTAATTAATAATGGACAAGCATAGTGTGTTCCCCTTAACCTTTTAAGTACAACAGTCTCACTTGACACACATGAGTCCTTTCAATCTCCTTCAGTGTGAATTATTATTATTATTAAGATATGTAAATAAATGACAGCAAATGCTGACTTCATCACTAAAGGTTTAGAGAATTTGAGTATTGGGATAGTCTCCTTATATTACTCCTTATGACTTAATTGAACGATATAAAACACAATATAATATGATTAAGTAACTCACCCAATATTTTTTACTGTGGCCACAGAAACCAAACCCAGCTCTTTCCGACATCAGTGACCAGCTTGTCAGAGAGAGCTTGGACATTTGATGCAATGCATAGGCCATCTGTTGAGGAGATAAGAGAATGAGCCTTTACCTCGCAGGCAGAGAGAAGAGTCCACAGAGAGTCTCCAAGCTCTTTACCAGCTGGGCATCCTCAAAGCCTGATAAAATGTCAGACCTGCCGGTTTTCCTCAGCAATGGTTTTATTATTCTACCTTGTGGTACAGCTTATGCTGTCGCTGCTGCAAGTGACCTGCCGACATAGCACACACATGGTGGGGTAGGATAATCACAGCAATACGGCAATGCATTCTTGGGGTGGTTCCTTAGGCTAGTGCTGCAAGACTTAGCACATAAAAGTACAGGATGCCCAGCTGAGTTTGAGATGACAGATATTGTATTTTTTTTGGTGCAAGTTAATTCCATGCAATATTTGTGACATGCTAATATAAAACAGAGGTCACTGTTTATTTCGAATTCAGGTGGACCCGGGGCTCTGACACTTAGAAGGAATTCCAAGATGCCTCAACAATTCGAGGCAAATTGGTGGACAGACAGGAAATACCTGTGCATTTTGTATGCCGGGCTCCATATATAAAGTTTCTCTTTCAAAACACCTGAGTTATAGAGGGTGTGGCCAGGGTTGGGTGGGTTGTTTATTAACTTCCTCCCTGCCACCCCGTCTTCATAATTCAGCTGTACTGTAAGCTCTCTTGGTTCCTAGTGAAGACTTTGTACTTGAACTGAAAAGTGTAATTTTTATTCATTTGCCTCTCAAGTTTGGCAAGTACAGATTTTTGGAACTTGTAAACTTCCAGCATTTTAGTAGTCAGTTTGGTATACCGAATCTTTATGAATGAATTATTTCAGTGTATGATCATTCTAGTAATCCAATTTTTCTGCAGAATCCAAATATGGCATTTTTGCTTGATATTCAGTCCTCACAAATCATACTCCAAATAGTGTATTTATCCCCAAGTTACAGACAAGAAAAACAAGACTCATGAAAGAACACATTTCAAAGGTCAGACTTTAACAGTGCAGACTCAGGGGTCTCGGGATCAACATGCTTAGTAAGTGAGAGCTACAAAGAGAAAAATGGTATTTACTGGGAAAGATAGGTTGGGTAGAAGCTTGAGTAACCTGGTGGAGCATCACGACACTCCCAGGCAAGTGATCATCTTCCCCTGCCCCACTCCTCCACCTTTCCTCTTCCTCTCTCTTTCCTTTACTGCTCCCTTCTCCTCTTCCCTCAGCCTCTCCTTTCTCTTCTCCTTTGCTTCTCCTTTAGAATATCTCTAGTTTATTTGGAGTGGACAGAAAGACCCAGGAACACAATCTGGTAAGATATCTAGAATTCGCTTTCCTCAAAGTTTTGTATAGTTAGACACACCAGGATGGTTGACTTCACAGAGACAATGATGTGTCCTTGTCTGCTGAGGAAAAGGGATAAACACACTTCCAAATGATACCATTTCGACCCCCGGGATATTTTCTTAACCATTAATATTTATTTTGACTCCCCCCCCCAATTTGTGGTAGATTTTAGAAACAAATTATCCCTATCTTTTACCGAATCCAACCAAACCTTTTCTGTGCATTAAAACATTTATTGAACACCTACTGTTTTCAAAGCACTGCACACATTGTACTATTTCCACCAAGGGAAACATTTGAGAAAGAAGGATCCTATAATCCAGATCTTATCAAGGTGCATTCAAACCCCTAGCTTTGACAGGCCTCTCAATTCCCTTTGGCCACCCAATTAAATAGGTCAGGTACTAAAGTTTGATCATACATTAAAAGACTCTGTCCTTTTTCAAGGCCTTATCAAAGATTTAATACATCATTCTGAATGAACCAGGGAGCCGCTCTTTGAAGCATTTGCTCGGAGACAGAATGTTACCTGTCTGACGGTCAAAGAAAATGGTAATGTAAAGATTGTTTTAAAGTTGGGCCAAGGGAAATAAAGATGAGGCAACAGCAGAAATGTCTTGGGTGGCTAAGAGAGGTGGCAGATGATGCGTAGATTTGCCTCTGAGGTAAATAAGAATTGGTACATGTTAATAAAGGATTTCTGCACCTAGCACTCTGCGCCTTCATCTTATTCTAGAATTAGATTGGTTTTGCTTGTTTCCTATTTAATGTTTGCTTAAATGAAATGCCCTTTTCAGTTTCTTCTAAATAATAATTTCTGGAGAAAATGACAACACTTGAATTATCTACATATTTATACTCCTGTTTATCAAAATAGAGCAGTTATCACTTTAATTTTTCAGTTCACCCATTCAGTTAAAATGGGACTCCATTTACAGAGTCCTGGTTAGGAGTTAAAGAGAAAAGTCGCAAGAAGATGCTTCTTACCCCAGAAATGCCCTAAAGAGATTCTCATCTATACTTCAAACTGGCTCTGAAATGATGGTGCCGGGTGAGGGGGGGGGGAAGTTATGGTGCAAAAGGAGTGCACACGGGTAATGGAGGCACAGAGGAAGGTGCTGTGCTTGTCATTGTATGTGTATGCTGGTTACTGCAGAAGTTCTGGGGACTTCCAGGTCTTGAGATTCTGCTTACATTTCCAAAGACGAGAACTAGTCGCATACAGAGGATGTTCTAGTTAAGGTTTTGTTCAACTTGTCAGAGTCACCTTAGAAGATGGAATCGTAGTTGAGGAGTCCCCTCTGTCAGCCTGGTCCATGGGCATGTCTGTGGGGCATTTCCTTAGTTGCTAACTGATATGGGAGGGCACAGTCCACTAAAGGCCACATTATACCTGAGCAGGTGGGCCTGGGCTATATAAGAAAGATAGCTGAGCAAGGCAGGGGTAACAAGCCATTCCTCTATGACCCCCACTTCGGTTCCTGCTTCCAGGCTTCCGCCTTGAGTCCCTGTTCTAGCTTCTCTCAATAATGGACTTTTACCTGTAAGTGCTTCCCTCCCTAAATAGCTTTAGGTAGTGGTGTTTTATCGTTACAACAGAGAAACAGCTGGAACAGAGGGGCATTTGCTGACATTCATTCCTCAAGCTTCAGTGGGAATGGTACTGGGTCTCTTATTTAGGTGCTGAGGGCAGTGTGTTAATCAAGAGGTGGAGTATGATGACCCTAAAAAGGAAATACAGACTGCTTTGTGACTTGTCTCAATGCCAAACCATTCAGACACCACCATGTTGCTTTTTAAAGGAAACTTAGTTGCATGGTATGCAGCCTGCCTTTTGACAAGGTGGCTCTGATGTTTCAGGTTGAAAAACAACTTTAAAGGAGAGAAAAGGGGGCGAGGAGACTAGTCAGTTAGCTGTATTGATTAGGGTAAAGGGTAATTAGGATCCTGATGACATAAAGGTGAAGGGAAAGAGCTCCCGAGGTGTCTTTTATTTTGTAGTGCCTTGGACTTCCCACAGACCGGTGAGCTCTGACCCCTGACAAATAGGGTTCTAGCCCTTCCAAGAGGGCCTGCCCTCCATTTCCCAAGCCTGATGCTGATTCCACACTTCCAAATTTCTGGGGAAGCCATGGCTAACTGTAAATGTGTCTCCAGCTGGGCAAGACAGACATGGCGATGATAATGTCAAGCCAACTTGTCATTAGTGTCTCTAAATCGGTGCACCCAGAAACCCTAGGTAAACAAACCTTCCACAAGGTTTGAAGTTGGAGAATCTCTGGAGGAACTCTTTAAGTTAGTGAGGTCTTTTCAATTATTTTTTTGCAGCTTTTTGGGCAATCAAAAGCAAATAAAATACTCACTTCAGACACACAGGGAAGCGAGAAAATAGTTTTTAAAAGCCTTGAAAAAGAGTTGGTTGTGTAATCTAGATAAAGCAGGTAGCAGAACAAATAGTGTGACCCTGTAATTATCAATCCCGTTGAGAAAGAACAACTGTTATTTATTCATGTTTAATTTCCCTTTTCTTGTTGGCCACCCTTATTTATCTTCTGGTGTCCAATAACCAGCTGCAAGAGCAGAAAATAAAAGAAAGAAACATTTTTTTTCTTGGTAACAATGCTTTCTTTCTTCATCACGGGTCTTTGCGAGCCAAATTACCATGGTGACCCTGGAGCTGGCGGTCACATGTTGCGACTTCTAAATGCAGAGCTGTCACACATAGAATGCCTGGCTTCCTAAAAGCTTCATTACTGGGCAGAAGTGTTGTGTTTGGCACTGCATGGATGGTGCGCCTGATGCTGCTCAGCTCTTTAATTTGAGCTGTTTCCCACCATTCAGTAACTAATTGGTGCAATGCTTCAATTCATCCGAGGGTGCCATTTTTGATAAAAACTTTCTAGCTGTAGGAAAGGAGACAGCGTGGTCAGGATGAAAAGACAAGAATTAGGGAAAGCAGAGAAACTGAGAATGTTTGGAGACTTCCTGATATGTTGTCAGCAGATTTTTAAATAAGAACATATTGCAGCAAATGCTATGGAAGCCGGCAGATATGTAGATTCACTATAATATCGTTAGACATATGGATCTCTATGACTACAGAGGTCTGCAGGTATTCAGACCAATTGGAACTTAGAGATTAGTAGGTGAGAGCAATCACACAGCGATCAAATACAAGGAGTAGGAGGAATAAGAGTTTCTGTATTCCAAAAACAGTGTAGAGTTGATCTGGAGGGAATGTCCGTCCCCTCTTTCCCTTTGACTCTCCTGCCTCTGCCTTCACAATGCTGCAAATTACAGGTGAGTGTGCGGCAAGAAAGGCCACTTTTAATGATTTTGTTTATTTGAGAGGAATGCTAACAGATCTTTTAAAAATAAAATGCAGGTTTTGGTCCCAGATGTGTCTATCTTCTTGTTCTTACTTGAGAACTTCCTTTATTTTTCTCATCACTGCTAGATCAAACTGTGTGGATCCACTCTCTGCCTGTTAGCCCTTTTATACATTTTTCTGTCTAATGAGTCAGGCTGATTCAATTTTCCGGTTTGGTTAAAAGAGTCTCTTGCTTTAATGTTGCTACATACCATGCTACTTAGCTCGTAAGGCAGGTACAGTGCTCTCATTGTGCACATATATGACATTGATGTTAACTTCTCAGTACAGAGAAACCCTTTGTGTTCAAAGTCCAGGTGGAGTGTCAAAGTATGGGCGTCAATGGTTATGTTGGAAATCCCTTGTAATTCCTGTAGAGATCCCAGAGAATCAGCTTTTGCCTACTTAAGTATAAACAGGTATATTGAATTGTCCTCAATTTGACACATTGCATGTTAGCTTCTTTCTCCAGGGACAATGGATTTCTAGATCTATGTTTGGACTTCGGTGTGCACCTTGCTTTGCCCTAGAAACATGAGCTGAAGTGCCATGTCACAGGCCGGTATTAGGAACCTCAGCGTCCTCTAAAGCAAAGAAAACTTCTTGCTTTTCATCCTTTGTCTTATAATTGGTGTATCTCAAATAGTATTTGTTTTTCTGACCTAGGTCTTCAACATGGGCAGAAACAGAGTCATAGCTGGTATCACACATGAATGAAAGAAGTAAATCTTTGCCATTGTAAACCTTGATTATTAAGGTCTTCATATGACGGAATAAGCAAATAACATCTAAGTAGCACAGCGGATTTAGAATGAGCTCATCGTGACACCTGGATTGTTAAAATGCCACGCAGCCCAGACCAGTCAAGCGTTACCTCTTTCCAGACATAGCTTGCTGAGTGGGGAATGGATATTGGGACCTATATCAGTTTGGTGAGATTTAGTTTTAAAACTCCTTTGCCAATGTTTAAAATAGGTGCCTGTTTTTATTCAAGCTGCTGTAAAGATATAGTGTAAATTCAGGTATTCTAGAGAACGTCGTAAGAGGATGCGTCTGAGATTACAAAAAATAGGGCAGAGGCAATGAGCAGAAGGAATTCCTGATAAGACTAGTACTCAAATGTCTGCCAAAAATCTAGTCTAGAGGATTTCAAAGCAGTCAAAAATCCTCTCCAATAATATAAGAAGTGTGTGTGTGTGTGTGTGTGTGTGTGTGTTAAATTTGGTTTAAAGGAGGAAACTGGAAAACTATCACAACTAGGTGTAGAAATATATTTTTATCTTAAATTAAGTTTACTTTAAATTAAGTCATGTTTGAAAATATTAAATAAGTTAAACAGAAAGAAGAATAAGCCACCAATATCACAGTCTGCTACTCATAGTTGGTTTGATTATTGACATTTGTTTGCCCCTGGTGTTTGAATCTAGTTTGCTATTGACGCTGTTTGAATAGAGTACAGAAGCAATAATATGTATTCTTATTTTTCATTGGATTAGACTTATGGTTTGATTTCTCTGGCTGAGAGCGGTGGAATTTGAATCCGAAACATGTCGTGTGCAAAGATGATCAAGGAAGTCATCTTTTACTTCCACAAAGATTCTGAGAATGGGATATGATCAATATACACACTCACATATGACCCTAATGGCCATATGAAATGCATACTAAATGCATAATGTATTCTTCAAATTGAAAACATTTTAAACAGAGTTGAAGCAAATACTGTACATTGAATTGATGAATAATCTTAAGGTGATTCCATGCATGATTAGGCAAAGGTGCATCTCTATCCCCTCTACACAACTTATTTGAAGTATAGTATTTGGTGTGAGGATAAGAAGGCTAAAAGTTTAAATAACTTTCTAACTGGTTGGCCTTGATTTCCTCTTCTGACTAGTTGATGCTTGCTGGAATATTCCAGTTTTATTTTCTAAGAATGTAGAGGCCCATAAACATCTCAATTAACATAACAATTATAAGCTGCTTTAACAGGAATGTCAAAATATCGAGGGAGGGGGTCTTCTAAACTTTAATAATCTGGTTAATTGCTTCAATTCTCTACTTTGCTGGTGAATCTAATCGTAATTAACCAATTAATTCACATCAGCCATTCACTTTTTCCCTAACCATGGAACTTAGAAACATAAAAGAGGAAGGAGAAAGTGGAGGATCTTGCTGAACATAAATGTCATTTCATTATAGAGCCTTATTAAATGCGCTTAAATGTTTTAATTTCTAGTCCTGTGTTGTTCATAATGAACTCTGCAGGGATTGAAAATGAATTTTTTATTCCGAGATTTTTTTGTCTCTTTTGAATTGCAAAGAGCATCCCTCTTGAATTTCCAATAGATAAAATGAAACATATTTTAATAACATATCAAGCACCCTAGGAGACAACTGTCAAAAATCCCTGCTATCTTTAAATCACTTTAATTACATTTTGCTGAGTATAAAATACTGTGTGAGAAACCATTTAGCTTTATTGATGCCATAGTATTTTCCATGCAGTTACATGATGTGCTATTCAGGTGAGGTAATTTGTTCAGTGTGGTCTGGGGTTCATAGTGGATGGAGAAATAAAGTGAGAGATGGATTTGGAAAGAAAGGTTCAACGCAGAGCATGAAACCTGAGGAAGTTCATGCAGCACTTTCATTATTCAAAGGCTAAGACGTCGTATAATATACCATCTAAATATGAAAATATGAGAATGATATCGAATAATAAGACAACTAAAATTGATTTAATTCCTTCTAGGGCTTAATACGTATTATGCACTTTTCATGTATCTGCTACATTATGTTCATCATAGCTCATCCAGACAGACACCATTATTACAATCATTATATAGATCCAGAACCCGAGGCTTCCTGACTGTAAGTTCCCATAGCGCGGAGAAAGTTAAATCACGGGTGACAGAAATGTACAATTTCACTAATTGCATCGCATCCTAGGTCTAATATATGATGTCACAGTATCGGATGTACAGGCTTGAAAGACTCAAATCAGTTGAAATCATAAAAGCCGAATTTTTGCTGAGGTCATGTTCAGTTTTGACTTATTAGTGAAGGACGGAAAGAGGTCTGGTTGCACTCTGAATTCAGTGGTAGCAGTTGTAGACTCCAGGAAGTTGTGGGCTCCACGAAGGAAGGAAGGATAGTTATCTGAGTGTGTGGGCAGCTGAAGGGTCAGTTAGTTGGCTGAATCAAGTGTAAGACTCTTCTGGGATGGACTTGTGTCTAGGAGAGTGTGAAAGCTTGCGACGGTGGGGAGGGGTGGAGGGGGGGAACTGTGTGACTGACAGTAAAGAACCACATGCTGTCACTGAGGCTGACAGTCAGCCACCAGCGCTGGCATAGATCCCACCTCCCTTGATGGCCTAAGTCCACATTGTCACCATATGTAAGAGTATTGGTTGCTTCCAGTCTTTCAGATCCAGTTGCTCAGTTTGCCCCAATGAGATCCTCCTTCTGTAACCTCACACTCTCCAGTGTCCTTTCAGATGACCACAGGCAACATTTCCTAGATAATAGCTCCAGTGCCATTCATAAAGTCATAGGTGGTGTTCTCCGGAACCCAGTCCAAACACTTTCCATCTGACATGATCAGATAATGTCTGTGCATTCTTTGACTAACATGGCACATCACAGTAACAGAGATTTTGATGTCAAACACCTTGCTTTTCTGGGGCAAGTCTCACACTGCACAGTGAAAGGATTGTGCTTGTATGCTGTTGACATTAGCTTGCATTTAAGGATCTGGGGTATTTATGATCATAAGGAATATTGATTTTTGTTTCTTTTTGTGTGCGCATGTGTGCATACATGTGTACATACATATACTCGCACGTCTCTCTTTGTGTGTATGTGTGTGTAATAGATACATGTATATACATACATGTCTCTCTTTGTGTGTCCATGTGTCCATGTATATACATGCATGTCTGTCTTTGTGTGCATATGTGTATACGTGGAGGTCAGAGGACAGCACTAGCTATCATCCTCAGGAATATCATCCATCTCTTTTGCGGATGGGATCTCCCATTTGCCTGGAGCTCAAGTGCTCATGAAAATTAAGTGCCCTTTCGCAAGTAAGCTATCTATCCTTGATTTTTTTCTTTAGACGTCTCTGCCTTGGTCAAATACAGTATCAGTTTCTCTGCACAATCTGGAAATATCCATTTCTTAACCTTCTGAAAGGTTTTGAGAAGGGTTGGTATTACTTCTTCAAATATTTGATCGTATTTATGCTTTTCTTTGTGGGACTATTTTAAATGAATAATTCAAATTGCATGCTTTACTCTACCAAATTTTCTCTTTCATCATGAGACAGCTTTGGAGATCTCGGTATTCATAAGGATTTGCTCATTCCATCTCAGCAGTCTAGGCTGTTGACATACATACAGCTGTGCAGAACATTTCCTTAACTTATGCACACAACATCTCTACTAATTTATGAATATTTTCTGTTATATTTATATTAATTTATATCCATATAAATTAATAAATTATAAATATATTATATATTTATATTAATTTCTGCTATATTTATATTAATACCAGTCCCCTCTCATTTTCTTGACTGGGTTAGGTAAGATTATGCTGGTTATCCTTTTGGAAAACATTTTTTTCCTTGTTTTTGTTTTCAGTGTTTCTCTTATTTCAGTTTTTAAAATTCCATTTCTCTCCTGTTTGCTTTGGGTTTAGTTTGCTTTTACTGCTACTATTTACCAAGGGACTGGTTGCATCTCTTCTTTTATTATAGGTCTCTATAAAGCAGTGGTTCTCCACCTGTGGGTCCCCACCCTTCTGAGGGTCACATATCAGATATCCTGTCTATCAGATATTTATATTACAATCCTAACAGTAGTAAAGTTATAGTTAGGAAGTAGCAATAAAATAATTTTATGGAGGGTCACCACAATCTGAGGAGCTGTATTAAAGGGCTGCAGCATTAGGAAGGTTGACGCCCACTGGTATGTTACCCATTTTACCCTGTGTCAGTTTCCATTGATGACACTCCTGAGGATTTCTGGGTACTTCTGACATAGCTAGCCGTGGATCTTCTTGTGTTCATCCATTTGGAGTTGGTTGAGCTGTTGTACACTGTGCATTAGTACTTCTCAGCTCGTGTTGAATTTTTAATGTACCATTTTTCTTTCAGATCCTTGCCTGCCCCCTTGTTTGTCTGCTTCTCCTGGAACTTGCATTGCCTGTGTGCTAGTGAGCTGGTTTTTCCCATGTGTCTGAAGCTCTGTTCATTGTTTTCTCCCTTTCTCTAGCCCTGCCCTTTCAGTTGCTTCCTCCTGGCCTGTCTTCAAGTTTTCTGGTTCTTCTTTCATCTAAAATCTGCTGCCGAGCATCCCTATTTAAAATGCTCAGTTACTGAATTTTCAGCTGCAGAATTTATATTTTTAAAAGATTTTTTAACTTTTCATTCACCGAGTTACTGTAATAGCTTCCTTATTTAACATGTCTTCGTTTAGTTCTTTGAGCATATTTAACAGTTTCTTTGAAGTCATTGCTAGCCTCAGCATCTGAGAACATGCATCATCTCTATTGATTTGCTTCTAAATATGGCCATGCCTTCTCATTTCTTTGCATGTCTCATGATCTGCTGAATGCCCAATGTTTTACTTACTGCAATAACTCTGGATTCGGAGTGTTTTTCTATTGAGAGTGGTTGCTGTTTGTTTTGATAACTTGCCAGAACTGACTCATTGAAACCCATATTCCTTGCAATATATGGCCACTGAAGGTTCTTCTCAGTTCTTTTTCCTGCTTTATATTTTCAGCCGTCGATTTCTAAGGTTGTTTCCATTTTTGGGAGTTTAGTGATCAGCTGCGTATTGGTCAGGGTGTGTTTAAATACTTCAAGCCAGCAGAATTTGTATCAACTGATGAGGAATATTCGGATTGGCTGAGGGCTGAAGTACACTTCAGGCTTCCTTTCCTTTCTGCTGTCATGATAAAACACTGACCAAAATCAACTCAAGAAAGGAAAGTGTTCATTTTATATTTACTTGCAAGTCACAATCCATTATTGGGGGACAGGACATTGAGACAGAGACATTGGAGAGAGACTGCTTGCTGGCTAACCCATAGACTCATGCTTAGCTAGCTTCCTTACACAGCTCAGAACCACCTGCTGAGGGATGGTGCTGCCCTCAGTGGGCTGATCTCTTCTTCACCAATTATCAACCAATGCGATCCTCCACAGATGTGCCCACAGGGCAATCTGATCTACGTTCCTCAATTGAGGATTTTCTGCTCAGATGACTCTAGGCTGTGTCAAGGTGACAGTTAAGGCCAGTCAGAACAAGGACGCTCTTAAATCTGATCTGTCTTTTACTTTCTGGTGTAATTTCTTGCCACTCTAGTTCCATTAGCCAGAACTAGGATGCATGGGTTGAATTCACTCCTGTCTGTGCGGTGTATGCACAAAGCCTATGTTCTGTCTAGTTTATCTTTTGACCTCAACAAACCTCTTAGGTTGGTTGTCTTTCAGATTTAATTTCTTGGCTAGGTCCACCACTTATTCCATACAGAACTCTGATCGCCACTATTTCCTATTTCCGTCTGTTTGCTTGCCACCATGATTGTTGTCCCTTTAAGCCGACATTTAGATAAAGTGAACCTTTTCCAGAAGCACAGGCAAAGCTATGGTTTTCATGTACATGGGTAAACCAGCACTCCAAAAAGCTGGATTGTGCATTTATGTAGGGATGTGTGTGGGGAGGTGAGTGGGTGGGAGGTGTGGGGTGAGATGATCAGCCCACTCCACATTGCATGAAGGCCATCTCACAAACAAATCATCACACAGCTAGATTAAGGTAGCCACAGAAATGTTTGCCCAGTGCCATGCTTTATGTACCTCAGTGAACTTCTGTTCAGTCAGAATGGCTATTATGAAGCCATAACAGCTCCATTTTGTGTTTTGATACTAAAAAAGTAAAATAATATTTTTTTGTTATTGTTACATTCATTTTGGAGATTACAAGAGCAAAATGCCAGAGTATTCAGAGACTAAAATCCTCCTAAAGTGAGAAAATAGTGTAAGAATCATTATAAAAATCTCAAACAACCGAAGATAGAGGACAGGATGGACAGGATGATGTTTTCCTTCTTTCATCTGTCTATCTATCTATCTATCTATCTATCTATCTATCTATCTATCTATCTATCTATCTAATATCTATCTATCTATCTATCTATCTAATATCTATCTATCCATCCATTTATTATATTCTATATCTTCCTCATTTCTCCACTTCCTTCCTTTCTTTGTATCTTCTCTTCTCAGCCCTCTTCTTAAAAATATGACTTCTAAATCAAGATCATCTTTTCTCCTGAGATAAGCTCTGAGCAGACATCTGTGAAAATTAGATTTGAGTAAACATGCTATAATGGGCACCTGATTTGAACTAGCAAGATCAGGGTAGAGTATTTTTTTTTGTCAGTTCCTAGTTATATGGCTTTTAGCCAAGTTAATATCTAAAAATATATGAGTAAATGTTGGAAATAAAGAACATAGGAAGTAAAAAAATGATGAGCAATATGCTTCAAATTTACCTAGAACTTTATAAAGGTTTCTGGTCATTACTAAGTCCATGTCAGAGTCAGGACTTAGTTCCGCTCTAGTCTATCACAACCAGTGCAAACAGATTCTAATTATATTGGCCTTTGGAGACCTGGTCAGTCGTCCAGGTTTAGACCATGAAACCCAACATGGACAAGTTAAAGAGACCCACCATATATGGGCTGACCATGCATGCTTCAATATTGCCAGGGAATAAATTTCTTTTCTTTTCTTTTTTTTTCAATTTTAGCATTTAGTACAGTACGTTCTTCTTCATAGATGTGGTTAGGTAGTTCAGATATGCCTGATGTTTGCTTGTTAAAAGGCCTTGCTGCACAGAGGTCACAGTTATCAAGGCCTGGTAGCTCTTTCCAAAGCTTGGCAACATGGGGTCTCATTCCTCCACAGCAAGACTTCCTGCTCTCCTCCTGCCCTTATCTGGAGAATGCCATGGGCCCAGAGGACTGACCTTATCTAAAAGCTGTCTCTAAGCCTGATTTACCTCTAGGATGACCCTTGGCACAGTTTCCAGCTAGAAGCCTCCCCTGCTGCGCGTATGGTAACTAAGACTTGTACCAAGAGTTCTGCTATAGAACCCTGCTGCCACATATGAAGCCTTATGAAAGGTGAATGCTACTTAATGCAAATTAGGGTTTGTCCCCAGGCTCCCCAATGCCACATATTTCCCATACCCTGGAATAAAGCTGAACTGATTCACCAAAGTCATCTTTTGGAGGGCTTTCACCATCGTACCCA
The DNA here is from genome assembly GCF_018167655.1 of Microtus oregoni. NCBI lineage: Eukaryota > Metazoa > Chordata > Mammalia > Rodentia > Cricetidae > Microtus > Microtus oregoni. The sequence goes on along the minus strand of NW_024543063.1, from coordinate 55,327,444 downwards.
CAGCTGTCCGAACCCTGTTCCCCACTTCTGCTCCCTTTACCCTCATGGACAAATTCACCGATGACCCAAAGGATGAAGCAGAACCACACTTGCTCAGCTTTCTTAGGGAAGAAAGATCTGGGAACAAGACTAGTGACTGGTCCCCTTACCCTATCATTTTCGTGTTTTTATTTTTTTATGTTTATAGATGTCATGCTTGCATCTGGGGAGGTCAGATGATGGGTGGTATTGAGTCTCCTGGAACGGCATTGCAGGGGGTTGCATCAATGAATCCAATGTGCAAGCAGTAAGTACTATTAACCACTGAGCCATCACTCCACACCCCCTTTTAATATTTTATTCTTCAACTTATACTAAAAATATTCTGCCTAATTAGGGTTCAAGCGGTGTCTTGGTGGTTAAAAGCACCTTTTGCAGAAGATCTGTGTTCAGTTCCTAACCCCATTTTGTGTGCTTCACAAATACCTGTAGCTCCAGCTCCAGGAATTCAGATGATCTCTTTTGGCCTCTGTAGATACCAGAGTATATACATGGCACATGCAGGCACTCACAACACACGTATACATAGAACAAAAGTAAATAATTTTAAAATGTCAAATCAAATAATAATACAACAAACAGATACTGGATAGGAGTTAAGACTTGCTTTGCAGAGCCTCTGATAACCCAGGGACATAATGGCACACCTTGCACACACTGGAAGTAAGCCATTCGGTGACCACAACTAGGCATAAAATGTAATATGATGAAGGTTCTATGCCAGAAAACACTGGGCACTGTTGTTTTTGGCTGATTGACCTGATGGTGTGTCTGTTACTGGTTTCATTATAGATCCATCATTTTGCTCTGCCTAGTGAGGAAACCTCAGGAAGGGCAAAAGCAACTGCCTTCAGTGTGAGCCAGCTCTGCCTGGAAGGCGCAAATGGTGCACAGGTGCAAGTTCTTACTCTAAGCTTGGGCGTTAATGTTGGTGACTGTTTTTTTCACATTGCCTGGTGTGGACTGTCCCATTGTGTCTTTCCAGTTGTTTATGTGTTTCTACCTTTTGGCTTGAAAACAGGTCCGCCATCCTTCTTTGTAACTCATCCAGAAAGCCCCATTAGCTGAGCACTCACTGAGAGAAAAGTGGCAAGAATGATCTCATGTATCATGTGAAGCCAGGTTAGGTATCCACCCATGCTCTAGCTTTGGGGATTTGGGTATTGCAAGACGTCCCCTAGCAAGTGTTTGGTCTTCACATATTGTCTGAATTTCATACCTTTCCCTTCTGTTAGTTGTTCATTTCTGGCGAAAGAGGACTGTAATATATTTATCCAACCCCTGTCAGTTTGAATAAAGAATTTAGAGTCATCTGGGAAATGTATATATAAACTTGTAATTCACTTGAAAGCTCTCGCTCTTCTCCCATTAAAATTCCTTCCCCAAATATCTGCTCAATTTATTCTGCAATATCCACAGCTCCTTCCTCACTCTGATATTGAGGCCACTGGTACTGACAGAACACGACAATTAAGTGACAGCCACCCACCCCTTTCCCCATCACTTACCCAGTTAAGCATCTATTTCCGTATCTTACATTTTTAGAATGTAATTAAACCAACATGTTGACCCGGTGTTTTAAATTTTGTAGGATAAAAGCTTCAAGTGGGTCCAGATTCGTGCAAATTAAAAAAAAATCAGGTGCACATGAATAACACTTACAAACTCCTGAGAGAAGCCTTGTGAGTGGGATAAAGTTGCTAATGCAAGCCATTTTGTTAACTTGGATTTGTCTCCTGTTAAGATGTTACATGGATAAGAGAATAAACTATAACCGTTGGGACAGAATGCCGGTAGCTAAGAAACTCGGATATGGTGGATTCATGTATCAGAGACATTTCCTCTACTGTCTTTCATTTGGGATAATCTAAATTTTTTCTCTGTTTAGATCTGTACACCATTTTTTGATTGAATTAAGTGTTAATTTGATGTCTGGTTTCTTGGGTTCTTTATATATTTTGGAGATCAGTCCTCCCAATTTAGGGATGATTGATAATATGAGCAAAGAAATCAAGACCATGATGGTGATGCCTACAGAGACAGCTGACCTGAGCTAGTGAGAGCTCACTGACCCTGGACTGATAGCGGGTGAGCCTGCATAGGACAAAATTAGGCCTACTGAATGTGGGGGGACAGTTGTGAGGCTTGGACAGTCTGTGGGGTCCCTGACAGTGGGGCCAGGATTTATCCCTGGTGCTTGAACTGGAAGCTAGGAGCACATTCTTTTTGCAGGGATACCTTTCTTAGCTGAGATATGGGGGGAAGGCCTTGGTCTTGCTTCAAAGTGAAGTGTCAGACTTTGTTGACTCCCCATGGGAAACCTTACCCTTTCTGAGGAGTGGATAAAGAGGTGGGGGAGAAGGTGGAGGAAGCAGGAAGAGGGGAGGGAGTGGGAATGGGGATAGCTATGTAAAATGAGAAAAGATTGCATTAAAAATTCTTAATAAAAAAGAGAGAGAAAAAAAGAAAAACCAAACCAAACCAAACAAAAACAACAGCCAAAAGAAGCTAAGTTTCCCACTCCAAGGAGTTCACAACTTACTAAGAGGTGCATTTGTGGATTTACAGAGAATACGGTGAAGGCTAATGTTCATATCACTTGCACAAAGCCCTTTTAAATAAATATTCAAATTGTTAGAGCACGTTCCAGGATAATCAGGACTATACAGAGAAACCCTATCTAGAAAAAACAATTGTGATAGAAAAAAAGACACTTTTCTCTTTAAATTGGCAAAACAAGAGCTTTAAAAACTGTAGGATTCAGAAACAAAGAGGATTTCTTTTCTGATACGAATAGCAGTCATGAAAAGGGGTGTATTTATGAATTTCAAAATCTGCAGCATTTTGAGTCTGAGGTTCTAGGTCTTCTCCAGAATGATTCTACTTCTGGCCTCTCTACTTTTGGGTAATATGAGCAGACCCCCTTTTCCAAAGCTAGTTGGAGCTAGAGAGTCCCTGCTAACTACTAGCATTCAAAGATTTCTTTTAAGGATGTGAAAATCCCACAAAGCTTAAGGAGCTTGCCCAGCGTCATAGAGCTAGTAAAAACATTGGATGCAGATTAAAACCAATATCCTTCTGTTGGCCACACAAACATTTACCAGGTGTGCATGTGGACTCATTATTTCCATTCTAAAGAATGTCACAGGCTATGAATATACCTCAACCCCTTAGTCACTACTGTATCACATGGTAGGTACTTGTTTAATGTGTGCTCGATTGTTGAACACATGTAGAAAGAATCCAAGTTTATTGTCTTTCTGTTTCCTGGACTAAATAAATAAGGGCAACATGACATTCGCGGTGCAGCAGACATTCCTTCTTGTTTGCTCCCCGTGTACATTGTAATAGTGCAGATAGAAATGTTTTTGTTGCTCATTCTTTGGCTTTTCTGCCTTTTGATCTTTTCACCATTTTTTTTTCTTCACTCGAAAAATCTTTCCCAAAAGAGAGAAACCATGGGCATTTTATAAATCTGCTCAGCCTTGTAAAATATACAGATATCTTTAATAGTGACACAGGTATCTTTGAAACTTCCTCCAGGGTGAAATCTGCTTCAGAAATTTGCATTTAACAGGCAAACATAATATTGTTGAAGGATTAGAAAATCACGGACATTTGGATACCGGGGATTCTTTATAATTCACATATCTATACTTCTAACAGTAACTTTTATGACCAGATAGCACAAACTACCCAGAACGGATAAAGCCAGCATTTTTCCTTATTAACTCTGTTGAGGGCGTTGTAACAATTGCTCCACAAAAGCTTCTTGTAACTTGAGATTCACACAGGAAGTTTCAGGCCACACAGCTTACTTTCTGTGTTAGGGTAGGAATTTGGCTCCCCTTGAAGTAAATCTCCCAAAGTTGATTGGTCTAGAAGTATTCGTTCTGCACAGCAATCAAAAAGCGTTCTGTTTTAAAAATGAAAAATTGCAAGTGCCTGCTTTATAGCCCGTTTAATTGTACTTGAAGATTTTCTGCCCCCAAAACATCCCCTGGATGGCCACAGTAGTGCCTCCCTGCACACTTTGAGCAGAGCTTTATCATGGGTAGCAGCGACCTTTCAACATAATTGCATGTGGTCCAAATTAATTGTCCCGCTCTATTGTGCACTGGGTAACAGGCATTCTAAGCTGCGATTAATTATGCAGACACCTAATAGCAAGGAGAATCTTAGAGTGGGCTCTTTTGGATGCCTGGACTTTCGAAAATAAGGTACAAAATGACATTTAATTAACTAATAAACCAACTGACAAGACTGTCTCCACAGGAGACTTCTAGTCAACACAATTCAGAAAATTAGAAGATTTTCTTAACTGAAAAATAATAAGACGAGGCTTACATGTCACACTAAATATTGTCATAAATCACCATCTTATCATAGTAAGAGACATTTAATAGATGGACCAATTTAGAAAAGAATGCCTAAAAATGTTGGTTAACAATTTCCATGGCTTATTTAAAACATGCTTTATGTTATCTATGATTAACACTTGATACTTTTAAAGAATATTTCTATGACTGTCATTATGAAATTATATAAATATAATATGTTTGTAATCTAAACTTAATGCCAACTTGTTGTATAATTAAGCCATTTAAAGATTTTCATAAAAGTATAACTACATTTATCAACTTTCCATTGCTGGAACAAAATACATGGGGCTAATATGTAAAGAACAGAAGTATTTGTAGCTGGCGGTTGTTGGAGCCTCAGAGCATGACACCACCCTAGTGAGCTTGGGAAGAAGGAAGGTATCATTCTGGTAGGAGCATGAAAAGTAGGAAAAGATCATCTAAGGAGGGAAGATGGCAGAGATAAATCACAGGGGGACCCATCTTGTTCTTCAACACCAGAGAAGTAACAGGAACCCCCAAATACCCATACTAATCACTACCCTGACGAGCACTTCAGGCACTAGGCAGGGATCTACAGTGGGGACCAAGCTCTTAGGACACGAATCCTTGGGGGGGAGGGAGAACCCCTTCTGACACCACTAACAAACTAGAGAGTCTCAGGCTGTTCACATTCTTCCTTGAAGTGACTCAGAGTCTGTCTCCACTTGCTTGTTAGACCTGCTGTGGAAATGAACAGAAAGATGGCAGGCACACAGCCAGCAACCCTCCCTCATGGTTCCTACCCAGGCCTAGCCAGCCTACATGTTCTTAGCTTGATTCATCTCTGGGTACATTGATTCCCAAGCCCAGGCCATGATTTTCTTCCCAGATCATTTCATTGAGTAACTCTTGGCAAATTCTTTCTTTAGGGGATGTTTGTAAAATTTTTAAAAAGGCACTTGTAGGCTTGCCTGCCCCGTGTTTCTGAAGGCTATGGAGACAGTTTCCTGAGGAGCCTAACTTTCAAGCCCATTTTGCTCCATGTTGCATCCTGTTCAAATGGTATAAAGAAGTCTCTTTTCTTTTCAGGCAAAACCAGTTAGCAAATGCTTATGGTCTAGTTTTGCCTCCTACCCCAGTATTAAATAATCCTCCTTTCTTCCCTCTGTTTGGTGGAATTAAGCTTCGGTCTTCCTGCCCTATTGCAGTAGCCATGAGTTAAGTCTTCTTGCCCATTTGACTTTCAGCCTGCATGGGTGTCAACAGCACACTATTGAAGAACTTGCTAAAGAACTCAAGAATGGGCAGCTGGGAGAGGAGAAAGTAAGTTGGGGAACACATTTCGAGATCAAGGCATAGGCAAGGTATTTCCTGATGGTGCTCCAGTCCCTCAGAAAATAATGGCGACAGTTGACAAATAGAACCTTGTGAGGTAAAGGAAATAGTTAATCGAATGAAGAGACAGCCTACAGAATGAGAGAGAAATCTTTGCTATCCATCGGACAGTGAATTAACATTGAGTCGAACATACAAAGAACCCCAGAGAACCTTAAACAACAAGAAATCAACTACTATAATCTAGAGCCATTTTCACTTTGATAGTGTTTGTGGCCAGCTTGCTGCTATGCTACATATGGTCATCTTGATTAATCATAATTCCTCATAGTAACCCAGGAGCTCTCTGCTTTACATACAACCTAACATGGTGAGGATTCTGATTTCAGATATTTTGTTGTGTTTTGACCGGTTGGTATGGTAGGTTAGAAAGACAGGGGCCACTGCGGGACATGGGAAGAAAAAGGAGCTTCCCACTCCAGAGTCTGGCTGAAGCCCCTCGCCAGCTGAGAGTCAAGAATCCAGCATAATTAACAATACTTACTGTAAAAGTTGCCTACAGAGACAAGGTCCTTTTGTAAGAAATATTTCAAATAAGAATGTTAAAATTATGACGGACCACGCTTAACTCCTAAGCATATTTGGCCCTTTTCCATTTCCAGCTGCAAATCAGTACTTTTCCAGACTCTCATAGGTGGTGGAGGAAGGTCATTGGCTAATAAAGGAACTGCCTTGGCCCATTTTATTGGTTGAAAGATAGGTGGGAGGAGTAGGCAGAACAGGACGCTGGGAGGAAGAGGAAGTGAGCTCAGTCTCGACAGCTCTCCTCTTGGGAGCAGACGCCTGAGAGAGACGCCATGCCCCGCTCCCAGCATGAAGCTCCGACCCAGGATGGACTAGGCTAGAATCTTCCCGGTAGGACCGGTTCTCACAAATTATTAGAGATGGGTTGATCGGGATGTGAGAATTAGCCTGTAAGTGCTAGAGCTAAAGGGCCAAGCAGTGTTTAAAAGAATACAGTGTCTGTGTAATTATTTTGGGTAAAGCTAGCCGTGGGGGCGGCCGGGTGCTGGGGATGCAGCCCCGCCGCCCTTATTACTACACATAGGAAACCCCACTTACAGTAAAAGATGCGTCTAAACTCCCTTGTGGAGCCCTTGTGACCCGCGGTTTTAAGGTATCAGATTGTAATCCTGTCCAGGGCACCTCAGGAGCTACCCTATAATCTTCATAGAAAAAGAAGGAAAAACAAACTTGTGAGAATCCCTCTGAGCTGTAACTTGAGAGCCACCAAAATTAGCTGCTTATAAGACACATACCTTTGCGGTCTTCCCTTCAAGGAGGCCAAACCCACACTGTCTAGTTCTTCAGAGTGGCACATCCCTCTTTCTGCTAATGCCGTGTTTACATTCTTGTCAAAATCTCTTAGTAACTCCAACTCTGACTCACCCTGACTTGTCCTGAAGTCCTTTTTTAGTTTCTTTTCTCTTACCGAAAATAGATTATATAATACATTCTGATTAGAGTTTTCCCTCTACCAACTCTTTCTAGTTCCTCAATACCTCCACTTCCCTACAGACCCACATCCTTTCTGCCTCTCTTCTTGGAAAACAAATAGGCATCTAACAAAAAATAAAATAAAACAAAACAAATTGAGATGTGACTAAACACTAAACAAAAGAAAAGAGCCAAAGAAAAAGCTCCCAACACACACACACACACACACACACACACACACACACACACAGGAATCTCATAAAAAACTGGAAGCTATAATATGTATAATCAAAGGACCCATAAAATTAGAAAAAACCTGCCACACATGAAACAAGGACCCTCCACCTATGTCACTGAGTCATTTAGTGTCTACTGCTGGGCATGGTGCCTACCCTTAAGGGTGTTTTGTTTCCCCAGTGAGACTCCCTTGGAGAAAACTAAATTTTTTTTGCAAGTGGTTATCAATTGGAGATTGCTTCTGGGTTAGGGATATGTCTACTTTTCCTCTCAGCTGTAGGAGCCCGTCTGGTGCAGACCTCTGTAGACCCCGGGCTTGCTGTCATAGTCTCTGGGAGTTCATATGTGCATCAGTCCTGTTGTGTTTAGATGGCCTCACTTCTTTGGTGTCCTCCATTCTTTCTTGGTTTTATATGCTTCCTGCCTCCTCCTCAGAAGAGAGTTTCCTTAGCCTTAAGGGGAAGGCTTTGGTGGAGACATTCCATTTAGCTCTAAATGTCTATTTAGATCTAAGTTCCATTTAGGGTTTTGAGCGTTCCAAGGTCTCTCACTCTGCATACTGTCTGGCAGTGGGTCTCTGTATTTGTCTCCTTCTGCTGCAGGAAGAAGGTTCTATGGTGATGGTTGAGCAAGGCACTGGTCTATGAGTATAGCAGAATGCCATTAAGAGTCATTTTATGGCTGTGTCCTTTAAGCAGAACAATAGTGTTTGGTTTTCCTCTAAGTACCTTGGCTATCTACATACAGGTTTTTGTCTCCCCAGGCAGTGTTGGGCAGGGGTTCTAGCTCATTACTGCTACAGACTTTGTGCCACTATGGCACCAGTGTATCTTGCAGGCAGGTCACCACTGTAGAGATAAGGGTTGGCAATTCGACTGGTTTTTAACTTTCTCATCTTTGGTAGTGTCAGAGTCCCTTCCAGTACCAAGAACAAGAGTCCATAGTGGTGAAGTCTTTAGGCAGGCACCAGCTTGACTTCTCTAAGTTTAGTGAGTTGTGTAGGTGCTGTCTTCAAAAATAGGGTTATACTGTCAGTTTGTGGAGAATAACCAGTAACTCTGGGTCTGAGTTATTTGGGGTTCCCATGGAACCCTTTTGGCCAACAATTTGACTATATGTAACCCATTCCTGGTACTCGAAGCTTCATTTAGATAGATATGCAGTTGAAACTGTCTCCCTCATTATTTAATTATTTCATTTCGGACGCCTTCATACATGTACATGTTTTAGGGAACATTTATTATATTAGGTTTCCATATGACCCCTTTGAATGTCTTTCCGACAGTGAAATCAACAATTCCAGGTTCCCTTTCCTGAAGTCTCTTAAAAGAACTCAAACTACTGCAGGTGGCAGTGTGGAGCTGTGTTTCTGGCCCATGGCATGACAATGCCACATGGCCCAAGTTTGCTAGTTAGAGTCAAAGAGCTAACATTTGTGACACCCCAGGAATGTCCCGCATGAGTCCTGTTCTGATAGACCCACTTTTTTTCCTTTTGGCTCCATCAACATCCTAATCAAGAAAGCAATTTCTTTGCTTCAGATAAAGGTCTGGCAGTTTATTATACTCAATGTCAATTTGGTGCATGTGTGTAAAGAAAGGCAAGTTTGACTTTGAGCCTGAGAAAAGGAGGTATAGACCTATATTTGGATTCTATCTGCCTCAGGACTACCTAATTGGTGTATGTCGATGCAAAACACACCCTTCATCTCAAAGGGAATAGCAAGGAATCCATTCTGGGCCACTTATATGAGTGACTATGGCCCATGAACACGGATCCAAGTCACTTCAATTGACATGTCCCAACACATTGGTTTCGTGAACTTTTGATAGTTACAGAACAAAAGGAAATCAAAAATTAAGGCACTTACCACATCCATTGGTGAGGACTGCAGGTAGTCAGGCTGCAGCCGAGTGGGGTTTACATAGGCTTTAGATGTTATTTGTTGACATTCTCAGCTATTGGGATGGTGGAAGCGCCTGCCCTGCTAAGTCACTGCATTCCAACAGTTCTGTCTAGTGATTGAAAGGCTGTAGGGTCAGGAAGAAATAAAATGATTATTAGTGGAACGACAGACAACCCTAGATAATTAGGCTTTGGATTTGCAACGTTGCAGCTTTTTACGGCCGCAAACTTCTGTCAGCGGGGTATTCACCGTGGGCCTTTATTTTATACTTACCAATCAGCTTCCATTTCATACACGAGGAATTTAAATTTATAACGTTTAGGTAGACTGATTGTCTTGTTTAGTTTTGTGTGAATGGGATGAAATGATGCGGATAAAATGTGCCACATCTGATGAGTACCCACAAATGTCGAATGTGGTGACGGCTGCAATGACATTGTGAGCCCCTCTGCAATTTCCAAGGGGAACACAAGTTCCACTGAGGCAGAACAACTCCAGGTGGCTCAGTATCTGTGGGCGTGTCTGTCTAACTCGCTGATCATTGGGGAAGTGGTAGCTTCACAGCCAACCCTTCTGTGTGCTGATAGCCCATGGTAAGGAGGAAACACGTGGTTATAACAGCGGTGAGGAGCCAATGATGCGCAGTCAGCTCCGGAGGAATGAGAAAGCTTCCTGGTTTGCTACTCACAGGTTAGCAGGCTGCTTGTTAGCATATTCTATTCATCCAAATCCTAGGGCTTGTTCACAGAAAGAAGCAGTCCTTTCAAATAGAACAAAACAGGGTTTTGTTTGCTTGTTCAGTGAGTGAGAGTAATGTTTGCTTTATTTCAAAGCTAAAAACATCTTCTGTGTTAACTTCAATGATGAATTTTTGGCTATATTTTGGATTTAAAAAACTAAATTTAGCTTAATTTTAATAATTAACTAATGACTATATATTAATTTAAAAGCTCTAGTACTTGCCAGTGTCTAACACTGTTAGCTTTTTTTTTTATGGCACTTCTTTATGAATTGGTTAATTAATTCTTTTCACACAACACATTATATGTATATTATGGTATTTTAAGAAATGGATACAATTCACATCACTTTTTTTCCCCACGTAATTGTAACTATCTCAATTTGTTTGGTTTAAGGACTATGTAAATTTTTTTAGGGCAAAGAACAAAATAATAGAACAGAAAAACTGGACATTTTCGGTATCAGTTGAGGCTTTCTGAGAATTCTGTCATGCTAACACTCTATGTACATATTTAGGTGGTTGAGTTTGTTTAGTAATTGCTTGGTTGTAAGGTAATCCTGCTACACCTTAGAGAACAAAAGATGGAAATCGCTCCTTTCTTCCATCCAGAATTGCCTTTTGTAATCCACAGAGACGGAAGTGTTCACATTAGCTCTCCTTGTATTGAAAAACAATAATGTCAGGACAGATTGAACTTGGAGTCTCAACTTCCTATCTTCTGGAGAGTTGCTGAAATGTACATCTTAAAACTTAAATTCTGGGGTTGAAGTCATGCGCCTCTTTCCTGGGACATTTGATCGAGCTGAGTTGCTATGAAAGCTCACGCTTACTCAAAGGTCAGTTATAAGATAGGCAGTTTGTATTGGTGAGAGCTGTTCTCCGTGTGTTTTTGGAAATGGTTCTTTAGCTAAGTGAGAGTCTCTTAAGGACAGGAAAAAAAAAAAAAAAACATCAAGCAGTAATCTTAGTCTCCCCAGTAGAGGCCCTCATATGCATTTATTTCTTCAGCTAAGGCAGCCACTGGCAGAGCCTTCAGTACATTTTCAGAAGGGTAAGGAGAGCAGGAGGAGGCACACCCTGAAATCCAATGAGAGGGACGCAGAAATCACACTCATAAAAATAATGAAAGCAGAAAGGGAAAGCGTATAATTCCAGCTTCAGTTTTAAAGAGGTTTACACACCAGTACATAAATTGCATTAAGAAGCTCTGGGAGGAGATGCATCCAAATATTAATGATTTTTATCTCTTAGAATGGCTGGTGAGCCTGATTTCATATTTCTTTCGCTTTTATATATTCCTGCCAAGGACAGTATTTAACATTAGACTTTGCAACAGTGTTTTAAATTTTAGTAGAACATGAAGCTGTAGAAAACCAGATTTCACTGAAAAAGCCTCTAGCCAAGATTTCAAAGACCATGATTAAAGATAAAAACATGTAGATTTCTATTCTTTTCTTTATTTTAATCACTTCAATCACACTTCCGAGCTTCTTTTATGTGATAGACAAATAGGATACAAAGTAACCCTGCAGATTTCATTTCTGGAGATGATTTTTAAAGTTGTATACGATTCATATATTATAGAAACACACACATTCAATCCTCATTATTCATGAATTCGTATGTGTGAATTCATCTACACACTAAAATGTATTTGTGACCCCCAGTCGAATAGCAGAGGTGTTTTTATAGCCATTGGATATGTATGTATGCACACATTCATATATTACATGGAATTGTGTACATAGAAATCAGCAGAAAAATTTGTAACAAAAATGTGTGCATTCCTAGCTGAAGCTGAACAAGCCAACAATGATGCCTGTTTCAGGTCTTACCCTGTAAACAAAGGCTTTTTTGTGATGCTATTTAGTGGCACGCATTTTACGAATTTGCAAGGGTTTCATGCGACTTTACTGTTTAAAGTGGCCCTCAGTCATAACGCCGAAGCGCTCCCTGATGGATCTTTCATGAGAAGGTTGTGCTGTGCTTCACAGGGCAGGCAAGGTCAGCCTTCAGTTCTAGAGCTGCGGGTTGTGTGCTCGGTGTGAATGAATCAACGATGCACAAACAAGGCATGTTCAACCGAAATGCAAATGAAGCCAGGCGATGGGTTGACTAGCTGTTTACAACATTCTAAAGAAAAGTTCAGAGAGGCCTAACTTAATTTTCCATAGGAGCAATAGTTGAGTATTTGTTTGTAATAGCTTCATAGAACATGGCTATTTCAAATATAAATATACAAATCTCCAAATAATACACAACACATCTGATATAAAATCTGAGTGTGTGGCTTTATTCAGTTTTCACATTGATGTAATTCACAATTATTATTTAGAAACACACACACGCATTCATTTTTCATCAAGTTTTCCTGCATGCCAGTTCAGTCCCCCAGGTTCACCTAACATTACCCCACTAAACCATATCCAATCTCTAGGTCCAATTTGATTCACACAACCTCTTTTTTGCCCCAACCTGCTCTGTCCATATAAGATACAGTACTAAGAGAGTAAGGCCGTACGTCAACATCTCATCACAAAAACACAAAAAATATGATCAAAGTAGCATCTCCTCACAAACCTCTGCCATTCCTATAGAAAGATCTGCTAATGAAAATCATTCAGATGAACCACAGGACACAGTATTTAAAATAAAAATTATACAGTTCATCAAAGAATTAAAGGAATTTAAAGAAGACATAAAAAAACAGCTTAATGGTCTTAAGGAGAATTAAGGTCTGGCATGTAGACCATTGGAAAAAAAAATCAAAGGTTCCAACATGAGTACACTTAAAACCATCTAATATTCAACAGAGATGCCAAAAACATATGCTAGAGAAAAGACAGCATCTTCAAAACATGGTAATGAGTGAATTGCATGTATGCGTGTAGAAGAATGAAAGTAGGCCTACTCTACCACCTTCCACAAAGATACCTCTAAATGTATAAAAGACCTAAACATGCAACTTGACGCACTGAAATTGCTAGATGAAAACACAGGCAATACCATACATGCTATAGGTATAAGGAAAGGAAACCATTTGCTAGAGTTAAGACCATTTGTAGTTGGCATTTTCTTTGGGCCACCAAGCAGCTCCCAAATAAAGATATAAAGACTTATTATTAATTATGAGTACTTGGCCATAGCTTAGGCTTTTCCAGATAGCTCATTTAAGTTAACTTAACCTGTTTCTATTTATCTGCATTTTGATTCAGGGCTTTTTAATCTTTCTTTTATTCTGTTCGTCCTACTATCCTTCTTCCTCCATAGCTGTCTGTCTGGTGTCTTCCTGGCATTTTTTTTTCTTCCTTAGTCTAAATTTCTCCTCCTACCTACTTTCCCTGTCTGGAAATTCCTCCCACCTACACCTCCTCCCTTGCTATAGGTCATTCTGCTTTTTATTAGACCAATAAGGTACCTTAGGCAGGCAAGGTGAAACGAGAGACACAGTTACACAATTAAACAAAGGCAGCACATCTTTGGATAGTTAAACAAATATTCTACAGCAGTCAATGATTACCAAGTGGGATCTCATAAAACTAAAACATTCTTCACAGGTAAAGAAAAAGTCAATTGAGTGTGGAGGAACTCCACAGAATGGGAATTAATTTTTGCCAGCTGTACATTTGATAGAGGATTAAGATCTACAATCTATAAAAAAAAAATTCAACCCCCAATGTTCAAGAACAAAAGTCAGACCAAAAAATTCTTTCATAGAGTAGACTAGCTATCTCAAAAGAAAAGTTTCAAAAGAATACATAAAAATGGCTAAGAAATATCTCAAAAAAATTATCACCATCACCAGCTAAGGGACATTAAAATAAAAAATAATTTTAGATCTTGTCTTATCCCAATTAGAATGGCAAAGATCAATGAAACAACCAAATAATAAGGGATCTACTGGTGAGATAGCAAACTTGAAGCAGCTCTGGAAAATTCCCAAAGAGCTAAAATTAAATCCACAATATGACACAGCTATACTACTCCCTGACATATTCAATAAGAACTGGACATCCTACTACCAAAGTAGCTGCTCAGTCATGTTCATTGCTGTTGTATTCCTAATAACTAGAAATGGCAACTACATAAATGTCCTTCAGCTGATGAATGAACAATGAAAGGGGTACAGATACATTATGGAATACTATTCAGCTGTAAAGAAAAAAACATAATTATGAATATGGAAGTTGAAGAGATCATACTGAAGAGGGGCAACTCAGATCCAGAAATACAATGTCACATCTTCTCACTTATTTGTGGTTCCTAGCTCCAAATGTCCAGATGTTAGTATATAACCTAGAGTAACTGCAAAAACAAGTAAAATAAAAATAGGCCATGGGGGGGCAATAAACAGGGAAATGTCAGGGTCCAAGTGATATAAAGGAGGAAGTAGGAGAAATACAGGGCCTTGAATTGGGGAGGATGAGGGAGATAAATACAGAAGGAGGAAGGAGGGTCAAATAATAGTAAGAAGGTCTGCAAACATTGTAAGATAGCTACAAAATAATTCCTATAGCAGATGTAAGTCTCTGTATACATATGTGGTTAGTGTAAAAATTTCCTTTCTGGGGTAACAGTTCTCCCCTCAAGTGGCACACACTAACAGAACTCCCAACATCAGGCATGATAATTTCCTTTTTGAGTTGTTTATAAAGGTTGTCCAATAGACTCCCCAAACATTATAGGTTGTAGCTATTGACCTTGGTTGCCCCCAGAAGGGGAAGGTAGTTCTTCCCCTTGCACTTCAGACACAGGACCCAGAGGACCCAAAAGGTTTGTTTTGGGATTGTGTCCCCAAGAAAAGTTAGAAAAGCTACACCTATGAAGTCTTACTAACTTGGGTTTATTAAGCACACTAGAGTAAGGATAGCTCCAATAGACATGCTAATGTGGATAGGGGGGAAAGCTCAGAAGACCTCAACCACAGGCAAAGATCTTCAGGATACTAAGGAATTCTGAAAACTAGAGAAATAGTCTTCCTTAAGGAAGAGCACAGCAAGTGGTTATAAATATCAAATGGTCAGCCTTGGAAATACACATGCAAGCAGAATTATAGAGACTGAGCAAATTTTCTCTCTCTTTCTAGATGTATACATACTATAAAATATATATGTAATAATATGTGTGTATGTGTCTCAATCCAGTCTCTGCTTGGGTTCAGGTCATGAGACAGGAAAGGAGCATCAGTATAAAGAAAAATTTTGACCACCAAGGGAATTGTACTCACGTAGCGTTGAATAGCTCATGCTGTCCTTGTACTTTAACAGAGTTTTTTTTTTTTTTCTACCAGGGTTACATGAACAACTTCATAATCGGCTCCTATTTTGACTTTTAAGAAATACATCATATTTTAAGAAATCCATTGTAATCAATATGAATGCCCCCATTGTTCCTTTTTATGCTTTCCCAAATACACTTTCCCACCCCCTGAATAACCTTATTCTGACATAGTATGTTCAGCATTTCTGCTGGCTTAACTAAATATCAAGCCAGACACATCCTGCTATCGCAGCACTGACGTCACTTGGCAGCTACTTGGGGTTACAAAGTTAAAAGTAATAGACATGGGTATAATGTTTCAAGGGCAACATTATTCAAATGCAGACAATTCTTTCATGTTTTTACACAGTTCCTTTTTCTATAAGATGGTCCCATGTCTCAACCTCTCTGTAAAAGGCAGACTTTGATAAGGCATTCTTTTCTGATCTCACTATACCATACTTCTTCCACTAATATAAGCTCCTGTGTATGGTAAAGACGGGTCTCTCCATCCCATATTTCACATTGCATTTTCCCCACTGGATCATACTAGGTCCTATCATTGATTCTATGTGTTTGGTGTCCATGGAACTTACTCTCAGCAGTTGATACTATGTGTATTCCTGAGGCCTTTTGCCTATTCTGTGTGTGCATACCCTACTCTTCTTTCCAGAACTGTGAGACATGGCTAATGTTCCAAGTGCTGTTTTCTCATATGTACCTGCCTCTGTTGAGTCAGAAAAGCCCCCAGGGTTAGGAGTTGTAGTTCGTAATTCCAGATAAGAGATTTGAGAAGCTTTAGCCTCCTATTGAATCTTAGGAGAAAATATTCGAGAAAGAACAAAATTTTGAGGGAAAATTAATTTTTTCTATGTGTGACTGACAAAATAAAACTAAAAAAATACCCAAAGAAGCGACAATATAATGAAAGAGAAAAGAGCCTGTGAGCTGCACAAATTTTGAAAATTTTTATGCTATCCCATGGTCTACCGGTCCTTGCCAAGTAAGAATCTGTTTTCCTGGGTGCCTTGCTCAGAGGAAACCAGACTAGGTGCATGACTCCTGACATGTGTCACAAACAGCAATTAAAGAGAAAGACTCCATGAGTTTGAAAGAGAACAAGGGCTTGGGTACTTGAAAGGTGTTGGAGGGAGGAGATCAAAGGTGTACGTGGGGCAGTGATGTAATTATATTATAACACACCATAGTTAAAATGTAAACTCAAAAAGCAGCTAAAATGATGACAATACTAACAACACTAATTTTTAAGTTTCACAGAGTGCATGTGTGACTGTGTGCGCGCACACACATGCGTGTTACTTGGGAGTTGGTCATCACTGAATGGATGGCTCTTACGGAAATTGCACTGTTAGGCACTGGAAAGCTTAATATTAAAAAAGGAGAATTCCTAACACTGCCAAGAGTGCTGTAATGATATTGCAAACGATAAACACATGTATCAATTACTTTACATGTTGGAACAGAATTTCTCACAAAGTCAACTCAAAGAAGGGAGGGTTTATTTTGGCTTGCAGTCTGCTACACAAAAGGCATGGCTGTGGGAGCATGAGGCATCCGGTCACATTGTGTAAGCAGTCAAAAAGCACAGAGAGATGAATGCTCATTCCAGTTTGCTTTCTCCATTTCCTCCACTCTGAGACCCCATCTCATGGAATGGTGTTACTTTATTTAAGGTGGGTCTTCTTTTCACATCAACTAATCTAGATTCTACTGTACAGACAAAAACCAGTGTTTAGTTCTTCATTGGTTCCAAATTCCATCTGGTTGACAACAAATGCAAGCATTACAGAAGGGCAGTTGTAAAGATTGTGTTGTGGCTCAGGACAATATTTCTTTCTGTTCTTGGGCATGAGTTTTGATAGTGCTATTTTAGAGGACTTGTGCTTATTCTCTGTTAAATTAAGAAATTCTACTATATATCCAATTGATATATAAAGGGCAAGTATGAAGAAAGAAGAGTGAATATATCTGCAAGCCTTCCATTAGGACAAATGTCTCTATACTAAATTCTATTCTGCACCAGAAGTGCTGGGATGAAAGTGAAAGATAAAGATGAATTTTCACAGACAGACAAACATGCACCATGTCATCCAGAACCATGGAGGACAGGAGGGTGCCATGCTCTTTAAATTACAAGTTTGTCACTCAGCACATCTGGCATTCTGGTCACGTTATGGACAAAGCTATGAATGAGCCTCACAGAGGAAGTCCGTCCCCATTGTTCTGCTGTGACTGTGTGCTTTATCAGAATGCCCAGAGCAGTTTCAGAGCCTGAAGGAGGATCTTAGTGAAATTTCTAGTTTATATACCTGTCAGCAATGGCAAAGAAGCAGGGACCTAGACTAGTTAGTGGATTTCAGGATCATGTAGCTTTGGCTATCCCAAGGCCTATGGACTTCTGTTTTCCCCGAATCTTCACTCTGTCTCTGGGGACTCCCTGTTATCTCTCACAGGAGTTTCCACCGTTCATTCTCTGCCCTGCCCCCTCTCAGCCAGCTTCTTGGGACTATGGCAATCTACTCCAAACAGCTCATACAGACTAAACAGAAATTGACAGGGCTTGCATTTTTATCAATTCAGGGCTAACTTACTGAATCTTTCCCTTAGCAAAGCAACAAATGAGAATGGAATATAAAGTTATTGCATCCTTTATTACTCTAGCAAACAAATATTTGTTATGTCCAGTATGTACCAAATACTGAATTAGGCTAGTGAATGAGTAGTTGACACAATATGGAGAAATCTTGCTCTTAATTGAGTTTTTGTTCTGGTAGGAGAGAAAAAAAAGACAAACAAATGAAATAATTACATATTGTTATTTGCATGAGGAGGAGGATTAGCAGGATGGTTGTTCGATTGCAAATTAAAAAGAGTTTTTCCAAACAGAGGGGCCAGGCATGTTAGCTCTGGAAAGGTCATGTCTAACATGATTTGTAGGAAAAGAACAATAGCAAGTGCCTGAAGAACGTGGAAGAAAGACTTCCTGGGAGGGGCTCACAATGCACCAATCACTGTTGATCTTACACTGCACTTGTAGTTCATTCTTTTCCGATGTTACATGCATCTTTTAGGGTTTTATTTCTCTACGGTTACAATCTCTTCAAGAGTGTAAGTGTGTTATTTCTCTCTCCCCTTCTCTTTTCTTGTCTTTTCCTACTTCCTTTACTAATTTGTGTGGTGGTGGTGGTGGTGGTTGTGATGGTGGTGGTGGTGGTGGTAGTGTGTGTGTACACATTTGTGTAAGCATGTGGAGGCCAGAGACTGATGTTGAGTATCTTCCTCCATTCCCCACTCTCCACCTTATTCTTCTGGGTCTTGTTCTTAGTGAACCCAAAGCTCAGCAATTTTGCAGGGGCTGAGTGGCCAGTCTTCCCCTTTCCTATGCTGGGATCCCAAATGCACAACATCTGACTTATTAATTAGTCAATTTAATTTTAACACAGGTGTTGGCCATCTGAACTCAGGCCCTTGTGTGAGTGTGTCGTACCTTTCTTACTAAATTGTCACCCCAGCCTGGAGTTATAGTATTTTTTTCCAAGTATAGTTTGAAAGGGTAAAAGACAGTTTGCCTTTAAAAAAACATGTCTTTCACAATGGCAAAGTAGTTTGTCTATGTTTTCTATGCACGTGTGTGAGTACATGTGCTAGCACTGGAGATGGTTCTACTTCTCTTTTGGTTTTAGTTATTTTTATACAGTGGTAAGAAGTCCTCTAGAAATAATAACAGCAATATAAGGCATCAATTGGAAACTGACAATTTCCAAACCTGTTGTGACCCAAATGTGCTAACTCATTTTAATCCTTTTCAGGTTAGTACTGCAATTATCCTCATGTTCTCACTGAACCAAGAGACTGCGTGGTATGTCAGGTCACACAGCTATTATCAGCGATTGAAAAGGGTCTAGGATATTTCCTTGTAGAATGCACCTTTCTAATCAGTTATCAAATATTTCCTATATTTGCAATCATGCAGAAAAATACAACAATCATTCTTACATTGAATAAATTGGTTTTCTAAATTTAGGAGAATGATTAATCTAGTGAATAGGTTGTCATCACTTGTTTATTTGTCTTCATCTTTATTTAATTTCTTTAACTATTGCCATGAACATTGTCTTATTTGAGAAAAGCTCCCATAAATATCAATAGCCAGAAACTATATAAATACTATATAAATTCCATAACTTATTAAATCTTGCAACCATTTTTCAACAAAGTCACAGTTAGTATTGATGGAATTCCAGTTTTGTCCTTTCCACTTAATAAATGTATGAAATTGGATAGGGAGCTAAATTTACATGTGTCTCAGTTTCGTTATTTGTCAAAAGCAGTTTTGCTTTAGAGATTGTGGGCAAAACCACTTGTGTGTTACCTGCTGCAAACTTACAATGGTATAAGTTACATAATATTATAAATGATTTTTACATTTAACATATTTTTATTTGTCTTCTTCAGAATATCATAATTGCTGATTGCTCTTTAAAGAAAAAATGTTAGAGAATCTTCATCTAGCACCTTTTATGGAAATGGCTTCTTCAACTCCAGGGCCTGGGTCATTGAGAAATAGTGATACTTAATCTGAGATATATATACTTTTAAAGACTTTTAATTACTGTCTAAATGTACTATGCACAGGTTGAGTCACACACCATGATACATCTTCATTTTTTTTTGTCATTTTAAATTGAAAAACAGATATGTTCATTGGTTGGCAATACCAAGCTCAAACCTATAACAAGACAAACTAATGCCAAATCCAATTATATAATCTGGGATACAATTTTATTTCATTTTTAACTGTTCTATATCTGCGTAATTTAAATAACCAGATGATGGTCTTTTAATGGGTGATTTGGCTTACCCACTGGCTAAGTCAATGAACTGCAAAATATTGACTCTATTATGGCCCATGAAACCAAGTTGACCCTGAATATAAATAGATAATTTATTTGAGTGTGTGTGTGTGTGTGTTTAATAGAGTAAAAAGCAACCATTATTTTATGGGGAAGCAAGCAGATTCAACAAATTAATTTTAATGTAACTTTGAAAATTACTTTATATAGACATAAAGTAACGACATGAAATTTGGTGTTGTTTTGCCCAGTCTATCGGCCTTACTAATTCCATTTGCCAACCCAAACAAATACAAAGAAAAGAGGGCAACCAACCTTTACTGAATTCCTGTCATGTGCACCATTTTAAATGTCTCCAGTTCTGTCCAGTGGAAGAACAATCTTAGCAGCAATTCTCTGTTAGGAGTTTCCTTTTGTGTAGAGGAGGAAACTGAGTCTCAGGAAGGTCTTTTAATTTCTGCACGGTGTCATATTTACTAAACCAAAGAGTCAAAAATTTTGTATTATTTTTAACCCCAAACAATCCTCCTGAAAGAAGTTTTCAAGACTTAGCAGTACTGACTAGACGGATGGAACTAAAACACTTATTTTTCAGTTTTGCCCACTGGTTTTTCTGTCAACCCGACACAGCCTAGAGTCATCTGGAAAGAGGGAACTTGGATTGGAGAAGTCCTCCATCAGATCGGCCAGTAGGCACAGCTGTCAATCATCTTCTTGACTAATGATTGACATGTGAGGGGTCAGCCCAGTCTTGGTCTCTTGGAATCTGACCCTGACACATGATGCCAGGCCCCAGCTTCTTTCCATGACCCTTTCTGTCTTGGGGCTACTACTGCAGTTGAGCCTCTATCTTTGCACGGTGCCAAGCCTCATCTGCTCCTCATCGCTCCATGTTTGCACTGTTCTCAGCATTATCTTCTAAGTTCTCTCTACAGTTTATTAAGCTCTGAACACTCAATGGCTTTTCCAGCCCATAGTTCTACAATTCATCCAGAATGTCACATGATAAGGTCTGTTCCAGTAATACCCTGTGACCTGGCACCAATTTCTCTTTTAGGTAGGGTTTCATATTCCTCTGTTAAAACACCATGATGAATAGCAACTTGGGGAGGAAGGGGTTGATTTCATCTTACTATTTGTACTCCATCATCCAGGGATGTCATAGAAGAAACCTGGAGTCAGGAAGTGGACGCAGAGGCCCTGGAAGGGTACTGCCTACTGGTTTATTTTCCGTGGTTTGCTCAGCTTGCTTTCTTGTACAACCAAGGACCACCAGCCTAAGAGTGGCACAGTCTATCATGGTATGGGCCCACAACATCAATGATTGATTAAGAAATTAATTAAGGCCAGTCTTAAAAAGATATTCTATTATTTCAGGTTCCTTAGATCTTTCAAGTTTGTGTCAAGTTGGAAAAATAAATGACCTGGGCAGTTAGTGGGAAGAGTCTAGTGAGCAAGGGCAGAGGACTGTGCTTCAATGTACAAACACTGAAAAAAATTATTTTGACTAGGAGAAGCATTCATTCTTTCTTAGGAGGATGGATAGCAGTAGTTTTTATTCACTATTAGCCTTTCATATATTGAGTAATCTCAAAGATGCCTTCCCCAGTTCATAGTGGCAAGTGATAAATGAAGATTGTTGTTTGTCCAGCAAGGATAACTGATCACTGAAAATTTCTCCTAAATCAAACAAACCAATCTTTCAAATATAAAGTTAATCATTTTATTGCTATTCGTCTTCAATTCTTCCTCCATTAAGTCTCTAAATTCATGTTAGGGATTACATAGGAACCAAATTAAAGTTGAATTTTTTTAAAGTAAGAAAGATAAAATTGTGCCTAATAAAGAAACAATTTAATATTAATAAATTATTTTTAATATTCCCTTTTCAATGAGGCATCACATTGACTATAAAACGAAGTGTAAAAGGGCAGTGGTTGCAGAAACTGAGTTACAAAGAGACCGCTGCACCCTTGAGCAGTTACACCTGCAGTAATTTGCTTCATAAATTTTTATGTTGCATTTTACATTTTTAAGAAAGCAAGTACTCCCAACAGGGTCATAATTAGAATTGTGACAGTGTGAGAGCAATGGAAGGGAAATTATGTTTGATCTCTGGAGTATTTAGCTAAATAGTTTTAAAAAGAAATTTATTGTTTTGTTGAAGATAGATTAGCATCCAGACAGATGTTCCTTGACTGGCAGGCCTGTGATCTGATAGTCCACACCTGCAGAACTGTCTCATAGACAAACCAAGTGTCATCTTAAAGTATTGAGAAAAGAAAATGACTTGCTTAGAACATTTATGACGTTCTGATAGAAAAGGTATCAAATGTTAAGATGTATTGTATGGTTTTCCTTTGTAGAAATTTGATTTTTTCATATCTTATTTCTATTTTGAGGAGCCAAAACTTTTACCAGGAAGTGTGTACCCACAGTGCATTCTGCATTTAACAAGGTTTCTTCCCCATTTTTGTGCAGAATGTGAACCTCTGTTTTATACTGTGATGTAACATGAGGAGGGTGGGCTCTTTGTTCCAGCCACCCGGCTAGCTTAACCCCTGAAATAATCACGTGGAAACGGTATTGTGAGATTTACTAGGTGGGGTCTCAATGCACTTCTTTTATTCAGAGGGTACCATTCTTTTTATTCCATTTCTCTTCTATCTCTTTTAGTACAAACCAAGGCTCCAACATAAACTTTCCTGGTTCTCTTCTCAAGCTGGACATTTTGTATTTCTTTCCACCCTAAGTTCTCTTTTTCACTGTAGGTTTTCATAGGAATGAGAGCTAATAACGACAAAACACAGTTAACAGTAGGCTCTCTTGAAATTGCCTCTGCCAACAAATGTAGTAAAAAATTCCTCAGTTTAGCATTAGGCAGATTCTTAAGACAGGGGCAAAAATAGCCCTTCTTTGCCAAAGCATCACCAGAATGATCTCTAGCTCAGTTGCTAAGATTACTGTCCTTTGAAAGCTCTTGAGCTAGGCCCCCATAGTCTGCATTTCTCTCAGTAATACTATCATCCAAGCTCCTGCTAGGATGAATCATTTGATGTGGCTTACAGTGTTCAACTACGATTCTACACTGCTCTCCAAGGGAGTAGCAGGGTTTATTATCTTTGTTCATGTTGCTGTTCCTGCTTTGTGGTGCTGATACTAGAACCTGGAACTTTCCACATGCTAGGCAGTCATCCTACTAACAGAACTACATTCCTTGCCCCAAATGGCAGGTTAAGTGTTCTGTCGAGGAGGCAAATGTTTTCTTCTCTCTTTATCACATTTGGGGAGATAAATCAATTATCTCAATCCTGTAAGCCAGCAAATCCACTGGGAGAAATAACAAATGAAAGTGGCAGGTAAATAAACAAAAAATGCTGCACACATATGCACTAGAGAAGAATGAAATTATGACATTTTCAAAGCAGTGGATGGGACGGCAAATCATCATAGTGCGGAAAACAGCACATACTCAGAAAGACAAACATGTGTTTTCCCCAATACACAGAATATAGATTTAAAACTGTGTTTGTACAAAGTTCATGGAACTCGAAAGTAGATCATGGGAGGGCAGGAAGGTACTGAAAGGAGGAGTGAAGGTGGAAAGAGAAGGCGGTGACATACATGTGACATGAAAACAGAATGTGAGGCTGAGGGAAGGAAAGGACCTAGACAAAGGGTTATGGGAAGGGGTTGGAGGAAGGGGACAAATAAGAAAAAAACTATAATGACTTATGCAACATCCATGCATAATGAAATCTATTTTTATACCAGCTTTAATAATAAGCAGAAACCCCCAGGTGAACTAAACAAACAAGTAATCAATCAGGAGCCTGTTGTATATGTCTTACCTTCGCTTAGTCCATTATCAAAGGACTAATATCTTGAAACAGCACCTGACCTACGTCAGTTGTAGCTCATATAGTTTTCCTGTTAAGGGTCAGTATACTCTCTCTCAGTGATAAATATAATAACTTAAGGATCCCTTCCTGCAGCTCCTAGTGTTCGTGGATCTGGAGCTTTTCTAACTTGGTACTGAATATCATTTTCCATGCTCTAAGGCATGACGAGCTTTGCTAATGCACCCATGGATCTGAGGAGTAAGAGACCAGAAGTCTGCTTTCTGTCTGGGATCTGTTTTCCTGTGAATCAGGATACCTCAATCGAGTTAGGAAAAACAGAAAGATATTCCCTAGGGATGCACATCCAGAAGAGCCCAGAGACCCAGAGTTCCAGGAACAGGGTGATTGCTGAGCTAACATGAGGTTAGTGTGAGCTTGTCTTTGCTAATGAACTCTGATGATATAACTGAGTTTGGAGATACTGACGCTGAGAATGTGAGAGTGTATTGATGATCCTTGGTAGATGTGCCAAAGAAAAGAGAAATCACCTCACCTTGCAGGTTTATTCACAGATCTGTACCAAGGAAGACCTTTTTCATTTCTTCAACGCTGAAGAACTTGAGATACTATACAATAGTGATAAACAGTGTACACTGCCTATACATTTTGCTTGCAACTGAAACCATGACCAATTTCTTTTGGATTAAGCTTCCCCATCCCTTAGAAAATACAAAAAAATAGAGGATCTTCAAAGCTATCAAGGACATTATTTTAAAATGGCTCATTAGAGTTGGGACAATTAATTACAAAAATAGTTACAGGAAGGGATGTTTAAAAATATTTATGTGTATGTCTGTGCATGTGTATGTGCTTGTAAATGTCTATAGCGGCCAGAAGAGGGCATCAGATACCTTGGATTTGGCGTTACAGGCTAGAAATGGAACTGGTTCTCCGAGAGTGGTAAATGCTTATAACTTCTGAGCCATCTCTCCAGCTTTAGGAATGAATTTTATAACAAATAATATTTGTAAATTTTATGCCAACTATCCAATTCACAACTTCCTTGTGCTCCATGCACATCAGACTTAGCAATGTGAAATTCAACATCTGTGTCAGTAGCTGGCACACTGCAATTTCTTCTCTATTCCCTTTCTCTTACTTAACCTATGTAATATCTTCTTGGGCAGTTGAACCATTGTAAATATTTATTGCTATGTTATATCTCACATTAGTTGATTTGCTGTAGTTTTTAACCTCAGAGTACTTCAAACTAATTTTGCCTATTGTTATAGTACATTCCTTATTAGGTTTTAGTTCAGACTTTGGCAGTAATCTTCTCTGAATATTCCGTATGTCTAGCCTGGTACATTCTATTTGATTTTCAACTTTGATACCAGACAATTGCATGACTTTCCCTTATATATGAGAATCAATGTATATGAGTTGACTATCCACCTCATATCCTGTGTGTATGTGTGTATATGCATGTATGTATGTACATAGATACATATGACTTTATAAGCTTTCAGTAGCTTAACTAGCATTTCCTCCGGAATGAAATGCAAAATTCTTAGCAGAGTTCACAAGTCTTTCAGTGATCTCAACTTTCACTTCTGTTACTCCATTAAGATTCTTATGGGTTGAACCAATTCTATTCATTAAAAAAATCCCAGAACCTAGTGTGATGCTTTGTGGGTAGTGGTGAATATTTACATTGAATTAAATTGTATATAGAACGGAATTTCGGGAACCAAATCTTGACAGTGTTCCAGTCCATTGTGTACTAGTTATCTTTGGTGCCATTTCAGGCCAACGATGCAATTTTTGTTACCCTGGAGAAATTCTCCTCATGCCTCCTCTTGCTCTGTTGGTGAGGATTATACCTGCTGCTACTGTATTCTAGAAACTGGATAACCTTCTGCCTTGTTTTTGTGTGGAGTGACCCTTTTGGCAGACCCCGTGGCTTTGACCCTTTAAACAGTAGAGCGTCATGGTGTTTTCTCTCGGCAGTGGATCGTGATATTTAGAAATCCCTTCGTTGAGCACCTTTGATTCTCCAGGGATGCCCATAATAAATATTTGCATTATTAAAAGAGTCATGAGCACAGTATTAAAAAAAATGAGTACACAAGGAAGTCAGCACTTGGCTTTTGATTATGTCTATCCAAATGAAAAATGAATGAACGTGCAATTAATAATGAATAGCCTTGTGTTCTTGTTTTAATTTTAACTCATCAGAGGATGTTAAAGTGGAGCCGACTTTTGCTTTGCTTTTTTATTAAAGGCAGACTGTGGCCACCGTGTAAATTCATAAAGCAAGGTTTTCTAATATCAGTATTGCTTCTTATTAGCTATTCCTTTTGTGCACATTATTTATTCTTTACTAGCTTCAGCATCTTCATTTAGAAATGGATATGAGAATATATATCATAGGTTTCACGTGGCATGCATGCACCTGTGTGTGGGTGTTATTGTCCATGGAGGCCAGAGATTGTTAATGCCCTTGTCTATCGTTCTCCACTTTGTCTTTTGAACCAATTTTTTTTCAATGGGCCTTGAGCTTGTCATTTTGGCTAGACCAGCTGAATACGGAGCCCTCAAGTTCAAGCTCTGTGCTTTACCATCCATACCAGCCCTGGTGTTTCAGATCCATATCACCATGCCAAGTTTTTATGTTACACTTGGAAATGAAAATCAGTTTCCAGTGTCTGCCTAGCAAGCACATCACCCCCTGAGCCAACTCTCCATCCCCTATAGATGTTATTTAGATGACATTAAGTGAAGTTGTTCAACACAGACACACAGTTGACAAGGTTTTAGCTTATCCTCATCCTCTGTGTTGCATTTAGCAGTCTAGTCTAGAATTTTTACCATTTAGAGATGCAGCGATGTATCCTACTTTCAGAATTGAAATAATCTGTCAGAGAACACTTAGCTCTCTAAAATTTCTCTGTAACATTTTTAGCCAAGAAGAATATGTCAAAGAAAATCTCTTACAATACTGTGTAGCCTTCAGAGAAGAAAACGTGCATTGTATTTGAAGCTATTGATTAATATAAGAGTGGAATATGACAACTTCTGCTTCTTTTGATTTTCTTTCTTCATTTGAGTGGTATGATTGCACTTGTATTTTTCATAAGAAACTTAAAAAAAACCTCTCTGGACTTCTATGTCTCAGCAGCAGAGAGACAGGATCTCTTTAACACACTGCTAAGAATCCTGTGTTGGGGTCACTCTTGGTTCTTTGCTGCAAGTCCACTAAGTCAGCATCTCTTCAGGATCCGGGATGCTCTTTCTTTTTGTTACACGATAGTATAGGGTTGTAAACATTTTCCACTGTGCTGAATGGCACAGCAGAGAACTAACTACTCTTTTTGTTGAGTATATAGTATTATTAACAGTGTCTAATATGATTTCCTGGAGAGATGAGGGGGAGGTACTTAAAATGTATTGCTACCAGCCGAAGAATTTTCTCTGAAACCAGAAGCAGATACTCTGACAGTGACCTTGGAGACGACCTAAGTACATCAGTTATATTTTCTTTCTCCTTGAGTACTTGCTTCCAGGGAGTACTTCATAAGACTGAGTCTCTCAAGGCATGGTGTAATTTCCATATCTTCTCTGTGTCATTAGCATTTTGTAGTGTTGGGAGCATGAAGGATACTTTAAGAATTGAAGAGTGATGAATCTTTTGGGTTCTGTTTCTGCTTTGAAGTTAGGTTTATACTGTACCCTTTTGCAGTATTTCACACGGAAACCTGGAAAACATGAACTGATGGCTGAAGGATGCTCTCCTTGACACGTGTGACTCCCAATTTAACTCAGGAGTCTGAGGCTCCCAGAGAGCCTCATTCTGCCTCCAAATTGCCAAGACATCTAAATGTGTATGGAAGCAGTGTCCCACCTCTCCTCGGATACGAATGGGTAGGAGGTATACAAGTGTCACTCTTTTGTACATTTGTATGTTTTTTGGGAATACCATATATTCAGTATATACAACAATATTGTGTATATATTGGGAAACACCATTGTACAGATTATCGAAGCAAAACTTGCTTGTCATATAGGTTTCAACCCTGAGACTCTGAATTATACCTCATACCCGGAAGTGAGGGGCTCAAATGCTCTGGATATAATAGAGATTTTATCCCTTTGGGAAAGCTGAAAACGGTTACAGGACAATTGATGTTTATGAAGCGAGAGCATTCTATGGTTAGAATGGGAGGAGGGATTCTTACCATATTTAAATGTGAATTAACAAAAGGCTTCATTTGAGGAAGGATGAATAAATCACACAGTAAATATTCTTCAGCGGTCTCTTGTAGCCCTTAAACATGAGGACACAGGAACCTAGAGAGTTTCTATATAGTATTTTGGTTATCACAGTACCTTTTTAAAAGTAAAATGAGGCTTAGCAACTGTCTGTTAAAGGCTTATTTTAGTGTCAAGATATAGAGAGGTGGTAAATAAGGCTGATAAGGTCTCTCCCAGGAGCAATGACCTTTCCTTCCCAATTGCAAAGGAGGTATTGTGCCCAGAAAAGTAAAGCCATGCCAGTTGCTTTTGCAACAGGAAGCCAAATCTCTTCTTTGCTTGTTACAGGTGTGTTTGGTCATTTCTCAGATGAAATTAAAATGCTACAGGGATTCTCACCCAGCGAGTAAATCCTCACTTTAGGGCTTCATGGCCACTGTCTGAAAAAGAATTAATTCAGCGTTTTTAATTCAGGCATCCAACAGGTGCCTCTGAAGATGGGAAGGGAGGACAAGAGAAAGTGGAAAGGAGACTGTATTTGGGGCGAGAAAGGGAGAAAAAAGAAATGGGGGGAGGTGAAGAAAGGTAAAGTGATAAAACGGGAAGGCAGGAAGGAGGAAAGGTGAGGAGGAAGGAGACAGGTACCAAGGACAGGGGATTTCCCAGAGAGAAACCTCAGGGACAGCGATGCTAGTTTGCCTTTAATTAGTGTAGAAAAAACAGATGAAGTGAATATTTCCCCCTTTGAACAGAAGCAGAAGGCTCTACCATTTGCAGTGAGAACTGTTTACAAGACAAACTGAGCTGCATGGGAACCACACTTTCGGCGTTCCTGCACCCAGTCCCGCACCGCATTGTGAAGCCACTTAAGAAAAACTGGCTCCAATTAGGGATCTCCTGTCGAGCATCTTACTTATCAGCTTCCAGAACAGCTGTGAGCCATTCCGAGTGGCGCCCGTTTTTCCTCATTACCCTCTCCTTAGAATTACAGATGTGCCTGACTCATCCCTGGGGAACTATGTTCTAGTAAACACATCGTTCTGTGTGTCCGGGGTGTCTCTGAAATAAGCTTGTGAACACAGGTGGACATGGTCAGCTGAAGCTGGCTTAAGACACTTAAAGCTGTAAATACCCCCTGTAATTTTTTTTTTTTTTTTTTTTTTTTTTTTTTTTGGCTGGGAAGGGAAGCCTATATAAAGGGATGTAGTGCATACGGACAAAGGGAGGGAGCTGGTTAATGCGACACAGTTTTGTTTTTAATCAGCTTTCCTAAAGGAGTTGTACTGGGAATTGGTAAATGAGGAGTCACCGCTGGAAGTGGGCACTTTATTGTGACAAATTTATTTAATCAGAGGATAAGGGAGGAGGCCCGGGCAAGGGAAAGAGTGAATCAACACATCTCAAGTAACGTGCATATTTTTGCTTTGTGGGTACAAACAGCTGCATGCTAAAATCTTTAGTAAGTTCTACTCCCGGAGAATGACTTGGGAGAAAATTGCAGTCTCTAGATCTAAGGTCCTTTCCTCATCATGACTTGCTCTCAAGAGCAGTTCATTCTATGTGTTAATGGGAAGTCATAGAAGTATTTATTACTGCTCAAGAAAACAAAGTTCTTCTCCCCCTCCCTCTCCAGTCCAAAGAGCAGTTCATATTCCCTGCCCTGCGGGAAGTCCAAGGTCCTCCCACTTCAATCCAGGTCCAGGAAGGTGAGCATCCAAACAGGCTAGGCTCCCACAAAGCCAGTTCATGCATTAGGATCGAAACCTAGTGCCATTGTCCTTGGCTTCTCATCAGCCTTCATTGTCCGCCATGTTCAGAGAGTCCGGTTTCATCCCATGCTTAGAGGGAGAGAAGGGTGGGGAGAGGGGGAGGGGAGTGGGGAGAGGGGGCGATGTGTGGGAGGAGGGGGAGGGCAATGGGAAATGGGGAGGAGGCGGAAATTTTTTTCAACAACAAAAATTTAAAAAAATGGAAAAAAAAGAAAGAAAACAAAGTTCTTACGTCACCAGACATAGGGGCATCTGAAGAAAAGAAACATGTCACCCGAGAAGGATCTGTAAGGAAAACAAATTACAGCAACAATGTTGAATCAGGCTTTGATTCTGTCACATCTCTCTGTAGTTGCCACTCTGGGTGGTCCTCACGTGGTTTTCTTTAAGTCATGTGATCTGCTATAGCCAGTGAGAAATATCTGGCACAAATACAGATCCGAGAAGTACTTGAACATTGGAGGCTTCCTTCCTTTTCTGCTATTGGGAATCCTGCAGCTACTGTGTGAAGAACCCTAGGTTAACATAGAGAAAACCGCTCACCCCCAGATCTCAGCAGAGATCTACAGAGCCAGCTGGCCACAGTGGTTGCCCAGGCAATCTCCAGAAGGCTTAGCTAAGTGATTAACTGCTGTGTAGATCTCTTGGATTTTGAAATCTTCTAAATAACAAAAGCTAACTGTTATGGGAAGCCAGATAATAATGTGATTAGGATTGTGTTGGTCTTGCATCTTTTTCTTTTGTGGGGATAGGGGAGGCTTTCATTTCCTGCACACTGTGCGCACATCTTGAAAAATAAGACAAACATGTTATTTGTACTGGGAAATCCCAACTATGCTAAAGTATTATAAATATGGCATGGGTAAACTAGTGCAGTGCATTCTGGGAAATGTGTGGTTGGTTTTCTTATTTAGAATCAGAGTGAACATACTTGAGCAGTATGTTTAGGTCAATCATTCCACCTGGCCTCTTGATACAATCAAGAGGTGGGGTAAACCTCTTTAATAATGAGATATCTGAGAATAATGTAGATATTGCATAGTGTACCATTTTGTAATAAGGCGTATACTCTAACTATGAAAAGTATAATATAAATAAAAACTATTAGCTTGATTAACGTTATGAAATATTATTTCTGTTAATGATGCTATATTGTAAACTTAGTAGGTGATGAGAATTTTTCAATTCCATTATTATCTTTGGAATGGTCATTGCATATGCCGTCAGACTAAATATCACTGTATGTTTCATGTCTATACTATTAAAGAGGATGAGACAATAGTATTGAGGTAGAGCATGCTGACTCTGCTTTGGCGCTTGTGAATGCTGTGATAAACATGGGAAGCCTATTTTGGGCACGGTGGTCATTCTGTTGGATATATATCCAGTGATGGGATTGTTGAGTTAATATAACTGTACTTACATGTTTAAGTTCTAAGGGACTTTCAGACTGGAAATTCATTATTCTTGAAATTCAATTCTTGCTTTTTAAAAGGTAACATATAACCATGGACTACACTCTGTGGCCCACCTTGCTCTGGGGGAGACTATTCAGTATTTCAAAGGCAGCATCCCTTTGGTCCCTGAAGGACCTCCCTTAAAGAAATCATTGATTTATGTCATCAAAAACCAAGTATTTAAGAAGATGTCTCAGACCCTGGCTAACAGCAAAGTCTATGGGTTTCCCAGGAGTCCCGGCTGCAAAAGGATCATTGATTTTTGACCTTCTGAGATGTTTCATCTCTTTCTCCCTTTCCTCTTTAAAAATTCACCCGATGTTTCATTATGCACACGCGCAGCATAGAGAGGAACCGCGTAAAGCCGAGGGATGAGAGATACAACTCTCCTGGAGTTTATTTGTTGTGCATCAATACCTGGACTCTTGAGTATATTAAAGTGGGGAAAATGAAAACAAACAAAATTTACTGGGTCTGCCCAGATATACCTCTGTTATAGGTTCTAAGTCTGCCTCTGCTTCATATTCTTAATAAAATTTCAAAGAATCAGGAAAAGCTGCCTAAGGGCAAATCACAAACCCTGCACCCCTGTTTACAATAGAGCTTTATTTCAAAATGTTGTATGTAGTCTTAAATTAGAGTATAATTTTTAAAAGATTTTAATTATCCATGTCTATATTTTTCCCAAAACTGTTTCAAATTTTTTTCGACAAAAAATTTGGTGCTACAGGACTTTCTACTTAGTGCATATTGAATGTCATAAAGGCATTCGAGACAATACAAATAAAATCTCATTATGTCATTAACTAGAGGATATAAGAATGTCACTGTCTAAACATGCAAGGGTTAGAAAACACCTGAAAATAAGTGAAAGCCAAACTCCCCTATTCCTTTGAAAATGCTGTCTTAATGCTAATATATGATATATTCATTGCACTTTGGTCGTACAACAGCGACAAGACCTCAGGGACTTATAGTGCAGACATTTTTATTATCGTTTATGAATCTGCACATCTGCAGATGATGGCTGGCTTCTAGGCTGTTGGTCTATGCCACCTCTTTGTTTATTCACCTTGGACCTGTAGTGACCTGAGATATGTTTTCCTCAGGACAGGTGGCAAAAGTGCAGGGGGTTGCGGCAAGCAAACAGCTCAATTCAAACCTCTGTTCCTGTCATGTGTCCTAATTGTCCCTTTTACAAAGCAGGTCCAGTGACCAGACCTAACATCAGAGATACAGTAGGCTTCAATTAGCCTAAAATTTTAATTTACCTAATACTAAATTATGCTATACGTGGGTGCAGAGTCAGGTATTCGTACTTGTATGGCAAGCACTTTAGTCACCAAGCCATCTCTTTAGGCCCTGTTTTTTTATTGGCATAAATATTAGTTGTACAAAGTAAAGGAACGCACCATGACCCAGCCACACCTCCTCATAATGTGCTTTGATCACGCTTGCCCCCTATTTTACTCTATCTTCCCCCCATTTTAGCATATTTTCAAATATAATGAAGTTACCTTCTCTGAGCCTTTGTTTCTTTATCTCTGAAATTATTAAGAAGTGTTATTCTAAGGATTTATGAAATATCTAAGTTAAGTGCTGGATACATTTTATTCCCCAAAATGGCCACATAACATTATGAAACTTAAAGACTGATCAAATCCACAGCTTTAGTATTATTCTGGAACTAAGGTAGAAGTAAGACACATACTTTTTTTTGAGCATATGAGTAAATGTGTTATGATTGAACATTCATCATCCACATACCCTTGAAAGTCTATCATGAAACCCAGAATATCTTGTTCATTTGTCTAATGAAAAATTCTGAGTTTTGGAGCCTAAAATCTGTTTACTGGGTGTATACTTTTGGGAAATACATTTCCCAATTCTTTATTTTCTAACTAATAGTAATAATTGTTCTTCAATTTTTGTTAATTAAATTTGTTTTTTTGACAATCTTGAACCTGTACACCATGAGTTCCGCTTACTCCCAACACTTAGCCTTGCTTCCCTTCCCTCCCCATTCCTGTCAACTCCCTTCTTGATGAACCTTTCCCTTACTCATGCGTTTTTGTTTTCTTTTATGATTTTTTAAATTTACCCAAGATATCATGAATGACCCAGCATTTAGACCTATCCACTGAAGCCAGCTTAGCTCATTTGTGGGTATATCACTGAAGACAATGACACCCCCTACCTCAATATTAACCAATATCCCGTAGTTCAACAATGAAAAGTAGGTCCATATCCTTTCCATGACTGAAGGGGTTCCAGGCACTGTGCTAATTTTGCCGACATAGTCACTCTTAAATCTGTCCAATCATCTCTGAATGTTAGTCTCTGCGGAAGCCCCGAGCACAGAGGAGTAAATGCCTATTCCATTCCAGCCTTCACTCCCCTTTCACTCAGAAACAGGAGAAACATTTTTCCTTTTGCTACTTTCTTATCTTAAAACTAGATGTGAAAAGGAAATAGGTGAAAGGATCTGAATGATATAAAAATTAAGGGTGAAATCATTTAACTAGTGGAAAAAGAGGTGTGTGCTCTAGTGGTGTTTTAGCTGAGATGTAATGAAATGTAGCTAAACAAAGCACATTCTGGACATCTGTACTGCTTGTCCTTGCTTTTTGGAACCCATTCTCTTTGGATGGATACCTTGCCCAGCCTAGATATAGTAGGGAGGGCCTTGATCCTTCCTCAAAGCCTTACCCTCTCTGAGGAGTGGATGGGGGATGGATTTGGGGGGAAGGTGGAAGGAACAGGAGGAGGGGAGGGAGTGGGAACTGGGATTGGTATGCAAAATAAGAAAAGATGGGTTTTTTTTTTAAATAACATTAAAATAGAAAAAATATGGTGCTATTTAACCATAAGACAATCAATCTAATGCTTGTAATTCCACAAAAATACTGCTGAAAGACAGTGGAAGAACACAATATTTATTTCTTAGCAGCATTAACTATTTTGTTAATTTTCTGAAACATTTTTCCTCAGTTAGCTCTTAGTAAATGTTTTTTTTTTTTTTTTTGAGACAGGTTTCTCTGTGTAATTTTCTTTTGGAACCTGTCCTGGAACTCACTCTGTAGATCAGGCTGGCCTCGAACTCACATAGATCTTCCTGCCTCTGCCTCCTGTGTGCTGGGATTAAAGGCATACACTACCACTGCACAGCTTTAAATTTTATTTTTATATAATTTTGCCTGCCTGTGTGTCCTTGTACCGTGTGCATGCCCAGTGCCCGAGGAAGCCAGAAGAAGGTATTTATTGTTTGTCTCCTGGAATAGAAGAAACAGAATATTGGCAGCCACCATGGAGATGCTGGGAATCAAAGCAGGGCCCTCTGGAAGAGTATCAAGGGCTTTTTTTTGTTGTTGTTGTTTTGTTTTTTGAGACAGGGTTTCTCTGTAGCTTTGGTGCCCGTCCCGGAACTAGCTCTTGTAGACCAGGCTGGCCTCGAACTCCCAGAAATCCGCCTGCCTCTGCCTCCCGAGTGCTGGGATTAAAGGCGTGCACCACCACCGCCCGGCTTTTTATTTATTTATTTATTTATTTTTGCTATCAAGGGCTTTTAACCACTACTCCAGCCCCAAATACTAATGCTCTTCTCATAACTGTGTTTCTCATTGTTCAATCTGTGCGTGGTTCACTACGAGGTAGAAGGTGGTGGTTTGGAAGAGATATGATGAGGATTAAGTCCTTGAAATTCATTTATTTCATTTAATGAACAGAATAATCCTGAAATTTTAGATATATGTGGAACTTAATCTTTATCATGTTTACCCAAAAAAGGAAATCACAGTCTAAGTGTGAGTTACATGAATTAGATGAACGCCAGCTTGCTTGCTTTCTCCCAGATGGACAGGATGACATGACCATATTTCCACATCTTCTTTACAGTTAGGTTGTGGTCATATGGATGCAACTCTGACGAATGCAATGGGGGGGAAGAAACAGGTTCCCTCTTGCAAGGTTGGCTCTAAACTCAGTTACTCAGTTCTCTGTGCCATGTCTCTTCATTCCATAGCATCTGTGGAGATTACCTGTAGTGTACGGCTCTTCGGAAGAGCCTGAATCTCTCAGGCATCATATGGAGAAGAGGCATCTAAAGAACCGTGTCCTGTCACCTGGCCAGATGAACTTGAAGCACTGAAATTTGAGGATTTTTGTTGTAACTCTTCATATACAGACAAATACACCAATTCTATGAACGTCAGGGGCTTATTTTGTTCCAAAGGACTTTAACATATTTTAAAAAATAATTTTGAGAGGGGCTTGGTCCTTCCTCACCTTGATATGCCAGAATGAGAGTGTCTGAGAGTGGTTTCCTCCTGTCTTATATTCCTCTCTGGTGAGTCTCATTCTGAGGGTTCCTGGAGCCAGGATCGCCATTTCAGACTGAGGTAGACTTAAGAGCCAGTGGCTGGCTGTTTTGCTTTTCTGACCTTCAGGTTGAACCCCAATATCTGTCTCTGAGATTTTATTAATCATGCTACAATCCAGGAGTGACATGTCTGGGTCAAGTGGTAGATCCATTTCTGATTATTTGAGGAACCTCCCTATAAGATGAGTACTCATATTGAAAACAACCTGTACAAGTTAATGTGATGGGGGAACATTGAGGAAAGAGTGGAAAAGCAAAGGTCAAGGTTCAGAAGTCTACTTTTCCCACTGTTATCTGCATAGTTGTACCTGACCACCGCAAAAGGTGGTCTTGTCACCTAGGCATGGATTAGATTAATCAGATGCATGCTGACTTTATTTCTTTACATGGTCCTACAGGCTGACTGCATTCTAGATAAGAAAGCTTCTGAAAGAGTAAATAGTGCTTTCTTTTCAAATATCTTTGTGAGATAAATCATTTAATAACCCTCTTTCCTATTCTCATACATTGGGAATTACACATTTATTTTTTGAGATTTAGTCCTCTAAGGGGCACTCAAAAATCTTTTCTTTATTTCTGGAAAGCTCCCTCCCACATGTCTAAACCACTCGTTTTAAACTTAAGTCGCTCCAAACTTAGTATTTTTCTAGGACTGTTGGCCAATATTCTGGCTGCTTCTTGCACAGGTTCTCACGTTACCAGGCCATAGGGTTTCTAGCTCTTCACTGGGAGAAAATATTGCCCTCTTTCTGGACAGAGATCAGTCTTCCTTCTTATGCTCCTGGTTTTTTTTTCTTCTACTCTATGTGCGAACTTGTTTGGTTTGAGACTCTTCTGCCCTTTCAGGTTGTCCTCTGAAGCCTATCAAACAGCAAAGTCCTTTCATGTGTGGAATGAGGTCAGAGGTTTCCCTCTTTCTTTTGTTTTGTAATCCCTCTTTCTGTGATGAACAAGATCCGTTGTGAACAATATTCTCGACTTCCCTACGTGCTTTACTTTGATGTTTGTTGTGATGTCCTTCCTTAGTTAGCTCATCGCACCACTAGAAAGGGCTCCGAGAAACCATCTGTCCCCACATTGCGGGGCTCCCTTCCCTTTTCTGTAGTGTTCAGTGCTGCTGTGGCCCCATCTTGAAAGCCACCCCTTCTTTTTTTTTTTATTGAGAAAAGGAAAAAAAACAAGTTTCCGCCTCCTCCCAGCCTCCCATTTCCCTCCCCCTTCTCCCACCCTTCTCCCCCTCCTCCCACCCTTCTCCCCCTCCCCCTACTCCGCTTCCCCTCCCTCTCCAGTCCAAAGAGCAGTCAGGGTTCCCTGCCCTGTGGTAAGTCCTAGGTCCTCCCCCCTCCGTCCATATCTAGGAAGGTGAACATCCAAACTGGCTAGGCTCCCACAAAGCCAGCACATTAAGTAGGATCAAAACCCTGTGCCATTGTCCTTGGCTTCTCATCAGCCCTCATTGTTTGCCATGTTCAGAGAGTCCGGTTTTATCCCATGCTTTTTCAGTCACAGTCCAGCTGGCCTTGGTGAGCTCCCAGTAGATCAGCTCCACTGTCTCAGTGGGTGGGAGCACGCCTCGTGGTCCCGACTTCTTTGCTCATGTTCTCCCTCCTTCTGCTCCTCATTGGAACCTTGGGAGCTCAGTCCAGTGCTCCAGTGTGGGTCTCTGTCTCTATCTCCATCCATCACCAGATGAAAGTTCTATGGTGATATGCAAGATATTCGTCAGTATTGCTATAGGATAGGGTCATTTCAGGTTCCCTATCCTCATCTGCCCAAGGAACTACCTGGGGACATTGCCTTGGGCTCCTGGGAGCCACTCTAGGTTCAAGTCTCTTGCCAACCCTAAGGTGGCTCCCTTAACTAAGAATTGTGCTTCCGTGCTCCTCTATCCAACCTTCCTTTATCCCAATCATCCTTTTTCCCCAAGTTCCCCCCGTCCTCCCCTTCTCCCTTTTCTCTCCCCATCCTAGAAAACCACCCCTTCTTACTGCCTATGCAAACCTTATGTTTGCTCCTCTTGTCTCTCTTCTGTTTGATTTAAACAATTACGAGATGTTCTTCTGTCACCATTTTAAATATTACTTGCTAAAGTTCAGCTATTAGTCTTCTCTTTTTCTCTATATTGTTCTTTATAGATTTTAAATTCACACGGGGGGGGGAAGGGAGAAGAAGGATTGTGGGGGTCAGAGGGGTGGAGGACACCAGGAGAACACCGCCCACAGAATTAACTAAGCAGGGCCCACAGCGTCTCACAGAGACCAAACAGCAATCACTGAGCCTGCATAGGCCTGTATTGGATCCTCTATATGTATATTGTGGTTGATTAGGTTGGAATTTTTGGGAAACTCCTAGTAATGGAAGTGGGATGTCTTTGACTCTTTTGCCTGCTCTTGGGACCTTTTTCCTACTTCTGGGTTGCCTCAGCTTATAGCTAGTCTTATTGCATCCTGTTATGTCATGCTTGGTTGATAATACCAGGAGGACTGCTCTGTTTTGAAGGGAAGCAGAGGAGCAGTGAATCTGGGAAAGAAGGCATGTGGGAAGGTACTGGGAGGAGGTGAGGGAGAGGAGGCTGCAATCAGGATGTATGATTTGAGAGAAGAATACATTTAAAAAATACCTTTTAAGCCTGGTAATGGTGGTGCATGCCCCCAGCACTCGGGAGGCAGAGGCAGGCGGACCTCTGTGAGTTCAAGGCCAGCCTGGTCTACAAAAGCTAGTACCAGAACAGGCTCCAAAGCTATAGAGAAACTCTGTCTCAAAAACCAACCAGCCAACCAACCAACCAACCAACCAACCCCTTTTAAATACATTTCTTTAATTTTAAAAGAAATTTAATTTTTTTAAATTAAAAATGAAAAATGTTTAAATTCCTTTATTTTCACTATAACCTACATGTAAGTATTTCCAAGATTTCCAGAATTGAAGACCCAGTTTTCTATAGCACATTTACAACCTGGATATCCGACAGCTATCTCCATCTTGTGTTCAGACTGCAAATCTATTTTCATTACACCCAAAGTTTCTTTATATCCTAACTTTGAGAACTTTGTCCTGCTTTTGAAATTACTTAAATGTTCTAAATCTCAGTTTCTCCATTTATAAAATGAAATAATGTTCTTTAGTAGAATAGGATGCTGGAATAATGAGAAAAACTAGTATTTATTGCTTATTGGTTATGTCCATGTGCCAATAGAGCTAATATTTTTCAAGAATTGTTATTTATGGTAGGAAAGTAGAGTCTGAAAATGGTTATTGCTGCTGCAACTAGGATCCAGGGATTTGAAGCTCACTTTCTTTTTAATTCCACTCTTAGTGAAGCATAGAACATTAGTGTCTATGCCAGATATTGCTTCCCTGGGAGAGAGAAAAGCAATTTTTCCTAGTCACAGAATCTTGGGTAGTTTTAGTCTCCTTTCTTCTCTAAGAAAATCCATAAGCCTTTGGGAGAATGCATGTTGCATGTCAAGTCTGCATGCATGTCAAGTCTACAGTCCTGGATTTGTTGTTTTCGTAATTAACATTTAAATAATTATCCCCAATTAAAAGCATCTATGAAAACTATCATTCAGTTCTCTGATCACTGCACATCGCCTGGTGAAATGATAGAAGGAAAACACGTCCCTGTTTCAGAATTGTGGTGTGAGACACCCGACTCACTCTGCAGCTAGAATAATGACTTGCCATGAACTTGGCAAGGACTTGTTCACACAAGAAAGTTGATATAGTTAGTACTTATCTTTCATTATGAATTTCCTACGAGTGGCTTCTAAGTGGATTCCAGAATATAGTGAAATAATTTGGATTTCTCAGTACTTTTTTAAAACCTTTTTCTTTCATCATTCGTGGGTTCAGTAGCAACAGGTCCAGTGGACTCACAAATCAGTGATACTTAAACTATTTATTTTAATTTTTGTTTAACTGTCCAATTTAGTCATGAAAAAATCTTTCCAGAAGAAAAAAATCATGAAGTCTAGCATGAAGTCACACACACACACACACACACACACACACACACACAAATAGTAAATACTATTCAAAGAATTAACAGACTTCCCTGAGTGTCGTCATCAACACTCTGTATATTAAAAGATCTTTGAAAATCTTTTCAAAGTACAAGAAGGAACAGAATATATTAACTATATATCTTTTTGTGTAATAAGAAGACATTTACTGAGTAAAGAAATGTATGCACGCATTGTGTTTGAATCAAATCCACTCCTGTCCCTTCTGCTCAAATTCCTCCCCTATCTTT
Source organism: Microtus oregoni (assembly GCF_018167655.1). Lineage (NCBI taxonomy): Eukaryota > Metazoa > Chordata > Mammalia > Rodentia > Cricetidae > Microtus > Microtus oregoni. The sequence continues at coordinate 55,287,257 of NW_024543063.1, read as the reverse complement.
ACCATCACTTTCCCCTCCCAACTTTGCATGCTCTTTTTCTCTTTTTCGAAAAACCCACTAAGTCCATTTAGTAATACCTTTATTTGCATGGGTGTGAGATCATCCTCCCACGACTGCATCCTGAAAAAAATAAAACACCCGACTTTTCCTCTTCTAGCAACCATAAATTGACAATAATTCCTCAGAGAGGGTGGGACTTTACAAACTCTACCCTCAACCATACTCATATTTGGCAGGATTTATCTTGTGCATGCAGTCCCAGCCACTTTTCATTTTTGTGTGTAACTGCACTGTTGTGTCCAGCAGTTACTGCTTTGCTGCAGACATCCACATCCACTTCCTCTGGTTTTTGAGATCATTACATCTCCTCTTCTGTGATGATCACTTAGCCTGAGGGGCAAAGGTGTAATATAAATGTCCCAGTTAAAGCTGAGCACTCCAAAATATTTTATTCTTTGCTGCATTTGTGAGTCTATGTACTAATTGCCATTCACTCCAAAAAGAAGCTTTTATTATGAGGGCTGAGAGGTGAACTAATATAATATAATGCAATACATTATAATAAGAACTTAGGAGACAGTTTATTACTCTATGTCCATTTTGCAGAATGATAATACCAAACTCTCCCATATGGCCTATTTCCCAGTCAGTTACAGGTTTTTGGCCCAGTTAACAGTAGCAGGCATAGGCTACAGCTTGAGCAGTGGTCTTTAAATCCAATCAGAAAGTGCTTAGTTACTTCCATAACGTTTGTGCTACTATTACACCAGTAGGCATATCTTACTAGGTCAGTTACTGTATCTTACAGGGTTCACAGTCCGGCAAAACTAATATTGACTCTTCTCCTTCAGTATCATGCATAGACTCTTCCAGCATTATGGAAGGTAGCCAATAGGAATAAAGCTTCCATATAGGTACCTGCCTGATTTCTCCATGTCCAGTGACGCATGTGTTTGGTGCCTTTGGCAATAGGGTTTTGATAATGTTCTCTGGAGGGTAACCCAATCTTTGCACGGAGATTTTTGATAGCCTGTGTTGTCTGGGATAGCCATTGCCCACCCCCATTATAAGTTAACTCCATTCAAAGTATATATGCATATAAGTTAACTAAATTTAATGTATATATATATATGTACTCGGGAGGCAGAGGCAGGCGGATCTCTGTGAGTTCGAGACCAGCCTGGTCTACAGGAGCTAGTTCCAGGACAGGCTCCAAAACCACAGAGAAACCCTGTCTCGAAAAACCAAAAAAAAAAATATACATATATATAAAGTAAATACATATACATATATATGCTTTATATATGTAAAATATACAAATGCATGTACACACACACACACACACTTTAGGAAGCTTCTACAGCAGTAGGTTTCCATGTGACATTTTCAGACGTCTTTAGTGTTGCTATCCTTTTATCCTCTTTTATCTGACCCCCACATCCCTAACCCATTAACCCTTCCTGTTCACTTGTTCCCCTTTCCTCCTTCTTAGACTGACATTATACTGCTCTTTCTTTGAACCTCACTCCTTTTCTACTTACTAGTTTCCTGCCTTTTGTGGGCACTTCAATTTAAATGCACACACATCTAAAGATTCAAAGCTAGCATCCACATAGGAGAGAACATGAGACCTTCGTCTTCCTAGGTCTGGATTACCTTATTCAGAATAATTATTTCCAGTTTCCTCCATTTATTTGAAAATTTCATGGTTTCATTTTTCCTTCCAGCAGAATAATATTGACTTATGTATATGAGCCATATTTTCATTAGCCATTTGTGTATTGATGGACATTTAGGTTGTTTCCATTTCCTGACTATTTTGAATAAAGCAGCAATGAACATGGATGAAGAGGTATTTCTATTGAAGGATATAAACTTCTTGGGAAATAGTCCTAGGAGCAGTATTGTTAGATTATCTGGTTGATCTATTTCTATAATTATGAGGCACCTCTCCATTGATTTTAGCGGTGTCTGCATCAGTTTGCATTTCCCGCAAGAGTAAAAACTGTTCCTCTTTGCTCACACCCTTGCCAACATTTGGTGTCATTTACTGATATTAGCCATTGCGAGTGGGGCAATATGAAGTCTCAAAATCATTTTATTTGCACTTCCCTGATGGCTAAGAATAGAGGAAATATTTCTCAACCACTTGTACTCCTTTTATGAATTCTTTATTTAGTTCTATGCTTCAATTTAATTTTCTCTTGGTATTTAGTTTTTTTGAGTTTATTGTATATTAGAGATACTAACCCAGTTTCTGATGTATAGCAAGGAAAGATATTTTACCTTTCTGTAAACTGCCTGTTCACTTGATGATAATTCATAGACTTTTAGTTTCATCATGTCCAATTCATCAGTTGTTCTTACTGATTGTGGTATAGGGGTCTTGTTCAGAAAGTTCTGCTTTCCTCTCGATTGGAATAAGAGTGTTAGATCTTATGCTAAGGGCCTTGATCCATTTGGAGTTCAATTTTGTGCAGAATGAGAGGCAAGAATATAATTCATTTGGTGTTAAAGGATTTGGGGATTTGCTTATGAGTAGATGATGGAGAACTTATGTTACATTCCTGTTTGGAGAAATTGAATCTTAATTTTTTTTTTTCAAGAAAATATTTTTTTACCTGAAGAATCAATAACAAAGTCAAATAATAATATAACCATGGAAAATCAAATGTACATAGTGCTCTCACAGTCAAGAAGGCTTTTGTCTTATTTATTTCATGGTTTGACGGTTTCCTTTTATTTTGTCTCAGTAGATTATAACATTCACGGTTCACAATAGGTGGCCTTCCAATTAAGGTTAGCTTCAAAGGCTCTTACAGATAAATAGTCACTCAAATGCCTATCACTTAGAGACAAACAATTTCAATTTTCACAAACTGCTGTTGGTGTAGAACAAATCTAATGAGAAAATTAAAAAATAATTTTAGAATTATGGATATGATACTCTTTATTCTTCAATGAATATGGTTCCCTCTTGCTGCCCTGAATTTTTGAGAATCAATTTCTAATTCAATGCTAATGATATCATTTTTAGAAAAACAGCTCTATAGAAGTTTCTAAAATAAAAGGAAGATATAATAGGCAAAAGTGAAAAGGGCAGGAAAAACCATAGGAATGTGAAATATTAGCACATCTCCTAGCATGTATTCTCAGAACAATGACCTCACTAATATTATAAGAGTGTAGTGGTGTATGTATCAATCATCTTTTCATATCTACTTACAATACATATCATGAACCAATCTACTTTGTCTTATATGTTTGTATTTTTATTTAACATTTTTCAAGTTCTTAGTATGCCCATGCATGATGTTTAATTTTTATCAAGTCAGTAAATTTTCTTGGTAACTCTGTATAGCCCATGCTGTATTTTAATTCAAGAAAGGAAATTAAAACTCAGAAAGGTGATGTGAAAAGCCCAAGGCCAAACAGATAAAGGCAGAACTAGGGTTGGAATATAGTTCTTACAGATCCAGATCATACATTCATATTCACCGTAACATATTGGAAACCTTGATCACAAATATGACAAGTATGTAGGCTCTCTTTTATTCCTGGATTTCAGTCCTTGCTTTCTTTTTAAGGGATAATAATAGAATATAATAAAATTAAAAACCCAACACATTAGAGTTGGACAAAATACACATATCCTTTGCATAAATATTATGGCTTCCCATTTAGTACTTTTATGGGATTCCTGAGTGTACAAACGGGGGTCTTGGATTCTTGTGCCTTCTCTTAGGCTCTTTTCTGTTGGTTTATTTTGTTTAGTCTCTGTGGGTTCTTATGAGCTTTGCTCAGTTGATTTAGAGGGACTTGTTTTCCTTGTGTCCTCCATCCCCTCTGGCTCTTAAACTCTTTCTGCATTTTCTTCACTGGGATTCCCTGAGACTTGATGGGAGGGGTTTTTATAGAGACATCTTATTCAGAGCTATGTGTTCTAAGGTCTCTTACTCTGTATAATATCTGGCTGGGGGGGTGTCTCTGTATTTGTTTTCATCTGATCCAGGAGGAAGCTTCTCTCTGATGATGGCTAAGTAAGGCACTGATTGATGAGTATAGCAGAATGTTTTTAGGGATATATATATGTGTGTGTGTGTGTGTTAGTATTTGATTTTATCCTACATCTCTCGGCTCTTTTAACTCTGGTTATTGGTCAACCAAACAGTGTCAGGTATAGGCCCCATCTCATTGAGTGGGCCTTAAGTCAAATAATTCCTGCAAGTTTTGTACCACCATTGCCCTAGTACATCTTCCAGGCAGGACACCATTGTAGATAAAAGGTTATGTGGCTGTTTTGGTATTTATGTTTCTCTTTGGTATCAACATACAGAGTACCTTCATGTGCAAAAGACAATAGATCCTGTACCGAAGATGCTAGAGCATAGAGGGTGAAGGTTACATGTAGGCACCAGCTCATCTTCTCATGTTCAATGAGTTGTGTAGGCATTGTCTTCAGCAATGGGGTCTTGTTGTAAGTTATTGGAGAGCAACCTAGTCTTGGCAACAGGGTGAGTTGTTTTGGAATTTCCATGGGATCCCTGTGGCCAACAAATCAATTAGATATAACCCAATCCTGGCATGGAAAGCTTCATTTGGTAACAAGAGATGGTCAGTGGGACTCTGTCTCTTTCATTATTTGACAATTTCATTTATATTTGCTTTAAATATGTATATATTTTAGAAAACTTTTTTGGGGGGTTTAAGCCAATAGAAAGTCTTTAATAGTTGGTCAGTGTTCAAGACCCCAGTATAGTCCTGAGTCCTTTTCAGGGTGAGCTTTTAAGCACAAAACCACATCCTTGGTTGTCATGCTTCAGTTAATAAGAATAGTTAGCTAGAACCACAGAAGCCAAAAAGCCAGGTTAGTACATCCAGAGACTTCCCCAGAACCATGGACTTTGATGAATTGGGTCTTTGTTTTCGTTTTGGTAGGTGGTGCTGTTTATCTGCTGAATTTTATGACCTGAATGGAATTTCCATCATGGTGTCAGTTGTGCTGAAGTCTGGCTGTCCTGTAACTGTCTATGTAGAACACATTGGTCCCAAACTCACAGGAATTCACCTGCCTCTGCCCCCCCCAAGTGTTGAATTGAAATGTTATATTCTCTTTTTAAGATGGGGTGGGGGTGAAGCTCTTTGCTATGTAGTCTTCCTGCCTCAGCCTTCCACAGTGCTGGCACTACAAGTGTGTGCCATGCCATTAATTCAACTTAAACACACACACACACACACACACACACACACACACACACACACACCATCAGTGCTCCCTCTAGTGGGCTGGAAAGCTCGGCTCAGTGACTAAGAGGCCTGCTGCTCTCCCAGAGGACCCGAGTTTGGTTCCCAGTGCAAGTCCCAGAAAGTTTTTCATTGTATTAGGCTGCCATACTAACCTCCTAAAGGCCCTTACTTTCAGCCATCTCTTCTCTAGTCTCCGTATCCTCTCCTCCTGACTTGATTCTCCTCTTCCAGCCACCTCCCAGCCATAGCTATCTGTTCTGTTTCTCTTTCCTGAGGGGATCAATCAGTACCCCCCATTGTATTCATTGTCTTCAGAAAAATTTGTTTCTAGTCTCTTCTCCTCACCTTTCCTCCTTGACATAAATAAAATCCTTTTGGAATAGATGCAAATGTCCCAAAACATGGAATAAATATTCTTTTTTTTTTTTAACTTGTCACTTACCACTATTTTCATTTGCTATAGGCCTCTATTTCTGGAATCGTAGCTCCTATATAAAAGAAAAAGTTTTTTTTGTGTTGTTATGAATGTTTGTTCTCTTTTCTTCTGTTCAGGATTTATGAGTGTCTAATATATGGAAACTCTCTTCCTCATCACAGTTAGGTTAGCAGTTAAATTATGAGGTAAAGAAATAGGAGAAAGACAAAAGCCTCATGTTTCTTATTAATAAAATCAGGTACTAGAGAATATAAATGATATCTCTAAGAAGATTATCTTTCAATAATTAAAGTTAAAATTAAACAAACATCACTCATTTCATATAGCACTGTCTGTTATAAACCCCATTCCCACAGGAGCAGAGTTTAGAACATGATTCCCACAGGGAATTTGAACATAGAAGGGGAAATGGGGATAAATTACCCACATGTATCCTTTCAAACTACAAAGTGTGTTCCCCTTATCTGTAACAGAAGGACCCAGTTCAAAGTAGGAGCTGAGAGGCTAGAAGGAAGAAAGGAACAAAACTTATGCCCTGGAGAAGAACTCTTCTGATCAATGCTTGCATATTGTTAAAATAATAAGAGTAAATTTGGAGGTGAGCCAAATAAAATACATGCATATCACCAATAAGCTATAATTCAAATTTAGTATGTACATGGCAACTGGCAAGTGCAATAGACAATTCAAAAGTGAAAAATGAAAGCCGGACATGGCAGTGCGCACCTTTAATCCCAGCACCGGAGGCAGAGGCAGGTGGAACCTTGTGAGGTCAAGGCTAGTCTGGTTTCCATGAGTTGCAGGCCAGTCAGGTTTGCAGAGTGAGACCACATTCCACAAAAATACAAATAAAGAAGAGGCAAAAACTGAGTTTTTTTTTTATAGTTCAGAGTCCTTTCTCTAGAGATACATAAAAGTGGTCAGTGAATTTACTTACTGTATTTCTACTACCTATTCCCAGTTTTTATTAGTGTTTTCTGAAATTGCAAAATCTGCTTCAAATATCTCAAGACACGAAATATTAAAAATGGATCCTTAGATGCTTCGGTTAAATATTTGAAAGGTAGTAGCTTTATGACTGGTCCTAAGCTGCTCACATTTAAGAGCAAAGCATCACATATGCTCGTATATGTGCGCACGTGTGTGTGTGTGTGTGCACACTCGCACACGCACACACACACACACGCACACACACACACACTCACAGTCTGTTTCTTTGGTCAATTGCTTATGATCCTTAAAAGAGCTGTAGAAAATTGAAGAATAAGAGACCATCCCTCTTCTTTTGTTGTAGAAGAGAGATAAAAAAAAGTTAAGAGGGGAATAATAGCTGAGATTTGGCAGACAGTACGATATGATCTGGTTTTCAATCAGTCTCCAAATGGAGAATTTAAAGACCTCCACCTGACATCAAATAGAAGTGACCCCTTGGTCATGTAGTCAGTGTTCCCAAGCTCGGGATGCCTTGCAATAAAAGATTTTTTTTTTGCTTTTTTTTTTTTACCCTTTTCATCCCTCATAATGCCCCCCTGATTCTCTCTACTGCTTTCAGTCAAAGCCAATATAGCTTGATGAAACAAGGCCATGTAGTAGAAAGAATGTTAGGATAGGATAGAATATTTTTGAAAATGAATATCTGCACTTCTTATTCCTCAAATCATGAGAGAAATACCCGTAAGCATTCAGTTTACGTGTTTTCTATGAAAATACCACTTTCAGTGTTGCTGTGTGTGAGGAAGTTTTCATCTATCTGGATATTTTCTGACAGCAGATATACACCCTGTCTGTGGCATGGTATAAAAACCCAAATATTTTTAATTGAATTATTCAGAACCTAACAATGAGGAGTAAACACAATAATGTGCAAAAAGCCTGAGTCAAATACAACATTCCTGTTCCTGTATTACATTCAGATAGCTTTTGTCTCATTGCTTTAGCAAAGATGTTCCCTGTAGGGAAAGGAGGGAGGAGTTTGAAGGACTGGGAAATGAATCCTACTTTTCTATTTTTTAATTCATTAAACTCATTCATCACAACTCTCTACAGTGGTAAATAAAATAAAATGTCAGTGAATTTTGACGTTGTTCTCACGAATACACACTTACATTGTCCTGGATACTGTAGAAGGTAAATAATATTACTCGTGTGTGAAACGTGGGCAGGATGACTTGTCAGGATCGGAAGACTGATTGATAGACAATGGAGAGTTACCACTCAGGCCACTTAGATTCAGATTCTACCAGTCCACCTTTCCAGATGAAGGCAGTACCGGACATTTTGTCACTCTAACTATGGAGCACACTGATAGTGATCTATAGAAAGTGGGGCCCTTTCTCCTCATTGATCTCCTACATGACTCAAGTTGAAGAAATTAAGATTGTGTTCTTGGTGATATGATGTCACTGGTCTTGCTGAGGTCAGTTGGGAAAACTTAAGGTCTCCTCCCACTGGTGTCCAGTGAGTGGAAGAGATGGTGAATAGCGGCCTTTGTATCTGCCTTTCCAGAGGATGTTTTCACACAGCGTGTAAACTAAGGGACATAGTGGCTAAGTATGGTGTTGAAGACCACAAGCTAGTAAGTATATCTTTATTAATTTAATTTTATTTTTTTTTATTGAAAAAAATTTCTGCCTCCTCCCAGCCTCCCATTTCCCTTCCTTTCCTCCCTCCCCTCTCCCCTCCCCCTCTCCTCTCCCCCTCCCTCTCCAGTCTGAAGAGCAGTCAGGGTTCCCTGCCCTGTGGAAAGTCCAAGGTCCTTCCCCCTCCATCCAGGTCTAGGAAGGTGAACATCCAAACTGGCTAGGCTCCCACAAAGCCAGAACATTAAGTAGGAACAAAACCCCATGCCATTGTCCTTGATTTCTCATCTGCCCTCATTGTCCGCCGTGTTCAGAGAGTTCGGTTTTATCCCATGCTTTTTCAGTCACAGTCCAGCTGGCCTTGGTGAGCTCCCAAAAGATCAGCTCCACTGTCTTAGTGGGTGGGTGAACCTCTCGTGGTCCTGACTTCCATGCTCATGTTCTCCCTCCTTCTGCTCCTCATTGGGACTTTGGGAGCTTAGTCCGATGCTCCAGTGTGGATCTCTGTCTCTATCTCCATCCATCGCTAGATGAAGGTTCTATGGTGATATGCAAGATATTCATCAGTATGGCTATAGGACAGGGTCATTTCAGGTTCCCTATCCTCAGCTGCCCAAGGAACTAACTGGGGACATTGCCCTGGGCACCTGGGAGCCACTCTAGGTTCAAGTCTCTTGCCAACCCTAAGGTGGTTCCCTTAATTAAGTTATGTGATTCCCTGCTCCTCTATCCAAACTTTTTTTATTCCCAATCATCCCGTTTCCCCAAGTTCCCCCCATCCTCCCCTTCTCACTTTTCTCTCCCCTTACCCCCATCCCACCCCACCCCCAAGATCCCAATTTTTTACCCAGCAATCTTGTCTATTTCCCATAGCAGGAATAATAACTATATGTTTTTCTTTGGGTTCATCTTCTTATTTAGAATGGACCCAGCAATACCACTCTTGGGAATATACCCAAGAGATGCCCTATCATATGACAAAAGCATTTGTTCAACTATGTTCAAAGCAGTATTATTTGTAATAGCCAGAACCTGGAAACAACCTAGATGTCCTTCGATGGAAGAATGGATGAAGAAAGTGTGGAATATATACACATTAGAGTACTACTCTGCCATAAAAAACAATGACTTCTCGAATTTTGCATGCAAATGGATGGAAATAGAAAACACTATCCTGAGTGAGGTAACCCAGACCCAAAAAGAGGATCATGGGATGTACTCACTCATAATTGGTTTCTAGCCATAAATAAAGGTCACTGAGTCTATAATTTGTGATCCTAAAGAAGCTAAATAAGAAGGTGAACCCAAAGAAAAACATATAGTTATTATTCCTTTATTAATTTTTGTACAATATAGTTTGAACTATTCTTTCTCCTCCCACAACCACATCTCCCTACTCATCTGACTTTGTCCTTTCCAAAAAAAAAAAATTACAACCAAAACCAAAAGTCACGAAACCCCCAAATGAAAAGAAATTGAAAAGACAAAAAAAAATAAACAAAACAAAACCACACAGATAAAACATAGAATCTGTTTTGTATTGGACAACTACTCCTGGGCATGGGGCTTGACCTGGAGTACAGTTGCTATAACCAGTGACATTCCATTGGAGAAAACTGATTTTCCGTTTCCCAGCAGGTATGAATTGCAAATAGTTTCTTGGTTAGGGGTGGGACTTTGTGTCCACTTCCCCTTCTCAAGGCTGGATATTGTCTCATTTGAACCTGCGCACATGTGTATGGAACTGTAGGATTTGCTAAACTGTGTTGGGTATGTATCAGAAAAATACTACTTGCAAATTTCTCAGGTCATTGCAATGCAATCCAATATTTATATTGGATATTCAAATGCCATACCCCTCTGCAGTGTAATGGCAAAGTAGAAATGAAATGATAACAGTGGATAAGTTCTGGATGATAATGTTGTTCAATGTTTCCATTATTTGTCAAGTGTTAGAAGGCTTTGATACAAACTTGTGACTAATCATTAATATTCATCTTGTGACAGTTATAACAGTTGTAAATTTGTGTGATTTTCAAGTTTCAGCTACATTAACTAACATATTTCTATATAACATCCGTTATAATGCTACTTTTAGCTATTTTTTCCTTGTATTTTGTGCTATTAATCATTGCATGCTTTTTTTTTTTCCTTCAGCAGTTTTAGAAGTGATCTTTTATCTAATACACAGGGTATGGATTATTAAAAAAACTATGTGAGCTGCATTGTCCGATTCTGTCTCTAATAACCTTCAATGAACTTGAACACTAATAACCAGAAGGAGAAACTGACATATCTCTACCTGAAACTAACCAGAAATTCTGGCTTTAGTTATATCCCACTGGTGAGTAGGCTGGAAAGCTGATTGAAGTCACCTTCCTCTTTTTCCACACTTTGTTTTTCTCAGTCATATAAATGGAGAAGATGTCAGATCTGTGTCAGAGGGTTCCCCTGTAAATGCCTCTGAATATCTGCAATAGAGGCTTCTTACATTTCAGTTCAATCCTTTCTTTAGATCACACAGGAAAAAAAGAAGTAAAGAAGTCAAATGCAAGATGAGAATAGTCAATTGACAGGAAAAGTCCTCAGAAACCATGAGGCCAAATTCACCCTAGAAACCCTTTGGTCTTTTGGCCAGGGCAGAGTTTTGAAGTTCAAGGGCAGAGTCCTTGTGGTTAAAAGGTGAATATTTTCAGTTAAAAGCAGCATTCTTTCAAATGTTTTTAAATGCCCCTGCAAAGCTCCGATGGCTCGTCAAGGGAAGCAAAGGGTGCTTTTCTATTCCTCATTCCTCATTTTGTTTTTCTTTGTTGGTAAGGGGGAGCCACAGCTGAGGTTAAGACCATGCCCTCTTTGTGGTTCCCCTGTAGACGAAGGGCCTCACTGCCAGGGATCATAGCCCTGACATAGGAACAGTAGATATACAACACAAAGCCTAAACTGGCCAGCGTGGGACTGGGATTGTCTGTGCTTCTTCCTCAGAACAAAGAACATAGAAATATGGCCAGGGTAGACATGAAGTTAGAGATGGATCAAAATTTGCCCTTCTGACAAAATCCTGCTGCTCTGTAAGTCATCATGAGGCTCCCATGTGAGGTGATATTATTATTTTTTTTCCCCACCACTACAATTGAGGCAAAAATTCTGGAAACAGAAGTTGACCTTACACACAGTTTTTAAAAATATAAAATGTAGAAAATATGACTATCTGACATTCTCTCTAACCAAACTATTTATAATATAATGATTACTTGATTCTCTAACCAAAAGGAAAATAGACAGCTAATATGTAAAAGAGAAGAAAACTAGAAGAAAAATATACGTAAAAGTGTCAGGCTGAATGAGAAGAATGGTTTGGGAGATGAAGGTCAGAAATAAAAAGGGTTGCTGTCCTGTTAAAATATAAAAAAATAGAAATTTGCAGCCTAGTTTTGAGTATAAAATGATTGATATGCATGTATCTTTTGGCACATGCCTGTGTAGGCATGTACACATGTTTTTGGAATGCTCGCATAAAATTATTTTGATTATTCTTTCTGGGGAAAGTAGGTGGTAACTTGAAGGTAATGCGTCCTACTGTTTTGACTGTTAATAATTTTCTATTTGAAAAGCTTGTTGAAGTGCCAAACCATCAACACACACATCTAAAGTGGATATGGGACACATCAAAAAATGGCACTCCCATTCTCTTGTCTGGAGGGTAGATGTAAAGAGGATAAATATTCTTTTTCAAATTAAAAATTTCCAGCATCTACCCTTAGCCTGGTGTAGATAGAAGCTTATATTCTTGTTATTACTCAAATAAATAGCACAGTGGACAAATAAAAAATGGGTATCTGGGTCACTGACTGTAAATGTGGCTGACACTCAGTTCCTTGGTTAGTCTTTCTTTCAGTATTATGGTGTATTTATTCTCTTTGACCCTGTTCAGGCAAAGAGTAAAGACAATATCTTTTCTAAGCAGATGTGGTTCATCTTTTTGCCCATTGATAAGCCCTTGATTGACCTGCCGTGCAGCTAGAATCAAAAGAAAAGCCAGAGTCTTTTTTTGAATAGCCAGGATTGGACTCTAGAGAACAAAACAGATGACCTTAACTGATATCAGTCTTCCTAATAGATTGGATAAGTCCTAGACAGTACTCAAATAGACCAAAAAATAGAGTTTACAAGGGAGGGGTGTAGAGTGTGATACTTTTAATACCATGAAGGTCACTAATTAATAAAAAAGAACATTAAGTAATGATTTGAAAATAATTCCCTCAGGAAAATCCAGGCTAATTTGTACTTAATGTCTGCTAGATGCTAGATTTTACACGACCTAGTGTTAGTGTGTTTTTGCTTTTGTTTTAATAGAGATGAGAAATTTGAGGTCAGAATCATTAAACACATTACAGGACAATAATTCAAAGTTAGACTTTTTTTTTTTGGAGCCTAGGTTGGGACAAGGATTTTTATAAGACATAATAATGCCATAGCTCCTAAGATTAATGTGTTATTTGATAATCTACATTGTCAACTTGCCACTCCTGTCTAGGGGTGTGTGTGTGTGTGTGTGTGTGTTTCTCTCTGCTGTGTTTTCTGGAAAAAAATCGAGGCAGAAGAAAGAATGTATAAAGAATAAGTGCATTGTGCAGAGCTTATGTGAGGGCTGTTCTGACAAGCATAGGATACTGATGGTAAGGTTTCTATAACCCCATGGAACACAGAACAGAGGATGTTCACTCACTGAATTTCTTGTATATGGGTAATGTTATTCCCTGGGGAAGGATTTCAAAAACCTCTCTGGTTTTCACAATTAGTATATTTGGACCTTCTAGTTATATTTATTGATCCTTTTTGGAAAAATATGAATTTTCTCATCTATGTACAAGATTAAATGATCAATGGATAGAATCAAGGTTCTGAAAATGATTGTAGCTCAGATACAATATTTTATCTGCAATAGTGATTTTGATGCTTTCACTGAGTTTTGCTTATTCCATAGAACTTTTACATTTCTGAATCTCAGTTTGTAAGTATTAATTCATTAAAAATAAACTTATTTATCTATTTTACATAGTAGAAGAATGCAAAGAATGTAGTCCCATACCAACTCAGAGTTGAATATAATAAAAGGTTCTTTATTTAGGGGGGACTCACAGATCACAGTTATCTGTATGAACGGGGGAACAGGAACCAAATCCAGCAGTGAGGAGGGAGAGGGAGCCGGTGCGAGAGTGTGCTCTTTTGGTACCCAAGGGTATGCCCAACCTGGTCCAGCATCTCAAAGGCCATTGGTTGAAGGAGGTTCTCCAGCATTACACCCCAGATGCAGTTTCCCCTCTTCTCCTGCCAGTCCCTTTCCCCCAGATCATCTCTGTTCCCATTCCCTGAATCCATTCCTCCATTTGTGTTTAGAAAAGGGCAGGTCTCCCATGAGTATCTACAAAACATAGCATATCAAGTTGCAGTAAGACTAAGCACCTCCCCATGCAGTATAGCTGGGCAAGGTGACCCAGTATGAGAACCAGGGTTCCAATAGTCAGTAAGAGAGTCAGAGACAGCCCTGCTCCCACCATTAGGAGTCCCACAAAAAGACCAAGCTACAAAACTGTAACATATAGGCAGAGGGCCTAGGTCAGTCCATGCAGGCTCCCTAGTTGTTAGTTCAGTCTCTGTGAGTCCCCATGAACCTAGGTTAGTTGATTCTGTGAGTTCAAGAATGTGGTGTCCTTGACCTCTCTGGATCCTACAATCCTTTCTTTCCCTCTTCTGCAGGATTCCCTGAGCTCTGCCTAATATTTGGCTATGGGTCTGCATCTGTTTCCATCAGTTGCTGGATGAAGACTCTCAGATGATAATTGGGCTAGTCTCCAATCTGGTCACAGGAGATGGCCAGTTCAGGCTGTGTATCTGCTGTGGTTGGTAGTCTTAGCTGGGGTCATGAAGTAATAAGGGGCGGCGGTGGGGCTGCGTCCCCAACACCCCAGCTTGCCCCGGCTAGCTTATGCCTCGAAATAATTACACGGACACTGTATTCTTTTAATCACTGCTTGGCCCATTCTCTTCTAGGCTAATTCTCACATATTAATTTAGCCCATTTCTAATCATCTGTGTGTAGCACCCCAAGGTGCACTTACCGGGGAGATTCTAGCCTGTGTCCATCCTGGGTCGGAGCTTCATCCCGGGAGCGGGGCATGGCGTCTCTCTCAGGCATCTGCTCCAGAGAGCAGAGCTGTCGAGACTCTGAGCTCACTTCCTCTTCCTCCCAGTATCCTGTTCTGTTTACTCCTCCCACCTATCCTCTAACCAATAAAATGGGCCAGGGAAGTTCCTTTATTAGCCAATGACCTTCCTCCATCATTTCCCCTTTTTCGGTTTAAACAAAAAAAAAAAAGGCTTTAACTTTAACATAGCAAAATTACATATAACAAAACAGTTATCAAGTAAAAGTTACAATAATCTTTATCATAACTAAGGAAAACTATAACTAACTAGTCTTAACTCCATCAAAGACTCCAGAAAGATACAATACTACCTAAGCAAACAAGAAAAAAGCAACTTTTAAAACTCTAGAAATGACAGAGACATCTCACTGCCTGGACAGTCACCCAAGGTTCCTCTGTACCGTTGGGGCATCCATCTTCAGCCTTCAGGCCCATGGTTTCCAGCAGACATTTCCATAAAGCAGGAAAATTCAAAGTCAGTTCAGTCACTATCTGTTGTGTCCTGCAGAATGTCTCGCAGACTCTTTCATGAATCAGGAACCCCGAAAGATCATCTCACCTTAGGCAAGTTCAGTAGTCCTCTCTCTGCGGGTTCTCTGTGTCCAGTTTATGCAATAGTCCAGGCAAGAGCAGTTTCTTGCCCAAATGGCTATCAAACTCCATAAGGATCCTCTTCGATGCCCATCTTCCTCTTGAAGTAGATTGGTGCTGCCAGGAGCAGAGTGTCTCATTGTCATGAAAAGTCCTAAGTTATTAAAACATTAAATGTCCTATTCTGTAATCTTTGAAAGACATGAAGAATGTCTATCTAAAATATATCTCTATATATCTAGAAAATCTAACTAACATGACTACAAGCTTTACTATTATTTATGATTATCCATCAACAACCTATATTTCCTAATTATACATTACATTTTAATAATGAACTACACAATCACAATACCTTAATCAATATCAGAAACACTTATACATATAACAAAATTGACCTTAAATCTCTATCAATAAAGCAAAATCTATACTAATGCAAATTATTCATACCTATATCATATCCCCCTTTAAATGTAAAAGAACATTTATAAACATTTTTGGGAATATGGGCGCAGTTATTTCTCTCCAAACTGCTTCCTGCTGAATGGGGGCGTCGTTAATTAGGTCTTTCATGGTATAACCTGTGTGTTAGCTTCCTCTCAGTTGGCAGTTGAGCGAAGCAATTTTTTGAAGGCGTTCACACCAACCCTTCAGGAGGGCGTGGTCCATCATACCAAATCGGAATAGAAGAAATGAACAGTGTCTCATCCTCTGTGAAAACAAAATAAGAAACTCTTTTCCAAAGTATCGTATCCTTAGATACAAATTCAAAATATCTATGTTGGATTAGTTCAGCATCATTTATAAACAAATATCTTTTAGCAGCTGTTGCTCCTTCCTCAGCATTCAAATAATTCAAAGAGAGCATAATAGCATACAGTGTCAAAATTCTCTGTGTATTTTCCATCTTTGTGCAGCTTTGTTTTAACCTCTATTTTGTTTATTTTTACTTTTAACTTTTTGCTTTTTGAGACAGGTTCTCTGTATCTTTGACCTGAAGTAACTCTGTAGACCAGGCTGTCTTTGAACTCTCAGAGATCCGCCTGTCTCTGCCTCCCAGGCATTCGGGATTAAAGGTGTACACTACTACACCTTGAACTCACAGAGATCTGTTTGTCTCTGCCTTCTAGGCACTGGGATTAAAGGCGTGTGCTACCACACACAACAACTCTCTTCCTTTTTTTTTTTTGTTACTTTAAGAACTTTAAATTTTAGTCTGCATATATTTTTAACACACTTCAAACCATTTAGAAATTTTCTCTGTCTTTGAATCTCTCTTTACTGTATATCTCTCTTTTTCTGACCACATGAATCTTTAATTTACCAAGCAATCTCAGTAGGACTAAAGCCGTGGCTTTGCCAGCTAGATCCAGTCCATTTCTTCGCTTTCCAGCCTCATGGCGGATATACAGGCTGTAGCCATGTTTACTGCAACAACTGTATGGCATTTCAAGGTCCCTGCCAGCAAGTGAGCTACAACAGACAACACTCAAGTCCTCTCTCAGTAGCCGGCCCTCCTGCCTCAAACAGTCAGAGTTTGCCCTGGCAGGATGGCCCAGAAAGCCGGCATTTTTAAATGGCACAGCTTTTTTCCTGATACGGCTGAAAACCGAAAAGCATGCGTTCAGCTTTTTGTCAACACCGTTTAAGTGTTTCGTGGCAGGACCTCTTAATGAGCTGCAGGCTTTGCAGCTAAAGCTGAGTCAGGAAGCCTCTCTTAGATGAAGCGCTTGCTTGCCTCTAACAAGCAGAGCAGACCCGAGAACACAGCGAGTCTAGTTGCCATCAAACAAATCGTAGCACTTTACTCCAAATGCTCTATTCAAAAGCTCTGTCTCCCGCAGGAGCCAGACAGAGATCGCAATGGCGGCACAGCCCCAGGAAGTCGCGCTTTAAAATGACACAGCGTTTTTTTTTTCTGCTACTGTTGCCGAATCAGGAAGTCTCTCTACAGCACGCCACCAACAAACAGCAAAAATTTGTGTTAAACTCTCTTTCCCTTATTTTTAAGCCTTCTCAGGTTTTTTAAGTGGGTTTAGTCCATCACATGGGGCGCCATATGTAGATTCCCTTGTGACAGGTTTTTTACCTGACCCCGAAGTGCACCCTCCTTTTAGTAGTCTTTTTCAGTTCTCTCTCTCTCTCTCTCTCTCTCTCTCTCTCTCTCTCTCTCTCTCTTCCCCCACTCAAGCTGATTGTTCAGGTTCCCATCCCCACCCACCCTCAGTCCACTCATGAAATCTCTTCTATTTCCCCTTCCCATGGAGATATAGGTGCTCCCCCCCCCCCCCCCAGTATGAACCTTCCTTGTTACCCAGTCTCTCTGGGTCTGTGGATTGTAGCATACTTACCTTTTATTTTACAGATAACATTTACTTATGAGTGACTACACACTATGTTTGTCTTTCTTGGTCTAGGTTACCTCACTCAGGATGATTTTTTTTTCTAGTTCTATCCATTTGCCTTAAGATTTCCTGGTGCCCTTGTCTGTAAATATTAATTCTTAAAAATATTTTTGTTTGGATAATTTTCCCTTTTAATGGATGTAGACTCTTTTCTCACACAATATATCCTTGTTACAGTTTCCCTCCTTGTACCCGTCCCAGTTCCTTCTCATCTCCCCTCCCATCTGTATCCATTCTCTTTCTTTCTCTAGCTAAAAGTAAACAGTCTTCTAAGAAATAGGAGAAAAACATAACAAAATAAAATGCAATAAGGTAAAACAAAAACCATCACATTGATGTTGGGCAAGGCAAACCAACAGAAGTGAAAAAGTGTAAAGGAAAGCACAAGAATCAGAGCCCACTCACTCTTCTCAGGAGTCCCATGAGAACATTAAGTTGAAAGTCATAATATATACATAGAGGATCTGGTGCACACCTGTGTAGGCCCTGTGCTTGCTGTTTAGCCTCTATGAGATTGTATGAGGTTTGCTCATCTGATCTAGAAGGTCTTGTTCTCCTGGAGCCCTCCACCCCCTCTGTCTCTTATATATACTCCTTCTGCCTGCACTTTCTTGGGGTTCCCTGAACACTCAGGTGAGGGATTTGATAGAAACACTCCATTTAGAGCTGTGAGTTCCACAGTCTCCTTTTCTCCCCTCCCGTGTGTATGTGTGTGTTTAAATGTCGGGCTGTGGGTCTCTATATTTGTTCCCATCCCATGTAGGAGGAAGGTTTTCTGATGATGGCTGAATAAGACATTGAACTATCAGCAGAATATAAATAGGAGTCATTTTTATCACCACTTAAACTAAAAAAGACCCATAGATAGTCTTTGGTTTTATCCTAGGTCGCTGGACTATCTAGTCTCTGATTGTTGATCAGCCAGGCAGTGTCAGGTTTGTGTTCTATCTCCTGGAGTGGCCTTACGCCAAATCAGAAATTGGCTGCTGGCTCCCACAGGCCTTGTACCGCCATTGCCCTCGAACATCTGTCAGGCTAGACGCCACTGTAGATCAGATATTTGCTAACTGGGTTGATGTGTATGTTTCTCTTTTGATAGCCCGCAGTGTACCTTCCCAGGCCAAATATACTAGAACAAAGGGGTGAGGAGTCTATGTAGGCACCAGCTCAGTCTCTCCACGTTCACAGCTAAAGTTGTGCAGTTGCTATCATTAAAATATTATTAGGCATCACAGAAGTTTAAGTTAAGTTGAAGTGTTATGAGGCATTTACAGCTAAAAAAAAATTCCCCAAGCAATCCAGACTGTTGCCAAGACCATAGGATGACACAAACTGCCAGCTACGCCCCACTGATGAAAATGACACTCAGAACTCATTGAACATGGAGAGGTTCAACAGGGATGCAAACAATGGGAAAGGGTCTTGTTTAAAGGATGAGAGACAATTGCTTACTGTTACCATAGTGATAGAATGAGTATGTTATCAATGAAATGTGGGTCCCGGATTTCTAATAATCTAAACATAGTAAGTCACTGAGTATACCATCTGCCTGCCTCATCATTTAGTCTGTATGGACACTGATTTCCATTTTAAGTAGATTTTCTGAGAAATCGCCATACAGATTTCCAAAGCAGTGGTACAACTTTGCACTCCTACCACTCATGGAGGAGTGTTCCCTTTACCCCACATCCTCTCCAGCTTAAGATGTCATCCAAGGCTTTTGATCTTGGCCATTCTTTGATTTGCATTTCTCTGATGGCTAAAGATGTTGAGCTCTTCCTCTAGAGTCTTTCAGCCATGTTAGATTCATCTGTTGAGTATTATCTGTTTGGGTCTGCACCCAAATTATTTTAATTAGGTTATTTGTTCTTTTGATGACCAATTTCTTGAGTTCTTTGTATATTTTGGCTGTCAGCCCTCTGATGTGGGATTGGTGAAGATCTTTTTCTATTCTGTAGGCTGCTGCTTTGTCTTGTTGACCCGGTCTTTTGCTTTACAGAAGTTTCAGGAGGTCCCATTTATTAATTGTTGCTCTCAGTGTCTGTGCTACTGGGCTTATATTTAGGAAGTGGTCTCCTGTGTCAAAGCCTTCAAGTGTACTTCCCACTTTCTCTTCTATGAGGTCCTCTCCAAGAACATCATAAACCCTTAATCTCTGAGCAAACTCTCAAAATGTCTTTTACAGACTTTTAAGATTAGCAGGGGGAGTACCTTCTGAGGGCAGAATATGAGCTGGGGTAGACTTTCAAGGTCTACCTGAGCCCCAAAACATCCTTTGAGCTTCCTAGTGTATGATTTCCTAACCCTCAAATTCTAGTGTGGGCTTGAGAGAACCATCTGGTTAAATCCCCCTTCCAGCTTCAGCTCTCTGTCCTTTGCTTTCCCACTATGCCAGACCATGGGGTCTGCATTAATGAATCAGTCAGCCTGCACCCCAATTTTCTCAACTAAAATAGAATAGTAATTGAAAAGAAACCTCTTATCAAGAATCTTCCTCAGAAATTGATAGCTAATTTTTTATTTCAAACTAACATACAAATATTCATTCATTGTCTAATCTTTTGGATCTTTTTTAAGTGGCATGAAAATTTAAGTGTGATACAGAACAATCACTAGTAAAGTTTTCCATTTGTATCCTTCCTCAAAAAAAAGATTAACATACAAAGTAATGGGTTTTATTATGTGATTTTCATACATCCTTCGTTTTAATTGATCCTCTTTTCCTATTCTTCTCCTCCAACCCTTACTCCACCCCTGCTAGTCCACTGCCTCCATCTATTAGTACCTCTTGCTTTCATGCATATTCTGTTAATTCATCCAACTCTAAACCAGAACATGTGGTTATTTGTTCCACGAACGTTATGTGACCAAAACCTTGAGAGATGTTAGGGAATAAAATCTTATCACACATCAACTGAAAACAGTTCTGTGGATGAATGGCACTGGTTGGAAAACAATGGCAACTATTTACACTTAGTATTTCTATGCTCACTTAGCAATAGTAAAGATGGTGATCTTATGTGTATTTTATTAAAACAAAAATAAAAAATAGATCACTTTATCTGTGGTTCCCCACATTATTCTTTTGAGCTGATAATGCATCACTAGTGTGACTCCTTGTATGAAATTTAGAAATAGAAACCTGTCGTACACCTGTACCTCCAACTTTTCTTCAAATCCTTCAGGGACACTCTTTTTTTAGTAACTAGATAAGGTTCAGCTTTCTGGAATGGGGCAGATCATTGGAAGTATCATATCTCTGGCCCTCTCAATTGCCATGAGTTGAGTAGCCTTTGCCACATTCCTGCTGTCACAGTGTGTTAGCATGTCGTAGGCCAGAACCAACAGAACCGGGGACTATGGACTCAATTCCCCCTTAATGTTTTCTCCTCACATATTTTGTCATAGTGATGAGAAAAGTAAATAATATGAATGGATAATATTGAAGGCATCTTGGAGAACCAGCGAAGATGAGGTTGCTAAGATGAGATTTTCCAGCATGGTTTGACCAGGCTGATTTAGTACAACCTGCTCTAATATCTAGTCAAATTTAATGAGAGAGTAGGCTGGCCTTATGGAGCTTTAAATGTCCTTATTGTTAGAGAGTTCCAATAGCCACTGTAACAGGTTCGCTCTGTAGAGGAAATGGGGGATATCTTGGTACTCCACTGGACCACTTGTTTGGGGATTTTTTATCTTCAATTCCATGCCAAATTGAATAGGTACCCCATAGCTGGAAAGTTTCAGTCTTTTAGATAGAATTCTATGTTATAGGAAAAGATTAGAGACCCACTGGCAGTAATATTTCTAGAGTTGCCTAGGTAGTACAATTCCTTTATATTTTAGGTCAGGAGACAGACTGACAGCAAGAGCTAAACCAAGGTGATACAGTCAGTGGGTGAGTAATTCCTGTCTAGAAGCCATGCGTCTATATTTCCTGACATTCCATTAAGACTTCATGGTTTGTAGTTCAGATTTCTTAGATCCAAATGACATTAGATATTAATGTTGTTCAAATGGCCCACTCACTAAGGAAGTGTGTTTACCCATCTTTCTGATATGTTGGGCTGGCCATCAAGCAACATAGCCATTAAGTGTTTTGGATGATTGTTGCCTGACAGTGACCTATTGAGCCTGTTTTTCAGATTCCCGGGAAGGTCAGAACAATGAGTATTGCCTGGAGAGGTTCCCTGAGCTTTTTGGCTAACCAGTTCAACCCATAATATTGAAATAGGGCGGGTAGCCAATATTTACAGCCTTTTCAGCCAAGGTACCTTCACAGAACTTATTACCAGGAGGTTTTCCATGATCACCACCATCACAATAAAAAAGGAAATTCATTTGAGAAATCAACCCTTGGGTTCAGTAAACAAAAATACAAGCATATCCAGAAGCATAGCTTACCTTTGCCAAATTCTTTCCCATCGTCAGGCACACAACCAAAGAAACACTGATTTCAAGCCAGCATAGGATTTAACATGCAGGCTTCTCTTTTAACCTTATCTTTCCTTTCATAACTGCCTTTGAAGAAATCTTAATAGAAGGAGTTTATAGTTTTAGTGTCTCTAAATCTACTGCATTCCAGGGTTCCTAGATTTTAGAAGACTGGGATCTAGTAAAATGGATTTCTGATAAAATACTCTGACACAAGATGCCAATATCTCTTCCCACTGCCCAGAGCTGTCCAGAGTCAGAAGACCATCTTCTGGATGTCCATATGACTCTTTGAACTAAGGTTTGATGGAGTACTTTAAAGTCCACTGAATTCTCTTTTTCACTTTTACTTCATTGTACAGACATATTTCTAATATGGAGACATTTGAACTCTTTTAATATATATACAACAGGTAAGCTCACAAGAGAGACAGCTTGTGTTGCAAATTTCAGTTGACATTTTACCAGTGGAATCAAGATAGTGGAAAACTAAATGTTTGTGTAATATATCCTCCAAGAAAGGTAGGTGTGGATGTGGACTGGGGTGGGGGAGACAGTCCTGTACTTTGACCTCTTTTGGAACCTTAGTCTTTCTTTTCTAAAGATATGTCTTTTCAACTTGTTTTATCTCTTTGTTTATAAAGTTGTTCTCAGTACAGAAAAGACAGTGGGGATATGTTATTTTTCATTTTTAAATTCATGAATTATTTCAGAGGACTTAAGGCACACTCAAGAGGGAGACAATCATGTCTGCTAGTCAGCTTCCCAGGGCTAGTGAGGTCATGTACCTTAGGAAAGAATCTATGACAGCCACTTTGTTAGACCAACATAATTCCTTATTACAGTCTAATCATATTCTTAGACACACAGGTAAGTTTAGCTACCACCCCCATTTTTTTTTTTTTTTGCAGCAAATGAAAGTCATCACAGAAAATCATGACTAAGCATAAGGCAGAGATCAATGGATAGGGGGCACCCAACCCCAGTGGAAACTCTACATCACATTTCCTTTATCTTATTGTTCAGGGGAATATCATTAAAGAGGAGTCAGAAAGATTGCAAGAGTCAAAATACCAGGAAGTGTGCTGTAAAAGTCCCTCCTTTAAATTGATGCATAAACAAGACCAGAACAATAGGAATATCAATGGACATGTTAAACTTGAAGGGGAGAAATTTCACAGGGTTTCATCCCTAGATAAAGAATCTTATGCAACTGTTGACTGGTGGGAGAAGGAGAGTTAGCCTTTCCCTGGGATGAGTCCTCATTGGTTGTTTAATGCAGAGTAGTTAGCCTGAAGCTATATAACTATATACACACAAGCAAAGAAAGTGGCCTAAGCCTGTTGTATTTACATGTATTCGTGGATACACACACACACACACACACACACACACACACACACACACGTAACCAAGAAAAGAAGCTATCAACTTTAGAGAGGAGAAGCATGGGGGGTGTTTGAGGAAGGGTAGTTGGGAGAGCCTGGAGCAAGGAAAGTGAGAAATAAAAATGATACAATTATATTGCAATTAAAATATTTTAAGAATAAATAAACAAAAACACGAAGAAAAGAATGCACACACACTGTACATACTTTTTATTTTACTTTTTAATTTTTTTAAAAAAGAAAACAAGCTATCTTTTTTCATTATACATACCAATCCAAGTTCCCACTCTTCCCCATCCCCTCCCACCCACTCCCATCCACTCCATAGAGAGGGTAAGGCACATTGCTTTGGGGAAGGTCCAAGGTTCTTATATCTATATATAGAGAGAGGCTGAGCAAGGTATCCATCCAAAGAGAATAGGGTCAAAGAAATCCAGTACAAGCAGTAGGGATTAATACTGGTGCCACTGCCAGTGGCCCTTCTGTCTGCTCCGGTGATGCAACCATCAACCACAATCGGTGGGACTAGTTTGGTCCTATGCTTGTTCTTCCCAGTCTGGCTGGTGTTGGTGAGCAAATTATTAAATGACTTCCACAATAAATGTTAACAAACTGACAGAAATAATTATTAACAGGTACCTTATGAAGGTAGTATTTTGGTAACTTTTCAAAAGAAACATTGATTTCTGTTAGCTAAGATAAAATTATATACCAATAATGTATTAAATTCTATTCAATCCCTTGTGAAAATATTATATGCATTTAAAAATATTAAAGTTATTTTTTATCTTTCAGTGCTATGTGTGTTAAAATTTGTTTCCATCACTTTCTTAATTCTGTGCAAAATTTATTATATATAAGGTAAACATATGTGCATCATAATTAAAAATCACTTTGGAAATTTTAAAATGTCATGTAATTTATTGTCTATCTCTATTATTAATGTTTATAATTAAAATTCAGGTTTAAAGTACTAATACTTCCATTTCCTTCCATTATTCTAATGTCTTAAGTTCATTTTCTTTTTCTAGAGTTTGTGTATGTGTGTGTGTTTCTACATGTATGTCTATGAGTCTATGTGTCTATGTATGTGTGGGTATTTTATTAATACAATACATGCCCCAAGGGCATGATCCTTTTGCTTTAATGCTTTTAATATCACAGTGTATATTCTTGCACTTTCTGTATATATGCATATGTATACAAGTACACACACACATGTACTTTTTGTATTGGGGAAATATACAAATTAGTTTTATTGGTGTATATACAGATATAGAACACTAAAGACATCAGCATCTTTTATAACTTGAAGATAAAGAAATATATTTAGAAAGAGGTGTCCTCAAGATTATAGGCAGCTTAAGAGCCAATAGAATGACAAATTAAAGGACAATGAAAAATAGTTTCAGAAAATGAAATATGTAAGATAGAAAGATAGATGAAATTCTTTTTACAGCTTGGATAGGAAATGTCCCCCAAAGGTTCGTGGATTGAAGATGTAGTCTCCCAGTAGGTAGTGTTATTTTGTAAGGTCCTGAATATAAGAGGCTGGACATAGCTGGAGGAAACAGGTCACTGTCATCTTGGGGGTTGCATTTTATCCCCTGTCTTCTCTAGGCTTCCTGTCCCCATAACAGGAGTAGCCTCTGCCACATCTTCCCAACATCATGATATTCTACTTTATCACAGTTCCAAAATCAATAGAGCTGAGGACTGTGGACCTAAACCTCTGGAAGCATGAGTTGAAAACAAATGGTCCCTTACATAAATTATTCTCTGTGTCATTGTAGTCATAACTATCAAAATTAACTATCAAAGTCCCGCATATGAATTGAAATAAAGGGGAAGGGGAAGAAGAACAACACAACGCAGGTGGGTTTGCGTAGATCCCTTGTTCTTGTCTACTTTTAGCCTTCCAAAGATGTTAGCAGGACAGGACAGGTTTAGCTTCATGGTCAGTAATTAGGAAGAGGCAATGAGGTTCTCACCTGCTTCACTCTCATGACTCCTGACTGCCCACTTGGGCAACAGAGACAGCTTCACCAATTCTCTCCCGAGAGCGACACAAAATAAATCACCGAAGGCCGTTTTACCCTTGCCCAGAGACTTCCAAGAGAGGATCTCAAAGTGAATCTGGGCTGCTGTGTGCCACAAAGGAGACCAGCATCCCTTTTTGGCTTTCAAGGGTGTCCCATTGTGAGAGTGAACTTTAGGTTTTATCTCTCCCTTTGAAATAGAATACATCAAAGTGAGACATCTGAAGGCAAAGACACAATGATCTCCCAGCCAAAGCCAAGTTCAAACACACAGGGATGAGTTGTGTTATTATGAAATTGTATTTGCTGCCTGAGATGGGGGGAGGGGGGCAAAGAAAGATTAAGTTGCAAACACAAAGCAGACCTTGAAATTCCTATTAGTCTCAGGCCCCAGGGCACATGCTTTTTCGGCAGGACACATTTTTTAGATGTGGGGAGCAACAGCACATGCCACACATGGGGCTCCCCTTTGCTCCCAGTCTGAAATGAACAGAGTTATTAAAGCGAAATTTATTAATGATTGGATGATGGACGGGAAAGCCGGTTTGGGAAAGCTGTAACTGAGAAATGTTTCCTTCGGGGTCTAAGTTCATGCTATGAAGGCTGTGTGGTGTGTTAGCTATTACAGCTGCAGCATTGGCTTTCACACATCAGCTTTCGAAAGCATATTTTTTTTGAGGAAGGCACACCTACCTAATTGTACCTGTGATTTTAAACCTTAAATTTCAATAAACTACATGTGTATCCGTCATGTTAAAGGATAAATGCTTTCTGCTACAAAGAATTTTAGTTTAAAGAAACATTTTAAATCCTTCCATTAAGGAAAATCTATTATTCTTTTGCCTGCCGACTCCCTGTTAGTACAGGAACGGTTTCGATAGCCGTTTCACAACCATTCCCTGCTATAAAATACCAACAATACGACAGGTAAAAATCGTGATTCCTTCACCATACCATCTTCTATGATCTCAGTTGAGGGGCTCAGAACCAGACCCCAGGACAGGGTCTTGAGTAAAAGGTGCTGACAAGGAACTAGGAGCAGGGAAGCAGGTGGCAATGCAGGAAGGAAAGCGGTTCACCAAGCAGGGGTACTCTGACTCCCATCACCCTTGGTAACTGTTCACATATACACTTACCTCTCTGGGGCTCCTCTGCTTTGCTGTGTGTTGAATTCATATTGTGCAGGGATGTGGAAGAACAATCTACACAGCGCTACCTGCTGAGGAGTTACACCTAACTCCCATTCATCGTTCTTTTGGTTTTACTGTCTTTGGCGGGCCTGCTGCTCAGCTTCCAAATAAGTTACATGGAATCTTATTCGTCCTTATGAATGCTGGGCCTTACCTTGGCTTGTTTCTTACCAGCCCTTCTTAAGTTAATGTACCCCATCTATCTTACCCTCTGGGCTTTTACCTTTCTCCATTTCTGGATACCTTTCTTTACTTATTCTGTGGTTTGCTATGTAGCTGGGTGGCTGGCCCCTGATCCTCCCCTTCTCCTTTTCTTGCTCCTAGATCTCCACTTCTCAGATTTTCCCTCCTATTTCTTATCTCTGCCTGCTGAACCCACCTATTTCTCTCTCTTACCTTGCTATTGGTTGTCCAGCTCTTTACTGGACTGATCAAGTGTTTTAGGCAGGCAAAGCAACACAGCTTTACAGAGTTCAACAAATGCAACCTACAAGAATGCAACACATCTTTGCATCACTAGACAAATATTCCACAGCATAAACAAACGTAACATATCTTCAGCTAATATTTCAGAACACTGATTTATTGATATCAGCTATCATTATTTATTATTTTAAAAGTTTATTTTACTTTATGTTGTATGTTTTTCTGCCATACATGTATGCACACCATGCATATTCCTGGTGCTGTTGGAGGTCAGAAGAAGCGATTGAATACTCTAGAAATGGAGTTATAAATGGCCATGAACTGCCACACAGTTTCTGGGAACCAAACTTGGGTCCTTAGCAAGACCAAAAATTGCTCTTGACCACTAAATCATCTCTCCAGCCTACAAACTAGCATTTTTTATTATTAAAACTACACTCTTTATTGCCAAATAAATACCATTTTTCGTGGAGCTCCAGGTTAAATACTGCCATCAAAGGCAATTATAGTATTGTATCAAAAAATAAAAAAGAAAACTCATGTTATGAATCTTCCCTCTGGGTTTGTACCTCAAAGATCTGTGGTGCTTCAGTTTGTTCTTAGAAATTGGTTTTATTTGAACATACTAAGCATTTCACCGGAGCTGCTGGAGCTCCCACAGTCCTTTCTCATGTTACTTTGCAAATGAAAAGGCATGGTTTTGAGAAATGAGTCCACCTGAGCCTGAATGAGAGGAGCCCAGGAAGCTCCTGTCTGGCATCATTTCAGAGATTAGTATGGGGTTTGTGAGACTGTCAGAAAGATGCCAGGAGCAGCACAGAAAGCCATATCTTCTCCCTTTGTCCAGTCTAAATGGAAATTTGAACTTCCATGGCAGTTTGTTTGCCTGTTAATGCTTGTGCTCTGTCAACCTGAAGATGGCTTTAGATTTCGTAAATTAGGTACGGTGGGTGGCTTAAAGAAGAGGTCATTTCATTACCTAGGCTCCATTTTAGAGTCAATATGCACAGAGCTGAAACCCATGGGATGCTGTCTGGAGAGGAGGATGTCAAGGGCCAGCAGCTGGTCAGAAGTAGCCTCATGCATGCCTCCCAAAAGATAGAAAAATACAACGAAAGAATAAAGGGTAAGAGTACACCGTGGTCTAATTAGCATTTGCTTCTTGTAGCCCTGGAAATGTCAGTCACCAGTTGGTAGCAAAATAAAGATGTAATGTTAGTGATAATGAATTAAATTGTGGCCATTTGCATGGGAATGCCATGATAATGATCTGAAATTACCATTGTATATATTCCCCTTGACAGTTCAAAATTGGACTCCAAGCTAATAGTGTTTTGGATGAACTTTAAACCAATGAAATCGCTTTGAGTGAATACACTCCTTTTGGCAAGCCATGTGGATTTCAGAAAGTTAATTTACCTCTGCTTTGTTCAAGCTGTTTGGTAATTGATGAACATACCATAAAAGTTTTAATGAACAACCCAGGGACCATTTAACTTATTTACTAGGTAAAAGTGTAATGCATTTGATTACTTTCTCTAATCTGGCTCTCCAAATGAAGCCGATTCAGAATAAATATAATCTTCCCCCTTCTTTTTAGTTTGCACAAAACACTGAAGGCAAATATTTTCCAAAAGTCTGATTGAGGGAGCTGCAGTCTCTCCCATTAGCTTTGATTTATACCACAATTGCAAGCCTCAGACATTGCTTAGGGAGAACGGATGTCTGTGTGCTTGAGAGCCAGAGGCTGTGCTGCAGTGGGGATGTGGCACCCCCAGAATCAGCACATATCTTCACAGCATCTGTTGTGTGAATAACTCCGCAGCACTCCATTATTGGGAAGCAGTTAAAGTAAGATACATCCCCCCACAACTTTCTCTCTGGCCTCCTGCAATCGAATTACACTATCATGTCCTTTCATAAGTAGATCTTATTATGGGATAAGTGTTCACATGTATCTTAGTTTCCCATTCAATTGTGTTTCTTGGCAAGCTGTTGTAGTGTGCTGTTAACAGCTCAGCTACATACACAAGGAAGGTTGTGCTGAAGTTAGCATAGGAAAAAAGCTGTGCTCAGCCAGAGGGTCCCAGCTGAAGCTCCTGCAGATCTGGGTTGGATTTATAGCCTCAGCATTGAGTAGCTGTGCCTTCTGGGGAGCATTCATTCTATTCCTCATGCCTTAGTTTCCACATCTGGAGTTTCCACATCTGGGATTATGAACTACATTGAGTCTGCTGGGACGATTACATGAGAGAACTCATGAGCCAGGGTTCTAATACTCATTTAGGGATTTTAAACTGCAGGGTTCACGAAATGCAGATTCTGGCCTCCACCCACATTGATTATTATCTAGCAGTTCTAAGATGGGGCTTGAGAATGTACGCATTTCTATTAAGGCTTCAGGTTATGTTAGTTCAGGGGCCACACTCTTGTGAGAATCATTCATGTTTAGGCGTGTAGTTGTTGGAAGGTTCCCTTCCCTTAGTCTAGTGGATAGCCTCTCACCCAGACACATATGTGTAGCATTAATCAGATTTGGTGAATTTCTCAAAAGAAAAAGAGTAGGGTATGAAGTTTGGATGGAAATATATTGGGGGGAGGCTTGGGGAGTTGTAAGGGAAGAAATAGAGGGCTGAAAGTGATCATTAGTGATAGCTACTAACTTGAAAGATGAAAACTGCTCGAGAATTCATTTTTTCTCCTACTTTTGCTTATCCTCCTAGAGGTTTCCAAGCACGTTTTATTCTTTTGCATCATCTACTTCTAGAAACTAACACAGTCAATGTCTAAGGACTGAAGAAAACGGAATTCTGAGTTTCAAAGCTCTAAAAAGGCATATTGCAAATGACTTTGTTGTATCCTTTATTAAAGGACAGACGTTGAAGCCACATTGTTCTGATGAGATCTTAGCTCTTTATTGTCTATGTGCCCTTTGCTAACTTTAAATTCTGTAACCACTTTTTTTTTTCTCATGTATAAAATGGGTGTATTGATGGTACCTATATTTGTAGATCCTTAAAGGGAAACCGAGACCTAGGATGTTCTTAACTTTTGTCAGAGAAACATCTTTTTTCCCCCCCAGTGGACAGTAGCCGTTGCTGAGAAATGTGACTGACCGAAGTACAGAGAATAAGTGACTATGGGAGTTTAGCGCTAAATGGAGTAGTAGCTTTATCCTCATCCACCAAAGCTTAGGGAACACTGGGGAAGATGAAGTGGAGAGGAGAGAATATAGGAGCTAGAGCTGTGGAATGCTAGCTTCCAGACACGATATGGCTATTGCACTCACAGCAGCTGTGGTTATCTCTACAAGACCTGCCCGGGGTCAAGTCATCCAAAACTTTAGCATGACTCTGGTCTCACAAGGTCCCACTCTAAGCTAGGGAGTTCTTGGCAGTGGATAGCTACTAGGGGAAGGTGAACCATTCATGTTTAGAGACGTAGCTGTTGGAAGGTTTCCCATGGTCTAGTGGATGGCCCCACAACTACCTACATATGTGCAATATTAATCAGATTTAGTGAACTTCTTAAAAGAAAAAAGTAGGGTATGATGGGAATGTATTGGGGAAAGCCTGGGGCAGTTGGGAGGGAAGAAGTGGGGGGATGTATGCGATCATATTTTTCTGTAAACATGTATAAAGTTTTCAAAGAATAAATTAAAAACAAAAGCCCTACATTTTTGTTTCATACCTATATAGAATTCCATTGGATGGACTGAATATAAATAGCTTACTACATCTATGAAAGTCACTGTGAAGGAATATCTTTTGTGTATAACTTTGAACTTTTCTCACAAATTATGATGATTAAAAAATGTTCAGTGGCTCATCAATCGTGCAAGTTTTAGATGTTTTGAGTGGTTAGTCACACAGTTAAAAATAGAGCTTATTGTATCACAGGACTTTTGCTAGCTAGTGATCATTCATTCACTTATTGCATTTGAATTCCAACTACCCGCTGTATTTTTAATTACGGAATTAAATAAGTGTAGATTCATTTTTTTTTCTAAATGAACAGTAGGTCATAAGCAAGGTACAGTGGTTGGAAAGTACTGTGTGTGGAAAGACCTGCTTCTGAGGTCATGGTTGTCCATTCAAATCTTCTAGTTTATTCTGGTGAGTGGCCGGCTTTTAGAATTGCCACACTGACTAGAAATTGGATGATGGTGCAGACCAGGAGCACTGTTGAGATTTATTGCATCTTGCTGGTTTTAACAAGACTTACCTCTAAACCATCAGATAAACTAAACCAGTGTAACTATAATTCAATCTATTCAATCCACTTTGGGGAATATTGTGTAATTGGGTGAAAGAGTTAATGACAGCTTCACCTTCTTCTCCTCCTCCTTTATCTCTCCCTCCTCCTCTTTCTCTTCTTTTGCAGGTATAGTGATTCCCTTTGTAGTTAGGATAAAAATGAAAATCATCAGGGTGTTCTTTATTGTTAAATCCTCAAATTAGAGGCATATAGGTTTTCTCTGGTCATATTAAGTCCCCTGTGACTAAACACCACCTTACTTTGTTTTTATGTGGTTGGGACATGTCAGTCAGTGATTTTCTGGGAGCACCATATTAAACCCAAGGCCAGATAGTCCCTAGATTAACTGTCTGTTTTTTTTTTTACAATATTGCTTAAATACTTACTTTACTAAAATCAAAATATGCCTCAAAAATACATTCTATGAGAACAATTTCCTTCAATGGGAAAGAGGATTTCTAAGAATCCTAATAAAAATGAGCTGCTGAAACCCTCCTCTGGAGTTTTCCCATGGCTAGCCAGTAGGGTCTTCTCTGAGCCATTTACTATGCTGTGCTCAGAATCCCTGATGTGCGGATGAGCCGAGCGCTTCACATGTGCTGTAGAGTAATTCAATTTGTTTTCCCTGGGTGGAGATATTAAGTTCTAAAAAATAGTAAAATGTGCTTGCCCTGAGCAGTGTTTGAGAAAAGTAAGATCTTCCTTGTTACTGTCTATTAAGCCTCTCAAGAAGCCTCGAAAAGCTTTGGGTTGAAAGAGTTTGCTCAAGTTCATTCCATTATAAGAATCTAAAGTATTCAGAAAAAGAACCAACAATAAGACGTCACGGCCCAGTATTTGCTGGCCCTGTCTGAATAAGCCTTACTGCCACTTGTTGGTATTATTTATTAAGAATATAAATTGTTTTCTTGCCTTTAAACATGAAATGATAGCCCCCCCCCCGATTATTTATAGTCTTGTCGAAGCCAATCTGACTTTAGTGCTTTTTATGTGCAAGGCATTATGCCCAGTGCTTTATGTGTTATATCTCACTTAATCATTCATCTGGACATTTGTGTGCAGAGCAGGTGTTTGTGAATGGCATCAAGTTAAGCTCATGACTTACAGAGTATTATGTACTGCGTTAGTTGGTCAAATGCTGCAAAAACAACAATCAGAAAAGCCCATGATGGTTGGAAAATACCAAAGCTTCCTAAGTAGAAGACACGACAAATGCTGTCTTCTAATGTGTGGCACTACCCGGTGGCTCAGGAAAATTTGCTAGGTTTGCCTCATTCCCTCTCTATTAACTGTAAGTGACTCAAACATTCACATGTTTGCAAATGACAGGTAAGACCCCAGTTACCACAATCAGGATTGTATGGCTGGGATTGGTTCCAACTGGAACCAGGTGTAGCGTGTTCTGTTCTTAACAAACAGCAGCAGGAAATATGAGTAGAGAAAGAGTTATTATCCAGAGCAGGTCGGGAAAGCATGGGGATTATTACCAAAACATACCTTCTCTGAACAAAAGAAGTGGGGATCATTTTTAGGAAGCCTGTGTGTGTTCACATGGGACAGTATGTAAGGATAATATACTCTTGAACATGCTTAAAGTAGTGTATTCCAGAGTATGTTCATTCAATTTAAGGCCAATTCTCCAGAAAGAAAGAGGATAGATATATAGATAGAGTGTGTTTAGCTCAAAGTTGTCCTAATTTACTTTTTGTTGCAGTAATGAAACACCAATCAAAACAACTTGGAGAGGAATGGTTTTATTTGCCTTGCGGGTTACAGGTCATCATCTACGGATGCAAGGGCAGGGGTTTGGAACAGGAACTGCTTTACTGTGTCGCTAATGAACTTACCACGTATTTCTCACCCAATTGTGTATTACTCTCAATATCTCTGGCCCTCTGGTTCCGTATTTGATTCTGTGGGTTAGATCCAAAGCTTTGTATATGGTAACATGTCATATTGGGCTCACGCTCCAATGTGCTTTGATATCAGCACTATGGCAAGAGTTATTAAGCTTTTATAGATATGAAATGCATTATTACGTGGCGTACTGGCTAGTTTTGTCTGTCAACTTGACCCAAGCTAGAGTCATCTGAAGAAGGAGCTTCGACTGAGGGAATTCCTCCATGAGATCCAGCCGTAAGGGATTTTCTCAGTTAGTGATCACTAGGGGAGGGTCTAGCCCACAGTGTGTTGCCATCCCTGGGCTGGCGGTCCTGAGTTCTATAATAAAGCAGACCGATTAAGCCAGAAGAAGCAAGCCAGTAAGCAGCACCCTCTGTGACCTCTGCATCAGTTCTTGACTCCAGGTGTCAACCTGGCTTGAGGTCCTGTTCTGACTTCCTCCGATGCTGGACTATGATCTGGAAGTGTAAGCCAAATAAACCCTTTCCTCCCAACCTGCTTTTTGTTCCTAGTGTTTCTTCGCAGCAACAGAAACCCTAACTAAGACACATGGATAGGTAGTGAGAAAGACCTGGAATAATAAGCTCAGATGTGACAGACATTTAGATGAGTTACCTATTGGGAAGGTGATAGGGAGCATGACTGGTGAAGCTATATGTTGATGGGATGGCAATATGGTATGGTTTGGAGGTTTGAAGTTCTTTTGTGTAGGCTGGTCATCATGTCTCTACATGGGTAGAATGCTTCTTTTCAGGGGAAGCTGCACTGTTTTTCTTGCATGATAGACTGCGCCTATGATGTTTAAAAGTCACTGACAGGGTGAGCTGGCTTCTGTATGCATCTCCTCTTAAAAGGGCGTATTTTCAGTCTGTTCTTTTGTGGATTCTAGAAACTTTTCATGGAAAGAAAACATCTTGGACAGTTAACTACGAAAGGAAATTAGCTCTGGACGTGCCAAAGCTTTTGCAGCTTTCAGCAGCAGCTCCAAAAATCTTGGTCTTTAAGTCTTTTCAACTTGATGATTTAGAATATCTTTAAGACCCCCGTGCTACGCCAATCTCTGTTATACCCTGGAATGTGACACTGGAAAGCACCACAATGTTCTGTGCTACACAGCAGAGAAGCTGCCACCTCTGCTGCCCATCTGAAAGGAGAGGAACCAGCTCAGTTTTCTTCTTTCCTGGGTTCCTGTCCTTGTGATGATCAAGCTACAATGAGTTTTTATATGTCCACATTGCTCCTCTGCCTCAAGTCCCTCCCATGTGTCAGATATAGTTTAGACTGCACTGGGGTCCATCTCTTGTTTGCATGCTAGTTAAAGGAAGTGTGCCAAATGTAGCTGTCAGAATAATAGGGCATTTCATTTAGGCCTGGGAAAATGAGGTTTCTGGAGGGGTGTGCAATCTGTTTTTAGGTTCTTTCCATTACATGGCTCTCTGTGTCCTCCTCCCTGTGTTATCCTTGAGTCTTTCACTTATATTCAACAGAATACACTTGCTATATAATTCAAAGCTTCAGAAATAATGCTTGTTTCTGGCTGTATTCATTTTTCTTGTAGACAATGGCCTCTCTATTCTCACAAAGAGAGTGTGATGTACGAGGTAGATCATCAGGATGTAATGGCCAGAACTTGCTTTTGCTCTTTAATCACTTAAACAGGACCAGGGAGAGATCCTGGTGGTACTCTATACCTTTAACACGGTCTTCATTTTCCCCCTCCTTCAAGACAGAGAGGGACTCCATGAGTAGAATCAGGGATTGGGGTCTCAGATGTCTGTCTTTGGTAGAAAGAAGTCTGAGTATTGTGAGTGGTGGCCGGGTGGATTTGGAGCTGTGGATGGGTGCATCCTTGTGATGCTCTGGACTCCTGTAGAAACGTCTTATTTTTGAATGAGAATGGTAGAGTGGACAGAAAGGGAAACAAAGATGCTTCTGTCCTTAAATTTGATAACCTGGGGGCTTTGAAAAATAGCACT
Source organism: Microtus oregoni (assembly GCF_018167655.1). Taxonomy (NCBI): domain Eukaryota; kingdom Metazoa; phylum Chordata; class Mammalia; order Rodentia; family Cricetidae; genus Microtus; species Microtus oregoni. The sequence goes on along the minus strand of NW_024543063.1, from coordinate 55,252,181 downwards.
TGTATCAACAGTTTTAGAAAAGCTGTGTTTTTACTTATTAGCAAATATTGAGAAAGAGGGAATGAATAGCCCCATTTGGATAGCTTTCTCGGGGAGAGTGTGTTTGTGGTTGCCTGTGCTGGAAACAGAGGCTGTAAGGGCCAGTTGTGTCAACATGGTGCTGACATGGATCTAATAAGAGTAAGCTAAAATACGGCTGACGATAGACATTCAGGGGACTGAGAGTCGGCACAAAATGGCTGAGCATAGACCCCAAAAGTAAATAGTGGTGTTATACAACTAATTCTGGGAGAATTCTGCTGTACTGTGGACTCTGTATCAATATGACCCTTTAGTTCAGATCACTTTTGCTAGCCTGTGTGTGTGTTCTTGTCCGTAGGCCTGTTTGCCCGCCTCATCTGTGAGTGTACCTGCTCCTGCCTCTGTGTGGCAGGTGTACGACGGCTGGTCTATTTCTGCGTGTCTGCATTTCCTGCACAGTGACCTGTGTGCTGGTCAGCGAAGTATGAATTATCTGCTGATACCTCCTCAAATCTCTCCAGTCTCTGGGTTTGCTGTCACCTTCATTCCCATTTCTTGGCCTTACAGCATGGACTTTGCAGCCATGTAGTGCCCAGGGGAGTCTCTAAAAGAAAAACTGCCTGTGACAATTATTAAAAATGACGAGAAAAGAAATAGCAACACTAAATCAAGACGGCTGCAATAGAAGCGAAGACTGTTGAAGCAGCAAAATCAACTTCTCTGAGACAAAGACGAGGAGTGCTGGGTTAGCTAGTGGAGAGGTAGTGAGAGCTGTGCATGGAGGATGATCAGCATGGCTAAACATTGGTGCTTATTAACTGGGCTTGCTGAAGCCAGGTGCCCGCCTTCCCAGACACATGGGAGGCAGGGACTCTATTTTTCTCTATAACTGTATTTCAGAAGGGTTGTACTTCAGAAGTCTAGCTTCCAGAACCAGAAGGAAGACTTCCCTGTAATGGAAACCAGCAATAGAGTAGAAGATTTACATTTCCAGTGTGTGGGAGAAGCACGGACACACATTTCCGAGAGTAGATACTAGGGGGCCTCTTGTCAAAAAGGAACTCTTCTAAGGTAAAATCAAGCTAAGGGGGTATTACAAGCACTTGGTCAAGTAATTATTTCTTTCTCGTGGAGTGGAGTGAATGGAAAACAGGCATGGGTCTCCTCTGACCTGCTGCTTGATCCCCGTGGTTCCCTTGTCAATGGTATTGACGTAACCTGCTACCTGATGTGTCTCAGCCTGGAATTCTTTTTTTGCATAGTGCAGATCGTGAGAAGAAATGCACATTGTAAGTTTATTCTACAGATGCATGGACGTAAGGTATAAAAAACCCATGATTTAACATTATAGAACAAATATTTTCATGGAATGGGGGTTATGTAAAATAACTAAAATCAATGTGGGAAATGGTCCTCTGTCCAGACGTTATGCACGTGAAGAATGTTCAGTGGGGGAAGAGGTGACACCTCAGTCAGTAAGCCAAGTAAACACGAGGTCCTGAGTTAGACTCTCAGCACCATGTGAAAGCTACACATGGTGGCATGCATGTACAGTCCTGGCACTGGGGAGGTAGGTGCCAGGTATTTCTGCTCCTCACTGGATAGTCAGTCTAGCTTCGCTGGCAGATGTCAGGTCAATGAGAAATCCTTACTTTAAAAAAAAAGGAGGTGAGTAACCCCCTAGAAAAGGGAGGCCTCAAGGTTGACCTTTGGCCTCTGTAAGTGCATCTCACACATATCCACTGGCACACACAAATGTTCAGTGAAAATTAATCCAACTGTAGGCATGTAGTATAAAATTATCAATCGAGAACAGAAATGTAATTCATACGCCACTGCTTCCCACCAGTCACGGACACATACATATTAATAAAAGTGTGTGATCCTGGATGAAAAGGTTTTATATTACCTCCCTGATGGTGTTGCCTCTGGGAGCAAAGGCTGGACATGAGTTTGGGCAGGGTGATGAGTTTCTGGCGGGTCCAGAGCATTTGATTTCTCATGAAGAAGTTCAAATCAAATCTGACAGAGTGTGGGTTTCTAATTTTTAGAAAGGAAGCATTCCTTTTTCTCATTCTCTTTGGAATTTCAATAATTTTCAAGGGAAAGGAGAGAGGAAGGGAAATCCAGGGGTGTTCCCTCCTCCCCCAGTAGCCCATCTCCTAAGGAAGTAGGGGAGGAAAATTGAAGATGGGTTTAGGGAAAAGCCCCATGCCACATGGTGCCTGAGGCGCCGCCATACAGGAGCATTCAAACAGGCTGTCAGGGAGGTGCTGATTGTTTTGGCTGCTTCTGCTTTCCTTTGATTGAAGCAGCACAGGTTTTAAGAGCTTCAAACCCTAGCTCTGATCTGAAAATGAAGTTAGGTGTTTGAGAAACAGCTGTTGGAAACAGCTCGGCTCCCTCTGGAGCCTCTGGTTGGCATCAAAGCAGCTGCCGGAAGGGAGGGAGGCAAGCGAATTATCTTGGGCATGTATGTGCTGTGGTAAAACAAAAAGGCTTTCCCTAAATAAAGCATGGCTGGCTTCCCTATGTTGAAGGATAGAGGTCTTTCCCCACCTGTCTGTATGTTTTCAACAAGGAACTTGCAGTGCCTTGTCTCTTCTTTTAAGCTCTAAAAACCAGAGAGGACCAGTCCTATCATTTCTAATCGGTGGGAGATAGAGCATCACAGTTGGTTCTTGTAGCTATATGTTCCCGATCTCAGGATTCGAGTGTAGAAAAAGATACCTGGAAAAAAAACCCTCAATATAATAGAGTCATTATTTGTGTAGCATTTACATTGTATTAGGTTTCTTAAAAAAGTAATTTCAGAGATAGTTTAAATACCTGAAATGGTGCAAAAAATACAGGACTTGAAGATTATTTGATTTTGGAGCCAATCCCCCATGAATGCCAAAAAACAACTATGATTAATCTTTTAAGACTCATTTCTTCTCCTTTGCCACTTGAATTAGACCCTTGATGATTTCACAATCATAAAGAACTTGGGAAATGGTGCTAATCTCATTTATGGGCACGTGCATTTTATTAGAATAATTTATTAGATTATTATTAGCTATTCCTAATTCACCCGAGACTACTCCAGTTTTAGCACGGAAAGACTGGTATTGAAAAGCCACTGGGTATTGGGCCAAACGGTGACTGGTGTGCTGTGGTTTAGTCCTGAATGCCAGTCAAATGCCCATTTATTTAAAGGTTGGCCCCAGGGTGGTGCTACAGGGAAATAGAATTAGAGGTGATGCCTAGTGGGACGTCTTTAGGTCACTCGAGTACCATGTCCAAAGAAAGTTTGAGACCCTAGTCCTTTCTTCATTTTCTTTCTGGCCACAGGATGACAAGTTTTGTGCTGTCCTACATACTCTCCCCATAGTGTGCCGCCTTACCACAAAACCATGGAATAGGGTCAAGCAAACATGGACTAAAATCACTAAAGCTATGGCCACAAATAAACGCTTTTTCTTTATAGTATCTCAGGTTTTGTTACAGCAAGAGAAAGATAACTGACAGTGGCTACCCTGCATTCTATTCTGGCATGCGATAGGAAGTCAGGAAGTTTGGAATCCTCCATCAATTTTTAATCCTATTATCATCTTGATGGATAACGAATCTTCCTGTTTATCTTGTTATTAGTCTAGAACTTTTCTTATTATGCTGATAGCAGAGATAGCAGGACATACAATATTTTGTTTTTCCTTACACCCTTCATCCAACTTTATTTTATAGATGCTGTGCTCAGATGAGTGCCCCAACAAAGGCCCTTGGCTAAAGATAGGTTCCCAGGGTAGCACTAACGGGAGATGCTGCGGACTTTCAAGGTGGAGAACTGAGTGACAGATCTTTTTGTTGACTTGGTGTCCTCAGAAGAGATGGCTACTCCTCTCTATGTATTTCCTGGCTTATGCAGTATTTTGCTGTGAGATGTGCTTCTCACCCTGTGCCTTCATTCGAATTCCACAGCAATGGGTGCTGCTGATCTTCAGCATAGTTCTTCAGAATCATGAACAAATCTCTTTCACTGTATGGGAATCAGTCTCTCTCTCTCTTTCTCTCTCTTTCACACACACACACACACACACACACACACACACACACACGAGTGGGCACAAATACACACAGAGAAACAATAAATATTACTATCTCAATTACTTAGTGCTTAAACTTTAGTAAGCTTAGCAATCATCTGGATATATCATTAAAAATACAAGATTTGGAGCTCCATTCATGAGATTCTGATGTAGGAACACAGGGAGATGACCCAAGTATCTGTAAATATGCAAGGCAACTTTCATGCCTCACTGATGGAAAATTGTTTAGAAAAATACAAGTTTATTCTCTTATCCTATATATAAAAGACAGCCATGGCTTGCATAACACGGTCATTTTTTGTTTGTTTTGTTTTTCAGACAGGGTTTCTCTGTATAACAGTTTTGGCCATCCTGTAACTTGCTTTGTTGACCAGGCAGGCCTCAAACTCGTAGACATCTGCCTGCCTCTGCCTTCCAAGTAAGGTGGTCCTGTTTTATACTTGTTGATCCACTGAAATTATCACTGATGCCTCCTTTAAGTCCCTGATACATTGTGTAGCAGTTAGATCTACAGACACCTCACTCACAAGCCTACACACTAATGCTTAGTGGACTCTGCAGATACAGCGTTTTCAATAGCTACCACTCTTCATTCTGGATCTTTCTTTTTTCTTTTCTTTTTTTTTTTGTTGTTCTTTAAAAATCTTGTAGCATCTCTTCATCACTCACATAGTAAAACTGGCCTTAAATCACATTTTCAAATATTATGCATCATCACAATTTTTTTCCATCACAAAATTTAAGCCCAGGGTAAGAGTCTAGTTATGCTTCGTTATTGGATAGGAATACTTAGGTTTCCATAATGGAGATACTGTAGCCTGAAGTTTCAATGGATTTATGATTGCTATGAAAAGTCTTACCTCTGTGGGTGCGGATATTTCTATTTTAACCAATAGTCCTTGGAGGCCAATCCAAAAGTACTGAGGACATTTTTTTTTATTACATCTTTGCAAATGCTACAGCTCAATTGAATAATAATGATGTAAACAAAATCCTCTAAACTTCTGAAAGGACATGCTGCTTAGACACAAATTGCTGAAGTCTGTTTAGCCATGGGTGTTCTGCATGGAAACTGTTTCTTTGTATTTCTAGCTTTGTAAAAGTGAGTATATTGGATAAGAAGTGATAACATGTAATTTAGTAGCTAAGACCTCAGAATATATGTTGCTTGCATGTGGAGTCTTGTCTATTTTTATTGGTGTGAATTTGGACAAATTATATTAATTCTCTTGTCCTTAATATTCACTTCAATAAATAATGAAGATACTGGCAAAAAGGGGGTTTTAAAGACTAAACAGAATAAGCCAAGCCACCAACTTCCTTATTCTTGCAGTATCTATCTCCTTGGCAACCTCTGATTTCAGCCACAGCATCGCTGACAATTCTGACTCACACCGATGACTCTCTATCAAAAACATTATATGTGTCCCTGGATTTTTGCCCCAAAGGTTTCTTCGTGCTTCTGGAATTTCTTAGGCTCTGTGTAGAAGCAACCCTCGAGGTCAGAGGAGGCACTCTGTCACATCCTGGGGCTGGGAGCCACTGGATGTAATTCTGAATGTCTTCAGAACAGCCTTGGAAGTCATAGTCAAGCTTCCCAGAAGTCTTGGTGTAATCACGCCTTTGTTCCAAATTATTGACCTTGGCAAGAGATACTTTCTCTACTTTTGGTCCTTTCTGTCTCCTCTCACTATTGTTTCTAAATATCACTCTTCCCAGGATTTAGGTTCAAGTTCTGTTCTAAGGAAAACCAAACCAAGTCGTATAAAACACAACAGTCAATTCTCAATGAAAGGAAATCGTACCCACTTACAGGAATAAAAATGACAATACTTTCCTTTTGTGCTCCAAACTGAACTGTCCTTTAAAGGGATGTTCTTAACGTCTTTCTCAAATGAATTTAGGTTAAAAACATCTTCGGTCTACATCTAAATAGTTCACATGCCTGCCACCCTCTTTATTTTGCTAAAATCGGTATCTGTTGTTTTGTACTTTTTACTTCACAGAAACCTGGTTCAGGGTGCAGAGCTATTTGGTTCATCCCTCATTGGGAAGAAAGGACACACATAGAGAGGAAGTAGGTTGAATCAAACAACCTTACAGATTATATTGCTGCGTCCATAACGTATAAGAGACTAGCTTCATCACTGCCATTGGTAAGTGTTACTGTTTGTTGCACAGCCTCTTGTCCTTACAGTTTTGAGATGTGAGCTGCCATTGCCTTTCTATTTTTCCAATCACTCCTCAGAAATTCTTGTAGACATCCTGAAGCTAAGCTCATCTTCTCAGCTCATCCTAACCATGAAAATTTCATCCTCAGCACAAGACACTCACAAGAAGTTTAGATATATGTCCTGATGGGTTGTGCTGCTAAGGGAGATTCTGGAGTTTATGGAGCTGAAAGGAATGTAGCATCACCATCGAATGACTGTTTCTAACACATCCCCACTCCAAAATTTCAATGCTCTTAACCTTTTCCTCCCTGAAGAGCATTAATTTTAATATTTTGATGACCCTTCATGGAGTCAAAGACACATTATTTTGATTTAGTTTTTTGAACTATTTGTGTCTTTTTAAAATAAAAATATTGCTTTTGCATAAACTAATAAGGAAATTGCCCATTTGTCGCCTCCTCCTTTTCAAGAGCCTTTGTGAAACACTTGGGAGGTAGAAGAAAGTGATTCCCTATAGACTTGAGGCCAGTCTGGTCTACATAGGGAATTTCAGGCTTCAGGGCTAGTGAGACCCCGAGTAAAAGTCTTTTGAATGAATCTTCACTGGTCGTGACTATTAAAACCTTAGATGTTCCTCTTTCTGGTCATATCATACCTTGTGCTTAGCCAACCATCGACAAGTTAATCAGCAGCAGTATTTCTCTTGTCTCAACTCTTAGAGCCTTGGAGAATGTCTTTTTTTGATTACTGGTTTCTGACACATAAAGAAGTTTCATGAACATTCGGTCTTCACAATATACTGTATTTACTTCAATTCTATCAATTTAGTTAATCAGCTTTTCTTTTGAGAAAAGTGCAAAAACTAAGCAAAACCATCCTATGATCTGATCGCTTGTGTCGATTGTAGTAACAACTTTATCTGGAGGAGTCATAGCTTCTCCTTAGGGTAAGTGAAAGAAATATGTGTTGTGAAAATAATTCTAATTATAATGAACTAGTCCTCGTTAATGTTTGTTTAAAACCTTAAGCATTACAAACAATTTGGAAGATAATACAGATAATGTTTATCAGTAGCTGCTCCAGGCATTGCGCTAAGCTCTGGGCTTCAGTTTCCTTATTTGTATTTATGTGAACTGAGTGCCATGCCCAGGTTAAATATCAACAAGCTGTAGTTAACACAGCCTGTGAAAGATGATTTGGGATTTCAACCATGGGCTGAACAGCATCTCTTTCTCTCTCTGTGCCTATTAGCTATAGAATAATAAACCTGATTTCCTGCCCACCATTTCATTTCATTCTGAATGCCAAGAGACTCCTTGTTTTCCTCGTTTGAGGGTGAATGATCCACTCCGGAAGGCTCATCACTTAGCTGCCAGGTGCCATGTTAGAAGGGACAGGAGAAATCCTGTTTGTCTCCCCTTTTATTTCCCCTGACACGTCACTTTGTCCTCCTCTTTTGATTTATATGCCCGCGGAACCTCAAAGGCTCATGTGCTACATGTCTGAATGGTGCAGGCTTTTCCTTTCTAAATGCAACTCTGTTGGGGATTGTCTTAGACCTGGTTCTATAGACAGCAGGGCCTTAGGCACAGATGTGTGCTAATACATTATAGGGGAGAGCAATTCTCTGGAAACAGAAGTGAGGCAAAACAAAAAATTAAGTGAGAAAGGGAAGGGGAAGAGGCGATCAATTACTTGGCTATCCAGTGGGCACAGCTTTATAACTGTCAGGGTGATTGTTCAGTCTTGCGGGTTATCTTCCAAATATCTGTGTGGAGACTTATTTTGAGTTTCCTTTTAAAAATACAGTTTAATTAAAGCGGAATTACATCACTTTCCCCTTCCCTTTCCTCCCTCCAGCCCCTCCCAAGTACGCTACCCTAACCCCTTCCATGCTGCCCCACTCTCAAAGTGATAACTTACTTTTCTTGATTATTATTCTTACATACTTGTATTTTGAATCTTCAATCTTGATGGGGAACTCAGACTAGCATCCCCATTTTCCATTGTTCACTTTTGTCTCTGTTGAATACCGATTGTTCTGTACTTCTAGATTATTCCTTTCAGATCCTCCGTAGTGGACATTCTGGTCAGTTCTCAGGAAAGCCTAATCCTAAAACAATGAAAATGGGAGTGTAACAAACCAAAATAAGTGAGGTGATTGACAGACTGTCTGGCCATCTTGACTTATAGGTTTATGGACTGCAAGTGATCACTCAGCGCCTGATTGACCTAGTCCTTCTGAGCAACGAGGACTCAAAGAGATGTCTGTTATGAAGTGTACAGACCTGTTGCTGCTTTTTTGCTAAATGGTCAGGATGTCAAAGTACCTTCAAATTATTCATCTTATACCCATAGACCTTGACTGCTCTCAGCTTTAGTCAGAGAAGCTCCTTGTTCAGTGGACAGTCAAGAGAGATACACAATTGGTCAAAATGTGGAACATGGCAGGCTAAACCCTCAGCTTTAAATAGAACAACTTCCTACTCAGCCACAATGTCTATGAACCACATTAATGATGAACATGACAATCCACCCCTAAGGGTGCAGTAGTGGCATGCATCCCTTGGCAGTAACCAACCTCCCTCTAATTGGATTTACGATGTGCTCAACAAGAGGGAAATCATGCCTGGAACTGGAAACCTAGCTAACTGCTCAGTGCTACTGCAGTAAGTCACGATTGTTGGAAGAGAATCTACAACCACCAACTTACTAAACCAGAATAATCTGCAACAACATTCTGTAAACATTTGTCCTTATATCCACAGATGGGTATAGCCTTCAACCCTCATCAAAGAAATTTCTCTTTGTGACAGATGATCACTATAGAAAGCTGCAACCAATCAAATGCAGAGTTGTGCTGCCTGGTACCAGTGGATACATCTATAAAACACTCCTGCAATTAAGGCTCAGGTAGTGTTTCAAAAGAGAAAGCAGAAAGATTGGAAGTGTCAGAGGATAAGGAAATTTGTTGTGAGACTGTCTCTCCTAGTCATGTTGGAGGCTACACCTGTAAAGTCTCATCAACATGACTGTCCAAATGTGACTTAAACAAGGTCAATACCATTGGACTTTCCAAAATGGATATGAACACTACACAAAAAGCTATAGGCACCTGGAGAAAGCTGGGAGACTTGGTATTCCCCAAGAAATAGCACACCAATTGATTGTCTAGTACCAAATGGACAGTCATGAAAACATATATACAAGTTAACATTATGCAGACTAAACAGGTAATATATAGGAATATATGTATATACACAATAACAATTACAATTAATGTATGTACACACACAATAACAATTAATGAAAAAAGACCACGAATTTGAAGGAGACTGGGTAGAAGCTTATGGGAGGGTCTGGAGGCTGTGCCTTTTTATAGGTGAGTTGAGTCCACTTATATTTATATTAAGGGATATTAATGACCAATGATTGCTATCTCCTGTTAATTTAGTTGTCATTATTGGTGATGTTAATTTGTGCATTTTTCCCTACTTTGGGATTTGCTGCTATGAGACCATCAGTTATCTGAAGGAAAGGGAAGGAAGAAATGTTGTAATTATATTATAATCTTTAAAATAAAAAATGGAAAGCTATATAAACCTGGTTATGTCTCAAGGGATCATGGAACATCTTAGATGAGGAGAATAAAGGAATGTAAGAGTAGGGGGATGAAGAGTAATTCTGGGAAATGTGGTCTTCTAGATATTATTGTCATAGTCATGGACTCACAGTAGCTGGGGTTAATCTTCACAAAACCTACAGAAGATTAAGTCAGCCAAAATTTCAGAATAGATGACATAGATGGTCTCCAGGCCCTTATTTTATTTTATTTTATTTTGAGACAGGGTTTCTCTGTAGCTTTTCCATCCTGGAACTAGCTCTTGTAGACCAGGGTGGCCTCAAACTCACAAAGATCCCCCCTGCCTTTGCCTGCTGAGTGCTGGGATTAAAAGGCGTGCCTTACCACCGCCCGGTTTAGGTCCTTCTTCTTACTGAGGTGCTATTGGCGGTTCAGTTACTGGAGGAGAGCCTATTGTTATTTTCTTGGGAGGATGTGGCCATTGGTAGGATTCTCATGCTACAGTGGATGGCCAAACGTCCATGAACACATGGGCAGTCTAAATGAATGTAGTGTGTTATAAAAAAAGACATTAGGTTGATAATGGGAGATGTTGAGAGGGCCATAGGGAGAAGCTTTGGTCATATTTTTATTGTATATATATGTGTGTGTGAAATTCTCAACAATAAGAAAAGTAATTCTAAGACATACTTTAGTCACATCATGCCTATACAGGTTACTATTATCACTCCAGAATTTTTTCACTATGTTATTTATTAAGCATGAAAATATGGTAACATATTGAAGAGAATCAGAAGCTCTTATGGTCTGGGGATTCCCCCCAAAGAAAACAATTTCTAAATCTCTCAAAGCAGAGATAGGCAGTTACCTCTGAAAAACCTGACTTGGTTAGATCCAGTAATTTGATGTATATGTTTTAACAATTATTTTAGGTTGTTTAAACTCTTATTTAAGTAACAATTCATTTTAAGTGGGTCTTCAAGTGTAACTATGTATTCCTGTGTTCTCATGTGAAACCAGGCTTTCCGCACAAACTTGGAGGCACAACATCTCATTCCACAGGTCCATGAACGTCTAAAGATAGAGTCCTGCTGCAAAGATAGTGCTTGTATTTACCTGTCCTTCCCCAGAAGAAGATATAATTTTCTTACTTTGGCTGATTGGAGTACATTTATTGTCTCTCTTTCTAGAAGGCTTTTAATAGCATGAAACAGAAAACTGTGGTTAAATATCCCTGCAAGACCTTTCAATTCTATGATGTAAAGCCAGGTACCAATATTATTTTGTCCATACTTTAGGATTCAGTTGAGCCTGAGTAAAACTGGAAGACTCTTGGTTCAAAAGGTGATAGATCTTTTGGCATTTATTAGTTTGACTGCCCTGGGTCCTCTGTGAAAGAGTATTCATATTGTGAAGAAAGAAGGAGGTAGGATTTAATTTGGCAGGAAAGCATGGTTCAACAGAGGGATGACTGGCTTTTCACTTTTGCACCATGCCCTTCTCCTTGACTTTATGAGTCCTCTCCAAGCAGGTGTTAAAAATGAATGAAAATTAAAACAGCTGTCTGCCTAGATTTCCTGTCAGGTGCTGCTTCCAGAACACGCTGTTTGCAAAGGGTGGGGAAGTGGTACACAATGCATGCTAATCACAGTGGTTAGTGTGGGATAAACAGTGACAATCAGCGACACCAACAGACACATCAGTGCAGTCATTTTCCATGTTCCTAACATTGAGCATTGGCACTCCTGACCCAGAAATTAGCATCATTGGCTATCAGCACCAGATGCCTTGGCACAATTCCCTAATTCCCTCAGTAGCATCATCAGTGGGTAAAGCTTCCAGTAGACTGGAGAGGTAGAGACTAGACTATCAGTATTAACTAACCCTCATGAAGGGAAAGGAGGGCGTCAGAGGCAGACAGCCTTTATACAAATGTATGACTTCATCCTAGTTATAACTTTTTAGACTTCAATTTCCTTCCACAGAAGAGGATGAGAACAAGAGCTTGGTCCCAGGGATTATTATGAGGACTGAAAGATGATATCTAAAAAGTTTGCCAAGTGAAATAGCTAGAAGAGTGCGTGCCTGATAAATGTTGGTAGAGGTTGCCAAGGAATATTTTATAAGAATCAATATTAACATTTTTGTTGGTAATATGCTTTATCAAAATTTAGGCCCTGGTTATTAAACAAATAAAACACACAGAGAATCAGGGTTCTAGATTCTGGCAGGCTGGTACTGGAATGGAAGTGTGCTTTTCTGTGTTTTTGAAGAACCGCTATGTAAACGGAGACTGTACTTTAGTATCCTGGCTGCCCAGACCTGAATAATCACACAGAAACTGTATTCATTGCAACACTGCTTAGCCAACAACTTAGGCTATCCATCTCTGACATCTTAAATGAACCCATTTCTATTAATCTGTGTATCACTACAAGGCTGTGGCCTACTGGGTAAGTTTCCAGCATCTGTCTTCTTCGGCAGCTACATGGCATCTCTCTGATTCTGCCTACTCTCCCTCTATATCTCTGTTTGGATTTCCTGCCTGACTTTACTCTGCTAATCCATTGGCCAAAGCAGCTTTATTCATTAGCCCATAAAAGCAACACATATACAGAAGGATATACCACATCACTGCTACATTGGGTGTGGGTGAGTGCTAACTGTACCTACCACACATGCCCTTCAAATGGTGATGGTGCTGGCACCATGCCAAAGTCCATTCGGCTATTTAAGGAAACTTGCACCATTTCTAAAAGTCAAGACAAGATTGGTTTAGAACCCAGCAAACTTTCTGTGAAGGGTAACAGAGTCAGTATTTCATTCTTCAGCCTTTATGGTCTATGTTATGCTAACTCAGTCAGATGCAGAGCTGGACATGTCGCTCAGTGGTAGAACCCCTGCCAACATGGCTTTAATGTACTAGCACTGTTAAGTCACAGGAGTATGTGAGTGAGTATGGCTGTGTGTCAATAAAACTTTACCTACAAAAACATGTCATGGGCCAGATTTGGAGAAATTCCTGGACTCGTTAAGGGAGCAATATAGTTAGAGAAAAACAGAACTATAGTCTATCTTTTATTCACAACAGGCCAGAAAATAAACTCCTTCTTCTAATATCATGCCATTTCTTTCTCTGCCATTAACATTTCATTTTGACTTTATGACTCTTTAACTGCATGTAACATTTACATAAGACACTAAAGCATAGTGATGTGTTCATTATTTTTTATTACCTAGAGGATGAGGGAAAATGAAATGTACTTACCAGCTACTGCAGTCAACTGATAAAGGTATATGTTCTCGACTCATGAATCAGTATGTGAAATGATGTCAGAAGTATATATTCCATTATTCCATAAGCATAATGTGTGAAATTCATAGTTACCTGTAACACTAAATCCTAACTCATTCTGTAAGAGACGTGAAGCAGATAGGTAACTGCAAACTCTTGTTCTAGGCGTAATGTGATGCTCAGGATTATTTTCACTATGCATATTAAGAAAAGTGAAAACAAGGTATAAAATTGAGCATGAAGGGAGCATTCCTGCACCAGCTGGCATGAATATTGAATTATTTCTCCTTTGCAATATAACACATAGGATACATATTTATCTATAGAGAACACAAGATGGTCCAGTACTACTTTGGACCAGAAGAGGACACTGGGTCTTCTTGAGCTAGAGTTAGAGGAGGTTGTAAGCTACTAAGTGTGGGTGCTGGGAGCAGAACTCAGGAAAAATGGTACACGTTCTTAACCGCCGAGGTTTCCTGTTGCTGGAGCTTCTTCTGCTCCTTCAGCCAATAGCTGCTGAGATACCAGCCCATTGGGGCGTGGTCTCTCTCTCTTTAAAAAAGCTGCTACTGCCCTCCTCTTGCTCTGGTTTCTGGCTCCACTTTTGGTGACTAGGCTCCCTTTCTGATTGCACAGAGGGCTGTTGTCTGGGACGGTGATCTGTAAGTTTTCCCCCCTTAAATAAATAACCATTCTATTAAGGATAATTCCAAACTGGTGTGGGATTGTTTGTGACTTACGCCTTCAGTTTCCAGCCAGCCTCTCCTCTCCTCTCCTCCTATTAGACTTTGTCTCAAATTCTCCTAGCCTCCACCCTATAACTTTCTACTAGGCTTCACTTTTCAGTTCACTGATCTTTCCACGGCGCAGGGCTTTTGTGATTAATTTCTTATTTTAAGTTACATCGACTTCAAATGATATTCGCCACTAGGAATACAGTAATGCAGTCACTTGTAGAAAGATTCTTAGTTTTCAGCCCATTTTCTGCGGTATGCCTTGCATGCCTTTGTAGTTCATGAGTGTTCTGGGGTAGTAGATGAGTGCCTAATAAATATTACCCCTTGCAACTACTTATTTATGTGTTCAAGGTCTGCTGGGTACTGTGCAATCAAAATAAATCGTCGGAGTAAATGAGCTGAAGCTCATCCAAGACCAGTTCTATGTTTACCTCGTCACCTCACAAGATTTTGCTCATCAAATGAACACACTGTTGTCATGGATTGACTTGTGATATACCATTATGAGCTTAAATATGCACTAACAAAATAAATGTTTCTTGGTAATTTTCCAGTCGTGTTTCATGTGAGGTATTTCATTTAAACATTTTTTTCTACTACTAAAAACAAACATAAATATAATGTTGAAGGGAATTGTGGTAAGTGAATGCCCTGAGATATTGAACCAAAGTAGATTTAATAATGGAGGAGGGATAAATATTCCTAAGGCTAGTTTTCTGAAACAGAGAAAGGGCATAAATATTCCCACAGAAACTCATTCATGGGTTTCTGGTAGATAAATAGCAAAACTCAGTCATGTGCTAAGTCAGCTGGCCACAGAGCAGTGGGTGCTCTTATCCCACTGAACAGTCTCTTATTTTGTTCATGTGTGTAACATAATTCAAGCATATACCAAGGGTCTTTTAAGGCTTTGCGTTAAATAAAATAGACGTTATCTTTATTTTTATTGGCAGGGAAAATAGACAAGAAGCAATGCACACACACACACACACACACACACACACACACACGTTGTTGTTATAATGAAATCAAAACCAGCATTTTAAGATTAGAAACATCTTGCAAAATCTCAGAAGCACAAGACCTTGTGTCAAAAATTGTAGATGGTTCTTTAGGGATGACATCTCAGGTTAACCTCTGGTTCCCCCCCCCTTCCCTCTCTCTCTCTCTCTCTCTCTCTCTCTCTCTCTCTCTCTCCTCTCTTCCTTCCCTCTCCTACACATGTGCACACACACACAAGCACGCACGCACACACACACACTATTCTATGTGCCTTTTTAAAAACTTTTCTTTTAAAAATACACATTTTCACTGAAATAGGGAACTACTGAAAACGATAGTTATCTCTATTCAATATCCGTTCACACTGAACAAATAATACATTTAGTGCTGGTAAACGAAGCATAAATTAGTTTCCCAGTTTCCATGAGATTCTTTCAGAAGTCGTCTGGTTGGTGAAGGTTTTATCTAGAGAAACCAGACTCAGTTTTGATCTTCAGGTGTCACATGTGACATATTATTCTATTAAATTTCCCTCCTGCCCAAATCTGAGGGACTAGACGAACGTGTCCTGGAGAGAACACAGGCAGTATTTCAGGGATACAAATCACTCAAAATACCTTTCAAGAGCTAGTGACCAAAAGTTTTACTTTTTTCTTTTATGATTATAAAACAATTAATTATACAAAGTGAGACACATCCTCTAAAGGATTTGTTACCTATGATAGTGTGTGGAAAGCTAAAATCACTTTCTCAGCTCAGCATGTAGCAAAAGAAATATTATTTAACTTGTGTGTGTGTGTGTGTGTGTGTGTGTGTGTGTGTGTGTGTGGGTGTGTATATGTGTAATAGCTTTCTTTCTCTTCCAATTGCTTCCCTAAGGTAGGTGGGCTGATTTCTTCCCATTTTTCATTGCTGAAAGCAAAAGTAGCAATTCTGACTCCCTGTCACTTAAAGAGGAGGAGATTTATTACATTTAACTGAAAGGGCACTGCTAAAACAGGGCCGAGGTAAGTTAACTGTAATCAGAGTGTTCCAGACTGGTTGTGGTGGCCTCCCAGGTCGTTTCTTATCTGTCCAGCTGCTTGGTCTGCAGTGGTTGAAACTGTCCACAGATGTGCTATGTGCTACTGCTACAATGCCCTCAGATGGTGAGACTTTAGTGGTTCAAGTGTCATAGGCTAGATAACTACTGATTTTCTTCTGATGATCCTGCTATGTATCATCAGCTCACTTCTCCATTGGCGGAATAGATCATGTCAAATTCTTAACCCTTCAAAACCCCGAATGGAAGAAGTACAGCTGCTGAGGTTTGCTTTCGGCTAGGATTCAGATGCAAGCAAGAGGAACTGGGAGACCAAATTCCATCTTAGCCAAGGCACAGAGCATTGTGGGTAAAATAAGTCAAGCTCCTGCTGCTTACTTTTGGCTAAGGGGCCATATTTAAGGTGGGAAGCAGGGCTACAACCTTGTTTACAGGGCTCCTATTTAGTGGTTTAAGGGCTTTATGACCTGTCTCTGTTCTTTCTAGTACCATGGTGATTATGTGATTCAACCAAGTCTTTCCACATGTATTTGCTCTTTTGCTTTCTAGATAGTCTCATATGTATATGTATAGATGATACAGACATATGTATCTTTACTTATCTATGCTTTATCCATTTAAAATATTTATTGAATTTTATTGTGTGTGAATGCATACATGCATACATACATGAGTGTGCACATGTGTGTGCACTTGTAGGTGCCTGACCAGAGTAGGGCACTGTACCTCCTGGGGATGGGTGTGAGCTGTGCAACATGCTTCTAAACTCTGGCCTTCTGAAAGAGCAGTAAGCACCATTAACTACTGAGCTTTCTTTCAGGCACCCTTACCTTTTTAAATTAAAATAATATAAGTGAATTTACAAAGTAATAGATTTAATTCAGAGACTACACATGTGTGTCAAAGTTTTCTCATTCTTCTCTCCATATTCTGCACCACACCACCCTCCCTTGTCATTCCCCTGTCATACTACAAATTCTACTCTCTTCTGATTTATGCATCAATGCCCAATTTTGTAAATATGGGTGTTGGGAATTCAAACTCAGGGTCTAATATTTTCAGAGCAAGAGCTTTTGCTGATCTGTCATTCTAGCTATCCCCTTTCTTCCTTCCTTCCTTCCTTCCTTCCTTCCTTCCTTCCTTCCTTTCTTCCTCCCTCCCTCCCTCCCTCCCTCCCTAGTCCCTCTCTTCTTCCCGTGATCCCTTCCCCTCCCCCTTCTTGCTTTTTATTTTTATCTAGTTAAGACTTCAGTTCTATATTCAAGAATAGAGAGAATAGATTCCCTTGCCTTGTTCTTGATTTTAAAGGATACTTTCAATTTTCTTATAGGCTGTATTATGCTGGCTATGGATTTGCAATGTTTCCCTTTACACTGATTTCTAGCTTTTTCATAGTTTTTAAAACAAAGGGAATGCTGAACTTTGTCAAATGGCTTTTCTCCTTCTAATGAGATAGCCTTGATTTCTGTGATTTAATTTATTATTATTTTATATTAAACTTATTAACTACTAATTTGTGTATTCTTCAGGTGAAATCAAGTTGGCCGTGGTTGCTTAATGTGCTTTTGAATTTGGCTTCTAAGTATTTTATTAAGAATTTTTACATCTTGTCTTCTTTCCTTCCTTCCTTCCTTCCTTCCTCCCTTCCTTCCTTCTTTCCTTTTTTCTTTGTTTTCTTCCTTCCTTCCTTTCTCTCTCCTTACTTCTCCCTCGTTCTTACTGGTGTGTGTATCTTTATCTAGTTTTGGTTTTGGTGTCAAGGTAATATTGGCTTCATAGAAACAGTTTAGCAGTGTATTTTCCCTTTATAGTTTGTGAACCATTTTCAGGAGTATTTATTTTCATCCTTAAAGGAGGACATAATAACAAACCTGGAAACAACCTAGATGTCACTCAACACACAATGTAATATTATTCAGCTGTTAAAAAAACATGAAACTTTAAGGCAAATGGATGGAACTAGAAAAAAATTATCCCAAGTGAGGTAACTCAGACCTAAAGACACAAACCTGTTATGTGCCTACTTATATGTGGATATTTGTGGTAAAATAAGAGATGAACTTGCTAAAATCTACAGACCCAGAGATGATAGGTAACAAGGAGGGCCCAGGGAACACTTGGATCTCCCTGGAAAGAGAAAATAGAAGAGATTTCGTGAATGGATTGGGGTTGGGTGGGGATGGGAACATGAGGGATCAGGTTGGAAAGGGTTGTGAGGGAGAGTCTCAAAAGAGCCAACTGAAAAAGGGCTATTTCAGGGTCAGGTAGAAACCTGGTACAATGAAAACTCCCAGGAGTCTACAAATATGACCCCAGTTAGGACTCCTAGCGATTGGGTCTTACATTTTAATCCAGTCAATTTATCAACTCTTTATTTGTGAGTTGAGATTATTTTCACTTATTGTTATTACTGAGACACTGTTACTAAGATTCCTGTGATTTTTGTTGATTGTTTTCCTGGCTGGAGAAAGACTGTGTGTTCTTTACTTTCTCCCCTGTTAGTATCAGGGGTATGCAGTCTGCTTGTCTATTGTATTGGACCTGACACATTCCTTACCAGCTCTTTTTTTGTTATTATGCAATTCATCTTAGAAATCCATTGTTTCTTGTGTTGTCACTGTTGAGATTCTTCCTTCCCCATCTATGTAGAATGCCCACTAAAGAACCTTCTGCAGCCCTGGTTTGGTGGTCATGAACTGCCGTGGTTGGTGATTGTCTTAAAATGATTTTAATCTCTCTATCAATTTTAAAAGATGATGTGGGATTCCCCTCTGTACGCTGTGGATAACATTGGTTAATAAAGAATCTGCTTTGTACCTATTGCAGCACAGAATAGGGCAAGGCAGGAATCCCAAGCAGATAGATGAGGAAAAAGAAGACAGAGTCAGAGAGAAACCATGTAGCTGCCACAGGAGACAGACACGTTGGAATCTTGCCAGCAAACTACAAGCCCCGTGATAAAATGTAAAATAATAGAAATGGGTTAAGAGTAAGAACTAGCTAGAAATATGCTTAGGCTATTGGCTAAACAGTATTGCAAATAATATAGTTTCTGTGTGATTATTTTGGGTTTGGGTGGCTGGAAAACAAACAAGCAGCCTCTGCCTTCAAAATGACATTTTTTTTCCTGGACATATTACTCTTGGTTGACAATTTTGTATTTAATGCCTAAAACATACATACCCATGCTTTTCTGGGCTTAAGGTTGTTGATCTGAGACCTGTTATTGCTATGACATATTATAAACAACTTGTAGGCCAAGTTGTTGTTTTGTTCTTAGAGCTTTTTATATATCTTTGTAGTTTTGACATCCTGAGTATAATGCATGACATTTTATTCTTCTCTGGAAGTATCTATTTGGCATTTTAAATGCGTCTTTCCTCTTTTGATATTTATTTCTCAGTCTAGATTTTGGATATTTTCCACTATTCTCTTTTGGATAGATTCTGATACTTTCATTCCTAGATTGGCTCCTACTCCGGGCTGTTTCATGTTTGAATTCTTGATTTTTATTTTATTTTTGGGGCTGGAGAGATGACTCTGTGGTTAAGAGCCTACTCTTCCTAAGGTCCTGAGTTCAATTCCCAGTAAGCATATGGTGGCTCACAATCATCTGTAATGAGATCTGGTGCCCCCTGGTGGAGAGACCTGGTCAGTCATCCCCATCATGAAACACAATATGGACAAGTTCAACAGAACTACCATATATGGGCTGCCCATGCAAGCTTCAGCATTGCCAGGGCATAAATTTCATTTTCATTCATTTTGTATGTTGTAGTCATGCTCATTCTGAATTTTTCATCTTCCTTATTGGAGCTTGAATTAATATTTCTTTAACCTCCTTCTCCATCATGGCATTCTTACTTTTTATTGATTGAGTCAGTGAGGTTTTCCACTTGATTCATTGAATTTTTGATTCATTTTTCATTGAATTTTTAATATCCATCCTTCTTTCCTTCCTTCCTTTCTTCCTTTTATTTCTTTCTTACTTTCTTCTCTCTCTCTCTCTCTCTCTCTCTCTCTCTCTCTTTCTCTCTCTCTCTTTGAGTCAGGGTTTTCACTCTAGTTCAGGCCGGTCTTCAAAATACTAAGAACTCAGGCTAGGCTGAAATGCATGGGAAATTTCTGGGATTAGTCTCTCAAGTGCTGAGATTATAGACACCAGACAACACACCTGGTTCACTAGTCTTTTAGTCTTGTGATTTTTTTTCACACCTCAGTTTCCCTCCTGAATTTTCCTTTTGTGTTTTTGATGTTTCCTTCCACACTGATGGCTTGTCAACCTCTTAGATGTTCTTTCCCTCTGTTTTTAACTTTTCTCTGCAACTCCTGAATTGAATTAATAGATATGTAATATCTTGGAGAAATTTCAACTGGTAAAGTTTGGAAATCTTCAACTTCAATTATATTTACATATCTATATATCTCTATCTATATATCTCTATCTCTATATATATAGAGAGAGGTTAAAGGGCCCATGTTGCATTGTTTTTCTATGTCTGCTGTGTGTCTGTGTTAACATTTGTATGTATTTTGTTTGTATTTTTTCTGGTTTTGTTTGGAGATCTTCTTATTGAGGAGCCTCCTGACCTAATTCTTGTTGCTGTTTTTTTTTTCCCTTTTAAAACAGGGTCTCTTATTGGTCAAACTGGCCTTGTACTCTTTATCTGAGAGTAATCTTGTATTCCTAGGCCTCACCTCCACAGTGTTCTGATTTGTGATTACAGAAGTGAACTTGAGCATGCCTACCTTAAAGGTTCAAATATGAATGTCCAAAGATATCTCTCTCTCTCTCTCTCTCTCTCTCTCTCTCTCTCTCTCCCTCTCTCCCTCTCTCTCATTTTTGATATATGATCTCATTATGCATTATACCATCATGCCATCCATGTTAACCCTAACTTACCAACTTACCAATTATAGGCATGGACTACCATACTCAAATTATATGTGTTTACATTTAAAACATCCAGAGTAATGCAGTTTGCTACATTATTATTGCTATTATTATTCCTATGTTAGGTTTCAACATATTTTGTGTTTATGTAAGAAATCATCAAATGTTTCTTAACCAAGAGCTAAATTCAAAGTATCATATATAAGAAACTTTATATTTAATTGAAACACATACTTTCTGACTTCAGAATAAAGTTCCAGCTTTTTAAATAGGCTCTAAAATAATATAGATATCACATAATTTCCCTTGTATTCAATCCATTGTAACTTAACAAAGAGAAACCTTGCCTTTGCATTTGGGGAATATATTTCCTCTAGAGATAAATTGTATAATATTTTCTTCAGAACCCTAGAATTTAATTTATAATTCTCTATTCTATTCCACAATTGTCAGAGAAGACAATAATAGATGAAAGAATAAGGGAATGAATGTATAAAATTGGAAGTACTAGCCATAGACATTTAAATTTTCTTAAAGATAATTTTGCATAGTTTTTATTAGAACGTAAAATTCATTCGTGGCTGTCTTATTTAGGGTTTCTATTGCTGTAATAAAAATACCATGACTAAAGCAACTGAGGGGGGGGAAAAGGCTTTATTTGGCTTATGTATCCTAGGTCACAGTCTATTGAGGGAAACCAAGGTAGAAAATGAGGCAGAAGCCATGGAGGAATGTTTCTTATTGGCTTACTTCTCCTGGCTTGCTTAGTTTTCTTTCTTATATAAAATCTAGGACCTCCTGCTCAGGAATGGCATCGCCCCAGGTGCCTGAACCTTCTCAAATTAATCATCAATAAAATGCCTCCCAGACTTACCTACGGGCCAATCTTAAGGAGTCATTTTGTCTATTAAGATTCTCTTTTCCCAGATTATGTCTAGGTTTCTGACAAGTTAACAGAAAACCAACCTGCCTGGTTGCTTAGCAAATTTCCCTGGAGAAGGTACCTTTGGCAGTGAGATGTACTATTGGGGAATGCGTTTAAATGCTGCTTTGCTCAAATTGTATATGTAGCTGTATTCTGATGATGTAGAAGCTGGGTTAATAGAAGTCACAATGAAGAGAATTCCTACTCTGTTGTTTGTCTATCTGACTTAAGTAATTGAAATGTAATAAAGATACACTAGTATAGAGTGCAATTTTGTTTCCTAAAACATATTAAGGCCACTCAGATTAAGAAGGGGAGTGTATAATACATGGTCTTGGCAATTCTTCCCTCAAATGATCCTTGTTTTCCAGCTGCAACTTCTGTCGTTATTCCTACAATCTGAGATTAATATTACCTGCTTTCAAACATGTATTCTCATTTTGTCTGATTGTTTTGCTTAGTGTTTATGATATTTGCCTATGCTGCTAGGCTAGATAATTTATTATAGTTTATATAGGATGAATGTAAGAAAATAACATCATTCAGTTATTTTTATTGATAGTTAATTGCTAAATTTGACTATTACAGCTCTTCACAAAAACACCACTATGTTTTTCTTCTGTCCATGTTAGTATGTCCATTAGTGTCATCCTTGCTCTGACCATGTTCAGGTTGTCATGCTGGTGCGATTTTATGAGTGTAGCTTCTGACATTTCTGGGACATATAGTCTCACAGCAAACTTCTTGCTCCTCTGGTTTTTAAAACATTGTTGCCCGAGGCTTAGGTGAAGAAGTTGTGTTGTGGATGCGCCTGTTGGGACTGAGGTCCACAACGCTGTCTTTTGATTGATTGTTGTTTTCTATAGTGGTCTTCTGTTTCTTGGAGAAGGACTACACTTATTTGTGGGAGACCTCAACTTTACACAAAGAACTACAGGCAACTAAGGATTGTGGAGCGCAGGAAAAGTGATTCCCCCAGTGAAGAGTGCACTAATTAGATAGCCAATACCAAAAACTGAGTCCTGAAACCATATACACACAAGTAACATTAAACAGACTGAGAAGTTGCATTTATTTATTTAGGAATATGCCCATTCAACATACACACAACCACCACCAGCATCCACACCAGCACCAGCACAACCACCACCATCCCATGTCTCTTAAATAGCATACATATTTCCATCCTTTAAAATAGAAGTTCTAAAAGGGCAATGGCTTTGTCTTTTTGAGTCCCAAGTAACTAGAATAGTACCTCATCAAGCAAATATATCAGTGATTGAAAGACTGAGCGTATAAAACCTTGACCCAGAACAGTAGAGTGCAAAGGTCATTAGTAAACATATTAAGGTGTTATTTGGGACAGAGCTTGGAAGCAAGGCCTCAGTCTACAGTGTGCAGAGAGAATAATTTTTAGGAGACAAGCAAACAGAGAGTATAAGGTTTCTGATATTATAGTAGGTGAGTCCAGAATAGTCATGATGATAAGACATTGCTTTATACTTGCCTTTTGTAGTGTGTTGAGAACAGCTATCTAGTCTTATTGTCTGCCACTGTGTGCATTGGGTTTTAGCATTCATTGTGCTCAGAATCCCCACACTCTATTAGTTCACAAGAGAAAAACATTGTTGATTATAGAAACTCTTGGAATGTCATGTTTGAAAATACGTATGGATATCATTGGTATCAGCAAAAATACACTGGAAGCATGTTGTCTCCCTAAGGGTTCTAGCCAAAACTAAATAAGTGCTTAGTCTATTTTATAGCTCTGTATTAGAATGACTTTGTGGATAGAGAAAAAAAATAAAGATCTGATAAATTCATTCGAATGAATCAAGAATTACCAGAATATTTTATATATGATAGTGCAAGTTGAAAAATAAGAAACAGTAATTATTTTTCAAATTCTAATTGTTACTGGTCCTTTTCAAGTTAAATCAGCTCTCAGAAAACTGTCTCTCTATTTTAAAGAGCATAGCTTTTTGTGAGAGTTGAGTATAAGCAAATTCTTTCCCTAAACTTGGGTGGGGAAGACTTGTTTGTTCAGAACACTGTGTTGAGTGGATATAATGTGCCTATCTCTGTTCTGAGACCATGACACAAAGACAGGTATGTGGAGGATATCATTGAATCTGAAACCTTAATGTTCTCTGGGATACACTGATTTGAATGTGTTCAACAGAATGTCAAGAAAGCTTAGAAAAGCAGGAAATAAATTCTGAGTGCATTGTTTTCATGGAGAGCCCAACAGGATCCATTCCATGAATAGAGAAGCATGTGTGATCTAGAGTCCAGCTCTAGACTTTTATGGAGTTTGAGGACTTCATAATTTTCAATAATTCTACTTTTAATGGCTGTCTCCATGTAATAGTATAAGACTAGATGGGCAATTTAAAAACAAAGGTTAGTGTCACAAATAGCAAATGCTATGGATATCTCTCCTATGGGACAAGTCAGCTTAATAATGATGAGCAATTATATAAACTGATGTCAGAGTCTATTTATACTACTTGTGAACCTGATAAACTCAGACAAAATCCTTAATTTCTGCATCTTTTTCTGAAACTTAGTGCTAAAATTCACTTACAACCTTTAGATGTGCTCGTTTTCTGATGGGGACTCTAATCAAACAGAGACAATTCACAATGTAGTTGAAAACAACATCTTAGTATTGTATAGAACACAGGGATTATGACAATTACCTTGGATGCCCAGAACAAACTTTACCACTATTTAATATGTGCTGAGCTTCCTGGGCTGTTGTCATCTGTCCAGTGCCACAAGCCCTCTACTATGTGTCATGGCTTAGGATATCTTTATAGAAAGAGCTTCCCTTAGAGGAAGTAGCAGAGTCTACAGTTCGTACACAGTAAAGTGCTGATGCTGGGAGCCTTTATGACATTTTAGACTTACCATTACCACTCAGACTAGATCAGCAGTTCCCTGATTGAGTGTGAGAAGAGGTGGAAAAGGCACTGTGAGATGTGTGGATCTTCCACACATGGAGCACCGTTCCTCAGCAGACATTTAATTAATATCTCATACTCCAAATCTTTTTTTTTCATTTTTTTTATTGAGAAAAGGAAAAAAAAACAAAACAAGTTTCCACCTCCTCCCAGCCTCCCATTTCCCTCCCCCTCCTCCCACCCTTCTCCCCCTCCTCCCACCCTTCTCCCCCTCCTCCCACCCTTCTCCCCCTCCCCCCACTCCTTTCCCCCTCCCTCTCCAGTCCAAAGAGCAGTCAGGGTTTTCTGCCCTGTGGTAAGTCCTAGGTCCTCCCCACTCCGTCCATATCTAGGAAGGTGAACATTCAAACTGGCTAGGCTCCCACCAAGCCAGCACATTAAGCAGGATCAAAACCCTGTGCCATTGTCCTTTGCGCCTCATCAGCCCTCATTGTTCGCCATGTTCAGAGAGTCCAGTTTTATCCCATGCTTTTTCAGTCACAGTCCAGCTCTGCCAGACTCTGTTATGGAAAACGATTTTATGATGTGTTACATTCTTTTATGCTGTGGAATGTTTGTTTAATGATGCAAAGATGTATTATACTCTTTTATGTTGCATTTGTTTAACTCTGTGAAACTATGCTACTTTGCCTGTCTAAAACATCTTATTGGTCTAATAAAAAGCTAAGTGGCCAATAGCCAGGCAAAAGAAAGGCTAGGTGGTGCTGGCAGGCAGAGGGAATAAATAGTAGGAAAAATCTGGAGAAAAAAAGATGGAAGAGCACGAAAAGGAGAAGGACACCAGGGGCTAGCCACCCAGCTATACAGCAAATCATGCAGTAAGAAGAAAGGTATACAGAAATAGAGAAAGATAAAAGCCCAGAGGTAAAAGATAGATGGGATAATGTAAGTTAAGAAAAAAGAAATAAACCAAACAAAGGCCAGGCATAAATAAGAAAGAATAAGAATCTGTGTGATTTATTTTGAAGCTGAGTGGCGGGCCCCCTACAGAGTAAAGTGTAAAAAAGGAAAACCAACTACATTTTGGCATACCAAGATGAGGTGCTCGAATATCCATCTAGAGCCTGAGAAAACTGAAAAATAAAATAACAAAAACAAAACACTCATCCATTAAGAAGCTCTGCTGTATAGCAGAGCACCTAAACATGTTTTTTTCATGCTAAATAGAAACAAAGAGCTAAGTAAAAGTGCCTGCCACAGTACATGGCACTGGCATTCCAGAGTTGGGGGTGGTGGTTGGATGCAGTTCCTGGTCAAATGCCTCTATGACTGGGGCATAGGCTCTAGTCTTGGCACTCATGAATCTAGAACTGGGCAGAGCGAGCTGATGGAGCCAGGCAGAGAACCCAGCTGTAGCTTAGCCACTTAAAACTTGCTCACAGGGTCAAAAAACAAAAAAAGAGCCAAGATCAAAGAGTAAAGATTAAAAATACCAACTGCAAGACTCTGAAGACTTAATGACTAAATCCTCCCACAAATAATGACTAATGAAAAACACTTCAAGAAGATACTTAACTGATGTAGTCATCTAATCCCTTTCTAGTTAGAATTAATGTGTTAGAACATAGTGGGAGATTCTGATATAGAAGTCACCTTATCAGCTATGTGGCAAACTTCTGCTGTCTTGTCTGTACCCTGTGCCCTCACCCCCACTTCTTTCCTTCCTCACGCCATAACTATATCAGATTTATAGTCTTCAGCTTCCTCACTGTCTGGTTGAATGGGTTCTCTACTTCCTAAATTTCTGCTCATGCCTCAGCTAAGTTCTTTACTAGTGCTTTAGGCAAATTCATTATGTGTGTGTGTGCATGTATGTATGTATGTAACACATATTGTCTTCATTTCTTTTTTTTTAATTTTTTAATTTATTTATTTATTAAAGATTTCTGTCTCTTCCCCGCCACTGCCTCCCATTTCCCTCCCCCTCCCCCAATTAAGTCCCCCCCCCTCAGCCCGAAAAGCAATCAGGGTTCCCTGTCCTGTGGGAAGTCCAAGGAACCCCCTAAGAAACAGTTTTTAAACATGTAGCTACCAGAACAACCGAACATACTTTGTGTTATCATATATATCTTTGTGTCTGTTCACTCTCCTCTCACTTCTATCAATGTTTTATTAAATATAAATTCATATTCGTGGGTATATTTCCACAGCCCTGTAAAAAATCTGACAGATATTTTATATATCTATAACACACATATATGTATATACATACATACATACAAAAATTTGTAGAGTAAACAAGTGGATGGGCTTGACATTTGAGGAGATTGACCAGGAACCTGAGGAAAGCAATCTAACATCCGCAGTGAACCAGTTATTTTTCTAAGCTCAGAATCTTTCATCCAAACTTTTTATGGAACAGTCGTATTTTGGGTTTCAGAATATAGGGGTTGGGATAATTTAGAAGCTAGTATGAAGCACATGGCACACACTATGTCCATACTATAGGTTAGAAGCAGAAAGAGAGTGTTTCTTAATCAAACACACCTATATTTCTGTAATAAAAAATCTATACACCTTAAATAAAGGTGTAAGTTGTGTTATATTGGTTCAAGAAGTACTTGGTACTTTTTACGGCTAATTTAGTTTTTCTAGATTTTGTGAGAAAATATTCACTATGTAGAGATGTTTGGATTGTGGAGTTACAGATAAGTGATGTTGGACCTAAATTTTGGTCAGATAATTTCCTGCTGCTTTTCACAGAGGCTGCACATTGTTGGCTTAAGGATAGAATTGCGGGTCAGAGTTGTTTTTCTTTCCACTGTATTAACTATGTACATATTATGATGAAATAATCAGTAATTAAGCTTAGAAACAGTAAGATTTCACATTAAAATGAAAAAGTCCAAGCATGTAGTCTGGCATGGTTGTGCATGCTTATAATCCTAATATTTGAGAAGCTTAGGCAGCTTAGCAAGATTCTTCGTGTATGTGAGTCAATTCTGTTGTATCTGAAAGACACGGTTTCCTTAGTGTCTTCCATATCCTCTGTCTCCCAAGTCTTTCTATGGCCTCTTCTGCAAAAATAATAAAAACTAAAGCTTCTAACTACTATAATAATTAAGGGAATATCTTGGCCAAAAACATTGGAACCATATGCTTATAATATAAAGTTGGAAGGAGGTAGTTCATCTCTCTCTCTTCATGGAAAAGTAAAAAAATACAAAAAGTAAACAACAACAAGATGAACAAAAACCCAAATACAACAAATCTTCCTTGGATGCTACTTAGCAAAAGCAGATGAACCAATTGCTGAGAAAGAAGGACATTTGGAATTAGGGAAGAATTCAATGTGCTGGGCACATTCTATTGATCCAACTTCCCATAACATCTCCAAGACTTTCTAACTAGCACTTACAAGAAGTAAGTGAAGAGGAGCTGAGTTGTGTAGCCTTAAATGGCTATTTCAGTTTTAGCCAGCCACTTTTGTCCTTGTAACAGAATGATTTTTGTCTTCTTCTTTCTGAGACAGCAGTCTTCTTATTGCCTTGCCCCATGGCAGACATCAGTGAAAGAATGGAGTGCTCTCTGTCCCTTGTCATTGGAACCTCAATCCCATCATGAAGGCTCTTATGACCTTATGACTCCATTGACCTCTAATTCTCTCTCAAATTCTCACTTATTAGTATCTCTGTGTTTCAACTTGAGGTTTTATTTGGTGGGGGTGGTTGTGAGAGGCCGTCAAGCATTCAGTCCTAAGCAGTTATGCTCTGTGGGAGGAAAGGGGGAATCTTTATTTCATCTTCCCAGAAATGAAATTCCTGTTTATAATCTTCTAAAAGACATCCGCCAGTGGCTCCTTGACTCCTTTGTTTTGACTCTTGGAGGTTGATACTATGAGCAAAGCTTTGTTGCCATAATGATAATGCATTGAAATATTTTTACAGTTGTTCAGAAATGTATAGCAGTTGGTACTATATTATAGGAGTTGGAACTGTTTCTCTTTATCTTCCAAAAGGAAAGGTGAGATTGAAACAAGTCGTCATAAATGAAGAACTGTTCAGGATGAACTCAAAATTATGTCAGCTATTTGAAATCAGTAATGAGACATTGTGGAGCATGACCCTGTCTTTAAAAGTCATCTGGAAATTATCATGTGTCCTGCAAAAAAAAAAAAATTTTTAGATACTACACCCAGTCTTCAAATAGATGGCCATAGGAGAAATATAAAAGTTAGCGTGTTTGCTGAAGTCTCTGGGTACATGAGAGCCTCTACATATCGTTTTCATCCTCCCAATCTCACTAGCTCATATCTTGTACCACCTATCATGTTCTTTGAGTTTTTTGAATCAAATCACCTTGCACTTTATTGCAGATAGAGTTGGAAGTGGAAAATATGGAAAGTCTTTGGCCATGTGTGGTCTGCCATGGTTAATGTCCACCAATGCTCAATGGCTCTTCTAATTAGTGGGCTGGAGGAATAAAAGCATACAGCTCTCAGATAAAGTAACACAAAAATTCTGCTTATCGAGGAAGATGACCTGTAGGAAGTCTCTGGTCACTGCTGTCTCTGAAGCTGGCAATGTGGTCAATGTTCTGTGCACATCTGTAAGCACAGAGCTGGGAAATGGGGCCCAAAGTAAAGAGATAACCTTCTCTTCTTACTCTCCCCAGCTCTCACAGTTCTAGAAGCCTAAGAGATCTCAGTAAGTAATCATTGAAGAAATTCATAAAAGAACAGACACCCTCATCTCTAAGTTTTCCATGACCAGAATAAGTTTAACCTTTTATTGTTTATTAAATTCTTCCAGTTCTAAATGGTCAGCCATTACATGGACTAGATATTTATTCATATTTTTGAAGAAGAAGAAGACATTAATTTGAGAGAGGATGGTTGGGGAGACATAGGAGGGGATCGAGAGGAAGAGGTGAAATTACATAAATTCAAAGTACTTATGAATGAAATTGTCAAATAAAAAGTTATTATAATAGCAATAAATTTTGAAGTATCTGACATTCCATACCTTTATTCATGCTAGAAAATGCTCTACCATCAAGCTGTACTTCCAACCACTGTATAAAACTTTTTGAGACAAACTCTTGATAATTTACCCAGGCTTGCTTAAAACTTACTGTGACCTCTTGGCTTAGCCTCCCAAGTAGTTGAGATTATCTATTATCTGTTTAGACAGGGTCTTTCTGTGTACTTTGGTTGGCCTGAAACTTTCCAGAAATGTACAAGATTTTATAAATGTGCTTCACTATGCCTGACTAAACCAAAATAGCTGAGATTATAGGCCCATATCAGCAGACTTGACTTTAGAAATTTTTGAATTTTATAAAGTCTGGGAGGAATGGAAACAATATAAAAACGATATTACTGAACTAATAATACCTTTCAGATCTAGTTCTGTCTTGAGCACAGATTCCCTTTTATATTAACAGTGAGAGAGATTTTGAAAGTTCTCTAGTCTGCGTAGATGTGTTCTGCTGTTGAAAACATCAAATTCTAGACTGACAGTTAACATCACAGATGTCTGTAAACAAACAAAAGGCAAACACAATTTGGTTATTGGCTTATTTCTGAAAGTTCTGAGAACGATGTGCTGAGACTTCATTTGGCTAATGTAGAAAATAAAAGACCCCATACGTACACCGTTTCCTATCACAAATAGGAACGGTTTCCTGCCATGCCTGTTTTCTTTTGTGGTCGCTCTACATTTCATTGAAATATATCCCCAGTATGTTCTTCTAAAAGTGGTATTTCTTTAAAAGCTCAGCTTCAAAAATGTCAAATATAATGAAAACCGAAAATCACAAAAGAGAAAGTTGTTCACAGCCACTCCCCTGGGGTTCCCTCGTGTTTCTGGGTCACCATGCTGACTCTCCATGTGTTAGAAATAACATCCATAGTGTACTTAGCAGGGAACCCCTTGTGGTCCAGGTCAGAGTAGGCCCCAAATAAACAAAGCCAACTTTCCCTTGAAGACAATGTCCCATCCGTTCAGAAATACTCCACGCCATCTGACAAAGCAGCTCAAAAAAAGTTCTCTTTTTTCCCCCCAAAGTATTGAAAAAAAAACATGTTAAAAGAATACTTTATTTTCATCATTTGGGGCTAGAGAAAGATGAAGGCTATGGAGCTAAGACCAGTCCATAGGGAAACAGTATGGGAGCCAGGACCAGGTCGTGGGAGGATGTGCCTACTGACAGTCCATAGGGAAGCTAAGACCTGCCCATGGTGAACCTGCTAAAGAGTGTGTAGGAGGGTAGTGGGTTAACAGTGATGAACTGAGGACTCACAAACTCTAATCCAGAGAAGACACGGAGCTGCTGTAGGTAGAGCCAGACATGAGGCTCCCAGAGGATAAAACCCACAAAAGGACAAATCTGCTCAAGGCTCCTCCCATCCACGCACCTACACTCCATAGGAAAAGTAACCTTAGTGATTCTCTCGGCCGCAGCTTTGCCAGCATATGCCACTGAATAATTTCCCTGTGAGGAAGTGCTGAAAACCTTGTCTGGACTTATGCCCTGCAGAATTTGAACTCCAATTTACTGGCTCTGTGGCCCTAATCAGACTGAGTAACAGCCATCACTCAGATAAAATCTCTTTATTTGTGAACTCCATGAAACAAGAATTTCCTCATTCATTTGGGTTGTGAATGTAGGTGAAGAATCCGCATATAGTTGTTATTTATATCCATATCAAATATTCCTTTATTTGGTGCTTTTCCCACAAACTAAAAAGAGATAGCCATATGTATAACTTCAGAATATCCTCATCTAGACATCAGTAATTTCTGTGTAGTTATAGGTATCTATAAGGATTTCTTATTAGGTCCCACCGGTGTAACACTTTCAGGGTTGAAATACAATGAACATAGAGTATGTTCCATGTATGGCGTTCTAGTTAGAGCTTTCTGCTGCTGTGAAGAGACACCGTGATCATACAACTCATATAAAGGAAAACATTTAATTGGGGCTGGCTTACAGTTCAGAAGTTTAGTCCATTATCATCATAGTGGGGAGCATGGCAGCAGGCAGGCAGCCATGGTGCTGGAGAAGTAACTGAGGGTTCTATATTCGGATCAGCAGGCAGCAGGATGAAAGAGAAACCCTGGACCTGGCTTGGGCATCTGATACCTTAAAGCCCACCCCAGGCACACACCTTCCCCAAGGCCACACCATCTAATAGCACCACTCCCTGGTGACAAAGCCTTCAAATCTATGAGTCTTTGAGCCCCTCTTACTCAAACCACCACCTACCCTTCCTGCCTTTAGTGAGAAAGGCAGTTTCCACTGAAGATTTTCATCTTGACATTTGTAGCCGACTCAATAGTGTCCATGTTTTTCTAATTCTCAGAATCACACTGCACAGAGATTTTCTAAAAGGGAACTCACACAGAGAAGACACACCAGGCAATCAAGCCAGACCCAAACTCGCACCGCTTCTAGCAAGTAGCCTAAATGGCCAAATGCCCCTTACAGCTTTGGAGAGGGCCGCTCTGTCTGTGATCTTTGTTCCAAATTGTTTCATTTGGAAACATCCATAGCACATTTCCGAGATGTTGGCATGCCTGAATATGATTCCGACTGTCAAAGGCCTGTGCTCTTCTCTGGGTTTGTCTCTGCTGCCAGCCTGGTTTGGGGTATGTTTGGGGCGAACGGATACCATTTTCTCGCTGAATTATGCCGTGGGATCCAGAAAGCATATCATTTGGAATGTGGATTACTGACTTATATTTCAGTATGATATCTATGGGTTGTATCTGGATGTGCCAGAAATGTTGAAGGATCTGAGATTTTTTTACCCTCTTCAAAAGCAAGTGAGTTATTTTTGTTGATGCTGGTGGAAGACAGAGCCTCCTGTGTCAGAGTCAAAGAACTTAAGTATTTGAAGCATAAGATTTGTGTTCACATACTTTTCTATTGTCTTCAAAGGCCAGGGAACAATGGAGTTAGATTTAGGCAGCTGCTTCACTTGGAGAGTTTGTACCTCCACCGAGGAGCTGAGTTTAGGGGAAAGATTCAATCTCATGAGTTGTGATGTGCTTCTATGTCTTTTGCTCACAAACAAATCTACCTGCAAGCATCCTATGGAAACATTATCCTTATTGGCCCAGGCTGTTTACAAGTGTCTATAACAAGATGGTTCAGAATGAAAGAGCTCAGTGAACTGCCAAGAAAATGAGAAAAATCCTGGAGCCCAGGAGAATTGTCTCATGGCAGGCTGTACATGTGAAAAGAAGTGTGATCTTGTTACCTCAGTTGTGCTACTATGGGTAGGATGGGACTGTAACTCAGAGAAGGGCTGTATCTGCTTCATGATTTATAAAGTAAAATTTTCTGTATGTTTCACAGAGAGAAAGATTTCTGTCAATAAAACCAAACTAATGGAGCAAATAAACACTGAAAATGAAATAGACCCATAGCATGACATTAGTGTGGAGAAAGACAACAGGTTACAGGTTAAGAGGATTGTGTAATGAACTCTCACACTAACTAATGTGTGACATGAATGAATTGCTTGTACGAACAGCTTCAAATTTGTAAAGACTAGTAATATTGCTTCTTACACAAGGTAAGTGGGAAATCAGAGTTTGATAATGTGTTGGACTCTGACACATAACACTTAGAAAACACTGCTTATCTTCCATAGAAGACACAGTTGATGTGCTCAAAAGACCGTCCTGATGAACAGATATTGAGTACGAGTTGCCATGGATATCATGATGGGGCCATCCCTCACCATTTCTTCAGAGGTCTGTCGCTGATTGATTTAGAACCTATGGTGGACTGAATGAGATAAAACTCCGTAGTCTCCAGCATTTGCATGAATGGCCACAAGTTAGTGGTGGTGTCAGGGGAGGTTCAGTAGATGTGGCTTTGAGGAGGAAGAATGTCATGAGGTGAGCTTTGAGGGTTTAAATCTCATCCCAGTTCTAATTTGCACCCTCTACTTTTGTTTGTGACTTAAGATGTAAGCTCTCAGCTTCCTCCTCCAGCCACCATGTCTATGCTCCGCTGTCACAGACTCCTTTCTCTCTGGACCATAAGCCAAAATCAACTCTTTCTTCTCCAAGTTGCATTGGTCTGGGTATTTTATCACGGCAAGAGAAGATGAGCTAATATAGGATGCTTTTCTGGGCTTGTGTTGTAATTATGTTTTCTGTCTGCCCATATGGTAGACCTCACACAGAGATTCATGACCCAACTCCCTTTCAACAAGGTGGAGCAAAGGCCGAAGGGCAACTTGTATTCTTGAGCTCCAGGTGGTCATGTTGACGTGGGACTGTGCCTGAAAGCATGTGGTTTTTCTTCTTTACCTCCCACATCTTTCCTTTCCTTACATCTGCCCTTGAGAACAGCGCCTTCATAAATCACTAGTTTATTAATGAGTAGTGAATCTCCTCTCATGAATAGAGCATGAGTATCTATCTCATGTTCTGCTTCTAGGGAGCTTGTCCCAAGACATTATTCAAACATTGTCTCCATGTCACCACAAATTGAACAGCATTCAGCTTTACCACGCATATTAATATTCTGATTTCCTCTAGTATACATCTCTAATTTGTCTTTGTAATTGCAGAGTATTGAAGATATAAGGGCTATCCATTTTGCTGCATTCGCTTAAAACAAATATTTTCCCAATACAAATATAGTAAAAGAGGCCAGACTGTTTTAGTGAAATCTGAAAACATACTGTTTATTTTATTGATCCAAATTTGTAATTAGTAATTTAACTAGTTAATTAATTTTAAATATTTATTTTATGTATATGTGGGTTTTTCCTGCATTTATGTATGTGTGTATGTATGTATGTGCACCACTTGTGTACCTGGTGCTTATTGAAGGTCAGGCAAGGTGTCATATTCCCTGGAACTGGAGTTACAGATGGTTATGTGCCACCATGTAGGTGCTGAGGCCTAAACTCAGTCCTCTGTAACAGCACTAATTGCTCTGAGCCATCTCTCCAGTCACAGATTTAATCTATAATTAACTTTTTATTTTATATTGTACACACACACCTCTTCTGCTACCATATATGCTTTGAAAATGCGTGTTTGTTTCAACACCATTGTTGTATTAGAGGGCCGTGTGAGCATGACCCACATTTTACATTTACTTATATGCATTTTCTCCCATGAGAAACCTTAGGTGAGTTCCAATAGTTGCACTGAGCTGACATGAACACTGTGGGTGAGCAAAATACATGAGAAACCTGTATGCACACACATACACTTCATCTACCAGAGACTGGAGTCTGCTGTGCTTGGAAGTTTATACTGTGGTTTGCTCTTGCTTTGTGTTTGTGAACTTTATAAAGCAAAATGAGGCAAACATAAAAGCACAAACCCCACTCATTAGCACTCCAAATATTTCTCAGCATTCTTGGTCAAACTCACAAGAAATATATAAAAGAAGTTTTACATAAGAGCGCGAAGGAGAAAACCTGTGATGTTTCCTGAACTGATGGAAGTACACTGTGGAGTACCAGAAACAATGACAGCTGGAATGCTGTGAAGACAACGGTAACACGGTCTAGAGAGATACAAAAGACAGAGGGACCATGGTGTGCATTGATTGAAGAGGAGAGAGAGGAAAAACCAAGAACTTCTTTTTGCCATTGAGCTCAATTCCTACCTATATGTGAGGATCTTCTGCGAAATTGTCCAATTCTGTAGAAGCAGCTCCCTTTAGTGCTAGTAGTGTCCAGTGTGGTGATTTTCAGAGTGGTTGTAACTTTCAAATCCTTCACTGGTTGGGTGAAGCCTGCAGTGTAGATGAGAAAATCAGGGAAGGAATCAACTCTAGAACAGTTGACCCTGGAAGTACAGGGAAGTAGATATTCATTGCGTGGGATTTTAATTGTGTTGAAATTTGTTTCTACTATTAAAAGATCTCTCAAAGGATACATATCTCACAAGCAGAGGAATGCAACTCAGGATTTACATCTGCAAAATATCTCAAAATTTAATGACCTCCTTACATTGTTTTATCAATAAGACACAAACTATAATCTTTTTTTTCTTTTTATGGTGGGGGCAAAAATTATGGGCTAATATAAGTTTTAAGAGTTAATAAGAAGCCTGAGCTAATAGAACAATCAGTTTATAATTAATGTAGACCTCTGTGTGATTCTTTGGTACTTAGTGATTGCAGAACCTGGCAGGACAGAAACCTTGGTTAACAAATGGTGCCCACGTGGACAACTGCATCCACATAAAGCCTGAGAGAGCTTGGGAAGTAATTATATACATTAAATAATAGAGTTAAGCATGGTTTATTGATAGCAGCACTTTTCTCAGGTGGGCTCTGCTTGCTAGAGGCAAGTGTTCTCATTTAAGTTAGGCTTCCTGACTCAGTTTTAGCTGTGAAACTTTGCAGCTCTTTTAAGAAGCCCTGCTACCAAACACTTAAATAGTGTTTATGAGTTGCAAACAGCATACTTTTTGGTGGTGGCAGAGAATTTGAAACACCATAGAGTTGTGGCAATCAATATGGCTCTGGCCAGTACCTCTGCCAAGAGGCTAGACTCTCAGAAAAAAGCTAAGGAATGGGCTGGATCCAGAGGTCAAAGCCACGGCTTTAATCCTAGCCATATCACTTAGCAAATTGAAGACTCATGTGGTCAGAAAAAGAGAGATAGGCGGTAAAGATAGATTCTAAGATGAGGAAAACTTCTAATTAGTTTACTTTGTGTTTAAAAATATATGTAGGTTTGGGAGAGAAAAGAAAAAGATAAAGTTCTTAAAAGAAAAAAGAAAAAAATAGAGTAGTTGGATGTGGTGGCACACACCTTTAATCCTAAACTCTTGGGAGGCAGAGGCAGGCAGATCTCGGTGAAGTCAAGAATAACCTGACTACAAAGTGAATTCCAGGACAGCCAAAGATACACAGAAAAACTCTGTCTCAAAAGGCCAAAAATTAAAAATAAAAATGAAAGAAAAAGAGGTTAAAATAAAGCCATGTAAAGATGAGAAATACACAGAGAGTCTGGATACTGTATGTTATTGTGCTGTCTTTAAATTGTTTGATGGATGAGGAAGGAGCAACAGCTGCTAAAAGATATTTGATTATAAATGCTGCTGAATCAATCCAATATATATATATATATATATATATATATATATTTTTTTTTTTTTTTGAAAATGCTATGAGTTAAAATTTTAGTCAAAAGATATGTTACTTTGGAAAAGAGGTTTTGCTTTTGTTTCCATAGTAAATGAGGGACTATGGATTCATTCTGCATTAAGAAAAATCAGGTTTGACCAAGAAAGACCCCCTAAGAAATTTCTGATAGGAGGAATGTCCCAGATGTCTGAGTTTTACACAACAGTTCAAAGACTGCTGCCTGTGATGATCAAGTCTCACAAGATACTCCAGCCAGGACTTGATCATAATTCTAAATTTTCTTTAGGTTCCCATAAGACTATCAGTGCACCCAATCAGCAGAAAGTTGCCTGGGAAACTATGCGCATATTCCCCAAAAATGGATTATGGATGTTTGTTTAGAATGTTGGTTACACGTTGTTATAGATAATGGTCAGTAGAAAAGCTAAACAAAGGACATTCAATTCAGAGTTTTTGTTTTAAAAAGCAGGGGGAACCCCTGCCATTGTCCTTGGTGTCTCATCAGCCCTCATTGTTCGCCATGTTCAGAGAGTCTGGTTTTATCCCATGCTTTTTCGGTCACAGTCCAGCTGGCCTTGGTGAGCTCCCCGTAGATCAGCTCCTCTGTCTCAGTGGGTGGATGCACGCCTCGTGGTCCCGAATTCTTTGCTCATGTTCTCCCTCCTTCTGCTCCTCCTTGGGACCTTGGGAGCTCAGTCCAGTGCTCCTGTGTGGGGTTTTGATCCTACTTAATGTGCTGGCTTTGTGGGAGCCTAGCCAGTTTGGATGTTCACCTTCCTAGATATGGACGGAGAGGACCTAGGACTTAACACAGGGCAGGGAACCCGGACTGCTCTGTGGACTGGAGAGGGAGGGGGAGAGGAGTGGGGGGAGGGGGAGAAGGGTGGGAGGAGGGGGAGAAGGGTGGGAGGAGGGGAAGGGAAATGGGAGGCTGGGAGGAGGTGGAAACTTGTTTTTTGTTTATGTTTTTTTTTTCTTCTTTTCGCAATAAAAAAAAATAAAAAAAAAGCAGGGGGAAATGCTGTGGGACAATGGTCTGAACTCTGTTATTTGTATTTTAAATAAACGCTGATTGGCCAGTAGCCAGGCAGGGTGTATATGTGGGGCAACCAGGCAGGAAGTAGAGGTGGGAAATGAGAATTCTGAAAAGAGGGAAGTTTCAGTCTGCAGTCATCACCCAGAGAGGAAGCCATACACAGAGCAAACAAGATGTGACTGCATCCCCAAAAAGGGTACCAAGTCATATGGCTAACATAGACAAGAATTATGGGCTAATATAAGTTATGAGTTAATAAGAAGTCTGAGATACTAGCCCAATCAGTTTATAATTAATGTAGACATCTGTGTATTTCTTGGGGCTAAACAGATGTGGGACCTGGTGGGACAGAAACGTCAGACAACACTTTTTCCTTAAAAGAAATGTGCGGTGGTACAAACCTTTAATCCCAATATTTGGGAGGCAGAGGCAGGCATCTCTATGAGTTCATCGACAAGAGCTAGTGCCAGGACAGGCTCCAAAGCTACAGAGAAACTCTGTCTCAAAAAAAAGTGTCCTATTTATTTTCATTGACAAACACAGATTATGTACAATGTATAATTTAGAAATATGTACTCATTATGGTTACTGAAGGATGGTACTAGGTGGGGAACTGTTGGTTCAAGGGTTTTCTGTTACATAAGAAAAAAAGTCCAAAAGGAGTATTATACACAATGGTCACTGTAACTATGACCTGCTGTATTCTTGACACTGGAAAGGATACACATGCTATGTTCTCAACACACACATGAAAGATCAGTGTGTAAATAACAGTCTCCTTTATGGTTTATTTTTCAGCAAGCTATGCATTTTTAACCATCTAATACATATAAAATGCAGGACCATTTTATTAGGCTCCTGTAGATTTCATTTGCCACTCATGAATATGCTGACCATTTTTCTCATAACTACATCATCCATATATTTTTATTTGTGACTTACATAATATTATGATTTTTAAGAAATAAACATGCTATGTCATAATAGTGTATGTATATGTGTAAACAGGTTTTGCTCCCACCTCTAGCTGGAATGTACTTTACTCTTTATTTTATTACCTGAGCCCTTTTTTTCATATTTTTCTTTATTTGATAGAAAACAATAATTACCGTATTTGCTTAATTGTTCATTAACAGAGAGCTTTGAAGATGCATATGTAATAAGTGGGAGGAGGTTCTTGTGGGAGAAGGTAACAGGTATACACGAAACGTTGATGAGCTGTTTGCCTCTGTGAGCAGCAGAGGTTCAAGGCTACTGAAGTTTTTGGAGAGGGATGTGGAACACATTTTCAGTCTGTCACACCTGGGGATGATGAATCTCAAATGTTTGTCTTCCAACTCCCATATGTCAGTGTCTGAGAACAGCTCTCAGGGGCATCAGTTCCCTGGCACATCTTTTGGGGCCCATGTGTGGTCTGAAAGAAAGCCTTCAGATGAGAGGTCTCAGGTGTGTAGAGTAGAATGCTGTTAGCATATAATGACATGAAGAATGTCCATGGGGACATAGTGTACATGTGTGTGTGTGCACGCCCACACACGTGTGTTTTATCTATGCATCATTATCTGCTGGGCTGGAAGTCACAGAGATCTGCCTGCTTCCTAAGTGCTGGATTAGAGGCATGCACCACCACACCCGGCTTCTCTTGATATTCTTGCCCATGAAAAACATTCCTGTTACACAATTCTTTGAACTTATATTCATTTCTTTATAGCATTCACCGCTTTGGTTTTTTTTTTTTGATTTATGGAATTATGTGGTAGATAATCAGTAATATGCTGGAGTCAGGTCACATCAGCTCCCCGTAGCTCACTGTTTGGGGAATCACATTGGTATCACAATGGTACCCTGAAGTAGGTTGTGGTGGGAGTATCTACAGCATGGAAACTGGAAAATACCACGAGATGCTGTTTCCCTTCAAGCTCTCCATCTCTTTTGGAGAGCAGGTTGTAAAGTATTTGCAGCCACAGCTGCTGTGTGAGTCTGGTGTGTGTCACTAGTATGTGAAGACCCACATTTCCCTCGAGACAATGAGGTAGACTGGGAGGTCTTCCTATGACAACATCCACTCCCTGTCTGTTTGAGGTGATGAGAATGAGCTGACCGAGAAGAGCACTGGCCAAGAACTGTGATATTAGTCTCAGCAGAGTGGATATTGACCTCTTCTTGGCAGTAATTAGGACACAGGAACCTCTGCAACTCGAGGCCACCATGTCAT
Organism: Microtus oregoni; assembly: GCF_018167655.1. Lineage (NCBI taxonomy): Eukaryota > Metazoa > Chordata > Mammalia > Rodentia > Cricetidae > Microtus > Microtus oregoni. The sequence goes on along the minus strand of NW_024543063.1, from coordinate 55,212,125 downwards.
CAGTGGTCAGTGATCATTCTTCACCTTAATTGCTCTGGGGAAAGAACATTTGCCTAGTACCTCTTAGTGCTGAATATCTTTAAAACTTGACTATTATCTAAGACTCAGAGCGGGGGGAGGGGTGATGGATGCCGAGAGAGAACTTCCACTCTGAAGAACACACTGACTATTATCTGAAGTGTTATTACACAGGTTTTCGTGAAACCAAATAAAAAGCCCAGGCTCCCTGACCTTCATTGCCATTCATGATTTCATATATCTGTGGTAGCCTGCCAATGGCATCTGCTGTTCATGAGAAATCACAACAGTAAGATGCATCACTTGAGATAAAACACCAGCAAACAATAACAATCACCAAAGAAATGATGGGCTGCATCCATGTCAGTGAATGAGTGGAGAGGGGGGCTGCCTTGGGAGAATAAAACAGATGCCGCTGGGAAAAAGGACCAGAGGCAGCTGGATTCGGGATGATTTGTGACAGCTTGGTACAGCCGCACACTTCCAAAACCATCCTGTGATAATTCACTCTACAGTGTCTGGCACACAGACATACTGTAGAGAAATGCAACGGCCTCCTAATTTCCAGCCACACTCTCCACCATGGAGAAACTACTTCTGACTTGCAAAATGTCTTTTTTTGAGTGTGAGGGTTTTTGTGATATTATCAGAAACTTATAGGATGCAGATCCACTGAAGTGAGTTCTCAAAGTTTTAGGGCCTGCTGAGTGTGTCTGTGTGTGCAAAGGGGAGGCTGCACACAGAGCTTACTCTTTAGGAAGGTTTTCAAAACCTTGCTTGGATTTCAAACATGAGTAGTAATTTTGTATTAATCTTTTAAATTCCTGAAAAAAATATTTCTACCTGGAATGTTGCAGAGCGGTGGCTGTCAATTATTTGGTGTAACACAAAAGTCACATTTGGGTAATAGAAATGTCACCTCTTTCAAATAACCATTGGTGGTTCTTGTAGCTGCAACTCAGTCACCCCGACTTCTGCACATAAGCTATCAATGTTCTACCGGTGTGGCCAGCAATGTGTTGACCAGCAAATGTCACTTCTGTTTCTGATTCTAAATCAAGATCAGGATAGGAATAATCCACGCATGCTTACTTTGAACTCATTTTAAGTCAGCTTCATTTCAATCAGGAAATTTCAGCTAGAAAAAGCTCATTGTGTGACATATAGAAATCATAAGGAACCGACTCTCGGTACTGTGTTGATGTTTTTAAATATAACATTTCAGCATCAATTTTTTTCTAAAGAAAAGGTGAAATTGGAAGTACTCATGAATAAGGAACTTTCTAACCTGTGCAATATAAGCAACTATCCTCAAGACTCGTATTTCTGAAACCCTTTCCCAGCACCTTGCGATCTTAGCATTACAAACAAAAACTTTTAAAGTTTCGATAGCATAACTAATGTTGCCTGGGAATCATTAACGTGATTCACAATGACTGACCACTAGGGGTCTCAGCACGTGCTACTATAGCAAAATGTCTCAGGATTTACAGGAGTTGTCTTTCATAGGGTAATGCATACAAATCTTCTAATTTTAAACTAGATCCAATATGATATACTTCAGATATATGTCTTGACTCTGTGTGGGTGAGAAAAGGAGTTTGCTACTAAGATTTATGACTTGAGTTCAACTTGAGTTTAGTTCTCATGCCCCACATGATAGAAGGAAAGAACCAGCTCTCATAGTTGTACTCTGAATGTGACAAGTGCTTATGGCTTGTGACAATATACAAATTAAATAAATATAACAAAAATTCGATATTGTGCATTGAGACATTATATTATAAGGACAAACTCAATGGTCAATAGAATCAGATCGTTTGGGTTAAAATCTTAGTTCTCTCTCTCTTACCAGTTCTGCAACCTCTTCACCAGATGTTGTTTATAAAATGGGCATGTTAATAATAAAATTAAATACAATGATTTTATTTCTATTATTCAGATTAGTGCCTTAAACACAGTAGCCACATCTTCAGCCCGCTGTAGTCATGAATCCTGCAGTCACCAATACTAATATATGTATAGCACTCTAGTTTGGGTTACCAGCTGAAAACAGAAAGCCCTAAAGCAAGTAAATACTTTCCTTTCTAAAGGAGAAATTCCAACCCATAAGCCACTGCTCCTTAGGCACATCATAAGTGAGACAACAGAGGAATAAGTGACACGTGGTAGGGTTCAGAGGGAGGAACAAACTTAAGCTGAGTTTCCAAACCAAACAGTTGTCTAAGGAGAGGAGGGAGTGCCTCACAAGCGGAGGAAGCGTGCCACGATTCAGAGACTCGAGTCTTAAGGAAGTTAAACACAATCACAGTGTTGCTTTATGTGAAAGTGGCGTTGTTATCTTTTTATTTGTTCTTTCCTCATACCACGTATCCTGACTGCAGCCTCCTCTCGGTCCCCTCCTCCTAGACCTGACCCACTTCTACCTGCCCTCTTCCCCAGATCCACTGCTCCTCTGTTTGCCTTCAGAAATAAGCAGGCCTCGGAGTGAACTGAACACAGAATAACAGGATGCAATGAGACTAGGCACAAACTCTCATCTCAAGGCTGGAAGAAGCAACCCTATAGGAGGAAAGGGGTCCCCACCAGAGGACCAGAGAGTAGGCAAAACAGTCAGAGACACTCCCACTCTAGCTGTTAGGAGTCCCACAAAAATCTCAAGCTAAGCAACAACAATTTATATGTAGAGGACCTAGGGCAGATCCATACAGGCTCCGTGATTGCTGATCAGTCTCTTTGAGGCCCTGTGAGCCCTGTAGTTGATTCTGTGGGACCATATTCTCCTGGTGTCATCAACCCCTCTGACTCCCACAATCCTTTCCCCTCTTCTGGGAGGTTCCTCCAGCTCCTCTTTATGTCTAGTTTGGGTCTCTGCATCTGCTCCCATCAGCTGCCAGAGGAAGGAAGGTGGCATTTTAAAGAAGATTCTTTCTGTATCAGAAGAAAACTGTTGTAATTCCACATAATGAATGGGAATTACAGAATGGGAAGTTCAGGTTTTCATTATTGTAAATAACTATGAAACTTAAATTTTTCTTCAAGCCACGTGCCCTTTGATGGTCTTTTTTTTTTTTAGTATTTTTTTTTTATAATTTTTTTTATTAAGAAAAGAAGAAAAAAAACATAAACAAAAAACAAGTTTCCACCTCCTCCCAGCCTCCCATTTCCCTCCCCCTCCTCCCACCCTTCTCCCCCTCCTCCCACCCTTCTCCCCCTCCTCCCACCCTTCTACCCCTCCCCCCACTCCTCTCCCCCTCCCTCTCCAGTCCACAGAGCAGTCCGGGTTCCCTGCCCTGTGGTAAGTCCTAGGTCCTCCCCCCTCCGTCCATATCTAGGAAGGTGAACATCCAAACTGGCTAGGCTTCCACAAAGCCAGCACATTAAGTAGGATCAAAACCCCGTGCCATTGTCCTTGGCGTCTCATCAGCCCTCATTGTTCGCCATGTTCAGAGAGTCCGGTTTTATCCCATGCTTTTTCGGTCACAGTCCAGCTGGCCTTGGTGAGCTCCCAGTAGATCAGCTCCACTGTCTCAGTGGGTGGGTGCACGCCTCGTGGTCCCGACTTCTTTGCTCATGTTCTCCCTCCTTCTGCTCCTCATTGGGACCTTGGGAGCTCAGTCCAGTGCTCCAGTGTGGGTCTCTGTCTCTGTCTCCATCCATCACCAGTTGAAGGTTCTATGATGATATGCAAGATATTCGTCAGTATTGCTCTAGGATAGGGTCATTTCAGGTTCCCAATCCTCAGCTGCCCAAGGAACTAACTGGGAACCTCATGTTGGGCACTTGGGAGCCCCTCTAGGGTCAAATCTCTTGCTCACCCTAAAGTGGTTCCCTTAACTAAGAATTGTGGTTCCGTGCTCCCCTATCCACCTTTCCTTTATCCCAATTCTCCTGATTCCCCAAGTCCCCCCTCCTTCCCTTCTACCTTTTCTCTCCCCATCTCCCCTTACCCCCATCCCACCCCACCCCCAAGATCCTAATTTTCTCCCCGGCAATTTGGTCTACTTCCCTTAGCCAAGAGGATAACTATATGTTTTTCCTTGGGTTCACCTTCTTACTTAGCTTCTTTAGGTTCACCTATTGTAGACTCCGTGGCCCTAATTTATGGCTAGAAACCAATTATGAGCGAGTACATCCCATGTTCATCTTTTTGGGTCTGGGACACCTCACTCAGGATAGTGTTTTCTATTTCCATCCATTTGCATGCAAAATTCGAGAAGTCATTGTTTTTTACCGCAGCGTAGTACTCTAGCTTGGCTTACTTTAAAGACCTAGTTTGTTTGCAAGCCAGTGAAAACACTAGATAACTATGCACACGAGGTTTAGATGTTAGGGAGAAAGGTGGAACCAGATTTAGATGCTTGTTTTGTTAAATCTCTAGTAGTTTTTACAGGATAGAAAACAGCAAAGGAAAATGAAAGTCATGCATAGCTTGATTACCAATTAAGTATTTTTACTCCGAATACTTGAGATGAAGCAGGTTTTAGATTTCTGCTTTCATCTGTTTGAATAGTTGTACTATGGGATAAGTATCTTGGGAATGGGCACAAGCATAAACATGAAATTCTGTCACATTTCATAGAAGACTGAAGGTAATTTCAAACAGCATTCAGTGTTGAAGAATTCTGTGGTTTAAGTGAAGGTTAGTGTTGTGAATTTTCTGCTCCATTGTGTTGGCACCCACATTTTTAAACTGGGGTCATTTTGGTAGATATTTGGTTTGGTTATGATCAACACATGAATAAGTTGATAATAACATATTTGTTAGTCCCTCCTGCAGAAAAACTCTTATTTTAATCCTCATGGTTGCTGAGTTGGGATTTTGAACTAGTAAGATGCTCTGTCTGTTGTGATCATGAGTTCTCTTGTTAGATTCAGGCCGGAGAGTACACCTCAGCAGCAAGCAGCACCACAGCCCTGCACCTGCCTTCCTCAGTGCCTGGCAAGCTTTGTTCCAAATGTTTAAACAAAGGTCCTAGAATTGAGTCTGTTTTCTTCTTGTCCCATCCTGGATTACTGGTGCCAAGAAGAAGGAAAGCTCTGATTCTGTTGGCTTTTGTGGCAAGCCTTCTCCCGATGCTGGGGGTGAGCCGGCCTCCCAAGCCACTTGGATAATGATCAAGGAACGCTTATTTCCTCAAGTTTGCTTCTGAAAAAGTAGATGAAGATGCTTTTTGGCCAAATCAAAAAGCAATAGATTTTCCCTTGCAGTCAAGGTCAAACTAGACACAGGGCTCCACAAAAAGACCACCTTCCATCTATGAGTCATAAGGCAATGATGGAAGCCATAAATAACTTGACATTTTCTCTTCACTCAGTTGTCTCATTTTAGGACTCTCTTTCATGAAGAAGTTGATGAATTATTATGCCCATTAGTATCTGAAGTGATGTAATGGCACTCTATCTGTCAAATCACTAAAAATTACTTGTGTTAAGGGCACAGAATGTGTCCCTAGCCTTTGCTCAAATAATATTTGGCTCTTTATTTAAAGATAATATATCCTCTAAGCAGAAAATAAATGGAAAGTAAAAAAAAAAAACCTAGAGGCACATTCTGTGTAGGACAGATGAATAAAAATTAGATCTAGAAATTAATCATGTGACAGTTATTTTTAGATTAGTTAAGATAAACATGTGATATTAGCATATATAGCTGTTGGTCATTGCTGATGCCCAAACAATATGTTAATGAAAAAATGATTGTCTCCAGGACCCAAATGCATTTTTCTAAAATGTAGGCAGAGCATGTACTAGAACAGATGCAACTCTCATTGGATGAAAGGATATAAAGGATAAAAAACATTCACGCTCATGTTTTAAATATGAATTTTAAAAAAGATACCCTGCACAGCAGATATTATTTGGCTCTCAAACCCCAAGTCCTCTCTGAGTACCTTCCTATAACTATAACTTTGCAACTTTGGGTCATTTGCCTTACCCTCTTTGAGCCTGCATTTTCTAAAGGATGAAATAAGGACAAAAGAATAATGCCTACCTAAAGCAATTATTTTAGGGTTGTGCAGGATAGGTTATTTAAGTCACAGAATATACATTTTCCCCATTTTTATAGTAGGTAGTATATAGAGGAGTATTTACTTTGCCATGCCAGAGATTTTAGTTTGCTTTTAGATGTCTAAACAACCTTGAAATGAACATTTTTTGTATATAAGCTCTTTTTTCTTGGTTGCTTGGCTTATTTCCTTGGAATATAATCCTACAAAAATTGCTCCCAGGTCAAGCATTTCTAGAGTTACAGCAATGTTTTTGAAATTTTATTTTGGTGCCCCCGACCAAGAGTGACAAGGTTTATTCTCAGACAGGAGGCTCTTATTGCATGGCAAATAGTCACAGGGACGTGGCTTGTTTTCTGTGGAGTGACCCACACCCAGTGGTCTCTTTTCTTGGTTGCTGGCCTTTAGAAAGGCTAACTAACAAGCTGTTAGACGTCTGCCCTTTGAAAGGGCAGATCCCAGACTGTACTCCCAGACCAGAATTGCTTATTTGTTCTTCCCTGATATTTTTGTTCTGCACATGCTAGAAGGTTTTCAGATTGGTCCTAGCATTTGTCCCTAAGAGCTGTAAGCATTGCAGGTAGCTGGAAATGAAGAAAAACATGTCATCAATATGGCTGTCATATAAGGTTGCCCTCCATTACTTCAGGTTTGCCACACATTTGTTTTCCTTAAAGGGGATAATTGTAAAGAGAAGAAGAAAGACATTATCTACCATTTATGTATGATGTATGTGTTTCTCTTTATTCATTTGTCATCTATTGATTACCTACCTACAATCTCTTTTCTATTATCTATCATCTATCTGTCTGTCTGTCTGTCTGTCATCTGTCTATCTGTCTGTCTGTCTATCTGTCTATCATCTATCTATCTATCTATCTATCTATCTATCTATCTATCTATCATCTCATTTCTATCAATTATCTACATGTCTATTATCTATTTTCTTTTATTTTCTATCATTTATCTGTCTATCTATCTACTTATATATAACCTCTGCCAATTATCTTTGTCTATTAACTATTTAGTGCTTATAAGTAAGATTTGATTTCGTTCCATAAAGAAATAATGCAAGAGAATTCAGGGTGATACCTTCATATATGGAACAGAAAGAACATTATAGAAGGCTGAGTTGAACTGAGTTATGAATAGCTCATCATCTACTTTAATCTTTTCCAGAAATGTGGGCCTTTCAGGGTTGAGCTGAAAGAGTTTCAGATTGGGTTGGTTGGCAGACGTTTGAGATTTTAAATCAGAGGAAATCTTCTTGCAGGTCAATAACCTTTGTAACAAAATCCCACTTTTGCCCCGTCTATTTTACCCTGGAATTTTGCCTCTTGCAAAGAAGAATTCCAGTTAAAAAACCAAACAATGCTGTATGTGAGCACATCTTTCTCTTGCCTGCACCAACTGAGATGAGCAGATTCCCTGTATGTCCCAATGACAGTCCTTCTCCATTGTTCTCCAGTCATAACAGGTCAGGATTTGTTACATCTGTTTCTGCAAGAGTCTTTTGCCTGGGTGAAGTTGTTTGGAGCTTTCCTTGTCAGTCACACAAATGGAGGGACAAGGGATTTTTGTAGGAAGGATCTTTGATGAGCCTGGTCTTGGTAGAGATATGTTATCATTTATATTTTATTTCTCTTGTTCTTTATCAAACATTTCAGCATTGGTTTTCAGACTCATTTGTGTCATCTCTGTGGCTTTTAATCAATTCTGTGACATAGATTTTTCTACACTGTCACTCCTAGCAGCTGTAATTATTTACTTATTCATTGGATTTATTTTTAAATACACTTTTCATTAAAATAGGATTATGCCACTTTTCCTCTTCTCTTTCTGCCTTTGCGCAGCTCCCAGGCACCCTCCCCCAACCCCTCCTGTGTCCCTGCTCTCAAATTGTTGGCCATTTTTCTTTGATTGTCACAGTTACATGTGTATATTTATGTATATATACAAAACTATATATATATATATAGTTTATCTTGTATATCTGTTTTTATTGTTGTCTAATACAAAGTGATCAGCTCTGAAACCTTATACCCAGAAACAGCAAAAACAGATTCAGCATGTTGTAGTTGTAATTATTACTAGAACTGTCATTGCCACTCCATTTTAACACTGTCATTGGGCCATCATACATTATGTAAGTACTAGTGTAAATACTTTCTATTCTACCTCATGAAATTTCATCATGACTTTTGAGTTAGATGCATTTACTCTCATGTCTCACCTTGGGACCAAAGAGTCAAGAAATTAGATATTTATGGATGATAGGTTTCAGCCATCACAGTAAGAAACATGAAAGTTAGCAAGTTGGGCCAACCCAGGCTCAAGTCACTGCTGCTTTAATTTACTAAAGGTCATAGGGCCATGGAAGCTGGAGCCTTTGTCTCTAGAATTCTCTCCAATGGTCCTAGAAGTAAGGCCCTAATCTCTGCTTCCCAAACTTCTGTGAAAGTGAAATTGCAGCGATCTTGTGAAGAACTAGATTTTGAGTTAAGAGGTTTAGCCTGGGCTGTGGCATTATGCATTTTTGTCAAGATGTTTACCGCTGGGTTGTGTTTCTGAAGGTGAAACTTAAATCAGCAAGAGTGCCAGCAAAGGAGCCAGTGTCCACAGTGGCCAGGAAGTCAGAGAGCATCTCTTTGTACACAAAGGTCACAGATTTCTCTAGACCAATGTCAAGTTCTTTGGAACCAGCAACCAAATAATCCATATGTGATTACCAAATAATGCAAGATAGCTCAGCACGTAAATGTTTGCTTGCCAACAAACCTGGAGACCTAAGTAGATCTGTGTAACCCAGAAGAAGGAAAGGAACAGACTGGTGAGTATTGCCTGGTTTCCACATGCATGCCTTGCCATCTGTGCCCCTCCACCCTTAATTAGTAACTATACAAATAAAAGGTAAATAAAAACCCATAGCCTCTCTCCTAAGACTACTGCTAATCTTTACATCATACACCCACACACTGAGACAATGGGGATGGTCTATCGGGAATTCACCAAGGCCAGCTGGCCTGGGTCTGGAAAAGCATGGGATAAAACCGGACTTGCTGAACATAGCGGACAATGAGGACTACTGAGAACTCAAGAACAATGGCAATGGGTTTTTGATCCTACTGCACATACTGGCTTTGGGGGAGCCTAGGCAGTTTGGATGCTCACCTTACTAAACCTGGATGGAGGTAGGCGGTCCTTGGACTTCCCACAGGTCAGGGAACCCTGATTGCTCTTCTAGCTGATGAGGGAGAGGGACTTGATCGGGGGAGGGGGAGGGAAATGGGAGGCGGTGGCGGGGGGGAGGCAGAAATCCTTAATAAATAAATAAATTAAAAAAAAGAAGCGTTGCTTTCATCAGAAGTTATATTTTCCTTCGTGATACTTTCTAATAAAAAGATAAAATTTCCTTTTATGTAGGAAAGAAATGAAGAAAAGGACAGCTGGTGTCCCCTGAGTCCAGTAAGTAGTGGCAGATTTCAACTTTGTTTTCTTAGATGAAAAAAGCATTTCTCATCTATTTTTGCTTTTTTCATTGTTTTGTTTGAGTAGTGTTCATTATGTTTAGAAGTGCCTTCATTCATTGTCAGTAGAACATTCCTCCACTTCTTGTCTATGTGCATGTGTGAATAAGCATGTGTGCGTGTGCACATGTACATGCATGTCTATGTGGGGTTATTTGGACCAATGTGATACATTTATGCATAAGCATAATTTTAGGCAAACTATCTTGTAAATTCCATTAGGAAGAGGGGTTTTGTTTTGGTCTTTTCCAAACTTCAGCACCCAGGCCAACACAGTTTGGTGAATAAATGTATTTTCTAATATCAGAGCTCCTGAGTGGAAAACATAGTACCAGAGAACTAGTTTCCCGAATAATCTTGCATTCTAGAAGTTTATGGCCGTTATAATTTGGGATGATAAAAGATGCTCAAAAGAGTTAGCGATAATGTCTGGAGGCTGATGACAACTAACGCCCTGGCTTCCCTCAGGGGCTAAGATCTGCATGATGATTCTAAATTAGGGATTGTCTTCCCTCCAGCCTCTCACTGTCAGAGTTGAGATCATCTGAAATCACAGGGGATGGCAATGTCTTTTTCGCTTTAGTAGGGGTGGCTAAATCACCATGGTGATTACTAAAATTATGACATCGCCTCACGAGACATGGAAGAAGGGATTGCAGAACTGTCAGTCATGAGTTTTCACGCACAGAGTCTACAATAAGACCAAAGACTATTTTAAATACTTTTTTATTCATCGGAGTCACTAGTAAGATTAATGTACAGAGATAAGGGAACAAACTGCGGGCTTTCAATGAACATTTCTTTGTTTCGGTCAGTTCAAGGTACCTGTAACTTTGTACTTCAGCTCCCTTGAGTGGTTTTTCACCCCAGAGAATGAAAGACACTCAGACACCTCAGAATTGTGTTTGAATGGATTCCTGCATTTTTATAGACTATCTTTCATCTTACATCGTTTCTTGCTCATTTTGCACAGGCTTCTGACAATTTAAGTATAGAAATTCTTCTGCTATGCATTATTGCAGAACAAGTTCCACACATTGTTTTCTTCCTTGGGCCCTTCTCGTTCCCGAGGGCTCCAGTGACATGCCACCACCCTGAAGAAGGCTTTGTCAACCACTTTGTCTAAAGAAGTCAGCCCTCCATGGTAACAGTAAATTTGTATTCTTTGTCGCCTTTACATGAACACGTTTTCTTTTAATTCTGAAGAATCATTTATTCTATTATTCTTGCTTATCACTACTCTTTGCATCACTGAAGTGCAACTTCCATACTGGAAAAGAAAAAAAAATCTTATTTATATTTTTCAATATGTACTGTGTTGGATTTCAGTTGGAGAACATTTACTAAAGTAGACTTTGCATAAACAATAAACCTAAATAGACTACAAGAAAGGAAATTCAGTCCACCAATTCTTATTGGTTTCTTTAGAAATCGGAATAGTCTGTTATTATGAAGTATTTCTGTCTAACACGCAAATGATACTGTTCTCTTGCTAAAGCTGCCTCTTGGTTTCTCCTGTCAATTTATAATGTCCAGTGATAGCATGGATAGACATTTATTGAGTCCTTACTATGCTGTAGACATTATTTTTACAAACAAAAATAAACCAACTCTTACCTTGATGTTTTTCATGAGTCATTGCTGTAGAAAGTGAATACCATTAGTAAGGTAATTAAAACACCCTGGGAGAGATTTTCAGTTAGGACTCCATTTGCTGATTGGTCCTTACAGATAATTGGAAAAAGGTCGTAATGGGCCAAAAGCCAGGGTTGAAAACAGCAAGAGAAGAATTTGCTGAGAGACACATCTGTGCCTTTACTATACAGTGATTATTTCTTTCTTCATTCAGCTTCTAAGCACACATCACATTCTTCAAAATCCTCCTCACTAGCCTCCTCTTCCCATGAAAACCCACATGAACTCTATTTTCATATTGTAAACTGGAGCTTACAACTTTTCAGCAGAAGCTGGGGACTTAGGGTACTTTATTCTCTTTTAAATTCCCAAATCATGTGCAAAGAACTTTGAGTCTATGGACACAGTTTGCATTGTGTATTGTATCATTATTTTAACTGGTCCCATGGCTATAGAATTACTAGCTGCTTTATAAAATCCAGCAAGCTGGCACAAGAGCTGTGTATAGTTAGTCCGTGGCCCTTAAACTTCTGAATAGAGCACAACAGGTGTTTTATAAACACACAGAAATGAAAAATGAAATTCAAGTAAACTAGACTGCTGTCGATACCTCTGTGAGTCTTAATTTCTTGAGCTTTCTCTGAAAGCCTTTGAAGGTTGTCTCCTCCAGCCTATTAGTCTCCTGTCAAGACAAATGGAAATTAATTACCTTCTCATAATTGAGGAAAGAGGTGGAGCATACTGTTCTACTCCGGTTATTATTTATTTATTTATCTGAGGAACAATGAATCAAGCCTTGGGTTAGTAGTTGAGCTTGAATCTTCTTGACTAGTAATCAATTCCCTGTCTCACCCTGAAAAACTTTACAAAGCTAGAAACAATATTTCCTATGACTTATATTGAAAGATTGCCTCTGTTACCTCCGGTTATAGCCACATATTTAAGCTTTGGAACGATTTCCCGAAGTCCATACTTTATTTTTCTGTTTGTACTATTTATGGTTACTATTGCTATGATTAAACACCATGACCAAAGCAACTCCAGGAATAAAGAGTGTATTTGGCTTCCCTTCCACACCACAGTTCACTTTATAATGAAGTCAGGGCAGGAACTCAGACATGGCCTGATCCTGTTGGCAGGAGTTGATGCAGTGACCATGGAGGGGTGCTATTTATTGGTTTGCTCCTTCTGGCTCTCTCAGCCTGCTTTTTTATAGAACCCAGGATCCCCAATCCACAGTGGATTGGACCCTCCACCACCAATGATTAAGAAACCGCCCTACCGCTGGATCTTAAGGAGGCATTTTCTCAGTTGAGGTTCACTCCTTTCAGATGGCTCTAGCTTGTGTCAAGTTGACCTGAAACTAGAGAGGATATTATCCATGTGGTGGTGAGTAAAGTATATGAGGACAGAGTCAGCATTTTATAGGCTCCTGACAAAACAGGAGAGGATATGGGAAGGTCCATTAGATCAACTGGATGTGTGTGATTATACAAGTTTATTTTAAAAAGAGGAATCCTTAACATCATTGGTCTTTTCTACTATTATTTTATTGAGTTAAATATTTATTTTAAATATACTTTTTATCATATTTTCCTGCTCTACCTTTGCTATACAAGGCTATACTTATTTTGCCTTTACCTGTGTTGCTTTGTAACATTGACCAGTGTTGGAATGTTCCACTATAGGGCTTTATTAACATCTTGATGTCTGAAAACATTTAAGGGAATCTTTTTGTATTTCTTATCTTCACTTTCCTGACTCCACTAGTCTGGTGAAATTTGGATCCTATTGGAAAGTCCACAGAAAAATGTAGCGTGACCAGAGACTGAGCTTGTTGTACCTTCCCTGGCACTTCTGTGGATTTGTTAATTTTGTCTTCTACAAGACCTTTGGACAATGGATCTTTATGTGTGCCTCTTTTTTTCCAGGCAGAGTGTGAGTCCAACCTTCTTTACCGAGATTTAACACAGCGCCTGGCAAAGGCTCTAATATACTACTGTTTGGTAAACAACTAATGGAAAGTGGCAGAAGAAAGATTTCCTTTCTATCCCTATCAGCAGCTACCATCTGTTTATGAACTCAGCTATTGCTTCTAGATTTGACATTCCCCAAGCAGGTCAAAACTTCTTGGTATTCAATCCTGCACAACGAAATCTTGTCTTGTTTTGCTGGGAACTTTCTGTTTGAAGCGACTTTCCTGCACATCATGACCTTTTCTGTAAAAACTTGTGCAACATTCAAAGACGGAAACAATCACTCCCCCACCTCCTCCTGTGACCCCTTTGTTCCTTTCTCTGTTCTGGCATAAACTCTTTGTACTGGGCCTTGGATAATTAGCTTGCCTTGATACCTCCCCATGAGGGAACTGAAATTCTTGTCTTAAGACTGTCCATTTAGGGCGTTTAACCGATAGTGTGCTTCTGTATGGCCCATGAGCTAAGGAGACTGATATTTACATTTTAAAATGGGAGTGTCAAACATTATCATGACTTCTTACCTTGACACCTGTGTTTCAGACTCTCATCACCAGACATTTAAGTTCTTATTGTATGACTTTTCCTGGGGAGACAAATGTCTATTCATGCCAGATGTGGCACCAGTGACAGACCTAAAAACAAGTATATCCAAGTCTAGCTTGGTGAACCAGTGAGTTTAACTAGAATTGCATATATTAGCACTGGTAACTTCTGGGTAGTTACACTATTGAAGAAGAACCCCCTTTTCTGGAAATTGCTAACAGCTTATATATTCTCCTTCCAGTAAGTATTGATAGCTTATATATCCTGGGGGTAGTGCTTGTATACTTTGTATGTGTGGTCCCTTGGGTGCCAACTCACTAGCCACTTCATGAGTCATCCTGTGAGCCCCCCTTTCTGTAAGGAAATATTAATGGGCACAATATTGTTAGGATCTCATCAGCCTCTCTGATTTCAAGACAGCAATCAAGCCAGAAGAGTTCCACAGTACATTGTCACAAAGTTGTGTTACTTGTTCTGGCCACTGAACCTTTACTAGGTCTTTAATCATGTGGCTTTCTCATTTTGAACAACTATGTAGAAACACATAAAATGGTTTTTTTTTAAATAAATAAGACTATGGTTTCCTATAAATAAAACATAGAGTTCAATGAAAGAAAGTATATATATATATCAGGCAGAAAAGATTGAAAGACCAGAGGGTATAATTCATTCTTAGTTATATGTATGAAGATATTGTGGATATTCAATAAATCTGTACCCAAACTAAATTTAAAATTTTCTTTCATCTTGGTGTTTTGAAATTGTTTCTATCTAATCTCCATGTGCGTGTTTACAGTGGTTCAAAAATATCCATAGAACGTTTGCTCACCAGGAATTTATTTTTAAGAAAGACTGCTTAATTTGAAATGGAAATTAAGGAGATGTTTCAGACATTGCTATTCTTGTGTGAAGATTAAAGTTTCCAGAGACCAGTGAGACAAATGCAGGACAAAGGCAAAAATCACATGCAAAGATATGTCCCAGTTTTTTTCAAAGCCATTGTGGTCCACGAGTGAAGAGTCTTAGCTCAAGTAATTTAAAGTTTTGTCACTGTTATTGCAAGTAAGATTCTCAAGGAAGAAAAAAAGTCAAAGTTGCATTCTAGTGTTTGAAAAAATGCAGAATCTTTATGAATATGTGAGGACATAATTTAACTAGAACATTATCTTTCTCCCTTATATTCTGCTTCGTTAGAACCAGTTATGATAAGAAAGCTGGTCCTATATTAAAATGGAGACTTTGACCACAAAATGATTAAATTTATTACTTATAGACTAATAAGCTTCTACTAACAAATACTTCGAAAAACCATCATCTACCTCCAAGCTTGTATTATTAAATTAATAAATTCCATTGAGTAGGACATTACTGCACCATATTTTACACAATGAATAGAAAGTGTAGGAAGAAGGAGATTGAGATATCAAAGTATAAATATAAATAGCCCCATGAAATTGGTAATGCTTTTGGTAGGAAAGTTAGCTTGAGAATGGTATATATACATATATGTATATACATGTACATATGTGTGTTGCAAGGTTTTGTTATCTAAAGTTCGTCACTATACCACCATTGTGGTATATCACCATGTTAAGGGTTAAAATATTTTGAGGATACATGACACTATAAAGTAACTTTCCTATTAAATTTTGCACTTCTTCTTGGGTTTTGGATTGTGTAACAATCTTATTCATGTGTTTATAATTGAAGAGAGAGGACAGTGTTAGTAATAATACGTATCATTTATTGAGGAACTATGTTTTAAGTAGTCTTCCAATGTGCTATTGGCTTACTATTTTTATCTACTCCTTATAAATCAGAATAGGGTAAGTTACTTTTATACAAATTAGTAAAATGAGACAAAAAGATCTGAATATCTTGTCAGTGGTTATATAGCTACTAAGTTTTGTCCAGGACACCAACTTAGAGTCAGGCTATAGAATCCTACATCAGTACCCAGCAAATGTATTAGGTCTGAGCCTGAACATAAGCTGCCTTTACAAAGCTTGAAAATGCATGTAGTTTGCTTTTACTTGAGGTTGAAGATATCAAATTAAACATGATCCCTTAAAGATCTCCAAGTTATAGCATCATATGACATATTTCAGTTATATTCAAATCCAGCAGGCTCAAAATGGTAGTTAGACCATCTAAGACTTCCCTTTTCCTCTCATCTGTCACTTGATGGAATGAGCCACGTTAGCCATTGCATTTGGTGATTGGAAAAGCAAACGTGAAAAGGCAACAAAGAGAATATTAAGAACACAGACCTATGTATGAATCAGTATTGGACTGTTCTGTTGTGCATCACTTAAATGCTATTTCATTCACGTGAATGAAGAGGATGAGGTGATGCCCTGACTTCCTCAAAATCCTGAACAGCAGCGCACTCATCAGATGTCCACTAGGTGAGCTGTATCCACTAGGTTACTTTACATGGTTGAGGGCAACTTATGAGCAACAACACTATTGAAAATGTCCCTATATCAGCAACTGTTAATTGTCTCTAAATCATTGGAGATGGAAGTGGTCTAATAAGATTCTTTCCACAGGAGTGGAAAGTTAGTGGTACCAATCTTACCTAGGTCTCTTTTCGGTAATCACAGTTGATGGCAGTTCCAGACAGAAATGGCTCTGTCACTCTTGGGGTTCAACAGTGCATGACAGATTTGGAAGGGCTCATGTGACTTCCGACTTGGAGTTTCCTGTGAGTTTCATGAGAAACTAGTAAACCCTCCTCCTCCCTTCAGCAGGGAACCTTTCAGTGTTTTGATGGTGTTTGAATTGTTTTTCTTTTGAGTATTGTAAATAATGCTCCTATGAATATTTGTGTGTAAACTTCTGTCTGAACACCTGAAGTTAATTATTTTGGACATATGCTCAGGCGGGAATGTGCTGGGCCTCATGGTGATTTTTTGCAGCTTGTTAGAAAGGAACCGTAATGTGACTCAGTTCCTCCAAATACTTCCGGAGCGCTGGACTGCTGATGAAGGTGAACATAGACTGGTGTCCTAAAAAGTTTATGTGAAATATTTGTAGAAATAAAACGTGACAAATTTATGCAATTTCCAAAGGAATATAAACACAGTCAAATGCCAGTACATACTCTGTGCTGATGGTTTTATGTTAAGACGAACCACTGTAGGTTCAAGTGTGATCCAGCTGATGATCATTGAAAACCACTGTGTGTGTGCGTGTGTGTTTGCATGTGTATGTATATAGCTGTACATTTTTCATCACCTCAAATGGAAACCCTATCCCTATGAAGTATCATTGTCCATCCTTCTCCCATAGTTTCATGCGATCACACATGCTATTCCCTAATTCTGAATTTTCTTATTCATGATATTTAGCATAATAGAATGATATAGATATGATTCCTTGTGGCTACCTCTTCAACTTTGGGGAACTCCTTCTGACTTTGAATATTATTTTAAAGTTAGTCCATGCTGTCACATACTACCCACACTTCATTATTTTTTTTTTTTTTTTTTTTTTTTTTTTTTTTTTTTTTTTTATTTTTTTTTTATTTTTTTTTTAAATTTATTTATTTATTAAGGATTTCTGCCTCGTCCCCACAACCGCTTCCCATTTCCCTCCCCCTCCCCCCGATCAAGTCCCCCTCCCTCATCTGCTCGAAGAGCAATCAGGGTTCCCTGACCTGTGGGAAGCCCAAGGACTGTCCACCTCTATTCAGGTCTCGTACGGTGAGCATTCAAACTGCCTAGGCTCCCACAAAGCCAGTACGTGCAGTAGGATCAAAAACCCACTGCAATTGTTCTTGAATTCTCAGTATTCCTCATTGTCCGCTATGTTCAGCTAGTCCGGATTTATCCCATGCTTTTTCAGACCTAGGCCAGCTGGCCTTGGTGAGATCCCAATAGAACATCCCCATTGTCTTAGTGTGTGGGTGCACCCCTTGTGGTCCTGAGTTCCTTGCTCGTGCTCCGTCTCCTTCTGCTCCTGATTTGGACCTTGAGACTTCTGTCCGGTGCTCCCGTGTGGGTCTCTGTCTCTGTCTCCTTTCATCGCCTGATGAAGGTTAATATTCCTGAGGATGCCTATGTGTTTGTCTTTGGATTCGCCTTATTTAGCTTCTCTAGGAACATGAATTATAAGCTCAATGTCCTTTATTTGTGGCTAGAAACCAAATATGAGTGAGTACATCCCATGTTCCTCTTTTTGGGTCTGGCTTACCTCACTTCATTATTTTTTTAATGACTCAACAACTGTTTCATTTTATGGTTAGACTACATTTTGGTTTTTCATTCAACATTTGGTGTGGACACTAGGGCTCTTCCTGCTTTGTGCCCATTGTAAACGATGCAGCTATGACAGTTTGTGCGCAAGCTTTCATCTAAAGCTTGTTCTTCTCATTCTTTCGGGCATACACCTAGAAGGAAATTTGCTGGATCAAAAGGTGCTTCTCTGCATGCTGCTAGGAAAGAACTGTTATGTGTTAGTGTCTTAGTTCTTAACAGTATGAACCATTTGACCATCATTTCCACTAGTCATCCATAGTCTTGATATTTCTCTCACGGTTCAGAGCTTCCTCTGGGAAGAAAGTGCTAAGCTAGGTGATGTTTCCAGCATGCTGGTAGAAGGTGAGATTACGTGATGAATTCTTGCCAGTAGAGTCTGAGTTGCAGGATACATGTAGGATCATAACTGAGAGAAAATGTCTGTGGACTGAGCAGCACATGGGTTCCTAGCCTTCCCATGTGAAGGCAGCCATTGGACTCTGTAGATGATTTTGTTTAATATAGCCCAATAGACCATTTTGAAATATATATTAATGTTTTGTTCCTTTAGAAAACCACTACCAATTCAGTGTCCCCTATTGGACGAGAAATTATTCTTCCTTTTTTCCTTCCTTCCTTCCTTCCTCCCTCCCTTGCTTCCTTCCTTCTTCCTCCTCCTCTTCTCTCTCCTTTTCTTCTTTTATTATTTTTTTTTTTTGGTTTTTCGAGACAGGGTTTCTCTGTGGTTTTGGAGCCTGTCCTGGAACTAGCTCTTGTAGACCAGGCTGGTCTCGAACTCACAGAGATCCGCCTGCCTCTGCCTCCCGAGTGATGGGATTAAACTGTGCCAATCCACCTGGCCTCATTGACAATATTTGAATTTTTTTCTAACAATATTTTTGTTAACTTTTATCATAATATTTTTTTTCTCCTTAAGTCTTCCAGTTGGATTTTATACAAAGGCATTGCTTACTTTCTTGGACAAAACAACATGCAGTTTGCATATTTTTCTTTTATAATGCATCCTTAAACACACGATTTATTTTGCCTACGAAACCATTTGTCCTTTATTTTTCCAACAAAAATATTTGGGGTTTAATTAAAGCCATCAAAAATGCCGTTAAAAGATCATTAGTAAAAACACCTGCTGCCGTTATTAAACAGTGTTATTTTCTCCAGAGCCCAGAGGGAGCTTCAGGTTGTGGAAATGTGCGGATCGTATGTTTTATGGAATTGCACTACTGGATTGTTGCCAAGGTTTGGGAATTTTACCGACGTATCTATTTCAGATATATTCTGCTCTCCACAGCTTGAGGAGTGCTATGCCCAAGTGAACTAAGAGCTTGTGGTATGATTTCGGACTAAACTTGAACTTCTGACGCGGGCTCCACTGACGCTCCCAACCATTTATTTAAAAGCAGGACCATGAGGAAGCAGGAATAATCTTCACTCATCCTTGTTCTCCTGCTGCCTCTGATTAATCCCAGTTCTCTGCTACTTGCTGCAGGTTTGGCATTTGCCTCTGGAAGGAGCTAGAGTAAAGATATTGTTGGAGTATACTCAGCTGGGCAGTAACATGGTTAAAAACGACGTGGGGAAATGAGGAGAGTGGGGGAGAAGGAACAGTGTCCTTCCCCTCTGAAAGGTGGAGACTTTGTTTTTGAAATTCCATGAACTGAAATCCATGAGAACATTTAAAATGTTCCAGATGTGGACTTGTGCGTGAAAGCCGTAAGACAACAGCATGAAAGCTTGCCATCCCCTTTCCTTTGCTTGCTTCAAAGATTCAAAAGGGAAACAGTGAGGAGATGGAGAACGAACCACAGTCTGTTCCCGTAAGCTAGAAAACCTTTAAATCTTTGTTATATAGAGAAGCTCTTAGAAGAGGCAATAGGCTGCAATACTTAACTCTTCACTGGGAAAATTTACCGTTCTTTATATCTTTCCTAGGGTTAGCATATGCCTGACCTGACTTCAGGCCTTTGCCTTAGTCAGGATACTTGGAGTGAGTAATAATTCACAACCATGCAGGTACAGGTAGAAGATACAATTCAAGTTCAACTGGTTCTAAAAATTATTTCCCCCCATTTTTCTGGAAAAGAAAAGAAATGAAAAGGAGATTGGTAAATATCACCAAAAATAAATTCTGGAATCTATACCTGTATAGTATAGATTTCTTCCCTGCTTCTAAATAGACAGAAATGTTTTAATCAGTCCTCAATAATAAGAATCAATTGGTCCCAATACAGAAAAGCCAACCATAAAATGTCTTTACTTATTATCTTTAGAAAAATTTGGGCTTATAAAACATAAGTGGATATAAAGAATCAGGAATCTTTGAGTTGTGTTGACAGAAAGTCAAACAAGGAAATTCTTACTCCTTGCAGATCTCAGAGTGTGTGAATTGTCTCTATGATAAAAACTGTGAGAGAGAGAGAGGAAAAAAGAGGGAAGGAGAGAGAGAGATATAATTTAAATATTCAATTATTCTATTTTAGATACGTCATTCAATAAATATTATTCAAAATTAGTTTTAAAAATTGAGGTCATTTATTATATAGGCTGATCACACATGAATAGATTTTTTGATGAACACTTGTAACTCCTAAAAGTAATTTTGTAGGGTGGGTGTTGGGGGAGAAAACAGGAAGCTGAGAAATGGATCTTGTTTGAGGAAGCTGATTCACATCAGTGCTGTCTCGTAGATTCATCACTTTTCCTTAGCATAGGAACTTTCCACTTTGGTGAACTTACCAATTTCTGAACTTATTTGTTCTTAGAAACGAATCACAAATGTTTTCCATCTTTTGTCCTTTGGGGGCACGCTTTGTTGTACAAACTTGCTCCCAAGCTTTGCTTTATGGCCTAGCAAGCCAAGTACAGGCAAATGCACATAAAGATGCTCAAGGGCATGTGTGTTCAGATGTGCACACGCACACACACAGTTTGTGTTGTATAATTAGGTGGACAGCTGCATGCCTGACTTGTTAAGAAATGTTTTATGGACTCTGTGGTTTTTACACAGTGTCATTTTGAGTAACTAGATTGGTGTTATACGAAGAAAATAAATGATTCTTTGAATTTCTTCAGTCTGTAGTACAGTTGATAAAAAAAAAGGTAGACAAGCAGAGAAGCCAAGGGTCAGGAATTTTAGTATTTGTCTCTTTTCGTATAATTATTTTGTGTAGTATTTTCGAAACTATAATCTCTTATGTTGTGATAGATCCTCTAATCTTCTCAGGGCCACATCTGTATTTTTTCAGCTCTCATTTTTTAAATGAGTAAATCATATTAATATCATGGTAAACCAGACTAATGTTATTTTGTCCTTGCATCTTATCAATATTAGTGCAATGAGTAATTTCCCTCTATGATATATAAACTTGTCATATCACATTGGGATTTATTAAATCTTCTCACGTGAACTCTTTATATGAAATGCTGACAGCTTTACTTGCAGCGTCACACTGGTCTTCAGCAGTTACGTACAACATTTTCTGGCTTGTTGAGTGATGCTCCTCATCAAAATCCTTGAGCATATTTCCCCCCAAACTAAGAACGAACTCCCAGTTAAACTCTCCTAGTGGGCTGGTGGTACAGTTATATAACCCCAGCCAGTTAGGCGGCTGAGGCAACAGAATCACAATTTCAAGTCATATCTGGCCTCTGATGAGAATTCCAAGCCAGCCCTGGAAACTAAGGGATATGCTCCCTGTATCAAAGTGAACAGCTAGAAAAAGTGAACATTCACCTATTGAATAATGTTAAAGTACTTTCCCAGCATGTATGAGATCCCAGGTTTAATACACAGAACCAAAAAGCAAAACCCAAAATAAAACCAAAGACTTTCTTACATGAAGCATCAGTAGTCAGTAAAGGTTTTGTACAACCCATTTCTCTACTGGAATTCTGGAAATATGTAACTGGGAATATGAAAATGGCTGCCTTGGAGACACTAATATGTATTTTGGAGAATGTGCAAAAGATTAAATAACTGATGACAGCTTATGTTAGAGAGGATGTGGAGTAAGGGGAACACTCATCCACTGCTGGTGGAAGTGCAGATTTGAATAGTCACTTTAGAAATCAATACGGTGGTTTCTCAGAAAATTGGGAATCAATCTACCTCAAGATCCAGCAATACCACTCTTGGGTATATACCCAAAGGATGTTCAAAATTGAGTTTTGACTTTGACATCAGGAGAAAGATCTATTCGAGCAAATTTTGCTCTATTTCATGACTGGGTATTCATGTTACAATATGGTCATTAAGGCCAATTCTGCTTCAAGTGTCTGGATATGATTCCTGATGAAATCAAATCAAAGAATAATTCTGTTTGTTTTTGCTTAAATATTAACATTGCTCTCTCATTTATCTTCCTCCTTCGAGGACTTAGTATGAGTTGCCAACAAAAATCTCAAAAGGATCCCTCAAAAATGTCAAATTAAAATAAAGCTTTAAAACACTAAAGTCAGGGCAAGAACACTTTGCCTGAAGTCCCCAGGACCTTGCATCATTACATTTCTCAGTAGTCATACACCTCCTAGAGGGATCATCATTTATATTCCTACATTTTTAGGTGTGTTTCTGGGACAGAAAGAAAATAGTAAATGACTATATTGACACAATGAATCCTTAGGAAAATGAATGCCAACGTGTTCTAGGGAATAGATTACAAATGGAACAGGATTATGTCCTCTGCTCTACCCATAATTGCTGTGGAAACTTTTCTAATTTCTTTGTATTTTTAGGAATCAAGGTTTAATTTGAAAATGAAAGAGTCAGATAGTTCTTATGTAGAAAATGCCCCACAGATCCACTGCTTTATGATTTCTGAATGTTAATTTTTATGTGCATCTTGTTGGTAGCAGGAGAACAACATTTTCTATGACACAATCAAATTCAAGTCTTTTAGAGTTTATCATGCATGCTTATACACCCTGGGGGCCCAGAAGATCAACATGTTATTTATTTATTTGTTACTTATTTTTTTAAGAAAATTTCAGCTGAATGTTAACCTCTCTAAATTAAGAATGACTTCCATTTTATTTGTATGCATATGCTCACCTCTGTGTCTTCTCAAATGTCCTAATTATAGACAAATCTCAAAATCAAGACTTTTACACAGATGCTCCACATAGATCCTTAGAAACCCAAAATGAATGGCAGCTTTCCTTTATGAAGCTGACTGTATTGTCCATAGTATCTGTTGGATGGAGGTCATTTGTTGGTGTCTGGCTAGCTCAGCTGGTAGATCATGAGACTCTTAATTTCAGGGTTGTAGGTTTGTGCCCCATGTTGGGTGACAATATGTAGTGGGAGGCTGCATGTTCTTCTTGAACACCTGGCTAGCTTAGACCCAAAATAATCACACAGAAAGTGTATTAATTAAATCACTGATTGGCTCATTTGCTCTAGCTTCTTTTTGGCTAACACTTACATTAATTTAACCCATCTCTATCAATCGCCACGTGGCTGTGGCTTATCTGCTAAAGTTTTGGCATGTCTGACTCTGGTGGTGGCTTCATGGTGTCTCCCTCAATGACTTACTTCTCCCAGCATTCAGTCTAGTTTTCCCCACCTACCTAAGTTCTGACCTATCAACAGGCCAAGGCAGTTTCTTTATTCATTAACCAATAAAAACAACACATAGATAGAAGGACCTCCTACACCAAGTGTCCTTAGTTTTTATTGTGAGGAATAAATTCATTTTTGCATGAAAACACCTTATTTTATTTATGCACTTGTATACATACCTTACTTCAATAACAACAGTTTTTTTCCTTGAGAGAAATTTCTATTCCATATCCTATTTACCATTTGTTTTTAATTTTTCTGTCCTAAGAATGGAATTCAGAACCCCATGTATGATGGTAGGTGTCTCCAACTCCTCTTCATCTCTTGATTCTCACAAGTGTTCAGTAGAGGTTGTTTTTGCATTTTTTTCCTTAGTACATTCATTAGATCAATTTCTGAAGCATTTTGATGATGAAAAAGTATTATAAATTAGAGATTTGCTCATTATTTGTGTATTATATTTATAATTTACTTTTACAAATAATCTGAGAATCTGAGAACATTTGCATAAAATTGTTACACTAAATAATGAGTTTAATCCTAAATAAAGAACTATGTTTGGTGGCTATATTTGCCTTAGGATTCCCTTAGCTATTCCTATTTTATTTTTATCAATATATTTCCCCTCTCCATATATATATATTCAAATATATATATGTGTATGTGTGTGTGTAATTTACAAAAGTACTTCAAGTCAAGACATCAATTTAGCACTTTTTTTCATTGATCACATAGTGAGTTTAAAAATACTGAGTTTTGTTAAATACACAGCACAGTCCGTACTTACTGACAAACAGTCCTTGAAGAACTATGATGTTTAGAGCCAAAAGTCTGTGTTTAATATAGATAGTCAGTCTGTAAGTGGACAGGTATGTGTATGTGTGAAAAATAACCAAAGGCAGTTAATAGCTGAGCAGGAAAGAAAATGGTGAAAAGGAGTATATTCTGTGCCAGCTAGGCAGAAGGTAATGTATAAATGACTGACAACCCAATTAGAGAGTTCTTTTCAGGGAAAAATATGGGAGAGTAAAAAGTTATGAACAACATAATACACCGTGACAAAAATTCCCAGGGCAGCCAGTACCATCCTGTTTTCAAATATATGTATGAGAAAAGCCATGAATAATGGATTTTATGTAACATCTTTGCTATGCATTATTTAAAATATTGGTGCTGACTGAAGGTGATCATATTCATTTTTTCCCCAGTTTCCTGATGTGGTTAATATTCACTGTTTGTGTTATTAACCTTAAAACATGATCCTATATGTGCAGTTTTAAACCATGTAACAGATTATCAGCACTTATGGAATTGTAAACAATAGAAATTGCTGAATAATAATTTATAAAAAGGAGTGAACAGGGAGTTTGCTGTGAGGCTGTGTCTCCTAGTAATTTCTACATCCATGAAGTCTCATCCACATGACTGAGTAAAAATGAGCTGACCAAGGACAATACTAATAGTCAGGCCTAGGTAAGTGGGGGAAGCTGGTGATGCTTCAACCACACACAGAGGTCAGAGCAGGAAAAATAGCCTTCCCTAGGGAAGAGCATATCAATTAGAACAAGTTATATTTAGCGATATTATTGTGTGCGTGTGTGTGTGACAAAAATGAATGAAAAAAACAAGTCATGAATTTGAAAGAGAGCAAGGAGGGGTATATGGAATGGTTTGAGGGAGTGAATGGAAGAGAAAATGATGTGATTGTAATTTCCAAAATACAATAAATAGTAAAAAAAGAACTGAAAGAAAGGAGATGACACCTTTTTTTTCTTCCAGAAAGGAGAAACAAAAACAAAAGTGAAAGGCACCAAATTATGCTTTGATTAATTTCCAATTTAGTGTCATGGTTTATTGTCCATTTAATGTCTCAGAAAAATCTACAAAAAGCTTTTCCCTTTACATCTCTAGAATTATTTCTAACTTCCAGTTAGGCAGACCAAAAAGAACAGTAATTAAAAAAAACCATCTTATTGTGTGAAAATAATCACTCTACAGGCAATATTCATAGACTAAAGCTTACATTTCAGTAAGAAAGATCTGAAGGACAGATGTTGGTTTTGGAAGCTTCCTCAGAAATTATCCAGATGATTCATTTATCTCAAAAAGAAGATTCTGATTCATTCACAAACAATCGGCCATGTTATATTTACACCATCTTACCAATACATATGCGCCTTGTTTCCCTGACAGTTTACTTTGATCTTATTTCCAAACTCGGTCTCATTTAATCCTTACCTGCCATGTGGACAAAACATTAGCTTCATTTTGGAGGTGGGAACACTTACACACAGAGAGGTGGAATAATTTTGAACAATAGTCTGACCAGCTACCTTTAGAGTTAAAATTTCAAATGATTCTTTTCTTGATAGCCAAAGTCCCACTTTTACAATCTTTCCCAAAGTCAAATATGGGTGTGCCATATCCAGCAAATTAAAATGACTGATAAAAATGGAGAATTTAAATTTAATAAAGTAAATTATTATTAATATTAGTGTGAATAGAACTCTGAAGACCAGCCTAAAATATTCAAATAAAATGAATGTTTGGCTAGTATTCTTTGGTTGTTAAATATGTTGTTGCAATGTCATTGGTCTTAACCTTCAGAATGTAGAAATAAATACCCTATCAAGTAAGTGGGTTAGAAATTGAATGTTTTATATAAAAAATTGAACAATGATTTCATACAATATTTTATTTTTTAATTGAAAATAATTTTTATGCAATATATTCTGAGTATTTTTCCTCTTTTCCAAGTCTTTTCAGATCCTCCCCACCAACCCAAATTCACACTCTCCCATTTTAAAACACAAACTTTAAGTATAATATACTTATAAAAACCCATATGTTATATACATATTGCTTACAGATGTTCACAGATTAAACATGTATTATTTAGACTAAGATTAAAAATATTACTAATATCCTATCAGCACTCTTCCTTCCAAACCAATCTTCATTTGGAAGTTACGCACGTACAACTCTTTTCTCTGAGTAACAATTTCTGCACTTCTTCACTTCTACCAAAACACACTAATGTTACACATCTATGTTTTATATAGATGTTATCGCTGTCCTATTTTGTTTATTTAACTCTCCAAAATATTACAGTTTATTTACTAATACTTGTGTTAACTAGTAGACATTTGGTT
Organism: Microtus oregoni; assembly: GCF_018167655.1. Lineage (NCBI taxonomy): Eukaryota > Metazoa > Chordata > Mammalia > Rodentia > Cricetidae > Microtus > Microtus oregoni. The sequence goes on along the minus strand of NW_024543063.1, from coordinate 55,185,441 downwards.
TTCCCTTGTATTGAATAGCATTCCTATGAACATTCTAGAACCTGTATTTTATTGGACATATTTACACATTGTTGCAGTACAGTGGAATTACTAGATCATAAGATGGGTGTGCATTTATTATACTAGTTATTGCCAAGTATTTCCCCAAATTTCAGCTGCCTCTAGCAATATTTGACAGTGCTGTTGCTATCTGTCCTTGTTGATTACTTAAATTTACACATCTCCATTTTTATTTTAGCTATCACATGGGTAAGAAGTGGTATATCACTCTAATTTTTATTTCCCTTTACTTATGAAAATGTTTGACAATATTTCATATATTTATTTGTGGTTTTTGTGAAACATGTTAAAGATTTTGTCTATATCCATTTGGGTTGTTTGTGCTTTGGAATTAATTAGCATGAGTTTATTACTTTTTTTGAATGCAAGTTCTAGGTCTGATGTTCTGTAGAGTGAGACAAAAGTATTATATGACTAGTGTAGTAATAAGGGCGGCGGGGCCGCGTCCCCAGCACCCCAGCTGCCCGCTCGGCTAGCTTATGCCCCGAAATAATTACACGGACACTGTATTCTTTTAAAGACCGCTTGGCCCATTTTTATCTAACCTCTTCAAGGCTAATTCTCACATATTAATTTAGCCCATTTCTAATCATCTGTGTTGCGCCCCTAGGTGCGCTTACCGGGAAGATTCTAGCCTAGTCCATCCTGGGTCGGAGCTTCATCCCAGGAGCAGGGCATGGCGTCTCTCTCTGAGGCGTCTGCTCCTGAGAGGAGAGCTTTCGAGTCTGACCTCACTTCCTCTTCCTCCCAGCGTTCTGTTCTGTCTACTCCTCCCACCTATCCTCTAACCAATAAAATGGGCCAAGGCAGTTCCTTTATTAGCCAATGACCTTCCTCCATCAGACTAGGGGAATTATGTTTATACATACTGTATTAGATTATTTGTACATACACAGGCAGTGTGAGAGATAGAGCAAAGGAAAAAGACTAAAGTTTTCCAACAATCTATAACATATGCTTTTGAGTCATGACTTATTGTTTTTATTCTCTTTACCACATGTGTGCCAGCATAACTCTTCCAGGATACATGGAAAAATATTACTACCTTCCTATGATTTGCTAATCAGTTTTCAGTCCCTGTGATGTGCCCTTATGTTCTTACACACATCCATACAAATGAACAATCTGTATATACCAATAGTACCTCAGTCACTCTTAGAATTTCATGTTTATATCAATGTCTCCATGGTAGTATTCTATATGTTTGTGCATCTGAGTACAGGTACCAGTGGGTGCCAGAATGGACATCACATACCCTAGAGCCAGAGTTAAGAGGCAGTTGCAAGTCCCCTGCCAGTTGGGCACTCTACATGGGTACTGAAAACTGAATTCAGACTGCAGGAGCAGTTTCTGTTGTTAATTGTGGATCCATAGCTTTATATTCTAAAATGTCAGGTTAGTATTTTACAAGAAGGAAGTGGTAATTTGGGATTGTTGTTTTAGAAATTTCAGCATTGATCACTTGACTCCATTATTCTTCATGGTATGAATTTGAGGTAAAAAACACACTTCATGATATTTAAGGAGAAAGAGAAGATGAAGGAAGGCTGGGATCCCAATATAGTCCCTGTGGTAGTTTGAATTCAATTGTCTCCCATAAATCGTAAGGGAGTGGCACTATTATGAGATATGGCCTTGTGGGAGTAGGTATGTCTTTGTTGGAGGAAGTGTGCCACTCTGGGGATAGGCTTTGAGGTTTCCTATGCTCCAGCTATGCCCAGTGACACAGTTCACTTCTTGTTACCTACAGATAAAGATAGAGAATTCTCAGCTCCTTTTCCAGCACTGTGTCTGCCTACAGGCCAGCAAGTTCCACCATGATAATAATAGACTGAACCTGTAAAGTACAATCCACCCAATGAAATGTTTTCATTTATAAGAGCTGCCATGGTCATGGCATCTATTCACAACAATAGAATCCTAACTGAGACATTCCCCAAGTACACCACTCTGGTTAACTTAGCTTCTACAAGGGTTCATCTCTGACAAGTTCTATCACTTCCCATACATGTAGACAGAAGTTTCTGTCACACCCAGTCCCATAGCTGTTCAGTTCTAAATAAACACACAGAAGCTTATATTAATTATAAGTAGTTTGGCCTATTGCTCAGGCTTATTGTTTAACTAGCTCTTGTAACATAAATTAACCTATAATTCTTGTCTATGTTTAGCTACATGCCTTACTTAGTACCTTTTCTCAGTAAGATATTCTCATCTTTCTTCCTCTGTGCCTTGGTGGTGACTGTGTCTCTGCTTTCTCTCTTCCCAAAATATTCCTAGTCTTGTCTCCCCACCTATACTTCCTGCATGACTGTTGGCCCAATCAGCATTTTATTAAACCAATATGAGTGACAAATTTTTACAGTGTACAAGAACATTATTCCACAGCACTTCCTTTGTTTTTCTTTTCAAAACAAGAACCCTAAGTCTAATCTCCTTTTTCCTGACATTTGTCCATAACAACTTTAAACCAATACCCTAAACAAAGGCAAACATGAATAATCCATTTTTTGGGAATGTGGACATAGTTTTATAGGCTACTTCCTGCTGATTGGGGGCAATGGTAATCTTTGGGGAACCAAAGAAAACTTAGGATTATGGTCAATTTCTGACTGGAGTATTCTGTAAGGCTGGATCATCTCAGCCACCAATCATGAAGCTGTTCTGAATCCAAACTCAGAAGAAACTACAACAGAGGTGCTCAGAAACATTGCATCATCTGGGCCATCGGTTCCCCTTGGAGGATTTTCAGTGTGTCCTTCTTGATCAAACCTTATTTTCCTTATTTTACCAAGAATAATTCCACAACCTCTCATTTCCTATGAAAATAAAAACAAAAACCTCTTCTTCAAAATAGCATATCTTTACAGTTAAATTTTGAAGTCAAGTCATTTTTTAAAATATATAGGTTGGATTAATCCAGAAGCATTTACAATCTTTTAGCAGCTGTTGCTCCTTCCTCAGCAGTCAAACAATTTAAAGTCAACAAAATAACATACAGTATCTAGGTTTTCTGTGTATTTTCCATCTTTATGTGGCTTTTTAAAAGCTCTATTTTTTATTTTTAATTTTTTTTGAGACAGAGTTTGGCAGTGTATCTTTGGCTGTCCTGGAACTCACTCTGTAGACCAGGCTGGCCTCAAGCTCACAGAGATCCACCTGCCTCTGCCACTTAAGTGTTGGAATTAAAGACATGAGCCCCTACCACCTGGCTTTTCTATTTCATTGTTAAAGGACTTTCTCTATTCTTCTGTTTTCTCCCCCAAGCCAGCATATATTTTTAAACACACTGTGAACTATTGAGAGTTTTTTTTTAATTGCCATCTGAATCTGTATTTACTGTATACTTCTATCTTTTTCTGGGCACATGAGTCTTTAATCTGCCAAGTGGCATGGCTAGGATTAAAGCTGTGGCTTTGGCAGCTGACTCTGCCCATTCCTTGGCTTCCTGAATGTCTAGCTTAATGGTAGAAGTATTGGCAGGAACCATGTTTATTGCCCCGACTCTACAAAGTTTCTAGGTCCATATCACAACCAAGAAGCATGCCACTTTCTGCTCATAAATACAACTTAAGTGTTGGGTGGCAGAGTCTCTTAAAATAGTTGCCATGTGGATTTTGCTGCTAATACTGTCAGAAAGCCTTTCTTTTTTTTTCCGTTTTTTTTTTATTGAGAAAAGGAAAAAAAAACCAAGTTTCCGCCTCCTCCCAGCCTCCCATTTCCCTCCCCCTCCTCCCACCCTTCTCTCCCTCCTCCCACCCTTCTCCCCCTCCCCCCTCCTCCTCTCCCCCTCCCTCTCCAGTCCAAAGAGCAGTCAGGGTTCCCTGCCCTGTGGAAAGTCCAAGGTCCTACCCCCTCCGTCCATATATAGGAAGGTGAACATCCAAACTGGCTAGGCTCCTACAAAGCCAGCACATTAAGTAGGATCAAAACCCCGTGCCATTGTCCTTGGTTTCTCATCAGCCCTCATTGTTCGCCATGCTCAGAGAGTCCAGTTTTATCCCATGCTTTTTTAGTCACAGTCCAGCTGGCCTTGGTGAGCTCCCAATAGATCAGCTCCACTGTCTCAGTGGGTGGGTGCACCCCTCGTGGTCCCGACTTCTTTGCTCATGTTCTCCCTCCTTCTGCTCCTCATTGGGACCTTGGGAGCTCAGTTCAGTGCACCAGTGTGGGTCTCTGTCTCTATCTCCATCCATCACCAGATGAAGGTTCTATGGTGATATGCAAGATATTCGTCAGTATTGCTATAGGATAGGGTCATTTCAGGTTCCCTATCCTCAGCTGCCCAAGGAACTAACTGGGGACATCGCCTTGGGCTCCTGGGAGCCACTCTAGGTTCAAGTCTCTTGCCAACCCTAAGGTGACTCCCTTAACTAAGAATTGTGCTTCCGTGCTCCCCTATCCTACCTTCTTTTATCCCAATCATCCTTTTTCCCCAAGTTCCCCCCATCCTCCCCTTCTCCCTTTACTCTCCCCATCTCCCCTTACCCCCATCCCACCCAACCCCCAAGATCCCAATTTTCTCCCCCGCAATTTTGTCTACTTCCCATAGCCAAGAGGACAACTATATATTTTTCCTTTGGTTCACCTTCTTACTTAGCTTCTCTAGGTTCACCAATTGTAGACAGCTAGCATCAAATTAAACGGAAACTCAAAGCCATCCCACTAAACTCAGGAACACGACAAGGCTGTCCACTCTCGCCATTCCTCTTCAATATAGTGCTTGAAGTTCTAACAATAGCAATAAGACAACATGAGGGGATCAAGGGGATTCGAATTGGAAAGGAAGAAGTTAAACTTTCGTTATTTGCAGATGATATGATATTGTACATAAGCGACCCCCAAAACTCCACCAAAGAACTTTTACAGCTGATAAACACCTTTAGTAATGTGGCTGGATACAAGATCAACTCCAAAAAATCAGTCGCCCTCTTATACACAAATGACATGGAAGCAGAGAGGGAAATCAGAGAAACTTCACCTTTCACAATAGCCACAAACAGCATAAAATATCTTGGGGTAACTCTAACCAAGGAAGTGAAAGATCTATTTGACAAGAACTTTAAGGCATTGAAGAAAGAAATTGAGGAGGATACCAGAAAATGGAAGGACCTCCCTTGCTCTTGGATTGGGAGAATCAACATAGTAAAAATGGCAATTCTACCAAAGGCAATTTATAGATTCAATGCAATCCCCATCAAGGTCCCATTAAAATTCTTCACAGATCTTGAGAGGACAATAATCAACTTTACATGGAAAAACAAAACACCCAGGATAGTCAAAACAATCCCATACAATGAAGGATTGTCTGGAGGCATTACCATCCCTGACTTCAAACTCTATTACAGAGCTACAGTGATGAAAACAGTGTGGTACTGGCATAAAAACAGAGAAGTCGACCAATGGAATCGTATAGAAGACCCGGATTTTAACCCACAAACCTATGAACACCTCATTTTCGATAAAGGAGCTAAAAGTATACAATGGAAGAAAGAAAGCATCTTCAACAAATGGTGCTGGCACAACTGGATGTCAACCTGTAGAAGAATGAAAATAGACCCATATCTATCACCATGCACAAAACTCCAGTCCAAATGGATTAAAGACCTCAATATCAGCCCGAACACACTGAACCTGATAGAAGAGAAAGTGGGAAGTACCCTACAACAGATGGGCACAGGAGATCGCTTCCTATGTATAACCCCAGCAGCACAGACATTAAGGGCAACATTGAATAAATGGGACCTACTAAAACTGATAAGCTTCTGTAAAGTTTGCTGTCACTGAGACAAAAAGGCAACCTACTGACTGGGAGAAGATCTTCACCAACCCCGCAACAGACAAAGGTCTGATCTCCAAAATATATAGAGAACTCAGAAAGCCTTTCTTAAAGGAGCCACACCTCTGCTTGCCACGAGCAAGCAGAGCCTATCAGAGTAAAGATGCTTACCAAGAAGCTGTGCTTGTGTCTGGTCTTTTGTGTTTAGAATTCCTTCCCAAGCTTTCTAAGGTTTTATGTGGATGTTGTTGCCAAACATTAGGCACCATTTGTAGACAGAAGTCTATCTACTGCGACCATGTGGGAAAGTAACTTCTGTTTACACATACGTGACACATGTTGGGGAGCAAGCCTGTAATACAGGGTTTCTCTTTGGGGGGGACATTCAAAACCTGAACTCTAATATTGGGGATTTCAAGAAAGAGGATAAGGCTTTTTGATATAAAGAAACACCTTTCTTCTTTGAAATACAGAATGAAATGTACTACATGGTAATTATTTTCCAGGGGACCTCAAAACAGTACGGCAGGAAATTGAGAGAATAATGAAGTTGCAGCCTTGCCAGGGATGAGCCGAATTTAATCCGACCATTTCCTATTCTTAAGGAACATTGAGAATTAAGAAAGCACAAATTTTACAAGTCTGGGTTGAGTTTTAGGGCTCGAATGTCAAATGATATTAAATCTCATTTTCTGAGGGTTAGAAACAGCAAGACACCACTTCCTCTTTTCATGGCAAGACTCCCAGCCCTTTAGAGAGCTTGTCATGGTGTGTGTCCCAGTTGCTGTCAAACAGGCTGTTATATGTCTTGCTAAATGTAGGTTTGAATTAAAAATCTTCAGGCATTTATAGGAACGTAGCTTAGCTATAGCTGAAGGGATTCTGGGAAAGATAAATGACTTCACATTTTTATCATTAAGAACTGACCAGAAACAGGCACAAGGACATGCTCTGTTTAGACTAACTGAAGACGATTGAGAGGTTAATTAGTTTAAAATAAGGATTTAAGTGACAAGTCTTAGGTCCTACTAGCTGGAAGATGCCATTAGATGTATATTTTTAAATTTATTCTCTGTCTCTGCAATACACACAGAGAAAGGAAAAGTGTATTTAGCTTCCTTCACACACATAAAGGTCCTTTTTAGAACTGGTTGACAATGTCCACTTAATCTTTGTCACAGTCTATTTCCCAAGTAAGCTTGATTCCATGAATTCCAGTGTTAGAGAGCTGGAAGGTTCAATTTCCACTGACTGATTCATTTGTGTGGTCTAGCAAATGGGAGAATATTGGAGAAAATAAGTGACTAAAGATGTGCTTTTTCTTCCTTATAAAGTGAGGATTATGAAGTTTGAAGCACATTAATACATACTGTTAAGTTGAGTCGTTTTCTACTAGATCATGTTGTTTTTGATATCAAGATTTTCTAGAGGAACAGAACCAATAGAAAACACATACACACACACAGAAGAAGAAGGAGAAAATTATAAATCATTAGATTCGCTTGCAGTGACCATCTTCAAGCTGAAAACCTAGAGAACCCAGAAGCTGTTCAACCTATGAGACTGGAAACCTCAGAACTAGAGGGACAAATGATGCAGCTCAGCTCTGAGGCTTCCTAACATCTCTAGAGCAAATCTGTGTTGAAAGCACACTTTGGCCTAGGTCTTCCAGTGATGGCAGCAACAACAGATGCACCTGCATAGGAAGAACTGACTTCCCTTGGTGGGCAGGTTTTCTTCCTTTACTATCTCTTCCAGTTTGCTCTCCTCCTATTAAAGTCTGTGACCATGTTTGTAGCAAGTCATTTTCTCAAACAGAATTTCTGCAATGACAAAATACCCGAGAGAAACACTTCAAAAGGCAGACGAGTGTATTTGAACTCAAGGTACCTGTCTTGGGTATGGTGGTGGTATGGCTCCAGCACTTTTAGGAATGTAATGAGGGAGAGCATGATGACACGGAACATGATGACAGGAGCTTGTGGTGGAGGAGGGTTGTTACTTCTTAGACTTTGTTTTTACTGTCCTTGTCCATCCCTAACCCCTGACTCTTTTCTTGATTTCTGACATCTAGAGATACTCACTTCAACTCAAACACAGAAATATATAACTTCAAGTCCAAGATATAGATTTGAGAAAGAACATGCAACTTTTGTCTTTCTGAGCCTGGGCTACATTGGTATAAGAATTTCCAGTTGCTCCATTTTTCTACAAATTTTGTAATTTACTTTTCTTTAGCTGAGTTATACAGTAGCTCTATTTTTGGCTTTTTGAACACCCTCTGCACCACTTTACACAGAAGCTGCACCATCTCACATTCCCTCTTACGGGGTGAGTGTTTTCCTATTCTTCTTAGTATTCTTGTCACTTTTTTTGTTTTGTTTTGTTTCTTTGGTTTTTGTTGTTGTTGTTGTTGTATTTTTTTGATGGTAGCCATTCTGACTTGGAGGAGAAAGAACTTCCAAGTCATTTTAATTTTCATTTCCTTGATAGCTGATAAAATTAAAAACTTTTAATATGTTGTTTAGCCATTTGTATTTTATCTTGGAAGGAATTTCTGTTCAGAATCTGTGCTGGTTGTTCTATTTCAACTTGACACAAGCTAAAGTCATCAGAGAAGATGGAGCACAATTGAGAAGTTATCTCCATAGGATTGGGCTGTAGGTAAACCGGTAGGACATTTTCTTAATTAGTGATTAGGATTAATTAGTATATGGCCAGCCTATACTGGGTGGTACTATCTCTGGGCTGTCGGCCCTGGGTCTATAAGAGTGCAGACTGAGTAAGCCATGAAGAATAAGTCAGTAAACTGTGTTCCTCCATGTTCTCTGCATCGTCTCCTGCCCCCAGACTGTCTGCTTTGGTTTCCCTCAGTGGATTGTGACACGAGATCTTAGGATATGTAAATCAAATAATCCCTTTCTTCCCTGAGTTGCTTTTGGTCATGGTGTTTCACCACAGCAATAGTAACACTAGGTAAGACAGAGTGATAGGCAATTTTTTTGGTTGGGTTTTTTACTTTCTGATGTTTAGGTTTTTTTGGGGGGTGAGGTATATTCTAGATAGTAATCTCTTATCAGATGTATATTTGGCAAAAAAACCCCTTTGCATTGTGTTTGGGCTCTGATTCTTTACCTGGTTCAGCTCGAAAATAAGACTTAATTGCCCGTATTATTTGCTAAGGGCCACAGCGAAAATGTTATGTATGATCAAGTAATAGATTCAAAAGGAAAACCTTAGTAAAGTTATGACTGCCTGATTTTTTTGTCAAAAAAATTTGTGAATTGGCTATTAGTTTTATTAGTTTTATTCCAGCTCACATACATGGGTTCTTTCCTAGTAGATGTTTCCATCTTGAAATCTAAAAGAGGGTGGTTCTAACATTCTTCCCCACAGGGTTCAATAATAAGAAATGACTGCTTATAGCAAAACTCCAGACTGATTTAAGAATCCCTTAATGAATTCTAAGTGGCAGGGAGAAATTATTGATTGAAAGATATTTTCTAATTTAAGATCTTGTACCATATTTTTTAGTGTGTAATTTTACTTTTGAAAATGTTTGGTTATTGCCACCTACTTTTCTGGTGCATTAAATGTTAGCTTCCAAGTTGTCTAGTGATGTGTTAAGGATGTAGAACTAACTGAGAAATCCTACTTCCTGCATTTGCTTCCTAGCATCGCCTCCACTCAATCAACTTGGTCTGTTATAAAGCAATTCACCTTCACAAAGACCTTAGCTATTGATTTGGTGAGTGAGAAGCACTGTGACTTTTTTCAGGATTTCAACCCTTCAAAGGCAGCCAGTACTGTACTTTCTGTCTGACCTCATTCATACAAACATCTTTCAAGGCAGGAATTATGCTCATTCTCCACATTCCCGTCCTTGTATGTGGACATAATTACGGCACGTTTGAGTGAAGAGATGCTGGTTTTGTCTTGAGCCTTCCTTAGATGCATACCATATTGCACATAACTGAGTCTAGTCATCCTTTATTTACTTTTTCGTGAGGGTTGGAATGCTGAGATTAAACCCATAATACATATAAAAATGTTCCTAATTACAGATAAGAATGTTGTATAAGCAGGTCTCTCTAAATCTTCCCTTCTACACAGCTGCCTTTTGAAGACAGAAAGATGCAGTAGATAATGGAATCATTCTATCAGATTAACAGGAGGAAATTTCCTTCACAGCAACAATATGCATACAATATGCATTTGGCTTATTCTCTTTGTGACCATCAAGTGCATGTACCAATTTCTCTTTAAATATTTGTTGGAAACTATGCCTGTTATCATAAGTTCATGTTGTTTGAAAGATATTTCTTATTTTAAAGCTGTGTAGATTAATTTTGAGAAACGTGCATTGAAAATATTTTAGGTCTATCAGGAGGGATGGCTTTTATGAGGCAGTTTTAAAACAAGACCCTGAAATTATAAATGCTATATGATAAGTTCTGAGGAAAGGGAGACAGGGGATTAGATGTTGAATTTTGCACAAATTCAAGAAGAGTTGTATATTGCAGGAATGCTGTTCTTGTCTTGGGTGGCTGTGCTATCCCAAGAAACTCAGTGGCATCTTCTCTGTCCTGAAAAGAAGAAGCGATGCTATGACTTGAAAGTAACTCTTTATGAAGCTCTTGCCATTGCTCCCTGCCATTCTGAGGTTTTCTGTTGGGTGTGTTTAAGACTCTACTATGATAGTAATGGTATAAAAATGTACAATAAACATATATGCTTTGTGGCAATGAACAGTTAGCATTTGATTGCATGGATGATTGGTTCCAGGCCCTTCTCACCTTGCCCCAAAATATCTAAGTTGAAGGACGCTCAAGTCACTTATACAGAATAGTAAAGTACTTGCTTTTAAGTTTATATATATATATCAGTATTCTCATATACATTAAGTCATTTGTAGAATATGTATAGTACCTAATACAATGTAATTAGTATATATATATATTACATTTTAAAAGAAAATAATGACAAAAAATAAGTGATAATACGTATACAAAATAATACATTTTTCAAGTATTTTCACTTACACTTCGGCTACTCTGCAGAGACAGAACAAACAAATACAAAGATTTGATCATGTTTAATGGTTGTATTTAGAGTAAAGGACAAAAGTTACATAATATTAATTTTTTATAGTTTATTTTTTGTTTTATTTTTGTGAGCAATTTTAATGCATATACTGTGTGTGCCTGGTGCCTACAGAAAGGTCTTCAGATTCCCTGGAATTTGAGTTATAGATGACCGTGAGCCATTATGTGGGTACTGAGAATTAAACCAGTTCTACTTCCATAAGCAGCAAGTGCCTGTAACCTTTGAGTCATCTTTTTAACCTCTTTCTGATCTTTTAAAATGGGGATAATAATAGCACCTACTCCAAAAAGCATCAGCGTTGATTCAATGAAATGATTCTTTGCCTATACACAGTGGCTAATAACTACTCATTAGTGTAATTGCTATTTACTATTTGTGTCATTTGGTCTTTTACCATTTTAGTAGTGTTCATGGTACAGGCTATGCACAGGGAGTGACAGAGGTTTAGATTATTTCTATGAAAGATGATTCATATTTCTTATACTCAAAGAGCTGTCAAACAGTAAGAAGATAATACACACAAAGCACAATTTTATTAACAGATGAATCCATTGATTAATTTAAAAAGGGAAATTGAGGGTTATGGATTGGATGAGGTTATTTTCAGCTTGGAGCAAGAAGTATGTGGGGTACTAAAAATGCTGACTCAGGAAATGTTCTCTTTACGATGAGTTTGGAAGAGTGAATTTAAGTTGGAGATTTCATGTAAGAAAGCTTTTCACCCCAGAGGGAACACCAGAGACAAGAAGAAACACCAAGGATATGGAGGGATTGGCAAGGTATCAAGTTTGGGTGGTGTATGAATTTGCCAGGAATGTCATAGTAGGAGCTCATAGACATAATTACTTACATCACAGAAATGTATTCCAATTTCTGGAGGTTGAAAGTAAAAAAGCAAGGTACTATCAAAAGGATGAGTTTTCCTGTGCTTTTCTTTTTCAGGTCAAATCATTCCATTATTGCCTGTAGATTTGACCATCATTACCACTTCCTCCTCATCTAGTACATCAGCTGTATTGTTGATGACCCACTGAGCATCCTCGTATTAACTGAATTACCTTTATGATATTCCTTCCAAATATGCTCACTTTCTGAGGTACTTGTGACTAGAACTTGATAAAATGAATTTGGCAAGGACATAGTCATCCAAAACAGATGGAAAGATTGGAAATGTAATTTGGTGACCATTGTCAACTTTGAATGATAGCCCAGAACTCTGAAATTTATTTCAAAGATATCTGAAAGACACTAAGTGCTCTTGACAGAGAAAGGACCAAAGCAGTACTAGAAAAAAGGTTAATCTTTTTTAATATAAATTGAATTGGGAAAAGTGAAACAGAGGGTTAAGATAAAAATAAAATACTTTGTGTGAAATGAGATGACCTCAAAATTGGTAAGAAATCAGAGAACACAAGGACAATCAGGTGAAAAAAGACTAAAAATGTGAAAATGTTTAGGATTTGTATTTAGAGTCATGTATGGAGAAAGACATGATGAACTTGTATCACTGAGAATTAAAGATAATCATTCCAATTACCTCTAATATGTATGTAGATTTTAGAAACTTGACACACACACATACAGAGACAGAGAGAGAGACAGAGTCAGAGAAAGACAGAAACAGAGACAGACATTTATTTGTATATATGTAACAATAATAAAGGATAAAATAATATCACTTTTGTTTATTCTTTGAATATATTGTTTACTCTTTGACTTTTTATATATATATTTATTTTTTTAAAATTTCATTTTATATTCCAACCACAGTTCTCCCTCCTACCACTCCTACCCCTCCCTCTTGCCTCCCCCACAGCCACCCTTCTATCTTCTCCTCCCAAAGGGTAAAACCTTTGATGGGAAGTCAATCAAACCTGGCAGATTAAGTTGAGGTAGAACCAAGCCCCTTCCCCCTGCATCAAGTTTGAGCATGGCATTCTACCATAGGGAATGGGCTTCAAAAAGCTAGCTCATGCACCAGGGATAGACCTGGTCTCACTGCCACGGGCCCCTCAGATAGACCAAGCTACACAACTGTCTCCCACATGCAGAGGACCTCGTTCAGTCCCATGGAGACTCCACAGTTGTTGGTCTAGAGTTTATGAGTTCCCATGAGCTTGGTTCAGCCAATTTTTAAATTAGATTATTTGGTTTGTTGATGTCTTTATATATTTTGGATATTAACCCCCTGTTGTTGTAGGAGACTGCTTGTATGTTCCTGGCTACTCAGCCCTGAAATAATCACCCAGAAACAATATTATTTGCAATATTGTTTGGTCAGTAGCTTAAATGTATTCTGGCTAACTCATATCTTAAATTAACCCATCTCCATTAATCTGTGTATCGCCTTGAGGCTGTGGCTTACCAGGTAAATTCCGTTCCTAGCATCTGTCTCTGGTGGGGCTACATGGCTTCTCCCTGACTCCACCTTCTTTCTCCCAACATTCAGTTTAGTTTTCCCTGCCAACCTGTATCCTGCCCTGCATGGGTATAAGACAGTTTCTTTATTAACCAATGGTATTCACAGCATACAAAGGGGAATCACACATCACTACATAAGATATGAAGTTGGTGGAAATCTTTTCCCCTTCTGTAAGCTATTGTCCTATTGACAGTGTACTTTGTATTAAAGAAGCAATTCAGTTTCATGAGGTCTCATTTATTCATTGTGGGTCTCAGTGCATGTGATATTGGTATTCTGTTCATAAAGTGGTCTCCTATGTCCATGAGTTCAAGGTTATTCCTCACTTTGTCTTCTATCAGGTTCAGTATATTTTGTTTTATGTTGAGGTTTTAGATCCACTTGGACTTGAGTTTTCTGCAGGGTGATAGATATGGATCTATTTCCATTTTCTACGTACTGTCATCCAGTTAGGCCAGCACCATATGTTGAAAGTACTTTTTTCCCCATTGTATAATCCTGGCTGCTTTATAAAAAAAATCAAATATTCATAGGAGTGTGAATTTATATCTGTGTCTTCTAGTATATTCCGTTGATCAGTCAGTCTGTTTCTATGTGAATATCCATGCCATATTTATTACTGTGTCTCTGTAGTACAGTTTGAAAGCAGGGATGGTGATACCACTGGAAGTTCTTTTATTGTATAGGATTGTTTTTAGCTATCCTGGGTTCTATGTTTTTATGAATGATATCGAGTATTGATTTTTCAAAGTCTGTTAAGAATTGTGTTGGAATTTTGACGGGAATTGTGTTAAATTTGTAGATGTTGAATCTGTAGATTTAGGTAAAATGGCCATTTTTCTATGTCTATTCTACCAGTCCATGAGCATAGCTGATCTTTCTATCTTCTGACACCTTCTTCAATTTGTTTCTTCAAAGACTTCTTGTCATAAAGGTTTTTCACTTGCTTGTTTCGGGTTATCCCAAGATATTTTATATTTCTTATAGCTATTGTGGAAGGGGTTTGATTTTGTCAAATGTTCCAGAACTTTTATCATGAAGGGGTGTTGGATTTTCTGAATTTTTTTCATGTACTATCTTACTTTCTTCATCTATGGTGATTGAAAATTTTCCTGGGTATAGTAGTCTGGGCTGGCATATGTGGTCTCTTAGAGTTGTCAAGACATCTGTACAGGCCCTTCTTAAAAGCTCAAAGGTCCTAGACAGATGTTTTGAAAAGTTTGTGTTGAGAATTCAGGTGTAATCCTAATGAGTCTACCTTTGTATGTTATTTGACCTTTTTCCCTTGCAGCTTTAATGTTCTTTCTTTATTCCTTATGCTTAGTGCTTTGATTATTATGTGTGGTGAGAGGAATTTCTTTTCTGGCTCAATCTATTGGTGTTCTGTAAGATTCTCGTAGCTTTATAGGCATGTCCTTAAGGTCAGGAAAATTTTCTTCAATTATTTTGTTAAAAAATATTTCCTAGGCCTTTAAGATGGGATTCTTCTCCATTTTTATTATTATTGATTATTATTAGATTTGGTCTTTTCATAATGTTGTCCGGGAAGTTTTGTTCCAGAATTTTTTAGATTTAATGTTTTCTTTGACTGATGTATTAATTTCTTCTATTGTATGTATTTTAAAAAAGAATCTCTCTTCTATCTATGCTATTATGTTGGTGGTGCTGGCCTCTGTAGTTCCTGTTTGCATACCTAGATTATTCATCCCCAGTCTTCCCTCAGTTTATGTTTTCTTTATTGCCTCTGTTTCCTGGAAACAACCTAGATGCCTTGTTTTCAGGTCTTAAACAGTTTTATTTGTTTTTTCACTTGTTTGCTTTTTATTGGTTTTCTTTTTTCATCATTTTTTATTTAAAAATTTACTTTTCATTTTACATACCAGCCTAGTTTTCCCTCCATCCCCTCCCTCCAGTTTCTTTCTTCCCATCACCTATCCACTTCTCAGAGATGGTAAGGCCTTCCATGGGGAGTCAACAAGTTCTGGGATACCAATTTGATGCATGAAAAGCCCCTCCCTACCCCATATCAAGACTGAGAAAGGTATCCAACCATAGGGAATGGGCTGCAAAAAGCCAGTTCGTGTATTTCGGATAGGTTATGGTGCAACTGTCAGTACCCCCCCTCAACAGATCAAGCCACATAACTGTCACCCACATTAGAGGGGCTAGTTTGATCCCATGCAGGTTCCCCCACTGTTAGTCCATAGTCTGTGAGCTCCCACTAGCTAGGGTCATCTGTCTCTGTGGTTTTCCCCATCATGCTCTTGACCTCCCTGTTCATATGATTCCTCCTCCCTCTCTTCAAGTCAACTCCAGAAGCTCAGCCTAGTGCTTGACTGTGGGTCACTGCCTCTGTTTTCAGTTACTAGATGTAGATTCATATTTATTTTTCTAGGCCTAGGTTACTTCACTCAGGATGGTTTCTTTTCTAGTTTCATCCATTTGCCTGCTAATTTTAATACGTCATTTTTTTTTTTACCACTGAGTAATACCCCATTCCATAAATATACCACATTTTCTTTATCTACTTTTCAGTTGATGGACATATCAGTTATTTCCGGGTTCTGGCTATTACAAATAATACTGTTATGAACATCGTTGTGCAAGTGTCCTAAATGTCCTTCTGGTATGATTGTTCATCCTTTGGGTATCCTTTGGGTACCTCCAAGAATGATATTGCCAGATCTTGAGGTAGATTAATTCCCAATTTCCTGAGAAACCATATCTTGGCTTTCTTGATGGGATTTATTCATTTCACCCCTTTGTGTTTTTCTGGATTTCTTTAAGGGACTTATTCATGTTCTCTTTAAGGATCTCTATCATCTTCAAAAAGACCTTAAGATCACTTTCTTTTGTTTCAGATTTGGAATATTCTGGGGTTGCTGTAGTAGGAAAGTTGGGCATATTGTCCTGGATCTTTTTGATTGTGTTCTCACATTGGTATCTAGGCATTTGAGTTTGGAATTCATAAAGGCCTCGGTGTCCATTTGTGAGTTTGTCTTTGTTGGATAGATGCTTTGTTCCTTAGTTTCTGTTTCCTCTTCAGTCTTCTGTTCTTTATGGCCTTTATTTCTGGCAGTCAGTGTGACCTCTTGTCCAACAGGGAGTCTCCATCAGAGTTGGGGGCTAGACTGCTGGCAGCTACCATGGCCTCTGGTTTAGCAGGAGGTCTCTCCTCTTCTGATTGGCATGACCTGCACCTGAGCAGCAGAGAGCCAATCATATAGTGTCAGGCATAGCAGTGGGGGTAGAAGGAGAGCAGGAAGGGATCATCTGCTTGAGTCTTTGGGATCTGAACTGAGGAATGGCTGGGTTTTGAAGGCCTCTTACTTGTTCTGACTGGTGTGGCCTGTACCTGAACCAACTTTTAGTACTTATAATAAATATCAAAATTCTAGAGCCAGAAATTGGGATTCTTATCCCTAGAAAGAATGTGAAGTACCTTAATCACCACACACACTACCCAGACTTTCTATTTCCTGCTTCAGGCTCTAACCTGGTGAGGGCCTCTGACTTTACCATCTCTGTTGTTCCCAAAACCCACCAAATGGAGCCTGAGCACCACAACCAGTGCTCCAACCTGATCTGGCCACTCCTACTTGCACCACTAAGGAGTTTTTAGCTTTGGTTGGCCAGGAACCTCCCTACCTATCTCCCAACACAAACTCTCCCACACCATATCCAGTATTTACATGTTGTCAGAGCTACCTCATTACCCCAGGCTTGAAATAGGAAGCATCTCCTTTGCAGCAGCCCAGTCCCCTCTGCCCATCTGACATCATTCCACCCAAGTCATTTCTAACCTCTAGTCTTAACCCATCCTCACATTTTTCTCTTCTTTCCCCACCTGCTTGGTGTACAACACACTCAGAACTAACAAGAGAAATGCAACTGCAGAGATTTCATTGCAGGAATACCAACAATATGAAAGATCAAGCCAGTATGTTTTGTGGAAATGTTTGGCAATGAGTATTACCTGGATGGATTCCAGGAAACAGGAGAACAATCATGAATGTCACCAAAGAATTCAAGGAGTTTAGAGAAGATACAAAGAAACAGTTCAATGAAATTAAGGAGAAAGTGCTTAAGGAGAATAAACACCTGAGTGATGCCCGGGAAAATATAAACAAATGGCTGGTGGAAATGACCAAGACAATCCAAGATTTGAGAATGGAATTCAATCAGGAGATAAACACAGTTAAGAGCAGTCAGTCTGAAATGAAGATGGAAGTGAAAACCCCATAGCACAGATAGCAAACTCAAAAGAAAGTCTTACAAGTAGAATGAATCAAGCAGATTACAGAATACTAGGAATCGAAAACAAAATACAATATCTAGAACAAATAATCAAAGAATATGTGCAAACTCACACAGAGGAAAGTAACACACAGGAAGCATCATGTAACACACGGGAAACACACAGTAATACACCATGGAAAAATAAACCTTCAATTTATAGGTATGGATGAGAGAGAAGTATACCACGTTAATGATATAGATAATATCTTTAATAAGAGCATTGGGGAAAAACCTTCTCAAAATTAAAAAAAAAGATGCAGTCATACAAATACAAGAAATACAGAGAACACCAAATAGATAAGACCAGAAAAGAAAATCCTTGTGGCACGTCATAACTAAAACCCTAAGTATACATAACAAAGAAAGTAAGTTGAAAACTAAACAGAAAATTATTGCAGTCACATCAGAATAATAGCTGGTTTCTCAATGAACACTTTGGAAGCCAGAAGAGCTTAGAGCAATGCACCCCAAGTTCTAAAACATTATGACAGTTAACCTAGAATAACATATCCAGCAAAACCATCTGCTATCATTGAAAGAGAAAACTTTCCATGACATGAACAGCTCAAAATATTAAACTAACAAACCAAACCTAAAGAAAATATGTGAAGCACTATTTTAGACTGAAGGGAGGAGTGGACATAGCAGAGAGACTGTAAAAAGAATTAAGAGACCATAATTATTAAAGCCCAACACTGTGAATGCACATAACATCAGTTACAAAAAGAGGACCTTAATACCCTGTTTCATTATAACTTTACATATCAGTAGCTTCAATTCTCTAATCAAAACTCAAATGATTGAATTGATCAAGAAACAATATTTGTTGACTATAAGAAACACATTTTGTTATAAAGATAGGTACTGCCTTAGGGGAAAAGGATGGACAAAAGGACTCCAATTGAAAACAATCATGAAAGGCTTCACTATCCTAATATCTGACAAAATAGGCTTCAAACTAAAATTAATTAGAAGAGATAATGAAGGATGCTCCATTCTAATCACAGGAACAGTTAACCAAAAAGACATTTCTATCCTAAAGATATACGTAGAAAATTAAGGGGTTCCCAATTTAATAAAAGTCTATAATAAACTTAAAGACAGATTAGTATTGATACACTAACAGAATATGATTCCAGTACTTTACTTTATCCAATACGTGGGTCATCTGGACAAAATAAAAGCAGATAAATATCAGAATTAAAGATTTTATACATAAAATAAATTTTACAGATATCTGCAGAATATTCCAACTAAGCACCAAAGAATGTGCCTTCTATTCACCAGAGCATGGAAGCTTTTATAAAAAAGGCCACATCCTGGGAGGAAAAATAAACCTTTATAGGTTCAAAGTGATTGAAATCATTCCTTATAGCCCATCTTACCTCATGCAATAAAACTGAGAATTGACAGCAAAACCTTCTAGTATATACATAGACCCATGGATACCAAGCAACTCATTACTGAATGGCAAACGGGTCAAAGAAGAAATTAAGGAAGAAATAATGAAGTGTCCTGTAACTAAAGGAAAATTAATACATAACACAAAAAAAATCTCTGGGACACAGTGGAAAAAGTCTTGTTTTTTTGTCATTGTTTTTATTGAGCTATATATTTTTCACTGCTCCCCTCCCTTTCTCTACTCTCCCATTCTACCCTCTCCCATGGTCCCCACGCTCCCAATTTACTCAAGAGATCTCGTCTTTTTCTATTTACCATGGAGATTAGATCATGTGTGCATCTCTTAGGGTCCTTTTTGTTGTCTCAGTTCTCTAGGGTTATGAATTATAAGGTGCTTTTTCTTTGCTTTATGTCTAAAATCCACCTATGAGTGAGTGCATATTAAATTTGTCTGAAAGAAGTCTTGTGAGGTAGATTTATAGCTTTCAGTTGCTTCATTTAAAAAAATCAGAAAGAGCACAAATAAATGGCTAAATGATGAAACTTAAAAATTTGAAAAAAAAGAACAAACCAAATTCAAACCCAGTTGGTGGTAAGAAAATTTAAAAACCAGAACTGAAGAAAAGTAAACAATTCAAAGAATCAACCAATCTATGAACAGATACTTTGAGAAGATAAACAAGGTATACCACTGGCCCAACTTACCAAAACAAAGAGAGGGCCCATATTAACAGTCAGGTCCTTTTGACAAATAATATGCAAAGAATTTCAGGATATTATAGGGAGATGTTTTAAAAACCTGTGCTCCATTAAGCTAAACAACCTAAAAGAAATTGATAAATTTCTAGATTCAGCCGCACCACCAAAACTAAATGAAAAAGTCAACAAATTAAAGAGACCCATAAAAATTGAGAGATTGAGAGACTAATAAAAGCCTTCCAGCTAAGAATAGTCCATGTCCAGATGGATTCATAGCAGAATTCTGCCATCCAAAGAAGATATGCATCCAGTTTTTCTTAATTGAATTTTTCAAAATTGAAAAATCAAAAAGAGCAGTTTCAAACTTCGTCTATGAAGCAGATATCACTCATAGACTAAAAAAACTCAATAAAATACTTGCAAACAGACAACAAACATATCTCAAAAGAATTATATGTTAAAACCAAGTTGTCTGCTAATCCTTAAAAGGCAAGGATGGTTGCACATAGACAATAAACCATGTAAACCACATGATCACCCAAATAGATGCAGAAAGGGCAGTTAAGAAAAGCCAAGAAGTCTTCTTGATAAAGTCTTAGAGAAAAAGGGAACACACAATAAAAGAAATACAAGAAATCCACAGTTAACAGCATCGTACATAGAGGAAAGCTTGAAACAATCCCACTGAAGGCATAAATTAGACAAGGATGTCCACTATGCCCACTCCTCTTCAATGTTGTACTTGAAGTACTAGCTGAAGTAATAAGACCAGAGAAAGAAATTAAATGGATAGAAACAGAGAAAGAGGAAGTAAAAAATATTCCTATTTGCAGACTATATGATATTATATCTTAGAGATCTCAAAATTATACCAGAAAGCTTCTAGACATGATAAACAAGTTTATCATTTGTGGCAGGACATAGAATCAACTTGCTCAAATTAGTAGCTTTTCTACAAACTACCAACAAACACGCAGAGGAGTTCTGATCACAATAGCTTCAGAGAAAATAAGATATCTAGAATGAATACAGCTGAGGAAGTGAAGGACCTCTACAAAGAAAACTTAAAACCTTTACATAAAGACGTAGAGAAAAACTTAGAAAATGGAATGACATTCCATGCTCATGGATTGGTAGGAATGACTTTGTGAAAGTGATCTTTCTACTAAAAACTGTTGACAGATTCAATTCTAACACAATCAAAATGCCCATCTAATTCTTCACAGAAACAAACAAAAAGAAAAAGAAAAACTACTCTGTATCTCACCTGGGCAGCATATTAGAGCCAGTCCTATTGGCAGAGGTATGGGTGAGCCAGCCCCGAAGTTGTAGGAATGGGAGAGAAATCCCCATTACTCATCTGTCTTATGGTAGCATGGACTAGAGAAAAATGCCCTCCCCAACCCACAAACATGTGAGAGAACTGGCCTAGAGACCCAAGGGTGGGAGGGCTACCCCCTACACACACCTGCCACCAGCTGTAGCAATCAGGAGAGCTGGCCCTGTACCTTGCTTGGGTAGCAAATAGAGCCAATTCTGTTGTGAGGTGTGGGTGAGCCAGCCCCAAAGTTGTGAGCATAGAAGAGCTGTTCCCATTACTCATCTGTTGTGTCCCCTCCTCACCCATCAATGTCTGAGGCAGGTGGGAGAGTTGGCCCTGACTCATAAGAATGGGAGAACTGGTTCTGCACTTCACCAGCTGCAGCACTTGCAAGAGTGGCCCCTACACCAGGCCTAGGCAATGCAGTAAAGCTGACTGTGAAAGTGTAGGTGGAAGAGATCCTATCCTGAGGACACAAAAACAGGTGAACTGACCCCACCCTTTGCTCATAGTTGCAAGGGGTGAACTTGCCAAGACAAAGCAGGAGTGCTTCCCCTGGTGCTGAGAAGAAGGCTGGTAGACTCACCCACCCTGCAGCTACCCAAGCCCAGAACCAGCTTTATGGGTTAGTCTGCCCTAACATTTTTTTCTATCTGTGATCTTCTGAAACATATGAAGGGACTGGTCCTGCAGACCCAAAGCTACAGGATTTCTACAACACAGGGCAAAAGCAGGGTAACCATGAGGAGTTCCAGTGAGGGCCCAGCACTGTTAGTGTACCAGGAACCAGAAGCTTCGAACCAGATCAATGAGTCTTTGCATTGAACACCTACAAGTAAAGATATATGGACAAACATCCATAATCTACTGAATGACCAAAACTCAACTATTCCACCTCTTGGGAATGTGGGTGCCACGTTTTAAAAATTACTTCCTATTGTCTGGGGGTGACAGCACATTTAGGGGATCCTGAGAAAACTGAGATAATGGTCAAGTCCTCAGAGAGCTGACTGAATCATTTGTTATTCAGTCTTTGTGTGATGGTAAGGTGCAGGGCTTAACTGAAGTCCTGGCTATAGTAGTCTGTGAGGAGAGACCCTCTCAGGTTGCAGCTTTGAAGTTCTTCTGGATGCAGATTGTAGAAGAAACTACAACAAAAGCATTCTGTCTTTATTGGTGTTTGGTCCCCCCCTTTTTTTCTAAAATACACAGACTTTTAAAGGTAACTATATATATATATATATCTTCATTAACACAAGTGTTGTATGTGTGTTGTGCACAAATCAGCTAAAGATGATTCTCTGATTTATGTTTGAGCAGACAAATGTTGTCTGTCAACTTTATAAGTCTGTTTCGACTGCATAGTCAAATTGTAATATAAATCCCCATCCATACTATATGAAAGGATGGCATGTATTAACAAGTCATGAGAACTCTGTAGCCAACAAGATTTATCACGCCTTATCCAATCTCAGAGTGGTTCCCATGTAGAGGGATTGGTTTATATGCTGCCTGTCTTGTAGTTTCTCTTGATTTCTTTCTTCATGTCTGAAGCAAAGATTTTTGGGATGTCCTCCCTGCTCAAATCTGATATTTATTCATTTTGAGTAAACCTATACCTTTTATCTCCTGAGGAAACAGAAGCAACCTTCCCCCATAACACAACACATTCCTGGCTTCCATTCTAAAGTTAAATTATATAGACTGTTTAATTTAGCATTTTTTCCTACAAACCAAGGCCTCTCAGCAGTGTTCACCCCTTGTTCATTAGCATTCAAAAATAAAATTCAAAATCAACAAAGCAACATACATGGTCCAGATGCCCTGTGTATTTTCCATCCATATGTAGCTTACTATTTTTGTACTACTTTCCTCTCTTTAAAGACTTTACTTCATTTTCAAACTATTTATTATTTCATGACTGTCTATATCATTTTTTTTCTTTCTTCAGCTCCTAAACACATTTTCAAGCATACTTTTTTTTCCCTCATCTGCTGTGTGCACCAAACCTTAAATGGTTAGGCAGCTGCTAGGCTACCCATGGGTGGCTTCACTTAGCACTGGTGGAAGGCTCCACCCACTTTGTGTTTGTGTGAACTGAGTCTCATTCCTGTGCGTCCAGGCCTCGAGTCTTCTCTATGTGTCCTAGGTTTGAGAAGTTTCTGGACCCTGGCTGTGGCAGGTGTTTCTAACCTGTCTCCTACAGGTAGTGTGCCATTCAAGTGCTCTGCTGCATAGCAGGGCCTCGTAAAGGAGCTGTGCCTCTTCTGTGAGCTATGGGATCCATTGCTGAGACTTTTCTCTGCTTACTCAGACTTTATGTTTGGGTATGTGGGCCAGCTTCCTCGTTGGACCCCCAAATGTATTTGGACCTTCTTGTCAAAATTTCTTTATACAGCTATCCCCAAAGTAATAACTTGGAGATTTCTTATTAATTTTGAAAGCTTGGTCTTCATTTAGGCTTATTTCCAACTAGCTCTTATAACTTAAATTAGTCAATTTCTATAAATCCACATTTTTCCATGTAGCTTATTACTTTTTGTCCATAATGTAGGTTTGCCTCCCTTTGTTTCTCACTGGAAATATGCGTCTCTTCTTCCCAGAGTTCCTATTTCTGACCAGAAGTCCTGCCTATCCTCTTTTGCCTTGTTATTGGCCATTCAGCTCTTTATTAAATTATTCGGATGCCTTAGGCAGGCAGGTAAAACAGGGACACATCTTTACACAGTTTTCTCAAATATCCCACAACAGTTTCCTACGCCATAGATTCTTCTAAGTCTTGTTCATTACTGCTCTGTTCTCAATAGTTAGGGAATGTAAATGACTTAAATGTCCTTCGACCAATGAGTGGACAATAAAAAATGTGATAAATATACACTACGAAATTGTATTCATCTGTAAAGAAAAATGAAATAATTAACTTTGCATGTAAGTGATGGAACTAGAAAAGATCATATTGAATGAGGTAACCAAGACCCAGAAAGACAAACATCTCAAGTTCTCTCTTATTAGAGACTCCTAGCTCTAAGTCTTCAGATGTAACTACACAGCCTGGAGTAACTGCAGAAGCCAGGAGAGGAAAACAGGACCACTGCCAGAATAGGGGGGTAGGGATCAGCATACTGGAAATCAACTCGATGCAAGAGACCTGATCAGGTAAATGGGAAAGGGGGTATATTTAGGGAGAAGAAGAGATTTAAAAACAGAGGATGGAGTAGGGTCAAATTCTGTGACAACTGACTTTCCTGCCTATTGAGCTACAGTTCATATTGTACCTTATAGTGTTAGGGGCAACAGGATGGGGTTTTGTGAATCTTGTAACTTCCTGAGCCTTGTAAACTTCTTAGTGTTTTAAGATGACTTCCTCCATTCAGAAATGAAAATTTTAATTCAGAGGGCACAGTTGTACCACTGTGGAAAGAGACAAATGGTGAAAATATTCAAACCACGATAATGTTAGACCTTCAGATTCAAGTCCAATTAGATACACTCATTGCTTACAACTTTTGAAACATGGGCTGTTAAAGCTCAGAGGGAATTTGCCACCCCAGTGAAAAACAAAAACTTTTTTATCCGAATGTGTACCAGATTGAACTAAATGCTTGCTCACATATTAATAATAAACTCCCAAAGTAACCAAGCTCATTAGCTATTATAATTACCTCTTTCTCCAGAGATGGCATTCGAGTGTGAGCAGAGCTAAGTGCACAGGGTTCTGTGTAGGGGTGCTGAGTTCTCATCTGTCTGCCTGTGCTCTGTCTCTGAAGCTGAAAAATCCTCCTGTTCCTTCTTAATATTTACCAAAGCAGTAGAGTAGCGAAGACTTCTTGGCTACCTGGGGATGTAGTTCCTGTACAGACCTTCTCCTTTGTTTGAAGTAACAGTTTAGCAACGCCAGAAGTTCTTTCCAATTTCAACTGAGTTTCTTCCAAGCTCTGAATCTATGGGCATTTGCCAATGCACAAGACTGGAAGACATGATATAATGGTGCCTGCAGGCAAGGAATCTGGTCTGTGGGACATATTGTTATTTACAGAGTTGCCGTGAAACTTGGCTAGGGATGTAGCCCTCTGTGTTGGAGCCAGACTGAGGATCTTTGGTTAATCAGTGTGTGTCCATGGAGGAAAAGAAATAATTGTCAATAAGCAAAGGCAGTGGTAATTGTTAACTCTGTGTCACCTGCTTCTCAGTCACATCTCTAAACCCAGGTAAGCTCATTCGTTTGCACATGGTCTAATGGATGTGAGTTTTTCTACCATCATATTTTGAGTAAATAGGGGCATCAAGCTAGTCCCTGAAGATTTTCCATTTTGCTATTTGCAAAGAAGGCTTATTGATTGAAACACACCCAGAGAAAGTGACGCTGACATAAGTCATCCTAGACTATGAGTATCACGCTTGCCTTACTCAGGGCAATACATGCACCACCCATAGTTGTAGGGCATGTAGTGAAGGGCTGGCGACTTATTGAACCTCTTAGTCTTACTGAGAGAGGCCAAAATCTGCTTGCCCATTAGCGCTTTGCCTGGTGCCCAAAATCACAATGTTTGTTCACCAAATGTAAAATACATGTTCTGTGCAACTTCTTATGTCATAAGATACTCCAGGTATATCAAGGAGCGTGCCCAAAACTAGCTACATCTTTCTATGCACATATGTACAAAGACTATACAACATGCGGCCATCATGTAAAAATGGGTCTGAATCTCTGTACTGACACTGACCATCTGTGTGGCAATGAAAATTAACATGCTTAACCCTGGTTGCCTCTGCTTTACAATATGGGCTATAATTCGCGCCTTAAAGTATTCTTATGACGATTAAATGGAATGACACATGGAAAATGGACTGGCACAATAAATGACATCCAATGGTTCATTTACATTCACGACAAGACAGTTTCCTTTCTCCATGATATCGGACTACTGGTATGAGGTCCCCATTTTTATGTTTTATGACTTGGCAAGCAAGAGTCTACTCATATGGACAGTCGAAGGAAATACTGCCATTTGGCCCGACCAGGATTTGTGGTTCCCAAAGCGATTAGACATTTGGTGAACAAACACTGTGATTTTGGGCACCAGGCAAAGCGCTAATGGGCAAGCAGATTTTGGCCTCTCTCAGTAAGACTAAGAGGTTCACAAGTCGCCAGCCCTTCACTACATGCCCTACAATTACGGGTGGTGCAGGACAGAGATGACTAATTGAGAATGAAGCTGTCTTTCCAGCTCTATTCCACACTTGAGAGGAGAATAGGAGAATTACATTCATTTGAAACTTGTGTCTGTTTTCCAACAGAAAATTAATTCTAAGACTAAAACTAATAATGACCATTTTTTATCTTAAGTATATTCTGTGGCAGAAATTATGTTGCTTTTACATTTTTACTCTTATCATAAACTTAACTGATTGCAATCTTTTTGTATTCTATAAAGAAACAAAGACCGAAAAATTAAATATTTTGTCATATAGCAAGTGATTGTAAATAACACATTTGGGATTTGAATCCAGACTCTGAGCCTCTTCAAAATTGAAAATACTAATAATCATAATCATAATAAAATAAAGTTACAATATTTGGAGAAATGTTAGACCATCTCCAAGAGCCTTGGGTTTTTGGTTCTGCTGTTTGTTTTTGTTTTCACTCACAGGAAAACTCCAGTTGCAGCAAAATTTGTTTGGTCTTAATATTTGTCTAGGCTTTGCGGAATCATGAGGTGTTTTGTTGTCTTCTATTACAGACAACTCCCAGTAGGGAAGACTGATAGCATATAGACGTCCTATGGAATTCTTCCACTCTTAGATTGAAATTAAAATGCTTCAGGGGCATCTAAAGGTGCTTTTGTGATTAACTTGATATTCCTGATGCTCAAAAATGTGTTGTTGTGAAAATCAAAAGGAGCATTTCTTTTTATTTGATTTTGTCAGCTCTTCATGTTCCAGATGACAAGCAGCCCTTTAGTTTCCTACCTCCCTGCCTTCCCTTCCCAGCTCATGAGCTTTAATACATTTCTACAGTAAGGATCTACTGAACCTGGTAAAACTCTTGGTTAGGCAAAGAACTTCCCAGGGTTAAGTTATTTTTACGTGGAAATAACATATGCTCAAAGTAAGGAAGAGATAAGCCAATGTTTTAGAATTGCTGGAATGTGAAAATCTAATTTCTTTTGCATTTTTTTTTGGTTTCTCTCCTCAGTAGCATAAATACAGTTTTATACATTTTCAGAGGGCATGTATTTTATTTGTGAACTATATTCTATACATATACTTATAAACGTATTACTTTGACATAAATATAGATGCATTTAAGAAACTGTTGTACTTAGCTCTCTCTCTCTCTCTCTCTCTCTCTCTCTCTCTCTCTCTCTCTCTCTATCTCTGTGAGGGGGGCGTATCTCAGAGGGAGGATTCTAGAAAAGTCATGGAAATGGATGTGAAGATCCTAATTGCTGCCCTAGAACCTAATCGATGATAGAGACACAGAAGAGTCATGACTATCTGACAAGCAATTATTAGAATAAAACGTGTTATTTTTGAACACAGAAGCAAAGGGAGTAAATAACAAATTTGTTTGTGATAACTAATTTGGTTTCTCAGTTTGAAAGGCAATCATACTGGATGACACTAAGACCTTCAGAAAGCAATAAACAACAGAACAATAGGTATGAAAATGGTTGTTTTCAGGTATTTTGTCAGAGTAGTGAGGGGTTAATTCATGTGAATGACATATTTTCTTCAATAAACACTCTTATTAGTACTTTGTGTGTAAGAGATAGAGATTAATTGTAGTTGTCTCCTGGTAACCACATCATTAGTTGACAGATTCATCTATCCCCTATTGTTTTCAGATTCCTACTGCTTTCTAATATCTGTCCATGTCCTACTGCTTTCTAATATCTGCCCATATCCTACTGCTTTCTAATATCTGCCTACATCCTACTGCTTTCTAATATCTGTCCATGTCCTACTGCTTTCTAATATCTGCCCATGTCCCACTGCTTTCTAATATCTGCCCGTATCCCACTGTTCTCTAATATCTGCCCATATCCTACTGCTTTCTAATATCTGCCCATGTCCCACTGTTCTCTAATATCTGCTCATATCCCACTGTTCTCTAATATCTTCCCATATCCTACTGCTTTCTAATATCTGCCCATGTCCCACTGCTTTCTCATATCTGCCCATATCCCACTGTTCTCTAATATCTGCCCATATCCTACTGCTTTCTAATATCTGCCCATGTCCCACTGCTTTCTAATATCTGCCCATATCCCACTGTTCTCTAATATCTGCCCATATCCTACTCTCTAATATCTGTTCATATCCTACTGCTTTCTAATAGCTGCCTACATCCTACTGCTTTCTAATATCGGCCCATATGTTACTTCTTTAACTTCTTCTGTTTTAAGAACTCATTGCCACGATTCCTTTCAGAACCCTTGTATTGTGTGTTACAGTCTTTGTTTTAACCTCTGGGTGCTTTTTGTAAGCTTTGACACTTGGAAAAACAAGTCCTTCTCTATTACTTCCCTGGAATACTTTTTTTTTTCTGGCTGTCACTGGTTGCACATCTTCTGAACATTTGGGAACTTAAATTCCCTTCACAACCTGTCTCTGTCTTTTCTCTGTAGGATCTTGCTGAATCTAAATTTTGTAGGGGTGTGCTTTCTACTGACAATTAAAGAATCTATATCTATCTATCTATGTCTATCTATCTATCTATCTATCTATCTATCTATCTATCTATCATCTATTCTATCTATCCATCCTCTATCTATCTATCTATCTATCTATCTATCTATCTATCTATCTATCTATCATCTATTCTATCTATCCATCCTCTATCTATCTATCTATCTATCTATCTATCTATCTATCTATGCAGTTACTTATTACCATGAACAAGGTGACAATAAGCATTGGTCACAGACTGACTATTTTTCAGGATACAGCTCTACAGTACTTGTACACAAAAATACTTGACTATTTTTGCTTTGTTTCTCATTTCCTGTGATGCCATATCCAAGAAATAATCAGAAAAGCCATTGTCAAGAATTTTTAAATATTTTCTTGTACGAATTAAGGATTTAACTCTCATATTTAAGTCTTCAGCCATTTTTATTTTATTTTTTTTAACACAAAATGAATAGTGAGGTGGAGTTCCAAGTTTTCTTACCTTTTATGTTTTGCTTTCCAGTTCTCAAACACCATTTTTGAAGGTATTTATTATATTCTTCTGGGTGTATATTCTTGGTATCTTTGATAAGGATCAGTTCACTATAAATGCTTGCAATTGTTTTAGAGTAGTCTGTTTTATTGATCTATTTATCTGTTTTATGATGGCATCATATTGTTTTGTATATTGTAGTTCTGTAATTCATTTTAAAGTCAGGAAGTGCAATGCCTCCATTCTTATATATTTATTTTTCTCAAACATGCTTTTGCGCTTCAGAGTGTCTTGCGTTTTCAGTGTGTATTTAAGGACTGTTTTCCTATTTATGTGGCAAAAAGTCAGTAAAATTTTTATAGAAGTTGCACTGAACACTTAAGTAACTTCTGGTAGTCTGAAGTTATTTTGACACTATTAACTCATTTAATGATTAAAGGCTGGATATCTCTCCATATATGTTTGCTTGAATATATTTTATTTGTGTTTTATAATTCTTAAGTATTTCATGCTTTTGCCATGTTTACTTTTAAACATTTATGATATTATTGTAAGAGATGATTTTCCTAATTTTAATTTTAGACGGTTTATTTTTTCTTGTCTAGAAATGATTCTGGTGTTTGTATTTTGATTTTATCTACTGCAACTTTTCAAAATTATTCTTTTCTAAACAATTTCTGTGATGTCTTTAGAGTTTCTTGTCCATAAAAATCACACTCTTTGCATCCAATGCTAATTTTACTTTTGACCTTCTGATATTTTTAGATGTCCTATTTGTTTTAGTCAGTTAAAAAAATAATGGCTCTCATCCTGACATCACTCCATGCATATACAAGAATTGTACTTCGCTTGTCTTAACCTCTGCCACTTCCCTCTGTCACCATTCCTCTCACACTGGTCTTCTTCTTGCACATAAACAGTCCCCATTTTGCTTCATGTCATATCTATAGGTCCATCTGTCTACATGAGTTTATATTTTTTCATCTATATTCCACATGTAACAGAAGAATGTGAAGCTTTGTCCGTCTTGCTCCGCTTGTTCTTTTCCCACGCCCTCTCTTTTCCTTGATCATCCCTTTCCCTCATTCTCTTTTAGCTCTAATTGCTTTTCTGTGGTTGTGATAAAAATCCGTGGACCCAAGCAGCACAGGAAAGGGCAGGGTTTATGTCATCTTATACTTCTAAGAAACAGTCCATTACTGGAGGAAGTCAGAGCAGAAACTCAAGTAGGGAACCAGGAGTAGACACTACTGAGGAACAGTGCTTACTGGCTCACTCACTAACCTGGCTCAGGCTCAGAGGTTTTTAATTTACCTCAGACCCACCAGCCTTGGGATGGTGCCACCTTTAGAGATGGTCACTGGGGCCCCTTTGTTCCATCCCACCCATCTAGCTTACACCCGAAATAATCACATGGAAATTGTATTAATTACTGCCTGGCCCATTATATCTAGCCTCTTCTTGGCCAACTCTCACATCTTGATTCAACCCATTTCTAATAATCTGTATGTCACCATGAGGTTACCACAAGGTCATGGCTTACCGGGAAAGATTCAGCATGTGTGACATGGCAGCTTCATGGCAGGTGGCTCTCTGACTCTGCCCTTCTTCCCAGCATCCAGTTCTGTCTTCCCTGCCTACCTAAGTTTCTGCCTTATCAAAAGGCCAAGGCAATTTTCTTTATTCAACCAATGAAAGCAACACAAATATAGAAGGACCTCCTACACCACCACACAATTAGTAGGAAAGATAATACCCCCTCAGACATGGCCACTGTCCAACCTGATAGAGACAATTCAGTTGATATTCTTTCTTTCCAGTTGACTATAGGATGTGTCAAGCTGGCAAAAACTAACCCACAGAACCACCTTCTATTTTCATGTTAATTTTTCTTCCTGGCTAATTTTCCTGGCTAGACTTTGAATGTTTCAGTTTTTCACCACCGAATGAAATATCAGTTGGGAGCATTTCTTACATAAGCTTTATTAAGTTAAGTTTCCTTTAAACTGGATTCCTTGTGACTTTTTATCATGACCTGTGTTTGATTTTGTTAAGTGATATTTTCGCATCTGTAATGAATAGCATAAGATTTCAAATCTTTATTCTATTAATGTATTATTACACATGGATGTTTTATGTCTCAATGATGAATTTTGCTTCTTCATGGTATATAACAACTCAATGTATTAGTGAATTTGCTTTTTATCATATTTTGTTGAGGTTCTGAGCATTTGAATTTAGCACAGATGCTTGCTTTTAAGCTTTTTCCTTGTGATGGATTTGGCTTTGATGATTTGGACTCTGCACATTTCCCCTAAGCATTTAGAGTTGAACCTAGGGCCTCATGCATGCTGGGTGAGTCCTCTGCCACTGACTGCCGTTCCAAGCCCTAATTTTAGCTTCACAAAGTAACTTCAGGAATGCTCCCCTTTCTAATTTTTTGGAAGAGTTTGAAAGATCTGTCTAATTCTTCAAATCTTTGGTAGACTTTATTTGGTGTTGACTTTGTTGGGAGGTGACTACTGACTGATCTCTTCATTTATTATCGGTCTGCTTGGATTTCCTACTTTTTTTTTTTTTACTGATTCAGTTTTGACATTTTAAAGAATTTGTACACATATTTTAGACTATCCCGCTTCTGGTAGTTATTTCCATCTTTTTTGTTAACTCATTGTTTTGTTTGTATTTTTCCATTTTTTAGGTGTAAACTTTGCTTATTTGAGACTTCTTTTTTCCTTTTCTGTGGTCTCATGATGAATTTCTTTGATCTTTTCCTTGGGAAAGTCTTTATGTCTCCATTCAAAAAGCACAGCTGTGTTCCTTTTTAACTCAAAAAATTCCCTGTATTTTTTATGTATGTGTGTGTATGCAGTGTCTGTAGAGGAGAGAAAAGGGCACTGGAACACACAGGACTGAGTTACAGATGCTTGTGAGCTCCTATGTGGATGGTGGGAACCACACTGGGGGCCTGAAGAGCGGCCAGTTGACTCTTGACAGTTGAGTCCTTTACATTTGCTTCATCACTGGTTATTCCACACCACTTCCTCCAGTCCATAAAATTTCTGCTGAGCAAGCTGCTTGGCTCTCCTTTGTGCAACTAGCTCATTTTTCTTTTTCATTTTTCTTTCTTTCTTTTTTTTTTGCAATTTTCACGCTTCTTTTTCTTTTAGTGTTTATACTCTGATTCCACATCTCACTGTGAGATCTCTCTGGTTTTAATCCTGTTGCCATCTATATACAAGACCTCTGAAATCCCTGTATTTTCCAGTAAAGTTTTGCCACCTTCTCATTCAGTTTTGCTCCTTTCTTCAAGAATCTGCTACTGAACACCTTGAGTGAACTTGCTTTGGCAATTGTGCTGGAGTTGAATATGGGTAAAATGAAATTTTTTTTTCTGACTATTTCACTGTCTTTGTTCTTGAGTTTTTGTTTACCGGAGGTATTACTACTTCTTACCTGGATTTGGGAATTCCTAATGTTATTTTGTGTTTTCGTTTGTTTGTTTGGTACTTTTTTGTCTTGTTTTGTTTTTCAATATAGGGTTGCTCTGTATATCTTTGGTTGTCCTGGAACACGCTTTGTAGAACAGCCTGGCCTCAAACTCACAGAGATCTGCCTGCTTCTGCTTCTCTGAGTGATGGGATTAATGTTGTGTGCCACCACTGCCAGCTTAGTTTGGTTTCTTAACATCACTGCTAAACTGATGTTTCTATAGGATAGTGGGGCTAGGTTGTATTTTTCACATTGTAGTTAACATCCTGTTTTTCCAGAATTTCTTGATAGCTGTATTCTGGAATTTTAGATTGAGATGGCATAGATAATATCAAGATAAAGATGGCATATAAAATAAAAATTCTAACAGCTTTTCCAAGTCACAGCTCTCCAAACTTAAAGCAGAAATTGAAACAACAATTACTGGAACTTACTTTTATGTTCTATTTCATTTATTTTCAAATCACCCTTTAAGGAAAAATAAGTACAGTATGAATATGTTTATTTAAACATCAAAATGCCCATAACAATGACATTGCAATGGCAAAAAACCAGTTTCTTATCAATTGTATTGCTGTTTTCAGAGCTATAGATCAAGGACTTTTCTGGTTATTACAGGAGGTTTATTTATTTGGTACAAGTATTTTAAATGTGATCTTTTTTGTAAGAATAAAAATTCTTTCCATAGACACAAATTTTAACTATGTAATTATTCCCTGGTGCAACTGATTATTGCTCGGCCTGCTAAACTGATTTGTAAAAATGGTTTGAGATAAATCTTCCTAATATAGTTTCATGATAAAATCTTGAAAAATGATACAGTCACTCTATATCTGCTGAACATTTAAGTATTGGGAAGATTTTTGTCAGATGCTCCAAGTGCCATAGAACATGAACCAAACAGACAAAATACAGGCAATTTCCACCCAGCGAAATTGGAAATAAAAGAGACAAGCATTTTCAGATGCCCTATCGTCAATCTGCGTTAACTTCCCATCAAATGCAGAGAGGAACAAAAATGCCCTTTGGTACTCTCCTTGACAAAGAGGCCCCAGTCTCTGACTTATGGGAAAGAATAAGTGCTTCTGAGAGTGGCTAGAGCCGGCGCTGACTTTGAAGAGTTCTAAGTCCAGGAGAAATGTTTTCTGTAAGTGGCCTTTTCAACCCAAGACTCACAACATTTCATTAGCCTTGGCTTTCAAGTGTCCTTAATTGATAGAATGAATTTTCCTTAGAAACTACATTCGAATTTCTTTTTCAGGTTTTTATAAGTGATTATATTAATAATAGGGGAATACAAGTAATTTAAAAATATGCTTATGAATTATTTTTTTGTTCATTATTTTCTCTTTTTAGAACTCTCCCCTGTAGATATACTTTATATGTTGGTAATGCTGTTAGAATCTCAAAATAAAACCCAAATTCAATCATTATGTCTTCTTTTTTTATTTTAGTCATTTACTTTTATCCACAGCACTTAGGATTTAAGAGAATGAAGACAGCATATTGTTTTTAGAATCTCTTTCAGTCTGGGAATCATTTATCCAAATAAAGTTTTTTTTGATAGTTATAAGTATTTTCACTATGGTGTTCTTTCCAGGAAGACAAGGGTTTGTCTTCTTATCCATTTTACACCACCTGAATACTACATGGAAAATAAGAGACACAGGGAAATTGCTTGCCAGATGAAGGGAAGATGAGAAAAAAAAAAAGAGAATTATTGGGGGTGGGAGTTCTGCTAAGCTGAAGGAAGTTGTAGAAGTTTTTGGGAACTAAGTCATGTGCTCATCTAGAGAGAGGGGATCCTAAAGCAAAGAGCTAGTGGAAAGACTCTAAAACAGATGGAGATTTGAAGCCCATGAAACAGCAGGGTCATTGAGGCCTAAGCTTCACAATCAGTGTGCAGTAAGGACAGGTGACGGGCAAGGACCAGAGACAGAGGCTTGTGATCCCATATCCAATGGCTCATCTGTGTTTTTTTTCTCAAATTCCTGGGAATTTTTATTCAGGACCCCACATAATATGCTCTACCTTTAATTATTGACCTCTGTAGAAGACAGGGTTAGAAAGAAGCTGCAATTGCTATAGTGGTGTGGTGAAGGAAGATGAGGGGTGGAGAGGCTGCGGAGAGTCAATCCAAGATGATTTCTTCAGCATCTACTCTAAAGCTGTAAACAGGTGACATAGTCTTCAAACAATTTCCCCAAGAAAGCAAGTTTGTAGGTTTTCTTTTCTTTCTTTTTCTTTCTTTCTTTTTTTTTTTTTATAAAGGAGAATAATAAATTTACCACCAAAGAATGCTATTGCCATTCCAGGTTCTATATGTACTCACAATACATTTTCTAAGAGTTGAGAAGATTGCTTATGGCTTGGAAACCAAGATGTTGAGGGGCTTCAGAATGTGAAGACACCTTGATCAGGAGTGGATGGAAGCAGAGAACCTCTCTCTCAAACAGCTTCCTCTAAACTGTGCAGTGTTTGTGATCGTAAACCATCATTTATCCAAAATCTTAAAGGATCGAACCTTTCTAGATGGGAAAATTGTCTGGAGAACCTAGGGTTTACCTCTCAAAGCACATAATCTCTTATTTCGATAATTTTACTTGATAATCATGCCATAATATATTCACTACCTTGCATTCTCCTAACTCGTATATAATTTGAACTTATCTTTGCTCATCCATGGTGACTTTAATGTATTAAACCTATCATTTGAGTGTTTAATACATGCCAATCATAAAAGATATTTTACTTGAATCTTTTTAATAACCTTTTAAGTAACATCTGTTTTTTTTTCACTTTTCTTTTTTAATTGTTATTTATTTATTTAATTTTGGTTTTTCGAGACAGGGTTTCTCTGTAGCTTTGGATCCTGTCCTGGAACTAGTTCTTGTAGACCAGGCTGGCCTCAAACTCACAGAGATCTGCCTGCTTCTATCTCCTGAGTGCTGGGATTAAAGTTGTGCGCCACTGCTGTTTGGCTGTTTTTTCAGCTTTTTAAGATGAGGAAATTAAGGCTTTCAGAGGTAACTTACTTACGTGACTTTTACAGTGAATTTATGACAATACAAAGAATAAATACATTGGCCTAATAAATAAACAATTTTCAAGATGGTACAGAAGTCCATAAACAGTATATAAAATTATGATCAGTCTTTCCTCTAGTGGTAGAAATACAATGAAGTTATAACAAATATTACCAAGAATGGGTATGTCTTTCTTTCAATGACTCTGTGGACCAAACAGAATGACATGGCCACTTCACAGGCCAGAAAAGTCTGAGAACTGACAAGGTGCTCCATTTCGGAGACAGGTCTGTGGAATTACTCAGTTCTATGCACATTTTGCAAACCACTTTCTCATGAGGCATGCTTTAGTGTAGAGATCTGTCTTACTCTGCTTCTCTAGTGTTGGGGTCAACACTATGAAGAAAAGCGACTTTTGTTTCATCTTTTAGGTTAGAGTCCATTTCTGAGGGAAGTCGGGAGCAATTCAGGACAGTAACTTAGAGGCAGGAATCATGGAAGTTGACTTCTGCCTTGTTCTGTGGCTTATGCTTAGTTTTCTTACACAACATATCCCACCTCCCTAAGGTTGCCACCCATATAGTAGGATGGGACCTCCCCTATCAATCATCAATCAAAATAATTTCACAGTAGACAATCCCCCAAGTGATTCTAGGACATGTTAAGTTGTCAGCTAAAGCTAATTAGGGCAGGAGGCATTATTGGAACTAAGATTATAAAATGATGACATAATTATAAAATATAAATTAGGTGGGCAGTGGTGGCACATGTCTTTAATCCCAGAACTCTGGAGGCAGAGGCAGGTGGATCTCTATGAGGCTGAAGCCAGTCTGGTCTACAGAGCGAGTTCCAGGACAACAGGGAAACCTGCTTGGTTATACAGAGTAACCCTGTCTTGAAACACACACACACACACACACACACACACACACACACACAACTTACCCATAGTGGTGTCTGAGCTGGGTGTTGAGCCATTAGTCTGTGATCAAGGACCTTCAGAAGCAAACATTTGCAGACCTCTTACAGACTGTCATTTAGTTCCTACCAACCACAAATCAGTAAAGACTTCCCAGAGTCGACTAATCTACAGGGAAATTTTACAAGTGACCATGGAGGACATTTTTCTGAATGGGTTGCTATTCTCTTTCACTGTTCCTGTGTCTGTGTCTGTGAGAGGTTGTCTTGAATGATGATCTGTGTGGGAGGCCTAGCCCATTGGAAGCGGTACCATCTCCAGATAGGTGGGTCTGGGCTGTATGGGGAAGCTGGCTGAGAATGAGCCAATGAGCCAACCAGTAATCAGTATTCTCCCATGGCCTGTTCCTTCCCTGACTTGCCCTAATGATGGACTGTGAGCTTCAAAGCTTCAAGTCCAAACTTAAACACAATTTTTCCTCACCTAAATTGCTTTTAGTTATGATGTTTAACACAACAGGAAATCAGACAAGAGCACCCACCAGGAAATTTGGTTTTAGTTCCTAATTCTTATTATGCGATTGGTAGATAGGAATTCCATTTGACCTTTAGTGATGTTTTTATATAAAAAACAAAGAAATGGTAGAGGAGTCTTAGGTTGTGTTATTCTAGCATTAAATTCTGGAAAAAGGAATATGTACAAGGAATTTGTCTTGAAGATGGTCCAAGGAAGGCAGCTAGGGGTTAAAGGAGGTGAAGGATCAAGAGAAGGGAACCAATAACTCTGGTCTTGAGCTACTTCCTGTTCTGACAGTCAGGGTTCAGTTGGGCAGGGGATTTGTGAGACAATCTTCTCAGATGCTGAGCCTGCTCTCTCAAATGCTGATCAGGATAAGTAGCCAGATCCCACAGCTGAAGAAACAAAGCTATGACCACCCACAGCTTTCTCTAGTTTACCTCTAGGGGATAAGAGGATAGATACTTTAAAGAAGTCTATGCTGCTGTTTTCAAGTTTATTCTATTCTAATACCCGGCTCCTTCATGTTCCTTACCAAGTAGG
Organism: Microtus oregoni; assembly: GCF_018167655.1. Classification (NCBI taxonomy): domain Eukaryota; kingdom Metazoa; phylum Chordata; class Mammalia; order Rodentia; family Cricetidae; genus Microtus; species Microtus oregoni. The sequence continues at coordinate 55,147,691 of NW_024543063.1, read as the reverse complement.
CATTCGCAGACTAAATCACATGGTGTGAATCTTCCAAACATCCCCCCAAAGGACACAAAAGTCAGACATCTCCTTTGTTGGGAAGATTCCCATGGCTCTCCTCTGGACACATTTTTGTCATTTTATCTACAATGGCTATTGTTCAGTTGGAGCTTCTGGCTCACCTGTGCACAAGCTGGAAAATCCATCTCCCCTATTTCCCCAACCCCTCTGGGACTAAGAAAACTCTGAACAAAGGAATGGCACCTGAGGTCCTGCCCCAGGACTGAGCTTTTGACCATACCTGGGCACAGTCCCAACACCTGACATCATCAGCCCTTGCCTAAAGTCTATAAAACCTCCCTACTTTGGCTCAGGGGCACTACTTCTCTGGCCTTGTTTTCTGAGGCCAGTGAACCCTCCCCGGAGTTGCTTTGTTGTCAGTAGCCTGTTTCTCTTGCAGTTTGACATGATCCGGCTTATTGCCTCAGTGGGGAAACTTGTTTCTTGGGGATCCTTATTTTCTGGGGGGAAAAAAAAGCATATCGGCTATCACTCTTATGCTTAATTTTAGCTACCCTCCTTAAAGATGCTCCTTTCCAGGTTTTAAAAGGAAGCCTTTCTTTTCCTTAAGGCTCCATTCTTGATGTGATATGCCTTTCTAACGCTCTTCCACCTCAAGACCACAATATACTTCCCATGGATAAGGTCACCTCTCTCATAATAAAGCTCATTTCTGAAGGGCAATTTTCTGTTAGGTCCCTTTGAGACGCTTTTGCCATTTCTTCTCTATCTAACAAGCATAGAACACATTTGGAGCTATCTTAATTGAAGTATTATCTTTGTTACTTTTCTATTGCTGTGAAAAAGGAAAGCCAAAAAATAATAACAACATGACCAGAGCAACTTATAGAGGAAAGAGTTTATTTGGGCTCATGGATTCAGAAGGATAGGGGTCTACCATGGCTGGGAGGCTTGGCAGTGTACAGGTATGGCAGCCAGAGCAGCAAGTTCACTTTTTTCTTTTTGAAAATCTCAAATACAAAACAGAAAAAGCAAACTGGAAATGGCTGGAGGTTTGTAACCTCAAAGTCACCCCAAGTGGTATACTTCCCCTAGCAAGAATATAGCTCTATAGTTCACCCAAAGAACACTCCTAAGTCGGGACCAAGTATTCGGATATCTGAGCCCATGGCTGCAGGGCACGTTCTCATTAAAAGCATAAGTCTAAAAGTTGGACTGTTAATTCAGCAGCTTCTATCAGCGGATGATTTGTCCCTCAGGCTTATTCACCTCAGGTTTAGGATTACTCTATGCTGCGGAGATTGTGACCTTCCCCAGACCGGAGAAAGTCCCTGAGAAAAGCCACCAGAGCACATCCCTGTGCCTGGGAAGGGAACTTGCCCAGAGACAGGATGCCAAGATGTTTGACCATGCCCTGACCTCAGGCTTTCAGTTCTAGGAAATTTAGAACATCCTATTTAAAGATAGGCATTTTGTGTCAAATCGATTTATCTCAGTATACAGGGAAGGAGGAATTTAGGCTAAGTTGACTCTAAGAGATTAAGTTTTAGCTTTTTTTAATCAATGATAATTTTATTTTTTAAAAGTCTTCTTTAGGTTAATGTGGTAAATTCTATAAATCTATTTTGGAAGAGTAAACCAAACTTCTATTTTAGAAAAAAAAATTCAGTGTGGTCTGAATGTGCAGTTATTTTAAATGAATTTCACATTGCTGTCTTCTATTTGCAAAGATTTGTTTAAGATCGTCATTAATATTAATGGAGATTGGCACACGATTTTGATTCTTGTACTGTCAGGTTTTAGTTAATTTTTAAAAAATAACATTAATAAATAAGCAGAGAAGACTCCTTTCCCTACTTCTACTAAGTCCCAGTTGTAGCACAATGTCCATTCAAACTTTAAAATTATTTTTGTTTGTTCTAACAGGTATGATTTCTTATATTTTAAAATATCAGTAATGATGTGTTTGCTTTTCTTAAAAAAAATCCACTGAAATAAATACACAATGAAATAAGGAAAGTCTTAAACTCACTACTTGAAATCTGCACTTACTATCTAATTTTGTATAAATGTATCTTCGTTCTAGCAATCATCCACTACATAATTTTAATGCTGCTAAGTAACAATACGGTGAAGTTTAAATAAAGTAGTTGGAGAAAGGGTTCCCTCTTACAATTCAAGTGGGTCTTTTCATTATACCAGAGAAGCTATGCCAGCAGGCAGAGAGGACATGGCAGGGGCTGGCACATTACATCCTGTCAAGAAGCAGGAAGAGAACAGGAAAAGCTGTCAAGAAGAAATGAACAAGAAATACGACCAGGCTATAAAATCTCAAGGTTCTCCCCCCACCACCAGTGATCCACTTCCTCCAGCAAATTTCCATCCCCTGAAAACTCTCCATCCTTCCCAGATAGAGCAACTAGCTAAAGGCCAAGTTTTCAAACACAGGCACTAACTTTTTAGTTCTTAATTCTGGTTTCTTAAGTATATTTTGCATGTAACTCTTATTTTTGGATTGTTTCTCATAGATATTTTTATTTATCTTGTTTTATTCTTTTATTTTAGTTTTCTAACACTATATGTACACCTGCTTCTGAGTTCTAAATTATTGGTATGTGCCTTCAGAGACTGACTTTCTCTCTTCCAAACACCGCGGAGCACTGTCGACCTAAATCATTTAAATTCTTGACTTGCATTGGGATGTGAAGGCAAATAACAGCCAGTGGGTGTTAATGCATTCTCCCGGGAGATTTGTTTGTCTTCGGAATTTACAGCTGGAGTTAAGATAGTTTCCTTCTCAGGTCTCCTGGTAGGACAACATTGCTTTTTCTCCCTGGAACTTACAGGGAGGGTTTAGCTCCATAGGAGACTGATAAGTCACTCTCAGTCTTTGGATCTGAGAATGCAATTTCTACTTTTAGTGTGATTATTAAAACTTTGGTTTCCCCTTTTTGGATTTCAGCTCCAACTTTATTTTGGCACTCTAAGGTTTTCCTTTTTTCTTAAACAAAGGAATTTTAGAAATTTCTCAGCATGTCCAGTATACTACGCACAAAGATATACACAAACACACACACACAAAGAAAGATGGACGCACACACATGCACACAAAGACACACACATACACATATACTAGACAGAGAGCTACTCATACTCTAGACAGACAGACAGACAGACACACACACACACACACACACTTAGAAATGAACTGGCTTGATTATATCTTTTGACATTTACTGAAGTACATTAGAATATCTATCTACATAAATTGTAGCTTATACAATATTATATATATGTGTATATATATAAAATGTACTCATTTATACATAAATACAATATATACAAATTGCATATACAATACATACAAATAGCTCATCTTTTCTACTTAAAAATGTCTTAAAGTTTAATTCCTTTCACGATTAAACTTATTTGTAAACATTAGTTCATAAATATCAATGAATTGGCAAAGGTGAATGACTGAAATTCAGCAAGTTTTTCAGCACAGGTAGAAAGTTCAGGCTCCAAAGACGCACTCTGCATTATTCTCCTGCCCTACCTTGTACTTGGAAGTGCTTTAAAAACAGTCATAACAGGAGCTAGAGAAGTTGTCTCAACAATTGAGAGCACTTACTGCTCTTCCAGAACACCAGAGTTTGGTTCTCAGTATCTGTATCAAGTGGCTTACAAACACATGTGACTCTCTTTCCAGGGGTCCCATGCCCTCTGTCCTCTGCTTGCACCTGCTCTCATGTATTGTATGTACCACCCATTCTGGTATACACACACATGCATACACATATATACACATGCATGCACAAACACAAGCATGCCAACACGCATACCCAAACCCACACATGAACATAAAAATAAATACACCTTAAACAAACAAACAAACAAACAGAAACTTGAGTAAATTCAGGAACATATATGACCAGAAATGTGTCTATCCGAATTTTACACTAGGAAATCAAATGCAGTATTGCTTTATTTCCTTGATTATCCATATGTAACTTCTATTTTCAGCATTGACAGCTTGGTACTTTTCTTTGCAATCTCTAGTACATAGATTGCTCTCCTCCTAGAATGATTTCTTCAGAGGGAAAGTAATCTTGGGTTTCCCCTTTAAGTTATTCTTGCCACTTAAGCAATATTTGATTAGGTATTATTTTTATGTTTACTAATAATTCTAATTATACCACAAAGGTCTTTTCTTTTTGTGATACCTAGAACCATAAATCTTCATGGCTGTTGCATTATAAACTTTTAACTTAAAGAGAGTGGTACAGTGGATATAGTTTATTTCTATTTTAATCAAACCAATTGCTGTTTTTTTAATTACTTTTAAGAACAACTATAGAAAAGGGAACCCCCATACTAGTTTAAAATAAAATCAGCCTTTATATACTGTTCATAAACTGGAAACCATTCCATCCAACTTAGTAATTTATACTTGGGGAGGAGGCAGGTTTTATTTTAAAATGATAAACTATAATATATCTAAACATATGAAGATGCATATTTAATGCACTTTAATGTCTTACTGTCTCTGTTAAATTGTAGGGCCCTATATAATTCTGCCTGGGAATGCTTACATCCTCACTGTTATATCCCTACAGGGCTATGAATATGTTCTAGTCAGGGACTTGCTGCTCCAGCTTGCAGAAATATTTCTGCTGCCTCAAGGTTTCCTTTGTGTTGAATTCTATTGGCCCATGAATTTAATGTGCTCCTGTGTACTGTGCATCAAATACCATGGAAAAGCCTGGATATAACGAAGTGTTTTACACCACTGTTTTGGGAAAAAATAATCTGAGAACTTCTGATGTAATTATTATTGTAGACATGAAAGTTTATTCTCATTAAAGGTATGGAAGGTCTCTTACAACAGTTTTCAACAGTATAAAATCTATATTATAGGTACCAATATTCACACTTGATATTTGAAAAATACAAATCAACAACTTGAAGTAATAATGGACAACCATTTATTGTGAAATTGTCAATGAAAAATCATGTCATTTATTATATCCTTGTCCTGGTTTGAGTAAGAATGACTCTCACAGTCATATATTTGAATTTTGACTCCCAATTGGTAGAGCTATTTAGGAAGAATTGGGAAGTGTGTCTTTGCTAGAGGCTGTGTGTCACTGGGGTGAGCTTTGAGGTTTTAAAAGCCCATTTCTAGGTCCAGTATCACTTTTTCTCTTCACAGTTCATGAATGAGTTGAGCTTTTAATGTTGGAAATTGATGTGGGACAATGGTCTTGTACCCTGTAAAGATTTGTCAGTGTATTAGTTTAATAAAACGCTGATTGGCTAGCAGCGAGGCAGCAAGTATAGGCAGGATGACCAGGCAGGAGTATAGGTGGGGAAAGGAGACCAGGAGAATTCTGGGAAGAGGAAAGGATCAGTTCACAGCCATCACCCAGACACAGAGGAAGCAAGATGCCTTGCTGATAAAAGGTACCAAGCCACATGTCTAACACAGACAAGAATTATGGGTTAATGTAAGTTAGAAGAGGTAATAAGGAGCCTGAGCTAATAGGCCAACCAGTTTATAATTAATGTAAGCCTCTGTTTGTTTCTTTGGGACTGAACAGCTGTGGGACCAGGCAGGACAGAAACCTCTGTTAGCAGGAAATGAATGTAATCCTTAGCAAATACCTAGAAAAGATGGTATTAATAAGAAACCTATTAAGTTTTACATTATAGATTATTGCCCTTGAATCATAGAAGTAATGATACTAAACTTAAAGATTCACAGGTTAAGGTGAATATTTTGCTAGTAGAAAAATTGTAGGTTAAAGAAAGAAGTTATTCTAAATACAAACTTACTTTACTTTATTGCATATGTTGATTAATTTATTCACCCCAGAAGATATATTTTTAATAGGAGTACTATTTGTATCTTGGCAGAGCCCAGAATGGAGTCTTGCCAATGCTTTGTTGTGATATATGGGGAGAACAGAAACTACCTGTATAAACCTTTGACCTACCACGCATGTAACTGTCCAATTATTTTACAATTTTGTTAACACATAGCAATAGCAAATGAGGTAATTTATGTGCAGATATGTTAATAGTATATAAGACTTTTCCCTTCTTTTGTAGCGTGCACCTACAGACAAAATTCATTGATGAAAACCATCATTCTGACTAGTTTTCAGTTGAAATTAGTGACAATAAATATTAGCTAAGGTAATTATTATTATTATTATTAATGAATTCCTACAAAGTCTTTGGCACTGTCTTAAGTGCTTTTAAAATTATTTTCTTAAGCTGTCTTACAAGCCTTTCTATACAGTAGACAGTATTGTTGTACCAGTTTTCCAGATGAAGTAATGACATTTAGAAAATATAGATATATTACCCAAGCAAGTGAGAAACAGAACTAAAAAAATTAACTTTCCTTTTTCACTGTTTACTTCTTTATCTTGGTCTCTTGTTGTGAGTTGCAATTGCCTATCTTTCTTTCCCTTCACCAATTGTAAACTTTATGGTTATACCGTTTATTTCTGCGAATTCTCTGTTATGGTGCCAACATGTAACCTAGAACTTGCAACTCAAATGCCACTGTCTATGTATTAACAGTATTTTATTAAAAATGAGTGAGTTTTTGATTGCCAAGTGACATCTGGGGCCACTGTACATGAGTTAAAATCTCTATGAAGCAGACAAACCCCTTTTAAAGGGGGAAATCCAGCATTTAATGCCACTAATGCGTTCGCTTTCTAAAATTAGAAATGAGGTAATTTCATAAAAAATTTATGTTACAATTTAGTATCCTGAATTATTGAGTCTGAGGAACACAGTCAAAATGTAATGTAATTACTGCCATCATAGATTTGAAGGAAATTGTAATGAGAGGGTTGACCAGCTGTTTCCCATCTGTCCCGAGTAGAGAGCAGGATGAAAGGGCTTATATCAAGAGGAAATGAGGCCAATCTCAGGAAGAGGTGAAAAATACTTGGTTAAGTTTCTGGTATGACAAAGAATCAATTTCTCCCCCTGTTATTTTCTTCTCTTCATGCCCAGGTATCATCCACTTCATGGATGCTACGCCCCGTAGTGTAACTGCCCCTACTGTGATTTCCAGTTTCTCTGGTCTCACTGAAAATGTTAAAGGATAAACAACTATCCACATAGTTCACAAGCCTATGACTTTTGTGAATGGTACCCCATTCATATAATTAATTCTGTATGCTTCTATGTCAGCGGGATGAGAGATAATTAATTCTATAAGCAAGATGATTTGCAGTTTGTGACAAAGTAAAAGACTTGCTGTAATATCATCTAAATCATATAACTATGCAGGGTTTAATTTTCTTAATGCATTTGTACCTTTCATGTTTGATAATATTACTAAGAAACAGATGCTATCTTGTTGAAATTATGATCAAGTCTGAAATGGACAATTAGTTGAGTCAAATATCCAAATCTATAATGGATTACATAGCACAATGCTTAGTCTTTCTGACATTCACACCATACTGAAAAAAAAACTTGCTAGGTTTGCTTCTTATTCTTTTTTTTTAAATTTATAAGTATGGAATATATACACGCTAGAGTACTACGCTGCGGTAAAAAACAATGACTTCTCGAATTTTGCATGCAAATGGATGGAAATAGAAAACACTATCCTGAGTGAGGTGTCCCAGACCCAAAAAGATGAATATGGGATGTACTCACTCATAATTGGTTTCTAGCCATAAATAAGGACCACGGAGTCTACAATAGGTGAACCTAAAGAAGCTAAGGAAGAAGGTGAACCGAAGGAAAAACATATAGTTGTCCTCTTCGCTAAGGGAAGTAGACCAAATTTCCGGGGAGAAAATGGGATCTTGGGGGGGGGTGGGATGGGGGTAAGGGGAGATGGGGAGAGAAAAGGTAGAAGGGAAGGAGGGGGGACCTGGGAAACGGGAGAATTGGGATAAAGGAAAGGTGGATAGGGGAGCACGGAACCACAATTCTTAGTTAAGGGAGCCACTTTAGGGTGGGCAAGCGACTTGACCCTAGAGGGGCTCCCTAGTGCCCAAGATGAGGTTCCCAGTTAGTTCCTTGGGCAGCTGAGGATTGGGAACCTGAAATGACCCTATCCTAGAGCAATACTGACGAATATCTTGCATATCATCATAGAATCTTCATCTGGTGATGGATAGAGATCGAGACAGTGACCCACACAGGAGCACTGGACTGAGCTCCCAAGGTCCCAAGGAGGAGCAGAAGGAGGGAGAACATGAGCAAAGAATTCGGGACCACGAGGCGTGCATCCACCCACTGAGACAGAGGAGCTGATCTACGGGGAGCTCACCAAGGCCAGCTGGACTGTGACCGAAAAAGCATGGGATAAAACCGGACTCTCTGAACATGGCGAACAATGAGGGCTGATGAGACACCAAGGACAATGGCAGGGGGTTTTGATCCTACTTAATGTGCTGGCTTTGTGGGAGCCTAGCCAGTTTGGATGTTCACCTTCCTAGATATGGACGGAGAGGACCTAGGACTTAATACAGGGCAGGGAACCCGGACTGCTCTGTGGACTGGAGAGGGAGGGGGAGAGGAGTGGGGGGAGGGGGAGAAGGGTGGGAGGAGGGGGAGAAGGGTGGGAGGAGGGGAAGGGAAATGGGAGGCTGGGAGGAGGTGGAAACTTGTTTTTTGTTTATGTTTTTTTTTCTTCTTTTCGCAATAAAAAAAAAAAGATTTCTGCCTCCTCCCCGCCACCGCCTCCCGTTTCCCTCCCCCTCCCCCGATCAAGTCCCCCTCCCTCATCAGCCCAAAGAGCAATCAGGGTTCCCTGACCTGTGGGAAGTCCAAGGACCACCCACCTCCATCCAGGTCTAGTAAGGTGAGCATCCAAACTGCCTAGGCTCCCCCAAAGCCAGTACATGCAGTAGGATCAAAAACCCATTGCCATTGTTCTTGAGTTCTCAGTAGTCCTCATTGTCCACTATGTATGCTTCTTATTCTTGCAGGACTATTTTATTGGCTTTGACTTTTCTATAACACAAATCAACTAGGGCATGGGATTATATGGAATTAACCAACTAAGATCCAATCCATTTAACGCAGTTTCCATATAGTAGGCATTTTTAGCTGAATACATATTTGGATATCCATTGTACTTCAGATAACTTCAGGGGTGGTAGCAAAGTGTACATACAATTTAACAGGGGACAGTTATCTTAACTTTGGTTATTCACAGATGCTTAGTACGCGAAAACTATCTTCACATTTGAAAAGGCATAGGGAGTCTTTAAAATAAACTTTAAATCTAGTTCAAATACACATCAATTCCTTAACTGGTAATATAACTTTTTGTGTTCAGTTTATGACATCTTCTATGTGGAAGTAATAACACTCATTGTACAGATAAGTGGGGGTTTTGTGTGTGTGTGTTTGTGAGTGTGTAGATACAATTACAAATCAGTTTATCAAATAGTTTGTGGGAGATATTTTCATGTATCTTTGCATAGTTCAGGGACTGACAACAACTTTCAGCTTTTTTAATTATTGGAAAATAATAAATACAATATTTTATGTTAAATAAATTAAATTCAGTGTCCATTTGTTAATTGCTCATAAACAGTATATACAGCTACTTTAATTTAAAAAATTCACAATGGAGTAGTTATGATGGAGACTGAATGTGTAAAAAGTTAGGCATTTATCCCATGATTCTTTGAGAAAAACAATTCTGGATGTTTGCTTAGCTCATTGGCTGATATTCAGTTCATGCTAGAAGTTGTCACATTTCCTAAGTGTGAACAATTTCACTTAGACTTCTGCATGGTGGTCTCTTATTTTATTACTACTTTGGTCATCATTTTTCCACATACACAAGGCTAGCCTTGAACTTACAATCCTCTTGCCTTAACCTCTGGGGGAGTTGTGCCTACACATATGACTAAGACCTCTATTTTTCAGAAGCTTACATGGTTTTAGGAGAGGCATACATCTACTTTAGATGTCTATCTCATTACTGATAGAATTTTATCAAGAACAAGTCTTAAACCTCTTTAGCAAGATGTGTAGGCAGTTAAAGCTTTATGGGCTAAAATAAGTTGGGTAAATAACCTAATGGCATGATTGTTGTGTTTTAAACCAAAGATGTGATGGGCCAACTGAAGGTCATGGATTCTATCTGCTGAAAGTCCTTCTTCCCCACCCACCATTGCCTAAGGCAGGGAGGGAATTGTCTGTGAGGATACCTATATTTAGTAAATGAAGAGTAGTCTGAATTGCATTACTGAGATAGAAGGTTGACTAATCAGAAGGTGCTTATCAACAAGCCCGATGACTAGAGTTTGGTTTTCAGAACCCACATGACAGACAGAGGGCAACTAAGTTGTGAAAGCTGATCTCTGATCATCACACGTATGCTGTGCCATGCAGAGGCACACAGATACAGACACACAGGCAGACACACACACACACACACACACACACAGACACACACACACATAGAAGCACACATATAACTAAAAGAGATATAAAAAGAACTATATTCCTAATGGACCACAAATATGCAAAATAATAAGTAAGTAAATGTAAAAAAATTACATTCCCGAGGCAACTCAATTACCAGCTGAATAGACCTATGATTCAGCCATCTGACTGATGGGAGAAGAGTCAATTTCCATGTTATGTTACAGTACAACCCTTCTCCCCAATGTCTTTCTAATTGCTGTATCATTTGGGTTCCATGATCACTCAACATATTCAAGGAAGTTCTCGACTGACCATTATTTCTATCCCCCTTATGCGGTATTTCTTTAGTAAGGTGACTCATTCATTCTAGTATTATTTATTCATGTGTAGACTTTATGTATAAATTGCTTCACTTACTGCTCTTGGGCTCTCAATTCTAAAGCTCTCTTTTGAAAATCCATAACACCTATCTTCTGAGGGAGCCTCTCGGTAACACAAGCTGTGATGTCTTTTGTTGTACTCCTTGGCATTAATTATTCATGCCCTTTATTGAATAATTCAGAATGTTATATGATAATTCTTAAATTCTCTACCTTGTTACTGAAAAGTGAGGACTTTTTGGGCCATCATTTGATTCATACCAAATTAAGCCATTATCAGCGCGAGCATACAATATGTAAGAAGGTGACATTCAGTTTCCCAGTATTCATTAAATAAAGTGAGAGTGGCTTCAGTATAGCCCGTGTTCCTCAAGGAGAACAGAAGCACAATACTATTGTAGCTACTCTTTAGACAAAGGAATATAACCGGTTCAAGAAAGATGCCATTAAAAAGTAACATTTGTGTAGTGAAGTGCCAATAAAGGTCATGAATTAAATATCTTCTCTATGCAAAATGGTCTTCTCTTTCTCTCCTTTCAAAACCCACATTTTCATCTTGGATTTTAGTTCTCAAATAGCAACAAATATCTGACAAGAATCTAATTATTTAAATTTTTCAGCCTTCAGCTTTGCCTCCTTCCTTTATCTTTGTTCTCACACTTAATTCTGCATTAACTGTCTTTAGGAATGCCATGGATCCTTCCTATGTATATAAACTCATCATTTAGATTATACATAAACCAATAATCATTTTGATGTTTGATGTGAAGAAGCAGCAAAATATTGCTGAACTTTGATCAAATCTTGTCCCAAAATGTTCAGGTTCCTTAGACCAAATAACTCTTCGCTAGTATTTTTTTATCTGCACTAAAATACCTCATTATATTATGTAACTTCAAAATCTAATACCTGCTTGAGCCTCTTCTCAATATTCGATAATTAGGCTGCATATCATACTGACTCCAACTGAGGAGGGTTGGGCCAGAAGAACTGAGTATGAATTAAATATTCTACAAGGATAAAGTCACATGAACAAAAGACCCAGAGTAAGCATTAAAAATAGCACATTTTTGCTAAGTATTGTCATTTGAACTTGATCAAAATTGTATAACATTGCCAATACATGACATTTTTCAATAGCTGTGTCCTATGTTTATGATAGAGCTAAAACCACTGTATGATTCAGTGCACTGCAAATGTGAATTAGATGAGAGGTATTATAACTGATTGTGATCTTTGACCTAGCAACTCTGATAATGAGACATAAATAAGGGATTTTTGTTTAATTTAAATTACAAATGGATAGTACAAAAGAATTAATTAGATAAGAACTACTCATTCAAAATTCAGTGTCTGAAATGAGTAAAGCTGTTATAGTAGGTGAATAGGCACTAAATAGAAATTTCTATCAAGTTGTTAGGCTGAAAAATAAAACTTTACACTTTAGTATGGGAAACACAATTGCCATGTGAATAAGCATGCATGTGTCTATTTATTTACACTCATAAATAAGTGTATAAATTTATATATATATGCACACTAATATACATGAGTATGAGTACAAATATATACATGATATATATATACATGATATAGTTTATAAAATATATCTTTTGTCATAAAATTAATTCTTTATTATTAAAACTTTAATCTCTTAAATTTCTAAATTCTACTAAAAGCACATTCTACTTTGTAAGTAGAAAGCATACTTTTAGTTAGAGTTTTCCAGGGTGAGGGACATAGAAATCTTAATCTCAGAAACTATAAATGTGGATTGCTGATATCATACTGAAATGTGATTAAAATTTAAGCTGTCTACATTTCTCTTTCCTAGACTCAACAGATCACATTTCTTTGTAACCAAGTCTGCTTCCATGCAATCAAACTTGAGGCTCTGCAATCAAATGATATGCTTACAGGCCACAGGAATGCAAGGAGGGCAAACTTACTACTTTCTGTAAGAACACATACTCTTCCAAACACTGGGATTCTTAAAAGCTCTAGAATTCCTGTGGGGAAGGTTTAAAATTGAATTTTTATTTATTATCTCATGATGGTACAGTCAGATAAACATGAGGAGAACAAAAATAAGCCTATATTGTTAATTAAGTTATACTTGATTGTCTTTTAATGATTGTTTTTAAAAAAATATGAATGGCATAATTTTAAGAGATGAAATTAAGTGGGAAATGCTACAGGTCATGATGGGGTCACACAATCTAGATCTTTCATGTAGCTACTGGAGTGCAGAAAATATGATTATGTGACCAGAAACAAAGACTGTGGAACGCAAGGGTATGTGCTCACACTATTTTTTGTGTTGCACAGTGAATAGGCACACCAAGTAGACACCATTTATAAACGTAATACTTAAGAGAAAGCATGATACCCTAGACTTATACTTATAATTCTTCCACAATTACTATAGTATCATGAATCTATCCTTTCATTTTAACTGCTCAATTTATTATTTTTGTAAAACAATCTTTGAATATGTTTGGCTATCCAGAAATCTCCAATTATTTTGAGGCTTTCAAAAATATTGTCACATTTTCACGAAGAATGACACTCAAGGAAGAACCTAGTGTTATCTTTTGATCATGTTCATTATATAAAACTAACTCTACAATTAATAAAAGTACAACAAATTTTAGTATTCACTCCTAAAAGTCTTTTCCTGAGGAGACTCTATAGTCCACTGAATTTTTTTCAATATCTCAATTTCTTCTCTGTCATTGCATAAATACCTCAAATTCTGGTTTATAGGTATAGTTTTATGGAGGTTAAGAAAACACATTCCAGTTATTCTGCTTCATGGCTTAACTCCCAAAATATATCAATTGATACTGATAAATTAAGGAAAAAGTCTCAAACCTTGATATTCTATCTATGGAGACTTTGATATGTAGGAACCATGACAAAATCTGTCTTTGTAAATATGTTTTCTTGTTCTTTGATTCATAGCTAGATGTGGCACATCAATTTAAAAATATGTGTTTGGTATATCATTTTTTCACATGTACTTGTCATGTAATGTCTACTTGAGATTTCCATCTTTTATGGTAGTTATAATAGCTCAAAAGCATAAATATCCCTTATAGTTTTATGGCACAAAATTCCCCTTTGTCTTCATCCAGTGAAGAGTGGGAGTGGCCTAGGATGTGGTGTGTTTTCATTTAAGGTCACAGCTAACCTCTTTCTACATACCAAATAGCCAGGTTACCTTCTAGTATGTTCTTGTTCCATACTGAATTGTTCTTTTGATAGCATGAAGAGTAAAACGCCACAAATGGAATGATTTCCAGACATCAAGGGACAGCTGTGGTGTACTTGGTATATACAGCTATTTAGTCACGTAGAACCCAAACCTGCCACAACTTAAGTAACCAAGGGTTGGTTATGTATCAGCTCAGTTTTCAGAGCCCCTACAGAAAGGGAAGGACTAGATGTGGGGGATTCTGTCTGAAACCGTAGCACTTGTGAGGTTGGGGCACGAAGATAATAATGGGAAGCTTGTCTCTGACTACATAGTGAGATTTTTCGTCAAATAAAATAATGCCCCAAACCAAATGAAACCAAGCCCAACCAATGGTGACAAAGAAGGAAAGCAAGAAGTTAAGATAGCAGGTTAAGATAGTTGGAAGGGCAGTCTTGACCACTTGTTTATAAAAGAATCTGTCTGGGCATGGGGATAAGGCAATGGATGGAAAGAAGGCAGGTATCTCCAGCTTCCTGAGTAATAGAGATGCTTACAGAAGCACAGACACTTGCGTATTTAGCCCTTCAGGAATATTTTAAAGTTTTAGAGAACTCTGATTAATACAGACCACTTCTCAGGTTGTGTTAAGAGGCAAATTGGTTTCTAGGAGGTCTAAGAATCAACTTAGCACTGTCAATTTGAGGAATAACAATTAAAAAAATTATTTATGTTTCTGAGAAATACTATATGCAGGGGTGTATTGCATATCAATTCTCTGAGTGAAAGATGACTTAATGTTACAACAACTACACGGGAAGACACTGTCTTTGGATCTACACCAATTTTCAATAGTGCTAATTTCAGTAAAAGTAGACATTTTCCAAAGGCTTTCCCCCTCATTTAGCTAAGCTTTTATTAACTTTCCAGCACTTAGTATTTCTGTGTTAAGTAGTATTTAGTTAGGCTCAACACCTGCATAATACTATGATTTAGAAGATAATACTAAACAGCTGATCAAATGTGTTAGTTGATTTTTACCAACCTGAACCCAGCTTGGACATGTCTAGGAAGAAGGAAACTCAACTGAAGGCTCATCAGGTTGGCCTGTGTACATGACTGTGGGGGCGTTTTCTTGGTTGATGTTTGATGTGGGTGGGACTAGTGCACTGTGGTAAATGCTAGTCCTGGGCAGATGATCCATCCTGGCAGTTATCACAAAGGCAACTGAACAGGAGACCGACCAGTCAGCAAGTAGTTCTCCTCCATTGTTTCCACCTCTCTTGCTGCCTGGGTTCCTGCCATTGAGGATGGACAATAATTAAGATGGATTAGCTAAATGGATCTTTTCCTCCCCAAGTGAGTTTTGGTCAGTGCTTTATTAGTGAAACAGAGAGAACACAAGAGTATCAAATCTTCAGTCTTTTGAAGAAAGCCTAGAATAAGGTATCCTCTCTTATTCACAGCTGGTGATAGCACTTGGACAATATTTCTTTTCTTTTCTTTTTTTTTTTTTTTTTTTGGATTTTTTGAGACAGGGTTTCTCCGTAGCTTTTGGTTCCTGTCCTGGAACTAGCTCTTGTAGACCAGGCTGGCCTCGAACTCACAGAGATCCGCCTGCCTCTGCCTCCCGAGTGCTGGGATTAAAGGCGTGCGCCACCAACACCTGGCTGGACAATATTTCTTAAGCAACACTTATGTTCTTAGCATGTATCATTTGAATAGCAACTATTATTCTGCTTAGTTCTTTGTCACAGCAATCATAATGGAACTTTCATTTACATTTAGAGCCATAAATTATTGTGGCCCCACACTTGGCAGAATGGTTCTGAGTTTAAGGCTAATTTGGGTATACAATTCAGCTTAGAGCATGGACAATGACCTTATATGTAGATAAAAAAAATCGGAAATAAAAAAACAAGACATGGATCAATGCCATAATTTAGCACTAAGAAATTACTATTCTTTTTCACATAATATTTAATTGATTCTTGCTTGAAGGCCATTACCATAGGATTTTGTATTCTTGTAGAAAAATTAAACCATACAATTTTCTAACTCAGTTCTACAGCAGTTATTAATAAGTAGAAAAATTATAGAGGTGACTTTACTCCAGATTGACAAATAATTCTAACCTTTCAGTGATAAAGGAGACATATTCTACTTCTAAGAAGTAGAAAATATTTCTCATTCACTTCAGGGCTTTAAAATTTAGGATTTCAGGTAATTTTTAGACTTCAGACAGTAATTATTATGTTAGATTCACCGGTACATAACAATTAAATATAAAAAATTCTGCAAAAAATTTGCAGTCATTTAAATATGTTGAACTTGTGCAGGTCAATGTTTTCTTAAGTTTTTTCTCCTCTCTCCCTTCTTCTCTACCTCTTTTCTTCCTCCTTTTCCTCTTCTCTCTTTCTCTCTCTCCCCCCATCCTTCCTCATTCTTTCCTTCCTATACAGCCCAGGATTGCCTCAAGCACAAGATCTTTCTGCTTCAGCGTCATAAGACTTGGGATTATAGGTATGCACAGCTACACTCAGATAAGATGTTCTCTTTTGATTTAACACACACTTTACTCTCTTTTCACATATGCATTCCTTGACTCAATAGCATTGATCATTCATCATAATTCATAGACAAAATCAGCCTTATTTCTGGCCTTGACTCTGTTACAGTACAGGAGCAACATGATTAATATGAATTAAGATTAAAATTTATGTTTGTTACAATTTTATTATGGGAGAATGCTTTCTGATTCCTTTTGTACGTAGGGGAACTGACATGACCTTAAAATTTTGATAGTTGTTGTAGAGAACCAATGTCATGTATACGCCTATAGACAAGTCTTGTCTTTGACTTTTATTAGTTTTTCATTCCAGTCTCCCTAAGGTCATTTCTAAAAAAACAGAATAACAACAAACAAGCAAACAAACAAATCCCAAACCAATACCTTGTCGGGCTGTCTATGAATCCATCAGACCATTGTTTAAAGCTGGTACTTTAATAAATGCATTAGTTGTGTTACTGCAATGTTGGCCCAGCCAACTTTTCAAGGTAAACTAGGCTGTATGTGATACAGGTATAGCCCTCTACTAAGGATCTTATATGCAACAAAGACAGTGCAATTGTGTGCTAGACATAAAGGTATGATGTCTACGGAAGAGTTCCTGAACAGGGTTTAATTTTGATTCCTCAGAGGAAATTTGACAATGTATAGAGGTGTATTAATAGTCATTCCTAGAGAAGGAATTCCTGCTAGAATCTAGTGGGTAGGTCAGGGATATTGCACAGAGTTTATTCTGAAGATTGAATCAATAATTCCCTGCTCTATCCTGATTTGGCATGAGAGGCAGAGAATAGGTATGTATGCAACAGCCACTCACATAGGCTGCATCCCTGGATATCAATGCTTTCTAAATATATTCTATAAGTAGACATAAAATTTGGTGATCCTATTGTATTTTATGCATAAGCTTTGTGAAAGTCAGTTTCATAAATAAATTATAAAATATCAAACATCAATCTTAGATAGATGTTACTAAGCCTTTCATCAACTTTTCTACCCCTGTATTCATTGATAGAATTATGGGAGTTTCCTTGTTTTGATCCTGTCACCACAATCTACAATTGTTGTCAACACTCTAAGGGAGAGGTAATGAAAGCCTCTCTTAAAATTGTTGTAAGAATTAAATGAGAATTTTCAATAAATACAAAGTGTCCTGCATAGTCTCTGAGTAAATGGCAGATATTAATCAGCGAAGATCACATTATGCTCAAAATGATATGTCATAGAGCTTCTGTGGCCCCATAAATTATAGAATTATTATTTCTTATGTGAAGACAGAAATGGAAATGATTACCTCTTTTGATGGAGAGCTATGTTGTGAATTAGTTTTTTAAAAACCTTCAGAGAGATGAGTTATATGTGAAAAGCCCTGGAACGCTAAGTGTTTTTACAAGATTTGTTACTGGCAAGAAACGGGCAAGCATAAATGAGATCAGTCCAAAAAAATTACCCTGCAAACTTGCTGATGTGCTGTCTCCTAACGTAGTGACAGATCATAAAACTACTGAGAGAGAAAGGCAGAGGTATAGAGCGCTGGAAATATAAAAGACACTGTCCCTGGCTTTTGACAGATTGGGCTTTCTCGGGATTTATAAGGATTCACTATTACGCTTGGCATCATAGTCCCTTTTATGAGTCGTCCAGGAAGTTGACCTGACTTTGGACAAAGGTAGGAGTTACTGGGGGTGGCACTAACACTACTAAGGTCAGGATCAGGTAGTTTGATGAGTTGCACTTCTGAAATAAGCTGTAATGTGCCATTCTGCTGCTTACAACAATGTGACCTTGAGTGGGTTCAGCCTCTTGCTTGGCCTTTTCTGTGCAATGGATGGGAGGGGGGTGTTATGTGTACTTCCTGAGTTGTATTCATTAAATTGAATAATTCATGCAAAGCCCTTTGTTTACAAACTGGGTCTATCACTCTTGGTGAATGAGCTTCTGACCTCACAGTTAAAAAAAAAAAAGATATGAGTCAGGATAAAAGCAGGTGTAGTAGTTGCTGTGAGAGAGGGAAGACTTCTGGTTCAACCACAGCCTGAGCAGTCTACATGGGATGGTATGGAATACAGAGGATGCACTGATCTTTGAGGAGACAATGGAATAGCTAGCCTGCAGATAACATTAAAATACTACCCAAAGGGGAACCGATACAGCAGTAAATGGTACATGCTGCCAGGAACTGCTGGAGTCTGGCTATTATAATTGGTATTTCTTCACTTTTAGTCACGATTAAATAAGAATTCTTAAGTTTGTTGTTTTTGATACTAGAAGCCAGGTTGAAAAACCATCTCTGGGAAGGTCATAGACCCGAGAGGGACCTCACT
Organism: Microtus oregoni; assembly: GCF_018167655.1. Taxonomy (NCBI): domain Eukaryota; kingdom Metazoa; phylum Chordata; class Mammalia; order Rodentia; family Cricetidae; genus Microtus; species Microtus oregoni. The sequence goes on along the minus strand of NW_024543063.1, from coordinate 55,128,791 downwards.
ACTGTGGTTTAGCACAATTATTATGATGTTATACTGTGATCTAATCATTTGTGTTTGGACACATAGACAAATGCCACTCTTATCCTTGATCAGAGAAGCTTCTCCTTGCAGGGAACAACAGAATTTAAAAACTCAAGACTGTTCAAGATGCTTAAGGTAATTTGACAGGTTAGTGTTCAGCCCTAAACAGAGCATCTCTATGCCTCCACCCCTTAGGACTCAGGGGACATTGCAGAAGAGAGGACAGGAAGAATTTCAGAGCTTCCTGAAGTGTGGTTGGCATGCTAAAGGGAGATGCCAAGTTTCAAAATGTTCTGATATGGATTTCTACATATTCAGCAAAAGTCACATAATTATTTGAACTATTGAGCAACATTACCTTAAAAAATGTACGATGGGAGGGGGATGATTTTATAGGACACCAACAAGTGAGGCTTTGTTCATGGTAAGCTTGGTGTACAATCATGAGTACAAGCATCTGCAGCCAAATACTAGAGGAAGTCCTGGCAGGTGGGGCGGTGAAGAAATCTGAAAGCAAACAATTTCAAAGACCACAAGGCAAAGATGCAAACCACACTTTGACAACATTTGAATTTGAAAAATTCGGTGGCTTATGTTAATAATCAATGAAGTCTAGCGACTTCCTTCTCATTGTGAAAACACTCCAGTCAGCCACCACCAACCCTCCCATGGTGCAGCTAGTAGAGAAAAGCCAGAGCCATCAAAAGCAATAAAAAATTGTTTTCATTTTTATGGAAACGGGAGAGCTGGTTTTCTGACTGCAGTATGGCCTCCACTGGAGTAAGTGGAAGAGGACAGTGCTGTTGCTGTCGCTGTTCTCACCGCTGTTCTTTTGATGAATTTGCTTCATTTGGGTTTTGTTTCTTCTAAAGCTAGTAAACGAACATACAGTGGGCTTAGTTTCTGATGGTGGGTCCAGCTAGAGCAATGGCATCCTGACCATGTCTCCTGCTTCGACAAGGAGGAAGCATGTGAAGGCTTGAGATCCATCAGAGTTCCTGATAATCATGGTATCATCATGAAATAAACATGTGTTGATCTTCTGTTTTGTCTTTAAAAATATCTTTAATTGATCATTGAATTCTGAAAACAATCCTGAGAAAAGTGAAAACCTTTGAGGCCCAGATTGCAAATTTAACAAACAGAGGCTGGCCTGGCTGCATTTCTTATGGACTCACTGCTAAAAATGAAGGCCACAGACTTAATGCCATGAAACTCTCATATAGTGACAGTACTAACATAGGACAAGAAATACTGGAGCCCTTGATCTTCTGACCTTACAGTGACTTAGAGAGTTAATACCCACGACATTCCTTTCCCTTGATATATCAAAGCATGTTTCTTCTTAGAGGCAGCTGGAGCATAGGTGAGAATTCAGGTAACTTCTGTAATCTGAGGGTTTTTTAAAATGACTTTTAATTTTTTTAAATATTATTTTACTTTCCAATCACAGTTCTTCCCACCTCTTCTTCAGCCTCCTCTCCCCTCCCCCCATAAAGTTGTGGCAATAAACATCGCTCCAGCCAGTACCTCCACCATGAGCCTAGAATTTCATAAAGCTAAGGAATGGGATGGATCCAGCCATCAAAGCCATGGTTTTAATCCTCTTCATATTGCTTAGCAAATTAAAGACTCATGTGGTCAGAAAAAGAGAGAGATATACAGTAAAAATAGATTCAAAGATTAAAAAAAACACCTCTAAATGGTTTATTGTGTGTTAAAAATATATGCTGGTTTGGGAGAGCCAAATATATTTCTCCCAAAGGGTAATGGCTCCAATTGGGGATCAACAAAGCCTAGTTCATTTAGTTGAAGCAGTACCTGCTGGGGGTCCAGCCTTCATTCCAGAGTAGGGGGTGTGCGAATTAGAAATGTTAGGCAGAATAAACAGAGATACAAAAGAAATAGAGACATAGGATAGAGTCAGGAGGGCAACTCAGTGAAAACCAAATCTTCTTGTATTTATTTCTTCTGATCTTTAAATACCCCAATCCAAAAGAGGTGAAGAAAGCAGATTTTTCTTTTTACTATGATGCAAGGAACAAATCAAGTGATTACCATCTTAATACCTAAAACACCAAGTAGCCACACCCTAGGTCAAGACTTCCTGTTAGTAACCACACCTTAAGTCAAATCTTTAGTCTATAACCTTGAAGGAGCAAGAATGGACGGACCTGAACTCTCTGACCTTTAGTTAAGGTGGAACAGATCTGCTTCTTTGGGCTCCAACAAGGTCCAAACCTCTCTCCCCTGTATTAAGGTTGAGCATGGAATCATGCCATAGGGAATGGATTCCAATAAGCTAGCTCATGCATCAGGAATAGATCCTGGTACTACTGTCGTGGGCCCATCAGATAAACCAAGCTTCACAGCTGCCTCTCACATGCAGAGGGCCTAGTTCAGTCACTTGGAGGCTCCACAGCTGTCAGAGTTCAAGAGTTCCCATGAGCTTGGTTCAGCTGTCTCTGTAGATTTCCCCTTCACGATCTTGACCTCCCTTGCTTATGTATTCACTCTTCCTTCTCTTTGGATTCCTGGAGCTCTGTCTGGTGCTTGGTGTGGATCTCTGCATCTGGTTCCATCAGTTACTGGATGAAGGCTCTATGATGGCAGTTGGGGTATTCACCAATCTGATTACACAGCAAGGCCAGTTCAGACATCCTCTCCACTATTGCTAGGAGTCTTACCTGAGTCATGCTTGTGGATTCCTGGGTATTTCCCTAGCACTAGATTTCTACCTAACCCTATAATGACTCTCTCTATCAAGATATCTCTTTCATTGGTCTCCTATTTCATCCCTTTCCCCGCTCAACCATCCTGCTCCCTTACGTTCTCATCCCCCATCTCCTCCTCTTTATTGCGCCCTTTCATCTCAACCTCAGTTTACCCAGGAGATCTTATCTAGTTCCCCTTCCCAGGGCAATCCATGCATCCCTCTTAGGGTATTCCTTGTTACCTACCTTCTCTGGAGCTTGGGATAGTAGTCTGGTAATCTTTTGCTTTATATCTGATATTTACTTATGAGTTACTACATACTTTCTGAGTCTGGGTTACCTCACTCAAAATGCCTTTTTTTTTCTAGGTCCATCCATTTGCCTGCAAATTTCATGGTGTCATTGATTTTTTTTACAGCCGAGTAGTACTCCATTGTGTAAACACACCTAATTTTCTTTATCCATTCTTCTGTTGAGGGGCATTTAGGTTGTTTCCATGTTCTGGCTATTATGAACAATGCTGCTTTGAACATTGTTGAACAAGTGTCCTTGTGGTGTGATTGAGCATCCTTTGGGTATATACCCAAGAGTGATGTCACTGGGTCTTGAGGTGAATTGATTCCCCATTTTCTAAGAAACTGCCATACTGATTTCCAAAGCAGTTGTACAAGGTTGCACTTCCACCAGCAGTGGAGGTATGTTTCCCTTATTCCACATCCTCTCCACGTAAGCTGTCCTAAGTCATTTTGATCTTAGCCATTTTGAGGATTTTATGAATTCAAATAGTTATATAATGGAAAATACTTAGGTGTCAAGGGAGGTAACTTAGCAGTTATGGATGCTTGTTGTTCTTTCAGAAGATAGTGGGTCAGTTCCCATCACTAATATTAGGAAGCTTACAAATGCCTATAACTTTAGCTCCAGGGAAGCCAACACCCTTTTCTGATATATGCATACATGGCACATGCATGCACATGCATTTATCCTAACCCCATAAACAGTAAAATAAATATGTACAGGATATATTTAGGGGCTATCAGATTGCTCACTGAGTAAAGATGCATATCGCTAATCTGGCAATCTGAATTCAATCCTTGGCACATACATGATGGAAAGGGAGAAGTGACTGCTGTAAATTGTTTTCTGATTTCAATATATGCATTTGCAGGTGCATATATGTACAATGTATGCAACCACACACACGTGCACACACACAGTGCACACACACACATGCACATACACACACACAACTTATGTAACCCAGAGTTTCCACTCTGGCTAGCTCTTACTGACTATATAGTTCACTGTGTAACTTGCTCGGGGTAATTGTCTGTGAAACGGAATTGACGGTGAATTCTCTACCATTCTGCGAGGCTTCTTTCACATCAGCTCTGTGTCACTAACAATCGTCTTTGCATTCTTGAAGTTCATCACAAAGCCACCATGCTGAGCTTCAAGAACTCAGTATGATGACAAATAAAAACCATAAATTATTCATAATTTCAACACAGCATGGTAGCTTCATGAGAGCTTCAGCCCAGCCCCAAGGCAGCAGAGGGGAAGGCAATTCTGGCTGCCTGACTGTGTTCGGAAAGTCTGCAGTACACACTCAAAGGGGCAGTAAAGTCAGGTCCAATGATTAAAAACAAGGATTTCCCAGGATGAAGGGTAAAAATGAGAAATTTCATGTTGAAGAAATATCCTGTGTCAAGACATGGGGTCAGGAAAGGGGACAATATAGTGATTATACATGAAACATAGTAAGCAGATGGAAGATGACGAGAGAGAAAGCTGTATGTAGTCAACTCAGCAAATGCATGGCTTCTTCAGGAGTTTGGAATTTAGTAGGAATTTGAGGACAGCTTAGATTTCCAAGAGGTCAGCATAGGGAGACATCTGGTGCTTTTGTACCAATAGCTGTTCTACATACATGCTTATAAACGTGAGCATGCTATATAGTGTCATGCCTGCCTGTCCTGCCCTTATTACAATGTGTTTAAGTCACAGAGGCTGTTGTAGAATATCCCTGCAGAACATATAACTGTTCATTAATTTCACTGCTAACTTACTTTACAAAGGCCTTCTGTCTTTATAGCTAATAACCACACTGCTAGTAGACCATTAATTAGTGAATATTTTTATTCTTTATTTTCATTTAATAACTTGTCTATATAGTCTTGTTTTGTAAACTGAAGCTATGGAAATAGAGAAGCACCTAAAAGTACAGACACAGTGTTATAACTACCGTGGCCTGCCCTGTCACCTGGGAACCCTGTCCCTTTAAGAGACAAGCTCCACCCACTCCCAATCTTCCCCTTCCCACTAAGGCAAGCTGGTCTCCATTCTCTCTTCCTTTCTCGTTCTCTATCTGCTCAGCCGCTGCCTCCCTCCTTTTCCCTTCCTCCTCCTCCTTTTATCCCCCCCTCTCTTTGTCTTTTCTCCCATATCCCACTATCCTTATACTTTCCCAATACCCACTAAATAAACTCTCTATACCTAAGCTCTCTCTGCATGATGTATCTGTCTGTCACCCACCCGTCAAAGTCTCCCACCTGCCATGGGACCTGCCAGGGTCACCCACGCCATAAATCATAACACACAGAACCTGAGAAAATGACATCTGAGGGGCCTCTTTTGGTGACTATATGGCAACAAATGGCAAAAAAAAAAAAGACACACACACACACAAAACCCATTCTTGACAATTCATGCCTAGAAGGCATATTGCAAATTTGGAGTTTCCTATCGTGCATGCTTGGTGATATTTTGTTTTCATTAATATCTCCTGAACTGATATGCAAAATGTATACACATGGAGGAAATAACTAACGGCATTGAACGTTGATGAATCTTTAAGGAGTAATAGGCACTGTCAAGAGACTCTGACAGAAAGGCGCACGTCATGAAAACTACTAGTAATGGTGGCTGACACTGAAAATCTTTAAGACATTTAAACCCAAGCCTGCAAAACTCCAGCGGGATAATCACAGGATGCAAAATAATTCTCATTAAGAATCTGCCTCATTCATTTATTAGAGAAGTTCCTTGCCTTGATTTCCAGTCTTTCAGGGTACTTTTCAGCTGAGGAAACTCTTAAATGCCATTGACAAATTGGCGGGAAAGCTTCATGCAAAGGCTGAGGCTCCTTTCAGCGAGCATTTGTAATATTGATTAAAGCAAATGTTATTTCCATATGTGTCCCTTAGAACTAGCAAGCGGGAACATCAAGTCGTTTTCCAAGAGCTAATGCATAAAAACACAATCCCAACCCTCCTCTCTCAAAGCAAAAACTGTTCTCTCTAGAAAACGGCCTTGTAATTTGCTCTATAAAAATGAAGCCATCATTCTCTCAAAATGTGTGTGACTTTAGTGTTGATATATGTAAAGTGAGAATTACAGGAAAACTGTTTTTCAATCTTTTGTACTGTAAATATTTGAAACATATAGAAACACTGTTTTTAGTAATCAGAGTTTTGATTGAAAACAGAATTCTCTCCAGTTGGTTATATGCAATATTTTTAAGAATATAAAATCTAGTAAGGGGTTTTAAAATTGGCTGGATAGAGAGAAGGGAAATGATGTCACTAAAGGCCAATGAGAGGTGGCACTGAGCAGCTTCAAAGCTGCTCAGGAGCGTCTTAGACCCTGCCGGGGATGGAGTGTTGGTCACAAAGGAATTGAAGAATACATGTATCAAACTCCCTCCTCTCACATCTTGATTCTTCAGAGAGTACCCCCTATTGGCGTTCAGTGTAAGAGTCAGGAGGTGAGGAATCCCTAGCGACACAGTCCTTAAGCATCAGACATCCATCAGGCATGAGCAAAGAATTATATTAGGATGACTAGAGAGAAAATAATGACTGCAGTACTCGTGATTCTTTGTTGAGTCAATCAACACAGAGAATCTTGAGGAGTCCGGAAACTAAGACAAAATGATGTTACCCACGAGTTGCCCATATATTCTAATTTGAAAATGTGTGTGTGTGTATGTATGTGTGTGTGTGTATGTGTGTAAGTCAAAGAAACACTTTCAGGAATTGGTTTAACACATGTATCCCAGGGGGTTAACCTTGGGTTAAGCTTTGTGGCAAATTCACGTACCTGCGGATCCATCTGACTGTCTTCGTATATTTATATTTTTGAGAGATAGTCTGCTAAAACAAAGTCATCAAGTAGATTAGTGAGTGTGAAATAGTATTCTGTAACAGGAAGATTTACTTCAAGGTTCCTCAAAGGCTTTGGGCTTTAGAAATATTAGGTTTGACAGAGCTTACCTGACAGAGATTTCAATTAGTGTTTGACAGAATGAACATTTTGTACAAAATAGGGAATACCAAAAATATTGGCTAAGAGTAGAAGGTCAGGATAGAGATGTCTTTGATGACAGTGCAGCGAGTCTTCATGTCATTTGTAGTATTGTGTATTACTCCTTTCCCATCTGACCTAAATTATGCTATTGTAATCTAGACAATACAGAACGTGTAAAGGAAAACTGCCCAGCCTTCCTCATCCACTTCAATTGTGGGCATTGCTGCCTAAGGATGCTTCAGAATTTATATTGCCCCTAATGCCTATCCTCCCCAGTGGTATTTTTTTTTTTTTTTTTTTTTTTTTTTTTTTTTTTTTGCCTGATGCATTGAATTCCAACTGGGAGCTTCCCAGTTACATTCTAGTTCAGGATCTCTGTTTAAGATTTTCATATGGTTACTTGTTTGGGGATATTTTGATGATCTCAGACTTAGCATTTTATCTAGTTATTTGGATCTTGCTGAATGTTTTTCTCATTTCTCATGGAATTCTTCATCTGTGAAATTTGAAGTTAGGCCAAACGGAATCCATGTTGTGCAAGTATATACTCATGGCTTCTTAATTTACCAAAATTTTAGTCAAGTCAGTTAGAATCAACTGGAGGGAATATTCACTCATTTAAATCCTTGAAGAAAGAACAGATACAGCCATTTCTAGCATTTCCCACACAGAAACAAGATCGAGATTGAAAAGTAACAGTCCACAGTTGCCTCTTGGCAAAGCTTGCATTCAACTTTATCAACTCAGAGGCTTCCCAAAGGCAGCCTAACACACATAGATCATCACATTAATATGCAAGGAGATGACAATGCCTCTCTACGATACATAATATGCCTGGAAATAGGCCTTCCAAGTTCTGTTGATGGTTCTGAGAATGCCTGCCACAGTGGTCTGAATTGCTGCTATTCCTTGTCTCTCATTCAGCCTATTGCTCCCTAGCTAAAGACTGCGAAAGATTGATAAAACCGATGACGGAATAAGTCTTCACAAAGAGCTCCCATTTTTCCATTTGGGACCTAATGGTAGAGCAATTCCAGTACACTGAATTGTTTCTACTTCTTTAACTTTTCTTCTGTTCAAAATATATTTTAAAAATGATCATGTTGGTGTTTCAAGAGCCAGTATCAGTGCATTGCCTAAGAAGCCCTCAATTCACTTACAGATTCTCGGAGCCTTATGAGGAAAGTCAATGTCCAACACCTTCACGACTGATTACTAAAGCACAGCTAATGGAAAACATGTAAATGCATTTGCTGATTTGGGTCACTGTCTTAAATTATGCAAGTATTTCAAAGGTTAAAAAAATTAAATTGAAACTACCTTAACATTACTGTTGCCAAACTCTCTGTCTATCCATCAGTTTACCTACTTCTAATCCATAGACAATACTGCTCTCGTTTCTTTTGTATCGGCACAGAACATTTTTGATGAATATATACTAAATACGAATAATTACCTTCTTATATACTCTCTTGACAAAGTAGAATATTACACAAAATGTTGTGTACTTTGGCATTTTGCTTAACAAAGTACATATCTTATAGGTCCTGCAAATTCAATGCATAGAATATTCTCAATTTTTAAAAGTAGCTTTAATATCCATTACATTGATGAGACTCAATAAAGGAGCGATTTTATGGATCATGATGTATTTGGTAATATCTGAAGGCATTTTTGAGACTTTAAAATGAGATGTACTATTGCCTTGCAATTAGGAGGCAATTGATAGCACTATCTGACTTTTTAATGGAGGTGGAATTATATGACTTTTGCTCCTCCCTTTCTTTCCTCCAGTCTCTCTCAAATACCCTCCTTTAAGCCCCTCTCAGGCTCTCCCTACTCCCAAGATGGTAGCTTGTTTTACTCTGTGTGTGTGTGTCTGTGTGTTTGCTGGGTCTGTTTTTCTTATTTGTGTGTATTTGGTTTCAAGACTGACCACACTGGCGAACAAATACGGGGGCTTTTCCATGGGAGAGGCTAACTTCTTCCAGCAGTCATTAACTGCCGGTGCTTCTTTGTCTAGGAGTGGGACAGTGAAAATTTCTCCTTTATATGAATAACGTGTCTATTGGTATCCCCAGTGTTCTGGTCTTGCAGCCATTTCCAGGAGAGACTGTTTCACAAAGACTCCCTGGTATTCTGTCTCTTACAGTCTTCCTGGTCCTCCTTTAATGATCTTTCCTCTAACCACAGATGCAGGAATCATAGTATAATTTTTTCATTGGGGCTGAACTCCCCACGATCTGTTGATCTCTGCTTTGTGTCAGATTGTGGTTTTTCGTGATGGTCTCCGTTTATTGTAAAGGGAGGTTTTTTTGATGATGGGCGGTAGCCACACTGTGGGTATACAAATAAGATTAGACTATAGTAGGAATTATGCTGGTCTAACAAAGTGGCTGTCATAGAATCGCCTCTAAGGTCCATGACCTCACCAGCCCTGGGATGCAGGCCAGATTTTCAGTACCATGTATGGTCTCTTTCCTGTTGAGTGGGCCTTCGTGCAGTTAGACACCTGCTGTTTGGCACTGACATGTGAGTACCACCTACTGCTCCTCTATGCCTATATTGCTATGCTGGTAATTATTGTGGTCATAGGTGTTAAAAATGGACAATTTTAGTGCTTGCCTCCCTTACCGTCTTGCATAGTATTTTCTGAAACACTCAAAAACTAATAGAAGAAAACATTGAAAGTACCCTACAAGATATATGCATAAGAAAGGACTTTTTGAACAGGTAGGTCTCTATTAGTCAAATACAACAGTTGGAAAATTCTTAATGGAATTATTCTTATAGTTTAATATTTATGCATATAGACAGTATTTCAGTAACAATATCATTTATTATATTAAAAGGAAAGATGTACCAAATATCTTTCTTTTCATTGCTTAAGTAGGAAAACAACACATGGTCGTTCCTTTGATGTGCTGTGGCGTTCTAATTGCTACTGTATTATTTACCATGTTGGTTTTGATGATCAACAGTGCGATTTTCTTGTTATTTTCTTTTGGGTGTTTACATTGCCAAGATCCGTATCAATGTTATCCTCCATGATTAAAAGAAGTAATTAAATTTTACTTTTTTCCGTGCTCTGAAGAAGTTCAAAAGCATTGGGATTATTTTTTTTTATTTTTTTTTATAGACTTCTTTTACAAAATGAGTTTTGGTATTTTGACGGACAGAATAAGGATCTAAAGTAGCCCTATAATTTGTAAACATATTAGGTTACATGACAGCAACTCTTAACTATGGATGCAGATTAAATAAAGATTTCTAATCAATTAACCTTAACACTAGAAGTTTATTGTAGTTTATTCAGGTGGGTTTATGTAATCTTAACATCCTTAGTATGGGAGAAGGAGCTACAGGGGACCACAGTCAGAGGTATTTAAGATGCTGTGCTGCTGACTTTGCAGACAGAAAGAGACCCACCCTGAGAGTAGAAGGTCTAGCAAGGAGAAGGGAAGAAAATAGATTACTGTAGAGCCTGCAGGAGGGGCATGTTAGAACAAGGAGATATATTTTGAATTTTTGATTGCCCAAACTGTGAGAATATAGTTATGTTTAAGTTCGTGATATTTACCTATGTATGTATTTGTGTATATATATACACGAATTTATTATAAATTGTAAGTTTTAATATAGACTTAATGTTCATCCTGGCTTCTAATCTTGCTTCTGGGTAATTTCTCTTTTTGACCCATGTTCTATTATATTTATAGTTTATTTACACACACTTCCAACTCTAGCAAATCTTTAAAGTGTGTCAAAATTGCTAATTTGAAACAGTGTGGGAAGTGTGTCTTTCAATTGGAGTATCATGTTTGCATACAGATTTTATTATTTATTTTACTTCTTTTTAAAATTTATTCTTTTTTCATACACTGCATCCTTACCACAGCCTCCCTTCCTTCCCCTCCTCCCAGACCCCCAACCCATCCATTGCTCCTCTGCCCTTCAGAAAAGAGCAGGATTCAGCAAAATCATTTCACAAATGTCCTTAAGCTTTATTTCTTTTCCAGCTTAAACTGTTTAAAACATTTCTTTGGTAATGTTGATATGTAAATGTAAGGCTATGAATTTCTCTCTGAGGATCTCTTTAGTTAGGGCTTGATACTGAATTCTGTAAATAGCAGAATTCATATTGCTTTATGATATTACCAACATCATCTTTCTTAATATGTATTTCTTTTTTTTTCAGGCAATAGGGATACTTTCTCTTTCCTGATTTTGTGGTTTTAATTTTATTGTATCCAATTCTTTTATTTCTACATTTATGAAATTAATGGTCATTGTAGTATAACATATATGGGCATGATTTGTGACTTTTCCATGACCACGGAAAGACAATTTATTACTTTTAGCAAGGATATTTTAAGACATACTGGTTATATTTTGTGGTTTTCTTGTTTCTTTATTAACATTTTCATGCATTAAGTTTCCAATAGTCTAAATTTTAATGAAAGTATCATGCTTGCTGTGTACTTCTGTATTTTTCTCTCTGATATTTTTAATATATTTTTTCCTTAAATTTTTTTATTTTGTTGAAAATAGATTGTTTTCCTCACATAATATATCATAATTATGTTTTACCTTCCCTCTACTCTCTCTTGGTATAGCATGGAACTCTGCATACTACCAAAAGAGAAAGGTAAACACCAACTCAGCCACAAACTCATTGACCTAAATGGTGCCCTGCCTACAAGATATGCTAGGGCAATAATGGCATAAAGCTTGTGGCAGTAACCAACCAATATCTGATTTGACTTAAGGTCCATTCCAGGAGATGGAACTCATACTAAAAACTGCTTGGGTGATCAAGAACCTGAAAACAGATATCTCAAGGACTCAGGGTAAAACCAAATACAACCTTCAGAGGGCAGTAAGTCAACTTTTCCTCCTACCATATGGGTTCTGGGAATTGAATGTGGGCCTCCAGGCTTGGTGTCAAGTAACTTTTCCCCTGTTGAATGATAAGAACACTGCATGATTGTCCTTTTACTAATTTTGAAGTGTATAACATACCATCAACTGTACTCATAACATGCAGTTTATATCCTGAGATCCTTCTTTTGTCTAAATAAATTTTTGTCTCTCTTTGCCAAAATCTCCTGCTCTTACCAAGTGTCTTAGAGTCACTGCTTTGCTTTCTAATTCTAAATGAAATGTTCAACTGTATTATACTCCATATACAGTTGAGGTCATATATTTGCATTTGGCTTTCTTTGCCTGCGATTTCATAATGATAATTATTTCCAGGTTTACTCATGTTGTAATTACCAAATGCATTCACATCGTTTTAAAGGCTTGCTCTGCTTTAATACATACAAACTTTTCTTTATCCATTTGTCATCTGATACACACTTTGGTTGACTTCCTACTGCTAGTTATTATGAGTCATGCTGCAGTGTACATGGGAATGTACATACCCCTTGGAAGCCCTGATTCGGTATGGATACATGCCTCACAGTGGGATTTGTGGATTGCATGTACATTCTGTTCTTAGTTTTTTTTTTTTTTGAGAACTGTCCACACTGTATTTGGCTGTGCTGATTTTCAGTGTGACTCTAAGTGCCCAGTGACTCTACTTTGACCATACCATCCTAAATATAGCTGTTTTTCATATTTTTGTTAACAGCTGCTTCATCAGCATTATCAGAGGCATTTTATTGTGCTTTTAACTTGTGTTTCTCTCTTAAGTGGTATTGAATATTTCATCAAATGTCCATTGGTTATTTGTATGTCTTCTTTGATAAATGTCAACACAACTTATTTGCCCATTTTAAAATTCAAGTATTTGTTTTCCTACTGTTCAGCTGTTTGAGTTTTTATATATTGTACCTTCTAACTGCTTATCAGATACATGGTTTGAATGTATGTTCTCCCACTTACAGATTATCTGTTTGTAGATGAATTCCTTGGCTGTGAGAATATTTGCAGTTTATACACTTAATAAAAAAAATTGCTTCTGTTGCCTGTGTTCTTGGGACAGTATTCAAAAAAAATTATTGCTTAGAAGAATATCAGTCAGCATTTCCTTTATGTATATGTCTAATAGTTTTTGTTTGTTTTTTCCAAATAGGGTTTCATTGTAGCTTTGGAGTCTGTCCTGGAACCAGCTCTTGTAGAGCAGGCTGGCTTCAAACTCACAGAGGTCCACTGTCTCTGCCTCCAAGTGCTGGGATTAAAGGCGTGTGCCACCACCGCCTGGCAGCTTCTAGTAGTTTTACAGTTTGACGTTGTTTGCGTTTAACTCTTTAATCCATTTTGAGGTCTGGTTTCTTTTTAATTTTGAGTGTATATAATGTATATGCATGTTCACATGTGTGTAACTATGTACGAGTGTGAGTATGCAAGTGGTTGGCCTGTGTACAGAGGTCACAAGACCACTTTATTTGTCAGTTCTTATCTTTGGCGTGTTTGAGGCATGATCTCTTATTTCATGCTGTGCACCTGCCTGTCTAGAGATCCCTGGGATCACACATACACGGCACAACATCTGGCTTAATGTGGTTCTCAGGGATCTGAACTCATCCTCACACTCATGGAGTCACCTTCACAGCCCGAGATCTGATCACATTGCTCTCCACATCAACACTGATTTGTCAACAGCGTTAATTGAGAAGGCCGTCTTCCTCATTATGAGATTTTTGTCTGTCAAAACAGATTGATTTAAATGTATGAATCCATGTTCCAGCTGATGGCAGCATGCAGAGTATCTTCCTGTACCAAAGTTAGTCGCTGTAATGGTTAAATCTCTGTTGAGAAAGCTTGGAGAAGGCCAAGAACTCATCTGCATAGGATATGTATGAATTTTAAATACTCTTTCCTGGTTGAATTTATTCACTTGTGGCTTTTGGCCTGAATCCTTTCTTTTCAAGGGAACTTCCATTTTTCTTTCTGCATAAATTTGGTCAGTTTCCATTTTACATATATTAGACTTTATTTTTATAGTTGTTGTAAGCCTACATATATCCTATATTTTTGTTCGAAATTTGTAGCACAAATTCTAATTGTTCCTGATATTAAAAACTTGGAGTTAGTTATCAGGGGGCACAAGCAGAAGGATCAGAGAAGCAGAGCGGCCAGTCACTACAGAGTTCTTACCTCTACTACTGCTCAAAGCAAAAGGACAATCATGTCCTCAGACTGCCTCCTCAAACTGCATCCTCAGACTGACTGCTGCCCAGACAGCTGCTTCAGACTCTTTGCTCAGACTGCACTGAGCTCCTGTCTTTTCCCACTTCATATTCCTCTCTCTGCCTAGCCATACCACTCCTGTCTCCACCTTCCTAGTACTGGGATTAAGGATGTGGAATCACTGTGTTGGGATCATCTTTGTATGAGCTCTGTTTTTTTTTTTTTTTCTTTTAGACTGGATCAGTTTTGTGTAGCTCAGTGACCCTTGAACTAACAGAGATCCATCTGCCATTGTCTCCCCAAGTCCTGGAATAAAGATGTGTGCCACCACTGCCTGGCCTCTAGTGGTTTAGCTCTACACTCTGATCTTTGGGCAAGCTTTATTTGTTAAAACACAAACAAAATATCGCTACAAAAACTTTTTAAGAATTTTTATTATACATTGTTTTCTGAGCTTTCCCTTGCTTTAGTTTGTCTTTGGCACATTAGTTTACCTTAGAGTTGAAAATATGGTTTGCCTTCTACTAGTGAAGGTGGTTGGTTTCTCTGTGCAAACTTTAGAATAAACTTCCTTCCTAAGGTCAGTTCTTCATAAGTTAATAAGGTGCATAATTTAAATTATGCCACTGTTAGTCCATTCAAGTTTTGCAACAGCATGGGATCAAAAGGCAGTTATTTTTTGTATGTATGGTATATTTATTTTTTGTAAGGATTTTGTATGAATACTATGGTGTAGTAAGACTTCTTGACCTCAATCTCTATCTTCATGTGAAGTTAAATAAATGAACTATGTGACTAAATGGATGGCTTGAATAAATGAACTACAGTGATATTTAGGTAACTGGCTTAACCTTGTAAGCTAAGAAACCTTGTGATACTGACATAGTATCTATATCTATATCTGTCGATCTGTCTATATACACATATATTTACTGATACACACATATACATACTGACATATATATACTGACATATGTGTGTGTATTCCAATTTCTTTCTCTTTACCTATTGGAGGCACATTCTCAACATTCTCGTGCCTCTGATGAGCGTGTAGGCTTCTGAAAGCCCTCCTACTACTCTGGACAGGGGAAAAAAGACCGGTGTTTTGTCGCGTTCTTTTGCTTTCTTTCCATTCCTCTGCCTCAGTCTGCAGAAAGCTGCAAATCAGCAGCAGATCAACCACTGAAGATGACTGCTTTTCTGGAGTTGGACTAGCTGCAAATGATGGAGCCGAGGGACACTTGTACCGTGCATTGTGCAGAAGGAAGAAAAGAGATGCATCGCCTACCTGACAGCCACTTTAAAAGGCGTCTATGAATGAATTGGTATGAAATAAAACCTGTCGTAGGTTTAATCACATACAGAAAGAATTCCGAGCTTAACATTTTCTATAAAGTGACTGATTCATCCTGTTCAGAAATTTAACACATTTGCCATTTTTTCTCAAATGTAATTTACAAAAAAAAAGGAAGAAGAAGAAGAAGAAGTAAGAAATAAAAGAAAAGAAAAAGGGGGGCTCAAGTGAGAAAGCACAGGCACGTGGGAGTGAGCCCTCATTCTAGAACTGGTGTTTTATCAATGAGTAGTTTGTTTCTTAGCCCCTGCAATGTCTTATTTTATTTTATAGAGAGAACTTAGATTAAATAAGTCTTTGGAAGCAGCTGCTGTGGGTGCATGGAACAGGTTTCCGTTTCTACAGCTTTGTTAAGTGAGGCCCAGTGAAGATGCCACAGTTAATCCAAAGGTGTTCACAGAGCAGCCTTCAATTCATTTGAGACCAACCTGGTAACTTTTAGTCAACGGGCTGACCTTTGTACAGCTGTCATGAACGCTGGGCATCAAAAAAGAAACTCGTCTTGTAAGGCTTTAGCACGCCATGCAGTGCACACTAGCTTCCCTTAGGAGGAGCTGGTCTTTCTGACTTATGGAGACTTAGGATGAGCAGTGTTTTCTTAACCAAGTGAGCTAATATAAATACTCGTATTAGTAAATTTGCTTGCTGATACACATAATGCTAATAACAGACATAGCAAGGAAATTAAGCTTGCTTTATTAATTTTTCAATATTAAATTTCACTAACAGATGCATTAAAATTATCTTTATTATGCCAACTCTAATGAAAAGACATACATCATTAGTGATATGCATATAATATATGTGAGAGCATTTATGAAAGAAAATCAATAACCTCATTAAATGTGTTTATATTTGTTTCTACAAGTCAATTATCTTTGCAGTTATTAATGTATCTACATTATTACATATAACCAATAAGTAGCATTTATGAAGTAATCTGATCTTGTCTATGTCTCTTTAAATCACTTACATTTTATAATTTTTTATATATGGAATCCAAATATTAAAAATATTTTCTAATTGGGCATGAATAAAATAATTAGTATACACTTAGATTGAATAAGACATCAAAATAAGTCCAAAGCCACTGCTTACATTAAAATGATATTTCTGTGAGTGGCTTGAAATGTTAAATCCGTCTGTAGAAAAATTAACCCAACTATAAAATGACTAAAATTTTAAGTTTTCCATTTAAATCAGGAATCAGAAACTAGATTAATATTCTATTATAAAGACTTGAAAACTTAAAAGATTGCCTTTCTGTTGTGTATTAATTTTTCAAATATTTAAAAATGAAATATATGTTTTATAATTTTTATTTAAATGTTTTTTTTTTCATTTTACATTCCTCTCCACTTCCTGCTCCCCTCCATCTTACTCCCACCCCACCCCTCATCCACTCCTCAGAAAGGAGTACTTTGTACTCTCTTGCGAGTGTACAAAGTCTGGCATATCAAGTTGTTGGAGGTCCAAGCTCCTCCTTCCTGTTTCAAGACTGAAAAAAGTAACCCTCCATAGGGAACAGGCTCTATAAAGCCAGTTCATGTACTGGGGATAAATCCTCATCCCATTGCCAGTGGCCCTACAGACTGCCCACATTCAGAGGGCCTAATTTGAGGGAGCATGGTGGTTGCTCTGTGGGAGGGACAGAGAGGGAGAGTATGGAAAGAGATATCTTGATAGAGGGGGCCATTGTAGGGTTAGGGAGGAATCTGGTGCTATGGAAACTCTCAGAATCCTCAAGGATGACCCCAGCTGAGACTTCTAGTGGAGAGGATGCCTGAACTGACCTTGTGCTGTCATCAGATTGGTGACTGCCTAATTGTTATCACAGACCTGTCATCTAGTAACTGATGTGCAGATGCAGAGATCCGCAGGTAAGCACTGGGCATAGTCTAGTCGAAGAGAGGGAGGAGGGATCATATGACCAAAGGGGTCAGGATCAGGATTGGGAAACCCACAGAGACAGCTGACCCAAGCTAGTGGGAGCTCACTGACTCTAGATTGACAGCTGGAGAACCTGCATGCGATCAAAATACAACTTAAACACTTAGCTACAATCGTTAGAACACTAGATCATTGGAAAAATGGTATTATGTTCTTTATATTTTTCAAATCTTCTTACTAATAGATTGACTTAATATATACACTATATGCCTTCTTCTCTGGTTTAGCTATCTACATTTAGCTGTCTGTCTGTCTGTCCATCCATTCACCCACCCACTCTTCTATCCACCTACCTGTCATGACTCTTTTAACTGTGTACACTTGCAGGGAAGTGTTCTCATATTTTGATAGTTTATATTATTGTGGTCATATACTCACAATCACTGGTTTATATTCCTGTGGTCATATGCTCATTATAACTGGTATATATTCCTGCAGTCATATATTCATAATCACTGGTTTATATTACTGTGGTCATATGTACAGAATCACTGGTTTATATTCCTGTGGTCATATGCTCATAATAACTGGTTTATATTACTGTGGTCATAAGCTCATAATAACTGGTTTATATTCCTGTGGTCATATGCTCATAATAACTGGTATATATTCCTGCAGTCATATATTCACAATCACTGATTTACATCACTCTGGTCATATGTACAGAATCACTGGTTTATATTCCTGTGGTCATATGCTCATAATAACTGGTTTATATTCCTGTGGTCATATGTTCACAATCACTGGTTTACATCACTGTGGTCATATGTATAGAATCACTGGTTTATATTCCTCTGGTCATATGCTCATAATAACTGGTTTATATTCCTGTGGTCATATGTTCACAATCACTGGTTTACATCACTGTGGTCATATGTACAGAATCACTGGTTTATATTACTGTGGTCATATGCTCATAATCACTGGTTTATATTCCTGTGGTCATATGCTCATAATCACTGGTTTATATTCCTGTGGTCATATGCTCATAATCACTGGTTTATATTCCTGTGGTCATATGTTCACAATCACTGGTTTACATCACTGTGGTCATATGCTCATAATCACTGGTTTATATTACTGTGGTCATATGCTCATAATCACTGGTTTATATTCCTGTGGTCATATGTTCACAATCACTGGTTTACATCACTGTGATCATGTCCTCACAGTCACCAGTTTGCATTGCTGTGGTCATATGCTCATATTCATAGGTTTGTACTACTGAGGTAATGTAGTCATATTAGCTAGTTTATAGTATTGTAGTCATATACTTATATCCATTGCTATTCGTAGAAAATGCCCTAATATTCTTGTTTTTCATAGATGAAAAATACCTTTGCACTCAGGTTAAATACTGGCACCGCCAGGCAGTGTAACAATAATGGAATATAAAAAGCAAAATAATGGGTCAACATAATTCTATATTTAACAAATACTGAAGGAAAATGTCAGCATCAGACAGTGTGGGATGCAAGATAAAAATGGTGAAAAGGAAGCAAGCTATTAAAGAAGCACAAGGCTATATAAACAGAGAGTGTCCAAAAAAAAAAAAAAAAAAAAAAACTTGACCGAGGACTCACTAAATCAAACAGTGAATGAATTCCAAGGAATCTGAAGTTAGGTCACAGCCTTCGAAAGCAATCTGTGGTGGTAAATAATCTACTAAGAAACATCCACAGCCGTGGTCCCGGAAAGTGGTCATGGAATGGGACTATGGCCCTGCACTTACCTCTAGAGCAGCAAGAAAAAGTGCTGCAGCATTGCCTTCCGGGAGGGAGCTTTAGTGGTACTAACCGAAACTGCAAGAGATCAAGGCGGACATAGAATTCTCCCATTCGGATGAGACAGCAGTGGGTTTGAAGCCGGCAGGAAATGCTCCATAACGCCCTTTTCTTTCCTCATAGTACATTCCTCTGGTGAGGAATTGACTCTGTTTTTTTTTTATTTTAAAAACAAAAGTAAATATTTTGTCTTCAGTTTACTTTTCTAAGCTTTTTCTGTCTTTTCCTGAAGAATACCACAATAGAATGCCAGATTTACTTAAAAAACACACACACACACACACACACACACAAATTTTTCTTTTTTAGCTAGTTAAAATTTCTCTTGAGATTTTCTTTTAAGTTTAAGGTAGATTGAACCTAGAACAAAAATTAAATCAAATTATATTCTGTGTGCTCAATTTTCTGTAGGGAACCAAAAGTCACCGGAGTGTAAAATTCTAATTAATTATGTGGAATGCTAATGGATTTTAAATTAAAAGTGTGTGCTGTTTAACATCCCACTCCACACCAGTTTGCAAGTGGATATTAGAGTGAAACTGTCCTGCAAAATCTGAAATTCATAGAAGGTTTAACTGTCACTTTTCCAATTTAGCCTACAGAGAAGAGCTATATTCTGTATCAAAGGGGACCCTGCAGACAGCCAGGTTCACAGTTCAGTGAGGGCTTTCAGTTTCCAGCATGTGCCGCTGTAGATCAACCTCTGTCGTTATATCAAGACCACACATGTTTGTTCTAGCGCTTCTAATTTGATAGTTTAAATCACTACATTGACTTACAAGTGTGGAAATCCAGACTTACAATGCTTCTAATGTTCATGGATGTATAGATAACAGGGACGAGAGTTGACAAAAGCCAGGGTTGCTGTTCCATGTTGGGCACTCAGTAAATCACAGGACACTCAGTGGACATGACACAACAAACACGCGCTATTTTATTTTTGTTTTTAACCACTTTTAATTGACAAATAAAGTTAGATATGGAGGCGCTGTGGAATGACTAAATCAAGTTGCTTGACATAAACCATGGATGAACTTCCATATTCCTTTCTTTGAGGTTACAGGAAAATGTGATATCTCTCAGAAAAGTTTAAATGTACAATATGTTGTTATAACAGGTAGTCATCACGATGCTAGCAATCTCTTGAACTTATTCTTCCTGTCTAGTCGAAACTGTCTCCAGTCAGCAGCGTCTCTCCAATCTTCACATTCTCAACCTCTTCTCTCATCATCTTTTCTTTCTGACTGCAAAGTCATGGGCTCCATTATGGTGCTTCAACATGTACCCTGTTAGACTTCCCTTTCTCCTCCCCTTCTCTGTCTTTGCATTCACCCTGGACTGGTCCCTCTCCTCCTTCTAACCCTCTGCATTTATGTCATGTGTATTCTATTACCATCTCTTCTTTTTGCTTGTTTCCTTGAGACCCCTCTTCTCCCTCTCATGGTCCCTTTTCTAGTTTTAGGAAATATACTTACACCTGTGCCTTTTATAGTCCTTCTATAGATGAGATCTATTCATGCTATCTTCAAACTTCAATTAGAAAATCTTTACTGAATATCAGATCATTGCCAATGTTATTCCTAATTCTGACCATTTGACAGAATTTTCTAAAAAAGAAGCATGAGACAACCTGTAGTCAGGATAGCTGATCTTACCTACTAGTTAGCTCTTTTGTCAGAGAATATTTACTTTGTGCATGGGGTATTTTGTTTTCTGAAAACACAGCAAGGAATAAAAGGAAAAGTATTAACCCTTTTGTAGTGTAGAACCTAGTTTATTAAGATTCTAAGCAGGTACGCATATCACATCATGCTGAGATTTAAAAGTTAAAGCATAAAGGATGTGGGGAAGATTATGATCCCGTTCCATCCTTGGTGGAGAGAAACACTCACTGAGAAAACATTGCGGTGACAGATGTTGGGCATGAACCAGAGATACGTTAGGATTAAGAAAGTTCCAGGTAAACTAAACGCAAAGGCCCTGCAATGGAATTTCTCTTGAACTGTGTGAGACAGGGAAAGTACTAGGGACTGGGGTTAAAAACTACCTCATGGGCAGAAGCAAAAATGGCAGAACAGCTGAGTTAGTAGACAAGTTTCTCTATGTTATCTTTTGGTTAAAAAAATTAAGAGGGCGCAGAAAGGAGTTGTTTCTCATGTCTTGGCAGCAAAGGTCAATAGGGGAATAGGAAGCATGTAGGACTCTCCACTCACATCCCCAGTCACAGTTTTGAAGAAGCAGCCTGACTATTCCAAAACTGCAAAAGACAGTATTTGTTGGAGAAGGTGCAGAGACTCTGGAGCCCCTGTGTACCATTGGTGGCGGTTCAAATAACAAAACATTTACAGAGAACAAAAGGAAGCATCCAAAAGAATCGCAGAAACTCAAATAACTATCATGTTAGCATTAAACAAAAATACTTTCAATAGCTCAGCTGCCAGTGATAGCAAGAGGGTTGCTATTCTGAAATGATCTGGGCCAGTGTCAGATGAAGTAAATCAGTATTTATGATTTATATTATCCTTTCCTGGGTCATTGACAATCATATCTCAGTTTTGAAGAAAGGAAACACAAACACAGTGTAAAGTTAATAAAAAGAAGACAAAAGTAATGAACAAAAAATTCACTTGGCATAGAAGCTGAACTATTATTAGCAGGAACAGACTAGGCATCGTGATATAAAAGCATGCATGTGTATGTGTGTGTATGCATGTGTGTGCCTTAGCACACACATGTAGATTCACATTTCATGTATGTTGTATGATAGACTCGTTATGTGACTATATTATAGTTTTGTCTCTGCTCAGTAGGGTGGCCTGGAAACTGCTGCCCGCTCTGTCATAAAAAGCACCGTTGACACCTGTAAAATGGTCTTTAAATGCAACTTCCACTAAAAGAACCAGAGCAAAAAACGTGTAAGCTGTACCTGAAAACCATGAACTACCAGATTCAAAGACACTATCACAGATGACTAATATCAAAATGACCCGGACTGACTTGGTGGGACAGACTTCCACTAAAAAAATGGGACATACAAAATAAGGAGACTAAATCACTGGAAATAACCAAAAGCTTCCAGAAATATTTAAATTCACAAGTTCGAAACACCATTTAAAATAAACTGGTTCTCTCCATAGACTAATAGAAAATTAAATTTGACAAGAAGAATATCAAACATTTAATTTTTCTCCTGTGTGCACAGCACAATCAAGGAGCTAGGTATGGATGGAGGGAAACATTTTTTAAAAAAATATTCCAAAGAGTAGGTGAAAAGTAAATCAATGCAATCATTTTACAGTGAGATAACGGATGCAGGTACTGGGCTTAAACAGCCACGAGCATCACAAAAAGCCAGGCTGGCAGTCATGATATGCTTCTTCATAGCAGGAACCTCACAGCCTAGTCTTGCCAACGGGACTGAATATGTGTCTCATCAATGTCTTGAGCCCATCTGTCAATTT
Source organism: Microtus oregoni (assembly GCF_018167655.1). Taxonomy (NCBI): domain Eukaryota; kingdom Metazoa; phylum Chordata; class Mammalia; order Rodentia; family Cricetidae; genus Microtus; species Microtus oregoni. Next base: position 55,106,062 of record NW_024543063.1, on the reverse strand, counting down.
TCAAGAAATACAAAGGACTAAAAACAAGCTATCTAAGCCACAGTACAGGGTGATGAAAAACAGACTATGACAAATTGCATCAGTCAAATACCTTGGGTTCCTCAACAAATAAACTATAAGAAAAAGAACAGGATGATGGAGGACCATTTAGATGACAGGAGACATAAGAAAAAAAGACAGCAAATATTTGAAATTGGCAAGATGGAGCCACCATAACGATAGATGTGTGCTTGCATGATAAAGTTGTAAAATACCTTGTGTTCTAAATTTCTTTTAAATTAGAATAACGGTTGTTTATGTCAGGAGAAAGAGAATTGTGTCTGGGCAAAGTTATCTTCAGCTGCTGCCAAACATGTGTTTCTTGCTGTGAGTGGAGCTCTCAGCAGTTTCTCCCTCATGATAGTACACCAACCTACACTTTTGTTATGGCCACATAATGTGTGTGTATGTGTGTGTGTGTGTGTGTGTGTAATGTGTACATGAGATAAATCAGAAGGGAGACTGTTTGGGGAAAGAAAAGAGATTGGTAGGAGAATAAAAGAGAAACCAGGGAAGGTGATATGGGCATAAGATAGGAGAAAATATGATGTGAATGGATAGATACCACAATGAAACTGATCATTTAACAAAAAAAATAATAAAATACGTTTTTATTTTATTTTTGGAATGTTTCACTTGGTCTTTCATTGCTGGGCTTAAGAATCAATAGTTTGAGCTATTTCAATTTTTCCCCAAAGCTCAGTATAACTACTTTCTTGGTCATGGCGCGACCTTGTGTGTCATTTAAACACTCTGCTGAGAATGAGTGGGGATACTGTGGATGGGCACATTTAGCTGGGGCATGAGAGCAGATGGGGACACTTGCAGGAGGGCTACTCTGGGGCAATGCCAATTTCTCCATCTCTGTTTCCTGACATGCTTGAACTTGTGTGAGAGACAGTTATTCGCGAAGGAAGAGTTCATTCTGTGTAGCTGGGAGAATGCCCGTCCATATACAGCTCCGGAGCAATGAGAAGTTCTGATGGCTTGAACACAGTGTGCATGGCTATGCCTCTGAGAGTTAAGGAGCTTTGAGGTGCCAGTTGGCAATGAAAGATTAGGAGGCCCCCTGCCAGTTCACCGCTCCCATGGCCATGTGGGAACCTTTCCAGTATTCACCCATTGTGTTCAGCCAGCTGGCTGGGGTGTGATTACTGGGCTGTGAGTCAGTTGCTGGTGATGATTGCCATGCATGCCCCATGGGCTCTCAGATGCATGCTTGATATAGTTTTCTCAAACATAATCCTTTGGTTATTAGACCAATGTGGGGAACATGGTCTGTAAATTCACATGAAATATAAATAAATCTTGGGTTTTTTTGTCATAGAAAACTATTTTATATTTTTCAGGCTGAATTTTATCTATTAAAATCATTGTCTCAGTACCCTTTGCCAAATATTGATTATGGCTCCAAGTCAGCTTTAGAACCAATGTAATTATAAAAAACTGCTACTCAAATTTGACATGTTTTCTGAGAGTTTTGGTGGCCATTCTGTGGTTTAGTAAAGCTCTCATTCAAAATTGGGTTTTGACTCTCCACTATGATACTCTTGCAGACAAATGTTATTTATTTATAATCATTTATCTTTAAACGCATTTATCTTCAAATCCATGTTATCATTATGAAATACTATTTCTGTTTCATTAAGAACTTAAAAACTACCTGTCCACTTTGGTTCTGGAGTCCTCTAGAGTAATGGAGGAAAGGTCAGACACAAGCTACAACTTTATATGTGCAACAATAATATAAGTGTGTGATGAAATGAAAAGTTGTAATATTTTGATATATTCACACGTAAGGTATTAGACATGCATAAGTTGTATCGAAGAGGATTTAGCGTGTAACAAGTCTCTGTTCTGCCAGCCAGCTCCCAAATAATGACACAGAGATCTCTTATTAATTATGAAAACTTGGACTATAGCTTAGATATGTTCCTAACTAGCTCTTATAACTTAAATTAACCCATTTATATTAATCTATGTTCTACCATGTGGCATTACCTCTCTTCCATCTTGCACCTCATGTTTCCTCTCTCTGTTTCCCCATGTCTTCTGCATGCCCAGATTCCTCCTCTTCCTTTCTTTCCCCAGAAATATTCATTCCTTCTGACAAGCTATTGGCCTTTCAGCTTTTTATTACAGCAATCTGTCTTCATATAGTGTACAAATATGCCACAACATTAATGAATTACTTTAAAAAATTATATAACTTTGTTTTGAAATCCTTTTTTTAAAAAAATCTGGTTATAGTCAGTGTCTTAAATATGGTTTTGAAACATTTTGGCTGGCAGCACCATAAAGTCCCTGAATGTGGAGTTGATGAACAAAAATATTTCTAGACATTTTATTTACCACTTGAGCTACAATCCATGATCATCTATTAGTGTTATCTTCTGAGTGAAATAATTTTAAATAAGATTATTTATTATTAATTATGTATGAATATTTAGTTCATGTATAAATGTATATGTGCATATATTGTTATAAATACACATGTACAAAAGCATGAACATATGTATATGCATGTACATATTTTTTACACTAACTTCAAGGGAAGAGGACTTCATTTCTACCCCATGATTGGAGAGGTTGTCATGCTGCAGGAGGCTCAATAATATCCCTGTTAACAGTTTCCACTAATTTGCTTAATAATATGCCCAAGTCTACTTCTTTCTTTGGGAGCTAGGATACCAATTCTCTAGTTAGTGTAAGGAGAAGCGAACAAATGTCAGCCTGGACAGGAGCAGAGCAATGATTTGTTTGTTACGTTAATGAATTATTAGTTAACTTCTGCATATCCAAATACAAGCATGACCCATTACAACGTTTTCATTAGGAGCTCCAATGCATTTCATAGTTTGTTATACACTTTAGCACGTAAAGCTGAATGTGTTTTATAGTGAGAGCTGATGTAGCAATATTCTGTGTTTTAAATACATGTCAAGGCTTTTAGCAAATGATAAATGCATTATTTCTTAATTTGCTTAATTTTCTCAGCTTATTACAAGGTTTAACCTTTTAATCTGCATGCACATTACATCAGGTAAATAAATACTAAGTGACTACAGTACACTTTGTGCTGACTACTTTTTAATAATCTACTACGTGTCTTTGTAAAACTAAGCAGCATTTAGGGATTTCACTAGGAACAACTTGATAGTTTATTAAAGTTGTATTTTTGTAGGTTAAGAATAGAGGCTAAATATAGTTGTTGTTTACTTATACTGTAATTTTTACAAAAATGTTTTACTTTCATAATCAAATAATGACTTTTAAAAAATTCTGTATAATGAAAATGTGTAATCTTCTCTGTTGTATGGGAAAGTATGCTTTTTGTTAACTCAAAGCCTCATGGTCAGAGCGGTTATCTCAAACCTGGAGTGCTTGAGGTGAGGGAAAGGGCTTTCACAGGACCTTCATCCAAAATTGTAGACAATAGCACAGCATAGGAAACTAACTTTTGGATTCATTACATACATCTGGTATCTCATCCTAATTAATTCTCCCTTTAAAAAGTAAATGTGTTTATTTAAAATATTATTATATCATTCTCCCTCATTTTCTTCCTTTCCTTCTCTTCCACATACCCCTTTGTTCCCCCAGTTGGTGGCCTTTTCTTCTTAACTATTGTTATTACATATACATATGAATGAGCAAATATATGTATACAGCCTGCTAATTCTATTCAGTGTCGCCTGCAGGTATGCTTTTAGGAGTAAACCTGGTATTGAATAGCTACTCCAGGGCTTCATCTTTGGGGAAGATTGATTCTTTCCCAGCAGTTGTTAATTACTGATCACCTTTCATATATGGATGGGACCCTGTGAAGTTTCTCCCATCTACGTTGGGATATCAACTGATGTTGGAATGTTTAGATCTTTTTAGGATGCCATATTGTTGAGATTTCACAGGTGTAATTTCCTTTTCATGACTAAAGAGCACAGTTTCACAGAAGACTTATTAATCCTCTAGCTCTTATAATCTTTATGCCCCCTCTTCTGTGATGTTCCCCAAGCCTTGGATGTAGGAGTTTTATAGTAGATGTCTACCCTTGGTCTGGGTACCCTACCATCAGTTGTCTGCATTTTGACTAATTATAATTTTTTTTGTAGTCGCCTCCTACTTTAGAAAGAAGTTTCTTGGATAGAGGGTGAGATCTACATTCATCTTTGGGTATAAGGATAAACGGTTAGAGTGCAGTTAGGATCATACCGGTTTCGGAGAGTGGCAGTAGTAGGCTCTTCTCTACCATTCGTGACTACACTAGTGACATGCAGTTGGAATTATTTTCTTTATTCACCAAACATATCGAGGAAACTCATTCTATCATAGACTGGACTGAATTGCTTAGGGTGACAGTAATGGTTAGGTGTTAGGAGTACTTGTCCCCCATTCTGAGCTTAATAACTAAGATTCTACTTTCTAATAAAAAGGTGGATGGGGAAGGGCTGATAAAATCTCACCACAGAGGAGGGGTTAGGGGAGACTGGTGACCATGCTGGGGCAGGTAGAGTCAGTTTTCTTCAGGTATGTATGCGTTCCCTGGAGAGGCTATCCAGGCTCCAGAAGATGGGCCTATACCCAGTCACGGATGAACAGCACTGAAGAGATGCAGTGGGTTTTAAATGAGAAAATTAAATTGCAGGGGTAAGTGGTGAAGGGACAGAGGAGAAAATGGGGTGGTGGTGAATATGATCACATCACATCATATTCATATACCAAATTCTCAAATAAACAAACGAAATCATGCTTGATTTTGAACTAAAAGAATATGGCCTATGCCTGTCAGACTATCATTCTGGGAGTTAGGAAAGTGTGGTGGTTTGTGTAAGATTGATCCCCATAGGCTTAATCACTGGGGAGCGGCACTATTTGAAAGAATTATAAGGATTAGAAGGTATGTCTTTGCTGGAGGAAGTATATCACTGAGGGTAGGCTTTCAGGATCCAAAGGCCCATGCTAGGCCCATTCTTGTCTCTCTCTCTTTCTCTCTGCCTGTGGACCACGATATAGTTTCCAGCTACTGCTCCAGTGTTATGCCTGCCATCATGCTCCCTGTCCTGATGATAGCGCCTCTGAAACTGTAAACCAGCCCCTAATTATACAGCTTATGATTCATGAAGATTAATTGTTTAGGAAGTGCAAATTGTATCACAGCCTTTGAAGTTTCTGGGTGACTACATTGCATATACTTTACCATAAGAACCTTAGGAAATGAGGCATTCCCTTCATTGCCAGCCTTTCATCTGTCACCCAGGATAAAAGCCTTCCACAAAACCAACCTCAAAGTAAGTACTATGTCTGTGGCTTCTGTTTCACTAGACTACAATATGGTAAACATCAGGTAAAATATTAGGAACCAAGTGAGGGTGACTTTTTTTCTCTCTCTCCAAATGTATAACATTTTTTCCAAAGTCAACTGAGATATCCCTTAAGTAAAAATATTGTAAATTGTTATTTGAGTGCCAAGAAAGCCTCCTAATACTCTAGATGATCAATAAATTTAATTTCATGAGCAGGTGGGACATGAGAAACCCATCTGTTTGAAGGCTGTTATTAACTGGCCATAAAGTTGTGGAATATTTAACCTTTTGAACTATCTAGGCAAACTCTCCAGTCTTTCTTACATGACTGACTTCTTTTCCATGCCCCCCCCCCACATTGTTACTTAAGAAAGAACCCACAGCAGTGTACAGTGGCTTATAAACTGAATCTTTGTTTATGCTTTAGTCAACTTAATTGCTTCTAACCTGATCTCAACCTTGTACAATTCATACTATCTCATATACTGACAATACTTTTCTGTAACTAATAGATGGTCCAATAAAATGTAATGTCAGCACAGTCCGAAGGAACTTTATAGTGATAACCAGGTGTCATAAGTGGATATGATTCTGATATCTACATTTGTCACATCCAATTTTCCCGTATTACTGATTGCATGTGGGTTCAGCTTAGACATTATCTTACCTAAATGATCTTTCTATTTAGATTAAAAGGCAGATTTCGCATCGGTCCAGCTTTTCCCACTTCTGTGATAGATACCTTCTTCAGTTAAGCAATTTCCTCATTGCATCTGCTTCAAGGAAGGAAGGAAGGAAGCGAGTTTGCATTCCCATGAGTAAGAAATGAGAAAAAAAGCACGCTGGGACTGTCACGTCTACCAGCACACACTCAGTTTAAATCTACAGTAATAGACTCGTACTCCTAGAAGGCTTGCTGTGTTTGTTTGCAAACTAGTACGCGGTACTTACAAGTCCGTGGTTTTATTGACGTGTTCCTTCCCATTCCTGTGGTTTTTAATTGAAACCCCCACTGCTTTGCCTGGCTTCAGGAGTGCAGCATATAGGAGTTGTACATTAGCTTTCTGACATAGACCAGAGGAACTTAAGAGACACCGGTATGTATAGCGAGACCTGTACATTTGAGTGTGTTTTCCTACCCGCAATCAAGTCTTAGCTTGTGGGATGAGGATTAATGGCTGGATTAAATCTAGTTACGAGCAGTTTCTGGTTTCCAGTTTTCTACCTGCGCAGTTGTCGTTCCCTGTTGAGAGGGGACTGGGTTTTGTGCCTCGGCGGCCGTTTATAACTGCTTTGAATGCGCACAGCTTTACAGCCAGTGCTCGCACCCCAACCTGCCGGAAGCATCATTTCTCTCTCCAAACATTCACGTTGCTAGCATCATGGTGGTTATTACTTAGCCTCAAGGTGCCTGCGCTATTTGGCTTTATTGCTTCATTTCAGCAGTGTAGGTGCTTAGAACATCCATCTTTTTATTTCTCTGTCTTCAATTTTAGTAAAGCAGAATTGAATATTCAGTTTTCCATAGTAAATCTATTAAATACCCTACGGGACACACAAGGTTTCTCTTTGGTCTGAACCAGTCTTCAAAATATCTTCAAAGTAAAGAATTTTATCAAACAGCAGACCTCCTTAAAAGTAGAAAATTCATACTAGAAAAGTCAAAGATAGTAACAAGCGTTATGGCAAACCACTGCATGCTAGAAAAAATTCAACATAAAACAACTATATAATTTGTCTTTTTTAAGGATGTTGAAATACCAATACTAACATAGCTGTGATCAAAGTTTGGGAGAGCTTTTTGTATTGCCAATATTCGAGATATTTGAAAATCAGATATTACAGGTTAATTTACTCCCAGATTCATATGACTCTCTTTTGAAAGATTATACGAAAAGTGTGATCTATCCATTGCTGTATCAGACCTCAAAATTTCTTCCTATATTACAAATTAACATCATCTTTTTTTCTGAGAAGCAATAAGGACAATTGAGAAATTCAAAGTGAATTCTAAGACAGATCTGCTTTAGGTTGAATTGTAACAAATGTATCATCACAAAGTGTGTATCCAGGGTATCGTTCTTCTTTTATTAAAATAAGAAAGAAACTGGTGGGTGGGTTCACTGTGCAAGAGCATTTGTTGCCCAAGTAGGTGGAACTGAATTCAGATCCCTAAGCTATGGGAAAACCCCGACGTGTCAAGATGGGGTGTGAAGACAGGAAGATTGCTAAAACTTTCTGGCCAGCCACGCTAACCCAGAAATGGTGAGCTCTAAGCTTAGTGTGAGACCCTGGAGAAGAGAGGGAGGGTGGTAGAGGAAGATTATCTGAAGTCCTCCTATGGCTTCTGCACACATACACAGGCTGTGTATACATTTACATGCATAGGTAAACATGCATATAGCAGATAGAGATGAGGGGGTAATTCTAGATATTTGAATATCTTAAATGAATCATCTGATTAGCTGCTGATATGAACAAAAAGCTTGCCAGTCCATTAAAATTATTGAATAGACTGTACAGATTATATTTAGGAAGATATGCAACACACACACATATACATATAATAACAAATAATAAAAAAGAGACCATGAATTTGAAAGAGCGCAAGGAGGGGTTTAATGACAGGGTTTGGGTATAGGAATGAATGAGAAGAAAGTAATGATATTACCGTCTCAAAAAAATTTTTTTAAATGACTGAAATTTATTTTTTCATGACAATGGAGGGGAGCAGGCCACAGTCGGAATGTGACAGGGATCGTCTCTGCTTGTTTGGAAGATGGTTGCCTTCTTATGTTTGTGTGTTTACAGGACCTTCCTTTGTGTTCTTACCCCCTTCCCTGTAAGGGCAGAGATATTGGGGTACGACCAGCTTCATTTACATGACCTTACTTCACCTTCATTACCTCTTGGAAGGCTCTATCTAAAACATTTTCATTCTGAGGCCCAGGGGTTAAGATTCAACATGCACATTTTTTGGAAGACAGAATTCATCCTATGACAGTCTCCACATCCCCTCTTTTGGTCTAGCCTTCATCCATGACAATCTGCACACCCTTGCTCTAGCCTTCAAATACTTCATCTCAGCTCAGTATCTCATGAAAAAAACCCACTCATCAATGACTTCTCTTATAGAGACTTCTGATGTAAACCACAGCTAGGATGAAAGCTTACGATTGCAGTTTCTCATATAAGATGGATTAAGTGGTACAGCAGAGTTCTTTTCACCATCTCTCCATGTTCACAGGAGAAACACCTGTGGGGTCGCTGTCCTGAAGTTCCCAGAGAGCCTCTGGAGAGCAAACGGTTCATTTTTCCACCTATGAACTCACATGTTTTCTCTTTTTACATATTTGAAATGCAACAAGAAATTTCAGTGTTGCTGATTTAGTAGTAAAAAGAAATACTACTTTTAATGTTTTATTAAAAGCAAAACTTTGTTCAGTTCCATCAATAAGTTAAAGAAATGTATTTGACTTCCTAAGTCTCTCCCTTCCTAAACCCTCCATCTTGGGAATTCTCCTTTAGTTTCCCTTTTGGGGGCTTTTTTTTTTTTCAATTCAAGGGCACTCTCATTAATTCACCTTTATTGATTAATTACATTATATCATCTCTAATCTTTATGACATTCCTACAAGATAGATATCATTAAACATTTTACAGATAAATTATAGGACCTTGACCTAGCCATATTGTGTTTATCAATAAAATATGTATTTGACCCATATCTGTTAGGTTCTTACAATTCTACGCTGTTCACTATCCAAAAGCAGTAAATATATAATATTTACACTTTGAAACTTTAAGGAGTTGCAGAGTTCTTGTGATCTTAGTCTGGCCCTTGAGCACTGGGCTTTTGTGTGAGTGTTCTTTCTCCCCTCATAGTTTTAAAATTGAAGAATCAGCATTCTCCTTCACTTCACAATTTTCCATGTATCCCTGGCCTCCTGGTTGATGCTGGTTTACATATTATCCAACTCTTTTTTTAAATTTTTTTTAAAAAAATAATAAAAATAAAACCCTTTACTGCTCTAACATTACACTTTCCTTAAAGGACAATGTTTTGTTTTGTTTTGTTTTTTTGTTTTTTGAAAAAGATCCTGTAGTAAATATCATGTGGATATAGTGAGTGGTCAATAAACATTAATTCACATTAAAAATGACGAATTATTGTAAGAACAGTTTGAGATCTCAATAATACTGAATGTGAGGAAAAAAATGAAGGCATATGTACAGGCAATGGAAAAATTAAGACCTCTTTCTGGAAAGTCTAGAAACCTGTTTCAAGTTTACATACACTAGTATTTATAGTTGCACTTTAAAATTGAGGAAGGGTGGCTTCTACGATTGCCACATCAGAGGAAAGCCAATGTTTCTTTAGTGTCTGCTGCTTGTTTTGCCTAGACAACACACAGGGGATGTGAAATAAATTTAAAAAAATGTCATTTCTACAAAAATTAAAACATAGCATTCAACCTTCAAGTTCCATGTATGCTTCATTTTTTACTAAAGCTGAATGGATTGACTTTTACAAAGTAGGAACTAGAGATTTTGTCCACTCTCTAGCATGAATGGATGGCATTTCCTTCTTGTATGGCTCTGCCCTCCCAGAGGCATCACATTCCCAATTCAGAGGCAGAGTCTGCAGTGTTTCTTTGTGTTTTGTGTTTTAACCAAAGTTAGTTATTGGAGCATTAAAGTGTGCTAAGGGCATCCAACATTCTCCTCTGATGTCCTGGCCAAAAATTCAGCTACAGACAAAAAAAAAAAAAAGTAAAACAAATGTAAATCCTGTTGCCACTGCTAGTGGCCCTGCAGTCTTCCCCAGCCATACAACTGTCACCCACATTCAGAAGGTCTAGTTTGTCGTATGCTGGTTCCTTCCCTGTCTGACTGATACCTTACCCTCTCTGAGGAGTGGATGGGAGGGGTGTGTGGTGGGGAAGAGGTGGAAGGAATGGGAATAGGTGAGGCAGTGGGAACTGGGGTTTGTATGTAAAATGAAAAATAGAAGTTTGTTTTCTTTTTAAATAAAATAAAATAATTATATATAAAACCTTTTGAAATATTATTTTTCCTTCATAGTTTTATGTAAATAAAATATCTGATTTTTATTCTCCTGACTTACAGTCTAAAAGAAACCCAGTTTTACAAAACCTTAAAAAAATTCATAGTTGCTCAACAGATCTACCAGCAGTTTTAGAGTATGCTACACAAATGATATTGCTGTTTCTTGTCCAATGTCTTTTAAAGGCTTCGGAATACATTTTTGCTCCAGAAAAATGATGAAACACTCCAGCACCATTGTGCAGTGGTCATGTGGTACCACTTTCTGCCCAGAAACTTCCACCCTTTGGACTCATGCAAGTCATTGCTGTAGCCTCCCTACCTTGATTTTACTCATCTTTCCTTCTTCTACCAAAGACCACTCTGCGTATGTTCTAGAGGCCTTTATATATAGAAGTCTAGGATATCCATTTATCTACTTTGACTTTGCATGCGGAGTGTCATGTGGCTTTTGAAGCAGCATCTTTCCAGGTGCTGCCCATAAACCCACGGCTGTAAAGCTTCTGGAGTGTGGTCTCTCTATCTCTAAAGCATCTTGTGCTGTACTTCATTTGTTCTAGCAATGCTTTCTTTTGTTACCAGACTGTAAGCTTTATGGAAGTTGCCTGGTTTATTGTATTTATTTATTTACAGATATATTTATTCATAAGAGGGAGTGAACAGAATGCTCATTCTGAATGCACTCATCCTCAAGATGGTGTCTGACACACAGTAGTTACTAGCCAAATCTAACTTGGAAGAACATTGGATGATCTGGAAAAAAGTGCCTCTGTCTTCGGTAGTGTTGCTTATAACCTGCCACCAGAGACATGTTCATGTTATGTTTTGAAGCTGTAACCAGGAGTTCAATTAAATTAATTTTTCTAAGGAAGTATGGATATTAAAACTGAAAATGAATACATGGGTAAATTCTAAATTTCATTTTTTCCCAAATTAATTTAGCTTTCCTCCACGGTGTCGCTAGGTTTAAATGCACTGGGACTTGGACCCTATTTAGATAATGTGCTCTGAAAAACATTGTTGTGTATACAGTGCTCCCATGTAAGTGTGTTTAGTTTAAAGTGTAAGAAATAAATCAGTACAAACATGAGATTCATTCCATTCATCAGAGCTGAGACGGGAAACAGTTTTCATTGCCAAGTAGACCGCTGAAGAAAATTAATGGAAGAACTCTTGGCAAAGGTACTGGCCAGGTGACAGAGAAAGTCTTGTGATGTTCCCAAGGGCCAGCAGCAGTAGGGAACCAAAGAGGGAGGCATCCCCAGGTCCCTAGAGAACTATGAGAGTAAACAATTGGATGGAAATGTTGGTCATCAGAAAACCCCTGGTCAGATAAATATCTACTTCTCTGTCTTTATCAAAATAGAGAACAATTCTTTTAACCAACAAACTGCAACAGATAGGAGTGCAGGGATCTTTTTATATGTTAATTTCAATAATTATCAGTATTAAAGGATAGAATAAAATATTTTGTAAGTAGTATGCAGTGCAGAATGATTAACCTGAGCTAACGAGCATATTATCATCTCTCATTAGTTATCAGTTTGTGGCGAGTACTTATCTCTATACCCATGTCTTTGCAATGAGGCCAGCGTCTAAGTCCATAGCTTAAGGACCAGTAGCTTTAATTTCCTTCTCTACTGCCTGCTTCCTGAGAGTTTAGTACATCATGTGGGAAAACCAACTATTTTGTGACCACAGTATTGGAAAGCACATGTTTAGGGCTTCTGGATGACAATTCCAGGGAGCTAAGCATTTCAGACAGGCTTACTTGACGTGATGAATGAGCCAGGGAAGCCACTCTGGATCCTCCAGACCAGCCCTCCTCCAACTGAACACAGCTAATTGGCTCTGTCAACATGAGTGACAAAATGACTAAACCCAGACTTATGTAAATCCCTGATTCATGTAATGTGTGATGTAGTAAAGTATCAGTTGCTCTAAACACATTTAGAGGACATATAATAATGACTTCACTGGGGAGTTTTCTGAGAATTAAGATAAAATATGTAAGACTTTCTGAATAAAGTATTTTTCCTACACACTCCCCTCAGGGATTTACTAAGAGGAAGATGGTTGTGACCTAGGGAATCTGGAAGACCCCGCATCTTATGCTAATTTTAAAACAACTTCATAGTATTCTGATTTCAGTCATTTGTTTTAGTTACTCTAGTAGAAAAACTGAAATTATTTGATGAAATAACCCACAAAATCTTGGGAGATGAAGCATGGGCACTGTCTGCAGAGTCTGGGCTGGAATGCTCTGAAGAGTGAGCTGCTGCATCACTGAGCCCTGCCTTGTCATTCATCTGCCTCCTGCATCCCTGCCCATCCCTCTCAGCAGCAGGCAGGTGACTTCCATTCTCATGTGCTGGAGAGGTGGCTTCGTGAAACTGCTCGAGAAAGGGTTCTTGTCCTGGAGAATTAGATCTCTGTCTTCTACCGTTTTAGGGATATCTAATGAGACTCGTAATTGATCCTGGGCTTATTTTCCTGGAGAGAATGACTAGTCTCTAGGCTCTCTTATCGCATCCAAAGGGGCGGGCATGCCAGAAAATCCCGAGAGCCTGGAGAAATTGCTCAGGGTGCTGACACCCTTGCCACCCTCTGACATCCAAAATGATTTAGTCTTAAAGGTGGCATTGTGTGAAATTATCGATTTACCTGTCCACTGAAAAGGGACTTGCCCACTCTCTGTTGGAGCGTTTTATTTAAAACGAAGTGGCTCTCTCCATAGATAAGCCAGGAAACCATTTACACGTCAAAACCTGAGTTATTGAATGATATTGGAGCCGTGTTACCCTTCTCTTACTAAAAATAAGGTCTAAAAAGATGGGGAGGGACAAAAGTATTGTATACATTTACATTTTAAATTGTGTAATCATGTTATTATCTGAAACTAATGCCATGCTGTTAAAATTTAGATAAAGTGTCCTGTAATGCATACAAAATGTTCATTTGTTGAAGGCCATTAAGTTAATTTCCTGGCAACAAGATTAAATGCAAGGCATTTACATAATAATTAGTCGTGAGGTGTAGAAAAGATAATTAAATATTCCACCACATTAATTTATATTTAATTAACTGTGCTTTAGTGATCCTTCTGTCTGAATATTAATATTGTGTAAATAAACAATTAGAATGCATACTGATTTTATTAGAGGCTTATTCTCAGAATTAGGTAAAAGATGCAATTATTAATTTGATTATATCTAATTTTACATCCTAATCATGTTAATAGAGTCTAAAAAGGTCCATCACTGGCTTTGGTGATGACATTCTTACATTTTAGATTTCCAATGACAATGTTGCCTAGAGACTTAAAAATAGATTCAACTTTCAACTAGTTTATTCCAATAGTTAATAACTTTCATAATATTCTCCTCTGAGGCTTCTTTCACTTAAGCCTAACATTTTACTTTTAAAGAACAAAAATTGGTTATTGTGCAGCCATACAACATGTAGCTATGACCATTCTCACTTGGGACATACTGGTATTTCTGGGGGATATTATATGATATAAATAGAAACACAAATTATTAAGCAATCCTGATAAGGTTAAGTGATTTGAAATTGTAACTAAGGTTCATAGCTAATTAAAAGTCCACTACAAAGAGTTGTAGGTGTAGCTGATATTATAGAATGTTTGCTTAGTATATACCAAAAATCTGGAAGACTCCCCAACCCCACATGGAATCAGTCAGCCCATGCCTGTGACCCAGCGCTCCAGAGGTGAGGATAAGAGGATCTGAAATGTATGGTTATCAAAAACAAAAGTAAAATTTGCCAGCACATACATTTTGAAGTTTTAATATTTCTACATAGAGTGTTAAGAAAATTTTTGAAGAGAGAACTAACATTCCTAGGAATGTGTGTCTAAGAGTCTTTCATTCTCAGGCGTCAGACTTTGGTGGAGCAGATAAGGGTTAGGGAAGAGAAATCTAAGTAACACATTCTCTGAATCCTATTGGTGCCTTTATTAGCCTGCAAAATTTGCAAGTCAGTAAGTGAAAATACCCAGGGCTTCATTAAGCATCCACAGTAGAAGAAACAAGACACGAAAGGAAACAAAACAAACAAAAGAAAACAAAAAACAGAAACATTCTTTTCCACTCATACGAGTGTATTCTCTAAGATATTACATTAAAATATTGCTATGAAACAATAAATTTCCCTACCAGGAGAAGTTATTTCTCATTAAATTGTAACATCCCAAGCTAAACTGTTGTGTTTTCTGCATGAAATATTTATTTGTGTGAACAATTCTATACCGATTTTAACTGTCTTAAATGTAATTTGCAGAGAGAGGAATGTGTTTCGCAAGCATATATTTCATAATGGAAATATTTGTTCCTATCGTTTTTGAAAGGGGATAATAAAGTTGTTTTTGTTTCTTCTCAAAGCCTCCAGGACTTTTAAGTTTACAATACAATATAGAGTTCCCTTGGCCTGGCCCAAATATATTTCCTCTCATTTGTGACTATAGCTGCTCAGTAGATTGGAGGCTCTTTTTTTGGAAGCAAATGTATGCTTTTCCTACTTTACTTCTACCTATCACCATACAGAAGGAATATGTATGCACCTTCTTTCAAAGACTAAATTCGGAACTGCTTTCCAAGCTTCTGCCACTGATATGATGTCTAGGACAAGCTTCATAATGTCAGAAGGCATTTATTCATCCTGGTGTGTATATATGTATATTGCACTGATAAACAAATATAGATGAGTATTTATAGGTCCTCCTTAGTCATTAACAAACATTTCCAACTCTGAGAACTGGAAGAGGATAATTAGATTGTTGGTAAATAAACAGGTCCATCAGAGGATGTTTTCCCTTTAGAAGAGGAAGCCTGGGTTCTCTGAGCTTCTAGACATGCTAATGTGGAAGGGGGAAAGGTCACAGCTCCCCAACTCTACACAAAGAAATAAAGGAAGCAAAAAGTGCTGAGACTGAGGAGATGGTCTTCCCCAGGGAAGAGTCCTCCAATACCAAATGTTCAGTCCTAACATCGTATATATACAGGTAACATGATAAGGACTGAGCAGGTTGTTTTAGCTTCTTAGGTGTGTGTGTGTGTGTGTGTGTGTGTGTGTGTGTGTAAACAATAATTAAAGAAAAAGGACATGGATTTAAGAAAACAAGGCAGTGAAGTGTGTGGGAGGAGTTAGAGGGAGGAAAGGGAAGGGAGAAAATTATGTAGTTATAAATTCAATATCTCAAGGAGACATGAGCAACATATAAAGACTTGCATAACCCAAATCTATCAATCAGAACAGAGAACAACTCACATCATGTTCCTTAGGAGTAACCATGGGCTTCGGAATAGTACTCTAACTCAAGTAACCCACTGCTCTCGTAGAATATTTTTGGTAATATAGACTTTCACCTTTCTTAAAAATAAAATTTATTTATTCGAGTGAAGTTGTATTTCGGAACTTGTTACTTATTTATACAATCTTATACATTCATGTGATTTCCCTACATATAAGCTTATCTATATGTCTTTATTTTATTAATAAAGTGTCTTTAGTTAGAAAGAACAGATTCCTTTAAACATTAAAAGCTAAGGATAATTAAGCTGGCCTTGCTAGGTGTCACACTCAGAAAGCTGAGGCAGGATGATTACAAGATTGAGGTTTGCCTTACTATATATTAATACCCAGTCTCAAACAAATACACCAAGGATAAAATTGCAAAGAAAAACTCAGACGATACAAGCTTACTGCAGTCAAATGGCAGAAAAATCCATCAAAACATATATATCTTAGAATAATTATATAGTTATTATGAACATAAAAATACAACTTTCAATTTAATTAGATAATTTTTGGTAATTTATCTCAGAGCTGAGCAGTTATACTATATTCAAAATCCTGAAAATTTTCCTAATGGCTAAAACACTATTGGAGACTGTAAAAGAAAGGAGCAGGTATTGGGAGCAAACTTGAGGGTTCTGAGGTATGCTTTATCAGAGTGTTGCGCTATGGGTGAATCACAGCTTTATTGGACACACTGGGCCTCCATAAAGGCCAAGAGAACAATTAGCACTTAGTGGGATACTAACTACAGCCATAGAATTCTGATAGGATGCAGGTGTTGTATGATGCTCAACCATAAAGAAGAGCTGTACTCTTAGGTGAAAATCTGAACCCCAGCCTTGCCATATGTCAACTGTTTAGCACAAGACACCTCATTTGAACTATGTGAGATATTTCGAGCATGAAGTAAAGGAATGAAAAAAAAAAGATCATCATGGTAACCAAATGTCAGCCTTGGTACCTGGGAGTTACCTCAAAACTAATTTAAAATATAAAATTTCACTCTCCAACTCCCTGCCCTCAGCTTTCTGATTCCCCCAAATCTCTATTTTTAAGATAATCAGGTAATTATAATAAAAGAAGTCTGCTATCCACATTCTCGAACAGTTTCACAAGCTTCATGATTATTTTTAAATTATGTGATGAGACAATGCTATAAAAATATCCCGCAGCTTGGCAGCAGGCGGAGTCTGCTTTTTGAACAGTGTTTTGATGACTTTTATTAGCTGCCTTGCTGACAGCGACCTAAAACAACAAGTTCATCTTTGTGCTTCAGTCTCCACGGCGATCAAAGTGAAGGGGTTGAGCTAGCCATACAGTCTTACAGCTGGTGTTCTAAAATATTTAACCCGATAACCCCGGTTTGGTTATTACATCGAGTTAGTTATTTATTCATTTACATGTGCATGTTTATTTGTGTATATATTATTATGGTAATGTGAAATTTTTTGGATGCTTTCTATAATTGTGGGAAAGCTGAGTTTATTTCTCCATTAAAATTTGATTTAACCAAACTTCTTTAACACAATTAGAGAGTGGATAACGCTGTCAAGATTATGATTTCCCCGTATATAATTATAGGAGAAAATGAAGGGAGAGGCCAATTTTCCAAATGACTTCAATTTCAATGGGGAATAGAGGTTGGAATACATGGCAGTGCCTTCTACACAGAGCTTCCGAATTTAAAATAAAGTTTAGGGCTATTTTCATTGCTGTCTGTTCAATTTACTTATCTCTCCCATGGTCAAATAGGTAGCAAATCAAGGAAACAGAAAACCTGATTAATTTTAAATGGGAAGGAAGATGTGTGGCAAATTTGACAAAGGATTCATTGCCCATGAGGAGGTTTGAAGGATGTGTGGCATTTAAAAGCTTTGATTCAAGTGGAAACTTACTCTCCCTCTGTTCTTATACTCTGCAGTGGAGTTGAGGAAAACTGGGGATAAAACATTTGGGTCATGATTTTCCCCTCAGTTTTCCAGTGTTTTGTATGACCATTTCTAGGGTAAAGCCTCAGATAAGAGCATATTTTCATGCTATTAGCCAGCCCTTGTGACATTATAATGAAATCATTTCACTAATAGATTATTTTCCTTCCTCTTTTGGTTTTCTGTGCCAATTATCAATGGATAACTTGCAAGGATCCAGTAATGTAGAAGGATGTCTAAAGATAAGAAAAAGAATGGGTGATATCTTCCAGTTTAAAGATACCAGAAATTTGAGGCTTTGTTAAGGTTGTCCCATGGACCTCAGATCCCATTGTTTATTAATGAAGATAATATAAATTTTATAAAATCTCTGCTTATTCCCGTGAGATATCAATACAACATGTACTGTGATACCAAGTTTCTTTAATTAGGAAGGCACTAATGTAGAAGAAGTTAAACTATTTAAATGCCCATGGAGATTTGATGAAATTAATTGAGTTCAAAATGCATTGAAAATGTTGAGCGATTATGTATTACAGTAACATATGCACACAAGCATAAGCACAATAAAAATGAAGTGATACAAATTATAGAGGAAAGGGCATTGCTCGTGTCTCCTGATTCCTGTTATTTGCTCATTAAAATTGCCGTGGGATTACTTTTAACAAAAGGAAATTACAGTAGCAGCTCCTAACAATATATAAATTGGTCTTGTATTCGGACTTTCTGACTTAAGGAATACGTTCCTGTTAGTTTATTCTAATTTTGCTTTTGTATTTCGTTTAGTGCTTATTTATGATAGACAGGACGTGGTAGCGGAGCCAGGAGTGGCAGCATGACATGACAATCAGTCTTTGTTTCCTCTGAGAGCAGAAGCTATCTGAAAATTGATGAATGCATGAGTTTTAATTGATGGAGGTGGTAGTGGAAATAGACCTAAAATAATTGCTTTACAGAGCCCTCATGGCTACACCAGCACCAGTTTACTCTGTATTCTTGCTCCTCCTAATTGCCTCGCTATGCACATACTTCAACTGCATGGTTTTTACAGCTGACACAGTTGCAGCGCGTCCTCATTTATCTCTGAATAATTTAGAAAGGGAAGTTGTTTAGCATGGAAGATGGAGAGGCATTAGCATGGGGAAAAACCTTGTCTTAGATTTAGGTAGAATAAAGTTTTATCTCTGGCCAATATCAATACTGTGATTTGTATTTGTTCACTCATTTTTTCCCCTTACTTTTCTGCTCTTCCCAATTTACCACTCCTTTTTATTTCTCAATAAAACAGATAAATAATTTTATAAAGTAAAATAAATCAAAATCAGTTTTTTTTTTACCCTTCTTCCACATTTTTTTCTTTCAGTTACTCTCCTCATCTTTTTTTCTCTCTGTTTGGATATTTTTCTATCCCTTTATAAGATTTATTTTTATATCAGTGTGACACTTTATTCTTTCTTTTACCCCTGGATTTGTGTGTATACAAATATCCAAACAACAGTGTTTTGACACCGCTCTTGTTCTTTGACTGAGCTCCGCAAGCTGACTTATTTTGTTTATGGGACGACTCAGATGCCCTGATTATATCAAATGATGCAATCACTTCACATGTATTTATTCATTTAAGCTGGTAGTCATCTAAATATTGATGACATTAAAATTGAGTATGTGTTTATTTACTTAATCATTCACTTATGAATGTGTATTAAGCTGGGTGAGCAAAAGCAGAGATGTAAGTGAAAAGTCATTGTCCAAGCCTCCTGGAAGTTGAACTCCATTAGAAGAGGACATCAGACAAGCACGTAATTATACCACAGCATAATTCATGCTGTCGACATCCCTGACACAAGGACAAATCCTGCAGGAATGCAGAAAAAGTCCTCGTATTTAGGTGAGGTGTCCCAATAGGATATGAAACTACTACTTTAACTGGTACTTCAAATTCTGTTCTGATATACTTTAGAAGGTGATATTAAAACTGAAGGTGATATTAAAACTGAGATGTGAAATTTGAGTGGGTATATTAACCTTTGTTCTCTTAGGACAGAAATAGGAGCTTGAAGAAAATCCGAAGTTTTATACCACAGGAAAATATTAAGAGAGAATGAGGAAACGAGAAGAGAGATGTTGGAGGAAAGGTAAAAAGTGCTGGAGAACTTTACAAAAATAGTTGAATGAGTTTCCCACTCAGGGGGGACAGCAGTGGAAGACATCGAATTTATGTCTCTCCTTCCTGTATTTGTCCTCTTATTGAATAAAGCTTCCTTCCTGAGTTAGTAACTTGACCATAGCTCCGGATAGTGTTACCTATCCCGTACTAAGAACTACTGGGAAGGCAAGGCTTCTGTAAGTCCACTGATGACCTCCCTGGCTACCGGATTATCTACTTCAGTTCTTTAATCACTTTGTTCAGTTAAACTTCACTCTTCAGGAAGACTGCCAGTGTCAAAAGCTAAACAATAGCAACGATAGATCACCAATGTTTTAAACCATGGACACTAGTAGGCTGGTCTGAACAATTGATGGAGATCTCTGTAACAATAATAATCAAAGAAGTCAACAGTAGATGGATGGTATGCCCAGATGATTCTTTTTCTTATTTGCATTTTTTTTCTTTTTATTTATTCTTCTCTCATACAGTATATCCAGACTGCAGTTTCTCCTTCCTCCTTTCTTCCCATTTCCCATACTATCTCCCCTCCCCTCAAGATCCACTATGCTTCCCTTTCCTTTCAGAAAACAGCAGTCCTCCCAGGGATGTTAACTGAACATGACATAACAAGATGTGCTAGTGGTCGAAGCAAGAGGTGGGTGAGATTCTGATGGATAGGAAGCAAAGAGCAAGGATGTGACTGGGGACAAGGTATAATCTTCAGAACCATTGCCTTGCGATTACTCGTTCTAAAAAGACCACATCTCCTACAGTCTCCAGAATTTCTCCCAAATGATGCTAAGGAATAAATGAGTCTGTAGATGACATTTCATACGTAAACAATAACAAGTGGGAAGGGGGATTCTGGTTAAACTAACCTAATAGGATTTTACTGAAGACAGATTGGGGTGACTGGACTTTGTCTAGTAGAAAGTACTAGGTGGAGAGCCTAACCAGGATCCAGAGTGACTGGACGCTGAAGGCTGGAAGAAGTGTCTTAATAAACTGACTCAGCAAGGCCTCTTGTTAAGATTGTATTTTATAAAATTTATTATTTATTTTACATGCCAACCACAGCTTCACTGCCATGCTCTCCTCCATTTTCATCCCCCATCTCCTTTCTATCCCCACATCCACTCCTCAGAAAAGGTAAGACTTTTCATGGGAGTCAACAACCATGGTATATCAAATTGAGGCAGGACCAAGCTCCTATCTCCTTCGTTGAGGCTGAGCAAGGTATCCCATTATAATGAATAGGTTCCCAAAAGCCAGCTCATATCCGAGGGACAGGTCCTGGTCTCCCTGCTAAGGTCCCCATAAACAGACCAAGTTGTTAAAGGCTAGGCTCACAACCAAAAATCCATGTTCTTGTGTGGTAGAGGCAGAAGGAACAGGGGTTTGGGCCAGCCTCAACTGTATAGTGAGTTTGTTGGCAGTCTGAACTACATAAAACTCTTCACAGATGGACGTAGGTGAAGGTTCAGAGGACTGTAAAATTTGGCCTAGCCAAGGTTCTTTATGAACACTATAATATAGATAATGATTGTGAGAAGTGGAATAGAAAGTCGAGTGCATTTATCTAGATATGGACTCCCTTTCTGTATCGATGCCTCTTTCTGATCAGGATAGTCAAATGTCCTGTACTATCAGTAGTCACATATGTCAATACTTTCTCTGTGGCTTTCTTTCATTTTCATGCATTCTTCATTTTCAACACAATAAATCTTGGAGCCAGTTAGCTGATAGTAAATGATCAAATTGCTAAAACTGTGGTCTGAGGTGACCAGAACAACTGAGTGATTTGTTTGGAGGGAGAAAACCATAAACACAAATACAGACAGAGAATAGGCTCTCACTGACATATGCCCTCAGATACATTTTTCTTCTGATTTTCTTTTGCAAGTCAATGATTTTGATTACTAAGCAATTAAGTTATTCAAATAAATCTTCATTTATCTGATGTCTTCGAAATGTTTTTCCCTCTAAAATATATTCTGAATATATTGACTATTTGGCTCCAGGATTAAAAAAGTGAATTGCTTCCTTGTTTCTTCAGTTGTTATCACCTTCTTTTATCTTGCTGTTTGCAGTTCTGTGTGTTTCCTGAAGCAAGCAAACAAAAAAAATTACTGCTGTATGGTAATTGCAGATGGTGATTGATAAAAATAAATGCCACCTCTAGGTTATGCTTATTCTCTTATTGAAGGTAAAATTTGTAGGTTTAGATTAAGGCACAAACAGCTTGCACATTAATTTAAATAGAACCTTCAGTATAACTGGGATTTCAGTTAGACTTTAGTTGATTCTAACACTGAAAGTCTTATTGAAATTCAGTCACCAAATCCTTTCCTACATTTGGCAAAACATTTCTTACAAATGTAGCTCACCTGTGTATGAATATCCCACTAAGGGGTAATCAAATCTGAGATTACCTTTCTATCTATAATTTATATATTATTTATAATAATTACCCTAAATTATAATTTACCTGATACAAGTTTCCACCCCTGCTGGCCTTTCTTGCTTAGTTCCACTTTAGCATTTTGTAGTTTGACTTCTTAAGTACTTCTTTCTTGTCCTAAGCTGTCCTCAGGGATGGTGTTGGGGACATTACCGCCTCCTGCTGGCAAAGTTTAATGACTGCTCTTCAGTTTGTCAGTAAAAAGCCATAGGAGTTGGTTCTTCTCAGCTGCTTCCATCTTTGAACTGTGTTTCTTGAGCATGTGAGCATCTCATAGCTGTTTCCCTACCTTTGACAAAAGTGTTTTTAGGTGCTGTCCAGACGTCCCTCACTAACCTAACTTGGCAAATAAAAACTTTCTCCCATTCCTTGCCTGTCCACCTTTTCTTCTTCTAGTCTTTGCTGAGATGACCTAATCCACTAAAATCATGTGCCACAAAGTGTGTTATTTATGGACTGATTATTAACATGACAAAACCTGGAATCATTCAGAAGCCAAACCTCCTGCACATTGTGTGGCCTTCTTTATATTGGGTTAGGTTCTGGTTACATTAGAAAAATATCACCTTGATTGGGTTAATCAGGGTGGAATGGAACATCCAGGGCTTGGGTCCTGGAATATATTTTTTAAAAAGAAAGCGTTAGGCATGAGCATTTATTGTTCTCTGCTTCCAGACTCTGGATGCAGCCTGACCAGCTGCTTCCTCAAGTTGCTGCCTCCGTGAGTTCCCTATCCTGATGGATGCTAGCCTGGAGCTGTGAGTTAGAATAAGCCCTTTCTCATTTAAGTTGCTTTTGCCAGGGAGTTTTGATCACAGCAACAGGGAAAGGTAAGTAACATGTATCAATTCTCAACTACTTTTTCCAAATCAGATTTCTCCCTTGCAAACTAGTTGTTAGGGAACCTCTAACTTAAGGGTAACCTGCATGAGCCTATATTCACTCCTCTGTATCTTGTATCTTCCCAGATGATTCTTTTGGAATCTTTAAATCCACACCCCAGAAATAATAAAACAGATTCTTCTGGTGTCAAAAACAAACAAACTAACATGTATTCTATATACTGTTACCACCCTTCCCCCCATTTTTTTAAGTATTTCTAATATGTCTTTAGTCTTGTATACTAAAATCAATATGGTGGGGCAGTTGAGATGATTCAGTGGGTTGAAGTACTTACTATGAAGGCTGGGAACAAGTGTGACCTTTCCCTTATATAAGTCTACAAGAGAACTGACTCAGCACACTTGTCCTTTGACCTCTGAATGAATGCCATGGCCTGAGTCACCACCCCCAAATCATTAAACAATACAACTAAAAAATGCTAATTATGATTTCTTTTCAAGTCAAGGAACTCTTAATCTAATTCCCTTCTTTTTACCTTATCTCTATAATAACTACCTCTTACTAGTTGTGTTTTGGTAGACAGAGACTGCTCCTTTGTTTCCTGGTCACTGAGACCTGAATAATCACACAGAAATGGTATTAATTATGTCACATTTTGACTTATTATCTCAGGTTTCTTATTAACCAACTCTTACATCTTAAATTAACTCATTTCTATTAATTTGTGTATCGCCATAAGGCTGTGGCCTACCAGTGAAGGTTCTGGGCTTCTGTCTCCTTCAGCAGCTATGTGGCGGCTCCCTGACTCCATCCTCTCTCTCTCTCTCTTTCTCTCTCTCTTTCTCTCTCTCTCTCTCTCTCTCTGTCTCTCTCTCTCTCTCTTTCCCTCCCTCCCTCCCCTTTTTCCCCTCCCTCCCCCCTCTCTCTCTCTTCTCTCTCTCTCTCTTTCTCTCTCTCTCTTTTCCTCCCTCCCCTCTTTCCCCCTCCCTCCCCCCCTCTTCCTATTTCCTGCCTGGCTTTACTCTGATAAGCCATTGACCAAACAAGTTTATTCATTAACCAATAATAACATCATGTATACATCACGTATCCTACATCACTTTTCTGAATACATGACTGCATATATCTTTGTCATGGACACTCAGATATCTAGTTTTTGTATTGTGAGGTATTCCAATGAGTTTATCCCTCTCTATTGATACCTCTTGTGGATGTGGATATTTGATGTTACCTGTAGAGATGTCTAATTTAATTGGTGTCTAGTGTTCTTTCATTTGGATGCATTATACTTGTTTTATCCATCCTCTTCAGTTATTTTTCATATTTCCTTGTTTCAGATAATGCTGCAAACGATATACTCTGATGATCTATTAAATCATATTTCTCTTCTTCTATTTTTCATTTATAAATGATACAAATTAGAAATATTTGCTTTATTAGTGATGTTTTGTGTTACTTCAAAAAAATAAAAAAATTGTTTTTTTTCTAGCCCTTAATAGAATGTCAACACTTTTATAGAAAAGCTTACTTGGTGCATATGGTTAGCTAGACATTCTTAAGAATTTGACACTGGGTCTATTTATATACAAAATAACTTTCCATCCATCCCATTTCATTTATAAAATCACTATTATAGAATAGCTATAATGTTAATACAAGGACATTTAATGTCTTTCAAAATATTTAATATTCATTCCTAAATATAAATATGTTTGGAAAAAAGTCCACCTCATACTCTCTCTGCCTAAATACACTATTTCACATTTTCCTACCATCTTCATGTTTGTGTTTTGTTTTCTCTCTCTCTCTCTCTCTCTCTCTCTCTCTCTCTCCCTCCTCCGCCTTTCAGTACTCATTGAGTCTCTTGATAGTATGCATAGGACCTTCCAGAACTGTGAAAACTAGCCTGTAGGAATGTAGCTTCTATGGCGTACCTACTTGATTCCCCATATGCTCAGGTATGTAGTGTCTTCCGCAATAAGGTCTTACCATCGATTTCTGGAGGATAAAAGGAGCAATAACATTAGCAGTGTGTATGTTTGTATAGAACTCCACTAAACAACACCTTAAAAAGAGGTAATCTATACTGGGTTGTGGGCTTTTATCAGATAGCTTTGGCCTCCTTCTACATTATGGTATCTCGGGGAAGCATTGTCTGCCCATTACAGGTAACTATTTTTAAATATTTATTGATCCATTTGTACCTTTGGAAATGGCTGTTTTTGAAACTGTTGTATAAAACAAAAATGTCCCCCACCCCTTACTATAAGACAAACCCAGGCGTCCCCATTCATTTTCTTTCTTTGGTTTCACAGATAATTAATAGGAGACACCAGGAAACACTTAACACCAACCTATTTGAAGTTTATTAACCTGGTGACATACATCACAACCATCCAAAATGGATAAATTGTAAAATATAGCTCAGTAGATCTTCACTCAAAGAGGAACAACTCCCAACTCTCAGAACAAGAATGCTTCGGGCTGGCCTCTCTAATAATTCTGTTTCCCACAGAGTAAAAAGCTTTTAGTGCATCACAGATCTGAGCTATTGTTCTTAGCAGTTCAATCCCCAAGCTCTCGTTTCTGATATGCTTCAGGATGCCGCACTCTGACCCATTCATTTAGTTCACGCACTTCATGCCATTAACATGAAGCTCTCCATTTTGACATTTAGTTGTTTTGGAAAATAGGCATTTGATTCATGAGACATAAATCTTCATCTCCAGAGGGCTGAATGTAAAACAGCATGATGTGTGGAAACACTGTATGCTTAGTAAAATCCTTTATTTCAGTCACCTGTTAGCATATATGAACTGACACAGTATGTAGCAAGGATGTTTTATTTTGTCATGTTCCTCCTAAATTTTCTCTTTATATCTTCCTTTCATATTTTTCTGCATGTTTTTTGAGTAGTGTCTTCCCTCCAGTCACTCAATCTGTTTTAATTTTCTTCAGCCAAGACTGACTCAGTATCTTCATCACCGGCTGTAACAAAGACAGTGATTCTCAGTAGAAATTGTTCTTCTGCCTATAATATTTATAAAAGGGCACTAAAGCACATAATAGGCTCTAGCCATTCGGCTGCTAGTGGACATGAAGCAGGGAATGCCTTTTCTTCTTCTTTTTTAAAGACAGGGTTTCTCTATAGATTTAGAGCCTGTCCTGGAACTAGCTCTTGTAGTCCAGGTTGGTCTCGAACTCACAGAGACCTGACTCTGCCTTCCAAGTGCCTGGATTAAATGTGTGAGCCAACCACTTGGCTTGAAGTTGGGAATGTCAATCGTTTTCTTTTTAAACAGTGTATGTTCATGACAAGAACTTAGTCTCTTCATGACATTCCTCAGGCAGGACGATATAGGAGGCAGAAGAAGAAAAGGAAAGAAAGAAAAAAAAGGAATAAAAGAAGGAAGAAAGGAAGCAAACAAGCAAACAAGCTTGCTGGTCTGAGCTCATTAGATTTAGGGCTCATTTTCTCCAGCAGCAAACACTAATAAACAAGCCTAGCTCTTCAGTGTTATTTGTTTATTTTTACAATTTATTTTTAAGATTATAATATAATTACATTATTTATCCTCCAAAATCCTTCTATATAGCCCTCCTTGTTCTCTTTCAAATTACCATTGCTGTTACATAAGCATTATATACAATATATACACATGAGTAAACACACACATACATATATATATATTATATTCCTTTTTTTAAAAAATATTTATTATGTATACAATATTCTCTCTGTGTGTATGCCTGAAGGCCAGAAGAGGGCACCAGATTTCATTACAGATGGTTGTAAGCCACCATGTGGTTGCTGGGAATTGAACTCAGGACTTTTGGAAGAACAGGCAATGCTCTTAACCGCTGAGCCATCTCTCCAGCCCAATATTATATATTCCTAATGACAAACTGCTCCTTGTGTATTGTCACTTGTATGAATGTTCTTAGGTTTTTTTTTTCCTAAAAAACTCACTGGTGTGCTCTTTCTCTGGAAGGACTATTTCTTCTGTCCTCCGCACCCTCAGTTTGTCGTAGTTCCTTAGTTCTTTGTAGAGTTGAGACCTTGTGGACTTTTTCCTGGTCAACCTTAATAGGTCCATTGTTGTCCTTGTTCAGCTCATGTTAAAATAGTCATGGTGGGTTTTTAATGTAAGTTTTTCCATATTTTTCAGCTTGCCCCTTAAAGTCTTTACAAATCAGTTCTACATCACTAATTTCATGATCTCTTCTCTGGATGGTTTAATGCATCCACTGTCCTGCATTTTATTCATTGCAGATTTGCTTTAACTTTAATTTAATTATTTTTCCTGTTACTTTTTTCCTGCACAATCTCTCAGTTACTCATGACGGCTTACAAGGTCCTCAGGCTGGGTTGGCCTGTGTTTTCAACCTTACCTTTGCCAGTCTCTTTTAAATTTCGTTTTTCTTCATTTTCTTTACCTTGGCCAGAACAAGATGCTTTCTCCACCACTCCTCATTTTATCGTCTTTGTTTCTTTCACTCTATGTAAATGTCTCTACTAGAGCGTTTGCTGCTCAGCAAAGCCTGTTCTTATCTCTTGCTGTGGAGTTTTCCTATAGACTGTAGGGGACCATACTGCCTCACAGTCGTTCGTTTTGCACTGCGTTCTCCTGCGCCGTTCCTTGTTTGTGCATCACTTCACTAAGCTAGCTCTCTCGGTGTTGGCGCCTATGCTTCTTAGGACTACTGCAGGTCTGGCGTACATTCCCAGGCAAGCCTACCGTGCTGCTTCCACTTCTTTCGTCTGAGGGTTTTCGACAAACCTGCCTACTCCACACTCTTCCACACTCCCTTTTCTTCTGTCACCTTGTTACATGAGTATCCACCTCCTGCCCAGGATAATCCCTCAAAATGAGGACCCTCTTTTATTAAATCCTTCATAGTGTTGAACAGGTGCTTAGATTCCTTCAAGAATTATGTTGGGGCTCAGGGATGCAAAAGGAAAACTTCTGCCTTGAGGGTGTTCTGAAGGTAATAGATGAGACACTTTATAAATATGTATAGGTGTGGTAATTGCTTTATTTTTCTAATAAATCTATGTTCCAAGGAAATGCGACTATAAAGATTTTTAACAAATAAAAAGTCTTAGAAAATGTTCTTATAACAAGAAAGTGAATTTACGAGAACTATAATTATTTACACTGATGTCAATCCTGATCAAGTTAAGTAAAACACCGAAATTATCATATTTAGAATTCTTGAATCGTACTCACATAGTTTGTGGGAAAAATACAAAAGAAGGAAATGAAGAAAAAAGGATTGGATATAAAAAAATCATGTCCCATTGGTCCTTGTCTCATTTTATATTTATTTGTTGTTGTTGTTGGTGGTGGTGGTGGTGGCTGTGTGTGTGTGTGTGTGTGTGTCCATGAGCAGTATGGCACCTTTGAGGATATCAGGACAACTTGTAGGTATTCGTTCCCTCTTTGCACCATGCATTTTACTGAATCAGCCATTAGGCTTGGCTGCAAGTGCCTCGAGTTGCTGAGTCTTTCTTTACTCCCGTTCTCATTTCTCTCTTTCTGTTATACCACCTCAAATTCTGCCTGCATTCTGAATATATTTTGGCTTACTCTAAAGCCAGGTTTAAATCATCTCCCATGTTCTGCTCCACCCACAACTTCTTTGCTTAGCTAAACTGTTTAGCTAATATTAAACTTTTAAAAAAAATTTTATATTCCTATGTCCAATCCAATGCACAAGGACATAAAATAATAAAGGCAATTTCAGTATTCCCTTTGTTATCCAGGACTGTGCCATGTCTCTCAGAGTAGGAATATGTGGTGCTTTAGGCACAGAGTCTTGTTTTGGATTACTCCCAATCCAATATACTGATTTAAATAGAAAGAGATAATCAAATATCTACTGTTTTGTCAGCACTGGAGTTGGGAAAAAACTACCGAGGAAAGAAGAGATGAAATTTAAGCCGTCAGGAGGGTTTAAGAAAAAAATTCGTTTGACAGGATCTATTTAAAGAAAAGATAATTTTGTATTTCCAATATTCACCATCTCATCTTATTTTGCACATGTGAAATTGCTCATAGTTTTATTTATTTATTTCTCAGTTGGTTCTAAAAAAGAATTTAAGATAGCTTATGAAGATATTTAAAATACATCAAAGCGGCGTAATTAGAAATAGGTGAGAAAGTAGGAAAACAGCAGGGCTAGGAACCTAAAGTAGAATAAAAAAAATCAGAGAAAAATATGCATACACCCTCATGAAAGTTTTATGTACTCTTTGCTGTAAGATTTTCATCAACCCATGTTGGTGGAAGTGAGTACGTTAAGACATTCACGATATTCACTGTATCCAATCAAATGAACTCTTGAGGAAGAGGGGGCTGGAAAGAAGGTCCTCTCCTGAGAGTTCTTGAGAAAGACCACATAATATAACGAACAACATCCTCAACACTAGCCTCAGCCTCCTTTGCAGTAACTATGGTGAGCTTCATGCTATCGCTCCCTGCGGCATTCTTTCTGTTCGGGCGGATGGCATCACATTAAAATAAAACCCAGCTTAAGGTGCTGCTGTGCTTCTCTGCAGAGGCCGAAGGGAGGAGAGGACTGTAAGACATACTCCAGTGTGCGGCATATACTGGTTTGAATTATCTGTGGCTTAGTGTTACAGAGCATCAAGCACATGGATTGTTGCTGTGTTCTTCATTAGATCCTCAACAACTGTACATATAAAATTTGACTGAGATCCCTTTTGGAGAGAACTAAAAAACTTCTACTTTTTTTAACAGATACTCTAATCCTCAGGTTAGAAATGATATACCTTGTTTGTGGCAAACCAAACTAAGGCTATGAACATTTAGCAGTGGTTTTTAGTGATCTGTCTTGATGGGGGAGAGTCTTCTGTTTTGTGATAATTTCATTGGTTAAATAAAGAGACTGCCTTGGCCCTTTGATAGAACATAAAATTAGGTAGGCGGAGTCAACAGAACAGAATGCTGGGAGAAAGAAGCTGAGTCAAGGAGTCGCCATGATTCTTCCACTCCAGACAGATGCAGGTTAAGATCTTCTCTGGTAAGCCACCTCGTGGGCTACACAGATTATTAGAAATGGGTTAGATCAATATGTAAGAGCTAGCCAATAAGAGGCTAGAGCTAATGGGCCAGGCAGTGTTTAAAAGAATACAGTTTCCGTGTAATTATTTCGGGAAGCAGCTAGTCGTGCGGGAGGCCCGGTGCCAGGAACATAGCCCGCCGCTCCGCTCAATCAACCCCGCCGCTCCTATTACAACACTGTCTGATAGGAATGAAAGAACACATGTGCCTGAAGATAATAAAAGAAAAATCTGTAAAATTACCAGAAAATAAGTATTTACTTAAGTGTATCAATTTAAAGTGTATAATATATATTTTATTTCCTTTGTTTTTTGGGGGGTATTGGAGAAAAAAGAATATTTGCTGTTGATGTTTGCTTGGGGTCACTCTATTTTTGTTTCTGCTAATGTCTGCATGCGGCCTCTGAGGGTGGGTGTGATGGTATTCACAATGCAGCTCCCTGTAGCTCCGTGTGGCCCATTTCTCATTTAGGGTATGTGACAAGCAAACGTTCCTTCAGGTCTTGCAATTCGTGTCTCGGTTCTGCCATATCGGGATCATTTCACCCCTTCCAGCTTCCAACAATCTCATGACTAGACTGTCAAATCAGCCAGATTATCAGCATACAGACAGTTTCTCTGTGAACCCAGACATTAGCCAAGTACAAGCAAGTGAAGGAATTAAATCATACTGTAAATGACACTTGAAGAAACTATCAGTCTTGTGATTGGTTTGCCCTTAAGAATGCTATTGCAGTTCCTTTATAAGCATGAAGTAAGGTGGGGTGGGTGCTCTCTTTCATGATACAACTAGCCTTCTATGTCTGAAAAAGCTTTGCCACTTTTTAGCTGTTTTCTATAGGGAAAGACACTCTTCTTTAGTAGGATCAGACCTCAAAGATGATCTGAAATGAATGGCTACCTGAACCCCAGAGAGTCCTAAACAGTGGTTGGAATATGTGTTTTCTCAAGCTTGTTTGGCCACTGACAAGTATTACAGTAAATAATTTTCCTTTCTCCTCTTTTCTGAAATCATGTACTGAAGTTCCCAGCACTTGAATCATGTAGCAAAGATTTCTCCATTTTGCTTCAGCCCACCTAGATTATGTTTCCACTGATCAATTTGAATGATGCCTTAGGACTTTTTTTTGTTCCACAACTCCAAAAACTTCCTAAAACTCTTGTTATACTAGACATGGCATTTATAGTAATTCAAATCCATGTTCCTAGACCACGGTAACTCATAATTGACTCCAGAATAAACTATTTTATGTTTCCTTTGAAGTGGGATACATGGTTTTTTTTTGTCCATAGTATTATCCATAGGAAAAAATTACAGTTAAATTAAAATTTTTTTCTGATGTGATGAATCAATTATAGGATAGTTACTTTTAATGGTCATTATAGTAAATGTACATGAAGAAAACTCAGTTGATAAATATTTGTTGCATACTGGGCTTGTTGATGGTTATATACTTAACAATAACCATTGAATAAAGTAGAAACACAGATATTCCAAGGGGAGTTAAAGACACATTTGAAAGGGTACGCATCTGAATTCATGTTGTTGGTGAGTGGTAAGAGTAGACCCTGACCCTCCCCGCATGTCCTGCCATCCTTTCCCTGTCATGGCTGCCATTCTCCCTCTTTCAGATCAGTAGCTCTAGATGTCTAGTCTTAAATTTCATCCCATTTCTAATTGTAGGTATTTATTGGCTTAGAAAAAGAAAGTTGACTATTAAAATTCTAATGATAAAGAAATGATGGTTATTAGATTAGGATATATTATAATGTCATTCTAAATTGTGTTTGGTACATTTTGATAATAGATAATGAATTATAATCTTGCTGGGAAAGAACTCAATGCAACTCCTCATTTAACGAAATGGCCATTTCTCTGTGTGACATTTCATTACAACACCACAATCAAGGACTTGAGAATTTATTTTTCTTCCTATTATTCAAGAAATATTACAAAACGGAGTTTCATCGTCATTAGGATGTACTTAAACTACTGGGTGTTAAAAGATCTAATCTCTCGGATAATGTCTGCATTAAAGAATCTATGTCAGCTCAACCCTTTCTCTGGTCTGCGAATAATAACAGAAAGCATAACTAAATGGTCTTTAAGGCAGCAGTGAAAGCTTTCCCTGTTTTATAATTTCTCATTGCTGCTCCATTCTGATGAGCTCTCAGAATTGCAAATCTGAAACTATAGAGAAATGAGACAAACACTGCCCCCACTGACACACACACACACACACACACACACACACACACACACGTTTAAACTTACTCAAGTATAGTTTTTGCCTATTTCCTTCTCAATAATAATACAGAAGACAGTACACTTGAAAGAAGTGTATATTTAAATCTCTATATGCCTAGTCAAAGTAGGACAGTCTCTAGTCACAAGTCTGATATCTAAAGGAATAAGCGGAGTGAATACATGGGAAAAACATTTGATTAAGAAGTCTGCTTCTACAGTGAATAACAGTCTTTCTTGGGCAGATATTTAATGGTGTAGGAACACATTTGAAAGTTAATGGCTTTGCTGAATTAACCTATTTTCTATGGCTTTGAAGAAGACCTATTCAGTTGGAGAAAGAAGGACAAAGGGATTCTGCAAAGGCAGAGCTTTGGCAATTGCCAGTACACACACACACACACACACACACACACACACACACCTATATTAGGTATAAGAAAGTTCTGAAAATCTTCACATATGTGTAGCACCATTCGCTTCTGATTCATCTCCCCAAATTCCAAGCTCGTCAAGCCATCCATAATTTGCCTTTTGTACCTAGCCCATTCCTAGGCATATTGTGTTTTACTGTTGAGATTGTCAAGTATTTATTACAATGTGGGGGTGTTACAAAAGGACCACATTTTACTCTCTAGAATGAGAAATCCCCCAGGAAAATCTTTATTGTCTTCCATAGCCAGAAAACAATTTCTTTTTCATTTTTTTTGAAGTATCATAAGTCCCAAATGCAGGCAAAACGAAGAAAAAAGGTCTAACGAATTAGATTTAAAATCTATCATGGGCTTGGCTGGCAAGAAGACTCTGTCGTTAGTAGCACCTGCTCTTTCAGAGAACCAAAGTTTGTTTCCCAGCACCCATATTGGGTGACTCATACTCAACTTTAGAAGATAAGACATCCTCTTCTGGACTTGTGTCTGCACATACACACACACACACACACACACACACACACACAGAAAGAGAGAGAGAGAGAGATACACACACATATGCATATAATTGTCAATAATAAGAACCTTTTAAAATATATTAATTATACATCTATCATTTATATATCTATAAAGAAACCTCTTTAATCCCAGCACTCGGGAGGCAGAGGCGGGTGGATCTCTGTGAGTTCGAGGCCAGCCTGGTCTACAAGAGCTAGTTCCAGGACAGGAACCAAAAGCTACAGAGAAACCCTGTCTCGAAAAAAAAATTAAAAAAAAAGAAACCTCAAGTGACTTGGATGTTTTCTACCTATTGTCCATATACTCACATGCAACAACAACCACACCCATATCGTTATTGCAGCTTGTTTAACATGAGTCATTGACTCAGAGAGTCAGAGAGATCAGAGTAAGATCAAATCCCTGAAAAAACAGCCATTGTTGGGTCTTTCAGTGGATGTTTACAGAAATTCTACTGCAGGATAGAAACCCTGAAAAGGTTGATGAGTAGTGAAGTAATATTTTTTAAACTGAATTTTACTCCCATGTCTCATATCTGAGAAGTACAGATAGATGTATAAGTCATAACATTGTAAGACAGAAAATGACACACAACACCAGGGCAAAAATTCTATGGATAAATAGGTGAGCGTTTGGAAAGAATTAGTGGAAAAGTTAATTTTAAAAAGTCTGACAGAAAAGGAAACTTTCATAATTTCCTTATTAAGTATTGTAATTACAGAATGAACAGACAGGAAGATAGATGCGCTTTTAAGCCAGGTGTACTTGTAGGTCATTCTTTGAATATGATTTTGAATGTTCATGTGTAATTTGGTTTGGGGACTTTGTACTTAATTTTGTTTATCATCATGATAATAGTGATAATCTTTTTGAGAAGGGCAAAGTTAACAGTGGCCCCCTTGCTGCAGCCATTCTAGAATCTCTGCTCCAATCCACGACCTCTGGATAGCTCCCAGCCAGGAGTTAAACACAAGGATTCTACAGCTGGACTTTTTCTTTCCAAAGTTGTACACCTCTTATGCCAACATGGTGTGCGTCCTCCCCGTGGAAGACAGAAAGTGTTCTCAGAGCTTCTGTTTGTTAGGTGCTCTTCACATGGGAAAATCGACTTAAAGAAGAAATGATTCCAGGGGGTCCATGCATGGGTTTGCCGACTTTGTTTCTGAAACCTGTGCCGAGGCAGTAACATTGTACAAGAGGATGGCAGAACATAGCTGCTCACTTCATCGTGGCTAGGAGGCAGGAAGACACGTGTGTGGAGCAGATAGTACGTTGAAAGGCACCTCCTCCTCCAACCAATTCTGTGTTCTAATATCCCTTTTGTTGTGAGCCTACAACAGATTAATCTAGTGATGTAGTTGGGGATCTCATGATGCAATAAACTCCCAGTAGTGTCCCCAGCTGGGGGTCAAGACTACAAGTGAGTCATTGGAAGCCACTTCATAACCAAATCACAATGGAACTATCAAACCATCCAAGGCACTCCCTGTTTGATCTCTAGGAAGTGTCAACCCCAAGTAATTTCTGGGAATCTTTTTTGGAAGACCCAAACAGAGACATATTCAGTCTACCAAACATCTATTAATGGTATTAAATGGTAGAGATTCTCATAACCATAATTTATTGCAAGAGCAACAGATGGGAAGGCAAAGCAGTTTTCCATTTTTCACAAAACCAGTGTGAGGGCAAAGGTCCATGTTCTTTAGGAAGAGAATATGCAAGGATTTTAAGTATAATTTTTATGATTGAAGTGGATGAGCCTGATGTTTCCCCAGTGGAATACCACTTTGAGCTACAAAAAAGGAACTGTACTTACTCACTTTCTGTCTCCCAGTTTCCCCTCCATCTCTCTCTGAGTCTCTCTCCTACCTTCCTGTATTTGGGTTAAAGAATTGCTTAGAGAAACATGCTTTGAGTTTGATTTATCTGCTGCTTTCACCAGAAAAATCAGCATATATCTCTGTCAAACACTGCTGTGAGCTTTTCCTCATGCGCCAGTTTCAGTAGCATTGTGGCCCCTAGATTTAAAGAAGCACATGGACAAGACAGTGCAGCTACACTGTCCCTTCATTCCCAGGATAGTGATTGTTTTCTCTTGCAGGCTCTTAAATCAGTCTGATGCTGCAACTCCTTATCCTGACATTCAAAGCCTCCTCTCTTTTCCCAACCTACTTCAAAACCTTGGAGGCTACAATTGACTTTTAGTTATTCTGTAAAGCATCTTCTACTCCTGAGCATATTCAGTTTTTGATCTCAATATGTTATTCCTCAACATACAAATCAAGAACTTTTCATTCATAGCCCTCTTTTTCTAGACATTTTTAGCTTGGTGGGTCAGGGAAGAAAGTTCAGTACATGCTCTCAGACACAACAAAATAGAATTCCTCACTGACTCACTAAAATTGTTTTTGTGTGCCTACTATTAGCCCCATAGCCCAAAGGCATGCACTTACAATGATAGAGGCTTATGAGTAGAACTTAATAAAGCACCTGACACATATTGACAATTTTCACCATCATTTTTCACCATGAAATTATCTACTATGTCGCAAGGCTTCTAGTCCTGAAATTCTGTCACTTTCATCTTTTTTAGGAGTCCTGCGCAGAATGGTTGGTTGCTCAATTCAAAGCACAACCAGAAACATTCATTTCAATTTGGAAAGTAATACATCTTGCAAAAAGTGGTCAACACTTATTTTGATAACAAAGTCTAATTGGAAGGAAACAAACGGTCTGATTCCAATGTAACCTGTCCCCATGAATTAACACATCCTCAAACCATTGCATTGCGTTAAGGAATTTCGTTTTATTGGAGTCACATGTCCTTCAGTGGAGAAAAATGCCATGAACTAAGTAAGAGTTGTTGAGAATTGCTATTCTTCTTCAATCATTAGATCCTAATAGTTTCCAAAAGGTTTTACAGCCATGTCATTAATTGGAATTGAGCCTGGGAATTCACCCATGGTAGCATTAACTTCTTGGACCTCTTTCAGTATATCTGTCCTTAGGGGCAAGTAAATTCCCTGGTGTAGTCATTTGGAGCTTGCCAAAATCTGCAAGTATCGTTAAAATCTCTGAGCGACATCACTAGCATAGATTTTTCTCTAAATAATAAATTTGTAGTCCAACAACAATTCTGTAGGACATTTTTACCTTTGTGTATACATAGCATATTCAGCCTTTGGAAAAAGGTGTTTGATAAAATACAAATCTTTTGAAAAAAATTAAAAAATCATCCACTCTGATTTTAAAAGAAGTATTTGTAATAGCTGGGAGTCATGCTTAAGATGATGACATTTTGGGTTATGGTGTGTTTGCAGTCAGATGTGAAATCAGTGTACACTGGGTCAAGACAAAGACTCTTTCTCCTCTAGGCCTTTCTAAAAAGGAGGGGGGAAAAGACCACTATATAGTCTCAATGTCTTCAATGACCTAAATTCTCCAGGCAGTTAATAGAAGATGAAAATTTAAAAAGAGAATGTGAAAGAGCAGTGTTTCATGATTCAGCGATGTTTCTTGGGGGAGTCTAGCTGTAGAAACAATATGAACTTCATCTGAAGCTTGCTGTGCCCAACCCTTACTTCTCTCTTGCTCTGTACATTAGCAGTAGGAAGCACCGTGAATACAATGACTTCCAATGAGAAACGTGGCACATTATTTTTATAGAAAGAGGAAAACCTGTAAAGTTAGAGCTAGGAATATAAAAACCAAAGCTCGCAGCAGATAAACTCCAAGCCATTAATCACGACTGTAGAACTTTGTCCAAGGCAAGGCTCCGGAGCTCATAAAGTTGGCTAGACAATTCCGGTGATCTATGAGGACTGACCAACACCTTTTTGAACTCAAGAGGTCATGAGTCAGAAGAACAGCCAGAATGGAAACCCTAAACCTGACATTGGAAGAAAACAGACATAAAACAAAATTAAACTGCAATAGTCACGGTGGTAAAATATTGTTCATCAGAGGTTTAAACAATTAGATGTGCCTGTCACTGGAGGAGAAGGATTGAGGTTTACATGCTCTTCCTATTTATAGAGATGTAAGATTGACAGCGTGCCCTTGAAGTCCTCTGAATTCTGTTGCATTCTATTTGGTGATATTCTACACATCTACTATCTTATTTTTTGTCTAGTTATTAAGATAGGCAAGAACTTCGGACTGGGCAATTCTGGATAGCCAGTAACTGTAGAAATCAAATGCAAACAGTAGAGAGAAATTAACAGTCTCAAACTGACTATAATGAAGGGGTGAATGCTGATTGATTTTTAAGGGTGTAGGACAGAATAAAGACTGTCTATTTTCTGGGTATTTCTCTGTAATTTTTGCTGATTCTTTGGGAATTTCATACATGAATGCATTGTGTTTGGTTGTATCTACCTACCCTCCTACAGCTCTTCATGCACCTCCTCTTTATATGCCTCTCCCAACTTTACCTTCTTCCTTCCCTTCTCCAGGCATTTATAACAGTGAATGAGTTACAGTTGCTCTTCTTTGATCCACAACTCTATACATCTAGAGAGAGGGCCAGAAGGTTGTTTATGAATCTTTTGCTAAAAATAAGAACTCTGTCCCTCACTGGTGGTAGTATTGAAGCTCAGACAGCACAGCTGAATAACATGCTGAGGGCTGGAGTAGGCATATGTGAGGGCTAGATTCCAGGTGTCTAGGCGTCGCTGTCTTAAATAACCAAGCAAGGCTATCTGTTAATTTTAATCTTTTAATTTCCCACAAAGAGAAGTTGACATGAATTCTAAAACCTCTGTCTATCTGCCAGATGTGGTACTTTTTGAATTATCCTTTTCATTAAGGATGAAGGAAGAATTTCTTATCTTTTCAAACAAATATTTATTAGTGTCCTGCAAGAAGTGGTTGGCTTCCAGTATTATATCTATGGCAATACATAATTAAGATATTATCAAAGGTGTGGAATACAGTCGAGTGCCATTTGTTCATTGGCAGGACTCCCACATCACGTGTGTGCCTGTGTGTGCCCATGTGTGTGTGTGTGTATGTGTGTGTGTGTGTGTGTGTGTGTGTGTGTGAAGTGTTGCTGTTTATTCCTTTCTATAAGCAAATGTGTCCCCCTGGCATGTATGTGGAGGACAGAGAATTACTCTGTGGGGCCCATTCTCTCTTTCCACTCTTGTGTAGCTTTCAGCAATCAAATGCAGGTCATCAAACTTTTTGGATCAAGTTCCCTTAATCCTCTGAGTCATCTCAGCAGCCCATGGGTTTGATGTCTCAACATTCTCCATAGCTATTAACACTGTCCAATTTCTCATCTGATGAATACGTCATTCAGAGATCAACAGCTCCTTGCTGCTTCCCAGAACTGTGCCTGTATTCTCCAGGGAGGTCAGTGGTATCTGCATGAAACATAATACATAAACAAAAGCTGACACATCTTTGGGAAATAAAAGAAAATGAAATGGGAGTTTGAGACTTTCCTGCATTGAATCAACTTGGTGATTTTTGAACAAGTGGCTTTTCTTCCTGAATCTTGGTACCCTCAAGTGATAGTCTGCATTTCCTTTCACATCTTAACTACAGTTCGTGAATTTAACATCAAGATTTGACTTAAATAGAATTATAAGCAAAGATATTGAGCTGATGACATTTTTATGTTTAATTATTATCATTATGGATATAATTATAGTTGCAAGTTCTTAGGATAAAAGAACACTTACTGAGTAATTTCTCATTATAGCTTGACATTAATGGACACCAAGGTCAGAGGCTTTTAATTTTATTGGCCACACAGGTGATGTTTCTCAGTTGCTTCCTTGCATCGCTATAATGAAGGACACTGTCTTATTCTACTGCCCAAAGAAGGGCACATTTCTAAGCTCGTAGCCTGATTAAAAAGATGATGAATTTTTCACTGTTTCTGAGAGAATGATTCACAGTTGCTGGACCCCAGTTCTTATGATTGCAC
This sequence comes from Microtus oregoni, assembly GCF_018167655.1. Lineage (NCBI taxonomy): Eukaryota > Metazoa > Chordata > Mammalia > Rodentia > Cricetidae > Microtus > Microtus oregoni. The sequence continues at coordinate 55,066,736 of NW_024543063.1, read as the reverse complement.
AACAAGATGCTCAAACCAAGCTTATTTCAACGCCACTGTAGCTAGCAGATCACAGCTTCCCCTTTGCATTATATTGATCCTTACCATGGTCCATCAGGAAGGCTGTGGAGTGGGAATAAACTTAGATTTCATGTCCTTAGGCCTAGTAGATTATTTTCATGTTCTGGAATACCATGTTGGGGAGTACGGTGAGGCATCCTTATTGAAGAAGGACACTTGCTGTTCTCTCTTTGTGATGAGGTTAGGAAGACTGAAATTTTATGCTACCTATTAGTTTTTCCAAAATCCATGCCAACTGCTAGAATCTTCCTAGGAGTTAAGTGTCTTAACCTAACAGAAAGAACAGCTGCTTCTTTGTGATCTGTGGGGGAAAGAGCTAGGATATAGGAGAGTCTTGGGACAGAACCTGGGTTTTGTGTTTGGATTCACTGTGTAAATTCTGTATCAAGTTATCAACTGTCAGCTAAACTATGCCACTATTCTTTATTTGTGAAAAACTTGCATAATATTCCTACTACGCATTCACGAGATATTATTTCAACTATACCAAGCAGAAATCAGAAGTTAAGATAAATGAAGTAACTGAAGTTCAGAGAAGTTGAACAATTTGCATAATATAATTTATCACTAATCAACCATTCCAGAATGTGAGCATGCACCTGACTGACTTAAAGCCTATCCTTGAATATACAGAACATAATATTCCATACTAATATTAAAATCAGAAAATTCTATTTCAGATGGTATCTTGCTAAATGCTTTAATTTTACAAATGAAGTCACAGCAATTCAAAGAGATTGAATTTGTCTTTCCAAAACTCAGAAAGTTCCAACCATATTTGGATATGTAGAATTCTTATCTTTCAACCCAATATTGTCCTCAACAAAGATCATTATTCTTGTTGTTATTATTATTATTATGGTTTCTAAATCTGGTAAATTCCCTTCCTTCGCAAATAAGGAAAGCTCTTTTTATAGATGAGTTTGAAGCCAATAACATTGTGTGTCTTGACTGAACACCTCTTTTGTGTGAAACTGAGCAAGAATCAGTTTTGCTCTTTAATACACCAAAAGTCATGATGTAGGGTCTGATAAGGTAACTCAGTGGGTAAAGCACTTATTCCTGTTGGCACACGAGCACAATGAAGCTAGCTTGTCATATGCAGTGACAAACAAGGTAAAAGCTAAGGACTAGTACCAGAGGTTATCTTTTGATCTCCAGATAAACTGTGGGCTCATGTGCCTATACTCACAACACTCTTTCAAATCAGTTACTCACACCAAGATTTATTTTGAAAATCATAATACAGTGTAGGCAGACAGGGTATCACAGGTGATCGATTCAAAGGGTCTTTAAATGGAACACTTTAGAAAGTTTGAATTTTAAATTCTAATAGTTATATTTGATATATAAAAATATACCTTTGTATTAAACAAAATTTTCATTAAAATATAGTGACAGCATCTCCGCTTCTTCCTTTCCTCCTTCCAACAGCTACCATGCCCCAGTCTCAAATTCATGCCCTCTTTTTATTTAATTATTGTTGTTACATATATAACTATGTATGAATAATTATTTAAAAGTTAGCCTCCTGAGTGCTTGTGTTTGTGCGATTTTAGGATTGGTCTTGGATTTAGGGAGATCATCTCTGTGAAAGACTAATTTTTCTCTCTCAGCATAATTGTTTGTAGCGCTTCACTTAGAGGATTAATGGATTTCCCCTATCCATGCTGGCATGATAACCGGTCTTATCATTGTTAGGCCTTGTTTAGGCAATCATATTGTTGATATTTCATGAGTGTAGCTCCCTTTTCATGTTTAGAAGACACAATCTTGCAGCAGACTTCCTGGTCCTGTGGCTCTTTCAATCTTTCTTCCCCTTCATCCATGTTCTTTGGGCCTTACCTATAAGGGTTGTATTATAGATTTATCAATTAGGAGCTAAGAACCCCATGGTCAATATTGCTATCCATTTTGTCCACTTGTGATTTTCTCTAAGTCCCTATCAGCTGGAAAAAGAATCTCCTTTGATAACAAGTGAGAGCCACCCTTACCTGTGGGCATAAGGGTAAGTGTGTATAATGCATTATGAGTTTAGTATCATACTAAATTTTGAAATGGTCATCAAATTCTTCCATTGCCCTCCAGAACTGCTGCATTTTTTATTATGAGTCATTTGGAGAGAACATCCACACCATTCATAAGAAGATGTAATATAGGTTGTCACAGCCTTGTCATGCCTCAGGCCGGTACCAGGAGAACACAAGGCTTTGCAATTGGTTTGAATTCCTCTAGCTCCTAAATCTGGGTTGATAATTGGAAGAACCAATTACTTTGCATACCAATCCAAGTTCCCTTTCTTCCTTCCTCCCACTCCCTTCACCATCTTCCCTACCCACTCCTTACCCACTCCTTCGAGAGGGTAAGGCCTCCCATGGAGAATCAACCAAGACTGTCACTTCACACTGAGGCAGGACCAAGGCTCTCCTCTTTGTATCTAGATTGAGCAAGGTATCCCTCCATAGAGAATGTGTTCCAAAGAGCCAATTTTTGGACTAGAGATGAATTCTGATCCCACTACCGGTGGCTTCACACACTGCCCAAGCCACACAAAAATCACCTGATGGAGGAAGGTCATTGGCTAATAAAGGAACTGCCCTGGCCCATTTTATTGGTTAGAGGATAGGTGGGAGGAGTAAACAGAACAGAACGCTGGGAGGAAGAGGAAGTGAGCTCAAAGACTCGACCGCTCTGCTCTCGGGAGCAGACGCCTCAGGGAGACGCCATACTCCCAGCTCCCAGGCAGACACACACCATGAAGCTCGACCCAGGATGGACTAGGCTAGAATCTTCCCGGTAAGACCGGTGCTCACCGATTATTAGAGATGGGTTGATTGGGATATCAGAATTAGCCAGTAAGGGCTAGGGCAGAAGGGCCAAGCAGTGATTAAATGAATACAGTTTGTGTGTTGTTATTTCGGGCATAAGCTAGCCGGGCAGGCGGCTGGGGTGTTGGGGACGCAGCCCCGCTGCTGCCCTTATTACTTCAATCACCCACTTTCACAGTGCCCCCATCTGTCAGTCTAGAGTTAGCTAGCTTTCAGTGTTTATTTTAATACTTCTTTCCTGTCTACCTTTATATCCCACACATATATGTATCCGTAAATTTAAATCTAGATTCCACATGGGAGAAAAACATGAAATAATAACCTTTTGGAGTCTGACTTATATTTACTTTAACACAATGACTTTTTAGTTTCGTGTTCTTGCCAGTGTCACAGCTCTATTTCCAGTTATAACAATAAAATCTAATGTTCTGTATTGTGTACATGTATTCATTTGCTAATGGAGATTTAGACTGGCTCTATATTTTAACTATTGCAAATAAGGCTTCAGTAAATATGGATGTGTATAGATCTGTAGGGTATGTTGACTTACGATGCTCTAGGTACCCAGGAGTATTAGAGTTAGATGATAGGGTGGTTCTGTTTTTAGTTTGGTTAGAAATCTCCATTTGATTTTCCAAGGTGGTTATAACAGTTTATATTCCTATCATGTATCACATAGTTAATAACAAGCAAATAAAAAAAGAAATCAAACATTTCTGGGAAGAGAAAGGAAGGACCCACTCAGAGATTTTTATTTTGGTCCTCGTACTGAATCCTTCATTGACTGATTCCCTGGGGACCATGTTTCAATATGTCTTGCTTGGAGGGGCTCTAGGACTTTGGCTGTCTGGGGATTGGACTTCTTTTCTTGTCATGTAAGTAGATACAAACAATTTATGGAAGAATCCAGAACACGTTTGCTCTTTTCACTCTAGCTATAGAAAAGATGGGCATCACAGAGACTGTGTACATATTTCAGAATAAAACATCATCCAATACAACATTGTTTTGCTTAACATTCCAAAAGCTCAGAATAAGGTAGTTTAATAAATAAACAATACGAAGGGAAGGAAATAGAGAGCAAAGATTCAGCAAACTATACCCCCAGGCAAAATTCCACTGCCTGAAAGCTAAGAATAGTGCTTGCATTTTTAACAAGTTGTAACCAGAAAAAAGAATAATATATGTATATGTTAGGTAAAACTTAAAGTATTTATGATATGGTCCTTTTAGGAAGCAAGCTCTTTCTAACCCACGTTCAGAACAACTTTAAAATATTTAAACCTTACAGCTTCTGTTCTGAATAACTTTTTTTATCTATGAATAAGTTTTGGTAAATTTTATTATATATTTATAATGCAGTGATTACTTAATTGTTAAGATTTGTGAATAATGTGAAATCTAAATTACATTTAGTATTTTAGATGCCCAGGTACTTAAGAGCCATGGTAATATGTGGTAACACTGTGCCTCTATATCTGGGAGATGATTGTCATTACAAATACAAATTGGGTGACTAAAACATGTGATGGAGGAAGGTCATCGGTTAAAAAATAAAGAAACTGCTTAGCCTTCATAGGTTAAAACATAGGTGGGAGGAGTAAACAGAACAGAATGCTGGGAGAAAGATTAAGTGAGCTCAGAGGCCATGCTCCCCTCTCCCAGGCAGACACGATCGATGAAGCTCCGACCCAGGATGGACGTAGGCTAGAATCTTCCCGGTAAGTGCACCTAGGGGTGCTACACATATTATTAGAAATGGGCTAGTCCAGGTGCGAGAGCCAAGAAGAGGCTAGATATAATGAGCCAGGCAGTGTTTAAAAGAATACAGTGTCCATGTAATTATTTCAGGGCATACGCTAGCAGGCAGCCGGGGTGCTGGGGACGCAGCCCCACCGCTCATATTACAACAAACATAAACTTCTTTTCATGAAGTCTGTATTAGCAAAATCTATGAATGCTTCATTTTTTTTTACTTGTCTTAATGAATCATGTATTAATTATAATAAAAACAGTATCTAATAGGGCTCAGGACACAGCTCAGTAGTAGAACCCTTGTCTTTCATGATGAAGACATCAGGTTTGTTCTCCGATGCTACAAAAAGCATATCTAGAATGAACACAGTCATAGATCCTTAAAATTCTTTATCCTATCCTTTAGAGAAATATTGAAATACTTAAATGACACACCAAGTATGTAACAGACACTTTGTCTTCATTATAATATAATGATGGTGATTTAAAAAGCCTCATTAGCAAATATATAAATTATAAAAAACTGAGAAAAGGTATCAAGTTTAATGGTTGTGAGAAATTTTATTTGTTCAATTGCAAAAGTATCTGTTTTAAACATTAGGCTTATATATGATGTGGTTATTTTAAGTGATATTTTTAGTTAGGATTTCTATCATTGTGATAAAACACCATGACCAAAGCAACTTGGAAAATGAAGTTGCTTCAGCTTCTAGTCCATCATTCAGTGAAATCAGGACAGGAACACAGGACAGGTCCTGGAGACAGAAAGTTGCTTACTGACTTGTTACCATCACTTGCTCAGCCTGGTTTCTTATAGCACTCAGGACCACCAACCCAGGAGTGGCAGCACCACAGTGACTGAATCCTTCTATACCAGTTATAAGTCATGAAAATGCAGCAAAACTTGCTCACAGGCCAATTTTATGGGGACATTTTCTCCATTGATATTTCTGCTTCCCAAGTAAATCCAGATTGGATTTGTTTAAATTTTCCATATTTGAAGAAAATAGCTAAATTGATAATGCAATGTCCAGCTACTAATGAAATACAAAAAGTAGTTCAAAATATTACTAAGTCAATATGTCACTAGATATGTGTATTCATAATCTCTAACATCAGATTCAAAATTTAACTTTATTTTGCCAGCTCTTGGGACCCTTTTTCTTCTGTTGGGTTGCCTTGTCCAGCCTCAATATAAGGATTTTTGTCTTGTCTTATTGTAACTTGTTTTGTTATGTTTGTAAACATATATATGAAGATATAAAAAGACTAATGCTATTCTTGAGAATTATCATCTACAATGTATTGTGATTATGTCTAGACTCCACGTCTCCCAAGGCTCTCTCTCTCTCTTGCTCTCAATTTTCATTTACTATTAACCATCAAGTCAAATTAGTGATTCCCATTGTATGCAGAGGGTTTAGTGCTATGTAGTAGAATGTGGCCAACCTACCACACTTGAAGAAAAATGACTCTCTCCAGCAGTCCTCAATTACCAACAGTTTCTAGCACGAAGGATGTGTGAAGAACCCATGGAGAAAATGATGACTTATAAACAGTGTGTGCATGGTGTACATAAATATGAAAATATTCTATAAAGTTACCCTACCTTGAAAGGCAAGGATTGTATTAGAATTCCTAGAGTATCAAACAAAATATCCAGATATCCCTACAGTTTTCATACACCCTGAAACCATACATGATATTGATACTGCTCTTGGTTACCAATCAGAATCTGATGGTAAGAGTCTATTGTTGAATATTAAGAAAATTAAATACAAATACTATCAATAACTTTATTATAGACTTTATAAAACTGGATAAGTAAAGAAAATTGAAGACTAGATATGGGCAATTCATCAAAATCATATGACCATGCCCCAAAGAGACCAAGTTTAAAGAAGTTACTTTAAATATCTTTAATAATCTTCCTGAGTGTGATTGTGCATGTGTGTAGATAGTCTTAAATCTTGTGAACAAATAATACAGAACTGTGAAATCTTGACAGCTTTTCATAATTTCTAAAACATATTAAGTTATGTAGATAGACGTTTCTGTCCTGCCTGGCCCTGCCAATGTTCAGTCTCAAAGAAACACATGAAGGCTTATATTAGTTATAAACTGTTTGACCTATTAGCTCAGGATTATTATTAACTAGCTCTTATAACTTAGATTAATCCATAATTCTTGTCTTTTGTAGAAGGCTGCTTGTTTGTTTCCCAGCTACCCATAAATCCCACATCACTTGTCTATGTTAGCCATGTGGTTTGGTACCTTTTATTAGTAAGGCATTCTCATCTTGCTTCCTCTGAGTCTGGCTGGTGACTGCAGACTGAGCATTTCCTCTTCCCAGAATTCTTCCTGTCTACCTACCTATACTACCTGCCTGGTTACTGATCAATCAGCATTTTATTAAACCACTACAAATGAGAAACTTTTACAGGGTACAAGAGCATTATCCCACAACACTTCCCCTTTTTTTCTTTTTGAAACAAGAACTCTGAATCCAATACCAATTGCTTAGCTCTTTTTCCTGACCATTATCTATAACAACTTATAACTAACACTCTAGACAAAGACAAACATCCATAATCCACTTTTTGGGAATGTGGGCATAGTTTTCTAAGCTACTTCTTGATGATAATCTTATGGAAGCCTAAGAAAAGTGAGGATTGTGGTCAAATCTTGACTGAAGTATTGTTTGAGGCTGAATCATCTCAGCCAGGAGTCTTGAGAGTGTTCTGTATGTAGAACTCAGAGGAAATTGCAACAGAGATGCTCTGAAACATTGGGTCATCTGGGCCATCTGTTCTTATCAAAGATATTTCAGAGTCTTCCTTGGCCAAACCTGATTTTTCTTAACCCAGAATGAATTCACAGTCTCTTATTTCCTATGGAAACAAAAGCAAAACCCCTTCTCCAAAATAACATATCTTTTGACTTAAATTTTGAATTAAATGCATTTTCAAAATATATAGGTTGGATTAATCCAGCAGTGTTTATAACCAAATGTCTTTTAGCAGATGTTTCTCCTTCCTCAACAGTCAAACAATTCAAAGAAATACAATAACATACAGTATTCAGATTCTCTTTGTATTTTGATCTTTGTGTGGCTTTTCCTCTCTTACTCTATTTATTTTATTTTATTTTATTTTTTAATTTTTGAGTTTTTGAGGCAGGATATCTCTGTGTATCATTGGCTATGCTAAAACTTACTCTATAGACCAGGCTGTCTGAAACTCACAGAGATCCACCTACCCCTGCCTCCCAAATGCTGGGTTTAAAGGCATGTGCCACCATGTTTAGCTTCTTTCTTTTTTTTTTTAAAAAGTACTTTCTCTATCCTTTTCCTTTACTCTCCCAAACCTATGCATATTTTTAAACACAAAGAAAAATATTTAGAGTTTTGTTTGTTTGTTTGAATCTGTCTTTACTGTATATCTCTCTTTGCCTACAGAAAACAGAGCCCACCTGAGAAAATACTGAAGTAATAAGAGCGGAGGGGCTGCGTCCCCAGCACCCTGGCTGCCTGCTCGGCTAGCTTATGCCCCGAAATAACAACACACAAACTGTATTCATTTAAACACTGCTTGGCCCATTCTCTTCTAGGCTAATTCTCACTTATTAATTTAGCCCATTTCTAATCATCTGTGTGTAGCACCCCAAGGTTCACTTACCGGGGAGATTCTAGCCTATGTCCATCCTGGGTCGGAGCTTCATCCCGGGAGCAGGGCATGGCGTCTCTCTGAGGCATCTGCCCCCGAGAGGAGAGCTGTCGAGTCTGACCTCACTTCCTCTTCCTCCCAGCATTTTGTTCTGTTTACTCCACCCACAGGGCCAAGCAGTTTCTTTATTGCTTAACCAATGAAATCAACTGACAGATATATGACACTCCCACATCAAAATACTACCAAGAAGCCATGCTTAACTCTGTTCTTTTATTTCTAGAATCCCTTCTCAAACTCTCTCAGGTTTAATGTGAATGTAGTTACCCCACATTGGGGCCATTTGTAGATGGAAGTTTCTGTCCCATCAGGCATTCAGTCCCAACAAAACACACCGAGGCTTATATTAATTATAAACTGGTTGGCCTATTCGCTTGGGCCTATTATTAACTAGCTCTTATAACTTGAACTAACCCATAATTCTTATCTATGTTTAGCCATGTGGCTTGGTACCTTTTAACATCGAGGCATTTACTTCTTGCTTCCTCTGAGTCTGGCTGGCGATTGCAGAGTGAGCCTTTCCTCTTCCCCAAATTTTCCTAGTCTGGTGCCTCCACCTATGCTTCCTGTTTGGTTATTGGCCAATCAGTGTTTTATTAAACCAATACAAGTGAGAAATCTTTACAGGGCAAAAGAATTATCCCACAGCAAAGTTAACTTTAAAGCATGCCTTGACAATGTATTTCAGTGTTATAAAAAAAAACACCTTTATGAATATGAGGTATAAATACATGCAAGGGAGGCAGAAAGTAATCAATATTTGTGTTAGTCTATATAATTTACATATACTAAGTATTTTTGGAACTAATGAGGAAGATATTGCTAGTTTTAAGATTATTATATAAACATTAAGAACATTCCTATGCATTAGTAATAAATGATTAGAAAAAATTAAAATTTTCTTTTATTACAATATATATAAACTTTTCTATGGAACAAAAGACATGTGAAAAGGGGCTGGAGAGATGGCTCAGTGGTTAAGAGCATTGCCTGCTCTTCCAAAGGTCCTGAATTCAATTCCCAGCAACCACATGGTGGCTCACAACCATCTGTAAAGAGGTCTGGCACCCTCTTCTGGCCTTCAGGCATACAGACAGAATATTGTATACATAATAAATATAAAAAAAGAAATAAAAAAAAGACATGTGAAAACATGTTAGAGCAAAATATACTGGGAAATGGCATATTATATTAAACAGAAATATTGCTATTTATAGAAGGGAAATGTAAATAAATTATTACAGATAATATATTATTTATTAAAATTCAGTAAAACTATTTACCTTATATTCTATAGAATTTTTCAATATTATCATCCAAATGAAAAGAATAAGTTAATATATTGAACCATAAAGATGAAAAATATCTCTGAATGGACACTAAATTTCATTTTTAAATGAAGTAACTAAATCATGTTTATTTATTCAAGAAGAAGCAAATAAACTGAGAAAATAAGAAACATATCTATTTATTTGAGTGTAAAATACTAACAAAAAATAATTGGGGAATTTCTACTCATAGAAAGCATCCATAACACAAAGTGTTGAATGTGACTCAAATCTTTGACACAAATAATAGGCTTACAACTAACTTCAGTTTGTTGTGATTTTAATCTTACTACCTCTGGAAAAATCATGTTTACTCAGTTTCACTTTAAAATAACAAATCAATACACTAATGAGGGAATGAAAAATACCATTTAGAGATGATCTTTCAAACCAAAAAAAAAAAAAAGGAAAGAAAAAGAAAAGAAAGGAATTTCTTTTCCAATTTCTAATCCATAACCCAAACCTTAAATTTTAGGTTCATCAACATTCTTTGAGTGAAAACCTCTTCAATTAAAAATTGAATTATTTACTTTAGACTAGTATATGCGTTTTTTTAAGAAAGAAAAAAAAACCCACAGAATTTGGAAACTTATTCTTATGTAGATGAAATTGATTTTAATGTCATCAAATTTCTAAGCTGTAATTAGATTTGCATTTCCAAGTTTGTTCAAATAATGCAGACGTACTTCTTGTGAAGTCTCCTCACAAGGGTTGGTGACTAGGTTTCTCTTCATTCAAATTGAAATGATGCTTCCATGTACCATGGACTGGGGATTGAACAAGGTTCTCACAAGTCACATACTATAGTTGCCCTATAGTGTGTGTGTATGTATGTATGTGGATATATATATATATATATATATATATACATATACATATGAATACCTGTAATTCATATCATAGATAAATTAAAGCTTGAGTAAAATATTTTTTAATGTAGAAACTGGCTCCCGACAATAATCACTGTGGGAATATGTATGTATGCAGGCATCTGTATAGGTGTCTATATGCCAGAAGTGAGCTGTAGATCATCTATTATAGCTGCATTAGAAAACTTAAAACTGCCTTCCTCCAGGAATAGCAGTTTCATTTAAAGGAAGCAGAGATGCTCTCTAAAGAGAAAGTATTAATTGCACATAGATAAATGGAAAGAAGATAGCTGAGATTTTCTGATATTAGAACAGAAAAAAAAGTTTTTATAAATGAAATAATTAGTCAACAGCCCCATATAAAACACACAGCCAGATTGTGGGGCTAGGGCTTCCTCAGGAAAGTATAGAGAAAACGGATACCCTTGATAAAACTCTCTAAAGGGATTACAATTTGCTGAAAGTCTCATCATTTTAGTACAGGGAGCTTTCCTATTTCTAAATTCCATTGTCTTTTCCTCCATGTGAATGGTTCCCCCAAGTATATGTGTGGTCACATTATCATAGTGATAGAAAATAAATTTCCAAGATTTTCACAGCATAAAGAAGTTCTTGTTTCAGAATTGGTAAGGACAAACTCAAGTGAATTGAGCGCTCTCTGGTGTTATTCAGATACATATAGAGACACGGTACTATCAAAATATTACCACAGTGGTATTGAAGAGTGATGATGTAATCAGTTAAGCCCTATTAGCACATAAGATATCAAGGTCCCTCATCTTGTCTATTATATTCCCTATCATTGTTGATGACTTAGCATAATGCTTTGATTATCGGGCATTTGCAAAATAGCTGAAATAAAAACATGCATGAACTAGCAAATCCATGAGAAGTGTCCTAGAACTTTTGTTTCTAATAATAGTGCTTTCCATGTTTCTTTTTCTTGAGGAAATTTCATATGATTTTTGCTCTTCAGTAGACCAAAGATGATTGATTTGAGATGAAGCTAGAAGTAAATTGGGTTGCTAACCAATTTTTCATGCCTTGGAAAATAACCCTCTGCCTTGGACTGTATGCTTGATGTCATCTTATCAAAATTAAAAAAAAAAACAAGATAGTTAGGCACTATTGAGAGGCATGTGGTGGGACCTTTAAGGAATGGGGCTCTCTAGAATTTTCAGTCACTGGATTTTTCTATCAAAAAGATCAGTGAGACTTCTTTCCTTCTCATTCCTTTCTTCTCCTTCTTGGCTTTTAGAGAAGCCCATTTGATTATAGATTAGAACCTTTAAAAGGATGAGCCAAAATAACCATCTTTTATATAAAAATTGGCCATCTCAGGTATTTGGTACTATAATGGAAAACTGACGACACAGATGAGAAGCCATACAGTTGTCTCAAGAGACATGTTCTCTCTATTCAGTGTTGGTCCAGCTTGCCATATCTTGAATGCATTTGTCTAGAGCAATGATTTTCAACCTGTGGATTGGGCAGGGGTGGGGTTTAAACAACCCTTTCATATAGAGATTTACATTACAATTCATAACAATAGCTAAGTTGTAGTTAGGAAGAAGCCATGAAAGTAATTTTATGGTTGGGTGTCAGCACAACGTGAGGAACTGTATTAAAGGGCTCTAACATTAGGAGAGTTTAGAACTACTGGTCTAGAGAAAGGAAATTTATGAGTGACTGATAGCCTAACAAGCAATGCTATGGTTTGGCTGATTGTCTACAAAGAGGTAGTAATATGTGTGAACTGAAGTGGCTCGCATAGAGAATTACAGAAAAAAAATTCAAGTAAAACAGACTCCATAGTAAAGTCAAGGGCCGGACATTTGCTTAGTGATAGAATATCTAACCTGAAAATCCTCAGGGTCCATCCTTATCACCAAAATTAAGATATGAATGAAATTTTGCTGAGAATTAAATTCTGTGGTATAGTGTTTGTATAGCATGCACAAGACCCTGGGTACAGTCCCCCCCACACACACATACACACAATGCAGTAGTATGTTCACTTTTGAATCCCACCAATTGAGAGACAGAAGCATAATCCAGAGCACAAGCTCAGTTCTGACTGCATGTTGAGGCTCCAACTAATCATCAATTCATAGCCACAAGACATTACAACACAAATTTCAGATTAGGAATGTTGAATTGCCTTAGATATTGATACTCTGTTCCTTCATGGCTAGTATCTTCACATTATATTACTTTCAGTTATTAAAGGATATCCTTAAATCAGTGTGAGCTTTCTGTTATGTCAGTGAAACTGAAGAAAAATCTACGATCTGTTGTCTGTGGGAATTATCATCATAACATCTACGCTTAACATAAGGTGTTCACAGAAGCAAATTATGTTGAAATTATCTTCTAACATAATACAAGAAGATGATGTTTACTATAATTTATTATGGGATTGGCACCATGCCAAACACTTAGTGTACAGTGATGCATGTGTTATTTTCACTATCCTACAGACAGAGAAGTCTTGTTCTGGCTTGATAGGAGAACAAATGGAAACTTAGGAAAACTGATTTCCCAGGGTGACACATTTTAAAAGAGAATAAAAATGTCAGAATTTTAAGCAGGGCGATGGTTTCAAGTCCTTTTTTCTTAAGTATTGTAATGTTCATAATAAAACAAGTAATAGTCTATCATTAAAGTAAAACTTTAAAAATCATGTGACTTCCTTCTGCATTTGTTGATTTCATTAATATTCTTTTATTTTTTCTTGTCATTACTTCTTATGTAGGAAAATTTATATAAACTTGTAATTATGCAGTTTATTTTACTTAGGCAAATAATAATGTATATGATAGAGCACTGTTTGGAAGCTACAATTTTAATGTGTGCCTAAAATTTTATGATGTGCAAGAACAACTAATTGACATTTTAATCCATCCTTAAATTTACAGAGTTTGGTGAACTTGATGTTCTTATATTTGAAGCTTTATAGGGACTACAAGGGAGACAACTATTGAATGACAGTCTATGCTTTTTGAGCATATACATTAATACTATCTATTTGTGCATGAATCGCAAGTGTCCTTTCTGATATTTGATTTCACATTTTTGAAGAATATTTGCCTTATGAGTATTTGTTTATGGAGTGTGCCTGACATAGACTGAAAAGCTTGTCTAGTTGCCCTTGGCCATGGTGCCCTATTGAATTTGTCTATTTGAAGCTAACTTATTTTTTTTTAAGATGTAGCAGAAAGTATGTTTCGTTACAGGAACATCTTTAATAATTATCATCTGTCATAAGAATATGCAAATTAGCAACATAAGGAAATTCTTGTAAAGCATGCCAAGATTCTTTAATAAAAATTAATCAATGTTTATGACATTGCACACATACAGAGAAGGAAAATAACTTCTTCATATTGGTTCTTAAGTCTAAAATCCAAAAATAATTAAATAGGCCTAAATTTGCACAGCTAGTAAGAGCAATCAACTCGAAGTTTTATCTCACTTCATCTTGGGCTACCTTTTCCACTCTGTTGCTGCTGTACAGAAGCACTTGTACACAGGAGCACTGATTGCATATAATACATACATACACACACACACACATATATATATATATATACACACACACACATATATATAATATACATACATAGAAACCTAGAGATATTGATGTTAATTACTATAGGGGTGTTCTTGACATGGATGCTGCAAGTCCCTCCTCATCCCTCCCTCCAAGTCTATAGGATTTCAGAGGAGCATTGCTGCTGAGAGGACACCATTAGGGACTCAATCCCTCTTCCTCAAATAGTGGCTAGATCTAACTTTGGATTAGTTTTCATCGTTCCTACTAGCATCTTTCATGCATGAACCCTGCTTCTTAGGACAGCTGCCAAAACAAACTTTTTTGTTTTTTTACATGAAATTCTTTGTTCCTGTTTGAGATAAATGAGAGAATTTGTGTTTTAATTTGTAGGCATAAACAAGTCCTCACCTGTTCAGTTTGGTTTCTATTGCTGTGATAAACACCATGACCGAAAGCATGTTGGGGAGGAAAGAACTAATTTATTTCATCTTAACACTTCCAGGTAATAGCTGATCATTGAAAGAAGCCAGGGAGGAACTCAAGGCAGGAACCTTTAGGAAGCAGAAATCATGAAAGAATTCTGCTTACATGCTTGCTTTTCGGGTCTCTCTCAGCCCACTTTCTTATAAAACCCAGGACCACCTTCCTATTCTGTGTAGAGTTGAAAATGGACTCGATATAGGCAATGCTGCTTCTCACCACACCATCCATATTATTTAACTTATTTTATTATTTCCTTATTCAGAGGCATTCGTCATAGGTTTGAATGCATTGTCATCAAATTTAATACTTATAGAAATCTTCTCAATATTAAATAATGGCAAATAGGCCACATTTTAGCAGGGAATTCTGCTTTATGTTATATTTCAACTAGTGATGTATGTGACAGGTCTCTCTTTGCAATACTGTCTTAGCTATTCTGTCTGTGCATGTGTATAATTTGAAGGGAATGTGGTGTCTATATTTATTCTTTGGTATTTACATGATTGATAGTAAAGGTGAAAATGGCTTCAAGCTTTTCACATGTTATTTCTACTCTTTGCTTTTGTGAATTAGTTAAAAATTTTAAAACAGCAATTCATATCCAAAAAACTTCCTTAAAACAATTTCTAAAAGAGAAGTGAGAAAGTTATATATGTATGTATGTATGTATATAAACTATATACGTACATACATACACACACATATATATACTCTTAAGGCCACCTAAACTTTGTATATATACGTAAACACAGATTTTTGTTTTCAAAAAGAGCCTTGCTTAGTGTGTACCCCAGGATGGCCTCAAACCCAAATTTTCCTTTCTCAATCTCCCCTGTGCTACTTTCAAAGATGCTCACAGTCTTTTTTGGCACAACAGATGAAGAGTTAAACTAGATCTACCAGATACAAATATTCTCAGTCAATTGTTTGGTCTTGAATAGACACATAAGAAAGAAATATTAAGAGCAATTACTTTTCCTTTTTTGTCTTTTTAAAAAATTATTTATTAAAGATTTCTGCCTCTTCCCCGCCACAGCCTTCCATTTCCCTCCCCCGGTCAAGACCCCCTCCTTCGTTAGCCCAAAGATCAATCAGGGTTCCCTGCCCTGTGGGAAGTCCAAGGACCGCCCACCTCCATCCAGGTCTAGTAAGGTGAGCATCCAAACTGCCTAGGCTCCCACAAAGCCAGTACGTGCAGTAGGATCAAAAACCCATTACCATTGTTCTTGAGTTCTCAGTAGTCCTCATTGTCCGCTATGTTCAGCGAGTCCGGTTTTATCCAATGCTTTTTCAGACCTGGGCCAGTTGGCCTTGGTGAGGCAGAGACCCACATTGGAGCACCAGACTGAAATCTCAAGGTCCAAATCAGGAGCAGATGGAGAGAGAGCACGAGCAAGGAACACAGGACAGCGAGGGGTGCACCCACACACTGAGACAATGGGGATGTTCTATTGAGCAATTACTTTTCAAAAGTCAAGGACAATTATTATATTAATTTCCCAATTAACAAATATACATATCAAATCTATGTGAAAATATACAAACTTTTTTCATGCAATAGCATAGAGAAATGTGTTGAAATGGAGACTTGCGTTGTAGGACAGAGGTATAAGAGTGTAAGAATCTGACATGTGGATGTGGAAGGGAACAGGAAGAATCAGGTGAGGTTGGGTGGAGGGAATGAGTAAGGAGAGAGATGACTGAAATTGGCAGGCATTTTGGAGGCAAGGTAGAAACCTAGGGCAATGGAACTTCCCTAGACTCTATGAGGGTGACCCTATCAATGACTCTTAGTGATGAGTATGTGGAGACTGAACCAGCCATCTTCTGCCAGCAGGCAAGATTTTCAATAGTCAAGTTGAAACACCAACCCAGCCAAAAGTACCTTCCACCTACAATTTGTCCTGCCTGAAAGATATGCTGGGGTAAAGGTGGCACAGAACTTGTGGTAATGACTAACCAATAACTGGTCCAGCCTGAGATTCACGCCATGAGAGAAAGCCTTTAGGAGGAGAGCTGCTTGTTGGCTCCTGGCTGCCCAGCTAGCTTAGACCCGAAATAATCACACAGAAACTGTATTAATTAAATCACTGCTTAGGCCATTAGCTCTGGCTCCTTATTGGCTGACTCTTACATATTAATTTAACCCATTTCTATTAATCTGTGTATCACCACTTGGCAGTGACTTACAGGCAAAATTTCAGCATGTCTGACTCTGGCAGTGGCTCCATGGCTTCTCTCTGACTCCGCCTTCCTTCTACCTTTCTATAGGTCAAGCTAGTTTCCTTATTCATTAACCAATAAAGGCCTCACATAGTCAGAAGGATCTCCTACACCAAAAGCCCATGCTCTTCACTGTCTGGAGGGGCAGGAACCAGAGACTGGAGAGCCCAGAGACCCAGGATAGAACCAAACATGATTAGAAAAAAAAAAAAACAACCAAAAGTCAATTAAATGATTCCTAATTATGCTCTGCTATACTTCTAGCCTAGCATAATCATCATCAGAGAGGCTTCATCCAGCAACTGACGGGAGCAGATGCAGAGACACACAGCCGAACATTCACTGGAGATTGGGAAATACCGCAGAAGAGGGGGAGGAAGTATTATAGGAGCCAGAAGAGATCAAGAATACTATTAGAAAATGGACTATAGAATCAACTAACTAAGGCTCACAGAGGCTCATAGGGGCTCATAGGAGCTGAACCAACATCCAGGGAATGTCTATAGATCTGACATAGGTCCTCTGTGATAGTTGTATAGCGTGTTTGTTGTTGTTGTTGTTGTGGGATTCCTAACAGGGGAGCAGCATCTGTCTGACTCTTTTGCCTCATTTGAGATCCTTTTACTCTGATAAAATTGCCTCCTCCAGCCTTAATACAACCTGGTCTTGTAGCTTGATATGCTATGTTTGGTTGATATCCCTGGAAGAGCTGTCATTTTCTGAAGGGAAACAGAGCAAGAGTGGGTCAGGAAAAGGGGAGGGGGTGCTGAGAGAAGAGGAGGGAGAGGAAACTGAGGTCAGGGTGTAATATATGAGAGAAGAATACATAAGTAAATAGTATAAGGAATATATTAATGGACTAGAATCAGCTCATTGATAGGTACTCTATAAGAGTAAGAAAGTGTTTTAAAATTCTGTTTGTTTAACTAACTTGTTGACCAAAAGATTGCCTATAGGAATTATGGTTGAGAGCTGCTTTTGTGTACCAGAGGGAAGGATACAGAGGCTTTGGTAAACTAGAATGGTAGAGCGGGCCTTATCATTGTCGACCCATTTATTTACTTCAGGAAGGCTCACAGCATCCACCTCTTTTTGTTTGCCAGGGTTAAACTTTGGAAGAAAGTCTTAATGAACCTGTCTATGACCAGTCTTCTCTGGAGGTGAGAATACACAGGGGAAATCGCTATCATGATACAAGGATCCTTTAATGCAATGGAGATGAATTCTTGGTTGTTGGAAGGTAAAGGCGAGTGTGGTTACCTCAATGAATAGCAGAGTTGAAATAGTTATTGTTTGACTTGCTGAGACCCATGGCATTTGGCTAGTCTGTCATTGTGTCCCTAGAGAAGAAACAGGTGGGCATTCTTACTCAACCTTTGCTTGATCTGTTTAAGCAGAATACTAGGGCAACTGGGGTAAATTATAACAAGGATGGTGTCCTGATCTCCCATTCAATTCCCATTCTTGATTCAGATTATCGATACTGATTCCTTTGATGAAAGACTGGTTTCTCTTAAAGAAGAATCCTGCTACACTGATATCTATATTTATTTATATATTTATTATTTTTTTTTTGTTAACCAGGCTCCCAATCCTCCTCAGTGGGATTTATAGCCTTTTGCCCAGTCATCAGGAAAAGAAAATAATATGTAGGCACTAATGGTCTCCATGTCTGAACTGACACTATTTCCAGGTATCACTGTGATCTACCAGTCAGAGTTTGGAGTGAGGAAGGTCAGTTTATGAATGGAATTTAGTTTAGTTTCACCTCACAATAGATTCAATAGTTTACTAAGCTGATTCCATGGCTTTTTTTTTTTTAGTTCTAGAGTCCTTAATTGGAATAAACTACTCTGTACCTAGTTGGATGCTCATATATTAACACATTGTGACCGTCTCATATGACAATGAAAAAAATGTTTCTCTACCCCCGAAACCAATGTCAGGCTCAGTTACTAATGCCATCTTGAAGCTCTCAATGTCTGGGCAATGTTCATTACTCTTCCTTCTTGTATGCCTTAGCATAATATCAGCAACTCCATGCATTTTTAAAGGGATTATTGAATAAAACAGTGTATGCACATTTGTTTGTATAATGCCTGCAATAATGACTACTTGCCAGCACCTTCCATCACCATAGTGAACCTCATTATTCAAGAATTGCATAGAGTTATGTACAGGGAGAGATGAGCTGAGCAGTGTTTGTGGTTAACGTTGATTCGGTTTGTCTCTTTTTAATTTTTTAAAAACATTGTCTGAGACTGATGCTTGCTGTTTTTGCGAATATAGCAGTGGGTATGTATTCCAAGCCTCATTGCAAGGATAGTTAAAACACAATCTCCCTTAAGCTCAGCATTCAAACTGTTCCTCACCAAAACAATTCAAGTACTTCAGCTACATGTCTGCACACCCCATTTGATACTGATTTTACTCAAAAACCACACTTTAAGGATGTTTAAATTGTATTTTCACCCATTGAAGTGAATCTCTTTCCTCTCACAAATGGACTGTGCTATAGTCTAGTCCATCAACCAGGTTATTTCAATCTTGTGCGTGTGGCTCTGCTAGAAGCATCTACAGCAGAGAAAGACATTTCTAAGAAATGAATATGGAGACAATCATCTCCTTTCCGGATGCCTCCTGAGCATTTCTTAAAGATGTTTTTTATTTCCCCCAGGCAAGAAATGGCCCAAGATTTCTATTGCATTAAGGAATCTAAGGAGGGAGAGGAAGATGACATCATTAATGATGAGGAAATTAAATCTGCAAAGCAAGGTCGATCTTTCAAATTGTAGAACCTGGCACAGACATTGTGAAAGACTGACAATTCAAAACATGTTTTCTGTAGGATTCAGGAGAAGAGAGGAAGTACAGTTAAAGAACACACAGAATAGCTTCCTGACACTACATTTTGATTACTCTGAAATACAAGCAAGAACAGTCTTTCTTGTTTCATAGAAAAAGAGTACGTGGGAGGACAGGCTAAATTTATGACTTCGAGAGACTTTTGCTATCAGGGGAAATTCTCTAGGCAAAGGCAGAGGAACAGAGTTGGGGAAAGACACTATTTATTGGCCCCTAACTCACACTTCCTCTTTGCAAAGGAACCTCAACAGGCAGAAGCTGCTTCCCAGGAAAAAAAAAAAGAAAAAGAAAACAATGCTGAATCTCTTTGTCCTAGGACTTCACTTTTCTCATTTTCCATCTTTCTTTATGCAGGCAAAGGAACTAGAGTGAGACTTCATCATTTAAAAGCTAAAGCAGATGGTTTGTGAATGTGTCCACTTATAGGGAGAAAGATACTTAGTGAAGAATTCAGGGAATGAATAAAGCTGTTGTCGTCATGGACACAGATACTTTGCATCTGCACATCCTACTTTCCCTGCATGATGTGAATAGGTTTAGAGATGAGGCACTGGCCATAGTACTCAGTACAAATATGCCTTTCCTTATTTTCTGACTGGGCAGTGTCTTTGCTACATGGTTCTGAACTTTACAAGCTCACAGATAGCACCTATGGTATGAAGATTAGATCACAGTTACAGTCAATAGATATTCCAACATACACTTGATAGAGGATTTTCGCTTCTGTTATATATTTATTGTTTATAAACTTTGACCAGTGAAAGAATTGTAGACTACTTTAAGATGAATATTGCATGTATATTGCATGTAAATATTAATGTGCATAAATATACATATCGTAAAAGTATACAGCGCATAAACCATGGCAAAAATCTAGAATTTGTTGCTGCTTTGGTTAAGTTGTATTGCCACAAATTAGAAGTGACAAAAGATGAAAACACATATTGCTGCTACATTTAGGAGAAAAGAATCCCTGACACCCCCTCCTTACTCAGCACCAACTGTGATTCACGAGAACCATCCCAGTGTACAAGGAATGCAATCAGCATTGTTTGGGTGTAGACTTTTGTGTTGGAAGGTGTGATTCTCTGGAAACAACATACCTGTTTTCAGCAATGAAGACAGAATGGCTACATTTTTGTTGTACAGAACTCCAGTGAAGTCATATAAAACATGCCAACATAAATAGGCATTCACTAAGCATCACTATATAAGAATTATGGATTTAGTAATAGTTTAGGACTATGTAATTAAAGAAGCCAACTAATGAAGGTTCTATATGAAAACATATTAATAATACAAAACATTTACTATGAGAGAGCAAAAAGGAAAATGTGTTGATAGAAATTTGACAAAGTTCAACATTATGGCCTCTGAACAGTTTATACTCTGTAAACAGAGGCTGCTCATTCAGTTTCCTGGCTGTCTTGGCCCAAATAATAACATAAAGATTATATTAATTACAACACTGCTTGGTCAATGACTCAGGCATATTTCAAATTAGCTCTTAAATCTTGCACTAACCCATTTCTAGTATTCATTGTATTGCCATAAGGGTGTGGTTTACCAGGTAAGGTTCCAGCATCTTTCTCCTTCGGCTGCTACATGGTGTCTTTCTGACTTGGCCTACTCTTTCCCTATATCCGTGTTCAGATTCCCTGCCTGACTTTGCTCTCTTAAGCCATTGACCAAAACAGCTTTTACCATCAACCAACAAAAGCAATACACATACAAAAGAACATCCCACAACAATGCCCTATTATCTCTTTCTGACAGACAGTATTCTTGAACTTTGTCCTTTACTTTCTCTGTTACTTTGGAAGACAGCAGTGCAGAATGAGTCTTACACTCTTCTCAACATATCAGATTAAATCCAGTAAGTGATCTCAGCAAGGGAAACAACGTAATTCTCAAAGACTCCTTTCTAGTTGCTTTATTGCAGTATATGGAATAAATTGATGCATCTAATTAATTCACAGCATTGTTTAAGAATTCGAAAGAAATTGTAGATATTGGCGAGAGGTAAACATACCTGTATATTAGCGTCTCATAATCTTTTGGGAAACAAAAACACGCGATTGTTTTCTATTACTTTCAGATGAGAAAGAGACCGCTAAGTTCCCAGAGAGCTATCTCTGTTTGAGAGTTATCTCGATGATCATTTAAGAAGGCTGAAAACTTCATTATGAGTAATGGAGCTAAATTGAGTGGAGGAAGAGGAACTTCCATAATGGTAGAGAAATTACAGCTCTAAGACGGACCAAATAATTGTGTCTGAAGACCAAGGAACAAATGGACAAAAAGTGGAAGATGAGAGTAGAAAGGAATATTGGCGTCTTTTCATTGTGTGGGAGGTCTTTAACATCAGCTAATTAAATTCAAGCTTACTGACTAGACAGTGGAATATCATAATAGTTTTTAAGCTAACGAGTAAGAAAAAAATACTGGGTAACATATGTAGGCATGGCGTTGAGAGATAATAGCAGCAGGACAGTTATTGCAGAGGCCAGGCAAAGGGTGATGAAGTCTGAATCAATATGTGTCAGTGTGAGCAACCCTGGAATAAAATGTGAACCTTTCAAACCCATTTCCTATGATTAGATTACATTCAGAATATTCAGAATTTAAATGACCTATCAAATTTTATGTAGTCATCCTTATGCAATGCTATCCACATTAACCTATATCTGCTGGGTCAGTTACTTATTTTTTTATTAACTTGGGGCACTCGAGTCTGACAAATCCAACACCATGCTTTCTTTAAAGGAGATAAAAACTCTTCCACAGCACTGAGAGAGAGCCACGTTCACTATTGTCGACTTCAACAAATAGGAAATAACTTACTTTCTTGCAAGAAAGCCAATGTCAATAAATAGCCTCTCTAAGAAGTAGATGTTCTTAAAGTAGTAACAGCATATAAAACTCACAAAGGGCTAGAGAACAGAGACCTTGATGTAAAACTAAAAACAAAATAGGACACAATTATTATTGATGCCATTTGTTTAAATCTCCCACTCTAAAAAAGCACTTTAATTACCATATGCTTATCATGTTGGTTGAATTCATTTATAGAGTGAATACAATCATTAATTATCATAATTAAGACACCTGAATTCAAATTGAATGGCATTCATTCTAACCTCGGTTGTAGCTATGTTTTATCTTTGACAGTTGGGTTTCCAATCAAATGTTATCTGATTTTTTTCCCCTTAATCATTAAGAAATGCTTTACTAATTAGCACATGAAATTCATGCCACATCAGACTGAATTGAATCAAGGCCTATTATCTTGAGCAGTAAGACACTTTGAAATTCTCGGTAATAGGGCATGAATATGTTATTCGGTTCATACACATTTCATGAACTTCTACATTAGCACTATTTTTTTTTCAAGACAGTGCCATTAATTATGCCATTTTCAGGACCTTTAATTCGATCATGCTGTTTAACAGCCTGTTAGATTGTGGCATATAAAGTCATACATTGATTTATCGTTGGTTACACTTTGGCAAAAATGATTGTATTCGGCTGCAAACAGCCCACATAGAATGGGAAGTAGTGGGGACTTGAAAGGCTCGAAGTTCTGTATAGCTGGACCCTGGTGTTAGTCTCTTGTGCCCCGTGTCTTCACACCAGTCCTCCTGATCTGTTGCCTCATCTTCATATTACTCTTCGCCTTGGGTTTGCTTTGTCTGACCAAGTCATTGGACACCCTTTCAGACTACTTTAGGGGAGAAATAGGAGGGACACTGTGTTCTTTGTGACATTGTCTGAGAATGGTCACGTGCTCAATAGGAGGTGACTGCTTTGGTATTGACACTTTTGACTTCAGGAATCTCTATTTTTAGTCTTGGTAAGCTGTCTTCATTATGACTCTTCTTCCTGTGTGTCTGATGCTGTGTGTGCTACACTATCATGTCACCAGGTTGGTTAGAATTAGCTCTGCCTGTACCTCAGTACACAAACTCTGCACCGCTATTCTGCGTCCAGTGAGCTACTTCCTCTCTGAACTCTGACTCATGCTGTGTAACGGATTTGATAAACCTTGGCTGAAAAAAAGGTAAAATAATGGTCTTTTGTCTGGTTGAAATGCAAAGATATTATATACAAGTGATGGTCCTCAGAGTGCTTGAAAATATACAGAGAGAGAGAGAGAGAGAGAGAGAGAGAGAGAGAGAATTTTGGATGATGTGTGACTCCCGAACTATCAAAAATTGGATGTTCTACAGTGTTAGTGCTTTGGCAATAATTAATCAACATCCCCACATAGCAATAGTGGGGCTTTTTGGGTCTGCACAGTTCAGACCTTTGGAATGTTATACATGAGCCTCCATGGCCTCTAGTTTGTTATATGGATAGGTTTTGTCACCAGTATTCTTTGCAACCATTTTTAAATATATTATTTGCACTATCAGGACTTACAGTGAATGAATGGTACTACTTGGGTGATTCAAGTAGTTTTTTCTCACACTCACAGAATTCATTCTGAGACCTTCATTCATTCATAGATGCTTGAAACTGAGAATAATACTGAACTTTATATACAGCCTTCTTTCTCTGTGTCTCTGTCTGTCTCTCTCTCCCTGTCTCTCTCTGTCTGTCTCTGTCTCTCTCTGTCTCTCTGTCTCTGTCTCTGTCTCTCTCTCTCTCTCTCTCTCTCTCTATATATATATATATATATATATATAAATTGTGTATGTGCCTATGATAGCTCAATGATTAGCAACAATAGCAGTAACAAACTATTTTTAAGAATATGTTACAACAAAAATTGTGTGAATTGCTTTTTCTCTTTCCCAGAATATCTTCTAGTCTTGTGGTACTGTAGTTGTCCTTCCTATGAAGATGCAAGATCATACTTGTTACATAATGACAATACAGCAATGGATATAATTTTTGCATTGCTTCATGTCACAGGTGCTACTGACTTTTCATTTTTCTTATGAAAGTTGGTTGGACTAATGCAATAAAACCTAGATTCTACTAGTCTACTCCTCCCAAGATATGAATAATTCTGTTGTCCAGTGTGTCCATACTATATATGCTATTCACCTATGATTTATTTAGTCACCATCTTGCCATCTTGGTTATCATATGTCCCCCTCTAACCTCCATGCTGTTCACACACATGTGACACAAATCATACACACACGTACAAATAAAATATATACATACATGTAGCAACAACAATTAATGAAAATAGAGGTAATGGATTTGAGAAAGCCAGGAAAGACATATTGGGAATATTTGAAGAGAAGAAAGAGAAGGGGAACATTATATAATTTTATTATAACCCTAAAAATGAAAGAAATAATTAAAAATGGAAAGTAAATATTTGAAGAAGAATTAGCAAAGAATTTCAGCTGATAGTCCTGCAAAGATGAAATACTGGCTAGGTAGCAAACTTGCTTCACATGGGCTGTAAGTTTCTTGGTTAGACCATTAGTTCAGGGTACTTTCAGCTGAGTCACTCCCTTCAGTTATAGAAGAAGCAGGAGACACCGAGTTGTTTAGGCCCTGCTGACACTGAGTATAGAACTAAAACTGATGCAGAAACATGTGAAAATTAGCCAGGTAGAAAGAATTTTTTAATCTTAAATACAAAGAAACTTGCAATGGGTATAGATAATTAATATGCCTAGAATTTAAAGATCAAAAAATTCAATGCCAGTGTTAAAGATGTTTTTAAAATAGGGAGCTCTTCATTGGAGTTCATGTAATATATGATGCAATACAGTAACTAAATTTTTGAAGAGAATGCAACAATTGTGTAGTAAAGAGTAAGCATATATTCTACTACATTCAAATTTTAATTTGTATTAGCTAAGTATCTCACATTTATATAAATAAATTTGAATTAGCCTAAAGGAATTGCATTATTTGTATTTTACATTTTAGATAATAACAGATGTGTGTATTATTGGCCTTTTAACAATGCAGTATACTGTGACTCCATTGGTGTGGGAGGCCCTTCTG
Source organism: Microtus oregoni (assembly GCF_018167655.1). Lineage (NCBI taxonomy): Eukaryota > Metazoa > Chordata > Mammalia > Rodentia > Cricetidae > Microtus > Microtus oregoni. The sequence goes on along the minus strand of NW_024543063.1, from coordinate 55,041,068 downwards.
TCTATATGTTGCTTTCATTGTTTAATGAATAAAGAAACTGCATTGGCTTGTTGATAGGGCAGAACTTAGGTAGGCAGGGAAAACTAAATGGCATGCTGGGAGAAAGGAGGCAGAGTCAGGAAGAAGACATGGAGCTGCTGGAGACAGATGCTGGGAACTTTACCCAGTAAGCCACAGCCACGTGGTGATATACAGATTAATAAAAATGGGTTAAATTAATATAAAAGTTAGTCAATAAGAAGCTAGAGCTAACAGGCCAAAGAGTGTTTTAATTAATACAGTTTCTGTGCGGTTATTTTGGTTCTAGGAAGCCAGGACAAACAAGTGGCCCCTCCTCTAACATTCTTAATATAATAAAGGAAAATAATTTAGGTTTGTTAATTTTACTAGCATGTACATTTAGGAACTGTAGCATGTAGATCTTATGAAGTCCACTCTAAAATTAAATATTCATCCAAGACTTCACTGTGTGATTATATCAAAATATTATTGTGTGTGAGTGTGTGTATGTGTGTGTGTGTGTGTGTGTGTGTGTGTGTGTGTGTGTGCACAGAGAACAACTTCTGGGGATGGACATATGAAAATCCACAATATTAAACTCTGCACAGCTCAGCTCATACTGTAGTATGATATCCCGATGTTCCAAATATATCTTACATCTAGAAAGTTCTTTAGTTTTTACCCAGTCGTATAAGTTAGAAATTTAAAATCAGCAATAGGCTATAACTTACCTGACAGTATACCGCTAATTAGTGGAAACTTCTTTCTTGCCACTCACTTCTCCAGAGACCGTGATTCCAATGAAGTTTGAAAACACACTGGTTTCTCATAGTTGACTTTGTTTCCTTTCTTTCATAAGAGCAGTGAGATTTGCAGGCACACTGTGTGAGGTCTCTCACATTGTCCCAGCAGACTGCATAAAAGACTGTCGACTGCATGCAGTGCTATTTCAAGATCACAAGATGTTTTAAAAACAGATGGCAGCATACATGAAAGATCACAGGAGAGAGCGGTTCACAGCAGTAATTAAAAAGGTCCTGCACAATAGAAAGGCTTTTAAAATTAAGCAGTAAACTTTACATAATTAGGAATTCTTTTTTGTGTGCATGTCTGGCACAGGTTTAGGCAGAGAATTTTCCCCCTGTCAACAGTATCTTTTTCTCTAAGATATATATTCATTTGAACATTGTTTCTCATCAAAATGGTAGAGTAAAATAGGTACCTGGAAAATCACTGAAACATGGAATAATTTAGAAACTTTCTTAAAAGCCTAGAGTGAGTCTCTTTCATCATTGGGAAAACAATGGCCACACATATGTCAGAAAATGGAATGCTTTGATGCAGACATGCCATAATGCTGAAGTTCCAGGAACCATGAGCCAGGTCTTCAAAGGTACTTAGTGTATTTTCACTAATTGCAGATCTGGGAACATGTTTCATCTATAAAATAAAACAAAAGGAAATAGTAACAAAACAAAACGGAAACAGTCACAAAAATGATCTCTTACAAATTCCGTTGGCTGATTTGCTATATTATTCAAGACTGCCAGTCTCTGATTGACACTGATAGAATAATTGCTTGGATAAGGCAATTTGATATGTCATGTTAAGTGCTAACACTACAAAAAGAATTTTGTTTTCCAAAGATCTCTGTTCACCTCAGCTCTAGCTTATTGCTTTCTTGACTGTGTGGTCCTAAAGTTTAGTAACTTACATTTTACTAAATTTTGATCTTCAGCTGTATTTGAATCTCACTCCTTTATCCATTTTCTAACTTTAGTGAAGCATCTCTCAGGTACAGATAATGGGATTTGCATTGTCTCTCTAAATGTCAGGCATGTTTCCATGGTCCACTCTTTTAACAAGAAAATATAGCCGGGCGTTGGTGGCGCAAGCCGGGCGTTGGTGGCGCACGCCTTTAATCCCAGCACTCGGGAGGCAGAGGCAGGCGGATCTCTGAGTTCAAGACCAGCCTGGTCTACAGAGCTAGTTCCAGGACAGGCTCCAAAGCCGCAGAGAAACCCTGTCTTGAAAAACCAAAAGAAAAAAAAAAGAAAAAGAAAATATAAGCGTTACTTTTCTCACTAGTAAACCAAAGCCTAGTTTGGGTACAGTTTTATTTTTTTTTATTTTATTTTTTTTTAATTTATTTATTTATTAAGGATTTCTGCCTCGTCCCCACAACTGCTTCCCATTTCCCTCCCCCTCCCCCGATCAAGTCCCCCTCCCTCATCTGCTCGAAGAGCAATCAGGGTTCCCTGACCTGTGGGAAGCCCAAGGACTGCCCACCTCTATCCAGGTCTCGTAAGGTGTGCATTCAAACTGCCTAGGCTCCCACAAAGCCAGTTTTAATCACAGATTTCATTATTCCTTGTTATTCTGAAATTTACACTGACAAATAATAAGTCTATGTATACCATGCAAATTTTGTTCCTTTTGATAACTTTCTCTCCTTTTCTTACATAGGGTCCCTAGGATTCCTGGAGAACCATGTCCTGTACCTGAGCTATTTGAAGTCCTTCTGGGAAAGAGATGATCAGACAATTACAAAGAGTGAATTTTCTGGTGTCCCATATGGTAAGTCTAGAGTTCTACATGCCTTCTTCTTTTAGTGCACAAAGCAACCACATGATACAATCCAAACCTCATGCAGAAGCAAGCAGAGCTGATAAGTAGATGATGCAACACCTTGATGATGGAGCTTCCTATGTATTTATTACTTAAGCCAATTTAAGAACTTATGAAATATGATGTTCTAATGTTTCAGCTATAGATATACAATAGGAGTTCTTAGAAGCACTCCCAAAGAGGAGATTTTTCTGAGCTCTAACATACAGCAAATCACTGAATTAGAGGTGACATCTCTATTGATTTGTGACCCAAGTTCAGAACTGTGGTCCTAGATCATTGATAAGATATTTCTGGTAATTGTTTGCATGCCATCTGGTCTTAGGCAAAGGTGGTTTTATAGATATTTCTCAGTGTTGATCTAATTTTCCAAGCATGAATTTGCTGGATTTAATTGGTGTAAAACCTGAATCAAAAGGTAAGGCACAGGGCTGGAGAAAGATAGTTCAGTAGTTGATCTGCCAGAGGATCCAGGTTCAATTCCAGGGCCCACAAGGTTATACACAACTTTATATAACATCCAGGGGATACAGCGTCATCTTTTGACCTCTGGAGGTATCAAGCATGCATGTGATGGAAAGACGCAATGCAGGCAAAACATCCACATCCACATTACATAAATAAATAAAAAGTAAAAAAAAATTAATCTCTGTTCTCCCAGACCCAATCACTAGCATAGCAACAGAACAGCAGCTGGAGTCTTCGTTCTGCTATGCCCACATTTCCTGTGGATCCTGCAGACTACCCCTCTTAATGTCCCTTCATGATTCTTCCATGATAAAGTCAATTTTAAACACTATCTATAACTTCAGCTTTACCAAAGGTGCTAGAAGGAATAACTCCAGCCTAAGGAGATTAACAACACACATGGAAACACAAGAAATAAATAGGCTTACACTAACAAAATCAAAAGAAGAGAAACAAACACAGACATATACATATAACTCATACACACACACTCACACATACACACAATCAGCACAGCCAACAACAGCACCAATCATTGGTCATTGATATCTCTCAAGAAAATGCTCTCAATTTCTCAATAAAAAGACAAATAACAGAATGGATACAAAAATGGAATCTATCCTTCCTTTGCACCCAAGAACACAAGTAACATCAAGGATAGGCATTACCTTAGAATAAAGGGTTGGAAAAAGTTAGTCCAAGAAAATGGACCTACGAAGCAAACTGGTGTAGCCATTTTAATATCTAACAAAATAAAATTAAACCAACACTAATCAAAAGAGGTAGAGAAGGACACTACATATGAATCAAAGGAAAATCCACCAAGGTGGCACTTCAGTTCTTGATATCTAAACCCAAAATATAAAAGCACCCAAGTTTGAATTAAAAAAAAAACCCAATAGCAACAAGCAAAATCACTACTATAGCTTAAATCATATATTGATTCTCAAACAAAATAGTGGGAGGTTTCAATATCCTATTTTCACCAATGGACAGGTCATTGAGATAAAAACTAAACAGAAAAGTATAGGAGTTAAAAGACAATACAAACCAAATGGGTCTAACAAATATGTGCGAATCATTTCACTGATAGAGAAATACTCTGCAACTAATGAAACTTTCTCCAAAATTGACCACATGCTCAAACACAAAACAAGTCTCAAGAGATACGTGAAAACTGAAATTATCCCCCTGTATCCTATCAGACCACCATGGATTAAGGCTGGATATCAACAACAACAAGAATAACAGAAAGCTTATAAATACATGGAAACAGAAAAACTCTCTACTAAGTGAAAAAAATGGGTCAAAACAGAAATATAGAAAAAAATTAAACACATTCTTGAATTCAATGAAAGTAAATACATAGCATACACAAACTTATGGGATATAACGAAAGCAGTGCTAAGAGGAAAGTTCACGGCACCAAGTGCATTTATAAAAAAAAAAAATGGGAGTGATCTCATACTAGCAGCTTAACAACACACCTGAATGCTCTAGGACAAAAAGAAGAAAAGACAACTAAGAGGAGTAGACAACAAGAAAGGATAAAACTGAATGGCTGAAATCAATAACAAAGAAACAAAGAGAACAATGCAAAGAATCAGTAAAACAAAGGGTTGGTTTTTTTTTTTTTGAGAAAATCAACAAGATAGACAACACTTATTCAAACTAACTAAAAGAAGCAAGGATGGTCCAGTACACAAAAATCAGTCAACGTAATCTACCATATAAACAATCCAAAATGAAAAAAAAGTCATGCCATTAGAGACAGATAAATCCTTTGATAAAATCCAACATGCCCTTCATGATTAAAGTCAAGGAGAGATTATGGATTCAAGGGACAAATTAAACATAATAAAAGCAATTTAAAGCAAATCTAGAGCCAGGCATCAAATTAAATGGAGAACAACTCAAGCAATCCCACTAAACTCTGGAACAAGAAAAGGTTATCAACCCTCTCCATATCTATTCAATATACTATTTGAAGTTTTAGCTAGAAAAATAAGATAACTGACAGAGATCAAGGGTATAAAAATCAGAACGGAAGAAATCAAAGTCTTGTTATTTTAAGATGATATGGTAGTATTTATAAATGACACTAAAGTTTTCATCAGGGAACTCCTACAGCTGATAAAAAAATACTTTCAGTAAGGTGGTTGGATACAGGATTATCTAAAAAAAAATCAGTATCCTTCTTATATAAATGATAAATGGGCTGACTTTTCACAATAATCTCAAATAATATAAAGTACCTTGAAGAAACTTTAACCAAACAAGTAAAGGACTTATATGATTGAAGATTCAAAACTTTGAAGAATGAAATTAAAGGAGAAATCAGAAGATGAAAAGCTCTTCCATGCTTGTGGATTAGTGGGATTAACATAGTAAGCAATCCACAGATTCAACACAATTCCCATCAAAATTCCAACACAATCCTTTACAGACCTTTAAATGACAATTTTCAGGTTCATATGGAAAAATGAAAAGCCCAGGATAGTTAAGAAAATCCTGAACAAAAGAAGAACTGCTAGAAGTAGCAGTATCTCTGATGTCAAGCTATACTGCAGAGTGACAGTGAAAAAAACCATATGATATTGGTATAAAAACAGACATGGTGCTCAAGAGAAGTGAATTGATGACCAAGACACATATGCACACCTGATTTTTGATAAGAAAGCCAGAAACACACACTGAAAAAAATGCAGCATCTTCGACAAATGCTGCCGGACAAGCTGGTTTTCTGCATGGAGAAGGATGTAAATAGATTCTTACTTATAACACTGAACAAAACTCAAGTCCAAGTGGATCAAAGACCTTAATGTGAGACCAGATATACTAAACCTTATGGAACATCAACATCAAGTGAGAATTATCCTTGAACCCATTGGCACAGAAGACAACTTTCTGAACAGAACACTGAAGGTATAGGCACTAAGATCAACAATTAATGGGACCTCATGAAACTACAAATCTGTAAGGTAAAGGAAGCTATCAGTTGGATAGAGTGCAGCCTAAAGAATGAGATTTTTAAGAATTCCACCTCTGATAGAGGACTCATATCCACAATATATAAAGAGCTCAAGAAACTTGTTGTCAAAACACCAAAGACTCCATTATAAAATGGAGTAGAGATCTAAGCAGAGCATTCTCAATAGAGGAAACTCAAATGGCCAAGAAGCACTAAAAGAAATGTTCAATATTCTTAGCCATCAGGAAAATGCAAATGAAAATTAATTTGAGATTCTACTTTAACACCTGTCAGAATGGCTAAGTTCAACAACACAAGTTCATGCTAATGAGGATATGAAGCAAGGGGAACAATACTGTGTTATTGATAGGAGTGCAAACTTGTACAGCTACTATGAAAATCAATATGGCAGTTCCTCAACCCCAAAACTCAGAAATACACTTCTTGGTCATATATCCAAAGGTTGCTCCATTCCACCACAAGGACATTTGCTCAATCATGTTCATTGCGACTTAATTAATAATAACCAAAGACTAAAAACAATCTAGATGTCCATCAACAGAAAAATGCATTAAAAGTTTGTACATTTACAGAACAGAGTATTAATTACTCAGCTCTTGAAAATTACATCATAAAATTTTCAGGCAAATAGATGGAAGTAGAAAACATCACCTTGAGTGAGGTAGCCCAGATCCAGAAAGATAAATTCACTTATAAGCAGATATTGACCATTGAGCACATGATAACCAAGCTACAATTTGTAGACCCAGAGAGGTTAGGTAAAGAGGAGTGGTCTAGAAGGAATGCAGGGGTCTCTCTGGGAGGGGAAATAGAATAGATTTTATGGGTGGACTGGAGGCAGTATGGACCAAACCAGTAGAATTAGGTGAGAACAAGGAGAAGGTGTGGAGTGAGAGAATGAGGACAAAGATGACTGAAATGGGGGGCAAAGAAGGCACTTAGAGTATAGTATGGAAATCTAGTGCAGTGGAAACTTCCTAGCATCTATGAAGGTGATCCCGAGAAGGACTTCTAGTAATGGGGGATATGGGGTCTTACCTGGGTATATTTTGTAGCCAGGCAGTACTAAGTTACATTCCATTGAATTGTTGGTCAAGGGGTCCTGTAGAAAACCTCAAAAAAAAAACAGGCTATTCACTAAGACAAAATGCTGCTTTTTGTAAAATTACAGGGGCCCCATTGTGGAGGACAACACCCACACAGCTCATTGAACATGGAGAAGTTGAGCTGGTGCTTATATGCAGCCCTCACCCTCATTATTGTCTTTGATATGGGAAGGCACTTGGAAAGTTCTTGAAAAAGAAATGTGGACACCAAATAGATACAAAACCATTGACCTAAAATCTAATCTGCCTACACATACGTTAGGGCAAAGGAGACACTGAACTTGTGGGAATAGTCAACCAATGTCTTATTTGACCTACGGCCTACTCCATGAAAAGAAATTTATACCCAATACTTCTCAAGAACCAGAGACTAGATAGTCTAGAGATCTATGGTAAAACCAAACATTACTGATCAAAAAAAATAATAAAATGACCCTTAATAATACCCTACTATGCTAATAGATAGATGCTTTATCCAGTTATCACCAGAGAGGCTTCTTCCAGCAGCAGATAGGAACAAATTCAGAAACCCAGCATCAAACAGTATACCGACAAAGAATCTAAATTTGAGGTCTCCATCAAATCCCTCCCCTCTGAGCTTATGGAATCTTATAGAAAAGCAGGCAGAGGAAAATAAACAAACAAACAAACCAATCTTAAGGCACATCTACTATGGATAGAAGAATCACAATATAGCTGTTTCACCTTGTGATTATCTTAACTGGTTGGTTCCTCAGAAAAAATAACATCATTATTGATGGTGATAAAACTGATTGCTATGTTATCTTTGACTGCCAAATTAGAGGAAATCCTGTCACCAGGAGACAATAACTTCAATATCTGTAGAAAACCATTCTTTCTTTAAAGTGAGGATAATAAATAATGATAAACAATGACACAAAACTTGAAATTTATTCCTCTTTAAACAAGAGTTGTCATGCTATAAGCACATGGATCTTTTCTTGAAGCAATGTCACTTTCAAGATAAATCTTTCTGAGCAGAGAGAATTGTCTTCATTTCAATTTGTAGGAGCAATCCATCTGCCAGAAGATCTCATGCACCACAGCTCACATCTAGGTGACTTGTCAATGAGCAACAGAAGACAAAGAAACACAGATAAACCCTACAAAATGCTGCTACTGGGTCTGGTGGTGCTGTCAGATTTATGACCATAGGTATTTACACTTTTATGCAATGCACATCCCAGGTAAAGATGGTTTGTGTTGACATGTTAAAGTCCCCTAAAATGGAAATGCAAAAAATATAGCTGTTATGAAAAGCAATGGTAACTGGAAAAGGGAGTGAATTAATACATAACTGATCACCTCAGTTGGGTACCCGAGCTTGTACCCAAATCAATCACCCTTTTCTCTGTTTTTCTTACAAAAATATTCTAATTCACTTAGTTTATCTATAACAAATGTATTGTCCTCTCTACCAGATGAGTACTTAATATTTAGACTGGGTGAAATATTTTATAAAAGGCCAGATGGTTTATTAACATAATCCTTGAAAGCTTAAGGTGAAAAAGTTTGCATGGGCTATCCCCTTGCAACCTCAGTAGAATTCTGAAACTCACCTTGCTACTACATAGTCAGGAACACAAGGTAGACTGCTTCATTACCCCCATCTTAACCATCAAACTTTGCGAGCTACAAATCCTACCCCATCCCCAAAATTCCCCCAAACTCTCCTATCCCCTGCCACTGTAACCTCAGTGGAATTCAGAAACACAGCCTGCTACTACACAGGGATTTGTCCCAGTATGAAGAGCCTAAAGAGTGGGGTGTCTTGCTGGGTGGCCCTTCATACTGGGACAAATCCCTAGGCCCCTCCCCTACCTACCTCAACTTCAATAGCCAGCCAGCAGGTGTGCTTCCTGCAGGTAAGCTGCTCTAAAACCCCTGAGACACAAACAGTGACAGTGCAGAGAAGATCAAAAACAGATTCCAAGACACAGACAGTCACTTCAAGGATCAGATCAAGAAACAAAGACACTGCCAGCATCAATTGAACAAAGAGATGGGTAGGGGCCAATGCAAGAATTCATCCAACAACCTAAAAATCAACATGGTAACACCAGAACCCAGTGGACATACATACATCAGGAAAACTTGATAATCCTATCCAGAAGAAGAAGAAGAAGAAGAAGAAGAAGAAGAAGAAGAAGAAGAAGAAGAAGACAATTTAAAATGTAATCTTATGAAGATGATGAAGACCTTTAAAAAGGAAATGAAAAACTCCCTTAAAGAAATGCAGGAAAAGACAAACAAAAAGTTGGAAGAAATTAAGTCTCTCAAAGACCCCCCCCCCCAAAAAAAAAAACCAAACAAGAAAAAACAATCAAACAGATAAAACAACCAGTTCAAGACTTGAAGTCTCAAATAGAGGCAATAAAGAAAACACAAACCAAGGGAATTCTAGACATGGAAGATCTGGGTAAACCAATGGGAACTACAGGGGCAAGCATAACCAACAGGATACAAGGGAAGGAAGATAGAATCTCCGGAGTTGAAGATACTATGGAGGACAAAGATTTATTGGTCTAAGAAAACATTAAATCCAACAAACTCTTAATACAAAAAATACAGAAAATTTGGGACACCATGAAAAGACCAAACCTAAGACTAATAGGGTTAGAAAAAGGAGAAGAACTTCATTAAACACACAGAAAATATATTCAACAAAATTATAGAAGAAAACTTTCCAACCTAAAAAAGGATATCCCTATGAAATTACAAGAAGCCTACAGAACACCAAATAGACTGTATCAAAAAAAGTCCCCTTGCCATTTAATGATCAAAATACAAAACATACAGAATAAAGAATATTAAGAGCTGCAAAGGAAAAAGGCAAAGTAACATATAAAGGTAGACCTATTAGAATTACACCTGACATCTTAATGGAAACTATGAAAGCCAGAAGGTCCTGGAAAAATGTGCTGCAGAAACTAAGAGATACAAGCCCAGACAGACTACTAGATCCAGCAAAGCTTTCAATCATTATCGATGGTGAAAACAAGATAGTCTATAACAAAACCAAATTTAAACAACACTATCCACAAACCCAGTTCTACCGAAAGTACTAGAAGGAAAACTCCAACCCAAGAAAGCTAACTGCACCCACAAAAACACAGGCAACAGATAACTTCCCACCAGCAAAACCCTAAGAAGGGAAACATGCAACTGAAAAATAACAGGAATTAACAATCACTGGTTGTTGAAATAACCAGGCTAGCTAAGGATAAAACATTTATATGTTATTTATTATAAGGGGAAAAACTCACAAAACAGGAAAGGAGAAATCCAAGCACAACAATGCCCCACAGGAACAGGCATAGAGAGAGTGCACGCACGGAGGTACACACATTTTACCCTGGGTCCCAGCAAAGCCACGCCTTAACTAAGACCCACCTCTTTAAGATGATTGGCTAACAAGGTTCCACATCATCTCTCTCTTTTGTCTAAACAAGAGAGATCCAAACCCAATACAAAACTATATACAATAGGAGCAGATAGTAAGCATAAGATTACAAGCAACATAAGTAATATTAAGCAAGGAACACATGATAAATGTTTTAATAAACATTCTACTTTAAGGAGTCTAAATCTTGCACCAAAAATAAGCTTGGCTAAATCATAAGAGGAGGGTAACTACAATGATCTAATCTTTAACCCCATCAAAGGCTTGAGAAGGGAAATGATATTACTGGAGTGGACAGAAAGTGCAATCAAGCAGCTTCCAAAGTGAGCAGAATATGACAGAGAGAATTGTCATGCAAAAGTGAATATTAATTATAAAGCAAAGGATATTGAACCTATAGTTCATGACTGTAAAGAAGCTAAGTAACAAAGTGAACCCAAAGAAAATCATACATAGATCCACCTGGAAATGGGAAACAGACAAGATCGCCTGACAAAATTGGAAGCATAATATGGTCGGAATAGGGAGGATGAAGGGGAAGATGAGGGGAGAAGGGGAGGGGTGAGGAGAACTTGAGGGAAAGGGATAATCAAGATGGAGAAAGGTCAGAGATTATTTTGATTGAGGGAGCCATTATGGGGCTAGCAAGAAACCTGGCTCTAGAGAAATTCACAGAAATCCACAAGTATGACCTCAGCTAAGACCCTAAGCAATCGAGAAGAGGGTGCCTGAAGTGGCCTTGCCCTGTAGTCAGACTGATGACCATCTTAAATATCACCATAGAACCTTCATTCAGCAACTGGTGGAAACAAAGGCAGAGACCCATATCAGAGCACTGGACTGAGCTTCCAGTTGAAGACTGGGAGGAGAGAGAATATTAACAAAGAGGTCAAGACCATGATGTTTCAGTATAGCCACTGAAACAGTCTACCTGACTAATAGGAGCTCACCAATTCCAGCCGGCCTGGGAAGGAACTAGCATATGTCCAAACTAGTCCCTCTGAATGTTGTTGGTAGTTGCATGGCTGGGTCAGACTGAGGGGCCACTGACAGTGGCACCCAGATTTACCCCTACTGCTTTTACTGGCTTTCTTGGAACCTATTCTCTTTGGATGGATACCTTGCTCAGCCTAGATATCATAGGGAGGGCCTTAATCCTTCCACAAAGCAATGTGGCTTTCCCTCTCTGAGGAATGGTTAGAGGGTAGGGTGGGTGAGTTAGATGGAGGGGATGGGAGGAGGGGAGGGGTAGGAACTGGGATTGGTATGCAAAACAAAAAAGATTTTTAAAATTAATTATCAATTAAAAATAAAATAAAATAAAAAGTTTGTATAGACCTTCTGTCTCAGCTGAATGACTGTTTTATTTTTCAGGAAACAAAGAAACACTACATAATCAGAATCTCTAAAGACTAATTGCATTTGTTAGAGAATTATTAAGCAGACATATACACAAAGAAATATAGTATCTAACATTTCGTACTTCAGTCAAAAGTAAAAGTTGAATTAAATGTAGAAAAAAAATGTCATTTATTTTTTAAGAAGAGCATAAGGTGATAAAAATAGGCTTTCAATTAATGTTCATGCCCTCAGAGTCATACTTTGGAATTAATGTAAATTAGTCCCCAGAAATCTATTTTAATAAGTCATTTAAGGAAAGAAGGGAAAATGATGTAATCATATCCCCTGAGAAATAAATAACTTTTCTTCAAGATGAACTTGAGCTTCTGGACCAAAAGTGACTGGATCAAGAAATTCAGGTTAAAACAGAAGCAAAAAGTAAATGCTATTCTTAAGTAGAGTGGTCTACTTCTGATGAGATTTACATAAATCCTAAAGTCCAGCAGTGAAAAGTGGACAAGAAAAAAAAAGCACATAAGATAAAAATTGCTTAACAGAATTCAGAAGTCTTAGGGGATTAACAACAGAACAACAAAAGACTTCAGGGCCACTTCTGTATTCTCAAGAGGAGATCATTCAAACCTATTTGAAATCAAAGAAAAGAAAAGTCACTTCTAAACCCATCCCTAGGACAAAAGGAAATTAAATCTGAGCCCAGTTTATATGAAATCGTGTTCCCAAGAATAAATTGGTTTAAAGTAACAAAAATTCACTGTAGCAGGAAAGTACAAGATTATGCAAAGATTTACCATTATTTGTGAACTCTTTTCCAATCAATTTATTTTATTTTTGCAGTGCTAGGAGTTAAACCTCAGGGCTTCATGCATTCCAGGCAAGTATTGTACCATCAAGCTATACCCTATCCTTATTGATTGTTTTAAAATATGTGATTTAAGATTCTACCCTCTTGATGACTCTTGTTTTCTATAAAATTCAAGTTTCTTAATATTTCCAGTATTAATTTGCATGCTTTTTACTTACTAATTTTTTATTTACATATGAACTTATATGAACAACCCATATGCATCACACATAGGCATAGGACAAAGTACCACCCAAAAGTACTAGCTCACTTCTAAATTGAAAGACAAATAAGAGAATATTTTCTCTTCTCTGTACTTGGTATATATTTATTTTGCTTTAAGCACACAAAACTCAAAATCATTACATTTTAAGAATTTTATTCTGAATTGTTTTAGCATTGATGTTTATCTAGGTTTCTTATTTTGATTGTTTTTTAGCTGGTAGTATCATTAAATTGAAGATATGTCCACAACAAATAGTATTATCAAGACTATTTTTTATACTTAAAAGTTGTTTCCTTAATGGACAACTTTCTGGATAAATAACACTTTCCAAAATTAGATCAAGACCAGATAAACAAATTAAATAAATCTGTAACTGCTATAAAAAATAGAAATACTCATCAAAAGTCTCCCAACAAAAACAGTCCAGGACCAGATGATTTCAGAATTCTACAAGATTTTCAAAGAAGATTTAATACCAATACTCCTCAAATTGTTCCGCACAATAGCAACAGAAGGAACATTGCCAAACTCTTTTTATGAGGCCACAATTACCCTTATACCCAAACCAATAAAAGCATTACTAAGAAAAATAATTACAGACCAGTCTCACTCATGAACATTGGTGCAAAACTATTCAATAAAATACCGGCAAATCAAATCCAAGAACACATCAGAAAAATCATCCACCATAATCAAGTTGGCTTCATCCCAGAGATGCATCCCAGGGATGATTCAACATACGAAAATCTGTCAACAGAATCCACCATATAAACAAACTGAAAAATAAAAAAGACACATAATCATCTCATTAGATGGTGAAAAGCCTTCAACAAAGTATAACATCCCTTCATGATAAAGGTCTTGGAGAGAGGAGGGATACAATAAACATACCTAAAATAATAAAGGAATATGCAGCAAGCCATCAGCCAACATCAAACTAAATGGAGAGAAACTCAAAGCAATCCCACTGAAATCAGGAACAAGACAAGGTTGTCAACTTTCTCCATATCTATTTCAATATAGTTCTTGAAGTTCTAGCTAGAGCAATAAGACATCAAAAGGAGATCAAGGGGATATAATTTAAAAAAGAAGTCAAACTCTCACTATTTGCTGATGATAGGATAGTTTATTTAAGCAATCCCAAAAATTCCACCAAAGAGCTTCTACAACTCATCAACACCTTCAGGAATGTATCAGGATAGAAGATTAACTCAAAAAATTCAATAGCCCTCCTTTACACAGATGATAAATGGGCTGAGAAAGTAATCAGAGAAACATCACCATTCACAATAGCTACAAATAGCATAAAATATCTTGGAGTAACTCTAATCAAACAAGTGGAAGACCTGTATGATAAGAACTTTAAATCTTTGAAGAAAGAAATTAGAAGAGTACACCAGAAAATGGAAAGATCTCCTATGCTCTTGGGTAGGTAGAATTAAAATAGTAAAATTGACAACCTTAACAAAAGTAATCTACAGAATCAATGCAATGTCCATCAAAATTCCAGCAAAATATTTCAGAGACCTTGAAAGGATATTATTAAACTTCATATGGAAGGGCAAAAACCCAGGATAGCCAAAACAATCCTGTACATTAAAGGAACGTCTAGAGGCATCACAATTCCTGACTTCAGACTCCAGTATAGAGGAACAGTACTGAAAACAACCTGGTATTGGCATAAAAACAAACAGGAAGACCAACGGAACTAAATCTAAAACCCAGATATTAATCCACACACCTACAAACATCTGATTTTTGACAAAGAAGCAAAACATATAAAATGGAAAAAAGAAAGCGCATTTAACAAATGGTGGATATTTAACTGGATATCAACATGTAAAAGAATGAAAATAGATCCATATCTATCACCATACACAAAAGTCAAGTCCAAATGGACCAAAGACCTAAACATAAAACCAAGTACACAGAACCTTATAGGAGAGAAAGTGGGAAGTACCCTGAATGCATTAACACAAGCGACCACTTCCTAAATATAACCCCAGTATCACAGACACTGAGAAAATCAATTAATAATTGGGATCTCCTGAAACTGAAAAGCTTCTATAAAGCAAAGGATGTTGTCAACAGTACAAAACAACAGCCTACAGAATGGAAAAAGATCATCTCCAACTGCACATCGGACAAAGGTCTGATCTCCAAAATATACAAAGAACTCAAGAAACTGGTCATCAAAGGAGCAAATAATCCAATAAGATAATGGAGTACAGAGCTAAACAAAGAACTCTCAACAGAGGAATCTAGAATGGCTGGAAGACACTTAAGGAAAAGTTTGACATCCTTAGCCATCAGAGAAATGCAAATAAAAACAAGTCTGAGATTCCATCTTACATGGGTAAGAATAGCCAAGATCAAAAACACTGATGGCAACTTATGCTGGAGAGGATGTGGGGTAAAGAGAACACTCCTGCATTGCTGGTGGGAGTGAAAACTGGAACAGCCCCTTTGGATATCAATATGGTGATTTTTCAGAAAATTAGAAAACAACCCCCCTCAAGACCCAGCAATACCAGTTTTGGGTATATACTCAAAAGATGCTCAATCACGCCACAAGGATATGTGCTAAGCTATGTTCATAGCAGCATTGTTTTTCATAACCAAAACCTGGAAACAGCCTAAATGCCCCTCGACCAAGGAATGGATAAGGAAAACGTACATTTACACAATGGAGTACTACACAGAAGAAAAAATAATGATATCTTGAGATTTGCCTGCAAATGGATGGATCTAGACATCACACTGAGTGAGGTTACTCAGACCCAGAAAGACGAATATTATATGTACTTACTTATAGGTGGTTTTTAGACATAAAACAAAGAAAAATAGCCTGTAATTTATACAGAATCTAAATATAGAGTTAAAAAAATCAGGGATTTAAGTAATATATTGTTGATTTGAGGCCATAGCTCAATTGGTCAAATTCCATGAAAACAAGACAACCTGTGCTTGACAAAACCCACTTGAATTGGATATGGTGTTATGCACTTGGAATCCCAGTATAGGGCACGTGAAAATAGGCAGAATCATGGGACTCACTGTCCAGTCAGCCTTGCCTGCTTGGAAAGTTCTATGCCAGAAGAAGAACTTGTCTCAAAAAACAAGGTGGACAACACCTGAGGAAGGAAACCTGAAATTCTCAGGTCTTTATGTTGGATATACAATCTGAGAATCCTGGTGAGGTGTTGAGTAACCCTGTGTCTAAAGAGACTCCAGGGTAGAGCTAGTGGAAAGGAATGTTTGATAGACCGTCTCTGTAATTGTCAAAATGGAGCTGATGAAGCCTGCTGGCTTTTCCTCTTGGTTGCTATCTATTATTTTCGCTTTTGTCTTTCAGTCTTGGTCTTAGTTGCTTTGAAGCTGTTGTCATCATTGTTTTACCCTCTCTTTGTACCTTTAGCAATTTTCTTTCTTTCATCTTCATTAGATTTACTAAATCTCATTAAGGGTTTCCTTCATAAGCCTCAGTGCATGGGGGGGGGGCACGAAACTATTGTCCCAGGACAAACCAGCCATATCTATTCATTTATAGCCTGTTTTGGTGCTTCTTTGCTATGATAGAGAAGAAAAACATCCACAGAGATCATATGACTTAGAAGGCATAATCATTTATTACCTGACTCTTCCCAGGAACGGTTTGCTCACCCCTCTTATGATAGCGCTAGATGACACCACTGGGCTTGTGCTAGGGCTTATCCTAAGGAATCTTTAAGTGGTGTAAATAGATGGTTGGCTACCTGACAGCTGCTGAGGAAATTTTCTTCCAAGTCAATGTATTGAACAATGGTTAAGGAGTCACAGTAGCCATGTTCAGTCTTTTGGCATTATGCATGGTTTTGTCACCTGCAATAAGGTTTGACAGCCAAGCAAGAGAATTAGCAACAACAACAACAAATCCCTAAGCAAGCAAGCAAACAAACGAAACAATCAAATAAGCAACCTCAGCGTTTCTGAAAAGGAGATAGAAGAATCCCTGAGGATTACTCTCCAGCCAACCTAGCCTAAACTGTGATCTCCAAATGCCAATGAGAAACCCTGCCTCAAAAACCAATGATGGTGGCTCCTGCCTGAGGTTGATCTCTGACCTCTATATGCATGCCAAATACACATGTGCATGCACACATGCATACTCATACACACACACACACACACACACACACACACACACACACACACACCAAGTTTTAAATGCACACATACATCTGATGCAAAATAAACAAACAAATGCCTAGGAGAGAGAAAAGAGTCAACTGATTAGTGCTTTATCCATTGCATAATGACATGTGAGGCCCTGTTGTTGGGAGCAGTGAGACCCCAGATCCTGAATTTCTTGTAACTCCCTGATCTGAGTGCCTACAGCTGCTCTGAGCACGAGACCTTCAGGAGTTCCTGATGGCAGGAAAGTGGTTTCTGGTGGGTTTGACTGGGGCGTGGCTATCTCAATATAATCTGTCCCTGAACAAAATAAAGGGGGCATTCTTGGGGAATTCAAGGATGACCGGTGTCGCTGTCCCTCTGTCTGTGTGCGTCTGTGTTCTCAACCTCCAGCCCCTTGCCCGAAGCTCGCAAACTGGGTAATAGTGTGTAGTAGTAGGAGCGGCAGGGCTGCGTCCCCGGCACCCGGCCACCCGCATGGCTAGCTCTAGCTTATGCCCCGAAATAATTACATGGAAACTGTATTCTTTTAAACACCGCTTGGCCCATTATATCTAGCCTTTTCTTGGCTAACTCTCACACCTGGACTAGCCCATTTCTAATAATCTGTTTAGCCCACGAGCTGGCTTACCAGGAATGATCTTAACCTGAGTCTGCCTGGAGTGGGAGAATCATGGCGACTCCTTGACTCAGCTTCTTTCTCCCAGCATTTTGTTCTGTTTACTCCTCCCACCTATGTTTTAACCTATGAGGGCCAAGCAGTTTCTTTATTGCTTAACCAATGAAATCAACAGATTGATATATGACACTCCCACATCAATAGCGCATCGAGTGCAGACACGGGGCACGGTGCGTGGCACCGTATGAGAAGTATGAGGCAGGAAGGTAACAGTGCTGAGAATGCATGACTATGCCAAGTCAGATTAATTTTATTATGACAAATATTAAAGTACATCAAAGAAAAAGAAGAATAAAAGTTCCAAGAAGGTCATTGGTGGAATCTATAAAGAGAGTGACATTTGATCTGGATTTTGTAAAATATATTAAAGTTTTCCCAATGAAGTTTCAAAGATGAAAAAATAGGGGACTAAAGACATGAATATAAGAAAAACTATAGCATGTTGAGGTCCATGTGAGGAGATTTCTGCTTCAGAGATTTGTTGATCATAATCAATGTATTATACAGGGTATTTTCCCTTATGAACTGTATCCACTCAGGATTAGATTAAGGAATTTATAGGCCAGAAGTCATTCGAACTCAATACGGATGAGCAGTTGTCAAAAGTTAATAACTTGCACTGATTATTTATGATCCCATTGAAGTTTCTTTAATTAAGTTGGCTTTCATAATCCCTTTCTAATGCCTTATCAACCTGATTTGTATCTCTGTAACTGCTGGCTGCTGCTAACCAGGGGGTCTGTTATGAGGCCCAAGATGATACAAAAGCATTGCATACTTAAATGAATGATTGATTAGCTAGCTACCCACTAAGCATGGGTTATAGCAAGGACTTGTCTCTCTCTGACTGAAGCTTCTATCCTAAGATTCTGGAATGTAATGTTTAGTTTTTCGAGCTAGATCAATTCTCTTAATACACCATTATGCTTATCCAAGCCATGCCCTTCACAGTCACAAGAGCCCAGGGTGGTTGTGAATGTGCGCCAACACAAAATCCTAAACGTATTTCAAAAGCTTAAAATAAGAAGGCTTTATGTTTTCTTGGTTTCAGAGGACTTAATTCACTGTGTTCTGGAAAACAACGTGACATAACAGCTCACATCATGAAAGCCAGGATCTAGGGTAATTGGGAATGGAAGTTTTTCCTGGCTTTCTCTCTTTTCAAATCCTTTTAATCCACCCTGGTTATTACATCAATGCGTGGTACCAGATACATCCAGAGTGGGCCTTTCCTCTCACTGATCCTAGTTCATTAGACATGCCTTCTCATTTTTCAGATATAATAAAATTTAACTTGAATGCTTCTGGATTGATTATGTTGTGGAAATAATCCTCAAATTAAAAAGCTGATGTGAAAGAACTCAAGAAATAATACCAAAATAAATAATAAATAGCAAGAAATGAACCGTGAAACTGAGGAGAGAGTTCTTAAAAGAAGAAGCATAAATGTCTAGTAGACATTTAATAAATGTGTTCAGCACCATTCTCCATCATGGAGATGCATATCAAAGCTATTTTAATAATCAGACTTACTTCAAATAGCATGTCGATACCAAGAAATCAAATGACAAGAAATACCGGAGTAGATGTGAGGAAGGGGAACTCTTCTAGATGTTAGTAGGAATATAAACTAATGCAGTTAATTTATAAAAGGGTAGAGGCTTATCAAAAAAGCAGAAACAGAACTACTATATTATCTAATTGTATTATTTCTGGGCATATATCTAAAGGACTCCATATCCTTTTATAGACATACCTGCTCTTCTATGCCCATTGCTGCTCTTTTTACAAGAGGTAGGAAATTAAATCAGCTTAGATGTCTATCAATGAATGAATCCTTAAGGAAAATAAAGCTAGATATGTATTTGGGAATCTTATTCAACTATAAAGAAAAGTGGAATTATGAAATTTGCAGAAAAATGAAGGGAACTGAAAAGGAACATATATAAAGCTTGCTATCTCAGTCAAGAATGAAAACTACTGCATTTTCTTTCTCCTGTTTAACATATCTTCTAAGTCTCAGATGCTTGGTTTTTGTTAATTAGACTATTTAGAGAGATTCAGAAGCGAGAGAAAGGCTATGGTGGTGAGATGTGGGATGGAAAGATGTCTTGGAACAAGTGGGGATGGCAGAAGGAATTCTAATGAAACAGAGGGGAAAAAAAAAAACAACAATGGAGCCGGCCAGATTTTTCCCAGGGACAGAGCAGATTGGTGGAGAGACCTAAAGGCAACAGAGATTCTCCAGTAGGCTTTTCCTCATAGGAAGCTAGAAAAGAGGAAAGAAACCCACTGCATTACACAGCACTCAGATAAATTAGTTGTCTCGGTTCAGGGGTAGAGAAGTCTAACAGAGAAAAACCATCCATGAAACAGTGACAAAGTGTATCAGGTGTTTTCCTCGCTGTTATAACAAAATATTTGACAGAAGCAGGTACAAGTGGATGACGGTTTATATTGGCTCACAGTATCAGAAGTTTTGGTCCAACCTGATGGAGAGAAGGCATGGTGGTAGGAGCATGAGGCAGATGCTTCACATGGTGGAAAGGCAGAAAACAGATCTGCGTAGAGTGTCTTGCTTTCACTAGCAAGGCCTATGCTTTAAAAGCCTTAAATAGCCTTTAAACTGCAAGGCAGAGCTTGGGACCGACAGTCAAAGCTTGAGCCTGTGTAAGCCTTGAAAAAGATTTTGAGATTCAAATCCTGCATTGTAAGTCCTCAGGCCAATAACCTCTCCAGTCCCAATGAACACGATAACGCCTGGGTTAAAGTGTGTTGAAGAAATCTGCTTAGTTAATCTGTTTTTAACACAAGATTTCACAGGAGTTAATGCTCTCTAATTTTTTTCACAACAGAGGTTTTTGAAGAAGAAGCTTGTCAGCCTGTGATTTCCTGATGGCTTACCATGAGACCTTCCTTGTGAAACAACATACCCTTGTGTGGTCTAATTTTCCTTAACCAGAATGATTTACATAGAAGCAGAATTAAGGACCAGTTGTCTTTTTATTGAAACAGGATTGGCATTAGAAAAAAGTATAAAGTAATGTCACATTCATCATGGTTCCTGTTTGTAAATGTTGTTTATGTGATCATGGGCCTTGATCTGGGTATTTACATGTCTCCCCAATTTCTTTCGTTGATAACTACTTTTCATTTTATTTTACTTATTTATTTTACATCTCGGCCATGGTTTCTGCCCCCTCCTCTCCTTCGAGTACCTCCCCCATCCCTACTCAGTTACCATCCCACAATACATTTATCCTTACTGCAAGCTGATATGCCATGTTTTGTTGATACTCATGAGAGGGCTTCTTGCTTGAGGTCATAGAACCAAGCAGTGTGACTTCAGGTACATAATTAGGTCATAGAGGTATAACTGACACAGAGGTGCTCTTGAAAACATTAAGTAGAGACCTTAGCTGGCTTGTGAGATTAGAATTATAGGAGATCTGTTTGAAGAAGTAGTTAACCTCCAAACTAGACTGTTTTGACACCCTGGTATTAGAACTGTGGGAAATAACCTTCTATTGTTTATAAATTAACCAGATTGTGGAATGCTGTTATAGCAGAAAGAGCAGACTATGCCAAGACATGCTGGATTTATTAGAATCTTAAAATAAATTTATTAAGTTTTAAAACAGTATTTTAAATCAGTTGCTATAAATCAACAGATTTAGCACAAACAAATAAAACTTCTTTGGCGTCATTAATGATCTTTTGGTTTAAGAGCCGGGCAGTGGTGACACACACCTTTAATCATAGCACTCAGCATGCAGAAGCAGACAGATCTCTTTGAGTTCAAGGCCAGCCTGGTCTACAAAGCAAGTTCCAAGACAGAACTGTTTCATAGAGAAACTTCTAAAAACCAAAAAATTATTTGAATGTTAAGAAACAGAAACCACACTTTTGTTAAAATGTGTAATTCTATCACTATGACAAAATAAGGAAAGAGTCATAGATTCATGAGAGGCAGTTATTGTTGCTTGAGAGGAAGAAATCATAGAATAACAAGTTGTTGAAGGGAAAATCCCTGCACCTTCCTAAGAAGCAATGCATTATGAAGTATGATTGTGTGATCTCTTGTGCATAGAAAAAAAAAATAGACAGAGTTAAATTTGCAGCAAAGAGTAGTCAAAGTCCAATGAGAGATCCACTTTAGGTTGTTGGACAAAGATTGTAATAATAAATCCAAAGTTTTGTGTTATTTCTACTTCATTGTGACCAAATACCTGCCAGAATCAACTTATGGGAGGAGAATTTATTTGGTTCATGGTATTAATAGGCTGCTGCAGCCTAGGACAAAGGGGAGGGCATGGCAGAGTGATTTAGTCTATGGTGGCTGGATGATGCAGCGGTGGCTGGTAACATCATGGTAACATCATGGTTGACCAAGGAAACAGAGAGATCATCTAGAACAGAGTTTGGTTATGTCCTTCTAATTCTCACTCATATTGATCTCCCTCTGCTAGGTAGGCGCCCACTTCCTAAGCTCTATACAAATTAGTATCCACTTCTGGAAGTGGCATCCAAAGAAGCACCCAAAGCATGAACTAGTTCTATGAATTATAACTAATGAAATAATTCAAGAGAGTGATCCTGGGGAGATTTATCTGAGTAGAAATAAAGGAGGCTTCCCTGAAACTAGCCTTAGAATAACTAGGTAGATTGTTGGTGAGAAAACAAACACTCTGGATTTCTCTTTAGTGAATGATTCACTCGCTGGGAGTAGACTGTGCCATTTTGACTGAGTCTGAGAAACATAGAGGTCATGTCATCACAACTTAGAGGGGAATGTAGGTCTTGAAAAGTCTGGAAGTCTTTGTTTACCTATTCTTTAGATGGAGGGACAGAATCATCATCGTTCTTTTCTTGATAATTTCATGTTAGTAATACATTTACATAACTTCTACCCTTCAACTCTTCCCATGACATTCTACCCTCATATTCATCACTTCTAAATTTTTATTGGTGTTACACACACCCACACACACCCATACCCCCCCCCACACACAATCACATAGAAATATAACCTGCTGAGTCCACTTAGTGCTGTTTATGTGTACATGCATTTAGAGCTATTACTCTGCTCTTTTGACCGGCCTATCCAGGAATGTATTTTCCTTAAAAAAAATTCTTTCCTTGTTTAATGATGTGCATGTAATAGGAAAAATATATATGGCTCTGGTAAATGTCAAAATGTTCCTGATCTCCATGGAAATGATGGTGGATAAAACAGGAAAATGGTCATTATAATTCTGAGAAGTGCTCGTGGCTAAGATTATGAATTAAAAAATTAATAAAACTTTCTACAACAATGTAGTTTTAAGCTATTGTTTCTTAAGACACTTCTCCATCCAAATTGTTTGCATATTTATGCTGTCAGCTGCTGCATTCATTGTTGCAAGTATACACTGTCTGGAATACATTTCCATGGTGAACTGGGGGAGACATTCCACGGATGCTATAGGGAAGGAGGTGTGCTCACAGCATCAATCCCACACATCACATTCTTATGGCCACAGGTCTGGATGAGCATCAGTTCTGTGCACGTAAAACATGTGATATGACTTAGCTGGCAGTGACTAAGGCTAAATGATATACAGCTCTCTGTCTGCTCTTTGTTGTCTTTGTGATGAAAAGGACTGCAAAATAAGATTTTAAGTATTTACAATCATCTAATAAAAGGCTTCATGGGTATTTATGAGGTACTTCTTTAACAGAATAAATTGTAATATTAATCAAAATCAGGACGACTACTTGGGATTCTTCCAAGAACCCAGATCATACATAAAGCTTTTCAGGTATTTTCCAATTCATTAATTCTCAGTTAGGTTGTTTATTCCCTTCTCTCGGCATGTACAAGAATGTAGCTATTTGACAGGAAGTCAAACAATACCAATATGAATTGCTGTTTGCTGGCTTATTAGCTAAATCATGATGTCTTGGATATTGTTAATATTAAATAATATGCCTTCTATGTGAATATGCATGAATGCCATTCCATTATGTTATGATTTCCTGTCTGTTCTGTGATTGAGACCCTGTGGGAGGCAAATTCACACTTCAAAGTGAAACCTTTGTATCCCCTACTTCTTCCTATTCTTTTTCCATTACCAATTGGCCCCCAAGCAGTAGGGATGGTGTGGAGATATAATGCTTTGCTGGAGTGGGAGAGAGCACAGTGCCATTTAATGAGTTGGAGGCTTAGGTATGATTATCTTTGAATCATTGCATTAGACTCAGAAAGAACCTCCAGGATAATATAGCTTGATTTAGCTTCTAGAAATCCTGTCTGATGGTATAAAATTAACCAATATTCTTCCAGGGACTGAAGGCAGAGTCCAACATTTCCAACGTAAAGAAATAATATTGTTTTAAAAATAAAAAATTAAAAGTTAAAAAGAATCCTATTCTGTGCTAATTTCATATTATTTGTTTCAAAAAATTCTGAGTCTAAACCAGTCTTACAAATAATTTTTACAACTAATTCTTAAATTCTGTTTTATTTTTCTAAAACACTGTTAAAGATTTCAAGGGTAGAGAAAATCATAAAACAGAGTTAAATAACATGACCTGCTATGATAAGACTTTTCCCAATGGCAACACTGAATGGACTTGGCTTGGGCTTTCTATTGCTGAGAAACTGGAACAACGGGAAAGGTTAAACTGGTATAACCACTTTGGAAATCAGTATGGCTGTTTCTCAGAAAATTGGTAATCAATCTACCTCAAGTCTAGTGATATGACTCCTGGGCGTATACCCAAAGTATACACAATCATACTACAAGAAACTTGCTCAACAATGTTCATAGCAGCATTATTTATAATGGCCATAATCTGAAAACAACCTAGATGCCTCTCAACTGAAGAATGGATAAAGAAAATGTAGTACCTTTACACAATGGAGTGTTACTCAGCTGCAGTAAATGTCATCTTAAACCAGGCAGTGGTGGAGTACGCCTTCAATCCCAGCATTTGGTAGGCATAGGCAGGCAGATTTTTGTGAGTTCAAAACCAGCCTGGTCTACAGAGCAAGTTGCAGGTTCCAAAGCTACAGAGAAACCTTGTCTTGAAAAAAAGAAAGAAAGAAAGAAAATGACAACCTGAAATATCTAGGCAAATGGATGTAACTAGAAAAATCAAACAAACAAACAAACAAACAAAACACATCCTGAGTGAGGTAACCGAGATCCAGAATGACAAACATGTGCTCACTCATAAGTGGATATTAGATGTAAAGCAAAGGATAACCAGGCTACAATCCACAGCTCCAGAGAAGCTGGGTAACAAGGAAGACCCTAACAAGGGCACATGGATCACCCTGGGAAGGAATTAGATGAGATCTCTTGGGTAATCTGGGAATGAGGGGGACAGTAAAGCAGAGATGATGGGAGAAGAGAACATGAGAGAACAGGATGATCAAATGGGGGAGAGGGACAGAGTAGGAGAGGAGAGAGAGAGAGAGAGAGAGAGAGAGAGAGAGAGAGAGATCTTGATAGAGAGAGCCACTATGGGGTTAGGGAGAAACCTGATGCTAGGGAAATTCCAAAGAATTCACAAGGATGACCCCAGCTAAGACCCCAAGCAAAAAATGAAGTGGGTGCCTGAACTGGCCTTCCTGTGTAATCAGATTAGTGAATACTCCAACTATCATCACAGTGACTGATGGAACCAGATGCAGAGATCCAAAACCAAGCATCAAGCCAAGCCCTCATTGGACTCAACTAGGCCCTCCATATGTGGGAGAGAGGGGTTTAGCTTGGACGATCTGAGAAGCCTCTGGCAGTAGGACCAGGATCTATCCTTGGTGCATGAGCTAGCTTGTTGGAGCCCATTCCCTATGATGGATGCCATGCTCATCCATGCTGGAGAAGGGGCCTGTTTCTGCCTTAACTTAACGTGGCAGACTTTGTTGAGGGGAAGGGCAGAAGGAGTGGTGGTGGGGAGAACTGTGGTCAGAATGTAAAATTAAATTATAAATGTCAATAAGAAAGAAAAATAACAAAAGGAACCTCCTTGAGGCATAAGCAGAAAAAGTTTGAGTTCGAGACCATCCAGAGATACATACTTTGAGATTAGCTTGGGCTACATCGTCAGACATTATCTCCCAAACCAACCAACCAACCAACCAACCAACCAACCAACCCAAATCAACACCTAGCACAGACACCCCGCCAGAGTCAGAGAGAAAGAGACAGAAAGGGGGGGGGGAGAAAAACTCCAGAAAGCAATTTTCCTGTCCCATTTGTGTATCTGGAAATAATTCACAAGCAACAGACAAATTCCCCAAGCCAACAGCAAATCTCCCTTTATCAAGACTTTTCTATGATTCAAAAATGCTCTGTTTGGCCCCATCAGGGCCAGAGTTTACCAAAACATAACCCAAGAAGTTCCCTTGAAAAAATTTTAGCATAAAGGAACTCCAAAAGCATTAAAAGTGTTTTGACATTGATCAATGGCGGAGTATTGGCTCATCCATTTTAGGAGCTAATGTCAGAAACATACTTTGATTTTTATGATTTATGTAGTTTATAAATATGTATAACCTAAACAAGTGAAAAAAAAGATCGTGACATTGGCAGAAACTGGACATGTACCCAGGTTGCCTGCCTCAGGGTCAATGCTCATTTCTCTGTAATTTCCCTCAAGAACTTCAGTATGATTTACAAATCAAGGGTTTAGGTTCAAACACAAAGAGCAGAACTCAATTTAATTTCAATCTAACTGAAATACTAAGAGAATTACTTAGAACCTTTGAGATTCATTTCTCTATAATGCAAAATGGGGATGTAATGATCTACCACGGACTATCTTATGGTATTTATGAAGATAAATTTAAATATATAACACCACTAAATGTAATCTTAAATGTTAATGAAAATGAATTTCAGTGTTAAAAGGATTTTCTTTTTACCTCTTTGTCCTGCCACCTGGACTATTATATATTTCTAATCTGTACTTTCACTGATATCCAACTTCAACTCACTTAAGACTTGAAATATAATTTAAAATATAAGTCAAATATCTTGTTCATGATTAAATTGTTTAGTAACTTGACATTGCACATTACATTCTATACAAGGATATCTTTATTCAATTCAAGTAATAGTTACTATCTTGGGCATTTATGAAGAGTATGGAGCAAGCTATAACTCTAGATATCATGGGTTTCAAGGGATGTATCTACCTGTTTTCCCACCATAGAGACCATGATAGGACTCACCTAGGGTAATAGTACAGGGAGGGCAATATAAAGAATGCTGGCATGGATCATAAACATTATGATGATGGGTAGTGGTGGTAGTGGTGATGCTGCTGCTACATCTGCTGATTGTGTGTGTGTGTGTGTGCCTGAGAGAGAGAGACAGAGAGAGAGAGAGAGAGAGAGACAGAGACAGAGAGAGACAGACAGAGAGACAGACAGAGAGAGAGAGAGAGAGAAAGAGAGAGAGAGAGAAAGACAGAGAGAGACAGAGAGAGAGAGAGAAAGAGAGAGACAGACAGAGAGAGAGAGAGAGACAGAGAGAGAGAGACAGACAGAGAGACAGACAGAGAGAGAGAGAGAAAGAGAGAGAGAGAGAAAGAGAGAGAGAGACAGAGAGAGACAGAGAGGGGGAGGGACTGAAAACCCCAACAACTCATGCAACATGTTAGGAAAATAACTGAAGCTTACTCAGGAAAACAGGCTTATCAATATACTTCTAATAACTATAGTTCTCAACAGATGTCTAGACTCTAGCTGCAAAATGTTTGGCTTTTATGATTGTACTTACAATTTTTTTCACAAGAAGATGGTTTGGTCAATGGTTGAAAATGGGCAGCCTTCTTCGTTATGATCTGCTTTAAGGACATTGTTTTGGTCTTGATCAGAAGCCTCTGGCAATGCCGTCATTGCTGTAGCTAGAAGAGGATGACATATACATGAAGCCACATGTATGGTCATTTTTCCTTGGAATGCTTGCTAGTTACATCTCATTTTCTTCAAAGAGCCACTAAAAATAAGATGAGATGGTGCGAGATAAAAAAAAAAGTAGATGCATAGAAATCAGGACTCATGCCACAGGCTTTGGGTTAGCTGGTGGGGACCTAGGCAAGCAATAGCTTTTCTGAAGCCTTGCTTCTTCTTCTTTTCACCAGAGAAGTCTTTGTTCAAGACCCTTAAAGGCTGGACTGCAGCCTAGACATTGCCAAAGAGGTAGTCAGCTATTCTTTTCCTTTTCTACTCTTTGTTGGAATTACATGGATGACTTGTGTGAAAGTGGCTCACATATAGGAGGTAAGGGAATCTGAGGTCTTACAGAAATTCTTATATTTCTGACTAATACATTCTAAGAAGTAAAAAAGTTAAAAAATGTTATTTTATTTTGTAAGAATTTTCAGTACCTTGAACTCTAGTTTAGAAAGTAAAAGTTATAGAGACAGGAATCATAGCTATTTCTTCTCTTCCATTAAACCATACCTAAGATGCAAACCCATAGGGTCATGTAGTAAATGCATAAGATCCTATTATAAGCAGGAACAACAGGAGGAGAAATATACATGTAATTGAAAATAAAGATTGATGCTTATCTAATACAAACCTAGTATTCAATAGTATAATGCCAAAATTGATTAAGGAATAAATGATAGACGTTTGTATAGATGTTTACTGCAGACACAGTTTGGCTTGTAAATTTTGTTCTATGCTTGGTTGGCTTCCTGAATATGGAACTCATAAAATCAGAGGGCATCTTTTATTCTTTAGAAAACCAAACTCATTTTAACATTATCATCCTCTTATAGCACCTAGGCGAAGTTGACAACTGAGCATACGTTGGCCTTTTCTCTAGCTTTTTGTGTGGTTCTTGGGATCAATGCAAGGACTCTTGCAGGCTGAGCCACACCTTTGCCCTGTAAACTTCTTTTAAGAGAACTCATGTAATTAGAATTAAATAGTTTTCATTAGTCATTAGGATGGCTAATAACCACTTATCTTCAGAAGGAATTTAAGATGCATTAAACTTCAGTTTTCCCCCTCAATGGACCATGCTGCTCTTGACATAGCTTTGTGAGCACCTCTTTGTATTAACCAGGGTGCTGTATACAGATTACATAAAGGAATATATATTTTCCTATCATGGTAAAGATTACGTTTATTATGTTAGAATCATATAAACCACCTATATGTGGAGACTGTATAAGACACTTCAGGCCAGCTAACTTTATAAAGCCCTAATGTATAAAGTTTGAAAACTACGATGTTTTCATAGAAAACTGAATAACCTCCATTCCATTGTGTTGAAGAAGACCACAGTCAATTTTATATGTATGGGAATGTTAAAGCAACTTGTCCAGGGGCCTTGAATTCCAGAGTTCTTGAACTGCGCTGGTGATGGGATACTGTCTATTCTTTCTGATTGTGTGGTCTATGCTTTAGGATATTGCTGAGTTTCCTGATGCTCCATTTTCTCTCTGTCTGTCTGTCTCTGACTCTCTCTCTCTCTCTCTCTCTCTCTCTCTCTCTCTCGCTTTCCTTAGAGGAAAAGAAATCTTTCTAGAATCAACTTTGTTTGGTCTACCTTAATGAATGAAGAATTTTCTACATATGACATATGACACAGCCCTAATGTTGAGGTTTGCAGGATGTCTAAAGTTATGTATACTTTTTCCTTCTTTTCCTTATATCTACTTCTCTCTTTGGCTTATTCTAATAGGCCAGACTTTGTTCATACAGTATTGGGCATGATCTGATTCCCCTGGATAGCAGACTCTGTGGGTGAATAAATCCTTTTAAATAAGAAAGTCACATCGTATTCCATAATATTTCACATAAGATACATAATGTGTCTAAATACTTTATTTCTAGATTGCTTATAATAACTAATACAATATAAATCCTATAAACACCATTTATACTATGTTGATTAAGGCATAAGCGATAGATGTTTGTATGGGTATTTAGTGCAGACACAACGTTTGGCTCGTAAATTTTGTTCTGTGCTTGGTTGGTTGACTTCCTGAATGTGGAACTCATGAAATCAGAGGGCATCTTTTAGTCTTTGTAAAACCAAACTCATTGTTCTCATGAAACAAAACCTAACAATAAGTGTTATACTCGATCATGTAGGTATTGTGTATTGCCTGTCCTTCTTCTGTGTATATCTATGAATATTATTTTTCAACCATAGTAATGAGAAATTAATATGTAGTAATAAGCATATATGAACATTTCTAATTATATGATCAAGATATGCAAACTAGACTCCCAATGTCTTTCCTGCCCTTTCTCATTTGTAAAAATACTTTATCTGGGTTTCTTCTCAAAAGTGACTTCTCTTTCTATCTTTGGATTTTTGCACATATAATACATTCCTCAATGTGGGATAGACTTGCAAATACTCACTATCAATATCTTTCTACATGTGTGTAATGACCTAGTAACTTTTCCAAAATTTCATTTCAAATTGTGGGTGCATCTTGCAGGATTCTCTGATTGGGAGCAGTTATACCTTGATCTTTAAAATAGGTACATTGTCTTTTCATGTCATATACCCCCACTGTTTTATAAATACATATTTACGTGTGTGTCTTGTAGCATATAAAGGTTCATAGAAGGCCATTGTTTTGAACAAGAAGCTTTCATTGGGTCCTGAGAGAGTAGGCCAAACCAGAAGTCACTCGGGTTTACTTCCAGATCATTAAACTGAACTTTGAAATAAACCAGTTTTTCAAAGACATTTCTTGTTGTAAAGCCATGATAATAAACTCTCTCTCTCTCTCTCTCTCTCTCTCTCTCTCTCTCTCTCACACACACACACACACATACACACACACACAACGAAGAGAACCTACTATGAAGTTATAAGCACCTATATATAAGCATATACATTTGATTTGTATACACATGCATATGTACATATTTAATAAGGGTATACATGATCATTTTTCATCTGCTGTCATACCCTTCTTAGTTTTATGTTAAGAAATAAACGAGAGGAACTTTGTATTTTTTCCTATAAGCATCTCTGGTGATACTAAACAAGGCTCTGATCTCTGAGTATAGCATATGTCATTTGTAGTCTTGTTCTTGCTTTTCTGTTTTTATTTTTTTACAACAGTAGTGTTTGGTTTGCCCTATATACCTGGGCTATCTCATCGCAGGTTCTTAGTCACCTAAGTAGTATCAGGTATGGGTTTCATCTCATGGAGTGGGCCTTAAATCTAATCAGATTGATTAGACTGGTTACTTGTCTACATTTTGTGCCTACCATTTTACTAGTATATATTGCAGGCAAGACAGTGTTGTAGATCCAAGGGTTTGTGGCTGTCTTGGTGTTTATATTTCTCTTTTGGTAGTGTGCAGAGTACCCTCTGGTGCCAAAAATGCTATGATAGGGGTGAAGACTGTAGGGTAGATATCAGATCGACTTCTCTGTGTTCATTGAGTTGTATAGATGTTGACTTCAGCAATGGGGCCTTGCCTTCAGTTTGCAGAGAGCAACTTACAGTCTCCGCAACAGCCTGGGTTATTTTACTAGTCCCATGGGACTTTGTTTTTGGATCAACTATTTAATTAAGTGTAAACCAATCCTAGTACTGGAAACTTCATTTGGTGAAAAGATTTGGACAGTTGGGGCCCTGTCTCTGCCATTATTTGTTAATTAATTTAGATTGCCTTCGTATATGTATACATTTTAGGAAGCTTCTGCTGTATTAGGTTTCCATACCACCCTCAAAGATCCCTTAATTTTAGTTGTCTCTGTCTCTCCCCATATTTCCTTCCTTGTCCCTCTCTCCCATACCTCTTTCTGATTTGATCCTCTAGTTCCAGCCTCTCATCCATTTCCCCTTCCTAATGAGATCTATTTGATCCCTCTAGTCCTTTCCACTATTACCTACCTTCTGTGGTTTTGCAGATTGAAGAACACGGTTATCATTGACTTAATAGCTAATATCTACATAAGAGAACACATACAGTATTTGTCTTTCTAGGTCTGGAATACCTCAGAAATTTTTCTGGTTCTATTTACCCGCAGGTTTTATTATTTCACTATTTTATTTGTTTGTTTATTTGTTTTGGTTTTTCGAGACAGGGTTTCTCTGTGTATTAGTCCTGGCTGACCGGGAACTCGACTTTTGTAGACCCTACTGGCCTTTGAACTCTCTGAGATCCACTTGCATTTGTCTCCCAAGTGCTGGGATTAAAGGCGGGTACCAACACTGCTCGGCCCTTTCGCTGATTATTTTAATGGCTGAGTAATATTCCATTTTTAAATGTAACATATTTTCTTTGTCCATTCTTCTGGAAAGAGACAGCTATGTTCTTTCCAATTTCTGCTATTATGAATAGAGTAGCAATCAATATGATTGATTAAGTGTCTCTGGGGTAGGATGAAACATCCTTTGCAAATATGCCCAAGACTGGGAAATCTGGATTTTGGCAGATATGCAGAGAGTGAGATACCTTGGAAGACTTCTTCCTACACATGATGTCTACATCAGATTTGTCCCCTCAGGGCTCATGGAACCCTGTGGCAGGTGCATTGTAGGATCCAGAGAGAATGGAGGATGCAAATAAAAGGAAGCCCTGTAAAGCAGTATAGTCAAGGTCACATGAACGCACACTCTGAGGCAGCATACATGCACAGGGCCACACAGTCTGCACCAGTTCCTGAATATATATTATGGTCTTCAGTTTAGTGTTTTTTTATGGTACTCTTGAGGGTTCTTTTATTCTGTTTTCTTTGTTCAATCCTAATGTTCTAGTTATTGTTATATCTTATTATATTTTATTTTTATTATTAAAAAACAAATACGACATATTAAGGTATACCCCACCATTTTAAGCACATAAGATCAATAACTCAAAACAACGAATTTGTATCATTGTGGACCTAATACATGCTACCTGGAACTAAGTAAACACTCAGTGAATGCCTGTTAAATAATTGAGTACTATTCACATTTAAAAGAATTGTGGAAAACTCTTAGGTAAACTGTCTAAGAAGTTTAAATCATGACTTACACAAATATAAAATGGCAATCTACAAAAGATGATTGTAACACTGATTAATCAAGATAATCAGTAAGATGATAAGGGTGGTTCAAAGTTGAACTTGAAAGACAAAATGATCAAGCAATTAGAAATGCTAAAAAGAAAGTGTTAGATTCAAAACTAGCTAAATTCCTATTTTGAATTAAAATATGTGCAGTCAACTTTACTACATATTAGAATATATATATTCTAATATATATATCAGATCATGCTCATTTGTACTGAACAGAAAAAGAATCATTTGTATTATAATCACTTTTCTATAATTAAATTTCCACCCTCTATCATTATAATGACAAAACAATATAATAAAATTATTCTTCTATAAAATCGGGTCTCTACCCCCCTACTCCCCAAAGAGATGCTTAAAAGTCTCTTTTGCTGTTTCAAAATATCTAATGCTGGTTCATAAAAATCAAAACTAGGTTTACTTTTGTATAAATCTGTATTTCTATTCTCCCCCCTATTTCAGGAGTCTAGATAGCATTTTAATTAAACTATTGTTAACTGTGGTAAGATTTAATTGTTTATTTAAAAACTGAAAATTGTTTTCTTAATTGAACTTCTAAATATGCTTTGAATCCCTTTGCACGAGATAAGAATTTAGAGAATCCAATAAACAATTTCATTAGCAATAAAATGTCATGTATTTTACCTTTTCTATTACCATGTGTATTTCTCTTTGGGTAACAAGGTTGGCAGTACTGTGAGATAGAGGTTTCCCCCTGGGTTCTCACTCCCAAAAATGTTTCAATGCGTTCTAGCATACTGACCAAACAAGACACACTGCATTCATGATTATCAAAATACTTTTATGCAGATGAAAATAGAGGGTAGAGGGATTGTTTTTCTCAGGTACCACTGCCTTGGCACTCTTGGGGTGAGAATCGTTTAGTCTAGCTAGAGTTAGCTCAGTTCAATTTAAGGAACATTTGGCTGCATAATCTTAGACACCATTTGTTTTTTTCTGTAGATGCCCTACCCTTCCAAATCCCAATGCTCTGGACTTATTGGCCCCAATCTTGCTTAAATGTGAGCATATGGCCAAGATTGTGGCAGCTGAAGCTTAGAAAGCAACCATTTGACCTGATGTTATTCTGCACCTGTGAAAATCTACCCGAGAGCTGACGGATCCCTGAAAAAAAAAAAAAAAAACATTTGTTTTCTATTAGACTACACTAAGGTGCTATCTTGTTTGTGATCTAACAAATAAAGCTTGCCTGAAATTCAGAGTGTGAATCAAGCTGTTAGTTAGCCATAGAAACCAAGCAGTGGCGATACACACCTTTAATCCCAGCACTCTGGAGGCAGAGACAAAAGGATCTCTGTGAGTTTGAGGCCACCCTGGGCTACAAGAGATTGATCCAGTCTAAAAGAGAAACAAAGCCAGGCAGTGGTGTCTCACACCTTTAATCCCAGTACTTGGGAGTCACATGCCTTTAATCCCAGCACTAGGGAGATGGAGACAGAAAGGGATATGGTTGGGCAGAGAGAGAAATATGAGGAGGGAGGAGACAGAAGCTCATGGAATTCAATCTGAAGATTCAGTCTGAGGATTCATGAAGACAGGATCTTGCCCTCTTCAATCTGAGGATCTGGTAGAGGTAAAAAGTCTCTCTAGTGGCTGGCTCCTTTGCTTTTCTGATCTCTCAGCATTTATCATGATCTCTAACTCTGGGTTTTTATTATTAAGACCAATTAAAATTCTTGCTACACTCTTCCTATTATTTCTGTTTGTGGTAGGTGTTGTCTGATGTCTACTGCTGACAACAGTAGAGATCAGCTTTCCTCTCTGTGGGTCCTACTCTGGGTGACAGAAGCCTTCTGATGGCCAGTCTTAAAGAACTGTTCTGCTGTCTGGCTGCCGCTTGTCTTCTGTCAATGGGTCTCTCTTCAGGATATTACAGGACAGGTGGAAGGAGAGGCATATGGATCAGCATGACCTGGAATTTACTCTGGTTACCTTACTGTGAGGTACCCACACCTTTAGTGAAGATTACAGTTCCACTTAGGGAGACCTTCGCAGGAAGTTGAACACTCCAGATTCCATTCAGCTCCTTAAGCTCAACAGTTTCATCCTTCTACTAATTTCGGTGTGTTGAACTGTCCTGGTGACTTTCCATGGTCTCATCCTACATGTCTTCATCAGTCTCTCCTCAGTCACGAAGCTGAAGAAATCATCATATTACTATTTGGCCTACACCAAATAGTTTTACAAAGCCACCAGTGACAGAATGCTTCTTTTTACCTTTACAGATATCCTAGAATGGAAAACAACAACAACAAACAAACAAAAACTCTCCTAACTAGAAAACATGAAAGCAAGGAGGCAAAAGCAGTTACTAATTCAAACAGATTTCTCTTTTGCAGCACTTTAGCAAACCAGGTTCCCCCCTCCTAATGCTCTCTTTGCCACACAGCATCTTCTGTCCCTCTCATACCGAATCCCTTTTCAAAAGAGAAGGTAGCAATACCATCAACAAATTTAGAATAATACTGTTTAAAGTACAGATCTGCCACGTGTTAGGAAGTCTTTGTGCATATACTCTGCATTCTCCTTGATTATATTTGATCTTCAAGATACTGGGTCCTAATATTTATGAACTTCATTATCTTAACATTTTACTTTAATTTTTTCCCCAGTGTTTGCAAGTATAATGATTCTCTGTGTTTGCCTCCTCCCACCGGGGCTGATCATCTCCTGTCTTATTTTCTTGATCTTCCTTGTTTCCTGGTGAATCATTATTCTTCTTATTCCTATTATCATTATTAATTGCATCATTTCTCTTCCTTTTCCTTCCTCTAAGCCCTCCCATATTCTCGCCTGCCCTGAGAGTAGCCATTTAATAAATATTGGTAATATTTGAAAGAATATGACCCCCAAAGGTATTATTAGGAGATACGGCCTTGTTGAAATAGGTATGTTCTTGTTGGAGGAAGTATGTCACTGTGGAGGTGGCCTTAGAGATATCATATATGCTCAAGATATGGCCCAGTGCCTCAGGCCATTTCCTGTTACCTGCCTATCAAGATGCTGGACTCTCATCTCCAGCACCAGGTCTGCCTGCATGCCATGATTTCCCACCATGATGATAATGGACTAAACCTCTGAAAATGTAAGCCACTTTGATTAAATGTTTTTCCTTTATAAGAGTTGCCATGAGCTGAATGGTGCACTTGGGAGGCAGAGGCAGATGGATCTCAGGAAGTTTGAGGCCATCCTGGTCTACAAAGCGAGTTCCAGGACAACAAGGACTGTTACACAAAGAAATCCTGTCCCAAAAATCAAAAAAAAAAAAAAAGAAAAAAGAAAAAAAAAGAAAAGGAAAGGAAAAAAAAAAGAAAAGAAAAAGAGTTGCCATGGTATGGTCATGGTGTCTCCTCATAACAATAGAAACTCTAAATAAGACAGGTGTTAAACTATTATTTTGATTACTATCAACAGCCTTTCAAGAATCAGCACAATTCATCTGCACAAAGAAAGACCAGGACCATAGTAATTGCAATATTTATTGTATAAAACAACTGTGTGTGTGTGTAAATGCATAAGACTGATAGGGCGCTGGAGAAAAATGCTGGGCATTTTCCTCCTTGCTTCATTGGCTTAAACCAAAGCTCATCATCCTTTTTCCCCCTGATTGGTTGATTAGCAAGCTCCTGGTATCTGTCTGTCTCTGTCTCCCAAAGCTGGAGAGCAGGTACACAGTGGGATGTGAATTCAGGACCTTATGCCTGCATAAAAACTACTCTTACCCGCTGAGCCATTGTCCAGCCTCCTAAGCAATGCTATGTGCAAGAGAAACAACTTGATGACAATTAAGGAGAGTTTTGAATGTCTGCTGAGCATAGTAAGTAAGCAAATATATAGAGCATGTCTTTCCCTATGAAGCTGGCTGTAGGTTTTATATCTTTTCACTGAGCAGTTAAGGCTGCCCTCATTCTTGTTCTGTTGATGATAGTGACCTTGAACTCATGATCCTCCTGTGTTGGATTTCTGAGTTGATGGTCTATGTTATCATGTGGCCTACAGTTTCTTTCTCAGGTTTCTTAATTTCAGGAGTGAAGACTGTATTAAAAGATCTTTAAATGTTATCCTGTAGACCAGCTCCTTGGGTAGACCTGTAAGTGGAGACTACTTGTTTGTTCCCGGCCAATTGGACCCACACTAATCACGTACAAACTATATTAATTACAACAGCTTAGGCATGTTCCTTCCTAAGCTCCTATATCTTTAATTAACCCATTTCTATTATTTTGTGTATTGCCATGAGGCTGTAGTTTACCAGGTAAAGTACTGGCATCTGTCTCCTTCGGCAGCTACCTGGCGCCCCCTGACTTAGCCTTTTCACTCTATGTATCTCTGTTCAGATTTTATACCTGGCTTTGCTCTGCTAAGCCGTTGGCAGAACAGCTTCTTCTTTTTTTTTTTTTTTGTTTGCTCAGGATTTTTTTCCTTTTTATTTAAATTTATTTAATTACTAAAGATTTCTGTCTCTTCCCCGCCACCCGCCTCCCATTTCACTCCCCCTCCCCCAATTAAGTCCCCCCCCTCAGCCCGAAAAGCAATCAGGGTTCCCTGTCCTGTGGGAAGTCCAAGGAACCCCCACCTCCATCCAGGTCTAGTAAGTTGAGCATCCAAACTGCCTAGGCTCCCCCAAAGCCAGTACGTGCAGTAGGATCAAAAATCCATTGCCATTGTTCTTGAGTTCTCAGTAGTCCTCATTGTCCGCTATGTTCAGAGAGTCCGGTTTTATACCAGGCTTTTCCAGACCCAGGCCAGCTGGTCTTGGTGAGTTCCCAAGGAACTCAGGACCACGAGGGGTGCACCCACACACTGAGACAATGGGGATGTTCTACAGAACAGCTTCTTTATTGACCAATGGTAATAAAACGTATTCGCAGCATATAGAGGGGAATCCCACATCATAGACCCTTACTACTTGTCACATTAAATTTTTTTTATTTGAATCCATTCACATAATAATTGTTAATGTTTGCTGGGTATCAGATATGAATCAGCCTAGTGGTTAAAGTAGCACATTGGCCAACAGACTTAACAAATTAATATAATTATTATTTTATACCTTAAGTCAATATGCAAATATTTCCTACCTGAATTGTCATAAATTTTCATATCTTAACTTTTATTATATTTTCTTTTTTTTCAAGAACAAATTATTAACCCAGTGCCTTTTTATTAGTTGTTTTCTGAAAGCATAATGCAAATGTATTAATCTACTCTGACATTCAAAATACTAAGTATATTCTAAATATTTACAGAGAAGTGTCCCTAGCATATCAGAAAAAAAATCAGAGGGTGAGAGTGCACTAGAAATAAAAAATAAATTAATTAAACTAATCAAATGTTCTCATTATTTTTAAAGAAATACAAGCCCTTTAGTAAGCCATGTACCTCTGTCGACCTCATCTTAAAGAAGATTAAATTACATGTTGCCTTAAGCTCCTTGAAGTTCACCTAATTTATCATTATATGAAACACATGGCTTTCCAAAGATTTCTCATGCACATACATATCCACCCACTCTTTTAACCTGTATGCCCAGTGGGCATTGAAATAGCCGAGAAGAGAATACCTAGCATTGAACATTCTGTTTTCTGTCAACTGCTCTGGTCATGTGTATCTCGCTGGGTCAGTGCCGTTTCCAGCCATGAACTAACCTCACTGTTTCTCCTTTGTAGCTATCAATAAAAGGAGATCTCAAAACACTTGAGTAAACACATTAAATACAAGAAAGTAGTGAAGGCCTCAGAAAGTTAGGAACAATTTCTATTCATATTTACACGGTTTTATACAATAAAACTACCATTTGAAATCATCAGAAATATATTCTTCTTTATTGCCAGGAATTATTTTTCTTTTATGTTTTGAGAAGACATTAACCCACATGGTCTCAAGGTGAAGCAACCAGTCATAACCTGTTACTTTTGTGTCAAAACACTTTTCAACTTAAATTATATGCTTGTATGTATATCCATGTACATTTGTATGTTATACATGTTTATGTCACACATATGCTTATGTGTACATGAGTGTATATATATGACATTACATATGTATACTCCTTTAAAAGCTAGATTTTAGATAGTTCTTATACTTGATGGTGCAATCATTCATAGTGTTTTGATGTGGTACAAGTAGGTACCTCTCTCTCTTGAGACAGTTTTCTTTGATAAAGTTGGTGGCGTCTTATATTTCTGCTATTACAAAGTCAAATGATTTGCTATTGATTTTACTTTGAACCTGACACAATGATACTGCGTTGGCAGACTATAATGAATGTGGATCCAAGTGTTGCCCCAGGGTTTATTCTCACACTAAGCCTTTTTCCCATGTAGCCAATGCAAGTTATTTTTAAAAATTAAATAAATTTGAAAGGATTCATGTTATCTTCTTGTTTCCAGTAAGCCCAGAATTTTCAAGGTGCTATCTTAAGATGAGAAAAACCCTCAGACGTAAGTAATCCTACTGGAAAGATTATATAGGATTTGGTTTAATCCTTATTTTTTTCCACATTTTTATCTTTGACTTTCATCAAACTAAATCAATGAATATGACTAGTAGCGAGGCTCTTCTTACCTTAATGGACTTTTAAAAGCATCAGCTAAAACTTGTTATAATTCTAATTTAGAATCTTAACTCTCCTAATAAAATGTGTTCTTAAATTCTCCTCAGATACGTACTTAGAGAGGATTCACATAACTTCATAAATGTCTTGAGCTGGAAATGAGAAGAGACTTAAGTTTAATTTGTTTGACTGAAATCTTTAAATTTTTGTTTGCATTGTAATTAATTTTTGGCTCTTTGATACACATTAAGTATTTTGTACTCTTTTTTTGAAAATAGGTTTCCTATTACACTTTCAGTTTTAAAGTCCCAGATGTTGATTTAGGCTGGAAAATCATGAAATGAGCATAGCTGAATTTCATCAAATGTTTACTATGTGCCAGGACTTTAGTAGAGCAATTCATATGCGTATTTAGTTGTTCCTTATAATTCCTCCGGAAGCTAAGAGGGGATGGAGGACACGAAGAAAGCAAAGCCCTCTAAGCCAACATGATTGATGCATATAAAACCTACAGAGACTGAGGCACCATGCTTGGATCTGCACCAACTGGGGTCCTAGAGATGAAAGAAGTGGACACATACCTCTGTCTCTAATCCAGTATCTATCTCCAATCAATAACTACTTGCAAATGAAAATTCAGTTGCCTCCAAAGAAAAGTCTCATTGGGGAAATAAACTCCTCCTCCTCTTCTTCTTCTTCTTCCTCCTCCTCCTCCTCCTTCTCCTCCTCCTCCTCCTCCTCCTCCTTCTTCTCCTTCTCCTCCTCCTCCTCCTCCTCCTCCTCCTCCTCCTCCTCCTCCTCCTCATATTCCTCCTCCTTCTCTTTTCTTTTCTTTTTCTTTTGTTTTTTTCTAGATAGGGTTTTGCTTTAGCTTTGGAGCCTCTCCTGGAACTAGGTCTTGTAGACCAGGATGGCCTCGATTCACAGAGAAACACCTGCTTCTGCCTCCTGGGTGCTGGGATTAAAGGTGTACGCCACCACAGCTCAGCCAAACTACTCTTAAAGGTAGGCTGCATGCTCTGTAGTAGATGGCCAACAGAAAAAGAAATCAATGGTATCTTTGGGAGTTGCTTGTCTCATGACATTGTGTTAGGGCTCTCCTTTTTAAAATTTCTGTATCTTTTTAATTTTAATTTTATAAAAATTATACACACACATATACACATTACCTTATATGTCCTTTGGCTCTTTTCCTTCTTTTTTTTTTTTTTGGTCCTATTTCAGTGTGTTAGTTTTTATTTTATCTTACTGTATTTTATTTTATTATGTTTTATGTTATTTTGTTATTATCCCCCACAAGTTTATTTGCTTTCTAATGAAAGACAGAAAGGGACTGAATCTGGATAGGAGGTGAGGTGGTGAGGGAGATTGGAGGAATGGAGGGAAGAAACATCCAAATCAGGATATATTATTTGAGAAAAACACAGCCATGTATTATGTGAGAAAAACATAACCATTTTTACTAAAAGGAAAAATGTGTAATCAAAAGTAACCAACCTATCCTTCTGATTTTGAATGTCATTGTTTTACCTAAATGATTTTGACAGTGCCCCTTGGCTTTCCTATTCGACATTGATTCTTCTATAGTCTTCTTTTCACTCAAATATCTATCACCAAACAAAGGCGAGGGAACATGAAAGGAAGTGGTACTACTTTCATCCTCAGCCGCACAACTAGGCTGAAGCTCCAATGAACATAAAGAAAATTTCCACAAAGAGAAGAAATGTGATTTTTAAACAGGTAGTAGATGGTTTTTTGGCTGACTTTGATTTAATGTCATACAAATCTTACTTAAATTCTTTTTTTTTAAAAAAATTGCTGGAGCAACGGAAGTCAAGGACAAATAGATGGAACTTGCAAGGTGATAGGTGCTTATGCACCTTCTTGTTACCTGCGCCACTGATCTTGGGATGACACTGTCTTTGCTGTTTTTGTTATTGGAACAATTAAAGCTGTAAATATTTGATGAGATAATAAATGTAAAACGCTTTGGAAAAATGTAAATGTTGGTGATGATAATGATGACAGCAATGATGAGGACATGGGCTGAGACAGGTTATTTTCACTGGAATATTAAACTGTAGAATTTTAAAGATATTAATAGTAAAGAAAAGTGATGCCTATACATAGACTGTTGGGCACCTAAGGTGCATCAAAGTACCACACTAGCTATCTTATTTTACTTTGTCTAGTGGAATCTATGACAAACCTGATTCACAAGCAGGAGAATCCTTAGTCACAAGCAAGGAGAGACAGATTTTAAAAATTTACATACACCAGTAAAACCTGCTTAAGCTTTGAGTTCCTGTTTCTAGAGCCCTATCGTGTGTATTTAAATTAGGGAGGTTGAATCACTTAGTGCTTCGCATAGGCAGACTAGAGTATCATTAGTTCATTATCAGTTTCAGTTCCAAATCAAACACACCCAGTATGAATACAGCTTAGGCGACAATAAAACTTCAGGTGCAATATAAGTCACTCTTGCTCAGAGTCAGTAAAGAAACAGTGGAAGTCATTGAGTTATTAAACTAAACTATCCTTTTCCACAGTCTGAAATAGGAGGAAGATGTCTCAGAATGGCTTAGTGTAATTAATCGTGTTTGGTGACAAACAGTCCTAATGTGTTTGGTGGAGCATCCAGAAATGTCTTCTGGGACGCTGGAGGCCTTGGGCACCAGTTCTCTTCTTAAGGGGAACTGGCAGATCATTCTCTTACTATTGATGTTTAAATGTTTGTTTCTGTGAGCAGCCAGGCTGGAAGTCCCCAGGTTGAGTTCAGCTCTCTGAAGAATGTGGGAGTTTTGTGATTCCTTTTCTTTTCACTTTAGCACAATCAGTAGAGAGTGCTTCATTTGTATAATAAAAGAGCAATGCGAGAGGAAAATGGTCACAGTATTTCAAGGGCAGGCTCATTTCTGCCAGGCAGACTATGTCAGGAATGAAGGGCACTTCCATTTTGATAAGTGCCTGACTTTTGCAATGGCAGGCCTCACCATTATCACCTTCAGACAAGACTTGGGGAACAATCTGGAAGGCAGTTGTGAGAGATCAAACAAATTGACTTGAATATTAAAGATTCAATTAGACACATCACTTTGACTTTGTTTGCATAGCTGTTGAAATGTGCGCTCTCTGAAGAGATTTCCGCTATCAAGTGCAAAGAGGGGGAGAAGCTGGGTGCTGTCTAATGCCCTTTCACAAGCATAGCTCAAGCATCAGTCCGAGTCTTTCAAAGGAGAAAGCAATTCTTTATGTATAAATTACCACTCTGAGATGCCTCAGGGAATGAATTTAGCTTTTTATGCTTTTCTCTTGATTACTTATTATGGAGCTTAGATTCTTGAAAACTTCAAAACCCCTGTCTGTCGGTCTGCACGACC
Organism: Microtus oregoni; assembly: GCF_018167655.1. NCBI lineage: Eukaryota > Metazoa > Chordata > Mammalia > Rodentia > Cricetidae > Microtus > Microtus oregoni. The sequence continues at coordinate 54,998,168 of NW_024543063.1, read as the reverse complement.
TTGACGTGTGATGTGTGTCTGTTTTTGTCATTTTAAATATTTCGTTACCTTTACTGAAAAGTAAACTCTACAAGAGTAGGAGTGGTCCTGTTTATTTTTACTTCATTTTGCCTAGTGTAGTGCCAAGGATTTGGATTTGCAATGACGTCAGCCAAAAGGGGTGGGTGTGTTATTGAGTTTCCGAATAGAAATCAGAACTATATCTGGGAGCCTGGGTCCTCTGGCTCGAGGAAGCAATTCCAGCTACCAACAGGATTCTCATGTACCTGATGGTATCCTTCCGCTCATTTTTCAACAGTGAACAACACTCATTGATCTTCTGTGAAAGCCATGGCTAGATCAGCACATACTGACAAAGTATGGGAAAGTTATTGGAAAACTTGGCTCTTGTAGATTAGACCTTGATATTTAATAAGATTGAGAAAGAAATGTTTGACAAACAATGAATCAGAATTTTCTAGACATGGAATTGGGAAACATGTGCCTAATCTTGGCTAACGCAGAGTATCTTAAACCCTCAATACCACTACAGACTTCTAACTTCTTCATCTCCACAAATTCCAACCTCCACAAACACCCAAAAAGAAATGGTTTGTGGTTCACAAAGTGTTTGCCTTGAAATGTAAGGACCTCAGTTGAGCCCCTTAAAGCACACCTAAAAAAGCAGGCTTGAAGGTGCACATTTATAATCCAGGACCGTAGAGGAGGAAAGGTGGATACCTGAGGCTCAGTGGCTAGCCAGCCTAGCCTACTTTCAATATCCAGCCCAGTGAGAGACCAACCCTGTTCCCAAATAGAAGGTGGATGATGTCCTGAGTAATGGCATTCACAGTTGTGGAAGCCATGTGCACCTGCACTTACATTTACACACACACTCTCATACATACATACATACATACACACACCCACAACACATGAACACAAGCTTCAAAAGCTAGCTGTCCTAGCTTTGTCTAGCATCGAAAGATGTAGTCACTTCCAGATAAATTTTCTCTTTACATTATTATTACTGTTCCCCAAATTATTTATATATGGCTAGTATGATGGATTTGGCATACATTAAATAAAAATACATGAAGTGTCATGCTAGTGTTAAAAGTCTACTAGATACATAAGCTTGAAATGATTGCATCTCTATTGAACATGGAGAGATATTTTTGGTCACGATTCCCTAAAACAGCATGCTATAACAAACAAAGTTCATCTATATCCCAGTATATAAGGGTATTGGCCTCAGGATTCTATAGATGTCAAATATATAAATATTCAAGTTCCTGATACAAAATAAGGTATTAGAATATAACATATGCATATACTTCTTCATACTTTCTATAGTAATTAGATTACTTATGATGCCTAAGACGTAGGGATGGGTGTACTTTTGGGGGAGGAAAATTACTTGGAAATAAATGTCCTCTCCAGGAAGGTGCATTACAGTGGGAGAAATATGACAATACTCAAAATATATACTCTCCCTTTCTTCAGACCTTACATAGTTCATGGATGTGTATGACTTGGGGAAGGAGAGGTCTACTAGCTTCCTTCAGGTCAGAGAGTCTTCATTTGTTTGTATAATCTCAGTTCTTTAAGCATATTTGTCACCAAATGAAGAACATTCCAGAAAGATTAGTTCTCAGCCAAGAAATTTAATATTCATATAATTAAGTAGTGATTTGTAACTTGGTGAAATGCCAAAATGAGGAGAATATAAATGAACAAAGTAAAAAAAAAATTCACATTAAAATACTCAGAGGTTGAATGACAGAATCACAGACCACTTTCCCCAAGGTGTTAGGAACAAGGCAGTTAACCTCTGACACCTGGAGATTTGAAAGTCCCAGAAAACAATGAGGATGCTAGTCACCTAGCAAGATTGGTAATAAATTTTAATCCTAGTTATTTGGTGTGGGACAGCTCATTTAATCTGTGCATTTTATATAAAGTGGATTTTGTTTTGAGATAACAAAGTTTTGGGCTCCTACTTTAAAATATTGGCTTTCTTTTCTTAGTCTCTAAGTATCTCTAGAAGTCTATATTATTACTGCCAGCTTCTACCTTCATAGGAACTGTATATAGAAAAACACTGGAGTCTAGTAAAATTATAGCCTTTTTCCAAAGAGTTCCATAATGACCTGGGATGTGTACAAAATGATTTATACTACTGAGTCTCTATGGAAACACACCACATTTCAGAAGATATTTTTACAATTTTTAAGGAAGAGACATAAGTTGTGAATCCCAAAGCAGCAACATATAGTGATTGGGAGGCGATGCTGTGGGTTTGTAGCAACTGTAAATTGTGTTTTAGGAATCCCCGTGGAGCAAGTGCGAAACGAAGAGGAAAAGTTAACGCTAAAAATAGGGGGAAAATAAAATGAAAAGGCAGGTATTATGTGCCCACTTTCATGTCTAGCGCTGAAAGAATGAACAAAAATTATCATGGATATGAGAAAGTAAAATAGAAGCCCATTTTAGTAAATGACAGTATAAATTATATACAAAATTAATTTAGTAGTAGACATTGGACTATGACTGTGAATGTATTTAAGATATTCCCAATCAAACATTAGGTCATCTTCTGGTTGGAAAAGAATAATTGATTTTATTTAGGTGATTGAATGTAATTCCAAACTGATAATTATTTCAAGTAAAGATTATATTCTGAGGTATGTAAAAACATTCATGCGATGTAAAAGATGGTAGAATATTATTTGTCTATCAATGTTTTTTCTACTCATTGATTTGAGTTAGCTGGGTTGCATGATGGGTGAGGCAAGATGCAAATGTGACTTAATGTTTACTTTCATTATTTAAAGTTTTCATAAAACCATTTACTATATTCATGACAGTTTTCTTAAAAAAAAGAGAGGACCCAACATGCTCAGGTAGTTTGATTTGAGAGTAGAACTTCTGTTATGCAAGGTAGTAATATAGTCTTCTTTTCACCATTTGCTCTTGAAAGAATTCAGTGTCCCATTTGGTGAACTTAATTATCCCCTCTGGTGTTTTCCATATTCCATATTAAATATTAAGGCATGATGTTATATCATTGAATGGAACTACTAGGCCATAAAAAAATACCGTAAGCCTTTCAGAATTGCAATTTCTGAAAGAAAGAGACTTTAATAATAAAAGCATCTAGCTGAAGACATTTGGTATTAAGTTGCGGGCAAGAAATGGAAGGGTGCTTCCGGGATTGTCCATTTCCACGTGAGACTTATGCAGCATCGCTCTGCCTAGGTAAACTTTCTTTAACAATGCAGACATTTGACTATCTAGGAAAATATTATAATCTATAATTAGAATATTGGGACATTAGTTCTTTTTTAGCTTTATAATTAAATTACATTAACTCAGTCAAAAACACAGAAGGGTGGTTATATAGCTGTAACATCAGTGGTTATATCTACAAATAATTGCAAGTTCAGAGTTGCGATGAAATGTGTAGTTATGATATAAGAGCTTGAGTGCCATCGGGTCAGGCCCTTCACAACTATCAAAGAGAATCAAGTTGTAAAATGTAATTTACCAATAGAGAATTCTGTGGCTCAGAAATTTTTAAAAATAATAGAAAGTGGAAATATTCCCTTTTTTACCTCACTAGACCCTTGATTAGAAATGTATAAGATCTTGTTACATAACGATTCTGAGAAGGAAAAGTAAAGCAAAAATAAGAGGAAGAAATAGATGGAGCAGTTTGGGGAAAGTTCAAACCTTATAGGGCCTGCTGAAGGTGTGACAAGTGACACTCAAATGTCTCTCTGTTTCATTTTACACACACTTTAATAATACAACTGTTGACTGACAAGCACTTAGCATTAAGGTTAGAAAAGGAAATAGAAGTGTGGCTTCATAAATCTGAATTTTATTTTCTCTAAAGGAACAAAACAGACATAATGATTATATATTCAATATATTCACAGAAGCCACACTTGTATTTCCTGCCCCCATTATATATGTATATACGTATACACATATATGCACATATACCCATATATACATACACACTATATATGTACATATTATATATGTATACATATCCATCCATCCATCCATCCATCCATCCATCCATACATACATACATATATACACAGCTTGCAACCAGTTGTGGGCTGGCTGGTCCAACAATGGCTGCCTCTCAATAGAAAAGTCAAGAATCCAGTAGTTCTTCAGTGCATGAGGTAGAATGTCTCAGCTGGTATTCAGTTTTATGGGAAGAAGTAGGTTCTTGCTGTAGGAAAATCCTTTAGCCAGTAGCCTTTAAGTTACCCACCTACTTGGGCAAGACCTCTTATACTATAAATGCCATTGTAAAGCACACACTACACTCCCTCTCTCTTCCAGTGGCTGGATTCCCCATTAGGACAGATGACTGTGATTTATGAGTCTACCCCTAAATAAATAACCCTTTATTATATTTAATTCTGAGCTAGTGTGGGATTTCTTTTTAGTGTTTCCCTTAATCTGGTGCCCAACTTCACACCTACTGGGTAGACCAGTCCCAAAGGCCTAAAGGGTCCACGGCCCAGAGGGTCTTCCACCCCTTCCCACCTGGCTTACCTTTACCTACTTCCTTACCACGGCAGAACGAAGTACAAGGCAACTTGGAAATTTTTTAAGCTTGTGAACATATCTCCCCCACCCCCCACCACTGCCTTTTTCCCTACTGCACAGCAACTTGGGCAGTTTCCAGTTTGTGCTCCCTGTTCTTGAGTTCTGAGCTCTTTGCTCCATGTATGGAGTTGACTTGACTAGCACCAAAGCTATGGCTCTTACAGGGATTGTTGCCAGATCAAATGACAAACATGTATTTAAATATGTGTGTATATGTAAATATAAACACAAGCTTATATGTATTATATATAATTTTAGGTGGATAGATAATAATATGAATCCTAGGATAGGCACACTGGATGCCAGCAGATATGAGTCTTTTTTAAAAAATATTCTTATCTCATACATCATATTCTGATTGCAGTTTCCCCTCCCTTCATCCCTCCTAAGTCCTTCCCCATCTCCCTCCTCCCCATTCCACTCCTCCTCCTCCCTTCAAGAAGAGTAGGCCTTCCAGGCATATCCACTAAACATGGCCTAAGAAGATGCAATAAGAATGAACACAAATTCCTGTTGGCAGAGACTGCTTGTTTGTTTCCCAACTGCCCAGACCCAAAATAATCACACAGAAACCAAGTTAATTGTAATACTGTTTGGCCAATATCTTAAGCATATTGCCAGTTAGCTCTTATATATTAAATGAATCAATTTCTATTATTTTATATGATACCATAAGGCTCGTGGTTTACCAGCATCTGGAACTGGGTGTCTGTCTCCACCAGTGGATACATGGCATCTCTCTGACTTTGTCAGAGAGTAGGATTTTTTTTTTTATTTCTGAAGTTATTTCATTATCTGGAGATATTTGTTTGTTTAATTATTAATGGTTCTGTTAAAGGATATGTGGGCTTTTTCCAAATAAAATCATTTATAAACATTTGTGTACAGGCTTTTAATAAAGTGAACATAAGTACTCAATTTCTTGGATTAAGTCTCAGCAACTCACCTACTTGGTCTTGTGATAGTTGAATATTTAGTAATGTTTTAAATTATCACATTTTCTCTAGAATGCTGTGCCACTTTATGTTCCCACTATACACTTATAAATGTGGTAGCCGTGAAAGCAGAGACCAACCAGAGCAATTTGGAGAGTTGGGGCAGAAGAATCCCAGGATGAAGGCCTGCTTGGCCTATGGAGAAAATGCGAGGTCAGGCTAAGCAATCTAGTGAAATAATCTCAGAACAAAATGCAGCAAAGGAGCAGGTTGGGTAGCTCAGTGGCAGAGCCCTTGTCTGCTATGCAGCCTTCCCAGTGAACACAAGTGTTTACACCAGTCATATCACAAATTCGCCATCAGTTTTGGTTGCTATTATTATTTTACTTTTCTCACAGCCCATTGTGGCCTTCAATTTATTACACAGTGAAAAATGACCCTGAACTTCTATTTCTGCCTCCATCTTCTGAGTGTTATCATTGTAGGTACGCACCACAGCACTTTGTGTGATGCTGGGAATCAAGTCTAGGGCATTTTTCAACTGATCTACATGTCTAGTTTTATTAATGTATTTCATCATAGCCTTCTTGATAAATGTGTAGAGTGTACATTGTGCCTTACATTTCCCTTTTACAATATTTAGTGATACTATATGTCCTTTCAAGGGATTATTATTTGAGGAAAGGACCCTCTGTATCTTTGATTATATTTTGATTGTGTTTATTCCTTTTGTGTTGTTGACTGGGAGAATTTTTCATATATTCTAGATATTAGTCCTTTTCTTGATAATGTGTTTTGTGAATATTTTCTTCTATTTTGATGGTTAGTTTTATTATCTATTCAATTAACTATTCATTTTATGTGTGTTTAATTTGAAAGTCTAATTCATTTTTTTAATGGATTACACTTATAGTATCAATCATAAGAGCTTTATGCCTGGTCTTAGATCCTGAAGTTGTTAACATTTTTTCTTATTTAAAAAATTGTCCAATTTTAGTGTTTATTGTGCAGTGTCTAAGGATGTACAATTACTGCAGCCAACTTTCTTCCACTGAAATATTTTTGCAAATTTTTCAAGGACCACTTGAACATATTTTTGTGGATTTATTTCTGATACTTGCTTTGTTTCATTGACCTGTATGTCTATTAATCTATAAATACCACACAGCCTTTGCTACTGTTGCTTATAATAAATATTAGAATAAGGTAGAACAATTCATGGTACGAATTCCCCTTTTTCAGAGTGCTCACAACCAATCTCATTCTTTTGCATCACATATAAATTTTAACAAAATATGACTGAAATTTTTGAGGTGACTTTCATCAAATATATGTATAAGTTTGGGAAGATTATGTATGTTTACATTCTTTGGATCTACCAATCTGCAAAGATGGTCTATCATTCTACATTTTTGATTGAATAATTTTCAGCATAAGAATCTTTGAATGTTTTATTCAATTTGTTCCTTGGAATTGATTTTAAGCAATTATAAATGATATACTTTCTCAAAAAGGAGCCATTGCACTTACTTCTCCTGTATTGGACTGTACCTTATTTCTTCCATTTCTTTTCTGGTCTGTGATTAGAACTTTCAGGGAATATGATATTTTCCTTGACATTAGAAGGAAAGCAACCTATGTCTTAGTGTCATGTAGTGGTATGTCTGGTATGTCTCAACTGTTAAATTGTGGTAGGATCAGTTTACATGGTTATAGTCTGATTATGTCTGATAACATTTTGCTAGAAAATGTTCATTAATTTTCATGTGCATAACTGCTGGCTGTGTGTGTGTGTGTGTGTGTGTGTGTGTGTGTGTGTGTGGCTGTTCTCTAGTTTGGGTATGAAGGTTTTACAAATTCCATAAAATAAATTAGAAACTTTTATGTTACTTCTCATTATTGACTCTTAGTTAGATTCCACAGTCTCTAAAAAAACATCTATCTCCTGCCCAATTTTGGTTGTTTGTATTTTTGGGATCCAGAATATTATCTACTATGTATATTATCTACTATATATTTTATGTAAGCCTGAATGAAATGTATATGTTCCTGTCGTGAAGTGGAATGTTTTCTGTATATTACAACCTGTGGGTTCATGGTGGTCTTGGTGATTTTCTAAATATATATCTTATGAATCATTGGTAGAAGGACTGTGAAGTCTCTTGCTGTATTTGTGAATTGGACTCCTTTCAGTTTTATCTTTTTCTGCTTCACCTATGTTCAGCTCTTTTCTAGATGCAGAGACATTTAGGATGCTATGTCTTATTAAAGGGACCTTTTCTGAGCTTTATAAATAATGCTTTTCTCTGTTTGTACAAAATTTCTCTGTAATCCGTTTTATTTTATATTAATATGGCAACTGCTTCCTACTGATATTTTTATAACAGGTTTTTATATACATCCTTTTGCTTTTGTCCTGACTTTTCTATTTGAAGTGAGCTTTTATATATTTGTATCCACATGGTTACTTTTTAAACTTCTCCTTCAGCCTCTGAGTCATCATACTGTTGTGCATGGGGGTCGGAACTTACATTTAGAGATGTGTATTTCTTTATGCATAAAGCCCAGTTTCTTTGAAAATATATTAAACACGAGAAATAAGAAAATATATTTATTTAATTTTTAAAAAAAGTAAAGTATGGTTTTAGATAGAGAGGGGTCTGCTTCCCCAGTTGTAGAAATTAGCTCAATATAAGGTTTCCTCATCACCAAAAGAGTTCCTTTCAAGGTTTCTAATTTCAGAAAATTATTTTTACATTTACGTGGTCCATATTTACCAACTCCATAGTAAGAGTTCTTTCCTTTGCATTTTGTAGTAATTTTTAAAATTTATTTGATTTTGTTGTTAATTCAGGACTATGAGCACATGATCTAGAAGATGTATAGCATAGCCATCCATTTAAAAAGTGAGTGCTTGCCGGGCGATGGTGGCGCACGCCTTTAATCCCAGCACTCGGGAGGCAGAGGCAGGCGGATCTCTGTGAGTTCGAGACCAGCCTGGTCTACAAGAGCTAGTTCCAGGACAGGCTCCAAAGCCACAGAGAAACCCTGTCTCGAAAAACCAAAAAAAAAAAAAGTGAGTGCTTATTAAACATTCAAATATAAATGTCAAGTTGGCAATGGGGTTTTCAAGTTAGAACTGGAAAAGAATTTAAAGACATCAGCAGCAATATAGTAGCTTAAACTTTAGCTTAATAAGAAATTAATGAGGATCTGGCCATGTGCAGAGCACTCATAAAGGCTCATCAGGGAAAGAGCTTTACCAAACAGAAGTGAAAGGAAAATTAAGAGGCTTGATGTTGCTTGGGCTCTGAAGGCAAGGAGATCATTCAGCTTATTTTTCCTGATTAAGAATGTTTCCCGCTGTTAATTCTAAATCTAAACACCGTGTGACACAAGGGTAAGTCTTACTCCAGGCTACTGCAGGAGAAGGAACCTGCACACATCCTTAACTCAAGACTCCTGGTCCTCATGCTCCCACTGCCCTGCTTTCTTTCATCTTCTTAATTCCCGCTGCTGTGTAGCCACTTCTAACACGATATCCCTGAAAAGTCTTCACAGTTAGCACTAATGTGCTTTTAGTACAATCATATTAAAACTATAAGATAATAAGAGCAATTGCATGTAGACTGAATGATTCTCATCATGGCCCTCATCAATTATTCATTCCAGGTCTCTCTCACCTTCTGTTCACACCTGCATGGTTCTAGGTGCTTTGCCTAGTTTTGCTGTCCACACCTAATGAGAAAGACAAGCCTTTGCCTTACAGTTATCAGCTGAAGGGTGCTTTTGTAACCTTCCCTCTTCTTTCAGTAAATTCCTGAAAGTATTTTAAATATTAAATAACATAAATATTGCAAGTTTCAAGAATGTATTTTTAAGAGTGTGATGTGGGAAATCCTTTGTATATATGTTGCTTTTGTTGGTTAATGAATAAAGAAACTGCTTTAGCTATAGCAAAACAGAACTTAGCTAGGTGATGAAAACTAAAATGAATGCTGGGAGAAAGAAGGTGGAGTCGGGAGAAGCCATGTAGCACTGCCAGATACAGACACCAGAACTTTACCCAGTAAGCGACAGCCTCATGGTGATACCCGGATTAATGGAGATGCGTTAATTTAAAATATGAGTTAGCCATAAATACGCTTAAACTATTGGTCAAACAGTATTGCAAATAATATGGTTTCTGTGTGATTATTTCAGGAACAATCCAGGAACAATCAAGCAGCCTTCTTCAACAAGAGTGCTTTGGGGAGAAGATGATGAGAGAAACATCACGGCACCACTTGACCATCAGTTGCACTAAGGTGAGAAACGCTGGTCATTTTGTCCCTTATCAGTCAGTTTTGGTTGACTAGCAATTCTCTATAGAGGCCTTAGCTTCCAGGGAAGTTGAGGTTCCCATTCATCTTAGTACAACCCCCCAATGTATGCAGCACTTGTAGTTGGCTGGCAGTCAACACATACCATCCATGGTATTAGAGAGTATAGCCCATGATGGGAATCTGGGCAAAGTATCAAATATCAGCTAGAGTGCTTTTCTTCAATTGGTCACATATTCTTATTTAACTCCAAGCCACCCATATGTATATTCTCTGGTAAATGATTAGCTACCTAGGATTTTTTTTTCTGCTGCTGATTAACCCAAATATGAAACAGTTTCTTACCTTTGGATTTCTGAAAAATGAGTAGGCTTTCTGTAATCCAATTAATTTTTCAGAACAGTGTTCCTAAATATGGAGACAAGACCTTCCACCCACCATGCAAAATCATTTTCTGAAGTGGAACATCTTTGTCCTGGAGGGCATCTATTAAAATACTAGGTTGCTCCAACTTGAAGTACTAAAGGGAGAATTCTAAAGAAGAGATTGTTAAGACTAGGAAGTAACCAACTCAAGTCTCTGGAAGTTCCTGAAACAAGATTCACAAGCCCTCTCCATTCCCAAAGTTCATTCTATCTATCTATCTATCTATCTATCTATCTATCTATCTATCTATCTATGGCAAAAAGGAGAGAAGACTTTCTCACCTGCTAAGCTGCTTACAAGTCCTGCAGAGAGCTCTAGGGTTTCAGGTATGGTGAGTTGCCACCCATTCTGGGCTGCTTTTTGATAGCTGCCTTCTAACCGCCCATGCTTCTGTAAATAGCCCCTCACACACACTCCTGGAAAATACGCCTATAAAACCATCGGTTTTCCAAGTTTGCAGAATTATTACTTCAGTGTTTGACTTGAAATGAATAGACATTTATTCACACCTTCTCGGGAAATATGACACAACTGTCTTACTCTGTGTGGATCTGTGGCGTTCCTGCATAAACATGACTTTTACAATGGAGATAATGTGCCAGAAGGTCTTCACACCCTGGATTCCCTAGAACTTCATAAACTTAGTATAAAAATTCACAGGTTCTCATTCTCCCACCCTCTGGAGAAGATGCATGTCTTACCAAAGAATCCAGTTGCCCCACCTCTCAGTTACAGACTCCTAAATAGTGATCTAACATCTTATTTTGTACATGGTCCAGCTCTGCACTACTCCGGAGTAACGTGCAGGTTACACATATAATTTAATACTTTTTAGTAGCCACATTATACAAAGAGAAATAGGTGCAACTATCTGAATTATTATTGTTGTAACATGTTTTCAGTATAAAATGCTCTGAACATGGGATTGGGAAGATGGTTCGGCAGTTATGAGCAATTGCTGCGCTTTCTGAAAGCCCCAGTTTGGAGTTCAGAATGCATACCAAGAGTCTCAGAACTGCCTGTAACTCCAGCTCCAGTAGATTCAGTTTCTTCTGCTGGCCTCTATGACCATCTGCACCCATACATTCAATTATTTTAAAAAGTAGGTAGACTTATAAAAAGGTATATATGACAGAAATCATGACTGATTGCTGTTCAGCCAGGTACTGAGTTCAAGGGTGATCTTCAGCTGAGGTTGGGCACCCTGCCTTCATCTATTGCTTCTGTGCGGAGAAATCAAAGTAAAATGGACAATCCCAGTTTTCTCTTCAGTAACAAAACTGCAAAAATGATAGAGAGGAGACCTAGAAAAAGTGATCAAAATTTGTTTTGCCACATTCTTGAACTAAAACATGAGGTGAGTAAGTTTATCATGTTTTCCAAGATCATGCGGTTCCAGATGTATCCATGGTAGCAGAGGTTACCATAGCACTGGCCACACGTTCACTATTTCTTCCCATTTAAAAATAACATGGACAGCTGTTAAATACAGGGCGCTGTTCAGGAGATGCCCCTAAACCTGTTTAACTAAAAGAAGACATGAACTGTCTGCTGACTTTATTCATTCATTGTATGCCATGACCTGTTGGTTCTTCCCAAGATATAAATTATAGCTATAGAGCCATTTACAGTGGAACTGTAGAGGACATTGTCAGTTATCTCTTCTTAACGCCTCCTTTCAGATGGCCTGCTAGGTAAGCTTGGGAGTGTCAGGATTGCCAATGTCTTTATATTTCTTGTTTAGTGTTTGTTTCTGTTTGCTCAGCATTTATTTTTATGTTTAACAATAGGATGTGGATTATATTATGTTATAATTGAAAGCCACCAGCACAGGCAGCCTAAATCCAATTCCTCTTCATTTCAGTCAAATTTCACATTCCATTACAACGGAATTAATTTGATGACCAAATCTGGTATGTTACTGCTTTCCAGCTAGATTTGTTTCCAATTTAACATCCTAACTATGCTTGTAAAATAGACAATAAAACAATCTTTTCTGATTTGGGAAATACTCTTTATTCTTCATTTCTCTCTGCTTCACTGTAACATTTGAGCTGAGTTTTATGGAACAATCACTTTCCTCATCTAATTACAGCAATTCCCTGGTAGATGGCCTCCATTGCCCTGCTAAAGCAAAATTATCATAAATACACAATGCTACTGCCAGCATTTCATCTTGCACATGCGTCAGTGAGCAAGGCAAGGTTTCTCCTCTCTAAATTGTGTTCTTGCTAAATTGACAATTTCCATGTGAACCCATCATGTCTTTCTACGACATCCCAACCAATTCCTGAGAAAGTTAATCTTGCCTCATAGATTTTATCAAGGTTCAGCTCCTCATGCGTGCACGGGACTGCACCCAGACAAGAAGTAAACTGAACTCTTCTAATTAAATATTTGGGCACCAGGACTCTCTTCCAAAATAGGAAAGTGAGGGACAACTCTCCAAACAAGATGGTCGCCACAAATTAAAGCTGCAACAGCAGCAAAATCACAGGAAATCAACTGAGAATCCTCAAGCTGCCAATTGTTCTACCTTTGTTATGCAAGTGAAAATGGGCCTGTGAAACAGAACAGAGAGAAAGACTGCAGGTTTGGTTTAAGATCATAGAGAGTGGCTTCTATCTCAGAAAATACTAGAACTTCATGAGACCTAGGGTTAAGTCAAGGCCAAGGGACCCCTAATCAAAGATTTAGATGGTTCAAGAATCGAGATGGTGCTTCCTTGGTCCCCTGTATTTCTTGGGCTCTCTGCAGGGCCTCTACTCCCTGGGTGCTGCCTCTTTCTTCCTGGCCCACCCAGCTTCCGTCCAGAGCCCTCCCCACTTCGATCCCACCGCCCTCTTTTGGCGCGTGGCATCACCCAGCCCAGCCTGTCTGGGCGCTGGGTCCGAGTACTCGGGGCGCCCGGGCCGGCTGCAGTTCCTTTGTTTCTGTGGCCTGCCTGCACTAAGCGGGGTAGGCACTTTGCGAGCTGCCCAACCAGCATGGAGGCCTGATCTCTCGGAGCAAGGAGACCCAGCATTGGGGTGAGTTTCTGGCCCGTGGCGCCAGCCGGGGACGGGGAGTTCGGGGGGGGGGGTTCCTTGGTCCCCTGTATTTCTTGGGCTCTCTGCAGGGCCTCTACTCCCTGGGTGCTGCCTCTTTCTTCCTGGCCCACCCAGCTTCCATCCAGAGCCCTCCCCACTTCGACCCCACCGCCCTCTTTTGGCGCGTGGCATCGCCCAGCCCAGCCTGTCTGGTCACTGTGTCCGAATCCTCAGGGCGCCCAAGCGGGCTGGAGTTCCTTTGTTTCTATGGCCTGCCTGCACTAAGCAGGGTAGGCGCTTTGTTTGCGAGCTGCACAACCAGCACGGAGGCCCTATCTCTTGGCGCCAGGAGAGCCAACATTGGGGAGAGCCAGCGTTGGGTAGGCTAGGAGACCTGATCAGGTAAAAGAAGATCCATAAGGGAGCATTTGGAAGAAGAGATGGGCAGACGCCAAGGCAAAAATTCGCCCAACAAGCTGAAAAGCAACATGAAGCCACCAGAAACCAGCGACCTCACAACGGGAGGACATGAACACCTTAATCAAGAAGAAGGAGAAAAGATTGACTTCATGAAAATGATTGACACCCTTAAACAGCATGTAAAAAACGCCCTTATAGAAATGGATGAGAAATATAACAGAAAGTTTGAAGAATTGAATAAATCAGTGAATGATACCCTAGAAAACCAAGGAAAAACAATCAAACAGATAATGGAAACAGTTCAAGACCTGAAAACTGAAATGGAGGCAAAGAAGAAAACACAAACAGAGGGCCGGCTGGACATGGAAAATCTAGGTAAACGAATAGAGACTACAGAAACAAGCACAACCAGCAGAATACAAGAGATAGAAGAAAGACTCTCGGATTCTGAAGATACCATAGAGAAAATAAACACACTGATCAAAGAAAACAGCAAGTCCAACAAACTCTCATCACAAAACATTCAGGAAATATGGGACACAATAAAAAGACCAAACCTAAGAATAATAGGAGTAGAAGAAGGAGAAGAAGTGCAGCTCAATGGTCCAGAAAATATATTTAATAAAATTATAGAAGAAAACTTTCCCAACCTAAAGAAAGATATACCTATGAAGGTGCAAGAACCATACAGAACACCGAATAGGCTGGATCAAAAAGAAAAACATCCCCTCGCCATATAATTATCAAAACACAAAGCATACAGAATAAGGAAAGAATATTAAGAGCTGCAAAGGAAAAAGGCCAAATTACTTATAAAGGTAAACCTATCAGACTTACACCTGACTTCTCCATGGAAACCATGAAAGCCAGAAGGTCCTGGATAGATGTACTACAGAAACTGAGAGACCATGGGTGCAAGCCACATTACTATACCCAGCCAAGCTTTCATTCACTATAAATGGAGAAAATAAAATTTTCCAGGATAAAAACAAATTTAAACAATAGGCAGCCACAAATCCAGCCTTACAGAAAGTAATTGAAGGAAAATCACTAACCAAGGAGTCCAACAATGACCACAATAACTCAGACATCTAGAGACCCTTCACCAACACAAAACAAAGAAGGGAAACACACAAACTCTACGACTAAAAAAAAAAAATGACCGGAGTTAACAACCACTGGTCATTAATATCACTTAATGTCAATGGACTCAACTCACCTATAAAAAGGCACAGCCTAAGAGATTGGATACGAAAACAGGATCCAACATTCTGCTGTTTACAAGAAACACACCTCAACCACAAAGATAGGCACCTACTCAGAGTAAAGGGCTGGGAAAAGGCCTATCAAGCAAATGGACCTAAGAAACAGGCAGGTGTGGCCATACTAATCTCTAACAAAGTTGACTTCAAACTTAAATCAATCAGAAGAGATGGAGAGGGGCATTTTATACTCATAACAGGAACAGTTCATCAGGATGAAGTCTCAATCCTGAACATCTTATGCCCCTAATATAAAAGCACCCATGTACATAAAAGAAACATTACTAAAACTCAAGGCAGCCATCAAACCGCACACAGAAATAGTAGGAGACTTCAACACTCCTCTCTCACCAATGGACAGGTCAATCAGACAGAAACCTAACAGAGAAATAAGAATTAATGGAGGTAATGAATCAAATGGACTTAACAGACATCAATAGAACATTCCATCAAAATAGGAAAGAATATACCTTCTTCTCTGCAGCTCATGGAACCTTCTCGAAAATCGACCACATAGTCGGTAACAAAGCAAACATCCACAGTTACAAAAAAATATTAGTAACCACCTGTGTCTTATCAGATCACCATGGATTAAAGTTAGAATTCAACAATAATGCTACCCCCAGAAAGCCTACAAAGTCATGGAAACTGAACAGTCAACTACTAAACCATACCTGGATTAAGGAAGAAATTAAGAAAGAAATTAAAGTCTTCCTTGAATTCAATGAAAATAAAGAAACAACATATTCAAACTTATGGGACACTATGAAAGCAGTCCTAAGAGGAAAGTTCATAGCTCTAAGTGCCCACTTAAAGAAAACAGAGAAAGCTCACATTGGAGACTTAACAGCCCACCTGAAATCTCTAGAAAAAAAAGAAGCAGACTCACCTTGGAGGAGTAGAAGACTGGAAATAATTAAACTGAGGGCTGAAATCAACAAAATAGAAACACAGAAAACAATACAAAGAATCAATGAAACAAAAATCTGGTTCCTGGAGAAAATCAACAAGATTGACAAACCACTATCCAAGCTAATCAAACGGCAGAGAGAGAATTTGCAAATTAATAAGATCAGAAATGAAAAGGGGGACATAACCACAGACACAGAGGAAATTCAGAGAATCATTAGATCTTACTACAAAAGCCTATATGCCACAAAACTGGAAAATGTAAAGGAAATGGATACTTTTTTAGATAAATATCATATACCAAAGTTAAATCAGGACCAGGTGAACAATCTAAATAGACCTGTTAGTCGCGAAGAATTAGAAGAGTTTATCAAAAACCTCCCTACCAAAAAAAGCCCAGGACCAGATGGTTTCAATGCGGAATTCTACCAGAACTTCCAAGAAGATCTAATACCTATACTCCTTAATGTATTTCACAATATAGAAACAGAAGAGACACTGACAAATTCCTTTTATGAAGCTACAGTTACTCTGATACCAAAACCGCACAAAGACAACCAGGAAAGAGAATTACAGACCAATCTCACTCATGAACATCGATGCAAAAATCCTCAACAAAATACTGGCAAACTAAATCCAAGAACACATTAGAAAAATTATCCATTATGATCAAGTAGGCTTCATCCCAGGGATGCAGGGCTGGTTCAACATACGAAAATCTATCAATGTAATCCATCATATAAATAAACTGAAAGAAAAAAACCATATGATCATCTCATTAGATGGTGAAAAGGCATTTGACAAAATTCAACATCCCTTTATGATAAAAGTATTGGAGAGATTAGGGATACAAGGGTCATACCTAAATATAATAAAAGCTATATACAGCAAGCCGACAGCTAACATCAAATTAAATGGAGAGAAACTCAAAGCCATCCCATTAAACTCAGGAACACGACAAGGCTGTCCACTCTCGCCATACCTCTTCAATATAGTGCTTGAAGTTCTAGCAATAGCAATAAGACAACATAATGGGATCAAGGGGATTCGAATAGGAAAGGAAGAAGTGAAACTTTCGTTATTTGCAGATGATATGATAGTGTATATAAGCGACCCCCAAAACTCCACCAAAGAACTTTTACAGCTGATAAACAGCTTTAGTAATGTGGCAGGATACAAGATCAACTCCAAAAAATCAGTCGCCCTCTTATACACAAAGGATATGGAAGCAGAGAGGGAAATCAGAGAAGCTTCACCTTTCACGATAGCCACAAACAACATAAAATATCTTGGGGTAACTCTAACCAAGGAAGTGAAAGATCTATTTGACAAGAACTTTAAGGCATTGAAGAAAGAAACTGAGGAGTATACCAGAAAATGGAAGGACCTCCCTTGCTCTTGGATTGGGAGAATCAACATAGTAAAAATGGCAATTCTACCAAAGGCAATTTATAGATTCAATGCAATCCCCATCAAGGTTCCATCAAAATTCCTCACAGATCTTGAGAGGACAATAATCAACTTTATATGGAAAAACAAAAAACCCAGGATAGCCAAAACAGTCCTATACAATAAAGGATTGTCTGGAGGCATTACCATCCCTGACTTCAAACTCTATTATAGAGCTACAGTGATGAAAACAGTGTGGTACTGGCATAAAAACAGAGAAGTCGACCAATGGAATCGTATAGAAGACCCGAATTTTAACCCACAAACCTATGACCACCTCATTTTTGATAAAGGAGCCAAAAGTATACAATGGAAGAAAGAAAGCATCTTCAACAAATGGTGCTGGCATAACTGGATGTCACCCTGTAGAAGAATGAAAATAGACCCATATCTATCACCGTGCACAAAACTCAAGTCCAAATGGATTAAAGACCTCAATATCAGCCTGAACACACTGAACCTGATAGAAGAGAAAATGGGAAGTACCCTACAGGAAATGGGCACAGGAGATCGCTTCCTATGTAAAACCCCAGAAGCACAGACATTAAGGGCAACATTGAATAAATTTGACCTACTTAAACTGAGAAGCTTCTGTAAAGCAAAGGACACTGTCACTAAGACACAAAGGCAACCTACTGACTGGGAGAAGATCTTCACCAACCCCGCAACAGACAAAGGTCTAATCCCCAAAATATATAGAGAACTCAAGAAACTAGACTTTAAAATGCTAATTAACCCAATTAAAAAATGGGGCACTGAACTGAACAGAGAATTCTCAACAGAAGAAGTTCAAATGGCCAAAAGACACTTAAGGTCATGCTCAACTTCCTTAGCAATCAGGGAAATGCAAATCAAAACAACTTTGAGATATCATCTTACACCTGTCAGAATGGCTAAAGTCAAAAACACCAAGGATAACCTTTGCTGGAGAGGCTGTGGAGGAACGGGTACCCTCATCCATTGCTGGTGGGATTGCAATCTTGTGCAACCACTGTGGAAGTCAGTGTTTCGGTTTCTCAGGAAATTCGGGATCAACATACCCCTGGACCCAGCAATACCACTCTTGAGAATATACCCAAGAGATGCTCTATCATATGACAAAAGCATTTGTTCAACTATGTTCATAGCAATATTATTTGTAATAGCCAGAACCTGGAAACAACCTAGATGCCCTTCAATGGAAGAATGGATGAAGAAAGTATAGAATATATACACGCTAGAGTACTACGCTGCGGTAAAAAACAATGACTTCTCGAATTTTGCATGCAAATGGATGGAAATAGAAAACACTATCCTGAGTGAGGTGTCCCAGACCCAAAAAGATGAATATGGGATGTACTCATTCATAATTGGTTTCTAGCCATAAATAAGGGCCACGGAGTCTACAATAGGTGAACCTAAAGAAGCTAAGTAAGAAGGTGAACCGAAGGAAAAACATATAGTTATCCTCTTGGCTAAGGGAAGTAGACCAAATTTCCGGGGAGAAAATGGGATCTTTTGGGTGGGGTGGGATGGGGGTAAGGGGAGATGGGGAGAGAAAAGGTAGAAGGGAAGGAGGGGGGACCTGGGGAAACAGGAGAATTGGGATAAAGGAAAGGTGGATAGGGGAGCACGGAACCACAATTCTTAGTTAAGGGAGCCACTTTAGGGTGGGCAAGAGACTTGACCCTAGAGGGGCTCCCAAGTGCCCAAGATGAGGTTCCCAGTTAGTTCCTTGGGCAGCTGAGGATTGGGAACCTGAAATGACCCTATCCTAGAGCAATACTGACGAATATCTTGCATATCATCATAGAACCTTCATCTGGTGATGGATAGAGATAGAGACAGAGACCCACACAGGAGCACTGGACTGAGCTCCCAAGGTCCCAATGAGGATCAGAAGGAGGGAGAACATGAGCAAATAAGTCGGGACCACGAGGCGTGCACCCACCCACTGAGACAGTGGGGCTGATCTACGGGGAGCTCACCAAGGCCAGCTGGACTGTGACTGAAAAAGCATGGGATAAAACCGGACTTTCTGAACATGGCGAACAATGAGGGCTGATGAGACACCAAGGACAAGGCGCGGGGTTTTGATCCTACGTAATGTGCTGGCTTTGTGGGAGCCTAGCCAGTTTGGATGTTCACCTTCCTAGATTTGGATGGAGGGGGGAGGACCTAGGACTTACCACAGGGCAGGGAACCCGGACTGCTCTGTGGACTGGAGAGGGAGGGGGAGAGGAGTGGGGGGAGGGGGAGAAGGGTGGGAGGAGGGGGAGGGAAATGTGAGGCTGGGAGGAGGTGGAAACTTGTTTTTTGTTTATGTTTTTTTTTCTTCTTCTTTCCTCAATAAAAAAAAATAATGGAAAAAAAAAGGATCGAGATGGTTTCCTGCCATCTCTATCTCTGCCCCAATTGTATCCATGGCAGAGGTGTTTGTGAACAACTCTTCCTCCGAGGCTGACTCCAGAAACAACTTGCTAAAACCACTTGGCTTCTAGAGTGAAGGGTGCATATTGGATTCAAAATCAAAGATCCAGATTTCATTTTCTAAAGAGATAACTTATACAAACGCCTTAGAACAAAGGGTCAGGATCTCAGAGGTGACACTTCACAGGAAGCAAATTGTATGCCTGCACAAACCTCACAGAAAGTGTGAAATTTTTCTGGGACAAGAGCAAGATGGACAGGAAGGACAACCTTTATTTGCTGTGAACTAGAGCTCCAGGTCTCTTTCTCTCTCCCTTCTCTCTCCCCGGGTATATTCCTTTCTGAAGGAATTGTAAGCTGAGCTGTTTGAAGATGACAAGGAGGACTTCAGGAGGCAGAGACAAGAGCCAGGGACTTCTCACAGTTAGTTTTACTGACAGCCTAGCACCAGAACTTAGCAGAATTTGAAAAAATTGAAAAAAGTTTTTAATGTTATTATTTTTGGCACTATGGTTATGATTAATTCAGACAAGTTACCATTATACATCAAATATTTAAATAATTTCTTGATGATAACAAATTTATACATAGTCTCAAAGAATCTCCTCACAGATTGCTTATTAATTATAGAAGGAAATTTGGCAGTTTTCTAGTGGAGAAAATGGGCTGTACTTTAACCCAAATCATTTAAATGCCCTTACCAAATTATATTGCACACAAACATGAGTTATCTTTTACTGGGGTACGCTGGGACCAACATGATCCTTAGTATTTTACATCAAAGATGCAAAGTTGCAAGTTGGCCACTGAAGAACTGTTTCAGGGATTAAGAACACTGACTGTTCTTCCAGAAGACCATAGTTTGATTCCCAATCATCTGTAATGCCAGCCCCACTGCATCGTTTGCCCTCTTCTGATCTCTGAAGGCACTGGGCACATATGTACCTAGCTACCTGCAGACCAAACAATTCTCCACTTAAAATAGTGAAATCATTAAATCTTAATATTTTAATGGAATCTTAACTTACGTATGACACAAATGAAATGTTACTACTTTTAAAAGCACTTGGACATTTGTTAGCAATGGGTTGAATAAGGACAGCAGGGGTGTAGTATGTATTTTAAAAGGCCCTTTCCTAACTCGTCTTTTCTCTGTACAGCATATCCTTAATTCTGTGGGAGGAAAGTTAGTGTGTTTAGAAGCTCACCTGCGCATGAAATTGCTCTCCGCACGTGATCAAAGACTCAGCAACATTTGTGTCTCAAGGGAAAAGGTGTTAAAGAATTGGGTTTGGAGGCAGAGCTTTCATTTTTAGTATTTTTATCTTATTTATCTTAGTTGTCCATCATTTCACTGTATGGGGGGGGACATTCTTCTTCAGTGTTGTATACAGTGTTTAGTGGTCCACGGTCCAGTAAGGAACTCCACAACCAAGTACACTAGAGCAACCCTATCTGCTCTCAGTGGACTACAATAAATAAAAACGTGAAGAAGAAGAAGAAGAAGAAGAAGAAGAAGAAGAAGAAGAAGAAGAAGAAGAAGAAGAAGAAGAGGAACTTGTTGAGATGAAGGTGTGATTCAAGGGGACTGAGGGGTACATGAGGGCAAATGGGTTCTGTGTGGTTAAAATACATACAGAATTGTCAAAGGATAAAATGTTATAAGCAGAAGAAATTCATTCCATTGTCTTTTGTATTCAGAATTGTTATTATTTTGACTTAACTTTAAGAGGTGATTTCAAAAGTGGTGTTAAGATAAGGAAACCAAATCTAAAAAGATGATACCCTATATTATTTCATTCACATGAATTCTAAAATAAGCAAACCTCATTCATGGTAATGAGTGTCAGGCTGTGAATTAGCTTCGTGCTGAGGTGAGGACAGTGGTTGGAAGGTGCTGGCCATTCTTTTTATTTCCTCAGATACAATCTAGCGTTTCTGCATACCGCGGGCTAAATAAACCATTAGTTTTCCTGCTAAGAAATCAAGTCACGGGGATCAATCTTCCCAGTCTCAAATGACTACTTGAAAGCAAACTTTCCCATCCTATTCTATTTATGTGGGGTAGGTATGTCGTCTTTGGAAACACACATGCTCAGTGTGAGGGAATTTTAAAGCCCGGTGAGCTTTTCTCAGGACAAACTTTACAGTGAATTCCTTAAGACTTTTCCTTTATGATTATGTTTGCATTAAAAGTGAGGAAAATCTTTTTATTAGAAAAATGGTGGAAACCGTTTCTGTAGAACACTTGCTCATCTGCATGAAGAGCATTTTATTTCCCCAGCTGCTCTTCGTTCATAGTGAATGCAGAGTCAGATGGGCTCCACACATTCAGCCTTTGCTTTCTTTTCTCTACTGCACATTGAGCCATGCTTGAAACAGGATTAGTTTTCAGCTTAGCCGAATACTGCATTCTGATAAACTCATGTGAATGGCTAATTCAAGGATATTCAAGATGCATTATTTACAAAACTGAAATGAGTTTTCAATCCTTTAGTATCTTTTTCTCCTTCTTATATTTTATTGGGCGTCTTTCATGGTGAATAGAAATACTTTCTAATAAGGGTCCAAAGTGTCAGTTTGAAGGTATTGGACCTGAACTAAAATCAATATTAACAATTTTAGTTATTTTTAATTATCTTATACATAATATATATGTATATATTGTGTGTGTCCCATTTATGATTAGGAGTTACTTATAAATTTGACATATCTTTAAACGATCCTCCTGAAATAGGAGTAATTATCATTTCTCTTCAGAATAGTTTTTCATGAAAGTGACAAATATTCATAGAAGTAAATAAATATTGATATTTGTGATTTCTTCCCCTCTTCATCCTAAGAAATATTTGATCTTTATTATCTTAGTTCACATATGTTATTATTTTAACTAAGATTATTGCTAAAAGAATTGAATAAACATGCGATGCTTTATTAATTAATAACATAACATTAACAATATTGATGCAGAACAGAAAATATGTATAAAATATGGGAAATAAATGGTGTGAACACACACTAAGAAGGCAAGGATGTCTCTGTGAGCTTCCCTATCATAATTTTAACCCACCTTGCTTGTATAATCCCTGAGGACATGGGAGCTCATGGACTCTACGTGGAGAGTTGGGAAGCCTGCATAGGACATATCCAGGTCCTCTGCATGTGGAAGACAGTTGTGTAGCTTGGTTTGTTTGAGAGGCTCCTGGTAGTGGGACCAGGATCTACCCCTGGTACATAAGCTGGCTTTTTGGAAACCATTTACTATGATGGGATTTCTCACTCAGTCTTGATACAGGAGAGAGGGGCTTGGTCCTGCCTCAACTTAATGTGCCAGGCTTTGTTCACTCCCCATGGGAGGCCTTACTCTTCCTGAGGTGTGAATGGGGTGGTGAGTTAGGAGAAGGTGGAGGGAAGCTGGAGAGGAGAGGAGGGGGAAATGTGGTTAGTATGTAAAATAAATTAAAAGATTAAATTAAAAAAGAAAACATCAAACAAAAACAAAAAAATAAGGCAAGGAAACATGAAAGCTCTCTAAATTCTGGGGTATTGATAGAGAAAGAGAGCAAAGGAGACATAGTTTGTGTTTGAGAATAGCTATCATCATGAGTTTGTAAGTTTTAGCATGATTAGTTATCTATCACACTGAAACAAATTATTATAGACCCCATAATACAAACAATCAAAATTTGTTATTATATAATTCTGAAAGTCAGAAAAGCTAGCATCATTTTCCATTATAGTCAAGTTATGAGCAGAGCTGTATTCCTTCTGGAGCTTTGAAGACAGTGTTCACTTCTTTCCCTTTCCAACTGGTAAAGGCCGTTTATGTTCCGTTGCTCACGGCCCTTTTCATCTTCAATAGCAACAATGGTTGGTCCAGTTTGAAACTGCATCACTCTAGCATGGGCGTTTTATTTCTCTAAGATGCTTAACAACACTTATTATTATATTGGGCATACCCATACATTCCAGAATGAGTTGATTATTTGAAATCACCTTAATTTTACCTGAACTTCAGATCTCAGATAATGTGTAACATAATATACACACTGGCACCAGGGACTAACATACAAGCATCTTTAGGCATCATTATTCTCCCTTTCGTAGACACCAAACCTGTTGTCATGGTATTACGAAGAACATATCTTTTCCTTTGTGGGTGAAATGGCTCCCCAAAGATAAAAACAGTATAACACATACTGCTGTAAAATATTTATCATGTGATTGGTAAAAGGTGTCTTAAAACCTTTGAACTTTAATTACTATTGATGGCTCTGATATGGGCTAAAGGTAGCAAATTTTATATATAATTATGATCATGTGTGTTCTAGTTGCCTTTGATAATATGATTTCTGTATACTCTTTTGGCAATATTTTTCCGGTCGAGGTATAGCAAGAAATACTTGATTTACTATACTTTCATGTACCATGGTGTAGTATAAATTTAGTTTCATGCCCTAATCTGAATATTACACTTCTTGTAGACAGCAGGACTTTTATATACTGATACTTACAAATGCATCCTATATTATGGTGTTCTTTGCCATGTGCATGGTTAGACACCTTAAATATCTTTTCAACATGGGAATGGAGGAATAAATGAATAATAATAAAACCAATGAGTGAGAAATGAGTAGATTTCTTGTTGTTGTTCCATTTTTATTATTGGCATCATCTTTTCCTGCTGTTTTTTAATAATCTGTACAAATGTATACTGCAACATAACCCTTTTAAAAGTTTTTCCTTGTTTTGAAATACTGTAATTAAACTGTTACTTGGAAATAATTTAAATATCATTTGAAATGGTACTGATGCCATCTATGAGGATAATTTTTCTTTTTATTTAGCAACACAATCAAGAGATTCTAATGTATCATCAAGAATGAACCAGTCACTGGAGCAAAAGCTTTTGCCCAAGTAGAAACCAGAGAACTGTGGGAATATAGAGAAACAGAAAAAGGTAGAGTTCAACAATTTTCCTTCTTTCTTTTTCCAGTGATGAAAACTAGAAAGTAAAATGACATCCTTTCTCCACACCATTTTTGTTTGATAAACTTGTTTAAGGTAAGGATGCTAAGATACATATGCTCCAGGATAATGGCCTATATCCATTTGATTCTTAATGCTTGCATGTGGAAGTTGAATCAGCAAAAGTAGAAATTAATAATGATATGAGGCAATAGAAAAAAATAATTTTTTAACAAAATGACATATTACAATACTGTTAAGAGGGTAGCTTTGGGTGTTGGAAAAGGCTTGGAGAACAATTACTATATCTTTGCTTAAAAAATACACACATACACACACATACACACACATGGATATATAATACACATTATATAGAAAGAATATAAATAAACTATATTGAAAGAATAGAAAAGTATATATTACATGCATTGTTCAATATATATTATACATTTGTGTATACAGTATATAATTTATTTACATATAATATATAAATATAATATGTATTTTATACACATAAATATGCAAACATGTAATGCATATAAAACATACTTATATAAACATATGATGCATGTATATATTGTATATATAAATACATATTCCTCTAGGCTCCCCAAATAACATAATATTGCCATTGTCCTTGGTTGTCTTTCAAAAATCGAAAGGGAGACCCTATTGTTGAAGACACTACATATTGTGGAAACAGGACTTGGAGGAATTGAGCCAGAACTGATCTTGAAACCTCATCTCTGAGGACTGTTCTCTTAGTATTGGAAAGTGCAGTTCAAACAGCCCACAGAGAAAAGAAATCAATAGACTCACCCAGCTGTAAAGGCTGTGAACTAAAACAATGACCACCCAGGCAAGATATTCCTAGAAATCCAATCATGGTACTTATATCCTGGGATGACTAACATCTGCCTAATTGGACTTAAAGTCTGCTCAAAACAAAGAGATTTGTGCCTGGTAGCATAAACATAACCTACTACCTATGGCTGGAGATATTAGCATTTCCTAAGCCAATATGATTCCTAATATTGTTCTATATGTATCTTTATACCCACAAAAAAACCATAGCTATCATGTCTCATCAAAGAAGCTGCTATTTGCAAGCAGATAGTAACTATTACTGAGATCCTGAAAAGAACAAAATGAAAAGAAGAAGTGACCTTGGGATGCTCAGACCCAATGGATACATCCACAATGCAATCTAAGGCTTTGGGAAAATTTTCAGAAGATGGGGCAGAAAAATGTAAGATATTCGGATAATCTTCTTGTACACTTTGTGAAGATGTGTCTGTCCTTTTTTGGCTGCCTAAGGCACCTTCTGATTGGTTTAATAAAGAGATGAATGGCCAATAGCTAAGGAAGAGAGGATCGGCAGTACTTCTTGGGAGAGATGGGAACTCTAGGAAAAAATAAGCGGAGCAGGTGATTAACAATTCAGATACAGATGCAGAAGAGTTGGATGTAAGGTACTGAGGGTAGTGAGCAGAGGTAACAAGCCTCGTGGTAGAATGTAGATTAATATAAACAGGTTCATTTACATTTTAAGAGCTAGTTGGGAACAAGCCTAAGCCAAGGCCAAGCTTTCATAATTAATAAAAAGGTTCCAAGTCATTAGTCAGGAGCTGGCAGTCCAAAGAAAGACCTATTGCAGTATGAACCAGAAGAACCAGACTCCTGCTGCTAATGTCTTCAAGAGTTGCTAGGGAAGCTGCACCCATGAAACTTCAACAATATGGCTTTCTAAACAAAAACTTGATAATAATGACATTAGTTGGCGTGCTAGTGACTATGGAGAAACTTTTATAAGGTTCCATACCTAAATAAAGCTATTGGCAATCAATGATTGCCGACACAGGGATAATCAGTTTTCTCAAGGTACAACCTCCTTGATAGGTTTTTCCAACCCATCTGGTCACCTCTAAACACATACATATGCACAATACTAAATGAACACTGCAAGCTGTTTTTATACATACACACACATATATATGTATATATATATATTTGTAGTTGCATATAAATGTAACAACAATAATAATTGAAAAAGAAATCATGAATTAGTTTACGGAGGCAGTGGAGGAATAAGAAGAGAGTGAGGAGTGAGATAGGGGTAGAAATTATATAAATATAGTACTTATGAAATCCTCAGAAAATATTTAATTTTTTTAAAAAAAAAACATGAGGAATAGGATTCTGCTACTTTGTTAAAATTCTTAAAATCAGAAGTGGTTCATCTTAGTCTATCAAAGCTTGATTATTCTGAATGCTTCATTTCTAGTACAGTAAATGTCTTCTTTTTTCCATAGAGTGGCTACAGATTCCCCAATACAGATACACATAAAAACACATATACACATATGTAAACAGATACATACTATACTCATCTATTGATAGCCATCTTGCCAGAGAGATTCGGGGCTCTACCTGTCCCTGCCCCCCTAGTGCTGGCATTACAGATGTGCACCACTACACCAGGATTTTTACATCGGTGATGGGGATGAGAGCTTAGGTTCTCAAGTTTGCATGGCAAAACACTTTACCAGATAATTTGTTTCCAACCTTCAAGAAGCTAAGTCCTTGGTAGGAGAGGTGAACTATGGCCTCTAGGACTAGATCTGTGACTGTTTACCTATCTAGTTTTTCTGCATTTCCAGCCCCCTGTCAGCTCTATACTCTACCAATCCTAAATCAAACACCCCCTTGTATCATTTTCTTCTCTGGAATTACTCTGTTGATGTGGGTTTTTTTTCCCTCTGTATGCTGTAAATATCATTGGTTAATAAAGGAACTGCTTTGGGCCTATAGCAGAGCTATGGGGGAGCAGAGCTAGGCAGGGAAAACTAAAAGGAATGCTGGGATAGAAGGCAGAGTCAGAGAGAAGCCATGTAGCCCCACCAGAGCCAGATGAAACTTTAGCCAGTAAACCACATCTACATGGCGATACACAGATGAATAGAAATGGGTTTAATTAATATGTAAGAGTTAACCAATAAAAAGCCAGAGCTAATGGGCCAAGCAGTGATTTAATTAATGCAGTTTCTGTGTGATTATTTTAGTTCTGGGCAGCCAGGAACCAACAAGCGGCCCCTCCTTTCTACATTCTGTGCTTATCCTGCTAGTGTTGCTTAATAAAAGAGCATGTCGCTTGTCACTTTCATTATCTTGGTGAAAACCTTGACCTTATGCAAGATTTTTACAAGCAAATTTGTCCATTGGCTTATGCACTAGTTTTCAAGAAAAAAAATGACATTCTAGCAAAGTTCTTGTTTTCATAGATGACTACTTAGACTTTTGTTGTTTGTTTGTTTGTTTTGTTTTTTGAGACAGGGTTTCTCTGTGGTTTTGGAGCCTGTCCTGGAACTAGCTCTTGTAGACCAGGCTGGTCTCGAACCTACAGAGATCCGCCTGCCTCTGCCTCCCAAGTGCTGGGATTAAAGGCGTTTGCCACCACTGCCCGGCTCTACTTAGACTTTTGTATGTGTTCTTTATTTTTGCTGTTGCTATTGCTTCTATTTCTTCCCCAGTGCAATGCTAACAGGAAAGAAAGGCTTACTGCCTTTAATTGAAGGAAAGCAAGAAATGTCATTTTACTGGCTTAACAGCTATTGAACCTGTCACCTGTCAGAGCCCTGTCCTGTATGCTCAGGATAGAGAGCTCAGTTTATCAGACCAGATCTCAGGTTCCTTTCCAAGTGTGCAAGGTATCAAGAGATGGCTGGGCTCTGTTTTATGATGATATTGTATTGCAGGTTTTGAGCTGAGCTGGAAGAACTGGTTAAGATTAAGCTGATGTACTGGTTCTTCCTGGCCACGGGGTCAGAATTAACAATGTCCAGATTGCCACTTTCTGAGTGTCTCCCAAGTGGCTTGTTTCTTTCTTTTTTTTTTATTTTATTTTTTTTTTTTTATCAAGACAGGGTTTCTCTGTGTAACAGCTCTGGCTATCCTAGGTGGCTTGTTTCTTAAAGCATTCCAAGTCAAGATGTGTGGAACTTAACACCGTCTCCAAGTTTTGGGGTCACTCAGTCTTATACCAGAAACCAGAACCATAAAACAAAATAAATCTTTCTTTATAAAGTTAATTGTCTTGGGTATTTTGTTATAATGACAGAGAATTGACTAATTCAATGACTATTAATGGATATGTGGATAGATGTGATTCTCTGCTTTCTTTTATAACTTGATTCCTACACATCTTTTCTTATGGAGAAGGGGATTACTAGAATAGCAGGTGCCGTGACTTATATGCAGAATTATTCTATGCAAATAGAGAGGTTTTAAGATTCTTTCCACTCATGATCAGGTGTTGCCATCTCAAAATGGAGCCAAGATGCAGGTTATCAATTTCAGTTGTAGCTTCCAAGTTAAGTTAGGATGTTTGAAGGAGTCAAGAGCACAAGGATATGTGAGCAGCTAGCACTTTGAGCCCTATCTATACTTTAGCTTAAATCACAGATTATAAACCAGCCAGCTCAGTATATGGCATCAGCACCCTTATTTGGAATCTACTCCTATATTTTGACACTATACTCTATCTAGACTTATCTCCTGTGTAATATCTGTAAGCCATTTGAAACAGTATGGGATGAAAAAGCAGAATTTTATAGGCACCGAAAGAGACAGGTAGCTCCTGGGTGTGCTTTGTACCTAGTAGTAGAATATAAATATTTGACAAATTCAAAGCCTTGCAGTTCCTGAGAGAACATTACAAACATCATTTCATCCTGAGTTCATCCTCAGTCAAGCGAGCATTACAAAGAGTGGCTTAGTGTAATCCTCTGCTCCAGATCAGCGGAGTCATTAGCTCAGACATGTGGAAAAGAGTAAATACAGGAGCTGCTAGAGTGGAGGGAAAGCCTGCCTCCCTTGTTCCTGCTCCACAGACCCTGACAAACCCAGTCTCTGCTCCAAGCCCAGGCTCAGGTTTGAAAAGAGGGCATTGCACAGAACAACCCCAACAGGCAAAGGAATCAGAGGCACTGGGTTTGGAAGGGGCCATAAGATGACAAATGTAACTGTGTTGACTTATTTAGATTGAAATTTCTAAATGGAAAGAAAGAATGAAGGACCTATGCTCATATACATTAAATCATAAAAATGAATAACTCTTCAGCTAGTGATTCACTAGCAACAAAAAATTACAGAAATAATTTCAATGCTGTTTGTTTGCACAAGGTGCTCTAGTTTTATTTATGATCTGACACTCTACAATAAACCATTAGGAAAAAATAGGAACTAATGTGAAGGCATTGCTATGGAATAGTACTCGGCTTTCAAAAAGAGTTAAGGATAATTTTTATGTAATGTAAGAAAAGACTGTCAAAATATTACATATTGTATATTTCTATTTAAGAAATGTCCCAAAATGCCAATTCTAAGAGATATAATTTAGACTGATAGTTTCCTGAGAATGCTGTAGGAATAAAGGGTGGGGAGAAAAATCTATAGCATAGATTTCTTTACTGGGTGATGAAAATGTTCTAAAATTGTTTTGATGTCTCCTTTTGATTATTCTAAGACAATTTAACAGTACAGTGAAAGATAGGAGAGCTAACTGGGCATGTTTGTGCATGCCATTAATTTCAGTACTAGGGAGGCAAAAGCAGATGTATGTCTGAGTTCTAGGCCAGTATGGTCTATAGAGTAAGTTCCAGGACAGCCAGGGATATGAAGAGAAACCCTGTTTTTAAAAAGACAAAACAAAGCAACACTGAAAGATGTGTAAGCTATATGTTATATATTATGTATATTATCTCAGTAAAGGCTGCCTACTTGATTCTACTTACAGGCTATCTATATTTTGTGCCATTAATGCACATGAAGACATATAATGTCTTCATATCATAATTATATACAATTCCCCTAATGACTTGATTATAGTAACTTTGCAATGACTAGTGGAGTTAGTTAGTTCAATATTATTTTCTTTTATGTCTAACAATTTTAGGTTTTTTTTTCATGTGAAAATTTTAGACTCCTCTCTCATAGCAGAAGCTGTGGACCCAGAGTATGAGTGAGACCTGACTTTGAACTGAGTCAACCAATGTGTGAGAAGTTCTAGATCTTGCAGTAGCTTCTGCTGAAATTATAGAAATGAAAGCTGAGCTGACATAGATAGGACAATACTTGACTTTCAGAAGAAAACCAGGGATGGAGTATCTGACCATAAATATCACTTCCACAGAGAGAACTGATATTTCAGCTATACTATAAGTTAGTGCTCTCCTGAACATTGCAAGTACTACCACATGAAGTTAAAAGGGGATCTGAATCAAAAGAAATACACACACACACACACACACACACACACACATATATATATATATATATGGGGATGGGTGGGGGTGGGTAAGAAACAACCAACAACCTTACTCCAGATGTACAAATCCCAGTGCAGAAACAAAAACATGATAAACCAAGATAATATATCTTCCACAAAACCTCCTAATTCCCTAATAATGACCCCTGATGAGAATGAATTGGAGGAACTTACAGAGAAATCATTTTCTAATAGGACTATAACTGTGTTCAAACATCTCTAAAAAGTCCTGAAAGCACACCAAATGAACAAAAACAGTGAATGAAATAAGGAAGTTGATAAAATACACTGACATTGACTTTAATAAGAAAAAAAATGCTGAAGAGAAACAAAGCTGGGATGCTGGACATGAAAGACATACTAAATTAAGTTAAAAGCTCAATGAAAAGCATCATAAAAAGAACAGATCATATAGAAAATAGACAATCAATGCTGGAACACTAGAAAGAGGAATGAGATTATTCAGTGAAGGTTAATAATGAATTATAATAAATAAGATCAGAACTTTGAAGAGCTTTGGGATACCATGAGACTATCTAATCTTCAAATAATGGATTTAACAAATAGAAGGAAGAAGAAGAAGATGAGAAGGAAGGGAAGCATGGTGGCTCTAGAGACATAGAGATTTTCAAGAAAATCATAGAAAAAAATACTGCACATAGAGAAGGCCCACTGAGGCACCAGAAGTATACAGAACACCACAATCAACAGAAAGGGAAAAGAAACTCCCAATAGCGATGAAAGGAGACAGAGACAGAGACCCACACGGGAGCACCGGACAGAAATCTCAAGGTCCAAATCAGGAGCAGAAGGAGACGGAGCACGAGCAAGGAACTCAGGACCACGAGGGGTGCACCCACACACTAAGACAATGGGGATGTTCTATTGGGATCTCACCAAGGCCAGCTGGCCTAGGTCTGAAAAAGCATGGGATAAATCCGGACTAGCTGAACATAGCGGACAATGAGGAATACTGAGAATTCAAGAACAATTGCAGTGGGTTTTTGATCCTACTGCACGTACTGGCTTTGTGGGAGCCTAGGCAGTTTGAATGCTCACCTTACGAGACCTGGATAGAGGTGGGCAGTCCTTGGGCTTCCCACAGGTCAGGGAACCCTGAATGCTCTTCGAGCAGATGAGGGGGGGGGGGACTTGATCGGGGGAGGGGGAGGGAAATGGGAAGCGGTTGTGGGGACGAGGCAGAAATCCTTAATAAATAAATAAATTAAAAAAAAAAAAGAAAAAAAAAAGAAACTCCCAATAGTACATCATAGTTAGAATACTAACAGCTTTTACAAAAGAAAGGGTAATAAAAGTTGCAAGAGAGAGAGGTCAAGTTATCCATTTGATCTGGGCTACCAGAATAACTCTAGAAATTGCTAGAAACACTTAAAGTGAGAAAGGCCTTGAAAAAAGTGCTGAAAGACCACAACTGCAAACCCAGAGTATTATACCCCGCAAAACTATCTGTTAAAGTTAAAGAGTAGAAACTTACCCTGATAAAAATAGATCAAAGAAACTAGTGCTTGAGAGGATACTGAGGCATGAAAAGAAAGATTAGCTTACCATGGTACCACAGGAGTAAATAAATAATACCAGGATAATTAATCAGAAGAAAGCCTAAGAAAACACAAGAAAATAGATAAAATTGCAGTAATTAATATATGCCTGTCATTAATACCATGAATATTAATTATCTGATTTCTCTGATAAAGAATTACAGATGAATAATTGCATTACAGAACAGGAGCCATTTTTTTTTTTTGTTGCTTCCAAGAAACATACCTCACCACCAAAAGTAGACACCCCACTAATGTAAAAGGAAGAAAAAGGGAATTCTAAGAAATGGAACTAAGAAACAAGCAGTCATAGTTATCATAATATTTCCAAAATAGATTCCAAACTAAGAATTCCAATAAGATGAGATGACTCCAAGCATACACATTAAATACAGGCACATGTAAATTTCATAAAAAAAATACTGGAAGATATAAGAGATGCAAATTAATTCCAACACAATGATACTAGGTGACTTGAATAAACAGCTTTCACCAATACACAGAAAATCTGGACAAAAAAATAAATAGGGAAACACTAGATTTAAATGAGATTACACCCAAAGAGTAAGGAATAAAATTCTTCAACCCAGCTCACGGAACTTTCTTGTTCATGTATTAGGACACCAAGGAAAAACCAAACAAATCTAGGAATCCCACTCACAGTAGTGAAGTAGAGGTTAGAAGTTGGAATACTTATCTCTTATTTGAAGGATGTGACACACCTGCATCTATCAAGTCAAATGTGCAGAGTTTTCTAGGAATGGCACAACACGACATAGATATTAATCCATGACATAGATATCCATATCCATAGGTATCCTGTCACATTATAAACTAGTTATCCAAGTCAGACACATTATTGTGGGATTTATTTGGTCCAACATGTCTGTATAAATTTGAAGAAATCTTTGCTTGTAAGAAAAACTGAATCAAGTGGATATTTTCAAAGGGGCCATTACTTTATGTGAAGTAATACCAAAAATACCTTGAAAAAATCACCTTAAGTGAGGAAGGGATTCATTTTGTCTCAGAGGTTTAGAGGGTAAAGTCCATGTTTTAGGGAACAGAATGGTGGCAGTTGGCTATATAGTAGCAGGAGTGAAATTCCTAAACTCTTAGTACCTTCGTAGAACAGAAAGCAGAATGAACAGAGAGTAGAGTCTGGCTAAAAAACCTCACTGACACAAGTCTTCCAGTGAAGCCCTATCTCTTTAAAGATTCCACAGATTGCCCAGACACCCTAACTAGCTGGGGATAAAGAGCTCCAAACACATGAGCCTTTGAGAGAAATTCATAGTCAAACTTTAAATGAGACCAGTATTTTTTCTTCTTTATTTGGATTGCAGTTCTCCATTTCTCCTTTGGAAAGAAGTACTTCCTTGAGTCCTGTTCTCTGCCTGAGAATGTTGGTTTTAAAAGTGGGTTGATGCCACTAGTCTAACTAAGGGGACTTCAAGCCTAAGTAAAAAGGTGTCTTAACTCCACTCCATCCCATGTGTGAGACATCGGGACTATCTACTGAAAGTGATTGTTTTCTTGAAATGCATTTTGAAAATTTCAGTTTTATAAGCCATATTATTTTATTCATTAGCTAGTTGGATCCTTCTCATTTTCCCAGCACCTTACACATGACTCTCTCTTTTCTAAAAGATAAATTTCTGAATATTTAATGATATTTTATTCATATTTGGTTTTTTTATACCAGAAAACAGCACTTAAGATATGGTATAATAAGTGATGGAGGAAGGTCATTGGCTAATAAAGGAACTGCCTTGGCCCATTTTATTGGTTAGAAGATAGGTGGGAGGAGTAAACAGAACAGAACGCTGGGAGGAAGAGGAAGTGAGCTCAGACTCCACAGCTCTTCTCTTGGGAGCAGACGCCTGAGAGAGACGCCATGCTCCTGGCTCCTGGGCAGAGGCACGCTATGAAGCTCCGACCCAGGATGGACATAGGCTAGAATCTTCCCGGTAAGCACACCTAGGGGCGCAACACAGATGATTAGAAATGGGCTAAATTAATATGTGAGAATTAGCCTAGTAGAGGCTAGATAGAAATGGGCCAAGCAGTGATTAAAAGAATACAGTTTCCGTGTAATTATTTTGGGTAAAGATAGCCGTGGGGGTGGCCGGGTGCCGGGGACGCAGCACCGCAGCCCCTATTACTACAAATAAGCAAATGCTATCAACTCCTCAAAAATGTATTGCAATCTTTAGAGATACTTATTCAGACATGTGGGCATCTCTACCACCTCCTCATTCCCTACCCATGTCCCAGCCGGTCCAATCACAAAATGGCTAAGCATGTAAATGAAATCCATCCTCGTATCCACTTTTCCAATATTAATATGCAACAATACTTACCAATTGTTACTGAACAATGAAAATTTTGCTCATTTTCAGAGAAAAGGGACATTTTTTTTTACTAACCTACTTATATTGAACACCCAAGCATTAAAGGGGATGCCTGAACTAAAGTGGGTGCCATGTGGTAAGGAAGTGCATTCTCTTCATTTCTCATGCTCTTTACCTCAGAGAGCTGGGGGAAGAAGAATCACGATCCAGCTCAGAAGAGTTTAAGGTTGACGAATAAATAACTTCATTATGGAGAAGATAGTGGCTGCTCCTGTGTAATGTCATAACTTTAGGTATAATTCAGCTTGGAGGCTCTGTGGGGAAGGAAGAATCTCAGAACAAACTGCCATTAATATTTAACATACACATAGACACACCAAAAATTATTAGCTCCTTAAGCTTCTATGAAGTGTTTATGGGGGAAATAGAACAAGACTACAAGCAAAGTCACACTTGAGAATAAAACAGCAGCAGTCTTAACTACAGCAGCTGTGGAGAAATTAAGAAATAAACTCCGGCTTGCAGTTGTTTTGTATGCAATAAATAACCATTTAGGTCCTTGGAAAGTGACGCCAATATTACTTATAATTTTTGTACATTTGGTTTATGTGGTTGTGAGTGCATATACTGAATTTTAAACTCATGATGATTATCTGTAATTGACCTTAGATGTAATCTATCAAAATTAATCAGTAACATATGTTTAGAGGTCCTCTCCTCCCCACCCTTTCCCTTCTTCTCCCCTCTTTTCTTTCAAAATACAGAGGTTTGGAAAAAACCAAAACTCAAACAGAAAAAAAAAAAACAAAAAAACTAACACCCTCTCCTCTCTCACAGTGCAATCCAATTGGATCTGTTCATCACTTGGATCTCTGTTTTAGAGTTGTTATTTTTGTAATAAACACAATGACCTAAAACAGTTTAGGCATGGAAGGGTTTCTTTGGCTTATACACCCTGTGCCACAGTCCTTCAAGGGAAGCCAAGGCAGGAGCTCTAAGTGGGCTTGTGGTAAATTCAAAGCCAAGAAACGTAAGTGTTGCGGTAGATTCAAAGTCACAAGAGGGCAGGGATAGCATCTCAGTTTTAC
Source organism: Microtus oregoni (assembly GCF_018167655.1). Classification (NCBI taxonomy): domain Eukaryota; kingdom Metazoa; phylum Chordata; class Mammalia; order Rodentia; family Cricetidae; genus Microtus; species Microtus oregoni. The sequence goes on along the minus strand of NW_024543063.1, from coordinate 54,962,099 downwards.
CAACACCATTTACAGTCTAGTATGGCAGACAGCCAACTTGGAATTGTTAAAAAACCAACAGGTTGGGTAGAAGCTGATGCACAGGCCAAGGAGGATTGCTTCCTACTGGCTTGCTCCCTGTAGCTTGCTCAGCTTGCTCTCTTACAAAACCTGGGACCACCAGCCCGGCAGAGGCACCATTCACAATGAGCAGAACCCAAACAAACCCTTACAGACTAGTCAGACTGTCAGAAGTGTAGAGCTCAATAAAAATCAATAATAATAAAAAAAACTCATGAAGCTGTTAGGAGCATTGGTAGCTGATTGGCAGATGAATTTGATTGTTCAGTTTTTCAAATGCTACACAGATGATCCCTGATTTAGGTAGATTTTTCAAATCAATAAGAGCTGGAAAGTAAGAGACATTCAGGAGAGAGCACATTTTGGAATTTGGTTTTCTTGAGGACAGTGAAGTACCCCAGAGGTTTTGTTGTACAGGCAGCAGCAAGCTCCTCATCCACCTCAGGGTCATGAGAGAGACACCTGATTGTACTCATTCACAGGACAGTCCACACATTCTGTAAATAAACTTCTTGGAAGATGATTTTCCCCAAGTGTAAAGTATTGTACATGCTCTGAGCAAACTCAGGGAGCAAAACCTGAGGTATCATGTTTGCTAATGAAGATGCCCTAAGTGCATGTGTAATTTCAATATTTTAATATATCACAGGTTAATTAAAGGTAACCCCACCTCAAACTGAGAGATATCTATGTAAATACTTATTCATTTTTTCATATTTTAAAAAGCAAAATTAATACAATCTCAATGGAAACAGATATATCTTTGACATTTTCTAAAATTAACATATATATGATAATTTATATATATATAGAGAGAAAGTTTTTTCTTTTTTTTGTAAAGATATGACTCCTATTATCTACTTGATGAATTCATCTTTGTTTGTCAAGATCAATTGTTTAAACTTCCTATTAAGAGTGTTGTCTATTTGAAACAAAATAAAATGAAAGTTATCATGCAGGGACTGCTTAAAACTCCTTAAGTCCTTGGTTAAACTATGTAACTTAATCTCCATGAAAATATGAAGTAGATTCAGTGCCGGGTGAAAGGATACTACTCAGAAAGATCATGTACCTAGTCAAGAGCTGCAGGTGTGATTCTAAAGTAAAGCACCTGCCTAGTATTTGTGTGGTACTGGGTTCAATCCCCAGAACTGCTTAAAACATCAATTAGTAAGAATATTAAAAAAAATATCAGTTGGTAAAAATCCTTAAGCGAACTTAGTTGTTTCCAACATAGCTGTAAATGTAAATTAAAATGCAGGCCCTTATTGTTGATATTGTTGATATTGTTGATATTAAAATGCAGGCCCTTGCCTATGTTGTAGGATCTGAGTCCTTAACTGTCATGCCATATGTAAGAGGTGATGGCTCCCACTGCTGTCCTTTCCTGTTGTATCAAATTCATCTGACCGTTACAGCATTCATCAGACTGGGCACAATGACAGTTAGCATATTCATGTTTCAAATCCATGCAGATCACTGAGCATGCCTACTCAAGTCTAAGCATCTTTGCAAAACCTTCCTCTCACTAAAACCTGAGGCCCTGGATTTTTTCTGCAGCCTCTTCCCTACCTCTTCTGGCTTTCATGCTCATTCTCTTTCAGAGTGAATTCAGCACTGCCGTTGAAGGAGTTGTTCTAGTATCTAAACCTAATTTTGCCACTTGTTTGTTTAAAGCCAACTCATGGCCTTCATTGTTATTAGGAGCAAAACAGAAATCTTTAACCTAGCCTGCAACTGGATTAGGTGTTCTACACAACTTGTGTCCTCCTCTCATTGTTCCCACCCAACTCTTTGTTTTAGTCATAGAAACCTTCTTGAAGTCCCTCAAGTTCTCACACTTCCTTAGATACCTGGGTTTATTCTTCTTGAAGCATCAACTTCCTTCTGCCTAGAATATACATTCTCACAGGGTTTACCCAGGTCAGGTTTCTTATGTGAGCTAAAACCACACCACCAGAGAAACCTACTTGAACCTTTCATCATATGGAAATCTCTCTCTCTTCATCGTGACATAAGATCCTAATAGCTCGTAATACCTTTGTTTTTTTTTTTTGTTTTGTTTTTTGTAGCCCTTTACATGTAACCATTTCATAGTTCAGAGTGTGCCTGAGCCACTAATGCAGGTGTTGTGGTAGTCTCAAAGCCATAAGAGGACAGGACTAGCATCTCAATTTCACCAATGCCATTTACAGTCTAGTGTGGCTGACACCTAACATGCAGTTGCATGAAGTTGTTGAAAAGCCAACAGGTTGGGTACATATTCCTGTAGGAGTGTGGATGGTCAGACACCGTACACAGAAGTGAACAGAGGGGGTGGGTGCTATTATAAAACACGTCTCCAGTGACATTCACTTTTTTAATTATGTCATTTCAAGCACAAAAACACTTTGTCTCCCACCTAGTTCTCCATAGCTATTTGGATACAGATGTCATTCTAAACAATTGATTCATGTTGGTGATATTATTTCCTTGTGCTGATTATCCAATGCAAAGGCACAGTTGTAGAGCTGGCCTTTTGATACCCAGCTATCCTCCATCTCTTCTCTCAGTACCAATGACCTGACTGTTCTGTTTACACAGGCATTTGAGTTATTGTTTTTGTAGAAGAATGTAAACAGAAACTGTTCTGTTATTCCCAGCCACCCAGACCTGAATTAACCACACAAAACAATATTAATTACAACATTTTTAGCCTATTAGCTCAGGCTTCCTTATTAAGTAGCTCTTGCATCTTAAATTAACACATTTCTATTAATCTGTGTATCATCACAAGACTGTGGCCTACCAGAAAAGTTCTGTATGCCCTTCTCCTTTGGCAGTTACATGGCATCTCTGACCCCACTTATTCTACATATCCTTTCCATTCTGGCCATATTCTGCCCTGCCATAGGCCAAAGAAGCTTTATTCATTAATCAAAAAAGGCAAGGCATATACAGAAGGACATCCAGCATCAGAAGAATAGTATAATGATAAATTTCATCATTAAAAAATTCTATGAGGATTGCAGTCCAGTTACTAGAGGAGAAATAGTGTTCCATAAAAAAAGAAAAGAGTGTCACCAAGACTGAGGAACTTGTTAGGAGCACAAACACAATTTCTAAGGGGAGACAAGACTTTAATATGAGGACATGCTTGATGTTGAACATTTTATTTACGGTGTGATGTCAATTCTGGCTCTGACTTATTGACTTTATTTCAGGTCTTCTATATTACTGCTATATTTTAGTTTCACAATATTTATAGATATCAACGATGCACACACACACTTGCATCATAGGTATGAATACTAAAACAATAATGGGACTTTGGGGCATTATTATTACTACCATTAATCTTCTTATGTCTGTCTTCATGAAAGCCCTATGCCTGCCTTGCTCCTGGGTTTAGCCAATATGTGAGGAACATAGGCATTCCATTTGCTCTGTCTCAATCTGAAGTCCAATGTGTTTCTGAGAGATTAGGGCCCTTGGTAATTAAAAGTCAGCCTTGGTGGTCATATAGAACAAACTCAAACCCACTAACCTTGGCTCTGGCAATGCTGATTCCACGACTTTATGAAATAATAGCTCCCTCCAGTCTTGATGTTCTATTGCCACCTCTAAAATGAAACTTATATTGATCACCTAGGTTTAATTTTAAACCCTTTGCTCAGTTTGGAGACACTTGTAGAAGTGAGGATAGTGGCTATAAGTGAAGTAATTAGTAATAAATGTAGTTAATAAAAGCGGTCATTGTTTAAGAAGACACCATTCCCCATCATTTGTCCAGGTGTTTATGAATTCACTTGGAAACAGACTCTTCACATCCTTGATTAGGAATAGCTTTCAGTTGAATACTTATGGCAGAATATTTACATATTTTCTCAAAATGGGCATGTATCTACACACAATTATGAAAGGCTAGGTTTAGATTAAGCTAACACAATTTCAAGAGCCATGAAGTTGCTCCATTCTGAGGAAACATTCTGGGGTGGGTTTCTATCCCAAGGCAAAGGAAGTGGCTGGAGGTCTGGTTCAGTGGACAGAAGAGACTAACTCCTATACCATTGTCCTAGGAATCTCATTACTATTCACAGGCCTTCAATCCTTTGTTCTTTGCACTGTCTTGGACTTCAGGCATTATTTCCTGGTTTCATTTTTTCATTTCATTTATTTCCGATTTTTTTTCATGTGCCCACATCTTGGAGACCTGAATAAAATTTTGCCTTGGTCATTTAGAAACAAGGAGAAAGGTCTTTCCTTCAGTAGCATGGTGGAAGGCTCTGTTACTCTGCTTTTTCATTCTGTTTATTTCTAGAAAGGTGTTAGGGCAATGTATAGCCACAGAACAAGATTAGTATAAGCCATTTGCTCAGATTTGAAGTCAAGATCAAGCAATTATAGAGGCAAAGAGGCAAGCTATATGAGGAAGAGAAGCCCGCAGAAGCTTTAGTGTTCAAAAAATAAGCTTTATGTACTAAGTGCAGCTCTCTCTCTCTCTCTCTCTCTCTCTCTCTCTCTCTCTCTCTCTCTCTCTCTGTGTGTGTGTGTGTGTGTGTAGAGAAAGGTGAGAGCTTCAGTAGTTTCTGAGTTGATAAGTAAGAAATATTTATAAGAATGTAGACAGTCTAAGGAGAACAGTCTTTGCTACATTTGTGTGTCTTTATGTTCTTGCAAACATTCTACTAGAAATCTTCCTTAGAATTCAATTATTTGGAAATCCTCAAGGAGCATCATACTACTCTTTTCTCCTTGACTTTCAAGGAGCATAGAGTTCGAAGCTCAGTTGTTGGGTAGGCTGCTCTTTTCGTGGGACCTTGATTTTATTATTCTCTATCTATACTTCCTATCATTTGCTATGTAGTACTCAACATCCTTTACAAAGACACTAGTGTAACTGTCAGATTATCTTCCTTGCTATGAATCTTGAAAATGACACTTTGGTACCTTCTCCGACTCCTTTCAGAATGTCTAGATTCCTATATGCTGTGAGAAAATACCAAGAGGCTTATTTTAGTTTGTCGTTCCAGACAGACAGGCTCCATCACAGCTGGGAAGGCATGACTTGGCAGCAGGAGCAGAAAACTGGTTGGCTTTATTTTTATCATCGCATAAAAAGTAGAGAGAGAGAGAGGGATCCGGAAGTGGCAAAAGGCTGCAAATCCTCAAAGTTAGTTACCTGTGATGTACTTCCTTCAGCAAGGCTCTACTTTCTAGACATTTCATATCCTCCTTAAACAGTGTCTTCAACTGGAAACCAAGAGTTCAAAGACATGAGCCCAAAGGAACGTTCACACTACCCACTACACTGCTGTGACTCTTTTACTATTTACAGCAATAGGACGGTAAGACTGACATTTTGTTTTGTTCTCTGCTCTGAGAGTTATTTGCATCTGTGCTCTTATGGAAAAAACTTTCCTGTTGTCATCATCATCTTCATCATTGTTTGTGGTGCTGGATCAAACCTTGGCCCTTGGACATGCTGGGGATTCATGTTCCTACTAGTTACACACCAATCCTAAGAATAGGTTATGAAACAGCACTTAAAATGTTGTTTTCATTTTTACACGATGTCTGAAGCGGTTCCAAAAATATTTGTTTTTATGTAGAGGTGCCATAAGATTGACTCAGAGCTCCCTCTGCTCCTGCAGTTCTAAAGATTATTTGAGAAACAGCATGGTTTATCCCTTGTTTTAGTGTTTTGTCTCATTGTCTATATACCAAGAGTTTAATGACTCTTGGAATGAAAGTAAACATACAGCTGTCTTGGTTTATCCTTGATGAATAGAGGCATACTACTGGCTTTTAAAAAAAGGAAATATTAATTGTTGAAGTTTTTCACTGACCAGTATTCAAAGTAAGCTGGACCCTGTATGAGTCATCAAGAATAATCTATGACTCTTGTTTGTTAGAACTATAAATTCATGAGTTGATACAGCTACACATTAGGGTATATTCCATAGACTATCTTGGAAAACACTTAAAGTATCCTAATTTTTGACTGGTCATCCTGGATGCAAGCTGATGCCACATGAATCTGTTTTATTACAAAGTTTCTGTCATCCAATCCAAGACTGTCTTGTACATTTGTTATTCTAGAGTGGGAGTAAATTGTAAGGAAGGCTGATTCTCTTCAATAGGAAATAATAGTCACAGACCAAAGTCTTAACTTTTATTGATGCTCATGGCTGTTGCATTATTGATTATTTTCAAGTTCTTCCAGCAGGCAGCTAGAATGTATACTTTATTTTATTTTTCAATTAAAATCATAGTGATTTAATAACATTTCTTAAATTTGAACACATATATGTAATTGAGATTGCTCATTCGTACATGCACACATACACACACATTCTTTTCTTCAACTTGAAAATTTGGTTCCAGTGGTATCCAAATATATCATCATTTTATTGCTCATATAAAAGCCCTTTCCAATGTTACTATGATAACACCTATACTACCATTTGCAAAACAGTTACTAGGAAAGGACTTTAAGACTTTGTTTATATAACACTTTGACAAAGGGTGAATTCTACCAAGAAAAATGTTGTAAAACTGTGTTTCATAGGATCTCTGGAGAGTTCTGTTGCTGAAATTAGGATATGTGATAAGCTATATACTCATAAACTCTATTTTACTTTTGTTTGTGTTCAAGATTTTTCAATAATTAAATTGTTTTATAAATATGTAAAATATTTATATATCCCACAGTCATATCTACTGAACAAAGTACATTTGAAATAGTCTACATCGGTTCATCCATAACCTCTTCATACCTGAAGCTTGATCTTCCTTTCTGCAGGTCCAATCTGTGTTGCTGTGTGACTTATACTTCCATTTTAAAAAAGAAATATGTGTGAACATTATCATTAAAGTTGGTTTTCTTATAATTCGTCCACTTTTGCATTTTCACTTTGCAATATTTATTAAAGTTTTATCCTGCATGACTCGACACAGCTGTGTAGTATGCCAATGTGTTATACACTACTTATAAACAGCATCTCCTGTTGAGGGAGTCTTAACCCTCAGCATTTTGCAGTCACAAATATGGCTGAAGAATTGGTCTTCTGCATACTTTAAAAATATTTTTTTACCTAAGTATTTTTAACCAATTCCTAGAAATGAACTTCTGAGATCAAAAAATAAATGCGCATTTCCTCTTGTTCAATATGGCCACATTCTCATTAACTTGTTCTTGTTTTTGTTTTCATCAGTGTGTGGGACTCACAGCTCAAGTCTTCAGTGAATAGCTAAAGGGTAGATTACTACTCACTGTCTAAAAGACAATTCATATTGTGTAGATTGCAGAAACACAAGTCCTTCAAGACCCCAGTGAAGTGTAACCATTCCATAGATCTAAGATTTTATGCTATGTCTTTGTCTATAGCCATAGTTTAACACTTCAGCAAAAACCTATTCATCTGCAATGATCGGTTCCTACCAGTGGTGGTCTCTGTGTTTTTGGAGCCTGTCCTAGAACTAGCTCTTGTAGACCAGGCTGGCCTCGAACTCACAGAGATCCGCCTGCCTCTGCCTCCCAAGTGCTGGGATTAAAGGTGTGTGCTACACCGCCTGGCTTGCCTCAAACTCACAGAGATCCGCTTGCCTCTGCTTCCCAAGTGCTGGGATTAAAGGTGTGCGCCACCATTGGGAGCTCACCAAGGCCAGCTGGACTGTGACTGAAAAAGCATGGAATAAAACTGGACTCTCTGAGCATGGCGAACAATGAGGGCTGATGAGAAGCCAAGGACAATGGTATGGGGTTTTGAACCTACGTAATGTGCTGGCTTTGTGGGAGCCTAGCCAGTTTGGATGTTCACCTTCCTAGGAATGGACGGAGAGGGGAGGACCTAGGACTTATCACAGGGCAGGGAACCGTGACTGCTCTTTGGACTGGAGAGGGAGGGGGAGAGGAATGCGGGGAGGGGGAGAAGGGTGGGAGGAGGGGGAGAAGGGTGGGAGGAGGGGGGAAAGGTGGGAGGAGGGGGAGAAGGGTGGGAGGCTGGGAGGAGGTGGAAACTTGTTTTTTTTTTCTCCTTTTCTCAATACAGAGCTAGTTCCAGGACAGGCTCCAAAGCCACAGAGAAACCCTGTCTCGAAAAAACAAAAAAACAAAACAAAAAAAAAATGAAAAAAAAAACCTATTCATCTCTGCCAGGGAGTTGAAAGACTGTGTTATTGCTACTCTTCCTGTTCTAGACTCTGCTTGTATAGATTTCGTGGGCCATGGTACACTTCAGTGCCTAATAACTAGTTATGAACAGTATAGGATGTTAGCACGAGTGACTTATTGTCTCCATTGCATTTTGAACTTCTTTATAGATCCTTATATCATTTTTTATTCATCCATCTCAAATGTATATCAAAGATATCATGTTATTTTATTGTCAGTGGGCACCACATTGAGTGTAGAATATAGAACAATGCCTACTTTAACCCTACACCTCTAGCCAATCTGAATTAATATTTTTTTTCTAAAGAGGTATTCAAAAATCCAAATATATTAAACAAAAACAATAACAAAAAAAGTCAAGCATTACTTTTTGGTCAGTAATGGGAATTTTATTTTTATTAAATGTGTCCCAAACAAGTAGAAGTCTCAGCACATGGAATTCCAACAGTCTTTCCAGGCTTTTCATCTTCAGGGAAAGCAGTCTCGTGACTGAAACTGGGGCAGCATAAGCATTACCCGCACATTTTTCAAGGCACTGTGGATTTATTGTAACAGATGGCCCACATGCTAGACCCTTCTTAAAATTATATCACTTGGTATACATGGGACTCATTAAGCAACTCAGTTGCTGAATCATGGAACAATTACAGCAAACCAATACACTGCTCACATCTTGTTCCCTAATAGGAATGTACTAATGTAACACTTGCCTCTGCTGTAGAAGGAGTTGTGGAAGAGAAAGTTACAGTCACTGCCATCTGCTAAGTTCCGATGTGGAATTCCGAATGAGGTAGAGCAGTTTACTGCTCTCTCGTGGTATCTGCGTTTGTAGTGATCAACTACATCAAGAAAAAAACTGCATGTTAGGATTTTGGTTCTCTCTAAATCGCAGAGTCCATGAGGTGTGAGTGACATTTGTATTACCTAGGATCATATTATTCTAGAATTAAAAGTAAAGAGAGGGAAACATACACATGTCAGAAGCAAATAAGACATCTAAAGAAGAAATGATTGCAAAGCCAAGACCTTCTTTGCAGCATCAGGCAATAGCATCAGCTGGACTTTGGATGAAGCAGATTTGGTTTGGAAGTTTCCATGAGAACTGTAACAGGTCACTAGATGACTCTGTTTTCCAACATTCTTACTTTTTAAAACATTGGTATTAATTCGTGGCACCTTAGGAAATTCTGAGAATTAAATATAGAAACAGCAACTGGATGTCTTGTAATAGCAAAGAGAGCAAATGTTAGCTAGCTGTTATATAGAAATTTATTTATTTAACTTTTGTAAACACTTTTGTGATATTCATAGAATTTTCTAGTTCTTTGGAATATGCACCTTAGTACCTGGACTTAGATCTTGTTTATTAGGTTAAAAATTAATTACATCTTTGTTTAATATATATCTATGTTTGTATCTGTATTGGTCTGGATGTCTATATCAACATATGTACATATAAATATCACGAATTTTTACATGGAAGGATGAAACAGCAATTATGTTTGGGCGAATTCTTGTTCAAATGGTTCTGATTTTTTATTTTTTTATTGTGTGTTCCTATTTGGAGATAATTGTATCAATTAAATCTATTTTTCTAAATGTGCTAGGCACTATTGTTTAATTATTGCTTTTGACATTTTTACCTTTCATCATTAGCTCCTGTTATAAACACACACCACCTGATAGCACATCTGAAACTACACAGGTTTGAGAAATGGCTTCAAATATCCAAGTTGCAGAATAGCCCATAGGGTTGCAGACAGAGATAGGGTGTGGACATGGCCGTCCAGACTAGTATTTCTTTCCGATTACTACCTCTTTACCTGCTTTCTTGGTGGTGGGGCATAACTGTACTCGTGCGTTAATGTATGTAACTTTTAAAGTACTGAAAATTGTAAGTTTTACTAGTATGCAATTTTTTTCACGTGACCAAAGAAGCTATTTGGAATGTTGCTGAACTTGGCATGAAAACAGATTTGAAGAACATATAAGAATCATAATTCTGAGTCAGTAGATACTATAAATTTTGGGGGAAGATTACAAAAAATAAAAGCCTTTTGGTGATGAAGTTACTCATTTTTCAAAAGAAATTATAAAAAAAAACAGCCCATATGCTTTCTATATCCAAGTTATTAATGAGATCAGAGCTTCACAAGTTTTCCTTATATTTCTTGATCAATAGTTACATTTTTGTTGTTTATGAGGTCACAGTTGCTAAGGTCTGCAGTTACAGTCACTGATGATGGCAATCTCTTTGCTGATGGTGTATAATGCTTCTTTAACATGAGAACGTTACACAGCAATGATTCAAAATCTCATATATGGAAAAATTTGTCAGAAGATTTCAAACTCTTGTTGATAATAACAATTAAAATCCAATCAGTGAAAAATAGTTATCTATCTCAGCACACCTGTGAAAACTGGGGCATAATTGAAGATTGAATGTGATAATATTTGGGAAATGAATTAACAAAATACAGTTTTCATGTTTAAAAATTGCTTCTTAACTTTTTGCTTGTTTATATACCTTCAAAAAAATCTTCAAAGTCCCAGGACCTTAATTCCAACAAGTTTGCTTTGATCATCTAAACGCTTTATCAAAATTGAGGGGGGCAAAGGGCATGTTGATTTCTTTCCCCCAGTGCTTTGCTTCTGATACATAAACACTTAACTATAGACTGAAATCAAATAATAGAACAAATAATCCAAACAAAGGTATGTGCAAATCTTTACATTTGCAAAGAATATTTTGCGTGGTACCTTTACTGCCCATCTTAAGTGTGTCACGAGATTAGTCATTTTATTTAAACAAAATCTTTAAGGAAACTGAGACAGCAAGTTTGGTTATAGAATCTCTTGTATTTTCTTTCTCTCCTTCCCTCTCTCCCTCCCTCCCTCTCTCTTTCCCTCCCTTCTTTCAACCTCTCTCTTTCTCTCTCTTGTCTGTGTTATATGTGTATATCACCTGTGGAAGGCGATAACCTGTGGAAGATATCAACCTTAGGTATTTTCTATTGCTTTCCATCGTTTTGTTTTTAATTTAAGGAAAGGAAATTATTGAAGACATGAAAAACAACTGCTACAAGATTGATTTTTTTTATAATACTTAGCAGAACAATGCACTGTATCTATCATGTTAAAATGTGCATCAAGCACAAATACGAAAAACTATGGAAAACAAGTCACCATTTAACAACGGAACAAAAATAAATACCTAAGGAACAAGGATGGATTACAAAGGATGGACTCTTCAAACACCTTTAAAACAGGAGAAGAGCACAATGAGTGATTGTTCACTTATAAACGTTGATGAGAACCTTGGCACTAGGGAGATTTCACCATAGCATTAACATATATAAAAGTGTGTAGTGTCAAAGAAACAACTTCCGTCTGCCTGAGTTGGGGTTTTGGACATCTAGAAAGAACCCAGAGGTCAGCATTTCAACTAGCCTGGCTGACCAGACAGTCCCTCAAATGGATAGATTTGGTTCTGACTCAGAGCATGCATGCTGCCATGTCTGGCATTTTACTAGGGTACAGGGGATCTGAACCCAGGTCCTCTGGCCTTCACATCACATGTTACTCACTGATCCATCTCGGCCCATGAATTGGACCTATGTTTCTGACCCAATGTTTGTTTTCTGAGTACTAATATGCCATATGTTTACAACCATTAATACCTTCTAGCATTTACCCTCTAACTATGGTGGTGTTTTTCTTCCGTGCTTGTACTTAAGCATGGTTTGAGATTGAAGATCTTTTCCTAATTATTCTTACAAAGAACTGTTAATATGTCTTGGAAAACAGAAAGCCTGTCTTGTTGCATTTCAGTCTGTCTGAAATCCCCTCACTGACAGCCACTTATAACTGATGAAAGACCTGAGATTTTCCTCCCAGTTACACCCTGGTGACCAGTGTTTGATAGCCTTTCTGTCTAACCCTTTCAAAATCTGTTTATGTGCAAAATCATCAAATATAGTTGCCTTCGGAATGAATTACACTTTTGACTTTGTTTTGGTCATTTTTGCAAATACCTTTCTGGAACTATAATCTTCTCTGTAATTTATGTTGAAAAAGATTGTATCTTATTTTACATGTTAGGATTTTTCTTTAAAGTTATTTATTATTCATGTTACATCTTAAACTGGTGCTGGTCTATGCAGATTTTAAATGTGTTTGTCATCTACCATTAGTCACTGTGTGAAATCTCTCAGTAATAGTTAGCCCTTGAATTTTCTGCAGCTAAGGAGAATTTAACACTGATTGATGGCAGATCACTTAGCTGGTTGGCAGACTTTCCAATTTACGGTGGGGAAATTGCTCTTTTCTTTTTGTTCATTCCTTCTGTTGCTTGTGCTGAGCCATAAGACATATGTGCCAGACTGCACACGAGATGCAGCGATGTATTGGCAATACGGCATGTCTTTTTTACAATTACGATCTTATCAGTTTCTCAGACTGTACAGGGAATGTCAAATGCCTTGGATGACAGTCTTCCATTATTGTAGGCAGCCTGTTTATATACCCTGACTCTTTTAGCTCCCCGTGTACAAGGCATAGCCAATCACCTTTTGCATGACAAACTGGCCCAGAGCCCAGAAGGAAGGCGAGTGTGCTTTGCTTAGAAGTCCCAGATATTTTGCTGGCCACACACCAAATCTGCAATAAGTTTTACCTTCTCCTGCTTCAAACAGATGAGGAGAAGCAGTCCCTGGCATGTTCTTCTGGGCACATTAGTTAGAAAACATAATGGGCTACAAGAAACACAAAATTCAGCCTGGAGTAGTTTAAGCAAGTGGGTGATTCCCTCCACATAACAAGAAAGCCCGAAGTACAGTCTGTCACAGGGTCAGGTGCGCTAGAATATGTGCGGAGATACTGGAGTCTCATGTCTCTTGTTTGTTACCATATTTTGACATGAGTATTATTGTTTATGGGTATAAGTGGCTACCTTTCTTTTGGGCATCAGAGAAGGGGGAAAAGCAAAGCAGTTTTTTTTTTCCCTCTAAAGGACAGGTTCTTTTGTCTATATCCAAGGCCAGCTATGTAGCCAGAGATAATCTCCAGCTTATAATCCTCCTGTTTTCGTATTTCAAGTGTGGGACTATAGGTATGAGGATCAGTGTCCACATCCTGAGATGCTGGGGATCCAACGTAGCGCTTCAGCTTTACCAGGTGAGCTGCATCACCAGCCCCAAACTATTGAGGTTTTGTCTTGATCCTCAGGCACGAGAGAGAAAGCTCTCCTGAAAAAATGCCCCACAATGTTTCACTGGCCATTAATATGTGTCAGAGAATGAAGGGTCTGTCTCATTTGCTCTACGGTATGATTTCTTATGTGTCTCACATTTAGTGCTCTATGCAACTGTAATTTCACCCCCCAACCCAATAAATGCTATTGGTTTAGCACAGTATATTGAATTTCATGGAATGCTCAACTTCATTGCAGTATTTAAAGTTGTTGATATCAGCAAAATCTAGTCAAAGAAACTGGTTCATCATAATAAAGCTATGCAGAACTAGAATTTACCTTTCATTTTAGAACTATCCCCTAAACACACTTTTTAACAGACTACTTCTTGTTTTTTTTTTAAACTTACATGTGGGTATTCATGCATGAATGTGGGTGCATATGTGTCAAAGCACACCTGGAAGAGCTGTTGGTCCTCATCTTCCACATGGATGGAGGCAGGGTTTCTTGCTTGCTGTTGTGTACACTAGATGGTCTGCCCGGTGAGCTCCCAGGGCACCTGTCTCTACTTCCCATCACATAATAGTAGTATTGGAATTGTGTTGCCATGTCTACCGCATAGTGGGCTCTGAGGAGTCAGGTGCAGGTTTGCATACTTTCACCACGAGTATTTTACCCATGGAGCCATCTCCTTAGCCCAATTTTTCTGTTTTTAATATAAAACAATGATAGTAATCTAATAAACAAATTGCAGACTATAACTTACCAGATATTTTCTTGTGTTAAATCATACACCATATCATTTTGCCTTCCACATCAGAGAGATAGAGGGTTATCATCGCATTGTCGTGAGAACACACTTAAGGCCAGCACCCTTCAATATCTCACATCTTTCACTATCTTAGCTACCTTGCATCCACATGCAATGTCCGTTCTTTCACAGAATGAAGCTGTTCCAAAGGTGAGCATCACCAAGGTGCTTCCAATTTTTACTCAGGTAGGGTGGGCAATAAATCAGGGACTTTCCTGTACACCTGTTTCTTTTTCCTTTTTTAGCACTCTTCACCAACAGACTATCTCCTTAGGTACAGTTCCCAAGATATGGGGATATTTTGTGCAAACAGCAATGTCTGGAGCACTCCTACAAATTCCATAGCTCAGGTTTATGAAGGATGCCACTGTGTAGTGCACCTGTCAGTGAGTTTGTTACACAATCATATGTTATTATTGTCACCTTAGTGATTGTGGTGGTTTGAATGAGAATGGCCCATATATATATATATATATATGGTCTTATATATTTGAGTACTTCATCCCCATTCGGTGGAACTGGGGATGAGGATGTGAGGCTTTGCTGGAGGAAGGATGCCAGTGGGGTTGGTGTTGAGCTTAAAAAGACACCTACATTTCCAAGTGCTCTCTCTTTCTGCCTTTGATTATGTATCAAGATGTGAGCTCTCAGCTGTTCCTTCACTCCGCCATCCTAGACTCTAACCCTTTGAAATCACAAGTCAAATTTGATGCTTTCTTTTATAAGTTTCCTAGATTAGTCTATTAGTAAGGGGTTTCTAGGGGAACAGAACTGATAGAATGAATATACATAAAGGGGAGTGGCCTACAAGCTATGGTTCAGTTAGTCCAATAATGACTGTCTGCCAATGGGAAGTTCAAGTAACCAGTAAGTTGTTCAGTGCATGAGGCTGGCTGTCTTGGCTGGTCTTTAGTACACGACTAAATTCTGAAAAAGTAGTCTTTAATGCCAATGAAAGAATGGACCTTCCAGCAAGAGAAAGGGCAAACAGGCAAATAGCAAAAGCCCCCTTCACCCATCTTCTGTCACCAGAAATTGTGTCTCAGATAAAAGGTGGGTCTTTCTACCTTAAAAGATATGGATTAAAAGTGGATCTTTCCAACTCAAAAGATTCAGGTTAAATGCGGTCTTCCCATTTCAAATGATTTCATTAAGGAAAATCCCATACAGGTGTTCCTAGCTGTTTGACTGTTAGTTTATTACAGATGTAGTCAGGTTGACAGTGAGATGAGTCATCACAATCAGGATGGTTTATCATAGCAATAGAAGAGTAACTAAAGCAATGACACTTTATCCCATCTTTCATCTTTTCAAACCAGTTTTTGTGCAGTTCAGGTGTGCTTCTGGAGCTACAAGATGAGCTTGGATCGGCTTATCATCAAAGGATGCATACAATTATTGCAGGGATTCCTTTCTAGTGAGAACTGATGCATCCTTGAGACTCTGACAACTGCACTGGGCATTCCTTCATCAGCTGCTCTGGAATGAAGGAGGTCTCTTGCTAGGCAACACTATCATCCTTCTTTACTTTTAATGTATGCAGATTGTTCTAGGTTTTGTGAAATGAGACAATGAGAAGCCTATAAAGTATGTTTTTATTTGGCTTACACCTTTACTGTTTAACGAGATCTAAGTAAGTGCTTACCACTTGTGTTGGTGTCAAGGATAAGCCAGCGAACTCAAGACAGAAATTTGAAGTCCGTGGGTCATGGATCTCTCATTCAAGTTAAGTGTCTTACTGAAGTCACTGCATAATATGGACACATGAAATATACCATAGCTGTTCAATGTATCTGTGCTTTACTTTTTTCACCTCACAATGCCTCCTGCAGTGAAAATCCAGAACTAACGCATATCAGTGTGAGAACGCTGTGAGATTTTCCAAAAATTTCAAGCCCATTGACCATGATTTTCAAATATTTGTGAAGAGAGAATTAATTAACATATTAAAACATATTAATACTAAAAATCACTAATTATGTAAGTACTTTCTACTATTAGTTATGCTCTGGGTCTTAGTTACACACATGTAGAAGAAGGGCACATGTTTTATATAAGAGTGTGTTACTGCCTATCATCTTTATATTCAGCAGCGTATTAAAATTCAACACTGGCAGATGCATACTGTGAAAGCTCGCAAATGCTATAATTGTGGTCTATTTCCATTGTAGGGAGCCAGTTGTTAAACATTAGTCCCATTGCACCCTCCAACGGTGACCCTTTCCTATATTAACTTTTGCTGAATTTATTTTTTAACAGAACACACTCATTAATTCTTTCAGTCCACATTTACCTACCATGTGTTCAATGTTAGGTACTGAAGCTGAGGACTCAGAAATGAGGACAGTATTGTCTTTGACCCCAAGTCATTAGAATCTGAGTCAGATAAATGTACAAATAATTGTGCTATAAGGTAATGGGTAAAAGAACAATGGCAAATAGTAGATGAAGAGGGTCCTCTGGAAGTATTTGCCAGTGTTAAGAAGCACATTCCACACAGAGGAGGTCTGTACACAAGATCCAAAACCTGACTGGCCAGGTGAGCCTGAATCTTCTACTATCTAAAGGTGTTTGCTAGGGAACATTGGAAGATGATTGCAGAATTAATCCATCACCCAATCCAAAGATTGTCATCCCATCATCTTTGCATTCTGAGAGCTATCATCATTCTTGTGGCAGCTTAAGTTACTTGTATCATAATTATTAAGCAATTTATGATATATGCATTTATGGAAACAAATAACCATCATTATTGTGCTTAGTATTTTGATCCTGTGTCATACGTGGTCATTTTACTTCAAGATCATAACCCTTGATGGCAGAATCTGTGATTAGAATGTTTGATAAACATATTTTCTTTACCTTCTTTGGTATTCAGAGACATTAAACTTTCATCCCACCTCACTTCCTAAAAGAGTTATTTTAAAATGTGTCAACATACATAGATCTACCTGGGAAGTAGAAAAAGACAAGATCTCCTGAGTAAATTGGGAGAATGGGGACCTTGGGGGAAGGTTGAAGGAGAGAGGAGAGGCAGGGAGGGGAGCAGAGAAAAATGTAGAGCTTAATAAAAATCAATTTAAAAATGGCAGAGCATTTGGATGTGGTTTGATTGTGTACACCAAGGATTCATGTGTCAGAGACAAGGTCCACAATATGGCAATATCAGAGATAATCGAATATTTCAGGCTTGTAGACTAGTTGAGGCCCTGGTTCGTTTTGGAAAGGATTGTTATGAATGAGAAAGTATAGCCCTTCCTTGCTTTTACTGGCTTTTTGAATTGGCATGTGATTTCTAACACATGATACAATCCACCCTATTGTAGTGAAGGTGTCAGTACCAAGCTCAGAAGCATCCAGTCTATGAGCAAACTAAACCTCTTTCCTTACAAGTTCTCTAGCCTCAGGCATTTCTTTCTTTCTTTCTTTCTTTCTTTCTTTCTTTCTTTCTCTCTTTCTCTCTCTTTCTTTCTTTTTTGTCTTAGCAATGGAAAACAGACAAAGACAATCAGATTTCAATTAGGAAGACTAAAAGATTAGTTTTAAGGTGACGAGTTTCTTACATACATGAAGTCTCTGGGAAGCTTTTCTTTTTTCTTCTATTTGGAAGAAAAGAACATTGATAGCCTACTAAAAGAGAAACCTTCAACAGCAAAGAATTCATTGGTGTAGAAATGGGCTAAGCCATCTTTATGAGGCCCCATGGCTATTGAGTCTGAGGGAGACAGAAAGCATTAACATATCTGAAAGAGGAGCATGGAAACTAAAGAAATTTAGTCAGTAATGGAAGTTATGCAAAAGAAGAGTGTCTACAAGAGCCAATTAGTATTATTCAACATGAGTTGGTCAGAGTCCAACAGCAAGAGAGGGAGTATTAAATCTTGGTCTACAAACATTAGCAACTGTCTGGCCAGCCATGCCGGATAACTATATGAATGAGACAGAGTTTTCCAAAGGAAACCTCTCTTTGCTCTGATGCATCCACCTGATTATCATATGGCTAATGACATACTCTATCTTCCAACAAGGAAACAGTGTATCTCACCAGAATTTAATTAAGCTCATACTGAATGTCAGGTACTTTGTAGGACGGAATCGCACTACCTTTGTGGTTAAGAATGTTTCATTGCAAAGGACAATCAAATTCCTCACTGCACATGAATAAGTTGTCCTGGATTTTTCCATAGATGGCAAGTTTGAGGACTGTGAGCAGCATCACCAACCAACCTCCCAAGACCTACCCACACCTGCATTTCTGTTTTGTTTGAGTCGACAAAAGTATTGCTGAGCCCGCAGGACCATCTTGGCTTCTGGGTTGAAGTGAGGATGGCAATCCCAGTGAAACCCACTGGAAGGCAGCCCTTATGCTGCTCTGGGAGATCCTTTTCCTCATCTAAGAGAATTCTTTTTGGGGTAGAGGTGCTAGTATTTTATGAAGTACCTATTGGATACTGTGGTAAATTAAAAACTGAAAATCTGTTGGGTTCAGTACAGCTCCTGACAAGTTCAAAATAAATCTATAATCTTTCTAATGTTACTTTATTTCTGCTTTGATATTTGATTACTTTCCCCCCTGAAAGGTTCTAAAAAGTTTTTGACAAATGCTCAGTATAGTAAATTTCCCCATTATCAAGCTTACCTCCATAGTTATTTCTTTGTAGGGTTCTCTGTCTAGCATTCACCTCATTAACTCTCATCATTCTTATTTCTGCTTGACTCTCTCTGTTCAGTATGGAACCCCTCAGCAAGCTTTGTCCTCAACCACATAAGACAATACTTATGCAACACAGTGCTAGACCCTGGAGCTATTTGCACTGTGTTTCTCTCAAAAATTGAGCTCGCTGAGGACAACGCCTTTCTTTTTTCTGTTTCCAGTTGCATTGCGTGCAATTACACTTGGGGAACTTTCTTTGGTTGACTAAAGTCTAAATTACATTAACAAACAAGTTTCTAAGCTACTTTTATAAACTTTTTATTCAAACTAATACAGGCATACAGTGAATTCTCAGTTTTTGTTCTTCGAAAGACTCTGTAGTACAATGATAAAGCATGAATTGCACATTGAGTGAGTTTGGCTTGGTCCTATATGACTGTATGAGTCTCACAGGATGTTTTAAATTAGTTCTGTGTATATTTGTGAATACTGTTTGTTTTGTTTTGTACCTGCTATTCTTTGAGCTTAGTGGAGTTTCTTTTGTTTGTTTGTTTTGTTTTTGCTTCTGAAAATCCATTTCTCAGTTGTAAAATGAAATAATACCCTCCATCCTCCGTACTTTGTAGACTAATTGCAAAAATCAAATGAAACAATATATGTAAAGATTTTGAGAAATTTAAATGCAATGTTACTGGGAAAGTATTAGCATATGTTTTCTGTTCGTTCCCATTTTCTTTAAAATTTATTGCTATTGTTAATAAGTATAAAGTTATTAATCAAAATAAAATAATAATATTAAAAACCATCATTATTATTGTGTATGAATGAGTGTGCCACACTGTGTTCCCACATGCTTGTGGAGAAAAACTAACTTGGTGGAGTGCATTCGGCCCTTCTATCTTTCATGTGAGCTCTGGGAATCAAGCTCCATTTAGGGTTTCTGAGATACCTCTTTAGTCCTGCTATAGTATTTCTGAACTAAGCAAGACCAACTGCTTTATTCTGACAGATAAAATTTGTCCCCAGGCGGTACATTCCCACCCTCCCCCACGCATGCACATTTATGTCTGTCATATCTCAATCCTATCTCTGCTATTCAACAGAATTGATTTTCTCTCCCTTTTTTTTTGTATCTGTTGTGATTTTCAAACTTGAGAATCACATAAGAAGCCAGGAAAAGTTCATGAACTGGGCTGATAATAAGTTTTAGGTGTATTTTCCTTACATGAAGCAGCAGTTTTTACCTCCCAAATGGAAAATTACTTACCAGCTCCAGAGAATTCCTGCAAGGTGTTTATTATGGCTTCACAAGAGTTCCAAGCCCTGAGAGAGGGGATGCAAACTGAAGTATTTATATCATTGGTTTGTGGGGCAGCCCACAGAGAAACGAGACTGTTTGTAAACTCTGAACATAGGTGGGCATTTCTGAAAGTCTGCAGATCTGACAGAATGATTTCCAACAAGAGAGCAGCATTGTTTATCATAACTTTGAGTGGCAGTCTAATATATTAAATCAGTTGAGAAGATTGTAAAATGCATTAGCATTAGCAATTTAATACCTTCAACAAATTTAACTGTCACTCAGAAGCGTATCTGCCCTTGTTGTGAAACAAAACAAAATACCCCAAAAGGGAACTCTTTTCTTGATGGACAATAAGTTTCAAGGAGACAACAGCCTTTTCATGTATAGAAGCACAGAGAGGAAAGATACACAAGGCAGTTACCAAATGAAGTGACTCAGAATTAATAGAGGCATTTGGTTATGGCTGGAATGCTCAAAGCCTTGAAGAAAGAGATTTACAAAATAATGAACCAGGTACCACCTACCGCCCAGGGGATAATGCTCATGAAAATGCATGGGAGTTGTCTCTCCATTAAAATATGATCTCTCCACATCTAGAGTCACCTGTCAATATTGTACCTTTTCCATTAGAAGAGACATTTATGAAATAATATTAATAGCACAGTAAACTGCACTGATGGTAATTGAAAAGAGTAGGAAATGGGGCTCTTTATAAAATAAAATAACAGCAATATTGGTAAATTATTATTGAAGTCCTTTAAAAGATGAGTCACCTTAAGTAAGCTCTATTTAGCATACATCAAATTAAGCACTTTATACTAGCTCACTGAAGAATTTCAAACACATTCGCGAAGTAGTAATTTTTTAGGTGGAGAAATTAAGGTCCAGAGAGGGAAAGTAATTGCTTAATAACCCTCAGTTCATAAATGCCTGAGCCAGGTTTTGACTCAAAACTTATTAATTGTATTAATGGGGAACGTGCTGGTAGGATTCCAGGCAAATGTGACTTATGCATGCTAAGAGCATTGTACGCATTCATGACATTGATCTTCACAAGCGTGCTACAGGCAAGAACGACTTCTCCCATTCTGGAGATGAGGTATCTGCACCTCAATAAATAAAAGCAAATCACCGATTTCTCACTGAGCCAGGAGAGACTCTTGACATATCATCTCTCAACACAAAGACTTCATTTATTCAGAATATCAAAATGAATTTTTACACTTCGTGCTAGTGTTTCAAATCTTTTAAACACTGAGTACCGTATAGACATGTCTACAGATAGGTAGACAGACATCTCCTCTGAAATGTGACAATCATGCATCTAGATTGAGCTGGTTATTCAACAGCTGACTGGCGAAAATGGGGAAACTAGTTTTGTTTTGTGTTTATTTTCATTTTGCCCATTCTCTGAAATCTGTGAAATTTAAGATTTTATTTTCCAAATGTGCCAAATTTCTAGTGCCATGTGTACTTCTCCAAAATATATACATTGCTTATATTATTTTAAACTGAAAAGTGCCACATGACTTTTTATTTGAGTGATTCTTTTTTTTTACTACTACATATGAACTTAATATAAACACAATATAAAATTGAATTACAAACCCAAGACATTAACATTTAAATATCCATGTACAATATCTGGTGTGTACTAGGTAATAATAAATTTAATTTCCTCTTTACCCTGTCCTTTTTTAACACAAATATGCACACGTGTGTTTCTGATTGTGGTTTGTGCACGGAGTATAGTACTTAGAGAGTCCAGAAGATGGTGTCAGATGCCCTGCAGCTGAAGTGATAGGCAGTGTGAACTACCCAACATGGCTGCTGGGAACAGAACTTGTCCTCTGAAGAGTTACAGGCTCTTTTATCCCCTGAGCCATCTTTCAGCCTCTTCTTACCCTGTTCTTAAAAGCACTTTTTTATACTTCATAAGTGTAAACATGGATGCCCAAACAAGACTTGAACAAGGACACACCAATGAGCATACTAAGACAGAAGAGAGAATTTTTACAAGGCTCCAACCCTAAACAGAAAACTGTAGTAAACTTAGGAATGATATGAGCGGGAGAGATGTCTTCTCCAGGGAGAGGTCTCTAATTTGTTATCCAATATGAAATAGTCAACCCTGAGATCATATACTTACAGATAACATTATGTGACTGATACATACATTCATTCATACATATATATATATATATATATAT
Organism: Microtus oregoni; assembly: GCF_018167655.1. Lineage (NCBI taxonomy): Eukaryota > Metazoa > Chordata > Mammalia > Rodentia > Cricetidae > Microtus > Microtus oregoni. Next base: position 54,939,715 of record NW_024543063.1, on the reverse strand, counting down.
ATATATATATATATAAATGTTTGTGTCTGTATACACATATATGAATTTGCTAGTGAGAAAGAGGTGGGCTACATGGGAAAGGGTTGGAGGGAGGAAAGAGAAGGTGGGAATGATGTAACTATAATTTTACTTCAAAATGCAAAAAATATTTAAAAATAAGTGCCCTTTGCCAAAATCTTAAAAAACCTTTCTCTTTATAAAAGTAATTAACTTCAGAGAGTTTTAAAAACAGTGGAGTTGTGCTTATGAGCCTCATGAAGCAACGATTTTCATACTTATACATATTCCCTTTTATTCCTTATCCATTTTTCTCTCTTCTTTTTCTTGTAGCCCCTCAGTGGTAGGAGTGACATTCATGTCTTTGTACATGATAGGCAAGCCCTAAACTACTGAGTTACAAACTTGTTCCTCTGTTTGCACTGAAAGAAAGAATGTCTTCGAAATATTTTAGTACCTATTCCTGAAGAATGAGCTTCTTAAAAAAATGCAGTAATATTTCACACAAGAAGACTAATTGCCCTCAGTATACTGAAAACACAAAATTCATATTTCTGACACTTAAGGATGTTTTATTTGCACTATTATTCAATATAGTTTATGTATTATAATTATTTAGTGTACTTAATTAGTCAATTTATTCTTTGTAGTCTACTTAATCTTTTGTCTTATATAATTTTGTTATAGGAATTCTATTGCTGGTTCTGTAAGTTTTTTAATAATTCATATACTTAATGTTTTTATATATTAGTTATTATTTAATATGATTCTCTATCCCTTTTCATAGCACCAATATATGAAACTGCAAATATTCAGCTAGCTTTGATTTATAAATGCCGAATTTTATGTGGCTAAACCTAATATTTCCTGTAAATTAATAGTTAGCTCTAGACTAGCTTGAACATGCCTTTGGTAACTTGCCTGATCTCTGATATGACAAGGTGATCCAAATTGATCGCTTGCAATTTTTGCTCCACATTAATAATCAGTAGTTCTTCAAATTCTGACTTCTCTCAGTGTGAAATTATAGTTGCAATTAAAGTCCAGATATGATGTTTGCTTTTGAGTATTAGGCTGGTCATTACTTCTAGGACTTTTCAAAACAAAAGAATACAGGTTTTAGAATGTTAAGGGAAAGCAACATAAAGACTTCATCCTGACCCTTTTAAACCAAATCCTGGCTTTTACTTAATTTTACTCACCTTGTGTAATATTGTTTGAGGAACATAGTGAAAATTCCAATTAGGAACATGTCATTCATGTTCTTTATATTCTGCCATGTAGAACAAAATCAACATTATCAACAAGAGTGAGGATTAAAGAGAGTTCCCATGGTCCTTTTACTAGTTTATTTACTTAGAATACATTTAAATCTTTTTTTTTTAACCACCTAGTTTGGTTTCTGAAGGGCCTTGTCATCAAATTCACAACCTTGTGATGCTTGACAAAAATCTCCAACTCTAATCTACACCCCTAGCCTAGTCACCAACATGATTCTGTATACCCAGAAGATGTAACCTCCCAGACATACGCAAAGAAAAATATTCATTTTTAAGTTATTTAGAAAATAAATGAGTGTTTGAGGACAAAGGTATTTAACCTGATTTAAATATTATACAATCTATATGTGTATAACTTTTTATATCATCTCACCAATAACTGTACATTTTTGTTTTTCTCAGTAAAAATAAATTGTATCATATTTGAGAAGTTATTAGAACCACTTCTCTCTAGATAAACCATATAAGCAATCATATAAGCAGCATCACTTCACACTGTTTTTAATTCTTTAGTGTTGGTTTTTAAACTTCCTAAAGTAAATCGTTATTGAAAACATGTACATCATTTTATGCTCAAATCTACTGAGCAAGGTATGTACATATAAGTCTAGTCTGATACTATTCCCTCCACCTTCTTCCCTGTTTGTTTAAAGAGAACTCTTGCTCCTCAGTTATTGCTTCCATTGAACACCCCCTGGGAGTTACTGGTCAGGGAGCCACCTGAAACCTCCAAAGCAGTTCAGATGATTGCCATTGATTCCCCCCCCCCCCCCATTCTAAGGCCACAGTGAGACCCTATTGCTAAAGACACCACACATTTTGGGTAAAGACCCAGAACAATCCATTTGAACCAAAAGGGAGACTTCTTTACTGGTCAACTTTCAGAGTTCCAGAAGGCCCATGCAGTCTGCTGGGGAACAAACCACGTTAAGCGTCTTAACCCAGTGCCGGATGCCTCTTGCTAACCTGCAAGGCAATTGTTGCCAGCTGGTGCAATAGCGGCATGACTGTTACATGGTAACGAAGTACTACCTGATTGGATTCGAGGCCTGTTTGACAGGAGGGAATTTCCTTCCTGGTACTCTAATGACTTTGGGGCGATCATAACACTCCAGAGTAAAACTTGCTATTGTAACTCCTCTGCATGGTCATGCCAACACAGTCCCCTCAAGATATTTCTACTTTTACTCATACACATATGCCGCCCTCAACCTCGGTCAAAGAAGCTTCTTTTATAGCATCGGCAGCAGTCAGAAAACAGATACAAGACTGGTCAAAGCCTGTGAGTAAGAGAGTACATACAAGGGACCAAGTGCTGAGCCCTCAAGAAGAAAACATTGCTTTCCCTTGAGATAGGATATACTGCATGTATGCTTGTGGTCACACTATTACAGGGTTTCCCTCTAGCGAGACTATGCATCTTGATGACACATTGTATGTAATGTTATCTGTCATTTCTTTCTACAAAAGTCTATATGCCAGTCTTCCTTTCATAGAGTTGCTACAACTGACAGTCTTGTTTATATCTCTGTTTATTTCATATGTTGCCACTATATTTTGGCATATATTCCTAGAGGTAAAGTTGTTTCATCAAATACTAAATGAATATGTATTTCTTTCTAGGCAATGCCAAATCTTCTTTCCCCAAGAGGTTCAGCATTTTGCATTCTCATCAGGAATATCCGAGAAGTCTGTTTTCTCCCTGCTTTGCCACGGAGTCTGCTGCCTGTCTCTGGAATCCTGCCAGCCTAATAGGTGAGAAAAGCTATTCAAGCAAAGTGTTAATTTGCAGCTCTCTTTCCCTGAGTAAAGTTGAGCATCCTTTCAAATAGTTGAGAGGCATTTGTGTCTCTTTCCTTTTCAGTTGCCCAGTGTTTCTTTTTATGTAACATTGTTGGCATTTTCTTTCTTTGTTTTTAAGAACCCTTTTGTGCATTCAGCATGCCAATCTTCTGAAAAGGAAGTGACAATTTTTTTTTTCCATTTCATTATTTGTCCATTTTACTTTGCTTGCCTTATTATATTTCACTTAATTAAATTTACCATTAATATGCTTTTTTGAAGTTGATTTTTATCAGCTGTGGTAAAAACTACTTTCTTAGTCTTTTAAAAAACATTTGCATTAATTTTTATTCTTGAGAATTTCATGCTTATATACAATGGAACATCATCATATTCACTCTCTTTTTTCTATTCCAATTCCTTTGAAATTCTTGTCCAACATAACCCACTCCTCAAATTTCATATTCTGTCTTTTGTTGGTTTGGGTTTGAAAAATCCCACTAATTCAAATTAACACTACCCATATGTGGATTGCTCTGCAGCCTTCTACTTGAGCATGGGAAACCTAACTATGGGCACACATTCAAAAGAAGAATGATTCTCCTTTTCCTGGCAGCTATCAGCTGCCAATAGCGCCTCAGTAAGGAATGGGGCCTGCAGAGCCTCACGTGCATCCTTTCTGAAATTTGTGCTGGATTGACCTCGTGCAGATCATGAGCAGGCAACAGGAACTGTGTGAGTCTACAAGCACCATCTTGTGAGTCTTGTGAGATGTTGTGTCAGCGATGAACTGAACTCTATTCCAGCACACTGTGAGTGGGGAATGATGCTTGGATCCCTGTCAATACTGAAAAGGCATAAGCTGACATTTTTTGGAAGCTTTCTACTTCAATTATTTGGTGTTTCTTCAGTTTCAGTTTAAAAAGTTTATGGTGTCTACTCTTTTCCTGTTACACATGGAAACTGATATCATTGGAGTCTGGCTGGCTTAGGGATTGGTACAAATTCTTTGGACTTCCCCTAGATATGCAATACTTTTACTGCAAAAGATGGTCTGATGTCACATGGAGAACTGTTATCTGTGATGCTAACAGAGAGCTGTGCAAGTCACCCCCGAGAGGAAACTGTGTTTAGACTTTCAACTAATCCAGGAACAAAAGTATGCTTCATATTTTCTTTCACAGTGCTTAGGTGCTTAGGTGTATTTTCTCACTAGTTATCATTGTAATTCCAGACTCTCAGGGGGCCAAGTTTCATAGATTGTTTTTCCTGTACAAACAGTTTTTTGATTTGGAATTAGATATGCACAACATATTTACAATTAATTGATTATACTTCCTGAAAAATATACATATAGTTACCTTTAAGTACAAGAAGAAAATTATGAAGACTTCATTAATTATCTTAAAATAAAACATTCAAGGAAGCAACATAAAATTTTCCATCTGCTGACATTTCGCCATCTTATCAAGAGAATTAACAATTTTGTCTTAGAGATAGATAATAAATACTTTTGTTTTGGTCATATGTTCATGTTCTCATTTAAATTAAAATCAAAGAGACATTTATTCTCTTCAATTTATAAGATAAGACACTCTTTGACATTGTGATTCAGATGAATACATCTTACAGAATGGAATGAGAACACTAGTTTTGGTTTGTAACTGCACGGTGTTTCTCAGTGTTACAGTCTCCATGAGTGCCCTTACGTGTGCTGACCACGTTTTCTAAGATTGTTAACAAACACCAGAAGCACTTTTCCCATATAGCAATACACATTCATGAGTAAAAGTCCAATTCCACATTTATGACTTTTCATTGAGAAAGTATATGACCTCTCTCTCTCTCTCTCTCTCTCTCTCTCTCTCTCTCTCTCACACACACACACACACACACACACACACACACCTTTAATTCATGAAAGACCTATTTAATAGAGTTAAAAGATACTTCTTAACTTATAGTGAAATATATTGATTTTTCTCTGCTTCTTCAAAGGTGACCTCCAGGCAACTGTAGACTCTAAATTATTACGAAGGCAAACAGATATTATAGATTTAACTCAGGAATTTGAAATCTATCAGCAAGCTAATTCCCACCTCCCTTTACAGTCCATTAAACACTCTATTTTTAATTGAAGTTATAATATTTATTTTCTCATTCTCATTGTTTGGGTATGCTATTTCTTCCGTAATTTCTCTAAGGGTTTTCAGTTGGATTAATTTTTTTTCTTTCCTTTATCTTCATTGTAGTTGCCATTAAATTTAAGTATATCTGTTTGAAATTGATTTAAAAAGTGTGGGTACCTGTATGAGAAAATGGAAAAGGCCTTCTGACTTCAAGGGAGACATAGTCCTTATGCTTCCAGGAAATGAAGAAGAGAGAGGATTGCTATGATAGGAGGAAGAGTTCATATCACTGAAATACATTATTGAGACTAAATTCATAAATCAAGTGCTGGAATTTATTTATTTTAACCATTGTAAGAATACATGATGAACTAGATTGTTGTAAAAGAAAAAAAAAGAGAAAAACCCAAACAAAAATTCCCCAAACTACTTAAATTCTAACTAAATACTCCTATTCTAGAATGTATATTTTGCTAAATCACACTTTAAGTAATTAATTCCCACTTTTAAGGATAAGTGAAGTAAGAAATTTGCTTTAATATACTAATGATCTCACTTTCAGCTATGTGAATGGTTTATATCTATAAGAAGTAATTACATTTAAGTTGATCCTTGTTATACAAATATAAAATATTTGCTTCATTAATTTATCAGGTTTCTAACCTAAAACTCATGAAACCTGTTTCAATCCCCTCTAATGCTAAGTCAGTGTTAGGAGTTTCATTCATACAAGTTTTTTTCTGTAGTATCTGTGCCATAACTAGCTATGGTTCATTAGTACTTTGAATTTGATGTGGAGGAAGATTGACATCATTGTAGCTTCTAAGTTCTGAGCTTTGGCAAATTCCTTATCAGTAGATTAATGCAAAATTATCAGCTTTTATAATCACATATTTTCCTTCTATGTTTCATTTGAATTTGCATATTTTCTTATTTATTTATTAGTACATGACATTAAAATGCCTTCCAACATACCAAGACTTATGGGGATCATTGTGAAAGTAGTGCTAAGAGGAAAGTTCACAACACTAAGTGCCTGCATAGGTAGGAAGATTTCATACTAGTAACTTAACAGAACACCTGAAAGCTATAGAAGAAAAGTCAGGAAACATACCCAGAAGTAGACAGCAGGAATTAATCAAACTGAGGGCTGAAATCAATAAAATATGATAACACAAAAATCAGTGATACAAAGAGTTGGTTCTTTGGGGAAATCAACAAGATAGACACTCCCTTAACCAAGATAACTCAAAGGAAAAGAGAGAATATTCATACTAACACAAATCAGGAATGAAAAGGGGAACAAAACAACAGACACCTAGGTAAACCAGAAAATCATTAGGTCATATTTCAAAAACCTGTACTACACATAATAGAAAGTCCAAAAGAAACAGAAAATTTTTCTCAATAGATATCAGGTACCAAAGTTAAATCAAAATCAGATAAATAATTTAAGTAGATCTAAAATCCCTAAGGAAATGGATGCAGTCATTAAATGAATTCCCAAACAAAAATAAAAGCCCAAGAACTGAGAGTTTTAGCACAAACTTCTATCAGACTATCAAAAAGAGATTATACTAATACTCCTCAAATTATTCCACAAAATAAAAACAGAAGAAACATTTCTTTCTTTCTTTTTTTTAAAGAATTATTTATTTAGTATACAATATTCTGTCTGTGTATGCCTGCAGGCCAGAAGAGGGCCCCAGACCTCATTACAGATGGTTGTGAGCCACCATGTGGTTGCTGGGAATTGAACTCAGGACCTTTGGAAGAGCAGGCAATGCTCTTAACCTCTGAGCCATCTTTCCAGCCCCAGAAGAAACATTTCTAAACTCATTTTATGAGGTTACCGTCTCCATGATACCCCAAACAAACAAAAACTCAACAAAGAAAGCGAATCAGATCAAGTTTTGTCATGAACACTGATGTAAAAATACTAAATAAAGTTCTTGCAGACTGAATCCAAGAACACAAATAAAAGATCATTCAACATGATCAAGTGGGTTTTGACCTCGAGATAGAAGGATGGTTCAACATACAAATTATGTCATTATCATCCACCATATAAACAACCTGAAAGAAAAAAAAAACACATAATAATCTCATTAGTTGCTGAAAATGCTTTTGAAAAAATCCAATGCCCCTTTATGATAAAAGGGTTGGAGAGATCAGGGATACATGGTATATACATACTTAAACATAATAAAGGCAATATACAGCAAGTCAATTGCCAACATGAAATTAAGTGGAGAGAAACTCAAAGCAATTTCACAAAAATCAAGACCAAGACAAAACTACCCACTTTATTCATATGTGTTCAATATAGTACTTGAAGCTCTAGCTAGAGGAGATCAAGTGCATACAAACTGCAAAGAAAGAACTCAAAATATGGCTATTTACAAATGATATGATAGTACACATAAGCGACCCCAAAAAATTCTACCTGGGAACTTCTACATTTGATGAACATTTTCAGCATACTTCAAACATTTATTGGCCTCCTATGATAAGTGGGCTAAGAAAAAAATCAGGGAAAGAATATCCTTTCAAATAGCCACAAATAATATAAAATATCTTAATGTATATAATCAGGCAAGGGAAAGACTTATATGACAAGAACTGCAAGGCTTTGAAGAAATAAATTGGAGAAGAAATCAGAACATGGAACGATTTCCCACGCTCATGGATCAGCAGGATTAACATAGTAAAAATGATCATCTTACCAAAAGCTATCTATAAATTCAATGAAATCCCCATCAAAATACCAAAACAATTCTTCACAGACATTAAGAGAACACTCAACATCACATGGAAAAACAAAAGCCCATGATAGCTAAACCAATCCTATACAATGAAACAAATTCTGAAGAAATAACCAACCCAGATTTTAAGTTCTACTACAGATCTATAGTAATGAGAACTGCATAATATTGGCATAAAAACAGACAAATAAATCAATTGAATTGCATCAAAGACCCAGAAGTATGTCTACACACCAATGGGCACCTCATTTTTGATTTAGAAGCCAAAATTATACAGTTAGAAAACAAAACTTCAACAAATGATGCTGATCTAACTGGATGTTGGCATGCTCAAGTAGATCAAAGACGTCAATATAAAACCAGGTTTACTGAACCTGCTAGAAAAGAAAGTGGAGAGTAGTTGGATTCATTGTCAAGGTGGATAACTTACTAAACAGAACACCAATATCTAATGCAGTCTCTAAGATCAATAATTAATAAATGGGACCTCATGAAACCAAAAAGCTTTTGTAAGGCAAAGGACACTGTCAGTAGGACAAATTGACTACATCCAAAATGAGAAAAGATTTTCATCAACCCCGTATCTGACTGAGGTCTAATTTGCAAAATATATAAAGAACTGAAGAAACTAGATATCAACTAACTAAATAACCTAATTAAAAAATGGGATACAGATCTAAAAAGAATTCTTAACAGAGGAATTATGTATGACCAAAAAGTTCTTAAAGAAATGTTCAACATCCTTAACTGTTAGGGAAGTGCAAATCAAACTACATTGAGATTCCATCTTACACCTGTCAGGGTGGGTAAGATCAAAACCCAATGACACTCCATGCTAGTGAGGATGTGGAACAAGGGGAACACTCCTCCACTGCTGGTGGGGGTGCACACTTGACAAGCCACTATGAAAATCAATATGACGGTTTCTCAGAAAACAGGATTCATCTACCTCAAGACCCAGCAACACCTCTCCTGAGCATATGCCCAAAGGACGCTCCATCATACAACAAGCACAATTGCACAACTATATTCATATCCGCTTTTTTGGTAATAGCCAGAAACTAGAAACAACCTAGATGCCCATCAATTGATAAATGAATAAAGAAAACATACTACATTTACACAATGGAGTATTACTCAGCTCTTAAAAACAATAATATGATGTTTGCATTTAAATGGGTGGAACTAGAAAAAATAATCCTGAGTGAGATATCACAGACCCAGAAAAACATACTTGGTATGCACTCACTTATATGTGGATATTATTTGTAAAGTAAAGGATAATCTGCAATTATCAATGCTACAATCTACAGACCCAGAGAAGCCAAGTAACAATGAGTCTTTATGTAGGGACACATGAATCTCCCTGGGAAGAGGAAATAGAGTATCTCTTATGGGTAGGGAAGAAGCGGGGAGACAAATGGGAACAGGAGTGATCAGGTGGGAGAGGATAAAAGTAGAGAGTACTGAGAGAGACAACTGGAATTGGGGCACATCTGAGGGACTAGCTAGAAACTCAATAAAATCAAAACTCTCAGGATTCAATGAGAGTGACCCTAGCTAAAACTTCTAGCAATGAGAGATATGGATGGAGCCTCATCTGACCATCTCCTGTAATCAGGCAAGACTTTCTGTGGAGGGTTTGGGATACCAACCTAGCCACAAAACCTTCAGCCTACAATTTCTTCTTTCTAGAAGGTGTACTGGGGTAAAGGTGATACAGAAATTGTGGGAGTGTCCTGCTAATGACTGGTCCAGTGTGACACTCATGCCATGAGAGGGAGCCCACAAATGACACTGCCTGGAGAAACACAACCCAGAGGCTAGATAGCCCAGAGACCTAGGATAGAATCAACACCAATGGCGAAAACGGTCAATTAAATGATTCTTAACAATGTTCTGCTATACTCATAGATTGGTGCCTAGCCCAGTTGCCATCAGAGAGTTTTCACCCAGCAACTGTTGGAAATAGATGGAGAACCACAACCTAACATTAGGTGGAGCTTGGGGAATCCTGTGGAAGATGGGGAGGAAGGATTATAGGAGCTAGAGGTGTCAATGACACCACAAGAAAACTCACAGAATCAACCAACCTGGGCTCGTAGGGGCCCATAGAGACTGAACAGACAGCCTGGGAGCCTGCCTGGGACCGACTAGGCACTCTGCATATATGTTGCAGTTGTGTAACTTAGTCTTCTTGTGGGACTCCTAACAGTGGGAACATGGACTGTTTCTGACTCTTTTCTTGCTTTTGGGATCTTTTCCTCATACTGGGTTGCCTTGTTCAAATTTAATATGAGGGGAGGTGCTTAGCCTTATTCCTACTTAATACGCTATGTTTTGTTCATACCCACGGGACGCCTGCCCTTTTCTGGAGAGAAATGGAGGAGCGAAAGGTGGAAAAGTGAGAGGAAGTGCCAGGGCGGTGGGTGACTGGGCAAAGAGGAGGGAGGGGAAACTAAGATCGGATGTAAAAAAAAAAAAATGCTAGCGTGTGGTTGAGTATGGAAAGATAAATGGAAATGTCAGTAAATCATACAAAACAGTCCCTCCAAACATTGTACATAGTGCGCAGATACCTTGGAAGCTGTTCCTCTTTTTAAATTTCTAAGTAATTCAAGACATGTGCTTTACTTCATATTGGTTTAGACGTGATAATTTTTGTCCTTGAAATGGTGTTGCTGATGTAACTATTAAACTGGCCACACTATTTTAAATATCACAACCCTTGAAAAATTACTAGTACAAGCATAACAATTTGCTTGGAAATACCTTATTTTACTTTCTCTTCATTGGCATCCTTCTGATGTTTAGTCTCTACAGAATTCTCAAAGAAGAGATCTTTGAAAGATTCATCATCTATATTGACTATAGGATTTAATTAATATTTAGGCTTTCATATATAAAATTATAATTTTACATGCTTTCTTTTATTCTGTAATATTTCAGCATATGGGATGTTAATTATTCTTTAAGTCTCTTAATTAGGGCTATTTAAATCAGATGGCCTTGATATGGCTATGTTTAGCAGTGTGCATCTGAATGTTTAATGCACAGAGCTGAAATATTTGAATGAGGACAGCAGAGGTCTAGTATCAAAATAAATACTCAGATTTTGCAAACTATCAAGACTGCAGTTGTAAATGAATCTGTGAAACATTTATATGCATTATAATAAAATACTTTAAAACATTCCTAATTGAAAATGAATATGTAGGGAAGGTTTGTAATGTGAACGTTTGTCTAGTACAGGGTGCTAAAATGTCAACTAAGGTGTTTATTAAGTGTTCTGAATTTTAAGGGTGATTCAGTTATTGGTGAACAACAAATCGGAAAGGAAGCCTACACTGTATGAACCCCTATGAGCCCAGGTTGGTTGATTCTGTGAGTTTTCTTGTGGTGTCATTGACACCTCTAGCTCCTATAATCCTTCCTCCCCATCTTCCACGGGTTTCCCCAAGCTCCACCTAATGTTAGGTTGTGGTTCTCCATCTGTTTCCAACAGTTGCTGGGTGAAAACTCTCTGATGGCAACTGGGCTAGGCACCAATCTATGAGTATAGCAGAACATTGTTAAGAATCATTTAATTGACCGTTTTCGCCATTGGTGTTGATTCTATCCTAGGTCTCTGGGCTATCTAGCCTCTGGGTTGTGTTTCTCCAGGCAGTGTCATTTGTGGGCTCCCTCTCATGGCATGAGTGTCACACTGGACCAGTCGTTAGCAGGACACTCCCACAATTTCTGTATCACCTTTACCCCAGCACACCTTCTAGAAAGAAGAAATTGTAGGCTGAAGGTTTTGTGGCTAGGTTGGTATCCCAAACCCTCCACAGGAAGTCTTCCTGATTACAGGAAATGGTCAGTTGAGGCTCCATCCATATGTAACAGATCACATTGTTTTTTTTTTTTCAGCTGCTGTACCTAATGACTCTCTCATTTAAATTTATTGCAGTAAATGCCTTCTTTTCTGGAGTCTAAGCAATAATAAACCTTCCTAGGCCATTTTCTCCACTGACCTTAATTGCAAAGCTTGGAAATATGAAGAGACACCTCAAGGGAACCTTTATATTACACATATTGCCTTTTTTAAAAAGCCACCATTGTTAGCAGTCTAATTCCCTTTGGGTAAGACAGTCACCTGCACATACCCCAATCATGAAACTCCTTCCTTTGACATTGACTCACAGGAATGGATAACCTAGAGTGCCAGTTGCTGGTCCTAACTTAAAGTTTAAAGGAAGCATGTCTTTCCTCATGGATGGCTGGAATGACAGCAGAAGAAAGAAGATGGAGAGCCATGAGAAAATTCTTGCATTAAAATGATGAGAAGAGAAACGTAAAGTGATCAGCAAACAGTGACCACTGATGTGGATGAAAATGTGAGTAGCTAGTAATGTGGGGAAAGGAGAATGAGGACAGAATAAAGATGAAAATGAAGGAGACAAAGATAAAGACGAAGTGCGTGATGTGCTCTAGCCTGGGTGTGATTCTAAAAGACAATGTAAGATGACAGGGGAACTGGATTGAAATTTCTGGTTTGGTCTACTTTAAAAGTGGGAGCTGTCAGCATCATTGTTTGCTGATTGGAAGCTTTACACATAGTTTTCCAGCATACCGTGCTACGTGGAGCATTTCATGAGATTGCCGAGAGGCCTAATTGTGGGTCTCCGCACACTATACAGTGTCATCATGAGGAAAAACTTTCCAGTAATAAAAATAACAGTGATGGAAGACATACAAACATTACTTCTTTCTTGCTTATGTCAAAACAAAACAAAACAAAACAAAAAACCCTTTTCATTTTGTTTCTCAACTTCACATGTTCTCCTTGCCAAAAAGGTCCTTTCAAGATGGCATTTTGTATATAAAACTATATTCTTAATTTAATCTAAAGGGCTTTTTGTGTGCTTCTTTCAGGTTGTAGCTATAACAAATCATTACCTTGGACGTCTTTAACATCAAAAGTAGAGTGTTTCTAAGGGGAAAGGGAAAGAAACGAAAAAGAACACAAAACTCAGGTGTCCTTTTGATACCTATGATCAAAGGCTGTGTTTTGACACTTTTGAAAATATGAATTGTTGTTGCTCATATTACCATAGTTGAGATTCTTGCACTACAAGATACCTGCTGTTCTTGGACCTAACACAAACATTTTATAGACTGTTTGAACAATATGAATAAAAGTGACCCATTCAGCCTGAACATACCTAATCTGGTTTTGAGTTTCCTTTTCAACTTCTCCAAAATCTGCAACTTTGATTTTTGATTTTAAATTATCTCACTCTATTTTTGTTAATTTCTTCACAGTAAATCACATTCTCAATTTATTTTTTTCATATACTTCTGCTTTCAAATTTTTGCTCTAAAGTTATTTAAATGATCATAGTAATCAACCAGGATCCTATAGGTATTCACTTTTAATCAGCTCATTCTTTCTCCAGGATCAGCTGCCCAGCAATGTTGAAAAAGGGCAGGCTTAGTATGAGAAATCTTACATTTCTCACAATGTCTTCAGCTGGGGTTTGAAACCCAGTTAGTAAGAACCTCAAGAAGCCTCCTTCATTTTGTTTTTCTTTAACTTTCCCATCTGAAATATTCCTCAAAACTCTAAAATGCTAGCCCTTATCAAGATGTACTTGGTAGACTCTATTTCCCATCAACTCTAAACTTGCCCTCTTCTTCCCACCCAGTCTGTGGAAAGTGAGCAATTCACAGCAGGAAAATGTAGAAATAAGGATCAAGAGGAAAAGCAAAATCACAGGGCAATCCATGCATACTGAAAATACGTTCAAGGTAGAGACCAGTCAGCTTAGAGAGGAAATCCTTTCCATTCTGCCATTCTGCTATGATATCATTTTCAGAGAGTCAACTAATGCTGGTCACAAGAGTGATGCCATCTTGTGTAATCATACCACTTTCCCTGATCTTGTTATCCTTATAGACTTTCAGGTGTCTTTGGTTTTGTTTTCTTTTTTGAGTCAGGGTCTCTCTCCTTATCCCCAATTGTCCTTTGCTATTTATAACATCATGGCCCCAAACCCAGAGATCTGCCTACTTCTGCTTCCCAAGTGCTGGGATTAAAGGTCGTCACTACCATGGTTGACCTTCTTTCAATGGAGTGTTAGCATGCAACAGGCCACCATCATTCCAGCATCCACCATGGCAACTGGGTATAAAACTTAGCCTTTAAAAGACTTTGGAACTAAAGTTTCTAAATGCAAATAAAATTGTCATTTTAAAAGAAAATCATACAAATTCCTCAGGTCTCAGAGGTAGTGATAAAAAAGAGAAAATGCTTGAATTTTTTGATACAGATGCAATAAAATGTCTGAGGAATTAATAAGTCGCATCCTTTGCTGTTCTTTCTATCTTGTATTTAGAATTCAAAACAAAATCTGCTGCTTAGTTTATTGTGCATACTAATTAGACATTTTTTAGACATTATTCTTTTTTGGAACATGGTAGTAATTTGCAACTAACCCAGTTAAAAGGCAAAGATGAAGACGAAGTCTTCTTATACGTGTATTTCTGAACTTGAATAAGGACATTTTGAGCTGTTTGGTCATGTACTCAATAGAATATATTTTTTTCTTTTCAAAGGATTCCAGAAAATGCTTCTGTACTCCTTCCTAGCAGCCATGAATGCAGCTCTGATTTTACTTTTCAAAATGATCTTCATCTCCTTTTATTGGAAAATGTCACTTCATCAATCCTTTAGCAATAAACCCCTGCAGTGGCTTGACCTCTCTCGGTAACTTTTGTGGCTTTACAATTCATCCTTTGAGTGTAACTGTCATTTCAGCATGATCCCCGCTTTAATCCTGTTAAACTCCTGCAAGCATCCCATCTTATGTATGTTGAGCACTTACTTGAAATGTAAGACACTTTTTCAATCCATTTTTCATTTCTGAAAGCTGCTGCAGGAGAGTAGACTCCATTCATTCTTTTTGAAACCGTGAACTTCCCAAGCAGATTGACATGTCTACAACTATGAACAGTCCTTAATTCATTTTTCTGTCATTTCCTCCTGTGCCTATTCTGCATAATCTTAAGTATGTACTGAAATTCACTTGGGTTTCTTATAGGACAATAATGTCCTCTTCATCTCGACTGAATGCTAAAGAGATAACCCTTTCCTATAAACAAGTGTAGCATCACATCTGGACTCACAAACATGATTTTCATTCTAGACCCATCACTTAACACATTAGTGACCTGGAAAGTTGATTCACATACCTTTTTATACCAATTAATATCATTTATTTCAAATCATTGTTAGAGCTTCAGTGGTTCTTAAGAGAAAAATGATCAGAATGGTATAGTTAGCCATCATTGTCTGCTCTGCTGTGTATTTGATGAAGTATTAGAGAAGTAGAGTAAATTAAGCACCTAATTCATGCCAGGCTCTGCTCTTGACACTTTGGAATTTACCAAAAATGTTGTCATCAAGCAAGAATGTAACTTAGTTTTTGCTCATGTATTATGTAAAACTAACTGTAAAAGAATGAATTTGTTTTGGTTATCTTTCTCCTTGCTGTGACAAATACCTAATGGTTTGAAGGGGTGGAAGGTCATGGTAGGGAAGACATGACGGCAAAGTTGTGAGACTGCATCCCAGTGAGGAATATGAGAGATGACTGTGGCAGATCAGTCAGCTGCATGTGTCCCTCTTATTCTTTAGCCCATAGAATGATGCTACTACATTCTGGAAGTGTCCTGCCAGTTAAACATCTCTAAAGATCCTGTCACAGAAAACAAATAAGCAAACAAAGAAAACTGAAGATATGCTTCACTAATCCCCTAGACTTTTCTCTTAAATATATATTTTTTTCTCTTAAATATTTATATATTTTTGTTTTATTTGTATGACCTGCATGTATGTACATGCATTGTATAAATTCTTGGTGCTCAAGGAGGCAAAGTAGAGGCATCAGTTCCCCTGGAACTGGAGTTACAGATGATTGCGATCTCCTTTATAGAAGCTGGGAACTAAGCCTGGATCCTCTGCAAGGGCACCAAGTACTCTTAATCCATCTTTCCAGCTTCCTCTGCCCCACTTTAATAGTTCAATGAAGTTTCTCAATGAAAATTAGCCATAGCAGATTTCATCCCATCTGTAAATTCCTGTGTCCTCATCTGAAAATTGTAAGAACCATAGGGTTGTGGACAAATAAGGAAGTTAAAGTAGCTTCTAATGACACTGCCATGACCTCTACCAATCACAGAACAACCAACCAGGAGGAGGATAAAGTCTAAGTTGTCTTGAGATGCAGTTTCCACAGGGAGCCTTCTAAAAATTCCCTTAAGGTTTAGAGAAACAAAGAATTCTGTGCATTACTTAATATCTATCTGAAGAGTACTGTTTGAAAACAACATAAAATTAGTTCTGAGTTCCTAAACGTCACAAAGGAGCTAGTTTTTGAGTCTTCGTTTTCACACTTAGCATCATGACATAGAAAATGTGAAGAAAAACATTTTTAATAATAAAATTTAAGTTTGCTTTATTATTATTGTGTGTACATTTAAAGTGCATTGTGTGAGTATGGGAATATGTGTGCCACAATCTGTACTTAGAGGTCAGAGGGCCACTTATGGGAGTTCGTCCACCTCTTCTACCATGTGGGTTCTGGGGAGTTGAACTCACATAATCCGACTTCAAAACATCTTGATAGATCTTAGTAAGAGTTAAGGTATTAGTAACAAAATCATTAACAGTAATAGCACGTGAACCTATTACTACGGTGAATGAAGCTGAGTTATTTGGAAAAATATTCAATCAAATAAAATAAGTCATTTAAATGGCATATGGTTTCAGAGGGTTATAGCCAATCATGGTTAAGTAAAGAGATTTTGGTAGGCATAGCTGAGATCTTGCATATTGATCTAAAAGTTGTAGGTATAGAAGAGAGTGATGTAAACCTTTTGAAACATCAAACCAGTGACACACAGCATCTCACTAATACACACCTCTTAGTCCTGCTCAAAAAGTTCAACCAACTAGGGAAAGCCTAAGAAATTATGGAGGTTGTTCACATTCAAATCATCACAGTGACCCCAGTCTCCTGACACTAAAGTCAAAATGACATTATCTTCCTTCAAACTGTTCATTCTCCTACACTGCCTAGTCCAGAGAATAACTCTTTTATTCTCAGGTTGAATAAATCTTTTTCTGCCATTAGTAAATTTGGGATACCACATGATGTGTTTGCCACAGTTCTTCATTATTTTTATTATAGAATAAATAATTGAAAAGGAAATTCAAAGAGATGCTATTGGATTTAGCACTTCAAAACCTCTTTCTTCAGTTCCTAATACTAGATAGCAACAACAGAAAGTTTAGTAGTATCATCAGAACAAGGAACACAATGACATCTTAAACAGAAAAAAAACAACATGTATAGGGACACTCCCAAGATCAAAGAAAAATCTATTCCTGATGGACACTAAACTAGCTTGCTTGTACATGGCTCCATGTTTATAAGAGAAAAAAAATGTTAGGATAATCTAAGCTGGGAAAAGTCAAATGAAAATGGCCTGTCTTTGTCTAGTCTAGGAAGTAGTAATGTGTAGACATTCCTTTCAAATTCCACAGTCATTTGATAGATGCAAAGCATTTGAGTAAGATAGATTTTTTTAAAAAATAGATACTCTCAGAGTTGATTGACTCTCCTTTACTGAATTTCCAAAGTCTTTTCATCTATTTCTAGAGCATTTTCTTGCATCTATTATGTCAGGTACTAGTGCCTTTGATATAGAAGTGAACAGGATGATAAAGTCCCCACACTTACCAAGCTAACAGCTATTTGTTTTGACAAAATAAAAAATTCATTTCACTTCTTCGGTAAATATATTCCTTTTCTTGTTAGACTCTAAGTCACCTAAGAATGCAGATTTTGTTTGATTTGTACAAGACCTTGGGGAAAATACTGGAATCTAGTAAATACCCTGTACAAATGTTTGATAAAATAATTTAAAATATATACATGTAGATTTTAATAAAATCAAATATCGGACAATGTTTATGACAAATTTTTCATACAAATAAATCCCACTAATTTGAATCCAGTTAGAAGCTAAGTAGTGGCTAATCCCTCATGTGGTTATTGATTCACTCTGGTTCACAGCTAAATGTTTTCATTGGAAATGGCCATTGGAATAACCCCATAGAGTCTGAATACTTCATTTCAGCTACACCAATACAACAAAGCTGTTTCGAAAGTCAATTATATCAGACCAGGTAGGAAGTTTGAAACATATCCGATTTTCCTCTTAATGTCCACAAAGTACTTTCCAGATATTGTGGTAAGGCATATTTTCAGAAAGTTAAAGTCTTCTTTTATTCATGAATATAAGTTTAAAACTTTTTTATTCATAAATCATGTGAAAAATTATGAAGGCATTGTCCATATGTATTTTCAGGTTTTAAATTCTAGAAGAAAAGCATAAACGCTGGTGGAATGCTTAATTCCTCCAGGGTCAAATTGAGCTTGAGTTAGTGTCTCTCAGATCTGTATGTGAATTCTCGAACATCTCATAGATCTTCAGTATTTTAGGGGAGGGGAGAAATTATATTTTTTCTGTATTCTTTTTATCAAAAAATTAAAGTTGTTGGGCCACTATGGTAGGCTATTTTTGAATCAACATTAACCCCAAACACTATTTTTAGAATCAAAGAAACTATAGTTTAATGTTAGCAGAGAATAGCAGCAATAGAAGCAACATAGATACTCTTACTTAGGAAACAGTGAAAGCAGGCTGGCCTTGCTACCTTTACTTAAACCTCTTTATATCTTAGCCACCTGTTGGGAGGTACCACTTACCCAATCTGAGGGCTAGATTTTCTTTTCAGTAAATCCATTCAGGAAACACTCTCAGAGACATCTTCAGACACATTTCAGACAAAAATGTGTCTCTTGATTTCCTGTTGGGTACACTGAAAATCAAGATTAATTATCACAGCAAACTCCCCATTCCTCTGGCTCTTATCATCCTTCTACCCTCTCTCAATTTTCCCTGAGATGTGGATGTGGGAACTATAATGTAGATGTATCTATTACTACTTGACCCCATAACTCTGCATTATGGTTTGTTGTGGTTTTCTGTAATCATCTCCATCTGCTGCAATAAGAAGTTGCATTAATGAGGACTGAAGGTTTAGAGGGAGTAATAGGAAGGTGAATTATGTTATATTCTCAAAATACAAAAGAAAAAATAATAAAAATCATTAAGATTCTTATGTATTTTATTATCTGCTTGGATGCTTGGAAGTCCTTCAACCAGAAGAGATAGATTACCTCCATCAAGGGAAAAAGCCAAAAGAACCTTCCGAATATTGTATGATCAGCTCTGAAGGAGACCCTTTAGAAATCCAAACAAAGCACATTCAAAATCATTTCACTAGTGTTACTTTGCCCAAAAGTTTCCTACAACACTATATTTCTGTTTATTAGAACATCCTTTCCAATATTATGCAGAGGTAATTCTGGAAATTCTCTCATTTGGACAATCTTTAACTCGTCTTTCTGTAACTCTTTTTCATAATTCTGACAACTTCATACACAGGACAAAGTGAGGTCCTTTCATATAAACCAGTCAAATCAAAAGCAAAGCACTAATCAATGGTTTTATTTTAACACATGTATGCAAATTTATAGCTGTGCATTATGTTTTCCCTCCTTTTCAGATGGGTCCATTTTCTTTTCTTTTGAAGTTCTCCAAGGAGCGAGGAGACACTTGAACTTGGGGAGAACTGAACTTGCAGAGCCGAAATCTGCTATTCATGATAGGTTGGCTCCAGGGAGCACCTATCGTCCACAATTCCTCAGAGTACTATGGGAATCAAGCTACATTTTAGAAAGAGATGGAAACTTACAGTGAATCCAGCTAGCCCAGAGAATTTAAGTTATCTATGAGCACAAACTGGTTGATGGGAAGGCCAGGATGAAATAAGACTGTCAGTCTTCGGGGAACACTTTCTATCCATCGTATTACACTGTGACTGGTGACTGTTTTATTTCACAGTTTCAACAAAATTTCCACACAGATTATACTTTTCAGACCCTTTACAATCCAGAATCCCTTCCGTAGTTGCTTTTAGACTGACCCCATTATAGATAATAATTTAGTTGCCTTTTCTTTTTGTAAGATTCATCTTCTCCCTATTGTTAAGTGCTCAGAGAGCCATGGCCTTCTGTAGCTTTAGTAACATCACAAAAATTGTACAGTTTCATTGGTATTGCAAGAAGTGACTCCTATTAATTCCCACATGAAACATAACCCTTATCTGTGAAACATATCTGAAAGCAAGCAACCCACAAGCCTTTCATAAATGAGTATCACAGAGCCCATTCAACTCTCTCTCTTATAGTGCAGCTCTCTTCTCCTGCATATATGCACCACACACTAATCGTGACTTCTTTCTCTGAACCACCACTCCATTCTGTTATCCCTTGTTACAGAGAATTTACTCTGAAGTGTGTGTAAATGTGATGTATAGCTTGTATTTCATCTTTGTTGGAGTAATCACCACAACTTACTCTTTCCAAGATTCTCTTTTAAAAACAAAAACCCTGAATGGAAAATTATTTCTATTTGATAGTTTCTATCAAGAGATTCGTAAGTACCTACTTTTATAAAATTTTCACACATGAATAATAAGATGCAACCCAATTGTCAATCCTCCTCCTTCTTTTCCCTTTTCTACATTCTCCCACGCTTCTTAGGCATCATTCATCCCCTTTGCCTCCTTCTCTTTCTCTTCTTCTGTCTCCTGGTGGTAGTGTGATGGGACACAGTGCCTTGACCACACTATACAAGTGCTATGCCGCAGAGATACATCCCTAGTTAGAGTTCTTGACTAACACACATGCAACACCTTACTTCCCTCCATGGAGTTTCTGTTATATAATTTCAGGGTTTGTGACTCATTTATCTAATTAAGCAAGGGTTCTAACTACAGTATGAAGTTATGATACCTTCCTTATGTAGGCATTTTCAGTATACACATCAGAAAATATAAATTCAGACACAAATGCCAGTAATAAGGCACTAGCTATGTTTTACTAACTCTCTTCAAAATATTTAACTTTTCTGTGTAGCCTAGCTTATTAAAACATTGATTCCTATCAAGTATTTTTCCTGATAAGAAGTATAGTATACTTTGATGTGTTACTGTGAGTCTTTTGAGCCATTGGAGAATGTGATTGTTTACCTAAGGAGTTTGTTAGAATGTGGATAGAAAAACCTTCTCTAATACCTACAAGAAATAATGTGCTTACGAGATGTTATCAACAAAGAGGAACCTGGGATAGAGAAAGATAGACATGATATAATAATTTTTGAGTATTTCACAACCAATAAGACATTGACATTTGGATAAGAGAATGCATAACAAGCAAGCAAACAGAGTATGCCCTCACAAGTCATGTTACCCTCAATCTAGCCAAATTCAATTCCTACTTCACTAAGAGTTTCTGGGAAACTCTGCTTCCATGTTGCTACATAAGGCAAGGAAGAGGGTGGTGCCTCTCCCTCTTCTGTGGAATCATAAGATGATGTTCAGTTGAATTAATTTATGAAATATTTTTTTCTGTGTAGCTACAAAAAGAGAATTTGCTTGTTTATTATTATTATTTTGACTGTAGGTGTTTATGAGAATCACTATGATGATTTGATTGTATATAAGGATCAAATAGGTGTAGGTTGTATTTTTATTCCTTATATGTGTTTTAAATTTTTAGTTGGTGTGAAGTAATGATACATATTCATGGAGTATAGTGTTCTAGTTCACTGCATGTATGTAACATATTCTGGTCAAGTCAGAGTGTTTAATATTTATCTCTCCATCACTACTTTGTGTTTGGAGACCTCATCTTCTAATTTTCTAGTCACTCAAATATTATACAGTGGTTTATTGTGAACTATAGTTCCTTTACATAAAGTATTAAAATCTATTACTTTTATCTACATCAATTATATTAATTTATGGGAAAGGTAAAAACCAAAAAAAAAAAAAACAGTAACACTAGTTATAGCATGACAGCAAAAAAAAAAAATGCACCCTGAAATGTGACAGCTTGTTTTATGATGGCATCTTGCTAATGATACCTTAAATTCTCTTAACTGGCTTGAAGAACCTCAAGCTCTTCGTTTCCTTCTAAAATATAATTTAATGTCCATGGAAACTTGGGTGGCACTTTCTAAGGCATGAAAAATTTGAGTAGATTTTATTTATTATAATGACATAATATATCTATCACTGGCTGTCTTAAGGTTACCAATGCTGTAAAGAGAAACTACGACTACTGCAACTCTTATAAAATAAAACATTTAATTGGGGCTGGCTTACAGTTTCAGAAGTTTAGTCCTTTATATCAATGTGGTGGGAAATATGGCAGTACATGAGCATACATGGTGCTGGGGAGGTAGCTGAGAGTCCTATATCTGGATTAGTAGGCAGCAGAAAAAGGGACACTGGGCCTCACTTGAGCATTTGAAACCCAAAAGCCACCCCAGTGACATACTTCTTCCAACCAAGGCCACACCTACTCTAACAAAGTCACACCTCCTAATGCCTCTCCCTAAAGATTCAACTGTGAGTCTATGGGGGACATTCTTATTCAAATTACAACAATGATTGTCTATCTTAAATTTCTTTCCACATAACATAGGGTTCTCCCAAATCTCCTTAATGATGGATAATTTGCAAATTTAATGGAACTTGTGTTTTAAGTCATCTGCCATTTTGCATCTATTAATGTGCCCTGTATTCAAGTAAGATACAAGTTTTTCTTTATGCTGAGGATAACACTTGTTTAGAAATAACCAATATTATAAATATGTCCCTTCTGGTGTCAACATGGTAAGATTTCTCTATTGATCAATCATCATTCCAGGGAAAATGCTGTTCCCTGAGGACAGATGCTCTGTTATATGAACTGTCACATTTTGCTTTCCTGAAGCCAAAAGTAAGCCAGCCACTAATTAAACTAGGATAAATTAAGGCAAATTGAATCTGCCTGCACATCTGCTCCAGGTTTGCAAATGGGACCACATGGCCAAGTCGACCCAGTTCACTGAAAAGAATCTTCTTTCACTTCTCAAAGAGTTCCAAAGAATCCCAGCACCTTAGTTAATGGAATCCTGATGTAAGAAAAAGAGAACTAGAAATATTTCTTGTCTGCCTTGATACTAAATAATCTGCAAAACAGCAAATCCATAGTCAAAGAATGCCCAGGTAGCTTCTAAAGTTAGATCATTCTGAAACACTGACTATATGTACCAATAAGAGGAAGTCATTAGAGTGTGATGAAATCAATCATTGTCTGCTGACTCTATAACATAACCAAAGAATTACTCTAAAATATTATTATTGCTACAGAAAATATCTGTAAAATATGATATCTTCTGTTAGAACAAACTGTGGTATCAATTTTTATTTTTCTCTTAGTTAATCTATAATTATTTTCCACAATCATTTTACTTACATTTATGGTATCATTCATACACATACTCTCTGACTTGTGGTTATTT
Source organism: Microtus oregoni (assembly GCF_018167655.1). Classification (NCBI taxonomy): domain Eukaryota; kingdom Metazoa; phylum Chordata; class Mammalia; order Rodentia; family Cricetidae; genus Microtus; species Microtus oregoni. The sequence goes on along the minus strand of NW_024543063.1, from coordinate 54,916,231 downwards.
ATTTGAGCTACATTTCAAGAACTCTCATTTTTATGATGAAGTTTTATGTTCAACTTCCTATTGTGTCTATGAGTATCTTAAAATGTGATTTTACTTTGTCTGTTAACTGATACTTACAAACTTCTTACATTTCTCTTTCTTTCCTTTAACCCATTCCTCTCTCCTTCCATCATTCCTTGTCTTCATGTCTCCATCCTTAGTTTTCCCCTTCTTACATCAGGATTTTATCAGTTATGGGACACAGAATCTTTGGGTCAGTTTAAGAAGTAGAAGAAGATTCCTGTTAGTTGAATTGGATGAATTTGGCCTTCTGGTCTTGTTTGTAAACCTAGAGCAGATTCAATCAACTATTGAGAAATTATTTGAACTATGGTGTCAAGACACTTACATAACAATAATTGGCCTCACAAGATATGCCCATAGGTCCAATAGTGCCATGGATGTTATGGGAATAACTGACCACTGTTTTATTGGATCTGAAGTCTACGTGATGAGATGGGAACCCAAACTTGTATCTGTTAATGGGGCCAAGAACATGTGACTAGATATATCATAGAGCCAAGAGTGAAACCTAATACTATTATTCTGATAAATGGACATATAATTTTAAAGAATCCTAATGACATATTATTTTATTGACAGAAGAGTTTGTATCTCAGCCCTGATCAGAGAATCTTTTGCTTACCAGAATGAACACTGCGACCCTCACTAGTCAATGTGAAGAGAATAAAAGACAGTGGACTGTATAAAATAAATTGGATGTACATATCACAGTCTTCTTCTCAAAGCTCACGGGACTTTGTAAAAATTAAGAAAGAAAAAAATGTCAGAGGTTAAGATGTCTTAAAGAAAACTGTCTTCTGGATACAACAGGATAGTTACACATGTGAGCTCAAAGTGATGGTGAAATTATGAATGAGAGTTTCATAAATTCAAGTCAGTGAAGAAAATCTCAGCCTATAAGAGAGAGGTGGGCATGAAATTCCACCACTAGCTGATGAGACATTGGGATATGATAGCTGCTAGGGGAGGGAAAATCAATTGTCTTTCATAATGCACACCCTGGTTGGTTGGCCATACTTTAGTGAGTACTCCAAGAGTACTTGGGCAGCACAAACTAAATGTCTGGATCAAAAGAAAGAAAGAAAGAGAGAAAGAAAGAAAGAAAGAAAGAAAGAAAGAGAGAAATAAAGAAAGAGAAAAAGAAAAAAATCAAAATTGGATGTCTCAATTAAAATTTTCTTGCTGTAAAAAGATGTCATGACCATGACAACTCTTATAAAAGAAAACATTTAATTAGAGCTGGCTGACAATTCAGAGGTTTTATCCATTATTGTCATTGCAGTATGACACCACACAGGCAAACATGGTACAAGAGAGGTAGTTGAGATTTCTACACCTGAAGTGGCAGGAAGTAAGAAGAGAGAATGACTTTGGGCCTAGCTTGAGCATCTGAAACCTCAATTGCCACCCCCTGTGATATACTTCCTACGAGGTCATACGTAAGTGTAGTTTAGTTGGCCAACTTGGTGTCAATTTATAGTAGGAGGCCACTAGTTTGTTCGCAGCTGCTTAGACCTGAAATAATCACACAGAAACTATATTATTTAAATCACTGCTTGGCCAATCACTATAGCATATTCCTAGCAAGCTCTTACATATTAAATTAACCCATTTCTATTACTTTAAAATTTACCATGAGGCTCACGGCCTACTGAAAAGGTTCTAGCTAGCAACTTACATCTTTCCCCTCTGGCAGCTACATGGCATCTCACTCACTCCGTCGTCTTTTTCCCAGCATTCAGTTTAGTTTTCCCCATCTAGCTTTATTCTACCCTATTACAGGCCAAGGCAGATTCTTTATTCATTAACCAATAAAAGCAACACATAGACAGAAGGACTTCCAACAGCATGACTATGTCTGGAATTAACTAAAACCCAAGTAGCTGAGTTCACCTGTGAGGAATTTTTTTTTTCTGAATTAAATTATTCGACATGGGAACACTCATCTTTAATCTAGATCTTTGGAACAAACCTTTTGTGGTGGCAGCCTATATCAAAGACATGGAAGTAAGAAGCATTTGTTCTTTGTCTACTTGTCCTTGCTCTCCCTGCCATGTTCATTTCTTCACTGGCATTAGAGTTTGCTTCTTTGGGAGTCAGTTGTATATTGAAGACCAACTGAGACTTACAACCTCAAGGACTGAACAGCTACTAGATTCTTGAACTTTTTGTGGATAGTTATTGTTGGACTAGTTTGACTACAGCCTGTAAACTCTAATAAATCTCCTTTATACATAGAGAGATTCATCCTTTCAGTTCTCTTCCTCTAGGAGAACCTTGATTAGTGCAAATTATTTTTACTGATTAGTAAAATGTCTTAAAAAACAGTCCAAAGTTTCCTAATATAAGATCTACATGGTGTTGGTAGCCATATTTGTTTTTCTAAAATGTGACTACTCATGGATATAGAAAATGAGAAGATTCTGATTCTGTCTCCCTCTTGGGCAGTTTAAATGTGTAATGCCCTTTAGGAGTTCTAAGGGGAAAACCTAATAAATCTTCTTATCATGGTTTAGCTCAGCATTTCCTATGCCTGTTTGATTAAGGGAAATTTTTATGTGTGATTCCCTCATGACAGCTTACATTAGGGTTTGAAACAGTACACTGCAGGCAATTAGGAACCCCATCTTTTCTTATTTTCTACTGCTACAGCATAATTTCGGAGATTAGCAATTTACATAAAAGACTTATCTTCTAAAAGCTGGAAATTCTAAAATCAAGGTGCTGAATCTTGCCTGCACTCGTCATGTGCCATAACATGAGTATCGCACAAGAACAAGCAGCGATATACAAGACCTCGTCCCTGTTTCTCTGCTTATAAAGCCACTGGGTTCATCATGAGGGCCACCTGTAAGACTTCATGGAACCGCTATTTCCTCCAAAAGATAAAAGCTTCAACTCTATAAACATATGCATTTGAAAATTTTCTGGAGTCCGGTTTTCAAGTGGTAGGACCACAGACCTACATTTATTTTTAACAATAACAACAAAAGGATAGCATCTACGACATATCTATGGGCATGTCAAAGAGGAATTATTTTGATCAGGTTAATTGAAGTAGGAATACCCACATCACCATGGAAAGTAATGTATCATTTGCTGGGGTCCTAGAAGGAAAAAGTGAACATTGATTGCTCTCTGCCCTCTGACTATGGACACAATGTAATCAGTAGCCTCCTCTTGCTGCTGCTGCTACCTTGGCCTATGCAGTTGAACTATAAACCAAACCAAACCAAACAAACAAACAAAAACCTTCCTTCAGGAAGGTTGCCTTTGTTGTGTATTTTCATATAGCAACAAATAAAGTAACCTTATCTTGTCTCACTTGTGAAGCCACTGAGCAGAGAAGCAAGGAACATAATTCAGTGTTATGCTGACTAGTGAAATATTTTGAATACCAATAAAATGCCCTAATATCATCTTCTCAAGACAAATGGATCAGGAATAAAATAAACGCAGAAATGTCGGAGTTTCCTAAGTAATTAGAGAAGATGACTTTATTGGGCAGTGTTGGCTTGTAGTGGGATATTCGAAGTGGTAGAGGCATCTTTGACATTGTTAGAAATTCAGATGCCTCTAGCCATTTTCTAAGTTCAAATATTTAGGGATGAAGCTTTCCTTCCCCTTTTCAGCCAATATCACCCATAACTCATTAAATACTGGTCAGAAATTAGGGGCAAGGAGCTCCTCCTCTTGTGTACTCCAACAAATCCAAATCCCCTGAGTCTATAATTCTAAAACTCATGAATAATACCAAATACCGAATACATTTCTAGAACAGTACTACCTTCAACAGAAACACTTCAAAGCTTTAGGCTTCGACTTGAGATCAAAAATTGGCAAGACATTTTATTACAAAATACAGATTTTCAGCTTTGAATAAGAAAATATTGACTTGGGCTCTAACGAACTGTTAATGTGACACATTGAATCTCAGACATGCCTTGGGTGTGATGGTCAATCCTGCTCTGGGCAGAACCCAAAGCGAAGAGTGTATACTGTGCTCTGTTCTTCTTTGTGCTTCCTTATTACACATTCTCCCCACTTTTATCCACTTTCAATGACTCCAGAAAAATATTATGAGGACTGTATTTTAATTGTTTTGTGATTTTGTAGTATAATAATGTGGGCTACTGCTCCCACCACTTCCCTACTCAAACTAGTATTAGGTTTGCATATATTAAGTGAACAATGTAAACCATATTAATTTTTTTTCCTTATTTTTTCCAGATCCTGCATTACTAAGCATTTGTTGACGTCACACGCCATTGATTTCTACAGGGACCTTACTACTCCAAAACAAGGTACCTCTACAGGGGAGAAGAGAAAATTGAAGCAAAGGCTGAGCAGCTTAGAGTCCCAGGAATCAGCAGTGGTAGACCCTGGAACCACACCCTAGTTCATGCTGCTTTTAATTGGCTTAAAGATGCTTTGATTCAGCAGTTTTGATGACTGGCATCCCTCTTTTTCCCAGACTCTCTCTAGGTTAGTCTCCTCACTGCTAAGTCATTCCTCTCCAATACTTAGGCCTCATTGATGGGTATCCAATGTTCCAAGCATGCTGCTGCCTTAAGAACTCTATATTTGCTCGTTTTTTCTGAAAAACTATGTCCCTGAGAATCTTTTTGTATATCTGGGTAACTGATAAATGTAGTCTCATTCCCACATTTTGATCTTCAGAAGCCTCTTCTCCCTTCTGTTTGTTATATGTCAATGCTTACACGGCTGTCTAACAAGCCTGAGTTTCACTTGCTTATTGTCTCACTAGCCCTTCCCTCCACAACTGTGTAAAGTTTCTGAGAGTACTTTATTCTCTATTACCTTCCTGGTACTTAGAGGCGCATTTGAAAAATTATACTCTGCAAGCATTGCTTGACTAAACATTATTTTATCTTATTTTATTCTTATCTGTTTATGCACCTCATTTTCATAATTCTTAAAATAAATTTTTTATCTTTATCATTTTATTGCTATAATAAGCAAATTAATCTCTAACACTTTGCTGAACAATAATCAGAGACATCACACTGTGTGAGGTACTCAAATGGAGTCTAGTGAAGTTGCGTTATCAGGACATATTTCTCCAGAGCATCTAGAGGAATTACATTAGGGTAATCAAAACTACAGGATCGGCCATGCTTCATTTGTGTAGGAATCTGCATAAAAGAAACTCTAACTAATCTGTGTAGTCTTAGATTCACCCACCATTATTCAGTGGCTATCTGCCTCCATTCATGACACAGGGCCTAAAGGAAAACTCAGTAGATCTTAGTTTTCTGAACTTCTTCCAGTGCCTGCTGTCAGTGACCTTTGCACCACTGGAAAGTTGTCTTATATGTTGGTGCCATTATTTCCACTTGGAATCCTTTCTTGGAGTCCCACTTCTTTCCTACACAAATTCAAGTGGATATCACACAGAGAGAACCCTATGCTGTTAATTCTTCCTTTTCCCAATCCTTACTCTTCCCATACCCTTTGTACAGTCTCTCTTTACTCCCCAGTGTGTAAGGATGCCAAGTGCTCCCCTGAATTGTTACCATTGTGATTTATAGGCTCCCACAATGGAGGGATCTAGAGAAAACTTCAAGATAAGAGAGTGGCCCACAAAGGAAGGGCCATCCTTTTCTGCTCTATGCCATTTTGGAGCATTGCTTTTGGCTTAGACTCTCTACCATCACTCTTTCTTCCATGCCCAAGACAACATGGTGCTTAGACATCCTTTTTTCTGTCTTAGGGAGGGCAAAACTGTACCAGGAGTAGAGCAAATGATGCAAGAATGACAAGATGTGGCTAATGTTTCTTATTCGTTAGCCACTTCAAAGCCAGGAAGAAGAGCTAGTTTCAGTTCCCTCCCGCGGCGCTTAGGGTTATAATTATACACATGCTGGAACTGAGATGAGAAAACTATAAATCAAGCTGCTTTAAACCCATGATTTTAAGCAAAATTGCATGATACCCGAAGAGTGTGTATACTCTGGAAACAAAAGCAAAGATAATCTATTTCCAACGGTCACACCTACAACCCAGCATAAAAGAAACCCAGCACATTGCACACATGTACCAGAACACCTAAAGACAGATAAATAAAGGAACTTGTAAGACACTCCATGTCTTTTGTTTTTAGTAACTAGACTTTTTGCAAAAAAAAAAAAGTGGGAAAAATGCTGCCCTTTGTTATTAAAATATGCTGAATGCGCTCAAAATCTTTATTGTTTTTATGATTATGCATCCCCCCCCCGTGACTTCTCATGTCCCTGGAAATTTTTTCTCCCTTTATCTTAAGTTTTATTCCTTCTCTTTTGCCTTAAACAGTAAATTCTACATTCCCAAGTCTTCTTTTCCTGTGACCATTTGATAAGTTTGGTTCTTCATTTTGTTATTTAGAATCCTGAAAAGATGTATTAATAGCACTTTTCCTATCACCTGCATGTCTTCTTCATAGGAGTCCTCTGGCTACTAACAGAAATTTGCTTCTAAAGCTTCGCATCTCCAGGTGTCTCTTGTATCTCTTGGATAACCTCTGAACCGAGGGAAAGAATAGTCAGCTTTTCCCATGACTTGCCCCTCTCTGACTTCCACCTTTCTCCCAGGAAGCAAATCCTCTGATTCTTTGGGACTAAGCAGCCTTTCTAAGAGAGGCTCCACTGGCTTGTTTACATGACTTTTTTTGGAACACTGGCGTCTACTTTTGATTCTCCCCACCTATTACATATTCATTTTAAGACCGAACGTGAAAGATGCTGCTTTCTTTTTTGTGATTTCTTTTAGAATCGCAAATAACATCTTTCTTCTTAGTAGATTTGTATTCAGGGGACATATGGATTTCAGCATTTCTTTTCTTTTTCCAGTGTTTACCATGTTGCCATACATGCTTTCAGAGCTCGGTTATAACTCGATATCGATATTGTGTTTATTTGTTTATTTATTGCTTTATAACACACACAATAAAATCCAACCACTTAAAGTGCTTCATTTATCGTGACTGCCAATTCCAAGGTCAGAAATTCAGCAGGGCTCAGGGTAAGACCACCTGTGATTTACAATGTCTGGGCCCACAGCTCGGGAAACGGAAGGGCTGTGAAGTGTCATGCCATCAAATGTCTGGGTTTTGTTTGGGATGACTTAAAGATGGAAGCTAACAGGCAAAGCAGCTAAGTGTCATCTGTCTGTCTCAAAATGAAGACTTCAGCTCTCAGTGCAAACAGCCACAAACCCAGGGAAGGGTTCCTTGCCTTTTACAAAGCTGTTCAAAAGTCAACGAGCTTCACTGCTGCTCCGCGCCGTGGAGAGAGGCAATTTCTCCCCTGTCTGTCTGTGTTCAAGCAGGGGGTTCGTTGACCCTGCCTTTCCTAGGAGAAAGAAGGAGTATCAACAAAATCTGAAGCCAAGTTTTGAAACATTTTACATGTAACTACTTGTCAGGTGGAAATTGACTTTTTATGAACTGGCCACAGAAAAGCGCCTCGTGTATGATTCCAGAAGACAGACCTTTTTTCCTCTGGAAATTGCTGCTGCGTCTGATGTGTAGTGAAAGTAGCATGCACTCTGCCGTAGAACAGTCTGGGTTCAATTGCTGGGTGTATAAGTTTCCAACATAAGGCACAATGCAAAATACTCAGTGCAAAACAACTTTAATGACTCAAGTCTAGGACAGAGGCACCTATATCTCAAGGAATGGAAGGGATGGTAATACCTGAAATAGTGTGGGTTCTGAATAAATGTTAGCTTACTTTGCTCATACTTCCACTAAATTGAGCCTTCAGTCGTGTTGACAAAAATGCAACTGGGCTAAGTTCTTTCCACAAAAGAGAGAGCATTAGAATTTGCAAGGACAGATTAGGAATTTATGAGGAGTGCGAGACAGATGTGACAAGACCTGATTGCACGAGAGTAATCTCATGTGGCTACAATGCAGATTGGGCAACAAGAGAGAAAAGAGTCCAGAAAAGTATCTTTTGGGGGTGTGGCATATGGCTTATATATACTTTATTCTTCCCTTTCCTTATCTTTTTCCCAGAAGACAGTGATTTCTTTTCTGTGTAATGACCATTCCCTTAGTGCTCACTAGAAGTAACAAGTCAGAGCCTTCTCTGTGATCATGATGCCAGGTGGCTGTGTTTGCTTTTTGCTTCCTTATCAAACCTTCAGTTTTAAGAACTCAGTGAGAATACTGGCTGTGGGGTGCAGTAAATGTCAATCTCCGATCAGCAGGACAATTGGGGAACAAATGTGCCAACCAGAGGCATCCAGGAGGAACATGACTCCAATTAATGTGAAAGCTTATGATTATTTATGTTATTATTTCTGTTTTTTAATTTCTTTTAAAGAGATTGATAACTTCATTTGATACCAGAATCAAATAAAATTAACCAGTAAGGGGAGAATTGAATAGTGGTTTTAAAATATGCAATTCAAGTGGTACTAAGACAGTCTTGAATTATTCAGGATTGGCTCTATTACTGAGCACCCAGAAAAACCCCACTTAACTCCCCAGGAGAGAGATTGCCTCCTAATGGGATTCATCAACACCATCACCAGAATCACATTGTTGACTCTTTATTCCCATGCATATCATTATTATGTCTGTGGAATAATCAGAAGGATACATAGACAAAGTCTGTCTGTGTATAAAGTTGATGTTTGTTGGAGATGTGTATATATTATGAATTAATGATCTAAGACAAACTTAATGGTAGTGAAACAGCGACCTTGGGGGAGGAGTGCTGTTTACTGGTTTATTCTCTGTGGTTTACAAGCCTGCTTTCTTATACATGGGAGGGTTGAAGGGGAGAGGGGTGAGGCAGGGAGAGGAACAGAGAAAAATGTAGAACTCAATAAAAATCAATAAAAAAGATATTTAATATGTCACATGAATCACTTGGTAAGTTCCTTAAAACAAACTCAAAATAAATAAAACATTTACAAAATTTTTGTTTCTCAAATTGAAGATAATTTAGTTCTTTTTACTCAATTCCCCTCCCTTTTCAACTTATTATCCACTTGAAACAGTGCAGAAGAGCCTGAGACAACTTTCTTTTAGTTTTCAAGATGTATATCATGATGAGTAAGTTCACTACAATGACTTTTAAAATATTCTATTTGTTTATTAATTAATTAATTTTTTTTTTTTGAGACAGGGTTTCTCTGTGTAGCCCTGTGTGTTCTGGAACTTGCTCTGCAGACCAGGCTGGCCTCAAGCTCACAGACATTCTGCTGTCTCTGGCTCTTGAGTGCTGGGGTTAAGGATTTGGACCACCACCACCCAACTGTGATTTTTGTGAAGGAAACTTTCTAATACTGATACATCTTTACCATTGTGCCCTCTCACATGATCATACAAAACTGTGTGTAATTATCATGCATGTCCATACAATCTATATAAAGGCAGTGATGTCGTCATGTGATTGTGAGCAGAGGGCACAGGGAAAAGAGAACTTATGAGAATTTCCAGCCCCTTTGATTTATTCAGTTGCTTTGGAATGTTGTTCTGAAATATTATTTATTATTAAAAAAGAATTTTTAAGATGGAATGAAAAGAAGATGGGCTCCTTTCCCTTCAACTCTTACCTACTTTTGAGTGAAAACCATTTTGTAAGCACATCAAATCCTCAAGTCTCAGTCCCTGTCATCAGAGCACCAGCCCAGAAACCCTCAAGTACTTACTCTAGCAAGCTCCTGTAAGTGTTGGGCAGGGAAGTCCTGAGGAGTCCCAGGTGAGGAGGTCACAGCATATGCATGCTCAGGCATTAAAAGATCACCTGCATTTTTATTTCTCAATATTAACATCTTATTCCTGTCAAATGCCTTCCAGGAATTCGTTCATTCAATTCTTAGGATAGTGATACATTTTTCTATTTTATAATTAATGATAAGGGCCTCCAAATAGTTTAAATGTTTTTCACAAAGAAAAGCAATAAGTAATAAGTAAACTAATGGATAGGGGAATCATCAAAGTGAGGCTGGCCTTGCATACTTTTAAAAAAGATGTGGGATTTTCTTTAAGCCAGGCTGGACCAAGACCTCATCTTCCCAACTATGATTGTTGCATGGAATTTTGGTGTCCTCAATACCTCAATTCAAGGCTGTAGTCAAACATTTTACGGTTGCTTAGTAAATAGCATTCTCTACAACAACAAAACAAAAATCTTTCTCAGAAAATTCCATAGGGGAAATGGAATGTAAGTAAGGTTTGGTAAGAGTTTCTAATGACTGGTACAAATACAGCAAGGAAAACGGGAAGGACTTCGGGTAGAGGAGGATAGACTTGATCTGGTGTAGGATGTGTCACTAGCTAGCTGCATGGTATGAGTTAAATCAAACCTGCCATGAAACCTCAGTCTCTCCTCTTATAAATGAAGCTCTTCCTAGTTAATGTATATCTTAAGACTATGAGTACAGTCTTTGTCTAAGCAGTAACTTGGTCGGTAATTATTATGATTCTTTGCAGTCTAAAGTAATGAGTACTTTGAAGTTTTCATGTGAACACCTGTTAAATACATGGATGTTTCTACAGTGGGTGGTTCCCCTCCCCAGGCCACTTTCCTTTTAGCTCCTTCCCTCTTTCCTCTCTTTCTCTGTAAGTCGCTGTTCCATTGCAGTGAAGAGACACTGTAACTAAGGCGATTCATAGAAAAGAAATAGCTGCATAATGAACTTGCTCACAGTCCCTTATCATCATAGCAGGGACATGGTAGGAGCATTGTGGTACACATGGTGCTGCAGCAGTAGGTGAGAGCAGTATCTTGATTTACTGGCAGAGAGATAAAGATTAGACCTTGCATAGTTTTTTTGAACCCTTAAGACCCACTCCTACTAACCTATTTCCTCCAACAAGGCCCTACCTCTGTCACCTTCTAATCTTATCAATCAGCTCCACTCCCTGAAGACTAAGCATTCAAAATACCGGTGCCTGTGGGGGCCATTCTCATTCAAACCATCACACTCTCCCTCCCTTCCCTTTCTCTCTCCTTTTCTCCAGATCTTGCTCTGTGCAGCCAAAGGGAGCTACAATGTTGCCTTCTCACCATCTTTGCCCGTCATGGCAGCTTTTCTCTAAGTAAAATGATTCTTCTCCCAATTAAAGTGTATATTTGTAGGGGAAAAAAGTTGAGTGTTCAGTAATTTGAGGTTTCCTGGAAAAGGAATGAGTTGAATCTTTCCTTCGTCAGGGCTCAGTCTAGGTCATCCTGACAATTTACCTACAGTGGTAGCTGATCATCACACATGCCCATCAGCTTAAACACGGCGAAGCCAATGACAATTTAGCAGGAAAGTCAGTAAAACATATATTGTATTTAGTCTATTCGGAACCAAATTGTTTTCAACATTTATTTATTTATTTTTTCTGTAGTTAAGTTTCAATTCATCTGAGAGTCTGTCAGGATGACAGGAACTCATTTGAAATCCACGATGACAACCGACATAAAGTGCATTAAAAATTAGATTTTGGAATTCAAAGACTGAAAGCTTTAAATCATGGCAGTTAAGTCAGTGGGACAAGATTGATAGCAGACACTATTCTGTTTATGTTATTAAGGAAGTGTCCCAGCCTTGAAGAGACCTTGTCACTACATAGCTTTTGTTTATGTAAATCTGTGTAAATAAGAATGGAGTGTCTATATCTATTGTTAAGATGCAAAAGTCACCTCAAAGTAATGCGTCAAAGCAACAAGTCATACAAGGAAAACATCAAAATCAGAAAAAGTCTTAGAGGTTCATGTATACACAATCTACTTATTGTGTATATAGGAGAAGGAAACCCTCATGGGAGAAGAGCAGGTGTATTGTAAATGAAGAACTTCTTTGATTTAAATCAAGGCATCTATAGGTGGATTTAAGGACTTCCCTAGGAAACTTCAGCATTTCTGGGGAAAACATTTCTCTCTCTCTCTCTCTCTCTCTCTCTCTCTCTCTCTCTCTGTCTCTTGTTCTTGGTTTCACTTGGCATGCACTCTATCCATTGTTTGTATTATTCTTTGGTGACTGTTTTTTCCTGCTGTGTGGCTTCTGTTTTGTTTCAAAGATCTGAAAATAAAGCAAGGCAAACAGTCTATGGCTGCATTATATAATCATCCTCTTGTCACATATGCTCTTGATGAAACTTCCATTTCCTGTACCCTTCCTAAGACACAGGACTCTCAATACAGGATGAATATACCAGTCTCACTCTACAGGGAGACAAACATTTGATCAAAGATGCAGAAATATGGAACAGGTTAAGAACTGACTTATTCTGCAAAGCCACACTGAAGACACCACCCATTTATCCTGTTTGCTTAACCCTTCAAAATTTCCCCTGGGTATCTTGCTTTTCCATATTCTCCTTTAGCTCTATGAGCTGCCTATTAGCATTCTGTTCATGCTATTTTGAATTAGGTATTCTCTGTTACCTGAGATAAAAATTCTGTAACATATATTACACATATAAAGTGGATATAATTACTCTCTATTCACAAGGTATTAACATGAAAAATCAAAGTATATAAAAACTACTTGCTTAGGGAATAATACTTAGAGACCAGTAAATATCATCTAAATAGTTTTCCTATAATAGTCTCTTCTCTATACGAGGCTGTTGCTGAGATGTATAAGCTAATCCATGAGTTACAAGTTTGATCATCAATGAACAGTCTAGGTGAGGGAATATTCTCACCTTTTGATCCTTTGAGTTCCTAGTTAATAAATCCAACCATAGCCAAAGCAAGTTCTTCTCAGTGCACACCTTACCATGAAGGAATCTCCTAGCATTACCATCTTTTCTGGTTTGCACAGACAGAGTTTTACCACATCTTGTCTTGTTTCTTCTTTGTTCAACAATCTTCCTTGGTAATCTCTTTCCTCTCATATTACATTGTGGGTAACAGACAAATAACAAACCATAACATAAAATAAATATTAAATGAAAAAAACTGTAGAATTCAAACACGTTTCCAATTGTGTCACTCTGAGTAGTGTTATAAAAATCTTTCAGCATCCTTCGTCTCACCATCCTCGGTTATCAGATTATCTGCTATATCTCATAAGGTACTGTGTCACAAAATGTGAAGCAGCAGATTTCTCTGATGCTGCCTGGCAATGTTGCAAAGGACACAGAGAAAAAACAAATCAGAATATATATATATATATATATATATATATATATATATATATATAATCTTGGCTATCACTCAAAGCTTCAAGCATTCATTGGGAAGGTAGGTTTTTTTTTTTTTTTAAGTTATATTTTGTTTTTTCAAGGTATGGTTTCTCTATCTAGCTTTGAAGCCTGTCCTGGTCTTGTAGACCAGGCTGGCCTTGAACTCATAATGCTCTGCTTGCTTCTGGCTCCCAAGTGCTGGGATTAAAGGTGTGTGCCGCCACCACCCAGCTAAGGGAAAGTAGATTTTTGAAACATACCACTCACAGGTAATGAGGAAAGCTATTGTGTATAAAAAGGATTCTCTGGTTTGGTACTATGGCACTATGGCGGTAGTCAAAGGCTCATGGCTGGTTAGTTTACAAGCCAATAGAAGTAAATTACCTGCCTTTGTTTTGCTAAAAGGGCATGCCATCAAAATGCCTCCTAAAAGATTCCATTATATCCCTAGACTACCAAGACCCTCAGCCTCTGTCAGAGAAGCCTGTTTCTGTAGTGAGTGATAGACAGGGATTCACACCTCCTCAAGTTGCTTAAAATACGTGACTATTGAGTTCTCAGCCATCAAAGGGACATCCATAGCACCCCTTCCAAAACTTAGGGAACTTCATGGAAGAAGATGTGGAAAGTAAGTAAAGGCTGGACAATAGGCAGGAATGTTGTAAATTTCTATCTTCTGGGTGTGGTGTGGCCCTTGCCCTCATGAACAAATAGAAGTTACTACTGTTTGCATAGGGTTTGTAGAAGAGAGGAACCAACATTTAGTGACAGATGGGAGAAGGGCTCATAGAGCCAGCCCTTCTGAAGGGGGTATTGGCAGTTGATGGTTATAGGAGGATGGGAAGTCATTGTCTTCTGTAGTGTAGACATTAGTGAATCGCCCACACTAAAGATGATAGCTCAACACCCATGCCTACTTAAGTGGTCCTGGTAAAACTTGGTGGGTCACAAAACAAATAAATCAATCAAAAAGGACAAAAAACCAAAAATGATAATGAGAGGTGGACTTGTTGGCAAGAGGAGTGAGATAAGAGAGCATGGGTGATGAGTGCAATCAGAACACACATACACATACATGAAACTGTCAAAGAATAAATTAATTTATTAAAGGGAATTTTCTTTCATCCAACTTTCCAGATCATCCTCCTTTATTTCTGACCGAGGGACCAGCAGTGGACCATTGCTCTGTCACCTTACTGTCAGTCCTGAATTATGATGGCATGTACCATCTGTAAGATAACTGCATCTTCCCTGTCAGGCTCTCACCCTCTCTCCTCAGTGCTCATTAGCACAGTGTTTAACACTTCAGTTGCTACCCTCAGTCTGTTCATGCAATCCAGGCCATTCATGCTGAACCCCATCATTCTCTCAGCCTCTACACATTACTGACCCCAAACCACCGCCTCGTTTGGGGGTACAGTGCTTTCCACAATAGCATTTTATTATTTTGTTGCTGTAATTGTCGTTTTTGTTTTGTTTTAATGCTTGTTCCCAGTATTTAAGCTTCTAGTGAAGAATAGAGTTTTTACGTATTTATTACTATGGATTTTAGGTGCTTAATGTTAAGGCAGCAAATATATTTGTTTCTTGGCTTAGGGGTTAGCATATCTGAGTATTTAAAATAGAGATAGGTCCAGGAGATTAAATATCTGGAGAGCAGTGAAACTGGCTGAAGTCAGGATACCAACTGAGTTTCACTCCCTCTGGAATGTCTAAAGGAAATTCTGTTTCTTGCCTCCATCAGCTTCTGAGTGAGGTCAGCTTTCTTTCTCTTGAAGCCATATCCTAAGGTCTGTATCTTTGGCTTCATCTAAATCTCTTGTAAATTATCTAAATCACACATGATTGCATATATGACCCAATCAGCAGATCTAAGACAATCTTTTCTTTTATTGTTATTAGTGGAATCAACTCTGCAAAGTCCTTCCCTACCCTTTCACTGTGTTGAGAAGAAAGCACGGGCAGGCCCGAGCACATGCTGGGTAAATGTATTATCACTAAGCAACACCCCCAATCCTGCACAATGGTTTTGTGTCATGTAAAACCCACAAAAGCCATGCTATTAGGAAGACAATATGTTTTGGTGGATCATTCTTCTACATGTCTCATGTTTCTTCTTGCTTCCCGGCTTTTCCTATTCCAGATTCATATAGTGTTCTCTTTGTAACTAGCCTCCGGGTGACACTGCAGAACATCTAGCTGACTGCAAGAATTTCAGGCAGCATATTTAAATTTCAAATTTTGTTCAAGGGCCTTGATTTTTTTGTTAATAGTAACTCTTTCAATATAGAGCCAGATGGTGACTGAACATACATACAGCCTGAGCTAGCATAAGTAAATTTTCCTCTTATGATTGCAAATTTTCTTAAAAAAAATCAGTGGATATTCATTAATCTATAATAAATTATGCAGAGATCTTCAATACACAGATTTTTGATAGTTTAATCTGAAATTGGATCGTGTCAAGGTATACAATGAAAACTACACATTTTCATTCCGTACAATTGGATATTATCATATTCAAATTATACAAAAACAAAGGAAAGATTTCAGTATTTCTCCCATTTGTTTCTATCCTGAAGTTTGACTGAAATTCTTTCCTTCTTCTAGTAGCTATTAAACCACTTTCTGAGTGTCTCATACCTCTTCTGATCTATTGTCTGCAAGTCTCCCACACATTTTTTTCAAATAGTTTATTTTTATTTTATATGCATTGGTGTTTCAAGTGCATGTGTGTCTAAGTGAGGGTGTCAGATTCCCTGGAACTGGAACTCCAGATGGCCATCAACTGCCACATGAGTGCTAGGAATTGAACCTGGACACCCTCGAAGAAGAGACAGTGCTCTTAACCACTGAGTCACCTCTCCAGCAATACCTCTACTCCTTTTTTTAAAATGTGTTTCCCAGGCTGACCTTGAACTTGTGATATTCCTGTCTCTGCCTCCTTCAGCAAATCCTACCAGTGTGCACCACCACAACTGACCTCCCACATATTTTTAACATGATGAAAATTGTTTCTTTTTTTTTTACATAATAGTAACAGACATTGCAAATACATTCTCCTATATTTCTGGAAGTTAGAAATATAAAATTGATTAGTAGGGTTACAGTCCTGCAAACTTAAGTGGAGAATTTGTCCCATTGCCTTTGCTAGCTTTCAGAGGCAGCCTGCATACATAGTACCATCCATCTGCCAGCTGGATACCATCCTTCAAACTTCCTCTCTCTCTGCTTGTTTTCACATTGTGATTTTTGCGCTCACCCTCCCATCTTCCCCATAGAAATACTGCAATTATGTTGTATAATGCAGTTAATATAGAATAAACTCCTCTCAAAATCATTAACCCAATTGTTTCTGGTAACATATTCCCTGTTTCTTGGGATTCGGCTTCCATAAGGAGTTGGGTAATTTTTAGATCCATGCCTTCATTTCTTTTGTAGAAATTCTGTTTTTCTGGACATGATATAATTGCAACATTTCTCCTGTCCCTTTTCTCCCTTCAAACCCTCTCATACATCCCTCATTGCTCTCTTCAAATTCATGTTCTCTTTTATATTATTGTTATTGCATACCTATATATGTATGCACACAAATATTTCTAAGTATAGCCTGATCAGCTGTGTTGTGTCCTAGCACAGACAGGCAAAGCTGCATTTAAATAAACATGGGAAGTATATTTAATTTTTCTTTGTTTTTATTTTATATGTGTGGGTGTTTTGCCTGCAGATATTTCTGCATCATGTGCATGCAATGCTTGAGGAATAAGAGGGTGTCAAATCCTCTGGAATTCAAATTACAGATGGGAGTGAACTAGGAATTGACCCAGAGACTGAGCCATCTCTTCAGTCCATGAGAGATATATTTGAAATTTGGTGTAGGGTGAGAACCATCTATTATTGAGACCTGAGATGAAATCTTCATTAGTAAAAGCACAGTCACCTAACATAATAAACATTTTCCTTAAGTTTCTGGCTTCTGTTTCAATGTGGTATGGTCACTATTGCATATACTGTCTGCATGTACTTTCTCTACCTTTTAGTTGAGTGACAGAGCAAGGAGACTGGAGGAAGGCAGCATTTGGAACACATGGATTCACTTGCCCTCACTAAATTAAAGAGACATGAGTAATGAGCACAGACCAGGATCAAATGAGGTCATGTACTAACTGGTCCTCAAATATCAGGGGGGGAAGGTGGTGGGTCTAACTTGGTGTGGTATGAAATGATTCTGGGAATTTGAAAGAAAGATGGCATAGCATGTGTTCTTTGGCAGTTGGATGGGATTGGCCAATTCATTTTACTTCTACAAGCCTGAGCTCAGCTCATGACCTCTAAAATTTTAACCTCTACTAAGTCTGAAGGATTAGCCCTGGCACTTACTGATGTTGCCTTTCTTGCTTAATCTTCCACAGTGATGGAAATAGCGGTTTAGGTTTTGGGAGAATTTTTTTTTTTAACCAAAGAAAATTGCTAGTTCTCGGGAAGTGACAGAGAAGTGTTTATCAAGGCATCTTGCTTACAGCAATAATCAGAAATGCCAGCATAGAGGGGAAGTGAAATGAACAGTTAAGTTCTTGGTGTTCTGAGGTAGAGAGATGGGAGATGTTGTGAGAGCAGACACTGCTGACATGATGGGAAATATCTACTCTTCTAAACCCATGAGACAACATTACAACTTCTGTACAGATTTCCTTAGCTTACATGACTATACCTAATGAAGGAAATACAATTACTGAAAAATGCTGAGTGATTCGGGGTTATTGAAATGCATTCCTTGGTGGCTATAGAAAAACGTACAGACTTAAACTGTGAAGGAAAATCAGTCTGTGTTCGGAAAGTTCTAGAGCCCTCCTGCCTAACAGTTATGCCTGTTGTTTGTTGTATTTCATGTATTCCTTTATTTAACTAGTCAGTGAACATTTGATGAATAGACAAGCCATGGATTATGCTGACTATTGATTAAGAGGTATTGAATTAATCATAAGTCCTGTAATTGACCATTGCGGGAGCTGGTAGTGGTGGATAACCGAGTAAGTAGTCTCCAAAGTTCACTGCTGGAATTTGATCTCCTGTCACTAGTTGCAATGCTTTGAGTGTGTTACTCTGACTTCATCTATGCCTGGAGCACAATAGTTTGAAGCAGGCTCCATGTAAAATACTTCAAATTGTTTGTTCTGGTTAGATTTCTGTTGCTGTGACCAAAAGCAGCTTGGGAAGAAAGCATTTATTTCATCTTAGAACTTCTAGGTGGCAATCCATCACTAAGGAAAATAGAAGAGATGTGGGATTCCCCTCTCTATGCTGTGAATACCATTGGTTAATAAAGAAACTGCCTTTTCCGTATAGCAGTGCAGAACAGAGCTAGGTGGGGGAAACTAAAATGAATGCTGGGAGAAAGAAGGCAGAGTCAGTGAGACACCATGTAACCATTGCCAGGAACAGACTTGCCAGAACCTTTCTGGTAAGCCACAGCCACAGATTACATAAATACACAGATTAATAGAAATGGATTATGTACTCAACTATGTTCATAGCAGCATTGTCTGTCATAGCCAGAACCTTGAAACAACCTAAATGTCCCTTGACTGAAGAATGGATAAGTAAAACGTGGTACATTTACACATAGCAGAAAAAAAAATCTTGAAAATTTCATGAAAATGGATGGAGCTGGGAAACATCATAGAAACCAGACCCAGAAAGACAATTATCATTTGTACTCACTTATAAGTGGTTTTTCAACATAAAGCAAAGAAAACCAGCCTACAAATCACAATCCCAAAGAATCTAGGCAATAACCAGGACCCTAAGAGAGACACATATGGATCTAATCTACATGTGAAGTAGAAAAAGACAAGATATCCTGAGTAAATTTGAAGCATGGAGACCATGAGAGAGGGTTGAACAGGAGGGGAAAGGCAGGGAGGGGAGCAGAGAAAAATGTATAGCTCAATAAAACCAATAAAAAATGTGTTATATTAAGATATAAAAGTTAGCCAATAAGAAGCTAGAGCTAATGGGCTGAGCAGTGCATTAATTAATACAGTTTCTGTGTGGTTATTTCAAGTCTGGGCAGCCAGGAATGAATGAGCCGCCATCACCAACGTAGAAAATCTCAAAGTCAGGAACCTAGAGGCGGGAACTGAAGCAGAAGCCATGGAGAAATGCTGCTTAGTGGCTTGTTTCATTGTCTGCTCTGCTCTTAACTCATACAAACCAGGCAGGGTGACAGTGGGCTGGGCCCCATCACATCAATTATTAACCAAAAATACTCCTGCAGACTTGCTGACAGGCCATTCTGATGGGTTCCCTTCCTCAACTGAGATTTCCTCTTCCATGATGACTATAGCTTGTGACAAGCTGACCAACAGCAACTAACCAACACATGACAACTACCGAACTAATCTATGCTTAGAAAGTCTCAACCAATAATAAAAATAAAAATAAAACAGTAACAACTTTGAAAAGAAAATCTCACAGCTGCATCAGCTTAAAGAATATGGAAAGTTTGCATTTGTTATTCAAACTTTCAACTCTTACATCATATTTAAAGAAATGCATTGTGCAAAATTCTCAAACAACTAATATAATGAGAGAAAGCACAAATAAAGCCTCTAGTTCTCCTAAGTTTTATTTTTAACTTTATTTTATCTGGGGACAATAAGTAAACTAAAACTCAACAGTTCCAATAGATTAAAAAAAAAATTGGTGATTGACCCCTCCCCCAAGTGCAGTCAACTATGCGAGTGAATTTGAGTGAGAGGACAGTCAGGGTAGATGAACAACAACAGGGTTTCTGACTCCTCCACCAGGCTCTAGTTTTTGGTCTGGAGTTTATTGATAAGGGCATGATTCCTTTGCACAAAGTCGGCAAGCCCTATGTTTATTAAATTTTTGCTTTTCTGAATGAATATTGCTTTTTCAATAAAAATAGTTGTAATGTACAGTGGCTCCATAAAGCAAATATTAGCTGTGTTGAAATCATAAATCTTATAACCGCATATGTGGAGAGGACCTTACTTCTGAATGGAGTCGTGCACAATCTTAGGCATTATCATTTCAGCTAGATCCTCAGTACTCGCAGCTGCTGCTATATGTTCAAAGAAGCATAATGAGTCGGACTGTGGCCTGTGAAATCAGATCTCAATTTTAAGTCTAGACCCATATTTTAAAATCGGTGTTATTTAAACTATCAAACTTTTTGAAGTGTTTCCTTTTCTTTTTCAATGTGCAAAGCGAGGTAAAAATCCTTCTTTCCCATAATATTTGTATTGTAGGAGAGACATCATAGTATCAAAGCACACACAATGGCTTTGTCATACTTAAAAGTTCATTTACCAGACAGATATGGTGTTACAAACCTGTAATCCCAGTATTTGGAAGACTCAGGTCATCTTGAGCTATACTATGAGATTCTATGTAAAAGGAAAAATGGAAAAAGAATTATTACTATTAATAATAATACTAACAATAATAAAAATAGAAATCAATGCATTTTTAAAAACCAGGCATTTTGATAGTCTTTCTGAAATGATAGGATGTGTAGGGTAGTCTCAAACATTAAGGGACAATTTATATACTTAATATTCCTAATTTTTACACTTTTTAATATTTGAAATTACAACATAGACACAATATTTTTTCCTTTCCTTTTCTCCCTCCAAACCCACTCATACACCCTCACCATTATCCTCTAAAAATGTATAGCCTCCTTTTTCACTAATTATTATTCCATGAATATATACTTATGTATATATATATTTCTAAATACAGGCCACTCAATCCATATACTATTACTTGGATAAATGTTTTTGTGGATGGCCACTCTCCACTAGACAACCAGTTGGTGTGTTCTACCCTGGGAAAGAGCACCTCTCCTGCTCCCATCTTCCCTTGTTGCCTATAGCTCTTTGTGTAGGTTGAAGACTTGTAGGCTTTTCCATAAACATTGGCATGTCCATTTGTACCATCAATCTTAGCTCATGTTTGGAAAATCATATTAGTGAAACTTTACGGGTGTGGTTTCTGACATTACTAGGAGATAGTCTCACAGGAAACTCCAAGATCCTTTGGCTTTTAGAGTTTTTCTTCCTTTCTTCTCTGATCCTGAATTTCCTAAAAAAACGCCACACTGATTTCCAAAGTGGTTGCACAAGTTTGTATTCCCACCAGCAATGGATGACTGTTCCCCTTACTCCACATCCTCTCCAGCAAAGGCTATTATTGGTGTTTTTGATTTTAGCCATTCTGACAGGTGTAAGATGGTATCTCAAAGTTGTTTTGATTTGCATTTCCCTTATCGCTAAGGAGGTTGAGCATGGTCTTACGTGTCTTTTGGCCATTTGAACTTCTTCTGTTGAGAATTCTCTGTTCAGTTGAGTGCCCCATTTTTTAATTGGGTTAATTAGCATTTTAAAGTCTAGTTTCTTGAGTTCTTTATATATTTTGGAGATCAGACCTTTGTCTGTTGCAGGGTTGGTGAAGATCTTCTCCCAATCAGTAGGTTGTCTTTTTGTCTTAACAAAAGCTGTTGGAGCACTTGTTTATGTTTCTGGCTGTTGGGTTCCTTCTGTGAAACCTGCATAAGATTCAAGAGGATGTATGGTGGATTGCAGTTTTGAGTGGCTGGGAGGTGGTCTAGAACTCTACTGGTAGGTTGGAAGACCTGTTCAGGAGGTTGGATTTTCCTAGTTGCTCTGCAGAGGCTGAGTGGGTTGCTGCCGCAAACTGTTAATCAGGTGCCTCATTTTCAGATCTGTATAAGACCTTCTCTCTGGTTTGCTATTGTGTGTGTGTGTGTGTGTGTTTGTGTGTGCTTTTTAATGTGTGTGTGTGTGTGTGTGTGTGTGTGTGTTTAAGACCCAAGACCCTGCCAAAACTGAACTGCAAAGTCTGACCAAGTTAACCCACTCAAACTAAAATTACTGCAGGTAGAGCTATGATGTACCTGCTAACATGCCCTGCCCATTGATTACCACACCGCCCTTGGAACCAGACCTGGATAATCTTCAACCCTTAAACAAGTAATAGGTGATCTCAGCACACTCCTTTAGGGACCCTCAGAGAGGATCCATAATTTTGGGTCCTCTTAAGTCACTTCTAGAAGTGGGACTGTAGGGCCCAGACCCTCACCAAGTCCCCTGCTATGGCAGCCATGACAGGGCAAAAAAGACCCAGCAAGATATAGGGCCCTGACACAGCAGGATGTCCTGAGTGCCCCACCTTGCCAATCTTGTCCTAGTTACTGGGAGCAAACTGCTAGTTATCCTCATTATGGTAAAGAATCAGTAAGAAGTTAACTGGCCAGCTCTGCATGTGCTCTATTGATAATGGTGGAGTGCAATACTGCCCCTTGGATGGCCTCCAACCTTGCTGCAGCTGCAACCAACCAATCAGCTCAGGAGGACAGATTCCCTCAGCCTGGAGATGAGCTAATACTGAGACTGTTACTATGTAATTTGCAGAACCCCCCCCCAGATGCACCCCTTAGTCTACCACCAGGCTTCACTGTGGCCTGGGTCTCACCTACTCTACCCACTGTATTGGGTGGACAGAGGACCTAAGTTAATTCATACTTTAAAATACTGTTTGCTTTTGTACTGGATCTGGTGTTTTGGTTGTTTCTGTGGTCCAGACTCTGTGCACAGCATTTATTGCAATACATTTCATGTAGATATTGTAATTTAAGAGTCAGTCTCAACAGTTTTGCCCAGATGGTGATTCCTGTTTGCGGTATTCTCATGCCCTCCTGCTCAGTAAGATCATGTGGAAAGGCTGGCTGAGACCCAATTAAACTATACAAAAAAATTCTTCCTTTTTGAAAGAGATATTTCTACAAAATCAGAAAATACAGAAAGAACTATCTTCGAAATAAAGGATAAATATTATCTGTGTTATTTTTCTAATGTTGAGCAAACTAATGATTTAGACCCAGTAGTTCAACACAGCAGAGACCACCTGAAGCCTGTGGAGGTCAGAAGCTCAACGTCAGTTTTCCTGGGCTAATGTGAGCATATTAGTGGGGCTGTTTCTTCTAGGAGCCTCTCACAGGAAATCATCCCTTAATATCTCTCTGATCACAGAGGCTTTCCAGACGCTTTATTTTGTGACTTCCTTCTACCTTCCAAGAATCAATGGTTAGTTGAATATTATATATCACGTCACTTCATGGGCTCTTGCTTAAAAGACCTACATAATTACATTGATTACACCCAGATAACCCAGGACAATATCCCTATTATAAACCCAACTAATTAAAATCTTAATTCTATGTTCTACCAAATTTCATTTTTGCTATGGAAGGCAAAATACTCAGTTTCTGGATGATATGCTTTGTGGATTGCCTTAAGTGGAAATTTAATAAGACTAATATTCCCTTAATATTTGCTGAGTACCAAATTGTGGTGATCAAATCATGGAACAAATGATAACAAAGAATAGAAAGAAATGATGCAGGGATTATTTAAATATTCCCCTCTGTAGATGAGAATGTTACATGGAGCAGATTGTGTGTCTATGTTCACTTCCATGGTAAGTGTATCCTCAGGATATGAAGCTCAGTCTGGTTCAAAGACTCATGATGTTTGAAAAGTACACATTTTAACCCTACCATTTTGAAATAGTAGGTTCTATATGATCAGTGGTGCTAATATTCAAATTATGATATAATCCTTTTTATTATATTGTTTTAATATGTTCAAAGTTGTTATTTATTTATAGTATAGAAAGAACTTGTGTGCTGTCATAAGATTTTAAATCAAATTGACATACTTTCTCTGAGAATTTTTTTTATACTTTCATATTCATAAGCCCAACACTGATCTACTTATACATTAAAGTCTTCCATATTCCTCTCACGGTTCTTAGCCTTTAGCCTGAAGAACATATCCATAAATATTACAATCTATTTTGGCATATACACTAAATTATACTAGAGCAAATAATTAGAAATTTATCAAAGATTACCACATCATTTTAGAATATGTTAATGCTGGTAAGGATTAGAAACCTTGGCCTCTCTGACCCTCTTAAATGTTTCTGTCATTAGTGACCAAAAGAGTGGCCTCCAATACAGCACACAGACTATCCCATGGCTTTACTGAGTATACTCATTTTACAAATCTACATTGCAGTCATCCTTTACCAAAATCAATCAACCCTTGCGCTATGTAAAAAGGCAAAACAAAACAAAAAAAAGCATTAGCTTGTTGAACTATAATTCAAAATAATTCCCAACTTAATCTTATTTTAAAAACACTCTTGTTAATTGTAATTAATGTTTGACAGTTTGAAAGACAGCTGCTAGATTAGCATAATGGTATTACACAGGAAGTACTGCATGTTAAACACTTAAGTGGCACTGAAATTTGAACATTTTGCAAGTTAAAGGAGAAAAACACTTGATAATATGTAGGTGTAAAACTCACTCCAGAATGTCTATGCTTAAAACAGTAGAAAGCAAAGTACACATTTTACTGACGTAGCTGTGTTTCCATTAAAGAAAAATACAATCTCTCTTGCTTTAGGCTTGTTCCTTATGGAAACAGTTCTATACTTATATTCTGTGCTGGCTAGTTTTATGTCAACTTGACAGCAATTAGAGTCATCAGAGAGGGGAGAGCCACAATTGAGAAAATGCCTTCATAAGATTGGGCTGCGGGCAAGCCTGTGGAGCCTTTCCTAATTAGTAATTGATCACTGCCAGGAGACCGGTGGTCCTGGGCAGTTGAGGAAGCTGAGTGGAACAAACTGGTTAGCAGCACCCCTCCATGGCCTCTATCTAAGCACTTGCCTCCTAGTTCCTACCCTGCTTGAGTTCCTTCTCTCACTGTTGTTGATGTTGAACTGTTATAAGGAACTGTGAGTGAAATAACCCCCCAAGTTGCTGTTATTTATGGTGTTTTATCACTATAATAGTAACCCTAAGATAATTTGGTACCAGGGTATTTCTGTCATAAACCTGACCATGCTGTTTAGGGGAGGGTTGTGGAAATAGTTTGGAACCTGGGGCTAGGAAAGCCACTGAGTGCTGGGAGCTCAGTGGGCTGTTCTGTAGGAGCTTGGAAGATAAGAATATTGTTCTTATTCATTTACTCATTACTACATGTGAGAGAAGTCAGAATTTTTAGATCATTCCACACTACCATAAATGTCATTTGAAATAAATAAACGAATAAGTAAATAAATCCTGAAGCAAAATCTCAATACTACAGATCAGAGAAGCCAATAAACACCCTAAGGGAAATACCGTCTCCCTCTTCTAATTGGAAATATCAACAGTTACAGAATTTTGAAACACTTTCTTAAATAAACAATAAAAATAACAAAGCAGATCTGAACATATCAATATATTGACAAAGTCAGGGGTAACTGTGACGCATCGAGTGTGCAGAACAAGTTTTATATATATAAACAAATCTACCTAAATCGCCTGTCTATTCAGTTATAGATTTTTGTTCATAAAAGATTATTTTTCATTTTAACTTTGTCACTTGCCTTCTAAAACCAAGGAATATGGGAGCAATTGATTTTGTGAATGATTTATTTCATAATGCATTGTTTCTTTCTGTTACCAGATTTCAAATCCAATGTAAAGGCTCTAGTTTAGTATACCAGGCATGTTATTAGAGAAGCAACATAATTTCAACCAAGACAATGCACATACACAAAAACAGAAATGGGCTAATGATTTTATTTAGCAGCATGCCTGGGAACTTTAAAGGGGAATCTTTCTGTGAAGTGAGACTTTCAGGCTTCAAAACTTAATAAGCAATGGTAGTTGTTCCTCTATTACTTATTCGAGTTCAATCCAATGAACAAAACAAGGGAGATTCTCAATAAGTACTAAGTTCAGTCAGTGACAAATAAAATAAATATATTTTATAAATAATAAAGCAAGCAAACAAGAAGTCAAACAAACCTAAAATCCCCAAACCAAACCAAATTTAAAAAACTCAATCATGAAAGTCAAAACAATGAAAACTCATTGAAAATACCAATTGGTATTAGAAGAATAGACCAAACACAACACTCCTACCCTAGTTTTTGTCCCTTCTATCATCTTCCTTTGCCCGCCATGTATGCTTTATCTAAGTTACACACCTTGTGTGAGCATTTAAAGACGTAAAGCACAAAAACTGTTTGATAGGTGAACATCAATCAAACTCTTATTGTGGCATCCAGGTAACTAGTATTATGTACAGAGCTATTCTAGGGGATGTTTTGAATATGCTTTGATTTGTTGAATTCTTACTGTGATTCGATAAGTGCTCTAACCCCATTGTGTCATAGTCTCCATCTTATCAACACCTGTGAAATGCCTCTCAAAAGTCAACCAAACCAGATGACGATAAAATCCTCTTCCGCTCACTTGGGATCGACTTCTCCAAAAAGCATTCAATTTCAGTTCCTCCCAAATTCAAACAAAATCGTATCTCTTCTAGAAAATAAAAATTTATTGTCCCAGCTGAAGGAACTCTTTTACTTTTTACTTATTTAAATTTAACAAAAATATATTTAATCTGTCGATTTAATTTTCTTGTTACAAAGTTCCTTCATTGTATAGTTCAGCAGTAGAGTGCTTGTCTAACAACCTCCAGACCCTGGATAGTACCATACACATAAAAGAGAGCCCTACTGACAATAGTTACATATTAGCTTTTCACTGTATCATGTGTCAATGTTATCAGGGATGAATTAGGTATATTTTCTTCTTGTCTGGGTTACTTATGCATCCTGGTTCTGGAGTTGGTTGCTAGGAGCAGCAGAGTTAAGGGAGAAAGCTGAACATATACCTCTTATTTTTCATCAGGTTATCCCAATTCTCACTGACTGATCAAGTTTGCAAAAATGAGCTTATTTCTTGGCTCCAAACTACCCCAGCATAATGCCTGATGGCTAATTCTTATGTAAACATTGTGATCAGGAGACATGGAAGCTATGCTGTCGTTGGTACCACTACAACATATTTGCATGCCACATCTGTATCATACCTCCCTCCCGACTATATAACTAAGACCTTTGGAGTCAGTCGGAAAACATCTCTTTGTGCTATCCCAACATTAAGGGCCAAATGAAATGTTATCTGAAATAATCTTTACCTACTTTTGATTTTTATAACAAATAGAATGGGATGGGGCGGTCACATGAAGAGGCGACATCAGAGTGGCAGAAGGAGCAGTCATTGCCTTAGCACCACTGATGTCACCAGTCATGACAGGAAAGTGACTGGAGCCTTCTAGAGAGTGTGTGGGGCCAGAGCTGGGAGGGGTCAAAGGTGGGAGATTTCACAGATGATGATGAAAATATACTGAAGGCGGTGGAGATGAAAGCAAGTCCACTCTGTCTCCAGAGTCCATTCCGTACTCAGGTATTCATTAGTGCTAGGGGCAACTGCTGGCTGCTGCTGCCCAAAAGCGTGTGGTAGTTAGATCCTCTGGCAGGAGCTCAGAAAGTCAGGTTGTTAGATGTGCACCTTGACCCCTCTAGGGAGAAGGCTGAGTGGGGGTTGTTGCCAGCTTGCCATAAGATGAGCCAACAGAGGGCTAAGGACATGCTGGTGCAAACATCTTAAGTCACCTTCTTCTCCATGGTTCAGGGGAACCAAATCAGCATCTAGAGACATCTGAACCAGGATAGTTCCTTGAGTGGCAATCATAATGGTAGGGGTACTATATGTGTAATCTAAAGTGTTGGAACCTTGTGCAGATGCTGGAGGCTGGGGAACAGTTCCAAGTTTTCCGCTGGTGCAATATGTAGGGAACTTATGGCAAGAAATATGCCCGAACTTTTCCTGTGATGAGCATTCTTTTAGTCATTTGGTGTGATAAACTGACAACAGCTTCTGGATATCTCTTAAAAGGAGTTGATCCTCCTTTAGCTGCCTATTGAGCGAATCTATGGGTGGAGGCAGACATGAAGCTGCTGTTCTCCTGTCTTGCTGAACTCACCCAGGGCAATTTTTCAAACCACAGTAACGTCGCCTCTCTCAAATGACAGTAGTGCATTAGGCCTTCAGTGTTCTTGCACCATTTCTCACACGGAATTACTTTTGGTTAATTTTGAGTTATATGTATTTATTTTCTTACTTTAAGTGATTAATGTTTTATCTAACTCTAGTAACTAACACTTTTAATTTGAAACTGGGATGTGTTATAAATTGAGACATTACATGGAAACTATGCTTATAATTGTGGCAAAACAGATGCACTAAAATTCTGAGTAAAAATTCAGAAGACTTTCTTTAAATGAGAAATTGACTTAAATATGTACTTAAGGTTTAGGAAACCAGAACTCTTTTTTTATTAATTTATTTATTTATTAAAGATTTCTGTCTCTTACCCGCCACCACCTCCCATTTCCCTCCCCGTCCCCCAATCAAGTCCCCCTCCCTCATCAGCCCAATGAGCAATCAGGGTTCCCTGCCCTGTGGGAAGTCCAGGGACCACCCACCTCCATCCAGGTCTAGTAAGGTGAGCATCCAAACTGCCTAGGCTCCCACAAAGCCAGTACGTGAAGTAGGATCAAAAACCCATTGCCATTGTTCTTGAGTTCTCAGTAGTCCTCATTGTCTGCTATGTTCAGCGAGTCCGGTTTTATCCCAGGCTTTTTCAGATCCAGGCCAGCTGTCCTTGGTGAGTCCCCAATAGAACATTCCCATTGTCTCAGTGTGTGGGTGCACCCCTCGCGGTCCTGAGTTCCTTGCTCGTGTTCTCTCCCCTTCTGCTCCTGATTTGGACCTTGAGATTTCTGTCCGGTGCTCCAATGTGGGTCTCTGTCTCTGTCTCCTTTCATTGCCTGATGAAGGTTAATATTCAGGAGGATGCCTATATGTTTTTCTTTGGGTTCACTAATTATAGGCTCAATGTCCTTTGTTTATGGCTAGAAACCAAATATGAGTGAGTACATCCCATGTTCCTCTTTTTGGGTCTGGCTTACCTCACTCAGGATAGTGTTTTATATTTCCATCCATTTGTATGCAAAATTCAAGAAGTCCTTGTTTTTTACCGCTCAGTAGTACTCTAATATGTATACATTCCATACTTTTTTCATCCATTCTTCCATTGAAGGGCATCTAGGTTGTTTCCAGGTTCTGGCTATTACAAACAATGCTGCTATGAACATAGTAGAGCACCAGAGAAGCTAAATAAGGAGAACCAGAACTCTTTTAAACATTTTTATCTTGCATGTACAACGTGGGCACGGGACCCGACCATGTTCCTAAACAAGATGATTCTCATAGAAAGGAATTTGTAATGGAGTAGCATAAATATTACCCTTTGAACAGCACTTAGGAGACTCGGCATCTATAACTCTGAAGCGAAGAGGAGAAAGACCAAGAAAAAGCTCCAGGAAATATAATGTGTGCAAAGAAAGGAAAATGGATAGTTATCTTTCATGCATGGCTTAGATTTTTCTACAAAGTGGGATTACCCTGGATTAATGGAGAATTTATAAATGGTATATGATGTGTTATGATGAAAAAGCTAAAATGTGCTTTTATCATTTCTGTCTGTATGCTTTTAATGACTTCCTCTGAATTATCTGATTGCACAATGCTCTTAATATTGAGAGTCTGGTAGATGCCAATCATTGTGATACATGCTCTATCTATCTATCTATCTATCTATCTATCTATCTATCTATCTATTTTACATCCCTGCCAGTTTCCCCTCCCGCCTCTGGTCCCTCTCTCTCCCCTATGCCCCTCCCCACTCAATTCACTCTTCCTAGGTTTACTTTCACAAAGGGGCAGCCCTCGCATGGGTATCAACAAAGCATGGCATATTTAGTTGTGGTAAATACAAGCATCTCACCTTGTACTTAGGCGGAGCAAGGCCATCCAGTATAAGCAATTGTTTTACACTTCTTTTTGTATTTTTAAAACAATCATTCTAAAAGTTTGTGGTGACACTGATTTTATAAAGTACTGAGGGTCAGGGGCTTATCATGTTGCAAAGGTCCCAGTGAGACATCATGGACTATTTAAAACTATCTTTAGGTAAGAGACCTTTGAACCAGTGTTGATTGTCACGGGATACTTAGGAATCTTGGCATTTTGCATGTAAAGTGCAGGTAGTGGCCAAGAAAATCAATATGAACTGGTCCCAATTATCCACAGATTTGAATTTATTGACAAATGATATTTACATTTCCACATAACTTTTCTTGGGGTATTTTAGACAGGAGGAGAGTCAGTTATCCTTGCTATATCTGAAATTTCCCTAACTATGTAAATAACTCAATTTTAACATATCTGAATCAATCTATTAAGTCTATTAATTCAGACCACTGCCAATTAGGACAAATAATAGCTCTTAAGGAGGTGGTCCTCCACCTGTCCATCACTAGACACTTTGGATCTGCTCCATGGTTAATGTAAGTCAGCTCACTTCAGAATGGAAGCCTTCATAAAGAAGTTATCTAGGATGAGGGTAGAGAGTGTCACGTTTCCATACTTAGGAAAGGAAAGGAAGGGAAGATGAGCACATCATTGTAAAACAGGTGGGAGACACAGAAGGAACTTACTGGGATATGTGTGCTCAAAGTAAATATGACTCCAGTTTTAGCATGATATTAAAATAAATAGCATCTCTCTCTTCAGGACCCAGCCAGAAGATCTGGACTGTCTAGTAGTCCTTAACAGGCTGAGTGACATCAGTAGAAAGAAGAAGAGAAGCAGAGATATAAGTAGATAATTAATCAGATAATTATCCTATCCTATTGTTGCTCATTCAGAAATGACAAGTTAAGACAGCAGAATAATGCAGAAATTCTGGTGTCTTCGAGTCTTTGACCATTCAAGCACAGGATTTAGGTTTGACAAATTCAGGACATGCAGAAAAATCTCTTAAAATATCATTGTCCCTGGGTATTTTTTACTTGGGGCTACTGAAGAGAATTGGCATGGTTAAGAAGTAACTGCCAAGGAATTAAGTCCAAACTGTTTGTACACTGCAGCAGTGAACACTGACCAGCACAGAGAGACCAGTGATAGGATGGCTACGGTCAGACAAGCTCTGTTTATCGAACACGCGATTCTAGGAATTCCGCTGCACAGCTCCAGCATGATACAACTCCCACACCCATACTCTTTTGCTCTTTCCCCTTTGTTACACTTCAAGAGGAGCAAGCATCAGTGTATAATAGCATTCGTATTTTTACAATGTAGTATTTTATAGAAAAGATTGCACGCATTTTTCAGGCTGCATGTCAGATCTTGTGGGGCTGTCAAGTCTCCTACTGGGTGGAAATGTGAGTGGTGAATAGGCTCAGTGGGAAACAATGTCCTGGAATAGAGATTTGGACGTAAAATGGCAGCGAGAAAGCTACACACCATATACTCACCTTTCCTCACTGATATCATCTTTTTATTTCAAGGGCCTCCCTTAGAAATGAATAGAACACTTAAGCGACTTGTAAACTTTTATGCACTATACAAAAGGAAGAAAAGCCATTCTTTGCTATTATGATTTCAATAATAATATTCCCGTATATGGGAAGTGGTAGTCCATGATATCCCTGTAGTAAGTCTTCCATACTAAAGATCTTTATCTGCTTCTGGTAAGAAGAAGTGGTAAAAACATTGTTTTTCAACGTCAATAACATTAAGGATCTTTTCTGATAGGACATAATTTATACTTTTATCCTGGCTCTCAATAAATTGCAATTCATCTAGGTAGAGTTTTCTGACTACTCCAAAACAAGATGAGTTCCTGAAGAAACCTTACCTTATTGACATTGGGATTCACTTTTATGTGTGATGTGTTTTGCATGTGTGTAATGTGTGTGTGCATTTGTGTGAGGATGAGCACAGGTAAATGTGTGTCTGGGTTTGTGGCGACTGGAGGATGATGTGATTGGGTAGCATTTATCAGAACTCTGTGCCTTTTCTTTGAGACAGGGACTCCTACTGGTCGGAAGGTAACCAATTAGGTTGGATTCACTGGCCACCGAGTCTTAGGCATCCTCCTGTCTCTGCTTTCCAAGCCTGTACTCCAACGTGCAGTATTTTCACAAGGGTTCAGCAAATCAGCTCAGACCCTTGTGCATGGAAGGAAATAATTTACCAAGAGAGCCATCCCAAGTAATTTACGAGCAAGAAGAAATAAAAGAAGAAATTATAAACAAACTTAAAAATAAAGAAGGATAAAACAAAGGCAGAAGTAAGGAAATGGGGGAGGAAGAGAAAGAACTAAGGTTTCATAAAGAAAGTGGGGAAAGAAATGGACAACTGCCTTTCACTTTCTGTGCTTGTGTAAGCCCCACAGCTCCATGTTCATATCATACCCCATGAAGCCTAGGGTGAGAGGTGCAGAAGTGGATCAAAATAACTTGTTGAACGTAATGCACACACTAATTTCATGTGCTTCTTGGCATGTTTATTCCTTTATACCTGTCTTTGATGGCTCATAACTTGGCCATGATTTATCATGCTTCCAGCACCTACTGATTAGTGTTTTCTGCTGGAATTGTCCCTCTTCACACAGTAGTCTTTGGGAGTCTGCTGTAATATTTAGTCATTTTGATTGGAGAATGGCACTGTACAGTTTAAGGTATGGAAGCAACACACTAGAATTATTGTCCTTGGGGGCGGATGTCTAACTCCTTATTTAGCATGTATGTTTTCAAAAATTCATAAAAAGTATATTTGTTTGACTTACAATTTGGGTTAGAATCCGCTACTACTTTATTACACACCAATGTCAGTTCAGCTCAGCTCACTGGGAACTTTTCACTTTGCTCTTTCGCAACTTTGACTGACACCCCTTAATGATTCTCTCTCTCTCTCTCTCTCTCTCTCTCTCTCTCTCTCTCTGTGTGTGTGTGTGTGTGTGTGTGGTGGACTTTACCTGATGTAATTACAGGCCATTCAGGGTTTATCTTGTGAATGTATTGTTCTAGTCCTAGAATTAGTCATTTAACAAAGGAATCCTTACACTTTTATTGGAAAAATGGTATTAGAAAATGAACCTTGGCAGTTTGAATTTTCTACTGTGATGCTAAGACTTTTAAGAGTTCTTAACTGACAGGATGTGTGTTTGTGTGTGTAACAAAACATGCATATATATAAATATTTCTATATGCATTAATTCCAATTTATTATCGCATAAATAATTCAATTTTTGGCAGTATTAACTCTCCAACACAGAGAATCTCTTCTCTACTAGCCGTTTGTTTAATTGTTTAGCTTTAGAACTCTAGGCTAAATGCACAGTGATTTAAAATTTTTAGCCTACCCACATATGGGAAGAACTTTATTGGAGAGGAGGTAGCAATCAGTCTTCCAGCTTATTGATCCCATTTGATTACAAACTTAATTCCATTAGGACCATGTTTCACCTCTCCCAGCACCCACTTGAGTCAGGTCATTTATGTAAGGCTTACATTTTTTTATTTTGGTCACATTCTAAGCTGCATCCTGTGATTCTCCAGGCTTGCAAATTGAATTTTAGAAATCTTGCAAGTATTAAGATTTTTCCCCCATATTGTAAATTTCTACATATTTTGACAAATGTTAAATATCTTATATTTATTATGACAGGAGCATCCAGAATAATTTCATTTTATTAAAATTCTTCAGCGGTTCATCCATTTCACTTCAGCTTTCTCTCATTACCATATCTATGGCATTTATGGTCTCTTCATGACCTCTGCATGTTCGTCATTTCCCAAATGTAACTAGAGTTATATAGTGTATGCTTTGCCAGGTTGGCTTATTTCCTCAGCAATGCACACTTATGATTCTCCAAGTCTTTTTACAACTTACCACATTTCTCCAGTGCCCCTTGTCCTCCTGTTTGAACGCACCACACTTTAGTCACTACCTCCCCTCTGCAAGAGCATTAAATGTGACTAATTTATGAACACAACTGTTATAAACACTTGCATACACATAATTTTTATATAGAAATACATTTTTAAATTAGCTGGATACATGCCTAAGTATGTGATTGCTAAATCATATTAAAAATGTTTAATTTTGCAAAAGTCAGTGAAGGTGTTCTTCAAGAACACCGTTGCCATTTTTCCCAGCAGTACATGAGACTCCTTGTCTTTTCCAGGGCTCAACAGTAGACACTATTATCAATTCTTCCTTGTTTTGATCCTCTGTAACATGTATTAGATGTTTAACTTTAAAAAAAACATCTAGGTCTAATGACATATGCTGCTTTTATATTTTTCCACCTAATAACCTCTGGCTTGCCACTTTCATTTCTCCTCTGGGAAGCCATCTTAAGACATCTCACCCATTTGGAATTCCTTGGTCACATCTTCAGTTCTAACAGACAATTTTTGCTCTTGGATAAAAACCAACTATCAGTTATGTCTTAAATAGTTTCACACTGTGGCATTGATTTTTTACTTGAACAGTACGGTCTGAAGATGCTTCTTAAAATATTAGTTTGATAATGTCTACTTCTCATACTTCTTTTCTCATTGTGTTACAATCATTATACTTGAATCTCACCTTAAAACCTGAGGTGCTGTATTTTTTCTCCTATATTTTCATTTTCAAGTCTTAGGGTTTTGTAAACTTGAACCTCAAGATTCATTTAAACTAAATTTTATTCAGGTTATATTGTGTGGCTCTAAGTTTGCTTAGTATTGTTACTGTTATTTTGTATACTATTCCCAGAGATTCTAGGCTGCCGTGATTTTATTATAAGAAATTTATCCTCCCATTTAGTTTTGTGCTGTTCCATATATACATATATATATATATATGTATAATATATTCTGGTTTGTCAGTCATAGGAAGCCAATTATATTTATATTTTGCGTGTGACTTTCCTATCTTCTAGTCTTCTAAATTCATTTATTTTTTTTTTACAGCTTTATTGTTGTTGATTCTGAATCTTTAAGGTTGGCTTTGTATCATTTGTAAAAAAACAGTTTGAGTTCTTTTCAGCTGTATGCTCTTTCCCCTGTTCTTCTATTCCTGTGCACTGCTGAGAACATTTAGGATAGGTGTCACACATGTCTTCTTTCTTAGAAGGGTCACATAGTTTTATGGGGCCGAGGTTGAATTAGCTCAGGGATCTTAGATGTTCTATATAAGGTGGCCAGAGCTCCCCTTTGGGAGTGGTTTGCTAAGAGTTTTCCTCATGAATGGGCAATGGATTTTGTTAGATTAATTTTCTGTCCAGTTGATATGGCCCTGTGGTTTTCCTTCATTAGTTTTTGGTACTGGATTTTGCTCATTTGTTTTTTGAATGTTGATTCAGCTTTAAATACCTGGAATGAACCTTAATTAGTTGTATTGTATTATTCTTTTTACCCATTTGGATTTGTTCAAACATTTGTTAAGGAATTTTTTCTATCTTTAGTAGAGTTATTTGTATGTAGTTTCTTTAGTGTAATGACTTTGTACAGCAGTGCTTTCTTCTCATTCTTCCTCTTTTGCTTTTAATTTATTGTTAAATTTCTGTATGTTTTCATTGTATAAAATGATGCTTGAAATAAGTATAGATTGTGTCATGACTAAATCAAGCTAATCAATGCTAATGTTTTCTCTTAGGTACACGTTTTTCAAATAAAAGTGCAAAAACTTCTTTCATCAATTTCCAACTATATAATCCATTGTCACCAACTACAATCACCATTTTTTACAATGGAGTTAGTGACCTTCCCTGCCATCTAATTGACATATTATTTTATCTATTTGTTCTTAGGTGATTAATTTTTTAAATTTTAGTATTTATTAAAAGTAGGTTTTTTTATACAATACATTTGGATCATTGTTTCCCCTCCCCTAACTTCTACCTATCTTCTCATCCCTGCCTGAAGTAATATGAGCGGCGGGGCTGTGTTCCCAGCACCCCAGCCGCCTGCTCGGCTAGCTTATGCCACGAAATAATTACACGGACACTGTATTCTTTTAATCACTGCTTGGCCCATTTCTATCTAGCCTCCTCTGGGCTAATTCTCACATATTAATTTAGCCCATTTCTAATCATCTGTGTTTTGCCCCTAGGTGCGCTTACTGGGAAGATTCTAGCCTATGTCCATCCTGGGTCGGAGCTTCATCGCTTGCGTCTGCCTGGGAGCTGGGAGCATGGCGTCTCTCTGAGGCATCTGCTCCTGAGAGGAGAGCTGTGGAGTCTGAGCTCACTTCCTCTTCCTCCCAGCATTCTGTTCTGTTTACTCCTCCCACCTATCTTCTAACCAATGAGGGCCAAGCAGTTTCTTTTTATTTAACCAATGACCTTCCTCCATCACCTGCCCACCCAAATTCACACCCTTCCTTTCTTTCTCTCTCTCATTAAAAAGAAAACAAGCAACTAAAACAAAAATATAAAAACAAACAAACCAGAATAGGACAAAACAAACATAAAAAAGAACAAAAGAAAAAGCAAAAGAACCTCATACAGATGCAGAGACACACATATTCCCATACACAAAACTTCCATAAAAACACACAAAATCAGAAACGCTGATGTATAAGCAGAAGATCTCTAACTGGCGTCATAGACTCTTTGAGCAGTTCTTTCCGCCCACCACCCCAGCTCCCACTAAACACCACCTTCTCTCTGTTCCTCTTCTACTTTTTGTATGTATCACATTTTCTTGACCTGCCATTTGACAGTAGATATGAAAACTGGACAGGCTTAATATATCATCCACGTAAGCACTGTTTTAGGGACATAGAGTAATGATACTTTTCCATGAGTTTGTGATTTTCATTCTCCTTCACTGCTGTTCTGTTTTTCTTTTTTTTTTTTTTTAAATTTTTGCCTTTTTCCTGATTTACCCTTTACTTGCTTTTTTTTCTCATTGGTGTTTATGATAGGAGATTTCTTAGCCTACACCTTTGAATCCTTTGCTTTTTTGCCTCATAAGCACTTGCTTTTGCTGTATTACATAAGTTTGGTACACTGGACATCCATTTGTATTACTTCTAAAGATTAATCTTTTTTTGGACTTCTTTTTAATCTACATGTAATTTATAAGCACACAACTTAATTTCCAGATGTCTAGGCGAGGGGTGATGTAGGCTAGCAATCTTTGTGTTATCTGCAAAAAGAAAATATTTGACTTATAGTCTTTCATTTTTCTTGTTGTATATATATATATATATATATATATATATATATATATATATATGTGTGTGTGTGTGTGTGTGTGTGTATGTTCACATACATGAATGTGGATACACACACATATGTGAGTGTTCATGAGGAAAGGTAGAAGTTGGTGTAAAGTGTCTTCTTCAATTCTTCTTCATTTTAGTTTATGAGACAAAAATTTCTGAATCTGAAATTCTGTGAGTGGTCAAACTGGCTGGTCAGTGGACTTCAGGGATTCATCTATTTTTGTACTCCCTCCCGCACACTGGGATTATTATAAATGTGCACATTCAGTATATATATATATGTTTGCGAAGAAAGTTTAAGTTCTTTTCAACTGTGTGCTCTCCTTCCCATTTTTTTATACTTTATATAAACACACACACGAAGTATGTATGTGTGTGAGAATGTGCATATGAAGGTAGGCAGAGGCTAGAAGACAATGTTAGGTTGCCTAGAACTGGATAAAGGCTGTTGTAAAGCAGCTGTTGTGAGTATGGGAACCAAATGCTGATCCTCTGAAGAGCCATTCATATTTAAAGTCTGGGCCATCTCTCTAGTACTCTTTCCTGTGTATTAATATGAGCTTGTGGTCCGGAATGTGTTCAGTCTTGTTGAATATCCCACGTGATCTTGAGAAGAATGTGTTTTCTGTTCTTAGAAGGAGCATTCAGGAAGCAGAAATTAAATCAAGTTGATGGATAGTGCTGTTCAGGTCAAGTGTGACCTTATTGATTTTCTGACTGCTCCACCTATCAGTTGCTGATGGGAGATGTTGAAATCTCTAACCGTAATAGCTGCGTTGGTTCTTTTTTCTAAGTATTATACTTTTGCCCCACACAGTTTGATGCTCTTTGGTCAATGAAGGCAGATTTACAATTTTGATGTATTACAGAATCATTGACAGTAAATAGTTATGCGATGCTCCTTTTTATACTGATCATTTTCTGTCAGAAGTAAAGATCTCAGCTCTCCTTTGATTGGTGCTAACATGGTCCATCTTTCTCCATCCCTTGAACTTACCGAACTCTATCATGAATTTCTGGTAGCCTTTAAATTAAGGAATAGAATTTTTCTCCATGTTGGTGTATTTAAAGCATTTACATATCAAGTGGTTATTACCATTGTTTGGTTAATATAATGTTTGTTTGTAACTATTATCTATCTATTTTATTCTTGAAGATTTTACTTCTATTTCCGGCTTCTTTGGTTTTAAGTAATCATTTTCTGT
Organism: Microtus oregoni; assembly: GCF_018167655.1. NCBI lineage: Eukaryota > Metazoa > Chordata > Mammalia > Rodentia > Cricetidae > Microtus > Microtus oregoni. The sequence continues at coordinate 54,877,737 of NW_024543063.1, read as the reverse complement.
GAACATGGGTGTTTTTCTTTTCTCGGAATGTTGTTGACTCTTCTTCACTTGAAAATGATTGCCCTACGTTGACAGGATACATTTTAAGAAGCTTATAAGCTAAGCTATTTCCCTTTGCCTGAGGGGACTCTCTTGACAATGCCTGTAGGGCTAGTATATTATAGTGAACATCACTCTTTTTTGCATCTAAGGTCTTTCCTCCTTTTGCTTTTGAAGCATCATTTGGCTTGTTTTCGATCTTTAGGTTAGTCTTTCTCTTCCTCCTACACCCTTTCTTTCTCCTTCTTTTCCTCCTTCCTTCCTCCCCTCCCTCCCCTTCTCTCCTCTAATCTCAAAAATAAACATTTCACTTTGTTGTCTTGCTGTTTCTGTGATTTCTGAAAAGACATGATCCTTACTCTTTTCTTTCTGTTGGTCGGCTTTCCTTTCTCTAGTTAATTCCTAAAATATCTCTTTGAGGTTGGTTTTGTGACGTTGCATATAACATGTGGGATATAGGCTTTCATTTGTAGGGCTGGGATGGTGCAGTCATTATTGGTAATTTTGAACTCTTCTTCATTATGTGTCATTAATTTTGGAGACTTATTTGCCATCATTCATCATTGCTTGAAATATTTCTTTTACTTTATTCCTCCTTTACATTCAAATATCCAATTATGTCTGTATTACACCTTTTAGAATTACCTTTCAACTCTTTGATGCTGTCTTTATGCCACTAATTTTTCTCTTTGTATTTTTACGCATAGTATTTCCATTAACCAGTGTTCACAAAGGCAACTATTTCTTGAGCTATATTGTATTATTGATGAACCCATCAAATACAATTTTGATATGTGTTAACATGATGCTGATTTCTAGCCTTTTTATTTGGCTTTTATTAGAATCCACATATCTTTTGTTTTTTAACTGACTCTTACTTGTCAAAATATCTATTTGTCTCTATTAAAATCCTTACTATATTAATTATAGCTATACATTTCCTGTTAATCCAACATTCATGTCATATATGAAACTTTTGGTGATCTTTATAATTGTAACTTTTGGACTCTTATTTTACAGTTTTTTGTTGAAAGTTGAGTATATATTGCGTAAGAGGAATTGAGGAACCTATATCACAGACAATAGAGTTATGGTAGTCTGAATAAGAATAGGTATTTTTCTTGTGTTTGCTGTAGCCATACAGATCAGGTCTATTCTGGTGCCCTCATTTGTGGCTCTCTTTTTCTACCTTTAACTGCCCCGAGAGTCTGTTTATTGTAACACTTTCAGCTATAATCCTCTGCTGATAAAATGGTTTTTGGAGGAGAGGGGATTCATTTAATTCTTCATTTAAATTCCAGTCTTAAGGTAGGTTTTGTTTTTTGTCTGTGATCTTCTTATGTTTCTACTTTCGTAGTTCCTTCATTCCCAATTAGGTCATACAGCAAATCTGTATGTGGTCAAATGGAGAGGACCGCACTGGTTTCATGATTCTGAGACAAGGCTATGCTTTCTTTTCCCCGGAGAGAAACAGAGAGACTCTGGACTTGTTCACAGTGCTCACACTTCCCTTATCCTTGTCAAAGTCATGTAAGACTCTTTCTTATAGCATTATCATGGGAGCTTGGTGAGGTCTGTGCTGTCAAACACACAAAAGTCTAGAACCCACAAGAACTAGTCAACCATCAGCATCTAGATGTTCCACAAAATTATTGTTCAGCTGTTTCAGCAGCCTCTGATACTGGCATGTGTGTTTTATCTTGATTGTTTGGATTTGTCTTGGGTTTGCCCAGAGTCGAGTGATGACTTGCCCTCTAAACTCTATTCACAAGTGGTAAAGTTCCTGTTTCCTATTCTTGCAACCTTTTCTTGCTGTGGTGATGTGAGTGATTCCTCACATGTTAGAACTGATCTGAAAGTATGCCAACCCTACTAAGAATTTTTATTTTACCTTTTGTTAGGTTGAATAATGGTGATTTTAGATGCTTATTATTGATGGAATGGGTCTCATGTCTTTTGAATTAGGTTTTTAGTGGCATTATGTTTTGTTTCATTTTTCCTAAGTGTTGAGTCTAATAGTGGCATAGCATGTGTGTATGCTGATAAAATAAATATTCTGCAGCAAAGGCTATCATTGGTGTTTTTATTTTAGCCATTCTGACAGGTGTAAGATGGTATCTCAAAGTTGTCTTGATTTGCATTTCCCTGATCGCTAAGGAAGTTGAGCATGACCTTAAGTGTCTTTTGGCCATTTGAACTTCTTCTGTTGAGAATTCTCTGTTCAGCTCAGTGCCCCATTTTATAATTGGGTTGATTAGCCTTTTACGGTCTAGTTTCTTGAGTTCTTTATATATTTTGGAGATCAGGCCTTTGTCAGTTGCGGGGTTCCAAAAAGAGGAACATGGGATGTACTCACTCATAGTTGGTTTCTAGCCATAAGTAAAGGACGTTAAGCCCATAATTAGTGATCCTAGAGAAGCTAAATAAGAAGGAGAACCCAAAGAAAAACATATAGGCATCCTCCTGAATATTAACCTTCATCAGGCGATGAAAGGAGACAGAGACAGAGACCCACATTGGAGCACCAGACTGAAATCTCAAGGTCCAAATCAGGAGCAGAAGGAGATAGAGCACGAGCAAGGAACTCAGGACCACGAGGGGTGCACCCACACACTGAGACAATGGGGATGTTCTATCGGGAACTCACCAAGGCCAGCTGGCCTAGGTCTGAAAAAGCATGGGATAAAACCGGACTCGCTGAACATAGCGGACAATGAGGACTGCTGAGAACTCAAGAACAATGGCAATGGGTTTTTGATCCTACTGCATGTACTGGCTTTGTGGGAGCCTAGGCAGTTTGGATGCTCACCTTACTAGACCTGGATGGAGGTGGGGGTTCCTTGGACTTCCCACAGGGCAGGGAACCCTGATTGCGCATTGGGCTGACGAGGGAGGTGGACTTGATTGGGGGAGGAGGAGGGAAATGGGAGGCGGTGGCGGGGAGGAGACAGAAATCTTTAATAAACAAATTAATTAATTAAAAAAAAGAACCATGAAGGTTCAAAATAAAAATAACGGAAGAACTATTTCAAAATATGATCATACATATATACATATAAAATCCAAAAAAATAAAAAATAAAAATAAAATAAATATTCTGTATTTTATACATATATACAGTGCATACAAATTTCTACGTATCCTGGTAAAAATAAATCTTATACCAGTAAAAATGTCCTGACCTATTCATCAGTTTTCAAAGCTCATGTCTGGTGTTAAAGAAGACTGAGTTATTCTTAGAGACCTTGTGATAAAATTGAGGTCTTTTTATGTTAACAATCTGCAGATCATTCTTGCAATCTTTAAAATAATGTCAGGGTTCAGTCTACAGGTTTTCTATAGGGTATAATGCAAACACACAATCATTTAAAATACCATATGAGGTTTTTGGAGGATTACATTTACTTTTTGAAAATATTTTAATGAGTGCTTTGTAAATGGTAAGAGGAAATTTAATTATGACTTGTTTTATCTTCATGTTATTGGCAAGAAATTTAAAAAAGTGAAAATGTGCTGCCATTTTGAGAATCAAATAATTACTCAAAGACTTAGTAATGTAACGGGTTATGATACATTCTTCCCACACTATGAAGTAGTTTACATAGCACGGTATTAGTGTTTTAAAATAGCAATTCCGATCTACAATTTTCCTGATTGAAACATCTTGAATACATGATAACAGTTCAAAGAATTTTACGCTTTTTGATGCAGGCACGCATCTCTTTCATAAAAAAGTTTACTAAATATGCTGTATAGGCCATATTTGCTCAAATCCCACCAAAGCAAGCCCCCTTATGTCTCCCAGAGCCTGGGTGTGCTCACAGTGGGGAAGAGTGTTGTCTAAGCCCAGTCACACAGCAGTGTAGCTCTTAATTAAATGATGCAGCAACATATGGGGATTAGCGAAGAGATTAAGAGACTAATAGAGCAGAACACAGCAATGCTGATGTAAAGGGAGAGGAGCTTCATGTCGGAAAATTAGAAAAAGCATAATAACCCATGACAGAATGCAAAAATCATACAATAATAATAATAATAAAACAAGAGTGGTAAAGAGATCCCAAAAGGTCACTCAGCTCTTATCAGATTCTCTTCCGGCTCCTGGAACTCTTAGGAGAAGGTGACTCAAACCTTTGAAAAGGCTCAAGTGAATAGGAAGGCACAACTGTAATTGGCAGGTTATCTTATTATCTCATTCATTCACTCATTCAACTCTGCATTATGTTGGTCAATAATTATCGATTGATGCTGACCACGTGTTCCTGCTGTCCTAAGCAGAGTTTAAGGAGCATAAGAAGCACAGTTGTTGATCCTATAAAAACATTCTCAACTACAAGAAAGAGGTTTTTTTTTACATTAAATTATACTGAGTGTCTGTATCATTTCTCATTGTTCTTTTAAATGCTGCAAGACATTATCTTTTCTCACAATGTAGCATTTTCTCAAATGACTAACGATGGCTATTGTGTTTTATAATATCTCTTGCCTTCTAGACTAAGTTACTTCATTTTACTATATGTCAGATTACATTTCCATTGGATTCATAATGAAGGCATTGAGTTCCCAGGTGGCATGAAAGACTAAAAGAGGACCTTGCCAATAGTTGTTTTTACTGTCTACCAGACATGGTATTATCCTATATATTCAAACTGTGGAATACAAGAGGACACAGGGCTTATATGTTCATCAGCTTATCTGTGTTCAGTCACCTGATTGTTCAAGTATCAAGAGCATGGTGTGATCTTCAGCATATATAAAGAATGAAAGGGTCCCATCCACACTTCATGTCAATACTGTGATGTGTGTAAGCTTCTTTTATACATGAAGATACATAGGTGGCTTATGGGCATTATTCTTACAAATGGAAACTATCCAGAATGAGTGTGAAAAAACTACTACCGCCATTATTTTTAGTGATGAAATTATTGTATAATGTATTATAATGACAGGTGGTAACACAGCTGTATCCAGATATTCAGATAACATCTCCAAGCTCTATTTTTCTTTATATCATAGAGATTAGCTAGAGTACCTGTTGATTTATTGTTGCTTTTTAAATAAAAACAACAAAAATTCTTTCACTACCATACTACCAGGGGGCACAAGCATATCCAAAAGAACTAGCTTCAACCCTCCAAGTCACTCTTTTAGCTTAGGCTTGGGGCTTTAAATCATTTGTGGGATAGATGCATTCATGAAAATAATGCTACTAAATTTTACTGACTTTCAAAATTATTCTAGAAATGAGACAAACATCATGGAACATACAAGGTTTTTGGATGTACAAGAAATGTAAACAAATCAAAATGTTCCAAAGAGTCAAAATCCAATTTTGTGATGTTTAGTTAAAAAAAAAAAAAGACAAAGACAGGGTTGTTTTCATTCAAATCTCATTTTCAGGGAAAAGCAAAACAAAAAACCATCTTCAATATTGCTTGAGAAATGGATGAGGCTGAGAGCATTGCTCAGTGGCTCAGCATTTACCTAGTCTGTAAAAGGCTCAATTTTCAAATTTCAACATTGTAAAAGAAGAAAGGGAAGACAAAAAGAGAGATAAATTGATCAAGGCTGGGACATAAACTCTGGAGCAAATGACAAGGAAATGGCAGTGTGGCTTTTGACTGGGGTAGTCGGAAAGTGAATTATTTCAAATAACTCACAGGTGAGGATAGTGCTCTTGATGTAGCAGATTCCACATAGTTTCCATTCCTAATGTGAGTATGGTTTGAACGTGAGATGTACCTGGTAGGTTCATACGTTTGAACACTTGCTTCTCAGTTGGTGGCATTGTTTTGTACAGTTGTGAAACCTGGGGGGAAATGGAGCTTCCCTGGAAGACATTGATGCTATATTGCCTGGATCTTTGTGGATGAATATGAACGACTGCTCCTCTCTCTTGCCAGTGTTCCTTGCCTAGCACAGTGGACCCTTTCTTCTAAATGTGAGCTGAAGCAAACCTTTCTCCCCAGAGTTGCTTGTTTTCTGGTATTCTGTCAGGGCAATGAGAACATCTCTAAAACTCTATGATCTAAGCAGTACTGAAAGCACAATGAGGAAAAAGCAAAGACCCACGGAGCACCATGTCAGGAGTTCCTTTTAGGTTTGTTTTTGTTTGGTTTTGCTATTTTGTTGATGTTGTTGCTTGTTTTTTAAGGGGTGGGTAATAAGCCTTAGTAATCATCACACAAGCCCCTTTGAACTGACACTTTTATTTTCTTATTTTGGATGATCTTGGATAAGAGGCCTATCATGCAAAGAAAGGTGCCCCAGATTTCACAGCAAGCACAAAATCAACCTAAGTTTTGTCACCTGAGGTCAGAATGAATGGACGCAAAGCAGTGAAATATGGAGTGAAAATACATTCTCGTGTAGAGAAATTATAAACACTTTGATTATGCTATTGTTGCCCAAAGCAAAAGACAAGATATATATATACATATACATATATATATATATATATATATATATATATATATATATATATATATGAATGAATGGGCATTTCAGGCAACTGTCATACAAAGGCCAGGCATATTTGGAAAATTTCAGTGGTTTGCTCTTTCTCATAAGGAATGGATTAGGAGAAACAGAGTGGAGTGAACGGTGTGGTTCCTTTTCAGCATCCTTTTTATGCCACACTAGCAAAAATGAAAACAACATTTTTAATCACTGCATTCTCATGTGATTTTCAAAGTCAGACACACAGGGACCAGCTTTCCTCCTTCTTCCTCAGCCCTGTCCTCTCTCATTTAGAACCTCATGAAGAGAAAGGAGAATAAAAACGCAAACCCAAAGAGGAGTTATTGCAACCCACTGTACCACACCACAGCCCATTTATACCAGGTGTAATTTTATAAGTTCCTTGGAAGTAGTCACATTCCAGACTATTTGAAACAAATGAGACATTTATTAGTGTAACCTTTATTCTGGAGATGATTTAAACTATTTCCAAAGTAACCCAAAGAGAACAGTATTTCCCTTACACTTGAGTCTCCCCATGTCCCCACCAGCCCACAAAACGCTTCAGTAATTTTAATGCTCTGGATGTCTCTTGATATACCTACATAAATAATCTATTGTTCAAAAGGTCACAAAGGCAGAGGATGACTTGGAAATGTCAGGAACGTAAGTGAATTGGTAATGTGGTGCCATCCATTTGGAGATGTTCATAACCCCTTATCTTTAGTAACAGGTAAGAACTGGAGGTGTGAGGAAGCTGACCTGTGCATGAAAGTCTTTAGGTCTTCCAAGGGACAGAAGAATGACTAAAAGTGTATGGACTCAAACAGCCCAACTACCTTCCCCCAGGACAAAGCTATCAAGTGCCTAGCAGACATGGCATTTTCGCTAACCTTCCTTGTCTCTGTTCAAAAGGGATGAAACCTCATTAAAACATCCAGTCTCAAAGACTCAGTTCAGCTACAGATCTGTTTCCCGTTAAAGGCCACCCCCATGAACATGGCCCTAAGAGTTCACTTGGAACTTTCAAACATTCCATAAATTTGCTGTTAATAGGAAGGTTGATAAATTCTCTTTCGTTTCAACTGCTGTTCAGAACTGTCATTTTTCTTTATAGATGTCACTGCCCAGAGAAGGGATTTCTAAGATGTTAAATGTCACCACAGAGTTGCACAAGCCAAATTATTTTTTGCATAATACCTGGGTAACTGAAAAACTGCTCATAGCTACATTAGTTAGAACTAAACAGATCATGGAACCCTCAAAGACTGAGATGCATTGCAACCCTTTTATTTTTCAGGGTTGGTGGTGAGGAAGGGCTTAAGGAGAGACTCCAACGGGAGATTAGAACCACAGACACTTTGCATAAATTCTGTGCTCTTTCAAAGAGGACAGGAATCCCAACTCCCCTACCTTGCAACTTAATCACTTTCACATGGGGGCAGGAGAGCAGAAGGCTAAATGTCCTCATGGCAGCCAATGGCTATAAATAAGCAAACTTTTAACAGTGCAAAACTCCTATGGTGCTATCTGTTAGAAAAAATAGACATCAGAAAACAAAATGTGCCCAACTCTGAAACTGCAAAGACAAGCTTAGCACCATGGTAGAGAGCTCCATCTCCAAAAAGTTGATGCGTATTTTCTGCTCAGTTCTCACACAGGTACAAATCTTTCTGATGAGTGCTTTGGCCAGAATGGTTTTTTTTTTCCCATGGCATTTCCTATACCAATCATTTATTTCCTGAAGTAGTTAAAAATAATAAAGTGGTTAAAACAATCAAAATCTCCTGGAATGTGTGTCAGTCCCATTGTGTCTGAAAGACGCTGTTTCTTTGGAGCCATTCACCAGCTGTGGCTCTTATCATCTTAAATTGAGTGGGTAGGGGGAATGAGAAGGACCTGGGTAGAGGTGGAGAAGTGGAAAACATGATCAAAACACATTGTGGGAAAACTTTAAAGAATAAAAAGAAGGGCATCTAGAAAAAAATGCCTTGTCTATGTTATTCACAACTTCTAATAAATCTTCCCTATGATTCATGATCATGAATCTGTTATCAGCCTCAATCAACTAAAGACAGCAGATTTCAAGGAGGGCAAGGGTCATTCTGACTTGCTTCTTTGTCACACAACCTATCAGCTACTCTTCAGTGGTGGAGGTAGCTGTGCAGCCCCCAGTGAGGACTGAGATTGGAGAAAGTATCTAACTCTTGAGATAGGTAATGCAGAGGGTCCAAGGCGTCAGGCAGTGATGACACAGCTGAAGGAAATTCTCCATTTGGGACTTATGGAGTTCTGCAGTCAAGTGTTTTTCCATCAGGCATGAGGTACCACTTAATCCTCAGCAATGCAAATAAATAAACTAAGAGGAATACTACTTTTAACAAGCAGGCAAAGCACAAATTAAAATTCTGTCTCACATCTCTTATTTTCATCCACCCATTTATAAACGGTCCAGAAAATTCTCTAGGAGAGAGGTAGACTATAAATCTCTCTATAAGAGCTTAAAATGTTTATAAAGGCTCAAAAAAACCTGGAAGTGTGAAGTCCTGAGTGATTTTACATTCTTAGACTAATAGGTTTTTATCTAAAGCTTTCAATCAACAAGAAGAAAATAAAATAGGTCATACTTAGGTTTCTTATGAATCAACAAATGGAGGCTCATGGCAGAAACCTCAAAGTTATCCTTGCCTATAAATGGTTAAAGAACTCTCAAGCAAGAGAGTGGAATTAGGTTCTAGTCAAGAAAGAAACATGTCCACCTTTCTAGCTTCATGGCTTTTAAGTCATTAGCCTTATCAGTCCATACCAGGCTTACTGCTACCTCTGTCTATGCCAGCATCACGGTTTGAACATGTCTTCCCTGAGAAACGTCTATGAGTCACCTTGGGACCAGCACGGACCCTGTTATTCCTTTACCATGATTTACATTTTGTTGCAAGTGACTTCTGCCCATAAGTATTATTTTGTCCTATCTGGCTCTTTTACTGGACTCAAACTTGAAGTAGGACTGGTATGTTTAATCTGTTAACTTTCCTATCCTCAGCATATGGGAGAAGCCCTGGCCCTCAATTATTTTTTCTTAAATTAATTAGTTGACTATTGTTTAACCACAAAGTATATAAAAGTACAACAAATTACCATCTTCTGAGGAACATGATTGTTAGTTAAAGCGAGGAGATTTTGACTCACAAAGACTATTATTTATTACTTATTATATATTATTTATTGTTTAATATATATTATTTATTATTATTATATATTACTTACAGTGCTGTGTAACCTAGAGTAACTGGAAGAAGTAAAAAAACTGAAGAGATTATAGAGTAATAGAAAAGATAACTTTCCCAAGTGTTTAGTTCAGGGCCCACACTGAAGTAGAATCTGTATCATACAACTTGGCATTTGCAAACACCCTGTGATTCAGGTGTTGCGGTTACACGTAACTGATGTGGAATATGGGGCTCTGAGAAGGTACATAATATGTACAAGGTCAACCATTCATAAATGATACATATTGAATTCAGAACTCTTTGCCCTCATGCCCTCTACCTTGTGTAGTACTGGTAGTCTGAATAACACTGATAGCAGGGAGCATGAAAAATTCTACCTTATTACTACAAATCTATTCTGAAATAAGGTCATTGGTTATCACCACAACCTTATGTACTACACAGGCTAAAGAAGTGAAAAATACCAACACTGAGCAATAGAATGTACCATCCACACACAATAAGATACAATCCATATGATTGACTTGAAGTTTACAGCTGAAACTCTTTTCTTCTATTGTCTTCAAGGAGGGCTTGTATTCCTTAGCTAAGTAAAAGGTTGGGAAAATTCAGGCCCTTGAAAAAGGCATATCAGTTTCCCCTATGTTTCTATATATTATTCCCTCCATTTACATTTTTTGACGTGACTAGAAAAAGGCAAACTAGATGAGAGTGCAGACAGAGAAGACTTTGTCAGAGTGAGCAAGCAGCAAGTGCCTGTGTGTCCTAACATTAGCCAGGTGAGTAGGTTGGCTATTGAGTAGGACTCTCCTGTTTTCTATTATTACTGAAAAACACTTGCATTGGCAACTTTATGAACAATCAAGGATATAGGGCTGTGAGACTGCTTAATAGGTAAAAGTAATTTTCACCAAGTCCTGCAAATATGATATTGAGCCCCAGAATTCAAGTAGTGTAAGATGACTGACTATCCCAAATTGTTCTTTGACCTGAACATGCATGCTGTGGTATGTATACCTCTTCCACAAACAAACAAAAATTCTCTTTAAATTTAAAACAAATAGAAGTTTACTTATTTTATAACTTAGAAGGCTAGGAAGGTCAAGAGCATGGTGCTAATTTCTGGGAAAGGTCTTATTTTCTCATCACCTCACAGTAGTTCACAGGGTGAACAGACCAGAGTGAGCTCCTTTTTATACCAAAGTAATCCCTAGAATATCCCACTAATTCATGAATGGACCTACTTATTTATGAGGATAGAACCCTATGAGTCAGTCAGTCATTAAAGACCCCACCTCCCAATACTGTCAGAATGAGAAGCAAATTTCAGCTTGCATTTTGATGGGTACAAGCTATATTGTAGCCACAGCAGTAGGTGAATAAGAAAGAAGTCAAAGGGCTAGAGGTGCAGCCAGGAGAAATAAAGCCATGGGACCCTAATGTCCCTAGATCAAAGTCCAGGTCTAAGGGATTGACTCCATGTGCCCGTACTGCTCAAAGAATTTGTGTTCTTTCTAGAATGGAACATGTGTGTCACCTTCTCCTCTTCAACATAGGTTAAGTTTGGGAATTTCTGCCAATAGAAGAAAAGTATTTAATTATCAAGAGAATAAACATTGTTTTTTCCAACACTATCAGTTGTAGGGGATAAAAAAATAAATGAATAACAAATTTTCTTTAAAAGTAATAATAGTGCCACTGGGTGGCAGTGTCTTACAGCTTTAAACCCAGCACTTGGGAGGCAGAGGCAGGTCGATCTCTGAGTTTAAAGCCAGCATGGTCTACATAGTGAATTCCAGGATCATTAGGACTACACAGGGAAACACTGCTTTAAAACAAAACAACAAAAACAAAAATAAATAAATAAATATGGTTACTACTACTACTTCTACTCATGATGATGATGAAGATGATAGTAAAATATTCTAAACAATTTGAGTAAATCCAGAATTCTTATTCTATCCCTCTATTTTCCCTTGCATTTCATTCTGCAATCTGCCTATGCAGCTGTGGCTTAAGGCCTAATCATTTTCCGAAGATATGAAATAGTGTAGGAGAATGAAGCCTCCTCAGTCATTCCAATTATAAAAAGAAAAAGAAAATTGGTCTGCCTGCCAATACAACGAAAGATATTTTACTGGTATCTTCTTATGCAGATCTGCCACCATCCTTCAGGTGAAGAGTTACATGATTTTCCCATATCCTCAACCTTGAACTGGGAGAATACAGGTACAGTGCTTCCTTCAGAATGCCAAACATGACTCAGCTGGTAAAAGGTGCCTGTTGTGATGGCCGGGAGCCTGAGTTTTAGTTACAGGATGTACATGGTGGAAGGAGATAACCTATGCTAAAAAACTGTCCTCTAATCTCTATATATGCTTTATAGAATGCTTACATACATGTATACACAAAATTAAATAAAATCTTTAAAAAGAAAGACCATTACAAGGCATTGCTCTTGTTGATTTTCTCAAAGAACCAGCTCTTTGTTTCATTGATTCTTTGTATTGTTTTCTCTGTTTCTATTTTGTTGATTTCAACCCACATTTTGATTATTTCTTGTCTTCTACTCCTCCTGGGTGAGTCTGCTTCTTTTTGTTCTAGATCTTTCAGGTGTGCTGTTAAGTCACTTATATGAGTTTTCTCCCCCCTTTTTTAAAGTGGGCATTTAGTGCTATGAATTTTCCTCTTAGCACTGCTTTCATGGTGTCCAATAGGTTTGGATATGTTGTGCCTTCATTTTTTTTGAATTCAAGGAAGACTTTAATTTCTTTCTTATTTCTTCCTTGACCCAGAGGTGGTTCAGTGGTTGACTGTTCAGTTTCCATGAGTTTGTGGGATTTCTGAGTGTGGTATTGTTGTTAAATTCTAACTTTCATCCCTGTCCCACCTTACCTGGGAAAGTTTTGATGGTCACTCCCTTGTGTGTTCTGCTTGTCCCATCAGGACAGCATACTGTCAGCAATTGAAGCAAGGGCCCTTTCTTCCCTATAGCTTACTTTTGCCCAAAAGAAAGAAAACTCCATGTGGACTTTCTTCGATGTCCTTCATTTTCTCTGAATTAATTTTCAAGGACTAGAAATTTGCATTACATTGTTAAATGTGCTGTATAGGTACAATACCTTGAACAAGATTAGGAACATAAGTACAGTATGTTTTAACAAAATCCATCTCAAATCTGTATCAATATACAAAATTTGTGTACAGTTTACAAAGGCCTATCCAATGTAAGATACTTAAAACGAGTAGTGGTTTTATAAAAGCAGATTCAATAATCTACCTTTATACTTTCTATCCTCCATTTTTTTCTCTTCAGAGTAGATTATACTCTTTTATTCTATCATAACTGTATCCCCTCTTTTTCTTTTCAAAACAAGAACTCTGAATCTAATCTCCTTTGTTCAACTTTCCTCCTGACCATAACCAATAATAACTTGTAACCAATCCCTATAAACAATGACAAATATCTTTATCCCACTGAATGACCAAAGATAGCCCATCACACCTCTTGGGAATGGGGGTGTCATATTCTTAAATTTACTTCTTTCTGTCTGGGAGTAATGGCATCTTTTGGGAATCTTGAAAAGAAAATTTTTGGTTAATTATCATATTCTGAGAGAGGTGGCTTTATCATTTGTTGTTCAATCTCTATGTAAAGGGAAAGTGCAGGGTTTCTCTCAAGTCCTGACGAGAGTAGTTTGTGAGGCTGGATCATCTCAGCTAGCCACCTTGAAACTGTTCTGAGCAGTTTGTAGCCCAAAAGCCGATCTTTAGGTGGTGTTTTTTAACTTAGTGGTGTTGCCGTAGTCCTGGAATAGTCATCGTTGTGGGGCCCTATCCTCCTTTTGGAGACTTCAAAGGTTGCTGTTAGGTATGCTCATGATTCCCTGCAGAAAACTGATTCCGACTCAAACCTGAAATAATGTACAAAAAGGTAGATGAAACCTTTTACTGGAATTAGTTAGTACTCTATATGACCGTTAATATCATGACAAGAAATTTAGAATATAATCTTATATTCTATAATATAAAATCTTATAAAAATTGTACGTTAAGAAAAGCCATTAAAGCATCAATATAAAACCAAAGGATTATGAAATTAGTGGCAGTAAAACAGTTCTTAAGTTTTTGTTTTCTTCTGTCCCTCATCAGGTGATTATTCTGATATGAGACAGAGATCTTGGATTTCACTTTAATAAGCATGTTTGTGTTTAGAGAAAGAGAGAGCCACACTCCAGCTCCAATTGTAATTTCTTTGTAGACCTCAGTGTGATTATTTGGGACTAAATGTCTGTAGGACCGGGTGGGACAGAAACCTAGGTCAACACCTTCCTTATAGGGCACCATGAAATATCACTTCATCCATGGGAAAATCCAGGCATGAGTTATTTAGCAATTGGCTAATCTTATTTATAAGGGGCAGGCTTGATTATTTGGGCAATTGCTAAGTTCTAACATCTGTTGTTTTACTGAGAGATGGCAGGGCACTGGGAGCTACAGTGATGAGGTCATTATAGAGTCTATGCTGTCACTGGGGATTCTGCTAATCTCCTTGGAAAGAGGCTGACATCTCTAACTCAAGTGGCCTCCTATGTTCAATAAAAATGGCTCCTTATTTTCATGGAAAAGGCTCAAAATGGAATTCATAAAAACATCTTAGACAGACAACTATAGTAATAACTAAGATTTAATTGAAAAACTTTAATGAAATAATTTATAACCTATAACTCATGAATTAAATACTGTTTCTGAGTTTCTTACATTTAATTCTTCCCAGATATGAGTTGAGTTGCTGGTCAGTCTCAGAGCAAATTTTCAGAAGCCATTCCTGACACTGGTTTTATCATCTGGAGAATGCAGAATATCTCTCTTCTTTATAGCTCAGAAATTGGGAGTTTACTAGATAAAAATCAGCCAATCTATGAAAGGAAGGTGAGTATAAACTTGTTAAGGTTGATAAAATAATTGACTAGTCATTACTTCTTCCACTGTTGCTGTGGAGTCAGGAAATAACTCTAATCGGTAATTCATCAATGCTTTCATACAATTCCTTACCTCTTTGGTCCATTATTTATTTCTCTTACTATTTTTTTCAGCAAATGTCTAGCAAATTCCCCATTTACTATGTGCTAGATATAATGTGAAATAGAAGCATGACTCTAAGCCTCTATTCTATATTTTTGATAATTCTAGACGGTGGTGAAGTGATAGACTCTATGATGCATCTTGATACAGTGTCACTGTGAAGTGTTGCTATGAGAAAAGACGCATGAAATCCCTCACATCAACCCTCAGTTTTCAGAATGCCTGTACTAAAATAGAAACAAAAGGCCAAAGTAGAATCTTTACACATACCCTCAAACAAAGAGATAGTGTTGTCCCAAAGGTGAGAGTCGTGTGATGTTGTGTCAAGCTCATGGGTACCAATCAGTGCTGCTTCTGTGCAGAACCCAGGATCTCCAACATGCTTTGTTTGTTCTCAGATTTGTAGTACGGTACTAACAAGGCTTCTTAACAATTAATTACGCCCCTGATTTACAAGTGTGAGTGTTTTGATTTGTGAACTTTCCGCAGAACTTCAGGGAAATTTAAATTGTCCTCCAACTACTACCCAGTTCACTGCCCTGCACTATGTAAATTTGATATTAAATGATCAAATATGAACCCGGGGCCCTGTGAGGTCGTGGAATCCCTTGATTTGGGACCAGGTGTACATAGATGTTCAATTATTAAATAATTAGTTTGGAAACAATAACTAGTGTAGTTTAATTCTCTTGCTGATTTCCTAATGTTTATTAATTTAGGCACCTGTGTCTTCCTGTAACGCTTTCCTGCAGAATGCTTACCAGGGTATGCATGGCATGTAAATTTGCAACGAATATAATTACCTTTTCGCATCTCACTCCAGGTGCCTAAGTGAGCAGAAATGAATTATGACTTTAATTGTCAGAAAGGTTTCAATATTCTGAATCTAATTATTTCAAATTGTTTAAGTTTCTAGCTAAGCAATAATATGTTTGTGTTAATTAAAACACCAAAATATGATACTTTTTAGGATAACCAAATGTTCCATTAAAGAGGGTGCGGAGAAATAATTATGGAGTGGAAAGAACCAGTTGTCTTGGCATACTTAATTTGTTCTCAGACTATTTCAAGGATGACTGGAGTTGTACAGAATTTTTTTATTTATTTATTTATTTATTTTTTGCCTTTAGTAAAGTCTTTTGTTTGATGCTTTGACCTTCCCCATTTTGGCTGGAAGTGAAGCAATATTCATCTTCGCGGAGGAGCACCCTACCGACAATTAAAAACAAAGATCAAAGTTGAATCCATTATCTTCTTTTAAAACCACCTCAGTAAATAGTGTCGCCACCGCCAAATAGCTAAGTCAGAATGTGGAAATAATTCTAGATTTTTCTATTTTCATTGAACTCTCCATCCATAGGTTACCATCCCATCCAACCCTGGCCCTGCCGCATCTACCCTCAGGCACGTTAATGAATTCCTTGCTGACCCTCCTTCCCCCTATCAGTCTATCTCAGTAGGCTTTCGCTCTGAGTAGTGGTCTCCTATCACCAGGACTTTCAGGCCATCTTTTGAATACAAGAACTGCTTTTACCAAAGTACATTTTGGAATAAGAAAATAGGGGCAAGCATATCCCAAATATAAGTTAACAGCGGCTAAAAAATGGGAAGCTGATTTTGGAAGCTCATGGGAACAAATATTGCCTTGTGAAAATTGGTTTTGAGATTGATTCTTCACGAAATCTGGTTTGAAAGGAAATGATTCAATCAGTAATTTCATATGTTCACGTGTAAAATGCATAACCTTGGTGGACAAAAGCACAAATAGTAAACAAGGCAAAAAGTTCAGAAACCTAAGACCTTCCTTGATATGAAACACCAATGCATCCATCCAAATCCTCCCCTTACACACTCATACAGTTAGTAGAAGCACACGGTCTTGCTGGGCACCGTTAGGAAGAGATAGTTCTGTCTCTCACCATTACTGAACAATTTCACCTCAGGTTTTAAGGTCAGGCTGTGGATTTATATTTAAGATAGTAAATTTATAAAACATTTAACAAATTTATTACCAAGTTGATTTAAGTAAGAGTGACTGAATTTTTACCAAAACAGAAATAAATATATAAAGCAATCTTTAAAAAAAAATGTCTGTGACTTTCACGGGACTGCAGCAGAGCTACTCCATTATATAGTGTAACATACACTGCAAATTCCTGATGGTGCATGCTAAACCGACAGGAAAGTAACAGCAGGATTGAACTAAGGATGAGATCATTTCCTAGACTCCTAATTACAGTGTCACTGAAGCATGAAGGTAGCCACACATATTTGCAGCCACTGTAATCAGTGTAATTGGCCTGCCATTTCCTCTATCCTTGAGTTAAGATATTCGGAGTGTTCTGTGGGAACGATACTTGTGAATGCCCACTTAGTATCTTCATGCTATTAAATTCTGTTCTTCTCTTATATGCCAGGACTGTATCACATGACACTGTTCCTTCTGTAGATTTCATCGACAAACTGACTTCCAGGTGTTATCAGAGTGAACATTCCCAAGATGAGTATAGACATTATTCTTTCTATCATCTTTCATGGATCCTCTTACTCTTAACTATCTTACAAACCCTTCTTGCTTGGTGGGACAAACTCTAGAGTCACCGCAAGAGATGTTATACAAGGACAGCCAGGATTTGGCATATGAAAAAGAAAAGGCGTTTAGAAATTGCTAGAGATAATCAGGGGAAATTTTCAAGTTGTTTTTTAATTAAAAAATTGCCATATGATACATTTTAATCATATTCTTTTTTCCCCTAACTTCTCCCAGGTCCTCCTTACTCCCCTTTACAGTCAAATTCATATTATTACTCTTTCTTCCTTTTTTTCTCTCTCTCTTTCTTCCTATCTATCTATGTATCTATGTATCATCTATCATCTATCTATCATCTATCTATCTATCTATCTATCTATCTATCTATCTATCTTCTTTATCTTTTTCTTTAAAAAGGGTTAAAACCCCAAAACATTCAAACTTATGAAAAGAAAATTAATAAGGCAAAAAAATGCCAAAATGAAAAAATGCACACAGAGACATGGAGTGTGTATTGTGCTGGCCAATGACTCCTGAGCAGGGGCAGTCCCCGGAGTGTGCTTGAAACACCCAGTGGCATTCCTTTGGAGAAATATGACTTTCCTCTTCCCAGAAGGTACCAAATGCTTGTGGCGTCTTGGTTTAAAGTGGGACTTTGGGTCTACATCCACTTCACAGTGACAGGATTTTGTCTTATTTGAGGCAATGTGGGCCTTGTGCATACTACCACAGTCTCTGTGAGCTCACAAGGTTGTCAGTCCTACTGTGTCGAGAAGGCACTGTTTCTCTGGAGTCACTTACCAGCTCATGATCTTAGAGTTTTCCACCCCCTCTTCCACATCCATCTCTGATCTTGAGGGTAAGCACTTGGGTGAAGACATCCCATTTTTGGCTGAGTGCTCAAAAGTCTCTCACGCTGTCCAGGTGTGAATCTCTTTTTAAATTAGTTTCTAATACAAAAAAAATTCATCAGTTTTGAGCTATTTATGTATATCATATCATGCCATCTCCCATAAATGGGATTTTATACTGTGCATATTTTTATATAATGCACTTCTACTAAACTTCGGCTCATTTTTAAACCTCCTATACTTTCTCCTTTCAAAATAAGAAGATGGAATTCAGTTCAGAAAGTGACTATAATCATTGGTATTCTTTTTGCTGCCCAACATCCTATGTTATTTTTGTAGCAACAACAGCAAGATTCTTATCAGCACTGAATAAAGAGCTAGCCTTTAGTAAAGATTCTTGTTCGTCTGAAAATGTATAGAGCAGAGCAACATGATTATCCAAACTATATTTAGCTGCAAAAACTGTTGCTTATTCCATAAGTTTTAGCTACAAATCAACACATTGAAAGCTGAAAGAAACGTCAAATATGGAGTCAGGCCCATCAAAGTAACAGTGATTTCTTAATGGAAACTTTTCAAGTTAGGTGTTAGAGTAATGCTGTTCTGAAAAGCTACACATGTCAATTAATACTACCTTTCCTGACAAAACTATTTTTTATCATTGAAGAAGAGAGAAAACCTTTCCATGGCTGAGTCAGGCTAAAGGATTCATGACTGTCAAGCCACACATACAAAGAATACTAGAATGAATACTTTTGACTGATGTGAAAGTTAATCAAATTTAAGATGATAGAGGGAAAAAAATAAACACTCAGGTCAGTGGTTAAGAAAGAGAGGAATAAAAGGAACAAAATTAAAATATGATAGGCGTCAATGTCTATTTTTCAATGATAAGTTTAAATATTAATAATTCAATTCCTGAGCAAAAACATGCAAATAAGTTTATTGGACTTAAAAATAGGACGAATTTATTTTTATTATAAAAGTACACCTTTGTTTTACTAGATGCACCTCAAAAGATGCAGAAAGCCTTTAACAAAAACTCAACCACCCCTCATTATAAAGTCCCTGGAGAGGCTAGGAATACAGAGAATATACTTCAACAAAATAAATACTTGTCTCTGGCATCATGCTAAATTAATAAAAATAGCTGTAGCAAGCCCACTAAAATCAGGAACAAGACATGGCTATTTCTTAATTCTGTATCAGCATTCTGATTTTATAGAGCCTTCACAATCTAATTAAGAGTAATAACACAAGAAAAGGAAAAGGGAGATATGGATTGGAAAGGAAGTCAAAGTATCCCTGATTGAAGATGGTATAATTACGTTAAAAACAAAACAAAAACCCACCTCAACCACCTAAGACAGACAAGCATTTTTAGACAAGTGCCTGGACACAACATTAACATACTTAAATTAACATACCCATAAATTTTTATATGACATTGACAAGTACACTGAGAGATACGAGAAGAAAATCATTCCATTCACGATGGCCTTAAGAGATATCTTGGAACAAATCTAGCCTAGGAGGTGGAAGAACTCCACAATAGGAGCTCTGAGGAAGGAAAACCAGGAAGATCATAGAAGGAAGAATGACATCCCATGGTCATGGCCTGAAGCAATCAGTGTTGTAAGGATGACCATTCCACCAAAAAGTAATCATAGACCCAATGAAATCTCCAACAAAATCCTCATGGCAGTCTTCACTGAAATATAAAAATCATTTTAAAGCTTGTGTGGAAGTTACAAATGTCCTATAATAGTCAAGCAATTCTGAGCAAGAAAGAGTAAAACTGGAAGCATTACCTTAACTCATGCTATTTGTCACAATTTGATAATAAAGAACATTGTGTGTCTGGTGCATTAGACACATAGGTTAATAGAACATATATATATATATATATATATATATATATATATATATATAGTTAGAGCCACTTAAAATTTGATATTTTTCAAATTGAATATTATCTTCCCCTCTCCGTTCAGCCCTTTAATTCCTCAATATATGCCCTACTGTTCTTTGCTTTTACTCAGAGTTTCTTTTTCTTTAATTGTTATTATATATTCCTACTATGTAATATAAAATATATATTATCTTCAACAAGTGGTATTAGAAAAACTGGAAGCCTACAGTTAGAAATGACACTAGAACCTTATCTCTCATTCTGAACAAAATTCAACCCCAAGTGAATCAAAGACTGAAGCCCAAAACCTGAAGTTATGGAATTGCTAGAAGAAAATTTAGGGAGTACACTATGAGATATCAGCACAGGTATGTAATTTCCAAATAAGATCCTGGTCATATGAGAAACTGAACTATTTTCATACACCAAGTAAATGGTCAATTGAGAGAAGAAACAGTCTCCAAAAAGGAAGAACATCCTTGTTAGCTAGACATCAAACAGAGGAACGGTATCTATACTACATAATAAACTAAAAGTCCAGTATATCAAGGTAAAAAACAATGCCCTCTAAAGAAAGGGAGGAGGGAGTTAGAGAGTTCCAAACACATGATTGCACACATGGACCTGGTTAGATTCAGTGAGTCACCAAACAAAATCTAAAGTCATAATAGGGGAAAAGATCTTGACATAAGTAAAAAGGAGATAAAGGAGGGTGGGGATGAGAGCAAACAAAATTCAAGAAACTGTCAAAGAACAAATTTAGTTAATAATTTCCTTACTATTAGTGTTCTCTACGTTTTGTTTTGTCATGAGATTTTCTAATGTCATTATAGCATTATGTGGAGATATTGTTTCTGTTGTATTACTTCAGCTGCATTGTTATCAATTGCACGCATGCATCAGTGTTAAGATGTCCACTCCAAAGAGTCGTTGAGCTAGTGCCAAGTAGTTTTCTATCAGAAACAAATACTCAATAATCAGACCTGCACATTTATCATTTAGTCTTTTTCAATGACCTATTAGTCTAGATTCCTGTAATTGGGAAAAGTGGGAAATGTGGTGTGACTTTACTGGCTTCTTCTCCATTCCCCTTCCTTGGGTTTGTTCCATGCTACTTTCTCGCTAGCCATGGCTGGACATGTTTATATTTTCACAGCCGCCCACAGAAAGAATTGTCAAATACTTCTCCGAGTACTGTACTTGTCAAACCTTTCTTCCAATGTTGTAAAGGAGACTGTACTTCCTTGTGGTTTTTAATTTATCTCATTACTTTATGAGAAAGAATATTTGCATTTCTCTTCCTGTAATTCCCCATACATATCTCTGGACCATTTCCTCAAAGTCTTTTAACAACTTCCTTCTCATTTGATAGAAACTGATCATATATTATCCGTATGAA
Organism: Microtus oregoni; assembly: GCF_018167655.1. Classification (NCBI taxonomy): domain Eukaryota; kingdom Metazoa; phylum Chordata; class Mammalia; order Rodentia; family Cricetidae; genus Microtus; species Microtus oregoni. The sequence goes on along the minus strand of NW_024543063.1, from coordinate 54,856,232 downwards.
TTATGCATAAAGAATGATTTACCAAGTTGATAATTTTTAATAACATCTGGCACATAACCAAATTGTCAGACACAGTGTAGATCTTAAAGTTATGAATCTGGTCAGGGCCTGAAATACAATCATATGTTTAGAACATTTGGAAAGAAAAGTATGTTAGTTGCCAGTGGAATTTTAAGCAGCAAACTAGAATTAACACTAGAGAAAGCTACAACGCAAATAATATGTGTTCCTCAATAAAGGTGGTACAAGGAAAAATGTACATAAGCTGGTAACCTTACTTTGAAAGGCAGTAGCTATATCAGTCGTTTCCATTGTAGACTGGATTTGTATTGCAATTCAAATGAACTTTACAATAAGCAAATTCAGTATTTAGTAAACTCATAAGAAATCACAAACACTTACTAAGCATAAGCAAGAAAAATTGGAGGACTCTACTGGAGCACTGACTGTGGATATGACAGATTGAGAATCATTTAATTAGAGAGTGAAAAAGAAGTCTTAAAAATTCATACAATCTATAAAACTTTAATGACCCACCAATATACATAAAGAAATAAAAGCAGGAGTGTCCTAAGGCACTTGGATGAAAATAATATGTTGACAAAATTTCTAAGAAAGACCAAGGCAGAATCATATCATCATTGTTTCCTAAACAGACATGTTATCAAACTTCATTCAATATTTATATTTATACCCTGAAATGATGTCATTCTCATTCTGGGCAAGAGAAGCACCCTTTCACAGATTGACAAATTTAAAGTAGAGATTATCCCTCATCAAGGTTCTGAGAATGACTGCTGAGCATTTGGTCCTAAATGAGACATACTTATCAATATCTCCAAGGGCAAAAGAACATCATGAAGAGGGAATAGAAAGACTGTAAAATCCAGAGGATGTGGATAAGCATCATGAAACACTGCCATCCAGATATTACATGGCCATCATAATAAGGAACACACATTACCAATGGGTAACTGCACAAAATTTGACCCTTCAACATTCTATCAAAAATAAATAAATAAAAAGACAATGAGAACCAAATCTTTCTTGAGGAGCTGTTGGCTACTGATAACTATTAGAACAAAGAGTGCAAGTTTCTTAAGTGGTGTATTCTGGATGGTTCAAATCAGGAAGAAGAGGGATTTGGAGGGAAAAGTAGGTGTGTGATGATAAAGGGTTATGGGATATAATATATAATTGTAATATATATATATATATATATGTATGCAACTGTCAAAATGAAGAAAGAATGAAAAATATTAAGCAATACATCTAAGAAATTCTATTGCTGTGATTAAACACCATGACCAAAAGAAAGTTATGGAGGAAAAGGTTTATTCCATCCTCCACTGTCAGGTAGCAGTCCATTAATTATGGAAGTCAGAGTAGGAAGGAACTCAAGGTGGGACAGAACCAGGAGTCAGGAACTGAAGCAGAATCCACAGAGAAACTCTGGTTATGGCTTATTCTTCATGGCTTGTTCAGTCTGCCTTCATATACTGTCCAGGACTACCTGTCCAGCGGTGGGACTACCACAATGGGCTGAGCCATTCTACATCAATCACTAATTAAGAAAATGCCCCACAGGCTGGCCAACCAGCAGAACAATGTTAAGGAGAAATTTTCTCAAGTGTGGTCCCCTCTTCTCAGACAACACTAGTTGATGTCAAGTTGATACAGCACAATACAAGACAACACAAGTAAACAAAAACACAGCACAAGCAGGACACGGTATTTCTTGATTATTTTTGAAAGTCTTATCTCTGTATGTTGCATAAGCAGCATCTTTAAGGCAGTAGAAAAAAGTACACTGAGAATGAATCATAACGTTGAAAGATCAAGACAGATGAAGTCATAAAAAAGAGAGGAGAGAAGATGGAAAAGAAAGAGAGGAAGACAACAAAGGAGAAGGGGATGAGGGTGGAGAAAAGGGAAGTATTCTCTAGAAATAGAAGCTGATGACAACAAGGAGGGACGTGACTAAAGGTAAGTCTCACCCTTTATGACACTGACAACTGTTCGTGTGGCAGAAGGGTCTTCAGATGACACAATCTTTTTATTTGTGTGTGTGTGTGTGTGTGTTAAAAAGAGAAAACTGAGAGAGGGAGAGACAGAGACAAAGAAAAGGAGAACAAAGGAGAGAAAGGGAGAGAGGGAAGGAGACAGAGAGAGTATTTCTCAGTGTGCAATTGCCAAACAAGGGATAGTATTAATTTTGAGTGGTCTAGCTTTGGATAGACAATATGCATAAAGTGACATCAAATACAGATTTAAGCCCGAAGACTTCACATGGAGTAATTTAAGTGCTGAACTCATGTATAATTCAGGGAAAAGGAAACGTGAAAAAGTCTACATTTTCTCAGCTTTCTCAAGCCAGGCTTTTCTTTTAGTGGCAGATTTCTTTACCCTGAAAAGGGAAGTGACAACGTGTGGATGAATCCTGAGTTGTCCTGGACTTGAAGTGAGAAAGTCTCGAGTTTGAGAGTTTCAAACTTGTCACAGTATCCAAAATGTTGCTTACTGAAAGTCCCTAAAACCTATCCCAGTGGGTTGTTTTGGAAAAGGAATGCCATCATTTGGGCTTGCATTGTCAGTGGCAAAATGGGCACACTGGCACTATTAAGGCAGCTTGCAGTTATCATTGTTGTTGTTAATGTCATTATTATTGATCTTGTTTTCTACATGATATGTGTACCAGCTACATCATTATTAAATTTTTACCTAATATTATTGTTAAATAAATGTTTTGAGTTTCCAGTACTTTAGATGTGGGATAATAGTAAAATGGTATGCATAACAAGAGAAAAGTGATGCTACTTATTAACAATACTGACTCTCCTCTTCCTCCCCAGCTCCCTTCATCTGCTCTGGAAGCAGTGGTAGCAACAAAGGCCAACTGTCTTTTTCACGAAATCCTTCGTGAGAAATCACACTATTCCAGCAGAAAAGTAATTCTTTTTCTTATTGCTTATAAGAAATTGTTATCGCCAGGTGATGGTGGTGCCCCCATTTAATCTCAGCACCCGAGAGGCAGAGGTAGGTGGATTTTTGTGAGTCTCAAGCCAGCCTGGTCTATAAGAGCTAGTTCTAGGATAGCTAGGGCTATGCAGAGAAACCCTATCTTGAAAAACAACAACAAAAAAAACCCCAAAAATTATTATCACTATTATTGATTATTAGCTTTCTTATCTTCATTTACAGATTAAACAAGCTGAAGTTATAAATATGAAGTAGCTAATATATCTTAGATCTGGGTTTAAAATAAAGCTGGTTCATCAGGAATATAGCAACATTTTTATGTGTGTTTTCCATGTCTGAACAGTAGGAACTCAAAAAAATTGGCATAGAAAGGGTTATTTGGTTTTATTTACCAAAACTTTTCCTGGGAGACATACCCTTCATCTCATCTATGCTGTTTCATAAAATTACTTCCACAAATGTGTTTGTTATACTTGGTTCTGGTTCGATTTTCTATTGGTGTAATAAAATACCATGACCCAAAGCAACTTAGAAATGAAAGCATTTATTTTGACTTATGGTTCCAGAGGGAAAAAAAATCCACCATGGTAAAATGGCATGGTAGCAAGAGCCAGGTTTGGTAGAAGGAGCAAGGAGCTGAGATCTCACATCTCAACTTCACAAGGAGAGCAGGCTGAAAGTAGAGAGAGAACTGAAAGTAGAGGAGACTATCAACTTAGAGGGCCCACCCCACCGGTGATGTCCTTCTTCTAGGCAGTCTTCACTTCTTTAAGGTTCCAAAACCTTCTTAAACAGTGTCATAAACTGGGGGCTAAGTGTTAAAATACTTGTGCCTGTGGTGGACATTTCCCATTCAAAGCACAATGCCAGTACTGATAATCATGTAGATAAATGAAGAAATAGATGTGAACACTTTAAATTTTCCTTTCCCAAGCCACGGGACTTGGAATTTATAGTTATGTCAAATCTGTTTTTACCTAATGGTACTTTGTTTTCTTTGCATAGTTTTCTGACGTCTCCAGAATGTCTAGCAAAATAAGTGGAAAGAATCAGAGACACATAGGTGATTTTGCATCTGGTAGTGGTGTGGAGATGACCAACATGTCACTGATTGACATAAAGCCTTAGAAATAGTCCAACTTGTGAAAACTAGAGTATGTCAGGGAGCTAGACACTGTCAGGGTGTGGAGCATCTGCTGAGACTGGCTGAAGTTTGCAGTAAAACTTGAATCTGAAATGTAGTGGTCTCTGAATAATCTTCTCTAAGAATCTAAATATCTATGTATTAATCATTATTCCATTCTCAATTGTATGTGTGTACAGATATGCGTCTGCACAGCCACAAATTTAGTTAAACCAATGCAAGATTTCAGCACATGTAGAAAAAGACCAACTCTGTGGTATTTGTAGCACTTGGTTCTCAAACTCAGAGGCTGTCACCAGTATGCCGGACTCTAAGTCTTCTTTCAGCTCATCTGTATTCCCAGTAAAATTTTGTGCTTGCCTCATGCATGGATATAAATGTTTGGTAAGTTCACCATAGAGTCACTCTGCATACCAATAACTAAAGCACAAAATTCTCCCTCAAGGTTATTTTCAAACTCAGAAGATGAGGTCAAATAAAGCAACTTTAGAGAATAGAATAGTTTAAAACATTTATGGTTTATTCTGTCTTCTGAGGGTTATAAATATGTCTAAGGAAGATTATGTGATCAAATTAAGTAGCAAAACACCCTACCACAGGACACATGGCAGCAGTAAAACAAATGTGGCTCCAAAAGTATAGATAATAAAATCAGAAAATAGGACTTTCCTGGTCTTGTTTTCCAAAGACCAGAATATTAAACATAATCAGAAACCTATGTTTGGTTTTATTGCTTTTGTGATTATTGAGTTTAAAACAGTAAAACTGGCATTTCTTTCCATGAGGCATGATTTTAATGTCACATGGCATGATTTTATTTTAGATAAATTATTCTTTGGATTACAGAAGCATTTTAAACCATAAGAAAATGCTATACTCAACATTTTGTAGAAGAAAATAAATTAAAGCTTTAAATTGTGTGACAGAAAGAAAGGAGTATTACACGGTACACAAAAAGATTCATGCTATATCGGCCTTAGTGGCCATAACTAGAGAGTACTGGAAAAATGAATCTTTTCAATTAAATTAAATCTCATGCTCTGAATTGCTGAGGGCAAATTGAAGAGGATTGTCTCTCCTCTTCTCTTGGGTCATAAACAGGGCCCTCTTATGTAGGCCTGATTTCTCCTCGTTCATCATTTCAAAGAGACACATACCACCTCCAATGTGCTTAAAGGCAGTTGCAAGCAAGTGCCACGTTGAGTTAAATGCATTATTAAACTGTTGGGAATTTAACATCATGGGTCATTTGTCTAAGCTAAATTGGGTCAGAAGCCTCTATACTTGCCTGGATAAATAGAAGAGAAAATTTCTCTTGTGGGAAGTAACACTTTGACAAGTGTTATAAGTGTTTTTCATATCTATCTATCTATCTATCTATCTATCTATCTGTCATCTATTATCTATATTTCTATCTATCTATTATTCACAAAGTAGCCTCAGAAAAGGGAGGTTTTCGTGTGTGTGTGTGTGTGTGTGTGTATTGGGAATGTATGCAGTTATTTTGAGAGAGTGACTACAACCCTTTACAGAAATCGTCTTCTCTGATAAGTATATTTAGTTATTTACTATTACACTAATGCCCTTTACTTAGATGGTGAATTCATAGATATAAAATATTCATTTCAAGACATTTGCATGCAGTCTGTGTGCCATGTAGTTCACATGCAGAATATAAAAATCATTGAGTTTCGTTCATGAATCTAAAACTCAAGGCATGGAATGATAGAAAGAACTAATTATCTTACACTTAATTCTTTAAAAGATGAACTACAGAAAGGAATGAGGAACAATTTTTTTTCACAGTTTAAAGGAGTCAGCTGTGGTTAGGTGATCTGAGGAGGAACTGCAATGATGCATAGTGAAAGATCCAGCAGGAAGGAAAATTATCAGGAGAGAAGAAAGAAAAAGGTCAGTCGGGATTCAGGTGATATTTATCTGCCAAATTAAGGCATATTAGTAATTTGGTTGTGACACTAAATCTGGGTTGGTCCCAGGCAGACACCCATGTGTTCTCTTTTCAATGTCGCCAGTGTTGATGATGCTGGTATCCTTGTAAAAGGCAAAACACACATGAATTCTAAATTACTTAACGCCACTGGGATGTACAACCCCAGAAATGTCATGAAAACATCAACCATGGTAGCGCAAAGGAGCAGAGAAGAGAACTGTGTAAATGGTGCTCACCCAACAGACTTACATATGTTCAGTTTTTATGTGGGGACTTTTCAGTTCCTAGCAAATGTGGGAATTGTGTGATTTGACTCTTGTGATTTTTTTTCATCAAACACTATTGTTCATCATCTACATTTCTGTTATTCAGGTCAGCACAAAAAAAAAAAAACTAAAGCAGAGATACATGTCATTTTCCTGAGCAATCAAGCCTTTTGTGTTTTCTAAAACATGCATTTTTAAGCGTCTGATGCATCTTTTGTCAGATCTCCCATGATGTATACCACAGAAAACTGAAGTCTTGAATATGCTCCCCATCTTGAAAAGCTTAGCGCAACCAGTTCTTTAACTTCTTAGCATGCAATCCACGTGTCACCCAGTCATTTGAAATATAAAATCCAAAGATCGCTGATACATTCATAGCCTTGTGTAACCACCATCAAGATCATCGGCAGTTATTCTCCACATTTATCCTACCACTCCCAGCCCCTGCCTTGAACAATTAACCATATATACTCTCTGGCTCTCTACATTTGTCTGGTCTGGACATTTCATTAAATATAACGGTGAGATGACTTCCTGTACGTCCTGGATCCTTTCACTTTGCTTGTTTCTATTCCATCCATGTTGTAGCATGTACAGTGTACCGTTCTGCTTGGTAGTCTGTCCTGTAGGTGTAACACATTTACATTCATTCATGTATGGAAATTTTGGGTCATTTCTTCTTTGGGAATATTATTACTAGTACTGCCGGCAAGTTTATTAGCAATAGTTGTGGATGTCTCTTTCCAATTCTCATCTGTATGCTTCTAGAGGTAGAATAGTGATGGGATGTAGCAAGTCTATGACTATCCTTCTGAGGAACTGCATGGCTATTTTTCATTCTCACTGACAGGGTATAAGACATCCAGCTTCTCTGGATCCTTGTCAGTTGCTGTTACCTGTTCTTATTTTAACTGCCCCAGAGTGCAGTTAAGGGAATCTCCTTGTGTTTTGATTTGCATATCCCTGATGGTTAATGGGGTTTAGCTCATTCTCCATCACGAACTCCATCTTTGTAAGGATATCTTTAATGCTTTGGCCTAGTTTAAATTGGGATATTTACCATTATTATGTATGAATAGAAAGTGTTCTATTTTTTAGTTCAATATAAGTTCCTTATCAAACATGGTTGATAAATATTTTCTCTCATCTGGAGTAGTTTCCCAATTTTTGTTACCTCCTTATAATTAAAATTTCTGCTAATAATAGTATTTGTTTTGGTTTCAATTCTCTTATTGGGAATCTATCGAAAGTTTATCTTATATTCTATTTTAGAGGATATCCCTTTAGTTCAGAATGATATATTTTCTGCTGTGGTTGATGAACTGTTATGTAGAGCTAGTTGGTTTAGAACATTGTCCATGTCTTCTGTTGATCTTTCCCATTGTTGATGGGAAGAGTTAAGCCACCATTTAATGCATCTGATTTCTGTACATTTTGAGGCTCTAATTTGAGTGCTTGTGCAATTTGTTTATAATCATCATGTTCTGATAGACTGAAAATTTTATCATTGTAAAATATTTCTGTATATTTCTAGCACATATTGGTAGCTCGCTTAATAAAAACCCAGAGACAGAAACTGGGATTCAACCTTAAGTTCAGAAAAGTAAAACAGCCAGTCCAGTCACTGTGAGAGCTGCCTCCTCCCGTCTTATATTCCTCTTTAGTGCTGGGATTAAAGGCATGCACCACTACCACCTGGTTTCTATGGCAAACTAGTGTGACTACTGGGATTAAAGGTGTGTGTCACTACTGCCTGGTCTGTAAGGCTGTTTTACTCTTTGAACTTCACACAAGCTTTATTTATTAAAATGAAATATCACTTGATATTTTTGTTTAGCATCGGTGGCGGCCCCACCTATCTTTCTTAAGCTGTTCTTTAAATTTTAACTTTCTGTCATTGCAGTCACCAATCCATTTCTGTCTTTGAATCTAAAATAATAATGCATGTACCATGGTATCAATAGAACGTGTATTTTTCAGTATGAAGTTCATTTACTGCACAGAGTTTAATGTTATTATAGACTACTGCTTTTTCTTTAATTAGTTTTTAGGGAGTATTTTATTTCAGCAAATTTTTTACTTTTTCTTTAAACATAAAAGAATAAACTTAGTATTTATGCTAGATTAAGTTTAGGAACATATGTTAGCATTATTTTATATACATCTATCCCTACTTATCTTTACTTTGTTCTTTAGTGTCAAGTGCAGTGTAATATATGCTGAAGCCCAACATTACATTGCTTTACATAATACATCTGTTTAAAAAAATCTGAGAGAACAAATGGGAGAAAATATAATTTATATTAACTTTACACACTATTTGTAGTTCTTTTGATTTATTCTTGAGGATATGAGTTGCCATCTGGTGTCATTTCCTCCCTTAATACAACTTTGCTGTCATTTTCCTTTGTGCTGTTATTGTCAAATATGTTACTTTTCTATTTATTATAAGCCTGGCAGAACAATTACATACTTACCATTGAACAAAATTGCTTTAAAAATTAGTTACAGAAGAAAAGAGAAGAAATATGAATTTATATTCTTTTGTAATTACATAATTATAATTCTAGCATGGTTTTATTTTTATGAGGACTTGTAATACTATCTGAGGTGCCCATTTTCATCCCAGAAGCTCATTTCAATGTCTCTTGCAAGCTTATCTGTTACAATAATCGATATTATGTGTGAATGTCTAGTTTCTTTTTACTTTTGAAAGACAGTTTTGTTGGATATAATATTTGTTATGGATTGCACATGTTGTTGCATGCCTGAAATATATATCATAAGGAAGTTGAGGCAGGAACATCATGAGTTCCTGGCCAGCCTGGGTACATATTGAGAAACCCTTTCACAAGAAGAAAAACAACATTAAAAACAATTGAAAAAGGGAAGAGGAGGAGGAAAGATGATGCTGAGGAGGAATAGTCTTTGTGGAAAGATGTTGACTCTGTCAGGCTTATTCCCCCATAGTTTCTACTATTTTGGTGAGAAATCAGCTGCTCCTCATACTGGGCTTTGTTGAGATCAGTCTGAGCCTTGCAAAAAATTACTCCATATACAACAACATTAGTTCTTAGGCTGGGAGGACTCCATTTTATAAGCAACATTTGATTCAGTTGTGTGTGCCTGTGTAGAGGCAGGATGACCCTGCACCTCAGGTTCATCCTTTGCTTGTAGACATTGCTGCTTATCCTGCACCAACCACTTCTGAAACACACACTGGTAAGAGGCTCACTTTTAAGACTACACATTTATCTCTGTGGACTTACAAAGTAGACTGAGAGCATAAAATCAAAAGGTGGATTGCAATAGTATCAAGAAATCCAGACCTGAGAGCATATGGAATTGAGGAAATAGTGTATCTCCTTAACCTGCATCCCGTAAAGAGAAAGAAGGTATAACAGTGCTATAGTAGTTATAATATAGATGCTAGTTAGTTCCTGGCTGCTTATCCCCAAAATAATCACACAGAAACTATATTATTTAAGTCACTGCTTGGCCCATAAACTCTAACTTCTTATTGGCTAACTCTTACATCTTAATTTAACCCATCTCCATTAATCTGTACATCACCAGCAGGTCATGGCCTACCAGCAAAGTTTCACTATCTGTCTCCAGTGGCAGCTCCATGGCTTCTCTCTGACTCAGCCTCCTTTCTCCCAGCATTCAGCTTAGTTTTCCCACCTAGCTCTGTTCCCCTAAAGCTCTGCTATAGGTCCAAAGCAGTTTCTTTATTTATCAATGTTAATCACAGCATACAGAGGAAAATCCCTCATCACTATAGTGATAACTCCCACTCACCCCACCTTGTGTCAACAACAATATACCATCCAACAGAAAATGCCCAATTGTCCTTGGGGCTCGGTTCAGCTTGATCTGAACTGTTATTGTGGACTGCTAGAATTGCTGTCTATCCATCCATCCATCCATCCATCCATCCATCGTCCTACACTTCACCTCTGCAACTTCTAAACCCTAAGGCCCAATTCGGCCCTGCCACTCAGCAGTCTGGCTCCCATTTCCAGCAGCTTTGTGACTGGTTATGCTCTCCAACATTGCAGAGACTCTGCAACTATATCACTCTCTGTCTGTTGCAGTAAGGTCATGTTGAACTCTGAACTATGTGGTCCTCTCTTTAGCCATTTCTCAAGTAATCTGTTCATATCAGGGTGTATGTATGTATCCATACATAGGTATAATTACTCTGATATAGAATAGATGATTTGAGATTTAATGTTAGTAATAAAATATGGAAAAATAAAACTGTCTGTCAACACCCAGTAATGAAGGAAAATTAGGATTACTTGGCAAGTTGCAGCTAATAAATTCAGAAAAGCTTCTGAATTTGGCATTCATAAATTCTGACACTGACTTTCCACAAATATGTTCAACTATGTGTCTGCAGCAGTGTGCTCACAACAACATTCCTTCTAGGCAATGATCTGTTTCCTCTGACTGATTTTAAGATACATTTGGTTTTCTGACATTTCTGTCATGATATGTCTCTGTGTGTATCTCTTTGTGAGCATTAACAATTTGCCAGCATATTCAAGGGGATGTTTCTATCCGGTTTGAGAAGCTTTCATTCTGGGCTCTAGAGGTGGCTCCTTGGTTAAGAGCACTGCTTGCTCTTCCATAACAACCAGGTTCCATTCTCTCTCTCTTTTTTATACAGTCTTATTTTATATGTCAATTGCAATTTCCTCTCTCTCCCCTCCTCACATTCTTCCCATCTTCTCCTCCTGCTATGTCCTCGCTACCCTACTCCCATCCACTTCTCTGACAGGGTGAGGCGTTCCATGGGGAGTCAACAAAGCCTGTTATTTCACTTGAGGCAAGACCAAAGCTCTCCCCCCTGTATCTAGGCTGGCTACACAAAACCATGTGTGATGGCTAGCTCCACTTTTAAGGAATCCAACACCCTCTTCTGGCTTCTGTGGGCATTGCATGCATGTCATATGTACATACATGGAGACAAAACACCCATGCACATAAAAAATAATGAATTAAGTTTTTAAGAAGACACAGAAGCTAAGTGATGGTGGTGTACACCTTTAATCCCAGCATTGGGGAAGGCAGAGGTAGGCGGATCTCTGAGTTCAAGGCCAGCCTGGTCTGCAAGAGCTATTTCTAGGACAGCTAGGGTTGTTACACAGAGAAATCCTGTCTCAAAAAAAGCAAACAATAAAACAATAAATAAGTAAACATAAACCAAAAAAAAAAAAACAGACACAGAGGCACTTTCAGCCACTCCTTGTGGTAATATTTCATTTGTCCATTTGTATTTTAATAAATAAAGCTTTTCTGATGATCAGAGATTAAAACACCACCCTCGTCAGTCTTACAAACCAGGCAATGGTGACACACACTTTTAGTCCCAGGAGCCACACTAGATTGCTATAGAAACTGGGAGGTAGTGGTGCACATCCTTAATCCCAGCCCTAGAGAGGATTATAAAGTGATAGGAAACAGCTCTCACTTACAGTATCATTTTGAGATTTCTGCAAGCAGGATCTCCATTTCGGGCTGAAGCAGCGGTAAGAGTCAGTGGCTGGCTGTTTGTCTTTTCTGACCTTCAGGTTGAACCCTGATTTCTGGCTCTGGGTTTTTACTAATCGAGCTACAACTCCTCATTTGGCAGCTCTTTCCCTTCCTCTCTTCAGTTGTCTTCTATTTCCATGAAGGATTTCTGTATTGCTCAAGCTTTGGCTGATGATAGTCATTCTGAGAGTTAGTTTGTATCTCTTCATTCATGTCAGGTTCATAAAAATCTTATTTTATAACTCCTATCTTTAAATTTACTGATTCCTGTTTTAATACCACTACTAAAACTTTTCATTTTAGCTATGATGCCTTTCAATAACCAAATGTATTTTTATTATCATTTTTTAAAAAATCTTAATTCATCTACATGAGGAGACATTATCCTCATATTTTCCTTCAGGTCTTTGAACACAGTTTTGCTGAATTACTAGAATTTGTTCCTTAATTTATTCTGCAACGCTGCAGACTGAAGCAGGGCTTCAGGAACTCCATGCAAATGCTCTGCCCTGCTGCAGTCTCCACTAGAATATCTTTATTAGAGCTATGATGATAGTCTATGGGATTTTCCTGTCTGGGCGTTCTAGAAATCTGTTTGGTGGTTCTTCTCAAATCAACATGTTGTCCTTTTGTGCCCTTGTATGTGTGATGGCTAGTACTCATTGTCAACTTGACAGAACCTGGAACCATCTGGGAGATAAACCTCTGGCCATGCCTGTGGGGGATTAGCTTAATTCAGTTTATGGAGTAAAGAAGGGACAGCCTCAAAGTAAATAGCACGATTCCAGGATTGAATTAAAAAGAAAATCCATGCATGTTTGCCCACCTCTCTTCTCCTGACTGGAGGAATATGACCAGCTGCTTTGAGCTGCTGCAGCCTCAACTCCTATCCTGCGATAGACTGTTGAGCTGTGAACTGATATAGCCCCTTTATCCCTAAATTGTTTTTGTTGGGACTATTCATCACAGCAACAGCGAGAGAATGTAGTACAATATATTTTGTGAAAAACATCATTTTATCTTCTGTATTATAGCTACTCTATTTTATAAGTCTCCACTTTTGCTTATTTTATTTGCTCTGTATCTCAGATGTACTATTATCATGAGTCTATTTCTACTACAAAGTTCATTTTCTGATGTTCTCCTCAGTTGACTCAGCCTAAGCCATTGTCCCAGTCACTAAAAGAATGAAAGTTTTATCACCATTCTCTATGACTCTCCCAAATTTCTCTGTTAAGCTCTCCGTTTGAGTCACAAAAAGCTGTTAACCTCTGCTAATTGCCAATTGACTGATTTACTATTTTCACCAGGACCAATACTCCTAAGAACATAAATTGTTTCCTAGTCCAACTGATGAGAGGTCAGACTACTTTATAGAAGTCAAATTTGAGTCCGTATTTGATAGCTGCTCAAAGGACAGCTTTTCTTTCTATCATTCTTCTGTAGTCTAGTTGATGTCCTTTTGTGTATTGCTTTTTTTGGAGTTCCCATCCTTTGCTTCTTTATCTTGCATACTTACCACAGCTGTTTCAGTGGCACTCTTAGGCTTGAAGAACTCCACAGTTTGTTCCAAATAATGTCAGCTCTTTCAGAGACTTATCCTTACAGCCTTTAGTAAATAGTATTCTCAAGACCATTCTTACAGCCTTTTCCTACTTCTCACCACAGGTTCCATTCATATAAAAGTAAAGGGAAGGTCTTTGCTCTTCTTGGCTTGCCTGTCTTGACATATAACCTCCACCTTATAAGTGAGCTAGACACAGGACACTTGATGACACGTTATTCTCATCATATTACACCTAAGGTTATGCTTCCTCCTTTGAAAAAAAACTTGGTTTAAGAAGAGAAACCAGTGAGGAATAAAATGCTACTGCCTTCAAATAGTGAACACAGTCAAAAAAGAGACGCTTGTATCCCCACCTTTGACTGTGAGACAATAGGAAGACCAGGGCTGTTTCATTATGAATATCACTTTCCTTCTATTTAAATCTGAACATCATGCCAGGACTGTAGTATGGAATTAGAGATTAGTAGGCATTCTTATGTGGTCCTTTTCTCAGTTTGGATGCTCTGACTATATCTCTTTTCTCTAACTTTTAATTTTATGTGTCTCTTTAATTGATATATTGAAGAGGAACAGCCAAATCTAACTGATTCGGCTATCAAAATTCAGGCTTTAGCCCTAATAACTCTGACAATAACTTGAGACACAGCCTGAATCTTTCTGTAAGGTGCTATAATCATCAACTGAGAGGACCAGGGAGGATGGAATCCTGTATTCTTACTGTGCCTACCAAGTACAGTCTTTGTTATGATGAGCTGGAATAAGGCTTTGAACCAAATGCCACAGGCATATTATTAAAGAATTTGGTAGATTTTCCTTTCTTAAAACACCATTGTGTTAGACTCAAACCCAGGGATCAAATCATGCTGTGTACCCATTTTACCACTGAGATACATCTTATGCCTTACTAGATTTTCTTTTTAATTGAAAGATAAATAATATATTTGATCACTTTTTTCTTATCCCTCCTAGACCCTCCCTATCTCCCTGCCCACTCATTTTTATGTACTTTTTAGTCTATCATGATTTAAAAACAAACAACATGAAAAAACAATAAAACCCACAAAAATGGAAATCAAAATAAACAAATAAGAGAACAATAAACTACAGAAAAATGCCCAAATGAAGCAAAATGAGACAAAAGTCTACAAATATACCATTCAATTCGTTTTGTGTTGGACAACTCCTCCTGGGCTTGGAGCCGGCCGTGAATTGAAGTTAATAAACCCAGTGGGAGTTTATTGGAGAAAACTGAAGTTTCCTTTGTAACTGGGAGACAACTGTAGATATCTTCTTGGTTAGGTATAGGAGCACATGTCTACTTCTCTTTCTTAGTTCTGGGAACCCATCTGACTTGAATTTGCAAGGCTCTGTGGATGTTGCTACAGTTCTTCTGAGTTTATATATGTATCCATCTTCTTGTGTCTGTAGATGTTATTTCCTTAGAGTACCTCTGGCTCGACAGTCTTTCCACCTTCTCCACATAAATTCATGAGCCTTGAGGGGAGGGTTTGATGAAGACAGCCCATTTAGTAATGAATGATCCTAAATCTCTCATTCAGTTTTATTTAGTTTGGTTCTCTGTGTTCCCACCTACTGCAGGAAGAAGTTTCTCTGATGATGCTTAATTGAGGCACTGATCTATGGGTATAGCAGTATGTCACTATAAGTCATTTTATTGCTATATTTCTTTGGTCAGATAATAGTACTCAGTTTTACCCCTAAACCCATTATCTATCTAGTTTTAGGTCCTTGACCACTTTATTAGTGCCAGGCATGGGTTCAGTCTCATGGAGTGAGTTTTAAATACAGTTAGCAAGTGTTTGGTTACTCCCTTGATATTTGTGCCACTATTATTCCAGTCTATCTCACAGGCAGGTCACTGTCGTTGGTAGCAGCTTTTGTAGCTTGGAGACACTGATCATTACCTTTCTCCTCCAGCAGTGTGACGAGTGTCTTCCACTAGTTTATGAATACTAGTAAGTAGGGGTAAAGTTCCTAGTAAATGCCTTACTAGATTTTCTAAATTAAATGCTTTTTTATTGACTGTAGAGTGTTGGAAATTTTCCCCCAAATTTGCATTTAGTTAGATTTTTTTTTTTTTTTACCAGTTACAGCTACTTCCCTGTTGAAAACACCTGTGTTGGCCCTTATGCTACAATTCTAGGGGCATCTTTCAAATTCTCTTCTGAAAGAGATTTACCCAATCTGAAAGCAATTCTTTTATAACTTCTACTTAAAAAAAGAGAGGGAGCCCTTCATTTATAAACAGTGGCTCCACAAAAAGCCCAATTTTCAGACCAACCCTTCTGAGCTCCTCTGTTATTGGCATATGTTTTTCTTTTGGGCATTTAAATTGTAGACAATTGCTGAGAAATGACCTTAGTAACTGGGATATGCTCATTAAATATTTTGAAATTATATTACTTCTCTTCCTGCACAAATTAAAGTTAAGTAATATTACATGACACTAGAGGTCATTCGGAGTTCTAATCAAGTACTTTATTATTACTCCAGTAGAAACGACATATGGCTTCTCCCAGTCTTCTAGAACTAATGTCAGTGCTAAGAGGTAGCCCCTGTTTACTCCTACAAATATATGAGCAATTAGAAACTCAAGGTCACACGCAAGTAAATAATAGAGTGGAGAGCTGAGTCTCAGACCCGTGGATTTCAATGCCCCTGTGTTTAATCGCCTCATTGTTTCACACTGCTCTAATTGTTAACCAGTGTTAGAAACATACATTTAATATGGCATTTTTCAAAGTGTATTCCAGGATCCCTGAGGGTCCTCATTACTCTTTCCCAGAGGACTCATGAAACTATTTTATGTAAGCTATTTCATAATTTGAGGACATTATTTGCCTCCCCCCCCCCCCAATCTGATTCCCTAATGGAGGAAATAATACAGGGATGTTCTACAGGCTGCTTCACTCTTCTGGGAGTGCTGACATGTTCACACAGATGCTTCTTGGCTTGCAATGGAGTGTGCTAGTGGACTAATAGATAAAATCAATATATCTAGCCTACTGAACATGCTAGCTTAGAGCACAATGCACCTTAGAGCACTGGATGCTTATCCTGTGATTGTGTTGCTAATACACCTTGCAAACTTGCAAAATTAGGTGAATGTCTTGGGTGCTCATGATCCAGCTATCCAGGAGACATAGCACAATAGAAACATTAAGAGAGACTCTGCATTAAAAACAAAAATGAGAGAAAGGACTCTGACCTCCACAAAGCTATCATGCCATGCATCTCTTCTTCTTTCTCACTCACTCACACACAAATTAATAAGTAAAAGTCAAAATAAATGAGACATTCATGGGATCAGTGTTTCGTGGGGGAACAGAATAAATAATGCATTATTAATTCCTTGTTGCAGGAAGAAGAGCTGTGAGACACAGCACTGTCAGAAACAGAAAGGTATCTAGCTGGTCATGTGAATCACCATGTACTAAAAAGGCTTCCATGAACTGGTGACCTTTGAGATTAACTTGAAAATTAGATCAAAATGCCTAATATTGGTGAGAATATTGGGACAGAAAAATGGGATCTGGCTGTACGTTTAAGGCACAATATAGATAAAGAGATAGATAAATGCAATGGCAGAGGATCAAATGGTTCTTCTGCCAGTACATTTGCTGAAAGTCACAAGTTCACTATACCTTGAATGGCAGCACACATTTTCCAAAGAACGTTTGGGCAAGAAACTGCCCATGCCTCGACCACTGACAAAGTGCACAATGTCTAGACTGGACAAGCAGGATACAAGAAAAAAGACTGCCAAATCTTGCCAAGACAGTGTAAGACAGTTTTGAAAAATTTCCTGCCTCTGAAAATGGTGTGTCAGTTACTCTAGGCCTTAGACAAATTTGGTTGCTTCAACATTGCAAATGAGACTTTGGGTGATTGCTCAGACAGCCAGTTGTCTCTATCATCTACTACACATTTTGGAAGTTGCTTGATTGTACTTCCTGCCTACTCAAGTAATATTATCTCCCTTCTCAGGCCTTCAACGGGGTTGAAGATTAGATAGTCATAATTGCCATCCTCTTATGATCTAGCAAAGGAATTCTCAATACAAGAGTTAGACTCCTTAGGGTAGATTATTTATTAAAGCATTTAGCATACATTCCTTGCTTAGTATTTTTTATACTGGCTGTAATTCTAATGTTATACTTGATATCTGTTCCTAGTGTATATGGTTTTGTGTTGGGTTTGGAACTCTCTTATTTAAACAAAAGGGGAGGTGCTGTGGGAGCTCCTTCCACTCCTTCAACCAATAGCCTTTAAGATACCAGCCCACTTGGGCATGGTCTCTTATATTATAAATGCATCTGTAAAGCCTGTGCTCATTTTCTTGCTTCTGGCTCTTACACCCAGATGCTGGATTCTGTTTCTGTTCCTCATTCATGCAGAGGATTGTGATGTAGGACAGTGATCTGTAAGTCTCCCTTAAATAAGTAACCCTTTATTATACATAATTCTCAATTAGTGTGGATTATTTTGCATCTTCTGCCATCACTTAGCAATACATTTGAAAGCTTTTACCTCATTCTTTTATTCCTATAGTCTTTCAGACAAGCAAGGCAAATACCAAAAAAGGCAAGCTAGGTATTTCTCTGTAATTAGAGGAAAGTAGCTAAAGAAAAGCTTTCTCTTCTTTTTCTTCCTTTCTTCCCTTCCTCTCCCTCCTCTCTCTGAGGAGGAGCCAAAACTGTTA
Organism: Microtus oregoni; assembly: GCF_018167655.1. Lineage (NCBI taxonomy): Eukaryota > Metazoa > Chordata > Mammalia > Rodentia > Cricetidae > Microtus > Microtus oregoni. The sequence continues at coordinate 54,838,061 of NW_024543063.1, read as the reverse complement.
GCAATTGAGAAAAGCCACATCGACAGATTTTTGATGCCAAGTTGGCATGAATCCAAGAGTCATGCATATTTCTTCCAAAGGGGGATTGATTCCCAGCTAAGAAACAACACTGAGTTAGAAGGAAAGGAAATATCCCATTCAGTGCAGGCATTTGCATTTAATTCACTATTTTGTTTCATCCCATGATAATATCTGTACTTGCTGATAAAAGTAAGGAACAATTCTCCTAAGAAAGGAAAACCAAAAATCACCCATTTGCCTTTTTGAGGCTTAAAGTATGTGATTCTACAATTAGCACAGGCTCGGGTAAAACTAACATACTGATTAAAAAGCAACCCTACTTACTTATATGTATGCAAACGAATGCTCTCTAGTCTGAAAGAGAAGCAAGAAATATAATGTGAGAATACATGGGAGTGCATGGACTTTGTTTATATTTGTATTGTAGTCTATGGCCGTGAGTCAGGATAAATTATCTCAAAGAGTAACATCTCACCTGTAAAGGAAATCATAAAAATATTACAGAGTGATTGGGCAACTTTTATAGATATCTTCCAAAGAAAATGCTGGACCAGACAACATGACTCTGAACCCATGCTGAACATTCATAAACTAAACACTACTTGTTAGTTAACCTTAACTGAGTGTCCAACATTCAATTTAGGTCACCCAGTACTGAAAGAACTGAAGTGTTAAGAACTTGAGCCAGGTCTGCTATTCAAATATATACTGTATCACAAAGAGCAATATTAACAGAAATATGACATGGAACTTTCTGACCCTTAGGCCTCTGACTAGAGATAAAATAATCTAGTGATTATTTTAACTCTTCAGAAACATTGGTAACACTATGACTTCTCACTCTCATTGATAATGTAAGAAAAGAGAAGCGTGGCCTATGTTTTTGGCTTGTGAGGAAGAATTGAGGGAGGACACAAAATAGAGTTTGAATTCACTTATTTCTTTTATTTTTGAGATTATAATATAATTGTACCATGTCTCTCTTCTATTCCTCCACCAAGTCCTCCCATTTCCCACTCCTTGATCTCTTTGGAACTCATACCCTCTTTCATCGTTAGTTGTTGTTATTGCATATGTGTCTATGTATATGCAATGAAGTTTATGCACTGGCAATGCTAAATATGAATGGGAAGCCTACATATGTCAATTCTCTTGAACTTGTCCATATTGGGCTTCATGGTCTAAGTTGATGAGGATGACTGGCAAGGTCTCTTCCTCAAGAGGGCACCAGATTATATTACAAATGGTTGTTAGCCACCATGTAGTTGCTGGGACTTGAATTCAGGACCTTGGAAGACCTTTGGAAGAGCAGGCAGTGCTCTTAACCACTGAGCTATCTCTCCAGCTCCCTATGTACATGCATACATATCCATAAATTAAAATTACAACCTACTTACTCTGTATATTTCTAATTTCATGTATGTTTTCAGGTATTTAATATTGGATAATTGATTGGTGTGCTTTTCCTGAGGAAGACTATTTCTCCTACTCTCAGCATTCCTTAGGTGTCTGTAGTTTGTTATGTAGCGGTGAGACTCTGTGCTATTTCCCCCAAAACACTTTAGCATCCATTGTTTTTGCTCTTGTTCAGCTCATGTTTAGGCAGTCTTGATGGTGGGACTTAATAGGTGTAGCTTCCGACATTACTAGGATACCAAGGCTCATAGCAAACTCTCTATCCTCTGGTTCTTACAATTTCTCCTCTTTTTTCTGCAATGTCCTCTGAGGCTTAAACTCAGGAAGATTTGTAAATATATACATTGAGACTGGGCTTCACACTCTAAATTTTGGTTAACTGTGTTTTCTGTAATAGTCTCTGTTGCAAAGAGAAGTTTCCTTGGTAAAAGGTGAGGACTATACTTCTCTACTGGTATAAGGACAAAGTTTTAGAGTATTATTAATGGCTTCACTATTCCTGAGTAGTTGGCTAGGCTTCCATCCAGGCATGATTTCCCTCTTGTTGAGCACATCTTAAGTCTGGTTAGAGAGCTGTTGGTTATCAACAAGACCATGGTTGCATACTACTACATCATCCTCAGAACTATCACGCTCTACTGGTCATGGATGTGGTTCATAGGCATCATATCTGGGTAGGACTATTGGCTGCCTTCCTTCTTTGGATGCTTTTATGGCACCTTCTGGTGCCACAAAATCTAATCCTCATGGAAGAGGCATATATGTTAGTTCCAGCTCAGGGACAAAATCCACTTTTGAAGCTTAACTATGAACACATTTTAAGATGTTATATTTGCCACTCTGTTCTTATATGGCAAAATTTAGAAGAAAACCTACTTTATGTTTAGGGCTATGAAGAATTTCAAACAATGAAAACTCTTATCCAACCCTGTTGCGGGAGGTCCTCCCACTCCTCCAGCCTATAGCCACTGAGATACCAGCCCTTTGGTATTTAAAAAAGCAGCCACTTCCCTCTCCTCTCTCTCTTCACTTCCTGCTCCACCGGTGACTAGACTCCCTTCCTGGTTGCATAGAGGGCAGTTGTCTGGGATGGAGATCTGTAAGTTTTTTCCCCTTTAAATAAATACCACCCTATTAATCATAATTCCAAACTGGTGTGGCCTTGTTTGTGACTTATGCCTTCAGTTGGCACCCAACGTTTGGTGTTAGGCCCTCTCCTTCCCCCACTTGGCTGCCGGCTGCCAGTTCGGCTTGGCGCGAGCCTCCCTTCCTCAGCCGTGGCCTGTTGGCGGTGGCCTTGTGTCCTGTGTCTTGTGCGTTGAGCCAGCAGCTTAATATAAATCATCACACACTGGCTTTTTTTACTGCAGTTCTTTATATTTTCTCTTTAGACACCTCAGATTGACTTCTAGTCCCCACGCACCCTATCGTCTGCCTCTCCACGTGGATTTAAACTCCATAGGCCTGCGTAGTCTCTGCCCATGTGGTTTGCTCTTTTCTGAGTGGTTTTTAAATCTTCCTTGCAAGCACAGCTCTTAAGTGGAGCAAACCAGAGCACGCGGTTGCTGAAAGCTGAAAGCCCTCAGGGTGACTCTGTCACATGGAGGCATAAGCGGCTTCCAGGTTGCTCTTCTCTACCCCTGGATTCTGGGTTTCTGGTTCTGTCTCTGGAATTGATTTAATTACATTTACTTTGTTGAGAAACTTGCATTTTCCAGTTTTTAACATCTACTAAGGCACTGAAACAGGACCCCATTTTCATCGCGACTCTGCAACAGAGCTACCTGCTGGATAATAGGTAATATGGCAGTTTTTGTTTCTTTTTTTTTCAGAATGAGCTTTTTATTTATTTATTTATTTTAAATTTATTTATTTATTAAGGATTTCTGCCTCCTCCCCGCAACTGCTTCCCATTTCCCTCCCCCTGCCCCGATCAAGTCCCCCTCCCTCATCTGCTTGAAGAGCAATCAGGGTTCCCTGACCTGTGGGAAGCCCAAGGACCGCCCACCTCTATCCAGGTCTCGTAAGGTGAGCATCCAAACTGCCTAGGCTCCCCCAAAGCCAGTATGTGCAGTAGGATCAAAAACCCACTGCGATTGTTCTTGAGTTCTCAGTATTCCTCATTGTCTGCTATGTTCAGCTAGTCCAGATTTATCCCATGCTTTTTCAGACCTAGGCCAGCTGGCCTTGGTGTGTTCCCGATAGAACATCCCCATTGTCTCAGTGTGTGGGTGCACCCCTCGTGTTCCTGAGTGGCATTACCATCCCTGACTTCAAACTCTATTACAGAGTTACAGTATTGAAAACAGCTTGGTATTGGCATAAAAACAGAGAAGTCGACCAATGGAATCGAATAGAAGACCCTGACTTTAACTCACAAACCTATGAACACCTGATTTTCGATAAAGGAGCTAAAAGTATATAATGGAAAAAAGAGAGCATCTTCAACAAATTGTGCTGGCAAAACTGGATGTCAATCTGTAGAAGAATGAAAATAGATCCATATCTATCACCATGCACAAAACTCAAGTCCAAGTGGATTAAAGACTTCAATATCAGTCTGAACACACTGAACCTGATAGAAGGGAAAGTGGGAAGTACTCTACAGCACATGGGCACAGGAGACCACTTCCTACGTATAACCCCAGCAGCACAGACACTAAGGGCATCATTGAATAAATGGGACCTCCTGAGGCTGAGAAGCTTCTGTAAAGCAAAGGACACTGTCACTAAGACAAAAAGGCAGTTTTCGTTTCTAACGCAAATTTTACTGCTTTGTTTTCACTAATACAATGGATTAGTACATTTATATTTACTTATACAATGGATTACATCATACAAGGTTTATATGATTATGGGGATACCTTACTTTGTTTGTTAGTAGGTTTCAGTTTTCTTTTCCATATTCTATCATTAAGGAAGAATATGGCACTCCTAAGAATGATAGAATCTTTACGAACTAATAATGAACAACTAATTGACAAGATTAAAATTATTGAAAATCAGAGGTTATCTGAACAAGTGGATACTATGACAGACAAAATTGACTCCATATCCAAGGGTATTAGAAAGTTACCTTAAAGGGTTCAGGCTGTTGAATTTGACCTTCAGACTTTATCACAAAGTTTTGATAAGATAACAGACAGAATGTACCTCCAAGATGGGAATCTACATGATATACAAGAAAAGTTTAAGGAGGACATGTTATCTTTGAAGGAAAAAATTAAAGCTTTGGAATCACAGGTGCAGAATGGGGACCAAAATGTTGATACCTCAGTGAAATCACTGGAAATATATACAGGTCAGGAAATTCAGGATTTAAGAGAGACAATGATAAAAAGATTTGAAAAGATTGGAGAAATTATCACAGCTGGTGAACAGAGTAAGGAGGAACAAGGACAGGATACAATGCCTCCACCAGCTATTAGAACTGGCTTACCCAGGGTTCTAGCAACATTCCCTATACTTAATTCTGACAAAGCGTCAACTTCTAAAGGCTCAAAAAGAGTCAGAGAAGCTAGATGGACGCCAATAGCAATGAATGATCTGAAAGTAATTAAGCAACCTGTTGTTAATTTTGACTTGCACAATGCATATATAAAGGAAATGATAAGGACTTGGGCTTCTAATGCTAGAGCTACCCCCCATGATTTCCATCAGTTAGTGTCTGCAGTTTTAGATAATGGACCTTCCTTGATATTTGGAATTTATTTCTGAGAAGAATCCAAACATATGAAACAGCAAGGAAGAGCAAAATGTGTCGAGGTTTCCCAAGATCAAATTCTTGGTGAAGGAGAATATGCTGATCCACAGGTCCAAGCTCTTTATGACGATGAAGTACTGTGTCTATGTCACCAAGCAGCTTTAAATGCTTGGAATAGGATACAAGATCCAGCAAAAAGGGTTGAATCATATACCAGAATTAGGCAGGGACAGAGAGAACCCTTTATTGACTTTTTGCAAAGATTAATTAAGGCTCTGGACATAGGGGTAACAGACCCAGAAGCTAGACGAATACTTCTTGAATCTCTAGCTTTTGAGAATGCAAACATAGAATGCAAAAAGATAATTGGGCCTTTAAAGTCTAGATCAGCACCTATGGATGAATGGATTCAGCATACGATGAATGTTGAGACGTTTAGCTATAATGATGAATCTTGGGTAGGAGAAGTGATTTCCAAAGCAATGAGGAGACATCAAACTGCCAGGTGTTTTAATTGTGGTAAATTAGGACATTTGCAAAGGGATTGCAGGCAAAGAATTTCTAGGAATAATATCTCTTTTGGGAATGACAAAAATAGGAGACCTCAGCCTTCAGGTATATGTAGGAGATGCGGTAAAGGATGGCATTGGTCCAACGAATGTAGGTCAACAACAGACAGACGGGGCAATCCGATATCATCGGGAAACTCCTTGGGGGGGCCTCACAAGCCCCCAAGCCAACAGTGGCCCAGTCATTTCCAGTCACAGTGGAGAACGTGCCTCACCAAGAAAATAAAAGCTCCAATTTCTGCTGTAAAAAGTAATACTGGTCTAAATGATGAATTATGTGTGGAGGATGAGTCAAAAAACCCAGTAGGACAGATTAAACGTATATTTTAGAAAACTTCTATTAATGATCAAAGACCAAAGCTAAGAGTCTGTATAAATGGCACTTTTATTGAAGGCTTATTAGACACAGGTGTGGATGTAAGTATCATTACCCCAGAATCTTGGCATCCGAATTGGCCTCTTCACGAGGTAGGTGTTCAGTTCCTGGGAATTGGAACCCTATCTCGTGTAAAACAAAGCACAAGATTAGTGGAATGCATAGGGCCCAAAAGGCAAATAGGAAGACTAAGGCCATATATAGCAAAAATTGCCATAAATTTATGGGGCCGTGACCTGCTACAGAAATGGAATACCCAGATTAACATTCCTGTAGTTCCATGAACTTATCATTCTGGGAAGGATATAATGAGGTAATATGGAAAAAGGTCACCAGCAATTCAGGCTGTACTAGAACATACAGCAAATACCAAACCTTTAGAGGTACCAACAGCCCTAACTTTAAAATGGCTAACTGAGAAGCCAATATGGATCAAACAGTGGCCTCTAGCTGAAGATAAACTACAGGCATTGGAACAGCTGGTGCAAGAGCAACTAGATGCTCACCATATTGAAGAATCAACCAGCCCTTGGAATTCTCCTGTGTTTGTTGTAAAAAAAGAAATCTGGGGGCTGGAGAGATGGCTCAGTGGTTAAGAGCATTGCCTGCTCTTCCAAAGGTCCTGAGTTCAATTCCCGGCAACCACATGGTGGCTCACAACCATCTGTAAAGAGGTCTGGTGCCCTCTTCTGGCCTGCAGACATACACACAGACAGAATATTGTATACTTAATAAATAAATAAATAAAAAAAAAAAAAAGAAATCTGGTAAATGGAGAATGGTGACAGATCTAAGAGCTGTCAACAAAGTAATTCAACCTATGGGCCCACTACAATCTGGAATTCCTTTGCCTTCTCTGTTACCAAAAGGATGGCCTCTTATAGTTATTGATTTGAAAGATTGTTTTTTCACTATACCGTTACAAGAAAAGGATAGGGAAAAATTTGCCTTCACAGTGCCTAGTTATAATAATTCTCAGCCTAATAGGAGATATCAATGGACTGTCCTCCCACAGGGTATGCTCAATAGTCCTACATTGTGCCAATATTTTGTAAGTAAGCCATTGGAAATAATTCGTAAACAATTCCCCAAGTCCATAATTTATCATTACATGGATGACATCTTGTTATCTGATTCAAATAAAGATACTTTAGAAGGGATGTTTGAAGAAGTAAAGAAAGTCTTGCCTATGTGGGGATTACAAATTGCCCCTGAAAAGATTCAAAGAGGAAATTCTATTAATTACCTAGGTAACAGAATAGGGTTAGAGAAAATTAAAACGCAAAAGGCACAAATTAGGAGAGACTGGTTAAAGACTCTTAATGACTTCCAAAGATTGTTAGGAGACATTTCCAGTCTACGACCAGCTGTTGGGATAACACCTGATCTAATAGTTCATTTAAACAAAACCTTAGATGGTGATAAAGATTTGAATAGTCCAAGAAAACTGACAGCTGAAGCAGAAAAGGAACTGACAATGATTGAGGAAAAATTACAGGAGGCACATGTGGATAGGGTGAACCCAAATCTTAGCTGCATCCTAGTCATATTGCCTTCCAGAATTTCTCCTACAGGGATTCTAATGCAGAGGGAAGATATTATTTTAGAGTGGATATTTATGCCTAATAAACCAAGTAAAAAATTAAAAACTTATGTGGAAAAAGTCTCTGAATTAATTATAAAAGGTAAGCTGAGACTTCATCAACTAGCAGGTATAGACCCAGCAGAAATTATAGTGCCTTTTACTACTGAAGAAATAAAAAAGTTATGGGAAGACAATGAACCGTGGCAAAGAGCTTGTGCTAATTTTTTGGGAGAAATTAATAGCAACTATCCCAAAAGTGGTAGACTTAACCCCATAAAAAAAACTTCTTGGATTCTTACTAGAATTGTACATGATGCTCCAATAACTGGAGCCTGTACGTTCTATACTGATGCAAATAAATCAGGGAAAGCAGGTTACAAGTCAGATGAATTGAGTAAGGTGGAACAAAGCCCTTATAATTCTGTCCAGAAGGCAGAATTATATGCCATTCTTATGGTGCTAAGGAATTTTAAGGAACCTCTTAATATAGTTACAGATTCACAATATGCAGAAAGAGTTATCTTGCATATTGAAACCGCTGAATTTATACCAGATGACACAGAGTTGACTTCATTGTTTATCCAGGTACAAGACATAATCAAAAACAGGCTTTGTCCAATGTACATAACACACATCCGGTCTCATACAGGTCTGTCTGGTCCTCTAGCCCAAGGCAACGCTGAGATTGATCAATTATTGATTGGAAGTGTGTTGCAGGCCTCAGAATTTCATAAGAAGCATTATGTCAATAGTAAAGGCCTAAAGAAAGAATTTTCCATTACTTGGCAACAAGCTAAGGACATTATAAAGAGATGTCCTACTTGTTCTTTCTATAATTAAACACCGTTGCCTGCAGGGAGTAACCCAAAGGGTACTAAGAGAAATGAAATCTGGCAGATGGATGTGTTCCACTTTTGGTAAATTAAAATATGTACACCATACCATAGACACGTATTCAGGTTTTCAATGGGCTACTGCCCTGAGCTCAGAAAAGGCTGATTCAGTAATCACACATTTATTGGAAGTTATGGCCATCATGGGTATACCTGCACAAATAAAGACAGATAATGGTCCAGCATATGTATCTAAGAAAATGAAATGCTTTTTTGATTATTATAATATAAAACACATTACAGGTATGCCAAATAATCCTACAGGTCAGGCAGTTATAGAAAGATCAAATCGTACTATAAAGGATATGCTGAACAAACAGAAAGGGACAGAAAATACCCCCAGAAATAGATTACATAATGCTTTATTAACCTTGAATTTTCTTAATGCTAATGAGAAAGGAACGACAGCATACTGATGGTAAGAAATACAGATAGGTTGGAGGCAGGGTTCTTTTCTTATCTCCACAGGAAAATACTCATCTTCAAAGAAATTGAGAGACCCTGAATATTTAATTACTGATGGATGGACACATTTTGTAAGTATTAATTTTTATTTATATGTCTTATTATACATTTCTTTATAAATATATAGAGCAGGTTTTGAAGTTGGACTCTGGCTCAGTCCCTCTCCAATTCCAAGCCTGTTAGTAAGAGAAAAACCCAGAGTTTCTGGAGTTTCTGTCTCATGTCAAGAGCCATGATATGGGACAGAAAAAAATATGAGTTTAGAAAACATCTTTGCTTTTCTCCATATCTATCATACTTTTCATTGAATATATCTATCATGCCTTTCATTGAATATATATATGTATGTCTATATGATTAATGTTTAAGTTTTTCACAATGAACAATGAGTTTTTCCTGAAGTGACATTTGAAGTTTGCAGGAAGAAGATGGGGCCCCATAACAACAACTCCACCTGGTTGATATGATGTCATGATACTGATAGAGCTACTACAAGACCTGCTTTGGGTACCAGCTGCACAAGACAGTTCCAACTTGGTTAGCTGAAATGGTGCACATCTTATACAACATTTTGGCCAGACCTGCACAAAATACTCAGAGACTATTGGCAATTTTAAAAGACATTGATCTTGAAATTTAACCATAATTTTACTCACCGGATCCCCCAGAAAGAATGTCGCACCCATGACAGCTGGAAGTAATTCTAGAGGACGACGTCCCCTCTCCCAGTAAAGTTTGCCCTTGGGTTTAGGGACATCATTTAGGGGTTGATTATAATTAGTATACAATTAAGTGTTGGGGGAGGAATTTTATAAGCTCAGGGATCATTTTGAAAAAAAAAAGAGGGATGATGGGATAATAGATTTGCAATTGTGAGTTACTGTTTTTAGACAAATATATTGGTATAGATTCTTGTATATTGTTACAAAGTTAAATTATATTGACTATTGTATGCATGCATGTTTCTACCTCTGTTTAAAACATTTTTTATGTATTGACATATATTGTATTGATATATATATACAATATATATATACAATACAATATATATATATACAATATATATATATTGTATATATTTTCCATATTGCAGTGTACATTTCTACCTCTGATTAAGAAATCTCTATAATGTTTGTGTATTGATATATATTTACCTACTGCAATGTATATTTGTACATTGTTTATATTTGGAGGTCATTGTCCGCATTTGTTTTACAGTTGTTTATTGTCTTAGTCTTTAAGTTAGATAGATATTAAGAATTATATAGATTAATAGTCATCTAAGTTTGTCATTTATAATTAGACTAATCTGGTTCTTTAGATATATAGAGATTATACTCAGTATAGATAGATAATCTTCAACTTCTTCAAAGAGCTGTAGAAAATGGCCTTTAATCTAACTCAGAGTTTTGTGGTAGTGAGACACAATTACTCCTGGCAACACCACTCTATTCCCAAGAGAATGTTGAGCACCAAAGACACTCCACCTGGAGCCTTTCTTTTTGGCAGAACTGGCCTTTGGGCAAAGAAATGCCCATACCTCAACCACTGACAGAGATACAGAGCATGCATCAATGGATAAAACAGGACTGTCATATCCTGCCAAGACAGGGTAAGATAGTTTTGAAAAAGTTGCTTGCCTTTGAAAATGGTATGTCAGTTATGTTAGGCCTTAGCCAAAGTTGGTTGCTTAAATGCTGCTAACGTGACTTTGGGTGATTGTTGAAATACGGAGCAGCGGGCTGTGTCCCGCCACCCGGCTAGCTTTACCCGAAATAATTACACGGAAACTGTATTCTTTTAAACAATGCCTGACCCATTAGTTTCAGTTTCTTATTAGCTAGCTTTTACATATTGATCTAACCCATTTCTATTAATCTGTGTAGCCCACGAGCTGGCTTACCGGGAATGATCTTAACCTGCGTCTGTCTGGAGTGGGAGAATCATGGCGACTCCCTGACTCAGCTTCTTTCTCCCAGCATTCCGTTCTGTTTACTCCGCCTACCTAAGGGTTGGCCTATCAAATGGGTCTAGGCAGTTTCTTTATTAATAAGAAATCACTCCCACATCATTTCCCCTTTTTCTGTTTAAACAGATAGTTAAGAGATTAAAAAAATTAAGAAAAATAAGCCACGTAAAAATGGAAAATTCACAGAGAGTCTGGATTATGTACATTGTGCTTTCTTTAAAATTTTTGACTGTAAAGGAGCTAAGTACAGAGAGACATTTCATTACATGGGCTGCTAAGCTAAACCAGAATGGATATAAGGGTATTACGATTTCAAAATTTGGGTTTAAAAATATGATGCTTTGGAGAGGGTCTTCTTTTGTTTTCACAGAGGACCAAACCCTGTGGATTTCTTCTGTTACAATTTGGTATGATAGACCACGCCCTCCTGAAAGGTTGTTGTGAACATCTTCAAAAAATTGCTTCGCTCAACTGCCAACTGAGATGAAACTAGCACACAGGTTATACCATGAAAGACCTAATTAACGACGCCCCCATTCAGCAGGAAGCAGTTTGGAGAGAAAAAACGGCGCCCATGTTCCCAAAATATTGTTTATAAATGTTCTTTTACATTTAAAGGGGGATATGATATAGGTATGAATAATTTGCATTGGTATGGATTTTAAGGTCAATTTTGTTATATGTATATGTATTTTTGATCTTGAATAAGGTGTGATTGTGTAGTTCATTTTTAAAATGTAATGTATAATAGGAAATATAGGTTGCTAATGGATAATCATCGATGATAGTAAAGTTTGTAGTCATGTTACTTAGATTTTCTAGATATATAGAGATATATTTCAGATAGGCATTCTTCATATCTCTCAAAGGCTACAGAATATGGCATTTAAAATATTTTAATAACTTAGGACTTTTCATGACAATGAGACATATCTGTTCCTGGTGGCACCAATCTACTTTGAGAGGAAGATGGGCATCGAAGAGGATCCTTATGGAGTTGGATAGCCATTTGGGCAAGAAACTGCTCTTGCCTGGACTGTTGCATAAAATGGACACAGAGAACCCGCAGAGAGAGGACTGCTGAACTTGCCTAAAGGTGAGACGGTCTTTTGGGGTTCATGACTCATGAAAGAGTCTGCGAGACATTCTGCAGGACACAACAGATAGTGACTGAACTGTCTTTGAAATTTCCTGCTTCATGGAAATGTCTGCTGGATACTATGGGTCTGAAGGCTGAAGATGGATGCCCCAACCATACAAAAGAACTTTGGGTGACTGTCCAGGCAGCAAGATGTCTCTGTCATTTCTAGAGTTTTCTTATTTCTTGTTTACTTAGGTAGTATTATATCCTTCTGGAGTCTTTGATGGAGTTGAAGAATGAATAGATAGTTATAGTTTTCCTTAGTTATGATAAAAGATAAAATAGATATAAATATTGTAACTGTAATTCTTGCTTGATAACTGTTTTGCTATATGTAATTTTACTATGTTAAAGTTAAAGCCTTTCTTTTTTGTTTAAACAGAAAAAGGGGAAATGATGTGGGAGTGATTTCTTATTAATAAAGAAACTGCCTAGACCCATTTGATAGGCCAACCCTTAGGTAGGCGGAGTAAACAGAACGGAATGCTGGGAGAAAGAAACTGAGTCAGGGAGCCGCCATGATTCTCCCACTCCAGACAGATGCAGGTTAAGATCATTCCTGGTAAGCCAGCTCTTGGGCTACACAGATTAATAGAAATGGGTTAGATCAATATGTAAAAGCTAGCCAATAAGAAACTGAAACTAATGGGTCAGGCAGTGTTTAAAAGAATACAGTTTCCGTGTAATTATTTCGGGTAAAGCTAGCCGGGTGGCAGGACACAGCCCGCCGCTCCGTATTTCAACAGGTGATTGCCCAGGTAGCTAGTTGTCTCTGTGATTTGTTGCATGTTTTGGAAGTTGTTTTACTGAACTTCCTAATTACCCAGGTAACATTATTTCCCTTCTCAGATCTTCGATGGGGTTGAAGACTATATAAATGTAGTTACTTTCTCTCATGACTTGGCCAAGTTATTTATTATACAAGACCTAAGCTAGTTAGAATAGGATATTTGTACTTATTGTATATAATTTCATAGTAGGTTTAGAACTCTCTTATTTAAACAAAAGGGGGAGGTGTTGCGGGAGGTCCTCCCACTCCTCCAGCCTATAGCCGCTGAGATACCAGCCCACTGGGGTGTGGTCTCTCTCCCTTTAAAAAAGCGGCCACTTCCCTCTCCTCTCTCTTCACTTCCTGCTCCACTGGCGACTAGACTCCCTTCCTGGTTGCGTAGAGGGCTGTTGGACAGTGATCTGTAAGTTTTTTCCCCTTTAAATAAAAACCACCCTATTAATCATAATTCCAAACTGGTGTGGCATTGTTTGTGACTTATGCCTTCACAACCCTATGTCAAAGCCATCATAAAAGAAAAACCTTAAGTCGTCTTCTCTCCTTGAACCCTCAAGACTGGGAAGGTTAGCTTGGACAACCTCATCTAGTGACATTCTTTGGGAGGCATGTCTTTGAAGAACCCCAAAGTAAGGAAGGCCATAGGGTATTGAATGACAATGACTGCCATGAATCAGTTTTCTCTGCCCTTTCTTATGAAATCTTCTTCTCCTGGGATTAAGGTTCTGGCTTTAGGGAATCATTTAACCTCAACCCCATCGCAAAGACCCTGCCTCCAAATACCATAATCCGGCTGTTCTCAGCCTCTTAATTCTTTACACTGGGAATCAAATATCAACATGATTTTTGGTGGTAACATTTATTGTTCCTTTGAAGTGTCTAAAACAATAGTATTAATTATGCAGTTAGAGATGAGAAAGCTGGTACTTCGGTGAAATAATCAACGTTTCCCAAATCACACTAGGTAGTAAATCATGGATCTGACTTCAGGGCCTGCAGTGATTAATCTTCATTATGAACCTACTAGTGCTTAGAATTGCCATGGAAACACACATCTGGGTGTGTCTATGAGGGTGTTTCCAGAAAGTCTTAAGGAACAGAGAAAAATGTCCCTGCATTCTGTGGGCTGAGATCCAAAAATAAACACAAAGAACAAAGTGAGATGGACACTAGTATCTTTTCCCTACTTCCTCACTGAGAACTCATCATGAACATCCACCTCAAGCCCCTGCTGGCACATCATGTTACTGTCATTATACTACCCTTACTATGATGTGCCGCGCACCGCGCCCCCGTGTCTGTGCTCTGTGCGCTGGCATCCAGTTCTTGAGCTTCAGGCAAGGGAGCTGGAGGTTAAAATACTCAGACACAAACAGACAGAGAGACAGCGATACGGGTCATCCTTGAATTCCCCAAGAATGCCCCCTTTATTGTGTTCAGGGGCAGATTATATAGAGATAGCCACGCCCCAGCCAAACCCACCAGAAACCACTCTTCTGCCATCAGGAACTCCTGAAGGTCTCGTGCTCAGAGCAGCTGTAGGCACTCAGATCAGGGGATTACAAGAAATTCAGGATCTGGTGTCTTAATCCTCCCAACAATGATGAACTGGACTCAAACTGTAAGCCCAAACAAACCCTCCCCTGTCCCTTCCTTTCTCCCTCCTCCCCTCCCCTATCCTTCTCTCCCTTTCCTCCCTTATTCTTTAAACTGCTTAGGTCATGTTTTTAACACAACAAAAACAAAAGGAACTAGAACATAACCTCAGCTTACCCAGGACTCCATGCTGTTAAAAGGAGTCGAGGAGATTCCTATATAAATGCTTTAAATAAATGTACAGTGCATGAAGTGGTTGATGTCTAACAAATATGAGTCAGATCTTGGTAGAATGTGGATGCTGGTGAGTATATTCTCTTCCCATTGAAAGCAGAACTTTCCTGACAATAAAGATTTATTTGCGTTAATTACCCAATATTTGCAAATAGTCCATGCTTCACATATAAAACATACAACTTTCACCAGTCCGTGGCAGTATCTTTATTTTCCAGTTGAATATCATTCATTTTGTAATGTGGGATTCCACTCTGTATGCTGTGAAAACCATTGGTAATGAACAAAGCTGCTTTGGGACTATTGCAGCACAGAATAAGGCAAGGTGGGAATTCCAAGCAGATAGAGCAGGAGGGAATAGGTAGAGTCGGAGAGAAGCCATGTAGACACTGCAGGAGACAGACACCAGACAGAACCTTTCTTACCTGTAGGCACGACCAAGTGGCAATACACAGATTAATAGAAATGGATTAATTTCCCAATATTTGCAAATAGTCCATGCTTCACATATAAAACATACAACTTTCACCAGTCCGTGGCAGTATCTTTATTTTCCAGTTGAATATCATTCATTTTGTAATGTGGGATTCCACTCTGTATGCTGTGAAAACCATTGGTAATGAACAAAGCTGCTTTGGGACTATTGCAGCACAGAATAAGGCAAGGTGGGAATTCCAAGCAGATAGAGCAGGAGGGAATAGGTAGAGTCGGAGAGAAGCCATGTAGACACTGCAGGAGACAGACACCAGACAGAACCTTTCTTACCTGTAGGCACGACCAAGTGGCAATACACAGATTAATAGAAATGGATTAATTTAAGTTGTAAGATCTAGCTAGGAATACACTAGAGTCATTGGCCAAGCAGTGTTGCAATTAATATAGTTTTAGTGTGATTATTTCGGGTCTGGGTGGCCGAGAAACGAATAGTGTCTGACTACAATATTCTACTTGATTGCTAGAGGTTACTGGTTGACTATCGGCAGTCTCTGCCAGTTTTATCACCTGTTTTCAGTGTACCTAACCTGTATGTAACACACTGTGTATAGTACCAGCATATACTACATTGCCTGACACTAAATGTAACTTGTATGACAGAAGGCCTTCAAAGACACCCAGAATGCGAGTCTCTGACTCGCTGCTTGAAGTAAAGTTAAGTTTGTCCTAATTAGAGCATAGCATCTGACAGTTCCCTGAAAAACCAGGAGATCATTGCAGTTGCAAGCTTTGGGTTGCACGGTTAGGTGACTGGAGAAAACTGTATTTTTTTCTTAAAAATTTGTAATCATGACTGCTGATGCTATTTACCCTGCGTAACCTTTTCTGTCTGGTTGTTGGTGGACATGTGCTCTACAAAGACATCTTTAGATCTGAATTTGCATGGTAGAAAATATTAAATATGTCACAGAATGCTCATCACGGTTAAAAACACTATTGTTGTAAACAAGGTAATAAGGAAAAAAAATATCCAGGGATTATTAAGTTTATACTCACAGAATACTGGAACATTAGAGTGGTCCTGTTAATACCCACAGAACTGCCGTTTCTGCCTTTTCTGTTATATTGATGGAAGTAAGTTTGCTTATAGTAAGAAATCATTTCCAGAGACTAACTAGTTCCCACACCATGTAGGAGCTGATTCTCATCACTGCCCCACGGAGAAGGCTTTATTCCTACATCTTTTTTAAAAATTATTTGGTGAGGACACAGTATGCAGATGCATGTATACTGCTTTGCTACTTGATGGCTAAGAACAGATTTGAACCCAGAACTTTGTGACTCGCAGTCAGAGCTGTTCTTATTCATTTACAACATCTAACTATCCTCAGCCATCATCTGCTTGTTTCCTTCCAATGAAGAAATCTGAGTCCCAGAGCATTGTAACTCACTGGAGAAGGGAAGGCAGGAATCACAGAACTCCTATTTTCTTGGTCACAGAAAAAGATTCCCACTTTATCTACAGTAACAGTGAAGCACTAGTCCAAGAGCTGTGGTAGCCTCTTTCAAATACTATAAGTTGAGATCCCAAGCCTGGGAAGGACAGTTTGAATATTGTATCCATGGGGAATCTGGAGCTTTGAAGAGAAGCTGACATTTCTCAGTGCATGAGTCGATTACGCTTAGATCCGTGGAAATGCTATAATTAGCTCTCTTCTTCATCTCCCCTCTAGTTTCCTCCCGAATATTTCCCCTTGCTTTCCCATGGGGAAAGACAGCTGTTCATTGTGAGCTAATCCCATGTCACGTTTACCCATTGTTATTTAGTACTTCAAACACAGTTCTGCTAGGATTGCTTCACCTGTCTGTACTTCTCACTACACTGAAAGTATAACTTGAGGGTGAGAAAAGTATTGTGCTTCCTTTGAAACCTCCTGTTTCTCAGATAACAGGTACTTATGGCATCTGTAATGACTGTGCAGATGGGTGGCAGTCGCTGAATTATCACTTGCTGTGATCGCTCCCAACTCTTTCACAGAGGAGGGAGAAAAGGAGGTAACTGGTGAAGCACAGGGGCTGAGCGTCAGAGGAGCAGTCAGGCAGAGTCAGGATGGGGATGCATAGAGGTTATTATTGCTCCATCAAGTTTATATGAAGGACAGACGGCAAGTAGAAAATGTATGTGATGCTTTGTGCAAATAGGTATTGGACTATACACATTTCTCCTGACTATGAGAGCAGCCTAATGATGAGGCAGCCCAAGTATTGGATAGTAGAGAGCGGCAAATCTTTGATGATTTCTGAGAAACAAAGCCTGTGTTCAGTGAACGCTCTTTCATGCACGGAACACCTTCTGTGCTATTCACCAGGTGAACCGAGTGAACTTAAGGTGTCACTGAAAGATATGCAACTTCTGAGGCAAATGAAAAAAAAAATGTTCATCTAAAATTTTCTTTGATTTGCTTAAGGCACATTATAGGGGAACCTTCAGAATAAGAATGAGGTGGGGGACAAGATGCTAACTAAAATACAAAATGACTCTAAAACCTTCACAGTTGAACACCATGAGGTATTTAACTAAGTGGCTTAACTGGAAAAGATTTTTAGAAATGGAGATGAATGACAGGCATTACCCAGATGAACTGGAAAAACTGGTTCAGAAAAATCCCCGAAGGTGTTGTAGAAAGACACTATCAATTTTGGAATCGTAGCATTGTATCCATACGTATTCAGGGCATCTTTTTTTTTTTTCTTCAAATGTCAGTACATTACATTGCAAAATTCATATTTGATTTTCGGTCATTTTTATATCTGTCTCTATAGGAATTACTGATTTCAAACTATACCATTTCCCCAGTGGGGTCACACTGAATATTTAGAGCTTTAAGAAATCAAAACTCTGAAGTCGTTGGTTGTGAGGCACCTGCTGTGCACATGTCCTGAATGTGTGAATGGGAGAGGGAAGCTCGTGTTGGGGGCAGTCTTGTGACAGGGGAAAAGATGAATCTGATAGGCTACCCTCCTCCCTGCAGAGAAAGGAGATGATTATAAGCAGGAAGTGGTTGCGCTGGATGTCTGACGATGTGCAATGGGGACTTGCCAGGGTGTTTCCTTCCTTGCAGATGAGAAAAATAGAGCAAAACAATAAAGTGTTAGATTTGCAAACAGGCAGACTAAAAGCAGATGCCTCTGAAAATGACAAACTCTGGCAACGCGGAGTTTTGCTGAAGATGTGTAATTACAGGGACTCTGATGTGTCCTGATGGGAGCATGCATTTGCAAACCATTGTCCTACTTATAAATTGTGTGAGCAAGGAGAAGTTACTCCCCTCGTCCTTTTCTTTGTTATTAAAAGGAGAATAATGGTACTTCTATAGAGATGTCTTAAGGATGGGCTATAATCTGTCAGGGGTTGCTCATAAACACGGGATGGATAATCGGCAGTGCTGTCAGCACTAGTGAAGATAATACCTAGAGTGAGTGAGCAAGAGAGTAATGAGAAAAATCTGCTATTTTTTCTTTCTTTTTAAAAAATACTGCTGTCAACAAAGCTGACTTTCACTAAGTGAGGCCTCAGTGTAGGATTTTGGATGGGCAAAAATGATTGTAATCAACTAAAACTCATCCTAGCATGAGTTGGAGGCTCACAAAGGACTGATAATGCCCTAGGAAGATGTTCCTAACCCACTGGATCTATAAAACTTATATTCTAATTTGTTACTGTAGCATCTGAAGAAAGAGCTTCTCAGTTCTATATGTTCACTTCTACCAATGTAAACTCTGAGTTATTTTCTGTCAATTAGACGTCATAAGATAAACATGGGGGAAAAACGTTTAATGTCTGAGGTACTGGGTGAACAGAAGAGCCTAGTGTGATGAATTGTCTGGCTTGAGCCATTTTTTTACAGTGTTATCGAGAGAGAGAAGTGCCATAGAGAACTAAGAAGTCATGAAAGTCCTGGAGATGTCTAATTGCATCCATATAGTGCAAGCATCATTTGGAGACATGCCATACAGGCCTAGCGGGCAGGAAGTGAGTGAACAGTATTTGGGGTTAGGTATCAGGTTAGCATCAGGGAGCAGGAATATGAATAAACAGCAGTAGTAATTAAAGCAGCTCAAGGTAACATAGGGTACTGAACGTGGGCTGTTGTCCCTTTGAAATATAGAAAAGAAAATCAGAAATCACTGAGACATTTCATTTAAGAAAAAACTGCTGGCTGAAAGTCAAGCTTTTAGCTATACTTTCAAATGGGAGATCCAAGAACTTCATTATGGGAGGTATTTGCTTTATATGGTGTGCTCATTTCCATTTGCCTGATACCTCACATAGATTGACTCCGGCAAGTGCTGGCCAACACAGGGATGGATAAAGCAACCACTCTGACCATTTCAGAAGTTTCACTAAATACAGAACTTAATTATTCTTTCTCAAGTAGTAAAATCTCATCAAACTTGCATCTTATATCAAAAACACAGCTATAATAAGTTTTATTTTTCCTTAGTTGAATGACTTGCCACTAGGTGTTATGATCAAATAAGTCAGGTACATCCTTCAACTATATTATGGCATCTGTAGCATTAGGTGGTCCTTTAGTCCAATTTAACAAAGAATATCATTAAATGATCCATCACCACTAACTTTGGTATCGTTGTAGAAATTTGGGATCTAAAAACCCATAGGCAGGCACAGAGAACCTTGAATAATCTAAATGTCTTTGGTTATTATTCTGTAGCACCATTTGTAATTCAGAAATCTACGTTGAAATAGTCTTCATGGCCATCAATAGTAGAACTAATTACCACATCCTCACTGTCACTCGGGACTAAGGAATGACAGTTTTGTAATTCTGTCTGTGGCTTGTATGAGCTGGAAACTTCTAGCATGCCAGGAAGAATGTTATGAAAAAAAAATGGTTGTTTGAATCCCACTTTGATGGGTAACTGGAATGCGTTGGGAGTGTCATGCACCTCCAAGTAGGGTGGAACCCTAGCCAACCCTGAAAATCACCTGTGCCTTTCAAGTATTTCTGCTATGAGCGATGTGGTGATTCACCATCCTTGGGAAAATGAGGCAGCTCCGAAATGAACTCATTAGCCCTCTTGTGCACCTAATAAGAGCTGCGATAACTACAGACTTCAATCTCGAGTTCCCTGTAGAGTAATTCTCGTCTTGCAAACCTGTCATCAGATAACATTAATGTCTCCGTGAAAAACAATTTTCTTTCCAAATCGTCTTTCAGGTAGTTGAAAGTAAGAATTAGACCACTTATTTGTCTGATTTTTCTAGCCAGAGATAATAAGCCTGGAAGGAAAATAAAATTTGGTAATTATACATATCAAATCTCTAGCATGTTCTCTGGAAAGATAAATTATATGTTGTTCTGCAAACATACAATAGTCAGAATTTCTCAATTACTATGTAATGAGTGTGCTGAGTGCAGAGAAAAAAAATTGAAATTAAAATCACAATATGACATTCTGCTGTCTTTAATTGAACTCTTCAAAATAAGTTTAAAATTCTCACCTGTCCCCACCCTTACGTGTATTATATGACAACTACTGCATAATCACACCTTCATAGGAAATCTAGACATCATTGTGTCAGATATTATGGCAATACTGTCAATGAACCAATTATAATATTTCAATCATCATAACATTTTGCACACAATCACCAAAAAGTCATATATAATTAATATCAGTAGCATAAAATGATGTTTTTATTGTTAAGAAAAATTTACTCTTAACATGAGACAATTGCTGTGTTAATCAGATGCTAAGGCATTTGACCGAAGGCCAGGTAGTAAATCGGGCGTGTGCTTCACAAACAGAAATATTGCAAGGTGAAATTAAAATTTAAGCCTATGAATGATGATACATACATAAGTAATCTGATGGCTTAAGCCTTTCAGCAAGTGTAAATCAGAGCACATTCAATGTTTAGCTTTGAAATTCAGTTCGGCTTCTAGTCAGTCTTTGTGGTTGATTATCCCTTTCCAAACTGTTCAAAGCCATCATCAGGCAGATTTGCAAGCCTCAGAAGGAGTATTAAAGTAAGCGCATGAGTAGATTAGAGTCCAGCCTTGAGAAGAAGAACTGTGTGTTTTGATTTATTTTGTCAGGCATTGCAACCTGCTACCACCTTCCTCTTCTATCTGCATGATGACCTCACCATACAGAAGGGAACTCATATCTGCACTTAATGGAGAATGTGGACAACGGCAGAGAAAAACCAAATGTGTAATTCGCAGATCTATATATTTCTGGCTCTTTCTGAGAGTTGTCCACACTTGGCAGAGAAAGAAACTAGTGTCAGCCAAGGAAAATATATTGGCAAGAACATTCTGGGAATTACACGATAAATGTCCTTTATAGATTTCCAATGTTTCACCACCATGATCTTGTGAGAGTCATTTCTTGTGGCTTCGGCTCATTACAGATTATATTTTTTAACTGTAAAATGAAAATTAACAAACATGGTCTGTGTCTTTTTTCCTTCTGGTCCTTTCTATGTCACTCCCAATGTCTTAACACAAACATATCTTATGTTGATATTTTTGCCTATCATTTCATGACTTATTGATACTAGGCTCATATACAAAGCCTGGAAAAAAAAATACTAACTTCAAAAGTTTATCAGACATTTGGGAGGTCTCAATATTGCACCTGAAGTTAATAGATTGTTCTTGGATATTAAATTTTATTAGATGATTCTCCCTAAAGAGGATTATTATTATGGAAATAAAATGTAAAAGTATATACAATCCATAGTCATCACAGTCATCATCATCATTGTGAAACATTTAAAATATTCCTTATGATTGAAATACTTGCTTGACAAATTATTCATTTCTTTCCTGAATATATGAGATAGCTGCTTATGCTGCTGTGCTCTAGAAACTGGAAGGGTGAAATAGAGGGTCCCCAACAGAACTCATCAGAGAGAGAAAGGGCTTGCTAGTCAGTATTGGGATTCTGCTAGGATTGTCAACTTCTAAAACAATGTCCTGTGTGCCGAGGCCAGCTGTCTGTGGGTCTGTGAGGGATGTCGGTCTACACAAATTGGTGTTGGGATGTCACCAAGCATTCCCTGGTCATGCCTGACGTCAGACAGATTGATGCCCTAAGAAGATGGGTACGAATTCCATGAATGAACAAAGGGATGAAAAGACTGGTACTTGGTCCTATTAACTGTCTTAGCAGAGACCCTGAGTCGTTGTGCAGATGTGTGGTATTCAAATTATAAATATTTAAAATTCTTCAGAAATAATGTAGAAATTCTGAAGAATACATTTGCACTTCCCTCTAAGGGCCATTTGTTCTCACTCTCTGGTATGCTAATTCACTGGAGCTGTTAGTATAAACAAAGGCAATTGATGTTATAGGCTAGGTTTAACACTACCTCATTCATAAGAATATTAAATTATTTTTAGGAAAAGTGGCTGTGTCAAACCGAATAGAAATAAAGGGAAAGTGGTAATTAGACTATGTTAAAATATAACCTCTAAGGATATTAAGTCTGTAAGTGCTCATCCATGAAAAATTAGACTGCAAGAGGTTACAGCATGTATTGGCTTATTTTGTAAGATATCAAATTACTTCTCATGAATAAATATGACTAATAATGGTAACTCTATAATTTAATGCTATGATATTAAAAATATTTTTTGACTCAAAATTATCTTCTTATAGATGCTTTTCTATGACCAAACCCTAAGTAGGGAGTAATTAAATGAACATTTTCTGTTGACTCTACCAATCAAATTTTATTTTCATATTCGAGATTCTACTCATAAACTATTTTAATAGATGCTAGTTGAATAAATACGGAAACTTAAATTTCCACTAAATTTAACCTTTTCGTTACTGGTAATTAGGTTGAGTCACATCACAGATTAAAGTGAGCTTCTTTTCCTGAAGCTGGCGTTTTGATAGACCCTAAGGCTATAAGGTAGACTAAGTGAAGAAAAATGATTTCATCTGTTAGAATATGTAAACTCACACAACTTAATGTCTTTGGGGGAACATAAAGCATAGAGTATAACCCACATCTCATTGACAGAAGAAACTTGAGGGCGGCATGAGTTTGCAGCAAGGGAGATGGAGTCAGTAGGAAGCATGGACTACTTATTTCCGAGTCCCGACAGCCTGATTACAGGATTCGTTTGGATTTCTCTCTAACCAGGTTTGCCCAATATCTTTTCCCTCTCTTGCTTTTTTTTTTTTCACCCACAGGTTCATCTACTTTGACATTTCACACTCTTGTAACACTATTTGCAGAAAATCCTCGGTTGCGAGAGAAAAGTTTGAGTACATTTTCAAATAAAGACTATATGCCAAGCATTGTTTGGCCCCAGGGATGAGCAGATAACTACTGGCACTCTGCCTTCCTTTCACACTCTTTGAGCCTACTGGGGAAGTAGCATACATCAGCAAACCATCCTTAGAAAACCAGGCGTTGGTGCCAGTGTTTAGCGAGTGATGTAAGAACTGTAAAGGAGATTGAATGAAAATCACTAGGGTAAGCTCAGAAATCTTGCAGAGAAAGCCACGGATTTAAAATAAAGACTAAAATTTTCATCGGTATTTGTTAGAAAATATGGCACAGCCAGGATAATCAAGGTAAAGATAGAGAATAGGAAAAGAGCAGGGCAATGTGATGCATTGAACAGCACATTGTATTAGAAAACTCCAGCGCAGTATTCCGCAGTTCTTACCCGTTTGTTTTGTGGACCCAGAAGTGGAAGGAGCCTTGTGCACAAGGAGTACATAGTATCAGATCCTGTTCCTCTGGCGCATTCTGCAAAGAACCAGCTTCGGGTTCCACAACATTGTTCAAACTTTTGCCTACATGAAGTAATAAGGGCGGCTGGGCTGCGTTCTCAGCACCCCCAGCCGCCTGCCTGGCTAGCTTATGCCCCGAAATAACAACACACAAACTGTATTCTTTTAATCACTGCTTGGCCCATTCTCTTCTAGGCTAATTCTCACATATTAATTTAGCCCATTCCTAATCATCTGTGTGTAGCACCCCAAGGTGCGCTTACCGGGGAGATTCTAGCCTAGTCCATCCTGGGTCGGAGCTTCATGCCGGGAGCGGGGCATGGCGTCTCTCTCAGGCGTCTGCTCCTGAGAGGAGAGATGTGGAGTCTCTGACCTCACTTCCTCTTCCTCCCAGCGTTCTGTTCTGTTTACTCCTCCCACCTATCCTCTAACCAATAAAATGGGCCAGGGCAGTTCCTTTATTAGCCAATGACCTTCCTCCATCACCTACACTTGTAATTGACAGGTAGAGCCACACTGGCATTTCACATTTTGTTTTCACATTATTTTGTTTTCACATACACTGGCATTTCATACATCTACAGGAGGATGTGATCTTTTCTCATCAGTCAGTTCCTTATGTTGACGTAGAAGCCTTCTCTAAAACTGCATAAGGCACACCAGTAAACCACTCAGATTTGATGTCCCAGAATAAAATTCACAGTCTTTGCCTTCTCAGGACTGCATACTCCAGTAGCTGGTACTCATATTGTAAAGTACAGTGGGCCTTACCTATGACTTCACATCAAATGGGTTTAGTCAACAAAAATAATGTTGAGAAATATTTTTTAACTGTGTCTGTACTGAATATATATGGATGTGGGTTTTTTTGTCGGTATCTGTTATATAGTTCATTGTAAATATTGCATAAATGCTAGATATTTTGTTTGCATGGTATTTGCCATGTGCTATGTATTATAAATAATCCAGAGATGATTGAAAGTAATAGTGGGGTAGGGTGGAAACAAGTGTTCTGCATTTGCTATGAGAAACTTGAACACCTGAGAATTCTGATATTTACAGGGCTACGTGGATATCAGGTTCAGATACATCTATCTTTCTTTCCATCCACACTCTCTGGCTCATTTGTAACTCTAAAGTGACTAGAACATGAATGCATCTCTTACAATTCATGGCTGTTCAGGAGCAATTCTGGAGTCACAAAGAGAAGTATCTTGTTGACAATTGTCCCTTTTGGGCAACCACATCTGAGTTTGCCTTTATAAGGTGATTTGGACAATTTGAGATTATCATCTCCAGATTGGCATGCAATGGTTCAGTGTTGAATTGCTCCAAAGACTTAACCAATCTCAACTATATTATGAAGTCTATATAAAACGCTGCAGAAACCTGTTTGGGGAGCTTTTATGTACACAAAAACCTGCTCATGTTCTTTGAATGCACTGCAGACATAGGAACAGTATTAAGAGATAAAGGAATTAACTCTGAGGGATGAAAGCTCCTGTATTTATCAGAACTCTCCAGACCTCTCCCATGATTCCCTTGGGCTTTAAAGAATATTAACTTATACCCTTTTAAACTATTCATTATTGTAAGTGATCAAGTATAAGTCAACCATTTCCCTATGAAGTTCTGTAAACTGTCTCGGCAACTTCATATCCCAGTGATAGAGTACCTCAATTTATAGCTTGTTAGCTCATTAGAAACAAAAGTCATAACTTAGAGTTTGTGACTTGCTGTGGGGATGATCCCTCTGTACGCTGTGAATATGTATTACTTGCATTGGTTAATAGTAAATGCTATTTGGCCGGGCAGTGGTGGCGCACGCCTTTATTCCCAGCACTCGGGAGACAGAGGCAGGCGGATCTCTGTGATTTCGAGGCCAGCCTGGTCTACAAGAGCTAGTTCCAGGACAGGAACCAAAAGCTATGGAGAAACCCTGTCTCGAAAAATCAAAATAAATAAATAAATAAATAAATAAATAAATAAATGCTATTTGACCTATGGCAAGGCAGGATAAAGTTAGGAGAAAAATAAAACTGGGGACTCAGACAAAGAGGGGTAGAGTTGGAGAGACACAAGCCAGCCACCCAAGAAGCAAGATGCCAGAGGACCAGTAAAAACATGGCTACATGGCAATACACAGATTAATACAAATGGGTTAATTTAAATGTAGTCAATAATAAGCCTGAGTTATTGGTCAAACATTTTGCAATTGATATAAGTTTTTTTTGTATTTATTCTGACCAGGTATTCAATCAGGACAAAAGAGAAACTCCACCTCCACTTACAGTGACTAGTATCTGAAGACGAAAATCATGTTGAATATACACTGCATATATAATTCGCAATGTCTGCCACTAGGCTGATTTCCAAGTTTTGCTATTGTAAACAGTGCCTCGATGTGTGAAAGTGTTCCCTGTCTCTACTCTGACTTTTCTTCTATATGGATAGAGTAGCTTGGTACCAATTTAATTACAACTCTCACCATTTCTTTCATAATACTTTATCTTTATCTTCAAAAAGGTCTTTTCTAGATTCACATTATTCTTGGAGAAATGTACTGTCAAAAGCTTACGAAGCAACAACATGCTAGATTCTGTGTATTTCTCTAGTTCAATCTCACATTAGTTCAGTATTTATTCTCATATTATCCATGATTTACTTCAAATCACTCAGATTCAAATGCTTAGGTTCTCTTATTTAGTGCAGGGTTTGTCATCTCTTTCAATTTGACTAATATAAAATAAAAGCTAATATAATAACTGCCCTGAAATTTTGTTATGAGAATTAAATAATTCTTTCACTGCCTCTTATTCTATAAACCATCACTCTCTTCTTGGCCTTTTGCAGCACTTGATGACCCCAGTAACAGAAGCACTCTGAAAACTTGAGATTCTACAAGCATCCGAGATGTGATTCTCCTACTTGATCCCTTTGTTGTTCTCTCTTACAGAAGAACTTCAGCTGTCAATAGTCCATTCTGGTGATTGTTTCTCTGTTTGGTAACTTTAGAGGATTTGATGAATTAAATACACCGACCTCTTACTAGCTTCTTAATGCTTGGATCTCAGATAACCTCCACCATGATAGCCTTTAGTAACCAAGAGTGATCAAGTTGAATTCAGCCATGGAATGTTTTCTAGTGATTCTCAGCAGTTCTCTCTCTCTCTCTCTCTCTCTCTCTCTCTCTCTCTCTCTCTCTCTTTGTGTGTGTGTGTGTGTGTGTGTGTGTGTGTGTGTGCCTCTGACTATCTAGCTGGGCAGTAGTGGCTCATTCATTTAATCCCAGCACTCACGAGGAAGAGGTAGGTGGATCTCAAGGCCAACCTGGTCTACTCTGTGGGTTCCAGGATATCTAGGGCTTCACAGAGAAACCCTGTTTCAAAAAACAAAAACAAACAAACAAAAAAGAATTCTATACTTTTAATTTACTTATATATTTTGAAAAACCCCAAATCTTAAACTACAGGTTTCTTCTACTGCCAAAATTTACCCAGGAGAGGAATTATATGACATTTTTAATAATGAAAGAATAAATTTGGATCAGCATATTAAATACTGGTAAGAAGTATATCTTCTGAAAATACATCTACAGATGCAAAGCCATCCAGTCAGAGCCTTCTTTGGAGTTATCAATAGTCAATTCGTAAAATTTGTATGAGAAAGTAAAGCAACTTAGAAGATCAAAGCAGCTTGAAAAGAATATTGAAGTTGGAAAAGTCAGCAATCTGATTTCAACGCATGATAAGCATTGAAATCAAGATAATGTAGTATTGGCTAAACAATAAACATGTAGAACTGTGAAGAACCAAGAAATTGACATGTACAAATTTAGTTAATTGGAATTTCTCTATAAATAAGGTCTTTCCATGCAGAAGAGCACATATCTTCTGACTTTATTTAAATAAAGTTTTACAACTCTCAAATTGAATTCATAGTTGATAAAAATTGGACTATTGTTCCTTCTGGAATCACTGAAGTGAGGCTTGAAGGGGTGAAAAGAACATGTCTGGTGATATCAAAGTTTCTATAAAGTAAAAGTCTGAGCTATGCAACTGGATGCATATCCAAATTTAATGAAAGTATAATAAGATTTGTATGTCTTATTATACTTAAGTATTACAGCAAACTAAAGTTTAGACTGAAAAATTATAGTTTAAAGACCTATCAAAATAATCTAAAAGGGAAATTTGAAAACATGAAAATATTGCTAAACACTTAGGCAGAATGAACAATGATTTGGGGGGCAGAAGGCCAAAACTGCACCTGTTTAGGAGACAATATTGATTCCTCCTGATTTTTTTCCCAGTTAGAAATTTCATACAGAGGAGTGATATATAGAGAAATGTAGAAGGTCCACAGAATACCAACAAAAAGATTAAAGGGATAGAAAATAGTCCCTGTGAGGAAAGATAAAAGGAGCTTGGGTTATTTTGTGTAATTTTCAGAACAGAAGTTGAGAGATTGCTTAACAGCCATCTGTGCCATTTGTAAAGGAAATGTACTGTGTTCATGGAGACCCCAGAAACTAGTGGGGTTCTGAGCTCGTCTAATTCAGCCCCCCCTTTTTTTACAGGGACAACACTAGTACCCAGGAAAAGAGGAAATAACGTGCTAAATATTTTGTGGCTTGTTAATGATTAAGCTTTAGTACAGGATTCAGGATGTACAGAACTCTTCATATACAGATAAAATATATATGGCTACAGTACAAGACTCTGTGAAAGCCCAAGAAAATATTAACTTGTCAATACAAAAATATGAAATCTATAAGAACAATTTGTCCTGAAAGTGCTTTGCTCATGTACCCATGTTTCTAGTGTCCACGTTGTCTCCTGGCTGTCTTACAAACTTACAAGCTTCCAGCCCTGAATAATGCTTCTGACTGGGATAAATAGACTAACCAGATTCTACTTACCATTGTTGGGGATTTATGCTGTCTAGGGATCCTAACAATCCTGCTTCCCTTAGATATATTGACTGGTTTAAGCTGTGGTTCATTTAGAAGAAAAATAAACATCTTGTTTTAGAATCATAAACATGTTGATACTCGGACACTGTAGAGCATCACCATGAAGTCAGGGCTTCTAAAGTTACTGTCAAGCCCTGAGGAAAGCCTCTTTGATGAGGTAACTGAACAATTGAAGGAAGTCAGTCGAGAGTTAATAAAGCACATCTTTGACCACTTGACACGTAAATTCACTAGCCAGTCAAGACATATATCCACTAAATTCCCTATAAAAGTGACTATTTCTTATGGGCTTCTCTGGATGTTTACAATTAAAAGCATTTAAAGTAATGTCATCCAGAAGAAATATTTGTTTAGAAAGATAGATGGCTAGGAATTATTTATCTTTAACAACAAGTACTGGAATAGTTAATGTTTGGTGTAAAATGTTGGGCAGTTTGTGTACATTACTGTGTCTGATATTAAGAACTTACAGAGGTAAGCAATATTCTTAGCTTCCTTTTCCAAACAAGAAGAATAGCAGTGATATAAGTATTTAAGGCTTCTATTAAAAGTCACAATGGGGCAGCGTTGTGCTCAATTTCAGTTCAAAGTCACAGTCTGGCCCAGGTGTGTCTGATCCTAGGGTCGTGGCTGTGAATGTGCATGATGCAGGTGTAGAAGGGATGAAGTGGTGTCTTTCTGACTAATTGGCAGTGCTTTAATTGTCCTTTTAGAGGCAGGAGAGAGGGAAGAACCAAGCCAAAGCAGCCTTAGAGCCAAGTTTCTTAGGCCCCTTTATTTCATTCAAAAGAAAGATGAGTCGTAATAGAAGGAGACCATACCCAGTCAAAGGAAATTCTTTGAACTGAAACTTTGTACCTGCTGAACAACATCCCGTGACCCGAATGCTTCCTTCACATCCCAATCTCTAGTAAGGAGCATTCTATTCTGATCCTGTAAATTGGATATCTTCAGAATCCATATAAAAGTATGATGATCAGAAATGGATGATAAGAATGCCTACGTCTTGAGTTTGTGAGGTTATAAAAATTATATAAATCCTCAGTTGGCAGTTGTACTTGGCCTAGATTCTTAAAAGCACGTTTTAACTAATATCATTAATATTAGGGAGCTACTGAGAACCCAAGAACAATGGCAATGGGTTTTTTATCCTACTGCACGTACTGGCTTTGTGGGTGCCTAGGCAGTTTGGATGCTCAGCTTACTAGACCTGGATGGAGGTGGGTGGTCCTTGGACTTCCCACAGGGCAGGGAACACTGATTGCTCTTTGAGCTGATGAGGGAGGGGGACTTGATTAGGGGAGGGGGAGGGAAATGGGAGGCGGTGGAGGGGAAGAGACAGAAATCTTTAATAAATAAATAAATTAATTAAAAAAATAAACCCCCCCAAAAAATTAAAAAAAAAAAACAAAAAAAAATTAGGGAGCAGCAACTGATACTGTTTTTCTGCTGTTGTTGTTAGTCATGGTCATTAGTGAGTCAAAGAGTTGAGAGATCCAGATGCAGTAAACTAAAGGATAGAACATGAACATTCTGCCTGAACTTCATGGGAGAAGCTGCTCCTGTCAATAGAAGAATAGGCCATATTCAATTTTCTAAATTACTGGTTTGGCTGGGCCCAGGCCAGGCCAACTGTGAAGTGCTCAAAGGGCAGTGAATTCTTATAAACCCAAGACCTATAGCCATAGCTTGAAAGAAGTTGCAGAACACTCTAGAAGAATTTCCTGAAGGAAGGTGTACTTTTGATGCTTACTTTGTCACAATACAGAATTCTTAAGAAGCACGGATGTTCCTCTGTGCGTATGCTTGCAAGACAGGAAAGTGTTTGTACACACCAAAATATGAATGGATTAATACAACAAGCACACTCAACAGTTCTTGCTGCCATCTGGCCCGTCGCAGGGATCGGCAGAGTTAAGAGGGCAGATGGAGCGTGTCTGCAGTCAAGGAGGAGAGTCAACTCTCAGCTACATACTTGGTATGGCTGGATGCTTTTTAAAATTTAAAGTGATTGAAGTTTCCTCTAAAATCACTTTAGCTTTAAAGATGATTACTTGTATAAATTATTTTTAATGGAGGAGGGTGGGAAGGGTAGATTTGGGTGACTAATGCAGGCTTCTTTTCATACCAATTTCTATCTCAAAGTAAAATTTAATTTAAGTTCTTGAGGTCTTCAGTGTTAATGAGTTATTTATTCCCTTTTTTCTTATAAAAATTAGCATTTTAGCATAATTAAAGTTGATGATAATCTCATTTACATAATTACAATGTATAGCTTTAGAAAAATATATTCAAAATAATATGTGTGTACGGTGCATGTGGACTGTGCATTTTCTTTTCCTGGTGGGAAATAGAAAAAGTAGAGGAATGTCTCAAAGGGAGATTTTTCATTTCCCAGTATCTTTCAGCTGCCAGTCACATGTCTGTTTATCCATAAGATGGATGATGTTTAATCTTATGACCCTTCATGCCCTTGTCTGCTGGGTGTGTACTCGCTTACCTGTTTGACAGGGCTGTGGGGTTCATGAGACCAAGATAACATTGATGAAATAATGCACACAAGAACAGACTATACTATAATATTTATAATTCCTCCAGACAATTGGTAGAGAAAGGGAAATGGCAGGGATAGCTGACTAAGCTTGGTGTGTTAACTCATGTGCATTTTTGTATGTACACAGAAATGTTCAGATGTGTATACACGCAGGCACAGGACTCTTCTCTGCGTCTATTAGCTCATTGCTTTCATGAGCCCCACAGCCCGGTTTGTCTGTATAAAGCAGAATGCTGAACTCAGGGGCTGGCCTTCCTTGAGGCATCAGTGAATAGGGATTATTGTTATTGGTGAAGTTGCGGTTATTGTTTAACAAAAAACCCAAGGAAACTGCATCTCTGCCCATCATTCTTCGATCTTCCAATTTCCATTCTTGAAGGCATTGGGTTCCAGGACAGCTTTTGAATCAGGCTCGAAAACAAGCGAGTGAGTATCCCACAATGAATGAATGGTAAGATACATGGCATAGAAGATAAATAATAATCAAGTCCTTTATCAAATGGAAAATGTAAGCATTAAAGGAAGCGTGAGCACTAGATCTTAACTGAAATGCCAGAGAGTTATTAAAACAGTTAACCTGTATAAAATGTTTCAGGTACATAATCTGGTCTCTGTGAGGGCTTTGCCAAAACATGTCAGATAATTTCCAAATAAATGAGTCTTAAACATTTGTGTTCCTCTGAGGAAGTCCTAGTCCCCCAATTTTTGCACATCAACTAACAAGTTTCTAAATAATTGCCAGACATTTATTTTAATGCCACAAACATATTAGGAAACAGAAAGTTTGATGCTAAATGACACCAGTATCTAAAGTTTTCTGGTTCAAACATTTACCTATTTTCACTATGCTTCAAAGTCCAGGTCTCCTGACTTGCACCATGTGTAGAGATGTGACCATGTGTTTTAAAGTATAAGGTACATACTTTATGAGGGTTTGAGCCTCTCCTTTCCTACCTATTGTCTTTGTGATCTTGAATTAGTTACTTAACCCGATGGTCTCCATCTGTAATACTAGGATAATGGCTCCATATCACAGGCTTTCACAAGGATTAAATTTAATCATGAGTGTCAAGTCCTTTCCACATAATATGTGTCAATAAATGGTGGTTTTTATCCTTCCTAAGCCTCTGTAATGCGAAGTTCAAACATGGTATCATGAGTAACTAAACTTTACCCTGAAGTTTCCATCACTGCCATTCTGAAAGTCATTGGGGGCACAAGAGAAAAAAAATATAATAAAATTATTTATTGTATAAGCTTTATTATTCTTATTTGCCTCTTAGTAGGGATCAAGTTTTGGGCCACTTGAGGAATAATTTGGAATCTCGATATTGATTGCTCATTGTTGTATTTTTCTCATTTTGACCAATGCGACTCTTTAGAGAGGCCCAGTAGCTTAGCTTTAAACATTGGACAAACATTCCTCTCAGCAAGCTAGGCCATGCACACAAGCCCATCCAAAGAGCTCAGCGCTTGCTGTCATTTTCCTTAATGAAAAGAATTGAGATTCAGCCCATTGAAGTTACGGGGAAAACACGATTTTATGCATGAAGGTTTTTCAATCCCTCTTGTCCTGAAGGTGATTTTGTAATGACCATTGTTCTGGAAACATTTGCCTACTTTCTGTTATGTTTAATGTTTCCAATCAAAATGATCTGCTTTGATCACATTAGCATGCATGAAGGGCCTGTTGATAAGCCATTAAAGCTTTTATGCATTTATTTATGTAAAACTATCATGTCATTAGACACACATGTTTCACATATGGATGTCATTCTGTTGGCACAACTTTATGTGATAAAATTTTAGTATAAACTCTTCAACTATTGCATTTTGAACAGCATATAATGCCATCTTTCAAGGAGCATTTCATTTATTTCTTTTGAGATAGACTAACTTTCTTAGTCTTTCTGAGCACTGTAATAAAATACGATGAACTGGGCAGTTTGCACATAGCAGAAACTTACTTGGCAGATTTTCAAAGCAGAAATTCAAGGTCTTTGATTCAAGAAAATTCACTACTAAAAGACTGCCCTTCCTGCTTCATAGGCAGAAGCTTGCTGTTGCACCTTCCTTGGCCTCTTTTGCAAGGTCACTAGCAGCATTCCTGTGGCTCCTCAGTCATGATCAAATTGTTTTCCAAATCCATATTCTCTTCTCCAGTCGGTTTAGCCACTTTTGCAAGGTCACTAGCAGCATTCCTGTGGCTCCTCAGTCATGATCAAATTGTTTTCCAAATCCATATTCTCTACTCCAGTAGGTTTGGGTCATGTGAACTTCGCATCATAGTGTTTACCCTGCAGAGTGTCAGAACATTTACAGAAAATATCAGGCACTTGTCACCTTCATTTTATCTTCAAGAATGTATTTTGATTGCTGCAAAGTGACATAATTAATAATGACTAGAATATAATATATAACCCAAGTGTTTGGGATATACTATGTTCAATTATATTTCTGTCAAATATTCTGTGCAAAACAAAATATTTGTCTAATTTCATTTCTTTACATTCTATCTCTCTTTCTCTCTCCCTTATAAAAGTGTCACCAATGACACTTCTTGAGGCTACACAGTCTCTAACTTCAAACTCTACTATAGAGCAACAGTACTGGAAACAGCCTGGTATTGGCATAAGAACAGACAGGAGGACCAATGGAACCGAATCGAAGACCCAGATATCAATCCACACATCTACGAACACCTGATTTTTGACAAAGAAGCAAAAAATATCAAATGGAAAAAAGCATATTCAGCAAATGGTGCTGGCATAACTGGATATCAACATGTAGAAGAATGAAAATAGATCCATATCTTTTGCCATGCACAAAACTCAAGTCCAAATCAAGATCAAAGACCTCAACATAAAACCAACCACACTGAATCACACTGAATCTCATAGAAGAGAAGTAGAAAGTATGCATGAATGAACTGATGCAGAAGACCACTTCCTAATTATAACCCCAGTAGCACAGACACTGAGAGAAACAATTAATAAATGGGACCTCCTGAAACTGAAAAGCTTCTGTAAAGCAAAGGACACTGTCAACAAAACAAAATAGCAGTCTACAGACTGGGAAAAGATCTTCACCAACCCCACATCAGACAGTGGGCTGATCTCCAAAATATATGAAGAACTTAAGAAATTGGTCATCAAAAGAACAAAATAATCCAATAAAATAATGGGGTACAGACCTAAACAGAGAACCCTCAAGAGAGGAAACTAAAATGGCTGAATGACACTTAAGGAAATGCTCAACATCCTTAACTATCAGAGAAATGCAAATCAACACAACTCTGAGATTCCATCGTACACCCATAAGAATGGCCAAGCTCAAAAACAATGATGACAACTTATGCTGGAGAGGATGTGGGGTAAAGGAAGCATTCCTCCATTGCTGGTGGGAGTACAAGCTGGTAAAGACACTTTGGATATCAGTATGGCGATTTCTCAGAAAATTAGGAAACCTTCCTCGAGACCCAGCAATATCACTTTTGGTTATATACTCAAAGGACACTCAAACATATCACAAGGTCATGTGCTCTACCATGTTCATAGCAGCATTGTTTGTCATATACAGAACTTAGAAACAACCTAAATGCTCCTCTACTGAAGAATGGATGAGGAAACTGTGGTACATTTACACAATGGAGTACTACACAGCAGAAAAAAATAATGACATCTTGAAATTTGCTGGCAAATGGATGGATCCAAAAAAAAACCATCATATTGAGTGAGGTAATCCGGACACAGAAAGACAAATATCATTTGTATTTATTCATAAGTGACTTTTAGACATAGCGTAAAGAAAAACCAACCTACAATTCATAATCCCAGAGAACCAAGACAACAAAGAGGACCCTAAGAGGGACATACATGAATCTGATCTACATGGGAAGTAGAAAAAGACAGGATCTCCTAAGTAAATTGGGAGCATGGGGACTATGGGAGGGGGTAGAAGGGGGGAAGAGGAAGAGTGGGAAACAGAAAAATATATAACTCAATAAAAAACAATTTTTTAAAAAAGAGATAACTGTTGCTCTTCTAGTAGTCCTGGGTTCAAATCCTAGTACCCACTTGGCAACTTCTAACCATTTATAACTCTAATTCCCAGGGGTCTGTTGCCCTCTTCTGGCCTCCTCTGTGAATGACCACAGACAAACACGCAGGCAAAACAATCATGTGCATTAATACGACAAAATATTCAATATTTTATTGTTATAAAAATATATTTTTATTTAATTGCATCACACATACATTAAATGTTATAAACTGATGCATTTACTGAAAACAAAATACTATATGAGATAACCATTCTGGTTGTATTCAACCTGGTAGGACAGGAAAATGGTTCTCTGTGTTTTTCCCTCATTTTTCTTACCTAAGGCATTTATGGGTCACCAAGGAAGAAGAACTTAAGGCTAATTCAATTTTTTAGTTGTTAAACAATATCAGAAGTGCCAAACTACTGAACCACAACTGGGCATAAAACCATGCCTTGAACACTGAGTAGGCTAATGGCCTGCTTCATTCATTTCTTCACTGGATTGCCCCTTTAAACTTTAACTTTGCATTCCTTCATAAAGCAACATTTCTCCTAGGTGAGCAGCTCTGCAAGGGCAGGCAGGAAGGGAGGCCTCATTTATTAAGGTGCCACAGTTAATCGCCTTTGACCATATTCATTTGTGGCTGAAGTGAAGCCTGTCCAGACCAGAAATGACGCTCAGATGTCAGAGTGTGATTAACACCTAGTTTCCTGAAGACTAGGACTTGGGCAAAGGATGCTGCAATCCGTCTCAAAATCAGTTATCTGACACCCAGATTGGGTAACAGCTGATCAGACATCAACACAGATTTCCAGGGCATTGATAAATACAAATAATGTGCCACAAAGACTCTTTTAAGTAGTGTGAACTACATAATATGGGAGGAATGAAGGCCTATGAATTTTGAATTTTGGAGATGCTGTTTGATTTTAGTAGTAAATGCTATAGCTCCTATTTGTAGGTTCTTCTGTAGCTTTCATGTTCATGGGGTAGAGAGCTTAATAAACAACTCCTTCCTACCCAGAAATGGATGTCGAGAGCCATGAGGATAGTGCAACACATTTTGATTTTGAAACAAGATTCCATCGTGTATTCTAGCCATCCTTAGATGTTCCACCTTTCTACCTCCTCTTCCCCAGTGCTGGACTACAAATGTGTGTCATGGTGACAGGCCTGCAAACACTGTGATGGAGTACAAAGCACAGACGCTGGCCAGTTGGGGAGTCAGTTTAATGCTTCCTAGGAGATATTAGATGGAAGCTGAAGTACAAATAACAGCCAGTGGATTGTGAATAACAGTCAAAGTGACTGTGGCGCACGTTAGCCTGTGGCTATGCAAACAAACTAGCAGGAATAGAACAAATACAGTTTTTGAAAAAGGCAAGAAATAAAAATTGATGAGACATGACTCTGGAATATAAAATATAGAGATGTGGCTGACGAAAGTTTGTCACTTTCAGATGTCTAGATGTTATGCTGTAAGGATGAGATTATGCAGCCTCAAAGAGAGTCGACTTCTGTCAATGAGTTACATATGCACTAAAGCATATTGCCCAACTTTGATCATTGGTTCCCTGTGAAAGGGATGGAATTGTAAGGAACCTCAGGATAAATAAAATAACTTCTTTTTTGCTATTAACAGCTGAATTCCATGAAAAAGAGTGTGAAACTGGTGTGTGGTTAAAACCAGAGTCTCAAAATCATCAGCTGAGGATTATTGCTACGCAAATGAGATCCTTTTCACACTGGATTCAAATCTTATATATTTGTAGTCCTTTTAAACTCAAAGATGAGGTTACAACTGTCTGACTTGAAAGGGTGTTTTGTTAAAGTTGGTTGAACACTTTGAAAGTGTTGATCCTAAGAGTCTCTGGGAGCACCCTGCACTTAAAGTTACAACCTTCTCCAAACCCTTTTCCAGTCCACCGCTTCCAGACAGCTCTCTGGGCTTAGTGCCAAATGGAGGTCTCCCTTAGCAGCGAGACTCCCTTTCTACTTGGATAGCGTCTCTTGGCTCTGAGACCTGACCTTATCTGGACACTGTTCCTAAGCCTGGATGCCGATCTCAAGTGTGACCTTTGACACAGATTCATGCAGATGCTCTCTTCCTGCTTCCCAAATGATAATTAGGTTTCGTGCTCCCAGCTCTGTGGTAGAATTGTGCTGCCAAATGCACATTAGGTAATGTCCCAGCTGCTGTTCATATGTTATATACCTCTCTCCCTTACCCTGGAATGAAACTGAGTTGTCTCACTGAAGCTGCCTCCCGGAATGCTGTTTCTGCTCTACTTATAGGCTATATAAAGCCCTGCTAGCCACTTCTGCTCCTTTTGATCTTGTGGCCTGGTAATCATTGGATTGAAAAAAAAAAGGAGACCCCCATAAGAACCAAGAAGTGTACTGCTACATATTGTACCACCTCAGAATGCTAAATATTTAACATGGATCCAAGTTACATATTATTAGGGAAGGGTTCTATTGTAGCCGATAGCTCAATGGTTGCTCATAGGTAGGTGGCGTCCTTTTGCTTTTGATCCTTAAAATGCAGTTGAATCTAGACACCAACACTATATGTGTGCATAGGGAATGCCAAAATATTATGTGGCAAAATTGTAAAAGCAAATGCCTTTTGGTGTTGTCTCGCACTGTGGGATGACTGTAGGACACACTAACCTAGTATCTCCTTCCTGAAGATCCGAAAGAGAGGAGCTCAGAGATGCTAAACAAGTTAAATGATAGTGACAAATGTTAATTTTCCTTCCTCAGCCCGTGCACTATGTGGGTATATGTTGAGATACCAAACTATACACAATTAATATGGACTATTTTTACACAACAATCAAAATTAAATTAAAGTCAGCAAGAAGAATGATAGAATAACTAATACTCAGAGCTCTGAATCAGTTTTTCTTAATCTAGTGAATGGTCTATTGAAATCACACAAAATGTTTTTAGCTTGTCGGTGAAACCATGTTGAAGTCATTGTATTGCTTTTTAGCTCGCCTTAATGCCTTGGTTTGCTACCTTAGTTAGATTCAGTAATTATTTCTCCTTAGCTATTTGGTTAGTATTGGGCTTCATCATTAGACTGCAATACATGGATTTAGTAAAACATAGCATAGGGCTTCTCTTCCTGTTCCCTATGACTTCATGAACACCAAGAAGTTTGCAAGCATGCTGATGATAGGTTTTTTTTGGACTTAATTCAGGTGGCTGACAGATTAGTTGATGATGGTTGGTTACAGATAAACTCTGTCCCAAATCATGCTAACCTATCACTACATATCCCAAAGGGCTGCATTTGAGTTCAGACTCTAAGCACTGTGGTCCAAGCTTCTTCTGTTATTGAATATTCTCATTCATCCTTAAAAGTGGCAGCTTCTTCACATGGTTCTTCTGACATCTTTTGGTACTGTTTATAATTTTCAGCTACTTCACTTAATGAGTACATGATTTTGTTGTTGCTTCTTTTCATGGACCAGTTCTCCTTATGTAGCGTATGTTGGCCTTGAGTTTCTGATCCTCCTATATTGGCTTTCTAAGTGCTAAAATGGTAGGAATGTAGTACCATGACGAGCCAATATTTTTTGTGTGTTTTCTTCTCTCAGCCAAAATTTTATTGGGTTTTCTGTTTTCTCACTAAAGCTTTTGGAACACAATTAGTATTTCAATCAAAATTCTTGCTTGCTTTTTATGATTTAACACTGTTATATGCATAGATAGGGTAAAGAAAGTCTTAGTTGTTTAGTGAGCAAAACAAATAAGTCATTTAACAATAATTCTCCAAATTAGGACCCTTAAAAATAGGGACACTAATTATTTGGCATACAATTTCATTTTGTACTCCTAAGAATCCTAAAAGGCTCTTTCATTCTCCTTTTAATTTATGAAATAAAAAATGAAGATGATGAAAATTAGGTGAATTTCCCATAATGGAATATATAGTATTGGACCCAAGATTCAAATCCTGATCCATCTTTAATGTCTACTTGTAGAGTTTACAATAATAGCAAAATACTATGAGTGAGCATTATGATCTGTTCAGTAGAGGAATGGTTAAGGTGTGCATTTCCAGAATACTGAAGTCGTAGTGAAAACAAGGCTTTAGGAATTAGTGACCTTAAAATAGAACCACGACACATTATCAGCTGAAAAATGACAAGACAAGTTGTAGAGACAGGTTCATTCCAGGATCCTGGTTTGTAATATAAAATCATGTATATAGACATACAGGAATACTATAATTATATTTATGATGTATTGTGGTATTTTATTTGTGTTTTAACAAATAAAGCTTGCCCGAAGATCAGAGTGCAGAGCTAAGCCAGTAAAGGCCAGTCAGTGGTGACACACACCTTTAATAATCTCAGGACTCAGGCCACAGAGGCCGACAGATGTCTGTGGGTTCAAGGCCACTCTGAGCTACAGAATATTAAATCTGTCTAAAAGAGAAACAGCTCACGCAAAGTTGATCCTAGCATTTGGGATCACACGCTTTTAATCCCAGCACTAGGGAGGCAGAAACAGCAGTAATATGGCTTGTCAGAGAGAGGAATATAAGGAGGGAAGAGACAGGACCTCATTGTAGTTGAGGTTTTGTAGAGATGGATGCTGGGTGAGGCAGTAGCCTGAAGCACTCAGTCTAAGGATGCAGTCTGAGCAAGCGGTCTGAGCATGCAGTCTGAGGATACACTCTGAGCATGCAGTCTGTGCATGCAGTCTGAGGATACAGTCTGTGCACGCAGTCTGAGCACGCAGTCTGAGCATGCAGTATGAGCATGCAGTCTGAGGATCAGTAGAGACAGCCTGAGGATTCAGTAGAGGTAAAAGTTTTCTCTAGTGGTTGGCTGTTTCTGCATCTGTGATCTCTCAGCTTTCTCCCCCTAATACCTGATTCTGGTTTTTTATTTATTAAGACCAATTAGAATCTGTGCTACAACGATGTTTTTGGTTTTAATATTTAGCTTTTGTTTGTTTGTTTTTGTTTTTAGAGAACTAACAAGCAAGCCTCTGCAGCACACTCTGAAAGCTGAAACTTTGAAGTGGAAAGACAGAACAGACTTTCATTAACTTACACAATTCTCTCTAGCAAGGATGTGGGTGATGTTTTTCTCCCAGTAATTTTCTAGTGAATTTGGAAGCACATTGTGTTCATACAATCACGTCAATCATCTTTTTTTTACATACTTCTCCTGTCATATGATCTTTAACAGATGTTTTCACCAGAAACAGTAATCTAGTGTCTGCATAAGTTATTCCTAGAGGTCTCTGCTGTGAGAATGCTGAGCATCTTTCATGGTCCTAGCACCCAGAAGCTGCCCCATCGTCTCAAAATGTTCAGCACGCCATGTGATCTTTCTCCACACTCTCCATGCCAAATGCCCTCTGGACTTCCACTGCTAACCTGATTGGCTGGACCATGTACCCTCTAGATACTGACTGCAATTGCTTTATAAAATCTATTGATCAACAATCACCTTTTTACAGGAATGTTTCCTATTGTTTTCTTCTCTATGAAGATATAATCTAAATTCATATAAGTACAGGTTCTGGATATGAAATGGAAGGAAAATTGTATTGCTTTATAATTGTTTCTCTTTGGTTAATTTTGAGAAGTGGAAGTCTTCCTGGGGTTATATAGAGGTCAGGTCACGGCAGCAATATTGGAGAGTTGAGGTTATATAGTTAATTAATTGTGTGTGCTCTTGTGTTGTGAGAATGTGGGAACTCATTCCAAAAACAGCCTTGCAGTACCCAGCCTTAGGGCGTGGCTTCTTGTCTGCAAATGCTACTGCTTTAGAGGAGAGAGAGGTCACATCTGCAGATAAGAAGCCTTGCCTTGTGGCTGGTACTTCAAGGCTATTGACAGAATGAGTTCCCACAACACTCCTGTCTTGGGCATGAGGATACTCTGTCTAATACTTGTTCATGTGGGTATCATAGGCAGAAAAGAACAATATGATCAGATAGGGGATAGAGGAGCAGGCTTGTGTCAGAAGGACAATCCCCTCAAGTTCCCCTAAGGAGGATGTGTTGGGTTTGTTTCATAATTCCACAACTAAGAACTTAGCCCAGAGACTATAGTCTTTTGAAAATGGCATCATTTGACTCAGAGATCCTAAGCTTTACAGAAGACTACAGTGGAAAATTTATAGTTAGGCCATGTGTGGCCCTAAAACTTTACTAGAGAGCAAGACAGCTCATATTGACAGTCACTTCTAGGCATTAAACCACACATGGTCAAGGAAAAAATAGCCTGACTCTAAAGGAGTTGAGCTCAAACAGATCACAATGTCTTAACTACTGTTCTATTGCTATGAATAGACATCACGGCCAAGGTAACTTAACTAATTAGTTGGGGGCTTGCTCACAGTTTTAGAAGATTAGTTCCTTATCATTATGGTGGGTGGTGCTGGAGCACTAACTTATTGTTTGCTTTCTGATCCACAAACAGGAAAGAAATACTGAGCCTGAGCCTGTGGTGGGCTACCGAAACTTCAAAACCCCTCCACCAGTAACACACTTCTTCAACAAGGCCACACCTCCTAATCTTCTCCATACAGATCCAACAACTAGGGACCAAGCATTCCAATACATGAACCTATGGGTACCATTCTCACTCAAAATACTGCCCACTTCCATTGCTGAATTTGAATATTTTTCGCAATTCATATTTGTTCCCTGTGAGCTAATGCTGACTTTCCAAAAATAATTTCGACGTATGCTAGCAAAAAGCTAAGTTTTACTGTTACCTCCATCCATTTCTCCGGACTCCACACTACATAACTAATGTCTGTTCTTGAGTTAGAACTTGGGCATTTTAAACTAGGAGATTCATTATAAAAAGGAGAACAAATAGCCATTTTATACCACCTAACATTTTAATAACTGAGTTTAAATGATTGCAGTGCAACACCCGTAAGAACATAAACACGGGCATTACAATTAATCTACAGCTGGGCCGAGCAACAAACAACTGCACAGGGAACGGATGTGCAAATGTGCTAAGAGCACATTGTGATAAAGGGCCAGACAGTAGCATGTGGATTTAACTACCAAGGCACTGGCGGGAAAGCATATTGTCAGTGATACACAGAACCATGTCATAAAAGTTTGCAATTGATGAAAAAAACAAGTTAAATGGAAATAAATTGAATGAATGACCAGCGAAGTGCTTTTGAAGGACATTAGATAGAGATTTGTTAAAGAGAAATGGGACTTTAGTCACTCATGGGCTAGTGTACTTGCTTGGGGGTAGACAGAATAGACACCTTCCAGCTGTGGTGAGGACCTCTGACTAGCTTAGTCTCCCTGGTACTCTATTAACTGCTTCAAAAATAAGAAGAAAAATGACACCTTTGCATGTAAAGTATTTGAGTTTCTGCATGAAAGTGCCTGCAGTACGTTGTGTGTATAGTGAGTATCGTTGCATATTACAGTCCTTCCTCATCATACACCAACAATGATCTGAATGTCAAAAAATCTGAAAAATTATGATTAAGTCAAATGCTTAATCAGTTACTCATATTAATAATCTACTAGCCGAATTAAAACATCCATAGCTGTCACCAGAAGAATCTCACTAGAATGTAGGGTATGTGGCTCCAAATTTTTGGTTTCCAAATGAGCAGAATATGATAGTGGGGCTCATGAACCCATCTGTTAAAAAACTGCTCCAAATGTCTAGTTACATGGTGCAAAGCTCTTGACTCGTGTTTTCACCCTGAACAACCATGTTTCCTAATTGTCTCCATATGCCCAGTTTATGACAAAACAAGCATGAGTTATACTACTGTTTTGGTGATCAGAAGTTTCAGGAATAACACTTGCGTTGCAGATTAGCAGTTCCTTCTGTGTCAGATGACCACAATGTAGAGTCACGGAGGAAAGAATCGAATGACTTACATAGGGACACCACGATTTTTTAAAAAATGTCCACAGTCCTTCAGAGGCTGTTACAGAATGGCTGCCTGCCCCTTGCCAGGACTGTGATCACAGAAAAATAAAATCATCCCTAATGACCTTCAGGAACAGAATGGCCTTGTTTATTAAGAACATCTGTTCTGATTTCAACATCCTCCAGGGGTACAAGACAAAACCAGTACCGAGCTTGTTTTGATTTTTTTTTAATTTAATGTACATAGAATCTCCCTTAAATCTGAAGGACAGTACCCTGTGAAAATTGAAGCTGAAATGAGATTCTGAAGAATGTGCAGGTAAAATGAAATTTGAGGATAATGCTTGCAGTGGCTGACACTTATGTATAATATGTCTAGCTGGAGAAAGGTACAAATGGGGACAAGAGAGGGTTCTAGAGGAGGGGGGCTGTATCTGTAAGCTCCCCCACCATCTAGTGTTTGCTGTTTGTGAGGACAGATAGTGCTGAGGGTTAATATATGATCTTCCACATGTCTTGTTTGTGGGGAGCAGAGAAAGTGAACATGAGCGAACGTGTGAAGAGCAGAGGAAGGCTTGAGTGTCTCTATCT
This sequence comes from Microtus oregoni, assembly GCF_018167655.1. Classification (NCBI taxonomy): domain Eukaryota; kingdom Metazoa; phylum Chordata; class Mammalia; order Rodentia; family Cricetidae; genus Microtus; species Microtus oregoni. The sequence continues at coordinate 54,794,022 of NW_024543063.1, read as the reverse complement.
TGTGTGACAAGACCATGGCCATATCAAGTACCCATGGTAGTGGTGTAGCCTTCTTTGAGTTTGTGTTGGAATGGCAAAGCCTTTCTATGGTCCAAGGAAGAGTTTATGAATGATTGACTAGTGTGTACAAACACTAGCAACTGCAGCCTCCTCCTCCTGGGTGTTTACAGACTGAGCCTGCTTACCCACAGATATCTCTCGGCTATAGTGTGCATAGCCCATAGGAGCTTTTCAGTGAACATGTGTCTGATGTTTCTCTAGTGTCTGAAATTTCCTAATTCTCTCACCTTCCCAAGCTGAATTTCCAGGACCAAACCGTGCTAGACACAGCAAGTTAAACATTCTACCACTGAGTCACACCCCAGCCTTCTTTGACTATCACTATTCATTTTTAAAATTTGTCTATAAATCTCAGATAAAATCTTCAAAAGCCACTGGAGGTTAGGAAGCCAAGCCAAGGGTTTGCAAACCACTTCAACAGAAATGCTATGTTAATTCCCTTCTCTCTTGGGTCACTCATACATTTCTAGGTTTGAGTCAGCCATTAACAGGTATTCTTTACTAACTACAAGGCCAACATCCCTGTATGAGCACCTATACAAGGAGAAAGACCGAATTTGACCAAGATTTATTGACTAAGCTTTGGGACATATCTAACATAACACTTCACCAAAGGCCTTGGTCATAGAGCCAGGCTGGAGTTTACTGTGTTACAAAGGAAACTTCTTTTAGTGTGCTTCTGTAATGGAAGCCATATTCTTCAAAATGATGAAACATGCCCTCCCACTGAGTTACCATTAGCTAAAGAAGAATGAATTGTCATTGTATTCATGGAAGTAAATACATTGCTATATAACAGGAATATTTGTCTGACCTGGACCATGCATGATTCTCAGCCAGAAATTGAGCATATATACTATACCCCTACCTTCTCAACTCAGAGATCAACGCTAGAGGGGCTGGGGTGCAGCCTGGAAGAGAGCGGAGCATGAATACCGGGAAACAGTGTCTTTTGGACACAGCAGGGCAGCTGCACTTATACCCCACAGTGGTTGCAGCAGCATGCCCCAAACTATGCAAACTCAAACCAGATCAAATCCTAGCACAGATAAGGGCATTAGGCCCCAAATCCCATCCCTATCTGTGTGGAGCTATAGGCAATTGTTAGCTGCTGGGAGAGGGAAAGTCACTTTTCTTCAAGACTCCAACCTCTGGCAAGGTCAACAACATTTTTGTGCAAGACCACACATCTAAGTATGTTTGTATGGTACAAATCACTCTTGATGGGAGGGGAAAAAGATGCAAAATTGAGTGAATGAAGAAGGGGCGTCTGGGAAGAGCTACCGGGTAGGGAGGGAGTGACTATGATCCAAATAGATTTTGCAAAACTCTCAAGGATTTAGTAAGAATTATTTTTTAAAGAACTAGGTAAAGCTTTGAAGGTGTGATTGACTATGGAGAAAAATGTTTTAATTTTATAAAGATATATTCAACATATTCCTATAATCTATAGACAGTGTCACATGAAAAAAAAATAATGAGTTCTTTACCTGGAGAGCAAAACAATAACAACAAAATACTAGTTTTTTTTTCATTCCCTGGAACTTGGAGACTCAACCCATCTGATTGACTGCTTGGTTCTCATATACAGCTCACACTTGTCTTCTGTACACTTGCAGGCATTCCCATTTGACAGATGCTCACCCAGTCCTCACTGTGATCCTCCAATGCAGACATTGTTATCCTGGAAAGTATGAAAGAACTGGATAGACATCCAATGCTATAATTTGGTTGTGGTTTGTCATCCAAAGGCTCATGTTTGGTTCCCAGTTCTTTAAGAAGTGGAGCTTAATGATAGATACTAAGGCCATGTGTCTTCATGGCGAAATTAATGGTCATCTCTTAGAATTGATTAGGTCATCAGTGATAGATTAGAATCCACTGATATAAAAGTATTATTCTGCTTTCCCCACAGACTCTTGCTAACCACCCCCCTACACACATGCATAAGTGTGTTCCCAACTTGTAAATTTTTTCTCCATGTTACAATATAGCCCTATCCAGGCACAGCTGCCCAGTTTATCTGGGATTCAAATAAACTTTTTAGAAATAATCTACCAAGGCTCATTCAAACCAACATAGAACAGACTAAGATTTTATCTGATTAGAAAAACATCATAATTTTCAAATATGTTACTCTGTATGAGAAGAAAAAATAAACAATTAAACCAGCACACATAGACAAAGACACACACATACACAATACACACATGCGCACACAAGCAGAAACAGACACAGTCAGAAACAGCTCTTAACTTTGCTATCTGAAATGACGACAATAATAGCCGTCCTCTCTCCCTTCTTTTTACTTTCCTTCCACCAAGAGTTCATTGGGGACTACAGGATTCAAATCACCTTCTGTAAGCTGAAGAGAATGCTCTTGCTCTGTCGTCCTCCTGAGTGCTCTCCCGTCTCACTCTACCTAGGCATCCCTGCTTTTTAACTTTTCCTCTGACAGTTTTGTAAACTATAGGCTAGTTTAATATTTGCTGGACAATTTTCATAACAAATTTATTATGTTTCAGACTAATCTATTATGCTGATTTCTCTCAGTGTACAAGGATGGTAGATCTGTGCTTTTGGCCTTTCTGGAGACAATTCAGCAAAAGAGAAGAGCTACGTCTACAGACTGTGTAAAACAAATCAGGGTCCAGCAATGGTTATGTGAAATACTGTAACTTCTGAGCATCAACGCCCAAGGACCCCTTTAGCCTTCAGCACAAATAAGCTCTGAGTCTCAAAGGAGGTGTTAAATTTATAATCATGGTTTACAAATATCTTCAGCCTATAGCAAAACACTGCAGCTATTTCCTGCCTTTCTCCCCAGGCACGGCGTGATGAGTCCTTAAACACATTCACAGGCATACCTACACATTATTGGGAAAATATAGTGCATATATTCCTTATCCCCAAAGCAATCTACAGCCGGAACCAGCATGCAAGCCTTGACTCAGGGGGGCCAAAAATGTAACAGCACCAACCCCCAACCCTCCAAATGATTTGTAAATCTGGTAGGTGTAAGCCAAATGAATGGGTATTATTCTATCAGAAATGGCCCATTAGACTGTCGCTCTGATAATCAGAGAGCTTTCCAAGCCGTAAGTTGAGAAATAAATTGAACTTCCCCCATGAAGTAACTCAGTAGTACTGCCAATCCAGCGTGGAGCAGCTGAAACACTCTTCATAGGGATGATGGCCCCAATGACAAATTAAATGTAAGTGCGCATCAGGGAAGAGATGGAGGCTCCCCCTCTAATCACATCTTTCCTCTGAAGTTGCTGAAGGTGGCCTCAGAAAGGACAGACAGGGCAACTTCCCAAATATCAAGTCTCCCAACACTTTGTTTCATAATTACGTATGCGTAAATGTCAACGTGTCTGTGAACCAGGAGTCTCTGGATTTTAATTGGGTGTTTTCCTACTTCCCTCTTCCCCGCTGTTCCCCTCACATCTCTAAGCTGCACTTTATTCCCAGGTGCCCCTGAGCTTTGCTTTCTTTTCCTGCAGTTGCTTTGCAATTATATAAATATCTGGGCCATCTCCTTGCCATACACTTATTTTCAGAGGAACTTCTGAAACGACTCCTTGATGGAACTTACTGGCATCCAAAATAAATGCCCCTTTACTTGGGCATGGTAAACATAAAACTTCAAGGAAAACAAAAAAAAAAGTGACTGCAAAAAGAAATCAATAGATCCTTATATATTATTTTTATTAGAGGCCTTGTCAGTGTAAAATAACAACTTTCTTTTTCTCTGGAGCTGAACACACTATTTTATGGGTAGGACAAAATGGCCTTTATTTTCACCTTTTGGGGGCCGGAGGGCACCTGCCTGCACAGCATATGGAAGAAATACACTCAGGTCCCCTCTATCCAGGCAGCTGATTCCCTCTGGCTTCAAGGTAGTCATTGCCTCTCTGCCTTCAGCCCAGGGCTAAAAGTTTAGACAGAGACATGTTCTTTCTGTGATGGATAGTGCCTCTCCACTAGATGTACTCTTATAAATGATTCCAGATGATTGAACATTCGTTGAGGAATTACATCCACGTCTTGATGAACACTTTGTATGCATTTATCATTACCTCACATTTTCTGATAAGTTCATAATATACCTCCTCTAAAAAAGCTATATATATATATATATATATATATATATATATATATAGCTTTTTTAGAGGAGGTATATATATATATATATATATATATATATATATATATATATATCACTCCAGTGGATGAGAGTTCCTTTCTGTTTCTCTATTACTCTATTATTAGCCCATTGAATGTAATCTCGTCAGAAGAGATATATAATAATATATTTTATCTGAGAAATAATGTAATCTATGTGAAAAGCAAAAGAACAATTGTGTCTGTCTGTCTGTCTGTCTGTCTCTCTCTGTGTGTGTGTGTGTGTGTGTGTGTGTGTGTGTATCCAGCCAGCATATTAAATCTGAGCTCTTAGAGAATGAGTCCTAGGAAGAGGATCCATTCCCAGAGGCCCCCTCATGATTGAAATATGTGTTTCTACAGGAAAGATAGCAGAGAATTAACTCATTCTAAGATTTGAGGTCCCAGAGACAAGGGGGTGCAAAGGAACCAGGATAGGCCCTCACCAGACACTAAATCTACTGGTAATTTGTTTCTGGATTTCCCATGTTACATAGCTGAGAAATAAATGTTTGCTGTTTCCATATGAATTAGTATTGAGTATTCTTCTAGCAGCCTGCACACATAAAGATATACAAATTATTTTTACAATTTTATTTTGATCCTGGGTTTGAACTCAGTCTTTGTTGAAATTAGGAATGCATGTTTCCTTTAACTTATCAACTATAATCTCAATATTGGCTTAGGTTAACGGATATGAGTGTCTCAGGGATATACCAGAGAAATTCCATTTCATATATTTCTATAAATCCCCGTTTTAAGCGATAAGTCTATTTCTTTAAAAGACAAGTGTTTCTAATCTCCAGCCAAGGTCGGTGATGCTCCTAGCTGGGATGCTGGTGAGAAAGAGGGGAAAGGGCGCAGCAAGGACAAGAATGGGAAGGGGAAGGCACAAAAGTCAAGAGTGGAAGGGAAACGGAGGAAGAAGCAGACAGTAGAAAAAGCACATTTTTGTTTTTGAAGATTCATCTATCTCCAGAGAAATCTGAACCTCTCGCATCTGTACACGGTTGATTGGGGTAGATTGTTGTGAGTCTATTAGCAGTGATTTGCAGCAGACCAATTTAGGGGTCACTTAGGCATGAAAACACCGAGAAAGAAATTGTATACCTAATGAAACAATATCAGTAATAGCATATTTAAATGAACAGTATCATTAAGTCTGAATTGTTAGAATCAGAGAGGTGCAGCTTAATAGATTTTCTTTTTCAACAAGGGTTTCTACATTGGGCAGAGAGAGAGACAGAGTGTGTGTGTGTGCGTGTTTGTTTATATGTGTGTATTTGCATGTGTGTGTGTAGGAAGATAGGAACTATGAAAAGCTCCAAAACTTTCTCCTATTCCTTTCATAGAATTTTTGTATTATTGTCTTTATTTTTCTGCTTATATTTAATACAAAACAAGTTCCTAAAACCTGTCAGCAGATGCTTCTGTAGCAAGAGTGCATATTATAAAATTTTAGACATTAGCACACATTTAAAATAAAGGGCTGTTTAGTTGCTGAGGAATCCAATCAGGACGGGTGAGTGTGTGCTACCCAGGGGCGGGCGGAATGTCCCGGTAGAGAGCACAAACCCCCTCCCTCAGCTCCTTCTGCAGGGCTGTCTTTCTTTCGCACGACCCAGCACCCCTCCCCAACCCTGCCCCGCTGTATGCTAGGACCAGTGCTCAACTACAGTCTTAAGCTCCTAAACTAAGGCGACCCACCCAGAGCGGTGAGTGCCTGCCAGCCAGGCAGGCCTCAGGGTCCCCTGTAAGGGAGCCGGGCACCTTCAGCTCCGGAGCCAGGCTTCCTGCGCGCTCCTGGATACCACCCCCCCCCCCCCCCTGCTCCATTCATCCTGTTGGCCCTGGATCATTGGGCTACCAGCGGCCCTGTTTAGTTGCTGAGGAATCCCATCAGGACGGAACGGTTCCTGCTTCTACACTGAAGAGATATATCCTGAGAGTCAATCACAGCAAAGTCTGGACCAAGAGACCAGGCCTCTCCTGGCTCCATTTGAAGGAAGAGATGGGAAGGCGCCAATACAAGAATTCCTCCAACAATCTGAAAGGCAACATGACACCACCAGAAACCAGGGATCCCGAAATAAGAAGAATTGTACACCCTACTCCTGAAGAAATAGAAGAAATCGACTCAAAAGTGAACTATATGAAAATAATAGAGGACCTTAAACAGGAGGTGAAAAACTGCCATAAACAATTAGAGATTACAAACAAAAAGGTAGAGGAAATAAATAAATCGCTCAAAGACACGCAAGAAACCCAAGAGAAACAAGAAAAAGCAATCAAACAGGTTAGGGAAGCGGTTCAAGACATGAAGAATGAAATGGAAGCAATGAAGAAAGCCCAAACCGAGGGAAGAATGGAGATGGAAAATCTGGGTAAATGAACAGGAATGACAGAAACAAGTACTAACAACAGATTACAAGAGATAGAAGAGAGAATATCAGACACTGAAGATACCATAGAAAAAATAAACACACTGATCAAAGGAAACAGCAAAACCAACAAATTCTCATCACAAAACATTCAGGAAATTTGGGGCACAATAAAAAGACCAAACCTAAGAATAATTGGAGTAGAAGAAGGAGAAGAAGTGCAGCTCAACGGTACAGAAAATATACTTAATAAAATTATAGAAGAAAACTTTCCCAACCTGAAGAAAGAGGTACCTATGAAGGTTCAAGAAGCATACAGAACACCAAATAGGCTGGATCAAAAAAAAACATCCCCTCGCCATATAATAATCAAAACACAAAATACACAGAATAAAGAAAGAATATTAAGAGCCGCAAAGGAAAAAGGCCAAGTTACTTATAAAGGTAAACCTATCAGACTTACACCTGACTTCTCTATGGAAACCATGAAAGCCAGAAGGTCCTGGATAGATGTACTGCAAAAACTAAGAGACCATGGATGCAAGCCCAGACTACTATATCCAGCCAAGCTTTCGTTCACTATAAATGGAGAAAACAAAATTTTCCAGGATAAAAACAAATTCAAACAATACGTAGCCACAAATCCAGCCTTACAGAAAATTATAGAAGGAAAATCACTAACCAAGGAGTCCAACAATGACCACAATAACTCAGTCATCTAGAGACCTTTCACCAGCGCAACTCAAAGAAGGGAAACACACAAACCCTACTACTAAAAAAGTGACCGGAGTTAACAACCACTGGTCATTAATATCACTTAATGTCAATGGGCTCAACTCACCTATAAAAAGGCACAGGCTAAGGGATTAGATACGAAAACAGGATCCAATGTTCTGCTGTCTACAAGAAACACACCTCAACCACAAAGACAGGCACCTACTCAGAGTAAAGGGCTGGGAAAAGGCTTATCAAGCAAATGGTCCTAAGAAACAAGCAGGTGTGGCCATACTAATTTCTAACAAAGTTGACTTCAAACTTAAATCAATCAGAAGAGATGGAGAGGGACATTTTATACTCATAACAGGAACAATTCATCAGGATGAAGTCTCAATCCTGAATATCTATGCCCCGAATATAAAAGCGCCCACGTATGTAAAAGAAACATTACTAAAACTCAAGGCAGCCATCAAACCACACACACTAATAGTAGGAGACTTCAACACTCCTCTCTCACCAATGGACAGGTCAATCAAACAGAAACCTAACAGAGAAATTAGAGAATTAATGGAGGTAATGAAGCAAATGGACTTAACAGACATCTATAGATTATTCCACCCGAAGAGGAAAGAATATACCTTCTTCTCTGCAGCTCATGGAACCTTCTCGAAAATGGACCACATACTCGGTAACAAAGCTAACTTACACAGTTACAAAAAAATATTAGTAACCACCTGTGTCTTATCAGATCACCATGGATTAAAGTTAGAATTCAACAACAATGCTACCCCCAGAAAGCCTACAAACTCATGGAAACTGAACAGTCAACTTCTGAACCATACCTGGATTAAGGAAGAAATAAAGAAAGAAATTAAAGTCTTCCTTGAATTCAATGAAAATAAAGAAACAACATACTCGAACTTATGGGACACTATGAAAGCAGTGCTAAGAGGAAAGTTCATTGCACTAAGTGCCCACTTAAAGAAAACAGAGAAAGCACATATTGAAGACTTAACAGCCCACCTGAAAGCTCTAGAAAAAAAAGAAGCAGACTCACCTAGGAGGAGTAGATGATTGGAAATAATCAAACTGAGGGCTGAAATCAACAAAATAGAAACACAGAAAACAATCCAAAGAATCAATGAAACAAAAAGCTGGTTCCTGGAGAAAATCAACAAGATTGATAAACCCCTATCCAAACTAATCAAACGGCAGAGAGAGAATACGCAAATTAATAAGATCAGAAATGAAAAGGGGGACATAACCACAGACACAGAGGAAATTCAGAGAATCATCAGATCATATTACAAAAGCCTGTAAAACACAAAACTGGAAAATGTAAAAGAAATGGACACTTTTTTAGATAAATACCATATACCAAAGTTACACCAGGACAGGTGAACAATCTAAACAGACCTGTTGGTCGCGAAGAATTAGAAGCTGTTATCAAAAACCTCCCTACCAAAAAAAGCCCAGGACCAGATGGTTTCAATGCGGAATTCTACCAGAACTTCCAAGAAGAGCTAATACCCATACTCCTTAATGTATTCCACAATATAGAAACAGAAGGGTCATTACCTAATTCCTTTTATGAAGCTACAGTTACTCTGATACCAAAACCACACAAAGACTCAACCAGGAAAGAGAATTACAGGCCAATCTCACTCATGAACATCGATGCAAAAATCCTCAACAAAATACTGGCAAACCGAATCCAAGAACACATTAGGAAAATTATCCATTATGATCAAGTAGGCTTCATTCCTGAGATGCAGGGCTGGTTCAACATACGAAAATCTATCAATGTAATCCAGCATATAAATAAACTGAAGGAAAATAACCATATGATCATCTCATTAGATGCTGAAAAAGCATCCGACAAAATTCAACATCCATTTATGTTAAAAGTCTTGGAGAGATTAGGGATACAAGGGTCATACCTAAATATAATAAAAGCTATATACAGCAAGCCGACAGCTAACATCAAATTAAATGGAGAGAAACTCAAAGCCATCCCGCTTAACTCAGGAACACGACAAGGATGTCCACTCTCTCCATACCTCTTCAAAATAGTACTTGAAGTTCTAGCAATAGCAATAAGACAACATAATGGGATCAAGGGGATTCGAATTGGAAATGAAGAAGTTAAACTTTCGTTATTCACAGATGATATGATAGTGTACTTAAGCGACCACAAAAACTCCACCAAAGAACTTTTACAGCTGATAAACAGCTTTAGTAATGTGGCAGGATACAAGATCAACTCCAAAAAATCAGTCGCCCTCTTATACACAAAGGATAGGGAAGCAGAGAGGGAAATCAGAGAAGCTTCACCATTCACGATAGCCACAAACAGCATTAAATATCTTGGGGTAAATCTAACCAAGGAAGTGAAAGATGTATTTGACAAGAACTTTAAGGCATTGAAGAAAGAAATTGAAGAGGATACCAAAAAATGGATGGATCTACCTTGCTCTTGGATTGGGAGAATCAACATAGTAAAAATGGCAATTCTACCTAAGGCAATTTATAGATTCAATGCAATCCCCATCAAGATCCCATCAAAATTATTCACAGATCTGGAGAGGACGATAATCAACTTTATATGGAAAAACAAAAAACCCAGGATAGCCAAAACAATCCTATACAATAAAGGATCTTCTGGAGGCATTGCCATCCCTGACTTCAAACTCTATTACAGAGCTACAGTAATGAAAACAGTGTGGTCCTGGCATAAAAACAGAGAAGTCGACCAATGGAATCATATAGAAGACCCGGATTTTAACCCACAAACCTATGAACACCTCATTTTTGATAAAGGAGCTAAAAGTATACAATGGAAGAAAGAAAGCATCTTCAACAAATGGTGCTGGCACAACTGGATGTCAACCTGTAGAAGAATGAAAATAGACCCACATCTTTCACCGTGCACAAAACTCAAGTCCAAATGGATTATAGACCTCAATATCAGCCCAAACACACTGAAAAGGATAGAAGAGAAAGTGGGAAATACCCTACAACAGATGGGCACAGGAGATCGCTTCCTATGTATAACCCCAGAAGCACAGACATTAAGAGCAACATTGAATAAATGGGACCAACTAAAACTGAGAAGCTTCTGCAAAGCAAAGGACACTGTCACTAAGACACAAAGGCAACCTACTGACTGGGAGAAGATCTTCACCAACCCTGCAACAGACAAAGGTCTGATCTCCAAAATATATAGAGAACTCAAGAAACTAGACTTTAAAATGCTAATTAACCCAATTAAAAAATGGGGCACTGATCTGAACAGAGAATTCTCAACAGAAGAAGTTCAAATGGCCAAAAGACACTTAAGGTCATGCTCAACTTCCTTAGCAATCAGGGAAATGCAAATCAAAACAACTTTGAGATATCATCTTACACCTGTGAGAATGGCTAAAGTCAAAAACACCAACGATAACCTTTGCTGGAGAGGTTGTGGAGGAAGGGGTATCCTCATCCATTGCTGGTGGGAATGCAATCTTGTGCAACCACTATGGAAGTCAGTGTTTCGGTTTCTTAGGAAATTCGGGATCAACCTACCCCTGGACCCAGCAATACCACTCTTGGGAATATACCCAAGAAATGCCCTATCATATGACAAAAGCATTTGTTCAACTATGTTCATAGCAGTATTATTTGTAATAGCCAGAACCTGGAAACAACCTAGATGCCCTTCAATGGAAGAATGGATGAAGAAAGTATGGAATATCTACACATTAGAGTACTACTCAGCGGTAAAAAACAATGACTTCTCAAATTTTGCATGCAAATGGATGGAAATAGAAAACACTATCCTGAGTGAGGTATCCCAGACCCAAAAAGATGAACATGGGATGTACTCGCTCATAATTGGTTCCTAGCCATAAATAAGGGTCACGGAGTCTACAATAGGTGAATCTAAAGAAGCTAAGTAAGAAGGGGAACCCAAGGAAAAACATATAGTTATCCTCTTGGCTAAGGGAAGTAGACAAAATTGCCGGGGAGAAAATTGGGATCTTGGGGTGGGTTCGGTTGGGGGTAAGGGGAGATGGGGAGAGAAAAGTTAGAAGGGAAGGAGGTCGGGCCTTGGGAAAGCAGGAGGATTGGGATAAAGGAAGGTTGGACAGGGGAGCACGGAACCACAATTCTTAGTTAAGGGAACCACTTTAGGGTTGGCAAGAGACCTGATCCTAGAGGGGCTCCCAGGTGCCCAAGCTGAGGTCCCCAGTTAGTTCCTTGGGCAGTTGAGAATAGGGAACCTGAAATGACCCTATCCTTGAGCAATACTGACGAATATCTTGCATATCATCATAGAACCTTCATCTGGTGATGGATGGAGATAGAGACAGAGACCCACACTGGAGCACTGGACTGAGCTCCCAAAGTCCCAATGAGGAGCAGAAGGAGGGAGAACATGAGCAAAGAAGTCGGGACCACGAGGGATGCACCCACCCACTGAGACAGTGGAGCTGATCTATTGAGAGCTCACCAAGACCAGCTGGACTTTGACTGAAAAAGCATGGGATAAAACTGGACTCTCTGAACATGGCGAACTATGAGGGCTGATGAGACGCAAAGGACAATGGCACGGGGGTTTGATCCTACGTAAAGTGATGGCTTTGTGGGAGCCCAGCCAGTTTGGATGTTCACCTTCCTAGATATGGACGGAGGTGGGAGGTCCTAGGTCTTACCACAGGGCAGAAAACCGTGACTGCTCTTTGGACTGGAGAGGGAGGGGGAAAGGAGTGGGGGGAGGGGGAGAAGGGTGGGAGGAGGGGGCGTAAGGAGGGAGGAAAGGGAGGGAAATGGGAGGCTGGGAGGAGGTGGAAACTTGTTTTTTTTTTCTCCATTTCTCAATAAAAATAAATAAATAAATAAATCTTTTTAAAAAAAAATAAAATAAAATAAAGGGCACTTGAAATTTTCAATTCAATCTGGTTTTCTATTTCTTAAACATGTTATAGGGAAAGTAATGCTTTCAACCACTGACAGGATCACTTTCATTTTAAGATCATCAGACCCTCAGAGAACATAATGAATTTGTTCATATTTCTGAAAAAAAGTGACACATTTTTATTGACTGCATTCAATCTGTCTTTCTAGGTTATTTTTGTTCATGCAGAAAACGAAGGAAAAGAAGGAGGAGGTGGGGAAAGCAAGAGCAGGAGGAGGAAGAGGAAGGAAACATTAAAAAAACTTTTTAATAAAGTCAATCAGTCCAGAAAATCCCTCTGACCTGTCTAGCTAGATCACTCTGTGGCCTTAGAAATAATTTGATCATGGCTCCAGGCCAGTTCACACAAAGATCGGGGACCTGTCTTAAGAGCCTTGGCACAGATGCTGACAAAAAAGCCAGACTGTGTCTGCTGCCTGCCTCTGGCCTGCAGGTGCCAATTGCTTTAATTTCATGACACTTGATCTCATTTAATGCTCTCAGTATTGCTTTAAGGAAGGTGCATATTTCATGCATGCAGCAGCCGCTTAAGAAGGCAAAGGCTGTGGAAGTAGGGGAACCCAGATCCAGCCCTCTGACTCCACAATTTCTTCTGCCTTGGGCCCCGATGAGAAAGGCCTTTAGGTAGATGTCAGGCACCATTCTGCTTTTCCTCTGCCTGCTGCAGAGAACTTTTGATAAAATGTTTTCATGTTAGGACTCATCCCAAGAAGCCTCACAAGTTATTAAGTGCTTCCTATAGAAGGCACTCCGGTGCCCTGAATGTCATGAACACTTTTCTGAATTACCGGTTGACTCTTTTAAGATACATTAAGGTAATCAACAGAAGACCTCCTGCCTGCCAGGAAAAGCTTTTAAAACAAAACGTGTTTCCTTGAACACGAGTAAAAAATATCAAGTGATTATAATAAAAATGCTTGAGGCTGGCTGCAACTATAGCTCTGTATGGAAGTTGGTGATAAAGGAGAAGTAAAGACTCCTGGTTCCACCACTTTGTCCCCACAGGGCTCATCCCTGTTTTCCTTCTACAGACTGTCTTTGTGCTTAGTGATTCCGAGTGTATACTTCCTCCTGCTGCTCTCTGATCAGATCTAGAAGATCTTCACATTCCAGTGAGCTCTTTATTATGAACCTTACATAGACAAAATTCTACATTGCTGCTCTCATCTTTACCAACTTTAAATCTCCTATTTACAACTCATCCTCAAAACATCCAAACCACTAGTCATTCCACACTTGCATTTAGATGTACAGAGTAATGTGACTTAGTTCGCATTGGGAATTCTTCAAGTAGCATAGAAGCTTTGGACTATGGGTGTCAGTCAGTGATACAGCTCATGCCTAGTCATTGTGAGGCCCTGGGTTCCACCCTCTGTGCCATTAAAACCAAGGAAAAGAAAAGACCTGAATGGGTTATGAAGAAAAGACTTGTACTGAGTAATTTAGTTCTCAACTCTTCCCTGACTCATGGTTCCTGTTTTCACAAGTTAAGCCCTTGAGATAAAATTTTATTCTTAACAAAATTATTTCAAATCAATAACCTCAATCCTGTTTTTTCTAAAAACATCCAAAGATTGATGTAATTAATTAACTTTGCTAAAATAGCATAGCTAACTAGAGGTAGAATCTGAAAACCTTGTAAATCTCCCCTTGTGACATCATATACACTAGTAAAGTTACTCAGTTTTCCAAAAAGTATGTGCAAATATTGTATAACATCTCCATTATACTTTTCATTTGTGTTCAGAAAAATATGTATATTTCCCAAGTGGTAATTAAGTTCTCAGAATATTTTGAAGGCACTCAATGTGAGTGTCTAATGTAGTGAATTCAGGATATAAGAAGAGATGAATCACAGATAATTTGAAAGTTTTTACCTGGACAAATAGGATGTCTGCTGTCAGCTGAGGTGACAAAGGTTATAAAGGAAATAGATTGAAATGAACTTTCACAGTCCTTTCTAAGGTAAAATGGTTTTTCAGATTGTTATTAGATGGTCAAGTGACCATTAAGTTGTTCACATGTGAATCTGGAGGTTAAAGGGAAGATCTTTCCCTAAAAGGAAAAGAATGAAGGCTTTTGGGTATAAATGAACTTTCAGAGCAAGAAATCATGAGTTCATCCAAAGAATAACATTAGATAAAGAAAACCAACATTTGATCCTTGAGCATTTCAACATTATAAAATTAGGAGAATCAAGAGGAACCATCAAAGACAGAGGTAACAAGCATGAAAGGACACTCAGTTCACTTGACATGCTGAACCTGGCGTAGTGGTGCACAACTGTAATCTTGATACTCAGAACGCTAAGACAGAAGGGTCCGCTTTGCAAAAATGTCTCCAAGCAACCAACTTGTCAGTTACCCAGTCAAATAAAAGAGCAGGATTTGGTGTTCTGGGAGTCTAAGCAATGAATGCTCACCAGAGGGGTTTTACCATTTATGAATAATGATGCTGAAAGTGGAGAGGTACCATGAACAGAAATTTTAAGAGTCTCCATACGCCTTATTGACTAAGGTCATTATTAATTCTTAGTGTGGAGGGAGTACAGAGAATGGCAGTGGAGGAAATAAAAGATAAAAGGCCTGTATATGCTTAAATGTAGCATATACATTTAATAATAGCAAGCACTTACTTTAGAAGATTTCAAATATTTACCTTCACTTTATTTAAGCTGCATAATAAAACTTTGTGTAAACTGTAGAATTGGAAGGAGGGCCTGCTTGTTTGTCCTGGCCACTCGGGGCAAACCCCAAAATAACCACACAGAAACTGTATTAATTAAAATTGCTTGGCCCATTAGCTCTACCTTCTTATTGGTTAACTCCTACATATTTATTTAACCCATTTCTATCAATCTGTATATCGTGGCCACCAAAAAAAGTTTCAGAACATTTACCTCCGGCCGTGAATCCATGGCATCCCCCTAACTCTGCTTTCTTCCTCCCAGAATTCAGTTCTGTCTTCCCTGACTACCTAAGTTCTGTTTTATCAGGCCAAGGCAGTTTCTTTATTCATTAACCAATGAAAGCAACACATTGACAGAAGGACCTACCATACCACTGTAGGATACCTTGAATCAAAACAATGATGAGATAGAAATATAATATTCCATGCTTAATATATAATATTGCATTCTAATTATTCTAAGTATTATTTATATATTCATAAATATATAATTATGTTTACATATAATTGTATTTATATTATAATTATAATATTTTAAATTTCATAATTGACATTGTTTAATATTTCTCTGGAGAATATTTTAAAGCAAGAAGACAAAGTAATTTTTTAAGTTGAATTATCCGCCTAACACAATGTCATTGCCATTTTCTGTATACTGTATAAAATAGAATTACATTTGATGTTTAGTTACATGCTTTGGGCTGCATTCAAGTCCTTTTGAAAGGCAAGTGATATTTATTATTTATGCAGTCCTACAGCATGAATCAGTTTTAAGTACTCTGAGAAGTTTCTAACCAAATCAAGACAACAGTGAGTTAGGCTTTCAACTACAGAACTTGCTAACCCTGGAGGACCTAGTGCGGTTACTTACAGAGAAAAGGGTATGCACTGGAAAATGTTCTTTCTAAAAGCTGTCTAGGTAACAAAGACATGGTTTATCAGGCTTCTTGACCTTTCTGATAATATCGTGATCATAACGCAGGACATGCCTTCTTGGAGTAGAAAAGAAGATGAACTAAGAATCCTACTGAAAATGTAGGTACACAGGTCCATCTTCTTATGCCCTCAGCTCCACTGTTAGACAAGGCAGAGACAGTGAAAGGCGGAAGTCTTGATGGGCACTTCCTTATCATTATCTGGTGTGTTACATGGAGACGCACAGTGTGAACCTCAGAACATGGCTCAGGAGGCATCTGAACAGGTGAAGCTCCCAAGCAAAGAATTCCATCACGATTATTTCTGCCAGGTCCCAACCACTAAATACTCTTATATTTTAATTATAATCTAAATTATTTTAATTGAAATATAGTAAAACATTAGTGGTAAGGTGAAAATAGAGATTTAATTTATCAAGTAAGCAAGATGTATTTACTTGTCTCTTATTAAAAAAGGAAACTTGGCTATAACAATAAGATAGATTGTTGTAAGTCAAGGCTAGTGTGAGGTCTCAGGAATGAATTGAAATAAGAACCTGGGAGCAGGAGAATAGTGCTCTATCTGTATAGGGGAAAACGAGTAGATAGACATTGTAAGCAACTTCCAAAACTCTAGAATTGACAGAGACATCTCGCTGCCTGGACAGTCTTCCAAAGGTCTCCTGTACTTTGGAGCATCCATTTTCAACTTACAGACCCATAGTGTCCATGAAACAGGAAATTTCAAAGACAGTTCTGCCTATATTGGCAGTTTGTCAGTCACTTTTTTGTGTGTCCTGCAGAATGTCTGCAGACTCTTTCATGAAGCAGGAAACCCAAAGGACAGTCTCACCTTTAGGCAAGTTCAGCAGTCGTTTCTCTGTGGATCCTGGCATGTCCAGTTCACATAACATACAATCAATCATTCCAGGCAAGGGCAAATTTTTGCCCAAATGACTAACAAACTCCATATGGGGTGTCTAAGATGCCCATCTTCCTTTTGAAGTAATTGGTGCTGCCAGTAGCAGATGTGTCTCATTGTAATAAAAAGTACTAAGCTTTTAAACATTTTAAAGGCCATATTCTGTAGTCTTTGAAAGGTATGAAGAATGCCTGTCCATCTGAAATACATCTCTGTACATCTAGAAAATCTAATTAACATGACTACAAGCTTGACTATTATTAATAATTATCTATTAACTGTATTTATCAATTATACATTACATTTTTAAATGAGCTGCACAAACACAATATCTTAAACAAGAGCAGAAATATACAAATTAAAAAATTGACCTTAAGTTTGTATCAATAAACCAAGATGGATACCAATACAAATCACTGTATCATATCCCCAATTAAATGTAAAAGAACATTTATAAAAATATTTGAAAATACAAACATAGTTCTCTAGACTACTTCCTTTAAGATTATAGTTGTGTGTATATATACATATATATGTATATACAATTTCCATTAAATTATAATGCAATTATAGATAGAGTTCGTGAACAATAATACAATTATTTTGCAGCAGAAATCATAAAACACATTTACAGAAGTAAGATGTTCTTATAATTTTGGCACCAAGTAAGAGGCAGTATTAATTCTCAGCTATTTTCCATTACTATAGAGTAGATTTCCCCATCAGGGCAAAGCCAGATGCTGAAACAGCCTCAGCACACAGAACAACTCAAACAAAGAACAGGCTGCTTTCTGGTTTGCATATAAGTCTGAATGTCCCTCGTCAGCAGAGGTAGTATCTCTGCTGTGGAGTGATGCACAGATCGAGGCTCCTTTTCCTATGTCTATTTGCACACAAAGAATGGCTTAAAAAGCAAAGAAATACATCATCATTTAAAATACCTAGAGTGGAAATGGCTCATATTCATTCACTTCATCCCCTCTTCATAATCAGCAGTTTCATGGGCACATCTAAACATATGAGAAGTCAGGAAATCATTTATGAAGGACAACTCCATGGGAGGGGCACCATATTCTATGGAAGGAAAACTGTATTTTACGGAAGGAATATAGTATTCTATGAGAGAAATACTGTATTCTATGGGAGGGGTACAGTATTCTATGGGGAAAATACTGTATTCTATGGGTGTGGTACAATATTCTATGGGAGGGGTACAGTATTCTATGGGAGGGGTACAGTATTCTTTGGGAAGGGTACAGTATTATGTGGGAGGGGTACAGTATTTTGGGGGGAATACTGTATTCTATTGGAGGGGTACTGTATTCTATGGAAGGGGTATAATATTCTGTGGGAGGAATTCCGTATTCTATGGGAGTTTACAGTAGCCTATGGGAGAGTGTTGGGGGAGGCGACTTGTTCATTTCCCAGCTGCCCAGACTCCCGATATAAACACACAGAAGCTATTATTTGCAATACTGTTTGGCCAATAGCTGAAGCACATTTTTAGCTAGCTCTTATATCTTTGTTTAACCCATTTCTATCAACGTGTGTATTGCCATATGGCTATGGCTTACTGGCAAGGTTTCAGTGCATCTGTCCCAGGTGGTGGCTCCATGGCTTCTCTTTGACTCTGCCTTCTTTCTCCCAGCATTAGGTTTAGTTTTCCCTGCCTAGCTCTACTCTGCCCTATTACAGGCAAAGGCAGCTTTATTCATTAACCAATAAAAGCACACATATACAAAAAAATTTCCCACACCAGGAGGGGTACAGTATTCTATGGGGGGGGTATAGTATTTTATGGGAGGAATTCTGTATTCTTTGGGAGGTTACAGTGTTCTATGCAAGGAATGACTTTTATTCCCCTATAGTGTATTTAAATGAGTTCCTTTTCTTCATATTTCTGTTATTCCTTTGCATTTTAATTCTTTAATTTCTATTTATAATTTTTTCTCTGAGAAATCATACTTCTCCAAATCCAATTTTCCTTCAGAAATGAGACTAATAGATATCATTTCTAGATGAATACTAGTTCTAGAGGTTTTAAATATTATTATCATTACAACATCATCATCATTGTCATCACTGTGTGTGCCACATGCTGAATGCCATGGTATCCATGTGGCGATCAAGACAACTTGTGGAGTCAGTTCTTTTCTTCCAACTTGACATGGATTCCAGAGATGGAACTAAGATTGCCAAGCTTGACTGAGCCGTATTCCCAGCCCATATATACCTGGGAAGTCCTAATGTGCAATCATTTTTGGAGCAAGATTATTTGTCAGAAATGGTGACACCAAATGTATCTCACTTGCTACAGTTGGCCTTTCTCCTGTGACAAACTGTTAGTTCAGTGTATGGAACACAGTAATTTTTTTATATGTGTGAAAACTGTGTGTTAGGGTATGGAGGCATACATGTGCATATGTGTATGAATGTGGAGAAACTATAAGTCAACCTAGAATGTCATCCTCAAAAGTTCTGTTCACCTCCATTCAAGGTAAACATTCTCCTTGGACTGGAGCTCACCAACTAAACTGTCTGGTTAAATGAGCCCCAGGTTCCTCCAGTCTCAGCCTCTCCCGGACTGGGATTACAAGTGTGTGGCATTTTAATGTGTGTTATGTATAGGCACAGAACTTGTTATACAAGTTTTTTAGACTCTCCCTTCTCCTGAACATTATTGTCAACCATTAATATATCTGAGTCTAGGGTACTCACAAGCAAGCCAAGATGTTCACACATTCCTCTTTGAGTCCACCTCCATCTTTTCTCCTAGATTTTTGTTTGAGAATAAATAATCACCTTGCCAAACAAGACAGAAAATTCTATAAAGGAAAATAAAATAGTTTAATGTACTTATCTGTGGGCACATCTGATTTTCATTACTCTTTTGAATTTAACATTGATGTTAAATGAGGTCAAGTAGGCCTTTGGCTTAAATATCGAACAAGCTTTATGCTTCAAAGTGTTTCCTTTAGGGTAAAGGACAACTTTGTATCAGAAAACTATTCAAATAACAATGAGTAATTTCTTCTTCTTTTTCATGAAAGTATGAACTCTTCTGCAATAAAACCCCTAAAGCAAAAATTAACAACGCTTCATGCCTGATCAAAATTTACTACAGTATAATTTATCTTCTAGGAACCATGGATAAGTTTTTGAGATTTCTCTTGCATTTTTTTCCTTTTATTGAAAATATTTTTTTTCTCACATAACGGTCTCCTTCCCTCTATGTTTCCCAGTTCCTTCTTACTTCCCCTCCCGTATGGATCTACATACTTACTCTCATTAGAAAACAAACAAGCTCCTAAGGGATAATAACATAATTAATATAATATGTTGAAATGCTAAAACATCTAAGTTAAAAACATTAGGAAAAGAGTTCAAAAGAAGGCACAAGGACCAGAGACCCACTTGTTCCCCCATAAAAATGTGCAAATGGAAACCATAATCTATACTCAGCTGAACTTTTGTAGACCTGTGTAGGCCTGTGCATTCTGGCTCACTTTCTGAGTTTATATGTACATTAATCATATTGTTTGAGGGACTTGCTTTCTTAGTGTATTCCACTCCCTCTGGATCTCACACTCTTTCCTCCTGTTCTCTGACCATTAAGGAGAAGGATTTAATGGAGATACCCCTTTGGTGGTTAAGTGTTGGAAGGTCTCTCACACTCTGCATAGTGCCTGCCTGTGAGTCTCTGCAGGAGGAAGCTTCTGATGATGGATGAGCAGGGCACTGATCTCTGAGTGTATCAGAACGTCATTAGCAGTCACTTTATTGCTAAAGATTTTTGTTGTTTCTCTCTCTCTTGTTGTGTGTGTGTGTGTGTGTGTGTGTGTGTGTGTGTGTGTAGACCAGTCCTATTTAGTAGTATGTGATTCTAGGTATTGAGATGAGAACTGACACTTAAGAATAAGGATGAGCTAGGTCGGATTCTGATAGCATCCCCAGGTGGGAAAAAAGCATGGTGTTCTATCAAGATCTGATTAATCCCCTGGGAATGGGGGCAGAGAGTGAGGACCACCAGCTTTTGGTTTGCCATGGTACTGGGGATTAGACTAAAGCATTGAATTTGGATTAATGAAGAGAGAAGTGAAGATATGCAATTATGCTGCCTGATTCTTTTGGTCGAGTTGCCTGCAAGCTCCCAGGTAATGCCTGTTTAAGTTGAGATCAGGGATAAAACAATGAGTTGAGAGAAGGAAGTTTGAAGGTGATGATCTGTGTGATGTAGATGATGTAGATGGGGAGGGGAACTGTCGAATGTGTTCTTCAGCAGAAGAGGAAATGAGACAGGGGTATTAGATTTGTGGAAGCAGATGGCAGGTGAAGACCCCCAGTTAGCCTACCGGCTTTCCTGGCCTGAGTCTTCTCTTGCTTTTGTTTGAAAAAAAATAATAAAAAATTGCATACACTATATTAAGTTGTGTTGTGGAATTTTAAAACAGAATTTGATATTGTTCTTTCTCCTTTAATTGTCTGGCCTCACGTTGTACCTTTTTACTCAGTAAGAGCACTGTTCCACTTCCATGCATATCCTACTACTTCCCTTGCCTTCCTCAACATCTCTATTTTCCCTTATTCTGGCAAACTTTCTCTTTCCAAAAATTATATCCACACTCATCACCAGGTGTGTATATACATATAGGTATTCTAGGCTAGTATCTTTATTTCAGAGAGAACATGAAAACTTCATTGTTTTGGATTTTGTTTTGTTTTTGCATCTGAGTCATCTCGTTTAGACATAACATTTATTTTTATTAGAGAGGAGACAAAGGAATTCTATATATTCTGCCATCTACTCCCTGTATCCCCAACTAATGTTAGCAATGTATCTTACTATTATTTCATGTGAGTTTTAACTGTATATATATGGGGAATCTTAAAAAAAGGGCTTCGTACTTTTTTCCATCCCAAATGTCAGACTCATAGTCACTATTGAGTCACCACACTTTAGATTTTTTCCATCCTCAAATACTATGTCAGCCTTCACAGGCCCTCCAGATCTGCAGTTTTCTTTTTACTATTTAGGACTGAGATCAAAACCACTTATATTAACTGTGACCTTCCTCGTTCCACATGCATGAGGCTTGCTCTTTCCACAGGGTTTATTATTGGTAGTAGTACCATAGCCTCCTTCAATATCTAAGCCCTGGTACAACAGGGCATTTGATTTTGTTACCTGACAAAACATCAGGTTTTAGGATGCAGCCTGGTTACAAAAACATATCTAAATCCTCAGTATAAATTAGCTTATTATTATGCATGGCCCATTTGATTTGCAAGTGACAAGCCCATTTATATATGTTGCTCTTTAAGAATCAGAGTCATGAGGAATATTGGTAGGGATTTTAGAGTGCACATTTCATGAAATCCCACATGAGTCTCATTTCACACTTTTCTTCGCATTCTCTCTGTTTCTTCTGTCCATTCCTTCATACTCTGAAGGAATCATTTCAGGAGAACTTGGAAGTTTAAGATTTCTGGCTGGAAATCTTGGCCCATCGAGTTACAGAACTGGGAAAGAGCTAGGCTGATTCGGGCATCTTTTGTTTTCATGGAACTCAGTGGGCTGTTGTGGGTTGAGATGAGAAGCTGTCTGGTTGCGGTCATCTTATTAATGTCTCACTTTGTATTTTCTTTCATCTCTTCGCAGACTAGTTGAATTCTGCCTTCCTCCTGATACCCAGAAGAAACCCCCTAAGTTTTATTTCACCTGAAGCCTTGCCTCAGGCTGTTTTCTTGAAAGACTGAACTAAGTGGCTGGTCTTTAACTTTTTGAAACATTCGAAATAACCATGTTTTTCTTCTAATACATTTTACAGAAAGCTCTAATGAATAGATCAGAGAGCCTTAATTTCCTATTGAGTCAGAAGGAAGTAGAATATGTTAAACTAAAATTGAAGTTCAATTACTGATCTTCAACCATGTTCTAACCACCCAGGAAGATGAATTTTAAAGATAATAAGCTGATATCACTGTCTAATGTTAGAAAAAGCATGTGTGAATGCATTGTCTGTGACTCTAAAACATGACATTTCCTAGGAATCCTCTCAATACATTTAGTATAGTGATGAAGAACATCACTGTTGGGGTCAAGGAGACATGGTTTGAAACATGAGACTTTCCAGTCTCTTGTAGTCTTAGGGCCAAGAAGTCACTAATCTTTCCTAGTTCTCAATGCCATCTACATTTTAATGAAGGTGGTATCATTTTGTAAGTCTACTGTTTTACAGATTAAATTGAATGGTGCACAGAAGACATTCTGCATAATTTCTAGAGTTGTGATAAGAAGAGGCCCACTTTGTCTACATAGTTTGATGTAAAATTGTTCAACTGTCAGAACTGGAGTCTGTGTGTCTGTACTTACATAGCTTAGATGCTGATGGATGCCTATAAATTCATTCTGGAGACTTTAAGCAACAGTGTTATCTTAATGACTTCTTTTTTTCAAGTCTTCAGTAAATCATTTTATTGAATTCTATTTCATTATGTATATTCTGGGCTATCTACAATATTAGCATTGCATAAAGAATTTGGCAAAATAAATTGAAACTTATTCATTTCTTGGGGCTTGTAGAGTGGAATATTAAGGTACAGGATGTGAAGATAACACTAGAGGGTTCGGTCTTATCCAACAGGCAGAAGTGTACAGAGGGTCATTGGGCTGACTGATTGTAGGATATGAGAATGGATTAAGAGCCATGCCTGGACACAGTCTAGTGACTTCTTTATTTGCTGTGATAAGACACCATGACCAAGGCAATTTATGCAAGAAGGAGTTTATTTCAGACTTACACTTCCAGAGAGTTAGAGTCCGTGATAACCATGGCTAAGAGCCTGAAGCAGACAGGAAGGGATGGCTCTGGAGCAGCAGCTGAGAGTTGGGGGGCATAGATCTTCCTAAGAATGTGGCCAGTCAGTGTTCTATTGCTGGGAAGAAACACCATGACCGTGGCAACTCTTATAGAAGAACACACTCAATTGGGGCTTGCTTACAGTTTGAGAGGTTTGATTTTCATTATGGAGGGAAGTACAGGACAGCAGCACACAGGCACAGACATGGTCCTGGAGAAGTAGCTGAGAAATTCCACAGCCCGATCCACAGGCATCAGGAAGAGAGTGACACTGTGATCGGCAGGACCTCACCCACCCGCCACTGGTGATCTGCCTACTCCAACAAAGCCACACCTGCTAATCCCTGTCGAGTAGTGCCACTCCCTAATGACCAAGCATTCAAATATGTGAACCTATCCGGGTATTTTCTATTCAAACTACAACATTCCCCTTCCTGGCCCCCTAGGCTTATAGCCATATTTTAATGTAAAAATACATTCAGTCCAAATTCAAAAATCCCCATCTTGGATAACAATCTCAGTACTGTTAAAAGCCCAAAGTCTCTTCTAAGATTCATGGCAATCTCCTAACTGTAATCTCCTATAAAATCAAAATTACAAAAGCAGGCCACATACTTCCAACATAGAGTGTTACAGGATGTACATTACCATTCCAAACAGAGAAAGGGTACACAGTGAGGAAATACTGGACCAAAGCAAGACCTAAAACCAGCAGGGCAAACTTCCAACTCTACATCTCTGTGTCTGATGTCAATGGGCTCTTCAGATCTTCAACTACATTCAGCTTTGTTTACAGTACTATGCTTCTTTCATTGACTGGTTCCATATCTAGTCTGCAGCTTTCTTTGGTAGGTATTCCCTGATTCTGAAATCTTCAACATCTTGGGGTCTTCAACACAATCCAGGCTTCACCTTCACTGTTTCACACAGGCTCCTCCGGGCCTCTATACAGGGACACCTCTGACACAGCCCTGGCCTCAGCATTTTTCTTAGCTGTAAATTTCACAATCCATTTCTTCTGTTCTTGACTCTAAAGGCAGAACAATGTGACTGAAGCTGCCAAGTTCTTCTGCTTACCGAGGCTGGAACTTGGCACCCTCATTCAAGTCCATTTTCTTCAGCTTTCTGTGTTAGATAGTTCCCTTCATTGCTTCAGCTTTTCTTTAATTCCTTTTCACAAGTTGGAACTTAGCTGGGTGCAGTCTTTCCCTGGGGTTACTGCTCTCTTATTTAAGAAGAGCCCCAGGCTCTTTAAACTTTATTTTTTTATCTTTTTTAGCACTGAATTTAGCTCCATTATATTTCCGGGTGCTCATTTTCTCTTCAAATTGTACATTATGTATTTTCCCTTCCTCAACTTGCTCCTTTTCTTTATAGATCTGCACAAGAGTGACCACTAAAAATCATGTGACAGAATCAACACTAGGCTGTCTTGAAATCTTCTCTGCCAATACCATCAATCCCAAACTCTTAAATTTAGCTTCAGATGTTTCAGACATGGACAAAAAGTGGCCACAATCTTTGTCAAGGTATCACAAGAGCGGCCTAATACTAATATTCTTCCTCTTTGAAACCTCTTGAGATGGGTTCCCATAGTTCACATCTCCCTCAGCATCACTGTCTTTCTTGTTTCTACTAGGATTGCTCCTTAAGCAATTAAGTGTCCAATCACTTTCCTAGTTCAAAATCTCTCAAGTAGCATCACTCCCTAATGTTCAAGCATTCAAATACATGAACTCCTATTCAAATCACCACATAATGGCATGTTCTTCTGAAACCTCAGAGCCAATCCCCAGTGACACAGTTTGTCCAATGAGGCCACAACTTTTACAACAAGGCCCTTCTTCTAATCTTTCCCAACCACTTCTACCAACTGGAAACCAAGTCTTCAAACATATGGACATTCTTATTCAAACAACCACAAGTATAAAGCCTATTTAAAAACTGTAGGTTAGCGAAATCATTCTTTTGGAATTGCCTACTTTTACCCTGGCAGGTGCATACCCCATGCCACTACATAGCAAACTTTGTTTTTCTAGACTAACCTTTGTGTATCTTTTGTGAACTCATTCAACTGAGATAATAAGGGTTAGGAAGTCAAGGACAACTCAGAATAATGTCTTAGCCACGTGAGTCATACAAAAGAGTAATACACAGGGTTGTTAATCATGATAGCATCTTACCAATCTCTTTTCCCACTACAGTTTACTTTAAAAGCTTAACGCTTGCCCCAACAAAGAGAAACCCTAGAGAGTTCCTGTTTGTTTGCTAGGTACATTTCATTCTCTTATGTGAAATTGATTCTTTCTTTCTTAAAAATGCCAACTAAATCAATAGATAGTCACCATTGTCTGTTATGATGATACTGAAATATAAAACATACTTTTCCCTCTGACCCTTCACTAGTAACCAGCTGCTATTTTGGCTACTCTTTCTGTATTTCTACTATACCCAGTTGAGAAATGCACTTATATCCGGGGCTTTGAAAAGAGTGGAAAATGACAAAATTCAACCTTTCACCTTCATGATACTGGTTTACATAGGGCTTTTGAAAGCAGATTTTAAAAGTGATTTCTCCAATTGTTCCAGCCTATAGCACTAGTATTCTTTATAGGACTATGGACATGAAATGTCAGGCAGTAATAAAGTTTTACTTTGCCAGGCTTCATCCTTCTGTATACATCTCCCTAGAATTAAAAGAGGGAGTACTGGCCAAATGCCATCTCAATTTCATCTCACTTTATTATTTCCCAAAGAGCAAACTAGATAACATTTTAACTCCCAGTAAGGAAACTAATTTATGCAGATCTAAAACTAAATGCAAATGATTCAAAGTCACCAAATGAGAAAAGGCTTTAAAGGCAATTTTGAAATCCAGGTTTGAGCATCTTTTTCTTCTCTCTTTCTTTTCATCTGCACCAGATCCGGAATGCTTTCAGCTGGGGAAGAGTTTCCCAGTTCTTTCTGGTCTTTCTTTGTCTCTTTCACTCGGTTTCATTCCATTGCTATGACTTCAAGCTCTCTGCTAGTATTATTTCAAAGAGCCTAAACCAGCATTCATGTATGTGGTCATTACTACCACTTTTGTATTTTTTACTGACTGCATTCCCTATTCCCTTGTCTATAAGTTACTTTTTCTTATTTATAGGAGTGAATGAAATATTTTGATTGGGGCTGTACCTTACATGTTTTAGGCTATTTTCTGAGAAACTGATTTTGGCAAGTAAATTATTTTGAAAAAAAAATTGATGTTGAAGCCCGCTTTAAAGTTTTTGTAGTATGTATTTGGAACACATTTTATTCTAGGGATAATTAATCCCTACTTCTAAGGTGTGATTCTTCTGAAGTCTTTACCAAATGGCCTGGCTGATCACTGATGTTTGCATTCCCTGGCTAATCAAACTTTGAAAGAACTCCTTGACTGCTGTGAGCTTTGAATGTTTTGTTGTTTGCTGTCATACAACTCTATGGAATCTGGTGCTAAGCCCTATGGAATTTTACCTTATGCACAAACAATCAATGACATCTTAACTAGTAAGTACTCTACTGTCAATGTCTAAGGCTGTATGTCAGGCTGTTTGATCTACACACTCCTTCCTTTTAAAACTGCTTTCTACTCACAGCTACTGAGCTCGTATGTACTTCCACTGCTTGCTTTCTCCTCTGATACTGCAATTAGAGATTGCATTCAGGGAAGAAATTAAAGCATTTCTTAGATTCAAATAACTTTTCTTATTGTTTTTCATAAATTATATCATGTATTTCTGTATTAGTTACTTTTACGTAATAATGACCAAAATACCTGGACAAGTTACGTATATATTTTGTCTCGTAACTTAAGACCATCATGGTGGGGAAGGTATGTGAGAGCAGTTCAGTTTATGATGGAAAGAGCATGCACAAAGTCTGTTCACAGCACTGTAGACCATGAAGCAAAGGCTGAGACAGAAAGTAGGTAGATATAACATACCCTCAAGGACCTATAGTGATCTACTTCTACTAGCTAGCCTTCACCTCCCAAATTTTCCAGGGTACCCCAGAGCAGCTCCACAAACTGGGATCAGAATATTCACAACATGAGCTTTTAGGGGTTACACATTTAGCAAAGATCTGTAGATGGGGGTGACATACTTTCCCCAGATTTCACTCTGGGACCTGTTCTCATGAACAGGTGTGTCGGGGCTCAGTACAAAGCAGATGGCTTATTTCAATTACTGTGATTCAAGGCACACTTCACAAAGTGCCAATTCACTAAGGTGTCAGCAGAGGGTGGGGAACCCCAAGAGATACTGAAACACAGGCAGAGATGTTACTATCTTTCACTGGCCCTGCCCAGAGGAGGATGCTTTGATGGCAGAGCTGGGAATGGATGCCAAGAAACGAAGCACAGGCTCAGACTGAAAAGAGTGTATGTCAACGGCGCTCACACTTCATTGGTCAGAGCTTCTCACATATTTCCAACAACTAGGAACATATATTTCTAACAACCGCCTTCAGTTTTATTTTATTTAAATGTAATGTATGTTGGCATATCTAGTATGCAAGTGGCAAAGTTAATTCCCTTCCAAGACTATTAGACTTATCGCAGAAATGATGCTTTTGTTCAAATATGTTATCAACTTTGTGAACTTTTATCAGTTTTAAAAGTTAGGTGCCTTCAGCTGTCAAGTCATTATAATTTCTAATTTTGATCAGTATAATTTTTAAACTTTTGATTGGTGTCATAACTTATCATGGCAGATAGGATTTAGGGAAATATTAAAAATTAAACATTCTAAATGAAAGATTTCATGAACCAACTTTCTTTATATGTGATCAAAGTGACAATTTGTTGACAGATGACTGTTACATGCCCTCCAATCTGGTGAAACGATTTTTTTTAAGGACAGAGCACATCAAATCATTCAATGTCAAATTATAAGAGCTCACTGTTTGATTTTTAATTCATTAGCATATTACCCACTATGAGCCACATATTCTTTTGTTTAAAGAAATAAAGATAACAAAATAAAATGTTTCGGTCAAATTAGTTAACTTTCACTGCCATAAGAAACAACCCTAAAATATGGTGCTTTTGACTCTTTGGTTTTTTTTTTTTTTTTTTTTTTTTCTGTTCACTCACGTGTAAGGGTTTACTTCTTGTTCACACACGGACTTCAGTGAGTGACTGATGGGCTCAGCTCTCCATCACCTGGAATCAGAGACTCACATGGAACAGCTGATTGCTGGGCTGTGGCAAAAGCAGAAACGCTGAATATGGGACTGTACTCCTACTGTTTCCACTTAGGAGCCGTGTACCTGACCTGGGCTCAGATATGGCTTGCTTCCTTCCAAGTATTGATTTGTTTGCCATCCTGGCGCTTTCCCATCCTATCCCATGATATTCACGCGGGCTCTCATGGTCCTGCGCACTATTGATGTAATCCAAGCTGTCACTCCATTGCCCCCATCTCTGGTCCTTCGAGGAAAGAACTCAAGTTTCCACAATCTAATCACATAATTGGTTCCCACTGTGACTCCTAGCCACCCTTGTAGTCCATAGTCCGTTATTAGCAGGAGTTTGCGGGTTAAGGAGGTAGTTTTGAATAACAAAAGACAACTATTAGCATTTAGGAATCCCAAGAACGTTAGGAGTTCTGTGTCACAAGTCAGCAACAAAACCAAAAATACATTTTAGGATTACATCCTACAAAGCATTTCCATTTCCTTACTTTTATCCTTGTGACAAAATGCTATTCATTACACTTTTCAAAGGATGGCATCCACACTTCTGGCTGTTATTACTTTAGCAAAAATTATCTTTTAGACCAATGAAGAATAAAAAAAAATCTGCTGTGTTTCCTTCATTTATTCTTTCTTTGATATCTTTCCTTTTAAAATACAGATCCACAGTCATAGCCTTTTGTTCTGTCGCAGGGATTTGCATTAGTCATTGTGTGTAAGACAGGCTTGCTGGCATTTGATTTCCTCAGTGTTGTTTGAGGAACATTTTTCTATTACTTTTGCAGTATAATTTAGCTGTGTTAAGTCTAGGATAATGAATTTTATTTCAGCAGTAAACATTTTATTCCATCATGCTTGAGTTTGCATATTTTTATGATAGCCTGTTGGTTGTAATTCTTACCCTTTTTCTCTGTAGGTAGGATATTATCCCTTTCTGGATTCTGTAAAATTTTTTCCTCAAGTTTTGAATTTCTGCAGATAGAATATGTTTCTACCTTGATTATATGTAACTCGCTCGTTCCCCCCAAAAGCACAATACACACATATATACATACACACACACATACATACATATCATGCTTGGTGTTTCTTGTATGTCTGATTTAGTGTTTGCCATGAATAGCCATGCCATTATATTAGAAAATGGTGCTATTATAACTTTGTTCTTATGCTCTACTCTTTTTTTCCTCTTACATTCTTACTGTAATATTTACATCATATTTCTAAAATTGTCCCACAGTTCTTAATCTTAGGAATTTTACTATGCTGTTTTACTTTTCTCATTCTCTCATTCTTTCCTTCACTGTGTCAGCTAATATGATGAATCTATGCTCTTCACTCCAGATGCTGCGTTCATTCCCAACACTTACAGTATTCTTTCTTGGAATCTCCAGCCCTCAGCTGTACTTATTTTTTAGTTTTTTTCTTTCTGCATAGGAATACCACATTGCCAATTATTTTACCCTTTTGTGTGATAATTGCAACATTTGTGTTATAACTGATTCTTATTTTAAGGTTGTTTGTTTCCCCAACTTTTGGTATGCTTTGCATCTGTGGGGTGTGTGTGTGTGTGTGTGTGTGTGTGTGTGTGTGTAAAAATGTGTGGCATTGGATAGTAGGAAATGAGACAAGATGTATGCCCTTTGTGGAAATCTTTATGTGGCCATTTGTTGGACACTTGCATTGCTGTGGAATTTGTTGCCTATAGAATTCATGATTTCTAGCACTGTTTTTGCTGACTATATTAATCCCAAAGTTCCTAAACCTTTCTGAAAGACAATCTCTGTGACTTAATATATAGAGATATAGATATTAATTCTTTGAGAATTTCACCCAATGTATTTTATCATATTGACCACTCTTTTTCCACTTCCCCTTAGATACACCCTCTCTACCCTTGCCTCCTTATCAACCCAACTTGTCTTTTTCTTCTTCTTTTTTTTTTTTTAGTTTAACTATTAAATCTGATTGGTGTTGTTCAACTTTTCTGGGGAGTAGTACCTGTCCTGGAGTGTGGTGAACTTTCAATAGTCAGGCCGTTGAAGACAATTAACTCTTCTTCTCCTATCCACTATCTAATGTCAGTAACTCCTTAATAATTACCTGGGGTATTTCTTGTCTACCTCCTGCTCTATGTTGCGATTGTGTCTAGCCTGAGCTTGTGCATACTATCACAATTGCTGAGTTAATATGTGCAATTGCCCTGCTGGGTCTAGAAAACACTGTTTCCTTGTGGTTATGCACTACTTCTAGATCTTAAATTCTTTCTACCAAAATCCCTGAATCTTTAACGTGTGTGTGTTATAGATGTCCCATTTAGGCATGAGCAGTCCACAGCCTTTTATTTTCTAATATTGAACAGTTGTAGATCTCAGTGTTAATTATATCAGCAGAAAAAAAAAAGAAGCTTCTTTGGTGAAGGTTATGAGATAGAATAATCTATGGGCATAGCAATAAGTCAAAGATTGCTAGTCATTTAGCAGATTGATGGTATTAGGTTCTACCCTAGGTTTCTAACATGTCCAAGCACAGGTTTTAGTCCTTGATACTAATGCCAGGTATGTGCTTCATCTTGTGGAGTGTGCCTTAATTTTAATCAGAAGGTGGTTGATTTCTCTTACGACATTCAAGCCACTATCACACCAGTGGCCCTTTCTCATCATGTCAGTTGTAATTTAGATGGCTGGATTTACAACCGGGTAGTCATTCTCTACCAGCAGTATGTGTAACACTGCCCAGCTACCCTTCAAAGATGAAGCTTTCAAGTGAGTACCAGATTGATGTTTTTATGTTCTATGACACAGAATTGGTATCTTCACCAATATTGTTTTAGCACCGAGTTCTGGGGGTAACCAAGAGTATTGGCAGTTGTCCATAATGTTTGGGCATCAATGGGGCCCCGTTGCCAACAATTCAAATAGAAGTGACAAATTCCTAGCACTGGAGTCTTTCTTTTCTAGCATGTGTTATCTAGCTAGAGCATTTCCCATCCCCCAATAATAGATTAAGCCTACTTAAACTCATTTCATATATGCACATATTTTAGAAAACCTCTACAGTGGAGGTTTTCTGAAGGTCTTTAAGTGTTAGTTATCTCTCCCTGCATTCCTTTCTCCCAGCTGACATCATATTTAATCATCCCTGTTGCATTGAGTCTTACAATTTAGACTAAAATTTTCTCTTATGCTAGAGTATTGATGTTCTGAAAATCAGTTATGGTAGAAGATAAATGTACTCTATAATCTTTCAATTAATCCTCAGTGGTTATTTGGGAATGTGTCTGGGTTTAGGCATCGTTTGGAAATGAAATACTCTTCATGAATTAATGGTTTGGCGTGAAGACCAGAGGTCCAATCATTGAGAGGTAATGAGAGCTTTGCTCAAGTGAATGTATTAATCTAATATAAAATCACAATTTGATGGCATTACTGAATAGTCATGGAAAATTCTGCATGGGAAACTAGTGGGAGACTTTTCTTTATAGAGTATATCTTATGCCCATTTGCTCTCTCTGCTTTCTTTATTTTATTCTTTTTTCCCCCCGAGACATGATTTCCCTGTGTAACAGCCCTAGCTGTCCTGAGACTAGCTCTTGTAGACCAGGCTGGCCTTGAACTCAGAGATTTCCCTGCCTCTGTGCCCTAAGTGCTGGGATTAAATACTTGTGCCACCACCACCCAGCTGCTCTCTCTGCTTTCTGGCCAACCGCACAGCAATCATAGTTTGAAACCTTTCCTCTTTTAAACTGACGCTCTCAAGTCTTTGTCATAGTGATGAAAAACTGACTGTATATGCACGGTTGATGTACTACCGGCTTTGCCCTGCTCACTAATCCCTTCTTTGACTACAACATTCTGAATTATTTTCTGGAAATTTTATCTTGCAAGAAGTGTTTGAGTGATGACTCCTAAAATATTTACATATTGTAACTAAAATGGATATTTATAATCTTATTTATTTGCCAAGGTGTAGAAACTTAATAATAAGCACAATATTTATTTTATATATTTCTACATTTTTTAGGGGCAAATGTTTCCACATGGTATATACAGTTAGATGCTATTTGACATATTAAATATATTTTTAATATCAATAGATTCAAATTCAGTATTAATTTATCTCAAAGATTATCCATATATTCATAACTAAAAATAGGACATAGTTACAGACATTTATGAAAAATTTGTGTTGTTACATTGGTCTCAGTGGCATGTTTTTTTATACTGGTACTTGTGTTAACATACATACTTTTTTCTAATACAACTCTTATAATGCTTGGTGAACTTGAAAGACAACTCATATTTCCAGGATTTGTGTTTGTTCTTGTGGATTATAAATCTTTTCCCTATTTTTTATTCTAATATATCCATAACAAAGTATAATAGCATGTAATATAAAAGTCAAATATGTCTAAAATGACTTTGACTATACTAATGATTTATTCTTGTCCAGATTGTCTTACTAATCATGGTTAATAGGGCAGATATTATAGAAGTTTGCTTTATGATTAGTTAAAGGCAAATTTCAAACAAAGAACAACATTAATATTTTCACCCTTAAATATATTTGAGTTTGTTTTTTGAGAGGGGGTCTTTGTATTAATGGAAGATTGGAAGCAGTGCTGTCTTATGACATCGTTGCAACACCGTGAACTCATAGCAGCTGTGGTTATTTTCACAGAATCAGAAAAAAAGCGGTCAAAATTCCCAGTTAGACGGGGAAGGAGATCTCCGTGCCTCGCCCCCACTGAGAATCTATGGCAGTTGTTAAGTGCTGGGGAGAAGAGAATCCTTCTGGTTTTGAGGTTGTGGCCATGTTCTAGTTGCTGATTTAACACACACAAACATATGAACAACACGAATTGGACTCAGTGGATTATCAAAAACTATATGATATTGGGAGGAAGTAAAAGGAGATGATAGAGTGGGACATGGGAATTGGGAGGTAGGCATTATCATATTTCATTGTATAGCTCTTTGATACTATCAAGAATAGAGAAAATTATTATTAAAAATTTGATTCAAGACATTTCTTATTGATCCATTAAGTATATTTTCAAATTTTATAAATGCTGTAATAATCAACTTTATTGTGATTAATGCCGTTTAAAGGCTATCCAGAAATAGAATTCAGGAAATTGTAGTGAATAAATTATGGGTACAAGCTACTTAAAGTGTTCAGAACTCACTGCACTAGCTCAAATTCTCTAGATCATCTCAAAATATTGATTAGATGTACTGTTGATAACAAAAGGTATTTTTGAAATCTAATGCCAGCTATGTGATTTCTCTGTTTGGAAACACTGAAGTTGTCTGCTATTTTGATTTGATGCTATTTGATTCACGTGCTTAATCAGAAAATCCATGTTGTCTCCCAGAACCTCGAGTTCCCCGGATTTACAGTCTCTATGCTGACACAGAAATCACTGCCAGCTTTTACCAAGGAGGATTGCCTTATGAAAATTTGTTAAAGACTCATCGAACTTGACTTGCATTTTATCTCAATTGATCGATTGCACTCACACCCGCAATTTTCACATTTGTTACAATACACGCTGAAGAGAAAAATAGCTGAGCGTATAAATTAGCTCATATTTGCTCTAACTGCAAACATGAAAGGGAGTACATTAAAGCTAATCATCCTTCTATTACCTTGTCATGGCTGCATTTTTACTGATACACGATGTGAAATGGAAAACAGAAGCCGCTTCGGGAGCGCGGGGCTGGCGGAGTGGAAGAGCGATCAGTGTCTTTCCTCTGCTTGCTCATCTGTCATCAGGGCTGTGTAAATTGGTTACTCAAGCTTGAACATCAGGCTTTTTAAGGAGAATATGAAAACTTGGGCTTTGTGAACTCCTGAACACTAGAATGCAAAAAGGGTTAATAAATATAAGAATACATTGATTTTACTGACACCAGATTCATTATCCTAACAGCCCAGCCGCATTAGCTATTGAAGTTTTTATGTAATTACTAAATTGAGCTCGAAAAGTCAACCTCTAGGAAAACTTATTGACTGAATCTTAACTAAAAATATTTGTATTAGTGTCTTCCTTCGTGAAAACATAATGTTCTGGTTGTTTTTATGTCAATTTGATACAAGTTAAAATCAGTCATCTGATAGCAGGGAACCACAGTTGAGAAATGCCCCCATAAGACTGGGCCATACATAAGCCTGTAGGATATTTCTTAATTAGTGATTGTTTTGGGAGGGCCTGGCTCATTGTGGGTGCTGCCACCTCAGGGCTGGTGGTCCTGGGTTCTATAAGAAAGCAGACTGAGCATGGCGGAAGGAGCAAGCCTTAAGGAGCACTCTGCCATGGTCCCTGAATCAGTCCCAGCTTCCAGATTCCTGCCTGGTCTGCATTGAGGTTTTGCCTTGAAAACTCATCAGTGAAACTGTGACCCTGGGCAGGTGAATCAAATAAACCCTCCCCACCTGCCAAGTTGCTCTTGGTCATGGTGTTTCATCAGAGCAGTAATGACCCTACCTAAGACTCATGGTATTTTCAGCTTTGTAAGAGTTTGTATAGAGTTAAGGTAGAAAATGGTATAAGGGGTTGGGTTGCATCCACCACATCACCTGGATCAAACATCTTTTTTTATTTTGTTTTTACTTAGTTGCTGGTCAACTTTTGAGTGACGACACAATAATAACTAGTTTGCACAACCATTGATAGTTGTAAGTCCTGACCATCCTAAGTAAATCATCCTTTATTAAACTTTGTCATTTTGGGTTTTTGTTAAATCTACAATGTATTCATTATTCCATTTCCTTTCGATAACTTGTATAAATTTGGAAGAAATTGCACCCTTACATCTAATGTCTCCATATATTTTAATCTATATGACTGATGACTCCTACATAAACAATCATTCTAAAATGTTTAACTCAAAGGATAATTCAGTAACAGTGAAATGTAATACTTTGAATATAAAGCTCTTATGTATGCATTTGTGTCAACTCAAATTTCTAGCTCCAATTTATTCAACCAGAAGTACACCCCAGATTGGAGCTGAATTCACATGCCAGGTTTGAATATAACTGATCAAGACATGGTGCCACTTTGTTCCAGTACTTCAAAGGTAACAACCACTGATACTAAAACCATCCTTAGAATGACATATTTTTACCACCTCTATAGATCTGGATGCTTACCCCTCTAATATTTTCACACAAGGCGTACAACACTTTCCTGAAGTACTGACTCTAATAATTTCTTCATTTAAATTTTAGAAAAACTTTATATATAATCATAATTTTATGTAAATAAATGCATATGTAAAAATGAAGATAAGTAGATGATAGATAAATAGTAGATTAACAGGGACTTATCAAAATAATTTAACTTTAATAATTTAACTCAAGAATTTAAATAAAAAATATCTTTCTTTGGTTGTGAGACAGATATTAAAACGAATAAGCAGATGCTATATTACATATTAAGGAATAGGTGAGTACTAGCATAAAAAGAAAAGCAAGTAGAGAGGAAGGATGAAAGGGCCAAGGTTGTGGATTTTGGATGGGTGTAGTAGGTCCCATAACTATCAGGGAATGACTCTACTCTTTTTTTTTTTTAAGATTTATTTATTTATTATGTTCACAGTGTTCAGCCTCCATGTATGCCTGCAGGCCAGAAGAGGGCACCAGATCTCATTACAGATGGTGTGGGTTGCTGGGAATTGAACTCAGGACCTCCAGAAGAGCAGTCAGTGCTCTTAAACTCTGAGCAATCTCTCCAGCCCCAACTCTACTCTTTTGTAGTACATAGATGAAATTTGTGTAAGGCACAAGGGACTAAATTAGTCAGGGTGAGTAACAAAAAATACAATGAATCTGAGATGATACTTGTGTCTAAACACCATTGCCAAAGAAACCAGAGAATCCAGGGTGCGTTGGTGACAGATAAGCAAGTAAACACAAGCTGCCAGAACCCAGATAGACTCTAGGAAAAAAAAAAAAGGACTTCCATTCCAATTAAGGCAGGGAAATGCTGGGGGTTTGTGATCCAAACAGCTAAATGCTCTGAGGAGAGTAAGTCTTAGACTTCGTAAATGTCTTAGTTTTATTTTTGTTACTGTGAGAAAGCAATGAGGTAGGGAGAGGGTTTATTGTGGCTCACTATTCCAGGCCATAGCCCATTGCAGGGAAGTCAGGGCAGCAGGAGCTAGAGACAAGTAGTTGCATCATCTCACTAAGAGTAGAAAGTAATGAATGCATAACTTCCTGCTCAGCTCTCTTTTTCTATTCTTATATAATTCAGGACCTAAATATGGGGATTGGTGAGGCACATTTAGCCCAGATATGACTGCATCAATACCATAATCAAGACAGTCTCCCACAGATATGCTTATAGTTCAGTCTGATCAGGAGATCCCTCATTGAGAACCTCTTCCAGGGGATTTTAGGTTATGCCAAGTTGACAACTGAAACTAACCATACCATCTCTACCCCTTCTCAAATTGATACACAAACATACCACTTTTAAATGATAACACATGCCTCATCCCCTTGTCTCATATCTTTATCTTGAACAATTCCAATATCTTAGAAGTCCAAAGTCTCTTAACTATGTAATGCTATAAAATAAAAATTATACACTTCTGACATATAATGGGATAAAGTGAAAATTCTTACTTCAAAATGAGAGGATAAGAGTATTAATAAAAGAAATAATCACACCAAAGTAAACCTAAAATTCTTCAAAAAAAAAAAGCCAAATAGTAAAACACAAGTGTCTGTTCAACATCTGGTACTCACAATCTAATCTTCTGGACTTCAAAAGATTTGAGTAGCTTCAAGCCTCTGACTCCAACAACTGTAACACACAACTTTACTCTTAGACACAGGCTACTTCACTTACAGCTGCAGCTCTCTTTGGTGAATGGCCCAGGATGCTTGTTTGTATAGAATACTGGGGTCTTCATAGCAACTGAAGCTTCAATTTCTTATCTTTTTGCAAAACCTCTCAAGACTTCTCTACATATACCCCGACTCTATCGCCAATGGTTCATAGTCTCTATGGCAACATCAGTCTTGCATCTTTTCCTTCAAAATTAGTACCACGTGGGAGACTGTCACAATGCTGCCCACTTCTGCTGTGAGCTGATACAGTTGGTTCTCCTCAGACCATTGCTTCAACAGCTTCTCTCTACTCACCCCAGTGAAACGCTTTCATAGGCAGGTATCTTTTGTGGAGCAAGGAACTCCCTTGCTAGCTGTATGTCTTTTAATAAACTGGGAACTCTACTGGAAGAATTCAGTAGGTGGGACTTTTACTCTTGGGGCTTTGTTTCTACTGCTCCAGTGGAACAAAGGAGATCTCGCTTCAGAGATGCTGATATCCTTAGAAACTCAGCTGTTTCCTCAGCATCTGCCGGAATTCTCTCTCTCCAACTATGAAACTCCCTCTGCCATAGAGATTACTCCATCATCTCCAAAATTAACTTAAGCAGAACATTACAGACATAGTAGAATACACTCAGTGTCTTGGTCAAAATACCATATGAATGTCTGGCCTCATTTCTGGTTCTGGAGATGAGAGAATCCTTTTTCTCTCTGTGAGCCTTATGAGCCAGGGCCCCACTGTCTCCTTTTCTCTTGGCAGTCTTGTCTTCCAAGTACCTACTGGAATGGTCCAGTAAGCTCTGCTTCCACTATTTTTGTGTTTTTTTTAAACATAAAATTAAAGTCTTTAACTTTCCAGTAACAAAACAGGTCAAGTAAGAACTCTATAGTTGGGTTTATGGCAGCCAGGACCCCACTTGTTCAGTGCCAATTTCTGTACTAGTTTCATTTATGCTGTGATAAAATGCTCTGGAAAAAAAGTGACTTAAGGGAGAAGGGTTTTATTTCAGCGCACAAATCTAAGTTATAGGCCTTTATTACAGTGTAGTCAAGGCGGCAGAAACTTCAAACAGCTAGCTGTGTCACATCTACTGTAAAGAATAGAGGGGCTGGAGAGATGGCTCAGAGGTTAAGAGCACTGACTGCTTTTCCAGAGGTCCTGAGTTCAATTCCCAGCAACCACATGGTGGCTTACAACCATCTATAATGAGACCTGGTGCCCCCTTCTGGCTTGCAGGCACATGTGGAAGGAATGCTATACACATAATATAATAAATAAATTTAAAACAAAACAAAAACAAACAAACAAAAAAAAGAATAGAGGGAAATAAATCCATACATGTCTATTGCTCAGCTCTTTTTCTCTATTCTTTGATTAAGAGCCCAATAGCAGGTAATGATTTACCCACTTTTAGGCTGGGTTTCCACAGCAATAAACGCAATGAAGATAATCCTCCACAGATATAGCTATAGGTAGTCTTGATCAAGAAAAACCTCTCAATGAGACTCTTCTCAGGTGATACTAAATGGTACCAAGCAACCAAGCAAAACTAATCACCAAAGGCCATAATTAAGGGGAGAGATGATGATGTCTCATGCAAGGGAGGTTGTGGTTGAAATGCTGAAGTTCAAATTTTGATACATTTTCATATATAGTCAACAAAATTTTTGCATGTGTGTGTACTGGAAAAGATATTATTCCTTATCCATGAGTAGAAAAACCTTGTAACGTTTCAGGTAAATGTATGGAAACATATGGGGAAAAGAAAATATACAATTATAGTCTAAAATGCTTGTGTTCTCTTGTCTTTGTGCCATAAATCTGTAGGCTCTGGGATGGTGTTCAGGAATTCAAGCAATGATCTAAATCCTTTGCAGTATGCACAAATGATAAAGCTTAAAGTTTGCTTTTCCAAAATGGAATTTTATGTTCCGTTCTGCCATACCTGACATCATTTACGTGGGAAGAGTTTTCATCCCATGTAAATAATAATAGTGCCTGCATATAGCCATATAATTATTGATGTGCTCCTATTTATGAATCCTGCATGGAATTTGGAAATGATTTGTATTAGAAATTATTTCATTCCTCTCTTGGCTTTCTTGTTCTTTGTTTTAGCATATCACGCTATATTTTCTGCCTCCCCTTGACTCTCTAAGCATTTCATTTATTATTTACCTTGATACTCTAGCAATTTGTTGTGCGACATTATTATTTAAAAAGATAACTTTACTCTATAAAAATTCTTATTATTTCCAGTTGTAAATTCAATCAGAGATGACTGGATGACAGTTATATTCCACACAGTAGTTTCAGGCATCTTTTGGTGATACCATGGTGGCAGGTGGTTTAAAGGGCCTGAGATAGCTTGACTTATATGCCAGGTGCCTTGTTAAGGTTGGATTAGCTATCAGATACTATCATTGTCAGTGGATTCCTCATGTAGTACAGTGGTTTTCAACAGTCCTAAGGCTGCGACTCTTTAATATAGTTCCTCATGTTGTGGTGACCCCTAACCAAAAAATTATTTTATTGCTACTTCATATCTATAACTTTGCTACTATTGTGAACTGTAAAGTTGATATTTGATATGCAGGATATCTGATATGTGACCCCCACCAAAGTGGCTGTGACCCACACGTTGAGAACCAGTGATGTAGCACCTCAGGATTTCAGCAATGAGATTTCCAACTGACACTCACTTCATTGCTGTTGATACTTTAGTGGCAAAGCCCCAGAAATCATTGTGTGTCACTTCTGCCATGGTTTTGCCATCCAACAGTCAGAAGCCTGCACAAATTCAAAGGGAAGAGAATTTTACTACACCTGTCACTGGACTATGTTGCAAAGAATTTGCATTTATGTTGTAAAACTGCTAGTTTAATATATAAGCTTTCTGCAGTGTGGCCATTATAATACATATTGAAATTTAATCTGTCTCTCAATATGCAATGCCATTTTGTTTTCTTGGTTAAGTGTAGCCAATATCTGGATGAAACAAAGCGTTCCTATTTACGTGAAAACTGTGAGACCAAGAGTGTTTTAGTTTTTCATTTTGTCCATATTGCTTCAGTTTCAGATAGGAAGAGAAAGCCAACTCGTAGAAAAGGAAGCCATTGTGTTATTTAGCTGTCTAGGACGACTATGGACTGGAGCATCAACCAACTTAGTCCCTGAATACTCTCAGAAACTGTTTTAGGGATTATAAAAGCTTCTTTGCTCATCTTTTTAGGCCAAAGGAGAAAAAAGGAAGAAGAGGAGGAGGAAGAGGAACAGATTTGCTTATTCATAGTTTCCAGTGACTCAATATAGAGGCACATAGTTTCTATGTTTTAGCATAGGAGGCATGAGAATTACGTACTTGAGACCGGTGAATCTGACAGTACCACAGAGCCAGCTGATGAGTGTAGAAGTCAGGACACTGAAATGGGCCAGAGGAGAAGAAGACATATTGTGAAATGTGTAGCATCAATAGATTTAGTCTAAAACACTTTTAATATGTTCAGGTTTGGGGTAAAAAATTCAAATTTTCTAATGCATATTTAGCTTGATCTCTAGAATCAGAGAAGCAGAAAGTCTAAAATTCAAATATGAGAACAAATAGCAATTGCTAGCTTGAGGAGAAAGTTAGATAACACATGATTCTCATAAGTTTTATTAAGAAAGAAATGACATTGCATAACCGATCATACTGTTAGTAAGAAAAGAGTACAATATACACATGAAAATGAGATTAAACAGTTTGTGGCATTCCAGGGAGAATCTCCCAGTATCATTTGAATATGCTGCTGTCTCAGGTCACCCTGGGACTCCTTCCCTGCCTCCTGGCCATATTCTTGTACTATCAAACATAGATGGCTGCATAGAATATGAACATCCTCAAAGGCATAATGAATCAAAATCAAAATTAGACAACTCCCTAATGAAATCTAATAGCTGGCACAACATATATATTGTCAAGGCCAAAACTATTGTTAGGAAGAGTGAGTATTACTTCTATGCTCATTATAACATAATCTTCTCTCTAAATACTTGTTTCAGTTTCTGTCCTGTTGCTGTAATCAGAATTCTGACTAAAACAACTTTAGGAAAAGAGAGTTTATTTTCCTCAGGGTTCACAGATGGAGCTCATCACCGTGAGGGTGTCACAGCACAGGAGCTGGAAGCCACCAGTCGCATTATATCTACAGTCAAGCAGAGAGTGAAGAGTGCTCTGCTTAGCTCCCTTCCTCTTTTTGAAATCAGGCCATGAACCAAGCCCAGGGAAAGGGGCTGCCATATTGATGAAGATATTGCCTACTTATATTAATGAACTTGGACAAATCAATCTGGTGTGTCCAGTTGGATATTTCACTCCTATTGACTAGTGTTCATAGTGCTGGAAGGTAGATTGCATGGTAGTAGAGAAGAACAGTAATCCTCAATATCACTCAGCTATGAATGCTGCAATTGACAACAGAAACCTGCTTGTAATTTAAACTGTGTAATAGTGGTAGAAAGATGATGGGAGCAACCAATCACATTTTATAAATGGAGTTGAGTAGCATTCCATCAGATGAAACTCAAATTTGATACTACTAAACGACCAAGAACCTGAGACCAAATAAGTCATGGTGCCTAGGAGAAAACCTACTACTATTCTGTTAAAGAAAACAGCAATGAAATTACTCCTAATGAAATAATGCTATACCTATAAGAGGCTCATGGCTTACCAGCAAGGATCTGGTGCATCTGTCTCCTGTGGGAGCTCATGGTGTCTCATTAACCCCACCTACTCTTACTCTATGTCTATCTGCTTGGATTTCTTGTCTTGCTTTATTTTGCACTGCAACAAGCCCAAGAGCATGAACTTGGTTGTGTAGGGAGATGAGGAAGATATGGGAGGAGATGGTACAAAAATATGATCAAAATATATTGTATGTTAAAATATTTTATTATTTTTGTTGTTTTAATGATTCCAACTTTAAGCTTCATTTATTTCATCAATGTAAATCCACATCTCCTCATCCTAGCATTATTTCCGTTCTTGAAACATTTAGCTAGCACATAAAGGTGTTTTAAATGTGAGTTAGTTTATTTTTAAAGTTCCAATGATGTGGGATAAGAATATCACGTTACTGCCAG
Source organism: Microtus oregoni (assembly GCF_018167655.1). Classification (NCBI taxonomy): domain Eukaryota; kingdom Metazoa; phylum Chordata; class Mammalia; order Rodentia; family Cricetidae; genus Microtus; species Microtus oregoni. Next base: position 54,751,158 of record NW_024543063.1, on the reverse strand, counting down.
GCGATGGTGGTGGCACATTAATCCCATCACTCGGGAGGCAGAGGCAAGTAAATCTCTGTGAGCTCAGGACTAGCCTGATTTACAAGAGATTGTTCGAGGACAGGCTCCAAAGCTATAAAGAAACCTGGTCTTGAAAAACTAAACAAACAAACAAACAAACAAATAAACTAAGAATATCATGTTACAAAACAATGAAGTCCTTGCACTAAGAAAACAAGTCTTTTGGTTGTAGGGAAGGGCCTTATAGGATCAGGTTCAGTTCTGTCAGTGTGATCATGGTTTTCTGATTCAGGCAGGAGTTCTGATACTCTTATGAATCATCTAATTTAGCCTACATTATATTAGAACGACTTTCCCTTTTAATGGTGTGTGTGTGTGTGTGTGTGTGTGTGTGTGTGTGTGTAACTCAAGTTAGGAACTCAAAATTTCTCATTTGACTTTGTGTGTGCTTTGCCTACATGAATGTCTGTGTAACAGCTGCATGTGGTACCTGCAGAGGCCAGAAGAGGGAGGCAGGTACTATGGAACTGAAGTCACAGACAATTTTGAACCAGCATGTGGTTGCTTTGAGTCCTACACAGGTCCTCTGGAAGAGCAGCAAATTGTCTTAATGGCTGAATTGTCTTTCTAGTCCCTATAATGACTTTCTTGACTTTACATATCAGGAGAGTTTCTTGAATTCTTTGCCCTTCATTCCCATATTCTCTTGTTTGTTTGTTTGTTTTTTCTAAAATTCTGATAAAATTCCTTGCTAATAGCTGGTAACAGTAAGGGAATTACAGGATGATCCATTACTTACTACAGTAGACCCATAGGTCAGTGATTTATGTGAACTGCAACCAAATTCATCTCTAGGATACAAATTGCAAACATTTGGACACTTTCCTCTGGCTGAAAAAGGAGAGTGAATTGCTTAAGGCCTCATTTTCTCAGCAGCTATTTTCCTATTTAAAAGAAAACATATAGATATTCAGAAGATTCCATCAAGACATCCCTATAAATGATATGAAGCAAACCAACACAAGTACTCTTTTTCTCATCCCACAAACACTAGCTGTCTAGTATCATTTGGCACCACCAGGCAAAGTCAAATGTGAATGTACTGTTTCCTCCCCAGGCTCATTTTATTCTTGCGAAGCATCTGCTTAGCTTTTAATCTCCTGGACTAACAAGTCACTACTCATTTGTTTACGGACCAAATGATTCACATCAGTGTAAATACCTCCTATAGTATTCTAATATTGTTCTCACAACTGAGTAACTCTCCAACAAAGTGATAATGAATAGGAAGTGTATCTTCTGCTAATCTTGTTTATTGTTTGTGAGCCATGCCAATGATTTCCTTTATTAAGTTTTCTGGCAGGAATACAGAACTTTCAACTCCTTTTACACTTTCATTCTTAAGGATGTTGGCAGACATATTTTAGGCATAACTCTCGGAACTACAGCCTTTCCCTTTCCCACTAGAAGGTCCTGAAGTCTTTAGAGTTCTGATACGCTTTTGGAAACTGTAGGCAAACCATAGTGCTTGGCTATTTTCCTACTGGAACCAAAGGTAACATACTTTGGACAACCCGATTAGTTTTAAGAACAGCTTCATAATTAAAACAATTACTTTTAGTATTTTAGGATATTCAGTCTCTATAAAAATTTATACTCAACTTTTACTCAAAGAAATTTGGATATTCTTTCATAGCCTTTCATTATTTTCCCATTTTTTCTTTTAGAAGAACAGCATTAATTTGAGTTGATAGTTTTAAAACAGATTGAGCAGCATAGTAATGAAAAAATAAGATAACTGTGTATATTTAGTATTTCTTATAGGGAAGCTTACAAACTAAGCATACTGATCCAATACTCTATGAAAAGCACATGTTGTTAATAAAGAATTTAATGTATTGCCAATGTGCCCCTATATGGTAGATTGAAGAAGTGGCGAGTGAAATCAGACACAACTACCCTCTTATGGGGTATATTATATAGGCAGAGTTCAGGGCTGACAACAGGGCTGAATGATCTATATAGTGTGTGTCGGAGAAGGGAGAAGCAACCATCAGGACTTGAGCTCTTTAAAAACAGCATGTGTTTGGGTACTGAATAAATACTTGCACCCTGTTACAGGGGCAGTCACAGAAACCTTTGGGTGTGTACTTGTTAGACAATTAATCTGAGTGGATGAAATGCAATTCTTTATATTCAGAGAGATGATTGAGGATATTTCAAAACAAAACACCATTTGATAAGTATCCATTAAGTAGAGGTTTGGTATGCAAAATTGAACTAGATTAAAATCACCTAGTATTCCCTGACTACCCTAAAATTATTAAGTTCTCCAGGCATTGACTAGAAATGGTAACCGGAAGTGCTTTTTGTTGAAAACCTGTGTGAGCCTGGGGGATTCTAAGAAAAAATAGCCTGCGAAATTTGTTTCCAAAGATGTGACGATGAAGGCCTATGTTTTCATGGTTTTAATCCATCACGGCCTAGGAGAAGGCAGCTCTAGGGAGCTTTAACAGATGTTAGACTCCCTTTACTTTGTGTATAAAGCACTCCACACCTCTGCTCCCGTTAGAGGAGAAGCTGATTAGATCCTATTCTGGAAACCTCCAAAGCGCAAAGAGTAATATTAGTAGATTCCAAGTCTTTGGTGCTAGAACAAAAACAAAATGAAGGCGAAGTGGGGCCCTGGAGGAGTTTGGCGAGTTAATGAACGATGGCCTCCTTCCATCTTCTGATATTCAATTGAGCCTCAGCAGATGGGCAGAGGCTCCATGGGAAACATGAATTATGCACATCAGACTGTTGTTACATTTCCCACAATCACATTCTCATCACTTCACCTGTTGTAGATCAGGGGCTGATTAGTTATGCACCTCATCTCATATTGGCAGTCCTGGTTCAGAGATAATCTTTAATTGGTTTTTCCCTCCCATATGTGAGACTACGAAAAATTTTTTGTCTTTCCATCATCAGACAAAGTGTGTGCTTTGAATTATTTCAGAGAGGATGACAATGTGTGTTATGGTATTCATATCAGCTGATACACTGGGATAAAGTAATTTGAGAAATTAATAGTTTACATGGTAGGTGAGAGACAACTTTATGGATACCCAGGTGATGGAGTATTTTACAATGTAATGTTCAAATAGAAACAAAGGTAGGCAAAATTTCTATATCAGAGACAGATCAGACATCAGATTCATGAGAGTACTGCTGAAAGGTACATTCGCCAGCTTTTTATTTGATATATACACAATTAAAATCATTTTACACTAAAAAACTCTCCTTGTAACACTAAGATCAGATAAACACTTAATCATCAGGAGACATAGGATTGTGTTGTGGAAAGAGCTTAATTTGGGTTTAGGCCTGTCTTATTTTTAACACCTAGCTACTCTGTCGGTATAGACAAGCCACTTCACCTTTCTAAACATCAATTTCTCAATGATATGTCCACCTTTAAAGGACTGATTAGAAGATAAAGCAGAACAATGTGGGCAAAAATCCCTTACAAGGCTTAGGAGATACAATCAAAACAAGATTGGTTAAATAAAAGTCTGTGGAAAGGATATAATAGAACCAAATGAGGCTAACAATAAGTTCTTATCAGGATAGTTGTTGCTGTTGTTTTAGGGAAAACAAATATAATTGTGGAACACATTATTTTTGACCTCAAATTGGGTCATGTTTTCAGTGATCTTATAGAAGCAAGGATGGAGCCTACTTGTTCAGTTCAACAAGCTCTAAATCACTTTTGTCTCTGTAATCCTATGAGAAAATAACAACGCCTTAACATTAAAAGCAGTGTAGGTGACTTTATATTAATGCATACCTAATAAGGGAATCAAATTACATTAGGAAAATCCAGGAAATAAAATGCTGGCAATGTGTTATTTGAATGTTTGAATTAAAAGAAGAAAAAGAGGAAGAAGAGAAGGAGGATAAGGGAAAGAAAGAAAAAGAAACTTCCCAGTAAAATAAATTTCTCACGTAATTCAGAGATTAGCAGAAGTAAAAGATTTTTAGCACCATGGACAAAGGAGACTTACAGATAGAAATAATGCCCATGTCTTAAGGCTAAGAAACACAGTTAAAGGCAGTCTAAACCACTTCAACACTTTACATAGGGCTAGTGAGAAGATGGCTTAGTAATTAAGAATTCATATTGGTTTTGCAGAGGATCTTACTTCAATTCCCAGGACCTACATCCAGAAGGACACACTCATCAATAACTCCAGCTGCTGGGGCATCCAACACAGTCATCTGGACACTGTGAGTACTTGCACTCCTGCACATATGCACATAACTTAAAAATAATAAATGTAAACCTCTTTAAAAATTCTGACGCTCTGTGTGTCTACCCCACGGCAATGAAGAAAGAAAAGATGAGTTTCCTATTCCTCACATGTCTTATCAATTACCCTTGTCTGAACCCAGCCAAAAGTTGATTACCTAAGAGCTTTTAGAGAATACGATTATAAAACAAAGAGTGAAAGATAGCTTCACAGATAGCCACATGTTATCATATCTTGTTATCTACCTCCGCCCATCCCTAGTCCTTGATCATAGTCCAGACGTTTTCCTATACTTGAGTGGCCAGCTGACCATCCATCTCAGTCTCTCTCACCACACTCACCTCTCTGGGTTTGCCTCTCTCTCCAGCCTGCAAATCATCCTGTCTCTCTCCTTACACCTTCCCACCCTGAATTCTCTTACCACAGTGGTGTAGGGATGTATTTCCAAAAAGTAATAAAAAAAATCTAAGTAAATAGCTACAATATATAAGCAGAAGAACTGATACAGATACAGGTAGGCCCTGTGCTTGCTTCTTCAGTCTCTGTGCTCTCAGCGAAGCCTTGCTTAGTCGACTCTGAGGGCCTTGTTCTCTTGGTGTTGTCCATCCACTCTAGTTCTGACAAACATTCTGCTTCCTCTTCTTTGGGATTTTCTGAGCTCAAGGAAAGGGATTTGATGGAGATCTCCAATTTATACTCTTCCCACATAATGTCTGACTGTGAGTCTCTTCATTGTTCATATCTACTGCTGGAGGAAGCCTCTCTGATGATGACTGGATAAAGCACTCATCTATGAGGATAGCAGAATATCTCTAGGAATCATGTTATTGAGTTTTCTAGATCTGTAGTATTATCTTTGCTTTTTAATTCTTTTAATATTAACACTATAAATCAATGAATATAATAGGCTTGAATAAAATTTATAAGAGGTCAATAGCAATACTTTGGGATCAAAACTGAGATATGATCAATTATTTTTGAAACTTTCTTCATTCATACTTCATTTCCTCATTTGTTGCTTAAGAATGCAAAATATTATTTGCAGTTTTCTGACGACTACTGCAAAGAAAATCTACAGTAATTTTATCCAGCATTTTCCACAGTATTATAATAGATTACTACATTTTTAAGAATACCATTTAATCAGGTCTGATTCTCCACTTTCAAGGCACATATTTTAAACATAAGTATGAACTGTCCTTAGCAATTTTTTTCAAATATTTACATGAAAAATGTTTCACTTTTGGACAAGATAATTCTGTTTCAATTTTTATGTCATTTGAAAATGTTGGGAAAAACATTTTACACTCCAATTGCTTGTTTAGTCTTTATCAAACAAGTAAATAGAAAGGTCCTATCTCCAACTGTTTTCATGACTCAAATGTGCCACAGTACCTACCTCTAATTTCTTATCCAAGTCTAGGTAGCCTATGTCCTACCTCACTGTTAAAGTGTTGATAGTTCCTTCATCATTCTTATCATTCCCATGTAGTAATGTCTAGTCTGCTGAATCTTAAGTAGAATAAGTTCATCTGTCAACACACTGCCATTTAGTTGTTCTACATCACAGACTGAATCAAAAACATGCCATCTTTCCCACAGATGGGCAGTCTTTGCCAAGACTAGCAGAATTTCTCAAAAGGATAAGGGCAGAATACATACACAATTTCCTCAAAGTCTGGTTCTGTCTTTGACTGGTCATCCGTCATTGTTAGTGGCACAATATTACACAGGACTCTGAACTCAGGTTCAGTTCTATCAAATATCTATCAAAACTGAGAAATCTATCTATCAATGCTATCAATTCTCTTGCATACTTGGAAGCATACAACATCAGAGATCGTAGATATGGTTGGCAAAGTGTCTTTAGGTCTTTGGCTTTGTAAGAAATGCCTAAGAAACTAATTTTATTTATTCAGATGACCTTAAATGAGTCAATATTTACTGTTGGTGCCATTCCAGTGTGAGAGTAGATGTTGGATTTTATATCTCCTTGAGAATGCCATGCAAGCTTTGGGCACATTATATTATTTTCAGTATACCTCCTAAGCTAGGAATGGTGGTTCAGGCCTGTAAGCTCAGCTACTCGGAAAGTTGAGCTAGAAGGGTCACAAGTTCATGGCCTGGATGAACTATAGAGTGAATTTCGGACCAACCTATACAAGTTATTGAGATCTGCCTCAATGTACAAAGTGAGCAAAGAGAATGGGGATTGAGGTCAGAGGTTGAGAGTGCATCCTAGACTAAGAAGGCTCAGGTTTAGTCTTCAGCATTAAAACAAACAAAAAAGTGCATTCTGATTTGTGGCTGTAAAGTGATGCCTGCCGTGATAGGTGAATTCTTACTTAGAGAGTGAAGTCATTCTTCTGATTTACATTTTATTCATTTATTTATTTATTTGGATAATCTGATTCGATTTCTGTAGTTGCCTATCAATTTTGTCAGTTAAACTATTAAAAGAAAATCCAGGCTGGAAAAATTTTAAAAATCTTTTGTCTACCAATCCATAGAACTGCAGATATGGAGAAAACCCATAAATCCGTATACTGAGATCAAAATCTCAGTTATTTGAAGGTAACCCTTGTTGTATGTCATAGGATGTTATCTTGGCTCTCGACTCTGTTGAGAAGCCTGAAGCATTGAAAATTAGCACTTTTTTTTTTTACCGCCTATGATCTGCACACTGTGTTGTTGTTATTTTTTTAAGTATAGCCAGTAACTTAGAGACTTGGTCTAAATAAAGTTGGACTACTCTCACATCCTGTAACTAAAAGTTTGAACTCATCTCAAAGACTACCCTCAAAAGCACAGGAGCAAAATTAATAGCTATAATGAGTATAAAGTCATTTTGAGTGGTCAATATATTATTTAGAAACAAAAATAGGCACAAGGTACTATAGTTGACTGAAAATGTTATTTAATCTATTTACCTGGGGTATTTGAAATGACTAATCCTTGCTCTATAACATGGGTGCAATATAAACTAACAAATTATCCTAACTATGTGTTTGTATGTTCATATTTAGTCACTTATGTGCTCAGGCTTCCTTCTCATCCTAGATTAATTTACCACATGTCAAAAACTCAAGATACAAACTTGTTTCTCCACATTTTCTTGTCATTATGCCATTTGTAATAATATATAAGAACTCATCACATGATGCTTACATGCATTACAGAGTGAGTGGAAAACCAGTCTGGATGACTCAGTAAGATTGTTTTATAGTTTAAAAAGTCAAAAGAAGGCTCAGCTTGTAACCCAGTGGTAAAGAGTTCACCTAACATATGAGAATCCCCTAGTCAACTTCTAGAATTGCAGAAACAAAGCAAAAAATACCTTCAGCAATAGAAGTCTACCATATTAGTTATTTTTTCCTGTTTCTGTGATTAAATACCCTGACAAAGCCAGCTTAGAGAAATAGGAATTTATTTGGCTCACAGTTTGGGGGTGTAGTCCATCATATGAGGGAGTTGAGGCATTAGAAGCTTGAAGCCACCATTTACAGCATCTGCAGTTAGCACAAGGATTATGAATGTGTCTGTTCAGTTCCTTTTTATTTTTGTATTCAGTCTAGTAATGGGTTTATCTCAGTTAACCCAATTCAGATCACTCTCCTTCACACCCCCACAGGCGTGCTCCGATGTTTGTCTCCTGTGTGGTTCTAGATTCCACTAATCCCATAGAATTAACCATTACATTTGTGTCTGTAACTTTTCCTGGCGGTAATTAAATACCTGAGAAAACAATAACGACATACACGGAGGATTGTTTATCTTGACTCATGGTTGCAGATGTTTTCATGAGCAGTTAGCTGGCATTGGTTTGGCTGAGAGGAGGTACAACATGATGGAGGGGCATGGTAGACAGAAGCTGCAAAAGGCATGGCAGTCAAAAGCAAAGAGGACCAATGACAGAACATGTCCTTCTGGAATATGCTTCCTACCCTCTTGCTTCCTCCCTAATTTAAGGAAGGGATTTCATTTCACTCAGAAGCATAAAGCCTTGAAATTCAATACTTTTCTATGACTTCTTCCATTACCTATGTCACCTCTTTGGTCATAGTCCCTCCTACTTATCAATGACTTTTTGACTGGCTACCCATCACCCACATCCTTCCTGTTTTTAGATCTGAAAGCCCAGCATTCCGAAAAGTTCTCACTCCCAGACAAATCAAGACTGGCCAATCTGATCCATAATGCGATATTCTGGTCATAACAGTCCAACCTCATTAGAAGGAAAGTAAAGTTTTCTCATTAGAATTTCAATACACACTCATCTTTATTCTTAATTAAATTTATGGGTTTAGAGGCTTGATAGCTTTATAATTGCATGCCATTCTCTGCCAAATAAAGGCAGAATCTGTTAGTTCCTGCAGGACTCTGTTGTTATTGTTCTTTCTTATTGCCTCAGTGTACTTGGAATACTGATTTGATATTGAAGGTCCCTGAATTTCTGTTTGTCTTCACAAGGGCAAAATTCTTCCCAAGAACAGGCTTCAGGAGCTTTCTTGATGTGAGGATGTCACTTGTATTAATAGTGTGGTGATGCGGTCTTGCAAATAAATTTTCTTTCTTGACTTTCATCTTGCATCTCCCATTTTTTTTTTTGGATGAAGAGATTAGTTTGTGTTATGGCGTAAACAAATGCAGACAGATTGTAAATATATATATATATATATATATATATCTTTAATGTAGAAATAGACTTACAGAACCACCGTTCCCGTGAAGACCAGGAAAGCAGAAGCGACTGCTGGGAGCATGCTCGCCAAATTTATAGGCAGACATTAGCCCGAGGCGAATACGCCCCCCAAGGGGCGGGACCTATCCCTACATCTCCCCTTTTTGTCTAAATAAGACAGAACCAAAACAAATACAACTATATACAATAACAACAAATAATAAATATAACAAACAATATTGAGAACAAAAGCTTTGCTAAACATTCTATCTCAAGGAGTCCAAATAATGTAGAGAGTAACTACAATTATATAATCTTCAACTCCGTCAAAGATTTGAGAAGGGAATAAACACTACTCAACAAACGAGATATATCCAAAATGTGCAACAATTGACAGAGACAACTGACTACCTGGGCAATCACCCAAAGTCTCGTTTGCAATGTTGAGTCAAACAATTTTGGCTAAGGCCTAAGATAACTGACATACCATTATTAAAGGCAAGGAACTTTTCAAAACTATCTTACCCTGTCTTGGCAGGATATGACAGTCCTGTTTTATCCATTGATGCATGCTCTGTATCTCTGTCAGTGGTTGAGGTATGGGCATTTCTTTGCCCAAAGGCCAGTTCTGCCAAATAGAAAGGCTCCAGATGGAGTGTCTTTGGTGCTCAACATTCTCTCGGGAATAGAGCGGTGTTGCCAGGAGCAATTGTGTCTCACTATCACGAAACTCTGAGTTAGATTAAAGGCCATTTTCTACAGCTCTTTGAAGAGGTCGAAGATTATCTACCTATACTGAGTATAATCTCTATATATCTAAAGAACCTGATTAGCCTAATTATAAATGACAAACTTAAATGACTATTTATCTATATAATTCTCAATATCAATCTAACTTAAAGACTAAGACAATAAACAACTGTGTAACAAATGAGGATAATGACCTCCAAATATAAACACTGTACAAATATACATTGCAACATGGTAAATATATATCAATACACAAACATTATATAAGTTTCTTAATCAGAGGTAGAAATGTACACTGCAATATGGTAAATATATACTATATATATATATCAATACAATATATGTCAATACATAAAAAATGTTTTAAACAGAGATAGAAACATGCATGCATACAATAGTCAATATAATTTAACTTTGTATCAATATACAAGAATCGATACCAATATATTTGTTTAAAAGCAGTAACTCACAATTATAAATCTATTATCCCATCATCCCTCTTTTTTTTTTTTCAAAATGATCCCTGAGCTTATAAAATTCCTCCCCTAACCTCCCAACCCCTAAATGATGTCCCTAAACCCAGGGGTAAATTTTACTGGGAGAGGGGACGTTGTCCTCTAGAATTACTTCCAGCTGTTATGGGGGCGATGTTCTTTCTGGGGGATCCTGTGAAAGTAAAATGATGGTTAAATTTCAAGATCAATGTCTTTTAAAATTGCAAATAGTCTCTGAGTATTTTGTGGAGGTCTGGCCAGAATGTTGTATAAGATGTGCACCATTTTAGCTAACCAAGTTGGGATCGTCTTGTGCAGCTGGTATCCAAAACAGGTCTTGTAGTAGTGCTATCAGTATCATGACATCATATCAACCGGTAGAGTTGTTGTTGTGGGGCCCCATCTTCTTCCTGGAAACTTCAAATGTCACTTCAGGAAAAACTCATTGTTCATTGTGAAAAACTTAAACATTAATCATATAGACATATATAGACATACATATATATATTCAATGAAAGGCATGATAGATATATTCAATGAAAAGTATGATAGATATGAAGAAAAGCAAAGATGTTTTCTAAACTCATATTTCTTTCTGTCCCATATCATGGCTCTTGACATGAGACAGAAACTCCAGAAACTCTGGGTTTTTCTCTACTAATAGGCTTGGAATTGGAGAGGGACTGAGCCAGAGTCCAACTTCAAAACCAGCTCTATATATTTATAAAGAAATGTTTAATAAGACATATATATATATATATATATATATATATATATATATATAAATTAATACTTACAAAATGTGTCCATCCATCAGTAATTAAATATTCAGGGTCCCTCAATTTCTTTGAAGATGAGTATTTTCCTGTGGAGATAAGAAAAGAACCCTGCCTCTAACCTATCTGTATTTCTTACCATCAGTATGTTCTCCATCCTTATGAAAGAATTGTTGTTTATCTTTTCCAAGTGACTTCTCTTCTTCAAACCGAACCTTTATTAATTTTGATGGTATCCACAATTTTTCCTCACCTGTGGAGATAAGAGCAAAACCCCTTCCCCAACGTAGCACATCTCCTGGCTTCCATTGTGAGGTCAGCACATCCTTGAAATAAACTGGTTGATTTAGTTCAGTAGACTTTTCCATTATCCAATGTCTTTCTGCAACCACTGTTCCCTTCTCATTAATGTTGAGAAAATTCAAGGTTAACAAAGCATTATGTAACCTATTTCTGGGGGTGTTTTCCACCCCTTTCTGTTTGTTCAACATATCCTTTATAGTTCGATTTGATCTTTCTATGACTGCTTGACCTGTAGGATTGTATGGTATACCTGCAACATGCTTGATACTGTAATAATCAAAAAACCGTTTCATTTTCCTAGAGACATAAGCAGGACCATTATCCGTCTTTATTTGTGTAGGTATACCCATGATAGCCATGACTTCTAATAAATGAGTGATTAATGAATCAGCTTTTTCTGAACTTAAAGCAGTTGCCCACTGAAAGCCTGAATAAGTGTCAATGGTGTGATGAACATATTTTAATTTGCCAAATTCTGCAAAGTGGAGCACATCCATCTGCCAGATTTCATTCCTTTGGGTGCCCTTTGGATTAGCCCCTGCAGGCAGTGGCGTTTGGTTATAGAAAGAGCAAGTAGGGCATTTCTTTACAATCTCCTTAGCTTGTTGCCATGTAATTGAAAATTCTTTCTTCAAACCTTTGCTATTAACATGAAATTTTTTATGAAATTCAGAGGCTTGTAGCACACTACCAATCAATAATTGATCAATTTCTGCATTACCTTGTGCTAGAGGACCTGGCAGACCCGTATGGGATCGGATGCGTGTTATGTACATAGGGCAAAGCCTGTTCCTGATCAAATCTTGAACCTGGATAAACAATGAGGTTAGTTCTGTATCATCAGGTATAAATTCAGCAGTTTCAATATGTAAAATAACTCTTTCTGCGTATTGTGAATCTGTAACTATATTAATAAGTTCTTTAAAATCCCTTAGCACCATAAGAATGGCATATAATTCCGCCTTCTGGACAGAATTATACGGACTTTGTTCCACCTTACCCAAGTCTTCTGATTTGTAACCTGCCTTCCCTGATTTATTGGCATCAGTATAGAATGTACGGGCTCCAGTTATTGGAGCATCACTGACGATTCGAGGAAGAATCCAAGAAGATCTCTTTATGAAGTTAAGCCTCTTGCTTTTTGGATGGTTGTTATTAATGTCTCCCAAAAAATTAGCACAAGCTCTTTGCCATGGTTCATTATCTTCCCATAATTTCTTTAGTCCATCAGCACTGAAAGGCACTATAATTTCTGCTGGGTCTATGTCTGCTAGTTGACGAAATCTCAGCTTGCCTTTTATAATTAACTCAGAGACTTTCTCCACATAAGTTTTTAGTTTCTTACTTGGTTTATGTGGTAAAAAGATCCATTCCAAAATAATATCATCTCTCTGCATTAAAATTCCTGTAGGAGAAATTTTTGATGGTAGTATGACGAGAATACAATCGAGCTTTGGATTCACCCTGTCCACATGTGCCTGTTGTAATTTTTTTCTCAATCATTGTCAGTTCCTTTTCTGCTTCAGCTGTTAATTCTCTGGGACTGTTTAAATTTTTATCACCATCCAAGGTTTTGTTCAAATGAATTATTAGATCAGGTATTATTCCAATAGCTGGTCATAGACTGGAAATGTCTCCTAACAGTCTTTGAAAGTCATTAAGAGTTCGTAGGCAATCTCTCCTAATTTGTGCTTTTGTGTCTTAATTTTTTGCAAACCTATTTTATAACCTAAATAATTAACAGAATCTCCCTTCTGAATCTTTTCAGGAGTGATTTGCAATCCCCATTTAGGTAAAATTATCTTTATTTCTTCAAACAGTCTGTTCAAGGTATCCATGTTTGAATCGGATAACAAAATGTCGTCCATGTAATGGTATACTATAGATTTGGGAAATTTCTTGTGTATTATTTGCAATGGTTGGTTCACAAAATATTGGCACAGGGAGGGGCTATTTAACATACCCTGGGGGAGGACGGTCCAGTGGTACCTCCTCGAAGGTTGAGAATTGTTATAAGTAGGCACTGTGAAGGCAAATTTTTCTCTATCTTCTTTTTGCAAAGGTAGAGTGAAAAAACAATCCTTTAAATCAATAACTATGAGAGGCCATCCTTTTGGTAATAAAGAGGGCAAAGGAATTCCAGATTGCAGAGGGCCCATAGGTTGAATAACCTTTTTGATGGCCCTGAGATCTGTCACCATTCTCCATTTACCTGATTTTTTCTTAACCACAAATACAGGAGAATTCCAAGGGCTGGTAGATTCTTCTATATGTCCAGCATCTAATTGTTCTTGTACCAGCTGTTCTAAAGCCTGTAACTTTTCCTCAGCTAAAGGCCATTGCTTTGTCCATATTGGTTTCTCAGTCAACCATTTTAGAGGCAAGGCTGTTGGTATCTCTGAAGGGACATCAATTGCTTGTTCTTGTACAGCCCGAATGGCCAGTTTTCTACATTTGTAATATCTTTTAATATTATTCTCAGAAATATAGGCTCTAGAAGTATCAGGAATGTTAATTTTGGTATTCCATTGTTGTAATAGGTCACGACCCCATAAATTCATTGCGATATTGGCTACATATGGCCTTAATTTTCCTATTTGTCCCTCTGGTCCTATACATTCAACCCATCTCGTGCTCTGCCTTACTCAAGATAGGGTTCCAATTCCCAGGAGCTGAACATTTACATTCTGAAGAGGCCAACACGGCTGACAAGATTCTGGGGTAATGATACTTACATCAGCATCTGTGTCCAGCAGGCCAGTAATAAAAATGCCATTTACACACACTCTCAGTTTAGGTCTTTGATCATTTATAGAAGTTTGCCAAAACACACATAACTTATCTTTCTGTTCATTATTGCTTGTAACAGTAGGCATGGGGCTTCCTAATTGTCCTGATGAGGCACATTCTCTGCAGAAACTGGAAATTACTGAACCAGGTTTGCCATGGGGGCCTGTGAGGCCCCCCCCTCACGTTTCCCGACTGTATCAGGTTGCCTTGTCTATCCTTGTAGACCTGCCTTCATTCGTCCAATGTCTGCCTTTTCCACATCTTCTACATAAACCTGAAGGCTGAGTCCTCCTATTTCTCTTATTTCTAGAAGATGCATTATTATTATTATTATTTCTGAAAGATGCATTATTATTATTATTATTATTATTATTTCTGAAAATCCATTGTCTACAATTCCTTTTCATATGACCCATTTTGCCACAATTGAAACATTTGGTATTCTGGTGTCTCCTTTTACCATTGGAAATTGCTTCTTCTACCTATGCTTCAGTGCCATAATCAAATGTATCAACATTGAGTGTATGCAAGACCCATTCTTCCAAGGGCGCTGATCTGAGCTTTAAAGGCCCCAAAATCCTTTTGCATTCCACATTTGCATTTTCATAAGCCAAAGACTCAATCATTATACGTCTTGCTTCTGGGTCAGATATCCCTATTTGTACAGCCTTAGTTAATCTTTGTGAAAAGTCACTAAAGGGTTCTCTCTGACCCTGTTTAACTCTAACAAATGATTCCATTCTCTGTCCTGGGTCTTGTACCCTGTCCCAAGCCCTTAAGGCTACTGTAGTACACATGGAGAGTGTGTTTTCATCCAAATTAGCTTGTTCCTGAGGGTCGGAAAAGAGCCCTTCACCTAGAATTTGATCTAGGGAAATGTCAATTCCCTTCGCTTTTTCCTGCTGTTCTAAAAGTCTAGCCTCTTGCCTGAATAAGCATTTCCATTTCAATTGCGGTCCACTCTCAAGTACCGCAGAGCTCAGCTGGAGCCAGTCCGAGGGGGTTGCTCTGCTTGTTGTGGCCCAAGATTTTAGCATCTCTTTAACAAAAGAGGCTTGCATCCCAAAAGTCATGACAGCATGTTTTATTTCCTTGAGATCATTCATACGGACAGGCTCCCATGTATCCTCCTTGATGACCCTAGGGTTTCTGGAACCAATCACCTCTTCTGTTGTTATTACTGGATAGGCAGGTAGAGCTGTAGGTAGAGCTTTTTGGAAATTGTCCCAGAGAGATTTACCCATAGATGTAGTTAAAATTTGCCTTTCTACCCTTTGCTCTTCTTCATCAGAATTTAGAAATTCCTCAATCTTTTCAATTCTATTCACCATTGCCTTCTGCAATGTCTGAATCTCCTGTCCAGAATTATGTTCCAAAGCCTTCTTTGAGGATTCTAAAGTATGAAGTTTGTCTGTTAGAGATAACATCTCATCTTTGGACATAATTTTTATGGCATAAACCGTGCCTTCTTGTATTGACAATCTTTCCACCAATCTGTCATAAGCTTTAGACAAAATCCGATTGTCACATTCATCAGTTTTGATTCTCTCAGTTAATGTTTCATTTCCGACAGAAAGGGACTGAATCTTAGGGTCCAAATCAGCTGTTCCCTCTTCCATAGTAATGAATTTCTCCTTAATATCAGCCACTAATGTTTCAGTTCCTACAGAAAGGGACTGAAGCTTATGATCCAGATCAGCTGTTCCCTCTTCCATAGTAATGAATTTCTCCTTAACATCAGCCTGGAGAACTTCAAACTGATTCTCAATTGTTTTTAAGCGTTCAATCTCTGCCTTAAGAATCCTGGATTTGTCTCATAAAGACTTTATCATATTTCTATTATCAAACCATTTAGTGCCAATGAAAACTACGACTCCCAGAAGGATCCATAGATGTGGGGTGATAGACACCTCTTGTAAAATCTCCCACATGGTACAATTAAAAAAACTGTTAAATTCTTGAATACTAATGTGTTCAGACATTTTATTTATAAAAGAAATTTTTTTTTTTACCTGCAATGATCGGTTCCTGCCAGTGGTGGTCTCTGTGTTTTTGGAGCCTGTCCTAGAACTAGCTCTTGTAGACCAGGCTGGCCTCGAACTCACAGAGATCTGCCTGCCTCTGCTTCCCACGTGCTGGGATTAAAGGCGTGCGCTACCACTGTCTGGCTGGCCTCAAACTCACAGATATCCGCCTGCCTTTTCCTCCCAAGTGCTGATATCAAAGGCTTGCGCCATCACTGCCCGGCCAAGTCACTTTGTGTCAGACCAAATCTGCTGCTGTGGCAGCTTTTGTTGCAAAACCACAGGTACTTGAGCTTCTGCTAATTCAGGCAGTGGGGTTCTGCTGCAAACTTAGCCAAGGCAGGCAGAATGGGCCTGTGTGGCCGAGTATGTCTCGGACTTGGCACTGGGGCCGGAGTCACGAACTTAAAAACAGCACCCAGGAGGGTGCTGTGTTAGCTAGCAGGCTACCTGCTTGAGTCCGGGGCAAAATAGCCCACATTGGACGCCAAAATGTAATGGCATAAACAAATGCAGACAGATTGTAAAAATATATATATCTATATCTTTAATGTAGAAATAGACTTTCAGAACCACCGTTCCCGCCGAGACCAGGAAAGCAGAAGCGATGGCTGGGAGCATGCTCGCCAAATTTATAGGCAGACATTAGCCCAAGGTGAACACGCCCCCCAAGGGGCGGGACCTAATCCCTACAAGTTTGTGTGGGGAAAACCACATCTATCTCTATATGTGAATCTGTAATAGAAGCTTGCAGTGCATTGCTTTGCTCTGTATTTTCTTACATCACAATTTTCACAAGTGTAATGAAGCAATTGTGTGTTTAGTCTATGTCATCTGAATTATACTTAATTCTATGAAGCAGAGACAGGTCTGTGTCATTGGCCAGAATAGTCTGAGTGCTTGCTCATAGCATGAGTGCCATAGGTGTATAGTAAATGTTGACTAGATAAATACTTGATGCATAATTGGTGGATGGATCCATGAATGAATGGCTGAATAAATTTGTAAGCAAACAGACCTAGTGTAGTATAGAGCATATGATGATTATGAAATGCCCTGATACTGTACATGAAATTAGTTTTCCTAAAATATGTATTTAAAGGTTCTATATGTTGATTTCTTTTCTTTCCTATAACTGGAAATAGGCCAAAGTGTTGATTTACTTAAGCTTGGCAAGAGAATGTAGACCTGGTGAGAAGGAATATTACATAACAGGTACTTAAAACATTTAACAGATGAAACCAATTGTCTGCTGATGCGATTAAAGTTGCAAAGTATATTGTTCTGGATAGTTTTACACTGATCCAGTAAACATCATGGCCCATAGCAACTTAGAGTTTCTTTGACTTCTAGGTCCCAATCATAGTCCATCACTGAAGAAAGCCAAGACAGGAACCAAAGCAGGACAAAGAACGGTGGAACTGAAGCAGATGCTATGGGAGTCACAACCCAGGACCACCTGCTCAGGGCTATCACCATTTACAGTGGCCTGGGCCCTCTCACAATACTCATTAATCAGAGAAAAAAAACTCCCCCAGACTTGGCTACAGGTCAATCTGGTGGAAGAATTTTCTCAACTAAGCTTTCTTTAACAAATGACTCCAGCTTGTACCAAGCTGACTCTCTCTCTCTCTCTCTCTCTCTCTCTCTCTCTCTCTCTCTCTCTGTGTGTGTGTGTGTGTGTGTGTGTGTAATATATATATATATATATATATATATATATATATATATCCATTCTTTCAGAGCAAACAATAACAGATAGCTGCAACAAGCCTGACTTAGGAGGAAAAAAAAACTTCCTTTGTGTTTCTTCAGAGTCTCTGTTAATCAGCTTCTGGTCAGTTTGAACCAGGTTAGTGAACCTGATCATGCTTTAGTTTCTCTCAGTGTCTCTCACTAGATTTCTATTCTTTGGCCTCCTCTAGGCTCAATACAATAGAACTCTGATCCTTAATGTCTTGGGAAGGAAAAAGTCTGGGATCTATTTCCTGTAAACTTATGGAATCTGAGGAAAATACTAGCAGTATACAGAAATTTTAACAGTGAATGTTTAGTCATCTTTGCCTTGAGGATCACACACAGGAGAATTTTATATCCTCTTTCAAAATTTCGCAATCCATCCATATTTCACCCAGAATTTAGAATAGCTTTTTTTCTCATATACTCCAGTAACTGTGATTCTAGTCCTAAGTTTAACATTGTTCACAGTAAAAGAAGCAGAGGCAGATAGAAGCGGTCTATGACATGATAGTTCTACACACAATGTGCTTTGGGCACAAATGAGAGGAAAATAGAGTACTGTTCAGATAGGATTTTCCTCTAACTAAGACCGTTCTCACTGGGAAAGAAATTACTTTATTGGAAAGATGCCACTAGCTTCTATTCAATATTCAATTTAAAAGAACATTTTCTAGAGCTTCATTTCTATCCATGTTCAACATAAGAGCAACCCAGAAGCAACAGAACTCGCTGTATTCAGTTTTCGGCAGCCTCACCAAATGACCACTAAGAGAGAAAGCACTTCTACCTTTTCATGGTTAAGTTATTCCACAATGGAACAATTAACACATATATGCTACACGATTCCCGTTCATTTCTTCTAACAGTTAGCAGAGATGCCAAACATAAAATGCAAACACTTTCAAAATGCAGTATATTTGAAAAGAAATTGGATCTTATTCTCAGAGTTAATTTAGTTGATAATTCCAAGCAGGTGGCTTATGGCTCAATAAGAACTATGATTAGTTTCCCTTTTAGAAACCATTTCTAATTTTCCTCTGGAAAAGTTCTGCTAGCTGATTGCTTGAACTTCACTTAGGTCTGGAAAAGTATGAGAAAATGTTCTTGTTGGCTACTTGACAGGGTAAATAAAATAAGGAGCTATGGGGGAAAGAGAATATATTGCTCCCCGAAGGTGCAACTGTTTCTTCGAGCTGAAAATTACACATTTATGAGAAAAGCCAAGTGCTTCCCAGTGGAGAGTTAGGCATCTCAAATCAGCTGAAGTTAAATTAAATACATATATTGAATAGATAAGTAAATCCCACAATCAGAACCTGAAGTAATACACTCTCCCCTGTCAAAGCATCTCATGTAGGTTCAAATCATTCGAATTAAGCATTACTTTATAGAATTAATTCAATTTGAAAACCAATTGTAATATTTTTGTATTAGTTGTTCTTTTTCTCCCTTTTGCAATTCTGGACTTTCCAGAGCTTTCTAACAAACTGTGACTTCAATATGCATCAGTATTTCCTGACTATTTTCAGCCATGTTTTATAGACTAAAGATGATCTTTTACTAACCTCTTCTTCTGCCAACAGCCAATGATATAAAGATTTACTTCATTTCTTACTATTACTTAAACTAAATTTACCTTTAGTATTGAGGACATTAAAGCATTTATAGAAGGTCTCCTCACTCAGAGGTTCCAGACTTGCTACTGGAAGGACAGAGGTCTCTGTTCCCGAAAGCATATTAACAGATGGTGCTGGCATAACTGGATATCAACATGTGGAAGAATGAAAATAGATCCATGTCTATCACCATGCACAAAACTCAAGTCCAAATGGATCAAAGATCTCAACATAAAGCCAGCCACACTGAATCTTATATAAAAGAAAGTGAGAAGTACACATGAATGCATTGGTACAGGGAACCACTTCCTAAATATAACCCCAGCTGCACAGACACTGAGTGAAAAAAATTAATAAATGGGACCTCCTGAAACTGAAAAGCTTCTGTAAAGCTAAGGACGTGGTCAACAAAACAAAACGACAGCCTATAGAATAGGGAAAGATCTTTACTAACCCCACATCAGACAGAGGTCTGATCTCCAAAATATACAAAGAACTCAAGAAATTGGTCATCAAAAGAATAAATAATCCAATAAAAAATAAGCCTTTATTTTCCCATCCTGGAGCTCCACACTCACTGTCTGTTTTGTTAGTCTTTCTTCTCCAGGCTAATTCTTCAAACTAACTCTCCTTGTAGCAGGGAGCTTCTTCAAAAAGTTACTACTCCTCCTGTCACATCTCTACTTATAATTTATGATAAGAAGGATAATGGCTTGTCTAAGAATGCCCCATGGCCTAATGTCCTTAAGCTGATGATTCTCTCCCCCTACAAATTTAAAGAAACTCTTGTGATTGTGATTAAGGCCAGGATCTTCAAACCAGGGCAATGACCTTGCACTTCTCAGGCAGGTGCCAAGTCATCACAAGGAAACTTGTAAAGATGGGATATCTCCTCGTAGCCGTGATCTATGTGTGATTGTGTTGAAGGTCCCCAAAGTAATTAAATGAGAAGGTGGCCACTTGAAACTGAGAAACCAAGAGTGGGCTTCTCTTCTCAGAGTTGGATGAGACAAATAGTGATGACATCTCACAATTTGACAAGTGTGACTGGCTCTAGACTCTGACCTCCACAAGTTTAAGATAGTAAAGTAGTATTCAGTTAGTGCTCTGGGTGTTCGGCATTGGTCCAAGACACAAAAGGAAACGAATGAATTATTTCTGCACTGCTCTTCCTAATTTCAGGATAAACTGCAAATGTTTCAGCCCACCGCAGAGGTCCTTCTGTAATGTTTTCCTTCTAAGTCCTAAGTTCTTGCTTGCAAGCCACT
The DNA here is from genome assembly GCF_018167655.1 of Microtus oregoni. NCBI lineage: Eukaryota > Metazoa > Chordata > Mammalia > Rodentia > Cricetidae > Microtus > Microtus oregoni. Next base: position 54,730,421 of record NW_024543063.1, on the reverse strand, counting down.
CACAGCACAGCTTGATGCCCAGCTATAAATTACCCTTGAAGTTTTGGAATTTCAAGTTGGTGGGCCACTCCCAACTGCCTGCTTCCTTCCATAAGAATTAGAAATAACCACTTTAGCCCTTCCTTTTCTCTCTTCTGGTTTTTTCTCTCTACTAAATCCTATTTGTCACTTCCTTTAGGACTCTTTTTTTCTGATAACTTAATCTGCTGTGGAAAATGCACAAAAGGAATTGAATAAGAAATTCAATAAGCATAACACTTATTAGCTGGACTATTTGTCACAGTTTTACATAGAGCTGTTATCACCATCCCTTCCTGTGGCATGGGAGTGCAGTGCTTAGTCTCTGTAAGTCACACTGACAGCCTTTCTGTCCCCAGATATTTCCATATTTTGAAAGATCATTTTGAGTGACTTACAAAGAGGCAATTTAGACACTATCCCTTGATGAAATTATTCCTTAGTTGTTTGAATAGATAATAATTGCTGTTGTAACCAAAGATAAAGTTTTAGCTTTGGATGGCCACTGATCTATAGAACCTGCACATGGTTTAGTAAAAGCTTTGTCCTCACGAGTTACAGGATCCAGGGCAACCGCTCTCAATGAGAAGAATGCTGTGCTCTGTCAGCGTTCTGGGACACATCCTACTATCTTCTTTGAGACTATGTCATAGGAAGCTGTAACAGGACACTAAAAACAAATTTTAAAAACCTGATAAATAGAAAATTCCTTCTACAATTAAGAGTACATTTCAATGGTAAATCTGGTTCCCATTAAAGGAGCCCTTGAATATTTAATAGGATCTAATTAAAATTAATAGAGAAAACACTATGACAAAGCTTAATAAGTACATTTTTCTCTTCTTTTATGGGAGTAAACTGCCCAATTCTTAAAATAGACTGTTTTAATGACTTCATTTGTTTTCTTTACTAGCTTCTCTTGTCAAACAGAATGATGGATTTTCACTCCATAAACAATTATGCTATTTTAAAGAACCCGATGCAGTAAAGGTTATGCTGTATGTTTCTTTGACTCACTTCCCAGCTTTCAATATCTCACAGTCTTTAGATATGTGTGTTATTCCATTTATTACTGGCCAAGATACAAAGCCCAGAGTGGTCAGTGATATAGACAGAAGGAGATCAATTTTGCTAGTTAGATTTCAAAATCCTTTTCTTGCACTATTTCAGGGTTTCTTTTTTTTTTTCAGCTTTCTTGTCTCTATTATTAGCATTAATAAAATGATTAATTTTATCAATTTGTTCAAATTCTCTCTTGTTCTTTAAAAACAGTAGCTGAGAGATGTGTGTACCCTGAATACTTCTTAATGTGCTACCTTCTTTGTGTGTGTCTTGATTCTGATTCTTGACAGGCTACATCTCCATATTACATGCATGTGCCAGACTGTGACTTTGCAGAGTAACAATTTAAGAAGTAGAATATTGTAGTTGATCAGGATGCAAACGTTTGCTTGTGCCATTGCAATTATTTGCATTTGAGTTGGTTCTCCTTTCACCATGACAAACAATCTATAGTCATATATGTAATATACCATCCTGACCTGAGTGTCACATGGATGATAGAATATATATTCTCTTTAGAAGCATAGACATAGTTTTGCATTGGTTAGCAACAAAGTATGAGAGAGGAAGTCATCAGCTTCAGTTATAGATCTGCTGGTGAACTTATCAGGGTCCTCTGGATAGTTTCAAAGTCATGGCCATGCAGATAGCCCTAGTTAATGAAATGGCTCACAAAACAAAACAAAAAGAAATTTTTGGAGGAAGGTGGTTGATAGGTATGGAGGAGGATAAAAGGAAAATCGGTATTAATGTGATCAGATTGCATTATATGTATGTACGATATTGCTAAATAAAAAATTTAATTAAAAAACCGTTCTGTAATTTAGACTGGTCACAAAGATGGCCAAAACGTGGTTGTTCCTGCTTCAATTAAAATAGCAGTACCCTTCTGTTGAAGGCAGAGCTCAGGCCTGTGTCCTCAGATGGTGATGCCTCTGGCTCACACACAGGATAGTTTTTCATAACCAATCAGTCATCAGAAACTTGTTCACTAACTAGCAGTTTTCCATCTTTATAATGAATAGCAGTTTTTAAGATATCTATACAGTTGTTAAAATGAACAATGGTGCGTATGTAGTGAGAAAGAGTAGATAAGAACAGAGGAGGTGTGCCAGCTTCTTTAACCAAAGCCACATCAGAGTTTTCTTCTTTCAAAATGAACGATGAGTCTGGAGATAAAAGAATCAATTGGAATGTGAGTACTTGCACACAGCATGAAGTTTCTGATAAACTACAACTAATGGCTGCTAAGAGAGAAAAGAGAACCAACATTCTTAGGGATGAGCCCTCTGGTTAGTAATCCAGTGCCACGTGGTGAGGCTTCAATGCATTCACATACAAGTCACACTTACTGGACACCAGCAAGATCTCTCTCTCTCTCTCTCTCTCTCTCTCTCCCCCTCTCTTTCTCTCTCTCTCTCCCTCTCTCTCTCTCTCTCTCTCTCTCTCTCTCTCTCTGTGTGTGTGTGTGTGTGTGTGAATAAAATTAAAGAAGAAAAAGAGGTCAATAGTTTCAGAGGGAGTAGAGAGACAAAGGAAGAGTTGAATGGGGATGGAAAGGGTAAATTATATAAATAGAATATACATGTATAAAATTTTCAAAGTAGGCTGGAGAGATGGCTCAGTGGTTAAGAGCATTGCCTGCTCTTTCAAAGGTCCTGAGTTCAATTCCCAGCAACCACATGGTGGCTCACAACCATCTGTAATAAGGTCTGATACCTTCTTCTGGCCTCCAGGCATACACACAGATAGACTATTGTATACATAACGAATAAATAAATAAATATTTAAAAAAATGTCAAAGTAAACAATTAAATTCAAAGTACTGTTGGGAGCAGTGAGACTCCAGATCCTGAATTTCTTGTAATCCCCGGATCTGAGTGCCTACAGCTGCTCTGAGCTCGAGACCTTCAGGAGTTCCGGATGGCAGGAGAGTGGTTTCTGGTGGGTTTGGCTGGGGCGTGGATATCTCTATGTAATCTGCCCCTGCACACAATAAAGGGGGCATTCTTGGGGAATTCAAGGATGACCCTTGTCGCTATGTCTCTGTCTGTGTGTGTCTGTGTATTTTAACCTCCAGCTCCCTTGCTCGAAGCTCGGGAACTGGGTGCCAGCGCACAGAGCGCAGACACGGGTGCGCGGTGCGCAGCAAGTAGCAAAAGCAAAAACTTCCATAATAACAAAATAAAAAGACCCACATTACCACCAACATAAGACAGAGAAAGTATCCCCACTGAAAAACCCTGCTTTGGACTGCAAACGGGAGTAAAGTGAGGTCTTCTGTTAGGCAAAAAATATAAATCGTTTTGAAGCCAAAGGCAGATTGGACTCTTTTAGTCTCCTTAAAAAAATGCAATGAATTATAATTTTTCAATAGATACAGTGAAGTGACCATGTGAGATTCTAAGATCTGCCAAATTATCACTTAGAACTAAAAGTAAAATCAAAACAACTTTGATTCCCAAAGACTAAGAACAACTGACAAAATGTCTGTGACTGAACCCCAGGGCAATGTACTGCCACAAGAGGGAGAGTAAATATGGAAGACAATGGAATCCATGAACAGTAAGGGAGAATAAATATTGAGGCATACCTACAGGGAAAACCTGTGCACAGAAGGTGTCTCACATAAAAGGCAACAAATCTGCCCAAAGGTCAGCATCAGCAGCAATGTCTATATATTATCTATGCTATTTTCTGACACTTTCTGTTTAATAAAAGTATATTTCATCTCACTTAAACCTGTTGGCAAGTGGAATTACAGACCAATTTCCATTATGATATTGTATGCAAAAATACTCAATAAAATACTGGAAAACCAAATCCAAGAACAGGCCAATAAGATCATCCAGCATGACCAAGTAATATTAATCCCAGAGGTACACGGATGGTCCAACATATGAAAATCCGCCAGCATAATCCACCAAATGATCAACCGAAAGAAAAAAAATGCATGATTAACACATTAGATGTGGAAAAGTCCTTTAGAAATTCAAAATCCTGTCAAGATGAAAGTTTTGGAGAGCTCAAAGTCTCCAATTCTCTTTTGCAATTGAGTCTTTGTGTGGGTTGTATATCAGCGTGACTGTGGCCTCACAAAAATAATTTGCCTATGGTCCTTCTGCTTCTATTTTGTGGAATAATTTTTACAACCCTTGCTCTAAGATAATTTCTATGTTTGATGTTGAGGTGTTTCCTCTACACAGCGAAATGATGGATCCTGATTTAGTATTCATTCTGTTCTCCTGTATCTCTTTACTGGTGAATTGAGTCCAATGATATTGAGGGATATTAATGATCAATGATTGTTAATTTCTGTTATTTGTTTGTTGTTGGTGGTTGTATGTGTGTGTGTTTTCCTTTTTTGGGTTTTGCTGGTGTGAAATTATTTATTACCTGGGTTTTGTATGTGTAGTTAACTTCCTAGAGTTAGAGTTTCCCTTCTAATAACTTCTGCAAGGCTGGATTTGTGAATAGATATTGTTTAAATTTGACATTGTTGTGAAATATCTTGTTTTCTCCATTTAGAGTGATTGACAATTTTGCTGGGTATAGTAAGTAGTCTGGGATGATATTCACAGTCTCTTAGAGTCTGTAAGACATCAGTCTAGACCCTTCTGGATTTTAGGGTCTCCACTGAGAAGTAGGGTGTGATTCTAATAGGTCCACCATTTTGTGTTACTTGGCCTTTTTCCCTTGCCATATTTGATATTCTTTCTTTGTTCTTTATGTCTAGTGTTTCAATTATTATGTGGCATGGTAATTTTCTTTTCTGATCCAATCTGTTTGGATCCGTAAGCTTCTTGTACTTTTATAGACATATCCTTTTTTGTTTGGGCAATTTTTCTTCTATGATTTTGTTAAATATATACTCTGAGTTTTTGAACTGGATTTCTTCTCCTTCTATTCCTATTATTCTTATGTTTGGTCCTTTTATAATGTCCCAAATTCAAGAATTTTTTTGTTAGGAACTTTTTAGTTGTAACTTTTTCTTTGACTGATGAAACTATTTCCTCTGTTGTGTCTTCAACATCTGAGATTCTCTTTTCCATCTCTTTTATTCTGTTGATGATACTTGCATCTGTAGTTCCTGTTCACTTAGCCGGTTTTTCCATTTCAAGGAATTTTTCTGTTTGTCTTTTCCTTATTGCTTCTATTTTCATTTCTAGGTCTTAACCAGTTTCCTTCCTCTGTATTTTTTTTCTTTCTTTTAGGGTTTTATTGATTTGTTTATCTTTTCCTCATTTTTTGTATTATTTATTCTATTATTTTTTTAACATAAGTTTGTTACAATGTATAGCAATCTCCAGGATAATATTTCATTTTAACTAAAGGTAGCAAAGAAGGGAATCTAGATGTTTAATAGGTTTCAGGATAACATTGTATTCTAGATGGCAAAGATGTTATGGCAGGGAATCCAGATGTTTAAATCGGAATGGAAGAGAGTCACTATAATCTCAGATATGAGGAACAGCTTGCTTTTTGTCGGATTTCTTAATTCTACCTGTGACCAGGGATCCATCCCGTTGCCTTGGATTTTAGTTCCTTGAGTTTCTTCTGCTTATCTTTATTGTCCATCTCTTTGGCCTGCTTCTTGTGCTGTTTCAGGGGCTTATTTTTGCCACTTTCCCAGCCAGACATGGCAACTCCAGACAGTCTTTTCATCTCCTCAATTTCTTTAAGGAATGTTTTCATTTCCTTTTTAAGGATCTCTATCATCTTATTATTTATTTATTTATTTTTAATTATTTACTTTGACTATGCATCTAGTAATTAAATTGCTGGATCATATGGCAATGCTATTTTTATTTTCCTCTTTTTAATTTTTTTGAAATTAAAATATGATTCCATCATTTGGAAGATTCTCCTTTTTGTAATGGTTTTATTAATTTAATAAATACGCCAAGGTTTTCTTTTCTGTTCATACCAACATTTGTCATCTTAAATTTTAAACAGGTATTAAGGTATATCTCATTGTAATTTTCATTTATATTTCTGATAGTTGATGAGCTTTATCATGGGAGACTAGTATTGTAAGTGGGGAAACCACTCTACCAAACCCATAAGATATCGTAAAAAGTACTGCGAAAGATCGCAATAGGTTATATCTATTTGTTTAATAAAAATCGTGACAAAGAGCTTTAGAAATGTATTTTGGACATTTGTTAAGGATGAAAAATAAGTATTTCATTGTTTGTATTTATTAAAGAATACTGAGTCCTTAGGAAAATCATTTTTCTTCAGTTCTTTCATTTCTTTTACTGAGACTTTTAACTACTTGCAGTAGTTTAAATGATGGGTATTTTTAAAGAAACATGTATTTTAGTCAGTTTTTGGTAAATTTTGCTTTTGAACCTAAAAGACTTATAGACCTAAAACACTTATATCATATATAATATCTTTTTTATTGAGCTATATATTTTCCTCCGCTCCTCTCCTTTTCTCCCCCTTCCCTTTTGTCCTCTCCCACGATCCCCACACTCCCAATTTACTCGGGAGATCTCTTGTCTTTGTCTACTTCCCATGTAGATTAGAGGACCTCTATCATCTTCATAAAGTTATCTTTAATGTTGCTTCCTTGTGCTTCAGCTGTGTTGGATTGTTGGGTATTACTGCCACTGGATAGCTGGGTTCTCTGGTGGTGCCATATTGCCCTTTCTGTTTTTGATTGTGTTCTTACGCTGGTGTTTAGGCATCCGGTTGGGTTGATACTTAGATGTGTGTTTGTTGGATGAGTGTTTTGTTCCTTGATTTCTCTTTTCTCACTGGTCTTCTCTCCTAAATGGTCAAAGGTTCTGGTGACTCGCAAGTCTTCAGGTCCAGTAGAGTTTCCCTCCGGGGTTTTGGAGTCCCGGAGTCCCAAGATCTGACATGGCTTCTGGTAAAGCTTAAGTTTTCTTCTGAAGTTGTTGACCAGGATATGGAGCCCAGAGGTAGGAGTGTAGTTTGGACAGGCTTAAAGAGGTTTAGCGTCAGTGGGTGGTATTCTCTAGGACCAGCCTGCCTATGATAAAGCCGTGGGGGTTGTGAGCCCTAGTGTGAAGTCCAGGAAAGGGGCTCAGCTCTTTTCTAATAGGATTTCACTTTTCGTGCCGTAAGTCCTCGTATAAGGCTAAAATATCTATACTGCAAGTCCTAAAAGAATTACATACAATTTCTATATCCTTCCTGGTTCTCTCTCTCTCTCTCTCTCTCTCCCTCCCTCCCTCCCTCCCTCCCTCCCCCCCCCTCTCTCTCTCATAATTGCACCTGCAAATTAACTTATATACTTCAGCATTGGCTTTTAGTCACCTCTTTGTGTCTATCAATTTATTATTTCCTCATTTTTGTTTAACTTATTTACTTATTTTAAATTCTTCCTAACACAGAAAGTATCAAAGATCTTTTAGCTCATTATTTTACTGCAGCAAGAAATTCTAGATTTGGTCTTTAATTAAAGTAAAAAATGAATATAAGAAAACAAGTAAATAGATATGCTAAAATTGTAGAAGCATTCTTGTTTACTTGTTTATATTATAACCAGAATACATAAAACTAAAAAGGATCTGTGAATTTATGAAGAAGTAATTCTTAGATTGGAACAGACAACTTAAAAGAAGATCCCCATTCAAAATACAGCTATTTGAAAAAGTTTCTTAAAATTAAATAGTGAAGATTTTGAAACAAATTATTCCTCAGGGAACACCTTCACTTAATAATGAATGAATGAATATTTTTATAGAAAAATGTTTTGCTATACTAGTTGTTCTCTGCATTAATATTACTGTCAGAAAAATGGGGAACAAAAAAAATTAGTTCCCATTATCTAAAGTTCCGTACTTTAACATGACAAAGAGATGTCTCTTATTTATTCTTTTCACATGCATAGCTTTCAGGTGACAGCCCTAACTTTTCTTCTGAACATCTGCAACTAAATAAATGATCATGCGTTTGTAATTTATCAGAATACTCACTGCTCTGTGAGTAATCATACTCATTTACAAAATAAGCATTTTTTTTCCACCCATGATTTTCGCAAATTTCACCAAGATGGAAACCATATGAGGATGAAGCGCATCACTTTGGAGAAGGGGAGGGGCTGATGCTGCTTGCAGGACTCTACTTCGCCTCTACCTGAATAGTAAGACAAAACATGTTAATATCCTTTCCCTTTGAAATGTAAATAGGTTTCACCCACAGAGCCAACACTAATTCATTTTTTAATGAAAGAAAACAAACACATAAGCAAACACAATCTTTTGTTCCTTTACAGCCCATATCCTTTAAAAATAAGCCCTAGAGAGAGGGTGGTGGCACAGCCCTTATGTAACATGCTCAAGGCTTGAGTTTAATCCTGACATCGGTGAGAAATCAACTACAGAAGCCAAATATCAAGAAATAGCAGAGACCTTCTGCTATCTTAGTAATGATATATCTAAAATTCACCACAAAGTAGTTTTTTTTTCTCTTGTCATGCAATAAACATATATACTTAGGGGGACTTGGTGTGATATTTCAATACATGTATATAACAAACATTAATCACTTTGGGACAATTAGCATAATTTGTTTCATGCCTTCTTCCTAGCTGTGGGGCCTTCTTCCTTTCTTTTTTTCACTTTTTTGAAAATAGATTATTTTTTATATAATATGTCTTGATTATACTATTCCCTCTTAATTCCTATCCTTACTTACCCTACCCCCGGATGTCATCCCTTTCTGTCTCATTAGAAAAGAACAGGCTTCTAAGAAATAATAATTAAGTATGGTAAAATAAAATATAATAAGATGAAGTCATACACGGCAACCCAATAGTTGCCAAAGAGTCTCAAGTGCAGGCAGAACAATCACAGACCTACTTGTTCTCATACCCATGGGTCCTATAAAAACAATAAGCTAAAAGTTGTAATATATATACAGAAGCCCGGTGCAGGCCCATGTAGGTTTTGTGTTTGTTGTTTCAGTCCTGAACTCATTTGTACCTTTTTAAATTGATACAGAGGATCTTGTTCCTCTGGTGTCCTCCAGCCTCTTTGACACTTAAGATTTTTTGGCAATCCCTGAGCTCTGAGGGGAGAGATATGATGGAGACCTTCCATTTAGACCCTCTCTCTACTTAATATTGTCTGCATCCTTTCCCATCTGCTATTGGAATAAACCTCTCAGATGATAACTGGATAGGCACCAATCTTTACATATAGCAAAAAATCATTAGAATTTTTTTTTTTTTTGACCAGTAGTACTTGATTTTACCCTAGGTCTTGCCTATGGAACAAAGTTATGGAACCAAAGTTCAACTTGGTTAACCAATGAGTTTTTACTGGGGTTCCTAACAGGAGAAAGTGAGGGGTTACTTACAGAAGCAGGACTGATCTCATAGCAAAAGCATCACTAAACAGCTCCACCCTCAATATTGGTGAAATCAACACAGTCTTCAGCCCTGGAGCTCTCTGCATGATTTGCAAGCAGCTAAACTGGTCTGACGCTCCCTTCTCAGCATCTTACACCTCAGAATCCCCTCCTTTGGCAGCTGTTGACTCCTCTCAAAGCTGGGAAGGCTTTTTGAGACTTGCACGTCTGTGCATTTCCAGACATATGGCATTAATTTGCCTCCAGAGTCTCACAAACCTCCTCCCATCTTCCTGGAGTGAATGTGTCAATTCGGAGGGAACTGCGGTGCAGCACCTGTCCTCCCTGGAAGGAAGAACAGTGCGGGGAAGACAGATGAAATGAGAGCCTTCACTTTCAAGTTTTCAAAATATTGTGTTTTATTTGTGACGAGATGCCTAATGTCAAATGTACATTTTTACCACATATTCACATATTCCACATAGTGTCATTGTCTGCAGGTACAGGGCAGGCCTCAGCGACTCATCCTGCTTAACTGAAATTTTACAATGATTGGTTAATGACCTTGCTTCTGCTCCTCTCACGAGCCCCCAACATGAACCATTCCAACCAGACTCTATGATGTCTGCCTAAATGGAAATATTACTTTATTACTTTTATTCTGAACAACATGTCAACTGGGTGAATCAGCCAGATGCCATTAACCACCTCCATAGGAGTAGCTAATGGTTCTGAATTATTTTCTGTGAAGCCACTGGTTCTCATGCTCGAGTTACTCAAGTTCTCTGCGTAGGAAGATTTCTTGGAGATATGACATGAGAGCATGTGCTCTTCCCATGTGTTTCATTGGAGTCTATGTTTACACATACAAAGACTCACATAACTTGCTCTTTCTCATTAAACAGAATAAAAAGTTATTTATAAGGTTATTGTGTATTCTGTACTAGCAATGACTGTATATTATGCAATTGATTATATTTCTAGGAGATAGCATATAATAAAAATTATAAATAAAATTGAATGTATCAGTTAATGAATAAATACACTGACCTTCAACTGTATTATATGTAGTGGACAATAAAAAATAAAAATCTATTAAATATAAGTGAATATCTTCGTTGTTTTGTCTTATATTACTGGAGATTAAATCCAATGCTCAGTGTTTGGTAGGCAAGCACTGTGCCAATACACTATATTCCCTCTATATCCCTCCTTTGTGTGAATTCAAATGCTTTGAGATAAGATTCCAGTAAGTTGTCCACACTGATTTCCATATTATTATTCAGCTAAAGATGACCTTGATCTGGTGATTTTCCTGCCTCTGTCTCCTTAGCAGCTTATATCACAAGGCTACATCACTTAGTCCAGCTTGCAAGAACTCTTCAGTAATATATAAAAAACAATAAATGAATATTAATAATGTCACAAGAAATGATGAAAGTCTTATTATTTGTCTCATGATATATATTTTGATATATGTACATATTAATGATAAAGGGAACCAGCTCCCAGGAGAAGTTATGAAAGTTCTTCTGAGAACATGATTCTTCCTGAATTTGGTTAATACTGTTTTACAGTTAGGACATTTTGTGTTCTTATTTTATAAACCATGAGCTGCAATAACAAATTAGGCCTTTTGAAAATGAGATAAAAATAATCAATGTTTATCCATACTTTCCTTTAGGAACTATTACTTCTATAAGGAAGAGTATCACACTCTCCAAGTGTAACTGTATTGATAGCTTATAAAGAAAACTGAAGAATGAAATAGCAGCCACTGGTATATCATGATGAGCAGACCAAGGAGGCATTAATCATTAATACACTCACTGCTAATTAAGTTACTTGATGGAAAATTCTTGTGTAAACATACATGAATTTTCTGTCAGAAAAACTCCCTGAAACAGGCATTAAAGATGTTGCTATCTTAAAAACATGTACACATAAATAAAAATCTATGTATTGCATGCCTTGTTACCAGATCATGACTTTAAATTAAATAAAGAATAGCAGTTTTGAAGACACTTCCAGATTTCATGATCTAAGATATATGTTTTAGATATCTAAATTTGTACATACACAAATTCCCAGCACTTGGGAGGCAGAGGCAGGATTGTGTTTTCAAGACCAGGCTGAATTACAAAGTGAAACTTGCCTTGGACACGCACACGTTCATAGGCACTTTTAAGTAGTATAAGGAAGTCTCATAAATCCTTCACCAAATTTTGCTAAGCCTCAGTGATTTAAAATATATATATATTTTTTTTCCACTTAGGAGTTTATTAGAGGGGGCTTGTATAGGCCTGGGGAAGTCAGTGTGGAGAGAGAGAGAGAGAGAGAGAGAGAGAGAGAGAGAGAGAGAGGGAGAGAGAGAGAGAGAGAGAGAATATATATTTTTTAAAAAGAACTTGGCATTAGTACAAAGCATGGACCTTTCTTTGTTTTATCATTCTACATTCATTTGTATGTTTTCATGTGTGTGTCTATGTTTATAAACTGAGGAAACCACGGTCAGTTTCAAGATACTGTTCCATCTTCAAAAGGGATTTTCATGTTACAACTTCTAGTCTGTTACCTACTTTATAATTCAGAGATAGTATGTGAATGTCTATAAAGTACAGTCCTTTGATCTTGGCTAATGTTACTCATCAGAACTCATTTGAGACCATGCTATATTGTACATGTTGATGACTTTTGTTTGTATTCCTAAGTGATTTCACATGAAATGAATATTTTACATTTTGTCTAATTATTGACTCTGAGGGACAGGTGGGTTTCCAGTTTGAGTCTCTTACAGAGAAAAAAACACATTTATGTTGGCTGAATTTTCATATTTCTCAATAAATATAAAAATTTAGTTATTAGGTCATATGATAGGAAAAGTTTTTATTATACAAGACCATGCCACTTTATAGTTCAATTAAAATATATTAAGAATCTCGCTCCTAGCCGGGCGGTGGTGGCGCACGCCTTTAATCCCAGCACTCGGGAGGCAGAGGCAGGCGGATCTCTGTGAGTTCGAGACCAGCCTGGTCTACAAGAGCTAGTTCCAGGACAGGTTCCAAAACCACAGAGAAACCCTGTCTCGAAAAACCAAAAAAAAAAAAAAAAAAAAAAAAAAAAAAAAAAAAAAGAATCTCGCTCCTCTGCAGTCTTTTTGGGAATTGTTATCAAAACTATGTTTATTTCAACTGCTCTCCTGAATATGTTGTCTCTTATGGGTTTTTTTTTTTGCCTTTCTACAATGACACTGAATATTTAATATATTTCTGGGTGTTTTTCATGTACATAATCTCTTTGATCAAATGAATATTCTTAAATATATACAGTATATGTGTTTTAAGCAGTTCTATAATCTGATGCTTGCAATATTATTACTATTCCATTCTCCTTTTCACAGGTAAAAAAATGTCAGTAACCTAAAGCCACACTCTAAGATGTAGCAAAGACATGGGGCTGAAAGAGATAGATCCACAGTTCAGAGTTGTTTTCCTGCCTTTGCAGACCAGAGTACAGACATCAGCAGCAACCTCAAGCAATGAACAACCCAACTATTCCTCAGCTCTGGGGAATCTGGGGGATTCTTTGTTCCCCATATGCACTTGTACCCATGTGGTATACAGTCAGTGACACACACATACACATAAAAAATTAAAGAAATGCTATAGACAAAGTTGAAAGTTTTAGTTTGAGACTCACCTCCTGCCGCTTCATATTGGCCACACCTTTCTGCTATTTCCTCCCATCTATACTGAGTTGTCTTCCTGGCAATGTCTAAAACGTAGAGTGAAGCAATCATATTCCATTTTCACAATATGTTTTAAGTATCACTTCTTGAATACCTCCAACTTAAAATTATTAAAGGATATAAATTGCTATAAAGCAAGAATTTGCATTTTATGGGCACTTTAAACTCTTTTTTTTTAAAAAAAATCAATAAACCAAAGTGGAGTTCATTCCTGCGTTCACTTTACAATGAAGATAGAAACAGAAAATAGAAACATATCTCGAAGGAAGTGCACTTTCTGCTTAACTGGCATTTAAGAAATCTATTAAACTAGAAGGAAGGTAGGATGAGGCAAGAGGTAAGAGAGTTGGAAGAAGGAACGACAAGGGGCCACTTGCTCTTTGCCTCCTTTTCTTCCCTTCACAGTCTGCCCACGGTCGGGACAAAATGCTGTACATGTACATGTTAATTACAGACGCGCAGACACTTTCTAGGTGAAATTAATTAATTGCCTTCCTAGTGTTGGGAGAAGCCTAGTGTGATATTTGAGACACGGGGTCATGATTCTCTGTATCAATTTTATATTTGACTACATTAGTCCTGACAGGTTTTTCACTAAGGAATCTATCCACTTCAGTCTAGAGCAATATTGTATTTGCTGCTCAAACACACATTGCTTGAGATTAATCTGTGATGCCCTGGGTTTTCTATTTTTCAAGAATTGTGATTCTTATTCATTAAATATGGGTATTCATCAGCTTACTTATATTTCAGATTAGAATTATTGTCCTGTGTTTGATGCATTTTATTTGAAGATGAGTAAAGCCTTTACCATCACATGTAGTTATAACAACCAACACAAGGGTCAGGGCCTTACTTTAAATTGAGAGTACAAAATCTATCATGATGAAATATAATACCACCACAAAGGACTGGGTTAGCAAACATTACCCGCTTACGTGGGGAATAATTCATCTATCTGTCCATTTGGTTCAAGAGACATTTGTGCACCAAGAAACAGTCATGCAGAATTCAAGAATAGGTTTTCTAAAAAGGAGAGAGTTTGAAATAGTTGACAACAGAACCACAGGATGCTGTGGTCAAATAGTTTGCTGTTTATTGCAATACAGGAGCAAGTACAGAAGTCAATATCTTCTGTTCAGTGGGGGAGCATTTTTAGGTCACGGCAACTTGGAAGTCATTTTTGTTCCAGTCAGAGCCAGCAGCAGCCACTTCAACTTCAGAGGGTCCTTGAAACAGTGTGCGCTGAAGCACAGGTGGAAGGGAAATTGCAGGAGGTCGTTTCCAAACCAGACATTGGGAGGTTGGCTCAGCACGAGAATGTTATGTGTGGTAACATTTGCGGTTGGCTGAGTTAAGGCAACAAAAGCACACTATAACAAACTTTTTATTTAAATTTGTTAACACTGGAAGAGCTTAAGTAATGAAATTGAAATATCTTCATAATAAATATACAACTGATTATTTCAGGGGAAAAAAAATAAGGGCATGGGGCAGAGATTGCAATGCAAAAAAGAATCAGAGGACTACCCTAAACAGCACAGATGAAAAGCAATGTCTTGATGCAGCCCCTTGACACAAGCTGCTGCTCACTAAGGTTTTCCTCCTGAAAGGAATGCAACCACATGGCAGGTAAATGTTTACGTCACTGTGGCATGTGTAGTCACATTGTACTGTACATATTTATACAGTATGCACCTGTACAAATACATGGATAAGGATAAATTATGCCAGTCCCAAGATTTTATCTTGAAAAGTATTCAAGGTAATTTGGCCAAGGAGCCTAAACTTTTAAACCCGAGGAATATATAAGGGAAAATTAACGGGAGGCAATTGAGGTGTTAAGATTTTTGGTATAGGCTCCTGGGTAGACTGGCTAATTAGGTATGTAAATTAGGGATTATTCGTTATGCCATGTGACCACGCAGGTCCATCTCAGAATAGACTCAATGTTAATTGTATTTCAAGTTCCAGGTTTTGCTCTGCTCCCTGAATCACACTTGTTAAGTGCTTTGTGAGATTACGGAGGAGTATTCACAAGTCTTGTGAGAGAGGCTCATTCATACCAACTCATCTCAAGAACACAGCTCTTTATGAACCATAATTCTTGTTAATCTTGCTTTAAGAAAATCATTTTCTAGTAATACATACTACATATGTACGTTTACATGGTAGCTATTTCCCCATTATAGAAAACCTGAGAGAAAGAATAACAGCATGGCTTTGTTCTATATTGGAAATCATAGTAGTATAATCCTGGATACAACTTGAATACATTTAAATTTGAAAAATACTGGGAAACATTTACTGATAATTTCAGTTTAGAAGGAAAGATCCATTTGACTTAGGGCAGTGATTTTCAACCTTCGTATTGCTGTGACCCTTAAATACAGTTCATCGTGTTGTGGTGACCCTCAACCATAAAATTATTTCATTGCTACTTTTTAACTGTAATTTTGCTACTGTTATAAATTGTAATGTAAATATCTGATATGTGACCCCTGTAAATATCTGCTATTCAACCTCCTAAAAGGGTCACAACCCATAGGTTGAGAATCACTAGCTTAGGGTCCTCTCTTCATTCACTTTATGAAGTACATATTTTTCCTAGACTAGCCTTCCAGTTAGGGAACAGCAAGATTTATTTACCTTTTGTTTAAAACAGAGCATCCCAAGCTGGGCGGTGGTGGCGCATGCCTTTAATCCCAGCACTCGGGAGGCAGAAGCAGGCGGATCTCTGTGAGTTCAAGGCCAGCCTGGTCTAGAAGAGCTAGTCCAGGACAGGAACCAAAGCTACAGAGAAACCCTGTCTCGAAAATAAAAAAAAAAAAAAAAAAAAAAAAAAGAGCGTCCCTATGCAATCCTGGTTCTTCTTTTATTTTTATTTTTTTGTTTATTTTTTTTTTAGTTGTTGCAAAAAAAATTCCCATTCCCTCCCCCTCCTCGCACACATCGCCCCCTCACCCCACTGCCCTCCCCCTCTCCCCCTCCCCCCCCACTCCATTCCCCCTCCCTCTCGAGAATGAAGAGCAGTCCAGATTCCCTGCCCTGCGGGAAGTCCAAGGTCCTCCCACTTCTATCCAGGACCAGGAAGGTGAGCATCCAAACAGGCTAGGCTCCCACAAACCCAGTACATGCATTAGGATCGAAACCCAGTGCCATTGCTCTTGGCTTCTCATCAGCCTCCATTGTCCGCCACGTTCAGAGACAATGCTCTAGCCTCTGCCTCCGAATGCTAGGGAACCAAGTGTGCAATGACGCGGAGCTCAGAACAGTAGGATTTAAAACTGTGTCTCTCTGCATTTTCCCACGTAAACTCATTCCATCATAGAAAATAGAATTATGAATTATATATTTATTCTATCAGTTCTATTCCTTAGAAACCCCAACTGTTTGTGTCAGTAGTAGTTCTAGAGCAACAGAAATATAAGAATCAAATTTTTAACTATCTGAAATAGGCTTTCCAATTTGTTAACACCTACAGTAACCGAAGCCTTTCCCGTTGCTGAAACTTCTCCTAGAGGCTTGGAGAGTACTGAAAGCCTGCACATGAACTATGTTTCAAATTTAAGGAGACAAATATATGCATTTATTCTGATTCCGCAACTGTGAGAGGCAAGGGATTTTGTGGCTCTGTATATAAAACATTTTACAATTTATAAAAATATAAGGAAAATGATGATGCTGGTCCATTGCTCCTAACAACTGTGGATAACTTAACAAAGGAAAAGAATGAATTCCATGATAAAATTAATCAACTTATTAGCATCTCAGAATAGGGTGGAGAACAACACTGAATTCACTGGTAGACTGGACTGGTTCCAGATGCACATAAACAGTCTAAACGTTTCTCAACATTCCCTGGAACGGAATCCTCTCTCCAGCAGTCACAGAGCTCACATTGCAGAAAAGGACTGGTTAAATAGGAGACTTGATACAATAAAACTTCTGGAGTACAAAAGTATGTGTGTGTGTGTGTGTGTGTGTGTGTGTGTGTGTGTGTGTGTGCATATGAATGCATATGCAGTCATGTGGTGGCAAGGAAGTAAGAAAAATTATTCTATGTTTAAACTAATATTTGTAAAATCAGATTTTTGTGTTCTCACTTAAACTTTAATATTGTTTATTATGTGACTCTTTCTAAATGCATAGGACCATTTAAAAACATTATTGATGATTTGAGCCAACTTGCAGGGACTACATAATTCAGCTCTATTTCTTTGGGAAAGGAGGTGTTCACTGTTCTCTGCTATCTGAAGAACATTGAACAGGGTCAGTGATCTCTTGGGTAATTTTTGCCAACTAATGGAGAGATTTAGTGGAAACTTCACCAGGAATATTCAAATTTGGGCCTGCTTGAGTTCATTTTACTGTATCAGAATTTCCCTAGAGCTATGTGTCAAAATATCCCTTAAGTTATGGGGGTGAACTTCAAATGTTAACTGTGGAAAATAATATTCTGCTAAAATAAGAGTTAAATTAGTTTGAGGGAACTTCTAAAAGAACTTTAATGGGAGAGAGAGAAAGATCTTCATGCTCCCATAGCATTGACAAAGCAGTCACAAAAGAGTTCAAGGGTGAACTTAGCCACTTTCTACCATCTTCTGTAATGTATTAGGTCTCTTATGAATAATATTATTCATATTAATTATTGCTATTACCAGCTAATGTTGACTTAAGGATATGACATATGTAATAGTTTTATAATGATAATAAGTCATTGATATTTGTCTAGTACTTACCAAAGATAAATATGAATGAAAATTATTAGATTACAACAGTTTTAATAGAAGAAAACAAGGTACAAAGATATATATGTGCAATAGTTATGAATTGCACACACAAATGATGTTTATAAGAAGTAATTACACAATAATGTTTTCATATTGTCATTTTTCATTCTAATTACTTTAACGGTGTTTTATAGTATTAAAATGAAATAATGCTTATAATGAATCATGGCTACTCTGCCCACATTATGAAATTAGATTGCTGGATCTTTTCCCCTTGCTCATCAGCAGCGTCCGCTGGAGAGTCACGGCCTCCACAAAGACCAGCTCACCTGTCTGCAGTCCTGCCGCACTTTGTGAAATCGTAGCAGTCTGCACACACTAGGATTCTGAACTGGCTGGTGATGGTACTAAAAGCTGTTAGTGAACTACGTCCCCATTTCTCTTTATCCATAGTCAAGACAACATTTATTGACCAATAAAACCAGCAGGACGAGAGCACACTGAGGTTTACATCTCAGTAAGAGCCCTTTGTATTTGCATATTGCTGTAGTCCTTTATAAAGCTCTTCAAAATACAGCAAGTTGTTTGAAGCATGCACAACGATCTTCATTTTATAGATGAGGACATAAAGTTCACCTGGAAAGAATACGCTCAAAATGAAGAAACAGTGGAAGGTTTGGCTTAGAATTGATTTTTTTGCTGCAGTGTTTTTCATCATGTTGAGTATCACCAGGTCCTGATGACAGATAATTAGAAGATTGTAAATGTTTATAACAATAGAAAAATGTTCAAGACTCTTGGTTTCACAAACAAAATTGCTGTGCCCACTCTAAAATCAATAGACTACAAGGCTCCTTTTCCCATTGTAAGCAAAGTTACCTTGCAAGAACATCTGTGGCTGTCTATTTCCTGGTCAGCTCACTTTATGACTACGCAGTTGCTCTTCTTCCCTGCTAACTTCCAGTGCTAAGCTCTTCTTTCATAGCCCTCAGCTCAGGCGTCTACTTGTCTAATACTTATATCACTGAGAGAATTTCTGGCACCAGGAACCTCAATGGTCACACCTCTCTGTATTTCCTGCCAAGTAATGTGAGGTTGTTGGCGCCTAATGTTGCCTCTAGACTCAAGCTAGGCTCTCAAAAGGCATTCATGTTCTTCTTGTTTGTATCATCGCTGTGTGATAACTATGCCCAGGCAGACTCAACAACCAAAGAAGAAAGAGAGCAAGAAGAGCAGAAGCTAAATCAGCTGACCTTAGTTCTGCACTGGGAGCACCACGAACCCTCTGTTCTTAACCAAAAGCAAAGGGAATACTGCCAGAGTTAACATGGTCATTTTCCTGGAAACTAATCAAAGGTTGCCAGAAGGAGAAGTGATTCAAGAAAAATGACTATTTTGTCAATCATAATATCTTTGTGACATTACTTATCTTATATCTATTGCCTTCTTTCTGTTTAATAGTAGCCTCAACAACCAATAACATCTTATCACAGGAAAATAAACAATCTGACAGTCATAAAAAGGAACACTTTTACAGGTTTAAAAGCAGCCCCCCCACCCCTTCAGGCTCCATTTGCAGAGAACAGCCATTGTTGAACCTGTCTCCTTCTTCCTGAAATGATTTCATTCACAGTGAGATCCTAAACTGACATGAGTCCCTAAAGCATGTGAATAGCCTTTCTTTGGGGAAAAACTTTGTTACAAATGGAGACAGTTGTTTAATACCACAGATATTTAATATGTTATATGTCATTTTGAGAAAAGGATAGACTGCTTATTAACACTAGAAGAGAAAATAAATGTGAAATGGGAGAGAACTAAAAAACCCTGATAAATTCCTGCAATCAGGGAACTTGCATTTTTTCAGTGGGCTGTGCCTACACAAGAAAGACTTGAGAAGGCCTTGACCTCACACTCATGGCAACTTTTGAAACCACATCATAAGCACGAAGATGGACCACTCACTGAATCTCACTGAAATGAGCCTAGCTTAACCATTCTCCAGCTTTAACAAAATTTACTGTAAACAATAATAGTAATAATAATAATAAGCAACAATTATTTAATAGGGTTTAAATTAATTTCAGCCATATTTCTGCAATCTCTAAACTTCAATTTTTTATTTTTTGAAATTAAAATATAATTACATCATTTTTCTTATCCCTTTTCTTCTTCCAACTCATCCCTTTGCTCGCTCTCAAATTCATGTCATCTATTTCTTTATTGTTTTAGATGTATGTATTTATATATACAGTGTTATGTATATATTCCTAAATACAACTTTATCAGTCCATATATTACTGATATGTATATAATTTCAGGGCTGACCACTTGATATTAGTTAACTAATCTGGGCCTTTTCCCTGGGAAAGATTATTTCTCTGATTTTCAGCAGTTCTTGGCTGCTCTTAGGTCTTGTCTAAGGTTGAGACCCTACGCACATTCTATTTCCTTTATGAAACTTATGTCCTTCCTAGATTAGACTCTCACCTGCTTCTTCTTCCCATTCCCCATCAGGCCGCTTTGCTTGTATGTTTACTTGTTTAATTGCACTTGTTGAGATTATTAGTGGGCAAATGAGACAGAGAGAGAAAATGAATGATGTGTGTTCTGGGTATGCATGTGGTATTGAGAAGACAAACTTGGGAAGGCATTTCTTCGCATCCACTATGGTTTTTGACATCAAACTCAGGTGATCAGTCTTGCATGGCAAGTTCTTTACCTGCTGACTGTCTCACCAGTCTTCCATCTTCTAGTCAAGCTGGCTGTATTCATTGTTGTTCTGTTGTGATGGAACGCCACACCCAACACAACCTATAAAGAAAGCATTTAATTGGTGACTGGCTTACAGTTGCAGAAGGCTAGTCCACTGATTGTTATGGTAGAGTGTGGTAGGCAATATGCAGGCATAGCACTGTGGTGGTACCTTAGAGTTAACATATGATCCATAGTTACATACACGTGCACGTACACACACACATACAAACACACACAAGACAGAGTGTGCATAAGAGAAGGACAGTATAATTTGGCCAAGGCTATCTAAACATATCTTCAAAATTCATAAATTTAACATAAAATTCGGTAATTGTTAAAACTTCATTTTATGTATATTTGTATTCATGTGTGTCCATACGTATATTTACATATGTACTCATGAATGTGGAACCAGAGGACAACCGACTTTTTTTTTTTCTTGTGATAGGATATCTCACTGGTCTCAGGTTCATGAAGCCACTTCTGAAATAGACATTAGTCTGGGTGCAAAGAAGCAAACTTAAATACAAAACAAACCAATTATTTAAGAAGTACAATATCTGGGGGGGGGGGGGGAGAGTTGCATTTATCACAGTCAAAACTTTCTCAAATTCTCCAAGTTATGC
Organism: Microtus oregoni; assembly: GCF_018167655.1. Taxonomy (NCBI): domain Eukaryota; kingdom Metazoa; phylum Chordata; class Mammalia; order Rodentia; family Cricetidae; genus Microtus; species Microtus oregoni. The sequence continues at coordinate 54,709,149 of NW_024543063.1, read as the reverse complement.
TCAACATGGGATGGATCCATAAATGGGTGGGTGGATGATGGATGGATGCAAAGCAACATGCAGAATCCCAGAGAAGAGTTTTTGAACACATATAGGATGGCAATGACTCATAATTTAATACTGAGGTTGAGAGAATGAAAAATAACATAAAAGGTAGGGAGTACAGAACCCCTAAAAATGAGGAAACACAGGATTCTGAAGCTCTGATGTTAACATTTTTAGAGCACTACATTTTTAGAAGGAGAAAGAGATGGACCCAGAAAGCTGGAAATGTAAACAGAGACAAGATAATGGGAAAGTCTTGTAACTCGTGTGAAACATCCCAACTCCTGTCGAAAAGCACAAAGCACTAAATTAAGATATCGGAAAAATAGAAAAGCCCAACCAAAAAGTAAGTCACAGAAGAATGACACAGAGTTGTCCTTTGAGAGAGTCCACACATGAATTCCTATAGGCAATGTTCCTGTAACTAGGTCAGAGCTAGAGGGCAGAGACTAGCCAGCAGGCAGTTTTTCATGTGTCATATAAAAATAGAGAAGATGATAGAGCCTATTCTCTATTCCATTTTTAAGGTCTTGCCTATAACACCAAATACAAATGCTGTGATATTTTGTGTCTCAATGATATAGTTGATATTTTGCAGAGTCTTCTTTTCCCATTAAATTAAACAGCTTTATTTGCCCTTAGGAGAAAAACTGCCCAAAGAAAGAGGATGGTCCTACATTTTAGGAAAAAAACTTAAGTCCAATAATGGAATTCAGTGTCAAACTTGGTTTAATTTGAAACGCAAAATGCAAGCAAATCTTATTAACATGGCCCTGTGCTTCATAATGATTTCTTCTGCTTTGGAGTTGATTCCCCTTCACCACAGATGGATGATGCAGAGGCTCTAAGTGTCAATGCCACAGTGTAGAGTGCTCTGGGAACAAATGCAGAGAAGGAAGAATGTTCTCTGGGCTGAAAGTTTCCTTCACTTTGCATTGACAGCGCACATTTATGCCCCCCCAAAAAACAGTAAAAAGAACAAAAGAGAAAAATCAGGGTCATTTTGTTTTGTTTTTTTTTGTTTTTGGTATTGTAAACATTAAAACACTACATTTTTATATTCATATTAAATAAAATATCGGAGAAATGGCCTATTAAATCATGATCAAATATTTTTTTTTCTTTTTAGGTTTTGAACTAAGGTTTTTTTTAAAAAAAAAAATTCTAGATCTCTATTTTACCAAAAGGAGTGAAGACTGACAAAGGTGCTAATGAACTGAGATCCACTTTAAGACTCCCAGCACAGTATCCTAATTTCAGGACCATGAGAAAACTTACAGGTTAAGGATCTTTCTAATGGTTTGGTACTATGCTGTTCTACTGAGAATCAGTCCATGAGTTTATTCAAAAAATATTGATAGAATTAGTTAAACCCTAAAAGAGAGAAGAGATTGTTCTGTGTGTGACCAAGAACTCAAGGACTAAATTAGGAAGCAAATTGTTATTGACATTAAGGTTTGTTTTAGGCAAGGTTATCTTCCAGATTTCAACAGTTGCTCTTCTCAGAAGGGAATCGATCAAGAAAACCCTTATTTTAAGATAAGAATTTTATGAATAATAAATGTTTTCAGCAAGATTGAAATTGTGCATTGTATTTAGCCCCAGAGAAACTGGGTCCAGCTCAAGTGCTGAGCAAAGCTGCCACACCGTCTAAGCAACTCTAGGAACTTCAGCATGGCACTCATGAATCTGAAAGCTGAGCCTCAGAAAAGGACAGATTATTTCACACCACTAGGCTCTTCCTGCTCTTCCATCTCTAGGAATGGTAGCTACTTCCTGAAGTAGATTCCTCTGGGATATATTAATTTAGTTGGCATTATCTTGCCTAGGGGATAGATAGCACATCTCTCAGGAAACATAGGTTTTAAAATAAAATCCCCATTCCACGTATGGGATACCTCACTTCAAGTAAGGGAATCCCAGAGATTGTTTCCCAAATATAGGCTATTGCTATTGTTTTTGTCAATAAGAACTTGATGTTTAAACTCTATTGCTGGATACAGTATACTCTTTGGTTGCAGGTAATGGAAAAAAAAAAGAAAGCAAATCAGTACTGAATAGGAAACTATCTCCCTGCTAATTGCCTTCCAAAGTACTTGAAGATGCTCTGTATGCTTCTGGGAGAGAATAGCATTTACTGATGGCTTACCCAGCTGGAAATGTTATGAACGCTAGTAATATCTAGTATGCTTTGACCATTTGTGTAGTACTGGCATAAATGTTATAGGCATAACCAGCTGCTTTCTGATTTGTAAGGCTTGTTCTACAGGAGGAAATGCATGCCTATTACTATCAGTCTGGCCAAGAACAGACAGTTTGGGAACTCACAAGCAATAGGTGTTCACCTTTTATTGTTATTTTTGTAAATGGACATAGTATCAAACTGCTTTCTAAGGTTTTTTATCTTGGCAATCATAGGTTCAACTAACTCTCTAACCCCATGAGAAAAGTTTCTTTGTATAGCTGGATGGTGGTGGTGCAGTCCTTTAATACCAGCACCCAGGAGACAGAAACAGGTGAATCTTGGTGAGTTCAAGGCCATCCTAGTCAATAGAGTTCCAAGATAGCCAAAGCTGTTACACAGAGAAACCTCGTTTCAAAAACAAAACAAACAATAAAAAGTGAATGAAAAAGAAGCCAAAACAAAAAAAGAAAGAAAGAAATTTCCTTGTGTTGTGGGTAACAGTTAGTGCAGAAATTCACAACTGGTCAGTGTATAAAGAATAAGGGTTTCTGGACTAAAGTTAAATGGACATCTATATCACAACCTCTATCTGAGGTTCTGGGACACTATGAAAGAGTAGGCAGAAAGACTGTAAGAGTAAGGGATTGTGAAGACTGGAGTAAAGCCGTGTTTTCTGGTCATAGTAGGTCAGCAGTACTCATGAAATCCCAATGTCTATGGTTGCCAGAACAAGATGAATCTGGCCATATTTGCAATATGGGTGGGGTAGTGGTACTCAAGAGTCTCCACGCCTAGGTGATGAGCTTTGGAGAGTTGATGGTTTCTGGAAAGGGGTTTCAGTTTTCTTTAAATATGTAATTTGACCCCTAATAGGGCAACCATTCTCCAGTTGCTAGCCCACACCCATGAGTATATGAGCAGCATAAACTGAACTTGGTAAGATGAACTTTGTCCGGACACATACACATACACACAGACAGACAGACACAGAGGGGTGGGGAGAGAAGGAGGGAAGAAGGGAGGGAGAGAGAAAATTAAAAAGGTATAAAGAAGTAGAAATGGAAGATAGATTTGGAATGAGGGGTGAGTATGATCAAAACATATTGCCTGGTTTTATGAATTTCTCAAAGAAATAATAAAATGTTTTATTTTAAATGAGTATGCCACTATATACATTCATACTTCAAATATTTCTGGTAAGGATTTTTTATAATTTATTTGTCACAAGACCAGTGGTTTCGTGTTATTTTGATTCAATAGGACATCCATAATTTCAACTTCTTTAAAAGCAAAGTTCTGTCCAAAAGAATTTATAACATTATCTGTCCAAGATTCACATGTTCTGATTATGTTTCTTAGATTTAGAAATTCCTGGATACACATTGTCAGGAACACACAATTTCAAAATCACATTTTCTGAAACAATAATTCATTTATCTCACAACCTAATTAGGCTTTGTGTAAATATGTATTTTGTTGCAAGGGTCTCCAGAGAAACGGCAGCAGTAGAACATAAGAATATCTGTATCCTTCTGTATATGCAAGCTAATACAGGCGGAGCACATCATTAAAATTTTGTGTTTATAATTAACAGATACTGACTTTTTAAATTATTCCATGATACTATAAGCTAACCACTGCTTCCATTGTGTTAGGAAATAGCAGTTATATAAACATAACTTAAGTTTCTGAGAAGGCATGTAGGTTATATGATAATATTACAACATTTATATAAATAACCTAAGCACCAATCGGTATTGATGCATCAGTTGGAGACTCGGAACCAACTGCACACAGATATCAAAATAAAAAACTTTATCTCTCTCTCCCTCTCTATCTCTTTAATGTGTGTGTAGGCAGGGGATGAATCAGCTTGTATAATGATGGAGAAAAGAATTTCCATTGTGTTGGGTAGATTTGTGACAACTTGACACAAGCTAGAGTCATTTGAGAGACTCTAATCTCAACAGAGAAAAAGCCTCCAAGCCTATGAGGCATTTTCTTTATTGATCATTGACTGTGGCAGGGCCACCCCTGGCCTGCTGGTCCTGGGTGCTGTAAGAAAGCAGATTAAGAAAGCTATGAGAAACCAACCAGTAAGCTGCATTCCTCCCTAGCTTCTGCTTTGGATCCTGCCTCCAGATTTCAACTTTGAGTTCCTGCCTTAACTTGCTTTAGATAAGCTGTAAGACAAACCATTTTGTCTTGAGGCTGGTTTTGGTAATGTTGTTTATTACATCGACAGAAACACTAACCAAAATGTCCATCATCTCTCATGTGCAAAATGCAGCCCTGGGAAAGCTTCTGGTACACAGGAAAACTTGTTTTGAACCAGAATACCTGAAAAATGGAGGCGTTGCTGGGATACATCTCTGAGGATCCAGAAAGGGAAGATGAGATGTTACATCTTGAGTAGGCAGGCAAGAGGTCAAGAGTAGCAAATTTGTTTTGCTCTCTTTTGTTGTAACCAGGCCACTTACATTGGAGTGGGGCCATCTTCTGTGTGTATTATATCAACTGTCAATTCCAGAACCATTCTAACCTAACCAACAAATCACAGAGATATTCCAAGGGTGGTCGAGTTGATATATATATACATATATATATATATATATATATATATGTATACATATATATAATCACTGTAAAAACTTAATTGCTTTTTATTACTGGAATTGTAAGTATCAAACCACTGTGCATGTTGTAATTAAAAGGCCGGCATTAATAAGATTATGAATATCTTATACTGTAATTAGAGACTACATGCATGTTTTCAGCAATGCATGTAATTTTACAAGTAATTGTGTCTTTCTTTCAGTGTGCTGGTCATTATGGAATCTTCATTATTAAGATTCAAAAGTAGAAGTGCATGAATACCACGAGTTCTTGCACTAAACGAGAAGTTCTGTACATGTTATGAATCTAGGAAGAGTCTCACAAGGAATGCTGTGAGAATTGAATTTTCACCTTTCCGCTGAAATTGCCTTAAGTCCTAGCTAGTAAAGGACACGCTGAAATATAAACTCAGATCTCTTAGCGAAGTTGGCAAGAATCTGTGTTTTGAGGACCAAGCTCTACTCTACCTTGATCAGACCAATAAACAGAAATATTTCCCTCAATACTAAGCCATCATCACTTCCATTTTGAAAGATTGCATTGCTACAGGAGTAGGGTTATGTGACTATGTTAAAAGAATGGAATTAAGTAGACAGACAAATTTCAGAACAATGACTGCTATTCTCTGTTTCTTCTGTAAGATTTCCAGTGAAATTCAGGAAAGCTATGATTAGAACCATTACAGAATAGGTAGAGGTTTCTATGAGCTTGCTTTTGAGTGTGATTGAATGTCAAACTTAATTTCAAACAAAAAGTTCTCAAAGTGTCAAGTATTCCAGCTAAAACATGTAAGCAACATGGTTTTAGGTAGATATAGACACATAAAGATCAAGATGAGTTTACTTGTAGTATGAACTTAAAACACACACACATTTTTGCTTAAATTAAATGAAATAATATTAATGATTTTTCTCTCCATAATGAAAGTTACCTTTTAAAACAATTCAGGACGACTCCCCCTGGCTCCCCATCACACACTCACTTTTTGTTTCAGGGACAAACTCATCAAAGCAGATGGTCGATCTTAATTAATTCTTATCACAGAGACAACTTTGTCGTAAAGAATTTTTCACAGATGAACAGTATTACATAAGCCCCTTTGTTTACTGAATTACAGAGAGAATGACTTTTCATGAGGGAAGCAGTTACTGTAATTTTCTCCTTTATTTCTTCAACTTCTCTGGCACTTAAAAGCAATTATAACATTTAGGCTATTGAGTCTTCACTGAAGCAAGAGACATGTTTGTTTAAAATGCTTATGTTTTCAAAAAGTGATTTTTTTCCAAAATTTTTGTGTGAGGTAGAATTGAGTTTCAGAATAAGTATTGCAAAGGCCGCACTTGCCGGGAGGCTGTCCGTCTGCATGCTCAGAACTTTTTCTCACCATCAATGCAGCGTTTATTTCACTTTTCTTCCCTTGCTTCCCTCCCATCTTCCTCAGCTAGCATATAGAGTTAAATCATCAGATAACATTTTTTTAGACTATAAGAAAAAGTATTTTTTCAGAGACAAACACTTAATGATTCAACTAGATTTACTTTACTACATGAGTTAAGATCGTTTTCTGAGAAAAGGAAGAAGTACACACAGTTTCCATTTTTCTTTTTTTCCATTTTTTTATTGAGAAAAGGAGAAAAAAAAACAAGTTTCCACCTCCTCCCAGCCTCCCATTTCCCTCCCCCTCCTCCCACCCTTCTCCCCCTCCTCCCACCCTTCTCCCCCTCCTCCCACCTTTCTCCCCCTCCCCCCACTCCTCTCCCCCTCCCTCTCCAGTCCAAAGAGCAGACAGGGTTCCCTGCCCTGTGGTAAGTCCTAGGTCCTCCCCCCTCCATCCATTTCTAGGAAGGTGAACATCCAAACTGTCTAGGCTCCCACAAAGTCAGCACATTACGTAGGTTCCAAACCCCGTGCCATTGTCCTTGGCTTCTCATCAGCCCTCATTGTTCGCCATGCTCAGAGATTCCAGTTTTATCCCATGCTTTTTCAGTCACAGTCCAGCTGGCCTTGGTGAGCTCCCAATAATAGATCAGCTCCACTGTCTCAGTGGGTGGGTGCACCCCTCGTGGTCCCGACTTCTTTGCTCACCTTCTCCCTCCTTCTGCTCCTCATTGGGACCTTGGGAGCTCAGTCCAGTGCTCCAGTGTAGGTCTCTGTCTCTATCTCCATCCATCACCAGATGAAGGTTCTATGATGATATGCAAGATATTCGTCAGTATTGCTATAGGATAGGGTCATTTCAGGTTCCCTATCCTCAGCTGCCCAAGGAACTAACTGGGGACCTCGGCTTGGGCATCTGGGAGCCACTCTAGGTTCAAGTCCATTGCCAACCCTAGGGTACCTTCATCCATTGCTGGTGGGAATGCAATCTTGTGCAACCACTTTGGATATCGGTGTTTCGGTTTCTCAGGAAATTCGGGATCAACCTACCCCTGGACCCAGCAATACCACTCCTGGGAATATACCCAAGAGATGCCCTATCATATGACAACAGCATTTGTTCAACTATGTTCATAGCAGTATTATTTGTAATAGCCAGAACCTGGAAACAACCTAGATTTCCATTTTTCTTGATTTCTTAGGAACTTAGAGTATGTGTATGTATGGATAAGGATGTACATATATGCATATATTGTGTGTCTGTGTGTATATGTATGTTTCTTTGAGTCATGATCTATTTATACAAACACATTGTTCACTCTTGTTGGTTAGACTGGTTCAACATGGATTTTTCTCTTTTGCTTCAGTAATCCATTGGTTGATATTTGCCCATTTATTTTTCTAAATCTATTATATTTGTGAGATAATACTGATGCCAAGATTATGCCTCCACATTAAAAACACAAAGAAAAATTATTTTCTAAACAATAAGCATAAGTTTCTGTTTCTTTTTTTTTTCTCCAACTCTCTGCATACAAACTCCTTAACTCTAACTTACCAGTATCTAAGAAAGCAAGGGAAAAATCGACAAGGTGAAAACAAAATGACGGCTAGATAAAATTGCTAATGAGTTAAAAATTAGTTCATTTCTTCAACCGGCAAATATTGAATGAGTAGCAAGTGCCAAGGCCTATGTTAGGAAAGGTATACAATAGAGAGCAATATCAGCAAAATTATATTGTTTGATAAGTTGATATTTTATGTATTTATCATATGCAATATGATGTTTTATAGTACTTATGCATTGTGGAATCAATAAATCTAACTCACATGGGCATTGACCTCATATACTTTCATTTACCTTATAATGAGAAAAGTGAACAGCATGTCTCAGTACAATTAAATTAGTATATATCTTATGCAAATACTTAAAAAGTTTCATACAATAAGGGTGGAATGCAAAGCAAAGTGTGAAGCTCAGCAAGTAATTTAGGGAGTTTTTGAGAGAGTAAAATAATTTTCACTCTTGAAAGCCTATGCCAATTGTAAAGTATCATTATCTTAAGAATTAAGAACCTTTGAAATATTTTAAATAATTTATTCAAGTCAAGCAATTAAACCTAAGAAGAGAAGAAAGAAACTTCTTATATTGTTTGGTAATAACTCTGATGAAAGGCATGCATAATGACATTTTGATCAAACAACTTGAAGATCTATTCTCAAGCTATTTTGGAATAAGAAATGCATTCTCTTGTTTTTTACCACACAAACAACATCAAATAGTGCTTTGGGGAGGGAGAGTGACCTACAAGCATGGTTCACACTGCTAGACTGGAGCTTCTCCTTGACTATCAGACTCCCACATGTTCCTTGAGTGCATGACAGCTTGGGTTACGAATGCTGGTGGAGCAGTCAATCTGTACACAATGCAAATCAATTGATTAAAATTGCCACAGTTCTGTTTCTGAACAACAAACTGTGAAACATTATTTTTCCTTTTTAATATGAATCATAAGGCTTTGTCATATTGTCCCCGTGGTAATTAGTAGCTATGAAGCGCCCGCAATGGAATCAAGTGAATCACTGGAGACTACAAAAGAAAGAACAGCTCTGTTATATAAAATGATGCCATGCCACGCTTGTACTATTTGATCATTTGATTAACAGGAACATACTACGTAGTTTTTCTCTGGATATGGGACAAGGACAATCGCCTAAAGAGGCATGAGTCTTCAGACCAATGAGGCTGACCAGCTGACTTCTATAAATATAGGAAACAAGTGGTGAGAAGGAGAGAGGCAGAGGACTATCTGAATTGGAGAAGGCAGTTATCAACCTGATGAAGAGAAAATCTGTTCTGGGAAGGAGGTAAGGAAAAAAGGTGACATGTGCCCTTGCAAACACCGTCCTTAGAGGGTATGCTTTGATTTAAGAAATCTTTGTCAAGATCTTGCGCCTTTAATCATCTAAAACAACATCTAAGTGCAATTGTCCTGGCACCTCTATGAAGCAGCTCACCTTCAAGGCATGCACAAGATCTTGCTTGTACTCTACAATAGAATGTGCTAAACCAACTAATCCTCTCACCAGGACCCGCTGGGTAACAATGTCCTGATTTCCTTGTGTTTTCTCTCTTTTTCAGTTCATAACGCTATCTATTAAAAAGTCAACTGCTGAAAATCACACTTAAAAATGCTTTGAATTCAGGCGTCGTAGTCTAGGGCTGTGAAGTTGACTCGGTGGATAAGGCTACTTGCCATTATGTCTAACGACCAGAACTTGATCTTTGGAACACACTTAGGAGAGGAGAGTCAATTGTTTCAGGTTGTGCTTTGATCCACATGTGCCATGGCATGTGAATGCCAAAATAAAAAAAAAAAACACAAAATAAATATACATTAAAAAATACTAGCATTCTAGTAGTTGGTACTAATTAGTCTTTAGTGAATTTAAGTTATTTGTAAGCTATTTACAGATGACCTTTCAGGTTTCTTAACTCATTAATACCACAAAAAGTAACCTATAAAAATTTGATACTATTACTATTCACACCAAGCAATTGAAGAAAACTACAGTTCAGAAAAATTTTGTGTGTCATACTGGGAAAGAAGAGATGAAACAAGGACTAGTCACTTTATTTGTTGGTGCCCAAAATTAACTTCATTATTATTGTGCTCTTTCACTGGAATTCAGTGATATTTCAAATGTTAAAAACACCTAAAAATAAGTTACAAATTAGTTAGTCAGATGAAGACTGCCACTTTCAAATAGATGTATGCATTATACTTTTTTATTACTGCTGTCACCAAATATCTGACACAAGAGATTTAAGAGATTAAATGTTTATGGGTGTGGTTTGGGGGAGCCCAGTCCATCATGGCCTTGAAGGCGTGGTTGCTGGATTGGTTTACTTGATGATGGCTTGGGATTACTGCTGCTCACCTGATGGGAGCATACAAAAATCAGTGAGAAGGATAAGACATGAGAACGAACTGTATCCTTAAAGCACACCTCAACATGCTTGTGTTCATTAGCTAAGTCTTGTACGCCGAAGGTCTACAATATCCCCAGTCTAACACTATCTGAACACTTAAAACATGAGCTTGGGAGGAAAGAGTGAATATGTTGGTTTGAATAGAAATCACCTATGTAGCTCATGTATTTGATGCTTGGTCACAAGGGCGTGGCAATATTAGAAGGTATTGCCTTGTTGGAATAAGTACGCCACTGCAAGTGGGCCTTAAGATTTCGAAAGCTCAAGTCAGGCCTAGTGACTCTCTCCTTCCTACTGCCTGTGGATCGGGATGTAGCACTCTCAGCTCCTTCTCCTGCACTGTGTCTGCATGTGTACTGTCATGCTTCCTGCCTTGATAATAATAAAGTAAACTTCTGAGCCTATAAGACAGCCCCAACTAATAATTTATGTTTATGTTTTCCATTGTAAGAGTTGCCATGGTCATAGTGTCTCTTCACAGTAATAGAATCTTAAACCAAGACAGTGGACATTGTACATTTAAAAACCAACATAATCTAAGGAAGCTTTCAGTACTTAATACAAGATGATCCTAATAAATTTTGGTAGCTAGTATAGGATGGAGAATCAGTCTAATAAATTAATCTTTCATTTTTTAAAATTTATGCATCATTCAAAGATTCTTGCATGGATATCCATTTATTATCCACAGGAGGGATAGTAGTTGATAGGATCATCTAAAGAAAAATGAAACTTCCCTGTCTTGCAGGGAAGCTTCTTAAATGTTTAAGGAAGTCCCTGAAACTGACCAGGTACCTTAGGCCAGTCCTTCCCCAAGCACATCTAAACAGTAAAGACTGTGGGGAGAATATACTCTCAAACCAACTAAGCTCCTTACATGACTTTCATAAAGTTGAGATATTTGGAAGAGGGTCATACTACCTCAGATACTTGAGTTGAGTAATCTGGAAGGTCATGACACCTGAGCTACCAGTCTTGCCACTCCCACCTATGGAGCTGCATGCTGGTTGTTTAGTGAGCTCCAAGTCACTTTTATGAGCTGTTCTCATCCTGGGCTTAATTTTGGTAATTCAGCTGTCTTTGAATAATTTGTGCATATCTCTCCAGAAAATAGTGTTATAAAAACTCAAGAATTTAGGTTACTTATTTACTCTCTCTGCCTCCACCTCTACCCCTACCTCTGTTTCTGTCTCTGTCTCTGTCTCTGTCTCTCTCTCTCTCTCTCTGTCTCTCTCTCTCTCTCACACACACACACACACACACTCATGCACACACACATATATGTGATCTTAGACAACTCAGAAGTTAATTATTGTGTTTCTTTTTTGAAGAAGACACAGTCTGAGAAGCTATAAGTTGCTTTGACAAGTGTCTGGGTATTTTGTTATGGGACATAAAGTGTTACATACTTCACTTATTTCTGTGTTTGAAATACATAATTGGATGATAGTACCCACAAGAAAACAAAGAAAAATATAGCTAAAATCTAAACAGTGTAAATTTCAAGAGTTGAGGATATAAAATAAGAACAATTCATGAGCTTTTGATGAGAATTCATTTAATAAGATTCAAATAGCTTAAATTTTTAAAAAAAATCAAACCATTATAAATACTAGCCAACAGAACAATGGAATGGTTTTTGAATATAGAAAGAAAACACCAGAGATACATTATTGGAAATAAAAGGTTACCTTTCATAATGATAAAGAGGTGAATTCATCACCAAGTCATAAAATTAAATGTGTATGCACATAGTAATTGAGCCTCAAAGTGTGTAGTGTGCATGCTGATAGAAGGGAAGGGAGAAACAGACAATTCTACGTTTATCATGGTACATTCAATATGAGAAATCAATGGAAGAGTAAACAGACAAGGAACAGAGACCTGAAGGGAATAACCACCATTAACCAATGCGAAATAATTGACATTTGTAGCCCTGGATCATCATTAAGTAACTTACAGAAATGCCACCTTCAAATGCAACAAAGGAAAATTCATATCTCTTTCAAATGTATTTACCACATAGCAAAGTGAAATATATTCTGGGTCATAAAGTAAGCTCCAGCAAAATTGAAAGGAACAAAATTATGCACACCATACTCTTTTACTAAAATATAATTAAGATATAAGTCACAAACAGTAAGATATCTAGAAAACCTTTGTGTATTCTGAAATTAAACAACGGACTTCTCAATAACCCATAGGTCAAAGACAAAATCAGAAGGGAAATTAAAGATATTTTAAAACTGAGTAAGCTGAAGATAAAACATGTCACACATTATAGAATATAGTTAAACAGTGCTCAGATGGTAATTTGGAGGTTCAAATACTTGTTTTAATGTTTGTTCATAAGTAAATTATATAATTAAATACAGGAGAATACTATTTAAAGATAGACTCTGATAAATTAATTAAATATGTTATAAAATATAGACTACTTTCCAAAAATAAACAAGTAAGAATAAAATATAGAAATTAGACAATATATAAAAGAAATAAATTCAGTGACTCAGATTTACACCTTCAAATTCCAGATTTAAAAATTTTTTAAAAAATAAGAAAATTAGAAACACTGAGAGTTTACAAAAAAGTAGATAATTAAACTATCATTGAAAACTAGTTTGCTCTGATAGTAAATCCACAAAACTAATAAACTTTATGTTGACTGATCAATTAGAATAAAAGTGTAAAGTACTAATATTAACAGAAGAAGAAAATGAACAACTAATATATAGATATGTAAAGAATATTTTGAGTTTAAATCACAGTATTCAGAGGAGTTGAACAACTTAGAGGAAACAAGTTCCTTGAATATTTTGACTTAATGAATCTGACACATGGTTATAAAATTGTCTTATATTCTATTATATATCTATTGTTCTCTATTATCTGTTTATCTATGTTATATTAATAATCTTAACTTCTAAATAAAACTCTTTTGATAATCAAAGCTACACTGGTCTTCTCTGGTGAGTATTTTCAAACTTCTGAAGACCTTGGACTAGGAGAAAAGCTTGGTGGTTGAGTACAAGTTTGAGAAGCATATTATAATTCTCTTCATATACAACAAATGAGGAGAAAATGCTTCTTTGCTTATTTATGAGGCCATTATAACAAAGGCACCAGAAACAAAGTCATTACAAAATCAATAAGCAAATAAGCCATTCCAGTTTGTAAGCACAGAGGGAAATTTTAACAGAATGAGCACATCAAATTCTTAATTATGTAAGATGCCAGCAACAAGGGAGGTTTAGTTGAAAAATGCAGCTTCATCTAGGCCTGTGGAACAGATCTGAAATTGCAGCTGAATGGGAAGCTGAGGCAGGAGAATCACAAATTCAAGGCCATCCTGGGCTATAAAGGTCAATACTTCCTGAGTCACTTAATAGGACTCAATCTTACAGTTTAAGAGAAATAAAGACGAAAGTTGGTACTATGGTTTAGTAGTAGAGCTTTTGCCTAGGATATGTCAGCCTATGTGGAGACCTTCAGTTTGGTACACACTACAGAAAGAGAGAAAGAATGAAGAGAGGTAAGAGTTTGCCATAACATTGAGAAACCATGAAGAATGTTGTAATTCGACTACAGATTAGGTAAGAACATTTCAAAGCTTCTATATGTAATCAAGACAGCTCTCAGTAAGCTAGGAATAGAGATATTGAATTCTCCACTTGATAAAGTGATGGACTTTTAATTCTTATAAATAGTATTAGTCTGGATATTTTACAGAGGTAAGAGCTCTCTGCTGGTTGCGTGTTCTGCTTCTCTGATCTTTCATCTTGAACTCTAATATCTGTCTCTGGATTTTTATTATCTGTGCTACAGGATACTGTATATTATTGTTTGGTCTTTGACTGCTTAGGAAAGAGTAACAGCTGGTAAAAGACATTTGATTATAAATGCTGATGCATTAATCCAACCTATATACTTTGAAAAACACCTTGACTTCACAATTTAAATCAAAGATAAGTTACTTTGGGAAAGAGGTTCTGTTTTTATTTCCACAGGAAATGAGAGGCTATGGATTCATTCTGGTTTAAAAGCCAGGTTTGATATAGGAAAACCTCCAGAAACATCTCTGATAAGATCAGATAGCCCAGATAATCCAATCTCTCAGAGCACCTCTGTTGCACTTTCCTCTGAGTTCTATATCCAGAACAGCTTCAAAGTGAGGTGATCCAGCCTCAAAGCTAAGAACTGACTTAATCCTAAATTTCTTAGGGTCTCCCAAAGATTACACATAAATGTGTACACAGATATGCACGCATTTGCATACACAAAATTATATTGCCCATACTAATTATTAATATGTTTTACTATCTCAGCATACTTTTAAAATGATAGTCTAAGGATGGGTAACTTAATTTGTTCCTTTTTTGCTGCAGGCCTCTGAGAGTTAGCACTCGAATGATTGAATTTGCTAAAAAAATCATTGAAAAGGGTATAAAAAAATGATTGGTATTCTTTCTCTGTGGCATGAATGATTTACATGGCCTTCCTGTTGCTAGTGAGGTGTGTAGTGACTATGCATCCACATTAAGCATATTTTTCTATTTTCTGGAGTCTTCTGAATTATTAACATCCCCCATTCTTCATGGTATTTCTTTCAACTCGCCAAAAGAGAAAAGGAGGAGAAATGTTCTCTCAAAGGTCATTTTCCCACCTCACCCATAATCACGATGGAGTGCTGCTCTTTCTGGGGTGAGAAACTTTGATTTGCTTTTGTGAAGAATGAGCTTCTGAGTTTAAGGAATATATACATTTATATATTCAAAGCAATTAAGTGAATAATGTTTTATAGTTTAACAAGATAACATATGAAACATTAGATATAACAAAAATATGTGTATACACACCCCACAAACAAAAAAAAAAGAGAAAATTGAAAGTCACCTGCTGGAGGTGGAACTGGAGATACAACTTTTGCTTTGTTACTTAAGAGGATACTGAATCAATTAGTAATAATTAAGAAGTACTAAGATCTTAACGTGCAAATGAACCTTTGTGTAGTGGTGTACACCTTTATATCCAGTACCCAGGAGGCAGATGCTGGCAGATCTCTGGTAGTCTGAGGTCAGTTTGTCCTACGAAGAAGTTCCAGGACAGCCAGAGCTACAAACAAAAACCAAACAAATAAAAAGTCAAAATCATGCAAATGTATATTGTGATTGTCTAAGTTTTCCAGAGAAATTGGACATGTAGAAAAGACTTAAGAATTTGATTCATGTGATTATAGAGAGTGTCCAGTCCTGAGATCCATAGTCAGCAGTTTGGGTGTCCTAGAGACATAATAGTATTGTATCTTGTCCCAAAGTGCTAAGAATGAAAAGAACTGAAAATGTATTACAGTTTGAAGGCTTCCAGGCTTAAGAATTAGTGGAGGAAAATATATAGCTCAATAAAAACAATTTTGAAAAACAAATAAGCTTTAGATAATAAAAGTAAATACAATAAAATAAAGAAAAATAATTTTTTAGTTCAGAGCAAGTCAAATTATGACTGTTCATAGCAGTGGAATAACTCTTGTTTGGAAGAGAGTATTAATCTTTATAAATTAAATTTTCATCTGACCAATTTTGGTATTTCTGGCTTCATCATTAATTAGCAAATCACATTGAAATTGGCATATGTTCACTTAGTATTGTGTGTAAAATATTTATATTTTCATTACACCTTGACCTTCTTTGCTAAAATTCATTAGTCCTATAATTACTTCCTCAAAAATATGTGATAGT
This sequence comes from Microtus oregoni, assembly GCF_018167655.1. Classification (NCBI taxonomy): domain Eukaryota; kingdom Metazoa; phylum Chordata; class Mammalia; order Rodentia; family Cricetidae; genus Microtus; species Microtus oregoni. The sequence continues at coordinate 54,693,197 of NW_024543063.1, read as the reverse complement.
CAGTGGATTATAAGTTTAGTGAGGGTAAGGACAATTTGCCCTATTTTCCTCTATGCCCCCAGGGCTTAATGTTAGGAATTTATGAGGGGCTCAGAAAATAGCCTCATAGTTTTCTGAAATAGTATATTCAAATGAATAAAGGTTATTGCTGAGCAATCAAATAAATCTTTGGGGAGAGTCTTCCGGTAATCAAGAAAGCACTAAATGGCCTCATTGAATCAGAATATGAAAAGGATTTCTATGCAAAATTTATAATCAAGAAGTCACTCCTTAAAGACTCTTTCAACATCGCCACAAAAAAATCATGGTACTTTTGAAGAGGAGCGCGATAGTGTCAGTGCTGTGGGCCAAACTATCAGCACAGACCAGAACAGAAATACTTTGCATAATGAAGCAGAATTGCAACAGCCCCTGTACCTAGAGATTGTCACCCCTGTCCCTGGGGCATTTTACGTCTCATTCTTTTTCCCTTTCTAAAAAAATTAAAAATAAAAAAATAAATTAAATAAAAATTACCTTTCAAGTATTTTGCAAGGAATTAAGGAAGTTAGAACTCATGAACTATTTCAGTTTACTAAGCACATCATTCAGTCAGACTTGGATGGGCTCCAAGTTGTCACCTTTTGAATATTACTATGCTGGTGATCTTATAAGAATAATGAAAACCAGGGGTATGTACTTATTGACTAAGACTGATTGATATTCATATCTCAATCCTGACACATAAGTTCCCTGGGAACATGTTATTAAAATCTCTAACTTGTTGGCTGGATAACATTGATAGAGACCCAATGAGTGTGTGATTTCTGTTTTTTCACACATGGAGATAAAGGGAAACAATCCAATCCAAACAAAGCAGAACAACAAGGGATCTTGGTGATGAGGCAGTACATTTCTTCCAGTTAGGAAGATAAGAACAAAAGGGAAAGACCTTTGCTTTTTAACTCTTTAGTCTTGCTGACTATTAACAGAAACATCTTAACAATGGCTTTTAATTGTAGAACAGATAGCATCAGGCAGTTCCTCAAAGGGCCTGCTTTAGCTGGGCTCTGTTATTACCTCTATTTGAACTACAGGAGAAAGTGAGAGGCAGAAACAATATGATTGGTTAAAAACTGGCATTTGATTTGCTTGAATCCATTCTGATAAGCTCAGCTGGTGCTAATGGTTCAGACTCAGTTGCTTTGTGACAAAACCAATTCTCTGAGATTTCAGTGTAAGAACTGAATTAGCCTAAGGCTGGTGCAGGGTATGTAGCTCAGTGGTAGAATCCTTAGGCAGTCTCTTTAGTGTCTTCCCAAAGAATATTTTTAGAAAACATTAACCAGACCATTAACTACTAAATGAGATTGTAGTTCCTCATGTACAAGTTTGTGAATGGAAGGTCTCTGAAAGAAGCTACATATTCAAACAAGCCGAGACCTTCGGCACAGCTTCCTAGCTGGTGAATATGTCAATGACTATGGAAAATTTAGAATGCTGCAGATCCAAAGCCCAGTTACAATTAACTTTGGGCTAACTCTATATACCTAAGCTGCCAAACCTTGCCCGCTTCATTCTCAGACTTAAGATCCTGCGACCAAAAAAATAAAAGCATCTTAGAATATAGCCACTTAACAAAACCATGATTTCCACCAACCAAAAGGCTAAGAATCATCAGATGGCATCTGAGGCCTATAACTGAGATTTCTCTGCTCTGCTGTAGCCTCCAGTTCATGTTTCCACACATTTAAAAAGTGTTATGGTTAATGACTCTCTTTATCCTGTTGTAAAAAAACGCCATGAAACTACTTCAACATTGGAACACAGAATTTAAAAGATGTAAATCTCTGTTCTGTAGCAGTGTTCACTTATATTTGGCTCCAGAATAAGTTATTTCTTACCACCTTGGAAGTAAGAGTTGTGTTTTGAGTAGATAGGCTCAAACTAGCAATACTGAGACTTCCTTTTTTCTAATCTTTTCTGAAAACATTTATTTTGAGATTTTATGTAAAAGTTCTGTATCTATGATTCCTGCCATTCAGTTGTTTCTGACTCCTTCAGTGGTCCTTCTTCTTCAAATTTATGACCTCTTCTTTGGTATTTTTTCACATACATTTTATACATACATGCATACAAACATTTATCATTGTGTGTACTAATTTCCAGGACTGACTACTTAAGACTGGACAACCTATGTAGGAGCCCAATCTTGGAGAAAACCAATTCTTCTTCCAGAAGCCATTGGACATCCATAGCTCTTTATTGGGGTTACAACCTTGTGGGATTTCTCCCATCCACATTAGCGTGCCAATGCTTGTCAGTATGTCAGTCTTGTTCAGGCAACCATATTGTTGAGATTTCATAGGTGCATCTTCCCTGTTATGTCTAGAGGACACTATCTAGCAACAGGTATCCTAATCCTCTGGTTCTGATCATTTTTCCATTTTCCTACATCATGTTCCCTAAACCTAGGTATAAAGATTGCAATATAGATGTATCAGTTGGGGTTAGGGATCACATGGTCAATTATTTCCCACATTTTGATGAGTTACAGATCTCTGATCATCTCTATCTGTTGTAAAACTGTTGCATTTCCAAAAGGGGGAAGCTGCAGTTTCTTGTGGGCATCAGGATAAGTATATAGAATATACATAGAAACTACATTTGCTTAGGAAAATGGCAGTAGTAGATTCTCCTTTAATATCTGTGACCTCTCTACCCATGGTCAGTTGGTTAGGTTTGCAGTATAGTACCAGCAATGATTTCCTTCCTGCTGAGTGTTGGTTACTCCCAAGATAAAAGTGCCACTATTGTACCTTTGGGATATCTTGCTGGCTTGCTCTTTGTTGTGATGCATAAGACTTACAGCTATATAGGAGTTATTGATTGTTCCTCTCCTTTGGCAGATTTCATAGCATCTTCTAATACTATAAGAGCCAGCCCGCAGGCAAGAGGTTTCCAAGGCAGTTCCAGTTCAATTCCTCCAAGACCTGTGTCTGAAGCGTGTGATGTCTTCAGAAACAGGGCCTTACCTTCACATTGTGGAAGTTAACCAAGAGTAGCAGCAGTACATGTCATTTTGAGTAACTCCCCATGCCTGCCACCAAGGTTTTTGTTACATAGTATATGACTCTTGGTAGAGGGTGTCTTCACCCAATATGGTATTATTCCATTTAAAAATGTATACATATATTATATACACATATAATTACATTTGCATATTCTATATAAAGTATAGATGATATATGCATAGTGTGTGTGTCTGAACTGTAAGCTTATAAAATAATAACATATAAAATAAAATAAACATATAAAATAAAATAAACATATAAATAAAAATAAACCTATTTTCCTTTGACTTTTTCCAGATATCCTTTATTTATCTGTTTTTTCTACCTCTTCCTCTATATTACCCTTTCTTCCCAGTTCAGATAAAGTCTACCCCCATTTTTCCCATCATCCCCTTTATGGAGTTGGTCTTCTGATGTCCTGCTCTTTATTGTTCCTTCTCCTTCCTCCCAGTCATGACCACACTAATTTCCTGGCTTTTTTTTTTTTTTTGTCTACTTTAGGCTATCTACTCTTATCTAAAGATTTGGCCTTTGACTTTCTTAAAGTGATTTTATTTTGATTAAATGTAAGATATTAGGAAACCCAATATTCACCGACCTTTACGTTCACATTAAAGCTAAAATATCTGAAGGTTTTTCTAGTTTTTTCAGTGAGAATTCCTTCTTTAGCACCACGCAGGGAACCTATTAGAAGTATGTTGTACTTTGCGTCCATGTAGTAAGTAAGCAGGAAAATTTCAGCTGCTTATTTTAGCATAACCCCAGAGTACTTCCTCTTTTTCCCTTGCAATCCCAAAACATTTTTGATGAGTTAATTATCATTTCCAAGTGATGAATATCTTGGTCCAATAAATGACACTGGGTAAATTGAATCACTGTGATTATCATCTAGATGTGTCTAATTAGTAATTAATATGTTTAAAATTCTAATAAGATGGAAATGGTCAAAGAGAGTAGAAACATTTACTGCAGTGATATTTTTTACTAACTCGTGAATGCATAATCTACAAGCCCAACAAAACAGGCAGTTTGCTAAAGCACAAATTTTATTGAAAATTTGTGAGGTACTGTTGGTGTCACACACACTGAACACAGTGGGCTCACCATTTGCTGGGAGAAAAAAAGAAAAAAAAGCACAACTAGGAGATAAGAGTGAGACAAAATTAAGAATGGTTTCTGTGTGTGCAATAAGAGGAGCTTGTAGCTAACTCCACAATTCGGTGTCCCTCTGAAAGACCAATGCCTTTCTCCTCTTCCTTCTTTTCTTCTTAACCTTCCCCTTCTTGTCCCTTCCCACTTCTGTGCTGTTCCACTCTTCTGTTACCTTCTCCTTTCTCCTTCTGCCTTTTTGGAGGGAAGCATCATCATGTGTAGCAGCTGCACATTCCTGGCATGCTTAGTCTGAGATCATTCTTCATGCATCACATGTCCAGAACTCCTCCTGGGGACCAAATTCACATTATAATAGGACAATAAACAGGAAAGAATTCTCTCTGGCTCTCCTAAAAAGAGTGACCAGATGATTTGGACCTGATTCTTTGAGTTTTCTTTCAAGTGTATGTGTGTGTGTGTGTGTGTGTGTGTGTGTGTAGACATATATTGAAATTTTAACAGTCATTTTAAAAAATACAGCGTTTTGTTCTTAAAATTTCTACAGGCAACAATTAAACTGAAAAAAGCTTTCATTTGTCTATTTAACATCAGATTTTAAATTCTAAGCCAATGTCAGGGTCCAGCCTCAGGGCATGTGGATTAGAAATATAGGATACCAAAGAAAAGGAACAGATGCAGAGTAGAACCAGGAGGGCAATCCATTGAATACCGAATTTGCTCGTGTTTATTTTACATATGCTTATACACCCCAATCCGAAAGTAACAGGGGGAGAGAAGGCAAAAGACGGCTTTAACATGATACAAAGAACAGACAACATTACCTCTTCAGTACCTGATACATCAAGCAACTATATCCTGAGTTAAGAATTCTGTTTTTATCCGGGTGGTGGTGGCACATGCCTTTAATCCCAGCACTCGGGAGGCAGAGGCAGGCGGATCTCTGTGAGTTCGAGGCCAGCCTGGTCTACAAGAGCTAGTTCCGGGACAGGAACCAAAAAGCTACGAAGAAACACTGTCTCGAAAAATCAGAAAAAAAAAAAAAGAATTTTGTTTTTAGGCAGGGCATGCAGCAATCATACCTTAGGCCATGTATCCTGTGGGGGGAAAAAAAAAAAACAACAACAACAAAAAAAAACTTCTGTCATCCTTGAAGGAGCAGGAATAGGCATGAATTTTATGACCTTTGGTCAAGGTAGAACAGATCCACCTCTGTCGGCCATCTCAATACCCCCCAAAAATCAAGTAGCCACCCCCCTCGTCAAGATATCTTATTTGTAGCCACAATTTAAGTTAGACTTCTTGTCAATAATCTTGAAAGAGCAAATGTTTACTTAAACCTTCTGGCCTTCAGTTAAGGTGGGGCAGAACAACTTCTGTGGGCCCCTACAAGTCAATCTCCTAAATGAGTACTCACTTATTATAATTATTCAATTTGTAAACTTCTACTTTCTTGTTATATTGATGGGATTGGGAGATGAAGAAACCCACATCACAACATATTAAAGAGCACCAAATACAGAAATGACTTAAGATGTCAAACCTGTTACACAGACTAAACACCACTGGTTAATGAAGGATCTTGTTGTAGCTTTTCCTTTAACTAAGATTATATCATCCTGGAGTCTTATAAAAGTTTCTTCATAGGTTTACAAAGAAATGAATGTGAGACACTGAGGCAGTAGGACTATGGCAAGTTTGAAGCCTGCTTGAGCTCCACACACAAAATAATATTGAATTGCTTTCATAAAGACAGAACTGGTGGACTAGAAAGTCAGATAAAATTTTTATAACTTCCTTGTCTTCAGGCAAGGTAATCACTCATTTGATTAGCCTGATCAGCAATACCAGCAGCCTAGGCTTTTTGTTCAAAAGAAAAAAAAAATGGGGAAATTAAATCAGTAATAGAAGTGTTGAGTAGTTTATTACCCAGACTCAGTGACTGGCTTTTGTAGACTAAAATCTAATCTCCACATTTTAGCTGTCATATGGCATTTGTAAGTTTTGATTTCCTCACCTCTGGAATAGGAAATGATAATAGCTAATAGCCCTGAATTCATTGTATAATTGTGAGGATTAAACGAACCTATGCATATAAAGCCCCTGCATTTCATTAAAGGAAACTGTTAAAAAGACATTCAAATTGCAAAATGTACACACTCACACACACACAAAGAGAGAGAGAGAGACAGACAGGCAGACACACATGCACACATACAGTCACAAGTAAAACACACATAACATAAAATTAATAAAAACCTAATCTCCAAAGCAGAAAACTTCCATATAAATTTTTCCCTGAGACTTTAGTAAAGTACGTGTTCATGCGGCTGCTAAATTTTTCATTTTCTTTCATTTTCCTGTTTCCTCTCAAGCTTTGGTTAGTTATTTGTGTGGTGGCCACTGGGATGCACTGTGCTGCTGTCAAAATCTCCTCACAAGCATTAGTATTTCTTGATGGGACATTAATCCTAGAGCTAAAACAGAGGACTAGTTTATGAAGGCTGAGTGAAAGAGACACCTAGAGCTTAGAGAGAGAGAGATGGATGGCCTGAATGGAAATCCCATCCCTGGCCAGTCTCAAAGCTCTACATCTCATCTGTAGTTGAGGCCACATCATTCAGTGCTAAGGGGAGTTACAAACTTGAAAGAGAAATTGGGTATAAAAACACAATGGGAGGGTCAACAAATGATTTTGGAGAAGGACCTTGTTTTTATAGAGTTCTATGTGACTGTAGTTTCACTTTTACTCCAGATAAATGATGAATTCTGTGACATAGCTGTCCCTTGGAAAAACCAGATGGAAGCTTGGCACAGTAAATAGAAAAGCTTTCTCTTCACTTTGGAAAAAAAAAAAAAACATACTCATAACTACTGAAATTATTTGTTTCTATAGTGTGATCTTTTCAAACATTGATTTACAGTTTTGTATTTTCCCCTATTGCTGGAAGGGGAGACAAGGGAACACCCTGGGCTACTGAGCAGAACACAGCATAGAACTCAACTGCTGGTAAAATGTTTCAGGGTCCTTCTAAGGATCTGTCCTTTTCAGAATTCTCATTACAGCCTGATATATTGAACAGAATCTGTGGATATATTGAACAGAATCTCTTCAGCATAAAAGAGGAAATCCTAGGATTTCAGAAACAATCAAGATTATCTTTAGGACATTTCCCAAGTCTTGGAAAGAAACACATCAACTGTAGCGCAAGAATCGTCTATATTTGAAGCTTCGGCAACAAGACAGGCCAATGAAGACGTACGGCAGGCACGTTTTCTTCTCAAATCCAGGAGCTGTTTTGACATTTCCCTTTTTGCTCTAATATAATGTGCTTTCAGCATCAGAGGGGGATCCTCTCAGCATGAGGTCATTTATCACAAGACTAAATGTGTGAGCTGGCATGCTTCACTCTGCTCCTCTGCCTGGAACTTTTGGTGGATGCTGAAATGAATAATTTTAATAGAGATTTGGGTCTAAAATTCTGATCATAATCCCTTTATCTAATTCCAGCTCCAGGTTTCTGACATATATTCCATAAATTTCTGCTCTCAACCAAAGATACTCCTGTGGCTTAGCGAGCAGATTTTGGTTAAATTTTTTAATGAAGTTTAAGAACAGCTGGAAAAAAAACCTAATGCATCTGTTAATATTAATAGTATCCATTTTGAGCTGCTGTGTATGAGACATTCTGCAAAATGTTCCGTTTAGTTTTCAGTAGAACCCTGTCAATAACCGCACTTATTCTCATTTTAAAGTTGAAGAAACTAAATGACCACAGTTAGAACACAAATCAAGAGCAAAGTGGTACAGAGGATAAAAAGAAAAATAAATTCCTGAGGTTTTCTGTAGAATGATATAATTAGGAAAATAAGAAATTAAATACAAAGTAGAAGTATTATACTTTGAATGAGGAGAATCTCACTCCCATAAAAAAAATGACTAAATGTGTTTCCCTATTTCTCTTGCTAAAAAGAGTGGAAAATCCTGGATTCTACACTTTGAAATAAGACTCAATTTTAAAGGTAAGGAGACAGATTAAAAACTTCATGAGTCAAGAGATATCATGGAATTATGTTACTTGGCTTTACATTTGGCATCATAAATCTGAGGTTGAAGCTGAAGAAGACATCAAATCAGAGATGCTAAGTACATAGACAAAATGAAAAAAAATGATAATACTCTCTCTATAGCTGAAGGACTTCAATGAGTTAAATTAACAAAGCAGAAAATATTTAAGCATTGTCTGTTCTATTTACCTAAATAAATTATAAAAGACTGCACACCATCTCTACCTTGACTAGTACAGACTGTGGTGGCTTTTTTTTGTTGTTGTTTTGTTTTGTTTGTCAATTAAACAGTCCAGAATTGACTGGGAAAGAAGTTTTAAGGATGATTTGTCTAGGTTGGCGCTTGAGTATATCTGTGTGTGGGGGGGTTGTCTTGAGTGAGTTAATTACAATGGTATGAGTACCTCCACCATAGATATGATACCATTACCTAGGCAAGGTTTTCTGACCTATGTAAGAATGGAGAAATTAAGCTGAGCATTGTCATGCATATATTAATTCAGCCTTAATTCAGTGCCTTCTGCTCTTGACTGTGGATGCCCTATGAACAGTTCTCTCAAGCTCCTGCAGCTAAGACTCTCCGGCCGTCATGAACTGTAGCTTGAAATTATAAATAAAACCTCTCTTCCTTAAGTAGTTTTTGTGAGGTTGTTTGATCACAGCAACAGAAAATAAAACTAACAACAAAAATTTAAGCAGACATCATGTATGTCAATCTGCTCAGTGGGCTACTTGACCTCAGTGATGGGATAAAGTCTTGAGACATAATGCAATATAAAAGAAATTTATGGACACAAAGGCCTCACATACACAGAGAGGATCAAGAGGCAGGCTGCTCCAACACCCCAATCCCATTGATCAGATCCTATAAGTTAAAAGCCCCACTCCATCCCCAAACCCTCCTAATCACCATGACCTCAGAGGAACTCTGAAACACAGGCTGCAAATACACAGAGAGGACCAAGCGATGAGTGAATGCCCACATGGTGTGGCACTCCACTCTCTAGGCCCTCCATACCAGGGTAAAACGGCAGGCCCCTGCCCTAGCTGTCTCATCCTCTCTAGGCAGCCAGCAGGCAAGCTTCCTGCAGGTAGGCTGCTCCACCACTCTCACCCCATCCATCTGACCATGAAAGCTACAAGTCCCACCCTGCTCCCAAACCTTTCTATCCCCATCAGGCTCAGAGGTGTAGTAATAAGAGCAGCGGGGCTGCATCCCCAGCACCCCGGCAGCCTGGCTAGCTTATGCCCCAAAATAACAACACACAAACTGTATTCATTTAAACACTGCTTGGCCCTTTAGCTCTAGCCCTTACAGGCTAATTCTCACATCCTGATCATCCCATCTCTAATAATCTGTGAGCACTGGTCTTACCGGGAAAGGTTCAGCATGTCTAACCTGGTGGCTTGCTTCATCGCATGCTTCTGCCCAGGAGAGCAGAGCGTGGCATCTCTCTGAGGTGTCTGCTCCCGAGAGGAGAGCTGTGGAGTCTGAGCTCACTTCCTCTTCCTCCCAGCGTTCTGTTCTGTTTACTCCTCCCACCTATCTCTAACCAATGAGGGCCAAGCAGTTTCTTTTTATTTAACCAATGACCTTCCTTCATCACTGAGGAACTCTGAAACTCAAACTGCAACTATGTAGAGAGGACAAAGACAGGAACTCTGAAACACTGGTTGTAACTACACAGAGTGGATCAAGAGAGCAGGCAAAGAGAGTAGGCCCAGAGAGACCTCAGTGGCTCCCTGACACAGACAACTGCGTAGACCAAGAACAGTTCCAAAAGACACAGACAACCAACTGCAAGGATTGGGTCAACAGGCAAAGACACTACTGGCACCATTTGGAGGAAGAAATGGGTAGGCACCTATGCAAGAATTTGTTCAGCAACCTAAAAGAAACATGGTACTACCAGAGCCAAGTGGTCATAAAACAGGAAGTCTGATCATCCTAACCCAGAAGAAGCAGAAGGAAATGATTGTAAATGTAACATTATAAGGATGATAGAGAACTTTAAATAGGAAATGAAAAAATCCTTAAAGAAATGAAGGAAAAGACAAAGAAAAAAATGGAAGAAATCAATAAATCTTTCAAAGAAAAAAAATAAACAGGTGAAGCAAACAGTTCAAGTCTAGAAAACTGAAATAGAGGCAATAAAGAAAACACAAACTCAGGAAATTCTGGATATGGAAAATCTGTGTACATAAATGGGAACTACAGAGGCAAGCATAAAGAACAGAATATAAGAGATGGAAGAGAGAATCACAGGTATTGAAGATACTATGTAGGAAACAATTCATACATCAGAAAAACATTAATCCAACATATTCTTGACACAAAACATCCAGGAAATATGGAACACCATGAAAGACCAAACCTTAGGGATAGAAGAAGGAGAAGAACTCCAGCTTAAAGGCACAGAAAATATACTCAACAAAATCATAGCTGGGCAGTGGTGGCGCACGCCTTTAATCCCAGCACTCGGGAGGCAGAGGCAGGCGGATTTCTGAGAGTTTGAGGCCAGCCTGGTCTACAAGAGCTAGTTCCAAAACAGGAACCAAAAGCTACAGAGAAACCCTGTCTCAAAAATCCAAAAAGAAAAAAAAAATCATAGAAGAAAGATTTTCCAACCTAAAGAAGGATATCCCTGTGAAGGTATAAAAAGTTTACAGAACACCAAATAGACTGGAGGAAAAAAAAAAAGTCACCTCATCATATAACAATCAAAACATAACATAAAACATGCAAAATAAATAAAATACTAAGAACTGCAAAGGAGAAAAGTCAAGTAACAATTAAAACAGACCTATCAGAATTATATCCAACTTCTCTATGAAAACCATGAAAGTGAGAGGATCCTGGAGAGACGTACTGCAGACAATAAGAGATCACAGATGCAAGCCCAGACAACTATACCCAACAAAGTTTTCAATTATGTTCTAGAGGATGTGAAGTAAGGGGAACACTCATCCATTGCTGGTGGGAATGCAAAGTGGTACAACCACTCTGGAAATCAATATGGCAGTTTTTCAGAAAATTGGAAATCAACCTATCTCAGGACCCAGCAATACCACTCTTGGGCATATACTCAAAAGATGCTCAATTGTACCACGAGGACATTTGTGCAACTATGCTCATAGAAGCATTATTTCCAATGGCCAGAACATGTAAACAACGTAGATGCCCCTCAACCAAAGAATGGATAAAGAAAATGTGGTAATTTACACAGTAGAGTATAATTCAGCTGTAATAAACAATGACATCTTGAAATTTGAATGCACATGGATGGAACTAGAAAAAACCATCCTGAGTAAGGAAACCCAGACCCAGAAAGATGAACATGGTATGTACTCACACATAAGTGGATCCTAGCTGTAAAGCAAAGGATAATGAGCTTATACCCCATGACCCTAGAGATGCTAAGTAACACAGTAAACCTGAAGAAAAACATTATATATATAATATATAATATATATATAACATTATATATAATATATAATATATATATAATATATATGTATTATATATGTATATATAATACATTATATATATATACATATATATATGTATATACAGGACTGCCTGAAAAAATTGAAAGCATGGGTGTGGGGGGACAAGGGAAGACAGAAGGGGTAGGGGTAAAAGATCTTGAGGGAACGGGATAGTTGAGATGGAGGAAAGACAGAGAGAAGAGCAAGGAAAGAGATATTTTAATTGAGGGATGCCGTGCACCCCCCTCCCCGCCCCCCGTGTCTGTGCTCTGTGCACTAGAATCCAGTTTGCGAGCTTCCAGCAAGGGGCTGGAGGTTGAGAATACAGACACAGAGACAGAACGACACGCAGACCTCTAAACACTGATGCCAAAGCCCCCCAAATGCTCCCTTTATTGTGTTCAAGGGCAGATTATATAGAGATAGCCACGCCCCAGCCAAACCCACCAGAAACCACTCTCCTGCCATCAGGAACTCCAGAAGGTCTCCTGCTCAGAGCAGCTGTAGGCACTCAGATCAGTGGAAAACAAGTTGTTTACAAAAAATTCAGGATCTGGGGTCTCACTGCTCCCAACAGAGGGAGCCATTATGGGGTTAGCAAGAAACCTGACACTACAGAAATTCCCAGGAATCCACAAGGATGACCTCAGCTAAGACCCTAAGCAATAGAGGAGAGGGTGCTGGAACTTGCCTTGCAAGTGAATATCTTAAATGTCATCATAGAACCTTCACCCAGCAACTAATGGAAGCTGAGGCAGAGATCTACAGTGGAGCATTTGGCTGAGTTCCCAAAGTCCAGTCATAGAGTGAGTGGCAGTTGTAAGGCTGGGGCAGATTGCTTTATCATTATTATATATTATAATATACTATATATGTTATACTTATTGTATACTCTGTGCTGGTAGTATTTAATTTCTTGTTTAGATACAGGGTCTTGAAAGTGCCTCAGGATGCCCTCTAATTTATCAAATCCCTGCCTCCGGGTTATACGTTCTGCTATACATCAGCATGCACGTAGTCTTGTCTTCAGAAATTCAGGGAAAAGCGAAGCAACTGAAACAATACTTGACTAAATAATGGCAGAAATCATCACTAACTTGGTAAGACATAAACTGACAGTTATAGTACCTTGCAACTATAAATCTAAAGAGGTAAATGCCAAAGCTTATTATCACCAACCTCCTGAAAGCTAATTATAAAGAAAGAAGTCCTAAAAACAATAAACAAATAACATCTTACAGGATAAAAATACCACAAATTGGAATAAAAGATTATATAAATTGTAGTAAGAAAGTAACATCACATTCCACATAAAACTGTCACCTCAGAATTCTACAGGAAAAATATACACAAATATAGGCATTCTCAAATGAGGGGAACTAAGAGTGTGTTGTTAGCTGACCCAGCCCAAAAACTTAAGAAAGTTATTTAAATATAATAATATAATATTTCAAAAAGAGACTTGAAAAATCAGAAATGAAGAAAAATCAATGGGAAAATAAAAACTGTCCATAAAAATAATAGTTTCTTTGTCCTCTGAATTTCTTATGTTTGATATTTGAAATAAAAATTACAATATTATCTGATGTGCCTCTAATACTTACATGGAGAATATTTTTAAGTGCAGAATGAAAAGGATGTAATTTTCTATCTACTCAGCAGGTAGAAAGGATGACCTAAATAGATTGTGATGATTTGTCAGTTTGTAATATAGTATCTGTGTAACAAAGATAATGTATAAAGGGATAGACTCAAAATCACATACTTTAAAAACAGCACTGAAGTAAAACATCAATGGGCAGGGAATCTAAAAATGGAAAAAAATCTGAATGAATGGGGATACCACCAATGAAACACAAATTAAGCTTAAGCTTTTAGCATTAAGTAACCACACTGAACACAAATAGTTAAGATATACCAAACAGAAGAGAGATTGGCAGACGGACTGATAACTAAAGCAAGACCCAGTACAACCTTTTGTGATTTCATCTTTGATGAATCAAAACTGGAACAAGGTAAATCAGTTAAATGTTAATCCAGTAAAGGGGAGCTATGACTATAGCAATATGTGATTTAAAAAATGGTCTTCTGAGAAAAGAAAACCCTAAACTAAGAAGTACCATGTATAACTGTCAATAAATTGATTAGTTACTATAATCAAACCTAGTTATCCTTGATGGGAATGAACCAAAGAATCCAGCAGTAAATTTTGTGAAATTAAAACCGATAAATCTGAAAAGAGAAATAGAAAAATATACAACACTAGTGAAAGACCTCAACATTCTCTTTTTAAAAATCATAAGTAGAAAAAAATCAGTGGGCATAATTTAATACCATTCAAAATCTCTTGGCAAATATTCATGGCATTCTCTATTTAATATGACTGAATGCACATTATCTTCCAGTCTCTACATAGAAATACCAAGACAGGCCATATGATAAAAGAACAAGCTTGGTAACAGGAAATGCTTCGAGAAACCAAAAAGACTTGAAATCAAATAGAATAGAATTAATAACATCAAATACAATAAACTTGGAAATCATTTACAGAAATATAACAGGGAAATCTTCAAACATTTGGAAAACAAACAACACTCTTTGAATAGTTCATGGTTCAAAGAGAAAGTCTCAAGGGCAATATAACACTATCAAACTGAGTGAAAATGGAATACAATAAATCAATATTTATGGGATACAGCCAAAACATTGCTTTTGGGAAATTTTATTGTAGTAAATATATGCAAACAAAAGATGAGGTTTAAATGAACAATCAATGCTCTGTCAAGAAAAATGTGAAGAAAACAGCAAAATATAATGAAGAATGCAAAGTCTGTCTTGGAAAGCAGAAGACAGAACTCTTCCCAGTCCGTCTCACTGAGTCAGTCAGTATTACTCTGATTGTCCTGTTTGTGTAAACAAAAAATACAATCAGGATTAGAAAGAGGACAAAAGAATTAACCTGAGAACAAAAGTACAAAGGTAAGAGTTTCCTTTAGATTTCTCCAGAGAAGTGAAACACACACACACACACACACACACACACACACACACACACACACACACAGAGAGAGAGAGAGAGAGAGAGAGAGAGAGAGAGAGAGAGAGAGAGAGAATTTGCACATGTGATGAAATTAATTCAAATCCCTGTGGGGATCATGTTATGATAAGTTATCTGTAAACTAGATGGCTAGAAACAACAGTAGTACAAATCAAACCTACTTTGCAAATCAGAACCCTAAATATCACTGCCTGAGAATAGGAGAGAAGAGATGTCCAATCATAAAAAGGTGAGCGAATTATTTGTTTTGCTTTTTTTTTTCCTGTTTAAACTCACAACAGATTTATGTTCATGAACACTGGAGATGACTGTTTACTTTTCTTAGTTCAATAAGCTAAAGGTTAAGTTCTTCCAGAAATATTCTCACAAATATGTAAAATTTTCATCTGAGTATCATTTAACCTAAACAAATATACAATCACAGAAATAAATCAACTTATGAATATATATGTAAAACATTTAATAAAACACTAACAAATTAAAATTTAAATAGATAGAAAGATTTACATGGTGCCCACTTGGGCAACACATATACTAAAATTAGAACAATACATAGAAGTTCAGCATGGTCTTAGAAAAGGAAGAGACACAAATTCATGAGATATACCATATATTTTGTAAGTAGATGGAACTCTAAAAGATATTATTGAATGAGGTAGTCCCGACCCAGAAAGACAAATGTTGCATATTCTCTCATCGGAGGGTGTTAGTTCCAAATCTTCAGATGGGAGCATATATCGAGGGGTAATTTTAGAAGCCAGTTAAATAAAAAGGGACAATTACCAAGGTGTAGAGGTGTGGGAAAGGAACAGAAAAGAGAATAACAAAGCACAAGTGACCTTATGTTCCCATGGAAATAGGAAAGGTGAACTCTAAGCAGAGAGGAGAGAAGGATATAAATAGAGAAGAAAGGAAGTCAGAAATAGCACTAATGATGTTTGAAAAAATCATAAGGAATTATTCTACTAGCTACCACAAATAAAACACACACACACACACACACACACACACACCTCATTGCATCTGGACTGACTATGCTCCCTCCAAGAGTCAAAGATCATTTAACAAACCCCCGAACATCATCCATCCCAATATCATGCATGAGAAACCCTCTTGAGTTGTTGGTCAGGGTTGCTTAAGACATTCCCAAAATATTATGGTGTATTGCTGTTGTCTTTCATTGCCAACCTCCCCTACAGGAGAGTAAAGTAATTCCCTATTGCTGAAGACACTACACTCTTCAAATGCAGAACCTAGAGGCCCCTTCAGCTGGAACTGACCTGAATGCTGTTTCCTGTGTCAGTTAAGCTTCTAAACTAAGTAAGCAAAAGTCTTACCCAGCTATGACACCTATGAACCACAAGTACAACCATCATGCTACAATAACCCTAAGGGTTCAGTAGTGATACATGTTGTTTTATCTTCGGCACAGCGTCTGTGCCTTAGTCTACTGCTATTTCAACCAGCAATAGTGACTTCATAGTTACCAGCCTGCTTCTCTGAAAATGGCCTGACTGCTCAGGCCACAGCCTGGAGAGAATCCTTTTCCCACAGGCATCTGCTCTGTCTCTGCTACTAAAGGTAGTTTTTAACTAAATCTCTTTTATTCTATTTATTTATCTATCTGGAGTCTGATTAACAGGCTAGGGTGGAAAAAACCTATGAAGTCAGAGAAGCAGAGTAGCAACTAGCTAACCTTCTCTCTTTGCTGGCATTTCCCACCAAAACAGGTCCTTCTCTTCTGCCAAAAACAAAACAAAACAAAACAAAAAACAAAACACTCAAAATGACTCCCTACTACTTCTGATACATCTCTCTAACTCTTCTAGATGCCCTATGATGCTCTATTGTTTCTTTCTGTCAACTGGTTGCTAACTTAGCCTCCTAACCTAAGGTATTTATTTAATTAACGCTGATGCTAACTTGGGGTTCATAGTGTGATCAGATATCTCCCAAGGGGTACACATACTTTGGCAGTAATGAAAAGCTCTCTAATTATACTTAAGACACACTCAACAAAACAGACATTATGTTTAGTACTAGAAACAAAGCCAAATACCCAGGACTACTGAAGTCATGGATCTTTGTGGAGAACCTACAACCAATACTTTGCTACACCTGTACAACCCATAAATTGCACTGCAAGTATTTTGCTTATACCTACAGGTAAGTGTAGTGCTCATGCCTCATCAAGAAAACCTCTCTCACAGTAGACGGAAACCAATCAAAGTTTAGTGTTGTAGAGCCAAATTTCAATGGATATGTCTACAAAGCAAATTCTTTCACCGAAATGGGAAACATTGTAGAAGAAGGGTTAGAAAGATTTTAATAGCCAGAAAATTAGGGATTTTACTATGAGATTGTGTTTCCTAGTAATATCAGAATCTGCACCCATAAAGTCTCACCAACATGACAACCAAAACATGCAATCAGGGCATATAGCACTAAGCCAAGCCAAAGCAGACAGGGACTTTTGTCTTGTAGGCCTCTACATTACACAAAGAACTTTAGGAAACTAGGGAAGTTGGGAGCAGGAGAAATGTTTCTACCCAGTAAAGGAAGCACCAATTGGTTGTTTGGTGCTAAGGGGTCAGCCTTGAAAACATATATACAAGTAAAATTATATGAACTGAACTGCTGGGGAATAATCCTTTTGTACACCGTGAAGGTTTGTTGCTGTGATTGGTTAATAAAGAAGCTGACTGGCCAATAGCTGAACACGATATAGTTAGGTGGAAGAGTCAAATTGAAAATAATGGGAGGAAGAATCGTGGAGTCAGGGGAGTAGGCAGCAGCTGCAGGAAGAAGTAGGATGGACATGCTGTGCTGAGAGAAGGTATCAAGCCATGTGACAAAGCACAGATAAGAAGTATCAGTTAATTTAAAATTTAAGAGTTAGCTAGTAAGAAGCCTGAGCTTTTGACCGGGCACTTGTAATCAATATAAACCTCAGTGTGTTTATTTGAAAGCAGTTGTAGTTACAGAAAAGAAAAACTCTACATACACTGAACAGGCTGTGTGTGTGTGTGTGTGTGTGTGTGTGTGTGTGAATACAGATACATGTGTGTGCTCGCAGAAATAATTAGTGAAAAAAAGAAACCATGGCTTTGATAGAGAGTGGGGGGGTGCATATAGGAGACTTTGAAATGAAGAAAAAGAAGAAAGACAGGTTGTAATTATATTATGATTTTCTCAAGGACAACAACAACAAAGAATAAAATGAGGGAAATAGGCATTTCAAATGATGAAATAAAAACTAAACTATTAATAATACCAAATATTGGAGAGTGTGTAGAGAATAATAAATCACAAATATACTGCTGGTGAGAATATAAATTAGCAAAGACATTTTAAAATATTTTGGCAGTTTGTTAAAATCTAAGCACAATCATGATACACAGTCCAGAAATTGAACTTTGAACATTTACCTAAGAATAATGGAAACATGTTTCCACTGAAATTGAACATTTATACATGTTAACTTTATTTGTATAACCTCCTAACTATGAATAGCCCAAATACCTTTCATCAGATGAATGAACTGCTACAGGTTAGCTGTGGGATGTGATTCAATAATAAACCAGAGTACATGATAGATGAACACAAAGAAAGGCACAATCCTCTATGCAAGTGGGGATGGAAGCCAGTACTTTTTGCATGCTAGGTAGGTGTTTGAACACTGAATAGTAGCCTCAACTCCTAACAATTATTTATAATGGCAAAAGGTTAGTTATTAGATTCTCCAAATAAAAAAATTTAGAAGTAGAAACTGTCATGCAACTGGGAAGATACTATGTTCATGGTGATGTTCTCCCCTAGACTGCACCAATGTGACTATAGTACAGATCTTGAATGTGTCTGCACAGAGTGAAGGGAGTGATTGATACACAGGTTTTTCTAGTCTTTGGTACATACAATTCAACATGGATTTACAATAACTTCACAAAGAAATTTGCAAAGAGCTAGAACATTGGAGACACATGAGATGGAATAAATTGTTTCATGTCATTTTGGTCAATTTTGAATTGGCAACTTCATGTGATATATTGAGGCAATGTACAGGATGTATGGGACCTGTTGTAAAATTCTTGAACGTAGAGCAAGAAGCATGGCTCAGTGTTTACCTAGCAGGCTTAGCATGTGTCAAACTCTGGGATCAAGCCCCCAAACCAACAAATAAATAAATAAACATAAATATAAATAAATGCTTGTAAAATTCTTGAAAGCAATAAACTCACTAAATATAGACAAAAATTAAAGAGCAGTAGGATCAAAACCCAATGCCATTGTTCTTGACTTCTCAGTAGTCCTCATTGTCCGCTATGTTCAGCGAGTCCGGTTTTGTCCCATGTTTTTTCAGACCCAGTCCAGCTGGCCTTGGTGAGTTCCTGATAGAACATCCCCATTGTCTGAGTGTGTGGGTGCACCCCTTGCGGTCCTTAGCACGTACTGGCTTTGTGGGAGCCTAGGTTGTTTGGATGCTCACCTTACTAGACCTGGAAAGGGTGGGTGGTCCTTGGACTTCCCACAGGGCAGGGAACCCTGACTGCTCTTTGGGCTGATGAGGGAGGAAGAGTTAATTGGGGGAGGGGGAGGGAAATGGGAGGCTGTGTCGGGGAGGAGGCCGAAATCTTTAATAAATAAATTAATTAATTAATTTAAAAAATTAAAGAGCAATATACATACCTAAACAGTTATTTTTATGATAATTTTAGCATGTTTAGTCACATAACTAAAACCAGTATCCTTCATGGTATCGTTTTAGTTATATAATAACCAAATGTCTATGAAATAAATTCTCTTACACATGGATACTGGAAATAAACATGAGTGTGATATACATGTATATATAGCAATATTATCCATATTAAATATGAGTTTATAAATATGAAGATGTTGGTAATGATAAAATCATGTTCTTAATATGGTTAACACTTTAAATTTGATATTCCCTGTTATCATTGTTTTAAAGAGAAAATATTAATAACATCAATGTTTATATGGCAATGCTTTTAAAAGGTTGTATGCATGGTTCATTCATATTCATACATATCATGGTTCATACATAGTCTCTAGGCTAAATATACACCTGACTTATTATACAAATTGTGGCTATTGAAATAAAATTCACTTGCTCAGGGTATCCTGGCTTTTGGATGAAAGTACAAAGGGAGCTAGACTCATACTAATGTCTCTATTAAAATAGGAGAGGTAGAAGCTTCTTGGTGGAGTATACAGGGTCACTTATGTATAAAATCACATTATCTGCAAATAAAGATATTTTGTCTTCTTCCTTTCCTATTGGTATCCAGTCGTATCCTTTGGATATCTTATTGCTGTGTCTAAGATTTCAACCATTACAATGAATAGGTATAAGAAAGAATGAATGGACATTCTTGTCTTCTTCCTGATTATAGTGAAAATGTTTTGTTTTTTTTTCTCTCCATTGACATTGATGTTGGCTATTGGCTTGTTGTGATTCTTTATTATGTTGAGGTATGTTCCTTTTATCCCTAGTTCTCAAAGGAATTTTATCATGAAAGAATGTTGGACTTTGTTAAAGGCCATTTCTGCATTTAATGAGATGATCTTGCGGTTTTGTCTTTCAGTCTGTTTATGTGGTGAGTTACATTTATTGACTTACATATGATGAACAATGCCTGCATCTGGGGAAGAGGCCTATGTGATTATGATGGATAATTATTAATGTATTCTTTCAATCAAATACTCTCAAACTCTGGATCCCGGGCAACTGCCATGGCTGCAAGGACGTGGTAGAAAGTGCCTCTGTTGGTTGGTGAGTGACACTAACTAATGAAGATGGGCTAGGAAGAAAGAGTAAGCCAATCACTGAGAAATAGGCAGAGAACCAGGTTTCACACCAAGAGGCAGAGGTCCTAGAGAGCGGATGTAAAGTAGGATGGGCTCCTGCAGGAATGACTAATGGTGATTTTGGAGAGACCAGAATGGAGGACAGAAAGGATAGTGAAAATTGGCTGTGTCTGAAATATAGTGTATCCACTGGGAAGCGGCCAGAACTGGCAAAAAGTTCTTCTGTAGGTTGGCAGCTGATGCAAAACAATGGAGATAGAATAGGAGGACAGCTGGGAGATTTGACAAGGAAGAGCTGAGGGGGTTCTGAGTCAGCACCAAGAGGCAGAGTCTCCGGGACTGGAGGGAGGGTGGAAGGAAGGCAGGTTATGGATGACTAAGTCCGCAAAGACAGGAGTGAAACGACTTCTCTTGTGATTCTTGACATGAATAAAACAAAGAACTTTCTTCCTTATTTTTAATCTTTGCTTCCCTTTATGTTTGATTAGTATAGCTTATACACAGTGATTACCATGCCTGAGTTAAGGAAACTCAGGTAGTTGTCTCTGTGGAGCACCCCACTTTTCAATCCTTGGTCTCTCTACCTCATAGCTGCGACTACAAAATTTGCCAGTTTTCATTCACAGCTTTGAATGATTTCGAATTCTGTTTTGCATTTCAGTTTTGTCTGAACCCATATGGCAAAGTCGAAACTCCAAACAAATCGGAGAAATCCCATCTTGCGCTAGCCATTCCCTGTGGCTCAGTAAAGCTCTGGGAGTAGAAGCACTCCCTAGTTCTTCCTTGTTCCATGGCCATCTGGATCTGCACCTACAGACTTGGGTGGCTCTCCAATTGACCCTGACACATGAAATGAAGAGATTTCAATGTTTTCTTTGGTTCCAGTGAGTCTAGAGACACAGAATATGAAAACAGACTGAAAACAGTCTTTAGCATGAGAGGAGCATCCTGCTTCAGCACGGGCATTCTCACCTGTGAACGACCACTCTGGGACTTTGTTGGATTTAGAACTCACAGACTCACTGACTAGCATGAGTTATTAACCACTAGTCAATATTACTTGGGGTGAACTGGATTAAATTCTCCAAGCAGCGCTTAGAACTAAACACTGATATTATCCACTAATTTTTTTTCACTGAATTCAGTCCCTTTCTTTAGCAAAGTTCTGAGCATTCTGCAGCCAGTTATTCCTTTCCACACACACAATGCAAGTTGGTGTTTATGAAAGCACGGGCAAAAGCGTGTAGGTAGAGTGGATTTTATGTTTGAGTTCGTTCTTGATGAAATGAGTGGGATTTGAACAGACAGGACATGATGGAAAGAACATTTTGTTTTAAGAGATCATTTTGTCTAAAAACCCAAAGGAACTTGTAAATGAATGATTTATTTAGACAGCAATGTGGTAAAATGTCTGCGGTACAAGAGTATGAAAAGGCATTATCCACTGGGGATTCATTTTCTTTATTGCCTTTCCTGCAAAGTTTTTGAAAATGAAAATATTACAGTTTTCTCTCCTTGACATTCAAATAAACGATAAAAGAGAGGCAAAAAAATGACCAAGGGCAGACTCTATCAGAGTAAAGAGAGTCAACACTGAGGAAGTTGGAGTGCCTCAGAAGACAGTAGATCACATGACTGTCCCCCACCTCCCCCCACCCCCAGGCAGGTTTTGCCCTAATTCCTCCAACCATGCACTAAATGCTCCTTCCTTCAACAAGACTCAACCCTATAATCAGCTCTTTAGACAAGTTTTCATGAGGGGTTTTCTGCCCTAAGGGGGCCCCACACTTAAGATACATTTTGATTTGGGAAATAAAGGTTTATGGTAAATGGAGGGGTGTAGTAATACGGGCGGTGGGGCTGTGTCCCCAGCACCCTGGCTGCCTGGCTAGCTTATGCCCAAAATAACAACACACAAACTGTATTCATTTAATCACTGCTTGGCCCATTTCTATCTAGCCTCTTCTAGGCTAATTCTCACATATTAATTTAGCCCCTTTCTAATCATCTGTGTAGCGCCCCTAGGTGCACTTACCGGGAAGATTCTAGCCTATGTCCATCCTGGGTCAGAGATTCATCGCGTGCCTCTGCCTGGGAGCTGGGAGCATGGCGTCTCTCTGAGGCATCTGCTCCTGAGAGGAGAGCTGTAGAGTCTGAGCTCACTTCCTCTTCCTCCCAGCACTCTGATCTGTTTACTCCTCCCACCTACCTTCTAACCAATGAGGGCCAAGCAATTTCTTTTTATTTAACCAATGACCTTCCTCCATCAGAGGGGGGAAATCACTTTAGATCTAAGTTCAAATGGCCATGCAAGACAAAACATTTCAGACTTGACAGCATTCTCTAAGTGACAGCATTGAAACATGAAATGACAAGACGCATGATGCATGAAAGAGGCATCAGAGAGGGGGACACCAGGTTGGTCTTCTCACACTAATTGGTTGAGGGTGAACATGAGCTTCAGGCTCATTAAGACATTTGGTTTGCTATTAGGCTTTATGTCCTGTGGCTCATTAATTCCCTGTTGCTCTAGCCTCAGGCTGTGTTGCTTTCTCACTGGGTTCATGGGGTAAGGATTTTCCTGTCTCTTAAAACCATCGCAAGCATCCAGCCCCACTGGCCTGTGAAGCATTTGCAAATTCCTTACAGCACCTATGACCCAGGAGTCCAGTTTCAATTTTAAATGTTAACTTTAAAGCGGAGAAGAACATAATTAAATATGATTAGAGCTGGCTTAGTTATTCACAACTACTTCGGAGACCTTCTACAAACCAGAATGTAACCTCTTTGTTACATCGCCAGTGTGATTTCTCCAGAGGATTGGACTGTGTTGCTCTTAATATTTGCTTTTATAAGTGAATGTGGTTTTTTGTGGGAAGAGATAGACTAGGCCAAGGCAAAATCATAGGCATTTTCTTACTATCATTTACTACACTGAAACTATTTCTGAAGTGCTTATATCTCCTGCAATATATAAGCATGTAAAGGAAAAAGTAGATATAAAGAGTAGATGGAATCAAGTCAATGAAAGACGAGAGCTCCAGTTAAAATAGCTTGACAGTCAGACCCCCATGGCATCTTGAAAACCTGTGCTCTCTTCTGTGATGGGCTCTGAATTAGTCTCTCAACTTTCTTTTCTAAAACTTATCTTATTGTGTATGTGTGTCTGTGTGTGTGTGTGGTATGTGTGTGTGTGATATGTGTGTGTGTCTGTTTGTGTGTAGGGGAGTCACAGTGTGGATATGGAGATCAGACAACAATCAGCAGGAATTAGTTTTTAAATGTAGGACACAAGGATTGAACCCAGATCCTTAGGCTTAGCTGAAAGTGTACTAACCTCTTTCTGCTAGGTTTTCTATCTATTTACCTAATCTAAGAAAAGGTTTTAAATGATATTATGAACCTCAGTGATGATGACCTCCATAAAATTTTAGAGACTTGATAGGAGCCAAACCCAGATTTGGTAGACTATGCCATCTTAGGCCAAGTTTCTTTTTAGTATTTCCCGTATACCACTAAGACAAATTGTATGTAAAACAAACCACTAGGGAATGAAATGAACTTACTCTTGTCTCAACAATAGTACAAAACTCATTTATGAAGGGAGACTGAACCTAAATTATAAACTTAGATGTTACAATAACTTATAGCTTCTTCTATCTGTATTTTATAAATGTAGCTGCATTTTGGTCAGGTAGATACCTAACCTATTTGTATTTGAAAAGTTAAGTGCAATTTGTTCTCAGAGAAGAACACAAGGTACCAAAGACTTTCTGATCCCTGACCCTCATGGTTACTGAATATTGGGCACTGGGGAAGTGGCTGGTGGTGGGTGAGTGTGAACACTGCAGACAAATGTGCCAAGAGCCTTGCAAAGGGCTCTTCCCTCTCACAGAGCATGCCATCTGGATCCCATCCAAGGGCGGGTTCCAAATGAGAGTTTCCTTCCTCGCTTTCTCTTCTGAGCATTTGCTGCACGTTTGCCTCAGTCCCTCAGTTATTTACCACAGGTGTGTCAGTAATTATGATATATTGTAAACATTTACACTGGATAATGGTCCTCAGCTCCTTCCACCTGTGACCCGGTACCTGCATACCAAGCAGTCACGCACAACTGGAAGAGGTACGGCTGCTAACTTATGGGAGCTGGGAAGGTTGTGTCTCCCTCTCCTCTGATATGCTATTCTTTGGCAATTAATATTTGACTACAGACCTTTTTCT
Organism: Microtus oregoni; assembly: GCF_018167655.1. Lineage (NCBI taxonomy): Eukaryota > Metazoa > Chordata > Mammalia > Rodentia > Cricetidae > Microtus > Microtus oregoni. The sequence goes on along the minus strand of NW_024543063.1, from coordinate 54,668,366 downwards.
TGTCAGTCTTTTAGATTGTTCACTTAAACATATATTTTAACCTTCAAATATTAACAATTTAAACCTTACTAAATGGCATGCATGCTTCACTGTCTTCGTAAACTAAGTTAAGATAAATGCACATTTATTTTCTAAATGGTTTAGATCTTATTGCATTTGATAATTAGACCATGATAGAATGAGTCCCATCAGTGGAAAGCAGACTATTTATGTAAGTGGTCATATATGTCTGTGTCTTCTGAGCTCTTGACTTTGTTTTATAATAATAATGATGATAAAATCTTCCACATTATAGGTACAAAGGTTCTGGAATTAAAATAATACACCATTTACAAGCTATGTTATCTGGTATCAAATTTAGACCTTTTTGTACACTGTAGTCAAGTCATTCCACCAACTGAGCTACATCTGCAGGCCCCACATTGTCTTAAGTCATGCTGGCTACACAGTGATGGCATTGATGGCATTCGTCAACCCAGCATGTATCTAGTACCCAGTACACCTTGGGAATTCTTTGAGAAGGTTCACCTCAATCAACGGCTTCATTTTCCTTTGCAATTTCTTGTGAGGGGGCTGTTATACATGCAGGTGAGAAGAGCAATTCAAAATTTTCCAGAGAGTTAACAAAGCAATGTTCACAGAGAAGGCACACAAGCAGATACAAGAAACAACAAAATATTCTTTGGAAGGAAAACTATGAGAGCATCTGTCACATGCATAAATGAACTAAAATGAATATTTCTAAACAAAAGAACTCAAAAGCCACACAGGAAATTCCCTAGACATAAGAAATTTGCATCTAAAGCAAAATAATTGGAAATGGTTTTAAAAAATATAATCCTTATCTTTAATTCTGTCCTGTTTATGCTAACTACTATTTAAATTCAAACAAAAGGCTTGAAGGCAGACATAAATGTGGTATGAAGGAAAGATGAAGTAAACAGAAAGAGATGGCAACACTGGCCAGGTGCTTAGGATGCTATTGACCAGTTTCAGAGACAAAGACCAGCAGTTGTTTGGGTACCAACAATGGCAGGTGTTGGCATGTTGTTGTAGGTAACACAGACATCTGAAGGCATTATTAATTATGGAGTGGGTTGTGCTCTCTTCTCTCTCTTTCTCTCTCTCTCCTCCTCCCCTTTATCCCCCCTTTTCCCCTCTATAACCCATCTAATAAATGTCCAATTTTATTCTGTATGGTGTGTCTATCTCTGTGCCTCCCACCTGCCACCTGCCCATACAGCTCGCCGGGGACCAGCCAGCCACCACCTTGGATTGTGGACCCACAGCAAATCCATTACACCCTGACATGAAAAACCAAAAAAAAAAAAAAAAAGGCAGAGTGAGATACGTAGCTATTCTATTATTGCAAACAATCAAAAAAATAATAGTCTTTTCTTTGGAAACCAAAATAAATAGTTACTAATATGATCTGAACCCCTGAGCCATCCTCAGGGTGGGCATATAGACACGCTAACTATCTGAAAAGGCCAGGAACACTGAGTGTATACAAGCAACTGGGAAACCTCAAACAATTATTTGGTTCATTGGGCTTTAACGTATCAGAGCCTAAAGGAAGAATGTCTGTTGTTTTAAGTTCTTATTTGTCAATTAAGCTATCCTTCCATTTCACAGTTGGTAACACTTAGAAAACCTGTGACTGAAAATCACAGCTTTACCTTGTTCTGTAAATAAGAAGTAAAATGCCTCGGGGAAAGAGGAGCAGTGAGCTCCTGGAAATGGAAATGTTTGTGTTAAGAAAAATGTACAGTCTACCAACAATGACAGTCCCTCTTCCCACCTCCCCTCCTCCAGGGCCAGCCTGGGTTTGGGCTGCAGCTGTTTTGTAAGTTGCCACAGCACTGGCTGCAGATTGAAGCTCTGGGCAATCCTCTCACTGAGCTTAGCGTAAGCTGCTGCTTAATCAAGGTGAAATAAACACATATCCAAGCATTTCTACCAAAGACAGTGGCTTCAAGAGCATTCTTTGATCTCTCTGCCCCACGATGAACAGAAAACACACCTCATCAGTAGCTAAAAATGTAAAATCTCCCATCCATATGGAAATAATGAAAATTTTCAAGCCACAAATGTCATATATCCTTTCTGCTTGTTGCCCGTTAGCACCAGAACAACACTGATTTTATCCAAGTGAATCATGATGCAACAGATACTTTCTCTCTAGAAACCATTTTCACAAGTATACGCCGAAGTGCTGAGTCAGTTACAGACAAATACTTAAAATGGTCTCAATTACTCTAAAATATATATTTGAATATGTCTCTTTTATATTCGGCATGGGATTATAAATTTAATAAATGCTAATTTTTGATTTTTCTATTGACTTATCAGTATTGTATATAAACAGATATAGACATCACATATAATTAAGGATGCAATTAAAAAGTAGTCACCATGTAAAATTTATAGGGTTTTTTCTTTTACATGACATTGCATTTTTTTTTCATTTCTCTTGGTTATTTAGAGACCCTGCTGTTCTACTGAGGACTTTCAACCCCTATAAGGAATAGTTACATCACTGTCAGAATTATTGTCTACCCAATATGGCTATTTTGTCTCACAAGTGTCCTGTAGTTCTCTACTTCCCTCAAACTAAGATTGAAATTCTCTTTCTAATTCTCACATCATCCCTATTCTGCCTTTTTGCGCATGTGTTTTCTGACTAAATTTTTTTAATAGGATGAACTGCTAAACTTGCCTGATGGGCAAGGTCAACTTTGACCAAACTGCAGTCCTCACTGATGCTGTTCCCCTGGCTTAGGTCTTCTCTAACCACTCACCTTCTACAGCCTCCTGATCCACCTACCTGGAGTGCACTATCTGGAGCTTCCAGTAAGATTTCCTTCTTCCTCTGAAGAACCTTTAACTTCTAACTTGTGAAACCAGATCTGTTTTGCTTAAGTAGAAAAGACCAATTATCACATACCGATTCATTTAATGATTTACTTAAAGCACTGATTACCCCACCTATTTGCCAAAATGGCTGTACTTGCTACCTGGAAAGGAGTGACCTGGAGAAAAAGCTACAACAATGGGTTATTAATTACCCTTAACAAGCTGCAAAATCTTGTTCGCCCACCTCACCTTGTAGTTTCAGAGCATGAAAAGAGAATGCAAACTGAACCCAGGAACAAAGATTTTCAGGTGCTATCTTGGCTTCAATGTACTGGTGACATCTGTCTTTCACTCTCTTTGGCATCAGTGTTTATTTCTAAAATGCTCCAGGAACATGCGTACATGATTGTCATTTACATGGTGTCTTTATTAGGGTTTCTATTCCTATGATATATACCATGACTTCAAACAGCTTGGAGAGAGGAAAGGATTTATTTGCTGACACTTCCTCATCACCAATATCCAGGGAAGTCAGGGAAGGAACTAAAGGCAAGGATATGATACAACAATCCATGGAGTAGTGCTGCTTACTAGCTTGTTCCTCACAGATTGTTTGAGCTGCTTTCTTATATACCCAGGATCGCCTACTCAAGTGTGGCACTGCCCATAAGGAGCCAGGTCCTCCTACATCAACTACTAATCAAGGAAATTTTGTACAAGCTTACCTTTAAGCCATTCTGGTAAGGAGTTGTCTCAGTTGATGTTTTCTCTTCCCAAATGATTACCCTGAGTCAAGATGACATAAACTAGTCAGCACACATGTGTATCCCTTAATCTATAATGCTCTATCATCAATATAAAGGATGTCATCTCATTTGTTTCTGTACAGCAATTCCATAGGACCTAGGATCCTAGAGGTATATGTTGCATATATGTATATATATGTGTGTGTATAAATTATTGTATATGTTGTGCTTTCCTGTCGCTTTAAGGGACAAGCCACGCCCACTGTCATTACCTCTGACCTGTCCGCCGCCATCTTGGGCCCTTCCTTTTCTGCTTCCTTGACGTGCGTGCTTTTTATTATAAGGAAGACCTGGGAATGTTATGGTTTTGGTCCCTTTAAGAGACAAGCCACACCCACTCCCCTCCCCATCCGCTGAGGCAGGCTGATCTTCAGCTTCTGGCCTGAGCTAGCTCTCTTTTCCATCTTCCTCTCAGAGAGGCAGCTTCGCTTCTGCCTCTCTCCCCACTTCTCTGCTTCCCCCTTCTCTGTCTCTTTCTCCTCTTCTCTCTCTCTCTCTCTCTCTCTCTCTCTCTCCCTCTCTCTCTGTCCCCCCCTTCATCCTTCCTCCTCCTTAACCCCCTGAATAAACATTCAACCTCACCCTGCATGTCATGTCTATCCATGTTTCTGTCTTCTGCCTGCCCGCCATGTGTCTCCCTGCCTGGAACCAGCCATTGCTCTGGGACCAGCAGCTGTCTCTGCCTGGGACTGGCTGCTCCCAGGGCCCCGCTGTCTGCCGCCATATGGCCCGCCACCACCGCTGGGGTCACCGCTCTGGAAATGGCAGCCATTTCTGCCTGGGACTGGCTGCTCCCAGCCTCTGCTGCCTGCCACCACATGGCCCGCAGCTACCATTTGGGACCTACAGCATTTCTGCTGCCTACTGCCACAGGGGATCTTGCAGCATTTTTTAAAAAAGAACAACAGTATAAATATACACATTATAAGTATGTATGTATAATGTTATTATGTTATATTATATACACATAACATATTTTGATATATACATATAATTATACTTATACAGGAAAACATGCATGTTTATATGTATTTATACAAATTAAAATTTTAATACATCTATTTTTTGAGCCCTTATTCGATAATTTATTACAATCTTTCACATAAATTCTGAACTTATGTGTGTGATGTCTATAGACAATTAAAAACATAAGGAATAAGTGTCATATTTTTTGATTTTAGTGAAATTTAAATTATGTTGTAAAAGGGAAGTTTTAGCAAGTAGTATTTCTGATGAAGTATACATGTCAGGCATGGGTTGGAGATCTCTTGGAGAAAATTATCCCTACTTTGAATCTTCAAGGATGAGGAAGTATTGGCCAGTGTAAGAAATGGAACAACACAGATTAGAATGAGTCGAGCATTCTGAAGAGAAAAGAGAATGTAGAAATTTGAAAAGATGGAAAAGAAAATATGGAAAATGTTGTTAATAATCGTTTCCAGAAAGAGAAAGAGAAAATAGAATGAAAAGTAAAAGACCGAAAAAGACTGGAAGGAAAAATATGTGCAATAAAATCTCATATGAAGGGCAGTGGGGTGGGGATGTAGCTGAGGAGATGGAGACCTCTTTTGAAGGAAGTGGGCCTGGGAGTGTGGCTGAGATGGAGATTCATTTAAGGGAAGTGGGCCTGGGGGTGTGGCTGAGATGGAGACCTCATTTGAATTAAGTGGGCCTGGGGGTGTGGCTGAGATGGAGACCTCATTTGAAGGAAGTGGGCCTGGGGGTGTGGCTGAGATGGAGACCTCATTTAAGGGAAGTGGGCCTGGGGGTGTGGTTGAGATGGAGACCTCATTTGAAGGAAGTGGGCCTGGGGGTGTGGCTGAGATGGAGACTTCATTTGAAGGAAGTGGGCCTGGGGGTGTGGCTGAGATGGAGACCTCATTTGAAGGAAGTGGGCCTGGGGGTGTGGCTGAGATGGAGACCTCATTTAAGGGAAGTGGGCCTGGGGGTGTGGCTGAGATGGAGACCTCATTTGAAGGAAGTGGGCCTGGGGGTGTGACTGAGATGGAGACCTCATTTGAAGGAAGTGGGCCTGGGGGTGTGGCTGAGATGGAGACCTCATTTAAGGGAAGTGGGCCTGGGATGTGGCTGAGGATAAAGTACTTCTTACACAAATGCGAGGAACTGATTTTGAATTCCAAAACTCATAGAAAACCAGAAGCAGTGTTATGTTCCTGGAGTTGCCTTGCTCCTAAGGAAGATGGGAGGAGACAAAGATATAAAAGAATCTATGGAAGTTCTGGGCCACTTATCCTGACATATGAAGCGATGGGCAACAAAAAGGGAGTTAGTCACTGACTGACACCCAAAGTTGCCCTCTGACCTCCAGGTACAATTTAACCTTCAGACATACAAAGGAACAAACCTCTCTCTTTTTTACACACACACACACACACACACACACACAGAGAGAGAGAGAGAGAGAGAGAGAGAGAGAGAGAGAGAGAGAGAGAGAGAGAGAGGAAGGCATACACACTGCTTGCTGCTTACATCACACATTCAAACTTTCTTTTAAGAAAGTGGATGGATTTATCCCATGCTTTTTCAGACCTAGGCCAGCTGGCCTTGGTGAGATCCCAATAGAACATCCCCATTGTCTTAGTGTGTGGGTGCACCCCTCGTGGTCCTGAGTTCCTTGCTCGTGCTCCGGTCTCCTTCTGCTCCTGATTTGGACCTTGAGATTTCTGTCCGGTGCTCCCGTGTGGGTCTCTGTCTCTGTCTCCTTTCATCGCCTGATGAAGGTTAATATTCCCGAGGATGCCTATAAATCCGGACTAGCTGAACATAGCGGACAATGAGGAATACTGAGAATTCAAGAACAATTGCAGTGGGTTTTTGATCCTACTGCACGTACTGGCTTTGTGGGAGCCTAGGCAGTTTGAATGCTCACCTTACGAGACCTGGATAGAGGTGGGCAGTCCTTGGGCTTCCCACAGGTCAGGGAACCCTGATTGCTCTTCGAGCAGATGAGGGGGGGGGACTTGATCGGGGGAGGGGGAGGGAAATGGGAAGCGGTTGTGGGGACGAGGCAGAAATCCTTAATAAATAAATAAATTAAAAAAAAAAAGAAAGTGGATGGAATCTTTTTAATCTTTTTTTTTTTTTTTGGAAAAGTCACAATTTAATATGGAAATAAATGTTAGTGTATCATGACATCTCCAAAATATGACTTAAAGAGTTGCTAGTCCTATCTGAGCTTAAATAAGTGAGAAAGAGTTCCATATATAAACTATCTATTGTGCAAGAGTAAATTGCAGTGTGACTAGGTACTTAATTTTCTATCTGAAAATCTATTCACATTTTATCCCCCATCTCAGTTATGTGATCTAAATCTAGTTGACGTCCAATAAATAACGGTTTGGTAATAGTAAATTTGTAAAGTTTTGCATAACTTCCCAGATGGACAGATTGTCAGAATGCCAACGTCTTAAAAAGCCATATGACAGCTTCTAATGTTTATTTCTTACATCTCTCTTGCAAATTACTACTTTATTAGCATCAAGCTCATATTAACACCGGAAAATCAACTCTAAGTTTGCTGCTGGGCTCCAAGTCTCTCCATGCTTCAAATGCTTCATACTCCAACATTCAGACCATTTTTCTTCAAAATCTGTTTTTCTGAAATGAATATTTTTGTATTTTGTCGCTATCACTTAGATTTCATTTTTATTCTTTTAACATCTATATTTAAACCAAGAGGATTTGTTATCAAATGTTAATGATTTACTCATTTTCTCAAACACCTTTCCTTTCAGGTCCTCCTCTTCTACTTTGTATTTCTCGAAAGGAGCCCCAAAGACCAGCCACTTCGCTTTGCTTAGTCTTCAACCACATCAGTAGCCATGCCAGCTAGTGTCATTTTGCTTTGTCTAAGCAAGTTAGGCAGTGGATGGTTCCTATCATCTAATACTTTCATGTAAAATTAAGTGTTGGAATAGTTATTTTAATGACCTGGAGTGTACCACTTCAAAACCTATGCAAAACAAATACATTTATTTCTAAACACACTGTGGTTCAAATGGTGGGGGTTCCCTTGAAATCTACAGAAGTTTATGTTAGTGCTTACTGTTTGTCTCACCGATGTTTAAATCCACAAGTAGATTTAGTGGGATTTACACACAGCCTTTCTGCTTTGGGGATTGTGCGTCTTTGCAGTTACTCTTTTGGAGACCTCTCTAGTGGGGACAGAAAGGAGACATTTTCATCAGTCCTTTCATTCCATGCAACCCAAAAGTTTGCTGAAGATTAGAAGTACAGTGATCTATTCTCCCACAAATACACACAACAGGGCTTATATGTGGTTCAGTTCACAGTAAACGAGACTGGCCCTAACTCACAGAAATCAATCTGCCTTCAGAGTGTTGGGGTGGATCAAATGGGTACAGCACCACACCCAGGCTGATTGAAATCCAGATATAATTTTTAGTTGTTTACTTTCTTCTCATGTCCATCCCAGTCTCCGACTTCTCCCTGGTTCGTATCTTTTCTCTGCTTTGTTCTCTTTGTTTTCCCTTTTCATCGAGACTGTGGGGATGTCTGCTTCTGCTCCTTTATCCTTTAGGCTATGTCAAGTTAATAATTAAACCTAAATAATATAACTGTCTAAGTATCAAATCCTTTTCAAAGCCCTTTGTATATTCACTACTATATTTAATTCCCACATAACTATAACATTTTTAATGCTCTCATCATTATGCAAGGCTAGACTATGAGGTTTAACTAAATATTCTGGTGTTTTTTGTTTTTTTTTTTTCTAACTCATTTAAAGTAGACTTATGATCCATATACTTCTTAAACTCCCATTGACTTATTAGGTCATGTCTCATAAGAAACCACAGTAAACAAACAAATGTGCTTTTCCTTTCCTCTAACTTACAGGTAGTGAATATAGCCAAGTACTCTTGCTATAATTTAAATATGTGGACCATTTTATTAAATGCTGTGAGGGTTCTCCCGTATGTGGACTTTGGAGATAGTCAGGGACGACAATAATTAGTAGCAACTAATAGAAGTTAGTGAAATGTTTTATAAATAAATGGCAGTTTGGTAAGTACCTCACTGAGAAAAGTCTATAAACCTAAGCTGTTTGATATATCCTCTAAAAACCTGAGGCAAATGGAAGACAACTTCTTCAAGCTAATGTAAGCTGAACAAAATAATAATTTCAGGTTGATAAGATGGCTTAGTGGGTGGAAACTTGCCACATGAGCTTGATGATGGCCAGAGTTGAATCAATGAATGATACAGAAGGGCCACTTGTCTGTTCCTGGCCGCTTAGCCCTGAAATAATCACACAGAAACTATGAATTAAATCACTGGTTGGCCCATTAGCTTTAGCTTCTTATTGGCTAACTCTTACATATTAATTTAACCTGTTTCTTTTAATCTGTTTATCTCCACGTGGCTATGGCTTACCAGGTAAAGTTCCTGTGTCCATCTCCGGTGGGGCTACATGACTTCTCCTAACTCCTCCTTTTGTCTCCCAGTCTTCAGTTTAGTTTTCCCTGCCTGCCTCTATTCCCTGCGCAGGCCCAAGACAGTTTCTTTATTAACCAATGGTATTCACACATGTGGAGGGAAATCCCACATCCAGTGAAAGCCTTGTAGAAACCTGAATGTGACAAAATTTGTAATTCCTATGTTCCTATCACAAGCAGAGACAAAAGAAACTTTGGAAGCTAGGAAAATTCATGGGTCAGCTGGTTTAGAGTAGTTAATGCAGACAGGAAAAAAAAAGATATTCAGCTTCAAGCCCCATCCCTAACCTAAAAGCTATCTCCATTTGATAAGCACCTGTCAGTGAAAATTTAGTTTTACGCAAGGGAGTCTCACTGGGGAAACAAACTACTCCTAAGTGTATGCTGTATACCCAGAAGTAGATAGTCAACATGAACAGACTCACCAGCATCTATGGAGGGTCCTTGTTTAAAAATGTGATGTAAGAAATTTTCTTTTTTCTTTAATTCCTTCTCTGTCTCTTTCCTTATAGGTCTTTTGTATAAATAGTATGACCCCTGTTCTGGGTTTTTATGGAATTTCTGGGTATGAGAATGAGTGGATTTCTACATCTCTGTCTTGAGTCTTTTCTTGGACTGGTTCTCTTCTGTTCTTTTGTTTGTTTCTGTCCTATTCTGATGTGTTTGTGTTTATATTATATTATATTCCCTTAAAAGCCTGTTTTCTAATGAGACGCAGGAAGGGAGTGGGAGCTGGATGAAAGGAAACATCGAAAGGAACTTGGAGAAGTAGAGGGAGGGGAAACAGTAATCAGAATATATTGTGTGGAAAAAAATCTATTTTTGATGAAAGAAAAAGAAGGATAAATCCAAGGGCAACTGAAATATAAATAAAATGAAATTGTGCTCCTGTAAAGTGTGTGATTAAAATAATCTAGCTGACTCAATCTTAAAAAATAACCTCTCTGACCTAGTCCATGGCCATACTTGGACAGGAATTTAGAGTTCCTATTTTCAAGTTTTATGCAAACTCTCTTTAATTTTGTTTCACTTCTTCCTCTTGGTGTAAGATCCAAATCCTCTTTAATAATAAAAAACTGTTTCTTTACAAAAAAATTAAATAAAAGTATCCGAGGGCAGAGCATCAGCGTAGGTCTTAAAATGCATTAATATGACTTGATTCCCCTGCATCGTTGATCTAGAAGGGAGGGTGGCTGTCCATAGGACCTTCATGTGGCTGACCTGTGCACTCTTTATTTTAGTCATTACCGTTATTATAAACTGATGCTCTGGAGGAGACTGAGAGAGAGAGCATCATAGAGCTCGGCCTTTGGGTCTTGTTAGAAATACTCCTCTACAGACGTAAAATATGGTTCTTAGAACCATTTTGATGGTAATAACCCTAAATAGATGCTTATAGGAATGTCTGCAAAATTTGTGTTCTTTGAGTGTATTTTTAAGTGAACTTTTTCATTAAGTAGGAAAAATATACAAAAAAAGTTACAAGGTAATGTGGAACTATGATTTCTACATTGACTTTTTATTGACCGACACAGTCTCCCATGTGCTTGCAGTACTGACTGTCGATAGCTTACAAATGAGTTTCCCTTTATTTGTGTGTTGCCATTAAGTCACTATTATCCTATGCTGGCTTCTCATTCTGGCTCCTCTTGACTCAACCTTCCAACTTTTAGTATGAAAGTCACTCACCATCACATGAAGCTGCAACTGTCTTCCTTGACTCTATAATGGTGTGACTACATACCCTTTATAGTTTTCTTTTTTCATTTTTAGGACAAGATTTTATGAAATACTTTGTCTTTTATAATGGGCTATGAGTTGGCTGGTAGTACCCAACTTTAGGCCAATACTCATGTTTATATTTAAATAGAGTAAACGAAGACATTATGCTTCCTAGGCCTGGTGTGTTTTTTTTTTAATGTCTGGTTATATTATTTTCAGCTTCTTGTGGTTTTATCAGGATGAAACCTCATTACAGCTCATTCAGACTCTCTATTTTAAAGCCTGTGGTCTTTCCAGATATATCAGGGACTTAGGGAAAAGCTCACAGTGTCCAGGCCCTGTCTCTGGCAAATATATTCCAAGTTTTAGAAGTTTTAGACAAGAGACCCTGTTCTTTCTCCATATCTCAGAAAAAACTTTGGATTCACATGGCTACTATCAGCTTGTCATGTGTGGTGAAGCAGACAGTTGTATAGATTCAACAAAGAAGAGTCTACTCATGAAAGTGTAGTAATTTTAAAGAAATTAACTGTTCTTCTCTATTGAGAAACTGGATGATGCCAAGGTACTATATACTGAGTTTGAAAATGTTAAAATAAAGGCGAATTTAGAGAATGGTGTTAATCTATCTTCTTAGGAGCCTAGAGATTGTTAAACTTTAAACAGAAAATGTATGCAAACTTATGTCCATATTTAAGAGGACCGAGCAGGAACACTGAGGTAAGTTCAGAGCTCTTGAGAGCTGGATTGAAAGAGGGGTTGTGGCAGCTAGAGGTCAAGGGTGTGGAACAATATGTCCTGGGTGAGTTTTTGCAGTGGATGAGGTTAGGTAGGTATTTGGTTGGTAAGTGGCAACTCTGAAGACATTCCTAGTTGAAGTTGAATTGTGGAAGAAGCTAATGGTTTAATCTTAGTATTCTGAGAGCAGTGAATCACATCTTGGTCACAGTTGCTCTAGTGTTGGTCTTAACATGGACCTTGACCTCTCAGCGTCTGGAGGGTATTTTCATACCTCTTGAAGAGGTTAAATACGAAACAAAGTCATATGTACATAAAACATATAATGCAATAGAGGTTAGAAAATGAATTTCTCATATGCATGCTACCCTTTTATTCTGATAGTAAGTCATTAAGAAGACAGTGAAGGGTAATTGGAATGATCTTAGTAGGAGTCAAAGAAGTGCTTCCATGTCATGGTAGCAGTACAGCTTATGGAATGTTTCAAGTAAAATCCACATGATGCAGAAACTTACCTACACACTAAGCAGCCTCGTAGATGGCCCCAGTATGTCAGGTAAATGTTTCTTCCCGTTATGAACAAAAGTACAAAGAGCCACACTGACCCTCTTTTGGTGCATCATACTGTATCTGTGTGGGAACTACTATAACAAAGACATCAGATTGTCATATCCACAGGGAGATCAACCTCTGAGTCTCTACTTTTCCCCGGATATCATGATGCAGAACACAGATAATTACACTGGGAAGCCTGTTGGAATCACAGTTAGGAAAAATAAAGAATAAGCTAATACACTTGGTGGCAAACATTTAATGAGTACCTTCTGTATTTCAGATAAAGTTCAAGGAACTCTGAATATATCTAAGGCAAATTAATAACAAAAAAATTCTCAAGAAGAGTCTTATTTTAAAAAGCTAACGATATAGCCAGATGCAACAAAAAAGAGTGGAGTGGAAAATGACCCACAGCACGAAATGTAGGAAACATGGAAAAGCGAAGGAGCATGAGTTATTTTTATTTGATAGAAACAAAGAATATCTCAAGAGTATTTTACTTGAGACCTGATGGGTGAGAAATACCTGAAGATGCTCTGATGTCATACAGTTCCAGTTTGCTGCTTGTTGTACACTTGCATTTTGTGACATAAGATGTTGCTTAACAAATATCTCTGGATGCAAAGCCACAAAAATATTTCAAAACCCAGACCACGTCTTTGTTTCCCACAGATGCTTTTAGAGAGTGTCATTACCTTACTGTAAATTTTTCTTTCTCTGAAGAATATCTGCTTCTTTTCTGTGTCTCTCCTTTGGAAAGAACCCTTTACCACTCTTGAGTGTTTGATTTCTGATGAAAACCAGAGTGGTTACTTGTGTACATCCGAAGATCAAATGTGCCAGGATTATGACGGTCTTTTACAAACTGTAAAACATCGTATGACTGTGAGCATTTGTAATCAGAACAGTAAAGTCCTAGGCAAACCAAGTAATTTATTTTGTAAAGTGTTGGATGACTGAGTTTTAAAGCTTTGGGCTCTTAGTGCACTGTTCAACACACTGAAAACATCATGTTGAGAAAGGGGGGAAAGTAATGAAAGAACTTTAGCTTCTTCGAAGGGGACCTGGATACCCATTAAAATGCACCTAGCAGAGGACATAAAACCAATGAAAAGGAGCGATTTACTTTTACTGCTGGGGCAGGAGTCAGGCAACTATTTTTACTAACTACAGCCGCTCCCAAGTCTATCAGAGGACCTAAAATATTTATGATCACCGAGCCTGTGTGAGACACTGTTTGTCGCGAGCAGCAAAACCAACCTGTGTTGGCAAGTATTGGCAGTCATTTTCCTGTCTGATAAGTGACACAGTGAAAATGGAGAGTGAGTAAGCAAAATCTCATATAGAATATGAAGTAAAGAAAAATGAGGAAGCCGTGGCCCCGTGCCAGGAACTAGAGCTGTGCCAAGTTGGCACTCTGCCTACCTAGACTTGGGGATTACCCTGTAGTATATTAAAGTATCAGCTTTTTAATTTACTGTGTTATTTTCCAGATGTTTGTGGTAGAAAGGGACTTCTCAGTGAACACTTGAGTGCTTGTCAGAGAATTACACATTTAATATTACATTACTCATTATTTTAATTAATGACAGGAAGAAGTTGCTTGAAGACAATTTTAGTCACACAAGAAAAGAATGTTAATATTTTATGAAGGAGGGAAATCATCTTTCACACTGATGATTTGGATGCGAAGAAGTTGTGATCAGGAATATTTCAAGAAAAGAATGAACAGGTGTATGACTATCTAGTGCTCTACACCAATTTTTTTTGTTTGCCAGAGAGATCAGAGGGAGAACTCACACTCAGGCAGGGTTGTGTACTCTTAACAAAAATGTGTGTAATCAGCACACAGTATTATTAAAGGCCAGTGAGTAACACTTCTGTTTGAATTTTAAAGTAGAGTTTTTAAAATGTTGCCTAGTAAGACACATAAATCTTATTCTCTATAGTCTGGGAGAAACTGGATATTAATGGCACCTGTGAGATTTACCAAACATTCCCTGTATGTTAGGCACCCTGTTGAAGAATTGACTTGCTGCTGCTCAGGAGAGATAGATTCCTACAGTTCAAACCATTTCAAGCATTAAGCAAACGAGTGGCCAAGTCATTCAACAGCCTTAGTTTGGGATGACCCTATATTTAACTTTCTAAGCCTTTCGTGGCAAAATTTTACAAAGCGTAGTTTCTTCATCTTTCATATGAATTGGTTGCTATGGGAATATTAACCAGGTACGTCCAGCTTTAAAACTATGAAGTCTCCTTTTCAACATGTCTATTAGTTCTTGTATCTGCTGGTCCTACTTAGCACTGGGTTTCACGACCAGCTTCCTGCTCATGGATTTATTGAATCTGTGCTTAATTCAGTCGTTGAAAGGCAGACCTCCAGTTTCCCTCACTGGAGCTGGATCTTGCTATATGTTAGTGTATACAGATGTCTAATTTTGCCACCATAGTGGTCATTTCTTTTTCAATGTCTTTGCAAATGTAACAAGAAGTACCTTCCTTGAATCTGGAAGGTGGATAACCTTGGCATAACTTTATTAATGTGATCTTGAAAGGGTAGTATTGGTAATGAGATGAGTGTTAGAAGATTATTTCTTTTTGTACTAAATAGGTACAAAAGCAAGACCTTTAATGTCATTTTCATGAATTTTTATTCATATGATAATTTCTGACATAGAATAGGAAAATGAAGGAGTTAAAGCCAACATGCAAATCAGTGGGGACTCACTTATCAGTGGAACTTATTATGCCCAGATATAAAAATCAGTCTTCATTTGTTTTTGCCATAGGAAAAAAACTATAAAAAAGAGTGGTTCTACCTCAATGTCACAGTCATAACAAATTCAATCTTCTCAAGTTGTACCTCTCTGCCAATCTCAGCTTTCTTTCAGGTAGCATCATGGACTAGATACTCGATAGTAACCCAGGTCAATGTGAACTGATGTTATGAGTGTGCACAAAGATTTCTCTGTGTGTTCTACTCTCATTCACAGCCGCAGCCTCCATCAGCGCTTGTATTAACAGCACTCCTTCCCCAGCACACAGCACCTCAGAATCCAAGTCCCAGCACTTGCTTTTATATCACTTTTCTTATCTTAATTACTTTGCCCTTTAGCATGAACTTTTATTCTTTTAAAAATAATTATTTCAGCATTTGGAAAGAACAGTACAGAGTATACGTTATGGTTTAAGAGATTTATAAGCAATAAAAGTTTGCTTCTAAAACTCAATGAAGAAAGAGTAATTTCTGTACTTTACTATTGAAATGTGAAGTGTAGAACACTAAATCTAAATGACTCTTCCCAAAGTCAAGACACAGAAAATTCTCAGATATAACAGCTAAAATTTTACAACAATCACTCTATGTATTAGGTATGAATATAAGTGGAAAAACCAAAGAACAGGACTTGAGTTTGGGTCTTCATCCAGGCATTTTTTTTTTTTTTTGTGCAGCAATACCTGAATCCAAAATTTAGGTAAGAAGAGCAGAAGTTACATGAAAACAAGACTAACATAAAGACTTTCTGTTTGCATTAAAATGTGAATGGATTTAACTCTTCCAGACAGAATGCTATTCAAAATTTAGCTATACAAATAAAAATCATTGTATGTCTCTTAAATTTCTTAGACTTCTACCAATGTGGTCATTTTCTATTCTTTCATTATTTCATCCAGTTGCCTCTTGTCCTTGGTGATACAGAAAAAGCCAAGAAGAATTGGTGATGCTCATAATCTTTTAAAGGGTCTTTCAACTTTGGTTTCAGAAGAGAAGAAGTAAGGGTAATCATCTCAAACTTTAGACTTATTCAATTTGCCTGTATGTGTGTGCACGTGTGTGTGTGTGTGTGTGTGTGTGTGTGTGTGTGTGTGTGTGTGTATGTACATGTTCACACACATTCATGCACGAATGTAGCTGCAACCTTAGGTTAGTCTCGCAGGCACCACTTGTTTTGAGAGATGAGGTCAATCACAGTAAGGCCAGGCTGGCTGACTGTTTAGTCCAGAGGTCCACTTGTCACTGTCTTTCCCCTGCTGAGATTGCACGCATGTACCCCATACCCACCTTTTTAAAAACTATCTTTTCTCATTTTATGTTCCAATCCCAGCTCACATTCCTTCCCCTCCCCCTGTTCCCAACACCTTCCCTGCCCACCCTCCATCCACTCCCCAGAGAGAGTAAGGCTCCCCATGGGGAGTTAACAAAGTCTATCACATTGCTTTGAGGCAGGACCAAAGCCCTCCCCACTGTATCTAGGCTGAGCAAGGTATCTCTCCAAAAAAAGGGGGGGGATCCAAAAAGCCAGTCCAAGCAGTAGGGATAAATCTGGGTCTCAATGCCAGTGGCCCTGAAGTCTGTCCCAGCCATACAGCTGTCACTCACATTCACAGAACCTAGTTTGGTACTATTCTGGTTCACTTGCTACCAGATTGGAGTTAGTGGGTTCCCGTTAGCTCAAGACGTCATTTCGGTGGCTGTTCCCATCATGGTCTTGACCTCTTTGCTAGTATTCTCATTCTTTCCACTTTTAGACTGGTCTTTGGAAGCTCAGTCCAGTGCTCCACTGTGAATCTATGCCTCTGCTTCCACCAGTTGTTAGATGAAGGCTCTATGATCACATTTAAGATAGTCATTTAATCTGACGACAGGACAAGGCCAGTTCAGGCACCTTCTCTGCTACTGCTTATGATCTCAGCTGTGGTCAATCTTGTGGATCTCTGGGAATTTCTCTAGAGCCAGGTTTCTTGCTAGCTCCATAATGGCTCCCTCAATCAAGATATCTCTTTCTTTGCTCTCTGTCTCTGACCTTCCCCATCTCAAAAACCATCCCATTTCCTCAAGTTCTCCTCCCCCTCCCCTTCTACCCTCCATTCTCCCATCACCCCCATGCTCCCAATATTCTCAGGAGATCTTGTCTATTTCCCCTTCCCACAAGGGATCTATATATATTTCTCTTAGGGTTCTCCCTGTTACTTAACTTCTTGGGGGTAGTAGACTACAGGCTCCTTATCCTTTGCTTTACAGGTAGTATTCACTCATGAGTGGGTGCATCCCATGCTCATCTTTCTGGGTCAGGGCTACCTCACTCAGGGCTGTTTTATCTAGTTCCACCCATTTGCAAGCACCTTCTTTTTTGTGGAGATCCAATTCAGGTTCTCATGCTTGTATAGCAAGCTCTTAACAAACTGAGCCCTTTCCTGAGTGCCCTATAATTCAATTTTAACAATCCTCAAATCATTAGTTTCCAAGCTCGAGCATAGAATTTCTCCAAGGGTTACAATTCCATCTAGGATCAAGAGTGATTCAATCAATTCCATGAGGAACCAAACCTCTTAGAGGCAAATGTTTTTCTAGGACAGCATTTTATATGCAGTCAAAACTATGTAAAGATACTCAGTACAACAGAATCTTCTCTCAGTTAATAGGAAATTGTTCTAGAAAAGACTGGCCTATTTCTGTAACAACAAAAAAAAAATGTCCTTCGCTTCTGAGGACTGAGCCTGAAACATTTTCAAGAGAGCCATTTGCCAAGGATTACTAGCCTTTGCGGGATACTCTACTGAAATTTGCATTGTCTGCTAATCTCTCCCACTCTCCCACTCTTCTCTGAACCTGTCTTGGCCATACTCCAACTGAGCACCAACATTTAAAAAGAAATGATAAAAAAACAAAAGCGGGTAACAACAGTGTATTCATTGACAGTTACTGAGAAACAAGTGTCTCTCACACATAGCAGCTAATTACTGTATTGTTTATACATCAAGAAACCAGGAATTGCTTAACAGGGTCATTACTCCCGAGTCCTTTCAGAAAATTTTGGTCAAAGGTGTTCAAAGCTTCAGTCATCACGGAACACAACTAGAAAAAATTTCCCCCAAACGCATGCATGTTGCTGTCAGCAGGCTTGCACTCTGTTGTTTCTGGACACCTACACTACTTGCCTTGTTCGTGGCCATAGAGCTACATTACTTTACAGTTGGCATCCTAAAAGCACAGAATTCCCACAGTGGCTGAAAAAGTTTGCACCCTCACCAGCATTGGACGTGTGATCCCCTTGCTCCACATCCTTGCCAGCCTAAGCTATCACTTGTGTTATTGATCTTAGCCATTCCGACAGATGTAAGATAAAATCTCATAGTCACTTTGACTTGTATTTTCCTGATGGCTAACGATGTTAAGCAATTCTTTAAGTGTTTCTCAGTCATTTGAATTTTCTTTATTGAGAATTTTGTTTATATTTGTACCCCATTTTTAATTGTATTATTTGGTTTGTTAATATCTAGTTTCTTGAATTCCTCATATATTTTAGATATTGATCATGTATCAGATGTGGAATTGCTAAAAACTACTTCCCCATTCTGTAGGCTGCTGATTTGTCTGATTGGTGGTGTTCTTTGCCTTACAGAGTGCTTCATTTTTATGAGGTCCCATTTATTAATTGTTCAATTTAGTAAATTTAGTGCTTACACTATCAATGTTCTGTTCAGAAATTTGTCTCCTGTGCTAATGCATTCAAGGTTATTTACCACTTTCTGTTCTATCAGGTTCAGTGTATCTGACTTTATGTTGAGGTCTTTGATCCATTTGGATTTGAGTTTTGTACAGGTAAAGGATATGGATCTACTTACATTATTTTATATACAGACATCCAGTTAGACCAGCACCATTTGCCAAAGATGCTTTCTTTTTTCCATTGTGTACATATGGCTTCTTTGGCAAAAGTCAGGTGTTCATAGTATGTGGATTTATGTCTGGGTTTTCAATTTGATTACTATAGCTCTGTAGTTCAACTTGAAATCAGAGATGGTGATACCTCTAGCAATTCTTTTGTTGTTGTTTTTCATGATTGTTTTAGCTATAGCGTTTTTGTGTGTGTGTGTGTTTCCATATGGAGCTTATATCACAGTTCCTCAGAGAATTGGGAATCGATCTACCATAAGACCCAGACAGCTATATTTTTCTTTGGCATATAGCCAAAGAATGTTCTATCCCACCACAAAGACATTTGCACAGCTGTGCTCATTGAGGCTTTATTCATAATAGCCACAAACTGGAAACAACCTACATGTCCCTCAACAAAAGAATAGATAAAGAAAATGTGATACATATACACAATGGGGTATTATTCAGCTGTTAAAAATTGAAGTCATAAATTTTGCAGGCACATGTATCCAACTAGAAAAATCATATTTAGTGAGATAATCCATACCCAGGAAGACAAACATGGTACGTTCACTTGTAAGTGAACATTAGCTGTCACACAAATGAAAATCATATTACAATCTACACACCCAGAAAGGCTAAGTTACAAAGAGGCCTCTGAGGAAGGCACATTGATCTCCCTAGGAAGGGGAAATAGAGTATATTTTACAGATGGACAGGGGGAGAGTGGGGAATGGAGCAGGAGGTATCAGGTCAGGGAAACAACTGAAAAAAGGGAGTGTAGGGAGAGACAGCTGCTAGTGAGAGGCAGCTGTGGTGTGAAAACCTAGTGTACTGGAAACTTCCTGGAACCTATAAGTGGGCCGTTAGTAAGGACTCCTAATAACAGAGGATGTGGATTCTAAGCTGCACATCTTCTGTAGGCAGGAAAAACTTCTAGCTGAGCTATTGGCCAAGGGTGTCCTGAAAAGATCCCTAAACAACCCAGACTGATGCTAGGAAGCGGGTCGTTCTTGAAAGATGGACAATGGAGCTCCATTGCAGAGGCCGGCATTCAGACAGTTCGTTTAACCTAGGTTTGAGCCCGCCCCTGCATGAAGCCTTTACACATGCTTTCTAGTCTCTTTGCATGAAGTACTCTGCAGGATATAGAAAAGAAACCTAGACATCAACACAGCCACAAAATTTACCTACAATCTGCTCTCCTTCCAAGATGTGCTGGGGCAATGGTAGCGCAGAAACTTGCAGGAGTGACCAACCAAACTCTTGTTGAACTTGAGGCCCATGCCATGAAAAAGAGCCCATGTCCTACTCTGCATGAATGGCCAGGAACCTGATACTTGATAGCACTAAGACCTGGGTAGAACCAAGCACAGCAGGTATAAATAAATATATTAATTAAGTTAAATTAAATCAATGAAATGATTCCTAATGATATTCTGCGATTCTTATGGTTAGGTAGGTGCCTTGTCCAGCTGTTATCAGAGTTTTCTCTGGCTGCAAATGGGAACAAATGCAGAGACCCACAGTCAGACATTATGAGCGAGAGAGTCTTAATCAATCGTCTCCACAGGGTTCTTACCCGCGAAGCTCAGGGAACCATATAGAAGAGGAGCGGAAAAGATCGGAAGAGTCAATGTAGCTGGAGAACAGCAGGAGAACATGACCCGCTGAATCAACTCAACTGGGTGCATACGGGCTCTCAGAGACTGAAAGAGTCTGTGCCAGGTCCTCTGAGTATGTGTTAACGCCTGTTAGCTTGATGTTTTTGTGGGCTCCTAACATTAGGAACAGGTGTGTCTCTGACTCTTGCCTGCCCTTGGCACTGTTTCCCAACTGCTGGGTTGCCTTGTCCAGCCTCTGCATAGGGGCTTTTTCCTGGTCTTAGTGTATCCCTTTTTGCTTTGATTGTTGTCTTTTGGAGGCCAGCTCTTTCCTAAAGGGAAATGGAGGGAGAGCTGATCCTCGGGGGAGAGGGGGTCTAGCACAGCGGGGAGGTGTTGCTGGGTCCTATCACCTTCCTTAGGGGAAGGAGGTGAAAAGGACGGACGTCAACGAACACAGACCTAAGAAGTCAGGCAGAAGGCTTAGAGCAGACTAGTCTATTGAGTCTCAAAATAGAAGCTGGCATCTCACAAAACCGACTCTCCGAAGTGTGCTCTCATCGGTCCTGAGGCATGCTTTTGGTCGTGGAGAGAATAGTTCTGTAAAACTCTGAGCGGCCATGCACGAGCCTGTGAGAACACCGTGGCAGGAGTAATTCAAGGTTCAGCTTGTTATCTGGAAACCCCCCCTCTGGTTTCAAAGATTTGTTTCCCTACAATGCAATAAATACATGTATATGTAAATATCTCCTAATTGTTGTGGGTGAACAAGGGGCTCTGCGGGTAGAATTCTTTGAGTTCAAACATCCACATTTGTCCCTTCAGACTTGGGAGAAGAAAAGGGCAAGCTACGACAATCCTGTACCAGAGATAATCCGATGCATTAGGGATGGAAGAACTGCAGACTTTCTAGCGTGCAAATGTTCTTGACTGGGTCTCAGATCCACCTCACATCAATCCCTCCTACTTCATGGAAAGTATCAAGTATTTGTTTGTAGCTGAGAAATTTTTTCCTCAGCCTGTTTTTGTAAACAGAGTCTGTATATCGTGCATGCTTCTTTTCATTTTATACTCTGCCCACTCTAGTCCAAAATGGCTTTTTATTTGAGCTCCAGTTCTTTTAAACGCCTCTTGACGTTCTGTGAATTTTTGGCATCTACTTCATTATGATAAAAAACAACTCACATCCACAGCTATCTCTGTGGAAATCCCTCCTCTTTACCAGCTGCTAAGGTTGGAAGGGACAGTGCTGTTAAGCCTCCTGGAGGCTCTGTTTCTTGCAGATGAAGTATGCACAACCCCAGCCCCTTGTGAGACCTTTGCTCTGACCTAAGAAGGCATGGAGACAGCAGCTTTGACCTTCCAGGTCTTATCAGAGATCCTGTATCATTGTCAGATTTATCTTCAGACCATATGTTGCTCTGTATAGAGACTGGGGAATTTTTTAAACATTGATTCTTTTGCTTAAGTATCGCTCTTTTATTTTATTGTACTCTCTTCTCCTATTTTTTTTTTTTTTTTTTTTTTTGCAATCAGTAAGAATGAACCAAATAAGTATACGTGGTATTTCCTGTTTGGATATCTCTTCAGATTGAATGCCTTGGATATCTCTTCAGATTGAATGCCTTGTCCGTTAAGTACAGGATCTACATTCCCTATAGTTACAGGCAACAGTGTTGTTAAATAATCTGCAACTAAAAATACAAGAATTCCCTTGTTAGGCTTCTAATAGTGTTTATCTCATGTTCTTAAAGCCCTGACTTGCAGCTCTATCAGAGACCACCATGCTTCCAATAACATCTCCAAGATACAAGGTTTTGCTCACCATCTCCAATTCCACCTCCAATTTCTAAAGTTGCTTCCGTATTTAGGGTTTATTATAATAGCTGTATTCTACTTCAAGAGAGCAAAATCTGTTACAGTTAGCTATTGCTACAAAACAAATTATTTCCAAAATGACTTTAATATTTTGCATTTTTAGTTACTTTAAAAGTGAAAATATTTATTGTATCCCACTTTCTGTTACTGAAGAATCGCTGAGCATATTAGCTGTGTAATTCTGGCTCAGGGTTGCTCACAAGTTTGCAGTTAAATTTTGGCCATATTGCAGCCAGAGAATTGATTTCTGAGCTCACTTACATGTCTGTTGGCAGGCCGTAGTTCCTTCATGACTCTTGGCTTGAGGCCTCTATTCCTTACCATATGGCTTCTCCCAGGGCTACACAACACTGAAAATTAAGCGAGGCAAGAGGAAGTATGAAGGAGAGGGTGTTAACAGCACAAGTTGAGGTCTCGGACATGATGGTTTTATTTATAATGAAGTCTATTGATCACCCCATCCTCTCCCAATACAATGCAGGAGACACATGTGTGTCCAAACTAAAGCCAAGCTAATTAAGGGCATCTGGGAAACTGGCTACCAGTTCCCAGCCAGCGATAGGCAGATCTTAGGAGATATTTGGAGTGATATGAATAGAAGCTGTGTAGAAGAATGAATTCACAGAAATAAATTAGGTGTTTATCTTCTTTAGTTAGATTCCCAAGGCACATTTTAATACATACACAGGGCAGGTCAACTCAATTTCATTGAAATACTGGAAGTATGTTAACTCATTTAAATTTTTTTAACATTTAATTTTCAGGAAAAAAAAAGTGTATAGTGAATACCCTATTCTATAGTAAGATTTTGTACCTCAATCACAAAACCAGATAACAAGCATGATTTTGTCATTACTCTTCCTGAGTATCAGGCATCCTCACTGTGATTGTAATAGATGATAAAACCAGAAGTTTCTAAGTTTATCTAACTCCCTTTCTATGGATGAAAACACTGATGTATTTAACTTGCTCCAAATGCCTCCTCTGTTTCATAGTATATTTGCTCCATGTACATCATGATATATCCAAAATAGTTAGTCAATAAAACTTGGTTTAAATTTTAAAAAGATAGACTAGTAGTTGACAAGATGGAAAAAAGGGTAGAGAAATATGTTCTTGGGACAGTTCTCTAAATTCAAAATTCAGAGAACTCTCTAGAACATTTTGTATAAGGTATTTTCTCATTTGTGTGCTCTAAGATACATCCTAAGACATAACTAAATTATAAAAGGCATTTTGGATATGGTAATGATGTGAAATAATCAAAACTTTTAAAAGTGAGTTTTTAAAATGTCCCAGGCAAACACTTTGGTCATTTTCTGATCTAGATCCATAGGCTACTGCTCCTATTAACCATCTTCCTTTGACGGGCATGCTTGATGCTCCTTGCTGTATTTGCACAGATTTCCATCCTAAAACAACTCAGCAACCCTCTGTGCATCACAGTTTTCATCTGGGTGTATCATATACTTGTATTACATTTACCACTTCCACCACGGTTTCTTATCTTCTCTCCTCCTTCTCCTTTTCTTTTTTCCCCTCTCATATCTCTGATCATTCAAGTCTGCTTTTGATGTAATGGAAGTTCAGTTTTCCAGTTCACTAAATGCTGAGAATTTTAGATAGCATTATCAGTACTGAGCACGTACGTCTACAAGCTTGGTAGATCTACATAAAGGCTTCAGTTTAACCCTTTGAAAGAATTAAGAAATTACATTAAAGAATATGCCATGGAGAGGCTGTGTATTCCCATCAAGAGAACAAAGGCCATCTGAAAAGGGCTAAAGAATTATTTGCTATGTTCTTTGCTGCAGTGACACATCATTGAGAAGAGACAAATCTAAGCTTAAGTGTTTTTCTTATGTCAGAATTATGAAGGGCCATCTGCACTCTGAAAGGGATTTTTCTGAGATGGTTTTTCTAGTTACATTTCCATCTCTTTTCATTCCTTAGAAACAAAGACTTTTCAGGACAGTGTTGATGGCTTGATACCAGAATACATATCGAGTGAGGCTCCTCATGTCCCATTCATGGGACATAATAATTGTCTGACACATGAGCATATACATTTATGTGTCACTGAGGAAGTCTCAATGGGTATAATTAATACAAACATTATTCTACTTTAATAAGAATGTATTTCCTCCAACTGAGTACATTTTTGTTTATAATTCTCTCTGAAATATTTTCTAATCATAGGCTTTTCCTGTTGTTTGTTCAATCGCAGACAATACAGGGACTGTGTTACACTGACTGGACTCAGGTTCTATTACAATAATACGCGTAACCACTGCGAATGGTACTAGGAAGCTTCCTATTCCAGGGCTGGGGAAGAATCTTCAACCTAGATAATGTACGGCTCATTTTAACCTACTCAGTGCTTTTATTTGTCAGCTGTCACAATCCTTATTTTTCTGCAGGTGTTGCTGTTGTTACTGCACAATAAGTGTGGAGATTCTCTTTGTCACTTGCTTGATTAAA
Organism: Microtus oregoni; assembly: GCF_018167655.1. NCBI lineage: Eukaryota > Metazoa > Chordata > Mammalia > Rodentia > Cricetidae > Microtus > Microtus oregoni. Next base: position 54,643,585 of record NW_024543063.1, on the reverse strand, counting down.
GTAACAGAAAGCATACAGTGAGCAGAATCTTCCAGTGTGATCTGCTCATTAGCATAGCTTCCTTTTATGAGTATTGTTCTTCCAGTTGCTTCGTGAAGAATATTAGCCTGTGCGTTCTCAGAGGTGATTTACAAAACTCATTAAAGATATGGAAATTATTTTAGAAACTACCTAAATTGAATTTAGAAGTGGTGGCAAGTCCTGTGTCTGATTTCAAATAGTAAACATATTCTTTGAACTAAAGCTCTTCAACAAACAGGGAAGTAGGAAATTGCATTTGCTTAGATAGACACAGTTTTGATACTTTTTCAGGTTGATTTTAAATTTGTATTCTAAAAATTTCATTATCCTTCTTGCAAAAGGGGAAAGAGGGAATATGGATAAAAGGGTTTGCATAATGGATCAATACGGTCATTTATTGGTTTTGAAGCAATAAGTATTTCAGGACAAAACTGATGGAGTCTTTCTTTCAGCCGCACTAAAGGACAGAATGGATAGCTATTCACTTAAAATGAAAAAAAATGTGGTCCAGTAAATTCTATTTATATTTCTGCATTTTTATCACTATGTCCACTGTACCATTTAGTTTGGAAATAGACATTTGCAGTATATTCTCTTGCGCTGTATTACTTTAATGAAATATTTCAGACAGGTTATGTCTACTTATAAAAGGGGTTTATTTAGCCAACCATTCTGGAAGCTCAAAGTCTAACCCTGAACAATCTTAATGAGTCAGCCCCTGGTGAAGACTTCCTAGTGAATAGACCATAGGTGTGCATGTGTGGAGGAGAGGTCACATCAGGTAGGAAGCCAGGGAAATTGTGCTTCCATAATCCCCCAAGGCCTGTGTTCTATTGGACCTAACAACCACTCACTATGCTTCTCCTCTTAAACCTCTTGTCATCTCAACATAGGAACACTAAGATGCAGGCCTGTGATCATGGACCACTGAGGTACAACCGCAACCCAGCCACAACACTCATGAAACTACACTTTCCAAATGCAATGCTTGTTGCGGCTTTGAGCTGTTAATGCAAGTTGTTCCTTTGTCAAACACACGGATCTCTTGCTATTACTCATGCAACCCCTAAGCACTGTATTCTCTAATCTGAATTGTCACATCATCGGTAGAATCTAGGCAGGATTTGCCTTGCCTGTGGTCTCTGGCATTGCCCTGCCTCGCTTCGAGGGCATGCATTTCATTTATCTTCCTCTTGTTAATCATACTCATTTATTGTTTTGACATGAGTGTGAGAGCAAGCACACTGGGCTAGAGGGTGCTTTCTTCACACCTGTAGGGATGCTTGAGTGAGAGTCAGACCATCAAGGTACAGTCAACTTGCTGCCTCTCTGAACTCTTTCTTTGACTTGCAGGTTGACTGTTTCAATGAAGTCAGCAAATCCAAGATTAGCTATAGTCAGACTAATTTTGTGTGGGTGGGAAAATTGGCTTTTGTTCCATGTTATTTTGCAATGTTCACTTTTATGTAAGTGAAAACACGCTATGTGTGTTGACAGTTAGTGAAATAACCCATATGAAAGTAATATAATTAATACAATGTTATTAGTCATTATCTAGATGTGTGTGTATACATGTCTTGGAGAGAGAGAGAGAAAAAAAAAAACATGCATGTCAATGTCTTTTGGATCTTTCTCAAATGTGACCAATCAGTTAAGTGAAACAAGAAAGCTAATCTTACATAGTAAAATATGGAGCACTTGAATTATGTCATTAGGAAAATATAAATTATTTTATACTTCTAATTTTTCCAAGATGTAGATAAGAGAAATCAAAAATATCTTCCCTGCCCAATATAATAACATCTTACTGTCATCATTATATTGTTAAATTCTGCAGAAATCTTATCAGCAGGATATGCAGATGAGGTGTCTCTGGGAAAGACAGTCATGAGTACATTTGCTAAGACTGGAAATGCCAAAGGACGGATGCTCCATCTGTATAAGTCCCATACAGAAGCCTCGCACATCACTGTTCTGAAAATGTGTAATACTTATTTTGTTCATTTAGTGAAGCTCTTATTGACAACTATTTGGTGACTGATATTAACTCTTTAATCCTTGGTTTCAAAGGCAATCATTAGACCATAAATTGAAAGAGAAAACTGAATTTTTGAATGGGTTATTGGAGTGTTATTTCAGATAAGTAGACCATTGTAATGGTCTTATTTACAACCTATTTGGATTAAGTTTTCTTTCATGTTTTAAGCTTGAACTATTTCCTCTTCTTCTACTTAAATACACTAAAATATAAATATCCCAGAAAGTGTAAATAAAGACGGTCCTCAGAATTCCTCCTGAGCAGAGTAAGCCCCTTATTGGCATTTACATTTCCATCAACAGGCACAATACCCTAGTAACTCTGCTATATAAAAACATTTTGGCATGACTATAGAGTACTTTAAAAATTATTTTCTTATAAATTCACTACAACAGATTAATCTAAGTTGATATCTTGATTTTGATGGTTCAGGCTTTTTCTAATAAATTCCCAGAGGTTTCTTTTCACCTCTCAGATTATCATCCGTAGTCAAAATCTATTATCTTTATGATAATAGATTGTTTTTTGTACCTGAAGTACAAAGCAACAGAATGAAGACAATTTCTTCCTTTAAAGAGCCTTGTATCTGAGACACACCCATGCTCAACTCTGAAAAGATCTACAGAAGTACATGCATCCTCCATCTTATTCCCAGAAATGGGTATTTGTGCAGCTAAAGAGTGAAGATGACAGAAAATTGAAGGGTGCATCCAAGGCCTTTGAGGCTTTTATTTAACTCCAAAAAGAGCAAAGACTGGAGAGGAAATGTCTGTGTAAGCATTTATGGAGTAAAATAGCATATCCCTGGGGGACTTGATGCAGGGCCCTGCCATGGATGCTGAATTTCCTTAAAGAAAATGGTCTAGTATTTGGATTTAAGTGTATGTACTTTTCCCATATACTCTAGATCATCTAGATTACTTCCAATACAAACATAATGTAAATGCTAGGTAAATCATAAATACTTTTTAGGGACGACTGACAAGAAAACAAGTCTACACTTCAATACGGATGGGTTCGTTCCACATGCACAATCGGTGGCTTCCACCCATGCAGAAATGCCAGGTATGGAAAAGGGCTAATAATGGGCCAAAAGCTTTACCACTAAGTCAAACCTGAGGGTTTGTAACACCACTTTAGAAATTGCTGAGCACACAGAGAGCATTCGCTGAAGATGTGATACCACTTACCTTGCCGTGGCCTACTTTGTGATTATAATTATAATTTTTCAGGGCCCTGTGCTTAGGAAGTACTTCCCTTAAGTCAACTTCAATTAAAACATTTGTGTGGTTAGGAGAGCTCAGTTACATTGCTTTCACAGCACTTTTTTTTTTCGAGACTCTGAACTTCATAAAAGTCTTAATAACGAAACATTTCATAGTCAGTGCTAGTGATAATGATGCTAACAGCTATGGGGATGACCCTGTGTTCCAGCATACATATTAAATTGTACCATTGTAAGCACATTGCCATATCGCTTTATGTAATCTTACAAAATTCTACAACAGGGTTACATATTTTCAAGCCAACTGGACTGCAAACTCCTCTCTAGCACACTTTGATATATTTTATTCTAAAGTCACAATTAGGTGAATCGAATCTGTTGGACTTGGAGAGGGTGATGCTCAAAATTTGTCTTTCCTGACTGCAGACAGTTTACATGACCTTGTCAAAAGTTTGTTCTATGGTCTGTTGATGAGTCGATCTCAGAGGAGAGAATGAAACAGCAGACAAAAATTTGTCACATAGTTTACAGTGTTGCTCCTTATGTTAGTGAACCATGAAAACTGAATATCAACATTTGAAGTTTCTACAAGTACTTTCAACAGCGGCAACAACAACATAAGAATTCTCAGACACAGGAAATGTATTTAATTTTTTAGTGTTTATATAAGCAAATCTCTCTCTCTGCTTTATCAGTATATTCAGATCTTAATTTCTAGTTTCGGGGACACAGGGTTGGTATCACTTCTCATGTCTCACTTAAATCTAATACCAAATACATATTTTAAATAATACTTTACATCCATTTTTGTCTGTTAATACAGTTAGCATTATAATTTCTCCTTGGGGTCAACCTTTCATTAAATAATAAATTGACAGGAAGTAATGAATTCTATTTAAATAATAAAGGCCACTGAATGCCCAAATATAAGCTTTTATTTCAGTAGAATATGTAAGTATTTACTGGATAAAATACCACAAGCTTACTGCAATAATATACATACAGAATTTACTCAAAAATTTAGCTTATCCTCCAAAATAATGCTTTGCTGATTTCTATAACAGTATTTCCATTTGCTGTGATGGGTCAAGGCACTCTATGACGTCTTTATATATACATTGTTTGTATTTATCCTTTATTAAACCAATCACTTTTTGCATAAACTGTCTTAAGTTCACTTATGATGATTGTATTCTTTTACATTGTTGATATTACGATAAACTTTTGAATCTTATATATTCCTTTAACCTTCATAAAGCACATGAAAAGAAGTTGAAGGGTGACCAGTGAAAACAGATAAAATATTTACTTTGCAGTATAGTTTACATGAATATTTCACAATCTACATCAAGGAAAATGCCACTTGAAATAGAACATATATTATTTCCATTGCTTTTCTCAAAGAGAATCAGCTGAAGATCCCAAATTCTTAATGTCAATGATATCATAATTTAATTTTCAAGTTTGATATGCTGTCAACAAAACAGTTTGTCTCAGAGTTTTTATATAAGTAATGATCCTTTCCACCTGACCGATATCTGGTGAGATTACAAACTGAACTGTGTATATTAAGAAGCAATTATGTTAGTCTGGCTTCTTTAAACATTCTTCTTCTTTTCGATAGAGTCTCATCATATAGCCAGACTGACCTTAAACTTGGCACACTCCAGATGCACATCAGCCCCTGCAACTGCTCAGAGTATCTTCTCTCCCATTACCTCAGCTAAGGTGAAAGTTGGCTTTCCAACAGCTGCTTTTGGCTTTCTTTCTAAAAGCCATCATGAGATAAGCATCATTCTTCTTACTCCACAGAGGGAAGAAGCTGCTGAGGAAGGACAATAAGACCGAGTCCTTCCTCACCTAAACCCTGTGGATGCTGACACCAACCCATGTCCCTACGTAAGAGAGGAAAGATGACAGGAAGCCTGAAGCAGAGGTCTAGCTCCTTGATTCCATCGGATGGAGGCAGACAACTACCCTTCTAAGCTTGGAGCTAGCTCTTCTTATTTATTGATTTTGCAGTTAATATACTAGGACAGAAGATGTTGCTCGGAAAACTGCCTTAAACATCCAGGTATAATACTGAATTCAGCAGGAAGCTGTCACAGGAAGCTGGGCCTCCTGCTCACAGGAGAAGCTCATCAAGATGAAGGAGCATCATTTATCAATACATAAGTGCGGAAGCAAAGATGGGGAGTTTCAAGGGAAGGTATTTATCATGAGATATTGTCCTATTAAGCTGGCTTTATTTTGGTTACTTCAGATGATTGATGTACAATGCATGTAATCATTTTGTCGAAAAGCTCTGCGCCCGGCAAAGTGTCAGCTGTTCACTGTACCATTATCCAACAGCTGCATTCTGAGTGAGTCCCAAACAAGACACTTTCAAGCCCCTGTTAATCACAAGTAGACAATCCAAAGGCAAAAGAGAAGGCAGGAGGGTGACAAAAGTACTTGATAGACTTTTAAAGTGTCAAGAGAAAGGGCCAAATCACATTAAATGCAGCTTATTGTCAAATAAAAGGCAAAAAAAAATTCACGTAAGTCAATAATTGGAAAATCATAACTCTTTGCTCTGCAACTTTGCCTACAATTGACTTTTACGATCCTCTCCCTCAAGGAAGATAATTAATCTTGGGAAATTGTTGATGGCTTTCAAATTAAAATTTCATTGAAAAAACTGAATAATAGATTCCACATAATTTTTAACAAGCTCTTTTGACTTTGGACCTTATTCAAGCTGAATTTCCTTGATTTTCTGACATTTAGAGAGGAAGAAAACACTCTTCCCTTTGACACGAGGGTAAGCGCGAGGCACAAAGTGTTTCATTTTTGTAGAGTGTTTGCTTTAGCTATTTAATTTCCCCCCTTTAATAATGGTAAGATGTGACTTGCTTGACTAATAAAGGCTATGAAGGTTGTAAGACTTTCCGTCTTAACTATATAAGAGAGTAGAAGACATGGGGAGATTGGTAGCTAATCAGGAAAGCACTTTCTAAAGAGAGTGCATTTTCTGAGGCTTTGAGTTAATCCTTAAGCATCCTTTGGCTTTCAGCACCTCTGTGAAACACAGAGTCTAGGGTATGGCCAGGCAATTGAGATGCTTGCCTTGGACATAAAAATTTTAAGGCACCAAAACTCAGTCTTCAAAATAAATAATAATTTAATGTAACATGTTAGAAAAATTAAAAAGTTAAAATTAACACAAGAGCAAGAGAAATTAAGCACAAAACCAATGTCACTGAATTGTTCTTTGCCTCAGGTGATATACACAACAAGTTGTGTGGTAAGTTTACAGCTCAGTGAGTTTTCACAGATGATACATGGTTCTTGAGAGTAGCATTTAGGTAAACACACATGCATATGCATGCACAGAACATGATCAACATTTTCAGAGCCTCCTGACATTCCCTGCCAGGCATCATGCCTCATAGGTTACCAAAATGCTGCTTTGTATAGGGTTTTACCTGAGTGATAACTCGAATAACTGAAATACTGTGATGTGATTTGGTTATTGAGGGTTTATTCTCATTGCTTTACAAGAGTCTCCAAGGTGGAAAGAATATACTTACTCAGTTCCTTAGCGATGAGTGATGCTTTTGAACATACTGCGAAAAAGAAAATAAAGCAAGTCATAAGGAAAATGGATTTTAGCATGATGATGACCAAAATCCCACCAAATGAAGCAAATGAAACCAAAACATGGCTATGAACATTTTGTTTTTTAACAAAACAATGTTTTGTACCTTATCGCTGAATTTGGGAACTTCCTTTACCACACTTAAAATATCATTCCCCTCCACTACATCTGAAGCAAAAGCAGCTCATGACTCGGCCCACAGGCTTTAAACATAAATTCTTTATTTAAATCGTTTATTGTCTCTTTTACTGAAAGTAGATTCCCACTCCCCCCCCCCTCAGGTAATGCGTCCTGACTTTGGTTTCCCAACCTTCTATGCCTCCCATTTCCTCCTCACCTACCTTTCCTTTCTGGATCTACTACCTTTCTATCTCCCATTAAAAAACAACCAGGCTGTATATTTTTACACACACACACACACACACACACACACACACACACACATATTCTCAGATAAATATATATATTTCCAGAGAAAAATATATAGCTCAATAAAAACAATTAAAAATTATTTAAAAAAGAAAACAAACAGGCTTCTAAGGGATAATAATAAAATAAAATTGTAGTAAGATAAAACAAAAATTAACTCATCAAAATAGGACAAAGCAAACAAAAAGTAGAAAAAGAGCCCAAGAAAAGACACAAGAAACAGATAGAGTTGCAGAGACCACTCAGGAATCCCATAAAAACACCAACTGAAAGCTATAATCCATATGCAAAGAGCCTACCCCTATCCAAACTAATCAAATGGCAGAGAGAGAATTTGCAAATTAATAAGATCAGAAATGAAAAGGGGGACATAACCACAGACACAGAGGAAATTCAGAGAATCAGTAGATCTTACTACAAAAGCCTATATGCCACAAAACTGGAAAATGTAAAGGAAATGGACACTTTTTTAGATAAATACCATATACCAAAGTTAAACCAGGACCAGGTGAACAATCTAAATAGACCTGTTAGTCGCGAAGAATTAGAAGAGGTTATCAAAAACTTCCCTACCAAAAAAAGCCCAGGACCAGATGGTTTCAATGCGGAATTCTACCAGAACTTCCAAGAAGACCTAATACCTATACTCCTTAATGTATTTCACAATATAGAAACAGAAGAGTCATTGCCAAATTCCTTTTATGAAGCTACAGTTACTCTGATACCAAAACCGCACAAAGACTCAACCAAGAAAGAAAATTATAGACCAATCTCACTCATGAACATCAATGCAAAAATCCTCAACAAAATACTGGCAAACCGAATCCAAGAACACATTAGGAAAATTATCCATTATGATCAAGTAGGCTTCATCCCAGGGATGCAGAGCTGGTTCAACATACGAAAATCTATCAATGTAATCCAGCATATAAATAAACTGAAAGAAAAAAACCATATGATCATTTCATTAGATGCTGAAAAAGCATTTGACAAAATTCAACACCCCTTTATGATAAAAGTATTGGAGAGATTAGGGATACAAGGGTCATACCTAAATATAATAAAAGCTATATACAGCAAGCCGACAGCTAACATTAAATTAAATGGAGAGAAACTTAAAGCCATCCCACTAAACTCAGGAACACGACAAGGCTCTCCACTCTCGCCATACCTCTTCAATATAGTACTTGAAGTTCTAGCAATAGCAATAAGACAACATAAGGGGATCAAAGGGATTCGAATTGGAAAGGAAGAAGTTAAACTTTCGTTATTTGCAGATGATATGATAGTGTACATAAGCGACCCCCAAAACTCCACCAAAGAACTTTTACAGCTGATAAAAACCTTTAGTAATGTGGCAGGATACAAGATCAACTCAAAAAAATCAGTCGCCCTCTTATACACAAAGGATATGGAAGCAGAGAGGGAAATCAGAGAAGCTTCACCTTTCACAATAGCCACAAACAGCATAAAATATCTTGGGGTAACTCTAACCAAGGAAGTGAAAGATCTATTTGACAAGAACTTTAAGGCATTGAAGAAAGAAATTGAGGAGTATACCACAAAATGGAAGGACCTTCCTTGGTCTTGGATTGGGAGGATCAACATAGTAAAAATGGCAATTCTACCAAAGGCAATTTATAGATTCAATGCAATCCCCATCAGGATCCCATCAAAATTCTTCACAGATCTTGAGAGGACAATAATCAACTTTATATGGAAAAACAAAAAACCCAGGATAGCCAAAACAATCCTATACAATAAAGGATTGTCTGGAGGCATTACCATCCCTGACTTCAAACTCTATTACAGAGCTACAGTGATGAAAACAGTGTGGTACTGGCATAAAAACAGAGAAGTTGACCAATGGAATCGTATAGAAGACCCGAATTTTAACCCACAAACCTATGAACACCTCATTTTTGATAAAGGAGCCAAAAGTATACAATGGAAGAAAGAAAGCATTTTTAACAAATGGTGCTGGCATAACTGGATGTCAACCTGTAGAAGAATGAAAATAGACCCATATCTATCACCATGCACAAAACTCAAGTCCAAATGGATTAAAGACCTCACTATCAGTCAGAACACAGTGAACCTGACAGAAGAGAAAGTGGGAAGTACCCTACAGGAGATGGGCACAGGAGATTGCTTCCTATGTGTAACCCCAACAGCACAGACTTTAAGGGCAACATTGAATAAATGGGACCTACTAAAACTGAGAAGCTTCTGTAAAGCAAAGGACACTGTCACCAAGACAAATAGGCAACCTACTGACTGGGAGAAGATCTTCACCAACCCCACAACAGACAAAGGTCTGATCTCCAAAATATATAGAGAACTCAGGAAACTAGACTTTAAAACGCTAATTAACCCAATTAAAAAATGGGGCACTGATCTGAACAGAGAATTCTCAGCAGAGGAAGTTCAAATGGCGAAAAGACACTTAAGGTCATGCTCAACCTCCTTAGCAATCAGGGAAATGCAAATCAAAACAACTTTGAGATATCATCTTACACCTGTCAGAATGGCTAAAATAAAAAACTCCAATGATAGCCTTTGCTGGAGAGGCTGTGGAGGAAGGGGAACACTCATCCATTGCTGGTGGGAATGCAATCTTGTGCAACCACTTTGGAAATTGGTGTTTCGGTTTCTCAGGAAATTCGGGATCAACTTACCCCTGGACCTAGCAATACCACTCCTGGGAATATACCCAAGAGATGCCCTATCAAATGACAAAAGCATTTGTTCAACTATGTTCATAGCAGTATTATTTGTAATAGCCAGAACCTGGAAACAACCTAAATGCCCTTCAATGGAAGAATGGATGTAGAAAGTGTGGAATATCTACACATTAGAGTACTACTCAGCGGTAAAAAACAATGACTTCTCGAATTTTGCATGCAAATGGATGGAAATAGAAAACACTATCCTGAGTGAGGTATCCCAGAGCCAAAAAGATGAACATGGGATGTACTCGCTCATAATTGGTTTCTAGCCATAAACAAGGGTCACGGAGTCTACACTTGGTGATCCCAAAGATGCTAAGTAAGAATGTGAACCAAAGGAAAAGCATATAGTTGTCCTCTTGGCTATGGGAAGTAGACAAAATTGCCGGGGAGAAAATTGAGATCTTTGGGGTGGGGTGAGATGGGGGTAAGGCGAGATGGGGAGAGAGGGGGGAGAGGGGGAGAATGGGGGGGAGCTTGGGAAAGGGGGAGGATTGGGATGAAGGAAGGTTGGATGGGGGAGCACGGAAGTACGGTTCTTAGTTAAGGGAGCCACCTTAGGGTTGGCAAGAGACTTGAACCTAGAGTGGCTCCCAGATACCCAAGCCGAGGTCCCCAGTTAGTTCCTTGGGCAGCTGAGGATGGGGAACCTGAAATGACCCTATCCTAGAGCAATAATGACGAATATCTTGCATATCATCATAGAACCTTCATCTGGTGATGGATGGAGACAGAGACAGAGACCCACACTGGAGCACTGGACTGAGCTCCCAAGGTCCCGATGAGGAGCAGAAGGAGTGAGAACATGAGCAAAGAAGTCGGGACCACGAGGGGAGCACCCACCCACTGAGACAGTGGAGCTGATCTATTGGGAGCTCACCAAGGCCAGCTGGACTGTGACTGAAAAAGCATGGGATAAAACTGGACTCTCTGAGCATGGCCAACAATGAGGGCTGATGAGAACCCAAGGACAATGGCACGGGGTTTTGAACCTACGTAATGTGCTGGCTTTGTGGGAGCCTAGCCAGTTTGGATGTTCACCTTCCTAGAAATGCACGGAGGGGGGAGGACCTAGGACTTACCACAGGGCAGGGAAATCTGACTGCTCTTTGGGCTGGAGAGGGAGGGGGAGAGGAGTGGGGGGAGAGGGAGAAGGGTGGGAGGAGGGGGAGGGAAATGGGAGGCTGGGAGGAGGAGGAAATTTGTTTTTTTTTCTCTTTTCTCAATAAAAAAAAGTTAAAAAAAGAAAAAAATATAGAGATGTATCCTATATTTTGAAGACGGTACTTCTCATTAAGCTGACTGGTAATTAGGCTATTCACTTAAGTCTATACAGTACCATATGTAATAAAAAAACAGTGAAAAAGCAAAAATTCTACAACGTAAAAAAAAAACATGAGAGAAAACTAAAAACTCTAAATAAAATAAAATAAAATAATAACATGGAACTAAGGGGAGGAAAAGCAAAAGGAAAAACCCAGTCATGACATTATGAGACAAGGACCCTCGCTCACTGAATTTATTTTCTGTTGACCATTTGCATACTGTTGGGCATGCTGTCTATGCTTAAGTGTAGTTCATTTCTCCAGTGAGCTCTCTTGTTGGGGAAAACTAAACTTTCATTTGCAAATGCCTATCGATTGGAGCTTGCTTCTTAGTTAAGGTTTGGGGAATGTGCCCAATTCTCCCTTCAGCTCTTGGATGCCAGCTATGAACTGAAATTCATATCATAATCTCATGTAGCAGATATGAATGCCATAATCTACCTCTGTATTTCCTCTTCCTAAGAATACAGGTGTTCCATTAACAATTGTTTCTATGTCATATTTAATGTGCCTTTAATAAATGACTCAAAAGTATTAAACTTTGAAAAATCATGTTTCCATTGCCTTATGTCAATATGTTGAGAGGAGAAAATAAGACAGAAAACCTAAGTAAATATAAGAAGTGGAAAAATGTAAAACTACTAGTTATATATAGAAAGTGTTTTTAAAAATAATTTCTTTAGTCACTGAGGAGATTGGTAAGAGAATCAAGGGCCTTATCCAGATTTGAACTCTGTGCTCTAATACCAAACTATCAGGCACAATATGTCTATTGGGCCAGTAACGGCATGGCAGCTCTGGAGGAAAAGAATGACACCCTGATTGTATTTGACATCTCTACAAGAGGGAAATCATGCTAACACAGTAAACCCAGTCCAAAAATCCATGATTAACATACCTCAGGTCCTGGGCGGAAACTTAAAACTGCTGCTTGAGCTGAGTTAGCATAGAACCAAACCACTTCCTAATATTTGCACACTCTCAGACAAAGTCTATTGTCAACCTTAAACAGAGAAGCCTCTCCTTTCAGTAAACACAGGTAAATGCAGAGACTAGAGGCTACACCAGATGCTGTGGATGAAGGATGGCTTGGAGTTCAGCCTAAACAATCCATTTATTCCAGCCCCTGGAGGTGCAGGAAATATTGCAAAAGAGAAGAATGGAAGAGACAGAAGTTAGGAAGATGGACTGCGACCTGCCATCACCAAACATAACATGATCGTTGCAATGGTGAACTCACAGCAACTGTGGCTGCCACACTGGCCTTTTTGTCAGTCAGCTACAGGTAGAAAAGGGGCTTCAAGGCGCCACCACTTATTTCTGCTACTCTGTTGGCAACTAGCAGATTCTGGGAGAAAGAGATGCAAGGTACCAACTGTATAACGACTGTGTTGAACCCACTGGTCTCTATTGGTTAGTGTCAAACTCAGTGTCACACAGAAGGACCAAGTTAAACTCTGGAACATTTAGCAAGCCCCAAACTAGTGAATATAAGACCTTTGAAAGGGAAGAGGAAAGCTGGGAAGAATTGTGGGGAAATGAAAACGGGGATAACCAGAAAGAAGTAGGTATATGTATCTAATTGTTAAAGAACAAAACTTATTAATAATATCAAATACTCTTCACATGTGACATAAAATTAAACACAATTTACTGATCTAATGGATGATTACACTACAGATAGAGTGTTAATCATCATGGCTGGCACCCCATCTCCAGAGGTTTTAGAGAGTAAAGACCACAGCTTTTGCAACTGTCTACTCATGTGTTTTATAACTTCATGTCCACAGGAAGCAGCAGGCCAAGTGCCTTGCTTGACCAACGTGATGTATGGTGTCCTGAAATTATTTTCTGCCCAGGGACCATGGTACCTGTACAAGAGCTGGCATTTGGTGTGGTGTTCTCTGGAACATACTTGGGCATGTCTTTCCAGGAGTAGAAAGTGTGAAATGTTTATTGGTAGCAGCAAAGAAAGCAAGCTACGTTATACTTCATTTCCTGTTTGTGGAAGCTTGGAATTATTCTAGATATTCTAGAAAAAGTTAGTATCTTTTCATAGGTTGCTGCCAAAGGATTTGCCAATCCACTGAGACTCAAAGTCTTTTTGTCTTCTGCATACCTGAGAAAATCACTATTGTGTTATTTTGAAAGGTAAATCTTCTTGTATTTTTCCTGCCTTTGCATGATTAAGCTATTAAATAACTCACACAGCCATGATAGCAGAAATTGTCTCTATGATACAACATCTGAGACAGACATTGTCACCTCTCAGAACATGCATGAAAAGCATGAAAACTGTTGTCCTGAATCTGGCCAACTTTATCTCTTCTCGTGAAGAAGAAAAAACAACTTGATACAAACCATACGTTTCAAAATGCAAGGCATTTTGAAATAAAAAGCTGTGTTCAAAGGTAGCTATTTTGTAGTCAATTTTAGAATGTGCTTTAAATGTACAAGTGGGGACAAAAAACTGGTGTCTGTTTCTCTCTAAACAGGTTGGTTAATGGTGAAGCATCTGGCAGCGTGCTAAAATGATTCCAAAGCTAGTCTTTACTTACAGGGAAAGAGTGGGACGCCAGGGTGCTCGAATACTTTACCATAATCTATGTACAAATTAATAATGGAGAAATGTATCTTAAAGGTTAATTAAAACTTAGTATATGCGGAATGACTTTATTCACCAGATTTTCAAATTTTATTTATTTATTGGATGAATAAATAAGTCAAACTGCAAAAATAAATGCCAATTATTACGAAATAACAACAGAAATCTAACTTAAAAAAGCCCAGTTTCGGGACTTCCAGACCAAATCTAGTTCTTATATCAGACACATTCAAAATCAAAATCTCTGATGTGATTTCTTTGGGGGGGGGTGAGGAGTTGAGTAGGGTTTCTCTGTGTAGCCTTGACTGTTATGGAACTCATTTTGTAGACCAGGTTGGCCTCAAACTCAGAAATCCACCTGTCTCTGTCTCCCATGTGCTGGGATTAAAGGGATGGGCAATGTAATCCACTGACAGAATTTCTTTCTTTCTCTTTTGTTTTTTGTACTTTCCCACACACTATTTTTTATAGTTTTTATTGCGCTATACATTTTCCTCCACTCTCCCCTTCTACAGTCTCCTGTGACCCCCTTACTCTCAATTTACTCAGGAGATCTTGTCTTTTTCTCCTTCCTATGTAGATCCATGTATGTCTTTCTTAGTGTCCTCTTTGTTGTCTAAGTTATCTGGGGTTGTGGCCTGGATGTTGGTTATACTTTACTTTATGTCTAAAAGCCACTTGCGAGTGAGTACATATTATATTTGTCTTTCTTGGTCTGAGTTACCTCACTCAGTAAAGTTTTTTTTCTAGATCCATCCACTCCTGCAAATTTCAAGATGTCACTCTTTTTATTGCCACTGATAGGTAATTTATCTCGTTTAATTCTTGAAGTACAACCATGGATAAAAAGAGCATGTTTGCCTCTTTTATCCCCCACTTTCTGTTTTACAAAACTTGGAAATCAACATGTGGTATCCAGTGAGGAACAGCTTCTCCCTTTGCAGTATATACTCTCTCCCAAGGACTACCTTCCTTTTTCAGGTCCACCTTTTGCTGACAGCGAGTTAGGTCAGTTATAGTAGCAGAGAATTTGAATCCTTTAATAACTGCTTTGTGGACATCATCACCTAAGCTATAAGCATGTCTCTAAACACTGCATCCTAACCCTTTGTTTTAATATTTTACATGTCAAGACATATTTTTCAGGTATAGAGACTATGAATAAGTGCAAATTTTTTCCTATACTTGTTAAGAGCTTACAAATTAAAATAGTCACTAATTCTTTGCAGGTTCTTCAGAAACCTCTTTTTGTAATGCCAGACATATTAATAATTGCTGTCCTCAGTTTAGACTTCTTATATGCCATTTCAACATTAAAAGTCTCATTAATATGATCAAACATGTTTATTGCATACATATTCTAAGGGAGAAAAAATCAATATCTATTAAATGGATACACAGTTAACGTGTTTGTTCCCGGTGATTATCAGAGATGAGTCATTCTGAAAACATCTAAATAGATGTCTCTTATGTTCAATGGTATTAATAGCTACTGAGTTATTGTGGAATGCTGAGTTTTCTGTTATTCTGTGGGTGTGAATGAGCTATAACCCACCCAGGCCAACTCAATAACAAGACTGTCAATTAGTTCTGCAGCAAGCAACAATAAGAGTTGAAGTTAGTTGTTTTGGTTCCTGTTTTTCTTGAGGCACAAAAAAGAACTACCATTTGAGCAGAGGACTCTCATTTCCAAGGTAGTTTTGAGAAGGCTGCTCTAAGGGCTTATTACATGAAAGTCAGCTTCTTGGTCAAGTCTTTGAAAGAGACATCATGACTAAAATTAGCCAAGAAAACATGCAAAGTCTACTTTTCCTTGACTGTCTTTATCTCCTTGCTTCTTTTTCCCAGACAGTTCTTACTATGCATCTCTGGTTGTCCTAGAACTCACTATGCAGATCAACCTGGCCTTGAAATCTGCCTGCCTCTGCCTCTTAGGGCAGTGTGTGGACTAGTGCTTGTGCTGCCACAGTCAGCCTAAATTTACATCTTTTGAACGAAACATACTTATGCATTTGCCATTTTAGTGACAAGGATGATGTTCCTTTTAAAAGGAAAAAGAGCTAAACATCTGTAAAGGCACTAAGGGAGTGCCAAGCTCATTGTGAGACAGAGGAATGGTTGCTAGGGATGGGAATTCTAGATGAGACCCAGATGATAAAAATTCATGGGACTTTTTTTTTCTACCACCTTTCTTTTTTTATAAATTGTAATTTATAAATTGTGATGCTGGGGCCGGGCGGTGGTGGCGCACGCCTTTAATCTCAGCACACGGGAGGCAGAGGCAGGCGGATCTCTGTGAGTTCGAGACCAGCCTGGTCTACAAGAGCTAGTTCCAGGACAGGCTCCAAAACCACAGAGAAACCCTGTCTCGAAAAAAAAAAATAAATTGTGATGCTGGTATGGAATTTTACCAAGATGAGATTATCAGAATACCAGGTGGCAACAGAGTAAAAGGAAAGAGAATTATAAATCTGACTTTAGGCTAAATCCTATCGTGCCCTAAACCCTAATTTCCTTATCCACAAAATGACGCTAATTATAATTTTTAAATATCCGACGAGATTGCCAAAACCCAATTAAACGATCCATGAAAGGCACATGTGAGTACTCTTGTACAGTGAACACCATACCATATAATATTGTCTATATATGCATGGGCTGTACGTGAGAACAGAGCGTACTGCAACTATGAGAAGCCCTTACGGTACAATACCTTTACATTTATCACTGAGAAGGACATAGATAAGAGAAAATTTAATATTTGTTCCTTAACTCACAAGTTGATACTATAATAAGACTTTGAATGGGATTTATTTCAGACTCGATTTGATCTATTGAGTGTGTACCCACAAGAATGCCAGTGTTCATTACATTTGGAGAGACAGATGGTTTGGACTGAGACAACCAATTAATGTAAAATGTGTTCTTTTTGGCACTTAGCACAAAGGAAGATCTTACTTTTTAATACCGTGTTCTTAAAGTTTATTCTATTTTCAGAGCAATGTTACTTTATGTAGAAATCACAAACACTAAATGCATCTATGGATAACAATTTTACCTAATTATTATTACACATATAGAAAGCTAAATCATATGGCTTAGTGTCTTTTCTTTCTTTTTTTTTGTAGCAGTAAAGAATGAAAAGCAAGATATGCATTTGAAATAGTCTCATGGCCCACATATCACATTTTTTCATCTGGCAGAAAAATACAAGGAAATTGCTTTTGCCAAGATTGCTCAATGAGGTCATTTTCCACCCCCTAGAAGTCTTCTGTTAAGTCGTGCAGATGCCCACGATTGTCAGCCTGCTCCTCTCCTTTGTTTACAGAAAGGAGAAAGCACAGATGTATTTTTATTTAGATACACATCCATTTGGGTTCTGACTGTTTGATTAAACTAAGGAAAACATTTTACTAAATGGAAATTTTCTAAGAGATGTTTGTGCAAAGGTCCAATTATTCAAGAGTTATTGATGCACAAAGTCAAACTCTGCTTGCTTACTGACTTTGACCTAGGTCAAAGAAAATGTAAAGAATAGAATGTCTGCCCAGAACAACAAAATATAAATAGGATGTAGGGTTTAAAAAATATCATGATATCATGAATTTCACATTAGACCTTCCAGGTCAAGGGGTCCAGAGGTTAAATATTATCTTCTGAGCCAAAATGAGAATCACAATATATGAGACGCAAACATGAGATTTTTATCTGTATAAAATTTTCATCATCTTTTAAATATTGTCTTCCCAGTTTATACAATTCTGAATACACTAGTGCGGAAGTCTTTGCTTATTATTTAGCAATAGTTTATTGATACTTGCCTGAAATTAAAAACATTTAGATGTCACTGATACATGCATTGGTGAATCAATTATATATGTGCACTCCACTTAAGAGACAAGAGGAAAAGGAGATGCAGTACACATGTATGTACACCCTCTCTACATGTGTAGGAATGAATTATTACAATGCCCATTAGTTGATTCTCAGGATGTGCACTGTTAGAATCACACAACCCTAAGTTCCCTGGGAAGACCAAGGCAATTTGTTCATTTAAAACCTAAAGATAGAAGCCTCTGTGGACAGTCATTTAGGTTTCTTGTTTCTAATTATTTTTTGATCTTCTGCAAATGGTGTTTCTGTGAATATTTGTATCTGGTAATGAAAACAATGGAGTATTGAGTCTTGGATACATAAGTGTGTCAAGAATGTTGAGAACACTAATAACAAACACTGTATTATTACAACATCAGAGATGAGAATGAAAGTAATGATTAAAATCATTGAAACAAACTGGTGAAAATAGTTTTACTATTTTTTAAAAAACAAATTCTTCATGTAAAAATAGTTATTTTGGAGAAAGAGCAACATGTATAAACTATAAGTACATCTATATGTAAGCCGTAAAATATCCTGTAGAAACTTTCTTCTCTTATTTGATTTCAGAACATTTCAGTACACACACATTTGCTTGCACACCCACACACACATGCACACACATACACACACACCCCTCCAAAAGAGCTAGATGCATTCATGGCCTGTAGGATCCAAATATGAATGCTGTGGATATAATATAAAATTACCTAAATGAGGATCCCTGTGCCTTATCCCAAAGCCTAGCACTCACAGGCTGTTGGCTATAGAGAAGCTACTTAACCTCTCTGAACTGAAAAGTCTATTGTCCACTATATGAGAATAATAAGAGCCAGCTAAGAGTCCTTCCGATGATTCATAAATGTATCTAGCTTATGGCAACGTGAGGCAGCCCATGAATGAAAGCTACTGTTGGAAAATGTCTTCTAATCTTTAATCATGATCAACAATCACCATAATAAAGACATTAGACAAAGTACTCTTTCTCCTTACTGGCACTTCATACAGAATGCAGTGATTTTTCGTCCCTTTGCCTCCTTTCTACTCATCCTATTAATTTGAATAAGAAATGCAGAAGAACCTGTTCTGTAATGTGAAAGAGATTCAATAGTAAGCATTTGTTTATTCTTAAGTAATGAAAGACTGAAAATAACCCATTTCTTGGGGCTTTAAAATACTCTATTTCTATTTCGGAAATGATAGTACTTTGCAGTAGCAGATTGGAACAGTAGGGGAGTATTGACATGATCTCATCTTCATTTGTATCAAGGTGAATTATGTAAAGATACACTAAAAATAAGTTAAAACATGGCAAATATCTTTACAAGAATGCATTTCAGCTGCTACTCATGGCTATTAGAGGTGAGCAAAGATCAGCATAAAACAAGGAGTAGAAGGCAAGTGTCCTCAGGCAACATAGGATTTTCTTTATGTATTCTTATGGCTTGAATCTGAAATGTCCCCAAGGTTATACCTTAAATGCTTCTTTTCTTGCTGGTGATGCTAGTTTGGAAATCAGCGAGTTCTTTGGGAGATGGGGTCTACATGGTTCAAGGAGGTCACTTGAGGCTGCTCTTTGACAGCTAACGTAGCCCCTGCTTTCTTGTAGCTTATTCTCTCTGTCCTCTATGCTGGGATGGAAACAGCCTTCACGACATCCTCCGCATTCCATAATGGAGCTGCTTTGCCATGCCTTTTCTGTGATGATGGCCTGAAACTCTCTGAAATTGAGTCCAATAACCTTTTTCCTCACTCCAATTGTCTGTGTCAAGTAATTTGGTCCTAGTGACATAAAGCTAAGTGATTCAAGTACCAGAGGTAAGAAAAATAGGGATCAGTCAGTCCATTGTTTAAAGAATTTAGACCTTAGTATATTGGGAAGCATTTGAAGCAATCTGATTGATGAGGATGTTTGATGGACAGGTTGGATCAATAATCAATTGCAGTTCTGACATAAACTTGAACTATAATGAGAAATAGGCCTCAGCCAAATCTCTTATGATTCCTTGACTTTACTATTTCACTTCTGCTTTCATTGTGTATTGTTTACTTGAAATCATTCAGAAACGAAGCATTTCATCTTTTTCTAACAACTAACTCGTGTCTCAAAGGGAAAGTGAATGGCTGTCCTAGCACTTGTTGTAACCCTACATTTTCTGCTTGTTTACAAATGAGCTTGAGTGTGTCCTTTTTCCTTTTGTGAAAAAAAATATGGACCTGTCAAAGCGAAGGTGTGTATTTGTAAATACCATGGAGAAGATGTGGTATATTGTCTAGGTGGTGGTGGTGCACACCTTTAATCCCACCTCTTGGGAGGCAGAGTCAGGCAGATCTCTGGGTTTGAGGCCAACCTCGTCTACATAGTGAGATTCAGGACAGCAAGGACTACACAGAGAAACCTTGTCTTGAAAAACCAGGGGGAAAAAAAGGAGGAAAAAGAATATCTAATTTGTATTAATGAAGGGCAGGAGTTTGGGTATATTATCTAGCTGAGGGTATATTACCATGTATGAAGATAGAATTTTTTTAACAATTCATTCTAATATTCAATTTATTGACATTTTAGTTACGGGCCTAGCCTTTAATGACTGAGCCATCTCTCCAACTGAAACCAATATACAGATGACTATGACTATGAACATATTGTCAAGGCCATGCTTTCGTATAGCCAAAAGTGGCAATTTGGTGATACTGTAATATTTAGTTGGATTCTGCAAAAGCAATGTGTAGTAAATGTGCTGCGATCATGGGGTGGCTTCTCATCGCCCACCATTCCAGCATGCAGAATTTCTATACAGCTATCCCTTGACAGGAGGGCAGATGATAACAGCCCAATCTCTGGCATTGGCCCCTCCTCTGACTGCTGTCTGCTCTTGCAGTTCCTTTTTCATTTGTTCTCAGGTAAAGTGAAAATAATCATCCAATAAGATTAACAAAAGTAGTCTGGTAATGATTCTTGCTTTTAAAAACAAGAAAAAGTGGAAGATGGATTTTGTCGCCTTTCCCTAGAGGATTCAGAAATCTCAGAATTAAGATTTAAGATAGCAGAGGACTATTACTTTCTTTAAGCTAAGAACAGGAAATCTGAGACAAAGAGGAAGCCCATTGTGGCCTAAGAAAGGAAGTTCAGGGAAAAGACAAAATACACATAGAAACAAAATGGAAAACAATCCATAGACAAGATTACCACGCAAACATTATTGTTTTAAGAATATTGGGATGGTTAGTCTGACTCCAGAATTAGTTCAGGGTTGTGATTATGAATTTATGCCTGTTAGCTGAAAGGTAACAAAATCGTGACTCTGGAATTTTGGGCACTGACGTTTTTCAAACTTCTCCTCAAAATAACAGTAGCCATTATTGTACTGTAAATGAAAACCTAGGTTTAGGTATCTGAATCTAGAGGTACCGAATAGAGAGAGCAAGCCTAGATTATGATACCTGCCCTGTATTTGGTAATGGTGTCCATCTCTATTCTAAAGTTCACTGGAATTGGGACATTCAAGTACATGGTAACTCTATTCATTGGCAACAATTAAAACAGAACATTTTCAGGAAGTCCGTGTGAACAACGTACGGAGAGAGACATTGGTTAGCAATAGCTAAGAGAAAACAGATGAACATCGGAGAGACAATGGCTTTTGCCATCAGTACTAGTTGCCATCACATTTGGCACCTAAAAATGTTTTCTATGAAGAACAGAAAGTCTAACCCAGTAGCACATGCAAATTTCTGGCTTCTACAAGGCAGAAGCTGACTTCTGTTTTCGAAGTAACATTTACTTCAAGGTTCTTCTAAACGTGACCACAAGGAGTGTGAACACATTTAAGCCAAGTTCTATTCAAAGTTCAAGCCAAAGTTTTTGACTAAACTCGAATTTGTTTTAGAAGGAATCTAACTCCTTCGAAAAAAAGTTCATGCCTGAGAGCAGCATGTCAGGCTTTCGTTCCACCTCCCTTCCTTATTGTGTAAGGCTTCATTGACACGTCTCCTCCCCATAGGTGTTTCCCTGGTTCACAGAACCATGGGAGATGGCATCCTTGTCATCTCCACTACCCCCTCATAACCCTTTCAGGCTGAGCGAACCCTTCAACACTCCTTCTCACAAACCTAAGCAGCAAAACATCAATTAACTGGAAAAGAACTCTAATATCCTCTGTGGTAACACACATCAAAACAGAATATTTTATGTCAAAATAAGGATTTCCAACTAAATAGGCTTTCTTTGAAGTATTAAATATTTATTCTGCTCCAACCTCAAAATATTATCTAGGGAAACAAAATACTTTGCCAAAAGATGGGCATATTTTATGATAAATAAAAATTTCTCTCTTCCCCTGACGATGGCAGAAAAATAATAAAGCTTTAACAGAGAAGGGTGTGCAATGATAATCAATACACCTCATGTTGCTACCCATGTATTTTCCCAGAAACATTGTTAGCAATGATTTCCAGCACAGTATAACATGTTCTCACGGTTGGTACCACCCTCCTTTACAGTAAAGTCAGCAGCGAGAATTAAATAAGGGAAATCATATTGCTACCCGGTTGGATTCTCTGAAATTCTTTGAAATTAATTGCCAACTCCTATCTGCTTCATGTTTGTTTTGAACTAGCAGTCTGCTGTTCTAAAGGTGTTTGAAACCGTTTATAATGAAACCGCTTTGCCTACTGGAAATGATATGTAGGAGTACAGGGAACAGCCAGGAGAGGATACCACTAATAAAAAGCTGATAGACATGCTGCAAGGCAAAGCTGGGGTGTACGCTCAGCCTTTT
Organism: Microtus oregoni; assembly: GCF_018167655.1. NCBI lineage: Eukaryota > Metazoa > Chordata > Mammalia > Rodentia > Cricetidae > Microtus > Microtus oregoni. The sequence continues at coordinate 54,620,919 of NW_024543063.1, read as the reverse complement.
ACACTCTGTGCCAAACTGGCAGTTAGGTAAAGAGAAGGCAAGAAGGACAGAGTTCCAGGCAGGGTGAGATGAAGGGACAGAACGTTGGAATGAGATAAATTGCGTGGTTGCTCTTACATGATGCAAGACAACTCTGTAACCCTGAACAAGTCTGCGAGCCCTGATTTCCAAACAGTCCCTGACTGCGTGATCAGTGTCTCCGTGTGCCCTAAGCCCACTCTTAATATCATTATACACAGGTATAATTTATGTTTGAGCATGTGAATTGTCAGAAATATTTCCCTGCTGTCTGCATTTCACTTAACAGTTCCTTACTCCACATTTGCTCTTAGATACAGTAGTTTTAACAGCTGTCTCTACTTTCCATCAGCATACCCTAAAAATCCTGTAATAATATTTTCCACCTCATTTCTTCCTTTTTTTTTTTGACTGCCTTATGATAAAGCATTGTGTCTGATAAGGGGAAGTGATAGGCTTGTCAAACTCCAGGGCAGGCATTTACATCCTGTTGTTTTATGTGCATGATTGCAGCAGCCAGCAGAAAAGGAAGGAATTTGCTTTTCCTAAATAATACATTTTTATTGATTATGGAACTTTATCTTACAATCTGTCACTCATTAACCACCTCTTCGGTAGCCCCAAGGGTTTTATTCTTTAAGTGAATGCTTACTTGTTGCAAAAAGGAAATAAAAAAATGTTTATAGGAAAACAGAGTCAACATATGAGCCCGGGCACCAACCCACCCCAACTTCATTTTGGATGAGGGATTCAATAATGGCCATTAATCCTAATACCAGTAAGTACTTCGGTGTTTTTAATCCTAGAAACGGAGGAATTTAGAAAATGTCAGGGGTGCTTCCTCAGACAACTTCAACAGCTGCTTCAGAGTAACATCCGTGTGTCTTGTCCAAAAGTCATTTAGTGCTTGCACCTGTAGAAGAAAAACGCCCCCAGTCAAAGATTTCAATATTGCACCACGATAAAGGATGGAGTGTTTTTTAATGTTCTGGGGCCACATAATTCTCAGGTTCATTCATCCGTAATTTAAGATTTCTAGATTTAACCATTTTTTTTAATTTGTTTTCCTTTTCAGCTTTTGTTTCAGCCAGTCTGGAAGGGAACGCTGCAGCCAAGAGCCTCTGATGGTAGTGTCTTCAGGACTCTTTTCCTTTAAGATTAGATAATGAGTGATAGAATGCTTACTCCAAGGAGGAACCCATTTCACAACATGACATGGATATTATACACACACATGCATGCACTCACACACACACACATACACACACACACACACACACACACAGATGCACTCACACAGCCATAATTTATCCTAATAGCAACTGCTCACCTTCCCTGGCAACTAGATTTGTTTCATTGTGGTCTAGTTATATATCAAAGGGCATAGCACAGAGCACTGTCCAGGAAATAGGACCTAACGTTGGTCCTCCTTTCCTCTTACCATTGTTCTAGTTTGGCTGTAATAAACACCATGGCAAAAGTACTTGGGGGTGAAAGGGTTTATTTGAATCTACAGGTTACAGTCCATCATCTGGGAAAGTCAAGGCAGGGAGCTGGGGCCAGGAACTGAAACAGAGACCATGGGGGGATGCTGCCTACTGGCCTCCTCTCCATGACTTGCTTATTCTGTCTTCTTCTATATCCCACTACCATCTGTTGGGACTACATCACCCACATTAAGATGGGCCCTCCCACAACAATCCTTTATCAAAACATGCCCCAAGACTTGTCTACAGACTGACTCATTTTCTCAACTGATGCTCCCTCTTCTCAGATGAATTTTGCTTGTGTTAATTTGGCTACTACTAATATTCTTTCCCTTCCAGTACTGGAGAGTCTGTGTCTCTGATGCTTGAATCTGGACAAGCTTTGTTGAATGTATAGAAGTAGTTTCCTTGATCTGCAAGGAACAAAGGGAATCGCAGCATTTTTATCTGTCCTATACGAATGCGGAAATATTTGACTTTAGGTTGGACCCTCTCTGGCTCACAGTAATTTCTGCATCAGTAAACTTTGTCCCTGTGTCTCTTTTTTAGCACATGGGGATATTGCTGTCCTGAGATCAATCCTCTTTCCTTCTAAAGGGATACATTAATTCTCCCATCTTTGCATGGTGGTACACAGGAATGTATCTAAGTTCATTTGGATTTGGCTATGAATCTGGCCTCCTGTAGCTCCTTACTAAAGAATTGTCTTTATTAATCATTCTGAATCTCTATTTCTGAAACTGAATTTCTACAACAATCTCCTTTCTGCCATAATTACAAATATTAAAGCTTAAAAGTAGTATTTTTGAGAACAAGTCATCGCCCAGAGATAAGCTTGCACACTAAGATGTGGTGAACGTTGCTAACGATGAACTGCTGAATCAGCCTATTTACTCCAGAAATCCTTTAACAATGGTATAACAAAGCCATTCTTCTTGTTCCTAGGTCACCTATTGCTTCATTCACTGTTGGACAACTAACCCCACATCTCTCCATCACTTGCCACTGCCTCACCTTCTCCGGACATATCCATTCCCACGATCTCTGTTGTAGACCATCAGCCATCCCTGCTCACATGGATGAATCCGTTTGATGAATCTGGACCACAGCAGTCCACAGAAGTAGTGACAAGAAGGGAGAAGTGTAACTCCCCTCTGTACAAAGAACGCCATGGAAGAACAATAAAGAAACAATCATAGTTGGCATGAAAATCTTTCCTAGACTCCCTCCGTTTCGAAGTACTGATTTTTTCTGATGTGCCCTTTGCTAGCATTAATTTGTTGCAGCGTGTACTTTTGCTAACAGAGTTCCTGTATCCTTACCTCCAGCATATGGCATAGAGGCTGCTGACATTACCTTTCTGTTACAGTCAAAGTCTAATTAGGAAGACACAGTGTGCTTGAAAATGATTTACGAAGGAGAAAACTCATTCGTGACTCAGTTGGTATTTACTAATTACTGTGACTCTTAAAACTGGAGAATTCTTCAACAGGATGAAAAGGTGTTGGCGTGCCTCTTGAGTGACGTGTTTCTGCTGTTCTTATGCAATGTCCTGACTAAAGAAAGAGAACAATAGGCACCCCTCCCTTCATACTCACTGGGTCTATTTATTGGTGTTTTATAATGATAAACTTAAAGAAAGACAAGTTAAATTTTTGGGAGACTAAATGGCCTTTGTTTTTCTACTATCCCTGTTGCTTATCATATTAGACTGCCAACAAAGATGCTTAGAAAGATAATTCAGAGAAATTGTGTAATGCATCAAAATGAAACTTACTAACATCTTAAAAGTTATATAAAAACTGAAGAAAGACCACTATATTTCTGTAAAAAGTTTTTTAAAATGCAAACTTCTAATTTCTATATAGAGAAAATACATCATTTTAAACCTACGGATAATTATAACTTGCTTTGTTTTTCATCTGAGTGTAACATTTCTGTTAAACACGAAACAGTAATATACATGCCAAGTTTCTGCTGTTCGGGTTCAATTGCAAGAAAGGCATATTTTCCCAGTAGCTGGATTTCTTCAGAAACAAATCTGTTTCCATTCAGGAATGCAAGAATCATTGTAACACAGTTGTTTTAGCTGATAGGAGATACAAAAATGTCAGCTTCTTTATCAAGAAAGTTCGGTTTGCTTTATAATCATCAAACATTTGCAAACAAATTAAAATATTCACCATGCATTTTTAAGGGAGAAAAAATGCATAGTTAATGTGTACAGAGTCAGAGGCAATGCCAAGCACTTAGTGTCGTGGATGTTTTATGCATAAGTATTATTTATCTTGCCTCTAGCTCCCCTTGACTATTTGTCTCAGCATTACATGCCAATGGCTTTTTCTCTTGCTTTGGGCAAATAGGGTATTTCATGTTGATCATGGTGAATGTCTGTTTTTGATGTGGGAGGTGATGTATGCTGTAGATATGTCTTATTGCCATTTGTTAATAAAAAATAAAAAAAAACTGCTTTCAGCCAATGACTTAACAGAATATAGCCAGGCTGGAAGAGATATATATAGAGAGAGTAGGTGGAGTCAGAAAGAAGCCATTGTAGCTGCCCGCAGGAGAGAGATAGCTTCACCAGAGCCCACAGAAACCTTACCGGTAAGCCACAAGCCAAGTACCAATACACAGATAAATAAAATGGATTAATTTAAGATATAAGAGCCAGAAATACACTTAAGGTATTGGCCCAATAGTATTACAATTAATACAGATTTCTGTGTGATTATTGCAGGAGTCTGGGCTGCCAGGAAACATACAAGCAGCCTTCCCCAACATGTTTTCCCATTATAAAATAATTTCCTCATCCTCAGAATCCCTGCGGAGTCTCTGGAATTGCCCTCTATTTACAGCACAGTAGCATAGGTTTGCATTTCCCTGAACAACTTAGTTAAGATTATAATACAATATAATCATTTGCTATGAAATCAAGTCAAAATTTTTATCCCAAATATGGGTCACTTTCCTAACTCCTAGGAATGAGTGAGCAGCGTGCAGATGAAATAAGCATCATGGAATTTGAGCCTGGTTTCCAAATCCAAGGAGATCTAAGTAAATTTGAGGTCAGAAAGCAGCAAGGAGATGAAACAGCCAAGAAGCAGAATTCTAACGAACTACAAATCTTAGGTCCCCAGTGGCGAGGCATTGAAGGCAGGTGATGGGATAAAGTTTGATAGCAGAAAAGAAGCATGGGCTTTGAAGTTAGCTAATAGGCTTGACGTCACACTCTACTCTCTTAGCTTTGTCTTAGGCGAGCTGCTTAAAGTCATACACAGTTCCTCTTTCCTTCCTTCTTTCACTTCTCCTCTCCCATTTTCTCTCTTTCTTGTATAAGAATAACAATACCTTTTTGACAAGCATTTGAAGAACTATAGGAAAACATGATGATTAAATGCCTGTTCCTACCCGCCCCTGGCTTATAATTGATATTCAATTATGTGTCCTTTCTCCCACTGAGTTGGTCAGAAGATGGCGAACTTATTGCCCAGTCTTATTAATAAGGCATTTTGCTAGTGCTGGGTTAATCATGGCTATGTTAGTTCCTGATGTAAAAACTTTCTTGTCATCGAGATTTCATTTAATAGTTGTGTGTGTCCCAAGTATTACATATGTTTTGTGTATAGAGTATGCGGAGGGGTTTGGGTATGATATGTCTTACGTTCATGTACTCTATTATGATTCTTGACAGAGTTGTCAGAACAAACCCCAACTCAGGAAAAATTAATTTCAAAACAGATTACAGAGAATATTTCTTTCTACTATTTAAACATATTCTACCTAAAATATCACACTATCATTGTAAAAGAGATAGTTATTTCACTTTTATTTAAAAATAAATTGTAGTGCCAGCTATAATGACATGCCTTTAATCAAAGCGCTTGGGATGCAGAAGCACGCAGATTTTTGTGAGTTTGGGGCCAGCTTGGACTACAGAGTGAGTTCTAGCATAGCCAGGACTACATATTGGGACCCTATCTTAACAAAAACACCAACATAATGACAATGATGATGATAATAATGATGATGAAGATAATTATGATGGTGATAAATGAATTCGAAACATCCATTCTTAGAAACCTGACAGCAACAGAGAACTTCTTCTATTATTAGAAAATTTGTAGAATTATTGGGAAACAATATTTGTTAAATATACAAAAAGTTCTTAAGAGTACTCCCAGAAAATTTCCTCAGTAAGTAGAAGCTCTACATGTATGCAGGCATGGTAGCACACACTTTTAATCTCTGAATTCAGGAGGCAGAGGTAGTCAGATCTCTGAACTCTAGTCCAGCCTGATCTACATAGTGAGGTACAAGTGATCTGGGGCTACACAGAGAGACTCTGTCTCAAAAAAAAAAAAAAAGAAAAGAAAAGAAGGAAGATGAAGAAGAAGAGAGGATATGAAGAAAGAATAAGCATAAGACAAATATTTGAAGAACTCTCATTTTTTAGAAACATTAAGAAATAACTAAGTCAGGCTGGCCTGAGAGAGTCCCTGAATTGATTTTGTGGGGGAATGCGGTCTCATTATGCAACTCTGCCTGACCTGAAACTTGCTATGTAAACCATGCTAGTCTCAAACCCACAGCCTTGCCTCCTGAGTGCTGGGATGAAAGGAGTGCACACCATGCCTGACATGTTATTTTTATTTACTAAGATAAAAATATGTATATTTACCAAAAAAGAGAACTGGCAGTGGAGTTACATGAAATTAAAGGTTTCTGCACTGTAAAGGAAACAATTACTGAAATGAGGAGAGTGAGCAGAATGAGAGAAAAATCTTTGTAAACCTGACAAATAATTCGTATCCAGAATATATACAATGTCAAAACTTGATATTGAAAAACTTCACATAATTCAGTCAATTAGCAGGTACACAGACTAAGCAGCCAGTTCTCCAAAGAAAAATCCAAATGGCCAATGAAAGTATGAAAAACGTCCAGCATCCTTGGCACCAGGAACAGCATACCAAAGCTATCATGTGATTCCATCTCACTCCAGTCTGACATATAAGCAGCAAATTCTGGAGACGGTGTGGGAGAATGGAGCATGTCTGCATCTCTGGTGGTCATGTACATGAGTGCAGCTATGTTAGAGGGGTCTCAAAAACTAAAAGCAGAAACGCCATATGGCCTAGCTATACCATGTCCTGATATATCCTCCAAAGATGGTAAGTCAGTACACATCAGACGTTCTTACACATCTGTGGTCATTGCTCCAGTGTTGGCATTAGCCAACATATAGAACCAGCATAGATGACCATAAACAGATGTATAGATTTTTAAATGTGGTAAGATACATAATGAAATTCAGCCACAAAGAAGAATTTTTATATGATTTCTAAGAAATCATCAAGTGAAGGAATTGGGCCAGATGAGGAAAGGAAAATATCACGTCTCTTCCCACTGTTTGGAATCTGTTTAACACAGAACAAGAAAAAAACCCACAACATGAAAGAATAGATTCTGAGGAGAAGTGAGGGCATTGGAAGACAAAAGGGACTGATGAGAGACAGCAAGGGGGTTGAGTTTGATCAAAGTATAGGAGATATATGGATCATAATGAATGAAACCCAATAGTTTTGTATAATGAACATGCACTGAAAAAAAACCAATCTTTTCAAACAACAACAAAACTTCTACAGTTATTTATGCTTACTTTTTAAAATCAATTTCATTCTATTTATATAAAAAGTAAATGGTTGAAGAGCTTCTCGTTCAATGTAAGATTCCTAAGAAAAATGCATTATGTATTCATGTGTACCATCACAGCTAGCCTCGCTTTCTTCTACGTGTTGGCCCACTTAGATGCTTCTAGACTATATATTATAAGCCCTCAGTTTTCTAGTTAAGAAATAGCTAGAACTAATATGAATAAGTTCACAAGAGTAGTAAATAGTATAGCTGAGATTTTGAATTAGTCTCCTTATAAAACCATGATGAACAAGAAGGCGTAGAATTGTTGCCCAAACATTACAGCTTGGTTTGTTCTAAGCACAGGAAAGATAACTGAAAATTTCATACTTGGTGAAAAGCCATGTTATAAATCTCCCTCCACGCCAGGAGGTGGTGGTGCATGCTTTAATCCCAGCACTCAGGAGGGAAAGGCAGGCGGATCTCTGTGTGTTTGAGGCCAACCTGTTCTACAAGAGCTAGTTCCAGGACAGGCTCCAAAAGCTACAGAGAAACCCTGTCTCAAAAAAACACAAAACAAAACAAAACAGAAAATCAAAAACCAAGTAAAGTTCTCTCCCCACGTGGCATATATAATACGGTAGTTAAGTAAACAGAAGAGCAAGGTGGCATTCATCTGTTAAATTATTCCTAGTGATTTTTGTCCTTCACGATGGCTTGTTAAGACTATTTTAGATGTTGGCACTGTTGATTCAAAAGCAACATGCCTGTGGTTTCGAGATCTTTATCTAATCTTAGATCAAGGCAGTCAAGGATGCTTCCCGAAGAGTGAAACATATTGCAAAACCCTGAGTACAATTCTCCAAGAGCTGTGAGCTATGTCATCCATATTGATAAGGAAGCAAATTAGCTATTTTACATTGTGCATCAATTTGTGCCTAGTCTTTGATTCATATGCTCTTCAACTATACCTAATGCCAAACAGCATGAAGCAATTCCTAGCATGAGCTCCTGCAGAAACAGTGTTATGAACCTAATCTGGGGCCCTATGGAGGAGAAACAGATACTTTCCTCTCTCATCAGCTCTTGTTGCTTCTATACAGTTAAGGCTGAGTTATGGGTCCAGCCCTAGAGAAACTTATTGAAAATATGACTACTGGCATATCAGATCTTTTGTACACATTCTGTTAAAAAGCTTGATATTTTTCCCTCATGTACCTCTAACCATGAGGCACAGATGTGTAAAATGAAGCTCAAATAATTGGGCTATGCCTCATGATTTTATCTTATCTCTAATTCATACAGGCATCCTGAGAAGCTTAAAGAAGTTGAAAATGTCTTGAATTAATTTCTTTATTTGTCTAGTTATTTTTTTCTAAAGTTTGGAAATGTTTATATGTCGGGAATTTGGGAAGAAAACCAGATAAAATGGGGATTTAGAACATAAAATTTACCTCATTCATAAATTCAATATTCCTCTCCCAAAGAAAGAGGTTTGCAAAATAAATGGAAATCCTTAGCATTTGTTGCCACAATTCAGTTGAGGAATTTTGTACATATTGATATCGAGATAGCCCAGATTTAAAAAAAAAAAAAAACAACTTACAGCAACTATGTGTTTCTTTCTTAACAAAATAAATGAATTTGGATAAAGTCCCTGAATTTCTTTGCCATTGTGAAGGCAGATACATCCCACCTCTTAGAGTTGTGCTTGAGAGTGAGATTTAAGTCCACATAAGTTAGACTCAACAGGGGGAAAATATGCAACTTACTTATTACAAGTTTTATGTAACTCACGAGCACTGGTGAAGAAATGAAGAGCCCAGACACCATTATAGTCCATTATGGCATAGCAAACTGGACACAGGTGAGCACATTGTGAAGAAGCAGCTGACCGCTGCGAGGGACATCAAAGATAAAGTGCTATTTTTACAAGGTTCAGTATTCACCCAGTCTTGATTTCCAGTCTTTCAGAAGAAAGTACCCTTTCCTTTTGTCCTGGGTTGCTTTCTGTTGCAACGATAGACACGTGACTAAGAGCAGCTTGGGCAAGTGATTAGAACAAGAAGCACACTCACAATCTTAAGATTAGAGCACATTTGGTGTTGGCGTTGCGTGTTGATGGCCACTATGACAGGTTTTACTACCTCATTCTTTACCATCCCTAAGGTTGTAATATCCCTGTGCCAGGCTTTGCGTTTTCATGTTTTAAGTCCCTAAGGCAGATGGTTTAGGTCTTACTGTATTTAAGGAAATTCAAGTAATCTTTAAGTAAACATTGGGCGGCAGGCCAGATCCAGGTGAGGAATTTAACTTTTTATTAATTAAGAATTTTTTACCCAAACGCTTTCGTAAACATGAAAAAAGAAAAGAAAAGAAAAAAAGAGCAACTTGGGAAGGAAAGGGTTCCTTTCGCCTTACACATCCCTGTCACAATCCATCCCTGAAGGCGCAATGGGAGCTCAAGGTAGTAACCTGGAGGTTGTAACTGAAGCAGAAGCCATGGACCAGCTCTGCCTCCTGGCCGGATCTCAACAATTCACTCAACCTGCTTTTCTGACACAACCCAGGATCACCTGGCCAGGGTAGCTCACACAGTGGGCTGGGCCCTCCCACATCAATAATTAATGAAGAAAATTTCCCCGAAGACTTGCCTAGAGATCAGATATGTCCTCTTCCCAGATAAATCTAGCTTGTGCCAAGTTGACAAAAAATGAACTAGAACCCCTTCTCTTTTAGGAAATTGGTTTTGACATAATAAATTTGTGTTTGACGTAAGAAATAGTATCAATGTCATTGGTTATAGCAGACCTGCTGTTTTTCCGATACTGTTAATTCAATCATCAATACACCAAAATCTCTTCCCCATGAAACTATTCTAATTTAAAAGTTTGTTTTCAATGCTTTTTAACTGTAATCCCTACTGTTTGGTTTAGAGTTGTCTGCTGGAATGAATCTTTTGCACTTATTACAATTTATAAGTATCAGGCTGACATTTAAATATATGTTTCAAAATATTCTGGCAGATACACTTACTATCAGTACTATTCCTTGAGGATTGTCTTCTTGGGACATTTCAGAGTGCGTCTCACAGCACCTGCCCGAAGGAGACATGAATGCTGGGGAAATATCATTGCAGTAGCAGGAAAACTAGTTTGTGCCTTTCTTTGTTAAACAAATGTACAATGTGGTTAAGTGATTGAATCTGTCAAGCCACTCTCTGATTAGCCACTCTGAACTCAGTGGAAGTTTGATTTCAAAATATTTTAATTAGGCGCTGCTAGCTAGTTAGAACCGGCACCATAAAATAGATGATTCATATTAGCTAACATGAGGGTTTTGCCAAAATGTGATCACACCTTTATTATCTTTGACAGTGTGCGATGCAGATGTTTCGTTTTTAGATGAAATACAAAAGGTAATTGTTATAAAATACTGTGCTGAAATCAGGCTGATTATTCTTTCACATTTAAAATGTCGTGTGGTAAAGGTTATTTCCACTCATTAAGATTAAATGCATGCGGCCATATGTTAGACCACTTTTGAATTGAAAGTATATGCAACTGAAATTATCAACAAATTCAGAAATACAGAAAGAAAAAAAATAGCTTCCTTTTTTTTATTCGCCAAGGCATCTTCTCTCAATTAAAATGTCATTATATTACACTCTCGCTTGACACTTCATTATGATAAATCAGATACCGAAAACAGTAAGTCATTCTATATATAAATTTGATGGCATTTTGATATGAAAATGAGTAAAACCTGTCAATATTCTAGAAACAGTGCATCAGCAAAGAGGATTATTGGTTTACCCAAATAATAATGTAACCATTAAGAGGATAACATTTTCCAACTGCAATTACATGCCCTAATTTTAAAAGGGCTATCATTTACAATAATTTGGCAGATTTGGTCCATATTTCTTTCAAAAATTCATTTCTTCATTATGCCTCAAAACAATTTATGGTGCATTTATGTTGGTGAAGATAATTTGCTTCTTTTATTGTGAATAGAAATCAGTAATTACATACAATCCCATTTTCTGCAGACATAAAGTTAATTCATGGTTGTAATTTTATACAGAATATTAGCTTCTGTTAGTTATGATGAAAATGTAACTGTGGTAAATGCCTCCATTATAACTGAATTTCCTTGGACTTGATGGAAAAAGAAACGTTGACTTCGCAATAACAGTTCCATAGGTGACTGGGACAGGCCTGCAGATCACTTTGCTCTGCTAGCGGTGTGGACTATGATTCCTGCTCACGCTTTGGCTTTAGCTGGAGACTCTGTATTCTCTTCTGTCTTCTCCCTTCCTGTGCTGTGCCACTATGGGTGAGCCGTGCTGGTTCTCCATGCCTGAATTTTATACATACAATATGAAGAAAATTGGAGTGGTTATTTCATGCCAATGGTAGGGTGAAGTGAGAAGAGGCATAAGCAATTCTAGCTTGTTTCCTGGATGTGTAGGCACCCTGACACTAGTTAGGGAATCACCCACCAAATGATGTAGCGAAAAACTTTTTCCTACCCAACCTCCTCTCAATAATTGCTGTTACTAGAAGAAACCATAGAATAAAAAAAAAATAGACAAAAAAGTGGAAAAAAAGCAACGTAGGAAAGAAGGAAAGAAGGAAGGATTTTAAAATTCTACAGAAATTCCTCTTGAAATTTTATTAGGAACTGTACCAACTTAGTAATTCTATTTCTTTTCCAATCTATTAACAGGAAAAGTTTCTCCAGTAATTTAAATTACTTTAAATCCACCTAGTCTTTGTAGTTTTGTGTATGTCTTAACATCCCCTGTTAAATATAATAAAACAATGATTATGATTTAATATGTTATTCTAAATGATATTAATGTGTTACAATTTGCAATATTTACCAGTTGGAGAGACAGCTCAATTGTCAGAGTCCTTGTCTGGGCTTCAGGACCCAAGTGTGACTCTCAGTGTCCTCTTTAAAAGGCAAGGACAGTGGCCCATATTTCTAATGCTAGTATTTTAGTACTAATTTTTCCTTTTATTGAATAAAGGGTTTTTTATGACTGGGTGATATGAGATATACCTTTAATTCCAGCACTCAAGAGGAGGGGTAGGTGAATCTCTGAGTTCAAGATCAGCCTAGACTATAGACCAAGTTTCACGACAGCTAGAATGACAAACAGAAATTCTGTCTCAGAAAAAAAGAAAAAAAAAGTTAATGAAAGAAAAGAAGGAAGGACGTGGAGGGAAGGAGGAAGGAAAGAAATTGATTTCCTTCTCATATAATATATTTTGATTATGGTTTCCCCTCTGTCTACTCCTCCCAATTCTTCCCCATCTACCTTCCCATGCACATCCAGCCCTTTTCTGTCTCCCATTAGAAAACAAACAGGCTCCTAAGGGATAATAATAAAATATAAGATAAAACAAAACTAACACATTGGAATACAAACTACCAAGGAAACGATCCCAAAGAAAGACAAAGAATCAGATATGAATGCAGACCCACTTGTTTACACGCCTGGGAATCCTAAGAACACAGACTTGAAAGCTCTAATACACACAGCAGTGTAAAGAACCAGTTGGGTAAGAGAGAGAAGGAGAGAGGGAGAGAATGACAATATGAGACAAGTAACCTCCCAAGATTCCCCTGTTTATTTTCTGTTGGTCATCTACTACTGCTCATGCACCATATCCTTACGAGTAGTTTGGTTCCCCAGAAAGACTTCCTTGGAGAAAACTAAGTTTGCATCTGCAAGTACTCATCAATAGGAAATAGCTTCTGGGTTGAGGATGGGGACTTGTGTCCACTTCTTTCAGCTCTAGGACCCCATCTGGTAGAGATCCATGTAGGTTCTGTGCATGCTGCCTCAGTTTCCATTAGTTCATATCATGTTGATTTAGTGTTCATCATCCTCTCTGGCATTTGTATTCTTTCCACGTCCTCTTCCACTGTGTGCACTGAGCCCTGAAAGGGGAGGTGATGGAGCCATGTCATTTAGAGCTGAGTTGTCTCATTTTTTGCACTTTGTCTGGTTGTGGCTCTCTGTATAGGTTCCCTCTGCTGCAAGAAGAAGCTTCTTTGATTAAAACTGAAGGTAGTGCTCTATAGATATAGCTAAATGTCATTAGCAATTATTTTATAGCCACATTCTTTGAGTAGAACAGCAGTATTTTATTTTCCCCTAGGCACCTGGGCTGCCTAGTTACAGGTTTCTGGTCATCCCAGCAACATCAGGTATAGGTTCCATATTGTGGAGTGGTTCATAAGTCAAATCAGATATAGGTTGGTTTTCCCCACAAGCTTTGTGCCTTCATTGAGCTAGCATATCTCGCAGAGAGGACACCACTGTCGATTACAGTGTTTGTAGCTAGGTTGGTGTTTACCCCTTTGGCAGTGTGCAGAGTGCCTTCCTATAATATAGTTGTTAGCATGTAGTGGTGAAGACACTATGTAGGCACCAGCTCAGGTTCTCTGTGTCCAGTGAGTTATGTACATTTTTTCTTCACCAATGGGGCCCTCATTTCCGTTTGTGGAGAGCCACCTATAAGCATAGAGCAACCTGGTTTATTAAGGGGTTCTCATGGGATTCGCTTAGCTAACAACTCAATTAAAAGTAACTCATTTCCAGTACTGGAAATTTGGTAACAAGAGATGAATTGTAATAAATGTTATTTTAAAAGTCTTCTTCCCATTATCTCTTAAGACTTTGTCTTTACGGGAGAACTGGGGATGGAACGATCAGCCTAACATTTATAAGACAGATGCTGTACCACTGAGCTATGCATCAGCCCTTTGAAAGTTTAGATTTTTAAATGTTGAAACATTCTTAGGAAGTTGCCCAAGCTGCCCTTGAATTTGCTGTTTTCCAGGCAGGTGTTGAACTTATCATCCTTGTGCATTAAGCTCAGCAGTAACTAGAATTGCAGATACATACCAACAAACCTGGTTGTACTGTACATTTAAATGTTTTTGCGTATTGTGCATTTTAGTGCAGAGTATAGAATATCCAGAACAATATTAATCAGGACTGGATGGGACCTCCAGTCTCTGGAATATAAGGGAATACTTACTTAGATTTTCTTACTTCTGGAATATAAGGGAATCTCTAGTCTTTTGATTTTAAGTATGATACCAGCAATAGAATTTTCAGAGATACCTTATCTGGCCAGTAATTTCCTGTGTCCCCCTCCACCTTTCATTTGCCGTGGCATCTTATTATAAATGTATGTTGAATTATGCCAAGTACTTTCTCTTTGTCAATTGATATAATGATATGTGATGAATCACATTGATTTCTTGCATTTTAAATATGAAAGCCACTAAGAGAGAAATTCAACTTGGTCCTGGCATATTATAATGTGTTAATGTATTGCTGGATTGGAACTGAAATACTTCTGCTGATCATGCCTGTGGATACTGCTGGGCTTCTTGTTTTCTCATTATGTCCTTATTTAGCTTTCCAGTCAAGGTCGCTCTGTCCTCATAAACCAAGTTGAGTTCCCTTCTCCACTTCCTGAAAGACTTCATTTAAGATTCCTATTACTTCCTCCATTAATGTTTTCCAGAATTCAGCAGTGAAGTCATCTGCACCTGAAGGTGTCTTTATGGGAAGATTGTTAATTATAAAATTCAATACCCTTAGGAAATATGGAGTTATTTTAATTATTTCTTCTTGTGTCAGTTGGCTAATTTGTGGTTTTCGATGAATGCATCCTTTTCAATTGAGTTGCTAGATTTGTGGTTGTCAAGCTGCTCATAATTACAGCGTCTGTGTTGATGCTTCCTCTTCCCGTTGAGGTGCTGTTTTCTCTCTCTCTTTTCCTCTTGGACGATCAAGTAGTTGGTTTATTCAGGATGCTTTATTTTGTGGAAAAGAGTGTGTTAATATCTCCATATCAACATTTCCTTCTTATTTTTCTGCTGTTTTTCAGCTTCTATTTCTTTTATTGTCCTGATTTTATGATTTCTTATTAGAATAACTAAGGTCATTTTAGCTTCATTTTAAAAATATATTTTACTCTTTGTTTGACAGTTTTATACATGTAGACACTGTATCTTGGTAATAGCTACCCCAACTCCCCAACTCCCCTTTCTCTCAAGTAACCCTCTTCCACATGTCTTTCTCATCTTTATGCCCTCTTTCTTCTTCTCTCTCTCTTTTAAATAATGCACTGAATCCAGTTACTCTTGTCTGCTTTATCTTGGATATACTACCAGCAGAAATATGATTCTCCCTTCCCCCAAATCAATACCTCAGCTAGGAATGGAGCTTATGAGCTCCTCTCTCATCCATACTGGAATTACTGACTGTCTTGATCATGTGTAGTAGGTCTTACGATTGTAAACAAAGTTGCTTCATGTTCAGGAGAGCAATGGCCATGTTATGTCCAGAAAACATTCCATACCATTCCTCTCCACCATCTGATTTTTAGATTATTTCTGTCCCCTACTATCCAATACTCCCCCAGCTTTGTGAATATCTACATAGATGTCTCATTTAGGGGTGTGCATTCAACAGACATTTATTCTCAGCATTTTGACCTCTTGTAAATCTCTACATTGGTGGTGGCCCATTACAGAAAACAGTTTATGTGCCCAAGGTTGAATATTCCACTAATGCATGTTTATACACATAAATAAGTAGAAGGCAGTCTGATGACATATCCACCAATATTATAGTCCTTCCCCAGCCATGAGTTTTTGACTAGATTTACAGTACCAGGCACCAATTCTCTCCTGTAGACAGGTTTTAAATTCAGTCAGTCAGAGGCAGTTGGTCCCTCCCCCACACCCTCATGCCGTTATTGTGCACATGGATGCTTCCTGCCTGACCGTTCACTGTTGTGCAATGTATGATCTACCACAGAATAAGTCAATTGATGGCGTTTACCCCAGTGTCCTGCAAACAACTCTTCATTATGAAATCCAGATAGTAGAGAGAAAGCTTTCAGGCCACCCCAGTTTGATTTCTGTCTCATGTTTTCAACAGCAGTATCCTACCTTCTAGTTGTGGGCTGTAGTCAAAAGCAAAGGCAATGGTTTTGAAGGCCCCAGGGCTTCCCTGACCGATATTCTCCAGGGAAGTATCCCACATCTTACTCAAAGGCATTTATTTAATAACAGATGTCTTCTGAAAGAAGCTTAGCCTACCAAGGCAGCATATTTCCATTCCAAGTCCTTCCCTTAAAATCAAATGTACAAACAACGACAACAAAAAATCTTGCAGTTTTTGATTAGCTTATAAAGTGATGGGTTTCCAAACAGTTCATTTCCATGTAGTCAACTTACGCTCTGCTTTCTCCTTTCTTACTCAGCCCCTTCCTGTCCTGCCTTAAGCCTTCAGCACCCAGTGCTCACTGCTACTTCCAAATCGCATGTTCTACTTTCACCACCACCCTTTCTGCCTAAGGCCAGTTCCTGTCTCAGAATGGCAAACTTTCACTTACTTTCCTGAAAAAAAAAAGAAAGGAAGGAAGGAAGAAGAAAACTGTGATCAGGGTGGCTATTCTTGTTGTATTGTAACCCTGTTCCATTTCTAAACATTTTCTAGCCAATGATCTTGTTTTAACTACAGGTTATTTAGCTTCTTAACTTTGTTTAAATCTTCTTCTTGAAATTCTTATTCTTCTCTCAAATTACTGACTGTGGGATAATGTCTTTATATGATTTAATCTATATCATTAAATGTGCTTCTTGCCTTTGAACACTTTTTAAATCAGCTGTGTGTGTGTGTGTTCGTGCATGTGAGGGTGCAGAAGTAGTCTTTTCCATGAGTTCTAGAATTTGAACTCAAGTCCTATGCAAGAATAGCACATGCTCTTAGTCACCAAACTATCTTCCAGGCCCATCTCCCTTTTCCTTCATGCTGTGGTTTTCCTCTTAGGGCCAACTGTATTGGATGTTACAGGCACAGTTCCTGTTGTCTCCAGCACGTTCCCTTAAGCTACCTATTGGTGGATAAAGCATACCATGGAGAAACACCCACCAAACAGTTTATCTTCAGATTCTTTTGTAGTCTGAGGTCTCTTTAAATTGGACTTTTAGTGGACAGTCATGTAACAGAATGCTTGCTAAGCTGTACTTATGACTCCCTGAACACAATGCTTTGAAAATAATTGTTGTTTTTCCCATCCATCCGATTCTTCTGGGTTGAGGACATTTTGTTGCTGCTGTTGTTCTCTTCTATTCAGTTTGTTGATTTGTGTGTACGTCTGTATACACATGTGTAGGGGAGGCACACATTCTATGTGGAGTCCAGATATTGTCTTTGGTGTCTCTCTATTTCTCACCACCATAATTTTTCAAACAGAGTTTTTTTTTTTTCAAAATGCAGAGTCCTCCTACTCAGCTCAGCTATTGGCTAAGGGGCTTTGGAAATCTACCTATCTCTGACTCCCCAGCACGGATACTGCATGTCTATACCACTGAGCTCTGCTTGTAGTGGGCATTGGAGACCTGCACTCGGGTCCTTAGGTTTATATGGCAAAGACCGACGGTTCCATCTTTCTACCCACATACTCACTTATCTTTTGTCTTTACTTATAACTTCATATCCAGAGACAATACTGATCAATGTTTACATGTATCGTCCTGGTTGATGCAAATTTACTGCTTCATGTATAATGGAAGTGTGATGACTAACATTATGTTTTAGTTTAAATTACTGTACTTAAGACATCTATAAAACAAAAATGCCTCTAACCTGTAAGGTCAGCTTGCCCAAGGGCAGAGAACTGCTTGGAATGCTGGAGGGCTGTCATTCATGCATAAGGATAATTACCTCAAGATTGGCTGTTTACTTGATTACACATTGGCAGGAGGGAAGTAGGCAGAAAGTACATCAGGATATATGTTTGCCTCTGATTGGATGAGGTGCATAGCCTTATGGGTTTTGCCTTTATAAGCCTTGATTGCCATAGTTTGGCCCATTACTATAAGCATGGGTCTTCGGTATGGATTTGGCCAGTATCCATCATCCAGGTCAGTATTTAATGGTGCCTCTTATTTGTTGAAAAAATATTAATAGTCCGACTGGTGAATCTCTTTTGACCCCAAACTCATAACAGAAGACTAACATAACAAATCTCAATTTCTAACTATCTTTGAGTATTCCAAATATTTTTACTTCTGATTCTATACTCATTATCAACTGCAATAATACAGTAATTATCTTCATTTAAACATTGTTTCAATAAAGACATATACATGCCTATATTCTGGTTTCCGTTGTCCGTTTTTGCATGGATATCACAGGGGCAGAAATCACCTTCCTCTAACCTGGAGTGTTTGCCTTTCATGCTTCTCTGCTTCCCTTCTGTTGATGTTACAGTCTGCGAGTCCTTGACTGAAAAAATCCCGATTTGTTCATTATCAACAGCACTACACTCTACAAATCTCAAGTACGAATACTTCTTTTGAATGACTCAAGTTCTCTTTAGCACTATTCTTGCACAGTTCTGATGAATCCTTTGAACTCAACCTTATTAATAGTCCCTTGCTTTTTTTGGGTCCTCCTTCATATTATTTATTTTTAACTAAAATAGTTCATTTTCCGTTTTCTCTTTCCTTCCTCCAACCCCTGCATATGTACTGCCCTTGCTCTTTCTCTAACTCATGGTATCTGGACTGTTTTACATTTTAAAATTCTCTCCTTTATTTGAAATTTTAACAATATGATATTCAGGTTTGTCTCTTTATGTTGTTGTTAATTATACTGTTTGGGTTTTGCTTTGCTCGTTATATGATGATATTCCTTATATCCAGAGTGTTTTCTTTTTCTACATAGATTTTCTGAGTGTCTTTTCATGATATTCATTTCTTTCTGTTCCTTCATTGAACACATATGCACAGCTGCTTGGTTTGTCTACTTTTACAGTTCCTACAACAATATGCCTATTATTTCAGAGTTGTGGTTTTCTGTTAACTCTCTGCTTATCTTGGATTACAATTTTGTTGTGTATAGACATGATCTCACAGTGTAACCTTGGTTGGACTTGAACTGTTGCTTTTTCTGCCTCAGCTTTTCAAACACTGGGATTACTGATATGTTGAATGTGAATGCTGTGCCTTTGAGAATCTGGATTTCTTTTTAAAAGCTTTCATATTTTATCTCCCAAGAATTTAATTTAGAAAAGTTATATTACGCTCAAGTTAGTTTGGAGCTTTGTTAGGAATGATTTAAAGTGAGCTTTTCTCTAAGAACAGATTAGCTTTATTCATAAGTAGTAGATTTTCTGAGATTCTAATTGAATAACTTGGCAAGATGTTTTCATATGATATTATCAGGATTATACTCTGATTAGTTCATAAAGAGAGCTAGTTTGGGCCAGTCCTCAGGGAACCTCATCCCATATATATATATAAAATAGTGTTTAGTCTAAGACCAAGGGAGATCACTATCTAGGTCCTCTGTTCCCCTTTCTTGGCTACAATCCATTGCTGATTCAGTAGCCATAAACTCTCATTTCCTTCTTCTGCCTAATGAGGAAATTGCTTTCTAATTACTGCTGCCTATGATTGTCTAGAAAATGCCCCACACAGACTCCACCCAGGGCGCATATGGCGCTCTTGTCATGCAGTTTTTGCTCTTTTTGTTTCTCGTTGTCTGCAATAACTGCTTCATAAATTTTATCCTCCAATATGCTGGGTTGTGGTTGGAGTAAATGGAGGCTGTCCATAACTCTGTCTTCACCTGAACTGGAAATCAATTTTAGCCATATTTACTTCCCATTAAATTTTGTTGGACCTATTCAGGGGCCTACTGCAATAGCTTTCCTTTACCTGCTCTTCTCTGTGTACAGAAGCAGAAGAACTCATATATTTGACCAAAATGGTACATTTTCTTAGAAGCATCAGTGACAGCGGGGTTTGAATATTTGTATATCACAAAAGTATAAAGAATCTTTAGATTTGGTAATAGGAAGCTTTGGTATTGCTGAATGATTTGTCAGGGTTCACAGGACATATTTAGTGAGGAAAAGACAGGTCTAAGATGAAAACCATGAAGCTTCAAATCTCACTTTCAGAGCCTTAATCTTCTGGGCTGTATTTGGGGCTGGGAAAGAATAGGAAATAGCATGGAGTGAGGTCGTTAGCGAATGACAGTGTCGCCAAAGGATTTAATTTAAATGCATCTCATTTCACACCCCGCATCGTTCCCCTCAGAAATGATTGAAAAAATGTTCCATCTTTAACTCTCTCATCACCAAAGAAGAAAGAGAAGATTAAAGACATTTCCAGAGCCTACCTAATGCTCAACAGCCCATTTCTAAGGGCCTCCTGCTGTTGTGGGGTCCACAGCCGCACATGCCTGCCCATATATTGGTAAGCAGAGTCATTTTTTTCATATCAGTGGGTGCACTGATAAAAAGTAGCAGGTAACCTGGGAGTTATTTTATTTCTTTCTCCATTGATTTTTTTTTTTGCAAAGCATTCCTTAGCATTGAGGGTTAATAATCAAAACTAAATTATTCCAGCGTGACATGTTTCCATTATTAAGTGTTTTCTCCTTTCTTTGAGAAGCACTGATTTACATAATATTTTAACTATCACACTTTTCTATCTTTTGGATGGAGAATTCCCATGGTACTGTTTTGGATGTATCATGTTAAAAGGCTTGGCATTCATTGCTTTTGCTTTTTCAAGTTTCTAACTGTGAAGATATAAGGAGCAAACCGACACCAACCACTTCAATGTTTTGCTTAGAAACGCAGCAGAGGATTGTGCACCAGACACTTCATTCATGTTGAGAAAGTCTGAACTCTTCAGGGATCCAAAGGGGCAACAGTCTGCTTTGTGCAGCTTTTTACAAGCCCTGGACCTGTGTTACATAAAGTCTTTGACATAGGTGCCCTTGGAAAATTCCCATGCCTATTATCAGTCCGGTGCTAGCTACCTGGCTCTAATTATCTTGTTTAACAGCTTGAGAGAATTTTTCTTTGCCTCAAAATAAAATACTAAGCTAGAGGGGATAGCTCGTTTTGAGATGTTTTGGTTGACAGAAACTGGTTTTGGAGTCCTCTAAATGTCTGAAACCAAATTTAACACATTTGCAAAGTGAAAAGACCCTAGGAGACTTCTATGTGGGTAATTAACTCTTTTGTAGGCATGATGGAATGTTGTCCAGTCTCTTAATGGGAAAAAATAACTCAACTACCCATTTAAATAATCAAACTTTCATGGCACAAACTTAAAGCTACTTGTGCTTCCTAATTCTACTCATGAAAGAGTTTTTAAGAAAAAGAAAAGCATAGTGGACACTTTTGAGAAGAACAGTATGTTTTCCTGTCATTGCTACTCCTCTACCTCAGGTGCTAAACTCTGATGGCAAGAATGCTACTTAGTTCTGATTCTCACACATACTGTCTCATTTATCCTCATTCTCTATATTGAAGAAAAAACTTCTGGGAGGTAGAGGAATGTATTCATGCTGGAGTGAAGAAGGGGCTCTGGATGTCCACTCTTTGTGGAGAAGCCCTTGGCAATAAATGAGTGTTTACAAACTTGCCGCAGTTTTCTTCATGAATGGGACCCCTAGTAAACAGTCCCTGTTTCAGTGGATGGATATACATTCGTGTGCTTAATAGCAGTACTAAGTGGACTCAATGCATTAAAAAAGAAAAAGAGACTACAGGAAATTGAAAGGAAAATATTGTTGGGAGATGTGGTGGTTTGAATGAAAATAACTCCCACAGGTTCAAAAGGAATGATATCATTGGGAGGCATAGCCTTGTTGGAGGAAGTCTTTTACTGAGGATGAACTTGAGGTTTCAGATGCTCAAGCCAGGCCCAGTGTCACTCTCTGTTCCTATTGCTGGTCTATCTGGAGGTAGAACAAGAGTAGCTGGCTTACATGAGATCGACTGAGTTTAAAGAAGGGCACTTTGAGTAGAAATAGGAACGTTCTGGGAGAAAGTATGCGAGCCGGAAGACAGGAAGGAATGGAGGTAGATCTGATCAGAAACACATTTAGGTGTGAATGAAATTCTTAAGCCTAAATTATCTTTTAATTTCCCTTTATTAGCCCTATACATGGTCACTCAATAGATGTCAACATACAAATCAGAAATGCTGTGACATAATCTTTTAAAATAGAACATTAAAGAAAGAATATCAGCAACTATTGGAAAATTGTAGAAACCGGCAATTTATATACTATATAAGGCAAATTATATACTATATAAGATGTAAAATGTGGCAAATTCAAAATCAAAAATGAAAATCTGTGTTATTGGTATGCATTGTTTTAAGAATATTGGTGGATGCATTACCAAAGTTAAGAAGTATGTTCTCAATGGGTTCATCAATTTTATAAAATGTAACTGGAAATTCCTGCAACAAAATCATGACTATTTACTTATTGAGACTTCTTTGAGTGCTTAAATCAAACAGAAAATATATAACATTGACTTTAAAAGGCATGTGGTGTGGCAGGGGGTTAAAGTGAAATTTTCTGTTCCTACTTGCTCATTCTTCTTCATTTTCTGTGGGGACACAAGGTTTGCCAGTCAAAGTGGCTAAGTCAACATTCAGAATAAGAGGTTATTCTACAGGGGTGGCTTAGATTAACTTGCAAATCAAAGGGAATTGTTACTACCCCAGGGAAGAAAAAGTTACTTAGACAAAGTTTCTTGAGTTTATGTTTATATCACTAAATAGTAATGCCAAATATTCTACAATAAGAAAGTTGTGATGTTCAGAAAATATAAGGTATCTCATCAAGTCATAGAAATACCATTTAAAAACACTGAAAATCAAGCTCTCTTTTCTTTCACATAAAATACACCACTGTCTTTGCACCCTTAGGTATTCAGTTATTTTCGTCAGAAATTTTTCCCTAGATTTGTACCCAGTGTGTACTGGATTGAAGTATTAGATTCGCATAAAAGAAATATTTAAAATGTTATTTTAATTGCTTTACTGAGAAGTAGTTCACATTCCACACACCATGCTGTTTACTGAATTTAATTGAGCAAGTCAATGTTCATGTGTTCACAGTTGTGTAATCATGACCCAGATTCAGAGTTGGAACATTTTAATATGTCAGAAAGAAATTTTGTTATCTATTGGATGACTTTGAAGATGTTGTCATGACTAAAAAGGTGGAAAATTTGGGATATCAAAGAGGAGGAATAATTTTAAATGATGAAAAGGAGTAAATAAGATGAATTAGGCAATTAGGGAAATTTAATATTATGGTAACAACCATAACACATGAACTATACTACATAATAAGAAATTACAGAAAAGTTGGTTGTCAAAGGACACATGATAATGCCATCAACAGGTAATGTTTCCTGTGGGATAGACAGGTTGACCTTACCCAACCACTTCCTTTCACAGATTGGAAGTCTGTATTTCAGAAGTGAGGATGATGATAACAAACAGGTATGCCATAGACACTGGATTATATTGACTATGAGTCTACAGAACCCTCAATGTTTCGCGTGTGGAATGGTTTTGAATATTAACAAAAATAATCATAATAACAACAGAAAGCATTATTATCCTCACAACCTTTGTACATTTCTAATTTACAGAAGAGATGTGACAATCTGCTGGAAAGTAATTCAATCCAACACCAATTTATAACTAAAGCAACTTGAACTTGGGTCCCTACTGTAGTCTGAGCAATGTTCTTGTTGTCACATGGTGCCCCTCTAGCTCACTGCTTCTGCTCAGAGTTAGACAGCATACCTTCCTATGCTAGATAGTTTTATGTCAATTTGACACAAGCTACAATCATCTGAAAGGAGAGAACCTCAATTAAAAAAATTTCTCAACAAGGTTGGGCTGTATGTATGACTGTATGGCATTTTTTTTTATTTAATAATTGATTAGAGAGGGCCCAGCCTACTGTGGGTGTTTCCATCCCTGGAATGGTGGTCCTAGGTTCTGTAAGAAAGTAGAGTAAGCCTTGTGGAGTAAGACAGGAAGCATCACCATTCCACGGCCTCTGCATTAACATCTGCTTTTAAGTTCCTGTCCTAAATTCCTGTCCTGACATCCTTAAGTGATAAACAGTGCCTTGGAAGTATAAGCCAAATTTACACTTTCCTCCCCAACTTGCTTTTGGTTATGGTGTTTCATCATAGCAATAGTAACTTTGACTGAAACACTTTCCAAGAAAAGAAGTCCTCCTCCTTAAGCCAGAGAGTTTGCCATTGTGGAGACACAAGCCATAGACAGCAATTTGATAAAAATACTTTAGGTGTCAGCTTTGCATCTTTCGTAAGCAACTGGGTTCCAATTTCCAGGAGAGAATGTTTATTTATAAATTGCCCTCTCTTACACTATTTGACTAAAATGTTCCTTATGTTTATATTATGAATATGTGACTCTTTTTTTATTTGTTTCGAGATTATTTATTTTAGTAAATTTATTTGACTTTTTCCAGGTGAAGAGCAAGCATGTCAAAATCAATTTTAACAATTAGCATGAGAGATTTTTCAACTCCTTGTTTTACACCTTTATTTTCTTTTTAATTATGTTCATGTTTGTGTACGTGTAAATATGCACCTCTGTATGCAGGTGGCCTATGGAGGTTATAGTTATTGGTTCCCCTGATCTGGAGTTACAGGTGGTGGTGAACTGCCTGTCATGAGTGTTGACAACGAAACTTCAATCTGCATTTGTTCATCATATATATATATATATATATATATATATATATATATATAGTATGTCCTCAGCACTGTGCTAAGCTTTGAGTACTCATGAGTAAATAATTAAATCCGTACCTGTGTAGCCGTTCACTCTAAAGTAAGGGACAAATTGACTTACAAAGAGATCAATGGGAAATGGGCATGAGTTTTTCCAAAGTGCTCTTTTTAAAAGGCGAAAATGAAATTTCTCAAATGATGTGATAGAAGAAAGATAATCACAGGATTTCTCCTTGATGAGGCCTACTTAGTACAAGATTTCAAATTAAGAAGGAATCTGTCATGCCTGATTTTTTTGTATCTGGAAGACGGTATTTCAGGAAGAGCAGAGAGTTACTTAAAAAGTGTATAGAGAGGAAAAAATTTTGCTTGGAAATCAGATAAGAACTACATGGTTCAATCCAGTGATTGAGTGGGAAAATGATGAAGAATTTAAGAGTCAGAGCAAGGAATTAAAATTTGTTCTAAATATACTATGAAGGCATTTAAAGCTCACACAGTTTAAGCAGAGAGTGAACTGAATTATGGTTCCTCACTGTGCATAGTGATGTTTTTTGTAGGATAGGGAAGACTGGGTCAGGAGAAAATAATCCCAAACTCTTAGAAATGTCAGGTCTGCAGGATTTATCTATAGTGCTTTAACTAGTTTTTTGGAGCCCATTCTCTTTGGAGGGATTCCTTACTCAGCCTAGGTTTAGTGGGGAGGGCCTTGTTTCTGCCTCAAAATTGTGTGCCAAACTTTGTTGACTTCCCAAGGGAAGCTTTACCCTCTCTGAGGGGTGGATGGGGTGGAGTAGGGGTAGGTGTGGGGAGTGGGAGGAGAGGATAGAGCAGGAACTGGGATTGGTATGTAAAATGAGAAAAGATTGTTTTAAAACATAATAAAACAGGAAGAAATATCAGGTCTGAGATGCTTCTAAGAACTTAAGTTGGCACAGTAGGAAGACATTTGGATGTATGACTCTGGACCTTGGGGAAAGTCTTCAACCAAAGATATAAGTGTGGTTGACAAGTTTATAGATAGTCTTCAAAGACACAATTTTATAAAAAACAGAGAAAACATTCAGTCAGCCAATTTGGAATTGAAACAGCTGAAGGTTAACAAGAGTGTAGTATATGACAAGAGCCTTGAGACAGACTTGCCAGGAAAAAGAAACTGTTATGTAGAGCGTGAGGACATCATTATCTCTCAAGAGGCTAAGAATGGAAGATGTGAGACACGCTTGCATTTGACTACATGGGGATATTTGTGTTCGTGAATCTTTGTTAGAGTCGCAATGAGGAAATAGTAAAAAGTAAAATATACATTTGTTTTCTTTCTGTTCTGTTTTGTTTCATTTTCATTTATAACCAAATTTATAGATGTCCCAAACCTTTTCAACACCTCAAGTAGAAAGTTACAAGCATTGGCTAAATATTCTTTTTTAAGACCATTCTAATAAAAGGACCCATGTTTTCTGGAGAAAGTGTCAAGCTTTGAAATTTGGATGAGAATACACAAGACAGACCTCAAACATCGATTAGTGCAAGAAAGCAGGAAGCGTGTTGAAAAGGTCATGGGAGAATTACCAAAAGTGCAAGGGTTCTCCTGATAAGTGTTGGACTGACTTGAGAAGTGAACTCAGCAAGGCTACATTATAATTTAGTATACAGCTGTATTAAGAGTTCCTGTCACTATAAATTAAACTTTAGGCAAATTAATGGGAGAATTAATAGGAAGAAAATCTTTTCTTTTTATCTTTTGGGATTTTCTTTTGGAGGGGTTCCAATACGTGTGTGTGTGGTGAGTAAGAAGCTATCTGTGTGTGCAAATACGTGCAAATGTGGAGTCAGAGGCCAACCAGGAGTATCGTTTCCCCTCAGGAACCATCGACTTTGTTTGTTGAGATGCAGTCTCTCATTGGGAACCGGGCTCAGATATCTGAGTACTCTGGCTAGGTGGCAGTGAGTCCAGAGCTCTTCCTGTCTCTGCACTCCCAGATTTGGGCTTGAATGCAAGGGCCACCATGCCTAGCACTTTTGTTTGTGTGTTTTTAATGTGAGCACTTGGGAATCAATACTTCGTCTTCATACTTAATATAGTAAGTACTTTGCTGACTGAGTGCTTCTTATATGAATCATACTAAGATTTCAACCTGAAATGACCCCCCCCCACACACACACACACTGACTTGTGGTTTGAACGCTCCTTCCCCAGCTGATAGAATCATTGGGGAAGCGTAAAACCTTTAGGAAGTTAGATGGAGCTAGTGAGGTAGGTCTCGAAGGACAACCCTTTGGACCTTTGAAGGATTGACCCACCTGTGAATCCTCATTTGCTCTCTGCTTTCTGGCCTGATGAGATTTGGAGAGTATTAATCATTTATTCCTTATACCATGAATGAACTCCTTCATCCCCCAATGCTCTAACATGCTCTAAAATGAAAGGCCAAAACATACCCTTGCACCTTTTAAGTTATTCTTCAGGTGCTTTGTTCAAAACAAAGCAAAAATAACTAATACAAATTCTATGTATTTTGTGGATGTATCCCACACCAAGAATGTAGAGAGGAACTACTGATTTCTTTCTAACTAGTAAGATAATTGTGTAGAAATTGTAGATGAGGTAGTGAAGTAATAAGAGCAGCGGGGCTGCGTCCCCAGCACCCCGGCTGCCTGCTCAGCTAGCTTATGCCCCGAAATAACAACACACAAACTGTTTTCATTTAAGCACTGCTTGGCCCTTTAGCCCTAGCCCTTACTGGCTAATTCTCACATCCCGATCAACCCATCTCTAATAATCTGTGAGAACCGGTCTTACCGGGAAGATTCTAGCCTAGTCCATCCTGGGTCGGAGCTTCATGCCGGGAGCGGGGCATGGCGTCTCTCTCAGGCGTCTGCTCCTGAGAGGAAAGCTGTCGAGACTGAGCTCACTTCCTCTTCCTCCCAGCTTCCTGTTCTGCCTACTCCTCCCACCTATCCTCTAACCAATAAAATGGGCCAGGGCAGTGCCTTTATTAGCCAATGACCTTCCTCCATCAAGGTAGTTTTCAGTGAGTCCACCTAATAGAAGGTATGTCAGTTAGGAATATATCAGCAATGATGCCATGACAATTGGACATTCACATAACATTTGATTGATGAGTGGGATATAAATAAGAGTGATGAATTATCTTTATAATTTTGCTATTAAAATTCCATAACTCCAATGCAGTCATGAGAAAGTCTACGCAGAGGATATTCTATGAAATAGCAAACAATAATACGAAGGTTATCAAAAGCAAAAACAACTAGAGCAGATGTCAGAATACGAAGATTGTAAGGCGCCTTGCATATAGATATAATGTGGAAACATAGATAAGGTTATTACATAGAGAAAAGAGCATTATGAAAATAACTAAAGAAATCTGTATCAAGCAGGGTCTTTAGTCACTAATGAGGCATCAGTGTTGGGTCAATGGCTGCAAATATATGACATATTGTCATATATTTGAAAGAATTTGGTAGTAGAGGAAATGGATGTAGAGAATTCATTAGACTCCATACTATTTTAATTATCTTCTATAAATATGTGTTCAAATTACTTAGTCTATTTTAAAGTTGCTTATCAACAAATTCCTGTCTAATAAACAGTGAAGAGTATTGATATAAGGCCTGAATTAATAGGTATTAAGAAAAATGCTCAGTTCCTCTGAATGAGATCATCCTGCATGTTTACCTGCTGGAGTCGACTTTATGTATTTATTTTAATCCATGTGGTGGGAAACAAACCCTTAGTGTTTGTAGAACCAAAGGACATCCTGAGCAAAATTATTTTATGGGATCCTCAAATAATTAATGAATTCCATTCAAATAATGGTTTCTTCTGGGGCTGGAGAGATGGCTTTTGAACAGGAGTCAAGTTCTGGTCCCAGCACACAGTTGCCTGTTAAGTATAACTCCAGGGGATCCAGCTCCCTCTTACTGAGTCTTGCAGTACTGCACTCACAGATACATAGCTCCAAAGAAAACACTCATACACATCCCCAAAAGAAAACATTCATACATATAATTAAATAATAAAAGAAGGGACATTTTTTAAAAAAAAAAAAGACATTCACCTTGAAACAGCTGTATCTGAATTAAACAAACATTGGGCACTGCTTTTAAACATGTGTTTTTTTATATCGTTTATATGACCAGCCCTTCATGGGACATGAGAAAGAGTTCAGGACACTGCTTTTGCTGCAGAAGAACATACGCTCATAAAAATGAAAGCCTCTTTGTTGAAATGCTGTCAGTTATTCTACGAGGGAGAAACCATCTTCATGTCTAAGTTTTGACTTACTAGGTAGGCTGAAGACCTCAGATGATGAGATGGCAAGAGATGGCTGTGATGAGTGATAATGAAGAGACATTTCTCCTAATAAAAACTCAATGCATCTTGAAAATTGGAAATATTGCAGAAAAACTAAGCATAGGAAAGTATTACCAAGTAATAGCCAAATGGCTCCCTTACTTACTTTTTAAAAGTTTATAGGCAGCCGGGCGGTGGTGGCACACGCCTTTAATCCCAGCACTCGGGAGGCAGAGGCAGGCGGATCTCTTTGAGTTCGAGACCAGCCTGGTCTACAAGAGCTAGTTCCAGGACAGACTCCAAAACCACAGAGAAACCCTGTCTCGAAAAACCAAAAAAAAAAAAAAAAAAAAAAAAAAAAAAAAAAAAAAAAAAAAAGTTTATAGGCAATGTGAAATTTCCAAAGAATCAATAAAGAATTAAGTTTTTTTTTTTAAAAAAAGGTTTGCAGGCAACATTTTTACCTAACATTTTATTTTAAAAACTTTATTCTAAACTGTATTTATTCTATACATCTTAAATGCATATTAGTTTCCTGATTTAAATCAGCCTTAAAAACATTGCTGATGTCTTGGGTGAATCAGGACAAATCACCTTTAAATGTCAAGAGCTGTCTCTGAATTAATTAATAATATATTTGCATTTCTGTGATGCTGGCATATTTATTGGTTTGTTTAATATCAATTAGGGCCTTTTGCATTGATTTATGATGACATTGAAATATCAGCTGTTAAGATTAAGTTATTTTAAATAGTCCCTTGTAGATATACATTTGGGATGAAATGTCTTCAGATGATTAGTGTTTCAGGAAGCATACACAGCAGAAATGAGTTACAAGAAGAAATGGTACATAACATTAAAATATTGACTCAACTAAATTATGTCATGAATTTTTGGAATCTTGACAGGAGACATGTAGAATAGAGAAATATTTCTTTTTGTATTGATGTCATAAAAAATAAGGTAAAAGCCATTTTTCTCATTTTATATACTAATTATAAATATAAGTATTAAGGTTAACAAGGATGTTCATAATAACTACAATAAAAAGTAAAAATAAAATAAAGTTACTTGTGTAAACAATTTATTTTTATTTATTTTTGCTTTTTCGAGACAAGGTTTCTCTGTAGCTTTGGAACCTGTCTCCTCTTGTAGACCAGGCTGGCCTTGAACTCACAGAGATCCCGCCTGCCTCTGACTTCCAAGTGCTGGGATTAAAGGTGTGTGCCACCACTGCCTGGCTCAACTATTTTGAATCTTTAGAACACAGTAGTTGATAAACAACTGGTACATTCTTTCCTGGGAAAAACTATTCTGTTCTCAGCTTACAAGTAACATTATACAGACTGAGAAAGTTGTAGTCATGTATTGAGAAGTATGGGTATGTGTGTGTGCTTGTGTGTGTGTGTGTGTGTGTGTGTGTAACAACAGCTAAAAAAGGAGGCCATGAATTTTAAAGAGAGTAAGGAGGGTGTTATGGGAGGACTTACAGAAAAAAAAGGGGAATGGAAAATGTAAGTATATCATAATCTAAAAGAATAATGGAAACATTTTTAAAATATGATACTAGGTTAGGATTTAAAAATACTGGAGTCTTTTTTTTTTTTTTTTTTTTTTTGAGCCTGTCCTGGAACTAGTTCTTGTAGACAAGGCTGGCCTCAAACTTACAGAGAATTTACAGAGATCCACCTCCTCTGCCTCCTGAGTGCTGGGATTAAAGGCCTGCACCACCACCGTCCGGACAAAATCTGTGTAGTCCAGACTGGCCTCAAACTCCAGATCCACCTGCCTCTGTCTCCTTCAGCAAATCCTACCTGCCTGCGCCACCAGAACCGGCATCTTTTTTAACTTTATATTTATTTATTCTTTGTG
The DNA here is from genome assembly GCF_018167655.1 of Microtus oregoni. Taxonomy (NCBI): domain Eukaryota; kingdom Metazoa; phylum Chordata; class Mammalia; order Rodentia; family Cricetidae; genus Microtus; species Microtus oregoni. Next base: position 54,589,939 of record NW_024543063.1, on the reverse strand, counting down.
TCTTTTACATCATGCCTCCTGATCCGACCAATTCCCTTCCCCTAACCAGAACAAGACAAAATAAAATTTAAAAAAGAAAAAAAAAAAGAGGATGGTGGAGATGGGGGAAATCTCATGGTGGAAGCTGCAGGTTGAGTAAGGCAGCAAACCCCTCTATTTGTACATACAGGCGTTCATCACAAAAAACTCATTGGTCTAGTTAAAGGTTCCTGGTCTCTGCTACTCCATCCATGGTGGGTCCTCACTGGAACTGGTCCTGAACATCCTGCTACTGCTCCATATCATAAAGATCCTTGGGTTCACAGGACTTATCCCACCCCTGTGAGTACTGGATCTTTAAGAAAACATGGGGTTAGCGACTTTTTTTCTCATCCCTACCCTCCACGGTGAGAAAGCCCAGAAGCCTATTGCACTGATGAGTCGCAAAAGAGGCCCCTGTACTCAGGCTCCCAATCTCTGAATTAGGCCAATGAATTCCCTCTGCATGGCATGTCTACCGCCAGGCAACTTTGGTATAATGGCCCAGTTGATAATACCCTGGACATTAATCAAACATATCTCAGGAGCTGAATTTTTTTATCTTTAGCACTCATATGATAATAAGCACAGCTTTCAAAATAATTGTATAATATACTCAGAAGTATCACTTATATACTCTTCTACTATCTGTAAACAAATTTCAAAGAGAAAGACTAGAAAAGACAAGTTAATTCGTCATTTCAGAAAAGACAGATGTCAATTTAAACCATACAATGTAGGTAACAAATATAGACGGGCATAATATGGCATGTAGGTCAACCTAAATATTTTCTTTTATCTCTCTAACAAATAATATGATCTCAGGAGTAGTTGAAATACATTCTGTTAAATAAAAATACCTGTTTTTTCCCTGTTGGACAGGTTATAAATTGCCTAGCCTTAGTCATGTGCCCACTTCAAAATCTCTTTGTTGTGTGGTATTTTCTAATATTTCCGAAGAAGGCAGAATACCTGTCCAAATGCCTGCTCACACTATGGTGCTCCGAGAACCCTGCGTTATACTTATACCATCCATCGAAATAGAAAGAGCGATTACATGATATATATAGACTTAACAGCATTTGTTCATGGAAGACACAAAAGAGCAAATTTTTATCTTTCCATTTTGGCATAAACCTAGTATTAATTGCCATTATATTAATTATGTGTAGGAAGTTTGATGCTTGATTTGGAGTTTGTTTTGATGGTTATTTTTGTTAAGTTTCTTTAACAAAATAAAGGAATCATCTCTAGAAACTGTCAGTTTCTACATTTCAGTAATATCACAAAATACTTTATCAGAAAAGCTGATTTTTTCGATAGAAAAAATAATTGAACAAAATTCTTAACATTTTAAATTTGGCCCCTGCTAGGCACAAGTGCTATGTTTCAATAAACCACAGTTATAAAACTCTCAAAGGTATATTTATGTTCTAACAATATTAAGCCAGTTGTATTTATAAAGCTAACCAAGGAAATAAAGGAAAAATAAGGTGATTTGGTAATGCTCCTGAATACATTTTCAAATAGGTAATAATCATGCAAATGATGGGACTGAATGCAAACCTCAATTAAAAACAGTGTGTTCCATTTGATTTCATAAAACAATAAGAGCAATCATCCTCCAAGCATTCACAAAAGGTCACTAGTCTTGGCAAAAGAGTATTGTTGGCAGCTTCTTTTTAATTGTTCCGTATTTTCTTATTAAGGCGCATTATATATAATTGGGGTTTTGGGTTAAGCCAGGAGTAGATTATTTTCTTACCTGCCACCTCTTAAATGTCCTCAGTCAATCTTCTTCTTCTTACAAGCCACGCTTTCCTCTTTTTCCACTAGAGATACATCTGGAATTTGAAGTGAGCATCCTGAGACAGGCTGCTTGCAGGACGAACAATGGTAGCACTCATGGGTTGGCCATAGGTCAGAGGTCTGCTGTGTCACAAAAGCAGCTACAGATTAGATGAGAAAAGTAAGAAAAAAATCCAAATAGTCTCCTTTTCTAAACCAGCAAGTTGCACTCCCTCCTGAGCAACTCCCCCTCCCTTCCTTTTGAGCACAGCCAAACCTATTAATTTCCTACTGTTCTACTGGAATTCTTACCCAACAAGCACCTCAGGTACAGCGGATTACCTCCCTGGCCATGCAGTGTGTTCCTGACTGGGAGAGGAGATGGCACCCCCAGATGCTCTGTATTTAACCTTTATTTAAATTTGGAGCAGTCTGTTTTTAGGTCTCTTTTGTTCCTGCTTCTGGCCTAGGCTATGAAAGTGTGCAGGGTTTTTATTTTGACTTTTTTTTTTTTAATTTTGGAAACCTTAATGAATTTCTCAAGCAGCCACTGTTTTGGTAATGACTACAACACAGGACAGAGTCCCTTGCTACCATATTTGTTTGCCACAAAGAGCAAGGTGTGTAAACTGAGGACTCCCGCTGCAGTTCCCAGACCACAGAACCCTTCACAAGAACTTCGTTCAATCTTTGTTGAAAAGTTCAGAGTAGCATTCATTCAATCAAAGAAGATTCGGATGGAGTATTTGGGCTAGAATCTGGATCACTATCCTGCTTCTGAAGGGGAGTCACTGGCTTCTCACTGGTGAAAGTGTCTTCTAATAGAAACATCCACTTGAGGAGAAAACAGAAAGACTGCTTAGTGAAGCCTTTTTAAGAATTCTCTCCTATGTTACATCTCAACCACAGTTTCTTCTCCCTCAGCTCCTCCCAGTCCCTTTTCCCCACCTCCCCTTCTCCCTAGAATCACTGCTTTTCCCTTCAGAAAAGAGTAGGGCTTCCAGAGAGATCAACTAAGCAAAAAATCGCAAATCACAGTAAGACTAGATGCAAACCCTCATATCAAGGTTGGACAAGGCAACCCAGTAGGAGGAAAAGGGTCCCGAGAGGAGATAAATAAGTCAGAGACACTCCACTTCTAGGAGTCCCCCAGGGACAACAAGCTATATAACCATAACATATGTGAAGAGCAACAAGCTCAGATTCATATAGGCTCTGTGTTTGTCACCTCAGTCTCTGTAAGGCCCTATGAGCCCTGCTTGGTTGATTCTGAGGGCTGTGTTCTCTTGGTACACTTGACCTCCTGAACTCCTACAATCCTTCCTCCCCCTCTTCCTTCAGATTCCTTGAGCTTGCCTAATGTTTGACTGTGAGTCTTTCTCTGCATCTGCTCCCTCCAGTTGCTAGATGAAGTCTCTCTGATAATGATTGGGTTAGGCACCTATCTATAACAAAATCATTAGCAATCATCTCATTGACTTTTTTTTCCATTTGTGTTTGGTTCTATCCTAGGTCTCTGGGCTATCCAGTCTCTGGTACCTGGCCCTTCTGGCATTCTCAGGTATGCACTTCTCTCACCGTATGGACTTGAGATAGAACCAGTCATTGGTTGGTCACAACCACAGTTCTTTGCCACCATTATTACCCCAGCACATCTGGCAGGCAGGACAAATTGTACATCGAAGGATTTGTGGCTGGGTTGATGTCCCAGTCTCACCATTGGAAACCTAGCCTGCTTACAGAAGATGGATGGTTCAAGCTTCTGTATCCTCCATTAGGCGTCTTTGCTAAGGTCACCCTCATAGCTTTCAGGGAGTTTCCAAGGCATTCGGTTTCCTTAGTGAAGTTTGGAGTTAGTAAAGTGCTAGGCAGAAAAAACACATTTATCTAGTATCATCCACTAATATGCATGAGGTGGCAGGTAAGCTAGACAAGATGTCCCTGTGACAACACTAACACTTTGATTCTAATAGATCTTTGACAGAGGTAAATAGATGCATGAACCCTGAAGTCAAGCCAATGACCTCAGATGCTTACCTCTATCTTCTCAGCTTCTTCTTACCCACATTAAATGGTTAGTGTGAAGAATTCACATTGCAGCCCCATGGAATTTATTCCATAGTTAGTGTTGAACATCCTCTATAGTATGATAAGAAATATTACTGTAATTCCTATTATCTTGTTTCAACATTCAGGTACCTAGGCTGTAAAAAATGAAATAGAAAAAACTTAAAAACAAAAAATAAAACAGCAGTGGCCTTCCTGGGTGTAATAATCAGTGCTGATAACAATAATGAAAATTAAAGGGCATTTTTGTGACTGAATGTGGCCTCTGCTAAAGAGACTTTTTTTTTAATCATGACCATCTAGGACACAGTGACATGAAATGTTTACTCCTTCTACTTCTTAAAGATTTTGCTTGTTTTGTTGTTTTTCTTCTTCTTTTACATAGGCCATTAACTTTGGAAATAAATGCCCATAGAACAATTAAAATCATTTGTAGAAATTTTTGCTCTCTGATGTGAAGTAGCTGTTATTTTCTTTATAATTATTCATTCATACATATTTCAAAAGTTTTTTGATTCAGCTATCATACAGATAATGTATTATGTGTAAAATGCCATTATGCGGATTGTGTATGTTAGGCTTCCATCACTGTGGCAAAATATCAGAGATAATCAGCCAGAAAGGGAAATCAGGAAACCTGTTTCCTGAGGTTTCCAGTCCATGGCTGAGTTGCCTATTGGCTTGTGGAATATCACAGATTGCAGTGGGGATTCACAATGGAGCAATGCCTCTTACCTCACTGCCTCCCAATACAGCTATAATCTGGGGACCAAACCTTTACTGCATGGACTTTGGGAGATTTCTCAGATCTAAACTATTGTATATTTACATACAAAAATTTGTTTAGTCACACTCTATAGGCAGATATTTGTAAAGTTTTTATATTTAATGATAGTAAAATATTGGAATAACTGTCCATTTCTTATCCATGTATGGATATTTTACCTAAATACATAAAATTATAAAACATTATTTTTCTATATAATTCTCCACAATCATTTCCTACCTCTATTAAATCAGAAGAATCCCCTCTCCAAATTCATGTGTGCTCTTTTTAAAAATAGGTTTTGGTCTGTCCCAATAGTATTTAAAGCATTGGTTCTTACTCTGTGGGTTCCAGCCCTCTTGGGGGTCAAAGGACCCTATTGCAAGAGTCACCCAAGACTATCAGAAACCACAAATATATACATTACAATTCGTAACAGCAGCACAATTGCAGCTATGCATAACTTTGAAAATTCATAAGCTGCTATTTATGAAGTAGCAATGAAAATAGTTTTATGGTTGGGGCTCACCACAACATGAGGAATTGTATTAAAGGGTCTTGGCACTAGGAAGGTTGAGAAGCGCTGGATTTAAAGTATGTGAACTACCTTAGGCTGACTAGAAAGTAGAAGGTACACGGGAATGTGTGGGTCCATTTCTTGATCATTAAGTCCTGAAAGTTTCCTTCTACTTAGATCATCCAGTTATCCCCACATTCAGTCTTCAATCCTTTCCATCTCTTTGTAGAATGTTAAAATGCTGCCTTAAAAAAATAGAGGTGCAATGTTACTTACAATAAAAATATACATCTAACCTAGGAATGCTGAGACTAGGAATAATACACCAGCTGGTTGTCCAAGCCCAAATGGCCAGCCCTGAAAAGATACACACAAGGAACATTATACAGACTGAAAAGGCTACAGATGAATATATATATATATATATATATATATATATATATATGTGTGTGTGTGTGTGTGTGTGTGTGTGTGTGTGTGTATGTGTGTGTGTGTATACAATGTTTATATTGCATGTAGCAACAATTAATGAAAGAAGAGGTCATGAACATAGAAGAGAGCCAGGAGAGGTGCATAGGAGAATTTTGAAGGAGGAAAGCGAAGGGGAAATTATTTAATTATATTATACTCTCAAAAGTAAAAGAAATAATTTTTTTCTTTTTTTTTATTGCGAAAAGAAGAAAAGAAAAAAAAACATAAACAAAAAACAAGTTTCCACCTCCTCCCAGCCTCCCATTTCCCTTCCCCTCCTCCCACCCTTCTCCCCCTCCTCCCACCCCTCTCCCCCTCCTCCCACCCTTCTCCCCCTCCCCCCACTCCTCTCCCCCTCCCTCTCCAGTCCACAGAGCAGTCCAGGTTCCCTGCCCTGTGGTAAGTCCTAGGTCCTCCCACCTCCGTCCATATCTAGGAAGGTGAACATCCAAACTGGCTAGGCTCCCACAAAGCCAGCACATTAAGTAGGATCAAAACCCCCTGCCATTGTCCTTGTTGTCTCATCAGCACTCATTGTTCGCCATGTTCAGAGAGTCCGGTTTTATCCCATGCTGTTTCGGTCACAGTCCAGCTGGCCTTGGTGAGCTCCCCGTAGATCAGCTCCACTGTCTCAGTGGGTGGATGCACGCCTCGTGGTCCCGAATTCTTTGCTCATGTTCTCCCTCCTTCTGCTCCTCCTTGGGACCTTGGGAGCTCAGTCCAGTGCTCCTGTGTGGGTCTCTGTCTCTATCTCTATCCATCACCAGATGAAGGTTCTATGATGATATGCAAGATATTCGTCAGTATTGCTCTAGGATAGGGTCATTTCAGGTTCCCAATCCTCAGCTGCCCAAGGAACTAAATGGGAACCTCATCTTGGGCACTTGGGAGCCCCTCTAGGGTCAAGTCTCTTGCCCACCCTAAAGTGGCTCCCTTAACTAAGAATTGTGGTTCCGTGCTCCCATATCCACCTTTCCTTTATCCCAATTCTCCTGTTTCCCCAGGTCCCCCCTCCTTCCCTTCTACCTTTTCTCTCCCCATCTCCCCTTACGCCCATCCCACCCCACCCCCAAGATCCCATTTTCTCCCCGGCAATTTGGTCTACTTCCCTTAGCCAAAAGGATAACTATATGTTTTTCCTTGGGTTCACCTTCTTACTTAGCTTCTTTAGGTTCACCTATTGTAGACTCCGTGGTCCTTATTTATGGCTAGAAACCAATTATGAGTGAGTACATCCCATATTCATCTTTTTGGGTCTGGGACACCTCACTCAGGATAGTGTTTTCTATTTCCATCCATTTGCATGCAAAATTCGAGAAGTCATTGTTTTTTACCGCAGCGTAGTACTCTAGCGTGTATATATTCCATAATTTCTTCATCCATTCTTCCACTGAAGGGCATCTAGGTTGTTTCCAGGTTCTGGCTATTACAAATAATACTGCTATGAACATAGTTGAACAAATGCTTTTGTCATTTGATAGAGCATCTCTTGGGTATATTCCCAAGAGTGGTATTGCTGGGTCCAGGGGTAAGTTGATCCCGAATTTCCTGAGAAACCGAAACACTGACTTCCACAGTGGTTGCACAAGATTGCATTCCCACCAGCAATGGATGAGGGTACCCTTTCCTCCACAGCCTCTCCAGCAAAGGTTATCGTTGGTGTTTTTGACTTTAGCCATTCTGACAGGTGTAAGATGATATCTCAAAGTTGTTTTGATTTGCATTTCCCTGATCGCTAAGGAAGTTGAGCACAACCTTAAGTGTCTTTTGGCCATTTGAACTTCTTCTGTTGAGAATTCTCTGTTCAGTTCAGTGCCCCATTTTTTAATTGGGTTAATTAGCATTTTAAAGTCTAGTTTCTTGAGTTCTCTATAAATTTTGGAGATCAGACCTTTGTCTGTTGCGGGGTTGGTAAAGATCTTCTCCCAGTCAGTAGGTTGCCTTTGTGTCTTAGTGACCATGTCCTTTGCTTTACAGAAGCTTCTCAGTTTAAGTAGGTCCCATTTATTCAATGAGGACCTTAATGTCTGTGCTTCTGGGGTTATACATAGGAAGCTATCTCCTGTGCACATCTGTTGTAGGGTATTTCCCACTTTCTCTTCTATCAGGTTCAGTGTGTTCGGGCTGATATTGATGTCTTTAATCCATTTGGACTTGAGTTTTGTGCACGGTGAGAGATATGGGTCTATTTTCATTCTTCTACAGGTTGACATCCAGTTGTGCCAGCACCATTTGTTGAAGATGCTTTCTTTCTTCCATTGTATACTTTTAGCTCCTTTATCGAAAATCAGGTGTTCATAGGTTTGTGGGATAAAATCCTGGTCTTCTATACGATTCCATTGGTCGTCTTCTCTGTTTTTATGCCAGTACCACACTGTTTTCATTACTGTAGCTCTGTAATAGAGTTTGAAGTCAGGGATGGTAATGCCTCCAGAAGATCCTTTATTGTATAGGATTGTTTTGGCTATCCTGGGTTTTTGTTTTTCCATATAAAGTTGATTATTGTCCTCTCAAGATCTGTGAAGAATTTTGATGGGATCTTGATGGGGATTGCATTGAATCTATAAATTGCCGTTGGTAGAATTGCCATTTTTACTATGTTGATCCTCCCAATCCTAGAGCAAGGGAGGTCCATCCATTTTTTGGTAGCCTCTTCAATTTCTTTCTTCAATGCCTTAAAGTTCTTGTCAAATAGATCTTTCACTTCCTTGGTTAGATTTACCCCAAGATATTTTATGCTGTTTGTGGCTATCGTGAATGGTGAAGCTTCTCTGATTTCCCTCTCTGCTTCCATATCCTTTGTGTATAAGAGGGCAACTGATTTTTTTGAGTTGATCTTGTATCCTGCCACATTACTAAAGCTGTTTATCAGCTGTATAAGTTCTTTGGTGGAGTTTTGGGGGTCGCTTATATACACTATCATATCATCTGCAAATAACGAAAGTTTAACTTCTTCCTTTCCAATTCGAATCCCCTTGATCCCATTATGTTGTCTTATTGCTATTGCTAGAACTTCAAGTACTATATTGAAGAGGTATGGCGAGAGTGGACAGCCTTGCCGTGTTCCTGAGTTAAGTGGGATGGCTTTGAGTTTCTCTCCGTTTAATTTGATGTTAGCTGTCGGCTTGCTGTATATAGCTTTTATTATGTTTAGGTATGACCCTTGTATCACTAATCTCTCCAAGACTTTTAACATAAATGGATGTTGAATTTTGTCAAATGCTTTTTCAGCATCTAATGAAATGATCATATGGTTTTTTTCTTTCAGTTTATTTACATGCTGGATTACATTGATAGATTTTCGTATGTTGAACCAGCCCTGCATCTGAGGAATGAAGCCTACTTGATCATAATGGATAATTTTTCGGATGTGTTCTTGGATTCGATTTGCCAGTATTTGTTGAGGATTTTTGCGTCGATATTCATGAGTGAGATTGGCCTGTAGTTCTCTTTCCTGGTTGAGTCTTTGAGTGGTTTTGGTATCAGAGTAATTGTGGCTTCATAAAAGGAATTTGGTAATGACCCTTCTGTTTCTTTATTGTGGAATACATTAAGGAGTATAGGTATTAGGTCTTCTTGGAAGTTCTGGTAAAATTCTGCATTGAAACCATCTGGTCCTGGGCTTTTTTTGGTAGGGAGGTTTTTGATAACAGCTTCTAATTCTTCGCGACTGACAGGTCTGTTTAGATTGTTCACCTGGTCCTGGTTTAGTTTTGGTAAATGGTATTTATCTAAAAAAGCGTCCATTTCTTTTACATTTTCCAGTTTTGTGGCATACAGGGTTTTGTAGTAAGATCTAATGACTCTCTGAATTTCCTCTGTGTCTGTGGTTATGTCCCCCTTTTCATTTCTGATCTTATTAATTTGCGTGTTCTCTCTCTGTCGTTTGATTAGTTTGGATAGGGGTTTATCAATCTTGTTCATTTTCTCCAGGAACCAGCTTTTTGTTTCATTGATTCTTTGGATTGTTTTCTGTATTTCTATTTTGTTGATTTCAGCCCTCAATTTGATTATTTCCCGTCTTCTACTCCTCCTAGGTGAGTCTGCTTCTTTTTTTTTCTAGAGCTTTCAAGTGGGCTGTTAAGTCTCCAATATGTGCTTTCTCTGTTTTCTTTAGGTGGGCACTTAGTGCTATGAACTTTCCTCTCAGGACTGCTTTCATTGTGTCCCATAAGTTCGAGTAAGTTGTTTCTTTATTTTCATTGAATTCCAGGAAGACTTTAATTTCTTTCTTTATTTCTTCCTTAATCCAGGTATGGTTCAGTAGTTGACTGTTCAGTTTCCATGAGTTTGTAGGCTTTCTGGGGGTAGCATTGTTGTTGAATTCTAACTTTAATCCATGGTGATCTGATAAGACACAAGTGGTTACGAATATTTTTTTGTAACTGTGTAAGCTAGCTTTGTTACCAAGCATGTGGTCAATTTTCGAGAAGGTTCCATGGGCTGCAGAGAAGAAGGTATATTCTTTCCTCTTTGGGTGGAATAATCTATAGATGTCTGTTAAGTCCATTTGCTTCATTACCTCCATTAATTCTCTAATTTCTCTGTTAGGTTTCTGTCTGATTGACCTGTCCATTGGTGAGAGAGGAGTGTTGAAGTCTCCTACTATTAGTGTGTGTGGTTTGATGGCTGCCTTGAGTTTTAGTAATGTTTCTTTTACGTACGTGGGTGCTTTTATATTAGGGGCATAGATATTCAGGATTGAGACTTCTTCCTGATGAATTGTTCCTGTTATGAGTATAAAATGTCCCTCTCCATCTCTTCTGATTGATTTAAGTTTGAAGTCAACTTTGTTAGAAATTAGTATGGCCACACCTGCTTGTTTCTTAGGTCCATTTGCTTGATAAGCCTTTTCCCAGCCCTTTACTCTGAGTAGGTGCCTGTCTTTGTGGTTGAGGTGTGTTTCTTGTAGACAGCAGAATGTTGGATCCTGTTTTCTTATCCAATCTCTTAGCCTGTGCCTTTTTATAGGTGAGTTGAGCCCATTGATATTAAGTGATATTAATGACCAGTGGTTGTTAACTCCGGTCACTTTTTTAGTAGTAGGGTTTGTGTGTTTTCCTTCTTTGATTTGAGCTGGTGAAGAGTCTCTAGATGTCTGAGTTATTGTGGTCATTGTTGGACTCCTTGGTTAGTGATTTTCCTTCTATTATTTTCTGTAAGGCTGGATTTGTGGCTACGTATTGTTTAAATTTGTTTTTATCCTGGAAAATTTTGTTTTCTTCATTTATAGTGAATGAAAGTTTGGCTGGATATAGTAGTCTGGGCTTGCATCCGTGGTCTCTTAGTTTTTGGAGAACATCTATCCAGGACCTTCTGGCTTTCATGGTTTACATAGAGAAGTCAGGTGTAAGTCTGATAGGTTTACCTTTATAAGTAACTTGGCCTTTTTCCTTTGCGGCTCTTAATATTCTTTCTTTATTCTGTATATTTTGTGTTTTGATTATTATATGGCGAGGGGATGTTTTTTTTGATCCAGCCTATTTGGTGTTCTGTATGCTTCTTGAACCTTCATAGGTACATCTGTCTTCAGGTTGGGAAAGTTTTCTTCTATAATTTTATTAAGTATATTTTCTGTACCGTTGAGCTGCACTTCTTCTCCTTCTTCTACTCCAATTATTCTTAGGTTTGGTCTTTTTATTGTGTCCCATATTTTCTGAATGTTTTGTGATGAGAGCTTGTTGGACTTGCTGTTTTCTTTGATCAGAGCATTTATTTTCTCTATGTTATCCTCAGAATCTGAGATTCTTTCTTCTATCTCTTGTATTCTGCTGGTTATACTTGATTCTGTAGTCTCTATTCGTTTACCTAGATTTTCCATGTCCAGCCAGCCCTCTGTTTGTGTTTTCTTCTTTGCCTCCATTTCAGTTTTCAAGTCATGAACTGTTTCCTTTATCTGCTTGATTGTTTTTCCTTGGTTTCCTAGGGTATCATTCACTGATTTACTCAATTCCTCGAACTTTCTGTTATACTTCTCATCCATTTCTATAAGGGCGTTTTTTATATGCTGTTTAAGGGTGTCAATCACTTTCATGAAGTCAGTTTTTTCTACTTCTTCTTGATTAAGGTGTTCATGTCCTCCTGTTGTGGGGTCACTGGCTTCTGGTGGTTTCGTGTTGTTTTTCAGATTGTTGGGAGAATTCCTGCATTGGCGTCTGCCCATCTCTTCCTCCCAATACTCCCCTTTGGATCTTCTTTTACAGGATCAGGTCTTCTTGCCCACTGATGTACCTTCCCAGTGATGTCACTCCCCAGAGATGTTTCTCCACAATGATGTTTCACTTGGTGCCCAGATCGAAACTCCGTGCTGCTTGGTTAGCTCGCGAACAAAGGGCCCACCCTGCTCGCTGAGGGCAGGCTATGGGAACAAAGGAGCTACCGGCCACCCCTTTGTCCTCCCGGTTCTGGTTCAGTCCCAGCACCCTCGCAGGCTGAGCAGGGAGGTGCTATGCCCCAAAGAAGGGAGGGAGGGAGGGAGGGAGGGAGGGAGACAGGGGGTGTGGGGATCTGGATGTAAGCTGAATGGGATAGGAAGAGAGAGGCGGTTTGGGCAGTATAGCCCCTGTAGGATGGCCAGGAAGTGTGGGCGGGCTGAGGTATGTTCCCAGCTGCCGCAGCACTCACTCACCACAATGATGTTTCACTCGGTGCCCAGATCGAAACTCCGCGCTGCTTGGTTAGCTCGCGAACAAAGGGCCCACCCCGCTTGCTCGCTGTGGGCAGGCTATGGGAACAAAGGAGCTACCGGCCACCCCTTTGTCCTCCCGGTTTGGGTTCGGTCCCAGCGCCCTAGCAGGCTGGGCAGGGAGGCGCTATGCCCCAAAGGAGGGAGGGAGGGGGGGAGACAGGGGGTGTGGGGATCTGGATGTAAGCTGAATGGGATAGGAAGAGAGAGGCGGTATGGGCAGTATAGCCCCTGTAGGATGGCCAGGAAGTGTCAAAAGAAATAATTTTAAGAGTAAGGATTTAATAGTTAAAGAAAGGTTCTCAGAAACTCAAAAGTCAAGAGCACACATGCTTTACAAAATAAATAAATAAATAAATAAATAAATAAATAAATAAATGAACCCGAAGTGAAACTTGTTCTTCAAGGAAATCTAAATTATTTTGAGTAAATAAAAAGTGCATATTTCTAAAACTCTTTATGAAAAGAGAAGACTTTTTTTAAAAAAAAATCCACAAATTAGACCAAGAATTAAGAAAGATGAGTAACTTTTTTGAAGTTGATATGGGAACCAAATCATAGGCAGAATTGATCTTTCCTATCTGATAAGGGTCTTCTTCTAGAGAGAAAATAAATGTTCCCTTTTTAAAAAAAAAAATCTGGACTCAGTAGGGTGTCAGATGGAATGAATGTCTCTGCGGTATTTAGGGACACGCATGCTCCTTTTGTTCAGAAGATACTATCCAAACATCTACCATGTCAGAAGTAAGCAGAGTGATGACCTCTTCTTACCACCCAAAGCCACTAGCACCTGGCACTTTGAAACATTTTATTGATGATAATCATTTGTTTAGAATGCTTTTTTGCTTTAAATATGGAACTTTCTCTCTAGGACGTTGGTTTCCAATCCAAAGGTTAAAATGTGCGAAGATGTGCTCATTCTTGGGCATAAAGAGTACCTTTGAGAGGCTTTCCCTCACCCACTATGTCAATGCTGAGAGGAGATTCAGTTCCTCCAGGCTAAACAAGGATTAAGAACCTCAGATAGAAAGCAATTTCCAGTCCTATGGAAATGACTTGCTCTTCAGATGCCCAGTCTTGTCAAAAGAGTGCTGGGATTAAGAAAAATGACTTTCTCACAATAAATCTATCTTGAAATGAAAGATTGTCTTCGTTGTATTGAATCAAATGATTGTCCATGCCCCATTGCACATCTCTGAGCCGAGGCTGCCTCGATGACTCTGCTCTGTTCTCTTTTTCTCTTACCTTCCCACCGAGCTTCTGAGTCCAGACGTGACTTTAGCACTCTTTATATCAGGGGTCGAATTAACTACTTATCCAGATCACGAAAGGGGAGGACATAACACTCAGAAGCAAGCATTTCATTTACCGAAATGCACGTTATCTAATGCAATAAATGATGATAGTGTGTCTTTAGGCCCTGGTTGTCCCGTCATTTCGGGAAATAATAAAGACTTTTCATTTTCTCCCTCAGATCATAAGTGCTGTGTTATTAGTGCCATCTCAGCGTTAAACCAGGTTGCAAGCTGCTTATTCTTCAAAATGAAGCTTTATTTTTTCAGTTTAATTGCTTTCTCAGGAGCATTATTAACTTCCAGAAAGGGATGAAAAAAATGAAAGCAGCTGAATCTGTGGCTCAGTGTATCTGAAGCTAAGAAGCACCATTTCCAAACCAATGCAACAATACTGCAGCAATTATCGAGAATATTACTTAGGAATATCCATTGCATGGCAATTACAAAAGAATGATCTTTTAAATACCAGGTGTGAGAACCATCTGCATTTTCCTTTCAATGTGTCAAGCAAAGAATTATCCTGTTGTCCCAGGAGACCAAATAATACCCAAGCTCTCTGGACTTTCAAAAAAATAAATCTTTAATCTATTTTACATGTGAATTAATCATCAAATTCTAGCTTGGCCCTCATTAATGGTTCTCAAACTCCTCCTCTTATTTTTACAGCCTTCTGCTTGGTGCCAGAACAGGGACATCTGGTACACTGTCACCTCCTCCCAAATGGTTTTCCCATCTGCGAAATCAAGAGAAAGACACAGTTCTCAAGAACAGAACCAATAGTGTGTGTGTGTGTGTGTGTGTGTGTGTGTGTGTGTGTGTGTGTTGTGTGTGTGTGATTGATTTACTAGAAAGACTTACAACCTACAGGAACTGAGTAATACAAGAGTAGACTTTTGCACACTTAGGAAACTGAGAACCCAGAAGTTGCTCGGTCCACAAGGTTGGGTGCATCAGAAGTTCCAGTGTGGTGTGGCCTAGAAGATTCCAGAAGAGTTGCAGTCCCTCTGTTCATGTTAGAGCATGAAGAAGCTGGAGTGTAATGTCATAAAAGTATGCAGCAACAACATCAATAACAGGATTGAGTCATTCGCCAGCAAGAAATGAAGGCAATTACGTGTGCAGTACTGATTTTCTCTCATGTCTCTTTATGTATGAGCCAACACCAGAAGGCCCTGTACACTCGAGAGAAGGGTATGTTCCTTTCAGCTATTCTGGGTCGAAGATGTCCTCACAGATCCAACCAGAGAGATATTCCTGTTGATTCCCGCCCCCACTAAGTTGACAATCAAGATTAACGGTCACATAAAAGAATCTTTTATTAAGTCGGTTGTGTGGTATTCCCCAGGAAAGGTTTCAACATCTATATAGACTCATGTCATCGATCAAGTTGAAACAAAAGCAATAGTGTCCAGAATTTCTTGTACTGATATGAGTGAGCATTTCTGCCTCTGGTATTTCTTTTTTTTAAAAACATTTATTTATTTATTATGCATACAATATTCTGTCGGTGTGTATGCCTGCAGGCCAGAAGAGGGCACCAGACCCCATTACTGATGGTTGTGAGCCACAATGTGGTTGCTGGGAATTGAACTCAGAACCTTTGGAAGAGCAGGCAATGCTCTTAACCTCTGAGCCATCTCTCCAGCCCCTGCCTCTGGTATTTCTAAGAGAATTATTGACTGCACTCTGTTGTATCTCTTCTCCATTTGGCCTAACCAAGTTCTAGATGTCACAAGTCTCTTCACCACCACCGCCAAGCAATCAAGCTCAGTTCAGGAGATCAAATGCTCTGTGATTCCTCTACATGTCCGCACTTGGGACGAGAAAGAGAATGTGGAGACTATGTGCTACCATGGCTGGAGGAGACATGAAGAAACTGTTCAATGAAATCTCTTTTCCACCCGATGGCTTCTTGTTTCCACTGGAAAGAGAACTGCTGTCAGGAGCACAGTATGGGTCTCATATGGACAAAGTTGGACACTCAAAAGCAGCAGGATCTAAAGCAGAATAGATGACATATAATCGTTTATTAAGACCTATACTTGGACTTACTGACTAAAGGTTCCTTCTACCATGTTCAGAAGTACACTGAACAAGCAATACAATGATGAGGAAAAGGGGTTGCCTGCTTCACCATTTAAAAATCTTGTTTTCTCTCTCTCTCTCTCTCTCTCTCTCTCTCTCTCTCTCTCTCTGATATAGGCATCAATATCTAGTTTGCACTTCTAATATTTTGTGCAAATTCTTTAGGCAAACTCATATGGCTTTTCCATTACCATCCATGGCTAGAGATTACATTTCATATTAACTAACTCAAGTAAGGAAAAGGAGAAGTAGCCGCAGGTATCTTGTATTAATGTTGCTGCTGCTGTTGTTTTTGTTATTGCTGTTGTGGGCGTGTTTTGATTTGGTTTTAGTGGGGTGGATATGGTCTCCTGTAGTTAGTTCAGACTGCCACTGAACACGCTATGTAGCTGAAAATCACCTTGAGCTTCTACTTCTTCTCCCTCTGCCTCCTAAGGGCTTGATCATAGCTGTGTGCCTCCATTCCCAGTGCTATGTTAGTCCTCTACCAACTGAACTACAACTTCTGTTACAGTGAGATTCAGTATGACTAGTGTGGAGTGTAGACGGAGACTGCTCGGTCATTACCCAGCTGCCCAGACCCGAATAATCACACGGATACTATATTAATTATAATACTGTTTGACCGCTATCTCAAGCATATTTCTAGTTAGCTCTTCTATCTTAAATTAACCCATTTTAATTATTTTATATTTTACCGGGAGGCTTGTGATTTACCAGTAGGGTTCTCCGGTGTCTGTCTCCTTCAGCAGCTACATGGCAACTCTCTGATTTTGCCTTCTTTTCTCCTCTATCTCTGCTTGGAAGTTTGCCTTGCTCTATTCTGCACTGCAATAGACCCAAAAAATCGCTTCTTTATTAACCAATGGTAATAAAACATATTCACAGTATGATGAGGCAAATCCCACATCAGTAGAAAAAACCATCCAGAAGCCACTGCCTTGAAAATGTAGCGTAGTTGATGCTCAAATATATATCTGACTTACTAAGGTGGGGACAAGATTCGCAGACAAGACTGTGTATATATATATATATATATATATATATATATATATATATATATATATGTAAATTAATTGTAAATTAATGGGGCGCATTAGGTATAAAGATGAGTAAGGGAAATAATTCTGAGAGTAAAAGTGACCCCTTTCACTAACACTTCCACGTTGCCACATGCTCTGCTTCCTATGGGAATTCTAACAAAGCATACGCCAGAGTATTACTGAAAGCCAAGCTTTCACAGGAACGGCTGAGCTAGAAAGCCAGCAGACAGCAAACGTATTTAGAATATTTTAAGTAACAATCACCATGTAGTGATGGCAGGAAGAAGGAGATGTTTAGCACACAAGTGGCCTGCATTTCTAACCATTATTGGGCATGTGCCGCAACTGTCTCCAGAGTGGGCCTGCTTCTTAGTGCATTAGGCTGCTCTGAGCGAAAGCCCGGGATTCCGTCTTAAAAGCCATTAAATGTGTAAAGATGTAAACTTCGAGCGGGAGGGGTCTCATTACCAAGAAGGGAGGAAAAGTAATGCTGTGCTTCTAGGTACATGGAACGATTACGGGGATTGCTCCCTGTAAGCTTTCTTTTATAAATTTCTGCCTGAGTTGTGACCAAGCAGAAATATGGAGAAGTACCATCCAAATGAAATAAGTTCAGCAACAGAAGTGACTGATGCTAAGCATCCAGGAGCAGTCTGCTTGTAGGAGCTGTAGGTGATCTAGGAATACCTAAAAGGTGGGTGCACCGTGGCCTGTCGCACTGTGCACCCTCTGTAATTTGTACCTATGATTGTTGTGTCTGTAGAGAATTGCTTGGAAGCCGCTCATGAGAAGCACATGTCTGAGTGTGCTTCGTTTTCTCGTGCAGCTGGTTCCTGGTAGCTGAGTGACCCTGTACAGCACTAGCCCCATACATTAAGTAGATGGAGGCTATAGGGGCATTTATAACTTCAAATTTGGGGTGGAAGTGGGGTGATGGGATCCCAATAGATACCACACACCGCTTCAGCATCTCCAGCTCTCTGCTGCTTCCCTTTTTTTAGGAGTCTGTCTTAAGCGTACTCTTTCAGTTATAGGGTTTCCACAAGAATTCTTACCTCACTGTTTACACCTAAGAAATTAGAAATTAACTAAAGATTATCTCTACTCCACGATACTGTTTTAAGTAACATATATATATGTATATATATATATATATTATGTTTATTTAAAACACATTTCTAACTTTGCATTGTGTATAGAGTACATTTTGAATCTTCATATATTAAGTTTTTCCTGGAAGGGATTGTGGCTAAGATCCTCCATCCATTGAAAGTAAGTATTAGAGTCCCAAGGAATGAAATGACCAGGTCACTACTAAAGTGTTTTCTATGGCAGTTGCCACAATGATTTGCTTTAATGAAGATGATCCAGATTGTTTGAGTTCATAAAGGATTTACTAAAAGCACAGTGGCCACAGCTTGAGCGGAAGCTGTGAGTAAAGTGATTGCCCTGTAATCATGATCACATGAGTTTGGTTCTAATAATCTACATTAAAATCTCTGATTATAGTGCCATCCCTTCGCACTTCTACAACTATACAGGAAGAAACAGAAAGATTTCTAAGGATCACTAGCTAGTCTAGCCTACTGGACAAACTCTAGACTGCTCAGTGACTCTGCTCCAAAAGCTAAGGCAGAGAGTGTCTGAGGATGCCACTGAAGAGCATCCATGCAACATCACACACATACATGTTCACGCACATGTGCACACACACACACTGTAAATCAGAGCACAAAAACATCAGACAGTGGCCAGTTTATATTGCTATTAACAGTGTGGTCTACAAGCACCCATCTGTGATCTCTTTTCATTACACCATTTCTGCTTTTGAGTTTTCCCATTTGTATTCAAAATTTTCTTAACAAATGAAATAATTGATACTGGCCTGAATGTCAGGTTATTTTTCTTATAGATGGAAAAGTATTTTCATTTTCCTCTAAGAACCTGTGTAGAAGTCCAAGTGGCTGTCTATGTTTCCTTTGGAAAAATATGTTTACTTGCTCTAAAACTGGGTGGGAAAGAGCATATGACTTCAAAAAACTTAACATCCATGTGGAATAAAACACACTGAAACACACACATTTCACCCATTGCACTGACCTACATGTGAGCTAACGGAACTTATTAAACTCTTAGAAGATAACAGAAGGGATATTGAAGATCGTGTTTAAGATTGTGAATTTTTATATATGTCACCAAAGATATTCTACTGAAAAAAAACTAAACAAATAAAAACTAACAATAAGGCTGAAAAATATGTTCTCTGTGCAAGAATACTGTCAAGATTATAAGAGCATATACTAAAGACAAGCATTTGAAAAATATTTTGTGATAAGGGTGCGTTATACCTACTTTAAAAAGAACACTTACAACTCAACAAAAGAAAAGCGAAGAAACAAATCGAAAACTAGTTTTTTTTAAACCATGGTAAATAGATCGAAGGAATAATTAGCCCTATTAATAGAATAACATACATATTCTTCCCTGAATTTCTGCCCCCAGCACCATCCCTATCAGGTCCTGTTGCATCAGCTCACCTTTCTGTGTCCTGATGTAAAAATATAATTTCTTGCAGTTTCTTATTTTTAATCTTCTGTCTTTCTTTTTCATGCTGGCCAGAATCTAAGTTACTTTTTCTAGGATCCTGGGTTTTCTCTCTTTCTTTATCTCTGTCTCTTTTTCTCTCTCTCTGTCTCTTTTTCTCTCCCCATTTTTTTCTCTATCTCAAAATCTTGAATCAATGAATTTATATCAAACTCTCAAAAATATAAAGAAACCTCAAAAACAAATAAAAATAATAGATATAAAATGTAAACAGATATCTAATCTAGTCAGACTGAATAAATAAAAAACAACCAATGGAGAAAATGTTCTATATCATCAGCCATTGATAAATCCCTTAGGAATGATAGGGAGATTCTAGTAAACACTGTTAGGATGACCACAGTCATAGGCCCAGTGAAAGCAGATGCAGATGACGATATCAGCAATAGAAATTGACATGTTCACTTTAGAAGACAGTTTGACGATTTCTCACAAAACTAAACATATTTTTTGTGATCAAGACACTACAGTCATTAGTATTTACCCCAAACAATAAAATTATGTCCCCATAAAAGTCTGTATGAAAAGGTGTACAGAAGCATTATTTGTAATTAACAACCATGGAAGCAAGCTACACACCTTACACTAGATTAATATACACTTTGGTAAATCCAAACAATGGGATATTATTCACTGAATCAATGAGAAATGATTCAGTCAGAAATAAAAAGATGCTATAGAATATTAAGTCCACATTACAAAGGAAAAGAAGAAAAAATTAAAAATCCCCAACTCTGCTCACTCGTTTGTTCCTCCTAGCTTGATCAGTGTGATTTTTTTATATAGCCAGGACCTCCTGTCCAGAAGTCACATCTTTTATAGTGGATTGGGCTCTTCCTCATTAATCTCACTAATCAAGAGAACAGCCCACAGCCATGCCCGTAGAGTTATTTAACAGACACAATTTCTCCACAGAGGTTCCCTCTTTTCAGATGACCTTAGTTTGTGCCAAGCTGACCAGAAAAAAAGGTCATATATGCTATTATACCTTTGTTAAAATTTGTAGAACATACAACGCAATCAGTATAGGTACCCTGATTTCCAAACGTACTGTCCCGAGAAGGAATGCTAGCAGCTGGAGGGAATGTCAACACAAAGTGGAAAAGGAATATGTAGAAACCATCTGAAGGCTCCTCTCCATTTTACTGCTTTTCAAGAATACGCTGTAGAGAGCTAGACATCCAACTGCAGGTTGTAACTTCCCAAGAGTTGTCCTGTGACTGCAGAATTAAAATGGGTGCTTTTGAGAAAGGCAAGATTTTTGTTCAGAAGACTGCTTATTGCTACACTGGGTAAAAAAGAAGCAAGGATAAGACTGGTCCAAAATTCCACAGTCTGTCCTGGTGAACAAAAGGTCGGGCTGCTGGATTCTCTTACACACGTGCAAACAAAAGCAAAGGTATCACCTAGGGAGAGGATATACTGAGATTATTTGCAGAACCCCAGAAAAGACATCTCTGGGGCAAAACTGATCTTTGCTGAGATGAAGAAGGGAGAAAGAACAGACCTGGTAGGTTATCTTTAAAAGGCTATGGATAATAATAATAGTAGTAGTAATAAATACGCAATAGTCGCTGCCTTATTTATTACAAAACAAACGTTGCATGGTATTTTTAAAGATGTGTTTTTAATTTAAATGTATTATAACACCTTTCCTCCTCTCTTTTCCGTCCTCCCTCTCCTCCCAGCTACCCTTCCTTGAAGGCCTCCCGTGTCCCATACTCTCAAGTTTCTAGCCATTTCCCCTTTGACTGGCATTGCTACATACATATACACTGTTGGGACTAATTGAGTCTTGGCCTTCAGCCCCTTGCCCGAAGCTTGCGAACTGGATTCTAGTGCAGAGAGCATAGACGGGGGCTGTGGTGCGCGGCAATACACATGTGTTGCAAATATATATATATATATATATATATATATATATATATATATATATGCTGAGTTTACTTTTGTTGTTTGTGTATATATAGTTTCAGGCTGACCACTCTGCATTGGGCAACGAATAAGGGGACTCATGTCTAGAAGAAGATATTTCTTCTCCCATTAGTTTTTAGCTTCCTGTAGTTCTTTGTCTAGGAGTGGACCTGGTAAAATTTCCATCTTCCTCATTAACATAACTATTGATATTGTTTGTGCAGCATGTCTAGGAGAAGCTGTTTCACTGAAGACTTCCTGGTGTATCGGTTCTTACAGTCTATCTGTCCCCTCATTAGCCAAGATCCCTGAGCCATAGATTCAAGACCTGTGATGCACATGTATCTGTTGGAGCTGGGTTCCTCCAATCTCTTGTTCCCTACTCTTTATCCAGTTTGGTTCCCCGTGATGGTCTTTACTTGCTATAAAGAGAGGTTGCCTTGACAAGGGCTTGTAGCTACACCTATCTAAGAAAGTTGTGGTTCTGCTTTGTGTCTAGAACTAGACTTTTGAGTTTTTCTCAGATCATGAATAATCAACAGAATATTTTTGGGTGTTTCTGATTTAAGTAAAATTAACTTGTAGTAAAACACACACACACATATGAAGTAGAGTAAGAAAAATTGGATGAAACAAAATCTGAAGGTAACAGTAATATCTCATTCTGTGATTGTTTCTCATTGCCCCCTTCTCCACAAGAAACATTGAGAAGCACAATTCAGTAATAATCAAGATGTAAATCAGCACAAAAGTTTCTTTGTGTGTTATTTTTGCTGTAATTTCCTTGTAATATTCATATAACATCTCATGCATATTATGTATTGATAAAATGTCTCAGTTTTAGCCTACACTTCATTGTTAAAGGTGTCTTGCAATATGCCACGTTTTAAAAATACTTCCCGCAAAGAAGTTATGGTTGCCTCTAGTCACTTAATGTTTCTATGATAAAGAAGAGATTTGAACTCATGAAAAGCCATATGCAGTGCAACTCACATCCAGATGATGCATATATAATAAAGTTTGAGTGAAGAATTCTAAATAAGTTCTGCTCATTCCCAAGTGACTAGTGGCAGTAGATGAAACTGATCTGAATACCTAAGTTTAGTGGGTACATGCATATGCTTTTTCAAAAGTTTAACATTTTCAAATTCTGTAAGTGTTAACATTAATTAAACATACTCTTTGAAGAAAAGGGACCTCCCTTTGATCACATATGGTGCAGTTCAGCTATTTTTGAGTATTGTTCAGAAGTTTTATAATGACTACTTTCCGGAATGTCATATTGTTTCCCAAATTGCTGGTCTGATGCCAACTGGTGTGACTTGCTGCTGTTTGTTTCCTACGCCTAGGGAAAATGTCAGGTTCTTTCTAAATTAAGCGATTCAATTATGCAACTGCTCCTTCACCCCCATATCAGTTTTCTCTGCTACTATATTGAATGTAGCAAGAAAACAAGAGGAGTCACTTAGTTTTCAAGTCTCTGCTAATCTGTTCACGGCTATATACCAAGTCACTTGATCTTTCAAAGAATTGCACATACATGTATACACCTACACACTGTTCCATGAACACATTGTGTAGCAGAATTTAGGAGAGAATCTCCATATCCACAACCAAATTATAAAATGGGAAAATTACATCTTGACTATTTATTAAGTTCCTACTATGTGCTATCCACAAATATATTGGAGAGTTCAAATCAGGTACTTAAGGAAAATGGAGTTTCCTTTCAAAATGAACAATTCCAAATTCCTGTGTATGATTGAGGAAAGCACAAGACAATCATAAGGTCTTGCCAGTCAAAATATATATCTTTTATTTATGTGATGGATTATGTTTATTGATTTACATATGTTGAACCATCCCAGCATCTCTGGGATGAAGCTCATTTGGTCACATTTTTCTCTGCTCCCCTCTCTTCATCTCCCCTACCCTTCTATACTCTCCCATGGTGCCCATGTTCCCAATTTACTCAGGAGGTCTTGTTTTTTTCTACTTCCCATGTAGGTTAGATCCATGTATCTCTGTTTTAGGGTCCTCATTGTTGTCTATGTTCTCTGGGATTGTGATTTGAATGAGGTAACCCAGACCCAGAAAGACAATTCTTACATGTATTCACTCATAAGTGGTTTTTAAACATAAAGCAAAGAAAACCAGCCTACAAAATATATTCTACAGAATGATAGTACTGTCTTAACATGGAAGCCAAAGGTAACAGAAAAGAGCTCTGGGCCCCAATCTAGACTTACAGAATTAACACTGCATCATCATGAATTTTCCAGGAAATTTAGTGCATTGGATATTTGACCACGATTGAAATCAATAATTTTGAGTCGAAAGTTCAGCCAGTCTCAGATGAGCTCAGAGGGAGGAAGATGGAAATCATAAACCTGACCTCACTGCCCTATGGGAAGCCCCTATATCCCTGAGTCAAACGATAGAAAATCAGGACCATGGAGAGCTATCGGAGTGATATGGCTCCTAGGCCTCCTCTGCTCAGTGGAGAGAATCCAGGAGAATAAATAGCTAACAAAACTGGTAGACAACTGGGAGAGAGCTAGGACAGTAGTGGTAGTGAGCACGAGGCAAACTCGGTGATATCATCCCATCGCCTCAATGACTGGAACCCATCATTTGTACAATATAGTTCCTCAGCATTGGAATTGAGATGAACAGCAACAGCAGGACACACATCAAACTGCTGGTTTGAGAGAGCATGCTGTTGGGATTAAGTAAAGGTAGAAAAAGCTATTTCTGCATGGCATGACTGAAATCCTCACACAGATTTTGCAATTCAACTTCAGTTTTAGAATCTAAGTTTTAATTTTTTCTCTTCCTTCTTTATCTGTACTTTTATTTTATTATTATATGATCACATCATTTCTCTTTTCCCTTTCTATCCTCCAAACCTACCAATATTACCCTCTTTTCTCCTGCAGATCCTCTTTTTCATTAATTATTATTACATGAATATATGAATGTGTCTATACACACATATCCCTAAACACGGCCTTCTCAGTCTGTATAATGTTACTTCTATGTGTGTTTTCAGGGATGACCATTTGGTACTGAAGAACCACGTGGCGTACTCTTCCCTGGGGAATACAATTTCATTGTTCTCAGCATTCCTCATTGCCCGGAGTTCTTTGTGTACGGTTGAGACCTCTCTTACCTTTTGAAGGGAGTCCTTCATCAACATGTGCTTTCACATCTCTGGAACCTTCCATCAGCGCTGAGACCTACCAAGGTAGGTTTGAACTCCATATGTCCCTATGTTGCAGTCAGAAGGCAACTTCACTCTTTTGAGCTGCTTCCTTTGCCATGTAGAAGCTACATAGTTTTACGTGATCAACTTTCATATTTTTGTTTTCTGCTGCTTTCAAAAAGTAAATAAATACAGAAATTTTGAATAGCGTGTTTTATTTTGTTCTGGAAAATTCATAGTTTCAGGTATGATTGCACACGAATCTTTGTTCAGTGTTGATTTTTATTTTATATCCACTAGAAATAATCATCTAGATTTATTCCTCGATGTTTTTTATATTAACATTTCAAAGTGCCACTTTCTGAAGTTATCATACATTCTCTAAGATATGACCTTGGTGGCTTTTTTGGACATCAGTTATCTATATATACCTGAGTTAATTTCAGCTTCCTCTATCATATTCTTGTGTGTGTGTGTGTGTGTGTGTTTGTGCGTATGTGTGTGCATTGTGTATGTGTGTGAGTGTACATGTGCATGTGTATGTGTGTGTGTGTGTGTTTGTAACCAAGCACAGTGCACAGTTCCATTACTGCAGTTTTGTTGAATGCTAGAAATTAGAATGTTATACATATTCCTGCTTGTGCCCAGGATTGTTTTCATTACCCAGAGTCTTTTGTGGCCCATATGAATTTTATTATTTTTCTGTCACTGTGAAGAATGTCATTAGCATTTTGTTAGTGGTTGCACTAAATTCAAGGATGACTTTTGGAAGTTTGGGGGATTTAACAATATTAGTTCTAGTAAAACATCAATGTGGATATCTTTTCAGTAATTTTTATTTTAAAGATCTTTTCTAGCTAAGGTTTTATTCCTACATATGACCATTATTGCAATGAGTGACACTGTTCCTTTGAATTATCTGCTCAGCCTGCACTTTGGTGATGTCTACAGATTTTATATACCCCACTAAATCTATTCCTCAACTCTAATTGTTCTTTGTTGGAGCTTTTAGCAAATTTTATATATAAAAATCAAGCCACCAACAAACAGGGATAATTTGACTTCTCCCTTTCTAATTTAGATTCTTGTGTTTCTTTCTCTTGCCTGAATGCCTTTGATAATATTCCTGATGTGTTGAATTAAAAGGCTGAAGTGAGTGCCCTTGTCTTGTTCTAGGCCTCAGAGGAAACGTGGTCATTTTTTTTTTTTTTTTTTGACTTTCAATGTGATACTGGCAGCATGGATCTGAATACACATCCCTTTAGGAGTTAAAGTAAGTTCCTTTACATCTTGGTAAGAGTTTCTATCACAAAGCAAGGCACAATTTTGCCACACATTTTCTAAGCACCTATTTCAATGATCCTTTTGGGTTTGTTGTTCATCGTGGTAATGATGTTATATTTATTGATATATATATATATATATATATATATTGAATCTTTTTCAATCAACGAAATCTGTAAAGTACTATAATCCATGTTATGACATGGATTAATATTAAAAGTATATAAGGAATTGAACAGCAAACTAGTAAAAATAGTTTAATTATAAATTAATATTTAAGCTAAAAAGATATTTCTTTTTTGGGTTCTTTTTTTTTTCTTTGGTTTTTCGAGACAGGGTTTCTCTGTGGCTTTGGATCCTGTTCTGGAACTAGCTCTGTAGACCAGGCTGGTCTCGAACTCACAGAGATCCGCCTGCCTCTGCCTCCCGAGTGCTGGGATTAAAGGCCTGCGCCACCATCGCCCGGTCTGAAAAGATATTTCTGAAGAGAAGACCTATAATGGATTATGGGAGTGTTAAAATGCTCATTATAACTAGTTATATCAAAGAAATGCAAATTAAAAACAGTTTGAATATATTTGTTAAAAAGATTAAAAAGTAACGAAGGCTGGTAAGGGTGTGGAGAAAGGAAATTCTGCGAACTGGTGGGAATAAGAATAATGTCGCCACTGTAGGAAAATGGTGACCTGTTCCTCCAGATCTGAAAGCCCGGGCACCTTGTCAGCTGTCATATGGGTGCCCATAGATGAAAGGAAGTGGATTCATGATATCTAAGCTATCTCCCACATTTATTGCACCATGACACCAGCTCAGTGTCCCTCAGTAACAGACGGATAAAGGCAATTGAATATCATCTGACCATAAAAGATGAAATTCTGCCTTTTACAACAATGTAAAAGGGACTGGAGGACATTAAGTGAAATAAACCAGCTCATAGCTTGCTGCTGTCGAAAAGCAAAAGAGTAGAATCTTGGGCATTAGAGATGAAAGAGGCCCAGGACTGAGTATGGTGTTAAGCCCAACTGAGAACTCGCATAAGAAGACAATGAATCCTTAAAAGAACAGTCAACTGGAAGAGTTATCTGAACACTTTCTACTTTACAAACATAATATTAGGACTAGATATAAATGTTGCTACCTAGTACAGAGTGTGATACATGTCAGGAATTAATGGAAAATGATATGTATAGGTTGTACATCATAGTACTTAAAATAAATGTGATACATAAACTTGTGCAAAATGACACTAGAGGGTTAGAAACAGCATCTTCAAGAGAGCACTATGTCACAGATAAAGCTACTTGATTCTCCTATCAATTTTATTTCAACCAGACACAGCTCTTTGATTGTAGTCACTCATGAGTGTGTGCATACTCATGCTCACACACACACACACACACACACACACACACACACACACACACACACACCCATGCACACACTCATCACTCAGCAGAGGATTTTGGCCCTCTGTGGATTTCTAAAGCTACAGACACTCTACTACTTTACACAGAGTGTTGGAGCACTTATGTGTGACCTACACACATCCTCCTGTAGGATTTAACTTTTCTCTGATTATTAACAATCTGTAATGATTCTTATTATTATTAGTTTTGTGCTGTATTAGTTAGAAAAGTAAGAAAAATGCTTTTACTTATTCAACACAGCTGCTGTTTTTTTTTTTAAATCCAAATTCACTGTTTTTAATCAGTACTTAGTTGAAGCCATAATGGTAAAACATATAACTAAAGTTTGACTGTGTGCAAAAAAGGGAATGATTATCCTTTTATAGCAAACACATATTTTTCTATTTTGACATGTGATTTGTTTGAATTTTTAACAGAATTGTTTTTAGCTCCTCAAGAGTTTACTTTGTATAGCCTCTTGCTTCCTTTGCAGTTCTCCGACAAAGAAAGCTGTAGTAAAGTCTGCAGCCATTACTGCGCACTGTCTTGCTTTTGTTTTTGTCATCACTAAGTAATACAGCACCACAGTCCAAACACTTTATAAAATCAAAGGGTTTGTTTTGGCTCATGCTTTGGGTTTGAAGGCGAAAGTCATATGTGATAACAGGCTTCTTCATGCTAGGATCCCATGGTAGGTTGGAAAAACTACATGGTAAAAGACACAGGGGTTTTCTCCATGTCTTCTTATCTCTCTCACTTTTCTTGAGCACCCACCAGTATTCAATCCAGAAGCTCTACTCTTAGGGTTCAGTATAATCTTATTCATAGCCCCGAAACATAGACTCTAAATTCTACCTCCCAATGCAGAAGAAATCTAATACAAGCTTAGAGGGGGAAAATCTACTAAAACTATCACCCAGTGGTTTTTCAGTTACTATGAGAATCTCCCATTCCTCAGCAATGTCTCCAGTAAAATAAAAACTATGAATATTTTTTTTGTTGTTTTTTATGCTATTGCTGTTCTAAAAGGTTAACACAAGAAGATACATAATGTAACAATATTCATACAACCAAGGGGAACTGCAGACTCAGTCTTGGTCAGGGATACCTTCCGGTTGGAAATACATCATCATTGAGTTACTTTTGGAGATTCATGCAGAATTAAGGGAATATGAATAAGTATAATTTATAGATTAAAAGTCACAGAGAAGTACTGGAGACATGGTTCAGAGGTTAAGAGCAATGGCTGCTCCTCCAGAGGTCCTGAGCTCAATTCCCAGAAACCACATGGTGGCTCACAACCATCTGTATTAAGCTCTGATGCCCTCTTATAGTATGCAAGCATATATGCAGGCAGAACACTGTATCCATAGTAAATAAATAAGACGTTTTTTAAAGTCACAGAGATATTAAAGTGTTTCAAGTTTCTGCATTTGGCAAATGAAAAATCTAGTTTCAACTTTTGAATTGAATTTTTCCCCAAATGCCATTGTTTTGCATTAAGCTTATCAGCATTAATTATGATTATGAAATTATACTGATTATTTCCTCATTTTTTGCCACATTCTGTTTCTGATGGATTTCCAGCAGGTGGAGGGGTGGTGCACCATGAATGAGAATTTTTATTGGGTTTGACAACGCGAATCATTATGATTGGATTTTCGAGAGTTACTCTGAACACAATGCCCGTCACCACTGCTTCCTTGATTCCTAATCAGTTTTCATTGTAAGAAAACTAAAGAACAAAGAGCAAACTGCATTACATTCAAGGCGTAAAGATAGAATATGGAGTCAGTGAGTTCTGTGACCTAGGAATACGATGCTTACTTCTGAATGTTGAATGACGAGAACAGAGGTCTGAACAGGGGAGGGGAGTGGCCCTCTATTTCCCATTAAAAACTGGCAGCACCAGGATAGTGGTGAGCAGATGGCATCCATGATTTCTGATCTGCATTTTTTCCTAGCAATGTAACCTTGGACAAGGAACAGAAACTTTTAACACTTCCATTGCTTGGGTCTGAGAATCTCAGGAAACACGTCTTTACTAAAATGTTACTGGGTTTCTTTCTATGGAAAGCAATATTCTCAGGGCGTTACATACAAAGCAGTAAGGAATGAAATACTCTGGTGAGGTTTTCACGCATGAATGGGGAGAGATATTCCAACAAATTGTGAAACTATCTTTCGCACAGTGATAAACATTGTTGGTTGTTCTAGTCAGGAGACACTCTGTTGTGGTTGAATGCAAGCAAGTTCTTCAGCGCAGATGTAGTAATAAGAGTCCCCAGCACCCCAGCCGCCCGCATGGCTAGCTTATGCCCGAAATAACAACACACAAACTGTATTCATTTAAACACTGCTTGGCCCATTCTCTTCTAGGCTAATTCTCACATATTAATTTAGCCCATTTCTAATCATCTGTGTATGGCACCCCAAGGTGCGCTTACCAGGAAGATTCTAGCCTATGTCCATCCTGGGTAGGAGCTTCATCCCGGGAGCGGGGCATGGTGTCTTTCTCAGGCGTCTACTCCCAAGAGGAGAGCTGTCGAGACTGAGCTCACTTCCTCTTCCTCCCAGTGTTCTGTTCTGTTTACTCCTCCCACCTATCCTCTAACCAATAAAATGGGCCAAGGCAGTTCCTTTATTAGCCAATGACCTTCCTCCATCACGCAGATGTGCCTGTCTGAATGCCTGCCTCACAGCAGCAATGGAACCTCACTGGACCTGAAGAAGAGCAAAGTTTGCTAATGTTCAGCATATGTATTCTGTGTCTTCTAAAGATGTATTCTGTTTTTTGATTTATCAATCCTGATTATCTTCCTTGGCGCCCTACTATATAGAAAGGACCGCATCTCTACGCTGCAGGAGACTAGGAACTACAGAAGTAGACAAGCAATCCCTTTCTGTAGGAATACTTTCTATTCTGCTGTAAGTTGTCTATTGTGAATTAAGAATAGAAATGTGGAAAGAAACTGGAAAATAGAAGTGGGTAGAGATCTTAAATCTATTTTACAAATAAGCACAATAGTATTTGAGTGCAGTTTGGCCCTGTAGTGTGACATTGCAATCTAGGAATTTTTTTTTTGTAGGAAATTAAACAGTCCATTGCATTGCTGATCTTTTATCACCAACAATTGTGTGGCCGGGTTATTCTTTTCTACGTTCTTAGTTTTCTAGAGTTTTGTGTTTGTGTGTGTGTTTAGTGTTGGGGCTTTGTCCTCAAGCTATACGAGTCTGCCCTTCTTCCCTTAGGTTCTTTTCTGATGCTTCAATGTATGGATTACTTTTTCTAAGGAACAATTGGCAATATCTAAAAATTTATCAGTCTGTAAAATTATAGTACATAATTTAAGTTTATGGAAATATGCTTTATAAGCAGTAAAATTATAATAGATAAATATATGTATTATAATATATAGATAGATATAATTCATACCTCAGGAATTTTTGCACTTTATGTAGATAAAGCATTTCTGGGACATTATAAAATGTCTATTATATCTTTACATTAAAAAAAATCTATGTTTCCAGGCAGTGGTGGCACACACCTCTAATCCGAGCATTTAGGAAGCAGAGGCAGGTGGATTTCTGTGAGTTTGGGGCCAGCCTGGTCTACAGAGTGAGCTCTAGGCCAGTCAGGGCACAAAGAAACCCTGTCTCAAAAACTCAAAAAGCAAAACAAAAAATAAAAGAAAAAAGCTGTATTTAGGAGGCAAAAACCAGGCATTGTATCACAAAGCTTCTTGTCTGGTACACAGGATGCTGAGGCAGGGGAATAAGTTCAAACTTCCTGGCTTAAAGAGTGAGGCTTACAGAGAAGTCCTGTCTTTTTAGAATCAGCCTGTCTAGAAATAAAAAGTAAAAGGAGGATTAGGGGTATAGCTTGAGAGGAGAATGTTAGTTCAGTGTGTGCAAGGGCCTGGGTTAAATCCTCAAAACCATCACCAACAACAAGAAAGAAAGAAAAAACAGCCTGCACATTGGATATTTAACTACATCAGTGGATCCTCAGATTGGAAACACCTTGAACACATTGACTAGCATTATGGAAAATAATGGAGAGGTGGAATTCCAACAAAGAGCAGGAATGAGCTATCGACTCCATAGAAGAAAAGCAGGAAACAGTTAGGAGCAGAGTGGAGGCCAGTGGATCCTCATCTGAAACTCAATAAATCTCTACAAATTTCACTTTGAAGGGACTGATTAAAGAGGAAAATTGAATCCCTAGAAATACATATTCTCTGTCATAGGATGAGCCATGAAAGCTCAAACTCTTTTAGATGGTTGGGGATATTTCTAATCACGACAGTTCATGTATTTGTCCATGTCTGACAGGGGCGGTTAGAGAAGAAGCTATGCTTTGTCTTCCTTAAGAATCATGTGAGAGAGAGACAGAGATAAAGAGAGGCAGAGATAGAGAGAGACAGAGAGACACAGAGATGAACCAAAGCTGGAACTATGAGTTATTAGCATAAAATTTTTTCAAAAAAACAAGTTCCTTTATATGTTGGCTAAAATGCTTATGATTTGAATTATACTTTTACACTTTCCCACATACAGTACTAGCTAGAATTACAGCATTCAGGATTCTGTCTGTATTCATTTAAAATGTGACTCACTCCTGTTGTGTCTGGAAGATATTGCTTCCTTGGAGCCATTGTCCAACTATGGCTTTTACAATCTTTCTGCCTCCTCTTCCCTATCGATACTAGAACCTTGAGGGGGATGGATTTGATAAAGACATCCCACATAAAATCCCACTCTGAAACAAGAAGCTGTTTGAAATTAATACCTGCTGGGTAAGGAAAAATCAGTTTTCTCCAATGAATTATCTCTGAGTATATGAAACCTTCTCCAGGGCAAGATTCACGTCCAGGAGTAATTAATTAGCCAGCACAAACTGAATCCCATGGTGTTTGTGTATTCTTTTTGTTTGTTTTGGCATTTTTTATCTCATTGGATTGTTTTGCTTGTTTTTTGTTTCTTTGGGTTTTTTTTTTTTGTTTTGCTAGATTGTTTTGAGATGTATTTATTTTTAGAGAAAAAAGAGAAAGAACATGAAAACGTTAGTTGGGTAGGGAGGTGGGAGGAAAAATAATATGATCAAAATATTGTATGTCAATTTTTGAATAAAAATAGTAAATGGAATAAAATGCAAGTAATTTTCTAAAGGCTAATACCAGGAAAAGGTACCACTTTATTTTTCAAATACTCAGGTATAAAATATTACATATACCTTTTGTTAAAAACCATAGATGTAATGTTTCCCACATTGTGTGTGAAGTAGTTAATCAGTATTCATAACAATGTTTTCAAATTTTAGGGTATTTTCATATGTATGGGTGTTTTGCCTACATGTATGTCTGTGCAGCATACACATGTCTGGTGCCCGTGGAGACCAGAATGGATACCAGATAACCTGAGACTTGAGTTATAGATGGTTGTGAAGTACCATAAAGAGCACCGGATTCCCTGAGACTGGAATTATAAACGACCGTGAGCCACCTGTGCGGGTGCTTACAATCAAACTTCGGTTCCTCTAGGAGGTCAGCTAGTGCTTTTATCCTCTGAGCCATCTCTCCAGGACCCAGGATTTACAATAATCTTAATATGGAAGTCAGAACTAGCCTTTTACATTCTACTTATGAAGACACATAACTGCATTATATGAATTTTTTTTTTCATGACTTTGTTTAATGGATGAATGGCATAGCTGAGATTCAGGGTAGGATATCCCAACTTGGAAATAGCTGTGATTTCTGAAAAGCTGCACTACCCCTGAACAGTTACGTATGTTGTGTGCGCTTTTCTAGAGCAGCCCATATTGTTTATCTTCCTAACCTAGATGGTTTTGGCTAAAACAAATATTAGCTAGGACAAGAGATGCAAAGCAAAACTGTGCTGGATAAACTGGGACTAGCGCGATCTTAAAAGCATGTAACGGAAGAGCTACCACGTGACGGCGTGTACTACATCTACCTGTAGGGTTCTCCGCAAGAATCTGAACTATTACCTAATCTGCATTTATAAAATGCAGTCTTGCATCCAATTTGCAGGAATTATTCATCGCAAATGGTTGATTTCCTGCCTTTCCTCGGATTTGTGTAAGTGACTCAATTATAATCAAGAAACAGCAGAGCACGCAATGTAACTATGCAATCACCAATATGGATCTCAAGTTCTGATGGGATGCTTGGCTGATATTAAATGCAAGCTGGAAAGAGGATGAGAGTAAATGAAGTATTTGCACTTACCGTTTCGGAAAAACTAATAGTAGTACATTTTCTTCCTTTCACAATCTCTGGTCCCCAAATTTGCTATCCTGACATATCTAGGTATTGTGGAAATACATCAGTGTGGGAACAACAGATCCGCACTGGTAATGACACAATTGCAAATGTTTCAACGCATGTGAGAAATTAGGCTCATCGGCTCTGCAAGCGGCTCTTTCTCCGTTCTTTTAATAGCATCTCAGAGAAGAGCTCAGAGAGCTGCTGCCTCACATCCAGCCTTGTATTTATGTCCTTCGTGGTTTGTAGAGGAGGACTCGGCAATGCCACTTTTTCCTCTCAGGACCTCTATAAAAGTGAAGCATTTCTTTCCACAGGGAAAGACAATTTGGTCTAGAAAACACACTGGACTACTCTGACTGACCCCCATCTCACATTTGCAGGACCAGAATAGAACAAAATTTCCTCAGTCCATGGTTACCAGATCACTCACCTACCAGCTGAAACAGAAAACAGTGTGAGGACAACGTCTGGACTCATTTAACGAAGACTGGCACAAACCCAGCTAAGGTTCCCAAAGACCTGGCAAGCACACTGGCTTGCATTTGTAAATTACACGGTTTCCACAATCATTCCTTTTAAATAGAGCAGAGAAGATAAAGTCTTCCTTCCTAAAGGCATCTTACCTGGAGTAGCCCCAAACCTCTAACATCGGTCCCTAAATGGGGCTTGTAGGAATATCCCATTGCAGGAGCTATGCCACAACTATTAAGTAGATAGTCTCAGAACGACTGAGGGCCTCTTTTGACATCCTACAGGTCATTTTGTATTATGTGTTAAAACCAATATATTTTCTCAATTTGCATAAACTCATGTATCCCAGCTATTCAACATAATTTTTCCAGGTACGAAATTCTAGCATTCCAGGAGACTGTGGAAGAAGAATTCTAGCAAGTATAGGGTCAGTCTGAGTTATGTGGTGAGCTTGAGGCTGGGCTCCACAATAGAGTAAGACTATTGTCTCAAAAACAAAATGACAGGGACTGAATATATGGCTTAGTGATTAAGAACACGTGCTACTCTTGAAGAAGACTCCAGTTTGCTTTCCAGCACCCTCATGGCAGCTCAAAACTGCCGACAATTCCTAGTGCCCTCTTCCGGCTGCCGTGGTCACTGCACAGATATGCTACCCTTACATCCTTGCTGGAGACACACAAAAGTATACAACTTTAAAAAAGAAAATCTTGTTTTTTATTATATTAGTTTTCATTTTCCCTATTTTTGATATTTTTGTGTATGCATAAAAACAATAACAAAATAAAATACATTTTTATACCCACAGAACTTTTATTTGAAAATTTAAGGCAAGATTTCACTATGTAGTTCATACTAGCTTTGAAGTCATGTTTTCCTTATCCCCTTCCTCCCAAATATTTGAATTGCAGGTGTGTGCCACCGTGCTCACCTCTAGATTTTTTTATTCTCATTTATTTCAGCAACTCAAAGATGTACTTTACATAGTAATTTATTTCTTATTTATTGATGTTTATCTAAATAGAGAAGATTGACTCAGGACCTTTACAGTCAAAAGCTGAACACCCAGAGAGAGTTAACGATTTATTTCACTGTAGCAACCAGAAATAGATGTCAGATCTCCAACTGGATGAAATATGTGAAGAAAGAAAGATTCTACAATGTTTTCATGTATTTTCCAGCAGTGACCCCATCACATCATGGAATATTGAATCTATTCTTGGAAATGCATAGAAAAACTTACAAAATACAGTAACTGTCCAATAAAAAAATTTCACAGGTGTTTACATTTTATGTGTCAGTTGAAAAAGGAATGCATGTTGAGGCAGGATACTGACACATAACGTGGTTTAGGCCCAACCTTTCTAAAACATTCTTCTCCAAGCTAAATGTTTTTCTGAGTGTATATTTACACTTTCTGGCAGATAGATATAGAATGTAAGAATTTAAAAATTATGCTTTGTGAAATTTTTAAAATTTAAGTGAAATAAACTAGATTGAATATCTGCTTTTTCTGATATTTACACTTTTTGTACACTAAGAAATACCTTATTTCTTTTTTCATTTATTATTATTTATTTATTTCATACAGCATATTTTGATCATATTCTTTTTCCTCCCCCAATTCCACTCAGATCTTCTCCACCTCCCTACCCATCCAATTTCAATTACATGTTCTATTTCTTTCTCCCTCCCTCCCTATCTTTTTCTTTCTCCTCACCCACACACCTCTTCTTCAAAAAAGAACACAAACAAACCAACACAGTAAGATTTAAAAGTACCAAAACAAAGAGCACATGCAAAACCAAACAAAAAAAACTCCATGTTTTAAAATTCGTCTTGAACATAGGGGCAACTTTCAAATCTGCAGTTTTATATATGGAAGCTGTTAAAGGTCATTTTATTGGTGATGTGTTTTGCAATGATGTTTAAAAGCAGCTGAAGATAAACACAAAGGCCAGAATATAGAGCATGTAACTCTGCCATTATATCAGAAAAAGACACTACTCTTCACCTGCCCAAAGTCTTTAACTTGGGAGTTATAATAAATCTTAAGAATAATCACCAGAAGAAGGAAGTTTTTAAATAAAGTGTATTCATCTAAAATACATAAGTATGTTCAAATGGTGAATTGAGAAAAGAACTGAAAATGTAACTATTTGTGCTGCTTCCTAAGTCCTACCTTCTGTTTCAAATTTGTATTCACATATGTATAATGCACTGATTAAATACTTTTTTATTCTTTGATAATTTCATAGAGTATATTTTTATCACATTCTTTCCTGTTCCCCAACTCCTCCTAGATCCTACCCCAACCATATCCACCTAACTTCATATTCTTGTCCCCCTTAAAACGGAGCAAAGGAGACAAAAGAAAAAGAAATTATTAATCGTTTGATTTGTGTGGACTATTTCTGAGAATGGGGGCTACTCCTCCCCGGAGTACAGGTGATATATGCCCAGTGTCACACCATTAAAGAAAAGTGAATTTTCCTCCACCTAGCAGCTCTCACTTGTGACTGTCTTCTTGACTGGGGCAGAACCTGAAGACCAGTTCCCCTGCTCTGTACTAGGATTTTGTCTGAGTTGAGCTTGTGCAGGTCTTATGTATGTTGCCAGTCTCTATGAATTCCTATGTGTAATGCTCTATTGTGTCTGTCTGGAAAAAAAATCTTAAAATCATCCACCTCTCCAGCTCTTACCATCTTTCCGCCTGTTCTTTTACATATATCCTTAATTCATGAGGACAAGCGTGTTGAATGTTTCATTTAGAATACTCACAGAGGTTAGGCAGCTAGTAAGGGACAGCAGGGGAATAGGAGATGGTCTTCTAAGGAAGGGGATATAAAATATAGCAATATAAGGGGATAAAGGGAAAATTAGAACAAGGTCAAAGATGGGAGAGCAAGATAGAGGAAGAAATATGGAAAGGTAACTAACAATAATGACCTTTTGAAAAGCCATATGAAAATCCACTACTAAAGGATATTTCTGTTATATACATATATAAAAGGAATTTAAATTGAGTTTCAGCATAATGGGGAGACAGTGCCCCAGCTAAATAACACATGCTACCAAATAAAACAGCTAATGATAGAAATGGGTTATGTCTTTTTGAGGTTTTGGTCAGATCCGAGTCCCATATGCTCGCTGAACACTATAAGTTATTGCCAATGATATTATTAAAATATGCATGTGACATGTTTGAAAGAAGATACTCAGCAGATTATTTCAGTTGTCATTGTTAATTATGAAAACAAAATATATTTTGGGCACATCTAAAGTTTTATGTGAAACCGGGTCAAACAAATAACTTCTCAACAGTGAGCAGTAAAAACCTGCAACTAGCTTCAGGCCCACCCGTGAGAGTAGTCTGTGACAGTTATCTTCTTTCCAACAATAGATATTATCCGTTTCTTGGATTATCTACTTCATCTGGTCACATTGATTTAGAGATATGGATGATCCCATATTCAGGAAGGCATGGTTCTACAATCTAAGAAATACGTGAGTAAAAGTCAGAGCTCCTCAGGGAGGTTTTACGTAATCAACTCTAAATACATATGTCTTTGTGGGAATTAGGAATGTCAGGGTTTAATCATATTGCTGTCCTCTAGGCTCTCCAAGGCATTTCCACAATTAGTCCTGTCTTAGGTAAGTCACAGCGAGGGATTTGTGGTAAACAGAATAATCCCTCTCTCACAACACCCCTAAAATGTCATAGTGAGACCATTAAGAAAGTAGATCTGCAAGCATACCATCTTACATAACAACGATAATATGTGTGTGTAAAGTTACTAATAAGTTGCTCTAAAATTAAGAAGAATTATCATGAAGTCCTAAATGTAGTCGCATGATCATTAAAATAGCAATGAACATTATCTGGCTTGAGATAGAGGTCAAAAACAAAGAAAAACAAATCATGAGAGAGACTGATGCGTTCCCAATTCAGAGTATGAGAAGGAGCTGAAGACAAAAGGACTAGGAATTTCAATTAAAAATCACAGGGGATTGAATTTTAGCCATGACCCACCGAACCCAAGTAGTTTCCCTAAGTGACACAAACTTTAATTGACAGTTATGGGGTCCTCAGCAGAGATACCACCTCAACCACAATGACGCTGGGTTTCCACTTACAAAGACTGTGAGTTAACTTATGTTATAATGCTACCACAACAATTGAGTGCTGTCATCACAGAGCTTACAGAGAAAGCCAAGCTCAGTGTCTTAGCATCAACTAACTAGAAACCATCGAGGATGTCGTTCAGTATTACGGCCATACTCACGCTGCTGGTGCTCAAATTTATGATCTTGTCTTCATATCAATAGTTTCCAAGCCAGTGCGTCTCCAAATCACCTTGAAGGACTTTCAATGTGCTGATGCCTGCCTGTCTTCCTCAACTTCTGATTCAGTAAGTAAGACTAGAGCACAGTTGAAAGTATCTTCATGTT
Source organism: Microtus oregoni (assembly GCF_018167655.1). Classification (NCBI taxonomy): domain Eukaryota; kingdom Metazoa; phylum Chordata; class Mammalia; order Rodentia; family Cricetidae; genus Microtus; species Microtus oregoni. The sequence goes on along the minus strand of NW_024543063.1, from coordinate 54,551,575 downwards.
TTAATACATCCACGGTGTGTCTATCGTTAGTTCTCTGGGAACCCCACAGAGGATAACACTGCTCTACAGGATGCTCTTGTTCCTCTTCAGTATATTCTTCGTCTTCTGTGGAAAAGGCTTGTACTACATGACTTAGAGTTGCTGTGGCATTTCTTTGGGTGGCAAATGAGTTTTGTTCTCATGCCTGGAGCCCAAATGCTCATCTGTGTCTAAGAAATGGAAAGGAAGAACATATAGTATCTACCTAAATTGCTTTTAAAAGAACGTTCAAGGAAAATCATTTAATTCTACCTGTGCCAACGATGTTAACCACATACCTGTCTCCATCAGATTTCACTCAAACTCAGCAAGCAATGAGGTTCTGTTCGTCTCCTTTGACGTTTTTAAACCCGGAGTACACATCGAGTCTTTATTGTCAAGATCTTAGGAATTAAAAAGTCAATGGATAAACAGCAGGGAATCTATGTCTCAGAAATTGCTCCAGAGAAACGATTCTAACAAGGTATCAGACCCTCCAGGGTAATGGTAATAAGCAAATGGTTTCATTTGAGCAGACAAATAAGAACTGGATATCTGTTAACATGGACAGAGGCAGTCTATCTCTTTTGTACATAAAGATCCCAAAGCAAGCAATGTTTTAGGCCACATCAGAAAGTCTTTTTTGACTTTCTTTTGATATCAGAAAAAATTTTTGGTATCTTTAACAAATTTTTTATAGGATGGTTGAGTTAACATGAAATTCTCTGCTTTCGCGTATATGTTGAGCTTCATCTTAATTTTTGTCAGATTTAATGAGCTTCTTTGCCACAGACCCTGATAAAGTTTCATCCTAGGCATCCTGATAAAATGACCTGTAGTAGTTTATAGTTAGTCTGCATGCCTATCTCCAGGCCCTTGCTACCTTCTGTATCTATTGATTGCCCAAAATAAAATTGCATGGTATATATTTTTCTATCTCATTTCTATCATATTCAGAAAAAGGTAGCATGGAAGTATGAAGACAAAAAAGCATTGGACATTAACAAGGGTTAGATGAGAGAGGGACTCATAGGTATAGTCCAGATTTTTAGAGCCATGAAACTGTTTTGTATGATACTGCAGTGATAGTCATGTGTTGTGATATATGTGTTGACATGTGTCAAATCCCATAGCATGCACAAATCTAAGAATGGGATCTCAGACAACAGTAAGTCTTGGATGATGCTCCTGTGTTAGTATGTCCATCCAAAATAAGACTTATTTGGATATTGTGGGTCATCTCTCTTGAGGCAGGTCATACAGGTGCACAAGTAAGGGGACTACAGAAAATCTTTGAACTGCTTGCTTACTTTGTTATAGTCTAAAAATGATCTCAAAATCAACTCCAGTAAGATACTGAAAATGGTGTGGAATTCTGGCATTGCTCGTTTTATATTTTCAAAGGGTTTCTGTAAGAAATTCTTTGGGATAGAGAGGAAGAATGAATTCAGAAAATTTTTTACAGCTTGATTGCAGTTGTTCTGATGATAGATGATATGATTCACTGTTTGGCTCCGTGTGGTTTTTTAAATCTAGTTTATGCTCAGACTTTTGTGAAGGCTGTCTCAGAGTCACTTTGAAGGGAGATAGGTCGTTGGCAGCGCCATGTCTAAAGGGGACTTCTAAGTCTCATACGTTCCCAACTCCACTTTCTGGATTTGTCATAATATCAAATACTACATCTTTATGACATAATATCAAATGCCATATCAAATACTATAAATTTGAAAAATAAAGCTTTTGGTACCAGAAAGATCTAAATGCCAAGTATGCCTCTAATTAACTTTTCTCAACCTCAGAATTCCTAGAGATCCTAATATCTCAGATATGACTTTACTACAATCTCAAATAAATATAAAATAAAAAATATTCATGTTGCAAAGCCTAGGGAATCATAGTCCTCAACACTGGTTGAATTTTACAGTATAAAAGTTGTTCATCAGTCAAGTACATTTTATGACTCTAATTTTGCCTGATCGCTCTTTAAGAACTTTTAGTACCAAAATAATGTTTGTAAAAAATATTGAAAAGTAATAAATACTTATTGATGCCTATAGTCCCAAGCAGAGAAATAATAAATTAAAAATCACCACTTAAATCTTCACTAGCAAGTCCTTAATAGGTATTTTAGGCAGAGGCAAAATGGAAGAAAGTCTTTTCCCAGATAGATCTGTTTGTCATAAAAGTTAGATCTAAGGATTCACTTCATGTCTCTAATTATAAATGAAAGCCGCACATTAAACAAAGAGACCGTGGAGTTCACACTTCCTTAATTAGGGGTTCACGGGGATGCTAGGCTTGGCCATGCTAGCGCTGCTTTCATTACTACGTGCTGACATTCTCCTGGAACCTCACCCTAGGTAAGTTTTCTTCCCACTCATGTACTTCGTGACAGGTTAGCAACAATTCCAACTTCATGCTCCATTTTCTCGGCCTCCTGAGGCAATTTCCTACCCTTGCACTTTGTTATTTCTTCAGCTCTGTCGCTCCGACCTGTAAGGTACTTCATGATGGGAACTGCACTTTGAATATCAACACTTCAATTGCTCTCCTGGCTGAATACTATCTATGTCACTTGCAGGGGAGGATTTTAATATATAGGTCATCTTCTTACATTAAATAGCTGGTCAAGACTATGGACCGAGTTGTTTCAAAAATAAATCTCTTCACACCTCGAGGCTTTTACCATCATGAATCCAAAAGGTCCTCTGATCAGGCTTCTGATCATCTCATCTCCCAAGTCTCTTCTTCCACCACCGCCTTGTTAGGTGTGATGGGAAATGTTGACCTGTGTGATATGCCCTAAATTAATACTGCTGTATCCTTCTGCAAAAGTCATTTTTTTTCTACTTCTAAGATTCTAGCCTGTACTGTCCTCTGTAGTTCTTAAGCAAACACTGCCTTGCTTGATTCTCTTTGAGCATCACTTCTGTGGAGCAGCCTTTGTGATTCATTACATGATACCACCTGACCCTCAGCTGTCTTAGGATTTTCTATATAACTTTACAGCTCCCCGATTATAACTCAGTTATATGGTGCAGCTCACTGTGTCAAGGTTTTTCTTTTTTATATCTTAAGGCATTTTTCACTTTGACAATGAACTCTTGTGTCCATGTCTAATCTCCATGCCTTTCCAATGTATCTGTGCTTGGAGCCCAGCCAAGATATTAAGTGCTTATTTCAGTGACTGACATTTTAGAAGGAAATAAAGAAAATATTGTTCTTATCATGCATTTCACCTTGTTTCAAGTATTATATTTACATAGGTTGAGCATAAACAAGCATTACTGATTCTTTCCCTTAGATCTTTAAAATATACAGGGAGTAAGGTATGAAAAAATTATGGAAATCATTTCTAAGAAAAGTTTTTAATATATATTTAAGCATGAGCACTAAGGGAAGTCAAAGGGCTGGGCAAACATCTCAGTTAGCAGAGTGCTACAATGCTCGAAACCCCAGATTTGATCCCTAAAACCACATAAGCTGGATCTAGTGGTGTTAAGTCTCTAGGTCAAGCTCTTGGGATCAGAAGTTCAAAGTTACCCTCAGCTATATAGCAAATTCCAAGTCAGTTGGGATACAGATAGAATAGAAGGGGAAGAGAGAGAGAGAAAGAGAGAGAGAGAGAGTAAGAGAGAGAGGGAGGGTTTATTCAGAAGTAGATATGAGATTCTCAAGAGAGAGAGAGAGTTACCAAACAGCCAAGCAAGCCAGTATCTTTTTTTTCCTGTCACTCTGTAGATGAAATCCAGAGCCTTGCCCTTGCGAGACAAGCACTGTGCCACTCAGCCAATCCTAGCCCTCAAAGCATCGAGAATGCTATTAGTGCAGGCTTTTATACAGGCTCTCAGAAATACACCAAAATCACGTTTTTACAGGACAATGGATATGAAGAGCTAGCTATACAATCTTTGTTTGAAATCCTCATTTAAGATTGAGGGTCCCTAAAATCTGAAATCCAGAACCCAAGAGTTCTAGGTCTGAAATTTTGGAGTGGCGATATGACCCTGAAATGATTTCATATTCTGTAGCACTTGAGATTTCAAACTTTGAGATCATGGAATCATCTTAAATAATAAAAATTGTGCAAAGATTCTAATCCTGAAACTTCCAAAACCGGGAATTTTCTACCTCAAGCGTTTCAGAAAAGTGGTGTTTTGCATGTATCATTAGTAATAATTATAACTATGGGAATTGCAATAATTATCATTCTTTAATAAAGTCTTGACTGCCTATTACACACTAAGGTTTCTACACTGTCCCTCTTATTTTCCACACTGACCTCAGGAAAGAGTACTGTTTTAACTATTCTTTGAAGGAGACACCAGGTCACTAGAAGACAGGAGCAGCTTGTCCTTAGAGTACACTTGTAAAAATAAACACGAACTAGAACACAGACCCTTTTTCTAAACAATATTTTTATTAATTCTTGCAGAATTTCAGGCAATGTATTTTGAGCATGTTGGATTCACTTCCTGTGACTCCTCCAAAATCCAACATTTTCACCCTCCGTATCTACCCCATCACATCCAGCTTATGTCGCTGAACTAGATTTGGGAGTGGGGCTTGTTTTGGCGTGTGGTTGACTTACCAGGCATTCTCACCATTAAAGAAAACTGAGTCTCCCTCTCCTGTCAGGCATCAAATGCCAGTAGCACCTCAGCCAGTGATGGGATCTTATGTGCGCCATTGTCTCTCTACTGGCTTGAACTTGCCCATGTCTTGTGCATGCTGTCACAACCACAGCGAGGTCATATATACAACTGCCTTGCCAATCTGGAAATCACTGTTTCCTTCATGTGATCTATCACCTCTGGCTCTTACTCTCTTGCTGCCTTCTCTTCCCTGAAGATCCCAGAGCCTTGAAAGAAGTGAGTATGTCCTGTGGAGGACCAAGCACTCCCAGCCTATTATTCTCTGCATATTGATAGTGTTATTCTCTTTGTTAATTGCCATCTACTGAAATAAGAAGCATTGCTACAGATTGTGATTCACTGCTTTAGTATTAAAAGAACTTCCCAAATCATCACGACACAAAGATGACCCTTTTGTAATATTACTAAAACTAGCCAGGAAGAGAAACATAGCCCAGAGTTGGGGAATGATCACGGAGGTAAAGGGAAGGTACAGGACTGTAGTGCTGCTGGGGAGTACAAAACGCACTAGAAGTGAAAAGAGAAAAAGAAGTGTGTGTGTGTGTGTGTGTGTGTGTGTGTGTGTGTGTGTGTATCACCAATTCCAACCCTGTGCAATCTTTAGCCAAGGGGCAGCCCTTGCACTCTCAAATGGAGCAGAATGTAATGGGTAACCCTTGAAGAGAATAATTATTGGGTTTCCTGTTTAGAAAGTGCTATAATGTTCAGAAGTATCGGGAGAATGACAAAGTACCTAGACCCTTCATCTTCCTCTTTTGCTGAGGCTAAAAGGAGAGAATAAATATCAGCTGGGAGGAAAGATCAATGAAGGCCTCGCCTGCAATAACCGATGGACAGTACCAGGCCAAGGGAAACTATAAATGCTACCGAGTCTCATTCGTCATCCTTTGAACTGAAGGTCTCCTCTGACCAGAGCATTAAAGATCAACTACAGCTCTTCCCTTGAGCACAGGTGTTTGCTTTACTTATCATCCGGCCCAGCAAGCTAGCAGGCCACTGAAAGCTTGTCTGAAAACACAGTGCAGGCATTCCCTGAGGGCTAATCCATGAACTTCATAAAAGTTACATTTATCTAGCTAGACCCACGAAGTTCACACTATTCACAGTAGGGCATTTACTCTGCTTCTTCCATTAGTAATAACATCAAGCACAGGGAGCTGGCCAGGACCAAGGTGCTCAGAACACACAACCCATTGTTTCCCTGCCTCTCACTAGTGATGGATGGAAGTGACTGAGCTTTTCATCCAGAGCTATTGCACTCCTTTAGATTGTGATATTAGATGACAGGGCTTCTGCCACTGCAGTTTCTAGAACATGATGGAGTGAGCTCATTTCCAGCTGAGTCCTGGATCTCCTTGGAGTCCATCCTGGGGACAGGGACTCATAGATAATGGCAGTGAGTCTGGGAAGTTCCAATTGTTTGCTTATTATCTTGCCTGTGCTTTTCTAAAATAGAGAATTATCCCTTCCATGAAAGAGCTAAAGTTCTATTTGGGTGTGGTGACCCAAGTCTTGAAGACTGATTATGTCATTCATAATTTTCACCTGCTATCCTGCCTTCCCCATCACAATGGTCTGAGTCTCACGTCATGATCTCGAAAAACTCTTCTCCTTTAAGCTGCTTTTGCCAGATAGTTTATCACCAAATCAAGACAATCACTAACCCAATATTCGATCTTCAAGTTGCTTAACTTTAATAAGTTTTATCATGAGAACAATTATAGGTCTGTAAGATGTTCATTGTCTATGTCGTAGACATGCTACAAATAAAAACACCATGTTAAGTATGAAGTGCTAAGAAGATGTTAGTACAGTTGGCTACCATTCTGACATACTCCAGGTTCTAAGCAAAGTCTACCTTATTTCCTCTCTCTTAATTGGCTCAGCCATCACATAAGATGATTTTGGTAAGCACATCTTATTTTGCTTTGCCATTTTTAACTTGTTCTATTTTTTGAGATTATAGTGTAATTATATTATCTCCCTTTCCCCTTTCTTCCCTCCCATATACCATTCCTTGCTCTTTCAGATTCATGGTCTCTGTTTTTAATTGTTGTTATATGCAATATATGTATATGTATATACATATATACTCCTTAATGTGCAAGTGCAATCTCCTTAGTCTATATAATGTTACTTATATTCATGTTTTCAGGGCTGACTATTTAACCAGTTTGTGTGCCCATTCCTGAGGAAGACTCTCTCTCACTTTCAACATTCCTGGGTTGCCTGTGGCTCTTTGTATAGGACTGAGGTCTTGTAGTCATTCTTTTCTCCATGTTGATATGTCTTTTGTTGTTTCTCTTGCTCACCTCATGTTGAGGCAGTCTTGCTGGTGAGATTTTACAGGTACAGTTTCTGATATTATTTGAGACACAATCTCCAAACAAGCACCCTGATCCTTCAGCTTACACAATCTTTCTATTCCCTCTTCTGCAACATTCCCTGTCGGTGCTGAAAAGTGTTTTGTAGAACTCATCATGACTGGGATCCACAATACTGAATTTTGACTGGTCACCATTTTTACAAAGAAAAGTTTCCTTGATTTTGGCTAAAGACTACTTATCTGTGGGTATAAGCACAAACACTTAGAACGTACTTTGAGATTATGTTGGTTTAGGAAAGAAATGGTTGCAGAGTCTCCTCCAAGATCCGTGTCTTCAGCAGTCCTGGGTATTTGCCTGGGTTTCCATTAGTAGGCATTGCCTCCTTATGACTAGGTTTTTAAGCCCAGAAAGCTGTGGGTTATCCCCAAGGCTTCTGTGCCACTACTGCACCCTTGGGGTTACCATACCACGATGGTCATGGATTTGACTCTTAGGGATCATAACTGAGTAGGACTGTTGTTTCTCTCCCTCCTCACATGGTGTCTTCTAGTATAATGAAACTAGTCCTCAGGGAGGAGGAATTCTGGGCAGAGCCAACTCAGTGTGCCATCATTTTCATTTCAGGCCTCATAGCATATCTCGTTGGTCCAATACAAGGCTTTATGTGGAAATTATTTTTACATTTTTTTATGATTACTGTTTTCTTTTATGTGCATGGTTTTCTGGCTGCATATCTATGTGCCAAGCAAATGCAGTTCTTGAAGAGGCCAGAGAAGGGTGCCAGATCCTCTGGAACTGGAGTCACAGGAATTTATGAACGGCCATGTAGATGCTGAGACTTAAACTCTGGTTATCTGGAGAAATAGCTTCTGGTCTTAACTGCTGAGCCATGTCATCAGGCCCTGTACAGGCTTTGTTTTTCAAGACAGGGTTTCTCTGTGTAAGAGCTCTGCTTGTTCGGAAACTCCCTCTGTTGACCAGGCCAACCTCGAACTCACAGAAATCCGCTTGCTGCTGCCTCCCAAGTGCTGGGATTTAAGGCGTGCACCACCAGCACCTGGGCCTGTACACGATTTTTAAAGGAAATATTTCCAGAGGCAATCACCAGGAACTCTAAAGATCAGGACTGCAAACAAGGGCGCTGAGTGGGAATGTGACTTTCGACAAAATTCTGAGAAGAGCAGCTTTCCCCTAAAGATGAAAATTAAATTAGAGCTACCACCAGGAAACACACACACACCTGCCACCACGGCCACCACCACCACCACTGCATATGAAGAATCATGTTTGTTGTTGCTTGTCATGGTGACTGCAGATATAAAAGCTCTCACAAAACAGGATGATGCACTGATAGAAACATCATTCTGGCTTTGCTTTGTGTTCTGAATCTTTGTGTAAACCTGAGTCAGGGTTATACATCTGCCCAATGGGGACCATGGTACCTACCTCCCTAATTCTGATGGGGTCTCATTAGTCTCATTGCCTCAGCCTTGGTTGCGAGTCAGCTGTCACCCCTTTCTCTTACCCGAGGAAGGTTATCCCACAGTAGAGTTGAGAGATGAACAAAAGCAGACAGGGTTTTCTTGTGGATCCCGATAAACAATGGCAAAAGGAAAAGTAGCCGGGCGGTGGTGGCGCATGCCTTTAATCCCAGCACTCGGGAGGCAGAGGCAGGCGGATCTCTGTGAGTTCGAGACCAGCCTGGTCTACAGAGCTAGTTCCAGGACAGGCTCCAAAGCCACAGAGAAACCCTGTCTCGAAAAACCAAAAAAAAAAAAAAAAAGGAAAAGTAGAAGGATCGCCCTAAGGAGAAAAGGCCAAGTCACCTGTCACTAGTAACCTCATCAGAAGTCTGTCAAGTAGAATTTGTAGCAAAGCTTCATGACATGTATTGACATTACATCCGTTTCATAGACAATCACACAGAAGAATGAAATTAAGACGCAAACCCATGTTGTATATTTCGTACCACACAGCCACTCACCCCATGAACACAGCAGAGTTACGGCAAGAGGTTGTGGACATGTTACCACTTGAGAAGCCCCACTCTTACTGTTCTGGAGATCACACACATCTATCGTCAAATGGATGGAAGTGAAGATTACTCACTATAAGTTCCGCATTTCCTCCCCTCACTCTCCCTCCTTTCCCTTCTTCTTGATTTACCCTCCTTCTCCCATACACTCCTTTCCTTCTCCCATACACTTCTTCCATATTTTCTTTCTTTTTCCTTTTCTTTTTTCTCTCACTTAGAAACACTGGTTTCTTGAATCTACAAAGTACCTGACAGAAACGAACTTCTAGAAAACGACTCACATTTCGTCAAGGGAGCAAAGTAACACGCAGTGACTACTGTGTGGAAATCCAGGACTTGAACAATAACATGTGACCTAGATGTCAGGCTAATCTAGGTCTGAATCCTGTCACCCTTCTGTGATAGTCACGTGACTTTCATTGCGCAATTTGAACTTGAACTTAACATATGCACGAGACTGTTAACCTCAGGAATTTGTATGATCCATGAAAAATGCTTATAGCTATGAGGTAAAAAAATTCCTAGTAATGGATATTACACAAAGTCTTCTTCCTTGGTGACGTGACAGGAGGAGAGAGTCATTACGGTTCTGTCCTTTAGAGAAGTTTTGGAAAGCACTGGGGAAACTCAGCCTGAATAATAAAACTAAGGAGCAAAACTGGAGCAGCGAAGCCGTGGGTTCATTACAGTAACAGCATGGTGTTCCTGAAACTCTAAGCAGGGAACCCTAGACTGTACTCAGTGCTAACTGCGCATATTACGGGAATTACATTACAATTAGGTTGCCACTGTAGCTAATGTCTCCCCTCACTAAGCTGGGTACCTAGTCAGTTCAGCTCTTGACTGATTTCTAGGGTAGCCTGCACAAGCTCAATGGAGAAAAAAAAAAGAACAAACCTTAGAGAAATTAAAGTATTAAAGTGTGTGTTATACCAAAAATTAAAACATTTGTTTCTTTAAAAAAAAAATCTATAATGGGTCTGTATATCCATTGTTGCTTTGCAGGAAAATGCTGGTATAATTAGGAAATGAAGAGCCCTGATTAAACTATCATTTATCAAACTGGGTGTGGTGGCATATGCCTTCAATTCTAACATTTGGGAGGCAGAGGCAGGTGAATCTCTGAGAGTGTAAGGCCAGCCTGGTCTACAGAGTGAGTTCCAGAACAGCCAGGGCTATGTAGGGAGACACTGCCTCAAAACATCAAATGAAACAACAAAGCAAAACAAAGCAAAATTATCATTTATAAAGCAATTTAACTGTGGGTAAATAAAATCCACTTTTATGTTTGTATAAGGGAATACCATGTCGTGTCTGCTCATAAAGGAGATATTTAAAGCAGGAATAAGTTCTGAAGTACTGAAATAAAGTGCAGAAGAACATGACTTAACTCCTCCCCCTACCCAAGGATCTACTACAGGACCAATAATTTAAGACTGTATTCTAAAGTTATTTCTTAAAATGGTACTAGCCAGTTTAAAAAAAAAATCAAACTTTTGAGACAAATATTTCCTGTATCGAATTCCAACCAAAATGAAAAGGCTTCCTTTTGTGTATGTTGACTATGTTGACTCTCACATTACACAGCTCTGCCAAACTAACTTTCTAGCATGTTCTGGATTTCCTTTTTTTTGTTTGTTTGTTTTTTTTTTTTTTTTTTGGTTTTTCAAGACAGGGTTTCTCTGTGGTTTTGGAGCCTGTCCTGGAACTAGCTCTTGTAGACCAGGCTGGTCTCAAACTCACAGAGATCCGCCTGCCTCTGCCTCCCAAGTGCTGGGCTTAAAGGCATGCGCCACCACCGCCCTGCTGGATTTCATCTTCTTACAGCCTTGATCATTGCTTTTTTTCTGTCCCTGCTGTATCTGGCATGGGACATCTGCTTCTGTCCCCAACTCCATTGCCTGAGTTGTACTGTTGGCGAAAATGTTAGATGCCTTCAGTCTTCTTCCTATCACCCTCTTTTTGCCTGACCTTTTAATGATTGAGCTCCTCAAGGCTCAATTTGAACTCTTTCAATTCTATCCTTCTTGCCTAGACAATTTCATTCCTTCCGTACGATAAATTGCCATCTATTTGATGACTCAGAATTTATGTGTGCAGCCCAGACAACTCTTTTAACTGTAGGGTCCTTCATGTGCCTTTTGGTTTGGTAATACTATTTGAATATCTCCAAAACATTTGAAAGTCGGTGTTTAACCAATAGAATCCCAAAGCATCTCAAACATATAACCAAATGACCAACAGTCTTTGAGTTATAAAAAAAAAAAAACCCACTTCCATTGATCTATTGTCCTGAAAATGTGAGTGGTTTTTGACCAATTTCTTTATATCTAACTCTTCTTGGATGAACCTCTAACATACGTCACAATTTCAGCTTCATTTATCTATTAACAAACTCAAATACAATTGACCATTATATCTCATTTTAAAGAGTTACTGTTCTAATTATATTGTTTCCAACTTTATTGTGTAGATTTATTTTGCACAGAGTGGACAATCTTTATAAATGAATTCTTGATCTTGCGGCTTCAAGATAAAAAAAAAAATTGAACATCTTTTCATTGCCCTTCAGGTATGGTGCAACCTGCAAGTTGGCTTTCCAACCTCATCTTCAAACTAGGTCAGTTTCTCTGTGCCTGCCAAGACACTCTTCCTCTTGAACATGACACCTTCTCATGTTTCTAATTCTCTCTAAAGGCCTTGATCACTGCATGGGAGAATCCACTTCCTCTCCCCTCTCTGTGCATTGAGTATTATTACTCTCCTGGGATCATCTTCCTTCTCCAAAGAAGTCAAATCTGGACTAACTGAGAACTCTGTATTTATTCTAAGGACATTTTGAGTGCTGTCTTTGTAAAGCATATGTTTATAAATTGCTATTTAAAATCATTACTTAAAATTTTATCTTAGTCAGTATCTATAGAGTTTATGAAAGGCAAATATTACATAAACCTATTTTCCATTTTAGATGTCAAGATAAAATGCATTTTTATCTCTATCCCTTATAGGCCTAGATCTGTCTCATACATATCTATATTCAAATTTTTAATCTCCAGTATTTCAGGATATTAGCGTATTTGGAAATGACATCATTGTAGATTTAATTAGTTACAATGATGAGGTCATACTTGATTAAGGTGGTTCCTAATCCAACATGATTTGTGTCTTGAAAGGAAGACAAGAGAAGCTCAGAGGAGAGTTTCCATGAAGGGGGAGATACAGATTGGGGTGACCTAGATAAGAACTGAGAAACAGAAAGAAAACCATTTCCAGAGAAAGGAAGAATGTGTTTACCTCCAGTTTCAGTGGGTGCAAGGTACTGTGAATCTTTGATTTTTGAATCTCCATCTTCCACAACTGTGAAATAACTGCCTTTTATGTAAGTCATGGAGATTGCATAGCTACTTTGTTCCAGTATCCTTGGAAATCAATACAGCTTCGATCCACATCCTCATGTCTTCTTCTAATATACAGTGTATTCTTCCAGTCTGGATACTCAGTACCTAGGATTGCTTGGAGCATAATATATACTGTGATAACTAACAATAGCAATGTTATTATATATATATATATATATACATATATGTATATATACTGTATAGACATATTATCTATCAATCTTTATGCAAACAAGCAAGTAACCAGTTACTTGACCCCAAAATCTTGCTTTTAGATCTTTAAGAAAACTTTAAATACAAATATTTATAGAAGTGGGATACAATATAGCTCCAAACCGGAATCAACAGAAATGTCTACATGTCAATTAACAAACAATAGTTTCTGCAGTTTAGGGTATACTATTAAATAATAAATACTTAATTGATACACAAATAGTATCTACTAATCTAAAATGTAGTACTATAAGTGAAAGACAATAGACTCAAAAAATTGATACCATCCATGAACTCACAGACATGGCATTCTAAAGGAGGCAAAACTCAAAGAACAAAGAACAGGGAAGTGTCACTGTGGTTTGTACTGAAAACAGCATTTGACCATGACAGTTTAACATAATAAAATTCCTTGGATGATTTTATGGGCTTTTGGCTTTTTTTAAATTTGTTTGTTTTGGTTTCATTTTAGTTTTTTGTATTCTGGTTGTGGACTTGATTATGAGAAGCAATTGCTTGATCTATAGAACTTACAAAACAACTCATAAGTTTAATTTTTAATAGAAAGAACATAGCACCAAATTAAATGTGTAGAGGAAGTAATTTTTAAAACCATACGAATCTGTGTGCTTTAGGTTGCTTCTCTTTTTCATGAGAAAATGACTCAATTTTTAAAGAACTCTGTAATTTTCAATGACGTCAATCAGACAGATATCCATCATAAAATAGAAGTCTGCTATGTGGACGTGGTTTCTACCCTCATCTATCACTACATACTTAACAAAGAAGAACATTTTGGTTGGATTTGTTTACGGGCTTAAGGCCTCTTTCATTCCTCACAACTAATGCCAAACTAGCCCTGAGTGTGAGCAGCTGGCAGTCCCTGCTTTATAATAGCAACTCCTGTTCTGCAGGCTCAGGAAAGCGAATGGATGCTTCTAGTATACTTTCTAATGAACAGGTGTCCACATATCAAGGATGGTGCTAATATTCCTCCTGCTGTCTGATTTAGTAGATCCCTAAGAGAGAATGAGCCCTAGAGGCTGAAAGACCCCACAGGGAGGTGTTGGACTTAACCATTTAAAATGCTTGATGCTACTGGGCTCACTGGCTATCCACAAGCCTTAGGTCATGGTGAGTGGTTGACTAGAGTTGGTGGGGTGGCTAGTAGTACAACCCTTATTTTCAATTTGTCTTCCGTCCTGCCAGTAAAAACACTTTGGGACTATTGAGCCAGTACCTACAGCAAACACAAAAAAAGACAGTTTGGGAGCAATCTTTCTTGTTTAATAGCCATAAAAATTGCAAATTCTGGCTCTAATTTTTCTGCCAGACAATCTGGTGGCATATAGTTTTTTTCTGTAATAGATTGAAGCTAGTAAATCTTCTTAATTATTCTAGGGTGTTCTTCTGTGCAATAACCAGGCTTGGCTTCTTCTAAATCATCTTTCCTTTTAATATACTTTGATAGATGCAATTAATGATTTGCCACTATCACTAAGGAAAACAGAGTGTATTTCAAGAATTCTAGGGTGACATTATCTTATTTTGGTCACCATGACCTAATATTTAGTTACTAGCTTGGCAAGAAAACTAACTCAATTATCTCACTGTTTCCACGTTTATGAAATCTAGGGAGCGAATTCATACTAAGAAAATGAAAATAAAGAAATAAAACTAATATAGGGTTGCAGTATAGTAAAAGATAAAATAACTTGTAAATATTCAGTTGAAATTATCTTGTTGGTGTCCTGCTTCCCAAGGCATTTGAAACACTGGCCCTTTCATGTGGGAAAGAGTAGTAGACTCTGTTTCAGAGTGGAAATGTAACTCAGTGAGAAGTGTAAGAAACAATTGCACCTGTAAAGGATGCCTTCAATATCTATAAATTGCATTGCCTGTTTCCAGCTTTAAAGACAGATCTGTGCGGTGGTGTGTGCATTGTATTTTGTTTGCATGGATGAGTGGTCTTGAAATACGTAACTCATTCTAAACCACAGGAAAAGAGCAAACCCTTGGGAAGTAAATACTAGAAATCTCCTGAAAAACAAGTGTGTTCTCACAGTCAGTCCCCAAAGGAAAGGTAAATAATGAAATACCAGAAAGGAATGTGGACAGTTGAGAGGAACTCCTTATTAAGCTGGACATGGACAAACTCACTAGTCCTCCCTTGAACCTTGGAAACTCAGCTTTTGCTAGGTGACGTTAAAAGCATGCATAGTTCCACAAGAAATGTGCAATAAAACTTCCAATATTTAAAACATGCACAACATAAAGAGAAAAGGATAAGACTGGCCAGCATATATCTGAATGGGTTGAAACACAACATGGCCCCCGTGACTGTGCCAATCATGACAGATTAATGATGCAGACATCTCCAAGTGAATAGCAATGTTGAAAATGTAAAGATCTGGGATATTAGACAGAAGTTTCTATCCCACCTGGTCCTGTAGCCATCAGTCCCAAAGAACACACAGAGAAGTTTATTAATTATAAACTGTTTGGCCTATTATCTCAGACTTATTATTACTTAGCTCTTACAACTTAAATTAACCCATAATTCCTTTCTATGTGTAGCCATGTGGCTTGGTACATTACTCAGTGAGGCATTCTCATCTTGCTTCCTCTGTGTCTGGCTGCTGACTGCAGACTCAGTTTTTCCTCTTCCCAGAATTCTCCTAGTCTGGTTGCCCATCTATCACCTATACTTTCTGAGTGGCTACAAGCCAATCAGCATTTTATTTAACCAATATGAGTGACAAATCTTTACAGTGTACAAGCGTATTATCTCAAAACATGAGATGATCATCATAAGCCTATCTCCACAATTTTCCACTGTAGCAGCTAAGAACAGACTTCTCGTGGGAATGTTCCACCACTTGATTCTTTTTTTCTTTCTTCTTCTTCTTCTTCTTCTTCTTCTTCTTCTTCTTCTTCTTCTTCTTCTTCTTCTTCTTCTTCCTCTTCCTCTTCCTCTTCTTCTTCTTTGGTTTTTTTGACACAGGGTTTCTCTGTAGCTTTGGAGCCTGTCCTGGAACTAGCTCTTGTAAACCAAGCTTGCCTCAAACTCACAGAGATCCTCCTGGCTCTGCCTCCTGAGTGCAGGAATTAAAGGTGTGCATCACCACCACCTGGCTTCCTTTTCTGTTTCTTTGGAAAGATCACTGCCTCTTCTTCCCATTCTGTCTATCTCAGGCACTGTGTAAGGCAATCTTCAGAGATGACTTTTAAGTTCCAATTAGACTATAGTCCTGCCTTCCTGATATTATAAATGTACTGTAACAATGATTACTCTTTGCTAGATATGCTGTAGATTTGTTTGTATGATATATGTGTGTTTGTGTGATATATATGTGCTATTTAAGAAAATTTAAAGAATAATAGTATAGAACCGACTGATTTGAAGAAAAATTTGAGTGATGAGTCAATAAGTAGCTACTATGGAAAAGGATATATCTTTCTACTACTATTTATCTTTTAAATGTTTGTATGAATATTCTTTTGAATTTAAACTTATATTTTCTTAATGTTAAATGGAAAGTAAAACTAATATTATTTGTTTGAATATGTTGTTCTAAGCAAAATCCATTTAAAAATTAAATCTTAGCATATGGGAGATAGCTTGATTGTAGGATATTTACCACACAGCTGTGAGAACCCAAGTTTGTTTCTCAGTATCCACATAAAAGTGTTGAAATCTGTGGTATGTACCTTAAGTGCACTGAAAAGACAGAGAGGGAATGATGTGGGGGGAGCAGATTTCCTCTGCAGGTGACTTAGCTGAACCAGCAAGCTCCAGGTTTAGTTAGAAACACTGCCTCAAAAATTAGTTGAAGAGAAATTGAAAGACACTTGATATTACCCTGTGTCCTCCATGACTAGAGGGGACATCCGTTCACATGCTTGTATGAACACACACACACACACACACACACACACACACACACACAGAGAGAGAGAGAGAGAGAGAGAGAGAGAGAGAGAGAGAGAGAGAGAGAGAAGCTTCCATAATAAAGCAAAATATTCTCCTTTCTTCCTGTTTTTAAAATCAACAGTAGCAGGCCCTGTAAAAATTCCCTAGCATCCCCCTTTTCTAAAAATTTATTTATTATGTATGCAGTGTTCCTTCTGCATGTACTCCTTCAGTCTAGAAGAGGGCACTAGATTTTTTTTTAGGTAGTTGTGGTTGCTGAGAATTGAACTCAGGACCTCTGAAAGAGCAGGCACTGCTCTTAACATCTGAGCCACCTCTCTAAACTTTTAACATCCCTTTTGAACATGACTACAGCCTCTGACCACCTGTGTATAAATTTTCCAATGAAAAATAGAAGCTCAAGTAAATGACAATAATAAAATGGTATTCAGAGAGAATTCTGTGGTGCTTAAAGGTATAGAAGGGAATGGTAGAAAATCTAGCAATTAACATCATCAGAGGGTTCAGAATTTTAGTTCAGACCTCATTCAAGAAGTGAACAGTAATGATGAAAATTTTGTAACATGTAATTTTAAAAACTCTTAGAAATTAAAAATTAAATGAAATAATTTTAATGGATTGAAATATACAATTAAAGTAATATTTAAGAAGTAAGGGTGATAGGTGGACGGTCAACAAGAAAACGACAAGTAACGTAAAATTAATAAAAAGAAATTAAATATCTACCGGAAAAAACATGAGAATCCTTACTCTTTTTTTTTCTCTTTCCACAATTCCTATGAAAGAATTGGATGCATAAGAATGTCACTAGAGTTAGGACACATTGTTTTTATCTTAAAAGTGCTCAACCTGGCATGAAGAGTAAATGACAAAAAAAAGATGCCAATGAGTTATACCACTATCACTCAAGGTACAGAACTTTGAAACTTGGAAAATAATTCAGTAGAGGACTGGATTTAAAAACTACAGTCCTGAACACCAGCTTATCATGAAGCAATGTTTTCAAAATGCTGAAGGTAGGATTTTGATTGTCAAATTAGAGAAACTGTTAATTCATGGAAGGGAGAAGTGCAGAGTCTTTGACATCTGGAAAGCCTCCAAACACAATTGCATCTCATAAACAATTTCACATGAAAATATGTTCAAATAAAATGAGGAGAGAATTCAGCAAGCAGCAGGGGAAAGATCTGGGGATAAAGGCTTCAACTACAAAAGAAGAGCAAAGCCATTGATCAAGAGGGGAAGATGTATCTGGGGGGAGACAGAAGCAGGGCAAGAGATTGTGATTAGGGATGGAACTCACTTGTTAGAGTACTGTCACCCATTGTGGGATATTTGATCACACTGTGTGAAAATATGTTGTTGTTTTACCTTGCCTGCTTAGGCACCTTCTGATTGATTTCATAAAGAGCTGAATGTCAATAGCTAGACAGGAGAGGATAGGTGGAATTTCTGAGGAGAGAGGGGAACTCTGGGATGAAGAGAGGTGGAATTTGCCAGCAAAACATGGGGGTGTCAGAAGTACAGAATAGAGGAGTGGTAAGGAGCCACCTGGCAGAATGTAGGTTAATATAAATGAGTTAACTTAAGTAACAAGAACTATTTGGGAACACGCTTAAGCTAAGTATAAGCTTTCATAATTAAAAAGAAGTCTCTGTGTCATTATTTGGGGGCTGGATGTCCAAGGAATACTAGCTTATTGTGCAGGCAGCCCTAAGTTTTATCACCTGTACCATAAAAAACCAGCACGGTGGTAGATGCCTCTATTTGAAGCACTTGGAAGACAGAGGTAGAAGTATCAAAGGTTCAATGTCATTCTCAGGGTTAGAGTCCCACTTGGGCTTCATGAGCCCCTCTGTCTTGAAAGCATACTAAATAAATACATAGAACAAATGAAATAAAATCTTTAAAGTAGAGACAGCATACAGATGATATTAAAAAGGGGTTTGGGATGGAGAACAGAAGTCACCAGAGACTGGACATTCCTTAATGAATATTCTTTCATGGACATTCAGATACCTGCAGGAGTTCAGAATGAACTGCGTGTAAGTACAAATCAAATTACAAATTTTAGGAAGTGGTGATTACTCATTATGTGCAAATGAGTATACTAGAATCTCTTTATGACCACTATATGAATATTGCTCTGTAAAGAGAACCAGGAGCTGCTTATTATTTAATTCATGATAAAATTTTAGTGGGAGTTCATGTAAGAACACAAAGTGTTTGCCATTCTTTGTAGGAAGTTGATAGTATCTAAAATTGATGGGATGGAAAATAGCAACATAAATACACCTTTAAACTAAAGAGACATCTATCAGAATAGAAAATTAACAGAATTTGTATTAGGGGTGTTAAGTAGAATGGATGCTTTGTGTATGAAGCCACACATAGTTAAACACATGAGCACTTTCAGGATTTTCACCACAAGCTAAGCAAATCCTCCCCCAGAAGATCATCTGGGCATCCTATAATATGGTCAGTTCTACCTTTGGTGAGGGATAATTATCTGTATTCTGTCAATCATGTTTTAAATAAATGCTGATTGGCCAGGCAGAAAGTATAGGGGGGGGGGAAAACAGACAGGAAGTGGAGTTGGAGCAAAGAGAACAGAAGTATTCTGAGAAGAAGGAAGCTTCCTCCGCAGTCCAGCCCAGTCTACAGAGACACAAGATGTAATCTCCCTGGCTGAGAAAGGTACTGAGCCATGTGGCTAACATAGATAAGAATAATGGGTTAATATAACCTACAAAAGATAATAAGAAGACTGAGCTAACGGACCAATCAGTTATATAACTTATGGAGCTGTTTGTGTGACTTTTTGGGGGGTTTGTTGGCTGTGGGGTACCTGGCGGGACTGAAACACCAACAAGCCAGCCCTCATGTTACATACCTTGAAATAGCATTGGATTCCACAAGCTAAGAAATTAATCCCTAAAGGGTTGTCCCTTGTTTTACATAACAATCACAAACACATATTATGACTTGTGTTGCTTAACACATAACGCCTTCTAAGGTTCAGTTAATTTGTCAGAATGGCTCATATAATTCAGGGACACGCACTTAACATTGATTATAAAGGATATTGTGAAGAGAGCTGATAAACAGAGAAATGGAAGAAATATATGCCCAGGTAAGGAATGAGAATGGTTTGGTGCTTCTATCCCTCTGGGGAAGGCCCTCCTTCAGGTATGTGGACATGCTTAGAATCCACAAGTTTTTCAAATGTGTTCTTTTGGGTATTTTTGTGGAGACTTCCTTACTTGGGCCTAACTGATTAAATCCTTGTGCTGTGTAGGTTTTTCCTTCTGAGATAAAACATTCCGTCTTCGAGGGAAGTTTGTTAACACGCATATGTTCTAAGGGGTGGTAGGTGAAACATTCCATCTTGCAGGGAAGCTAGTGAGACTCAGGAAGTAAATAACTCAAAGCTCCAGGAAGTCCCTGAAACTAATTAGATTCACTGGTTTCCTTCCCTAAAGATATATAAGCAGTAAAGACTGCTGAGAGAAGCTCTCAAACAAGCCTAGCTACCTAGCAGAGAGAGCTCAGACAGCAGAGCTGCCTAAAAAAGACACCCCCAACCTTCTGAGCTTTTTCACTCAGGAACTCCAGTCTTCTAGCTTTGTAAGCCCTCACCCCTATCTGGTTGGCACTTTGATGATAAAACTGTCTTTCTGTTATTTCCACCACTGTAAATAGCCCACTTACACTCCTTTAAGTAATACAATAGAACTCATTGGTTCACCAAATTGCACCTTGCTGACATCAGAACTTTATTCTGTCATTGGTCCCATGTCTAGAATGAACAAATGCTCTTTATGTTCCCCAGGAATAGTGTCACACAACACCTTATGCTTGAGTGGTCAGCATTGCTTTTAATCCTTCTCACTTCCCTGGAGGTTGGAGGAAGGGTTGCAAGTTCCATTATCTTAAATGTTGACTTTTCTAGGTGTGTGTCCATATCTTGAAGCTCACTAGGGACCTATCACCCCACTAGACATTTTATTGGCATCCACAAAAACATGCATCCCTTTGGATAGCCCAAATATTTTAGAAGCTATGTTTCATGAACCAGGGACAAAGATCAAATATGCATTTCTGATTATATCATAGTGTCACAATATATATGAGCTATTTACATATAAGAGCATGTTCTATAATCAATAACATCAAAAATATTTCACACAATTTTTAGATCATCATATACCAGCATTTTTATTTAATAGTAGTATATATTGCATACCTTTATAGTCATTACCTGTTACCAGGTTAGTTTTGAAAATAGCCAATTTCTCAATATATACTTCGAATATATGATTGATATGAAAGCTCTGTCTCTGTATTCAGTGACTTTTAATTTAGACACATGTCCCTAAATACAAAACCCCTCCCTCTGCCTCCACCTTCCACTGCTTTCCCTCCGTTCATTTAACTTGTCAACTTTATGCCTTGCTTTTGGATTAATGGATGTTTGCAATTCTTTGCATCAATTTCCTGAAAATAAGCCAATCACGTAAGGTAATAAAAGCAGGTTTGTCATAACATGCCTCTGATGAACAAGAACAATGCTGTAGTACAAAAAAGTCTTTCAAAGCAAGAGTCACCCAGAAAGACGGGCAAACAGAGCTTGAGTTTTATGGTCCATATCAATATTTTACTGTGGTTACAAATTAGCGCAGATGCCAAGATAGTTTATGTTGCCAAATGGCTCTTTTATTTTGCAGCACATGGTGTGTGTTCTATTTAGCAGTGAACACATCTGCTAGAACCGTTTTTCTTTTCTCTCTCCTTGCATTTTTTTCACTGTGTGTGTGTTTGTTTGCAATTCTAGCTCCTCCAAAGATACAAACTCATACATCAACCCAATGCAAGTTTTATGACTTATAAACATTGTTAAGCGATGCTATTCTGAACATTTGTGGGCTAGGAAATTACTGCTTTGGGAAAGGTATTTTTAGTGGCAAAAGTACTTTTCATTAATCTCAATTCTCCAGGTTTAGAACCTAAACAGAGCAGGACGACTCTGAAGGCAGCTGGGTTTTCCATCCCTTTGGGAGTATGCAAATCTAGCGAGGGCCGCAAGAAACAGGTGTTTTGTGCAATGCCATTCAGTGGCTTCCTAGTCACTCTTCTCTACTGCACATTGGAATCTTTGGCCAGCTTGGCAGAGGAGTGTGTCAGAGGCAGGGGTGGAGAGATGGAGTAATACCTCTCCATGCCAATGGAAACTAAGAGGTGTGTTGTTTTCAGGAGCCTCTGCTAGCCCTCTACCTCCAGCTTCACCTAGCCATCTTCCCCACTGAGTCGAATCAACCTTTCCCGAAGCAGTGATCAATGAGGGGTGTTGTTTAGCGAGGAACTGAATGATCCAGCAAAGTGGGGAGATGGCAGATAGACATCTGACAGCAGGAGGGATGGGACAGACTGACAGTGGCTTTTCTAGCCCCCCAATCCACAGAAGAAAGGTGCATAATGGGAGAAAGGGAGGGATGACAGATCAAGGGATGGAGTGCTGACCAGGGCACAATAACCCTGCCTCTTTATCAATTCCAATGTTATTGGCATTTTAGATTTTAGTATATTAGCATAAAGTAACTGCAATTGATCTGAATGACAGAACTCCTATCCCCGCACACAGATATATGCGAAAAAAAATCTTTAGACAGGCTATTTATTTTCCCATCTCTTTCTATTAATGTGGTTATACATTCCATGATTCCTGCTAACCCCCTTAATCCACCCCACGTGCAGGAACCTAGCAGCCTCAACTATTTTAACACAAACACACTGGGAACTTAATTTCCTCTTAATTTTGTTCTTTTATTTGTGATAAAGAATACAAATAAGAATAAGGCTTTGGCCAGAGACAAAGGCAGAATTTTTCCTGATCAAGGCAGCTCTTAATTGCTTGGGGAGGGAAGAAAATGTTGATAACTGTATGGTGTCTAAAACTATCACTGTCCTAAGCACAGGAGCAGTGGGGATCTTGCAGACTGATTTAATAGTGTGGTTATTGTAGTGGGCTGGGTGTCCGGTTGCTGTAGTAGGAGGGAAGGGACCAGGAGAGAATGAACACACACTTTAGTCCAAAGAAGGAAAAATACCTTACTGAGTCCCCTGACTGAAGATAATCAGCTGACCATCCCCTAGAATACCACTACCTGTAATGTGTGTGTGTGTGTGTGTGTGTGTGTGTGTGTTCATTTGAGAGCAGTACTCTTTTATTATTAGTTAATTGGGGCGAGGTTTTTTTGTGTGTGCAAGTTACACCATGTGAAGGAATATAGTTTAGATGGGATAGTGTACACTTCTGGAAAATTAGTGTGAGTTACCATGCATTTATTAATATACGTTTGTGTAATCTCTGCCATGCAAAAAGTGCCCATAGAATTCAGGGTAATGCAAATGATGGCAGTCCTGGTCTAAAGGTGGGTCACAGGGCATCTAGGTGTGCGGTCACAGAATTCTTTGACTTGAATTTGACTGTGCTTGTGGAAAGTCCTTCCTGGGTCTTGCTCCATTTTTGATCTTTAATCAAGGGTCTTTTCTCCACGTTCCCTCCTGACAGAATAAGAAACCCAATCTTAGGAAATTGGTTCGAGATCTGTTCTTTTTGTAACTGCTTCCAGGTGAGCAGGTGCAAACTATTGGCCCTACCTATTGGAAAGTTTCTACACCCTGATAAGCCTTTCCGCTGATGCAGCAATCCAAATCAGACAAAACAAACCGAATTAGAAAAAGTCCAGATTTACTGGGGAAAAAAAAAAGTTCCCGCATGATTTCCCAGACCCCCAGAAAAGTGAAGGGAAAGGAAGACTGGTAAATCATGTCTGTTTGCTGGGGGGCGGTTTAAACACCCTGTGCTCTTGAGCATCTCTGGGGGAGAGTCTTCATTTGGAGGGCTTTCTGAAATGTGTCAGGATTTGGAAAGAGATGGGGGAGGGGTCTTGGGGTGAAGCTTCCATCTGAACATCCAAGATTCTTTGGGTACATGGACACCAGGGGCTCAGGGTGAAGGTTGTACATGAACATCTATCATTTATGGCTCTGATTTGAGTTCCATGAGGTGTCACTAGAAGAGAAGCCCAGATTGGAGTGTTTTGGCTGGAACCTTATAGTCTGGTTCAGGGAGCCCACGGGCAGAGGAGTTTCACTGGTGGGGTTAAAGTTTTCGTTGAAGCATCATCTAGAGAGAACACAGTTGAGCCCCAGAAAGCACACACTTGACAAAACAGATTAAAGCTTTAGGGAAACAAGTACAAAAAGTAAAGAGGCTTGGAAGTGGTCCCAGTAAGGGAAGCAAACAGCACAGCTATGACATTCTCAGCTTCCAGGAGTCTTGATCTGCTGCATTTTTCTGTGAGAGAGGAAAAAGCCAGCCACCTTGGACTTTCAGCCATCTTGGAAATTCATAATCTTTGTTACCTAGCCATGGCCTTTCTTCAGATCTGTCATCAGGAAACCCATCTATTCTTAGTTCCTTGTCATGGCAGTTTCATAATCTTGGAGAATTAGACTTTAACCACCACACCTCAGCTCTCACAAATATACATGGTATTGAGGCAGCACACATCCCTCTCTTCACTGGCAATACAAGATAACTCCTTCGGAGGCAAATATGAGTAGCTATGACATGGCTACTCAGATTCTGTTAGCCACAACTAATACCCCCACAGTCCCACAACAAAAGGCATCAAGCAATGTGTTAGCCAAACACTTTGTGGGGACATTAGGTAGCTGGGCTACAGCAAAGACTCATGGGAGTGAGAGAGTAGGAGGATTGTGCAGGTAGAGGTTTCAGATATTAATGACATTTCTTGCCTTGGGGTGGGGAAAGTTGTTACTTTGATAAGTTAATACAGTCAAAAGTTTTAATTTAATAGCCAAACAGATGTGAACTCACAAAGAGAAGTGGGTAACAAATGGCTGTTTAGAGGCCTAAAGAGAGCCCAGGGCTTGGTTCTGGACCTGTAGCCTTCCAACTCTTTCCCAAAAGGAAGAGCTAATGAGTCAGCCAGTAGGGGCTTTGCTTGTTTGAGTGCACAGTGGGTATATTCTCTTTTTAAAAAAACTCTCTTCTTTCATAGATTCTATCTTAATATCCAGAACCGTTCATTTTTATGCTCTACAGAATGATGCAAACAACTCGCTCCATTTCAAATCTGGGTTACTCTGAGGGTCTTTTTGTAAAATTATTTTTAATTTCCACCATCTAGCTTTTGATGTTAAAATATGTATGATTATGAAGCCTCGAGTCGGAATTAACTTTAAAGCCATGATAAGCAATTAATTCATTTGGGTTACCAGCCTTCAGTAACACTTCTAACTGTAAGATTTTATTCCAAAAAAGGGCACATTTACAGTAAATGCTACTTCCTTTGGCAAAAACAAACGTGAGACGGGAGATAACTTGTTTTATCTAGTTACATTAAAAAAGCTAAGTATATTAAGATCTTCTTTACAAATCTTACTCAGGCAGCAGCTTGTGTTTCTAATTCTGAGGTCCAGAGTACAATATCATAATCTGCCATGCTAGATTAAGTTTATAAAACAACCCTGATGCAGGGTGCAATGCAATCGTCTGCAGAGTAAATATGGCATAGCATAAAATATCTGCGAAACCTGAGGGTGATGATTAATCATCAGAAGTGACAGCCTAATCCATGGTATCAGAACAGAAGTTTGGCTTTGTGAGTATTAGAATGGCTTCAGTAGAGTTTGGCTCCACGTTGTGTGAGAACATTTAAAAGAAATGTGTTCACATGAGTAATACTGAATTGGAGGGTTTCTCAGCACATTAGTGTTCTTCTTAAGAAAGGTGAACTCTACCATCTTAGACCACTTTAAAAATGGTCATGTGGCTGGATATGATGGCTGTGGTAGTTAAATTGAGAATGGCCTTCATAGGTCCTGTTGCCCCCCACTCCAAAACATGGACATGGCCCTGCCATTGGTAGAACTGTTTGGAAAGGATTAGGAGGTGTGGCCTTATTGGACGAGGTGGGTCACTGGGACCAAGCTTGGAGGTTTCAAAAGTCTATGGCAGCTGGGCAGTGGTGGCGCACGCCTTTAATCCCAGCACTCGGGAGGCAGAGGCAGGCGGATCTCTGTGAGTTCGAGACCAGCCTGGTCTACAAGAGCTAGTTCCAGGACAGGCTCCAAAACCACAGAGAAACCCTGTCTCAAAAAAAAAAACAAACAAATAAAAAAAAAGCCTATGGTATTCTTAGTCAGTTCTGTCTGCTTTGTGCATATAGACTAAGATATAAGTTCTTCTCAGTTATGGCTTCAGCACCATGCTGGCCTGCCTGATGCCATTCTTTCCACCACAGTGATCATGAACTCTAACCCTCTGGAAATTGAGCCACAAATTAAACACTTTCTTGATGTCTTGATCACGGTATCCTAACACATTGATAGAACATAGACTAAGATGGTAGGCATGTCTAAAATCCTAGAGCTCTGAAAGCAGAGGCAGAAGGATTATGAATTTGAAGTCAGCCTACGCTAGATAGTAAGGCTCCATTTCATATAGTAACTGTGAAAGATATCCACCACCAATTTCCTTGTCAGGTTTTGTTGTTGCTATTTCCTTGTTCTAATGCATAATCCCGAGTGCAGAGGGAGAAAAATGAAATCACGTCTCTATGTAAAGCTATCAGAATAGAGAGAGGTTTACCCTGGCTTGCTGACTTGTGATTCTGAGTAGAAATTACTTTATTTTCACCATCTAGATCAGTGTGCTAAGGATGAGGGCTGGAATCTGGAGTTAGCAGTGGCTTTGCATCAACCTTAAAGTTAGTAATGGGTTTATATCAACCTTGAAGGTGTTCTTCTTTAGAGGTTACGATAACTTGTCACTGTGGTATTAGAAAGTTGGGCTGGTTTGGCTTTGTTTTGTTTTGTTTTGGCAGCTGCACACCATAGAGCCACCTGCTGGCTTCTACAAAGAAACACATTTCCAGCATTGGAGATCATGAGGATAAAGAAAATCAAAAGGAACAATAACACTATTAAAATGAACTATTTGAAAAGCAAATTTATTATTTGAGGCAGAAAAGGTAGCTTAGCTGGCATAGGCTGCAACCTCAGATCAATTCTCAGAAGCCACATAAAGGTGGAAGAAGCTTACCAACTCTGACTAAGTTGTCTTCTAACCACACAGGTGCCATGACACTCATATCTAGAGACACACACACACACACACACACACACACACACAGAAATCGTATTTTTAATTGAAAATGATTGTCTGACATAATAAGAACACATTCTCCTCAGTTCACTGCTGACATTTATGATTTACATGGATTTCAGGTTGCCTAAAGCAGGTTGTATCAAAAAGTGATTTTAATCCATTAATCATAACAAGTAGCATCACTAATGGTGTTATAAAGTGATTTCACATCCACTATACCTTAAAATTATTACTCACATTTTATAGGTAGAGAAAGCTAGCTGGAAACTTACGCTGGCTAAATTTCCGGGGAGCAGGGACCTCAGTCCCAGGTATACAGCTTTGAGCAAGAGAGAAGCTGCCCTTTTCATCTTACCTGGTTGTCGTGTACTTCAGTTTTCTTTATACACTGCTTATCAGTTGTGTTTCATCATGCATTTATAAAGCATGCTGACTTTCAATGATTGTGACTTCTTTCAGGGCTCTGTTAAGATTGTCTTCCTAGGTTCAGAAACATTAACTAAAGCTTCTGGTGTTAGTTTCAGTGTTATCTAAGGACTATCTTCATAGAATGGCCCCATTCTGCCTTGCCTGTGGAAGAACATTGGATTTCCAGTTGAGGTGTCCTTACTAGTTTCAGAGCATGCTTAATTTTTGTTTTGATAAAGTCCATGTTGTAATGGGTTTTCTGTGAGTTCCCAGCAGTCCCAAAAGCAGCCAGTCACAAGCAGGGATGACACACAAGACCATGTGATAGAACTCCAAAGATGGCTGAGCCATGTGGGCGGCTGGCTGGTCTCCAGCAAGCCATGTGGCCAAGTGAGTGGGAGACAAAGAGATAGGCACACCATGCAAAGTAAGGTTGGACAGTTTTTAGTTGGGTTATGGATGGGAAGGGTAGGGAGAGAAGAGAGGAGAGAGAGAGAAAGGGGGAAGGGGAAAAGTTGGGAGAGGCAGAAGCTGCCTCTGAGAGAGAGAGCAAGATCTAGAGAGAGAGAGGGAGAGACTGAAAGAGAAGAAGAGATTAAGGCTGCAAGCAGGAAGGGAGTGGGAGTGTCTTCCCTCTTTAAGAGACAGAACATTAGACATGTGATTGGGTTTAACTTACCCTAGTCCTAGGAAAGATCTTGCCTTTTGTGTTTAGACCCAACAATATAGTAACTATTTCACTTTTGTGATTTTTCTATGTGCCATAAATAACCAGTAACTTCATGCCTAATTACACAACTTGTCTGTTCTTCTTACTACTTATGTTGTTTTCAATTCAAATAACTAAACAAATAAAGGCTCTGCACAGTCTGGTTTGAGATACACACGTGAAGCAGTGATCTGGCTCTCCTGTTGACAAGCCTGAAGTCACTAGAGAAGTTTCTTTTTCTACGGAATCACATTCTCTTCCTCAACAAGCATCAGGTCAGTGACAGTCACCAACACATTTCCAGAATGTGTGTTTAGGAATGTTCTTTTTCTCATGTTTTGTTTTGTTTTTTAATGATTGCATTTGTAAAACTATTTTGTCTTTTAAAAATTTTTAATTTTTCCAACTTTTTAAAAGTACTTTCCACCATACTCTATTTTGGGGTATTATGCCATTTAACTCATTTTTCCTTTCAGCATTTGCTGTCAATACTGTTAATTCATAGATCTACAATATCTGGAGTTTGAAACAAACTTGGCCATTCCAGATAATATGAACTCTCATATTTGAGAGTAGCCAAAGTAACTCTGGTCTTCTGTCATATTAAGGGACTAAGAGCTTAGGAGTTCTATGACTCCCAAATAGGATGAATATATGGAATCCCTATTCTGCATTCATAACTCTCACATCCTACATATCCCCATCATCAGTACAAACTTTTCCTTGTCTACAACTTGCCATTGTTATTTGGAATACATTCAAGTTCTGTCTCTGGCCTCTTAGTCTGTTAATGACTTGGCTTGTTTCTCTCCCACTTTTCTGCCCCATTTCCTCCCTTCATCTCACTGAAAGGGCTCCTTGAAGTTGCTGCTATTCTATCCCAATATCCTGACTCGCCCTTTTAAGCTTTGTCGTAATATTTCGTTGCAGCCACTTTATGTGCTTTGCAGAGTTATGCTGGTTTGAAGTTGATTTCTGCATGCTTATCCATGAAATGGTTATCTTCTTCCGAGTTTCAAAGGACAAATATCTTTCTCTGTCTCTCTGTATGTATGTGTGTGTGTGAGTGCATGTGTTTGTGTATCAGTGTCTTAGTACTTGGACTTTCTTTGATGCTCAGTAGCTGTTATCATTTATAAACATCATGCAGAGAGTTTGGATATAGACCTTATTTAGTGGGTTATAGAGAGGAAAGGGAAGGGGGAAAGGAGAGGGAAGAAGAGAGAGAGAGGCAGAAAGAGAGAAAGAGAGAGAGAGAGTGGGAGGGAAAGAGAGGCAGTAGTTACCTTTTCAGAAGAAGGACAAAAAGAAAGAGAGCAGGCTAGACAGGAGGCAGGAGATCTGCTAGCCTTTGTGGAAGGGGAGGGAGGTTGGCAGTTGGCAGGGCTTGTCCCTTAAAGGGACAGGGTCAGGGTACCCATGTGACAGACCAGGCCAGGAGATTATAGCAGTCTCATCTCTTTCTTATAATAAAAGGGCAGGGAGTTAAGCCTAACAGGTTGAGAGAACTGGGATGGTAGATTCTCAAGACAGCTTCCTGTTTATTTGTGGGCATCATCTTGGAGGGGAGGGTGGTCCTGAGAAAGCTGGGTGTTGGTCACATCCTGGGGTAGCTGGTCACTTTACTCCATGTGTCCATGATTTGTGGTATGGAACTGTTTGGTGCCTCTTGGACATAGCAAGGTGTTTGCAGAACAAAGGACAAAATTAAGTTTAGGAAGAAAAAAATTTAGGACCAGGGAATTGAGAGGGGTATATCTGACCTGTTTAAGGTGGATCCTTCAATTCAGCTCCCTGGAACTCACAAGAATTTTTTGAGTAGCTATTTATATATGGATAGAATTAACTTTTCAATGAAAGCTTTTTCTTCATTTTTACAGAAAGGAGCTGGCACAAATTGAGCAGCACATATTAAAGACCTAGATACTAACCTAACAAGTCCACCAGAAGACAAGCCTATTGCTCTTTCATACTTCGTAGATACCTACAGATTCTCATGAAGACATTCCCATGGAGAAAGACCAAAGAGTGGAGCTGGATTTAATCGTGTAAGCCCATACCCTCAGGAACACACACATTAATCCAGAAAAATTGCAACACAAGGCCAGACAAGATAAAGAGTAAGTTAAAAGTTGGCTCAGCCAACCATCATAGGGAGTCCCTGTCTCACTATTTTAAAAGAACACAACAACAACAACAAAAACTGGGCGTGAGGGTGGGGATCAGAGTGTCTAGTGATGTGTGGCTTAGAGGTTGAGTTCTAATGTAGCATTAATTAAGTCTCGGGCCAATGTGCAGTACAAGAATAAGAGAGAGAAATGAATAAATAAACAAATAAAATTGAAACACTGAATTCTGCACTGTACACAGCATGAAGTAAACAGAGGTGAGAGGGTGATTTTGAAAAGCATGGCTTTACTGGTTGGTGGAGAACATCCTGGCCCAGTGGTTCTCTGAAAGTCAGCCTGCAGGCAGGGGTCTCTAAATAGGCTGGACTAGTCTGCCTCACCCCTGGGGGAATGGGCGGATCGTAGTAATTAGCACTTGAAAGCTGAGGTTGGTGCTAAAGTTGATAGATCCGCAGCAGGGAGCCTTTAATATAAACTGCTGCCTTCATTAGCGATTCGGAAAATAAGCTTCCCTGATCTTTCTCGAGATTGAAAAGGGAAAATCTGCTTTGGAAATCTACCTTTCTCTTAGTGACAGGGAGAACGAATGCCCTGGACATCTGTCAGAGTGATCTCACATCATGGACTTGGCCTGCATAAAGAAAGGGTTCCCTTATAAAAAAAAAAAATCTTCATAGAAAACAGAGTTCCCATTCATTAAAGCTCACTGCCTGGGGTAGGCAACCTGCATTTCAATGCCTGGTCTGGTTTATTTTCTGGTGGTTTCTTAAACCATACCTACAGTCCTCTGTAGAGGACTGATTGTATTAAGAAGCCAGTTTCTATGTCAAATACAGATTATCTATCAATATTTGAGAATATTGTTTCTCAAATCACTAAAATGAGTCTGAAACACTGCACCCATTAAAAGGTAGAGAAATGATCTTCACCGACTGACCCTCTCCTCAGGAAAGATTCTGTTTCCAGACTTCCAATGCTTTCCCCAGCACCTATCTAAGTTAGCATTAGCAAATGTCCATCAGGCAAAGGTTCCTGTGAGTATTTTGAGTCCCTTCATCTCCCATCCTCCTTGTGCTAGCCTATTTTTTTTTGGTTTTTTCGAGACAGGGTTTCTCTGTGGTTTTGGAGCCTGTCCTGGAACTAGCTCTTGTAGACCAGGCTGGTCTCGAACTCACAGAGATCCGCCTGCCTCTGCCTCCCAAGTGCTGGGATTATGTGCTAGCCTATTTTACCTCACTTGAGAAAACCAACTTGAAGGAAGAAAGATTTACTCTGGCTTGTGATTTCAGATTGGCTGTTCATTTTGTTTACATTGCTGTGGGTTTGTGACCTGAGGCAGAACGCTATGCAAACAAAGGAAGGAATGGCAGAACTGGCTATAACGTGGTGGCAGGGAGATAAAGAGAACACAACAGAAAGAGACTGGCATCCCAATATGCATTTTACGGTCACCAACTCTAATAAACTACTTCTTCCAACTGAACCTCACTTCCTAAAGGTCCTGCATTCTCAGCAGCACCAACAGCTAGCAGCCAAGCCTTGTACTTGACTTTCCAAACATCTCAGGTCATAGCCATTGCACAGGTCAGAGAACTGTTACAATAGATTGCTAGGTTAGACACTTTTCTTCTTTAACCTCCCAGAAACGCATTGGCCAAGCTAAATGTCCATTGAACCTGTCAAATGGTATACGCAGCACGTATTCAAACTGTGTCACTAGGTCTCAAAACCCAGGTGTGTTTCCTTCGTGCTAACAAATGCCCTGGAATCAGCATTATCCAAGTGAGGAGTGCTCATCAAGGACTATCACGAGACTTAGTTAAGAGCTATGACAAAGTAATATGCAAAATAGTGGTGATGGGCAAAACCCAAAGCCACTCCACATAAGAGCACTTCTCTACAAAGCTGCAAATGACTCCCCTGATACTGAGCCTGACAGAAGGATGGGGAGACTTAGGCTGTGTAGGTTAAGATGGGCTTACCTCAGAGTTTGGTTGAAGTGTCTTGCCTGCTCAGAGTCAAAAGTTCCAGCACAAGCATTTACTGTGCAAGTTGCCAGCATGGAGTCAATAATTCCAACGTCTAGAAAAATTTAAACTAAGAACGTTAAGACGGCAATGAGCCATGTTTAAGATCTACGCGTATACAGCCTCCTTCATCTTCCAGCTAGCTGTAAAACTGCAGTTTTCTGGAATCTCACAAGAAACTATCAAAAATAAAGTAAAATTCATGTCTTCACCCCCTTGTGCAGACCTCATAGACTGTGGTTTTACCTGATCATATTACAATCCTGCCAAAGGCACCTCCAGGTTTACCCTATTATGTTGTTTATCAAAAAAAGGGAAAAATAGTTTCTTAACGATCCTTTGAGGTGTAACTGACTGCCAAGAAAAATCTGTACATATAATATAGCTGCTACAGAGACACCAAAGAATGACTCAGCCCATGGAGAAGCCCACACACACATCCCCACACCTGAGCACGTCTCTTTCCTTTTACGAATGTCTTTCTCCTCACTCCCAAGCTGCTCAAGTCCCTTCTTAATGAGCTCTTCTTCATGCTGGCTCATGCTGGAAATCTTTTCTGCAACGAAGTTAAGAATATGACCTCACCAGAGTGAATGTTACTGAAAAACCTGTTACAATTTTTGCAAGCATGAACATTATGCTGGGCGTCTCTGCCCCTATGCTCTGCTGCCGACGATAATGAAACCCATATTTTGCCTACTTGTGAATCCCTGGTGAATAGGAGGCTCTTAAGAAGTCAACAGATGAATGGATGAGTGAGTGGAGAAAAACATAAGGCCGGATAAAATAGTATTTCAGTCAGTGGGATGAAGTTAAGGTAAAAACAATCCTGATAGGAAACACTCCCGTAAAAATCAAGAACTATGGAGGTTTCCTAGGAAGGATTCGAACTGATGTTTGATCATGGGGGAAAAACAGCCTGTATGGCTCTGTAGACTTGCATATTCTCTTTGTCCAATCATCCTTACTGTTTGGGTGGATGTGTCACCCTAGTTCCTGGCATCTATATATCCAAAGAGTCTGGAATGTTCAGGTGGAAGCTCCACTCCAAGCCCCCTCCCCTCTCTCTCTTCAAACCTTGCAGCATCTTAGAAAGTCTGCTAAATGATGACCCTGCTCCCCTCTGGGGTCAAGACCACTCTGACAGGGCATTTCAACTGCCCCTCAGAAAACAGACCTGTGATTTTCCCGTCTTTCTTTCCCTTCTCCTCTCTGGGGGTGATGGAAAATCATCCGGGAGCTCTTTGTCCATTAAACCTGGGCTTGATAAAATTTTGGTTTGATTTGGTCTGATTTAGATTGTTGTGTCTGCAGAGAGGTTTATTGGGGTGCAGAAACTGTTCACTGATAGCTATGATACCACGATGGCACTAATGTTCCAATCTTCATCTATGCATAAGATCCTGCTGCACTCTTGACAGTTGAATAGACCATCTTTCCCAGGTAGAGGTGGCAAGCTGCATTTATAACTGGCACCCATAAAGACACATAGGCTGGTTTAAGATTGCATACCCATGAATTAGAGACAGACCTGACCAGGGTAAATTGCACTGCCTTTGGTTTGAGCCTGGATATACAGTTTATATGCTGTGCTGTCTTAAAAAAGACAATAAAACATTATGAGCCTTGGTTGCTTAATTTGCAAAATAAAATAAAAAGAATGATCATCATCGGTAAAGAGTTTGCATTCAGTTCCTGGGCTTTTCTTACTAGCTTTGCTGCTTAGCTTAAATTAACATAGCACCTTCATTTCCTTTGGGGATCCTGTCAAAGTTTCACTCTCTTGGCCCCTGATGCCACTAATCATATTGACCCCAAGTGCTTGCTGTTCTCCTACGAGATGGACTCCCCAACCCTCACCATAATCCTTTTCCTTTGCTACTGGTTTTGGCAATAGGATAAACCCAAAAGAATGAACCCAAAGCCTCACACAGTAAGTATCGTCTGTAATCTGAATTCCATTCCCAGCCTCTCCTAGGATTTGATTTTAACAGCTAAGAGAAAGCAAATTTTATTCTAGTATATAATTTCCGTGAATTCTACATTGAAGTACCAAAAGGAGTGGTTGGGGTTGATGGGGGGTTGAATATGAAGAAATATATTATATGTCTCTATAAAATTTTACAAGATGTTAATATAATGTATTACAGATTAATTTTTAAAAACACCCTTACGTTTCTATGTCGTGAAGTTATTACTGGGTAAAGGCTTGCAGCTAAATTCACACAGAAGCCATGGCAGTCATGCTGGGTTTTGCAGGCACAAAAAGATGTGAGATGCTAGAGAAGGAATCCCTTATCTGCTTTCCAGTTGGAGAAAGCTGAGTTAATGGATAATGAGAAATGCCATTGAGGAGAGGGAACAAAGTATTTAGTATCAGGAGGACACAACTGGTGGGGAAAATCAGCCTTTTCTTCTCATGTCTATTCTTCTTCCTTCTAGATGGGCATTATTTCATTTTTAAAATATTTTAAATTAAAATATAATTCACGACTTCCCTTTGTAATTCTGTCTCTTTAAGAGACAAGCCACGCACACTCCCTTCCTGCTTGCAACCTCAGCTTTCTCTCTCCCAGTCCCTCTCTCTGTCAGTCCCCAGCTTCTGCATCTCTCCCCGCTTCTCTGTTTCCCCCTTCTCTGTCTCTCTGTCTCTCCCCCTTCTCCCCTTTTTCCTTCCCCTCCATAACCCACCTAATAAATGTCCAACTTTACTCTCATGATGTGCCTATCCTCTCTCTCGCCCGCAGCCCTTCCCTTTCCTTCTTCCTAACTCTCCCTTGTGTCCTCACTCTGGCTCTTCCTTTTTGCCCTCCCTTTTACTCCCTCTCAAACTGATTCTCTTTTTCTTTGATTATTCTTGTTATGCATATCTGAGATGTACACATATATAAATGCAACATGCTGAGTCCCTTTGTGAAAAGCTGTTTGAAAATTATAAGAGGGCCACTTTAGATAAGAAATTTATATCCGGATATGCCCAGGCCTTAGTCAATTACAAAAATCAATAATTTCAATCCCAATGAGAAAATCGGAAGTTTGACTCAGGAATAGGATCTGTACTCAGCAGTGATGTCTTGATGTCTTGTTTATTTGTTTGATTAATTGAGGAAGTTAACTGAACTTAACAAGTAGAGAGAGAGAGAGAAATAGAGAGACGGAGACAGAGAGAGAGAGAGAACGATTATCATGTGTTCTTTTCTTTATTAAGAATCCTCCTTCCACCCATTTCTATTTGACACAATGGCATTCAGATTTATCATACCACATTAAGTTGATCTGTGATGAAATAGAGGCTGCTTTGTTTCACAAGTCATTAACTATGGCGTTTTTATATGTACTGTTATCTTGTTATATTTCATTATCCTCCTGTATCTCCTTGTTCCTATTCAAATGCATGGAGATTAACAAACTCACCACAAAGCAGAAATCAGGCTAAGGAAGGTACAGGGAACATGCAAATTTCCCACCCATACCAATTTGTCATGGAAGTGAAATAAATCAGATGTCATAAAACAAAGATAGGTTTGAATTCAGATCTCAAACCATGCATTAAAGCTCTTTATAGCAGCCAAAGCCAGGTTGCCAATATTAGAGTTGGCTTGAAAATTCTTGAGAACCAATGAAAAGGAACAAGGCCGGTTAAAAATTGAAATCCCCTATCATACAAACGATAAACAAGGCACTGAGGAAATCTACCAATGGAGTCATTAGTGGGCTCTTATTCCAGTATAGCCAGCCTCTTCCAGAAAGAAAAGCTAAAAGTTTGTATTTTTTTTTATTTTTTTTATTTTTATTTTTTAAATTTATTTATTTATTTATTAAGGATTTCTGCCTCGTCCCCACAACCGCTTCCCATTTCCCTCCCCCTCCCCCGATCAAGTCCCCCCCCCTCATCTGCTCGAAGAGCAATCAGGGTTCCCTGACCTGTGGGAAGCCCAAGGACTGCCCACCTCTATCCAGGTCTCATAAGGTGAGCATTCAAACTGCCTAGGCTCCCACAAAGCCAGTACGTGCAGTAGGATCAAAAACCCACTGCAATTGTTCTTGAATTCTCAGTATTCCTCATTGTCCGCTATGTTCAGCTAGTCCGGATTTATCCCATGGTTTTTCAGACCTAGGCCAGCTGGCCTTGGTGAGTTCCCAATAGAACATCCCCATTGTCTTACTGTGTGGGTGCACCCCTCGTGGTCCTGAGTTCCTTGCTCGTGCTCCGTCTCCTTCTGCTCCTGATTTGGACCTTGAGATTTCTGTCCGGTGCTCCCGTGTGGGTCTCTGTCTCTGTCTCCAGAACCTGGAAACAACCTAGATGCCCTTCAACGGAAGAATGGATGAAGAAAGTATGGAATATATACATATTAGAGTATTACTCAGCAGTAAAAAACAAGGACTTCTTGAATTTCGCATACAAATGGATGGAAATAGAAAACACTATCCTGAGTGAGGTAAGCCAGACCCAAAAAGAGGAACATGGGATGTACTCACTCATATTTGGTTTCTAGCCATAAATAAAGGACATTGAGCCTATAATTCATGTTCCTAGAGAAGCTAAATAAGGTGAATCCAAAGACAAACACATAGGCATCCTCAGGAATATTAACCTTCATCAGGCGATGAAAGGAGACAGAGGCAGAGACCCATACGGGAGCACCGGACAAAAGTTTGTAT
Source organism: Microtus oregoni (assembly GCF_018167655.1). Taxonomy (NCBI): domain Eukaryota; kingdom Metazoa; phylum Chordata; class Mammalia; order Rodentia; family Cricetidae; genus Microtus; species Microtus oregoni. The sequence continues at coordinate 54,514,856 of NW_024543063.1, read as the reverse complement.
TTTTAAAGGTGCCCATCGATGACGAGATAAAGTTGGTCTCACACAGAAGGGATGATTCTTAGGTTTGTGTTTTGAGACTGAATGAACCAGATTTCCCCCACACCTTCTAAGTGTATCAGTGTGATACAGTTTAAGGGTTTGATCAGTTTTGTTTTCTGTCAGTTAAAGAATTAAAAGGCAGGGAAAAATCTCAAGCGTGGCAGGTAGCAGTGGAGAGAGCTCAGACACCACAGGTAGCAGCAGGCAGAGTCAGCAGGTGAAAAAAGTAGCTATTGGAGGTGAGGCCACACAGAGAAAGAGGACACACACTCCTGCTGCAGACACCCCGAGAAAAATACCTTCTGCAAAGCATATGGGGGCGGGGGTAAAGGTGGGTGGCGTGGGACCCAGAAGCCTTTGTTTTAAAGTTAGAGATGGAGACAGGGCTCCGTTGTTAAAGGAGCAAAAGAGTCAGTTTGCAGTATAGCTGCTCACAACTGTCTGTAGCTCCACGTCTAGGGGACCCGGCAGCCTCACACAGACATACCTGCAGGAAAACCAATAAGAATAAATTTAAGGGTTTGGGTTGAGAGATGATTTCAGCAGTTAGAAGCCCTGGCTGCTCACCCCAGAGGATCAGAGTTCAGTTCCCCACACCTACAGGGCAGCTCACAACCGTCCGTTACTACAATTTCAGGGGATCTGACACCCTCACATAGACATACATGTAAGCAAAACACCAATGCACATAAAATAAAAATACATAACTCATTAAAAAATTTATAGGAAAATAAAAAAACAAACTCCCAGGTTTTTGTCTCAGATCAGAAAGGTGAAGAAGACACTTCCACCTTGGAAGTTCATCCCTTTTATTACTAGTCCTGACCCTGCTCCCTATCTGTCTGTTTATCAGGGAATCTGTCTAACTCCTAGTTTCTCAAATATATTATGGAGTATGCCTTAAACAATAGTTAAAGTTAATTTACAGAGAGAACATTCGACCATACTTCTTAAGTCTCAGTATAGAGAGGAGTAACTTTTCCTAAGACGGACTCTTCTGTCATTTAATGAAAGCCCAGGAATTAGCAAAGCCCATTCAGGTGATTCTATCAGAGGGTTTTGTGCTTGTCTGGCTAAATTCAGAGAGAAAATTCACCATATCTGGAGAAATGGATGGATTGCTTATCCTTCAAGCAAGTTAAATCCCTTCTAGTTGATAAAGCCTTGAGTAATCAGGAAATGAAGGAGACTAATAGATTCACCCTTGATGAAAACTGACACCCACATGCAAGTCTGGAAGTGAATTTCCCAGACAAAACTTGCTTGGGTAATGTAAACCAGGCCTAGAAGGTGCCATTTGTATGCAAACAGACTTAAGGGCTTAGTGCAATTGCTTTCTGTCCTCTGGATCACAAACAAGATGAGCAGATTTAAAGTGAGAAAGACTTATCTATAAAGCTGGGAGAAAATAGACCTAGGTCACAGGCACAAAAAGAAGGGAAGGACTTAAAGGGGAAACCCAAACACCTGCCCCGCAGCAGCTCCGAAAGAGGCGGCCCTTGGTTTCTCAACACGTTTGCTCAGCTGCTTTTTATCACTTTGAGGATAATATCATCTGAACTTAACTCCTTTTGCACAAACAAGTAATTAAAAAAATTCTTCACCGTTGTTTTCTTAGTTGTGTTCCTGTTGCTTGGGACATAGTCACTTTTTTAGAGTGGCTTAGAGATTTGCTACCATACATAAGAAAAATACGCACAAAAGCCACTTCTACGTTTTATGGGTAAAATTTTTCTTCTCTAGTACATTTTACTTGTAAGGTTCCCTAACATACACTAGCATAATCAGAACCAAGAGAATGAAGATATTCTCTCAATTTTTAGTGCAGCATTAACCTGAAGTTGAAATTTATTCTACTCAGTCAGGGTACATGAAAATCTTACTAGGAATTTTGGAACGTTCTGGTGGAATTGCTACATGTTACAGGGGAAATGATTGTCCCCTCTTGGGATCCTTAATCTTATTAATAAAAGAAGTTAAGAACAGACTCAAAAGGAAGCTTAAGGGCAGCTCTATTAGCACTTAAAAGAAAAACTCAAGGTAGGGAAACTGGAAATCTCTGCACCTCCCTAGAGAAGATAGGCAAAGAAAAGCAAGAACTCTTTAAGTTAGTTAAACCTCAGAGAAGTCAGCCACATGATGGAACCGCAACCACGTAGTGGGTAGGGGACCTTTAAAAAATGAGTAAAGAAGCCCAAAGTGCTCTGGCCAGGATCTAGATGATGGAGACAGAGGAGAGAAAAGAAAATAAACAAACAAAAAAACCAACAAAGTATGATTTATGCCTTTCTGAGTCAGTGCTCATGAAAATGGGCCAAGCTCAGCAGAACTCATGGAAGCTTGTAGGGACAGTGCTGGGGTGGGGTTCTAGAAAGGGAAAGTACACTAACTCACTGGAGGGATAATTTTGGAGAGATAATTATTCCTCCTAGCTCTTAGCCCTGTGGTTGACCTGTCTGACTGGACTATCTCTTAAGGAAGGGACAACTGTATGTCTCCACCTAGAGGTAGGCTGTATTCTTTGTTGTAGCAGAAATTACTTAAATGTGTTGGAGCATTTTGCTGAAAATTATAAAAATTGTGGCAGTTTCTGAATAAGAAACAGATCACAAAGAAGAGGAAATATAATGGGAAATATATCTTGCTCTTCAAATGTAAAGGAAAAATGTTTGTCTGTCTGTCTGCCTGTTTGCTGTCAAGTGCGATAAAACCTATCTAGCATGGATTAAACCACATGGAGTCAGATGGCTATGGTAACTGAGAAGACCAGGAATTGGGGAGATTCCAGCATCACTGAACTAGGAAGGAAATGGGCAACATTAGCATGATTCTTTCCCACATCCTTTTTTTAAAGTAAAATTTTGCCTCTGTTCATTGAAACCTTAGCTACCACATGAGGCAAAGATAGTAAATCTGCCCATAGCCCTTACAATGTTTATATCCAGAGGACAAGAGATCATGCAGAATTCAAAATCCGAAGACTAAATCTGACTTTTCTGGTTGGTAGCCTGTGTTCATGGCTGAACCAATAATTCCAGCAAAAGGAGCGAATACCCTTGATGGGTGCAGCTTTAGCTATAGAATCCCTTCCTGGATGAAGAAAACGACGAGCAGATGGGGTGGAGGGTCAGAGGAACATCATGAACTGAGAAAGGCAGAAATGTGAGCCAAGGACCTGGAATGCATTCAAGACCAATCTACTGCAAGCTAGAATAACAATTAGGATGGACTGAAAATGTGCTTCACATTACCATTATAATCAGTGCTCTATGTGTATAAATCTACTTAATCTTCATATAGACAGGACAAGGCAGTAGTGAGGGAAGCCAGTGGGATGGTTTTAGGACAGTGGCCTCAAAAGTGAATAGTCCTATGGCTTCTTATCCAAAAGTCAGAACTCTCTTTGGTTCTACAGGCAGATCTATCCTGGCTGGAGGGAAGAGATATCACAAGCGTGTAAGGGCACTCGTGTGCTCTCTGGTTTCTTTTTACCTTTCTTCCCCTCTGATTGGCAATTTACATGAACTCAACTGCCTGGATGCTAGGAGTGAGGGTGTGGACTCCAGTCTAGACCTGTGGGTTGATGGATCAGCTCACCCCATGCTTTAACCCCGTGCAGCACTATTAGCTTCTAGGTGGTGGCACTTGTGCCAAACTGTCTTTGGGAACTGTTCCTGCCACTCTGGATCTCTGCTTGTTTGGTTTCTCTCAAGCTGTCTTGTATAACCCATGGTAACTCCTTTTTAAAAGTCATACTGTTCATGAAAGTCATCCTTTGAGTAGAGACAGCAAAGGATGCGGAAGCCAATCGCCAAAGGTCGCTTTGGCGGCTGTTGATTTGGTTGTTCTGGACCCTAGTCCCTCAAGTTATTGCTCACCTGAAGTGAGAAACCCTTTATTATAATCCAGGGACTCTCATGTTCTTTCCTGCCCCAGCTTTCCCCTGTATCACAAAAATATGGTTTCTTCTTTTTTTTTTTCCAAAGAGGTAAGGAAATTGACATAATCAGAGGATGAGCAACTTATCAAGTTCATATTACCACAAATACTAAAGGCCAAAGGTCTAGATATTTGCTCTGAAGCACCACATTCCATCATCTCTGCAGAGTCAATAATAGCCCATCACTGTGCATCAGAAGAGAGTGCTTCATCCCAATGCTGGGAGGAGGGAGGCTTCTCTACCTTTTTGTTCACAGAATTCTGACCTGGTAATGTCCAAGTGTATTGAATGGTTGCTATTATCAGCTTAAGTCTTGGGGTTCTGCAATATAAAAATTAATTTGTTATAACTGCTCATAATAAGTTATTGTATGGGATAGAAAGATTTGCACAAATCAAGACCCTTGTCCGAGATCGCTGGAGTCTACAAAAAATAACTCCTCTCACTGCAGACCTTATTGGTGTGCCTAATGAAGTATATTGGGGATTCACGCTAAAATTTTATAGCTTTTATCCACAAGGAAACATTGCATTTTATGATAATATTTATTTGAAAAACATGATTTGCACATTAAGGGCAAAATAAATCATTCTCATGGTATGGAGGTTATGAATAGTGCAATGCACGAACAGAAGCTACCTCTTGTTTTTTTGTTTTTAATTTAGTGCATGCAAATGCACAACGGTGTGCGTGCATTTGTGTGTATGTGTGTTTTTGTGTGTGCATATGTGTGGGGAGATGTCATTGTACATGTGTGGCAACCAGAGTTCAATGTCGACTTTCCCTCTTTAGAGCTCTTTGACTTACTTTTGTTACACAATCAATCTCTCCATAAACCTGGAACTTGCTGTTTTGAGAAGACTGGTTGGCCAATGAGCCCCCAAATCTTCTTGTTTCCATTCCTCAAGCACTGAAATTACAGCCTTGAGCTGATTTGTATAACTTTCATGAGGGTGTTGGGAGTCTGAACACTTTATCTGAGTCACCACCCCACCATCCTAAATGCTTTATTTTTAGATCATTTCCTTTATAATTGTTCTTTTGAATTGTAACTCAATTATTAATTTCACCTTGCCAGTGCCTGGTGGTGCACAGTTGTAATTCGAGTATTATGGAAGTTAAAGCATAGGATGTAGAAGTCAAGGCCAGCTTGCATTGAATAGCATACTCAGTAATAGCCTGGCCTAGATACCAGAACAAAACAAAATCTTGGTGAATACTTCAAATTGATTTGTATAAAACTGTATCTGTGTAAGAGTAGGTCTATCCCTATATACTTACAGAGAAAATCTTTATAAGCAGATAAAACAAATTGGATGGGTCATATTAATGGTGTGTCTGCATTTGACAGGTAAGATTCCGTTTTACATGTAAACTTAATTCAGAATATCTATAATCCTATTATGGGTTGTGCCTCTGTACATGATACCATAACAAGTTTATGGCAGCCAGAATGCCTAATACAACAAACCTTTCTCATAGTCTTTGAGTCTGGGTAGTCCATGACCAGGATGCCAGATTCTCTATTCAGGGTTTGATGATGGTCCTGTTTTTCAGTTGGAATCCCCCCTGCTACACCCTCCAGCCATCCTTTCCTCCCTTTCTCTCTCTCATATTACATCACAGTTTTATAATATTGTTCTTTTGTTTTGTTTTCTGCTTTTTTCAAGATAGGGTTTCTCTGTAGCATTGGAACTAGCTCTTGTAGCCCAGGTTGGCCTTGAACTCTCAGAGATCTGCCTGCCTCTGCCTCCTGAGTGCTGGTATTAAAGGTGTGTGCCACCACCTCCAAGCTATAATAAAGACACTAATAATACCACAAAGACCTCATTATTATCTCCAAATTATTTCCCAAAGTTCCCATCCCCATTGCAATCACATTTGGAAAATTTAAAGGGTCCTAAACTTAGGGTAAGCAGGACTATGCTCCAAGAGCAGCTTCTATGGAAGTCATCAATGGAAGTAAACCTGGTATTCGTTGAAGTATGGTTGCTCCTAAGATACACAGTCTCTTGTATTAGAACCTTTACCAGCATTCATTTGCTGAGTTTTAGCATTTTAATTTGTAAATGATACTTTCTGTTAGATTTGGTGTCATGTATATTTGTAGATTTTTATAGTCATGACTCACTATGAATTGATATCTTTCTATCTGTCGCACACACTGTACAAGGTTTAAGTGGTTGCAGCCCATTCTACTGACTATTCCATATGCCCCAGACATTTTCATTCTTGGCCTTGATTATTAACTTTTCTAGACATATCTACAGTATGGCTATGAGTCTAGGTTACAGATATTTTTTCCTTTAATTGAGGATTATTTGGTGAAAACATTAGTAGATCTAAATTTTATTAGGAGGCCTTAGATGTCACAAATTTCCAATGTACATGTAGTCACAATGCTCTATTCTATAATGACTTATATTTTGGATGATATACTTTGATCTTACACCTTTTGCTCCAGGGACCTGTGTAGTGACTTTCTTTTACATTTATTCCTGGACCCGCTCTGGAACTGCATATAAGAATGAGTAGTGCAGACTTCTACTTTTAAGGAGCCCCAACAACTCCAGCACTTGCCTTCATAGTACTGGCTCACACTGGGGACTGGATTTTTTGTTGTTTGTTTGGTTTGGTTTTTTGTTTTTTGAGACAGGGTTTCCTTGTGTAAGATTCTGGGTATTCTGGAACTCTCTTTGTAGACTAAGGTGGCCTTGATTGCAGAGATCAACCTACCTTTCTCCCCCCAAGTGCTGGAATTAAAAGCATGTGCCACCTCTGGAGCAGGACTAGAATTTTTAATGGTGCCAGTCTATAAAAACCAAATCGTTTTTCTAGTTCTACTCCACATTCTCGTTCCCAAGCAATGGTTTCTAAATCAATTATAAGTTAACCCAACATCTCTTATATATACACAGCTAGTAAAAGTATTGGTATCAAATTGACTTCCTGTAATTCTCCACTCAATGAAAATCTTCCTGCGTGACAGTCAAATTTTATTTACTAGAAACATGGCATTTTGTCTGCAAAATGCGGAAGAAGAGGCAAAGTCTTTGGAGGCCTAAAAAATCAGTTTCAAAGTTAGTTTGAGTTTAATATTAAATGATATTAGGGAAAGAAGAAAAGCTGTCAGAAATCAGTGACTCTTAATTTATAGAGAAGATGTAAATTTTCATCATTATCCACATCTGCTTCACTGAAAAGGTATTCCCTGCACATTTATTAAATTTGTAACTTAAAAAACAATTTTTGACTCTCAGTCTCTTAGTCAAAAACGCTTGCCATTTTCCCTGAAGCAGTGTGTATTTTATTAATTCACACAAATTTCCCTCTCTTGAAATGGGTTAGTGAAATTACATTGTAGAAATACCTTCATATTCAGTTGAATTTAGAAGAGGAAGTGTATTAAATGGTATTAGTTGAATTATTTAATAACACTCTGCCAAATGGATTCAGTCACAAAATAGTAACCTCATCTAAAATTATATATTCCCCCGGCTTTCAAGCATGTATCCTTCTATTTGACACCCACAGCCACAAATGAATATTGCCTTTGCTTGAATCACTCCCCACCCCACCCCTTGGGCTCCAGTTTAGCGATTATACATTAGGAAATGAGAAGTCCAGTTCAATTACTATTCTTGTTTTGCAAACTCTCATCCTGAACTTGAGGGTACGAAGAACACATCTCCTGGTGCCCCTGCATCAAGCAAACGTCAGTTGTCACTGTTGGGGCCATTAACTAGACAGGCCCAAAATAAAACTCAGAACAGAGAGGACATGTCATGCGTTCTATAAATTGTGTGTTCTGAGAACCTATTAAAGCTGACAGAGAAGGGGGCCTGCGGTGGGAGAGTCCCTGATTGCACCGTGTACTTTATTCCCTGTTGACTTTGGTTATGCCACACCTTTCCATTTCCCAGAGAAATAAATTAAAAGTCAGAAGTAATTTGCCTGACGGAGGGTGCAGGTGGAATTTCACTCAGTAGAGCGTTTGCACACTGTGAAATCCAATTTAACCCCTTGATGGGGGGATAGTGTATTTTCTTTTGTTGACAGCTTTGTGGCGGCTAAAATAGGGACCTGATTAAATAGAGACAGTGAGAGATTGAGGTCTTGTTCTAACAGCAGGGGGATCAAGGCCTCTAATCTTATCTCCCACACACTGAGATGAACTGAGGACCGAGGCAGGAGAGAATAACCTGGCTGTTTGGTACAACAGGAGGGGAAAATACTAAGAATGCACAAAGGAATTATGCACAACCATTCCCGAAAGCTACAAACGAGGCACGTGGAAATAAACAACTTGGAATTGCGTACTAAGATGGAAAAAGAAAGATAAAACTTTCCTAAACTAACTGAAACGAAGAACTTCGGGAAACGGTTTTGAAAAGATGAATGCTTTGTGATGTGAAGACAGTGAGTTTGAGATGAAGTGAAGATATTACAATTTTACTTGTTCTAATTTTATGATTGTGCATATCTAGTAAAAATAATTTTCTGACATATGTTGTACAATTAATGAATCCTATCCAAACATGCCTGTCTTACAAACTCAATAATACTATTTTGTTTATTCACCAAGTTTTATAGACTGTACTAGCTTAGTCTGGAAATTAATTTTCATCTTTTTACTTGAAGTCTCAGGAAGCATAAAGAAACTAAATTTTTTTTATTATTTTATTTATTATTATGTATACGATATTCTTCCTGCAGGCCGGAAGAGGGCACCAGATCTCATTAAGATGGTTGTGAGCCACCATATGGTTGCTGGGAACTGAACTGGGAGAGCAGCCAGTGTTCTTAACCTCTGAGCCACCTCTGCAGCTCAGAAACTAAATTTTATGGCCTACTCCTTATATTCATTTTGCAATTTCGTTGGTTTGAATGTAGTACTTGAACTGAGGTGTTGAGTCTAAAGCAGATAACCTGTTGTGTGTTTTGATTGCATTCTGACAATAAAGTTTGTGAATCAGAGGGTGGAGCTACCCACTAACTGACCAAAATTAACCGTAAAGGTTTTGGTGACTGAGGAAGTAGTAAGGCGGGGCTTAGAGAGAATCTCAGCCTTTCTGGAGGAAGGAATGGAATTGGTAGAAAGTCACTGGTGGCTTCTCCACTGCTTCTCTGATCGTTCAGGTTCTTACTCCGATATCTGACTCCTAATTTTTCATCAATAATGAATACTTAGATAAAAGCTTCAATAATCTAACAATTATTTTTTCTCTCACAAAACTCTGAAAAAATTTTTTTCAGTCAGATACCCAAGTGCTTGCTTTCTGACTTCTCTGGTGCTGAGGTGTGGACACTTCCACACGTACCCTGCAGTAATTTCCCTGCAAGGCACTTCTACCTACTATGTGCAGGCTCTTCTGTTAATTCAGGGATAGAGTTTGGAAGTAAGAATTGAGGTTTCTATCCCAAAGGGTCTTCATAAGACCTGTAGAATGTGAATAAATATTATGTAAAGTATAGATTCAAATAAATGAGATAGACACGTACGTATGTGTAGAAACAGTACCCTGGCCTGTAGGTTTAAGGAAAATTTTGTTAAATGTACTTGAGCATTTCCATCTTACTATCTTTCTCATTTACGTGCTTGCTTACGTAGTGAGTTAGGTAGATGGTTAGTTTGTCAGTTCAGTGATGAGATAGAATCAGGTACCTGGAACACATTGCCAGGTTCTCTTCCCTTGAGTAACGTCCCGGACCTTCATCCTGCATTTCCACTTTTGAGGTTTTATGAGGTCCTGTAGTAACACAAATGGCAGATCTCTAAGAAACGAGGTGGATTAAAGTAGCATTTCCTCAGCTAATTTTACAGCAGAATCTTGTTCCAATGATCCCTGTTCAGCTTTAGTGGTGGATAAACATTATTCTTCCTACGTGACATTCTTTCTGCTGTGAGGATGTTTGGTCCTACAGTGGCTCTGAGCCTACCATAGGATAGGATCGCCTACCCTTGGAAATCAAGGAGCATGCAGATACATGTGCTTGAGGGTTGTTTCCATCATCGGTATTGCCTAACACATTTTTCCATCTTCGGCTTTGATATTATTCCTACTTTCAGAGTCCCTTGGGCAAATCTCTTCCCACATGAGCTTTCAAGTTACTCGACTTCAGCTCCTGTCATTTCCAGCTTTGCTTTTCAACTGTTAATATTTCTGGAATAAGCAAAATGATTTCATGGGAAATTTACCTTTTTTGAATATTCTCTTAAGGGAATTGGAGAGTACATATACATTTCGATATTCATTTATGTTGTTTAGTGATTTTTCTCAAAAGAGCACAATATTTCTAACATACATCTCTGTACATACACTATTGATGACTGAGCCTAGCAACAGTAAAATGAACCCCAGAGGCACACACAGGGTTTCTATAATTGCCCTAACATGGGTAAGAGGAGGTTCCAGAATACAAGGGCACTCGAGATGCCATGGAATTGAATAAGTAGGAATTCGAAAATTCAGCATCATTTTAAACATTGGCATTACTTATTTCTAAGCCTCAATTGCTCCACACTCCTATGGGGTTAGTGATTCTTATTTTCATATGCTTATTAATTAATATACAGTGAAAGAAGTGGGAGTGAAGCCCTTGAGTATGACCTGATGAAAACTTAACTGGGTGGGGTGAAGTGTGTGTCCCAGACATAGAACTCCTATTGAGACAGTGGTTCTGGGTTCCTGTGTCAGGAAGTAGAAGAATGAATTTCATAGATGATAAATTTCACAACCCTTAAGAAGTGTGAGGTTTTAGTAATGTTTACCATAGGCTCCTGGCTGGGAGCTGAAGAGAAAGCAAACTGGGCTTCTATATAGCAGATGCGGGATCCACAGCTGGAAAGTCTATGACGCTTATAGTCAAGGGACCTATAGAACTTCTAGAACTTGTGACAGAAAGTAGATTGAAGTACAAGGAAGCGCTGTTTAGTTCAGTGGGTCCACCTCTGTTGTCCATGTGTCTTTCTATCCTGGCGGCTGCTCTGGGGTTCTGGCACATATCACTACCTCTGACAAGAATGTATCTGGCATGTGAAACCAGAACAGAAATCGGTTATCTTTGGCTGGAACTTTGATACTATTCCTGGCCAGAGACAATAGTCAGAACTGTTCGGTTTTAGAGGTCCCTGTACCTGCCTGCTCAACCAGCTTCCAGCTCCTCATCACCCCAGCTCCATGACATCACTGAACCTCTCCTCAGGGTTTCGGTACTCACTCTTCCTCTTCTATCTCATTTTACTTGCCAGTCGAGACTAAAGCTCATCTCCCTTGACACTGAAAGATATCTATGATGAGAATTCAACTCCAATGCACTTAGTATTTGTGAATCACCCTCCTGAACGCCATTACAAAGGACGCTATCTAGCCAAACACATTTTGGGTATCTTTGTTCAGAGTGAGGTGGCCACTGAGAAGAAACTTGCTTAAACCATAGTCTGTCTTACCTTACAAGGGCATAGAAAAGTCAGACGACCAGACAGGGGTAACTATTTGTTGGCACAGATTCTGCCAAGTCATTATTTGTAGAAGTTAGCTCGATTAGGGAAATAACCAGGTTACTAAAAGATAAAACAATCATATTTTTATTTATTATAAGGGAAAATCTCACGAAACAGGAACGAGAACTCCAAGCTCAGCTGCGATGTGAGAGAACCACAGGGAGAGGGCACCATGGTTTTTCTCTGGGTCCCAGAAAGCCACACCCTAACTTGGTCTCACCTCTTGAAGATACTTGGTTAACAAAGCTTCCCCGTCAACTGTTCCCAAGTTTAATTTGAATTTGGAACACATGAAGATGCAAAATGGGATATAAGTTATCCATTCTCTCCTGTTACATGTTATGATCCAGGGAATGGTGTGTTTGGGAAGGCAGTAATCATGTTAGCAATTCAGCAGATAACTTCCTGATTATGCAGCTGCCTGGCTTTTCAGGGGCAAGAATTCTTTTTGCAGAATTGTTGTAATAGGGGCAGCCGGCTGCATCCCCGGCACCCGGCTGCCCCCATTACCCGAAATAATTACACGGAAACTGTATTCTTTGAAACACCGCCTGGCCCATTTCTATCTAGCCTCTTCTAGGCTAGCTCTCGCACCTGGACTAGCCCATTTCTAATAATCTGCTGTAGCCCACGAGCTGGCTTACCAAGAATGATCTTAACCTGCATGTGCCTGGAGTGGGAGAATCATGGCGACTCACTGACTCAGCTTCTTTCTCCCAGCCTTCTGTTCTGTTTACTCCTCCCACCTATGTTTTAACCTATGAGGACCAAGCAGTTTCTTTATTGCTTAACCAATGAAATCAACAGATTGATATATGACACTCCCACATCACAGAATAGTTCTTATTGTTGCTTTGGGAGCCATTACTGGAAACTCAGCTAGGAATTCCTGTCTCCACACTGCTTGGCAATCTCCAAGCCTTCCCCCCCACCCCTTGATGTGATAAGTTTCTTTAATAGAGTATATTTTGTTCGCTGTTCTTTGATTGACACAGGAAGTGGTTAGAATACCTTACATCACATGGTGGCAGCTATTTAAATACTCAGCGAAGGTAGAATATGAAAACCCTTCTGAAAAAAGCCATACCACAATTCTGACATAAAAATCTTGAGTAAAATGTGGGGATGACTTTGCTATGTTCATTTCATTTCTTTCTTTCTTTCTTTTTTATTTTTGGCTTTTTGAGACAGGGTTTCTCTGTAACTTTGGAGCCTGTCCTGGAACCCTGGGACTAGTTCTTGTTGACCAGGCTGGTCTTGAACTCACAGAGATCTGCCTGCCTCTGCCTCCCGAGTGCTGGGATCAAAGGCCTGCACCACCACTGCCTGGCTTACTATGTTCATTTTTTATCTCAGAGCTCTCAACTCCACATGTAAGTGCTCTCTTTTCCAAGGATATCTGTGAATTCTAGGAACTAAGATCTTTGGAAAGGGGTTATTTTCCCATTTCTAAATAAGGGAAATAAATGTAAATTTACCCTTGTGTAGAAACTTCTTCAGAGATTATTTAAGAATTAGTTTGGGAAATTCCGGAAATAAGTGTGAATCAGACCTTAGTGCCCAATGTTTCAAAAATTCTTTCTACCCTTCTTCTCTTTTCATTTAATAACTTGCTTATACAGGACACAAAGACCTGTTAAGACTGAGAATTTATCTGCATTGCTTTACGTTCTGACCATCAGCAAATAGTGACAGACGTTTTTCTGATTCCCAGGCCTGAGAATGCTTTTTCTATAAATTGCTAGACTATTATGAGATGCCCCTGAATGCTTCAGCTTGAATAGACTAAGGCATATTCTCTCATGCATTCTTTCTTTCTCTGTGTGTGGGTCTCTCTATCTTTCTCCCTCCCTTTCTCTCCCTGCTTCCTCCCATTGAGTGCTCCAGGCTAGTTTGCATCATCCTCTGGTCTCTCCATTGCTGGAATTACAGGTGAGTGCCAACCACCCTGTTAACAATACACATTTTTAATGGAGCATAAAATCTTTCTCTGTGGAGAAAACACCTTAGATTTCAAAACAAGTATCTGCCTGTGGTTGTTAATCATGAAAAGATAATAAAATAGTTTAAAGATTAACTCAGATTTTACATTTTAAACTTCACTGTGAACAATATACTATATATATACAGTATACTATATATATATATATATATATATATATATATATCAGTAATAGGCTTTTCGTTTTGCCATTGTTTTCTACTCAAAGCAGAATTGCTTATGTTTGTTCTCTGAGTCTTTTCAGAAATATCTGCTCTTGATAGCAAATATTCACGATGAGAATAACTATTTCTGTAGCTACACTGCTTTTACAACAGAAGGATTATTTGCTTTGTCTTTTTGATGACCACATCTGCTACCTGTATCTGAGACTGCACTGATGTGTGTGCCTGAGATCACGCTGATGTGTGCAGGAAGTTCAACACTCGTGTTCAACAGAGGGCGGCTCTAAATGACAGTCTTATCATCTCTCCTCCTACTTCAACAGAGGAAATGGAAAGAAAAGAGGAACGATGATGAAAGGCAGAAAATGGCATTCTGGAGGAGAAAAGGCTCGTGTTCCACATTTCAAAATAACACCCAGTCACCTGACATGAGTGCTGGGCCAAGTTTCTTCAACTGAGTGTCAGCAAGGTTTCCATAGTGTTAGGTGGTCAAAGAAAAATCACGTTTTTATTTCAGGTACCCTTCTCAAGAAGCTCTTCAGGATGAACCTTCAACCACTTCTCTCCTAACCAGTCTGAGCACTGGATTGCTGGATTGCTGCACATGTTGATAGGGCAGAAAATTCTAGCTTCAGACACAAATGTCTGTTTGTCTCCATGGAGAGGCTTGGTGACATAGGGTCATTAAAGAAGGCTCAACATACACTTCTCAGTCCCACTCCCTGGAAGTTCAACCAATAAAACTAATATTTTATTTATTCTCTCTCTTTCTCTCTCCCTCTCCCCCCTTTCTGTATTAAACTCAGACACTCCTCATGCATACTATGGTGGCTTACCATCTCTGAGTTACATCCTCAGCTTCATTTTTATCTTCTACAAGAGGAACTTAGAGAAGATACACATTTTATTCAAATTTACAGGAAACCATATTCAGGGGAAAAAAAACAAAAACAACAAAACTAACCCCAATTCTATTTTATTCTTATTAGTTAGTCTTCCAGTTTATTTATGCAACCCTGATCAAGCTTCTTGTCTTCAGCCTTGTTTTTCTTATTTGTTTTATTCATCGATAGTTTCACCTGCCATCCTTCCATTACCATCCCCCTCTTCTTTTTCTTCCAATATCCTTTCCTAAACGCGACATTTGCCGATTTGTCTCCCCACAGAGAAGACTCCTGTATAATTCTAGGCTCATCTGCAGATTCTACTAAAGAATGGGGCTCACACTGTCTCCATTCCTTGAGTGAATTCAGAAAAGTCATCTTGTTAAGAGGAGGTGCAAGTGAGACCTGGAACTAGGAAGACCCAACTCCTCGGTCTGATTGAATGATTGTATTAACCTGTTGTGAAGTTTTTTTTTTTTCAAAAAAAGGGAAGCAATATTTTACATGAGAGCCTCATAATTGTGTCAAAGCACCCAGGGATGTGTGTTGCCATTTGTAGATGAGCTCACAGAGGGAGCACAGGTTATTTTATGCTGGTAATGAACAGTGGACCTGAAGTACAAACACATCCATGTCAATTCAAATACCACTGCATTGTAAGGCATCCCATTTCTAATGGCCCCAAATGGATTTCTTTTGTGTTTAGTTATTCTTGAAAAGTAAAAAAGAACAAAGGTACCCAATTATTCATGAAGTTAATTTGTTTGACTAAAAGATTTAAGGATGGAAAACAATTTGATATCCTCAGTTTAGACTGTGTATCACAGCTTTTGTCGCTATAATATTTATATACTAAAAAATTCTGTTTTTGATCCAAACGTATATTTTAATGATGCTAGAAAGACAAAATATAGATGACAAACCACTTTGATTATTCTCCAAGATGAAAATTATATATAATATATGCTATATTATAATAAAGATATATGCAAGTATATGTTGGAGATCATAGACTAAAGTATGTATATGATATTCTATTTTTTACAGCGTGGCTCTCCAGATTTTCTTTTCTTGTAAAGGTATTAATTGGTCCAAAGAGGGTGCCAGAAAGTGGTTTAATGGGACTTAAAATGAACCAAAGAATATTACCATAATGCCTTATGAACTTCTTGGAAAATTCTTCCCATACTGATACACAGTTTATATGTGATACTGACAGAGATGCTGGGAAGGGATGAAACTAAGATTTGTTACCTGTGTTCCATCTACTGTCTTCTTTACAGTGGTCAATATTAATGACTTTAGGACTCTGGTCTTATTTGATAGGGAAAAAGAAAGAAGTCAGGGATCTGGAGGTCATGTTAGCCGGGATGTAGACGATGGAGATGAAGGCAGCCATCTCAGATAGATACATAGAAGGTATTTTCTGGCCATCACTTTCCTTTATACAAGAATCCACATTTTACTGTGTTCTCATGCTAGTTTGGAAAAGGTTCAAATCTAAAACGTAAGACGTGGAGCAGGTAATCCAGGCACCGACATGCTGCTGGAAACAGAACTTAATGCTCGGTTCTTACCTCTGTTCACAGGTCCACTTTTTCTACTTTCAGGTGATCAAGAGGCATATGAAAATATTAAGTGTAAGCATTAATAAATAATTCATAAGTTTAAAACTATTTGCTCTTTTGAGATTGTGGTGAGACCCCACTCTGTCGCTCTCCATCCCCCCAGGTATGCATCATTTCTTTATCCCAAGTCTCCACATCAGGTGTCCATACAGCCTGTTCATTCATTACGTGGTAGCTTCCTGAGTTATAAAAACCACTGTCCTCGTAGCATGGTGCTTGTGTTTAAGAAAGCTTTATTTACTTAATATTGGACATGAAATGAAAGAACATTGATACTGGCATTTCAATATGCCAAAGAGAAGCTACAAGTGCTTCATGAAATGAGTGCTTTTGGTATATTATAATAAAATATTGACATACACAAAGAGATCACATTACCATATTTTTTATCAGATTATTTCATTAAAACACTTCTGTTTTATTTTGTTACTGCTACCAGTGTTTCATCCTTAACTAAACTTTTAGGCTTTTCATAGGGATTTATATGCATTAGAGAAAACAACATGGGTATGATTTAGTCCTACCATTGGCTATTGGGATCAACTGGGTATCTTGAAAGATATCACTCACAGGTAAAAAGAAGAAATGAGAGTGTAAGCTAATAAATTTGGTATGATAGACATAGTTTTTGTAGCAGCTAATTAGAGAAGATATCCTTCCTCTGAAGCCTGTCTTTCTAGAAAGATCTGAAAATAATGCTTCCATAGCAATCACCTGACAATCTAGCCATCGAAGGAAAAGACAACAGTAACCAAATATGAATGCGGATCAGTTCTTAATACTGCTTTCTAAGGTGCTGCAACCCTGTTTGATTTTAAGGCATCCTGGCAATTGAAGAGAATGTCTTTCTGTTTATTTTTTAAAATCAAATTTAGATAATATTTAAGTTCCTACCAACCTATAGAGAGATCATTCACAATGGGAGAACAATGATGGCAGTACTCATCTCGAGGCCATGTTCTATCCAAACAAGGTTCCCTAAGAGCCCTACTACCTTCTTCGCGTAAAATCCATGTAGGAACCTGGGGTTGATTTTCTGCTCTCCCCTACACTCTCGTATCTTACACACTGATTTTTTGTCCCCCCAGGATGTTCCCTAAAGGAGCTTCCTTTTCCTGGAGTCAACCTTCAGTCTGAATTCATATTGTACTTCTTTAACTGGTTTCAGAACATCCTTTAGAATTCACTGGAATATGGTGTGAGCATATTTTCCTTACCGTCC
The DNA here is from genome assembly GCF_018167655.1 of Microtus oregoni. Taxonomy (NCBI): domain Eukaryota; kingdom Metazoa; phylum Chordata; class Mammalia; order Rodentia; family Cricetidae; genus Microtus; species Microtus oregoni. The sequence continues at coordinate 54,497,473 of NW_024543063.1, read as the reverse complement.
AACATAAGTAATAAGGCAATTGGCCCCTTCTTTGTAACCACAAAATGTGAACAGCCAGTAAAAGACTTGACTGAGAAGGTTATCTTGCTTGCCTACACGGTTAATCTACAAATTGCTTGGGTATGAATGTACATAGGTTCTTGGGTTAATTTGTTTTTCACCTGTAATATGTAAAATGTTTAATCATGTAAAAGATATGGAAATATGCTGTTTTTTATTGTTTTATATTCATTGTAATCATTCACTTGAAGGCCAGAATGTAACCACATTGCAATTTTTATATTGCCTGTAATATTTTGTATTGCTGGGATATATAAGTTGTAAGAAAAAAATAAAGAGAAAGGTAAAATAGGTTAGAAGGAAAACATTGTTAGGTCCAAGAGAAACCCCAAAGAAAAGACCAATAAACAAGAGCACTTTATTAATTCCAATGTTGGGGTGGCACATGAAGACCCCTAAAGAATGATACACACTCCTTTTAAGTGGAGTTAGGGAAATTCTGGAGAGAAGGGATTAATCTGGGGCTCATTGCTGGAGTAAAGATTAGTTTTGGGACTCATCAAGAGAGACAGAAGGAACATTTCTAGATAGAGATAAGGATAGAGAATGGAGAATATAAAAAAATGAAGAAAAGGTAACAACAAAACCATCAAGAGATTATTTGAGTATCTTTTTCCCTAACCCCCTCAAATAAAAAAAAAGCCTTAGCATGTGTTGACTCTGTGGATTTGCCTTTGAGCCCTGTGTTGCTGGAGGATGCTTCCCATAGGCAGTGGTCAAAAACAAAAGCAAAAACAATAAAAGAAAAATCTTTTGTCTTGTGGAAGCTGTAGTGTGGCCGCTGAGTCACACAATTTACCCTTTAGTGATGTGGGGTGTCCTGCTGTATATGTGTGTAGCATAAATAATAAAAACCCAGAGACAAATATTGAGGTTCTAGCTGAAGATCAGAAAAACCAAGCTACTAGAAAAGTCTTAACTTTACCAAGACTGGGCAATTGCAGGCAGAGCCTAAGCCTCTGCCTCCTCCTGTTTTATATTCCCCTTTAGTGCTGGGATTAAAGGCATGATTTACTAGTACTGGGATTATATAATGGAGATGGGTTCATTCTAAATGTAAGAGCTAGCTAGCAATATGTTTAAGTAATTAGCTATGCAGTGATTTAATTAATACAGCGTCTGTGTGCTTATTTCCGGGAGTCTTGGGGGTCAGGAAATGAACAAGTGGAGGGCAACCACACTAGCAGCCTCTTACTTCAATGTGTGAGTATGTGAGCATGTGTTTGTATTCCTGTGTGTGTTCTAAGCATGATTCCTGGGGGGTAAAGTTCTCTTCAGTTTGGAACGATTTTATAGGGTTAAAATTTTGACCATTTTACTTTCTAAATAGAGAAATTAGAGATCATGAGATATTGTGTCATGGATAAAAAGGCCAAAGTCCAAAGCCTCATTTGAACCTTGTAGTATATCAGTGAGGTTTATCTCAGAGATTACTAATGATTGATGGCATGAGCTAATGCTCCCAACTTTCTGTTAAGAAAGTAGGGTAAGGAAGTGATTAGCAATGTGATATCGGGATAGTCAGTGTTTTAAAGCTTCTTGATTTGGTTTCTGGCCTTTTCTTTTGGTCCATTTCTTTCCACCCACCCCATTCTACGTATCACTTGACCTCATGCATATTATCTCAAATTGACTCACACCTTCTCCTGTTGCTTTATAATTCTGTCTATGCTGCTCTGCTGTATTCTACTGAATGAAACCCCAAGCTCCTCTCTATCCTTTGAGAAACTGCTCAAACCCTTTGCTTCTATAAAGCAGCTTATAACAAGGAAGAGCCCCTGCATTGTACCTGATATGGGAATGCCAGTCTGTCTGAAGAGTCCTCTGCAGACTAGGCTTCTCTAGATCCAAAGCCTCCTCCTCGGTTATGAATTTATAAAACATAATGCATGTTTTATTGCTCCAAGGAAACTCCACTCTCATTAAGCAATCCCTCCTCTCAGTTTCCTTCCTCTAGCCTTTGGAAAATAGCCAAATGCTTTGAGTGCCTTCTGACTTCTCTGTTTTGTACACTTCGAACAGGAGAAATTGTAAAATGTGACATTTTGTGTAAATCTTCTAATGCTTCTAAAGCATTCTTGTTGTTCATTTGCACTATACTTCAGACATTTTGTAATTTGAATAACATTACATTTTACATGTATCTATTGATCAGATAATAAACAGACTTCTGGGCATATTTTTATCGCTTGGGTACTGGGAATATCGCTATATCTGTACAGGTATTTGAACACTTCTCTTTTTATATGTATGAGTGTGGTGTATATATATAAGATGTATGCTTATTTTGTGAATTTATTTATTTTAGAGGCATTTCTGTGAAAGAGTTAATGTCAACTGCAAATATGGATAATTTTATCATCTCCTTTATCATTGAGATTAACGTTATTTTAGTCCCTAGCTCAATATTGAATACAACTAACGACAGAGAAAATCTTTGGCTTTCCCTTCATTGTATGAGGGAAATTTTTGTATTTTATTGTTGAGTATAATTTATTTCTATTTGTTTGTTTTTGAGACAGGTTCTCATTTCTTTCAAGCTGATTTGGATCTCAATATGCAGCTGAGGATGATCTTGATTTTCTGGTCTTCCTGCGTCTCTCCTGAGCGCTGGGATTAGAAGTGTACCTGATTTATATAGTACTGGGGCTTGAACTTAGGATTTTGTGAATGACAGGCAAGTGCTCTGCCAACGAACTGTATCCTCAGCCTCTGAGTATGATATTAACTGTGGATTTTTTTCCCACAAAATAAATCTTGTGTCAGGATGAGTTCTACTTCCATTTTTAGTTATTTTTTTTTAATAAAAATGACATAAAATAAGTATGTCATAAATAGAAATAAACCAGGACAATCCAGTGGCCTTTGTGAAGAGTTCTCACTGATCTTTGAGATGAATATGGAAGAAGTCATGCACTGTGGCGACTTCCTTGTTATTGAACAACACTAGGTCATATTACACTCAACGTACAATTCTTACTGTACTAGTGGGTTCCGTTGTCTAATCCTTTAAAATGTCTATTTATTTAGCGTGTGTGCACATTTGTGTGCATGCCTGTGTGTATGAACACTCACACTATCACTCATGTGTGCATACCATGTATGCACATGTGTGGAAGTTAGAGGAAAACTTGTAACAGTCAGTTCTCTCCTCTCAGCATGTGGGTTTCAGGGATGGAACTCAGGCAATCAAGCTTGGCAACAGCAGCTTTACCTACTGAGTGACCTCCCCAGCCCCTGATATACCTTCTGTCACATAAATTCTTCAGTTCTTCTAGTATTGCTTCCTTGGCTCTTTGTTTGACTCTTCCTTACTGGGTACCATTTTGATTCCCTTCTCGAATTCCTTATCTTGTGTGGGTATGAAAGTCTAGATTGATACTCTGTGTCCTCCTTTATCCCTCTCTACATTAGCTTTTGAGACAAATTCTCTCTCTGAATCTGGGGCTCACCAACTAATTATGCTGGCCAACTAAGTCCTGGGATCCATCTTCTCCCCAGCATGTCCCAGCTCTGGAGTGAGAAGTGCAGGCCAGTAGACATGGTATGGGAGTTCCTTCTGTATATGTATTGTTTTCCTTGTTTAATGGATAAAAAAAAATCTGCTTTCAGCCAATGGCTTAACAGAATATAGCCAGGCTGGAAGGTGTGTGTGTGTGTGTGTGTGTGTGTGTGTGTGTGTGTATATATATATATATATATATATATATATATATATATATAGAGAGAGAGAGAGAGAGAGAGAGAGAGAGAGAGAGAGAGAAAGTGGAGTCAGCGAGATACCATGTAGCTGTCACTGGGAACAGAAGCGTCAGAATCTTGATGGTAACCAAAGCCACATGGCAATACACAGATTAATAGAGATGGGTTAAATTAAGATGTAAGAACTAGCTACCAATATGATTAAGTGATTTGCCAATCAGTGATTTGAAATATATTTTCTCAGTGATTATTTCTGGTCTGGGCAGCCAGGAACAAATAAGTGGCCTCCTACAACCTATCCCAACTTATTCTAGTGCATCTCACTATGTCTTCCTGTCATTTTTCTGTCCTCTTTTTCATTTTTTTCTGTTATTAATAAGTCCCCTAAATCCAATTAGTGATAAACAAATAGGCATAAGCAGGCTACTAATGGCCATGTCCTCAGGGAGAGTAACTCTCTTTATTTTTTATATGGCGTCTATGTTCCATTTAACACTTTTTAATTTTACTTTGGAGGATTCCTTCTGGTATTTCCTGAAGGTTACTTCTATATGCACAGCATAGCCCCAGGTTCTGCTTATCTGGAAGTGTTTTTATTTCTTCTTCATTTTTGAATATTTTCTGACTGGTTACAGAGTTCTTGATGGCTTTTCTTTTTTTCTCTTATCACTTTAAATATGTCTTCTTATTTTACTCTTAATTCCAAGGTTTTTCTTGAAACACTGCTAATTTGAATGTTCTGCTTATGTTATATATGTTGCTTTTAAGGATTTTTTTTTGTTGCTTTTAGTTTTCCATAATATTACCATATTGTTTATAACTCTGAGTTTATCTTACATGGAATTCATTAAAATCCTTAGGTATATTTGATCAGTTTAGGGTATTGTCAGGCATTATATCTGGACATATTCTTTCTACCCATTTCCATTTCTTTCCTCTTTTTGAGTATCTCATAATACATGTATTGTTAAACTTGATAGAATCTCACTTTTTCCTGGAGTTATGTGTCTTCATTTTTCAAGTTAATGTTTTTCTTTTTTTTAAAAATTTATTTATTTATTAAAGATTTCTGTCTCTTCCCCACCATCGCCTCCCATTTCCCTCCCCCTCCCCCAACTAAGTCCCCCCCCTCCTCAGCCCGAAAAGCAATCAGGGTTCCCTGTCCTGTGGGAAGTCCAAGGAACCCCCACCTCCATCCAGGTCTAGTAAGTTGAGCATCCAAACTGCCTAGGTTCCCACAAAGCCAGTGCCTGCAGTAGGATCAGAAACCCATTGCCGTTTTTCATATTAGACAATTTCATAGGCTTACATTTAAATTTGTTGTTTACTTTTGCATTTACTCCGATTTTTTCAAATATTTTGATAATTTTTTAACTAGTTAATTTTCATCGCTATAGTCTTTGTTTTGTTATTTAGTATGCTTTTTCTTTACTGATATCCCTCATTATATCCATATATTGTCTTTCTGTTTCCTTCATTTCTTTTCCCATAATCTATATTGGCTCTTTGAACAGAGTTGAAATCCTAGATTTAATGTAGTTATCAAGTGAGTCCAATGTAAGAGTTCTCAGAGATGGTGTGTGCTGGTTCCTTTTCCTTCTGTAAACAAACAATAATTCCCTCTTTATTCCTTCTGACTTGAGTTGAAAGCCAGAGAATCTTAAAACTGTTATGTAATGAATCTAGAACTCTACCGGATTTTTGTCCTTGCTTGCTGAATGCTATAACAATATGTTTATTTAGCAGTATTTCAAACTTTTTGCCTTCCTCGTTATGTGTAGTCATTAAATTTCTGTTCCCTTGTCATAGTAGTCAGCTAGTCAAAATATATATTTCAACAAAACAAAGCATGAACAATGACACAGAAATGATCACTGCTCCCTGAATTTGAAGATTCTTTCCATGCCAGAACATGCAGGAAATGTTGTGGTGGCTATTTGGCACATAATAAATGTTTTGTTGGCACAGAACTCATAGATAACCTAGCCAAGAAAGGGCTTCTCTGAGGGTTTTTCTGTGCTAATATCCATGATTGTCTTGACATTTTGGATTTTCTGATAGTTTAGTAGCATAAAATCTGCAAAACCCTTTTTCCTTAGGTGATTTCATCCCAAAGTCCTTCCTACCTGACTTTCCATGATGGCTTCTTCTTGCCCATGTTCTACTCCCATTTTCTCTCCTTGTTCCATACAGGTATGGACATTGTGCCTTCAAATGCTTCAACATAGAACAGCCTAAGTAAAGGACTAGGCAAAGAGGACGAGGTAGAGCCAAACTTCTGTGTCTTTATGCACATCAAAATTTATGGCATAATATTTTAATAATAAGGCCATAATGCCCCTTCTGGTACCAACAAATAGTATCATGAACTTCACCTACTGCTCCCAGATCATTGCACCAGGTTCTAAGATTTTCCCTTTGACCCTCTCATCTTACTATCTTGCATTTAGTTACCAAAATTTCACAGAACCAGACTTTACCAGGGTTACCTAGCTTAATGTTTGCTTCAGAGAAATGACTCATTTGTGAGGCATCCCGTTTTACCACTTTTCTATGATTGATTCCGTCATATGACTGACTTCACTGTCCTTGCCACTTTTTAAATAATACTTGAGGTTGTCAGTAGTAAACTATTATGAGATGTTTTGGGTTCATACCCTGTTTTTCAAATAATTTGTTAGTTTTGGCTTGTTGACAAAAGAATAAAAATTTTGCCATTGTCCATTTTTGAGATCCAGATGATGAATCTAGAAAGATTCAGCATAAATTATGACTACGAATATAGTGGAAAACATAGAATGTCCTTACAACAGTATCAGAATACTTTTGTCTTGTTATTAGTGATTGTATGAAGCCACATATTACATGATTCACACTGATTTCAGTGATACTGATATATGAAATAAATACATATTTCAGACTGATCAAATGCAGTAGACCCGTGTCTGCTCATCCAGATTGTTCATTCTTTTCCTCATAGTTTCAATGTGTAAGACTCATTAAAAAAACTACAAGGAAGATTTATTTGTTTATGTTTTTTCCCTGAAAGCATTTCCTAAGAAATTCTATCTTCTTACCTTTTGTTATTGTACAAGAATTTAGTGGATTCTTCAAATTCCACACGTAGTCCAACTACGTAGTGTTGGAGATCTAAGCAACCACACTTGAAGGTATGAAACATTTATGCTTTGTATAAATATTGTATTAGGTTTCATAAGTGTAATGAACTAGTCTTTGAGGAGATACTTCTTACTCCCCTTTGCTGTTAAGCTTGAGATTGCTTTGGATTCATTATGATATAATGTATGGGCCTGGAATTGCAAAGAACTACAAAAATCACCCTATTTTTAATCAATGAATTCTTTATAACATGTCCGGTTCTGACAAATATATGAAGCAACTCAAAGCCAAGATTTCCCTTCTGTAAAAAAATAATTAAACACCATAGGGTCTGTATTTTTCACCCCTGTAGTATGTTGGATTTTTCATACTTAACATTCTTCAAGAATGTTTTGAATTAATGTTTAAATTTGGGGGTTTCATGATAATAAAAAACACGTCTGTGTAATACAAGATAAATGAGTAAATGACCAGTAATGGATGATTAATAGGGACTTGTAAATAACGGATAAACACTGCATGTCTATTCCTTGGAGTCTGGAGTTAGAGTATAAATATAATCTGTGAATTTATGTAGTGGTGTAGTGGCAAATACTTTGCAATCAAGCCTCAGACCACTCTCTGTCCCAGTTCCCACATTCTTTGTTAGGTTTCCTGAAAGAAAAAGAGGGGGCAGAGCAACATCCAGTGAGTGAGGGTTTGGGAACGGAGTACTCTGGCATTGAAAACAGAGCGTATGTAAATTCTATTCTAGACCTACCTTCATTCTATAGATTGCAGTTTTCCAACATTGTTGACCTCGTGTAAATTTATTGGTTATAGAAACACACTAATTGCCAACTAATCTTGTGTTTATAGATTCTGAATTTGTGTTCGTTCTGGGTTGATAATCACCCCTCTCTGTCAACTCCTGGACATTGATGAAAGTAAAATTGTAAATGCTTCACTATCTCCTAGATAGGCAAATAAGGTCTGTAAATGTTAGATTAGTCTGTGTAATTGCAGGTAGACACTGACTCAGTTTCCAATCTCTAATATTATTTTGAAATAATTATTATAGGCAACACGACAAAGAGACACCAAATCATGTGCTGTGAGTTACTATGAAGCTAGATGGGCTTGCTCAGGTTTATTCGGAAAATGTAGGAAAAGTCTACCTCTGAGTACACAGGAAACAACAGTAATAAATAGCTATTAAGATATCACCATGAAGCCAGGTGGGGGGGGCACACTTTTAATTGCAACACTCGGGAGACAGAGGCAGGTGGATCTCTAGAGATGAGTTTGAGGCCAGCGTGGTCTACAGAGAAAGTTCCAGGACAGGCTCCAAAGCTGCACAGAGACACTCTGTCTCAAAAAAACCCAAAGAAAAAGATATCTTCAAGATACACCATGAAGAATATTCAATATTAATGTCTCAAACTGATTATTAATTTTATATGTGTAATTTTCATACTAATATGGAAGAATTTTTATGCCCATATCAAAATCAGTAAGGGTTCAATGTGTGTGTGCATGTATTTACAAAATATGCTTTCTAGACTCATGTATAAATATACAAAATATTTAAATTATGAATTTCAAACTTCTCTATGTAAGGATGTAAGGAGTTAAATCATTAGATTAGAAAATATATATATTTTTTTTGCCTGTGTCCAAACCCTCACAATCCAGTTTTTCACTTAATAAAATAACTTAGAACAATCTTTGTGATGCATTTGAATTATCTGGGCTGTGAGTGATTTGGATGCCAGTTAACCTAAGGACGCTTTGAAAGAAGTTGCTTGCCAACGGAACATACATATCTCTAAAGGAATATGAATCAAGTCAAAAGAAGAAAGTTGTATTTTAAAAGAAGAAGCTGCCCACTTATTTCACTTTTGTGCGCAAAAAGAGTTCTCACATGCAAGATCAGAATCTCAGGGGAAGGTGTTCATAGGTAGAAAAGTGAATTAAAAGTGATGTCCTCCCCCTTCCCTCCTCTCCCCAAGTAGAGCTAATGAAAACACTAATTAAGACACCATGGGCCAGCTCCCTTTATTTGTAAGATCTGAGGTATGGAAATGAAAGCACACTCCTCTTCCAGCAATAGTGTGCCATTGGTGCTTTGACTCATGATCTGGGTAATGCTTGGTCCTGACTGATTGCTCGCCAGCACCCCACAACATCTTTCTGAGTTAACAGAAAGTGCCTCTCTGCTCCAGTGGTGACCAGAGTCCTTGGTTCCTGTCCCTGACTGAGGAGAGACTCACTTTCAGAGTGGGAGGAAGCAGATGTTCTCAGTGTGGAGCTGAGGTAGGCACTCCAGAGTGTGGCAGAGCAATGCCATCTGCCCTTTTGCAAGTCCCTGGTTCGGCTGCTCCTGATGAAGGAGGAAAAAGCAATTTAAAGTGTTTGCGCAGTCTATTCCTCCTAGGCCAATGCACCAGTTCTCATTAGCCTGGGACCCACCAGACTCATTTCATTAGTTGGATGTTTTCAAAACACAACTGTGTGAGGTGTACTGGAGCCATTTAGGAACTAGAGAGTTTGCTCTGTCTGTCATCATTAGAGATTTCCCTAAATCACTGGATTGGGTGAAAGTAACAACTTTCCTGTCATTAAACAGATATTATCCATCCATCCTACTGTGCAGTTGGGAGAAGACAGCAGAGAACAAGGAGACAGTTGGTGTCGCTACCTTCTTGGAGTGTACTCTATAAGGGGAAGAGAAAAGTAAATCAAATAATTCTAATGCAAATGATTGTTAGGAAGGTGCAATTATGTATTACCACCTAGATACTGAGAATGGGAATAACATGGCAGAATATGCAAAGTAATTTAATAAGATCTACAGGGAAAGTTATTATGGAAAATGAGGTTTTTAACATTGAGAAAATCCTTTTAATGGAAATAACTCCGAGGAGAGAAAGCTCCCATGAAAGCACAGCAAGCTTACCTAGAGTGGCAAGGAATAGAAGATGGCAAATGGAACAACAGGATATCACTACAGTGCTCAGTGGGGAGCCTGTGGTCAGGCTGGGGACCTGAAAGTCAGATCTAGAGTCTTGGGCCTTGGTAAGAGTCGAACTGTGAATTCTTTCTCCACACTGGTACTGTGGGAAGAAGACAGTTTTTATTTACTGTTACTTTTTATATTTAATAAAAAGGTGCAAGGAAGGAATAAGAATGATTGACTACTATGTAAATCTTCACCTCTCAGATTCCAACACAGATTTAAAGGGCTTTGAATTTCTGTGTGTACATCATCCCCAAATCTCTTTCTCTAGATTTTTAAAAATTCTTTTGGAATCCAAGACGAGAAAATCCTTTTAGTCACAAATGAATACATTAAGCTATGCATTTGGCAGATGAGGCAAGTTAACTTTTTGAGAGGAGGAGGAACATTAAATGAAAGTAGGATGAACGTACATTAGGAAAGAGACCCTGGTATACATTAGAAAAGACAAAGAAAGTAAAATAACCATTTTCCCAAAAGAAGAAAAATCTTTAAAGACATAAGCCAAAGAATATCATTGACAGTTAAGAGTTTTAACTTTTGGTGTGTGTAATTGTAATATATAAAACCATATAAATTCTATTTAGTTGACACATCAGTGACACTGTACATATGAGAGGGCATGACAGGTTAGCACACATAGGCTATGCATGATAATCCTGTCAGTATGGGTGGCATATCTCTTACCTCAGATGATATTTCTCTTTAGTGTTCAAAAGTTTCAAGGTCTTCTGTGCTAATTAGTTTGAAATTGTTTTCAATATTTTGAAATTGATCTGAAATACAAGTGACATTTGTCCCCCAAGTAGAGATCGCTCTGTTAACAACTATCACAAAATTCCTCTGGGACCACAGGAGACCATGAAGAGTCAAAGCAATTCTGAACTCATAAAATCTAGTTTCTGACTTCCAAATATGTTACAATGCTATGGGAAAAAAGCCAGCATGAGACCAGCATGAAGTCAGACATGTGGCTCAATGAAACAGAAAACACAGAAATAAGCCATTTATTTTCAGTCAGATGATTTTTGTGGGCCCACCAAAGATAGATATAAGAAAGATAGCCCTTTTTTGGCAAATAAATACTGGAAGAAAAAAATAAACAATTTTCTCATTACAGGAATAATAATAATAATAATAAAGAACTCAAAACAAATCACAGGCTTAGTAGATAAAGCTGAATTTCTAACACTACGGTGAGAAAAGGAAGACTAGTTCAGGGAACTGTCTTCTTAAAGATGTCTTTTTTTAGTTTGACCTCAGACTCACGGGCAATGAAAACATGAATCAAAAAATACATTTGCGGTTTACTTTTGCTAATCTTTTGTTTGCTTCTCTCATCAATGGGTGCAATTTGCTACCACTTTACTGTAAAATCTGATTTAGTCTTTAGACAAATTACAAAACACTGTAATTATTTCCATTTTTTGAGTATATAATTCAGGTTTACAAATTAAATACGTTATTTATTGTTGTTTCATTTGAGACAACCAGTTATAGTTGTCTTTCTCATTTTTCAATTGTCTCTCACATATACACACAGTGACTTTGCACAAATAGATTTTAAAGAATGAAACTGTCATATTTATAAAATTTTATATTTAAACCAGGGAAACTTTTAGGATTTTTTTTTTTTGAGGATCCAATGTTTAGGTATGATAAGGGCTGAAAAAATAGGAGGGGAAAAAATTCAAAGGCTTAAATGATAGAAAATTGTCTTCAGTTGACCCCAAACTCCACTTATACATCATCACAGGCCTTAGCTTACCTCACTTATTACACTTTGATGTGTTTTTGCCATCTGTAAAGTAATGATATGAGGATGGTGTAAAGCAACCTATAGGCAAAAATTCTTTGCAAATAATATGAAATTTCATGTGTTTAGTACCCTAGGTTTGTTTCTAGGAACCTTAGGAAGGCACACACAAAACTATTGCTATATGCTTTTGAGGGGAAAATGTGACTAAGCCCTGCAAGATTCCTTCAAAGGCTGACTTCTCCGCTTCCTCCTTGAGATTGATCAAACATAGCTTTATTCTTGCTAGAAATATCATTGTCAGCTATTTGGCTCCCCAGTCAGCACAATAGCAAGGTAGTTATTGTGATAGAACAGAGATTTGAGGTCAAAATTCTAGCAAGGGAGAGTTAATTATCAAACTTAAACATAGAGCAGTCATGAATATCTTCATCTCTGGAATATATTAAACTAAATTCATGATTCCTGAATGGTATAGTGAGTGATCAATCCATCTTATTGTGTTAAGCCACTGTCCTTTCAAAACTCTGTCTTGATCTCTTAAAGAAAACAACATGACTGGAGAAACAGCTCATTGGTTAAAAGCACTGGCTGCTCTACTGAAAGACCTAGGTTCTACCCACAGCACATATATGTAGCTTACAACTATTTAGAACTTCAGTTCCTTGGGATCCAACATCGTCTTTGGATCTCTGTGAGCACCAGAAACACACATTATACACAGGCATACATGCAAGCAAAATACCTACACACATAAAATGTAACGAAAACAAATGGGGTTGGAGAGATGACTCAGCAATTAAGAGTACTGACTGCTCTTTCTGAGGCTCTGGGTTCAATTCCCAGCAAGCATATGATACCTTACATCTGTCTGTAACTCCATGATCTGACACTCTCATAAAGACATAAATGCAGGCAAAACACCAATGTATATATAATAAGAATAAATAAATTATTAAAAAAGAAAACAAAATTCAAACAAGAGGCAGAAGTCGTGGCACAGGCCTGTAATAATAACATTTGGGAGGTAAAGGCACAAAGATTAGGAGTTCAAAGCCAGCCTATTCTATACAGTAAATATATATATCCTGGGTTAACTGAGTCCTTGTCAAAAGAAAAACAAAACTCCAAACACACCAACACACAAGCCCTCAAACGTAACCAGACACAATGCAAATGAGTGCCTAAGGGAGTTCAGTGAGCAGATCGATATGATGCTTTCTTGAAAGAGTATGTGGTGCTGGCCTTCTGCTTTTGACTCTATCGTTTGCCCAGGGCTTTGATGTATTTTTCATTTGGTCAATGATTAAGAAGGGACTTATGCAGAAGACCCCATTACTTCTTCAACATATTCACCTGGCAAAATTCACACCCTTTCTGCTCACATCCTGTTAGCTAAATGTTAATTTCCCTGTCCCTCCTAACTGTGAAAGAATGGAAAATGTAAAGGGGCACCCCGTAAAAGAAGGACATGGATTGTGGTGAACATTCGCTCATGTACTCTGTCACCCTGGCTTTTGTAGATTTGAACAGAATTCTCTCTCCTACTCACTTTTATTATCTGTGTGATAAAAAGTTTAATCATTTTCTCCTAAGTAATGTGAACACTAGATGGACCACACTCCTTGGATACTGGAAGTGTCCAGTAGCTGATTTTTTGTTTGTTTGTTTGTTTTTGAGACAGAGTGACAGGGTATCTCTGTTTAGGCATGGTTATCTTAGAATTCTTTTATGTAGACCAGGGTGGCCTTGATCTCACAGAGATCTTCTTGTCTCTGCCTCCCAAGTGCTAAAATTAAAGGCAAATACCATGACTGTCAGGCTTTGTTTTTGTTTTTAAATATTATGGCTTTGATAAGAGTCAATCATCTTGAGGGGGGGATTCTTTTTTTAAATATTTATTTATTTATTATGTATGCAATATTCTGTTGTGTGTATGGCTGCAGGCCAGAAGAGGGCACCAGTCCTCTTTACAGATGGTTGTGAGCCACATGTGGTTGCTAGGAATTGAACTCAGGACCTTTAGAAGAGCAAACAATGCTCTTAACCGCTGAGCCATCTCTCCAGCCCCAAGAGTCAATCATCTTTATTGAAGAAGCTGGTGAGAATTTGAATTCTCATAATTGCAGTGCCTTAAAAAGCTTTCACTAAACAAAACAAAGAAAATAAAATTAACCAATTCCACTTGACCCCTAATTCTAAAATGGATATGATGTTGATCTTTCCTCAAATCTTAAATATGAGCAACTTTAGAGCTCCTAGGATGAGAATGAATGGGTCCAAATGGTAGCATTGATAAATTGCTTGTCACTAGACCGAATTGCTACGGACCCCGCTGAATGTGAGTTGAATGAAAGGTTAAGTAAATTTCAGCTTGTTTTTTGGTGGATGGCCTTCCACCTGTAGCCCGTTTTATGGCCATAGGTCATTCAGATTTCTTGAAATGTAGTTTGGTAACTTGGAAGGCCTCAGTTTCCAGGAGACGTGTCGCTCCTCTCGGCAGTTTGTTGTTTGTATTCTTTCCTTTGACATCCTGGCTTCTCAGACAATCAAGTACAGCACTTTATTCCATAGCTAGAATATCTGATACATCATGTAAGTGGCAGCCAGAATTGGAGGCCACTTAGGAACTACTAAAAAAATAGATAGGAAATGATTTTAAACTAACATTTAATGTTAGAATGAAGACTTATTATTTATGATAATGTTTTATAAAGGGGGTGTTCTGCTGTTTGCTTAGCTTCCTGGGAACACTTGACTTCTACAGTGGCGCAGTCAGCATTAACTCTCAACTTGACACAGAACAGAACAAGACAAACAAGGAATTTTAATCAAGTAATTGTGTTTATCAGGTTGGTCTGTGGGCATGATTGTAAGGGATTGTCTTGGTTATTAACTAAGGTGGGAGGACCCATCCCACTGCCTGTGACACTATTCATGTGTTCTGAGCTGTATAAGAGAGTTAGCTAAGCGCAAGTCTGTGAATGAGACAACCATCAAGCAGTTTTTCTACATAGTTCCTAATTGTTGAGGACTGACCTTTACAAAAATACTTCTTTCCGGGGAAGGGGCATGGAAATTGAAGAAATGTAAGTAAAGGATATAAAGATGCATAAAATAATAAGACAGAAAAGATAGAATGTATTAGGAGGGCATTTCAGTGACCGAAAACCTGAAATTCACCCACGTTAATTTTTTCACAGCTTTTATACACAACATAAATGGGGGCGGGAAGAGAAGGTAACAAAATATTTTATTAATATGATATGTTGGGAACTGTGGACTGTCAGCCCTTGTATTTCCTGTAAACAACTTATTATGCTTGCACCTGCTCTGAGCATGAGATCCTCAGGAGTTCCTGATGGCAGAGGATTGGTTTCTGTTGGGTTTGGCTGGGGCGTGGCTATCAGTTAATGATCCCTATATAAGCTGCCCTGGAACACAATAAAAGGGGCATTCTCGGGGAATTCAAGGATGACCCCGTCTCTGTGAGTTTCTGTATGTGTCAATTTCCAGGCACTTGGCTGGCTCTTGAACTGTCACATACTGCAGGCGGAATACTATAGATGTAGTACCATAGTACACATAGTACAGGTACTACAGGGCCATAGTACACATCTATCATCTCCTGAGTTAGGAGGGGCAACTCTGCCTGTCAATCTCCAGATGCTCTGACAGGCAAACAAGGTGGAAATGGGCCTGCAGTTTTCGGCCCCCACACCTGATTTCCTTAACTTGTTCTTTAGTGATGGATTATGATGTGGAAGTATGAGCCAAGCAAACCTCTCCTCCCAAATTGCCTTTGATCAGAGTGTTTTAAAAAATGTGTTTGGTGTCTCACTCTTTAGCTGGATTACTTAGAACTCACTGTGTTTGTTCCGTTGGCCTTGAATTCAAATCCATCCAGAGATCTATCTACAACTGCCCTTGGAGTGCAGATATTAAAGGCATGAGTCACAATACCTACTGCTCAGAATGTTTTGTTGCAGCAATAGAAGCACATGGAAAGGTAGCAGGTCTAGCCAATCAAGGTACAGAGATATCTATGTGAGTATGTGTGTGTATATGCTGATGCTTTTTTTACATATGTGAGACATATCTTATATTTAAATACATGTGCTATGCATGTGTATCTCATTAATACATATATGTGGTTTATTAGTAGATTATTTAAGAAAGAACGGAAATAGTTTAAAACAACATGGAAAAAATTATGTCGCACATAATTTTGATAAACCAAAATGCATAATACTTTTGAAAAAATTCCCCTGAGGTTTCTCTTATGATTTCATGTAAACTAAGAATGGGAGTTGATGCAGGACACACATTGAGCATTTTCTTTAGGATCAGACAAGTTCTGTGATTGTATGTGCCATTAAAGAAATGAAACTCAAATCTGTATTCCCAGAGCACTGAATGGCCTTTTGAAAATGTTTTCCATAGAGAAGGGACCAGAATGATAACTAAGATACAGGATTGCAGATGAAAGGGTAATTACCCTCTAAGGAATTCAGCATGGATCAGTTCTGAGAGGGGGAAGGCCTCTTGAGAATTCTGCTCTGGATCCTCTTATCTGGATGGAAAGTGGCATATATCCTGTAGATGGAGGGCACCAAGCTAAAATTCACTCCTTTCCAATCATTGCTTTTTCAGAGGCTCACTGTCTGGAGGACTAGTCTATCAACCTCGTGGAGTCTCGGCCTCTTCATCTGAAAGGTAAAGGAGGGAAATCCCTGCCACTCATCATCATTTTAAGAATCAAATCATATCATTAACTGAAAGTGCTTTGTAAGCAATAAAACACAGCACCAATTAGTCTACCATTAGCGCTTTGATTAGCTAATCTATGTTGCTAATTATGATGCATCAAGTGAACTTTGCTATAAAGGTTTAAATACTTACCACCTACATGACTCAATAATTCTGAATAATAGATCAAAATTGCGGCATCACTTCTTAGTTAGGAAGGCGGTGGTACTAGAAAGGAAATAGGAGTCTTTCCAAGGACTGTAGATGGGAGTTTCTCTTTAACTTGATCTTGATATATTTCTTATGTTTTAAATATGAGTAGTGTTCCTTCAAAGTTCATGTGTTAAAGGAGGGCTCCTAAGGATGGGAGGATCTTTAGAGGGTTAGGGCCTTATGTGATATCATTATGTCATTTTCTGGCTCATGAGGTAAAAGGTGGCTTTATCACACACTCACCATATGCTGTGTTGTCCTTAAGTGATGCACAAAGGGACTGGACCACTTAATTGTGGACTGATAGCTACAGAACCATGGACCAAAACATACTTGCTTCTTCATAATGAATCTCATTGTAAGTTTTCTTTTTTTTATGGTAACGAGAAGGTGACTAACAGTGTCTTTGAGAAACTTTTTGAATCTCTTCTGTTGCCTTATGGACAAAAAGAAATCTCCATTTCTACCTTCAAATAATTTGATGCTTAAACAAGCTAAGTCCCATTAGTTTCCAGGATATGCAATCATTTCAGCAACAGTCTCCCTGTTCTTTTCTCATCCTTATTTCATTCCAAATGTGATCTGAATATTAAAAAACACATTTTTTTAGAGATTCTCAAATTGCCCACTGGATGAAATGCCAGGTTTAGGCACACAATGGAATTTGAAGAGAAAAGGGTAATCTTCTGACTAAAGGAATGTAATTTTTTGATTTGGATCTCACTATATAACATGTTCATAAAATAATCATAAATTGATAATTCAATATAGTATGCATTTATTATATAATAGATGGTAAATATATTGTTTGACATATTGATACTACAACTAATAACTATTGTTATTATTACTACTCTAAAGGCAGTGGGACCTGGAATAATGGAGCCAATAAATAAATCAAACCAAATGCTTGTGAAATAGTCAGCTTTATTCAGAGCATTAGACAATGTATACTCTGATAGTTAGTAGGAGGCATGGATTTTGGTATAGTAACACAAATTTAAAGTTATTTTTCTTATCCTGTATATGTGTTTCTACTCTTATTTACTATATTGAACTTATGCAGTTCATTTAAAAAATAATATATATTTAAGAAATTAAGTCAGTAGTTAATCTATAATAATTAAATATGTAGTCACAATAGATATATTTTCAAGGTTAATTAGATATATTTTATATGGATGATTTTCAAACACTTCAAAGACCTATAGAATATGGCATTTGAAGTGTTTTGTTAACTTATGACTTTTCATGATAATGAGACACATCTGCTTCTGGCAGCACCAATTTACTTCATAAAAGGATGATGGGCATTGAAGAAACTTCCTAGTATTTTGTTTTCATTGTGGTAAAGTTAGCCAATTGGGCAATAAACTGTTTTTTCATTGACTACTTGACAGTATGCTTTATAAACTTGACATTCAGGAGACAGAGAAAAGTGACTGCTAGACTTTGCAAAGCAAAATGGGACAATCCTTCTAGTTTTCTGCCTCACAGAAGAGGCTGCCAGATATTCTGCAGGGTACAGAGGAAAGTGACTGATGAACTTTGCCAATACAACATAGGAGTGTCTTTCAAATTTTCTGCTTCAGTGAAAAGTCTGCAAGATATTATGGGCCTGTAGGCTGAAGATGGATGCCCTAATATTGCATAGGAGCTTTGGGTGACTGTCCAGGCAGGATGATGTCTTTGTTGTTAGGTAATATTAATTCCTTCAAGTGTCTTTGATAGAGTTAAAGACTTCATTAGTTATGAAAGAAAATAAATTAGGTATAAAATTTGGAGTCACTAAGATGAAACGGATGGTAGAGTGTTTTCTCTGAATTTGCTGAATACAAATAAATTGAATACTGTTAATATAATTCTTACTTGATAACTGTTTATGTTGTATATAGGTTTATTATGTTAAAGTTAAAACTTTTTTATTTAGACAAAAGAGGAAATGTTGTAGAGTATAATTTAAGATGTGTTACATCCAAGAAGAGCTAATACCTATAGTCCTTAATGTGTTTCACAAAAGAGAAACAGAAGAGTTATTGCCAAACTCCTTTTATGAACCTAGTTTCCCTGATACCAAAACCACACGAAGACTCAACCAAGAAAGTTAATTTCAGACCAATCTCACTCATGAGCATTGATGCAAAAATTCTCGATAAAGTACTAGCAAACTGAATCCAAGAACACATCAAAAAATTATCCATTATGATCAAGTATGCTTCATTCCAGAGATGCAGGGCTGGTTCAACATACGAAATCTATCAGTATAATCTATCATATAAATAAAATGAAAGAAAAAAAACTATATGATCATTTCATTAGATGCCGAGAAAGCATTTGACAAAATTCAAGACCCCTTTATGATAAAGGTCTTGGAGAGATTAGGGATACAAGGTTCATTCCTAAATATAATAAAAGCAATATACAGCAAGCTGACAGCTAACATCAAATTAAATGGAGAGAAACTTATTATTATAGTATAGCACACTTTATGATATATTAAAATAAGGTTTTTAAATGCTTCTATACATTTCCTCCTGACAATGTCACATATGTAAAATTCATGAGAAGAGATGTTTAGCTATAAAGAATTAATTGCCAATAAAATAAAAACAACATGAATCAGAAAGTATACAAATACAATAAACCTACATTTGCTAAATAATGTTCTGAAAACAAAATAAAGCTTATCTATTGTTTTTATAATCTTGTTTTAAGATTTATTTTTATTTATTTATTATGCACACAGTGTTCTGCCTGCAGGCCAGAAGAGGGCACTAGATCTCATTACAGATGGTTGTGAGCCACTATGTGGTTGCTGAGAATTGAACTCGGGATCTTGGAAGAGCAGCCAGTGCTTTTAACCTCTGAGCTATCTTTCCATCCCTCTTCTTATTGTTTCTAATACCAGTTGTGGTTTAGTGTTAATATATTTGGAAGTTAAACCAATGCTCATTGTCGTTATTCTATCCTCATATTCAGATGCTAAAAATCAGATGCATTCCCTCTGAAATCCATCTACAGACTTGTATAACACAGCCTCAGGAGACAGATACTGTACTTCCAAAGGGCTTCTTCATCATTAGTTCATTCCTTGGGTACCACCATCCATTTTTTTCAAGCAAACAGTAATCTATGTGACTAGATCTTTGATCAAAAGATTCTGTCAGGTGGGATGACTATGTTGCAAGAAATAGCTAAAGTACAAATAAACAATGAATATGCTTAAACTATTTAATCTTTGTAAACTCAGAGAATGAGAGAGTGTGGAAGTGTGCAGTAGACACATTTGGGAAAACACCAGTATCCTGGAAAAGGTGGAGACACTTAGAAAAGTAGTCAAAAACCATCTGCTGTGATACATGTTGAGGGAAGAGGGATATTTAAGAATGTTGCAAGTGCAGGTACATAATTGGATGCAAACTTTTAGAAATATTCTTCTTAACATGTTTTCAGCCTAGAACATTCATAAATGAGTGTGCACGTGTGTGCGCAATACATAAGTGCAACAATTGTTATTTAAATATCTGAATAATTTTTGTTTTACCCAAACTTCTGAAAGTTATCATGAAGAACTACAAATATCCTGTCAATCTCTTCTATTGTTAATTTCATACCTTATCTTAGTGATTTTTTCCAGAATTATTATTGATTTATGATTCTTACCTAACAACCAGTTTTCCAAATACAATTTAGCTTTTGTTATTCAAATCAGGACAACATTTGAACTTAAATGGTCCTGCCTCTTTTTGTGTCCTCTTGTTTTTGAAGTTACTCAGTTTATCTTATATATTTGTGAATTTGACAATTTGAGGACTATTGATCAGACATTTTGTAGAATATTAATTTGTGTATTTCACTCAGAGCTAGACTCCGGTTATGACATCACATACAGGGGACTCCATGGCATTTTCAAAGCATCACTGAGGATGTATAAGGTATCACATTATTAAGATAACAGATTGTCCCACTGTGAAACTGCTCTCTGTCCTTTCCCTCTTCATTCATTACAAGTCTGTCATAAACCGTCCATCAGAGGTGGACACATGAAGCTGATTCTTCCTTAAATTAGGAGTAATAATAAATACTAGTCCTTGCTAACTTGTTCTATTGTCACTAAAATGCCTAGAAATGTTAGTAATACTTACCTGGCAGGATCAAAAGAAGTTAAGTATCTTTTAATTTGTGGGTCAGTTTGCACAATGTAGTTCCTTGTCTCAAACACCAGTGACTTCACCTCTGAGAAAGTCAAGTACACATATCCTCAATGGAGTAATACTCTCACTTCCATGCTTGTGAATGTTGATTCTTGAGGGCAGAGAAATGTTACTCTTTCGATGTGTAAAGTAAAGAATGTCAGTGGAGCGACGAGAAGAGATGCAAGGCACACTTAAAGAGATAGATGAAAATGCTGTTTCATTTGCATAGAATTGGCCTGCATATGACTGCATATTACTTCGTTTTATAGTTATTGAAAATAAAGTATAACATTAAGAATAGTGTAAAGAAAACAATGTGTTTACACAGCAATTTCAAAATCCTTTTATTTTATATAATTGTATATACTACATACAGCGTAGTATTCCATAGTAATCATTTCATAATAACTTTATTTAATTATTTTTATTTTTCTCTTTTATTGAAAATAGATTCTTTTCTCCTACTATATATTCTAATTATATTTTCCACTCTCTCTACTCTTCCCAGTTCTAGTCCACCTAACACGTCAATATTCACTCCCTTTCTGTCTCATTAAGGAATAATTTTATAAATCTTTTTAAAAAAGAACAATAGTATTTGGTTTTACCCTAGGTCTCTGGACTACTTAGACCCTGATTCATTGTGACTCAAGCCATGTGGGGTATAACTTCCATCTCTAGGAATGGGTCTTAAGTCAAACCAGTGTTGGTTGGTTAATGGTAGTAGCTTTATGCCTCCATTGCCTTGGCATATTTTTAGGCAGGAACACATTGTAGATAAAATGGTTTGTGGCTGATTTGGTATTCATGTTTCTCTTTTGGTACCCTGCAAAATCCCTTCCTATACCAATAATCCTAGAAGAGGGGTGACAGTTCTGTGTAGTCACCGACTCGACCTCTCTATGTTCAGTGAGCTGTGTGGGTGTTGTCTTCATCAGTGGAGCCTTATTGTCAGTTTGTGGAGAGCAACCTGTTGTCTTGGCAATAGTCTGGGTTGTTTGGGGACTTCTAGGTGGGTCCTTTGGCTAAAAACTCAGTTAGATATAACCCAGTCCTGGTATTAGAAGTTTTGCTTGATGACAAGAGATGACCAGTTGGGACTGTGCCTCCCTCATTATTTGGAAACAATATTAGGGGTGATTTCATATAATTTAGGAAATTTTCACTGTTTTAGGTTTCCATATCACCCCTCAAGTGTCCTTCAATTCTGGCTGTCTTTCCCTGCATGTCCTCTCCCTTCCTATGTGATCCTCCAATTCCAAATCTCCACCACCAGTCCACCCATAAAATCTTTTCTATTTTCCCCTCCCAGGGAGATCCATATGTTCTCTAGTACTTCTTCTATACTTAACCCTCTGGGTCTACAGATTGTGGGTTGATTATCATTTCCTTAATGATTAATATCCACATATAGATGAATACATACCATATTTGTGTTTCTGTGTATACGTTACCTCACTCAAAATGATTTTCTGTACTTCTATTTGTTTGTAATTTTCATAACATTTTTAAACAGCTGAGTAATGTATCATTGTGTAAATGTACCAGATTTTCCTCTTCCATTCTTCTGCTGAGGAGCAACTAGATTGTTTCCAATTTCTGGCTGTTGTGTATAGTGCAGCAGTGAACATAGGTGAGCTAGTGCCTTGGCGGTAGGGTGAAACATCCTTGGGTATATGATGAAGAGTAGTATAGCTGGATCTTGATGTAGATTGAATCTCAACATTCTAAGGAATGACCAGACTGATATATGAAGTGGTTATCCCGGTTTGCATTCCCACCAGCAATGGAGAAATGGTCCCCCTTATTCCACATTCTCACCAGCCTGAGCTGTCATTTGTGTTTTGGATATTACTCATGCAAATGGTGTTCTTTCCAGAAAGTCTTTTCCTATGCTATTGTTCAGAATTTAACTATCCTGTGTGTGTGTGTGTGTGTGTGTGTGTGTGTGTGTGTGTGTGTTTCTATTTGAAGCTGAGAATTAGCATTTCAAGATCCATGAAGAATCATGTCAAAATTTTAATGGGGACATTCTAGTAATTTTCATAGTTTACATTCAGATATTGGAAAGAATAAAAATCTTCATTATGTGTTTTGTAGCTTAAAATTAACTGCTGTCCACTACAGCTAACCTGCTGTGCCATAGAACATAAAAAAATTATTCCTCTTATCTCTCTACATTTGTCTACCATGTCAACCATTGTCTCCCATCCCTTCTTCCCAGATTCCTGATAAGCTTCTAAGGTCAGTAACATACTTAAAATGCCACTGTGTGTTAACACAATTGAAATTTTCTAGTGTTTTATTTTGTAACTTCACATTTTTGTGGACATTCTTTGCATAACTGAATTTCATGGGTTATTATTGACAAAAGAATTTTTATGTGTAGGATACATTTTCAAGATATGTTTTGCTAAAAGAAAAATTTTAAATTTTTGTTGCCTATCAATAAAATTGAAAAATAATTAATGGATGGGTTTAGGGAAGAAAGCAAATATCAAGTAACTATTTGTCTTTTCTTTCTCTAGTCTTGAGGTAATAAACACTTAGCATAGAAAGTTTGGAAAATAAAATACAAGGAATAAAACACATAAGCCATATAATTTTATTACAGATTTAGCACATTGCTAGCCAGTAGTTCTCTCCAAGTATTAATAACTATTTTTCTTTATAATGTTCTTTATATTTCAATAGCTATAACATATCAATATTTAATGTGTATATTTATATTTCTCAATCAAACTTTCTTTCCATATTCATTGTTTAATTTCTTTGAACTAAAATGACCTCAACTTAATATCACTGCGTTCTTTTATGAGCAATCCTATCATTCTTCCTCCCCAGCTTCATGACCTTCAGCTCTGTGAATTATCTAAGGCTGCCCTTTAAGCACCATTCTTCCGTGGACAAAGCATGGAAAGAACTTTAAAAAAAAATCATTGGGTCTTATTTAGCACAATGTAAAACTCTGAATGATTATGGAAATGAGAACTTATATTTAATGCATCGCACAGTCAGATGTGTGTATACATTATAATGACACCAAAACAGAGGCCTCAAATGAGTTCAGGCGCCCTAGTCAGAATTTATGACTTCCCAGGGCACTGAAATAAGAAGAAAATGATATTGCTAAACCAGTGATGTCTGAAGCATAATAGGGAGTGGGAGAGAGATGAGGAGAATGAAGGTGGACAGTGATAGCCTGGTTTTCAAAAAGATGACGAAGTTATTTTCCGCAGAAAAAGCACTGTGAAGATAACATTAGTGTCCACCAAATTGGTATTATATATGATAAATGTTTACATATATAATTATATATAAAATAAATGTTAATATATAATGTCAATTTGCTAGACACATGATTTATATATAACATACTATAATTAGATATCATATACACACATACACATTTGCCTGGTTAATTTCAATTCTTCCCTCTCAAAGAAATTACAGATTTTCTTTGCAAATTATAATCTTTCTGGACCTTATAGGTCAGAGGTTAGTGACCATAGTCAGGTCAGAGTCTGGTCACAGTGGACTTAACCCTTCTATGCTCCTATGGGTAGTTCTGAGTTACCACAGATATCCAAGTCTCATTCACTGATCCTAGTGCTTTGGTGACATGCGATTATGTGACACATTTGAAAAATTAGTTTAGAACTCATTTGAGTCACTGAGGGAGATCAGTCTCTCTCTCTCTCTCTCTCTCTCTCTCTCTCTCTCTCTCTCTCTGTCTGTCTGTCTTATAACACACATACTCATGGTCAAAAAACAAATAAATAAAACCCCAATAAGACAATAGGTGAATCAATCTGTGATACAGCATGTTTTCATCAAGATCTGGTGAGTTGGCCATTCAGCAGTGAACTCAATTCTGTCCAACTTCAAGTACTTTTATTATATCCCATTGTTTGCATTTGTGTACCCTCTACTTATAAACCAGGCACATATAATTTTCAGTTACGAAATATCTTGGTGTAAACAAATTTTTAAATCAATTGTGACGATTTCTACAGTGAGTCCCAGATGCATCACTATTTTGACTAACCTGGTCCTTGTGCACAGACAATGACAGCCAAAAAAAAAAAAAAAGTCAAGAGACCAAAGAAGACAGATTCATGACGGCAGGAAAGGTAATTTTAGGGACTTAAAAGGAAGTATGTCTTGAGTGGCATGAACACATATGGATTCACATACTCCAAAGGAGAAGGAGGGTTTACATGCTAAGCTAAAGAAAAAGCAGGCACAGACAATCAAAGTATGTGAGCCTCTCTCAAAACCTTTCCGTTGTCAGGTGAGAAATAGCATCATGACTCTATAACGTCTACACCAGCTACTTTAAACACCTTTTCTCTAATAAGCTTGTAATATGTGCCAGGGTAACTTGGTGTACAAAATGACAATTGTAGTGAAAATGGCCATAGTTATATTAAATTGTAATATCATAAAATGTGTTTAAAATTCTCCATCTTATGATCAAATCTGTTATTATCAATATCCCATAGAAAGGATAAAGAAGTGTTTCCTAAAAGAAACTTGCTAGGTGCTGTGTTATGAATATATAATTCTGAAGCAGGGCTTTAAAATAAATCAGTGTGTGCATAGATAAGCGGACCTCAATTTAGAGCATGGACAGGAAGCCCTGTGTTCAAATGGCCTTAGACTGAACGCTTACAAGTTAGAGTCCAGAAAAGCCAGGGGGAAGGAGAGAGAGAGAGAGAGAGAGAGAGAGAGAGAGAGAGAGAGAGAGCTTGAGAAGGGGAGGGAGATAATATGGAAGGAGAGAGAGAGAGATACAGAGAGACACAGAGAGGTGAAGTGGATCTGGATTATACTCCTAGAACAAGCACACCCATAGCACGATGTTTTTCAGTGTAGATATGAAACCTTTCATTGATATATTGATGAGCTTTAAATTTCTCCCAGCAGCCTACATCTCCAGTGTCATCTCTATCCTGGTTTCTGTTTATCTGGCCACAGTGAATTGCTTTTACTAGTATCTTAAAAAAAAAAAGCCATGTCTTGTTCCATTCTGCAAATGTAAACCTCTTTATTGTGCTCAGAAATATCCCCTCTTTGAGGGCTTAGTTTTGATTTGGTTTCCACCAAAATGCCCATGCTGAATGGTCCCCTTTCTTCTTGGTCTACTAATGGGTCTAGTATTTGTGCTTTCAGCTGATCTCTTGGCTAAGGTTTTCCATTGTTTTTCACAATAACTTTAATTTCTTCTATGAGTGACCTTGAACTTCATCAGGAGAGATAAAATCAAACAAGCTATGTGTACTTTATAACTGTCACAGACCTTTGAAACTTAATGAACAATTAGTTAATTGAGTGACTGATAACTAGTCACAGTATATAATTGAAACTGAATATACCTTATATAATAATCATGTGTGTTTTTAGCAAGAAGAGACCCAGGCTTGATAAGTACTGAATGTCTTTCTATATTTCTATATTTGAATGTAAATAACTCACATTGTCCTAAGGTCTCTTGTTCAAAAATTAAAAAAGAACCAATAGAACAAAAACAATACCACCCCCACAGCTCCTGAAGATAAGAAATTTGAAGATCTGAAAAAAACAAAAAGTGATCACGTGTTAATTCAACCTAATGTACATTAGAACATTCTTGGGCATTAATTTTTATCCTTTGTTTTATTTTTAAGTAAAGCTTATACCTGTCTTATTCAATTTTTACTTATTTACAATATAATTTGTAGATATATATGCGACAGGGTTGCTACTTTTGCAAAAGAGTCTTTCAGATTTTAACTTATCAGTAAGGTGTACTTTGGGGGGAAGAAGCAGGGATTTAAAAAATATCAGCGTGTGCACAGATTAGAGGAACTGAAATTTAGAACATGGACAGAGAGTCCTGTGTTCAAGTGGCCTTAGAACTACAGATCATCATCAATCTTGCATAGCATTTTCTGGGCAGATGCTTGTAATTCAAAGGTAATCCCCATGTCTCGACTCTCTGACTTCACTTTTAAATTAAATTTAAGCATAAAGACAATAGTCCCCAAGTCTTGCCAAGAAAAGGGACTTTCCGTAACATTAGCAGGAGACAGATTATGTCATTCTGGTGTTTCTCTCATTATTTTTACTGTATGTATGTCCATTTATCTGTGAATCTCTTTCTCTTTTTGTCTATTTATGGCAGTTTACATACAAATTTATTTATTTATTTATTTATAGACAGGGTTTCTTTGTGTAATATCCTTAGCTGTTCTGGAACTAGTTCTGTAGCCCAGGCTGGCCTTGAACTAATCGATATCCACTTGTATCTGTCTTCCAAGTGTTGAGATGAAAGGCATGTGCCACCACTGCCTGGTTACATATTGATTTTTAAAATGGCAAAATGGAGCCGGGCGGTGGTGGCGCAGGCCTTTAATCCCAGCACTCGGGAGGCAGAGGCAGGCGGATCTCTGTGAGTTCGAGACCAGCCTGGTCTACAAGAGCTAGTTCCAGGACAGGCTCCAAAACCACAGAGAAACCCTGTCTCGAAAAACCAAAAAAAAAAAAAAACAATAATATGGCAAAATGGAAATTTGAGGTAGCATGAAATAATAATTTGTGATTTGCTCCTTTTGGCTTTAATTAAAGTAGTAGTTGGTAGCTAGCAAGGAGGCTTAGTGGGTAAAGACATTTGCTTCATAAACTGGTAATCTGAGCTTGCCCCAGGAACTCATTAAAGTGGAAGGAGAGAAAAAGCTCCACATACTTGTCCTCTGATGCAGACAGGTGTGATGTCATGCACACCTGAACCCTGTTATTGTTTGACAATAATGATGGAGAGACATGAGCAAGCGTCAACCCACCCCAGATAGAGAAGATAGGGAAGTACTGACAGAAAAGGTTACAATAACAACCAAAAGCTCAACTTGGTGAGCCAATAAGCTTTACTAGGGTTATTTACAGGAATGTGAGCTAGAGTTTAATAATGAGACTAGAAATGACTCGCAGACATCTCTTTTTAAAAGTCCCCAGAGCACTGGGGACAGAGCATTGGTGTATGTAAGAGAGAAACCCAGAGCACACTGCATGACTTTAAGGCAGGTCAACTAGTGAAGACTCTCTCTTTCAGGCAGCTCAGATGGTATGCAACCTTCTCAGACACTGTAGCTGATCTTTGCATTTTCCAGCTGGCTTGGCAGATCTGAGTCTCCTCTAGGCAGCTCAGCGTATCTGAGAGTGTCTCTCATCAGTCTTTACAGGTTGTATATGCTTGGGAAGGGAGAAGCCGAGTGAATCTTGTCAGTTTCAGGGACTTCATGAAGCCTTTATTATGGTGGCATATTTTATTTGTATTTTAATAAATAAGTTTTGCCTGAAGACCAGAGGCAAAACAAAAACCAGAAGAGGTCAGGTAATGGTCACACACATCTTTAATCCCAGGATTTGGAAGACTGAGGCAGATGGATCTCTGTGAGTTCAAGACTACTTTGGGCTACAATCAATGCAGAAATGATTTCAGGTGGTGGTGGACTACACCTTTAATTTCAGCACTAGAGGAAATATAAAATGGGAGTAGAGAGAAGCTTAGTCTGTTTAGTTTTGTGTTCGCACAGCCTTGGTAGAGGAAAGACTTCTCTAGTGGCTTGGCTGCTTTGTTTTTTGGGTTTTCCAGCTGAACCACGATTTCTGTCTCTGGGTTTTTATTATTCATGCTACACTTTATGTTGTTTACATCTTGAGCATAAGACATTTCCTTTCTGATGGTCCAGCATCCTAACAAGCTTCTTTCCAATATGGAAGGTGCTAATCTCAGAGCAGAATGAGTGATGGTACCAGAAACACGAGAAAGTGTGTATGTTGGGGTGGGGAAGACATCGAATATATGTGGTTGGGTGAACATTTGCTGTGTTTTTCAGTGTAGTATCTACAGGGACAAACTTTCCATTTGGCTGCTCTGCAAAGTTTAAAAAAGTGCTAAATCAAGTTCTTCACTCATGCCTACTACATCAGTAAACCCGCAAGACACATGGGAAAAGCAGCCACCATTTCCCAGAGATCATAGCACAGAACTTGCTTGTCTTCTCCCCACTCTAAAGAAGTGCAGTTTGATCGGTCCCTTCTCTTCCTCACACCAAGATTGCATTCCTGCCTTTATTTTCATGGAGACCTCTGCTTTTCTCTCAAGTTCTTGCCACAATCTATAAATTAATTATCACAAACCAAATATGAATAGCTGTAAGTTTCATTAGATAATGTATCAGCACAGCTAGCAGATTGATTAGGTGTGTTTTGTTGAGCGAATGGATGGGATGGTTTGTGAGAAGCTTGGGGAAAAGTTATTGAAATATCAGAAGGTGTGTGTCATGTGTAGAACTTAAATAAGGACAAGGCCTTACAAAAAGAGCTCTAACTCATCATACCCCCTATTGAAATGCCTGACCATTCTCCAACCCCATACTGAAGTATGGTATCAGTAGTATCATGCTTGATTACTTTTTTGATGAAATTATTTTGGGTTTCTACTTCCTTTCTTCTCTATGTAGATGTAGTTTCCTTCAAAAGCATTTAAAAATGACATGTAATCTTGTTAGCAATTCATACAGAGGTTAGAGAAGGTACATCAAAGGAAATATGTCAAAATGCTTATCTAATATACCCTGAAGGTAATCTTGTAAAATCCCATTGAGGATGCAAGCTGCATTTATCATATTCCTTAATACAGCCTAGTTCCCCTTTGTCTTAACTACAGAATGTTTTCTACTTCTAACTCTCAGATATGACTCACAAGGCTACAAAGCTCCAATTCCTCAGAATACCTGTTCCACCTAGGAGACGGAAAGGCAGGAGGAGAGGGTGCAGGAGAAGGAAAGAGTACATCCAACCCTTTTGGTTGGATGTACTCTTTAAGGAAAGAGTACATCCAACCCTTTTGGTTGGATGTACTCTTTTCTAGTTCTTTAGTAGTATAGCAGTCATTTTGTTTTTTTAATTGTGAGATATGATGGATTGGAATGTTTTCACTGACCAGTAGGAACAAAATGCTGAAAAGTTCATTTGTTCAAAGCTTAATGTGAAGATTCTACACCCCAGAAATGGACAGTGAATGCTTGACATTCTATTATTAAAAAACAAATCAAATCTTTATTCTTTAGCAATTACTATACGCATACATCTTGGATTTTTCACATATTGTGAATCCAGACTCATAAAACCTGCCGGTTGGCCATCTTCACAAGTCTTCTGTTTGTTTTCAAGCTATTGTGTTCCTCAGTTTCCCAAACGATAAATAAACACTGTGAAGTTTAAAACCATGGACTTAATCTGGTCTCAGTGCTAAGTTTAAAGCAACCTGTCAAGAACATGATATTTTACTAAGGACGTCAAACAGACATTTTTCTTAGAATTAACAGTGTCAAATGAGAATAAGAGAATAAATGCTGCTAAAATGTTTTTCTAGTCTGATATTAAAGGAAGAAAAGGTTAACAATTTTCTTACTGCTAGCTATAAAACTATCACAGAATTTTTCTATTGCTTTTTGTCGTCTCTTTTCAGTATATAGCAGGATAAAATATTTGAACAGAAATGGGTTACAAATTAGACATATCTGGGCCCTGCTCCCTGGTAAGTACATATGAAGACTGAGATGCCTTAAGGAACACTCTACATAATAAGGCAGCATTTCTTTGTTCTGGGAAGTAGCAGATAAATTGCAATTTTGATGATCCTGTGAAAATAATAGCTAATTGTAAGCAAATTTCTATTTTCTGCAGCAAAATCACAACCTTATACCTGAACCTACATCCTCTCACTCAACAGAGGCATTACATATGCTATTGTTTTCTTTTAATGTATGAGATTACATCTTAGAAATGAGCTTAAAGTTACTTTTATAGAAACAAGAATTTGGGAAGTTATGTCATATAGGGGAAACAAAGGTTTTGTTAGTGGGGAATAAATATACAATACAATTTCAGGACTGGGTAAGAGGGGAGTTTTAGATAGAAGAGTTTAACTGCCTTGTAAATTATTTGTGCTAATGGTTCAGACAAAACAAAGACATTTTTCTTCATTTTATTTTTTTCACATGTATGTGTGTCTTTATGTTAGTATGGGCACATGAGTGTGGTTACCTGAAGAGGTAGAAGAGGGTGTTGGATTCCCTGGAATTACAATTGTGAACAGTAAGACATGGGTGCTTGAGCCGGGCGGTGGTGGCGCACGCCTTTAATCCCAGCACTCGGGAGGCAGAGACAGGCAGATCTCTGTGAGTTCGAGACCAGCATGGTCTACAAGAGCTAGTTCCAGGACAGGCTCCAAAACCACAGAGAAACCCTGTCTCGAAAAACCAAAAAAAAAAAAAAAAAAAAAAAAAAGACATGGGTGCTTGAAGCAGAACTCATGTCCTCTGGAAGAACAGGAAGTGCTCTTAACTATTGAGCCTTCTCTCTAACCCCACTGTGTTCAATATTTTAATCATGATAGGCATGTGTTGATTACAAGAAACTGCTGGATCATCATGATGTAATGAGGAGTAGAATGTTTTCATGATTTGCCTTGGGTTACAGGTATATAAACAATGTTTTAAAATCCTTACAGCAAAAACGACAGCCAGAGTGGTTCAGGAGAGTCATCCAACCGGCCTGGGAAGGCAAGCAAGTTTCCCAAAGGAGGAATTAATTCCGTATCTATAATAAGCATCATCCTGGATAGCACTGCAGAACGTAAACCATAACCATTATCCCTATCTATCATTTAGTCATCTTTCTGTTACAGAATGAATGAGATTGCCTCAATTAAATTAAGGAAAACTTTATTTGCACTCAGTTTTGGAAGTCTCCATGCACAGTTGGTTATTCCTACTGTTTCATATCAAGTATTAGCCTATCATAGGTGGCTCATCATGGTAGTGATCTCATGATGGAACAAGCTAATGGCCTCATGGCCATGGGAAAGGACCAGTGTCTCACAGTACTGTTTGTGGATAAAACCTCAGTAGCCTAGGGTCTCCCAGTAGAATGCCCCCCTTAAAGTCAACAAAGCGATTACCAAGTTGGGGATACATGGGCTCTTAAAGGACATTACAAGAGTAAAATCTTTATTTGACACAACCAAAGATCAATAATAATGATTAATGATAAGGAAGACAACTATAACAATTAAGTGAAAGTCCCCCCCCCTCCTTCCACAGCTATTTCTCTTTCTTTTATACTGTTCCTGATTGCATAATCTTAATATGTATCACAAATGACTGGCTTGGAAGATGACTCAGTGGGCAAAGTGCAAGCATGATGACCTGAGTTCAAATCCCTAGCGCTCAGGTAAAACCGGGGTATAGTGGCACATGTCTATCTATATCAGAACTTGGGGGAAAGGCACAGGAGGATATACTTGAAGCTCCTGATGAGCTAACCTAGCTGAATCAATGAGCTGCCGCTTCTGTGAAAGACCCTTTCTCAAGCAATAAGGTGGGGGGTGATTTTGGAGGACACCCAATGTCCTATGGCCTCTCTAGGCATTTGTGTGTCACCCACACACACATTTAAAAAATAATTGTTCATGTTTCTCAATACTATATAGGCACTGTTAAGTAAAATTGTGGAAAGTGATGCCAAAGACAAAGTGTGAACTACTTTAATCATAATAACTGGTATTGAAAGGAAAGACAATGTGCTTTTGCTTATGCACATATTATGACACCAAGGGGGGGGTCTTGTACCCTTGTACAATCTCCCACACCTGCAGACACACTAAGCACATTAAAAATCCTTAGCTGTGTCTGTGTGTCGGGATTGGGGATGTGCAACTGAATGTAGGCACCTCTGGAGGCCAGAAGAGGATGTCAGACCCCTTTGAGCTGGAGTTAGAAGCTGTCATGAGCTTCTGGACATGGGTGCTAGGGATCACATTCAGGTCTTCTGCAAGTGCCGTATGCACTGTTAACTGCTGAGCCTTGTCTCCAGACCACATTGTATTTCTTTAGTACAGAAAATGAGTAAATATTTTTCTAGACATACATGGCCGTAGCCTAGTGAACAGTCAAACAACAATGTTACATGTATTCAAAATAATACACAAGGTTTTCATGTTGCACAAAAAAATGAAATATAGAGGAAAAGAAAACCTACCGTGTTGTATTTTAATGTCGTTTATAGTATAGGAGAAGTTGGCTCATCTCTGAAAGCTCTATGAGCCTTTAGTATCAGGAAGCCTGTGGTTATGTGATGGAGACATAGTAACAGAGATGTTTGGCTGTAAGCAGGCATTGTAGTTCTAATGTACCTATAAAGACAATGTCATTAATTCAGTGGACAGATGCCTTATCGCTCACTAGTAAAGATTAAACTCACTTTGACCAAGAACTCAAAATGGAATTTAACTGACAAACTACTGAGAATCAACAGGGGATGGGGGAGGGGAATGCACTTTCTATGTATTCACTTTTAAGTATTCAAGTTATTGTACCAATCCCAGTAAGGGCATAAATGACAGCATCATACTTGGCTGTAACAGTTGGTGGAAGCCATTTTAAGAAGCAGTTTAACAAACAGAGATGAATTTTAATTTGCATTGCCAGTTGAGCTGTAATAAAAACTAGTATTCCAGCTGTGAAAAAAAAAATACCACACAGCTTGGTTTAGAGTTATTTACAGTTTTTTTTTCTTCACTCTACAGTACAATGAAACCATCTTGTTTCTGTCCACATCAGAAGTTTGTTAAATCCAAAAATATGACTTAGTAAATTGGAAAGGCATGATTCCTTAGGGAAATAAATACATCGTTGTTGTATTAGATTACAGTGTTCAGTTTAGTAGAAGCTAAGTGAGGAAGCTAAATGTGTTAGTCTTTGCACTGCTTCAGGAATTGTGAAGATTATTTTAGGGCACATTGAAAATCTGAACTGTTGCTTTTCAGATTAGTAGAAAACAGATATTTTCAAACAGTGTAGTTCACACAAATTCATTTTACAGCCAGTGTGCTTGCTTCCTGGGTTAATCTAATATTAAAGGAAATATCAATTTCTCATTTATCAGCAATGTATCTTCAATAGTGAACACTAATAATTCCAACATCATATTTTCTATGGGTACATTGTCATAGTACCTGAAAATGATGGCCTCGTTTGGAAGCAAGAAATTCATCTGGGCACAAGGGTACTGGAATTCTACAATTAAAAAATGACAACTTGGAAACAGTTTTTCAAAGAATTATATGTATAATTGGTATTATTTTGTTTTTTCAAAAGGGGGGGGGTTGTCAGAATGCTCAGACAGAAAAATGCTTGCCTTGCTAACACAAGGACCTGAGTTTGGATCCCTAAAACCCATGATAAAAAGTCAGGCGTGGTGGCATGCACCTTTAGTCCCAGAACTAGGAAGGTAGAGACAGGCAGACCTTTGGGATTCACTGGCCAAGCAACCCAGCCTTCACACACACACACACACACACACACACACACACACACACACACGACATAGTAAAGGGACTATAACAAGAAAAAAGACAGCAAGAAAAATAATAATGTTAATTGAGAGTCACGAGAGACTCTCCTCTTTACATTCTGAGGACACTGTGGTGCAAGTAAGATGTTTTGAAGTGATAGAGAGATTCTGGGGACCAAGGATGCTAACAAGAAAGTGATTCTCCCTACCTACTAGTAGAGGTCTGAAGAAGGGGGATGAAGAAAGAGAGGAGCAGGTAGGGAAAGGGGGAGTGAAAGGATAAAGGGGGTATGAATCTGGGACAGAAAGTCCAAAAAGAAAGACATGGAAACACAGAAGGATGTGAGTGGCAAATGGTCCTAGTCTAAAAATGAGATGAACTGAAGGGCCAAAGATAGGTGATAAAATGGATTACAAAGACGGCTGTGATTTTTGTTGTTATTGTTTAGTCTTAAGTGCAATCACCTCATTCCATATACTTATGGAGACATTACTACAAACTCCTGCTAGAGAATAGTCCTTTGGAAACTGAGTCTATAGACTTTTCATATCAGAAATATTTTGAGACTTCTATAGGTGAAGGAGTGGAGGTCTGGTGTCAGCCAAGTTTTTAAAATTCTGCTCATCTATGTGGTACTCCACATGTATAAACTTTTCCTTAGATGAAAAGATACATAAACTTTTGATGAATGGTTAATCGAGAACACCTCAGGTATATGTCAGATATATGATTATGATTCTGTATCAATGTTAGAAAAAAAATGCAAGGACACTTTAGGTACCTTGGATGTGAGTGCCCTGCAAAAGTATGTGGCAGCTATGTGTGAAAAGAATGGGTGTACACATAAATTCTTTTCAGAACATGTAGTTTGAACTCTTTTTTTTTGTTGTTGGTTTTTGTTTTTTACTGTTACTATTCTTGTCAGCCATTCTTACTTTAGGGAAGCAGATTTATAAACACAATGTCTTCAGTTTTATTTGACATAAAAGTTTGATGTGGCAATAGTACATTTCAGATTGCTTATTTTTTCTTGCTGTTTTATTCATCTATGTGTTTTACATTTTAGTCACAGCCTCCCCCCATCCTTTGCTCCTAGTCCCTCTCCCCCACTTCCTCCTCCTATCCCGATACCCTCCTTTCTGTCTCCATCCAGGAAAGGGCAGGTCTCCTACAAGTGTCAATAAACAGGGCATTGTAAGTTGTAGCAAGACTGAACACCTCCTCATGTATTAAGGCTGGGCAATGTGACCCAGTATGAAAGATAGGATCCTAGCCGGGCGGTGGTGGTGCACGCCTTTCTTTAATCCCAGCACTCGGGAGGCAGAGGCAGGCTGATCTCTATGAGTTCGAGGCCAGCCTGGTCTACAAGAGCTAGTTCCAGGACAGGAACCAAGAGCTACGAAGAAACCCTGTCTCGAAAATCCAAAAGAAAAAAAAAAGAAAGAAAAGAAAAGAAAAATAGGATCCTAAAGGCAAGTAAATGAGTCAGAGTCAGCCCTTGTTCCCACTGTTAGGAGTCCCAAAAGAAGACCAACCTACACAATTGAAACATACATACAGAGTGCCTAGGTCAATCTCATGCAGGCTCCCTGGTTGTTGGCTCAGTCCCTGTGAAACCCTATGAACACAGGTTAGTTGATTATTTGAGCCTTCACATTCTGACATCCAGTTAGAACAGCTTCATTAGTTAAAGATGCTTTCCTTTTTTCCATTGTATAATTTTGGCTTCTTTGTCAAAAATTAGGTATCCATAGGTGTCGGGGTTTATATCCGTATCTTTGATTCATTTCCATTGTTCTACGTGTCTGTTTTTTTGCCAATATCATGCAGTTTTTATTACTATAGCTCTGTAGTATAGCTTAAACTAAGGCCTTTTTTTTTAATTGTACAGGATTGTTTTAGGTATCCAGAATTATTTGTTTTCCATATGAAGTTCAGTATTATTCTTTTGAGGTTAATTGAGAATTATGTTGAAATTTTAATAGGGATTGCATTAAATCTGTAGATTACTTTCAGTAAGATGGCAGTTTTTACTCTGCTAATCTTCCTGATTCAAAAGCATGGGAGATCTTTCCATCTTCTTTCATGGTCTTTGACTTCTTTCTTCAAAGATTTGAAATCTCATCATACAAGTCTTTCACTATCTTGGTTAGAGTAACACCAAGATATTTAATAGTATTTAAGGCTTTTGTCAAGGTTGTTGATTCTCTGATTAATTTCCCATTCCATTTATCATTTGTATGTAGGATGGCTACCGATTTTTTTTAGTTAACCTTGTACTCAGCTACTTGACTAAAAGTGTTTATCAGTTGCAGGAGCTCCCTGGTAGAGCTTTTGGGGTCACTTAAGTACACTATCATATCATTGATGAATAATGTCTCTTCGACTTCTTCCTTTCCAATTTGTATCCCCTTGATCTCCTTTATTACTTCAGCTAGAACTTCAATTACTATATTGAATAGTTTTGGAGAGAGTGGATAACATTATCTTCTTTCTGATTTTAGTGGAATCGCTTTGAGTTTCTCTCCATTTAAATTGATTTTGGCAATTGACTCGCTGTATATTACTTTTTATTATGTTTTGGTAAGTCCCTTGTATCCCTAATCCATCAAAGACTTTGTCATAAAGAAGTTTTGAATTTTATCAAAGGCATTTCAACATCTAATGAGATGATTATGTTTTCTTTTTCTTTCAGTTTGTTTTTTATGGTGGATTTGACTGATTTTCATATGTTAAACCATAACTGCATCTTTGGGATATACGCTATTATACCCTATTATTCATGGCAATGATCTTTTTGGTGTGTTCTTGGATTCAATTTGTCAGTATTTTAATGAATATCTTTAATTCTATTTTCATGAGTGATATTTGAATGTAATTCTTTCTTTTTGGGTTTTGTGTGGTTTAGATATCAGGGAGATGGTGGCCTCATAGAAAGAAATTGGCAATGTTCTTTTTATTTTTATTTTGTGGAATAATTTAAGGAGTATTGGTATTAGCTCTTCTTTGAAAGTCTGTTAGAATTCTGTCCTATAACCATCTGGCTCTGGATTTTGTTTGGTTGGGAAACTTTAAATGACTGCTTCTATTTCCTGTCTATTTAAATTTTATCTGATCTTAATTTAGCTTAGGTAAGTGATATATATCCAAAATTTGTTCCATTCTTTTAGATTTTCCAGTTTTGTGGAGTACAGGTTTTTGAAGCATGACCCAATGATTCTGTATATTTAATTAGAGTCTGTGGTTATGTCCCCCTTCTCATTTTTTTATTTTATTGATTCGGATACTCTCTCTCTCTCTCTTCCTTTTGGTTAATTTGGATAAAAATTTATCTATTTTTTTGATTTTCTAAAAGAACCAATTCTTTGTTTCATTGATAGTTTGTACTGTTCTCTTTGTTTCTATTTTATTGATTTTAGCCCTCAGTTGGATTATTTCCTATCATCTACTCCTCTTAAGTGTGTTTGATTATTTTTGTTCTAGAGTTTCCAGGTGTGCTGTTAAGTC
Source organism: Microtus oregoni (assembly GCF_018167655.1). Lineage (NCBI taxonomy): Eukaryota > Metazoa > Chordata > Mammalia > Rodentia > Cricetidae > Microtus > Microtus oregoni. The sequence continues at coordinate 54,459,770 of NW_024543063.1, read as the reverse complement.
TCTAGTGTAAGGTTTCTCCACTTTCTTTAAGAAGGAACTTAGTGTTATGAACTATCCTCTTGCCACTGCTTTCATTGTGTCTCATAAGTTTAGGTATGTTGCACATTCATTTTCATGGAATTCTAGGAAATCTTTAATTTCTTTTATTTCTTCTTTGACCTAGTGGTAAGCCAATAAAGAGGTGTTTAGTTTCCATATGTTTGTAGGGTTTCTGTTGTTGAAATCCAGCTTTAATCCATGGTGGTCTGCTCAGATACATGGGATTAGTTCAATTTTTTTGGTATGTGTTGGGACTTGCTTTGTGGCTGAATATATGTTCAATATTGGAAAAGGCTCCTGGGGTTCCTACAACCTGTATGGCCTCTTGAAAGGCTGTCGAGGGCTGTAGGCATACCCCACCCAAAGGGAGGAAGTACAGCCAGGGTTTTACTGGATGGGTTTTCAGGAATACGAGAGGGCAGAGAGTGGGGTGTTACCTGTGGTCCCTAAATCTGGCCTGGCCCTGACCTCTATTAAAGTAGAAGTCTTCTTCTGAAGTTGTAGATTAAAATACAAAACCAGGAGTGAAATGGGGCTGTGTGTGGCATTTAGGATTTTGGGACAGGCTTAAAGGGGTCTAGTAGGTGTTAGGCAGTGTCTTTCCTGGGGTTCCTAGGAGCAGCCTGACCTCTGCTATAGCTCCTGGGTACTGTGAATCCAACTGTGGAGACCAGTGGATCAGGTTCAGGCTGTGTCATTTAATTTTTCAAAAACAGTTTCAATATAATGTCTTTATATAGAGTGTCACCATTCTGGTGAAACTATTGTGCCCTGTAATGAAACCTAATGAAAAATCTCTGGGATAGATTAGGTGTAGCTCTGATGCAAGGCCCACCAAAGAAGGATGTGTAAGACAGGGCTTTGGAGTTGAAGTGGAACATAGCAGAACAGAATGGCCGGCGAGCAAGGATGGAACATAGAACAGCAAACACTATCCATGCTGTAGATCTTCCTAGGGACAGATTGTGAAAGCTGACTGCTTCCAAAGAGATGTTAAAGGATTGTGACACACCTGCTTCGTGAATCACACACAATCAGGTTGTGTGGTCTCATATGTGTGAGGATGCTTGTGGGACAATGGCCCTATTTGAATGAAACAGAAGTTATTATGCAATATAGGGTTACCCTATGATATATAGAAATTAAATGGCAATATAAGAAATAAATCAGAACAGAAATAGGAGTAGAATATGGACAGAGAGAAATGCAAGTAAAGATAAAATAAAGGTAAAAGAGATTATAGAGCGTGTAAGGTTAAAAAACTCATAGGAACACAATGACCTTCATTCCAGTTCTATGGAACCCTGACGCCTCCTAAATTACCAGGAAATAAAATCAGACAAAATATTAATTACACAAATTTGCAATGCAAAGCAAGTATCTAAGCCAACTAAATGTGTCTATCAAATGCCGAAGACAATTCATCCTTAATATGAAAATAACAGGAAAGTAGCAACCATTAGAATATTGGCCAGTGAATGGATGACCCATGCCAAAGAATTGGAAGATTTCCTGGACCATTTTATTATGCAGTCTGAATTTATAAGGAGGCTTGAGAATATGCTAGGTGTTGAGGATACCCGGGGAATGGAGATTCTATTCTATCTCAATATATGCCCAACCTCGTTTCCATACACTAATGCTGCAATGGGAGAAGCAGCCGTGGTCTGGGCTCACTGTTCAACTGCTCTTTACCTAAGTTTCTCATCTGAGACAGAAATATAAGAAGCTCAGGAAGAGCCAGGCACAAGCACCTCTTATAGTTTCTGGCTTATAAGTAATCATTAGACCTTATGTGAAGCTAAATCTTAGCAATGCTTATTATAAAGTAATATTTATGTTTGTAGTAAATATTTTAACAAAGGTTTGAAAAACAGAACATTTTTAAAATAAAGGCAACATAAAGAAATTAATAAAATAAAAAGTATACTTTTTGGTATTAATGCATGTGCATCATTTGTGTGTTAACTGTTTTATCCAGAAAGACTACACTTCCCAGTTTCGCCTGCAGACTATGAAGTCATTTCTGCCCCTTTAAGGGGGTCACAACTCCTCTTCCTCTGTAGGTATTTTGGCCATTCGCACAGGTGTGTGATAAAGATGTCCCTTAACATGAATAAAGGCAGTCCTGCCTAAGGTTAGAGCAAGTCTCTCTTTCTGCCTTTAATCATCTAACATAATGGAAAGGCATTAGAAGTCCCCACCCCTAGCAGATATTTTAAGTCTTTACTTTAGGACCCAAGAACCAGGCAGGACTACTCATTTCTCTCAGGAAGCTTTTCTTTTTACTCTCTGTCTCTGCCCTTTCTCTTTCACCTGTCTTTCCCTGACACAGATGGGAGGCCCTGATGGGAGGCCACGTTGCATTCAGATACAACATGAGTGCAATACTGCAAAGCATCAGGACAAGGTAATTTGTTGGACCTAACTCAGAAGTGGGCGCCCTAGCTAGGACTGGGAGCTCATCAGAGTTTTCTTCAGTAAGACCCACTCAATTGAAGGCACTGGACACTTTCCACTAACTTCGAGAATCACGGAATCAATAGAGGCTCTGAGCATCTTCCACTGGCCCTAAGGTATCTTCACCCCGGAATTGTAATGGTTTGGGATGCTCCTTTATTGTCCAGGTGTGTTGGGCCAATTTGAAACTTAAAGGATACTCTAAGTAACTGGATAGTGACCTCAATGCTTGCCTTTGTCCCTTCTCTACTTCAAATTTTCTGTAGAGACTTGTTCAGTCCAAGACTCCAAGAACTTTCCACTTGTTAAAATTGGTCAAGAATTCCTGGAATTCTTCACTGGCCCATAACTAAAAAACTTGAACCTTTCGCTGACCCTGTGATCTTAGGTTTGGGGTTCATTGGAGCTTCATAATTGAAATGACCCCTACTGGCCCCAAATCAGAGCTTTTAATTTTTAATATCTAAACTAATTTAAGTAACTCCATAAGACAAAATGGCAGTGTATTCTGAGACCCCACTTCCTAATACACTCCTAACTCACTTAAATCTTTCTCAAGGCTCTGGCTTACAACTACACCCAAATTCAGAATACCTACCATGTCTGCTGGGCCTCCAAATATGTATCTCTAAAAATTGCAACTATTCCTAGCTGAGATAACATAGAGCTCTTTGGCCTTACACACTGTTAGCCTTGTGTCTCTGACTTACTTGTGTTTCTGCTGCTCCCAATTTGGAAACCCTGCTTGTATCTTTAACAACTGAGAGGTAAAAGCATTCAGGTTGTCTGTTCCAATCTGCATATGAAAACAAACTTGTAGATCCCTGGGTTTCATCTTTCCAAGATTCAAATGTCATTTGGATATTCATAATGTTGAAAACATGTCTCATACTATTGTACTCTATTGAGAAGACTGGCTCTAGAGTTAGAATTTGGCCCATCTGCTTCAGACACATGTATGTTAGTTTAAAAGTTTCCTTCAAACAAATAAAAAAAGGAGAAAGGGAAAAATATCTCATCATGAGTCACAATCTACCCTTTAGTCCATTTATCTTTACTTATAAGTGTTTATTACTACAAGTCATTGGTCTGGCTTGAGCCTCTGGCTTCTGCTGTACCACTAGTAATGGACTCTCACAAGGGCTCCTCTTGGTTATCCTGTAGTTATCCTGTGTCATTGGAAATGATGCTATTTTGGATTCATAGGTTCATGCTCTCCACATGCTCCAATAGTTCATCGATAAGGTGGATATTGGGGTGAGACAACTCATAACCCTGGTTTTGGCTTGTGTGGTAACTGCGTGTCAGCCTCCCAGTTTTCCCTCATTGTCACTACCTAGGTGATCTCTCCAGAACTTCCTTGGCTAGCTCACCCAGTGCAACCTACAGCAGGGGCAGGGCTAGCTCTCTAGTTCTCAGGTCCAGAGATTCATTTCACCAGCACTCACACCACCAGAACCAGCTCTACTGTTTTGCCTAGGTGTGGTGCAGGGCCTTTTCGCTGGATTGCTGAAGGGAAGTATATGACAGGTCAGCTCTCCTTCTCTCACAGGCTGGCTCCCCTGTACCCCAGACAACAGGGTCAGCTTTGGTGTACTGTCCAAGCAGAAATGAAGGGCTTGTTCTCCTGTGTGCTATAGCTATTGAGGTGCAGGGCTAGCTCTCACACTCTTCCCCACCAGGTAGCAAGGGGTGAAGGGGGGAGGGCATCTTTCCCTCATCCATGCTATTATATGGCAGACAAGTGTGGGAATGGGGTCAGCTCTGCTGCTATCACGTCCCTTGGGTCAGATCACCTGAGTTCCTGAGAAGAGAACAGGGCCAGTTTTAGTGTGCTATTCAGAAGTGGCATAGAGCCCAGAGACCCCTTTGTATACCCCATCATCTTGGATTCTGCAGTGCTTCAAAATGAAGCCTAAAGCAAGTAAAGCAAAACAAGATTAAAGTTAAAATTTGTTAAATGTAAAATGATATTCAAAATCAGGGATATAAAATTATATAAAGTTATTAAGGGTTGAATGTTTGAGTAAAACAGTTTAATTAACAATACACTTTCATCGCAGAAAACTCTGAGGCTCAAGTCCTTTTTGTAGATGGAACACAAACTTACTTGGATGGATGGCCATCCCACCAGAGTAAGCTGCAAGCTAATCGCCTTCCAGGACAAGGATGCATGGAAATAAGACCTGCCAGAAGTCTGCTCCTTCTACCAGTGGCTAAATAGGCCTGTCCTTCTCTTGACTGTGTAGGCCTGACAAGGTTCATTCATGTAGGCCTGACCAAAATAAACAAACAACCTTCCTTATCTAAAGATAAATTATTCTTCATGTTTTAAATGACAAAGAGATACAGATTATTTTGCCCAGTGGAGGATCTCAATCTTCACCCACACCCTTAATGTTTCAAAGAGCATAGAGGCAAGTTGCAATTACTCTGCCCTCAATGTCTCCTGAAATTGACATATGAGGATGCTGTGAACAGGGGAACATTGTATATAAGCCATCCACTGACTGGACTGGGACCCACATGTTAACAAAGACTGTATTTTTGTTTCCTGGCCACTCGGACATGAAAAATCACACAAAACTATACTACTTACAACACTGTTTGGTCAATGGTTCAGGCCTATGCCTAGCTAGCTCTTACATCTTAAATTAACCCATTTCTATTAATCTGAATATTGCCATGAGGCAACCTGGTGTCCTTCTCCTTCAGGAGCTACATGATGTCTCCCTGACTCTGCCTTCTTTCCTCCATCTCTGCTTGGATTTCCTGCCTTGCTATATTCTGCCCTGCCATAGGCCAAAGTAGCTTCTTTATTAACCAATAGTAATAAAACATATTTACAGCATACAGAGGGGAATCCTACAACATCTGTGTGCTAATTCAACTGGTCATGCCCTTTACCCTAACATTCAATTCTTTCTCTTAGCAAAAGCTAATTTCAGGATTCATACCCTAACCCACCCCCAAGTTCCCTGATTAATGGAAGATTTCAGATAATGTCATCAATCTCACATCTTTGAAAAGTTATTCAGAATATTCACACAGAATCCTTGATAGTTGGGTTTCTATCTGTAGAGTCAACAATCTTCACCTTATATCCAAATAAAATGATCCATGCAAGCTCTTCCAGTAGCTTTCATCCTACAACAGCTCCATTTGTTTCTGATGCATCTGCTAAAAGATCCTTTAGATGTTGTGGAGAAACTGGTTAAAAGGGACATTAATATCATTCACCTGGGTCAGATATAATTCTTTATATTAGTCCTCTGTTTTTGCCTGTCCCCTTCCTTTGACATTTCTTCCACTTGTATTTTCCCCTTGTATTTTATATTTTTAAATAATTTATTCTTATTGCCCAACTTCAATTCCCTTCCCTCAACTCCTCCCAGACCCTCCCCTACATCTCGCTGTCCCCAGATTCACTCCTCCTCCTTTCCCTTCAAACAGGAGCAGGCCTCTCAGGGACATCAACCATACATGGCATATCAAGCTATACTAGGACTAGGTACATCCCGTCAAATTAAGGCTGGATAAGGCAACCCAGTAGGAAGATAAGGGTACTGAGAGCAGGCAAGAGAATCACAGACAGCCCCCTCTCCCACTTTTAGTAGTCTCACAAGAACACTGAGCTACACAACCATAACATACACGCAGAGGACCTAGATCAGACACATACAGGCTCCCTAATTGTCAGTTCAATCTCTTTGAGCCACTATGAGCTGCCCTTGTTAGCTGATTCTGTGGCCTGTTTCCTTAGAGTGTTCTTGATCCCATCTGGGTCCTACAATCCTTTCTCGCTCTCTTCCACAGGATTCCCTGAGCTATTTGGCTGTGGTCTCTACATCTGCTTCTGTCAGGTGTTAGATAACATTTTTCTGATTCTTCTACTTCTGTTAGTTCATTTTGGTGCAGCAGTCAAGACAATGGGACTTGTCACTGTCAGGCTAAATCAATTCTATGTCCACTTCCTTTCACCAGCCCACATTATTTCTCCAATCTCTGTTCCTTCCTATCCCTCAATCTTCTCAGAAAATCTTTAAATTTTCTCTGTATTCAAATTATCAGCTTATAGTCCTCTAATAATTGTTTTCCAAGTCTCTTTAGGAATACGGATGACAATCACCTGATCCATGGCAATCTATCAAAATAAGACAGTACCCCTACCACCTGACCCCTCTTCAATGGACCCAGAACCACTGTGTCTGACAAAGAACCTCCTCAGTAGTCACGTTATAATGCTCCCACTTTGCAGTTTCTATGTCCGACATCTCAGGGTTAGGAATGCAGTTTCCTGATGAAAGACTACACTTCTCAGCTTCCCTGAAGACCACAGAAGTCATTTCTGCCTTGATAAGAGGTCGCATCCCATCTTCCTCTATAGGAATTTTGGCTATTGACATTTGTGGATAACAAAGATGTCTTCTCACTGTGGCAAAATGTGGCCATGCCTAAGGTCAGACCAAGTCTCTCTTTCTTTGCACCTTTTGTGTCTTTACAGCTGGCTACCTTTAAATTAACTAACATGGCCTTAGGGGGCCAGAAGAGGGCATTGGATTTCCAGGGATTGGAGTTACAGAGATGACAGTCACCATGAATGTGCTGGGAATTGAACCCACACCTTCTGGAAGAGTAGCAAATGCTTTCAATTGCTGTGCCATCTCTCCAAGCCCTAAAATGTATAATTTTTAAAAACCTGTGTGGGGTGTGTGTGTGTGCCCACGTGTTTATGTGTGCCTGTGTTTTCTTGAGCTCACTGTGGGGTTAAATAGAGAGCCTCATATATGCTAAGCACATACTCTACCACTGAGCAACACTCCTTTTCCATATGCAGAGATTTTTTTGAAGCTAAAGGAACGGCTTCAAATTAGTGTCGTGTGATTTTGCAGGGCTTGAAGGTGCACCTTTCAAAAGTATGTAGCTGCTGTTTTTAAAACCAGCTCTACATCCCTCCCTACATAATGGGACAACAGCTGCTTCACCTTGTTAAAGTGGAGATTATGCTTTTAGGGTGCTTAGGGCAATCCCTGCACATATGTGCTTTCGACACTTGTTCCCAGCATTTACTATGACCATTTTCACAGCCCAAGTGGGTTCCTGTGTTGTACCTTCCTCGGGGAACTTAGCTCAACTTTAGCCTAAGTCAGGCTTGTCTAGTGTCTGGCTAATTGTATTCATCATCATCTTCTTTATTTTTTTTTATTTTAACCATTATTTAACAATTTAAAAATTAAAAGGAAATGTATCCATGTAACCATTACTTTAGAAACTGGCTTCCTACGAATCTAGGCAGCTACCTGAGGGCCTGTCTCAGGTACTGGGTCACCACAGATATTTCCCTAGGGTCTAATGTAGCCTCTAGCTTGGTAGGCATTCAAATAAGCATCGAATAACAGTGAATTAATGGAAAGTGAAAGGTACGCGGATTTCTCCAAAGACTATTTTTATATGTGATTTTGCTTTAATTTTCCCCCTTCATCTTTCTCACTCAAAGTATGTGTGTAAAACAGCAAGGGAGGCAAGGCAGACTATTTCATTAGCTGGCTGAGAAGGAGAAAAGGAGGCCATTTACATGTAAATGTATGCTTAACTCAGTCCCTGATGGAGAATACCCAAAGGGTTCTGCTAGCTTCCTTGGATAGTAATTGGGAGCCTAATTCAGATAGGTTAATTGTGGGGTATTGGCCAGGCAAACCGGCCTGTGCAAACAGGAGAGCTGAGGAAAGGCCTCTGCTGGCTGAGGGAGGAAAAGAGAGGCAGCATAGGCATTTAGTGTGCCTCTAGTCATGGGTAACATCGGAGAGGTGGAGATCTTTCTCTACATATAAAAATAAACATTCCTCTGACCCACTAAGTGAAGAATAACTTACGCTGTGTCATTAACACAAAGATCTTTGAAACTGCTTTAATTCTGGGGTGGTATGGATTGGGTCCGGCTTTTCTCCCTAGCCCATACCTGAAGGAAGCTAGGCTTCAAATGCTCTGTCTCACAGATTAGCACAGTAATTTGGGGACCACTTTCAAACCTCTCAGTTTTCATTTCTGAAAATCAGAACTAGAGACACTACCTGGCTAGTGGAGTTTAAAGATTAGATAAGATATCTACATGAATAGTTTAGTATCTGTCACTTAGTAAGCAGCTCAGAAATTGTGGGCTTTCTTGTTTTCAAACTGCCTGGCAGTTCCTTAAAAAGTTAAATACATATGCCTGCACTTCTACTCCTGGTTTTTGACACCAAATGGCTAAAAATTGTGTGTAAATACACACACACACACACACACACACACACACACACACAGAGAGAGAGAGAGAGAGAGAGAGAGAGAGAGAGAGAGAGAAGAATGAAAACCTGGTAGAGGCAGCAGCAGCAGCCTTAGCTTCTTTTCAATTAACTGGTAGATAAGCAAACTGTTTTTTAATTGCACGTGATATGAGTTATATATGAGAAGAATAAATACAGGAAGCAATATTGACGAAACTCAAGAATGTTGTTTTTAGAAGCCATACCCAAAACATTACGTATGTGCTGTTTCATTCTCTATACATTGTTACAAAAGGTAAACCTAGCTTATGGTAATTGGTGTCGAAATAATTAATGGCCCAGGAGAGTTGGGACTGGCTGCAAGCTGACCACCATAATAGAATAGATAAAGAAGCACGTTAGAGTGGATAGATGGACCTTGGCCACACAGCAAAAATACAAGAAGCCACAGATTTGATCACCTGTAATTTCTGGTGTAAAAATTAAGTCAAAATGGAATTTGGGGCCGGGAATTAAGAACCTGCAGGAGGTTCCATGCTGGGGGTGAAAATAAACAGCCCCAAAAGGCCTGACCTGCTCTTCCAACTAACAGTCCTGGTAACTGGGGCACAGCTACATCTCCACATGGATATTTCCTGGTTTCTTTTCCTTAAGTTGCAATGGGCAAAAACAGAGACAGGTCGAGAATTTGTCTTTCCAATTCTCTTTCCAGAACTATAAGTTCTTTTTTTTTTTTCAGCGATGTCTTTTTCTCTCAACAAAGATGAACATTAAGACCTAGAATCAGAGCATATGGCATATGACCAGGGGCTCTGCTGGAAGAGGTTGGTTTGCCAGTGTGAAGGATGGCGAGATCATAAAGGATATAGTGACTAAACCAGAGCATCACTGAAGAGGTGTAGTAAATAATCCAGGAGAAAGAAGGGCGCAAAGATATGCAGGCCTGCAAGACTTCAGAGATGTGAACTAACAGGATCCAGTGGAGCAAGAGTAAACCTTAGAAAAAGCAAATCAAAATTTGGTGATTGAGATCAAATTATGCTTGTTATTGATGTAAAGGTTCGGTGAGAATCTACCTTTGCAGAGAGAGAGAGAGAGAGAGAGAGAGGATGTTTACTAAAAGATTCCTCTGAGATTTAAGCTCTACTACCTTCTCGGTTTGGGAAAGATATCTAACTTCATAGAAAGAGAGAAAGAAAGAGTGCAGAGGTCTTATCAGGATGAGAAGTGTGTTCTTTTTTTATACAAGGCTGAAAAGTATTATGTAAAGAGAGAGGTATGTAAAGAGAGAGAGTATTATGTAAGCCAGAGGTAACAGATGACACAAAGGAATCAGTGCCCTTCAGATACAATGGGACTGACATACATACATCCTCACAAAGTCTGTGGCAGCATTCACAAGACATACACAGATTCAAGACAGAATAATCCCAACACTGAGACGGTGTAGTAGACATAGGTTCCCACCTCCAACCAAGAGATGTCCTGAAACAGATACCCACTAGCAAAGGAAAAGTCAATTACCAACAACCACAGTGGGTGATCTACTACTGTCTACAGGTTCAGCCCCAGGAAATCCAAAGCCCCCTTCTGGCCTCTGCTGGTACCCACACTCATATGGCATATACACATACAGACATATAAATAAAAATAAAAAAATAGATCTTAAAAAGTAAACATGCAATAGCAAACTATGTCTAATTGCAGAACATATCTGATTTCAGAAGAAACAGTCAGATGTCACATGTCATATATGCTAGGGATCTGATGAGGATGGTGACCGAAAGCAGTACTTCATCAATTAGCTGTTACAAAATACTGAATCAGGACACATGTGCCAACCTTGCTTTTTATGTCCATGTATATGATTTCAGCTACATAGAAATTTAGCATTTTTCTATTAAGTTGTAGTATTTTCAACATTGCCTGATCCTAACAGTTGTATGAAACTATGATTTCATATTAAAAAGACTCATTTCCATTCTTTCTAAGAAGAAAAATAATAAAACCTCAACCGCATTAATACTACTGGCTTATCTAGCATATTTAAAATAAACACAAAACTGTTTTGATATTCTTTTAGTAATTTTATGACAATATAATAAGGATTAGCATATGAACACTAGACTATATTAAAATGGAGAATTATAAACAGTCTCATATTTACAGCAGATAAACTTTTGAAAATAGGTTAAAATGCTCCCTTAAATATCATAAAAATTGAATTTGTGGCAATTTCTTCCTCTTGAAATAAGCCCTACTTATCAGCATTTACATAAAGTAACAATTATTTTTCAGGTGGAGAGATATTAAGACTTTTAAGTTAAGGCATGGGGAAAGAACTCCTCTTTTATATTATTATGGTATTAGTTCATCATCTGTAGTCATCTGGGAAGATCTTCTACTCACTAGTATGTACATAAAGGGAATTTATCAAATAAGCTAGTGTTTAGATGAGACTATGTATACTTACATTCTGGATTGTCTATACAGAGAATAATCCTCCTCAGTCTATAATCACCAGAACAAATCAGGTTTTTAACCCCAAATGAGCACTCATCCCAAGCATTCTCTAGTATGCAGTATCTAAAGCGTCGGAGATTGGGTGATGTGGAAGTTCTGAATATTGTTTCCAAATAAAAATTTATTATAAGAAAGAATTATTATTTTAATTGCACGTGAGATTTTTAGTTTTATGACAGTATCAGTGACAGACATCTATGTTTCTTATTTATTAAATTATCTGTGCAAATTGTAAATGATTGTGTGTGTGTGTGTGTGTGTGTGTGTGTGTGTGTGTGTGTGTTTGCATGCGTGTGGAGACCAGCAGTCAACACTGGATGACTTCATTCATTACTTTAGCTTTGGAAAAGTTTTCTTGACATTTTCTTCTAACAGTTGCAGGAAACCCATATACACTACTGGTGGGACTATAAACTAGTCCACTCACAACAGAAGTCAGTACAGAGGATTAAAAACATTAAAAATAGATGTTCCATAGGAACCAGTTCTTCTCCTATTTATTATTGATCCAAAGGATTTCAAACTTAGAAATCACAGAGACACTTCCACATTAATGTTCTTTGGGGCGCCGTTCACAATGGATAAATTATGGAATCAACCTAGCTAGCTACCAACAGAGGAATAGGTGAGGAAAATGTGGTGTATATATAAAATGAAAATTGAAAAAACAGAAGAAAAATCAAGTCATTTATAGGAAAATAAATGCAACTAGACATAATCATATTTTTTCTTTCACTTGGTAGTTGCTGCATTTTATATAGACATATAAAAGTCACGTATGTATGATATACGTATACATATATCATATGAATGGAAAAGTAAAATGAGATCTAAAGAACAGATGATAGGGGAGAGAAACAGAGAAGCAGGGAGCATAGGGGAAATATACTCTACAAATAATATACACATATAAAACATTTTGAGTAAATAAAAACATTGAAAACATACTAGTGAACTAGAATTGAGAGTATTTTTATGAATATGTGAGTTTGTCAGACAAAATAAGCCTGCATCTTTAGGTATGTTTTCTATGTAGTCAGTATTAATTTTATTCAAGTAATGCATTATTCATAAAATTAAATTATGATTTCCATTAGGGATTTTGTGTGTTCTATATATACTAAATGCAAATATTTTAAAAATTATATAATGTCTATTTTGTGAAATGTAAAAAGTAGCACATATACAATATGAATAATTAGCAATCTTCAATTTAATATTTATATTGAGAAAAAAGATTTTGTAGTTTTAGGAACTAGGAAAAGACTATTTAAAATATCTGTTTCAGATGGAGAATGATAAAGAAAATTTTTAAACAAACATTTTCCAACCTTTGTAATTAAATAAAATGCAAACACACACATATACATTCACATATTTATTTATGGACTTCCCTACACATACACATATATCAATTATAGAACTGCTGATAAAACTTCTTATGAACAAACTGGAGATGTAAACTGAAGCAACAACTGGGAAAGTCAGTTTGAGAATTTGTTCAATCACACCATGATATAGCTATGCCATTCCCATGTGTCCATCTGAAGGAATCATGATGAGTATACTGTAGAGATTCCTACAAATTCATGACTACCATTGCAGTATTCATAAAAGTGAAATCATGGAATAAATGGTATCAGTCTTGGAGTAATTACTGCGTGAATGGATAAAGAAACTGTAGTATAGAGACACAGCCGAGCACTATTTATCTACCACGAACAGCTAAATTATGTTGTTTTTAGAGAAAGGAGTAAAACTGCTTATTATATTATGAGAAATAAACCATACTTGCAATGACAAATAGATTTTCTTCTTCTTCTTCTTCTTCTTCTTCTTCTTCTTCTTCTTCTTCTTCTTCCTTTATTATTATTATTATTAAAAATTTCCACCTCCTCCCCTCCTTCCATTTCCCCCCCCCTCCCCCATCCCCCTGCCTCTCCAGTCTGAAGAGCAGTCAGGGTTCCCTGCCCTGTGAGAAGTCCAAGGTCTTCCCCCCTCCATCCAGGTCTAGGAAGGTGAGCATCCAAACAGACTAGGCTCCCACAAAGTCAGTTCATGCAGTAGGAACAAAACCCAGTGCTATTGTCCTTGGCTTCTCAGTCAGCCCTCATTGCCAGTCACGTTCAGAGTCCAGTTTGATCACATGCTCCATCAGTCCCAGCTCAGCTGGCCTTGGTGAGCTCCCATTAGATCACCCCACCGTCTCAGTGGGTGTTGCACCCCTAGCGGTCCTGACTTCCTTGCTCAAGTTCTCCCTCCTTCTGCTTCTCATTTGGACCTTGGGAGCTCAGTCCAGTAGGCAGCATTCCTCCAAGGTTTCTGCTTTAGTTCCTGCCTAAAGTTTCTGCCTTGCTCTCTCTCTCCCTGATGGATTATGATTGAGATGTATAAGCCAAATAAGCTCTTTTATCACTCAAATTGCCTCTGGTCAAAGTGTTTTTTTTGGTTTTTTCACAGCGACAGGAACAAAACTAGGACAGGTCTCTTAGCAGGTTTGAAAAGATAGGTAACTAGATCAAGCAATAAACCACCTAGTCTTTGTCAGTGTTTTTTTTTTTTTGTTTTTTTTTTTGTTTTTTTTTTTGTTTTTTTTTTGTGCGTGTGTGTGTGTGTGTCTTACCAGTTTCATGCTATGCTGTAAGGTTCTCCTTACAGTTCCAGGCAATTCTCTTGAAGCTGAACTAGGGGACAGTACATCAGTCCCTCTTCTTTTAGATGCCCACATTGATGCTTTATTAAAAATTCATTGCAAAGTAGCTTGGAACTGAATAGTGATGTTGACCAGTTAAATCAGTATGAGCCACATTGCTTACTGATTCAAAGTTAGACATTTGTAATATTTTTTTGCCTTCCAAGTATCCCAAAAGAAAAATAAATAAGAATAGGCACTCTCCTTTATAATTCAGTTATTCCTCATTCTACCTGGCATTTCACAGGCCCTGATATAACAAGAAATTACTTATTTCTGGGTGTTGGACTGAGAAAAGCAACAAGTATATATATATATATATATATATATATATATATATATATATATATATATATATTGGCCAGGCACTGGAAGAAATATTCAAGTAACAGAAATCTCTTTCCACTCTAATCCTTACAGACACAAGTTCACAGTCATCTCTTCAGAGCAAGATATATTTAGATAGCTTACAATTTCTGAAAAATTACCCACAGAATCCTGAAGAATGTGGTGGATCTTCTGGAACTGGACTTACAGATGGTTGTGAGTTAGAACTGGGACTTGAACTCTGGTCTTCAAGGAAAGCAGTCAGTTCACTTAAATGCTGGTCATTTCTCCATGACAGTTTTATGTTTTAGTTTCTGTTTTGTCTGGGAATTTCACTGAAGTAGGTTAATATTGCTTTGTGCAACAACATTTGCAGAAAGGTGTTCCCAGAGGAGAAAAGCATGATAAAGTAGATGAATGTTTATTCATTTCTTTGTTTTTGTATGTATGGCATGCAGGCTGTGTGTGGAATTCAAAGGAAGATGGCTAATGTTTTTACTCTATCATTCTCTGTCATATTGACTTGAGACAGGGTCTTTCCTGGACCTGCAAACCCAGCCACCCCCAAGTCTCGTTCACTAACATCACGAGCTCTGCCTCACAGCACTGGTGTTGCCAGAGGAGACTTTGTGACAGCCATCTTGTGTGTGTGTGTGTGTGTGTGTGTGTGTGTGTGTGTGTATGCTTTATATCTGAACTCACTTCCTCATGTTTGCACAGGATGTGATCCTCTAAACCCTGATCTATTTAGGGCAACAACAACAACAGGGTCACTGTTTCAAACCACACAGGCTTGCAAGGACTATAACTGACAGTGTAACTCAATCTGACTTTGAACTTGTCTCAGACAATGGTCACCTATATAAATGCTGATGTTAAAGGCACGAGGCACCACATCCAGATGAATTCTACACATCAGTGATCATTTCAAACACAATCTTGATCCTCTCCCAACTTCTTATTACTCTGTGAATCAAATGCAAACTCTTCATGGACAATGAGTGCCTATCTTTTGTCCCTGTTTCCACACTCACAGACTTGTGTCTTCCTCCAGTCCTCACCATCTCTTTCCACTATCCCAGGTTCTACTTGTTTGGTGTGAAGCCCTCTGAGCATAGTTCTGTTGCTGAGCTTTTGGCCGCTCTTGCAATCCTCCTCCTCGTAGAATTTTACTGCGTCTTCATTCTTATCCAAATTCAACTTCAACAGAGAAGCTTGCCCTGACCATTCAATCCAAGTTATTAACTAAGATATTCCTTTTAAACTGTCCCACCTAAATAACACAAATATTTTTCATGTGCATTTATTTATTATACATTCTTTCTCTTATGACATAATGCTAAGGAAAGAATGTGATATGAAAGAACCTTGGGTTCAATATCTTCTCCAATTCAGATTTTTTGCTGCCTTTGAAATCGGGCAGGAAGCCTAAAAGTGCATTAGCCATCTTGTGAACATGGCCCATGGAATCCATTTGCTGTTATCTGCTACTGCAACAGATGATGCTTCTCTAGCCTGCTTACACTGCTACTGTCCCCCTCAGTCTGCTTGCTACAGAACCCTGCCTTACTCAGCACAGTAACAAATGTTCACTCATCATTAGTTGTTATTATTACCACAGCTCTTATTGTGAATTTTTCTATTACTTAACACCCTAGAATGATCTTCTCTAATATATCAGTGCACACAGTGCTAGTCAGGGGAGATATATCAGTCTTCTATTGATTCCATAACTAACTACTACAGAGCCTAAGCAAAAGTATAAGGATAAATGTAAGAGTAGATTTGTGTTCTGGTAGTCTCTACTCGCTTCTCTACTCTATCATCTCATAAGACTGAAATCAGTGTATTGGCCAGTCTTTTGACCTTTATTTTCCTTCCCCTGAAGGTTTTCAGTACGGATCCCTTTCAATTCACATTCATGTATTTTGCATATTTCAGCTCTAAGAAACCTAGGGATGAGGTTTGCTGGATTGATATTGGTTAAGATGCTTCTCAGCTTCTCTGTGCCACTATGATACCTGCCTTAAAGCTAACATAGCAGAGCAAGGCTTTCCCATCTTTAAATTTGTTTTCTGTCTCCTCTGTCTTCATCTTCTATTGCATCTTTCTGATTATCTATGGTCAAGCCAACCTCATCTTTAGGGTCATTCCCAATTTTACTGATAAAGCCCAGCTTTTGGCCTGGTCAGACAAAGGCTGGACCAGTTTGTTTCATGTACACAAGATAATTAGAGCAATTTGGATATTATATATAAAGGCAGGAAGGAATGTAAGTAGAAGAAATTATAGGACAAGTCATATTCCTTAAATAGACTTCTCCTTGTGTCTCTCTACTTCAAAATATTTCTTGTTTGCCTTGGTTAAAACTAACACATGGATACTCAGAGTTGATTAAGTGGCATTTCCTAGTGTCTACTATAAAAATACTACTAGCGGAAAAGGAAACTAGAACGTTTCTCTACATACCAAACATACAAGAAAGAAACACACAAAGGCTGTGACTATTTCATCTCACTAAAATTACCTATTGTGTGCCAAATTTTGCATTCCAAGCCCATTTTATTTATTGATGCATTCTAGAGAATATTGGTGCTATTGCATTTTAATCTATTAAGAAGGGGAGCTTTTTGTCTCTTCATGCTATTGCACATGAAACTAGTCCTGGGAAGCTGAGAAGGCTTGGGATGATTGACACCCAACCTGTATACTTTTTATATTGAGATGTTAGCATGCCACTCATTGGGAAATAGACCGTTAAAGGCATTCACATTTACCAGATGGACTGTCAAGGTATATTCAGTGTCATCCCCTCTCCCGAATATAACTTAAATCGGATGCCATTTTGTCAAGTGTTTTGAGATTTGATGTTCCAGAGAAGCTGGCTCCTACTATAGAACCTGCCTGTATGTTTCCCTGCTTACAGTAAGCACCAGTGCACCTCTAATTTCTCATCTGAAAGTATGTACAATGCCAAGAAAAATCATCTTCAGTTTGCTCCATTCAACCACATCTCTTCACCATTATTGGATTTTTTTATCTTACGAGTTTGACCTGCTGGAACACAGTGAATATGGAAATTCAGTTAGGAGTCATATACACAGGCTTTACTCGTGGGATTTTATTTATAGATCTTGACATTCTCAAATCTTTTGGAATTTGAAAAACATGAAAAAAGAGATCAATTCTTGCAATAGAAGATAGGATTCTTTGAAATATTTCAGGTTTTAGATGACCTTCCTTTCTAAACAGAGGCTAATTACAAAGTGTTTAACCCCAAATATATTACTGAATAAAGAAATACAAATGTTACATGCCACTTTTCATTTCATATAAAGTAGTATTTTCACTCATTTAAATCTTATAGTAATCCCATAAACTAAAACCATTGGTACCCCATAATACTGATGAGGTATATCAGGTACTGGTCTTGCTTAAGTTTTGATGACAAAATATGACTGGTTTGCTTAAATAACATGTATAATTGACATTTCTGCAAGCTAGATGGTTAAGATAAGAATGTCAGCAAGTATAGTTTCTGATAAGGTCCCTCCTCCTATGCTGCAATGTTTTTTTTCCCCCCAGTTTGCCATTATTTCTTTGTTGGTTCTATGACCTTTTATACAATGTGCCTGAGACTTAATATATGTTCTGCCTTCAGCAACCTTGTATTCTCATGAGAAGAACAGAAGATGGGAACAAATAAAGCCATATTTTTAAGACTACAATGATTCTTTAATGCTTAGATAGGTAATGATACATATAAAATAGTAGCAGAAGTGTTCAGAAAATGACAACCTCACTCCATAGAAAAATAAAGCATAAGAAACTGACTAATTAGGAATTAGTGTGTGCACACTCTGGAATGGAGAATTTGAAACAGCTATTTTAAACAAACTCACTGAGGTTTGAAAAAGTATAAAGGAACAAATTCAGTATGATAACAGGGAAATTTAACAGCAATGGGACAATGAAAATCTCACAGAAGTTCTTAAGACCTTTCTGAGAACTGAATTAAAAATTTCATACCAGCCATCAATATCAAGATAGAGCAAATAGAAAGAATTAGTGAACTTGCAGCTAGACTAGATGAGAATATAGAGTTGGAGAAGAAAAATGAAAGTGGAATGAAGAAAGATGAACGAAATCTAAGGAAACCTCGCAACTGAATAATAGAGCAATTTTGGGGGTCACTGAAGCTCTAGAAGGAATTAATATCTTGAAAGGAATAAGAAGCTTATTTGAAAAGATATTAATAGAAAACCCCCAAACTCTAAGAAGGATTGTTATATTGATACAGGAAGTTCAAAAGGCAAAGCTCAGATTTAACAAAACCAAGGCTGTTCTTGATGTTCTCAATGATGAAAAAAAATTGAGGCAGCAAGAGAAAGCACCGTGAGATTTTCATTATAATGAAAGAAAACAGAAAGAATCACAAAATCTTGCCAATGAAGAACAAGAATAGCATGCACAGTAAAGCAACCCCTTGGAAATGGAAGAGTCATAAAGACATACACATACAAACAGAAACTCAGAGACAGTATTGCCATTGGACTTTGTCCTAAAGAAAGTCTTTTATATAAGAAAGAAAAAAAGCTTTAGCAGAGACATAGTTTGAGTTATTCATATTTTGTCTGTACATCACATCCTTGGGAGTTAACGTCAATATATACAAATGCTGTTTTCTAATATTGAAATCTTGGGTAGGGAGCATTTTTGTACATAGTGACTTTCAAGTTGATAAAAATTCAAGTCACCTGGAAAGAGGGAACCTTTACTGAGCTATTTTGTCCATCACATTGGCCTGTGTGAAAGGCTTTGGGACATTTTCTTTACTGAAGATTGATGTGAGAGGACACAGGCCACCATAGATAGTGACACCCTGGCCCCATTTTAACCATCTTAAAGACTTCCTTTTGGTATAATAGGGAGCTGGTTATATATGTCAGTTTGCCAAGGAAGAGCCAAATACCTTTTCAAACTTTATCCAGGGTGTTGGATGAAGTTGCCAATAAAATGCACAGAATGAGTAAACTGTGGTCCCTGCTTAGTGTTGGTAGGTGTCTGTCAGCTGAATATGCGAGTAATTTATACATATTAAAGGCTGATCTTCTCTCAAGACAGAGATTCCCTCCCCCCCCCCCCCCAGCAGTCTTTGGTTCGAGAACTTTGCTCTCCCTGATTTAATAACAGATTGCTACCTTTTGACTTGAACTTGGGTAAAATCTCTGAAGATTTTAGACTTTTTTGATTCTATAGCTCCATAAGTTGAGTCCTTATAATAAATCAATCTGTAGGAGACTGTACTGATTTTCATTGTACTTGAACTTAAAACAGAATGCCTACTTTCCTCTGTTCTGGGAGTTATGTGAATATAGAGGACAACCATAAATCTACCTTTAATAGAATAGTCTTTAGAAGAAATGGACAATTAATTTATATATTTGAAGAGAAAATGCCACCAGTTACAACAGTGCAGAACCCATCTGCAGCAACAGCTGGATGAAAAAGTGCGTGGAGTGTGTGAGTAGAGAGAGGTACCATAGGCACTTCCATTCCCATCCAAGCATTGTTGAGACTCGACCCTGCTTACCTTCTAAGATCAGCCAGGAAACGCAGTGTTCAGAGTGTTGTGGCCATAGATTATCTGACATTTTGACTTGTGTAGAGAAAATAAATAGAAAGGGATAAGTGCAATAGTTAATTTCTTCAGTCCTATTATTAATAGGGAATTGGGATTCCCTTTTGGGATTCTTCGTTTCGTTAATAAAAGAATTTTAAGAAGGATTCAACATGAAACTCTATAACAATCTTATCAGGCTCTGAAGGAGAAGTAATCAGGACAGAAAGTTATATATCCTGGCAGCTGCTGGAAGGAAAGAAGTGGACAAGAGACAGAGAGAAAACCGTGTCCCTTTAAGGCTCCAAGAAAGCAGGTGTGTTAGCAGCAAAGGTCAGCCAGCCGCTGCATGGTGGGGAAGGACAGAGACTTCAAAGAAAGAGGGTGACGCCAGAGAAATCAGGCAAGATGTGTTTACATTTTTGTTCAGTATCTGAAGTAAAAGAGACAGTAAGAGTAAAAAGTAAAAGTTATCATTTTGAATTGGAACCCCCCCCCCCAAATCAGATAGTGCTGCAGGGAGGAAGCTCCGAGGACATCTCTGTGACTGGGGGTGGGGCGGGAGGCTTCTGAAAATATCAACACATCTCAATAAGATTTTCCTTTCATCTCCCTAGCAAGGATTTGAACACCTACCACAACCAAAGTGGGGACTGTACTTTACTCATTAAATGCATTTCAATGTCAGCTTCATCCAAAGACACAACCGCTGACCTCTTCAGATGAGTTTGCTTTCCTGTGGGCCAGGTTCTTAGACAATGAACTGATAAGCCCAGCTAAGTGAATTCTTAGGGGAGGAGACAACAGGTTGTGATGTAATTGATAGCCCCAGCTAAATGTACTCTTAGGAGAACAGACAATAGAATGTAGTGTTCTAATCCTTGTAGATCTGAACATTATGTTGCAATCCAGGACCAAAGATAATAAAACTCACATTTCATTCTTTTGACCAGGTGTATGTAGTTTTCCTCAACAGGCCTGAAGAAAACCTTACTATTTCCCCGTTTTTACATTGTATTTTAAGTCCTAAAGAGGGAATATTATGATTTTTTTTTTTTTTTTACCTTTCGAGTGTTACAAGGGAAAAAGAAGGTAGGGTTCATATCAGAACATGAGGGAAGGAATTATCCTCAATGGACTTCAATTTCCACCTAACTACAAATATCAAAAGCCCCAGTATTTTCCTGATTATTTTAAATTTGCTTTGTTTACATTTTCAAAAAGTTGCTCTCAATTCCATGGCAAATTTGATGCGAAAGTCCACTCAACATCCTAGAGCATCAAAGGACTGGGAAAGTATTTAAAAGGAGGTAAACAGAATGTGATGTGTCTTTGTCATTAGTGATAGGATTTGTTTTTCTTTTTGTAATGCATGATTTATTAAAGGAATTTGAACCTATTAAATCAGGGTAAGACAGAATGAAAATTCATATCCTGTTTATAATGAGGCTTTGAAAATGATGCCAATTCATTTAACAGGCACATGATGAATATTTATTAAGAACTTACTGTATTCCAGGAAATCTGCTACGTGGGATACATTAAAGAATTAGATAAATATACTTCCTTCCCTCATGAAGATTGCCATCAAATGTGGGATATTAAAAGCTAAACAGTTGCTGGGAGGTTAGAAGGTTATGGAACCTTTCTCAAATAAATATCACATGATCTTTGCTCTTAAAAGGTGCAGAGCATTTCAGTAATAGTCACTTATAGGCATGATGCCAAGTTGGAGCTCAGATGATGGAAATTTAGTATCAATAGGCTCACAAGAGTTAAAAAAAGAGAGAGAATCAAAACTTTCAAAGAAGGAACTTTAGTAGTTGCTGTCAAGTTTCAATGATAATTAAAGCTTCCAAAGATTAGAGTGCCTTATAATTATTCACACAAAATTGAGAATTTAGTGATCTGATGTCCTAGCAATACATACTAGAGGATGTTATCATTATGGTTGCATAGTCACCGTCTCTCTTCTTCCATACTTTACTGACTCCAGCTAATTGCTTCTCTGTATAACTTGTATTGTAAGAGGGCGATTGGGCTGCAAATCGCCCTCTTGAGCAAGCCTTTTATGCCAAGTCCCTTAAAGGCGTCTGTGCAATTTGAATACAAAGTAATGTGTGTTGAGCAAATGTAGGTGATGTCAGTTAGTACAACAGTTATGACCACATCCTTCATGAGGGGAAGAGTCGCAAGCTGATACATCTCTACCTTGCAGAGACAAGTTGTATGGATATATTCATTCATTTCTCTTTCTGTTTAAAAATAAAAGTTGAACGCCTAGTTCTGAAGTGTTGCTCGGTGAATTAGAAAAGTCAAGACTCTCCCTACTTATTTCCATTTTCTTGCCTTCTGAAAATATGGTCATTAATTTCAGTGGGTTGGGTAGTAACGGACTTCAGTGTGGCTGCCACTGAAGTCGCCAGGCCTGTGGTCTGGTTCCAGTAGATGTTAACTCTTAATTCTATAGTTGTATGATTTCTTGTAATTTTACAGAATTTCTCTGAATCCCCGGACATGCTCCTTCATCTATGCTGCTGCCTCCATACCTGCATGTTTACTTCTCTGACTTGCTTCTGCAGTATGAAAAAGACTCACGATAAAAATTAGTCGTTTTATTGATTTTTTCATTAAAAATTCCATTAGCATTTTTTTTGTCAGATTAAGGTGAAATCGCTGAGGACTGTAGAGGTCAGGAGGTAAAGTCATATCTCAGAGGATGTGGCCTCTACACAACTGCTCAACCCTCAGTAACTTACATCCTCATAGTCACTAGACGGTGCTTCCTCAGTAGGCATTTTAAGTTCATTCATATTCACATCCTCCCAGTTTTTATTTAATGTCTTTGTGGTAGGTCATTTTAAATGTGGCTCCATGCAAGTCCTGTTTTTCGGCATTTCTGTTCTTTTCTGTTTCTTCCCTTCAAGTGTGGGTGGTATTGTTGCTCTGATTGTACACAGGACCTTAGCTTAACATAATTTGATTCATTTTTTTTCTTATTTTCAATGGTATGGCTCATTTTCAGTTGTGTTGGGGGCTTAGATTAACAGAAAATATAAAGAGGAAACCTAATCATAGGACCAGCCCATCCTTTTCAATTGTCCCTTTTTACACTTTAAAAAAGAAAGGGACCTCTGATGCTTTTCAACTGATGTGCTCACCAAATGATTTTATAGAAAAAACCTGGGGGTATCAATTATGTATACTGACAGGTAAGCAAGATCAAAGTTTGGCACAGCTGTGGTAAATAACGGGGACAAGTATATCTTAATTTTTTTTTTCTGGCAGGATTCAAGCTTATATTTGACAGTGTTGTATTGTATCAGACAGAAGAGGCTTAGCCAGGGGAAGGAAATCTCTTGAGACAGCGGTGGTGTGCTACAAGTCTGAACTGAGCATTATGAGGTGTTCCTTGGTTTTCTTTGTCTTATTTTCTATCGTTAAATGTGTTAGATGTGAGATTACACTATTTGACCAAGAGGCTCACAGGCTTGAACACAACCTGCTACCAGGGGAAATCCTGGGCCTCACTCAGTTTTTCATTATACCCCAAGACTTTACACTCTAGACACATGAAAGCTCTTTCACATCCATTGTGTTTCTAGGTAACTCCTGCCTTTCAAACCTTAGGAACACACTTTATATGTCCAAAAGACTCTCCATTGTCCTGGGTGATACTTACTCGCCTTGTAGCAGTCCGTTATCACATTTGCAAGACATTATAAATGAATGAACTCAGAAAATTTAGTAGCTCCATTCCCTCCTAGAACACTTTATATTTCATTAGATTATTTGCTTGTATACCAAAACCTGAATTGGATGCCAAAGGATCCATGCAATGTCTACACAATGACTTTATTTTTCAAATCAAAAACCAAAACCAACCAACCAACCAACCCACCAAACAAAACAAACAAAAACCACCCAATAAACAAAGCTCTTGGAATTATTTTAAGAGCTTAACCGAAAAAAAAGTCATCAGAATTAAGCACTATACCCTTGTCTTATAAACTCAAGTCTCTGCTCTTTGTTTGGTACGGTCTATAGCCAAGATCTGTGACTCTTTTAAAACAAGAGCAGTGTTTGTTCATTTCATGTTCTCATTACCTGTCATAGCTCTTGCCATATTGTATAAATTCATCAAGTAATTGACTAAATGAATGAGTGAGTGAATGCTTAATTATTGAGTAATACATGGTTGCGCTCTAGGCCTTATCATGGGCAATATCCTCTCTCTAGCTTTTAGCCATTCAGAAAGGTGTCCAGCTTTGGCTCCCAGGCAGAGCCATTCATCAAGTCTATGATGACTGAAAGAATTTAAATGATCCTAGGGAGACAACCCACACTCTGCTTTGCTTCCATGAACTCTGATCTCCCTAGTAATGTGTCTAAGCTGACTTGTTTTTACCTGCCGGAGACAATAGTCCCATTCAAACAAACTATATAGGAAAAATTCACTGTCTTACTAACCTGGAAAAGAGCTAGTCTTTCTTTATTCATAACTCCAGAAAATGCAGTTTCTAACTTATTTGCTCTTCTGCCTGAATGTCAAGTTTCTGTGCAGACCCATTCTAACAATCTAGGTGTCCTGCAGGTGTTTAGAAACCAGTCTCTCATCTCTCTTCTTTTAACTGTTTAGATCACAAGTTTATAATAAAAATAGGAAATTATAGAATGACTGACTTTCTGACCGGACTAAGGATTAACAAGTGTTCTATGTTGGCTCAAACATGATGATGAGTAGGTTTCAGAACTGTATCTGCAAAACTTTAGTATTGTTAGAAATTCTTTCAGAGTTGTGTGTATTGAAAAAGAATTTAACGCTGGGTGGTGGTGGCACAGGCCTGTAATCTTGGGAGACAGAGGCAGAAGGATCTTTATGAGTTCTAGGCCAGCCTGGCCAACAAAGTGACTTCTAGGACAGGTTCCAAAACTACACATATACACAGAGAAACACTGTCTCAAAAAACCAAAACCAACCAAACAAAAAAAAAAGAAAGAAAGAAAGAAAGAAAGAAAGGGAATTTCACAATACTGAAGGTGAAGGTTCGTAGATGAATGAGTGAAATCCATTACTGTTTGCTCTGCTCTAGAAAAAAAAATAGCATGGTATCCATGCCACATAGAAATTTAAAAATCAAGTTTCAGTAACAGGTAGTTACTGTGTAAGTAGTTATTAATAGCTAAGTGCAAGACATTTATTTCAGAATAGCTTTTCCTCCAGGGTTAGCAATTCCATTGATTTCCATCGCAGACCCAAAAGTCATAAAAGAACATGTGTGAAATGATATAGTGATAACTAGGCCAGTGGCAGTAGTGCTAGGATTATCTCTGAGTGGGCAGAGGAAGGGAAACTCAATGGATTTCAGCATGCTCTTGTCTATCTGTGTTTAGGGATCTTGGAGGAATCTCCATCAAAAGGAGGTGGAGAATTAACAGAAGATAGAACTGCACAGTTAGCTTCCATGAGGCAGTCAACATGGGAGCTTTTCAGTGATGCAGCTGCTGTTGATTCACTCAGACTCCTGTCAGTCAGTCCACTGAACACATCTGTGGACCACATTAGACTTGGGTGAAATCAGCTTCTCTGCAGAGTGGTTGGTGCCCTGTCTGTACACAATAGCATTTATTCATGTCTTCCCAGGACAGGGACAGCAATAGCACAGGTGTATCAGTCACATACAATTTAAAAGACATTCCTAATATCAAAGTAAGAGAAATTTATAGTTGGGAACACTTTGTGGGCATGACTTCAAGCAAGAGATAAAGACCCTGCTTGAAAACTTCAGGAATCAGAAACGTTGTTGGGAGACTTTGAAGACGTATGAAAATTGTCTTTGGCAAAATTCCAGACTCCAATAATATATTACTTATTAGAATTGTCTGTTAGTGTATGAATTAGATTATACACTGAAAGAGTTAGCCAAAAGACTGCAAGTCAATGTAACAAGACAAAAGGGAAAAAAAAATGACTCTTCAGGCAAAGCAATTGTTTATTGATAACAGGGAAAGGATGGAAGTGCTTACTGTTTTCCCTGTTGGCTCATCTGTCTAAACAGCTGCAAAGCTTATGTTTTTATTTATTCTTCTGACTGCTACTAGCTTTGAAACTCCATTGAATAGATTAACACTCCCATTGTCTTCCTAAATTGTTGCATCTCACTGTATGTGGCAGAATCATCACCGCCACCATTTGATTTCCAATTGTTAATGGCGGATGTTTGTGAGGCAGACAGGGCTGGCTGCTCTGCATTTAATTGGAGAGTATGGCCAAGCAAACCATTAGCATATAGAGACGCAAATCTCTGAAACTACCATTTGGAGATAGAGCCCATGAAGATGCCACATAACTCGCAATTAACTTAATGCCACACATTTAGCACAATTAATTACTGCCAAAAGATCTGAATTCCGTTTCATATAAACTTGCTAAGCATTTCATTTGCTCGCAAAGAAGTCAGGCCTACGTTATTTAAAAATAGAAACGTCATTTCCACTTCTTCCTATGTATGTATGTATGCTATTTATAGTTCACTTATAGACTGCAAATTTTGCCCCAATCCCAAGAATCTTTTAATGAGATGTTACCTTGAAGTCACTAACCAAGCAAATCCTTTTTTTAGTTCTTGGAGAATTTGGGGAATAGAGACTCTAGTAGCATTTTCAAAATTCTGAAAAGTTCTCCAGTTTATTATTGTTAAGGAAACTTAGAGCCTTCTCAGGATATTAAGGAAACAACAAAGATACAGCCAAGCCAAAGACTTGATTAATTAACATTGATTTATTAATGCCTTTCATGCATATTTATTGAGTATCTTCAATGTGAAAAGAAGTTCTAGCCAGGTTATGGTTGATATATACTTGTCAAAATCCATGGGAAGAGAAGAGCATGTGAACTTCTTTGTTGTTGGTTTTGTACTAATTATGTGTTACGAACTACTGGGCCAAAGGTCAAAGAGAGGTGCTGTGTTGTGAATGGGAGAGACTTTAATGATCATTCTCACAAGGTCACCAAATTATATCCAGAGGACCACGTGGAATTAGAGAATTGATTAGACTCCTAGGCTCTGGAGAGCAGTGGATGGTGGCATATACAAAGGATATATGAGACACGTTTTTGGGGAGCCTGTTCAGCCAAGGATGTGGAGATCCTAAAGAACTTGAGGAATTATTGGGAAAGTGCATTATTGGGGTTGATAACTTTCTGGGGACCAGGAGAGAATACACAAATAAAAGTATTGGGGGATTTCTTTGATGCTTTTGAAGAAGTAGATCATAGAGGAAAGCTAGAGACAAGATTCACCAGGCTGCTTGCTTGCAGGTGTGTTGAGGACTCTAAAATGTATGGCATTTTAGGAATTGACTCTACAGATGTTGTTTTTGCAAAGCTGCTAAACAAACCCCAAATAGAAAGCAAATATTCTTGTACTTTATTTTCTCGCATTGTTAATTATTTTAATCTGTCTCCTCAAAAAAGAAACAGGTTCTGAGCTGACTGGATCATTGATCTTGAGCAACAAACACATAACATCACAGAAAAAGACATTTTCCTCACTTCGTGCTTAGCATTTTCTCCTCCTAGATTTAAACTCATATGGCCATTTTTCCTGATAAGAATCACAGGTCTTAGAATGGCATTAAAAGTCAGAAAGACGTTCTTAATGTTTATGAGCTGTGTAACCTTGAACACCTACATAATCCTCAGCAAGCTTTAGGTATCTTTATGCATTGACAGGGATTATCATATCTACCCCAGAGCAGAATAATAAATTCTAAATGAGTGAATACTCAAAAGAGGCCAGCATATGACAGCTACGAATCATCAGTATCATGTATTGCATGATCTTCTGATTTAAAACCCACAGGGAGAAATGCTTCAGAATGAACAATCCTTTTCAGATTTTAGAAATGTAATATTAAATATATGTTCCTCAACACAGAACAATGATATACCAATTATTAAGTATTCAAATTTAAAAAAGATTTTTTTTTAAAGACCATAGACCATAATTGACGGAAAGGTCTGGTGGCAAGATCAGTAGGCTGGCTAGTCATATTCCATCTGTTATTAGCAAGGAGGGGGGGGGGAGAACGTGGGTCTGAGCTGTAAGGTCACAAGACCCATCTCAAATAGCCCACTCCCTCTAAGAGAGGGCTCCATAATCCTCCCAAACAGTGCCAAAAACTGGGGACCCAGTCTTCACATTCAAATTGCAACTGTCTCATCTTGAGCTAACAGGTTGCAGTGGTGCATTATCACCAGGGATTGCAAATTACAAGTTTAATATGTATATTATGGGGTGGGAAGGTTTGGCAAATATTTGCTATATTGTTGGGTGCATGTTAAATGCTTTTTCCCTTCTTTACTAGTTGGCCCACCAAAACAAAAAACAAACAAACATGGCTTTCCTTGAGTTGAGGGTTCAATCCCTGGCTTTCCTCTAAGGAAAATTTCTGTTTTAGTGTGAATCCACATAGGAACCTGCCCTTCAAAACATTCTTTACTCTGGGAACTCTTTAGTTTCTTGCGTATTGTCATTTTGTTCCTGTTTTCCCCAGTAGGGACGAATTGTGAACTTCCTGTTTCAGCACATGGTGTGGTTACAGTGGTGACATCACCTCTTATCTCTGATTATGTTCATGTATTATTTCGGATTCCTTAGGACTAGTCCCTAGCCATAAAGCTTTTCTGAATATTGTTTTTGCATGTTCATTGAGATAATCATAAGTGCACAATCAGATACAAGTGGCTTGGGTATAAATAACACAACTATACACATGTATACACAGAAATAGGCACACATATCCCTGTACAGAGCCACATGAATTACACACACATGTACATATACACACGTGAACACACATGCACCTACATATGTGAACACACATGCACCCACACCCATGTACTTTTTCTCTCATATGCTTTCTCCTAGAACATATACCTAAAAAAAATTGAGATGTGTCCTCTTGACTTATGTTCACTGAAAATCAGGCATAGCTTAAATATAAACCTGAAATGAAGTCGACCGAGAAGCTGCTGCTTATGTTTCTAGAGTCTCCTTCCTTGAAGGGCATCTCATAAACAAACAAACGACAAAAAAAGAAAAAAAGCCCCTCTCGGTAGATATTTAAAACAGCTTAAGCATTCTAATACATTCTATTCTGGGTCACTTTGCACACTCAAATTGTTTTCTCAGACTATTAACAATGTCATGCTGAGCAATTTAATAAACACAATCAGTGGTTAAGTCTGCTACTTTTGTTTTACTGGTTTGAAAAATCATTACCATAGATATCTAAGCTGTGGTGATAAGCCTGCTTCCCTAAGTGGAGAACCTTGAAGAATAACTCCTGCATGTATGATGAGGAGTGTTTTTTCATGGGCGACACGGTTTATTTTGCAGTTTCCAGTCACACTCAAATTGTTCTTGAGGAACAATTTAGGCATCATTTCTGCAGGCCTCCCACACTCAGAATAGGTTAATAGTCAATGTCACCTTCCTTGGGCTATTCTTTGGATAGACACCATTAAGGAAAATAGCGAGTTCAGTAAGTGGCATATTAAAGTCCTAGCCCAGAGCTGTCTGCCTCTGGCGCCGGTAGTTGTGATCATGGCCAACCCAGAAAGCTCCAGTCATACCCTTTCCAGGCTGTAACAAGGGAGGGCTGAGCATAAAGCTGAAGCATGGAAAAGGCAAAACTGGCGGGGGGGGGGGGGGGGGGCGGGGAATACAAAAGAGGCTGAAACAGATTACGGATGAGTCACCATTTAAATTCATTCTTCTCCCACTGTCTTGGAGTCTTCCTCTTGCTTCTGACCGTTCTATGCTCAAAAAATGTTTTTGTGGATGTGCTTTTTATTAGATCTTCAGCCACTGTTCTTCCTGCATTTATTAGGGAAGACCAGGACTCTTGTCCCTTGCTATTCTCCTTGCATGTCGTGTTTCAATAACTATATCAACATGATGTTTTAGAATTAAGTCCTTCCCCCAGCAAATCTTTGCTGTTCTCTGGGAAAGAACAGTTGTTACACATATTCCATGTTGATGTCAGGAATGACAAAACCAGCCTTAGTTCTTTCTTACTTTTGACGGGTTGGAATTGTTAAGCCAATGATTGAGATTAATCAAGAGTCTAAAGCCAGGTGTGGTGGTGCATACCTATAATTTCAGAACTGGAAAGACTGAGGCGGTACCATTGCCATGAGTCTGAGGCCAGTTTGATTTACATCCTCCCTAAATTAACCAAGGTGGGAGGCAGGAAAGAAAAGAAAGAGGAAGAGTGAATGGCTGTACCTTTTTTGGTATTTTATTTTTATTTCAACCTAAGCCTTGAGCCTACACTATACCATACACTTTTCCTGACTTTATATAGCATTTTAACTCATTTGCCTTTTGACATTTTTTACTTCAGTTGAACAGAAATGGATTAATCATAATTCTGTGTTCATATTGTACTCAGATATTTTTATATTTTCATTGCAGTTGACCCTGTAATACAACAAATTCTTCACAGAACAAACCAAAGTATAAATAAATAAGTAAATGGTACCCTTGCAGAGGGAAGAAAAATGAATATCGAAGAAGCAAAAGGAAAAAGGAAATGTGAATTACTAGGAATGACAAACTAGTCTAGGGCCAGAAGAGAAAGAGGGAAGATTATAGTCACTCTAGATCAATTCTCTGTGCAGGATTAAGTCATTGATTTGTAAAAGTAGTTCAATGTTACATTCAAAATGAAGGTTTTCTGCCCTGGAAAAAAAAAGTTCCCTGTGCAGAAAAACCTTCAGCAATTTTGTGGCAATATACTGGAATTAATGGCACTGTGGGAAGATGGATTCTAAGATTATGAATCTATGAATCGGCAGGTGATTGAGACAATCTGGAAGGACTAGAAGAAGGCTGAGAATGTTAAGTGAGGACTTTGCAGGTGGTCGCAGGACATACACATCCTAGCACGTGGCAGGACTCAGGCTCCAGTTTCCTTTGCTTCTTTCTATATATCTGTTCTGACCTTTGCTTCCAGCTATATTTGGTTTATTTTCCTCTCTCTCTTTTCTTGTCACCTCCCCTTTTCGTCCTGTCTCAGAAGTTCTTAGTCGGTTTTGTTTGTGTTAAAGGCTCTGCTTGGCATGTAAGCCTTAAGGCTTTAAAATATAAGAGAGAGAGAGACAGAGACAGAGAGATTTATCTATTTATAACAACCTACGTGTTGTGTTATGGTGAAGAATATAGTTCAATAAAATAAGATGCCTAGATGCTAATTTCTCAAAGTTCAAACAATTCCCTTTGGGAAGAATCACACACAATTTACCAGTTGGAAAGCTGAGAAGTTTGCGTGATTCAAAAATCCCCTCTCCCAAACTCTGTAAGAAACAATGATGGTTGAGAAGAAACTGGCAGAGCCACCTTCAAAGTGTTCATGGAATTCCAAGGGTGCAGTTTTTGTGAGTTATCACCAGTGCTTGGGTGGACTTTTTCATGATATAACAGCCTTTGAGTAATCTACACTTTTGCCAATTTCCTCACTAAAATTTGGTATGTAATAGCTACCTTGCTTTACCAAGGTATACCTAGTCGAGATATTTCCCTTGGTCTGCCATCAGTGCACTATTGGGATGAGCAGATATTTGTCCTTGTTTCCCCAGGAAACTTTAACACACTATAGAGCTGACGACTAGTGTTTAATAGACAATAAGGTCAATGAAAGAAAGAGAGAGGGAAAAGTTCAAGGAGGTCTGCTCTGAGACCTGCTGATGGCTCAGCGCTCCCCGCCTGCAACTGGGCAGACGCAGGACAGCTCTGCTCTCTGAGGCACATGCGATGAAGCTTTGACCCAGGAAGGACGTAGGCTAGAATCTCCCTGGTAAGCCACCTCGTGGGCTATACAGATAATTAGAAATGGGCTAGGCCAGGTGTGAGAATTAGCCTAGAAGAGGCTAGATAGAAATGGGCCAAGCAGTGTTCAAATGAATACAGTTTGTGTGTTGTTGTTTCGGGGCATAAGCTAGCCAAGCGGCTGGGGTGCTGGGGACACAGCCCCGCCACCCTTATCACAACAGAGGTCCTGATGTGAGCTATGTTAATTAAAGGATTTAAGACATAGTAACTAACTGAGTTGATGACTTTCAACAGGTTAGAGGAATTTAGGATATCAAACCTCATTTAAACATCTATTCTCAAAATGTAGTCATATACTAGGAAAGAAAACCAATGAGTGCCTGTGGTTGATATTTTCTTTGGGCCACCAACTAGCTCCCAAATAAAGACATGGAGACTTGTTATTAATTATGAATGCTAGGCTTGTCTTACTTGCTCTTTTAACTTAATACAACCTGTTTCTGTTCATCTACGCTTTGCCTAGGAGTTTTTTACCTTTCTTTCATTCTGTATGTCCTACTTGTCTGCTTCCTCCATGTTTATCTGTCAGGCCCTTGTTGTCTCCCTTTCTTCCATAAATTACTAACTTTCTCCTTCCATTTACTGTCTCTACCCTTAAGTGCTGCCTCCCTCACTACTGGCCGTTCAGCCTTTTTTTTTTTTTAAAGACCAGTCAGGTGACTTAGGTAGGCAAGGTAAAACAGCAACTCATTTGTACATAATTAAACAAATGCAAAACATCTTCACATAGTTAAATA
This sequence comes from Microtus oregoni, assembly GCF_018167655.1. Classification (NCBI taxonomy): domain Eukaryota; kingdom Metazoa; phylum Chordata; class Mammalia; order Rodentia; family Cricetidae; genus Microtus; species Microtus oregoni. The sequence continues at coordinate 54,427,206 of NW_024543063.1, read as the reverse complement.
AATAGTCTATAACAAAACAAAAGTAGCACATCTTTGCTTAATTTAATGAATGCATTATGTTTTCTGCCTGGGCATGTTTTTGCTCAGATTCTATGTAGTGACTTGAGTGTTGATGCCTGTATATAAATAAGATGGAAAAAGCCTTTAGAAACCTTTCCAAACATGTTTGAATTTTCAAAATTAGAAAGTTTCCACGTCTCTGTATTTTCATAGCCTTTCACAATCATGTTTTTATTATATGTATGAATCTTGAATGTTTTAACTTTATTTTGAAAACTTTCATTTTTTTTTTAAAAAATTATTTTCCAAGAGACAGATACTTTTGGTTACTTACTTAAAATTAATTTTTGAAAATTTCATTCATGAACGCACTGCATTTATATCATTTACTTCATATTCACCTCTTCCATGACTGCTTTTAACTCCTACCATATCTCTCACCCACAAGCTCATCTCAAATTTGTGACTTCTTTCTATATTCTTGTAAATATATGTGCATATTCATCCTACTGAGACTAGTTAATGCTGTCTGCATGAACACGGGTTTAAGACTGACCACTTAAACTTGGGCAATCTCTCACAGCACTAGACCCAGGCAAAAGTTTACTACCTCTCCCTCAGGAGCTATTGACTGCCTGTAGTTCTTCATCAAGGGGTGCAGATTACAGTCATGTTCACTTGTAGCGTGCTGTAGTCTTGTGCAGGTCTTATGAAGGCAAAGACCTTGGTTGTTTCCACACAGGGGCTCTATGATCCCAGGTCTTTTGATTCTATGGGTTTTCTTCTTGGGTCCTTGACCAACCTGGACCATATAATCTTTTCTCTCCCTCTTCTGGAGAATTCCCCAAACTCCATCTAATGTTCAACTGTGAGTCTCTGCAACTATTTAAATCAGTGTGGAGGTCCAAAACTGTGAGCCTATTCCACCTTGTCTGAGGTCAGAGAGTTTGAGGTTGCTCAAAGTTATTGAAAACAACTGTGACTACACACCCTGACATAGGGTTGGTTACTTGGTGTTTTGGACATTAAGATGGCCCATAGAAGCATATCCTCTCCATCCTGGCCAAAGGACAAAGAATTCAAACATACTTCTGCTCCTTCTTTTGAACTAGGAGTTTTCCCTAGCAAGTGGGAAACTTCTGTGCAAATACTGAAAATTTGACAGGTATATAAGACTGGAGAGGTGAGGGAATTGTTAAATGTTAGATATATTAGGATATCATGGTGGCCACAAGAGAGGCTCTCTCAACTCTCCTGCAGGAAGACTTCATGTTCATTGCTGCATACTGAGGTCCATCTCTGTATTTGCACAAAGAGGAGCAGCTTCCTGTGGCTGCTCCAAGTTGGTAGCCAAGACAAGCTTAGATTATAAAGTTTTTGTTTTGAGCTCCTTGGATGTGACAAATCTTTTAAGAAAAACTTTATAACTAAAGATTTTTTTTCTAGCTATGCATCCCACCATACCTTATCCCACAGAAGCTGAACCTATGTTGATGTCAATATACCTTTTATTTTCTCTTAAAGCAATTTTTTAATATCACATCTCAAATATTAGGCTATGTCCTCATGTCTACAAGGTTTCATCATGTAGCCATGACTGACCTGAAGCTCACTATGTATAACAAGCTGGTCTCACAATTACAGATCTGTCTGCCTTTGTCTACGAAGGGTCTTTTATAAAGGCTTGCATCACTATGCCCAACACAGATGTCTCTTCATGGCTCCTTACTTGTGATTCTAGAACTACCACAAACTGTGTATAATATGAATCCACACTTATTTCTTGCATTTCAAGGCTATATCATAGTAGTTACACCATGTACAAATTACTCTTTGATATAAAAGCAAGCACTAACTCTTCAAACAAGGAAACATTGCTTTGATTTTAGTATCATAATACCAATATGTAACAAAACCATAATAAATTAGATCTTTGAAGATTTAGCATCATTATCACTTCTGATGCAGGCCTACCTATATAATTTCAGAGTAAAGCATGCAGCGCCTCCCTAATTGGCTTTCCACTCTCAGATTAAAAGTACTTTAATTAAAGAAAGTTCTATATTCATTATCACCATCAAAAGCTGACTTACAATTCTCAGATTTAGATCTGTCAGTCTGGAACTAGTGGCAACAGTAACAAAGTTGAAAATCTGATCATGATTAAAAACAAATGCAGTTTTGCTACAAGGGAGATTGTCTTTACCTAAGTCAATACTTCAGGCTTTGAGAGCACAATGGCTGTACTATTCACATAAATGACAGATCAAGTATAGGAGTTTTAACAGAAAAGAAAGGTTATGCTATTTGTGTTAAAGTACAAAAGCTCAAGTTAGTGTTTGTCCTTAATTAGGGAGTGTACAGTCATAATCCACCTTTATCACTAGAAGGGAGCACGAGTCTAAGAAACTAGTAGATTTAATCTAAAATGAACTTTGGAGATTTCCCCAAGTCTCTGATATGTTATCTTAGCATTTGGCTGTTTGGATAATCTAAGGCTATGATCAATGAGAACTCAAAGAAGGATTTCATGTTGGTGATGGGATTTTCTCCTTCTGGAAGAAGATGCACAGAGGGGAAATGCGTTGATGGGAAAAGTTTATAAAGTTCTTACTTATTTAAAGGCATTTGTTTTCCAAAAGCAATTTTCAAAGTAATATTTTGATATAAAGACATGTCCAGTCTTTATATATGCAATTTGAAAAATTGGTCATTATGCTTCAGGATGCCCCAAAGTGAAATGACATTTGCTTAGCAAGTTTGACATGAACACATTTTTCTAACTTCATTCTAGGTGTGAGAGACACATTCAAATTTTATTAAAATAATTTACATTTTAAGCATTTTCCTTCACATTTGCAGACTTGTACAAATTTGGGTTCTATTCTAATGAACTCCGGGAGAAAACAGATGCATCGTAAGTGTTCATGAAAATCAGGGCCAGGAATAAAACCCTGCCTGCTGCCTGGTGGGAGTTACCTGCTTGGGCTCAATTTGTGGTCAGATTAGTGATCTCTTCAATTTGCACGAGATCTGTTGAAAATGTACAAGCTTTTATTCCAAATATGAAAGGAAGCCTGTGATGCTGATGACATTACATCAAGACATCTATTCATACTGTTCCCCCATTCCAGGGTGAAGGCAGAATGGTTAGTGCGGTCACATCAACAGGGACTCATTTGGCAAACAGTGTCTACTTTGCCTGAGAAAAAAAATCACTACTAACTTTTAAAGTTTTGATAAAAAAAAAAAGGGGATGGCCAAAATTCTGTCATTTCCAGTTGTGAGCCCGTTTGTAACCCTGTGGTTACAGATAGACCCATTAATGTCATTTATCGAGAATATTGAACATTTTGATGATTTCAGTCATAATGTTCATGTCTGCCTATTTTCCATATACCACAGTGAATATGGTTTTTCTCTCTCTAATATAACATTACCCAATCTCTCTTTCCCCTTCTCTCTTTTAAAACATAAAGAAATTCATATTTAAGTATGTTAAGTCATCACTGCTCAAATTCTTGGATTTTTCATTTGGAATCAATTCCTTACTCCACTGGTTTTCTGTGACCATGTTTTATAACTAGGTGATATAGTTTAGATGTTGAATATTCGTCACGTGCTGAAGGCATGGTTCACCCAGTGGAACTCAATGAGAAGCACTGTGCCATCTTAGTTAGGTGACACCTTTGGAGAGCTCCTTAGGTTATTGGTGGCATGGGCACTATGGAACCCTGGTCTCTTTCTTTTCCTCTTTCTTTTCGGGCTCACAGTGTAAGAGATTTGGATTTACCACACATTCTCACCATGGTTTGTGCCTCTTTCCAGAGCTTGAGAGTAATGAGATCACTAGGTCTCGGACTGAAACTTCCAGAACCATAAGACAAAGCAAGTTCTCTTAGGGGTCTTGTAAGAAGGCTGATCAAAGCAATGATTTACTGACTCAAAAGGGTAGACTCTCTTGTCCCAAGATTCTTGTACCTTCAATTAGGTATTTCTTTATAGAATCAGCACCCGTTTAGTTATAGTGAAGGCTTCAAACCTATTTCATTCTCCCTAAAAACTAGGGCCTTCTGACTCCCCAAATTCTATAATTGCAAACCCTCTGCTTTGTACTTAGTCTCCTCTCTTTTGTCTATCCCCCCTTAGCTCCTTATTCCACGGCACTAAACATTTGTGCATGACTTCCTTGAGTTGCTGAAATTCTTGTGCGCAGGGTGCATATTTTACCCACCCTATCCATTCTACAAACTCTACAGGTACAACCACCACATATATAAATAATGAAATATTTTGCAATACTACCATATAAAGATCAAATTTGGTTAATCAGTTAATAATTCCAGTGAAACACCTGAGGGCTCTGAAGGTTCTTTTCCTCTTATTTCCAGTTGTCCCCCTTCCTTCCCTATTTCCAGGTTTGTGATAAAATGTGTAACGCTGTCATGGCTTGATGCATCTTGCCACTAGCCTAGGGTTCAATCTCATGCACATGGAGACTCAGAACAACTTGGCAGTTAGCTGCTAATGGCTTTTAAGGCTTTAAGTCAGCCCGAAACATTATTCCAATAAGTTTTTGTGGTTTAATTACCTTAAAACATTAAGTAGTAAGAGTCCATCAATACACATACACTTAGGGGTATCAGATGTGCACTGGTCCCAAATATCGCCTCCACAGTGCCTAATATAGCACCTTATTCTGCCAAAAAAAAAAACATGTAAAAATAGTTTAAGTCTATCTATTTGAGCCCAATGATGTGTACTACCATTAAGCTGGGAGAAATGTGAACTCAAAATGATTCTCTAAACAGTAAGCAAGAGTTTCACACAGCAAAGGACGGAGCCACTTTCCGCCCTGCCCAGTTCTTACCCACATACCCTGGTAACTTTAAGCATTAAATCTCATAGTGAAAATCTCCCTGCTCTGGGTTCAAATCTCCAGGCCTGCAATTTGCAGGGGTATTCAGTAATAAGATGCCGAGGGCGAGGAGAATGATTAGAGTTGGTCAGGGAAGTTTTCCTCAAATGTTGCTGGCAGAAATAGTAATAATACCTACTAATATGAGCTAGACAGTTTCATTTTAAAAAGCTATTCTTGAGAATTCTGGCGATGAGGAGAAAATGAACTTGAAGGATCAGGATCGGACTTTAAGGTTGTAAAAATGAACTTAATCTCTCTATTGTGATTTTTCCTTCTTCGGACTGTAATTAAAGGAACCAAAGGTTGTCACTGATTTCATGCATGGTTTCCGATATTTTCTTCTGCTGAGCTCATTTCTATCCACGGGCTCACAATAACTTCACTCTGCTTTTCAAGTCGCGTCACATCCAAGTCTCCACCATTCAAATTGGCCTAAGATCCCGCACTAACAAAATGTTAATATTTATAAGCAACGCATATTGTGTTGGGAGATAGGAAGAGAAACCTTTAGGGAGGCAGAAATGAGTTATTGGCCTGCTATAGAATGTGTCATTTTGAAAGTGCTGCATTGTTGCTAGAGATGACTCAAACGCTTGATTTCAAGGGGCAATGCAATCTAGTTTACTAATCTCTCATTATACTAAGGTGAGGCTTTTGTGAGCACCGGCTGCTCATTAGCATCTTGATCCCACAAGAATCCAGATAATGGGTGCCAGTTTGATTCTCATTATGGAGCCATTCCAATGTCTCCATTCTTTTCACTAATTTATCACCCAACAATTAAATGCAACAGAAGGCAGCGCCATTTGAACAACATGAGCAAAAGCATTATAAGTTACATACATATTATTTCTCTATTTTAGAGGGATGGTCTCTGAGTCACTTCGGTGAAACTTCCCTGACCCCTGCATTCACTTCTCCTTCTGAGATGTCTCTGTCACTGCACCTTTTCTTCCTCCTTTGTACCCTACTTTTGTGCATGCTCCACTGATGTTAAGACCCTTCTGTGACAGAAGTCAGTCAGAGACCACACTCCAGGTCAAATCCTGCCTAATACATGTAAAAGATATTTGTTCTTAATCTGGTCAGAGCAAAAGGTAGGTTGTTATTGTCTGCAGGGGGCATAGAGCAAGGGCTAGGGAGGGGCTGGTAAAAAGTTTTAACGTGGGCAAGCCAATTGCTCCAAATTGATACTGAAACCATATAGGTGAATGAGGATGCAAATGGTAGTTAAGAATTTTCCTTTAGAATGTAACAAAAAAGCTTATCTGACACTTACCTATGGGAAAAGGTGAGATAAAAAGTGATAAGATAGAATATATAAAATGCTTTTCTTATTTGCCTCAATAAGGTCTAGCTTGGTTTTAAAATGAAGCATCACTACAAACCATCAGTTCCTAAGTTATCTGATTTTGTCAAATGGACCCTGTAAGTATGTGGACATGTGGTAAGGGGAACTATATGATAGAAACACAAGACTAGCATGAGCACCAGGAAGTCCATCAATTAAGTGCACATGTAAGCTACATTGCACAATATAAATCTCAGGTGTCATCAGATTAACAAAATAATGATTATCTGTGACTCACTCAGGTATTTATTGGCTTTTAATTGCTATAATCATAATGATTATCCAAAATATTAGGATAATTATAAACCTGTTTGTATTGTGGTATGGGCAGAGATGCATAGGTCTAGAGCCAGATAGACCTGTATTAACCCGGTGGTTTCATTTCCACAGCTCTGGGATATTGGACAATGTACTTTACCTCCATGCCATGTGAATAACTATCTCCATTCCCAGGGTCATTTTAAGGGTGAGAGATAATGCATCTAAAGCAGCTAGCTTAGTGCCTGAAACACAGACACTCAATACCCAGGCACCACAGAGGCAGCAGTAACTGCTACTATTATAGTCCTTGCTCTAAGAAATTTCCCTCATAAAGAAAGAGAATGGGTTCCTGCGGAAGTTAAACAGAGTGAATGGACCATCCAAAGTGGCCTGAGGCAGGAGTGGCAGTGAAGCAAAGATAGCAGATAGAGCCAGGCCTGGGTGCTGCAGCTACATGCTAGACACTAGGAACAGAAGCCACACACGTAGACAAACTTTTCCTCAGGAACCTTATGGCAGTCTGATTACAAAGCATCCAGAAGAGACATCTGCGCTAGGAGACACTTTGTTTCATACAAGGATGCCATGAAGTTCTTTTGAAAGGTGATAATCTTTGCCATTGTGAGCTTCTGATAGAAGAGAAATGAGACTCAACTTTTCCTGTTAGCAGTATTAAAGTAGGGAGGCTTTGAATATTTTCTTCCACGTCTTGGTGCAGGAGAATTCTGGGAAGGAGGAAGTTGATTCTTCCCACTCCTGCCCAGATCACCGAAGCAGCAGGAGGTGACCTGCTCCACTGAAAAAGGTACTGAGCCACATGGCTAACATAGATCAGAAAAATGGGTTAATCAAGATGTGAGAGTTAGCCAATGAGAGGCTAGACCTAATGGGCCAACCAGCCTTATAATTTATGGAGACCTATGTGTGATTTTTTTTTGGGGCTAAACAGCTGGGGGTACTGGGCAGGACAGAAAACTCCAACAACAAGCAGCCCCCCCATTCCATGTTACAATGTCTGGCTTTGTTTGGTCATCCAACTGGCAGATGTTTATTGAGTGAGCAAACTACAGTATAAATTTCCTCATCCCTGAAAAGTTACTTATGATAAAGTTGATTGTACAATGATAATGTATATTGTGTCACATCAAAGGATCATGGCAAATTAGCTGTCTTTATCTCTGCGCTGATCTGTTGGGGCTCCCGTCTATGACCAGATGAAACTGACACGGTGTCGGTGTTTTCATTACATATTAAAGACTAAAATGCTCCTCTGCCTTTCTTTATTCAGCCATTAAGATGTCATTAAAAACTGTACCTTTAGAGTCATTAATAAGAAATTAAAGGGATCACAAATATTTACATGTATTCTTCATCATTTCCTGTCATGTATTCTCTTTATGGCCAACATTGCATTGTTTTGCACATATCGTCTGATTTAATTTCCAGAACATCTCTATAAAATGTTTTAGCCCTTTGGGCTTCTCTAGCAAAAAAACATCATAACCAAATTAGCTTGTAGATAACAGGATTGCACTTCTCACAGTTCCAAAGACTGGGGAGTTCAAGATTAATAACAGAAGCCAATCCATTGACCCTGAGGGCTCATTCTTAGATACATAGAGGGTGTCCTCTGTGCCCTCACAAAGGATGATTTGCCACTCTGCTTCAGGGAGTCTCTCTTACAAGGACACTAATTTTAGACATGATGGTGGAGCCCTTATGACCCACTCACCTCTCAAATACTCCATCTCCTATTAGGGCCACACAGAGGGGAGGGAGGGGCTTCAGTGAGTGAGATTTGGGTGATAATAGTGTTTACAGTAGTTGAGATTAGTATTAACTGCTTTCATTGTACAATAGGAAACAGGTTTACTTTGCTCGAGGATCTGACTAAAGTTTTGTTATCAAATGTATACCATGCTGGTGTTTGGATCATGCTTCCTTATAGCAGCATCTAGGTACATCTCTGCACATTCTGACTCACACCTGAAGATCTGGTAAAGAGTGACTTAGAATAAGTAGGTCATTAGTTTCTATTAGAGATGTTTATATCATATAACTCGTGTGTTGTTCTATTGCTTTCCCTTCTCTCCTGCATGTCAATAATGAGGTTATTTACTCATTTTTCCCCTTAAAATGCGCTTATCTCTGAGAAAAGTTCCTGTTCTTATTAGAATGAGGAATGCAGCAACTGAAGCACATTTTCATGTTAGTGTCTGTAGGTGATATGTTCCTGAATTATTGTAATTTATAGTAGGACTGGAGGAATATTATGCACATCAGTCTTATAAGTAATGTGACATAAATAACAGCTGCATTTATTGCCAAAGCAATTCTTTTCTTCCCAAGTAATCATTCATTATTTTAGAAGGAGCTGGAAATTTGCATATAGCATTGTCTCCTTACATAATTAGGGTGAGTCTCCTTTACTCTCCTGTCTTGATGTTTAATACCTGAAAATAATTAGTTTTTCTTTGAGCATTGTCAAGATCTACTGACAGTAAAAAAAAAAATCTTGCCTGCAGTTTATGGAAATTATCATATTAGGGTAGTTCCCTTTGGTATACCTTTTTCTTTGTTTCTCTCACTCCAAAGAGAGACAGAAAAGAAGGTGTAGAGTTGCATGATAAGGATGTGGGAAGGATTGGGACAGACTTGGGACAGGTGAAATCATAACTACGATCATAATATAACATATGAAAAATATTTCTTTTCAATAAAATGTATGAGAAAATACCAACTGTACAAAAGTTATTGAAAAAGAACCATGACGCTGTTCATGTGCTACCTCTCTTTTTTGCTGATTACACTCGCTCTAGCATGATACTGCATCACACAGAAACCATTCTTCACTTTCATTAAGACTTTATTTGTGTGTTAAGAAAAATTTCAAGGGAATTTGCAAAATGAAAAATAATTGAGGAAATGAGGCCAAGAAACATTGAATCTTCTGATATTGCATTGCTTTTTATTGATCATGCAATAAAACTGGTAATTATGTAAGAGGTATGTGAAAACAACCTTAATATGTAGTTTTTGGTAATTGTATATTAGCATCGTCTTCTCTTAGCCTCTTTTAGAAATTGATTCTTGAACCCCTGTAGTTACTGACATCTGCAGATGCACAAGTCCTCTTCTACAATAATGCAGTGTTATTTATAATCTATACAGATGCCCCATTGCTTTAACTCATTTTTGAATTTCTTACAATATTTACTACAAATGTTGTATAACTACCAGTTGATTTTATTGTTTAGAAATCTCCGTAAGTTCTTTATATATCTTGGAGATCAGGCCTTTGTCATTTGTGGGGTTGGTGAAAATCTTCTCCCAGTCAGTGGATTGCCTTTCTGTCTTAGTGACAGTGTCCTTTGCTTTACAGAAGCTTCTCAGTCTCAGGAGGTCCCATTTATTCAATGAGGCCCTTAATGTCTGTGCTGCTGGGGTTATACATAGGAAGTGGTCTCTTGTGCCCACGTGTTGTAGAGTACTTCCCACTTTCTCTTCTAGCAGGTTCAGTGTGTTTGGACTGATATTGAGGTCTTTAATCCACTTGGACTTGAGTTTTCTGCATGGTGATAGATATGGATCTATTTTCATTCTTCCACAGATTGACATCCAGTTTTGCCAGCACAATTTTTTGAAGATGCTCTCTTTTTTTCATTGTATACTTTTAGCTCCTTTATCAAAAATCAGGTGTTCATAGGTCTGTGGGTTAAAGTCAGGGTCTTCTATTCAATTCCATTGGTCGACTTCTCTGTTTTTAATGCCAATAGCAAGCTGTTTTCAAAAAACTAGACCGTAAAAGGCTAATCAACCCAATTATAAAATGGGGCACTGAGCTGAACAGAGAACTCTCAACATAAGAAGTTCAAATGGCCAAAATACACTTAAGGCCATGCTCAATTTCCTTAGCGATCAGGGAAATGCAAATCAAGACAACTTTAAGATACCATCTTACACCTGTCAGAATGGCTAAAATAAAAAACACCAAGGATAGCCTTTGCTGGAGAGGTTGTGGAGAAGGGGTACACTCATCCATTGCTGGTGGGAATGCAAACTTGTGCAACCACTTTGGAAAGCAGTGTGGCAGTTTCTAAGGAAATCTGGGATCAACCTACCCCTGGACCCAGCAATACCACTCTTGGGAATATATCCAAGAGAGGCCTTATCCTACAACAAAAGTATATACTCTACTATGTACATAGCAGCATTGTTTGTAATAGTCAGAACCTGGAAACAACCTAGATGCCCTTCAATGGAAGAATGGATGAAGAAAGTATGGAATATATACATATTAGAGTACTACTCAGCAGTAAAAAACATGGACTTCTTGAATTTTGCATGCAAATGGATGGAAATAGAAAACACTATCCTGAGTGAGGTAAGCCAGACTCAAAAAGAGGAACATGGGATGTACTCACTCATATTTGGTTTCTAGCCATAAATAAAGGACATTGAGCCTATAATTCGTGATCCTAGAGAAGCTAAATAAGAAGGAGAACCCAAAGAAAAACATATAGGCATCCTCCTGAATATTAACCTGATAGAGGAAGGTCATTGGCTAATAAAGGAACTGCCCTGGCCCATTTTATTGGTTAGAGGATAGGTGGGAGGAGTAAACAGAACAAAATGCTGGGAGGAAGAGGAAGTGAGGTCAGAGACTCCACTGCTCCACTCTAGGGAGCAGATGCCTCATGGAGACGCCATACTCCCAGCTCCCAGGCAGACACACGCCATGAAGCTCGACCCAGGATGGACTAGGCTAGAATCTTCCCGGTAAGACCAGTGCGCACCGATTATTAGAGATGGGTTGATCGGGATATCAGAATTAGCCAGTAAGGGCTAGGGCAGAAGGGCCAAGCAGTGATTAAATGAATACAGTGTCCGTGTAATTATTTTGGGGCATAAGCTAGCCGAGCAGGCGGCCAGGGTGCCTGGGTCACAGCTCCGCCGCCCTTATTACTTCAGATGGCGCCCCACGTGATGGACTAAACCCACTTAAAAAACCTGAGAAGGCTTAAAAATAAGGGAAAGAGAGTTTAACACAGATTTTTGCTGTTTGTTGGTGGCGTGCTGTAGAGAGATTTCCTGATTCGTCAACAGTAGCAGAAAAAAACGCTGTGTCATTTTAAGTGCGACTTCCTGGGGCTGTGTCGCCATTGAGATCTCTGTCTGGCTCCTACGGGAGAAAGAGCTTTTGAATAGAGCATTTGGAGTAAAGTGCTACGATTTGTTTGATGGCAACTAGACTCTCTTTGTTCTCGGGTCTGCTCTGCTTGTTAGAGGCAAGCAAGCGCCTCATCTAAGAGAGGCTTCCTGACTCAGCTTTAGCTTCAAAGCCTGCAGCTCATTAAGAGGTCCTGCCACGAAACACTTAAACGGTGTTGACGAAAAGCTGAACGCATGCTTTTCGGTTTTCAGCCGTAGCAGGAAAAAAGCTGCGCCGTTTAAAAATGCCGGCTTTCTGGGCTGTCCTGCCAGGACAAACTCTGATTCTTTTACGCAGGCGGTTTGTGCAGTTTGCTAGCACAGGCTGCTGAAGCTCGCTTGCTGGCTACAGCCAGTACCTCAGCCATGAGGCTGGAAAGCTAAGGAATGGACTGGATCTAGCTGGCAAAGCCACGCCTTTAATCCTACTGACATTGCTTGGTAAATTAAAGACTCATGTGGTCAGAAAAAGAGAGATATACAGTAAAGAGTGATTCAAAGACAAAGAAAATTTTTAAATGGTTTACAGTGTGTTAAAAATATATGCAGACTAAAAGTTGAAGTTCTTAAAGTAAAAAACAAAAAAAGGAAGAGAGTTGTGTGTGGTAGCACACGCCTTTAATCCCAGTGCCTAGAAGGCAGAGACAAACAGATCTCTGTGAGTTCAAGGTGTAGTAGTGTACACCTTTAATCCCGAATGCCTGGGAGGCAGAGACAGGCGGATCTCTAAGAGTTCAAAGACAGCCTGGTCTACAGAGTTACTTCAGGTCAAAGATACAGAGAACCTGTCTCAAAAAACGAAGAGTTAAAAGTAAAAATAAACAAAATAGAGGTTAAAACAAAGCTGCACAAAGATGGATAATACACAGATAATTTTGATACTGTATGCTATTATGCTCTCTTTGAATTATTTGAATGCTGAGGAAAGAGCAAAAGCTACTAAAAGATATTTGTTTATAAATGCTTCTGAACTAATCCAACATAGATATTGTAAATTTGGATCTAAGGATATGATGCTTTGGAAAGGAGTTTCTTATTTTGTTTTCACAGAGGATGAGACGCTGTTCATTTCTTCTATTCCGATTTGGTATGATGGACCACGCCCTCCTGAATGGTTCCTGTGCACGCCTTCAAAAAATTGCTTCGCTCAACTGCCAACTGAGATGAAGCTAGCACACAGGTTATACCATGAAAGACCTAATTAACGACGCCCCCATTCAGCAGGAAGCAGTTTGGAGAGAAAAAACTGCGCCCATGTTCCCAAATATGGTTTATAAACGTTCTTTTACATTTAAAGGGGGATATGATATAGATATGAATAATTTACATTAGTATAGATTTTGCTTTATTGATAGAGATTTAAGGTCAATTTTGTTATATGTATAAGTGTTTCTGATATTGATTAAGGTATTGTGATTGTGTAGTTCATTATTAAAATGTAATGTATAATTAAGAAATATAGGTTGTTAATGGATAATCATCGATAATAGTAAAGCTTGTAGTCATGTTAGTTAGATTTTCTAGATATATAGAGATATATTATAGATAGACATTCTTCATGTCTTTCAAAGATTGCAGAATAGGACATTGAATGTTTTAATAACTGAGGACTTTTCATGACAATGAGACACTCTGCTCCTGGCAGCACCAATGTACTTCAAGAGGAAGATGGGCATCGAAGAGGCACCTTATGGAGTTTGATAGCCATTTGGGCAAGAAACTGCTCTTGCCTGGACTATTGCATAAACTGGACACAGAGAACCCACAGGGAGAGGACTACTGAACTTGCCTAAGGTGAGATGATCTTTCGGGGTTCCTGATTCATGAAAGAGTCTGCGAGACATTCTGCAGGACACAACAGATAGTGACTGAACTGACTTTGAATTTTCCTGCTTTATGGAAATGTCTGCTGGATACCATGGGCCTGAAGGCTGAAGATGGATGCCCCAACGGTACAGAGGAACTTTGGGTGACTGTCCAGGCAGCAAGATGTCGCTGTCATTTCTAGAGTTTTAAAAGTTGCTTTTATCTTGTTTGCTTAGGTAATATTATATCTTTCTGGAGTCTTTGATGGAGTTAAGAATAGTTAGTTATAGTTATAGTTTTCCTTAGTTATGATAAAGATTATTGTAACTTTTACTTGATAACTGTTTTGTTATATGTAATTTTGCTATGTTAAAGTTAAAGCCTTTTTTTTTTTTGTTTAAACCGAAAAAGGGGAAATGATGGAGGAAGGTCATTTGCTAATAAAGGAACTGCCCTGGCCCATTTTATTGGTTAGAGGATAGGTGGGAGGAGTAAACAGAACAAAATGCTGGGAGGAAGAGGAAGTGAGGTCAGAGACTACACCTTCTCGCATGCCTCACTACAAAGAGTTTAGCAACAAGAGCATATCCCATGAGCTTCTGGGAGGGCATTTCATATTTCAAAACACATTAGACAAATGTCTGAAAGTTGACTCATTTGTCTGTCGCACACAGCCTCTAAGAAATTGCCTTCTGTTTGAATTCATGATGACATGACACTTCAGAGTTTAGGCATTTCATTTTCTTCTCAATAATAAAATTAACTATGGAAACTACTGTGAAAGCAATTTCAAATTTACCCAAACCTTGCAGGAATGATACAATTTTTTTCTCTTGAACCATCTGAGAATTAGTTGTCAGTGTAATTCCTCTCAGGAAAACTGGGTAATGTCTACAACATGGAATTTATCCTGCAGTATCTCCAATGTAGCCATCAAAATCAGAAAATTATTACTGATATCATTTTCCCTTAAGCTCAAACTAATATTTAAACTAATATTGAAGTAGGATCAAATACTTCATTCATGTCTTTGTTGTCTCTATTTAGTCTCTTTCATTCTGTAACCTTCCCCCCTTTGCTTGACTTTTAAAACTTCATCGTTTGAGATTTTAGGATAATCATGTTATGGAATTCCCTTGAATTTTATCAGCAGTTTCTTCATTTTCAGATAGATGTTATTACAATACATTCTGATGAAGTGTGACAGGTACGTGGCTGTGCATTTGCTATTGATGGCTGGTTTCTATTTGTAGGAGTGGGGATTGAATTTTGAGCCTTGTGCATGCTAGTTAAAGCATCAGACCACTGAGCTTGTCCTCGGCCTCTTCTTAGTTTTGATTTTGAGATAGACTCTTACTACGTTACCTAGATTGGCCATGAAATCACTCTGTCTCCCACATGGATCTAGGATTTATATTCTGCCTCAGCTTTTATAGGTAGGATTGAAGTCAAGCATCACCAGGCCTGACTTTCGTTATTGACTGTTAGCCAACAATTCAATTACTTCTACTTCCAATTTTAAAATGATTATTTGATCCAATTTGATACAAATGCTGTCTGTGAGATTTTTCTATAGTGTTTGAGTTTTAACACCCTATTATATTTCTGCTGCCAGTTACTACTGTCTCAAATAAATACTCTTTTAAAATTATTTGAGCTCTGATTTCCTAGGCCAGGCTACTCTTCTCAAGCCTTCCTCTGTTGAGAAACACTTGAACTTTATATTCCTCCTTGTAGGTGCCCCTCATACCTTGCACAGGATCTCTGCATCCTATGTAGATGCCCACCTTACTCTTACTTTTAGCTATTGAACAGAATTATAAAGAGGAGTGGAGAAGAAGATAGAGAGGAATGAATGGAAGACAGCCAAAATAAAAAAAAATAAGAGATTAATCAAAAATTTAGAAGATGTAGAGAAAACAGTAAAATCAATTGTTTCCAATTGAGATAAATATTCAGGGTTATCTTATCTCAGGTGACACTGAACACATTGTTTATCAAGAAACAAATTACTGTCTTTGCTCAAAACAACAATAACAGAGCATTAAGAAAAAGTATTGCTTCTCTGAACTTGCATTGCTTTTGCTTTCCAAATTACGTTATTTATTATTACTTTGCGTGTGTGTGTGTGTGTGTGTGTGTGTGTGTGTGTGTGTGTATGTGCCTAGTATATGTATCTGTAGTGGAATGCACATATGCCACAGCCTACTAGTACAGGTCTAAAAAAAATTTCGGGGAGTTGGGTTTTTTTTTTTCAATTATTTTGGTCTCTGGAATCAAACTGGAGTAATCAGGCATGGTAGCAAATGCCTTTTCTCACTGAGCCATTTTGCTATCTCTGAACTTCAATTTTACTTATTTTTTATTTATTCTTTGAAAAACTTTATACATGTGTACAACATATTTTGAGCAAATTCATCTTCCCTTGATACCTTTACACTGAGTCCCTCAGGATCCCCAAAACTACCTCCTCCAGAATTTGTATTGAAGTTACATTTTTTTTAAAAAATATGAAATACAGTGTTCTCCAAGTATAGTCAATTCATCTTCAATGTTCATAACTGCTGTAGGACAATAGTTTGTACCCTGTCAATTGTATTTTAATAAAACACTGATTGGCCAGTAGCCAGGCAGGAAGTATAGGCAGGACAACCAGGCAGAAAGTAGAGGCAGGGTGGCAAGAACAGGAGAATTCTGGAAAGAGGAAAGCTTGGTCCACAGTTGTGACCCATTCACAGAAGAAGTAAGATGTGACTGTTTCACTGAATAAGGTACTGGGCCACGTGGCTAGGCATAGACAAGAATAATGGGCTAATATAAGTTATATGAGTTAATAAGAAGCCTGAGCTAATAGGCCAATCAGTTTATAACTAATGTAGACCTCTGTGTGATTTCTTTGGGACTTAATGATTGTGGGAAATGAGTAGGACAGAAACCCCAACAACATATAACTGAACTCATACACAAAAGTATATCTTAACTCTTCTGGTAACTGATACCCTCAAACTTCTTCATCTTAACTGCTGTCCTGTGTCCAGTCCTTGTCCTCAGGGGCTTAGTGGAAAGGAGTTGTCACGTGTCATTATTTAGGCACGTCATGTGATTTGGAGTTGACTATGTGATTTATCTTATTTAGTTCATACTTGTTACATCTAAAACATGTCTAATGATATGAAGGGAAATTTTCTCGTGAGGACCAAGTGGAATAACTTAGTAAAAGAGCTGATCTCAGGCTGTGAACTACTGAGAGCAGGCTTATCGCAGGGCCTCATGCTGTTGCCTCTCCTCTACAGCCTCAGAGAGCCGAGATTGCAGGTGAGTGACAACCTGTTTGACGGCCATACTGTTTCATACACTTCATCCTCATAATGAAAGGGAAATTTTATTCATAATCATGTTCAAGTCCTTTCCACTGGATTGTTCCTAAGAGTAAGACCTTTTTTTTTTTTTCTTCTCTGTATTTTCACTGCTAATGAAAGTTATGGGGACCAATAAAAATGCTCAGTGTATGTATTTCATGAAGGATGGAGGATGGTGATCCTGGACTATGACTAGATGAAAGGATAAAAACATGAAAGACTGAGACAGAAGAATAATGGTAACCAGCTGTGGTGGCCTGAATGAGCCTGCTCCGCATAGGTCTACATACTTGCATGCATATTCTCCCACTGAAATGTTTGGAAGGATTGAGGTGTGTTTTTGTTGGAGGAGGTATGTTGTTGGGGATGGGCTCTTTTGAGGTCTCAAATGTCTTTACCAGTCTCAATGTATGTCTTGCTCTTTGCCTGCTGCCTTTAGATAAGGATGTAGCTCTCAGCTACTACTGCAGCACCATTGGGTGTCTGTGTGCCACCATGCTCCCCATCATGAAGACAAAGTATTAACCCTCTGAAACTATAAGAAAGTATACAACTAGAATGCTTTCTTTGACAAGAATTACCTTTGTCATGATGTCTCTTCAGATAAACTCTTCAAAATACTGAATAAGACCAGGTTATGGGGCAAGGTCTCAATATTTATTGAATATTTATGATGTCCCAACCAATTAAATTGATATTTTATATGCACTGTGCACTGACACAGGTTCAGGTTATTATATTTTCAGAACAACAAAATAAAACTTAGAAAAGTAAATAAAAATAAAATTTACAAGGCTGGGAGTAATAATCCATGAGGCCAAAGAAGTGCAAACATCTTCCAAGACTCCATAACAATGATATTCCCTGATAAATTCCAGCTTTGCTTATTTGGTGGTTTACAAAAATCATTTGTCAAGCATTCTTTTGGGTTTGATATTGCAGACATTCAGCTTTATTTGCTTAACTTAGATGGAAATACGACAGCAAAATGTTTGATAAGTACTTCCACATACAATTAGGCTGAGCTACTTTGTAAATTTTGTGATGAGCAAACTTAACACTGTTCAATTTGCTGTATCCTTTCTAATTCCAAGATCATTGCTAGAAACAGGACACTGGGTGTACTATACAGGTGTTTTCTCAAATGCCTATGAATATCTGCACTTTGCCTGAAAGCTAGCATAAGCAAATAAAAATATATGTCTATAGGAAAGTATATGAATTTTCTTGATCCCTCTATTTATAACAACAAGCGTATCAAACATTCCCTCACTCTTCAAAACCCTTGCTCAATAGCTATTACCTTATTCTTATTCTCTATTCATGCTGTATTCTGTTCAACTCATCATCTGAATTTGAAAGATAGCTCTATTTCTTAAGTAGGTCATTAGGCTTTCAAAATGACAATTCAGTCTACTATCTATTGATCTATCATCTATCTATCTATCTATCTATCTATCTATCTATCTATCTATCTATCTATCTATCATCTATCTATCTATCATCTATCTATCTATCATCTATCTATCTATCTATCTATCTATCTATCTATCATCTACCTATCTATCTATCATCTATCTATCTATCTATCTCTTAAACAAAGAAGCTGTTCAAGAACCTTCCTATGCTTTTTTCCTTGAAGGTAACATTTTTTTGGGGAGCAGTAATCAAAGAACAAAAAAAAGAACCATTGCTGTGAAGAAAGTGTGCAGAACTTGTCCAGAAGTTACTCACATGCAGAACTCCAGGAGTGAGCAATTTAAGCCTTGGCCACACCATCTCACTGGGGCTAACCCACAGGGTCATCTGATTTTGCATACTCATGAGTGGTACAGTTAATCTCAATCCTATTAAAAGTCATTATGCCTATAGAACTGGAGACTGTGTGGTTAGTTTATTGTCACTCTTGGAAGGTTCTGTTTCTCTGCTAGTAACTGATAAAGAAGAGGATTTCTCAAAGTCAATCACTCAAAATAAAGAAGCTAAATCTATTTTAGCATACCTCTGGGAAGCCGATCTGCATGAACTAGTCTTTGACTTCTCTGGCAATAATAAGGTGGAGGAGAATGCATAGCCACTGGTGATTTTTGCAAGTGATTTGATGAGGGGACAGAGACAATGAGGCAAAAGTAAAATGGGACCTGGGATTAAGGGATCTTCCACTCAGCCATGTGCAGAACACTGAAAATTAATGCGGTATTGTTTAGTGAGCAGCTGTCAGGTTATTGTAATTTGCACAATGTTTTCATCTTCTACTTCTCCTTGACTGAAGACATATTAGAAACGGCTTCATTTCTGAGGGATGACCCAGTTAATCCTATTTTGAGTTCTATTTGAAGAAAATGAAACGTTAAGCTGGTTTTGCATTTATCAAACGAGCCATTGAGTTCAGTATCTACTCAGCCGCTCTGGAAGGAAGGCGCTGTGCTAGACTGTAGGGATACGAAAATGAGTTAAGAATAATAATTTTCATCATGGTATCAGATAATTTGGGAGTATCTACAGCATTGTAATTTTCAGCTTCTGTAAACTTAAGAGTAAACACAAGCAAGGAATGCCAGGACAAAACACACATGTACTAGTAGAATCACCCTGAAGTGCAGTGGCCCAGGGACAGAGGTAAGACAAACCGAGGGAAGGTATCTTCACGCAAAAATAGATAGTATATTAGGAGTGAGTATCTATTTAAAACTTACAGTCTGGGACAGGGAGGTTGCTGAGTAGATAAGGCGCTTGTCATGCAAGCATGCAGATAGGAGCTGGGCTTCTCAGCACCTACAGAAAAGTGAGACAGGTGTCATGACCTCTCCTCCCCCAAGAATCCCGGTACTCAAGAAGTAAAGACAAAGGATCCCTGGGCAGTCTAGCCAGGTAGACTAGCTGAATGGCAAGCCTCAGATTTAGTGATGAGGATAATGATAATGGGAAGGTGTTCAGTGTCAACTTCTGGACTCTGCACTCATTCTCATGCACCCTTCACCCACACAAGTGTGCCTACATTCATGTGTGTCCTTACATGTGTAACCACAATACACACATGCATATATACCATACACATATATCCCCCCCAAGGGAAACAACAAACAAACACACAGACTATCCATGTCTCCACAGAAGCACTCATTCAGCTGGAATTCCATAGCATAACAACTTCTTACACTAAATTTTATTTTATTTAACGGAGTAAAACTATTGCCCCTCCACTTATAGCCATGCATATTATCTTGCATGTGCAAGATAAATATTTGAATACATGAATGATACGTACCCAGGCCTGCAGAAGACTATTCAGCGTGACATTGGTGTCACAGTATCCTAGTCGATAAGAAACACAGAGACAGGCTATTATTGTGATAATAATTGGCAAATCCTGGGTCAGGGCAGGAGCCATCAATCAGCTCAGGAAGTAGGAGCGTAGGCAGGAGAAAAGAGATTACTCAGAATATTGTGTGGTCCTCGTAGGATGGCTGAGGAAAACTTCACCAGTTAGTAAAGTTTGCTGCCACCTAGCTGGTTGGTGAGCTTAACCGAGAAAGGATTGCACAACTGACTAAACTCCCCTAACCGATCTTGACTTAATGGCTTCTATTTTAATGTCAAAACATGCTGGAATAAAAAAAATAAATAAATCTATCTAAACTCCCACAAGGTTCTTTATTACTCAAACACTTCCAATTATAAAGCAAACATTGAAAATACTATTGCAAACATCACAACTTTTACTTTGGCAAAGGGCATATTCTGCATGCCCTGCAGGTCTCCCATGAGCAAGGCGTGTTAGACTGTTATATGCACTCCCACTTCCTGGGTACGGCCCACCTGCTTACAGGCCAGAGTTGGAGCAGCTGCTGCTGCTTCCCTTTGACCCATTACCTTTTATTTTCCCATCGTCAAAAGAACTCAGTGTTGCCACCCAAGCCTCTCACTCAGCAGCACAGAAGACACTGTTAAACTCTAACTACAGAACAGAAAATGCTTTCAAAGGAGTTCTCATTTCCATGGATATTTGAGGCTGAAATTTATTAGGTCATCTACTTTGTTTCTTATTTTGTTAGCTTCGAAAATCAAACTCTTAAGCCAAAGGGGAAAATCCAAACATGCCCGTTTTTAGGCATCAAAATATATAGGTAACCAATGCAAGTCTACTACTTTTAAGATAATTTCACGTTACTCATTTATCTCTTTGAACTTCAGCTTATCTGTCAAAATGTTGAAGTTATTCATTCAAATATTTTATTCACTCCAGAAATATGTATGGGAAATATAATATATTCTGGTCTAGATACTAAGGACACAACAGTAAGAAAAAAGAACTCATGAAACTTAATATGTATTATGTTTACTAAAAAAGTTCGACTGTTATAAAAATATAAAAATAACACATGAACTAAGATCTAGAATTTAAGTAATATCTACCTAGGTAAATGGGGAGAAGGAAAAATTCAAGTAGGAGACAACATCATAAGCGCCTTTTGCTGAGAAAGATTGCAGATGTTTGAACACAGACCAGTGTGAGCCAGAGCAGAGTTAAAGACTGCAACTCCAGCAGTGCTTTGCAGTTTCCATGGACGTGTAAAAGAGCTAAACACTGTATTTTAAATGCAGATTATAGTTTAGTAGATTTGGAGTGGAACTCGAGATTCTGCTTCCTAAGTACCAACCATCATTTTGTTCCACAGACCAGATTTCCCAAAGAAAAACAAAGGCAGCACGTCAGCCATATGAAAACAGCTTCTCTGTCATTTTGCTATTTTTTCATTCCTCCCCGTTTTGTTTCTACTTGCTCTCTGATGCCAGTATTTCTTCAAAACATATGGAGACAGAGAAGGGCTTTTCATAACTGCAAACACCCACTTTCTGTCTTGAGAGAAAAAAAAAGGTTGACATAGCCAGGACCTCATGCAAATAGGCTGAACCAATCTCTGTGGCTTCAGAGAAATCATGATAATTTCAGGTCCAAAGACTACTCTGCCGGGGTATTCTTACTCACTTGAAAAAAATAGTTATCAAGATGCCAATACAGAGGAGGGGCCATTGTGAGCTTATCAGAGATTCTGAGTTCTGTCTTTCCAGGATATCAAAGAAGTAGTTGATAGGTATCATTTAAGATTTATTAATGTTAAAACAAAGAAAAGAAAGAGGTACTGTTTTGTTGTTATCAACTTTTTGTATGCGCTAATATGGGCAAGCAAGCACTACTTAGAAAAGGAAGAAAGAAGCCGATACATGCTACTAGCAACGACTCTTTTAAGGGTAGTTTGAGACTGAGTGAGGAGAATCCCAAACTCAGCCACTCTTACTCAGTAGCCATTTCTTGCAGATTCTCAGAAGAGTAAAAGGCTTCAGCATTGCACACACTGTTCCTTGCGAGCTCCTCTGCATGAAGAGAATTACTATGAGGCAGTCAATTCTTCAGTTAGCGGGAGAAAATACAGCTGAAAAGAAAAGTAAGGAACTTACTGAAAATGTGGTCTCAAAGCAGTTCTGATCCATCCAACCAAAGAAATGTCATCGCAGTAAGAAACAGAGCAAGGCTGCATTAGACTTATGGTACCTTGCCCATTCCATTGCTTTAGCTCTTATATACCTTAAGATTGTGCCATCATAATAGCCGTGGTTTCAACAAGCCTATACTCTACTTGCAGAAGACAGCAATAGTTGCAAGAAACACAGCAAAGAATTTTGAATGATAGGAAAATTGTAATGAGAAAGGTCATAGTAAGATAAATCTCAGAAATGGCTGTGTGAGTCAGAAGTGTTCACAGAAATGAAAGAATTACATCCAAGGCTTGAAGGATTAGTGAGAGCATTTTCAGTTTTCTTACTTGTAGTCCAAGAATGTACAAGTCGGACATGAGGTGGATATAGTCTGAGTGTCTGTTTGTGACTTCTCATAGGAGACAGGACTGGGGACAAGGTATGATGAGAGGGGATTATTCTGGTTGCATAGGAGAGAGCTAGCAGCAGACATGATTTTTACCTTTCAGTTTTCCAACATGTTACATTGGCACCCTAACACATTAATATTTTTTTCTCAGTTAATGTTTAGGACAGTTTCAGAAGTAGAGGAAGAATATAGCAGATTATTAGTCCCAGATAACAGTTGAATGGACTCTTAAAGGTGCTGTAAAGAAAATGGGATACATGCTAGCTGTAAATAAAGGTTGGCAAAATTTCTTGTGGGGGAAAAGATGGGGAAAAAAGGAAAATTAATTCCAGGCTTCAGATAAAAAGTTGGGGGATGTTCTATTGGGAACTCACCAAGGCCAGCTGGCCTGGGTCTGAAATAGTCTGAGATAAAACCGGACTTGCTCTTTGGGCTGAGGAGGGAGGGGGACTTGATTGGGGGAAGGGGGAGGGAAATGGGAGGCAGTGGCGGGGAAGAGACAGAAATTTTTAATAAATAAATAAATTTAAAAAAAAAGTTGGGAACGGATAACCAAAAGATATTGCACAAAGATTTTAAACAGGGTAAAGAATGAAAAACATTTTTCATACTGGAAAGATTGCTCAATGTTTAAGAGTATTAACTGTTTTTCCAGAACAACCCAGATTCAATCAATTCTCAAGACATACATGGTGTCACAACTATTTATAACCCCAATTCTAGGAATTTCAGTGCCTTCTTCTGGCTTCTATGGATACCAGACACACATGTATTGCCCAGACATAGATGGGAGCAAAATACCTATACACATAAAAATAACTTTTAAAATTTAAAAAAGAAAAACATTTTTATTAATAATTTACTTTAAAACAATTGTTTAGAATTTAAAACAGTAGGCAGTATTGGTAATGGTTTTGATTAAATGTCCTACTTGATTCTATAGCACTTACTGATCAATGCAGTCACGTAGCAGCTCTGGTGTAGAAATAATGTTGCCTCAGAATATAAGTGAGGAAGTCTTTGCCTAGAAAACTTGATGCCTAGACAATAGGACAGTTTATGATGTCAAGCAGCAGAAGCTGAAAAAATGGGATGTGTAGACCCCACATCATTCATTCTTCTTGAACTCAGATCTTATGCTTTGTATAGGAGGGAGAAGGAAGAGTGAAGAAGATGGCATTTTCCTCTGGGTGTTATATCTTTATCTAATCTTATGAAGGATTCATATTGCATTTTTGAAAATCCAGGACATGCATAGTACATACTCATCCTTATTCTTCAAACTGAGTTACTTAGCATTAGTTACAGGATCTCCTCTTGTTATTTCATATCTGGTATAAGATTTGGCATTCATCAGGCATTCCGAAAATGCTTTTGACATTTATATTAATTTGGTTTATGTTAAATATTTGATGCCTATCTGTACAGTACCTGGTTATTTGCAAATTTCTGTTTATGTATTCACATAAAATAAAAATCTAACAAATATATATTATGACTTTGCAATGATGTGGAATAGATACAAAGTGTCTAGAAACTGATTTTCCAACACTTGTGTCTTACAGTTATCGTTCCTATTAAGAGATTACAGCTTTAGTCCCTTTGAATTTAAAAGGTCATTAATCCAAATGCTAATTTAATCAATACTATATTAAACGAACTATAAAAAGTAAATTAATACCAGGTAAGCAGATTCATTGCACTCTAAGCTTTCCAAATGTGTAGAATGTCAGCAAATTTCACTGAGGAATGAGTACTGGTTTATTCCAAAGAGAGCTCACACAAATCTGAGGCTGACTTTTTCTTATTGCTTATTCTTTGATTTACTATGGAATCCAAGGTAGGTATCAATATTATAGTTTTTGAATTGTCTACATCCCAAGTATTTTCCATTTTTAAACACCCATGGATGGATAAGTGTAGACAAAATAGAATTTAGTTCAAGCAGATATGTTTTACTATGAATATTTTTACTAAATAAATTGCCTTGTCTTTAAGAAACATTTTAATTATTCAAAAAGTTGGAAATAAATTTTTAGTGCATTTGTATAGACACATAAATTTGCACATGGAGACTTTCATATATATAGCCACATACACAAAACACACATAGGCCTTCATATACAAATGAATATAGAATACATGTGAGCATAGAGGTACATATATGTCTGTAAGTTACATATACTGAGTTTCTTAGTACCAGTCACATGCTTTTATATTTTATATCTAGACACACAACTACATAGTAGATACACTTAGGCGTGCTGTCATGTGACATTTCTACAAAGACATGAACAGATGCCTAATCACTCCATATGGGGCACCAATGACAGGCTGAAGAAATGATTCCACCCAAGAATAGCCCAGGAACTAAAGAGTTTATTGGAGTTACTACAGAACATGAGTGAAGAACGCTTTTGAAAGAACACGGTTGCCTTAAATACAGTGGGAAACCAAAGACAACATTATCAAATATGACCAAAGTTCACACTGAATTTGGATAAAAATATATTTCTGAAGCCTTTCATTGGGAAGTTGACACAAGAGCATTTAACCTTTACAAAGGACCATTATAATTACATGGTGACAATACATGGCCCATCGTCAGGGAGAGTATTGAGATGACTAGATGAGATAATCACAAAGTCTCAAAAATATGAGCAGGAGGAAAATATCATTAGCACATACAAAAATCATCACAAATTGTCGCAGGTATCCTGGGGTCATCTGTCGTGTCATGTTTAGATCTAGTCAGGTCCTACCCTCACATGGTTCATAGGTTGGGATATGGGGCACCTCATTAAATTTTTTAAAAATATTTATGTATTATGTATACAGTATTCTGTCTATGTGTATGTCTGCAGGCTAGAAGAGGGCACCAGACCTCATTACAGATGGTTATGAGCCACCATGTGGTTGCCGGGAATTGAACTCAGGACCTTCGGAAGAGCAGGCAATGCTCTTAACCACTGAGCCATCTCTCCAGCCCCACCTCATTAAATTTTGATCTAACCAGCTGAACCTATGTCATCTGGGCAATCTTCTAAGCACTTTAAATCTATGAACTAGAAAGCTCTAGATACCTAACTAGTTCAAGAGAGTTTCATCCCAAAGAGACAGCATCTTTCTAGTCAGTCACCTGTTAAATGGTCTGACTAGCTGTCCACCTACTGCAGAATGACTACCACCAACCCTTAGCCAAGAGACTGGGAGGCATGTGCTCTCAACTACCTTGATACCACAGGGAGTGTAGTGTGGCAACCACAGTATGGTGAAGAATAGGATTAGGTTGTTCTGGACTGAACCTGAGGGTCAGAAAGTAGACAACTGAGAATCTGTTGAAGATTTTGAGAGAGCTTGAACTACTAATCAAACAAGGCTTTGTCTTCCAGTTTTACCCATTCATTCTACAAAATACAATTTGGAAATAAAACAAAATAGATAAAGTTGACCATTATTCCTGGGCAGTATCCTTTGTATAGCCTGTTGTTCTGATAAAATGCCTGCCAAGAAGAAATGTAAGAAACTTAAGAAGGCTTTATGTTGGCTTACAGTTCAAGAATGATTACAAGGGTGGGACTGTTAACAGGAACATAAGGCAACATTTTACATTGTGTCTACAATCAAGAAGAAAAGAAAGGATAGGAAGCAGGACTGGGCTATACAACTTCAAGAGCCTCCCCCAAGGTACGCACTTCTGCCATTTGAGGCTCCACTCCCTAAAGGTTTCATAGCCTTTCCAAATGGCACCACCAGCTGAGGACTATTTGTTTATACTCATTGAGCCTATCGAGACATTCAAAAACACAACATTCTCTTAGTATTAGGCTTTCTGGAGGGAATAGTGAAGGTGAGTCACACACCCATGAGGTTAGTCTTGAGTCAGAAAGACATAGATATATACTTAAGCAGCAATGGAAATATGTATTTAATATGGTGCTGACTTGTCACAGGGGGTGATATAAACTCTGATATAATGAAAGGACAGTTACTAGATAAATGTGAACTTGAACTAGCTGGGAAATGAGTCCGCATTTTCTGAACTGATGAATGTAGAGGTTGTGTTCCTGGCATAGGAAATCCCATGATCAAATTTTCAGAAGTGTAAAAGATTATGGCACATTTCAAAAGTTGTAAACTATGTTTCCTTAGTAATATGTCCTAGTGTGTATGCTTACATGTGGGTGCTGAGAAATCCATAGTACAGTAGAAAGTAGAGCTTATAATGGTAGGGAGTCATATTGTAGTAGACCTTGATTCTCTGTGAGAATCTGGGCACTGTAGGTAATGGAGAACACTTAGGACCGCACAGACTGAAAAAGCAAGTTTTTTATTGCATAAAAGTAACAAAGAACCGGTAAGTTATAAGTTCCAGTTTCAGAAGGCCAGGCACTCTTCATCGGTATGCACTAATATAAAATATTCAGAGGACTAATTTGATTAAAAAGTAGAAGAAGGGAGCACACATGTGCTTAGGCTTGATTTCTTAATATTTCTCTTAAGAGTACAGATGAACAACCTACAATTTTTATGTTAAAAAGAGTGGGCAGTTAAGAATACTGGAAGTTCAGCAACTGGTCAAGAATGACATGGATGTATCTGTCAGCAGTCTTATTTTTAATTTTATGTTATGTTTTTAGTAAAAAACTTCTATTGAGTACTTCCAACACGTAAGCACAATGCAAGGTGACTATGTAACATATAAATTTCTTGTCCTCAAAATATTCTTCCTGGTAAATATATTTGCATTTTCTAATCAAGGAGAAAAAGGCTGTTAAAGCTGAAGAGTCTTTGTTTTAAAATACTGAGTCTCTTCATTAGCAGAACCTAAGTTTCATATTCCTGTCGCTCTGAAAAAAAAATTGTTCTATTTTTCAATGGATTTCTTGAAATATAACATGAGCTGCCTGTAAGAATTTTCAAGGGTTTAATGGTGACTGTGTTGGACCAAATTTTATCACGTGCAGCCTTTGCTGTGGATACGACTTGGGTGCTAGGGCTGCGGCAGGTAGAGGGATTTCTGGCAATGACGTCAAAGTTATATTTTGGGACCTTAAAGCTGAGTGGGATTTTCTTAGTCTTTGTTTATTTTGGGAAGTAGTTTAATCTAATCTTTATCTATTCTAAGGAAATGTCAATTTTAGCTTCAGCTCAAACACTGTATAATCACAGCACTCAGATGTAAACTCCAGAGATGAACTTGTGCAAACTTAATACATTTCATTTTGTAATGTAATAAGCAAGTTTAAATCCGACTGCACAAGGAAATGACCAAGCATGTGAGGGCAATTTAAAGCCTAATGATCATATTCGCTGGTGCTGATGGGGATGGTGATGCCGGCTGCCTAAGTGGCTCCAGCAAAGATAGCAAGGCAATTGATTCTGAACTTCTAAATTAAAAGAGGAAGAAAAAGAAGTTAAAAGGAGAGGAACTGTTTAAGGAAATGCCCTTCTTATTTCTCAAAATGCAAGCGAAGTAGCTTTGATTTGGTGGATGTATTTTGGACTTCTAGATCTCCGT
Source organism: Microtus oregoni (assembly GCF_018167655.1). Classification (NCBI taxonomy): domain Eukaryota; kingdom Metazoa; phylum Chordata; class Mammalia; order Rodentia; family Cricetidae; genus Microtus; species Microtus oregoni. The sequence continues at coordinate 54,398,889 of NW_024543063.1, read as the reverse complement.
TAGTCCAGAGCTCAGATGAGTGAAGACAAAGTTTCTGATCTCCAGTCCTTACTGTTCTGACTGTGGCTACTCAATGAGAATCTCCACTTCTACCTCTCCTGACCATCGGCTTGATAAAGCAGGCGACTTAAATTTATGGGGTAAGGGTACCTACTGAAATAGACCGGTAAAGAGTCTAGACTTTGTTTCTTCTTCCCCATTACTCTTTGTATTATCTCTCCATCACATTAAAGGAAGTATGAGGAAGACTACATACACCATAGACAGTGTTTTGACTGTTAGATGGGATAATATGTGCAAAGCACTGAGCCCAGAGGCTGCCACACAGTGTATTCTTTCAAATGTCAGTTATTACCAAGAATCATTCTTGCATTCTTTAGTAAATGGCTGGTGAACCCAGTAGTAAGAATGACTGACTTGCAGGCCTAGGTCCTCAGAGCTGGTCAACAGGCTGGGTGACAGTATCACGTGAGGCAATTAATGGGTTTACGGAGTAACATGCAGAGTTTGCCTGAGAGCCTGAAGTGTAAGCAATGCAGCTCCTTTGGAGGAAGGAGGAAGAAGCCTGCACATTGATTCATTGATTTTTTTTTCCTTTGGGAGCAGAATTGTGCCCTGTGTTAAGAGTTTACTAATTCTAATTCATGTATTCAGCTTTGAAAGTCTGAAGATTAGTTAGAAAGCAGTAACCAGGAAATGTGGGCTCAAACATTTTATAGCATAGAAGGTCACGTGGTCCAGTAGAAAGAACATTTCTCTACATTCCAACTTGCCTACTTGCTTTAAAAACTTTAAATAAAATAAAAAGAAAAAAATTACAGGCAACTTCAACTCTATGATACTCTCTGTTTGAAATTATAAAATATGTCAAATAATTTTTTGGTTAAACAAGCAGAACATTTGCCTATTATTAGAATACATAAAGTAATATATTAGGCAAGAGTATACTTTAACATCAAATTTCTCTGTTGCTTTCTGCTGAATTTCATTCTTGCAAATCTAAAACATTTCCATGAGGTACCTGATCCCAGAGGTGCTGGAGCTCGCCTGAACCAATGGGCACTGTGAAGTGTTTCTTCTGTGTGGTCTTCCATAATTCATGCACCTCGTTTCTAGATTTTGTTATTCTCTCTTGAAATAGTGGCTTCTATTTGCCTCCTACTACCACCATTGGCTTTTGTATAATTATTCCAGTGGCTCTTTGTTTCTCGAGATTGCAAGCTTTTACTAACAAAGGGAAACTTATTGGTATATCCATGGCACCTGGCTTGCCATCTGCCAAGGGGGGAACTCAATGATTCCTACTAAGTGCAATGTTATTAGTGCATTCATTTCTGTGTTATTAATATCAGAGGGTTAAGGTCTTCTCTACTTTTTTGACATGGTACCATTAGAGAGGAAATATAAAATTAGTGAAATAATTTCCATAGTACTTTATAAAAAGCATACCTACTATATGCCAGAAACAATAGCATCTGCTTTGTGGGTTATATTATTTCCTTAAAACGGATGTTAGATATTTAAAAGCATGTCACAGGTTCTTTCTGCACTTAATGGCTTTTCAGCCCTCATACTTCTGCCACTAATATACACAGTCACATCCTACATCCAAGTACTTCCTGATCTATTTTCTCCTACCCTTACTTAGCAGTTCTTCATTTTAGTATTAGGAAATTAAGGCCCATCTTGAACTTCTCCCCATTCTCTCACTGTATTGCCCTACATCTCGCTCTGGGAAGAGGGCTTGCATCATAACCATGCTGGCACCAAGTGGAGGTGAGACCAGTCACTTCACCACTTTCTTGTTAAAGTTGATTAGCCCTGGGCAGCTGAGCACATGTTTGCAACCCTTGACCAACAGCATTTGGATTTCCTTATGGTCCCATCTCAGTCTATAGCTAAATGGACATGAAATCAATATGTACTTGGGGAAAGCTGGCCCCTATGAGATACATTCTAAATAATGCAGCATATCGTAACCATCAGATGGTGCATAATTCCCTCTATCTAAAACAAAATTGATTTTTGTCCTCTAACTATTATCCCTGCTCTGCAGAGGGATCTATTTTCATTTAAAGTTTTCAAACTTTTCCGCCATGCACCATAAACAAACACTAAATGATTTCGTAATATTCTGAAGATTGTCCACTCTCAGTAGCAAGGAAGTGACACTAAGAATGCTAAAGGCTAAGAAGTAATAAACCATCAAAAACTCCATTGCAAATGTTCTGAAAAATCCCTTTTCTTCCATGGCTCAGCAGGATGCATCTCTGCTTACGCTTTTAGACTATGATCCAAAAAGTTGCCTTTGGCCTTAGCTGACCCCTTTTTCTCCATGTTAGAAAGAGAGCGAAGAAAGAGAGAAGACAAAGTAAAGGAACTAAATGCTCCTTGTTTCTTATCAGCCCGATGTAGCCGAAAACAGAAATGGAGAAAACAGAACCAAGAAAACTGCATTGTAAGCAAACCTTTCTGATTAACATGCGACAGATCTCCTGGTGAGCTTGATAAGTAGCTACTTCAGTGAATCTGGGGTGAGGCCTGAAATTCTGCCTTTGTAACATGCTCCTGGATAACAATGATGTTGCTCACTCAGGACCACATTGAGCACTGTGCTAGGCAGAATTCTGAGATTCCCTTCTCCCTAAGATTTGCAAATCTTATTTATTTAATCAAACATCACTTAAGTGTGAGAAATGAGTTTATAATTAAAGTACCAAGTCAATTTCAATTGGCCATAGAACACAAAGGTTATCCCCAGGTAGTCCTAAGATAATCACAGTAGACCTTTAAAAGGCAGAAAAATAATGCAAAATAATAATAATAATAATAATAATGAATATGAAAAGAACAACAACAAACCTGAACAAGATTGTCTGTATGCACACAGAAGAGGCAGATATATGAAGGAAAAGACCAGAGAAGGTGTCCTCAGCTGATGGGGTCCTGAAACCCAATACACACCTCTACAGACATGTATTTTGTCCACTCCTGACTGCATTTGCACAGAAGTCCCTTGCCACAGTCCCCAAGAGAGAACGGAGCCAGCCGAAGCCTTGATTTCCATCTTGATACCTTCTAAATAGAGCACAACTAAGTCACACCATGCCCAGTCTATTAACCTATAGGAATGGTGAGATTAAAAGCAGATGTTGCTTTAAGCTGCCAAATTTGTGATGATTTGTGATGTCAGAGCAGACATCTAAAAGAAGATGAAGGTTGCTATTTAATAGAAGCAACGAGAATCATGCTATTTATGGGTAGAGAAGGTAGCAGTTTTGATTATTATTGTTCAATATCTGAGGCTCCCATAATTTTTGTTGAGAAGAATGAATAATTTCCAATTTAAAATATATTCATAGCTATCATCTTTCTGTGAGCCACTACCTTATTTATTGTTATATTTTGGAAAAACTGTATATATTGAAAGCTCCCTGTCCCTAAGAGACCTGAACCTGAAGAAATTCTTTGTAATATAGACTTTTCTAACTAACTCTTAGCATAGTTTAAGAATAATAGGAAATAAGCAAAAAAAACTGTGAAATTTTAAATGGTGGTTTCACATTCAGAATTAAATACAGTACACAATTAAATTATGCGTCAATGAGCTCTTTCATGGACATAAAAACGTTTTTGTGGTCTTAAACTGACATAACTTACTGTTCAAAAATCTAATCATTCCAAGGGAAAGAGATGAAAGTGAACATAAATGCTTTGAAAATACCTTATTGTCAACCATTGTTTTTATTGGAGACAATAATTTCCTAGCAGAGTCTCAGATATGAATGTATATCACATCTTTTTGTAAGAACTATAAAATAAAAGCTATATTTTATTGGATTAATTGGAAAAACTTATCCATTCGAGCTTTCTCTTTTGCTGTCAAATGTGCTTAGGTAGATTGTAAATAATTCAAGTCTTATTTGCAAACAAGGTTTTTTCCCCCTGCTGTACAGAATGAAAATTGCTTATGGGATGTGAGTGAGTTAGGAAAAAGTCATAAAGTAATGTTAAAAAATGTACTCAGGGTTAGCAGAAGAGTTATCTAGTATTTAAAAATTTCCACATGCATGGTGCCAAATCATTATTTTATGGCAACCTTTCTCCTGCATTTAGTGTGTGTTAACTTTCTGCAGGGAGCAGATGTGGCCACACACATTCTGTTTGGCAGCAGACAGATGCCAGCCCCTGAAATGAATACTCAGTTCCAAGGGCAACATCTGGATCTTGGGCTTGGACATGTTCCTGTCTGTGCTTGTGGCTATACAATGCTCCCTGGAGATATTCATGATTAGTTTGTGAAAGAGCTGGCATGAGTATCTTATCTCCCTGGCAACCATTTTCCATTCAATTCTTATACATCTGCTCAGTAATCTACAGAATTTGAGAAACTGCTCCCCATCTTATTTCCGATCACAAAGAAGATGACACAGGACCTTTATTGACTAGGATACCATTTTCCCTGGCTTCTAAAACTAATGATTGGCACCGTTCTCATAACTGTGTAAAACTGCAGAGTTCATCTTCTTGGCAACGTCACTGATTTTATGACAATGCTAGGTTGCAGGGCCTATTCAGTGGTCGACTGTGTTCTCCTGAGGGGTTTTTAGATGGAAAGGGGGAAAAGCAGCTGATTCGAGCACAGAGCTTAGGTTCACATCTAAGACCTTGTTGGATCAGCCTTTCAGTTTTTTTCATCCTATCCTATCCCTTCATACTTCTTTCTTTTCTGCCCATCCTTTGTTGTTCCTACTTTCTTCTTCTTCTTTCTTGTGGCAGTCAACAAGGAGGAAGACTTCCTTATAGAAGGAACATTAGGTCATGTCCTTATTTAATACAACTTGGTTACCCCAGGGCTGAGAGTTTTCACGGATGTGACACAAAAAATGTCTGTCTGCCTTGGGATCTTGCCCAAGGAGCAACACAAATGGCTGCTGATGGTAAGGCCATGTAGCCCCACTCTATCACCAAAGCAATATTCAAGCAGCTGCACACATGGCCAGTTGTATCTCAGTGACTTCTAGGCAATAGTTAAATATGTTAACCTTCCTAGTTCTCACGAAACAGTACAAAGTTTTTGAAATATTGAACATCAGACTCATGTCTGATCCCAAAGAAGACAAGTTAGAGTAACAGCAAAAACATATCAAAACTCAAGACAATATGTCTTCCCCCAAATCATCAATCCTATTGTGATGGTCCATAATGAAATAGCATAGATGAATCTGAAGACCCAGAACTTAAAAGTGCAATTATAAAGATTTCCAAACCTTAGAATGAATTTCATATTGCTTATGTGTTTGTAATGGGACCTGAGCATCTAGAGGCCAGTTATTCACTGTGTCATTTGATATGAGTTTTCAACCTCCCCATTGATATTCTGTCTGCTTGTATGCCTGCAGGCCAGAAGAGGGTACCAGACCTCATTACAGATGGTTGTAAGCCACCATGTGGTTGCTGGGAATTGAACTCAGGACCTTTGGAAGAGCAGGCAATGCTCTTAACCACTGAGCCATCTCCCAGCACTCGGGAGACAGAGGCAGGCTGATCTCTGGGAGTTCGAGACCAGCCTGGTCTACAGAGATAGTTCCAGGACAGGCTCCAAAGCCACAGAGAAACCCTGTCTTGAAAAACAACAAAACAAAACAAAAAATCAAAAATCAACCTCCCCATTGAATGAAGTTTTGTTATCCTTTTGCTGTTACTCTAACTTGTCTGCTTCAGGATCAGATATGAGTCTGATGTTCAATATTTCAAAAACTTTGTGCTGTTTCATGAGTATAGTTATCTTTTAGTTTACAGCTAATAGTCACTTACAAGTTTGTCTTTCTGGGTCTGGGATACCTCACTCAGAATGAATCTACAGATCCAGACAATCTAAGTAAAAAAGAGGGCTCAAAGTGATGGTGGGTGCTTGAATCTTGCTGTGCAGGGGAAATGGAAGTGATCTTCTAAGTGGAATGGGTGTGGTTAGGAATGGGAATATGAGAAATTAGGTGGGGGGGTGTGTGGAGGAGCAGAGTACTGGAAGAAACAACTGGAAAAGGGGGGCAGTTTTGAGTGAGACTAAACACAGTGCAATGGAAACTCCAGAATCTATACAGGTGGCCCTAATTAAGACCCCTAGAAACAGGGAATGCTGACCAAACCTGTACTGGCCATCTTCTCTAGCCAGGCAAGACTTCAAGAGGAGGGATTGGAATACCAACCCTGTCACATAACCCTCTACCTACAATTTGTTCTATCTACAAGATGTGCTGGACTAAGATGGCACAGAAATTGTGGGAATGGCCTGAGATACATTCCAGAAGAGGGAGACCTCTCCTGAAACTGCTTGGAGTGCCAAGACCCAGAGGATGCATAACCCAGATATTTAGGATAGGGCCAAACACAATAGCAAATAAAAGTCAGTATAATGATACCTAATGGGATTCCTTTATAAACACTGATTGACGCCTAACCCAATTGCCATCAGAGAGATGCCATCCATCAACTAATCTACACAGATGCAGAGACCCACAGTCTAACATTAGTTAGAGTTTTGGGAATCCTGCAGATCAGGGGGAAAAAGGATCGTAGGATCCAGGTTGGTTAAGCACACAAGAAAAAACACCTGTGCCCATAGGGGCACACTAAACTGAACTCACATCCAGGGAGCCTACATGGGACTGACCTAGGCCGTCTGCATATAAGCTACAGTTGTGTAGCTTTTTTTTTTTTTATGGGACTCTTAACAGTCAGTGCAGGGGCTGCCTCTTGACTCTTACTGTCTTTTGAGACCTTATTCCTCATTCAGGTTTCACTGTTCAGATTTAATATGAGGGGTGGTGCCTAGTCTTGCTGCAACTGGATAGTCTTTGTGTTTGTTTGATATCCCTGTGGGGGCTGCCTTTTTTTTTTTAGTAGAAATGGAGACAGAGTGGATGGGTGACCAGAGGGAAGGTGAAGGATGGTACTGGGAGGATATAATAATAATAAATAACAATAATAATGATAATAAATCATCTCATTAAAAGCAACTCACAGATTCAATACAACACCCCCAGAACCTCTAATATTATGTGGGAACACAAATACCTTCAGATAACCCAAATGATCCTGAGCAAAATAATAATAATAATAATAATAATAATAATAATAATAATAATATTGAAGAGATTACTATACCCACTTTAAAGTTACAAAACAGAGTCATAATAATAAACATAGCATGTCACTGGCAAATCAAAACAGAAATTCAGATAAATTAAATAATGTAGAACACTCAGACTCCAGTTCACCTGAATGAGTCAGCTTTCTGCCTGAGTATTTACTTTGTGATGTAAGGCACTGTCACCAGGTTAAAAAACAAAGTACAGAATTGAATTAAGCTGGTAGACAACCAGTTGCTGTCTGGAGAGACCTGACCATTATGGGAAAAACCTATTCACCGATGTCAGAAATGAAATTCTGAGGACATTGTGAGTCGGAAAAGAAAAGGAAATGAAGTTTTGTTTGTTTGTTTTCCACTCGCCTCGCCTCCTCACTTACGTTCCTGCCAAGTGTATATACAGGCGCAGTTCTCACCCTGAAAAAGTGTAGCTTCCTTCTACCATGGTATCTTCAGGCAAAGTTCGTCAGATCTTAAGATGATTCACTCTAGTCTGGTGCTCCGCCAACGTTCTCTCCTCGGTTGCAAATCTCTGTGTTTCTCAGAGCCTATCCTAGGGATCCTGAGCATCATACCACAGACGCTGCCTCATTAGGGGCAATTGCTCATTCACCAGTGCTAAGCGGCAGATGGATTCTCCTCATTTTAGGGCAGAGTTTCATGATGTAAAATAGACTGTCCTAGGAAGGCTGGTAATTTCCTCTGGGGGCTCTGAATGTGCTGCCTATTAAATGCTTGAATAGAGAAAAGGACCTTCAGAAATGGTCTTCTTTTCACTGTGTGACAGAATAAAGTTTAAACAAATTTCTGAGTCCAACTCATTATTCATTTTGGTTTTGGCACAAAACCTTTCTAAATAAATGAATTATAAGTCACTATTAGCAGATTAATTTATTAATAAACACCAAACCTTTTGAGCTCCTGGCTACCGAAATGCACTTACCACCATGTTAGTTAGCTACTGGGGCTGTACTGAAAACGGATTTGGAAAATGAAGCATATCCCCTGTGTTTGAATATTGTGTTCAGAGAGGCCTTGTTGAGGAACTGATGCTGGATCTAACACCTCCTATGACGACAGAAGAATTGAGGCACTTACATGCCAGGAAGAAAGACCCCTCAAGCAGAAGACAGAGAAGAAATTCTGTGAAGAAAGAAGAATTCTGTAGATTGCAGGACACTACAGATGGAAAGAAGGAGAGAAAAGAGTAGAGTAGAGGGTGACGAAGAGCAAGCTGGGGACCATCATGGAAAACACCCTGATGCCATACAGGGGAACAGATGAGAAAAAGGTGGCTGCCTCCATCCTCATCCACATCTGCAACCTAATTTGGGATGTTCTCACTGCCCAGCACCTGGAATATGATGTTGACCTTGACATGTTTGCTAACGTAACAGGAGAACATAGCTAACCCATGTGTCCAGGTAAGTATAGTGGGTGAGGGAGACACCAGGAAATGGAAACCACTGAGTAAATGCTAGCTCTTGCTGTTACAAAGTCCACTGTACTCTCCTAAAATAATAAACGCTAAAACTGATTTTCATACATGTAAAATGGTGATAACAGTGTTCTCTAACAAAGCAGTTAGGTTGTACATATTAAATAATCCCTCACGTTTAAAAAAATTAATGCATGACTGAGGAAAGTTGTGAAGACAAGAGGGGAGTGATTTCACAGCCCAGGTTCACAGTCAGGTACTTCATACAACCATCTTTCCTGGAAACTTTAAGGGTAAGAAGGCAGGTTGCGGAGACATTCTGCTGAAAACGTTATGTGCTTTCTGTGAGCACAAGAGCTTAAAACACAAAGATAACTGGGAACGTTTCATCAGCACTCCAGAGGATTTCTTATTTCAAACAAATTTCTTGAGGAACCATAATCTTAAATCCCAAGATGTCCACATGATCCTCATCACTCATTTGAAATATTGCACTTCATTGCCTTTCCATTCGCGATGAGCCAGTGTCTCCACTTGCGCCTTCACGTTGATAGGCACACACATGTCCTAAGAGAGCTGATCTCTACTGTACTTCTAGCGTTTTTGCATGCTGATGAATATGATTTAAAATGATAGTGTTTATCTACATAACTGTTTGCCATAGAGGTGACTTATTTTACCTATCTCTTTTCAGTTAATTTATGGTATACTGATTGTTAACAATATCATTATTTCAATAAATAGCTATATAAATGCTTAAAAATATAAATATCCCTCCCTTATCATGACTTCTATACTCTTGTATTCAACTGATTCAGGGGGAAAAGAGCACCAGTATTAAATATATACAGCAAGTTTTTCCTTAACACTCTTTCCTAGTCATCATGCTATAACAGCTATTTATGCAGTACTTACATTATATTAAACATTGTAATTAGACTGGAGGTCAGCTAGGGCTACAGGAGGACGTAGTGAGGTTCTATGAAAATTCTATACTTTTTCTCTTAGAGATATATGTGACATCTGCGGATTTGGATATTATAGCCAGGTAAGCCTTGGTGAGCAGAATCTCAAAGAAGTAGGCTCTTGATTATTTGCTCTCACTTTCTCTAGTCAGTCCATTCCTTCCCTGGCATTACAGCCATTTTCTTTGGGATTTCTGAGTCTACTGAAGACCATCTGAGACATTCAGCCTCTTGTACTGAGCCATTACTCCATTCCTGGACTTTACGTTCACAGCCAGCCATTGTTGAATTTGCTGAATTGCATCCTAGAAGTCAATCTAATAAATCCCTTTGTGTGTGTGTGTGTATGTGTGTGTGTATTCTCAAACTTCCTAGTGTTGTGATCATTTAATACAGTTTCTCATGTTGTGGTGACCCCCAAAATATTGTTATTTTTTGCTATTTCATAACGTCGTAACTGTAATTTTGCTACTGTTGTGAATAATAATGTAAATATGTAAATATCTGTTTTCCCAAGGTCTTAGGTGAGCCCTATGAAAGGGTTTTTTGGCTCCCAAAGGGATTTCGACCGACAGGTTGGGAACTGATTATATATATATATATATATATATATATATATATATATATATATGTGTGTGTGTGTACATATATACACAAATATGCTTTTATGTATACAAACATACATACATACATATGTGATATATAAAGAGAGAGTAGTGGGAGACAGATTCATTCTGTAAGTTCTGTTACTCTAGAGAACCCTAATGCAGGTTTCTACTGGAACTTTGTAGAGTACTGAGTGACAAGTGTACATATTTTCAATGGCTTGGCAGACTTAACACCCACATATTCATTTTAGTGTAATATATATAAAGTAAGTAAATTCCTGCTTGCTTATTCCTTCTTATTTTCTCTCTTAAGCTCTCTTTTATGTCTAGGTCAGTATCCACAGTTATTTGTTGAACGAGTATTTGAGGGAAACCGCTGTTCAAATTATATGTCATTTGAAAGGAAGTCTTTGAAGGGATGAGAGCAAGCGAAGCATTTGGACGTCACACAGCGGAAACAAAGCCAGCCTCTGACTTGACGCTTCAGTGAGGAGGGAGGTCTCTGGAAAATGGAAGACATCCCTAATTGTGCTGTGTTCAGACAGTCCTGGGGTGCGCTCATTTCCTGATATTCAGCAGAACACCAATCTTCACTTAACACGGTTAATGATATAATTTTTATTTTTAAAAGGGAGTGCTGATGTTCCCACCAGCTTTAGAAGATGTTTCAAATCTGGTTGTGAAGTCATTCTATTTCCAATTAAGCAGTGGGGGGATTCAATTACAAGCTGTGGGAAGCAAAGAGTTTGTGTCAATAAACCAGCAGTGGTATTAAGGGTGGTTGTCTGGTTTGCAAACATTAACAGCTTGAATCCTAAAGGCGTATGCTTTTGAAATGATCTAGCTATTGCTTTTCATGTAGACAGGATTAAGCATACCTGAAACCCAGCCTGGGGTTTCTTTCAGAAGCATTCTAGTTCCTTGAAGTCACAGCAAATTTGGATATTAACACTACATAGGAGAGAATTCATTGGGAGCTTGTTAAGGTTACAGCAATTTCAGAAAACGTATCAGAAAAATACCTAAAAGAAGGTAACGTAATCGCAGAAGGATCTGGTTAGGGAGGGAAATGGGGCATGCTTAAAACCGTATGATTCTAGAGATGACGACACTTGAAGATGTGTGTGCCTGTGTGCTCTGTGCCCTTGCATGTTTGAGCTTTGTGTGTGGCTCATACATTGGAAACAGAGGCCTTCAACAGAGAAGGCAGTATCCGAGGGATGTCAGGCCAACCACAGGTTTAAACTGTGGGCTCTCAAGAGCTCAGCTAAGAGTCAGGTGTGCAAACTCAATGAGCCTTAGTCTTTTCTTTCAAGGAATTTACAGCCCAGCTAGGATCTATTACTTTAAAATTTCGTTTTGTACTTCTGCTCACTAACCTCCGCCACAATAATTCTTTTGCCAAATAAGTCAGTCTTCCAAGTACCTCTGTAATGTACACTGGCATTGTTCCTCTGCTTTTCTCCACTATTTATTCTCCTACTTGGCAACACTGTTTAAAACAATTTTATTACAATTGGCTTTGAAAGAAATTATTGCTAATCGGACCGCTTGAGAGTATTTCGCCTTCACAGGATTCCTTCACAAAGAAGTTTTCGTTCTCAGTCTCCAGTCTGCGTGTACGATTTATGAAACAATGGGCATTTCCACTAAATTTTCCATAAAATTTGAAGTCATTTCTCCTCCTGCTATCTCTCACTGGCTGTCCCCTGAGGAAGAGGATGGTGCTTTGTTTGGTGTCTTTGTGGAGAGAGCCAACCATGTCCATGTTGCTGTGCTCACTCTTCTGTTCATCATCATACTGGATGTACTGTCAGAGCAGTCTTTTATGGTCCAGATTTAACTCTTAATTCAGGAGTGAAATGGTAGTAGTTCCATTTGGTCCAAGGCTGAAATGTGGATGCAAGTGTAAGTCTTGTTTTCCATCTCTCTAATCGTTGCCTTTTCAGTAGTTAGAGGGGGGAGCGGAAATTGTTTTTGGACTGGATGTCGTAAGCCACATATTGAGGTGACATTTGTTGCGGTCTAGTCACGACAGGTTCGTACGTTCCAGGGTGGGGGCATGTGGGTTGGAAATGTTAGGTAGGAGGAACAGAGATAAGAAAGAAACCCAGAGACATAGGATAGCACTGGGGAGGATAGCAACTCCATGGATAGTAAACACTGAAACTGCCCATGTTTATCTTTCGTAAGTTTTTATATCTTATACAAAAGGGGGAGGGAGAAGAAGGTAAATGACTGCTTAAATACACAAGGCAAAACCAGAACAGTTACTTGCTTCAGTACTTGAGACATCAAGTCATTATTTCCTGAGTAAAACACTTTGATGTATTGGGCAGGATATGCAGCAAATACACCCTAGACCAAGTATCCTGTAGGCAGCCATTCCCTATGTCAAGCCTCCTATTTTAAAATGAAGGAGCAGAAATTGGCTTGAATTTTTTGACCTTTGGTCAGGGTGGAGTGGATCCACCTCTATGAGCCATCTTAATGTCCAAAACACCAAGTAACCACATCTTGGGTCAGGGCTTCTTGTTTGTAGCCACACCTGTTGTCAACGACTTTGAAAGAGTTGAAATAAGGTTGTTTCACCTTCATCAAGGTGAAACAAGCTCACATTTGTGTGCCTCAACAGCCAGGAGAGAATATTCAACCACTATATATATATTCTAAGTAGCAGCTATGCAATTGTGAAAGAAGCATCACTGAATGTGGATGCTTCTAAAAATTATTTCTTTTAACTTTTGAGATTTTAATTCCATTACAACATTTCCCCCTTTCCTCTCCCTCCAAATCCTCCTATACTGTCCCCTTCTTCTTTTCAGATTCATAAATTCTCTTTTTTAGTAATTGATATTGCACACACATATGTACATGTCTATCTATCTATCTATCTATCTATCTATCTATCTATCTATCTAGATACAAACTGGTCAGCCCATATACTCTACCTGTATGCACATTTTCAAAAATGACAGTTTGGCACTGCACAACCAATTGGCATACTCTTACCTAGGGAAGGACAACTCTCCCATTCCCAGCTTTCTTCATTTGCCTAGAGTTCTTTGTGTAGCAATGAGGCCTCGTGAGGTTCTCTGCTCAGTTTGGCAGCTTCATTGATGTTGTCCTCATTCTGTTAAGTTTTGGATAGTCATGTAGGTGAAACTTTATGGGTGTAGCTTTGAATATTGCTAGGAATCACAATCTCACAGCATATTCCCTGATCCTCTTGCTTATGATCTTTCTGTCCCCTCTTTCGTAGTGTTTCCTGAGCCTTGGGTGTCAGATCTATCCATTGGGACTGGGCTCTACAACCCTGCATTTTGATTGCTTGTGGTTTTCTCTAGTAGTCTGCTACCCTTTCAAATAGACCTTTCCTTGTCGAGGGGTGAATACTACTCTTCTGTGGGTATAAAGAAAAATGTTTACAGATTGTTATTAGGGATTATAATTGTTAGAAAATTAATGTTTATAGATTCTTCTCCAATAGCCATGATTTCAGTAGCACCAAGTAGTTAGCTAGGTTTTCAGTACTAGGCATGGTCATGTCCTTGTTGAACAGGTCTTAAGTTCAATTAGAAAATGACTAGTTACTGCCCAGGTATGTGTGCCACTACTATGTCCTTAGAGTTATCATGCTATGCTGATCATTGATATAGTTCCTAGACATCATAGATGTGTAGGACTATTGGTTGATGTTGAAATAGGAGCGGCGGGGCTGCGTTCCCAGCACCCCGGCTGCCTGCTCGGCTAGCTTATGCTCCGAAATAACAACACACAAACTGTATTCTTTTAGACACTGCTTGACCCTTTAGCTCTAGCCCTTACTGGCTAATTCTGATATCCCGATCAACCCATCTCTAATAATCTGTGAGAACCGGTCCTACCGGGAAGATTCTAGCCTAGTCCATCCTGGGTCGGAGCTTCATGACATGTGTCTGCCCAGGAGCGGGGCGTGACGTCTCTCTCTGAGGTGTCTGCTCCAGAGAGGAGAGATGTGGAGTCTGACCTCACTTCCTCTTCCTCCCAGCGTTCTGTTCTGTTTACTCCTCCCACCTATCTTCTAACCAATAAAATGGGCCAAGGCAGTTCCTTTATTAGCCAATGACCTTCCTCCATCAGGTTGACTCCCTCCATTGGAAGCTTGCCTGATGCCTTCTGGTACCATGAAATCTAGTCCTCAGGGAAAAGTCATTCAGTTTGGCTCCAACTCAGGGACTTCTGGGACCTGAGTCTGAAGCGCATGATGTCTTCAGCAATGGGGATTTACCTCCCAAGGGCAACCATAATAGGCTGAATGTTCTGGGCGACTCTTGGGCAACCCTAGGCAACAACTCGAAAGAGGGTTTCACATGTCTGGTATTGGGGTTTTTGTTAGGTGGTCTTTGGCTCTTAGTAGGAGCACCATCTGCCCAGATGAGAAAGGTGTGTTAAAAGTACATATGTATATTTATATGTGGGGCTATGTGTATTATAGGGCTTTGGGGACGGTAACAATAGCTAACAGTATGACTTCTTGTGGTGTGACTACTTTTTAAGACAGAGAGAATCATCTCCAGTAAAGAGCCTTCTGAGACTGCTCTGTTCATTAACAGGTAGAGAGAAGAAAAGAAGTCTGCTTCTCTCTCTCTCTCTCTCTCTCTCTCTCTCTCTCTCTCTCTCTCACACGCACACGCACACGCACACGCACATGCACACACTATCTGGAATTAATAGAAGAATGGAAAGAAGGAGCCAAAACAAAAAGTCAATTAAATCAGGGCTATAAAATTTTAATCCCATAAACTAATAGAGAATTAAAAAGAGTTCTGGAAAGCTCATAATAGCCTAGTGTGGAGGAGTGAATTTCACTTTTGCCATTAGTTTTTCTTTTTGTCACCCAGATCTTTTATTTGGAAGAGGGGCAGTCTTTGAAGTATGAAAATGCCAGAAGTAGCATGCACTCCCCGCAAATGTATCTAAGGTATGTTATAGAGGGATCGAATGTTCTTTAACATAGACTGCCACTGGCCAGGCATGGTAGTGTATGCCATTAGTCACAGCACTAAATATGCAGAGGCAGTGAAACCCTGGATTTAAAGTAGATAAAAGCACGTAACAAATATAAATAATATAGAACATCACATTCACAGGATGGAACTGGGAAGTGTGTGTGTGTGTGTGTGTGTGTGTGTGTGTATGTGTGTGTGTGTGTGTGTGTGTGTGTGTGTGTGCAAGTACCAGAGAAATTAAGGGAAGGAACAGAAAAAGCCTAAGGACACGGAGTTCTTTTCTTTTCTTTTTCTTTCTTTTTTTTTGTTTTTGTTTTTATTTTCTACACAAGGAAATATTTTCTGTATGGGGACTGTGCTAGTTTGAATCATACCCCAAGAGGCCCACATCCTAATTATCAGAAGCTGTTGATACATTTGCTCTGGCTGTGAATGAGGTAAAGGTTTTCAGATGGTGATTAACAGGATCATGTATGCATACCCAATTCAGTGAAACTGAGACCTTGAAGGAAGGAAGCCAGAGACTTAGAGAAGGAGCTGGAGGCCAAGTGCTCTCAGGGTGGTAGCATAGCTGGTCTCTGGAACCTGGAAAAGGGAGGAACCAATTCTACCCTAAAGCCTCAACTGGGTATCTGTGAGGGATTCCTGAACTTAGAGCTTTAAGAAAATCACAGCGTGCTCCTAAAAGCTGCTCAACTAGGGGTGGCTTATGACAGCAGCCAGGAAAGATGGACACAGGGAAGCAAATGACGAAATGCTGTATTGTGGCATTCAGTAATTCAGATTGCTACACTTGTGATGAACCCTTACACCGCCATTGCATATTTGTGTGGCTTTCTAAGAGTTAGTGGGTTAAAAGCATGAATGTATTGCCTCCATTCTTTCTTATTCTTTGTTTTAGAATAATTTCAAGTTTTTCCCACTGGGAATTTCAGGTGTAGTCTAAGTATTGATATTTCTACATGACCGACTGGCAGGAGATAGCCAAAGCATGCTTGCCTATGGGAGAAATTTTGAGAAAATAGAAATGAGAAATAATCGTCTCATAAACTATCACGATGCAGCCACTCCCAATCAAAAGGGATCTTATTGTGGTATAGGTCCAGCTGCAGGGTGGAAGATGGCCTTAATGTGGATGTTTCTATGATTCTGACAGGCAGCAAACGCTGAAGATTCATTAGCAAAGTAAAAGCCCATTAAATATCATGGAACTATTCTTCCATAGGCTCTTAGGCTCACTCCTTACAGAAGGAAATACGTTTAATAGCTCATTCAGGAAATAATTGGATTTTAAAACCCGTAAAATTAATTATAATAGAAAATTATTGCATTTTACCCTTAACAAAATAGAGTAGTAAAATTTTGAGTGTCTTAACTAAAGACATCTATTTATCCGTACAAACTTCCATTTTAACCAAGTTCAGATTTTAATAGTTCTTAAAAGTCTCCTCTCTTAAGAAACCCTAAACTTTACTATTATATCTAAAATGGGATTATAAAATCAATCTAATATAATTTGAATCATTAATTAAGTCAATTTTAAAAGAAATAATTCAATTTCATTAAGTAATTGTTACCCGGATATTACAAAGTGAATGATTCCTGTAATTAAAAAGCATTGGGTTCCATATGAGCATTTATCTTTCCCCCTCTTTAAACCATTTTTGTAAAGTTCTAAAACAGAATTTAATTAAATACTGAAACAAAGACGTAAGTCCAAATTAAAATTCTAGAGACTAACTCACTAGCAAATCATTCAAGGAGTTTTCCCTCCAATAGGTAAAGGAACTACAACAAAGTTGAATCAATAGAAAATTTGAAGATCCAGGCAATAGGAACTACTGCTATTAAAGTCATTTGTCCTCTCTGTCGCCGCTCCCCAAGTAAAGGAACTTTCTTCTAAATGTCTTTGATGAACACTCATTAGGTGATTGACATTTTCCTGAGATGGTAGATTCAGACTTGTTTTTTGACTTATATCTTATTTATAGATAATAAACCAGCCATTTGGAAGATCATAATTTTGAGATCAAAATTATGTTTGAGGCAAACAGACATTCCCTCCTTCTCAGTGCAGGTGGTGCTGAGCTTCTTCAAGCTGTGAGCTTTATTGAGGTTCCTTCACCACATCTCTAAGAAAACCATCTCTCAGAGTGATTAGCAGAACGAAGTAGAATATCAGTGGGCACTGTCCACTGGTACCTCAGGGTCATGGATGTGACCAGTAAATACTATTTTCCCTGTGGTCTTTTGTACAATTATGGACCCCCCCAAAAACGTGGGAAACTGACTTCCGGGGAGGTGACATAAACTAGTGGGAATTATTTTCTGCTTTGCTTCATGCTTGTATGCTATAGTTGCTATTTTATAACTTAACTACACATGCTGTAGATAAGACGCCTCTGCTCACAGATTTGTAAAGTATATATGCATGTGAAGTAGTACTATTACTCCCTTACTTTTCTACAAACAACTTTCAGCTTATGCTATTTTCTCACTTTCTTTTGCCTTCATGGATATATTCATTTGAACGACTTCCATCAGTGATTTCATCCACAGACCTGCATCTTTAAAGAGGCTTTGACTGAGCCTCCTGTTTTGCCTCTCTCCAATAATTTGGACCTCAGCAGCTAATTGCAGTGTCTAATTGTGTCCTCAATTGGCTGATTGCACCCACAATTAACTAAATATAAGTACCAAGCATCGTGGTACATTCAATTTTATGCCTCAAAGATAGCCTGTGTGAGAAAGTTGGCAGTTAGCTATCTTCAAGAAAACAGCTTCTCAGACTTGGAATTGTGGGCTAATTTAAAGCTTCCAAATGCTTTCTGGCTGGCACAGTCGATAAATCTGGTGACTGTCTTAGCTACGGTTTCAAAAATATAAAAATCTTGGTATGTTGCAAACTAGCCACAATCTTAGACAACTGTCAGTAGAGGCATGAGATCACATCTCATCATAGTTCTGATAATTTGCTTGAGTAGCTCATGGAATTACTGTAGTGACCAATGTGTGTGCAATCATAGCAGACTGTCAGGGAACTGGGACCTCCATGTATTTTCATCTGACAGCAGATTGGATTGCCCTTTCTTAGCAATTGGAAAGGCCTCTTTGAAGAGTTAGTTGCAGTGATGCATTTGAAATGCAGGTGCTTCTGAAAAACAAGTGTCTCCAAAATGGGTTGGGAAGGCAACTTAAATCTCACTTTGGAAATCAGGCTGAAGATACCAGAGGATTCAAATCTGAAATGGCTCGGTCTTGAACTGAAAATGAACGCATCACTTAACATGAGCTCATGACTTGGGCAGATGTGTCACAGATAATACTTGCTGACCCATTTCTTAAGAAACCAATTAAAACACAGAGATTAGAAGTTTGCTCAGTAATCTCTAGAATGTGGCTTGAAAAAAAATCCAAGAGCTATAGAAATCTTTGGTAAGAAAACAAAGCTAAAGTTTCTCAAAGTGGGTTGCATAGCCACATGAAGAAAAGAAAGGTGCCTACTGAAGAAATTCATGGCTTTGTTTATATCTATAATTTTAGACTGAAAAACTTTAGTCTCTGCTGCCAACTCCTTTATATTCATTTTTTTATGACTTCCTGGGTGGCCCTCACTATCTCATGTCATGCGGAAATCCGTATTTGAAGGTGGCCTAATCTCAGATTAAAGGCAAATAGGTCATTTTCATTTGCAGTACAGATTAATGTTTCTATAGGATATAGATTAGATATCACAACACAGTTCTATGAATTTGAGCTGACAGATGGATCCTAAATCAAATCATATATGTAATGTTACTTCTACTTATATTCTAGTCATGTATTAGACTTAAACTACCACCTAGCTATGGGGCAATTTCTTCCTGTGTCTTAAAACTATGATATGAGGTCAAGAAAATATTTTGTTACCAGCTCTGAATGTTATTGTGAGTGAAAATTCTATGTTTAAAAATAAGCTAATATATTATAAAACACAATTGATGTTCTAGAGTATGGATGTTGAGAGTAACCATAACAGCATGAAGACAGAACAGAGGGAGGACTAGGACAGTATCTAAATAAAGTTTATAATTAGTTGGATTTTAATGAGGCCACTTTAAAGAGGTAATGCGTCTCAGTTACTTTTCTATTGCTATGAAAAGAAACCATGTCTTAGGAAACATTAAAGAAAGTGTTTCAGCATCACTCTTCACAATAGCCACAAATATCTCAGAGTAACTCGAACCAAATAAGTGAAAGACTTGTATGACAAGAACTTTAGATCTTTGAAGAAAGAAATTGAAGAAGACACCAAAAAGTGGAAAGATCTCTCATGCTTTTGGGTAGGTAGAATTAACATAGTAAAAATGGCAATCTTAACAAAAGCAATCTACAGATTCAATTCATTGTATATCAAAATCCCAGCAAAATTCTTCAAAGACTTCGAAAGAACAGTATTCCACTTCATATGGAAAAGCAAAAACCCCAGGATAGCCAAAACAACCCCTTACAATAAAAGAACTCCCGGTGGCATCACAATCCCTGACTTCAAACTCTACTACAGAACTATAATTTTGTAAACAGCCTGGTATTGGCATAAAAACAGACGGGGGGACAATGGAACCAAATTGAAGATCTGAATATTAATCCACACACCTACAAACACCTAATTTCTGACAAAGAAGCAAATATATAAATTGGAAAAAAAGCCATACTTAACAAAATGTGTAGGCATAAATGGATATCAACATGTAGAAGAATGAAAATAGATCCATATCTATTACCAAGCACAAAATTCAAAGTCCAAATGGATCAAAGACCTCAACATAAAGCCAGTAACACTGAACCTTATAGAAGAGAAAGTGGGAAGTACACTTGAACACATTGGCAAAGAATTCCACTTTCTAAATATAACCCCAGTAGCACAGACACTGAGAGAAACAATTAATAAATTTGACCTCCTGAAACTGAACAACTTCTGTAAAGCAAAGGACATGGTCAACAAGACAAAATGACAGCCTACAGAATGGGAAAAGATCTTCACCAACCCTACATCAGACAAAGGTCTGATCTCCAAAATACACTAAGAATTGAAGAAATTAGTCATCAAAAGAACAAATAATCCAATAAAAAAATGGAGTGCAGACCTAAACAGAAAACTCTCAACAGAGGACTCTAAAATGGCTGAAAGACACTTAAAAAATGCTCAACATCCTTAGCCATCAGAGAAAGGCAAATCAAAACAACTCTGAGATTCCATCTTACACCTGTCAGAATGGCCAAGAGCAAAAACACTGATGACAACTTATGCTGGAGAGGATGTGGGGTAAAGGGAACACTCCTAAATTGCTGGTGGAAATGCAAACTAGTACCTTTTTGGATGACACCCCTTTGGATGTCAGTGTGGCAATTTCTCAGAAAATAAGGAAACAACCTTCCTCAAGGTCCAGAAATACCACTCTTCGGTATATATCCAAAGGTTGCTCAATTGTACCACAAGAACATGTGTTCAACTATGTTCATAGCAGCATTTTTTGTCATAGCCAGAACCTGGAAACAATCTAAATACACCTTGACTGAAGAATGGATAAGAAAAATATTCACATTTACATTTACACAATAGAGTACTACACAGCAGAAAAAGATAATATCTTGAAATTTGCAAGCAAATGGATGGATCTAGAAAACATCATAATGAATGAGGTTAACCCAGACCCAGAAAGACAAATATAATGTGTACTCAATCTTAAGTGGTTTTTAAACATAAAGCAAAGAAAACGAGCCTACAAATCAAAATTCCAGAGAACCTAGACAACAACGGGAACACTAAGAGAGACATACATTGATATAATCTACATGGAAAGTAGAAATAGACAAAATCTCCTGAGTAAATTGGAAGCATGGAGACCATGGGAGAGGGTTGAAGTGAGGGAAAAGGAAGGGAAGGGAGCAGAGAAAAATGTATAGCTCAATAAAGTCAATAACCCTTTCCCCCCAAAGAAAAAAGGAAAGTATTTTAGTTGAGACTTCGATTTCACAGGGTTAAAATTTATGACCATAATGACATAGAGTAGACAGCAGGCAGGCAGACATGTTACTGTAGTGGTAGCTGAAAACTCACATGTTAAGATACGACCATGAGCAGATAGAACTACATCAAAGTTTAAGCTAATTCATTGCTAACCCCAGTGACACATTTAATCCAACAAGGCCACCCTTGTCATTCTTTCCCAAACAATTTCAGCAAACAGGGAACAAATGTTCAAATCCATGAGCCTATGGGGGAAATTCTTGTAGAGGGATTGTCTTATCCAGTCCCATTAGATGAGTATCTCTCTACTCACTGAGTCACATTCTGTACTTCCCTTCAACTGCTTATGAACTAAACACTATGATGTTTATTCTCAGTTACAATTGTTCGACGAATGTCTCAAGATTCCTACTGGCTAGCTCTAACTATTAAATTAACCCATTTCTATTTATCTATGTATTTACATGAGGCTGTGGCTTATCAGCATGGCATGTTACTCTTTCAGTGACTACACGTCTTCTCTTTGACTCTGCCTACTCTATCTCTGGATATCCCACTTGGTTTTACTCTGCGTAAACCATTGGTTGAAACAACTTTATTCATCAACCAATAAAAGCAACACATTTACAGAAGGACACGCCATATCACATTGTCACTCAATCTACCATATGATGTATAAGTGTACAGTTTAGTTTAAATATGTAAATCTCAATATCACTGCAGGAACATCCACTTTATCTGTAGAATATATGAATTGTTTATTAAGACTAAAGAAATATCTCACTGTACAGGCATGCTTAGACTTCTTAGTTCATTGAAATGAAAGCTCCAATCTCACATTAAAAATCAGGGAGTCCGGATGTTCTCAGATAACATCTGAAGTACATTGCTAAGGCTATACTAAGAGTACATAAATGTTCAGGAAAGTAAGGTACCCTTTGTTTTCAAGAAGAGCAATTTTCAGTGGCTTAAATTTGGAGTTTGTTAGTGTGATGCTAAAAGGCTATATGGCATGAGAATAGAGGACAGTGCCTGTCCTGGGATTTGAGCTTTTACTTAGGAGAGATAGCATCACAAAGTTAACTACAATAGGGCTTGCTGAATCTATGCAACATCATCAGCACCCTATGTACCCAGGATCTCTCTGAATAGTCATCTTTTGATGCCTATCTTTTATCTTGTAACATCTTCCTACCAGAACTTTTCTTAGGTAGTTCTGAGAAACCTTGAGTAAAAGCTTGTTGTTATGAGATTGTAGAGATTTAAAAGGCTTGAAAAGTTGACATGAAACTTGTTTGGCAATTTACAATTCCCCTTGCTTCATGAGACACGATGTGG
The DNA here is from genome assembly GCF_018167655.1 of Microtus oregoni. Lineage (NCBI taxonomy): Eukaryota > Metazoa > Chordata > Mammalia > Rodentia > Cricetidae > Microtus > Microtus oregoni. Next base: position 54,376,389 of record NW_024543063.1, on the reverse strand, counting down.
CTTCTTGAGTCTGTCACTAAAGGAGCAGTTAAAATGGTCCTTCTTTACTTAGAAGCTACCTTCTTGTGGCAAATAAGTTCCTTTTTATAATCTATGAGGGGAAGTACTCTGTCTTTAATAATAAGCAGTGAGCTGTCATTTATTTTTGGCATAATTTAAAGCCTTTTAAATACTTATTTTTAATTTTAATAATTTTGGAGGTGTTCATTTTCACATTAAAATTCAGGAAGCTGACATAGCCCTCAGCTTACCTTCAGGGCAAAACTGTGCAAGACATGCTTCTATGAGATAATTTGTTTCCTAATTGGCATCCGTTTGCTGAAATACAATTAAAGTTATTGCTCTAATAGTAACATCAACATCTTGATTGCTCCATAAAATATGAATATTTATAAATTTTCCCTTCCAATGAACATGTCTTTTAGGCACTTTAATTTTGGGTTTTGGCAGTTTCTTATTTATTCAAAGTTTTACTTTTGTTTTTGCACACCAATATTGACACAAGAAAGTAGCTGCTGAAGTTCAGGCTACCTCAGGGTTAAACCAATTAACCCTGGAAGAGTTGTTAGAAATGTCATTGGTGAGGTGCTGTGCTTGGTTACTAGAGCCCATTTGATTTGAATGCCTAAGAATGAAACATCTTTTTAGTTTGTATCATTATTCTATGAACTATTTGGTGTTTCATATTTAATAGAAACAATACCTTACATTGATTTTGTCTTTCAAAATGTAAAGAAGTTGTCTGAGATAGTTTTTATTGCTGTAAAAAGGCACCATGACTATGGTAAATTTATTAAGGGAAACATTTAATTGGGGCTGGCTTACAATTTCAGAAATTTAATCCTTTTTCATCACGACAGGAAGCAAAGGCAGTATGTAGGCCGACATGGTGCTGGAGAGGTAACTGAAGGTTCTACATCTTGATCTATAGACAACAAAAGTGAAGTGTGTAACACAATGGGCATAGCCTGAATATGTGTGAGACTTCAAAGCCCACCTCCTACAGTGACACAGTGACTCATATTAGTGTCACTCCCTATAGTACAAGCATTCAATCACATGAGTCTATGGGTGCCATACCTATTCAAACTTGTAGCAAGAATTCTAATTGGTCTTAATAAAAATTCAGAGTCAGATATTGGGGATGAAAGTGAAAGATTAGAGAAGCGGAACAGCCAGTCTTACCTCTCTAAAATATTCAGAGTGATTTGGGTATCCTGCCTCTAAAAGTCCTCAGACGGAATGCCTTGAGCTCCTGTTTCCTCCCACCTTATATTCCTCTCTCTGTCCCGCAATATCCGTTTTTGTTTCCACCTCCCTAGTGCTGGGATTAAAGGTATGTGAACTTCAAGGACTGGGATTAAGAATTTGGTCCACAGCCTGCTGGCTCTGTTTCTCTTTTAAAATGGCCTTAATATAGTGTAGCCCAGGGTGGCCTTGAACTCAAAGTGATTCATCTTCCTCTGCCTCCTGAGTGCTGGGATTGAAGGTGTGTGCCACCACTGCCTGGTCTCTATGGCTAACTAGTGGTTTAATTTATACTCTTATCCACAGGCAAGGTTTATTTGTTATAGCATAAACAAAATATCACCATATTTTCCCTTTTATCTCTTCTAATTAAAAATTATTTGTTGAAATCTAACCATTATTAATTTTGATTTATAGTTTCTCCTGAAATTTTTGGTTTATTTTCTAAAGCTGTTCTATCATCTAGAGCAGTATATATTTTTTACCATAGGCATTAGGTTTTTTATTTTTCTGGGAAGTAGCTTCCTCCATCAACTGAACCAAATTTATCATAGGAGCCTGCAGAAGACCCAATGGCAAAGGTTTACCTTGAATATTCCTTGTTGATCTACACTCATTAATTCAATGCCTGTTCTTGTCAGACCTTCTCTATAATCTAGGGGGGGGCGTTCTGTTTGGAATATGCTTAGAAAAAACATTGTTTCTAGGAATCAATTCAAATTTTTAGATGAATTTGTTTTAATGCAATTAAAATATTTGACATTCCAATTTTTCTTCAAAGCTCTGGACATCACTTCTCCTATCCAAGCATCATCTGTTTTTTTTTTTATTTTTATTTTTTTTTGTTGTTCTGTTTGTTTTTTTTTTTTTCTGTATGAAGTTGATATTGTTCTTTCAAGGTCTGTGAAGAATTGTGGTGAAATTTTGATGGGGATTGCATTGAATTAGTAGATTGCTTTTGGTAAGATTGCCATTTTTATTATGTTTATCCTCCTTATTTATGAGCATGGGAGATCTTTCCATTTTCTGATGTCTTCTTCATGGATGATGCCAGCTAAGACTTTTAGCAATAGTAGAGAGGGTGCCTGAGCTGGCCGTCCCTAGTAATTTGATTGGTGAATACTCCAACTATCATCATAGAGACTTCCTCCAGTAACTGATGGAATCAGATGCAGAGATCCACAACCAAACATCAGGTCAAACTCTGGTAATCTAGGCCAAAAAGTGGTAGGAGAGAACATATGAGCAAGGGAGGTCAAGATCATGATGGAGAACCAATCTCATTAAAATCCATGAACTCTAGATTGACAGCTGTGGATCCCCCAGGGGACTGAACTAGGTTCTGCATATCTGGCAAGCAGGGTTGAAGCTTGGACTATCTGAGGGGCCCCTGTCAGCAAGACCAGGATCTATCCCTGGTGCATGAGCTAGCTTATTGGAGCCCATTTCTATTGTTGAATGCCATGATCAGGTTTGATGAAGGGGAAGTGACTTGGTCCTGCCCCAACTAAATGTACCAGACTTTCCTTACTCCCCATGGGAGCCCTTGCCTATCAGGAAAAATGGATGGGGAATGTACCGGGGGTGGAGGTGAGAGAGGATGGGAGAAGGGGTAGGAGGGAGAAATGTTCTTGAAATATAAAATAAATTTAAAAAAATTAAAAATGTTCTAACAGTCTCAAACTTTTTAAAAGTCCCAAGTTCAAATCTCTTCTGAGACTCATGCAATCTCTTAACCCTAACTCCCAGTAAGAACAAAATCATAAAGCAGATCGCACGATTTCAACAAATAATGGTACAGGAAGGATGTTATTATTCCAAAGTGGTAGAAAGGGAGCAAAGTAAGAAAATACAGAACCAAAGCAAGATCAAACACCAACTGAGCAAGCTCCAAACTCTGCATCTCCATATCTGATATCAACATACTCTTCAGATCTCCAACTCCTTTCAACTTTGTTGATTGCAACAAACTTCTTTTTCATGGGCCAGTTCGAATTCTTATTAGTAGTTTTCCTTGGCAGATAACTCATGACACTGGCATCTTTAAAAACTTGAGGTTTTCAAGGCAATCCAGGCTTTATTTCCACAGCTTCACATAATGGCCTCTCTAAGCCTCCATGCAGGGACATCCATGACATATGCCTGGCTTCCGTGTCTTTCCTCAGTCAGGAGAAATATTTCATAACCCCTTTCTTGTATCCTTGACTCTAAAGCCGGTATCACATGCCTGAAACTGCCAAGTTCTACTGGTTTCAGGGCCTGGAAGATGGTACCTCACTCAATTATGTCTTCGCTAGCTTTCTGTTTTTGATGGTTACCTTCATTGCCTAAGCTTGAATGTACAGAAAATCACTTGGTATACTAGGTTGGCTTCAGACTCAGATATCTACCACCCTCTGCTATTGATTGATAAGATTAAAGTCAAGTACTCCCACACCTGGGCCTGAGCTGTTCTTTAATTCCTTTTTACACTCCCTTTAACTATTTCCTTCCTTCCTTCCTTCCTTCCTTCCTTCCTTCCTTCCTCCCTCCCTCCCTCCCTCCCTCCCTCCCTCTCTCTCTTTCTCTCCCTTCCTTCCTTCCTTCCTTCCTTCCTTCCTTCCTTCTTTCCTTCCTTCCCTCCTTCCTTCCTTCCTTTCTTCCTTCCTTCTATCTTTTCTTTTTTGAGACAGAGTTTCTCTGTAGCTTTTGGAGCCTGTCCTGGAACTAGCCTGGAACTAGCTTTTGTAGATCAGGCTGGCTTCATACTCAACAGAGATCTGCCTGCCTCTGCTTCCAGAGTGCTGGGATTAAAGGCGTGTACCAACACCGCCTGGCCCTTTATTCTGTTTCTTTATCTGTTTATCTCCCTAAATAGAAGGCTTAGCTCCATTCCTTTTCTGATAGCCATTTTCTCCTCAAATTGTATCTTTTGTATTTTTTCTTGCTCAGTTTGCCCCTTTTCATTATAAATATTAATTGATCCAAAACTCTTCACTTTAGCCCCAGGGAAACTTTTCAGATATGGCCAAAAATTGCCACATTCCTTACTAAAATATTACAGAAACAATCCCTAGGCAACATACTAAAATTCCTTTCTTCTGAAACCCCTTGAATCAGACCCTTAGCACCATTATCTTCCCTGTTCCTCACAGGATGTCCAATTAAGACTCACTTCAAGATTTCAAATCTTTTCTAATCCACAGTCACAAAGTGCATATTTGTCCAAACATAACATGGTTAGGCCTATCACAGAAATACCCCAGTCTCTAGTACCAACTTCTGCTGTAGTTCAGGTTTCTATTGCTGTGAAGAGACACCATGACCATGGCAACTCTTATACAGGAAAAGACTCAATTGAGGCTGGTTTACAGTTTCAGAGGTTTACCCCATTATCATCATGCTGGGAAGCAAGCCAGCATGCAGTCGGACATGGTGCTGGGGTTGGGGATACCTGAGAGTTCTACATCTTGATCATCAGGCAACAGAAGTGAACTGTGTACCACAAAGGGCATAGCTTGAACATATATGAGACCTCAAAGCCCATGCCACAGTGACACACTTCCTTCAGCATGGTCATACCTCCTAATAGTGCCACTCCATATGGGCCCAGAACTCAAGCATAGGGGTCTATGGGGACCATACATATTCAAATCACCACAGTAGTTGTCTTAGTTTGCTCTCTTGTCGCTGGGACAATATACTGACCAAAATCAAGTTGGAAAAAAATGTATGCCATTTTACAACCCCAGGTCACAGTTTGTCACTGACAGGAGTTAGGACAAGAATTCAAGGTAGAGGGGCTGGAGAGATGGTTCAGCGGTTAAGAGCATTGCCTGCTCTTCCAAAGGTCCTGAGTTCAATACCTAGCAGCCACATGGTGGCTCACAACCATCTGTAATGAGATCTGATGCCCTCTTCTAGCCTGCAGGCAGACACACAGACAGAATATTATATACATAATTAATTAATTAAAAAAAGAATTCAAGGTAGAAAGATGAAGAAACACTTCACATTAAGCGAAGGTGCTACATATTTGCTTCTTCTGGTTTACTTAACAACCTTCTCTACATGGTCAGACCTAAGGATGGCACTGTCCACAGTGATCTGAGGTCACCTACATCAATTAAAAATCAAGAAAATGTTCTACAGACATGGCCCGAGGAAAATCTGATGACAGCACTTCCTAACTGAGATTTGCTCCTTCCAGAAATGTCAAGTGGACAAGTAAGATTAGGCACCCTGTAGGATTTCCATCAATTTCAGATAGGACTGACCCAGAGATACAGTATTTCCATAGCAAGTTCTCAGCAGCTCAGTTTGCATGGTGTTTTTTAATGTTTGCTTCCAAGAGAGAACATAAGTATATAATTCTGCAACTATATTCAATTAAACTGATTACTGTTTATCAGTTAGAAGGTTTACATTACAATTTTTACATTTGTTCACACATCAGAATCTTCTAAAATAATTTTCAAATTGGAAAAACAATAGCATGTGTAATTTATGCTGAATTCTTCAAATGACAAAAAATGGTATATACAAAGAAATCAAAACTCCGTTCCTATTTCAATACCAATTTTTTCTCTGTAGAGAAATTTTATCTGAAGTTTTACTCTTCCTTTTCTTTGTTTCTGCTTTGATATATAATATCCTTGGGCAGACCAACTAAAATAGGCATTTTAATAGAATAAGTGGTTCTTCATGTTCCTTTGTCAGATCGGAAGCAAAATGAGTGGAGTATCTGGAGGGGTGGGCAAGCTATCTGATGTGAGCATAAAGTTTCAAGACTGAGAGAGAGAGAAGCAGGCTACTCAGAAAGTGGAGAGGACAGATGGTTAAAAGTCAGCTAGGAAGCAGAAGGTAACTGCTGTCCATGTGAATTAGGGAGAAGTGAAGAGAGAGGCGTTCCATCCAAAGTTTGGGTCAAAGGAATTCTGCTTATAATAGGAGCTTCTTTCTTTACTGAGTCAGCAGTGCTTCAAACATAGAGGAGGAGAAAATTATAAAGTGCACAGATTTTAAACTGTAAGACATTGCTATCAAGTTATAGGTTATAATACATAGATCTGTAGATTTGTTCATTAGCTGAGATGTGAATACATGAACAGAAGTTATGCATATCTATCTGTTTAAACAAATTTGTGTCAAACCCTGTCACTAAAAATGCCTGTAAATGGCTGAGCCTGATATTGGAAAGCACACTATGGGCCCATATCATCCTTTATTAATATTTCTTTCTACTAGATGAAATCAAGACATGGTGAAAAAGGCTGTTACTAAGGCTGAAACAGTGAAGAATGAGCCATAACTTACAAATAAGGGTACTATTTAAAGACAGGATATTTCCACTAAAAGAAGCATCCTGAGTCAAGTCTGTGTCAATATCAGCATTGCACTACGTAAAATTGTTGGACTAAATAAAACACAAAGGAGAAAGATAATCCATGATATTAAGGTGACATAAACGCTTGAATAAAATCATTGAAAGTTTGATGAAGTATAAAATAGTTCCAGGACAGGCTCCAAAGCCACAGAGAAACCCTGTCTCGAAAAACCAAAAAAAAAAAAAAAAAAAAAAAAAAAAATAGTTACATAATCTCAGCTTGCCTTCCAATGGGCACTTACTAAAGCAATATTTCTTCAAGATCAGTCATATTCAAGATTGATGGAAATCCTCCTATACAAAAGAAAGACACACTAGTGTCTTTGGGCAAATGACTATTGTTAGAGAAATCCAGAATACCTCTTTAAGCAACTGCTTAAAAATCGTATCAACAATAATGTAACACATTGAGATTTAGGGCCACCTGAACACGTATATTGCCCTGATTTTGTTGCCATGGATGTATCTCATGAATCCCATAATCAATTTGTGCTGTACAAATACAAATCTGCAGTGCAAGCTGAATATAACATCCTAAACAATTAGAAACACAAAAATAGAAAGAAGATGGTGGGACTGTTCTGGTCAAAGTAGCTGATTGAGACCTGGTACTCAATGTAATGCCAAGACTATAGACCAAAATCTGCTATACAAAGCAATTTGGGGGACAGTCAGCAAAACTCTAGTGAGGTAGCTATGAATCCCAAAATGTTTGAAGATTTAATAATAAAATAGAAGATCTAGTGTGTGTGTGTGTGTGTGTGTGTGTGTGTGTGTGTGTGTGTGTGTATTTGGGCATGCCAAAATATATGCACATGCATAAGAGAATGCCCTTGCTGTGAGAAAAGAATCTCAATTATTTATGGTATAGGCAATTTACCTTCAAACAGTTTGGGAGATAATTTGCATTGGTTTTGCAAATTTTTCCATTTCAAACTAAAACTAAGAGAAAAAGTTCTATATCTTTCTTGAAATATCTTCACACAAAAGTAACTGTAAGTATAGAAGTATGTTTATATTTTCTCACAAAAATGGGAGGGGGTTGCACACGTGATTCTCCATTTGGAACATTCCTCCTAGGGGTAATCTTGGCAATAAATGTGTGTGAACATATTTACCACAAATTCAGAAAGTACTCATTTTTAAAAATAGGAAATTAACCATCTGTTTTCTTTGAATCACAATTCTTAAAACAGTTCTATGATCATATTCTGACCTCAATAGAAAACTTTTACTGCTTATAATTTGTCTGCCTTTCCTTGGTTTTAGAACCATACAAATTTGTTATTATATAAGTAGCCTCCTTTAAATCAAACTCACTAGAGTCTTTCATCAAGTGCATCCAGTGGTGTGTGTGCATGTGTGTGTGTGTGTGTAAGGGAGGGGAGTGGATGTGGATAAATAATTTCAAACTTGTGACCTTCTTAATATTGTACCTTCATAATCACAAAAGTTTATGATATTTTGTTTCTATTTTTATGCTTCATTTGAAACAAAATGAAAGAATGTTTGGCAATTTAAAAACAATAGTGCTGGAGACTGTGAGAGGGCTCAGTGTTGGAGAGTACTTTCTGCACAATCATAGAGGCTCCCTAACACCTAGCAGACAAGCCAGGTGTTATGCACAAGGCTGTATCACCAACCAACTCTGAATGATTCTGACAGAATAATTATTGAGGCTTGCCAGTTTGCAGCCTAACTGACCAAAAGTGAGCTTCAGGCGCAGGAGGAGACTGGGCCTCAAAGGAATTAGTCGAAAGTGAAAGAGGAGAAAACCTGATAGTATTTTTGGCTTCCACATATAGGCACAAGTGTACACACCCTCACATATACATGTACATATATTAATATAGATATATACACATACTTATACACACAAATAAATGATCTTTTAAAAAAGCAGCAGTGATGGCAAGCTCTGTCTTAAGTAACTGGTGAATTCTGAAAGTCAGAATTTTAGCTTTCAGAAAGATGGTTTAGAACAGTACATGGGGAAAATTTGCGACTCTCCAGACAGCATCTCTCGGATTTCTATTCTAGGGATCCTTGTGTCTGCTACTTGGCAGACTTGCCCAAGCTCCATGTTTAGGATCACAAAGAGTCCCCCTTGCTTTCAGAGCCTACCCGGAGCCAAGTCAGAGATCAATGGCTCATCCAACAACTGGCGATTGTCAATAGATGTAATATATATGATCCAGGTCTTGTTGATGTGTGATGACTGAGCCTTGAGCTTAGAGTTTCCTTTATTTCTTCCACCTGCTTTCAGAGAATAGGCTAGAGTTGCTCACCCGCTTCTTTCCTCTGCCACTCATCCCTTCCTGTTAATGCTTCTTGCACTGACTAAATCACTACTTGTTTCTAAATGCTAGTGTGGAGCCTCACTCTAAAGGATTTCTAACACAAATACTCATATTCAAACATGGATCATGAAAAAAAAATCATAACTCAGCTATTTGTATAATTAAACATGACATCAATTTGCCCAGAAATCTAGGATGTTATAATTTCAGTACCAATCATACTAAGGACATTTAGTAGCCACGCACACCATTGGTTTGAGAGGAAAGCCTGCTAACTTGGTGACAGAATTAGACTCTAACCTTCACTAAAGATGCCACATAATTTAAATACCTCTTCTCAGACACTGTAATATTTGAAGAAAACAATGTCCTCTTCTCTGGAACTTTTTCAAACCAAATGTTTTCTAATTATTTTTATCTATACTCATAAAAAATTGTGTAGAATCACCCTGTGATCTCAAACTTTTGGGTAGACATGACCACAACGAAGCAATATGGCTTTACTGTTTTCTTGGTATAATGATAGCAAGTGCATGGCTCTATATAATTGCTAAGAAACATACGGGAGGAAGGTGTCTTAGCAGTTAAGACACTGATTGCTCTTACAGAAGACTGGGGTCCCAAGACTGGGGTTCATACCTTCATGAAAGCTAACAACCATCTGTAAATCCAGGGGATACAAAAATCTTTTCTGTCTGTGACAGGTGCCAGGGACATAAAGCATAGAATCATACAGAACACCCACAAAATTAAATTAAATTTAAAAATTTAAAATGGAGATGGAGAGAGAGAAAGAGAGAGAGAGAGAGAGAGAGAGAGAGGAGAGGTGGTGGTAAAATGAGCTCACTCAGTAGTTAAAAGAACGTGCTTCTTTTGCAGAGGATTCTAATTTGATTTTCAGCACCTATATGGTGGTTTCCAACCACCTGTATCCCCAGTTCCTGGTTATCTGGTTTTCTCTTCTGACTTCTATGGGGACCAGGCCTGCATGTGATACCCAAGCCTATATGTATAAATACACTCATCCACATGAAATTAAATAAGTGTATCTAAGAGTAGAGTAGAAATGGACTCTTTAGTACTGCTCACTATATGAAAACAAGCTGTGTGCATATGTTCATATGTGAGAGTGGTGTGTGAGTTTACATATGTGTGCAGGTGTGTATGTGAACGTGCACTGCCATGAGGATGCTTGTGAAGGCCAGAGGTCATTTTTGGGTGTCTTCCTTCTTTGTTCCTTGTCTTATTTTTTCTAAGACAGCATGTCTTACTGCATCTGAAGCTCACTACTTTCTCTAAATTGACTAGCCAGCAATCCCTAGGATATGCCTGTCTGTACCTCCCAACTGGGGTTAAATAGACAAGCTATTGTAACTGACTTTGATATCAGTGCTAGAGATCTCGACTTAGGACATTATGCTTGAACAGCGGTCACCTTGCCTGCTCTTAGTATCCTCTTAGTTCTACGAGTTTGGGCAAAGATAATGTTAGTGTTATCTGTCATTTCTTAACCTGGATATAATTTTTTCAACCTATTGTTGTTTAAATGCTCACTAAGTGCCAGTTAGTGCACATGCTTCTCTTATTTTATTCTCTACACATAGGTTAGTGATACCATTAGACCCACATTCCTGTTTTATCCATAGATCTAATAAAGTGAAACTTCCTCTTTTTAAGCATTTTTAAAGGTTGGTATAATCTCCCTAAATAGAGTAAGGGCAATGGAGAACAAGGACTCTCCTATAGTGCACAGAATTGAACGTGCCAAGAAGGTACACTAAGTTGTGGTATTTTTATTCCCATTTTTCTGGAGAGGGTATTAGGATAGCAACATCTGCATAGGCCCGGGAGTATCTGTGAATAAAAATATCATAATGTTTTATTCAAATTAAGAAAAACATCCACACGAAAACCTCAGGATATTTACAATGCTTGCTAGGTTGGAGACTTAAGTCTGGCACTTAGAAACTACCTGTGGGGGTGATGTCTGCATAAGGCAAAGGCATCAAGAAGCAGACTACTAGACAGGTGAGGAGAGGTTCCTCGGGTACCACCCGTGGGATGTGTCCTGCTAGCCTTTGTGATTTAATGAGCTTTTACAGAGAACGAAAAGGAGCTAAGTTAAGTGTCACATTGTGAATTGAATTTATCAAAGAGAAAAGAATGGAAGCTTTGCTCACACTCATTTCTACAGTACATGAAATTCATTGCATGAAGACAGCAGCTTCCAGAAGGACTGCAGTATTAGAAGAAGGTTATTCTCCTTTTACCACCTCGACTTGTAACACTCCGGAGGAAAACCAAACTTCTGCTCAGTCACTGTCAAATGCTTCCCTTTTCTATTACATTTGGTCTGCATGTGGACCATCAGGGTCTTTTATAGACTATTATGGTCAAGTTTTGACATAGGATTTGAACATCTTTGAACAGTGGAGCCAAGTGAGGCAAAGACCAGAGTCTAGTATCCCACGACGGGGGAGCATACTATCTGAATATGTGATTTATATAAATTTCTGTCCAATGAAATATGATATTTCAATAAGGTATTGCATTTATTCTTCACTTCTTTATAGTAACTACAGTTTTGTTTTGTGTGGGGCTAGGGATCAAATCCATTGATTTATGGATGGTAGAGAAGCATTCTTCCAAGTATACATCCTTAGCTCTTAGGTTTGTGAGATAGTGCTTTGGTATACACCTCAGCCCAGTATTGAGCTCACTTAGCACTCCAGGTTGGTCTCAGTATCATTACCCATATGCCTCTGCTTTTTGTGTCTTAGTATTATGGGCATGCATGTCCATGTCTGGTTTCTTCATTACTCTTCAGTGTGAGGACTCCTATTCTCACCAGCCGAAAGATGCTACTTTCCTAACATAATATGCTTGGTAAATTCTGACTAATTTTTTTTATTTTTGTATAAAATGGAAATCCATAACTTATATTACCAAATTATTTATGCTAAAATTTTATAGACCATTTGTAGCAAACCTCATTTTTTCGTGTTTTGGAAACTTACTGGTTTTCTTCACATCAGTGAGATTGCTTGAGGGTCATGTATCATATCGTATTGGTAGTACTTTAGAATTCTCCTCACATAGTATAATAGCCCATTGATTAAGGTTGTATGAATTAAATAAGATCCTCTAACTGCTGAAGAGATTTATGATGAATATTCGTGAATAGGATATTTCCCTATTTTCTTTGGTGTATATGTCTGGTCTACACAAGCTTAGACGCCTTCAGGGTAGTGGATGAAGACTCTTTGTGCTTTTATTTCCTTTTCTCTGCACTCTGCATGTAAAGGCTTCATATTCATGATTAGTGCTTTTGTTCTAGCAAGCAAGAAGTTTGTGTGAGAGATCTGGCCGGCTTATATAACAAATTCAATTTTAAGCATTATTTATTGATTAATTTACTGACTTATGTATATTTAGGACAGGGTCATGTTGTGGAACCCAGGCAAACTTCGATTATAATCTCCTACCTCAGCCTCAAAGCAGTTGTGATTACTGGCACATACCACGACACCCTAACGCTATATTTCAAGAGATTTCCATGCTCAGCTTACCCAGATGGCCTCTAAACTTTGGCAGTACAAAAGCATAGGAATGAATGACATGTTTGCAGTGTATATTTATTTCCCTGTTGTCTTCTTTTGTTGAAAGAGTTTCTCTTCTTCTTGAATCCTAAACTTTGAATTATTTTCCTTGAGAATTGAGACCTTATTTTCACGGTGTAGTTTTTTTTGTCAGACTTACCTGTCAATTCAATCCATAGAGTCTTTCAGTTGACCCATCATTAGTTGCTAAAGGAGTCCTCAGAAATATATTGTGTGGTATATGTGGAACTCTGAAAAACTGCTTATTATGTTTCTTAGTTTTAATAGATTTAAATTATGTATTAATTTCCAGACTGCTGGCGTTTCTATTTGCACACTTTTGTGAAAGTTGTACTAAGAGATATGTCATTATCAGAATTTGAATGTGAATTCCATAACTTTAACTGTCCTGATGAATAAAGGAATTCCTCCTTGGCCGGGCACACAACAGTCCGTCAATAACTACCTGATGTGTGATTTGGAATATCTGTATTATGACTTATGTTTTATGCCCATTAATCACTTAACTGTAGTTTCAGAAAAGTTAAAGAATTTTCTAAAATCATAAAGCCAGTACAATATGCAACAGAACTCTTCATTTTTTCTAATTAATTTTTTAAGCCACTGAGTCCATTTAGCACTGCTCATAATAGTATGAGTATGGAGTTATTCACTGGGGCAGAATAAAATTTCATATGTAAATTTGTAAGATATTAAACTTTATGTTTCTTTCTGTATTAGTTACTTTTCATCACCATGTTAAAATACTATGACCAAGGAAAATTATTTTTAAAAATAGCTAATTTGGCTTATAGTTAGTTCTACAGGGAACAGAGTCTATGAGGCATAGAAGCTGAGGTTAAAAACTAAGATTACGTCTTGAACTGTAAGTATGATGCAGAAAGAACAAACTGGGAATGACTCAAGTTCTTAAACTTCAAAGCCCATCTCTCATGTCCTACTTCCTCCAACCAGGCCATGTTTCCTAAGCCTCTCCAAATAGCATCATCAATGGGGAACCAAATATTCAAATGCCTAAGACTTACGGGACATGGTATTCAAGCTACTATGTTCTCCCACAACATGCTAACTTTGGGTATGTTTATAATATTCATGTAATAAAGACATTTTAATCTCATGACTTAACACATTTGTCAATAATAACATGGGTCCATCTGATAAACCTATAGAGAATATAACAAGAGATATAATGCTGTACATGACACTCTTACATATAACTGATTTTCAAGCTTGTATTGAAATGCATTATTTTAACCCATTTTTGACCAGCTCTTGGATACTTTTTCCATTGTATTCACTCCTGATACTCTTCAAGTAACACTGTCTTGAGTTGAAAAGCATCTTTAAAAGTCAAACACAACATCAAGTGGTCAAGATTTTTTTTAAAAGCATTTGGCTCAGTATCTTTCTTAATCGTAAATGATAATGAAACAAACCAGAAAAATATGCAGATGTTTCTTGACATTCACCAAATATTGCTGTTTCACCCGTAAATCAAGTGAAAAGAGTGAGCTAGTAGAGGCAATGTAAAACCAAGATTAGGAGTCCATTTTTACCATATGATCCATTCATGATTATCAAAAAATTATTTACAATTTAGTTTTACTTATGTTACAAATCTGAGTATTGCGAATTATTGAAAAGATACAGAAAAGCACTTTTTTTTTTAAAAAAAATCTTACTTTTTAAAAAGTAACTCATTAGATAAACCACTTGGCTGTGTAAGTAAGAGCTCAAAAAGATTTACAAATTGTGATTTAATAAATATGTTCCTATGACTGAAAAACTATATACCTTTTCTGCATATGAAAATGCATGGGGAAATGGGATGCACTTAAGTGGAAGACAATTACTGCTGTATGCCTTGCTCTAGTCATAAATAGGGGAGAAAACATGATAGTCTCCAACTGGGAATATGTTACACAGCCTATGGTTCATCTAGTTGATAAAATATTATGTGATCATTTGAATTATAATTTCAAATATCTTATAATAACATGGAAAATGCTTATGGCACCTTATTAACTAAATTTACTTTGCTTTCACTGCACCTGTATCTGTAATCCCTTTATACCAAATCTTCCTTGCCTTTGTTCCTGAGAAACAGTTTGTAAGATTCGAACTCATATATCTAGCCCCATGGCTCCCTCCGTAACATGTCTTCATTAAAATCTAACAGCTTATTCAGGCTCCTGGGAGAGTACAGAATCTAAGTAGAGATGTAAAATTGATACAGGAGGGATGAGGAGCCTGAAGATGAACAATACCACAGTTCCAGTCGTGGATGAAATTCTGTCATTTTTTTTTCTCGTTTGCTTCCTGGAGATCCTTTAAAATCTTATTTCTCAGTGAGTAATTTTGTCTTTATGGTACAAAAGGTAATTCCCATACCTAATATTGTTTCAAAGCACACGTGAGTACCCTGCTGAGTTATATATGAGTTTTTTTATGAATATGACACAAAATGAAAATTCCATTCCTAGGCTTGAAAAAAGAATGCAAATTGACTTTCACGCTCAAGTGGGTTATTTTAGGGATTGGGGTGGGGAGACTCAGATACCTTATTTATATGCATGTATAATTGATATAACTTTTTAGTAATTGTTACTCATTTACAATATTCATATTCAAAGTTTCAAGTAGCAGTCTTTATTGATTTTAAGCAGAGTTAGGTTGCCTTCATCAAAAGTTGCCCACTCTTCAGAAAGGCATTAGCCGTCCCTTCAGAAGACTTCAAACTGCTGAGTTCTCCAAGTTTTCGGCCAGTTATTGTTTAAGATTAGATTCTCGGGTACTCTGCATTAAGCCCATTATGTAGTAAGAATTGGGCAGCTGGCATTTTAGCTGTCATTCTTCATCTTTTCTTCAGTTTTTAGGCAATTGTCATAAAGCACCTGAGATGAGTAAATAGCACTTTGATACGGCACAAGTGACTGTCGTAACCCCAGCTGATCACTAAGGAGAATCTCATTTCTGCCAAATACAGTTGTGAATAGACAACAGAATGTAAGCTTCTGAAGATTGGGTCGGAGTTCTACAGAGAAAAGACAGTAAAAGGAAAGTAATTCTTAGGATTTTTCCCCTAATGTATCAATAGTGAAATGTCAAGTTTTATATAATCGTCTTCCATATCTGTGTTTTTTTTTTATTTCTGCAGTTTCTTCTTTGAGGTCAACTGTTGTTCACGAAAAACATTAAACCAAGAAATGGAAATTTTCCAAAAGTAAACAATTTGTGAGTTTTAATACCCACACTGTTTCAAGTATTGTGGATTGTGTTGAAATTTCCCATGACCCCAGTCTATTTTACCCAGGGTGTGAGTTACTAGTTTTTCATTATACCCACATTGTGTACACATCCACCTTCAGTCACTTGTTAGTGGGGTCAGCTATCAGCAACACGGTGAAAATGACAGAGTGATAGACTGAAGGGACAGCTCAGTCATGTAAGTGGGAAGATGGAGCGTGCATCCTCAGCACTAACACAAATGTCAGGTGGGTGGATGACCTATCGCCAAGGCCTGCCTGAAGAAAGGAGAGTTAGAGACTACATGGAGTTAGGGCATCACAAGACGGCCAGCAAGACAAGTTGATTCTCAGATTTCTGGATAGAAATCTGTCTCAATATAAGAAATACATAACAATCAAAGAAGATCCCATCATCATCTTTTTGTTTCCACTCACATAGATGCATATATGAAATGTATACAAATGCATAACACAAATACACACACACAAACACACACGCACACACATCAACCCATATTTATTGTGTTCAAGGAACACTATTTTACTTAATTTTGACCCTGAAGCTGGCAGTTTTGTTATAGTAAATATGTATAATGTTCATGTTATTATTTGACGTATAATAATATTTGGCTTTTAATAAACTAGAAATAACTCATAAATAAAACTTACTTTAGGTATGAATGTATAGAAAGCATATCCAAACTGTCTATAGCAATTGTAGCCAATGCATACACACCTATACATATGATTTGCTATTATCTGAGGTTTGAGACACCCACTGAGGGACTAGTAGCATTTGAACACATTCACATGGATAAGATGGTGCTACAGTATAAAGATGATTTACACACAAATCACCCTAGCAAAGCATATTTCATTTGTAACATTAGGTTCTAAACCTTGATTACCTAAGCCAAGGCTTTTAGCTGAAGGTGGAGTTAGTTATCTATGTCATGTGACTGTACACTCTTTTCCTATGTCATCACACGGGGATTCATCACACATTCAGAAAATTTACACAATTACACGAATGGAAACCTTTTCCCAATGCACGACACCATCAATGAACAACCTTAACTGAATCATTTCTTAATATTTAATGAAGAAAAGTATCGGGGCTGGAGAGATGGCTCAGAGGTTAAGAGCATGGCCTGCTCTTCCAAAGGTCCTGAGTTCAATTCCCAGCAACCACATGGTGGCTCACAACCATCTGTAATGGAGTCTGGCGCCCTCTTCTGGCCTACAGGCATATACACAGACAGAATATTGTATACATAATAAATATTTTTTTTAAAAAAGAAAAGTATTGCATTATGCACATTGTATTTGCAAAGATTTTACTAAGTCCTACAATCAGTGCTCTGTTAATATCTTTTAAATATATGAGTGATTGTGCATGTAATCAGGTATTTTTTTTTGGTGAAAATATAAAACTTCTCTATGTATTCCATATTATCAATCCAAACAGTTCTCACACTTTGGGTAAACATTATTTTACCCAAACAATTAACTGACAATGGAATACAGTTTTCTCACTTCCTGGTTGCTCAGCTGCTTAGAAAGGAGATGTTGACAGAGTTGCTATAATGCTGATTATTCTAGGGTATTCATTATTACCTTGTTATACAGGGAGGCTATATATAGCGTAGGGAGGAAATTCCAAGTGGAGGCTAATTATTCAAATATTGTCTTCTGAGATCACTTGCCACCGTTTGCTATGTTACATCCCCCCCCCCCAGAATGGAAAAATACATTGTTTATTGTAAAGAAAAAATAGTACTTAGACTTAAAATACATTGATGCTTTAACAGGTGAGGCAGAGGAAGGTATTCCATTTGATCATGTTGCGATAATTAGAACACCTGTCAATATCAGTATTCTGTACTGATTATTACATCAGTTAAAGACATTATGTGTCACCATTGGGGGATGCAAAAGAACACTGGGAAACACTTCTATCTAGCCAGTGTGAAGGAGAATTGCAGAAGTGTCTTAAATTCTAGGATAAAGAATAAAATGCATATCATCATAGAACCTTCATCTGGTGATGGATAGAGATAGAGACAGAGACCCACACAGGAGCACTGGACTGAACTCCCAAGGTCCCAATGAGGAGCAGAAGGAGGGAGAACATGAGCAAAGAAGTCGGGACCACGAGGTGTGCACCCACCCACTGAGACAGTGGAGCTGATCTACTGGGAGCTCACCAAGGCCAGCTGGACTGTGACCGAAAAAGCATGGGATAAAACCGGACTCTCTGAACATGGCGAACAATGAGGGCTGATGAGACGCCAAGGACAATGGCATGGGGTTTTGATCCTACTTAATGTGCTGGCTTTGTGGGAGCCTAGCCAGTTTGGATGTTCACCTTCCTAGATATGGACGGAGGGGGGAGGACCTAGGACTTACCACAGGGCAGGGAACCCGGACTGCTCTGTGGACTGGAGAGGGAGGGGGAGAGGATTGGGGGGGAGGGGGAGAAGGGTGGGAGGAGGGGGAGAAGGGTGGGAGGAGGGGGAGGGAAATGCGAGGCTGGGAGGAGGTGGAAACTTGATTTTTGTTTATGTTTTTTTTCTTCTTTTCTCAATAAAAAAAAATTAAAAAAAAGAATAATATCATTCTACAATGGTATCAAGAGATGTGACTTAACAATTTGAATGAAGGTGTCTGTTTGGAAAATCAAACCTTATGACTCCTCTGTAGATGCACCATTTCAGTGACAAAGTAACTTGGTAGAAGAAAGTGTCCCTAAGAAAACCTTGGCTATGTGATCTAGCCAAGTTACAAACTTACCATTTTGTCTGTTCCCCACAAACTGACTCTGAAGTCACCTTACCCAGCATTTTAACTCAGCGATTCCATAAATATAACTTTGGAGTAGTATTATCATTGCTATTGTTGCTGTCACATTTACATCACACCTTAACTGAGTTTATTCAGGAGAGTGTACTTTCAACATTAAAAAATAATACCTGAATTGACATTTTCCGAATTGTCCTTAAAAGATGGCAGCCTTTTACGATGAGGTGTGAACAGCTTTGTTATTTAACAAGAGTAAAACATCCTCAAGAAGATAAAGTGAGAATCTATTTTTAATGACATTCTTGACACCCTAACAGCCATTCTTGACTTGAGGTGGGTACTTTAGTAGGTGAAAGGGAACAGAAGAAGGATGAAGTTGGGGTTTTCAGGTCAGTCAACCTGAGTCGGGAAACAAGTAGAGTCACAAAATGTAACATTTTTTTAAACTCGGAATGGTTAGAAATATTAGCTGTGATGTCATTGACTCCAGAGCCTCACATAGGCTCACATAGTTTCCCAATCTGCTGAATGACTCCTCTGTAGAAATGAAGCGTTAAAGTGAATGTTGGTATGTAGTATGCAGTTTAAATCAAAATACATTTCATAAATATTTTCTGAGAAATCCCTGTCTTTTAAGAACAGTGTCAGTTGGCGAGTACAGAAAAATAAGAAAGGTAAAAACCAGGCCAATATGCTACTAATGAACAATCTCAGTATTTGAAGCACATGCATTATAAAATGTAATCTTGTAATCACATGACTTTGCCTCATGTGGAAGGAAAGAAGAAAAAAGAAAGTGCGAATGCCTCTAGGATTTTTGGAATGGAGGCAGAGTTACATCAACATAAGACATAATATAATTTGCATGGATATTGAGAAGTTAATAGTCCTTCCAATATCCAATCAATTACTGAACATAGTGAGGGGGTATCAAAATAAATTTAATAGTCCAGATACAACAGACAGGTGCCTATTGGTCTTTGTCTCTCATTCACTTCCTCTTTATACCTGATAGACAGATATTACACTATCCCCTTATTGTGTTCAGTTTACATTGTCTCTGCTGATTGTCAGTACATGAATTTGAGACTCAAAAATGCTGGACACAGCTATGAGAATTGGTTTTATAGCAATGTGGACAGTGTGGACAATGTCTTGAGTGTCTTTTTGTAACTCCTTATGCATTCTATAGGTGGAGAATCTTTGCTGATAAAAATTCTCCAAGAGAATTTAGAGGATAACAGTCTTCCCACGAAGAAAAGGACATACCAGACTGTATTTCAGTAGGACAAATATCTTCTAAATAACTCATGCCTCTGACCTGGCTCTCTGGTGAATGCCATGGACTTACCTGCACAGTGCTGTCCTGTGTGTTTAAAGTGTACTGAAGTTGTAGACATGTTTCATATACTCATCTTCAACTGCTACTTCAGTAAATAGTAATATACTCTTGGCTCTGAATGCCTTACTTTATCCATTTTCTATATTATATTCCAGCCATTTTGACATAGTTTGATATTCCTCTTTTAACTCTCACCTCAATAATCAGAGTATTATTCAGTACTGCTTCCTCCGCTGAGTTTTTCAAGAGACTTGGTTTCCTTAGATCTGTCAAAACTTTGCTCACTCCATCTGATCAAGCATTATGAAAGCGGAACGAGGAAGTAACAAAGAACAGAACTACCAAGACAGGCATGCCTTTCGCATGGATTGCCTTAGTGTTGGAGAACAAATATGGACATCTCTGCTAACCACCAACGTCCCCGGAAAGTGAAGTGAAATATTTATGTTTAGCATTAAGTGAATTCATGTCTTTCTTGGACCAGAATCTTCATTTTTTTCTTGGTTGCAGTGTGTCACTATTGTTTACGTGGTGTTCTTAGTACAGCAGTCAGTAATTATCTAGACCGTTGTTGTTTGAATTCTTACATTTTTTCCCGTTTATTCTGTATATGCACTTAAATCAAATGGCTCTGTATTAGGAAACCATTATGCTTTGGATACTAAGTGTCTTGTAGACATATGGACAGCCCTGTGCTGGAGGCTTGTTTCCTAACTAGTGACACTATATTGTGAGAATGTGGAAAGTCTAGGAGGTAGGAATTAGGTGAAGGAATGTTATCACAGTATGGGGCTTTGAAAGGCATCTTTTCTGTGGTTCCTTTCTATCATTTTCTCTTTCCCGCCCTCCACGAGAGGCTCACATTTGTTCTACCACATTCTTCACAATCATCCCAGAAACAACTAAGCTTTGTGACCATGCGGAATTACCTCCGAGTCCATGAGCCCATGTGAAATTTCATCTTGGAGGCTGATTGTGATATTTTGTCACAATAAAGGGATCCATCAAAAAATGTATACTGTCATGTCCTGAAAGGGGTACTCTTTCACCAGAAGTTGTGAACCCTACCCTAATCTTAATCGGTCCTCAGAAAACATGCACACAATTCTCTCTACTTCTGTTTCCTTTTAGTGGTGGGATCTGGCGGCTGCTATCTGGGAGACATACAAAGCTTCTCCCATCAAGAGTGTAACAGGATGCATTCCTGTGGCAATCACATAATGAGTTGTGAAATCATGATTTTTAATGAAACTCCATTGTCTGCTGTACAGATGAGAGTATGACATCCTCCTGAACAAGCGGAAACATTTCCAGATTGATTGAGCCATCTTTGCTGAAGCGGTGTCTCCTTTAACCCCTAAGAATAGTAGCTGATTGTAATTGCATAAATGGCATAATATTTTAGAGACCTATGGAGAACTTATGCAGCACAGAAGCCTTTTGTGAGGCGATCCTGCCATTGTGCACAGTTCGCATTCATCATTCCTGGTTTCATTAGTAAGGACATTTGTATGGAAATGGATTAAGGTTTATAGGTTTATTTTATTGTGCTGTAGATTCTGCTGTAATTATACCACTGATGGATTGTATTAAACTACTTTGTGGGGAAGCTTTCAAAACACATCACACTCGGAAGTGCCTGTGTTCTGAAAAAAAACTCTGGTACCTTCTATCTCACCTGTAGTTACTGATGGAGTGTGCCTTAATGTAGCTCACATGGACCTTCCAACCCAGGTTATTTTCCTTCACATTTCTAGGTTTAAAGGACATTAAATTGACTGATGTAAATACCTATGTCATTCATTTTAGTCCCCAGTATTTAAATATTTATTAACAAGAACAGCAAATTTGAACATGAGAATAGAAGTGAATCATTAATTCATTTAATGCCATTGCCTAATTCTTTAGCATGATCTCTGGTAGCCTTTACTAAGAAAATTTTCTAGGATTTTGAAGAGTTTCTGTGAATGTTTGCATTGCAAAAGTGTGAACATTTTGGAGAGTTTAATGTATTTATTTAAAAATAATATTAGTTTTATTTTATATGTGTGAGGGTCTGTGTGACGTATGTGTGTGCACCACAGGAGTCTACAGAGACCTTGAGAGGGACCTGAAACCCCAGGAATTAAAGTTTCAGATTGTTGTGAACCATCACGTGGGTGCTAGGGACCATGCCTGGGTCCTTCACAAGGTCAACCAGTAAGTGGTGTTTAAGCACTGTGTCACCTCCTGATCCCCTCACGTGCATTTCTTTTTGAGGTGTCTTATTCTTCCCAAGGATCTTCCAAAGTTTGAATCAGTCTTTGATTAGCTATTTGGCTGTGTTTTATTAATGGTTTCATGTACACCTCATTTTATTTATGTGCTATATTTGTGCATAACTACAAGGCTGAAGAACTCATGAAGACTTCCATACATATCCTGAGTCTAGAAGGCTGGAACACATGTTTTATTAGCCAACGTAACTTTTAAATTTGTGACCCAGGATATCTTAACATAAGAGCCTTAGTTGGCGGAGGGGGAGCATGGCTTCATTCAAAAGGAAATGAGACTGAGAAGGTGAGGTAGTATAGGAGTATAAGCTTTGTTCTCTAACCAACTACATTTGTATATCTAGTTATCCACACACACACACACATATGTGTGTGTGTGTGTGTGCGTGTGTGTGTGTGTGTACATATCAAACATGACTTTGTTTTCACCAGTTAAAACATAAATTAAAAAAAATATATATCATGCTTTCTTTCCAAAGTCTTGTTACTGCATCCGCAGTTCTGTCATCCTAGCTCTTCTCAAGTTTATCTCAGGCCTGCAATGGCACACTTTTATGGCCAGCAAACCCACAAAAACAAAAATGAAACCTAAAACAAAAAGAACAACCTAACAACTCAAGTTATTTTTGTGACTCTCACATATGATGTCCAACAAGATTCAAGCTAATATCAATCTCAAGTTGGCTAAGTCTCCAAGCTTCAGGAGAAATACACTTACGATAATAGTTGTGATTGTTCTCCTGGATTCCTGAAGCTATTTTCTTATTATGTATTTCTATATCAACTCTTTTGTGTATGCGGTACCTCTCCCATCTGGAGACCAGAATAATCTCACAGAATTGAAATCACAATTTATCATGCTCAGTTTATCATGGTGTACTAGTCACCTGTAGTTTGTAATTGTAGTCAGAATATTTCAGGGAGTTCCCATGGGCCTACTCCTCATCACTCCCCTCCCCCCCCCCCCCACCTAGTTGCATCCTCAAACCTCCCCTTGCTTCTTATTCTGTTTCATTACTGAATCACATATAGCTCATTGGTTATCATGGTCATTGATATTTTCTCTTAGATAATTTGGGATACTATTTTTCAATATTTTAGGACTTCCCTTTCTTTTTTATTTAAATAACATTTTTTTTTCATTTATTTTACATACCAACCAGTTTCCCCTCCCTCCTCTTATTACATACTCTCCCCCTTCCCATCCACCCCTCTCCCCATCCACTCCTCCATCTCCATTCAGAAAGGGACAGGTCTCTGCTGGATTGTTCAAAGGTGAGGCAAATCCAGCATGGGCAACAGGTTACTAAAAGCCAGCTCAGTGCCCTGGAGAGGTCCTGCTGTCACTGTTAGAAGCTTTACTAAGAGACTAACCTACATTACTGTCTATGGTCACCCACATGCAGAGGGCCTAGATCAGTCCCATTCAGGCTCCCTAACTGTTGGTATGGTGGCCATAAGCTCCCAGGAGCTCAGATATGCTGTCTTTGTAGGTTTCCCCATCATGACCCCAATGGTTGACACAATCCCTCCTCCCTTTTGTTCATAAGACTCTTGGAGCTCAGTGCAGTGCTTGTCTGTGGATCCCTGCCTCTGCTTCTATCAGTTACTGGATAGAGTATCTCTAATGGCAATTAGGGAAGTCACCAATATGCTTACAGTAGATGGCCGGTTCCGGCACCCTTTTCCCTATTGCTAGGAGTCTTATTCGCGGTCATCCTTGTGGATTTCTGTGGCACCAGGCTTCTCCATAACCCCCGAATGAGCCCCCCCATCAAGATGTCTTTTTTGTTAGTCTCCCCCTCTAATCTGCCTCCAGTTTGCCTCCTATACCAAGCCTGCCCGACACAGTCCCTCTATTTCCCATCCTTCCATCTTCCCAAGCCCCATCTTCAGTTTACCCGGGAGATCTTTACTAAGTCCCCTTCCAAGGGAAATCCATGCATCCCCTTTTGGGCCCTCCTTGTTATCTATGCTCTTTGGGGTTGTGGATTGTAGTTGGTTATCGTTTCCTTCACTTAAAATAAACACTTATGAGTGAGTACACACCATGTTTGTCTTTCTGGGTCTGGGTTACCTAACTCTGAATGACTTTTTTTTCTAGTTCCATTGATTTGCCAGCAAATTTCAAAATGTCATTGTTTTTACAGCTCAGTAGTACTCCATTGTGTAAATGTACCACGTTTTCCTTATCAATTCTCGGTTGAGGAGCAACTAGGTTGTTTCCAGGTTTTGGCTATGACAAACAATGCTGCTATGAACATTGTTGAGCAAGTGTAGGACTTCTCTTTCATCTAAGTTTCTATGTAAATGCCAACTCCTAGTCAAAACCTTTAAAACATCTCCATCTAAAACATAAAGTTGCTACACTTCTGCCTCATACATTTTATTTCCAATGTTTTTTTAACCTCAAAGCAATCTTTTTAAAGTACATACTTTATTTTCAACTTATTTCTTTACCTTTATCTTATTGCTCACCATCAGTGCAACTAGTGTTTATAACATCCTAGCTTAGTTCTCAGTAAATATTTGATGTAATACCGACCACATGACAGATTGAAAGTAAAACACTGACTTTGAGTCTTGAGAAGAATTTTTGAATTTTTGAAACCTGAGAGAAGGTTAATGAGAAGTAGAAGAGCTGAGAATAACCAAGGGAAATACTAACTATGGTGGACCCTTGACTTCCTGTCCATGATTAGCTATCCCAGTGAGATATTTAGTGGTCCATAGAAAAACAAACAAGTCATCAAATTGGCTTCTGGGAATGGAGGGGATAGTAAAGGAGAAGTGGAATAATTTCGAAGCTGCAGACTGTCCCTTTAGCAAACGACTGAATGCTGTATTTAATTGGATGTGCTCCACTAGAGAAAACAGTCTACTAATTAAAACATCAATACATGAAGTTCCAAGCAATCTGGCTTCTCTTTTGAATTACAATATGTGCAAAAGAAAGACTTCTAATATATTTTATCCCAGTGGGGTAGCTGTTACATATAATTTATATTGGTTGCACAAGCTATAGCAATAAGAATTTTCTCAATAACAATTGTCTCATTCTGGGTCAATATTACAAAGGCATACAGAAATATATTTGTTAAACTGATACATTGTTAAGGTGAAACACGTAGATCTTTCTTATTTTGAGTTGAAACTCAAAGGTAAGGACTGGTTTGATCTAAGAGAAACACACACACACACACACACACACACACACACACACACACACATACACAGAGACAGACACATAGACACAGAGACAGAGTTGACAACGCTGAGTTCCTGTCTATGGTTTAAGTTTGAGTGGCTCATTAACCCTAGGGTAGTCTTTCAAAACCAGGTGCTCCATATATCGACTACATATGATTTGAAGTCTGTAGTGAAATCCAAATGAAACACCATTTATGACTAAATTTTACAAATGCCAACATATCTTTAGAAGCATTGTAACAAAACCATTAAAACTAGCACAATAGTTACCACAGTAATTAGTTTAAGGAATTGTTGACTTACTTACCCATTTGTAAGTACAATGCAACTTTATCTAATAGTCTTAAGAATCTTACAGTATAATACCCAACTGAAGGTCCTAATTTTCTGATTTTGTTTCACCAAAAATGTGTCAGGCCGAAAGCTGAGCACCACTCTTCCTGTTTTCTGGAAGTCTCTTGCTCCACATGCCTTGATCTTTTGCCTGAAATTGCACCCCCAAAAATATATTCTCAGAGAAGCTATCTCTGACAACCCTATAGAAAGAAATACCCACTTTTATATATACCCTCCACAAATATTTCACTGACATGTTCTACAACCTGTAAGATTCCAGAACTCAATACACACTATGAGAAATAACTCGTTTAATGCATCTATCGATTCTTATTTTCTGCTCTTGCATCTTACATGTTATAAGCAGGACATCATAAGAAAATACGCATTGTTGACTATAATTTCTCTGTAATAAAATTGTTATTACTGGGGGGAAGGGAAAAGAAAGGGAAAAATGAAAAATGAATGATGGAAAGATAGAAACAGATGATATCAAGTAGAAAATTACTTTTTGATGAGTTCCTGGCATAATTTGGCATGTAATTAATATTCCATAAATGACACAGTGAGTATGACCAATTTGGTTCTTATTTAATTCTTAAGAACATAAGAAGTAACCTTAATTTTAAAATTTTGTTCTTATTTCATTCTTCAGAAGATGGTAAATAATCTTAATTTTAATAGATCTGAACAATTTTCTATGAACAAACAATGTCACAATAAGCACTCAGCTGTCACCCAGTGAACAGAGGAATAAGTAGCAGTGTCACGGACAACAATATGAAGACTGTATGGCAAAACTTAAGGCCTGAGGCTCAAGAAAGACAATCAATGTACAGAACCTCACTTTTCTAACAATTTATCTTTAATTTTGAAATTTGTTTCTTTCAAACTTTCATAGCTGTACACTACAAGTACATGTTAGAATAGCTATGGAATTTTGATCTAGAGAAAGATTTATTAATATTTAATTATAAGTGAGATTATTTTAGTATTTCCACCCTTGAAGAAATTTCTGATTCTGCTGCCCTTGAGACCATATGGGCTAGTATTACCTAGCTGTGGCTATGTGGTCTAAAGAAAAAAATTGAAAGTCATCTCACTAGGCATAAATTTTTTATCATGTGTTGTAAATAAAGCATCATAGAGAATATGGCAAATAAAAAAATCATTTAGTAAGAGACAGTGGGAATGATTGGTTAATAATCAGAATAAAGAAAAATTCTAATTTAAAATAATGATAGTAATTGTTGCTAAGATGATTATTGTTATTAATATTTTATATTCTGAATTTTATTTAAAATAATCAAGAATACTAGCGATGGAGTTATTTGATCACTTTTTTCCTCTTTTTGAGGGAAACCTCCAACAGAATATACTGTAATTTTTTTAAAGTAAATACTTTCTCAGATATCTGCTATGCCACACAAGCATGAAAAATATTATCTTCCACAAAATTAAAGTCCTAAAAAGATTTCATTTCCAGAACCATGTAAACTATTCAAGACATTACAGTCCAGAGGACACCCTTAGCATATATCCCTTATCAGACCACATACAGGACTCCCAGGAATGCTAGCAACAGGTCTACAGCCACAGAGTAGACCACCTAATTATGACTACGACAGTCTTTGCTGGAACACACTAGGCTCCCCATCAGAAAATTTCATTTGCCCCCTCAAAATTTGCACAGGCTTTTACCTGGTTTACCCTTGCCCAGCTGTAAGCATTTAATCAGAGCCTATTCAACTTTATTTGCAACGAGTCAAGCCATTGGATTTGTCTACCACATTCTTTGGCCAAATATGGGATCACATAAAATCCCTGCTAGACCCTTCTGAACTTGTTGCTTGGTGCCTTATGGAAGGGATGGTGGTGGCTCTAATATTTCTGCTTAAGTGTCTCCTACAGTTAAGGTCCTGACAACAGCAGGTGAACGAGGCACAACATTCCAGGTATTGATGGCTGTGGAGCACACTGAACCAAAACCTCCAAGGGATGTGGTCCATGTTTGGCTATAGATGCAAATAGAAGAGGCCATTTGAAGCCCTAGTTCTCCTAAACGTCTTCCCTTGCTTCTGATTTCTTGGGATCTTCCTGGGGTCCAAACCTTCAAGGACTGGTAGTCAAAGACGGGTAAGAACCTGTCCGCTATGCCAATCTAAGACAGGCACAGACCAAAAGGCTGGGAGGTCCCCGAGGTAGCGTTATAAAGTTCCATAACTCCCACTAGGTTGCCCAATGAAAATATAATAAAAAGGGTGAGATGAGGGAGGGCCATAGCACAAGCACAAGAAAACACATGCAAACTCATGATAAATAAGCAAAATTGACCAAAACAACCTGTCAGCAGACCAAAGGCACAGTAACTATTGACACATGTTCCTAGCCAATCACATCATCCCAGAAGTGACCACCAGTTTCCTCTTTGATTGTTATGGGAGTGTGGGGTGTGTGTATTGTCTGGTAGGAAATTCCTCTAGTGTGTAGGCAGAGATTGCTTGCTAGTTTTCTGACTACTCAGACTCAGATAACACACAGAAACATTATTCAGTCCATGATTCAGGTATATTTTTAGCTAGCTCTTATATCTTGAATTAACTCATTTTTATTAATCTATATGTATCAGCATGAAGCTGTGGCTTACTGGTAAGGATCTGACATTCTGGTGTCTTTCTTCTTTGGCAGCTACACAGTGTCTCTTTGACTCCGTCTATTCTCTCTCTATCTCTGTTCTGAAAAACATTGTCCGAAACAGCTTTCTTTATTAACCAATGGTAATAAAATATATTCACAGCATTCAGAGGGGAATCCCACATTACTGGTGTCCTGTTAAGTTTGGCCACTAGGGATTCCAGGTAAAATATGTTTCTGGTTATTGGGAACTGACACTTGATAATTGGGATATACTGGAGGCAGGGGGAGGGAACTCACAAAGTTAGAAGACAGGATGCACCATCTAGATCTGTTTAGCTAGTTCCCTGGGAATGGGAACAGAGAATGAGGCCACAGTAGCAACTCTCCTGTAGAGCTGGGAATTAGAATGGGGGATTGGATTTACAGAAGTCAGAGGAGTGATGAAAATCTGCAGTTTGCTGATGCGCATCCCTGTGCAGTGATCTGTGGGTTCCCAGGGAATGTCTGCTGGAGTTGGAGGATAGGACAAAACAATGGGTATGAGGGAGAAAAAAAAAATTGGAGGGGAAGATTTGTGTGATCAACTGGAAATGTGTGTAGGGGGAAGTGTGGGGTAGAACCTACAACAGGTGTTCTTCGGCTGAGCTGGGGATGAAACTAGGAGATTGGCTTTGGAGGAGCAAAAGGACAGCTGCAGATCTGTAGCTGACAACTTGCTTTCCTGGAGTGGCTTCGATGTTTGCTGGAGTGCCTGCTGGAGTTGTGGAGGGCAGAAGAGATAAAGCTAGGGGTTCTGGGAGGAAGATTAGGAGGGGAAGATCTGTATAGTTGGCTGGAGAAGAGTAAGGGGAGAAATGAAGGTCTCTGTCAATGATCTGGTAGAAATCTAAGCATGAGACTGAGGGATTGCATTTGGAGGAGTTGAGGGAGAGGAGAAGATCTGAGGTTAGAAGATCTGTTCCCCTGATCAGAGTGGCTTGCAGGTTTTCAGAGGTGCTGGATTTGGTCTTTGACAAAGCAGAGTGGAGAGAATTAAATTACGAGGAGTAGATCTGCAGAGTCAACTGGAGATAGGTAGAGGAGCAAGGGTAGGGCAGAGTCTGCAGCTGGTATTCTGTTGCCAAGCTGTCAATGAGAGTGGGGCTTGGAATTTGGAGAAGCAGCAGTGGAGGTGAAGATCTGCAGTTTGCCTCTCTGCATCCCTGGCTAGAGTGGCCTGTGCGTTGCCAGGGAGTCAGAAAACTCTTCTTAACTGAATCATCCTCAGCCACAGTCGTGGGTGGTATATAATATTATTTGTAGAAGTATCTCCTTTTTTGCATATTTATGTATGATATCTTTTTATATAATACTGCTTTAAATACACAATAATTGGATATATCTATGGGGTACATTGTAACTTTTATATATTTATTGGGTAGTGGTCAGGGGAACATAAGTGATATATCATTACCTCAGACATTTATCATTTCTTTGTGTTCAGATCATTGAAAATATTCTTCATTAACTCATAAATACTTGAACTAAGTAATCATTCAATTAATTGAGGACCCCTTTTACGGCAAATGATTGGTTTACTAAGTGCCAGAGGCAGGTGCCATTCAGACTATCTAAAAGGCAGTTGATGACCTGAGATTTCTTGGTTATATGTGAACACACAGAATGTT
Source organism: Microtus oregoni (assembly GCF_018167655.1). NCBI lineage: Eukaryota > Metazoa > Chordata > Mammalia > Rodentia > Cricetidae > Microtus > Microtus oregoni. The sequence continues at coordinate 54,346,341 of NW_024543063.1, read as the reverse complement.
GAGCTATCGTGGAAACATCTCAGAAACCTTTTGCTCTTTCTTTTCCATTCTTATCTTTGTATAAAATATTCTTTGCAAGCCTTGTATTTTGCTCCCAGGGAAGAAAAAGCCTATTTATGCTTTCCCATCTACAGAATTGCAGCTTAGTGTGAAGAAGGGTATCTTCTAAAGCTCTTACCATTGGTGAGGCTAGCTTTGAGTTCAGTAGTGGTGGATTCTGCATTGGGACATCAAAGCCTGAAAGCAAACCAGTAAGTGCCCGGAAGTTCAAGCAGCTCCAGGTTCTAGTATTACATTCTATTTAATATGTTCCCTGAGCTACACATTTTAAAGATGATTTTGAAGTTCTGCCACATGTATTATTTGCAGATGTTAGAGGATTAGGTTTTTCAGTGATGAGTTTCTAGTGGTGATAAGCAATATGCAATAAGTTAATTTTTAGGCATGCATGCATAAGTTCAGTGTTTATATCTATCTGTAGGAAATTTGTATGTGTATGGGCACTTGTGTGAGGGGTGTGTTTACATTTGTCTCCAAACATGGAAAGCCGGAGATTGATGTTGGATGGTCATCTCTTTCATTCTCCTCAATACGCACTGAGGGACACTCTTTCCCCTTGAACTCAGCTTGCTGATTCAGCTAGTCTAGTTCACCAGCTTGCTCTAGGGATCCCCAATCTCTGCTTCACAAGTGCTAGGATTACTAGCAAACTCTCATGCCCACCGAGATTTCACATAGGTGCTGTGGATTAGAAATCTGGTCGTCATGTTTCAACACAGGAACTTTTACTCACTGAGATGTCTCCTTGATGTCAATAGATTATTGCTGTATATTATAAATTGTTGGCCTCTTTATATTTGAAGTTAATAAACTCTTTATAAAAGAAAATAAGTGAACTTTGTCAGATCATTGTGTTTTCCTTTCCCTTTTCACAATTTTAACATTATTCCTTTTTCCTTTGTAACACTTAGAGCTCATTTGTTCTTGTAGTTTATCAATCATATCAACTGTATCTTTCAACTACGTTATTTTTCTGCTATGATATAGTACACGTTCCTGTGTCACTTGGCAAGAATTAGTAGTCTGTGGTGTTTACGTTTTCTCTGGAATGTCAAAATTGGTACTGAATATGTGTATAGCTAGAATTTATAGCAACAGACAGGAAAAAAAAACCCAAAATGTTTTATCATAATGGCTCTTTACATTTAAGATCATTTCTTCTCATTTCAGTTTAGTAGACTTTAAAATTGAGCAGTTAAACATAAAGTAACGCATCTTTCTCTCTAGTCAAATGCAGAGATAGTATCTCAGCTGGTTTATTACTGACATTCAGTAATGGCACATAATACTGAATTATCTGCTAGATGCCAGTGAAGATGGAATGCTTCAAAGGTGGTGATTCAGGCACCAAGTCCAGATTAACTATTTATATTCTGAACAATAAAGAATTGTTGTTAACTTGAAAGTCATTTTTTTTCCTATGCAATAATATAGATATTAGCAGTAAAATAAAATGATAGTTAAGCATGATTGTTGGAAGATGTTTAGGATTCCAACATGTGCCATTTTGGATACATAAAATTTCAGAGAAATAAAGTGTGATAAACTACAGCTTTTAAATTTGGAATGTTTTCATTGTTAGAATTTCCCTACTGTTTTAACTGAAAACTAATAGCACAAGAAGGCAACAATTTTTCCATCCTGAAATGTTATGACATGGGAATTACGAGTAGGGCATAGAGTGATTCTAACTACAGCTTGATTTAAAAGAAATCATTGTGTGTGTGTGTGTGTGTGTGTGTGTGTGTGTGTGCGTCCATGCACCCATAGGCTCACATGCCACAGTGCTGGTATGGAAGTCGGAGGTCAGTTTGTGGCAGTGGGTCCTCTCCTTCCCACGATATGAGGTGATGGGTATCAAAGCCAAACTATCAGGCTCGGAGGAGTCCCTTTTATCTGCTGAGCTATCTCATTAGACCTCAGCATTATTTTATCAGTTCCTCAGAATTTCACAACATCGATTTTGATTATTAGGAACTTTATTTTGTTTTTGCTACTGTGGCCCATAAAATTCAGAGTGATATTTAGCTAACTGTGTCAACACACATTTATAGCGCCATGCTTTGTGGATTATTTTACTTCTGTATATACTATATCGGTAATTATTTGCACATTTGCAGACAGATTGACCATTTTTAAGGAGTCTTTTCACACAAACGTTCAATTTGCTGGGTGCCGTAACAAATCCTGGAGGGTTTTTTTTTTTTTGTTTTGTTTTGTTTTTTGTTTGCTGAAGATGTGGACAAAGGAGTCTTTGCACGTTTATGGAATTCAAGATGATCACAGCAAGAAAACAGCTGAAGAATCATCATACATTTCACGGGATGAAAAAGAGTACCAGAGCTTATGTCCCCATCTCATCAGGTCAGGTGATATTACACAGTCACCTCCACCATCAGAAAAAGCCATCTGACCCCAACTTGACAGTTGTACTTTTCTTATTTCATGTGTCTCATTGAACTCTCTCATCAGTAATTCAAAAGACTCCTATAATCTCCCTGGATCTTCAATTCTGAATCATAATCACTTTCCCACAGTACTTACCCCTTTGAAGAGTAGCTTAATATTTTTTTTCAAATTCTTCCTAGATTTTCTACTATTAGATTCCCTCCTATTTCCATTATTCATGAAGATATACAAACAGTTGGAAATCTCAAAATGTGAACCCAATGATTTTTTTTAAAGCTCCTCAGCATATTTGAATTAAACCAACCTTGATATGCCCTTTTAAACAATTATTTTCACTAGTTGTCTTATAATGTATTTTTTACATTGCTTACCGAATGTGAAATTTGACTGTATGAATTATAGAGACTATGACAGAGTGTAACTGAAGCTCAAAATTTAAGTTTGCTTAAATGAAAAGGAGATGTGCTAAACTACAAAGCAAGGAGCCTGTTGGAAGCATGGAACATTAAGCAAATATAATAAAGTTACAGCAAACAACCAGACCCAAGGCTAAGGGAGGAAGATTACTGTGAATTCAAGGCCCTCCCTGGTTACAGAAAAAGATACTGTCCCCAAACCAACCAAACAACCAAACAAACAAAACACTCAACAAAGCAATCAGCTACCAGCAAAATAAAAATAAAGAGTCTCAAAGACACTGAATAAGGTGGCTTAACAAAGTAGGACTCTACTCTCGAGTGGGCACACGAATGAAGTCTATCACCCATGTAGCTTAGGTAATTCAAGTTGGTATAGGGTCTGCTCTAGGAAGTCATTGCAAAAAGTCATTGCTGTAACAATCACTCTTTTGCCCACATTTCTTTCCTCTTCTTCCTCCTCTTATTCTTTGTTTTGTTTAACCAGTCACACCCTGTCTTCTATGCCTTGGGAGAGGAATAGAAAGTAATTTCCTTAAAAAGAGATTACATGGACCTTGAAGAGCACCGTAGTTGTTTTATATTGTTTCCACAGGCTGTCCCCTTGTCCATATTTAACTGTGTTTTTAAGGAATTCAGAAGGGAATATTTTACCAAAGGGAGAGGAAAAGGAGGATCCTGAGGAATTAGTACCTCCAGTCCAGGTAGGTAGAAGGATATTGATGGAGAGGCTCAGTTATGACAACATTGATCCCTTGATTCTTTTCTGCTATAGATGATAAGTGGCTCTTATTTCATGCCACCTTCCATCTCTGTCCTGACAATGTCATCAATAATCGAAAAATCCAGTTTAAATACAATCTTCAGAGGGCAAAAGAAGATGTTGGTAAGATTTTATTTGGGGAACCATCTGGCCTTACCTAGAACACCTTCAGTTGGCCTCTGCCCAGAGTCATGTGCTCATTTATGGGCTCATAAATGGACTTAGAACATCATAATGGCTTTTGTCGGGGAGTATACAACTGATCCAGGGCTGATTTAAATATCTGTATCAAAGAACTAAAGAGAGATGCTTAAGCAGACCCCAAAATATGTTTCTCAAGGAAAGAATGGGGAGGTCAAACTGGAAGTATTCACTACTGTTGAACTTCTGCTATGAGATTTTCCCCTTAGAATCTCATACGGAACTTTAAATAGATCCAGGAAACTTATGATAACATTCCTTTCTTCCTCTTAAACAAATACAGAAATTAATGTTCAAATAGTAAAAGAGCTTTCACATTGTCACTGAGCAAGCTAATAATTAGGTGGTGTCAGGACGTTTTTCTAAGAGCCCCAAAGAGACAAATGTGCAGAGAAAGAAACAACACAACCCATGCTTCAGCATAGGCTTTTGTTGATAAAGCAGTAGCCATGTAAGTTTGTACATAAGAACAAACAGCTGGAATCCATCACAGCCCTCCTCAAAGGGGCTTTCAAAATAACTACTGTTCTCTAGTTGTAATTTTCCACATTTTGTCTTTCAAGAATGTACATGTTCTTCTTCTCCACAACGCTGATTGGGCTCTGGCTTTTAAATTTTGTGCTGATGTAAATTAAGCAACTCACATTCTCTCTCTCTCTCTCTCTCTCTCTCTCTCTTTCTCTCTCTCTCTCTATATATATATATACTCACATTGTATAGCAACTCTGTGTAGAGATGAATCAACGGGATGGGAGACAGGTGAAGGATGAGAGTTCAGTTAGAAGAGAATGAGAGGGCAGAGTAGACGTAAGGCACTGCACAGTGGAACTTGCTATCAACTGAACTATTTCTAATGTCTAGTTGGTCTGCAAGGTTAATGTCAGAATAGATAATGTTTTGTTAGAGAGCTCAAGGAACAGGCAACTAAAAAAAGAAAGAAAAGAAAAAGACGATGAAAAGAAAAACAGACAAACAAACATAAAAGAACACCAAATGGTAAGATAAGAAGGAAATGAGAAGAGAGGGATGAGAGGAACAAACTGGTTGGTGATTACCATCTGGGTAAGGTCTAAAGTCCTTCCTGTACTGTGAGGTGAAAGCAGTGCAGTTGTGGGTAGCACACCACACTCACCTGTGCTCTATATGCTACCATACAGTTCGTGAACCGGTCAAGGGGCTGGAGAGTGAAACATACAAAGACACACAGACAAAGATGTGGGTCATCCTTAAAACAGGAATGCCTCCTTTATTGTGCCCAGGGGCAGCTTGTATAGAGATCCTTAACTGATAGCCATACGCCAGCCAAACCCACCAGAAACCATTCCCTTGCCATCAGGAACTCCTGAAGGTCTCATGCTCAGAATAGCTGTAAGCTGTATCGGAGCAGAAGGAAACAAGTTGTTTACAAGAAATTCAGGATCTGGGGGTTCACAGCTACCAACAATTGTGGAGTGAAGTTGTACTTGTGGCGGGAAGGGAAAGGGAAGAATTTAAGGCAATTGTTAAGAAATGTTTTATCGTTCCTTGTTCTCCCTCTCTCCCCGCCCAAAGGTTTGGAAGTTTGGAACTCTCCAGCAAACATAGGAAGACATAAAAACCAACTTGTGTTAAAGGTGGTAGCAGAGGAGCTTAGGGCCACTTAAGAGACCACAACCTCAAGTCATGTGTGGTTGTGAACAGGCCCCAAAGAGCTCCTGCCACTGCTTCCAGTTCTGTCTTCCTTCTCCAGGAGAGTATTGACCCTGAGGTCCCAAGGATACCTAGGCAAAGAGGGTTTATCTGAGCTTCTGTGTGGTCTGGAGGGACAGAGAGAACAACAGTCTTCCATTCTCTCTATCCTGCAAATGTATTACAACTCTAATATGGAAATGCATCCTTCCAATGGAAGATTATATTCCTTAAATGCTGCATAATATTCACACCAGCGCAGAATTAAACACTGTACAGAATTATATTTGGAATGCAGACTACAAAGAAAAGAATCTCATAAGTTGGACACTGTGTTTCTGTATGTGCACATATGTGTGTATAGATTCACTACCCTGTGTGTGTACAAGTAAGAGGGTAGGGATGACTTCCGGTATCTTCCTTTATCCTTCTCTACCTGACTTTTTGAGACAGATCCTATTTTTAATTTTTGTTTTAATTTTTATTTATAGTTTCTTTATTGGATCATTGGGAATTTCACTCCATGCATCCCATTTCCGTACCCAGTCCCGTCATATCTGCCCTTAACCCTTGCAGCATTCCCCACAAGGAAAAAATTTTTAAAAATTGAAACCAAACCAAACCAACAAACAAATAAACAATAACCAAAAAGAACCACTTCTCTTTCCTGCCTCTCCAATACCTCTTCATTTATCTTAGTGGCTTTGGGAACCACAGTGTGTCACATGGTATCTCTGTTGTCCAATCACCTTTACTTGCAGATGTTCATTGCCAGGAGTCATCGGTCTGCTACAAGGTCTTTGGTTTCTGGTCCACCATAATCACTGGATCCTCATTAAAACTCCTCTCTGACACCTCGAGGCTTCCCTAAGTCCCGGAGATACCATGGATATTCTTCCATAGGACTGGTCCCTTCATGTACATCAGCAGGGCATAGATAGGGCACATGTTAGAGCAGGTCAACTCAAGGCCTGGATGTGGGCCTGGATGGTAGCTGACTAGTCCAGGCCATTGGGGCTGCCTCCCTCAGGTGAGTGACAGAGCCAGTTCTTCTATGACCATGCTATCAGGTCCTGTTCTCCAATGCCCCTTGTGAGAGGTGGGGCCACCTCCCCAAATTATGGGGTAAGGGGCAGTTCTCCCATTAAGGTAGGAGCCAGCTCTCTTGCTTCAGTGTTCAGCAAGGGGCAGGGATAATTTTACCAAGGCCAGTGAAGGGTGGGACTGGCTCAGGAAGGCCCTCTGATTTTATCACACATGATTTGAAAGACCCTCTGTGGTAACTTGGACCATAGATATCAACGCAGAATGCAGCTGCAGGAGGACTACTGACCCAGACATGACCCATGTCAGCCATGAGGCCTGGAGGACACCCTGGCTTCAGATAGCATTTCAGGCCACTCAGACCAGCATGGCTCTGGTGGCAGCATGGCCCTTAGACACCAACAAGGCCACTTGTTCTAGTCTAGACCCCAGGTTCCTGTGTTCCTTTGTGAAGGGCTTGGACTTCAACCCCAGCTGTAGAAGGGCCATGGACGCAGACATGGTCCTTGGATGCAGCTGGGCCTAGTTGTCACCATTGCCCTAGGTAGCAACATAGGCCAGTTGGATCTGTATGACCCTGACTGCAGAAAGACCCTTGGATTCAAGGCCACAGGTGGTGATTCAGATCCTGGGCTTCCATGTAAACTTTGGTGGCAACATGGGCCATGTACTTCGCCACATATCCCAGTTGTGGTAAGAGCAGGGACCCAGAAATGGTCCTTAGCAGGGGCCTGGATATCACCACAGCCACTCAGAAATGTATGGTACAAGCTGAAGCATGGCCCTAGGACACCAAAATAGTCTCAGGTTGCTGATCAGACCCATTGCAACCATACTGCTCTCAGCTGTCCCAGAAGCTATAGACATCAACTCAGACTCTGGCTACTGTAGGGCTAACACCCACACATGGCCCTCAGCAGCAGCTCAGGCATGGATGGCACCATGGTGGTGACATGGGTCACTCAGATCAGTATGTTTCCAGAGGCAGCAAGACACTCAGATACCAACAAGGCTACAGGTTGTGGTTCAGACCACGGGCTTCTGTGTGACCTTTGGTGACAACATGGGTCATGACATTAACACAGACCCTTGACTGCAATAGGACCATGCAAGACAGATTATCTTATTAAAATTCAGGCTAACTGTTGGCCAGCTGGCCAGTGAGTCCCTAGCACCCTACCTCCCACTTTCACTTGTCCAGAATGAGCGTTAAAAATCACTCACTGAGCCGGGCAGTGGTGGCGCACGCCTTTAATCCCAGCACTCGGGAGGCAGAGGCAGGCGGATCTCTGTGAGTTCGAGACCAGCCTGGTCTACAAGAGCTAGTTCCAGGACAGGCTCCAAAACCAAAAAGAAACCCTGTCTCGAAAAAACCAAAAAAAAAAAAAAATCACTCACTGACATGGCACACGTTTTTCCTGGGTGCTGGGCATCTGAAATGAGGTCCATAAGGTTGTGCAGTGAGCACTTTGCCCACTGAACCATCTCTGCAGTCTTCACATCCATACATTGGACCAGCATTTGTCAACTGGGGAAACTAGGGATTTTTATCTGGGTGTCATTGCCGGATTCTAGTTAACTGACAAGGTGTTGATCATACAATCTAGCTTTCCCACACGCACACTACACATACACATTCACACTCACACACACACACACACACACACACACACACACACACACACAAATAAGTAAAATAAGACATCACCCATCTCAGCTTTAGATGTCAATAGTACTGTGGTGAGAAACCCTACTTTACATGGAAAGGCACACAGGCCCCTCAATCTACATTCGTGTTTGGTTTGAAATCGTGTATGCTGCTGGTCATATATTGTGCTGATTTATAGATCAATGTACAAGGAATTCAGGAGTTAGGTTATTTCCCCAGTGCGTGCTATAAGTAAAGCATTGAAAATAAAAGGTGCCTCAGATAGTAGACTAAGACTGCATTCCTCTCACTTTGGATGACTTCTTATTCTGCTTCTGTATTAAAATCGGTGTCTTCTCTCAGAAGTGTAGCATTCCCTCAATGTGAGATCTCATTTAAAACTGTGTTTAAGAATAGCACCTAATTTTATTGTACTTGGCTTCATAATTTTGGTCAAAAGCTGAAAATAGTGACCAAATGTGTCAAGCAATTTTATTTAAAGTTGATTAATGCATGAAGAAAAAAATCACAAATTGGAGTGGCACATCTCAAAAAGGATGATTTAAATCATCCTTTGTCACCACAATAAAAGAATGTCTTCACTTCAACAGCAAATCAGACATTAATATAAACCTTGCTGGCTTAACTGTCAAGAGGTCTTTCTGACAGTAAAGACTGACCAATGCCCATGGCAAAGGAGGGGCATTTCCCATGCTGCAGGGCTCCAGGAAAAGGTCCAGAAGTGACCTCATTTTAATGGTCAACGTGTCCAGAGAAAGAAACTCAAAGCTGTGTGTGGGGTCATATACCCACAATAGGGCAATGGAAGCAAGAGAATTGCAAGGCTGAGCCAGCTTGAGTAACACAGTAGAGCCCTGCCTCAAGAAAGGACAGTGAGAAAGAGACAGACAATGAAGCCTTATACCTGGTATCAAACTAATTGACTTGCAAACTAGAATCCAGATATCCTGACTCCCAGTGCTGCTTCTTCCAGAAGCTAGTTTGTCTCCGGTGAAGAAGCGAGTCTATCTTTCCAAGGTACATCCACTGTACCTACTCCCCGGGGTAATATTTGTAGCAAGGAACTGAAAGTGCTCATCGAGTAGAAACAAAATAAAAACAAAACTCTTTTGTCGTGACCCAGTAAGGCTTAGAAACACCCCATGCACACCGCCTCTTGAGCATATTTGATCCACATTTGCATATGAAAGGTATGCAAATTAATTGCAATTAAACGCTTAATTACTTGAAAAGACATTCAGCTTTGTGTATATTATCTTGGCTATGGATTGTAAGTTCTTGGAACGCTAGTTAAAATTCCATGATCTGCAGTTTTCTGCAGGATATGGAAACTCGCCAAACTCTATGAGTTCCTTGTCTGAGCCCTTCTTCCTTTGTCTGAAGGCACTTTCCTTCCTGGCCTAACTCCTCCTTTCCCTCTCAGAATCACATGCTGGGCATGTGCCTCTAAGGCAAGACGGTTTTCTGGTCAATCTCTAATTAGAGGAAGTCTCTTTTTAATTAAAAAAATAGATTAATTTATTTTTAATTTATGTGAATGCATACAAGCCTGTGGGAGTTCATGCGTGATCCTTTGTAAGAGGATGTTGGATCCCCTGGATTTGGAGTAACAGAAAGTTACGATCCAGTATATGGGTGCTAGGAAACAAATCCCACTCGTCTGCTAGAGCAGCCAATGCTTTTAGCCACAGAGCCTCTCTCAGTGCCTTAATGTTCCTTTTAAACATCCTATGAGGATATCTTTTCATATCCTGTTCATTACCAAACACAATCACGACAGAGCAGGGACCAAAAGGCAGGAGCTGATGCAGAGGCCATGGAGGGATGCTGCTTACTGTCTTGCTCTACATGGCTTGCTCAGCTTACTTTCTTATAGAACCCAGGACCCCCAGCCCAGGGATGGCACCACCCGTAATGGTCTGGGTCCTCCTCCATTGATTACTAATTAAGAAAATCACAGACCTGCCTACATCCTGATGTTATGGAGGCATTTTTCCAGTTTTCATCTCTATACCAGCTTCCATAAGTTGATGGAGGAAGCCTCTGTGATGAGCTGATAATGCCTGGACAGGGCACCAATCTATGAATATATCAGAATATCATTAGGAATCATTTCATTGCTTTTTTTTTGTTTGTTTGTTTTGTTTCATTTTGTTTTTAGCTAGTCATGGTTCTACTGTAGGTCTTTGGCCTATCCTGTCTGGGGTTCCTGGTCATCCAGGTGATGCTGCCATGGGCTCCATCTTGTGGAATGGGCCTTGAGGTAAACCCAACATTGGTTGGCCACCTCCGCAAGTTCTGCACCGCCTTTGCCCCAGCACATCTTGCAGTCTGGACGGATTGTGAAGAGAAGGCTCTGTTGTTGGGTTGGTGTCTGGGTTTCTTTTTAGGAGGTCTGCAGAGTGCCTTTCCACACAAAGAGACCAGAATATTAGGATGAAGGCTCCGTGTAGACAGCAGCTTGACCTCTCTATGTTCAATGAGCTGTTAAATGTTGTTCTTGGCAATGGAGCCCCATTGTCAGTTTTCTGAGAGAAGCCTTCTGTTCTAGAATAGCCCCAGTTTTGGGGGACTCCATGTGACCCCCCTCGATCAACAACTTGATTAAATAAAATCCCAGCACACCACTGGAACGTTGCAGGAGCTCCTTCCGCTCCTTCAGCTAATAGCCGCTGAGATACCAGCCCATTGGGGTGTGGTTTCTCTCCCTTAAAAAAGCGGCCACTTCCCTCTCCTCTCTCTCTTGCTTCCAGCTCTGCTTCCTGCAACTAGGCTCCTTTCCTGATTGTGCAGAGGGCTGTTGTCTGGGACGGTGATCTGTAAGTTTTCCCCTTCAAATAAATAACCATTCTATTAATCATAATTCCAAACTGGTGTGGGATTGTTTGTGACTTACGCCTTCACTGGAAGCCTTTCCTGGTTGAAATAGACGTCTAGTTCAGACTCAGTACCCTCCAGGAAGTTTCCACTGCCCTTGGTTTCCATACCCCCCAAAGTGCCTCCAGTTCTAGCCATCTCTCCCTCTACCCTCTCTCCTCATTCCTCTCCATCAACCTGAACACTCCTTTTCAGATATGTTGAAACATTCAGTGCCTGCTGTGGCAGAATAGCTGGGCTCTGGTGGAGGCATTATTTTTTTTTTTAATGTTATTGATTGTGTTCTTATGCTGGAGTCTAAGCTTCTGAGTTTGGGGTGATTGTAGCTCTAGGTCCCGACTTCTGGGTTTGTCTCTGTTCCCTTTGGGTGTTAGTTCCTTGGATTCTTTTCTCTCTTTGGATTCTTCTCTATGTGGCAGCAGTGTGGTACCTATTTTACTAGCCTGCCCCTCTGGTGTGTCCTCTGGGCATTCTTGCTGGTGTTGGAGGCTGGGGAAGGTGAGATGGGGATGGTGGAGGTTAGGGTGATATGCAGCATCCACAGGAGGTGTGGACAGTTGGAAGGGGAGGATGTAGCTGGTGTTCCGTTGCAGTGCTAAGAAAGAGTCTTAGGATTCGGTCTGGGGGGATAGATAGATTGAGTGGAGAAATTCTATAGGCAGCCCACCTGGTTTCTAGTAGGCCGGCCATATTTTCAACAGGTGCCAGGGAATCTGAATTTAGGTCCCAGGGCATTATTGGAAGCATTTTCCTACTGAATAATCTCCAGAGCTTCTTGTATATTTATTAAAATATTTCAAGTAAGTTTAATTAAAAAAAAACTTTCTCTAAGAGATCTGAACTTCTCTGTCATCTTCCTACATATGAAACTCCCTTGTACACTCTCCTTATCCTCTGTTAGACATTAAATACTAGGATAGGAAATACGAAAGGAGCTTTTGAAACTTTCCATTGGGGCAAGAACCCCCGCTGTGGGCAGAGAGCTGAGATTAATGAACTTGAGCATCTCCAACCATTTTCATAGCAAGCATCTCACTCCTTTGCTTTCGTTTTCTTCTGCTGTGGTTTAAATTGATGTGTCGCTGGACACGTGCATACGTTGCCGGTTTTAGACTGTCTACTGTCTTTGTTTTTGGAGGTTCACTCTGGCTCCTCTGTTTTGATTCTTACTGCTTGCTCTTTCACTTTCACAAGTGTTCCTTTTCTCTCTCCGGATCCAATGTATTTGTCATCCAGATGGCGTTTTGGCAAACCTCTGTTCCTGGGCAATGACTTGACGTTCCAAGATAGACAGGACACTCCAGATGATTACAGAGATAGTCTATTGTCTCTCTGGATATGATAACCCATGTCAACAGTGAAAATCTATCACACTTAAAAAACTGGCCATCCTGAATTAAGAAAAAAAGTTAAGTCTTACTATAGTTTCTGTTCTTTCCATAACTTGTGCCACTAGTTACTAAAGTGGCCAAGGAATATTGCAGTTAGAGGAGAAGTTAAGGATAGTGATAAGAGCCAGTATCACAAGAGATTTCCAAATACGGCCACTTGTCCAGCAATACAACATGACTTGGGAGCATATAAGAGATGCGAATTATTGATTCATAACCAACTTGATTATGAGAAACTCTTGGCCTGGGACCCATGGTTCTAAATGTTTAAAAAGTTGCCTGGATGATTTCAATGGCTGCTGAAGATTTTCAGACAACAAAGCCATGGTTATAAATGTAACAGCTTCGTATGACGGATTGCTATAAGCTGAATGTGTCACGGTTTTCTTCTTTCTTATTGTTTCAGTCAAATATCCAGGGTGATGGCAGGTGGAAGGAAGTAGGCACTTTGGGTGATCAGTAAGTTATGAGAATGGAACATAAAATCTTAATGGATCTAGGGTTCTCATAGCAGAGAACCTATAGAACTTGAGAAGGAGGCTACCTTGAAGAGGACCCTCACCATAATACCTGATGCTGTTGGCACTTGGACCTTAGACATCTAGCCCCAGAAACTGGAAGAAATATGTGTTTGTTATTTATAAGCTATATAACAGCCAGAAAAGACTAAGACCCAAAGATGACCAGCTTTTTTGACACTTAAAGATTAAGTGATTCTGTTCTTATATTATTTCATAGGCAATGGGGATGCTTAAATTTTTTCATATAAAATGGAGATTGATGTGGGAGTGATTTCTTATTAATAAAGAAACTGCCTAGACCCATTTGATAGGCCAACCCTTAGGTAGGCGGAGTAAACAGAACGGAATGCTGGGAGAAAGAAGCTGAGTCAGGGAGTCGCCATGATTCTCCCACTCCAGACAGACGCAGGTTAAGATCATTCCTGGTAAGCCAGCTCGTGGGCTACACAGATTAATAGAAATGGGTTAGATCAATATGTAAGAGCTAGCCAATAAGAAACTGAAACTAATGGGTCAGGCAGTGTTTAAAAGAATACAGTTTCTGTATAATTATTTCGGGTAAAGCTAGCCATGCGGGCGGCCGCGTGCCAGGGACGCAGCCCTGCCGCTTGTAACACAACAGAATGGCGCCCGACGTGATGGACTAAATCCACTTAAAAACCTGAGAAGGCTTAAAAATAAGAGAGAGAGACTTTAACACAGATTTTTGCTGTTTGTTGGTGGCGTGCTGTAGAGAGATTTCCTGATTTGGCAACAGCAGCAGAAAAAAAAAGCTGCGTCATTTTAAAGTGCGCTTCTTGGGACTGTGCCGCCAGTGCAAACTCTGGCTTTAAAGCATTTCAATGGATTTTATGGGACTGGATGTTTGTGTTCCCGCTTGGGATCTGAAGGAGAGTGCTCTCAGCGCTCCCCGCCTGCACCTGGGCAGATGACAGAATCAGGCTTAGGCAGGCGGAAGAGCATGGTGGAAGAGACATGTTTTCAGACTCCGCAGTGCTCTGCGTGTCAGATTTGGTTGTAACTTGGATAAAAAGAGTTTCTGTGCTGCATGCTCAGTCTCAAAATTAAACTGCTGAGTGCGGCTCCAATGAGGACTTGCTGTGTGCCTGGAACTGTGCACAGCTCAGGGGCACCAAATGGATCTGAGGCAGGAGCGGCTGCTCCTTGCTGAACTGTGCTGGTTGGCAAGAACTACCGTAATTACCATAATAACAGCACAGTTAAGGTTTAGACTGGGCAGGACACAGGCGGTACCGTATTACCTGTACGTGGTGCAACTTAAGTTTTTAAGAAGTGCTTAACATTTTAAGAAATGCTCCTGGATAGTAAAAATATTACAGATTCACAATAAAACAGATTCAGACATAACAGACCTCAATGGATCACAATGTTGGATAAATGTACATAGGCTTGAGAGAGAGAAGAATAAGAATATAGAAAATAAAGTAAATGTCTTAAAAAAAGGGTAAAGTCTTTAAAGAGACAGAGTACAGATAGTTAAGAGATTAAAAGAAATAAAAAAAAATAAGCCACGTAAAAATGGAAAATTCACAGAGAGTCTGGATTATGTACATTGTGTTTTCTTTAAAATTTTTGACTGTAAAGGAGCTAAGTACAGACAGACATTTCATTACATGGGCTGCCAAGCTAAACCAGAATGGATATAAAGGTATTACGATTTCAAAATTTGGGTCTAAGGATATGATACTTTGGAAAGGGTCTTCTTTTGTTTTCACAGAGGACCAGACCCTGTGGATTTCTTCTATCCCAATTTGGTATGATAGACCACGACCTCCCGAAAAATTCCTGTGAACACCCTCAAACAATTACTTCACTCAACTGGCAACTGAGATAAACCTGCCACACAGGTTACACCCTAAATGATCTGATTAACAGCGCCCCCATTCAGCAGGAAGCAGTTTGGAGAGAAAAAACTACGCCCATGTTCCCAAAATATTGTTTGTAAATGTTCTTTTACATTTAAAGGGGGAAATGATATAGGTATGAGTAATTTGCATTGGTGTGGATTTTACAGTCAATTTTGTTATATGTATATGTATTTCTGATCTTGATTAAGGTATTGTGATTGTGTAGTTCATTTAAAAATGTAATGTATAATTAAGAAATATAGGTTAATGGTTAATCATCAATAATAGTCAAGCTTGTAGTCATGTTAGTTAGATTTTCTAGATATATAGAGATACATTTCAGTTAGATAGACATTCTTCATATCTTTCAAAGACTGCAGAATATGGCATTTAATGTTTTAATAACTTAGGACTTTTCATGACAATGAGACATATCTGCTCCTGGTGGCACCAATATACTTCGAGAGGAAGATGGGCATCGAAGAGGATCCTTATGGAGTTGGATAGCCATTTGGGCAAAAAACTGCTCTTGCCTGGACTGTTGCATAAAATGGACACAGAGAACCCGCAGAGAGAGGACTGCTGAACTTGCCTAAAGGTGAGACGGTCTTTTGGGGTTCATGACTCATGAAAGAGTCTGCGAGACATTCTGCAGGACACAGCAGATAGTGACTGAACTGTCTTTGAAATTTCCTGCTTCATGGAAATGTCTGCTGGATACTATGGGTCTGAAGGCTGAAGATGGATGCCCCAACCATACAAAAGAACTTTGGGTGACTGTCCAGGCAGCAAGATGTCTCTGTCATTTCTAGAGTTTTCTTATTTCTTGTTTACTTAGGTAGTATTATATCCTTCTGGAGTCTTTGATGGAGTTGAAGAATGAATAGATATAGTTTTCCTTAGTTATGATAAAAGATAAAATAGATATAAATATTGTAACTGTAATTCTTGCTTGATAACTGTTTTGCTATATGTAATTTTACTATGTTAAAGTTAAAGCCTTTCTTTTTTGTTTAAACAGAAAAAGGGGAAATGATGTGGGAGTGATTTCTTATTAATAAAGAAACTGCCTAGACCCATTTGATAGGCCAACCCTTAGGTAGGCGGAGTAAACAGAACGGAATGCTGGGAGAAAGAAGCTGAGTCAGGGAGTCGCCATGATTCTCCCACTCCAGACAGACGCAGGTTAAGATCATTCCTGGTAAGCCAGCTCGTGGGCTACACAGATTAATAGAAATGGGTTAGATCAATATGTAAGAGCTAGCCAATAAGAAACTGAAACTAATGGGTCAGGCAGTGTTTAAAAGAATACAGTTTCTGTATAATTATTTCGGGTAAAGCTAGCCATGCGGGCGGCCGCGTGCCAGGGACGCAGCCCTGCCGCTTGTAACACAACAGGAGATGATAATGGGATTGATGTAATAGTGTAATATATAAATAATATAGGTAGTGCACTAAAAATGATGCCTGCTACATGGAGAGGTATATGATGTTGCTGATTACAGTAAACAAGGAAAGCTATTGACAAGACATTACAGACACTGGAGATGTGAATAGAATACAACCACATCTTCAATAAGCATCTATCTATCTATTTATTCTTATAGTTATTGGTTTCAGTAACTCTTCTATGATCTTACTTGAATAGGAGATACAATTTGTAGTTAGTTTTGAGGTGAAACTGGTCCTTGATTTCAAGGGCAACTTAGAAGAAGAATTAGGAATTTCTTTTCCTAATCCTCTTCATTCTCCTTCTCTTTCTCTTCTTCCTCTTTCTCCTCCTCCTTTTCTTTTTCCTCCTCCTTCTCACCCTCCCCTCTGCTTCCTCCTCCTCCTCTTCTTCTTTTCATTAAGTAAATGATAATATTAAGAATGGAAAATAAAGTGTGGTAATGAAAGATTTTATGTTATGAAATAAAATTTCATTCCTTTCAACGTACATTACATAGCAGCTATTGCAACAAACTGACTAACTCAGGAATTTCCTCCAAACTGTCTCTGGCATTCAATGCATGTTAGTATGGGAAGTTTCACTGCCTCTCAAAAGAAAGTTATTATGGTTTTGTGCACTATTAATTGTCAGTATAAAAAGAAACTTTCCTTCTCTTAGTCTGTATCCCTTCACTTTCTGTCTGGGAGACAGCATACAAACTAATTAACCTCCAAGGGCCCCAGAGTCTCTTTTTTCTCTGGAAGCAAGATAAGCCTGTCAACCTTGCAAATGTCTTATAGGCATTCTGTGCAAGACACCATGGAGAACCAACCAGTGACGGTTTGCCGCACGGAAACTTCTTCAATATAGGAGGGCGCTAAGGCAAACATAGTCAAAAATCTCTGACATTGCTATTTCTTCAAAATAGTTAATTGCATGAGGCAACATTTTAATATAGGAGAGAAATGACAGAAAATAATTGTTACCATCAGAGGATATAGATGAAGTCTGGCACCACCAGTCCATAATTTACAACATTAATAGTTTGTGATACTGTTTTCTAACAATTTTTTACCATAAAAGCTATCATAGTTACTTCTGAGAGTGTCTTTGGCATTACTAGAATGTAGTTTCTAAGCTTGCTTGTTTATTTATCCCCTCCTTCTCCTTTATACAGTTCTTAACACCAGTATTAGCAAGTTATTGAATGCCACCTTCTTGCTAATTAACTAGCTCATTTTTGGGTCTTCCTTTTGTGTCCTCCACAGATATGTTACTTTCTCACCAGTCCCCTTTTCCTCCCTCTTTTTCTGCTCTATCAGTGACAAGTTTCTTTCAACTCCTCTTCTCTGTTTGCCTCTCCTGAGGAGAAGCCAGTGTCAAATGTTAGCTCATTCAGGTTTTCCATCACCAGCTCGGCAAGTCCCGCTGCCTCTCCTGTATTTAGTAGTCTAGGAGCCATTATAGCTAAGATATAATTTTCAAATTGTCATGTAAATAAATTCACAAGGCTCAGGAACGTAGGAGAAATAAAAACACCTGTGAAATAATGATTACTTTTGTCTTACCTCATGCCCACTTTGTGTTAGATTTATCCAAATTCCTTCACCAGAAGCTGATAGAGCTATGCTCTACCTGTGAAATTAATTATCAGCTAGGAGGGTTAAGGACTTAAGGTGTGAAAATTGGTGGTTGATAAAGGCCAGGGATCTATTACATCTTAAAACTGAGGTAGACAGTGTGGGGGAGTCTGCAAGCTTGTCGTGTATTTATTGGTCTGTTAACAAATAGCCTCAGCGGGTATCATGGGGAGGAGAGGGAGCCAAGGACAAACACAGCAACAAAATGAAAATGAAATAGGCAACTTATAGTGTATCTCTCCAAGCTGGGATATTTTAAAGCAGAGTTATGGACGTTAACTCTCAGGTAATCTTCATCAGGGTTAAAGGAGACAGAGCTGTGGGCAAATTGGTTAGTATAGCCTCTTTGGAGAATCGTCCTTTTTCCAGTTATCATATCCAGGTAGTGTTTTTGGCTCACTACTCTCTAAATAAATATATTAAAGCTGGAATGCCCTGTGGGAAGTCTAACAAACTAACTCAACTCGCTATGAAATATTTTTCCAAAGAGGAACTAGTGAGATACTTCTTCACAAATGATACCTGACGCTCTGTTGTGGTTTGAGCACTGTTAGCAACGTGTATTATAGAGAAACTTACACATACGTAAGTGGTTCTTGAAGCACTTCTCAGGTAGCTAAAGACTTCTTGCAGTCCAGGTATGTGACAATGAAGGAATGGGTAAGGAAAAGACTTGTGCATGCGCAACGGATTTTTTCTCAAGCCATGAAGAATGAAGTAATGTCATTTGCAACAAAACATATGTAACTGAAGATAACACATTAAGTGATCTGAACGATTCTCAAAATGGTAACTATCTTATTTTGGATCATATTTAGGTCCTAGCTTCTAGATTTTATATAGGTATTTATAATTGAGTGTGTGTGTGTGTCTGGGTGTAAAACATCAAGGTAGAAATGAAACTTTTTAGGGAAACAAAGAGACTAATGGGAAGCTGGTAAACTGAAGGCAGTCGGTATGGGTGGGAATATGTTCATTACACAATATTGTGTGAAGTCTTATGTAACATGGTAACAGGTACAATGAACATACAGAATGAAAAATATTAAAAAGTAATATAATACAGTCAAGCTGACCTTGTTGATAGAGGTGTGGTTGAGCCAGCCCCGATGTTGTGAACATGGGATTGATATCCCCTATTACTTATCTATCAAGTGGCAGGATGGGGGGTGGTCCTGCCGTCAATGCCTGAGGCAAGTGGGAAAGCTAGCCCTGAGGTTATAGGAGCGAGACAGCTGTTCCTGCCTCTCATCAGCTGCAGCACTTGGGAGAGTGGCCCCTACATCTTGTCTGGGCAGCACAGTAGAGCTGGCCCTAAAGGTAGGTGTGGGAGAACCAGCCCCGAGGATATGAAAGCCGGAAAACTGGCCCCACTGCTTGTTCATCCTTGCAAGGGGTAAACTAGCCAGGGCAATGCTGGAGAGTCAACCTTGGTGATGAAGACAGGAAAGAACTGGCAGGCTGACCAACCATGCAACTACCCAGGCCTAGAAAAAGGGTTATGTGTTATACCATCCCAACATCCACCCCATCTATGGTCTGCTGGAGCACTGGGGTGGGGATGGGGTGGTCAGTCAAGCAGACCCAGGACTAGACTCCACAACACAGAGCAGCAACAGGATGTCCAGGAAGAGTCCCAGTGAGGGCACAGCCTCAATGATGTGGAGACCAAGGGCATCAAACCAGACCAATGATTCTTTGCAATGAAAGTCAGTTTGTAAAAAAATGTATGGATAAAGGGATTTACTGTGTGACTCACTGTGCCACATTGCATCTTCCATGATGAGATTTCTCCATTCTTCATTTTTTAGCTCTTGAATTTTATTTTGTGTTATAGTTATGTTTATGTGTGTGTGTGTGTGTGTGTGTGTGGTGGGGGGGAGAATATGGGTGGGATCAGGAGGCTTGATAAACAAAGTTTCTTTTTTAAAAAAAGTAATATAATATAAATTTGTTTGGCTTGATATTATCAGCGACAATCCTTCCTCCTTGTGGGAGAATATCTTGTTCTAGCAAACACTAATAAATGACAAAAAATGAAGGTAGCACCATGAGAAACAATCAGTTCTTCATAAAATTACCCAAGATTCTAGCTCACCTGTGCCTAAGCCAGTTTTAGCCCTAGACTGAATGTTTCATGAGAGAGTAAGCTCACATTTGCTTGGGCTGTCTGAGCTAGTTTCTTATATTTGCTACCAAACAGTAATATAAAAACCTCACTAAGAATCCTCTTGATCTCAAGGTAGTATTTACTCTGTAAGTATGATAATCTTATAATCAGTGTTGGTGCTACAGAAGTATGTGACAGTTAGTGACTAACTGAGGAGGAGGAGATACTCTATCAGAGGGACTCTAGAAGACTCTAGAAGACTGATTTTAGTAAGTAGAAGCTGGGAAGAAGAACCACCCCCGTGTGGCTTTACCAACAGGTACTGAACAGCTTCAAATCTTACTTCGAGGACCTCTTCAATGGAAACCAACTTTGATGCAAATAAACTGAGAAATAATGACACTGAGTAATTAATATATCCATTACAATGATTTAGGATACAGACTTTGACAGATACAAGGGAAATGATATTTTCTGCGTATTCACAGACTTCTTAACACCTTCTCCAACTGTGTCTACCCTGGAGAGCCTCACTCTACTAAAAAATTACTCTTTCAGGGCTTTTGTTAAATAAACTTTTTTTTTTTACTACCACAGATAAGCAAAATTTTTACCCAAGACATTTTAAATTTAATTCAATTTTGCATTTATTTATTTAGTGTATGTGTGTGTGTGTGTGTGTGTATGTGTGTGTGTGCATGTGTGCTCATGCCTGCACGTACATGCATCATACCACACATGTGGAGGTCAGAGGACAACTGGCAGGAGGTGTTTCTTTCCCTGCACCATGGGATATGTGGGTTCTGAGAACAAACTTGGGTTTTCTACCTTGACAGCAAGCATCCATAAATGCTGAGCTATCTCACCAGCTCTACCAGAACCATTTTATTGTTTATTGACATCTAATATCTGTTGATCTTTACCTTCAAGTTATATAACATGTGAATTTGCTGACTGTCATTCTCATTTCTCCTGGTCTATAGGGAACCCTTCATTGCTATTGTTTTTCAGATCCAGCACTACACCACAATAAACAATTACTTGGCCAACCACTAATGGCCCAATGGAATTAAACAACTTTGTTAAAAATCCAGATTATTATAAAATAATGTCTGATTATTTCCAAGGCTTCATGTTTTATGACAGTTATTAAGTCATTAATTAATTCATATTTCTGTAACATATACTTAGACATTCTGTAGTCAGTGACCAATACTCCTAGACTTAGTTCTTCTCTTGATCAAATCTGTTTCCAGTTATGTAGTGATTTTGAGGCCTGCCAAAATTAAGACCCTGGTAAAGGGAAGGAAAGATTAAATAATAAAATAAATCAATTGAAATAAGTTCCCTAAATAATTTCAACAATCTTTCATTAAGACATTGGTCTGCATGTATTTTAATTAATTCACTTATTAACTACTAAATATTTATCCTGTTTTAGAACTAATTAAAAACATTTAGAATGAATAAATAGTCAAAATATGGCTACTTATTAAATTGGGCTTAAATTACAATGGGCTGAATCTATAAACAAGTAAATAAAGATAGCGGTTCTTGTAATTATTAAAATTTCTATTGTGGGTTGGAGAGTTGGCTCAGCAGCTAAGAACACTTCTGCTCTAGCAGAAGTCCCCAGTTTGATTCTCAGGATCCACTTGATCTCTAACAACTCTCTGTACCTCCAGTCCAAATGTATCTGGTGCCCTCCTCTCCCTTCCGTAGCACTGGACATGAATATGGTGTACCTGCATCCCCCAACACCCAGACACATAAAATAATATCTAAATATAATTTTAAAACTGTTTACATGTTGGAATTAGCAAAATTACATAAAAAGCAGGACAGACAGTCTCATGATCACAATCATTTAAATAGGCACATATAAAGTGTGAAGGAAGCATCTACTTGAACAGTTCTATACCCGGGTCCTCTGGAAGAGCATCAAGTGCTCTTTATCGCTGACCTATCTATTCAGCTTCATGAATGTCTGTTTTTGAGACTCTTTAAATTTTTTTCTTCAGTCTTCTCTGTGGTTCCCTTCAAATCTATTCTAGCTGTAATAATACAAGACTTATCTAGCTAGACCCACATGATATATTCTTATTCGTTGGGAGAAAACCTGTATAGATACCAGCTACTGCACAGGTTTCTTTTTTTTTTATATGATAACATAATAATTGTTGTTCATCCAAATGGCACTTTCTTTTTATTTATGTAGCCTTATTTCTTTTGAGTTATTTGTTTATTTAGATATGTATGATTTATCTGAATTGCCCACAGAAGTCAGCAAATGAATAAAGAGGTAATGAGAAAAGCACTTTCAAGGGAGAGGAAATAGAAGACAGCTTTTTAAAGGGGGAAAGAGGAAATAAAAGACAGTTTTTAAAAATGGATCAGAAAATGCCAAGCGGAACTGTGGTGACACTACAGGGTAGAGGAGGAAGTCCTGGGATGTGTAACTAATACTAAAGAAAACGGGATTGGAAACTTACAGCTGTAGAAGGTTCCTAAAACATTTCCATATAAGTATGCAAAACGCTTAGATGGAGCTACTCTGTAATTGGGCTTGGTGCCATTACTAGACAACACAGTAACACATAATGTCATGTCCAGTGCCATGACCGAGTTTCCCCTTTGGAGTCTTCCCCAACCCAGAACACTGTGAATAACAATGACAACTGGCCTGGCAAGGCATGTTTACTAATGTCTTAGTGACATGAATAGCATGGGAGCAACCACACACTTTCTGATTTAAGTCCCACTCCACATGATGGAATCCTTGCCTGACACTGTTATCAGGACCAAGAAACCATGGACAGATGGGTCATAAGTTCTGGTGGGGACAGCCTGCTATAATTCCTACGTGGATATCATATTTAAATGATCCCAATGACGAAGAGCTATCTCAGCAGTTAAGAGCATGTACTGTTCTTGCAGAGAACCTCAGCTCCCTTCACAGCTCTTAGGTCCAGCTGCTCACAACTGACTGTTTTTAACTTCAGGTCTAATGAGACACAAGCCTCTGTTCTCCTCAGGAACCTGCCATCAGCTGTACATAGCGCCCTAATTAAAAATAATAAAAATAAATCTTCAAAGAAACAACACCTAGTGACATTACTATACCCACAGACTAAGCTTCTAGACCCCCATTAAATATGTTTCTTTTTGCTATAGATCATGATTGACACCCAGACTAGTTACTGGTTGACATGCCTACAGTACATGATGGCAAAGTGCTCAGCTGTAAATGGAACAATTATGTCACAACCTCCTCTCAAAGCTCAGGGGTCATCATGGGAGATGGAGGTGGTTCTTAAGGGTCAGAGGTAGTCGATGATTACAAGAAAGCAGCATTTTCTGGGTATATCAGGGCGGCTGCACATATGAATTCACAGTGGTTCTGAAACCATATTCAAGTCTGCTGTAAGCTCAAGCCGCGTGATTCCAGCATGGAATGGGGAGGGGCGCAAATTAAAAGACTCCTTAACTGCATCACATTAAGCCACTAAGAATGCAGCTGCCAGCGATTTATTTTCAAAGGAAGCAGTTCTTGGCGTTACTTATGTTTGTTAATATTCATTAATGCTTGGTTATTTTTCATATATTTTATTTATGCATTTCATCTCTTTAAATTACTTAATATGTCTATAACTGTGTTTTGAGTTACTTGCTCTGACCAAAGCTGAGACGATTCTATTGAAGTAACGTCCCATTTTTCTGAGAGCTTCTACTTAATTTAGATGAATTCAATATTTTGTTTCAAAATAATTTATGACTCTTAACTCCATCATGAACTGTGCCTTTAATCAATATGAAATGATGTTTTCTGTCCTATATAATGCTGTTTGGCTTTGATTTTTATTCAGTATGAAATAAGTAATATATCAGAATTGCTTGGCAATGATTTTAATATTTTGCAATGCATTTATTTACACAGCATGCAGTTAGATTGGAATAACATATAATCTGAAAATGTTCATTACAATTGGGATGTTGATAAGCAATTTCCAACTATTGTGATGATTAATATAGCTTTTTATAACCGAGTGAAAATTCTAACTGATATATATATATATAGTTTTTCATAATAGGTAAATATTTGTCTCTAATACATATAACTTAGAAAGTCAAAATTAAAAAAAGAAATGTATGTGTGAATTTGTCTGTTTCATATTTCTGTATTAATTAGTATAGGGCAGATTATTGTATAGTAATAAATGGGTGAGAAATGAGGGAAGGGAGTAATAAATGTAGTAATATATGGGTAAGAAAGAGTGAAGGAAGAAGCGAAAGGAAAAACCTCAGTTATATAGCACAATAAAAGAGTTCTGCTGTCATTGTAGCTCATTTTGATTTCAGCAATTTTTGCTTTCCTGTTATGAATGATTCAGAAATCCAAGCTGATTCATTTTTTTCACTGTATAAACATGGAGATATAGCTCCTGCATTGCCATCAACCAGAGAGGATTGCCTCCTTCCCCAAACCTCCACACATTTTTCCTTTTCATCTCTCCCATTATGCTTATTTCTTGGTAAAGCTTCTCAATTTGTGTTCTTTTCTTGGAGTCCAATTTAAAGTCATATCCGTTCTTCTCTTTATTGTCTGCTTGTACGTATAAATTCTGTTAGTGAGTTTCCCGTTCCTTCCAGTTTTTCCTCATCATTGAAACAGCTGCCATTCTTCTTATAATGGTGCATTGTCGTCCCAGAGACAACATGCTGAAGAGAGAAAAAATGTTTCTTACAGAGTGATGCTCTTTGGATTCTTTGGAAAATGCTAAGAATTTCCCCGGATTTTATCATAGCTTCCGTTGTAATGTCTGCTGAATAGTGGTACTGTCTGTGTCTTGACGAAGGCACACTCCTATTCTTGTTCTCAAACCCACAGGGATTGTTTTTTCCGCCTGCCTCATGAATGGAGGAATGATGTGACTTTGCCTACAATCATGCTGATAACACTTGCTTCTGCTTCTCCCAGTTGCACTGTTGCCTAGCCTGGTTTCCTCACCACTGATGCAGCTGAATGTCAAAGGGCTCATGCCGTTCTACCTCATGCTCTTACGATAGGTCCTTATGACTCATGACTCATGACGCTTACCCTCTCTCCTTGGGCTTCTTGTATGTCAGTGCTGTATGACAATTTGCCGTTGTGAAGCAGTTAGTAGCCTCTAAGAGTTCATTTTTAAAATAGAGTTTGAGACAAAAGACCAGTACTTCACTCACTGATTTTTAGTTCTAAAATATATTTGTGAATTGGGAAACTTTGTAACTAAATCCCAAACCAAAACCTTACATTCTTTGTGTTATATTTTGAATGAAATGTTCTCTATATGTTCATGTGTTTAAATACTTCACTCACAGTTGGTAGTTCTGTTGGGTGGGGTGATAGACCCTTTAGAAAGTGGAGCCTTGTTGGAGGAAGCATATCACAGGGGATTCAGGGAATGGATGTGAGGGTTCACAGCCTGTCCCTCCTTCCTATTCTCTCTCTGGTTGCTCTGGGTAGATGAAAAGAATTGTGTCGTCTTGCCACTCATGCTACCATGTCTTCTGTCACTGTCGTCATGTCTTCTGTACCTGATGCTGGATTCCATCCCTCTGGAACCGTAAGCCAAAATAGAATCTTTCTCCCTGCATTAATTACTGTTGGCTGCTGTGATAAAAACACAGAGACCAAATGTGAAAGATTTTTTTTTGTTACTGTTTCATGGTTTCAGAGGGATGAACTCAACACAGCAGAGAGTCGTGGCGGCAAATGGGCAGAGCAGAGCAGAGCAGAGCAACTGAGAGATGACATCACTGACCTTAAACACATAGCAGCACGATATAATCGAAAATGGGAGAAGGCTATAAATCTCCAAAGTCTCCCGTGATTTACCTCCTCCAGCAAGGAAGGACCTACCAGAAGTTCCACAGAATCCCAAACTATACCACTGACTGTTCAAGGACATGACTCCTGGGGGACATTTCTCATTCACACCACCGCTCTCCCACAAGCTGCTTTGTAAAAGTTCTGGTATTTTATCACACAACAGACAAGAAACTAATACACTTCCTCTCCTCCTTCAATTTCCTCCCAAGTAAAACCCTCAGCCACAATTCCTGTGTTTTTGAAGCTTCTGTTGTGGATCATATTTAGACACCCAGTTTGCCAATTTGATTATTTCTAGACCCACCCTCAAGTTTGTCTTCTGTTTTGAAGATTGTTAGTTTGTGAACAATTTTTATTTTTACCTTTTTTTTCCTGTCGAGAAGGCAGCTAGGGAAGAGTTATATGTTTATGTACAATACTATCTTTAAGTGATTTCCTCACTTTCTTAGGTATTCAGTGAAGAATATGTCAAAAGACAATGTCCAAACTTAATTCTTACTGAACTTTATATGTCTCTGGTTTTTTGTTGTTGTTGTTGATTTTCTGCTCCTCAAAGCAATAAGTTACCTTGTATCTCTCCATCCTGACTTACTGATTTTTGATAATTTCACGTTATGGTATAGAAGAAAAGGTAGTGATAAACTCAGTCAAGGTAGAAGTAGTATAATTTGGAGACATCACTATATGAAAATGGTTGTTTTGATTTATAGGGGAAATGTCTCTCAGAGGCTTTTGTTTCGAAAGCTTAATCACTTGTATATCACGGTTGAGAATTTGGGTTTTGTGAAAGTCATTAGATCTCAGTGGCTCTAATCTCAAGCGATTAGTCCTCTGGACAGCTGGTGGCTTAGTGGGCTTTTGGGAAATCGTAAAAATTTTGGAGACAGCAGGGATTCAGAGGAAATAGGCCACTTGGGGCATGTCCTTGAAAGTCTACATTTTGGCTTTAGTCCCTTTACCGTCTTCTCTTTATTTTCCTGTTTCCACTAGGTGAACATTTTTCTCTGTGCTCGGCATACACCATGATGCTCTACCTCACCTCATGCCTACAGGGTGGAACAAAATTACAACAGAGAGCAACTTTGTCTTTCGTAAGTCAAAATAAAATATTTCTCCAGTAAGTTGAGTTTCTCAGGTATTGTGTCCAACAATGGAAAGGTAAGTTACACAAAGAATTTCAGTTTGTAACAAGTCTTGGGTCTCTGGCTTGGGAGAAAAAAAGTCATGAGTTTTCTTTCTTTTCAAACTACGATATTTTCTTCGAGCTGTATTGCGGAGGAAGAAGCATAAACTCAAATTCTAAATTGAGCCACAGAGATGTTAGATAAAGATTACAAGGTTCTGGTTTGAGAGAGTTTTACACCTTCTTTCTTAAGTTTTGATTGTTATCAGTTTAATATGCTATGAGTTTTCACAGGAAATAGGCACACTGAGATATGCAAACCAGGATTGCAATTTAGATGCCACACTAAACTTTTAGAACCTGCAGTTATATTCTTCAGTAGTTTCCAACTCATAAAGAAATAATATTATCTTGTATTTTCCAGTTTGCTAAAGCAAATTAACTACATTGTTGACTTTCTGTGGTTTCTTTTGAATGGGAAAAGCAATAAAAATGAAATAAAGGTAATAATCAGAGTTGCCTGAAGGTTTTCTCCAGTGTGCATACGGAGTACACAGGCACCCATAAATGAAAACCATATATGATCAGACCGTCTTCAAACAGGCTACTAATTAACTTCTATAATTAATACCTTAGTAGTGTAGGGCGAGCCAGATAATTGTCTGGTATATTCCAAAGGTGAGCCACCCCATTTTAAGTAGCCATCATCTTAGAAATACAGTAGTGAAATAAGAACTCCTACTGCATGTTTAAAGGGGTCATAAAGCGCTCCTGTGGCTCTGACTATAATTATTCCAAGAACCTTTCTCCATCTACATCAGCAGAGACATTCCTTTTTCCCCCTTAGCATGGTGTCAATGAGCAGCTTATTCTGTTTATTACAGTCATCAATATTCCTTGATGCATGAGATTTAAACTTTTGAACACTTATTGATTTAATGAATGCTGAGGCCCTTTCTTTGTTACACTCCGTTTTTACGTATTTCTATTTTTTTCTTTTTTTTTTTTATTGAGAAAAGGAAAAAAAAAACAAGTTTCCGCCTCCTCCCAGCCTCCCATTTCCCTCCCCCTCCTCCCACCCTTCTCCCCCTCCCCCCACTCCTCTCCCCCTCCCTCTCCAGTCCAAAGAGCAGTCAGGGTTCCCTGCCTTGTGGAAAGTCCAAGGTCCTCCCCCCTCCGTCCATATCTAGGAAGGTGAATATCCAAACTGGCTAGGCTCCCACAAAGCCAGCACATTAAGTAGGATCAAAAGCCCGTGCCATTGTCCTTGGCTTCTCATCAGCCCTCATTGTTCGCCATGTTCAGAGAGTCCAGTTTTATCCCATGCTTTTTCAGTCACAGTCCAGCTGGACTTGGTGAGCTCCCAATAGATCAGCCCCACTGTCTCAGTGGGTGGGTGCCTTTAGAAATGTGGCAGGATACAAGATCAACTTCAAAAAAATCTGTTGCCCTCTTATAAACAAAGGATATGGAAGCAGAGAGGGAAATCAGAGAAGCTTCACCTTTCACGATAGCCACAAACAGCATAAAATATCTTGGGGTAACGCTAACCAAGGAAGTGAAAGATCTATTTGACAAGAACTTTAAGGCATTGAAGAAAGAAATCGAGGAGGATACCAGAAAATGGAAGGACCTCCCTTGCTCTTGGATTGGGAGGATCAACATAGTAAAAGTGGCAATTCTACCAAAGGCAATTTATAGATTCAATGCAATCCCCATCAAGGTCCCATCAAAATTCTTCACAGATTTTGAGAGGACAATAATCAACTTTATATGGAAAAACAAAAAACCCAGGATAGCCAAAACAATCTTATACAATAAAGGATCTTCTGGAGGCATTACCATCCCCGACTTCAAACTCTACTACAGAGCTACAGTGATGAAAACAGTGTGGTATTGGCATAAAAACAGAGAAGTCGACCAATGGAATCGAATAGAAGACCTTGGCATTAACCCACAAACCTATGAACACCTCATTTTTGATAAAGGAGCTAAAAGTATACAATGGAAGAAAGAAAGCATCTTCAACAAATGGTGCTGGCATAACTGGATGTCAACCTGTAGAAGAATGAAAATAGACCCATATCTATCACCATGCACAAAACTCAAGTCCAAATGGATTATAGACCTCACTATCAGTCAGAACACATTGAACCTGATAGAAGAGAAAGTGGGAAGTACCCTACAACAGATGGGCACAGGAGATCGCTTCCTATGTTTTACGTATTTCTTGTTTCTAACCTTATCAGCAGCATATTACTTATCCCTTCTAACTGGATATTTCTAGATCAAGGAAGAGGTGTATGAAATAGGGACAATATTTAGACAGAAATTAAAGGAAAAAGGACCTGTCAAGAGTTTTTTAACTCAATTCATTAAATAAATCAACTGTTTTTTGATATATTGCTAATTCAATATATTATTTATCAATTCAGACAATCTTGGATTCTTTAGATAACCTGAAGGTTTCTTTTAACCTTCACGTGTGCAATGTGGCACAAACCCACTGACACATGTGCACACTTATATGAACACATTCATACACAGAATAAACAAATGTACAAAAATATTAAAGACTACAAAAATTCTTTAAAAATACTTTAATTAGAATGCAACTATGTTAGATATTTTAATTCTGATTGTAATAAAATGTTTAAGTCTTAATTCTTAGCCCCATTTTTACAAGTTAGAAGTTTAAGTCTCTTAAATATTTAGATTTATATTTTTATATTCATAAAATATATTTTATATTCATAAAAATATTATATATAGAGCTCCATGACTAATTAGTCAATAAGGAGTGGTCATCCTTAGAAACATATACACAGACAACACTAAGTGGATTAATATATATATATATATAAATATATATTTATATATATATTTTGTTTGTTTGTTTGTTTATATAAGAGTAACAACAATGCTTAAAGAAGAGGAGGCTGTGAATTTAGGATAGAGTCAAAGTCAAACATGGGAGGTTTAGAAGGGAAGAAATGGAGAAAATCAGTATAATAATATTTTGATTAAATAAAATTAAAATAAAAACAAATATTTTAAAAGATCACAAGAAAATAAAAGCACTGGTCATAGATGAAATTCTTGTAGTCCCCTGTTTTTGTAGAACAAAATAGTGTCAGGCCCAATTACTGACATAGTGTCTTTGACCTCAGCATTGCAACCTTGGAGCTAGAACTGTAAGCTGATCTCCCAGACCACAAGAGCCCCCAGTTTATTCTCCAGTTCTGCATGGAAAGACCTTTCCAGTGCAAGTGCTAGACTACTGATGCAGAGCTGGGTTAGTGGAAGATTTTCTCAAAGTGTTGTTACAACAACATGTCTAGGCTTCAGTAATCTTTACGAATCTCCTTCTTTGAACCTCATGACTTAAACTTAAATTGAACTCTAGTCTGATAATGGTATTGTGTTTTCTGTTTTACAGAAGACCATCTTTGTCTAGTGTCTCATCTATACGATATTTGCTTTATTATACACTGTAGTCAGTTGTGCCTCAGGCAAGCTTCTTTTTTTGAAACAGGGTTCCTCTTTATAGTCCTGGCTCTCCTGGCACCCACTCTGTAGACCAGGATGGCCTCAAACTCAGAGATTCTGCCTTTGCCTCCAGAGTGCTGGGTTTTAGGGCATACACTACCATTGTCTCACTCTGATATTATTTTTTCAAATTCAAGATCTCTTTCTTTACACAGTTCAGTTATCTATCTATCTATCAATCATCTACCTATCTATCTACCTATCTATCTAGTTTTATCTTAAGTATTATGGTAGTGACCCTCAAATGTCCCTGCTCTTCATTCTTCAAGGTAAGTGTTTTAATTTCTCCATTTCTCCTGCCTTAAAATTACAACGGTTACACCACCAACAAAACTCTTCCATAACTTTTGATATTTACCAGCACCATTTGTGTGTGAGTGTGTGTGTGTGTGTGTATATATATATATATATATATATATATATGTATATATATATATGTCATCTTCATTGATACATTATGTATCTATCATTATAATGGGCTTGAAGAACATAAGGTGCAAAAGAATCACATAACTTCACCAGTGTGTCCAATGTAATATGAGAATCTATATCTTTTTTTGCCGTGAATCGCAGCCCCGGTCTACGCCCTATGCGCTAGACCCCAGTTCGAGAGCTTTGGGCAGGGGCTGGAGGTTGAGAGTACACATACAGAGACAGACTGACACACAGACCTTCAATCACTGGACCAACAGGTGAAAACCCCATCCTCTGATCCTCTAAGCAGAAGGTTCTAGGAAGGAAGAGCAGCTGAAGGCCAGGACTCATTAATCTCAACATTTCTTAATAGCCTCATACTGCTAGTCAGTGTCCAAACATTCCATCTCATTGCTAAGACTTCAACTGACCCCTGATCTTTAAACGATTACTCTGTTTTAGGCTTTAAGGCACTCTTGTACACTAAGCCCACAAATCAACATTTGAGTCCCAATCTCAGAATCTAAGTTCTGTAGTCAGTGATAGCAAATTAATTACCCAATGGGTTTTCCTCTAAAGTACTCTAACGACATTTCATGGCAAGTATGACTCTTAGGATTTCTATTTTCTGGGAAAAAATTTAGTGTCAGACACATGATTTCTTCATTAGGGCCAAGAGTCATGAGATACTTTGCATGTCATTTAAGAACATAGAGAGCTATTTTTACATTAAGGGCATTGAACTCAGCATTGGTTCTTAAGTAATAACTGGATATTTATCTGGTCTTTGCCAGCTGAATCATACCTGCAACTCTCACTGTATCACTTCCCTTTTTGAACGCTGCCCGATTAAATCTCTAGCCAGTGTCTACTTCAACTATAGCTTCATTTTGTGCTCCTCTGCCTACGTTACTTAGTGTTGGCTCTTCTTCTTCTTAACCCGAGAACTGATTTCATAATTCAGCCAAGATAAAACATGAAAAAATTGAAAGTGAGGTTTTAGCAATCTCATAGAGATTGAAACCCACTCAGAGTTCTCATGATCCTTGGCCCTGGTGAAGAACTCAAGTCTCTAAGACTTAGTCTTTTCCAGAAAAAAGAAATCAGAGTAGTAGTACCTTCCATAGAATACTATTATGTATCCTTAAGAGGAAAACTCACAGACAGTGATTAACATACGGATGCACTTGATAAGCATTTAATTTCTAATATACATGCTTATAAAAATAAAAGCAAAATAAAACCCAAAGAGTGACATCTTCTAGGAAAAGGAACTGCATTTTTTCCCCTATAAAATGCAGAGAGTTTCAAGCACGAAGCTTTGGAAATAATATAGGCTACAGTTATTTCTGTCTTACAGAAGACCAGGATTTGAATAAATTATGCTGGAACTGACCTGGAATCTTCCTTCTTGAGGACTAGACCTGAAAGCATCAGGAGAGGCTATGCAAGCTTCCATGGGAGAATCAATAGTTGCTCCTAGTTATAAAACCTATGGACAACAACAATGACAAGCATGGCAAGCTATGCCTAGGGTTTAATACTGGAAGTTATAGCTTGGGAGTAACCAGTGGTCATTAAGTTGGCATTAAGACCAACTGCTATAATGCTAGCCAACTACCTGTGGCTGGTGAGGTCATGAACTCTAGAGGAGAACTTATTATTGCTGTTTTCTAAAACCAGTATTTCTAACTACATTCTAACTATGTGCCCACAGATAAATGTGTCTCTCACACTTCATCAAAGGAACCTCACCTCCAGCCCCAAACAAAGACCATTACAGAAATCCAAGCTTCATGCTTGATACTCTCTGCATTTTATAGGGAAAAATGCAGTTCCTTTTTCTAGAAGATGTCACTCTTTGGGTTTTATTTTGCTTTTATTATTATAAGCATGTATGTAAAAATTAAATGCTTATCAAATGCATCCGTATGTTAATCACTGTCCGTGAGTTTTTCTATTAAGGATACATACAGAAATCCATGGGTGGTAAAAATGAAGAGAACAACTGACCATGGTGTACTCAACCACATTAGATAAATCTACAACCTACTGCTTATTTCTAAGGATCAGAGAA
The DNA here is from genome assembly GCF_018167655.1 of Microtus oregoni. NCBI lineage: Eukaryota > Metazoa > Chordata > Mammalia > Rodentia > Cricetidae > Microtus > Microtus oregoni. The sequence goes on along the minus strand of NW_024543063.1, from coordinate 54,313,237 downwards.
TAGTGCAGAAAAGAGGTTATGAAGACTAAAAGAGCCAGAAAACCAGGATATCTGCTATGAGATTCTCTCTTCTGTATATGACAGGAAAGCTGCTTTTACATGTAATATAAAAAAAATACAGTCTCCTTAACAAGAATTGCACCATGATAACAGCAGTTGGAATACCAACATGGATGTAGAAAATCCTAAAAGGTCCTACGCGTAGATGAAGAGCTATGGGCAACTGATGGCTGCTCAGACAGGGAGAAACCATGTTCTCCTGGGAGAGCCCTTGATGATAGGATGCCCAATCCCAAATTGTCAGCACTAAATACATATGAACTACATTAAATTGACTCAGCAATTTGCCTATATATATTAATATATGTGCAATATTATTATATATGCAATTCAAAACAGGTTATGAATTTAAGAGCCAGTGGGGTAGACAAAGAAGGAGTCAGATGATGATAAGCTTCTCATCAGATTCCCCTATTCCAGTGAATGGCCACAGCCCCATGCACCTATGGGTAACACTAACTGGACTTAGTGAGTTCTATATAAAAAAGATATGGAAATGGGCGGGGTACAATGGAGGAATATTGGAGGAAATAGGGGTGGTAAAGCAGGGGCAGATTATGATGATATTTCTTTGAATGCATGTATGAATTTCTCAAGAATAAAAGAAGAAAAGTCAAATAGTAAATATGTTAATGTTTTTGACCAAAAGGCCAAAAGAAAACATAGTAATATGCTAGATATATTAGCTAAAGAGGCAAAAGATGACATATAAATATACTTTTATAATTAAAATTTTAAATCCTTCTTTACATCAATATTGTTGTGAAAGACAAAGCATCTGCCTCTCTTTGAGTCAAACTGAGAACCCCTTAAAGTAAAAATTTATTTTTAAAAAATCAAAGCCTAGATCCTAAAATCTAGTAACATAATTCAAATTGAAAAAAATAAATATATTATTCTTGGAAGTAAGTAAATTATTCAATGTTTTCTTCTGTCTTGGTCTCTTTATAGTTCATATAAAAATAGTCACATAATATAATATTGAATTCTGACATAGTTACTCCCACACATTATTCCGTAACTATAGAATTTCTCAAAATATAGATGAATAAACACTGTAGAAAAATTGGTTTGACAGTTAAGAGCACTGGTTCCTCTTCCTGGGGCCCTGGATGTAGGTCTTGGAATCTATATGGTGGCTCACAAGTATTCATTCAGAAATGCAAAATACTTCACTAGTTATTTGCATTTTGTAAATTTTATTTTATATACATGGTATGGGTATTTTGTTTGCATGTTTGTATATGCATATCACACATTACATGTGGCTAATACCCACTGAGAAGCAAAGAGGGTGTCTGATTCCCTGAAAGCGTAGTTACAGACAGTTGTGAGCCACTACCAAATACAGGTCCCATGCAAGGATAGTCAGTGCTCTTCTTAAGAGTTCCGTCATTTCTCTTATTAGTGATTTAAGAAAATGAACATTCCAATTCAATTCATTTACCATAGCACAATACTATGCATCATAATTTCCAGTTGGTATACAATAGCTTTTTTATCAATTAATATCAACAACTCATATCAATTAATAACAAGAAGAAATTTCTTGTTAATTATACAAAACACTTTCTTTCTTTTTCCTTTGTTTTCTTTGTTTACTCTTTAAACATACAGTGATTTATTATGGTATTCTTGTCAGAATAGTATAGTGTGATACATAGGGTGGGGTAGAGAGTGTAATTGCCATCTTCTTTGTGCCACCGACCAGCTCCCAAATAAAGACACGGGCAGACTTATTATTAATTACGAATGCTCCAACTTAGCTAAGGCTTGCCCCACTTGCTCTTTAATTTGTTGTTGTTGTTTTTATTTCTCTTTTACTCTTTGGTCTTTTGGTGGTCCTATCACGCAGATCCCAAAACATGATACAGAGGTTTATTATTACTTATAAATGCTTGGCCTTAATTTGGCTTGTTTCTAGCTAGTTTTTCTTTTCTTTTTTATTTAATATTTTTTTTTATTGAGAAAATGAGAAAAAAAAAGTTTCCACCTCCTCCCAGCCTCCCATTTCCCTCCCCCTCCTCCCACCCTTCTCCCCTCCTCCCACCCTTCTCCCCCTCCTCCCACTCCTTTCCCCCTCCCTCTCCAGTCCAAAGAGCAGTCAGGGTTCCCTGCCCTGTGGTAAGTCCTAGGTCCTCCCCCCTCCGTCCATATCTAGGAAGGTGAATATCCAAAATGGGGCACTGAACTGAACAGAGAATTCTCAGCAGAGGAAGTTCAAATGGCCAAAAGACACTTAAGGTCATGCTCAACCTCCTTACCCATCAGGGAAATGCAAATCAAAACAACTTTGAGATATCATCTTACACCTGTCAGAATGGCTAAAATAAAAAACTCCAATGATAGCCTTTGCTGGAGAGGCTGTGGAGGAAGGGGTACCCTCATCCATTGCTGGTGGGAATGCAATCTTGTGCAACCACTTTGGAAATCAGTGTTTCAGTTTCTCAGGAAATTCGGGATCAACCTACCCCTGGACCCAGCAATACCACTCCTGGGAATATACCCAAGAGATGCCCTATCATATGACAAGAGCATTTGTTCAACTATGTTCATAGCAGTATTATTTGTAATAGCCAGAACCTGGAAACAGCCTAGAAGCCCTTCAATGGAAGAATGGATGAAGAAAGTGTGGAATATCTACACATTAGAGTTCTAGCTAGTTTTTCAAAACTTAAATCAACCCATCTTTCTTTTACCTCTGGACTTTTTCCTTCTCTTACTTCTATATATAAGTACTAGTACTTACAGAGGCTTGTGAAAGTTATACACTGACTCTTATAATTTAAAACTATTCTTGGAACAAAAATTATGATACTTTTTCACTCACAGGTCTTTATATTTAAGTTGTCAGTTTTATTCTTAAGTATTCTTCTTTGGATTTGTAATCACCTCACATGCTTTCATTTGCTTTCTTCATCTACTTCCATGACCTCAAGGAGATATACTGGTATTTCCAACAAAACACCATGTATTCTTCAGGAGCTTAACCTGCCCCAGTGAGACATCTGAAGTCTACTTTGAAATATGTTCTTACATCAGACCAAACATCTCAGGACTCACAGGATGGTAAGGCGAAAATGAACATGGGATAGTAATACTCTCTTCATCTATATTTTTGATAATTTATTCTTCATGGTTATTTGCATTACTTCTCATGTTTTCAAAAATATGACATTAAATAGTATTCAACTTGATTACTAAGTTTTGGCATACCACAAATTCTATGTCATTTTACCTTATCCCATTCCCTAATGGGATACGAATGTTAGTGACTCTCAACCTGGATTGACAGGACTTCAATCTTCACATCCTTGCCAATTTGCTTGAGCTAGTTACTTAACCTCTGGACATTATTTTTCCACTTATAAATTTAGAATAATATCAACAGTGGTTCAAAATGAGGATTATGGATTTTAATAATATAAAATGTAGAAAATATGAAGAATAATCCTAACTAGTTTAAGGTTTTTTAAAATTAATGTTTAAATCACTTCCTTAGACAGTTTTCATTAAGACATTTTTAGTATGCATATATCATAGGACTAGTTCATATTCACCTCAATTACCCCGTTTTCCCCCTCAATTTTCTTCTGTTACCCTCATTACCAATACCCTAATACTGCCTTGTTTATATTAATATGTACACTCAAGATTCTAAATACAAATTGTACATTAGGAGAATGTGTGATATTTGCCTTTCTTTCTCCTCTGATTATTCAAGTTCCCTTTCCCAGTTTCTTCCTCCCCCTTCCTTGTATTTAGTATCTTTACTTCCACCGTTAAAAACCATTGCTTACACACACACACACACACACACACACATACACACACATTTATTGAGACTCTCGTATAAAAGGGTATAAGAAGTAGACCTGTACAGTTTAATCTCTTTGATTTTGGCATCTACTGTCATCTTGGCCCCTAAAGTAGCCATTTGTGAAATGCAGCTCCATTATGGATTAAAATAAAACTTAAGTGGAACTTCAATCCTTTCTAGTACAGTTGCATCTTTGTATTTTCGTCTTTATGGGAGACCGTACTTTTCCAAGCATGGCTCCCGCATCTTATACTCCATGATGCTCTCATTCTGTGCAGTGTTTCTATTCTTTTCCTTGGACCTGGGCCAACTTTGTAATTAACATGATCAATACAGTAACATCAAACAAAGATATGTCATGAAAAGTCAAGTATGTCCATTCTACTTTCTTGAGTATTAACTTTGGAATCCCAGTCCTCTTGCTGGAAAGAAGTATTCCGATCACATGGGGGAAGGCATATATTGTTGTGGTCCCAGCTGGGCAAGCAGACAATAGCCAGCCAGTAATGCTTGCTGGATGTGTGCATAATGCATCCAACTTCCAGCTGTTGAGTCATACCTGAAGAGATGCAGAATAGAGATGCAGAATGGAGGCAATCTGTCCCTAGTGAGGCTGCTCTAATTTCAACGGCATCAACAAAATAAATGGTGTTGCATCAAATCGAAATGCAAATAGTAATCATCAAGTCTTGTCATGATATACACTAATAAATGACTAAGCACCCACCCAGTCCCATATTCCTCCCTTTTGTACTTTGTTCTATTTATACTATCCCTTCTAGAGATCTCACAATCTCCCTATTTCTCCTCGATTTAAGCACAGAGGTCTCTTGTCTAAGATAAGTCAATTTTTATTGTTTATTTTTCCTCTTCTATTCTTCTCGAATTTATCTTCCCCAAGAATGGCTTTTTGGACATCAGTTTAACTAACTCTCAGCTTTCCCTCCTTTCCTTTTGCCATAATAGGTATGTGTGTGTCTATGTGTGTGTATGTGTGTGTCTGTGCGTGCACACATGCTTGTGTTAAAAATTTGCTTATACTCTCGTTATAAAGAAGAATGCTCACAGAGGTCAGTTTCTTAGCCATATTGTGCATTTTAGAACCTGCACAACACATACTAAAGCTTCCCATAAGTATTTGTCAAAATGATTTAGTAATTATGAAAAATATTGATCAAATTATTCGTCTGTCTCTAGCATCTAGGGACAAGAAATTGTAGGTAGAACCCTTGTGGTGTCACATTCTAATGAAACACAGAAAATTATTGATATGATTCCCATCAGTGATAGAATGCTAAGGAAAGAAACAGAAGTATGGAACGAGCAAGAGAACGGGGTAGGCACATCACAGGTGATGATTGTAATGAAGCTGAGTAAAGCTCTGTTACGGAAAAAGCAAAAAAAAATATATAAAGTGAAACTTATTATCCAAGTTATATAAAATTGACAGTAGCGGGTTGGAGTGGACAGAGTGTGGCAGAATAGGATAATTTAGGTTTGGGTTTGGATTAAGATTTTTCTCTTGTAAGTTCGATGAGAATCTACAGATGAATGAGTGAATTGAGGACATTTGTTAATGAGCAGTTTCTGAGTATAACATGTCATCATTTGCATGAGGAAGAGGAAAAGGAAAAAATAAGCTAGATACTGTCTCAACGGACTAGGTCAGAGCCTTGCTGAATCCTTCTAGGCTGCATCTATATTCAAAAAGCAGCCAAAGGAGTTTGCTGAATTCAGGGATGAGCTTGCCAGCCCTCTCTTTCCTTTTCCCTGTGTCTCTTTCTGCAGACTGATTTATTTGTACCATTTTTTGAGTTCTTTAGAAGTTGAGCCAAATATGCTGATTCTCTAACAGTTTTATGCACGTGTTGGCAAAATTAAAGTCTCTGGAGTCAAGAAGCCTTCTTGGTGAATCATTATTTCCAGCGGTCTAACATCTTCAAGTGTGCAATTATTTTCCTTCTTGTAATAAGCAAGAAATCCTCACTGGGTGCTTCGGTTAATATGTGTGACTGCATCACCTCCCACCCCAACTGAGCTTCAATGCACTCTCTTTCCCCAGGACACGTGGGCTCGTGCAGTGTTACAGGTGAATTAATGGTCTCTTTCATTTGATTTTCTTCAGATGAGCTCCAGTTTATTTCTTCTCAATTTGTTTTAGGGAAATTTATTTTAAGAGACTTTGATTTCCGTTCCTAAAGTATTTATCCTCTGGGTCTCTTCTCTTTCCTGTACGATGGGAGACTAATTCTTCTTCTTCTAATGAAGTTCTAAGTGCGTCCCATATGGTGGCGCATGTGTGTGAGAACCAACGATACACTGGGATAGAATTAGTAGATTCCTCTCTGGGGGTTTTCTTACAAACTGCACTTTGTAACCGCAATAAGTTCAAAGATTCATGGATCCTAAGTTGCTGTAGAGATCTTCTGATTTTACTAGCCTTCTTCCTTCTAGAGATAGGCAACATAGTCACAGAACCACTTAAACAATCTTGAAAGAGCTAAAGGCTTGGAATCGAGAAACTTGAGTTCTATTCCCTGTCTGCCAGTGACATCTGAAAATGTCTTTTATATTAGAACTCATTCATTTCTAGAGGAGAAAATTGATTCAAAGAGAGAAATGGGAATATAAGTTCCTCGGGGAGGTTGTGCCCCAGCCTCCCAATCAAAGTCAGAAATTTTTTTCTTTAAACTAACTGTCTCTGTTTGTAAATAATATGAAACAAGCAATTAAAATAAGGTCTGAATACCTCCTGTCCAATCATACAGGCTATAAATGCCTTTTGCCTAACCTGGACTAGCCACTAAATAAGACGTTGAGAAACGAATCCATTACATAATATTGTGAGGAACTGTTATGCCTCAGGCAGGATACAAGTCATTTTTTCATATAAATTAAACAAAAGGACAGTAATTAAGTCATTAGTTTAATGTTTACAAGAAGCTAGTAATATGTGGACATCATAATACCTTTGAGAAATGAGAAGCTGAAGTAGAACTTAGAAAGTTTGAAGAAACTGATAAGAATTAATTAACTTGTACATGTACTTGAATCCATCCTTGGATGTTCAAAACCAAGGTATGCCATAGAACCAAAGCAACAATTAACTTTTTCCTCTTGTGGGCCAAATTAAGTTATAACCAATTTAGATGTTATCTCAGTTTTTTTTTTTTCACGAAATGCCCTCTAAGTGAAGGACATTTTAATCCAATCAAAAAACCAAAACTTGAGATTTAAATATTGAATTGTGTGGTAAGGGTTTATAATCTTAACTATAATTGTGGTCAGTGTTCTATCGCTGTGAAGAAACACCATGACCACAACTACTGTGCCAAAGAAAGCATTTAATTGGCGCTGGCTTACAGGTTCAGAGATTTAGTCCATGATCATCTTGCCTGGAAGCAGAGTGGCATACAGGAAGACGTGGTGCTGGAGTAGTAGCTGAGATTTCCATATCCGGATCCTCAAGCAGCTGGAAGAGAGAGCTATAGGGCCTAGCTTGGGCTTTTGAAAACTCAAAGTCCAGCCTAGTGATACATTTCTAACAAGGAAACACCTACTCCAATAAGGTCACACTGCTTAATCCTCAAGTGGTGCCACTCCCTGCTGACTAATCATTGGAATACGTGAGGCCATTCTTATTCAAACCTTTGTAATCATTTTTCCTTCCTTCCTTCCTTCCTTCCTTCCTTCCTTCCTCCTCCTCCTCCTCCTCCTCCTCCTCCTCCCCTCCTCCCCTTCCTTCCTTCCTTCCTTCCTTCCTTCCTTCCCTGATGAATTAAAAACAGACTTGCCAAAACAGGTTTATGTCACTTATGGCTTTTAGACCTAAACATTTTTTTTCCATATTTTTCTTAATCTGTTGATTTCTTAATTAAAATATTAAAGTATTTTAATTATGTAGCAGTATTATTAGCTATAAAAGCTGAGCACTGTCATAGATTCAATAAAAATGTTTTGGAATAAATGAAGCTAAGAAATGAATGGGAAGTGATTAACGAATGATAAAATACCAAGCTCAGTTTGGGTTTCAGAGACATCTTGCGACACTTCAACAATACCTTTCTCTACCTAGCCTCCCCTTTCTTTTCTCTGGGCTGCCAGCATCCCCCTCTTAAACCTTGGAAGAGCATGTTCTTATTTGGAAGTAACATGACATCCACAGATTCAAGTGTTTCAATACTTAGTCCATAGCCTATGACCTTATTTGTGGAGGTCACGGAATGTTTAGAAGATGGGACCTTGCCACGGAAAGTGGGTCAGAGGGAGTGATGCCTTGAGTGTTAGATTTTGGCTCCAGTTCTGCCAGAGTTTTCTCTCATTTTTGATCCATTAAGATATAAATTGAGCAATGGTGTCCCATCAGCACAAACCAAACTGTTCCATCTGCCCTGGCTGCCCTGCCATCCCTGTTGTGGCAGACTGTCTTTATAAACTGCAAGTCACAACAAATCTCTTTCACCACAAGTTGCTTCTGTCTTATATGGGATTTTTCACAGTATTGAGTTAAAGTGTTTTGATTCCCATACCACTGATTTTTTCAATAATTCTTTAGTAGTTATCACAAAATATCTGATATTTGTCTGAAGCATTTTGTTAGTTGAGTGTCTTATTGTGCTTTAGTTGTTTTTGGGAAATCTGGCAACCCTGTCAAAGGGAAACCCTTTCCTCATATACATTTCTGAGACAGGTACATTTATTACGATACAATTTGGGTGCCATTAAGTGTACTTTCAATGAAGAATAGTGTATATGAGAAGTGGAATGCCTCTTATTGAGGGCCAGCCACAGATTAAACTTCTTGTATATTATTTGTTTTCATATTAAAGTCATAAGTACCACATGATGATCTATATGATGTAGATCAAAATAATAAACTTGTGCGCATTGAATTGGTTTGTTCTAGATCACACAGACAGTAAGCACTCAAATAGAACTTAAATCTGAATCTATCTCAAGTGTCTTTAAAGACACTCTGCAATTTGTTTATGTAAAGAGCTCATTATAAACCTGAAATACCTAGGCTGCTTTTTATTTGCTTGTCTATAATTAAATAGAAAATCTTTTGAGAAGAAAATATGTCAACAGCTATGTTCCTACCACCCTTAATTAGCAACCACTAATATATTTGAATGTTTCTATGTTTCTGCTTGGATTTATAGGAAGATGTCTTAGATCGTTTTATATTGATAGAGTGAACAATATGTATCTGAAAAAATTAAGAAACAACATTTCTAGCATTGATTGTTAACGTTGCCTAACTTTAAACATTATATATCAAAGTGGGAAGCAGATAGAAGGAAAAAAGAGAGATTTAAGAAAGTGAGGGAAAGGAATGTTGGGGGGTTAGGGAAATCAAGCATCAATTCATTTTTATATAATTAAAGCAAACTGAAGAAAGTATGGTAACTTGACCAACATCAAATAGGTTTCTCAACACAAGTAATATTTTCTAAAAAAAAAAAAATCCTTGTAACATAAAGTATACATTTACTGTGGGGTATTTTTGGAGTCTCCGTCTGGCCTTTTCATAGGTATCTGGTGTTTGTGATCCATACTGTAAAAATCACCCTGAGATATGGGGTAATGGTCATCAGAGATAACAAACACTTTATTCCGAATTGCTGTATCATCCAGATCAACTACTCACTAATTGCTTTTGTCCTTGATTTCAGCTATCCATCATAATCTTTCTAGTGCCATTGGAGGTGATGTATCTTTGTGTTTTCCATGCACACTTTTGGGTCCTAATGTATTTCATTTAAATTACTCTTATTCTGTATTGTTTCCAGTCATAATTTGGCTTTATGAATTTTTTCTTTTCTCCCCACTTGTCTCCTCCCCCTCCCTTGCCTTCCTTTCTTTTCCTTTCTTTTAGGCTGGAGTCAGGCACCTCATGAGAACTTTATCAAAATAGGATGGACTTCAATTTCAGATCCTCTTGCCTCAGCTTCCCTGAGAGATGGCACTACAGGTGTAAACTATTATACCTAGATGGTCTTTTCCATTTCATTCATAAATTGGTGATGATTTTTGATATGATTTCTTTAGATATTTGTTTTGATGTGACTCTTAGATCTTTCACTATATCAGAAAGATTGCTTTCTCTTTTTTTTTCTTTTGAAAGATTGTTTTCTTATATTACCTTTTTTTATACCTATGGTAAATGAATGGGATGACAGAACAGGTGGTTTGTGATGGCCCAGAGGCCAAAGCAGAGAATTTGTGAATACAGGTGGTTTCTGTTAAGGGACTCCACGATCTGACTTTTTGCTCTACTCTAAGTTAATTTCTGTGCAGGAGATTAAACTGTACCAATCCCACCTCTTCCCTCTTTTGTGTGTTTACTTTCCTGATCTCATTATTTCAGTCTTAGGAGGAGTTCTTTATTAGAAGATGCTGAAATAAGAAGACAAGATGAACTAGCCATTAGAACAGTGCTTTTCAACCTTGCTAATGCCACCTCATGTTGGGGTGATCCCTAATCATAAAATTAATTTTGTTACTACTTCATAACTGTAATTTTGATATTGTTATGAATTATAATGTGAATATCTGGGCAGCAATATACCCGATAACCCCTGGAAAAGGGTTATTTTACTCCTAGAGGGATCAGGACCTGCAGGTTGAGAATCACTACTTTAGCAAAAATCCCCACGATATTTTGAATTAGCCACTCTCCCTCCAAGGCATATCTAAACTCTCTTCCCCCCGACAGATGAATCCCCTAGGCTCTAGTTCTTGAAACTGAGATTGATTGAGGTTAGACTCACTTCCTGTTTGCTTTTGTTCAACCTTCCCACAGTTGTTTATTATTGTCATTAAATTTTACATGAGGCATCAAATATGAAAATCCTTAAAGTTTTAATATATCTACTTAATTCTAGGTTTAAAGTACTTCAATATATTACTGTTGCTCTGGGTGACAATTCATTTGACATAAAATTTTATTCCAAATTTCCCCAGCTTCTTAACTATATTCTTGATTATTGCATAATTGTTCTGGCCTTTTTGTATTTATACTGTTTACTTTCTCTTCTTCCTTTGAATCTCTGTTCCCTTAGGCACTAAGCCCAGTATTTAGTGTGGATCCAGTGAATGAACTGACAAGTGAATTTAAATGGACCATGATCTGTATTCAACATAAAAAGTTTGTTTCTAGTGCCTAGGGTCTTTGAAAGTAATACAAGTATTTTACAAATATTCTCACACTGATAAAAGTTCTCAGGCTGAAGATGTGCTGATTCTTTGGACTCTGAGAAAGATTTATTTAATATACCCAATAGTAGACCTCATGGTTTTACTCTGGGTGTCTAACTTAACTAGAGTTCAGAAAAGCTAAGAGCAACATTGGTAAGTGAAACTGCTTAGGAAAAGAATTTCTTTCACATATTCTGGAAACTTCTATCATAAAGACAAAGGATATATTTGTAAGTATTTCTCAACTAATGCATTTCTCTCACATCATTTTAGCTTAAATATTTTGAGGTTATTGTATATCTGAAAATAAGAAGTATAAAAGCAGCAACAATAACAATTGCTACTGCAAAAAACAAAATAAATATTCCGGCCTTAAATAAACGCTTCTCCCCTCTTTTTCCAATATGGAACGCTTGCATTGTCTGCAACGGTTTTCAAGGCAATGTGTGAATTCATTCAGGCACATTTTAAACCTTATGATTATTAACTTTCCAAACTTGTGAGGATCCCTGGTGGTCTTTTCAAGGTTTGTGTCCTCTACCTGACTTTCAGTCTCTGCCTGCTGACAATTATTGGAACACAGACCATTTTAAAGTATAATCACACCAGCAGAAAGGTTTGTTTCCAATTCTTTTGTTGCCTTGATATACTACTAGTTTCAAATGCCTAATTTAAACTTGAAAGAAAATGTGTGATGTCCTTGCTTTCCATTTCTAGAGCTCCAATAGAATACCAGGATCTGAGGTCATCATCTATTCTTAGCTTCAGAGGACCACTGAATAACTTAAGTAGGATAAACTTAGAATAGGTCAGCAGCTTGAAAATGTAAACGGGAAATTCTGACAGCATGGGTATATCCCAAAGGATTATTCCAATATTGCTAACAACAGTGTTTTATTTAAAAATAAGAATTATATTTATTTTTATATATCATGTCTAAGAATAAGTATTGTAGATAACTCAAAAATAACACTTGATGCTATGTGATAATTGATCTTGATTTTACTGAGTTGAAAAATTGGGGCTCAGGGTTGACATTTAGTCAAATCCTAAAATGTCAAGCCAGAATTTGAATCAAGTTATTCCTGTTCTTAACACCATTATGAAACAATATTCGCGTTCTTTCCCTGAGCTGTCTGCCTTTAACGTAGTGGCGAGAACATTGCAAAATTCGTGTTGCGGGATATATGTCAAGTGTAGAATTATTTTGATAAAGCAGGTTTATAGAATGTTTAGACAAAAGATGGAAAACAAATCAAACAAAAAACCTGAGAGAGGTAGATCTGAAGTTGAGACTTGGTTTAAAATAACACCGTCAGTCACATAATGCTGTGGAGATGGGGACAACTAGGCAGCGTGTAGAAGGCAATGAGGTTATAAAGTATACAGCAAAGAGCTCTGTAGATGGAAATATCAACCTATGCAAAGAGTCTAAAGGAAGAACATACTTGGAAACATGAAACAAAGGATGAGTATCGCTGGAACTCTGAGTGTGGGGGGAAATCAAGGACAGGAGAGGAGGTGAGAGATAAGGTGAAATAATAAAGACCAGGTGACATCGTACATTGCACTTCAGCCTGGATCTCAGGCACTGAGTCAGGATAGGCCTGTGCTAACCTATCTTGCCAAACCAAACTAATACCTTTGTGTCAAGTTCTATGATAATAAAACATGAATCTGGCTAAAACAATAACAGCAACACATTAAGGGATGGAATTCTACCGCTGGGACACTCGGTTTCAATTCCTAATTTAATGGAGAAGGATCCTGAGCCCATAGACATTTAATGTTACAGTCAGCAGGTTCTCACGTTCCATTCTCTAAAATGTCCCTCTATTTTCTCTGTTCTGGACAAAATACACTATGACTCTGCAAACTGTCAGACAAGCAGCTTCTACAGCAGCCAGGAGAAACTCAATTTCCAGGGAAAGTTTGGAGTACGTAGACATCTCGAGATATCACTACATAATCTAAAAGAACAAGTTTGTTTGGAAAAGCCAGTTTGTTAAATCCAGAGAAATGTCCCCAAATCCCCACTATAGAGGATGGATTGTACCCCAAGTTGAACTTCCATCAATGTAACTTGGTAAATGACTTTTGGATCAACTTAATCCCTTCCCTTTTCTGGTCAGTTCTACAGGAACTATCATTTTAGAAGATAAGAGCTCTGTTACCCCAATACACATTTATCTCTCTCTCATCTTAGAGGACAGTAAGCCTCCTTGATGCAGCAAGACTTTCTTGGTGCTTATGTCATATGATGCTTAAATCATCCTGGGACATGAAGAACAAACACATAGTTGAATTTCCCCAACATTCTAAGCTCTAGTGTTTTTAATATCTTTTACTTTCAATCCCCAGGAATAAGATATACAATAATATGAATTTCACAAAAACTTCTACTTAACCTGCTACACAGTGAAATTCCTTTCTAACATATTTATTTAATCAAACATCTTATTCAACAGTTGCAGTAAGTGTTGTAGTGTATAATAGAAATATCTAAGCCTCAGTTAAAATTTTATGTTTTTATAGGTCATATAATGAGTGCAACAAACACTGTGACAAATAACAGTTGAAAAATGCCTTACTTGTTGGACGGGTAGGTGAATGGACTTGTGAGCCAACAGACAAAGGAAGAAATTAATGAAAAAGACAACCCAATGAGTTTTTAATGTAGAACAACTTGCTGATATTTAATGATAGCCAATATTGTCTGTGACCAATGAAAAAATATGCAATTATATCTAATTCTGAAATGTATGATTCTATAATGTATGACATATTGCAAAATCACACTATTTACTAATTTTTCCTTTTGTACTCAATATTTAGCTCTAGTAATAATTATGTACATAAAAGAGTTTGAACTGGGAATTAAAAAAAATCATTGGAAATTGAATGGAATAAAATTCCATTTAAAAATGCAGTAATATGTATGATTCCTACATAGTTTTGGTGAACTCTTGTTTCTATATAAAAACAGCATTAGCTAAAGCACTTCAGAACAATACAGTTTTGCTTTTTATTTTATAATTAAGAGAACTGTCCTTAGATAATTTTTTAAAACAATTGGTCTAACACCATTTATTGCTGCAGAGTTTTTGTGTGTACTCATTTTTAATAAATAAAAGCATTAGAGAATTTTAAACTCAATGAAACTGCAACAAAATACTAAATTTGAATTAGTAGAAACAATGCATACTACAATTTGTAGATGTAATATGCCTTTTAGAATGAGCATACTCTTCTAAAGAACCATAACTGAAAAACTCCAAAGTCTTTACAGATTTTTCTTTTCCTGACTTGTTAAAGTTAAAAATTAATCTAATGACCCCAAGTCTATGTTTCTTGTTTTACAACATAGTTTATTGATTTACACAGGTGTAAACAAAGCTTCCTACATGATTCATTGATCAAAAGTAAGATCTAAGAGCTTATTAACTCCATTGTCAAGAATGTCCATTTATTCCTAAACTATTTAACAATTTAATGTTCAGAACTACAAGAGCAATGGTGCTCTCTGTTTTTACATCTCAGCAACAATAGATCATTCACATTATAATTTCCAAAGGGCATTTTAGAAAAAAAAATTTACACATTTGGAAGAGTGCTAGTTTTGAATGAAGTATCCTAAACATTTGTGCTGACTAGTTTTAGGTTAACTTGACACAAACTAGAATAATTTGGGAAGAAGGAACATCAATTGGAAATATGTCCTGAGCAGACTGGCCAAATGAAAAGTCTGTAGTACATTCCTTGATTGACTGTTGATGTGGGAGATCCCTGCTCACCACATCACCACACTGTGTCACACTGGGATGGTGATCTAGAGAAAGATCTAAGAAAGCTTTAAGAAAGAAAAGCTGAGCAAGCCATGATGAGCAAGCTACTAATCAGAGTTTCCTCTTGACTTCTGCTTCAGATCTTACTTCCAGGTTCCTGCCTTGAATTCCTACCATGACTGCCCTCAGTGTTAGAGTATTAACTGACAGTTGTGAGCTGAAACAACCCCTTTCTTCCCCAAGTTGCTTTTGGTCATGGTGTTTTATCATAGCAGTAGAAACCCTAACTAAGATAACATCTTATAATTTATTATATAATAGTATTTCATAGATTATCATAGCTTTAAATATTAAGAAAGTATGATCACTTAGTGCATATTGTTTGATTTATAAAATTCCTAGCATAATATAACCATGAAACAGAAGACTAATTAAGTAAGGAGTTAATATTTTGGAAATCTTTATTGGATATTTCTTATGGTAGAGTGAGTCATTGGTAGAAGGTTTTAGCACTGTCACTAGAATTTACACAGACTAATGATTCAACTTCTCATATTTATTCAGAGCTTTAATATATAGAACCAGAATGCAAACTGGGTAGATGGTCCTCTATTTACATTCACGGGTTCCGATCTGTATTTATTTATTAGTTGTTATCTTTGACTGGAGTCACTGAACATTACCCTCCAAACCAGAAAACTGTGCTATTAATAACTATACATGCACAAATACAACCAGGACAGCAGGGACTTAGCATCTGATATTTAGCTGGGTGCATGAGAGTCTGTGTTTTAACTACTTTTTCTTGTATATTCTCCTATTTATCAAGAAAGAATATTTCAAGCACTATTATATCCAGATATATTTCAATGTAAATTCTTCTCTCTCATTCTTTTTGTTCCATCCCTCTAGTTTTCTGCATTTATGGTGAAATTCCTTTGTCCTCTATCACTCATTTATTAATCTTCCTGGCAAGTACCATCACTAACAATAAAATTGTTCCCTTCTGTTATGCATATGTAGACGCTTTGTCTTTCTAAATATACCACAAGTTCCTTACAATCAGGGTGTTATTTCTCACACCATTCTATCCCCACAAGATCAGCAGAAATTAAAAGGCATGAGAGGGGTAATATGCTGAACAAGTCATATGAATATAGTATACTTTTCTCTCTAACATCTTCCTTTACTTTTCTCACTATGTTCTAACTGTGACCTACTTACTGCCCATTAACTAAGCATGCTGAGCGTACTGAATCTACAGTACTCTCTTCCTTGTGGACTATTATGTGCCTTTGTTTTTTATTTGCAGGTTTAATTCTATTGTCTCTTTTAATTTTGTGCTGTAAAATCACCTCCTGGGATCAAAGACAATAACCCCCACAAAGCTCCGTCTATCTTTATCTTACTTTGCAGTTCTTGCTTCCTCAGATTGAATTCCATGCTCAATCACTTTGCTTATTATACTTCGTAGTTTTCATGTGTCTTCCCATGTTGAGTTGGCAAAAACAAAAACTATTACACTCTCAATGATAGCAAATAATCCTCAAGACTTATTTATCTATGACCCATTCTTTTTAGTATGCTAGGTACATAGTCTGTCCTCAACAAATTCACATAGTTTTTGAAAACTGCAAGAAGTTGAGAAAAGAATGCTCATCTAAACAATGGTCTTGAAAATGATAAGTTCATTGCAGTTTATTTGAGAGAAATATTAAGTGATGTTACTATAGCAGAGAAATTCTTCTTTTTTTCTTGAGAGAAAATCCATCTTTGATCACATTCCCTATAGAATACTTAATGATTACCAAGTTTATACACATTCTGGGGATTTTTCTATTTTGAGAAATCTTTCAACGTGTCTTTCTCCAGGGAAACTAAATGGTTCAAAGATTTGTTCTGAAATTCTTCTATGTATCAAGAACAAAAAAAATGAGCAAGTATTGATATCATATAGAGATTACTTAAAATATGATATTGGATCCTGGAATGAAAAAATACTGAATTAAATTGTTCTCTCTATTTCATGTACATAGAATCACATGTCATATGGTGACATCCAGCCTCTGCTTCTTTAAAGTAGCCACTGAGGGCTCAGTGGAATCAATGTTTAAAAGAGTATTTGGATATATTACTTTGGTGCTGCTTCCATAGGTGAAAGTGAACTGCATCCAATAAGAGCTGTTCTTGGAGACTGTGATGGTGTGAGTAAGAACAGCCCTCACAGGCTCAGATATATGAATGCTTAGTCAGCAGGTAATGAAGTTCCTTGAAAGGATCAGAAGGAATAGAATTTGGGGCCTTGATGAAGTAAGTGTGACCTTGTTGGAGAAAGTATGTCTAACTGGAGCACAGGATCTGAGATTTTAGAATTCCATGTCAGGCCTAGGCTCTGTCTCTGTCTCTTTGTCTCTCTCTATCTCTCTGAATTAGGATGGAGAAATCAGCTACAGTTCCAACAATGATAATAATGGACTAAATACCTAAATCCTTAAGCAAACTCCCAAGTAAATGCTTTTTTTGGTATGAGTTACCTAGGTCTTTGCTTCCTAGCAACAATAGAGACAAAGACAAAATTTATACCAGAAGTGAGATCTTTTGTGGTAAGCCTGATCATGCTAGTTGTCAGCAGAATGTGAACTTTGATACCTTAGATTAGAAAAGTAGTTGAAATTTTTAAATGGTGCTTAATGGGCCATCATCACAGGAATACTGAAGACAGTGATGCTGAGAGCAATGCTAGTTATGATGGCCTAGCTCAATAAGTGGCCTAGAGACAATTGTCATATTTTCTCAATGAATATGGCTGCTTTGGGACATTGTTTTAAAAAAAATTGACTGAGGCTAAATTGTAGAGTTTTGGCTAATGGAGCTGGCACAGGAAATTTCAAGACAGCCCAGTATTGACTGTCTTATGGTTAGTAGTGATTGATTTTGGGCAGATCTACAATAAAAAGGATCAATCATGGTAAGGAAATTCACAATATGTTGTATGAGGAGAAAGGAACACCAGGAAATGTTTGTTTCAGTCAGGTCCAGTGCTTAAGGAGATAAAAAAGTTTAAGGAAAAGCTGATGGGAAATGGAACAGGGGATTGGTAACCTCATGGCAAGTCTCTACCCAACTAAGTCTACAACTTAGGAGAAGGAATCAAAGAAAAGCTTCAGCAGTAAAGGAAACCATAAAAAATAGAAAGCTGATGCAAATGTTAATTTAAGGAGGAGGCCATGGACCAGTCCTAACAACCAATAGGTATGTAACTATGTGGCAGCTTAGGATACATGGTTTTGGCTTTAGAGTCAAGGCTACCAAAAAGTGGTTATGGTCATGGAACTTCCCTTTGTGGCTAAGTAAAACCACAGAGGCCAGGAGGATGTGAAGGGGGAGTTCTCTGCATGGAAGCCCAGTGAGGCCATTGCCTGAAGCTGTGAAGGTGAACTTGGATAGTGTTGGAGATGCTGGAGATGTCAGAGACATGGGATACTGCCAAGGGAAGCTGCATACCCAGTATAGAACCAACCCAAGAGAGAGAAGTATGTTACAGTGAACAAAGCTGAAAGCAGTTGAAAATGTGAAGTTGGAGATATCTTTGACATTAGATATGAAAAAGAGATCAAATAAAATTAAGTAACAAACAAACGTAGTGACAATTAAGGTCCCAAGTAATATGACTATGTTAGAATACTGAGTTTCAGCTGACTAGACTAAGGGGGAAAACTCCCAATCTGCTTTATGTTGCAATGAAGCAAATAAAAAGTTCTAGACTAATGGTGAATAGTTTGGATCTATTGTTTATTTTTGATACCATTAAGCAAGCTCTTATTTACATGTCGTACTTAAACACAGATTCACTTTTTTAAAAATTTTTATGAATTTCTAGACAAATTCACTTCCCTACAGTATTTCCTAAGCTTCACGAATTTCTTCCTACAAACCACCATTTCTATAACTTAACCCTTTATACTAAAAAATATCTAGGTGAAAATTACTATAAGTCACAGTGGTTGGTATATAAATAAACATATATTGTTTTAATAAACTTTCCCATCTAAGTTACCAATGCTTTCTCCAAGACCCATGGACTGTCTAACAAAAATCCTAGTATCAGACATCAGAAGCTATTTTTGAGTTGTCAATCAGAATTGTCCAAGAGTTCCCCAAACAAACAAACTATTGCTATTGCATTTGGTTTTTCTGCGGAGGTGAAAAGTAAGTCCCTGTTACTAAAGAAGCAAGGATTTTCCACACAGGACACAGAGGTCTTCCTCTCAAAGCCCTCCAGTTGACTCTGACCTGAAAGTCTCCTTCCCGAGAATCAGAGTTCATGGTATCAGAAGGTGCCAGACAAGCTTTCAGAAACAAACCGCGAGCAGTCCTACCCAACAATGATGCTTAGGAACAACAAGAAGGATGAGCCTGGCAACATAACTAAGGGTAGAATAGTGGTACACATACCTTGGAAGTTACAAACTGCTCTCTAATTGGATTATAGACATGCTCAACAAGAAGGAAACCAGGCCTGATACTAGAAACCTAGTCAACCACCTTGGTTGAATAAAGTTACAGGTCTTCGAGAACCTGAAACAGTTGTCTTGCTAAACCAACACAACCCCTAAATACATTCTAAAGATTTGTCTTTCTATTGACAGATGTAGTCCTTACAAGTCACCAAGGAAACATCACTTTGTGACAAATGGAGACCATCATAGAAAACCACAACCAATAAAAATGCAGAGTTGTGGAGCTCATTCCCACCAGACACATCTACAACATCACTCTTAGACCTAAGGCTCAGGGATCATCGTGGAAATAGGATAGTGAAAAGACTGTAAGAGACAGAGGAACAGGAAGTTTTCTGTGTGATTGTGTTACCTAGAAATGTCAGAAGCTGTAATCTTCTTACCAACATGGCTATCAAAACATGATCTGAAAAAGGACTACATCAATGGACAGTTAACATGGATGGGATCGTGTTTACCAGTCCTCTACCCTTGAAAAAGAACCAAAAGCACATAAGGAATACTGAGAGCTTGAGAAATAGTCTTCCCCAGGGAAGAGCACAACTGGTTAGCCAATACCAAATTGTCAGTCCTAAAAACATGTGCATACAAGTATTACTATACAGACTGAACAAACTGTATTTATGTGTTTAGGAGTATGTGCATATGTAAATATAGTCCTTCTATACACATATATGCATATACACACATATAAATATAATATAAACAATTAAAGAAGTAAAAGAAAAGAGGCCATGAATTTGAAAGAAAGCAAGGAAGGGCTTAAGGGAGGGCTTGAAGGGAGGAAAGGAGAAAGGAAATAATGTAATTACAGTTTAATTTCAAAAAGAAAAAGATAAAAAAAACCACTTCATAATTAGTCAAAGCATATTGGTGCAGGATTGTAATCCTAGATATTTAAGATGTTGGGGCAGGTGGATCAGAAGTTCGATGATTGCTGAGACAACACAATACTGACTTGTATCAATAAAAAGCAGACAGGGAGCTGAATGTGTGCTGGAGGAAGGTACATGTGCTCAAAGTACATATATATCTAATCAGTTTTCCTCATGAACTTAAGATTATGTGCAATGAACATATACCAATAATAATTTAAGAAAGAGGGTGAAAGATCACTAATGGAATATTTACTTAGTATCAATAAGGCACTGTTCAGTCTGTAGTTGGAAAAATAAACAAACAAAAACATGGTCATTGGCTGAAAAATATTCACAGTTATAAGCCAAAATTGATCCGTCCTAATCTTATTTATAAATGAGGATCATCTACCATGTGACACTCCTAATATTTGACCAGGAAAACTAATTAAAGACAAATAAATAAGCGTCAACAAATTAGCAAGTCTTACTTTGAAAACCAAAGTTGTTTTGCTAGAGCATGAGGATATCTCTGTTTATCTCCAAGACTTCTCAGTTGTAGCAACGGGTCTACTCTCTTTCCATGGAGGCACTGCTTGGAAGAAATTAGGTATATCACATTTCATTTATTTTTAACTCATAGATTACATACCTACAGTTTCCTTTCCACCCACAACTCCCAGCTCTTTCCTCTGCCTTCCCTCTCCCCCAGATCCACTGCTCCTGTTTGCCTTAAGAAAACAGCCAGTCGGCCAGGGGTATTAACCAAACACATAATAATAAGTTACAATAATATTAGGCACAAATCCTCATGTCAAGGATGGGCAAAACAATCTAGTAGGAGGAAAAGGGTCGAAAGGACAGGCAAAAGAGTCAAAATCACCTTCAATTTCAGCTGTTAGAGTCCTACAAGAACACCAAGTTTCACAACCATAACATATGCAGAGGACCTAACTCAGACTCATGCAGGCTCTATGATTGTCCCTTCAGTCTCTGTGAGATCTTCTGAGCCTGCTTCCTGATGGTAGGGGCCATGTTCTTGTGGTGTTCTTGCCCACTGACTCCTACAATCCTTCCTCCCTTCTTCCACAGGGTTCCCTGAGCTCCACCTATGTGTGACTATGGGTCTCTGCATCTGAGTACACCATATTTTATAAATGAACAAATTAATTCACATCTAGATGTTCCTCTGCTTAATTTCATTTTGCTCCATGCTGTATAGTTTGATACTTGATTTTTACTCTTTACTTCTGAAAAGTGTCATGAAGTCTCAGAAAATAAGAAAACTTTGTGTGGCCCTGATTATCTTAACTTTTGACTTGATTTCTGACCAATTGATAAAATTTGACAAACTTCAATAGTTTTGTCATCCATATTAGTTTCAGAGGATTATTTTACATGCATTTATATAAAAATAGGATTCAAGAAGAAAATAATACATGAAAAAACAAAGGGTGATATTTCTGTCATTAAAACTATGCTATTAGTGGAATACAAATATGTCATTAGTGGAGAGTACATAAAAATTAATGTAGCATGTTTGTCTCAGTGTTTGCCAGAATGGAGGTACATGGCTTTACCTAAAGCATAGTAGATAAAAATCATGCTCAACAGATGTGGTTTTACCTAAAGCATATTGGATAAGAATCACTTTTTATGAATCCAAGCTAAATTTTAAGCAGAATAAAAAAGGCCAATAGATTCACAGACTTTCTTCTCTAATGGAATTACATTTATTTGAACTTACTCAATTCTTTTTCTGTGTCATAGGTTCAGCCTTCTAAGTATTTTAACTATTAAGGAAAATATAATAATGCCAATTATTTAATTTCCATAGAAGAGAATTCTTATTACATGTGAGA
Source organism: Microtus oregoni (assembly GCF_018167655.1). Classification (NCBI taxonomy): domain Eukaryota; kingdom Metazoa; phylum Chordata; class Mammalia; order Rodentia; family Cricetidae; genus Microtus; species Microtus oregoni. The sequence continues at coordinate 54,291,133 of NW_024543063.1, read as the reverse complement.
ACTAAAACATTTCCCCTTGTTTTAAATGTTCGCATTACTTATGCCAGGGCATACCGAACCTTGAACACTGAAAGATATAGTTAGTATAATTTCTGTGATGTTGGCACCAGACAGGGTCCCAAATAGTTTGGTAGCTCTCCGCCATGAGGCAAGTGGAACGGTCTGTGGCTTAGCATTCCCCAGCCGTCTGTTTTCTGATTCTCCATTCTCACTTCTCACAATTCATTTACAACTTCGCACTATACAGTCTAAACATATTGAATCCATTAAAGTTCACTAAGTATGTCTCAGTGCGAGTGAGTGTGAGCATATGCTTCATCTGCTCCACATATTTTCCTCACCCCTCTGCAGCTGTGACACATCACTTTTTAAAGATGAGCACATTTCCATTAGGTGAACAAGAGTGTTACTTAGTAGCTCTTGAATCAAGTATTCCAGATTTAATCTTTGGTTTGCACAGCTATAAATGGTATTCAGCCTATGACTGGACTCGCAAGTTTTGACTTTACGATGATATAAAGTTAATGTGCATTCAATAGAAATTATACCTCAATTTTTAAAATGTTATCTTTTCATGGACTAACTATAATAACTGGAATCAAGGCTCTTTTTAGATCCTGAACTGTGGTAGTAAGCTGGGCCCCCAGTCTGTCATGCTATTATAAGGAGAAACACCTGATATTCTCAAGTTCATTGTGTGCCAAGCTGTCATGGCGAGTTAATTATGTCTATGAAACATATTTTACCTCCAATATTTCCAATTTTGGGGTCTTTTGGGACTCAACTTACTGCAAGTTGATGAGAAATGTGTAAGCCACATTCCTATGATGGGAAAAAAACGAAATGATCATTTCAATGAGAAATAGTGTTCTTTTGTGTTTTAATATTTTTTTCAACTGAACAAGCACTGAGAGTTCGTGCTTATTCTCAGTACAAACCCGCATAACATAATACATAACAGCAACACATAACAGCAGACCAAGGTTAGCACGCCATCAAGTGCATTCCAGTTTCATAAACCATACCATTCAGGCTCCCATTCCTCCAACTGTGCAAGAAGATAATGCCGAGCCTAGAATAAAACTACATAAGAATTCTACTTTGCAGCCAGGCTTGGGACAGTTCTCAGTTGCATCAAACAAGCACTAATATCTTCTCTCCCTCTTCCTATGTGTATCCTTTCTCTTATACTCAAAGAGCACGTTGCTGTGTGGAGTGCAATTGAATCCTTCCCCTGCTGCTGTGAATTCTTTTATTCACCCCCTCCAGAACCTTTACTGAGCATCTTTTATGGATCAGTCACTGAGTTACCTGCAGGCTTTGCATTGTTTACTGTGTAACCTAGAGGCATCACTGAGTAACAGGCATTTAGACTGTCTGGTTTTAATCCGGATGAAGCATTATTAGCTGCTGTGCCACATGCCAGGGTAATCTTTAACCTCTACCATGATCACTTCAATATCTATTGTAGATGGATAATGCTATTCCAAGTCTCCGGATTCTTTGTAAGCCTTACTATGAGATTGTATTGTCACTTGATCAGCTTAAAAAACTCATTATAAATTTTGTAAATATTATTATTGTAAGCCTGAGAGCATCCTAGTTTTCTCTAACTGGCATTTAACACAAGCCAGAATCATCTAACAAGGGAATCTTAACGGCGGGTTTGAACAGATCGGATCGGCTTACAGGCACATACGTCTTGATTGCTAGTTAAAGTCGAAGGGCCCAGCCCACTATGGGCAAGAGCATGCCTAAACTTCTGTTGCCAGCCTGTACAGAAAAATTAGCTGGCTTCCTTTTTAGTTTCTATTTCAAAATTCTGCTTGTATTAGACTCGCCTTATTAACGATGGAGCGTGACCTGGAAGTGTAAATCAAACCAATTTTCTCCACTTCTAAGTTTTTGTCATAACCAGAAGGATGAGACAACATTAAAAAACTTAAAAAGAGAAAGATTATAAGTTATGGTGAGTTCTTTAGTGGACAAAAATAGGCACATAAGGAAAAAAGAAAGAATGAAGACTTAATAAGTAACCAAGAGCTTCTTGAGAAAGTGACAGTTGAGTTGGTAAGCACAAGAGAAGAGCAAAGTTGGCCTAAAAGAAGGTGGAAAGTATTTCCGGAATAGGAAAGGAAGTCAGAAGACTTGTATCTAGGTACAGGCACACAGAACACTGTAGAAACCGAATGGGCAGAACATAACCACAACCCGTGATGGTAATCTGATGGGTCATTTTAGAATGGTATTACCCTAGGTTTAAAGGGTGCCGAAGCACCTGTGTCACCTGACGGCCTTCGTCTCTGAGGACTACGGAAGTACCATGGCATGATGGCCGTATTCCTGTCAAAAGCTTCTGATTATCTTTATAAGCCATGTAGAGCAAGTCCAGAATCCATCCACCCACAAGACGATGTGGAGCTGTGACTCACCCAAAGTTCCTCATTCATGGTGAAGGTTACTTTATTGTGAGAAGTTCTTAAAAACTCCATGATTCCATGCTCATGAAGAAATTTATATTTTCAACGTGTTTTCTAAGTATGTTAAAGTATGGTCCTTTAAACCAATTTTTAGGCACATGCTTTTTGATGAATGGGGTAGACTCCAGAGTCATTTTGCAATTTATACTCCTGTTTTGCATTTTCTTGTTCTGAGAACTTTTATATACATTTTGTGAATGTTGCAATAATATTATGTCATGACTAATGGTAGAGCCCATTTGTTAGATCACAGCTCCCTGTGTTAGAAGTTTGGGTACAGAACGACTGACCTTTCAGTGCTGAGTGTTGCAAGCTGAATCAAGTTTTCATACTGTGGTCAAGAGGACTCTCAGGATCGCACGATGGTGGTAGACTGTAGGACTATTGTCTCTTGTCTTCTAGCCATGTCTTTTTTTTTTTAACTTCTGGACATTATCCACAACCTTCCTGCACAGCTTCTTCCATCTGCAAAGCCAGCAGCAGAGAATCTTCCTATTGAATTCTTGTTACTACTGAATTCTTTCTTGGAAAACCAGATGAGTTTTAACGGTTATCCTCAGGTCACACATACCCAGATAATCTCTGTCTTAAGTTCCACTATGCCTTTTACCACAGCCTAATTTCTCTCATGAGTATGTCATAATATTCAAATATAATATTCAAATATGTTACTCTCACTGGAGAATAGTGGCAGACACCTTCCAGGTTACCTCAGATATATATTTATCACATCTTCATGAAGCCTTCATGCTATAGATGACTTCCCTGTAAATCAAAGATGTTACCACACTGCTTTGCTGTGCCAATTGCTATGCTGAAGATGTGAGAATGTAGAAGATCAGCTGTGGTCATGGCAGACCAATGCTACTAAAATGTGGAGACACTACTCACACTCCAGTGATGATTGGGAATCTACTGTTTCCTCCTTTACATTCCTTAGCATTAATTATGTGCAGCCTCTGGCAGCTCACACAGCATCCACATTGATGTTTTCCCATTAATTGAACATGAAGATTCTTATTTGCCTAAGAAGTTGAGGATCCTCCGGCCATCACAAATTCTCCTGGAAGAGTTTCTCCTCTATCTCTCTCTTTGACAGTTGTTGCTAGAGTCAATATAATGAGACTCTCTATATGCCTCCTCCTTTTCAGTGATATCCACACACCTATAAACACATATACAAAGAACACACACTTGAGGAAGTAACTCCTTGTGCTGTAATTACATAGATTGCCTTTACATCACAGTCCTAATTTTTGTTTCAGGGCGCTTCCGTATTCTGACCCATAATACAAGCTTATGAGTGATAAGCAACATGCAGAGTAATTTTCTAGAATTAAGTTGGTGTAGAGTAACTTCCAGATAACTCACATGTATCGCTTGCAGTGCAAAACAAAATGCTTGAGGTCTTGAAGAGTGCGGATTTTGGCTTTTTGATATTTGCAACCATCATGGTTATGTTTTCTTACCCCGAGTATTTTTGCTAATGGAGGAATAAAGGGTATCATGCGACTCACTTTGAACTGGGTTATCTGCTGTGTTTCCCGACGCAATCCACCTTACCCCAGAAATGGCGACCCAATAGGGAGATATATGCAACAAGATACACAGTTACGGCGACCGGCATCAATGACTTTCACAAAATGAGAAGCAGAAGTAAGGGGAGAGTCTCTGCTGTTGTAGCACCCTGAAGAGATCACAACACATAGGTGGTGACTTTCGATGTCTCACTCACCCATGTACTTCTCCGAGGTTGAGCTATTTTTGTCACGCTTAACAATAATACTGCACTTTTCTGCGGACTTTTCTTTTTTGAATATCATCTGCCATTTTTGAGTATTTGAATCATATTCCAAATAAAACTTTACTCAAACAAAAGGCAATTTTTATTATTTTTGGTAATGTTTTGAGTGCACATTTTGGTACTTGATGTTGATTTTTGGCTAGACAGGAGTTGGTTCATACACTGAACACTCACTGAACACTTGATTTATTTATTATCAAGTATCAATTTGGGCATCGAGAATATTGACTGCAGAACAAGTTGTGTCAAAAACAAAACAAAAACCTAACCAATCCAAAATAACAACAGTGAAAAAAGAATAAGGAGACACACTCTGGATGACCACTGAACAGATAAAAAACCACAGGGAGGATACTTTGTACCTTCTGTCTCTTTATATCACGTGGTAACATGGTGGATATAACCTACCACATGAACATGTGAAGAATTTACAAAAGCCTTGGAAATATTGCCAAGAATATAATTTCTATGGAAATCCAAAAGCATTAATAAGTTATGCACCGTACCTCCATGACAAGCACACAGGTAAATGGAGCTACATCAGCTCTGCACTTTGCTCCATGAAGCTCAGTGTAGGACAGGCATACAGGGTACAGTGAGCTATACTAGTCATTTAGTTAACATGAAGAGTTAAGCAGAATCCTGCAGCCATGAACTTGGTTTTGGTGATTCAGCAGTAGTGGGGCAAGTTAAAAAAACGATCTACAAAATACCTAACTGATGGAAGGCAAAGAGCTCAGCAGAGGGCGAGCTCTGAGACATTATGTAGGGTAGTTGAACAAACCACAAGCTTTTCCTGGAGTGGGGGTATGAAGCTCATCTATTCACAGTTTAAGATGAAAAGGAAAACATGCTATTAATACTTGACATTATTAATTACAAACATTGTACTTGTCAAACCTCATGAGTGAATGGAATACCACATCAGACCAGGAACAGTAGCTCTCAGAATTAGAGAATTAGTGGTGAACAGAATTTAGAAAACCTCACTTCTGGAACACCATGGATCAGACTTCTTAATCAATGAGATTTAAGCATTTTCTATTTGGGGCAAGGAGTAGAACATTTGCTCTACAATTAGAAACATGGGTTGTTTATGGAATGCCCAAAAATGTCAGCCTGGGAAAATCATGTTTTCCTCTTATTTTTGTTTTTGTAAAAGATCACCAAAGATTCTTCTCAGTGTCATTGTGGTAAAAGTGAACAAACATTCTCTTGCATTGTTTGTGCAAATTATCCAATTCCTATTACATGTTAGAACCCCACAGAAACTTGAAGGAAAGTAGATGTTTCCATTCATCCATCTTTTGATTTGGTCTGGAGCAAGAGGCCTTTGTTAAATATTGGAACAATGAGATAGAAATATGAAGTCAAGAACCCAGAAAACAAAACAACAAATAGAAAAAAAAGAAAAGCAAAGAAAAGAAACCAGACTACAGAAAGATGAGCCAACCTTACACAGAACTTATACCTTTTAAGTTGGATCTCAACAGCTCTTTAAATATGGTGGAGCCCAGAACTGAGGCCAGTTCTCCTGCTGACTTGAGAAGTGCACTTTCTGCTTCACAAGGACACTCTAGAATGAAGAATAAAATAGTTCAAAAAGAAATTCCCTGCAGCTAATTAAGTGCTTCATACTCTTCAGGAGAAAAGTTGATACACGTGTTTCTCATCCCGTATATTACACTTTGAATCTGTCACGGCAAGGGTGGGAAATCACATTTGGTGTTCGAGTTTCCTCTAAGTAGTCCTGTATTTTGTAGTTTCCATTATCTTGCCATCTTACTAATGAAGAATTATTATGGCAAAGAAATCTTCGGAGGCAGTTTAAACTGGCAAACAGCTTAAAGCAGAGGAAAGGATGTTTCCAATCTCTAATCAGGGACTCTTAAACGTTAGGATACACATCATCTTGCTCCCAATCTCCCACCAGAGCCACAAACATAATGCATTTTTCCTTGTGGAGTGTCAGTGTGTGTGCGTGTGCGTGTGTGCGAGCACACGCTTGTGTATAAACAGCACTCATCAGAAAGGAACTCTGTTGGATTTTCAGCAAAGCATGTATTTAAAGAGATGTTAGATTTGAGAATGAATCAAAAGTGCATTCCAAGAAACTGACAACTGTGTAGGATTCAGAGGTACGTTATAGAATATGAACTATATTTTGCAGGAAAAAAATGCCATGCAATTAACAAAGGAAAAAATGTGAAAACAATACTTTCCTGTGGTGAAACAGAAAAACACATTTGCCCATGCATCCCTTCAGCAGAACTGAGAAGCAAGTCTATTTAAAGAGAGAATAGGAAGCATTCATGAATTGATAACATTTCTTTTCCTTCAAGATGAACACTTTTTCTATTCACTTGAGATCTCAGTCAAAATTAAGAAAACAAATGTGTCTTAATGAAGGGAAATAGCTCCCTGATATGTTTTAGGACAGTTTTGGTGAACCCTGAATGATGATTAATATAAAATCACAATTGAGAAAATTAAATTCTATTTAAGCACAAGCAATGTTGGGATTAATACACACAATGAGACAATTACATACACACATGAAATTATGCATTTGAAAATAGTCTGAGAAATAAGTGATTTATATCAGCGCCTTCTTCTGTGGATTATTAATTTTAAAAGCATGATTGACAAGGTAATTACGCTATTATTTATCTGTGGCTATGAAAGGAATTACTCCCAACATTGTAGCATAAAATACATACTCAATATTAGCCAGCTAGTGTAAGGCTATGCTTCAGGAATGGCTCAGCTGTGCGGTCTAGTGAACAGACTCCTGGATACTGAAATGATGACACCAACTGGGGGAGTGAGCACTCTTGACTCCTGAGCAAGCCACCTTCTTTAGATTTAAATAAGTTGCTTTAAAGCCTATAGTTATTGCCAAATAAAATCACTGACTTTGACTGTACCCTTCTTCCAACCAAATGATTCCTCCTGTTAGCTTTCTATTCTTCCTCTGAAATTACCATTCTCGGTCTCATCATCATATCCTGATCCTTGCTTTTCTTTCTGTAAAGTTTTGTTAATAAAAACATATTTATATGCTACATAGATCACTTGTTTATTTAGTAACACATAAGAAGTGTGTCCATAGTTAGTCATACGTATATGATAATCTTTTGCTTTGATTTACTAAAAGATGCCTGTATCAATGAAATATTTAGACTTTTCACTTACTGCTTTTATTAGCCCCCATGACCATTGCCATTCGGATAACTGCTGTAGGACAGTTTGTTGTGTTATTATAATGGTTTACTGGTACATTTCTTATCTCTTTGTTGGGTTCTGTTCAGTTGGCTTCTGATATTTTGCAAGAACAATGATGTGATCTAGAAGAAGAGTCTGAATTGTGGACTTTAATAAAATTAAAAATGTCTGTTCTAAAGAAGACACTTGCAGATAAATGAAAAGATATGCCACACAAGGGAAATTCAGATGATTTTCACTTTGGAAACATGTTTTCAGTTTTTTACACATTAATTGCACTTACACTATATAGCCCAGAAATATAACTCCTTAGCATTTGCCCAGACGAGTTACTACACAGTTGCCTAAGCCCATAGGAAGAACCTCTCTACAGTAAGGATAATTCATGGCACAAGCTTTAGTTGATAACAGATTGATGTGGTTCAGTTGCAACTTGGAGCACATTGGTGCAAGATAATGAAGACATTTTCACATGAGAAAGAACTTTGATGGGGACTGCGGATGTTTCAGTTATTGTTAATCTAACTTGCACTAAAACAAAAGGCAAATCTACTAGAAGTATTATTTCACTTATATATTTTTAAACATTTTATTTATGTTCAAATTTGTATCCGTTTATGTATTATAGCATTCATGCATGAGGGTGCCTCAGAAGACCAGAGAAGGGTACTAAATCCCCTGGAACTAGTTATAGACAGTTGTGAGGCACCTGATGTGGATGTTGGAATCCAAACACTAGTCCTCTGCAAGTGCAATAAGTGCTCTTAACCATGGGGACACTTCTTCATCCAAACATATTCTTATTAAAATATATTATCGTGTCTTAACATGCAATTTTGGGAAATTTGTCTGTTATCATTTTCTCAGATTTGGATCATTTTATCAGATTTGGATCATTTTATCACTTTAATTGATTTTACTTTTTACAAACATAACTTTCAGTTTTTTTTTTTAAATAAACCCGACTTATCTTTCTCTTATAGGACTAGAATGTGAAACATATTTTTATATTCGTGGGTCACAACTTTTCTGTAAAACCAATCATGGAGGTGTTACATAGTATCTTTGAAATTCTGGGTATTTTTTGATATTACTTATCTTTCTTTTCAGTCTCAAGTATTTTATTAAATGATAAGTATTTTTGCTAAGACATTTGATCAGCCTTACTTTATATAAATCTGCTGGATTTTTGTACCTTTAAATCCGTGTACTTTGTGAAAAAAATGTACTGAATATAGATTTTCCTTTCTATAGCCCAGCATTCTAGGGTGTGTATGTCTAGAAGGCATTATACTGTGCAGATATGCATTTACCACTTACTAGTGTTTGCAGGTATAAAATTAGTGATTCATAGTTGTTTATTTTTTCAAAATATCATTTCTTTTTTCATGTGACATGCATGTAGACTATTCTCATGACAGCCTTATCCCTTTGTACAGATAGACCATGTGTCCTCCCTGTGAGCTAATTAAATGTCCTATTGTTTTTGTTTCTTTTTTATAGTGTTTGGTCAGTCCCTCTTAAAACAACTCTCTGAATTTTGGTAAAGGCCTTTTATCTTATACTCTTAAATTCTGAATGTTACATATCTGCTTTCACTGTTTATTACATCCTATTGTGCTGATTACTTTGTGATAACTTTGCAGAAACTAGAGTCATTTGGGAAGAGGAAACGGTAAATGTAAATATTCCCCTATCAGAAATCGAGAATTTCTCTCCTTGATGATTGATGAGGCAGGGTAGAACCTAATATGGGTGTTGCCACCCCTGGGAAGGTGGCTCTGAGCTGTATGAAATAGCAAACTGAGAACTCCCTAAGCAGATAGCTAAGAAGCATCCTTCCTCCATGGCCTCTGCTGAAGTTCCTGTCTTCAGGCTTGGTGTGTGAGGTCCTTCTGTCTATGTGTTTCTTTTATTGGTTAATGGATAATGAAACTGCCTTGGCCTGTTGATAGGGCAGAATTTAGGTAAATGAGAAAAACTGGACTGTATGCTGGGAGAAGGAAGGCAGAGGGAGAGATGCCATGGAGCCGCCAGAGTCAGACATGCTAAAACTTTAGCTGGTAAACCACTGTCATGTGGTGATACACAGACTAATAGAAATGGATTAAATTAATATGTAAAAGATTAGCCAATAAGAAGCTAGAGCTAATGGGCCAAACAGTGATTTAATTAATACAGTTTTTGTGTGGTTATTTAGGGGCTAAGTGGCCAGGAACTAACTAGCGGCCTTCCTCCTACACAGGTTCTTGCATTGAATTCCTGCCCCGAGTTCTCACAGTGATCAGCTGTGATGGGAAAAGTAAGCCAATGAGACCAATTCCTCCTCAAGGTCATTTTGCTTAGCCATCTTTGACAGCAGCAGAGAAAGCAGTACCCCCTCTTACCTCCTGTTCCTGGGTGTTTATAGTCTTCCTTCTTGCTTCTTGTCTGTTCAGTTGGCGGTGTTATGTGCAGCCACTCTGATTTTTATTTGCCCTCTCTTGTTCATTAGGTGATCTTCAGCTGAGTTTTACATTTTCATTTCATCATGATCGTGGTCATTGTCACTTACCATTAAGATGTAATGCTCCACTGAGCATGTCTGGCCATGATTAATCCCTTTAGGTTCTGATTTTCTTGGAAAGACTTTATTTCTCTCATTTTTGAAAGGCAGTTGTGCTGAGTATAATTATACTTGACACTTTTTTTTAAAAATCACGTCCAATATGTCACCTCATCCTCTCTGTCCTGTAAAATTTCTGTTGAGAAATCTATGGTTAATTTTGCACAGATTTTCTTGCATGAAGCTAAATACTATCTTCTTTAATTTTTACTGTTCTGTGTATATTTTGAACTTTGAAGACTTTTAGCATAATATACTATAGCCCCCCCCCCACCAAATCTATGTGGGATGTTTTGCGTTTTCTATATTTTGATGGAAATATCTTCTTGAAATTTGGAGCTATTTTAGTTATTATTTTTATTTAAATAAGTTTTCCCCGTGTTTCTCTTCTTTTCCTCCTTCTGGAATACATATTATGGAAACCAAACTCCCTCCCTCCTATATTCCTTCCTTTCCTTCCCCACTCTGCCCTCCCTCCCCACTCTGCCTTCCCTTCCCCACTCCTCCTTTCCCTAGTCTTGCCCTCTCTCTCCTCCTTCCTTTTTGCTTTCTCCATTCCCTTATTCCCTCCTTAGCTTCCTCATTGTTCCTTTCTTCCTTCCTTGTTCCACAAATCTCTTTTCCCCTTTACTCTGGATGGGTTATTTCAAAAGATCTTCTTCAAGTTCAGAAATTCCATTTAATCTATTCTGTTGTTGAGGTATCCAACTCTATTTTCTGTAAATTCTTGCTTTTACACTTTGTTTTATTTATTTACCTATGTTGGGGTGGGTAGGTGAATGCATGGCTACCTATGGAGGTCATTTCTCTTTATCCCTATATGTATCCTAGTGATCAAACTCAGGCTCCATGCTTGGTATCAGGTGTCTTTGCCTGCCACCCTGAAGCCTTCTTGCTGGTCTTAAATTGTATTTTAGTTTGTATCTGTTGTTAACTTTTTCATGTTAATGGTTTCTGTTCTCTTTTCCAGTGATGTTTCTTTCTGCTGAGTTTCTCATTCAGATCATGAATTAGTTTCTTAGTATGACTGATTTTCTATACACTTGTGTATCTTTTTCAGTTCTGTTATAATTTCCATATGGACTATTTGTGTAACATGACTTACGTACATTGTGAATTGGGCTCCTTGTCTTGGGTCTTGCAGTAATGTTGACTTCCTAGTTGTTCTGAATACAGGGTCTGCAACAGGCCTCAACAACAAAAGGTCCTCACTTTTAAGATAGCAATGAAGTTACCAGGACCACTCATTCATTGCTCATCTTTTCCTCATCATGAGAAGATCTTATCCATCTTGAGCCTCTATATCTGGTAGCACTTCTGTTTGACTGAAACTGCATGCAAATGTTCTCTCTCAAATGCTGTAGTTGAATAGAATCTTTTTTACTATTTGTTTAATTCTATATTAAGGGAGAGTGGTGCACCTAACACCGCTAGTAACCAACCCTGTGGGAAGTCTGCAAGTAAGGTATTGCTTATGTATATACTTCTAAGCTATATTAGAGCATCTAGGTGTATATATATATGTATATATTATGTATGTGTGTGTCTGTCTGTGTGTATAAATATAAAGTAGTTATATATACTTATACAAATAAGTATAATATATATATATATATACTAAGTATATCAATTATATATATAAATAAAATTAATATACTTACATAGTTCTTTCCACATTGTCATTTCTATTGTTTTATTTTTTAATTTAGTTTTGCACACATGCATGTCAGTGAAATATGTGCATGTAGTTCTCATGAAGACTAGAAGAGGGTACCAAAACTTCTTGGATTGTAGTTTCACTCAGTGTACTGCTGGCCAGTGAGCCTGGGTCCTCCTAAAGAACAGCAGTGCTTTTAACCTATGAATCACCTCTACTGCCCCTACTTTTTATTTTTAAAGTTTTATGTGTCTGTATGCGTGTCTCACCATATGTGTATGCCTTGTTTATTTGGGTGTCTGTGGAGGCCAGTAGAGGGTGCCAGTCTATCTGGAACTGGAGTTACAGCTGGTTTTGATCCACCTGATGTAGGTGCTAGAAGAAAACTCTGGTTCCCTTCACAAGATCCAATCACTTTTTGCTGCTGAGCCATCTCTCCAGACCTTCTCATTTATCAATAAAAAATTGTTTTATTTCTTGTAGTATGTATATATGTATATAAATACTCGGTCAGTTCTAAACTATTGGTATTATTAATCTTTAATCAATTATGCTGTCTTTTTCTTTAAGCAAGTTGTTTCTCAGATTTTCTATTTTTCTATTCTGAGTTTCTCCTCCCTGGGAATATCAATTGCTTATAGAGATAAACTACTGGAAACACAGCTTATATATTACCTTGTGGTACCTTGGTACAAGCTTGGAGCCATCAGCTATAAATGGGTAGTTCTGCTTGTGCTCTGATATTTTTCTTTTCCAATCCTCCCACATTAATGCCTGTCGTCTCCCTCAGGCCAAAGTCGCTACCCCTCCCACATGCAGTGGTTCAAAATAGCTCCATATGTTATCCAGGGATTTTTAACAGACTTTTATCTCTTTCTTGATGTTTTTCCTTTATAGATCCTTTATGTTTGATATGGAGGGAATGGGAGCAGCATTACTAGTTCAGTAAATTAGTACAAAATGAACTTGCAGGGAATTTCCCTTTCTACCTGGTAATAATTGTCCTGAAAAATGTACAATATATAAACATGTCTAAGCAATTTTAGCTCTGCCTTTTTACTAAGGATGAATCACAGGCTGTACAATTAAGAAGTTACCTCTTTGAGATATTTAGTTGGCGATAAGCTTCTTCGCTGAGGGCATGACATTTAAACAGAGGCCACACAAAGAGATGGAGTCAATCATTTAAAGATCCATGAGAGGATATTCTAAATGAAAGAATCTGCAAGACCAAAGCCCAAAGGTAGAGTGGCATTTGTGTGTTGCAAATAAAGTGAAAAGACATTAGTAGATGGCTAGAGCAGATGCAATGGAGATAGTGGTTGACTAATGGAAAGAAAGTCATGCACCATCGAGAGACTGTGCAAGTCAGGGGTAAGCAGACACATCTGCATGAGTGCATCCCTATTTTAGCTACTAGTGTTGCCTGTAGCAGCATCGTTCTCTCTTTTTCATAGGCAACTCTCTCATTCTGGCTACTCTCCAGATCTTCACCTTTCCTGTCTCGTTATTCATTCTCTGAAACTCCAATTGTCTTCAAGCTAAAAAAAAAAAAAAGGTCTTGAAAGATTTATAAGATTAGATTTCTAATCAAAAGCCTACCTTGAGCATTCATGTGCTGTGTGTATGGCAAAACACGCTCAGCAAATTATATATAACAACTATTTTACCATTATCCAAAAAAAGTCCAGACACAGACAGTGGTCTAGATATGACTTACGAGTCATGATCTTCTGTGTCTTAGTGTAGGGATTTGGGTCATAGTAGTGAATTTGACATTTATCATAAATGTGAAATAACATGATTGTAGGGTTTCAGCACTGGTATTAGAAGATCTAAAGCCATGTATGATAGATCTTTGATCATTATAAGAATAAAAGTTGAAATCAACATTACAGTTAAATGTGAGAAAGTAGAGGCAATAACATGAATTCGCATGAAAGAGTACATTTTAGCAGGTGAGGTGTCAGGGGAGTTTTATCAGAATCAAACTGTAATTTGAAAGTAATTGTTGCAGAATGCACTTATTGAAAAATGTAAAAGATAGAGGAAAGAATTAATGATTTGTTTTTGATAACACCGTAAGAAACTGATGTTATGGATCCATTCACACAGTTTAGGAATCTTCACTGTCTAATCATATTGGGAAGAAAGTAAAGATGTCATCCAGAAATCTGTGGACCATTGAAGACAATAGAGTGAGAGATAGAGGCAAAGACAGGCATACGATTTCCATTCTCTTGCACACTGTTAAAATGATAGTGAGTTGCCAAGTGAAATGTGAGTTAATAAATACTAAATGGTCTCGTAGAATAACGATATTACAATCAGCCTTGTCTTCAAAGCTCTAGTGTCGAGGAAACCATCAGAGCAACAACCAGAGAGAAAATGCAAGAATAGGGTGAGATATTGAAATGGCTATCATCAAAGTACCCATTTTATCTTCTTCTGAATTTTTTATTTATTCTTTGAAAATTTCATGCATGCAGACTTGTAATAATGGTTTCTTGAGCAATAACATATGCAGCAAAATTCTTCTCTGATGGAATGCAGCTGCATAAAATTGAACAAATAGTCAGTCATGTAACAATCACCACAATCAAGATAATAGAACTTTCCTTTGCACTTCCAAAATGTTATCATGCTCTGTTTAGTCAAGGCAGTTCATCTGAAATAAAAATCAGCAAGTCCTTGGCTTTATGAAGAATCTCTCTTAATAATCTGAAATTACGTTGCTGTTGTGGAAATTGAATTGGAAAGTAATGTTGCTAATCATCAATTTGTTTTTTAATTCTACATAATCTAATTTCTATTTGTGTATACATACAAACACACACACACACACACACACACACACGCACACTTTTTCAAACAGGGGTTAGCTCTGCAGCTCAGGCTGGCTTGGAACCTGTTTGGCAGTCCAGGTTAACTCAAACTCATAGCAGTCTACTCATTGTAGATTCCCGAGGTCTAGGATTACAAGCTTGAGCCACCATTCCTTGCACTGATTTAATTCCTTATTAAAAAGTAAGCATCCTTTGAGTAATCATGGTTGGGCTTTAAGTATAAGTTATTGTCCATAATCATTTAAATTACTGACAAAATCATTTAAATTTAAAAATGCAGATTACAATGAAGATAAAAAATGAAGGTAGCACTCTTGTAAAAAAGAATTTTTGATAAGAAGCTCATCAGAGACATTTAAATAAAAACATTTTAGCCATATTTCCTCTCGTTTTTTTGTCATATGTGTGCTTCATATGACTGTATATAGTTATTTTGAACTATGGTAATACAGAAATATATTCAATTGAAATTTGCATAAGTACTTATCATATTCCAGATACAGAAATGTAACTGTTCAAAACTGTGAATAATTGCTCTGGTGACTTGAGGATCAACAATTGAAGGCAAGTCTTGGCTTCATAGTGAGTTTGAGAATAGCCTGGCCTAAATGCAGTTTTGTTCAAAAACAAAAACCAAGAAATGGAGATAGATAGATAGATAGATAGATAGTAGATAGCAGATATTCAAAAGCATTGATTTGCACAGGTATTATCAAGAATCATGTGGCACATGATTTAGGAAACTGAAATGTGCAAATGTAGCAAGACACAGGAGTTCTGTATTCAGTATACCTAGTAAGCCTCATCTCTCTGCAACCATTTCAGCTCCTTTTCAGAATAAAGAAGGAACAAAGGACTTGCATATTTAACTTTTTTAGGATCAAAGCTAATAAACTCACAAGTCTATCCATTCTATACATGTATTTATTTTTAAAAAATAGTGAACTAATAAAAATCATCTTTTATTATATTATATTAATATTATATTATATTAATTAATCTTTTCTAACATAACACGATGCCAGGTTCTTCTCCTGGTCCTGAATTCAGATGGGTGCCAAGCGCTCAATACCTGCTCACTGAGGATTTTAATGCATACATAATGTGTCTCTGTCCAAAAAAGTCTGACTGCAGAATGAGAACGATTGTAATATCCCGCAATGAAAATGAATGTCAGAAATAATGATGAAAGAGAGCTTCCCATCCTCTAAGTCCAATTTTAGTGAGAGGAAAAAAATCACATTTCTAATAAATTCATTATATTATTTATTCCAGAGTATCACACAGAAGACCTTTGTGTCAAATAAATGGTAAGGATATGAGGGTCTATTTTAGTACTCAGCAGAAAAGAAAGGCTACAAGCAGGTAAGATGGCTGAGCAGGCAAAGAAAGAAAGGATGGGAAAAAAGAGGAGAAGGAAGGAAATAAAAGGATCGACTACATCCCAGAAATGTAGTTTTAACCATAAGTCAAATCCATACCTTCTTGTATCTCATACTCTCCTTCCCATCCACAGGAACCTTATGAACAGACTTCTTACAGCTTTAAAAACTTCTTCAGTTCTAGCAGCTAGATCTTATGCTGAGTTCTGTGAAGGAACAGAACCATCAGAAGTTATAGAGATTGATGCAAGAAAATAATAAGTTACAATAGTTGAGAGCTGCAATAATAATTAATACAGTGGCCCTATGAGTAAAATACAACTATTTTTATAAATGATTTCATTAAAGCACAATAAATGTTTGTATGAGAGATTTAAAAAAATGCATTGGTGAATAAATACTGAAGTAGCTGGTTTTCTAACAAGGGAGTGAAGTAGGTAGAACAGACTTTGTTTTTGTTAGACTGAGCATTGAATCTAGGGACTCATGCTTTAGCCATTCATATGGAAATATCTATCATCTGTTATTGCAGCTGTAGATGTATTTACTTTCACTTTAATATTAGTTGTAATATTTTTCTTCATAGTTATTGTTCCTTAGTTCAACAATAATATAACTAATATTTCATGCATTATAGCAAAAATAACATAATAGCAATAATATACAATTTTTTGTTTTTGGCATTGACCCCTACTTTACCTAAATCATATTCCTCTACTTTTGCTGGAAAATGCATCACTTATTTCAAAACACTGAGACAAGTTAATCTTGTTTCTCTGAGTTATTGAAATTAAAATGTATTATGTATTGAACCCTTTGCCAGGTACTGGAAATTAAGATTAATTGAAAATTGGCTTAGTTTTCATAGTTCAAAAGCATCAAACAGAAAGAAAAATCACATTATCAGAATCAACTGGATCAATCCTATGTGTACCTCCATCAAAGATTGTCTGCAGGGCTCCCCATGTATGAAGCACGGCTGAAGCTAATTTCACAGAATATTTGGAGTACTTGACTTCTCAGAAGGACTGAACATTCATGTGATATTCAAGACTTGAAAGAGAAATTTAAGAAAAAGAAGACTTCTTCCCAGAACATATTATAAATCTATTAGATAAATCGAAATAAAAAGTCACTGGGTCAAGTGAGCCGGGAAGTTTATATCCAAGAACAATATTTGTGGCTATGGATGTAATGAAATCTTTTGCTCCAAGATTTAATTTCCCCAATGTATAGTTGGCTGCATAACTGGTTAGCTGAATACAGACAAGGGTTCTTAATTCTCAAAAGCAATCTTGGCCACTGCTCATTTGAAGGCACCTGCCTTTCTGTGGCCTGGCTCTTGGCATGTTCTTGTTGAGCATATTGAGCCTGTGATAGTTGTTTGCTGGTACCAGAGATGTCAGGGAGACTGTGTCACTCTGCATCAACTTAGGGTTCAGTTTCAAGTTCTTTTCATCAGAAAACTCCCATCCCTGAATCTCAAAATGGGCAAAAAAAATCTCAGTTTCAATGTCACTGTCAAGTTATTCTAGTTTAAAGTAAAGGAGATTCTGCTGCTTAAAACTTGGTGCACGCTATAGTTCAGACTAAGAAATAGCTTTTCCATGTCCTAAACAATTATATTGGAATAGCACTTTCTTTAAATTTATATGTAAGATGGAAGAGAGAGTTTTATACATTGGTGTTGTGAACTGCCAATGAAATGACAGATTTGCACCTATGAAAAAATCAGACTGTTAAAGCAGCAATAAAGACTCTTTAAAGAACGAAAAAAGGAACTTCTGATCAAGAGCAGAATTTCTGGTGTAGGTCAAGCTCATCATTCTAACTGGGAGCCGTAGGAAGGGAACTCACCTTGGCCATTCTGAAGAGGCAGGTGGGATAATTAGTCCTGTAATGGAATACTGTACTTCCCAGAATCAGCATCCACTGTGTAATCCCTATAAACTATCATAAAGTCTGCCTGGATCTGCCTGATTCAGAATGTCGTAACTTCCCGTTAGTTTTTATTATTTTAAAACTTTTTTCTGCTCTCTCTCTTTCAGGTGTTGGGTAGAATATAATTATTCTGCTTCTGATATTTTGGGCTTCCCTTATCCTTAAAGCTCCTCTTTCAACGGTGCAACTGCTTGCCCCTCATCTGTCTGGCTTCTATACCGGCTTAAATGGAATGACTTTTCTCCTTTCTCTCCCCTGTTCTCCTCCAGGCAGCTGCTGAGATTTTAGCTTTCACACCATGGAGTTTTTCTTTCAAACTTAAATAAAATTGTAGTTGAGCTTCCTGTGTCCACTTTAAAATTCTTTTCTTAATACTTTTAAGAACCCCAAGAGTGATTCTGATTTCCCCTGTGTTATCACAGGTACTTTATTGATGACAATAGCATAAGAGAAGGGGAATTTCTGTTTCATTTATCACCTTTACCATGACACCACCAAGAAATAATCCAACCTGGAAAAATAACTACCTTGTTGCTTCTTGTTCAGAGTTCTCCTCATATTAATAATGGTGCAGAAATTGGGATAGGGTTTTCTCACTTCCCATGAACCGCTATGCATTGTCTTATGAAGGGACAGTCTGGTCAAAGATCTCAAGAAAATTTTTAATGAGGAAGGACTGAAGCATTACATTGGTTTTCGTTGGTGTATTTATAAGAACCCTATTCAATGGATGGAAACTCAGTGAAGCAGAAAGAGGAAATAGACACAAGAAAAATATTACACCACACACTCTGGTTGTGCAGGACGAAGAGAAAAATCCTGGGTTGGACTAGGAAACTGTCCCTGCTTTTATAGCACCAGACCATGTTATACAGGCTACTGACGGAGGAAAGATATCGGTGGTCTTACCCAGCACTGGACCCTACATGAAGCAATAGTGAACTAGCCAGCTGGCTGTATCTCACTCTGAGAAAGAACTGAGTAAAAAAGTCTGTATTTTGAAAGGGAAAAAAAATCCTTGAAATGAAGTCAAGTGTATACATACATACATAACCTTTTTCTTTTCATCCAAGCCATTAACTCTTTTGACCTAAACCTTCTGATTTTAAGAGAATTAAAATAATGTTTTATATGTTGTCACTGATGAATGATTTTTGTCATCAATTCTCTCATTTGTGCAGTGCAGAGATGATACTACATAAGCTCCAGAAGACATTCATTTGTGCTCAACCCAAATAGATGATGCTGGCAACTCAGGAGGTGAAGGAGGTTGTTGCCTAGGTGACTATTTTCTGCCCTCTAGGCTGCCTTTCGGTCCAACTCGGTATCAGTGCAGCCTTCTTATCCACAGGTGTAAGTTTTCTGAAACTTAAGCTTCTCATCTCCAAGGAGATTGCCACTTGAGTCAGGATTTCCCCCTGATTAGTATTAAGACAAGGATCATAGGAACATGGGTGTGTTGTGGCTTCTGGAAAGCAATTATGACTTGCAAATTTAGTAAATGTAAACACGGGTTGACTAACACACAGCTCTCATCCATCAGTTGTTAGTGATTGCTTTCCATGTGAGTATCATTTCATTCCCTTTAAAGGTTCTTTTTTTAAGTGTATGATTTTTTTTCTGGATGTATATATGTGTACTGTATGCATGCAATGCTTACAGAGGCAGAAGATGGTGTGAGATGCCCTGGAACTAGAGTTATAGTCAGTTGTGAACTGCTGTGCTGATGTGTGTGTGTGTACTGTGACTGAAGCCCATTCCTCTGCCAGAAGTGCTTCCAATCACTAAGAAATCTCTCCAGATCTTAACTGCCAGTTCATTCTCAAAGCATATACATTAACCTCTCTACTAGTTTTCTTTCTTGAATAATATTGACTCGGTTTACCCAGAACAGAAATAATAAAAAAAAAATATCTTTGAGAAAGAAGAGAACCCGAAGCTGAATAGTATCAGCTGTTTACAATCTTTTTTTTTTTTTTTGGCACTGTTAGGAGGTATGACCTTACTGGAGGAAGTGTGTTACTGTTGTGGTGGGATTAGATGTTTACTAGGCTCAGGATACTACCCAGAGTGCCATTCTACTTCCGGTTGCCTGCAGGGTGTAACAGGCTAAGACCCAGCACCACATCAGCCTGTATGCTCCAAGCTCCCATAATGGTAATAGGCTGAACCTCCGAAAATGTAAGTGAGCCACCCCAATGAAGTGTTTTCTTTATTAGAGTTACCATGGTCATCGTGTCTCTTCACAGCAATGAAAACCCTAACTGGGACAACTAGTCAATCCCATTTTAACATTTCTATAACCTAGAAATGCAGCTTCCATGAGACTGATAATATAGATGGTGGTTAAAGACATCACAGTCCTTTGGCACCCACAATTATAAGTAGTAAGGCTTAATATAGTTTAACATGGAAAGAGATTCTTTAAAGTAAAATTGTCAAGTGGTTGAGAATCCCAGTGACAAAAATTTCTAGTTCTTCTACACACAACATAATTGTAATCCAAGCTATAAACCCATACTGAACACTTCAGCAATAAAGGAATGGTGTTATAAATTGATATGTATTTATCCTACAGAGGACCCTAAGAGATATCTGAAGGTCTATGCTTTGCTCTTTTTTTATACATGTTATCCATAGATATGGATCCTATTTCATCCTAAGGTAATAGTTTCCTTTGATACACTCATGGGTGAAAAATAATGAAGGCTTTTTTAAAGGACCTATATGTTGGAGTGTTTTTTCTTCTTTCTGGAAACAGAAACTATTTGTCTTTCTAAAATTGTTATGTAAGAATAAAGTGTATAAAATTAACCGCTAAGATGAAGATTAATGTATTACACAAATATACGGGAATAATATTATCAACCACCCTCAAGATTGCAGAACACAAATTCTTTTAAATTTCACTCTGAATACAACTTTTAGTAAAAAGCCTATCATCGTATTGTGGTGTTTTTAAACTACCCTCGATGATAGAGTGGTACAATACCACATACATGTTCACCAGCTCTCACAAACACCCACAGAATAACGAAAGAATAACGTTTGCTTAATTTGTAAAGGCATTTAATTTTTCTTAAAATAAAACAAAACACAAAAACATCCATAAATATTCTTGTCATATGGCTGGCAGTGCTGCTCAGTGAGTAAAGGCACTTGCTGTACAACTCTGGAGACCTTAATTGGATCGCTGGGCCCCACATAACAGTGGAAAGAGAGAACCAAACCCACAAAGTTGTCCTCTGACCTCCCCATGTGCACCATGGCACTTATATCCATATCCTAAAACCCACACTAACAGTGAACATAAATTTAAAGATATATAATCATCATATTGACTAAGTGCCAATTGGTTGCTTGTAATATATTATAGAAAGTAATCTGATATTTTCTTAGTGTCTTGGTTCAGTTACTGCTCAATATGCTGACCTAGTAATTATTATTGGCCGTTCTCGCAGTGGGTATTTAATATTACAAAGGCAACCACAAAGGCAGGCAAGGTTTTGTCTTTAAGGTCCTTACTGAATTGTTCTATATTCAGTGTTCGTCTCTTGCATTTAGTTATGCAAAGTGTTCTTGTTCTTAAAAAAGCTCATTGATATATGAACAATAACTGAAAAGTTGCAATGCTATATGGATCGTTTTTAAAACGTTTCTAATTCCACTCAGTGCCAAATAGTAAATAGATGCGAGGGTTACAGTGATTTGCAACATGTTCCTCGCCTTATGGTTGCAGAAAGAGAGGAAGCATGTCAACACAAACAGAAATCTGAGTCAATCAGATAAAGAGTGGAACAAATGGGAAGAAAGCCTAAGTGTAGGGAATGCGATTCTTCAAGGTAATATCATTGTACAGCACAGCATCATACCAGAGGGTGAGGAGTGTAATAGGAACTGAGGGTATTATGTTATGCTAAAACTCATAAAGACGGTTAGATATGATTATAAAGGTGGTTGAACATGGATTAGAGAAGGCAAAAAGGATACTAAAGTTTCTTTTTTAAATTCTCTTATGTTTTGTGATTATAATATAGTTACAACATTTCTCCCTTTCCCTTTTTCTCTCTGAAAAGAGACCTCCTTGGTCTCTTTCAAATTCATGAACATTTTAAATTAAATATTGTTATGTGAGTAACTGTATATTGATCAGAAACTCTACCCATCAAGTCTTATTAATATGACTGTTTTAATATGAGCTGAACAAGGACAACAAGAAACATACTAGAGGGTTTTAAACTAAGTAGCTTGATCATATCTTCACCTCAAAATGATGCATTTGGATAGGAAGAAGCTTGACATAAATATTGACCCTTTGAGGCTTTCACTGAGAAGATATGAAGACATGGTTTAGAACAATGATCAGAGAGGGGCTTTAAAAACTGATTTTGATGAATATGATCACTGTAAGTCCAAATCTTACAACATTTAAGATAACACTCTGAAGGTGATTTCTAAGATTTCTAGAACACAAAATATGCCCTCACATAGCAGAATAAATCAAATTCCTTCAAGATGCTAAATATCAAAAATATCTGTTTACTGTTAGTAGTTTCTTAAATGACGAATCAAGATGACAAACTAGTTAAGACGATAGAATCAAATACCAACAATCATTCTTTAAATACCAGAAAACATGCTCTCAATGCTATATAATGGTTTTCTTTGGAGACAAAGCCTCCATGCATAGGTCAGTATTCCCTGGAACTTGTGCTCCTCCTACTTCAACTTCCTGAGAGCCAGAATTAAATGTGTAAGAAGTCATTCTGCTTCTGGAAGCTATACTACATTAGTACAGCTACTGGGGTTCCATGGAGATGATTTATTTAATCTTCTAAAGAACCTGAAGATAGACAATGTTTAAAATATATTTTCTGTGGAAGGTGAAATACAGAAAGATGTTTGATTCATTGTAGCTAGTGGAATAGAAAGGTAATAATTTCAAATTAGGCTGAGTGATGGTTTTAACTGTAGTTTGTTCCTCTAGGAATCAGCTTCAGGCAGGAGTTTCTGGGCAATTGGAATGTCTTCATAGTCTCTGTGAGGAATTTGTAGATATGTTCTTTTGTCCCTTTAGACTTTAAGTTCTCATAGCAGCATGCCCTGCCAGACCCACAGTCACGCCCAGGACACCTGAGCTTGATCCTCATCTTTATTTGTAGACCAGTGAGAGACACATCAGTATACTGTATGCCATGCATCTGGACCACATTGTGTAAGTCAGAGCTCATATGGGCCAAACAGAATAATCCAGAACCTTGGGAGAAAGTGGTTTCCCCCAGTAAATCTCCAAACAAGTTCTCCTAATGAACATGGATTGTATCAAACTGAAGAAAATGGGTTTTGACCTCCAAATCAAGCGTTTCAGTGTAAAGCTGCTGAGGATAAAGGTCTTTCAAAAGGGGTCAGGGAAACACCTGAACGCTAATGACCTAGAATTACGCTGGTTGTGGAAGGTTTTGTTTCCAGTTAATTAGCCTGATGTATGTCACGATTTAACAAACTTGTAGAAAAGGTATAGGAAATAAACTTAGGACTTAAAGCAAAACTAGCAAAGATGCCTGCTTTGGTGGAAACTGGAAGAAATGGTCTTGGTATGTCAGTCTTAGTTGTTAATTTCTGTCCCCAGCAGCAGTGTTCCTTGCTTGTTTTCAGTAGGAACACCTGCTTAGTAGCTTTTTCTCCTTCTATACAGGGTTGCAGAGGAGAAGGACTACTTAACATGAAGCTCTGGTACGGAAGTCAACTCCCACACAGACCTGACTGCAGCACCGTGTCTGGGAGAAATGAATACTGCATATGGGTAGTGCGTCATTCTTTATTCCACTCTCATCATCTACGTAGAAAGCTTCTGTCTTTCCTGGTAAATATGACCTTTTATCTAGCATTGAAAATATCATATTCAAAGCCTGAATTAAGGGAAATTACTTATTAAGAGTATTATTAAAACCTTTTGTTGATCTTATCAACAAAATTGAAGTTAAACCTCCGACTTTGGGTATATTTTATTATGTCTTTGCCTCAGGGAAGGCAATTTGACTTTCTTGACGTTGTCTTCTTTTTCTATCCTTTCAAAGCTATGATTAAGAACTAATTTATTTAGATCTGCCAGTGATTAGTTGAATGATTCTGCTTCTTGTTGTAATTAATTTTCAGACACCTTAATTGATAGTACCTGTACCGTATTTAATGCATTCTCGGGTGCTAGAGTCAAGTTGCTGCTGGAGGAGGCATAGTCAAGCATTCACCAGTAAACACAACACCGATTGCGTCTGTAACAAATTTTGATACATATTTTTTCCATGACAATTTTGAAGACGTCAAATGTCAAGTCAGTGGTACTGAGTATTCTAATATTTATTAGGAAATGAAGAGTCAAATTATTTCACAAAATAATACAGTAGCCATTTATTCAAGGATCAAAGATCTAATAGTAGCTATTTAAAAGACTGAATTTAGAAGGAGGGAGGAAGAAAGGGGGGAGAGAAGGAGGAGAGGAAAGATATATGAGCAAATAAAAATCTGTTATATAAATGGTGAACTTCAGACAGATGCACTTTGCTAGAGGGAAAGTGAATTATTTCAATAAGTATGGCTATTTCTCAGAAAACAAAACACAGGACTACCCTTAGGACCCAGCTCTATAAGACCTGGAATGGCTTTAACTCATCATAGTACTGAGATACTTACATATTGATATCTACTGCAGCACTATTTACCACAGCCAACTATAAAATCAACTTACAATCCATCAACTGATGTGTGGATAAGGAGGTTTTTTATATAAACCCAATGGAATTTTATTCAGTCAAAAGAAGAATGAAGTTATATCACCAGCAGGAAGATGGATGCAACTGGGTATAATTAAGAAACATTAAGTCTTGTTTATAAACAAATACCAAACTTTTTGTCTGTTTTAGTCTGTAAAAAGTCTTCCTATGAGTCCCTGACCCTTAAGTCAGTGATAACATTTTTGTGGGTGTGAAATAATTGACTCATCGTTCACTCTAATTAATTTTAGATATTCAATAGAAATGTAAGGGCTTTCTCTCTCTTTCTCTCTCCTTTCCAGGCATGCACACACACACCATATGAAATTAGAAATAAATTTCTACTGGGAAAGGGGGAGGAAGAACAAGGGTAGAAAGGATGATGCAAGATAAAAAGGTTGAGTTTATAATACACTTTATAAAACTGCTTATATGACTTTCATTGCCATGTATGATGAAAATTTGATAATAAAAATTTCAGTTCCAAATCTTCTTTTAAATTTTTTATGTGTACTGAAATATTCTGTAAACCTTGTAAATATATAAAATCAAATGACTCATTTTGGGTTTCTGTTGCTGTGAAGTGACCCTATGGCCTCAGCTATTATTTTTTTATTTCTTGCCACTTTATTAATTTATATTAACAGACACTTTTGGTTAATCTTTAATGCCATCAACCATGGGGGTAAAGTCTTTTATAATTAACACTAAATTGCTGTACTGAAGCTGGATTTCTTGTCAGAGGTGACCAGAAAATGTTCAGCACTGTGTTTATGCATCGTGAGCTTCTGTTATAAGCATCATGTGTTAAAAAAAAGCTGTTTTAAACTGCTGACATCAAAGTTAGTTTTGCCAGGGCATTTGTGATAAAAAGAGGTATTTGAAAGGCAAGCATGGCGTCACTTGTCTAGGAAGAGGCAAGTGGATCTCTATGAGTTTGAGGCTAACCTGACCTATCTAGTGAGATCCAGACCAATGAGGCTGTGTAATGAGACTCTGTCTTAAATACATATTTCTTGTGTTTTTTCTTTGTCTTCTTTTCATGTTTGTTCGTTTTGTTTTATTCCAATTTGTTTCTGATTTATTTAATTTTTAAATCATTTTTATTAAATTTTAAATTTATTTATTAATTCATTTAATTAATTATTTTTAAAATTTAATTAATTAATTATTTAAAAAACAATCTTTTCTCATTTCACATACCACTCCCATTTTCTGCTCCCTCCCCTCCTCCTCTCCCTCCACCTCCCTCCATCCCACCACCCTATCCATTCCTCAGAGAGGGTAAGGCATTTTATGAGGAGTCAACAAAGTCTAGCACATCACTATGAGGCAGGACTAAAGCCCTCCCCACTATATCCAGATTCCGCAAACTACTTTTATAAAGGAATGCATTTAACTGGGTGACTTGCAGTTCAGAGGTCTAGTTTATTACTATCATAGTGGGATATGGCAGCTTGCAGGTAAACATGGTACTGGAGAGGTAGCTGAGAATTCTAGATCTTGCAGAGGCAACAAAAAGTGAATTGAGACACTGCCCATGGCTTGAGCACCCCCAAAGTGACATATTTCCTCCAATGAGGTCACACCTACTTTAGCAAGGCCACACCTTCTAATAGTGCCACTCTCTATGAGCTTATGGGGGCCAATTACATTCAAATCACTACACTAAATAACCAAATTTCAAATAAGAACTTCTTAGATATGTGTTCTGGGGTTTATCCAACATACTCAGTAAAGTATATGCCGCATATACCTTATAACAAGGATTAGGCTAGACATGTTATAAAGTTATAATATAATGTTATAATGTTATATATATATATAGTTATGATATATATATATATAGTTATGAGAGCATTTTGTGATTGTGTAACTTTTTCAAGATGAAGGGTAATTTAAAATATGCTCTTGATTAAAGTTTTAATCATGCTAAAGTTTTAGATATTTTAAAGCTGATATGTTTTTGAAAATGTAAGGGAATTATTTTTCTACTCGATATATCTGAATTTTGCTACATTTGTTTCTAGTTAATGTCTTCTTGGAGTTTCACTTATATTCTTTTGTTAAGAACTTTGTGATGCAAGTGAAATCAACCCATGTATAATTTAAAATGCATTTCTGAATGTATTATTACTATACAAGGTCAGTCTTTGCAATTGCTGGGCCCTCATTCCCTCATGCTGAGTGAAGAGGTGAGGAGGATGCTGTATCTGGGCAATCACAGAATTGTGTGAGACAAATTGTGTTCCTCTGGTACTCACCATAATATTAACATACCCTGATGTGCTTAACGTTTCACAGAGGAATGTTGCATAATATGATGCTATATTGAAAATTATATAGTTAAAATATTGTTAATTTATTTTTTCTCTCTTTCTCGTTTTTTCTGGCCTGAACCCTATCACAATTGAAATGCATCAAAGAATAGCTGTGTAATTTAATTGCCACAGTTAAGCCATGTAATAGGTGCCATATCTAGGTAGCAGCGGTCTCCGCGAGACTCCTGTGTCAGCTGTGAGCTCTCAGTCAGTTTACAACATGATGAGTTAATGGGAGACTTTCTTGGACATAGACAAATCTTCCCTTTAAAATTCAAACAAAGATTTCTGGCATAGAAAAAGTAGATGGTCTACTGGGCTCACTGTTACTGAGGCACTGTTGGGGGTTGCTGAGCATGGGAGATTATTCTTTGTTGAGGATGTGGTAGGATGAGGATTGGTAGGTTTCCCTTGCTCTAGTTCATGGCTCACATCCCTCCATACATGGGCAGCAGAAACTAAAATTAGTGGGTGTAAAAATGTAAGACTTGTCTAGGACAGAGATATGTTGAGAAGAATATGGTGGGAGTTGAAGGGAGGAATTGGGGTTTGGGGCTAGATAAGGTATTTCATACATATATGAACTTCTTAAAATTCAGCATTGATAAGCACCCTAATTATTGGTGGTTGTAATGATGATAGCAGTGGGGGTTAATGAACCAGGGGACAACTTTCTAGGAACATTGTATTTTTGTTTTAGTACTTGCTGTCACATCAGTGAACTAATGGGAGCATCTGTAGGCTATAATCTCCACGTTATCCTTATCTCAGATAAATGAATGTGTGAACTTCTAGCCCACAAGTGCCGGGCAATGTCTAGTTTCTGGTTCCTTTGCAGACAACAAAAGTCATCATTAAGTTTGCTCTTGGGCACCATCATTTTGATTATTTTCACGGACATGTGGCTTTAAGGATGTGTGCAAGTGTTTGGTGGAAGCATCTAACCACCCACGCTTGGTGCTTGCCCTTCTCCTTTCAATATACTTGAGACAGTTGTTGCTTTCCTTACCTTTGTCCATTAAAAATTGATGTGCAATATTTTCCCATATTTAGGAAATACAGTATGATTGTTTTGTACATGTGTAAAATGTAGTGCTCAAGTCACAGGAATCAGCCTTTTCATGTCCTCAAACATTAGTCATTTTATTTTAAAGTTAGATTTTTCATCGGTGTGTATTATCATACAAAATAATGGGCTAAGTTGTGATGTTTTCTTATTTATATACAATATACTTAAGACTGTGGTGCATATGTGCTGAGTAACCCCGGGGTCTCCTTTGAAATGCATCATTAACTGTTTCCTGCTCCTGCCCCACTGTGTTAAAGAGCACCAGCAGAATGGTCCTAAAAGATTCTTTGCTATGAGGTTGAGACTGGGGTTTCAAAATGCCCTGAATTGTAGTGGGAAAGCTCTCTTTTTAGGGATTGCAAATTAATACACAAACGGCTTCCCTCATTTCTTTAGAGTTGATTTTTAACATTTCATCAGCAGCTTTTCCAACACTGTATTAATGTTGCCTACTCAGTTTGAATACTATAAAATGTGCCTAAGGGCAACATGTATGTTTACTATGATAACACCAACAATACCTTACCAAAGTTGAGAATGAGCGAACATTGGGACAACTTAAATTCCCTTCTACCCAAGAGGCAATGTCAAGGTTGTTTCACAGAACTTGCTTATGTAGATTTTTAATCTATATACCTCTGATTCTACATTCAAAACTTTTTAGTAAAGTCAAAACTTTCTTTTCAGTAATAAAACTTTTCTACCAAAATTGTCGTGAGGATTAAAGGGATATCGTGTGCCAAGAACCCAGTCTGGAGCACACCGCAAAGAAATACTCAATAAATGTTAATTTATCTTCAGAAATACTCTAGGTGCCCCTTATATTTTAATCTTGTGTCCTTACATATTAAAATTATCAAGCAGCAATCATTATGGGTCCTTGGTGATTAGTGGCCTTTTCACAATAGATCTTCATGCTCTTTCCAGACCTTTAAAATGAAATTGCAACTTAATCCTTTTGTCTCAGCTTGCTAAAACCTAAACCTATCTATGGATCCGAAATACGAAATAACTAAAATTTTCAGTGGACTTTATTTAAATGTTATTGTCTATTTTCAACTTAGAATTCCTCTTCCAGGTATCATTTTGAAATGTCTTGTAGTAACCCAGTCCTTAATTCCATTTTCATGATCCGAATTCACTCTATTTAATGCTTAGAAAAACCTTATACAATTTCATATACGTACATAAGTATACATTACATTTTGTACATACGCACGTATCAGACTATATATCCACAGTCCAAATTTTCTAATCAACTTAACCTCATTTGTATATACTTTCACCTATATTGATGTATACTTTTATCTTTAGAATACATATATCAATATTTTTTTAAATACGGCATTTTATTTGCATTTTTCTTTTTTCTTTTTCTTTTTTTTTTTTTTTTTTTTTTGATTTTTCGAGACAGGGTTTCTCAGTAGCTTTTGGTTCCTGTCCTGGAACTAGCTCTTGTAGACCAGGCTGGCCTTGAACTCACAGAGATCCACCTGTCTCTGCCTCCCAAGTGCTGGGATTAAAGGCGTGCGCCACCACCACCCGGCTTATTTGCATTTTTCATGTCTAGACAAACTTACATTTTATAATTAACATTATAGGTTAGGTAAAGAAATATGATGATATTATAGTCTACAGACAATTCAGGCAGAGCAAATATTTGCTCCTTCTGTTTATGATATTCATGCAGATTTCTTCTCCTAAACTAGCTGAAGTACCTGAAGCATATGAGGACATCATTAAAACAGCACAGTTCCTCGCTTTCCTTTTCCAGCACTTACTAAGAATCTATCACTGAGCTTCCAGATAAGAATATACATTTACACTCAGAATGCTGGAATTTGAAGTGTCTTTCAGAGTCGTGTTAGTACATTCTTTCAATTTATACAAGTGAGCCTGAGCTTCAGAAAAAGAGATAATAAAAAGAGTAGGCCTGCTCACAGGGTAAGACCAGTTAGTCCTCTGCTTATTCGCATGAGGGAGTTATGAGAGATGGCTCAGTGATTAGGAGTACTGACTACTTTTCCAGAGGACCCAGGTTCAATACCTAGCACACACAAATGGCAGCTCACAACTATCTGTAATGCCAACATCTGACACCATAACACAGACACACATGCAGGCAAAACACCAAAGCAAATAAAAAAAAAACAAATAAAAAGTAAAAGAGGAAGCTATGTCTTTACATGGGTATTAATTTACCTTTGTTTCTGGACATTTCATATGAACTGGAAGATAGCAGAAACTAGTCTTGTTTCATAGTTTCTCGCTCTTTGAAGAACCTTGACTATATCTGCACCACAGTCATGACAAATGAATGAATGAATGAATGAATGAATGAGTGAATCAAATAAGCCTTTGTATTAGTTGCTTCTCTCATTACCTTGGCAAAGTACTCAACCCCAACAATTTAAGGAAAGAAGGAGCTAGGGATATTTTTCTCACTGTCCAGAAACACAGTCGATTACAGCAAGGGCACCATTGGTGCATTCGTAATAGGAGCATACGTGCTCACCTCTTTCTCCTGTCTTTATAGAACTCGACTCAAGCCAGGGAATGGTGGTGTCCTATTTTTGGCAGAGCTTCATATTGTCTAGATCCTGTCAAGTTGATAGTCAGCATTTAGTATCACAGTATCTTAAACCTCACTACAAAAAAGTAAAGAAACAAAAGCAACAAACAAAAAACACCTCTTATTGCCTTGGAAAGTCACTCAAGGGAGCTCATCCTTGTGTCTTTTCCTGGGTTTTCATTGTGAACCCATCTTGGAGGGTAAAGCATTTTTTAAAGTATGTGATTCATGGCATCCAGATTGACACGGGGGAACCAATATTTCAAATTACACTTTTAAAAAGTCTAATTATTTTTCATATTTATTTTACATACTACAGTTCTCCTCCCTTCTCTCTTTCTATTTCCCTCCTGCTCACCCTCTACTCCAACTCCCACCCAGCTAAGTACCATGGACAGATCCTGATCTCCCTGCTAAGAACCTTACAAACAGACCAACCAAGCTACACAACTGTCACATATACAGAGGGCCTAGGCAGGTCCCATGCAGCTTCTCTAACTGTTGGTCCAGAATCTATGAGCTCCCATGAGATCAGGCCAGCTGTCTTTGTGGGTTCCTCTGACATGACCTCTGGCTCACACAATCCCTCCTCCCTTTCTCGAGCAGGACTCCCAGAGCTGGGTCCATTATTTGGTTGTTCATCTCTACATCTGCTTCTACCAGTTAATAGATGAAGGTTCTATTATGACAATTAGGGTAGTCACCAATATGATTATAGTAGATGGCCAGTTCAGGCACTTTCTCGACTATTGCTAGGGGTCATAGCTGGAGTCATCCTTGTGGACTCTTGGGAGTTTCTCTGGCACCAAGTTTTTCCCCAACTCCAAAATGTGGCCCCTCATCAAGATGTCCTTTTAGGTGTACAAACTTTGATGTTGCATTGCTTGGTATTGAATGCCAGCTATTTGAGTAATTCCCTGTAAGCTGCCCTTGACCATGTTACTCATTCTCTATGCCAGAGATTTTTTACCTCTAAGATAAGATGAATAAACAAGATGATCATTCCTCAGTATTCATAAACTGCTTATACATAAAGATGATGTAAACACTAAAGGGTCATGAGAAGAGCCAGGCTGCCAGGCATGTTGCATGAAGAAATGTATGATAACCATGGACCACATACTTATTGTGGTGGTGCTGCTAGGTATCTTAAGCCATGGTGAGTTCCGTATGGCTCTGTCGGAAAGAAACATAAGGTAACGCTTTGCCATCTAGTTGATGGCGTGAGGATGGCTCATCCATCCTTATGCACTGACTTCACTGTGAAATGGTAGCAGCTCTTATGTTAACTTTATCTTCTTGCCCATGATTCATGTCCCTGACGATGGATGTTAGTGGGTTCCTACTGACAGAATCTGTTCATCACACATTTTGGTACCCAGTCATCCTTTTAAAAAATTGAATACCCAGAGAACTTTTGGCTTTAGCCTCCTAAACAGTTAATGCAAGGCAGTCTCCATGGCAAAAAAGGGAGTGTTTCGTGTGGGAAACATTCCCCTGCTCTAGCACTAAGTCACAACCTCTCCCCTTCAATCCCTAAACAATTCGAAAGCAGTTTTCAAATCAACTCCAGATTTAACTAATCACAGTTCTATGCAGTTAATCTTAGATAGCAATTTATCACTGCACAGAAATCCATTCCATTATGTCAGTCTGATATTATGTTTTGACAATCTTTTTGTTTGACTATTAACATTGCTGGCAAATTCCTTAATAATTAGGCACAGAATTGATTAATAAGACTTAAATCTTAACAATTGGATCTTACCATTTTTGCTTGACATTTATTACGGTTTTGTCTTTTCTCAGGCTGGTAATTTTAATAGCACATTCTAATTGATTTGCATCTATCATCTACTTTGATTCCCTCATATGAGCTGTATTTGTACACATTGGGTAGTCTATGCTATGTAGTCAAGGGGAATCCAATCTGTCCCCAAATCTTTGCTTTGTTGCCGCAGATTATTAAGCAGTTCCACATTATAGACACAGAGAATGACTTGGGATTCAAATTAAAACAAGTTTAAATAGAGTGTAAAGCTTTTCTCAGCACACTGCCTTCTACATTAAATACCTGAATTAATGCACACTGTCATTCAGGCACAGGAGCCTCTGTTTTCTAGGTTCTAACTATAGGACCTATTTAAAAACATAATCAGGTTTAAGTAACATATTAAGTAAATTGCATAATTGTATCACTGCACATCATATCTGTTTACTATCTGAAAACACGAAAAGTTCTATATCCTGCTTATCCTTTAGCTATGACTAATATCCTGTGGATAATCTGAAGTTGTGTTCAAAGGACAAAATGAATATATTTGAACTTTAAAGTATCCAACCACTTATCTGTTAACTCGCTTATTTAGCTCCTTGATGGACTCTGCTATTCCTTAGATGGTTTTATATTTTTAATTATATTTGCTTACTTATTTGCTAGTGTGTGTGTGTGTGTGTGTGTGTGTATGCTATGGTGTGCATATGAAAATTAGATGAAGACAACATGTGTGAGTTTATTTTTTCCTTTTGTCATGTGGAATTTGGGAATCAAATTCATGTTGCCAAGCTTGGTAGCAAGTCTGTTTACCCACTGAGCCTTCTTCCCGTTTTTTTTGCTGTTTATTATTAATATTAATATTAATTATTATTATATGTTATAAAGTCATTCTCCATTTCTCTCTTGCTAGTAATATTTTACATTTCTCTTCTTTTTCCCCCTTTTATTAAAAATACATTATTTTCTCATAGAATACTTATAGTTTCTCCTCCCTTTACTCTTCCCAGTTTCTCCCCTCCTTCACTCCTCTCCAGGTCTACTGACTTTCTGTCTCATTTGGAAAAAAAAACAGGTTTCTAAGAGATAATAACAAAGCATAACAAAATAAAATATAATAAAAGTAAAACCATCATATTAAAGTTGAACAAGGTAATCCAACAGAAGGAAAAAACTCTAAGATAAAGCAATAGAATCAGAGACCCATTAGTTCAAATACTGAGGAGTCTCACAAAAATGCTAAAGTGAAAACTATAATATATATGTAGAGGACCTGATGAAGACCCATGCCAGCCCTATTTGCCACTTCAGTCTCTGTGAGTGCATATGAGTTTTGCTCAGTTGACTCAGAGGACCTTGTTCTCCTGGTATCCCCCATCCCCTCTGGCTCTTAAACTCTTTTTACCTCCTTTTCATTAAGGTTCCCTAAGATCTAAGAGAGGGAGATTTAATGGAGACATTCAACTTAGGCCTGTGTGTTCCAAGGTCTCTCACTCTCTGCCCTATGAGACTTCAGGGGCAAATTACATTCAAACTACAACATATGGGTTCCATCTCATGTTCTGGGCCTTAAATCAAATCATATATGATTTGTTTATTTGCACAAGCTTTGTGTCACCATATATCAATAATTTCCACTTTTCAGTGCTCACAGTGATAGGCTTAGTATGGAATTGAAACTGCTGTCCACAATAATGCTGTCAGAGCTGTGCTCAGTGCTATAGCAAATCCCATCACATGTAGACTCACAAAGCAAAGCTCCTCCAGGTGAACAGGGACAAATGTCAAACAAATGATGGCAACTCCTATGTTGACTACAGCTGTTGACAGATGTTACACTTTAACATCTACATTTTGTCCTAAGTACTGATGCAGTAATGTATGAGCAACCATCCTAATCTTCTGCAGCACAGTAAACTTCATTACTCAGGCACCAGTTACTCATTGGGCAGCTTTCTGGTTTTTCATTTGATTTTCTCAGTATTCCAATCTCATTGTGAGTTACATAGTATACCCTGATTGCCATGATTGGAGTGACTCCCTCTGGTCTCCTGTCTTTCCTTTTCATCTGCAACCGGTGGCATGGCTTCCACTCTCATTTTAATGATGGTACAGAATGAACCAGACTGATGCTCTTTTTAACATTCCTTTTGTGTGGTACTTGCTGAGATTCACTTGCTCCAAAGCAAACAGCAAGATCAGAGGAAGAGACCAAAGCAAACAGTGAGGGTTGCAAAGGGAGAGGCCAAAAAGGTGGATGGCAAAGGTGATAAGATAACAAAGCCCCGAGGAAATAGGAGCCTTTTCAGGCCCAATCTATAGTGCACTTCGGTTTTACAAAGTCTGCATTACAAATAGAAACAAAAATTCTATTCCTAAAATGATTTCAAGTTGTTTTTAAAAATCTGTCTATCAAAAATGTTCTGGTTTATTTTCCAAATTCTATTCCTTCTTTTATGCTCATGGCTTGGTGCCCTTCACCTGCCTCCTGTGAACAGTATTCAGCTCTTGAAGTTATCCGAGATAGAAGTATGGAGAGAGAATGGCAGAGAGAACGGTCTTTACCTTGTTTGCAAACCCTTTTTGTTGTTGTTCTAATTTGCTCTCCATGGCTGTGATAAGCACCATGGATTTATGGTTAGTTTCCCATCACAGCGCATTATGAGGGAAGCCCGAGCAGGAACTTAATCAGGGACAAAGAAAAGTGTTACTTCCTTGCTTCCTTTTCCTGCTCATAATCAGCTTTCTTACAGACATGTCCAGGAGTGGCACCTTCCGCAGTAGCCTGGAACCTTTCATATTAGTTATCATTTAAGACAATACCATACAGATATGCTGAACACAAGGCTGATGGAGGCAGTTCCTTAACTGAGGTTCCATTTTCCCATGTGTTTCTAGTTTGTGACAACTTGACAAAACCTAACCAGTTTACCCCTTTCCACAAGAAAACCAAGGGGAAATAAAACAGCAAGACACCAACAACAAAAGCAGGAGCTTACTAAAAGATGAGAACCCAGATAGAGTTTTTAAAGTAATTTCTTATTTTTTCAAAATTATAGTATACTTTTGTTATTCCTCTATTTCTTTTTCTTCTTCCAATTCCTTGCCTGTTACCCCCACCCTTGTTCCCTTTCAAATTCATGCCTACAGCTTCTGACATTTCTAGGAGACACGGTATCACAGCAAATCCCGTCTGTCTTGCTCCTGCAGTCTTTCTTCCCCATCTTCTGTAACAATCCCCGAGTAAGAGTTGTGATGCAGGTAAACCAGTTGGGTCTGGGCTTCCACAACTGCTGCATTTTTATCAGTTATGTTTTTTTTTCTATAATGATCTTCACTTATTGCAAGAAAGAACTTTTTTTTTTTTGGTAAGGGATGAGAGATGTGTGTATCTGTGAGTATATGACAAATGTTTAGAATGTAGTTGAAGACTATGTTACTTTAGCTAGTAAAGTGTTAGCTGTTAAGTTCTCCTTTAAGATACAGGATTTCACTAGCCCTGAGTAGTTGACCAGATTTCCAGTATCAGGCATGATTTCCCTCTTGTGGAGAAAGCCTGAAGTCATTAAAGAGTTATTGGCTACCAACAAGGTGGATGTGAATTGAGGAACCTACTTACATAGCTCAGTCTCTAATCCCTTCTACTATACTGAGAGTCAAAACATCTTTGAATCATATAACATTTGGTAGATCATATTTGATAACATATTTGGAATTCCAGGGCCAACATGGGGCTTAATATAGTACATGTAAATGTTGATGCACTTTCATTTTGAAATTTTTCTCTTGGTAAAGACAGAAAACATGTAGGTTACTTTTCCTAGGGAACACGGCAACATTAGGCTTAGAAAGAATTTAGCTCAATGTGACATTTAATTCCACTTTAGAAACAGTCTCCACGATAGAATTATGAACTTTTCTTTCTATTTATATACCCATTTCTGTTAATTGGTGGTTACATTTTTGAAATTGTGCATGTCACCCTGTGAGGCAAAGCAATTTTTATTCTAGAATCCTCTAAGACAGCGTATAGAGGTAGGTACATCAAAGAGAGCTTCACTCTCTTCCATTTGGGAACTGTGTATCTTTGCCACCTGCTTTTATATGTTTTGGTGTTACCTGATATGAGTCCACGTGCCCTGCAGCCACAGGTTCTACACAGATTCAAATAAGATGAACTTTGCACTAAGATTTCCCAGAGAGGATGAATTATTCCCTTCCTGTCAAGGTCATCCGTTCTGCTCCAGGTGCTAATTTGTGCTGCTCTTGATCCACTCAGATTATTGGTAGTGGAGTCCTTGGTACGTGCTCTATTGAAATATGACTAATGTATGAACTGTAACATTAAATTTCTAATCTAATCAATCAAATGGCATATATACGCAGGAGAAGCTTGGCTAGTAAAAAGATTAATTGCCATCTGCAATGAAAACTAACTCCCTATAAGGTGAAATATTGCATGTCTCCCACTGAAAGATGGAAACATGAACACTGTGTTAAGCTAATGACTAGTTCTGCCATTCAACCATATGGATTGCCTTTAAGACAAACTGCAATGAAGATTAAAGGCATGTAAAATCAACTCTCTATTAAAGCAGTTAGGGCTTTTCTCCAGATTCGACAGGAAAATTATGCAATCTGTTGCAAAACCAGGCACTCGTTTCCCAGATGGTGCAAGAATCTATCTAAGCAAATATTTCTTCTAGGTCTGGGTAACAAACCAAGCATATTTTTTTTTTATTTTCTCTGCTTGATTATGCATCTGAAGACATTTACAGGGAAAGGACCTTGTAGAGCTGTTGTGGATTTGCATTGTAAAATTTCTCAATATTATGGTAATATACACTTCTGAGAGCAAACCTGAAGTTAGAAAGGAAAAGATGATATTCTTTCTGAGATGTAGTTTGTGATTTTTTTTTTGGCTGGCATATTTTTCTGTTTTCTTACAAAGGTATTCTGCATGTTTTTGATAAAAAAAAATAAGGCCAAAGTCTCGAACTTTGTTAATAATCTTTTGTTAATTAATGTGGACATAATTGCTTTATAGGAGGTCCATCCACTATGAAATATATTATTGGTAATACAGTAATGAACTTAATTATTATTGAAAGGAATCTTTAACAGAAATATCTTCACACTGGAATGGAAAAGCAGAAGAGTAATTTTTACATATTTGCATGCTAATTATGACCTTGTCATATGTATGACAATGATGATCATTAGTGTAAGGGTTTAGGAATAAAGATCTGATGGTACTATCCTTAGTATATTCTCCATCAGTTTTCCTGGATCTTTTCCCCTGCTTCATGCCCAGCAATTACTTTTGTATGTCTTTGGCTTAACTAACTTCAGAGAGATTCTATTGCTTCAAAATTAACTATTTGAATATTTTTTTCTAAGGCACCAAAATTGCACCTATCACAAAGTCCTATCACAGAGCCTGGCTGCAAATTGCTTGTTTTCATTGAAGATATTCATACTATGATTAAATCATATATGACTTAGTCTTTCTAATACTGATACATTTCTGATTTTGTTTTTTTTTTGCTTGCTTTCTTGATTGGTTACAAATCAATGAAATATGAATAATATCATGAAAGTTGTGACTAGTCTAGGTAAGTAATACTGAACACCTAAATATGTGCAACCCAAACACACAAATAAATATACAGATTTACATTAAAAATTATGTCAGAAAATTAAGAAACACTACATTTATACATATATATTAATGAGAGAATAGTGAATCTCTCTATATAAGCGTATACACATACATGTATATAAAATTGAATGAGAGTTTATGCATCAGAATCATATGTAGATCTAATTTCTGCTCATGAGGGTAAATACCACATATACATTAATAAATTATACACATATATATACACATTCTTCCTTATATGTATATATATATAAAATATATATATATATATATATATATATATATGTCATAATTCAATCCTCACAAGACAAAGCTAAAAGGAACTAAATATTAATGGATTTTTTTAAAAAAAAATTCACATGTGTTTCTTTTATCTATGTGAGTGCTTGCTTGGTGCTTTCAGAGATCAGAAAAGGTTGTCAGTTCCTGTGAAACTGGAGTAATAGATGGTTATTCATCATCGTGGTATAGGTACTAGGAATAAGACTTCAGTCTTCTCCAAAAGCAGTAGGTGTTTTTAAATGCTGTGGTGGTTTGAGTGAGAATGGCCCCCATAAAGTTAAATATTTGACTACTTGGTCCCCAGTTTGTAGAACTGTTGAGAAGGATGCAGGGGTATAGCCATATTAAAGGATCTGTGTCACTGTGTACAGGTTTTGAGATATCATAAGACTCTTGCCATTCTAGGTCTCTTGGTTCACTGGTGATGCCTCAAGAAGTGAGCTCTCAGCTACTCCTCTAGTGCCGTGTCTGCTCGCCTGTTACCAAACGCACTGTTGTGATGATCGTTGACTGGAGCCCTCTGAAACTGTGAGCCACAAGTAGACTTTTTCTTCTATAATGTATATATTGTCTTGGTCATCATGTTTTATCATGGCAATATAAAAGAAACTTAGACAACTGCAAAGCTATCTTCCCAACCTACATTTCTTATATTTATTATTATTGTGTATATACATGTGTGTATAGGCTTGCATGCCACGGTAGGAATGTAAAGGTCAGAGAACAACTTTCTCGAGTCAGTTCCATCTCTTCTACCTATTACATTGAATCTGGGGATCAAAACAAACACAGGCTATCAGGCTTGGTAGCAAATATATTCTTAACCTTTAAGGCAATTTTGACAGTGTTTAATGGCATTTTTTGAAGTCCACTATTTGAGATCCATTGAGGTGATAGAACAAATCACTGCCCAAGCACTGGAGATGCAGGTTAATCCAAATATAAAGCAGAAGTAACTGGAGCTACTTTTATATACTAGTGACGAATATATGGACCAGGTGCAAGAGTCAAATTCATAAGAGTTGACTGGTGTTAGAAAGACTTTTTTTTCATGAGTTTTACCCTTATGTCACCCATATTTCATTACTGAGATCGAAGAAATGATCAGAGTCCAGAGAATTTCTGAAAAACAGAATGACCTGGTTGGAGACTAGCCTTTACCAGCCCTGTAGGTAAGAAGGGAACCACATTTATACTACTCTACTTTTCTGCTGCCTTCCTGTTTTTTTTTTTTTTTGTGAGAAAGAGTAGAGCAAAGAAACACTTGAGAGGATTATAAAAGTCAAAAATTAGTAAAGGACTGAGAAATAAACGTACAATCACAGAATAGTCCTCTCCTCCACCAAAATCACCTTGAAAATAATCCTAAATACTTACGATAGTTAATAGGGTAAATAACTTTAAAGCTTATTCTATATTTAAGGGAAATCAAACATATCAATGGGGGAAAAGAAAATGAAAAAAATTCAGGACTGACATCTATTGATGGGATACTAGAAAAATGAACATAATCTTTTACTAAAGGCAGGTTTATATTTCCTTTAACAAATACATCATTCTATCAGTATCATCAACAACAGAATTCAAGCACAATAAAAGACTAGAACAATTACAAATTTAAGATCTCAACAGCTTTTAGAATGTTCAATCAAGGATTTACCATAACCATGACCAACACACCTATCTAGCAAAGGAAAAATAATAGATAATATGCAAAAAACAGTGAGTTATGCAAGGAGAAATATTGAAATGCCAAAAAAATATAAAAAGAAAATTCTAGGTACAATAGCAACATCCCAAGATGTAAAATAAATTACACAAAAAAAGAAAAGATAATATATTTAAGAATGGGCACCTTGAAAAGATTTAAGATGTGAGAACATCAGAAGGAATTGAAGCATGAACACAAGGAAATGGCTTAAGCAATAATAGCTGAGAATATCCCCAAATTATTGAGATCTAGAAAGCTCACAGAACATTAGTTATAAAACAAACAAAATATACATCTTGATGTATTATAGACGAACTGTAGAAACCAAAGTCAAATTGAAATTTGAAAGAATTTTATTTGGTTTTTCTGATGTAGCAGATCTCATGGAATGAATACACATTTCAAAAGAGATTTCTTTTGTTTCTTTTTTATTGAAAAAAAAAATTTCCTCCTTCTCCCCACCTCACATTTCCCTCTCTCTCCCCCCACTCCTCTCCCCCCCCCCCAGTCTGAAGAACAGTCAGGGTTCTCTGCCCTGTGGAAAGTCCAAAGTCCCCCCCCCCCCTCCATCCTGGTCTAGGAAGGTGAACATCCAAACTGGCTAGGCTCCCACAAAGCCAGAACCTGAAGTATGATCAAAACCCAGTGGAAAAAAAACAGGAGATTTCTTAACTTGACATGTGATTTAGGTCATGTAGTACAGCAATGGCATTGTGCAAACTTGACTGGCTGAGTGAACAGGTCTGGGTACCCGGCAGCTGTTGAGTGAACAGGTCTGGGTACCTGGCGGCTGTTGATTCCACAGGTGTAGGCACCTCAGCAATCCCAATCTTCTAAAGAAGGACTGGAGGACTCCTGGAAAGCCTATAGACCCACCCAGACTTATGTTTTCTTTGACTCACATGGATACACAATGATAAGAATTAAATCACACCTCTCACCAAACCTCCAGCAAGAAGAGAGCAGGTGAAATTGAATACCTAATATAGGTTTATTATAATTGTGGTTTTGATACCAGCTATTTCTGGGAAGCTAAGAAGAAAGAACTTCCGTTCAGGATAAAGGCAGAGAATATGTAAGATGCAGAAATGCTTCACTAGAAGTGTTGAAATTATTTCTTCAGAAATAAATTACGTTTGCCAAACAAGAAATCGTCCTAAACTCCTTGTAGTTAATGGTTGATAGGAGTGGAAAAGATACTTTCTTCAGTAACATAGCTACTGCTATGATGCCCACATTCCTACAAACAACCCAAGCCTGTAAATAACCCAAGGGAAATTAACCTCCATCCCATACACTGTTATAAAAGTAGATGGAGGGGACTAGCTGAGAGATAAGAAGGGATCAGTGGGAGAGGAGGGTTGGTTGCAAGAGAAAATAGCAGAAGATGAATATTGTAGAATGTATTATATAATTGTATGAAGACATTATAATGAAATAAATTATTATCTATAATTAATGAAGACTAATGAAGTATTATGTAATCTGAAAGGAAATTTCATCAAAAGGATTATGATAAAAATCTTCATATTTATTATTTTTATCTGTTCTATAAATAACTATTTCAAGTAACAGTGTCTTGGGTGATTTTAAGAGAAACAAGTTAACTGGATGGGAGCCAGGTCACACAGGATGACTAGAAAGCATTGGGGAGACAATAAGGAGTTAGTTTCTCATTTGTTTCCCAGTGGATGTGAAACAGTGAAGCCTCTCTGACTATAGAGGTTTCTTCCCAAATCAAACGAACTTTCACAATATGATCCCAAGAAGCAATTATGCTCCTTCATATTGCTATACAGTAACTGTAAACCTATATCCACCCAAAACTTCTGGATAATGAATATTTATAACGACTTTATAATTGTCAAAAATGGGAGCAATCAAGATGCCCTTCCAAAGGTGAATGGAAGAATGAGCAGGGCATGTTGAGACAATGGAACGACATTTCCTATTCATGAGAAATGAGTTAGCAAGGCAAAAAGAAACAATATAGAAGCCTAAGCATATTGTATAATGGAAAAATGAAGTTCACAAGACTTTTTATGATAGTGTAGCTATATAATATTTTCGGAAAGACCAGACGGTAGAGGCAGTAAAGAGAAATCGGCGGTTGCCTTGACCCCAAGGTGAAATGTGAAGGGTGAATCAGAGGAGGGTGGGTGTTTGGGGCAGCAAAACCACTATGTAAAAGGGAAACAATGGCCAGAGGTCATGCGCACATGTCAAAACCTCTGTAAAGACAACACAGAATGTAAAGTTCAGGACAAGCTAAAGATTAGAATAGCAAGGCCAAAGTATCAACAGCAACCTCTTAATTGTAGTGAGGACACTGCACTAGGGCTGATGATGATATCAGAGGAAATGATGTGATCCTGGAGGCCAGGGTAACATACACATCTCATTGTTATCCCTTCAATTGTTCTGTAATTCTAACACTGCTGAAAAAAAATACAATCTATCAATTATTAAAATGTTAACCTTCAAATTGTTGACACTCCAGTTGTACTGCAGACTAAATAATGAAACGTTTTAGCCACACTTTTACTCTTCCACCTCAGATAATCCTCTGTCAAACAAATGGATTCGGTACTGCAAAATCAGCAACCCAAAGGTCTTTCTGCTTTACCCACGTGTTATAAGTGTTAGAACTACACTGTAATTTTGGCATTACTACACTCCTGTACTCATCTTAATTCTATCACTTAAATTTTTATTTACTCATTTTTGATTTTATTGAAAATAGACTTTTCCCACATAATGTATATTAATTATGGTTTTCCCTCTTTCTACTCCTCCCAGATCCTCCCTGCTTCCCCTACCATCTTGATGCATCTCTTTCTGTCTCTCATTAGAAAACACAGGCCTCTAAGGGTTTATAATATGAGCTAATTAACATAATATAAAAGATACAGCAAAAACTACCATATATAAGTAGAACACAACAAGCAAGCAGGAGGAAAAGAGCCAAAGAAAAGGTACAAGAAACAGATGTAGGTGTAGAGACCCATTTGTTTTCACAGACAGGAATCCTATTAAAACCCTAAATCAAAAGTCACATTATATAAACAAAGGACCTACGTTAAAAGAGAAAACAATATAAATAAAATATATAAAATAAAAGTTCAAAAAAGTTAAAATTGTTTTTTTTTTTTTAAAAAAAAAAGCCCTGACAGGACATTATTTAAAAATTCGACTGAGTTTATTTTCTGTTGGGTATTTATTGCAGGACATGCAGCCCATCTTTCAGATTAGGTTTCTGTTTTTGTTTGACCTCTCTGGCTCCTACAATCTTTCCTCCCTCTCTTCAGCAAGATCCCCTGAGCTCTACCTAATATTTGGCTGTGGGTCTCTGCATGTGTTTCTGTCAGCTACTAGATGAAGCCTCTCTGATGACAATGAGGGCATTCACCAGTCTGGTCACAGGAGTGGGCCAGTTCAAGCTGCATACTCATTATTGTTATGGGTTTTAACTGGTGTCATCCTCGGGGATTCATGGGAGTTTCTCATGTGACAGGTTTCTACCTGATCACAAAGAGCCTCCTTTTCCAGTCATCTCTTTTAGTATTCTCCTCCTTCACTCACCCTTAACCCAGTCCATCAGGTCCCATCCCCACCTGCTCTTAGTCCACCCTGAGATCATTTCTATTTCTCCTTCCCAGGGAGATCCATGTGCTTCCTCTTGGACCCCCCCCCTACTCTTTCTGTGTCTGTGGATTGTAGTAAGGTTATCCTTTACTTCATAAATAATATTCACTTCTGCGTGAGTACATACTGTGTTTGTCTTTCTGGGTCTGGGTTGCTTCCCTCAGGATGATTTTTTTCTAGTTCTGTCCAAACAAGAAAACCCACCTACTGAACTAATGTGTGTCATAGGAACTCACAGGTTCTGAACCAACAACCAGGGAGCCTGCATGGAACTTCTACATTTATATGTCAGTTGTGTAACTTTGTCTACTTATGAGATTCCTAATAATTGGAGCAAGTACTGTCCCTAACACTTTGGCTGCCCCTTGGGAAACTATTCCTCATTTGCCTTGTCCAGTTGTAATAGAGGGGGATGTGCTTAATATTGTAGCAATTTGATACATCATGCTGTGTTGATACCCACTGGAGATCTGACCCTATTTGAGCCTTAACTGAGGAGGTCTAAATTGGGGAGGAGAGCAGGGAGGGGAAATGCAGTTGAGATATAAAGTAAATAAATAAAATACTACTACTAATAATAATGAAATGGGTA
Source organism: Microtus oregoni (assembly GCF_018167655.1). Taxonomy (NCBI): domain Eukaryota; kingdom Metazoa; phylum Chordata; class Mammalia; order Rodentia; family Cricetidae; genus Microtus; species Microtus oregoni. The sequence continues at coordinate 54,246,795 of NW_024543063.1, read as the reverse complement.
GTTTGTTTCTCCAGTGAGACTCCCTTGGAGAAAAATTAAATTTTCATTTGCAAATGCTTATTGATTGGAGATGGCATTAGGTTAGGGATGGGGACATGTGTCTACTTCACCTTTCAGCTCTAGGGCCCTATCACATGCAAACTCATGAAGTCCCAAGGCAGGCTGCCTCACTCCTTGTTAGTTCATATGTGATCTCACAGATCCTGTTGGTTCAGAATGGTTTGGTTTCATGGTGCCCTCCATCCGGTCCTTCTTGTTTTTATCTTCTTTTTGTCTCCTCTTCCTTAGTGTTCCATGAAACCTGAGGGGAGAGATTTGATGGAAATATCTCATTTGGGGCTTAGTGTTCCAAGGTCTCTTTCTCTCTTTGTAATGTCTGGTTGCGGCTCTTTATATTTGTTCTCATTTGCTGCAGGAGAAAGCTTTCCTGATGACGGTTGAACAGGGTATGGCAGAATGTCACTAGGAGTCATTTATTGCTTTTGTTTCTTTTCACAACAATATTAGTTTTGCCCTAGTCTAGGACCCTGGGATTTCTGGTCTCATGTTCTTTGTCACCAAAGCAGCATAAGGTGTGGGACATATTTCTTGGGTGGGCTTTAAGTCAAATCAGAGATTGCTGGTTACTCCCATGAGATTTATCTCACCATTGCACCAGCACATATTAAAACAAAATAACATTGTAGATGTTGTCTACTGGGTTAGTGTTCATGTTCATTCTTTGGTAGCATGGCAAGTACCTTCCTGTATCAAAGACACTAGCGAGAGGACCTTGCTGTAGTTTGTGGAAAAGCAACATACAGATCTTGCCAACAGCCTGGGTTGTTAGGCATTCCCATGGAAGCTCATTAGCCCAAAGCTCAAATAGATATAACCCATTTCCAGTATGGGAAGCTTCATTTGTGGACATGAAATGTCCAGTTGAGGCTTTGTCTCCCCTATTATTTCAAAATCTAATTTGTATCACCTTAATACATGTATTTATTTCAGGGAGCTTCCATTGCATCAGGATTTTACACTACGTCTGTAAAAGCCCTTCATTTTAACGATCTCTCCCCATATTTCCTCCCTTGTGCCCATCTTTCCTCACACTTCCCACACTAATACCCCCGTCCATCTATAACTATTTATTCTATTTCTCTTTCATGGTGGTCTCTGTATGTTCCCTCTCCTCCCTTATTATATACCTACCCTCTGTGGTTCTACAGACTGTAGCTTGGTTATCATTGACTTAATATCTAATACCCATCTGTAAATTAACATATTCTGTGTTTTATGAGTCTTGGAAACCTCATATTTTTTCAAGCTTTATCCTTTTAAGTGAAAATTTCATGATTTCCTTTTTTTAACGGCTGAACAAAATTTGTAGTTTTACTGTATTTCCTTTATCCAGTCTATTGAAAAACATCTAGGCTGTTTCCAATCTCTGTTTATTATGAACAGAGCAGCAATGAAGGTAAAGGAGCATGTTTCTCTGTGGTGAAGTGGTGAAGATGAAGTGTCCTTTGGTTACATGTGGAAGAGTGGTATAGGCATATACCTAAAAATCTAAGTAGATCAATTTCCAGTTTCAAAGGAACCACCAAATCAATCGCCACAGTGACTGTACAAGTTTGTCCACCACCAGCAGTGGATGAATGTTCCATTCAGTCCACATCCTCACCAGTATGAGCGGTCACCTGATTCATTGGTCTTGGCCATTCTGACAGGAATATGATGAACTACCAAAGCAGTTTTGATTTGCTTTTCACTGATGATTAAAAATGTTTAACATGTGTTTCTCAGTCATTTAATTTTTCTCCTTTGATAATTCTGTTTAGATCTAACCTCCATTTTAAATTAGACTATTTGTCTAAAAACCACTTATAAGTGAGTACATATATTTGTCTTTTTGGGTCTGGGGTTACCTTACTCAATACGATGTTCTCTAGATCCATCCATTTGCCCGCAAATTTCAAGTTGTCGTTATTTTTTCACTGTGTAGTACTCCATTGTGTAAATGTGCGGCATTTTCTTTATGCATTCTTCATTTGAGGGACATTCAGATTGCCTCCAGGTTCTGGCTATGACAAACAATGCTGCTATGAACATAATTGAGCACATGTCCTTGTGGCACGATTGAGCATCCTTTGGACATATACTCAAAAGTGGTATTACTGGGTCTTGAGGAAGGTTGCTTCCTAATTTTCTGAAAAATCACCATGCTGACATCCAAAGGGGCTGTACCAGCTTCCACTTCTACCAGCAATGCAATAGTATTATGTTTACCCTGCAACCTCTCCTGCATAAGTTGTCATCCGTGTTTTAGATCTTGGCCATTCTTACAGCTATAAGATGAAATCTCAGAGTTATTTTGATTTGCATTTCTCTCATGGCTAAGAATGTTGAGCATTTTCTAAAGTGTCTTTCAGTCAATTTAGAGATCTCTGTTGAGAGTTCTCTGTTTAGGTTTGTACTCCATTTTTTTTTATTGAATTCTTTGTTCATTTCATGGCTAATTTTTTGAGTTCTTTGTATTTTTTGGAGAACAGTTCTCTGTTAGATGTGGGGTTGGTGACGATCTTTTCCCATTCTGTAGGTTGCCAGACCCAGAAAGACAATTAACCTATGTACTCACTCAAAAGTGGCTTTTAGACCTAAAGCAAAGAAAACCAGCCTACAATTCACAATTCCAGAGAACCTAGACAACAATGAGGACCACAAGAGAACATACATGGATCTAATCTACATGGGAAGTAGAAAAAAAATCATGATATCCTGAGCATGGGGACATTGGGAGAGGGTAGAAGGGGAGGGGAGAGCAAGGGAAAGGAGCAGAGAAAAATGTATAGCTCAGTAAAATCAATTAAAATAATTAGATTACTTGTTCTCTTGATATTTAGTTTTTTTGAGTTATTTATATATTTTGAATATTAGTCCTCAATCAGTTTTTAGATGGTATAAGTCTTCTCCAGTTCTAAAGGATTTCACTTTGAGTGTCAGTGTCCTTGGCCGTTCAGAAACTTTTCAGTCTCATGAGGCCCCATTTAATAATTTTTGATCTTAGTGACTGTATTAACAGTTCAGAAAGTCTTCCCCAGTGCAAAGGTTTTCAAGGCTATCCCTCAATTTCTCCTTGATCAGGTTCAGTGTATATGGTTTAGTGTGGAGGCCTTTGATCCAGTTGGGGTTGAGTTTTGTGCAGTGTGATAGATATGGATCTATTCACATTCTTCTACACGCAGACATACAGATGACTAACGCTAATTGTTGTAAGTGCTGTCCTTTATTCAGTATGGATTTCTGGATTTTTATTAAAACATCAGGTGTCCACAGGTGTGAGAATTTCTGTCTGGGTTTTCATTTCTAGTCTAATGATCAGCAATGTCTTTGTGCAAATACCATGCTATTTTTATTACTATAACTCTTTAGTACAACTTAAAATTGGAGATGGTGGTATCTCCAACAGTTCTTATTCTATTCAGGATTGTCTTATCTCTAGATGATCCCGAATATTACTTTTTTAAATACTTTTTGTTCTTTGAGCTTTCAGGTGTGCTGTCAAGTTACTAGAATGAGGTATCTCCGAGTTTTATTTTATTTTGTTTTTATGTATGTAGGCACTCAGTGCTATGAACTTCCATCTTAGATCCAGCTTCACTATGTCCCATTAGTTTGGGCATTTTGTTTATTAATTTTAATTCACTTCTAGAAAAAAGTTTAATTTCTGTCTTGACCCATTTTTTTCCCATTCAGTAGAGAGCTGTTGAGTTTCCATAAGTTTGTAAGCTTTCTGTTGTTAATACCCAGTTTTAATCTATGGTCTAATAGAATACAGGGATCTATTTCAATAGTCTTGTATCTTTTTTTTTTTTAATCTGAGTATGTGGTCTGTTCTGGTGAAATTTCTTTGAGGTACACATAAGGATAAATATTATGTGGAGTTATTTTTAAATAATCTGTAAAGAGGTCCATTTGGTTATGAATGATGTCAGTCCTTAATGTTAAGATATATTTCTTTGGATGTTGCAGAAGGTTGGATCACATTTTCTCATCCATTCTGCTCATCTATGGTTTTTTTGTGTTTTTTTTTGTTTGTTTTTTAATTAGGGGAATCGAAACTATTGTTTTCAAATATCAGTGAGCGGTGTTTGTTGATTTCTGTTATTTTACATTGTGATATCTCTCTCTCTCTCTCTCTCTCTCTCTCTCTCTCTCTCTCTGTGTGTGTGTGTGTGTGTGTGTATGCATGTGTGTGTTTCCAATTTTGGGGGTTTCCTGTTCTGGAGTTATTTATTCCTTTTGTTTTCTCTGGTGTGCTTAACTTTCTTTTGTTGAAGTTTTATTTCTAGTGCTTTTTTTAGGCTTATATTTGCAGATAAATTTAATTAAAAATTTTTCATGGAGTATCTTATTTTTTCTATCTATTGTGGTTGAATTTTTGCTGGGTATTGTAGTCTGGGATGACATATTTCATGTCTTAGATTCTATGGAAAACCTATCAGATCCTTCTTGACTTTTAGAGCTTCCATTGAGAAGTCAAGTGTAACCTGAATAGGTAACCTTTTACCTTGATAGACATCTCCTGCTTTAGGTTAGGGCAATTTTCTTCTATGGTTTTGGTTAAAATCTTTTTTGTGCCTTTGACCTGGGTTTCTTCTTTTCCTCTCTTCTTATTCTCAGGCTTGGTCTTTTCATGGTATCTCAGATTCCCTGAATTTTTTTTTCTAGCATTTTTAGATTTAACATTTTCTTTGACTGATTTATACATTTCTTTTATTGTGTTTTCAATGCTAGAGATCCTTTCTTCCATTTCTTAAATTCTGTTGGTGAAGTTTTTCTGTTTGAGTTTCTAAATTTTTATTTTCAGATTTCTCCCAGTGCGGGTTTTCTTTTTTGATTCTATTTCCACTTTCATTTCTCGAACTTTTTTTTATTAATTTCTTTCCACTTTTCTTGTGTGCATGTTTTCATAAATTCCTTTAATATAGTTATTTCTTCCCTAAGGTCCTCTGTCATACTCATAAAGTTAGTTTCAAGTTCTTTATCTTGTGCTTCTGCTGTACAGTAATCATCATTGCCTACTGTGGTAGATTTTTTAGCTTGATTGGAGACATGGTAAGCCAGACTGTATCACTGACCCTAAGAATACTGTTAAGTTGTGGCTGTAGTGATAGAACAAAGAGGGATCTGGGAACTTCCCATTAGAAGTGCATAGCTACTTAATTGCATTAGATAAGGATTGAGAGATAACCATTTAATTAGAACAGGTTAGCAGTACAGAAGAAGAAATGGAGTTATCTCTAAAACAGTGGAGGTAGAATCAGAAGGCTGCCAGCATGAATGTAATCCTTCTTCATAATGTTCACAAGTAACCCTGCCCTTTCACTTGGGCTCCTCTCCTTATTTAATAGAAGGGGCTGCTAACTGATCTGGGTTTGCGTTATTCTTTCACAATTACCTATATTTCACTTCTAGACTCCATGACTAAAACAGGTCCAATTTCTGATAAGCTATCTGATAGAGTTATTTAAAACGGAGGTTTTTAAGAATTAATGGGGAAATGGATGCAGGGAACCAGTTCTAGGAGAATTTGTAAAAGTTCCCATGAATATTTTATGGTTAGTTAGTGCTGTGTTGCTGTAGTTTGCTTTAGCATTTATCATCAGCAATCTAAACTCTTCTTTAATATATTTCAGTATATGGACTCTTAGAACTGTATATTAGATAAAATATATTATCTGATGTCTTACAGAAGCTTCAAAACTGGTTTTAAACATTCTTGAAGTTTTAAACTTTCTGTTTGATATATGTAGTACCCTGTGTAGCTACTGCCTTTGTTTTACTTTCCCTATGGTTTTAATTTTAGTTTTAGGAGATACCATTGGTGTATCTAAAAGGGAAGAAAACTATGTACCAGTTTTCTGTGACTACAATTCCAAAGCCCCGTGGGACTGAGCCATGTTATCTAAAAACGCTTCAAATCTAAGACCTTGTGTTTCTTTGTTTATTTGTGTGGTCTCTGTATTCATTTTGACTCTTTTTTTTGTGACATATGTCAAATACAAGATTTACTCGTGTGAAGTTTTTTTTCTTTTTAAAAATTTATTCTTCTAGATCCTTGAATTTTGACCGAAAAGAGACCATTTTCTCTTGAAGCTCTGGTGTGCAGAGTTCATAAACATCCAGCATAAGAGGAAACTTAACATCCTTAAGAACTTTGGCGTTCACAGATTCTTTCTCTTTATAAAAAAATCGAACCATCTGAATAGTTAAGTAAGCAGGCAGCCGGCTGATCTTAGAAGACTTGATGTACAAAGCATTTCTCTGCAATGTTGGAGACTGTTTAGTAATTTCTTCCTGCAGTCGCAATTTAAGCCCTGTGAAAAGATATTTAACTTCCTGGTTGATAAAAATTCAAGGATCTAGAAGATAAGAAAGTGAATCAGCAACCAAATGCAAATGACAAGAATAGTCCCCCAAAAGAGGTTAAGTATGAACCCTTTTCATTTGCTGATGATATTGGCTCCAATAATTGTGGCTACTATGACTTACAAGCAGTGCTAACTCACCAAGGAAGATCTAGTTCTTCAGGTCATTACGTATCATGGGTGAAAAGGAAGCAAGATGAATGGATCAAGTTTGACGATGATAAGGTCAGCATTGTAACACCAGAAGATATCCTGCGGCTGTCTGGTGGTGGAGACTGGCACATTGCTTATGTTCTACTTTATGGGCCTCGAAGAGTTGAAATAATGGAAGAAGAAAATGAACAGTAATCTTCAATTTAGCTATTTATGCCTAGGTGTGATATAAAATTTTTTTGTTATCATTTCTATAATCTTGAGCTCCAAAGGGAACAAAGAACAGAACCAGGCCTGTTTCTTAAAGAGACTACAAAAAAATTACATTTGGGTGCTACCCTGTATAAAGGTAGCTGGATGACAGTCTTTAAAAGCTTATATCGTACAAATTCCCCTTTGCCCTTCCAGCTCAAGATTTAGCAGTGATGTTTATTGCACACCTATTTGTTCTTGCATGGTTAATATTCAGTAGCTGCCCGTCCTTTGCCTTATCTAACCAATATTTTTCTAGGAAGGTGGAAAAGGAAGTGTTGCTCTCATCGTGTAACTCAGTGCTGCTGTCCACATCCCATCAACTGGGGTGCAATCAAGTATTTGTCCAGACTGACTGTTGCTGGCTTTTCATGACTTTACAATAAATTGTGATCAATAAGAATAAAAAAAAAAAAAAAAAATTTATTCTTTTAGGCTAGAATACGGAATGATGGCTTTTATGACAGCACCTTCATAAATATACAATTTTGAATTTTTTCTTTTTTTTCCATAGTAGCATACAAAGTAGTTAATTGCACTATGGTGGTTTTATATACACACGTCACTTTACTTTTCTCATTTTTGCTCTTCCCCTTGCATTTGTCTATATAAATCCCCTTAACAACCCTTTCTGGTTTCCTTTCTTCCCCAGAACATCATCCCTTTTTCATTCATTTTATACATATTCCATTGCTCTCTCTTTTTCTCTGTTTCCTTTACCTTGTAATATATATTCATTTGATGGAACTTTATTATTTAATGAAGATTTTAATTTAAACTTTCAGGCATGTGTTAAATCCCTTGATTTAAGGTTTTCTTAGGTCTTCTTAATAGTGTTTTTCTTTAACTCAAATAGTACTTGCAGTATATTCTTATTGTGCTTCCTAATTTAAAAAAAAATGTGCTCAACATCTTTTTTGAACGTTCTTTAAGCTTTTCTTGTAAAAGGCAAAGTAATAAACAGTTGTAGCACATGCTATCCTTTCTTATGTTTGGAAAGCTGAGGTGGAAGGTTTGTGAGGACTTGTATCAAAATCTGAAAAATTTAAAAGGAGAGAGAATAAGTGTTTTAGGGTCTCGAGAAATACAGTCTCTGTTGTAAGTACTCACTTTGCCTTTATAGAGAAAAAGCATCAATAAATAACAATAAAAAATTATAAAAGCAAAGGACCTATAGGATTTGGTTCTTATTATTAATGCCTGAGTTATATGAATGGATGCAATACAATGTACAAATACATACAACAAGGGACAATTTTGAAAAATAACTTAGTGTAAATCTCCTTTTTAATTATCTTTAATTGATGTAGCCTTAATAACTAGTCCTTTCCATTTCTATGTATGATGTAGTATATTTGCAAAAACCAAATATGCACTACAAACTCCATGGACGAAATAAAACAGGAAGGAAAGAAACAATAGACATCAAAAAGTTTTAAATGTGCCAAAGGGAAATATCAATAAACATTTATATTTTTCTCTTTCCTTTTATGTGTATTTGTATATGGCTTGGGTGTGTATTTGTTATGCATCTCTGAAGACACACACATGTGCATGCAGAGGTCCAACATTGAATCAGTGATATTTCTCTATTGGTCTTCCATTTTATCTTTGAGGGGTGGAATGCCATTAAATCCAAAGCATGCTGATTAAAGCTACTCTTGCCAGCAATCTTGCTTCCAGCACAACTTCTGAGCAGTGGAATTACAGATGGTCACTTATGTCCACCAGGCATTTTTTAGGCCCTCAGGATCCAGTCCAGTCTAGTACTTTTGCATACCTGGCAAGCATTATAAATGCTGACTTGTCTCTAAATACCATGATTGATTGTTGTGATAAAATTTATTCTTAAAATGGGGGCTTATTATAATAAATCCCCAAATTTGATTCTAAACTTTACTTAGATTTCCTGCATGTTAATTAACCTTCTTTAAACCTTCTCACAACTTTATAAGAGTTGAAATGTCATCATTCTCATTTACAGGTAAAGAAAGTGACATGTGGAGAAATAACCCACATGCCTTTGATTGCACAGTAATGCATCCATTTTTATAGAAACCAGGGCTATATGAGAGATTTACAAAATATTAGAACCACTGATACACAGTTTTTGATTCTACAGAGATCAGATGTACTCTCTCTTAATTTTACTATGGTTATTAGTAGCCACTATTTCTTAAATACTTTAACCACACTATACTGAATAATTAAATCTTAAATCCATTAAATACAATGAATTTCTTTATCTATACCTCCAGTTATTAGAATATGGCCTCTAAACTGTAAGTTCTTATGTGTAGGCCAAATTAGTGAATTAGTTATAAGAAAATTAGCTTATTTCAGCTTTCAGCCCAACCAGAGCATCTGCATGCACGTAGGAAGATTTGAGATTGAATGTGGCTTCTGTCCATTAAAGCAAGTGGCCCATTGCTGGGGTTCAGCTCTGGATACGGGCAGAGTCTGAAGATGCATGGAGGCAAGAGTGGTGATGGGAAGCATCAGATGCAGGACACGTCTTAGTTTTGATTTAGGGGAGATGTACGAAGAAGAAGCACATCCCCATCTGGGATGCATGTTCCAGCTGGGGTTATAAGGAGCAGTTGAGGGAGGAATGAGTCAGACCACGATGGTTGGGAGAAACTTGCAGCCTGACTGACCTGAAGATAGAGTGCCTCTTAACTTATACAGGATTTAGTAAGCAGGGATACATTAATGATGTTCCAAAACATAGATCATATTATTTTTGTTTTTGGACATGAGTTTTACTTCCTTTTGCTCATTTTTGTTCATCATTAACAAACCATGACAGAACAGAGTTATTATTTTCAATCATTTTCCTCAAGTTTTGACATCATTGATAAACAGAATTATCTTTTATAATCATTCTTACTCATTAACCCCATACCTCAAATTTTAAGAATCTAGAGACATATGACGGTCTGTTCTCAGTCTGGTAGCTTTTGTGTATTCAAGGACTCTGGACCAAAACAAAGTCTCCAAGCTAGTCTGAGCAGATTGCCATGTCCCAAACAATGTTTTATTAATTCTTAATGGTTAAAGTACCGAACAATTCCCAGGCCAAAGATGTTGTAGTTATTATTCAAATTATGGCATAGTACAATGTTTCTTTTCTATATCTTTACAGAACTTGTCTATATGTCTAGTCCTGGCACTCTGTTGTTCCTTGGTCACATGACACCACAGTGGCTCTGCATGTGTTAACTTTTCTAAGAAAAGGAGGTCCTGAAATCTCATTCTTTTATCATCTTTCTACTCCATATTTTGCTCCTCAGTATAAATCTTTGTAGGACAGAAATAAATTTAGCTAATCTAACCTTGTTGCTGGATATTGCCATGTCATTGCCGGAGTGCAGTGCGGGGAGAAGTTTGCAATCTGATCTGTGGCCAAGCTCTCTAGCTCACTGAATGTTGTTGACTCTTTAAAGTTTCTTTGCTTTTATTATCTTGTTCTTGTGTAAATACAGGGAGAGATGTTTCCAAAATGTTTCAAAGCCTCATATAGAGACCTCTGTCCTCTTTATGTATGTCACAACCTCCAAGGAATAAGGAAGACCTTCAAGTAGATAAGGGTATCTCCCTAAAATCAGTAGGGGTAGTATGTTCAGGACTTTTTAAGGGAAGCTGAGAAGCATCATTCCTGAGAGAGGAATAACTCATAAACGATTCATATAAAATTTTCTGTTAATCTAATATACCCAAATTGTACAATTGGAAATGAAAATCAAAGATGGCACAGCAGCTATCATGCGGCTCAGCTTTGCTGGATGTTTGTCACACCGCTGTGCTGGCTTTATGACTTCTGCCATTCCCATCAGATATGGATGGCTCTACCAGCCCATACTCAGTAATCTGTGGTTATTATGAATAGCTCTTTTTCCCCATGATACTCACAGAGATACCATGTAATTACCTGTGAACCTTCCAGCAATGATAGAATTCCCATACACAGCTTACAGCTCCTAAGATTCCTAGACTCAAAATTGCATTTATACATTACCAGGTTCTAGGAGACTTCACTGTTGTTTACACATTCTCCTCAAACTCAGAGCCAAGACCCTGGGTCCACTTCAGATTTTGTTAGACTTCTTTTCCTTAAGAATTCCATACATGTAAATAATGTATATTTACTAATTCCATCCTCTACCTCATACGATACCCCCCTCAATTATTTTCTTTTTCCTTTATGACATATTGAGTTCAGCTAGTGACATGATAGCAAGGGCAACTTACCAGGGACCATATACTTGAAGAAAATGGACTTCCCCTCCCTTGGTAGCTATCAATTGCCAATAGTTCTCTGCTATGAATGGGGCTGTCTCAGCTCCCCTTACACCCATGGTAGATTGGTGATTGGCTTGATCATGTGTGGGTGTCGTGGGTCGTGCAGCCAGTGCTGCTGTAAGCTTACGACTACAGTGGTCCTGTCATGACCAGAAGACTCTTTCCCAGCTGTCCTTCCAGACTGTTTTCTTACCAAAGAAAGGAGAGATGAGGCAAATTATAAAGTATTTATTGTCAAACATATTTGTTTAAAGTTGCTTCTTTTCTTGAGAATAGGCATTTTTATGTTTCTACTGACAGAACTTTCTCACAAAGAATAATAGTATGATAAAATATTCAAATTCACAGAAAAAACAAAGTGACACATTACAGAAAAAGTTATCTTAACGATATCAGGTTTCAGGATATCATAAAATTAAGTTATAATATTTTTATTGGTTTATTAATTGAATAGAAAGTATGAAATTTATACTTAATAAATTAATTTTATGGAGGTTATTTTGTTCTTTGGAAGTATGAGTTGCAGGAGTGTTGGTGCATGCAGGAATATTGTTGCTTATTGTATTGTTCAAACTGATAAAGTCAGTTTGGGATATAATCAGAATCTAAAATAATATAATGAAGGATCTTTTTTAACATTGGCATTTAATTTTTTGTTTTGTAACACAAGTAATAAAAACCCAGAGACAGAAATTGAGGTTCAACCTGAAAAACAGAAAAGCAAAGCAGCCAAGCCATTAGAGAAGTCTTAACTCTACTGGGGCTGTGTGACCTCAAACTAAACAGACTACATCTCTCTCTCCTCTCCTTTGTATTCCTTCTAGTGCCGGGAAAAGAGGTGTGACTCCCTAGGACTGGGCTTAAAGGTGTAGGCCCCCACTACTTTGATTTGTTTCTGCATTCATCTTGTGTAGCCCAAGATAGCCTTTAACTCACAGAAATCCATCTTCCTTTGTCTCCCAATTCCTGGGATAAAAGGTATGTGTCACTGTTACTTGACCTGTAGTGTCTTATCTTTGTCCTTGGACTTCAGGTTAAGATTTATTTATTAAAATACAAGTACTATGCCGTTGAGCTGCAGCTTTTAATCCTTGGCACTCTTTCTTCCCCTTCTGAAAAGATGATCAGAAGTCTGATATCTTATTCATTGGTCCAAATGAGAGATTTATGTTAGACAAGTCCCTGATTTCTCAAGTGGTCTCTCACTTAACCCTAAACCCTAATCACAGTAACAACACAAGCTAGTCTCCTTATCTTTACAACTGAAACTTTCAGAGCATCCTTGAGAAGATCGCTCTTCCATCCCTATAGGATCAACTATGTCAGTAATAAATGTTGTCATACTTTTGGTTATGAGTAAGGTGGAATCAGTTTTGAAATCTAAAGCAAACTTCGGATTTTTATCCTTCCTGGTCTTACAGGGTTACATCAGCAGGTGAACTTAACAGCAATCGATTTATTTCAGATTATGTCAGGTTCTGAGATTCTGCCTCTTTCTTATATGACTGAACATCTCCAGCATACCATCACCTGTTACATTTTAAGAAGCAGGAAAGTAATAAATAGAAATAAAATAAGTTTATGTGACTGATGGGAATATGAATTATCACAAGATGGCAGAAGAAGATTCAGTAAAATAGAAGATGATCAAGTTTACATTGAGATTATCCAATCCCAAGGGGTTTGGCCTTTGTGTGTGTGTATGTGTGTGTGTGTGTGTTTGCACATAAACATATATATTTGTAAGCAACATTAAATGAGCTTAGAAGGCTGTATTTATATATGTATATATGCATACATATAGAGGTATGTGTGCATGTCTTTATGTGTGTATGTGACAATAAGAATCCAGTATCAGAAAGAGAGAGTGGGAGGGAGGGAGAGAGAAAAAGAGAGAGAGAGAGAGACAGACAGAGAGAGAGAGAGAGAGAGAGAGAGAGAGAGAGACAGAGAAAGAGACAGAGCAAGGAAAATATAAGAGGAATTGAATCTGGGTGAAGGAAGGTTGGGGTTGAAATAAAGACAGTACTCATGTATGAAACTTCAAAAACATTAATGAAAAAGAAGATTTGAAGCTTTGTCAATTGTGGTCTAGGAAGTCAAGAAACCAATGTGACTCAAGAAAGAAATAACTAAAGAAAAATCAACCTCAAAATATGTAGAAGCTAGACATGAATTTAGGAATAAACTAATAGTGATAGTGGAAATTAGATGATTGCAATAAAATCTTTATTGCAAAAGTAGGGATGGGGTAGGTTTACGTAGAATTTTATGTATTGTAATTATGTTCCAGAAAAGATACTAAAGTAATTAAGTGTTTAAAAAACCCACAGTACCAAAATAAATACCTTCCTCAGAACTATAGATCTTCAACACAAAGACAGTATTTGGAAGAAGAGATGGGCCGACGTCAAGGCAAGAATTCGCCCAACAAGCTGAAAAGCAACAAAGACAGATTATCAATACTAGATTACCAGATTGTTTTTTTTATCAAAAAATCAATTGTTTAAACAAGTTAAAAGGAACTGTAAGTACTAATGATACAAAACGTTATTGAATAAATTTATACTTTATTTATTGAGTTTACTCTTTTAAGATCCAGTGAATTCTGAGTATTGGTGTTTGAATTTATGAATTGTCAGACTGTTCATCCACTCTGGTCAAAGAGGCTAAGAGGAGGAAAGATATATATAATTTTATAGTTCATTGGCATAATGAATATTATTAAGTTAATTAGTTATTATTAAAATAACACTCCATACCAGACAGGCTAATGACTCTCAGGGATCATGACTCTGTTAAATTTCACCTAAAATGTTTCCATAAATTAAAGACATTACAAGTCTTCATCTTAAGAGTTCATGCACAATTATTTCCTCAGTGCGCTTTCATTTTAAAACAATACTACCCTCGGACTGTTATCATAAAAAGACACATAACTAAGTCGTGTAGTAATATGTATAAAAATGAAGTCATCAAAATGAGTTTAGGCATGTTTCGCTTACCTCAGAATAATAAATAAAGGAGTAAGTTGGCTTTATGCTTATTCCTGACTTTGATGAATGTCTGTAAAAGAAGGAAATGCGACTCCCACGGGAGACACAGATGTGCGGTGGAGCAACCTGACATCCAAAAGGACGCCTTGGTTATTCTTATATGATTTAAAATCCTCAAATCTTTAACATACTAATAAATGATTGTGCCTGATAGATGGCTCAGCGGGTAAATGTGTGTGCTGCCAAGTCTAATGGCCAAAGTTTGATCTCCAGGACCACATAGTAGTAGGAGAGAACTGAGTTCTGAGGTGTCCATTGACCTCCATCAATGTACACACACACACACACACACACACACACACACACACACACACGTGCCAAATAGATAATGAATGCGGAAAGTTTATGAATATACAAGAATCAAAGTAAACGAAAGTTCAGTTTTCTTTTGAATTTGAGAAAGAGTTATACTATGTGACATATGCAGATTGAGCCCATGTTGTGTCTTCTGGAATTCTAAAACTAGAATTTCAGTCCAGTGTAGTGTCACATGCCTTATTCCCAGCACTCGGGAGGCAAGGGCAAGCAGATCCCTATGAGTTTGAGGATAGCCTGGTCTACCTAGTGTGTTCTAGGGTTGCCAGAGCGACACAGTGAGACCCTGTCTCAAAAAGTTAAAACTCTCATCAATATAATTTAAAACTCTTATAAAGTCTTGCAGGCTGTTAAACACATGTAGTTCATATAAGCAAAGGTATTGTGATGCTGATAGTATTCCATCTACCATGCCTTCCTCTAGAAAAGGTGATGGACTCTTTGTCTCTCTGTCTCTTGGGAAACAGAGAAAGAGGAAACATGCTTGGAGAAAGACAGTTTGCTCTTTTGTTTAACTCCAACAATGACCAGGGGACCATCATTGCACATATGAAGAGCTACAAGGTTCTCTTTTGATGATGAAGTTAATGTTCAATGAATTGTACATCCCTTGGATGCTTAGGATCTACGCCACTCAATATATGTGGCCCAATTTTATCAGCAAACCAAAACTACAGGCAGCTCCATTGTACACACTCTAGTGAAACAACATATAATTCTAGCAACACTCAGGATTAAAGAAAATTGAAAGAGTATTATGAAGACTCTATTCCAATCTGTTTTGTATTATTCCTTTGAACCCTTTTCTTCTTTTAATCCTACGATTAGAGATATAGAGATTCTTTGCCTTGTACTGTGTTTCTTCAAAGAGTTTCCACAACGTTTGTAGATAAAATGGAAAAAAAAACCACAATAATAATTCAGAGTGATCTACAAGGTCTGTATGTTTTCTAATATATAAATAGTTACATATTTCAAGATGAATTTTCCTTGTTTAATATACTGGCATATCATATTTCTACAGAAAGACACATTGATTGCGTGGGAGAAGTAGAATTGCTCAGGAGACACAGCTTTTATTGGCCAGCCAAATAAAAAAAATACGATTTACTGAAGGCCATGTTCGTGAATAATAAGGCAGAAATTATTTAAAAGCATTAGACAGTATTATTATTTAATAATACTGCTTATTTTGCTTAGTAAATATTTAAATTGGTTTGCTCTAATGTGATAGTCCTTTAAATTTTATGTAAGACAAATAAAATAAAATTGTCCTTGCAACAGAAACTTCTGTTTTGTTGGCTTTTTACTCCCTTTTTTTGTGGTGGTACCCAGGATCCAACCCAGGCACTGCATATAGACAAGCATTCTACCATTGTCCAAATCCATTGCTTTGAGAAAGGAGAGAAAGAGAGAGAGGGAGAGAGACAGAGAGACAGAGACAGACAGAGAGAGGAGAGATGGTGGATGGGCAAGAAAGATCCCTTATTTGTTGTATTATAGTGAGAAAACTATGTCTCCATAATTTCTAACTTCTTGAAATAGTCTTCTTTTAAGATGTACAGTTGAAGTGGTAAGGAAAATTCGTATTTCTCAACTGCCTAGTTACCCAATTAATGTGCTCCTTTTAGATAAATCATTTTGATCCTAAACAATAATTATTTTGCAAACTTACCTTTGTTTTCTAATCATGGAGGCAAAATTTTATATCTACACTCATCTATTTTCCCCATATGCTCACACCTGTATCTTACTGATTCGTTCCTGTATTATGATTTTTGCATCAGTATTTTTATGCATTGTTCCTAAATAAGAGGTGACAAAGAGCAAACAAAAGCAAAATGACAAATCCAGATTTAAGAATCACAGAAAAAAACTGCTTTGGGTTTAAATGATTTTTCAGGCTAGTGCATCATTTTTTTTAGCTTAGACTGTTACAGACACTCAAATCTAAGAAACTGTTTTTTTTTTTTTTGATTTACAAAGAATGTGCATGCGTTTCCATGTCTGCATGTCATCTGTGTACAGGATCCCACAGAGGCCTGAAGAGGGGCATTGGATCCTTAGTACTAGTTGAAATCTTTAGGATGTGGGTGCTGGGACCTGATTTTAGATCTTCTTGTAAAATAGTGGAAACTGTTAACCGCTGAGCAATACTCCAGGCATAAATTCAAGAAATTTAATGGCTTCTAAAATAATACAACAAACAAACATACAAACAAAAACCAGGTACTGTGAGATAATCCTTTATGAACAGATGTTCATAAATATTAAGCAGAATAACTAATTTCCCAGTAAGTAGATTTTGTTTTTTTCTCATATGAAACCTTAATCTTTCTAATGGCATTTCCAGCTATCATGAAGGCTGCAGTTATCTGGCTAATCTACCACCTGAAAGTATAGCATATAATCTTGCTAAGTTGCTAACTTGCTTTCTCAGGAACAAAATGAATCTCAGACATAGAGAGCTTACATGCACGGTACCTGAAGATTAAAAGATCAGGGCGAAAAATCATATTTGCCATTTACTCTGTGTCATTCATATATTTATTTCAACCCTTATACTACCAAGCATACATAGTTCTTATTTTAATTGTAAGAATACTGTGAGATGTTATAGTTAATGCTGCCTTCCAAAGATTTATGTTTTTGATTAAATTGGTATATATCACTATAATCTCCCTAGTATAAGTTTTGGAGCCTGGCGATGGTGGCACACGCCTTTAATCCCAGCACTTGGGAGGCAGAAAAAGGCGGATCTCTGTGAGTTCGAGACCAGCCTGGTCTACAGAGCTAATTCCAGGACAGGCTCCAAAGCCACAGAGAAACCCTGTCTCGAAAAACAAAAAAACAAAAAAACAAAAAAAAAAACAAAAAAAACAAAAAAAAAAGTTTTGGAAAGTTGATAGAAAAGCATCCTTAAGATGTAAATGACAGTTTTAGAACATAAGCCACAATTTCCATTCATGGAGCTAACACGAAGCTAATAATTGTGTATGGCTGTATTAAGCAGAAGGAAATGAATAATGTAGGCATGTGCAATCTAACAGTGCATATCTTTTCTCCACGAACTCATGCTATATTAATGCTGATAAACTGTCACCACATGATCAAGGAGGCAACTGTACTCGTCTGTGTTTCGACCCCATTCAAGATGATTACTTAATCTAAGATACAAGATCTATTTCCCTTACCCAGACAATAGGAATGAATAGGAGAAGCTCCACTTGAGTGGCATTCTGGGAAACCTGCGAAATCTAGTGATTGTCCCTTTGTCAATTCTGTAATCACAGACTGAATATAACTTCAGAAAGTTTAGAGATACAGTGAACTTAAATGAGGACAGAGGCTCATGACTGCACAGGATTTACATGCACCAACTACTGTACCAATGTAAAAATTATGAGACACTACAAATTTGTTTTCAAATAACTATAAGCAGTATAGATAAATGATGCTTCCTATAATTTCTCAAGGTCTTGTTGGACACATTTCTCCACCCACTGATGCAGATATATATCTCACCTTGTCTTAAACACTAGAATCAACAAGAAATGTTTGGATGCATGATGTTATTACAAATTCAGAGCGAGGTTAAGTGTTTCTGCATAATGATACTAAGTTACAGTCATTGTTATGAAACAGATTGTGATTTTTTGCATATTGTTTTTTATTTATTTACTCTATAGCATTTCCAAAACACCTTTGTAGTTATTGCTTTTCTAGATTTCAAGGGGATTTAGTTAAAGATGCAGAAAATTCCATTTGAATGATGTATTTCACAAGCAATTATATGACCAAATGAGAAGTGGCCTCAGGAAATTTGCATCCACTTATTGGATTTAAGATTGTTGCCTTTTTGGTCAGAGAAACTTAAACAAGAGCATGTTTGAGGCTTGAGAAACATCTCAGGAAAGAAGAATGTGCACTGTTTGTTCAAAGGACCCAAATTCAATTCCCAGCAATGTCATTTGCCATACCATGACAGCTCCAGAGGATCAGATATCCATGTATGTTCTCCACAGGCAACCACACCCATGCACACATGGCCCCAAACTGGCACAGACCTATACACACAATTTAAAATAAAGCTAATAATATTTAAAATTATATTTTATTGTTGATTATATGTGACAAAAATGTGACTATATTATCTTCTGTGAATTACACCCTCATTTTATGTTGCTCGACCATTAGAAGATTGAAGAAATACATATGACTGGCACACACGAAGATGATGAAAAGGGCCATTGATTTAACCTGCAGTGGGGGAAAAGATTATGAAATTACTGTTATATAACACTTTTTAATTAATTAGTTAATTAATTAATTATTTCTGTACTGAAGCTTGAATGTAGCAATTTACATATGGTAGGCAATTGTTGTTTCTTTGGGCTAAGGTATAACTTCATGGACAAAGCAATTTAAAAAATATTACTCTTCTTAAAAGAGTATTTAAGTAGATGCTTAAAATCCACATATATTACTGAAATAATTTAATATGCCATGTTTAATTTCGCTACTTGGTTAATAGTTTAAACAATTTGTGTGCTGATATCATGTATAATTTTTTGTTAAGATTTTTCATAGATACTTGTTTGCTTGTTTTCTTTCTTTTTTTCTCTATTTTATTGATTTTTATTGAGTTCTACATTTTCCTCTGCTCCCCTGCCTGCCTCTCCCCTCCTGCTTTAGCCCTTTCCCCAAGGTCCCCATGCTTCCAATTTACTCAGGAGATCTTATCTTTTCTACTTCCCATGTAGATTATACCTATGTAAGTCTCTCTTAGAGTCCTTGTTGTTGTCTAAGTTCTCTGTGATTGTGATTTGTAGACTGGTTTTCTTTTCTTTATGCTTAAAAACCACTTATGAGTGAGTACATGTGATAATTGTCTTTCTGTGTCTGGGCTACCTCACTCAAAATAATGTTTTCTAGCTCCATCCATTTTCCTGCAAAATTTAAGATGTCGTTATTTTTTTCTGCTGTATAGTACTCCATTGGGTAAATGTACCACATTTTCCTTTTCCATTCTTCAGTCAAGGGGCATTTAGGTTGTTTTTATATGTGTGTGTCTTGAGGATTATACGTCATAGCTCTTGAAACTAAACATGTATCTACTGTTGCACTATTTTCAAACTTAGGCCCTATCATGACATTTAGTTCTGCAACATTATGGAGATGCTCATCTGAAGTTTTTAATATGAGATTTTCATTTTACTGCAACACTTGGTAGTATCAAGTTATCCTCATTTAAGGTCATGACTATGTGTATCAGGGGGTGGGTCTGTTTGATTGGAAAGTCTGAAAAATTTGAAAAACTAATATTTGAATTTAATCAATTACAATAAATAATTTTCATTTGATTAAGTAATTTCTTGAAAGTAGTAATATTTTAAAGGAAGTAATGCTTAAAACTTGAAATATAATAATTTGCACACAGCATAAATGAGAACTTCTTACTTAAAGTCACCTGATTGTTAATATTATAAATCTATTAGCATTATCTCTATGCATGTGATGGTTATTAATACTCAAAATTTAACAGACTATAAAACATGTCTATATTTTAAGATTTACAATATATATTATTAACTGTTAGTTCTAAAAGCAAATGAAATATGTATTTTGTGGTCTTCTAACATGTTTCTGTTTTTATCTTCAAATATTATTTTGCATAGTTACTAATTTAATTTTTTATTTAAAGAATTTATGTATATAAGTGTTTGTGTAAGGATCTGAAGTACATGGAGGTCAGAAGAGCAGAGCAGATCCCTTGAAACTTTAGTTGCAGGCATTTACATGTAAAGTTTCCATACACTTGTTGGAACTGAAGTTCAGTCCTTGGTAAGAGCACCAAGTGCTCTTAACCACTAAGTTGTTGCTGTGGGCACCATTTTTATTCAGTTTTTAGTTACTCTGTTTCTAGTAAAGTCTTGGAAATTTTATTGCTGATATATAAAATAATACTGCTTTTAATATGACCTAATTTCACCCACTCCAAAAAACTGACAATCCATACAATTATTGTTAATATTATGCAGTTAAAGCTCAGGCTCAATAATTAAAGACCCAAACTCTCCGTCATCTTACCTTTGGCTTTCTAAACAGTGCCATTACGTTCCTGTCCGCAGTCACATAGTGCTTTATTTTTCCCCTTTGCACCATCCTTTATCTATCATTTCTCCCCTTGTTTTAAATCCACCCCAACTTTCCAGAAATGCTCTTCAGTGATCCATGAAATAGTTCCTCAGTTCTTTTTACTAGGGTGAACAGTGCCTTTTGAGGAAGAGGGTTTAAGAGGATTTTTTTGTTCTCTTGCTGGGTCAGGCAACCCCAGTTTGAGGAATATGATCCCAAAAGCTAGGAAAGAGACAGAGACAACCCCTGCTCCCACTGTTAAGAGTCTCACAAAGAGACTAAGCTACGTAACTGTCATACTTATGCAGAGTGTCTATGTCAGTTCCCAGATGTCGGGACAGAGACTACTGAAAGCAGGGGTGCATGTTGAGGGGAGCATTTCAGGGTCAGGTAAATGACTGGCTCAAAGGAATCTCCCAGGAATCTACTAGTAATAGTGGATGTGCAGCCTGAACTGGTCATTTCCCATGACCAGATTTGTAACTAACCCAATTGTCATCAGAGAGTCTTCATCCAGCAGCGATGGAAAGAGATGCACAGACCCACAGCAAAACATTGGGGGAGTTTGGGGAATCTTGCAAAAAAAAAAGCAGAAAGAATTGTAGGAGTCAGAGGAGTCAAGAACACCATAAAAAAAAAAAAAACACTCAGATCAACCAACCAGGGCTCACAGAGATTGCATATTTCAAAATGAGATGTTCATTTAGCTCTCTTTAAAGAATATTCTCATAATTCCCATCTTCAATTTCTCCTTACATCTCACAAGTCAATTCACTTTGCAAACAACCTGAGATATATACTTTTAAGAATCACATCAGTATAGTATTTTTTTCCCCAAAGGAAAGTGAAAACTGTATAGGAAACCGCCTTCATAACTCAGGGTCTATGGTTTCCACATCAATTAACCATTGTTTGCTTTATGTGCAAGAAAATGCACTGCTAGAAACACACAGAACAGAGTCCTCCCTAGTGACCTTGTCTAGTCCTCATTCTGAATTCCATCCCTTTACTTTACCATTCTAGTGACTGGAAGGATGAATGTTTAAGTTTACAGGAAACACACAGAGGTTTCAATTTTATTCCTAAATAAATTGTCAGCCCAATTGCTTTTTCTTAGCTGAATTTTGCTTTCCATAGCAAGTAAGAGAAATTTCAATAGAGAACAGTTTGTACGTAGAATGGTATAGCTCAAATAACATCAGGAGAAATTAAAAAAAATGTAGAAAGTGTAGAAACTGGTAGAGCACAAAGCAGTTGTCAATAGTGTTCCTGCTCTTTGCATTTGTATCTTTTCTCTCTTCTCTGGAGGCAACAGATTGCCTCATGTAGTCAAATAAACACTGTAATGAGTCATGTGCTTAACCTCCTTCCCCAGGAGGTGATGGAGACTTTCTTATATTTGTAGCACCTGCACCTTGCAAAAAAATTCCTGATAACTGAATACTATGCTCATGACGCATTTTCTCCTGACCCAAAATTGAATTGAATTATGTCATCAGGCATCACAATTGACTTTCTGTAAGAATATGATGGGTGAAAGAAAATGTGGTACATTTACACAATGGAATATTATTCAGCAGTAAAAACCAACCAAACAAACGAAAAAACAATGACATTATGAAATTTAAAGGCCAATGGAGGGAATTAGAAAGAACCATCCCGAGTAAGCTAAGACAGACTCAGAAAGACAAACACGGTATGTACTCACTCATAAGTGAATATTAGACACAAAGCAAAGGATAACCAGACTACAATCAAGCTCCAGAAAGACTAGATAACAAGGAAGACCCTAAGAGGGACACATGGATTGCTCTGGGAAGGGGAATTAGATGAGATCCCCCAGGTAAACTAAGGACAAAGGGGGAAATTAAAAGGGAGGGGATGGGAGATGTGAAAATGAGGGAACATGATGGTCGAGGTGGCGAGGACAGAGTGGAAGAACCATGAAAGAGACATCTTTGATAGAGAGAGCCACTGTGGGGTTAGGGAGAAACCTGGTACTAGTGAAATTCCCAACAATCCACAAGGATGACCCCAGCTATGAAGCCTAGCAATAGTGGAGAGGGTGCCCAAACTGGCCTTCCCCTGAAACTGGATTAGTGACTATCTCAACTATCATCATAGAGGCTTCATCTGATGGAACTGATGATGGAACCAGATGCAGAGAGCCACAATCAAGAATCAGGTTGAGCTCTGAGAATCCAATAGGCGAGAGAGAGGAGGGAATACATGATTAAGGGAGATCAAGATCAAAAGAAATCTATAGAAACAGCTTAATCAAGCTCATGGCAACTCAGGATCTCTAGACCGACAGCTGTGGAGCCTCCATGGGACAAAACTGGTCCTCCATGGGTGGGAGACAGTGGTGAAGCTTAGACTATCTGTGAGGACCCTGGCAGTAGGACCAGGGTCTATCCCTGGTGCATGAGCTAGCTCTTTGGAGCCCATTCCTGAGGGTGGAATGTCATGTTCAGCCTTAATGGGGAGGGAGTGGCTGGATCCTGCCCCAACTTAATGTGTCAGACTTTGATGACTCCCCATGGGAGCCCTTACCCATTGGGAGGAGTAGATGGGGGTGGGCAGTGATGTGGGAAAAGGGGTGAGAGGAAAACTATGATTGGAATGTAAAATAAAATTAAATAAAAACAAACACAAACAAATATGTGCTTTTGTGGTTTGGATCAGAAATGTACCCCAAACATTATGTATTTATATCATGGCTATTGGAAGTTAGTGCTGCCCTGGGGTACAAGGCTTAAAGGAAGGAAGGGAGATCACTGTGGATCCTTGAGAGAGATACTGGACACTGTCTTTATTATCGGTCTCATAGCCTTGTTGGGAGTAATTTTATTTCACTGTCCACTTCCCACCAAGATCTTCAACCTCTTGAAAGACCCAAAGCCATGGGGCTCTGTGATCACAGGGCTATGATGCTGAAACCGTTACTTAAAATACATCTTCCCAAGCCAAAGTCAATGATGTTCATTATGCTGTCACAATCAGAAAACTGACCGGCGTATTGCCAGGTCGTGTGGTTTGAGTGGGAATCAGGACACGGACAAAGAGCTACAGGATTGCTCTACTTCCTGCAAAGAGCTACATCATCAAACCATTATTATTTATACTTGCAAATATTATTCAGTCTATGAATAGCTTGCCTCTCTTAATGGAAAAAAAAACATTCTCAGACAATTCTGTCTAGTATGTTCTCATGATGCAAAAAATTGAAAGTCTCATTTTAGTTTAAATATTTCTAAATTAAGAAAATTATCAGATACCTCTAGCATGGGATCAGGGCCTGTACTTAAGAATTGGGCTGTCTTTTGGGAATGTAGTCCTCATATCGGGCTGCCTTGCCCAGCCTCAGTACAAAGGGAGGAAATTAGTCCTGCCTCAACTCCATATGACATGCTTTGTTGACATCCACAGGGGGTCTGCCCTTTTCTGAACAGAAAAAGAGGGAGACTGGATGGGGGAGAGAACAGAAGGAGAGGAAGGAGGGGAAACTGCGGTCAGGATGTCAATAAATAAAATTTTTAATTAATAAAACAGAAGAAAAAATCAGAGAGGCAAAAAATTAATATTGTATTGTGCATACTTACAACTTGATATACAATTCATTGCATAACTTATGCATAATCCATAAATGGCCTTTAAAGCCCAAGAATGTGTGTCTAACTCACGATCTTTCTATAATAACTAATTTTGTAACTGTAATTAAAAGAAGCAAATTAAGGCAACAATAAAATAGTATTTAAATTTCATGACTACCTGAGAACATTTAAGGCCACTGAATCAAGAAAACAGGAAGACCACAGAACACTCTGTATTTCCAGATGTTGAAGCTTTGCAAACAGGCTATAGGAAAATCAAGTATATGAACTAGTTTGCTAAAGCTGGAAGAAAAGAAAAATGTGAGACCTAAACAGCTCATGGAAACCTTCAAAGGGAGGCTTGCGGAGGATATTTGCAGGGAACAGAGAGCTACATGGGATAAACCTGGTTTTATGTTTCTATTTACATATTAATTGTAATTCAACTATGGCATAATTAGAGATGCTCAAAACAAGGCTGCAGAAAACATGAACTGCATAAACAACAAGTATTGGGCTTTTGAGGTTTATTGCAAAGTTGACTTGAAACAGTGCCACAGTCCTTGCCTCTTCATTTTATTCATGCACAGTTTCCATGTTAATGATTGATTTATTATTGCTCATAAATTGAAATGAAGCTACTTTTGGCAATAATACTCTTCCATTTCATTATAAAGACTCTTGGAAAATATTTCTTGAGGGCTTTAGACATCGAGTTAGTGTTTTTTTTTCTTTTTTTTAAAAAATAAGGCAGCAGATTAAATTAAATCTCTAAATCTCTATCACAGATTATTGTAAGTTGTTTGTTTTCTTCATGGAAATTAGAAGAGCGTCATGTTAAATTGATACCTTGTCTTTTTCAGGGGCTTAAGTCAGAAAAAAAAAATGAAAGATTTAGAACTTCAGACACCAATGCAACTGTACAATGGTTTTAAAACTATAATGTTACTTAAATATTACATGAGTTCTGAAATAATATTAAATTAGTCTAGTGATTTGATTCCAAATCAATTGTGTTATTAATGGGAATCGCTATGTCGGTTAGTCTTAAACCATAAAATGTGCAGTTATTTGAAATATTAACTAATACAATTGAATTCAGTGTGCAAAATCTATAGAAATCTCAGTGTGTTATAAATGATATAAGCTTAGAGAGAATGAGCATGATGATTAGTAATTAGTTGGTTGTGAAGTTTGGGTCAGCAGGACGTCTGTAGCTTAGGCCAGTAGGTTATCTATTCCTATGAACTGTAGAATAGGAGAGGAAGGAACTCACCAGTTTTTAGTCTTTTCTCTGTATCATACATTTATATAATGAATTTTTATTGTTTTCAACCATCATTTTTCTCCCTAAACACCCCTTCTCTCCCACAGAAACTCTTATTTTCCAAAAGCCCCATTCTGTTCTTTCATGTCCTCTCTTTGTAGTGACCCATTGAGTTTAATTAGAGGATCTTTCAGGAGTGTGGGTGGGAGGAGGTTATGAACTTGAGTAAAGGCAATTTTTCAGTTCTACATCACTGAAGAAAATGACATCTCCACCCACACAACTCTGAACAGCAAAATAGGCCTCATGGACTCACCCTCGTCCCATCCTTGATGTAATGCTGATGAACCAATAAGGTATAGGTTTTGTGCATTTAACCACAACTGCACTGAGTTCAAGGTGCAATTGATACGCCATGTCCAGAAGACACATAATTGCTGTGTCTCTCCTACATCCTCTGCTTCCTATATTATCTCCCTGTATCTTCTGCAATGAGCTCTGAGCTTTAGAGGGTTGATATAACTGTCCCACTTTTAAAGAGTAATCATTACTTTTTCTTTCTCACATGTGCTATTTCTTTCTTTCTTTTTTTTTTCCCCAAGCTTGACAGAAACCAAGACATATCTTGGAAAAGGAACTTATAATTGAGTAAATGCCTCCCGAAGGTTGGCGTGCATGAAAGTCTGTGAGATATTTGATGGGGTGGATGCAACTCACTCACTGTGTGTGGTTCCACTGCTGGGCAGGTGGTCCTGGATGCTATGTGAAAGCAGGCTGACCAAGCCATAAGGAGCAAGGCTTGAAGCAGAGTTTCTCCACCGTTTCTGCTTTGCATTCAGCTTCCAGGTTCCTGCCATGACCTGAGTTTCCTCAGTTTTGGACTGTAATATGCAATTGTGAACAGCATAGACCCTTTCCTGTCCAAGTTGCTTTTGGTGATGATGTTTATTACAATGGATACATAAACTAAGATACCGAGTTTATTTTTATTGTGTTTCATTTTTAGTTTTTTTGCCTATTTCTCTACTGTATAGCTTTTCCTTCAAAAATATGCCAGCATTGTAGTAAGAATATTAAGTATGCTGGACAGTGGTGACACACTCTTTTTATCCCAACACTGGGGGGTCAGAGACAGTGTTCCTGCAAGTCTAGGAAAAAAATATTCCTTTTGAAGATAGTAAGTACACATATTTTTCAGACTTTATCTACTTCATATTTTATAGGGAGGGTTATTAGTATTTATAGTAATGAAATTTTTAATGAAATAGAGTAATATTCTGTAATAGTGACTACCATAAATTTCTCTTCCTACTAAATAAAGAGTGATATCAATCAGATATGGCGAGTGTGATTTGGAGAGACTATGGCACCATGATTGTTCTCCAAAAAACTGTGAGGGGGGTCATCACTGAAAATGCTTTAAAAATATACTATACCAAGTAGCTGTGTAATAAATTATAGGAAAAGTAAATTCGTATTGTTCTTTAGTTGATGGAAGAAAAGGCTATAACTCTGTCTCTTTTAGATAATAATATAACTGTCAACTGACAAAATATAGGGAAACAAAACAATAATTTATTAATAAATCAATTCTGAAATATTTCACTTCTAAATGGAAAAACAGGATGCTCTTGTGTTGGGAGTCTAAAAAAAGTTATTCCAAGAAGCGGTAAAACACATGTAAGATGGAGTGCTCTTGGTATTGAAAATAAAGAGAAAAAATTATTTAAGATGAGACAAAATACAGTTAAGATGGAGTTCTTGTGCCTTTACTGCCTCCTTCATAACAGAAAATTAAGAGTGCTTCCTCTTGATTAAAGTAATATTCAACTGTAGAATATAAAGATACTTAAAAGGAGATTTTGAAAATTTTTAAAATGTCTCACTTGAGAATATTTATATGATAAAGAAGACAGAGGTGAAAAAATATGTACCAACAGAGTCACAAGTCACACAAAGGTGGGCTTGAAGTTCAGGTGACACTCTTAGCCTCCTGCATACTGGGATTACAGGTATCAATCAACATGCCATGTTCATTTTTCTGTTTGCCATGATCACCCTTCTTTGACAGTTCCTGCCAAGTATCAAAGCAAGTTGAAACTCATAATCAAACTCGGTTTTACAAAAACCCATAAAGTCTGAAGCTGAAGAATCATGATTCCCTATCTTCAGATGAGAAGATTGAAATTCTGAGCTCTAAACGAACGTGCTGTAGGTCACAGGAACAAAGCTGGCATTACCCACAGGGTAGTCACTTGAGACTTCACAGGCTAATGAGTGAGTGCAAAAACTACCTTAAGAATGTTTTGCCTACAAATGTGTTGGAAAGTAAATGAAAATAGAGTTTAAGAAACTATCAGTTAAACACTTCTGAAAATGTACGCAGTGGGACTCAAAACTTTTCAAAAATAACATTATGTTCTTCCAACATTAGGTTGTTTCCATCCCACGATCAGAATAATTCCTCATAATTGGAAAGAGAATAATATCCTTTGAAAGGGAACTAAGCTGCAATCTAAAGAAAACATTTTTAAAAAGCAAGTGTTTTCTTTTATATTATTTTCTATAGCCATCTAAGTGTATTGTATAAAAAGTAAATTTCACAGTGAGGCAATCTCTTTAGGAAATGCTACAATAAACCCAATTTTCTTTTAGGAGAACTTTCAGTGTTTTAAATCTCATTTTCTTTAATTTTTTTTTATAATACAACTCAGGAGATTGGTGACAGAAACAACATAATGAATTTTGAGGCTGCATAATTTATGACTTCATACTCACAGCAACAGTTCTAACCTGCACTCATATTTCCATTTGCCCTCTATTTCCCAGATTCAAACGGCCTTTCGGGGGAGATTGGTTTCATGCGGAGACAGGATAGTAATCAGAAATTTCTATCTTATTCACAATAAATCAGAGCCATTTCTGTCCACATTTGTGGCCACCATTGAAATAAAATGCACCTCTCACTGGGAGATGCCTGTGGCTATTAACTGCTTGAGTTTTGATTTTGAAATAAAGACATATTTTCAATTTGTTTAATGTTTCTAAATAGGGGTGTGGTTTTCTGGTATATTAAAACAGTTTTACCACTAACATCCTTTTTACTTCATAAAAATAGGTGTTACATAAAATTGTATAGCAAGTACTTATGATACAGAAAAAAGGATAAAATAATATAATAATGAAAGTATATGCATTTTAATTTTAAAAAACATATTTGAAAACACTATCACCTTTCAATTCTCGTTATCTGACTGAAGCAAATGTGAACACTATGCATCCTCCCTGTTACCTTATATAGGCTGGAGTTTTATGAAAGGGACTGTACCAGAAACACATCAATAGCAGCAAAAGTATACACATTATGTGAATATTTGAATCAGAAAAAAAGTTGTCATTCAAAAGACACAGGCAGCACAGACAGCCTGCTATCAATTTAACTGCAGGACTGATTCAGACAAAACCGCCTGGTAGCTACTGATGAAAATGTTGTTGAGAGAAAGCTACGACAGGACATCTGGCCAATTGTTGCATCTGGATGGGTTTATGTACGGAGACCTAAAAAAAAAAATTTTGCAAAATGTGCATTTTTGCTTTTCCAGAAAAATCCATGTGCAACTCTTGAAGGGGATACATACTCAATATGATAGGGCTCAGAAAACAGCAACCAGGTCTTGCCATTTTTGCTCTAAACCACAATTCAGACACATGCACAGGGGTGGACATTTCTTTTTTTATTGAAGATATATATATATATATATATATATATATATATATATTTATTTATTAAAGATTTCTGTCTCTTCCCCACTACCGCCTTCCATTTCCCTCCCCCTTCCCCAATCAAGTCCCCCTCCCTTGTCAGCCCAAAGAGCAATCAGGGTTCCCTGCCCTGCGGGAAGTCCAAGGACCACCCACCTCCATCCAGGTCTAGTAAGGTGAGCATCCAAACTGCCTAGGCTCCCACAAAGCCAGTACGTGCAGTAGGATCAAAAACCCATTGCCATTGTTCTTGAGTTCTCAGTAGTCCTCATTGTCTGCTATGTTCAGCGAGTCTGGTTTTATCCCAGGCTATTTCAGACCCAGGCCAGCTGGCCTTGGTGAGTTCCCAATAGAACATCCCCATTGTCTCAGTGTGTGGGTGCACCCCTCGTGGTCCTAAGTTCCTTTGTTGTGCTCTCTCTCCTTCTGCTCCTGATTTGGACCTTGAGATTTCTGTCCGGTGCTCCAATGTGGGTCTCTGTCTCTGTCTCCTTTCATTGCCTGATGAAGGTTAATATTCAGGAGGATGCCTATATGTTTTTCTTTGGGTTCTCCTTCTTATTTAGCTTCTCTAGGATCACTCATTATAGGCAACTGCTGATGAGACAGTCCATATAATGGTTTTCTTTCACGGTCTATTTATTTATTCGGGTTTTAGAGTGTGTGTGTGTGTGTGTGTGTGTGTGTGTGTATGACTGACACAGTGTGGGTGTGGAGATCAGAAGACAGTTTGCTAGAGTTAGTTCTCTCTTTCTACTATATGGGTTCAGAGTGTAAAACTCAGGTCATTGTGTTTGCCTGCTGAGCCATCTGTTTCCCAATATTGTTTTAGTTATAAACCTATCCAAATCTTTTTAAATTCTATGTAAGAAAAAGATTCTTTTCTAATTATTAATAATATGATTTTTAATATATTCTGTTTAATAAAATCTGTGATAGGAAAAAATAGGTTATGCCATGACAATACCCCCTACAAGGAAAAAAAAACCTTAGAGGATGTGTATGTACCTGTTTTTCCATATCAGGATAACTTCCCTTATGAATTCTGATACTAAGAAAACCAAGTGAGCCAGCACAAGTTTAGATACAACACAAACAGGCAGGGATATGCTGTGAATGAACAATTCAGTATTATAAATGTGTGGCTACTCTCATGGGTAGATTAAGCGGTTCCTGTGTCACACAGTTCAAATGTTTTTAACATGATGTACATTACTTCCTTTACTTGTTTACTTACCCTAACACCCAGGGCAAGATTGATGACTCAAGAAAAATTCTTCGCAAATTTGACTAAATAAATGTATCTTTAAATACAGAAAGCTAAGGAAAATACATGTAACATAAAACTTAAGAAAGTTATGACTATAGTCATTATAATGAAACTTCTGGGCAAAGTAAATAACATTTTTGAAAGACACCACACTGGAATGATAAAGTTCTCTCACGGAGAGATATATTTGATTGACTTTTCATCTGAAGTAATGGAAGTCTGAAAGAAGCAGCAGGACATTTTTCAAATGCATCAAGAAAAGGCCTGATTCTTTATCTAACAGAGCTATCATTCAGAGATGAAGGGGAGAAAAACATCGTCATACAGAAGAAATCTCAAAGTATTTATTGCTAACACACATACCCTTAAGTAAGGTTAAAGGAAGTTCTTATAAACACATAAAAAGATAGACCCTGTGAGGATCAGAAGGAAACAACAGACAAAGGTGATAAACGAGCAAGTACTACAGACTATATTTTTCTACATGGATTTTCTGAGTAATGTGTTCACTCTGAAAAAGATAATTCATAAGACATACCAAGCAATTCCTCAGAAATTCATCAGTGTCTCAAAGGTTTACATACCAATCAATAAGTGTCAATCATATATGATATAAAAAGTTGATATCTGGAAGAAGTTACAGAAAAAAAATCCCCAATTACATCATGGCATTTTAGCATTCTTTTATCATCTGAAAAATTCTAGACAAAAAAATAAGAGTTCAGAATAATTAATCTACTTAATTACTCATAATACACCTTATCTCTATTTCTCTCTCTCTCTCTCTCTCTCTCTCTCTCTCTCTCTCACACACACACACACACACACACACACATTTACACACTATTGTGTGTGAATTGATATTCATGTAATATCTAGCAATGTAGAATATGGCACGGCCTACATAACAAAATAAGACAATTTGAAATCTTTGAAATCTAATTATATATTATATATTCCCTGAATAAAAGCACAACAAAGAATTTAAAGTCCCAAAGAGACCAGGAAAAGCCCTAAATAAATGATCATTAACCTATAGATACCAGTAATCCACAGCACCCACAAATCTCAAAGGATGGAGAAATACAGAGGATTAAATAAGGGAATAAGTACTACATATCAACTCCATGGGGTGCACATAAAGCAGTTCAGAGATAATAATTTATAGAAAGAAGGAGTAAATAATGAAAACATATTATGTTTATGTTTTACATGCTGTATGATTAAAGCCCAATAACCTCCAAATGATGTAAAAGATCAAAATTGTTCCTCTACAATTCCAGACATTTATTTTATGCATAGTTACGATTATTTTAATTTTAATGGAAATGCATAGGATTTTGAAACAATCATCACAAAGAAAATCAGACTGTGACAAATCACTCTATCAAGTGCCATGAGATTTTCTACATCAAGAGTGATTAAGATAATATATTATCACTGCCAATAGTTCTGGCCGAATTTGGTGAGCTCCCATTAGTTAAGGTAGACTGTTTCAGTGGATGTACCCATAATGGTCTTAACCTCTTTGCTCATATTCTCATTCCTCCACCTCTTCAAGTGGACTTTGGGAGCTCAGTCCAGTACTCCAATATGGGTCTCTGCCTCTGTTTCCATCAGTTGCTGGATGAAGGTTTTATGGTGATATTTCAGATATTCATCAGTCTGATGACAGGGCAAGTCAATTCAATCCCTCTCCTTTATTGCTTAGTGTTGTAGATGGGGTCATCCTTGTGGATTCCTGGAAATTTCTCTAGAGCCTGGTTTCTGCTAGCCCTATAATAGCTCCCTCAATCAAGATATCTTTCCTTGTTCTCATTTCTGTCCTTCCTTCATCTCAACTATACCATTCCCTCAAATTCTCCTCACCCCTCCTTTTCCCCTCCCTCTTCCCCTTCCACCCTCTCTTCTTCCCCCACCCCCATGCTTCCAAATTTGTCGGTTGATCTTGTCTGTTTCCTCTTTCCAGGTCGATTTATATATGCTTTTCTTTGGGTTCACCTTATTACTTAGCTTCTCTAGGATCATGAATTACAGGCTCGATATTCTTTGTTTGTAGCTAGTATCTACTTATGAGTTAGTGGATATTCATCTTTTTGATAGTGGAGTCAGGATAGTGTTTTAAAATTCTATATATTCGCATGCAAAATTCAAGAATTCAGGATTTATCCCTACTGCATGCATGTACTGGCTTTTTGGGAACCTATTGTTTTTGGATGGATACCTTTCTCAGCCTAGATATAGCATGGAGGGACTGGGACCTTCCTCAAAGCAATGTGCCTTATCCTCTCTCAAGATTGGATGAGGGTGAGGTCGGAGGGTTGGTGGAGGGAATCGGTGGAGGGGAGGGAGTGGAAACTTGGATTGGTATGTATAATGAAAAAAAGATAGTTTGTTTTCTTTTTTAAAACAATATAAAAATATAATATCATTACAAGGGCCCACAGCAAGAAAAGATGAACAGAGAATACAGAAATAGAAGAACAAATATCTCCTTCTAACCTTATTTTCCTTCCAAAGTTCCATGAGAAATTCAAAGGAAGAAGCATAATCTTTTAATTTTTGTTGTTGTTGTTGTTGTTCTTAAAATGTTACCTTTACTTTTTAAGACCAAGTCTCACTATGTAGCTCAGTCTGACCTGCAAGTTGCTATGTAGACTGTGGTGGTCTCAAATTTATGCTATTCTAACTGTCCTGGTCTCTTGAGTGCCTGGATTGTAAGCAAGAGCCATTACATTCCTCCTAAACTATTTAACTATTTTTCAATATACCAAACTTGAAACAAATGTTTGTGTTCTAGGCTCAGTAACTGGTAGACATGGGAAATTATTTTGTGCTAATAAAAAAATTAAAAAAAATGCTTAAGTGGAGGGGCAGCTAGAGCCCCTGATTGTTCATTATGCATTGTGTGAATGTAACAAATTACACTACTATATCTTAAAATATGCACATTTTAAAGTGTACACTATTCATAGAAGAAAACCTATGTAGAAAATTATAATCCTGATTAATAAAATCAAACAATGCAGGTTGTTTTTAAAATCCTACTTACAATGAGAAATTGTAGACTTGATTTAAATTGTATGTCATTAAAAAAAATAAATTGGTTCTTATACAAATCAAAACCTCTAGCTGCTCATTAGCCCATCCGAAAGAATTGAACCTTTTATTTACTCTGCAACACAGCTCACCAAGAAGAAATGAAATATTGATGCATACAGCAATCAGATGTCTGCATCACCAATTATGCTCGGTGTTTGTGAAGGCTAATACAGTATTCTAGGCTACATATTTATGTGTCATGTTCTCACGTTATTGTATTATTTTGTAATTTATACATTTTGATGTATTATTGGTTTTATGTATTACTAATAATATATGTCATTTTTCCAAAGTATCACACACACACACACACACACACACACACAAACACACAAAAGAGAGAGAGAAAAAGGGAGAGGGAAAGAGATCTAGAATTTATTATAGTTGTGAAGATAATGGAGTTTCAATGAAAAATGTTTATCACACCTTTTAACTAGACAGAATTCAAATTTCATTTACTTTTCTTTGGGCTGTTGACAATAGCTAAGACCCCTAGTCACATTTTTCATCCTTTAAAAAAAAAAATCTTTCCTGGAGGTTCCTTGTAATTTACAGATGTGTGAAGAATTCAGAGTTGGCCAGAGATGTGGAGGTTTGTGTTTGAACCCCAGCCCCTGGCATTCATTCTAAAATGTTTGAGTGTAACTTTCCATTCCAGTCCCCCTCCCTTGCGAGTTGCTGCAGTCCAGACTCTACCACCGAAAAAGGCTTCCAAAGGGGACCTCTCCCCATAAGAGAGTCACGACCACTCCCACAGGCAATTTAAACTGCCCCCCCCCCCAGAGAAAGAACAGAACATGTGGTCTTCTAGGTTCTCCTTTGTGCTCCCTGTGGTTTCCAGGTCTTCCTCCCTTGGGGGCCATTCAGGAGCACTGGCATCCATTAAAGCTGGGCTTTTTCTAATTAGGTTTGATTTGTTCTGATTTGTATTATTGTGTTGGCAGAGAGGTTTGTTGGGCCGCAAAAACTTTACAATATGTATGCAGACTTAGACCTCACCAGCTGGGGTCACTTTTACATAACTGCCCCACACAGTGAAATCTAGGAAACTCCAGGAAAGACTCTTAATGTGGGCTTTATTCTCCTTTTAATAGAAAATAAAGTATATTTTGATGTTAGTTTCCCCTTCCCCACCTACATCCTCTCCTCCCTATGTACTCAACGCCATGTTCATTCTCTCTGTGGCATTAGAAAACAAACAAAGGATAAAAACAAACAAGCCAGAATAAAAAAAGAAAAGAAACATACACATGCAAACACATACACACACACACACACACACACACACACACACACACACACAGACACATGTACCACACACAGACACACAGATATCACACACACAGACACACAGACATAAAAACACAACAAAGAACTCTGTCCAGAGCCAAATTCTTCATTCTTCCCTCCCTTCCTCTTTCCTCTCCCCTCTCTCTTTCTCTTCTCCTTTCTCTTTTCCTTTCTTTCTTTGCGCTCTTTTCTCAGGTCTCCAATGAATGCACTCTCTCCAATTGTTACTTGAAGGATGTCAATTCAGGGCACTCCACCAGCCTTCTTGGATTCAAGATAGTAAGCTGGATACTTTGGAAATCTGAGTTAATAATTTTTCCTGGAGAAGTGTATAGTATTGATCATGGATTTCTTCTTTTTTATCTTAGGAATCCTTACAGGGCTTTCCCCAGGCATAGTTAATACCTTGACAAGCAAGAAGTTCACCTAAAGTCACAACCTTTAAGTGGACACATGCCTACCCAGAGCTCATACACTGCTAAACACCTCCTCTGCAGAATTTCCATCTTAAGTATGGTTTTCCTGTCTAAATTCTCTCAAGACCAGACAGCAGACCTATGGATAGAGCAGACGTGCCAGAGGCTGTTAACATTATTTCGTTTAGAAAACTCTTAAAATCGCTCACCTGCCCCATATATTTCCTTTCGTACAAATCACAAGAGAGCCTCTTGTTCATGTTTCCTCTCCTTTCTTCTGCTTTCTGGACAACCTAACCCTCTGCCAAGTAAGCCCTATGCCATAAATCCTTCCTCTTATTTTGGTGGAAACTTAGATTGTAAAGAATTATTTCAAGACAACCATTTCAAGTCTGCATATGTTGTCTTGCTGGATTAGCACAAACCACATCTACCCTTAAGATTCTTTTCTTAGTATACCAGGAAAGCTATTTCTTAACCTACTTAAGTTTTGGAAACTATGGTGGGTAAAAAGACATTGGTTTTTGAACTAAATTCTGAAAGTGTCATTCTTTTAGAAAATTCTTGAACGAAAGACAGCAAATCGAGAAGAGAAAATGAAAGTTGAGATCTTTTGCAGGGTATCCACCATGAACTATTGGGTTTAAACCAATCGGAGGTCTTTATTAACTGCCTGGTGACTATGCTGGCTGTTTGGTATCCCAGTGCCACCTCAGACTGTCTCAGGGTGAGTTGTGAGCTTTGCAACACTATAACACATAAACTGACTTGACATACTTCAATTAGCAAGAACAGTTAGTTAGCAGTGGAACTACAGTAGCTCAAAGCAAGGCTGGTAGATTTAGAGACTTTTCCAGAACAATGGACTTAGTTAAATTCGGTCTTTGTTTTTGTTTTCGCTGATGGTACTACCTACATGCTGAGCTTTATTGTTGGGCCTCATGAGGTCCAGATGTGAGGACCAGTGTCATTTCCTAAGCCTAACTTGAGTTGGCATGAGGCCTAGTGTAACTTCCTGCGCCTAGCTAGAATTTGGAGACCTGTCTCTGGCTATCCGACCTAGACCCGCCTCTGCCCAGCCATCTCTAACATGGCAGAATATTATTGGCCCTTGTTCCTTGCTCCACCTTGGCCCATCCCAGGCTTCTCTACCCCCGTTACAATCCTATATAAATCCTTGCTTGATACCATTAAATGAGTTCCCGCTTTGACAGACTATCAACTCAGTGGGTGTGTTTCTCCCCAGTGCCCAGGGAGAGGGCAGTTGTGACACTCACCATCTTGTTCATCCGCAGGAAGAGTCCAGCGGGTTCGGTTCTGCTCCTGCTTTTTATGTCAGAGAACCTAGCTTATTGGTGCCCCTTGTGAGGACCTTTCTGCCAGAAAACCTGGCACTTTATGGCCCAAATGGTACTTCTATCAAGGAGTCGGTTTTATTAAGATCTGGAGGCTTACTAAGGTCTGGGACCCTGTGATAATATTCATAAGGAGGTAGCAGTAAAATGAAGAAGGTTGAGAGATAGTGAATATGCATCAGGTCTCTTTATGATAGACAATACTCAAGAAGGTGGAATTTTCCTCATAGTCTTTGGTGGAAGAACGAAACAATTTAATTTGAGAAATGAGATAATTAGGACCTATCTAAAACATTCTTTTTTTTTTCTTCATCTTAGTATTTCATACTGTCGTTACAGTGACTTTGAACAAACAACGCCTTCCCTGTATCTATCCTGAACTTGAAGGAGTGGGGGCGGTACCCATGACTGTGAGCACAATCAGGTTTAAATGACATAGCACAAATTATTGTATTGGATTCTTTTTAAGGCATGGCATGACTAGAATTTAAAATGAGCTAAGTAAAATTGACTGAGATGAACTCTAGCTTAGGAAAATCACTATGTAGAAATATGTGCTTTTAAATAAGAGGTAAGGGCCAAACAATCAATAATCAGTCAAGCGGAATCTGGATGTCAGATAAAAGCCAAGCCAGGACGATCATGGTGAAGACATGCCCAACGGGTAACTGGGAAAGAATAGATGTCTGCGATATTGACTTAGCCATGGAAAAAAAAAAAACACAACAGCATTTGCAAGGAGAAAAGTAAAAATGAACATTTGATTGTCTCCCACAAACTACACTTACCATGGCTAAAATAGTTATTTTCTTATTTATTATGATAAACCATGTTATAAGGATGTATACCAAATAAAATTGCAACAAGTTGGGTTAATGTATTGTCACATAACCAAAGGGGAGACTTTTGATCGAAATTAGCTCCTGCAACACAATACTTTGATATGACTCATGCAAAAACATAGAACAGCCCAGAACAGGGATTGCTGCAACTCATCAGTTGGACACCTTGCTAAGTTACCATAGCTGCATGCCCTTGGTTCTACTCATCAGGCCAGAGCTAATTTCTTGAGCTCTTGCCTTTGAGTCTGTTTATTTCTTAGAATTTGCTGTAGGAAATATTAATCTACTAATGAAATCAATGATTCCTCCAGGGCAGTGACATTTCTGCTGTACTTATTAGTAGATGCACAGTGCTTGGCATAAATTAGGTTTCAATGCACCACTGATGTTTGTACAGATGAGGGAGTGAGCAAATACACGTGGAATAAACATACAAGTAAAGAAAAAAATAACTCATTTAACATTTTCTTTTTGGTGGACTTCTCTGATAATTGGTCATTATTACATTAATTATAATTAAATTCACAAACACATACCTTACGTCTGTTGTATGATTTTTAGGTGATTTGGTTGAGGTTTGAAGGTATGAGAGCAAAATGATTAAAAGCTACAGGTTCAGAGTTGGAGCTGAGCTAGCTGTCTTCCTCTAAACAGCATCTTCAAAGGCAGGCACAAGCATGGCAGGGAGATAACAATATAAAATGGGAACAATGATCTTAACAGGGTCTGAAATAGCTTCTGACTTTGAATGCTTTACGTAGCTCAAAACGTTAGTTTATGACTCTGTATCTCAACTGCCCAATATAATGCAATGTCATAGCCACTGTTTTAGAAAGTTATGAATTGAGATGAACAATACAAGTGCAGTTTTGTGTGTGTGTGTGTGCATGCTTTGAAAGTGTGCGCACCTGTGCCTGTGTCTGCATTAGTCAGAAGTTGCAGAAGTCAGAGGTTGATATTAGTTGTTTTCCATGGTCACTCTCCACATGATGTTCACTGATGATGATCTAGTACTTGAATCCGAAGCTCACAGACTTGGCTAATTAAACCAGGCAGATCGGCCTGTGGATTCTTCATTTCTACCTCACATGTGCTTGGATTACAGGTGAAAAGCCAGAATACCTTGGTATGTATGTGTGCCCTGAAGATCTTAACACAGTCCACATGTTTGTTTGTCAAACAATTTACCCTCTTATGCCTTCTCTTCATCCTTACGTGTAAATATTTTTTATCATGGTGGGTACTAGTAATATTTCTAATACAGTGATAATAGCAATGTTAGCAACCAATCCAACCAATCCAGTAAATGATGGTGAAGAAAGCATTTATTTAGTTTAGATTATGTGTATGTTCCTGAGTGTATATTTTTGTACACCGCACACATGCTGTTGCTCACTGAAGCCCGAATACGGTGTCAAATCACGTGAAACTTGAGTTGCAACTGAGCGTGAGAGGCCTAATGTGGATGCTAGAAAGCAAAACCCAAAGTTTCAGCAAAAGAAACAGTGCTTTTTAACTAATGAATTATCTCCAGCTCCACGAATTTATTTATATAATCCTGGATACTTGCAATGGAACTCATAACCTCATACATGCTCACCGTAAGTTCTACACTTTATCCTTACTTTAGCAAATTACTGTTGTGCACTTGTTACTGGGTTTTAATTATAAAGAGGCAAAATATTAGTATTCTTCTCCCCCAAACCATAGTCTTCTTTTCAACTTCCTAAAAAAGGAATAAAATATTTTAAATGAAGGCTGATTAGCTTTACAACTATGCAGAGAGGGGCAGTTAATGGAAAAATGACCTAGAATTCCCCACTTGCAATTTTGGTTGAGGTTTGAAGACCCTTTATTTTATTCTCATAGGTAGTATTTTCTGTGTTCGTTTGTTGAGTTTTTTTCATCCGCTGAAGCTAAGGTCATACAAGTAGGGATATTTAGAATATTTTGATTTAAATAGTTTTTTTGAGACCCAACCCATTAGACTTTAAATAGTCCTCAGAGAAGAGTAAATTTCCCAAATTAGTTAATATTAGTTAGTTAATATTAGATCTTGGGGTCTCATCTTCTTAGAACTCCAAAATCAATAAAAGAACAGCTCCAACGAAGCACAGATGCAAGGAATCATGTAAATGAAAAGTCTATTGAGAAACAGTGGTTATTCATGTGACTAAAATACTTAAGATGCACATAGGGAATTCAACATTTCATGTATAGGTGCTAACATATATACATTTTTAACACATACACAAAAACAAACACATGAGTGTATGTGTGTGCTAATCTGTATAGAATTGCTATGATTGTTATTTTAACTTGTGTTCTAATGAAGAATACACGATATAGACTTGCAGAAGTTTTATTTTGGCAGGCAGAAATGAAGGTATTCATGATGACAGTACCTGTGGCAAGTTTGGGGAGGTGGATTTTAAGAGTTATACAACTGGGGTGAGATTCTTCTGATGACTTCTGTGGGAAACTGCTGAGCTCATCAGTAGGAAGGTAAACTGAGATAGAGACAATGAAATAGCATAATTCTCCTGGAACTCATAATAGCTGAGAAAGAGGCAGAGAGTTAACCACGCATTTTCATTTCAGGGGGGCAGCTTCTATATTATATTAAAACTGTATAACATGTACTCTTGATTGAAAGAATGAGGTACTCCAAATATCCTTAGCTGTGTGAATGTGGCTAAGCCCCACTTCACAAAATACTTCAGATCTCTGCAACCACACTCAGTATAACCCCATAACAACAGTGTCTATAGTTATCTAACTTTATGCATATTTAAGGAGCAGGTGAATAACTCGAAGAAAGGGAGAGTAGTATTTGGGCGATGGAACTAGGCAAACATGACAAGACATCCTGCATGATCTGGTCTTGCTCGCTTGAACTCAAACACTTCCATTTTCACCAGTGTTCAGTAGCATCATTCCACAGGGGTAGCTTCCTTAATTTAAAAGAATGATTCCTCCTCTTGCTACAGTTTCTAAATGCTTTAGTTCATAACACAGAGTGTTTGATGCAAGCACTCCTATTAGTTTTCTACCATGATAAAAAAGAATGTGTTCTCCACATTGAAAAAAAAAAGGAGGTACACTCAAAGGCAAAATGCTTTGGCTGACATTGGTTCTCAGGTTGGCTCTGTACTGATGTCTGAACAGGCATCAATTTAATCGGAGCTGAAATCTGCCTATTGCCTGGACTCAGCAGCTTGGGAAATTGAGCTTTCTTCTACTCTCATGTTTTACATGCACCATTTGGAATTTATGGAATCCACATGACTTTTTTAGAGATATAAATTATATGTTGTGTGTAAGTTTTATAAACAGTCATACTGATCATAATTTGACAGAAGGACACTGAGTATATATTATGTGAAAATCATATGCTTTATACATGATAATAGTATTTTAAATTATATAAAATATTATATTAATGGTTTTACCACTTATAAGCAGTGTTACTGAAAAAGTGCAGTGGAAATTCTTCCCACCTCCTCTGAGCATCACTTACTTTAAACTGAAATTGTG
Organism: Microtus oregoni; assembly: GCF_018167655.1. Classification (NCBI taxonomy): domain Eukaryota; kingdom Metazoa; phylum Chordata; class Mammalia; order Rodentia; family Cricetidae; genus Microtus; species Microtus oregoni. The sequence continues at coordinate 54,205,735 of NW_024543063.1, read as the reverse complement.
ATGACAATGATTGAATTACTGAGGATTAAATTATATGGCACACATATTCCAAGTGCAACATATTCCACTGACATTTATTAACAATCAATGACTGGTTATATTATGATCTCGTCTAATTCATGGGTTTTTACATATGAGAAAGACTAAATCTCAAAGACAGGAATCAAATTGACCAAGGAATTGTAGTTAGCCAATGGCAGAGCTAAGATGAAAACTCTAGTCTCCTATTGCCCTCCTCAATATTCTCCTTAGATTGGACATGATGGTAGAGGAAATTGAAGGCAGTGAATTAAGATTCCATATAAGAACAAACTGCTTACAAATCAGGGATGGACAGAAAAGAATTAGAATATAACTGCACATCAGATGATTATATTGTCTATGACACTTTCATGTATACCTATTTTGTATTGACTTTCAAATAATTCTTATTTCATAGAGAAATGCAGATAACAGCAGGAAACAGCATCCTCAGCATTGCAATTATGACCCAGCTGCTTGAAAATTGAAGTGATATAGCTCCTCATAAAACAAAAGATAGACTGTTCAAGTAGCTCATGATTCATTTATTGTCCTTGCTATTATTCTGTTGTTATAATTCAAGTTAAAAGTTTGATAGGCAGGGCCCAAAAGGTGGCCTTGTGCTCAAGTTTAGAATATATATAAATGTTTATTTGCATGATAAAATAGGGAGAGTTTCCAGATGGAAGAAGAGTTACTGAACAGTTTCATTTAAAATTATTCTAGATTATCTATGCATGTCCAATATAATTACAAGTGTCCCTAAGAATGCAATTGGGAGGAAGGAATGCCACAGAGGCATCATCCATTTTTCCTTTTACAAAAATTAAAGAGATTTCTTGAATGATTTAGAATAGTTATGTTGGAGAAAATTCAGTTAACAATTTAAGGAAGCAAGGCAAAAAAATGGAGGGAAGAAAAATGAAGTTATTGCCCAGATGTCTATCTGCTACAGGTAGATCTGGAGATTTGGTGTTTGCTTGATGGTATGCCCTCAACAGAATAGTTTGGCTTTCATGCAGATAGCTTAGTCATGATTTTAAGGAAGCCACGTGCTAAGCTTCCAAATTTAGGAGTCACTTATATTCAATTGTGCAGTTCAGTTATCTTTGTTTCTGATCAGAATAGTATAGTTACTATTGTAATAGTGATTAGTATGAGTGTGCCCTATGTTCCAGTAAGACAAAAGTGGCCTGGTATATTTGTGGAGGATGTATGTGTGTTGTGTTGTGTGTGGATGTCCATTTGTGTGTGTGTGTGTGTGCCCACTGAAATTAAAATGATTACTAGCCAATAGAGAAAGCACTAGAGTATTATATTTAGACTAATTTCAATGAAATAAATAAATGTCATTAATTTTTCTAGATGACATTGCATAGAGAAATACATTAAATAATAAGAGAATAAAATCCAATAAATTTAACAAGGGTGACTGTAGAGCTGAGTGTGTAATTCAAAGATGAATATTTTAGAGTATAATTCCTTCAAATGATGGAAAGAATGAGGTAAATATGTGTAGTTCCTTGTACCCTGTAACATATTTAGATTTTTTGTAAATAATACATTCTCCATCATTACATTTATATGTTTTTCTCTGATTGATGCACATATGATCCAGTGAAATTACAACTGGTTGTTTAATCATGTTTTTCCTTTGTTGCAAACTTTATTCTGAGATGTTAAAAAATGAGTTAAAAAACAAACAAAGTGTTGGTAAATTCAGATAATACTTTAGATTTCAGAGAGTCCAGTTTTATCCCATGCTTTTTCAGTCACAGTCCAGCTGGCCTTGGTGAGCTCCCAATAGATCAGCTCCACTGTCTCAGTGGGTGGGTGCACCCCTCGTGGTCCCAACTTCTTTGCTCATCTTCTCCCTCCTTCTGCTCCTCATTGGGACCTTGGGAGCTCAGTCCAGTGCTCCAGTGTGGGTCTCTGTCTTTATCTCCATCCATCACCAGATGAAGATTCTATGATGATATGCAAGATATTCGTCAGTATTGCTCTAGGATAGGGTCATTTCAGGTTCCCTATCCTCAGCTGCCCAGGAACTAACTGGGGACCTTGGCTTGGGCATCTGGGAGCCACTCTAGGTTCAAGTCTCTTGCCAACCCTAAGGTGGCTCCCTTCACTAAGAATTGTGCTTCCGTGCTCCCCTATCCAACCTTCCTTTATCCCAATCCTCCTTTTTCCCCAAGTTCCCCCCATTCTCCCCTTCTCCCTTTTCTCTCCCCATCTCCCCTTACCCCCATCCCACCCCATCCCCAAGATCTCAATTTTCTCCCCGGCCATTTTGTCTACTTCCCATAGCCAAGAGGACAACTATATGTTTTTCCTTTGGTTCACCTTCTTACTTAGCTTCTTTGGGATCACCAATTGTAGACTTCGTGACCCTTGTTTATGGCTAGAAACCAATTATGAGTGAGTACATCTCATATTCATCTTTTTGGGTCTGGGTTACCACACTCAGGATAGTGTTTTCTATTTCCATCCATTTGCATGCAAAATTCGCGAAGTCATTGTTTTTTACCGCAGCGTCGTACTCTAATATGTATATATTCCATACTTTCTTCATCCATTCTTCCATTGAAGGGCATCTAGGTTGTTTCAAGGTTCTGGCTATTACAAATAATACTGCTATGAACATAGTTGAACAAATGCTCTTGAGCATGGCGAACAATGAAGGCTGATGAGAAGCCAAGGACAATGGCATGGGGTTTTGAACCTACGTAATGTGCTGGCTTTGTGGGAGACTAGCCAGTTTGGATGTTCACCTTCCTAGAAATGGACGGAGAGGGGAGGACCTAGGACTTACCACAGGGCAGGGAACCCTGACTGCTCTTTGGACTGGAGAGGGAGAGGGAGAGGAATGGGGGGAGGGGGAGAAGGGTGGGAGGAGGGGGAGAAGGGTGGGAGGAGGGGGAGAAGGGTGGGAGGAGGGGGAGGGAAATGGGAGGCTGGGAGGAGGTGGAAACTTTTTTTTTTCTCCTTTTCTCAATAAAAAAATGCGACAAAAAATACTTTACATTTCTAAAACTTTTTTAGTATAGGAAGAAAATAACCTTTTGGTAGAATCACATACACTTTAAGATAGATCTAAAATTTGTCAGTTACTATTCAAGTGGTCTTATCTCATTCTTCTGGTTAAGCTTTACCTTATGGCTTCTTAAATATTTTGCTAAGTAGCATGATATTTTGCTAAGTAGCTGGTTGTTTGATTTTACTTAACTAATGTACATATTTTTTACCACTTGTCCACAAAACATGAAAGTTATGATGAAAGCATTTTTGTGTGTTTGTGTTTATATACAAGCCTGAACTTTCCATGATCCCTTAGTTTTGGACCAACATTCATGAATATTATACAATTAATTTACATTAGCTGAACAAATGTCTTTGATCCATTTTACTCATCAGTAAAATATAGATGCTGACTTAAGTTACATGAATTATCAGTGAAAATTTGAATACATATGGAGCATGAAATGGTGAAAGCAATTATTTTCAGTGTTCAATAATGATAGATAACATTTTGTTCCTGCTCTGTTCAAGCAAGTGAAACTGCCAATGATGCATTGGCATCATTTCCAGTATTGATGCTATATCTATGAATGAATGGATATGAAACATAGGGAAGGAGGTTTGTTTTTCATTTCTACATTTTAATTTTTTTGAGATGATAATATAATTACAATATTTCCCCCACCCCTTTCCCTCCTTTACACCCATACATATAACACTCCTTGTTCTTTTCCAAATTCATGGCCTGTTTTTCATTTATTGCTGTTACAAATGTACACATAAACACCAGAAGACTGAGAGCATGGCTCATGTGCACAGCACATATACATTGTGTAACAGAATTTACTGCAGAGATGAAGATATTTGAGGTTTGTTGCCCAGTATGATTGCTGCTGCATAGGTGTGGTTGAGCCATAAAGTACCAGTAAAGAGACTCTACACTTGAGTATTTTGTATTCAATAATTGAAACAGTCAAATGTAATTAGTGGCAACACTAAGTGCATAGTTTGAGTTCAAGCAACCTCAAGTTGAGTTTTCTTAATGGATACTCATTTGTGGGTATTCATTATTCAAAATTTAAATGTTTACCTATGAGCTTCATTTGTATAAGCCTGCAGATGAGGCCCCGAGATATTTTAAGGAATCATTTTTAAGGACTCAATTTTAAGGAGATAATCTTAAGTGACTGATGCAGGGTAGTTAATCAAGTTTACCTATGAGCCATCCTTTGAGCTTGTCTTTGGGTCAGTTCCCAGCACTCTCTTTTACCATTTCTTGTCTTTGCTTTTAAAGGGTTTCTTCAATATTTGATCCCATTCAGTCTCCATCTGACCTGTAGCCCTGTTACCCCAAAGTCCAGAAATAAAACTGTACTTTAGATTCAGAGCCGTTTGTTAAATTTATTTTCATGTATTTTAAAATGTATGCTGGTTTATAATTCCATTATCATTCATCTTTAAAGTTAAACGTTTTATGCTTTCAGAGAGTTACTCTTTACTGTAAGTAGGATAAGGTGTCCTGGTGTCTGATGACAACATCTAGGCTATGTTCAGCAATGTACATTTTTTTTCTCTAGATTTTTAAAATAGTTTCAAATTGACAAGGGATAGAAATAAATTTTAGAAACTTTGAGGGCACTTCAGGTCCAATACTTGCATTTGTACATGATAAAACTGACGATGGTGATGAACAGTATCAAGGACAGATAGCTAATCAATACTGTTTCAATTTCTATGTTTGTGTTTTTGTATTATGGAAAAATTATCAGGATCAAAGATTATTGATGACTTGATCAATACATTAAGAATTAATGACAATTTATTTTCTGAGAAGGTTTCTCTTTTAGCAATTTCATGAGACTAAAGCTTGTTTTTGGAATGTTCTTCATGTAATTGAATCAATCAGAGCATGGATAGTTTATTTCTTTTATCCAGAAGAGAAGAAATTGCCTCATAAACTGAAAAGTCCTGAGAAAATTGGCCTGTCTAATAAATTAATAACATGAGTATTAATAAACTAATATGCATACAGAGTATACTTACACACTCGGTCACTGACTTAATAATGTTCTTAGGCAGTGGATATATCTGTTTCCTTTTTTTTTGTTTTTTTTTTTTGTTTGTTTTTCGAGACAGGGTTTCTCTGTTGCTTTGGAACCTGTCCTGGAACTCACTCTGTAGACCAGGCTGGTCTCGAACTCACAGAGATCCGCCTGCCTCTGCCTCCCGAGTGCTGGGATTAAAGGCGTGCGCCACCATCACCCGGCTATCTGTTTCCATTTTTGTTATAATCTTCTTTGATTTGAATTCTTATTTTTGTAAAGTTCTGACAGTGAAATCATTAACAAAAATCCATATATTTATTTCACTTTTTTCATGTATTTCTTGTTTATCTGCCTACAATTAATTAATTAATTAATTAATTTATTTATTTATTTATTTATTCTTCTTTACAATACATCCTGATTGCAGCCTCCCCTTCCTGTAATATTCCCATTCATTTTCTTTATCCCCTCTCTCCCAGATCCACTGTTCTCCCTTTTCCATTTAGAAAGGAGCAGGCTTACCACTGTTATCCACCAAGCATTGACATAAAAAATATATTAAAATTTGGTACAGACTCTCATGTCAAGACTATGTGAGGAAGCCCAGTAGTGAAAAAGGGTCCCAAGAGCAGGCAAAAGAGTCAGAGACAACCCTCTCTCACTGTTTGGAGTCCCACAAACACCCCAAGCTAAACAACCACACCATGTATGTAGAGTATAGCAGAGACCCCTGTGATTGGTGATGAGATCTTCAGTGTCTGTGAGTTGACACTGGGCCACATAGTTGACTCTTGGGCCATGTATTTCTGGCATCTTCAACCGTTCTGGCTCCTACAATCCTTCTTTCCCATCTTCTGCAAGTTCCTCAAGTTCTGCCTAATATTTGGGTATGGATATCGGCATCTGTTCTCAGCGGATGCCAGAGAAAGTCTCTCTGATTATCATTATGCAAGGTTCCAATCTATGAGTACAACAGAATAACATCTGGAATAATTTCATTGATTTTTGTCAGTCATGTTTGGTTTATACTCTAGATCTCTGAGCCATCATCCAGCTTCCAAGAATAGAATGGAAGAAGTTAGGATATTTATTGGAAGTATCTCTTTCTATTTATTTTACATCCTGACAGCAACTCCCCCCGCGCTCTGATTCTCTCATCTCATCTCCACTTTGCCTCCAGCCACTCCTCCTTTATTTCTGTTCAGAAAGGGCCAGGCCTCCTATGGGTATCAAAAAAGCAAGGCACAAAAAGCTGCTGCAAAACTAAGCTAAGCATCTCCCCCTTTTATTTAGGCTGCACAAAGAATATATTCCAGTATGAGGAATAAGTTCCCAAGAGCCAGTCAAAGCATTAAGGACAGCACCTGTTTCCATTTTAAAGAGGCTCACAAGTAGACAAAGCTGTACAGCTATCACATATGTATAGAAGGCTTAGGTCTCTCCCATGTAGGCTCCCTGGTTGTTGGTTCTTACTCTGTGAGTTTTTATGAGCCAGATTAGATATTTATGTGTGTTTTCTTGTGATATCCTTGAACCCTCTGTTACCTAAAACCCCTCTTCCCTCCTTCCCTCTCTTTAACTGAATTCAGCCTACACTGAAGAGGATGTGGAACAAGAGAAATACTCCTCCATTGCTGGTGGGAGTGTAAATTTTTACAGCCCTTTTAGAAATCTATATGATGGTTTCTCTGGAAATTGTGAATCAATCTACCACAATACCCAGTGATACTACTCTTGGACATATATCCAAAGGATGTTTTGTTATACCACAATGACTCATATTGGTTCATAACAACTTATTAGTACAAGTCGCATTAATAAAAAATATGTAAGACGATTATAAAGGGGGACTAGCCAAAGACACAAAGATAGATCTTCAGAGATCTTAGTGGGTAAAAAAACGAAGGAGAGAGTAAGATAAATAGAGCAAGGAGACTTTGCCATGAAGCAGGGGGTGTGGCCAAGGAGGTAATTTGTCACTGTCATTCTTAGTTATTAATAAAAGCATTTGTTTTTATTAATAAGAAGACATACAAAAGAAATAACTTAATTGCCCCTCAGCAGAAGAATGGATAATGGAAATGTGGTACAGATACACAATGGACTATTACTCAGCTGTTAAAAATAATGACATCACAAAATATAAAGACAAATGGATGGAACTAGAAAAAAAATATTTGGAGTGAGGCAACCCAGACACAGAAGGACAAACAACCATACATAAGTGGATATTAACTATAAAGTAAAGGATAATCATGCCACAAATCCAAAGTCACAGAGAGGCTAGGTACCAAGGAGGGCCTGGGGAAGGGAACAGCTGTTTCTCCCTGGAAAGGGGAAGTAGAAAAGGGTGGGCTGGGGGTGGGTAAGCATGAGAACTTGAGACTAGTTTGGAGGGTGGGTGGAGGAGGAGAGTACTGAAAGAGTTAACTGAAAAAGGAGGGGGCTTTTCTGAGTCCAATAGAAACCGGATGCAAGGGAAACTCCCATGAATCTATAAGGATGACCATAACTAGGAACTAGGACTCCTAGGAATGGAGTTTGTAGTTTGACTTGACTTTCTCCTGTGGTCAGATTGGTGACTACCTTAATTGTCATCAGATAGCCTTCATCAAGTAAATGATGGAAATAAATGCTGAGAGCCACAGTCAAACATTATACTGAGCTTAAGGAATCCTGCTAGAACTACCTCTTTATCAGGGGATGAAATCATTAATGCATGCCTAAGCTAGACGTGTTCTCATGTCTGATTCGTCAGAATTTTGCTACATGCTGATTCAGAGCTACAGAAAAAGGCTTAGGGAGAAAAAGAATCCAGTGCTTTCAATCTCCATCGTGGAAATCTATTTTTGTATTGAAGGAAAGACTATGTCTGTGGTCAGGTAAAAAATATCTTTCTGAAGATAATATGTACTTGCTATAGATAGATTATATTTTAATAGAAATATAGAGGTGCCTTATAAAGACATACGCCTCTTGGAAATGAGCATAGAAACATTCCATCCTAATGGATGACAATGAGAAATTGCTTCTTTTTCCAGAATATGGAGAAAATAAAGCAATCACTGGACAAAAAGATTGAGCAATAAGACAGCAAAAAGACTCTGCCCTCAAATAAAATAAGTCTCTACTATTTTGACCAAAAAGAAACTTGAGGAGGGAGTATAGAATAAATTCTTTATAGCTCGCAGTCTTATATTGAGCTGCCATTGAATATGATAAACAGCCAACAAGTGTGGTGCAGGGAAACACAGTGTGAATCAAAGGAGGCAGTGTTATTGCTTTCCACGGCAGTGGTTAGACTAGCGTGAGAGTACTATATCTGGTATTTGTCACTATTTCTTAGATGGGGCATAATTTCTCTTCAAGGACTATTGCACTGAGTCACTTAGTGTTACCAAGTTTCTAAGATTTAAGATGTAAAGAAAAATGCTAAACATTGTGCATTTGTTCACTGGGAGGTAAAGGGGGAGTTTAAAAATCCCATTAAGCCTATGTAATTTCCATTAACTGGCAAAGACTATTTTTCTCTCCCATTTCTACCTCCTCTTTGAATGCCAGTCCATATTCTACTGCTGATTTACTAGCTCACCATTTCGGCTGCAGCAGTTTATGGGAGGAGCAAGGGAAGTAAGGCAATAGCATTGTTTTCTGCATCGTGAGTCCGAGGGAGATTTAAACACATGCTTTTTCATCAGCCACAGAATAAAGTAGCAAATGTGTTTTGAGGCAAGGACAATAAGTGAGTAACTGGCATATATATTATGATCTAAACAGGAATCTATAGATTTGTAGGTTGACAGCCACAGTAGGATGGCACCGCCATTTTTTGTCTACAGAAAAGAAGATCAGAGAGTGTGGCTCATCAGGACAATTCTCAGTAGAATAGAACAGATTCTTATGCTTTCCATGTCTCTGTTCTTTGCCCATGTTGAAACTTGAAAAAAACTCCCTAGCCACCCTGAACTTTAGTTACTCCATTGGTAAGCAGAGAGGATAAGAACACAGCTCATATTTTTAGATTATGATTGGATTTAGATTGTGAATGTATTAAATAATGAAATGCTCACAAACATTTAAGATTGAGTTTAAAGTTCTTTATAGGTATTAGCTTCAAAGAGTTGGAGCCAAGAGTTAATATTTCAGTATTACTTTTCAGATAAGAAGTATGAAAAGACCACAAAGTGTCAAAGTAAGCATCCAATAGAGGTTATCTGCACACTCCTGATTGTTACAACGCTGTTCACAAAAGCCTAGCCACAGAATCAGCCTATGTGTCAGTTAGTGGAGGAATAGATGAGAAAATGTAGAATATATACAACAAGGGCATGATTTAGTTATTAAGAAGAATGAAAAACGTTTCACTCACCTGAGACTATATACAACTGGAGAGCTATCATCAGAAATTAAATGATGCAGACTCAAAATGACAACTATCATAAAATTTCTCTCAATAATAAAAGCTAAAAATATTAGAAACTAAGATAAAAATGTAAGTATATATCATAAAAGTGTAACTACTGAAGAATAGTGTGGAAATAAGTAGGAAGGATCTGGAGACTTAAGTGGAGTAAAAGAAGAACAAAACTGATCAGAAGACCTATGCATAGCAGAATTGTCTTCATAAATTCCATCATTTTGTACAATGCATAAACACACAAATACACACACAAACATGCACACAATACACTGTTCTTAGAGTGAATGTCTTGAAATCCAGTACCGCTCATCTTTAAAGAGCAGACCTAAATGTCTTTACAAATGTTAATTGAATCCACTTTGATTAAGCAATATCTCAGACATCTGGCAAGAATGGCTGAGAGTATTGGCTATTGCCTCATGGCTTTATGTTTTTCATACTAATCTTGATATTTAATAGGTCTTGGACCTTGAAAAAACTTTAATTTTTTGTGACTAAGATCATTCTATATAAAATGGAGGCAATTATAAAAATATAGCATATGGTTGTCACTGAGGATTTCATGAGCTTATTCTGAAAAGCATTGAGGAGTAGCACGATATAGAGAAAACACTAAAAATAATTTAATTTTTATTATTGATAACAAGACATAAAATATTATAAATTATAGGGGAAAAATAGATGAATTCTAACAAAGCCTATTGAAATCACAAAGAGGGACATTCAATTTAGGTTCATTGGGAATAGAACAGAATCAGATTCTGCACCTACTAGAGATTGTTCCAAAAATAAAAAGGATCTAAATAAAATAGAGTTACATTATACATTCTGAAGAGAGCTCAGGGAAAAAGACAAATTAAAGTCAAGAGAAGAGAATTTGTTGCTGCTCAAGTTAGAAATAAAGAAAAAAATTGTTGAAATATCACAACACTTATTTTCCTTTTATTTTTATAGTGTAATTTTATCACACAATTTTCACCATAAATTTCCCCTTCTAAAGATTATACATTTTAGGAGAAGAAATCTATCACCAAGAAGAGTACATTTTTATCCTAATGTTCCATAAATAGTTCATTTATCTTCAATTTACATAAAGAAATTTAAAACAACTTGTAACTAACTCTATTTATTTTTTCTTGTTATTGTTTTTCAATATTTAAAAGATTTTTAGATTATAATATAATTACATCTTTAACCCTTTCTTTTTCTCCCTTAAAACCCTCCCGTGCACCCATTCTTACCCTCTTTCAAATTCATTGCATTATTTCATTGATTTTACATAAGTAAATATACATGCATATGTAGGTATGCCTAAATATATAACTATATCTTTTTCTATCTACTATCTATCTGTCTGTCTGTCTGTCTGTCTACCGATACTATATGTATCTTTTCATGGTTGACCATTTGATATTGGATAGCCATTTCATGTAGTCTTCTCTGGAGAAGACTATTTCTCCCACTCTCAGAATTCTTTACAGTAGCATAATACCCTTAGATGAATTTCTATGTGGAATGGTCAATGGCATCCAACATATATTTGATATTTTATTTTGCTATAAATGCTCTTCTACTTAATCATCTAGATATTTTTCCTTAGTCCTCAAATGACACTTGTGATGTCACTGCTATTGTGATCTACTTGATCTCTCACATATATACAGATAAGGAACCACAAAAAGGATAGAAGTAAAAGCTTTCTCAAGGACATATACCCCATGAGTGACATGGCTATTATTTGAAATGAAAAATAATGATCTCAAAAGGAAATTATAAGTCATTATAGTTGGATTTCATTACTTAGCCACTAGAATAAATCTGTTGCCATGTCTCAACATATAAAGGAGCATCCTAGGAATAGATGATAATTAAAATTCCTGTGGGATAACTGGTTAGAATAAGAGACTCACCTAGAATTCCGACCTTTGGTTTAATTGTTATGCAGGCATTAAATTGTAGGGGAATATAGTAAACAAAGGAATCATTCAAAAATGATTGGTTTGCAACCACTTATTTGGTGAGATTTGTTACTGGATAAGAAGAAATTGCAAATTACTGATGTAAATATTATAATAAAATGCCAAGTAGTAGAATCCCAGCTGACTAAGTCATCCGATGACTGAAATCTTAAACACAGTACCATTTTTCATAAACAAAATCTCAGCGTATGACGAATCCTATAGCATGAAGCTCATTTCCTTTTAAATGTTACTCTTGAAATCTGCAGCTGCCTGGCATCATGCAGGCAAGCATAAAGCCTCCATTAACTACTGTGCCCCAAGTTTCATTGCTGTGGCATAACAAGCTTTGGAATTTATGGAACAATTATAGAATTATAGAACAATCAGAGCTTTCTGTAACTGCCACAACTGCCAACTTCAGCTCCACAGGTAGGACTTTGGAAATCACTAGTGTTCTTGCTGCAAATTCTTTCAAAAGTGCTTTTGTTATCAATGTCTGTTGCCTTTTAAAATATGGGGATTTGTGCTTTTGCTTATTTAGTTGGTTGGTTTTCTTTTTTTTCTTTTTTGAGCAAACTGTATTCTTTTCCTGTTTGCCTTTCTCCTACATGCCATCTAAACATATATGCTTATCTTTGAATTGTTTAACCGTGTCATTGCTTTATAAAACTAGAAATTTAATCTTCATAATTCTTATTTGCAAGGTAGAACAATTGAGGCTCAGATTTATGAATAAGTTCCTGAAGAAAAAGCATTAAATAACCAGTAAAATACTGTATTAAGTGGTGCTTTGTTGACTCACCAACTTAGGTTTTAATACAATTCTCTTCTTGCCTCCTCACTTAGACCATCATTGTTTTATAGTCTTCTTTTAGAGTTGTATGGATGATAAAAGCAATACAGTTCATGTAGGCATTTGACTTGTCTGTTTTACATTGGCTATTATGGAAGAACAAATCTTTTCTTTTGCTCTCCTTACCAAGTGTATATCAAAATAAAGATTCAATTTTAAGATATCATTTGGAGAATGAAATAAGATACTTAATAGTCAAGGAAAGTATTCAGTTTCTTGAATTTCAACTTTGCAGAAAATAGACAAAGAAATCTCTATACATTTTCTCTTTTCTTCGATTGTCATCTTTCTGTTTCTAAATCATTAGTATTTCTTCATTTTCAGCACTACTAGCCAAATTTGTTCTTCATTTTCTAATCCTTCTCAATGTTTATATATATATATATCAGTGATATCAAAAAATTCCAGACAATTTCTAGCTCAGGTCAATTCCTCACTATAGTATTTAGCTGTATTGAATTGTTTTATGGAACATTTTAACCTTAAATCTTTCTTCTTCTAGAAAGTTCAGTAGATATTCTCAGAAATTCTTCCCTGAGTTTCCATTTTACCATGCTGATGATATTGTCTCTTGACACTTTAGGATAATTCTGTCTCATTGTCTGCGCATTTCATGGATGTCATTCCTTCTTTAAATTTCTAGCCTTTAATCTACCAATATCAAGATGTCAAACATTGAAATTAAATGATGCATCTAGTAGTGTCATGTTTCAGTTCTCTGTATTTCTTTTGTGATTTGATTTTATTAGTAAATGTGATTTTGGTGGAGAACTGACTGATGCTAATAGCTCACAAATCTACACAGATCTTAGTGGACCTGTTGTGTTTAGAAGGTCTTGCTGCCTTAATGTCTTCCACCAGCATTTGAACAGTAGGTTGATCCAACTTTTCAGTAGTCTTCCCAGAATACAAACATTACCAAATCATTAGTTCTTTGGAAGGTTTCATGTCTCATTATTAATCTTGGTAAAACACATAAAATTAATAAATGATACCTCTGATTGACTGATATCATGTTTATTCATAATCTATACCCACCGACCCTCTTGCATAAGTTTGGTTATTATTCTGGGAAGACACTTTTAGCTCTTTCCTCTTAATTATATCCACCTCTAAAATTCAGCTTTCAAAATATATTTTCTTAAAGACTTTTGCAAGTATTTCCACCTCTTTATCTCTTACAAAGCTTGCCCTTCCCATGATAACCAGGAGTACCAAACAGCATAAGAGAAAACACAATGAGAAAATTTAGTGAGCGAATACTTTTAAAGCAACTAATAGAAAATTGTCATCTGAGAAATAACCACAAATAGAAAAGCAATCTCTTTGCAAGTTAAAAAGATGTTAAGCATTTATTTCAATGGTTTTGTGCAGACACATGCATGTGTCTCTCTGTGGTTGGGTATGTGTACATACGTGCCTTTGCATGCTTCTGAAGGGCAGAGGATAACTTAGAGATGTCAGTTCTCACCTACAGTCATGAGGATTTTGTGAAATGAACTGAAGAAATCAGGCTTAGCCCATAATTGCCCTTACACATGGAGACATTTCACTGTTATTCACGAGCCAGCTCTATGTTCCCAGAATTTAATTATTTCCTAATTATTACCAAGTATATAATCTGTTACTCTGTTTACTGTTTGATAAAGTATCTAACTGTTAAAAAATTCAAACTTGTCATTTTTCCCCCATTGGTACAAAGCCCTCTTTAATAGCAACATGGAGGATTAAATACACAGCCATCAATGTCCAACAGGTGAAAATCCCATCTTCTGATACTCTAGGTAAGGCACAGCTTTTAGTAACTTCAATTAGAAGGCTGTAGACAGGGAAGAGCAGCTTATGGCCAGGATTCAAATTGGTCCTAACACAGACCAAACAAATTTTCAGCATCAAGGGGAAATGGGAACAAAATCCCACCCCTAACCAAGAGTTGTTTGGGATTGATACATATTGTGAGAGGGAAAATAAGTTTCTGTAATGGTTTCACTGGGTATGTCAACTACACGCTGGATCAGGTGTCATATCCAGGAGTAGTTGACCAACAGAGGACTTTGTATTTTGTTTGTCTGTGTACTTTTTGATTTGATTTTTGCTTATCACTAGACCTATAAAGGAGAATCAGACAAAAGTTTAATTTATGATACTATGGTTTGTATGCCAAATTCTTGTATATTTTGGACATTAACTTTTTTTTTTACTTCAAAAACTTTTAGACACAAGTTACTACATCTTGGTTATAGCATTTTAATAACCTAAACAACTTTTGATTACAAACTTTTACCTTGATCAATAATGCATATTGGTTAAAAATGCAGGCATAATCTTTTCTCCATGGGTACCTGTAGATAAGTTAGTTGAGAGAAATTATCAGCGGAAAATACTATTATTTACAACACACTTTTAGAATTGGTATGTGTATTGATATGGTAAGTTCTATCACTGTTTTAATATTGTGTATTCTAAGAAGTCATTAGTAGTAGTAAGCTCAAAACAGTGCACTAAATGTTACAATTAAGTTATTTGGGTAAAGTCAGGGTATAGAAATTATGAAGATGAGTATGTGGGTATAGAATCTGGATTTGAACTGCAGATGTGTACTGTGAGTCTGACTTTGGGCAGGTTACTTAATGTCTCAGTGTGGATGTTCATGTAATAAATAATGATGCGGCTGGTCGAGCTACTGTTGCCACAACACCTTGCCTCCCAGTGGTACTATGGGAAGTAATGAGTATATAAGAGCTCCTCTGAATTACAATCTCTTTTGTAACTTTATTTAACTTCTACCGAGGAAGACTGCATATTACTGTACTTATAATCACGCCCTGGCCATCTCTCTTACTATTTTGGTCCCTCATTATTTCTTACTGCTTGAAGTCCATTCCCAAGTTCCATCTACTCAAGGCGTTTGTTTCTCTTTTCATTGCTGCCTGTATCATATGAAAAATATCTAAAAGTGATTTTAGATCTTTAAATTGATATTATATTCACTCCATCTTCTGATATACTTAACAATATAAAATATAGAATGTGGATACATGTTTATGAGGTCTATTGTTTTAATTTCACAGATGGATAATTTGCTTATAATAGAAAATGTTTCCATATAGGGATGCCAAAGTTAAGTTAGTCATGAATACGCACCTGTCACTTTTCATGAAACCGGGATCCATTTACCTAGATCTTTAAAAGCTGTTTCTTTCTCCTTTCTTCTCCAGCTGGAAGTCACATATAGCCTCTTTCACAGAAGGAACTGTGAGCACAAACAATGCAGATTGCAAAATGGGAAAATCTATAAAAGCACATGCCCAAGTCTTCCAGGCAAATACGCTTCACAACTACGTCCTTTCCTTTGCCACATTATGTGCCAAGAGAGTGATTTTACCTGCAAATCTAAAGCATGATGCACGAGATAGTGTGAAAGCTTGCTAGGGCAGGGAGGGAAGTGTAGTTCACACAGGCTTGTTTTTCATCCTCACCAGACTGCTGCATGTATTTACTCTTTTTCCTCCTGGAAAACATTCTATTATACATGCTATGTAGCTTTTGATCAACAGAGCCTATGAGATACTAATACAAATGGAGAGGTTCTAACTCCTAGATTTAGCTTTCTAAAGGATGTTTATGGTTCTAAAATTAAGACGAAACATTTAATGTAAAAAGCCAATGAAAAATCTGTGTGTGAAACTGGTCCAGTGAAGGTTTGAAAGGTGATCCAGTATATAAGGCATTTGCCATGAAACCATGAGAATTTAAGCTTGAGTCTCTAGGATGCATAAAGGCTTGGACCAGTAATGAATTCACGCACCTGCATTTTTGGTATCCTTACAGAGAGATGGGAGGTAGACACAGGATAAATTCCAGTAAATAACAGGCTGGCAAACCTATCATATGCAGCAGTAAATGACATGGAGACAAATTTCTGCCTCAAATAAGATAGGTAACAATGCCTCTGCTATATAGTCCAGGCTAACAACAAAAGCTTTGTGACAGGAATAGGTTTCCTTCTTTAGAATTGTTGGTCATTGAAGTCCCATAGATTCCTGACATTGCAGTCTATTGCCATACTATTGATTATTCTCCAGCACTCAACACTAGGATCCTTTTGTAACATCAATACAACCTTTTGAGTCTTAGAACATGGAAAATTCAAATTGGTCCTCATTTAGGAGATTCTTTCCTCTGCATAGCTTTCATAGTTCTGAAAATGCTGTGTATACTACCATAGAAGACAAGTACTGATCAATGTTAATGAGTTGGAAATCTTGCTATTTACAATAATGCCAGGTATGAGGTTCATGGGAATAACGAACTTCTTTCTGAATGGATTTAAGTTCCACTACACTAATTTAACTAATACCTGGTTTTGTTATCATGCCAAGACTATGTATTTATACATGTCATAGTTCCTAACAGACAACCTACTATGCCTACTCTATTAGAAGGAAATCTTTGAATCAAGTAGCAATGTTGAACTGAGTTGTTCTGTTAAAGGATAAAGCCTGTTGCCAGGTTCATCAGCTTTTCTTTTAAGAGGTGTGACACTATGTTGGAGAATAAAATCTCTATCTAGAGATTTTATAAAACTTATAATAAGAGAAAGAGAAGAGAAAAAAGCAAGAGAGAGGGGGAAAGAGGAGAGAGATAATTTTTGATTAGGGAAGGTAAATTAAATAAACATTTCATAATTACTGTATCTTTCAAGCCCAGAACAAAGAGAAGTAATCCTACAGAGGGGAAATTTGGAAGTTTCTTTCTGCACACAAACCACAAATCTTTTCTAAATAAATGGCTTTGTTCCCTGATACAATGCTCACAAGTATTCAATAACATTCCTAGCAAATTGGCCCCTTCAGCTAACAGTTGGCATCATATTTTGCTTTTCTCTTCCCACAGAGCTTACTATCTAGAGAGAGAAGATAATTGGAAAGAGGACAATGTGACTTTAATGACAAAATCTTATTCACCTCAGTGATCATGTCCAATCGGATGTCGTGGTGAGGTATTTTCTTTAAGGAGAAATGCCTTGCCTTCACATCAATATCACAGCCACATCCTCACAAACAAAAACATAGGTTTTAAAAAAAGTACAATTGGCTTAACTGTCCTAAAACGTGTGATGATGGTTTTAATGGCCAAATCAAAACCAGGAACTTAGTCTCATACTGTTATTTAAGACACAGGTGAAATCATATATGTATATATCAAGATGATTTTATTTGTTGATCATGTGTGTGGGGGGGAGTGTATGTTTGTGTGTGAACAATAACATAAAAGTATCTTTTACATCTCCCACACTGAAGCTAATTCTTGTAATAGTCACCTTGATTCACATAAGCAACATAATTTTCATAATTTTCACTATATCAGAGGACATTTGAATAAAATATTTTAGTAGCAATGAGTAAAAATGTTGGATGTGTATTTTTGCTCTTATTTTTAAAAATTCTACCATGCAAGTGTTTTATACAATACATATAGCACTAGTCAATATATAACTTCTACCTCCCCCTTATATTACAATGATCCAGGTATACACACATACATGGCATGATATTGGACAAGATCATATATTAAAATATGAGGTTGCTTAATATCCTATAAAAATGTCTTGGTAGAGATTCATTGCCTCTGGACTTTCAAAAGCTAAGCTTAATTCTAGTTGATTTGTTATAGAATTCAGTTAGCACACAGTTTATACTAAAGTTCAGTTTAACTGCAAGTTGATATTAGTAATACTACACAGACTGAGAAGGTTGTAAATTTGTACTTAGCAATAAACACAAGCATACATACACAACTGTGCCAAGAATTGATAAAAGAAAGTGGCCATGAATTTGATAGAGAGCAATGAGGGATATATGAGGTAGTTAGAGGGAGGAAAGAAAGGGAGGGAGGAAATGTTGTAATTATATTGTAATCTTAAAAAACAAAAAAAAAATAAGAAAGGAAATATACTAAGTATATCAGAACTATGGAAGTTAATGGATGTTATGCATATATTACACATATTCCTGCATTCCATAGCTTCCAGAAATTATTCTTGAACATAGATATATGAATTTATACCTTGATGGTGAGACTATATGACTCTTAACTTCATTGTTATAATGCAACCACAGAGTAAGTGTGTGGGCTATATTTGATTCACTTGAAAAATATGTAGTATAAGAGGACCTGCCTGACTGGGTGGCTTACCACTAGCTGTAAGACTTCCTACAGAAGGGATGCTATATAAAGACTCTGCCTTTTAAGCTGAATATCTGTCCTCTTTTAGTTTAGAGAAGCACAGTTCCTGGTTCAAAGAATCTCACACAATGGAATGTATCTCCTTGTCTCTAGCACCAACTCCCTTCCTTGAGTTTTTTTTTTTAATGTTTTTGGATTTAAAATGAACTAGATCTTCTACAATGCTTTTCTAGCAAGATGATGTTTACCATGGGATTTCCTATAATTGATAATCCCATGAATCAGTTTCTATAATGAAGCGCTTCTCTTGTTATTACATATATTATTTCTTCTGTTCTCTGTAGAATCTTGACTATATATGAGGAAAGAATGTATCATCACATAAAAATGCAAAACATTAATATCTCACAGTGAACATCATGGTCATTGGGGAAAACATGAAAGCAGTTTAAAAACAGAAACCCAACTCATAGAAAGGTCACCTCAACCCTTGTTTGCAACACGGATGTGGAAATCCTATCTGCAGAGATAAGGCAAGCAAAAGCAGTAATATCAGAGAGCTCAAAATGGACATCTCTGATTGCAAATGTTGTTATAGTCCACGAGGAACACTTAAAAGATGTTACACATGTACACACACTGTCAGAACTAATTTAGTCTCATTAGTTTTTTATGATTCAAATACAAAGTGCAAAGTCAGTTGCATCAAATACACTAACAAGTTATCTGAAGACACAATGGCATTTAAAAAAATAATTCAATGCTTAGGAGTAAATTTAAGCAAATAAGCAAACCACTTGAACATCAAAAGCTATGCACCAATTTTGAAGTAAAATAGACCAAAATAAATGCAAAATTACCATATTTATTGACAGAAAATCTAATGGGATAATGCCCATCCTTCTTAAAGCAATGTGTAGATTCAATGTAACATCTATACAATACCCATTAGCATGCTGTACAAAAATTGAAGGGAATTCAAAAATTGCGTGGGATGTTCAAGTCTTTTTGTTGCTTGTTCACTGGATTCTGGTCTTATCGTGTTGCTTTTCAGGATGTTAGAGGAATTTTTGCATTGGTGCCTGTCCATCTCTTAAGCAAAGAAGACAGGACCATGAGGGGTTGTTCCATCAACTGAGACAGTGTGTCTGATCTAATGGGAGCTCACCAAATCCAGCTGGACTGGGACTAATTGACCATGGGATCAAACTGGACCATCTGAATGTGCTGACAATTGGGGGAGACTGAGAAGCCAATGATAATGGCACTGGGATTTGTCTCTACTGCATGTACTGGCTTTTTGGGATCCTAGTCTATTTAGATGCATACCTACCTAAGCCTGGATGGAGGGGGGAGCAACTTAGACTTCCCACAGGGCAGGGTATTCTGCCATCTCTTAGGACTGGAGGAGGGAAGAGGTGGAGGGAAGTGGGAGGAGAGGAGGAAGTCGAAATTTTGAATGGTATTATTTATAAAGTAATAAAAAACAATAAAATAACAATAATTGTATGGGACCACAAAAATCCATGAAAAGCCCAAGCAATTTTGATTAAGAAACAAAGTAAAAAAGTTATATTTTCTGATTTCAAAATAAATCTCAAATCTATGTCATTAAAACACTATAGCAATGGAATTAAAACAAGTATATAAATAACACAGCAAAGAGTCCCAATGAAAATACTGCTTGGCCAGTCACCTAAGCGTATTGTTAGCTGGATTTTATATCTTAAATTAACCCATTTCTATTATTTTATATTTTACCTTGTTGATACCCATTGGAGGCTTGCCATTTTCTGAACAGAAACAGAGAAGGAGTGAATGGGAGGAAAAGAGGGAGGGGAAACCTCAGTCAGAAAGTAAAATAAATGAATATATTTTATTAATAATTTTTAAAAAAGGAAAAAAAAAACTTCTTGAACAGAAAACAAAACACACGGGTAACAAATTCAAGAGGAAAATAGAACTGCAGAGTATGCATGTGTGTGTGCTCATGTGTTCATGAATAAGGATGCACACATACAACACACACAAGTGTATGGGTCTTCAGTACATCAATGTAAAAAACAGAAAAAAAGGCAATCTATGTAATGAGAGAAAATATATTTGTAAACCATAGATATACATGTGAAGTCTCCAAAACATATCAAGAACACTTTCAACTCAATAGCAAACCGGTAACAATGAAAATAATTGATACACAAAAGACAAAATGGCTAAAAGAACTAATTGATAAGGCATTTCTTCAAAGAACAAAAACAACTAGCCAACCAAAGTTGACTCAATACCAATAATCATCTGTAAAATACAAAGATATCAAACTTGTAAATTTTCTTTGTAATGCTGATGTTCAAACCTGTGACTTAGCAATCTGGGTATAAATCTAAAGGAATCAAAATCGAGATTTGAAGAAATTCCTTTAGTTATATATTCACTGAAACAGGATTGTGAAGATAGAGAAACAATCTGCATTTACCAATGGAAAAATGGAAAAAGGAAAAGTACTGTAAGCTTACAGTAGAATGTTGTTCAGTTTTACCTGTGAAGTGTGACAAGTCACCTTGAGGACATTGTCCTCGGTTAAAGCAGCCAGTCACAGGGCAGATACCATGGAATATTTGTTACCCAACAAACATAAAATGCTCATTCTGACTTATGTGCTATATAAGCAAATATGTGATTTTGAATAATTCACATGTTAGATTCTTGGGCATATCTTTCTATCTGCAATGCCTTTGCTTTGATTTGATTTTTTGCAGTTGCTGTTCATTTTATATGCTCTGGATGGGCATAATAACTGCAAAGAAACACAGAACTCAACTCTTGGCTTGATGTATATTTTATTTTTTAAACTGGAGATGAAAAAGAGAAATACTTTATTCTATTGTCTTCTGTCTGTCTGAGTCTGTCTCTCTACAGTCAAATTCTAGCCTTTTAGAGGATGAAATACACCACGGACATGGTTGTCTATGACAAGCAAGTGTCCTTGAACATTAATTGGAAATCCTGATGGAAAAAGAACTTCTAAATAGAAATAACCCACAGTCACAGGCATTTTATTATTTGTTTTTCTGTTAGCTCCTACAAATAGAGTCTGTTTGATACATTTGTATAGAGTTTTTATAAAATAAACTCTTTTTAGAGAAAGTAGGATGTCTAGTTCTTTAGGCAAAATAAAATTTCTGAACTATCCCTTAACAAAAGTTTGTAAGTCTGCAAGCACTAGATGATCATATGCTATGAATTAAGGAAGTTGCTTTTTTTCTGAAAATGAATAGAGGAGAGTGGATCTAGGGGAGAGAAGATGTGGGGGTAGGAGAAGGAGAAGGAGGGGAAACTGCAGTCAAGATGTATTGTATGAGGGAATAATAATAATAACGAAAAGAACAGTATTAACTCTGCAGAAACAAATGTTATTTAGTCCTTGACAGCAGAAAAATAATTTTTTGAAAAGACTGACATACACAAGTGAGGCAATGTGGAAAATAAGCAAAAAAGTCAATTGATTTATGTGTAAAATAGAATCAACACATTGTTTCCTATGGTAAATAGGACATTTCCAGAGACGTGGGTTCCTGAATTAGACTTTGAGTAAAGCATTACTCTTTAGGGGCTTATAAATGTGAAAAGGATATGGAAATGATACAGACCCTCATACATAAACATGATAGGCTTGAACAACTTTGAAAATTCTTATTTTTCCACTCTTGGGGTATCAATGAGTGCATGTCACAAAGAGATATGTAGGGAAAACAAAATCAGGAATTTCCACAGGAACCCTTCATGTTGAAGAGATGACTCTTGGTATGGATAATTATTGAGCTGATGACTGAAAAACAAGGACTAATAAAACAACAACAATTTTATACAAGCCCACATTTAATGTTCCTGGTTGTGGTTGTATTTGTTTTGAGTACATGAAGAAAACACTTGTGTCTTTTGACATTTTTTTTCCCAATATTATGACTATCTTTTATCAGAGACCTGTTCTCAGTTCCCCTCTACGCCATGGCTAATGTGTTCGCAAGGATAGCCTTCCCAAGTAAAAGCAAACATAGAGGAAGCTTAAATACGGAAGAATGGGAGTCAAACTAATTGGTACTAATTTTTCATCAACAGATTTAGCTCTTTTAGTATTAAAATGGTATGCTAGTCACTTTTCTTGTCACTCTGAGAAAATACTTGGAAGTCTCAACTTAAGGGAGGAAGATTGTCCTGTGATTTCTGGCTTGAGGGGATGCAGGTCAGGAAAGTCAAGGAGACATGTATCAGGGACAGTTTGCAACTAGAGGAAAGGAAGTTTATTTTGTGACTAGGGAACTGGGTGGCAAGTGGACCAGCCAATAATTCTTAGCACCTCCCCTTTCTTCAGCAAACTACTTTTTCCAGGGAGGTCACATTTTCTAAAGATTATGCTGCCTCCAAAAGAATTACTAGCACAATAAATGCTGGAGTCAGGACAACAAGAATGAATTCTGCATTCTCCCTAATGTCTCAGCTCATTAGAAAAGACTTCATAATCATTTGTATAGTTATTCTTTATTACTCAGAACTTTATTCCCATCCTTGTGGCCAGTACAGTCCTAATATTTCCTACATCATCAAAAGAATATTATGTTTGGAGTTCAATATTTTCAGTTGTTTTCAACCTTATTTTTGAATCTTTGTTTTGTATGTTAGGTTCAATGTAACGATGAATGATGTGTCTAGAATTCAGAACTTTGGTTCTTAGGCATATATCTTACCTAGCATTCTCAGAATAGACTTGAGTTCACCTAATCTCTAACCTTTTCTTGTTGCCTTCTTTCGTCCTCTTGTGGTTTATGCTACCGTCCTTGCTTGAAAGACAATAGTATATTATACATGGGTATCAGGGATTAAAGTCGGCTCTGTCTGGACCATGGTATCTTAGACAGAATTTATTAGTAGTCACCCCCAGTCCAGGATGGTAGGATAATGATGCATCAGATGACTCACAAGAAATAGCACGTAAACAAGAGAAAGCCTACTATCCTTCTCAGATCTACGATTCCTATTTTTCTTGGGTGCAACTTTAAGACTATTGATTTTCCTAACTGCTGAAGAAAGTCTACAGAAAACAGAGGCCCCTGGACTCTACCCTTCATGGTTCTACTCACTGTCAGGCCATAACATGTCAATTCAACATGGGATTCTTCCACAAAAGATAATGTCTGTGACCAGTTGCATTCCATTTATCTGGACTGGGGGGTCATGGCCATGAAGGTAGTAAGATAAAAAATGTTGAAGATTATGGTACTTAGCATAAACCATTTTCTGCAATATGACTTTCACTGCAAAATTATGCATTTTTGAACCTGACTTGTTCTGTCTTGAATTATTTGTATATATTTTGCCTTATAAACTTTCCATGTCAATAGACATTATAGGTGTTATTATTGTCCCACTACCTTGAAATGCACATTTGCTCTGAGACTTATATCTATGATCTGTACATGATTGTGGTTGTTTCTCATCCTAATTGTATATCCACATTTTTTCCAGCATGATATCATAACACTTCACTCATGCTTGAATATCGTAGCCATGTAAAATTAATTTGGTCCATAAACCATTTTCAAAAATGTGATCATACATAAATACATTGGGAGTAGACTGAGATGCAGAATTATTTTAAGCATTGAAAACAACACCAGCATCTTATTCCCAAGAGTCTCTTTTCAGCTTGCTTTCAACCTCTTTTTGAATTCTTGCTGTGCCTTTGCAATCTGTTTTCATATTCATTTCTTTGTTCTTCATGCCATTCCTTTCTTCCAAAGAGCCCTCCTGGTAGCTCTGACAAGTCAAGAGAGGATATTCGTTCCCTGGGTTTGTAAAGTAGCCTTGGGTAACAATGTTCAAAGAGGCCCCCAAAGAAAATAAAAAGCCAGAGGAACACGTGCTAAGATGTTGTGTTTTTCTCATGTTTTCTATTGCTACATTTCAAAGGCAGACTAAGTTGCTTGAGCTACAGCTCATGTTCAAACGCTTGGAAGAGTCTCTAATGTTCAGACAGTTGGAAGACAGCCTATATAGAAGAAGTTACATAGGTCTTGTGCCATCGATGACAGAAGCCTCAAGATAAAGAACACTAAACTGAAAACAACATTTTGTATAAACGAATTTGTTTAGATGAACAAATGATCCCAACAAACTTTAGATAGAAATTATAAATATGACAAAATCCAAAATAATTTAACATTTTAAAAATTACTATGTTTGGGTTTGTCTGCATAGTTGTATGTGCTATGTACTTGTGTAGGTACATTCATTCCTTTGACTGCATGTCCTAAAGAGAGTTTAACGGATATCTTCCTCTATCACTCTTATTTTTAATTTTTTTTAATACAGGCACTTTGTTTGTTCCTAGATTTACTATTTTAGTTATACTGGTTCTCTGGTAATATCCTAGGATTCCCCTCTCTCAACTCACCCCCTCCATTCATGGCTGGATAATCCATCACTCTGTCTTTATTTTTATATGAGAACTGTTAGGAAGTCATTCACACATCAGGATGACTACCAATAACAATTGTAATGACATATAATATACCATGTAGTTCAGATATAATTTCTTAGCTAGTTCTAAAACTTATTTAGAGTATTTCAACTTCAACTAAATAGGAATGGAAAGCTGGACTATTAGGGAAGAAAAAAAAATCTCAAAATATTGTCCGGTAGAGAGGAAAATATCTTACTTTGTAAGTTGTATAAAAAACAAGACTCTCTGACTACAGTATTCAGCCCCCTAGTGACAATGATCTCAGTATATGAGCTTCCTTTCTGTGTTATTGAATGCATCTCTTCCTAAAGTAATTCTGCTCAGCAAACAAAACCCATTCTTGTAGAACTTCACTCTCATTACATAATACAAAACTACTCGAGATACTATATTGTTCTAATTCTCAACTATGCTACAGGGAAAATTTATTATTATGATTCTCATAGTACCTGATTGTCTGAATACTATACAGGAAGAGTTTCATCCAGAGGTCAGCAATCAAATGTAATTGGTTGCTTTTAATATTTCCTTGAGTGTATAGATTTATTTACTCTACATATGAAAATGCTAAAACACAGATGAATAAATAACCTCAAGTACAAGCTGATGAAACAGGCATACTCACTTGGGTATCTGATTTATTACATACTCTTAGTCATTATATTCTGATTTCCCATTACTACTTTAACCCATTGGAAAAGAGTGTGATTTTTCTCTGAGTAGGAAAATAGCCAGCATTTTAGAATTAATCCTCTCTTTCAATTTAAACTAAATCCCCACTTGAATATTATTCATCAAATGATATAGTTACTTTTTGGTGGTCTTTAAATTTTTTCTCACTTTATCAGAACAGAAATATTTGGTTTCACTCCAAATATTGACCTATCTATCCTCAGGATCTTGGCCACGCAAGCAGTTCACAGGGATGGACTTCATCTCAGGGAGTAGATAGTAAATCCAGTTAGATACTGATTGATTACTCCCATAAGCTTTGTGCTTCTAGACCACTTGCTTATCTTGTAAGTAGCCAGTATAAATGGAAGATTGGCACCTGAGTTGGTGCTTACCTTTCTCATTTGAAGTATAAATTGTACCTTTTAGTATCATGAGCACTAGTCAGTACGTATGGAGGCTCTAGGTAGACATCAGCTTAACTTCTCCTTCTTCAAGGTGTTATGCAGGTATTATATTCAGTATTGTCTCCATTAGTTTGTGCAGAGCAGACAACATCCTTGGCATCAGCTTTGGCTGTTTGGAGCACCTTTGGCCAACAACTTGATTACATGTAACCCACTCCTGGCACTGAGGGTAGAGGAAAGATGTCCTCTGTCAATTGCTGATTCCATTTAGAATTCTATTTCATACATGTGGTATAGGAGGTCCTTCTGTTTTTGTGTTGCTTTCATTGGTTAATAAAGAAACTGCTCTGGGCCTGGTGATTTGGCAGAATTTATGTAGGTGGGGAGACAGAACTAAATTCTGGGAGGAAGAAAGCAAAAGAGAGAGCCACCATGGAGCCGACAGGTCAGACATGCTGAATCCTGGTAAACCATGACTTTCTGATGAACACAGATTATTAGAAATGGATTAAATCAAGATGTAAGAGTTAGCCCTTAAGAGGCTAGAGATACAAGAGATAATGAGCCAAGCAGTAATTTAATAAATACAGTTTCTGTGTGATTATTTTAGGTATAAGCTAGCTGTCAACAGGGAGAGAACAAAAGGCCCGTGCTCCCTGTAACATACATGCATGTATTTTTGAATCTTCTAATATGTTTGTAATCTTGTAATATGTTTCCTTAGAACCCCTCAAATGACCTTTAGTCTTAGATTCCCTTCCCAAATTCCCTTTCTTTTACCTCTCTTCCTTCCCTCTGTTCCCTCTGGAACTTTCTGTTCCAGTCACAGCCTCCAGTCCATGTATAAGTATCTAAGTATTTATATTTTGTTCTTCTTCTTTCCATTGCCCACAGCCACTTCCTCTATACTTAACCTCTGTGGTTATTTGGGTTGTAGCCCACTTATCAAAGACTTAACAGCTAACAGCAAATAGGTGTCATATTTGCCTTTTTGGGGTCTGTTACTTTTTCCAGGATGAATTATTCTAGTTCATTCCATTTACCTGAAAATGTCATAATTTCATTTTAAACAGTTCAATAACATTTTTTTTTGTATAAATTACTGCATTTTCTTAATGGATTCATCCATTGATAGTCACCTAGGCTGTTTCCGATTTCAGGGTATTATGCATATAATAGCAATGATAATAGTTGAGCACTTGTAACAGCATTCTGCTCTACTCAAATATCATTGTATTGCTAGGACATCATCCGAGAAGCTTTCTCCAAAGTAGTTGCGAACAAAGACAGAGATTTACAACTGGAAAATGTCTAGAGTGTGAGAGACAGTGTAACACTCAATTGTAAATGGAATGCCTCCATCAAATCCCTCCCTTCAGTGCTTAAGAAACACTGCAGAAGAGAAGGCAGAGAGATAATAAGAACCAGAGGAGATGGAGGACACCGAGAAGGCAAGGGCTTCTAAACACTGCAGACCAAAGCACAAATGATCTTACAGAAACTGTGGTAGCATGCACAGTCTTCACAGGTCTAAGCCAGATTGAAATTCTTAAGTATATGACCATGGTGTATCTGAACTATTTAAGACTTGAGTGTGTTCATCTTTAGTAGGTGGGGAGGCAGGACTGTCAACACAAAATGAACTCAATTGCCATTTTGTAGGCCTTTGGGTTGCCGGACCCTAATGTCTTCCTTGGGGAGGAGGCGAAAAGGCAAAGAAGTATCAACATCTCAGACACCAGGAAACAGGTAAAAGGCATACAGCAGAATCATTTATTTAGCAACTATTTTTTTCAATTAATTTATTTATCAGAAAAAGAATAACCAAAAAACTTATCCAAGATAAACTGTGAAAATAAGACTCTTTGCGTGTGGCCACTGTATCTCAAATGTTTTTGAATAGTGAACTCCATTTAAGATAAGAAAGGAAGGGAAAAGCAGGATTGCAGCCTTACCAACTCAACTTTATTTCTTAGTGTAAATCAGGCAGTTCTGTGTTTTGCTGCCAGTATTTTTTTTTTTTTAGCATTTTACCTGCTCTTTAGGTATTCAGGCTCCCCCATTAAAGGATTTAGGTCTATGAAAATAGATTTTCATTAATAAAGAGTCTCTGCTCGAGTTTGATATAGCTTTTGAATTTCTACTAAATAGTCTTAAATGCTTGATCTAAGTTAGTTTTGTTTTTCGTCAGGTGTGTGTGTGTGTGTGTGTGTGTGTGTGTGTGTGTGTGTATGCATATTTATTCTTTTAGTTATTGCTTTATTTGGTTTTACCCTGATAGTTGAGATTGGCGGGTTTGCTCTAATCAGAATGTAGTCTCTATTTAGTTCTTTCTTCCTGTGTTTTTATAGAGATGCACATGGATCCTTCATATTTCTCTTTGTTTTTAAGCATTAGACTGTGATTATTTTTAAAGAAATAAATACCAAGAAAGCAGCAATTTAAAGATAGTGACAGCATTTTCATGATTATGGGAAACTATGGCAGTCTGTGTCTGAAACTGATTGCCAACTGCTTTTAGATAAAGAATGGACATTCCTTCTGATTCATATTCTCTTCTTTTCTCCCACTGTGTTTGGTCTAACTACAAATTTACCCAAACCTTGTAAAACCTTCAGGATCACATTTCACATGGACATAAGACACAGTGAAGGAAAAACAACCCAAAATCTGGTCCTGAATTCATAGATTTACTTATGTATCTGCAGTATGGGTTTTCAGTCTCTTTCCCACTCACTCTATCGAGCAATGATTCTTATTTTCTTTCCTTTCAACAATTTACCTCATATACTGCATCTAAGTTGGGGAAAAAATAGTGTCTTCCAATTGGTCACTTAGTGTGAATACAGTTTGACATTTGCTATGTTGATTGTGTCCAAGTCTGCTACCTCTGTCTAAGCCACTGGGTCATGCTCTCTTTCTCTTGACCTTTGTCACATTGCCCTTTATGCTTGGGTTGATCCTTCTCCTTACCCCAATGGTTTACAGACTTCGCCACAGCATTTTACCCATTTTTTAGGAAATCCTGGTAACCTGGAGCCGTATGCTTTTGTAGACCTCCGTGGGGTGACTTGATATTTGATTTGGTTTCCTCTTGTGTTTCATTCATTCATCCTACAGTACATACATTTGTCCATTAGGTTCAATATTAAGTGTCTAAATATTCATTTTCTGTTGGTAGCACCACTCGGAGAGATTGGGGAACGTCTACAATGTAAGGTCAAGTCAACCTAAAAGAACTAAGCCACTGGTGTTGGAATTTGAAGTTTATTGCTCATCTGATCATCTGTTCTCAGTCTCCTCTTCACTTTGTGCAAGAAGTCACGTACTCTGGACATCGGAGCTGGTATCTTCTGTCACTGCTATGCATTCTCTTTCATGGTGAAATATACCTTTAGATGAAAATGATCTCTTCTTTCCTGATTTTTTTTGTCATGTATTCTGTAATAGCAATGAGAAGAGATCTCTGAAGAAAGTTTTTTTGCATATTGAGCTATTTTGCCTATAGCTCAATAGGACACTCTATGAAAGTTTTGTAAACTTAACTTTGAATTCGTCATAGATGAGAATTTGGAACTGTTAATAAACACAAACTTACAAATCAATTGAGTCACAGTCAGCTTTCAAAATCAAGTCTTTCTAGTTTCTAAAGTATTTATTATTAACTTAATATCAAAATTGTGATATTTTTCTCTGTTGCAAGGGTCTTAATATAAATAGATGCTGTTTAGAACCTAAAAGCCACAGGGAGAAAAAATCACTACTGAAATTCCAGCAGCCTTTACAGTGCCTGAATCATCACAGGTGCTTAACAAACACTTACTGGCTAAGCAAACGACACGGTAGTATAATAATAAGCTAGATTAGAAATGAATTTGGTAAGCTTCCAGTCTGTCAGTTTTCTGTTATTCCTGGAATTGGATTAACTTGTCATGTAGAATCTGGAAACCAGTGGAATGGTTCTCACAGAAAGCTTGTCAGAAAAGCCAACTTTCAGCCCTCAACTTAAAGTCAGGGAATTGGCATCTAGTAATTTGTATGCAAATTTAAGGAGGACTGGTCTGTCTGAGGGAGTTCACTACAACAAAATGGCTTTGAGCATCCTCACAGGTACACGACAGACTCCTGTCCCCTTTACTTTCTGTTTATTACTAGAACTGAGTTACAATCGTTTATGAACAAAGATGGTGCTTAAAATACGGAGAACCATCTTTTTTAATTTTTTTAATGAAAAGTTCTATATTCATTGTGATTTAACCAAGGTATAATTTGCAGCGTTCTATCCTGATAGTGACAGAAGTCATTACATAGGGTCAGTGCAGTGTCAATGAGGATTTTTTTCTGAATACCTTTTACCCCATCTCCCTTTGTCCAGGTTAACAATATATTAATATCATGTACAAGTGTGAGCATGATATGACAGGAACTTAGCAAGTATTTTTTAATCTAAAAAATTTTAACAAATTAAGTCATTGTACAAGCTCAAATATTTTAATATTTATTAATGTTATTATTGCTGTTATTTCTTCTACTTCTTTAATTATGTCATAAAATAGTGATTTATTTAACCAATAAATCTAATTTTTGATTCAATAATTGATTTGCTATATTTTTATAAGATGTGAGAAATCAGAGAATATTCATGAAGTTATGTGCTTCTTGAAAGTTGTAATTTTTGTTAGTATTAGAATAATATAATATAAAGGACAAGAAGGGATGATTCTTTATCATGTGTTCATTTCTTTCTATGGTAAAGGAAGAGTAATTTCTTTTAAAATTCTCAGTAGACAACCACACAAAATTAGGGCGCTAGTAGGTTGAAGCAAGCATAGGGAATATTTCTATATCAGTGCTCAGTTTATCTATTCCAATTCA
This sequence comes from Microtus oregoni, assembly GCF_018167655.1. NCBI lineage: Eukaryota > Metazoa > Chordata > Mammalia > Rodentia > Cricetidae > Microtus > Microtus oregoni. The sequence goes on along the minus strand of NW_024543063.1, from coordinate 54,174,757 downwards.
TAAAACAATATTGTTAGATCTGGGAAAAACTGAATTCAATTCTGATCACATTCTTTCAAGATATTATGGAAAATGATAATTTCTTTCAACAAGGAAGACTCAAAATGACAAAGGCAATGTGGAAGAATGATATTCGGATGTGGTTATACTTCAAATGGGGAGGGAACATTCCAGAGATATGAACATCTGGGTTTACAATGGAAAGAGGAATTACACATCCTATGAATGACCTCATGCTGTTGACAGCCTGTGGCTAAATGAAATTTATCTGCAATAAAACTATTATTCTTAATAAGTTCTTATTAATAAGAACTATTCTTAATAAGAACTATTATTCTTAATAAGTTCTTAAGGAAGCATTCTTATTATGTAATCAGAGAAATTAATGGTGCTGGATCAGAGTTGTCAGGAAATAAGTATCCTTCATCCCTGAAGCCAGGTTAGTTGGTCAATAGATGATCAGAAATTATACAAGTGTAAGCCTGTTATTTATTTATTTTTTCTTACTGACCCTTGTTTTTTGACTGTGAAATATTACCCTTCTCAGTTCTTAGAATAACTAGAATTACAATACTACAGAAAGTGAATAAGAGACTCAAGGCTTTACTGTTTTACCTGCCTTAAATATGATTGCCTATTTTTCCAAATTTAATAGTTATATTGTACTTTCATAATTTTCAGCCTATCTGAATCAAGACTTTGCCTATTTTCTTTCAAGTTAACTATCTTTTAAATACAATAAATTAACTGTAATGGAAACTCACACATCAATGCATTGGAAAAATTATCAAGTATCAACCAAAAGTTAAACACATTTTTACACTGAACAGGTATTCTTATTAATATACTTAGACTTGTGAAAAAAATGTAAAAGGAAGTAAATTTCACAAAAATTCTGCGCATTTGATTTCATTATTATCCTATCACCATAGAGAAGTTCATCTGAGGATGATGGCACACACCTGTAACCCCAGCTCTATGGATGATCAGCCAAGAGCATCGTGACGTGACTTCAGTGTCTGAATATCTGGAAAGCCAAGACCTTGTCTGAATACAAACAAACAAACAAAAAAAACTGTTGTTCATTTTTCTGTAAAATATTCTAAGACTTGAAGCTGGAAAGATGGTTCAACAGTTAATGCTTGCTCTCTTCCAGAGGATCTAATTAGAGTTCCTATCACCCGTGTTGGGTGGCACCCAGAAGTCTACAATTCCAGCTTCAAAAGACCTGACACCTTGTCATCTCCACAGGCATGTGTGCACACATAGCATGCACACACACACACACACACACACACACACACACACACACACACACGTAAAGAAAAACAAATAATTCTAAGATTGAGGGGAACATAATTCTGATCCTTGCGGAACTAGGCAGTGTCTTCTCTAACTTCCTCTGCTGCCCTTAGCTTTCACAACAAACCCTGTTGGTGAGCTCCGTCTGTCTTGAGCATGTCTCTACTCTGTGCCTTGCATTGTTATATTCGGCTGAACAGATCAGCCATTACTATTCCTTCTGCGGTAGGATTTTTTGGGTGTGCCAGGAATGCATTTTGTGGTACCTTTTACTCCCTACCCAATTTCCAATATTCATTCCACTTATAACATTGTTATTGACTAATATCTTTGATCCTATTCTCCTGTTTCTAGATAAACTACATGGGAACATATAGTAAAATGATGCAATAGTGATGGATTTAGAGGTGAATCCATCCTGTGCAACACAGGAACACAGCCCTTATTTAAAATGTAAATCTCACTTCCACGTGGACCTTGCTTTTCCAGTCTTGTGCTGTGTATGGGAAACAGGCAAAATGATTAATGATAGTGTTTTCGGGAAGAAGGGGATTGATGTGTTAGTGTTGAACATTGCAGTGATCAGTTCTAAATCTGACGTGTGTCTGTGATTTTTGCCTCATTATTAAGTTGTCATTCTTTAAGTGAGTGTGTGTATGCGTGTTTGTGGGGAGGTGTAAAATTATATGAAAACATTAATCATTGCCTCTCAAAATCTGAATATGAGTCCGTGGCTTCTAACTTTGCGTTCTGGACCAATCTTTGAACTTTTTTTTTTCATACAACTGTTGATGTAGGTGGATTGTCACATAAGTTTAAATACATGATACAAAGGAATTTGGGATCTATTATTTGCAATTTTAGGTGTCTTTTACTATGGAGACAGGAAATGAAGCAGGTGACTCAGAACGGTACCCCACTCCTTTTCTATTCTGAAGATGAAAACAACAGCAGATATCCCAAAGCCTGTTTCAATGCATACTGTTGATCATTTAGATGACTACTCTAAACCTAACTTCTATAATAATTTTGATTAAATGGACAGTCAAAATTCTCTTTTTTATTGGAACGCTTTTGTTTTTATTGACCATATATAGCAATATATTTATATCTCTAGAGAATATATTTAATAAAAACAGTGGGAATTGAATTAAGCTTATTTTAAAAATGCAGGTACACATACATGCATTATAAAAATGCTCCTTGAAACTCTCTGCTAGCTGAGACAAATGAATGTATATGATATCGCTGTTTAGTAGTTCAGAAAATGGGATTTGAGATTAGTTTAAGCAAGGTGATAAAGACCTTTCAACCTTTTACTTTTTTGTTTTATGCAGTTTTATTTTTAATAATCATCTTTGGACACACAGTATACCCTAGACAGATATCTACCTGTTTGATATAATGAAGCAATGCCATTACTAGGCTACAACAGCTTCTCAATGTAATAATAAGCCAAATAACTTCTTATTCACTGCAAATATCTGTGTCAAAAGGGGAAAGAGAATTGCATAGACTGGAGTTATTTCCCACTCCTCAGACCTCCATATCTGGGTGTCTTTTTTCATAGTTTAAGCTATAAATTGAATGGCATAATTTGATGTGGACATAGAACTACGTATTAGTTTTTATTTTGACAAAATCATTAAACATCACATAGGTTGAAAAATGAATCACAACGCCCTAAGCCTGCCTTAGAAGATTGCACTTCATAAACTGAATTGCTCACATGGGCAACATTTTGGTGGAAGTTATAGATTTTCTAGCATATCTCTGATAGATAGGACTAATATAACTTCAATAAAAACTCTGGATATGTCAATATAAAATTTTTCCCTACCATTGAAAGATGTAAGATACTCCAACTAATAAATCGGACGACAACCTATTCCTTAAGGTACACTAACGTACATATTGGGTTACAACAAGCAACAAAATCATTGAGGCAATAAAACTCAGTCACAGAGGGGTTATTGAGGAAGGTTTCTCTGTGCTGCGGGAGCCCAGCATGATGACTGTGGACACGAAACACCCGTAGAATATTAATTCCTAGTAATTGAATCAGCACAAAGCTGAGTGTAAGGCTTTAGAATTACAGATATGCTGCACTTGTATTTTATGATCTCATATTTATGACACTCCATATGAGCTATAGTCACATGAAATCCTGACAGGACACTTTCCATTATGTGCCCTTAGTTTGGAAACATATTAGTAATGTAGTTTGTCTCTAGCAGTTTCTTCACATGTATGAGATGGATAATCAAATACCTGAGTAGGTGAAAGGAGTGGTTGCTGGCCGGTGCTGGGTCTGGGGTAATCACATTAAAACTCATGTGTAGTAGATAAAAAAAAAAAAAAAAAAAAAAAAAAAAAAAAAAAAAAAAAAAACCTACTAAAGAAAGTGTTTTGCATACTTTTGCATACTTTTTTTGTTTTTTAGGTTTCTCTTGGTAACTTTGGAGCATGTCCTGGAATTCGCTCTGTAGACCAGGCTGGTTGGGGACTCACGCAGATACACCTGCCACTGCCTCCTGAGTACTGGGATTAAAGATGTTTGCCACCACTGCCCAGCCTCTATTTTACATATTAATCAACAATTCTTGGTTGCTGTAGATTGTTCATTCCTCACTACTGTTATTTTCAAATGGAGGGTGGCAATGAGTACTTCTTAGGGAGCTATGATGGCTACAGATTGAAGCAAGGATCTTTTTTTTTTTTTTTGAAAACTAAAGATATGATAGTTTCCTTACATCACACATGAAGATCCTTGTTTTCTTTGACATATCCCACTCTCACTGTCTTAGTTGTAATCCCTTGCTTTCTCCTTTATCTGATTTATTTCTGGGGTGCAGCTCACCTCCTTTTCTCTTTGTGCTACACAGGGTTTTCTTGAGAAACAGAAACACTAAAATTTTACAGGCAATTTATCCTTATTCAGATTGATTTCAAAGAATCATGTCATGATTTTATTTTAAGAAATTGGCTCATGTGATGTTGGAAGCTAATGAGTCCAAAATTAGTTCCTTCAGCCTAAAGACTTTCTGTTGGTAAACTGTCTTCTTGCTCAAGCGATCAGTCCTGTGTCATCATAGGCAAGCCTTTACCTATCTAGATCAATTGTGACTTACAGGCTAAACTCCAAATGATGAATCTGAAATAATATTCAAGTGGTTTGACTGGATGAAGGCCTGTCATCAAGGTAGACATTCAGTTGTCTTCCAAGTCTGTTCACTCAATTGTGACTCATAGTCCAAGATAACCTTATGCACATTAATAATTGACAGTATATCCTGGTATGCAGATTCTGCATCATTCCATGTAAAGTTAACCAGTATACATCTCTTCTACCAAAACCTGTTGTTCCATCTCCGTATAAGATGTTGTTCTGTTGTTTGGAATCACATTGCATAGTGACCAACCCTTCACATATATTGGGGGTTAAAATTTCTAATTTTGAATAACTGATTAGAAGTAGTCAATTATTCTTTTGACTACTAATAACTAAAAAAAATATAGTTGATGTTGTGTAGATAATATTTACTTTTAATATCATTGGCAAGCAGTAGAAGTAAATAGGTTTTCAGAGATTCAAATTTATAACATCTCCTATATTTTAATGCCTAAAAATACTGGGTTTTAGTCATGTTAAAAGAATTTTTATAACTTTCTTGTAACCATCTTGCCAGAGGTAATTTATCTAGTATCTACGCAAAAGCAACTGTTGTGTCAAAACCCTAACCTACATGCTTTCAACATGATGGGTGTTTTGTGACAACTAGCTTAGCAATCCATTCTGTTCACTTAAAATTTAATCAGCCGCCTTAATATGCTTCTAGACACTGAAATGAATATTTGATTTATATTTATTCTCTTGAATTTTTCATGTTATTTAATGCCTTTTTGCCTAATCTCTTTATTTGAAAATTGAACTTTCAAGGAGTATCTTTTAGGGAGGTTATGAAGGTTAGTCTTTGAGACAAAAGGCACAAAACTTGAGCCCAGAATATGGTGTCTTTATCTCCTTAACATAGTGTGTTCTTCTTCAAGCAACATCTTTTAGCTTTTTTCTTGTTTTCATGATTTTTTTCTTTGAGTAACAGATATCTGGGGAAATGTAGGAAAAATACAAATTATGAGCATAGTGTCAAAAATCATTTGGGAAAAAGTCAATGTTGAATTTTATAAATCCAAAGAAACAATTTGTAGTGTTTCTTATTACTATCCCTTTATGTTACTCCCTTGTACACAACTCTCAACATCACCAGAAACTTAGAACAATATTATTATCTTACTGATGGATTTCTTCTTTTTTTTTCTAAATACAGTTGCCAAGCAAGACTTTCACAGTTGATAATTTGATATAAAGTGTAGAAACAGTTTAAACACTTTTGTATGAGACATAGGTACATCAACCCACTGATCCCAATATCTCTTCTGCAATGGAATCAGGCCTAAAGTTGAGATAGTTAACTGATTTCTTTTTCATTTTTTACCTAGATAGTTATGATGCACACTTGCTTCTTAGAATGAAACTGTTAGCTTCCAATTCCAGAAAGTGTCCCAAATGCAATCAACTTACTTTCTAGATTTCACCTAAGAAAGAACTCTCAACCTGGGCATTGTTTCTGCCAATCCAATCTGACCTGGCAACACCAGTCACCAACAAAACAACGTGCCTATCTTATACTTCAGTTACAGTTTCTGTTTTAGGATATGGAATCTTCTCCCGATATTTTAAGTTCAGTTAAGGAACAGAATCTGTTTCACTGTTGCAGGCAGTGAAAGACAACTGATTGGGAGAGATGTCCAGAGCATTTGCACATGGAACTTAAGAATCAAGATATAACAACCTCTGGGATTCTAACTTAGAAAGTAAAAGAGAAATCTCAACAAACATGTCATGAATACATGGCTATTAAATGCAAGATTTAAAATAGTGTGAATTGTTATGAGAGCATAAAGGCAGAAGTGGGTTTCCATCTGTGGGAAGTGCGATAGGGTCCCTTAAAGATGTCCATTTCATAATCTTCCAAAAACTGAATGTATTGCCTCATGGAACAAACAGACAAGGCAGTTTATGGACATAATTACATTATAGAACTTGACCTGGGGTCTTTGTTCATGAATATCTAGGAAAGACTAACAGAAATGCAAAGGTCTAAGAGAGTTAAAGTCTAGTAGATAGTTGCTGCTACAGTATTTATTGTATACGGAGGTGAGGATTATAGCTCAAGTATGCAGGTGGCCTCCCAGAAGATGGTATAGACAAAAGACATTGATTTCACCTAAGAAAGTCCAGAAGGAATTTAATTCTGTTAGCACTTGTCTTTGAGCTTATAGACTTCTGGCCTACCAAATTCGCATGTAGTAAGTTGAATTATTTTAAATTAGTTGACTTGTGATGAGTCATTGTAACAGCAATAAAAATATGCTATTTATTTCATCTCTGTAACAATGCAACAAAATATCTGAATCTATTTTTGTCTTATAGCTTCAGAAGTTTTAGTCCATAGTCACCTGGTCTTGTTGCTATTGGTATTGTGGCAGCATAATCCATCACTGTAGGAGAAGACAGTGGGTAAAACCTTTTTGCTTCAAAGTAACTCAAAGGTATAAACACATAGGAAGAAAGGAGAGCATCAAAATCCTGTTAAGGGTATATGCTTAATCACTTCCCAATAACATTACTGCTTGGGCCTGCTCTAGAGACTGTTTCCCTCATGGCAGGCAGGAAGGGATGGAGGTGTTGAGGAAAGGCTGAGAGATGAAAAACCAACCATTTTCCTACTTTACTGCATGTCAGTGTTGCTAGACTCCGGGATGGTGTGACACTGATTTTGATGTGGGATGTCCTGCTTATGTGCTGTCTCTGTTGGCTAAGGAATAAAGCTGTTTCTGCCAATGACATAGCAGAGTGAAGTCAGGTGGGAAACCTCAGCAGAGATACAGAGACATAGAAGGTGGAGACAGGTCAGATGCAAAGCAGCTGACACTTAGAAAATGAGGTAAGGCCACAGTCACATGGTTATACATAAACCAGTAGAAATGGGTTAATTTAAAATTTAAGAGCTAACTAAAAAGAATGCATAAGCCATTGGCCAAAGAGTGTTGCAATTAATGTAGTTTGTATGTGATTATTTGGGCCGGGTGGCCAGGAAATGAAAATGCAGTCTCTACCTACATGATTTAGATATTTCTTCCTCTTTACTTAACTTTTTATTCTGGAAATTTACTCAAAAATATACCCAGAGGGTCCTGCATCAATTTCTGAAGCAATTTTCAATCTAGTTAACCATGCTCAAGATTAGCTAACCATCCCAAGTCTGATTTTGGTGATACCAATGAAAGACAGGTATAAACATTTAACCTAATTGAAAATTTTTGTTTGGTAATATTACCATTGGATCATGTTCAAGAGGGATAAGCAAAAGTAAAACTACCTTACACAATAGTTTTCCTAAATTTCTCTTCCTTTTGGCACTTGTTCACACCTGTCTAAAATGAGAAAAATAATTATTATTTTGAATCTTGTAGACACAAAAGGTGTAAAGCATTATTCATAGCATGTAGGAAAAATGAAGGTGGGAAGGAAGAAAATAGAGGGTGAGACAATGCTAACACTTATTAAATACATAGCAATTCTGCAACTTCTATTGTGTTTAATTAAAAGTAATATTACTTTCTACAAAATTTACTGTATTTGCACTGTTAAGTCATGAATAATAACAAAGTTTTTCCTTAAGGAAACATTTCTTTCTCCTTCCAAGTAGATTTTGATTATATATCTTCAATGTTCTCTTAAGGAAAAATATAAAGGAGAAAAATACTATTGCATACTTTCTCTGTTGGAAAGATGATCAAATCCTGTGATATCAAAACTTCCTTTTACTCTAATATCATTTAGAAGGACAGAAATATCAGGCAAATGAGAAAACTCTGTGAATAGAAGTATTTTCTACCAAGACAAAGGATTCACTGTAGTTCCAGTGACCCACACACAGCGTGGAAGGACAGAACTGATACCAATAAGTTGTCCTTTGACCTCCACAGTCATGCCACACTCAAGGATGCTAACAGACAGACAGAGAGACACACACACACACAAACACACCCAGAGAGAGAGAGAGAGAGAGAGAGAGAGAGAGAGAGAGAGAGAGAGCAAAGTATAAATAAACGTAACTTTAAAAATTCTAAGGATAGTCTACTATTAAAAGAGTGTTGGGCACATTGAGTATGTCTAAGAAAAAAAGCAAGGCATAATTGCAGAGGGAGTTCTAATTCTATTAAACTCAATGTCTTCACTAGGACAATTAACCTTGTCAACACTCATCAGAGTGCCTACAAAGTGGAGGAAGGTGGTTAATGACAGGCCACGGTGATCGAAATGTGGGCCACCTCCATCCACTTAATGGTATGGCTTCCTGTCATGTTAGGGAAAAGTGTGAATTGCTGGATATTAGAATAGTCAACTGCCAAGAGGAAGGCTTGAGAGATAAAATCCCTTAGAGTGGCAATCTAATGCTACTGTTTGTGTTCAAGTTACAGCAAAAACTTTACAAAACAAATAGAATTATCTCTCTGCTTACATAAAAGATACTCCACCATAGAAATTAGTCATTGGCTCATTATATATACAAACCCAGTAAATGCATTTTGTGCACAGACATATCAGATATTAATGCATAGGTCTTAATTAATTATTAACCGATATCAAAGCACTTTTATTAAGTGAATAATTAGTTTCTGCCACTTGCCTTTATTTTTCCTGTGTCCTTCCTACTTCACAGTCATTTTTAAATGTTATTTGTGTTCAGTAGTTTCAGTTTGCTCTTAGTGACTTTGGTCTTTGCTAAAAGTATATGAGTTTGGACTCTATCAATTTACTTGATGCCAGAGTCTAATGCTTTTAAATTTCTATGCAAATCTATCTATACAAGCTTGTCCTGTATATGCGTGTTGTGTATGGAATATATGTATGTTTTCATGTCTCAATATACTTGCTGTAGTTGTGAATCATCGTACCGATGGCCACTGTCTTTCAGGCTGAAACAAAGTGGCCTTGTACAGGAAAACACACAGACAACTGAGGTACAAGGATAACAAAAAGTTAAAGTTTATATCTACTATGAGAGGACATAAAGAACCAAGGTTGCAATTTAAAGCCTCGTGTATCTTTCTAAGTGAGAAATGGATATAGAATTTTACTGAAGCAGGCAGAGTTTCCAAATTAAAGAAAATAAACTGCTAGACCTATCTACAGATTTTTTTCAGTTTATGCATGTGTGTGTGCGCGCACGCGTGCATGTGCGTGTGCATGTGTATACCAGCATCTTCTTCTTTGCCACTTAAACAACACATTATCTTTGCATAAAATGTTCTTTTCAAATATGTAGTAGTCATTTCGTGCATATATTTCTTATGTTTGTACTATAGATCTCAGTCTTGAAATGTATTTGTGAACTGCAAATGCACTTTGCCCAGTGAAATAAAAAAGCAGTAAAACAGAAGGAAGGAAGGAAGGAAGGAAGGAAGGAAGGAAGGAAGGAAGGGAGGGAGGAAGGACTGATTTTGGCAATGGCTGCTTTGGATTAAATTTAAATATTATCAGTTCCTCGTCATTATATGGATAAAGCAAATGTATTATAATATAATATGCTTATATTTTATAGTAGTGTTGTTCTATTCTTACTTTCACATCTTCATTTTCCTGTTCTGTTTTTTTCCTTATGTCCAATATTATTCAAATCTCATAAAGATTTCATGTGGTAAAGTTTAGTCTTTATCGCAGATGGTTACTAAAATCAACCCAAGGTGAATAAGAATGCACACTGAATGTGGGGGTTCATTAGTGTGCGATAGTGCCTCTGACTTCTGCTGTGATTTGAATGAGTTAATATGCAGCTTCTTCTGCCTCTGTGTCTGACATATCCTGGACAGGTGGTATTTGGCAATTAATTTAGCATTTGATTTGGACACAGACAATGCTGTATACATACATAGACTTATGTGTATCGATTGACAACGTAACTGTTACTCTTGAGAAACTCAGACTATAAACAGGAAAAAAAAATAAGATGTAGCCTAATAAGTAAATTCATTGGGTGTGCACTATAAAAAGAAATAAAGATGACATTCACTGGGGCTACCAACTGCCTTTGTTGATAATGTGAACCAGACCACTTTAATCCTCAAATCTCAACAGTGTCTCATGTGTTTATTTATAGTTAGAGTCCAAAAGAGCTCCCTGTGGCACACACAGTACTCTACAATTTTCTCGATTCAGTTTCATCGTTCTGATCATCTACTCATTTTTTTCTGTTCACACGTATCTCATGTGTTCATATTTCCAGGAAACTATATATCTTCCCCTTCCTCAGGCTCTATATCAATTATGCCTCTTCTGGGTGTACCCATCTTTGTGTGTTGATTTTACTAGCAGAGTCAAAACACAAATTAGTTTAATTTTTATTTTATATTACTTCTTTTAATATTTAAAAATTTTCTCTTCAAGATAGGGTTTCTCTGAGTAACAATCACAGTAACTCTCCTGGAACTAGCTCTCGTTCAAACCCAACTCTTTCTAGACATGATGGGCCTGAGTAGACAGACTCTACTGTTTTGATGTTGGTTTGCTTGTTTTATTGTTTGATTATCTGTCTGCTAGCAAACATTCTGGAGCAAAGAAGTCTCTATGAAAACTCAAGAGACAGAATTTGAAAAGCTCATAGTAATCAAATTCAGCATCATCATCATCATCATCGATTGCTGATCCTTTGGTCAAAAATGGGTGTGATCTCCCAAAAAAAATGACACCAGACTCCAAAATATTTTATCAAGACAAAAAGTTCTGCTTCTGCAGAAGGATGCACAGGTACCCTTCTGAAAACAAATTTGAATTTGTACTGCAAAGGGTTCTGTGCCTCACTATGAGTAGCCAAACCTTGGCCTCAAATTCTTCCATTGTTGGCTAATTCAAAATGGAACAGCTAACAAACAAAGAAATTATGTTTAGGGACAGGATGTAACCTTGAACATATATTTTGATCATAGAAAAATGTCAACTGGGAGGATATTTGAAAGATGGGGTCTTTAGAAATTTCTTTAAAAGTATAGAGCACATTTTATCACATTTCTCACACATAGGAGCTAAACATTCTTGTTGTTATCTCACTCCATGCATTTCTTCACTTATTTCCTTTGTTAACACCTTTGTAATAAACTCACAAATGTAAACATAAGTATTTCCACAAGTTTTGAGAGTCACTGAAGAAAACAATGCTTCCAATTATGTTTTTAAGGGAACTAAATTATATAGTACATGCAGATGTATTAATTATATTTCCATTTAACTTCTAAAGTATGTGTGTATATGTTTGTATGTTTGTGTGTGTCTGTGACTGCGAGAGAGGTTCAATCTTAGGGATGACCTTGACCTGTGGTATCTGATTGTCAATGGGAAATATTGATAGACCTGAATTTGGACTACAGGATTTGAGTATGTATCACTCCTGCAGAACTCTGCTTCTTAATTGTAGGGAGAAAACCCTGTATTTTTTAAGAACTTTTTTATAATGCAGGTAGTTCAATAGCTACAAAAACAAATTCCTTTATTTAAGGCGTAATTCTAACGGAGTTTCCATTCTAGGCTCAGAGGGATTGTCTAGAACAACAAATATAACCCAGAAAAAGCCTAGAGTATTTTAGAGGTTGCACGAGGAGACATCTAGGAACTTTCACATTTTATACTAATTCTCTTACAGGGAGATTCTTAATTCTCAGTGGAGAAATGTGTGAGGAACACCATGACCAACAGTTTGTATTTTTTTTTCATTTTACATACCCACACCAGTTCCCCTTCTCTCTCTTTATCTGCCCCTTGCCACCCCCCAACCTACTTTTCAAAGCAGGTAAGACCCTCCTAGGGGAGTCAAAAAAGTCTGGAATACCAAACTGAGGCAACATCAAGACCTTCCCCTTGTGTCAAACTCACCAAGGTATCCAACCATAGGGAATGGACTCCAAAAAGCAAGTTCATGCACTTGAGATAAGTCCTGGTCTCTCTTCTAGCCTTCTCTCCCCAACAGATCAAGCCACATTACCGGGACCACATTTAGAAGGTCTAGTTCTATCTCTTCCAGGATCCCCAGCTATCAGTTCAGAGTTTGTGAGCTTCTCCCAGTTCGGGTCAGCTGTCTCTGTGTTTTCCCACATAATGACATTGACCCTTCTTTCTCATGTGACCTTTCCCTCCTCTCTGAACTCCAGGAGCTCAGCCCAGTGCTTGGTTGTGGGTCACTGCATCTGCTTCCTTCAGTTATTGAATGTAGGTTCTATGGGGACAATTAGGGTAGTCACTAATCTGACTATAGGTAAAGGCCCATTCAGGCTCCCTTTCCACTATTGTTCGGAGTCTTAGCTAGGTCATCCTTGTGGATTCCTGGGAATTTGCCAACCATCAGGTTTCTTTCTAACCCAATAATGGTTCTCTCCATCAAGATGCCTCTTTCATTGTTCTCTCACTCCATTTCTTCCCCAACTCACCCTTTTCTGGATCCCTCATGTTCCCATCCCCTATCCTCTCCCTTCTATCCCCACTTCCAATTTACCCAGGATATCTTAACTATTTCTCCTTCCTGGGACTCTTTAGGTGTGTCCCTCTTAGGGGCCTCCTTTAAAAAAAAAACTAGCATCTATGGGGTTGTGGATTCTAGCCTGGTTATTCATTATTTAGGTCTGATACCCACTTATGAGTGAGTACATATCATGTTTGTTTTTCTGGGTCTTGGATACCTCACTCAAGATGTTTTTTTTTTCTAGTTCCATCTATTTTCTTGCAAATTTTAATATGTCATTACTTTTTACTGCTGAGTAATACTTCATTGTGTAAATGTACCACATTTTCTTTATCCATTCTTCAGTTGAGGGGCATCTAGGTTGTTTCCATGTTCCAGCACTTACAAATAATGCTGCTATGAGCACAGTTGAGCAAATATCCTTGTGGTATGATTGTGCATCCTTTGGGTATATGCCCAAGAGTGGTATTGCTGAGTCTTGAGGTAGATTGATCCCCTGTTTTCTGAGAAACTGCCATACTGATTTCCATAGTGGCTGTACAAGTTTGCATTCCCACCAGCAATGGAGGAGTATTTCCCTTACTCTACATTCCATCCAGCATGAACTGTCATTGTTGCTTTTGATCTTAACCATTCTGATAGGTGCAAAATGGTATCTCAGCATTTTTTTTGATTTACATTTCCCTGATGAATAAGGATGCTGAGTATTTTCTTAAATATCTTTCAGCCATTTGAGTTTCTCCTTTTGAGAATTCTTGCTTAGATCTGAACACCATTTTCAAAATATTTGTTGTTGTTTTGTGTCTAGCTTCTTGAGTTCTTTCTATATTTTGGAGATCAGTCCTCTATCATATGGGTGATTGGTAAACATTTTTTCCTATTCTATAGGCTGTTGTTCTGTCTTATTGAGCATGTCCTTTGTGGTATAGAAGCTTCTAATTTTCTGGAAGTTTCATTTATGTATTGTTGATCTCAGTATCTGTGCTATTGCTGTTATATTTAGGAAGTGGTTTCCTATGCCGGTAGATTCAGGGCTTTTTCCCATTTTTTCTTCTGTAAGGTTCTATGTAACTGGATTTATGTTGGGGCTCTTTTATCTATTCGCACTTTAGTTTTGTGCATGGTGATAGATATGAATCTATTTGCATTCTTCTACATGTCAACATTCAGTTATGCCAGCACCATTTGCTGAAGATGCTTTCTTTTTTCCAATGTATAGTTTCAGCTTCTTTGTCAAAATTAGATGTGCATTGGTTGGTGGAAAACACTAATATCAGGCACTTAGATCTGATTTCATTGATTGACATGTCCGTTTTTATGCCAATACCAAGCCCTTTTTTTTATTACTATAGCTGTGTAGTAGATCTTGAAGTCGGGGTTGACAATGCCTCTGGAAGTTCCTTTATTGTACAGACTTGTTTTGGTTATCCTGGGTTTTTAATACTCAGGAATCTGTGAAGTTAAAGGACCTAAGACCTTTATAAGTAAATATTCCATTAAATTCCCACAGATAGACAATCCACCTTGTTTTTTAGTTTGATTACCAGACATATATTAAGATCCAAATTCAAGAGCTAGGTGGAAAATTTGTGTATCCAATTCTTAGACATTTGAATGCTTACATGTATATCACACAGTATATGACAAGAAGCAATGGGAATGTAAGAAGAACTAAAACAATGGGGATATATGATACAGGATCATTAATATTTAAGCTTCTTTTAGGGATGAGGTCTTCTAGTCTTCCCTGTCCAACTTAACACTTTCTACTGGTATTGTTGTAAGCTTGTACTTAAGCAGTCATGATGGTGAGATAATCATTTGGTTTTTTTTTTTGAGATTGTATTTTTAATTACAGCATTTCTCCCTTCCCTTTCCTTCTTCAAAAGCCTACCGTGCACACTTCTCTGCTCCCCTTTATATTCATGGTCCCTTTTCTCATAATTCAGTAAGACTTTGTGAATGTAGCTTCTGACATTAGGAGGGCTATATGGAAGGATTTAGAAAAAGATAAAGGAAGGGAAAATGATGCCATTATTTCATAATCTCAAAAAAAAGTAATAAAACTTTTCATCTAAAACCCAAGTAGAATTCAGCTATGGTCAGAAGTAGGGGCAAATATAAAGCGGGCCAGCATCACAGTCTTAAATTGCCTCAAATACGACCCAAATGAAGATAATCAGGGTTCTTTTCTATCACCCACAAAGCAAAAGCAAGCCCTCTCTGGTGGAAGATTGTATCATTTATTTTTTCTTACCTTTTCCCAAACCCATGGAAGCATTCTATGTATAATCACCAGGCGAACTTTCTCTTCTCCTTAATGTGGAAAACCACTAGAGGATCACTCCTACCTTACTGATGAGACTAGCTAGATAACCTACAAAATCATGTTTACAAATCCCATCAGAGAGCTTGCAATGTGAGGAAATCAAATGAACTGAAATGAGGGACTTTTCAGCTCATCCTACCAGAGAACAAACTTAGGGCTCCTGTCACTCTGTGTGGAGCAGTGAGAGAGAAAAAGAAAAGGAAAAGATAGAGAGAGAGATTAAAAAATAACACTGGTGTAGATGGAATGGTGCAGAGAGATTGAATTAAATGAATGTAAAATTTAAGGGTGGACTGATATGCACATTTAGAACTCCTGGGAGGCTCAGTCAGAAGAGACAATGTGCACAGACCTGCTAATGACTGTCTCTGTGTGCTTCCCAGAAAGGAGTGAGAAAGATACTCAGTTTCAAGCATGGATTGGATTTAAGACTGCATTTGTCTACCTTAACAACACTGTGGAGTCTCAAGACTTAATTCTAGGAACCCTCTGCCTGTCCCATGCTACAAAATCTCTCATTCCTCTGGTTACTTCAGTGTTTCTTGTTCTGCCATTCATGGCCAGGCACTGAGTTGATCAGGAATCACTCATACACTGTGTGGAGAGGTTCATGGTCCCACCCTTTAATTATCTGAAAACTAAAATGGCATTCTTAGAGAAAATAATATTTTAATTTTCTTATGTGATAACTGCAAGTATTTTCAAATAGTAATTATGAAAGCTGTGCAAATATAAGACACAGAGAAAAAAATTGTTCCTGAGTTATAAAACTCTTTATGTGTAGTTCTCAACACTTAAATTTTTTTTGGAGAAAAACAATCCACAGTAGGTACTTTCTTCCTTAAAAGAGTTCCACATCAAAACCCGAAAAAAGTTATTAAAGTGATAAAATTAACAGCCAGCTTGGGAAAATAATCATCATTGAAAAATATTAATGCCATAATACACATTTAATCACAAAACTACCCAGTCTGCCTCTCCTCTGGTAAATACCTTCATCTCAAAGTGAATAAAACAATTTAATTGAAAAAAAAACATTTAGCATTTATATGCTTGGTGGGTTCTTTTCTCTCCATTTTAAGAACTAATGTAGAATTTGAGTCATACTAGTCTTTATCTTTTCGATTTGCACATATTATTTCTGCATATTCCTAGCAAAAAAACATACACGCCAGCACTAAGTAAAAGGGAGGGGGGGGAATGCTGCTGAATGTCTCATGATCAGCATTTCTAGCTCTTCCTGCATGTAAATACAAATGACACCCTGTCTGTGATTATGGACGATGGGTCTTACACACTTGAACAGTCTTGGCTTCTTCATGCTAATTTCTGCCCTGTGTGAAATCCCATAAATGTCACATCTGCTGCAGTCCTTTCCTCTAGTCTAGCATCTGTTTTCCATGGAACTGAAAGATCATTGTTATCAAATGACAGAAATGCATGTGTGAGGAGGGAATTTGGAAACCATAAGCCCATCAAGTAACAGATAAGGGTATCTTTCCATTAAAACAGAGGAGAACTTGATTTTAGACTTAGTAACTTTTAAAACATGCTGTCACTATGTAGCACTCAATGACTTGGGATTTAATTAAAAGACCAGGATCACAGTGCAATTTTAAACAACGAAGAATTCTTAGATGCAAAGGAACATTGTGTATTCCCAGTGTTCTTGTCGGAGGAGTCTGGGCACTCTTTTGGTCTGCCCAGAGTAAAAGAATTTAAAAAAATGATTTGATTGGAAGCTTGAGATCATTTTATTTTAGCTTAAAAATAAAAGAAAGCAAAACAATCACACAAACAAAAATCACCTCTAAAATAGACTAGGTGAAAATCTTGGCAGCTTCCTGGTAGTAGGGAGATAGAAAGCCATGCCACTCACTGTAAGTTGGCATGGAGGTTGGTCACATGTCGATCACTGCCACATGGATGGAAGGGGATCCCTACAGAAAGAGTGAAGCTCAGAGTGTTAGGGAAGGCATACTTAGACAAAAGTTAGGAGGAAAAAAGAAGATCATGGTTTTCTGAGTGGTTGAAAGAAGGGGGGCAGGCTTACCAGCTATGTGACTGCATGACTGCAATCCTTTCAGAAACTGCACCCAAGCATCGGAATTCTGGGAGAAGTAAGCATTTTATTTCATTGAAGAGATAATTATCAATCCTCTCTCCTTAGGAACGTTCAGAATGGTTCTGAGCCACAGAGGAATGGTTTTACTACAGGTAATTGACAGGTTAAACTAGAATATCAAGTCTCCATCTAGGTCAAAGATTTTATTCTTTTAAGCAGAAGTTTGTCCTTGTCCTTAGTGGGCCTTCTACTTGGTGACAAAAGGCTAAGGGCTGCTTCATAGGAAACACTCAAGGACGAGGTAGACTTAGCCCTTTCAAGGACTAAGGAAGGTCACTGTCATTATCTTGCAGTATTGACATTCTAACTGAAAGTTCAGCAAGGTCTTTTCTTTTCCACACATTCATCTAAATGTAATCCATAAATAAAATGGTACATATCTAAGCTGTATCAACTAATAATTTTATATACTTACACAATGCCAAATAATTAACACAGTCAGATTCATTAGCACATTTGTCAACTCACGTACTTATCATGTTTAAAATGAATATTCTTAAAATCTATTATTTCAGCCCTTTAAACTAAACAATTCAAAATGTCAAATACTCATAGTATAGACAGTGTTGCATGTTAGACCCTCAAAATCTTTGATCATAGAACTATAAATTTGTACCACTGAGCACGTTTTAAACAAACAGTACGTGTTTTTTTTTTTTTTTTTTTTTTTTTTGCAGTAGATATGTAAAAGATCCTCCTGGGATGGATGTTAGTAAACTTTGGTCAGTCCTGTCAGTTCTGCAGGCTTCTGCTTAGAAGATAAAGCAAGGATATTCTGTCATCAATCAACTATGTGGGACTAGACTGAACCCTGGACTCAGGAAATGAACAGCCCCAGATTTTTCTCTAAATAGGACCATTCTATTTAATTTCCTTCCCTTAAATGTAAACCTTTCCTCCCCGCACCCCCCTCCCCCCGTGTCACCTTTCCTAGCCCAATAAATAGGGAATTTTTACAATCAGGAAGGAGATGATCAAGTAATTAGGACGTTTAGCTGTCATTAGGTGCTGACGTTGCTGCTTCTTGTTACTCCACAATTCCCAGCTCTGTGGATGAAATAGCTGAAAACAATCACTGCAAGGGAGAACCCTAAGTAAAATCAGATATAAGCAGCTCTGAGCCTTCATGAATAATTCTTGAGCAGTGGTGTGAATACTGCTCGCTCAACTCGCAGGCTCTTTCAAGTTGTTAGTTTCATGTTTTATTTAAGCCCAACATAAATGTTAACGCAGTCTTCATCAGATTCCTTTTATCTAACTTCGAAGACTGATGTGTTGATGTTGTAATGTGGGAAGAGGGCCTTGGGGAGAGACGTTAAATGCCCATCCAGGTATTCTGTGAGGAGTCATAGAGAAATTTCTTTTCCAGGAACTCAGTTGTAAGTTTTTAATTTTTATTTTATTTTTATGTTTTGGCCTCAGAATGCTATCTTGGCATACACATCTGCTGATTATTATTAATTGGTTTTCAAATGTTCCAATTTGATTTCTTAGTAAGTTTTGTAGAGGGAGAAGCAATGAAACACTGGACGCAATTATTCTCTGAAAACATTTTGCTGCAAGTGTTAGGCAAAGAGATGCCATTCAAAGCTCACTATTTAAGTGCGTCCATTGAGAAAAAAAGTAGAGTATAAAGCTATCATCTTCATTATGATTTTTTGCTGTTATATGTAGACTGTTCCACAATGTTATGATTATTTTATGATTCAATTAATCAATACTCAAGAGATATTTAAGTCTTTGTGTCATGCATAAATTGGATCTCATGTCAGTTGCAAATCAGTTGTTTATTACTGGAAGCTGCTTTGAGGTAAAAAAATTCCATTTGGTAACTAGGATATCTAGTTACTCAAATGCTGTACTGCCTTTGCTTTTAAAGATTACAGAGAAAAATGAAGTAAAAGTGAAAAACAAAAACAAAGGTAGTTCATGGTATCTACTTGGATAAGGCACTCCAAAGCATACAGCTTACTTTATGAAAAAAAAAATTCTGACTTTTAAATATGGCTTAAAAAATCCTCCCCCCCCCAAAAAAAATGATGAAATACTTACTAATATAGCATTGACTTTAATTATCATAGTGGATAATTTAATTTCCCAAGATGTTCTAGGCTTGGTATACACACACACACACACACACACACACACACACACACACACTGATGTGGGAAGGTCATTTGTCTATCTGTTGCTTTCATTGGTTAATTAATAAAAAAAACTGCTTGGCTTGATAGGTCAGAACATAGGAGGGTTGAGTAGACAACAGAATGCTGGGAAGAAGGGAAGTGAGGGCAGACGTGATGGAGGCAGCCGCCAGGTCAGACATGCTGAATCTTTCTTGTTGAGCCACCACCTTGTGGTGCTACACAGATTATTAGAAATGGGTTAATCAAGATGTGAGAACTAGCCAATAAGAGGCTAGAACTAATGGGCCAAGCAGTGTTTAAATGAATACAATTTGTGTATTGTTATTTCAGGTATAAAGCTAGCAGTGCGGGAGTCAGGCAGGACAAAAAGCAGGCTAGCTCGCCTCCTCACTACAATACATATGTATGTATGTATATATGTATAGTACCTTAGGGAAACTTTGAAGAATTTTCTCCAGGACACAGATTACTGTATTGGCATGTGGGGTGTTTATTAGGAAAATGATCATTCCCTAAATGTGCTCTATATATGATGAGGGAATTTTCCTATAGACCAAATAGTTACCTGCCAGAAGATGTGGCTTCATAATTGTGTGCAGAAGAAATCCCTTCATCTAGTAGCACTTGTTTTCTAGGGTTATTTACTTTGATCCATCACATGCATTTCAACTATGGCCAAATGCTTGCTTCCCTGTACCATGACTTACAGTGTGGTTTTCATTTGACTGAACTTTACAAGACTGCAGAAGGATTTGAAATCCAATATGTCAAAGCAGGCCATCTGTCTGTGTGTTCTGAAGCCAGGAAGACTGAACATTTTGTGTTGCTTTAATTTACTGCATGAGAATTGGCCAGTGTCTTATGGCTATTCACTGTTAGAAGCTAAATTAATTTACCATACATGGTAAATATATATACACACATAAATACATACACACATATATATTTACCATGTATGTATATTTAACTTATATATAATAAATTAATTTATCAACCCAGTGTTCTGCATCTAGATTCAAAGTAATAAAATCATTCTTTTTATTATTAAAATGACTGTACTTACAATATTAGCTGATAATATCTATTGAGAGCAATGTTGTTCTGAAAATGTTAAATGCATCTTTTTCACAAATCTCAATAACAATTTTACAGATTTGGAAATACTATCATGGATGTTTCCTAAACTTGAACAAAGAAAAAAATATTTCAGGCACAAAAATTAAGTGACCCACCATTCCATTAAAAAGAATATAAACCTTATATTGAAATGAGGAACATTTGACTTGACTGCAGCTCTTAGAACTTAAGAACTTAAGCTTACCATGCCACAAAGAACTACAATCAATTTTAGTCAAAAAGGGTTGAGATAGTCAAAGCCATTTGTGGTAAGTCTATTATCATCTCTAAAATTCTGGGAAAAAATAAAATTTTCTTTATTTGAAACACGAGTCATTTAGCTCATAACACAAAAGAAAACAATTGAAAGAGTTGACCCTGATTGACATGAGAGATTTTTCCATTATGGTTTCTCCCTTGTCCTATATGGACAGCAGAAATTCCTTCGCCCTTTTGGACTACAGTGTTCTCATTTTTATAAATGAACAGAGAAGACTAAATTATGTTTACTTTTCTTCCAACTCTGACCTTCCACTTCTAACCAAACTGTATCTATTGTATTTATGGAAGAGAAAAGATATAAAAAATAAAATAATTGTGTGTAAACACGCTTGGAGTTTTGCTAACCTTGTACTTTGAATAGCCTCTCAAGCATATTGTCTGAGACATCATCATGAAATTCCCATCCATTCCTGCCTGATGCATATAAATATGAAATTAAAAAAAGGAAAAAAAAGGTTCTCTAACTCTTCTACTTCACTACATGACTCCTGGGCTCAGAGAAAGGGATTATAGGCATTTAACAAATAAGATACTATTTGAACTTAGTGACCTTGGTTTGAGCACTTTATTTTCTGTCTTCGCTTTCAATATTCATTGGTAACATGGTGACAAAAGAAATTTGAATGGCTTTAAGAAATGGAACACTATTCAAGTTCCTACAATGGTGTTTGGATTACATATACCATATAGCAAAGATATTAGATACTCAACTATAGAGAGCTAATTTCAAATGATCATGAAAAGTACTGAAACTGTGAATAGGACATTCAGAGGCATGCTTATTTTTAAAAATAACAATAAAGGCAGAATGTACCTCCCCATTCCAAGCTAGAACGTCATTGTGTGCCAAATAAATTATTTGGGACTAATATAGAGTATGACATACTAAATGTTCTGACCGTTGTAGCATATGCATAGATAATATATGGCTCATGCAACTTTCATAACCCTCTCTGCTGATTCTCTTCTAATATCTCTCTAAAGACATTTGTGGTTATCATTCTTCATTTATTTTGCATGCTGCTTTCACCCATTGTGGATAAACATGAATAAGAAATTCTGGAGGTATGAATAGTTATCTTTGTTGAAGCTTGGTGAGGTTTTAATAAAATATACATGACACCAGTGTCTGGGTATGTATTTGTGAGTCATACAGCAGTGAAGAAATCTAGAAATAATTATTAGCTTTTTTTATGATGATGGAGGAATTAGCACTTCCGAAATAAGCAATGTAAAGTAGCATGGACAGAATCTCCTATTTGCCCTTGAACCAGTTCATGTGAATGCAAATAAGTAACACATGCATTGCTAATTTAGTGTTTATTGGTAGGAATGCAGGAGGAAAAATAAAACCTGAAGATTTATTTAAATCTAAAGGGGAAGTCTTCAGCTTAGTTAATGCATGTTTATGCCACCTGGAATAAAACCTAGACATAGCATAACAAAGGGATTCCTTCCTCTTCCCTGATCCTTTTTATAACTGTGTTTCATAGCTATGCATATAAAGTGAAACTTTTCATATATCAAGAGTTAAGTTCTTTGCCGTTACTTTTGTCTGTGTCAGCTCTGTGCATTTATGAAATATGTTAGGCTCATTTACAAAGCCAATAAGTTTATTCCTGCACGTTTCTAGAGTCTCCTATACTAACTGCAAGGTGCTGGCATTTGGTATGTATTTTTTTATTGTATACTGACGTGACAGAAGGGTAAGTAAGAGAAAGCAAATTCATTGTCCTCACATGCCAGAAGAGCTGTCCATGGTGAACACACTTTTGAAATGCTTTATTTTCCTATAACAACATTAATCTATTTATAAAGGGAGAGCCCTCATGACCTAATAACCAGCTCTGAAAGGCCACACTTCCCAATACTGTTTCTGTAGGGATTGAGTCAGGGAGGGATAAAACCATCCAAACCGTATCAGTAGATTATGCATGCCTGCAATTTAGATTTCTTGAATTTGTGAAACTATGTGAAATATATACCTATAATTTTTGACTTCAGAAAAGCACATGTTTTTCACTGTATCAGTCATTTTAGTTTGATGAAAGATGAAGACATCAGAATACGAGGCCATGCTTACAACATTTAGCTGACAAGGAATATCTCCAGCCCTTCCTAGAGGGAAAGGGATAATTGTGGAACAAAATGGGGAGATATGTGTATTGCCATATTAGCAGTGGTGGCTTCTGGGTGATCAGTACTTCTTCACATTTGACATGTTCCTGATATAAAAACTCAACTCAGAAATTGAGAAATGAATTTAATAGCAAGTTGATGGAATTAATTATGTCTTTGTTATCAATAAGTATGCTTTATTTTTCACTACTGAATTTCCAACTTTGGGCAATGCCAGATTATACCCTATGATATTCCTTTATATAAAATAAAAATA
Source organism: Microtus oregoni (assembly GCF_018167655.1). Classification (NCBI taxonomy): domain Eukaryota; kingdom Metazoa; phylum Chordata; class Mammalia; order Rodentia; family Cricetidae; genus Microtus; species Microtus oregoni. The sequence continues at coordinate 54,151,485 of NW_024543063.1, read as the reverse complement.
TTTCAATGTACCAGATCCTGAGGAAGGACTAAATATAAATTCACTCTACTCTGCATATATTTCTGCAAAGCAGACATTATTATTTTGTACAGTGTGTTAATTTTTATCTGTTTTGTTTCTATTATGTAAGCAAGAGAACAGTCAGACACATCACAACCCACATTGTCAATAACCACATTCTTTCTTTTGCTGAAAGAAGATCTTAATCATAGTGGTCTCCATACACCCTTCTCTGCCTGTCCCCTGTCTGTAGTATGACCAAAACTATTATATTTACTTCATATCTATTTCTGTTATAGGTGAAGCTTTCTCGAGTTACTTGGAATGTAAGTTTATCTATCTGTTTAAAAGCAATTTTACACTGAAATGGATGAATCCAGACACTTATATGGCTACAGCAAACAGTACATGATTTAACGATGCTCATTATCTGAAGCTTGTTTCTTGTCAGATGATGGAATATATTTAAATCTGTGCATTCATTTTATTAGTAAGAAAATTATTTCAGTACTTTGACACTTTGCTTCTATGTTTATTTGGAATCACAGAAAACTCGTATGGGAGAAATACTTCATCTATTGTAAACATTTAAATGCTCTATCCATGACTCACATAAGACAAGGTCCTCTCAGAATGCCTAACTTGAACATGAGCACACCTGAGTTATTTTATTGATTCCTCATAAATAGTGAATGTTGTTTACTTACCAGCTCTATTTTTAGAAGTCAAGATCAAGCAACAGTTAACACTATAGATGCCAAGGTTGAAATGACTTATGTGTACTCTGGGCTGCACCACTACCAGTGTATCATTATGACCTTGGTAAGATAACATGTACCCTTACTGCTACCATGTTTAATGAAGCACTTGCCTTGTATCATTGCCTCTAGAATTATAGTTAAATAAAATATTTGGCATAGCTTAAATACTGTGATATTCCTTATTCATATGTTATTTATTATTCTTGCTTGTATTTGTACATTTTTAGCCTTCAGAGACATTTTCCAAAGTGATAATTATCTGCATTATACACATTTATGGATCACATGATACTAATTTAATATATGTACACAGAGAATTCTTATCAAGTCTAGGGAATTATACATCCATGTCTTCATTATTACTAGAGCCTTTAAGTTCCATTCCTTATTAATTCATAAGATATACAATAGTTTTCCATGTAATATAGTCACTTCGTTAGGCTGTGCCAATTTTCTTAGCTGCAGAAACATAAAAATAAAGCAAACAAATTGCAGGAATATAATGCCTTCTCTGAGATTGCTTAAAGTCCTCCTGATCATGAAGAATAACATTTCCTTGAAAGATAAAGCAAAGAATGAACTGGCTATGACCTCTGGTGCACAGTGCTCTCTATCACACAGCGAGGTCATTTAATACATTGCACTGAAGTTTCCAGGCTCTCTTCGGTCTGTTCAGTTCTGAGTCCACTCAGAGTTAGAATCATAGCTTCTTCCATGCTTGGAACTCAGTACATCATAGATTCCTAAAAATATCCCATAAAACATAATCACTTTAAGGGATCAAGTAGGTTATAATTAGAGGAGGGAAGTACAAATAGCTTGGTTGCTTTCTCTGACCATGGTTCTTTAATTAGTGTAACTTAATACACCTTCAGTAAATCTTTAAGCACATAGCACTGATGACAACTAAAACATTAAATTCTATTGCCATCTTCTGATACAAAGGTAGGTCATTTTATAACTTGATTAGAAATACCTTTATTGTAAGACCGCACACATATAAGGTCATTTTTGGATTAGAGGAATTTATAGTGACTGACTGAAACTAAATAGGAGAGAAATGCCTCCTAGGGAATCTAAATACCTTGAATGCAGTTGGCTTTACTGAATGGTAACTGCAACAGATACCCTGATTCATTCGCCTAAGTGAAGTTCAATGTAACACATACTGAAAGAATTAAAAGAAAATAAATTCCATTAGTAATGTCATGAATCCTCCACTCAAAGATTGTAATGTAAACCCATCTATCTTTACTAAAGGAAAAACTAAACAAAGTCACTTGATGATGTTACTGTGTTGTTACGTTTTTTTTTTTCCTAAAATGAGAAAGTAAGGGGATGAGAAAGTAAGAGTGAGAGAGCATGCAAGCATCTGAATGCAGAACTTGCCATGCTAGATTCCGGTGTCCTAATGTTCTACAATGTATTGGTAAGGAGTTCTGTTGCTGTGATAAAATATAGTGACCGAAAACAACTTGGGGAAGAGATGGTGTAACCTGGCTTACAACTCCATGTGACTCTTTACCATTGAATAAAGTCAGGGCAGGAACCAATGTCACTAAATGGACTCAGGAACTGAAGCAGAAATTAGGGAAGAATGTTGCTTACTGGCCAGTTCGTCATGAATTATGTAGTCTGCTTCTTTATATAGCCCAGAATCATCTGCACATGGGTGACACATCCCATTATTGTCAGCCCTTTATATCAATTACCAGTCAAGAAAAGGCATTATACACGTGCCCATAGACAAATCTGATGGAAATATTTTCTCAAATGAGTTTCCCTCTTTCCACATGACTCTAACTTATATCTAGTTGACAAACAAACTAACACAGACAAAGACTTATGTTACAGTCTCCTTCCACTCCCAATTTTCAGATAACAGAAACAATCCAAACACCCATGTCTGGTAGAATTAATACCACATTCAAATATCATGTGTCTATGGTTTCTGAAATTCAAAAATTAAAAAGATATATGGTTCATTCTAGAGCCTTAGTTGATTAATTGTGGTCCTCTAAAGCATTTAGTCCTTCTTCAGTAAAAACAGAGCAAATTTTCTAAGGACAGACTGTAAGTAGAGAAGACATGGTAATAAACCGTAGAGGAGACTTGTGTCTATATCAGATTTCTGTTTTAGTGCAATATGAGCTATAAAACATAAAAATACACCTTTTTCTCTACTTCAGATTTATATTTCAGTAAGTTTTTCAGTGAAATTAGCCTTCAAAAATCAATGTGACCAAAGTTCTTTTCATTATTGACCTTAAAGACTATAGGCATATTTAGTTTATCCTAAAATCTTTGTTATAAACAGAGTCATCGGATTTTTTTTTTGATCAGTAAAACCATGTTCTAAAACAAAGTGTGTGATTTGTGAAGCCCAGAATTAGCTAGTCCCTTCACCCATGCATCAGTAATTTTGAGGAAATAGTCTTTGCATTAAAACACAGATAAACTGTTTCTGAGAATCAAGGTGCTTGGCCATTTTTATCTTTCTTTACTATAACTCAAACAGAAAATCTGATCATTTGTTAAAATTATGAGTTACAAAAGTGCAATGTCTTTAAATCTGACACAAATTCAGATTAAGAAATGTTAGGGTTTTCAAGGTTCCTATACATTCCAGAGTATATTTTTTTCAGAACTCATCTGTTTGTACCTTACCTTCAAGAACTTAGGCTCCTCTAAGAAAATATCAGAGATACTCTGGTTCTCAACTTGGTCGAGATCCCTTTGGGTATGCATAACACTATGATTCATAGCAGTAAGGAAATAAAGTTTTGAAATAATTTCATGCTTGGGAGTCACCTCAACCTGGAGAACTATATTAGAGGGTTGCAGTTTTAGAAAGGTTGAGAACTACTCTCCTAGCTGTTATATAAACACCTCAGAAGATACCCTCACATGATTTTGAGGCTGAGGAGTTTGAACGAAGACTTTAGTAGATTTGACTTCATGGCTGAGACAAATTTTTCACCCAGCTTTGATTCAAATGGTAGAGGTTACTAAGCAGGATCACAGGGCCATTTGAAAGACTGCTCATGGAGTAAGTAAGATCATAGGGTGTTATTTTAACATGTATTTTTTATTATTGTTGCCTTATTATCTTTATTTGTTTTTGTAATGCTAGGGAAAAAAACCTAAGATCTCAGGGATTCTAGAAAATTACTCTACTATTGAGTCTCAGTTTATCTCATGAATGTTTGTGTGTGTGTGTGTATGTGTGTGTATCTATGTATATGTGCATTTATGTCCATATATATGTGGTTGTTTGTGTCTGTGTGTGTATATGTATGTCCATTTGTTTATGTCTATGTTTATGTATATGTATGCTTGTGTGTTGAAATAGGAGCAGTGGGGCTGCGTCCCGGGCACCCTGCCACCCACACTGCTAGCTTATGCTCTGAAATAACAACACACAAACTGTATTCTTTTAAACACTGCTTGGCCCATTTCTATCTAGCCTATTCTAGGCTAACTCTCGCACCTAGACTAGCCCATTTCTAATAATCTGCTGTAGCCCACAAGCTGGCTTACCAGGAATGATCTTGACCTGTGTCTGCCTGGAGTGGGAGAATCATGGCGACTCTTCGGCTCAGCTTCTTTCTCCCAGCATTCTGTTCTGTTTACTTCGCCTACCTAAGTTTTGGCCTATCAAATGGGTCTAGGCAGTTTCTTTATTAATAAGAAATCACTCCCACATCACTTGTGCATGTGTATGTGTATGTATGTTCGTTTGTGTGTGTATATGTATATTTTTGCATCTATATGTGTCTGTGTGATTATCTCTGTTAGTGTGTGTATTGTTTGCTTTGTCTTGGTTTTGTGACATTGATTTGCTAAGCTTGGCCTGGAATAATTCATTCTCTGGTTCAGACAGGCCCTGAACTTGTGATTTTCCTTCTTCAACTTCTTTAGTAGCCAACTTTCCAATTTGCATTACTAACCTTGAATAAACACACACATTTTTTTTGAGGCCAGCCTGTCCTACAAAGGGACTACCAGGAGAGTCAAGGCTAATCCACAGAGAAACCCTGTCAAAAATATATTATAAAATATATATGTTTTGAAGAACATGAATGTCTAGATTTACAACTTTATGAGTATACCTTTTCATAATCAGTTAAAATTCAATGTTGTGAAACAATAATACGTTACTTTTATTTTTTACATACTAGCCCCAGTTCCCCCTCCCACCTCTTCTCCCACCACTTCACCCACCCCCACCCCCACCCCTCACCCCATCCCTGTCCACTCTTCAGATAAAGTGACACTGGGAAAAAAGTGAGTAAATTTGACACAGATGAGGTAGAGCGGGGACACAGAGAGGATAAAAGATGTAATTATATTTTAATAGACTAAATAAGTAAAACATATTCCAATAACTTTTAATTCTTAACAAATAATCACTTTGATTCAATGTCCCTTCATGATACAGCTACAATTTTGTATGAACAAGTATAAATAAGTGGCTGGTTCTATGACTGCATCCTCTGTTTCTAATCTTGATATCAAAGTAGAGGAAGGGACAAAGGATAAATCATTATACTTTTTTCCATAAGGGTATTGAGCTCATAATTCTCATTGAAATGTTTCCCACTGTGAAACATTGGTTGAAAATACTGAAATGTTTGTTTCTGCACGTATGTTCTCACATTGCATTGCCCTGAAATATCACTAGGACTACACTACATCCACACATCCATATCTAATTCATACCTTACCCTCACAAAGTGGGAAGTAGATCATGTGTGCTTGCTCGAATTGAATATACCCTGTGTTTTCATCTTTGTAAATCTCAGTGACATTTACACTGTTATTTAGAGTAAATACTCCCTTACCCCTACAGTTACTTTTTACTATTCAAATTCGAGATCTCAGCAGTTTTTTTCTCCCCCACCCTAAATTACAAATGATATAAGAAATGCTTTCCCTTTACAGCATATAAAAGTACAAACAGTCTTTTTTTGGTATCTTTTAGACACTTACAGGTTCTCCTGATTGCTCTCTGGTCCCCTTTATTTTTCTTTATTCTGCTTCAATTTTTCCCATACAGTGTACAAAGAGTGTTCATTTTTAATCATAAATAAAACAAGTACTATTCCTGCTCAAGTCTCTGCTAGGCATCTCTACACTGCTTACAGTGCAACGCCTCTCCCTCCACAGCTTACCCTTGCCTACATGTCCTGTTTGTTATCATGTCTGGATTTATGACTTTCCATTTGATTCCCCAGTAATACCTCTCCATCATTCTTGCTCCTCATTAGCTAAATCAGTTTAGTCCTCCATATTTTAGACACTGCTACGGAGAAGTCACACAAAACTCTAGGTTTGTTTGTCATATTCAATGTCATTCCTTCTTGAGTCTACCTTATATGAATATTGTGTACAAAATGCACATTTTATTGTAAGTAATGTATGAGAATAGTTTGGTTGAAGAGTAAAAGTGTAACTGTCTCCTAAATATATAAGCTGACATAGGCCATGGTGCAAGAGACTATGGAGTCCTGAGGCAGAGGACACTGCTAGATAAAGTTCCAGTGGAACTTAGCATGTGGCTTGTGAAGGTGTAAGTCATAAACAATGCCACACCAGTCTGGAATTATGAATAATAGGGTGGTATTTATTTAAAGGGGAAAAAACTTACAGATCACCGTCAGCCCTCTGCACAACCAGGAAGGAAGTCTAGTCGCCAGCGAAGCAGGAAGTAAAGAGAGAGAGGAGAGGAAAGTGGCCGCATTTTTAAAGGGAGAGAGACCACATACCAATGGGCTGGTATCTCAGCAGCTATAGGCTGGAGAAATGGGAGGACCTCCCGCAACACCTCCCCCTTTTGTTTAAATAAGAGAGTTCTAAACCTACTATGAAATTATATACAATAAGTACAAATATCCTATTCTAACTAGCTTAGGGCTTGTATAATAAATAACTTGGCCAAGTCATGAGAGAAAGTAACTACATTTAAATAGTCTTCAATCCCATCAAAGATCTGAGAAGGGAAATAATGTTACCTGGGTAATTAGGAAGTTCCGTAAAACAACTTCCAAAACATGCAACAAATCACAGAGACAACTAGCTACCTGGGCAATCACCCACAGTCACGTTAGCAGCATTGAAGCAACCAACTTTGGCTAAGGCCTAACATAATTGACATACCATTTTCAAAGGCAAGCAACTTTTCAAAACTATCTTACCCTGTCTTGGCAGGATATGACAGTCCTGTTTTATCCATTGATGCATGCTCTGTATCTTTGTCAGTGGTTGAGGTATGGGCATTTCTTTGCCCCAAGGCCAGTTCTGCCAAAAAGAAAGGCTCCAGGTGGAGTGCCTTTGGTGCTCAACATTCTCTCGGGAATAGAGTGGTGTTGCCAGGAGCAATTGTGTCCCACTACCGCAAAACTCTGAGTTAGATTAAAGGCCATTTTCTACAGCTCTTTGAAGAAGTTGAAGATTATCTATCTATACTGAGTATAATCTCTATATATCTAAAGAACCTGATTAGTCTAATTATAAATGACAAACTTAGATGACTATTAGTCTATATAATTCTCAATATCTATCTAACTTAAAGACTAAGACAATAAACTACTGTGAAACAAATGAGGACAACGACCTCCAAATATAAACAATGTACAAATATACATTGCAGTAGGTAAATATATATCAATACACAAACATTATATAAGTATCTTAATCAGAGGTAGAAATGTAAACTGCAATATGATAAATATATACAATATATATATATAGCAATACAATATATGTCAATACATAAAAATGTTTTAAACAGAGGTAGAAACATGCATGCATACAATAGTCAATATAATTTAACTTTGTATCAATATACAAGAATCTATACCAATATATTTGTATTATCCCATCATCCCTCTTTTTTTTTTCAAAATGATTCCTGAGCTTATAAAATTCCTCCCCCAACCCTCAATCGTATACTAATTATAATCAACCCCTAAATAATGTCCCTAAATCCAAGGGCAAACTTTACTGGGAGAGGGGACGTCGTTCTCTAGAATTATTTCCAGCTGTCATGGGGGCGACGTTCTTTCTGGGGGATCCTGTGAAAGTAAAATGATGGTTAAATTTCAAGATCAATGTCTTTTAAAATTGCCAATAGTCTCGGAGTATTTTGTGCAGGTCTGGCCAAAATGTTGTATAAGATGTGCACCATTTCAGCTAACCAAGTTGGAACTGTCTTGTGCAGCTGGTACCCAAAGCAGGTCTTGTAGTAGCGCTATCAGTATCATGACGTCATATCAACCAGGTGGAGTTGTTGTTATGGGGCCCCATCTTCTCCCTGGAAACTTCAAATGTCACTTCAGGAAAAACTCATTGTTCATTGTGAAAACCTTAACATTAATCATATATATATATATATATATATATATATATATATATATAAATATATATATATAGAGAGAGATACATACATATATATATGTATATATATATATATTCACTGAAAGGCATGATAGATATATTCAATAAAAAGTATGATAGATATGAAGAAAAGCAAAGATGTTTTCTAAACTCATATTTCCTTCTGCCCTATATCATGGCTCTTGATATGAGACAGAAACTCCAGAAACTCTGGGTTTTTCTCTTACTAACAGGCTGGAATTAGAGAGGGACTGAACCAGAGTCCAAGTTCAAAACCTGATTTATAAATTTAGAAATATGGTTTAATGTATTTTACTTACACAACTCATTCAGTTTTCTTGATATTTCCTATTGGGCAGGTATTTTTCCATCTGTCAGTATCCAAACATCCAGGGTCCCTTGAATTTCTCAAAGATGAGTGTTTTCCTGCGGAGATAAGAACAGAACCCTGCCCCCATTTTATATTTTTTTCTTACCAGCTGTATGAATATCACCATTGTGGATGACTTGTCATTTCTCCTTTCCAAGAGTTTTCTCCTCTTCAAATCGAAACTTTATTAATTTTGATGGTATCCACAATTTTTCTTCTCCTGTGGAAACAAGAGCAAAACCCCTTCCCCAAAGTAGCACATCTCCTGGCTTCCACTGAGAGTTCAGCACATCTTTGAAATAAATCGGTTGATTTAGTTCAGCAGACGTTTCCATTATCCAGTGTCTTTCTGCTGCTGTCGTTCCTTTCTCATTAGCGTTAAGAAAATTCAAGGTTAATAAAACATTATGCAATCTGTTTCTGGGGGTATTTTCGGTCCCTTTCTGTTTGTTCAGCATATCCTCTATAGTACAATTGGATCGTTCTATAACTGCCTGACCTGTAGGATTATTTGGCATACCTGTAATGTGTTTTATATTATAATAATCAAAAAAGCGTTTCATTTTCTTAGATACATATGCTGGACCATTATCTGTCTTAATTTGTGCAGGTATACCCATGATGGTCATAACTTCCAATAAATGTGTGATTACTGAATCAGCCTTTTCTGAGCTCAGGGCAGTAGCCCATTGAAAACCTGAATACGTGTCTATGGTGTGGTGTACATATTTTAATTTACCAAATTCCATAAAGTGGAACACATCCATCTGCCAGATTTCATTTCTCTTAGTAGCATTTGGGTTACTCCCTGCAGGCAATGGTGTTTGATTATAGAAAGAACAAGTAGGACATCTCTTTACAATGTCCTTAGCTTGTTGCCAAATAATGGAAAATTCTTTCTTTAGGCCTTTACTATTGACATGATGCTTCTAATGAAATTCTGAGGCCTGCAACACACTTCCAATCAATAATTGATCAATCTCAGCATTGCCTTGGGCTAGAGGACCAGGCAGACCTGTATGGGACCGGATGTGTGTTATGTATATCGGACAAAGCCTGTTCCTGATTATGTCTTGTACCTGGATAAACAATGAAGTCAACTCTCTGTCATCTGGTATAAATTCAGCGGTTTCAATATGCAAGATAACTCTTTCTGCATACTGTGAATCTGTCACTATATTAAGAGGTTCTTAAAAATCCCTAGCACCATAAGAATGTCATATAATTCTGCCTTCTGGACAAAATTATAAGGGCTTTGTTCCACCTTACTCAATTCATCTGACTTGTAACCTGCTTTCCCTGATTTATTTGCAGAGTATAGAATGTACGGCCTCCAGTTATTGGAGCATCACGTACAATTCTAGGAAGAATCCAAGAAGTTCTTTTTATGAGGGTAATTCTACCAATTTTGGGATAGTTGCTATTAATTTCTCCCAAAAAATTAGCACAAGCTCTTTGCCATGGTTCATTGTCTTCCCATAACTTTTTTATTTCTTCAGTAGTAAAAGGCACTATAATTTCTGCTGGGTCTATACCTGCTAGTTGACGAAGTCTCAGCTTACCTTTTATAATTAATTCAGAGACTTTTTCCACATAAGTTTTTAATTTTTTACTTGGTTTATTAGGTATAAATATCCACTCTAAAATAATATCTTCCCTCTGCATTAGAATCCCTATAGGAGAAATTGTGGAAGGCAATATGACTAGGATGCAGCTAAGATTTGGGTTCACCCTATCCACATGTGCCTCCTGCAATTTTTCCTCAATCATTGTTAGTTCCTTTTCTGCTTCAGCTGCCTGTTTTCTTGGACTATTCAAATCTTTATCACCATCTAAGGTTTTGTTTAAATGAACTATTAGATCAGGTGTTATTCCAACAGCTGGTCGTAGACTGGAAATGTCTCCTAACAATCTTTGGAAGTCATTAAGAGTCTTTAATCGGTCTCTCCTAATTTGTGCCTTTTGCGTTATAATTTTCTCTAACCCTATTTTGTAACCTAGGTAATTAATAGAATTTCCTCTTTGAATCTTTTCAGGGGCAGTTTGTAATCCCCACCTAGGCAAGACTTTCTTTACTTCTTCAAACATCCTTTCAAACGTATATTTATTTGAATCAGATAACAAGATGTCATCCATGTAATGATAAATTATGGACTTGGGGAATTGTTTACGAATTATTTCCAATGGCTTACTTACAAAATATTGGCACAATGTAGGACTATTGAGCATACCCTATGGGAGGACAGTCCATTGATATCTCCTATTAGGCTGAGAATTATTATAAGTAGGCACTGTGAAGGCAAATTTTTATCTATCCTTTTTTTGTAATGGTATAGTGAAAAAGCAATCTTTCAAATCAATAACTATAAGAGGCCATCCTTTTGGTAACAGAGAAGGCAAAGGAATTCCAGATTGTAGTGGGCCCATAGGTTGAATTACTTTGTTGACAGCTCTTAGATCTGTCACCATTCTCCATTTACCAGATTTCTTTTTTTTACAACAAACACAGGAGAATTCCAAGGGCTGGTTGATTCTTCAATATGGTGAGCATCTAGTTGCTCTTGCACCAGCTGTTCCAATGCCTGTAGTTTATCTTCAGCTAGAGGCCACTGTTTGATCCATATTGGCTTCTCAGTTAGCCATTTTAAAGGTAGGGCTGTTGGTACCTCTAAAGGTTTGGTATTTGCTGTATGTTCTAGTACAGCCTGAATTGCTGGTGACCTTTTTCGATAATACCTCATTATATCCTTCCCAGAATGATGAGTTCCTGGAACTACAGGAATGTTAATCTGGGTATTCCATTTCTGTAGCAGGTCACAGCCCCATAAATTTATGGCAATTTTGGCTATATATGGCCTTAGTCTTCCTATTTGCCTTTCGGGCCCTATGCATTCCACCAATCTTGTGCTTTGTTTTACACGAGATAGGGTTCCAATTCCCAGGAACTGAACACCTACCTCGTGAAGAGGCCAATTTGGATGCCAAGATTCTGGGGTAATGATACTTACATCTGCACCTGTGTCTAATAAGCCTTCAATAAAAGTGCCATTTATACAGACTCTTAGCTTTGGTCTTTGATCGTTAATAGAAGTCTGACAAAATATACGTTTACTCTGTCCTACTGGGTTTTTTCACTGATCCTCCACACGTAATTCATCATTTAGACCAGTATTACATTTTACAGCAGAAATTGGAGCTTTTAATTTTCTTTGTGAGGTACGTTCTCCACTGTGACTGGGATTGACTGGGCCACTGTTGGCTTGGGGGCCTGCGAGAGGCCCCTCAAGGAGTTTCCTGATGGTATCGGGTTGCCTTGTTTGTCTGTCGTTGACCTGAATTTGTTGGAACAATGTCGGCCTTTACCGCATCTCCTACATATGCCTGAAGGCCGAGGTCTCCTATTTTTGTCATTCCCAGAAGAGATAATATTCCTAGAAATTCTGTGCCTGCAATCCCTTTTCAGATCTCCTAATTTACCACAATTAAAACACCTGGCAGTTTGATGTCTCCTCATTGCTGTGGAAATCACTTCTCATACCCAAGATTCATCATTATAGCTAAACATCTCAACATTCATCGTATACTGAATCCATTCATCCATAGGTGCTGATCTAGACTTTAAAGGCCCAATTATCTTTTTGCATTCTATGTTTGCATTCTCAAAAGCTAGAGATTCAAGAAATATTCGTCTAGCTTCTGGGTCTGTTTCCCCTATGTCAGAGCCTTAATTAATCTTTGCAAAAAGTCAATAAAGGGTTCTCTCTGTCCCTGCCTAATTCTGGTATATGATTCAACCCTTTTTGCTGGATCTTGTATCCTATTCCAAGCATTTAAAGCTGCTTGGTAACATAGACACAGTACTTCATCGTCATAAAGAGCTTGGACAAGCATATTCTCCTGCACCAAGAATTTGATCTTGGGAAACCTTGACACCTTTTGCTCTTCCTTGCTGTTCCATATGTTTGGGTTCTTCTCTGAAATAAATTCCAAACATCAAGGAAGGTTCATTATCTAAAACTGCAGACACTAACTGATGGAAATCATAGGGGGTAGCTCTAGCATTAGAAGCCCAAGTCCTTATCATATCCTTTACGTATGCAGAGTGCAAGCCAAAATTAACAATAGTTTGCTTAATTTCTTTTAGATCATTCATTGCTATTGGCGTCCATCTAGCTTCTCTTACTTCCTTTGAGCCTTTAGAAGTTGACACTTTGTCAGAATTAAGTATAGGGTATACCACTAAAACCTTGGGTAAGCCAGTTCTAATAGCTGGTGTTGGCATTGTATCCTGTCCTTGTGCCTTATTACTCTGTTCACCAGCTCCAATCATTTCTTCAATCATTTCAAGTCTTTTTATTATTGTCTTTATTATTGTCTCTTTTGAATCCTGAATCTCCTGACCTGCATGAGTTTCTAGTAAACATTGTATGGTTCTTAGGAATGCCATATTCTTCCTAAATGATAGAATATGCAAAAGAATACTGAAACCTAGTAACCAGTAAATTAAGTTATCCCCATAGTCTTATAAACCTTGCATGATATAACCCATTGTATTGGTAACCAGAACAGTAAAATTAGCGTTGGAAATGAAAACTGCCATATTACCTATTATCCAGCAGGTGGCGCCGTTGCCAAGTCGCGATGAAAACAGGGTCTTGTTTCAGAGTCTGCCTAGTATTTGTTAAAAACTGGAAAATGTAAGTTGCACAACAAAATAAATATAATTAAATCAATTCCAGAGACGGAACCAGAAACCAAGAATCCAGGGGTAGAGAAGAGCAACCTGGAAGCCGCTTATGCCTCCACATGACAGAGTCACCCTGAGGGGTTGTAGCTTTCAGAAACCGCATGCTCTGGTTCGCGCTACTTAAGAGCTGTGCTTGCAAGGGAGATTTAAAAATGACTCAGAAAAGAGCAAACCACGCAGGCAGAGACTACGTAGGCCTGTGGAATTTAAATCCACATGGGGAGGCAGACGATAGGGTGCGTGGGGACTGGAAGTCAATCTGAGGTGTCTAAAGAGAAAATATAAAGAACTGCAGCAATAAAAGCCAGTGCATGATGATTTATATTAAGCTGCTGTCTCCACGCAAAAGACACAGGCCACAAGGCTGCCTGCAGGCCACGGCAGCTGAGGAAGGGAGGCTCGCGCCATCCGAGCTGGCAGCCGAGCAGGGGAAGGAGAGGTTCTAACACCAAATGTTGGGTGCCAACTGTAGGCGTAAGTCATAAACAATGCCACACCAGTTTGTAATTATGATTAATAGGGTGGTATTTATTTATAGGGGAAAAAACTTACAGATCACCGTCAGCCCTCTGTGCAACCAGGAAGGAAGTCTAGTCGCCGGCGGAGCAGGAAGTGAAGAGAGAGAGGAGAGGGAAGTGGCCGCTTTTTTAAAGAGAGAGAGACCACGCCCCAATGGGCTGGTATCTCAGCAGCTATAGGCTGGAGAAACGGGAGGACCTCCCGCAACAGGCTTGTGCTTTAACTTTTAGGAGCAGTTGTTTGTTTGATGGGGAGTTTTCTGCTTATGCATTCCCCTGGGGAGACATAGTCATGTTCCTGGGGGAAACTTTGAAGACCGGTTCTTCACCTAAAAGGAAAGTCACAGAACAGAGTCCTTCTTGTGCCTCAATCTACCAACAGTGTAGATTCCGAGAAATTTCTTGCTCATCTTTGGATCCAAAATGTCACGAGCATACCTACTGCCCTACACTGGAGTCTGTGTAGGGGAAACAGAAATAGTGGAAATTGGTGGGAAAGGAATGAGATAAGAGAATCTTCCTTTCTGGGAAAATAGGAAAAGAACAATCCCCTACTAAAAATCAAGGAAGAGAAAAATTCTATAATCAGCCAGTTATAAATGAATATTATGAGATATTTTGTAAAGCTTGCATTTTAGAAGGTATCAAAAAATCCTATAGGTACTTGGTTGAGGTAAAATTAATTTCAGACTGTCTAACATACTGTAACCGCATGAGCAGCCAGCCTAGACACAGACTGTACAAATGGAAGGTCCCATGCCTTGCAAACCCAGAGAAATTTTGTAGCAGAGAAATTTGAACAGATTCTGTCCAAAGATGCTGTTTTGGATAAGACTGTCTGTTTTGTACTTTGCCCTTTCCACCTGGACTTTTAATGGGGAAGTGCAAAAGAGATCCAGGACTCTGATGCTTGCCAGATGTATTATAGAGATGCGATATAAATAGAGTTTCTCTAGTTGAGGGATAGCTGCTGAGTCCTCAGACCTGCACTGTCCCTTTCTTCCCCTATTGATGCCCCACCTCCTCTTTGGGACCTGAAATGCCCTGAAGAAGTTGAAACTTGGCAATAGGCTAATCAATTGAATGAACTATCAGTACCACTTCTTTGCATGTAATAAGTTGAACAACACTTTTTGACTTTGCACACATTCTTACACTTCCATAATTATAAATGTCTGTATGAGTTGTGACACTATGAGCTGACCATTTCAAGTTAAAAAAAAATCTCACATTATAAATATGTCTTTAAAATTTAAATGACCCGTATGTCTGTCAATGTCATCTGGCTGTCCGGTTATTTATCTTTAAAATTAAAAGATTTACATATGCCATCAGTTTATTCCATTAATCAAAAAGCAAAATATTATTCATAATTAAAGCACAAACCATAATTGCTATCTACTTATTAACATTGCCATTATTTAAGCCAAAAACATTGATATTACATATTAACTTGGTATAAAAAAAGGCATTTTAAGTGATGAAAGGACCTATTTTCAAAAATAAAATGTTGTACAGATTAATAAAGTTATATGAGAGGCACTTTAGTCTCCTCAGAAGGATAGTAAAAGGAAAATACATGTTATTAATTAACTTAGTAACTACTAAAACAGAACTTAAATAGAAATAGCTATTTTAAAATGCTTGAGGAGCTTCAGGAATATCAATTTAGATCAGGTCATTATATGGCAAACTTTCACTGGGATAAGTTGAGTGGAAAGGCTTCTTGTCCACATTTTGTATCCGATGCAAAGGCCATAAATCCCAGACAATTCCCAGTCAGTGGCCTTGTAGGGCGACATGTATCTATCATTAGAGAGGATTCATCAGTTTGAAAGAAGAATGAGTACTTGAACAGTAACTATAGGTGAGCATTCCTAGAGCATAAATTTTGTAACAGATTTGAGAGAAATCTAGTGTTTTTATATTTAAACTAATGTAGCTGGCTTATGAGTAGAATATGAAATTTACATGTATTTTTCAAACAAATTCAGAGACTTAAAAGAACTTTTGCTTTTCCTATCAGCTGAATGCCTCTGGAGGTTCTTTTTCAGCGACTCCCCTTTACTAGTAGAATAATTCAGTGGAAATGTGTGTGAAAGCCTGTGCCACAAATTCTTTGATATTCTACATGAAAAAATAATGAATTTATGTCAAAATGGCAGCTATGTATTTTCTATAGACACTTGATTATTCCTCTCTTGTCCATGCCAGGTCTAGTGCAATTTTGAGTTGGAAGATTTGGGTAGATAAAGAGCCCATTATGTTTTCAGATTCCACCCCTTCTGTCTTCCTTGGTTTAGGAACATACCATTTCTTTCATTTTTTTCTCATTTTTCTGTCTTCTTTCATTCTTTTCCCTTTGTCCCTTTCTTTTTCTGTCTTTACTTCAAACGTTTAGCAAGCACCTCCTTTCTGAGGGTAGATGTGGTGAGTATTCTGTGGTTATAATGATGTGTATGTGAGTTAATAGACTGGAGGATTCTGCCTTAAGATCCTTGGAAGAATGATCTATATTTATTTACTCTTATGTTTGTAATTAGTAGTTTCCAACAATATATACCCATACACGACACTCAACAAATACATATCCATCAGAAAAGTTAAACCGATAAAGTAATAGTTAGTAAATATTTGTTATAAAGTCTGTGTGATCTAGGTGATGTTATTGCTTGAAGCTTTCACTCACCAATAAAAATAAAGTGTAGAAATTGGAACCCAGGCATTATGCAGCCACTTATCAGAGACCACACATAGCACTTATTGTTAAAGGATGACCAAAAACATCTGTCTAAATAGTGGGCACAGCATCCTAGGTGGATGGAAGAACACATTTCAGGACAGGAAGGTGCCCTGGAGATGAACTGACAAATAAAGTGTCTCCTTTTGCTCCTTGCCCCCAAGCATGAGTACCTCAGTTTGGATTCCCAGAACTTACACCAAAAGCAGGATATAATAGGAAGCATCTGTAACTTGAGAACTTCTGTGTAAACCAAAGGATCAGCAGGATGTTGGGTAGAGAGTCCAGCGGGGACAGTAAATATTAGCCTGGGGAGATCATGCAACAAAGAGTAAGGTGTAGAATGAAGGAAGAATGAAGTCCACAGTTAGCCTTTGACCTCTACGTATGACTTCCAGAGCAAGTGCGCCCTCAGACACATGTTCATGTACCATTTAGAACTACACACAACCCCACAGAGGCAGGGGCGAGAACTGGTTTTATTTTTGTGTATCTAGTCCAGAGGAGATGAGTGTGGGAGTAAAGATAAGCATGTTGAGGGAAAAAATGGAAATATTTGGTAGAAAAAGTGACTGCATATACCACAGTGCTCATGGTTTCCTTATCTATCTTTTGCTTTCCTGTTCCTTTGCCTTTTCCTCCCATGATTCCACAGGGCAATAAATGACCCAGTTACTTTCTTCAGAGTGAACAATAATGTTTGTTTCTTCTTTAATCAACAACCCTGAAACTCCATGTTTGTATGGTCCTCCACTTGTAAGGATTTCTGCAATTAGATGTGTTCATGGTTTATTCAAGATACTCTCACTATTTCTGTTTTCAAATTGGATATATGTAAATTCTTTCTTTCTTTGTTTCTTCCTTCCTTCCTTCCTTTGTCTCTCAATCTCTCTCTGTCTCTGTCTCTTTCTCTTTTGTGTATATGTGTGTGTGCTTGTGGTGTGTATGTGGAAAGATACATGCTTTTATGCATGTGTCGAGGTAAGGGGAAAATGTTAGGAGTTGCTTCTTATCATCCACTTTGTCTGAGGAAAGGCAAAGTTCTCACTCTACTGCTTACACCAGATTAATAGTTTGGAATCTTCCCACCATTTCTCCTGTCTCTACCTTTCACGTAGCCTACAAATCTTTTAAAAATTATTTATTGTATTTTTTTATTTTTTTATATTATAATACAATTACACAAGTTTTTCTTTGTTGTTCTCCCTTGAAACCATCCTATATCTCTCTCCTTGCTCTCTTTCAAATTCATGACTATTTTTAAATTAAAAGATACTGATTTACCACAGGAAAAAATCATTTGAAAGTTTATGTTTTTTTAATCATTACTAAGAGGAAGAGATAACAAACTGAAGTGCATTTTCAGATGCATAATGCTTGCAATGCCCCGAACCATCATGTATCTGTATCATTTTAAAAAATTGAGAGAAGAATGATGTAAGAAAATTTGTAGAATAAACTTTGTTGGCTCCATGTTTCCTCACAGAAATTGAACTAGAAACTACATAAAGATAAGAATTTCCTTGTAAATCATGCAGAAATAAAGCATGGCCTAGATTCACTTTAGTACCACAGACATAGAAAATCTGAATTAAAATCGTAAGCCAGCATGTGATGGCATGATATAGATATGAATAATTTACATTAGTATAGATTTTGCTTTATGGATAGAGATTTAAGGTCAATTTTGTTATATATAAAAGTATTTCTGATTTTGATTAAGGTATTGTGATTGTGTAGTTCATTTAAATATGTACTGTATAATTAAGAAATATAGGTTGTTAATGGATAATCATCGATAATAGTAAAGCTTGTAGTCATGTTAGTTAGATTTTCTAGATATATAGAGGTATATTTTAGATAGACATTCTTCATGTCTTTCAAAGATTACAGAATAGGACATTTAATGTTTTAATAACTGAGGACTTTTCATGACAATGAGACACTCTGCTCCTGGCAGCACCAATGTACTTCAAGAGGAAGATGGGCATCGAAGAGGATCCTTATGGAGTTTGATAGCCACTTGGGCAAGAAACTGCTCTTGTCTGGACGATTGCATAAACTGGACACAGAGAACCCGCAGAGAGAGGACTACTGAACTTGCCTAAGGTGAGATGATCTTTCGGGGTTCCTGATTCATGAAAGAGTCTGCGAGACATTCTGCAGGACACAACAGATAGTGACTCAATTGACTTTGAATTTTCCTGCTTTATGGAAATGTCTGCTGGATACCATGGACCTGAAGGCTGAAGATGGATGCCCCAACGGTACAGAGGAACTTTGGGTGACTGTCCAGGCACCGAGATGTCTTTGTCATTTCTAGAGTTTGAAGTTTCTTAGTTCTTGTTTACTTAGGTAATATATCTTTCTGGAGTCTTTGATGGAGTTAAGAATAGTTAGTTATAGTTATAGTTTTCCTTAGTTATGATAAAGATTATTGTAACTTTTACTTGATAATTGTTTTGTTATATGTAATTTTGCTATGTTAAAGCCTTTTTTTTTGTTTAAACCGAAAAAGGGGAAATGATGGAGGAAGTTCATTGGCTAATAAAGGCACTGCCCTGGCCCATTTTATTGGTTAGAGGATAGGTGGGAGGAGTAAACAGAACAAAATGCTGGGAGGAAGAGGAAGTGAGCTCAGAGAAGCCACAGCTCTCCTCTCTGGAGCAGATGCCTGAGAGAGACGCCATGCCCTGCTCCTGGGATGAAGCTCCGACCCAGGATGGACTAGGTTAGAATCTCCCCGGTAAGCGCACCTTGGGGTGCCATACACAGATGATTAGAGATGGGTTGATCGGGATGTGAGAATTAGCCTGTAAGGGCTAGAGCTAAAGGGCCAAGCAGTGATTAAAAGAATACAGTGTCTCTGTGTAATTATTTCAGGGCATAAGCTAGCCGAGCAGGCGGCTGGGGTGCTGGGAACGCAGCCCCGCCGCCCCTATTACCACAATGGCACATTCAGAGGAATACAGATCCCAAGGTTTCTATAGTAGGAAAAGAATTGTAGGTGAAATTTCAGCTTCCACCTCAGTCTGGAATCTTTGGTAGAAAGTCAGCTCCTAGTTTCTTCTGAAGAAGAACATTTTTGGAACTGAGAGGGTTGGAGACAAAAGAGCTAGTTAGAGAAAAATAGTAGGGATGTGACTCACAACCATCAGATTGGTCCATCATTGAGGTCATTGAGACCTTCTTTTCCGAAGATGGAAGTCTCCCATTGGAGAAACTAGCTAATAACATTTCTCTGAACAGGCTCCAATTGACATGATGGTCAGGCTGTAGGTTTTTGCTGCCCTTCCCACTCAGAATTGGTACTCTGTTTAAGCACTCCCTAAGCAAGAAAAATCTGACCTGCTAGCATCTGTGAATAAGAACAAATAGACTGCCCAACTAGAGTTAAAAAGTGGAATACTTTCAAGCCCACTTCCTTGCTTAAATTTTCTTCAGGCGAGGAATTAGCGTATATTGATGTATGTCAATAAATGGGAATATCTGGTTGTACCTAAATCTGACATATTTCCCTCATCTAATTTGATTTGTCTGTTTTTGTTTGTGAGACATGACCTCTAGCCTTGCACATCATTAGTGAACATTGAGCTCCTAGCCTTCAGCCAGCCTTAGAATCAAACACATGGACCTATCCAAATACATGTTTGAAAATTCAATCTTAATCAGTAGAGAGATTAGTCTGCAACACTGACTGTAAGGTGTCATCATAGAGAGCAACTAATATCTCTCATCTAGACTTTGGAGTCTAATCAGTCTTCATATAAGACTATAGAGCAAAGGGAATAGTCACATATTTACATATTTACAAACATCATGACAGGGGGCAAGATATCCAGCCTAACCAGAGATCCAATGAGTTTTATGAACCTATTCGAGGTTACTGTCAATTGGTTAATCTGAAATTGCAGGCTAGTATAAACAGTTATGTGTGTTACCAACAAAACTGAATCTTCAAAAGGAAGAAGAGATGATTGTTTTCACATATGCATGAGAAATAATCAATAAAATCTTATAAAAACAAAAGAAAGAAAGTAGTATCTGCAATATTGAATCAGGGAAAATTTATGGTTCTTTATGAAACAATCTAACCGATTGTCTCAATTAAAGTTACTATTGCTGTGACAAACACCACGACCAATCAAATGCAATTTGGGGAGTAAAATGTTTATTTCTAGGTTATAGTCCATATTCATAAATGAAACATACTGTAGGAATTCAAGTCAATAATCTAGAAGACAGAACAGAGACAGAGGCCATGAAGGAATGCCGCTTACTGGCATGCACCTCATGTCTTGCTCATTCTGCTTTCTCATAGAACTCAGGACCTCCTGCCTGAGAGTGGCACCACCCACACGCATCAGGACCCTCCCCAACAGTCATTAATCAAAAAAATGCCTCACAGGCTTACCCAGAAGCCAATCATATGGACGTATTTTCTCAAATAAGGTTGTTTTCCGCTCAGATGATTCTAACTGTGGCATGTTAACAAAAAACTAGATAGTGCACTAAAAAAAAATGAGAATAATTCCCTTATGGAAGGGCAGGGGCTAGGAATGCAAACACATGCCCATAGTCAAGGCACTCAGAAAGTTAAGGCAGGAACCAGTAGTTCAAGATTATCCTTTGAGACATAGTGAGGTCAAGTACAGCCTGTATAATGCAATTGCTTACTATACTACCTCAAAGATTTCAAGCAAACAAACAAACAAAATCCCCAAATAGTTCCAAACAAAACAAAGAATTAAATGCCAAAAGACAAAAATCTAAAAAATATAAAAATGAAGAAATTTGAGGAACGTGGGAGAGTAATGAAATGTTGAAAATAATCCAAAAGAAATAAATGAAATCAAACAGAAACAATAAAATATAGAGACAAATGCTACAAAAATTAATAGAAAGCACTTGCAGTAGACATGATAAAGCAATAAAAAGAAACTCTGACTATGAAGACAAAATATACTAACCTTTCTAATCAGAAAGACAAAATTTTAAAAGGGGTAAAGACTGACAGGATCAATAAAAATATTATGAATAGTAATTTTAGAATAAAAAAATTACAGAAAAATTCCACAATGAAGAGTAACATGTTACAGAAATTATACATAGGAATATGTCACAAAATAGTCAACAAAACTCAAAAAGAAAAGCTATAATAGTAAATAATTTCTCTGGGTAAAGCATAAACAGATGGAAAAGCAACACTAAGCTTTCAAGAGAAAGCAGAAGGAATACAAGGAGGTAAATTCATACCAATAAATTTTTTTGTTTAAGATAAACAATTATATTTTTACTTATTATTAGGGGAAACTCACGCCATGAGAATGGGACCAATAAATTCTTATATCAAAACAGAAGAAAAATATAAAATGATCTAATGTGGCATCTCAAGAAGTTAGAAAATGAAGAAAGCATAAACCCTAAACCCTCAGTTAGCAAAGATAGGAAATAACAATGCTCTCAGATATAAATGAATTAAATAATAACAAGGCAGTAAAAATATTAATGAAAACAGGAGTTTATTTAATAAAAGAGTAAAATTGGCTAAACCTTATCTATATTAACCAAAACTAGAGAATTTAGAAATCAGTAAAGATTAGAAATGAAAATGACATTGTAACATATAATAAAAGTGCAGAGGATCCCAGCT
The DNA here is from genome assembly GCF_018167655.1 of Microtus oregoni. Lineage (NCBI taxonomy): Eukaryota > Metazoa > Chordata > Mammalia > Rodentia > Cricetidae > Microtus > Microtus oregoni. The sequence continues at coordinate 54,129,298 of NW_024543063.1, read as the reverse complement.
GAAGGAAATAGTCAGTTGAGACTGCATTACTCTTTACTAGGAGTACACAATTGGATCACCTTAATAGATTCTGGAGATTTCACCTGCACTAGGTTTCCACACCACACATTAAACATCCTCCAACCCAGTTATCTCTCTGTACTCTTTTTCTCTCCCTCATATCCTCGCCAGCATGAACTGCCACTTGTGTTATTGATTTTAGACATTTTGACAGATGTAAGATGGAATTTCAAAGCAAATTTAATCTGCATTTTTCTTGATGACTAAGAATGGCCACTGGTAAGAATAGGTTGCATTCAGTTGAGTTGTTGACCAATAGAAATTCATAGAAATTCTAAAACAATCCAGGATGTTGTTTAGGCAATGGGTTGCTCACCTTGCAAATCGACAGTGGGGCCCCATTGCTGAGGTCAACTCCCATACAACTCACTGAGCAAGGAGAAGCTGAGCTGGTTCCTACGTGTAGACTTTACCCTACATTCTAGTCTCTATGGTGCAGGTAGGTACTCTGCAGGCTCATGAAAGAGAAACATGAACAGTAACCCAACCACAAAACCTTTAACTAAAAGTCTGTCCTACCTGAAAAATATGCTAATGTCTGATTTGACTTAAGACTCAGTCCAAAAGGTTGGGTAGCCCAGAGATAAAACCAAACACAAATGACAAAAAAAAAAGTCAATGAAATTATTGCTAATGACATTCTGTTACAGATTGTGGCTAGTTCAGTCATCACTAGAGTGGCTTCATCAGGCAATTGACAGAGACAGATGCAGAGACCCACACTAATTGGGAGCTTGGGAAACTCTACAGAAGAGGAAGAGAAATGACTCCAAGAGAAAAAAAGGTTGAGAACAGCATGAAAACATGGCCTGCAGAATCAACTAAGCAGGGTTCATAGGGACTTACAGAGATTGAAGTAATAACCATTTAAGGAGCCTGTATGGATCTGCACTAGGTCCTCTGCATATATGGTATGGCTGAGTACCTTGTTGTTCTTGTGGGACTCCTAGCAGTAAGAGTGAGGGATGTTGATGACTCTTTGGACTGCTCTGGGGATCCTTTTCCTCCTAATAGGTTTCATAGTCCTGCATTGATATGAGCGGTTGTGCCTAGTCTTATTGTGTCTTCGTATACTATATTCAGTTGATATCCCTGGGAGGCCTGCTCTTTTCTAAAGGGAAATGGAGCAGTGGATCTCAGGGGGAGGGAAGATGGGGAGAGTGGGTGGAGTGGAGGGAGAGGGAAATGTGATCAGGATGCAATGCAATTAAAAACAATAGACTGGAGTAGCGGCGGCGGCTCTGGTGACAGCTACTGGGATGATGTGGGCGATTACCATGTGGTCAAGGCAGCTGTGGAGGTGTTCGAAAGCTGAAGGCTGTAAGTTGCCCCTTTCTTGATGGTCTATATATTGCAGAGCCAAAGACAATTCTGGATCTGCTATGTAGGCCCTCAAAGTACTGGATGGACATACTGGAATGGATGTGTATGCGGGTCTGTCTCTCCTTGCAGGACAAGTTCAGTTCACTGAAAGGAACTGTGGGGGAATGAAGATACAGGAGATGGTAAAGCTAGGCCATGAGCAGATGTTATGTACACCAGATGACCGGGATCCTCTGATGGACTGTGAGTGTCCCCAGAAGCAGCTGCAGTTCATGGACCAGTTGCTGGATATGATGCAGAGCCTGGCCACTGGATGCTCCAGTAGTTCTAGCATGAAAGAACACATTGAAGACACCACAAAGAAAAATGAGGCCTTGCTGAGGGAGTTCTTTTCCAGCCCCAACCTGTGGGCAATCTTGGAGCCTGAGGATGACCCATGGCCCCTGGACATACAGTCCTCTCTCAACAAGCAATGTGATGACCTGCCAGAGGCTGGCTCCGATGCCCAGTCAGAGGGAGAGAAGGTGGAAGATCTGGCTAGGCATCTGCAAGAGAGTGCTACTAAGCTTCAGACACTCTAAGACCAGTGCTTTGCATGGCATAAAGCAGGGACTGACAGCAGTCCCATAAATCAGAAGCTTCGTCTGGTCATCTCTGGCTTCTACCAGCTCGTTTTGGCCTTCCTCCAAGTCTATGATGATGAGCTGGGACAGTGCTGCCAGAGCCCAGTACCCAGCCTGCACCCAAGTGGCCCCATCATCCAAGCTGTCTATCAGACTCTGGCTTCCTGTGGTCAATTGTTGAGAATCATTATGGAGATTGCAGACACCTCTGCTGAAGCTATGGAAGCAGTGTGGAAGCAACAAGGAGATCCAAAATGTTGGAGTAGCAGCAACTCTGGGATAAGTCTAGCCACAAGGATTGATGAAGTAACCCAGAAGTACAAGATCCTCACTGACAGACTGCACAGAGATACAAGACAATGTGGGGGAGAAGGCTCTCCCTGGAGCTGTTGGGGAGGGGGCAGTTCCAGTTCTGTTCATGGCCTACATGAATTTCCACTTGCTTGGTATCTGCAATTGGAGGAAAAAAAGGAAGAGGGAGGTGGAGAAGGCAGGCAGAGATGGGTAAGACAGGAGAGCTAGAAATAAAAGAAACCTTATGTTCTGAGAAAAAAAAAAGAACAATATACTGTAAAAAATAAATAAAATGTGTTGGTGATGGGATAGAAGGAACGTTTATGAATCCAAATATACAAAACATTAACAAATGAGGACAAAAAGTTGAAAGAGCCTACAGAAAGGATGAAAAGTGTCAAAATTAAAAACATTTTCTGGGATAAAATTTCTCAATAAGGTATTAAAGGATTGATTCTCAACAGTGAAGCATGAAACTCCAATAGCAGCATCATATCCATTGAGAATCTGATAGCCCCTCCCCTTTCTGACAGGACAACTAGCTTCTAACATGGTATCAGACAAAAAGCAATCACAAAAGTGAACAAAGTAAATGCTACCTTAAGAGGAAAGCACCATTTGTCTGTGCCCAGATAAGATCTTACAGCTATAGATAACGCTTATTTTGAGGTGTGAGGTACTTAAAATGTATGCTTCTTACAAGTGTTAAGATGGAATCTCAGAGTTGTTTTGATTTGCATTTCTCTGATGACTAAGGATGTTGAACATTTCCTTAAGTATCTTTCAGTCATTTTAGATTCCTCTGTTGAAAGTTCTCTGTTTAGGTCTGTACTCCATTTTTTTATTGGATTATGTGATCTTTTGTAGTCCAATTTCTTGGAGATCAGACCTCTGTCTGATGTGGGGTTAGTGAAGATTTTTTTCCCCGTACTGTAGGCTATCCTTTTGTCTTGTTGACTATATCCTTTGCTTTACGGAAGCTTTTCAGTTTCAGGAGGTCCCATTTATTAATTGTACTCTCGGTGTCTGTGCTACTGGGGTTATATTTAGGAAGTGATCTCCAGGGCCAATGTATTCAAGTGTATTTCTCACTTTCTCTTCAATAAGGTTCAGTGTGGCTGGCTTTATGTTGAGGAATTTGATCCATTTGGACTTGAGTTTTGTAAGAATGGCCAAGATCAAAAACACTGAAGACAACTTATGCTGGAGAGGTTGTGGGGAAAGGGAACACGTCTTCATTGCTTTTGGGAATTCAAGCTGGTACAAGCCCTTTGGATGTCAGTGTGCTGATTTCTCAGAAATTTAGGAAACAACCTTCCTCAATACTCAGTAATACCAATTTTGGGTATATATCCAAAAGATGCTCAATTTTGCAACAAGGACACATGTTCAACAATGTTCATAGCAGCTTTGTTTGTCATAGCCAGAACCTGGAAACAACTTAAATGGCCCTTGACCAAAGAATGGATTAGGAAAATGTGGTAATACACAATGGAGTACTACATAGCAGAAAAAAATAACGACTTCTTGAATGTTTGCAGGTAAATGGATGGATCTAGGAAACATTATTGTGAGTGAGGTAACCCAGATACAGAAAGACAATTATCACATGTACTTCCTCATAGGTGGTTTTTAAACATAAAGCAAAGAAAACCAGCCTACAAAACACAATCCTAGAAAATTTAGACAACAATGAGGACACTAAGAGAGACTTATATAGATCTAATCTACATGGGACGTAGAAAGTAGAAAAAGAAAAAATCTCCTGAGTAAATTGGGAGCATGGGGATCTTGTGGAAGGGTTGAACGGGGGAGGGGAGAGGCAGAAATGGGACCAGAGAAAAATGTAGAGCTCAATAAAATTCAATAAAAAAAGAAAAAAATGCATGCTTCAATGTTACTTGAGAGTGTCTCCCAAGTAGCCCCGCCCCTTAAATAAAACAGATGCCAAATATGTTAATCAGGTATAGTTCATCATTTCAATTTACACTAATGTATCAAGTTATCACATTTCACCCCATAAATACATACAATAGACTTGCCAATTTAAAATGGCACATACCATTAAAATGGCTCACGAAACATCCTGGAAGAGGGACAGAAAATTGTAAAATCCAGAGGAGATGGTAGATGGCTAAAAGGAAGTCTTTTTCTCCAGACACAACAGAGCGATTTCACACAGAAACTCACAGTGACTGAGACAGAATGCGGAAGACAGAAACAGACTCAAGCCAGAACAAATCCCAGCATGAATGAGAGAATGTGGATGTGAAACTCCAGCCATAGCTGAGGAGATCCCAGCAATCGATAGTTCTATGAGAGGAACAGTCAATTTTCTTTAAAGATTTGATTCCTGTATGTAGGCTTCTGTCCCAGGCAATCTCCACATCAGTACTGACTTCTTGTGACAATTACATCCTTGACATGTGGCTAGTGTTAGTAAAATAACTAAAATCTTAATTTGTATTTATTTTAATAAATTTACATCTAAGTAAACACATATGGTAAATGGCTCTCATAATCACCAGTGTGGCAGAAGTGTGTAAAATAACCGGTTATGTTAGGAAATTCAGTCACAACCAGTTTGTTACGACTTCTAGTCTTTGACAATTATGCTATGAAGTCATCCGTGAGAGTATCCACTTTCGGTTTTGCTTTTATTCTTACAAAATCTAATGCAGTATTTTGAGTGGTGAATGAGAATAAATTCTCTGTGTTCTTTTCTAAATTAATTTTATGTGTATACAAGAAATGGCACTCTGTTTTAATCTCTGAGGGGACTTAAAGTGACACTTATATTTTATGATATTTGAAGTTTAAAAATTATTGAACTAGTACTTACAAGATGCAACATGTTCCTGAACAAGATAAATAAAATAGGGTCTTCTGCCTCAAACTCATGATTTAGTACAATACTGGCTATGTCAATTGCTGTAATATTTATAAAATGCCAAGAAAAGCAAATCTCACTAGATTTCCATTATTTAATTACTGTAATGTTTCCTGTAATAAAGGATAGACTTCCAACAATGGATAGTATTGAGAAGACATAAACTAGAACATAAAAGCCCATTTTGAGAAACACTGAGTGATCTAAGATCACACACATCTCTCAGGAAGTAGCTGTTAGGTGACAAGAAGGCAGGTGGCTTTCCTAATGACTGAAAGCAATCAGTACAAATGACATCTAGCCGAAGAATCAAACAAAGTACATGAAGTGGGGTCACAATGTCTTGACCCACACTTAAGGTATGAAATCTAAAGTCTAGATTGTGGAAAATTAGAAATATCTGAGAAAAATAAAGAGGAAATTGGGCTTGTCTAAAAGAAAGGATGTTTAGAGATGAGATTGGGTCACTACCAGGGGAGAAATTAATGAGAATCAAAGGCCATTGCTTTACGTGTAAGAAAATGAGCATAAGAAAAAAATAGCATAGCTTCAGATGTTAAGGATAATAATCTCTTTTCTTTAACAGCAACTAAATTCATATTTGAGATAAATAACCCGACTAATCAGAGGACGGGGACATTAGAGAGGTTGTGCTTACCACATTCATTTTAGTGGATATGAATTCATCCTGAGCAGAAAAACAGATTTTAATTATGTACTCCATGTAAAAATGTTTTGCGTATTTCTAATATAATGACTACTTGATTTTTCAACTTTAATAATTAATGACTACTGTTATCTCTGTCACACAATTGAGGAACTGAGTACCAGGCCTGCAGTAACTGGCCGATGGTTAAGCGGTTCTCAAGTAATTCCTGTTTTCTTTTGTTTGGGTATTTTTGACGTTATTTCAAAAGCTATTTTCATTAAAAAACAAATACAAATAGCAAACCAGCTATTTATAAACAAAGCCTTAAGTCTCAGTTTTCTGGACATCGATCTAGCAATTTCTCTTTGTAATTACTAGGTAGTCAGTAATTGATAGAAAAAGAAATGCCTTCAGTGATTATGCCTGCAGTAAAATGTTAGCTGAGCACACAGTGTCACCTATTCTGAATCAGCTTCTGGAAAGCCGTGGTCCGTTTACTTCCAATGGGCCCCATAATTAGTTAAATACCATCAATACAGCTGATACTCCTATTCCTGGACTGATGTATTTTTATATATTGCTAGTTTTGAAGATAATCTCAAAGTGCTCAATTCCCTTGCCTCAGACTCCACCCCCTTTTATGTTGGGCTTTCTTAGATCCTTTCTACAGCCTCCGTCTATCTGCGTCATTACTGCCACTCTGCAGGTCTGGGCTCAGCAAGCAGGCCATCTTCTCTTTTCCACTTTTATCTGAAGCCAATTTGTAAAGCATCAGAAACACAATAAACTCTCAGGTGTCAGGAGTTTATATAACCGACGAATTCAATTTTATTAATACCTGCCTCACCCCACTAATTTGCGGTTGTGATAAAAGCAGCCAGATAAAATTTAAGCAATGGATAACAGCTGTATAATAATAAAAGAACTTATAAAATCTGTAGGACTACGGAGTTGGCTTGCTGACTGTGTTTGTTGACCCTGAATACCACTGCATTATGCAAAAAAAAAACCTCCTATAATCAGAATAATTGAATTTGCCTCCTAATATTCTTTGGTCAGGTAGCTGAGGTCCTTGAATATATACTCATGCTGTGACCATGAGGTTAGTGATGTTCAAGACCTTTTGCTTAAGAGAAATCCACAAAGAGAGGGAACATTTAAGGAACTAGGTTTGGAACAATGGTATGTACGTCATCTCTTGGGAGTACAATTATTTCTTTAAAACCTTTGAAGGTTTGGGCTGCTCTCTTAAAGTATTTGATGGTATTCTTCTTATAATTTTCTCTCTGACCTCAAAGAGAGTAGCCAAAGAAACTATGAAACGGGTAGCTGTAAGACGTTAGGAGAAGTGAAGATTCACTTCCTTATACTTGGAGATGCAAAAAGAAAGGAGAAAAGGGGTCATGGTTGAGGTGTTGATGCCTGGTGATAGATAATGATGTGTTACTGTGTTCTGGACCAGTTAATTTGTTTCAATCCCCTTTCAACTATTTATATTCTCCAGTCTTAGAGAAAATAGAAGTATGGATGCTCTACCCACCGAGTTAAATGGTACTTCCTTTTATTTCATATAATCAGATCTTTATCAAGATTGATGGGTGGGGGTATTCATTTGCTTCAACAAATCTTCAAATGCCAAATCTGTCTCACTCTCCTGAGTCCGCTGTGACACATGAGCAGCTGTGTCATCTGCTTTCTAAGCCATCATTATTCCAGTTAAAGGTGTGATTCTTTTGTGACTAATCACGGACTCAAGGGACTCTCAAGAAAATTTCTACCTCATTTGAAGATGGATAAATAACATTCTGGAATGGAAAGATGCAGTAGTTTAGAGTTTGATGAATTCTTCCTCCTTTAGGGCTTTCTGTAACAGCATGTAAGTTCAGTGGGTCACCCCATCATTAAGGAGAAAGCACATCTATCAAAGCACAAGACATAATCAGTCCTGATGATGAAATGAAGGGTCAAATTGGCATTAGTGTACTCTCTTCAAACTTGGGGGCCCTGTAGAAAAGAAAAAAAAATGAATATGCATGCTTTCAGAATTAAGTATGCTATTATTTCAATTTTTCATTATTTAATTTTTACTCTCTGCATTGGTTGATGATCAGGGAATGTTTTTGTAGAAGCAATACTTAATGTGATATTAGAACAATTAATATCAAACACCAGGCAAAAAGAGGACAATGAACATATTTGTCAGAGACAATAGTATGAGTTAATTTTGTAAGATGGAAAAAGAAAAAAAATATGGATATAAGATACATACATGGCACCATGTAAATAGTTAGAATATTTGTAAAACAAATGTCATTAATTTATTCTCAACAAAAGAATGACATAGCCAGAATTGCTTTTGTGAATAATAACTCTTCAGATAAATGAATGAGAAAATATAACAGTAAGTTAAGCAGGTTGAAGCCTACTGCCTCAAGTGAGATTTGTCTGTCTGAATATTTTTTATTAAATTGTTTTTGTGTTGGTGTAATTATATATATATATATATATATATATATATATATATATATTTGTGAATTTTTAGAAAATGATATTTTTTAGTTGAGGTGAATATTAATATCTATTCCACTCCTAAACCAGAGTTGTTCCCTTCTATGTTCATTTTGTACTTTCTCCTGGGATTGGGATAAGTTGATGTCAAAATTTTGAAGATGAGAAATTTTCATGTCACTTCTGTACCATTTCTCAATCACAAGTTCCTGTGTAGGCTGGGATCCATCTCTGCTTGGTACACTCAAAATGGTGTGCGTTCAATTGCATTATCATCTTTAAAATATTCTCTCTCTCTCTCTCTCTCTCTCTCTCTCTCTCTCTCTCTCTGTGTGTGTGTGTGTGTGTGTGTGTGTATCATATGCATATACACCTTATCACATGTGCAGAAGAGGACACCTTGTGGAATATGGATCTTTCCTTCTATCATGTGTGACTCAGGGGATGACCTCAAGTCTCCAAGACTTGATGCCAAGTGCCTTTACCCATCATGCCATATTGTTGGATCTTCATTAATATCTTGAATGGCTTTTTAAAGATGGAAAACAGAAAATCCATTCTTACAACCTCCAAAGGTTAAAAACACCAATAAACATAGGTAGCTCCTTCCATTTGAACAATTCCTGGATTTTTTTTTCAATTTAAACAAAGTGAGGTAATTCTGTGTCCGTTCTCTTCCATTACCTTAGGACTACCCTAAACATCTTTATACAATACAAAGTACGACTGCATTTGGAAAAGTTCTGTCTGTACAAAAAAAAAGTGACTCACACCTTCCTAAATTTAAAATGCAGTATGACAAGTCATCTTCTCCAGAAATGGATGAAGAGATTGAGATTAGTATGGAAGATGTGTAGTAAGGATCAAAATCTGTAAAAGGAGTTTCAGAAACCCAGCACTAGTGAAAGAGAGACATCAAATGTCATTCAGGCTTGGCTATGTCTTGAGTTAGTCACCAACCTGAACATTTTAAGTTATCTCACAGTTCTGGGAAACTCCTGGGAGGGTAACTCAAGGCCATCACAAGTTCAAGCAGAATAAATCCTAAGTGCTTTCCTTGGTACAGAGAGGTTCCTAGAAACTGTTTATTAAAGACTGAATTATAACCCTGACGTTACTAGCCAGTCCGGAACATCTTTACCACCATAATGATGCTTTATGCTTGTCTAGATCTAGATAGTGTGCTTCTCCATGAGCACCCTCAGAGTTTTCTCTGACATCTAGCAATGGTGGGAGCAAAGTAGGACTTTATAGTACATGTTGAATTAAAACAGCTCTCATAAAATAACTACATTCGCAGTTACTGCTTCCAGTTACTTTATTTTTGTTTTAGTTAGGCCGAATCATTTATAAGCTGAATAGTTACAAGAAGGCGTCTTCTTAGAGAATCTTAAGACATATGGTAAACAAACTGAAAACATGACACAAAGCTACCTCCTCCAAATTTGTTCTTTCTCGCACTCATGACAAATGCTGATGGTATGAGATAGTTAAGAGACAGAAAGAGAAGGGAGGCATAAAGGATAGGATTTTGATAAGATGTAGGTACAATATGTTATTACAGAAATCAGAAAAAAGTAATTGTATAGAATGTGAAAAACAACCAATGTCTTTTGAATTAAAATGGAAAAATAACGGTAGATAAATGCTGCACAGTTTTGAGGAGAGGAGAAGAATTATAGCAAGGTTTGAAACTGGGCACTATGCTGCTGTTTCAACTTGATGTATCTTAGGAACGCATCAAGGGCATCTTATGATGAAGGCAGTTCTGTGGTCAATGGGATGAAAAAAGGATTCAGCATTTGATAAAACAAATTCTGAAATTGCCTCTACTCATGTTATCATTCGCTGTTGAGGACTTCAGTCTTATCTTTTCTAAAACATAAAAGAAGGCTAATTCACTTTAAAAGCAGAGTTCTAGTTGTCCCTCTGCAGTCCACTCAGGAGCTAATGTATTTAAAGAGCTTTTATCATGGAGCCAGCTTGATTCCTCCCTTCCTCGTGCTAAGTAAATTTCAGTGAATTAAACGACAAAAAGCCATCTGCTTTCTATAAATAAGCTCTTCTAATACCTGGCAAACCTTAAAAGTCAAACTGACAATGCATCTCTGTATGATCAATGGTCCAGATTGTATAATCCATCTTCTGCTGTGAAATATGGGTTTCATTATGGCCAAGAGTCAGTAAGCATGCCTATGTTTATAATTTGGAGGTTAGGGTCTTACAAGAAATTTCCTTTTACACTGATAGTCAATGTCCATGATATTCTGTCACGACTGGTGTCCTGTGCCGTAAGGCTGAGACAGTTTTTATTTATTCCTAATGGTCATATTAGGTGAATCTTCCCTATGATTGGTGTTCTAATTAGATAAGTTAATTATTGACTTTATGAAAATAATTATTTCTCCAGTAAATTTTATTAGGAACTTGATTATCAAAATTTAATATTCTACTGATTTGCATGTATTATGTATTTTTATTCTTTACAACAAAACATAATGATAAATACCAGCATTTTCTTTATTAATGATATGCATGCAATTAGAAAGAGTTTCTTTCAGATTTCCCAAAGACATACAGCATGTCCGGAGACAAGGTAACATAAAACATACAGCCTTTGTTACCATTGTGCTATGAATATGCAAGTATGTAACTTTTATAGCATACATTATATACTTGAATAAACTTGTATTCAATAATAATCAAGGTACATCTTAAGAAGGGAATCAATATGGTGAATTCTGCAAAAACTGGATATTGATCTACCTCATGACCTAGGTTTTCAACTCCTTAGTATATACCCAAAGGATTCCCTACCAGACCACAAAACACTCATTGAATCATGTTAATAACATGACTATTTCATTTTCCTTTTGTCCCTCTTAACTTTGTCTCACAGTAAATATATCTTAAACTCCTCTGAAGCTACATCTATTATTGTTAGAGAAATGGCTAATATTATAGTCTGCTAATAAGATTCTATTGACCATTTCATGTTCAGTTTTTTCCTGTAATGCTTGACACATAGGAAGTGTTTGCTGAAACATAAATCACATGTAGGAGGCTGACAATGTTTACAGCTATTTCTAATTTTTAGTAACAATGATTTGGGAGAAACTATAAAACTTGATTTGGTCCTTATTTCCTAATATTAGCTACCAGGAAAAGGCAATGGATACTGACAGAATAGCCTTTGAAGACTAGGAGGGGTCCTGAGAAAGAAAACCCCCATAATACCCCTCTTGATATTATGCACTCTAGATATCAAGAGGCAGGCTCCATGGGATTAGGATTTTCCTGCATGTGTCTTTAAGTCATTTTTGTTCCCATTTTATTCTGCTTCACAGGCTTCCGTAAGCTGCTGACTTTGTGTCAAGGATCTTCCCTTCACTCTTATTTATGCAAAATGTTTATTGAGTTCATGGTTAGGGAGAAGAAAGGATCCAGATACTAAGTCAGAAAGAACATTGAGATGGCTAGGCTCTCCCACTTTAAATAATCTTCTGTGGTCTTTCATTGATTATCTCTGAATTTTAATGGGTTTGTTTGGTTTTGTAGGTAGTAAGCATATGACATAAATGTACCTATTCTCCAAAACTTTGAGGCTTCCATTGTAGAGATTTTTAATTACTTTGGTTAGGTTTATTCTTAGATACTTTCTTGGTGTTTTTTTTTTTTTTTGCTGTTACAAAATAGAAGTATGCCCATAATCTTTTTGTCAATGTGCATATAGTTGGTGTATAAAGGGCTATTTTATGTTAATTTTGTAGGCTGAAATTGTTGATAACTCCTAGCATTTGGGTAGTATAAAGTTGAGGGTCTCATGTATAATATAATATTTTCTTCATATACGGATAATGTGAACTCATCTTTTCCTATTTGTATTCCTTTTCCTTTTTTCTTTCATTATTGCTACAGATACTTCTTCCAGCATTATATTGAAAATGAGAGGAGCAGTGACTCATTCCTGATTTTAGAAAGATTGCTTTGAGTTTTCCTCTATTTAGGATAAGCTTAATTGTGGATTTGTCATATTACATTCTTCATTGTGTTGAGTTATGTTCCTTTCAGCCCAACTTTCTCTAGAAGTTTAATCATGAAAAAAAGAGCAAGAAAAGCTTTTAACTTTATTGATTGCTTTTTTTAGAATTTTACTTTTTTCTACTTCATTTCTCATTTTGTTTCTATGTCGTTAATTAATTGCTGTAGTTTTATTTCTTTCCATTTACTATGTTTTGATTTTATTGTATTATGTGTTCATTTTCATTAATTTCAGGAATATTTTCATATACTTCTTAGTTTTTTTCCCATTCAGTAAAGAGTTGAGAAAGACATTAGAAAGTGGAATGACATCCACCTTCATGCATCAAAGGAATTAATATTGTTTAAAAGGTCATCATATCAAAAATTTCAGATTTGATGCAATCCCAATCAAAATAATTACAACATTCTTCAGAGAAATTAAAAAGTGTTAGAATTTAAACGGAAACAGAAAAGTCCTTAGAGAGCCAAAAACAATCCTGAAGAAAAGAGACTACTGTTATTCCAGATTTCAATCTATATTAATAATAATAATAATAATAATAATAATAATAAATTATATTGCTGGTACAAAAACAGATGAATAGACCAATGGAATAAAATAAAAGATTCGAACATGAATACTTTCAGCCACAACGATCTGATATTTGACAAAGAAAAAAAACACAAGTGAACAGAGAACATTTTCAACAGATGTTGCTGGAAATCCTGGCTATCCACATGGCGAAGAAAGGTGTTAGGCCTGTATCTTCCATACACACAAAAACTAGTTCCACAATTGTCAAAAATCTCAAGTTGAAACCTGAAAAGCCAAAACTTCTTGATGAAAATGCAGGTAATACCGTTCTAGATGTAAGTTAAGAAAGGACTTTCTGAATTGGACAATTTCAGAATGGGTAAAATCTAAAAGACAAGTGGCAACTCATGATGGAGAGGACCTGAAGCTAGGGGAACACTCTTCCATTTGCTAGGAGGGCAAACTTGTACAGTCACTTTTGGAGTCAGAATGGTGAATTCTGCAAAAACTGGATATTGATCTACCTCATGATCTAGCTTGACAATTCCTTAGGATATGCCCAAAGGATTCCCTACCATACCACAAAACAGTTATTCAATCATGTCAATAACATCTTTATTCATAATAGCCAGAAACTGAAAACAACATTTTAAATGTCATATTCTGAAGGCCTCTGAAAGATTTGAAGAATACTTATCTAACTGAAATATATCTTTATATATCCAGAAAACCTAACTAACATGATTACAAGCTTGACTGTTACAGATGACTATCTATTAGCCTATATTTCTTAATTATACATTGAATTTTTAAATGAGCTGCACAAACATAATACCTTAATCAAGAGCTGAAATATACATATGCACAGTATAACAAAATTGACCTTAAATTTGTATCAATAAACCAAGATCCATACCAATGCAAATCTCTATAGTATATTCCTCTTTAAATGTAAACAACATTTATAAACAGTATTGGAGGAATTTGGGTTCATTCTATATAAACAACTTCATGCTTTTTGTTGGGCAAAGTAATTTTTTGGGGGTGTTCATGGTGACCTTTTGGGAGTTTTAGGTCCATCAAACCATATTAATCTGGAATGATTCCACAGGTTCTCATCCTCTGTGGAAACAAAAGAAGAATCTTTTCCCAAAGCAACACATTCTTAGACTCAAATTCTGAAGTTAAGATACCTTTAAAGTGTATATGTTGGTTACATAGGTCCTTCACAGTCAAAAAATTTAAAGAAAACAATAAATTACATAATACAGACTCTGTGAATTTTTAATATTTGCATGACTTATTTTTCTTTTAATCTATGACTGTCTGTACTCTTTCTCTTTAAAGACTTAGCTTCATTTTTAAAAACAATTTACTTCCTTTCCAACTCTCTATACTCTTTTTCTTCTTCTCCCAAGCCAACAAACATTCTTAAAAAACACATTGTGTCTCATTTAGAGGCCTGTTATATCTGAATCTGTCCTATTTTGTATTTGGAATCCTTTTCTGTTTTAGAGAGCTTTTAAAATGGAAAGCAGGTTGGTCTCAGTCACTTTGGGTACTGGATCCACCTCCCTCTGCTTTTCAGTATGGAGAAAGTACCATTACTGCCAACTCTGGGACTACCAGGTAGGAGCCTCACTCACCACTTTGACTCTGAGAAGGAGCATGCAGCACATAAACCCTTTTTATCTGAGCAATAGCTAAATCTGCCATGCAGCACGATGGAAATATCTCTGTGTGTGGTGGCAGGAATTCGGCATGCTCTCTTTCCTGTGCATGCCTAGTAGACCTGATTCTACTGCCCAGGTTGGGAGTGCTGGTCTGTGGGCATGGTCTCAGCTACCTTACTCCCGACCCTGAGTGGGCACACAAGCACCTGGACCCACAAAGCCATTCAACTGTTCAGCCTCCTGAAAGAGCCAGAGTTCCACAAGCCACTGCCATTTGAAACCCGTGCTTTTTTTCTTTTGTTTTTGCTACCGCTGAATCAGGAAAACCTATGTTAAAGGAGCTTCAGCATGTCACCAGCATGCAGAGACCATCCAAAAAAAAATGCAGCTAAATTTTGTTTTTTAGTGTTTAGAATTCCTTCCCAAGGCCTCTAAGGTTTTGTGTGGATTTAGTCAACCACATTGGAGCACCAATTTATTTTAAGGAGGCCACTTGCTCATTTCTCAGCCACACAGAAACTACATTATTTAAATCACTGCTTGGCCAATTACTTAAGCATATTGCTAGCTAGCTCTTACATCTAGAATTAACCCATCTCCATTGTTTTATATGTTACCATGAGGTTCATGGCCTACTGGCAATGTTTCAGTATATCTGTCTGGCAGTGGCTCCATGGCTTGTTCCTGACCTCATCCTTCTTTCTCCCAACATTCGGTTTAATTTTCCCCACCTACCTTTAGTCTATCCTCTCAGGTCAACCAGTTTTCTTTATTCATTAATAGTAATTACAGCATACAGAGGGAAATTACACCACATTCATACTATGAGAAGAAGCCCACTCCTGACAAAGCAAGGAGGGCTAGGAACAGGCTGGGTAGCCAGAGACCTAGTTTAGAACTAAACAAGTCTGGCAAAAAGAAAAGTCAGTGAAATTATTACCAAAGATTTTCTGCTATAAGCATAGATCATTGACTAGCTCAGAAAGACTCCATCCAGCACTGAAGGAAGCAGATGCAAAGATCCACCATCAACCATTGGGTAGAGATAAGGAAATCCTGTGAAAGAGGGAGAGGAAGGACTGTTGGAGCCAGAGAGTCCAAGGTCACCATAGGTAAAAACACAGAGTCAAATGACTTGGGCTTCTGGGGACTCATGGAGATTGCACTAGATAACTTTTATGGGACTGACCTGAGCCCTCTGCACATGTGTCACAGTTGTGTGGCTTTGACCTCTGTGGGACTCCTGGCAGAGGGAGTGAGAGCTGTCTCCTGATTTTCTTGCCTGCTCCTAGGACCCTTTCCTTCTCCTGGGTTGCCTCACCCAGCCTAAATAGGAGAGGAGGTACCTAATATTGCTGCAACTTGATATGCTATGTATGGCTGTCTAATGTACATGGGAGGCCTCCACTTTACAAAAGGGAAGGGAGAGGATTTGAATGTGAGGGTGTGTGTGTGTAGATCAGGGGAAGAGACTGGGAAGAGAGGAGGGAGGAGGGGAAACTGTGATCAGACTGGAAAAATTAATTAATTTATTATTTTAAAATGTGAAACAAAAACACAGAAAGAGAATAAGCATTTTAACTTCCTGATTTGAGATTTAGAAAATATGGTATTTTCTTTTGGGTTAAATCTCCTGGAAAATCTATAAAAGGAATGAATATCAAAGATTAATGAACAGAAGCAATTAGGTGCTGTTCGTCGATCAGAACTGCCACTCATTAGCAAGGTTTGGGGATATTCAGAAGACCAGAATAATGTTTGATAAGAGATACAGGAAAGCCCTTTCAGGCATAATACTCCAGGCTGGGAGCACAAACCTTGTGTGTGTCCAAGAAAGACATAATGGATCCACCACTCTCTGCAAAGGGTACTCCTGATTTATTGTTTCTAGTCTTTAATGTATAATTCACTTCCACACTACCTAGCAAATGGCTATATATTAAGAAGGTCAATCAATAAAAAGAAGAAAAATATTGACCTGTGTTGAATGCAGGGGCAAAAAAGAGTAATAAAATAAATGTTGGGGTTCAAACACTTTGGATAGATGGCTATTAATTTTAATGACATCTTCTTCAAAAGATAGTATGAATTTAGATCAAAACAGTTTTTTCCCTCTACCATACAGTACGTACAATCTCTACACACATGTGCATGATCGTATACACATACATTTTCAAACCCTGACCTTGGATTTGTTAATATACACTTGATAGAAAGAAAAAGAAGCAATTTTCCCACTAAAGAAACAATTTATACATAGCCCACATGTTTTGTTTTCTCTTATACTTTTTAAATTGTCTATAGGAACCCAGTACCCTATGCCATCATAGTGGGAAGTCTGGAAGGAAATTCAATTTGAATTAAAAAAAAATTTTCCCAGTGGAGCAATTTTAACAAAGGGATAAAAGAAGACTCGGGAGACAGCATAATGAGAAATAGAAATAACCCTTCCAGCAATCATGGCTCGATGGGTGAACATAATCTGAGATTAGAGGACCCACCAGGGAGCTGCAAAGTTACAGGACTGCTTGATGAAATAATTTAATACCTACCAGCTGCAATAAATAGTGCGTACAAAGAAAGTCTTGGTGACCTGGCAGTCCTGTTAGCTGAGAGCTCTAGGGAACCTGCCTGAGGCAATGATAGATCTCACAACACATCCCCCACCCTGGCCCAAGAGTCCCACAGGACTTCTTTATTTCTCTTACCATTTGATTCTCCTTTAACACAAGCTCAGATTTTGAAAAATTTCCAGTGCAATTATCTAGAAATTCTGTTTTTTTTTTAAAAAAAAGAATGATAACACTGAAAACTAAAAAAATAAGCTATACAAATAAGATTATACTTATCAATCTCATGAATCTTCAATACCATTTCTTGAATTTTTGAGATCAATATCTTTCAGCATCAGCTGATTTTCAAAAAAGCCATAGAGATAAATTTTCAGAGGAGACAATAACATTATTTATTATTTAACATGGGCTTGTTATGTGTTTACTTAGTGTGAGAGCCTTGCTGTGCTCATTATCTCTTCTATGTTCTCAGAATAGTCATACGAGGGGACTGGAGGATTGAGGCTTTGGGAGAGCACACTACCAAAGCAGAGTTACTTATGTACATCCATGATTGAAACACAGACCATGCCTTTTGGTCTATACTCCACATTCGCTGTTTTAAATTGAAGAGTATATAAGGGTGAACAATTTATTTGCTCTAAATAAAACATCTGTCTAACTTCATTTTTTTCCTATTTTTCCTATTTTCCAATCTTACATACTAGGAGTCTGGTGTGTATCAACTGGGCCATAGACAAATCAGCCTTTATGACCTCCTGTAGCTCAGAGCAAGTCCCTTATCCACAGAGCTCAGGATTCACTAAACATCGCCCTTTCATTTGCACAGTCACCCTTCTAGGCAAGCGGGACAAGATACATTATCCCCTAAGTTAATACTCCAGATCCTCAGGACCCAAGGGCTGAAAGCATGAACTGCCAGAACTAATCTTCGATTTATTTACATCAAAGCTCAAGATAGACCCAGATAAACTTCACAACGGTCATGCCCATCATGGGAAAGCAGCTGAGTGCAGAGTGGCAATGTAATTCCATTTTCAACTGTTGGATGCCTCCTTAAAATACCAGCAATTGGGCCAATTAGCCCTAGTTGTTCAGGTGGTATTAGATCACTATCTGGTATCCATCAGAGTGAAACCAATAATTCATTTCACATAGGCACTACAGTGCCATCAGATAGCAATGCCTTTTAGTTACTGCCAACTTGGGGCATTTTTGAAATAGTGACCTCAAGATTTAAGCTGCAAACTTCCATTATCTATTCTCAAGCCAGCCATGGCTGAATTTTTGAAATATCCCATTAAGTTTTCTGCTCTGATAAAAATCCAGAGACTCCTTTTATATTAATCTCCCCATGGCAAATACAATTTGCTGAGTGGTAGATTTAATTTGCCCTTATTTATGTATTGCTGTGTTTTGGAAAAAAATAATAATTGCTCTCAATATCACATTTTTTAGCATTACTAGAACAAAAACATTATAAAGATTTAAACCATCACCTTATTTATTTCATTGTTTAGACTCTACACAGTAAATAGCTTATTCTTGCCTTTTCTATCACTTTGACATTTTAATTAAAATATAATTGCCACTCTGAGTGTATTAATGTACAAGTTTAGGTAATTGTCTAAGTCAGGTCATTAAGTATATTTTCAAGAGAAAGCAAAAGCAACTTAAAATGTTCTACATATTTACCTGGGACAGGTATATATTCATATATTTTATTATTTCCCCTGGGGAACTTCACATTTTAATTATGTAATAAAATTGAGAAGTATAAAAGAGAGAAAGGGCTCCCTGTAGAATGTATAATAATAAAATATAAATGTTTTCATTGCTATGGATTTTGAAAAAATCTATAGGATCTTGAAAGAAAAGAAAATTGATGGCTCATATTTCTATCAAAAAATGAAGAAGGAAAAATAAATGCTTTTTAATAATAGAAGAGAGATAATGTTTCATGCCCACACACACAGCCCACTCTGCACTCTTCATGCATAAGTTTTGTCATGAGTTGAACCTATTTCTATTTTATTACTTAGTTTTGGTGATTAACCCTTGGAACTCACAAAGATTTATTTTTTCTGCTTTGTTTTCCTGATTGAAGAAAGATAGAATCCTCACAGAAGGCAAAATCATATAAGGCATTTAAATAGCCTGCAGCGTCTCAAATGTAGTGACTTTTAGGCAGAAAAGTTTGTTTCTTCTCGGTTTTATGGTAGATTTTTGCAGGTTGAGTTTCATATTGTTTCACTCTGGAAATCAGGTTATGTAGCATCCTTGCCACTTTTGAGGCTGACTTGGTGGTAGTTTACACACCATCTTTACAACCCGTGGTTTCACCATGATCTGCATCATACTGTTCCACAAATACTGGAAAACACTATGATCATACAACACCTGCTCCTGAGGGAAATAGAAAATGTCATAGACAAGTCTAAAAGCAAAGAGTTATATGTGGTCTGTGAGCATCACTACTGAAGATCCCAAGTCATATCACTAATTATTTATCTCATAATTCAGCAATCTGATGAATATTAGACAACACATTGCATGAGACTTGAGACAAAAGATTTTTACTTATTCTGTGACCAAAATAACATTCACTAACCCCACAGCTTGATTAAATCTTAGTCCTCTTACTTACAGTACTTTCATGGTACATCCTTCCTGGGAGTATTTGCTTCAGAAAAAGATCTCACTTGTAAACTCTTTTGTTCTTTTCTTGCAAGATGAACTTCCAGTGTTTCACCTGATATACGACCCAAAATTGTCTTTTAAAGAATTTGAGAATCTTCCCTTTGAATGTAAATATCAATGAACCCAATGACCTTGCAACCTAGTATTTGTGAGCTAAAAGAGTCATGTTAGTAAATGCCTATTTGTAACATGAGGGCCCTGCTTGTTGGGGTTTCTGATAATCTTATGAGGACCTAAACAAATTTAGAGTTATGATCAAGTCCTGACTAAAGTATCCTGTGAGTCTTGATCATCTCAGGCAGCAGTGTTGAACCTGTTCTAGATGAAGAACTCAGACATCTGGGCCATCTATTCCTGCTGCAGATTTCTCAGGTGGTCTTCCTTGATCAAAGCTGATTTTTCTTAACTCTGAATGAATCCAAAGCCTCTCATTTCCTGTGGAAACAAAAATCTAATTCTCTTCTCCAAAGTAATATACCTTTTGACTTCAATTTTGAAGTCAAGGTATTTTCAGAATACTTATCTTGGATTAATTCAGCAGCATTTATAAACAAATATCTTTTAGTAGCTGTTGCTCCTTCCTCAGCATTCAAACAATTTAAAGAGAGCATAATAGCATACAGTATCAAGATTCTCTGTGTATTTTCCATCTTTACGTGGCTTTATTTTAATCTCTATTTCTTTTATTTCTACTTTTAACTTTTAGCACTTTGTGACAGGTTTTCTGTGTATCTTTGTTCTGGAACTCCCTCTGTAAACCAGGCTATCCATGAAGTCACAGAGATCTGTCTGTCTCTGCCTCCCAGGCAAATCCTACTGGCATGTGCCACAACAACCAGCTCCCATTACTGAACACACAGGCCTACTCATTTAAACAAACTTTACTCCTAATATTCTGCAGTTTTCATTGGCTCAACCTGCACTTAGAAGCAATCTAAGGTTACAGAAAGACAAAGTATATATTTGAATAGGCGTATTGTGGGGCACATACTAATCTTAAATTAGTAAGATGATTGATTTTCAAATGGAAATTTGAATATTTAATTCAAACATACAGTAATCACAATTATAGTAACATTATTTAAGACCAAGAGGTCAAACCAAGCATCTTAAGAGATTAATATAGTAGGAGGAAAAATAGGTTTATCATATTTTCTTTTCTACTAAAATCTCCAAGATCAAAAACACAAGTAACAGCTCATGCTGGAAAGGATGTGTAAAGAGAAACACTTCTCCATGGCTGGTGGGAGTGCAGACTTGTACAGCCACTTTGAAAATAAATATGGTGGTTTCTCAGAAAACTGGGAGTTGATCTGCCTCAAAACCCAGCTATATCACTCCTGGGCATATGCCCAAAGAATGATGCACCATACCACAAGGCCACTTTCTCAAAGATGGCCATAGCAGTTTTATTTGTAATAGCCAGAAACTGCAAAGAACCTAAGATGTCCCTCAAATGAAAAATAGATCAAGAAAATATGGTACATTTACACAATGAAGTCTTATTTATTTGTTAAGAAAAATGACTACAGGAAATATTTTGGCAAATGGATGGAACTTTAAAAGATCACCCTAAGTCAGGTAACTCAGACCCAGAAAGACAAACACACCATGCACTCACACATAATTGAATAATTGCTATAAACTAAAGGCGAACCATGCTACAATCCACAGATCCAGAAAAACTAAAAAGGAGGGTTCAAGGGAAAACACATGAATGTTACTGTGAAGGGAAAATAGAATAGACATTGCCAGGGGTTTGGGGGAGGGATCTGGAAGGGGTAATGAGGATGGGAACAGGAGGGATGGGGAGAAGATGCAGGGAGAAACTACTGAGAGAGAAATGCACTGGAGGGAGATGCTAATGAAATTGACACCATCTCTGTGATGAACTAGAAACCTAGAACAATGGAAACTCTCAGGAATCTTCAAGGGTGAGCCTAGCTAAGGCTCCTAGCAATAGAGGATTCTGAGCCTTAACCAGCCGTTTCCTATAATTAGATAAAACTTCCAGGGGAGGGGCCAGGACACCAACCCAGCCACAAATCCTTCAACCTACAATCTGCCCTGTCTTACAAGGCAGGGGTAAAGCTGACACAAAATTGTGGGGGTGACCAACAGATGACTGGCACATCTGGAGACCCATACCATGAGAAGGAGATCCCTCCCTGAGGGCCAGGACCCAGAAGCAGGATACCCCCAGAGACGTAGGATAGAACCAAACACTAATACACTAATGGCAAAAACAAAACAAAACAAAACAAACAACAACAAACTGTCAATGGAATGATTTCTAATGATATTCTTCTAGGCTCATAGATTTTTGCCTAGTCCATCTGTCGTCAGAGAAGCTTCAACCAGTAACTGAAACAGATGTAGAGACCAGCAGCCAAACATTAGGCAGAGCTTAGGAAATTCTTCAGAGGAGGGGAAGAAGGGATTGCAGGACCTAGTGAATTCAAGGACACCACAAGAAAACCACAAACTAACTAACCTTGGCTCATAAGAGCTCACAGAAATTGAAGAGACAACCAGGCAGCTTGCATGGGACTGGCCTACATCCTATGCATATATGTTACAGTTGTGAGACTTTGTTTTCTTTTGGGACTCCTAGCTGCAAAAGCAGAAGATGTCTCTGACTCAGTTGCCTGCTTTGGGGACCCATTTCTCCTGCCGACTTACCTCATCCAACCTTGGTAGAAAGGGGTTGCCTGGTCTCACTGCAGCTTGGTATGCCATGGCTTGCTCATATCCATGGGATATCTACCTGTATCTGAAGAGAAACAGGGGAGGAAGAGTAAAGGTGGCAGCGGAGGTAGCAGGGATGGGAAGAGGGCAGGGAGGGGAAGCTTTGGGTTGGATGCAAAATCAAGAAAGCAAATAAAGAAAAAAAAAGAAAGTGTCAAGACATGCACTCAGACAAGGACACACACGCACACACACAAAATGCTTTCTTTAGTAATTTGAAGTAACAACACAAATATATAATGTGCATATATGTTTTCAGTGTGCATCTCAGAAAACAAATGAGATTAAATAACATCTCTATTAAACAGAGGAAAAGAAATCCTGATGCAGGGACTAAGTGAGTAAAAGAACATGGATCAGGGACACCAGAGAAACTGGACATCCTCAGAGCTCCTCTCCGCTAAAGCAGCTTCCAAAGTCAGATTCAGCATCGAGACTGAGTGTGGTGTCCATCAATGCTGAGGCAGTGTCTCCACTGGCTGGCACATCACCACTTGTTTTGAAGTCTGGAATTGATAGCCACCAGAGAAACAGTTGTGTTCTCCAATTTCAGGATTCTTTTTGGCTTCATCTATTAAAAGTTTTCTCTCATTTACTAGATATGAATTCATTTGTTTTATTTCACAGATAATAACCTCCATAAAATCTATACCAAACTCTTAATATCTGTCATATTTTCTGACTGAAGTCAGCACCTTTTAAGGAAATCAATATTGCTTCTTAGCATGCAACTCTTTAATAACTTAGAAGCCTCAGCTTCCTTCTCTGATTTTCTTGTTTTATGATTTTATAGGCGATTGCACTTGATTGCTCTTAGTAGACTAGCACACTATCAAAAATTTGTTTTTTAGTGTGCAAATTTAACCAAGACAAAGGGAAAAATGCATGGCTGTTTCCCTACAGCATGACCTCTCAAACGCAAGACAGATTAAGCCTCTGACTAATTTGTAAATGTGAGCACTGTGTATTAGAGCTATTTGCCTATAGAAATGTTTATAATCTTTATTATCCATTGCGAGAGTCACAAGAGAGTTCTTTTTTTATTTTTAAAACAATCATATTTACCATACCAATCCCTATTTTATCTCCGTCCAGACCTTCTCCTCCCACCTTTGCCCCACCCTGCTCTCACTCCCTCCTCAGACTTTTTAAGGAAATTACTGTGACCACTGAAACTGAGCAAATGATACAAACTCCCACATTACGTAGCCTTGTTATAAAACCAATACATATTTGCAATGCCATATATCCAACTTTGGTATATTGACCTCCAGTATCAGGCTCTGCAATCTCTCTGCTGTAATGACACCCAAAACTATAATAGGAACTAAATATTAAAGGTTGTCAGGAGACAGTGTCTGCACTAAGGAAACGGAAAATATAGGTGGGAAAAAAAATAAGTGTAGAATACAAGTGAAGGTGAGTGGCCCCAAGAAAAGGCTGGGGTGCGATAAAACTAGAGAGCTGACAGAAAATTCTACAACAAGCCAAGCTCAGCAGGCTGGAAAGTCAAGTTACTGCCCGTTCCTCTTAAAGCATCGTCAACAATGGCAACTTTTGACTATTATGTATTTTACTTTATGTATTATTGAGTGTAATGGTGGCCACTGTTAACACTTGCCTCAGAAAGAAAGCTGTTTCTGCTCAAATACAGGAGAAGTTTGTATTTACTCACCTGACATGAAGCTCAGCAGGTGCCACTTTCAACAAAAGTGCTGTTACATCCCACTTAGGAGAGAAATAAAGAATGGCAAGCACATGTGGGCTTTTTGTGAGCCATTCCTGGTTGTAGTGAGCATCAAATCAGTTTATATTAAATGAACCAGTTACATGATGGAACAGAATAGCCTGAAAATGTCAATTTTCTGAAGATCCAGGAAGAAAGTGAGATGGATTTGGTGGCTAACCACATTTTCAGCAGCATGGCAGTTGTTAGCTAAGCTTATGATGAAATAATATTGTGAATCAATTGACAACACCCAATTCAAGGACCACTCTCAATTCCAAAAGGCACTACAGAAAATTATCAGTAGATCATACCTGCCTTGTGAGACGATTCTGCCCTTTTCAAATTCCCAGGCCTCCAGTTTGTTTCTTTAGACATCCAGAATTTGACATTTAGGTACTTAAGACACAGGGAAAGACAAGAAGTATGTGTTTAGCATTCAGGAAGCTGGACTAGCCAAGCATCTCGGAATCATGCTGTGTCTGGCAGGAAATAAGTTCATACTGTAAATAACCATGGGGAACATAGGCTACAGCAGTGAAAACAGAATCCCTAATGACCCAAGTTTGGACTCAGTGGAAATATCCTATATAAATAAGTGCCTGCACCTCACACTTACACACATTCATAAGCACTCAGCATTTAAGCTTGATGATTAGAAACAGAGGTTGTAAGCAGAGCTAAGTTTCATGTTTTATTTTAACTCTTCCTGTAAAGACTTTGGAAAGCTGCTTAAATCTCAGTGTCTTCTATCTGTGAAAGAGAAACCTAAATTCTAGCACATTAAAAATATACTTAATTATTAAATAGGTGTGCATATATACATATACACACATATGGCACAGATAGCTGATGGGCTGTGTGCTTTCTGTTCCTTAGACATTAGCCATAATTCTTTGAGATTTCAGGTTGGGGATGGAAAAGATGTTGAGTTTAAGTCAATTTTTATATTCAAGTGGAATACATTTTTAGGTTCCATAACTATAAAGTCCATAACTTTGTGTTCTATAAATGATTTCTTAAAGTATCTCCGGAAATAATCTTTTCCACTTTTAATGCAGTCTCTTAACTGTTGTATGTTGAAATATTTTAAATATACTGAAATGATTTCCTCCATCGTAAGGCAAGCAATATAATCATAGCGATATATTCGGAATACACTGAGATTGGGGTATTGGAAGCTGAATTTAGAACATGTTATTCATTGATTGTCACATTCATTATCACTAATATCGATAATAATGGTTAGGATGATAGAAAATCACTTTGTTAGTTTATTATCATCATGTAAACATTAGCTTTATGAAAGAAAATAATTTCAAATCATTTGAATAAAAGCCTAATTTCTTTCTTCCTCTTTCTCTCTCTTTCCTTCTTTCTTCCTCCCTCCCTCCCTCCTTTCTTTCTTTCTTTCTTTCTTTCTTTCTTTCTTTCTTCTCTCCTCTCTTCCCCCTCCCTCCCATCCTTTCTCCTTTTCTCTTTTTCTTTTTTCTTTCTTCTTTCTTTTTGAGACAGGATTTTTCTGTGTAGCCTTAGCTGTCCTGGAACTTGCTCTGTAGACCAGATTGGCTTCTAATTCACAGAGATTCACCTGCTTTTGCCTACTTAGTGTTGGAATAAGAGGTGTGTGCCACCACCGTCCAACTTAAAACTCAATTTCTTAAAAGAAGAAAGTAAAGTTCATATTTTTTACTGCAGTATTGATAATTTTTGCATTTCACTAATTGTTATAAATGGTGTTTTCCCCAATCCAATTATATATAACACTAACTGCAAAGGAGAAATTAGATCAGTATAAATACAGGATTTAAACAATTAAACATGCAGAAAATCATTTTATATCATGCTAAATTTCGGTAATTAATAACTCACTGCTAAGAATAGTGGTTAATACATTATGATTGAGTTTTATCCATATAAAAGACACATAACTAATATTTAAATATATTATACTCTCAAAATTTCTAGAAAGAACTCATGAACAGGAGCCCATGATTTATTCACATCTGTTATAACCATTTCAGATAATTCATTTGGAAGAAAACAATCTGCATTACTTACTCATTTATTAATTATTAATAAAATATAAACTGCATTAACCAACAGTTGTTCAAAATAACCTTTTCATCTTTAAACCAAGGACTTATTTATTCCCACCCTGAATTTTATAAAGATTAATCACCCTTTAAGTTGTTGTTCTCTGATTTCACCTGATGAATTCATGGGGGATACATTTTTTTCCTCTTCTTTTCTTTCTTCCTCCTTCCCTTCCTTCCTCCCTTTCTTCCTTCCTTTCCATGTTTCCTTCCTTCCTTTTTTTCTCCTAATGTATTATTTTTCCATCCTAGGGTATGCTCATGAATATTTACAAATGTTTCAGTGGAAAAAGAAATCAGTGTGTGATAAGGTCAGAGACTCTATATAAATTTCAATTCAAATGTCTGACATTCATTCTCTATGCTATAGTATTTGGTAAATTGGTGCCTGTAGCTAGATCATAATTACATAACATTGATAACCTCCACAAGTTTCTTCCTTTAGTTTTATGTCTACTTTTAAACAAATAGTTTTGGCTGCTTAAGCAGTGTTGCTCCTGATATCATTTACATCACTTATGCTCTTCACTAAGAGGGGGCAGCCATCGTTATGGGAAATGACTGTTATAGAATATAACAATTACTTGCATGGTGGATTTAATCTCATGCAGTTAATGAAGGTAAAGTTATCAGCTCAAAATCTCTTGTTTTCTTTTAACTTTAGTTTTAAAGTGTGGAAACTTGTTAAAATGTAGGAGAAGTTAATGTAATATAATGTAAAATGCTTACATATCAATAAATCAGTACTGTTCTGTCTGACACAACTTATTGATTTATCAGTTGGTTTATTGGTTCGAATACTGTAAGGGATATTTATTATTTCTTACAAATTATAGTATATACATAGAGTTGTAAGAATTTTTGAGGAATTGTTATTTCTACTAAAATGTTTTCTGATCACCATTTCTATTGTCTTATTTGCCACGTTTTCATTTTAAATATTGAATATAACATTTTAACTGAAGGAAGTAGCTTTAGATCCAGTTACTTTTATTTTAGTACCGTGTGTGTGTGTGTGTGTGTGTGTGTGTGTGAGTGTAATTATAGACAAGCACCTTTATGTTTTCTATTATGGTGATTTCCCCCTATGTTTCATGTATAACCCACCTGTTTCTCTGTGACATTCTTCTGCATTTATCACTTTTAAAAAAATACTCCTTATGTTTTTGTTTATTTCTTTTTTCAGACAAAGTCTCACTGTGTAGCCCTGGTGTGCCTTTCACGCCTCCAGATCCACTTGCCCCTTCCTCCCTAGGGCTGGGATAAAAGGCATGTGGCACCATGCCCAGCTGAAAATGCTTTTAAAAAATATTTTATTCTTTAAAGTTCAAATGTTTCTATTTTGTTCCTTTTCAGACTTTATTTTTCTTATGAGGTTTTATGTTGTGTATTCCTTAATGTGTGCCTTCTGATATCAGACTCATTTCAAGTTTTGTTTAAATGTCTAATCATTTCTGACCTTCTGAAGGGAAATACATGGAACTCAAAAGTTAATGAGGTCAAGGTCACTGCAATTTGCAAAGGAAATAACAGAGAGACAAGATCTGCAATTAGAGAAAATTGTGAATATTTGTAGAACATTTCTTGTGTGTTACTGAGTGTTAGCCACACATTTATGTGTAGAAAGTCCCAATGCTGGGGATATATTAAGCAGAAATTCACTGAGGCTCTTTCTAGGAATACATACCTCCCATTTTTACCAACTGGGCTTGAACCCTCTTCTCATATAAGTAACTGAAAATGAAGGCGCTCAATTGCAGCATCTGATCAGACAGAACTTTTAGCTCTTGACTATATCACAGATGACAGGAAACAATATTTTAAGGATCACAGAAATATCTACTTTTGCAAAACTTCCAAATTACATTTTTTAAAATTCAATAAAAATTCCCAAAAGTATAAGAACCAGAAGTCCATAATCAATTATAATTGTAGCATTTAATCAATTCAAACTGAAAAAAATATAAATTTAGAGAATAAAATAATCCAGTGAATATTAAAATATCCTGAAAATGCATTGAAGTATAGAAATATTTATTACTTATTAAATGATCTTGTTGTTCAATAAATAAACTTTGTAATAAACAAATTTTATAAGTAAAGAGAATTAATCTTAAATGGCACATTAAGCTTCTGAGGGAAGAGTGTTGATCTGGGAGAATTTACAGTAGAAATCATCTCAAATGGTACTGAAGCTGCAAGACAATCCCACACCGGTTAAGAATTATGGATAATGAAAGTTTGACTTCTTCCTTTTCGATTCGAATCCCCTTGATCTCCTGATGTTGTCTTATTGCTATTGCTAGAAATTCAAGAACTATGTTGAAGAGATATGGTGAGAGTGGACAGCCTTGTCTTGTTCCTGAATTTAGTGGAATGGCTTTGAGTTTCTCTCCATTTAATTTGATATTAGCTGTTGGCTTGCTATTACCCAACACCTCTCTGCTGCTGTTTTACCTTTCTCATTAGAGTTAAGAAAATTCAAGGTTAATAAAGCAGTAAGCAATCTATTTCTGGGAGGTATTTTCCATCCCTTTCTGTTTGTTCAGCATATCCTTTAAAGTACGATTTGATCTTTCTATAACTGCCTGACATGTAGGATTGTTAGGTATACCTATAACGTGCTTTATATTATAATAAGCAAAAAATGTTTCATTTTCTTAGCTACATATGCTGGAACATTGTCTGTCTTTATTTGTGCAGGAATGCCCATAATGGCCATAACTTCTAAAAAATGTGACCTTACTGAATCAGCCTTTTCTGAGCTCAAGGCAGTTGCCCATTGAAAACCTGAATACGTGTCTTGTTGTTCAATAAATAAACTTTGTAATAAACAGATTTTATAAATACAGAGAATTAGACTTAAACGGCACATTGAGCTCCTGAGGGAAGAGTGTTGATATGGGAGAATTTACAGTAGAAATCATCTGAAATGGTATTCATAGAAAAGGTAGTGATGCTGGGGAGATGGCTGACCTTGAAAAGTGCTTTTCATACAAACGTGTTTGAGTTCACCTCTCCATTAACAGTCTGGAATGTTGGCAGTGGGAGGCAGAGACAGGGCAATCCACGGAACTCTCTGCCCCAGTAGTCCTGAAGAATTTGTGACTTCCAGGTGCAGGAAAGGACCCTGTTTCAGAAAGAAAAAGAGCAAGAGAGTGCAATATCCAACAATAACCTACAGTAAGTAACATTAGAGAAAGATCATTTACTTTTCTGTTGCTTTGATAAAACCACATTATTCGCAGCCTTAAAAGACCCTCTCTCGGCAGGGAGGGGAGCAGAGAAAAATGTAGAGCTCAATAAATATCAATAAAAATGTATTTTAAAAAATACCCTCTCTCAAGACTACTCCCAGGGTTTGTAAAACAGCTCCACTGTATAGCGATTCTGAACGTAAGGTTTTCAATCTGAGAGATATGAAATAAATTCACACACATGTTGTTTCAGTAAGGGTCTTTACTTATCTCTCTATTTTTCTCTACTCTATTTTTCCTAAATTCTAATTCTTTCTAGTTTTCCCTTGTTTTAATTTTCTGTCCAATTCTCTTTTGCTGGTTTGTTCACCTAGATTAAAAACACTTTCTACAGGAGGCTTGTGGCAATAAGAAAAAAGTTACATCTCATTGGTCATATCAAATTCCTTTGGTAAATAATAATGAGTCAAGCAATTTACCATGACAACACCAGGTTCCAAGGTTCCAGTTCTAAGACTGTGGCCTGAGGCCTGGGGCACAGTGTCTGGATGAGATAAGATGTGGAGATCTTTACAGAGATTTGGGTCTTTTCAGCCAGATGTGGCATGCAAAGAATTGGCCTGATATTTTAGGATGCTTTGTGTTAATCACCTGCAACTCTGATATTGTGCATGTCTGTAAAGTTTATAACTTTTGATCTATTCACAGAAACATTCAGTCTAATTTGAACTTGCACTGAGGTGAAAATGAGCTAATTGTGTGTAGTTTGTCTTAGATTGTAGAGAAATTGTTGTTTTCTTTTGTTAGTCTGAATAAAAGAAACAAATCAGGCTCTTAAGTATCTTACAGTCCTCATGGGACAATAGATATAGTTATGAAGCATGTCCTATTATATGTTCTGCATTAGCAAAATTATACAAACCACCCAAGGATGTATGTGACCTTAAGATCGAGATGTAATCAAAAGATCACACATACATATCATATGACATTACACACTACAGTGCAAGTATTGGGGAGACACCATAGCTGCTTTAGGAAATGTGAAATTACAGACAGGAGCAACAGTTTCAAGAGTTGGTGGTCCTGTAGGCCATGCCTTGAAGGGATTCTCTTCCATTGGAGAATCTTCTTCTAATGGGCTGACATCTGAACATTAGTTGTCACTTGCTAACTCGCATGGCTTCTGAAACCCCATGACCAAGGCAACTTATTGATGGGAAAGTTATTTGTGTGAGTAGCTCCAAAGGACTAGGAATGCATTATGATTGGGAGTCTTAAAGCAAGCAGAAGGCACAGCAGGTGAAAGTGAAACTGTGAGCCCACATCTTCAAATACAAGCACAATATACAGGGACTGAACTGTAATTACCGTGAAGTTCTAGCACTTAAGTCCTCTGCCACTGATAAACTTCCTCCATCCGAGTGGTAATGTCTAACTCCCCTAACAGTGTCACCAATCACAGAATATGTATTCAAATATCTAAGCCTATGGGGAACTTACTCATCCAAATAATACAATATCTGACATTCTACTCTGTCTTTTATATGCATATGCACATACATACACAAGTATCAACACATACACATGCACATATGATCATGTATACCACTCACAAAATCTTAAAGCAAAAGAAAATGGTGAAAGCTGGAAATTATTCAGAAAACTGAAAAGTATATTCAAATTGTTTTCTATCTATACAATTAGTATTCTTGAAGAGAAATAGAGGGAGGGACTTGTAGAAAAATATTGCAGTGTCAAGCATGAAGATGTATGCTTATGATCTCAACAGTTAAAAGGTAGAGGTTGGAGGCATGTCAGGACTACACAGGCTTGCCCTGTCAGTGAGGGAGAGAGAGAGAGAGAGAGAGAGAGAGAGAGAGAGAGAGAGAGAGAGATGAAGAAGCAAGGAGGGAGGAAGAAAGGAAGGAAAGAAGGAAAATAAGGAAAGGAAGGAAGGAAAGAAGAAAAGAAGGAAAGGAGAAAAGAAGGAAGGATTGGATGAGGACAGGGTAAGAAGAAAACTGGTAGTTAAAGAATCACTTTTTAAATATGACATAACTCAATCCATAAACGATTATTAACAATGTTTTTCCAACACACACATTATTTAAAGAAATAAAAAGAAAACCTTTAGAACAAATAATGGAACAAATACTTTTTTTAAACTGAGTAATAAAGTTATGATAATGTGTTCATTCTTATCAGAAAACCACACAGGTCAAAAGAACATAGGAATTAGAATAACCTCTTTAAATTGCTGGAGAAGAAAAAGATACACATACTTTACAACCTAAATCCTTGAAGGAAATATCATTTAAAACAGAGGTGAAATAAGCCATTTAATTTAGAAGAATTATACAAATTTATCAGTACATGAACTGTCACAGAAGCAGAGATGGCCTTAAGGTGAAGGAGACAATGATCAAAACTAGCCATACATGAATAAATGAAGATAATCCAAGGATATAAATACATAAATAAATGTCAAGACATTTTTACTTATCTACTTAAAGAGCAATTGACTCTTTGAAGAAGTAATAACAATATATTGAAGTGCTGAATAATATGGAATAACAAAGAAAAACACTAATGCATGTGTTTTAATAATAATTTAGATTTGAGAAAGGTAGAAAATTGACATATTCTCCTAGATTCCTTATATTATAACAAGAGTTAACTGAAAATGAAATCTTTTCATGTACACACACACACACACACACACACATTATATTGCAAACTCTAAAGATAATTAAATCATAGGGAATGAAGAGGAGATAAACTTGCCAAAGTTTTCTAAGAATTTAGTAAAATTATGAATGAAATATACCACTTTAAATAACAATGCATTTTATTAGAAAGCATTTTTCACCTTTCAAAATTTTAAATGCATATTTTTCTTGTGGTTCATATATAAACAATCCATAGATTACTTGAATTATCATTCAAATTAGAAACAACCTATTGATAAAACGCTCATCAATAACAACGGAGAGGAATCAATTGTTGAGGCATCAATGTGAATAAATCTTAAGGTAATAGATGTTAAGAGGAGTAAAGAAAATATGAAATAACAATGACACAGAAACAAAATCTATTTTTTTTTAATCTCTGAAGACCCAAGTAGAAGGAGGGATTGGACATGTAGGTATGTGGTAGTTTTAGACATATTCAGTATTTTCCCTGTGGTGGTGGTGTTGGTGATGTGTATATGTATGTATACAGTTTTTTAGGTGAACAGAATTATATGCAAATACACAAACACACACATATAGAATTTATGCAATCAAATGGACCTAATTAAATTTGTTTAAACATTAAATCATTTTGCTTGATAGAATTTCGGTCCCTTCTGAAATGTTAAGATAGGACCAGGTTATTCAGCCTTATATTTACAGGATTACCTCTCATATCTATATATAATAATATAAATCGTGTTGCATGATTTATTATATATTTTGTAATGAACTGGAAAAGAGGGTTTGAAAGTTTCTAGCACAAAAGATAATAAATCATTAAATATCTGGAAAAATTGCCTTGTTCTGATCATTGCATATTGTAACATGAATCTAACTATGATAGTTCTCTTATAAATAAAATTACAACACATCAGTGAAAATTCTTTGGAAACAATCATGCTATTCTGCCTAGACCTAACAGCATTATTTTCCATAGTTATCCTATTTTTATTTAAGCTATCGCTGTCTTTCCCTTGAAATCTGTACATTGATTAATCAAGGTTTTATTTTTATTGTAAATTTTGTGGAATATATATATATACATATATATATATATGAACACAAGACATTCCTAGCAATCAAAGTTTCCTAATTTATAGTCACCCCTTATATAAAACAATGTAATAGTTTTCCCATCTTTATTAGAAATATTGTGTCATGCCTAAGGTTGAAAGAATATAAGTCTCACAAATTTATGATTCTTATTTTAAATCTTGTTAAATTCTAAGTCTGGAGCATTTATTTGGAATATAGATTAATTCAAATAGTTTCCATTTTGTTTTAACGGGGTTTGATTGAAAATGTATTAAACCTAGAATTAATTTTCAGAGAATTGGCCCATCAGTTCTGAGTCTCCTTGTGCACTGAAGTGGAACATTTCTCCATTAATTTAGTCAGTGTGCTGGAATCGTGAATAGAACTTCTATAAAGGAAGCCCTCACTATCCACTGTGGTCCTCACAGACACAGCTGTGTCCTCACTCACAGTTGAGCGCACTGCTTTGAACTAGCGTCTGCAGCCATTTTTCTTGTCAGTAGCTCTTACGTTGTTCCAAAGTTTCCTCTGTAATCGCTAAGCTTGTGCCTTTGTAACATAGCAGTGTTATCCACAAAAGTTTTCTTTCTGAAACTTTTCATCATTATCATCATCATCACAGTTGTTCCTTAGATGCTATCAGTCTATTCTAGGATCAAAGCAAAGAGATGATCATCCAAGATCATACACAATCACCATGTGACTGTAACCTAACATGCTTGTCACCTCATCAATTTTGAAACTGTAGAGATGACTGTAGTATCCCCAAGTGGCACGTGCACCAAGAGTGGTAATATTTTAACAGCCAAGAGCAAAGGTTAAAAGAAAAATACTAAGAATCATGAGCAAATTATTTCACTAAGAAAACTCTATTGGATACATTAAAAATCGTTGTTTTCTAATCTCTGCTCATGCTTCAACCAAAGTTTCTATAATTACCTTTTCAGTATGCACTCAGAACACATTGGGTTCTGATAATACACTTGTCAGCTTCATAGTCTATGAAGTCCACGATGCTTTTGCTCCCAGAAAGTGTGTCCATGAATTGTTCTCACTTGCGTGTTATGTGAGACTGGTTTCCTTTCACATTCAGTTCAGACAGGCTTCCTTTGGTTTTGGTTGGTATCTCTTTTTTGAGGTTATTATTTGTAATTTTGCATTTTATGCCCTATAAGTATAGTCTTTGTTAGAGCTGGGTAAGTGTGCTTGTTTTCCCAGTGTGTTTACCACCTAGGTGTAACTTAGTTTCTGCAGACATATATAATGGTTTGATAAATAAAATGGGTGAATGAAAAACTATAACACACACACACACACATGCAAAACTTCTACAAGTGACTTTTCTCAAAATAGGTTATGAAATATAAGGAATGTATGTAACAACAAAATGTTCATTTTCCCTTTCAAATATGACCAAAAATCAATTATAATATAAATTATTTAAAGGACAGAAATCAATTGAAAGATCTTTGCCCCAAAATAGTTGAAATTGAATGATATCTATCAAATGTGGAAAATTACAGGTTCCATTATTAGAAGATAATAGAATTTTTGTAAATTATGCAGAAGGAACCAGACAGTAACATGTGAAATTAGATATGAAATTGAGAAATGACTAGGGTTATTTTTTGTTATAATGGTGATGTTATTTGTTTTAAAATATCCACTGAGCATGATGACTATTATATCTGATTTCTAGACATAAAGAGCATGACTGATTCTTCAATAAAAAGATGCTGTGGTTGATTTACAACCTCCATGTGAAATGCATAATTTGAACTGTAAAAGTCAGATTTTTGAAGATAGTTTCCAGACAATGACACATGTCTTATAAAATAGGAATGTCACATAACATGGGGCCAGATCAAAAAGCATGATACTCATGATGGAGGAAACAATATTAACTGTGAAAATGATATTAATTACTTTCCAAATGTCATTCACTCTCTGTGTTCATGCTATATTAGCAAAAATATCTATTACATCTTAATGGCTAGCAGGGAAAATAAATAGTATATTGTTAGAATGATTTCACAATTTAGCAAGAACATGTTTGGTTGTGTTAAATTTATTTGATTACAGTATTACAGCGACCCAGATAAAAAAGGACAATGCTAATCTATATTTGTCCAAGAATGGTTTAGTTAAACAATGTAAACATACATAAAAAAATTACATGTACATAGAAAAGTTATTTAGGTTAAAAGATGTCATAATTAATAGGCATCAAGATAGGCATGAAAACTGTGTATATAGAATGATAACTTATTTTATTACACAGTATCACTTCACTAGATTCTTGTTGATTGCATTAACAATTCTGACATATGAGATAATCATTTCATTAATGTATCTGTTTCTTTTCAAAGACTTGTTGATCAGCTACTAAAAAGCCACTTAAAGAAAGATTTTACAAGTCCTTTCAAATATGCAAATTGAAGCCAAATGACTTTTAGATAATTTTTTGTGGTACCATTAGTGCCAATAGAGTATATACATCTCCAAATGGCATGCCAGACTTCCACTCTTACTACCCATTTTGTAAACAAGACCCAGCTCAGAGAGTCAACAGGAATAGTTTCTTAATAATGTTAAGTTATTTTAGTATTTCATTTTTTTCATTTTTAATTATATTCTTTTAAAAACAATTCTTAAATATAAGTATATTTTCATCATATTCTCTTCCTCAAAGTCCTTCCTGATCGTCTCCTCCTTCCTACCCACTCAGCGCTAGTTTCCTTCTCAAAAAAAGCACGAAAAAAGTAAAACAATGCCCACAAAGAACAAACAGGCAAACAAACAAAAACCCGCCAACCTGTAATCAAATAAATGCACACTTGCACTTACTCACACATAAAAGAAAAACCAAAACCTAAAACTAAAACAAGACAAAAACTGTGGAGTCCATTATATTTTGATCAACAACACCTGTATGTGAGGCCTGCCTTGTAGTGGTTGATACACCCAGTGTTACTCCACCAGATAAAACTCATTTCCCTCTCCCATCAGGTATAAATTATAGTTCAGTTGTTAACTTTTACCTTAGTGGCTAGGTTTTTTACTTTACAACAATAACCTTGCTTGACTTAGAACTTAAATTGTGGCAAATCTATAAAAATAATTATTTCATGAACTCTCACTACATGTAAAATATTGGTTGAGTGTTGGATCAAACAAATAGATAACAAAGAATGTAGTATTCAGGTTGACCTGAAAGTCCATTAGCATTTAGCAAAGTCCATTTTTTATCATATAAATGGTTTGAAGCCAATGTTGGCATTTTGCAATCTTAACTTATACAACATTTGTTTTTTTGAGATTTGCATTCTGGGTGTGGTGGTTTGAATGAAAATGGTTCACATAGGCTCATAGGAAGTGGCACTATCAGGAGATGTGGCCTGGTTGGATGAGGCATAGCTTTGTTGGAGGAACCTTATCATTGGGGGTGGACATTGAGTCTCAGAGTTAGATCTACTCTTATTCTCTGCTGATTGTCAGTTTAGGTGTAGAACTCTGAGCTACCTCTCCATCACCATGTCTGCATGTGTGTTGCCATGCTTCCCAACTTTGACAACAATAGACTAACCTCTGAACTATAAGAGTATCAAATTAAATTTACTTTATAAGAGTTGGCATAATCATGGTGTCTGTTCTCAGTAATAGAAACACTGTGACAGAATTTGGTACCAGGGACTGAAGTATTGTGATAGGCTAGATCATGCCTTTGGAGGATGATGGAACACTTTGGGACTTTGGACTAGAAAAGCGTTGGATGTATTAAGTTGGTACGTAATGATCCATGCTAATAGGAGCATGGAAGACAGGGTTTCTGGGAGTGATTTGAACTCTGGGGGCTTAGCTCAAGAGTTTCCAGAGAATAATAACATTAATATATGGCATAGAATCTGATCTTGTGATAGTTTGGTAAACAATTAGACTGCTTTCTGCCCTTGTCCAAAAAAAAATCTTCCTGAGTCTTAAAGAGTTATGGGTTAATAGCTTTGGAAGAAGAGATATTCAAAGATAGTAGTACTAGTAGTGTTGCTTGGTTATTGGTGGCCATGCTTTTTCAGATATATAATGAAAGGTAGCAAGTTGAGCAAGGAAAATTACAAAATGTACACTTTGAGGAAAATGGGTACTAGTTTTTGTCATGTGGTTCTAACTTTAGAGTCAAGGACAGAAGAGAGGGGTGTGGAATCTCCCTATATGTCTAAGGAAAGGTGCTGAGGCCAAGTATGTGTCAGGGTGTCCCCGCATGGAGACTCAGAGAAGCTATCTCATGAAGCTGTGAAGGACAATCCCGGCTAGCTCTGGAGACTCCAAGATGTTGGAGATCCCACAGTCTGATATTCGCTGAAGATAGCTGCTAAGAGGGATTGGAACAGCCTAAGAAAAGTTAATTTATTGCACTCAATAAAGTTGAAAAGAGTTGGAGTTCTGAAGAGTGTCTTGACAAAAGACATGAAGATACAAAATTTGGAGTTGCCCAGCTGGTTTTCAGTCTTACTTAGTTCAATATTTCCTCATTATGCCCCGTTTTTTTTTTCCTTTTGGAAAGGTGATGTGAAGCCATTATATGTTGGAAATATGCAATCAGCATTCTCTTTTTGATTTTACAGGCGATTACCATTAATAGAGTGCTTGAATCTCAGAGGAGACTTTGAATTTAGCTGATATTATGATACACTATGGGGACTTTTGATGCTGGACTAAATGCCTTTTGGGTTGTGCTATGGTTACAATCCTATAGGGACCATAGAGTAAAACATGGTGATTTAAACGATTATGGCCCCCACAGGCCCATAAAATGGCATTGTTAGGAGGTGTGGCCTTGTTGAAGTAGGTGTGGTTTAATTGAAGGGAGTGTTATGGGGTTGGTTGGGGTTTGAGTTTCAGAGCTCAAGGGAGACTCAATGCCTCACTTTCTTTCTGCTGTCAGTGGAACCAGATATAGAACTCCTATTATAGGTGTCCTCACCATGTCTTCCTGCACGTTATCATGCTTCTATCCCTTATGATAATGGACTAAGGGTTAAATTGAGCCTCTCTTTCCCTTCACTGCTCTGGGAAAGCTGGCCTTGCCTCTTGTTACCCATGAAAACAAGAAAGCTGGTCCCTTCACTCAGAAGAGAGGGCCCTCACCTCTTACCACAGTCTAGGATAAATCTACCTTAAGAGTCTGCATATAGGTGTGCTGATTCTGCTACCACACCCAATTGGGTGGCTCCAGTAACTCTACCCAATCTAGATGCTGATGGAGACTTTAAACAGAATGGTCCTGCGGAATAAGCAAAATCTCTAAGACAAAGAATACTACAGAAGATCCAGTGTGGATTGTATACCAAAACCCAGAAGCCTAGACCAATGAGTCATTGCAATATACAGTTGCCAGTCACGCTGATGGGACAAAGAAGTGTATTATATGATGCACTCAAGCCTCTGATACTATCAGGATGGATGAAGAGGTGATGGAAAGTCAGGAGAGAAGGAAAAGCAGAAATTTTGCTGTTCTCATTGTGTTTTTTGTTCTGTTTTGTCTTTAGGGTTTCTTTCGCTTCCAGTTCCTTGTTGCTGTTGTTGCTTTTGTTTGCTTGCTTGCTGACTTTGTTTTGTTTACTTCCATAGGGAGGATGCAACAGGGATGGGGGAATATGGGGGGACTTGGAATTGAACAGAATTGGGTTACATGATGTGAAACCCCAAAGATTCAATAAAAAAGTTTAAAAAAGGAAAAAGGACCTGTAAGAAAAATATTTACAATTTCTCTCCTCTATGACCCATAGCTTTTCATTAATTTTATAAAGGCCCAAGAGTTTATTCAATTAGTATTTATGTATTCATACATGGGGACTAAAAATATAAAGAAAGCAATAGTACAGCAAGGCTTATAAAGTGAACAGAAAATAACATTATTTATAGTTGGGTTTGAGGCAGGTGTTGCTATCCTCAGGCTAGCCCAGGCCAAGGAGCCCAAGTGACTTTGTTCTGCCTGCTGGGAAGATCCCAACTAGCCCTGTCCCCAGAAACTGCATCAGTCTTGAGGCCCATGCCTGCTCTCTTAGCAGCCAGGCAGTTGAAGCATCTTTAGATATATATAGGCCAAAGACTATTTGCTATACAAGGAGATTATTTTAAACTGTTTTAGTATACTCAAACGGAAGCAAGAAGAGAAGAAAAGAGACTTTCCATGAAGTGTACCATCTTTTAGGATCAGAAGTAGAACACAGGAGAGAAAGGAGAGCTAGGGAAAGATGGGATGTCAGCTGCTGGTTCTATAGTGAGCTGACTGTGACTGGAGAATAGGGATTAACGAGTATTTTTTTACATGTTGTTGAATGGCCTGGTGTTTACCCTCAAGATAGAGGATAATTACTGAAATATAAAAAGGTAGATGAGCCATGTACATAAGACTGAGAAAGAGTTGATTCCTAATGTATCTTATAGTCAATGTATAAAGCCCCAGATTATACTAATACAGCTCGTAATATCAAGGGAAACCTATAATATGTTTTATCATCAAGTTAAATTAAGAGAGTTTCATTAGTTTGCATGAGTTAAAAACATATTTTATTTAAAAAGCAAGTGGTTTAGGCCATTTGGTAGCTTGTGAGAATTGAAAGAAATGAATTTTACTGAACCTTTACAATGTATACCACTCAGTGCTAGAATTCCCTTCAAAAATAATGAACAAGAACCCAGTCTACTCCTTCCAGCTTTAACCACACACTGTGGTTGCAAATGTTAAATGAAATATTTTTAGGCTGTTCTTAAACATATTTCTCTCATACTAACCTCAACAGCTTTCTATAAATTGATCCACTGCTACTGAGCAACTAAGTTTGTGGGATATATATGGCATTGATACAATGATTTAATTACTACTATATATATATATATATATATATATATATATATATATATATTGCATGGATACAATGATTTAATTAATGCACCTGGCTTTACCTTCTTCAACTCCTCCTGGGTGTCTCCCTTTTTGTATTCATATACCCAACTTCATGCCCCTTTTCTTTAATTTTTATAAGTCACTCAATCTAATTGGCAT
This sequence comes from Microtus oregoni, assembly GCF_018167655.1. Classification (NCBI taxonomy): domain Eukaryota; kingdom Metazoa; phylum Chordata; class Mammalia; order Rodentia; family Cricetidae; genus Microtus; species Microtus oregoni. The sequence goes on along the minus strand of NW_024543063.1, from coordinate 54,088,841 downwards.
TGTCTGTAAGCACATGGATGTGGGACTGAGTACTGGAAATGCCGTAAATATAAAGAAAACTGATTCTCTCTGCCCTATTATTAGTTAAATAGTACACTTGGCTGAATTATAGTACACTTGAGTCTGTAAATAGTTGTCATTTTCCTCTGTGAACTCAATGCACAGCCCAGTAATCACTAAATAACATGTAAACAATACACACATCTTTAATTAGTTGATGAGATCAAGAATACAATGAACAACTTACAAAATGACTTTTAACAAAATGGATCTACTAAATGGATATGGATGATTTATTGTTTTATTCCAATGATTTATGTCTGCATTTTATCGACCTACTTTTTCTTCATTTTTTTCTAATTGTTAACTTATAGTTGCTTCATGTAGCATAAAGCCACAATATAAAAATGTGTGTGAAGTAGGATACTCTGCAAGCAGCACTAATACTTTTTAATTTATCCAAATGACACACAACAGTAGATCTAGCACCATTTTAAGCGCCGGTAATGATGATTACAAATTGTCTTTGTCCTTATGAGTTTAGAGTTTAAGAAAGCTTCCGTGTTTAAATCACAAGAGGATGTACCAATTTCAGTCTTTGAGATAGGATGCAAACTACCATTAGTAGCAACAATTTCCCTTCTGAGGGCTTCCAGAAGAAAGCCAGTTTTTCTTTTTACATCCCACCTCCTCTCAGTGCGTGGACGGTAGAGTAGTGTTATCTGTATGATAAACATAAGAAGTCTCAATTACCATCTTACCAATGACTGCTCATGAATGTATTTTGCATAATAAGTGCAATATTTTATTTATTTAAAGTATTACATCAGTGACTTGTAACATTAGAATCACTGACATGAAAATTAGGCAATGGAATATGCATTTATATTTTTTATAATGACCAGTTGTTAAATATTCTAAAATATTTCTGTCCATAGGAAGCAGACAGCAAGATACAAGTCCACACTCGTGTTACAGTTGTTGGGAGAGGAGCCAGGAGAAGGCTGGTGAGTCTTAAAAGTCAAATGAAGGCTTGCCTGTAGTGCTGCAGGTTGGAGTTTTTTGTTTGTTTGTTTGCTTTGGGTTTTTGTTGTATGGCTCAGATTGAAGTGCAATTGTGATCTTGTTCTCTAGAGATCAAAGGTGAGTGAAAAAAAACCTAAGACGTTTCTACACTTTGTCAACTCACCTGTTGGGTACCATGGCCTGCTGACTTTGGGTTCGAATCTTCAAGAGAAGCTTCAGCCCAATGCACACGAGGCCAAAGTTCTAAGGGATAGCAGGGAATGCCTCCCCATCTATTTCAGAAGTGATAGTCGGGATGCGCTCTCATTTCTCTTTGCATTTTATTGATCTTTTTGTACTTGCCATGTTCAATCCCAAAATGTAATTTCACAATTACCATATAAATCATATAGTTTTTTTATTGAGAAAAGGAGAAAAAAAACATAAACAAAAAACAAGTTTCCACCTCCTCCCAGCCTCCCATTTCCCTCCCCCTCCTCCCACCCTTCTCCCCCTCCTCCCACCCTTCTCCCCCTCCCCCCACTCCTCTTTCCCTCCCTCTCCAGACCACAGAGCAGTCCGGGTTCCCTGCCCTGTGGAAAGTCCTAGGTGCTCCCCCCTCCGTCCATATCTAGGAAGGTGAACATCCAAACTGGCTAGGCTCCCACAAAGCCAGCACATTAAGTAGGATCAAAACCCCGTGCCATTGTCCTTGGCGTCTCATCAGCCCTCATTGTTCGCCATGTTCAGAGAGTCCGGTTTTATCCCATGCTTTTTCGGTCACAGTCCAGCTGGCCTTGGTGAGCTCCCAATAGATCAGCCCCCACTGTCTCAGTGGGTGGGTGCACCCCTTGTGGTCCCGACTTCTTTGTTCATGTTCTCCCTCCTTCTGCTCCTCATTGGGACCTTGGGAGCTCAGTCCAGTGCTCCAGTGTGGGTCTCTGTCTCTATCTCTATCCATCACCAGATGAAGGTTCTATGATGATATGCAAGATATTCGTCAGTATTGCTCTAGGATAGGGTCATTTCAGGTTCCCTATCCTTAGCTGCCCAAGGAACTAACTGGGAACCTCATCTTGGGCACTTGGGAGCCCCTCTAGGGTCAAGTCTCTTGCCCACCCTAAAGTGGCTCCCTTAACTAAGAATTGTGGTTCCGTGCTCCCCTATCCACCCTTCCTTTATCCCAATCCTCCTGTTTCTCCAAGTCCCCCCTCCTTCCCTTCTACCTTTTCTCTCCCCATCACCCCTTACCCCCATCCCACCCCACCCCCAAGATCCCAATTTTCTCCCCGGCAATTTGGTCTACTTCCCTTGGAACCATCATGAATGTTTGAAAATGGCATCATATTTTAAAAGAGGAAATTCAGAAGATATTAGTAGATACTCGGCTTAAATGCTCATTATATACTTCTAATTTTGCAGGCTAATACTTATATTAATTGCAGCTGTCATGGATTTAAGGACCACATTATTAAGTAACTATTTTATGATAAATCTGTGTTTCTTTTATGACTTTTGTCACTGACTTGACAGAGCAAAACAAGAAATTTGGTAACCAGCACAGTAGCATTCAAAGATACAAATTCAGTTTCTCAGTATGTCCCCTTTTCTGTTGCCTGATTAGGCTCAATGCCAGCTCTCTCCTTAACTTCCCTTGGTCCCAGATTCTCCCTTTGGCTTGTTCTCTCTTTCATTTCTGTCCTGGGCCATGGTAGGTGAACATATGGAGGATCCTGCCTTGGGAGAATTGAGAACCACAGCAACAGCAGGCACGCTGGTAGGGAGCAGTGTCTTGTTTGTTCAGATAAACCTGCCTCCTCAGAAGCAACTCCAGGCAGAGGAGCCCTGCAGTCAAAAATGTCAGAGAACATAGAGTGTCCCAGACCTTCACCCAGATTGTCATTTCAGACCAGAAGAAAGATTTTGCCTAGGGGATGTCCCTGTAGAGACTGATGGTTCTTGGTAATTAATCAGCAGCTTCAGGGAAGGCATCAGGCAATATCAAGAGTGAGTAAAGATAATACTTGACATGAGTCCAGAAAAAAACTAGAATAATGTTCAGCAAAGATGATAGTTCTCTAGGGGTGCAGGTCCTTTCATCTGAAAATGAGATGAATGCTTCTGTGATTGCTCTGTCCTTAATATAAACTATAACCTTGGGCACAGTTGTGTCTCTGTTTCTTCCATGTTAGAAGAAACTGCTAGAAATACCATATCAAAAATATTTACTCGTGTAACATTCTACTAGATTAACGCCTCCAATCTCCATAAAATTAAAGATCCTTTCTTTATTCCCAAACTTGGTGTTATTTGAATTCATACCTAACTCACTTGATTTTCATTGAATTGTCATTGCTAAAGAGTTCTCTGAATCGGTGATTATGCCAAGGAGACGTATTCACTCCCCCAACATCGAGCTATTTGCTATACCCCTTACCTCTGTGCCCTGCTTGAACTCCTTCCATTCTCACAGCTTTTTTTTTTTTCAAATCCAGGTCCTCTTCTTCTGTAATTACTATCATATATTAAACATTAATAATAGCTGAGTGTTGTTGCTGTTGTGTGTGTGAGTGTGTTTGTTCAGTAAATTATCCCTGTAATAAACTGATGATCCCTCTACTTTTAGCTATTAATTGCTTGCATACCTTTATCTGGACTTAGGGCCTTTGAAATTTTCCATATCCACTTTAGCTAGTCAATGTGTGTATTCATTATTCAGATCTCGTTAGGCAATACTATTGTTGAGATTTCATGTGTGTAGCATCTTTATTATATCCTAAAGACACTAACTAGCAGCAGGTATCATGGTTCTTCGTCTCTTATGTATAGTTCAACCGTTTTTTTGATAGGTTTTCTGAAGATACAAAGGTTGCACCTTACAAGTATGAATTAGGGTTAGTCACTCCATGGACTTTTATTCTCTATATTTTAAGGGGTTGTGTATCTCTAAAATCATTTCTCTCTCTTTCGATATGTATGTATGTACGTATGTATCTATCTATCATCTATCTATCTATCTATCTATCTATCTATCTTCTATGTTATCTAGTTATTCATCCATAAATCCATGCATGTTTATTTATAGACTCTTAACATTATTCAATATATTCTCTCTCCTGTAGATCAGTCCTGATACCAAGGTCGCATTGTCTTCATTACTATTATTATTACTATTACTATACTATTACTAGACTTTTAAATGGTGAACATCCTGGAGCTTTATCAATTTTTTTCAGGATTTCACATATTGCTTTTTATAGTAAAAAAAAATGTAAAGTGAATTTAATGTTACTAACTTTAAGGGCTTGCTACTTTTCTTCTATCTGCCACCAGAACCAGACTAGAGTCCAGTGTGACTTCAGATAAGCCTAGGTAATCTAATGAAATGATGTTTTATAATTAAAACTAGTAAGATGGGAAGGTCATAGGTCCCTCATGGAGCATTTGTTTAGAGTGATATGAACCTTCCAGGGTTCATATTACAATAGTGAGATAAAAAAAAGTATTTTTGCCACGTTTCTGTGTTGTGCGCCTTTTAGTATGATTTTTGAGGGAGATGTGTAATAATATGAAATTTATGATGAAAGAGACATAAGAGAGAAAAATAGAGAAATGGGAAGAAACAGAAAGTAGTAGACAATGATACTGTGTGAGGTGGGAATTCAGGGGAAATTTTTAATTGCATGGGTAGAGGCTGGAGAACTCTTGAGCTGAGCAATAATTTGAAAGCAAATAGAGTATATGATAAAAAGTTTCCTTTGATATACTATAAGGCCTCGTTAATTTTCTTTACAAGACACTAGCTATTTTTGGAATATTTCTATTATTATGTCCATTTGCCAGTTTATCTTTAAAAGAAAGAACACATGGACTGTGTTAGGACACAAATAAACAAGATTTATTAGAGTTACAAATAATTATCTGGAGAAAATTCTACATAGATTTTTATTAAGCTTGAAAAACCTGTATTATTAGTTGTTAATGATAGTACTACACATATCAATTACATTTATTTAGAGTACAATAAAGTGTGGCATAATTTTCAATGCCATTCCTTTAGTGTTGATCACCTCCTCTATCTCATTTTTTTTTGTTTTATGTTCTTTATAAGAAATAGTACACAAACACAGGTCATCATCAATGACCTCTAAGTTTTACGCTGATTGTATTAAGAAATCAAAATGCAAAAAAGGATATATCTAAAAGGGATAGTTTGTTAAAGGAGCTGCGGAATCACTCCCACATCAATTGTTTAAGATATATTTATTAATAAGCAGCATATTAAGTGTAACAGAATATCTGAGCAGATTAACATATAACATAGAAAGTGTACTTCAGATTGCTGTTATTTCTTGAGTGTCTAGTTAAAGATTAAATGCTCTCTTGCTTTGGTCATTTGGCAAGGGACAAATATCTCACATCAGGAGAAATGGCAGAGCATGTGGATTACAAGATGAGATAGGAAGCAGAGAAAGAACAAGGACTCTACAGTCCATTTTCTGAGTAAGCTTCTATGACTTAGCAGCTCTCATAAGTCCTCATTTATCAAGATTTCTGCCTCCCCTAAGACCAAGATTACCTTTACAAAACAGCTACCCAAACTAAGTGAAGAATTTAATGAAGTGCCTATTTTTAAAAGTGCCTTAGGGTTAAATAAATAAACAGCATATAGATAATTATTCCATATTCAGAAATAATAGAACAGGCATTATCATTTATAAGTATGAGTAAAACGATTAAGAAAAATGTGAGAAGGATTACAATTATAGCATAAGAACTCAATTAGAAGAAGAAGACTTTGAATTAGGATCATACCCACAGTCCCAACCTAGGTTCTAAGTGGAAATTCTATGATCTTTGCTATTTTTCCACATTTCATCTATCCACTGGGTGAATTTAGTGGATTTGTAGGGGGGCAGGGAGACCTTGTTGATTCAACCCTAGTAGATCAGGATTTTGAGGCACCTGGAGGACTCATGAAGGTTAGTGAACTGAGCTTGCATAACAAACAATAGTTGTCTAACAAAAGACTAACCATCATCGATCAGATAATTCAATTTCTTTAGACAAGAAGCTGATAGTAAAAGAGACACTCCAATTCATAAAACATTCGCTTGAAAATCAATTTCCTTGAAAAGCTTCTTTCCAATTCAGTAACTGCAAAGGCAGAAGAGGGGTGTGTGTGCATGCGTGTGTGTGTGTGTGTGTGTGTGTGTGTGTGTGTGTGTGTGTTTGTGAGTGTGTGTGTGTAACCTGTTGGAGATTATGGTATATATGTATATACTGTTACCTACTTCGTAGAGGAACATTTAAACTCTAAGAATTAAAGCACCTTCTTGTCTTTTACTATTTTTAAATTTCATTTACCTTTTAAATGATTGCTATTTTGCTAGTTTGCTAGATGAACTAGAAAAGGATTTTAAAAAAATAACTTGGATTGCATTCAAATCACAGATCCAATGTCGTGCAGCATGGGGTGGTTATCAAACTCACTTAGCTACTACAAGAAGATGAGTCATTCTTTGTCAAGAAGCATGATTAATATCACACTCAGAGTTAATTTTGAAATACATATACCACATTATCCAAGGAATAATCACTAGATTGACTACATGTTGCTTATAAAACATTCGCTTGAAAATCAATTTCCTTGGAAAGCTTCTTTCTAAGCAGTGGACTCGTTCAACCTTTCAGAACTATCTAAGCCATCTGCCTGTGTAAGAGCCAAAGAAAAGACCTTCATTCACTAGAATATTTGTAAAGAAAATGTGAGAGGCATAAGGGAGGCATATGGTGGCACAAGGGGCTGAGGCATAAGGACTAGGTGTTTGATATTTATGACTGGCCTGGCCTACATTGTCAGATCCTGTCTCAAAAGAGAATGATTATAGACTGGAGTGCACAGTGCTCGAAAATCCTATATGCATGCTAGTATAGGGTAGCTGGTACCAAAAAAAGGAAAAAAGGGGTCAAAGAAATGGAACTCACTGTGTGCAGTGGAGTTGAATAAATACAACAGAAAAGACTGAGTGTTAAAAGGGGAAGCTCTGACCTTCCCGAGGAACTGTCATTCACATTCAAAGTCATACTTGAATGTTGTCCTGGGACCCTGGTGGAGGCCATGTCCAAGCCCACCCACAGTGAACTGACCATGTGTGCATACGGAGCATGTTTATTTTCATGGTTCGGAGCTTACCTGAAATCTGAAAGTCGGTGAAGCTGAATAAAACAAAATAATAACAAAAATAACCCAATCACAAGGTGGCTGAATAAGGAGAAGATTTCCAATAGAGATCAGCAAGGAGTTGGCTTATATATGCCTTGACAATTTTTCTGTCACTTAAATCAGAAAAGATTTAGGAATCATGCAAATAGAGTTGGTCTGATTCACCAGAAACACTCTTGTGTGCCTACAGGACCTTCCAAAATGTCTGCTTATGATAAACTACTCTGAGCATAAGAAGTTTTCAAATGCTGAATTGTGATCAGCTATGAATGCTAATATCTCTTTAAAAAAAAAAGACTAAGTGGCATCCGTTACCTCCCACACTAGGCTTCTGAATTATCATAGCAAAACACAATATCATATGCTGATAATTATCTGATGAATTTTGTATGTATAAAGAAGAATGGAGGTAAATTCCACTTAATTAAAAGCATATCTCTCTATGCAGGTTTGGAGAGATGAAATGATTAGCCCCTTATGAAACACCTGGCATATGAAAGATAAACAATAAATAATAGTTACTTTTGAAAGATTCTCTCCAGTGCTCGCTCACTCACCACATCCATGCATCCTACAGAGATTCTTAAAGCCTTTGAAAAATTTCATTTTCTCTAACACAAAATAAGGGGAATAATTACTCTTCCACAATGACATTAAAATTTTTAATTGAAAAGTATTGTGCATCTAGTACAAGGCTTGCCTATAGAACCATTCAATGGGATTTTTTAAAAAAATAAATCTCTAATTGATAGAAATGACTATTTAAATGAAGTATGTGGGAGTTAATGAGTGAGGAATATATATATATATATATATATATATATATATATATATATAGTAGTTACTAAGACCAAACTGATGGGTTTTTGATCCTACTGCACGTACTGGCTACTGGCTTTGTGGGAGCCTAGGCAGTTTGGATGCTCACCTTACTAGACCTGGATGGAGGTGGGTGGTCCTTGGACTTCCCACAGGGCAGGAAACCCTGATTGCTCTTTGGGCTGATGAGGGAGGGGGACTTGATTGGGGAAGGGGGAGGGAAATGGGAGGCGGTGGCGGGAAAGAGACAGAAATCTTAAATAAATAAATAAATAAATAAATAAGACCAAACTGAAAACACATGGCTCAGAAAGTGTTGTTTGTCAACAAGAATTGAACTGAGGAGCCATTGATTCCTATTGAAATTAATCTACAGTTGACATTTGTTTCTATTCCTGGAAAAAAAATCAACTATGGTGATATTGATGATATATGTTCATATTTGCATATGATAGACAACTACAAATTTTACAACTCCGCTACTAACTTGAAAGAAAAACATCCCCAAGCAGACAGACACATGGGAGCAGCTGTAGGGTTAGTTATTCCCAATTGTTCTGAATCACTAACTGCAACACTGCAAATTATCTATGAATTATATCTAATGCCATCTCCCACACACCTGCATCTGAGAGAGGCACTGATTTTGTGTAAAGCAGTGATTTTAAAATAAAACAGTGTATTTTGATTTAAAGAAATTGGCCACACTATGTGTATGAAATCCACTACATAACATTTTAGTGCATTGTCTCTGTTGTCTTGATATTGCCACAGGCATATGAAAGTAACATCCTTTAAATTCTTCTAACTAGGAGGATTATCATTAGGATTTTTACCTATTAAGGATATAAGACATATTTATATAGAAAATTGTTTCCTTCCCTTGATCCTGAAGAGTATGAAAAATGGGAGTCTCATACTCTTAAAATTAGATGACACCAGGTAAGATCCAATCTTAGCAGATGCTGGATTTAGAGGATTCTCTTGCTGGCCTCCAGAGTCAGGTAAGCACATTGTGAAAAACTTCTTTTTTTGTTGTTGTTCTTTGTTTGTTTTCCATTAATTAACTAATTAATAATTAATTAATTAACTTAAATTATGAGAGGACTTACCTAGCAGGGACAGGTGAGAGTTTTCCATCCATTAGCCAACAAAAAAAAAAAAAAAAAAAAAACAATACCTTCAATTCCACAACCAGAAATAGTTTCTGGTAATATACTATGAGAGTTTGGAAGTAACTCTTCCTTAGTCTGTATGAGAACCCAACCTCTATGGTACCCTGGAGACCTGCGCATCTCTTGCACAGATGGTCAGGGGTGGTACCAACAATCCTTTCCTCTGATGTTCAGCCATCTTCTCTCAGGTATTCCATCAAACACTAATCCGGGCATTATTATAAAGTCATTTTACAGATGCAAATACGATCCCAAATGAATTGACTTGAAGATACTGAGGGAATTCTAGCTGGCCGGTCCAATTTGTTGGACCTATAAAAGGGACTGAACTTCCATAAAGTAAATAAAAATACTCTACTTATTATGTCTAGAAACTTTATTTTACCCATAACAGAATATCTATATATGGAAATGAAAATACCCAAATGTGTTTGACCTTGAGTATCAAATGTGACTTTCATCTGTTGTCTCATGAAGTATATGAGCGATTGTGTAGACATGTGATTTATTATTCAGCTAACAGGCTTGTTATAAGAGGCAAACAAGAAAGAGAATCAGATTTTTGAAGTGGCACTTTCGGCCACAAAGTGAAAATTTAACACATGCCTGTCAATTCCATCTTTTTACCTATTTCAGGAAAAGCATTTGAATCAAATCTACCCCGCCTACCTCTCTACAGTGTGTTTCAGCAGAGTCCTAGGTGCTTGGTACATTTATTGATTGCCTATTAAAGATAGTTGTGTGTGCTGGTTAGGTGTTTGCTAATGCCTGATGACAGTGGTGTAGTCACTTTGGTCATTGTAAGGGAGGAGCAGAGACGGTGAGTGGCTAGAGACACAAGACTGAATCTTGTTTTTAGCAAATAAATGTAATGAGGAAAACATGGGTATATACCTTCTACTATATCTGACAGTGTATCTGTTTTCTCTGCTACATTGAGAAATCAGTCAGACATCTCCCAATCTCACTTCTCTCATCTGTATCTACAGTATTAACAATCTTGGATGTGAAGGGCTGGATCTATGCAGTTGTGCAGTATGGTGGTGGCTCCTCTCATTTGTTCCAGCACATTTACATTAAAAAAAATTTACATTGTGTTTGGAAACCGACATGATTCTCTGCTATCACAATGCGCTGAAATACATAAATAGCATTGTATATCAAAAATAATATGAAAAAGTATGTTCATTTTCAAACTCTTCAGTATAGGTCCTTCACAATACTAGTGGGCTTCTAGGTCACTGTTACGTTTGATGCATGTATGTTCATAACAAGGCCATCTATTCATCATAGTAATTTTTGTTTCCTTTTTTCAGTTTTTTAACATTTTTTTTGTTTGTGTGTGTTTCAAGACAGGGTTTATCTGCAGCTTTGGAGCCTGTCCTGGAACTAGCTCTTGTAGACCAGGCTGACCTCAAACTCACAGAGATCTGCCTGCCTCTGCCTCCCGAGTGCTGGGATTAAAGGAGTGTGCCACCACTGCCTGTCTTAACCTCTCCTTCACAAAGATAAAGATTTTCAAAATTTACTCTTCTCCAACAAACTTTTCAAAGCAACTTCCAATATTCTGCTTGCCAGAAAATTAAAGTTAAATATTAACAGAGTCTCTCATTTATTTGTTAAACTTAAACACAATTCCTTTGGCGTATAAGACAGTCTTAATTACTGTGATGACTTCCATTATTTGCAAAGTGCAGTTCTTCTAGTTTGTAGCTTACCCAGTGAGGTAAACATCCCAAATTGCCTTTGATGCTGCAAGATTGCATAATAAGAATGAAGAATAAGAAAAGTCAGTGTTTCAACCCCTGGAAACCAAGAGACTGACTAACATTCCTTTAATTTAGAGAACATTGGAGTGGATTAGGAGTTTTGAATACACGCAGTACTCACTGGGCACATAAGCTAACATGGACTGTAGGAACCGACATCCTATAACTCTCAGCCAGATTCTAGAAAGATGACTGTACTGACCATATTTTATTTAACCTATAGATCCTAAGAATGTCAAAACTACTTTTAGCAAATGAAGAAATGAATCAAGTATTGTAACTGAGATTTTGTTTTTGACGTCTCTTTCAAACAGAATATTGTTAATATACAGAAACACTACTTATTTTGTGTGAATTTGTAGTTTGTTATATTGCTAAATTTCTGGGAAATTTTATGTGAAATTGTATTGATGGAGAAGTGAACTCAAGAGACTGATAATATAAGACAGTAACTTATAAAGAGATAACAGGGTTGGTACAGATATTTGCAACACAAATGATATTAAAAATATATATGAAGTACATGTTGTTTAGATTATTTAAATCACTTCCAAATATATGGGTATTTCTGATATTAAGTTATATACTATAAATGTTTTATGTTACTAATAACCTAAAAGAATGAAGAACAAAATATTAAAATATAGTAGGATCTCCCAAAATAGTTTCAGAAAGTTAGAAATTAAGTTGATGGAAGAAATATGCATTTTAAATAGGTTGGGACAAATCTCCAAGATATTTTCATTTTCAAATCATGAGTGAGTTAATTCCAGAGTGGAAAATCATCATGTTAAAATCTGGTAAAACAATGAAGCTCTAAACCTACAATTATACAATTAACATTTCTTTAAATGCAGTTTCCATATTGAAGGGAATAGATGAATCATATTTGAAACATTCCACCAAATAATTAAAAGTATCAAGAGCCGTCTCAAATTTTTTGTATTCATGCTAACTTTTAATAAACTTTTTTTTGTATTTTTGAAGTAAATTTTAGAAGAGTACTAATCAGAATTTCATAAACATTTCAATAAGCAACTTTACATCAAACCATTTGTATTGTGTCACTGGGTTTAATCAAGAGCATTATTCTTCTAGAATATTCTGTAGGGTTGATTATCTGACATAAATTCCTTTTGATAGCACACATCTTCTAAAGAGGGACTGGAGTTGTATCTTCTTCTCATTCTATCACCTCAAATTCATCTCTTTTCTCCACTCCAGAGTTTTATGTTGTTTGTGCCTGTTGACCCTTACCATCCTCTCTCAGGCATTATTAAAACCTGAGATTATATAAAGGCTTTCAGTACATCAAAGATGGAAACCAACTTTTATACTGTTTTTAATACTTACTAGGGATCAAATTCCAAGCTATAAGAATTATAAAGTCAAGGACTATATGGTATATTTGTACAAATTAGTAAGCTTTTTTTTTTTTACAACATCTTATGTAGTCTCATGTAGATCTAAACTGTCTTTGAATGCTTGGTAATTCATCTGTCCATAGCTAATGGATTTTTCTGCCTGCACTTAGCAAGGGCTGAGATTACAGACTCATGTCATGCTTACCAGCTAGTGCATCTGTGTTCAAAGAAACTTACATAACTTACTTAGCTACATAGACTTAGATTAGTTATAATCCTGAGTTTCAATGTACCCATACATAACAAGGAAGTAAAAATCATAACTATATTACAAAGTTTTCCAAAGCTGTCTCACAGTCATCATTCCCCCCAAAGAAGACAGGCTTTATAATCATGCTAGCTATATGTGCTGCTTAAGTAATTTTACTTTCATCAGTCTAAAGAGTATAAAATATTTCATTGCCTATCCTAGAATAATGAATATTGTATAAGATAATATATCACTAACCCCCATCCCACCCCACCCCCAAGATCCCAATTTTCTCCCCGGCAATTTTGTCTACTTCCCATAGCCAAGAGGATAACTATATGTTTTTCCTTGGGTTCACTTTCTTATTTAGCTTCTTTAGGTTCAGTAATTGTAGACTCCGTGACCCTTATTTATGGCTAGAAACCAATTATGTGTGAGTACATCCCATGTTCACCTTTTTAAGTCTGAGTTACCTCACTCAGGATAGTGTTTTCTATTTCCATCCATTTGCATGCAAAATTCGAGAAGTCATTGTTTTTTACCGTAGCATAGTACTCTAATGTGCATATATTCCACACTTTCTTCATCCATTCTTCCATTGAAGGGCATCTAGGTTGTTTCCAGGTTCTGGCTATTACAAATAATACTGCTATGAACATAGTTGAACAAATCTTTTGTCATATGATAGGGCATCTCTTGGGTATATTCCCAAGAGTGGTATTGCTGGGTCCAGGGGTAGGTTGATCCTGAATTTCCTGAGAAAACGCCACACTGATTTCCAAAGTGGTTGCACAAGATTGCATTCCCACCAGCAATGGATGAGGGTACCCCTTCCTCCACAGCCTCTCCAGCAAAGGCTATCATTGGTGTTTTTGATTTTAGCCATTCTGACAGGTGTAAGATGATATCTCAAAGTTGTTTTGATTTGCATTTCCCTGATTGCTAAGGAGGTTGAGCATGGCCTTAAGTGTCTTTTGGCCATTTGAACTTCTTCTGTTGAGAATTCTCTGTTCAGTTCAGTGCCCCATTTTTTAATTGGGTTAATTTAGGGGAGATGGGGAGAGAAAAGTGACAAGGGGAGGATGGGGGGAACTTAGGGAAACAGGATGATTGGGATAAAGGAAGGTTGGATAGGAGAGCAGGGAAGCACAATTCTTATTAAGGGAGTCACCTTAGGGTTGGCAAGAGACTTGACACTAGAGTGGCTCCCAGGAGCCCATGGTGATGTCCCCAGTTAGTCCCTTGGGCAGTTGAGGATAGGGAACCTGAAATGACCCCATCCTATAGCAATACTGACAAATATCTTGCATATCACCATAGAACCTTCATCTGGTGATGGATGGAGATAGAGACAGAGACCCACACTGGAGCACTGGACTGAGCTCCCAAGGTCCCAATGAGGAGTGGAAGGTGGGAGAAAATGAGCTAGGAAGTCAAGACCAGGAGGGGTGCGCCCACCCACTGAGACAGTGGGGCTGATCTACTGGGAGCTCACCAAGGCCAGCAGTAATGTGACTGAAAAAGCACGGGATAAAACTGGACTCTCTGAGCATGGCGAACAATGAGGGCTGATGAGAAGCCAAGAACAATGGCTCGGGGTTTTGATCCTACTACATGTTCTGGCTTTGTGGGAGCCTAGCCAGTTTGGATGTTCACCTTCCTAGACATGGACGGAGCGGGGAGGACCTTGGACTTTCCACAGGGCAGGGAACCCTGACTGCTCCTTTGACTGGAGAGGGAGGGGGAGAGGAGTGGGGGAGGGGAAGAAGGGTGGGAGGAGGGGGAGGGAAATGGGAGGCTGGGGGGAGGCGGAAACTTTTTTTTTTCTTTTCTCAATAAAAAAAATTTAAAAAATGATAATATACCACATTTAAAAGCAAAGTATTTCTAAATAGTTCAACTACTTCAACAATTTCACCATTATCCACAAAATGACCATGTATACGACTTTCCTTCACCTCCATTTCATCCCACCAATGTAGAAGGCACCTAGCGTGGATGTAATTCCCAATGCCATGTAAAAAGTAAGAAGGCAGAGACAATCTACTAGGAGGAAAACTGTTAACGAAATTTGAAAGAAAGGTTTGGAAAACGTCAAACACCTGCCTTGTGTTTTTCACTGATAGAAATCCGCATGTGAACTTATCTTCGAAACAGAGAAAGCAAATAGTAAAGGGGACATAATGCAGCCTTTGGTATGAAGTGAAAGAAGCTAAGGTTCAAGGTCTGAACAGTTTAGGTTGTTAGCTGAACAGCTTCCAAAAGGCCTAGAATCACAGGCACCAACAAAGGCTTGATTTGAGGGGCTCCCTTAAGAGGACCCTCTACATTTTCCTCAGTCTCTTTATTTCCTTGACATGACATCAAATGCCGTTCTCTATTCTCCCTACTATCCATACCTGTTTATAAAGCATTGCTATTATTTCCTTCATCGATCAGCATAAGGGCTGGCTGGATCTCCCTGAACTGATAGTATGTAAGGAGGAATATTGTTGAGGAAAACAAGGCCAATATTTCGTTAAGATTTATGAATGGAGACTGTCTTCGGTTTGGCTGTTTTCTCACCAATGCTGAAATGAAAATAGTTCCCATTGCCCCATCCATGAGATGGAAACAATATGGAGTACAGAGGACATAATGCAGAGTACAGAAAACAAAGGACACCTGATAATACATTTTAATAAACATCTTCCAGGCACTAGTCACTGCGGCTTTTAATTTACGGTTATCTCTTGTAATCATTATGAAAATACAGACAAATGGGAAATATGAACTTTATCAGATAAAAATAATAAAGTCAGGAGATGTAAACCAAAAAACCCTCCTCTGAACAGTTGACAAGTGGCCCAGAGGGAAAAAAATTGCAAGCCTTGACTTTCTTGAAAAGAAAAATTTGTTGGTAATGGTTTGTGTTGTATTCAAACATTAAATTTATTTTGTCTATTATACTTTCATGTTAACATGAAGTTAGATAAAAGAAATTTTATGTCTTCTTTTCATTCCAAGTTATTTCAGTTTCCCACTAACAATACATTACAAATTTAACAGATAATTTGGCAAGGAAAGCCATATTTATTAATTTTCATTTTGTTTATTTTAAAGTATGTCTTTCTGCATGTATGTATATTTATATACATATTTTGTATAATTAAATATTATATATATATGCATTATGTGAGTGTTTGGCTTTTATGGATATTAAAGAAAGTGTTGAAGAAGGTTTCCTGTAATACCAATTACAGGTGGTTATGAAGTATTTGAAGTGGAAACTGGGAATCAAACACATTTCCTTTGCAAGAGCAGCAAGCCTTCCTAATGTATGAATTATTTCTCTAGTCACCCCATGTATGTATGCCTATATAACACACATACACACACATATATATGCACACAATATACAAACACACATGTACCTGCACATATGTGTGTGTGTGTATATATATATATATATTACATATAATACATGGAAAATAACACAATAATTTGTAGAAGCCTTTTCAAAAGTAAGGCACAAATTTTGTTGTGATGTTTTGAACATATGCTACTTCTAATAAAGGAATTCAATTGTTTTATCCTTTTATAAATGACCAATCATCAGCAACAGAAATAAATAAAACTATTATTTTTGAATTTGATAGAAAATTTGATAGAAAATTACTATCGTTAAAGTTGATCAAAAGAATATGGATGTGGAAAATTGATTTTGTTGAATTTGAATATGATATCTACAGCAGCAATAGTGTATCTGATTTATTTTAATTTTTATACACTTGCTTACATTGGTTGAATTCATTATAAAGCAAAAATTCTCTAATCATAAATTTGTTTTTTTTTATTTTACTACATTCTAAATTTTTTCCCTTTCTGAATGCTAAAGTATCTAATATCACCATTTTTAAAGGAAATCAGTGAATGGTGTTACCAAAGTATTCATTTCTTACTAGAATACACAGGGATGGAGGGGAAAATGAGCGTGAAGACTGCAAAGCCATCTCTGTGTCAGAACTTCTAAGACAACCTGGTCATCATGAGATAATGCTCACTCTAATACCAAATAAAATGTGCAGTATCAATTATTTTACTTAAGGGATGAGAAATGTGCAGATGGGAGCAAAAATTACTTCATAAGTCAAGGAGAGTGATAAGAAACAGTATCTGTTTTGTTTGTTTTTAACTATTCTTTTTTTTTTTTTAGGAACCACATAAGGGTATTTATTTCATACAGGGCTCTATACAAAACATCTACACGTATCTTTACAGAATAAGTAAATACCTGAAGGTAAATTGACAATGCTTCTCAGTAGCAGGGGAGTCCTGGTATGGGCACACAACACTCTCTTCAGCTTAGCACAAGCCAGTGCCACCTGCTTGTTTGGATGCAGAATTGTGGCTTGGACCCTGGGCCCACGCCCCTCCCCTTAGTCAGCACACTTCCTACAGCTCTTCAAGTATGCCAAAGGCACAGATGACAACTTCCTGTGGCAGACTGACAGTAACTTGTCACTGCATCACTCTGGACCTGGGAAATTCTCCTTTGTCCTGAATTAATCCCTGTGAATCACTTGCCCCAGGCCGGGCTCCTGTGTGGAGAACGATTTACCGCTCCAGCTTGGTTTGGTTAAAGTGCTTTGTGTAACTCAGCCTGGACACCTCCTATGTGCTCTGGTTTGTGGCTGCCCAGCATGCAGAGCATCCCACTGCATACAGTGGGCACAGGAGACACATTGGGTGTGAATACGGCAGGACTGGAGAAGAGTGCCCAGGAGAGATCAGGAAAATAGAAGCATGGAGATGCTTCCCAGTACTCACTCTTTAAAGCAGCAAAAGGCACTTTTGTTTTCAAGCCAGAGTTTCTATAAAACAAACCTGGCTTTGCTTTTAACAAAGCCATCCTAGGAAGACCTAGTGATCCTACGGAGCCCACACACCCCTCCTTGAGGAGCCCAGGGGTAAGATGGGCTGGTGGTGTGGGGTTCCTGCCAAGACCTGTCTACATGCTGGCAAATTGCCAAGGACATTCCCAGCCTGACCCAGCAGCTGAGATCACTACAGACAGGCCAAGGTGGATGACTAGTGGAAAATAAGGAAAACATGACAAGTGACACTGTGGGGCATGGGATTGTTCACAAAGCAACTTTGGCTAAACTGAGCAGGGAACTTATCTCAGGTACAATCCTGTCTTCCCAGATAATTGGGACCTAAGGCAGGAGGATCAAAAGTTCAAGGCCAGCCTGGGTAACTTAGGTAGACCCTGTCTAAAAAATAAAAATACTAAAAAGTCTGGTGCTACTCAGTGGTAGAATATTTGCCTCACATGTGCAAGGTCCTGGGTTCCATTTCCCTCCAAGAAAGGAAAAAGTAAATGTTATCCCAGTACATGCTTATCACTGATAGCTTCTCCCAGGAAGGAACTATAAGAGAGGAGGCTGGAAAGATGACTCCACCGTTAATAGTGCTTACTACTTCAGTTTTACTAGAGGACTGGCGTTCAGATCCCAGCACCCACACCAGGCTCCAGGAAATCTGAAGCCCACTTCTGGCTTCTGTGGGCACCTGCATACATACGTAAGTTTTTTTTCTTTTTTTTAAGTGAGGATACTTGCTATGTTAGGTGTAGTATACAATCATAAAAATAGTATTAAAAATGTCTTTATAGGTAATGTCATGTGGCTTATAGAGAAAGAATAGGGAAACATAGGTAACACCATCCTGGAGATTAGCATTCCTCTGCTGAGATCTCTAGGCTGGGATCAGAAAATTTAACTAGAACCCAGCTCATGTCTGTCTGTGACTTTGACCAGCTGCTCCCAGCCTGGAGTTCTCACCTCTCGCTTTCATCCCAAGGCTGGACTTTGTCCCTGCCTGCTTTGTCTAGAAAACACAGAATATGTGGTGCTATAAGGAGGGCCTCTCTGTGCCCAACTTTCTTCTAGGCAGTGAGCTGGGTAGCCAGGTGTTCCAGAGCCACTTCCAACAGTTGAGGAACAAAGAGCACTCAGGTCCACTAAGCCCAGTGTCAGGCAGCTCTGCCACTATGCACCAAAGTCAAAACATAAGCTGCCAAGGGCAGCAGAACAAAACACCCCTGACGGAAACCCTTTAATTACAGCAATTCCACCCTCTTGTGCCGTTCTGGAAGTGGGGAGAGCTTGGTGCACTGGGTGAGAAAGTGGCTCCTTGGGCTGAGTTTAGGGGAACAGCTGCAGCTGGAACTTAGGGGCCCACTCCAGGGCACTCTTCACCACTGCTAGAGCCGCTGCTCCAAGTGCCACCGTCAGCCCCATCACTACCAGTTTCACAAAGCGGTTGGTCCTTGGTTTGGTCAGGACATCTTTTGTTCGAGCCTCAGGCCGCAGAAGTCCCCGAAACCGCTGCCGCAGCACCATATCTGGCCTCTGCTGGGTTGATGCCAGCTCAAAGTCTTTGAAAGTAGAGGCTGCCATTCTTTCAGCCTCCTGCTGTGCAGCTGCCTCCCTTGCAAGTTCAGAAGGGGGAAACTGAACAAAGAGGTCTCCTGCTCTGCTGATGAGAGTCTCATAGGGCAGGTCCTGAGGGATCTGGGACAATAGGTGGTGGACAGAGGCCATGTCACAGTCACAGTCCAGGACTTCCTGCTCCCGGTACAGCACAATCACAGCTGCAAAGTAAATGGGCATGAGCGGGTGGCAGGCCAGGAAGAAGTCATATAACCGCACAACATGCCTGAAGTCCGACAGGACGTGCCCAAACCAGGTGATAAGCCAGCTGAGGGCAAAGATGGTCCCCACCTCAGCACTCTGCATGAAGTTATGGAGTTGTGGGTTCACTTGGTCAATGATGGGCATCAGGTAATTTAGGATGTGCTTGGTGTTGTCCATTGTGGGATCCATGAAATCCCTGAGGTGGTGGGTAGACAACTTTTCTACCAGGGATGTTGCCAGCTTCTCCTCCACTACCAACAGGAAAGTGACCACTATGTCATGGTAGCCCTGGTAGTAGTGGAGCTGAGGGTT
The DNA here is from genome assembly GCF_018167655.1 of Microtus oregoni. NCBI lineage: Eukaryota > Metazoa > Chordata > Mammalia > Rodentia > Cricetidae > Microtus > Microtus oregoni. The sequence continues at coordinate 54,069,241 of NW_024543063.1, read as the reverse complement.
GAGATCCAAGATGAGGAGGATGATGTCAATTAGTTCTTCCTGAAGCCCTTCTCTCTGCTCATCTGGCATGCCAGGAGGGAAGCGCCGAAGAGACCGCCTGACATCCAGCAGCACTTGCTGGTAATCCTTGCTCAATTGTAGCAGATCCTTCCTTGACACAGGTGGTGGCTCATTGGTGTTGACATTGAGGAGCTTGGGCCACACTTGGGACCTGATCTCATCAGTCAGGAGCCCTCCCTCGCTGATAGCCATTCGTCAGAGGGCGGCCACATCAATGGGATCACTGTTCAGGGCCTGGTGTATCTCCGCCACCTTCTTTTTCCTTTTGGCATTAAAGTCTGCCTTCCCCGCGCCGCGCTTCCAGCGGCCCGCGGAGCCAACGCCCTATGAGGGCCCGTGGGCCATCCCCGGGGGCCCGGGCCCCAGCCCGAGCCCCGGCTGGCGGCGGAGCCTGAGGCGCCGCTCCCACCGCGGATGGAAGCCCAGTTCAGCCGGGCTTAACTATTCTTAAGAAGAACATTAATCGTAGGATAATATTACAATCATGGAAATATATCTTTCATATTCATTAAATGATGTATACTTGTCAATTTATTGTGATATCAGATTATATATAAATAAAACATAAACATGAAATGCAATTCTTATTAATCATTATAACTGACTCTTATTTCTGATATTTTCTATCTCCTAAATATTTTCTCATTGGCCTTTATTAATTCTTACAGGGTAAAACATAAATACCATTAAAATTAACTTTGAAAGCAACCTGCTGTCTTGAAGACCATTTGAAAGTGGATTATCTTTATATTAAACCCCAAAATAGAAATAGTTAACGTCACTGCCGTGAAAACATTGCAGATATTACCTGGATAGTATGGCTTACTCCTCCACAAAACTAGATCACATTCTTACTCACTATTATTTTAGAAAACCCACATTTCAAGGACCTACAAAACTGGGCATCATTCATATGGAGCCTAATTAGAAAACAGTTTGGAAGCTGGAGGAATTCTTAATTTAAAACAATTAAAGGGAAAGATGTCAGCTTCATTTTGGTTCTGCTTATCTTTCCCATCAGAGCTGCATGGAAGAGATTGTCTTCCCCTATCTCTGTGTTTCCCCCGGCATTATGTCATAGTGCACTGTGTGTGTAAATCTAGGAATCCATGGTGGCAATTAATTTTTGAGACTCCTGCCACAACTAGGAGAAGGAGTGCTGACAGATGACATCCAGCATCCCACCCTGAAAGTGCTTTGGTCGGTGCTTTCATTCACAAGGGACGCCACTCCAGTGGGTGGGGCTAGCCAACTGTGACCTCCCTCTAGCCTTATTTCTGTTCTGAATGGAGAGCTCCCCTTTCCCTCTCACCCATGCCCTGAATCCTACCGTGTCACAATTAATCTGGTTATTGAATGGGAAAAGCATGTCACATAGTGACTATTTAAGGAGCACAGTCTTTTTGCAGAGCAGATCATTATGGGTCCTTTACCACTCCATTGCTAAAATAAGGTTCACAGTGGTATCTGTCATCTACTCAAATTTAGGGCTAGGTTTAAATGTGTGCTCCCTCTCCAAATATCTTGTGTAGAACTATGCTATGTGGAGTAAATTCCTCTGTTTTAGTCCGTCTGAAATCACTATCTGACATACAAATGGGGCAAACACACATGCACACGCATGCTTCAAATTTCAAAATTGGGGGCACATGATTTATTAATTTCAGATTTGTTTATATATATGCCTTATGTCTTAGGCTGTAGTCCATGAAACAGGAACCCAATTTTAACTGTCTTTATTTCCTCAATAGGCAAATTAGATTTAATTTACGAAAAATATTATTACCTTTGTGTGCTAATTCATTCAACTGATTTAGTGATTAAATTTTTAAAAATTAAAAAAAATATTACTACTGGACACACTTTGAATGCCTGGAATGCAATATATTAAATGGCAGTTAATTAATACAAATTCGAGGGCTTATGATCAGGAAATACAGAATATATTTTTGGTGGCTCTGCAGGATACTTAACGAACTACCTAAGAAGAGAGATTAGGTGACTCAATTCAACATTTCTTTTTTCTACAACCAAATGCAGTATTTTTTTTATTTTTTTTAAATTTCATTTTGCATTGCAACTATGGTTCTCTTTCCCACCTCCTCCCCTTTCCCACACCTGTTGCCTAACTCCCAGCCCACTCACAAACCACTCCTCACAAAAGGGTAAGGGCTCTTAAGGGAATTCAACAAAATGTACCTTAAGTTGAGGGAGGACCAAGATACTCCCCCTTGCATTAAGGCTGAGCATGGCACCCATCCTTAAGGAATGGGCTCCAAAATGCTAGTTCATGCACAAGGGATAGATCCATTATCTTGCATGTAATTTTTATCTTCTCTCATAGCCTTTGTAGTTTGGATTTCCAGAATCACCCCGTTATAGATCCCTCATTGGTTTAATATGGGTAACTGACTCCTATAGGAAGAGGAGGTGACAAATACATCCATTCCTTGGCTTCTAGGTTTTTTCTTCAAAAGCTTGAGTCTCAGTAAGGAAAAGCAGACACAACAATAGACAAGCTAGAATAATAAGGGATGCTGGTCTAATAAGGGGTGTTCAAGTATTCTTCAATTCTGCTGTTAATTTTTCTCTGCTTCAAACTCATCTTGAGCGCTTTTAAAATTAACATTTCCAAGCTCCTGTCCAGATATTCTGATTCAATGCTCTTGGATTCCAGCCCAGAAATATTCATTTTAAACCCTCAGTTGTCACTTATATATAGGTGTTTCATGAACCACACACTGAGAAAATGCCACTTATTTATGTCTGTAACATGAAGAATCTCACTCCCTCCTCTCCTCCTGCCCTCACTAATTGTGGTGGCCATTCTCCTTTCCCTCTACATGAATGGGGTGAATGCATATGAAATCTTGCTCCCATCATCTTGGATGAACAGTGCAATGAGGCTATTTGTGTGCTGCTTGAATCTAACTCAAAAGAATGTTGAGGGAATACTTTCCTGAATGCCACTTAACAGTCTTTCAAAGTTCAACCCTATTATGATATGAGCATCTACATTGATCCCACTCTCAGCAATTTATCTACCATAAACATTCCTTGAAACATTTATGGACACTTTGAAAATAAAAAGTCAAAAACAGGGAAAAGAGGAGGAGAAAATTGAGGATGAAGAGTAAAAGGAGGAGGAAGAAACAAGTATTGTCTCAACTGCCTGCCCCCAAATAACCTACAGCTGCTTCCCAAATAACTGACTGAGAGACTTGATATAAATTATAAATAAGCTCAGGCTTATTACTAACTAACTCTTTCAACCTAACCCATTTCAATTAATATATATGCTTCCCATGACTTTTACCTCTATATTACTTTGTGTGTCTGAGTCATTCTCCATCTGGCTGGTGACTTCTCTGACTAACCTTCAATCCATCATTTTTAGGTTGGCTTTCCTTTCTAACTTTGTCTTGTTCAACTATTAGTAAATCAGTTGTTTATTAAATTAATCCTATTAACATATATTCACACAGTGTACAGAAGGACTATTCCACAGCAGAGAACAGGGACAGAGGAGGAGAAAGAAAACTCTCAATGGCTTTTCTATTGAAATTTTTCTAATTCCTTCCACAAACCTCCACAAACCTCCACAAACCACAGGTCAGGCATGTCACAACAATGCCCCACTCTTCTGATACCAATTTCTGAAACCTCACATACCAGGCCTCCATAATCTATTTTTTTTTTTGGTGGTCATCCCATGATACTGACACCTACCAGTGCCATTATCTGGAATCTTCTGTTGCAACTGGGTTGCACTTTCACCAATAGCCTCTTTTGGGTTCTTTTCAGCCATTCAAGCCCTGCCACACAATGTCAAGCCTCAGCTGCTCTCTATGACTCCTGCAAGCCTTCAAACCATTACCACCTGGGTGACCCCTACACCACAAATTTTGGTGTGTCAGCATGAGGCACAACTTTGCCCACTTCTGGAATGCAGCTTCTGCGTTCTGACTCTCAGGAAACAATTCCCAGAAGACAATTCACTCAATGCTGCTGATCTCTTCTTCATCACTGCTAACTTCTTAGCTCCAGCTGACCAGTGTCAATTATCCCAGCAGAGCAAAGGTTTCTCTTATCTTTTCCAGCACGCTGTAATCACAACTTATTCTTCAGCCTCAGCTGCCCCAAAACACAGATTCTTAACTTAAATTGTGTACTGTGAGAATCTATGACTCTCAAATTTTCCCTGGAAGTTTACAAGTCAAACCCTTATTTTACATTGTTCTTGTTGGATGTCCCATTGTACTGCCATCTCCAAGAACCTGGGCATGCTTGTGAGATATTTTTCATAACTGGGCCATTTGAGGTTGATTCAGCCCAGATTTGGGCCACACCTTTAAGGACAGCATATACAAAGGATATGGAAGAAAGAAGGTTTTGTATTTGCTTGCTTGCCCTCATTCTCAATGCCAAGGTCACATATTCTGTTGCTGAGGCATTCCTACCTTGTTATTAGAGCCTATCTTTAAGATTCTGGTCAAGACTGAATATCCACTGAGAAAGACACCATCCTGAATATCAACTAGAAACTTTTGGACAGTTATTTTATGACTCTCTTTAATTGCATTATTGTAACATTAAGGTTTTCATATGTGGGGGGTGTGTGTACACTTGCACATACGTAAGAGAGACAGAGGAGGGGAGAGCAAGAGGGAGAGGGAAAGAGGGAAGGAAGAAGGGAGGGAGGGAAGGAGGGATGGAGGGAGGGAGGGAGGGAGAGAGAAGGAGGAATGGGCACATGGCTGTATTTCTGTCTATCTATCATATAGTTGTAGAAGTTTTGTTTGCTTTTTGGCGGCAACAACCTAATATTAATTTTAAATTTAAACTCCTTAGAATGATCAATCTCAAGTGGGTTCAGTAATACCTAGTGGTAAGAAAAAGGAGGACCTAAGTTTGAAGTTAGCCTGTACAACCCTACTACAGAGATAGCCTCCATCTAAGCAATAGCTACAATAGCCAATGTCTTTTGTAGATGACAATATGATTATCTGCTCTGCAATTCAGTTTCTACTATATCTATAGATAAAACTACCTTATATTGAGATTAAATACTACTTAATTTCTATTCCTAAAGGGATAAGGATTATTATAAATCCTTTCTAATAGTCTCTGATTTTTTTTAATTACTTGGAGATAATTTTCAAAGGCATGTCTAATAGTTTGTAAATAAATCTTAGCACTGTTTAAAAATATGTACACAAAGCCATTCTGGCTTATTTTCATAATACTACCATTTTATTAAATTTTATGTGCATGGATGTTTATCCTCATATATGTCCATGCATAATTGTAGCGTTAAGTCCATGGGTCCTGAAGAGAATATTGAATCTACAAAACTGGGAATCAACAGGACTTTGTGAACTGCTATATTAATACCAGAAACCCAACTCATTTCTTGTAGAAGAGCAGCCAGTATTTTTAACCATTGAGCCATCTCTTCAGCCCTCAACGGTACTTTTACTTATTGAGCATAAGTCTGATCAGCTACATTATAGTCTACCAGTTATTATAGATTTATTTTAAGAAGAGTTCTCACAGTTCAATGGATAAAATATAATTTCTTTTCAACGTGGGACAGCGTAGGAAGTTTCTATGTATGGCCTGCAACAGACAATGACAAATAATTTAGCTCTCAATAAGTAAAAACCACGGGATAAAATCTTTGCTCTGTTATTTTGTAGTTGAATTAACTTTTTCAATTTCCACAAACCTGGTTTATTATATCTGCTGTATGATAAGACTCCACTGTCCAGTAGGTTTATTATTTCATTGGGATTGCTACTATTTGGTGTGATTTGTGTATTATTGGATAAGTCCCTCCAGAAGAATAACAAAGTTTTTTCTACATGATTTCTGTAACTACTTACAAAAAAATGTAGCAGTTAATTTTATTTTAGATAAGGAACACCAAACACGATCTTTTTCGACTGTACGCAAGAGACAAAACAGGAGCTGCTTTCACACATTTTAGGCTTTTAAAAAGTAGACCAACAATAGCAATAACGAGAGCACTCAGGTAGATTTAGAAGCTTGGAGAGCCAATGGAGTTGCTTGTTTTAAAAGTCATAGGCAGTTTTCGAATTTCAAACTAGCCAAGGCATATTATAAAACAAAACTTGTCATCAAGATTCCAAAGAAATTTGTATGAGAACCACATAAACAAAATTTCTTTTTTTAAAAAAAATGATAGTGTATATTCATCAATAGAGGCAATAATATGAATATTTCTAAAGGTACATAGTTTTAGTTCATGCTTCCATCAGGTAGGCTGTCATAGAAGAATAATGCACTTCTTTTTAATCAGAAAAAAAGCAGGAAAAGTATAATTTTGAAAATCTTGTACAAGTCATTTTTTGTTTCTTATTAATGACAAATATTAACCTGTACATCAGAATAGTACAAAATTTAAACTTACAATGAAGTAAAAGTTTGGTCTTACCCTATTTACTTACCTTGACAATTCTTTTTTTTTTTTTTTTTTTTTTTTTGGTTTTTCGAGACAGGGTTTCTCTGTAGCGTTGGTGCCCATCCCGGAACTAGCTCTTGTAGACCAGGCTAGCCTCGAACTCCCAGACATCCGCCTGCCTCTGCCTCCTGAGTGCTGGGATTAAAGGCGTGTGCCACCACTGCCCGGCCTTACCTTTACAATTCTAATTATTCTATTATTATACTTGTGAGTTCCTATTCATTATAGCATGAATGCGTTATTCATTTGGATACTTACAAGAGTCTAGCATGAGACCTCTGTGAATTAACTCATGGACCCTAAAACATCCCCATCAGTTTTATGACATACACTTACCTTCTTACTTGAGTAGCATTGTACTATTGTATGGAGAAAAAGATTATACTGTAGTGCAATTTCACTGAAAGCACTATTAGCCTTATAATTTAATCACCATACATTTAGCCTGTAAATATATTACAGCTATTGTAATGATTTTATACAATAAATTGATCTTTAAAAAGAACAAGACAAATACTGTGAAAAAAATCCATGCTTTTATAACTCCTGATCTCTTAACTGCTTTGAATGAATGCACAGCTTGTTATGTCTTGTTTTGTCTCCCTTAGTTGATATTTTCCCCCTCTGGCTCATAATTTGTATATTTTGTAAAGATCATTTCCCTGCTTCCTTGCTTTTATTTTTTATCTTTCTGTGATTCTGTTTGATTAAATTGCCATAGTCTTGACCTCTGCAAAGTTGTGGGAAACCAACAGGACCTCCTAGCTCGTTCCTTCACATCTATTATGCCAGCCACAAGGCAACATCATTTTGTATGTTCTGTTTGACTTCTGTGGAATAGGCCTTAATTTCCTGCATGATACTATATTTGAGCCAAACCATTCTCTCTCATAAATATGTCAGTCATTAATATGGTAAAATGGCAGCACAAGGAATCTGTTGTTCTAATCTAGAGACATTTTTCTCTGCAACTCACTCTTTTCTAGTCTATTGTCCCTTAAAGGCTCGTTTCATCCTGTAGATGCTTCTGATACACATCAATGAGAAGTAAAGGATTTCTTCCTAGAAATGTGGGGCTAGTAATACACGTCTTCTCACTCTGGACCAATGACTCATTCTGGTAGCAATGACAAAAATAAAATCACATATTATAAAGTGTCTTGGGAATTCGATTTGAGAACAAAATGTGATTAACTTCCACTGTTATCACACAGATTTACACTACCAACAGTTATGCAATGACCCTTCATTGTAACAGAAGAATGTCGTTGGCTTGTCAGCATAACCACTTCGGCTCTTACTTTTTCTAGATTGCCTGTGTCCATATTCTGTCCACTTGATAATGAATGTCTTCTGCCCATAGTTCCTTATTCACAATTTCAGAATTAGAAAGGTATGATGAAGCTTTATTGATGCAGTTGTAAAAAAAAATGTTCACCTAATATAGAATCTGAGTTTCAGATGTGGCATCAAACTCTCAGATCCAAATTTGATTCCTATAACCCAGGGAGATGGGTGAATGCTGTCTATGTTCAGGATCTTAATGGCTGCAGCATGGATGTGTTCACTGGGCCATAACTCTGAGCTCTTATTTGGATCACACATTTCTGGTTTTGTTGTCCTGTACTGATGCATGTGGAGATTACATCATAGATTTTCTGTGTTGGTTCTTGGAAAATTATAGATTTGGCAACTTTTATTCCACCAAACCAATACTTACATTAAAAAAAAACAAGGTTAGATACTTATGATTTTAAAATTTAACAGAAAACATATCATTAATAAATAAGTGAAGAGTGTTTAGCTAGAAAAATTTATCTGGATTACTTTAAAAAATACAAACAAATGTCCTACTCCTACAAGTTCATAAAATAATATGCTGAGAGGATGAGAATAAAGAGGGAATGTCTGCTGAGCAATGAGAAAAAGAATGAAGAATGAAGTGTATTTTACCAGAGTAAATCTTGGATTTGAAGAATTTATATTTCACATACCTGACTCTGGAGGGACATTAATTTCAGGATGAAAGCACATTTAATTCAGAATGGGTTCTTCAAAATTTCTGAATATAATTGCCACAAAGGAAACAAAGAACATAAAAATTTAACAGGATACTGTAGAACATGACTCAAGCTACAAAATATAGGCACATTACAGTGTCAGTACACAGTGGGTCCTTAATAAAGAACATTTTCCCTTCAGTTACTCTGATTACCTCTTCCACTTCTTGAAATTTCTCTATGTCTTTCTGTACAAACAGAGGTTATTTTACCAACTGGCCGGTTTCTATTTTGTTTTGCCATTTTTCTTTTCCATTTCCTCACTCTAGGAGGCTATAAACCGTGCTGTGTCTATAAGTAAATAAAGAAGCCCTCAGCTTTCCAACAAAGAATATATTCTAGCAAACACACCGCACTTACGCGGAGTGTAAGGATTTCTAAGCCTCCCTGAGGAGTCCAGCAAACATATCCATAAAAAGGAAACAGAGTGATTATGAGCCATTTTCAAGGCAGCAAGTTCATTCTTCCAAAAGAAAGTCAGGCTGTATAAAGAGTCACTTACTTATCTTACAAGAGTTTTAGAGGCAGAAAAAAATGCACACAAAAATAAAACATTGTTAGCTCAAGAGACAAAAGTTTAGTCAAGAGCTGTGCTTCATTTTGAAAACCGTATGTATTTTAGGAGCACAAGATAATAGAACCCTTCCGATTATATTCAGTCCAATGAAAGTCAGTTGTATTAACCAGTGTGTATTGAGCAATATTTTAATGTATAATATGATTTAATATTTTATAAATGAAGATGTTGTGAATGATATATATATGTATATATATTTGCTCTTGATTAAGATATTGTGTTTATGAAGCTCATTTAGAAATACAGTGTTTAATTAAGAAATACAGGTTAGTAGATAGTCATCTATAATATTTAAGCTTGTGATCATATTAGTTAGATTTACTAGGGTTACAGAGAAATATTTCAGATGGAGAGTTATTCTTCAAATCTTTCAAAGACTAACAGAATATGGCATTTAAAATGTTTAAGATCCCTGTGTTTGTTTTCAGAGTCAAACTTAAAACAAATAATGAGAAACAAAATCAGCTCTTACAAGATTAGAAGTCCACACTTTGTAAAGATTTTGAATTAAAGCTAATAAAGAAACGGAATTAGTCATTCCAAGGGTAAACACAGAAGAAGTTTATATCTTGCTGATAATGCTTTCTACTCCCAGGGTGAAATGGGAACAGCAGGGAGTTATTAGTAAGAAACAATTAAAAAAATAAAAATAAAATAAAATAAAATGTTTAAGTACCTAGGACTTTCCATGATAATGGAACACTCTTCTCCAGGCAGCAGCAACCTACTTCAAGAGCATGATGGGAATCAAATTGTGTCCTTATGGTTTTTGTTAGCCATTTGGGCAAGAAAGTGTTTTACTGTGTGAACTGAACATGCATGACCCATAAAAAAAATAAGTGCTGAATTAGCCTAAAGGGGAGATGTTTCTTTGAGGTTCCTGCTTCATGAAAGAATCTGCCAGACATTCTACAGGACATAGAAGAAAGTGACTGACAAACTGCCAATGTAGGTGAAACTATCTTTGAAATTTCCTGCTTGATGGAAAAGTCTTCCAGACACTATGGGCCTGTATGCTGAAGGTGGTTACCCCAATGTTATAAAAGAACTTTGGGTGACTGTCCAGCCAATAAGAAGTCTCTGTCAGTTCTAGAATTGGATTATAAGTCTTATCATTCTGATTTTCTTGTTCTTTAGACAATATTATACATTGTGCCTTTCCATGTCTGGTGTTTCTCTGCTAGCTATTATCTCAATGTAATGATTAAGTACTTGGATTAGCTATTATCTCAATGTAATGATTAAGTACTTGGATTGTGACAAGAAGAATATGGGATTTAAATTTAATTTTATTTAAAGTTAATATTTATATTTATTCTTGATGAGGATAGTATATAGTCCAGCTATATCCAAGGGATTCTCAAGTATTGTGGCTCTCTGGATATTGTCCCATGTCTCATTTGGTTTTGTGTCAGATATTAGTGTAATCTTTTTCTTAAATTGCATTATGATATTACCTGTAAAATTAAATAAGAGAGATTGTTGAAGAATTCTTGCCTCATTCAGAAGTCTAGATTCTGTTGTGTGTTTGTTCAGTACTAACTGATTTCTTCAAATTTTCATCATTAAAAGAAAAGTTTTGGTCAGTGGACTGTCTCTCTAATTTATTTCAAGTTCCTCCATTCAATTAGGCAACAATATGCGTTCCAGGAAAAAACCTCCAGTAGTTGAGATTTAGACTACTTTGCTTCACATGAGACTTATGGCTTCTGTAATGTGAGCCTTTGTTAAATTATTCAATCTCTATAGGTCTTATATCTCTCATGTGTAGAATAAACATTTTTACTAAAAAACAGCATTAGAAGAAAAAAATTTATAGTGTTTGAAAATTGGGAGGCTAGATATTTGTCAGGCAATTTTAGCCATTTCTCTGTTGCTGTAATGAAATAGTCTGAAAACAGGAGTGTGAAGAGGGAAGGGCTTGTCTCAGCTCATAGTTCAAAGCACAGTAAAGGCAAAGGGACTTGAGACAGCTGGTGACAAGACATCAGGAGTCAGGAAGAGAAAACAATGGATCCCCATGCTCACCTCGTTCTATTCTTTTTATAGAATCCAGGATCCCAAATCAGGGACTCTTGATATCCACAGCAGATGAACCCTCTCACCTAAATTAACATAATCAAGGAAGTTCTTTACAGGCACAGCCAGATACTAATTATTCGTTGGAGGATTTTTTTCCTGTTATATCCTGTCAGTTGACAGCACTAACCATCACACAGGAAGAGTATGATCAAGAAATATTAGCAAGCCCCACTTTGCCCCACCGCCCTCTTTCTGCACATAACATCACCCAGCCCAGCCTGTCTGGGCACTGGGTCCGAATCCTCGGGACACCCAAGCGGGCGGGAGTTTCTTTGTTTCTATGGCCTGCCTGCACCAAGCAGGGTAGGCGCTTTGTTTGCGACCTGCCCACCAGCAGGGAGGCCTGATCTCTAGGCGCCAGGAGACCCTGCCTTGGGGTGAGTTTCTGCCCCCGGGGGGGCCAGCCCGGGAAGGGGAGTTCAGAGGTTCCTTGGCCCCCTATCCTTCTTGAGCTCTTGGCAGGGCCCCCACTCCCTGCATACCTCCTCTTTCTTCCTAGCCCACCCAGCTTCCATCCAGAACCCTCCCCACTTTGCCCCACCGCCTTCTTTCTGCACATAACATCACCCAGCCCAGCCAGTCTGGGCACTGGGTCCAAATCCTCGGGACACCCAAGCGGGCGGGAGTCTCTTTGTTTCTATGGCCTGCCTGCACCAAGCAGGGTAGGCGCTTTGTTTGCCACCTGCCCATCAGCACGGAGGCCTGATCTCTCGGCGCCAGGAGACCCAACCTTGGGGAGACCCAGCATTGGGGAGAGACAACGTTGGGGAGATCCAGCATTGGGTAGGCAAGGAGACCTGATGCAGTAAAAGAAGATCCATAAGGGAGCATTTGGAACAAGAGATGGGTAGACGCCAAGGCAAGAATTCGCCCAACAAGCTGAAAAGCAACATGAAGCCACCAGAAACCAGCGACCTCACAACGGGAGGACATGAACACCTTAATCAAGAAGAAGTAGAAAAGATTGACTTCATGAAAGCGATTGACGCCCTTAAACAGCATGTAAAAAATGCCCTTATAGAAATGGATGAGAAATATAACAGAAAGTTTGAAGAACTGAATAAATCAGTGAATGATACCCTAGAAAACCAAGGAAAAACAATCAAACAGATAATGGAAACGGTGCAAGACTTGAAAACTGAAATGGAGGCAAAGAAGAAAACACAAACAGAGGGCCGGCTGGACATGGAAAATTTAAGTAAACAAACAGAGTCTACAGAAACAAGCATAACGAACAGAATACAAGAGATAGAAGAAAGAATCTCAGATTCTGAAGATACCATAGAGAAAATAAACACTCTGATCAAAGAAAACAGCAAGTCCAACAAACTCTCATCACAAAATATTCAGGAAATATGGGACACAATAAAAAGACCAAACCTAAGAATAATAGGAGTAGAAGAAGGAGAAGAAGTGCAGCTCAATGGTCCAGAAAATATATTTAATAAAATTATAGAAGAAAACTTTCCCAACCTAAAGAAAGATATACCTATGAAGGTTCAAGAAGCATACAGAACACCGAATAGGTTGGATCAAAAAAGAACATCCCCTCGCCATATAATTATCAAAACATAAAGCATACAGAATAAAGAAAGAATATTAAGAGCTGCAAAGGAAAAAGGCCAAATTACTTATAAAGGTAAACCTATCAGACTTACACCTGACTTCTCCATGGAAACCATGAAAGCCAGAAGGTCCTGGATAGATGTACTTCAGAAACTAAGAGACCATGGATGCAAGCCCAGATTACTATAGCCAGTCAAGCTTTCGTTCACTATAAATGGAGAAAATAAAATTTTCCAGGATAAAAACAAATTTAAACAATACGCAGCCACAAATCCAGCCTTACAGAAAGTAATAGAAGGAAAATCACTAACCAAGGAGTCCAACAATGACCACAATAACTCAGACATCTAGAGACCCTTCACCAACACAAATCAAAGAAGGGAAACACACAAACTCTATGACTGAAAAAGTGACAAGAGTTAACAACCACTGGTCATTAATATCACTTAATGTCAATGGACTCAACTCACCTATTAAAAGGCACAGGCTAAGAGATTGGATAAAAAAACAGGATCCAACATTCTGCTGTTTACAAGAAACACACCTCAAACACAAAGACAGGCACCTACTCAGAGTAAAGGACTGGGGAAAGGCTTATCAAGCAAATGGACCTAAGAAACAAGCAGGTGTGGCCATACTAATCTCTAACAAAGTTGACTTCAAACATAAATCATTCAGAAGAGATGGAGAGGGGCATTTTATACTCATAACAGGAACAGTTCAGCAGGATGAAGTCTCAATTCTGAACATCTTTGCCCCTAATATAAAAGCACCCATGTACATAAAAGAAACATTGCTAAAACTCAAGGCAGCCATCAAACCGCACACACTAATAGTAGGAGACTTCAACACCCCTCTCTCACCAATGGAGAGATCAATCAGACAGAAACCTAACAGAGAAATAAGAGAATTAATGGAAGTAATAAATCAAATGGACTTAACAGACATCTATAGAACATTCCACCCCAATAGGAAAGAATATACCTTCTTCTCTGCAGCTCATGGAACCTTCTCAAAAAACGACCACATAGTCGGTAACAAAGCAAAAATCCACAGTTACAAAAAAATATTAGTAACCACCTGTGTCTTATCAGATCACCATGGATTAAAGTTAGAATTCAACAACAATGCTACCCCCCAAAAGCCTACAAACTCATGGAAACTGAACAGTCAACTACTGAACCATACCTGGATTAAGGAAGAAATTAAGAAAGAAATTAAAGTCTTCCTGGAATTCAATGAAAATAAAGAAACAACATACTTAAACTTATGGAATACCATCAAAGCAGTCCTAAGAGGAAAGTTCATAGCACTAAGTGCCCACTTAAAGAAAACAGAGAAAGCTCACATTGGAGACTTAACAGTCCAACTGAAAGCTCTAGAAAAAAAAGAAGCAGACTCACCTAGGAGGAGTCGAAGACTGGAAATAATCAAACTGAGGGCTGAAATCAACAAAATAGAAACACAGAAAACAATCCAAAGAATCAATGAAACAAAAAGCTGGTTCCTGGAGAAAATCAACAAGATTGACAAACCCCTATCCAAACTAATCAAACGGCAGAGAGAGAATTTGCAAATCAATAAGATCAGAAATGAAAAGGGGGACATAACCACAGACACAGAGGAAATTCAGAGAATCATTAGATCTTACTACAAAAGCTTATATGCCACAAAACTGGAAAATGTAAACGAAATGGACACTTTTTTAGATAAATACCATATACCAAAGTTAAACCAGGACCAGGTGAACAATCTAAATAGACCTGTTAGTCGCAAAGAATTAGAAGAGGTTATCAAAAACCTCCCTACCAAAAAACGCCCAGGACCAGATGGTTTCAATGCGGAATTCTACCAGAACTTCCAAGAAGACCTAATACCTATACTCCTTAATGTATTTCACAATATAGAAACAGAAGAGTCATTGCCAAATTCCTTTTATGAAGCTACAGTTACTCTGATACCAAAACCGCACAAAGACTCAACCAAGAAAGAAAATTATAGACCAATCTCACTCATGAACATCGATGCAAAAATCCTCAACAAAATACTGGCAAACCGAATCCAAGAACACATTAGGAAAATTATCCATTATGATCAAGTAGGCTTCATCCCAGGGATGCAGGGCTGGTTCAACATAAGAAAATCTATCAATGTAATCCAGCATATAAATAAACTGAAAGAAAAAAAACCATATGATCATTTCATTAGATGCTGAAAAAGCATTTGACAAAATTCAACACCCCTTTATGATAAAAGTATTGGAGAGATTAGGGATACAAGGGTCATACCTAAATATAATAAAAGCTATATACAGCAAGCCGACAGCTAACATTAAATTAAATGGAGAGAAACTTAAAGCCATCCCACTAAACTCAGGAACACGACAAGGCTGTACACTCTCGCCATACCTCTTCAATATAGTACTTGAAGTTCTAGCAATAGCAATAAGACAACATAATGGGATCAAGGGGATTCGAATTGGAAAGGAAGAAGTTAAACTTTCGCTATTTGCAGATGATATGAAAGTGTACATAAGCGACCCCCAAAACTCCACCAAAGAACTTTTACAGCTGATAAACACCTTTAGTAATGTGGCAGGATACAAGATAAACTCCAAAAAATCAGTCGCCCTCTTATACACAAAGGATATGGAAGCAGAGAGGGAAATCAGAGAAGCTTCACCTTTCACAATAGCCACAAACAGCATAAAATATCTTGGGGTAACTCTAACCAAGGAAGTGAAAGATCTATTTGACAAGAACTTTAAGGCATTGAAGAATGAAATTGAGGAGTATACCAGGAAATGGAAGGACCTCCCTTGCTCCTGGATTGGGAGGATCAATATAGTAAAAATGGCAATTCTACCAAAGGCAATTTATAGATTCAATGCAATCCCCATCAGGGTCCCATCAAAATTCTTCACAGATCTTGAGAGGACAATAATCAACTTTATATGGAAAAACAAAAAACCCAGGATAGCCAAAACAATCCTATACAATAAAGGATTGTCTGGAGGCATTACCATCCCCGACTTCAAACTCTATTACAGAGCTACAGTGATGAAATCAGTGTGGTACTGGCATAAAAACAGAGAAGTAGACCAATGGAATCGTATAGAAGACCCGAATTTTAACCCACAAACCTATGAACACCTCATTTTTGATAAAGGAGCCAAAAGTATACAATGGAAGAAAGAAAGCATCTTTAACAAATCGTGCTGGCATAACTGGATGTCAACCTGTAGAAGAATGAAAATAGACCCATATCTATCACCATGCACAAAACTCAAGTCCAAATGGATTAAAGACCTCACTATCAGTCAGAACACAGTGAACCTGATATAAGAGAAAGTGGGAAGTACCCTACAGGAGATGGGCACAGGAGATCGCTTCCTATGTGTAACCCCAACAGCACAGACTTTAAGGGCAACATTGAATAAATGGGACCTACTAAAACTGAGAAGCTTCTGTAAAGCAAAGGACACTGTCACCAAGACAAAAAGGCAACCTACTGACTGGGAGAAGATCTTCACCAACCCCGCAACAGACAAAGGTCTGATCTCCAAAATATATAGAGAACTCAGGAAACTAGACTTTAAAATGCTAATTAACCCAATTAAAAAATGGGGCACTGAACTGAACAGAGAATTCTCAGCAGAGGAAGTTCAAATGGCCAAAAGACACTTAAGGTCATGCTCAACCTCCTTAGCAATCAGGGAAATGCAAATCAAAACAACTTTGAGATATCATCTTACACCTGTCAGAATGGCTAAAATAAAAAACTCCAATGATAGCCTTTGCTGGAGAGGCTGTGGAGGAAGGGGAACCCTCATCCATTGCTGGTGGGAATGCAATCTTGTGCAACCACTTTGGAAATCAGTGTGGCGTTTTCTCAGGAAATTCAGGATCAACTTACCCCTGGACCCAGCAATACCACTCCTGGGAATATACCCAAGAGATGCCCTATCATATGACAAGAGCATTTGTTCAACTATGTTCATAGCAGTATTATTTGTAATAGCCAGAACCTGGAAACAACCTAGATGCCCTTCAATGGAAGAATGGATGAAGAAAGTGTGGAATATCTACACATTAGAGTACTATGCTGCGGTAAAAAACAATGACTTCTCAAATTTTGCATGCAAATGGATGGAAATAGACAACACTATCCTGAGTGAGGTAACCCAGACCCAAAAAGATGAACATGGGATGTACTCACTCATAATTGGTTTCTAGCCATAAACAAGGGTCACGGAGTCTACAATTGGTTATCCCAAAGAAGCTAAGTATGAAGGTGAACCAAAGGAAAAGCATATAGTTGTCCTCCTGGCTATGGGAAGTAGACAAAATTGCCGGGGAGAAAATTGAGATCTTGGGGGAGGGGTGCGATGGGGGTAAGGGGAGATGGGGAGAGAGGGGGGATAGGGGGAGAATGGGGGGAGCTTGGGGAAGGGGGAGGATTGGAATGAAGGAAGGTTGGATGGGGGAGCACGGAAGCACGGTTCTTAGTTAAGGGAGCCACCTTAGGGTTGGCAAGAGAATTGAACCTAGAGTGGCTCCCAGGAGCCCAAGCCGAGGTAACCAGTTAGTTCCTTGGGCAGCTGAGGATGGGGAACCTGAAATGACCTTATCCTATAGCAATACTGACGAATATCTTGCATATCATCATAGAACCTTCCTCTGGTGATGGATGGAGACAGAGACAGAGACCCACACTGGAGCACTGGACTGAGCTCCCAAGGTCCCGATGAGGAGCAGAAGGAGGGAGAACATGAACAAAGAAGTCGGGACCATGAGTGGAGCACCCACCCACTGAGACAGTCTTGCTGATCTATTTGGATCTCACCAAGGCCAGCTGAACTGTGACTGAAAAAGCATGGGATAAAACTGGACTCTCTGAGCATGGCGAACAATGAGGGCTGATGAGAACCCAAGGACAATGGCACAGGGTTTTGAACCTACGTAATGTGCTGGCTTTGTGGAAGCCTAGCCAGTTTGGATGTTCACCTTCCTAGAAATGGACGGATGGGGGAGGACCTAGGACTTAACCACAGGGCAGGGAAATCTGACTGCTCTTTGGGCTGGAGAGGGAGGGCGAGAGGAGTGGGGGGAGGGGGAGAAGGGTGGGAGGAGGGGGAGAAGGGTGTGAAGGGTGGGAGGAGGGGGAGGGAAATGGGAGGCTGGGAGGAGGGGAAATTTGTTTTTTTTTTCTTTTCTCAATAAAAAAAATGGAAAAAAAAGAAATATTAGCAAAATGTATTAGTTCTCTTTAAGTGTCCCATTTTTGCTCCTCTTTTGTCCTTCCAAACCACATAACATTTCAGGCAATGTTCAGAACATCTTCAGACATTTCCTAAGACAATGGCTACATAGTGCTTAATAGTGACCTAGCAGGTCTTTAAATTGAAAAAGAAGGTAAAGAGAAACAAAGTCAAATGTATTGTCTGGAAGACATCAATATATCTGGTAGGTAATAATGCTTAGGCATCAAAATGTATAGATGTGAATGCTTCATAAAGCAAACAAGCATGAGATGTTATTGTATTTATCAACAGTATGTTTCAATGACATATGGTTTCAGCAAGTTATCACTTCTCTGTTCTGTCTCTATTCAGACATATTTCCCCCTGAAACTTACCTGTTCTCTTGACTCATGCTTATTTTCGTTGTTTCGTTCAGTAGACAGAGTCCCACTGCAAGCAAGGTATAATGTGTGGATTTGGCCACTCTAGTAAGCATTTTTTGCAATTCTTTCTACCATGGATAAATTGCCAACTGTGAGCATAGATATCTTGTCTTCTGTAAAGATAATTCTCAGGGGAAAATAGTAAGACCAGTAAGACTAGTCTTTTTCTGCAGTGTATCCAATAACAACTTTATTGTGAACTAAAATAAATCTGTATATTCTGGTGCTATCTCTCACTCCCTTGTCCAGCGTACAAATTGAATTAGTTGGTTTGTCTCGTCATCTTTCAACCATAACCAGGTGGTCCTCATTGTTCAAAAAGTTGTATCTTAGCATAGTTCTGAAGTAGGTGAAATACAAGAGGTAGTGGGGGGAAAGAACATCGCCACTTATAATGTTCTTTCTGAATATCATCAAGTCATTTTTGGAGTTATCGCTGGCATATTTGAGAGTATTTGCCTCAACTCTGGGTTCTGCTTTATTAAATCATTTTGTGCCAGAAAATACTATTTAAAATTGTATTTTCTCTCTCCAGGTGGGAATCTTGCTATCGGTGGTGATGAGGAAGACCGAATAAATGCAGTGACATAGATGCCCCTCAAAATAAGAGGAGATCAAGGATCTCAGAGGAAGGGCAGAAGGGAGAATTGTTCCTTGTTAAGGCTAACATTTTTGGTTACCAGTGAAGGAGCTCTGTAAGGTGTTTCCAGCTCAGGCAATCATGGAAATTGTAATTGTGCACTGATAATGATTCTTCCAGTCTGTCTTTTTCAGGTTTGTCATTGCAGGGACACTCCTGACATCCACAGTCAGAGTATAGTTACATATAGGGAAGTCATGGTTTATGGGATCCTTAAAGTAAATATACTGAGCTTAAGAATTAATAATATTTCACTTTTGGATATCTTATATCTGCATCCATACTGCATATACGGATGTGTGTGGGCTCACAGATATACACACATGTACATATACAATCACAAATGTTGTTTGGAGACCAATTAATAAATAAAATGGGTATCTAAGAGACAGTATGCTTTTAGGAGTGGAGGAAAGTAGTTACATTTGTGAGAAAAGCTTTTTTAAACTGAGATTTAAAATAGACACGTGTTAAATGTGTGAAATCAATATGTATTGATCACTTTCTCCAATATCCAAAATAAAACACATGGAATGACTAGGGTTTTATGTCATGTTGTTTGGTTATATCATCCTCTCATTTTTTGTAAACCTACTTACCTATTCTTAAACAAAATGGACCAAAAAATAAAATCCTCTTATAAAAGAAAAGACCGAGATCTACAAGCATGTTTATATTAAGATAAAACAGCAAAAATAAAGTGTTGTTGCAAAAGTAACTTTCAATCCATAGTTCTATTCTCTTTTATGCAAAGATCAAAATGTCCTTTTCTGTGAAAGAAAAAAAAACTGGGCATATTTTGAATTCAATAGTCATTGCTAACTCTTTTTTTCAAGTGCCTGACTTTGTCAGAAGCCATGAAGCCATTCGCAAAGCACTTTTCCTTAATATTTAAATTCCCTTTGAGGTTTAAGAGAAATTTAATCCACATGTTTCTAATTCATTTGCACTCAGCTCATAAAAACTGTTCTTCAATTTGATCTCATTGTGGTCCAGGGGCATTAAAAAGCTTTCAAATGAGCCTTCCTTCTTGAATTGAAATCCAGATGTTATGTTTGTCAGTTCTAAGCAAATTTGAAACTCAATGAAAAAAAGTCTTGGCCATAAATGGGAAGGCACAGATGGTTTTGGAGCTTGAAGAGAAAAAAAGAAAAGAAAGAAAAGCACAAATAATAGGATTTTTTAAATATAAGGAACTATATCATTTTAAGGATCTCATTCAATGGATAATAACGTTCCACCCATTTAAAGATGGCAAACCCTTGCAACTATGAGAAACAGAATGAGCTGGGTTCAAATTCTAAGTGACACTGAGCCAAGAATAAACACTGAAAGATATTCTTTAAGTTAGTCATGAAGTGTGATTAAAATAAGTAAATAGTGGGAGGGTGGAAAGGATGGAATCAAATGATGAAGCCATATGGTAACACTGTCAAGAATAGAAAAATAAGGTTATTTTTCTCATTTCAGATGTTCCCTCACATTAGCTACAACAAAATATGGGAAAAGGAAAAGATATTGAACATAGAACAATACAAGGCAGAAGTATTCACCTTCTAAATAATTGTATTCCTGGTTTCTCTCCAACATCCTACTTTTCAGAATTTACAACTAACTACTCAAGTTATAACATTTGAGGCAAAATAGAGGGAAATAGTTCCTCTTACATTTGAAGGTTGTTTAAAACAGTTATTTTTCTTCATCTTTCTACCAATATGTCAATTTGTACAAATGTAAATATCTCCCACAGCCAACCAGTATTCTTGGCCTCTTTAGAATACTGATTGTTAATTTGTCTCCCTTAACTATAAATATCTTCATAAGCAGTATGGATTTATTAAAATGTTAAATACTTTATTCTGGTAACTTCCACTTGACAATTATGAAAAAGAAAAGCATACAAACCACATTAAAATAGGGTCTGTGGTTAAGGATAGTTTTTTCCTTTCTTTTTTTTTTTAAAGAAAATAAACTATCTCTTTTCATTTTCATACTAATCCCAGTTACCACTCCCTCCTTTTCTCCCATCCCCTCCACCCCCCCCCCCAACACAACCTCATGTACTCCTCAGAAGGGGTAAGGCACATTGTTTGGTGGAAGGTCCAAAACCTCCCTCCTATATCTAGACTGAATAAGAGAATGGGTTCCCAGAACCCAGTACAAGCAGTATGGATAAATACTGGTGCCACTACACAGTGGCACATAGTTTGCCCCAAACATGTAACTGTCACCCACATTCAGAGGGTCTAGTTTGGTCCTGTGCTAGTTCCTTCCCTGTCTGGCTGGAGTTGGTGAGCTCCCATTAATCAGGTAAACTGTTTCAACGGGTGTGCCCATCATGATCTTACCCTCTTTGCTCATATTCTCACTCCCCTGACTCTTCAACCAGACTTTAGGAGCTCAACCCAGTGCTCTGCTGTGGGTCTCTGCCTCTGTTATCATCAGTTGCTGAATGAAGTTTCTATAGTGACGTTTAAGATATTCATCAATCTGAATACAGGGCAAGGCCAGTTCGGGTACCCTCTCCAATATTGCTTACGGCCTTAGCTGGGGTCATCCTTGTGGATTCCTGGGAATTTCTCTAGTGCCAGGTTACTCACTAGCCCTATAATGGCTCCCTCAATCAAAATATCTGTATCCTTGCTCTCATCTCCGTCTTTCCTCCATCTCGACTATCCCATTCCCTCAAGTTCTCTTACCCCATTCCCTTTTCTCCTCCTCTTCTGCTTCTATCCCCCCTTCCCCCTGACTCCCATGCTACCAATTTTGTCCAGAGATCTTGTTTTTTCCTCTTCCCAGGTGGATCTATATATGTTTTTCTTAGGGCTTACTTACATTGTTACTTAGCTTCTCTAGGATCGTCGACTATTGGTTCATTATCCATTGCTTTACAACTGGTATCTACTTATGAGTGAATACATATCATGCTTCTTTTTCTGCATCTGGGATACCTTACTCAGGATTTTTTTTTCTAGTTCTATCCATTTACATGCAAATTTCAAGGTGCCATTGGTTTTTTTCCCTTTGAGTAGTACTTCATTATGCAAATCTACCACATTTTCTTTACCCATTCTTCAATTGAGGAGCACTTAGATTATTTCTAGGTTCTGGCTATTACAAATAATGCCTCTATGAACATAACTGAACAAATGTCCTTTTAGTATAATTACCCATCTTTTACATATATGTCCCAAAGTTATATTGCTGGATCCTGAGGTAGGTTGATTTCCAATTTTCTGAGAAACTGCCATACTGATTTACAGAGTGGTTGTATAAGTTTACATTCTCATGAGCAATGGAGGAATATTCCCCTTATTCCACATCCTCTCCAGCACTAGCTGTCATTGGTGTTTTTGATTTTAGGCATTCTGACTAGTGTAAGATAGTATCTCAGAGTTGTTTGGATTTGTATTTCCCTGATGGCTAAGGATGTTGAACATTTCCTTAAGTGTCATTTGGTCATTTGGGAATTTTCTGTTTAGTTTTGTGCCCCATTTTTAAATTGAATTATTTGGAATTGTGAAGTCTAATTTCTTGAGTTCTTTATATATTTCAGAAAGTAGTCCTCTGTCTAAGGTAATCTGGAATACCATGAAAAGACCAAATCTAAGAATAATAAGGATTGAAAAATGAAAAAAAAAAAAACTCCAGCTTTAAGGCACAGAAAATATATTCAACAAAATCATAGAAGAAAACTTTCCCAACCTAAAGAAGGATAGTCCTATGAAGGTACAAGAAGCTAATAGAACCCCAAATAGACTGGACATAAAAAAGTCCCCTCACCATATACATAATCAAGATGCAAAAATAACAAACAATGAAAGAATATTAAAAGCTACAAAGAGAAGAGGTCAGGTAACTTATAAAGAAAGACCTATCAGAATTATACCTGACTTCTCAATGGGGAGCATGAAAGCCAGGAGGTCCTGGACAGATGTGCTGCAGATACTAAGAGACCACAGATGTAAGCCCAGTCTGCTTACTATACAGAGCAAGTTTTCAATTACCATTGAAGGAGAAAACAAGATATTCAATGAAAAAACAAGACTAAAACAATACTTATCTATAAATCCAAACCTATAGAAAGTATTAAAAATAAAACTACAACCCAAGGAATCTAAATGTACCAACAAATGTTGTAGGAGGCTGCCTATTTGTTTCCTGGATGCCCAGACTCCTGAAGTAAGCACACAGAAACTGTATTGATTAAATCACTACCTGGCCTATTAGCCTAACTTCTCATTGACTAGCTTTTACATTTTAATTTAACCATTTCCATTATCTTCATAGGTTATCATGAGGCTTGTGGCCTACTGAGAAGGTTCCAGTGTGTCTGTCTCCAGCCCAGCTTCATGGCTTCTCCCTGACTCAGCCTCCTTTCTTCCAGCATTCAGTTTAGTTTTCCCCACCTAGCTCTACTCTACCCTATCACAGGCCTAAGACACTTTCTTTATTAACCAATGGTATTCACAACATACAGAGGAGAATCCCTTATCTCTTCCACATTTCTGTTTAAAAAAGAAGGAAGGTTTTAACTTAAACATAAAAATAATTCCATGCAACAAAACAGGTATCAAGCAAGAATTACAGTTATACTATTTATATCTCCTTTATCTTTTATCATATCTAAGAAAAACTATAACTATTTATTCTTCAATTCCATCAAAGACTCCAGAAGTAAACAGGATATGCATTGTAGGCAACTTCTAAAACTCCAGAAATGACAGAGATATCTCACTGACTGTACCATTGGAGCATACAATCTTCAGTCCACCGGTCCATAGTGAAGCAGGAAATTTCAAAGACAGTTCTGCCTATATTGGCAGTTTGACAGTCACTTTCTTTTGCATTTTGCAGAATATCTAGTAGAATCCTTCATCAAGCAAGAACCCTAAAATGTCATCTCATCTTTACGCAAGTTCAGTAGTCACTTTCCATGGATCCTGCATGTCCAGTTCACACAGCATACCACCAAGCAGTTCAGGCAATAGCAGTCTTTTGCCCAAATGGGTAGCCAACTCCATAAGGAGTTTCTTTAATGTCTGTCATACTCTTGAAATAGATTGATGCTTCCAGGAGCAAATGTGTCTCATTGTCATGAAAAGTCCTAGATTCGTAAAATAATTAAAATGCCAATTTTTGCAGTCTTTGAAAGATTTGAAGAATCCCTATCCATCTGAAATACATCTCTGTACAGCTAGAAAATCTAACTAACGTGACTGCAAACTTGACTATTAAGATGATTATCTATTAGCCTATATTTATTAATTATACATTACATTTTTAAGTGAGCTGCACAAGCACAATACCTTAATCAAGAGCAGAAATATACATATAACAAAACTGACCTTAAATTCGTATCAATAAACCAAGATCCATACCAATGCAAATCTCTAAAGAATATCCCTCTTTAAATGTAAATAAACATTTATAAACAATATTTGGAAATATGGGTGTTGTTCTCTTCAAACTGCTTCTTGTTTGTTGGCAAAGTAATTTTTTGAGGGGTGTTCAAGGTGACCTTTCAGGGGGTTTTGTTCCAGACCACATTTGTCTGGAAGGAATTCACATATTACCATCCTCTGTGGAAACAAAAGAAGAACCTCTTTTTCAAAGCAACATATTCTTAGAAGCAAATTTTGAAGTCAAGATACCTTTAGTGTATATATGCTGGATTACTTTAACAATCTGTACAATGAAATGTCTCTCTGTACTTAGCTAATTCACAGTCAAAAAATTCAAAGAAAACACATATATAACCCAGACTCTGAATTTTCCATCTTTTCGTGGCTTGGTTTTACTCTATTACTTTTTGATACTTATTTTATTATCGTTATTCCTTTAATCTACGACAGTCTGTACTCTGTCTCTTTAAAGACTGTGTTTTTATAAACCATTTACATTTTTTATAACTTTCTATACTCTTTTTCTTCTTCTCCCAAGCCTATGTACATTTCTTAAACACATTGTGTCTTGTTTAAAGGTCTTTTATGTCTGACTCTGTACTATTGTGTATCTATAATCCTTTTCTGTCCTAGAGAATTTTTAAATGGTAAGCTGCTTGTTCACAGCAGCTCTGAGTGCTGACTCTGCCTCTCTCTGTTTTTCAAAATGGCAGAAGTACCATTGCTTCCAGCTCTGGGACTGCCACTTAAAAGCCGTGCTCATTACTTTAACTCTGTGAAGGAACGTGCAGCACATAAAACTTTATCTTTTTTTTAAATCTGAGCAATAGCTCAATCTGCCATGCAGAGCATTGCATGGCCTGGAAATATCTCTGTGTATGATGGATGGAATCCGCCATTCTCTCCTGCTTGTGCAATTCTGATCCTACTGCGTGCCCAGGTGGCAAGTGGGGTACTTAGCTGTGGGAACGGTCTCAGCTACTTTCCTCTTAACTCCAAGCAGACATACAAGCACCCAGGCCCACAAACCGCTTCCAATTACTCCATAGCAAGATCTCCCAAAAGGGCCAGAACCATTAGTGCTGGTGAACCAGGAAGCCACAGTTTTGAAACCACATGTGGTTTTTTGTTGTTATTGTTTGTTTGTATTTGTTTTGTTTTGCTCCCACTGAATCAGTAAGACCTTTCTTAAGAGAGCTTCAGGAAGCTTCCAACTGAAAAAAAAAAAAAATCACAAGCAACAGATAGCCTCACAAACCTAAAAGAAGGGAAACACACAAACACTACTACCAAAAAATGACAGGAAATAATAATTACTGGTGACTAATTTCTCTTAAAATCAGTGGACTCAATTCACCTATAAAAAGACACAGGCTAAGAAAATGGATACAAAAGCAAGATTGTTCCTTTTGCTGTATACAAGAAACACACCTTAACTTCAAAGACAGACATTACCTCAGAGTAAAGGGTAAGGAAAAAATTAATGTTATTTCAGGTATTTCTTACTAACAAGGATGGGTGGATGGTGATGACATTTTTTACTTTGGAAATTCCTTTAGAATAACTAAATCTCAATTTTAATTTTTGTTCTGTATTCACTAGCTCATTGACATTGGTACCGTATGTTGCCTCTAATGATCAATTCTTTCACCTCTAAAATGAGAATAAAATCTTCATAATGAGGATGGAAAAGAGGAAATGATGTATGTTTGTATGTGTGGTGGGGTCAAGTATAATAAATATATCTGAAAATTGCACAGTAATATCCAATTCTTTGTATGATAGCCAAAATTAATTAAAATAAATACATTTATAATGTAACAAGTAGTAAGCTTTTTTGTACATCCGTTATTATCCTACTTCCTTTTTCTCCAAGCACACATTGAGTTACCAGATATAGCTTGCAAAATATTTTGTATATTTATATATTTTAATTTATTTCCATTAAAAAGTATTTCTAAGCAATTTCCATAGTGTTGTTCTTAAACTTATTTCCACTATACATTTTGGAAAAAAAGTAAATTCATTCATGATACATAAAGCATACAGTTTTAAGTATTTATTAAATTTCATGAACTTAGATTTACATTTAATTTCTAAGTCATCTTCACTCTGGCTTTGAAGCTTTTTTTCTCCTTGCGAGTGGCATGCTTCTAAGAGATAACAATAGAACATAACAAAATAAAATATAATAAGATAAAACAAAGCCATCACATTGATGCTGAATAAGACAACCAACAGGTGAAAATGAGTTCTATGAGAAGTCACAGGAATCAGAGACCCGCTCCTCAAGTATTCAGGAGTCCCACAAAATAATTAAGCTGAATGCCATAATATACACATATGGGACCTGGTAAAGACCTGTGTTAGCCCTGTGCTTCCTAATTCAGTCTCAGAGTTCTTCTTAGCTTGTTGTGGTCCAGAAGGGGTAAGAAAGTGGGGTAGAACCAGGAGGAGTATAGTAAGCCTCTATCTATTATCTATCTATCTATCTATCTATCTATCTACCTATCTATCATCTCTTTCTCTCTCTCTCTCTCTCTCTCTCTCTCTCTCTCTCTCTCTGTGTGTGTGTGTGTGTGTGTGTGTGTGTGTGTAATTTCTGGCTGTGATTCTCTGTAGTTTTTCCTACCTATTGCTGCATGAGGAAACTTCTCTGACTACAGCATATATGTCCGTGTGTGTTTGTGTGTGTGTGTGTGTAGTATTTAGTGATTATGACATATTTTATGAGAAAAGAATACATTTTAAATAACATGGAGAAGCAGTAGCAAAATATTAGTAATCGCTATAGGTCTTTTGTTGAAAAATGATGTTCTGTTTAGAACACACAGAATAGACATTCTTGATGTCTGGAGCTACTTACAGCTTGTGTTGGTTTGAGAGGAAACCATGGGACCCCAAGAAGGGGAGGATAGTCTGAGTGGGGACACAGTGACCAAGCTTCTGGAAGCAGCCATATTTGACACATTTTATCCAAGGCAGTAATACATCCTCCCTCTTGAATGAGCTACTGTGAATTCTGTGCTTTTTAGCTACATGTGTTTCCTTTCATATTAATATGTAATGAACAGCTAGAGAATTGCACCCTGGAAATGCATAATGCAATACTTATATGCAATTATTTTTCTTCTTGATATTGTTAGTACTTATTATTACTTGTGGATGAAAATAACAATAAAAACAGCTTTCTTCTGTCATCCTAAGAATGATTTGAATGGCTACTTTGATCTTCAGTTTTTGCCCCCAACTACCACAGTGCAGACAGACCTAGGTAACAACACTGTTCAATGAAAAAACATACTTCTCTCCTTACTTATGCCCAGCATGTCTATTAAACGACTGTGATTTCTCAACCATCCACAGTTACTACATGCTGCTTACAATTGTGTTTCCACATATCCTTCACACCTTTATTTCCTTTCTCTAATTTCCTCTCTGCAGATGGACTTGGTATTTAATACTTGCTTGAGCATTCTAATAGATTCCCTCAGTGCTCAGTGAGCTTCCCCAACTCTGGAAGGAAGCTACCTGATGCTTGCATTTTCTTTTGAGACTGGATCCCTGCATATTTCATGCATTTTGATAAATGCACAGAGTAGTAAAGAATTTTTTTAATGGTATTTATCACAACTTGGCAAGCAGACAGTGATGATAATAATACCAATGAAGTATTATTATTTAAGCAAGAAGGAAGGATAAGGACTAACTGTATGTCCTTGGAAGAAGGAGCCACATTAGAATCTCTTTCCACTCTGCTTTAGTCTCAAAAGCAAATATTTTCATGTCAGTACATTTTTAAGTGAAAATTTTTTATTTATTTATTTTTAAAAATAAAATTCTCTCATTTTAGATACCAATTTCAGTTTCCTCTCCCTCCCCTTCTCCTTCTGCCCTCACCTTCCAACCACATCACCCCTTATCCACTCCTCAGAGAGTTGACTCCCAAGGTGAGTCAACAAAGTTTGGCACATCACTTTGAGACAGGACCAAGCCCTCCCCCACCATATCTAGGCTGAAAAAGGTATTTCTCCAATGAGAATATACTCCAAAAAGCCATTTTAAGCATTAGGGATAAATCCTAGTCCACTGACACTGGCTCCATAGACTGTTCCAGTCAACAACTGTCACAACTGGGCCTTTGCATGTTTCCTTGCTGTCAGTCCAGTGTCAATGAGCTCCCACTATCTCAGGTCAGCTGTTTCTGTGGCTATCCCCACCGTGATCTGGACTCCTTAGATGTGGGATATTCTTTTTCTGTGTATGTGTTGGTTTTATTGGTTGTTGAATAAGGCTGTTTCAGTCAAGAGCATAGCAGAGTAAAACCAGGTGGAAAATGTGAACAGAAATAGCGAGAGAGAGAGAGAGAGAGAGAGAGAGAGAGAGAGAGTAGGTGGTGATGAAAAGATGCCATGTAGTTGCCAAAAGAGAAAGATGGCAAAAACATTACCAGAAAACCACAGCCTTGTGGCTATACGTAGATTGATAGAAATGGGTTAATTTAAGATGTAAAAGTTGGCTAGAAATACGCCTGAGTCATTGGTCAAACAGTGTTGTAACTGATACAGCGTTTGTGTGATTATTCCATCTGTATGCCCAGGAAATGAAAACACAGTCTCAGTCTATATATGGCTCCCTACATTTGGCAAGGTACATCCACATAAAGCCCAAGAAAGCTTAAAAAAGGGGGGGGGGGCTTCTAGACACAACAAAATAGAAGTCAATTGTAGCTTATTGGTAGTCACATATTTTCAGATAGACTCTGTTTGCCAGCAGTGAGCACAAGCACGACTCCTTTAAAAGACACCTTCCTGGTTTTCACTGGTGGAGCTCTTTCGGGAAGTCCTGCTACAGAGGACTTAAGGTGATTTGTGAGCAGAGTGCAACGAGTTGTTTATTGTGACATAGACCCTCTGTGTTCCTAGAGCTGGGGCGGTAGGCATGGCTTGCAGAGCTGATGGTGAACATATCTCTACCATGTTGGATTGGGTGAAGCCAAAAGGCAAAGGCACAACGTTAGTCCTAGTCATATGGCTTATCATTTTGAAAAGCTCTCCTCACCAGAAAAGGATTACAGATGCACAGTAAACAAAATTAAGACTAAAAAAGTCTTTGACCAGGCTAGAGTATGTTTGATAAATGTGTATGGTCTTAAAACAGAGAGGATAACAGAGTCATAGATTAAAAAATAATTTAAGGATATTAAACTGGGGTTCTTAAATATTACTTTACATTAGTCTGGATTTTGGCCTATCACTACAAATTTAAGGTTTATTTTGTTTCACTGTACATATATATATATACACAAACACACACACACACATATATACATAAACATTTCTACCTTTATTTAAGGTATTATGTATTATGTTTATACAACTCATTTAAAAATGTAATGCATAATTAAGAAATATAGATTAATAGATAATCATCTATACCAATCAAATTTTTGTTTATGTCACCTTAGTTAGGTTTTCTATCTATACAGAGATATATTTTAGTTAGATAGATAATCTTCAACACTTCAAAAATCTATGGAACATGGCATTTAAAATGTTTTAAGAACTTAGACTTTTGTCAACAGTGAGACATGTCTGCTTCTGACAGTGCCAATCTACTTTAAAAGAATGTTGGACATCAAAGAATCCCCTTATGGAGTTTGCTAGGCATTTGGTCATGTAACTGCTCTTGCCTGAACTGCTTGATGGTATGTTGTATATACTGGACATGCAGGACCCGCACAAAAATGACTGCTGAACTTGACTAAAGAAGGTGAGACAGTCAGTCCTTCAGGGTTCCTGCTTCATGAAGGTGTCTGCTGGACATTCTACAGTACAGAAGAAAGTGAATGACAAACTACCAAGATAGGTGAAATAGTCTTTTAAATTTCTTGCTTCATTGAAGATGGATGCCCCAGCATTACAAAAAAACTCTGAGTGACTGTCTAGGCAGAGAGACATCTCTGTCAATTCTAGAATTTTGGAAGTTGCTTATAACACAATTTTAGTTTACTTAGGTAATATTATATCCTTCTGGAGGTTTTTTTTTATTAGAGTTGAAGACTGGATGGTTTTAATGCTGGTTTTTCCGTAGTTATGATAAAAGATAAATTAGATATGAAACACTAGACTCATAATGATAGGATAGATGATAGAATATTCTCTTTATTTTGCCAATTACAAATGGACTGAATATTGTAA
This sequence comes from Microtus oregoni, assembly GCF_018167655.1. Taxonomy (NCBI): domain Eukaryota; kingdom Metazoa; phylum Chordata; class Mammalia; order Rodentia; family Cricetidae; genus Microtus; species Microtus oregoni. The sequence goes on along the minus strand of NW_024543063.1, from coordinate 54,038,482 downwards.
CTATAATTCTTGCTTGGTACCTAATTTGTATATGTAATTTTATTCTTTTAAAGTTAAATATTTCCCTTTATTTAGATAGAAAATGGAGATGATGCAGGATGTCCTTCTGTGTATGTGTTGCTTTTATTTATTGGTGAATAAAGCTGTTTTGACCAATGGCTTAGAGGCATAAAGACAGTTGGGACATCTGAACAGAGTTAGAGAGAGAGAGAGAGAGAGAGAGTAGGTAGAGTTGAGGAGATAATATGTAGTTACCGAACAAGCAGATGCCAAAATATTTCCAGTAAACCACAGCTTTGTGGTACTACATAGATTAATAGAAATGGATTAACTTAAGACGAAATTGTTAGCTAGGAATACACCTGTGTCATTGACTAAACGGTATTGTAATTAATCTAGTTTCTGTGCAATTATTTGGGTATAGCCTCTGTCTATACCCCTTTCTCATATTGTCACTCCTTCCTCTTCATGACTGAACTCTGGGAGTTCAGCCCAGTGCTAGAATGCCAGTCCTTTTTAAGACCACATGCCTACTGGTATCTAGAACCTCCATGGAAGACATGCTACATATGGATTTCAATAATTAGCTTCGCTCTAGAACCAAGAAAGGAGCTATAGGAAATAGTTAAAAGACTAACATATGAAATAAGACAGCTAAAACAGAGACTGGAAGTCCTTTCCCATCAGGGCTACATACAAGAAATAGAACATGTCCCAAACCCAGAAAACCTGAATAGGACAACACAAGAAATATGAGTGTTATGTGAATGAGGGACATAAGACTCAAGACCTAGAACTTTGTGAACATATATCTTTCCTCGAACTCACCAGTCCATTTCAATTCTTGAATGCGCTTATCATTTCTTAAATAAGCAAATAAAAACAATAACAAAACCCAATCAAACAAAAACCTCTCTCTTTTGTTTGAACTGTGAGTCCTGTTTTCTTAATTTCCCCTGAGAAACAAGGACTTGATGGCCATATAGGTGCCCCAGGATTCAGATTCATCCTACAATATCTTGATGATATTCCACACACAGTTTCAAGGGAGTACATAAAATTCTCTAATATCAATTAAGGAGAACTTCTGCGAAAATGCATTTGTGCAAAAATGAAACTTCCCTTCAATTTTGCTTTCGTAAGTACAGAAGGTAGGTTCTACAAAGCTTCCTATCGTAAATATTCAAGGCTCTTTCTTCAGAAGCTAAGAGATCAGTATAGAAAATGGACCATAAATAAGAGACCAAAATGCACAACTGGTCTGTATCAGAGCATTTTTATAAAGATGATCTAAGAATTTTCAGCTGACACCACAGAGATGCAGCTCCACCCATACTCCCTTTGATCCTACCCTTTCAACAGGACTGGATTTTTGTCAACCAGTCCTGCTCTTATTTGCCAGTTCCTGATTTGTGTGATTTAAATGACAGAGCTTAAACATCTGAAGATGGCTACACTTGCAGAGATTATGCTTCCCTTCCCATACTGCACACTAGCTGATCTGTGCTTCTGAGCTTCTTGTGATACGAATTCCAGGCCAGGAAAGGACACACAAAAATCTTACCCTAGATGTACATATGTCTTATAAAAAGACATTCCGCCATTGTTGCTCTGTGTTACTGATGTGTGCTTATATACAATCAGCCTACTACCTTTTCTATACCCACCAGTACCTCCTTCATTGCCCTAATAACTGGTTATCCAGTCTACAGAAAGTATTTCTATATACCCTTAGAGAATGAGGATGACATTTGTAATACGTGTGCTTCCTTTAGTCATTGTGGTGGTGATAGTGATCTTCACACAAAGCATCCGGCACTCTTTCCTTACCCTCACTAATGCTCTGATGCAAGCTTTCTTTAGCAAACTATTTTGTACTTTCCCAGAAGATTGCTAACTCTTAGGATAATATGTCAATAATATAATTCCTTTATTTTAAAGAAATGATTTTGACTTCTAAATGATCTTCATTGTTCATTCTGTCTGTGATTTAACAAGAGGGGGAAATATACTGCTAGTTATTCCTTAAGGAAGTTTGGGCACATCTACAAGCACATGCTAGAAGAAAGGAGTGCATCAACGCCAATGTGAGCACATAAATAGAATATGGTTTATTTGAGTTTCAGTTTGTCTGGGTTACTAGGCAAAATCAATAAATTTCTCTAGCATTCCACTAGGTCTTTTTAAAAACCAGATGGCTTAATTGGATAATCAATGATGCTCTAAAGAGATGACACTTGGTGGCTCAAACAGAGAATAAAGGAATGGTTCCAGCAGTGTGTTAAGCCCTTGCAAAGTCCAAATATTTATGGCATTCAATTGTATTGTCAATTTCAAAGTGATTGCTTTTGTCCACTGACACCACTAAACAACTATTTCTTAAAGAACTGTATTTACTCATCAGCTGATGCAGCTTAAATTCCTTAATGTTTCCATTTTAAGTGAAAATCAACACTTATGAAATTATCCCAATATCTATTACAATTTTCTTTTTGTTGTTATTTTATTAAAGAAAGTAAAGAGTTAAAAATTTTTAAATATCTGTACATAGAGGAGAAGGAGGAGATGGCTCAGCAGGTAAAGGCGCTTGATTCCCTTTCAGAGGACTAGAGTTTGAATCCTGCACCTCTACCACGCAGCTTCCAACTGCCTGTAACTCCAGCTCCAGGGAAATCTAAGACACTCTTCTGGCCTCTGCACACACTAGTAACCATGCACATGACTTCATGTGTGCACACATGTACACACACATTGAAGACAACTTTAGAGACAAATCATTATATGTATTAAAGGTGCAGGTCCATTCCCATGGAGTCATTCAGCTTTGTGGCCATTCTATACAGCTAAGTGTGGAAATAAATGATAAGTCACTGGGCTTGCACCTACATTTTAAGAGACCTCAGCAAAAGGATGGAGTATAACTATGATTTTTTTAAGTTCTGTCATTTTTTTAGATTGACTCAGGATATCATATTTCAACATGCGATGTCTATATTGTGTTGCTTGAATGGAAATAAGGTGTAGTAATAAATTATAACTCGCTGGTTCTAAAGCTACAGAGAAACCCTGTCTCGAAAAACTAAAAGAAAAAAAAATGATTACTCGCTGCTGCGTTTTTATTTTCTGGGTTGGTTCTTAAGTCTGAACTTCTTTACAACTTAGGAGAGTGCATAGAATTTCCAAGGCACATCACTCCAATTTTAAAGAAATCAAACATTTTATGCTAAGTTATATCAAAGTTATCTATACAGCTTTTCTATCATTTTGTTTCTTATTGAAATGATAAAATGTTGCTTTGCTGTATGAATTTTCATTAAATTTTGGGAGTTTCTTTCTCTCTTCTTTTTCTTTTTCTCTGTTAATAAAAATAGATTATTTTCCCATACACAATATTTTGATTATAGTTTACACTCCCTCTCCTCCTCTCAGTTCCTCCCCACATCCCCTTCCTGATGGAAGCACTTTCTGTCACTCATTAGAAAAGAACAAACTTCTGGAGATCACAACCAAACATGACAAAAGAAAATGTAATAAAATGAAGCAGTTGCACGTAGAAACCCAACAGAATCAGAAGAATCCCAAGAGAAAGGACAAGAGTTAGAGAACCCCTCATTCTCATATTAAGGAATCCCATACAAGTATTAAGCTTATAGCTATAATACGTATGTGGAAGATATTTTGCATATCCCTATAAGCCCTGAATTTTCTGCTACAGCCTCCTTGAGAGCTCATGAGCTTGGGTGATTTAGAGGGCCTTGCAATCCTAGTATCCTCCACCTTCTCTGGCTGTTACAATCTTACTCAGGGTTCCCTGAGATCTGAGGGGAGGGAGTTGGTGAAGATAGATATCTCATTTAGACTCTCTTTCCATGCAATGCTTAGCTGTGAGTCTCACATGATGACTGAATAAGATGCTGATCTTCAAGTAAAGCAGAATATCATTAAGAGTCATTTTATTGATCTCGACTGGCCATCACTTGTCTCCAGGTGAAGTTTCCAGTGACAAGTTTTTATTTTTGTCATGATGTTGCGGGAGGTACTCCCACTCATCCAGCCTATAGCCGCTGAGATATCAGCCCATTGGGGCGTGGTCTCTCTCCCTTTAAAAAAGCGGCCACTTCCCTCTCCTCTCTCTCTTCACTTCCTGCTCCGCTGGTGACTAGACTCCCTTCCTAGTTGCATAGAGGGCTGTTGTCTGGGACGGCGATCTGTAAGTTTTTTTTCCCCTTTAAATAAATACCACCCTATTAATCATGATTCCAAACTGGTGTGGCATTGTTTGTGACTTACGCCTTCAGCATGAGGGAGAAAACAGCCATTGGTATCTGGAAAAATGCAGACTGAACATGGCCAACAAAATAGATGCAGCCACGAGAGAGGGAGAACCAGAGAAGAACTAGAGTACATGGGAAGAGAGAGGGACAGGAGAGGAGACAAGGAGAGGGAGAAGGACCAAGAGAATGAGGATCAAGAACATCACGAGTAACCAGTGCTTTTAAGTAGTATTCATTGTCATCATTTCATGTAGATACTGTCCTTTCTACCAGTTAGCACACATATATAAAAATTACATATAAAACTTCAATGAGACAATAAATACAAGACAATGATATTATAATAAAAAGCTAATATATATATAATAGCTATATATATATAGCTTTTTATTATATATTTATTATATTTGATAGGAATACATAATTTCTCCACATTATGGTTAGGATGTACTGGACAATATGTGCTATAGAGAAAGAGTGGTCCAGTCAAATACTCCTGTGACAATGCCTTTTCATAGAACATATTATCTTCTTGTACTCATTACCATTCAATTCTGTGGTTTCCTTTAATGTTTTGGCTGTATGTGTTTCAGGCTTCTCTAAGATTTGGGAGTCCAGTTGAGGAGAGGGTAGAGGAACTTTATGAGCAAGGGGGGCTCAAGATCATGACAGAGATATCTACAGACACAGTTGACTTGAGCTCGTGAGAACTCATGGACTCCAGACAGACAGCTAGGGAATCAGCATAGGACCGACTTAGGCCCTTTGCATCTGAACGATGGGTGTGTAGCTTGGTTTCTGTAGGGTCCCTTAAAGTGGGACCAGGACCTGTTCCCGATGCGTGAACTGGCTCCTTGGAACCTATTCCCTATTGTGGGATGCCTTGTTCAGCCTAGATGTCAGGCGTAGCGGGGGAGTTTGGTACTGCCTCCATGCTTTGCTGATTCCTATGGGAGGCCTTACCCCATCTGATTGGAGATGAAGGAGGAATGGATAAAGTATAGGGAGGGGGATAGAGCGCGGGCAGGTAAAGGGAACAGGAGGAGAGGAGGGAGGGGAAACTGGTTGAGATGTAAAATAAATTTAAAAAATGATGAATAAATACTTTTCAAAGAATAATTCTGTAACAAAAAGCATTTCTTTCTTCTTGTTGTGATTTGGATGTAAAACGTCTCCTCAGAAGGTTCAGGTGTTGGGTGTTTTGTTCACAGGTACTGAGATAAATATATCCAGAAAAATCTGACCTGGCCAATGGAGCAACCACTTAATGCTTTCATGATACGGCATTCATGAGAGGTGGGGTCTAACTGAGGGAAGTATGCTATTCAAGAGTCGTCTTGGATGTTTCACTCTGTGCTTGGACCCTTCCTTTTCTAAACATCCTGGCTGCGCTGTAGGTAGAGATTTCAGGACATACTTCTGCCTTGTTCAATCGTGCCCCAGACCTAAAGACATGGGATCACGGATGGGGCCACGCTTTGAAACTTCTGAAACTGAAATCAAATAGTGAGTGACCTTCTTATTTTTGTGCTCAGATATTTTCCACAGCAACAATCAGATACATTTTTTCAGTCAGTTTTATGCATACTGTTTATGGTGTGCTACTCACTTAAAAATCCAAAATAATTCACAAACTTCCGTCCACGGCATTTGCCACCATACAGTCTCAGTCAGATTCTGGATTTGGCACCCTTGTCAAAAACGACAGCATTTATTATCTGCAGCAGAGAAAGTAAAAATGTAAAGCAGCCTGTCATTTCTTTGCCATTGACTTTCCAAAGGTTAGCCAGTCTGGCTTCCGTCTCTGATCAGCGCCACACCTCTTTGCCAAGTATCTTCAAGCCTCCCATATTCTGACAGGAGCAGCCGTCCTTCTGTTCATAACTTGGCCGACTCTCATTTTTCATGGTTTTCGGTGAAATATCACATCCTCTGTGAAGTCTTTACAAACGATGCCTTGTCATTTCAGAGAATCATATACTTTCTCATTGAAGCATGGTTTTGTCCTTGCATATTCAGTTTCTATGATAGTTTACAGATCTGAAAAAATGCTTGAGAGTGTATAGATGTTATTCCAAAGAGAGAGACTAATATGTAGAAAATACCCCAGAATACTGTATTAATGCCATAACATGTACTTTCAGGCTAAATATTCTATCAATACATTTAAATTCTACATTGATCACAGTGTAATACAAATATAATGTCTTACTGATTGCCGAGAAAAACAAAACAAAAGCTCTTATGTGAAAAATTAATTGCAAAACACATTGTTTATTGGAATATTCTTCCTTTGCCGTCTTGTATCATTGAACCTGAATTCAATATGTTTCTACTGTAGGCTATGTTTACTGGAATCAAACTACATTCAGCTATGGCTAACCTGTCTTTGAACATATGCTGTAGGCTGCATTTTAAGGGAGCAGTGGGCACCAAGCTGTGAGACTAAACTTTTATCATCATCTCTATAAATCAAGATGAAAGCTCTAGACGTCCTCCGGTGGGCCTCACACTGGCTATAGGAAAACAAAAAGGTGAAATACTTAGAGCATAAAAAGCAATTCCAGAAACAATTATTTGGCATTAGCAGAGTTCCATTCGGCAGCGTGGGCTTTGTTGTTGCTGTTGTGTGTGTGTGATTTCATTTTCTTCTTCTTTTCTTCTCTTTCTCTCTTATTTTATTTTTACAGACCTAGATGATGGAGAAATAGGAAGGAGATAACTGCAGGCATGCTGCCAAACTGTGTCAATATTACACCTTAAAACAAATTTCCTCCCAATACAGTATGTTTACATATATCCAGTTTTCTTTGAATATAAGTAAAAATCTGTTCTAAGTTTAAGGTTATATTGCTCATATTTTTAAAATATTCTTTATATTATTTGGTTACTTTTAGAATATTACAAATGAGTCCTTACCAAAATAAAGTGGTATTTCTTTCATACGAGGGGCATGAAAAGAAATGAGTTGACATACACAGTGTCATTAACCAAATTTTATTTTACATAAAAAGTCCACAAGTTCTAAAATCAACATGCACTACAAATCCATGTATCATTTCATACAATATCAGTTCATTAAAAATAAAAATTATTTGGTATCATCTATGGGTAATAGATCAATAAAACACCATTTTAGTGTTTGTTATATTTAATAGATAAACATTAAAATAAATATGTGCTTTTCTCATAATTATGCTTTTAAAATGGTATTTTTAGTAATAAAATGAATTTTTAATTGAATTTAATAAAACATTGATAGAAGACTGGACTTAATCCAAGTGTAAAATGAAAATTAGAGTTATGTTTCATATTACTAACCTCTCTACACATTAATGTAATTTAAATGCTTTTTAAGTATAGCTTATATACACTCTATTTTAATATTAGAAGAGAGGAAAATAGATTCAATTAGGATTATTGCATTGAATTTCCACAATGCAAATGGTATGATTTTTCCTGAGTTTTTCTGAAGGTTTTCACTTGCTTCTCCATGTTCTGTATTCTTTTTTCCTCTTCATTCTTTGATGACAAATAGAGAAAAAGAGATTGGTAGAATTCTAGGAATTGATTTTTAATTTTATAATCTCCATGCAGTCTGACTGATATGTGTCCTTCCTTCAGGATCCCAACCAAGAAATGAAGACACATTCTCTGGCCATCCATCCATGCTGTATAGTAAAAATATCATGAAATGAAATGTGTATATTGCCAACAAAAGTAGTGTGCTAGACACCCAGGCAATACTTTTGTGTGATTCCAGTTAGTCATTTCAGTCGATTCCTGAGTCATTTCTAGATAGGGGTTCAATCTTGACATGATGAATTCAGTAATCTTTGATGACAAGAGACAAAAAATTCCTTAGCAATCCTTCAATTAAGGAACTATTTGATATTTTACTAATTGTGGCTTCAAGGGAAAAATATAAAATTGTAGAGCTAAAAAATAAGTTCTTTTATGAAGCATAAAATTAAAATGTACTGGATAGGAGAGTAAAGCAAATTATATTGGCCAATATATTTATGTCAAATATTTTGCCACTATTATCCAAAGGAAGCTGTCTGTAAAATATAAAACTTCAGGGATGAATTTGAATTCAATTTTATAAGAAAAGAATTTTAGTATATCTGTGTTCCATTCAATATTTGTGATAGACACTAATGCTTTTCTTGCTTTTGCTTATCTTAATTTCAAATTTAATTAAACTTCCTATAGATTTTTAAAAATTTTCTTAATCTGGTAATTCCATTCTTCTGAAATGCAATGAGTGCTGGTTCTACCCCATATAAAATAGCTAGTAAATCTTGGATTCTTAGAAAGAAGTTTGCATATTTTAGAACATTCAGTCAGCAAGTGTCAAAAACGGAAATTACACGACATGTCTCTCTACGGTCTCAATGTTTGTGTTAAAATGTCTTTTACTTCCTGAATGAAAGAATCAGTATTTTTTAGTGATGACACTTCTGATAGGTACTCATATGGGTTCATCCCTTAACACTTAAACACCCAAACAACACTAAAGGATCTAAACAAATTGTATTTATAGATATATGTGACAATAATAACTAAGAAGCAAGAGGCCGGGTATTATTTTTATTTTTACCTTTTCAATAAATGGGAAGAGAATTTTTCTGGCTTACAATTCCATCATGACAGGGAAGACAGGGCAATGGGAGGTTAAGGAATGGTCCAGGAGCAGGAGGTCAAATGGTCATGCTACATCCTCACTCAGGAAGCCTCAACTTGCTTTCTTGTCTATCATGGAAGTGCACAACGCTATCTTCTACTAAAATGTAGATTTTCTAAATACACCAAGGGGAATGGTGACATTTAATTTTATTTTTCCTCCTCTTCAAACAAAACTCCAATCCGTCAGAAGAGAAACACTTTCTTCAACTTCTGCCCCATGACTTCCACCATATCCTCAAAGCATAGTCACAGACCCAAGGCTTACTTACAGGTTCTTATGTCACTGCCCTTGCTCCTTTAATAGCACATATTATTTTAGTGGAAGGGGTATTTGAAGATGCTGGATCATAAATCCTTCAAAGCAATACTGCCAGGACTTCATACAGCCATGAGTAACCATCCCCTCTCTGTGAATGCTTTAAAGTAAAAGAAAAACGGAGTTTGTTTATAGCTAATGTCATGAAAGTGATAGTCATTAAAGCTATTAGTTACTGCTTTCTCTTCTGAAAGAGAACAGATATTAACCCTACAGCCAAGAAGATGTATTAAAGAACTTCCAGCTCCTGGGGCCTTGCCCTGCAGTGTGTTGCTTTTCCTACAGAGTTTGGCAGGGGACAAGCAGAGAATACTGTTCTATTTTTAATTTTAAACTTTTAAGCAGAAGGCCATCAAGAATAATCTGCTCAGTAAACATTTGGTCTTGAGTCTTAGCATTTCTCTTCACACAGCAAACACGATCACAAATGTTAAATGTTAGGGAAAAACCAATGGCATGTGTGTTTTACCAAGCGATTCCTTTGCCAAGAATATATTTAGTTTCTTTTCTGATTCATTTGAGGGAAGAAATGATAAGCATGGCTAAATGACAGTGTGGTCAGGCTTAAAGCAAGACCCTTCTAGCTATCTAGGCACAAGTTCAAGGGCCAGCTCTGCTATTTACTGGTTGTGTGACGTTGGACATATTGCTTGTAATAAATTATTAGGAATTCCATAAAACCAAATACAATAATAGTGTTGATGTATGTAACTGTTTTATATTTCTTTAATCCCCACACAACATCTTGACAGCTTTAGTGAGTGCTGCCATAAGGATTACTGTTATTTTTAATACTAGAAACTGAGATGTTTGTTGTAAGTCATTAGAATTAAGCGAATCATGTGTTAACAGATTTTATTTTCAGACTAACTGCATGTAAGGAACCCATGGTAAAGTTTCCTTTTTCCTTTTTTTTTTTGGAAAATATGTCATTATAAGGATATCTTTGCAGATTTTATACTCTGTATTCTTAACAACAATTTCATTGCCAATTTATTGCGTCTTATTTAACAAGTCTCTTTTCTTCATCATTTAAAATACATTCATTGCCTATCTACTGCTATGTGTTTGACATAAGCACTTATTTAGATAACACTGTGAAGAGATTATAGAGAAGGCTGTGGAAACACAGGAAGCAGAGGGGAAAAGGAAGTCAACCCCCAGTTCCTTGTTACTGTGCATGGAGCAATGTATTTCATCCTGTTACATTTTATTTCTGCTCTCAGTACGAAGAGACGAGGTTAATACAGTTTCCCGCGAAGACCTGACAGCTATTCTGTTGATTAGTTTGGTGTTACATTGGAGCAGTACTTCTGCAGCCCAGAATAGTGAAGGATGACTTAGCTGAAAAGAGCAGGCGATGCACCCTGCAGAGAAAGGTCGGTGATTCTGAAGCAGACAGTGTGGTGCCACTACTTGCACATATATGCACCGGTAAATGCTCTGGAAATTCCCACATTAGAGCGGAGCTCCCTAAAAAGGAAGTGATCTTTCCCCTCTCTAACAAAGCCCAAAGCGATTGAGCAGTAGAAGCTAATTTTACAGTGTGCTTCAGTTTGGCTGCCGTCTTCTGCAGTACTTGCTTGCCGCACGGGTGCAATGAATGAGATCTTGTTTTTTTTTAAGAAGACTTTTTTTTTTTCTGCTTAGAATACATTTATTTAGCAGTAAGAAACAAGGACTTCTTGAATTTTGCATACAAATGGATGGAAATAGAAAACACTATCCTGAGTGAGGTAAGCCAGACACAAAAAGAGGAACATGGGATGTACTCACTCATATTTGGTTTCTAGCCATAAACCAAGGACATTGAGCCTATAATTAGTGATCCTAGAGAAGCTAAATAAGGAGAACCCAAAGAAAAACATATACGCATCCTCCTGAATATTAACCTTCAGCAAGCGATGAAAGGAGACAGAGACAGAGACCCACATTGGAGCACAGGACTGAATTCTCAAGGTCCAAATCAGGAGCAGAGGGAGAGAGAGCACGAGCAAGGAACTCAGGACCATGAGGGGTGCACCCACACACTGAGACAATGGGGATATTCTACTGGGAACTCACCAAGACCAGCTGGCCTGGGTCTGGAAAAGCCTGGGATAAAACCGGACTCTCTGAACATAATGGACAATGAGGACTACTGAGAACTCAAGGACAATGGCACTGGGTTTCTGATCCTACTGCATGTACTGGCTTTGTGGGAGCCTAGGCAGTTTGGATGCTCAACTTACTAGACCTGGATGGAGGTGGGGGGTTCCTTGGACTTCCCACAGGACAGGGAACCCTGATTGCTTTTCGGGCTGGGGGGGGGACTTAATTAGGGGAGGGGGAGGGAAATGGGAGGCGGTGGCTGGGAAGAGACAGAAATCTTTAATAAATAAATAAATTTAAAAATAAAAAAAAAGAATACATTTATATGGTGTGTTTTGACCCTTCCCTGTCCCCCAACCACTTGTCTCTCCAATGTCATGTATTCTTCTTTTATTTTTTTAAGAATATTTACTTTACATCCCGACCTTAGGTTTCCATCCTTCCTCTCCTTAGAGAGGACAAACTATAGATCAAAGGTTATGTAGCTGGGTTGGTGTCCCACTCCCTCCACCGGTAGTCTGGTTTGGTTACAGGTGTGTAACCCCCTTCTCTAAGAGTTTTAGCTGGGTAATCTTTATGGATTACTGGGAGTTTCTTTAAATAACCCTTACACAAAATGTACCAAATATCATTGGAGAGAAATATACCCGCCCTCAAGAACTCAGTGATTATAGTTAACCTAATATAGTTTCTCAGCTTTCTTCTGAAAGTTGCATAAAGTTGTAATAAACAGAGCATCATAATACAAGTATCTATTGGAATTACAAATTCTAGGGAATTCCTATTTTATTGTCTACTGTCTGTCCTCTCTATGGGATGCCTTGGGTAAGGGTGACACAGAGATTGTTGAAGTGGCTTTCCTATGGAGTCTGATAGCCTTTTTTTGCAAGAATTTGATCTTGTCTGGACTGCTTGATATTATGTTGTACGAGCTAGACATGCAGGACCCACAAAAAATGACTTCTAAACTAGCCAAAAGAAGATGGGAACAGTCCTTCAGCATTCTTGCTTTATTAGAGAACTGTCAGACATTTTATATGATGTAATATTGCAACATATTGGTTTATTTATCCATCCTCTGTCTAAAAATATCTTTGGTGCTTCAAAATTTGGAGACTTATGAACAGAATATTAAATATATTCTTTTCCAGATTTTTCAAGGATGTCTTTCTTTGGAGTATCTAAAGATCCAATTGTATATCATATATTAAGATTTTCTAGCTTTGATAGAAATTTCCTTGGACTCCTACAAAGCTGCTTCTTGCTTTCTATGCCTGTTTTTTTTTTTTTTTTTTTAAGATTTACTCTTTCTCCACCTCCTCACATCTACTTGTTATTGCAGTGTTGATGTTTTAGCCATTATTATACATATTTGGCATATCTTATTATTGGGTGAGAAACTAATTCTTTAATGGCACACAGGGAAAGCATTTATCCTATGTTGTTTTTCATTTGTACACCATCTTATTAAGGTGTCTGCCAAGATAATTATTAATTATCTCTTACTTGCTCTTTTTGAATTTTCCATTTTTATTATAATTACTAAATATCTATGATGCACACATTCTGTTTCTGGATGGGAGCAAAGGGAATGAAGTCAAAATGTAAAAAATAAATAAATAAATAAATAAATAAAAACAATTACCTGAATTTCAATTTATTACTGTGTCAGTTATACAAGCAATATATGGAAACCATTGGATTATCTTAGCAGCCCCCGGAACTAAATATCTCTCTGTACTTAGCTCATTCACAGTCAAACAATGAAAAAAATAATAATACACATAATCCAGACTCTCTGTCTTTACGTGGCTTATGTTTTTTACTCTATTACTTTTTTTTACAAGTTTAATATTTATTTTATTACCTTTCCTCCTTTAATCTATGAATGTCTGTACTCTGACTCTTGAAAGACCCCTTTTATTATTTTAAATGATTTACTTCTTTTTATAAATCTCTATACTTTTTTTTCTCTCTCTCAAGCCTACATACATTTTTTAAATACTCTGTGACCTGTTTAGAGGTTTAGTTTTGTAAGAATCTGTCTTTATTCTGTATTTGCAATTATTTTTTAACCAGGAGTGCTTTTAAAATGCTAAGTGGTGTGGCTGGAACTAAGGCTGCTTTGCCTTTTGACTCTGCCCAGTCCAAGATTGCAGGGGTCTGTTCAGAGCCAGTTCTCCAAGCCATGCTCACAGCCCCATTTCCGGACACACAGCAGATTTATATTGCCCTGAAGCAAATTGTAGCACTCTGATCACAACCCCATTTAAACATTCAGTCTCCTGAAAGAGCCAGAGTTGTTTGCACAACTTGCAAGAACCAGGAAGCCTTTTTAAAGGAACCATGCAGTTTTGCTGCTACTGCTGAGTAAGGAAGCCTTCTCTTAAAGGAACTGTGCCTCTGCTTGCTTCTAGCAAACAGAGCAAATCTGGGGAAAAAATATGTGACTACCAAGAAGCTGCATTAAACTCTTTTTTTTTTTTAATGTGTCTTGAATTTCTTTCTATATTCTGTCAGGTTTTCTCTGAATGTAGTCAGCTGCATGCTGAGCGCCAATTTGTAGTTGGAGACTTCTCATTTATTTCCTGGCTGCCCAAACATGAAGTAATCATACAGAAACTATTTTAATTACAGTATTGTTTGGCCAATAGCTTAAGCATATTTTTAGGTGTCTCTTATATCTTAAATTAACCCGTTTCTAATATTTTGTATTTTACCTCAAGTCTTGTGGTTTACTGGTAAGGTTCTTGCATCTGTCTCCATTAGCAACTACATGGCTTCTCTGTGACTCTACCTTCTTTCCTCCTTTATCTGCTTGAAATTCTTGTCTGACTCTATTTTGCCCTTCCATAGGCCAAAACAGTTTTATTCATTAACCAGTAAAAGCAACATATATACAAAAGGACTTCCCACACCAAGAGAGAATCTAGGGGGCCATAGAGAATGTGGGGAGAACAAGTGAAAGATAAGATGAACTGAATTTGACACAAGAACAAGCAAATGCAAGGCTGCAGAAAATTTCCACTTGCTTATCTCCACTGATTTGGCTCATTTAAATTACTCAAAACCACCTGGTTTCCCTATATTTCTAAATCTATTTGCTCAGGTGCCTTTGCTAATTCAAACATAATATCTTACATATTATCGAAGTCATCATAATTATGCAAAGCACAATCAGTTGACATTTTAAAATATTGTATTTAATTGAATTATTAAAACATAATTTTAAATGAAAAAACATATATTTCTTTTTTCTTATCCATCTATTTATTTATAGTTTCATATATACCAATAAAAACACATAAAATATGTATGCTGGCTGCTTTTACATCAGCTTGACACAGCTAGATTCACTGAAGAAAAAAAACCTCCATTGAGAAAATGACTCCACAAGATTAGGCTTTCAGAAAGCTTGTAAGGTATTTTATTAACTAGTGACTGATGGAAAAGGACCCAGCCAATTGTGGATGGGAGCCACCTCTGGACTGACGTCCTGGATTCTATAAGAATGCGGACTGAAAAAAAAAAAAAAAAAAAAAAAAAAAAAAGAATGCGGACTGAGCAAGAAAGGTGGAGCAAGCCAGAGAGCTGCACTCGTTTTTGGCCTCTGCTTCAGCTCCTACTTTCTGTCTTGACTTGCTTTGATGATGAACAATGATGGGGAGGGACAAACTGAATGAACCCTTTCCTTTCCAAATTGCATTTGGTCATGGTGTTTCACCACAGTAATAGTAACGCTGACTTTCTAATGCACACCCCCACAGACACATATACACAATATATATTGTAATCATATTCATGTCGACACACACACTATTTTACCTCTAAACCCATTCTTTTCCCACTTAGTAGTCAATGACTATATTATGATGTAATCGGTTCAATCATTAGGTGCTTAGAAAAGATATTTTCTTAAATGAATATGCTGTCAAACTACCCTCTAACTCCCTGTTTTGGTGGTATTTTCATCTCCCCGAAATCATCCCAGATCTTCTTTACTTCACACCCCAGCCTCATTTTCTTTCTTTCTGTCTCACTCTAAATAAAAAATAAAAAAATAAACAAAACAAAACAAAACAAAGCAAAAGCTAACACACAAAATATAAACACAAAAACAAACAGAAGCACAAGCACAAACAAACAAAAAAACAGAGGTAATACAAAATTCAGACTGAACTACTGATGAATAAAAAATAAAAATACAAAAAGCTGATCTAATTTCAGTGGCAGTCCCACTTCAGTTTAGGTGGCTGATGAACATTGTATGGTGAGAATATAAGAAATAGGCTTAAAGGTATGAATGCTTCTTTCACAGAAGTTCTAGGATGAGACACTGGACCAGTGACAGTTACAGAATAGAGTTCAAAAGACAGGTCGTAAGAATGGACAGAAAGACTGTATAGATTATTGAGGATAGAAAATACTCAGGAAGGTGTGGTTATTTAACTCATTTGTATAAATAAACTAAAATAAAAATCACACATAAAGATTTTACTTCTTGTCAATTCCATCTCATTTAGTAGAGCCCACTGAAACAATAGATCCTTAAGGAAACTATGACAAGGCAGAGACATTTGTGCAAAAATATGAAAATATAAATATGATAGACCTAGTATTGAGCATTTTTGTTTGACTAGTCTCAGGCATGATAAGAAATTATTTAATATAATTTTATCTAGCCCTGTAGATCATGTGTCATTATTAACCTCATGTCCCCAAATTGGAAACCATTGCCCAGAGACAATATAAAAATATTTCAGACACAGAATACATTTTGTAGTGCTAGGCTCACATTTATGTCTGAGTGACTCCAAAGCCCATCTTTGTAATAGCTATGCTGAATGGAAAGATGAGCAAAGTAACAAATGTGGCACCCAGGAAGACACCAGATGTAGTGAAGTGGCCTCCAGCATTTAGCTGAGAGTATTATAGCAAGATATAGATCCTATGTAGAGCACATTTTCAAATGGAAACGAAAAATGTTAATGTCCAAAGAGGCCATTAGCTACAAGGCAATTGGTTGACATTGACATTAAAAATTTGCATATAAGGACACATTTTCTATGTCAGAAACCATAAAATCATCTTCCTGTTACCTTATCACAAGCCAGTCTTCTAAATATGGGGAAATTAATGAGATTCCGTAAAGGAACAGCTGTTAGGAATTAATTCATTCACATGCTATCTTGAAAGGAAAAAAAAATGTCATGAAAAAGGAATGGTTAGCAAAGTTCTACAATTACCCCGTATATGTAAATGTAATTTCACATTTTTTCACAAAGTAGGTCTATTTGATCTTGTAGCACAGATCTAAAACTGAAAAAGAAATTAATTGAAAACAAAAAATGTTGCTCAGGGCTGAACCTTAGTGCTCCACCCAACCACGCAAGTCAAATCTGCACTACTGAAATCCTGTTAAACACTGTTCTTATTGCCTTTTAAGGGAAATTATCATTTTAATTTTTGAAATGAATTCATGTACTATTTCTTGATATAAAAACACTAATGGGTAGATTTTTTAAAAATCAATGCATTATTTTATCACACAAAAGAGGGGTTAGCTTATTAGTTTAGGTGGAAAAATTCTCAATAACCATAATGATGGATCATTTTTTTTTCCTCTGAGAAATGATAGAAAAATTTATTTTAAAGGTGGCTGCTGTAATTTTACAGGAAAATAAGAGGTCTTTTTAAATGATAATTTCATCTTATTACCATTTGAACAGCTTTTCTAACAACCAAAGGAAAATGTATCTTCATCTCTTAGTTCATAAATCTATAATCACCAACACCATGCCCATACAGTAAGATGAAATGAAATTTTATAAATCTTAATTGAATAATGAAAGCCTATAACTCCAGTGTAAAATATCACCAGGAATTGAAAATGAGTTGGGGCTTGTCTTTTAGAACTCTCCCCCAAATTGTCACTTTTCTGTTTGGTTTACTAAAATGAAGATTGAAATTAGAACTTTCTGGGGAAAATAATATAAACATGAGCCTGTTTCAACTTATATGATACTAATTGCCTTCAAGTGGTGAAAGAATTTTACTCTTCATTTCCATTCTTTGGACAATTTTAATTTCAGGTGTCCTCCACATTTTATGAATTCAAAGTGTCCATAAATATTCATGAGTACAGATAAGTTTCTAGTGGGCTATCTGGTCACTCTAACTTCTACACAGTTGCTTTAATGATTTTTGTTTCAATAATTCCTGTTCTATACATCTAGTGTGTGTTGCAAAGTCAAAAGAAATATTTCAGTTAATTAAAATGTTTTGGAAATAAAGCAGACATAGCATCACTAGCAAGATCAAGAGTTATGAGCTTGAGAATCATTCAGAACTTTAATACAGTGGAGACTGAAGAGAACATGAAAACAATAAGCACATCCAAAATGTTTATGGTAAAATCTAATGAAGAGGCCATTATAAAAACAGTGAAATCAACATTTCTTTTAGGGAACAAAACCCCAAAAATCTAAGCAAAAGCATGTGTAAATGAATGTTTATGATATTGTGAATGTTAAGATAAAAGTCATAAACAATTCAAATATTACTTCAAATCTAATGGATTGACAGAACACATTAGGAAAAGGAAATAAAACAGATAGTTATGAATGAATGAATGAATAAATGAATGAATTGATGAATGAATGAATGACTAGAACTGGGAACAAGTGGTAAGGGAGGAGTTTTTTTTGTGGAAGAATATAGGCAGAGCCAGCTAAAATTAAGGGGCATTTGAATAGTAGTATGGAAACCTAATAAAATAGGAATTTCTTAAAATATATACATATATGAAGGGAATCTAAATGAGTTTGCCAAATAATGTGTGTGGGGGGGGGGGGTGAGACAGAGACCCAACTGTCCTTCTCTTGTCACCAAACAAAGATTCTAGTTCCATGATCAGATTACATGTAATTGATTTGTCAGCCAAAGTAACTCCAATGGAATCCCCAAACATCCAAAGCTGATGCCAAGACTATAAGTTGCTCTCTGCAAACTGATAGCAAGGCAACATTGCTAAAGATAACATCTACACAACTCATTGAACATGAAAATGCCAGGCTGGTTATTACACAGAGCCTTCACTCTGTCTTCTAATGCTTTGGTACAGGAACATACTCTGTATGCTATCAAAAGAGAAATATAAACGCGAATCCAGCCAGGAAATCTTTATCCACAATAGTGTACTGCCTGCAATAATGCCAGGGCAATGGTGGCACAAAGTTTGTGAGAGTAGACAAAAATAACTGATTTGACTTAAGGCACAGTACCCAAACAAGATAGAAACCATTCCCAATATTTCATTACCAAAATCCTGAGACTATATAGCCCAGGGACCTAGAATGAAGTCAAATAATACTAGTCTGAAAAAAGAAAAAAAATGTAACGACAAAATTACCAATAATGATATTCTGGTACACTCATAGATTGGTGCTTTTTTTAATCATCAAAATAGAAGCTTTCTTCTGCAGCAGATGGGAACAAAGAGACCCACATTCAAAATATTGCACATAGAGAGACCTTGGACCATTGAGCTAAAATGGGATGACTCTATAAAATAACCCCCCCCCCTTCAGAGCTCAGAGATCCCTTGGAAAGAGAAGGTTAAAAGAGTGTAAGACCCAGAGTGGACAGAAGACACCAAGAAAATAAGGCCAAATCAACATGAGCAGTGCTCATATGAACTCAATGAGACTGAAGCAACGTGCACAGGCCTCTACAAGTCTGAAGCAGGTCCTCTACAACTATGTTATGACTTATATTTTTGTTTTCATTGACTTCCCAAGGTATGACTTGTAGGGATAAGTCCCGCCCCTTAAGGGGCGTGTTCGCCTCGGGCTAATGTCTGCCTATAAATTTGGCAAGCAAGCTCCGAGCTCTCGCTTCTGCTTTCCTGGTCTCCACGGGAACGGTGGTTCTGTAAGTCTATTTCTACATTAAATCTATATATATATTTCTACACTCTGTCTGCATTCATTTACACCGTTACATTTTGGCGTCCAACGTCGGGCTATTTTGCCCCCGACTCAAGCGGGTAGCCCGCTAGCTAACACAGCACCCTCCCCGGTGCTGTTTTTCAGTTCGTGACTCCGGCCCCAGTGCCGAGTCCGAGACACACTTGGCGACACAGGCCCATTCTGCCTGCCTTGGCTAAGTTTTGCAGCGGAACCCCACTGCCTGAATTAGCAGAAGCTCAAGTACTTGCGGTTTTGCAACAAAAGCTGCCACAGCGTCAGATTTGGTCTGTTACAAAGTGACTTGGCCGGTTGTGGTGGCGCACGCCGGTAGGATTTGCTGAAGGAGGCAGAGGCAGGAGGATCACAAGTTTGAGGCCGGCCAGGCAGTGGTAGAGCACGCCTTTAATCCCAGCACTTGGGAAGCAGAGGCAGGCAGATCTCTGTGAGTTTGAGGCCTGCCAGGCCTTGGTAGTGCACGCCTTCAATCCCAGCACTTGGGAGGCAGAGACAGGCGGATCTCTGTGAGTTCAAGGCCAGCCTGGTCTACAAGAGCTAGTTCTAGGACAGGCTTCAAAAACACAGAGACCACCACTGGCAGGAACCGATCATTGCAGGTAAAAAAAATTTTCTTTTATAAATAAAATGTCTGAACACATTACTGTTCAAGAATTTAATGATTTTTTTTAATTCTACCATGTGGGAGATTTTACAAGAGGTGTCTATTACCCCACATATATGGATCCTTCTGGGATTCGTAGTTTTCATTGGCACCAAATGGTTTGATAATAGAAATATGATAAAGTCTTTATGAGACGAATCCAGGATTCTTAAGGTAGAGATTGAACGCTTAAAAACAATTGAGAATGACAACAATCTTCTCAAGAATCAGTTTGAAGTTCTCCAGGCTGATAACAATCTTCTCAAGAATCAGTTTGAAGTTCTCCAGGCTGATAACAATCTTCTCAAGAATCAGGTTGAAGTTCTCCAGACTGATAACAATCTTTTCGAGAATCAGTTTGAAGTTCTCCAGGATGATAACAATCTTCTCAAGAATCAGGTTGAAGTTTTTCAGGCTGATGTTAAGGAGAAATTCATTACTATGGAAGAGGGAACAGCTGATCTGGACCATAAGATTCAGTCCCTTTCTGTAGGAAATGAAACATTAACTGAGAGAATCAAAACTGCTGAATGTGACAATCGGATTTTGTCTAAAGCTTATGACAGATTGACGGAAAGATTGTCAATACAAGAAGGCACGGTTTATGCCATGAAAATTATGTCCAAAGATGAGATGTTATCTCTAACGGACAAACTTCATAATTTAGAATCCTCAATGAAGGCTTTGGAACATAATTCTGGACAGGAGATTCAGACATTGCAGAAGGCAATGGTGAATAGAATTGAAAAGATTGAGGAATTTCTAAATTCTGATGAAGAAGAGCAAAGGGTAGAAAGGCAAATTTTAACTACATCTGTGGGTAAGTCTCTCCGGGACAATTTCCACAAAGCTCTACCTACAGCTCTACCTGCCTTTCCAGTAATAACAACAGAGAAGGTAATTGGTTCCAAAAACCCTAGGGTCATCAAGGAGGATACATGGGAGCCTGTGCGTATGAATGATCTCAAGGAAATAAAACAGGCTGTCATGACTTTTGGGATGCAAGCCTCTTTTGTTAAAGAGATGCTAAGATCTTGGGCCACGACAAGCAGAGCAACCCCCTCAGACTGGCTCCAGCTGAGCTCTGCGGTACTTGAGAGTGGACCACAATTGAAATGGAAATGCTTATTCAGGCAAGAGGCTAGACTCTTAGAACAGCAGGAAAAAGCGAAGGGAATTGACATTTCCCTAGATCAAATTCTAGGTGAAGGGCCCTTTTCCGATCCTCAGGAACAAGCTAATTTGGATGAAAACACACTCTCCATGTGTACTACAGCAGCCTTAAGGGCTTGGGACAGGGTACAAGACCCAGGACAGAGAATGGAATCATTTGTCAGAGTTAAACAGGGTCAGAGAGAACCCTTTAGTGACTTTTTACAAAGATTAACTAAGGCTGTACAAATAGGAATATCTGACCCAGAAGCAAGACATATAATGATTGAGTCTTTGGCTTATGAAAATGCAAATGTGGAATGCAAAAGGATTTTGGGTCCTTTAAAGCTCAGATCAGCACCGTTGGAAGAATGGGTCTTGCATACACTCAATGTTGATACATTTGATTATGGCACTGAAGCATGGGTAGAAGAAGCAATTTCCAATGGTAAAAGGAGACACCAGAATACCAAATGTTTTAACTGTGGAAAAATGGGTCATATTAAAAGGAATTGTAGACAACGGATTTTCAGAAATAATAATAATAATGCATCTTTCAGAAATAATAATAATAATGCATCTTCTAGAAATAACAGAAATAGGAGGACTCAGCCTTCAGGTTTATGTAAAAGATGTGGAAAGGGCAGACATTGGACGAATGAATGCAGGTCTACAAGAGATAGACAAGGCAACCTGATACAGCCGGGAAACGTGAGAGGGGGGGCCTCACAGGCCCCCATGGCAAACATGGTTCAGTCATATCCAGTTTCTGCAGAGAACGTGCCTCATCAGGACAATTAGGAAGCCCCATGCCTACTGTTACAAGCAATAATGATCAGAAAGATAAGTTACGTGTGTTTTGGCAAACTTCTATAAATGATCAAAGACCTAAACTGAGAGTGTGTGTAAATGGCATTTTTATTACTGGCCTGCTGGACACAGGTGCTGATGTAAGTATCATTACCCCAGAATCTTGGCATCCGTATTGGCCTCTTCAGAATGTAAATGTTCAGCTCCTGGGAATTGGAACCCTATCTCGAGTAAGGCAGAGCACGAGATGGGTTGAATGTATAGGGCCAGAGGGACAAATAGGAAAATTAAAGCCATATGTAGCCAATATCGCAATGAATTTATGGGGTCGTGAACTATTACAACAATGGAATACCGAAATTAACATTCCTGCTAAATCTAGAGCCTATATTTCTGAGAATAATATTAAAAGATATTACAAACGGAGAAAACCGGCCATTCGAGCTGTACAAGAACAAGCAATTGATGTCCCTTCAGAGATACCAACAGCCTTGCCTCTAAAATGGTTGACTGAGAAACCAATATGGACAAAGCAATGGCCTTTAGCTGAGGAAAAGTTACAGGCTTTAGAACAGCTGGTACAAGAACAATTAGATGCTGGACATATAGAAGAATCTACCAGCCCTTGGAATTCTCCTGTATTTGTGGTTAAGAAAAAATCAGGTAAATGGAGAATGGTGACAGATCTCAGGGCCATCAACAAGGTTATTCAACCTATGGGCCCTCTGCAATCTGGAATTCCTTTGCCCTCTTTATTACCAAAAGGATGGCCTCTCATAGTTATTGATTTAAAGGATTGTTTTTTCACTATACCTTTGCAAAAAGAAGATAGAGAAAAATTTGCCTTCACAGTGCCTACTTATAACAATTCTCAACCTTCGAGGAGGTACCACTGGACCGTTCTCCCCCAGGGTATGTTAAATAGCCCCTCCCTGTGCCAATATTTTGTGAACCAACCATTGCAAATAATACGCAAGAAATTTCCCAAATCTATAGTATACCATTACATGGACGACATCTTGTTATCCGATTCAAACATGGATACCTTGAACAGACTGTTTGAAGAAATAAAGATACTTTTACCTAAATGGGGATTGCAAATAGCTCCTGAAAAGATTCAGAAGGGAGATTCTGTTAATTATTTAGGTTATAAAATAGGTTTGCAATAAATTAAGACACAAAAAGCACAAATTAAGAGAGATCGCCTACGGACTCTTAATGACTTTCAAAGACTGTTAGGAGACATTTCCAGTCTACGACCAGCTATTGGAATAACACCTGATCTAATAATTCATTTGAACAAAACCTTGGATGGTGATAAGGATTTAAACAGTCCCAGAGAATTAACAGCTGAAGCAGAAAAGGAACTGACAATGATTGAGGAAAAATTACAACAGGCACATGTGGACAGGGTGAATCCAGAGCTCGATTGTATTCTCGTCATACTACCATCAAAAATTTCTCCTACAGGAATTTTAATGCAGAGAGATGATATTATTTTGGAATGGATCTTTTTACCACATAAACCAAGTAAGAAACTGAAAACTTATGTGGAAAAAGTCTCTGAGTTAATTATAAAAGGCAAGCTGAGACTTCGTCAACTAGCAGGCATAGACCCAGCAGAAATTATAGTGCCTTTCACTGCTGATGAACTAAAGAAATTATGAGAAGATAATGAACCAAGGCAAAGAGCTTGTGCTAATTTTTTGGGAGACATTAATAACAACTATCCAAAAAGCAAGAGGCTTAACTTAACTTGGATTCTTCCTCGAATCATCCGTGATGCTCCAATAACTGGAGCCCGTACATTCTATACTGATGCCAATAAATCAGGGAAGGCAGGTTACAAATCAGAAGACTTGGATAAGGTGGAACAAAGTCCGTATAATTCTGTCCAGAAGGCGGAATTATATGCCATTCTTATGGTGCTAAGGGATTTTAAAGAACCTATTAATATAGTTACAGATTCACAATATGCAGAAAGAGTTATTTCACATATTGAAACTGCTGAATTTATACATGATGATACTGAACTAACCTCATTGTTCCTCCAGGTTCAAGATTTGATCAGGAACAGGCTTTGCCCTATGTACATAACACACATCCGATCCCATACGGGTCTGCCAGGTCCTCTAGCACAAGGTAATGCAGAAATTGATCAATTATTGATTGGTAGTGTGCTACAAGCCTCTGAATTTCATAAAAAACATCATGTTAATAGCAAAGGTTTGAAGAAAGAGTTTTCAATTACATGGCAACAAGCTAAGGAGATTGTAAAGAAATGCCCTTCTTGCTCTTTCTATAACCAAACGCCACTGCCTGCAGGGGCTAATCCAAAGGGCACCCAAAGGAATGAAATCTGGCAGATGGATGTGTTCCACTTTGCAGAATTTGGCAAATTAAAATATGTACACCACACCATAGACACGTATTCAGGTTTTCAATGGGCTACTGCCCTGAGCTCAGAAAAGGCTGATTCAGTAATCACACATTTATTGGAAGTTATGGCCATCATGGGTATACCTGCGCAAATAAAGACAGATAATGGTCCAGCATATGTATCTAAGAAAATGAAATGCTTTTTTGAATATTATAATATAAAACACATTACAGGTATACCAAATAATCCTACAGGTCAGGCAGTTATAGAAAGATCAAATCGTACTATAAAGGATATGCTGAACAAACAGAAAGGGACTGAAAATACCCCCAGAAATAGATTACATAATGCTTTATTAACCTTGAATTTTCTTAACGCTAATGAGAAAGGAACGACAGCAGCAGAAAGACATTGGATAATGGAAAAGTCTGCTGAACTAAATCAACCGATTTATTTCAAAGATGTGCTGACCTCTCAGTGGAAGCCAGGAGATGTGCTACGTTGGGGAAGGGGTTTTGCTCTTGTTTCCACAGGAGAAGAAAAATTGTGGATACCATCAAAATTAATAAAGTTTCGATTTGAAGAGGAGAAACCTCTTGGAAAGAAGAAATGACAACTCATCCACAACGATGATATTCATACAGGTGGTAAGAAAAACATATAAAATGGGGGCAGGGTTCTGTTCTTATCTCCAAAGGAAAACACTCATCTTTGAGAAATTCAAGGGACCCTGGATGTTTGGATACTGACAGATGGAAAAATACCTGCCCAATAGGAAATATCAAGACAACTGAATGGGTTGTGTAAGTAATATTAAACCATATTTCTAAATTTATAAAGCTGGTTTTGAAGTTGGACTCTGGCTCAGTCCCTCTCCAATTCCAAGCCTGTTAGTAAGAGAAAAACCCAGAGTTTCTGGAGTTTCTGTCTCATGTCAAGAGCCATGATATGGGACAGAAAGAAATATGAGTTTAGAAAACATCTTTGCTTTTCTTCATATCTATCATACTTTTCATTGAATATATCTATCATGTCTTTCATTGAATATATATATATATATGTCTATATATGTCTATATGATTAATGTTTAAGTTTTTCATAATGAACAATGAGTTTTTCCTGAAGTGACATTTGAAGTTTCCAGGAAGAAGATGGGGCCCCATAACAACAACTCCACCTGGTTGATATGACATCATGATACTGATAGCGCTACTACAAGACCTGCTTTGGGTACCAGCTGCACAAGACAGTTCCAACTTGGTTAGCTGAAATGGTGCACATCTTATACAACATTTTGGCCAGACCTGCACGAAAATACTCAGAGACTATTTGCAATTTTAAAAGACATTATCTTGAAATTTAACCATCATTTTACTTTCACAGGATCCCCCAGAAAGAACGTCGCCCCTATGACAGCTGGAAGTAATTCTAGAGAACGACGTCCCCTCTCCCAGTAAAGTTTGCCCTTGGGTTTAGGGACATTATTTAGGTATAATCATATATAATTAGTATATGATTGAGGGTTGGGAGAGGAATTTTATAAGCTCAGGGATCATTTTGAAAAAAAAAAAGAGGGATGATGGGATAATAGACAAATATATTGGTATAGATTCTTGTATATTGATACAAAGTTAAATTATATTGACTATTGTACACATGCATGTTTCTACCTCTGTTTAAAACATTTTTATGTATTGACATATATTGTATTGATATATATATATTGTATATATTTACCATATTGCAGTGTCCATTTCTACCTCTGATTAAGATACTTATATAATATTTGTGTATTGATATATATTTACCTACTGCAATGTATATTTGTACATTGTTTATATTTGGAGGTCATTGTCCTCATTTGTTTCACAGTCGTTTATTGTCTTAGTCTTTAAGTTAGATAGATATTGAGAATTATATAGACTAATTGTCATCTAAGTTTGTCATTTATAATTAGACTAATCAGGTTCTTTAGATATATAGAGATTATACTTTAGATATATAGAGATTATAGATAGATAATCTTCAACCTCTTCAAAGAGCTGTAGAAAATGGCCTTTAATCTAACTCAGAGTTTCGTGATAGTGAGACACAATTGCTCCTGGCAACACCGCTCTATTCCCGAGAGAATGTTGAGCACCAAAAACACTCCACCTGGAGCCTTTCTATTTGGCAGAACTGGCCTTTGGGCAAAGAAATGCCCATACCTCAACCACTGACACAGATACAGAGCGTGCATCAATGGATAAAACAGGACTGTCATATCCTGCCAAGACAGGGTAAGATAGTTTTGAAAAGTTCCTTGCCTTTAATAATGGTATGTCAGTTATGTTAGGCCTTAGCCAAAATTGGTTGACTCAACATTGCAAACGAGACTTTGGGTGATTGCCCAGGTAGTCAGTTGTCTCTGTCAATTGTTGCACATTTTGGATATATCTCGTTTGTTGAGTAGTGTTTATTCCCTTCTCAGATCTTTGACTGAGTTGAAGATTATATAATTGTAGTTACTCTTTACATTATTTGGACTTCTTGAGATAGAATGTTTAGCAAAGCTTTTGTTCTCAATATTGTTTGTTGTATTTATTATTTGTTGTTATTGTATGTAGTTGTATTTGGTTTAGTTCTGTCTTATTTAGACAAAAAGGGGAGATGTAGGGATAAGTCCCGCCCCTTAAGGGGCGTGTTCGCCTCGGGCTAATATCTGCCTATAAATTTGGCAAGCAAGCTCCGAGCTCTTGCTTCTGCTTTCCTGGTCTCCGCGGGAACGGTGGTTCTGTAAGTCTATTTCTACATTAAATCTATATATATATTTCTACACTCTGTCTGCATTCATTTACACCGTTACAATGACTGAGTAATCAGATAGCCCACTAGAAACTTATTTGTATAGTTTTCCTTAGTTATGATAAAAGATAAAATAGATATAAATATTGTAACTGTAATTCTTACTTGATACCTGTGTTGTTATATGTAATAGTACTATGTTGAAGATAAAGCCTTCATTATTTAACCAAAAAAAGGGGAGATGATGTGGGGTTTCCCTCTGTATGCTGTGATTACCATTAATGAATAGCGAAGCTGCTTTGGACTTATAGCAGGGCAAAACTTAGTTAGGTGGGGAAAACTAAACTGAATGCTGGGAGAAAGAAGAGCAGAGTCAGGGAAAAGCCATGTATCCCAGCCAGAGACAGACACTGGAACTTTACCCAGTAAGCCACAGCTACATGGCAATGCACAGATTAATACATATAGGTTAAATTAATATGTAAGAGTTAGCCAATAATAAGCTAGAGCTAATGGGCCAAGCAGTGATTTAATTAGTATAATTTCTGTGTGATTATTTCAGGGCAAAGCACCTAAGAACTAACTAGTCTCCCTCCAACTAAATGGTAAAGTTGATCCATTTGCACTCAGATATGATCCTCTCATCATCTATTCACTGTGAGAGAATACACAAAGAGTGACCTGAAATACAAAGATTATCTCTCCTTCAAATAAAGGAGGAAGCAACTTTGTGTGTATTGGCAGGGTGAGGTGATAAGTTGCTTATGGCTGCAAGCCATTTGCAGCCTATCCTTGTGGTCAAGGTCAGGGGAAAGAATCATCTTCCAAAGTATGCACATGGAAAGGCTTCCAGAGGGAGACAACACAGGAGTGCATTTATGCCCTGGAGGCCCCTACCTCAATG
The DNA here is from genome assembly GCF_018167655.1 of Microtus oregoni. Classification (NCBI taxonomy): domain Eukaryota; kingdom Metazoa; phylum Chordata; class Mammalia; order Rodentia; family Cricetidae; genus Microtus; species Microtus oregoni. The sequence goes on along the minus strand of NW_024543063.1, from coordinate 54,010,454 downwards.
GATCCTTCACCAGCAGGGGACTAAGTCAAACACACAGCCCAGAAAGAGAACATTGCTAGTATAGTATAAAGTAACAGGAACAAAACAACATTTTGTATTTTACCCTAGAACTGTCTTGTTTTCAAAGGATTATTAGTATATAATAATTAATTAGTATATATATATATATATATATCCCTCTACACCAGACCCACAACAATGTATGAACTCTGGGACCTTGCATTTTGCATAAATGCCAACATTGACATGTTTTATTTTTATGAAAATGTAATTCTAATTCAGTTAACTTTAACTTTCATTTCAATGCAATATTTTGCAACATCAAATAAGATTCTACGAAAATGTCATGTGTCTCTCAAATATGTACCCCCAAAATAAAATGACCTTTGCATACCTCAGTTACCAGTTTTACACCATGTTTAATTTGGTCCACTAGTCAGTTTTCTGGCTTGAAGTAAGTCCTCAATGCTTTTAGAGTTTTTCAATTTTCAAAAATGTTATCTTCAGAAATAATGCACCAAATTGGGCCTGGTATTGATTCAGTCTAAGAAACTATTTTTTCCTCAGTAAAAAGATTCTGATTTATGGTATCCTCTATGTGGACACAGCTCAGGACATGTTACTCCAAAACAGGGCATCTAAACCCTGGAGATAATAGTAGAAGCAAAAAGACAGCTTCAAATCTCTGTCCTATTCCTGGAACCAGGTTGTAAAAGTTAGGAAAGATTTCCTAGTCATTTTCTAAAATGTCCCTAAGACTTTCATGCAGCAGATTGTCCTCCCTTACCTGGCTACACAGAGAATGGGAACAAACTTGCCTTGCTAATTTTCACAGCTAGTAATCATTGAATCATACCAAATATTCCTCTCCTTGAATATCAATTACTCTAACAATTCTGACTATAAAATGGCATATTTACTGTTTCTTATGTTTTCTTTGGCATATGGAGTCTCTTTTGTTAGGTAAACATATAAAAAATTGATCTCATTTTTTTGCTACAGTCATGAACCTAGTAAATTGTGAAAGTATTTTCCACTTTTATAAAGACATTTGGTGGATTCTTTTCAAACATAGGATAATAAAGAGACAAAGAATTCTAGATTGAATAGATTCAATCACTCTATCCGATGTTTAACTTCACTCTGTTTTAGAATTCAAGTGTGATTATACACCCTCTACTTGATTATTGCTAGTAACAGCAACAGTTAAGGCATTGCCTAGCTCGTAATTTATACCCGTAATTTAAAAAACATCATTTCTTTGCTTGGGATGTCTGTAATTTCCAGAGTAGAGTCATTGGAGCAGAGTGTGCAGGGATGGCAACAGAATAATGAGGCACACTTGGGAATAAACTGCTTTGTAGCAGTTGTCAATTTTGTGACATAAATACTTTATCATGGATGACTCCGGGCTAATAACACAACAGATTGGAGCACGTGATTAAACAAAAAAGTAGAACACTTTTTGGATCACCATTCTACCACATTTTAAATCTCAACTCTTCTACATTTGATCTGTTATGCTGGGGAATTTATTTGAACATTTTCTGTTTGTGGTGATAGGTCATGAATTTGCAACAATTTTTTGTGTATGTGTTTGAGCTCTCTCTCTCTGTGTTTGTCTGTCTCTCTCTCTCTTTTCCTCTCTTTGTGTGTGCGTCTGTTGTAAGTATAATATATGAGTACACTTCCTTATGCATGAATGTGTAGACTTTAGTGGTTAATGCCTTCCTCTATTGCTATTTATCTTATCTTTTGAGACTCTGTCTTACACTAAACCTGGAGGCATTCATTTAGGCTAGACTGGCTTGCAATACACTGGCACCTGCCAATGTCTACTCTCTAGTACTTCTATGCTTGCTGGCTTTTATATCAGTGTTTGTGACCCAAGCTTAGATCTCCGTCTTTACCTGCTAAGCTTTCATCTTTTTCCTACAATTTAGCTTTTGAAAATCTTAAAAATAAATATTTTTTTAAAAAGTTCTGTTTTTCTTGGGAAATTGTCCAATTATTTTATATGGACTTTTTCATTTTAATAAATTTATTTACTTATTAATTTGAAACATATACAGAAAGGATTGCTGTTCAAGTGCATATATGAGACATCCTATCATTTGCGGCAGCATTTATATAACTGGAAATCATTATGTTACATAAAAAAAATGAGCACAGGAAAGCAAGTACCCCATGATACCACTCATCACAGAGCATGTGACAGCACATGGTTTCCAAAATCTAGGAAGAGCAGGACCAGGGCGAGATGGCAGAAGACTGACAAATTGGTAGAAAGAGATGAAAAAGGCATGAGATTCCCATTTGCTATTGTATAGTGGGGTGACTGTATATGTAGTGATAACATACAGTAAGGACTAGGGGCAAATGCCAATAATCCAAGCTGTCTAAGAAACTGAGACAGGAAGATTATAAATTCAAATCCAAAGGATAAGGAACGACTTGAAGGTCACTTAGTGGAATGCTGTCTCAAAAACAAAAATATGAAATGAGTGCCAAGGATATAACACTGTTGAATCCATAATGTCAGGCCTCAGGTTCAATTCCCTAGTGTGGAAAGAAAAATAAAATCATCACATTGTGACTCATTAGCATATCCTATTTCTTTGTTATATATCACTTCTAAATAGGAAAACACAGTGAATACATTTTAGCTTTGTTTTGGAGAAACAAATTACTGGGAAATTATTGGATATCTAGGCAAACTCTTTCAAAATTGATTACACTTCTATAAGCCTAACTTTCACAAAACTTACTCGAAATAAACAGGAAGACTACAGCTGGTCTCAACTTCTCTGAAAAGCTCAAATCCAGAATACAGCTGAGAAGCTGCCCAGAAAGATTTTATTACAGAGTTGAGTCAACTTACATAAGGAATTTCTTCAGCTTGAAGTTAAATGAGCAAAGGAAGTTGAAGTATACTAAAATCCTTTAAAGAAAAAGAATTATGGAACAGCATAATATGCAAAGGATACCTTGGTTTGATCTTAGGCTTGGGTTTACATTAGAAAATATTTACTTATAACTAAATCTGGATAAGTGTCATTTATATAGAATTACCATATTTGCAAGTATAAAGGTCATTTTTGCATAATAACTACACTTAAGCTTCAGAATCAGACTCCCGTCATTTAGAGATAGATCCTACGTGGAGTTACTGAGTTGCTTCCACCTTGTGAATTGGGAAATAATCTTATCAGTTGAGGGAGTGTAGTTTTGAGTGGACCGAACATATTTATACACTTCTCTCAATAAATAACATTGTTTTGTATCAATAACAATTTATTTGCCAGAAGAGATCCAAGTTTTTGTTCTCACCAATTACACTAATGATGTTCTATCTAGCTCAATGTCTGCCCCTAGCTTTCCTTTTTCTCTTGTGCCTCACATATCTTGCCTTCAAAGACACTAAATGACAGTTCAGCCTGTCACCTGTGTATTATATGTATTATCTCTACTAAACATGAAATAAGTAAGCATTCTTTTGAAACAATTTATGAAACACAAGAAACATAAAAAGAAACCTGGACATGTTCACACATGGTTATACTATTAATAATTGAGAACCATAGATAGAATGCAAGATGAGGATTGATCTACATGAACAAAGCTCTTTGAACAAAAAAGACTTTAGCACAGCTAGGTCGTTCCCGGATATTATGCTCACGGACACTGGGCCCTAGACTCTAATAGAGATGAGAGCTAGGGAGAGAGAGTCTCTGATGCTGAAAGTGTCATACCAATGAGTAGAATGCAGAAGGCATCAGCTACAATGCAAGAAGACTGCGACAGGTGTGCCAACGTGAGATAACTGTGAACCCTCCCACCCCTGCACTGCTACCACTGACAGGGTCAGCAACCATCTGGATAAGAGAAAGTTCATGGAGGGCCTTGGGACATTATTCAATTTGAATCAACAGACCACCAAGCAACGTACAAATGGTGGAGATAACAGGAGGGTGTTCAGGGTTGAGTAAAACTAAGGGTTCTCAGCTTCCCAAACCCAACACACCCATGATAAGCTATATTTAGAGCAAACTCACAGACTACCACTGGGGGAATATGATGCAGTATGCTGACAGGTTTGAAGGCAAATAATGGGAAAGACAAAACTTAACTCTGGTGGGTCTCAGTCATATATAGCCTTGCATAAAATAATCCTCAAATCAACAGAACTTGAATGCCCTCGAGACCATTGCTACAGTCTGATATAAAGAAGAAGAAATTAAATGAACAAATCTGATATAAACTTTCAAGAATTCTAAAATCCATGAAGTAGCGAAAGGAGCTTAGGTAAATTCTAAAGGCTTAGGCAGTTTACTCAAAGAAATTATAGTCAAGAATTTCTTGAACATAAAACCAAAATGCACAACCTCAGAAATCATAGGGAATAGAAAACTCTCTCAATAATAACCTAAATTAATTTATAGCAATACTAAAAAATGAACACCTTCAACAAGATGCTATAGGAATTCTCATATCTGATGAAGTAAATAATTCCTTAAAATCTTGATATTCACCTGCAAAATGAAATTATATCCATATCTCTCACCTGGTTAAAAAATCAGTTTAAAAGGCCAAAGTGCAAAATTTAACATCTAGAACACCTGAAGTATGAGGTGTAAACAGATAAAACATTTCGAGATCTAGGGTATAGGTAAGAACTCTCTATAGCACAGAAACTGTGCCAAGAACTGACTGATAGGATTACGTGGAATTAAGAAGCTTCTGGACAATAGAAGATATCATCAGCAGAACTGACAGAGAGCTGTAAGGATGGTGAAAACCTTGATCCAAGTCAATCTCAGATACAGTCATTGACTAACTGTATAAAGAAGTGAAATAATCACAATAAATAAACATCAATAAACAACTCTCCGTCAGTAAATAGACTGGTAAACTGACTAGACAGCTTTCAAAAACAAAATATATGTCTAATAAATATTTTAAAATGATAAACACCTTTAATCATCAGTGAAATGCAAGGTAAAACCACACCAAATGTCTCTCTCAGTTGAGCGAGTATGATTTTAGCAAGAAAATATACAAGGACCCCTTATTAACAGCACATTAAAGGATACACTTGTGCAGCCATTATGGAAATTGGCAAGGTGGCTTCTTATAAAATTAAAAGTAGAACTGCCATAAAATGAAGCTCTACCAGTGCTGGGCACATATCTACAGGACTCTAAATGCTATCATTGAGAATCTTGCATATCTCTGTTTATTGATATTGTAGTCATAGCGAAAGGAATCTGTATGGATAGCTACAAAATTAGGGTTTGGTTCAGGGCTTGAGCACTTACCCAGCATTCACAAAGCCCAAGGTTCGCTTCCCAATATTGAGAAAATGCCAAAATCAATCACCACCAATATAAATTTAGACGAATAGATAGTGAATTTGTGGCACAAATATACAACGGAGTTCTTAAAGTTCCACAGACATCTGAAATTATGTAATCTTCAGGATAATGAATTGGACTGGAAATTATTATATTAAATGGGGTAACACATATTCAGAAAGATAGATGCTACACATTATTGTTTATAGGTTGTGGATTCCAGTTCTTGTTGTTTTGTATCTGTATTTATGTGGGTCTGAGAAAGAGCTTAAGTTATGCAGCTAGAAAGGGGATCAAGAGAGGAAAAAGAGGGCTAAGGAAGAGCATGTGTCAGTTGGTTTCATCAACTTTTGCAAACTAGAGTCAGTTGAGAAGAAAGAAACTCAGTATAGGAACTGCCTCATTACACTGTCCTGTGGGCATTTCAGGGAGGGGGCACTTTCTTGATTTATGTTGATGTTAGAGGTTCAGTCTACAGTGGTAATGGCCACTTTGAGCAGGTGGTTTTGGGTTGTGTAGGAACCAGACTGCGGAAGCCATGGAGAGCAATCTAGCCAACAGTGTGTCTGTGGAGTCTCAGCCTCAGGGCTTCTTCTCCAGCTTCCTGCCAGGAGCTCCTGCCCTGACTTCCCTCAGCTTTGGATTGTGAACTGAGAGTTGTGGGATGAAGCAGACTCTTTTCTTTCCTCCCCAGTTGAACTTCAGCATTCATCACAGCAGAGAAGATAGCTAGAACAGGGGGCAGTAGAGTATGTGTGATATATAACTGGAAGCGAGATTGAGGTTCTTGGGAAGGGAAAGGTACAATCAGGAGATGGCAGTGGATGGAAGAGAGAAGTCAGTGGGGAATAAAGAAAATGAAATTTGCATGAAACTGACTTACTGTGACCTGTTAGTTTGTATGCTAATTAAAACAAAAATGTGTTTAGTAAATATTTAAAAAAAAACCCACAGAAACTGAAAAATACAATGTAAGAAAATAAGTTTCCATATGTGTCAAACAGGAAATAATGAATTCTTAAATGCTTAGCATATTTGCACCATATGTTTTTTCTCATTTATTGTTAAATTAAACTACTTTTCAGAACACATAAAGCCACATTTGTTACCAAATTTTAGTATTATGCTCCCTTCTCTGTAACTAATCCTTCCCTTTAAATTCCCTATATGATTCCCCAAACGGACACACTATTTATGGTCCTTTCATCTTTGCTTATAATGGTTCCCTTGCATAATCTAGTCCGTATTTACCCACTAAGCAACATATAAACTTTTCCTCAGATTCTCCTGCCTTCTCTCATTAAACCTTGTGTCGAAAGCTTTAGTGCACTCATCTGAATTTTTATACCTATCCTGAAACATCTGACTAACTGATGTCTGTCAATGTTCCTAATCAATACCCAGGCTTGACATATAGCTGAAATGTCCGTCAGTTTTCATTACTACACCAGTGAAGGGGATTGTAATCAAATAGAGGAATCAGAAGAAAGCCGACTCAATAAAAATGTCTGCATTCTGTTCATCTGCTTTTCTCCCCACCACCATTGTATTTATTCCCTTTATACCTTATGTCTCTGGTTTATGCGATGTTTTTGATTCTTTTCGGAGGGACTGTCTTTATACCAAGGACTGAAATGGGTGTGTTCCTCAAGGTTAAAAATATGTATCTTGTGGTTTTTTACTCAAATAGATTCATGCTAGAGCATCTCACTAAAGTTTCAAATGTTCAGAATGACTTTTCATTTTATGTTGATGTCATTCATCTCTTCTTTCCCTGTATTCTGATGCATACTCAACTTTAAGAAAGCTGCAGAATCTCATGTTCTCTGCATTGTGGAAAGGTGTGGTTCCCCGTATGAGAGACTATTATAAGAACAGACCATCCATGGAGGATCCTACTAGAGACTATACTGCTGGGCTTTGCCTCTGTAGTCTTGTTTATTATACATGTGTTATTTTGTGTTAGCTCTTCCCTAGGTACTTTTTCTTAACACCCAAATGTCCCATAAGAAGTGGGTTTCTTTCAATATTCCTTTAAAGCATTGCTCATGGGTTTTTGCAAAGCATTTCTCATACAACGTTTCTGTTGTTGTTGCTGTTCATCTGTCTGACTCATGAGACAACGTATTCTTGAAAACTCAAACCTGACTTACCCTCAGTCCTCTGTCTGCCACTTCGTGGAGCAGAATGAATGCTCCACCTCTTGTATAGCCTTTGCTGCTCATTTTTCCCTTGAACATGTTCCCAGAAGAGTTAAATCTAATCCCTGATGATAGAGATAATCTCCAATCTGTTATAATTAGAAGAAAGCCACAAAAAGCTGAGTCTATGGATAATTTCTGCCTTTCCGAGTCATTTCTTATTCAGAAGGTGGGCGCTTGGTATACTACTTTGATTATGTTACCAAGGCACACTTACCCAGATAAGTGGAAATGTCTTGCTATAGGAAGAGGAAAGAAGAATGCAAAAATGCTCATTGATTCAAATGAATCAATTCTGGTAGTAAACCATTGCACATCTTGTGTTAGATCTCTCACTGAAGAATTTTAATTAGAATAGCAAGGGGTTTAAACAGTCTTCTATCTTTCTACCTAAATCAGAGGTTCTCAACCTTCCTACCATTGTGACCTTTTAATACAGTTCCTCATCTTGGGGTGACCTCCACTCATAAAACTATTTTGTTGCAACTTCATAACTGTAATTTTGCTACTGCTATGAATTGTATTGTAAATAAACAATATGTAGGTTATCTGGGACTACAAACCACAGGTTGAGAACCATTGGCCTAAATCTTTATGATATATGATCAACAAATTACCTATAAAACTTATACATTGTTGTTTCTTCAAAGCTAGAGATATAGGTATTAATAAAAAATTGCCATTTTGATAGATTTTACATTTTACCTTTACAAAATTCTTTTGAGTTTTCAAATGTAATGATAGTTGTACATTATACTCAACATCCATTCACCCCAGGAACAGGAGATTTCAATCACATATGTCTTTATTATTCATCAACCACTCTTTGAATGCCCACTTCATCCTCATTATAGGACAGACACCAAACTGTAAGATGGAGGAGGAGGCTGCTTGTTCGTCCTGGCCTCCCAGAACCAAAATAATCAAACAGAAATTATATTAATTAAAATACTGTTTGGCCCATTAGCTCTAGCTTCACATTGGCTAACTCCTACATCTTAATTTAACCTATCTCCATTAAACTGTGCATCACCACAAGGTCGTGGTCTACCAGCAAAGTTTCAGCATGTCTATCTCCAATGGTGGCTCCATTACCTCTCTCCAACTCTGCCTCTTTTCTCCCAGAATGCCATTTAGTTCCCTTCTGCCTACCTAAGTTCTGCCCTATCAACAGGCCAAGGAAGTTTCTTTATTCATTAACCAATAAAAGCAACACATAGATAGAAGAACCTCCCACACCAGCAAGAGCTACAGAAAAGTTAATCCTTCTTTGTAAATGCTCAAATCAAATACTTTGACACGTTTAGAACCTATGAGTAGCCAAGTGGCTTTTTTCCCCTTTAACTTAGTCAACAAATTGAATTGTGCGCTCCTCATGTTCTGATGTTCCTTTGATTTCTAGATTTATCTTTCTGAGTCAAGAATGAAAAACAATATAGATATTCTTTAAAATTGTATATAGCCAGAAATATGTTTTCTCATATGAAAATTTGGCCTGGAAATAGAATCCATTGTGGAAATCGCTTCTTCTCCCCAGTTGCCAAAAGTGCCTCATAGTAGGAGTGTGACCCCAGTGAAAGATATATTGAGTATGTGTGAATGAGCTCACTAGGGGTTGGTGTGAAACAGCTGTGTGATTTGGGAGCCAAATTTTCAAGTAAAAAATAAAACTAATGGGACAGTTAGCATAGTGGAAAAGAAATTGATAGAAAAGAAATATATAACTGATTTTCTGTCACTGGTGGATAGTGAGGATGTTTCAGCTAATATAGAATCCAGTCACTTTCTTTGTCAGCTATGACTTGGGCTCTGTCTTTGTTCTACTCTAGGAAGACTAAGGAGACATAAATTTGCCTACTGTTTGTTTTCTATTTCTACATGTTCTGTTTGTAGATCTTTTGTGTTATATTTTCTTTTTGTCTTGAGACAGTGTCTCACTATGGAGCCCACACTGGCTTAGAATTTCATGATTCTCTTGCCTCAACCACAGCTGTTCAATTACATACACAACTGCTACCTTACTCTGTTTATTATATTTTGGGAATTTGATCACATTTATGCCCCAAGTCCTCTAACATCAACCCCAAAATCTCAACCCACTAAATTTTTTGACTCCTATTTTCAAATCATTGATCCCAGTTTGTGCTGCCCAAATACCGTTAATTGTGGGACCGGCCCTGGACTGTGGTCAATACCTGCCATTCCCTTACCTGCCATTCCCTTCATGAAAACAGAGACTTCATCTCCAAGCAGCTTTCAATTGATAATATTGGTTGGGACTGATAGGGGTAGAATTCTGTGTCCCAGACCTATCGCACATGCCAGGATTTTCTGGACCGAGTTTATATAGGTTTTGCACACGAGATTAATTAAGATTGTGATGACTTTATTTTGAGGCTTCCATATTGTGTATAGAAAACCGTGTTTCTTTTTAATCAACTCTCTTTTGATGATCCCTGAGTCTTGGGGTCAGGGCTGTGATATAGATATTTTCTTTAGGATTAAATATTCCTTAGTTTCTTCCTCTGAACATTGATCAATTGTAGGTCTCTGTCTCAGTTGCCATGTCCTACAAGGTAAAGTCTCTCTGATGAGGGTTGAGAGATGCCCTAATGTAAGAAAATATCAATAAGTCATCAGTAGTTGTCTTAGTGTCCATTTGAAAGCATAATATGCAGTATGTTATCCCCAGGGTCAATGAGATATTTAGTTTCAGTTTCTTGGCCCCAATAATGAAGGATAGCAGCTATGAATTCTGTCTCATGGAGTAGGTCTTAAACACAATCAAAAAGTGTTTGATTATTTTCATCCCTTTCAGGCAATCATTTTAGTGTTGAGTAGGACAGTTGCCAGGACATTGGCTATGGTAGTGCACAAGCTCACATCTGGATAAGGTGCTGACTACTGTTTTCCTCAGGCATTGTGCTTTCTTCCTTCAAGCACTGTGAGTGCTTACCAGAAGTGATGAGACTTCCATGTCATTATCGCCTTGATATTACGACTGGAGTATGTGACATTCAGTAATAGGACTTCGCTGCCAATTATCTGGATGGGTTACTTCTATCAGTAAACATGTTTGGAATTTCATTTAGTGTCGCAGAAGGATATATAATTGTCATGCTAATAAACTTTATAAAAAGAGGTTAAAGAGATGGAAAGGCTTAAAATTCATAAATGCAGGACATGAAGTAGGGAAAGAATTTTGATGGGGATTTGGCGGAGAGTTGTAAGGAGTGGCAGGATTTGATATAATCAAGGTACTTTGTGTGTATGCATACACATATACATCCTTTTCAAAAAGTAATTACAATTGATTTATTTGCCACTCTGATTTGCTACACACAATACATATATAAACATATGTATCAAATTATTACATTGAACCTCATATATATATATAGATAATTGTACAAGTAACATTTTGAAAAATTAAAATCAAACTTCAAGGGAGGCTAATATAAATTTATGTGGCTTTTATTTAAAATGTCTTTTTGGTCATACCAAAACTTTATCATAATCTTGGTGAAATTATATTATTATTCTAATTTTATAGCTTATAATGTTGTAGGTCAGAAAAATTAAAATTAGTAGAAGATTTAGAAGTGTATACTATAATGATACAATATGGAAATGTGTTCTGGACTTTAGATTCTGCTCCTGTGTCTATACCTGTCTTTAATATCCCTAGGTATATCTATCTAGCTGTCTGTGATAGAAAATGAGAAAGAAAGAAAACAGGAATAATTGGAGGAGAAGAATGAAGTCTAATGAAAATTGTTCGCTTGATTTAAAAATACCAAACCAACATGCAAGTCACTATAAAGTTTTACCAATACTATTTATGCTATAATTTTCCAAGCCATGATGGCTCATTTTACTCATCTAAAATCCATTAATCTGAAAACTTTATGACTGATTTGCTTTTATCTGCTCCTCCTGACAATTTAAGATAGCTCTCAACGAGATCGCAACAGCAGTTCCCCAAAATTATTCTAGAAATGCAGACATGGTAGCAGCCTCTTCAGCCTTGTCATCCTAACATGATTATTTAACTGTCTAATCATTCTGTCAGTTCAATGGATGGTAGGCAGGAAAAAAAATTTGCCAAATTAAAAGACTAATATCTAGACACATCTGATGAAGCCCCGATTTGGCATCAAAATTAGTCTATTCATCATTCATGTTACCAACAAGAGATGCATTTCCTGTACTAATGTTGCCCCCTCTTCATGACCCCTTTGCATTATCCTTGCAAATCTGCCTATCTCTGTGTTTACTTTTATTTTTTCATTAAGTGAAAGAAATAAAAAATCACTGTAAACATAAAAATACAAAGATTTGAAACCCATAAGTGCCTTAAAATGATACAATTTTTTTGTGTTGGTTTTTCAAGACAGGGTTTCTCTGTAGCTTTAGAGCCTGTCCTGGAACTAGCTCTTATAGACCAGGTTGGTCTCAAACTCACAGAGATCTGCCTGCCTCTGCCTCCCAAGTGCTGGGATTAAAGGCGTGCACCACCACTGCCCGGCTAAAATTATACGATTTTTGCTTAAATTTTATCATTGTGTGTAGGTTATAATAGTATAGTAGAAAGTAGTATAATAGTAGAAATTAATTGGAAGAATACATATCCAAATTCTGTATGTTGTGGAGTAGAAGTACTTTTAATTGTACTATTAATCATATATTACTTTCTAATTAAAATAGGTTGTTATTTAAATGATACAAGCCTTGCCATCAGTCAGGTCTGTAGTCTGCCATTAAGTTCTCCGAGACCTTATGAGGGAATTTAATTTCTCTGCTGCTTTGTGTTATATATACTTTGTACATGAAACTGGTTGTATGTTTGCATCAGTTTTGAAAATACTGTATGAGCAAATGAGAGAGAAAACTGTGGAAAAATTTGTACATTAAGTTACCTCTTCTCTTACTACTCTCAGCAAATGGTATGTATGCACACAAACACACACACCACCACTATTATGACCACCACCACCATCACCCTCAATCTTAACTCTCTTATTCTCTAGGTACTAGGAGTATCTAACTACATTGAATGCTAGGTACTAGGAGTATCTAATTAGGTTGAATACTAGGTACTAGGAGTATCTAATTAGGTTGAATGATATTATATTCTACTAAATTTTGCCTTTTATGTTAAGTCATTTTTCTGAGCTAGATTCAAACCTCTGGGTGGCAAGTTTAGAACTGTGAATTGTATTGTCTGTTGCCATCGTTCAAAGAGACATGAATAATTAATTCAGACTTAGGAATAACAGTCCACTAAAAGGCAGAATATTCCTTAATAACATGATACAGACTGAGAAATTTGTTTGGTGATATATATTTATGTGTGTATATGTATGTAACAAAAAAGTAATGTAAAGAAGAGTATAAATTTGGAAGTGAGTCAAGAAGAAACTTTGGAGAGAGGAAAGAGAGGGAAATGATGTAATTATATTATAAATTCAAACATAAATAAATAAACAAATAAACAGAATTTCATTATTATATTTAGTATGTGCAACGTCCTGGGTAAAATTTTCCTTTTTCCCCTCTGTTTTTTTGTTTTGCTTTGTTTTTCACAAATGTACGACATGAAACACCTTGATAAAATTAAACATTAACATATATTCAATGCAAATGATGAAAATAAAAAATACAAATATGATTTAAAAGATAGAATTTTTTTCCAAATGTTAGCACTAGGGATGACTATCGTAAACATTTAGTGGTCATCTCTAGGTATTCACACTCGGTATGGATATATAGATAGGAAAATAGTCAGGGCACTCTAAAGACACTATAAAGCTTTTAGTGCCCTGGGGAATCAGCTTGAGCATCAGGATGTCTGTGCTCTGCTCCTACATTGAATTCTCATATTAAATGGTTATTAATTATGGACTGATCTGTTAATATTTAGAGTATGACCTATTTAATTAACTATTTAATATCTGTTAATATTTAAAGTATGGTCACTAAAGTCCCATTTTGTCCTCTAAGAACACATTTTCTCTTGCAACAAATAAAGAATAATTTCAGTAGAGAAGGGTTATATCCTATCAGATTCTAATACAGATAAAATTAAGTTTTTAAACCACTTGTAGTTCTAAGATTTTGTTCACTTTGATGCCAGGCTATTCCTCATGCATGTTATCCATTACTATGTTTTAAATTTAATTTATTGCTCAAAATATGTGTTTGAAAAATAAATTAGGTATAACAAAAATAAAAATTTCAGCATAATTTTGCATTTTACAATTTCTCTGCTACATATAAATCTATGTATAAATTACCTAACCATACAGTTTAAAGGGTTGTAATCAAGGAAGAAAAATGTACTATTTGTGTTTAAATTAATTTTGCCTTTGTGATCAATGCAGAAACCATGAAGACTGTTTCTTCCTCTTTTGTTTCAAACTGTGTTTATTTTTCTTATATACATTCCAGTACCCTTGAACCCATCTGATTACCCAATAGTGACACCAACCATAGGCAAAGTCCTCTTACCTCATTTAACATTTGAGAAAGTCTCCCACATGCTTGCCCATAATCTAAGACATCCTTCAATTTAGTTTCCTTCTCAGATAACTGCAGTTCATCCTTCACCGACAAACTAATCAAGTCAGGGTCTTGACTGAACAAGAGACAATGTGTAGGCATGCATCGCTACTCTTGAAATACAAAAAAAAATTATATATGTATATATATATGAAATAATATATATACGAAAGTGCATTCTTAACATTCAGTCCACATAGATAGGTGCCAAATTTGCTGATCTTTTATTTCAGTGTTAAGATTCAATTCAAAAACCATTGCAGAAAAAGTTTTGACAGAGTAAGCAATATGTAAGGAGAATTATTAATTTTATAACATGATTTAAAACATATGAAATAACTTCCAGTGTATGCTTTCTTCAATTCCTCTCTGTTTATTGCATAAGTAAAGTTGTTCAACCTGACTATTTGGAGTAATCACTGATGACAGAGGATGGAGAAAGGATACATTTGGCCCTGTGTGCCCACTGAAGCCAACCAACGTCATTGAAGTTCAAAGTCTGATGGATGGTGAGCCCTTGAGGGACATAGAATATTATTGCAAATTGTTTCTTCCTTTTCACATCCCATGCATTCTTTCCATGTTCAGTTTCCTCCTGAACTTTCAAGTTTTGTTACTGGTAGTCTCATGAATATATTATTTAAAGCCCTGAGATTTTTAGCAGACTCCTGATAATCTATCACCTTGGGAAAAGGCAGGAAAAATGCATGAGTATACGCTGGGCAAACTCCAAGGGCAGATAAAGGATTTACCTTTTATTTACTTTTGTCCGCAAATAAAATTGATGCATTTAAGATGCAGAAATTTTTGCTGGTGAATACCTTTTGAGAAAGTGTATGTGGCTTAAAATCCCTATGAATAAAAAGAAACACCCCAAAGCTTTGGTTAATTATTCCATTTCCCCTACAAATTACAGAATTAATAGATCAGATTAATGATGATAAATATATAGACCCTGTTGTTGAAGATTTGACAGTTAGTGAGTTTGACTCCTGTTTAAATTTGACTTTACCTTCTGTGCAAGTGCGTCAAAATGCTAATTCAGATACTCGCTTCTTGCTCCATTTCTATTTAAGCATGTTATCATTGAAAATTCCTGGGTCCTCCATTTGTCAGTGTGAGTAACCCTCTGAAATGGCTTTTGGTAAGACAGTTAGTTACCTGTATATGCATGGTACCTAAGTTTGATGCACAAAAATGCCAAATAGAGTGATTACTAACGTTGGGACAATGGAGACAGGAATACTCTAATTGTAGAACTTAGGGTCAATGAGAGACCTTTTCTTAAAGTGGACAATGATTTTGATATATGAGGTTGTATTACAGTGTCCACAGACACAGTTATATGAATGCATATTAAATGGTGAACCCATGTGCACACACATTAACATGTGCAGGTATGCACAAAATTCACACTCTGAATTCTATTATATAGATTTTTTTTTTAGTTCCAAAAATTCACATGGCTATGTCTTATTTTATTCAAACTATATTTGCCTTGTTCCTGCTTTTAACTTAATGAAGCTCCAGAGGAAGAAAGAAACACCTGTATGAAAACTAAAGACCAATTGTTCCTTACATGGAATCAGAATTGTTGGTATCTTCCCTTGGATACCGATAGCTTATCTTTTACCCCTCGGCGTTTCTAACAGCTCTTCTCCCCATCTCTTCCCTGTGCAGAGGATGGCTTGTAAGGCCTACATTTTATATGGTCTCACTGGTAATTCTTAATAAACCCATATTGGTTTTATCTGTGGTAGCTGTCTTATAATATTCATTTTATACAGGAATGGAGACAATGGGAGAAACAGTTTAGAGTAATGGGAGTCTATACTATTAAAAGACTGAGTATTGAACTAAAAGACTGATAAACAAATATCAAAATCATTATTTCTTAAGTGTGAGAGATCAATTAATTCAAAGGTGGCATTCTACTCCATGTAGTTTTCTAGCCCTAAATATTTAATGATGCCAAAAATAAATCATGTTCTTATATTCATAAAATGCATCCCAGACAGATCAAATCTGCGAAGATTAAAAAATAAGTCATTAATAAATGTAATGTCTTAAGTATTAAAATAAGTTGGTTTTAGGAACAAAAGAAATCATGGAAGACCTTTTGGGTGTTCTTCGAAGAATTATGTTTTAACAGAAATAAAAATCTGGTAATCATTTAAATCTAGTAATAGCAGTTGAAGGTCTAGAAACAAGATAGACTCAAGGGTAAAACAAACTAAAAATATTGGTTGTTTTTTGTCCCTAAGATGCATTATCTGTTATCTAGCTACGTTACTTTTCTAGTCTCTGTAACTGAATTACTCATTGATTGGTCACATACCAGAAAACCAACACTGGGAGGCACTCATCTTGAACAGAGATAGTAATGCAGTTTGGGAATGGCCTTTTGCCCTCTGTTGGGGGAAAAAAAAACTGTCTTAGCTATCCATCTGGGACAAAAAAAAAAAAAAAAAAAAAAAGAACCCTGTCAACCATTATCAAAATGATTTCCTTAAGAGCCATTTAACAAGATTCATTAATTTAAAGAGATTAAAAACAGTCTTATTAAAGGACATTTTGACAGGGAAAGGGGGTTATAATAAAAGCTGCTAAGCAGCCGTCTCAACTCTTATCAAAGATGCTGCAGAGTTCTGAGCAAAGTCTTCATTCAAAGTGAAGTTCACGATCTGATTCTATTAATAGAAGTCTTCAAATGTAACAGAAAATAAAGTTTGCGGTCGTTCAGAGTACTAACAGTGCTACTTACTGGATCACAGAGCTTTCTGTGTTCCCTGAGGGAAGATTTCCAAAAGAAATGTCAAGGACAAAGATGGAAGGACAAGCCCACACATGGGGGACAGCCTAATAAGCCTAAATATTTCAAACAAGGACAATTACTTCTGTTAATCCTGGAGTTGAACCTAGGCATTTGCTTATGCCAGGCTAACCCTCTAGCACTGAGCTAAAACTCCATATCTGGAACTAACTTTTAATCCACTACCCAGTGTGTTTTCATTCCCAACTAGCTTGGAGACAGCAGTAGCTTACTTAGAGATTTTCATTCCTACGTTATATATATTACAAGGGTGATGTACTGAACTGTACCTACTTTAAAACAATATTTATACTTTCTATAATATGGGACAACTACAAGAATATAAGACATATTGGAAAAATTGCCTAAGAAGATCAATCAGAAGATGATTTTAATTTAGACACAAATATAAACAAGTGTATGAAAAAAAGAGAAATATTAACCACATTTATATATACCCCAAATACAAGCATTCAGATTGCACAGTACAGACATACAGCAGGAGAGTTAAAGATGTATTGATAGTCAACACATTTCCTAAATAACTTATCACTGGTTAAAATAAGGAAAAGGCTCTGTGCTTATTGGATTTTCTGGAAGACAGATACTGATACAAATGAAAAAATATAAGTAGTTTGGCAGGAGGGGGTTCACAGTTGGTTTTAGAAGATTACAAAGGAAGGAAGAGAGGCATCTAAGTTATTTTTCTTGTGGAAAGACAAAAAAATGGGAGTGAGACTGTATAGAGAAATTTCAGACTGTAGTCTAAGCTTGGAAGTTTCTTGGATAACCAAGGAGGCAGGAGTATAGCATTGATTGCCCATTAAGTGAGGTTCAGTTTAGATAGAATCGACCAGGACACATTGTTTGTCTTGGACTAAGTCTTTCATCAGGGTGGCTCAGGTGGACTACTGTTTTAAGAAGAGGATCCAGACAGCACTTTTAGCTCTAGACTGCTGGTCAGCTAATACTCCCCTTGCCCCTGAATAGAAAGTTCTCTCTTACAGAAATATTTATGAAAACAGAAGATAAAATTGACCAGGAACTTGAGTAGAGCAAATCCTGAAACTAAACCTTTGTTTCTTTGCTACAAGTTGGTAATGCACCCAGCATGGTGATGCAAAAAGAGAGTCAGAACCCCAATGTATCTACATGAGTTC
Source organism: Microtus oregoni (assembly GCF_018167655.1). Classification (NCBI taxonomy): domain Eukaryota; kingdom Metazoa; phylum Chordata; class Mammalia; order Rodentia; family Cricetidae; genus Microtus; species Microtus oregoni. Next base: position 53,992,366 of record NW_024543063.1, on the reverse strand, counting down.
AAGGGCAGCTTGGTCTACAAAGTGAATTGTAGGGCAGCCAGGGCTACACAGGAAAACCAGAATCTCAAAAGACAAACAAACAACAACAAAAACAAAGAAAAGAAAAGCAGAACAAAACAAAACAGCAAAAAGTTATGGCTTTATTGGCAGTTTCCTACTGAGTGCCTGAGATGCCTGATGTGTTTATCCAGTGTCTTTGATCCTGTGCTGGCCAAAGGTCAGGAATGCCAGAAGGAAGATGATTTCTCTGATCTTTCCTGACCTAAATGAGCATGTCTGATTGAAAGGTATGCCCGTGGATGTGACCAAAGGATACATGGATACCTTACGGTTGGGCCAGGAGGAATGAATACCTCATAGTCCTCCCCATGTCTCATTTCAATTTCTGCCATAATTCCCATAAGAAGCTCCTAGAGAAATATTCAATGAATTCCACCCGTAACCACGAAGCTATTTGCAATTGTTTCCTGCTAGGAAATGAAAAGAAGTTCTCTCCAATGGAGTGCCACTGGCTATAACAATTATACTTCAAGGCAGGTCCTGTGCACATGCATAGTGGCCAATGTGAAAATGGACTTCAGCATTATTAGTGTAACTTTTCTTTTCTTTAGTTTCATTTCAGTATTTTCTTTATCCTATTTTGTTGTTGTTGTTGTTAGTTTGCTTTGATCAACACATTTTTTAAGAAAGAATGTCAAGTTTGGGAAGTGGGGAGTGGAGAGGACCTGGGAGCATTTGAGACAGAAGAAACAATACAAAAGTATTATAGGAAAAACTAATTTTAACTAAAGTAATTAAAAAGAAAAAGAAGCTCATTGGATAACAATTTTAGGATACCACATTTCTGGGCTCCTCTTCTGTGTGGGTAAGCTTTATCTTCTTTCTCTTAAAATCTGATCTGTGAGTCTATAATAAAACTCTGCTGAAATCATCTTCTCATTGCATAGATAAGCAGAGGCTTGTGTACCTGATTCTGAAAATATTATCTAATGACCTAGGTTCTACCTACTCAACTCTTCCTTGTTTAGGTATCAAATCCCATCCTCAGCCTTTCTAAAGCCCCCTTCACCCACCTTACTTTCTAAGTCTCCTGTTACTAATTTGGTGCCACCCATGTGCCATAGCGTGATAAGTGACTATTAAAATTGCTTTGTGAGGAAAGGCTATGTCTGCCTTCTTTATCAAGTTCCCGTGCTGTGCACACACTAGATAGCAAATACTGCATATTGAGCTAATCAAGATAAAATGGATTTGTGTTTTTTTTTATTTTATTTTTTTGGTTTCTATAACTTCCTAAGGTGAGCAATTATTTATGCTCCTAAGGTTTCTAAATAGAATGCCATTAACACCTTCCTTTTTTAAATTTTTTTGAAATCATAGTATAATTACAGCATTTCCCCTTCTTTATCCTTCCCCCCAAACACTCCTAGATACCCCTCCCACTTTACTTGAAATTAATAACTTCTTTTTCATTAATTGTTATTGTATACACACACACACACACACACACACACACACACACACATATATATATATATATATATATATATACACACACACACACACACATTTATATTCCTGAATATAATCTGTTGTCTTCACAATGTTACTTTTACCTATGTTTTCAGGTCTGACCATTTGTCAATGAAAACTAAAGTTGCTCTTCCCTAGGGAAGACCAAATCTTCGGCTTGTAGCTGTCCTCAGTTGTCTATAGTTCTTTGTGTAGGGTTGAAACCTCATGGGTCTTTCTTTTCCTGTTAAGTCTGGGCTATCCATTTGGTGTCATCCTTGTTTAGTTCACCCAAACAGGAGCTAAGCATTAGGAAGTCATGTCGTTAAAGATTTGTGAATGTATCTTCTGACAACACAAGGAGACTGTCTCAGTGCAAGGAGAATCTCCCTGGAACCTCTTGCTCTTACAATCTTTTCTGTCTCCTTTTCTGCAAGGTTCCCTGAGACTTAGGTATGGGAGTGTTTTGGAGATGTATCCACTGGGCCTGGGCTCCACCATTCTATATTTCAATTGGTCATGGTTTCCTCGAGTGGTTTCAGACATTTGTTGCAAAGAGTACAGAAAGTTTATTTTTTATAACTTCATCTTAATACTAGAAAAAAAGTCATGGTTGTGTAGTGACCATATATCATCATATCCCAATCGATATATATATATATATATATATATATGTTTAAAGCAAGTACTTTCCAAGTTCAAGTAAAGAACCTGGGACTCTGTTCGGCTAAGTAATTCACTGAAGGTCACACAACTTATAAATAACTAAGACACTGTAGCCAATCACCTGACTGAAAATGCATGTTTCTATGCCTAATCTGATGCAGAGTTTCTTAGCAATCCTTAGAAGCTCACGTCTACATAAACCACCTTTGCAAACTCAGCCTTGCTTCTTATTTAGAGTAGTCTCTTGCAAATTATAGTTTAATAGAGAAGGTCCAGGTTGCTGATAGTTTGTCTGGATTGCATTTATAAAAGTCCTTAAGCTGAGGCTAGGTTGATGCCCTGCTACTTTGTAATATTAGAGGGTCAGGAGTGGCTAGGCACACATAAATATAGATAAATTGCTACTTAATAGTTCTAGGCAGAAATCATTCAAGAAAAAGATATCTGATCCTTGAAGGTAACTCAGCTTGCTTCTCAGCAATAGATTGCTAGGATTCAGAATTTTAAAGTGTCAGTTCCTGTCCCTTTACCCTGCCTATCTCCCTGCTCCCTTCTTTGCACTTCCTACTGTATATCCCTTTCCTCCTTTTTCTAATGTATGACAAAATGTCCTTCATATTTACTTCCAAACCAAACGCTGTGAGGGAATAAAACTTGCATTAAAAGATTTTGAAATGGATAGCAATATTACTACTTTAGCTAAAAAATAGATGTAGTAATTAAATAATATTAGCAATATGTGATGTGATCCTTGGCATGTGGGGGTTGGGGGACAGAAATGGAATTACCTAAATTTTCAGTAACACCATGAGAAAAATGAGTCTATATGTGAGTCAGTGGTAACAGTTAACATAGTAAACTCCAGCATTATGCCATAGTCATGATCACACTAAGATTAATTCTGAATAATGCCTATGTTAAACAAGTGATAAAGTATCAAAAACAATGTATTAGATATATATTCAACACTCAAAATATGTGTACTCTTTCCACTCATAAATGCTGTTGGATATTGCTATTCGAATGTTGGTTGGACCTCAGGAATTTTTTTAATAAGAATTTAGACTTTTAGCATTTACAACATCTGCCTTGTGCTCATACCTTACTGGTTTTCAGCAACACAATGATGCATAAGGTAAAACAATAATAATAACAGTCTAGGCAAGAGATGTGAACTGTAAGTCATGTGTGATGATGCACTCTTGCAACATTAGAACATACAAGTAGGAGGCAAGAAGAATGCCAAGAGGGTTAGGACATCTTAGTCTATACTGTTATTTCCAGACCACATGGCTGTAGAGTGAGATCCTGTTCCAGAATGAGGAGGGAGGACAAAAGTGAATTGTAATGGTTGTAGTCTAAGTTCTGCATTCAAGTTAGACATGGAAAAATAAATAAAAACATTACAGGGATTACCCTGCAATGTATATGCATATGACACACACTTATATGTACATATATACACTTATAATGAATGGATTTGTTAGGTTGTTGACACAGTAGGGGCTAGGTTTTACAGCAATAGTTACCTGCAAATGAGACAGATAAGAAACTCAATGTTTCAGAAGTCCCAGTGCAGATCTAAAATCCTTGGAAGTCCTTGAAGAGTTGAGGTGTTGAACCTACACTGAAATACTGAAGTTGTCATGTGAAGTCACCAGAAGAGTGCAGCCTGTAATTGACACACTGTCTCTCTCAGGAAAGAGGGAAAAGCAGCATGGATGCTGTCCTTTGGAAGATGCAACACAGTCATCTAGGGAGGAACACACACACACACACACAACACACCTTCTCTCTCTCTCTCATACACACACATACACACTCACATATACACACACACATACACTAACACACTCACTTACACACACATACTCACACACATACACATGCTACATCAGTCCTAAATGTCTTTTAATTCTATCAAGTAGACAACAAAGCATACTATCACTGGTATAAGAGGCTAAAATACTTCAATAACACTTTGATTACTCTTGGACATCTTGAACAAGATCAAGTAGCAGATACATTTGGAAACTCAAAAGTGAATTAAGATTATCCTTAGGCTGGGTCCTGAGCCATCCCCCCCCTTTATTTTTGCTTCTTAGAAACAGAAGACAGAAAATGAGAAACCAAAAACCAAATATTAGATGTAAGAGAGAACTCTAGGCTCCTCTTTTAGTACCTGATTGTTTGAGTCTAGAGTGAAGCACATATCTTTTTTTTAAACACAGGCTTATGAAGTCATAATGACAGACTTTATCAAGAATTCACAGTGTGAGAAACTACAATAAATGTCATGGCTTAAGAGCAGGCAAATGATTCTCAGGAATATTTCATTATACATGTGCCCACCTCTAGGCAGTCACACTAAATGAAGAAGAACTCAATACTTTAACTACAGTGTTTTTATATTACTTACCCTGGGTGTTTTCAGACTTGAATTGTTATGACTTTTTATTGCATGTATATGTTCTCTAGTGCAAAGAGGGATGCATTTTATTTAACTATGCTTTTTTAAAACACTCTTAAGTCCACACACATCATCAGTCACCAATAAATAGGTGATGAAAGAAAGTAATGTTTTATATCTCTTCTGATGATTTTCAAAGAGACCAGAGGTAATAGACAAAACCAGAAACCTGAATCAATCAGCATGAGGGCCAACAAGAAAGCTACTATCCATTGGCTGTGTATATCTGTTCAGATGATTTGGTAAAATATCAAACATGTATCAGTGATACATATTCAGATGATATGTTAAAGTATCAAAACAAGAGCACTTTGTAAAGAACAAATGAAACAGAGTAACAAAAAACATTTTAATATTTGTTTTTACTTCTTAATTTCTGAAGGTTGTCTTTCATCGGATTGTATCTGTGCAAAGTCCCTATAAACAATAAACTTAAATGTAAGTTAAGGGAAGGAGGATATCAAGTTTGCAGTGAATAGGTGTTTGGAGGTAAGGCAGATGTCAAAAAGAGGCAGATGAATACCCTTTGTTGCTTGAAGGAAAGTTGCATTATTTGCTTTCCTATTCTGAAATAACTAACATAAAGCAAAACGATTTTACATAATCCAGTCCATGACAGACACAGTTCCTTTTTTATTTTTTCAAATAAAGTGTCTGTGTTTTCAGACCTCAGTGAGACTTTCAGTAGACCTCATCAGGGGACTCAGTTGAACAAAATTTTTATCTTATGAATAGAAAGTTCATCTACCTTGAATGGGCAAGGGAGTCACACTCTCCATTGAGAGCATACCCACAATGATTTGTAGACGCCCATGAGGTTCTACCTATAAAAAGATACCAGAAATTCACAATCCGCTACAGTAGGAGGCCAAACCTGAGACATGTAGGGGTATGTCTGAGGTGATGCTATGATTGAAAGAATAGCTCAGAGAATACAAGTAGAAAACCTCTGGATTAAGTCTGGAAAAAATGGCCACACAGGCCATAAGATGTGGTAGAATATGGCCTGGAGTAAGAGGGTATGAGATTTATTCTGTGTGCTTATCAGAAGCTATCAAAACTTCACTGTAGCTGAAAGAGTTTTGCTGTGTGAGAAAATGGCAGTTTTAAGATCAGGTGGCTCAAAATCCACATCTCAACAGTCATCCTTCCTCATTTGTTTGATGATCCTCAGACTTTAAGCAACTTTTAATCTTGAATTTAATACTTTGTGTTAGAGATATCTTCCTTGCAACTAAAATGTTTTTCTTTCTAAAAATATGAGTAGGGGAGGTCAAAATATACCTAGAGTAAGTAAAATAACACATATTCTAAAACTCCCAAATGTAGATTATAGGCATTCATGATTCCTAATAATTCTTCAAATTGACTTTATAGAGTTGCCTACACACACAGACACAAACACACATACACATACATATACACACAGATATACTGGAAGGATATGTACACATACATATATGCACATATATATTTGGAAGTGATGTTTAATTGTTTATTTTTATTTTAATCATTTTTTTATTATTCCTTTTAATTTTGGAGATTATAATATAATTACATCATTTCTCCCTTTTTTCCTCCCCTTCAACCCCTCCTTTTCCCTGTTTTCTTCCAAATTTATGTCCTTCTTTTTCACTAAGTATTTTTGCATAACTTCTGTATCTGTGTATGCAAATATATTCCTAAACACATAAATATAACTTGTTCATTCTGTAAAATGTTACTTGCATGCATGTTTTCAGGGCTATTTAGTATTATATAACCAGGAGTTTTTCACAAAACTAAATTTTAGAAAAATTTTAGAAAGACTTGAAATATATTCACCTTTATAGTTTTAAATTTAAAATTAATCAAGAGGTGGTAAATATTGGAAAATCTGTCGCTATGATCTTTGCTTCACACTCATACATGTAGACAATGAAGAAAAAATAGGAGAGGTGTCATGGTTACTTTTGATGTGCCTGGGGGTACGGTTAGATGTTTTAGTCCCTCTGGCTACTGTTTTAGAAAAAAAAATTGTTCAAGATTATCTGTCCTAAAATGCTGCCTGACAGAGAGTTTTGTGAGATTCACATACATGACAAGTGTTCCACACCACTTATGCTGTGAGTGCTTCTTAGAATGCTGCATTTATAAAGAATATGGTACAAGCATCCTTGTTGCAGAATATGGGTTAAGGGAAGATGCTTGCTTTATATTAGACACTGGAAGGCGTCATCAGATACAGCTGTAAGAGAAGATGCTGTGGACAAAAGCAGAGTAGTTTTTCACATAGAAGGGAGACACCTGATTTTGCTTGATGTCCTGAACTCTTTAGCCATAAGAGATCCCTGGGCCTTAGCTCATCGGGTTTGAGTCAGTAAGGAGAAAGGAGCATGAGGGTCAGAGCTAAGTATTTCAGTTTAAATCTCAGATTCCCCATTTAAGAGCTCTTCTGGTGAGCAAAAGCTTAACATTTTTGTGCTAAAGATGTAGCTTATGCTTGCATGAAGTAGCTGGGCCAGTTTATAAGTATACACTGTTTCGAATGGAGCTGCCTAGAGTTTGTATGATCGTATCAGATTGGCTCCCTCTAGTTCTAGATGGGCTTACCCATCTGCGCTTGCTATATTGTTTCCTGGATCTGGGCAGATTATGTAAACTCTCTGCTTCAACAGTGTCTTATGCAAAGTGATAATGGTGGTATTAGATACACTGGTCCAAAAAAGAGGTCATATGTTATTGGTGACAGAGTGAGTGACAGAATGTTGGAATTTATGTTTTTATTTGCAGCAATAGTCTACTGCAATCTTATCTGTTAAAAAGCGCAACAGCAAACAAAAAGACAAAAACATATAGATGATAGATGATAGATAGATAGATAGATAGATAGATAGACAGACAGATAGAACAAAAGCCTAAAACTACCACCAATGATAGTACCAAATCAAAACAATGGTATTTAATTCTGAAGTATTTAGAGTTAATATCAAGGCCAAAAGCCAATATTTAAGGCTAATATTAGTTTCCTCACCTTCATAAATGTGTATTTTATGGATTTTGTTTTTGCTTTACTTTATTTCAATGAAGGGACATTAACCTTTCCCCAGAGCCTGGCAGAGAATCTGATTATTTTTTTCCTCCAGAGTAATTTCTAGTGTTATCATGATCCATTCAGCAAACAGCATTTGGCCACTTCAGAAGCATTTCCCCACTTCCATGTAAATGGTATGATTAAAAGTGAAAGGTAATCTTGAGTGCTGCCATGTTATGACATTAAAATAAAATAGTAATTCAATTGTTAGCCACCTCTCACAAATAACTATTCAATCCACTTTTGTTTAATACCTCAGCGTCTTTGCATGCCTTTCCCTTTTGAAACACAAAGCAGTATTGATTTCTCTTGATAACCAACTAAAAGTACTTTGAGCACTTTTATCATTTCATTATCTGGGAGCAAATAAGGAAAACAACGGGTAAAAAAATGAGAAACAAGTCGATGGGTTCTTTTTATCCTTTTCCACACACAGTTCAAGTGTAAAACAGAGTAACTTTTTAAGTAAACTTGAATGCCTTTGTATTTGAAGATGTCTGGGTCACCATCATGAAAGGTAACAAGTCAGAGGGAACAACTGTGGGTATAAATGAAGAGTCCCCTGCACATTTGTTTGGTAGGACTGCTGTAACAGAATACCTTAGACTGGAAAGCTCAAGCAGAATAATTTTTTGCTCATATTTCTGGATCCAAAGCAAAGATATCTACAAAATGGGATCCAGGTTGGATATTGCTGTCCTCTCCCCATGAGCACAAATGCACTTCCCACTGGTTGTATGGTTCCTTGTGTCACTTCTTCACATGAAGATACTAATCTGCTGAAATAGATTTCCTCCTCTAACAACATTCTGTAAAGTTTATTAATTCCTAAATATCCATTCAGCCCATGAAAACACCTAGCGTCTAGGTGCCAAACACATGTATTTTAAGGTGTAGGATTGGAAAAAGATGATACAGTCCTAACCCCTAGTATTAAAGCCAGTTTTGACTGGCCATGGAAATATCAGAAAATAATGGCATTGACCATTGGGAGTCTAATTTGTCAATCATAAAGGGAAAAACCTACTAGAACCATAGTTTAATACATTTTATGGATGGAAAACACGAGTCCTTATACTATCTGTATTTGATCTGACTAGACAGAGGCATGTATTCCAGTGAATGATTCTGAAACCAGGCTCACAATTCCATTTTCTCTAAAAAGAAGGAATGAAAACACTAACTATGAAGTGAATTCTAATTGGTTATTTTTCTCCAGAAACAAATGGGCCCCAACCAGTGCACCACCACAAAGGAATGGTCCTGTGAGCATCTATAACACTGATTTGAAAGCCTTTTGGACAGATCCATGAAGCCTCTGTCATTGTTCTCACAGGAGCTGTGAGGACTTTATTTGTCCATTTTGACACGGATGAAAAAGATCCCGAGTTGACTGCTTCTCAAGCACTGAAGCTTGCCGAAAGCTGTTTCATCCGACCAAAACCTGATGTGCACCTGGCTGGTAAAGACCTCCATTTTCTGATGCTCATCAGTCTTTGCTCCAGTACACTTTCCAGATACTCCCACTAAGAATACTTCTCGCCCTCTTGGTGTCACTGATATCATACTTTGCCTTCCCAGCATTGAGGTAAGAGTTTAAAAATATGATGTTCATATGTACAGTGCTTGAAGCTAGTGTGGCAGTGATATGACTCATATCATGTCTATGACTAAGAGTTAGGATCAGGTGGTGATATGTCTGTATAAAAGAGGATGTAGCCATCCAGAATTATCTTTCCTGTCTAGTGAAAGAATAATGTAGTCCTAAATTTTCAAGCTCTCTCAACAAAACCCCCAGTAAGACAGCACGCTGGACTATTATTTCTAAACCACAGGAAATATTTTAAAACATTGTATTGGCTCTTGAAGAGTTTTGTACAGTGTGTTTTGATCATATTTCCCTTCCCCTAGCTCTGCTCTTTCTTGTTGTTTTTTGTCGATGATAAGCTTCACATACACACCAGTGAACTTACCAGTTTCATGACGGATGGTAGAAAGTACGAGAAACCAGGGTCTGAAATAAACACCAGACTTACTTACAAAATAGCCGGCTGTGTATGTTCATATCAGTGTACCTCACCATATAAGTCCTATGTAGCCAGGTAGATTTTACAGACACATCCAAGTTGAAAAATACAACCCATTCATGTGGTAGAACTGGTGGTAAATGAGTTCTAATTTCAGCATAGAGAAAGTCATTATTTTAATTGTTGTTCAGCATTCTGTTATGATATTCTACTAGATTTTTTGTTTATAAATTTCCACGAAACATTCATTCCCATGTAGACAGAGACTGTTCTTTCATTTCCTGGCTACCAAGACCTCAAAAAACCACACAGAAACAACATTAATTAAAACACTGTTTGGCTTATTAGTTTATGCATATTTCTAGCTAGCTCTTACACTTTAAATTAATCCATGTCTACTAATCTGTGTATTGCCACATGGTTGTGACCTACTGGTAAGGTTCCATCTAAAGTCCAGCATTTGTTTCCTGTGGTGGCTACATGGCTTCTCTCTGACTCTGTCTACTCTCTCTTAGCCTTCAGCTTCATTTTCCTGCCTAGCTCTATTCTTCCCTGCTATAAAACCAAAGCAGCTTTATTAATTAACAAAACATATTCACAACATACAGAGGAAAATCCCATATCATTCCCAGCTAAAAAATATTGTGAGACATGATAATTTATATTCTGATTGGAATATCACACATAATCATTCTTAACCCTCCTGCATTCACTCAAGGAATTCTCTAAGCTCTGAGTCTTTCTTATTCATCCAGACAAAGTTCACCGAAACATTCCACTCTGTATTGTAGTTATTATCTTTCACTCAGACAACACAGCATCAGACTTTAGACAAATGGTATTTACATGTTTTCTAGATGGTTTTTATTTCTTGTTTCTAATCATTTATAATAGATGCATTAGTATTTACTCACTGTGACCCAGAGAGTATATTTAGTTTAGCAGTAACACTAATTTTGTTTGCTAATTTTTGAACTTATATGGACTCCTTGGCATATGAAAACTCAGGGATTTTACATACATACATACATGCATACACACATGCATACACACACATAAGTGTGTATGCATGTATGTATGTATATATGTTCTTTGAAAAAGTTTCTCTGAATAGCTTTGGTGCCTGTCTTGAAACTCCTCTTCTTGACTAGACTAGCCTTAAACTTAAGGAGATCCACCTGCCTCTGCCTCCCAAGTACTGGGATTAAAGGCTATTTCTCTTTAGATAGTAAACAGTGTGAGGTGTGGTACCATATGTGTTTGATCCCAGGACTCAGATCTTTATGAGTTCTAGGCCAGCCTGGTTCTAGGCCAGAGTTAGTTCTAGGACAACCAGAATCCCTTTTCTTGAAAAAAAAATAGAGAATAAACAGTGTCATAATATATATACCCTTAATAAGTATGACCTTGGTTTTTCTTATAAATCAAATCAAAGTGAATAATATAACTGGAAGAATATCAAGTCTCTCAAAGACATCTGGGTTCTAATCCCCGCAACTTTAAATATGCCATGTTATGTTATACTTTGTTAAGCTGTGCTATTCTATATTATGTGACAAAATGTGATGTTATGCTATGCTATATATTAAAGAGATGTACAGTGAGAATTAATGCTACAGTTCAAGTGAAGTTCAAATAAATATAATATTCTGAATCATTCAATAAATAAATAAATAAATGACAAATTTTCTAGGCCTGGGGTAAGTACTTACTCATAAAAGGATATTAACTGTAAAATAAAGGATAACCATGCTACAATCCACAGACCCAGAGAGGCTAGGTGAAAAGGGGAGCTCAAGCAGGGATACATGGATCTCCCTGGGAAGGAGAAATAAAAGACACCTTCTGGGTGGACTGGGGTGGGGGGCAATGAGAATTTGGATTGGGCTTGGGGTGAGGGAGGGGAGAGTGCTAAGAGATGACTGTAAAGGAGGGACTTTTGAGGTCAGGTAGAAGCCTGATACAAGGCAAACTCCCAGGAGTCGACAAGAATGGCCCCAACTATGATTTCTGGCAATTGTGGATGCATAGCCTGAAATGGTCATCCCCTGTGATCTGTTTGGTAACTACCCCAGAATTTTCATGAGAGAGTCTTCATCCAGTGACTGAGGAGATAGATTCAGAGACCCATAGTCAAACATTTGGACAAGCTCCTGGAAGCCTGCTGAGAAAAGGGAGGAAGGATTGTAAGAGCCAGGGGGTGGGTGTCAGGGTCATTACTGGAAAACCCACAAAAAAGCTAGCCTGGCTCATGGGAACTCAGGGTCTGAAAACACAACCAAGGTTTCTGTATGGGATCTACCTGGGCCCTCTCTCTATGACAGTTGTGTAGTTTGGTTGATTTGTGGGACTACAGACAATGGGAGCAGGGCTGACTCAGGTGCTTTGGTGGGTTCTGGATTGCCTTACCCAGACTGAATAAAGGATAAGGTGTTTGGTCTTAAGGCATCTTGATATGCAATGCTTTCTTGATGCCTATGGGAGGACTGCTCCTTTCTGACATGATAAAAAGGGTGGTAGATTGAGTGTGGTGCTTAAGGAAGGTGGCGAGTAGGAGTAGGAAGAAAGGAGGAGAGCAGAGGAGGAAAGGGTCGTAAAATAAATTAATTAATTTAATAAAAATAGTAACAAGAAAAAGTCACATTTTACTCATTGTATAAATTAAATGCAGATTAATTATCCCTGAAACTTCTCTGTAATACAATTAAGTTGCTGCTTGGATTTGTTATTATTATTATTATTATTATTATTATTGAAAAAATTTACGCCTCCTCCCTGCCTCCCATTTTCCTCCCCCTCCTCCTACTCCTCTCCTCTCACCCCACTCCTTTCCCCCTCCCTCTCCAGTCCAAGGAGCAGTCAGGGTTCCTTGCCCTGTGGGAAGTCCAAGGTCCTCACATGAGTCTAGGAAGGTGAACATCCAAACTGGCTAGGCTCCCACAAACCCAGAACATTAAGTAGGATCAAAACCCAGTGCCATTGTCCTTGGCTTCTCAGCAGCCCTCATTGTCTGACATGTTCAGAGAGTCCGGTTTTATCCCATGCTTTTTCAGTCATAGTCCAGCTGGCCTCTTTTCCAGTGTTAGGGATGTGATTCAGGCTCAGGCAAGTCAGGCAAATGCTCTACCACTGAGTAACACCACCATTCCAAGTATGCCTTCCTTCAACATGGAAGATGGAACCATATCCTAATCTACAGTTAGACCACTGGGGATATGGAAAGGAACATACTTAAACCAAAAACTTGACTTAAATGTAAACCTCTACAGTAATCAAATATTTATTGAATTGTGTTATTATTCAATATCTGCATCGATGGTCTAAGATATTTGCATGCTATATTGCTTTAAATTACTTTGTTGCATGTGAAAGAGTTCATTTGGAAATTTCAAAGGTCCACATTTGATTGGCAGTAGTGACCACATGGAAAATCTAAACAAATGTGTGCAAGGAAAAATGGAGAATATGAGAAACTTGACAACATGTACTTTTGAAAGAAACAACAATCTATTCACCTGAAACTGAACTTCACTGTTAAGAATGTTGACCTAGTGCCCACAGATCTGGCCAAATCAGAGAATACTAGATTTTTTAATGAAATGCAAATTTGAATATGAAGGCTAATTCAATTTCTAAACACACTGGATGCATCAAAGACCATGTCTATCCTGGTAATTCTGCATAATAAAGCAATCCCAAATTGACCACTTTCCAACGCTAAGCTTTCATTTAGTCTGTTCGCTATTTGTTTGCCTTTGAGATAGTAACTGAGGCAGTGTTCAGTGAAGTCAGTTCCTTTACCTTCTACTCAGGCTCAAATAAAGTGAGCACAACCCTGGGTGATAGAATTGGTTGAAGTTGTGGCTACTCTGCTCCTCACAAAGCTATAGATATAAATATCTGTTGATCTATCTATGCATTTTACATCGTTTAAAAGTCAAAGTGGCGATTAAGTAATTGAATTATTCATTAAAATACTTAGCCCACAAGTGTGAGCCAGGTTTGACAGTGAGGGTCTGAATTCCAGTTATGGGGGCACCGAGACAGGCAGATCCTTTAAGTTCACTGGCTAAGACCTCAAATCAAATCAACAAGCTCTGGGTTCAGTAAGAAACCCTGTCTTGGGAAGGGGATTTTACAGAAGGCAAAAGGACCAGCAGTATAAAGCCAATTACCTCAGTTTGGTCCCTGTTTCCCACATAAAGGTATGAGTTAAAGACCACAGAACTCAAAAACACTCCTCTATTCTAACACTGCTCATTGTGTACAATTTCACTAAGACATGCATGTGCATGCGCACATACAATAATAACAGAAGGAGCTATAAGGAGATTCTTTTTGGAAAATATTGTGATGAATTACTAAGGAGGATACCCCGAATTGACCTATGGACACTGTGCGCTCTCTCTCTCTCTCTCTCTCTCTCTCTCTCTCTCTCTCTCTCTTTCTCTGTGTGTGTGTGACAAAATAAAAATGAAAACAAATGATATAAACAAATACCAATAAGACAAAAATAGCAAAAACAAAGCATAACAAAAGGTCACAGGAAGACGTGGAGTCTGATTTAGGTTTGCCAGCTACTTCTGAGCATGGAACATGTCCTGGAGTGTGGTTGATACACTCCATTGAACAAAATTGATTTTCATATTCCAGGAAAGTGTCAATTGCAAATTAACTCTCCTTTAGGCTGAAAAGTTATGTTCACTTCTCCATCTTAGTGGTTGGATTTTGTCGGAGTTGAACTTGTGTATGCAGTATGTCTGTGTACACAGTATATCTGTATATTATGGTCACATGAGTTCACATGTGTGTCAGTGGTGTTGGATCCAGAAAAAGCTGTTGATCTTGAAATTGTATAGTTCAAAAGGATGGCAGAGTGAGGGATCGGATTGAATATTCTTAGTGGGGTTGGCACTAAGATATTCAACTCTATATCTTACTGTAGCGCAGCTGCGTGCTGTGCACAAATCAATGGATTTACAGGTATTCTTTCTTAAGAAAGCATACAGCATTCAGATGGACTTTTTTTTTCTTTTTGAGGCTCCAGGGAATACAATAGTGACAAATCAGAGTCAAATGTTAATGGAATTCATATAACAAACTTATGAAAAAACTACAATGGGTTCCTGATGGAAGGCTGTCCCCACAGAAATGGCTTTCCTACTCTTGATATTTGTTGCTTTGCTTACACATTCTTACCTTATAAAACTCACAGGTATTCTTTCATAAGTATTAGTTATTGATGGCAATGTAACTAATTAATATACATTTTTGAAATAAAAATAATCAGGACAAAAAGTAAATGAAATCACATAAGAATCTGAGGAGGAAAATCTTTATGAAAGACCCAAGAAAACTGACTTATCATACTTTACTGATTATTACTTTACAGGAGGGATGTTTGATGTAACTTCTTTTTCTCGAGATCTATTTCTTTGTTGTGATGTTCTATACATAGAAAAATTGCTCCATGACATTTTTAGGCCATAATTCGGAAGAAAAATCCCATGAAAATTATAATGAGTATTGAAGGCGTAAGTCACAAACAATGCCACACCAGTTTGGAATTATGATTAATAGGGTGGTATTTATTTAAAGGGGAAAAAACTTACAGATCACTGTCCCATGCAACAACCCTCTACACAACCAGGAAGGGAGTCTAGTCGCCACCAGAGCAGGAAGTGAAGAGAGGAGAGGGAAGTGGCCGCTTTTTTAAAGGGAGAGAGACCATGCCCCAATGGGCTGGTATCTCAGCAGCTATAGGCTGGAGGAGTGGGAAGACCTCCCGCAACACCTCCCCCTTTTGTTTAAATAAGAGAGTTCTAAACCTACTATGAAATTATATACAATAAGTACAAATATCCTATTCTAACTAGCTTGGTCTTGTATAATAAATAACTTGGCCAAGTCATGAGAGAAAGTAACTACATTTATATAGTCTTCAACCCCATCGAAGATCTGAGAAGGGAAATAATGTTACCCGGGTAATTGGGAAGTTCAGTAAAACAACTTCCAAAACATGCAACAAATCACAGAGACAACAAGCTACCTGGGTAATCACCCAAAGTCACATTAGCAGCGTTGAAGCAACCAACTTTGGCTAAGGCCTAACATAACTGACATACCATTTTCAAAGGCAAGCAACTTTTCAAAACTATCTTACCCTGTCTTGGCAGGATATGGCAGTCCTGTTTTATCCATTGATGCACGCTCTGTATCTTTGTCAGTCGTTGAGGTATGGGCATTTCTTTGCCCCAAGGCCAGTTCTGCCAAAAAGAAAGGCTCCAGGTGGAGTGTCTTTGGTGCTCAACATTCTCTTGGGAATAGAGTGGTGTTGCCAGGAGCAATTGTGTCTCACTACCACAAAACTCTGAGTTAGATTAAAGGCCATTTTCTACAGCTCTTTGAAGAAGCTGAAGATTATCAATCTATACTGAGTATAATCTCTATATATCTAAAGAACCTGATTAGTCTAATTATAAATGACAAACTTAGATGACTATTAATCTATATAATTCTCAATATCTATCTAACTTAAAGACTAAGAAAATAAACGACTGTGAAACAAATGAGGACAATGACCTCCAAATATAAACAATGTACAAATATACATTGCAGTAGGTAAATATATATCAATACACAAATATTATATAAGTATCTTAATCAGAGGTAGAAATGTACACTGCAATATGGTAAATATATACTATATATATATCAATACAATATATGTCAATACATAAAAAATGTTTTAAACAGAGGTAGAAACATGCATACATACAAAAGTCAATATAATTTAACTCTGTGTCAATTTACAAGAATCTATACCAATATATTTGTCTAAAAACAGTAACTCACAATTACAAATCTATTATCCCATCATCCCTCTTTTTTTTTTTCAAAATGATCTCTGAGCTTATAAAATTCCTTCTGTTTCTGATTCTATTATGTGGAATAGTATGAAGAGTATTGGTATTAGCTCTTCTTTGAAGGTCAGCACTGAAACTATTTGGCTCTTTTTGGGGATGGGTGGAAGACTTTTAATGACTGCTTATATTTCCTTAGATTTGAATGGTCTATTTAAATTGCTTATCTGGTATTGATTTAATTTTGGTAGATGGTAACTTTCACAAAAATTTGTCTATTTCTTTTAGATTTTCCAATTTTGTCAAGTACAGGCTTTGACGGAATGATTGTCTAGATTTCTTCATTGTCTGCTGTTATGTCCCCTTTTTATCTCTGATTTTGATATTTTAGATATTCTTTCTCTATCTTTTATTTGGTTTGGATAAGGTTTTGTCTATCTTGTTGATTTTCTCAAAGGACCAACTCTTTGCTTCATTGATTCTTTATATTGTTCTCTTTGTTTCTATTTTATTGATTTCAGCCTCCAGTTTGATTATTTCCTGCTGTCTTATCCTCCTGTGGGTGTTTGCTTCTTTTTGTTCTAGAGTTTTCAGGTGTGCTGTTAAGTTGCCAGTATGAGATTTCTCCAAATTTTTTATGTAGGCCCTTGGTACTGTAACTTTCCTCTCTGCACTGCTTTCATAGTGTCCCGTAAGTTTGAGTATATTGTATATTTACTTTTATTGAATTCTAAGAATTCTCTAATTATTTTTTCCCTTGATCTATTGATAATTCGTTTGGGAGATGTTCACTCCATGAGTTTTTAGGTTTTCTGTAATTTGTGTTGTTGTTTAACTCTAACTTTAACTCATGGTGATCTGATAATATGCATATGATTCTTCCAATTACTTTGTATCCTTTGAGATTTGCTTTGTGACTGAGTATGTGGTCAGTTTTAGAGAATATTCCATGAGGTACTTAGGAGATGGTATTTTCTTTTGTGTTTGGTTAAAATTCTCTGTAGATGTCTGTTAGATCCTTTTGCGTCATAACATCTTTTAGTTCCCTTATTTCTCTGTTTAGTTTCTGTCTGGCAGATTTGTCCATTGGTGAGAGTAGGGTTTTGAAATCTCCCATTATTAATGAGTGGAATTTGATGGGTGATTTAAATTTTAGTAATGTTTCTTTTACAAATGTGGGTGTCCACATTTGTAATTTGGGGGTATAGATGTTTTCATCTTGATGAATTTTTCCTTTGATAAATTTGAAATGTTCTTCTTCATTGTTCTTGCTAATTTTATTTTGACATCTATTTTGTTAAGTATTAGAATAGTAACACCAGCTTGTTTCTTATGTCCATTTGATTGCAAAATATTTTCATAACCCCTGTGTAATGCCTCATTGTTTTTGTAGGCAGCATTATACAACTAAGCAATTCTGTCTCCTTTTTAACTTTTTTCATAACTTGTTTCCTTGTTTGATTCTTTAAGCTATGTTTTAAATTTATTTCTTTTATTTTTTGAGATTATAATATAATTACCTCATTTACCATTTTCCTTTTCCCATTCAAACCCACCCATATACACCTCTTTGTACTCTTTTGATGTGAACACATATCCTGAAGGAAACTGCAGGAACCAGGAAAACAAAAAGGGACCATTGCTTGGTTGTGGGACTTGAGGGACAATAGGCAAAGAATAGCAGGATACTAGTGATCTGATGGGATAAGTAGGAAAAATAGAAGCCCTAAAAAGAGAAGAGGAAGAATTGGAAATAAATTAGGCTTTTCAATTTGCTTTAAAAATGCCGGTTTCCATGTTTGTTTTTCAAATATCTTTCATTTTGGTTAACCACTTCCATGACCCCGGTGACTCATCCATCTCCTCAGCGACATTCTCACCTATCCTCGCTAGCCCCAAATTCCTGTATCTTTCATGTCACCTATGGTCTACTAACTCTCCTTACCTAAGGCATCCTCCTTAAATGATCTCTTTCTCATTTAATTATTGCTGTATGTATTTTAATTTAAATATACAGATTTCAGAGTCATGCAGCACTTATCTTTTTGAATCTGATTACTTTATGGTTGTTTTACTTAGCATAATGTTTCCAGTTTTCTCAGTTTACCTTAAAATTGCATAGCTTAATTTTTCTTTATATCGGAATAAGTTCTGTTCTGTATATATACCACATGTTCATTATCCATTCACTGGTTAATAGGCTGTTTCTATTTCCTAGATCTTGTGAACAGAAGAACAGTGAGGATGTATCTCCATAGCAGAACAGGTATCTTTTGAGTATATTCCAGAGGGGTAAGGTGAAGATAGCTGTGCATTTTAATAGTTATAATGTTAGATTTTTGAAGAACACCCACACTGATTTCACGAGTGTCTGTACCAATTTTGTAGCTCCACGACAGTTGTTATTTTTGCTGTCATTTGATTTTTTGGTCTTAATCATTCTAAGTAGAGGAAGGTGGAGTCTCAAGCAATTTTAATTTGTACTTTCCTGGTGGTTAACGTGTTGGCCACTCTTTACTGTGTTTATTAGCTATTGTGTTTTCTCTTTGGTGAATAAGCCTGAATAGGGCAACAGATTCCTAAGCGATTATTATGTGAATAATATTCCTTTATTTGCATTAATTTATTCATGTATTCTACCATGAGAAAAATGCACTCCATAATTTTTATTTTCTAAATATATCAGTGATTTACAAGTCATTTTCTTAGGTCTAATCATGATTTGAAGAAATAAATAGCAGTCAAGTTAGATATTTAGATGTACCAGAGGTGACATTAAGCATACTCTGTGAAGCACATTTTGTTTTCTAAGGACATGGCCGTATTCACCTAGAACAGGAAAGACTGGTTACACATCTGTAGTGGTCTTCAGATACCTTGAAAAGCTGTCAGCGAAATGCCAATATATATTTTTTCTCTGCTTTAGCAAGGAAGCAGTGATCAATGGTTGACAATTTTATGAAAGATTCTTGGCATGGGAGCTTAGGACAATCAGCAGTGGAGAAATAAAAGATAATGATAACAGAAAAGAAGGATATCTTTAACACTTAAGAGCCTGTGTCTATGGTAGAAAAAAACAAAGGAAACCTTGCTATACACATCAGAGCCACTGGTAGAAGTTAAATCTAGGACAATGAGTGACAGTGTTTGAGGCACAAGAAAATTCTCTTACAGAAACACATGGTACCACTTTCCTTTGTTTTAATCAGACCTCTCCATTATGAGACCCCAACCTCAGGACTGGGAAAACACTGCCAACAAAACAACACTACTTCATGACACACCAATGGTAAGAACATATAAGGCTAACTTTGCATAGCAAATGTGCCAAGAATGAGCAACATTCCCTAGAGACATTTTTTTTTTCTTTTTAAAGATAAGAACACACTAAGCTTGTGAAGATGTTTAGAAGAGCATTTCAGGTTAACGGGAGAGTAAGTGTAGTTACTTGATGGTAGATAAAGGCTAACTGTAGGTGAGTGGCAGAAAGGTAAACAGTAAACCTAGTGCACAGCTTTAAAGGAATGTTGGGAGCTTAAGGGTGAGGCTCTGCAAAGGGAAGTCTGTAAATATGACCAAGAACCAGATCCTTGTGTGCACAATGGCTTGCACATGATTGTTCTAAGGCAACAGGTGCTCATTGAAAAGAAATGTCTAGGGCAATTGTAAATTCAGATTATTGTTTTGAAATATTGTTCCAGCTGTGCAGGAGAAAGAACAAACTTAAGAAGCAAAATAGAAATAATTGTAGGTCACACGTAATTTTCCATTACTATTCATTAACACACTTCATGTTGAATTATTTATTTAAAAATATAATTGAGGTAACAATGTAGGTAGTTTTTGTAAATTACAACATGAACAAACATAGAGTATTTTTTTTGTCTGTAAGAGTTTTACAGGTTTTATGCTTATGTAATGGTGCCATACATCCTTTTCCATCCAGTTAGTAACCAAAGATAACATACAATTGTCCTAGTGGTTTACTTAAAAACTAGGTTTCATTTAGTTAATGCTATAATATTAGGTAGACAGAACTCCTTCTTTTTAGAGACCAGCAGAATATATTTTATTCCAAGATCAGATGAGATATCAATCTACTTTAGCAATATTTTAAGTGTATATTTTTATTTTAGTTTGAAAGTCAAATGCTTATTTATTTTAATATAATTGATTGAAACTTAATAACCCAATTTTAATTCATTATTTTCCTTCCAGATTTTTCACTCCAAAGTTTACTCTTCTGGTAGAAACCTTGTTTGAGCAATATTGAAAATGTGTGTAGAATTGAACATAAAAAAATACAAGAATGTTAGATTTTATTTTTAAATTAAGGTGTGGACAGTCAGTGGTTAGCTTTCTTTTAGATGGCTATTTTAATATAGATCAGCACGTTTTAGCACACCACGTAGTTATCCAAGTTTCCTATCTTCTTGCTTAGCCAGAAACAAGTACTTGTTAAGGTCCAGTTAATTTTTATGAGTTATTCCAATGCCAGTCCATGATGCCAGGCCTTGTCTTCAACATAGAAAAGAACTTATTGCCCTACTTACTTTCTGATACTTTTGGGGAGACATGAAATTGAATCCTGATGTCCTGGAATCTATGAGGGTGAACCAAGTGAGGACTATTGGTAATAGAGGGTATGGAGACTGAACTAGACATCTTTTGTGGGCTTCCAGTGGTGCTACTCGGTTGCACTCTGTTGAACTGTTCGCAGAAGAGGTCTCATGGAGATGCCTAAACATCCCAGGCTGGTGCGAGGATAGAAGATCCCTCTCTGACATTGGAACCTCATTGTCAAGGACAATATTCACAGAGAACGCTAAATGTAGAGGTTGAGCTGGTGTCTACATGGAGCCTTCAACCATACAGTTCAATCTTTTTGGTCTGGGAAGATACTCTGCAGGCTATGGAAAAAAGAAATCTAGACGTGACCCCAGCCATAAAACGATAGACCTACAATCTGTCCTACCTTCAAAATGTGCTGGGGTAATGCAGGCATAGAACTTGTGGGAACAGTCAAACAATGTTTGTTTTAACTTGAAACCCAGTGCAGAAGAGGTGTGCCATTCTCCACACTTCCTGGATGGCTAGGAACTAGATGCTGGGTAGCCCTGAGACCTAGGATAGAATCAATCAGACTTAGAAAAAAATTCAATCAAACGATTCCTAATAATATTCTGATGTACTCGTAAGTCTGTGATTTGTTCAGTTGGCATACAGAGGCTTCCTTCAGCAGCAGACGGGAGCAGATACAGAGACTCATAGGCAGGCATTATTCAGAGAGAGAGTCTAAATTGGAGGACTCTTTCCATTTTTTTTTTCTCCTCAGGGAATCATACAGAAGAGGGAAAGAAAAGAATGTAGGAGTCAGAAGGAATGGAGGAAACTAGGAGAACGTAACTCGCTCTATCAACTAAGCAGGACCCATTTGGACTCACAGAGATTGAAGCAATAATCACTGGCCTTTCATGGATCTTCCCTAGGTCCTCCAATTATATGTTATGACTGTTAACATGATAGTTTTGTGTGAATCTTAGCAGTGGGAATGGGTGTATTGCTGACATTTTTACCTGTTCTTGTGTTCTTGGAACTCTCTTCCTTCTCCTAAGTCACCTTGTCCAGTCTTGATATAAGGGCTATTGCCTTGCCTTATTGTATTTTATTTTGTACTGTTTTGCTTTCTTTTTTTGGAGGTCTGCTTTTTTTTTTTTCAGAAGAAGAAGCAAAGGGGAAGTAGATCCAGGGGAAAAGGTTGGTGTGTGTGTGTGTGTGTGTGTGTGTGTGTGTGTGTGTGTGTGTGAAGGAGAAGGGCTGGGAGGAATGTTGAGAGGGGTTATGGTCAGTTGGAAAGTATTGTACAAGAAAAGATTCTGTTTCCAAAAAAAAAAATTAAAAAAACTTGCAAACTTATGTAAAACATGATGTTGTTGCTGTTAATATTTGTTTGTAACTCCAATATGGGACCCTTTGAGGATAATGTTCTAGAAGGCAATGCTCTGTCACAATATCACAATGCTGTTTAAATACATGCTCGTAGGAGTTCCAATTCACATTTTGTATGACATGGTAGCTTTTTCTCATTTTCTAACTAAATATTTTTACAGGTCAAATATTTCTTTATCTTTATAAGTCATGTCTACTTGCTGTTAATTGGCAGTGTATGTCAAGCTCCATGAGTGTCCCCTGACTATCTGGGACAGTTTTGAACATCTAGTAATCAGAGAAACTTCTGGGAGTGTATGAAATTTAATTAACACAGCCACCCATAGTTGGTTAATGTACAGAGAACAACATATTGTGTAGTCCTCAGTCCTAAATTAGACCTTCATATTTCACTGCTATCCCCAAGATTCAAGGATCTTTGTGGATGATGGGACAGGATAAGGAGGTGTTCCATAACTTTAGGACACATTTGTTTTGCAAAAACAGCAAGACAGAGACAATTATGAACTCACAGTAACCATGACAGCAAAATCCCTGTGTAAGCTCCAGTCAGACAGATTCTCAGAATCAAAGGGGAGGGGTAAGTACATAAGCCCAACATGAGATGAGGAGCCACTAACATGTGACTGCTACTAGAAAAGGAGAATTAGGTTATTGGCATTTTTTTTGTTGTTGTTTGTTTTTTTTACATTTTGGTTTGTGTTTTTATGATGTGATTGCTGGTAGTCTAACCACACCTTAGAGCTGGTTCCAATACCAAGACAATCTGAGCAACACAAATTAGATTAAATGAGGAAGTAAGCAATAAATAAATAAATAACCTCAAATTGGTTGGGAAGGAATGGAACTGTAGATAGGATGGTGAAGAGAGACATTGTGGGGGGAGGCGGTATAAACATGTTCAAAATACATGGGATAAAATTCCATGTGTTAGTAATAAGAAATAAACAGAATATTAATAAACACAGCAAACATTTAAACTTAAAAACTGCAATAATAATGGACAACTTAGAATCTAGACTCCTAATGTTATTATTATATTTCTACATTTCTTGTATGTTTCATTATTACTGTTTTTAACATACAAAGAAAACATTCAACTTTCTAGAATTAATCAAAAGAATCTATGAATATATTAAGAACATGTTTTTTTAAATCTCAAATTAAGCTACTGTGGGGCCCAGGTCATTACTCTGTGACTCTAACAATAAATTGATTGAAAAGCTGAAAACATTACTTCCTGGGAAGATAATCCTTTGGGAAAAACCTACCATTTGTGAAACATTCACTCAATAGAAACAAATCTTCATTACTCAGAAATTAGGCTATGGGTATTTATGATATATTTGTAACAGGATGAACTAAAGAAAAATAAAAACATCTCAACTTTTATTGAAAAAGTAAAGGAAATTTTTACATATGGAGTGTTTTGTTACTTTCTTAGGTGTCTGAGTCCAACTTCAATAAGGATACCACTTACCAGCATGGGGGCATGAGAGGGAGGGAGGGAAGAGAGAGAGAGAGAGAGAGAGAGAGAGAGAGAGAGAGAGAGAGCAGGATGGAGACGAGGTAGGAGATCCACTTGCTTTGGTGGAAGGGGAGAGGTTGGAGTGGGAAGGGCTTGTCTCTTAAAAGGACAGGGTACCTGGGTGACAGATCAGGCCAGCAGATTACAACATTCGTGTCTTTTTCTTAAATAAAATGGAGGAGAGAAGACATAGCAGGCTGAAGGAATTGGGATGGCAGATTCTCAAGACTGCTTCCTACTTATTTGTGGGTGTTGAAGTTTTCCTTGGAAGACTGAGATAGCTGGGTACTGGTCACTTCTTGGGATAGCTGATCACTTTACTCTTATCCAAATTTGTTGTGTGGAACTGTTTAGTGTCTCTTAGACATGGCAAGGTCTTGGCAGAGAAGAGGACAAAGTTAAGTTTAGGAAGAAAAAATAATTTCAGGACCAGAGAATTGAGAGGGGTCAGTCTGACCTATTTAAGGTGGGTCCTTTAATTTGGCTCCCTGGAACTCTCAAGAATTTCTTGAGTTTGTGAAAACATATGTCTTAGACACATACATTCTATAAACACTGGCATATTTATGCCAGTATGACTGTGACAGATGTTTTTGTACAATAAACAGTATCCTTAAAACTATGAATGAGAGAGAAAAATTCGATAACTTGCAATTGTCCTCACACCTTTATAACTTGTAGGTATACATTTTAATAATGTGCATTTGTATAACTTAAAACACCTTTTCTTTAGAACATATTAAGAGGTTATACTGAAATTTGTTTTGTGAAGTTGTCCTTTTAAACTGAGAAAACCTCTCAGCTGTCAAACTATATCAGAGACCTCTGAGAAGGATAAAATTTTACTTGAGAAGTTATTGATTTAAAAGGTGACAGGGGACTTATTTGATTGTCTACCTAGAGCCTTTCCTCAGGGTCCTCTATGGGCATCAAGGGTCATATTTGCCTGTTTGTTATATAGTACCAGGCCTGCGAGGTTTTAGAAGATCTTGTAGATTAGGGTATCTGTAGGAAGACAAAGCTTCCTCAGCCCAAGCAGCTAGGCAGCTGATTCCATTTGATTGTCCACATTTGGAGATCTTCAGTTTAGATGAAAGGCAGTTTCTCCCAGTGGTTAGTGCTTTCACAGATTGAAGTGAATTGTGGATAGATGTTGTTCTGTTCCCATCTGTCCTCTGTCTTCTTTGGAGGTAAAATAGTGCTGCTGCTAGGAGTCAGCCTGTCTCTTTGTTATAAAAAGTCTTTTAATAATTAAAGATTTAAATGCCAATTTCCCCAGATTTCTGAGGAGTTAGGGCTGTTTATCAGGTAAAGATATGTTATAAATACAGCGTAGGATCTGCCTGGAGAGCTGAGTCCAAGCTTGACTGTACTGGTTTATAAAGTAAGATTTATACTTGTGAAAGACAAAGAAGAAAGACTGTTTGCATTAGAAACTTAGCAGTAGAACTGGCAATAGTGGAGAACAGCTTAATGTATTTTAAAGTAGGGTCAGATTGCATATACAGTATTTTTATAAGAGACTTAAACGTGATAGGTCATGTAGCTGGCTAGGGGTGGGACCTCATGTGGAGAACCTGCAGGCCATACTCTGTGGCTAAGGGAGGAACCTTACTAGTCTATGGCTCCTTCCTTTGTTAAGCTTAAAGAAAATGACAGCAGTCATGGTTAGTCACATGGTGTAGCTCTTTAAATTTAACCATCTGCTGGTAGAAGTTAGAAATGTCAGCCTGTTTCCCACAGATGAGGCAAAAAATAAACAACTGGCTCAGGCCATTATTAATTTGTCCACAAGATAATGGGAGCCGAGAAAAGGCAGTCACCTGAAAGAGACTAGGCTGAAAGGGAACACTATCCTAAACAGGATCCACAGATCGAAGGGAACCTGGGCCCAAAAATCGAATGCACTGCTCAGTGAGTGCACTGCCAGGGGGAGAAGCCGAGAAAGGGCTGAGGGGGAAGCCTGTTCTCTTTCAAGTTCACCAGCTTTATGTCTAGTCATGGCCTCTCTCCGTATCTGTCTGCCTATCAGGGTATCTTTCTAATACCAGTTCCTTAGTTTAACCTATAGTTCTTACATATTTCAAAGGCCCAGTAGAAATACTGTATTGCATATAAGGAAGGAGCTGACACAAGGCAATATTGAAAGTTTTGCTGTCTTCCTTGGCAAATCAGGTATAACCTAATATACAAGACAAATATAATTTTATATTGATTAGAGGGAAATCTATTGCTGAGAACTACAGAAATTTATTAGGTTAAGTTGTACATCTATAAAATGAGCTTGGCTAAAGTCTTACAGAGAGAAATATATAATCATAGAATTCTGTGTTTGAAAATATTTTGTGCTATATTAGTACAAGTGAAATTCACTAAATCAGTGAATTAGATGAGTGTGACTCACTCAGAAAGCTATGCATATCTCAACAAGCCAGAAATATGGAAGTATAAAGAGAACTGAGGGAGATTCTGTGGTTTCTATTTTCTTGATACTGTGTGGGAGAGAATTTAAATCAATGTAGTCAGGAGCTTGTGCTAAGAACGTAGGGGGAGTAAAGAAGAAGGAGTGTGAGGGAGTAGTCTAAGGGGGATTTCCTGGATTTTGAATCCAAAGACAAAATTCAAGTGGAATTTATGCATGCCATATTTCAATCTGGCATGATCCCCACATGTATAGGTAATTCAAACATTGTAAATTAATTATGTCTCATCTAGTACACTTAGCTGGCATTGGTGTCTAGAAGACATTTTTTAATGATTAAAAGTGGGCCTTATTCCCTCAGTAATTTTTAACTACTGGTTGGATTAACAAAATACCTGCCAGTTATCCATATCTATTTACATCTATCTTTGAATTAACTTATAAACCATGTATATTTACATTAATCTATTATCTATCTAGGTACATACCATTGCTACCCATCTATCACATTTCATCTATTTTTTCTAAATGTATTATTGGTCGAAAATATCTCTGCAGTTATTAAAAACAAACACTGTCTATCAAAGTACCTGTGGGCTTACTGTAAAAAAAATATGTTTACTTGGTTTGTTTCTTATTTTTAGTGGACAAGCCATTTTAGTGTCATGTGGGGTGGATTTCATGTTCACAGACAACTCTTGAGCTGGCTTCCTTAGATGGCCCTCCAAAGACAAGTAGTGAAATGCCAACTGTGGTTTATTTTAAAGGACCATAGAAATAAAATTGCATTGAGGAAGAGTGAACTTAAAATGATAACTTTGTGAGTGTTTATGTGTGAATATGCTTGTCTGTGTAGGTGAATGTGGAGGCCAGAAGTATCATTCCTCATGTACCATAAGCTTTTACTATTTTATTTTATTGAAAATAGCTATTATTTTATAAACTATATTCCGATTACAATTTTACCTTTTCCATTACTTCTAATTCCTTTCCTCTTCCCATCCACCCTTTATGTCTTTTCATAGAAAACAAGCAATAATCTAAAGAAAAAGAATAAGGCAAAATAATGAGATAAAGCAAAACCAAATATATCTAAATAATACAAAACAAACAGAAGAAAAGGAGACAAAAACACAAGAAAAATGCATAGATGAAGAAACACATGTGTTCGGAAACATGGAAGCCCATGAAAATACAAAATTGGAAACCATAATATATATGCAAAGGGCCTGTAAGATTTAAAACAAATGTTTTCCTTCATCATGAGATAAAGAACATTCAAATATGCCAGTGAGTTCATTTTATGTTGGCTCTCTACTGCTGGGAATGAGGCGTATGCCTAACAGTAGTTTGTTTTCCTAGTAAGACTCAGTTGCAAAAAAAAACAAATTTTTCATTAGCAAGTAGTTATCAACCAAAGATAGGTTTTGAGTTAGGGCTGGAGGCCTGTCTCAACTTCTTTTCTCAGCCATAGGACCCCATCTAGTACAGAATCATGTAGGACATGTGCATGCTGCCACAGTCTCTGAGAGCTCATATGTATATCGTTCCAGCTATTTTTAGAAGGACTTGCTTCCTTTGTGTTATTCATCTCCTCAGTTTCTTACACTCTTTTTGCCTCCTTTTTTTTTGCAGTTTCCTGAGCCTATAGAGGATATATTTGATAAAGACAACCCATTTAGAGCTATTTCAAATTCTCTTATTTCCTGCATATTACCTGGGTATAGATCTCTATATTTGTTCCCATCCAATCTAAAAGGTTTCGCTGATGATGGATAAGTAAGGTATTGACCTAGGAGTGTAGCAGAATATCATTAGGAGTCATTTTATTGCTACATTTCTTTGGTTTTACCCTATGTCCCTGGCATTTCCAGTCTCAGATTCTTTATTAAAAAGCAATGTCATAAATGGGTTATATCAAACTATAAAACCCTATTGTTGAAAACTATACTACTCATTGAACCTAGAGAAGTCAAGCTGATGCCCACCTAGATCTTTTAGTCCTGTGGATTAGTGTTCATGGTACAGGAGAGCACTCACATTTTACCTAAGGAGAAATGCAAACACCAACCCAGCTACAAAACCTTCAATCTACAGTGGTAACAGGCCTGTAAGCTAAGCTTATATAGTAGTGGCACAGTGCTTTTGGGAGTAAAAACCAACATATGATTTGATTTAAGGCCTACTCCGCAAGATAGAACCCATCCATGTTGTTTATAAGACAGTCTTTTATTGGCCTAATATTAACAAATAAGCAAGACTGGCTGGTCAGTAAGTCCCAAGAAGTCACCGTTCTGCTCTTGCAGTTGCTTTCCCACATGGTTTCTGAAAACTGAGCTCAAGCCCTCATGTTTGCAAGGCAAGAACACGACTTATTAAGTCATCTCAACAACTCTTATAGGAGTCATTGATTAAAGTAGTAACTGAGGTAAGGATCAGAAAAAAAATCTTATGGGAAAACATTTAAGATAGGCAGTGCCTCAGGGATATATACAATGTTTAGCTCCTTGTGGGCACTTCTGTCTGGCTTATAAAAAAGGTTTCAAGGAGACTGTTCTGGGACACAGAGAGCTATACCTCTATTATTTGGATGGCATGGGTATAGTAAATTATGTACTTAAAATATAAATAAGAAATACAGTCAAGATATAGAAGATGTCCATTATATATTACAGTGAATGTTTGACTCTTTACTGTGTTTCATAACTGATTGCTTTCTTGTCTCAAAGTAAGATTTGAGCAAGCACTAAGACACTGTAGCCTTAAAGTCTTTTTTACCTCTCAAATTTAGTTATTTTAATTGCTGTTCCCATGTTGTTCAGGCTTGGAACTTTTAAATCAAGTACACACTAAACCTGTCTTTCACAGATACCATGCTCTCTTAATCTCAACTATTTTACATAAGTTTAAGACCAACCTGAGCAAGAGCATAAAAACCATGATTTTTTTCTTGATTTTGGTTTCAAAACAGTAATAAAACCCATGTAGCATCTCATTCAAAATACTATTCAATGTAGATTATACTCAAGCTCATTTGCTTACAAGTCTTGACCTTTCAACAAAATTTCTGCTTTTCCTTTCAGTGTCTTCCTTTGAAAACGCTGAAGGTTGTTTTTTATGTTTATTAGTGAGGACACAGCATGCCTGACTTGTGTCATGCCTGTCAGTGATAAGATACACCATCACGTCAAGAGGCCAAGAAACTGTCCGAAAAGCCTTTAGAGTCTATATTTTCTTGTTTTCTTCATTTCAATATTTAAAAATTTGAAATCTCTTTGTTTCTCTGAGGCCCTGAATAAATCAAATATATGTTTTGGATTTACATTCAATGTGGTAGTTGTATATATTTAAAGCACAATTTTTATTTTCTTTGTTTTTACCTGATTTAGTTTTTGAGATTATGATATAATTACATTATTTTTCTCTTCTCCATCTTCCCTTCAACCCTCCCATTACCTATACTTGCTTGAAGGCAGAAATCATAAAATAATCCCACACTAGTTCAGAATTATGAATAATAAAGGGTTATTTATTTAGGGGAAACTTACAGATCAATGTCCTAGATAGCAGTCCTCTACACAAACAGGAACAGAGTCTAGCAGGGGAAGCAAGAGCAAGAAGTAAGAGAACAAGCACAGAATTTACAGCTGCATTTACAATATAAGAGACCATGCTCAAGTGGGTTGGTATCTTAAATGCTATTGCCTTGAAGGTGCAGAATGATCTCCCACAGAATCCTCCCCCCTTTGCTTAAATAAGAGAGTTCCAAAGCCAATACAAAACTATATACACTAGGAACAGATATCAAGTATAATTAGAATTACAACCAGCATAAACAATATTAAACAAAGAAAGTATGCTAAATGTTTTAACAAACATCCTGTTTTAAAGAGTCTAAGTCTTATAATGGAAATGGCTTGGCTAGATCATAAGAGGACAGTAACCATGTACATTGTAAGTGGTTGAAATATGAACAGTTCCTTGCCCAAAGGCCAGTTGTGCCAAGAAGAAAAGAAACTCAAAGTGAAGTGTCTTCGGTGCTCAGCATTCTCTGGGGAATAGATTGGTGCTGTCAGGAGCAAACATGCCTCATGTCAATAGAACCCTAAGTTATTTAAATGCCATGTTCTACAGATCCTTGAAGTGGTTAAAGATTGCCTATCTAGACAGAATACAATCTCTATGTATCTAAAGAACCTAACTGATCTGACTGTATGTACAACAAACATGAACAACTATTGACCTATAATTTTGTTTTGTTTTGTTTTTTTTAAATTTATTTATTTATTAAGGATTTCTGCCTCGTCCCCACAACCGCTTCCCATTTCCCTCCCCCTCCCCCGATCAAGTCCCCCCCCCTCATCTGCTTGAAGAGCAATCAGGGTTCCCTGACCTGTGGGAAGCCCAAGGACTGCCCACCTCTATCCAGGTCTCGTAAGGTGAGCATTCAAACTGCCTAGGCTCCCACAAAGCCAGTACGTGCAGTAGGATCAAAAACCCACTGCAATTGTTCTTGAATTCTCAGTATTCCTCATTGTCCGCTATGTTCTAATACCTATATGACTTAAAGACTAAAACTTCATGTCAGAATATTAAATAATCTGTAAATAAATGTGCAACAAATGAGGACAATGACCTCAAAAATGTAACAGTGTATAAGTATCTTGATCAGAGGTAGGAATAAAATATAATGCAATATGAAAATATATCCTAAAACTTGTTATCAATATACAAAATGTCCTAAACAGAGGAAGCAGCATGCATATATACAATCTGACAGATTAACTTTGCATAGGTGTACAAATATTGTAAACAGAAATAACAAATATAATTTGAACTTGTATCAATATATAAAAACTATATCAAAGTAAATTATCCTTAAATAATAACTCACAAGTACTCACTCTATTATCCACTATTTTATCCCCTTTTTAAAAAAATACAAACATAGCTTTCACCCCAACCCTGTATCTAATACAAGTAATAATCAACAACCCCTACATAGTGTTCCCAACCATGAGGACAAACTTTTTCAGGATAGGGGGCATGTTACATTACACTTCCTACTTACTCAAGTATATTATATCCCTTCTTGGGTCTTCAATGGGTTTGAAGACTAGAGAGTTGTAGTTACTTTCCTCTCATGACTTGGCCAAGTTATTTATTATACAAGACTTAAACTCATTAGGATAGTATAATTGTTGAAACATTTACCACACATTTCTTGATTGCTATATTTGTTCTTATTGTATATATTCTTGTTTTAGGCTTAGAACTCTCTTATTTAAACAAAAGGGGGAGATATTGAAGGAATTTTTAATGCCAGTAGCCTTTAAGTTACCTGTGCACTTTGACGTGGCCTCTTATACTATTTATGTTGATGTAAAGTACCACATTTGGCCACTTTTCTGGCTGTGGGATCTGGTTGCTTTTCTCCACTCCAGCAGAGGATTGCTATCTGTGAGTCCACCCCTAAATAAATAACCCTCTATTATTCTCAATTCTGAGCTATTGTGGGATTTCTTTTAAGCGTCCTTTTTCACTTGCTCTCTTCCAAATTCCTGTATTTTTTATTAGTTATTGTTACATGCATATTTGTATGTGTACATACATATATAAGTCCAAATATAACTTGCTCAATATGTACAATGTTACTAAGAAACATACTGCCTTTTAGTGGGCTGCCATATGCATTGAAATGTTCTTAAATACATAAATCCAATCTCCTCATCCTGTAAAATATCACTTATATGTATTTTCTAAAGCTGACTGCTTAATATTAGATATTTCGTTTAATATTTACCATTCACAATTTAAAAGATGTGTTTCTTACCATTTTCTAGGGGAAAATTAAAGCAGAAATCAATTCTGGAAGTGTTATTGAGAACATGGCTTCCACCCCTCTTTCCAATATGTGTTTTATTTAAGATCTAGGTTGTTTTTTTTCCCCTGAGAGATTTTTTTTTTTTTTTTTTTTTTTTTTTTTAGCTTTTGATTTTGATTCTTCAGACAAACTCAGGTAATAGAGCCTGGCTAGCTTTAAATTAAATGAGACCTTTTCCCATAGTCTAACGAATGCTGGAATTAGAGGCATAACCACTACGCATAATTAAGTTTCTTAATTGATTTTTTTAAATGAAAATTAAAATGCTTTCTATCACAGATAAGTTTTTTGTATCTAGTGAAAAATGATATTGTGATATAATTTGGAAAGCTTTTAATACTTTACAGTTTATCTGAAATATATATGTAACTGTGACACCATATCACAGTCAAACTAAGAAGATCATAGAGACTCATGCATACATTCAAAAAGGGATAGTTTCAATATTTATCATGAAAATTCACACTTTGTATCTTATTTCAGAAACTTATGTAGTTTGTAAAATAGTTTTCCTTCAGATAAAGTTCCTATTTTATACTTAGTAAGCCATATTTGAGTGAATAAAACATTGTACTTCTTCAAGGGATTAAACAAAGGTAGAATTAGTACTTAAAATACTTGTTTTCTGCTTTTATCTCACACCCCTGTCTCGATAAAAAATATTTTCAAGAGCAAAGTATATTTTAATAAAATTTTTGTCTTAAAAATGCATTACTGAATAGAAAAGTACCCTAAAGAGTAAATACTTTAAAATTTTATTTCATGTATCTATTTGGTAATATTTTTTACCTTTTATTAATTCTTTGTAGATTTCAAATCATGCATTCTGATACCACTTATCTTCTTGTTTTCTCCCATACATCCTCTGACTTTGCAACTTCTCCCCAAATCACAACTGTATGTAAAAGAATAACCAAAAATGAAGCAAAAACAAACCAAACCAAACTAAAGCCTGAAGTGGGATTCTCCTCTGAATGCTGTGAATATATTTTATTACCATTTTTTAATAAATGGCTTATGGCATGGCAGAATACAGGTAGGCCAGAAAACTAAACTGAATGCCTGGAGAAAGAAGGCGGAATCAGATAGATGGCATGCAGCTGCTGAAGGAGAAGGATGCCAGAATCTTACCAGTAAGCCACAGCCTTGTGGTGATACACAGATTAATAGAAATGGACTAATTTAAGATGTAAGATATAGTTAGGAATATGCTTGAGCCAACTACAAAATGTTGTAATTAGTGTAGTTTTTGTATGATTATTTGGGTCTGGGTGACCAGGAAATGAAAGCGCAGTCTCCATTTACAAAAGACAACAACAACCACAACAAAATAAAAGGAGAAAAATCTTGCCATAGAGACTGTAGTGTGGCCTGTTGAGGCACATAGTTTAG
This sequence comes from Microtus oregoni, assembly GCF_018167655.1. NCBI lineage: Eukaryota > Metazoa > Chordata > Mammalia > Rodentia > Cricetidae > Microtus > Microtus oregoni. The sequence goes on along the minus strand of NW_024543063.1, from coordinate 53,958,580 downwards.
ACTTTAATCCTTTCATCTTTTCTTACAATTGTTCATTGTTCTGAGTCTTTGGTCTGGTTTGAGACCTCTAGTTTCCACCTGTAATGGACTCTCACTGGGAATCCTCTTGGATGTCTTCTTATTGTCCTGCGTCAAGGAGATCCTACTTTTTTGACTTTGTAGGTTTCTCCCCATAACAGGCTCTAACAGTTCATAGATGAGGCAGATGTTGGGGTGGGCCAACTCATAGCTCTGGGCCTGGGTCAGCTAGCTAGCTTTCCCTCAATGCCACTACCCAGGTGAGCTCTCCAGGCCTGCCTCAGCTAGTTTACCCAATGCAATCTGCAGCAAGGAGTGGGCCGGTTCTCCTGGTCTTGGGCCTTCAGAACCAGGTCACTCATACTCTTACCACCAGGGAGAGCTCTTCTGTGTTGCTAGGTAAGGTGTAGGACTTTCTCTCCCAGATTGCTGTCAGCAGCATATGAGGGGAGAGGGCAGGTTCAATTCTCTGGCTATCAAGCCCTCAGAGCTCACCTGCACCCCTCACAGCAGGGTCAGATCTAATGGGCTGCCCAGGCAGATGCCTGCAGGGCCTTCTTTCCTTTGTGCTGCACCTAGTGAGATGTAGGGGTACTTCTTTCACTTTTTGACCCCAGTGCCAACTCTCTTGTTCGCAGCAGGTAGGAAGGGAAGAAGCAGGAGGGCATCTTTCCCACACCCATGCCACAACCCCAGCCATGGCAGGACTACTGAGATAGATTATTTAATGAATATCACAATTATTCTAGTTGAGAAAGTAAATTTTGAAATCAGGCTTGCAAAGAAAATATGTTGATTCAGACCCTAGGAAAAACAGCCAGCATGACAGAAGCTGAGGGCAGACAGCCACTATTCCCCCAGTTCTTAAATATGAATTCTATTATTGGAGACTAGATAGGATCAAATGCATGGATATAAAAAAGGGAATAATTTACCAAAGCAGGTGAATTTTTATGAAGATTCAACTTCTGCATTCTCCAAGAGCTTTATCTGAGAAAACATCATGTGCAAAAAAGCTCCAGAAAATAAGAATTACAGTAATCCAGGCTTGAAAAATCAGAAGCATTTATGCGCACAGGGAAACCTTTTGTTCTGATCTGTACCCTTTCTCTTCCTGGGCTTATTTCAGGATAGAACATGCAAAACAATAATAGCTTCAACCAGAACAAAGAATCCCAAAGAAGATTAAAAATTAGAAATTTATTTAGTATGAGTTCACACATATTTTGCTAGTTTCAATAAGAACAAATTATTATAAAAACAAGTGTCTCAGTCACTTGATACTACTCACTAAAAGAGATATGTTATTTATTCAGTAGTTTAACAGCAGTGAGACACCAAATGGCTGCCATATTCCTGTATAGTTTGAAAATAAATGTTTCCAAATATTTTATGCCAATATATTTTCATCCTGAAATGCTCAGGTGTGTTTGTGTGTCTTTGTGTGTGTGTGTGTTCTGTGTGTGTGTGTGTGTGTGTGTGTGTGAGAGAGAGAGAGAGAGAGAGAGAGAGAGAGAGAGAGAGAGAGAGAGATTCTGTAGTCATATACAGGAAGCTAAGGTGGCAGGCCATGGGTGTTTTTGGATGCTTTGAATGTATTAATTTTCACAATCATGTAATGCCCATTGTTGAGCCAAATAATATGAATTAGAATTAAAATATCTGATTCTGATTTAATGTTAACTATTTTCTTTACTTAGGAGTTCTATCATCTGACTGTATTTGTTTCCTAACAGAATGAAAGTCTTGAACTACATAATACTTGTTTTCTTTAACACATATCATTATATAGTCCTTTATTAGTCTTTAAATGCTGGTACCATTTATAATAGATTCTTCTGGGATAATTTAAAATAAATCTTGTCTTCTGCCAGAATAATTTAAAATAAATCTTGTTTTCTGGTAGCATGGGCATGCATAACCTCCTCTCATACACACTCTTAGTTTCGCCATTTATTACCTTGGGCAGAAGGACATCAACATACATCATGTAAGCACAGACATGAAGGATCCTTCAGGAGACGTTGTTGTGGAGCTACAGTATAGGAAATCCAATTAAGCACAATAGAAACTTACACAGAAGATAACCAAGGCACAGAAACTGATAGGTAGAAGCCACTATTAACACAAGATGTGATTCCTAGGCAGGGACATCATTACCTAAGAATATCTTTAGAAATAATCCATTGCTATTTTATGACAGTATATTTCAGGTCAGTTTGTCACAATCCAATAGAAGGCTGACACACCATTTGAAAAGGGGTTCACACGAATGGAACACGAAAATACTTATGAAATGAAATAATCAAATGAAAATATTTCCCATAAACAAAGATTTTTGGCTTCATAGATGTGACCTTGCTGGACAAAGTTTATCACTGAGAGTAACTTAAGGTTTCACAACCCACACATAATTTCTGTTCCATTTTCCCTGCTTGTGGTTGTGTTTCAAGAAGTAAGTTCTCAACATCCGGCTCCAGCCTCCAAACCCCTTTTCTGCCATCAGGTCTCTCTATCTAGAACTGTATACTCAAATGAACTCTTTCTTCTTTAAGTTGGCTTATTTTTGATATTTTATCACAGCAATGGAGTAGCTGTTGTAGCTTGAATGTATTTGACTCCCATAATTTTATAGGGAAATGGCACGATTAGGAGGCATGATTTTTTGTAGTGGGTATGGCCTTTTTTAAGAAAGTGTGTCATTGTGGAGCTGGAATTTGTGGTTTTCTATGCTCAGGATGTTGCTGCCCAGTGGGTAGGTTAGCTTTCTATTGCCTGAGAGATATAGCACTCTCAGATTCTGGTGTAGGAGGTCCTTTTGTTTATGTGTTGCTTTCATTGGTTAATCAATAAAGAAACTGCTATGCTTGCTAAGGCAGAACTTATATAGGTGGAGAAGACAGAACTGAATTCTGGGAAAAAGAAAGCAGAGTCAGAGAGAACCACCATAGAGCTGCCAGGTCAGACTTGCTGAATTTTTCCCTGTAAGCCATGACCTCATGGTGACATACAGATTAACAGAAATGGGTTAAATCAAGATGTGAGAGTCAGTCAATAAGAGCGTAAAGCTCATGGGCCAAGCCATAATTTAACTAACACAGTTTCTGTGTAGTTATTTCACGTGTAAGCTAGCCAGGAGGTCAGGACAAGCAAAGGGACCCTCTTCATGCAACAAGATTCAACATTGTATATCTGCCTGAAAGCTGCCATGCTCTCCACTATGATAATGACTGAACCTCTGAAACTATAAGCAAGCCACCCCATTTAAATGATTTCTTTATAAGAGTTACCATGGTTATGAATGAAAATTATAAGCAGTGAAACCCCAAGACTAAAACAATAACCTAATAATTCGTATTTGATTTCTACAATGTGAGAACAGAAAGGAACTCTTTAATTCTTGTTCATGTTTACGCTGTTAGCACTTAATGAAGTATCAACTGTGCATTGCATTGTATGTCGTCTATAACAAATGACCCTCAAACATGATGGATGATATACTTATCAGTAGATCATAGCTGTTTCTATTTAGAGATTGTAGCATAAGTTGTCTGGATCCTCTGTTCTAGTGTCTCTCTGATAGTATGGAACCATCATATAAGGAGTGTTGTGGGTTTTATTAGACATTCATGTATCACAATTAATAAAATCTCAGAGACAGATATTGGGGTACAACCTGAAGACCAGAAAAGAGTAGGAGCCAGCCACTGGTTCTTACCTCTATCTCAGGCTGAAAATGGCGATCCTGCCTCCAAGAAACCTCAGAATGATTTTGAGCCTGAGAGCTCTCTCCTCCCACATTATAATCCTCTCTAATTTGGCAGTAAGAGTGTGCACCTCTACTGCTTGGATTCTGTGGCAAACTAGTGTAGCTACTGGGATTAAAGGTATATATCATTGTTGCCTGGTCTGTAAGGCTGGCCAGTGTTGTGGCTGTTTTACTTTTTGATCCTTATGTAATCTTTATTTATTAAAATACAGATGAAATGCCACTATATATTCAAGTGGAGAAAGATATGGATTTTTTTTTTTTTTATTTTCGAGACTGGGTTTCTCTGTAGCTTTTTGGTTCCTGTCCTGGAACTAGCTCTTGTAGACCAGGCTGGCCTCGAACTCACAGAGATCCTCCTGCCTCTGCCTCTGCCTCCCGAGTGCTGGGATTAAAGGCGTGCGCCACCACCACCCAGCTGGATTTAATATCTTTTATATTATCCTGGGAAAATTCAATTTTTTGCTGACTGTTGAGTATATGACAATGATTCCTTGCCATGTGAGATTCTCCAAAATGACAAATTTATTGAACAGATCAAGGAATAACAAGTAAAACACTAAGTACTCCAAGTATAGGATAGATTCTTCACGATTTTGTAACATAAAAATGGAAAAGATGCCACATGATTTTTATTGTAGATTTCCAAGGGTAGCACAGCAAATATACAGGACATTAATACCAAGAAAGTGAAATCCCTGAGAGGCATTGTTGAAATTGGCATTTCACACTCCCAAGTGTCAATGCTGAATATATTTGAAGAGATATAGAAAGTTATATGTAAGACTGAATTTACTCATAAGAGAGGATGCCAGGTTGTGTTGCATGGTAGCACCTTTAGCTTGGAATAACAGCCGCCCTTGTTTCAGAAGCATAAAATAAAATAAGTAGTAGATTACCTTGAAAAGAAAACAAAAGCATGCACTTGAGCATGCTAATCCCATAATTATCACGGTATACTTAAGATTCAGATAGTATTCATAGAACCTGGTTATTTTACTAGGTTCATCAGATAGAATTTCTTGTGACTATGGTGACCAAGTTATAAGGATGATTCATTTTCCATATCTAGATTCAAAAATAGAAAGAAGGAATAAAAATATTGAATTGTATATATATTCTCAGTTGATATATATATATATATATACATATATATACATATCTCCACATGTGAAACAGTGAAGGACAAATGAATATAAGGATTAGTAGAAATATCTTTCCTTAACTTACCTCAAACAAAATGCTCTTGCTTACAAAGTTAGTTGATGAGCCATCTGTCCAAGAGCTTTGAAGTGACCCAGACAGCCTAGTAGGTAAGAGTACTAGATACAGATGCAAAGACAAGCAGAAGTATAATTGCGCTCACAGTGGCCCCTATCTCCACAACTGTTCAGGTTAATTGCTCTTTGGGGAAAATTGACCAACTAACTACTTTGAAGCAAAACTACTCTAAAACCAATCTCCTCAACTGAAAAAGAAGTCCTTTGACACAAAGGCATTTCTGAGAGTCAACTGCAGAGAAAAATCTAATGATCTGTAAACCTTCACAGCTGTTGACAGTTGTGCTTGGCTATTATCGGAGAGCAGAATGAGAGAAAGTATGACATTTAAAATGAGTTTACAGAAGGGCTTGCCAAACTTATGAATGATGAGTATAGTGCATTTAGCCATTTAAATGTCACTTTGGCAAGACGTTTTTTACCATTTTCGTTGGATATAGATAGGCAATGATTCAGACTTTTAACTATATTCAAATCATGAGTACAATGCTTAGAAGCTATGGGAACTGTACTGAGTCTCTTAGCATTCATGATCATAAGAGTTTCCATCTGTCATATTGGGATGTAAGTACTGACGGATTTCTGTTGGCCACTCAAACATCATTTCTGCAAAATATTTTTACTCCACGAAATATTGATTTATCTCACCCCCTTTAATGTGAATCTTAGAAACCTATGCAATGCCTCTTTTCTTGGTGGCTGATACTTCAAGAGCATACAGTTCATAAGGATACAGCTTAGTCACATGACCAAAAATCACTTCCCTAAAAAGTAACGCGTTGTACATTAAGACATCAAAAATTATTCTTTCAATGTCTCCAAAATTAGCCAATTTCTTGTATGAACTGAATTCATGTCTACTGAAAGAGTAGCAATTGTTCTATTATAGTGAGTCATTTGTCTAACATACTGAACACATTTTTGAGGTATAGGAATTGTGTGTGTGTGTGTGTGTGTTTGTGTGGGTGTTAATATAATGTTCTTATTCTAAATTTTTGTATACATTGCCTTCATGGTATCTACCTTTTTCCATTTTGTCTCTTTACTATGGCAGAATTTTATTTTGTTTTATTTTATTAAATATATAGTAATTGTTTTTATTCTCTGAAAATTGCACATGCACACAAACACACACAACACAGACAATGTGTTTTGATATTATCTATATTCCACTACCTCTTTCAGGAATCCTTAACATTTCTCCTTTCCTACGTAATTTTCTGTATTATTATTATTATTGATCTGCTTATTCTAATTAATATTTTCCAGATGTGCAGCAGTGTGGGGCTATCCAGTGGGTCATGATAAAATTATCAAAAGCCACCTCTACAAACGAATCTCCTTCCTGCAGCAACAGTAAATTATAAATAGCTCCTTAGTTTTCACTAGGACACCAACAGGTCCTCCCTATTCATTCTAAAATTTTAACTGTCTTGATTTGGCTTAGGTCTTGTGCAGACAGTCATACCATGTAAATGGTCATGCCATTTGCAGATGACAGCAGTTCATAGCTCTCAAATCTACACCCCCACTGCTATGATGTTCTCTGAACCTCCGGTAGAGGTAGGTTGACAAAGATGGCCTATCTAGAGCTGAGCAATCACAGCAATTTACTTGTAGTCCCTTGACCAGTTTGAGTCTATGCATTAACCACTACCCACGACAAAGAGGAATTTCTACAGCTAGGGTTCAGAGTATCACAAATGTGTGAGTTTAAGCATTAATACGTGGAACAATACTAGTAGGATCCCTCCACCACTGCCCCGGGCCTATGGTCTCCTAGTCAAGGCCTTTGTCCAAGATTACCTTACCAGCCATGAAATTTTTCCTGAGGAACAGGCCTCAAATCCAGTCAGGAGCAGTTGGTACCTTTATAATCATTGTGACATCACTGGACCAGCAGTTATGAATTTCTTTCATTGCCAGCATTGTATGATTCATGGTCCAGAACTATGTAAGACCTTCTTGACTTTTATCTCTTTGAAGCCTGCTCAATACCTTAAAGCACTATGAAAACTTGTATAAAGTGACTGCTTGTATAGAGCGACCTTCTCTGTTTCCCCCATCAACAATAAAACTGTAACCATTAGGCTGAGATAAGCTAGGAGGAGAAGTTGTAGACCTCAAAAATGTAAACACAAAGCAAATTAAGAGCCAGATATATAATTCTGAATATTTATTGCTAGGACTTCATGTCAACATATTATAGAGATATTTACTTATATTCTCAATAACCAAGCTTTTGAACCACCTTAAAGGTCCATCCACAGAGGACTGGATAAAAAAAATATGTTACATATACGATTGAGTTTTATTTAGCCTTATATAGGAAAGTATGCCATTTACACAAACATAGATATAATTAAAAATAATAACAAGGGAATTAAGTCAGTCTTAGCAAAACAAATATAGTGTGTTTCCCTAATTTATGGCTCCAAGATTTTAAACAGAATAAAAAATTATGTATTTAAAAATGAAATGAAAGTGGAAGTAAGACAGGTTTTAATTAGAGGGGCATACACATCAGGATAAAGTGAAGTATGCAGACTATATGGGGAATATGGATATAGTATACATTATATTTTATTATGGGAATCTTCTTAAAAATTACTTCTTAGAACAATAAATATAAAGTAATAAAATTGAGTCAAATTTCATAAGAAAAAATTCTCACTTTTCTAGTCTTTGTACTTGGATTTCATTAAGTACTATATACACTGAGGCTTCATTTACCCTGTTGTCTTCTATTCCAGAGACAGATTGGGGGAGGGAGAGAGAAAGTAAGGAGGACGAAAGAAAGGGGTGGAGCCTAAAACTTTGGTTACTGAATGTCTAGGAATTAATAAGTGTTGATCATCGCTGGTATTGCTAATAATCTTAGTGCACCATTGTTCGCCCTCTATTACTGTGGTTGCTTTAGTTTCCAGACTGCAAGCTTATAATTGGACTTTTGATTTCTTATCTTCTCTAATTGACCTATTTTGAAATTCTAACATATAAGACAATAAAAAATGTTGGCAAACTGAAAAGGAGGAATTGGAACTATGTTGATAATCTGAAACAAAATTATGTCACAGGCTGAAATTCAGGTGGAAGCACCGTTAGCCTTCCTTCATTAAAATCGTAGCATAGTGATTAAAAATAATTTCAATCCTTATTACAAACTCCATAGTGTAATGGGATCCCTGACACATCATGCTGGAGCCATCAACAATGGTTTCACATTAGATTCTTAGTTCTGGAGGAGGAGGAGGGTGAGCACTTGGGCCTGACAGTTCACTTGCTTCTCAGGTGTGTTAGTTACAGCGCTCTCTCTTCTTAGGAAGCGTGTCTCAATTGGATGATACAGCCATGTTTTGCATATCCAATAGCCGACATAGAAATATTTGCAGCTGAGAAAGACAACACGTCACAGAAATGCAATGGTCTCTGGGGCTTGTTTTGGCAGAGACAATAAGAAACTGCACATAAGCAACTCTCCAAGCCAACAATGTGCTCATTCCTTTTTTTTTATTGATAATTATCTTTTCCAGATCTGAATAAGCTTACACTCCTGAAGGTGTAAAAATATGCCCTGGAGGTATAGCTAGCAAAAATTAACACTCCACCGCACATACTAATTAGGATTTAATTAGGGAATTAAAAAAAATGCCGAGCACATGTTTTTGCAAGTGCATAATCACTGACTTACTGCTTGTAGGTTTTCTACATATTTTTCATTGTAAATATCCAATTATAATTGTCATTTAGGTCAGACTGTAAAACTCAAAGTCTCACTCAGAATAATGAGAATTTGTTTCCTTAAGCGTAATGTCCTCTAGAATAGATTTTATATCTTTTAATTTACAGTGCGGTCTCTGCAGTTTCTTCCTCTGGCATTGAATTTAGGGAGTGCTTTCCTCCCGAAATGATGTATTAGTTTTCAGCAAAGCCTCATGTCTTGTGTTTACAACCAGGGCATATGGGGGGGAAGTGACAATCACAGTCTTGTTCTTGATCCAGAGAGGTTTCTCACAAACAATGTCTGTAAAGCCACTGCTTCCTTTTCATAGTAGCTGCTGCCTTTGGGCCTCCAACTCGCACCAAACTGTTGGGGTGATTTATAGCAGATTTGTTTTGACCTGTCCCTGATAATGTTCAAATTAAAGTCACAGCTGGAAAAGAAAATAGTATGTGTCATGGATGTCTCATTGAAGGTGCAGAAACTGTTCTGAGTTTGATTTGTGACCACAGCCACAAGCTTTTAAAAGCTGCCCAGTTGATGAGGGATGATGCCTAGTGCTGATTTCTTAATCACAGCACCATTATGGAAATAATAGGTTTTCGCGGTAATAAGCAATACTCCCACTTGGACAAGATTTCAGGGCCCCTTTACAGCCACTTGTAATGACCACTGAACTGTTTGGTCTAATGAGTGAGAAGACTCCAACATCTTTATTCAAAAGTCACTAATGATAATTGCCACCTATCACCTCATTCTCCAGAGCCCAGAACATACCTCCACAGAATCCCATTAGCAACTCGGCGGAGCCACAGTCCCATCTTCCTCGTATTTTATAATTAGGTCTAATTTATATCTGATCCAAGGATGACTGTTGTAATTTATGTGAAATTCATTTTCTCAGTTGTGTCTCAATATCATTTGAGTCTACATTTTTTCTTAAATATTCTATTGAAAAACTAATAAATATGACCAGTGACAAAATGGTTAGCAAAAATCAATAATGGTGTTTATATATACACTATGGAGTAAAGAGTAAAGAAAAGATGACCTAACTGAAGTAGTTTTTCATATCTCAGCAGATGTTAAGCCTCCAGGAGTGAGTTTCAATGAGACTGGGTGCTTAGGCACTAAAATTAGAGAGAATAGGGTATAATAGGTAGATAGTTGGTTGAAGAGTGTGTATTAGCATGTGTGAGGGTTATTTTAGTTCAACCTTCCAGTGCAACACTACTTCTCTCTCTCTCTCTCTCTCTCTCTCTCTCTCTCTCTCTCCCTCCCTACTTCACACACACACACACACACACACACACACACACACACACACACCAGCTTTTATTACAAGTGATAGGTTAAATAAAACCTAAAATTACGATAACTATACCATTACTACTACTACTACCAATAATAAAAGTTAATAATAATAATAATAATAGATATTATTATATCCCTCTTACATACTGTTACATTCTATGCAGAATAGAGGGTTTTCACAGTTCTTAACATCGGTGCATATCTGGGATTCCTTTAAAAAGACATCAATAAATCAATAAAGATGCTCAGTGGGGTGTGTGGATCTTGATAAGTACTTATCAATAAACAGCAAAGGATGCTTTGATCTTCCACACATTTCTGGTTTTAGTCACAATAAAGAAAGTGTTTGATCCAGAATCCAAGAAGCAAAAGTGTGAATGGCCTGTAAATATGAAGCACTGTCTGCCGGAGACACTAAGAGTGTTTATCCACTCTTTCTTATTTATATTCACTAAAAATGATGGAGAAATATTATATTTCTATTTAGGATTTAAATAAAGTATATAGCCAGGTGGTGGTGGCACATGCTTTTAATCCCAGCACTTGGGAGGCAGAGGCAGAGGCAGAGGCAGAGGCAGAGGCAGAGGCAGAGGCAGAGGTAGGTTGATCTCTATGAGTCTGAGGCCAGCTTGCTCTTGATCTATGAGAGCTATACAGGACAGGCTCCAAAGCTACAGAGAAACCCTGTCTCAAAAAAAAAAAATCAATTGATCGATCAATAAACTAAAGTATATAAAGAAAAATCAATCTTAGAATTAATAAATGTTAAATAGGGCGAGAAAAGTACACCATCTAAAAATACTAAGCCTTATCTGAAGAAGACATGAAATACAATCAGGTTAAGCCAAATGTTTAAGGAATAACTCCGCATGAATATAGGGAAGCAATAAGATATTTGCAAGCTAAAGCTATCATTTGTCAAAAGACATCAGAAATAAGAGTGCCTCACTTGAAGATATACACAGAGAAACTAAAAATGGCATAGAGGTGTAGGAAATTAATCTTTCGAGTATAATTGATATTGACCAGACATAAATTAAACACATCCATTTTTTTATATTTTTAATATAACAAAAGAAAAAGTGAATTTGTAAATCACTTAATGATGTAAAAGGGGCCACATAATAACATGAATTCTTATGGGAAGAAAATCTCAAGCAAAAACAGCTCTATTTTTATAACCGAAGACTACTTCAATAGGACGTAGACCACATACTCAATATTTCAAGTTTAGAATCACAGATTTACTTTGAAATCAGTCTCATAATGGTCTTTATTATAACTCTCAAATCTCTATTACCACAGCATTTTAAACACAACCAAGAAACAATTATCTGGTTGTGTCTACATTTTCTACCTCCAACCTGGAGCAATTCAACATTGATATTCTTAATTTTCACTTTATACTCATAGAAAAAATTTTTAAAAATGACAATATTTTATCTCTTTCTCTCAAGAGATGTAGTCTATTTCCCCATACTTTAAATATAGGATTGTAGCGAATAATCACATAGGAGTTATTTTTCATAAACTGTTATATTTATTATTATTATTATTATTATTATTATTATTATTATTATTATTATTATGTGTGTGATTTCCGTGACATGACACACAAATGCCGATCAGGTGATAAAAATGTGGATATATTTCTCAACCTCTGCCTTTATAAATTTTCTTGGACTGAACAAAGTGAATTAGGATTTTAAGCCAGCTACCTATACTTGCTGAGCAATGTTTCCTATGTTTCCTGTGGGAATTATGAGCTCCCATACCAAGGAAACCTACAAGGATCCTTGGTTCTCTTTGATATTGTGCTTTTTATGTGAACAAATAAGGCACATTTCCAATAGGATGATAATCAAAGAGGTTCCAGTAACATGATTTCCTCGCTTCTAACTCCTTCACACATGTGTTGACTTCAGGAAGCCATCCTGTCTACTAATGTGACAACCATGTATCAAGCCATGATGACCCAGGTTGAAAGCTGCCCAGCTATTATCAAGTAAATTGCAAAGCTACAGAAGCCTGAACTGTATAAATGAAATCTACTTTTAGTTCCCAATTCTGAGATTTCTATAATTTTAAATTTGTGGAGCACATGTTAACCAATAAAATTAGACCATACTAAACATTCGACTTTTATTTATTTGACTCAGAATCAATAGTATAGTGATATTTAAGGATATTTAAGCAAGTTTTTTAGAGGCTTCGTAGTAGAATAAGTGTCTGTTTTAAACAAATAATGTACTCAAAGGATTGAAATTCTCAAAGACATGAAAGGGTATAGAATAAAATTCCCTCTCCAGAAGTTCAGCTTTCATACCTAGTTGAAAATTCTGTTACCTGATTCTGAAGTGTCCTTCCTAAGATATGTAAACCTTAGAGAAGAGATTTCTCTGTGTTATATGTACTCTGACTTTCATTTTGCTCCTTAAAAACAATCTGAATGTCTAAAACCCTTTGCGATTTTTCAAGTCGTGGATCAAGAGATGCTCATTAAATCCGGTTTACCCTGATCTCACTACTTAATTTATATCAGTCTCCCAAAGCGCTTCTAATCCTCTTATGTGGCTTTATTTATATTCCCACCACAATATCACTTTCCTTTCATTTAGCCTTGTTCATTTCTTTTTATTGTTGTAAGTTGGTACTTTATTTCCTTTGACAGAGATTATATAGGCAAATGTAGCATGGAACTCACTATGTAGCCCAGGCTGTCCTTAAACTCTTGATGTTCTTGCTTTAGTCTTCAGTGTTCTAAGACTAAAAGTGTTCACAACACTGGAACAAAATATCATGTTCTGGTCCACTGTGAGCATTATTTGTTGGAGGTGATATTTGCTCAGGTGATATTAGCTCTTGTGGTCATTATGTTTTCTGGAGAAAGAGGTAAATTTATGCAATTAAAGATATATATTTCAAGCACCTAGCATATTGTGTACACATTTTAGCACTCAATCAATTCTTGATTAATTGCTAAATTCTCAGAAATACTTCACAGAGAAAAATGAAAAACAATCATTGGCATCATGTTTCAGGAAAATGCTTGATAATGATCTAATTATTCAAGTCTTTACTGAGAGCTGAGTAATGTGTCCTGATTATATAAAGTATAAGATTATTGAGCATAAACTGTCTGATCTCTCTTCCTTATTAAAAAGAAACTATCAGAGCTGAGAAAAACATCACAAGTATACAAGTTAGATATATTAAGGTATATAAATAAGCATTGAGAACAAAGCTGCAGAAGGGACTATATACTAATATCTTAGAGAATTGGAACAAATGAAGTACCATGAGGCATAGCAACAAATTGTTCATGGTACAGAAAAGAGAATGATAAATTCTGCTGAAACACTGAGCAACTTCCAGTCAATGGAGGGCAACTTTGAAGGCTGGAGGAATACAAGTGAAATGGAAGACAGGCAATGAAAAACAGAGACAATGCCACAGAAATGAAGTCGCTGTGAACAAGTCACCAAAGGTCCTAAAACCTAACCGTTTAACTTGCGTTTGATAACCACCCAAGTTTTGTAAAGTGAATTGCTCCACATAACTTGTGAAATATGGTCAATTAACAGTAATTTTTGATAGTTAGAGTGATCTTCAGTGACTACAAGCATACTATCCCCACAAGATGAAATGTATATATACAATACTTCATTTATATCATATATTTTTTCATAATCTGCCAATTTTGGAGAGTATTAATAGTGTGATGGATATAATTTTATTTTAGAAAATAAATATTGGGCTGGAGAGATGGCTCAGAGGTTAAGAGCACTGACTGCCCTTCCAGAGGTCCTGAGTTCAATTTCCAGCAACCTCATGGTGGCTCACAGCCATCTGTAATGAGATTTGGTGCCCTCTTCTGGCCAGCAAGCATACAGACAGACAGAACACTGTATACATAATAAATAAATAAATAAATAAATAAATAAATAAATAAATAAATAAATGTTAAAAAAAGGAAAACAAATATTTCTGAAGGCAGGCATGGTAATTCTGATTTTTACTGTCTTTGTAATAAAAATTGGCTTCAAGTTTTGTTTTTTATTTTATTTTTTTTAGTGTGTGTGTGTGTGCGCGTGCACACGTGATGTTATACTACATACGCATGTGTGAAGATACCATAGAGCAACAACAGACGAGTTCCTCAACTGCCTTTTTACCTTACTTTTTGAGACCCTATCTTTTTCTTGACTTGAAGCTCACCAACTGTCTGCTTTAGCTGGCCTATGTACCCAGGGATATCCCTCTTTTGACTATCACATACCCTGAATACATTATTTTACACAGAGTGTAAGGACCTGAAGGTCTTCAAGGATGTGAGGCAAGTGCATTCCTGGTTGAGCTTTGTGCTCAGTTCCAGTTTTAAGATTAAATTCTGAGTGAAAAGATCTAACCATCACTCAGGCTGAAATCTCATTTCCCTTTTATTGCTGATGGTGATTACATTTAATTTTCCTGAAAGAAGAACAGTAATTTGGGGGAATATTCAGAAAAGGTGCTAATGCATCTGATGTGCAAACTCATGTCCTGGTTATGAACCACCAACAACAGATCTATCTACCCTTTCTTTCTTTTTTTTTTTAAATGAGTTTTTTATCTTTATTTTATGTGCATTGGTGTGAAGGTGGAACTGGATTTTCAGAGAGTTGTGAGCTGCCATGTGGATGCTGGGAACTGAACCTGGGTCCTCTGGAAGAGCAGTCAGTGCTCTTAACCACTGAGCTATTTCTCCATCCCCTATCGACCCTATCTATAAATAAAAGATAGATAGGAACATCTCTGTCCACAGATAACCTTCTTTTCCACTTTGAATGATTTAGTTGTCAAAATATTTTGCAGATTCTACTAACACTATATTCTTTATTAGAAAGAGAAAAGGGCCAGGTGGTAGTGGCACGTGCCATTATTCCCAGAACTCAGGAGGCAGAAACAGGTGGATCTCTGTGAGTTTGAGGCACTGGTCAACAAAACAGGCTCCAAAGCTACAGAGAAACCCTATCTCAAAAAAAAAAAAAAAAAAAACGGGGAGAGAGAGAGAGAGAGAGAGAGAGAGAGAGAGAGAGTCAAATGTGTGTGGCCCATAAACTCAGGGATGTGCACGTATCCAGTAAAGACTTGATAAACTACAGGGGCCACACCGTTGTAAAAAAAAAAAAATGAGTTTTCCTATTCTAGAAGCTGTCGAATGTCAATAGCTTATCAGTGAGGCAGGGTGACCATGAAATTTTCCCTCCTTTCTGGAATGTGGACTGACTAGAACTTCTGCACACCATGCCACCACAGATGAGTTTGTTAGTGTGGTGCTCCTGGCCTGTCTAGAAAAGGTTTTTTGGTCCACCCTTCTCAGAATGATGACTACTATAATTTTGTTCTATCTCCTTGCAGAATGGCCTTTGAACCCTGATGAGTGCTGTGACATATACCACATTGATGAATGAGCCCTCTTTGATAGACATTTATTCTGTCCATTTTGACTTGTTATCGCATCCCTATTATAATTAATGCCCTCACAGGCCTTTGGATCACACTCAGATTTTTATATATGATATCAGATATATGATGGTGTCATACTATTTAATTTTTATTTCTTCTATGATTCTTTATTTTGTATATACTTAATAACATCTGAAGAGTTAAACAGAAGACCAGAAAAAGTGTAGACATGGCAAAGAGGGTCATGGTAAGATTACATGAATGTCTGAAGGATAAAATTACAGGTCAATGATGCATAATTTGCCAGAAATCAAGAGACAAATAAGGACTCTTTTTTGAAATGTACAAGGTAGTATAGATATGTCCTCATCTTTATTTTAAACTAAGATCCCTTAGAATTTTGACAAAATAATTTATAATAAATCATAATGTGGTAATTATGGAGGTCTTAATAAATTTATACAATAGTAAATCATTCAGCTAATAAACAAGGAAATAACATGGTAACTAATAGGAAAAATCCAATTCCCAGTTACAATTTCAAATTTTGACATTACTTTGCCATGCAATATATTGTTATTTAAAAGTTTGATTTATTTTCCCTCTTTCAAGTGCTCTTATGTAGAGAAAGAAGATTTAAACTCACTGACCGTGAATTTAAGTGATAAAAAAAAACCCACAATGTTTCTCAACTGTACATGCTGAACTGTACAAATGCTGAGTATGATTTATTTGTTTTGAAATATTTATGGACTCCATAGCATAAGTATTTAAATATATATGGATGAGTAATTACTATAGAAAACGAATCATGTTGAAATGGAAAATATAAAATATGTAATATGTAATGAGTAATATTGTATAAACGTTCTCATAAATCATTTAAACATTAATTTGCATTATTTTCTTTATGTATATATGTGTTGTATGTTTGTGCTGTTTTGTGTGTCTGTGTGAGTATATATCACAAATGAACAGATGCTTGAGAAAGCCAAAGTGTGTGTCAGAAACTCTGCAGCTGGAGTTAGAAGCTTTTGTGGTCTTCCCAGTGCTGGGTTCCAGTTTACCTGGAACTGAATGCAGGTCTTCTTCTAGAAGAAGGGTAAATGCTCTGAACCCATACATCTTTCAGGCCCCAAGAATTATATTTTTAAAATATGTTTAAAGTTAATGCCAAAAATAAAATTCTTTATTGAATTATGTTTTATAATTGGCAATATTCTATTTATGCCACCACTTCTAGAAATCAGAAAATCAGTTTGTATGCTTAGTTACAGCCATGGGTTAGCAACTATTATTAGTATTCTTCCTACTGCTTTTATCTGACCTTGTTGTTTATTATGACTATTTCACTATCATAGAAATTGATGTGTCAAAAGATGTTTATTTGAAAATTGAATTCTGATGTGAAATGAAATTTTAGAATATTTTAAATTAATATACATGTATGTGTTTTTTTAATGGAAGCATGGTGGTAAGTTAAAGAAATTCAGTTTTTCTATAATAAAAGAATTCAAGAAGAAAAAAATTCTGACCATATACATTGTGCTTTAGTTTGTAATCTGCATCAATCACCGGAGGAAGCCAACCCATTATCTTTAGTCATTAGTCATAAAATTCAACCTCTACCTTCAGTAAGGTTTCCACGGAGTCAGTTAATCGCACTTAAAACAGTTTGCCCCAAATAAGCACGATTTTACTAATAGCTGAGAATTTTCCTAATGTTGTCACACCTTACATCATCAGAACTGAAGAAATCCATATTTGAATCTATAGTTGATCACACAGAGCACTCTGATGTTATTTAGCTCACACAGAATTTCTGTGCCTAGCCAGGCGATGGTGGCGCATGCCTTTAATCCCAGCACTCGGGAGGCAGAGGCAGGCGGATCTCTAGGAGTTAGAGACCAGCCTGGTCTACAAGAGCTAGTAGCCTACCAGGACAGGCTCCAAAGTCACAGAGAAACCCTGTCTCGAAAAAAAACCAAAAAAAAAAAAAAGAATTTCTGTGCCTATAGCTTTTAAGTAGAGGGTGTTTGTTGCCCCCTTCCTTGTTTGTCCCCATTAAAAAGCTTTCCTAAAGTTTCATAAAGTTTCCATGAAAAATAAGAACCTGTTGATTTCTTACAGACTAATGTGGTTTAATGAGTCAAGACTCCCTGAAAGGTCTCCACGAACTCCCAAAAATACTTTGCCCAACAAAAAACAGAAAGCAATTTAGAGAAAACCATGCCCAAATTCCCAAATATTGTTTACAATATTGTTTACATTTAAAGGGAGATATAATACAAAAATGAATATTTTGCATTGGCATAGATCTTGATCTACTGATGCAAATTTAAAGTTAATTTTGTTATATGTATTTCTGCTCTTGTTTAAGGTATTGTATTTGTACAGCTCAGTTAATCATAGGGTTTCTAGATATTCCGAGAACTATTTCAGAGAAATGGGTTTTCTTTAAATCTTTCAAAGACATACAAAATATGGAATTTAAAATATTTTAAAAACTTTGGCTTTTCTCAATAGTAAGACCTGTCTGCTTCTGGCAAAACCAATTACTTCAGAGGGGTTAATAGACATTAAAAAAACTTATTTATAAAATTTGCCTTCAATATAATGAGGCTAGATATTTTGGCAAGAAACTGCTCTTGTCTGGACTGCTTAATGGTATGCTGTATAAACAGGAAATACAGGACCCACAGAAAAAATGACTACTAAAGTTGCCTTAAAAGGGTGAGATGGTCCTTCCAGTTTCCTGCTTTATAAAAGAGTCTTCTAGACATTCTAAAGGACACACAAAATAGTGACTAACAAACTGCCAGTATAGGCAAAACTGTCTTTAAAATTTCCTGCTTCATAAAATGTCTGCCAAATACTATGGGTCTGTAGACTAAAGATGGATTCCCTAGTGTTACAAAAAACCTTTTGATGAGTGTGCAGACAACAAGATGACTCTGTCAATTCTAGAGTTTTAGAAGTTGCTTATAATGCACTTCCTGTTTACTTCTGTAGTTTTTGGTAGAGTTAAAATATTAATTATAATTATAAAAATAGAATAGATATAAAACTTTAGACTCACAAAGATGAGATAAACATATTTTCCTTAATTGTAAAAGGGCTAAATATTTTAACTGTAATTCTTGCTTAATAGCTGTTTTGTTGTATGTAATCTTGCTATGTTTTACGCAGACAAAAAAGAGGAGGTGATGTGGTATTTCCCTCTATATGCTTTGAATATATTTTATGCCATTAGTTAGTAAAGAAGCTGTTTTTGCCAATGGCTTAACAGAGTAAAGCCTGGCAGAAAATCTGAGCAGAAATTTATAGACAGAGTACGTGGACTCAAGGAGATGTCATGTAGCTGATGAAGGAGACAGACTCCCTGGAAACTTACTGTTAAACCATAAGGCTCATGGTAAAATACAAAATAATAGGTATGAGCTAATTAAGATGTAAGAGTTACTTAATAAAAATGTTTGAGATAATAGACCAAGTAGTGTTTTAATTAATATAGTTTCTGTATGATTATTTTGGGTCTGAGCAGCCAGGAATGAACAATCAGCTTCTGCCTATACAGCTTTATTATTTTCAAACCCCTGCAATTTATGGAAACTACATAATCTGTAGAGGTTTTTTCTTTTCTTTACTTTTCTTATTGGACTTCATTTTTTTAATGATGATAATTCCAAACTAAGTCATCATAGACATCAAGGAATATTACCTATGATTAGACAAAATTATCTGACATTGAGTGAATTTTAAAAGAAATTGTTCAAGAAATCATGCAATTAACTATGTGCTGTTTGGAAAGTACAAAAAAAAAAAGAGAGGAGTTTATCATAAAGTTAGGTGACCCAAAAAATGGACCAAAACTCAAACTTAAAATATTATAGTTAATGAGCATTTCTGGGATACTGCTAAATAGAAAACTAGAAGAATTATTTTTGGGAACAACTTGAAAATTTTTTGGCAGTTGACCTATATATTATTAGATGTGTGTGTCTGCATGTGTGGGCGTGTGTGTGAGAGAGTGAATGAGGGCAAATGCATAACAATGCATGTTAATGCATGTGTGTGGAGATCACAGGACAAACTTGGGTGACATTCTTCACTTTGCACCTTGTTTAAGACAGAATCTCTCGCCTCTACTACTTTTACATTTTTCATAAATATATATATAAATAATTTTATGCAATATATTCTAAACATGGTTTTCTCTCTCCTAAGTTCTCCCAGATACTCTCCACCTAAAGAAACTTTCTTCTGTTGACAAAAGCTTGAAATAGACCTCTAGATATTTTTTCATGGCATCTTCTAGATGAGCTGACCCTTCGGCTGCTAGGGCTTTTCCTTTCTTTTGTACTATCTTACAGTAAGAGAACTGATAAAATGTACTCTACTGAATCCAGGGCTATGTTGATCCTCTGTATTTCAACTCATATGTAATACTTGTGAGATAAGGACTATTAGCCAGTGAGCCATCGCCTCAGCTTCTAACTACTTTATATAGCTATATTTCTAGAACCCTACAATGGGTATCTACAGAATAACCAATACATAATTTCCTTTAGTTTGCCCTTTTCCTTCCTCCCTTAGGGAAATATTCCAGCATTTGACATCACTAGCCTCTGAATGGGTACTTTTTCATTCTATCCAGTTTGCTGTTTTGGTACCAAATTAACATATCTAAACTCACATCAATATAAACCAAAAAGCTATAGTTTCATATAGACTTTTCATAGTTGAAAAAAAAAATGTCACTGTCTGCTTCATTGTGCTTGATTCACTTAAAACTTCTTCTACTGTCACTAAACATTTTAAAAACAACCTGAGCTCATATATTCCTTACTACCACTGGATAGGAGAAAATATTAGTCTTCTCCAGCTCTTAGGATCTCTGTTTATTTGAGGCTGTTTTTACCAGAGCAATTATTCTGAAAACATTCTCGGGCATTTGTTTTCGACATAGGACTCAGGATAGCACACACATTCATTCATCATACACATAAAATTTATTATAATCCTTAATCATTATACAGTCTTTTGTCAATTATTGTATTGTATCGTGCTAGGGTGAATTACAGTTATTTGATTAGTTTCCAGTTCAAGATTTGAAGACAATGTCATCACTTTTGGAAGGACTATTTGGATAAAAATAAACCCACCTGAGTCCAACTACATGTTTAGCTGTGGTATTGTTAAATAAAGAAGAAATGACACGTGTATTTTTTAACGGTGTCTCTAATTAAAGACATAAGCAAATGTGGACAGCACTTTTGTTCCTCGAATTTAATTCTAAGATGAATGTGATGATTGTTGGGTTTTAGTTTCTAGACTTGGAGTATATGGCACTGCTGTTCGTGGGAATCTCCTTAACAAGTGAAGTGGCATGGGCAACAAACTCTGCTAGGCAGCCAGCGTGTCTTGTCTAAGAAACTTCATTACTTCAGCTCCCTTGGAGATTCAAGAATCAAAAGTGAAGGAATTATATGTCCAAGGTGAGGATCTGCTTTGTTGTCATTGTGTCTTGTGGGGTTGCGAACGTCTAATGCCTGGGTTTTTTGAATGCATTTCAAGCACTCTACTATTAAGGTCTATGTTCTTCTTATTTGTATTTTTCACTTTGTGGCAGCATCTTACTTGGCCTAGAACTTTATATTCTCCCGCCTCAGCCACCTAAGTAGCTGGAATTATAGACCTCGGTCAAGTGATGCAGCCAAAGAAATAATTAGAAATACTGTCTTAAATATGACTTGCATAGAAAAAAAAAACAGAGAGGTTCATTTTAATTAGGTGACAATATGTCGATTCCCTAGAGAGCTTTGGAAATAATTAAAGCCTTGGCTACAGGTTTACTTGTCAGCTTGAACTCCTAAGTGTTTAACCAGATTTGACGTGAACCAAACTGAAACTTTTTGAAGGACCTTTTAAAATACCAAAATTTCAAACCTCAGTCCTATAAAAAAATGTAATACAAAGAAGTTACATTTTTCCTACTGAACTTTGCATGGCATTTTATACCAATCTCACAATCTCACAGGCACAGAGTCCCTCTAATAAGCCTTGTGAGTTTGGACCAAGACAGCTACTGCCTTTGCTGACAAGTCTTTCTTTATTTGCTTGGTTATTTGGACAGGAGGTTCTGAGATCACAACATGGCTCTACAACATGCCTTTAATTATTCCATAACGTTTTCTTCTTTTATTTATTTTTTTGCTGTTAGAAACTGATTGTTAGTATATTAGCCAAGGAACATGTTGTTATATGTAGAGCATACAGATGTACAACCTGATTTCCTGTTGATTTAAATCAAATTCTTTTCCATTGGTAGTACTTTCAGTTAGGGCTGGCCTGAGGCACAATTGTGAAGTAGGTTAAGCTACTTTTAGCTTCTTCCAGATTTCTGGAAGGGCCTGTATAAGAAAAGGTAATAGACTAGTGATGATTCAGACCTAAAAAAAAGGCTGTTTTCTTATTCTCAAGATAAAATATAAGGGAAATGACCTTAAATGTCACATGCATTATCTCTTATATTGTATAATGCTTACAAGTATTATTTATTGAGAAGAATTTGGATATCAAAGTGTTAGAGAAGCCAAACTATGATGTAATTTTTGGAGCCTTGGGTAATTGCTTTGATAGTGTGGTTTTAGTTCAGGGGATTCAAATCAGTAATCATGGTTATTTTCCAAGGAGAACAAGAACCGCCATGTTCCGGACATGGTCAGAGGCTGGCAGATGGTCTTATATGAGGCAGGTGTGATCCTGACAGTAGGAACAGAATCGAAGGAAACTCTAACACAGTTTACACAGATTTGGAGAATTTCTAGGTAAGTTTTGAAAGAAAAGCTTCAACCTTTCAAGAAAGACAGTGAGATGAGACATAATTTTCTGTCTGGAAGTAACAGCAATAAATCTAAAAGGTACTTACATGACCAGAGCATAGGTCACCTATCTGAGTGACAGGTAGATTATTCGTGGAAGGCAAAAATGAGAGTTCAAATTTAAGGCCAGATTATAACTGATGAATATTTTACACCAAGCCTCAGAGTATTCATTTTCTCGAAAGCTGAGAATTGAAACAAGTCCAAAGGAGAGAATTGACAAAGTTTTATTTTACATAAGTTAAATGTATATACCACTAGAAACTAGGGTAGAGCTTGACCAGAGGATTTGAGATGATATGTGTGTGAATGTAGAGAAGATTTAAACTAAAAAAAAAAAATTAATATAAAACTCTGCATTCTAGGCATGGATATAGATTTAAAACCTTATCAAGAATTCTTTGCCTAATGTTAGTGTTTTCAGAAACACCCAAAGGTGGGGCAGAGTTAAGTGACCTATTATTTATCAGGTTATCCTAATCTAATAGCGAGTCCTGTGAGCAACTGGAACTTAATCCTACAGGGAAACCGTAAAACAGTGTTTGATGTCAAATGTACACACACCTCAACGGAGGTTAAAGGAGGGGCATTTGTCAATCACTAGAGAATGCTTACTTGATTGCATTTCATCACTTAGTGTATTATGAACCCTCTATTTCTCAGGTGTTAAAAAATAAGAGTGGGAAAAGGCGGGAGGCTATGAAAAGGTTATGCAGCTGTGCAGTCAGACTATCACCGCGTCTAAAACATAGCATAGTCAACCATGATCTTCCAGTATTCACACGGACTTGGTTCATTTTCAAACCATGTTCTTAGTCCAAATGTCATGAATGCACACCTCTCTATGCAAATTTTGCTTCTCATATTGTTATAAAAATAAGGACGCTTTAATTTGTTTTTAGAAGATTGAAATGAAAGCTAAGATAGTATTTTTCTATATGCAGCCCATGGCCAGGATGCATTTGCTTGTAAAAGAATAGTCAAGCTCTTCTCTAGATCCTTTTTAACATAGGGAAATGTGTCCAGTACCTAGGAGAGTTGCATATTACATTTTTCTGCACAAATCAAGATATTTACAGTATTAGCTTTTATGTTGGCAAATATTGTCCCTATTTAGCCAAATTTCTTGAGTTTTGTTTACGAATAAAGGTAAAACCATCCCATCTCCCACCTCAAGCACAAAGTATCATATACATTCTATAAAATTTGAATTAAATTTTTATAGATAGGTTCTGAATTATTTTCACCCCCACAAAACTGAACTTGAAAGATGGACAACAAGTTAAAGTGATTTATTAGGAAAATATTTTTAAAAAGCTAGTAAGATCTCAATTTTCTTCCGGGAATTTTGTCTAAATTGAGATCTTGGGGGTGGGGTGGGATGGGGGCGAGGGGAGAAGGGGAGAGAAAAGGGAGAAGGGAGAATGGAGGGAACTTGGGGAAAAAGGAGGATTGGGGTAAAGGAAGGTTAGATAGGGGAGCACGGAAGCACAATTCTTAGTTAAGGGAGCCACCTTAGAGTTGGCAAGAGACTTGAACCTAGAGTGGCTCCCAGATGCCCAAGCCGAGGTCCCCAGTTAGTTCCTTGGGCAGCTGAGGATAGGGAACCTGAAATGACCCTATCCTATAGCAATACTGACGAATATCTTGCATATCATCATAGAACCTTCAGCTGGTGATGGATGGAGATAGAGACAGAGACCCACACTGGAGCACTGGACTGAGCTCCCAAGGTCCCAATGAGGAGAGGAAGGAGGGAGAACATGAGCAAAGAATTCGGGACCACGAGGGGTGCACCCACCCACTGAGACAGTGGAGCTGATCTATTGGGAGCTCACCAAGGCCAGCTGGACTGTGACTGAAAAAGCATGCGATAAAACTGGACTCTCTGAGCATGGCGAACAATGAGGGCTGATGAGAAGCCAAGGACAATGGCACGGGGTTTTGAACCTACGTAAGGTGCTGGCTTTGTGGGAGCCTAGCCAGTTTGGATGTTCACCTTCCTAGGAATGGACAGAGAGGGGGAGGACCTAGGACTTACCACAGGGCAGGGAACCCTAACTGCTCTTTGGACTGGAGAGGGAGGGGGAGAGGAGTGGGGGAGGGGGAGAAGGGTGGGAGGAGGGGGAGGGAAATGGGAGACTGGGAGGAGGTGGAAACTTGTTTTTTTTTCTCCTTTTCTCAATAAAAAAATGGAAAAAAATAAAATAAAATTCAAAAAAAAAGCTAGTAAGATTAAAGGTGGGGATTAAATTAGTAAACATTTCATAACCATAAAATGTTCTGATACCTCCTGCCACATCATAAAGTGTGTGTTCCTGGAGTGCGGGTCACATATCAGAGCTGTGATGGTTGACAGTCAGTCTCTCCACCGAAGCTGTTGTGTTACTTTGTATTTTGTTTGACTCTTAATTTCACTTGATAAAAGAATGTTTCACAACTAATAGTGAATTTTAAAAACAATAGATAAAGCCTCTACTATATGTCTTCCTGTTGACATAAAGATGAGCAATTTTAATTTTTCTGACTATGCTTCTCCTTCCTTTCGGCTATGGACAGAACAACAGTTGCTTGCTTTGTGAGTTTGTTCATCTAATGATAAAGAGATATATAATTATAAAGATCTTAGAAGAAAGTATTGTCTAGATTGTTTTGTGTGTGTGTGTTTATATTTCTGTGCACAAGCAGGTGTGTGTGTATGTTTGTAAATTACAGTGAAAATGTATAAAGAAACAGAGTGAGAAAGAGAATGGAAAATATTTTTTAAATAATGACTATCCCAACTCTATAATTCCAGGCAGTAAGATTAATCACTACCTCTCTCTCCTTAGAGGTAATTCTTTTTGCAATCATGTCAAATACTGAGTACGAAAACAACCTAGATCAATGAAAGAATGCAGCGAAAAATCTTCTTTTGTCTAAGAACTATCAGGGACAGCTGCTAACAGAATAAGTTGAGAGTGGTTGCCTCTATGCAGTGCTATCCCACTTGAACATATTTTTTTGTGTGTGGATATCATACTCAGACTTATAATACCAAAATAATATTTAATAAAATGGATGAGCTTTACAAGTAACCCACAAAGGTTACCCACATATGTTTCTCTATTTTTACTTTTAAAATACTTTATTTATCTTTATGTGTATAAGAATTGCACCTATATGTACATGTGTATGTATATCCATCCATGGTAGGCAGTGCCTGAGCATTCCAGAAAGCTTTGTATTCCCTGGAACTAGAGTGACAGGTGATTGTAAATTGACATGTGAGTGTCAAGAGTTGAACTCTGGTTCACCAGAAGAGCGGCAAGTACTTCTAATCCCTGAACCATCTCCTCCAACCATACATATGCGGGCAGTATGTTAGTTATACTCCTTTGTACAAATAAACTCCCCTATATAGTCTGTTAGATTCCATTTAATACTATGTTATATTTACTTTTCCTCTACAATGAATGTTTTGCACCCTCCACCTTAGAGATATCAATAGTCTTGTTTCCCATTCTTTTCCAATGCCAAAATTTTATTTTTATTTAACCAATGAGTCATCATTAAGAAAATATTCTATTTTTAGCATTAAAATTTTATTCTGGAAGCAAATATAATTAATGGCTTCAGGACATCATGTATCATTAACAAAATATTTTATGCAGGGTCATTCACATTCACGGCATATAATGAACAATGTAGTATGCAAAGATGAAAATCTCCAATAAAGTAATATTTTATGTTCCTGAAATTATTTTCACACACACACACACACACACACACACACACACACACACACGCACACACACACGACGACGACTCCATCAAGGAATTTCTTATTAGTTACTTAGATTTATGACTCAATTTTCTGTATGTGAATGAGCCATGTTTTTTTATAATGAGAAAGGTATAGGACAATGTATTTAGAATAGATAATCAGTGCAGGAAACTCCCTTTATGATCAGAATAGATATTTTTGTTGTTGTTGTTCATTGTTCACATTTATTTGTTTTTCATCTCTCACATAAACAGACACACACAAACATAGGCATACACATAGCGATAACCATTCTGTAGTTAGTGAGTGATATTCCTTCTGTATATTTTCTCTTTCTCCCCGTTTCTGTCTTCTCACCCTCCCCCACCCTGTGTGTGTGTTTGTTTATCCATCCATTATTTTGTCTTTAAATTACATAGTCAAATGAGGTCACTTCTCAATTGTCATTCTCTCCTGATGTCAAGGTACTTATTCCATCAAGATCATTTTTATCAGTAACAGCAATGAAAATATGAGTTAAAATGCCCTCAATACCTCATGTCTTGATTTTCTCACTTTGTCTTATGAGATGATTTGTGAACTGGAATATGTTTCCTAATAACATCCTATGAAACATATGGCATCAGTCAGATTTTATAGGAAAAATGAATAAGGCACAGAGAGTTAGATAACTCTCCTAATATCACTCAGTGATAAAGTCGTTCAGTGGTATTTATACACTCAGAGACTCATTGTTCTCCTACTTTACGCTTCATTTGTTTAACAAATATTTGCTTGAGTACAGTGATCATTCTGGCTGTGGGGATGTGCCAGTGAAGATATAAAATAGGACAAAAGTTTATTTTTTTTTCATCGAGCTTTTGTCCTCTTATGAATATCCAAGCAAGAAAATCAGACACACGCAGGTAAATGTAGGCAAATGTTACTGTTATGCTTATATATAAAAGGTTACGTGTACACGTATAGATATGCATATGTCAAATATGGTTGTAAATATCCTTAATGGAACATATATCTGAGGAGAACAGAAAATAGTATAAATGCCTTAAGATGATACACAGTTAATTATATGAAGAGTATGAAGGAATGAATATACCCAAAGGCTCTCTGGTACACATTGAAAAAAAAAGAGAGAAAAAAAAAACTACTTATGATCATTACAAATATAACTTTCACTGAGCTTTAGAAAGCATCTCTTTCTATTTTCATTTCATCATATGTCACAAAAAAATTTGTCTATGCACTTAACTACGTGACCTTGGCTGTACCCTGGACAGCACCATTCTTTCTCCTTATCTTGCCCTGACTTTCTGTTTCTTCCTACAATTTATCCACTTCTGCTAATTTTTCATCAGAGAGAAATTCTTTATACAGTGCACAAACATGTGGCTATAACAATTTTAACGATTTAAATCTCACATTCAAAACATGATGGAAGCCTTGCAAAAATAAAAAGGACAAGTTTTTGAAATTGTTCTCTAAGTCTGAGGCTTAGTTATTTTTCTACCGTCTAACTGGTCTTATTTCTCCTTGGATGCTGCAAATATGCTAATATCCATCACAGATATATTGTGTATGTTTGCAGAAAAGTAGCAGTATGTTCAACGGAGATGGAGAAAATATTTTGATAGATACCAGCTTTCTCAACCTAATTACATAGACATAGCTAATTTTACCCATCAGCTATGCCTAAGTTCATTGCTATTTCTAACACTTTTGCAAACTTAAATTTAAGGTATTTTTTACACACTTCCTTCCCTTTCCCAAATCATGCATTAATATCTGGCCTGCTAAAAATAGGAAAAATGATGCCTATTTTAAAATACTTTCTATTAAAAATAAAACATCCATGCATAATTATCACTATTGATTTTAAATACCCACTATGTGTTAGGAAATGGCATTTCTTACACTTTATGTTAAATCCATTCTTTACAATATTAATTATATTTAATTATCTAAAAGACAAGAGAGCTTAGTAAATTAAAATACAGTGTATTGAGACACTTTGATCTAGTTTTTAAATTTAGATACAGTCACTTCATTTTTTTAAACAAACTGATCTGTCTAAAAAAAGGGTCAGCCAATTGTTGACTTCATTCTTTTAAAAACTAACTTCATAAAAATATTTTACTTATTTATCCACCTTTGTTTCACAGCCAAATTGGGAACTGAGCATGACAAAGAAACTGAAAGAATGGTGGAAAGGTGGGAGAGATGGGAAGTACCCTGGAGAAGACTGAAATTTATTTCTTGTGGTGCTAATTACAACCTAGACCTTTGTACAATGTAAAGATGTGTCATCCTGATTGGTTCAATAAAAGATGAACAAGCTGGGCGGTGGTGGCACACGCCTTTAATCCCAGCACTCAGGAGGCAGAGGCAGGTGGATCTTTGTGAGTTCGAGGCCAGCCTGGTCTGCAAGAGCTAGTTCCAGGACAGGAACCAAAAGCTACAGAGTAACCCTGTCTTGAAAATCAAAAAAAAAAAAAAAAAAAAAGATGAACAATAAATAGCTAGATTGGATTTTCAGGCATACAAAATGTTAAGAAGAAGAAGGGGGTGTTGCCAGCCAGATGAAGAGGAAACAGCATGGGCATTACAGAATGAAGGCAATAAAAACAGGAGACAAATAGTAGATTGATAAAAATGGATTTATTTAAGTTGTAAGAGCTAATTAGTAATAATCCTATGATATAATCAAGCTTTGTTTTTAATTAATAATTCTCCATGTTGTGATTTGGGAGCTGGCAGGGAGGACAGAAAAATATCCACTTACAAATGGCACCCAACATCAGACTACATATGTCCACATAAAACCCAAGAAGCTTTAAAATTGTCCAAAATACAGAAAAATAAAAATAAAAACTTAACTTTATGTCAGTATAAACATATGTATGCCAATTTGAATAAGTCATTTTGCTATGTACTGTTGACTCCATTTCTTCTGTCATGATTGCAGGGTTTGTGCTGTTCTTTTAATGACAGAATATGAAAGGAGTCTTCCAACACCAGGGTCTGTTCAGAGTTTTTCCACAGTGGGCTGCAGCATCATCTTCCTGTTTCTTGAGCTTCCCTCCTATCACACTTTGTGTTGTGGGATTTCTAAACTTATTAATAATGGAAAAATATGCACAAAACTATTACGATATTTTAAAACCATTTTCTCACCTTTCTGAAGCAGATTTTTCAGAAATTAAAAAGTATGTGTTTTATATTTAGGTATATTTTAAGGCAAAATACTTTTTCCTTAGTACACATTGCCTCTGAGAAGTGGATGGCCCACTGCGTCTTAGCAGTCTACATGATCTGAAATCTGCCAGACTTCTCTACTAGAACGAAATTTTGTTTGAGCAAATATTTCTTTCTCCAAATATCCACTATTTCCATGACAAAAAAAATGCTTCCTAGTTGCTTATTTGTATAAGTGTTAAAAATCCAGAAATCATCAAGGATGTCTAAATTAAAATTGGACAGCTATACTGTGATGTGAATTCTGTTTCAGGCTATTAATTTTGTATCATGTGACTTGCAAATGTTGCAAGTTGCTGTTCTAGCAAAGACAGTAATAAAAATAAAAGTATAAGAGGTTTAGAAACATTTACGTTAGGCATTATAAAAATTTTTGCAAGTTCAAATTGGTGGAAGACTTCTTTCTTGACTGTGAAATAGAACTGTTGCTCTATTATTAAATTGGATATCAAACAATATTCTTTCTTCAACGATGTGATAGCTCTTGCTCTGCTCTGGTTGGCTCCTATCAAATCATGTATTCATTATATGCAGCATGTTGCCTGGCATACTACTGAATTACATAAACATACCAGTTCTTTACGAATTGTTCTTTGTTTCTCAGATGGGGTATTATTCTGTAGCCCAGAATTTCTGGACTGTGAGGTTCTCTTGTTTCTAGCTCTAGAATACTAGTAGTACAGATTAGCGCTATCATGAGAGGTTAAGATCTATTTTTAGTAAAGGAACATATATTTTCCATGCATCCAAAGAGGGCAGGAAGCTGGATACCTATCTATTGTATATGGGCTTTTATAGTATCATTGCATACCCTTATTCACTATGTCAACACAACACTCAAATAACAGTGAGCCTCTTCTCAGGCATATTCTGTTCACCTCTTTTCTGCTCTCTTTCCATAGGTCCCAGAGTCAAGTCTTCATGCTCATATTTGTTGTAAAGATAAAGAGAGCAATGATTGAACCCTTGTTTCCCACTTCCGAAATCATGCATTACCGATAATTTGGTGGATACCCCATTTACTGTGCTCCAGTCTCACCACTGTACTTTCTTTGGTCATATTGTCCTTTTATCCCATGTTCACAAAGTTGTTCTTACTCAAGTTTTTATTTCTTCATGGTGCATTTTCTATCTGTGTTTACCTCTAATGTCTTTTTGTTTGTTTGTTTGTTTGTTTGTTTTTTCTTTCTATATATTACTTATGTGTGCTGGATCAAATGCCTGTTATCTGGGGGAGTTTCTTTAGTATTAGCATCTCTCTCTCTCTCTCTCTCTCTCTCTCTCTCTCTCTCTCTCCTCTCTCTCTCTCTTTCTCTCTCTCTCTGTATGTGCATGTCTCCTTTCTTCTCTCTCTTCCTTCCTCCTACTTCCTTTTTCCTTGTCTTGATTTTGTATTGGTTTTCTGCGAAATGCCTCATGTACCCTAGGCCACTCTAAAAATCAAATTTTCTATGTAGCAGAAGATAACTTTGAACTCCAGTCCCTTCTGCTTCCACTTTCCACATAATTTCTTGTAGATGTTGTGGTATTTACCAAGCCAGAATCGTTCTCATATACTTTTCTACAATAAATATTCCCTAACTAACATTTTTCTCAGTTTATAGTTACTTGTTGAATCATTTTCATGTAATAACTTGTACAGCAACTTCACAGTATTTTTCCATCTGGATTATAAATTATATGTGAATAAAGTTTGTATATCTCGCTTGATTATTATAACTCCATTGCACATGATGATTGGTAAAATATACTTGTATCTGGGTAAGAAATGAAGAAACCAAAGAAGGTCATGGAATTCATAAAGCTGTGTTCAACAATTAATTCCTCTTTGAAGGAACATTAGTAAGCAGTGCTTAAGAAAATTAATTATTTAAATTTGATAACAATGAAATCTGTTTCTGATCATTTAATAAGTTACCTGAGAAAGATGTGAGATAAAAATTTAGATTCAATATATTTTGCAAATCATGTATCATGAATAATTAAAAGAAAGAAATTTAAGAGTTTTGATTTGTTTGCCTGCTGAGTCCAGTTTGATGGCTGTCATGACAACAATGACCACCTTCTATTCTGGAATAGACATAGGATTCCTCTAGAAAGAGTTGTCAATTTGCAGACTTAGTGCATTGCTCCTATGCAGTCTTTACACTGTGTCTCCCAATATCTCCATTTCAGTCTGATGACAGGAAGTTTGCACAAACACTCATGTCATGTTGATGCAAGAAAAGTTGATCTTCAGTTGATCAGAATTAGAACTGTGTAGATCATGGATCTTTGAGGAAGTTCTCTGTTAGCCTGAAATGGTTTCTAGTTTTGGAAGTCTTGTTCTCTATCTTAGAATTGGGGAATACATTTACTTTTTCTTAACTGGGCTTGCATTTTTATAAAAAAGAAACAATAATGAAATCCACCAAAGGTCTAAGATGTAAAGTCTAGCATGAAAGACTCACAGTACTTTTTTTTTTTCAGTTAGATATGGTCAGTCTTAGGACCTGATAAGTATTTCTTAAACATTTGCAGTGCTGGGCTATATGTAAGAATATCGCACATAGCTGACTGCATTTGATTGTTTAGAATCAAAATGTATCTACATTATTAGGTTTCAGAGTCAAGCTTGTTCCTCACTTTTTAGAGTATTTCACTAAGTTATAAGAACAAACACACAACAAACACACACAGACATACAGACACAGACACACACACACACACAGATATATATATATATATATATATATATATTCAGACAATATACAGTTGAAAAGTTAATCTGGAAAGTAATCTCAGTGTTTAAAGGCACATACTGGGTTTATAGAAGACCCAGCTTAGGTTATGAGCACTTACATGAGGTGGCTAAAAACAGTCATAACTACACTTCTAAAGGATCTGGAACCTTTTTCTGACTCCTTTGCCTGTACTACACATAAACTCATGCAGACTCACATATACATACTCAGAGATATAAATTAATAAATATGCCCTAAAAAATAAAATTGAAAGTGGGGTGCTATCCTGCATACTTTTGGTTTTTCTCTGTAACTCTCATCCACTTTACATCGCACATCACTGGTTATGACACGAATCTATTCATTCATTGATATTCTGATGTTTATATAATCTGTTGGTGAAATATGATATATAGGAAGATATATATTTTCCATAGACATCTCAAAATTTCTGGTCTGGAGATGTATGACATTCAAAAAATCATGTTTTCAGTTCAATTGTGCCTTTGAGTTAACATTCAATGTTATTTGATTCAGAGAAATAATTTCATAAGAGTTCTTTTATCAAATAATTTCTATTTCATTAGTATTATATTTAGGCTATAACTATATTTTATAGAACTCCAATATTAGCAACATTATTGAATAATAATGTAGAGGATGAATTTAAGTTTTAACAATTAAACCATATTTTTGAAGTATAAAGGTTTCCATGAAAATAGACGTTTTAATTCATTGAATAAAAATGAAACTCAGACTCCATAGTTTTAAGTAGCTTTATTAACTCAGTTATGTAGTACTTTACATTCTTACATACTATAATATCATATACTATCTAAGAAAAAGTACCAGATACACAAACCTGAATTGAGAATGAATAGTAAATAAAAAGAAGAGCTATCAGAAAATGGTTTAAAAGACGGAAAACCTGTAAGTTACGTGTAAAAATATGATTCTAGTCAGGATAGGTTACATAGTTTACTATATAATTAATTATTCTCAAAATATTTAATGATGAGCAAAATATCCTACAATTTCTCACATGAAGTTAGCCTTGACTTTTCTCAGCCTCATTTGTAGAATTCTACTGAGGCTCATCCCATGTTAAAAGAAACATGCAGGTGAAAATCAGTCAATCACCTGATTTCCATCTTCCCATATAGGCAACTAGCTAGTGACAGTTTGTTACAGTTAGCCCATCTATCTCTGGTGTATATTCTTAACCCCAGAATTGATTTTTATCCTGTAAAAATTATGGACCAGAATGAATATGGATGAAAGCAAGACAAAGAAACAAATGTAGGCAAGCTTTAGTAGGAGAGAAGCATGTGAGGCCTTTGATACGAGGAGAACAATGAGATCTCAACCTCAACCTCTAGATTCCTAACAACCCAGAAGCAGATACACCTGTAGTAAGATAATCCCCACCTCTGCCAGTCCAGCTTTAAAGGTTAAACCAATTCAGGCTATTCAAAGCAGACAATCTGGATGAGCAACTTTTTCTGGCATTGATAATCTAACAACTGTAAGTCTTATTGTGGATCTATTTACTAAAATACATTTGAGTACTAATTAAAACCACAAATTCAGAGGAAAGCTATCTTCAGATAAACAGAAATTGTTTTAAATAAAAATATCAGTTACTTATTTTGTCCTAAAATGAGCCACTAAAAATATTTCTCAGCTTTTATTTTTAGAGATATTTAACTCTAAATAATTGAGCAAACCTTCCCTGAATACATTCATCAAATGCTTCCTATATTAAACTATATTTATATAGATAATATTACTATATAAATGTAGCCTGTAGGGATAAGTCCCGCCCCTTAGGGGGCGTGTTCGCCTTGGACTAATGTTTACCTATAAATCTGGTGAGCACGCTAGCAGCACTTCTTCTGCTTTCCTGGTCTCCCTGGGAACGGTGGTTCTGTAAGTCTATTTCTCCATTAAAGCTATATATATATATATATTTTTACAATCTGTCTGCATTCATTTACGCCGTTACAGTAGCCCTGATGGATATGACATAAATCATAGACTAAAGACATTTCTTTTGATAAATGGCAAATATTATCACATTATCTTATTAATGGTATATTATAAATGATAAACATTATCACATCTTTTTATTAAAACTTACAAAAATGTAAAAGAGAAAACCATGAGAACAAAACTGTAGTTCTTTCCCCATTCATCTTTTAATCCTTTTTGAAAATACCCAGAGAGCTCCTGTGACATCTTTTGTTTTCTTCCATAAATACACTAACATAGATCTTTACAAATCTTAGAAGCAATATCTGACATCTCAAACAGGTCAGAGAACATATTTATTCTTCCCAAATAAATGATAGTAAAGATTTTTGTCAGAGAAAAAGAGAGATGGTGAGATAGGGTCATCAGAAAGGTGAAATGCCCAAAAGACTCCAAATAGATCAAAAATGTGCCTGTGCTTGAATGGTTCCTCCGTACCCCTTGTATGCCCAGACTACAATGAACAGTAATTTGAACATAATTTGATGGAGCCAAGAGAGAGAGGATTTTACAAAAAGATCAAGATACATATCATTCTCAGTTCCAAAGAGAGATGACAAAAGGAAGATGCTGGTAAGAAATATTTGGGATATTCAGACTTAATTAGTGAAATGAAGAGTGACCACATCACCTGACCTCTTAGCCTTTAAAATGTAGACGTCAGTTTGATGAATTAACTTTCTACCACTTTAGCAAAATGCCTTTGATAACTAACTTAAATGGCAAACTAAATGTGTTGGCTTTCAATTTTATCCTGCCTATGTCCTATGGCTCCCTCCCTTTGTGCATCTGATTGATGACTCTGGTGGCAAGGTCCAGGGAAAGCAAAGGTAGAAAAATCTGGTCAACCATGAACAGTAAGCCAAAGAGAATGTCCCAGGGCCCACCAGTTCACCTTGAAGATAAATGTTTAATAATTAAAGAACTGCTAGCCTCCACCTCCTAAATGTTCTTCCATCCTCCAAAGCAATGCTCAAAGACCACAGTTTCGACATAGACACCTTGGGGAATGATTTGACATCTAAACTGCAACACTTGTAAGTACAAACCTCCAAACCTTGGAATAACCCACATGTTTTGGCTCTCTTTAGACTTCAAGTTTTCAGAGTAGTTAATAACACAGGACTTGTGGAAACTTTCTGGGATATTTTTCTTTTTACACAATCTTATTTATTTCAGTCTTGGCTTAAACACTGTGTAGAATAGTATGATCTTGAACTTCTGAACATCCCAAATCCACCTCCACAATGTGGTGGCCCTTGTAAAGTTTTTTATCTAAACATTTGATAACTTGAAGCAAAGTTAGTTTATTAGGTTTAAAATACACTAATGGATCTATGCTTTAATAAATTTGAACATACAATTTCATATTCTGGAAAGCATAGAAGACAAGTTTATAGCCAAAATAGGTAGCATAAAGTCCCTTTTTTGGACAGCAATGGGAGTCACTTCTGTGTTAGTAACAGTCATTGTAGACTGAGCACCACATGCTAATTTTACCCTTCATAAACATAAGGTTTACTACTATCCTTCCGTGTTCCCGGATTACACAATGTTTACTAACAAAGATTCTGAAACTAGAAACTAGAATGAGCAAACATCCCCATAGATTAATAGCATTTTCCTGACAGCACTGTTGAACAAATCATGTTCTCCTATTCTAGTTAAAAGAGCTAAAAAGGAAGTGTTAGTTTAACTCTTCTGAGAACCCACCCCAGACTGGATAAAATGAGAAAGGGGTACATTACTGATCATTCCCTAGAGAAAGATTAAAAAAATACTCGGAAAAAAGTCATGAGAGATTTTTCATAAAAGAAAAAGGCAAGATGAAACTGTGCCCTACTATTATTATAGAGAGTCATACAGGTTGTGATGCTGGAGCCAAGTTGAGAAAAAATATTCAAAGTTAATGAGACTTGAGTGCTAGGGTCAGCCTGTAATAATTCCATGTCAGTCTTTCTTACATCCCCAGTCTGTGGCCTGAAGAAAGCCACAGGCAGTGATGAAATTGAAGCCCTTTCCTGGGCAAAGCAAGAGAACAAAAAAGACTCCTCTTTAAGGGGAAAACATAATATCACAATTAAGTATTAGCTGTAGTTACTATTAACTATCTTTCGCAAATGTTGCTAGTTTTCTAACTTCTCACTACTCATTGACGTTTTACAGCCTTCATCACAAACACTGAACTACTCCCAATTGTAACTAACTTGTGCAGTCTTGTGGATGACTGGGTTTAATTTTCCATCCAATTTTGAGTTCCTACAATAAGATTTTGATATTTTCTTTCTCCTGGTGCATTGAAAGTTGTTGCACACAAAAGCAAGAAAACTTTTTATATATTAGTGAAGATATAACATATTGGGATAAAAATCTTCTTACCTATAAAGTAACTCCTGTGATCAGGCCTGCCGTTGATAGACACAATCCTAGACATGGCCATCTAAAATCCACACACTGGAAGGGGGTCTCAGGATCTCACAAGGTATTTTTCCTGTAAGTTAGATATTGTACCAACTGTCTGGCTTTGATTGTTCTTACTTTTAACTGTAAATTGAAATGACTCCCTTCAAGTACTTGCAAATTTCTTTTTATTGCTATTTCTTTATCCGGTGCCCGAAGAAATGCGGTGCTACATTCATATCTCAAGACTAAAATTGCTTAAACACCAGCAAGCTTTTTAGACTTAGTATACCAAGTGTTAAAGGAGAATGTTTAGATCTCTCGAAAACCATCACCTTATTTTTTTCTTGAGGAAGAGTGAGGCAGAAAAATAGTGAAAAGGACCCACAGAGACTTGTCTGCTCTGTGAATTGCTGACCCCAAAGACAAGTACACAAGTTTTGTGTTGAACTTTTGAAGCCTTTGGTAACTTTAAAAATGAATTTGAGACTTATTTTTGACACTATGTCTGTACTGCGGAGACTAGGAGAGTCAAGTTATTACATGATGGTCACCTGAGAAGTTCAAGTCCTGGCCTCTCCCTGAGCGCTTTGATCATTTCCCAAGAAAACACACGGATCGATTCGACTTGGCTTCTCCTCGACTATCCAGGTATCACACTCCTGACAAATTGGATCCAATGCATTTTAGAAGGCAATGTGGAAACCTTCTAGAATTGATTAAAGTGAATTTGAAAGCTATATCCATTTAGCCATGGAGTCTGAGGCAAGTTGTTCTACATGCTTGTACCTTATTTTATTCATCCTTTTAAAAACATCAGAAAAAAGTTTTCAGCTTAGAGATGGTGAAACATAACATGGGAGAGTTTGAGATACTGGTGTGCAATGGGTTCATATTAATAAATAATTCTTACGTTTACTCAAATGGAAATAAATGCACACCGTTTTCCATGTGCAATGGTTAAAATTTATAACCATGCCTAGATTTCACCATTCCAAACCAATTGAGTTGCTCAATTAAAAAAACTGGGAAATCTTCATTTGTTCTGAAATCCGTAATAATTTGTTTTTCACTGTAAGAAATCAAATTCAGGTCTTATGCATCCTAATCACTGTGCAGTCCTGTCAACCCTTTGCTCCTTTTGAGATAGGATTGTGCTTTCTATCCACAGCTGACCTTAAACTACCCACCCTTTTTCTCCCACCTCTTTGAGTGGTATAAACTCAGAAGCATGGCACCAGATCCAGCTGCCATGTCTTAATGTGATCTTCGTTGTTTGCATTCATGTGTGTATAAATACTTTCGTTCTCTTACTCAATCATCCCTATATAAATACAGTGAGCTATTTTATGTTTATTTATCAGCTCTTCATAGCAACCGTGTTGCCTTGTGTGAAGATAGCTTAACCTCTGTTATAGTTCCCTCAGCTGTAGAATGAATGTGGTCACCACTTGTTTTGAATAAGTGCTTAGAAGCTGCCAGTGTTTACTCAATATGACTATATATATATATATATATATATATATATATATATATATATACTGTCAGCCAATATGACTATATATATATATATATACTGTCAGCCAATATTTTGAGGGTTAGAGTTTATTATAATTTTGCATGTATGTCAAGTATCTCCTCAATAAAGTGGCTTCTGGTGGATGACCTTTCTAAGTATATCCCTAAAATTATTTTGATGAAAATTTTGTCATGGCAAAAATAATCACAGTAGCATGTCCCTTTTTCTTTCTCTCTACTATCTCCTCTTTCTTTGGCAATTCTTCATCCATTGGAAAGTGACGTATGCAAGCTACCTCTATAATTTTAGAATAATGTTTGCCATGCCTGTCAATTACAGTATTCAAAGCACCAGGGATATGCAGAGTTACACACTCATAATCATGTACTACAGTAATTAGCTTCCCTGAATCAGTCTCCTCCTTCCTCTATGAAAATATGTTGCTGGCTCCAGGCAAACACTTCTACAGAAGCGGACCAAATGAATCCTCTGCTATTTTCTTGTTATATTAGTACTGCTTGTGATATGCATTAGTTTTCTTTGTTTCATTTTCATTATCCATT
Source organism: Microtus oregoni (assembly GCF_018167655.1). Classification (NCBI taxonomy): domain Eukaryota; kingdom Metazoa; phylum Chordata; class Mammalia; order Rodentia; family Cricetidae; genus Microtus; species Microtus oregoni. The sequence continues at coordinate 53,919,892 of NW_024543063.1, read as the reverse complement.
ATGGTGTAGTATTCAATTCTCTGGATGAAAAATGTAACAAAAATTTGGAAAGCATTTTAGTCAGCCCCCCAAATCTCCAGGTAGATCATATGTGTGTTTCAGATTCCATTACAGTATCAGACAAGTTCCTTCTCATTTACATAATTAAATTTAAGAGATGATTGGGTAAAGCTACCAAAGTCTAACACTTACTACCATTAAATTAAATATGAAAATCTTAGTTAAAACAAAAATTATCTTTAAAACATCTTATTTTCTACAAGATATTGTCAGGAGGGCCTGAATCTATTTGTATGTTGTTATAACATATTCCCTGAAGTTTGATAATTTTTTTTCTCTAAAAAGAGGATTGAGGGTCTCACAGTCCATGAAGCTGAATGTTGAGGACCAGGCATCAATATCTGGTGTAAACTTCTTACTATGTCACTATGTGGCAGATGGCATCTCTGGTGGGAATGTATGTGTGATCCTTGAGGTTCTCATGGAGGAAAAAAACCACTCACACATGGACTGTTTATCACAGTGTATTAACACACACTCTGAGAAGCATACACAACCTTGAGAGTGCTACCAGCCAGCAAGAGGAGCATAAGTCTTTTCTAAATGTAGTCTGCAAAGGACCTAAGCACCTTCCACAGGTCCCCACCTGTGTAAGGTCAAATTCCTTCTTCGTACTATACCATTAGGCTCAAGACTTCGGCTGAAAATCCTTCAGAGGGCAAAGCAAACCCAGTCAGAATCAGAACCCTTTCATACTAGACAGTTTTATAAATCCCTCCTGATTTGAAACCCACAGGATGTATATTCACGTAAGCTGCTTAGATAATAAATGGAAACTTTCTGATTATAACACAATTAGCATTTGTCGTACTTCACACCCATGTTTGTCATCCAGTGTGATAAGGTTAAAATAAATATCACAGAATAGGGAGGTTGATTAAAGTCTAGCTTATTATAGAAATTAGTTTCTTTCTAAAGTTTGCTCAATAATATCACTGGACAAAATTATATATTCTGTAATGTAAAAGCTGCTATTACATAAAAATTATTATCCAAGTGGTTTCCTGATGGATATATTAACATATTTTAATTTGTTTCATTTATATTTATTTTAGAAATACAAGTACATCTTTATTTTTTTATTTTTCTTTTATATAATAGATGTTTTCATAAAATATATTTTGACTACAGGTTCTCCTCCCCTGGGTCCTCCAAGATTGTCTTTTCCTTCCCTCCCATTTGAATTCACAGCCTGTCTTTCTCTAGACTTCATTACAAAATAAGTCTGATAATGATAATAAAATAATAATGAAATAAAGCAAACAAAGCAGAATAGGACAAAATAAAGAAAGAAACAAAAGAAAAAGGGATCTCCCTAAGAAGGGGAAACAGAATAGTTATGAGTGGACAAGGGGAGTGGATTTGAACAGGATAAAGCAGAGAAGGGACTAAGGAAGGAAATATGAGAAGGGACAGATAAACCTAAGGGCCATTTTAGGGTTGTATGGAAACACATTTGAAACTTATTTAACTATGCATATATATGGAGTCAATTTTAATGCCATCACAAAGTAATTGAACAGTTAGGGTCCCTAACATATAATTTCTTCTCACCAAATGACGCATAAGTTCAGAAGAGGGTTGGAACAATTTGAGTAGATGGCCAAAGGGGCCCCATGGAAACCACCAAACAACCCAGGCTACAACAAGTCCATTTATTGGTTGCCTACCAGAAACTGTTAATGAAGTACTATATCTGAAGGATAATACTCATTGAACATGGAAGAGGCAAACTGGTACCTACACAGAGCTTTCTGTCCTTCTGTCTAGTTTTCATGGTACTAGAAGGTAATCTGCATTCTAACCAACAAAAGTAGTATATATCTTGGGGTAAATCTAACCAAGGAAGTGAAAGATCTATTTGACAAGAACTTTAAGGAATTGAAGAAAGAAATTGAAGAGGATACCAGAAAGTGGAAAGATCTCCCTTGCTCTTGGATTGGGAGGATCAACATAGTAAAAATGGCAATTCTACCAAAGGCAATTTATAGATTCAATGCAATCCCCATCAAGGTCCCATCAAAATTCTTCACAGATCTTGAGAGGACAATAATCTACTTTATATGGTGAAGGCGTATGTCATAAACAATGCCACACCAGTTTGGAATTATGATTAATAGGGTGGTATTTATTTAAAGGGGAAAAAACTTACAGATCACTGTCAGCCCTCTGCGCAACCAGGAAGTGAGTCTAGTCGCCAGCGGAGCAGGAAGTGAAGAGAGAGAGGAGAGGGAAGTGGCCGCTTTTTTAAAGGGAGAGAGACCACGCCCCAATGGGCTAGTATCTCAGCGGCTATAGGCTGGAGGAGTGGGAGGACCTCCCGTAACAATATGGAAAAACAAAAAAACCAGGAAAGCCAAAGCAGTCTTATATAATAAAGGAACTTCTGGAGGCATTACCATCCCTGACTTCAAACTCTACTACAGAGCTACAGTATTGAAAACAGCTTGGTATTGGTATAAAAACAGAGAATTCGACCAATGGAATCGTATAGAAGACCCAGATTTTAACCCACAAACCTATGAACACCTCATTTTCGATAAAGGAGCTAAAAGTATACAATGGAAGAAAGAAAGCATCTTCAACAAATGGTGCTGGCATAACTGGATGTCAACCTGTAGAAGAATGAAAATTGACTCATATCTATCTCCATGCACAAAACTCAAGTCCAAATGGATCAAAGACCTCAGTATCAGTCCAAGCACACTGAACCTAATAGAAGAGAAATTGGAAGGTACCCTACAACAGATGGGCACAGGAGATCGCTTCCTAGGTATAACCCCAGAAGCACAGACATTAAGGGCAACATTGAAAAAATGGGACCTACTGAAACTGAGAAGCTTCTGTAAAGCAAAGGACATTGTCACTAGGACAAAAAGGCAACCCACTGACTGGGAGAAGATCTTCACCAACCCCGCAACAGACAAAGGTCTGATCTCCAAAATATATAAAGAACTCAAGAAAGTAGACTTTAAAATACTAATTAACCCAATTAAAAAATGTGGCACTGATCTGAACAGAGAAGTCTCAACAGAAGAAGTTCAAATGGCCAAAAGACACTTAAGGTCATGCTCAACCTCCTTAGCAATCAGGGAAATGCAAATCAAAACAACTTTGAGATATCATCTTTCACCGGCCAGATTGGCTAAAATCAATAACACCAATGATAGCCTCTGCTGGAGAGGTTGTGGAGAAAGGGGTACACTCATCCATTGCTGGTGGGAATGCAAACTTGTACAACCACTTTGGAAAGCAGTGTGGTGGTTTCTCAGGAAATTTGTGATCAACCTACCCCTGGACACAGCAATACCACTCCTGGGAATATACCCAAGAGATGCCCGATCATCTGACAAGGTCATTTGTTCAACTATGTTCATAGCAGCATTATTTGTAATAGCCAGAACCTGGAAACAACCAAGATGTCCTTCAATGGAAGAATGGATGAAGAAAGTGTGGAATATATACACATTAGAGTACTACGCTGCGGTAAAAAGGAGTATATACCAACCCAGCTACAAACCCTCCATCTACACTAACACCCTCCCTTCCATATGGGCTGGTACAATAGTGACACAAAGTTTCTAGAACTAACCAACCAATATCAGATCGGCTTTAAGATTCACTCCATGATCTGGAATTCACTCTTGACATTGGTCTGATGGCCATGAACCTGAAATTAGATAGACTAGATACTTTGGAAAAAACAAACTTCTACTGTGCTGCTAAAATAATGTAATAATGAACTGACTCATAATGATATTATGCTATACTCATAGATCAATGATTTGCTCACCCACTGTCAAACTTCTTCAAGCCATATATGGGAACAAATGTGGAGACTCACAGGCAGATAATGTGCAAAACTTGAGTGACATTGGAACACTCAGTCCTACATGAGATTCCTTCATCAAATCCCTTCCCGCTGGATTCAGGGACCCCACCAAAAATGAAGGAAGAAAGACTGTATGTAAGAGCCAAGGGAGTTGGAAGACACCAAGGAAATAAAAACTTCTAGATAGAATATGTATCACACACACACACACACACTCAATATATATATATATATATATATATATATATATATATATATATATATATACTGAAAGAGACTATGGCAGTATTCACAGGGCCTTTATGGGTGTCCTAGAGCTGAAACAGGTGGAATTGAGGCCATTGATATTAAAAGCTGTAAAGGAGAAATCTTTTCTGATTCCTGTTATTTTGTTGTTGTGGTCGCCCCCCCCCCCCCCGGTGTGTGTGTGTGTGTGTGGGTGTGTGTGTGTGTGTGTGTGTGTGAGAGAGAGAGGGGGGGTGTTTGTGTCTCTAGTCTTTTTATATCCTGGTCTGGGATTAATTATTCCGTATGTTTTCTTGGATGTCAGTAACTTAGATTATCTAAGGATGTGTTTTAATGGATGTGGTTAACTTCTTCACGTTGGAGTTTTCTTTCTACTGCCTTCTGTGGTATTTATCTACTTATAGATAGATACTGCTTAAATTTTGATTTATCATGGGATTTCTTTCTTTTTAAATTCATTGTTATTGAATGTTTTACTGAATATATCCATCCATGCTGGCATCTGTGGTCTGTTAGTATTTATAAAACATCTGCCCACGTGATTCTGGCTTTTATCATCTGCTTTGTAAAACAGGTGTTATTCTAAAACACTTGTCTTTACGTGCTATTTGTGTGTTTTTTTTTTTCCTTAGCAGCATTTAATATTCTTTCTTTGTCCTGTACATTTAGTGATTTGAGTTTTGATCATTACGTGTTGTGTGGAATTTCTATGCTGGTCCAGTTTACATTGCATTATGTATGCTTCCTGTTTCTCAAAAGGCAACTCTTTCGTTAGGTTAGAGAAGTTTTCTTCAATGATTTTGTTAAAAAATATTTCCTGTGAGTTTTATGTTACTGTCTTTCCATTCCTATACTCTTATTACTCATAGATTGGGTCTTTTCATGGTGACTCACCTGTCCTAGATGTCTTGTTCCAGGATCATTGTTGTTTTTTATTTTATAATTTTTTTTAATTTATTTTTTAATTAAATTTATTTTATTTAACATAGTATTGGATAAGATACCCAATACTATCTTATCAATGCCTGAGATGTTTTTCCTCTATCTCTTGTATTTTGCTCATGAGACAGAATTCTGTTGCCTCTAAAACATCTGTTCAAGTTCCTAAGACTTTCATTTTCAGATTTCACTCAGTTTGTGATTCCCTCAACAATTTCATTTTCATTTTTATATCTTAAATTGTTTTCCATTGTTTGTGTTTGCACAGATTTTTTAATATATTTATATCCTCTTTAAAGTCCTTCACTATATTCGTAATATCTATTTTGATGTCCTTGTCTTGTGCTTCAGCTATATTGCATTTCTCAGGACCTGATGTCAATAAAATCTAGGGAAGAAATATATGATGAATAGTATTAGTTGTGTTTTTATGTTGGTGTATAGGCATTTGGGTACGCACCCTAAAGAAAAAGTATACTAATCTCTTCTTTCAAACTCTCCCAAATTCAAAATTTAGTGTTCTTATTTAAGCACTGCTAGCCACCACGTGAACTATGAGATTTTTTTAAGGGAAAACAAACTATCTTTTTTTTTTTTGATCCTCAGGCAAGCTTTATTTTTTATAGCCCAAACAAAATACCACCACACCAGATTTACATTTATAGAAAAAAATAAGAGCCATTGTTCAATATGTTATCATATTTTGGCAATCTATAAGTTAAATTTTATTAAATTTTTTTTATTGAGAAAAGGAAAAAAAAGTTTCCACCTCCTCCCAGCCTCCCATTTCCCTCCCCCTCCTCCCACCCTCTCCCTCTCCCCCCACTCCTTTCCCCTTCCCTCTCCAGTCCAAAAAGCAGTCAGGGTTCCCTGCCTTGTGGAAAGTCCAACGTCCTCCCCCCTCCATCCATGTCTAGAAAGGTGAACATCCAAACTGGCTAGGCTCCCACAAAGCCAGAACATTAAGTAGGATCAAAACCCAGTGCCATTGTCCTTGGCTTCTCATCAGCCTTCATTGTTTGCCATGTTCAGAGAGTCCGGTTTTATCCCATGCTTTTTCAGTCACAGTCCAGCTGGCCTTGGTGAGCTCCCAATAGATCAGCCCCACTGTCTCAGTGGGTGGGTGTACCCCTTGTGTTCCTGACTTCCTTGCTCATTTTCTCCCACCTTCCTCTCCTCATTGGGACCTTGGGAGCTCAGTCCAGTGCTCCAGTGTGGGTCTCTGTCTCTGTCTCCATCCATCGCCAGATGAAGGTTCTATGGTGATATGCAAGATATTCATCAGTATGGCTATAGGATAGTGTAGTAATAAGGGTGGCAGGGCTGCATCCCCAGCACCCCAGCCGCCCGCACGACTAGCTTATGCCCGAAATAACAACACACAAACTGTATTCATTTAAACCCTGCTTGGCCCATTCTCTTCTAGGCTAATTCTCACATATTAATTTAGCCCATTTCTAATCATCTGTGTATGGCATCCCAAGGTGTGCTTACCAGGAAGATTCTAGCCTATGTCCATCCTGGGTAGGAGCTTCATCCCGGGAGCCGGGCATGGCGTCTCTCTCAGGCGTCTGCTCCCGAGAGGAGAGCTGTCGAGTCTGAGCTCACTTCCTCTTCCTCCCAGCGTCCTGTTCTGCCTACTCCTCCCACCTATCTTCCAACCAATAAAATGGGCCAAGGCAGTTCCTTTATTAGCCAATGACCTTCCTCCATCAGGATAGGGTCATTTCAGGTTCCCTATCCTCAGCTGCCCAAGGAACTAACTGGGGACATCGCCTTGGGCTTCTGGGAGCCACTCTAGGTTCAAGTCTCTTGCCAACCCTAAGATGGCTCCCTTAACTAAGAATTGTGCTTCCCTGCTCTCCTATCCAACCTTCCTTTATCCCAATCATCCTGTTTCCCCAAGTTACCCCCATCCTCCCCTTCTCACTTTTCTCTCCCCATCTCACCTTAGCCCCAACCCACCCTACCCCCACGATCCCAATTTTCTCCCCGGCAATTTTTTCTACTTCCCATAGCCAAGAGGATAACTATATATTTTTCCTTTGGTTCATCTTCTTATTTAGCTTCTTTAGGTTCACCAATTATAGACTCTGTGACCTTTATTTATGGCTAGAAACAAATTATGAGTGAGTACATCCCATGTTCATCTTTTTGGGTCTGGGTTACGTCACTCAGGATAGTGTTTTCTATTTCCATCCATTTGAATGCAAAATTCGAGATGTCATTGCTTTTTACAGCAGCGTAGTACTCTAATCTGTATATATTCCACACTTTCTTCATCCATTCTTCTATTGAAGGGCATCTAGGTTGTTTCCAGATTCTGGCTATTACAAATAATATTGCTATGAACATAGTTGAACAAACTATCTTTTAAATTATACATACCAATCCAAGTTTCCACTCTCTCCCCTCCAGCCATTCCTTCCACTTAGACCCCTGCCTCACCCCCATATACTCCTCAGAGATGATAAGACACATTGCTTTGGGGAAGGTCCAAAGACCTCCCTACTATATCTAGGATGAGCAAGGTATCCATCCACAGAGAATAGGTTCTCAAAAAGCCAGTGCAAGCAGTAGGGATAAATCCTGATGCCACTGCCAATGGCCCCTCAGTCTGTCCCAGCCATGCCATGGTCAACCACATTCCAAGGGACTAATTTTATCCTAAGATTGTTCTTTCCCAGTTTGGTTTATGTTGGTGAGCTCCCATTAGCTCAGATAGACTGTTTCAGTAGGTGACCCATCATGGTCTTGACCTCTTTGCTCATATTCTCACTCCTCCCACTGTTCAAGTGGACTTTGGAAGCTCAGTCCAGTGCTCCAATGTCAGTCTCTGTCTCTGTTTCCATTAGTTTCTGGATGAAGGCACTATGGTGATATTGAAGATATTCATCAGTCTACTATAAGACAAGGCCAGTTCAGGTACCCTCTCCTCTATTGCTTAAGGTCTTAGCTGGTCTTGCTGTCATCCTTATGGATTCCTAGGAATTTCTCTAGAGCCAGATTTCTTGCTAGCCCCATAATGGCCCCTCAATCAAGATATTTCTTTTCTTCCTCTCATCTTTGTCCTTCCTCCATCTTCACTATCCCATTTCCTCAAGTTTCCCCCCTCTCCTCTCCTCTTCCCTTCTCCCCCCCACCCCTATTTTCCCAATTTTGTGAGATGATCTTGTCTATTTTGACTTTCCAGGTGGATCTATATATGTTTTTCTTAGGGTTCACCCCTTTACTTAGCTCCTCTAGGATCATGAACTGTAGTTTCAGTATCCTTTGTTATAGCCAATATCCACTTATGAGTGAGTACATGACATATTCATCTTTTTGGGTTTCATCCATTTGCATGCAAATTTCTAGAAGTCATTTATTTTTACTGCTGAGTAGTATGCTAATGTGGAAATGTGCAACATTTTCTTTATCCATTCTTTTGTTGAGGGGCATTTAGATTTTTTCCAACTTTTGGTTTTTACAAATAATGCTTCTATGAACATAGTTGAACAAATAAATGCCCCTGTAGTATGACTGAGCATCTTTTAGGTATATGCCCAAGTGTAGTATTGCTGGATCCTGAGGTATGTTGATTTTCTATTTTCTGAGAAACAAAAATTTTAAAACTGTGTTTTAATTGTTCATCAAAGATACATTAATCTCTAATATACATGAGGCTTTGATGGTGTTGGGACTCGAGAACACACTGTGAGACATGATTGTTTGATGGAGGTTGCATAGCAAAGAAAATGAGCATTCAATCAGCTGTCATGGTGGATGATGAAGGCTGAGCTGGAGAAGACATGAATATTAAGATCACAAGTTTGTGACATGAATGAGGGCTTAATAGTATTTGCTGGCATTGTGAGTGTAAGTCCCAGTCTTGGGACTCCATCTTTGGAGACCCTGCCCCTGTCCCCCTAAACTTTGTCCCCTCCCTGGAGGAGGGTCAAGATTGCCTGCCAGACCTTGACCACTCCCTCAGGCTATTTAAACTCTTCCCTCCAAGAGTCCCTTTGTGGTATATATACATATATGTATATATTATAAATATTGTCTTAAGGAGCACTAGAAAGTCTACAGGACTAAGAAAAGATCCTTTAATGTAATAACATTCATGTTTAGACTTAATATGATCATTTTGTTCCATTTTGAATGAAAGACTTGGGGCCAAAAACATCAAAACCCCTAGTTATATAATCTCGGAGGCTCTGTTAGTCTTCAGAAACTATGAATGTTTATATTTAACAACTTAAAAATAAAAACATTTTCAGTTCATTTTTGCACATGTTACATAAATTTCCATGAAAATAATGGCACTTAAGGTAGAAATTAGACCAAAAACAGGCTCAACAATTTACAAGTTAATAAATTGTAATTTTATTCCTTGTTTTCCCATGTAAAACAAAGGTCAACAGTTATTTAAATGTTTACTGAGCTTCTAGTTTAAATGAGAAGAATGAGAAAACAATGTTGAAATCCACTATTGTATATTCTTACAACAAATGTGATTTAAATAAGACTAAGAATTATTAAAAAGTTTCAACTGCCGAGTGATTCAATGCATCATATATACTATAATACACTGAGTATTCTAAATTCCTGATTAAAGTTTTCTTAAATAGTATTAGATATCCATTAAACTAATTAAAATTAATGGACTTCCACATTTGTTAAAAATATTTATTAAGTGTGTTTGCATAATAAAATTTAGAATGGGAAATAAATGATAAAATTTGGCTAAGGCAAAAATTACATTTTATTTTTTTAAGTTCTCAAAGTTATTGTCATAAAGTTTAATTCAGTTTATTCAAATATAATAACAATGTGATAGTCTAATTAATAATTTATATCTTCATCTTTAGATTTCTGCCATATCCATTTTATAATCAATTTTTTAAAGCTTCTTTTTTCTTTGTTTTATGAAATTATTTTTTCCAAACACATTTTAAAATAAATGTCAAGAATTTCCATTCTCACAAATAAGATATCAAGAGCAAATAAAATACAACTTTACTATAAAAAGACATAACTTTTAAATCTATTATTTTTCTTGAAAATGCCATATTTAAATTATTTAAAAGCATGACATTTCTCTCTGAGATTTTTTTCTGGAACGTTCTGTTTCCTTTCATCTTCATTTTCAACCTTTACATTTGCAAGTACAAAAAAGAAATAAAATTTTAACCATGTAAGATGAACACAAAACATTATACTAAAATTGACCTTATTCTAAGTTATACTGATTATCTAATGCTTATATTGTGATTGAATATTACATTCAATGCATATATTAAGTTATACTTCCCCAAATTTTGTATTAAATCAATTATATATATAATAGTGGATACCATCTTGGAACTCAACTTAAAAATGAGGTCCCATATGTATGAAGAGATTTTCTGTCTGTTTTCCTGTTGATACATAACCAACTATTCACAACTGACTAAAAATTATTGTTTATGCTCACAAAACTATAGATTAAATACATACCTTAGTTACATTTCTATTTTGGTCAAGTGACATCATATTTAATGCAACTTATAAAAGGAAGCATTTAATTGATAGCTTGTTTACAGTTTCAGAGCATGCAGGCAGCAAGGCACAGGGTTTCATGATTCTGGAGCAGTAATAAGAGCTTATATCCTGATCTTTAAGTTAGAGACATGGCAAGAGAATGGACTGGTCTGGACTTTTTAAACCTCAAAACCCAACTCCATTAACATATTTCTTCCAGATAGGCCACACCTACCAATCCTTCCCAAACTGTTCTAATGTTCTAACAACTGTTGACTAAGCAGTCTTTGGGAACCATTATCATTCCAACCATCACAACAGATAATCATTTTCTGCAAAATCAATGTAAGTAGCTAATACTTCCTTCGAGCTTTTAGGAATCATAGGAATTGCTAGGTACCCTGTCTGAATGAGGTATAAGGCTTCAGACTACTGAAGTCATATTTTATTTGATGAATTTACAATAGCATTCCTTCCACGGTTTCTGTAGTAATAGGAGAGGCGGGGTTGCATCTCCAGCACCCTGGCCGCCTGGCTAACTTATGCCCCGAAATAACAACACACAAATTGTATTCTTTTAAACATTGCTTGGCCCATTTCTATCTAGCCTCTTCTAGGCTAATTCTCACATATTAATTTAGCCCATTTCTAATCATCTGCGCTTACGGGGAAGATTCTAGCCTACACCTATCCTGGGTCGGAGCTTCATCGCGTGTGTCTGCCTGGAAGAGGGGAGCATGGCGTCTCTGAGATCACTTCCTCTTCCTCCCAGCATTCTGTTCTGTTTACTCCTCCCACCTATGTTTAAACCCATCAGGGCCAAGCAGTTTCTTTATTGCTTAACCAATGAAATCAACAGATTGATATATGACACTCCCACATCAGGTTTCTATTTAGGAGAGATATGTGGAAGGAGCACAACACTTCATCAACCCTACAACTTGTTTTGTAGTGAATATTCTCAGCTGAGCTTCCCATTTATAAATTATACTTTATATATTATATATATTTTCATTCACAATACTATTATATATTTGCATATTTATTTTTCTTCTTTAGTCTACCGCCAGAGTAGAGAGAAAATCTAATATGCTTAATACCATTTATTAATCTCTAGTTTAGTATGAATGAATATACTATTTTTAAAAGATTATATTATGTAGTAACAGAGAAAGATTTTAGTAAGGTCACACCAATGGCATGTTAACTTGAGGCCTTTCAAAGTTAAAAAAAATGTTTAATACATAGTTATAATTATTTCCCTATTATGAACAGAAAAAGACCTGTTCTATTTTGATTAAGAATCCATAGTCAAAACCATCCAGACTGTCTTTGCTTGGTGATGGGGGGAGAGTCTTCTGTTTTGTGTTAATTTCATTGGTTAAGTAATAAAGAAACTGCTTGGCCTCATAGGTTAAAACATAGGTGGGAGGAGTAAACAGAACAGAATGCTGGGAGAAAGAAGCTGAGTCAAGGAGTTGCCATGATTCTCCTACTGGACACAGATGCAGGTTAAGATCTTCCCTGGTAAGACACCTTGTGGTGTTACAGGGATATTAGAAATGTGTTAGATCGATATGTAAGAGCTAGCCAATAGGAGGCCATGCAGTGTTTAAAAGAATACAGTTTCCATGTAATTATTTTGAGGCATAAGCTAGCCAGGTGGCTGGCCGGGGTGCTGGGAACACAGCCCCACCACTCCTATTACTACAGCTTGGCATTGCTTCAGGTTGTACAGGACATTGCAACATGGTAAACTAGATGACTTAGCATGGAAGAAGATAACTTGTGGACAGGAGGAGGAGGGGATGGCAGAGAAGGGATTTAAAGTAAGTGATATTATTAAACATGAAGTCCCTAAATTATAGAAAACATAAAATGGGGTTTATACAGAACATATAAACATTTTGACTGATGGGATTTCCATGCAAGAATGGAATATTAGTTCAAGCATCATATGTACATGAAAAAAGTGTGTTATGGCTCTGTTAAAAGATAAAATGCCATGAAAAGTATAATTAAATGAAATGCTGTCATGTCATCTTTGCTGTAATAAAATTGGTTTTAATGAGCCTGTACTGTAGTGAGCAAACAAATGTTTTATTTTTAATTAGTAAGTATTTAATTCATCAATAATAGCCACTTGTCTTATAATGAACTTGAACTACTCAGATAACTCTTTTAGAGCATAGAGGACATTTAAATTCCTAACATCTGAATTTGAGCCTATGACAAATGCACACACACCGCTTTCTAGCCACACCATCACAACAATAATATAGTTCTTAGAGGACTCAGAAGCAAACATGCATAGGTCAAAGCTAGGCCCTTAAAATGTGGGTGACAGCTGTATGCCTGGGGCAGACTCTGGGGCCACCAACAGTGGGAACAGGATTTACCCATACTGCTTGTACTAACTTTTTGGAACCCACTTTTTTGGGGGGAGGGATACCTTGCTTAGTCTAGATATAGTAGGGAGGGCCTTGCACCTTCCCCAAAGCAACATGTCTTACCCTCTCTGAGGAGAGGTGGCGGGAAAGGTTGAGGGAATGGGAAATGGGGATTGGTATGTAAAATGAAAAAGGATAGTTGTTTTTTTTTTTTTGCTTTTGAAATAAAATAAAATTAGAAAAAAAAAGAAGCTAGCACAACAAGGCTTCAGATTAGTCACAAAGAAGGAATACGGATAAATAAGCATCTGCCGAAGATAAGGTGATACACAGGGAAGGCATCAGGCTCAAACATAAAAAGACAAGAGGCTCTGAGAAGAATCCTTGAGTAATTTCCCATTCTGATGACCTAATGTCTGCAGTGCAGTTCCTCTTCTTCATTGCATAGTTAGGATAGATAAAGCCTGCAAAGCATGTTTTTCCCTGAATAGTGAAGATGTTGCTGATAAACATAGAGAAAATAAAATAATCCTGTTACAAAGATAAATAAAATAGCTTGTTTTGGGGTTTGTATTAAGGTCATTTTACAGTTGCAATTTGTTATCCTATAAGGTAATGGTAAATAAACTTAGGAGGATTTAATTTCTAAAAGTTAATTTCTACTCAATTATTACTCATTGTAAACCTTTTATTGTGTATTTTAATAATGTGGAGTTAATGAGTTTTATATTAATATTGGTATAGGAAGTTAGTGGTTTCTTATAAAGTTACCTAGAAACGAGCTTAATACATATATTTTCATTTTGTTTATATACTTAGTATTCCAATAATAACTACAAACACAGTGCAGAATTAATTTTTGTTCTTGGTAGTGTTTTAAAGGTATTTTGTTGTGATTTGATTTCTTCTGACATTCAACACTATTTGAATCATTCTAATACTAGACCTACACCTAATGATATGTTTCAAGAAACCAAACAACACTTCATTATTAACACATCAGAGACTCAGCTTGTATCTTCTACCTTTCTTCATCACATTATCCAGGTGATTTTATTCCATCCAGTAGTGTACATCAGACAATATTGGGCTACACATAGCATTAAGACTACCTTCCCTGTCCTCAATTGTCCCTCGGTTTTGTGAATTACATCTCGTGGAGTCTAATGGATGCTTGAGACAGTTTTTCTAAAATTTCTTACATTCCTTCACAGTTTTTGCAAAGATAAGCTTGTCACCAAGATCAATAATGGGAAGATATCTGCTGCATAGGGAAAGCCAGCCCTACATAGACCTCTTTCACTTTAAGATCATGTATGAGTGATATCCAGAATAGGGATTATTTAGCTGGCAGGCTTGTGCACAACTGAGAATTTTTGTCTTTTATAAAACAACTTTTGACTTTTTTTTTGAGGGGAGGCGGTTTTGAGACAGGGTTTCTCTGTAGCTCTTGTAGACCAGGCTGGCCTTGAACTCACAGAGATCGACTTGCCTCTGCCTTCCAAGTGCTGGGGTTAAAGGCATGTGCCACCGCCGCACGGCAGCAACTTTTGACTTTTATAGAGAATGCTTTGCACATTTTATCCCACTTTGGTATGTGACCCTTAGTTGTCACCTCTGGATAAAGACAGGTCCCAGTTGTTTTATTACAATGTGAATGTAGTTTTTTACTAGGAAGCAGTGACTTGGAGTTTTCTTACCTTGTATTGTTATTTTCTTAGAATACAAGATACTATTTGTTTACCTTTATAGTTTTATTAACAACATTGCTTTGATATTCTAGAAAGAGTTAAACTCAATAGTAAATGTAAATATCAATGTTACCTACATGCCTTGATAATTAGAACATAAGAAGTTTTGCTCTGAATATACATAGAAAGAAAGACAAAGCACTGATAAAATAGAATATTCATTTTGCATTAAGTAAATAGTAAATGAATTACCATTTACAATAAGATGCCTCCATCTGCTTGGTGAATTTCATAAACAAATGTGAAAATAGTTAACTCTAGGGAGGTTTATAAAGACTTTGTTTGTAGTTATTATTATTCAGTCTGAAATGAAACCCTATCTTCTGCTTAATATTTAAATTTACTTTTTTTCTCAGTTCCTATTTTTTTTATTGAGCTGTATTTTTCTCTACTCCTCTCCCTTCATCCCCCTCCCATTCTACCCTCTCCTATGATTCCCATGGTTTCAATTTACTCAGGAGATCTTGTCTTTTTCTCTTTCCAATATAGATAAGATCTAGATATGTCTCTCTTGGGGTCCTCTTTGTTGTCTAGGTTCTCTAGGGTTGTGAATTGTAGGCTTGTTTTTGTTTGCTTTACGTCTAAAAGCCACGTAGGAGTGAGTACATACCATAATGTTTATCTTTCCGGGGTGGGTTACCTCACTCATTATGTTTTCTAGATCCATCCATTTGCCTGCAGATTTCAAGATGTCATTACTTTTTTGACACTGTGGAAATGTACCACATCTTCTTGATCTACTTTTCAGTCAAGAAGTATTTAGGTTGTTTTCAGTTTCTGGCTGTGGCAAATAATACTGCCGTTAACGTAGTTGAGCACACGTTCTTGTGGTTTGAGTATCCTTTCGCTATATACCCAAAAGTGATATTGCTGGGTCTTGAGGTAGGTTATTTCCTAATTTTCTGAGAAATTGCCATACTGATTTCCAAAGTGACTGTACAAGTGTGCACTTCCGCCAGAAATGGAGGAGTATCTCCTTTACCCCACATATACTCTCCAGCATAAACTGTCATCAGTGTTTTTGATCTTGTCCATTCTGACAGGTGTAGGAAGAAATCTCAGAGTTGCTTTAATTTGCATTTCTCTGATGGCTAAGGATGTTGAGCATTTCCTTAAGTGTCTTTCAGCCATTTTAGATTTGTCTGTTGAGAGTTGTGTCTTTAGGTTTGTATTCATTTTTTGTAATTGATTATTTGATCATATGATGACCAGTTTCTTTGTTTTTTTTTGTTTGTTTTTTTTTTTTTTGTATATTTTGGAGATCAGCCCTCTATCTGATGTGAGATTGGTGAAGATCTTTTTCTAGGCTGCCATTTTTTTTCTTATTGACCATGTCATTTGCTTTACAGATACAGGAGTCCCAATTTATTAATTGTTGACTATGTCCTTTGCTTCTCAGTTTCAGGATGTCCCATTTATTAATTATTGTTCTCAGTATTTGTGCTACTAGGGTTATATTTAGGAAGTTGTCTCCTGTGCCAGTACATTCAATTGTACTTCCCACTTCTCTTCTATGAGGTTCAATGTGGTTAGTTTTATGTTGCGCTTCAGTTATTTGCATGGTAATAGCAAAGGAAATGAAATTAATCTAAAATTTTTTGAGATTTTATGCCAAGTAGCTTGGGATTCTTCAGTATTAAACCAAGTTACACTCCATTAATGATGCATATATTTAATAATTTTGATTTCATGTGGTTTTCATAAGTGATATCACTAAAAATTTAAAATATCAAAATTACGTATGAGACAAAACTAAAAGTGGTGTTGTCTTAGCTGTTTCCAAGAATTTTTAAATTATGTGCTTTTATCAATTACATGTATGTCATCAACATTTTTGTGGTCTATAAGCATGAAATTTAGTTTTTAAATTCAATTGGTGTGATTTATTTTCTAAA
The DNA here is from genome assembly GCF_018167655.1 of Microtus oregoni. Lineage (NCBI taxonomy): Eukaryota > Metazoa > Chordata > Mammalia > Rodentia > Cricetidae > Microtus > Microtus oregoni. Next base: position 53,903,274 of record NW_024543063.1, on the reverse strand, counting down.
TTAATATTATATTTCTAGATATAGATACTTATGATCTCATTTAAAGTCAAGTACATTGTGAAGACTCCAGATATATCATGGGTTGTAGGAGCAAACAAATTACTTATTTTCAATTAGTTGGTATCTAATTCATCAAGAATAATCATTCATTTTCTACTCTAGAATTAATATAATCTATTCATGGAAATCTTCTACAGCTTAGAAGACATTTAAATCCTTAACGTCCAAATTAAAGTCCAAGAGGGATGCACACAGAACCCTTCCTAGCTCAGTTATCAAAAATGTAAACAATTCTTAGAGAATGCAGGAAGCCAATATTTCTGGTATCAGGCTTTTAAAATCCCTGTTTCATCTATATTGCAGTTAATTTATGGTCAATGCAGGTAAACTAGTTGGAAAAACAATATAAAGCAGAAAGGATTTATATTCTCTTGGTGTTTCAGAAATGCATAGCCAATGTTTTATTAAGGGGATGATGGACTCACATCATGCCCTAAAGGAAAGAAAGCAGGTATCGATAGGGACGAGAGGGTGGAACTTTCCACAGTCTGTTTCGTATCTCTTTATATTGGTTTCTCAGGCTAAACCACACCCCTCAAAGTGTCTTCAACCTTCTAAAATAGTCCTGCCACTGACAGTGGTTTAAACACTTAAACATGTTCCAATAAAACATTTCATATTCAAGAAATTATATGTTTGTCTTCGGATAACGAAACATAACACCTAAGTATTCTAACCTTAAGAATTTTAGGACATTAATAAAGTTTAAAATTGTTGAGTATAGTGTTTTTATAAAGATTTTCTAGGACAAAATCTTAATTGTTCTTAAATAGAGTAGAACAACTGTTACATTAAAAGTTTCAGCTGAAGTTTAAAAGATTTAGACTAAAGACAGTTTTAGTTCCACCTTTCCAATAAATGAGTAGTGACTATTTAAAAATAATTTTCCACTGTTTAACTTTTCCATTTTTTTAAAACAGACTATATATGCAGACGTTTCAGATTCACAAAAATATTGTGAAGAAAAAAAATGTATCTATTCTATTGCTCACGGATTGGAATGTATGCATATAATTGGCGAGTAACAACATATCACATAACAGAGGCAAATTGGTTTTAATTGATGAAGCTAAGCTGACACAGTGTCATTTAGAGTTTGCTCGGGGTGTGCATGGCACAGTGTGGCTTAAAACAGAGTACAATTGCATTTGTTCTCTAGTACAGCCTCATACAGTGTCATTGCCCTAAAATGATAAAGCGTTCTGCCTCCTCAACTCCTTATCCCCAACAAGTGAAAACCACTTTTCCTCATTTTTCCTTTTAGAATGTTACAAAGGAGAAATTGTAGAACATTCAGCCACTTCACATTGGTTTCTTTTATTTACTGTATACAAATAAGTTCCCATCACCCCTTTCCATAGCCTGTAACTTGTTCTATTAATGATGAATAATATCACATGCTTCGTTTTCGCTACAGTTTATCTTTCATTCACTGAAGAGGAATCTATTTGCTCTTAAGATTTGGAAATTCTGATTAAAAGGAGTAACTTTTGTGTGAGGTGTATTGGATGCATGTGGTTTTGATATTTTATTTTATTGAGCTATATTTTTCTCTGTTCCCCTCCCTGCCTTTCTTCTCCACTTCAACCCTCTCCTATGGTCCTGATGCTTCCAGTTTACTCAGGAGATCTTGTCTTTTTCTACTTCCCAAGTAGATTAGATCCATGTATGTCTCACTTAGGGTCCTCATTGTCGTCTAGGTTCTCTGGGATTGCGATTTTTAGGCCAGTTTTCTTTGCTATATGATTAAAAACCACATATGAGTGAGTATATATGATAATTGTCTTTCTGAGTCTGGGTTAACTCACTTTTGTGTATATATCCAAAGGATGCTCACCCATGTGAATTTATTTTAAACTCATGTGAGCAAATGTCAGGGGTCAGTGTCGTTGTGTATTGGACCATGTGTGAAGTTTTATTAAAAAAAACTTCCAAAGTTTCCAAAGCATCTTGTTCTTTGTATTCTGACCAGCAACTGCATATTCATCGGCATCTAATATTGACTATGTACTCAGCTTTTACCACTGATATAGGTATGATGTAATATTTTATTTTGTTTTAAATTTTATTCTCTTTACTACATGATTGTATGACATACTGTTTATTTACTTGAAGAAATGTTCGAACTTTGTTCTTATTTTTAAACATATTTTTATTTTCTTGTTCCTGAAGTTAAGAGTTCTTTGTACATTTTTAGAAAATAGTAATTTATCAAATATAAATATCATGAATGTTCTTTTTGAGTGTATTATCCTCTCATCTTTCGTGTCATTCATTGACCATAAAATTAGCATTTTCTAGATCTATTTATCATTTATTTCTTCTATGAATATTGTCTTTCATCAATATAAGATCAGTTCTGAATTTTATATTTTATACAAGTAGGCAATTTTTAGTTTTTAATGCACCTTTTAAATCTATATGCATCTACTTTGAGACTATATAGTTCATCATTTTTCAATGATGATGTAAGTACATTCACATAAGCCTATTTTTCACTTTTCATTTTTAATAATCTCACATATTTTTGTCAATACTATATTTCTAATTATCTGTCCTTTTACTAGTTAGACAACATGCTTATTCATGAGGCCTTCTGCAGTCTCAGATTACCATACCCATTGTCTGGCCTGCTGCTGGTGGCACAGCATTATTTACCAAGGTCACTCACAGAGTTTGCAGAAATAGTGCCTTTGCCCCAAAAGGTTTTTGATATAATAAAATTATAATTCTACCTATATACTGAGATAAAATAATATATTGTCTTATCTTTCACTATTTTCATCTTGTATTAATTTTTACCTGTAAAGTTGGAAAGTGGATTTCTCTCATTTTTTGGCTTAGAAATGTAATTCAAGTATCAGAAAACTTACTTTTACTAGAGACAATGTATCATAGTTGCTTTAGTTAGTTTGTATTTTATTCTTTCTAATGTATGTATTTTTTTGTATTGCTTTGGAGAGGTTTTCAGTAAATTTTGGGAAGGTATATAGAGATTGTATAATTTTGTTGTTTCTGACAACAAATTTTAAAATATAAATTCAAATCTCTTCTTTGCCTATTATACTATTTGGTTTTTCAAAACTGCACATACAGTAACCACAAATGAGAATACACTGCCAATACACACATACCACAATAAAGAAAATATTTAATATTCAGATAGTGTTATATGGAAACTGTCCTTACAGGCTCATGTATTTGTCCAGTTGGAAGGATCCTGGGTAATGGTGATGCTGTTGGTTGTAGTAAAATTTTTAGGGAAAGAGGCAGGTATGGTAGAGGTAGATGACTGGGGGACCATCTTTGAGTTATAGGTGAACCTCTGCTTCTGACTAGAGCATTCTCCTCAGTTGGGGTTGATAGGAATTCATGTCACTGCCATAAACGTACTATGCCTTAGCCAGCATGAAGGACATCACATTCCAAACTCTGACTCCAATAGAACTTTGCTACATTAACATTTTTCTCTACTTATTTGTCACAAGTGATATGATTAAACATCACATGAGGTTATACTTATATTTAATCAAACTCTTTTGCTGAGAATTGAGGTTGAAATTTGGATATTTATTCATTTACACTTCTGCAGCAATTACATCTTCCTAATTCAATTCAACTTAATGTGAATAGTTACCAAGTTGATCTCCAGATTAGTAGAAAGTGAAGCCAGCTCAAAATGAGATTACATGATTATTGGCTGGACTTTGGAGATGAACTTAGATGTCAATAGTCAAAGGGCTAATGACTAACAGATGGCTTTAGTTTTAAAGGCTTGGGATTTGGGGGTTTGGATTTAGGCTACCATGTGTCAGCAAACCACATACCACATTGCATTTTGTAATATGTTTTAGTTAAAATACAAACAAATATTCTGGGTAGTATTTATTTGTTCCGATTAACTCTCTAGTATATTCCGAAGTACAGATATCGGTCCTTCTGGCTGACAATAATGGACATATTTTAAGAAAATACAAGTCATTATTTCATCCACTTTTTATTTCAACTAAAATGAAATCTATTTTACAGAAAACTATAATGCATAGTTTTGCATGGGACATCCTACTAATCTGAAGTATTTAAGAATTTTGTGTTTTTGTGTTAAAGATAATTTATGTCTTCAAGGTAGTGTGTGTGTTTGTGTGTGTGTGTGTGTGTGCGTGCGTGTATGTGTGTGAAAGAGAGAAAGAGAGAGTATAGAGACAAGAGGTTGACATTAGATGTCTTTATCACTCAGTCTCCATTATATATGTTGAGGCTTTGCTCATCACATTACAGATATGGACTAATGTGCACAGAACAATTCACAAGGGTTCTGGGAATTGGACTCAGCTTCCCCACGTGTGCACAGCAAGCACCTCAGTCACCTAACTACCAGGGGGCCCATCCTTCAAAGTCTTACTTTGGATTGAGTTAATCTGGGTATGTTATTTTTGAGGATAGCTCTAAGTATATTCACTACTTACTTTTCACTGTTAAAAGGATTTATGATTATATATATATATATATGTATATATATATATACACTAAGGATTTTGACTGCAATAAATTGGAGTAGAGTTATTTGAAAACTTTGCTTTGCTGTATTAAAAATAGAATAAAATCACTGCTCCTACAGCAATAATAAGATACCCACTAGTAACAATGACATTGGCTTCTGTGTTCTGTTTGTCCTAATTCTTTGGCTGTTACTCTGTTAACAGAAGGTGTTTTGTTTTTATGTCTCTTTGTTCAGAAATAAAGGACACAAAACACCTAATCTAATCTTTGTCTTGACACAGCCCCTACTAATTTCATACTGTTGACACAATTGGTGCAATTGTGATTAAACCTGGCAGTGAATAGTCAAAAAATGAAATAAAAATCTGTTTCATTGACCATCTATCCATACACATTTTATTGGTTTGACAAAAATTTTTAAAATGACTTTTTGTCAAACAATGGTTGACCTAGATCCCAGCACCTGAACTGCAAAATGTGACATACATAAAGAATGATAGATTATTGCAAGAGGTGGTAGAGATAGAATAGACATTGTCAAATATTCCTCAATGAAAATTGAATCAAATTGCATTCTTACCAGCAGTATATATGATAATGCAATGTCTAAGAAATTGGCATACTTCTAGAACCAAATTTATCTTCTAAGAATGTATTCTTGAGAAAGTTAGCATGAAATTTTTCAGTTTGAACATGTTCTCTGTTGTGTTTATGCAGAGGTAAACTCAAACTTTTGAGTACATCACAGTGCCAAATAGATTCTAAGATATCCAGAAAATATTTTAAATTATTATATAATTATTGTCATCAAAATCTTATAATCAAAATAAAAATTCAAAAGAATTCTTTTTTATGGACTTTTCTTCCTGTTCATTGATTCAGTATTTGATACATAGAATATGTTCATTAAAAATATTTAAATTGTTATAAAGTAAGACAATTCCTCACTGATATTTCCATCATTATTTTGTGAGCACCATACTTAAAAACAATTGGAAAACTATAGGATAATTTATTATATAGTAGCATTGTGAATGATTTTTGGTGACAAATGATTCCTATTTGAAGATAAATAGTGTAATCAATTAGCACAGACTTTTCTCAAAACTCAGGTATTGAAGAGACTTTTTATATGACTTAAGAGAAATACTCCCTTTCACTCAAAAATTAAGGAGAAAGGGCACTTTTTAATCTCTAATGAAATGAGGTACCATTAAATCCATGTCTTTACAATAGCCTAAACCTCTGGACACTGAGTTGATGTAAAATATTCTATTTTGTCCATAATTTCTTTAGCCAATCCAAGACCCTTGTTTTTATTTCCATTTGTGGAGAACAGCCTATTTTTATTTTGCACATCTTTTCTAGTCAAGCAAATCAGGATAGCAGATTCTTTAGCTGCTATAAGGATATACAGAAGGATATGGGCAATATTTAAATGTGTTGTTTTTCATGATGCCTATAAAGCATCATAACAGAGACAGAGGTACTGAGGTACAGAATCCAGATGACAATAGTACTGCTCAAAGACAAAGTAAAATGTGGTACTTCATTAATATGTGCGTTAATTATATAGACAGTCACATTTGTACTGCAGCTAGCTGTTATCTAAGAAGCAAAGGATACAAGAAAATTACAGTTTTTTAAGAACTTTAATATATTTTATTTATATTTAATTATGGGTCAAAAAATAATTGACCAATATAATAGAAATGTTCAATGAGGTAATTTTAATCTTCAGTATTTAAGGTTGAATGGTCAAACTACTGACTTTAATAGAAATATCTTTAACAATTCTTGTCAGTTCAGCAAACATACTTAGAAGAGAAAATTTTAGATCAGAAATGCTTCACCTATGCATCTAAATGAATACTGAACATAGTGTTTATAGCGTGCATGGTCAAAGCCAAGGCCTGCTGGAAACTTTCTAACACAATTACTATTGCTTCTTATTCTGTTTCAAAAAACCTAGTTATCTGAATTATTATGGGCTTTGACTTACTTTCTCAAGGCCAAATTAGTGGTAAATGAGTAGTTAAGACGTCCATATCTCACTATTGGACTCTCATAATTCCAGACTCTCAGGGTATAATTTGAATTAGAAATTTTTACTATTTTCTAAGCGATTTTACCTCATAGTTGTTCATGAAGACAAAAAAAAATCTACATTTTAGTCATTTTGAAGAAATGCAGACCTTTCATACCAGTGCCATGTATGAACCCACTGCTAGCAAAAGAAAAGGATTTAACATCTTTTCAAGTACCGTATGAAATATTTCCAAAGGACAGTCTCTTTCCCTAGAATGACAGTAAAGAGAATTATTGGAAATTAGAAGGAAGAGTTCTTTACTTCTTTTCTGGGAATTTATAATTTGAAAGGCTCTCTGACACTCTCAAACCCCAATAATAATAAATGAGAAAGAATGAAATACATGGAACTACTTCTGTGCAGTGAACGTCTACGTTTTCAAGTATTCCATCTCAGGATATGCTAGAAAGTTTAAAATGCAAGATTAGTTCCGTACCTTTAATATTATAGTTTTATTGCTATGAAACATAGTTTACTTGTCACATATAAATTTTTCTTGAAATGCAGGAATAATAGAAAATCACATAAGAAAGCCTTCCTTACTTTTTATTAATTTAACTTAACAATTCTTTGTGAATGTTAGCCAGAGAGAAATATGTAGCATAAACCTGCCACAGAGCAAGTTAAAGTGGAAAATTCTCAATATATATATCCTATAGGAAGAAAAATATTTTTTACTAATGTTTGAGTTAATCAGATTTTCTTCACTGTGACTAAATTCCTGAAATGAACAACTTAAAGAGAATAGTTATTTACTTTCAGTCTCAGTTTCAAAAAGTTTAGTCCATCATTGCAGGCAAAGCATATTCAAATATGGTCAGGAAGGAAAGAAAAGGGATTCAGGAAGAGGTCAAGTTATGATGTACGGACACTCCCAGCATCACACTGCTAAGCAGACATCACTGTCTTTCACCACCTGTCACTATGGTACCATATAATGGGCCAGTCACATGATTAATCCATTTATGGAGATAAACTCCTCATGATATTATCATCTCTGGATTTATCCTTATTACTTTTATAATCCTTATAACACAGAAAGTTCTAAAGTGTGATTCATTAGGCACCCATGCTTTATCAGGCCAACCAAACTGACGTTTATAAATAACCATTGCAGTGTGTTTATAGTAAGAATAACAGTAATGATAGCTAAGATTAAGTATCAAAGAAAACAGGAGTTTGAATAAGTATACTTATTTCATATGCTCATTAGAACTCCAAATTCCATGAAAAAGAAATCATTTTTCTTCATTTGCATATATTTACTCAAAGATAGAGAGTGAGGGGACAGGGATAGGAAGAGGAGGAGTAGAGAGAGATTGATGAAAACACTCTTGTTTACAAGCTGGTCCTCACATCATTTCAACTTTAGAGATCTATAACTTTTAAAGTTAGTCAATATTTCTTTATCTGTTGCTAAATTTTTCCATGCTCACATAACCAAAGAATTATATACTTAATCCTCAGGTTATTTTCTCATTTCTTTTCTTTCCTAGATTTTTACCTCTTCCTTAATATTTATTGGCTCAAATTCAAACATTTTAATTCAAGTTCAGAATTAAAATATATTTATTTGGTCATAAAATTGCATCTACCTAAGGGGCATTATATGATACTTTAATGGATATATACTAGATAATTCTTAAATCAAATTAATGATGTTGATCTTAAACATCACCACTCCTTTAGAAAAATATACGTTAAAATCACTTCCAGCTTTTTGAAACATACGGTACATCACAGGAGAGTGAACACACTATGGTATGGAAGATCCAAAATAACCCTGGGCTTGGCATTGAAACTTAAATTACCATTTGGCTTCTAACGTCCAGCCATATTTGTGCTTCTCATAGACTTCCACACTTGGCGATTTTTCCAACACTGATGCGTGGCTATTGAGTAGAGCAAGGAAAATGATTTTGCTGTAAATCTAGAAATGATCTGATAAGAAAGAATTGTAAGGAAGTCTATGATCATGGAGAGTAGAAGTGAAAGATCACTACTGGAGCAAAAACTTTTAGAATCTGTACATGCTGACTGCTAACTGGTCTGCTCTCTGATTCTGCTCTAGTTCCCTAAAAGACTCATGAAATGAATTCAAAGTATCTCAGTGTACAATCCTCAGGTTTTATAATTAACATGGAATATCTATTGGGTCCAAGTAACTAAAAAGAGATCACTAGGGAGTGTAAGCATATCTTCAGCAGTGTGATAGCCAGTAGTAAATAGGTAAAATAAATAGAAATAGGGAATTGTGAGGAAGGAGGTTTTGGTCGAGAGAGGCAGGACAGTAGGGCATAGGATGGTGTCCAAGATGGATAACTAGCAGTAAAGGTCTTAGGAAAGGATGCTATGAAAGCTGCCAATGGAGAGGAGCCATCATTCCACTCCTACACATCTATAAAGTCTATCATTCACAACAATAGCAATACCAGAAACAGAACCACAACTGTGAAACAGTATCACTTTCCCCTTGGGGATAACTAACAGCTGTCTAATTGTACTGAAGATCTTCTTGACAAAAGAGAATAAACAATTGGTGTTAATAACCAGGCCAACTATCTGTAGCTGGAGAGGCCATACACCCAAAAGAACTACTACTGCCAAATTTCTAAATCAATGAAAATTATGTTTCCAAGTACCTGTCTTTATATGCCCAGAGAAGCATAGCTTTAGTTCCACACCAAAAAAAAAAAAAAAAAAAAAAAAGGAACAGATGATAACTACTGATTTCAAGACAGATAGAAGAACCACTGGTGAATATGTAGAGGAGAAAGGATGTGGGCTTTATGTGCCCAACCAATATATCTGCAACACAACTAAATTTTAAAGCTTAGGTAAAATCACAGAGGATGGGAATTTTTTTTTGTAACACCATATTTTTATTTTCTAACTTTCTTGATAGTGTCATTACGATCGGTGTGCTATTTTGCTTTATTTATTTATTTATTTATTTATTTATTTATTTATTTAAGATTTCTGACTCCTCCCCGCCGCCGCCTCCCATTTCCCTCCCCCACCCCCAATCAGGTCCTCCTCACTCATCAGCCTGAAGAGCAGTCTGGGTTCCCTGACCTGTGGGAAGTCCAAGGACCGCCCACCTCCATCCAGGTCTAGTAAGGTGAGCATCCAAACTGCCTAGGCTCCCCCAAAGCCAGTACGTACAGTAGGATCAAAAACCCATTACCATTGTTCTTGAGTTCTCAGTAGTCCTCATTGTCCACTATGTTCAGCGAGTCCGGTTTTATCCCATGCTTTTTCAGACCCAGGCCAGCTAGCCTTGGTGAGTTCCCGATAGAACATCCCCATTGTCTCAGTGTGTGGGTGCACCCCTCGCGGTCCTGCGTTCCTTGCTCAGGAATTTTTTTTTTTATAAGAGCCCGAGGCCCAGGAAACTTGCTGCTAGATAGTGCCCTCTAGACAGAACAGGAAAATAAACGTACAAACCGCCCCAAGTGTAATTGTCTGAACAAGAACAACTTAATGACAGCAGTAGACATGGCATTGTTGACAGGAGAGATGTTCCCACCCTCAACTAAAGAGTTTCAGGTTTTAATGGTTGCTGAAATGGGAAATTACTGTCAGGGATCAACTTCCATGTAGAATGCCTAACCTCAAGTGGTCATTCATCTATACATGAACATATGCTCAAAGCTAAATAGATTCAGTAGTTTATTCATCCATTTGAATACAAAATAAACATATAGTTACATACACAGGCAAACACACACACATGCATGTGTGCTTGTGCGTGCACGCGCGCATGTGCGTGCTCACACACACACACACACACACACACACACACACATACTTCCTCCCTATGTGCTGGAGCTCTTAGGAACAGATTGTGATATGAATTCCATAAACTATATTAATGACTAGTGTGTCAAGATGTGCCCATGAATATGACAGTGGCATGAATAAACGGGTTAAGCATAGTTTTCCGACTGGATTTAAGAACCAGTTCATAGGAGGAAATGCATGCCATAGATGGTAAACCTAACCAACAACTCATGCTTGTGGGCATCACAAGCCACAGGAATTAGTTTATTATCACTATTTACTATTCCATTACAAGGCATAGCATCAAAATTTGCTCTAACTTTGTATCTCTCTTTCTATAGAATGCTACAACTCTCAGTCTTCATCACAGAAGTGTATTTGTGCTGTGGAGGGTGGTTAATAGAAAAGTTCACAACTGGTCAAAGGGTATAAAATGTATCAGTAAGTGTTCTGCTACAAAGGAGCCATCTGTATCTAAGACCTTTCACCCCACCCTTAAGGCTCAGGGACAATCAGGGAAGAGAAAACAGAAGATTATAAGAACCAGAAGTTTGGAATAACTAGAGAGAAACAGAAAAATCATAAAAAGTAATTTAATACTCCTGAACTAGATACTGTGATCTGTGTATTTGGGAGGAGTTAGACGAAAAACAGTGATGTATTTTACATATTGGCACTCAAGTCAAATTCATAGTTCAATTAATTAAAGTATTATATTGCTTATAAACTTGTGCTGTTTTCTTATTCAGGACAATTTATTAATAATGTTTTCCAGTCAACAACTACTTCTTCATTTTAATCACTAAAATATGCAATCTTATGAGCTGCATGTTCATAAAAATTACTGCAGTTCATAAATTGAGTAGATACTGAAACTTGTTTTTCCTAGTGCCTTTCTCTAATTTTCTGTCCCAAACATATTAGCTTCATATAAGAAAATGAGTAATATTTTCTCTTAATTCTGTTGAATTTGTGCAGCATTTGATGATTTTTGTCTTCAGGCTTTATAGGCAATTTTCATATAAGTATATGACATTTTGTGCTTAGGAAATAAAATTAAATTCACTGTAGCCTGTTTCTGCTTCTAGAAAAAAATAAAATCGTCGATAAATAAAATTGTCGGAGTAAATATGAACTCCAACTACTGAAGAATTCTTAAGCTGGTAGAGTTAGGAAAGATAGCATAATTTTAATGATGCATGGACTTCTCAAGGATTCATTTGCTTAGTTTTGTTGTTGTTCTATTAGTTTTGTTTTCTACTACATTTCTCTAACAACTTTGAGCTAAGACCAGGATAAAAGTTTGGTGCTATCGTGAAACATACATGTCAAAAACTTGATGGTAAAGTCTTCAAATTTGAGCCCCTGAAGCACTGAGCAGAGTTAGCAGAATTGTCAATTTCTTTCTCTATTTTTGTCCTTTCTTCTGTGTTCTATCTTTAACACCAGACGAGACCCTAGTCCTTTAGTTGTGGCAGAAGCAACAGACAAGTTATAAACTCTAATGGAATGCTAATCTGAAAAAAAAAAACAAATAAACAAGCAAAGAACAACAAAGAGTTCTCAGAACAGCTGTGTAAATTAGATGCAACAGGGAATTTTCAAAATGTCTCTTTTTTTGCATAAGGGAATCAATAGTCTCTATTTGCCAAGGCATACTTGTAGCAAGAATACACTGTAATAGCAGTTCTAGCCAATTTAAAATAAGAGACTAGAAAGCATGAGTAAAAAATTGCAAGACTAGAAATATCACAAATTTTTACATGAACGAATTTCAAGGAGTCTATGATAAAGTTATTCCAAATACAGATTAAGCTAAAAACATGGTAAGGTACCATGGCAGTGAACAAATTGATACATACTTTAATATTCTCAAAGATTGTTCATTGATCATATTTATTATTGGACCAAAGAAATGTTATGTGTCCTTTTGTGGCAGTATGTGAATGATATCTATTAGAGTTTACAAAACAATGAAAAAACAAACTAAGCCATAACTGTAGATGAGAAGATCTGATAAACAAAGACAAGTCTCTCCAGATGAGGCGTCCAACAATTGCATTCCCTATAAGAATAGCAGCAGATATTTGAGAACTGTAACAAACTGTTATCATTTCAGCTATATATGAAAATGCAAGTGAATTAGACAGTTGAAATGATACTGAAAAGACTGAAAAATGCAACTGCCTAATATCAATATGAAAAATTAAAATAAACATGGCAGTGGTCTGGATTTTGATTAAGGTGACCAAATAGAGTTCAAAACACACTTGTAAAAAGGGTCAGCTATTCACAGTGTTTATAGATATACAAGTCCATGCTATTTGTCTTGGTGGTCAAGTACTGAATGGACAAATTTCCCTAGAATGTTTACTATTGTGTTTACCATTGTTTGGCCAAATGGCTCTATGCACATTCTGAGGAGTATCTTTAATATTCCATCAGGAAATGTACAAGCTTATCTTCAAATAATGCCTACAGTGCCTCAGATGAACCAGTTAGTTAAACATTAATTTAGAACCTTACTGCAATCTTGAACACAAAGCAGGAGAAGCCAAGGACATGGCATTTTCCATGTATGGAATCTTTATAAGGAGTAGGAACATTTGACATCTTCCCAAAGCCTTTTATGGTTATTTTATGGATCTCTCTGGTAAATACTTCAGAACTTACTCAGAATGGTTTTTTTTTGTTTTTTTTTTTTTTGGTTCATTTTGTCTCATTGTTTTTCAAGACTGTATATACTTTCTCAATTGTGGTTAACAATTGTCACACACAGCCTTAAGGAAAAGAAGTTCTGTATCAGGTCAAGCAAAGATCTACAAAGGAAGCAGAGATGTGCAATAGTATAAGCCTTCATAAATGCAGTATTAGAGGGGTCCCAAACCCTTTGTTTACTAATGTTTGCATTGTTGTCATTGCTCTGGTGTTTTACATGGCCATTACAGAACTTAGGAGAACAGAATTATTGTCCCTCTTCTTATTAATATTTAGTACTTTTTAAACTTTTAATCAATGCTTCCTGGATTGCAATATGACTTTAGTCAATTTATGGAAATCTGATGAAGTTAGTTCTGAAACTCTATACCCTTGTTTTTATTGCTTTACTGTGGGAGAGTATGTTTGAAAGCCTGTGGTCCACAACTTTCTTTGATGTCACTTTTTCTTTTATCTTTCTTGTATTGATCAAGTTTGCTTCCCTGTTTTACTATTTTATTAGCTGTATAATGGAGATTCCAAGAGTTACATTTTAGGTAGTAGATGAATTGAATTTATGCTTAGATTTTCATTTTATCTCTGGACAATAGAAAGTAACTTGAAGTGCTCACTTTGAAGTTTCATTTTTATTTTATTTTTTAATAACTCTGGAGATCAGAGAAGTATATGGCTGTTTCCTTATCAAGTGACTGATAAGGAACTGAATATGAGCTACACATTTGCTAATATTTCTATCCTATCCCTCAAAGTCAGATATGAAAGTTGATGTGATATTCTTAGAAAACTACATAAAATATTGCAAAGTTCTTACTTTTAGGAGCACAGAGTTTTTGATGCACCTCAATTCTTGTTTAAAAAGATAATTCAGTCATGTAACAAGTTATGCATAGTGCATGTTTCTAATGCCCATAATATTAAGGTCTGATTATGAGAAATAAAGTACCTGAGTAGATATGCAAATAATGTGGTGGTGCACGCCTCTAATCCCAGTACTCAGGAGGCAGAGGCAGGCAGATCTCTGTGGGTTTGAGGTCAGCCTGGCCTATAAGATCTAGTTCCAGGACAGGCTCTAAAGCTACAGAGAAACCCTATCTCAACCCCCCTCCCCCCAAAAAAAGTTGTAGAAAATATAACCTCTTCATTGGAAGTTTTAAACTTTTCTTACAAACATTTATATGCCAATACTCATTGGCAATTAATGTTCTTTTAAGAAACCATGCTATATTCCCTGTATAATCTAGTTCCTTGACAGGTATCAAATGCTCAGAATGGTAGACAAAGTTTACATACAGCTCTGTGTGTTTTCTGTCTTATTTTATTATGTTTTTTAGAGAAAAACATTCATCTTGATATTGTCTAGTAGAAAATATATCTCACAAAGTATCAAATTATGAGCAGAAAATTATAACAACACCCCCAACACACACATACACCAAAACGAAGTTATTATCCAGGAAAGATTATTCTGGGTTTAGTTTTATTTCCCCCTTTTTTTGTGCTCCTAAATATAAACAAGTTAATATTGATGTTTACATTTTTAACTCTGGGGCACACTCGTATTACATTCATTTCTATTCATTTGCTCTCTGAATAATTGCCTCTAAGGCTTTCTTGCAATTGGAAAAGAAACTTCTTACGATAAAAAAGCTGGAGTGTTTGTACACGATGATCCAAAGTTCCTATCTGGTAAGTGGCCTAGTAAGACTGCAATCTAGTTACCACTTTATGTAAGATCAATAAGATGTGTATCTTTAAAACATTCAGTATCATATACTTAATATATTTGCTATTATCAAAGAAAAAGCCCACCATTTAGTTAATACTTAAACCAAAATATTGAACTAATTTCATCTTCAGCTTATAATGTACTTCTAAGAATCAATTTGAAACATCAGTATTCTCATATAGGGTCAGAAGAATGAAGACTACAAGGTTTAGAGAACCTTTGAAGCAACGGTGTTCAGAGATATTCTGAAGACACCAAATACTTGAGTAATGAACATGGAACTATCAAGCTGGTATTCATTTACAAGAGTCATCCCTTGCTTTTCTCATGCTGGAAGGAATTATGCATAATACAAAAAGACAAATTTATTAGCTCTCCCACCCAACTGTAAATCTTACAAATCAAAATAATGACTGACTTGGCAGGATATACTCATTGCTGTAATGGTAGCATGAATCTCAGTTGGAGTAACCAATTAGTTTTTGCTTGGAACTATAGTTCACTCTCTAAGATGGAACCCCTAACTAACACAGTTAAAGGGACCAAAAATATGTAGTCAGTTAGGTCATAATCCCTAAAGGACAATCTATCACTGTTATTCTTTTATATAGACATAATATTAAAATTATTAAAATTACTCAATTGCATATTGCTAATATCTATGAATTAATGTATCTCTCCAGTCTTATCAAATCTGTTATTTCTTGTAGTAGATGTCCTTTAACAGAGAAACCCTGAACTTGTCACTGTGCAGAGAAAAGGACCTGGGGAATACTCTACCAATTCCCAAAAGGGTAGAGTGCTCAGGTCTGAGACTATTCTATCATGGAGGAGGGAAGGTAGGCACATTATCCCTATTGACATTTTGTAAATGTTGGGAAAGGCAGACTCAGTTTTGGAAGACATTCCAAAACAGGCCCTACTCTAAAAATAGATGTTCAAAAGAAGTTGGACTGGATAGACTTTAAACAGAAAAAGTGGAAACCGTGAAGTTGTGTAGATAGGGAAAGAAGGGTGAAGAAGATGAATCTGGGAAGACTTGAGTGAGAAAGTGTAAATACCTAACATATGTTGCATTCAATATTCAAATAATTAATACAATATTAATTTAAAAAGCAAACAAACTAGAGTCATAGCACGATATGGTAGCCCCTGCAAATAATTTCTGTTCTTAGATGACAGTGACTCTCAACAGACAATTCATAAATAGAAAGACACTTAAGGAACTGCTCAACATCCTTAGCCATCGGAGAAATACTAAACAAAACAACTCTGAGTTTGCATCATGCACCTGTCAGAATGGCCAAGATCAAAACCACTGATGACAGCTTATGCTAGAGAGGATGTTCGGTAAGGGGAACACACTCCATTGCTAGTGGGAGTGCAAACTTGTACAGCTGCTTTGGAAATTAGTATGGCAATTTCTAATAAAATTAGAAAACAATGCACCTCAAGACACACAGCAATACCACTTTTTGGTATATACCCAAAGATGCTCATTCATACCACAAGGACATGTGCTCAACTATGTTCATAGCATCATCATTCATAATAGGTAGAACCAGGACACAATCTAGGTGCCCTGCAACCAAGGAACAGATAAAGAAAGTTGGTACATTTACACAATGGAGTACTACACAACAGTAAAAAAAATGACATCTTGAAATTTGCAGGCAAATGGATGGATCTAGATAAAAACATATTGAGTGAGGCAATCCAGAAAAACAAATATAATAATACTCACTCATAAGTATGTATAAGACATAAAAAAAAGAAAAAAACAGACTGCAATTCACAATCCCAGAGAACCTAGACAACAGAGGACCCTAAAAGAGACATACATGAATCTATATAGGAAGAAGGAAAAGACAAGAACTCCTGAGTGAATTGATAGTTTGGTGGTCAAGGAAGAGCATAAAAAGGGAGAAGAGAGGAAGGCACAGGAAAGGAGAAAAATGTGTGGCTCAATACGATCAATTAAATAAACATAAAACAAAACAACAACAGCCAAAAGGGGGATAAGTGACAAAGGAACACAAGTTCCAAACGGCATCCAAGACTGGATGAGGAGACATTGTGTAAGAAAGAAACAATCAGCAGTAGCAACTGAGTTAATTGAAATATTATTCATTTTATTCCCAGATGATTCTTAATAAATTATGACTACATTCAATAAAGTGGCTTTCAGAAGTCTGTGCTCTGGTGAGCAATGGTTGTCTGAATTTTATAAGTTCATAACTGCTTGTCATTTGCTGTCTCTTCATATTTGTTGAAGATATGTACATGTATACCTGTACTAATCAACTTATTCTTCTGGAATAATAAGGCCCCCAAACCCTCCCTTCTGTAAGGTTTCATGGTCATGGTGTTTCATCAAAGTGATAAAATATACCTGGTTTGAGCTTATAAATGCAGCATAGCCTCTTTCTTAAATGATAGATTAAAAGATATAATACTTTATCTGACCTGATAATGTAATTAGGGAAATACACCACAAATAATTGGGGGAATGATACATTTATTTACTAAAAGGCCTATCTCCTCATAAGTACTTTAGTACTGTGGCTGCTCTTCTACCAGCACTTGGGAGGCAGAGGCAGGTGGATCTCTGTGAGTTCGAGGCCAGCCTAGTCTACAAGAGCTAGTTCCAGGACAGGAACCAAAAGCTACGGAGAAACCCTTTCTCGAAAAATCAAAAAAAAAAAAGAAATGTAAAGTTTTATTTAATAAGAAAGAAGATCTATGACCAACACAATACACCCAGTTACAAAAAAAAAAAACCCCAAAAAACAAAACAAAACAAAAAAAAAAACAAAACAAAACAAAAAAAAAAACGGGTTATCTGCTAAAGTCTTCTTACAGTAATTCACTAGACTTTCAAACTAAAATTGAAAATTCTGGGGCAGGGTTAATGGCCCCTAGATCAAATAGAACTACTGTTCATTTATTTTTGTGACATACAATATATATTTAAAAGTTAAGGCCCTGGGAACAGACTCAGGTAGAGATATTTGCTTAGGAAAATCCTTGTACAGAAACTTTGGAATATGTTTTCTGTTAAGATATCTTCATATAGCTATATAAATAAAATATTTATAGAAAGAACTAGAATCAGCATCTTGAATTTTTCTTAGCACCTCAATATGCTATAGTTATATTTAATAATAATAGTTATTGCCAATACAGGCAGACATCAACTCTAAATGTTCATTTAGCCTAAGAAATCATTGTTACCAAGGCTTGCTTTTCAAGTTATAGTTCATTGTTCCATAACACTCCTGGGTAGATTAGTGTTTGGGATTGCAGACAGCAGCCCAAACCTTATTTAAACTCAATATACTTGAGGTGCTAAGGCTATAGTATTATTTCAGTTATTTATAACAGCTATTTGAAAATGGTTTCTATTTGCAACTGAATTTTGAGTTAGGTACGAAGAAGCCAGGAACACTGCACACTTAGAATTTAATAACAATGAAAGCACGCCGCATCAAAATTTGTGTGATACAGCTAAAATAGTACTTGGGAAAATGGGAAACCTTGAGCACAACTGTGACAAAACAAGGAAGAGTGGAAACAATTGCACTCCTGCAGTATGTAGTTGCCCAAGCATCAATAATGCATAACCCCTTCTGTTTCATGCAGACGAGAATATGTATAAAGAATCTCTAATAAGTTAATGAAATAATTGTACAAAGTCCGATATTTCTTTTCAAATGTCTGTCTCAATGTACACATTGACTACAAGTAAGAGTGACGTGAGGAATTTTCAATGTATAAGGTCCCAAGTGCTTCAGTGTAAGTTGAGTCTGCAAGATTTTGATATTAAAGCCAACATTATGAAGGACTGTGCTGCAAACTTTAAGGAACCCATATAATTATGTAATAATATATGTCTATTTTCTCATTATACCTCTGTTATCAGAGCTGAGAGAATTGGGGTTTGAATACTAAGCAAAAAATTTCTTCACAAAAACAAGGTATACAACTGGTTACTGTATTTCAGTCTTTAAATTTCATAGGTTCTTATTGTTTATTTGAAATTTTTGAAGACATTTTAGAATTAGAGAACCCATTTTAGACATTGTCTAGAGAAGTTTGTGATGAAAAGAATGGTTGTCAAGATAATAGACATTTTTGTCACTTGTTTGAACAATTGTTAACATAAAGGATTAACAAAAGATCAATTCTGCCTCTAACTTTGTATCTAAAATTCATCCAAATTCACATCTATTGACTCAATAGGGTAATATTCTTCAAGGTAAGAGTTATAATTATTTTTTTAATATTAACTCAGTGATAATGTTAGGAGAAATAATAAACATGGCTACATTAAATTAGAATGTAAAATTAACTTTCTTTGTAAATCAAATGTAAAAAAAATTCTTTCAGTCCACTAATTTCAGAGAAAATAAAGTTGTTAAAAAGTATTATTTTATCTCAAAAGCCTAAAAGACAAGTAATTGGGTTCATCTTTAAACCCTTCCCTTCCAGGTAAGCAACTAACATTATTTGGAGTAGGAAATTATTTTTAGTATACATAATCCAATTAGTTTCTAACTCTTAATCTTGAATTATGTAGCAAAATATTGCATAAAAAGTGACCAATAACTATATTCTTAGCTCGAAATGTTACTTTTTAAAAAATATATTAATTGTTTGCATTTATTTAGACTTACTTTTGTAAGTATTTTCCACACTATAGCACTGTATTCTGAAACATGAATGACTGCCTTCTAATCTACCTACTTATAAAAAGGTGCTGGAATAGACTTTTGGAGGAATCTCATTTCAGGCTACATACGGGATGAAAAATTCTGAGTTCTGTCTGATATGTATTTATTTTGGGGAAATTTATTTTTGTTTTTAGTTATTTCTGATAAATTGGACAATTTGTTCTGAAACATGAATATGTAACAAAGAAGGAGGATATAAGATCAGAGTTTCATCCTTGAAATACAGCTGTAGAGTTTAGAGACTCCATAATACTCAGTACATTTTGATATCTGCATAGAATGCTGGACTGCCAAACTGATGTTGACTCTGACAACCACTTAACCTCACGTTCTGTTTACTTGGCATAGAGAATTCTGTTTTCCAAATACTATAGTTTTTAATGAAATGATATGTACTCTTTATGAGATGTTGGTGCTCATAAATCTATTTGGGGTATTCTTGGTAATTCAGTAATTATAACCCGGCCTTTCTCTTTAGAAGAACAGTTAGATCACATTAGTAGTAAATGATCTCTGGTGTGGTTATTTCTCTGGTCAAAGATAATTTGACTGTAGTTACTAGACTCTGGCTAATAGTGTTTACTAATCTGTTTGCTGCAAGTGATAGACCAAGGGAAATAATGCTGACAGAAAGATATAATGGCAAATTATGAGAAGCCAATGTACCATACATTTCAGTCTCAGCTGTTTTTCTTTTCTCTTAATAGAGGAGGAAAATTCAGTAATATAGAGTGAGCCACAGTTGATCTTTGAACATACTATAGAGTTTAGTTCACCACCCATCATGCACATTATATCAGATAACATCCATTGCCTCTTCTTGAGGTGGGCTAGTATTTACACATGAGTTAGCAGTTAGAATTGGAGGAGGAGGCATTGACTCTGAGACCAGCTAACCAAGGGCTCCTAACGGATAAGCTTCCCTGCCATCCAGAAATATTGAACAATAAGCATGAAATCCAAAGCTCTTCTCCTCTCCAATTAGAATCTTGGCTCTTTTAAATCAGACTCATAAGAAAGCAGGCTCAAATTAGCCTGCCACATTTTACATTGTTTCTAATATCACAGGAATCCTGGTGCAAGTGCTCCCAAACACAGTGAGGAATAAAAATCTCAGGATGAAGTACACATCGGTTAATCTATAAACTAAAAAGCAAATAAAACTTCACAAAATATATTACTGTGGAGAAATGGCACATATTTGATGGAGGAGTTAATTTCATTGGTTAATAAAGAAACTGCCATGGCCCATTTAATAGGCCAGCTCTTATGTGGGTGGAGTAGACAGAACAGAATGCTGGATAGAAGGAAGTGAGGTCAGACGTGATGGAGCAAGCTGCCAGGTCAGACATGCTGAATCTTTCCCTGTAAGACATCACCTCGTGGTGCTATACAGATGATTAGAAATGTGAGAATTAGCCAAAAAGAGGCAAAAACTAATGTGTCAGGTAGTGTTTAAAAGAATACAATTTGTGTGTTGTTATTTCTGGGAATAAACTAGCCAGGGACTGTGAGCTGGGCAGCAGGAACGCGGCCCGCTGCTGTTCCTTCTACACATATTAATTCAACATACAAGATGATCTGTTTTGGATTTAGGCAGCTAGGATGTGACATCCCTCCCCAAAAATTCATGTTTCAAAAATGGAGTCACAGCTTGAAGGTTCTTAGATTATGAGAATGTTAACTTCATCAATGAATTCATTTTTTATGAATTATTGACTAAATAATAATGATTACTTTTGAAAAGACTTATTAACTGTCTTAGTTAGGATTTCTATTGGTGTGATAAAACACCATGGCCTGAAGCAACTTGGGGTAAGTATCTTATCTTACAGACTTTGGTACAACAAACAGGGAAATAAGAGCGAGAACTCAAGGCAGGAACCTGGAGGAAGGAACTGAAGCAGAAACTGTGGAGGAGCACCACTGAGTGGGTTCTTCCATGGCTTTCTTAGCTTGTTTTTGCATAAAATTCAGGATCACCTGCGTTGGCGTGCTGACAGTCGGCTGAACCTACCCAAATCAATGATTAATCAGGGAACACGTGAGGGCTTGCCCACAACCAAGTCTAGTGGGGGTAATTTCCATTCTCAGATTAGTCTAGCTTATAGCAAATGGGCAAAAATAAAAGCAAACATACAAAACATCAGCAACAAAAACTAACCAGGATAGAACATTTATTTATGTCTATTGTCTTCTACCCAATGTGTACCACCTATTTTCCACAATGTTACCTTCGTAAGATTGGATTCTTCATGCTTAATAAAATTAACTGTCATGTGTCTTAGGGCAAAGAACATGCCAGTCTTCAATCACTCACATTCCCTTGCCTATTTTCTGACTCAAATTACTCTCTGGAATGGAAAAACAAGGGTGCACTCATGAGGTTTAGGAATGAGAATTACGAAGAATTCAAAAACACCTTGATTTCAAAGGATTTCTAGGCCAGTTTGTCCAGAAAACAAAACAAAGCAGTTTTTCATGAATAAATACACAATTACTCAGGTATTCAACTTAGTTATATGGCCTTTCCCCCATTTCTAGGCATTAAACCAGAAACTCCATTTAAGTAAAACACATGCCCTAACCTCCAATTAGAACATTTGTGATCCAATCTTCTCTTCTCAGATTGCAATCCCGTGAAAAGAACCTCTGCATAGTGATAAAAGTTTGAGATGACATAAAATTCTGGCTTTGGAAGTTATCAGTTAGTTATCACAAACATAATGCAAGCATCTGGACAAGGGGATATCATTAGATTCCAACAGGGAGCTTGAGGTTATAATTCCACATACTAAGATTTCATACTTGATACAGCAAAGTTATAAGAAAGTAACTAGGAGTGATGAACAAGCACTACAGAAAATAACAATAGTTTTACATTCTCAGTAGTTGCTTCGTCCTACCACTTGATATGCTGTGTTTTATTGATGCACATGGGAGACTTGCCTTTTTCTAAACAGAAATGGACGAAGGGTGGGGACAAGGGACTGGGAAGAGAAGAGAGGAAACTTCAGCTGGTATGTGAAATAAATAAATAAATTTATTTAAAAGAAAGAGTAAGTATCACTTAAAAATTGATAGTTAACCAAAATTCCACTGGAAATATTCCATAGGTATAACCAACATCTCCTGTCTATGGAAGTGCTGGTTACTTGCATAACTTACGTGACAATAAATAATCTTGGAAAATGGTGCTTGAGAAAGGACTCCATGGCTAAGAATGTTTACTGCTTTTGCAGAGGTCCTAAATTTGGTTTCCAGCAGCAATATGGGACAACACACAAGCATATATAACTCAAGCTTCAGGGGATCAGGCATACTCTTCTAGCATCTTGGGACATTTTACAAACACTGGTGCACATACAGTCAAAACTGCACGCATAAAGATAAATAAAATTAAAATGCTTTAAAGGAAACCAAAAATCTTATAAGAAAATACCCATTAAACCTGATTAACAGAGACTTAGTAGAGAAGCAAATGAGTAGAAATGACTGTCTTTGAGTACGTGTTTTCTACTCTGAGAATGATTGTTTTGGTATTTGGGATTGTTTTGTTTTCTTTCAACATCTCTAACCACCTCAAGGAAAGAGAATAAGGAGAAAAGGGGGTGTTTAGACATGGGAATTATTTTCTAAAATACTGAGCTTTTGCTTTAGTCTGACACAAATAGACAAGAAATAAGTGATTACTTTCCCAAGATCTGGCAGCCACAGCTCACAGTCAGAACTTTCAAATAAAAACAATTTAGGTAGACTCATTAATTTTAAAAAGAGGGAAACCTATTTTGAGAACAATTAGCAGGGGAAAGACTGCTCTAATGGTCAAGTTACATTCTCTCCCAAAGTTTAATAGACTTTAAAAGAATGAACATCTTTCCATTTCAACAATACATGCTATTCTCTTTTTTTTTGATCAACAATATTCTTTATTTTTAAATGAGTTTCCCAATCATAAGGCTAAATAATTAAAATGTATTCAACAATTTTCTCAATGACTAGTATTCTTCCCCAGTTCTAATGGATTTGAAAAGCTAGATTCCCAGACGAAGCAGCTTGCACAGTAGAGTATGCAACAATATAGTACACAACGTGTTTATACTAAGGTAAAGGTTTGATTTGCACAATGCAAAGGGGGGGGGATTTTGAAGGGGGAACAGTTGGAGCATCAGAATATAACACATGTTTAAAAGATGTTAGAATTACAATGCTGACAGCTTCAGGGCTTAGAATGGTCTCTTAAATGTAGTCCAAAGTGGGGTGAGATGGACAGCTCTTCTTTTCCTTCATTGGTATTTTACTGGTAATGGGGACCTCAAACAATATGACCCTCCATGGTAAAAACAATCGCTGAAGTCTCCAATAGCTGAAAGATACTGTCTGGCAGAGCTCGCTCCAAACAGGCACAGGTTCTTTAGTAAGGATGTCTGGTACCATGGCAACATTCATCACACAATAGTCACTGTTTAACACACAGAACCTGCAGGAGTTACTTCTGCTTAATCGTGCCTTTAGTGGGCAAACCTATCATTTCTTGTTCCTCTAAGAGAGTGCATTCCACACATTGATAATTTTTTTAACCAGTTCCCTGTTCCACCAATCATTTTTCTTCTTCTCCTCATCTCATTAAGAAAGCAAATGTTACCCCAAGTTCCCCCAATTCTCCCCTTCTTACTTTTCTCTCCCCATCTCCCCTTACCCCTTCCCACCCCACCCCCAAGTTCCCAATTTTTTTGCCCGGCATTCTTTTCTACTTCCCATACCCAGGATAACAACTATATGTTTTTCTTTGGGTTCACCTTCTTATTTAGCTTCTTTAGGATCCCAGATTATAGACTCAATGACCATTATTTGTGGTTAGAAACCAATTATGAGTGAGTACATCCCATGTTCCTCTTTTGGGGTCTGGGATACCTCACTCAAGATAGGAGGGAGAACATGAGCAAGGAAGTCAGGACCACGAGGGGTGCACCCACCCACTGAGACAGTGGGGCTGATCTATTGGGAGCTCACCAAGGCCAGCTGGACTGGGACTGAAAAAGTATGGGATAAAGCCGGACTCTTTGAACATGGCGTACAATGAGGGCTGAGGAGAAGCCAAAGACAATGGCACTGGGTTTTGATCCTAATTCATGATCTGGCTGTGTGGGAGCCTAGCCAGTATGGATGTTCACCCTCCTAGACCTGGATGGAGGGCGGAGGACGTTGGACTTTCCACAGGGCAGGGAACCCTGACTGCTCTTTGGACTGGATAGGGAGGGGGAGAGGAGTGGGGGGAGGAGGAGAAGAGTGAGAGGAGGGGGAGGGAAATGGGAGGCTGGGAGGAGGCGGGAATTTCTTTTTTTTTTTTCTTTCAATAAAATAAAGAAAAAAAGCCTATAAAAAAAAAAAGCAAATGCTGGTCTCAAGATGTGTACCTGATGTTTCAAGTCCACTTAGATATTTTAAAACTTCAGGGAAAAATTATACTTTGTATTATCAATCATTATTCAAATGACAAGTTATAGAAATATTGACCATGAGTAGAAATTGATTAAGTGCATAACAATGAAATCAGACTTATTTTATCTTATAAAAATCTGTTTATATTAATTTGTATACATATATGCATACACACACATATAGATGCACACATCAAGTCTCAACTGAAATAAACAGTACTGTAGATGCAATTTTTATTGGCTCCCCGATTTTGAAAAATGATCATGATATTTCATAAAATATCATGAGTAATCAACTATTCATATACACTATTAAATTATTTTTACTATACCTATTCAATATTGATTTTCACATAATATAGATTCTAAAACACTTTGAGGAAAAACACATTTTTGTATACATCATTCATAGCTAAATAACTGCTAGAATATTAATGGATCTCTCAGAAAAATTAAAATCATTTCTTTATAAATTCAGCAATTTTTTCATCAGGACCAAAAAATGACACAACTGAGATGCTGTATGTTCACATGAAAGGACTCCTAAGATGCAGAACCCCCAAGGCGGTTTTCTGATTGTTTTCTTAACAGTCAGTGTGATTCTGAAAAGATCACCCACTGGGCCACCTTCTGAGGATTTTAGAGAGAGAGTATATCTCAAAGAGAGAGTGCCAATGCATTTCCTATATATTAGCGAGAATCTTTTGAGAAGAAATAGACTTGTGTTCCTGTGACTGCTGCAATGACAGGGTTTGCTCATAATGCCAGCAGGGGATTAAATGTCACTTTCCCCAGGGAAGAACCCTCTCTCTATTTCCATATGCAGCTCATCATCTAGCAGGAAGGCCTTGGGAAGATGACACACCTTGGAAATGTGCTCACTCTCTTGCCCTCGTTTAACACAGACCAATTTCTGACAAAAGACAAAAGAGAAAAAGAGTTCTCACAATTTCCTCAGTTCTAAAGAGTTCTACCATTCCAATTATTTTCTGACAAACGTATGTCAAAAATTATACAGCCATCCACAGAGTGCTGAAAAATGTGTGGAAAATTTCCTCATCTCTTCTGATACAATGCTTTTATGAAGGATATATGATATTTTAAGTGATTCATTTTAGATATTTTAAAAGTAAATTTTTACATACTTAAAGTATTTTTTATTTGCCTACCAAAATTCCATTAATGGCTTTTCTTACCACTCTGACAAAATGACTGCCATAGAAATGTAAGGAATGAAGAAATCATTCTAATTCATGGTTTATGGAGAGGTAATTTTGTCATGCTATAATGAAACAACTGCCCTTGGTGGCAATTGCTGTAATGTGACTTGCTATATCTTGACAGATGAGGAAGCAGCAAGATTGGCTGTAACTCGAAACTGATTTTACAGTCAAGTCTCACTCACCCACTCTGCTGGACAGGCCATGAGCCCAGTTTCTGTCATCTTCCCAAACCATGCTCTTATCTGGGACCAAATGATCAAAACAAGCTTATTGTAACTGTTTCCCATAAAAACATTGACTATACATTTTGCATTTGATTACACTGTTTAAGGATACATGCTTAATATGTAACTCAATATTTTGTGTTACATATCAAGACTACAGATGAACAAATGTAACGGATAAGCCTTTAAAATACATGCTTTAAAATGTATGCATACAATATGAAATTAAAAGTATTTTTATTTGAGACTCCTAAATGTGTGTTAAATGTTTTAAATATCTTTTCAAGATATCCTAGAAAATAAAGTATTTCATGATAAATAACAGAAAAAAGGAAAAAGATTTAACTTAAATTAATTCCAAAGTCCAGTGTTACAATTTTAAATGTAACATAATATGATAGGCATGTATTTACATTGTAATACATTTCTTCTCTTCCTTTGTAATAATAGCAATTAAAAGAAAGCCAGAAGCTATGGGTTTGAAAGTATGCATTCAATTCAAAGTATACATACATTTCAAGCAAGGTTGAAAGTATACATAGGAATGACTAAAGAGAGGAATAATAAGGGAAATGATGTAATTTTATTTTAATTTAAATAGAAATAAATATAGAAAGGAATAAAGTAATAAAGTAAAACTGCAACTCTCATCATTAGTGGCCAGACAGATGATGCACACCCAGGGCCATTTATGTGAACTCGTCTGACTTAAAGAAAGAAACATGGGAGTTTCTTCTAGGGGAATTCATATCTCTCTTCTGGAGGAGTGACAGTTTCAATAGACAGAGATCTCATTTGTGAGTTATGTGCATTTGTCTATCACATGCCTGTCTTTATACTGAATGTGTGGAATTGCACATATAATTTTTTAAAAAAATATAAAGATATAAATTATTGTTTCATTTAATAAACCTTAGAGATTTCCAAGTTATGTTATTTCCTATATAAATAACAAGTGAAGCATACTGGAAACCACTACTCTATAGCGTTTTACTATATCCCCCTTGGTCTTGGTTGATTTGTATCTCAACAAGTAGGTAAACATAGAAAGTGAGCTTCTCAGTTTCAGGAGGTCCCATTTATTCAATGTTTCCATTAATGTCTGTGCTGCTGGGGTTATACATAGGAAGCGATCTCCTGTGCCCATCTGTTGTAGGGTACCTCCCACTTTCTCTTCTATCAGGTTCAGTGTGTTCAGATTGATATTGAGGTCTTTGATCCATTTGGACTTGAGTTTTGTGCATGGTGATAGATATGGGTCTATTTTCATTCTTCTACAGGTTGACATCCAGTTGTGCCAGCACCATTTGTTGAAGATGCTTTCTTTCTTCCATTGTATACTTTTTGCTCCTTTATCGAAAATGAGGTGCTCATAGGTTTGTGGGTTAAAATCCGGGTCTTCTATACGATTCCATTGGTCGATTTCTCTGTTTTTATGGCAATACCACACTGTTTTCATTACTGTAGCTCTGTAATAGAGTTTGATCAGGGAAATGCAAATCAAAACAACTTTGAGATATCATCTTAAACCTGTCAGAATGGCTAAAATCAAAAACACCAATGATAGGCTTTGCTGGAGAGGCTGTGGAGGAAGGGGTACCCTCATCCATTGCTGGTGGGAATGCAAACTTGTGCAACCACTTTGGAAAGCAGTGTGGTGGTTTCTCAGGAAATTCGAGATCAACCTACCCCTGGACCCAGCAATGCCCAAATAGTATTACAAACAATATTGTTTCTGAGTTATTATTTCAGGTCTGGGCAGCTGGGAATGAATGAGCAGCCTTCCCCAATAGTTTTCTTTCTTCATGGTGGTAAATTAGCAATCAATTCTGAATTCTGGTTTGGGGAGTTGTTTTTGTATCGAGAACAGTAGGAAAAGTATAACCTTTGTATCCTCTCAAACATGCAATGATGCTTTATGGGGATGAGAGGCATCAGAACCTTTTCTCTCAGTTCTACATGATGGGGGAGGGCAGATCATGTGTGTATTTGTTTTCGTTGTACACTCTTTTTACATCTCTTGCTATATTTTCTTTTGCAGAGACCATTTATCTTTAAAACACACAATCAGAAAGCAAGCATTATACAATCTAAAAATTGTACAAACTAAAAAGTAACAGAGGCACCTACTACTCATTCCATACCTTTGCTATTCTGATCTATGTGCTGGCAATTTGAGCGAAATATATTATGCCTTGGCTATATGCCAAGACAAAGGACGTAATGAAACATATGGACACTATGCCTCCTATCAAAGTCCTATGTGACCTAAGGAATGTGAGAATCACATGTGATCATTTCATACATAGAAAAATAAAATGCAAAAGTTAACAAACTGACTGTATCAAAAGAAGATTCTAGGGTGCATTGCAACAGAGTCTTGAGTCACTTCTGAGAAATCTTTAGTCAAGCCCTCTGAACCAGAGGCTGGCTAGCCCAGAAACCAGAATAGACACAAATATAGCTGGAAAAACTCATTAAAGTGATTTTTAGTGATATTCTTCTCCACTCCTAGTTTGGAGCCTAGAAAAATCATCCTCAGAGAGGCTTTATTGGGCAACCGATAGGAGGAGAGACAGAGACCCACAGCCAAATAATAGGTGCAAGTCAGGGATTATAGATTATAGGAACCAGAGTACTCAAGGATACCATAAGAAACCATCCAAGAAAATGAAATAACCAGGACTGCTAGTGGCTCACAGACACAGAAACGACAATCAGGAAGTCTGTATATATCTGACCTAGGTCCTCTTCATATATGTTGTGTAGGTTGGCATTCTTGTGGAACTTCTAATAGTGAGAGTGGGGTGTCTCTGTTTATTTTATCTGCTTTTGGGATCCTTTTACTGTGTGCCCTTGTACAGAGTTGATATGAGGATATGTGTCTAGACTTATTTGTAACTTTTATGCCATGTTTGGTTGATATCTCTGGGATGCCTTCTCTTTCATGAAGGGAAATGGAGGAGGCGTGATTCTGTAGGAGAGGGAATGCATGGGGAAGGGACAGGGAAGAGAGAAGGGAGGGATCTAATATATGAGAGAAAAATAAATAAATGAATAAATAAAAGAGAGAGAGAAGATGAAAGTCAAAACTGTTAAAAACGTGAGCCTGGAAGAGGTCAAGCTTGGTAGTATTGTCCACATGGTCCTATGGATTTGGAGGGATGGAAGATAACTGAGAAAAAGAATTGAGGAATCTTGCTTCGTGACTATGGAGAACTGCATGGATGTTCTGAGAGACAATTGCATGAATTTGTGACTGTCAAGCCTCATTAACACTAGAGACACGAAGAAACTAGAGGTGCCAGGACCAAATGAAATCTGCCCAAGAGAGCTGTGCAAAGTGAGTTGAACATACTAGGAGACGTATTCTCAGGCATCCAGGGTGGAAGTGTAGAGACATCAAAGCCCTTAGAAAGTCGACTTTGGGCTACAGTCTTTGTAGTTTATACTCTTGGCTTTGGCTTTAGATTGCCCCAGTGTTTCCTCACTATAGCCTAACTCTTGTATTTTGAACAGTAATACATACTGTATGCCATTTTCCATTGGAAGTATGTAATTTGTGTAATGATTTTACAGGCAATTTCAGTTAAGAGATCGCCTTGAGTCTCAGAAAAGGTTTTGAACTTTGTACTTCTAGATATTGTTGAGACTTAAAGACTTTAAAAGTTGGATGTTTTTTTCCTGTATATTACCATGAGACTATGGGAACCAGGAAGTGAAGGACCATGCTTTGAATGAGATGTCCACCATTAAGGCTAGGGCATTTGAATAATTGGTTCCCAGATGTTAGCTGTTATTATGAGAGGACTAGGAGGCATGGTCTTGATGGAGTAAGTAAGACTCCCTCCATTTTGAGTTAGCACATGCTGTTTGTTGTTTGTAATGAGATGTGAGCTTTTAGCTTCTGCTTTAGCTACCTGCTGTTTGCCAGGGAGAGCTAGCAAAAATAGAATACCTCTATTGTGCCATCATGAGCCTTTTATCCTTATCCATCAGTAATCACAGCAAAATAAACCTTATATAAATTGTCTTGGTCATATTATTTTTTCAATAGAAACACAATTCATGTTCTTTCTCACACATGGATGTGTGTGACACTTATGCATAAATTGCAGTCCCCAAAATATCAGAAAATAAGTGAAGAGCCATGGCAGTTGGGTATTTCAAAGGAAGAAGGATAGAAAATTTCTAACAGGAAGGAAGAAAGGAAATATGGAAGCTAAAGAATTAAATTAGTAGGGAGGGCCCGGTCAAGTATAAGAGTGTGTTTTGGGAGGCATAGTTGAGACTAAAGACCTATGAAATGGACACATGAAAACCTACAGAACCTTCTAAATGCATACATATATTATTCAAATATGCATACATGGTGTTGAAGTTGAGTTACCTTATTGCTGTTTTTGAATTAAGGTTATATGAGGATATAATGAATTTGAGACATGGGTATGGATACATCTCATGATGATATTTCTTAAAAAAAGAATTTGGAGTGCCAAAAAATGCTGCAAAGACCAAAGAAAAGAATGGCAGAAACCTTCCTCAATTACTAGAGAACAGTTAGAGTAAATGATGCTCCCATGCCTCGGATGCTTTTTGAAGGCAAATGCATCTTGAACATGCAAGCCTGTGAAGCAGCCTTCTCTTCTGAGAAATCAAATGTGTAGCTCTTTTATCAAAGGAACTTTAGCAATAAAACCGAGGCAGCTGATACAGTTTGCACTGTTGTGCTCCCTTTCCTCGGTCTACAGTTTCAGTTTTTAGGGATCAACCAGGAGATTTGGTTTGGCTGTTACAGCCCATAACTGGAAAAGGGCCATAATCTCTTGCCCAGATACCATAGGCCCCAAAATATTGAAAAACAAAATGAAATAAACAAACAAACAAACAAAAAGCAAACACACACACACACACACAAATCAAAAGTCAGGTAGGAGTTTCCTTTTCATTTCTGGTTTCTGTAGTGTTAGAGGTACTCCAAACATTGCATACTATTGATCTTAATTTTCCTTCAGAGTTTGGTGATAAGCATCTATTACTAAAGACACCACCCACTTGAATGATAAGACATAAAAAATAAGCTGGTTTTTAACTGCAAAATTCATAAATATTCTTCATATTTTCTAATGATGAATAAAACTCAAGCTACAATAATAGCCTCTGGAGCAAGATGAGTTCACTAGTGCAACAGCAACATGCACGTCATGGGAGTAACTGAGTATTTTATGCCTGAATTTAAAGCTCCATTAGATGGAATCCATGCTTGGTACCATTAAGTGGCCCAAGAAGCCATGACTTACTAGATCATAGATCATAGAAGAAAACTGGTAGTCATTATTCTGTCAAATGGACATATAATAGACTTCCCTTTGGGTTTTGTCTTTATATGAACAGGTCATTTCAGCATGAATCCATAAGAAGGAAGCTTATTTTCTTTCCTAAATAGACTGCAATTAATGCAGAGACCTACAGTTATACAGGGTACAGAGAGTAAGAGACAGTGGAATGCTCAGCTTTAATTTAGACATCTGTATCATACCACTTTTCCCACCTCCAAGCTTAGGGGTTGTTGATGATAGCAAGAATTTTCCCTCTCCCTGAATCTATTAGTGATAACTGATCTATCAGTGTGAGCTTGACTACCTGTACCTCTCCTCTATCCATACCTGACTGTAGAAAGGCCCATTCTTTTATATACCCCATGTAGACACCTACAATTACTAAAATTCATTTTTTGACTAAGTTATCTTGATTTACTTGCCGTGATAACTGGAAAATCAGACTAATATTATTTTACACACTCAACTGAGTAGAGTTAGAATTCACAATGAATAGCCTATCCTTTATATTGTTTCCCAGTTTGGGCCAGGTGGTGGTGGCACTTGCCTTTAATCCCAGTTCTCAGAAGGCAGAGGCAGGTGAATCTTCTAAGTTCAAAGTCAGCCTGATCTACAAAATCTAGTTCCAGGACAGACTCCATAGCTACAGAGAAACCCTGTCTCAAAAATAAATAAATAAATAAATAAATAAATATAAAAACAAACTAACGAACAACAAAAAACCAAAATATTGTTTCCCAATTCATGCCCAGTGAGCAATTGATATCTGAGGCCTTTCACACATTACTTATCAACATCAAGTATCTCAACTATTCAGTTACATTGTAAAATTCAGTACAGCAGTGTGTCAGAATGAGTTAGTATAGTAAGTGGTTAAGTGTGTGAGCTGGTAGTGTTTCCTGTATATAAATCTGTTGCAATAGAAGGTTCTGGGAAATTCTTGAATAATATCACCAAGCCACCCCTTCTCATAATGGCAGCATTAAAGAAACACCTACAGAGAAGAAAAATTAAAACTTTCTAAAATAGCCTAATTAGTGCAAAAACCCATTTCACTTGGAACTAAAATAGGATTTTCATTTTAATCCCTTATTAAGAGTCCTATTTTATGAACACAATCAGTCAGCATAGTTGTGAGCCAAGTTAGAAATTAAAAAACTCAAAACATTTGAGATACAGTCAAACAACTTCAAATATTTAACCTTTTAAAAAACGTAACTTCTAACATTCCCTGCCCAGCACTGCAGCTGTGTGATAAGGAAAAAGGTGGAGGCTGGGGAAGGACACTGCCCAGTTACCAGTTCTTTTGAGTACGTCTACCACACTCCATAGTTATCAGAAGTTTGAGTTTGCAGTCTTACATGGAAAACCCAGAATCATATGCTGGGGCCAGGTGTAACGGCTTCAAATCAGCCTCTTGTTGAGAATGCATTGTTTACTTTATCGATGTTTATTTAAACAGGTGGTAATTTAAACTTCAACTCACATTTTCTCGTTCTTTAGTTCCATGTTTTTTTGTGAGTTGAAAACTGCCTTTCTTTCTCGGGTACCATTGAGGAGCGTTCTCTCATAACACAACTGGTTACACTATGGTCATCAAATTGTTATCTTCCTGTTATCCCTTGGAACTCAAATGTCCTCTAAAAGCTTAATGTCTCAAAGACTTTTTTTTCCCCTAAAGTAACAGGCTTTAGAAGTGTTAGAAGCATAGGAGGCTTGAAGTAAATGGAAAAAGCTAATTGGATCAGAACCTGTTCCTGGTGCTTGAGCTGGCTGTTGGGAACCCATTCCCCATGCTGTGTTTCATCACCCACTCAGCCTCGATGCAGAAGGAGGAGCTTTGGTCCTGCCTCAAATTGATGTGTCATGATTTTGTTGACACCGATGTGAGGCTTGTCTCTTTCTAAATGAAAGAATAGTGGATGGAGGGGTGTAGAAGCGAGACAGTGGGAGGGAAGGGGAGGAGAAGAGGGAAGGGGCACTCTTTGAAATGTAAAATATATGAAAAAAGTTATTAAATTAATACAAATGACTGAATCAAATGACCATTCAGAGAGAAACAAATGATGATAGCCAAGCTGAATCTTTCTCCTTTTACATTGCTTATATCACATGCTTTGTCATGGTGAAAAGCTAATCAATGTTTATGTCTGAGGTATGATTTTCACCCCGTATTGTTTATATTATAGTGAGCTTGAATAGTATGAGAACAGAGTTAGCATTTCCTAATCTCTTTTCAAGATCCTCCTGAAATTACCGTTTGTTTGATAGAGGGAGAACTTCGATCTTTATTTTCCATATAAAACGCCAATTTTCCTGTCTCTTTTACCTTAGAATTTAGTACAATTTTCGATGAATTGAGCAGCCTTCAAAGTTCATCAAGACAAAACTAATCCTATGGGATAGCTACTATGTTACCTTTCTTTGTTCAGAAATGAAAAAAAAAAATCTCTATACAGGTGAGGGATCAGAGAGACGATCTACCCATGTCTAGACGGGTACACCTGTGAGATCATCAGGGTTCCTACGGGAGCACTGATGACGCAAAGGCTGCTGTGTCACTTGAGCATGGGTGAGAACTCAGAAAGAGAGTCTTTACCATTGAAGCTTCCTTTCCATGCAGCAGGTTTTTTCCAGCTGAAGAATCTCTTTTGCTCAGCAGGTGGACCCTTCCGATGTCCTTTCTGAGAGGAAGTTGGTGGGTCTTGTAACTTTCTTCACTTCCTGAAGCTTTTAAGCTGTCGCAGCTAGTGGGTGTTATGAGGCCCCCTTCCTAGAGGAAAGTCTTTAGTTCTGGAGAACTTAAACCATAAGCTAGCAGGTGATAGGCTCTTCTAACTTTTTTTTCAAATCTATCCAACCGAGAATAGAATGGAAGGTTTTGCTCAGAAGCCTTGGCTTTTATCCTTTTTACTGAATACTTAGCAAGCTAGAGACAAGCAGAAAACGTCTGTTAAACTTGACTTTTCACCCCCTTTCTCAAGAAGGTAGAGATGCCTTGTCCTGGAATTTTGTCCTTGTCCTTTCATATTCTTTTGGATTTCAACATTGATCTAGGATATCATTTTGCCTCCATCTTGTTTCTTCATGTAAATTTCAAGCTGTGTTTTTAACAGAAAGTTCTTACAACCCGACCCTAACTGTCATTTGTATCTGCTCCATTGCCATCTTATGCACTCTACCCTTTAAGGTAAGACCATGACCTCAGCTGCCATGCCTCCTTGCTTGCTCAGAGTAGTTACCAAAACCAAGGAAAGACCTAGCAAAAAATATCATAGAAGTATCTGCCATGATGTAGCTGGCCCTGTTTCCTCTTGGAGCTAGAAAGACAGCTTTTTGCCAGCCCTGGGTTTTTCTGACCAGGGAGTATGTTCTTTTCTTCCTTGGAATTATCAGTAGCAGGAGTCCTAGACCCTGTAGGGAATGTGTGAAATTGCCTGCTAAATTGATCTTGACTTTCCTCTCTGTGAAGTTCCCCAGCTTGGGAAGAAGATGTGCAACTGTTTGCAGACACAGCCTCCCATTCGATACCTAAGGCCCATCCCCTCATAGAACACAGCCTCTCATCCTAAACCCCATCCCATCATAGATTGCTTCTTAGAGTGATCACTTAAAATTTTCTAGGACATTCCTGCCCCCATCAGTGTTTGAAGCAGGTCGGAGAGCTGGTCCTAAGACATAAGAACAGGAAAGCTGCCCCATCTACCACCAGTTGCAGTGAGGGCCCAGCACTGAACATGTTGCAGAAACTAAAGGTCTTAAACCAAACAGTGACTCTTTGCAATGAACACTTGCAAATGAAAATAGGTGGATAAAAGTGTTTACTGCATGGCTCACTTTGTCACACTACAGCTTCCATGATGAGATTGATTTTTCTTTTCTTCTTTCTATTTCTCTTTAATTTTTTTTTACTAAATTTTGGGGCAGGGACATTGCAAGGGCAGAGGTCAGAAATGATGTGGAAATGAATGGGATGGTGATACATGATGTAAAAGACACAAATAATATAAAAAAGTTAAAACTAGATCGGTCAATTAATCAATCAATCGATAGATATTTTCCCCCTAGGAGACTTTTAATGTAATTTATCAAGCAGGAAAAATCCTTTAGAATAGATTTCAATAAACGAGACTACTGGTCAGGAGTGTTGTGCAATTGCATTTTGATTGCAGTTTAAAGACACCAACATTATATGTGTACATAGAGATGTGGCATACCACCTTTAATACATAGAAAACGGTGTCTGACAGTTGCAGGTAGGCAAATCATTGCTTAAAGGAAGAAGATTCTAATGGTTAAAAATATTGCATAACAAACCACATGGCATGAGTTGCCCGGTAAGTATTCAAGCATAGAGCAGATGATGAGAACTCTGTCGAGAACATTGCAATGTTGAATATCAGCAGAGGAGTTGACATATCAGGAAACTCTGAGATTCAGTCTTAGAGAATCACTAGGACCTTACCCAACAGGGTAAGACTTTAATGATGATGAATGTAGCCTGAATAATTCCCAACTCAAAGTGTTTTGCAAGTGAATTTTAGAGGTGCTGATTTGAACACTCAGGACATCCTTCAGAAATTTCGGAAAGACTTTCATTAGGCTACTGTCCTCAGTTTTAAGCACACAACCATTCTAACAAACAGCAGCACGTGCCATTTAAAATAATCTCCTAGTGGTATCAGGAGGCAAATGAGATTTTAATTCCAATATGCAAGAGCTTTTGAATACAGCTGCTAGGTGCAAAGAGCAAACAGTTTGGGAAAGATCTCCTATTTTGCTAAGTTTCATGGTTGAATAATTTTACTAATTAAAGTGGAAGCATCCTAGCTAACTCTAAGGTATTGTGAAGGTTGCAGCCCTCTTATCTAGATGCTACAATTTTAGTTTTGATTATTCTTTGCTGATTAAAGTACTCTACCTAGCAACATGATATCTGGTGGTGTGTGGCGAGGTCTAAAGAATATATCCAAAGATGAAATGCCTAAAGTCACTATACAGACTTGGCTCTTCATGAAGATCACATTTCTTTTGTTCATTTGGTTAAAGTCTTTGGCAAGGATGAGTATCCACATGCATATCCCTTGTAGAGTTCTCATTACATTCTCCCATGTAGGTATTAATCAAGCTCACTGCACACATCCATTGTGGCATGTAATTCAGTAATAGGTTTGCTGTCAAGGGTTTTTATGAAATTATATTTTCATGGCTCTTTTAGCACTTTCTTTTCTCCCCTCTCACAGTTTCTGTGTTCTATGTTTTAGGGTCCTGGGGATAAAGACAGGAGGTTAATGAGTGACTGTGTGTGACATGAGGGATTTCCAGTCTAGACTAAAGTAAATTCTGTAGGCTAAGATGAGAGATGCCAGGAAGAGACTCTCCCGACTCTCCCTGTATTCAGCTTCTTGATTCCCTGCCATTCCAGAATAAGCTATCAATTGGTATGCTGTACTACTTCTCTCATGCTTCAGTCCCCTCTAGAATGTGCCAAGGATTAAGATGTAGGTAACAGGGCTAAATCTATCACTATGAAGTAAAATGACAAGCTAGACAATAGAATTCTTTGTTGAAAGGTTTTATTTATTACTAGTGTGTAAGAAGGCATGGCACACACACATAAACCCATACACTTTGTGTGTGTGTGTGTGTGTAAGTCCATGCACATGCTTCTAAGATTATGAGACAGAGAAGAAATTTGTGGTTTTGATTCTTTTCCTCTAGCTTTATGTTTGGTCCAGGGATCCAATTCATGCCATGACAAGTATTTTTACCGATTGAACCATGGTTGTATTAACATCCTAAGAGGTTTCCAGCCTCCTCCCCTTTTGGTAATATCCATTAGTGATCTATTTCATAACAAAGAATGAAGGCAGGACACTTCTTTAGAAGCACTCTGTGAAATTATGAAGAGGAAAAAAGTTTCTGTGTTACATTTGACTCAATACATTTTTAGAAGAAACAAATTTATATTGTGGAAGGGGTGGTTTGGAGAGCATCACAGTACTAGGATTTCAGAATCCAAGTAGCCTCAGGCTATCAATGGGGCAAAGTCCCTTGTAGTTATTCCAAAAAGTAATGGGGAATTTTTTTTATTTTCCATTATTTGAAAAATGTGAAAATATATACTTCGTGGTGAGTACATTGTTTTACTTGATTTCATAAGCCATTCATTCTTTTCATCAATGTGCAATTATTTATAAAACTAAAGCAATTTAAAACCAGAAGACAATTTTGATGTGATTTGTAGAGTTTGTTGTTAACTGCATCATTTAAATTAACTCCACTTTCTCCAGGTATCACTATTGTGTGGAAGAAAGCCAAATGGAGGCCTTCCTTTCACTTTATCCTTTGTTTGTGTTCATTTTAGTTTACATTCCATCTCAGCTGCCCCTATCAGTTGGAGGATTTTGAGCAAATAATTGTCAGTCAAAACCAGCCCAGGTAAAATTGACAAGCAATGCATCTGGCTGCTTCCTTCTGCTTTTGTGAACACAATCGCGTTGCATACTTATCAGAGCAAGGGTTCTGGAATCACTAAACATACATTCAAATCTGATTTCTGGTCTGCCTAGTTATGGGATGTCAGGGATCCCCAAACTGAATTATCCTTACCTTTAATACTGGCCTAATGACATCTCACTTCAAAGCTGTGCTGTGAAAAGCTAATGTGTCACGACAGAAACGTTGCTGTCTGAAAACTGATGCAGAATCCATTGTCAATCAATCACATTCTAATAAATGTAAGGAATAATACCTTCAAATCGCACCATGTGAGGCAAGAACCAGACAGGTTCTGACTGGTCAGCTCTTGAAATGATCAAGACTGTTAGATATTCCTAATGCTTTCATTGTATATGCAGAGGCAACAACAGAGTTACGGTGACAAAGCCTGTTCCCTGGAGGAGCAGACGTCCTTTGGGTGAAAGGACTTGAATGTAGAGCACAGAATAAGTGTTGCCCTGTTCGGTGTGGCAGGTGATCTTTTGCCTCACTTTCAGGATTTCTGCACACGTATAGCTGAGAGAGGATGGAACACAGCAGGCATTTTTATAAGGGCCCAAGGGAGAGGTAGTTGAAGGAGTGGAAACAGTCAGTGAACTGGGCACTCAAGAATCAAAGCAGAGAGCAAATTTCCAACTGAGCTTTGAGTTACTCTCTCAGGAGGGAGTCTGGAATGAAAGATGAGATAAGGAGGGTGAGTGAAGTCCTGATGAGTTTTTAGGATCCTTGCAGCTTGGCTATTCTGACTTTTCCTCATTTTGCAACATTAATGTTCCTGGAGAACTTTGGCAATGTTCTAAAGTTTGGGCCTACATCTATTCCAACACCCATATAGAAATATTTATTATAAAGCCTTCTCCTTAATGTGTGTGTGGCTTTGGGGGGTGTTCAGGACATACAACAGAAGTTTGCCCTTTATGAATTACTGCCCTTCAAAAACTGTCTTCACATGCCAGGCAACAATGAGAAATCATGTATGAATTGGGAAACAGGTCTGCTACAAGTACAAACTCTCTTGTCACATTAACATTGCACTTCCCATATAACAGAAGGCAAAAAATATGTTCCTAACTCTCACTTTTAGACTACGTTCTCATCAAAGTGAAATTGAATGAAGACCACTTATTATGTATTAGGGTGGTTCCAGATGTAGTACTAAAATAGGTAATTTTCTCTATACCTATTGGGATTGCCCGAATCCTCATTCCAAAAGCTCTTTTATGCAGTTGGTAGTGATTAATTAATGTAGACATTCACAATTGGTCAACACACATATAATGAGAGATTGTAGTGTGCACAGTCATAAATAGTAAATTTATATCAAAAGCCTTCTTCCTGAGGTTCAAATATTCCTATTGAATAAAAGGAGAGATCTGAAGAAGCATGAGTAGTTGATAAGTGCAATGAAATTGTGTATATGGGTATGATAGAACTATTGCACACGTGAACTTAAAATGAATGTAGTTGCATGTACAAGACCTACACAAGAGGAAGCCAGACAAAAATCCCATCATGGATGGGAGAGGGAGTTATTAAGATCCTACTTAGATGAGGAGTTATTTGCAAGTGATGGCTGTAAAGAGGAGAGTCACTTTACTTCAGGTAGTTTTCTTTACACACCTCCCCCAACACACACACACACACACACACACACACACACACACACACACTGGCAGCATTAAACAGACTCAGTGCAGAGGGAGGCTCTATAAAAGGCAATATAAAATTTGGAGAGAAAAGTGGTAATGGGATAAAAGAGGAATTGGACATAGGCTGTACCCCAGAGTCATCTATATATGGCTTGTCCCAGTCTACAGCAAAGTCTCTTTCTCTCAAAAGCTGCTCTCTCTTGAATAACAGGCAGGGCCACAGAGTTGGTTCTAGCCATGTCTGCATAGCTCAGTCATTAGAGCACAAGGCTCTTAATTGAGATTCACGTTTGGTGCCATTTTGTAAACAGAAACTGCTCATTCATTTCCTGGTCACCCAGAACTGAATAATCACACAGAAACTATATTTGTTCCAATACTATTTGTCCAATTGTTCATGCACATTTCTAGCTAACTCTTACATCTAAATTAACCCATTTCTATTCATCTGTGTATCACCAAGAGGTTGTGGCTTACCAGTAAGGTTCTGGCAGAGTCTTTCTCCTTTGGCAGCTACATGGCATCTCTCTGACACTGCCTAATCGCTATATCGCTGTTTAGATTTTCTGACTGGCTTTTCTCTGCTGTTTAGATTTTCTGACTGGCTTTTCTCTGCTAAGCCATTGCCTGAAAAAGCTATATTCATTATCCAATAAAAGCAACACATATACAGCAGGGCATCCCACATCACTCTTACTATTTTCTCCAGAGCTGGTCCACTTCCAATGTTTGTAGTGTGTGCCCTCAGGAGGAAGGATAGGATCTGTGACTCCTCCCTCCACATCAGGATGCCTCAGGCTAGGCAGTGTGTCCTACTCCTGGAAAATATGAGTATTTTTGTGTTTTGGCTAGATGTTTGTTCTTTTCTCGGTGTAAAACTCATTTTCCTTTGAGAGTTTAAGTGACTTGATATATTTATTGTAGTTTTAAATTTAAAAAAATGTGAAAATCGCCAATGATTGCACTGTGGTTAGAAGTTTAATCTCAAGGTATTTATGCCATATTTGTTTCCTGCTATTTTGAGGGGCCACCCAGGTTGTTTCCTCCCTAATTGCTTATTTTCTCTTTCTTGTATCATGATAAAACTGCATTTCATTCTCATAAAAAGTGTTGGACTGGAAAAAATCCACAAGGAATCAGTGAGGAAGAATTGAAGTACAGAGAAAACCTATAGGGGAATAGAAGAAAAATGAGTCTCAACTCCCTGAAGATAGTTTAGACTTCTCACTAGCAGAGACACAAGGATGTCATTATAATTAACAGAGCTTGCTTGCTACCATTTTACCATCTCAACTGTAAACATAAAACTTCCTAGGAATCTCACCAGAAGTCATCTTGTCAGTAAAAGTCATAACCTAAATACCCTGTAAAAGGATGATGGCTCCCAGTTTGACTTTGACAAATTATAATCACACCAAAAGTAGCTTAAAACCCAGACTGTGGGACTATTTAGAAATAAGAGAGAAAGAAATTATGATAGCACCATTTTGTGATGTAACTATAGGATCACCAAAGCTTTATATATGGCTAATATTAAGACACTTAATTGTAGCTCTTTAAAAACATATAGTGTACTTAAGCGACCCCCAAAACTCCACCAAAGAACTTTTACAGCTGATAAACAGCTTTAGTAACGTGGCAGGATACAAGATCAACTCCAAAAAATCAGTCGCCCTCTTATACACAAAGGATAGGGAAGCAGAGAGGGAAATCAGAGAAGCTTCACCATTCACGATAGCCACAAACAGCATTAAATATCTTGGGGTAAATCTAACCAAGGAAGTGAAAGATCTATTTGACAAGAACTTTAAGGCATTGAAGAAAGAAATTGAAGAGGATACTATAGGAACACCAAAGCTTTATATATGGCTTCAGTGTAGACAGGAAGTGGAGTGAGGTAAATGTTAAATAAGAGGAAGTTAGTGTCTACAGAGTAAGGTAGCTGACAGTAAGCAGAACACATAGAAGAAACATCTGTATACATTATCAGAAGAGAAGAGACATGAACAGAACAATTGAGAAAGCTTTAATATAAGAACCGTGGAATGCAGCAGAAACTTGGCAAAGCAATGTATTTAAGTAGAAATGACAGAACTGGAGATTGGAGATAGATAATTGGTATTATAAGATTGTGGCAAAGGTTGCCTACTCCCAAACAAACAGGGAGACTGAAATACCTTCCCTTCTCTCCTTGCCCTCCTTTTCTTTTTCTCTCTCTTCTCCCAGTATCCTCCTTTATATTCGTTCACACCTTCTGCTCCCTTTTTCTCTTTTTTCTCCAGGTTTCGTTCCCTGCTCTCCTCTCCTTTCCAACCCATCCCCTCCCCTTCCTTTCTTCCCTCCTCTCTTTCTTGCTCCCTTTTTACTCCCCTTACCTACTCTCCTAAATTTTGTTTTTCTTCCTTATCTTCACACTTTCTTTTCCTTGACTTATTTTTCTGTTTTTCTGTTCAATATATCTTTAAAATCTCAGAATTTCTGACACCTTTAAACAAATCCCTCAAAACTCTTGTCACTTAGGGAGATGCCTACTTTGTCGCTTCAGTCACTCATGATTCATTTTCTGAACTTAGATGAAATGGGTTTAAATCCTAGGGAAGGCAAACAAATTATTCTTTTGAAGTACTGTGGAAACATTAACACATTTTAATTTTTAATTTTTGAGATTCAATGAAAGAAATGGCAACATTTCTTTTCCTATTTGGTTTCTTATTGACTAGAGACTTATTTTTATAATTATATGTTCTTTAATGAGAACTCTTCAGTCATTTTTTTTTAAAAACAGTACACTGCAAAGGTTTTTATCCCATCTGACATTCATCTTTGTAAAAATGTATGGCTTTGGATAATGTGTTGGATATATCTAAGGCTTGAATTCCTTCTTTTCAGGTTAGGCAGTAGACCAATAGCCCTCAAAGTTATAAAGACAACTCTGTATCATTTCATATAATATGCAAAGCTTAACCATGTATATGTATAGTAATTGCTCAATGAATGGTAACTATCACTTTGTAATTATCTAGGCTGATTTTTTTTTTTTTTTGGAACGCTTACCTAATGGTATGGAAACATTTAAAGAAAATTCCATTCCCACAAGCCATCTTAAATAAAAACACTTTTGAAGTTTAGCAAATTTCCTTTGTTATACTGGCTGAGGTTAATGTCAGTGGATAGAGAAGAAAATAATGACTTTAGCTTTGTGTAACTCCCTGGTGACACAAACTCAATCAGTCATTTGTTTGAATGGAGTCTTTCACCTGCTCATTATACATACTGATAGAGCAAGACAGCCATTACATTCTATTAACCTGATATTCCTCTTTAAATTGAGAAATGTGTCTAGAATGGAGGATAAAAAATATTTAAGAAGAAACCATAGCAGAAGGTAGATGGCCACTTTCCCATGCTTCCTCCTCTCCTTGGGAGGCTTTTCTTTCATTGACATATTAGGCCGTGCCTCCAGGAGAGCAGTGAATTAATTGCAGTTTCCTCCGTGAACGGCGTGCTCTGGAGTCTGGAGCTTCTCAGTGTGGTTTAAATGTTCCTCCGGGTAATGTCCTCCAATTAAAAGAAGTTGTTTAGAGAGTTCATCTGAAACATTTATTTATTTATTTTAAATTACTCATAGCAAGGGCTTCTTGCACTTCAGAAATCAGATTTGAAGAAATGCATTTATAGAAAAAGCATTTCTTGCTGGAGAGTTCTGCTCTCGTATCACTTAGCTAGT
Source organism: Microtus oregoni (assembly GCF_018167655.1). Classification (NCBI taxonomy): domain Eukaryota; kingdom Metazoa; phylum Chordata; class Mammalia; order Rodentia; family Cricetidae; genus Microtus; species Microtus oregoni. The sequence continues at coordinate 53,859,561 of NW_024543063.1, read as the reverse complement.
TAAGTGAATCTTGTCCCTAGCTTTTATCAACAACCGCATTCTTCTCTGACATGGCATAGGTACGATTTTTATGATTGATTATAATAAAGCAGATTAGTTTTGTAGGATTCTGTACTTCATATTTAATTGAGAATGGCTCAGTGATGTCAGGCAGTAAAGTCATTGTGCTAAAGTGCACGACAAGAGCAGCCTTGAAATAAATAATCAGAAGAATAAAAACATGTTTTCATTTGGAAATTGGTGGAGTTTGGAGGTGTTAAAATGGATACAGAGAGAAGTGCTTCTTAATAATAGGGGCAATGAAAATTTAAACCTTAAGCTGATTGTAATAAAACAGCAGAGAGGATCAAAAATAAGTAAGTTTTTATAGGTGTGAGAAGGAAGTACAAGAGGGGAGTGTGTAAGACATCTAACCTTGTTTACATTTTCCAACACACATTCAAATAGATATTTGAATTAAATTGTAATTGTAAAAGAAAAACATAACAAAAACTTACGAAAAAAACACTCTTGAATGGATTTCATAAGTATTATGCTTAGCAAAAAGCCAGACTCAGAAAAACACAAACCCTTTTTTCAAGTCATATAATTTTACAGAAAAAGACAAGAATCACTACTGGTGACAAAACACAGAATTCTAGTTACCCAGGGAACTAAGGGAGACAACATTATGCATTGTCGCATGTTAGGTACACCGATCTAGAGCTTTCTGGGATGCTGAAAAGATCTCTAAAATTCTACATCTATGCTTGTAAGGTGGGTCAGTGAGTAAAGGCACCTACCAACGATCATGATGACCTAATCTGAATCCCTAATTTATACAGTTAAAGGAGATTGCCATCCCCTGCCAGGTGTCCTCTAATGTCTACAGGCACTCTGTTTCTTACATATGCCCCTTGTACACACACACACACACACACACACACACACACACACACACACATGCATGCACCTAAAAACACACTCATACACATACTCATATAAACACACACAGCAAATTAAAAATATGAATGTAGAATCAAGATCTATGAGTGAATTATGAAAGACTGACAACAGAGAAACTCTTCTGTCTGCATAATTAAGGGCACTCATCCTGTTCTCTGGTCTTTGTACAATATTTCTTGAAGAACAAAATTATAGCTTTACCTGTAGTGCTTTAAATAGTAGTGCCCCCAAAAGACTCATATATTTGAATTCTTGGTCATCAGAGAGTAGTGTTATTTGACAGCTATTAGGAGGTGTGCTGTGTTGGAGTAGATTGGTCTTATTAGATGAAAGATGAACTTTGGAGTTTCAAGTGCTCAAGTCAGGCCCAGTGTCTTATTCTTCCTTCTGTGCTTGCATTTGGATGTAGAACTCTCAGCAACACTCCAGCATCATGTTTGCGTGAATACCACCATGCTCCCCAACATGACTTAACGAACTGCACCTCTGAAATTGTAAGACAGACCCAACTAAATTCTCTTCTTTATAAGAGTTGTTGAACTATGGTGTCTCTTCACAGCAACAAAGCACAGACTAAGACATACCTAATCGATTTCTCAGCATTGGTATGTATTTTCGGCACAGAATGGTTCCTGAAGTCATAGAGCTTCCTCTGAAATTGATACAAACAACAAACTTTTCAATTACCCAGAATGCCCCCCCCCTCTCTCTCTCTCTCTGTGTGTGTGTGTGTGTGTGTGTGTGTGTGTGTGTGTGTAACTTTTGGTGTTAAAATGGAAGAACAGAAAATGAAAATGAGCAACCACTTATTACCTTACAAATATTTCTTGTCTTGATCATTATAACTGTTGTGTAAGTTAGATCATACAAATTTTGCTCTAAAAACAAAGAAATTGACTTTCTGACACATTGAGTATGATATTTGTTATTGTTTGTGTGGATTAGCAACTTGATAGGACTTCCTGGGAAGAAGGAACCTGTGAGGATTTATCCAGGTGAGGATCAAGATGAGGGTGTTTTTCTGAATAAATCACTGAAGGATTTTTTAATTTAGGCTAACTGACATAAGGAGACCCATCTCTAATATACTCACCAATACATGCTATGGCTCCTGGACTGGATAAATTGAGTAAGAGACCAAGGCACCAATACTCATTACATTTGATCCTGTCTTCAGATGCGATGCTTCCAGCTACCTCACACTGGTGGTGAGTATCCTGCCATAACAGACTGTCCCCTAGAACTGGGGCAAAATATGTCCACCTTTCTTTCTTTTTTTAAAGCAATGTTAGTTTTTATTATTCATTCACCGTCTTTGTGCAAGTCACAGTACCAGAGAGATCAAATAGACATTGTCATTCTTTTTTTAATTTTTATCTAGTTATTTATTTATTAAAGATTTCTGCCTCCTCCTTGCCATGGCCTCCCATTTCCCTCCCCCTCCCCCAATCAACTCCCCCTCCCTCATCAGCCCGAAGGTCTGATCTCCAAAATATGTCCACCTTTCTTAAGCTGCTTTTGTCAGGATTTGTTTTCCCAAAAGTAGGAAGAAGTTCTAATTCAACTCTCTAATCATGTAGGTTACTTGGAGGTAAAAATAATAATAATACTTACAAACATAAGTATGTAGATTGTATGAGCCAAAATCTTTAAAATATCAAAAATTTTTCAGAACAAAAGATTATTCCATTTCAGTTTTTTTCAAAGATGAAAATATTGAAGGTTTTTAAAGCATGCCTACTTACTTATGTCTTGTATATCCTATCATAAAAATAATACCTTTAAATGTTTTTAAGAGAGTTATTTTGGAATCAGTTTTACCTAATAGCGTTTTGCCTGAGCAAAACTTGTTACTTGTAGTGTATTTCTAACTTGTTCTCCCTCTGTAGCCTATCCATTCTTGTTAGGGAATTATGCCAGAGTCTAGAATGCTCTCAAACTTTTGATTCTCCTGTATCCGCTTTCACCCAGCACTCGGGAGGCAGAGGCAGGCGGATCTCTGTGAGTTCAAGACTAGCCTGGTCTACAGAGCTAGTTCCAGGATAGGCTTCAAAGCCACAGAGAAACCCTGTCTTGAAAAAAACAACAACAACAACAACAACATAAAAACCAGAGTGCTAGGACTTGTCATGTCAATTAGTATGTATTACTTCCTAGTAAATTATTAATTATGTTTTTATTTTACTGAGCATATAAGCAAAAAGGCAAAAATAAAGGCTGCTTTCATCTTCTGCAAATACTCCTGAAGTTGGAGTTTTATATTATTTGATTGCATATCAGTGAGAGAGGGAGAGAAGGAAGGAAGAGGGATATGACTCATCCTAAAACACTTAAGAGAAGTCATAATTAATATGTCAAATGGATAGCATTGTGATGTGCTATTCAGTAGGAATAAAAAGTTTCTTCTAATAGAAATCTCTTCCTTTTGAACCCAAAATATTTTAATCTTGCCTTGGAACATCTATATTCTTAGTTTTATTACACTTCCCAAGGCATCGAAAGTGCCGCACTCCAATACTCCTTAAGAGAGTGTTTCATTTTTCTCTTGAAGTCATTGAAACCTGGGTGGCCTGTGTTGGAGGACATGGATTGCCCATTCACTAGCAGTTAGATCAGTGAGGAGGGAATCCTTCTGTACAGGTTCCCCAGGGTGATGTCAGAAGCATCAAACAACTTAAGGTCAACTTCTTTTTAGCTATATTCCCTCTTAGACATTGTATTACTGTATAGGTAGAAGGCATTACATTGCCTAAATCAGTACTCCAATCATTTGGGCAGCAGTATCCTTTTGCATAAATGGTTAAGAAAGATGTATCCTAGCCTTTCTTATTATGTCTTTCCTAAGGGCATGTCACTTCCTCCTCACCTAATGCAACTCTAAAATTTAAATTGAAAGAGTTTCTTTTTCCCACAATTGATTTGACAATACCTCAAATAATCTCAGAAAAGTCCTATTCTATTGCTTGTAGTGTCTTAGCAATGTTGGATGTTCTTGTTTTTGTTTGCACTTTCCATTAGTACACAGAATTCATAAAGAACTTTTTATTTGAACTTTACATTATAGACATAGAAGAAGGAATCAAGTTACAGATTTGGAATTTATATGCAAGTGTGTGTGTGTATGTGTGTGTGTGTGTGTGTGTGTGTGTATGAGTGTGCTGTTTGAAATAGTGCTGCCAGAGCATTTCTTAAATAAAAATCATTATGTCAGCTCAAAAATAAATTTGTTTTTTGAAAATAAAGATGGCAGTGAAGTGCTGGGCATCATTTTTTCCACAATACCTTAAGCCACTGTGCATATATTAATTCGAGTTACGTTTTAATGATCTATATCAGCATCCAAAGTTATTTTCTGTATGGTATATTTTACGTATTCAGGATGTAAGATTTTGAGAGTGATCTGTCCTTAGCTATTCAAATTTCTATAATGCATTAATTAGGCATCAAAAAATCTTATGAGATTTCAGAAGTTAGGCAATAATGACAAGTCAGGGTTTTCTACAGAAGAATTTAATGTTGATATCAACAAAAACAGAAACTAATGTACATCTACAATATACTGAGATATAACAATTCTATTGAATTAAATATATGGTAAATATAAAAATGAAGTACAAAAGTATATGCCATCAATAATAGCAACAATAATGTAGTGGTAATTTTGATATTTGATTTTAGATGACACTCTATGTTGTGATAATTAACATTACCTTGGAGAGATTCTCTTTTTGCTTGCTAACAAAAGAAAATAATTCAAAACTACATTTACATTCAATGGATTTCACATACTTTACTACAAACCCCCACCATAAACAGTGTGATTTCTTTTCCTGTGGGGGAAAGAAAAAACAGAAAAAAAATGACTTGGCACTGCAGAGTCCTTATAGCTTCAGCTGTTCATTGAAAAGACAAATTATTTTGTGCTGAATATTCTCACGGTTTGTATGCATGTGTTGGTGTCTCCAGCATAAGGTATCAACAAACACTGACCTTATTTATTCTCTGTCAAAATTCCGAATGTGTGTTCTGTCATATGATGTGTAAACATTGTTAACACACACAGCATGATTCAAAGGAAAACAAAACAATATTTCAGTGAGATAAAACATAGAAGTTTCATTTTCATTGAGAAATCACTCTGGGGAATTGAGTAATCAAAAAAGCAGTGATTTGGGCTGCCTGCGAATTGTGGACTGCATGTTGCTTCCTGTCTAGGGGCCTCATGCAACAGTCTGTCTAATCTGAACCGTGGAACACACTAGCTTCTAGAAGAAGCCATACCTGAAACCACATAAAAGAGTCTCTGTAGAAAAGGAAAGTTTGGGTGAAATACTCTTTTAAGTCATCTGACAAGAACACAGAAGATGCTTTACGGACTGAGAACTACGTTTCATTTTTGTTCTCTTTTGTCCATACCCCTTGCTCAAAACTGAAGTCTAATAAGAAAATGATTCATCCTATCAATATCTATCTGAAGGGTTTGGTAACCACTTTTTAGCTTACTAATTATTATTTCTTGTGGAAAATAGTTAAATAAAAATTATAACTTGAAAATATTTCAGTGATTCAGAACACAGTACATCTAATTGATTTCCTTTCTAGCCATTCTTTTGAACTAAAGTAATGCTAGATCATCTATCTACCTTCCTCATGAAAGAATTGCATTGATGATGGCAGTGTTCATGGTCAATTCTAGTAGTATAGACGATGCTCTCAAAGCTCTACTCCCAAGAAATCTACTTCAATCATATTATCATAGATTGAGAACTGGCCTGTAAGTTTCCAGCTATTAACAGAAGAAACAGTAAAAGAGAGATATTTTAGAAGTTAAGTAAGTTTTATGGAATGGACAATATTAATTGACTTTTGATAGAAGGGTTTCTTTCTGTGACATTTTAAAAAAACAAAGTTCTTGTAACTATATACTATTTAATATAATGAAAAATCTTCACTGAAAGTCAAATAAGATAGAAAAATGCTGGAACACATTTTTCCTCTTTGAACATTGATAAATGAGCCAGGTTTCAACATGGGCAAACCTAGTGGGTCTAGGTTTCAATCCTACTACTAACTCTGACAATGCTGTAAGATGCTAGACACACTTACAAAGGAGAAACGTAACAATCTTTCTCACTTCTCACTCAGCTGTTAACCCTGTTAGCTTCAATAATGACCCACCTGCCAAGATATGACCACTGCTACAGTAGTGACAACAATGCCTCTGTTCCCATCTGTTGTTGGACGAAGATTCTATGGTGATATTTAAGATAATCATCAGTCTGACTACAGGGCAAGGCCAGTTTGGGCACCCTCTCGTCTATTGCTTAGGGTCTTATCTGGGGTCATCCTTGTGGATTCCTAGGAATTTTTCTAGAGGCAGATTTCTTGCTAACCTCGTAAGGGCTCCCTCAATCAAGATATCTCTTTCCTTGCTCTCATATCTGTCCTTCCTCCCATCTCAACTATTCCATTCCCTCAAGTTCTCCTCAACACTCACCTTCCTTCTACCCCCAATTTTGTCAGGTGAATTTTTCTGTTTCCAATTTCCAGGTGGGTCTATATATGTTTTTCTTTGGGTTCACCTTATTACTTAGCTTCTCTAGGATCATGAACTATCAGCTCAGTGTCCTTTGTTTATGGCTAGTATTTACTTATGAGTAAGTACATACTATATTCATTTTTGGGAGTCTGGGTTACCTCACTCAGGGTAGTATTTTCTAATTCCATACATTTGCATGCAAAATTCAAAATCAGAGAAACATCACCCTTCACAATAGCTATAAATAACACAGAACATCTCAGGGTAATGCTAACAAAACAAGTGAAACGCCTGCTCAACAAGAACTTTAAGTCTTTGAAGAAAGAAATTGAAGAAGATGCCAGAAAATGGATATAAGAGAAAGTGGGAAGTAGCCTTCAATCCATGGGCACAGGAGAACACTTCCTAAATACAACCTCAGTAGCGCAGATAATAAGAGCAACAATAAATAAATGGGACCTCCTGAAACTGAGAAGCTTCTGTAAAGCAAAGGACACAGTAATTAAGACAAATAGGCAGCCTACTGAATGGGAAAACATCTTTACCAGTCCCACATCAGACAAAGGACTGATCTCCAAAATATATAAAGAACTCAAGAAATTAGACATTAAAATTCTAAATAACCCAATTTAAAAAATGATGGACTGAACTAAACAGGGAATTCTCAATAGAAGAATACAAATGGCCAAAAGATACTTAAGAACATGTTCAACTTCCTTAGCTATCAGGGAAATGAAAATCAAAACAACTCAGAGATATCATCTTACACCTGTCAGAATGGCTAAGATCAAAAACACTAATGATAGCTTATGCTAGAGAAGATGTGGAGTAAGGGGAACACTAATCCATTGCTGGTGGGAATGCACACTTGTGCAACCACTTTGAAAATCAGTATGGTGTGATCTCAGAAAATTAGGAATCAACCTACCCCAGGATATAGCAATACCACTCACTCTTGTGAATATACCCAAAATATACTCAATCATACTCAAAAGCATTTGTTCAACTATGTTCATAGCAGCATTATTTGTAATAGCCAGAACCTGTAAACAACCTAAATGCCCCTCATCTGAAGAATGGATAAAAAATGTGTGACACATTAACACATTAAGTACTACTCAGGGGTAAAAAACAATTACAAACCTACTTTTAAGACAATATCATTTTGAAAAAATAGAGGAACAAGTTACAGCTGAGAAATATATATTCATATATGTGCATATATATATATATATATATATATATATTCAGGTAAATATATACACACATTACAGACACACACATGAGGTATTATTTAAATTTGATTAGAATGCATGCACTCAGGAAGTAAATATGTAGATGAGTAGTAAGTAATTCAGTGACTGTTCAGGCTTTAGACTTCAAAACATTTTATTTGTTTTCTGTTGATTTGTGCAAACAGTAATGTCATGATATTATGCTAGATTTTCTGAATAATGTGACCCCCAATATCACATGATATATTAACCATAGGTGCTACATTTGTTTTCTGAAGATTTTAAAAATTAAAATATACAGGCAACTAACTAACCTTCAACAATTTCCCAGAGGCAACAAGTACCTATTGTGGTGGCTGTTAGTTAAGTCCTTTTAGTTTTTGTTTTTTGTTTTATTTATTTTTTTCAGTTCAATGTCTTGTACTTACAGTTCATCACCTAATTCTGAGGAAAATTTAGGGTCATAATCAAGACCCAGGACTAATCATAAAATGCCATAATCCTAGTAACCAGAATTGGTCCAGGAAATGTGCAGATTACTTAGCAGAGAAGTGAGTATTCCTCTCTGAGATGATGTGGACAGCAGCAATCTTTTACACTGCTGAATTCTTTCAAGTGCAGCCCTATTGTCTCATTTTTCTTCCAACATTTGGGGAGAATTTTCTGTGTGAGAGGAAACACAGACTCTTATTTATAAACAAACACAAAGAAGCAATGCAAAATGAAAGGGACATGATTTTACATAGTTTCCATGAGGCTTCAGACTGCTCTCTCTTATCCTCTTGTCTTTTATGTATGTAAACTATGCATCGCTGTGGTACTCATGCTTAAGAACACAAAAGTTTCCTTGGGATTCAAATGAAGCTTTAGCTGGATGGATTTTAGCTAGTTCTTATATCTAAATAATTGTATTTGTTATGGTGAAGGAAAACACATGAGTTTTGTTTAAAATGCATAAACTTTATTAAGTGTAAGCAAATACCAGGTTAATTTACACTGACATTGTTAGTTTTCAGACAGAACCTCTTGGCAGTGCTGAATCAGGGGAATCTGGAGGTCACCACACGTGTCTTCATAGCTTTATTTGACAAATCAATGTAAATAAACAACATGGGAAAATATGAAGCAAAATAGGAAGACACTTGAGATTCCTTTGTGGTAATGAATAAATAAATTATAAAGGAGATTGAACAGAAAGGCCTGAAAAATTAATGATGGCCTGAGTGATCCAGCTGCCTGTGATCTGATGAGGAGCTCTTTAATTCTGTTCGCATCAAAAGTGTAAGAGCCATTTACGTTACCACAAAGTATCTGATAACGGTCCTCAAGAGCAGTAGCACTACAGACCACTCCTATTTGTTGCATGTTTTCCAAACGATACCTCCGTGGATAATAGGTAAATACATTTCTTCTAAAAGAGATAGGTTGCCAACGTATCATTTTGATGAATTATTTAAAAGACTTTCTTACCATCCCTCTAAATTTTATTTCTCTAAATTTATAATTACAGAGAAAGTCTTAGCATAGAAAATGTCAGTGCAAGTTTCCTAGTGAAAACAAATAAAATAAAACCTTGTAGATGTGGGGACTGGAAAGACAGTTCAGCACCCACATGGTGGCCCTCAACCATCTGTCACCCTAGTTCCATGAAATCTGATGTGTCCGTGGCCACCAGGCACACACATTGTGTGTGTATGCAAAACATTCACACTTGTAAAATAAAATAAATAAATTTTAAAAAAGTATAAAATTGGAGTTATATCAGTTAATCCCTAGTCTCTCAAAAACATTTATCCAAAGGCTGTTGGATGTTTTCAAAGGCCCTTTCTGCATCTGGTGAGATGATAAATTGGTTTTTCTATTTTTTGTTTGTAAATGAATTGTGTTTGCTAATCTAAAAGTGTCAGATGCTAGTCATAGTTTTGATAGAGAGGTGATTATATGACATGGGGCATACTCCTGGTGTGTCCTAGTACAAAGTCACGAGATGAATATGGAAATCTTATTTGAGCAAATATGGACATTCATGCCAATCTGGCATCATGATGAGAGAGAATCATGGTGCTGAGCCAGTGTGGAAAACCACAGTGCTAGGTGTTTGATGATGATGTCTGTACTTACACCTGGGAAGGCTTGTATAAGCCTACTAACATATCCATAGTTTCAAGTGTTTTTGAGCCAATTCAAAGAGATAAAATACAGGAGAGGGTCAAGCTCAAGGCCCTCCTAGATATTTGAAAGTAAAAAGTATAAGGTAGATTACAGGATTCCAAGTATTAGCAAAGTGTAGCAAAGTAAAACCTAGGGATCAAAGCCCAGATACAGCAATAAGGAACTGCAGTATTCTACAAATGAGGTGAAGTAGACTCAGAGACCTACTTAGAGAAACTATAAACAGAGAAGGCTATTGGCTTTGTCATAAGTATATATACATAGACAATAGTAATTAATTTGGGTTGAAAACAGAATTAAAATTTTGCTAATAAAAGTAATTCAGAAACGGAAGGGTTTAGAACAAATACTGTGTTTGAAGGGCAGTGGTGGATAAGGCAGCCAACTGACAATTGAATCGAAAGTGTCTTTTATTTGACTAGGAGAGTAAGGGAAATGTTAAATTAATATTTTTTGCATAGGTCGCTTTTACAATTTTATGTTTTGTTTTGAACAATTTCTATGTTTGATTGAACACTCTCAAGAATGAAAAGTAAGAACACAGAGTGAATTGCTGTGTACCTGTCCAAACATTGTATTTTTGATCATCTTTGATACTGAAAATAAATAAGTCCAATCCATTTGTCTCTCTCTCTTCTATCTCTTGAATTCCAACTATTTCATTTCTCAGCTGTCTCGAATGAGAATTAATTTTTACTCGGCTTCCCCATAGACTGGGAATAGAGTATCTTCATGCATGAAATTTCTTCAATTTTTTCCAGGGTCTCCATTTTATTGCTTCTCAGTTCTTAAGGCTTTGAAGGAAGGAAAGGAATGTTACAGAATCAGCAGAGACTCCAGGGGAAAACTCTGGGATTTGGGGTCTTCTTTCAGAAAAAAAAAAAAAACAAAAAAACAATGACTTTTTTTTTTTAATATCACAGTAAACTTAGCTGAGAAGTGTCTATTTCCTTCCATTACATTCAAAGTTCAGGAAGATGTAAAGATATATAAAAACCAAATCAAATAAAGTCCAAGAATTAAAAGAAATAATAATTGGCTTTTTCTTTCTAGACTGCATCATTTTGTGAAAGATTTTTACATATGAAGCAATACTTGTATCTCAGCCGATTTTTAAAAATGTATCTCCTAAGATTGCCGCTATGCTATCAGAAATAGGAAAATTTAAAAGGGGAGTAGGAATTTAGTAATCACTGTATCTGCTTGAATTATTTGTGACTATCAAATAAAATATTTTTTTCAAATAAAATAATTTATATAAGCTTGTCTACAGTCTTCAATAAAACCAGCTGTCAGTTTGCTCAATGATGTTATGGTGAGTCAAATGGGGATAAAAAATTTATATGGTCTTCCCCTAAGATATCAAAAAGAGAGGATTAGAGCACAGAGTTTCCCTCTTGTTCGCATGTCCTTTTGAACTTGCAGCTCAAAGTTGGGTCCCATATCAAAGAACAAATTAAGACGAATACACCAGAATTTCCACAATCCTTGAGGAAGTATAAGGGGTGAAATAACATGTATACAAGGATAGAGAGGAGTATGCCACATGCTGAGAACTGGTCCTAGGGAAGGGTTCAATAGTGACTACCAAGAGCAAGTGTTCTCAAATGTATCCTGAAATATTTAGCAAGAGCAGAGTCTTCAAATTTTCAACGGTTACAATATATTTCAACATATCTGCTACCTTAAAAATTTAATAATCCAGGGCTCTAGCTAGTTATTCAGATGGGTTTCAGTGAGACAAGCATTGGAAACTTCTAGAGGAACTAGACTATCAATCAAGGTCAGCTTTATTAAATGGGGGACATTTGACCACATCTAGAGATATAATTTTACTCAGAATTCTTTCTCTCTCTGTAGGGACTGCAATACAATGCTGGTAGAATTATAAAATTAGTACGCCTGTTAAGGAGATGCCTCAAATGATTAGAAATAGAATTACTATATTTATGATTTAGTAATTCTTTGTTAGCTACCCTGATTTGATTATCACTTATGGTATCCATGTCTTGAAATGGCATGCTGTACCCAACTGGTATATATACTTACCATGTCAAAAATAAGCATGTATATATTTTAAAGTATACATTGCCTTTGGAAAAAAGCAACAATTTTAAACAAACAGAAAATGTTTTGTATTTCACATTATGTCACATGTGCACACTCCCCATCATCATATTACATTCTAATCTTTCTTAAAAGTGATGCTAATGATTACTACCGAATACAACTAAAGTTTAATAAGCAGTTTTATAGTTCCAGTACTTAGTGGACTTTCTTCCTCCCTTCCAACACTTTAATTCTCCTCCAAATGTAAATGTTATTCAAAACATATGTATGTATATGAGAGAGCTATATAACATAAAAAGTATCTCACAGGATTCTAATTAGTAAGGTCATTGGTACCTTGAAATAAATAGCATGTTCCTGAATATATGTGTGTGTGTGTGTGTGTGTGTGTGTGTGTGTGTGTGTGCAACTGCTAATATAAGTTAAATTAAAGGACTTGGAATTTGGTAGAGGAAAACATGTGGTACATTTTTAGACATTCATCACAACCTTTGTATTAACAGGGATGAATTTTGACTTGGGACTAATGAAAAGTATAGATGCTACTGCTAAAAAATGTTTAGTGTGAAACTCTAATAGATTAATCCATCACCTGATAACCGTTTTCACATCTGTGGTTTTCCAAATCTAAGAATATTCTATGAAGATATTTTTTGAAATTTTCCCATCAAGAGTTAGACTCAAGGATATGAGATAATAAAATTATGCTAGTAGTGGGTGTGAGAGCTAGGTTTTGATTTCACAGATATCTATTCAGTGATCACCCAAAAAAAATCTTTAAAAATTATGCTTTTTTTTTTCATATGTCCAGGCTAAGAAGAGGCAGGATGGATTTGAGGAATTACTAGTATTTTTTTTTTATTTTTTTATTTTTTATTTTTTTATTTTTTTTGGTTTTTTGAGACAGGGTTTCGCTGTGGTTTTGGAGCCTGTCCTGGAACTAGCTCTTGTAGACCAGGCTGGTCTCGAACTCACAGAGATCCACCTGACTCTGTCTTTCAAGTGCTGCGATTAAAGGCGTGCGCCACCACCGCCCGGCTAACTAGTATGTTTTAACCAGGCTGTGATGGTACTCATTTTAATTCCAGACTCCTGAAGCAAAGGCAGGCTGATTTCTGTGAATTTGAGGCCAATCTGGTCTACGAAGTGAATTCCAGGACAGTAAAGACAGTTACACTGAGAAACCACGGCTTGAAAAGCAAGACAAAACAAAACAAAGCAATGCAACAATAACAACAAAAAATCCAAACCAAACCAAACCAAACAAGCCAAAAACAAAAATAAAGGAAAAAAATTATGTTGAAAATAAAATTTGACTTCTACATGATATATTGATTTTATCAATTCTAGGAGAGCATTAATAATTGATGTTTCTGACCTTCTAGAAAATTTGTCCTGAGTGTTTTCCTTTTATGTTATCAATTAGGGAATCATTTTAAATGGAGAATTTATATGTTATATTCCAATTATTTTATATGAATTTTCACTATTGGTAATTTAGACCATAATCTCTCCCTTGAAATCAAAGTCCTTCACATAAACAACTTTGCTAGCCTGTGTTTGTTCTTTGGCTGGGTTATCATGATTCAATCTATCTTTTTTCCTAAAAGAGTCATTATTTCATTAGCTCCTGCTAACAATCTACTGCAATGTTGTAACACTACGAGAAGCTACTTCAATTTTCTGCCATCCAGCTTTGGGGGATTCATAATTTTGTAAAATAAATTATGAAAATTGCTGAACTTGAGTACTGCTTTGTTCTGGTAGGGTCAGACTATTGTGTATTAGCCTGAAGGAGAAGGGGGAGAAAAGGATAGCTTTTGCTTTTAGGAAGGGGCAGGGGATAGTTACACCCCCAGAAGAATGGCCAGTTGGACTTATGTGTTGAGTTTTATTGTTTGAGGCAGGAACATTTGGGGTACCTTATTTGCATATTTGGGATCAGCAGGGACCTGAGGAAGGAACCTATTAAGGTTATAGAGAAAGGAAAAGATGTCTAGGCCAGGATGATTCAGATAAAGCATCTTTTACCCTTGCAAATGCATGATCTTATCAGTTATTACCCATACCAAGGCATTCATGTCCCAGGGAAGTCTTTTTGCTGGGCCTGTTTGTGTCCAAGCAAGGTAGGGAAGCAGTCAAACTCGTGAAACTCTCAGGATGAGGAAATCAGGGATGTTAGACATACTTCAGCCCCTTCATTCCTGCAGAAAATTAATAAAATAATACAAGTGATTGTTCATTATTAGATTCAATGCATATATTAATGTTCTGCTAAGACAGTTCTTACTTATAAGTTTGACACTTTTCCTGGAATTAATCGGTAACAAGTACTAACATATTTTCTACTTCTCTGGTAAGATTTCTCCACCAATTCAGTAAACCAGATCAAACTGAATTGAAAAAGTATCACCGCAGAATTATTTGAGCAAAACATATCCTGGGTCAGTTCTTCAGTCCCAGAGATAAAAGCTGGAGAAGCTGCACCCACAAACAAATCAGGGAGACAGTATAGGTATGTAGGCGAGGGTTGGTGACATGTCTACCATAAGCTGGGATTGTGCCCAAGTATGGTCAAATGTTGAACATTTTAAGCTGGGACTTTTGTGGCTGGCAACTTTAGGGGAGGAAGCTGCAGTAATTCTTAAGAATGTAGAACTAGGCCGGGCGGTGGTGGCACATGCCTTTAATCCCAGCACTCGGGAGGGAGGCAGAGGCAGGTGGATCTCTGTGAGTTCGAGACCAGCCTGGTCTACAAGAGCTAGTTCCAGGACAGGCTCCAAAACCACAGAGAAACCCTGGCTCGAAAAACCAAAAAAAAAAAAAAAAAAAAAAAAAAAAAAAAAAAGAATGTAGAACAAGTATTTTTGGTGCCTTGTCTTTGTTCAGCAAATTCTCTGAATGGACAGGTTTGGAAACACAAGATGGGTTCCAACCAAGCAAACACAGGGCTAGTATGCATTTCTGCACCAAACTGAATTAGCACTGATTATTATAGCATTAATAATTTCTTAGTATATACCACCTGGATACCACTATGTGAATGAATATGATTTTGAACTTCATAAGAAGATGAGTCAGCAATATAGGGACATTAGGAAGAGGAAAGGCTCCCAAATAACTAAGTGACTTTTAATCCTTTGCTCTGTGAACAAATCCAGTGTTTGAGCTCTCATTTTACCTAGTACTTTTTCATCTGAATACAGTTTAGTCTACAGGAAACACTTCATAAAATATGCATAAAATACAGAATTGTTCTTTGTTTTCATTTTATATTATGTGAACTGGGGTTGATTAAAACAACAAACAAACAAATCAACTAGTCATTAGAAAAAAAGTTACATATAGGGTTTTCCCATAGGGTTGGGATAAAATAATGACATGTAAATTGTACATGCGTAATTGACTTAAAAATACAAATTCATAGAAGGAGTTGCAAATATATAGATCAGTATTTCTTGTTAAGATTCAGAAAATACTTTTCAGACTAACTTTTTATTGGTTTCCAGACAAGTGACTACTTCTCTGAAAGATTTCACACTTCAGGGCAATAAAACAAAACTCACATATGGAATATTTCAGTGTGATTGAATGTAAGCAAGGGAGCAGCAGCATTGATCAAAATATCAAAGTGTACACAGAATATGTTTGACAAATAACAGATGAATCAAATGAAAATGAACCAAACAACAAAAAGTTTCATCCTTTCCTTGCACATGTCAAAGAAATGGCAATAAATATATAAATTATTCATATCTTAATATATATCTTATATCATATATAATGGTATGTCTAAATATGCAATAATGGAGGAAAAGGGAAAAAAACTCTTGCTAGCAGAGAACGTAGTAGTTTTCATATAATTAAGAGTGAATGTTAAATTAATAGGAATATTTGGTTAGTTGCTGTATCAATCAGATTCTGCACACATTCATACACACACAGTTGCCAGAAAATGGCATGTGTTGAAAGAACCAAAGGAGTGGATTGTCTTTATCATTCCTGAAGCTATATTATGGTATATGACCACCATCAAATTATCCAGGATGAGATATATGGCAGTAAAACACATGTCAAGTCATAAATACTTGCCTTGCTTTATAGTATGTCAGTCTTTTTTAACACAAAAAGAATGAAAAATACAAAAGAAGGAGGAATAATTTGTTCATTCATATTCCCGCAGTGGAAATAAATAAGAACTAATGGTCTGACGTTTTAAGACTCAAACTGTTACACTAGAACAGCCATGCGTTTTCTGTAACCTTGGTCAGTTCTGGCATTCCTTTTAATCTAAATTTTCTTGGTTTTAAACAGGATAATGGAGTTGATTTGGCAGAATTATTTTTAGATTTGCAATTTAGATCTACACGAGATAAAACATATTGGTCCTTTTATTTCTTTTCAATTCAACAGCCAATGTATTAAGATTTTCAAACTAGTCATTTAAGAATTTTTAATATATTCCTTTTTAATTCTTTTTCTTTCATTGACCAGTAGTATCAAGCTTTATCATTTAAGTGGATAGAGGGAAGCCTTCCAAAAGGGATTGCAGTCTTTTTAGATGCTTTGTTTCATAATTATGGGTTATAACTACGGAAAGGTTCACTGGAATAATGGGAGATATTGGCTTCCACTGGAACTTCCAAGAAACTGGAAGTATGTTGTGATTATGACTGGTTTCATATAATGTCCTAGATGTCTTTTTCTTTTGTGTACTTGTTTAATAGTGCTATATAATTTACTCATTAAAGTGGTTTGCACCATTATCCATTATCTTGGCATGCTAGGTAGATATCAACATAATAAGTTGCCTGAATGGTCTCTGGAGTCCTACCAGAAGCCTAGCTAACAAGTCTAATTTCCTGTACTATTTGGAATTTTGTTTATGGAAAAGATATATTAGAGGTTTTTTTTTTTATCCTAATGTATTCCTGTTTCTTCTGTTGGCAATGATTAGGGAAGAAACTAGCAAAAAATAAATGTGTGAAAAGAATTTGTAAAATAATATGATCCAATATATGGTCTTTTGGCTTCAAATACTCCACTGATAACTGTCCACTAAAAGTTACAAAACATGCCAGGAAGGTTTTTACTGAATGACTTATTCTATATTTTATAAAATTTTGTGTTTATATATAATATTACAACTTCACAATTTACATATTTTTGGTTCAAAGAAAATATACTGTCATGAAAAGATAAAACACAACAAATCCCATCTGGACTGCATCATTCTACCTTCACCTCACCAAAGACTGATAGGTTATCTAAGAACACCACATACACAAACACATACACGCATACATACACACACACACAAACACACACACACAGAAACACAAGTAAATGATTTAGTTGTTATCATTAGAATTATCTTTGTTTTCCTTCAATTTCCTCATGCTAAGTTTTTATTAAAATATCACAGTTTAGTCTTCCATTGACTCTCCATTTTTAATATAAACAAACTGTCATAAATAATTTGTCTACTACCACCACACAGCTGGGAAGATAAAGAACAGCATATCTTTAAACTCACCTACTACTGTCATATGACAATAATTAGTTTTCTGAGTAATTGAAATCATTATATAAAAGCTATATGTTTCTCCACTCCTCATTCTAAGATGAAGCCATACCTAAAAATATAATGGCAAGCAGATGGACTGAGGTATAGGGAACATAGAGCTAAGGAGGTATGTAGTAAGAGGACGGAGGGCCTGTTTTTCATCCTGGCAACCCTGCTAGCTTACACCTGAAATAATCACACAGTCATTGTATTAATTAAATTACTGCCTGGGCCATTATCTCTAGCCTCTTATTGGCTAACTCCACATATTTGTTTAGCCCATCTCCATTAATGTGTATTGCCACTTGACTGTGATTTACTGGCATGAGTCTAACCAGCATCTTTCCTGGGCAGGAGAACCATGACAACTGCCACACTGCCCTTCTTCCTGGCATTCAGTTTGGTCTACTCCACCTATCTAAGTTCTGCCCTATCAAAAGACCAAGGCAGTTTCTTTATTCAACTAATGAAAGCAACATATAGACAGAAGAACCTCCTACACCAGAGGTGGAAGGTAAGTTATTAATTTTCAAGAATATTCTTAAATTGAATTTTAAGAGAAGAATAGAATATAAAAGCAGAGACCCTGTAGGGAAGTGACAGGAAGTAGCAGAAACTAGATTGTTATCCCCAAATATCATGGTTAAAGGATTTCTTTCCAGCTAAGAACTATGATAATACTTTGCTATTTTTATTTGTAATTTGGGAGTGATTCTCATATGTGTAGCATATTCTAACCACCCATCAAATAACCTTTAAAAAAGTAAGAAAATCAATACAGAGAGAATGAGGTAGCATTGTCAGGAATCACAAAAAAAGAAATTTTTATTTCTTTCTTGTGTTTACTTTTGCACCTACCAGGTGACAGTTTTATGAGACGTGGGAAGACCTCTGACAAGTGTTAAATTAAGGTTCTGTTATATCTAAAAAATGTCATGCAATGTATTCTTTTATTACCTCTGTTATGGCTCAGTTAATATAGAGCTATTTAAAACAATTACCATTTCACTGGGATCCTGTGATCATTTGTTTGAGAATTCACAGAACTAGCAACTTGCATTAACTGAATACTATATTCAATTATGTTTTAATTGAAAAGAGATTCTTCTTTCATCCTGGCCATAATTTCCTCTCCAAAATTTAACAGGACTGGTTTGGTACAAAGTCACAAATAACAAACTTTGGATTTTCCTTAAAGCACTTTTTGTGCCCAATTGCATACCTAGCTAAGTAAGTACAATGATATTCATAAATTTTTATGTAATTAAGTACTTACTGGTAGTCATAGCTTTTTTTCTAATTTCCTCTTTATTGTTTGCTTGTTTGTTTGAGACAAGGTCTCACATCTTAACCCTGGGAGGCCTTCAACTTCTATAATCCAGGGTGGTCTGAAACTCATAGAGATCTGTTTGAATCTTCCTGGAATGTACTGGGATCAAGAGTTTGTGTCATCTCCCTGGTCCAGCACCTTAACTCTTAATGTTAAAATCCGAATGGACATGGAAAGTCTACAACTTATCAGCTGGAACTCAGGAAAACAAAGAGCTCAGTGATATATCTCAGAAGGCATTTAATGGAGTTGCTGAGCAAGTCCTCTCTCTGTCTCTTCTCTGTCTTTCTCTGTCTCTCTCTGTCTCTGTCTCTCTCTGTCTCTCTCTCTCTCTGTCTCTCTCTGTCTCTCTCTCTCTCTCTCTCTCTCTCTCTCTCTCTCTCTCTCTCTCTCTCCCTGCTATGTTGTCTAATACTTAATACTTCTGTGTAATTTCTATATCAATTTTCCTCTTCTGTCCTTAGACATATGTTGCTTCAAATAAACCTGCAGTGTTTACTGCCTGTTTCTTTTCTTTCTTCCAAGTTTATATCAAGTGACTTCCAAGTTATTTTCCCAAATTCAGATAATTGGAGAATTCCAACAGGATATCAAAAATAGGAGAAAGAAGGGTGGTGAAAGGTTCCAAATGGAAAGACAGAATAGATCTTTGTACAATGGTTTTGGAAGTGAACCTTTAGGTCCTGGAAATGTTTCAATGTTACATCTCATTTCTGTTATACATGATGAAACTTGAATTCTGTCTGTGAGGATGATGAGCTGTGGTATGTTCCTAGATCTGAGGTAAGTGAAAAGGACAAATCATGTGATTAAAAGATTGGATCCATAAGACGAATAACAGACAGACCCAAGAAGTCATTAACTCTCAGTTATACCTTTTTGACAGAACCCCAGTAAAAAATACTGAAAGCACATATCTTGAGTACATATCATGGCTGATAAGCAAATGAATAGTTTTGTGCGATAAGAATCTGATTCTAAAAGAGTAGGATTTTATGAATAATGCCAGGAGCCCACAGAACCATGCATTGTACATCTTTGAGTCATCCTAATGGTATACATTATAATAATATCTGTAATTATGGGTGTAGCATGTTCTTGAGAACAGGGATATTCTAATGAATGTGAAAGTCTATTTTGTATTCATGAGTCTATAAGCAGTTAAATAGGTGGGTGGGGTCTCTAGATCTTAATAATCAATATTAAGTTGGTAGCTGAAATGATGGGGTATGTCTTTGGATTTATACCTTTATCATGAAGATTGTGCCTACTCTGAAAACTTCACACTGTAATAATTGGGTGTAATCTTCATTTACTAAAAATTATTTTTGAAGATTGAGTTTATCAGTACAAAATATCAGGTAAAAAATTCAACAGACAATAAGTGATTTTATTTTAATATTTATTAAATGTTCTGATGTATTCTTGAAAATACACCAAAAAAGTTTTTTTTCCTATTTTTTAACTTTTATTTACATAAAAGTGGGTGATTGTATGCCTCATTCACCACCATCCATTTTCCATGTTTCAGAAGATTTTTCAACAGTCAAGTCAAACAGAACTTGCATTATTCAATATACATGTGTGTGAATGGGGCTTTGGCACAATGAATACATTAAGAAATAACATAAGCATTTTTTTAAGTATAATAGAGGAGTCACAAGTCAACAAAGAAAGAAGCATGAGGCCACCACCTTTTCCTTGGAGAATTAGGTGTGAAACTTTGGACATTGAGTATAGCAGTTAGATAAGGCCTCTGAGAATGAGGGGGGATTCAGCTAGGTCAGACTATTAAGAGCAACCACTCCATAAAAATGACCAAAGTGAAGGTTTTTCTAGGTATTAAAAAAAACAGAAATTGCTTTGTTTTTTGGTTATTAATTTGTCTTGTCAGATAAAGTAACAAATTAAAAACCATTTATTCTCTAGAGCTCCCTGACCTACAAAATAAGGTATTCTTAATCTCTGTATATTCCAGATTTATAAAGAAAGCAATTGGATTTACATTAAAATAGCAGCAAACAAAACTCATTTTATATAGAGCTGTTTGAATTTTTGTTCTCATAAAAATGTTGGAGGGGAGCAAATAAAATGAATGTACCAAGTACAAGAATTCTTTCACATGGAAGTAACCCTAGGTACTTATATAGAAATTTATATTTATTTGAGTTAAATGATGGTGAATTCACAGAAAGACCAGAAAAATCACGCACGCACAAACACATGTTAACAGGAAAGACAGCATGACAATTCTCTGTCTGTGCTGAGACATAACTCCTAGACTTTGCTCTTAAATGTGCAGCAGCAGCATATCCAATTCACATTCATCCTCAGATCTATGTTCTCCTCCTGTTTTGTATAGATAAATTTAAATTTTTCCAAGATAAGGTTTGGCTCTAAGCTTCTAAATGTTCATCAAAGATAACATCAAAAAATTCAATTATGCTACCTTTTTTTTTTTTTTGCCCCAAAAGGAAGAAAACCTTGCCATAATCAGTGAAGCTATTTTTAAATTGCAGGAGGGCACAGATGAAGGTACAAATTAATGAGCTGATGTCATATTAATGTAGTCTTTTTGATCTTGTAATCATGAGCTCTTTACAAATCATGTTTGGTTTCAAGATTATGATTTGAGACTCCTGGTTGCAGACGTATAATTTAAATACCATTAAAGGAAACTCCAGATGTTTCAAGGAAACATTCCTTGTATTTAAGAATGAAGGCACATTTAAAAGTGGCCTTTACAAAAATCTTACTGAGTGTGCTTTCACGGGCTGTGTGCTTTACATTTCAAGATCTTAGTTAGATGCTCTGATAGTGATTGGTAGATTTCTGATCCACTTTCAACTTTGGTATAATAGGAAAATTATTGGTGAAATATCTAGAAAAGTAAGTCATAAAATAAATGATCTCAGAAAAGGTTAAGGTGATAAATCCAGACCCCTTTTATAAGTAAGCTTGAGATTGCACTTCTATTTTCACTGTAGATCCCAAGTCTTTACATTCCATGTTAGTTGCCTTGAGATCAATGTCCATGTGCCAACATAACTAGAATTCAGACTTCATAGCAGAGGTCCTGGATTTCTGTGATGAGAATGCATGGACAACTTCTCTGTCCACTCCTCCTCAACTCTCAGGATCCCTTGAGAATGTCGAGTTTCTCCAAAAAGCATCTTTTGCTAAATTTAGAAAAACAGAGAGATAAGAAATGGTAAACAACCTAAAAATGACATTTGAAAATAGTCTCCCAAAAAGGAAGATCACAAAAATTTAAATTATACAAAATTTAGATCAAATGATGCTACAGTCAGATACTGGAGTCATATTTTCACCTGCGTTTTAATAAAGCTTGCTTGAAGATCAGAGAATAAAACAGCCACACTGATCAGACAAACAGAACAATGATATGGGATGTCCTTCCGAATATGTATTGCTTTTATTGGTTGAAGAATAAAGATGTTTTGCCAATAACTTAGCAGAGCAAAAACAGATGGGAAATCCAAATACATATATATATATATATATATATATCGACAGAGAGAGAGAGAGAGAGAGAGAGAGAGAGAGAAAGAGAGAGAGAGAGAGAGAGAATAGGTGGAGTCAAGTAGACATCATGTATCAGCCTAAGGAGAAAGTTGCCAGAACATTACCTTGTGGTAATACATAGATTAACAGAAATGAGTTAATTTAAGATGTAAGAGCTAACTAGGAATATACCTGAACCACTGGCCAAAGAGTGTTATAATTAATATAGTTTCTGTGTGATTATTTGGGTTTGGGCATTGGGGAAACAATAGTACAATCTCTGTTTAATAAAATGACACACAACATTCAGCAATGTACATCCACACAAAGCCTCAGAAAGCTTAAAAAAGGACTTCAAGACCCACAATTATGGAGTCAATTGGAATTTTATGGTTGTTGCAATTTTCTCACATAGACTCCATTTGCTGACGGCAAGCATAGGTGCAGGTCGTTTAGAAGAAGACCTTCCTGATTCAACATAGCAGCAAAAATTTGGCAGCTTCTTTAAGAAAAGGCCAGCTGGCCTAGGTCTGAAAAAGCATGGGATAAATCCGGACTAGCTGAACATAGCGGACAATGAGGAATACTGAGAATTCAAGAACAATTGCAGTGGGTTTTTGATCCTACTGCACGTACTGGCTTTGTGGGAGCCTAGGCAGTTTGAATGCTCACCTTAGGAGACCTGGATAGAGGTGGGCAGTCCTTGGGCTTCCCACAGGTCAGGGAACCCTGATTGCTCTTCGAGCAGATGAGGGGGGGGGGGACTTGATCGGGGGAGGGGGAGGGAAATGGGAAGCGGTTGTGGGGACGAGGCAGAAATCCTTAATAAATAAATAAATTAAAAAAAAAAAGAAAGAAATGGTTTTCTGCTTTCTTTTGGTGGCACAAACAGTTCCGGCTCTTTTGGGAGGTCCTCCTACAAAGAACTTGAATGAGGTCTGTGGGCAGTGTGCTGCAATTTATTTGGTGGCAGCATAGGCCAACTGCTTCCCAGAGTTTGAGTATTAAACATGGCTCACAGAGCTGGCAGTAAAAAGATCTCTGCCATGTTGGAAATCTGAGCAGTATGGAATCAACAGGCAAAGATGCTCTGATGCTAGCAACACCCAAAAGACAGTTAAAACAATGATTTAAAAGGATTACAGATATGCAACAAAGACAGATCAGACAAAAAAAAAAAAAAAAAAAAAAAAAAAAAAACCTCTGATTGGGTGTGTTTAAGAAATTTACATAAGCTTAGGAAAAAAAGAAATGGGAATAGATAGATATATAAAGGAATAGTTTTTTATTTATTTATTTTTTATTGAGAAAAGTAAGAAAAAAAAAACAAGTTTCCACCTCCTCCCAGCCTCCCATTTCCCTCCCCCTCCTCCCATTCTTCTCCCACTCCTCCCACCCTTCTCCCCCTCCCCAAACTCCTCTCCCCCTCCCTCTCCAGTCCAAAGAGCAGTCAGAGTTCCCTGGCCTGTTGTAAGTCCTAGGTCCTCCCCCCCTCTGTCCATATCTAGGAAGGTGAACATCCAAACTGGCTAGGCTCCCACAAAGCCAGCACATTGCATAGGATCAAAATCCCGTGACATTGTCCTTGGCTTCCCATCAGCCCTCATTGTTTGCCATGTTCAGAGAGTCCAGTTTTAACCCATGCTTTTCAGTCACAGTCCAGCTGGCCTTGGTGAGCTCCCAATAGATCAGCTCCACTGTCTCAATGGGTGGGTGCACCCCTCGCGGTCCCAAAATCTTTGCTCATGTTCTCCCTCCTTCTGCTCCTCATTGGGACCTTGGGAGCTCAGTCCCGTGCTTCAATGTGGGTCTCTGTCTCTATCTCCATCCATCACCAGATGAAGGTTCTATGATGATATGTAAGATATTCGTCAGTATTGCTATAGGCTAGGGTCATTTCCGGTTCCCTATCCTCAGCTGCCCAAGGAACTAACTGGGGACCTCGGCTTGGGCTCCTGGAAGCCACTGTAGGTTCAAGTCTCTTTCCAACCCTAAGGTGGCTTCATTAACTAACAATTGTGCTTCCGTGCTCCCCTATTCTACCTTCCTTTATCCCAATCTTCCTTTTCCCCAAGTTCCCCCATTCCTCTCCTTCTCCCTTTTCTCTCCCCATCTCCTCTTACCCCCATCCAACCCCACCCCCAAAATCCCAATTTTCTCCCCAGCAATTTTGTCTGCTTCCAAGAGGATGACTATATGTTTTTCCTTTGGTTCAACTTCTAACTTAGCTTCTTTAGGATCACCAATTGTAGACTCTGTGACCCTTATTTATGGCTAGAAACCAATTATGAGTGAGTACATCCCATATTCATCTTTTTGGGTCAGGGTTACCTCACTCAGGATAGTGTTTTTTATTTCCATCCATTTGCATGCTAAATTCTAGAAGTCATTGTTTTTTACCGCAGCGTAGTACTCTAATGTGTATATATTCCATACTTTCTTCATCCATTCTTCCATTGAAGGGCATCTAGGTTGTTTCCAGGTTCTGGCTATTACAAATAATACTGCTATGAACATGGTTGAACAAATGCTCTTGTCATATGATGGGGCATCTCTTGGGTATATTCCCAGGAGTGGTATTGCTGGGTCCAGGGGTAGGTGGATCCTGAATTTCCTGAGAAACCGAAACATTGATTTCCAAAGTGGTTGCACAAGATTGCATTCCCACCAGCAATGGATGAGGGTACCCCTTCCTCCACAGCCTCTCCAGCAAAGGCTATTATTGGACTTTTTTATTTTAGCCATTCTGACAGGTGTGAAATGATATCTCAAAGTGATTTTGATTTGCATTTCCCTGATCGCAAAGGAGGTTGAGCATGACCTTAAGTGTCTTTTGGCCATTTAAACTTCCTCTGCTGAGAATTCTCTGTTCAGTTCAATGCCCCAGTTTTTAATCTGGTTAATTAGCATCTTAAAGTCTAGTTTCCTGAGTTCTCTATATATTTTGGAGATCAGAATTTTGTCTGTTGAGGGGTTGGTGAAGATCTCCCAGTCAGTAGGATGCCTTTTTGTCTTGGTGACAGTGTCCTTTGCTTTACAGAAGCTTCTCAGTTTTAGTAGGTCCCATTTATTCATTATTGCCCTTAATGTCTGTGCTGCTGGGGTTATACATAGGAAGCAATCTCCTGTGCCCATCTGTTGTAGGGTACTTCCCACTTTCTCTTCTATTAGGTTCAATGTGTTCTGACTGATAGTGAGGTCTTTAATCCACTTGGACTTGAGATTTATGCATGGTGATAGATATGGGTCTATTTTCATTCTTCTACAGGTTGACATCCAGTTATGCCAGCACCATTTGTTGAAGATGCTTTCTTTCTTCCATTGTATACTTTTGGCTCCTTTATCAAAAATGAGGTGTTCATAGGTTTGTGGGTTAAAATCCGGGTCTTCTATACAATTCCATTGGTCTACTTCTCTGTTTTTATGCCAGTACCACACTGTTTTCATCACTGTAGCTCTGTAATAGAGTTTGAAGTCAGGGATGGTAATGCCTCCAGACAATCCTTTATTGTATAGGATTGTTTTGGCTATCCTGGGTTTTTTGTTTTTCATATAAAGTTGATTATTGTCCCCTCAAGATCTGTGAAGAATTTTGGTGGGACCTTGATGGGGATTGCATTGAATCTATAAATTGCCTTCGGTAGAATTGCCATTTTTACTATGTTGATCCTCCCAATCCAAGAGCAGGGGAGATCCTTCCATTTTCTGGTATCCTCCTTAATTTCTTTGTTCAATTCCTTAAAATTCTTGTCAAATAGATCTTTCAGTTCCTTGGTTAGAGTTACCCCAAGATATTTTATGCTGTTTGTGGCTATCGTGAAAGGTGAAGCTTTTCTGATTTCCCTCTCTGCTTCCATATCCTTTGTGTATAAGAGGGCGACTGATTTTTTGGAGTTGATCTTGTATCCTCCCACATTACTAAAGGTGTTTCTCAGCTGTAAAAGTTCTTTGGTGGAGTTTTGGGGGTTGCTTATGTACACTATCATATCATCTGCAAATAACGAAAGTTTCACTTCTTCCTTTCCAATTCGCATCCCCTTGATCCCCTTATGTTGTCTTATTGCTATTGCTAGAACTTCAAGCACTATATTGAAGAGGTATGGCGAGAGTGGACAGCCTTGTTGTGTTCCTGAATTAAGTGGGATGGCTTTGAATTTCTCTTCATTTAATTTGATATTAGCTGTCGGCTTGCTGTATATAGCTTTTATTATATTTAGGTATGACCCTTGTATCCCTAATCTCTCCAATACTTTTATCATAAAGGGATGTTGAATTTTGTCAAAAGCTTTTTCAGCATCTAATGAAATGATCATATGATTTTTTCTTTCAGTTTATTTATATGATGGATTACATTGATAGATTTTCATATGTTGAACCAGCCCTGCATCTCTGGGATGAAGCCCACTTGATCATAATGGATAATTTTTTCGGATGTGTTCTTGGATTCGGTTTGCCAGTATTTTGTTGAGGATTTTTGCATCGATGTTCATGAGTGAGATTGGTCTATAGTTCTCTTTCTTGGTTGAGTATTTGTGCGGTTTTGGTATCAGGGTAACTGTAGCTTCATAAAAGGAATTTGGCAATGCCTCTTCTGTTTCTATATTGTGAAATACATTAAGGAGTATAGGTATTAGGTCTTCTTGGAATTTCTGGTAGAATTCCGCATTGAAACCATCTGGTTCTGGGCTTTTTTTGGTAGGGAGGTTTTTGATAACCGCTTCTAATTCTTTGCGACTTACAGGTCTATTTAGGTCGTTCACCTGGTCCTGGTTTAACTTTGGTATATGGTATTTATCTAAAAAAGTGTCCATTTCCTTTACATTTTCCAGTTTTGTGGCATATAGGCTTTTGTAGTAAGATCTAATGATTCTCTGAATTTCCTCTGTGTCGTGGTTATGTGCCCCTTTTCATTTCTGATCCTATTAATTTGCAAATTCGCTCTCTGCCATTTGATTAGTTTGGATAGGGGTTTGTCAATCTTGTTGATTTTCTCCAGGAACCAGCTTTTTGTTTCATTGATTCTTTGGATTGTTTTCTGTGTTTCTATTTTGTTGATTTCAGCCCTCAGTTTGATTATTTCCAGTCTTCAACTCCTCCTAGGTGAGTCTGCTTCTTTTTTTTTCTAGAGCTTTCAGGTGGGCTGTTAAGTCTCCAATGTGAGCTTTCTCTGTTTTATTTAAGTGGGCACTTAGTGCTATGAACTTTCCTCTTAGGACTGCTTTCATAGTGTCCCATAGGCTTGAGTATTTTGTTTCTTTATTTTCATTGTATTCCAGGAAGACTGTAATTCCTTTCTTTATTTCTTCCTTAATCCAGGTATTGTTCAGTAGTTGACTGTTCAGTTTCCATGAATTTGTAGGCTTTCTGGGGGTAACATTGTTGTTGAAGTTTAACTTTAATCCATGGTGATCTGATAAGATACAGGTGGTTACTAATATTTTTTTGTAACTGTGAATCTTTGCTTTGTTACCGACTATGTGGTCAATTTTTGAGAAAGTTCCATGAGCTGCGGAGAAGAAGGTATATTCTTTCCTATTTGGGTGGAATGTTCTATAGATGTCTGTAAAGTCCATTTGATTCATTACCTCCATTAATTCTCTTATTTCTCTGTTAGGTTTCTGTCTGATTGACCTGTCCATTGGTGAGAGAGGAGTGTTAAAGTCTCCTACTATTAGTGTGTGCGGTTTGATGGCTGCCTTGAGTTTTAGCAATGTTTCTTTTATATACGTGGGTGCTTTTATATTAGTGGCATAGATATTCAGGATTGAGACTTCATCCTGCTGAACTGTTCCTGTTATGAGTATAAAATGTCCCTCTCCAACTCTTCTGATTGATTTAAGTTTGAAGTCAACTTTGTTAGAGATTAGTATGGCCACACCTGCTTGTTTCTTAGGTCCATTTGCTTGATAAGCCTTTTCCCAGCCCTTTACTCTGAGTAGGTGCCTGTCTTTGTGGTTGAGGTGTGTTTCTTGTAAACAGCAGAATGTTGGATCCTGTTTTCGTATCCAATCCCTTAGCCTGTGCCTTTTTATAGGTGAGTTGAGTCCATTGACATTAAGTGATATTAATGACCAGTGGTTGTTAACTCCGTTCACTTTTTTAGTCGTAGAGTTTGTGTGTTTCCCTTCTTTCATTTGTGTTGGTGAAGGGTCTCGAGATGTCTGAGTTATTGTGGTCATTGTTGGACTCCTTGGTTAATGATTTTCCTTCTATTACTTTCAGTAAAGCTGGATTTGTGGCTGTGTATTGTTCAAATTTGTTTTCATTCTGGAAAATTTTATTTTCTCCATTTATAGTGCCCATCTCTTCTTCCAAATGCTCCCTTATGGATCTTCTTTTACTGCATCAGGTCTCCTTGCCTACCCAACGCTGGCTCTCCCCAATGTTGGCTCTCCCCAATGCTGGCTCCCGAAAGCTTGGCTGGGTATAGTAATCTGGGCTTGCATCCATAGTCTCTCAGTTTCTGCAGTACATCTATCCAGGACCTTCTGGCATTCATTGTTTCCATGGAGAAGTCAGGTGTAAGTCTGATAGGTTTGCCTTTATAAGCAATTTGGCCTTTTTCCTTTGCAGAACTTAATATTCTTTCCTTAATCTGTATGCTTTGTGTTTTGATAATTATATGGCGAGGGGATTTTTTTTTTTTTGATCCAGCCTATTCGGTGTTCTGTATGCTTCTTGAACCTTCATAGGTATATCTTTCTTTAGATTGGGAAAGTTTTCTTCTATAATTTTATTATATATATTTTCTGGACCATTGAGCTGCACTTCTTCTCCTTCTTCTACTCCTATTATTCTTAGGTTTGGCCTTTTTATTGTGTCCCATATTTCCTGAATGCTTTGTGATGAGAGTTTGTTGGACTTGCTGTTTTCTTTGATCAGTGTGTTTATTTTCTCTATGGTATCTTCAGAATCTGAGATTCTTTCTTCTAACTCTTGTATTCTGTTGGTTATGCTTGTTTCTGTAGACTCTGTTTGTTTACTTAAATTTTCCATGTCCAGCCGGCCCTCTGTTTGTGTTTTCTTCTTTGCCTCCATTTCAGTTTTCAAGTCTTGCACCGTTTCCATTATCTGTTTGATTGTTTTTCCTTGGTTTTCTAGGGTATCATTCACTGATTTATTCAGTTCTTCAAACTTTCTGTTATATTTCTCATCCATTTCTATAAGGGCATTTTTTACATGCTGTTTAAGGGTGTCAATCACTTTCATGAAGTCAATATTTTCTACTTCTTCTTGATTAAGGTGTTCATGTCCTCCCGTTGCGAGGTCGCTTGTTTCTGGTAGCTTCATGTTGCTTTTCAGCTTGTTGGGCGAATTCTTGCCTTGGCGTCTGCCCATCTCTTCTTCCAAATGCTCCCTTATGGATCTTCTTTTACTGCATCAGGTCTCCTTGCCTACACAACGCTGGCTCTCCCCAATGTTGGCTCTCCCCAATGCTGGCTCTCCTAGTGCCGAGAGATCAGGCCTCCATGCTGATGGGGCAGCTTGCAAACAAAGTGCCTACCCTGCTTGGTGCAGGCAGGCCATAGAAGCAAAGGAACTCCCACCCGCTTGGGTGCCCCGAGGATACGGACCCAGTGCCCAGACAGGCTTGGCTAGGTGATGTTATGTGCCTAAAGAGGGCTGTGGGGTCAAAGTGGGGAGGGTTCTGGATGGAAGCTGGGTGGGCTAGGAAGAAAGAGGTGGTATGCCTGGAGTAGAGGCCCTGCAGAGAGCCCAAGAAGGATAGAGGGCCAAGGAACCTCTGAGTTCCCTGTCCCAGGCTGGCGCTGGGCGGGGTCAGAAACTCACCCCAACGCTGGATCAGGCCTCCGTGCTGATGGGGCAGCTTGCAAACAAAGCGCCTACCCTGCTTGGTGCAGGCAGGCCATAGAAGCAAAGGAACTCCCACCTGCTGGGGTGCCCCAAGGATTCGGACCCAGTGCCCATGTTATGTGCCTAAAGAGGGCAGTGGGGCCGAAGTGGGGAGGGTTCTGAATGGAAGCTGGGTGGGCTAGGAAGAAAGAGGTGGTATGCCTGGAGTAGAGGCCCTGCAGAGTGCCCAAGAAGGATAGGGGCCAAGGAACCTCTGAGCTCCCTGTCCCAGGCTGGCACCGGGTGGGGCCAGAAACTCCTAAAGGAATAGTTTTAAAAATTGAAAAAGTCTTTAAAGAGAAAGTAAAAAAACAAAGTAAAAAAAAGTCACGAAAAGATAAAATGTACACAGGGAGTCTGAATTATTTATGCTATTGTGTTTTCTTTGAATTTTTTGACCATTAGTGAGATTTCAGGGAGATATTTGGTTGTGAAAGCTGTGAGTCAAAAAATTTTTGACTTCAAAATTTGGGTCTAAGAATATGTTGCTTTGGAAAAAGAGTTTCTGCTTTTGTTTCCCCAGAGAAAAGGAACTTGATTCCTTCCAGGCTAATGTAGTTTGAGGGAACAAGACTCCCACACACACACCAAAATGTCTTCATGAACCCTAAAAGTGCTTTGCCCAACAAACAGCTGGAAGCAGTTTGAAGAAAACTATGCCCAATTCTCAAAATTATTGTTTGTAAATGCTTATTTTCATTTAAAATGGTTGGTGATAAATAATTTATGGTCACAGTCAACTTCTTAAAAAAAGTAGATATGATATAGAAATAAATGCTTTGCATTGTTACAGATCTTTGTCTATTGACACAAATTTAAGGTTGATTTTGTTACATTATGCATATGTATTTCTGCTCTTGTCTTTGGTTTTGTATTTGTTCAGCTCATTTAAAAATGTAATATATAGTGCTGGGCAGTGGTGGCACACACCTTTAATCCCAGCACTTGGGAGGCAGAGGCAGAGGATCTCTGTAAGTTTGAGGCCAGCTTGGTCTTTGGTCTACAAGTGTTAGTTCCAGGACAGGCTCTAAAAAAACCTACAATGAAACCCTGTCTCAAAAAAAAAGGACAAGAAAAACAAAAAAATGTAATATATAATTAAGAAATACTGATTAATAGATGGTCATCTATAATAATCAAACATTTAATTACGTTAGGATTTCTGGTTATATGGTGATATTTTTCAGTTGAATGAATAATCTTCAACACTTCAAAGACCTATGGAATATGACATTTAAAATGTTTTAAAAATTTAGGCTTTTCTTGACAGTGAGACATGTCTGCTTTTGGCAGCACCAATTACTTCAGAGAGGTTGATAGGGATTGAAGAAACTTGTTATGGAATTTGACTTCAATGTGACATGTCTAGCCATTTGGGCAAGAAATTATTCTTGCCTTGACTTCTTGATGGTATTTTAAATAGACTAAACATGCAGGACCCAAAGAAAAATGACTGGTTAACTTGCCAAAAGAAGGAGAAACAGTCCTTCAGGGTTCTTGCTTCATGAAAGAGTCTTCCAGACATTCTTTCAGAATAAATTGACTGACAAACTACCAATATATGAAAAACAGTTATTTAGGTTTCCTTCTTCATGAAAAAGTATACCAGATACTATGGGCCTATAGGCTGAAGATGGATGCCCAAATTTACAAAAGAACTTTGGGTGCCTGTCTAGGCAGCAAGTTGTCTCTGTCATTTCTACAGCTTTGGAAGTTGCTTACAATACACTTCCTTTTTACTTAGGTAATATGTCCTTCTAGGGTATTTGATAGAATTGAAGACTAAATAGCTATAATTATAGTTTTCCTTAGTTACAATAAAAGATAAATTATATATAAAACCTTAGACTCACAAAGATAAGATAGATGATAGAATATTTTCTTTAATTTGCCAAATGTAAATGGATTTATTATTTAACCATAACTCTTGCTTAACTGTTTTATATATGTAATATTACTAGTTTAAAGTTTAAACCTTCTTTTTTTTAATTAGACAGAAAAGGGAAAATATTGTGGGATATCCTTTTATAGATGTGTTGCTTTCATTGGTTAATGAATAAAGCTATTTTGACCAATAGTTAAGCAGAGTAAGGCAAGTGGGAATTCTGAATAGAGATATAGAGAGTAAGTAGGCAGAGTCAAGGAGACACCACATAGTAATTGGAGGAGAAAGATACCAGAACACCACTGATAAACCACAGTCTTGTGATGGTATATAGATTAATAGAAATTGGTTAATTTAAGATGTAAGAGTTAGCCAGGAATATGCCTGAGCCATTGACTAAACAGTGTTGTAATTAATATCCTTTCCATGTGATTATTTGGGTCCGGGCAGCAGGGAAATGAAATCAAGTCTCCATGTATAGAACAGGCAGTAGAAGAGCACACCTTTAATCCCAGAAGCCACACTAGTTATCCAGAAAGGCTAGGAGGTGGTAGTGCACACCTTTCTTCGCAGCACTAGAAAAGAATATAAGGTGGGAAGAGACAGGAATTCATTCTCTTTCTCTCTGAAGATTTCTTAGAGTTAAGAGCTCTCTGGTGGCTTGGCTGCTTTGCTTTTCTGATCTTCAGGTTGAACCACAATATCTGTGTTTTGGTTTTTATTAACTGTACTACAAGATCCTGTTCCCATAAGAGGAGGCCAATAATACTTTTACTTTAGAAAAATGGGGAGTGTTTGTTCATCTGTGGATCTTCTTCGGTAGCTAAATAGTGCTTATTTATTGAAGGTCAGGAATTTTAGCACAAGTGGCTGGAGCACACACTGTGATTTTTTTCAAGGACCACTGGAGTAACTTTACTCATCCAAGAATACTTTCTATGGTACTTTTTTTTTTGGACAGGTGTTTTATTAACATTGCCAAACATGAAAATCCAATGTTTTATTATAGCCTTAGAATGAAATACTTTTGAAGAAAATACAAAGATAGGACAAAGAACTGATTATCTTTAAATCTTTAAGACTGAATATTTACTTGCAACTTTTAGCATTATTCCTTTAAGTGTTTAGAAATATTCAGGTTTCATTAATCTCTCTATACTTTTTAATTCTCATACCTTTATTTATCCTTGAAAAATATATATCTAGCAGTGAAAACCACTGTTTGTTTTATATGTAGTCTATTAAAATTAGGAGGAAATAGTCTGTTCTTACTTCCAAATAGAATTATTCCCATTAAAAATAATAAAGAAGCCAAGAAGTATACAATTTAAATTATTAGACAAAAATCTTAAATTAGATCTGCCAACTTGCAATTTCTAAAATAAAAAAAAAAACCACAGGTCTTTGCCAACTCTTTTATGCTTTTATTGAGCAAAACACCATGATGGTTATTCTTCTATTTTTCTCCTTTGCCTTATTTTAAATTTTAAAGATGAGCTATATTTCACTGTGTTTATTATTCTTTTGTTATTTAGTCATGATTCTTAAATGCTTTCACACGGAGTTTTACTAGTAAATATGTCATTAAATGATTTGTGTCTATGAAAACAAGACCTGCGTGCCATCCCCAAGAATTTATTCAGGTAGCCCTAAATTTATTATATGAACCTGCCACAGAAATAGCCCTCCTTCAACACATAGACAATTTACAATTTAATTAAAGTTCTGACAGCACCAAGTTATCAGAAAGCTGAAAATGTAATCTCAGCTAAGACAAAAAGCAATATTTACCTGAATTTATTATTTGAATGACTACTTCCAAAGAAACTGTTAACGTTAGTCATTGTAAAGATTTCAACAAAGCTGGTCTGGTTTCCCAGGAGGAAATAATTTTTACTAATATGGGCCAGTAGATAATAAAGGGAAAAATTATGCATTGGTATTAATCATTTCAATAATTTCTGCCCGTACCTTATTTTTTTATTTGTAGAATTTTTATATATTTTATTGAGCTATACAGTTTTCTCTGCTCCCCTCCCTGCCTCTCCCTGACTCTTCAGCCCTCTCCCACGGTCCCCGTGCTTCCAATTTACTCAGGAGATCTTGTCTTTTACTACTTCTTGTATAGATTAGATCAATGTATGTCTCTCTTAGGGTCCTCATTGTTGTCTAGGTTCTCTGGGATTATAATTTTTAGGCTGGTTTTCTTTCCTTTATGTTTAAAACCTGTTTATGGGAGTGCAAGCTGGTAGAGCCCCTTTGGATATCTGTATGATGATTTCTCAGGAAATTAGGAAGCAACCTTCCTCAACACCCAGCAATACCACTTTTGGGTATATACTAACTCAAAAGTAGTTTTTAAACATAAAGCACAGAAAACTTTACCTTTATTTTTAAGGTGAAATTTGTTGAGAAAGATACTGGGAACGAGAAATAGAATAAAATAAGACAGTAGTACACTACACAATTGCTTACCCAGTCTTTTTAAGGAATATTGTCACACCTAGGTCCCTCCTTATATAAAATTATGTATTGGTATTAATCATTCCAATAATTTCTGCCCTTACCCTTACTTTATATGCCTAGACTTTTTTTTAAATGATTTTATTGAGCTATACAATTATTTCTGCTCCTTTCCCTGCCTCTCCCTTCCCCTGCAGCTCTCTTTAATATGATCACTGCCATAATGGGATACATCTCTGACAATTTTTATTCTTATTTTTAAAATTATCATGTAATTTTATACTGACACCTTCTTCCCAATCCTTCCTCCCAATCCTCCCATTTATACCTCCCAACGCTTCAAGTTGTAGTTATAATCATATTAAGTCATGTTCCTTTGTAACAACTATTAAACTGTAAAATACCTGGATATAAATTTTACTTCAGTTACTTAGAAAGAACTATATCATGCACTCCATTTAATACTTTGATTCCTTTTTTTTTTTACTCTTACAGATGAATATTTTTTTTAAAAAAGGAAATGTGTTGTGAAATGTAAAAAAATAACAAAAGAGGAAACATTTTGTTAAGAATCAGGAGATCTGGTCTCAGAATAATCTGGTCTCAAAATCTCCTGTTGTCTGGTTGTCTGAACCCTGAAGTTTCAGCCTGACTTATCAACATTGTTTTTGGACCATCAGACCAAATTAGCAATTCTACAGTGAGTGTCACAGGTTTTTGAGGGAAATCGAACAAACCTCTATTGCTTATTGACTTTCCACAAATTTTCTTAACCCCTGCATGTTTTACTCTATCATTAAGCCAACAAATAAATAGCTAAATTCTACCAGGTATCTGTCACTGAATGAGGGACTTTGAGCAGTAACATGACCAAATAAAATAACATATAATTTAGATTGTTTACACTCTGAGAAATTTGTCATATGTACCTTTAGGGCTGCTAGTTAGTTGCTAAATATGTAGCTATAACACCCAAGCATTTGCAGGCTATTTCACCATGGCTCTCCAGCTCCGCAGTCTCACCCAACAACAAAGGACAATTTTAATAATAAATTATCTCTAGAGGAGGCTTAAAACAACCCATTTTAATAATTTTTAAAGTAGACTCAGCATCATTGTGATGGAGATCTTTGACTCTCTCATTATCATCTCTTAACATTAAGCATTCTGTTTCATCTAGTTCCATGTTATACATATACAAGGGAACTATTGGAAAAACATTACACACACACTAAAAACATACAAATGCTTTGTCTATCATTTCTCTTAATGATATAGAATAGGGTGTTTATATAGCATTTATACCATTTTACGTGTTATAAGTAAAACAAAAGTGATTAAAATATATAAGTAAAAAATATATAGGAAAATATAATTCTACTTTGAATAATGATCATGAGGCTTTTATGAACTTTAGTTTCCAGAAGTAGTCTTGGGAACAAAGTCCTGCACACCATGCAATGGGTACACATAGCCTCTTCAAACTTTTTTATACATAATTTAACTGAAATAGTACTTCTAAAATATTTTTATTAATATAAGTCACGTCACTTATCTCCAGATTAGTTATTAAAGATGGCATTGCTATTGTGGAATCCTGACAGTATTTTCAAGTTCCAGTTAATTAACCCTTTAAGAAACTTAATTACAAATGGAAGACGGTGGTGAAATCATTTGAGGTTCATAGATACTTCTGAAATCATCCCTCTTTCTGGAGCTGTAACAATGATATGAGCCAGTCCCCATGTGAATTTCACAGATTGTGGGCTTGAGCTGGGACATGAGTAGAACATCCAGGAACTTCAGCTCATTAGTCATTTCATGGGGGGGGAGCAGATGGCTTCCCTAGAAGAGGGAGTTTTCACCTCCCACAGAATTTGGACACCATTATCCAAAAAGGCCTCAATGTTGACTGAAGCATGTGAACGTAACTTTCAGACTGAAGCTACTGCTCCTCCCTTTCCTCTCATGACATATGCATGCTTACATAAAATGGACTTCAACACTATAGCTCCCAACCGGAGAGCCATTGTATCATCCGTGGGTGCTGTTGTCTCATCATCTGCTGATCAGAGTTCAATAGTGTGCAGATTACTCAAGATGTGTGGTTCTCAGGAAGCATTCCACTGAAAAACAGCTTGTATCATAGATACTCAAAATCACAACTAGCTTCTTGATCTTTGAAATGATTGACATTTCAGGCTCAATAATTATTTGATAAGGAGGGTTGACTATTACATTGTTATATGCTTGCAGCACACATGACCTCTTCCTAAGAAACGAAATTAACTCTCCCTCATTTGCAGAAATGATAAATATCTCCAAGTTTTGCAAAATTGTTCATTTTCTGCCCTTGGTTAAGAACTATTAATATAAAGGCATATCAATGTCAAAAAGAAAAAGAATGCGAGCTTAAGAAAGGAGTGAAACCTATTGCCATTGTTCATCCAGGCCTAACTGCTACCTGAGGGATATTACTGGATCTATGGAGCTTCAGTAGTCAGGATCCGAGTTAACATCTTTGGCTCCTGTTACAACTGAGGTCACTGTCATTGTCTGAGGTCTGTTCAGGCACCTGAGACCATGTTGGTGTCCAAAGGCCTTGACGCAGCCTAGATCATATTGATCTGAGTAGGCTATGCTGCTACCCAGTACCATGGTGATATCCAAACTACAGTGCAATTTAGGGCTATGTTTGGGTCCATGGTCCCACTGTGGCCATGTCTGTGTTGATGTCTGTGTCTTTTGTTACCATCAGAGGCCATATGGATACCAGGGGTCTGGCCTGCCAACTAGGGTCATGTTGGTGTCCAATCAGTGTGGCCTGTGCTGCCACTTTATGCCATGGTGACAAAAAGGCCCAGGGTGTTTCCAAGGACCATGTCTAAATGTGTGGTTCTTCCATAACTGGGGTCTGTTTTGAAGTCCATGGGAAATGCCTTGCAACCTGTGTTGGTATTCAAGAACCATACATTCGTCAGAGCCATGCTGATTTGAGGGCTTATGCTTCCCTCTAGAGCCATTATTGTCATCTAGGGCAAGATGCTGCCAAGGACCATGTCTGTGTCCATGGTCCTACTTTAACTGGAGTCTGTGTTAATATGTGTGGTCTCTGTTATCACAGGAGTCCGTAGGAACCATACATGATAAAATCATAGAGCCATTCCGATCCAGTCCTGCCCTTTCCTGGCCTTGGCAAAGCTGTCCTGCTCCTAGCTGGACACTGGAGCGAGAGAGCTGGCCCAGTCCCTCAGGGGAGAGCTGTCTCCTAACCTACCACACTGAATAGAGATTTCCTCAACCCTCACCATCTAGTGAGGGATAATTGGCCTTTCTGGCATGGGCATTAGAAAGTTGACTTCGTCCCTCACCTGATCAGGGTGGCCCAGTAGCCTGGACTGACCAGTTCAGCTACCATCCAGGCCCACATCTACTGCCTTGGGTTGGAACACCCTAATATTTACCCCATTATGACCTGTTGGAGAGATGGGAAGGTCAGAGGAGCAAAGAGATCTACCTTGTTTGGATAGATTATTTTGGTTTGGTTTTAATTAAAAGAAATGTTTGAGAGGAGGCTGCAATGGTGATTGGTAGATATAGGGGGACTTGAAAGTGAGTAGAATTGGGGTACATGATGTGAAATTCTCACATCACGAATCAATAAACTATGTCAAACTAAAAAAAAAGCATAAAATGGAAAAAAAGAAAGAAAAGGGACCAAAGATCATTTTCCAGATATTTATATATTTGTATCCTTTATTATCTTCTCATTTATTTCTCTCTTATGCAAGATGCCAGAATGAGATCAAGAAGGAAAGTAAAATCGCAGTTCATTCACCCAGATGAACATAACATTTCAAGATATGTGACCAAATATAAATTGAACCTGTTCTGCAATACAACAACAAAAGTAGGATAGAAAAAAAATAGACAACAAAAAACTCAGTGCTAGATTTAAAGGGACTATGAATTTGGCAATTTGTTTTGGTATAGTATGGTATGGTGAATGGTACTATGAAACGGATTATTGAGTATTAACCCCTGACATTTGTCACTGTAACAGTGAGTGATATTGGAAAGTGTGTGTCACACTGAGTTGGTTTTCAAGACAGCCATTTCAAAGTGTCATCGATTGAATGTGTAAACAAGAGGAATGAGTTTTTTTCCTAGAATCTTAAAGCTTAAGAGACCAAGATGAAGTCTGGATGGGTTGCTTAACCTTGTCTTCATATTATCTTCAATTTATGTCCTTGTGTTCTATTTTTTTATTATATAATACCAATTCTATAACATTGGGTCTTTGAATAATATTAATTGCTAAAGTGAAGATCTTGCCTCCCAAAATAGTCACAGTCTGAGATAACAGGCACTAGAATGTTAATATTTAAATAAATATACACACCGGGAACACAATTCAGTTTATAATACATCCTCCTCCGCCTTCTTTCCTGTCTCAGTGACAAGACAACCATGGTAAATTCTTAATATGGAATTGCTGTGACCTGCCAATCAGGTGAACCTCTCTGACTAGCTCTTCTTTCCCTCCTCATTGCATTTGTCACAGTAAAGGACATGAAATAAGTCTACAACAAAACAAATATAAAAATAGCACAGCAATTCCTGGTTATTCTGAGGAAGTTAAAAATAGTAATGAGAAACAGCATTTACTTCTGTGGTGAATGGGGCTGGAAGGTCTGATGCAGATAGGAATCCCCTGCAAGTGAGTCGGCATGCAATCCAAAATCGGGGTGGATGTGTAAAAACAAGTGGACATTGGTGTATTTGGGAAGTCAATAATATTTTATCGATTCTAATAGCAATACTTTATGGGGTTTATACACACGTCTTAAATTTTTTCCTATATTTATATTCACTGAAATTTGGCTTTAGAAGTTCATGTCACTTAAAACTTTTTATTAGGCAACTTTGTCTTGCCATCATTTTATATGCTTTCATAGTCATATGGTTGAAATTCACCTCTAAAATTTCAACTACTTGTGACAATGGAGACAGGAGTGAGGGGAAGACATACTGTGGTAGAGGCTTCCATGATGCAGATTTTTCTATTCTTTATAAAATAGTTGTTTCTCAGTGCCTAAACAGTTTGAGAAACACTGGAGATAAAACTAGAGGAGACATTCGAAGGAATGGAGGAGCTGGCCTTATGAAGGCAATAATAAACAAATTGCGAGGACAAACCATGGTACGCAGCAGAGAACAGATATTTTTGGTCCTAGAGCTTCACCCACCCTTTTGAAATTGAGGACATAGAACTGCTGCCATGGTGATGAGAATATAATGTGATGCATTGCTCTTGGTCACCTAATTGACTGCTAGTGGAATGGCTTATGTTATACATGAGGAAGGTTCAATTTGTTAATTTGTTATAAACCTTAAATTTTATATGTGCACATACATATTTACATTTATTGAATACATTATCTCCTGAGATACAAATACGAGAGTTGATGTCTAGGACTTACGTTCAAGGAAGTTTAAGCTTCATGA
Source organism: Microtus oregoni (assembly GCF_018167655.1). Taxonomy (NCBI): domain Eukaryota; kingdom Metazoa; phylum Chordata; class Mammalia; order Rodentia; family Cricetidae; genus Microtus; species Microtus oregoni. Next base: position 53,819,469 of record NW_024543063.1, on the reverse strand, counting down.
TTGTTTACCAGTAAATCATTAATTAACTAATAAAAACACTTATCAAAGGAATATTATATAGATTAAAAATCACAACATGTAACTACAAATGTTGTCAGAGGTTGTGTGTTTGTTCCCAGATGGCTAGACTCCCAAAATAATCATGCAGAAATCTGTATTAATTGCATTACTGTTTGGCCAATAGCTCAAGTATATTTACGGCTAAGTCCATTTCTATTTCTCTGTGTATTGCAATGTGACTGCTGCTTACTGGCAAGGATTTGGTGGGCTCCAGTAGAGGTATCTGTCTCCTGTGGGCAGCTATGTGGTTTCTCTCTGACTCTGCCTACTTTACTCTCTCTATATATATCTCTTCCAGCCTGGCTATATTCTGTTAAGGCATTGGCCGAAAACAGCTTCTTTATTAGAGCATAGGTTATTGCCATTGCTGTTTGTACCCATCCAGAAATGGGCAGTAATATCCTAAGGTTGAAGGCACCAATTGTTAGAATCACAGAACATGTTGAAATAAAGCTGGTACAGTCTGGAAGTGTCATCTAAAACGACTAGCTTTTTGTATTACTGGATGGTGCTATGCAAACTAATGGAAGAAGAAGTTAATTGCAAATCCTACCTACCTGTGAACCCTGAGAGCTACAACAGTGGCGGGACTGGCATGGAGTGTGAAATGTGAAATAATGGAAGGAACATCATGAAATAAGACAGATACTTTTCAATTAGAATTAAGCCAGATTCACCAGATGAAACCTGTCACCATTACTAGTCCAACAACATATGGAATTACAATATAGGCACTGGGGTTCAGCCTACCTTTATTATGCTTCTAGATAGACATAAAATTAAAATGACTATATCATATCTATGAATATTGCATCTCCCATTCCCATAGAGCTTGTATATCTCATAGATGATAATTAATCCAGAGATCCACAGCTACCTAAAAGGCAGAGAGTATTGCTATTGAATGCCCATCCCTGGAATGGATTCCATAAACCTTCTAAACTTCAGAGATCTTTGCATAAGAGGAAATATAGAAAGTGAAGGAAAGATCTTCTGAACATATCAGAGGAGCAATACATATGGATTCACAGCAAATGCAATACCATAAAAAAAGATAAACAAACCCTAGTCAGACCAAATGCAACCATGGCCAATGAAGTTGTGCACACAATATCATTCATTGCTTTGGTACTAAAGAAAATTTAAGCTTCTCAGAGAAGAAAAGACAGTTTTCTCTAAACATGTAGTGTCTACTTAAGTACTCCATACAACAGTGAAAGTCTATACATCAAGAATATTTGGAAAGGCAAAAATGGTTCTAAGAAGTGTTTGTTTTGTTTGGCACAGAGTTGGAAAGGTAGAGAGAGGATAGATCTTGAGTTGGGATCATATTGCATATGATAAATAGACATTGTACAAAACTCTAAATGAAGTAGTGTTTTAAAAGAAATTCATTTTTGGACATTTTTACTATTTCAATTTTACCTACAATTGTGTTTTATAACTTCCATGATTTTTTTACTTTTTTTCTATAAAATAAAAATCATATTTGAATAAAATATATTTATGAGTATCCAATAAAATAATAAATTAGTGAAGAATTGAGTGAAATGTTAGTTCCATAGTGGTCCCCCATCACCATCATCTCTATCTAACCTTTGCCCCTATCAAACAGGCAAATATAAATCATGTCTAATCATATATAGGAATGGAGAAAGTTACATTTTCACATAAACAAGCTTCAGATAATTTACTATAACTTAGGGACATAATTTTTATGTAGATACATTTTAAATTATAATTTGATATCAAACAGCCTAGGAAGCCTAAACACATCATAAACTACAAAAACAAATATTTACAAAGACAGATGCACACCAGTGTTTCCATTTCCACTATCTGTCCCCAGGGAACTCACCTGACCTGGAAAGATTTCTATTCATTTCTAAAATGAGAGAAAACACATGAATTTTTTCCTGAAGGTATTTTAGAAAACAGTTTTAAACTGCCTCATTGCAAAATACAGAATCCAGTACTTGAGGTTTTTTTTTTTTGGGGGGGGGGGGGCTATGTACTGTGTTGTGATAAGGGTAACATCAGGTATACAGACTTCAGTTTATGATGCAGAAAGCTCCAGGACACATTTTGTGAAATGTAGGCCAGCAAATGACTAGCAAAGAAGCGTTCTAATGTTGATCAGTTTTATCTCTCTATTTTTTTTTTCGCTCTCTATTTTGCTCAGATTCTCTACCCAGATTTTCAGAAGCTAATTGGGCATCTGAGAGTTGTAACAAATATTCATTGAAAACGAACTAAGTTGACTTTGCTGTGGTTACCCAGCTTGATTCTGTCTCTAGATGTCACAGGTACAGAACTGACCTAGTTTGTCTTCTGTTGCTATGATATGATATGTTTGATATGATATGATATGATTGCTGCCCAGTATGGGATTGTTACATGTTAGAGGAAGTTTTGTTTCAGCATCTACTTCCAGGTAACAGCCCATCATTAAGGGAAGCCAGGAACAGAGCTAGTCCCGGATGGTACTGCCCACAGTGGGCTGAATTCGCCAACATCAATCATTCAGGAAGAAAATTCCTTGAAGTCACACACATGGGCCGATTTACTTTTCTTCATTTGAAGTTCTCTCTTCCCAAATGAATGTAGGTTGTACCATTCTGACAAAAACGTAGACAAAACAAGACCTCCATGCTTATGATATAGATTCTATCTCTTCATAGCTGTCATAAATAGGAGCTTAAAATTTGGGTCAGATTTGGAAAAATATTTTCAGATTGTAATGCTGGAACCTTGACTATATAATGTATAAACATAAACAATTTAATATTCAGATATAAAACATCTCTCTATTAGTTTATTTGTGTTTATTCTGGTTGAAACCACACAATAAACATACTTAGATGTGATAAATTATGATATAGATTTGAAGATCAGGTAAATTAAGCTTAAAATATTCAAGCAACATACAAAATTTCACGCCTGATAAGAGAAGATACTACACTTGACTATAGTACATCCAACAATTCTATCATTAGTAACACAGGTCAAAAAAAAAAACATAATGAAAACTAGAGATAAGAAAATGTATCTGCATCCCCAAACTGAAATTTTGGTTATTGGTAGTCCTTAGACCCAATAAAAACAAAAAAGGGTCTTTAAATTCCCATTAATTTTAAAATCTCTATGTAAAACTTTATGGCAATAGCAATCTACATTTGCATTTACTTTGTTTCATTTCAAAGGATTTTGATGTGAAAATATATTCTCTAAAATTTAGCTGGTACAGAATACTGAAATATAAATGGAGACACATCTTAAAAAATAGAAGCACAAAATTGATTTGTGCACTGAATTCTCTGGGTTCCCTCCTTTAATGGATCTGCCTACTCTTATTTTTCATGATTTTCCTTGCCTAGAAATCTTTTCAGAATCCTCAATGGCAGTGATATTATTTCAGTAGAGACATATCCTATTTATAACATGTGTCTGGAAATCAAACAGATAAGAAGAAAACTGAAGGAGAGTGAAGAAGATAGTAAACCTAGTGAGAGAACTAGTTGTGTGAGTGATTCTGTTTAATGTCGATAGATTGGGGGTGGGGGGGAGCAGGCTTTCTTCTTTGCTCACAGAAGGTGATTCCTGGTAGTAACCAAGATTCATAGAGGTATGAGAACCGATAGCATAAAGAAACACTGAAAGCAGGAACTGAGTACCAGTGAAGAAGGCAAACCTAAAAGGAAACAGTCATCAGACAGTGATGGTTGACAAGTCCATGAAATCTGACAGCATGACATCCTCTTGGTAGAAAACTGCTGCAAGATGCAATTTAATCCTGTGAGCATCGTTAGCACTATATTTTAAGACCCGGACATTGTTTCTTGGTCCAGTGTCAGTGTTATTATCTCCTGTGCAACCTCATTGGTTTTCCTAATTTCATATATATGAAAATAAATATATATGTGCATACATATGTAACTTTTCCGAGCTTTATGATTTTTCATATACTGTTTTCATAACCGCTACTCACATTCTAAGCTATCCAGAGACATTCAAAATTTCCTATATTCTGATATTTTCCTTATACTCCTCCAGGCAGATACAAAAACATCTTTTTCTTTCTCAAACTCATTTTATTAACTTACTTTATCACCTAAATAGTATTTGTTATAATGAATCTGTTTAAAATAGTATTGCTTTTTCTGTGGTCAGACTTTACTTTGGGTCAACAGCTTACAAATAATGACAAGGAGACTTATTAATTATGAAAAGTTTGTCCTTAGCTTGATTTGTCTCACTAGCTCTTTTAACTTAAATTAACTCATTCATATTATTGCTATCTCTCTTCTGTATTGCACCTCCTGTTTCTTCTCCATATTTTCTAGCATCTCCTGTACTCCCAAATTCTCCTCTTCCTTCTTTCTCATCCTGAAAATCCTGCCTATATCTCCTGCCTCGCTACTGGCTGTTCATCTTTTTCAAAACAATCAAAAGGTGCCTTGGCAAAGACACATCTTTACAGTGTAAACAAATATTCTGCAACAATTTTCAAATCTATGCATGCTTTACAATAGAAAATATTGTAGTTTCTATAAGTAAATGATTTGTCTATGCATCAGATCTTGATTATTTTGGACCAACATTATTTTGCTAGCTTCTTTCTTTATCCAAAGACGAGCATCACAAATCTATCCAGTAGATTTCTACTACAGCAATGCAACGCTCAAGACAGGACTATGAATTTATCATAAATTTCAAACCAGTGGTAGCTAAGACTGTGGTCAGGTCCTTAAAACTAATAAGCACTAAAATAATAATAATAATAATAATAATAACAACAACAACAACAACTAGAAGGCTATCTGAGGCTGTCACAACAAAATAGTCTATTGCTACTTCCAATTGCTCATCATACCCAGATAATAGCAATCTATTGTTGAAGAATCCATGCACTTTGGATACAGACAGAGTTCCTGAATTGACTTCTCTTAATAATGAGCTCTAAGTGTAATATGGAATAAACCCTTTACTTCCCAGGTTACTTGTGGTCCATTTTACACCAAAGCAACATACAAATAAAATAATACAGCCCCTGTCTCATAATCATATAGGCTATCCACTACCTGGAAAGTGAAAAGTTGTAGAACTCTAAAATATTTCTTCTTTCGAGCACTGTGAAGTTGTACTGTTTCTAGAACATCACAGAAGTGAAGGACCTTCTAATGAAATAAGCATATGGAAATGTTCTGCTCATCCATCCATTGAGATGACACCTTTGAATTGGTACATTTTACAGTAAGTACATAACATGCTTGTGTTAAGGCCTATGCTATGTGCCCTCAGCCCTGATAACTATTATCTTTTCTCATTCCCAGTCTGAATTAGCTTTGTCCATCCATGTTCATCCTATTTTATGGTGGCTAGTAATACAAAATAGAGACAAAATTGATGACGACCAATAAATTCTCTGCAGAGAACTGATTTGAGGTGTAATGCAGATTGCTTGCTCTAATCAATGAACCAGGGATTCTTCTAATTCCCACTGGTGCTTTTAGGTAAGAAAAAAAATGATTGCATTCATCATCAACAAGGTATAAAATCTCCTGGAGGCTATGCCTTTTAAAGTGTAGAAAATTATAATCTTTTTATAACAAAAAGAGAAGTTATTTCATTTTTAAATGAGTTTATAAGATAACGTATATGTGCTAAGTAAAAATAATTAACAATTACTCAATCTGTTATTCTTAGTAGCTAATGCCAACTAAAACTGATGTATAATCACTTTGACAAATAAATATAGTATGTGGATGTATTTTAAATTTCCAATAATTTAAACTGTGTATTAACCTAGATAATCACTTAGCAAAGAGCTTGAATATGGTTCTCTGAAATTATCCATAGGTTTTTGGTTTAGTGTAATTATGTTTTCATTTGTCATGCTCTCTAATACAATTTTATAAAAGTAAAGAAAGCATAGCCTTTCTTTTGCTGAGAAGCAAATACAGTTACTGGAAATTAATGCAACAAAGACACATAGATCAAAGTACAGGCTGGGAAAGTTACTTCCTTCTCTGAATGCCACTTCTGTCGCAGAGATCCATCTCAAAAAAAAAAAAAAAATATTACTGAGTCCTTTAGTCCCGAACCACATCTTTTGGATCTGGTCAGTTTTCCTTTAATTCATAAGCTATCTAGCTCTTTTACTTCTTGTACGATTTCTTATTTTCTGGTAAATTGGGTTTTAATCGGATTTGCTCCTTAATGGAGTTGAAGTGTTTTCAGTTTACTTCAAAATTACTTTTTGTAAGGAAAATAATAACTTTGCTACTTGCAGGCCATTCTTATGACATAAAAATGTTAAAAGCACTCCTTTAACTCAGATATATACGACCTCAAAATGAAGAAGGGAGGCAGAGATAAATATCTCAGAAAAATGTAAAAGAACACTATTGTTTATACCATAAAGTTGAATAAGAACCCTCGTTACAGATCCGAGCACCCAGGATGATTGACAGAATAGAAACAGGAGGTTTGGCTCACCTACATCAATTCTAGTATACCAGTCTTGCTCTGATTACTGCATGTTTCTATTTCAATTGCCTTTCCATATGCAATTATCAAGATAATTCAGTAGCTTTATTCTTAAACTCTCCAGCTCATAAGTAGCAGGTGTCCGCCAGGTTTCCCCCAAGCTCAAACACCCAGAAGCAATGCTATAATTTACACCTGTGCTTGGGAGGGTATATTAAAATATGGATCATGTGTCGTGAAAAGCCTTTTTCCCTTCTTCTCAGGGTTTTATTCATGGTAAGAATTTTTTTTTTGTAAAAAAAAGTTGGTATTTAGAAGATTTTGTGGAAAATTCCAAGGTAATGTTTATTCTCTAACACAAGAAACATTGACATCTTATTTAGTTCAACAGGCATAGAGCCAAACCAGCCAAATGTTAGAACGAGTAAATTCCTAACATCCTTACAGGCTATTTGAAATTAGGAAAGACCATTCAATGATGAACAATGCACTCACATGGGTAAGAATACTTAAATTGAGAATAGAAGAGAAATTTGTTATAAGCTTGTGTCAAGGGGTCTAGATGCTATAGGGCTATGCTTAGCAGTAGAAAGAGACTCACTGTAGATAATGCAAATTTTAGGTAAAATGATGCAGATTGAGAAACATGAACCTTGTGCCTTAGCATTCTAAGATCATTAAAAAAATAATCTTCTAATGGACTGTACGAGGAGTACCGGGAAAAGTGTGTTGAAGATACAAACAACACTACAGAAAAGAGAGAGAGGCAATTGACCAGCTAGTAATCACACACAAGAAAAGTTTGAAGTACCAGAACTGAGAAATAACTAACAAAGAACTACTCTGGAAGAAGGTAAAATAATGGGGTATCTGTGGTGAGTTTTGTTTGGAGGTTGTTTCCTCTCTTTTCTAGAGGTTGATCAGCTACTTACCATCACAATACCATCACTGTACAAAAATGCTGGAAATATATCTATATCATTCAATTTACTCAGGCATCTTAAGAGAAGAATTTACCAGTAGCCCTACAGAGTAAAACCATGTTAAGAATTATATTAAGAGCCGGGCGGTGGTGGCACACGCCTTTAATCCCAGCACTCAAGAGAGAGAGGCAGGCAGATCTCTTTGAGTTCAAGGCCAGCCTGGTCTACAAGAGCTAGTTCCAGGACAGGAACCAAAAGCTACGGAGAAACCGTGTCTCGAAAATCAAAAAAAAAAAAATTATATTAAGAAATAAAACAGAAGAATAGACCCAGGGGTGCATGAAAGTGATTACATCATGTGTCATATATTAACAAAAATTCAGTCGTTCCAAGAGAAAAAAAAATGCATGATATACAAGGCATACATGATTTGTGGATTTTATTTTACTTCAGCTTAGTTTGCAATGGCGTCAGTTGCAAATAGCCATCAAGTCCTAGCTTGGGCCAGCAATAGTGCTATTACTCTACTTGCCTGAATCTTAAGAAATGTATATTCCCTTGGTTATTTTTCTTCCACAAGAATTAAAATAAAATCCTCTTCTCTGAATTCAAATATACTTGAATATTGATTCATTATATTTTAATTGGGGAATACACTAAATTGTTTCTTCTTACTGAGTAGATACTATTTCAGCTTAGGCAGGAACAACAAAAAAAAAATCTACCAGAAGATACCAAGTATTTAATGCTATTTCAATTCAAACATACTTGGTCATTATTAAAGCCAGTTGGATGGCCTTTAAAAGAAGCCAGTTGTTATTATGATTGGTAGTTTCCTATGCCTTTAACAACATCTAACAAACTATGCCTGGGTGGTGTGCAGCAATGACAAATGCAGAGAATTATCTTCTATGATTTCTTAGTAATGCAATATGATTCAGTCACATACTCTCTTTTTAGAACATGTTTTATTGAATTCCATTTTATAAATAAAAATGATAAATGCTCTCGATTTTCACTAACTATAAACAACCCTAACATCAGTAATATTCAAATGCTTATTTTATATAATGAAATAAATACGGTCTTGCAGGAAAAAATATACTGACAAACACATATTTTCTTTGTTAAAAGAAGTATTAAGTCACTAAATAACAGAGCTTTCAAATTCGTGAAGATGAGGAGCAGGGAAAGGCATCTTTGAAAGCCTATAGCTTGCTCATCATCACTAGGTGGCCACTTTGCAAGCTGTTTAAAAATCTTGTTTCCAAGTTTGGTGAGGAAAAAAGAGTACTTAGGTGTATGTGTCTCAATTTTATGATTGTAACAAAAACATGGATAAAGCAACTCACAGAAAGATAAATATATCTGAGCTTATGGTGTCTTTTTTATTTAAATAACATTTTTTCATTTATTTTACGTAAAAACCAATTTTCCCTCTTTCCTCTCCTTCCATCCCCTCCTCTTTCCCATCTACTGCCCTCCTCATCGAATCATTCTTTATCTTCATTCAGAAAGAAACAGGTCTCCCATGGGCATGTGCAATGTTGATACAGGACAGTGCTCCTCCCCTTAAGTCGGGCAGCGGGAGTCAAGTAGTCCAGCATGGGGAACAGGCTAACAAAAGCTAGCAAAACACCAGCGAGAGCACTTGCTCTCAGTATTAGAAGCCTTACTTGTCTAAGCAGCACAAATCCATGGTGAACATGATCTATTATTTCTCAGTCATGGTGAGGCAAAGCATCTTGGTGGAAGGGAGGAAAAGCACAAACTACCCATTCAGTGAATGCAAGCAAATAAGGGGGACTGAAAGAACAACTGAAAGGAGAGAAGACATAATAAGTACTTAAGGTTATATAATGAGTATTCTCCTTTCTTTAATTAAGCCACAGTCGAAACAATCACCCAAGCCCTGATCATCATCATTTATGCCCTGACAATGCTTAAACATTCGTGGGCAGTCTGTTTAGGGCAGTTCTCCAGTTGTTTCTATCCTGGGCACTTCTGTATCCTTGTCTTATTGTCATTCCAAAGGTCCTATCGTCTTCCTTTATGCTGTCTATTCAGAGGTTTTTGGGTTTTCCTTTTCTCATTATTCCATACACTCCTGTAAGCAGTGCTGTCTTCGGGTATCTGCCATCATTCATTCTTATAACATGGCTAAATTATTTCAAGCAACGTTGTTGTAGCCTGTAGTTTTCTTCCTTCTTTAGATGGAGATGTTTCTTAATGTCATTGTTGCATAACCTATCTCTTCATGTGACAGTTAGACTCCCCAGAGACATGCCATCTCAAACACATTCAGCTGCTGTATTGAGGAATCTTTTATTGTCCAGGTTTCAGAATTGTAAAGAACACAAGTGTCTCGTACAGATGTAATTTAGTTGTTGTCATGATGTCTCGGACCATATCTTTCCTAGTACCTAGACTGTAGCCCTTGCTATCCCCATCAGCCTCTTGATGTCTGAAATAGTTTCCTCCTTTGAACTGAGGTTTCCTCTGTCTAGTCATAATAATTCAATCAAATTATTTTTTCATCCCTGTAATTTATCCATTATTAAGGTCTGAGTTAAAGCTTCACTCCAGCCTCTGGCATCCACATATCCAGAGAGTCTGGAATGTTTGGGTGGAAGTTCCATCCCAAGTCCCCTCCCCTGGAAGTTGCCTCAATCCAGACTAAACCTCCAAGAAAGCCTGCCAAACATGACCCCTCCCAAGAGATGCTCAAGGCGGCTCCCACAGGGTCTTTAAACTGCTCCTCAGAGAACAAACATATGGTTTTCCAGTCTTCCTTCCCCATGTCCTCTCTTGGGGCTGAAAGACCAGCCAGGAGCATTGGTATCCATTAAACCTGAATTTTTTCTAATTTGTTTTAATTTGGTCTGATTTGAATTATTGCATCAGTGGAGAGATTTATCGGGCCGCTAAAACTTTTCTTCTGGAGGTCCCACCAAGAGGGTTGTTTTTACCACTGACCTAGGGTCACATGTTGGGAAAACACCCTTGTCCCCCACACCTGCTCTCTGTAAGGCTAATATTGGCTTTGTCTGGTTAAGTTCTGAGTTCCAAGTCATTGCATTACAGGTCCAGGACCTCATACAAATTTCGGGCTGTCCTGTTAAAGACACGGCCACACCAGGCGTCTGACCTGCCTTGTTCTGGGGAACAAAGGCCTGCCTTGTCCCTGTGGGGTTTCTTTATCAGGAAATGTCCTGTTAAGGATTTTTTCACACCCCTCAGTTTTTGACTCAACGTCTACCACAGTGGACGCATTGTGCCAGGCTTTGAGTCCTGAGTCCTGGAGTGGACTTAAAAAAGAAACACGATTCAAGGCCTGATCTTCAAACACCTTTGGGCTGCCTTTTATAAAATTTCTTGAATCAGGGCTATAGGACATCTTATGTCCCTTAACGCCTAAAAAAATTTTGCTGACATAAAACAAGTCCTCCATATGCCCATAGTTTCTGGAAGCTGTGCTCCCACTTCTATTCCCCCTCCCTAATGTCCCTCCCATCTTCTCTAGCTGTTTATTTTTTTGTCTGAATTCCTGGCACACAGTCTGGTCCTGCTGGAATTCTCTCTACAACAAATCCATTCCCCGTTCTTCTACTCTGAAGCTACATAAGTGTGCCATCCTTATGTTTCTGTTCTCCCGTACAGCATCTCCTACCTGGCTTTTAATGGGATCCCCTATTTACTCTCCTGCCTTCCTCAGCCTACTCCAAAATTTTTATGTTGGTCAGCTGACACAGGAATGTTTGGGTGGAAGTTACATCCCAAACCCCATTCCCTGGGTATTGCCTCAGTCCAGACTCCATCCCCGAGAAAGCCCACTAACTCTCAGACAACAAACACATGGTCTTCCTTTCCCATCTCCTCTCTGAGGGGCTGGAAGGCCACCTCAGAATGCTGGGATCCATTAAATTTGGGCTTTCTCTAATTTTGTTTTATTTGGTATGATTTTGATTATTGCATCGGGGGAGAGGTTTATTGTGTCACAAAAACTTTTTACTGAGTTGTGAAGATCCAGCCAATTTCCAAAAACCTATCAGATAAAAAAAAAAAACACACACAAACAAACAAAGAAACAAAAATAACTGGCTTCCAAATTATGCTTCCACAAACAAAATGGAATGGCCAAATTGTGATTACAACTCCAAATTTTCTACACTAAATAAACTTTGTGGAAACAGAAATTAGATTGTACTTACTAAATCCTCATAGGGTAAATTGTGTTTATGTTGGTGAATATTTTGAACAAACAGGAGAGAGACCGAAGAGGAGGTCCCATGACATATTCAGCAGAGTTGCTAGCACTTACTCAGCCTAAAGGAGAAGTTGCTGTTTCAGTCTCCATCAGTCAGCATGCTTCCCAAGGCCAGGAACAAAGCCAGACTTACACCTGAAGTGAAGCTCATTAGCAGCACCGCAGCTTCCATCCCAAGTCCTCCATGGAGCACGTGTGAAGGCTTCGGCACTGGTGACAATATGTGTTTCCAAGGTGTCTGTTTGCCTTCCAAGTGGACATGTGGCTACACACCTGTCAATGCTCTAAGGCCCTTGAGAAAAACTTCTTTCTTCAAAGTAGGGCATACTCATGGCATTCACATGGCAGTGCCTGCATCAAAGGACGTGCTCTGCTGTCCTATGAGGGTGGCCTTAAATAGCAGAGGAAACTTGTCTTGGTGAATGCAGATTTGATAGTGTTGTAGGCTTTAAAGATATCTAATGACTGAAAAGAAAAGAAATCCATTGAAACAAAATTTCCATACTTAAATCAACTTGTTATCAGAGTAATTGTTACAAGACATCCCTTTCAATTATTTATCTTAATTAAATTAATTTTTGTGTTTCAATGCACTTACTAGCAGAGTAATTATTACAAGATAGCATCAGTATTGCAAGAATCACTCTTTCTTAATGTTAGGAAAGATGGAACAAGATGTTTTCATCAGCACCTGGGCGATCGATTCTTGACACTGGGGGCCATCATGGCCATTCATATCTCAGTATTGTCATTTGTTCAACTCCTGTTCTCAACTCTTCAATTTATTCTACTCTTAATCTTTACAAGAATCTCTCATCGTCTGTCTCTGCCTTTCCACCCTTCCCATCATATCTTTTTTCCCTTCTTCTTCATAATCCCATAGCACATGTTACAAAGAAGAATTCAGTATTTCAAAGCCATTGTTCTATTTATTCAAAAATTGGAGAGCTGAATTTCCTTTTTGCACAATAGGTTGAAATCTTTGGAATCAGGAGGTCATGCGGCCATCAATTTTAGTAAAGACTCCACAAATTACACTTGGGATTCCAGTATCGTAATGGAAAAGGCATATGCACTATGTTTTTAGGGAGTTTATTTTAATAATGTGTAGAAGAGGAAAGGAGTGATGCCATTGACTGTTAGGTGCCTCTCAGAGCCCTCCACAATACTTTTGTTGATTTGTTAAAGACAGAAAGTTATTCTGGAAAATAAGTAGTGAAGTTAATCAGGAAGATGACACACCAGAAGTATTGCAATGCTATTTTTGTAAGAACAAAGAACACAATTCTAAACAAAAATCCTCACTTTGGAAATACAGCAAAGGAAACAAGGAACTTTGTAAGGATCTATTTTGTTCTGTTTGTACACACAACTCAAGAGATATTTGAGACTTCATAACTCTAAATATGAAAGAGTTGAGATTCTTTTTTTCTGACTTTTGTTACTTTCTTTATATCACATTTTACACACCAATCCCACTCCTCAGAGAGGAGTCATATGAAGTCATCAAAGTCTAGCACATTGCTCTGAGGAAGGACGAAGAGATTCTTATATCTTGGATGCCCATGAGTATTCTCACATCATTTCATCTTTCTGAAAGTAAATCATGCACTACCTTCATTCCAGTGGCAAGTCACGTGGGCATAAGCAATTAGAAATTCTGTTTAGTATAAACGTAACTTTGCTTATTTATTTTTTCTCTAACATAATAGCATGATAAAGAGAATAGCATTCTATATTTTTAGCGTAAGTACCAAGATATCAGATTTTATTCTTGCCTTGCCTATGAGTTGTTCTTATGATTTACTTTGAATGTGGTAGAGACTATATTGCTTGACTTTCAAAGATAAATCTCACAATTGGGATGTTTTCTCTACATGAACACCATTTTATGAATAAGATTAAGGAAAAAAAAACATGTAGAGACAAGAACACTGTAATCTCTACCATTCTGACTATCCCAGTTGATATCCAAACCTTGTTACCCAAGCCATCTTAGAGTGCCCTGCTCCAGTCAAGAAATGAACTGATTGAATGAACACCTATTAGGACAGCAACTTCCCAATCTCTTTTCAATTTGTGTGGATATGGAGCTTCTCATAGTTTTGATACATTCAATATTGACTTAACACAGTAAAAGGGAGTGAAAATCATCTTCAAAATTAGCTTATTAATAAACAAAATATCTTAAAATGAGAACAAGGTTGACAGTATCTGTAAAAGGCACGTTGAAGATGAAAATGTTTTTCCTTTCTGATTTTATAAGTCTCTTCCTTAGCAGTTAGAGAAGAAATAAGGTTCATACTCCCAAATGAAACTTTGGACAGGTTTTTGACAGAAAGGCTTTCATTAAAAAGTAAATGTACAATTATGTCGAGCATGCATATTCATTTTCTTGCCATACCATAAATGTACATAGTTATGTTCTAACTATATAAATATAGGTTGTTTTGACAGATGTGACACTTATATATACATATATATCTATTCCTATCAGTGTTTTAAACACTGGCTTGGTATCCACCTATTGGTTGATGTTCATTATATTTTAGTCATACCATACCCTAAGAACAAACACATCTCATTTTTAAAATAAGCAAAGCATTTTGCTTTCTTGTTAACCTCTGACAGTGCAAAGTAAAATTATTCATTCAGTACACACTCTATGATTATTTATGAGATGCTAAGTAGATGTGTGATGTGCTAATTATTAAGAAAATGTACGTTTGGAACTTTTCCAGGTGTCTCTTTAATTCCTTCTTTTCCCCAGGTGTAGTTGTTCTCCCTCTGAAAGAACTTCAGTGTTTTAGACTGTGTCTGCCCTGTAGTGAAAGAAATTTGAGAATAAAATTCAAGACAGAAGAGATTGGTCAATTCTATAAATCCAGAACTCAGATGGCACAGGCAGAAGAACTGATGTACATTGAAGGCCAACTGTATCTACACAGGGAGATTCTTCCTCAAAACCAAAAATCTATTGCAGATGCTAACTGAGAAAATACTACAAATAAAATAATAAGAATAAAATAATGTCATTAATTTTAATGTCATGCCACAAAAATGCCCAACACTTTTTAAGGAAAAAAAATAATTTAAAACCTAGAATTATTCGTCAGTATTGCTATAGGATAGGGTCATTTCAGGTTCCCTATCCTCAGCTGCCCAAGGAACTAACTGGGGACATCCCATTGGGCTCCTGGGAGCCACTCTAGGTTCAAGTCTCTTGCCAACCCTAAGGTGGCTCCCTTAACTAAGAATTGTGCTTCCGTGCTCCCCTATCCAGCCTTCCTCTATCCCAATCCTCCTTTTTCCCCAAGTTCCCCCCATCCTCCCCTTCTCCCTTTTCTCTCCCCATCTCCCCTTACCCCCATCCCACCCCACCCCCAAGATCTCAATTTTCTCCCCGGCAATTTTGGCTACTTCCCATAGCCAAGAGGATAACTATATGTTTTTCCTTGGGTTCACCTTCTTACTTAGCTTCTTTAGGTTCACCAATTGTAGACTCCGTGACCCTTATTTATGGCTAGAAACCAATTATGAGTGAGTACATCCCATATTCATCTTTTGGGGTATGGCTTACCTCACTCAGTATAGTGTTTTCTATTTCCATCCATTTGCATGCAAAATCACCATAGAACCGTCATCTGGTGATGGATGGAGATAGAGACAGAGACCCACACTGGAGCACTGGACTGAGCTCCCAAGGTCCCAATGAAGAGCAGAAGGAGGGAGAACATGAGCAAAGAAGTCGGGACCACGAGGGGTGCACCCAACCACTGAGACAGTGGAGCTGATCTATTGGGAGCTCACCAAGACCAGCTGGACTGTGATTGAAAAAGCATGGGATAAAACCGGACTCTCTGAACATGGCGAACAATGAAGGCTGATGGGAAGCCAAGGACAATGGCATGGGGTTTTGATCCTACTTAATGTGCTGGCTTTGTGGGAGCCTAGCCAGTTTGGATGTTCACCTTCCTAGATATGGACGGAGGGGGGAGGACCTTGGACTTCCCACAGGGCAGGGAATCCTGACTGCTCTTTGGACTGGAGAGGGAGGGGGAGAGGAGTGCGGGGAGGGGGCGTAGGGGGGGAGGAGGGGGAGGGAAATGGGAGGCTGGGAGGAGGCAGAAACTTGTTTTTTTTTTTCCTTTTCTCAATAAAAAAAAAGTATAAAAAAAACCTAGAATTAACTATGGACATCACCTAGTGTAAACAGTAAATTGTTTGATTTCAACGATGGAAGAAATCAGAAGGGAAAATTTCAAAAAGGAGAGAAAAATGATACATCAAAATAGTAATCTGAGTATAGTAACTAATTTCTTAATTTTTTGGATGTATTTCAAAATTTTTGAGGAAAGGGACACTTTCAATTAAAATATGCCACTAGTCTATGAATTGAGAGACATATATATATATATATATATATATATATATATATATATATATATTAGTTTCTACCAAACTTTCACTTTTTTCTTGACACTAGCCATGGTGGACCTATAACAACATACATGGGCAATGCTCCTGAGATGCTGCTCACAATATATCATCCCCTATGCTTGTCTAAATTCAACCAGTATAATGTTGTATTTCAACAGCCTCCTATTGGATTCATCTACACCCACCCTTGATCAACAATCAATGTAATGCCTGGCTGGGTTTTTTTTTTCCCACAAAGCAGGGTTTTAATCATGTTACTCTTATTGTAAAAATGCTTGCATTCTTTGGCATTATTGTCAGAATCCAAGCAAAGCAGTTTAAAGATGTTCCCCTGAATTAAGTTTGGTCTAGCCTGTGTGCATCTCCACAACTACTTGTTATATTATCCTTGTCTTCTGCTGACAAGCATCCTGAATTTCTTCAGGTTTCAACAATCTACCTAATATTTCAAGGTGCCATGATATGGTTGCATTTATTTCCCTCCACCTAGAATTTTCTTCATTAAATGATTGTCTACTCACGTATCCAATCTCAGACAAAAGATGGCTTTTCGAAATGAATTGATTTGGATTGCCATAATTTTCTGAAGTTTTTGCTAGACACACTTTCCAGGGTTCTATAACTTCATTTGTAATATACTTTATTGTTTTAGAGAAGCATCATTTTCTTTCACAATATTTGAAAAAAAATGATAAAAATGTGACCTGTGGCTATCAATAGATGAACCCACTCTGACATATCATCATTGACCTGTCTGCTGTCAACAATGTCTGTTGTTTACATTAGCATAGACACTGGTTCTATGCATTCTATAAACTTGTAAGGATAAGTTTCTAAAGCTATCATATTATATAGACTGTTGTCACAGGTTAAATGCTTGTGTTTATCCTACACATTGGTTCCTCCTTTGACCTAATGCTATATAACCACATGTTGTTTGGTACTGTTAGTGTTGTTTTCTTTTGGAGAATGAAATAGCTGAAATCATGTGGTTCTTTTTAGTTTGGTGTCCTTTTCATAATATACATTTAAAATTTATCCACATCTCATTAGGTCTTGAAAGAACCACTCTGTTTAATGTTGAATAATAGTTCTCTGAGTGTGCTAGCTTTATTTGTTCTATACTACTGAACATCTTGTTTGCATCCAAGTTTTAAATATTTTAAATAGAATGTTTATAACCATAAATGTATAGATTTTTTTAAATAAACATACATTTTCAATTACATTGGCAAAAAGCCAAACACATAATTGCTGGCTTTTAAAGTAATGGCATGCCCAATTTTATCAGAAATTGCCAAACTACCTTTTAAGATAGGTGTGCCATATTTTATCTGCATCAACAACAAATGAGAAATCCTGTTACCCTTACATTCACCAGCCCGAGTACTGGCCATGCTCTTTATTTTGATTATCTTAACAGCTGTCCAGAAGGACATCAGTATTGTTTAATGTGTTTTCTTGAAAAACGTAAGGTGGGATAAGAATAAGAATGTAATATTTCTTGTCCCTTTGCCTCAGAATATCTTCTTTCATGAAGTGCCCATTGAGGTCAAGTTTTGTCTTTCTTTTGGTAATCTCTCTGGTTCCTTATTGTTGAACTCTAAGACACCTTTGTATATAAATACTTTTACCATGTTTACTTCTTTCAAATATTTGCATTTCATTTCAGGATATTTTAAAAGACAACAGCTTTTAAAGATTTGTTTTTAGACTTGCTGATATTTTACGTTTATTAATTTATTTATTTTGCCTGCATATATGGCTCTGTCAGTGTGACAGATCCTCTGGAACTGGAGCTGAATTGTCTTGTGGGTGCTGGGAATTGAACCTAGGTCTTCTTATTTATTTATTTATTTATTTATTTATTTATTTAAGATTTCTGTCTCTTCCTCGCCACCGCCTCCCATTTCCCTCCCCCTCCCTCAACCAAGTCCCCCTCCCTAGTCAGCCCAAAGAGCAATCAGGGTTCCTTGCCCTGTGGGAAGTCCAAGGGCCACCCACCTCCATCCAGGTCTAGTCAGGTGAGTATCCAAACTGCCTAGGCACCCACAAAGCCAGTACGTGCAGTAGGATCAAAAACCCATTGCCATTGTTCTTGAGTTCTCAGTAGTCCTCATTGTCCGCTATGTTCAGTGAGTCCGGTTTTATCCCATGCTTTTTCAGACCCAGGCCAGCTAGCCTTGGTGAGTTCCCGATAGAACATCCCCATTGTCTCAGTGTGTGGGTGCACCCCTTGTGGTCCTAAGTTTCTTGCTCGTGCTCTCTCCTCCTTCTGCTCCTGATTTGGACCTTGAGATTTCTTCAGGTGCTCCAATGTGGGTCTCTGTCTCTGTCTCCTTTCATCGCCTGATGGAGATTAATATTCAGGAGGATGCCTATATGTTTGTCTTTGGGTTCTCCTTCTTATTTAGCTTCTCTAGGATCACTAATTATAGGCTCAATGTCCTTTATTTATGGCTAGAAACCAAATATGAGTGAATACATCCCATGTTCCTCTTTTTGGGTCTGGCTTACCTCACTCAGGATAGGTCTTCTGTAAGAGCAGCTGGTGCTCTTAACTCCTGAGCCATTTCTCCAGCCTCTAAGACAAGACATTTTATTTCTTTGTTAAATTCCAAGAATTGTTTCCTCGTGGGTCTTGCATTTGTTATCATATGGATAATAAAGGTTTTATTGGTAATAAATGGTAATAAAGGTTTTCTTCTTTGAATACTGATTTCTTTGGACCAATTTTAGCTACCTTTTGTGAAGTGTCCTCCATCAATGTATAGGTTATTTTTTTTGTAACTCTATGGATGTCCACTTGTTCATAGTCCATTTGCTCAAATTACTGATTGTTCCATCCCAAGTTCTATGAAGATTTGTTGCACGTCATTGGTTCTTTATCTCTGTTTCTAGGATCTAAGCTCTTGCTTAGTGTATATTTTAACTAGTATTATACTTTCTTGATTACCATAATTTTGGTGATCATTATTACTTTATATTTCTTGCTGTGTCTTTATAGTGATCTTCAACTCAGGTTGTGTCTGTACTCTAGCTTTCTTGAAGGCCCTGAGACCACAGACCCCATACTGTCTTTTGCTTCTGCTGTATCTTTACATGTTACTGTTGTTACCCTTCTCTGGTATCTGGCATGGTGTGAATGGGTACCTGTAATGTAAAGTGTTTATCTCCTGGAAATATCTGGATATCCTGTTCTAGTGGGAATTTTTACTTATGGATTACTATGAAAATGACTTCTTCCCTAACTATACTGTCTGATTGATAATAAGACTATTTGCTTAATTAATTAATAAGATGAATTAAAATAAATAAAAGGAAGTGTGTTACCACAGCTAGGGCCTATGATCTCGCCTTGATTCTGATCTGTGTGTGAGAGTTTTAGGTTTCTTATCACTGAATAAAGTGTTAACTATAGATAATTTGTATAGGTTCCTTATCAGTTTGAAAAAGTTCTTCTTGATCACTAGTTTATTGAGAGGATTTACCTTTCACCTGTTAATAATATGATAAGTTTGTTATTTGTCTGTGCCTCTTGATGTGAACATTAGTTGTGTATACACATACATAGATGTGTATATTAGTTAGAATTTTATAACATATTTTTAATTTTATTAAAGCTAAAAATTTTAAATTCATTACTCCTTTTTAAAATAACATGTATCTACTACATATTTTTAAAATATTTAATTGATATAGAACAATACCCTTTCCCCCACCTTTCCTCTCTCCAGTCCCTGTGAGCTACTCTCCTTTAAAGTCACATCATGCCCTCACCTAGTTGAGAACTCCCCATTTGATTCCCATTGTTAGTACCGAATATTTTTTTATATATTCAGAGACAGATGTCTTAGAGGTTAAATCACTGACTTCTCTTCCAGAGGACCTGTGTGTTCAATCTGGTACCCAAATGGAACTTCACAGCTATCTTCAAAGTCCGTCCTAAGAGGTCTGATTTCCCCTTCTGCCCTTCATTGTCACCAAGCATGGACATGGTACAGAGACATACTTGTAGATAAATTATCCATACAAATACAAAAAAGTAAAAGTAAATGATGTGTTTAGGAAATTATTTAGGGCCTCTGTGGATGTATAGGGTTAAATAAAGATTAAAGCCAAATAATGATTACCAATATACATTTTAATTGACATGTAAAGCAATAGAGGATTTGAAATAAAAATTTTAAACATATTTACATATATCAAGTTTCAGTAAAATTTGATTTGTTTAGTTTTACAAGAAAATATCGGTTGCCCTAGGTTACTGATATGGTATATGGTTTAGTGATAATAACAGAGTAGGGGTCACACTGAGACTGAACCTGAGACATTGAAAGTAAGATCATGGATATCTGTGGCTCAGAGGTCAGGCTACAAGACTGATCCCATATAGTCTGGGAATATTCCAAAAACTTCTACTTAACTGATTTGACAAACAATTTTAATAATCTATTACATGCTAAAGTTGACTGGCAACTTTGATAAACTATGAAACCATGTAGACCACATAGCTGTCTAGCAAAATGTTTCCGGGTTTAACAGAAAAATCTATCATAGAAAACACTAAAAAGACCCATATTTTTCTTAGAACAGTAGCAAATTGCAATCGGGGACAGTCTTTTGTTGTTTCTTTTGCTATATTAATAGGCTTATGCTAAATTTCTCATTTATTTTGCCTGGTGAAGTTCTCAGTGTGCTTCGTCACTGCCTTCTGATCAATATCTAAGCTTATTTGGAAATAAGAATAACTGTTGGTTATATCTGAGAGTACATGGGCTCACTATGGGTAGTACCTGGGAAGAGAGTAATTTATAAAATAATCACTCAACTTTTAATGCATGAAATCTATTTTAGATACTGTAAATAGTTTAAAACAGGAAAGTACTAGAAGTACAATCTATTAGATTAGAAAATGTGTTTGTGAGGGTGATTATTTGAAGATGTTCAGGCACTTAAGATGATATCTATAGGGTACTTTGACACGTGCAGTTGTTATGGGATTTGCAAAGAAATTGATACACAATTGGAAACAGAGCAGATAATATTTGTGTAGATGCTTACATCTCAGCCAGAAACATTTTATAAAACAGGATTCTTCTAAAGACTTACTCTCCCTGCCAGAATATATTTTTTCTAGAGAGCACTTCCCAGTTAAGGGATTGGTAGAAATTGGCGATTAAACACCCAACTTCACTTTTCCATGCCATCCCATTCCATTAAGTATCTCAAACAGCATCGATGGACCTGTACGCATAGTAATAATTGTTGTTGCATTCACACATCACACATTGCTATATTATCCTTCCTGTCTTCTCATTACTTTACACTCCATCACCAGTATTACTTGACATCATTTCTCAAACAGACTGCTTGAATCCAAGCGTTTCTCTTCTTGTCTGATTAAGGAAGAGTTCAAATAAAGAGACTGATTATGAGTGTTAACTGCCATGATTGCTTCTTAGAGTATTGTTAATTTCTTTTGAAGTATATTCTATATAAATTATCTAGCAAGAATACGCCCTGTATAAAGCCCTTGTATTTTTCCTTCACCTAAGTAAGACTCATGGAGAGTCAATAATTTATTCATTTCTAAGTGTTTTAGATACTACAGATTATTGTTTTCATTGTCTGTTGGGGTTCACATTAGGTTTATAGGCAAACTACTTATGTTTGTTTATATGTGATGGATTCTTATTTTTCTGCTAAATGTTTCTTTATGTATTTCTTTTTATTTTTCTTTACCTGAAATTGCATAAATGGAAAGAATGGATTTTGTGTAAAGATTACTGGTATTTTAATCATACAGATAATAATTTTCCTGACCATGTGAACATAAAAATATCCTTTCCTATTTAATGTTATTGGCATCTAATGTATTTTTATCATAATTCCCCTCCCAAAGTCCTCAAAGTCTCTCAAAGAAAGAAAAGAAAATCAAATTAAACAAACAAAAAATTAAAAAAAATTAGAGAAACAAAACATAATGCCCCCACACAAAATATAGTCTCTTTTGTATTGATCATCTGTTTCTATATATACCCAGTGATGTTACATAGAAGAAAACGGTTCCTTCCTTTCCAATCAGCTTTCTGTTACAAATAGATTCCTGATTATGGATGGGACTTTATGTCCATTTTACTTTCTAGGTGATGGGATTTTGTCAGGTTTGAAATTCTATATGCCTTTTATATACTGTCCCATTCATAATCTCCATTAGTCTATGCGTGTATTGGTCTTGTTGTGTCTGGAAGACACTGTTTTCTTGAACTGATGCACCACCTCTGCCTCTTATAATCATTTTTCCTTCCACTAAATAGTGTTCAAGAGCCTGGAATATGCATGCATTGCACATTCTAGCATGATGTGGTATCTTCAACAATAACACACACAGAGAGAGACAGAGACAGAGAGATAGAGAGAGAGAGAGAGAGAGAGAGAGAGAGAAGAGAGAAAGGAATTACCTAACAATGGACAGTAAAACCCTAACTAGATACCACATCCTAACAAATAAAAAGTCCTGTCTTAGGAATAGGTTATTTATTTTGAAGTTAGTAATCAATGTGTTCATAAGGATTCTTAAATATTACAGGCTATTACTATTCTTTTTTGTTTATTTTCTGTGGTTGGTGGCAAACAGGTATATTTCATTTTACCAAATCTCCATTTGATGTTGTTGTTTCTTGTCCAGAAATAACACTTTAAGAGCCACTACCCCAAAGTAAACTTTGCACTTTAAGATTGATGTTACTAATACAGAAATTCTAATTGTAATTGCAATTGCTTGAAATACTTAGATTATTTCAAACTCCCTTTGATTGTGTCTTCAAAAGATTTTGAAAGTGCTAAGCCCCCTTTTATCTAGGTTTTTAGTTTGGTCCATGAAATATTCTTATGGTCTATAGCTATCAAACCACTAACTACATTGAGAATGTTGTGGTTTATTTAAAATATGGTTAAACATGGTGCCAAAATGTATCATGATTTTTATTTTGCATGTGATATGGCCAGTAAAGATTGCATGAAGATAAATTTTGCCTTCAGACAGACCATATGCTCTTACTGATGTTGCCTAAATGTAGCATATTATCCAATTTAGCAAGAACAAACTACTATTTAACATTGCACTTGTTTCAACAAAAGCCCTGGGGATTTGCTTCTCTAGGAGCATGCTGGATGACAATTAGGAGGTGAAAAAGTGTCTTTTATATTTATGATAACAAATGGTTTTGTTTGCATCTGTGGTTCTAACATCTTGAGAAATACCCAGCCAGTAAAAGGTGCACAAAACCATTTGCTAAGCAAACCATTGAAGGGATGCTGTGCTTTGTCTCTCACGTTTGCAAATTCCATAGTCTACTCAAACACTATAACAAAATGAGATTTCATTTTACCCTCGCTAAGTGTTGCTGTAAGAAAGGGGTTAGCTGAAGGCCTTATGGCAGCCTTCTTTTTTACAGTTTTCTAGAAACACAGAAATACATGCGAAGATTTTTGTCTCAATGCTTCTGGCATCGTAACTAGAGAATCATAAAAATAATGGGATTTAGAATCAATCTCAAATATTTTGCTAAATATTTTGAATTTCTCATGACTTGAGATAGTGGTATGACTTCTATCATTTTTCTTCTGCATTTTAGTTATCATTTCTTAGAAAATTGAACATTAGAGTTAGAAAATAAAAGAGCCACATTAAAGGTATTTTTTAAATCAAGTTTAAAGGTATTCTGTTCTCTTTAGAATCTTGTAAGGAAGATGGCTTTATTTCTACTGTATTGAGAAGAAAAATTAAGCTGAGAGAATTACATAGTTGTTCTTGGTTAGGTAGTTATGACATAGATTTAGATGGAAAGAAAGAAACACTAAAGAAATCTTTCTCTTACCTACATATTGAATACTATTAGTAAACACTTTACATCATTATACATGATGTCTATAAAACCAGTTAAGTGAAATATAAAAAAATTTTCAATTTCATCCACCCCCTTTAGATTATTCTCTGACTAGAGATAATTGTTTAAAAGTGGGCAACAGTATTTGTAAACATCACCAGAGATAAGTACTCCATTAAGAAGAAGAAATAAGAAGATTTATAAAATGTATTTAAATAAAATAATAGAAAGGACTAGTCTACAGAACAACCAGTCTTTTTTATAATAAAATAAAGGGCAGGGGAAAGGCAGAAACCTAGTGCAAATGAAACCCCCTAGAATCTAGAAGGGTGACCCTCGGGAAGAGTCTTAGTAATGGGGGATAAGGAGCCTGAACCAGCCATCCTTTGTACCAAGGAAAGGCTTCCAGTGAAGGGATTGAGGACACTAACCTCACCACTAAACCTTCAACCTACAAGTTGTGGTGCCTGCCAGATGTGCTGGGGTAATGATGCCAGAGAACACGTGGAAGTGGCCAATCAATGATTGGTACAGCATGAGACCCATGCTATAGGAGAGAGTCCACTCCTGACATTACCTGGTGAGCCAGAAACCAGACACAGACTAGCTTAGAAACCTAAGATAGAACCGCACATGACTGGTGAAAAAAAAAAAAAAAAACAAACAAATTCAATGGAATGATTTCTAATGTCATGCTGATTTACTTATAGATGGGAACCTAGCCTAATCATCATCAGAGAGACTTAATCCAGCAAGTGATAGGACCAGATAAAAGACTCACAGTCAAACAACAGATGGAGCACAGGGAATTCTGCAGAAGAGGAGGTGGAAGAATTAAGGAGCCAGAGAGCTCAAGGACACCACAAGAACACTGTCCACAGAATCAACTAACCAGGCTCACAGATATTAGACTGGCAATCAGAGAACCAGTGTAAGTCTGACTAGGCCCTCTCTATATACACTACAGCTGTGTATCTTGGCGTTCATGTGGGACTTCATAGTGGAAGGGGGATCTGTCTTTGATTACTTCGCCTGCTTTTGGGATCTTTTCCTCCTACTGAATTGCTTCACCCTACTTTAATATGATGGTATGTTCCTGGTTTTAGTGTAATTTGCTATGCTATGTTTGGTTGATCCCCCTGGGAGGACTGTTCTTTTCTGAAGGGAAATGGAGGAGAAGTGGATATGAGGGAGAGGGTATGTGTGTTTGGGCTGCCTTCAAGAAATGGAGGGAGGTAAAATTGTGGTCAGGATGTAATATATGAGAGAAGAACAAATAAAAGGGGAAAAGAGGCAGAAATGAAACAAGAAGTGTAAGATGACAAAAGAGGGAAATAAAATTAAATATCTTGCAAAATGTCATGATGTGCTCTGTAAATTATACATAATTACATGTGTATTATTATTATTATTGTGTATGGCAAATAATTCTGAATTGAAAAATTATTAGTAGAATCAATGATCATAAGGTACATAATAAAGAATATATATGGAGCCCTACACTAAGAGATAAGAAATTTATTATTATTATTATTATTATTATTATTATTATTATTTGGATTTTTTGAGACAGGGTTTCTCTGTAGCTTGGAACCTGTTCTGGAAATAACTCTTGTAAACTAGGCTGGCCCCCCGAGTCCTGGGATTAAAGGCATGCACCACCACTGCCCACCTAAAAATTATTTTTAAAGGAGGCCTTTTGGTGCAATTGAACACTAATGGAAAATTTCAGATTGATTTATCGGATAATTTAGAAATTGAAAATAGGTGGAAATATGTAGAACCAAGATTTAAATTTGTGATTTCATTAATGAGGAATATATTGGTTTTAAATTCAGAGTTTTAGTGATTACCATGAAAAATAAATACAACCCAAATATAACATGCAGTTCTTCTAACATATACATATGCTATAGAATATTATTTTAGCTGGACATAATGTGCTGTATTTTTTCATACTGTGGAATATTGGGTTAAGTTTGTGAAGGTAAAGGTGTGTTACATTTGTTCCTATTGTATTTGTTTAATAATAAAAAGATGTGCTACATTTTACCCTGACTGCATAAAGCACCTGATTGGTCTAATAAAAAGCTCAATGGACAATTGTTATGCAGAACAGCCTTGGTGGGGCTGACAGACAGAAAGAATGAAAGAAAGAGGAGAGAAGAGAGAACCAAAAAGAAGGAGAGTGAGATGCCTGGGGCCAGCAGACACAGAGTAAGACATACAAAAAGAAGGAAGATTAAAAAGTTCCAAGGCAAACCATAGATGAAGAGAAAAAGGCTAATTTAAGTTAAAAAAAAAAACTAGCCAGAAATGAGCATAAGGCAAGGGCATTCATTCATAACTAATAAGTCTCTGTATCATAATTTGGGAGCTGGTTGGTAGTATATATACTTGAAAATATTTTTGGATTCAATAAATTCTACTGATGAATTCTTTCTCCCAGATTTTTCCAGATTCCTAGATCCTATAACTAGCTACAAACCTAACTTTATTCCTTCATTTTCTCTCTCTTTGGAAACAAAACAGTCAAAAAATCAAACAAGGCAGAATAAAAATAATAGAAAGCACACATACAAAAACATCATAAAAACACCAATTGAAAAATATACAAGTAAAAAACAGAAAAACCACACATGTTCAAACAAAGCAACCTGAAACAAAAAGTCTACAAATTTATCACTGAGAGATTACTTGGGTTCTCTGTCTACTTGTAAGCATGAATATTACCTTTAATTGGTCAAAAACCTAAGACTAGATAGGTCATGGAGCTACAAAAATCAAATTGCATTGTTCTACTACCAAAGAAACATAACAAAATGGCTTGTAATGACATTCTGCTGTAACAAAGATCAGTGCCTTGCTTAGTCATCATCACAGAAACGTCTTCTTTCAGTAGATGAGAGCTCTACAGAGACCCACAATTGGACAATCTGCAGAAAATGAGAGATTATTAATTCTTGGCCCTAAATGAGATGTCTTCATCAAATGCCTCCCCTCAGAGTTCAGGAAGCTATGCGAGAGAACAGGCAAAAAGATTGCTAGAGCCGAAGGGGATAGATGACTCATAGCTAACACAGTTGTAACTGAAAGTAGATTAGAAAAAATACGTTAAAATTTACAAAAAAAAATATAGTAAAGTCTCTTCAGAATGAAATTAAATTCACTGATAATAGACTTTTCATTCATAACAGAAAATTACAGAAGATAATGGCAGTCCTTTAGAGATCTGGAAAAGGAGACACATTGGCTAGTTTGTTTTGCCTTTCATTAGAAAAGTTAAATCATATTTTTTGAGGTATGTAAAAGTGATCCATGCAGAAATCCTGAGTAAGACATACTTTAAAATACACAATAAACTACTGAATTAACAGAAATTCAGGAGAAATTAAGAGAAAATAAGATAAAAGGAAAACTAAACATTGCTGAATGGAATAAGTTTCAGGGTGAGACTACTTTTTTCTTTACCAGGACCCCATAGCTGGCAAGATAATATTTAATAGAAGAAGGAATTATGATGGCTTACTGTCCAAAGTGAAACAGTCCTTCACAGGAGAAAAGTTTGGCAGCAGGAGCTGGGCTGCTCACATACAAAATAATTAGGAACCAGAAAGTGTACTGAAATTAGGGAACAGCTATAAACCCACAAGCTTAATCTCTCACTCTTAACAACAAACTTCTTTGAGGCTTGATCTTTTAGACCTTTACAACTTTCTACCAGATGGGGACCAAATGTTTGTACACAACAGGCTATGGGGAACATTTCACATCAAACTACCTTTTTAAAGATTAAACAGGGTAAAGTTTCAAAAAAAAAAAACAAATTAGTAATTTCCCACTCTAGCAAAATAACTGAAATGCCTGTCTTGTAGCAGTCAGAGTCAGAAATGATAAATGGCTAACTTCATGGAAATGTGTTAATATTGGGTGTATTTCTTAAAATGTGATATGCACTGAAAAATAAGAATTCAAGGCAGATGTAGTAGTGTTCAATTGTAATCTTAAGTTTTTAGGAGCTTGAGACAAGAGCATCCCAGTGAGTTTGAGGACAGTGGGTACTACATATTATGACAGTATCTCAGAGAACAATTTTTTTTTTAAAAAAATTGAGTTTTTTTTAATTTTTAAAGTAATCTTACTGTGCATACCAATACCTTCCCTCTACCTCCCATTCTTCCTCTCCCCTGACCTTCTCTTCACCCCACCCCATCCACTCCTTAGAGAGGGTAAGACCTTCCATGTGGAGTCAGCAAAGTCTGTCATATCACTTGAGGCAGTACCAAGACTCTCCACCTATATCTAAACTGAGCAAGGTATCCCTCTATAGGAAATGGGCTCCAAAGAGCCAATTCATGCACTAGAGATAAATACTGGCTCCATTGCTAGTTGCTCCACAAAGGCCCCACAAACTGACCACAATACATGACTGTCACTCACAATCAGAGGGCCTAGTTCAGTCCTATGCAGTTTCCCCAACTGTCAGTCCGGAGTCAGTGAGTTCTCACTCACTCAGGTCAGCTGTCTTTGTGGGTTTCCCATCATGGTCTTGACCACTTTATCGTATTATTGTTCCTCCCTCTCTTCAACTGGACTCCTGGAGCTCAGCCCAGTCCTCAGCTG
Source organism: Microtus oregoni (assembly GCF_018167655.1). NCBI lineage: Eukaryota > Metazoa > Chordata > Mammalia > Rodentia > Cricetidae > Microtus > Microtus oregoni. Next base: position 53,790,775 of record NW_024543063.1, on the reverse strand, counting down.
TGGATCTCTGCATTTGCTTTCATCAGTTACTGGATGAAGGTTCTTTGGTGACATTTAGGATAATCATCAATGTGATTACAGGAGAAGGCCAGTTAAGCTATCCTCTCCAGTATTGTTTAGATTTTTAGTTGGGGTCATGCTTGTGGATTCCTAGGAATTTCCCTAGTGCTTGGTTTCTTGATAACCCCATAATGGTTTCCCCTCTCAAAATATCTCCTTCCTTTCTATCCCTCTCTGCCCTTCACCCAACTCAACCTTCCTGATCACTCATCTTTCCTTCCCAGCTCCCCCTTTTCCTTCCCCACTCCCCAATCACCTTTCCCCTGTACCTGCACTGCCAATGTACTAAGGACATCTTGTCTACTTTCCCTTTCTAGAGGGATCCCTACAGAATGGGAGAAAACTTCATCAATCCCACATCTGACAAAGGGCTGATCTCCAAAATATACAAAGAATTTAAGAAACTAGATAGCAAAATAACAAATAACTCAATTAAAAATAGAATGCAAATCTAAATAGAGAATTCTCAACAGAGGAATCTCAGATGGTTGAAAGACAATTAAGGAACTTCTCAATTTCTTTAGCCATAGGAAAATGCAAATTAAAACAACCATGAACTACCATCTCAAACTCTGTCCTAATGGCTAAGATCAAAACACTTGTGAAAGCTTATTCTGGAGAGGATGGGAAGTTAGCAAACACTTCTTCATTGCTGGTGGGAGTACAAACTGTGTACATCCACTTTGGAAGTAAGTATGGTGGTTTCTGAAAATTGGGAATAATTCCTCAAGATTCAGGAATACGGCTCTTGGGAATATACCCACAGGATATACACTCATACTCTAAGGACATTTGTTCAACTATGTTTATAGCACCATTATTAGTAATAGTCAGAATATAGAAAAAAAAAGAAATTTTTACAAAGAAGAAAAGATGTAATCTCAAATGATTAAAACTTTGAAATCAGTATAGGAAAAACTAGAAGGAGTTAAGGTGAAACATGATAAATCCCATTGTGCATGTAAAGTTCAAATACACAAGCAATTTGGTCACAGAATGGTACCGCTAATTTTATAATAAAATATTAGAATAGAATAGATGGGGCCCCCAATAAAAATTTACCATAGAATTTTAGAAATGAATAAATAAAAATAAAGTGATAAAGTGAAATGGTTACAGTTGTAAAATTTGCTCCAAGACTAGGCACTTCATTCTGTGTGTGCAAGTATGTTTGCATATCTGTGAGTACACGTATGTTGATGTGTGTGTTTGTGTCGCAGGTGTATGTTTATGTATCTGTGACTCTATTGTGTGAACTCGTGAATGGTAGATGGAGTAGGTGAGAATTTCTGTTTGAATCTTCAGTATTTGTCTCCCCTGGGACTAGGACACAGCCTATGATTAGTAATGCAAGCTACATTCCTGAAAAGTGAGAAAATCAATATGCCGAACTGCTTTCGGTGTTTGCGTTTGAGAGTTTTGCCACAGAGGCAGAGACTGGAGCTTGTTTCACCCAGCTGCTCTTCCCTCCTAGAACCTTCTAATTGAAGTTACTAGAAGCTGTGCCTAGCTTAGAGGATCAGAGGATGGGATTTTCCCCTGTTGGCCATTGACTGCAGTGTATTTAAGCCTACATGGTGCTATTAAAGAAGGGCTTTTGGTATCAGTGTTAAAGGTCTGCTTGTAGGTCTGTCTCTGCGTCTGTGTTCTCAACCTCCGGCCCCTTGCCAGAAGCTCGCAAACTGGGGTCTAGCGCATAGAGAGCAGACCTGGGCCGCGGTGCGCAGCAATATTTTACATATACTTCTTCATATGCTTTATCAATTCTGGTTATACTACCAGTATAGTTGAAAAAAGCTCAGATTTCGCAATACACCAGATCTCAAGTCTAAGGTTTGTTTGTCTGTTCTTGTAGAGTTTGTGAACTGTTTGTTTTACAAGGGGGTACTCTTCCTGTCATAAGGGTCCTACCTGAGTCTGAGTGGTTAGTCACCTAGATGTTTCTTGTCCCATGAACCCCTTTCAGTCTCTGTATTTCTGCTTTATTACTCATGTTTATTTCCATGGTACTTCAGGCCACAGCATTTTCACAAACCATCACAGCCTGGAACTCCCATTTCTAACATTCTATCACATGCAATTTCTGCACGTCATTGCAGTTTCATTGTCTTAGTGACACCTTTTCTTCCTTCCTTTCTCTTCTTATTTCCTTCCTTTCTTCTTCTCTTATTTCCTTCCTTCCTCCTTCTCTTATTTCCTTCCTTCCTTCTTTCTTTTCCTCCTTCCTTCTTTCTTGCTTTCTTTCTTTACTAAGAGGAAAAAAGATTCCACTTGCAAGCAAAAGAGTCAGAAACACACCCCACTCCCACTGTTGGGAGTCCCATAGAAACACCAGTCTATTCAACCGTAAGTTATTAACAGAGTACTTAGCTCAGACCCATACGGTGTCCGTGTTTGAGCAGACATTATTTATAAGAAAGTAAATCCCTTGTGTAATTTCGGAGCTACGTAACTGCTCAGGTGCTTTTAATTCTGTTTTTATTTTATTGAGGTCTTCCTAACAGATAACTGCATAAAGCTTAATGTATACAGACCAGTGTTTCTTTTGTAGTTAGGTTACCTCATTTCACACTAGACCTTCTAACAAAATTTCACAGTTATTCAAAACCAAAGTGGGTCATCTAACTTATACTAGTTAAATGTACTGAAATTTCTTTGCATAAATTATGTTTCATTTTTCTTCATATTGGCATGAACTCATGGAAATGAATTCCAGTAAAAAAAACTCGGATTAATTAGCACTCCAGATCTCAAAAGTACTAACTGAGATGTCTACATGTGTACTAACATTCCAAATAACATCCTGGTCCACAGTTGTCATATACATCAATGGTGCTCAAAATAACTTTGCAGCAAGAATGTTGAAATTTCTTTAGCTATACTGACCTGAACTAAAAAAGGTTTTATAATCTTTCCTGCATTTTGAAGAAGAGAGTTTATCATGTGTTTTTTTTGTCTTTTTTTATGTTTCTGTTATTACAAAGTGAATTGTCCTCAAATTGAATAATAAACCATCCACATCTGAAATTTCTTTGTAATGATTCTGTATCTCAGATGGACGGTGGTTATGCAATCCTTTTATCCCAGCACTCAGGAGACAGAGACAGGCAGATCTCTGTGAGTTCAGACGTTTTGTATACCTGCCAGCCAGGTATACAAGGGCTCATTCCAGGACAGGCTCCAAAAGTTATAGAGAAACCCTGTCTCAAAATATCAATATAAATAAATAAATAAATAAATAAATCAGTTTGTCATTGTCTGTAAAGATGCCTCAGTGATTAAGGGCACTTGTTGGTCTTTCAGAAGACAGACACATGGCAACTGGCAATCCCATCTACAACCCCAGATCTAGGGAATCTTAGGCCCTCCTCTGACCTCTCTAAATTCTACACATATATGTTATACATGCATGCAGGCAAACTATTCCTGTATAGAATATAAAATAAATAAGTTGAGATATATACCTTGTAGCAAGAAGGTATAAGATAGAGAATTCTACTCCAGTTCTCTAAAAAATTTATCAGCAGAAGACTCCAATATGTAGGGACTAACTACATGTCTAGTGTACATTTTAAATTATTAGAATTAATAAAAATTATCTAGCCGAGCACATTGGATGTTGTCTGAGAGCAAATCTAAATATGTCATGCTGATTAGGTACATAAAGCCGCTATGTGAGATTGTTCCTAAGAGTGACCAACATGAGGGGAGAGATAGAAGGAGGTATAGCAAAGAAAGTGAATTGATTGACGTGAGGAGAGATTAATAGAGACAGACATACAGACAAAGAGAAAGAGACATAGACAAATATATAAACATCAGGACAGATACAGAGAAAGTAACCTGTTTTTTTGGGTTGATCATCTCCCAAAATGTCAACAGTTTCCCCAGAGCAACACCACCAACTGTAGCTGAAGCTTTCAAAACACAAGACAGCAGGAGACATTTTATATTCTAACCCTAAGAGATTCCAAATGCTAACTTGCTGTTAAACAACCAGGCACTGGACCAAATAATCATTCCTTTAAAAACCTATTCATTTTCCTTATTTTATATTTCCACTGGAGCCTTTAGAATATTTAATATGTAAGGACATCATTACAGCAAAACAAGCAAATAAATTTATAAATAAATATATGGTACCTAGTTTCTTTTACTTTCATTAAAAATAATTGGGAAACTTTTATTTTGTTTCTGTCATCGTTTTTAACTGGAAAAATGCTATCAGGAAATGGAAAAAAATATACAGGTGATCAAGACGCATAATAAACGAGAAATACTGGACAATAGCAACAACAACAAGTGAGCAACCTCATTCATAGAATCGTAGAGAAAGAGATTAGCTTATTCACAACAAATTTAAAAAATGAAATCTTGACTCTGAAATTAATAACTGCTTGAAATAAAATTGAATAAAACCAAGGATATTAATAGCCCAGGTTAGTGAATTAATGCCAGTAAGAATCTCATATTGAAATCATTCGTTAACCACAAAAGTATAAAAACAATAAAATAAATAGGACTTGTTTCACCTAACTAGAGAATAAACAGTAACCTGCTTTAAAAAAAATATGAGAAAAGCATTTCATCTTATGAATGAGAAGATAGTCACTGTCATATGAATACTGTTCTTCCCCGTTTTGGTACCTTCACTTCCCTATGAAATAGAGCACACAGGAAGAGGTTGATACTTCAATAGTGATGTTTGAGATTCTTAATATTCCTATTAATGTCAACTTGAGTTTTCAGAAGTCTTAAGAACTCTCACGTGTTGAATCTGTGCACTACTTGAAATAGCATACATACATGAATCTGTCGTTACCTGGAAGGCCCCAGTTTACATGGCAATGATCTTCCTTCTTTATGTAGACTACCTTCCTTTCTAGGATCACTCTTCTCTACTGTTTCATAGGAAGGTTTAGCCTGTAATTTATCAGTAGAGATTTATATTTCCTCACAGTATTTTGCAAGATAGCTAATCATGTATTTAAGTCTTTGGGCATTTTACAACTGCCCCCAAAAGAATAACCTTGGTAACCATCATATATTACAAACATGTGTGTGGTTGTATGTTATGTTCATGGGCAAGTATATATAGTCAGTGTAAGTGCATAGACATACATAAAATATTGTACATGAAATATCCAGAAAGAGTGATACCAAGCAAAACTACAAAATAATTTTGTGTTCATTTATATTGTTTCTAGTTCAAAGAAATTACTCAAAACAACAATGCCATTACTGCCAATAAATTATTTAAGAACATTTGTAATTAAATATAATGTGTTGTTATTGTCTGTGGTGGTAAAATTGATTCACATATATGTTAAACATCTGATAAATCATAATATTGACATTCCATTGTAATTGATATATGATAAATGCCATATTGTAGCCATTTTCAAGTTTCTATGTTAAATTTTACATATTGCTTCAAGATTTTTGTTGATGTATTCTCTTGAATTAGTTTAATAAGAAACATTTTCTTTCAAAATTTCAGGGAGATTTCATTCATAGCCTTAATATTTTAGCAATCTCATGATAAAAAAGCCAATAAAATAATAAATAAGGAGCAGTTTCCAATTCTGTAGCATTTATATTTTACAAACATTGAAAGATTACCTGTTTTTATCATATAGATTGCAATATCCAGTATTAATTTCTTGTAAATAGAGACAAATGCTCATCTTCTTTTATATTGTTTGACATGTGAACATATTTATTTAAATATGCATGCATACAGTGATACAAATTACCTTTCAGCATATTCTAAAATATAAAATCATGAAAGAAGATATCCTCATGAGCTTGATAACACATTACATCTGGTTTAAACATTTGCCCAAATATTTTTAAAAAATTTAAGCCTGAAATGCTTTTATACAAAACAAATGGAGCTTCAAGAGGTTTTCAGTTCATTGAATTATTTTTCATCCTCTATGAATCAATGTAATTTGAAATATTTGGAAAGTTTGGTCATATGTCAGCGTTATAAAACAAATAACTTAATTGAAATGCATAGCAAATAACACAAGTATTCAATAATTACTAAATTGATGAAATGATTAATTTGAAAGTATGAAGTATTTATGGTTTCAAATTATCTGTGTCATATAAATATTATCTGTTCAAAAAATATGAGTCACAAAATTGTACATTAATGATTTTTCTGGACCTTCTGCTATGAATAAGTTTATTCCAGGCATGATTGTATGTGTGAGTTGTAGTTGGCATTTTCTTTGGGGTGCCAGCCAGATCCCAAATAAAGACACAAACACTTATCATTAATTATGAAATCTCAGGTTTAGCTTATGCTAATTTTTAGCTAGCTCTTATAAGTTAGTTTAACCTGTTTCTCTTCATCTACATTTTGCCTCAGGACTTTTTAGCTTTCTTTCATTCTGTATGTCCCACTTTCCTTCTGTCAACCTGTCTGTTCTGCAACTGTCTGGCTAGTTGGCCTCTATAGTCTCCTTATCTTTCTCCCTTGCTGTCTCTCAGGGCTAGATTTATCCTCCTTTTTATTCTCTCCGCATGCCAGCTCTGCCTATCCCTCAATTGCCTAGATATTGGATATTCAGTGCTTTTTATTAAATGAATCATCTGCCTTAGGCAATTAAGGTGAAACATCTTAACATACTTAAACCAATGGAACATAAACAATTGCAACCCACTTTTATATAAAGAAGTATTCTACAATGTAAACAAATGTATCATATCTTTAGATAGTTAAACTAATATTCCACAGTATTGAGTGTGTTCATGTATTTGTATATGATCATATTAGATTTTTTTTCTTAGCCTCTGATGTAATGCTTTGATAATTTTAAAAAAGTTCATCCAAAATGATATAGCTAAATTTTTCCTAAGATAAATGTATTATGCATTTTCTAGGTATCTCAATTCACTGAAGGTGTAATAAATATTCTGAACCTTAAATACTTTCTGAGAGTTTCCTTGGGAAGAAATTTGGTGTGAGAAGTCCTTCGGTATATGTGTTGCTTTCATTGGTTAATGAATAAAGCTGCTCTCAGCCAATGACTTAACAGAGTAAAGCCAAGCAGGAAATCGAAACAGATGTAGAAAGAGAATAGGTGGAGTCAGGGAGATGCCATGTAGCAGCCACAGAAGGAGACAGACACCTGGAAACTACATAGGTAAAACATTAGCCTCATAGTAAAATATAAAATAATGGAAATGGTTTAATTTAAGATATACAAGCTAGCTTGCAATACACTTAAGCTATTGGCCAAACAGTGTTTTAAATAGTATAGTTTCTGTGTAAGTATTTCTGGTCTGAACAGCCAGGAAGAAATGAGTGGCCTCTGGCAACAGGTATTAGCTTATATTTCTACATTCTCGATTGCATTAAAGCACAGTCTTATGTTAATTCCTATTTAATTGTAAAACCAGGGGTTTTAGCTCAGCACATTTTCATTCATACCCCAATACTGCCTTCCACCTAGATAATTGGGAAAAGTAACTCTGAAGAAGGAAAGAAAATGTGCTCAATTGTGATACAGACAAAAAAAAAAAAAGTTTTGTGGCGTGTGTGTATATGTTTACATGTGGCTGAGGCCATAAGTCTAAATTGAATATTTTTTAATTGCCTTCCGATGTATTTTCAGAGACAGGGTATTTTTCTTAACCTGGGCCTCGCTAACTCTCCTGGAATGTCTAACCAGTTGCTCCTAGATGTCTTCTGGTCTCGGTGTCACAGCACTGGAATAATATGCACTGCTCTGGCTCGCTGTTTTGCATAGGTACTAGGCAGCAAGCAGATTTTCATGCTTCTCTTGCGAGCTCTTTACCAACTGGCTCATCTTACTAGGCTGGTATTAAAGAACATTATTTTCTCCTTACTGCTTTACAGTGCATTCTACATGGAGAACCACATTACAAGTTCACAGAGAAAAAAAATTCAATATCAGTATAATAATTACTCTCAGAAACATCTCTTTAAAGTAAATTGCCGCTTAGTTTCCAAATGAGGCTTCTAGTAACAGAACTAGGCTGCATTCAATTAGTCAGTGACCAAGGGTGGTCCTACAGAAAAAGACAAACAATCTATGTAGCATGATGGAAAAAAAAAACGAGAGAGAAAGAGAGAGAGACTGGGGTTCACATGAAGATCCAAAAAGCAAAGCAGCCAGTCATTGGCTATTTCCTCGCCCTCAGTCTGAAATGGCAATCCTGCCTCCAGGAATCTCAGAATGAGACTGTATGAGAGCTGCCTCCTCCAGTCTTATTTTCCTCAAGGGCTGGGATTAAAGGTGTGTACCACTATACCATCTGATTTCTATGGCAAACAAGTGTGGTTACTGGGAGTAAAGCTGTGTGTCACCACTGCCTGGTCTGTGAGGCTGATCAGTGCAGCTATTCTACTTTTTGATCTTCAGGCAAGCTTTATTTCTTAAAATACGAATGAAGTATCACAGCCCTGGTAGTTACTCTGAAAATGGATTGTTTCCCACAAACTAACAGTGTGGCCTCATTACTAAGGACAACACCCACATAAGTCATTGAACATGGAAAAGTCAAGCTTATGCCAACATGGAGCCGTCAATCCATATGTTCCAGTATCTTTCATATGGGCAGAAGTTCTGGATGCAACCACAGGAGAAATGTAAGCATCAATCCAGTCTTAAAACTGTTGACTTACAGTGTGTCTACCCTTCAAGATAAGCTAGAGCAATGGTGGTGCAAAACTTGTGGGCCTAACTAATCAGTAAATGAAGTCCCTTAAGGCTTATTCCATGATATGGAATATATGGAAACCATACCCTTGCTTGGGTGATCAAAATCAAAACACTAAGTAGCCAAGATACCTCATGTAAAACCAAATACTCTTGTTCTTTATTTTAAAAAGTGTCAATAAAATGACCCCTAATGATATTCTGTTATACTCATAGATCAGAGACTTAATCAGACAATATCAGAGAAGCTTCTTCATGCAGCAGACAGAAAGAGATGCAGAGACATACTGCCAGAAATTGTGTAGAATGAGAAAGTTCTTGGAACACAGAGTTCTAAATGTGATCTCTCTATCACATACCTCCCCCTCAGACCTCTGGGCACCCTACAGAACAGAAGTCAAAAAGATAGTAAGAGCCGGAGAGGATGGAGGACACCAGCAGAACAAGGCCCTCTCAATAAACTAAGTAAGGCTTTTATGAACTGACAGAGACTAAAGCACCAAGCACAGGACCTACATGGGGCTGTACCATGTCTTGCATGTCTGTATTGTAGTTTTCAGCTCAGAATGTTTATGGAACTTTGAGTGTGTGAATGAATGCTCCTATCTCATCTTGTATCTGCTCAAGCCAGGCTGCAGGAGTTGTGTTTTATCACATTATCTTTTGTTTTTGTCACGTTGGTCTTCTCCTCTTTGAAGCCCACTTTTCACTTTTTTTTTTTTTTTTTTTTTTTTAGTGAGAGACAGAAAGGGAGTACAATCCAAGGGGCGTGATAACTTGGAGAAGCAGAGGAAGGGAAAAGGAAACTAGAGCCAGAATACATTCTTTCAGAAAATAATCTATTTTCAGTAAAAGAGAAAAAAGACGATGCTGTAGCATAGAACAAATTTTAATAAATTATGCTCTTACACACTAGAAAAAGGTTTTCCTCATAAAATCTTGCAATTATATTTTACTTTCTGTAATTCAATTAAATTATTGGTAAATCATGAGTTACTAGGGTCCTTTAATGACATGAGATACATATTAAAATTATATTAATTGTCTCTGTGTTATTCTTTTAGTGTAGACATGTATTTTTCTTACATATTGGCTTAAATATCAACTTAACTTAAATTACTACTTGCTTAACAAGACAGAGGGTCAAATTTAATTATAACCTCCCATAGCAATTAGAAAGGAGCATTAGACTTCTCTTTAAATTGTTTGAATTAAACAAACTCAATTTCAGGCATACATTTATGTGACCTTATGAAAATCACTTTAACTTTTCAATCTCATTTTTATCATTAAAAAAGAATTTATATAAGAAATTATTAAAGTTAATGATGATCTATTGATAATGAAGTATATAATGATACAATATAATGTATCGGTATTATATATATATATTATGGGACTTTGAGTTCCTGAATGAGTGGGTCTCTGACCATCTGCCTGGTGCTCATGTTTTTTGCTTTATCTTATCATATTTTACTTTATAATATTTTGTCTATATATACATAATTTTTGGTCATATCATCCTTTTTGTAATAGTGTGTTAAAAATAATATGGGACCATATACCCTGAAAAATAATGACTAATGACATAAAATATTGTATTGTTTGATGGTAGTCTTAAAAACATTTTTTCTTTTTACTATTTTTTACATTGTCAACATAGAATGTTTATGATTAATAAAGAATATTTTATTCATTGAATAAAGTAAGATTAAATATTCCTGTTATAATTTTAAATCTTGAGGACACAATGAAGAAAATTAGTTACATTATTCTGATAATCACAAATTAATATGAGCACAGTTTGCAAGCAAGATCATAGAAGTGTATCTTTCCTTATATTATCACAATCATTTTAATTTCCTAGGATTATAAACTTTCTCATGGATGCTAAGATCATGAAGTGAGTGCTCTTAGGCTTGAACATAGTTGGTAATGAGCATCAAGGAGGTCAGGGAAAGTCAAGAAGATTTTTTAATGAAATTAATTAAAAACCCAGTTAATGAGCAGCTTTTAATACAAGAACATGGAAAATGACCATATCTCAAATCCTCTATTTCTGATTCATTTTATCACATTGAAGCAGAAATGACTAAAATATTTCTTATGTATCACCTCAAGTCTCTAAACCATATTTACTATGCTTTCTGGGAAAAGTGAGGATAGAAAAGGTTCAATAATTTTGCACAAGTTTATCAAGGTTTTCTTTATTAACCTGTACCTTAAAATTATTTTCAACAAGAAGTTAACTCTAATTATGAGAACACATTATTATAAATGATTTTGCTCCAATGTTTTTCAGATGAAACAAATATCTGTTAACCAATAAGAAATGTAGAGTGTGTAACCTGAGAATTTAACCTGCACTATTCAAACAGTCAAATTTTGAGCAGTAAGAGCCCATATGTCCAGCAGTTTTTATATAATACTGAGTTTTTCTGCCACATACAACAGTCTATAGATGTTATCATGTTGACATTTTGTCTTATTTGCTTTTTGTTTCTGTGATGAATACTTTGATCAAATCATGTCAGGGAGGAAATGTTTATTTCATCTTTATTCCATGCCACAGTTCATCTATGAGGGAAACCATGCAGAAATCGGGTAGCAGGAACAATCAATTATTAGCCTAGATAAGCTCTTACAGATATTGCTAAGATGAATCAGATTAAACCATTTCCTAATTGAGGTTCCTTCTTCCCCGAAGATTCTAATTGTGTCAAATTAACAATAAAAGTGAATCAGCACAATTGATTCCTCACCAACTTGATACATAAACACATCACTGTTAAGCTATAATGCTTCCTTTATTATTTTTTTGCCAAGATCTCAGGCTAATATCATAACATAAGCACAATAAAACTTTAAAAGTTCAGAGTCTTTAAAATCTCTAAGTCTTTAAAAGTCCAATATCTTGTTAATATTACATATGTAGACTCCTGTAGAATCAAAAACAGGTTATATATTTCTTATTCTAGAAAGTAACAAGGAGGTAAAATTTAGAATCAATTTGAAGCAAACCCAAAATGCAGAAATAAAAATCAGAATTCATTACCTCAGTATCCAGCATTTGTGACTCCCTCATGATCTTCTGTGTCCAAAGGCTTGGTATGATGGCTTGAAAGAAATTGGCCAGTTTTGACTCATATGCTTGAATACGTGGTCCCCAGTTGTTAGAACTATCTGAAAAGGAGGAATAGGTGTGACATTGTTGGAAAAGGTATGCCAAGGAGAAGTATGAAGAGAAAGGTAAGGGGAGAAAGGCAGGAGGAGGCTACGAATGTCTTCTGCTTCTTCCAGTGTGGTTCCTTTTCTATGCTCGCAATCAGTAATAAAGACATGAGTTCTCATCTATTCATCTACAATACAGTCCACTTCTCTCTCTCTGTCTTCCACAGAACCCACCACAACTTATCTGATACACTCATGCCAGCTCCACTCCACACCTCCCACTGTCCTTGAAGGACATAATATGGTTTTGCAATCTTCAATATCTTTATGTCTTCACTGCAGCTGAGGCTTCTTCTTTACCAATGACCTCTCCTGGTTTCTTCTCATGGACTCCAACCCTACCACATCATACAAGGCTTACTTTATCTGAATTTCTGTCAGCCTTCATATTATCTAAATTTCCATAGAATAGCTCAATTATCACCGAGCACTCATCAGATTTCCCAACTCAAATTTCCAGATGCTTGCACAGTCATTACCCAAAATAACTCAGTCAGATTCGTCACAGTAACACTCCACTTTTCGTGATCCCCATTTTTGTTCTATCTATAACTGTAGTATAAACACTAAAGTAAAGTTACTTTGAGGGGGAAAGGCTTTATACAAATTTACCCTTTAGGGCAATAGTTCACTACTGAAGTAAGTCAGGGCATGAACTCATGGCAGAAACTGGAGAAGAAACTGTAGAAAAATGCTACTTACTGGCTTGCTCACAGACTAATGCCTAGATAGCTTTGTTATAGAGTCCAGACTTACCCGAATAGTGATGTTACTGCCCAGAGTGAGTCTTCCCGTCAATCGTCAATAATGGAATATATTGAAGGCCTGAAAACAAGCCAATTGTATCTGGAAAATTCCTCAACTGAGGTTCCCTCTTCCCATGTGATTCTAGGTTGTATCAACTGGATGATAAAAGTTAATTAACAAAACATATAGCCAGTCTAAAACAATGAAAAAGCTTTATCATCTTTATTACTTTTGAAATAAATCTTTGCAATCCAGTGTAAATCTGCATATACATTATACTGCACTATGAAATAGTCATTGTTTTACTTAAATAGACTGATGTAAACCATAAAGTTTTATACCATAAACTGAACTAAAACTAAAAATATTGCATCCATGCACAACTTTAAAAAGTTAATTTTCAAAAACATGTGCAGAAAGGTGTGCTTTAATATGAATATACTATAGGTACATGTGACAAATTTGACTACTTTCAAAAAGCATTAAATGAAATTGCATTTTCATTTCAACTCCCCAAAAGTTAATCTTTTCCTTGGTATTTGTATATCAGTCCATTAATATATATTCAAGACTTTGGTTTGTTTGTATGTCTTAGATTTTATGTGCTTTTGGAGTTGCCATTTTTTTGTAAAGTTTTAGTGAGTTTGATTTCAGCTGTGACAATCAGCACAAAAGGTCATTTCTAATAGGCTGTGTCAATACCTCCCTCAGAGTTGCTCATGACACTTGAAGCCCTTATACAGAACAAGGTTAAGTAGGTTGACAAGTGTGGTAGAAACCACAGTTTAGCCTCTTTGAAGTAAAAATGCTTTCTGAAGTGTAATGTATAATGGTTCTGTCTGTTAAAACAGGGTGCTTGGTAAAAGATGAATCAGCAGTGATCTGCTGTGGCACAATGGTCTTATATCCTGTCACTTGTATTATTTTAATAAATGCTGATTGGCCAATAGCTCAGCCTAGTGTTTGGCTGTGTATCTTTGCATCTACTTTCATCAGTTACTGGATGAAGGTTCTATCATGATAATTGATTAGCTGATTGCAGGGGAAGGTCAGCTTAGACATCTTCTCTACTTTTGCCTGGAGTCTTAAGTGGCACCATCCTTGTGGTTTCCTGGGAATTTCCCTAGCCCCAGGTTTCTACCTAAGCCCATGATTGTAGTTGGAGGCTGTTTGTTCATTTCTGGCTGCCCAGACTCCCAAAAGAATCCCTCAGAAACTATGCCATTTGAATCACTACTTGCCTAATTGCTTAAACATATTTTTAGCTAGCTTTATACATTTGGTTAACCCATTTCTATTAATCTGTGTCTTGCTACTTGGCTGTGGCTTACTGGCAAGTTTCCATCTATCACTGGCAGAGGCTACATGGCTTCTTGTTGACTCCACCTTCTTTTTCCCAGCAGTCTCTTTAGTCTCCCAACATTTATAAACAATCATTAGAGAATTTGGGCATAGTTATCTCCAAACTTCTTCATGCTTTTTGTTGGATGAAGTAATTTTTGGGTTGGCTTATGTAAGTCTTCTGGCGGGGGAGAGGTGTTCTTGGTCCATCAAACCACATGAGCCTGGTAGGAATCCACAGGTTCTCATCCTCCAAGGAAACAAAAGAAGAACCTCTTTTCCAAAGCAATATATCCTTAGACTCAAATTTGGAAGTCAAGTTACCTTTAAAACACATATGTTAGTTTAATTTAGTAGCCCATACAATGAAATATATCTCTGTATTTAGCTCCTTCATAGTCAAATAATTTAAAGAAAACACAATAGTATACACAATCCATACTCTTTGTGTATATTCCATCTTTATGTGGCTTATTTTTCTTACTCTATTACTTTTTTTACTAGTTTAATATTTATTTTATCTTTTCTCTTTGATCTATGACTGCCTGTGCTCTTTTATATTTCATTTACTTTATTTTTACTCTTTTTTTCTCTGTCCCAAGCCTATGTACATTTTCAACACACTTTGTCTCATTTAGAGGTTGTTTATGTCCGAATCTGTCCTATTGAGTATCTGCCATTATTTCTCTCCACTCTCATTAGTCAATTCTCCCACTAACTTTATTAAAGTTGTTGGAAATTCTCCAAGGATTTACTTAATGGCCAAATATGTTGGGGTACCTCTTGAAAAAATATTTTTAAATTATTAATTTTAATTTTCCTCCTTAACTAACATCAAAATCTAAGAGAGTCAACCATGAAAGAAAAAAAAATGCAATTGTTTTCATAGAGCATACTTTTCTTCTGATATTTTTTTGTTGTCGAAATTACCAGGTTGATATAAACTGAAAAATCTTCCATTGAGTGTACTTCTTCTTATGGAAGTCTATCAAACAAACAAACAAACAAACAAACAAAAGACAGAAAATGTGGCCTCTTCAAGCACAACTCTGACATGTGTCTCACCTGAACATTTCTCTCTAGAAGCTTTAAACCATGAATGTTCAAAACGTGTAGAACATATAACAATGTGTGAACCTTAATTTTGAGTGGCATTAATTGGCGCTAAGTATTTGTTTGTTTAATTTTGTGTAAACTAAGATTTACAGAGGATCTCAACAGATAGGAAAGATGTAGTCATGAGTATGTGTCAATCTTATTAAACATAGTATATGCAAAGGTGAAAGACTGAATGAGAATATTGGGTGTCCAGAAAATGGAAGTCACAGTTCTTTCGTTAATACCACTTGTGCATTTGTGTGGGAGGAGGAGGATTAGCCACATTCAAGCACAATTGGCCACTGCATCTTTTGTGCGGAGCTTATGCTGTGGTGACATTATTCTTTTGTGTCTTCATGCAAAGGCTCAGGGCTCATCTATGTGCTTGATTGAAAGGCAGCAAGAGCATGTGCCTGCACTCAGTGGAAGGAAGCTGGGTCTGGCTGAAAACAAAACAAACAAACCCAATAAAATTTAAAGACGAAAGAAAGGAAGAAAGAAACCAGTCCTATGGTGGGCACAAAAGCTTAGCTCGGCAAGAATGTTAAACCCTATTTCATTTCTCAGCCGCTGAATTTAAAATGAGATCGGGGAAGCGTATGTTGAGAGGAGTGAAGCAATTTCAAGTGACAGAGTTCAAAGGAGGTAGTTATGCCTCTCCAAACAGGCCCTGAATCGCCTTTACTGATATTTTTCACTTAGAAATAAAGAGTTCTTTTGAGCCCATCACCTAACTTTTGGAAAAATGGCTTATACAGATGGAGCATTTTTTTTCTTTCTTTTTCTGAAAGGCCTCCATCACAGTAATTGTAAGCTATATTCATTTGGCATTCCATAAATGTTTATTGAATGCTACAGTGTATTAGTAGCTAGAGGAACAATCCATATTTCAAATATATTTACATGCAATTTACAAAATGTTATATATTGTTAAATATACCCTTTTCAAGTATAAAAGTGGTAATAAGTTTGATTTTAAATATGTTTATTTGTTTAGCTTAATAGATAAGCTAATATAATAGATGCATTGTTTATATATAATAGATAATACATTAGATATATTGTTTCATAAGCAATTCTTTAATATAAAAAATATTGATACATTTACTTAAAGAAGATTATCTAAATTAAGGATGTAAATAGCTCAACTGTTATAATTTTGCCTAGGATGCAAGAGCCATGGATTCAAAAGCAGGCATTGGACAAATCATGTGTGGTGGCATATGTCCATAATTCTACCACTTTGGGCATTAGCAGATATATGCAGAAGTAAAGGTTCTCCACAATACGATGATTCAAGGGTAAGCTGATCTAGAAATGCTTCCGGATCTGACACCACACCCCTCACTCTGCAAAACAAAGCAAAGCAGAGCAAGACATAAAAACAACAAAAAGCCAACGAAAATGCAAGTCATAGTTGAGGCTCCTGTGAAGCATGAAACTGAGGCTGCGGTTTTATATAACTGACATCTCTTCGTTGGTTCATCACCTTCTCATTGTAATTTAGATTGGACAAGATTCAAACAGCTCCGAAAGAAATAAATCTCTACTTACCTTTCGATTAGAACTTGGCAAATAATGAAGATTTATACCTTCTTAGTGAAATTTAGAATAAATTGCTAAAGTAACATAATTATATTAAATAACTTTATTGTGAAAATGTTTTGAATAAATTCACATAATACACGGTCATTGATATTTTCCATACGACGTTCTAAACAATGGGGTGAGAGGAGTCTTAATTATTGTTTGGTCAGAAGTCTCACCCCAGCGCCTGGCATCCAATTCAAGGCCCCTCCCCTGGAAGTTGCCTTGGTCCAGATTCCACCTCTGAGAAAGCAGTGCCCCTTCCTCAGGGAGGGTCAGGACCACTCCCACAGGCTATTTAGGCTGTCCCCCCCCCCTGAGAGAATGAACACGTGGTCTCTGGGTTTAGCATAGTCTCCCCTTTCCTCAAGTCTCCTCAAACATGGGTATCTTTTTTTTTTTTTCAGTCTAATTTGGTCTGATAGGAATTATTTGCATCATTGGAGATGTGCCTTTAAGAAATATTCCTAACAATCATGAGTTTCATAATTATGTACTATGATTGTTTGACACCTTACTGAGCAAGCCTGCACACAGATGGATGTCACTTGGCTTATTCCTTCTGTAGTTCTTCCTTGGACAGTCCCATGTGACCAGGCACATCTTTTCCTCTTGGGAACTTTGGGTTATGACCTGGATTTTCAATAGCTGTGTTCCTGAACCTACCATCTTTATCATAACATAACAAAAATAAGATGTTGGGCACATTCTAGCTGGTTGGGCATTGCTTCAAAAGAGTTGGCTATTTTTCAGAAATAATGATAAAAGCCTTGTCTGTGAATTAATTATGTATTTGCAAATGAACTAATATTATGTTGCTATCTTGACATACTTTCTTTTGGTAGGCTTTTGCAGCCCTGAACTGCTGTTGCCTTGTATTGATACAGCAGGACCAGAGCTAAGAGCATCCCTACCCCTTGGGCCTGACTACATCACCTAAATCACTCAGTTCCAAGCCTGCATCCAGATGGATGACACTTGTCTTATTCCTTCTGTAGTTCTTCCTTGGACAGTCCCATGTGACCAGGCACATCCCTTCCTCTTGGGAACTTTGGGTTAGGACCTGGATTTTCAATAGCTGTCTTCCTGAACCTACCATCTTTATCATAACAGAATAAAAATAAGAGGTTGGGCACATTCTAATTATTTATCCTGGAGTGGTGTCTATGAAGGTAGTCATCATGAAGAGATGAAAAAATGGTGTTAGAAAAGGTTAAGAAAAATGATGGGTGTGGGTGGAAATAGAGAAGGATTAATTGAGAGTAAGAGCAGTTGTCATGAGCTAGCAAAGTAAGAAAGGACGGATACGTAGAGATACTCAGCTGCAGCCGTCCCGTGGGGACAGGGGCATTTTAATGTGACCTGGTTTGTTTTCATCTCTGAGTATAATCATGAATTCTGTTCTTGGGTGCTCTGTAGTATTAATGCTCTGTAGACCATTTTCAGCATTATCTAATGAAAACTTTGAAAGTTAAAACAATAATTATAGGCTATAGGATGCTCTAGCCTTAAAGATTAAGTTAGGTGAAAGAAAAAAATGTCCAAATAAAATACTTATCTGTAAGTTCCTAAAGCAAGATCATTAACAAAGTCCAGTATGAGTGAAGAAACCCAGGTGTCCATCAAAATGCAAATATACAGACAAATTAAATAAATCTATTTGCCATGAAGGTATCAGAATACTAGTCTACAATCAAAAGGAAGAAAATGGACAATTGAAACTGTTGGAAATACATTATTAAAATCTATTTTGAGATTTTTATGCTGAGAGATGCAAACAACAGATTTCATTTATAGGAAATACACAGTAATTTGTGGTGAATAAGTATAGGTAAAAAACCATCTGCGGCTCTGGGAAAGGAGAAGAATATTGAAAATTCATATGTTAATAACACTTATAAGTGATAGAATAGATCAGGATTTAATTTTCTTGAAATCTTGCTGGCGCATGGAACCACTGAGTATCATCAAGTGGATGCAGTTATTTTTAATTATATTCTTTTGCATTTTAATAAATGCATATTACTTTTATGGAGTCAATAATAAATAAGAAGAAAGGATATATCCAAAACACAGAGGACCTGAGCAACTTGCTAAGCCAAACTAACCTTAGAGTGGGATTCTGGTTGGAGTGTTTGTCAGTTTTTGTTTTTTTCTATCCTCACATCATTGTCTCTTTCCAACCCAACCTCTGAAGGGAAAACAACTTTTCAGGAAATTTTCTCTTTTTCTTTTGTAGAATTATAACCATTTAGCATAGCATTTATTATGCTATTAACTTTTATATTCAAACGTCTTCCAGGTTCCTTACAGTGCTATAACTTTCAGGTAGGAGATATAAAAATAAGACATTTATTTGAAAAACTCATATGACAGGAAGTCTTCAAATTTTATGTGTGAATTTTTAGAAGAAGCTGCTGAAGAGTCTCATATGATATGAATAAGACATGTCTTCGTTCAAATTGGGCTGCTAGAATTATGTCAAGCATGGATTTTATTTCTAGGATAACTCAATAACGATTTGCAAGTTGAATGTGTGGTTCTCGTTTTCAGTTGCCTCAGTAGTGACTGTGTGCACTCATGGCCCCTTTCTTAAGGCGTATGGTTACATGGAGCTCCTAAAGTGCTTCTAGTCTTTCTGTGTTATAAATCTACAGAGACTGAAAACACATGCATTTTAACAAGGATTTTACATGTTAGGGTATTACACAGCAAGCATATGACTGAATAAATACAGAGCAAACATTCTGGAAGTTCTTTCAATAAGTTGGGATTTTTTTTTTTTTTTATCTAGCATCAGGTGGTTTTGAGACAATTCTTTTAGTTTTTCCCTCCAATTTGCATTTCTATTACATGATGAGGAAAACTACTTCATAAGCTGATAGTTATACACAGTGAACCAATGTTCAAGCAGCTCTGATTTCTTAGTACGTCTTTCTTGTGATTCTGAATGGTAGTAAAATGCTGAGAGTCAGGATGAGTGAAAGAAAATAAAAGTGAGTGACTGGCAATGACAAATGGGATTAATTAAAAGGGTGTGCCAGATCAAAGATTCAACTTGGTATGACCTGCTAATCTTAGTATAAAATTCTATCACAGGTTTATACTTTACTCAAATGCAAAGCAGGGTAACTTTTTAATAAAACAGAAACAAAGACATCTATTTTGTCTCAGTGTTATTTAAAGTTCCTGCTTAGTGTAGGCTTTATCATATCAATGTAAATTAAGAAAAGGAGGTTTAGGTGGCAAATTTGCAAGGAAAGAGTTGTTATAAGGCTATGACTTCATCTGTATGACTTCACATTTGAGTTGATTACCATTTAAAGCACAGCTCATCTTCTCATTAGATGTACATCACTGGGGTTTAGTACAGAACTCCTAAGCAAGTGAAGCTTTCTTTTCTCCCCCATTCAGTGTTAGGTCTAATGGTACTCACCATATCCTGGTGGCTTTACTGGGGACATTTGAGACACATCTGTGTTTTGAATATCTTTCTGTTTCCTGCTAACAAATTTCATGTTTTGTTTTGTTTTGTTTTTTTTGAGACAGGGTTTCTCTGCATAGCCCTGTCTGTACTGGAACTTGCTCTGTAGGCCACGTTGGCCTTGAACTCACAGAGATCCACCTGCCTCTGCCTCTTGAGTGTTAGAATTAAAGGTATGTGCACCACCACCCAGCACAAATTTAAAATTTTATTTAACCTATTAGTTTGAAAATTATATCTGTCTTACCAATGACATAATTTGCAATTTAAACATCCTTTAAACTTTAATATCATATTAGACATACTCATGACAGTCTACTCTGAACTATCCAAGGGTTAAAAAACACTGTTAAATGGTTGATCTGTGTGTAGACATAAACAAAATATTTCATTATGAAAGGCTTGTCATGCACTATTCAAAGAATCTAATTCCTGAATATTTATTTATTTTAGAGACAGGGTTTCTCTGTAGCTTTGGAGCTTATTCTGGATCTAGCTCTTGCAGACCAGATTGGACTTGAATTCACAGAGATCTGCCTACCTCTGCCTCCCGAGTGCTGGGATTAAGGGTGTGTGCCACCATTGACTGATATAATCCCTGAATTTTAGGACACATTATGCCGCTATCTTGGATGCCTGTTATATTAGTCAAATCCAAATATAATTAAATCTGTCTATATGTTTCTAGTTATAAAAATCTTTAAAGTTAATGCTCGCATGTGTACTATTAGCGCCATATTATAACTCTCTCATTTGTTCTTAGTATCAATTTTTCCAAAAAATAGTCAAGTAGTAGAATTGTTTCAAGACTTTTCTGAATTAATTTAAATTTACTTAGAATCAGTAACTTGTCAAAATGAGTAAGAAGCTTAATATCTGTCATTTTGAAGTTTCTTTTACTTTTACTCTGTAGCAATTGGAAACAAAATCTCTCATCATTTTTTGTCACTGCTCATAGCTTCTTTCCTGAGAACCCTGTCCCTTGTTCTTACTATAATCTCTATGCTCCAGAGCAGTCTGTATGCTCCCCAAAGTCAATGTATTAGGGTTAAGGTTAGGGTAAGGAGGTTATACTTAGGGGCACAGGAAGGGATAGGAGTTATGGTTATGGTTACTATTCGGATTAGGGATAAAGGTTAAGGGATTAGGGTTATGGATTAGGGAGTAGGGTTTAGATTGGGGTCAGTAGTTAAGTTTAGGGTTAATATGCAATGTGGAGGAAGTTTTGAGATCAGCATAGGTTGTATTTCAAGTTTTTAGACAATACGAAGGATCTAGTGAGACACTGTCTCAAATAAATATAGCACTTTGTATTTTTCATCCAGGTAGGCATATGATAATGTCTCTGCAAATTAGCAGTCTCCACCGAACTGACTTCAATGGTTCTACAGCTTTCAGGACACAAAATCTTACTTTCAGTTACTAGATTTCCCTATGTCAAGAACTGAGCCTTCTCTCTCCATTTCCAGTGTACTTTATACCTTTACTTGTACCTACCATTGGGCTCACAGACTGACAGGAAAAAGGATCAGGCAAATCATCGGTCCTTTGTTCTAAGAAGGTCATAGAGTGTTTTTAACTGTGATGAAAAGTAACAGAAAGAATGTGTTTCTCATAACAGAAAGGGAGAAAATTGGCAATTTCCCGTTTATATCTGAGTCTTTCAAAGGGATGTGAGGAGACTAGTATTTGGGAAAGACAACAGTTTGCCTGAGTCTGAGTAATGTCTTCCCCTTTCAAGTGCCAAAGCCTTGCCATTGTCCTCTTGACACAGCTATGTACGGGGGCTGTTTATCATCCAACACTCCTCATTGCATTGCTGAAGATTTCAGTCTGACTCCTTTCACATTTTAAAATTACCTGTCTGCTTCCTGGGACCTGTTGTTGACAGCCGAGATTTATAAACATAAACTAATATAGCACTGTTCTTTTCTTCACACAATTAACACACAGTCATAGGATTTTTATTATCAATCTTTTTGACCAGGTCATGCTTTACGAAATTGGCAGTCAGACTCATTTTACTCATGATTTTCTTCTGAAATGATAAATGAGACATGCAAGTTCCTTAGTAACTATTCGAATATATAAATGGAAGAAAACCTTCCACTTCTTCTTTGGCATTAAAGATATACATTGATGGATCACTTTCTATCCCCTATGATAAAGAAATTTCACAAAATTTATAACCATCTCTTCAATGTCACCAAAGCGATCAATAAGTATCTGTACTATATGTGTTGTGATATTTATCCTTTGTATTATCAGTAATGGAATGGAGCTTCTTCCTTACACAGCTGATGTCAACAGTAGAGACCATACAATTAGACAATAATAATAGTGACCAAACAATGACAACACACACACAATATGCATAAGTATATGTATATATACACACACATACATACAAATACATACAGTAACTAAAGCAATACAGTATGTTGCTTACTTCAGAGTCCTAAGGACTTAGTATGAAGAAAAAGTTGATAGCTTTTTCCAGAAAAAGTTTCATAACAAATATAATAACATTCACATAGATAAGCATATATGCTTACATACCAACATACATAAATATTCAAATAGATACATGGATGTTGATATTTTGAATTATTACAACTTTTTTCAGAGCATAGAAATAGCACATTATTTTCTCTATCTATAGCTGCATACTATGTTGCTACAACATATTATGTTACTACACAAATTAATTATGAAGCTTTGGATTACAAATTTCAACTTCTCAGGACTTGGTGGATTCTGCTGTCCTACACCTTTGCATTTTATCATTATGAATAAAATTATATGATGCAATTAAATATTCAAAAGTCCTATTTTTATTATTCCTAAAGATGGTAGAATTTGATGAAAAGAAATCCTTCCCAAAGCATTCAAATTTTCTGTTTTTATGTAAAAATTGAATAATCCTTTTAAATACAACACTTTCCTTTATATACTACAAATTATTCTGGTTTTCTAATCATGGAAATGAATATTATTTTTACTCCTTAATTTTTAATGCAACTTCCATGACTATCATTTCGTTACAAGAGGGAAGCACAAAATTATATTCTTTGAATGAACTTAGGGTTGTATTGATATTTCTAATAATAACAGATGAGATATCAGTAGCCAAGAAAGTGTTCCCAATGTTAATATTGCCATTATCTTCCTCAGTGAATTTCAAGGCTGTAAAAATTGTAATGAGCTCAATTCTCTTGTAATATACATTTCCTCTATTGTTCTTTTGCAATATTGAATCACCTGCTGAAGACTTGGGAAGCTAAAATATAAAACTGCTATTAAAAAACAGCCAGCTTATCAATGAAACTTTAGGATATATCTTCTTATTTAGCAGCCACGTTGAAAGAACTTAAAAATTAAAGCAACATTTTACATATTGAGGTGTTCAAGTTTGGTCTCTTCATCATATACAATTATTCTTTATTGTCTGCACGCTGAATCATAATCAACAAATTCAAAATATCTCCTTAATGTCAACCATATGTTAATTGTGCTCCACAAGTTTGTTTGGATTTATCAAGGCAATTATTTATTTATGCATAATAATTATTTGTAAATGCAGATTTATATTATTCTTTTCTCAGAGTTTATAGTCAGCATGCAGTTAAATACCAAAAACGTTGAACAAAACCAAAAACCTATTCTGGAAGTCTTCAATGAACACCCACAATGTCAGTGAATCTCCCCTGAGTCCCACTGCACATACATTGACATCGTTTTAGTCACATAGACAGCATTCACAATTTGTTACAATATGTGTTTGTATGTCCCTGTCTCCTTATAGGCTCCTGCAATATTTTGTATTTAGAAAAATTTGCATTTATCAATCTACTTAAATGAATGGATGGTAGACAAATGCAATGAAATTTTAAATGTTATTACTTTTCATGCAATCTATCAGACTCTAACTTCTCTTTTATGCACAAAATATGTGAGAAAGGTGTGTGTGAAGTATTTTTCCTCAAGTTCAAATTCAGAAATTGTTTGACATCACTCTTAAATGAAAGATCACTATATCAAGAAGAATGAGAAAGTCACTCGCAAAACTTTGACTTTCCTCTAACAGGCACTTCTGTAAATTGCTTTTCTGTAAGATGTTTCTTCAGAGAGTCATGGCTGATTTCATAGAATGCTCGATAAGCATTGTTACACATCTTTGAATTTCTCTGCTGTCTCGAAATCCTTTTTAGAATATGAATAAGGAGTAGGACAAACAAAGAAATAGTGACTGGTTTAAAATTCATGCATCTGATGCTCATATTTGAGTACCCTTTTTAAATATCCATCTGTTTACTTTTGACATCCCAAGGAAACAGTAAATCAGATCATTAATGCATTTAAACACAGGGTCATCTGGCTTTGTTCATCTAGGATGCCATTAGGAAAATAATTTAGTCAGTCTAAACTTAACAGTTAACTAGATTTTCTTTCTATGATGTGACTTAAACGCTCTATTACTCTTAAGATTTCACTGGAATTTGTCTGGACCATTGGCAAAGCATGATTAGTATATTGATAGTTTCAATATAAAATAATTGAAATCTGTTAGTCATAGAAATGAAGTAAATGATAGTGTCAAATGGGAGTCTAGGTCACAAATCACGCAAACATCATGTGGACACAGTGAAATCTCTGTTACACCATTTCTACCTGATAAACAACAGAAAGAGATACAGGGAGCAATGCATTTGATGACTGTTCTGTAGGTATTCTTCAATTGCTTGCAAAGGTAAAACTACAACTTAAGGTGGACCTTTCCAGCTGAGGAAACATTCTAGCAGCTCAAAGTAGCAAACTGCTGAATATAAAGGTGACTAAATTTGGAAATCAGTGTAGCTTTTTATAGTGAATGATTTTGAAATGGCAGAGTATGAGGATTTAGAAAACAGAGAAGAGTAAGGTAGCTCTTCGATTCTGATACTCCTTTTTATCTGCTCTTTCTGGTCATTCCTGTTCTGTTTCATTCTCTTGAGGACAGATTTGGTTCTCCAGTTCTTACACTATCCTTTCTATTCTACATTTCAGCCAGCAAAATTCAGATAAGACAGATGCAGCTGGCCAAGGGATTTTAGAGTTCTGCCTGCTGAGAATTTGAGGGTTTGTAGGTAGAAGATTCTTCATCGTTAGCAGAATTTCATTTAAGCAGCATGCATCTGTGTCCATGTGTAACACAAACACATATGCACCAATTCTACCTGTCTATGCCAAAGTTTCACACACTGGTGACCTTTATACCTGATGTGTCTGCTCACTTGCAAAGCATGACATGATTCCAGAAAAAAAATACAGCTTCTAACTAGAGAAATACTAATTTAAATATTTTAATGTTTTATCTCAGTACTGGGAAGAAAATTATAGATTGCCATTTTTGCTAAACCCTTCATATTTTTAAATACCATAGAAAAACAATAAACATATTTATATTTTTAATACCTTCAGAAATAATTTTGCTGCAACTTGAATCTAAAAGGCTATCTTTATGCCATTAAATATAGGTAAGTTAAAATATGTCTAATGATTAGTTTAGTGCTAAGTAAAGAGTAATTACTAAATAAATAGTAATACTATTCCAGGAATGAGTGTTAATTGTACATATATTAATGAGCATCTTAAATGCAAAAGTGAGATTTACCTGAAACAGAAGCCTCAATGTTATGTTAACTCATTGCTGTTTAGCCTTGATTAACTGATCCTTTTAACCTTTCCTACTGGTACCATCTTGTTGATGTATGAGAGCAACCTCAAGGATCAACAATATGTCAGAATTTCCTTCTTCTACAGGCTAAATGTTTTTTATTGTATCTATACAACACACTTTGTAAATTCTTTTACCAGTGATTGTAACGTACATTGTTTCTTAAGTGAATGTGTTGTGTGTAGCTATGTAATTGGAGACAAAACATTTTATCCTTCAGAAAAGGTCTTTAAGATACAGGATACTCTAATGAGAAGAAACGTATCATCCTGTGGGGAATCTGGTGAAGCTAAAAAATAAGCAACTCAAAGGGTTTAGGAAATTCTTTAAGCAAGAGTAGATGAAATAGGCTCCTGTCTCTTCAAATATATATTTATGGATTTTAATATTAATTTATAATATTAACATTTATGTGAATACTAATATCCATATGTATTAATAAGAATATCTATATGACTAGTATATAATGTTCATAGACACTCTCAGACAAGCTGACCTGCCCAAAAGAGGGTAAAAGCAATTGAGCTTCCTGAAAGAGATCCTCCTTAAACTTTAAAATGTGTAGGGAACATCAAGTTTCTAGCTTTTCTGAGCTATTACCTTTCTTGGTTGGACTTTTAGTGAGGTGCCTATCTTTGAATTATTTATGATTTTCTAATTTCCACACCCCAGGACCTATAATTAATCTTAGTAAAATTTGCTGATTTGCTGGAGAGTGGCCTACAGCGACATCTGATGTGCTGGTGGCAGCTTGGCCTCTGGTTTAGCAATGGGTCTCCACCCAAGCTGGGGGCTGGGACACAGCGACAAGGAGAGGATCTGGTATCAGGTGAAATAGTCATAAATCACCCTCTAATCTAGCTGGCTAACCACTTTTCTATAGGCCCCCTCTTATCTTTCAATCTGTCTATCTAACACCTGTCTCTAAATATAAAGACAAGAAAATCAGTCTACAAATCACAATCCCAGAGAACGTAGACAACAACCTAGGACTCTAAGAGAGACATACATGGATCTAATCTACATGGGAAGTAGAAAAATAGAGGATCTCCTGAGTAAATTGGAGCAAGGGGATCTTGGGAGAGGGTTGAAGGGGAGGGGAGACTCTGGGAGGTAAGAGAAAAAATGTAGAATTCAATAAAAGTCAATAAAAAGAACCATTTATTTAAATATAATTACTAGCATAGAAACACATATATTGTTTATTTACATGAATTTTCCTTTCTTTTCTTTAAACTGTTTGCATATTTAGTTCTAATAAACATGATCTTTATAGATGGCACACAGAAGGTTCTACTTATCTCTGATGCTTGCTTGTGTGGTTAATGCATTTATTCTTAAACTGCTTAACACTAAAAGGATCTAAATTCTCTTATTTTATAACTTATTTATATTTTCTGGATAGCTTACTGGCTTCTGTCCCTTAATTACAGTTTTCATTTGTTCTTAGGTTATTGATAGTAGAATAATTTTAGGATAATTTTAAGTTTTATTTCTCATTTGTCTTTAAGTACTTCTGGGTTTTTTATTATTTCTATTTGTTTTTGCTTTTTCCTACAAATCATTCTTTAATTTTCTAAAATTTTAATTTCTCTTTGTAAAGAATCAGCTGAAGTATCAGCAAGCACATCTCTTTATGTTTTTTTGATTCTGATTTTTTATAACTAGGCTTAGGTATTTGATTTTGTACTTTTCTTATTTATTTTGTGTCCTTTAAAAGTCTTAACATTTAATATGAATGTTACAAAATGGAAAGAGAGGGAACATTTAAGATGTGAAACAGATATTAACCTTTTCAATTCTTTGAAAGTCCTTTGGCTTGGATGATGGGTAGGGTCTTGTCACATAGCAGATGTGAACAACCAAGAAACACAGCCAGTTATTTGTATCTCTGTAGTCAGAAGAAGAAGTTACAGAAGAGACCTACTTTGTTGAAGAACAATGTCTTTCTGCCTACTTGGCTCACCTGACCTATATGCAAGGTATGACTTGTATGACTCTCTATATGGCTTCTGTAGGGTGTCGAACTAGTGCCATGTTGGAAAGTCAAGATGATTTAAATTCATTGGAATTTCTCCCCAGTCCTACTTTTGAGTTTTAAATGATTTTCTAGACTCCAGCCTTCAGTAACTCAAGAGTTTTGAAATAATTAAATGAAATGGATCCTCATAACTATTTTATCTATGTGAGGAATAACAATTTCCATAGTTGTCTCCTCTATCATCCAAGAAGTCATCATCACAATATATGTTCTGTTTCTATAGATACATAACAAGATCAAAAGATGATTCATGGGTAGCCTTTTCTGTTCTTTTTTAATTTTTTTTAAATTTATTTATTTATTAAAGATTTCTGTCTCTTCCCTGCCACCACCTCCCATTTCCCTCCCTCTCCCCCTATCAAGTCCCCTTCCCTCTTCAGCCCAAAGATCAATCAGGGTTCCCTGCCCTATGGGAAGTCCAAGGACCACCCACCTCCATCCAGGTCTAGTAAGGTGAGCATCCAAACTGCCTAGGCTCCCACAAAGCCAGTACGTTCTAACATAAACATATACACCAATAAATTTTTTAGAAAGTTCTTATCTTGATATTGACAATTTTTTCTGTCGTCCACTTGCATTTGAAAGCCTTCCCTTAGCCTGTGTAACCTAAATGATACATATTCATGTTTGGTTCACAAAAACAAACCAACAAAAAACAAAAACAAACTGTTTTGGCATCATTAACCAATAAAGATTAACTAGAAAATGCTGGAAGTTTAAGGATTCTGGCTTAGTGAAATTTTCTTACGTCATAAAAATACTGTCATGTTAAACGGTAAGGACTTCTCTGCAAGGAGAACCTTTAAATCGAGTTGGGATGAAAACAACTTGTCTGTAAGTGCTTTGTCTAGGAATCCAGTTGAGGATCTTTCACTATTCACTCCCACATACTTACGCTGAATTCATGAAGGAGAAATGAACTCAAATCGCCTTTGTCAATTAACTGAGTTATCAGTCAATCGTTACACGTGGTATCCTTTGTAGAGCAGATGATTCTAATTTTAATCGTGCATTACTAGCTTTATGTTTGAGATCTAAAATATAGATAAGTTAGGTAAAGGCTAATTTATGACATAAATGTTTGGAGTTACAATTTTATTGTATTAATTGACCAACAATATGAAGGAATTCAAGTGGCTATTAAAATTTTCCAGGCCGGGCGGTGGTGGCGCATGCCTTTAATCCCAGCACTTGGGAGGCAGAGGCAGGCGGATCTCTGTGAGTTCGAGACCAGCCTGGTCTACAAGAGCTAGTTCCAGGACAGGCTCCAAAGCCACAGAGAAACCCTGTCTTGAAAAACAAAATAAATAAATAAATAAATAAATAAATAAATAAATAAATAAAATTTTCCAAATTTCCTTCTGTATTGTACACTATCTAGGAAAGGTTTGACTTTACAGAACAAAAATGACAGTAAAAGTGACAAATCATGGCTAGCCTAGAAATATCATCTCCATCTTTAATCCAGATAAATGATAGCAGACTTTGGTTGTTTCATTGTCTATCCCAGGACACAGATCAAATAGTTCTGAGTCCACAACTAAGCAAAAGTGTGTCACTTTATGGTAAAGGATAAAAAAAAATACTAGTCTATTTCCCTTCCTACTCAGAAGTACAAATCATTTTCCTGAACAATATGACAATGATGTCAAATATAAAGATAAATGAACTTATCTGGGTCATCTGTAAGGGACTTACTTAGTGCCAGTACCACCTTTACAGGATATTTTAGTAAGGTGAAAGAAAAACTAAATCTAACAGCAAATAGGTAAGGAGTGATAGGATTGCTCTTTCTTATTACTTTTTGAATGAATTGGATATTTTAGGAAAAATTGTTCTCTAATAAAATAATATTTACATTGATAAAGAGAAGATCACTGATGGAGTTAGTCTATGCAGGCATATAGTACTTTTCTTGAGGGCAGAGACTAGCAAACAAAAAGCCAGACCTAGATATTGGATACTGACATTCAAATTGTTGGTTTGGGAGAGCCACATAGTAGTCCTTCAACATAAAACATGTCATTGTTCTTATTATTGATTAACCAGTTTAACAAATTGCTAAAACTCTGCAGCAGAGACACTGCATTCTTGGGTCACAATGCAGGAAAAATTTAAGCTGATACTGACAGCAAAGCTTCTTATTTATTGATAGCATTCCCAATGTTGGAGGTTCTATAGAGTCTATGATGTCCTTCAATGGAAGAATGGATGAAGAAAGTGTGGAATATATACACATTAGAGTACTACACTGCGGTAAAAAACAATGAGTTCCCGAATTTTGCATGCAAATGGATGGAAATAGAAAACACTATCCTGAGTGAGGTAACCCAGACCCAAAGAGATTAACATGGGATGTACTCACTCATAATTGGTTTCTAGCCATAAATAAAGGTCACGGAGTCTACAATTGGTGAACCTAAAGAAGCTAAATAAGAAGGTGAACCCAAGGAAAAACATATAGTTATCCTCTTGCCTATGGGAAGTAGACCAAATTGCCGGGGAGAAAATTGGGATCTTGGGGGTGAGGTGGGTTGGGGGTAAGGGGAGATGGGGAGAGAAAAGTGAGAAGGGGAGGATGGGAGGAACATGGGGAAACAGGATGATTGGGATAAAGGAAGGCTGGGTAGGGGAGCACGGAAGCACAATTCTTAGTTAATGGAGCCACTTTAGGGCTGGCAAGAGACTTGAACCTAGAGTGGCTCCCAGGAGCCCAAGGCGATGTCCCCAGTTAGTTCCTTGGGCAGATGAGGATAGGGAACCTGAAACAACCCTATCCTATAGCAATACTGACGAATATCTTGCATATCACCATTGATCCTTCATCTGGTGAAGACTGGAGATAGAGACAGAGACCCACACTGGAGCACTGGACTGAGCTCCCAAGGTCCCAATGAGGAGCGGAAGGAGGGAGAAGATGAGCAAGGAAGTCAGGACCACGAAGGGTACACCCACCGACTGAGACAGTGGAGCTGAACTATTGGGAGCTCACCAAGGCCAGCTGGACTGTGACTGAAAAAGCATGGGATAAAACCGGACTCTCTGAACGTGGCGAACAATGAGGGCTGATGAGAAGCCAAGGACAATGGCATGGGGTTTTGATCCTGCTTCATGTTCTGGCTTTGTGGGAGCCTAGCCAGTTTGGATGTTCACCTTCCTATACATGGACGGAGGGGGGAGGACCTTGGACTTTCCACAGGGCAGGGAACCCTGACTGCTCTTTGGACTGGAGAGGGAGGGGGAGAGGAGTGGCGGAGGGGGAGAAGGGTGGGAGGAGGGGGAGGGAAATGGGAGGCTGGGAGGAGGGGGAAACTTTTTTTTCCTTTTCTCAATAAAAAAATAAATAAATAAAATTGTCTTTTAATGGCAAAAAAAGGAATAAAACAAACAAACAAAAGCAAGCAAATAAACAATAATACTCATCTACTGTCTTACCTAGCTGTGAATCTTGAGAACTATGGTAATGACTGGCCTTAGAAGGTACGTCATGGGAGTAACAGTGGGATGTGTTTTACGAAAATGGTCTATATTTCTTTCTGTTTCTATGATTATAAAAAACGAAAAAAATCTGACCAAACCTAATTTAAGGAAGGAAAGAGTGTTTGTGTTCTTATATTTTAAGATATCACAGTTCTGCATTGAGAAATGTCAGGGAAGGAACTCAAGTCTGGATCCAGAGGAAAGACAACTTCCTATCCCACCCACCATTATCTCTTATTATTAAATACACTTGCATCAAAAAAGTAATCACAAAATTTGGAGAGTGCTGTAGATGGCTTGGCTCCTACTGGCTCAAAATTTACAAGCATTGATACACAGTACATGACCATTTTCCTGGAGACAATGCCACTGCCCTCTTACTTCCATAACATTCAAGACAATCCCTACCAACGTACACATAGAACACCACAAACATACTCATAAAACACCACAAACAGACTCATAGAACAATCTAATATAAGCACTCTCTTCAGTGAAACTTCCCTCTCATGTTATTTCTGGCTGTGAACAATGTCCATAAATGAGTTAAATTTTAGTATGTCAGGGTATACCCAACCATTTTCTGATTGAATGTAAGATTCCCTCTATGGGATGAAATTTATGCCTGATACTATAAGCCTGTCCAAAATCCCATGGCTGGGGAATCAAAGACCCTACAGAGAACCTTTTACTACTATTTTGCAAAGTGAATATAGTATCAAGTTGCCCTCCCAAAACTTGTCCATATGTCATAGATTATTGAAACTTTAACTCTCATCAAACAATATTTTTGGTTTTTTTTTCCCTGCGACCCACAATTTGATATAAAAGTCTACAGCTTTCAAGAGTTCAGAGAATGAAGAACTCTGAAATCATCGATCCAAAATGAGGCTCCTTTTTAACATCCTTACATCACTTGGCTCAGCAAACATTGTGCGAGATAGAGAGGATTTAAAATCCAGAAGATGTGGAAGACTATTGTGGATGGAGGGTGGGTTGCCGGGGAAGATGTAGGGAGCACAAAGGGGTAGAAAGTAAAACTGGGATTGGTATGTAAAATTTTAATTAAATAATAATTAGAAAAGAAGAACCTTCCAATTTACAAAAACAAAACAGCAAGATCACTGCACTCACTAATTGTGCTGCGGTTTGCTGCACACGACATGCATAGGTTGAAGCAGTCAAAACCCCAGCATAGATAAGGGAAGAGTTCCTGAAGACCTATGTGAGGACTTTCACATTTGAAGGCTTCTTGGGTAAGGAAAGTCAATTTTCTTAGGGAAGTGTTTTCTTTTAGACAATGGCTGTCTTATCTAAGTTCACTTTGTCAACTTCACATAGTGTAGGGTCATCTGAAATGATAAGTTTAATTGAAAATTAACGAGCTCACACTGGCCTGAGGGATTCTCTCTCTCTCTTTCTCTCTCTCTCTCTCTCTCTCTCTCTCTCTCTCTCTCTCTCTCTCTCTGGAAGGTTGGATTATCTGTATTATTAATTGATGCAGGAGTTCCCAGGATGCTGTAATTGGTACCAGCCATATGACGCAGGCCTGTGATACAAATGGAAGCTAAATAAGCCTTTAAGTGAGCATGTCAGTGACTAATCCAGGAAGCAGCATGCCTTCATGGTTCCTAAACTTCATGTTACTGATTTGAGTTAGTGTCCAGAGTTCCTGATGTGACTTAGAAGTATACTCCTTTCCCTCTCAATTGATTGTTAGTGAGAATGTTTTATCAGAGAAACAGAAAACAAAGTCTAACACAAGTCTACATTAAGGTAGCTCTAACTGAGATAAATAACTGAGGTAAATAGACTATAAAAAGAGATGAATTTGGGAGAGGGATGTGGCTATCAAAGGGGAGGCTATGAGGAGATGGAATAGGAATGGGCAGTCGATTTAATAAATGTACTTTGTATACATGTGTGAAAATCTCAAAGAATAAATTATGTATGCATATATATTATATACAATAAAATTTATAAATGTCTATAGCTATGTGTTAAGGATACAAAAGAGAGCAAAATATCTAGTCTCAATAATATAAGGTAAACATGTGATGTGTATGACAAGAATAGTGATAATCAGGTTTGACAAGATGGCTCAGTGGGTAAAGGCAAGTGGTTCTATGCCTGATAGTCTGGCTTTGATACACAGAATTATTGGTGCACGAATTTAACTGACTCCTGGAGCTTATCTTTTCATCTCCATGCACACATACACCATAAATAAACAACATATACATAATAGACAGAAAGAGAGACAGATAGACTATCAGACAGATAATAGATATGTAGATTGTCATCAAAATAGTAATGACCAAAGTATGATAAATCAATGACCGGAAACACTTTTCCAACATTGCAAGGTCCAGGGTTTGATCTTTAGCAAAATAAAGTAATGATAATTAAGTACTTCTAGAAATATCACAGCAGCATATAGAAAATGTACTTAATTTTAAAAATCAGGCCATAAATGGCTTGAGTTAAAGAATAGTCATGTTAAAAAGCACAGAATCTAGAAGATGATGTGCCAAATTAAAAGTCCCTCTGCCAGAATAAATTCTGTTTTTTAAAGTATCATTATCTTGGTATACTGCTTTTATAATTAAAAATTTAAAATTACTGTCACAAACATTGAAAAAAAGAGCTACCCCTGAAAAGCTAATCATAGAAGTGTAAATCTATGCATTTTACAAGGCTATTTGTTACATTTTTGTATGAATGAAAAATCGAAGACATCTTAAATGCCCAACAGTACATGATTAGTTTGACAAATTAATGCATATTTAAAAGGAGGGATACTATGCTGACTATAATAGCATGAATATAATACATTAATTGTATTAGGAAGGAACGTTAATTATGAAAAAACAGATGTAGAATGTTGACTACATCATTAAATGCACATTCAGTGGAGAATTATTGAAGTACTTAACATATAAGGATTAGCAGACACTATTTCTGGACAAGAAGATTACTCTACTGCTATTTATTTATGTATTTATTTTGATTTCTTGTCCAAGAAACATTTAACACACTTAACATAATGGCACAAAACAGTTTATGATGAACAATTTTCCATTATTAATATGTTTCCCGTATTAGCTAGCCCATGTCAACTAAAAGAGATCTTGATCCCTTTAACAATACTACCTTTGTAATCTAATCATGGCATTGTTTGTGGCTGCAAATAGGTGACAAGATCCTTTTAGTATTCATTGTTTCCTATTCTATTCTTTTTGTGAGATACTGGCTACGGGACTCGGGTTGGCCTTGAACTTGCATGTGGCTGAATATATGCTGGAACTTCTGATCTTCCTTCCTGTATCATCAGTGATGAAATTACAGCTCTGTGTCACCATGCTTAGTATATCTGGTGCTCAGGACCAAAACAAGAGCCTTGTATACAACAGACCATAAGTCTACCAAACTGATCTACGTCTCCAGCTCTCTTGAGTGTTTCTTAAGCCATTGAAAAGAGGAAATGTCAGTCCTTTAGAAACATTGCTCCCTATCTTCTAAACATTATGCATATCATTTTATGAATCATTTCCAAACGTTTATATGTCTCTGTCTCCTGCATCACCTTCTTTAAAAGAGTTCATGCTCTACACACATTCTTTCAATTTTTTCTACTAAAAAATGTTTTCTATATGTTTTGGGGGAGATTGTGATCTTTGTAACTTTTCTTCTAGACATGATTGCTGTCAAATGAAAACGTGGTAGAAGATGCCAGGATATATGCCTAGCCATCTTAGTTGTATATATTCAAATAAGAAAACATGAATCATACAAAATCCTGTTGTCCTCAGGTGGAGGATAACGGGTGAAGCTCTGGCAACTTCAGGCAATGAGAATTTGTCCAGAAGAGATGGAATATAAAGAATCCAGTATAGTGTTTTATTAGCTATACAAACGTATAGGTTTTATAGTGAATACATATGAGAAATTAAAAATTTGAATGTTTAATAATTATTATTTTTTCAAAAATATGTGGTACTTTATTTTTTATTGTAACTATGGACTTATTAAATAAGAAAGAGATAGAAGAAATAAAGCGTAAAATGATGATATTAAGATGAGCTGATATAGGTAAGGCAAGATGGAGAAGCTTGAAATTTCAACATTTGGAAGACAGGGTCAAGAGGGTCTTTGTGAGTTTTAGGCCAATGCAAAGATTACATCATGAAATCTTTTCCCAAACATAAAAAGAAAATATAAGCTATAACTTAAAAAAAACCCTGCAATGTTGATTTTACATAAATGTTAATGAATACACATTTTAGACTCATTTTAGTGATAAGAATTTAATAAATTATCTTATAGTTTATATTTTATTAGTGTTTTTATTCAAAACTTGAAAAATGGATAGTGTAGGCAACTCCTTTTTTATTTTTTTTCTTTTTCTTTTCTTTTCTTTCTTTTTTTTTTTTTTTTTTTTGGTTTTTCGAGACAGGGTTTCTCTGTGGCTTTGGAGCCTGTCCTGGAACTAGCTCTGTAGACCAGGCTGGTCTCGAACTCACAGAGATCCGCCTGCCTCTGCCTCCGAGTGCTGGGATTAAAGGCGTGTGCCACCATCTCCCAGCAGGCAACTCCTTAAGTAGCATTTGTATTACATTATTTTTTTTTTAAAAATTGTGAAACTATAGAGAAGAAAGAACATATCTAAGAGAGATGGTTATGAAGATTTTCGGGGAAAAGATTTTAGGAAGTATGTTGTGAAAGACTTGCAATACTAGCATATATTACAAGCTAACGTTCAATATCAAAAAGAGACCAATGTTTGAGTACTAATAGAATTATTAGACATTCTTTAATAATTTCTCTCAAATTTTTATTCCAAACTCCAAGCAAAGACAGTTTTACAGTCTGGTTCTTTGTAGGCATTTATGTCTTGAGATTGAAGGAAGGGACAGGAAGGGAATTGGATCAAGAAGCACAATGTGAAAGACACAAAGAATAAGAGAAAAAAAAGAAGTTTTAAAAAATATGGCACTAAAAATGGAAAGTATTCCATGATCATAGAATGTCAGAGAATGATCATCCCACTCCAAACAATTTAAAAATTCATTTTGATGACTATGAAAATAATGGCATTCTTAAGAAAAAAATAGAATAAAAATAAACTTTAAAATTCATATGAAACCACAAAAATATCCAGTGAGCCAAAGTAGTCCTATGCAAAAGGAATAACACTGGAGGGATTACCACACCAGATTTCATAGAAAAAGCCCTATTGTTACAGAAGAACTTCAGGTGACAGTCTAGGCATCAAGATGTCTCTGTCAATCCTAAAAGTTTTGGAAGTTGCTTTCAGTGCACTTCTTGTTAACATAGGCAATATTATATCTTTCTGGAGTCTTTGAAGATTTGAAGACAGATATTTATATTTTCCTTAGTTATGATAAAACATCAATAACTGTAAGTGTAATTCTTGCTTGATAATTGCTTTTATAGGTAATTTTACTATGTTAAAGTTCAAACATTCCTTTTTATTTAGAGAGAAAAATGGAGATTATGTGGAATGTCCTTTTGTATATGTGTTACTTTCATTGGGTGATGAATAATACTGTTTGGGCCAATGACTTAGAAGAGTAAAACCAAGCTGGAAATAAGAACAGAGATATATTGAGAGAGTGGGCAGAGTCAAGAAAATGCCATGTAGCTAACAAAGGAGAGGATCCAGATGGAAACTTGTCTGTAAGCCACAGCTTTGTGGCAATACACAGATTAATAGAAGTGGGTTAATTTAAGATTTAAGAATTAGTTAATAGATCCTGAACTAATAGGCAAGTGTTGTAATTAATACAGTTTCTGTATGATTATTGGGTCTGAGCAGTCAGGAAACAAAAGAGCAGTCTTCATCTACAGACAGAAGCATTTTTACTCTGTTTAAATTTTATCTAACTTTTTAGAAATAGCATAAAATATAATGCACAACATATTCACATATACATGACATGATACAATGGTATCCTCATTTTAATATATATTCATTTATAGCAAACAATATTTGAGAATTTTTCAATAGTTGATTTTCAAAATTATTTTATAACATAATTTTCTATTAAGTTATCTCCCCAGTAAAAACTCTCTGTAATACAAGTTATTTCAGCAAGCTTTATTTGTTGAGACAGCATCAATCTACTAAGCAGAGGACAGTAGAAGCTAAAAGTGTCCCATGAGACAGGATCAAATGAGTTCATAAAATTTAAAACAAGTTGAAGCAGTGCTTAGGGTTTCATGCATCAGCTTAGAAAGGATTTATGACCTGATTGAGGAACACAGAACTTCTGCCCACTGGAAATCCAGTGAATGTCTGTGGCAATTATTTAGGCTTCTCTTGGAAAGGAATGGTTTTATATCTATATCTTTGCACTAACTCATTTGGAGGTATAGTACCTTTTCCAAAGTGTAGTACTAATATTAGTGTTGTCATAATACATGTAGATCACTAGAGAGTTCTGGGGTTGGTTTTTCACAAATCATTTTCATACCCCTCTCAGGCAAAAAAAAGTTTTGTGTTAAATCTTATATGTTTTCTTTGGAACTTTTTTCTTTTTGCTTGGTATTAAATTCTGAAAGCTACTAAGTATATAACATAAACAAATACAGTATACAGGTGATAAAATGTGGCACAATGAAGCAGAAATAAATGTTTTATGAAAAAGAGATTCTGACTATTATACACATGTAACTTTTCAAGATGCCAAGCTATCGCTTTATTTACTAAACTCAGACTATTTTCCTTGTTGAAAGGATCAAGACCCATATTTAGTTGGTACCATTGTATTCATACTTGGATGATAGTACATATTTCTCTGTGCTATGACTTGTGAATGAATATGTGTGTGCACAATGCCTGCTGTATGAAGCAGTAGAGTTTGTTTTAAGATATATCCTAGAAATGATATAAAGTTAAAATTTCATGTTTCTGCAGCATACATTCAAATGAGAAACAACTTTTAAAAATATATATTAAAAGGTAATAACACAAAATATGAAAGTGTTTTGTAAGTTATTGAAAAATAGCTATCTGGATGCAGGGTGGATAGATTTTGCTACAATAGATTGCTGTTCTAATAATTAGTTGTTGTTTTGCATTTTATTTATAAAGAATTTCTTGTCACTGGGAAGTAGTTGAAGACAGAAGTAAATAAAGTTATGGATCAAACTTAGACCTGATGAAACTCGAGCTTTATGGGTAAAGGAAGGCCGTGCAAAGTCTCTGAAAGTGGATTGAACACACCATATTTAAAGATATATGAAATTTAAGTCTGACAAGAAAGACAGAGTCAGAGGCCAAACTAAAAGTTCATGCAGGGCCTTCTAAGCGAATGAAAAGTCAAAATGCTTAACTCTTGAAGATATAAAGATGAAGAGTGAGGTGATGGAGCCAAAAAGAAGAGACTGTGCTGTGATTTGGGGTTTGTATGAGGTACTGTGATTGTTACTGTTCTGGAGATGATGGGTACTAAGATGTTTGAGAGAAGGAAGACATAGTGAAAGAGTAGTGGATAGCAGATAATGGAGACTTGTGACAAAGTGATGATGAAAAATAGGGGAGAACTGGTTAGTCAATACATACTCACAGGTAAATGCAACAATTTTATGACCACCAAATGTTTGTTCACTGGGGTCATAAAATATTAAAGATGAAGTTAAAAATTTAGTCAGGACAACTTCAGATTGGAATATATATTTACTAAAAGAGGGAAGATGGATACTAAAATTATATTTTGAAATGAGGAACTAATACTTTGCTGGCAAATTTTACGCAGAAACAGCTGGTGAAGTAGTTAGGAGAGATGTGCCATGGTAACCGTCTAGTAATAACTTCCCTCAGCTGTTACCACCACCTTCATTTGCATTGTTTAATGGAAGCATGACTTCTTCTTTCTCTGAACTCTCTATAAACTTCATAAACTATCCACATTTTAAATTTCAAGAACCAACACTCCCTGATATTATCTTCAGCCAAGAGGGATCCTCTGTCTTCTCAATGGTAGCATATCTCATACATAGTATCTGCCAGGTCTCAACTCAGCTGCGTTGGATCTTTCTCTGAAGCCAGGGAAGTTGGTTCATTTCACAAGAAGTCAAAACAGTCTTGGGCAGGATGTTTATTTCCCTGGGGATGTCCCACAATCAACATATCCCAGGCTTTGTTTCAACTAGTCTTTAATAAAAATTTTAATCTGGGGTTTCTCATTTTGTTTCTGCAGCTCCTCCGAGTACCCAATGAAAGG
This sequence comes from Microtus oregoni, assembly GCF_018167655.1. Lineage (NCBI taxonomy): Eukaryota > Metazoa > Chordata > Mammalia > Rodentia > Cricetidae > Microtus > Microtus oregoni. The sequence continues at coordinate 53,751,045 of NW_024543063.1, read as the reverse complement.
ATGAAAAGTAAACATGACTATTGTTAAAGTAGTCATTTTGAACCATCAACTAAATACTTTTGGGAGAAATGACAACTGAATATTTCAAGGTATAATTTTCTTTAAAATCTTTCAGAAATTTTATTCTTAAATATATTTAAAATTATTTCAACTTTTTAATCATACAAATGTCAACTTTTAAATTTGTATATAAATTTACAAGAAATGTATTTACATGGGTGTAGAAAGACATAAGTATTATCATTGAAAGATAATAGTTTATTTAAAGATTAAAGATTTTGAGAATGTTGTAGAAGTGGCCCAATGGGTAGGAACCCTTTTTGTATAAGCCTGAAGAACTAAATTTAAATTGTAAAACACCATCATCAATTAGCTTGGTCCTTTTGTGGGGAACTCAATAGTGGTAGTAGGAGCTGTCTCTGACTCTTTATTAGTTTTGGGGGTACCACTCCTTATAATAGGTAACCTTGTCAAACCTTAATACATGACGAGGTGCTTAGTCTTATAACAACTGATTATGTCATGTTTTGTTGCTATTCGTGGAAGAAACAAAGGAAAAATAGATTGGGGGTGGGAATAGAGGAGATGGGGAATGAATGGGGAGAGTAAGAAGGGTAAATTACAGCTGGGATGAAAAAAATTAATAAATATTAAAATAAAAAATAAAAATTGAAAAATGTTTCAGAAATTATTATCTTGAAAAAGATAAGAAAATAAAACATGTTGCATTAGAACATAAAAAAATGGTAAGTATGTTCACATTCATCTGTATTTCCACCACTGCAATGTGGTGATGACAGGAGCATTGCAGGCAATGAACCTGTCTCCACTTTCAGTATGAAAGTTTTTCTCAGTGGACTATGGTTGGTAGTGATGGAGCAAGATACTCAATCTCTCCTCCACATGTGCATACAAGTGGCACACCTGCATATATATGTGCAAATATACCATACAAGCATATACCACACTCATAAACATGCATACATACTCACAAAGTCAGATACATGCATGCAATAAATAAAATTAACTAACTTTATACTAATATATAATCAAATAATATTAAATGCTTTTTCTATTAAATAATATTTTCAGTCTGAAACAAAATTTAAATTAAATAACACTTACTTATATTAATTTATGAATTCTGCAAGACTTCATTAAGGCTTCATTATTTTCAATAAATTTTCTATTAAACCACATTATTGTTAATTCCTTTCTACACAATCCAATCATGTTCAAATTATTCAATGTGTAGCCTTAACCTCCATTTTGTTTATGAAATCAGAGAAAAAATATTTGGTTAATTGTGTGGAGATGGGTACTAATTTATCTCATTTAAATCAGTTCAAGACAGTTTGATCTAAGTTCTTGACAAAGGCCAAAACCTCTGTAGTAAGCACCATACTTAGTTTGCCGATATTACCCAGCAAGACTTCTGCCTAGTTCAGGATCCTGGACAGAAATTCACTTCTGAGCATATTTATTACCGATAATAAATGTATAGCAAAGATGAGTATCTCATGGAGTATTCTCCATCGTTATGGCCAGGAAGACGAGATGCTTTCCTAATTAATTTACCTTAGGATAAATTATTTGAAAAATCCAATCCATACATTTAAAATATGCAAAATTTACCTGAATAAAACATATATTGATCTGTATTATCAATAAACAAGTCTGTTTGAACATGGTCAAAGAAATGAACCATGGTGAACAATGCCTTGGGGATCTGTGAAAGAGGCTCCAGGAAATAAGGCAGAGGGTCTTTCATCTCACGTGCATTTTGTTCTCTTGGACTTGATTTCATGCTTTCCAGGATACAATCTTTAGTATATGCCAGACAATTGTGTTTATATTGGTCTGTTTTGAGAAAGTTCTAAGAACTGGATGAACTACTAAGAGTATAATTTATTGATGTTAATTTACATATTTTTCTGAACTCAAACAATCTTCCTTGGATAATTATTTTCTTTGTTACATTTATACATAAAAGTACACTAAAACTGAAAATAGATTATTTACAGTATTAGACTGCAGTCTGCCCATTCTTTCAGGTCTTCAATTCCCAAAACTAACAGAAAAGATCTGCAGAGGTTGTCGGTTGTCGACAGTTGACACAAGTCAAACTGTTTTTACAAAGTGTCATTTATGTAGAAAGAAAAGGAATTATTTGCTATGATATGTCTCCCTTCACAAATGTTGAAAATGCAATTGTAAACAATACACAAGACAACACATGAAGTTCCAGAGGGAAAGATAAAATGAAATATTCTATCAAGTTTGTACAGAGCAATGATGTCAAATACATCATAAAATTCTTTTTTGAATATTCTTTGGAAAATTGACATTCAATTCCAAAAAAATAAATACATCTAAAATATGTAAGTCAAAGCGTAGAACAGGAAGGGATTATGGAGTTAATAACCAGACATTGAATGGAAATAAATATCAATTTATAGCATATCAGTAGTCAGCAAAGAAAAATCCTAAGTTTGGCTTTTACTCATCCTTGGTCATATGGTTTTACTCTCATTTATTTCTATACAAAATCAGACAATCTAATATACTAATAATATGAGAATCTATTTGATTATAAGTGTTCAGGACATCCATTTTTCTTTACAAGTTTAAATTTTTATGCAAATCAAAACATGTAAGATTTGAATGAAGTTTTGTGGGTTATTAGAGTATGTTGTATGGGTGTATTAAAACATTTTTTTTTCATTTTAATGATGAACAGTGAAGAAAGAAAGATCTGGTACACGTGTTTAAGGAACTTGCAGCATATCTCTTCATCTCCCTGCACATCTTTAACAGATAAGATAAAGATATACGTGGCTCTTTAAAGCCGTCCTGAGACATAAATAATATTCATTAAGTTTGAAACTTATGTAAAATTTTATTTTTTATTTTATTGATTTATATTGAGCTCTACATTTTTCTCGGCTTTCTTCCCAGCATCTCTCCTCCCCATGCTCTCTCCAAAGGTCCCCATGCTCCCAATTAACGCGGGAGATTTTGTCTTTTTCTACTTTTCATGTAGATTAGATTGATGTATGTCTCTCTTAGAGTTCTCATGGGTTTTTTTGTTTGTTTGTTTGTTTGTTTGTTTTTTCGAGACAGGGTTTCTCTGTGGCTTTGGAGCCTGTCCTGGAACTAGCTCTGTAGACCAGGCTGGTCTCGAACTCACAGAGATCCGCCTGCCTCTGCCTCCCAAGTGCTGGGATTAAAGGCATGCGCCACCATCGCCCAGCCTGGTTCTAGAGATTGTGATTTGTAGGCTGGTTTTCTTTGCTTAATCTTTAAAAACAACTTATGAGTGAGTACAGGTGATAATTGTCTTTTTGAGTCTGGGTTATCTCACTCAAAATGATGGTTTCTAGCTCCATCCATTTGCCTGCAAATTCAAATGTAATTTTTTTTCTCCATTGTGTAAATGGACCACATTTTCCTTATCTATTCTTCAGCCAAGGGAATTTAGGTTGTTTTCAGGTTCTACTATGAACATAGTTGAGTTACTCAGAGATATTTTATGCTATTTGTGGCTATTGTGATGGGTGATGTTCCTCTGATTTCTTTCTCAGCCCATTTATCATCTGTATACAGGAGGGCTACTGATTATTTTGAGTTAATCTTGTATCCTGCTACATTACTAAAAGTGTTTATGAATTGTAGAAGTTCCTTGGTAGAATTTTTGGGATCACTTATGTAAATTATCATATCATCAGCAAATAGTGAGAGTTTGACTTGTTCTTTTCCGGTTTGTATCTCCTGGTTCTCCTTCTGGTGTCTTATTAATATGAACATAGTTTTCTAGACAACTTTCTGCTGATTGGGGGTGCTAATAATCTTATGGGGACCCAAAGAAAATTTAGAATTATGTTCAAGCCCTGACTTGAATATTCTGTGAGGCTGGATCATCTCAGCCAGCAGTCTTGGGCCTGTTCTGGATGTGGAATTCAGAGGAAAATGCAGTAGAGGTGCTTTGAAACATTGGAGCATCTGGACCACCTATTCCTATCAGGGATTTCTCAGGGATCTTCCTCAATAAAACCTGATTTTTTTTTTAACCCAGAGTGAATCCACAACTTCTCATTTCCTGTGGAAACAAACACAAAACCTCTTGTCCAAAATAACATATCTTTTGACTTAAATTTTGAATTCAAAACATATAGGTTGGATTAATCTAGTACCATTTGTAATTAAATGTCTTTTTGCAGCTGTTACTCCTTACTCAGCAGTCAAACAATTCAAAGAAAACACAATAACTTACAGTATCCAGATTCTCTGGAGTGTTCAAAGATGACCTGTGTATCTAAAATATATTTTTGTTTAAACTTGAAAAAATATTTAATGTGACTATAAGTTCAGTCATGCTAAGTGATTAACTACTATATCTCCTTATTATCCTAAACAGTTGGTAATAATAATGTTCAAAGACTAGAAATGTACATTACATTATTAAATGAGTTATATTGGTATAATACCTTGAACAAGAGTAGAAATATATGTACAGTATGTTCTACCAAAATTAATCTCAATATACAAAATATGTATACAATATTCATAAGTTTAATTCAATGTAAAACATTCAAAACTAGTACTTGCTTTTTATAATTAGATTCAATAATCTACTTTTATCCTATCATATATATATATATATATATATATACATAATATTCATCATCCATTGAATAACTAAAAACCACCCACCACCCCATCTCTTGGGAATGAATTAAACATAGAAAAGTGACTGACAAACTGGCAATATGGGCAAAACAGTCTTTCAAATTTCCTGATGCATGGAAAAGTTTGCTGTCCAGGAAGCCAGCTGTTTCTGTCATTACTCACATTTTTAGGAAGACACTTGCTTGTACTTCCTGATTACTCAGTTGAAATTACTTCATTCTTGAATCTCTAAAGAATTTGAAGATTAAGTTTTCCTTCTTACCTGATGCAGAAAGCAAGTTATAACTGAAAAAATTAGATGAAAGACTTTGTAATCACAAAGACAGGATAAATATGGAGTATTTTCTCTGAATATGTCAAATGCAGATGGACTAGACATTATTGGTTTATTTATTGCCTGAATAGATGGTATACAGTTTTTGTATTTGTGGTATATGTATTTTTTCATATATTAGTTATGATCTCTTATTTATTTTAGGCAAAAAAGATAAATGTAGTGGCATTTCACTTGTATTTTAATAAATAAAGCTTGCTGAAATTCAGAGAGTAAAACAGACACATTGGCCAGCCTTCAGACCAGGCCGCAATAACACATATATTTAATCCCAGTAGCCACACTAATTACCATAGAAACCAGGTGGTGCACACCTTTAATCCCATTCCTAGGAGGATTATAAAATGGAAGGAGACAGCTATCACTCTCAGTCTCATTCTGAGATTTCTGGAGGCAGAATTGCAATTTGCAGACTGAGGTCAAGGTAATAGACAGTGGCTTTGTTTTTCAGATGTGAGCAGAGGTAGGAATTCTTCCAGAGAGACTTCCTGAATCAGCATCAGCCGCAAAAACCATGCAGCCTTTATAGAGGCCCTGAACCAAACACTTAAATGGTGGTCATGATCAGCCGAATGACATGCTACCTGGTGATGGCATGGATCTAGAATCTCCACAGAGTTGTGGTAATAAACATGGCTCCCACCAGTATCTCTGCCACGAAACTATACTCTCAGGAAGCCAACAAGTAGGACAAATCGAGCAGCCAAAGTTGCAACTTTAATTCTAGATAAATCACTTAACAAAGTCACATGTGGTCAGAAAAAGATAAAGATAAACAAAGATGTGTGTGTGTGTGTGTGTGTGTGTGTGTGTGTGTGTCTGTGTGTGTGTGTGTGTCAGATGCAGGAGAAAAACAAAACAACTAAACACTTTACAGTGTGTTTTAAAATGTACATAGCCTTGGGAAAGAAAAGAAAAAGGATAAATGCTTAAAAGTGTAGACATCTCTACACTGACGATTTTTTTTCCTATAATACATAAAAATCCACAATTTCCCTTTGTTATTGCTTTCCAACCTACAAAGTATCTTGAGAAAGATTAGAATGCTACATAATAAATAAAAATCTGGCCGGGCGGTGGTGGCGCACGCCTATAATCCCAGCACTCGGGAGGCAGAGGCAGGCGGATCTCTGTGAGTTCGAGGCCAGCCTGGTCTACAAAGGGAGTTCCAGGACAGGCTCCAAAGCTACAGAGAAACCCTGTCTCGAAAAACCAAAAAAAAAAAAAAAAAAAAAAAAAAAAATCTGATGATCACCCTTTGCTGACATTAGATCAGATGGAATCAGAATAGATTCTAGGAGGAATATTGAGAAAACAGGAGCAACTATTATGAAAATCAGAACTTGAAATGGTTTTATTCTCATGCACTGCTCATTCAAATTAGCTTTATTTTACAGATTATGAACAAATGACTCCTCCTAGAGTTTTTCATCACTTGTATCTCTATGACAGTGACATTCCCTTACAATAGTCCAGAATCCTGTCCATCATAATATGCCAGGAGGGTGAGCTTAAAAGGGCGTTAAGGTTGATCAACATAGCCAGTTGCTCATGAGTAGAAGTGGTATTATGACATTTTCAAAAGAAACAAATTTGAGCTTCAAAATTATGCAAAATATATTTTGCATGAATTTTAAGACAATATTGAAGGGTTTGAAAATAACTTACAAAGAAGAGAATAATTTCCATGAGAAGAGGTGATCTGAGATTAAAGTACTGAGTGAATAGTCTCCAGCATAAGGCTCAATAACAAGACACTCAACAGAGGCTAACATAGCAGTCCAGTCTTAGAGGGTCCACCCTTTCCCATAATAACTGCAGCAATTACCAAATAAGACATGTCAAAGGGTTAAAAGGAGGGAGCAGGAAACCAGAATGTGAGATGAGTATGCAAAGAAGGAATTTAACATAGTCATGGAAGAATTAACTATCATGAATTTATTTCTTATCCCTCCCGTACATATGTTCGTAATAATACCTTGAGTGAGATTAATTTTTACACCTCTGCTGAGATTTGCTAATCCTATACTGCTTTGGCCTGTTAAAGCTAAGTTACTTAGTAAATGGATTTGGGCTCACTTGCTAAATGCAAACCGTTTGCATTAGGTCCAGTGTAAATATTTAGGGTATCTTTAGAGCACCTGTCAAAAGAATGAAGGGGATTTATGTGTGAGACAGAGAGAGAGAGACAGAAAGAGAAAGGGAGAGTCAGAGGTGACCTCTCCATCTAATGCTGCCTTGCAATCTCTGCATTTACCCGGTATTTCCTACTATGAGACAAAAATGTATCCATATTGATCTCTGACATCTCTTGAGCATGCTTAGGAAAAATGATATCTATTCACAGAGGACTTAGCCATCGGTGCAGAGCTCAGATGGTTTGTTTCAGATGAAAAATGAGTATGAAGGCAAATTATATTGAGCGCTGAAGCAATTTGTTTGCTTTATCTTCTGTTCTTTCCCAGAACTGCTGAATAATTTTATTTAAAACTCTATTACCTCTCATATTCATATAAAACCTATGGCAACTTATAATATAAAGCAGTTACATGTAGTATAAACAATCTTTATCTAGTGCCCTATTTTCCCAAGAAATTATACAAATGTCATATTATTTATGCCCCCTTCCTCTTCAAGTGCATGCCATAATATGGTTCTGAACACAAGGTGTGATAAACATCAATGTGTGTTTAATACATACCTGAAATTTTCTATTCTTGTATTGAGAAGACAAATATAACTGTACTAATTATATTGGATTGATTGAGTCCAACTACATTTAGCCTTTTTTTTTAATCAATTCAACATCTCTCTGGAAGGATACCAAATATAGAATATAAATAAAAGTAAATCATTATGCTTTATGGAACCATGAAACCAGAGGAAACTAAGTGTTGTGTATTTGAAGAGTCACGTTCCATGACAAACAATTTGGGATGCCTATTTGTACTCAGTATTCGCTTATAAAGTGGTACGAGTAGTGTGTCAATTAAAAAATTGTTACTCATCAAAACTATGCCAATGACTATTTGACTTCCATTAAACTTGTGCACTTATGAAAAATGCAAAAAAAAAAAACTTGGCTGTGATAGAAAACCCCAATAAACCAAGTATCGCAAAGTTTGAGGTAAGAAGCACATAAGTTCAGGGCTACTTTGAACTACTCAGTGGTTTTTCAGAGAGTGTTTTATAGGGATACCTGATCTACAAAACCAAAAGCATATATGTATATATATATATATATATATATATATATATATATATATATAATAGAAACTTGCTATTATAATATGAGCAAAGATATTAGAATTAATTTCAATTTATATTATACTGTGCTCAAACTTTCACTAGTTAATTCACCAAAATGCAGACATGTTTTCAAAACACAGACTATTTTTTAAAATCACATTAAGTTTGCAGAGACATTTAATCCATATGCTTCTTACTGTAACTCATCATTTTGTAGGCGAGAACAGGTCTAAGTTCAGGACTATTTTTTGACTAAGACTCTTTGAGTGTTTTTAATTAACATTTAAAACTTTTTTTCTAAGGCAGGAAGTTATGTTTGACAAAGTTAAGGCCAAACACCAAAAGGTTAGTGTTTTGTCTAGAACTCAGCATACATGAATTTTAAATGAATTTTAAGCTTGCCTAAAATAAGCTGTCTCACCCTTTGAGAAAATTGATGGAGAATAAGAATGTTTGGCTTATGAGTATTTAATAATAGCTAGCATTCAAGGAAATGTGGATGAAACAAAAATGATTTTTTATATAAAACAGATTCTATACGCTAACAGCTAGATCACGCATACCTCAATAACTTTGTTTACTGTTGGCTAAGGGATCTTGTAGGATCTTAGACCATGATTTCTATTAGTAGGGTTTATTTTAATTAAAGCCTACTTGAGAAGACATTGGCTGAAAAAGAAGTGTGTTAATAACTAGTTAGAAAAAGGCAGACAGTAGGAGGGGGTTATAAAGAGACAGATTTCTTTTGTCATATTCAAGGTGGGAGAAAAGAGTTGGGCTTTCAGAGGTGTCCTAAAAGGTGGGAAATATTCAGATATAAGGATAGTTCAATACTGTCCATTGCAAGCGGTAAGAGTACATGTTGGGAGCTCATGAAGAGAAGATAGACAGTGGAAGAAGGGCAGAAAACAAGGGAGAACAAAGGAATTCTAGAATCTGAGAACTAAAAATAAGCCAGTTTTTGTGGCAGACAGGCTCCAAGAAGTACTCACTGAATTTTTTTTTCTGGTAGTGAGGCTCTTGGGCTATCCTTGATTCATTCAATTAGGATAAAAAATATATAAAAGCCTGACAAATGCAATTTATGGGAGAAAAGATTTTAGTCAGTTTATAGTTCAAGTAAGAGTCCACCACTGTGAGAAGTCAAGGCAAGCATACTAAGAAGTAGTTAGTCATATCACATCCATAGTCAAGAGCAGAGAGAAATGAATGCCCAGATCCTCATTTGCTTCTTTTGTATGCTTGCTTAGGTTTGGATTAATTCTCCCATTCTCGCTCATTCACATTTCAGGAATCCATGTCTAAAGAATGTTGCTCCACATTGTGTGGCTGATCTTTCCAAATCAATTAATTTATCCATGACAATCTCCACTGGCATGCATGCCAACAGCCCAACTAACCAAATGTAGATAATACCAATTTGAAACTCCTTTCCCAGGTGACTCTGGGTTTCTCAAGTTGACGCGGTTATAGTTATAATAGGTAGAGGAAGTGCTGTTCTGCGGGCTAAGCACACATTGCAGAATGGTTGGTGTATAAATGCTGAGGCTGGGTCAGGAGGAACTAGACCCTTCTGACCTGGCCTCTTGCATTCCCCTTTGTAAGAAATCCACCATGCTGTGCAGATTAAAAAGCAGCTCCATGCAGAGAGGAACTGAAGCCCCGCATGGTGCCAGTATAGGCCACTTTGCACTTTAAACCCCTCGGCTATTTAACCTCCTCAGAATTGCTAGTCTCAGTTGTGGCCTCACCAGCATGTGACCCTAGGGTTATGACAGCTCTCAAGCAAAACCGTCAAGCCAGGTCCACATGCCTGACTAGAGATGCAGTGCTAATCTCCAGGCATTAATATCATTTTCAAATATCAGTATTGTATCTCCTTCTGCTTAATGCTTGTGGGTTAAGCTTAGAACTATGAGCTGCCTGCTTCTGCTGTCATGACTACACTTGTTTTTCTGTTTCCTCCATGACAGACTTCTATGAACTCTGATTCTTCTAAAACTACCTGCCAAGTTAAACTATTCCTTCTCAGTTCTTTTGAACATAGTGTCTTTTAGCAGGAACAGAATTATAATTAATAACTGTAGATATGTTTATGTGTGCTTGTATATATGTAGGTATGTTTGCACCATGGCATTCATGTAGAGGTCAGAGGACATCTTGTATATTTGATACTTTCTGCCACCACATGGGTCTTGTTGATTGAATTCAGGTTCTCAGAATTTGGGGCAGGTACCCTTAGCTTATGGCTAGAGAATTTATATTCTAATAAGAACAAAGCTTTTATTTAGCATTGCATATGAAAGATTAACAAATTTGTAGAGAAGTAATGAAGGCATTCTCTTAAAAATAATACTGAACTATATAATGAAGAAAATTGTAAATGTAAGAAAATTGCTAACAACTTAGGAGGAAAGTTTTATGAAAAAAAAGATAAAAGAAAGTGCTCTTTAAATTCATTCTGAGGAGCTTCCATTCAGATTGGGATGAGAAGGCTGAAGACTGAACCATTCATATTTGTCAGAAATGATGACTGAGATGTGTTAACACCCCCACACCACACACACACACACACATACACACACACACACACACAGACACACACAGACACACACACACACACACAAACACACACAAACACACACACACACACACCCCAACAAGGGAATCATGTAGCATGTGTAGAGGAAATAGGAAATAGCAGAGGCTGTATTGACATTTGTAGACAACGAAGGTAATGGGGAAAGCATGAACTGGGATTCATTGGATGACATAGTCCAACCCAGTAGTAAGATCATTTTATTTGAATATAAGTAGTATCATTACGAACCAATTCAATTATTGACATTCCACAAATATGTTTCTCCTTTTTGCTTAGAACAAACTATTTCTAAAGGGGTTGAGTATTTCTAAACCTAGCTCACAGGCTGGTGCTTTATTATTGTGAATTTAAATGGTGATCTATATCCTTTTTGAAAACACATTTGTTCATGGGAGAACTCTGAGGCAAATACGTTATGTAAATATAAGAAACAAGAGCCTGGTACAGGAATTGGTTACTTCTACTTCAAAAGAATTTGCTACCTTCAAATCTAAGCATCTATGGTTTGTTTTGTGCATGGAGTGATGTAATGGGAAGACAGCAGAAACATTCTGAGCAGTGTCATGTATCTAAGGGCTGAAGCATCTTTAGGATGAAAATCTTCTGAATCATAGTTTATACATCATTTGCTATGGTTAAGAAAATGTTTTTTTTTTTAACCTAGGCTTCAGCTCAGTATTCCAAAGACATCATTCTTAACTTATACATGTTTTCATCTTGCCCTCACATAAAGAGACTCAGATTGTCCTGAACCATGCATGTAGAGACATGATTTGACAAAATGTAATATTGCAGGTAGCAATCATAAAAAGAACATATTCGTTTTAGATTTCCTATTTACTAAAATTCAAATACCTCTATTAGTTTAATAGTGAATATTCAGCTTGAATTTTATAATTTTTTTCGAAAAGTGTTGAGTGTCAACTCAAATTCAGTAATTTGCATTTTTAAAATGTGTTTCTCATCAGGTTAAAGTAGTGTCTGTCACCTGGCAGGTAATAATTTCCTAGCCTAGTTCTCAGTTATGGTGAATCTCTCCCTCTTCAAAGAATATATTAAATCAGGGAACACAACATTTTATGCTAATGCAATCTTTGTAAAGGCTGAAATAAAATTCCAAGTACCGATAATTATGAAAACCAGATAAGAGGATTCTGAAAATGTTGGTTTCTCTTAATCATGTGGATGTTATACTCTTAGAAGAGAAATGGTTATACATGTTGATTTCTAAAAGGAATTTATTCGAGCATTATTTCTTCCAGGAAATATATTTCTCAAGCAGGTCATTTGGATTCATTCAATGAAGAATTTATGTGAAAATTATTTTCTGGTGGGATGAGTGATTAATATTGAGAGCTTTAAAGTTTTAATTTTTAAGTTGTGTATTATTTTTGCTTGATTAAAATTCTTTTGAAAATTCCATATAATATTGCATTTTTCATCCCCTCCTCCATCCCTTTTCAACCTCCAACTCTTCCCATGCCTACCAACTCCTTAAATTCATGACCTCTTCTTTGTTTATTTTATTTCTGAGTTTATAATATAATTACATTTCCCCCTTCCTATCCGTCCCCCCAAACCCTCTTGTTTACTCTTTCCTGATCTCCTTCAAATTCTTGCCTCCTTTTCCACTAATTATTACTCTATATGTATACTTATATGTATAATTATATATATACACATGAGTACATGTTTTATAGGTGTATTATGTGATATATGTTATATATGTTATAAATTATGTATATATATTTAGATCCACACAAACACACACACACACAGACACACATATATTCTTAGATATAGTCTTTTCAGTATTTATAATGCCAGCCATATGTATGTTTTCATGGCTGTCCAGTGCCAAATAGTTATTTTCTCAAGTCCATTTCTGTAGTCCTTGTCTAGCTCATGTTTTTGTTTACCCTTACACCCACAGGTAAGTGTAGTCCTTATTTCTCATCAACGAAACATCGCTTTGCAAGAGACAGAAATGATTGCGGAAATCCTTGCTCACATGTATATGTGTTTAATATGTATCACTTGGGATTTCATAACATATGAGGGAGCTCATTCTTGGAAAACACTGACTATAGCAGCAATTGGTTTTCTGCCAATAACTCTTCATCTAAGGGTGGAGGCTTGTGGGATTTATTCCATCATGTTAACATGTCAATCAGCACCGTTATGGAGGTCTTTTTTTAGGAAGCAGTGGCAGTTTTTATCTTGAAATTAATCAATATCTTTCTTTGCACTTAAATCCTTCTCAATAGGAGAGAATTCATGTGTTGTACAGCAAATTTAACCAACTACTATTACTGGGCAAAGTAACAGATTCCAGAGACCAATATACTACTGAGACTTTCCAAAACCGGTATAATTTTATTCTCTATTTTAAGTACTCATCCTTATTCCCACAGATAAATTAAGATTTTACTCCTCATCAAGGAAACTACTTCTTGTTGGAGGAAGCCCCTTCTTTGTCCCGGCCACCCAGAATCAAAATAATCATACAGAAACTGTATTAATTAAGTCACTTCTTGACTCCTTAGCTCTAGCTTCTTATTGACTAACTCTTACATCTTAATTTTAACCATTTCTATTAATCCATATATCACCACGACGTCATGGCCTACAAGCAAAATTCCGACATGACTGACTCTCGCGGCAGCTCCATAGTGTCTCCCTGACTCTGCCTTTCTTTTCTCCCAGCATTCAGCTTCAACTTCCCTAGCTACCTAAGTTCTGCCCTATCAACAGGCCAAGGCAGTTTCTTTATTCATTAATGGTAATCATAGCACACAAAGGGGCTCCGACATCAATTTCTTTAGTTTGTGGAAACTATTACAAAAATATATATCTTGTCAAGTTCAGAGAAAACAGAGAACAACTGACCATTGCATTTCTAGACTTAATTTATGTACCTACAGTACAACTCTGAAGGCTCAAGCAGTATCATGAAAAAAAAATGGACTAGAAATATATTGAGAGACAGAAAACTGAGATGCCGGCTACTACGTAGTGTCTTCTAGACACTATTATTTTCTGTTATTTAGTGTTTGCCTGCATGCATATATATACACCAAGAACATGCCAGGTATCTTCAAAGGCTAGAAGAAGGTTTCAGATTCCCTGAAACAGAGGGTCATCATATTGGTACAGAAAACAAACTCAGGTCTTCCAAAGGAAAAGCAAATGCTCTTAACTAGTGATTTATCTCTCTAGTTCCTTCAAGATTAAAAATTTAAATAATCATATTTATTCTGTGATGGAAAACATTTGTGAATCTTTTATGTAGTAACTGCACTATCTCAAAATTTTGTCAAAAGTTGTGGAATTTTATAAATTCTTTATTTGATCAAGTATTTTAAATTATAATGCATTTCAAATTTCAATGCGACAAATTTCTGAAAATAGTGTTGTAAAAATTTTCTAAAGTGAAGAAGTGTTCAAGAAGGACATGTTGCTTGATATGGCTTTAGAGACTTTATTAGAGAAGCAAAGACAAATATCACAGGAAGAAGAAGTACAATTCCAAGAGGCCAAGGAAGACTTGCTGGTTTTAGAAATGTAACTGTTGGACACAGTTGGATTATATAATATTAATATTTCCAAATGTGGCTGTCTTAGTCATTGGCATATGAAACAAACACCTGAAAGGAGGTAATTTTCTTTTTGCTCATAGTTTTAGAGTGGTCAGTCCATGGATCTAGGCTGAGGTAAGGCAGAGCTTTATGGTGGCAGAAGTATGAGGTTGAAAGGGGTGGTTGTCTCAGAGGAGGTGAGACAGAAATTATAACACTCCAAGATGACTTTCAAAATACACTTCAGTGAACATTCGTCACCTTAGTACCTTTGCCCAAACTCTATCACCAACCAAAAAAGCATCATCAGCTGGTGACCAAAATATTAAGATTTGAACCTAGAGAAGGCTTTTCATATCCAATCATTAAGAGTTAGAGAGAGGGAGAGAGAGAGAGAGAGAGAGAGAGAGAGAGAGAGATTGGCAGCAAGATTGAAGTAGGTCTTCTTTGCTATGCTGTGGCTTTGGGTGTTTATTAATAAGACACAAATGTCGTGGATATAATTTTACTCATATTTTTAACTATTTTATTTTTTGAGATTACAGTATAATTACATCATTTTCCCCTTCCATTTCTTTTCTACAAAACCTTATATAAACCTTTACTTTGTCTCTTTCAAATAATGAGATCTTTCTTAAAAATATTTATTTACATAGATTTTTCTTAAAAATATTTGTTTATATATAAAAATATTTATAAAATATTTCATGAAGTCTATATGTGTGTGTGTGTGTGTGTGTGTGTGAGTGTATGTGTTCCTAAATGTATGTGTATAGCCTCTCAGTCTTAATAATGTTATGTTTTCAGAGTTGAAAATTCTGAAATAGAATTTTAGTAAAACTATTTTATGAATTGAAAGAATTCCTCAGTTGTCTTTTGCAGTGCTGACATTGTCTTAACTCTATTTTCAAAAGAGAAACTCAATACCCTAGTACTCACCAAGGTTTCTTGTGTGTCAACCTTAGAGAGCAAAATCCTTAATTAAGGCTCAGATCAGCCCGAGTGAAACAGCAATCTTTCCCATATTGATCTGGATAAACTGCTTAGAAGAGTGAAAAAGCCATTGTCTCTGTTTATTTTCCTTACACAGCCAGAGTTGAATTTCCAATGCTTAAGCTTCAGCAAAACAAACGAGTTGCGATCCACAGCACACAGAGATCACTAATCACCTTCAGTCTTTATTCCTGAACATTGAATAAAGCAATCGCCACCTATCAGAAAGATTCTCAGATTCAGCATGTTTTCCTTGGCCAGTGTCTCAGGAGACCTTGGAGTTAGAGCACTGGGTCAGAAGGTGTTCTGGAGGACAATAGGGGAGACAGACGTTTAAAGCTCTGAGTCAAGCATTTGAAAAGCTGGATCATGTTGCTGTTTGGAGCACAAAGAGGAATGACATATGTGCCAGAAAAAAAAAAACTTCCTGTACACACACACAAATTGTTGTAGTCTGTGTTATTTACTAATAATTAAACCATACCAAACACTTTACATTTGTGAAAAAGTCAAAGAAGTCTCCTGTTATTTAGTCACGGAATCAATGAGCTGCTTTTAAACAAACTACAGGTTCTTTAAATTGGGTTGAAGATTGTTTCTTATATAATAAATGTGTGGGTTTCCCTTGCTCAGGAGTAAATCAACAAGTCTCAAAAATGAGGGAAGAGGAGTTCAAAATTACCCAATGGATTAGTTACTTTTCTATGGCAGTGATATCATAATCAGAAATAACTCAAGGAAAATGTTTATTTTTGCTTATGATTCCAGAGTCAGAATCATTATGCCAGGCAGCTGAAATAGGAATCCGAGAGCTCACTACTTCAATCACATGCTGAAAATACAGACTGGACATAGAGATGTAGCATGATTGGTCTTTATAATAAATACCTGGAGTCAGGTATCATAGGCAAAAGCTGAAAGATCAGAGGAACAGAGCAGTTAGCTACTAGATTTTACCTTTATGAAATCCTCAGATGGAATGGGGTATCCTGTCTCTACAAGTACTCAGACTGAATACCTTGAGCTCCCGTCTCCTTCTGTTTTGTATTCCTCTATATACCCAGACATATCCCTTCCTATCTCCACCTCATTAGTGTTGGTATTAAAGGCCTGTGACTCTCAAGTACTGGGGTTAATGATGTTAGTCCCCATCACCTGTCTCTGTTACTCTTTTTTACTTGATCAATCTCATGTACTTCAGGGTAGCCTTGAACTCACAGAGACCCGTCTGTTTCTGCCTCCCAAGTGCTGGGACTAAAGATGTATGCCTAGCCTCTATGGGTAACTAGTGGCTCACTGTACACTCTGATCCTCAGACAAGTTTTATTTGTTAGAGCACAAGCACACTATCACCATAACGAGTACAGTTAAGAACTCTTCAATTCTTCCCATGCTTCCTTCAGCAAGGATCTATCTTTTCCCACACAGTGCCACTAACTGGGGACACCTATTACAATACCTGGGCCTGTGGAGGCAATTTCTCATTCCAATTATCACAAGCACATTCACTGCTTATGGTAGATTTCTAGTTTCAGAATCTAAAAAGAAATGTCTGGGTAATAGAGAATGAAAAAGGCATTGGACTGAGCACTTGAGATGTATGCTTTTTAGAAATTTTGCCTACATCCTATTTTGGTCACTTTCGCATTCTCCTACCAATCTTACAGAAAACACACTTCAGCCCAATCTACAAAGGAGGTCCATAGTATAAATTAGACTGACAGTATGTCATGGCTTAATGGAAATTTTTTTCCTACAAAATATGTCAATCACTGACTCAGCATCCCAAAGGAGTTAGATTCCAAAACACTTTCAACCTGTTTGTTTTAACACCATTAGCCTGAAAGGACCTCAAGAATATGTCTGCAAATATCACCTTTATAAGAAAAAAGTCATTGTAAGAACAGCATAAGAACAGTTAATACAGGAATAAAGAATAAGAGTATCAAAAACTCTCTAGTTCAAGCAGAGAAATCATTTAAACTTAGTCTATTATTTAGTTGGATAACGGGATCATAAATTCAGCTTGATTAAAAGTGACGGATAGATGGAATGATATAAGGGCTGTCCTTAAAATTTATGGCATATGCTTGGTAAGTGTGATGTGAACATCACCAATTTCAAAGAGCTTGATTTACAGAGATGTTTAAAAGAACTGGGGTAGCGGTTATTTTCATTACAGATTTACAAAATATCATGAAAAGATCTTTGAGATAACTCTTAGAGTGAAATGCTAGTCTCAAATTTGTTTCAAAACAGTGGGTGGAGATACAAATAAACTGGACAGGTTCTGCCTTTTGAACTGCAAAGGACACAGTGATGCGTTCAAATCAGACTCTCTTCAAGGTGGAGGTATACATGTCCACTGCTGGTGATGCTGAGATTGGCATTTCACAACTGAACCTCCCACACAGAAGTGGTCTTTGGCCATCACGTGAAGCCTTATTAAAGACCAGTCCCTTCTCTGGTCTGCCTTAATTTGGAATTATTGATGGTTATCCCATTTCAAGAGCCATTAAGAACTGTACCATGCCCTAACTCCTCTCTGCCCCCTAATTCAGCCTCTCTTCCTTCTTGGTGTTACTACCTGTAGCTTGCCAATACATTTTTTGCTGGTATATCTGAGTTTTGTGGACTCTTGGCTAAGAAAATTGACTAAAGAATGCCAGTGGCACATGATCCAGGGATGATGTTGGGGGAGGCTGCTTATTTATTATCTTCCTGTTTACTCAAGTAATACTATTTCCCTTCTCAAGTCTTTGATAGGGTTAGAGACTATATAGTTGTAGTTACTTTACTTACCTTTGCACAGAGGTATACATTTAACCCTGCATGCATGCACCATTCACAGACAAAGAGAGAGTGAAAGAAAGAAAAACCAGAATCCCTAATGGTACCATAGCAAAGAGAATCCCATTCCCTAGAAACTCAGCTTAGAAAATGTTGAGTGTAAACTCAATTTTTATTGTAATTGCACCTAGAATTTCTGGCTTCATAACTCAAACTTGTCTACTATGGTGAATTCTAAATGCTGAAAGAGACTAACTGTGGCCATGAGATACAGGTGAGAAATAAATGTTCATTCACTGAAGATTCAAATTCCCCTAGTTCTTCGAACTATATTTTTTCCATAGAAATTTCTTACTTATCCTAGACAATGATACCATATGGAAATTTTTACACGTCCACTTCAGGGATTTGTTTTTAAGTTCTTGTTTTGGGAGCCAGAATATACCACCTAAAGCAGAAATTGTAATGTTGTGTTAAATAGTCTCAGTATGATTCTTTTCCCTATCTAGGCATAATCATTAGAATGGGTCTGGATAGTAAGTCCTCAAATGAGTGAGAAATCATTTCATATCTCATAGCATTTCCAGCGTTTTATTTATTTGGAAACATCAACAGCAATCCTTCCATGATTCAACCTAACACACACACACAAATTACTTACATATATGTATACATATATGTATAGATTATGTATATACATTATTATTTTATATATACATACATATATATTACAGAACAGAAATTACGAGGAAATTTCACTGGGAGCTGAAAAAGAACTCGATTCTAATGCATGAGCACCTAGATCCACGAGTATTTTTCCTCTGTCTGCTTCCACATAAACCACTGTGGAGAAGCTAATGGGCAGCTGATGGAAGGGGTGAACATGTATGCCATCTCAGTAGCTGACTCAATAGCTCAGCTGCCTACTGAACATGTTGCTATACTATCATGTTATTCAGTAGTACCTTCTTCTATTTGGATGCAGTGAAATTTCCTCGAGGCCTAAGTTTTCTACTGTGTATCTGCTCAGGAAGGGTATTAACCTACAGCAAAGATAAATACATGCAGGGACCACGGTAAATGCTGCATGTCTGTTAATCTTGAGTAGAAAGATAGGGAGCTATGAAGGCTACAAAAATAGATGGGCCTATATCATTGAGAATTCACTATAAGTGGAGCACTAATGAGGTACATAGATGAAGTGAGCTGACAGTAGCAATGGATCTAAGAGGGTTTCAGATTCTGGGGATAGGCTGAAGTAAGGGATAATGGAAAAGAACTTAAGACTGTACATGATTATGGAATGGAAAATAGCTTCAAAATAGAAGTTTCCAATATTTTGTACCAAACCCAGAAGCCCCGCCCCACCACACACAAACAAAAGGTGGAGGGAAGCATGTATAAGAAAGAGAACATCTGCTGAATATACCAGAATTTAAAAGTTCTTATTAGTAAAACAGCAATGATTTTAAAATTTCTGATATTTCAATGCTTTTGAAAAGATTTATCTTTATGTATGTGTGTGTGTGCATATGTCTATGCTCATAACATCCACAGAGATCAGAGGAGTGGGTCAGATGCCCTGATGCTGCAGGTACAGTTGCATGAGCCACCTAATTTGGGTGCTGGAGATGACACTTTCATCCTGTGAAGGAGCAGCAAGCACTCTTAACATTTGAACCATATCTCCATCCTCTTAAATACACTTTTAAACAATCAATTTCTTCTTAGAGAAGACAGTATTCAAAATATACAATTTTGTATTCAACATATATCAGTTATTTTTATCATTTACTTATGATTAAGCAAAATGATTTGTTTATTGTTTTCTGCATTTCGTTGCTGTTAAACTATACTATTGCATGGATATTTGTGTTTAAGTTTCTCAAACACTGCCGTAGGAAAGGAAACTTAAGTTTCTTTATATTTGTCAATATTACTTGATGTCGTGCAAGTGGGTTTTAAATATATGTAAAAATGAAACACTTAATAAAACATATATACTATTTAAAACCCATGAGTATGCATGAATTTTTTAGTTAAGGAATGAAGATAAGTTATTTATACCATGGCTTACTTGTTTTATAATCAAGATAGAAATGCTTTTTTTCTGACTATATGAGAAGGTTTTAGCTTTCCTCCTCTGCAAAGTATCTGCTCAGGCCTCTTTTTTCTGTTTTCTTATTCTGGAATTCTGGGTATTTTCTTATTGATTTATATAACCTTTCTATATTAATAAAGACTTTGTCAGTTTGTCACATTTGCTGGAAATACTTTTGGCAGCCCTTTTTGAAGTCAACTTTTTATAGCTTTTTGTTGAGTGTTGCTTTGTGATGGCTTCTTTATTTCTAAATTTAAAACTGTATCCACATGTCAGAAAATTTTCTACACAGCACATTCCACTCTCTACTAGTTATCTATGCCTTCATCTTAAAACTGAAATATTTTTCCTCCTGAAATATTCTCTTCTGGGTTGTAAGTCCGTCATAATAGATTTAAAGAAATGAAGGGGAGAGGAGAAATATATATATATGCTCCTTCATCCTATCCTTGCTAAAAAATCCAAAACAGAGTCTGGCTGAAATTCTAACAAGAAATCAAATGACATTCCATGACACTTTAGGAAAGATATCTCATCGTTCTTCACTAAAAAATTATGTATCATATGAGAGGGAAAGGAGAAAAACTCCTTTCATGCAGACACATCCTACAAATCTATTTTCCTTAACCTCTGGCAATTAAGCATCTCTTTCTTTTCCAAGTTCAGGGCAACAGAGCTATCAAATAAATGTATCTTCATGACCAGTGACTCCTGGAATTTTAATAAGATGACTATTAAATTCAAAAGAATTACTAATACATATTCAGTTCACTTTTCCTACCTATCTTGCTCAGAGGAAATAGTCTGAAGATTCAAGAGGATCAAATAATGCATTCAGTAATATATTAATGGGAGAAATATGAGTAAATCTGTTGCAAAGGTAAAGGAGAGGGAAGAGTATGATTTTTTAAATATCCTGTATATTGTATATAACTTTTCACATCATTATTAACACAATTTAAAATTACTCAAATGGAGTCTTATTTGTTCAAGAAGAATCAGCAGGTGTGCTAGTAGCGGTGGGGACCCCATCTATTATCCCTTTGAAGACTTGAAATTCACTATCATGTTCTCTACTTAGACTTCAATGCACTGTAGGATGAACATAAAAATAAAATGTGGAGATGGAATGGTGTTTTGTAAAGAAAAATGATTGACCAACCCAAACATTAGATCATTAATTTTTATCCCTCCAAGGTAAAAAGTGCACTGGCTTTGACAGGTAAACATTTGTCTAGGACATGAAGTCCGTTAGCCAGATCTTGCTGCAAATGATAAGAGTTCTTGGAAAAGAACAGGAGTATTAGGAGTGTCTGTTTTGCTAACTAAACTCAGCATAGTTCTCAGTATACCTTCTTCATCTTCCATTAGCTCTCCCATGGAAAAGAATGTTCTTTGGTACATGGAAATTTACATTAATTTTCTTTTCCACTTTAAATATTAAATGGAAAAAATTTCCATTTCCTATTCCTGTGCACACTATCAATTTAATGTTGTTATAAATAATCCCAATTGAAAAATATTAAAATATATTCAATAAAAATTGAGTTGTTATTAATCATTTTTGCAACATATTTTTAAGATACTCAATACTTTTGGTAAGATTATTTTTGGCTTCTATGAGATATTTAAATTAAAAGTTGTATGATTTAATATATAGGAGTCATAAATAAAAAAAATTAAGAAAATATTTAAACATTATCTAATTTATAGAACCAAAAACCAACCTACTCTGACAAATCTAGCTATTTAAAAATAGTAGTAACAATATCTCAAATGAAACATAAGTGTACTTTAAAATTAAGGAAGCAACAAAATATCTGTCCCAAAGGCAATATGCTGACTTAAAATATTGGTGCATATTTTTGATATGTCACATCAAAATTAATTAATACATTGTTTTGTAATGAATGGATTTAACCTTTTCAGAGTGGGAAGAAGCATATCCTTAAAATTAAACAACAAAGAAATTCTCAATTATATTCTTATATTAAAGAAATTGTCAAATATTATATCAAGCAATTTTAATTTTAAAAGCATAGCCTATTAAAAAATCAAGAAAGTATTTTTAGTACACTCATGTCATTTGTACATATCAGATATTTTTAAAGGTTTAATATTTTTTCAGTGTTTATTTTTTATCTGGGTCTTTTTCCCTATTGCATTAATGAAATGCCCTGACCAAAGAAACTCAAGGGAAAAAAAAAGTTTTACAGCAACTCATAATTGAAGACAGAGACATCAAAACAGCAGGAGTTGGAATCAGCTCATAAAATCTGATTCACAATCAGGAAACAGAAGCTAATGACTGACCGTGCTTAACTGCCTTTCTCCATAATACACATCTGAGGATGTAGGCCAGGGAATGGAGCTACCCATTTATAGTTTGTATCTGTCCATGTCACCATAAGCTGTTGGTGATGCCCAGGTGAAGGCGTAAGTCACAAACAATGCCACACCAATTCGGGGTTATGATTATTAGGGTGGTATTTATTTAAAGGGGAAAAAACTTACAGATCACTGTCCCAGGCAACAGCCCTCTATGCAACCAGGAAAGGAGTCTAGTCGCAGGCGGAGCAGGAAGTGAAGAGAGAGAGGAGAGGGAAGTGGCCGCTTTTTTAAAGGGAGAGAAACCACGCCCCAATGGGCTGGTACCTCAGCGGTGATAGGCTGGAGGAGTGGGAGGACCTCCCGCAACACCCAGGGTCTAATAATCCCTCAGGGTTGTGGCCAGATATTTTTTTCTTACGTGAGTCTAGATCTTGTCAATGGACACACAGCACTAGCCATTGCATTATCTTTGGATAACAATTGGTGGTTGCCACACTATTTCACTTGCAACTCTAGGTATATCACTGGACATTCATTTCAAATATATATCAAACAAAGAGTAATTGTTTTATCTTTGAGCTTCCAAAATAATTTGGACCTTCCATGAACTTATTTGTAAGACAGAAATATTTTTAAACAACAAACTTTTTGGGCAACACACAGAAATATATTTTTCTTAGCATGTGAATGTGACAATAGATTTTATCCATTTATAAAGAGGAACACAAGGTCACCATGGTTTGTTTATTTTCTTCATCATATTCTAAGAGTGAGACTTTTAGTTTCTGTAAGTGGAAATAGAATGAATATTCTTTGGAAATGTATTTTTTGATAGATAGACACTTCTTAATAGCTCATAAAATACTGTTTTTTTCTTCTAAAATATGTTGAACACTCTATATAATTCTGAAGTTAAATCCTGCTCAATGAAGAACAAATGGACATTTTCTGTATGCAGTACAAACACTATATACATATGCACACAGAGACAGTTCTGCATACACAATCATTTAACTTGGGATGTAATGCACTGACTAGGAAGAATTTTCATAATATAAAAAAAAGTGTCTTCGTCACATTGGCCTGTGTACATATCTCGGGTACTGTCTTGATTAATCATATTTATAGGAATGGTCAAAATACTGTGGGGTATTCTGGGCAGGTGGATTTAGGCTTTATAAAGAAACCAGTGGACTGAGTCAGTAAGCAGATTTCTTTCGTGGACTATTTTGCAATTCCCGACTCCTAGTTTCTACCTGAAGTTAATGCTTGAACTATTTTTTTTTTGTCATGAACTGATGTGGAGTTTCCCTTCATATGCTGTGAATATGTTTTATTATTTTTGGTTCATAAAGAAGCTGCTCAATAAAGGACAAATGAACATTTTTGTATACAAAACAAATATTGTAAACATGTTGTTTGATGAAGTGCCAGCTTCCTCTTTCATGTTGGCTGTGCAAATGGGACTCAGGCTCAATCAGGAGGTACTGTTAAAGAACACTTAAATGGGGTTAGTGAACAGAGTACCACAAGTTAATTAATGGTGACATAGATTTGCTGTGTCCCTGGAGCTGGTCCAGTGAGCATGGTTCACAAACATGGTGAACATGCCTCCAGCATGTTGGACAAAGTGGAGCCAAAAGGCAAAGTTGCAGCTAGCCATGCTACTTAGCATTTTAAAACGTGCTCCTGGTCATAACAACATTACAGATACACAGTAAAGACAGATTCAGACAAAAAAAAAAAAAAGACCTCCAAATAGGCCACAGTGTTAGAAAAATGTACATGGATTTAGGAGAAGAAAGAGGACAGAGAGTCATTGATTAAACTATGGAATAGAGAGTCTGGATTATATGTATTATTGTGTTTTCTTTAAATTTTTGACTGTTGATGAGCTAACTGCAGAGAGACATTTGATTGTGGGCACTGCTAAGCTAAACCGACATAAAGGTATCTTGATTCAAAAACCGAGTCTAAAGATATGTTGCATTAGAAAAGAGGTTCTGCCTTTGTTTCCACAGAAGATGAGAACCTGTGGATTCTTTCCAGGCTAATGTTGTTTTATGGACCAAAACTACCTAAAAATCTCCATGAACTCTAAAAATACTTCATCCAGCAAACAGCAGGAAGCAGCTTAGAGAAAATTAATTCCCAAGATTCCAAATTCCCCAAATGATTGTTTATAAATGTTTCTTTTCTTTAAAAGGGAGTTGATATAAGTGAGATATGGTCACCACTCAATTTTTAAAAACATAATAAAAGGGATATTATATAGAGATGAATATTTTGCATTGATATGGATCTTGGTCTATTGATACAAATTTAAGGTCAGTTTTGTTACATTGTATATATGTATTTCTGCTCTTGCTTAAGGTATTGTGTTTGTGCAGCTCATTTAAAAATGTAATGTATACTTAAGAATTAATTTTCATCTATAATATTCAAACTTTCAATTATATTAGTTAGGCTTCTAGATATACAGTGATATGTTTCAGTTAAGTAGATGATCTTCAACACCTCAAACACCTACAGATGATGTCATTTAAAATGTTTTAGGCACTCAGATTTTTGACAAAGAGAAGTGTCTGCTTCTGGCAGTACCAATTATTTCAGAGAATTGGATGGTTATTGAAGAAAATCGTTATGGGATTGACCTTTAATGTGACAAGGTTAGCAATTTGGGCAAGAAACTGCCCTTTCCTGGACTATTTGATGGTATCCTGTACAAACTCGATATGCAGGACCGACAGAACAGAATACATTCCAAAATATGGGATAGTCCTTCAGGGTTCCTGCTTCACAGAATAAATTGCCAGACATTCTTGAGGACATAGAAAAAAAACTTACAAATTTTTCCTAACATGGCAGGGAAAATCTTCAAATATCCTGTTTCACAGAAAAGTATGTCAGGTATGTTAGGCTTGTAGTCCAAAGATGGATTCCTCAAGATTTTTAAAGAACTTTGGGTGACTGACAAGAGAGTGATATATCTCTGTCACCTCTAGAATTTTAGAGGATGATTACAATGCACTTTATGTTTATTTCAATAATATTATATGTCTCTGGGATCTTTGATGGAGGTGAAGACAGTTATAGTTTTCCTTAGTTTTGATAAAAGATAAGTTATATTTGAAGCTTCAGACTCACAAAGTAATAAAATAACTGTAATTCTTGCTTGATACCTCTTTTATATATGTAATTTTACTATGTTAAAGTTAAAACCTTCCATTTTATTTAGACATAAAAGGGCAGATGATGTGGGATTACCCTCTGAATGCTGTGGATATGTTTTATTATCATTGGTTAACAAAAAAGCTGCTTTGACCCATGGCAGGGCAGAATAGATCCAGGCAGGAAAACTAAACTGAATGCTGGGAATAAGAAGGCAGAGTTAGGCAGACACCATATAGCTGATGAAGAAGACAGACCCCAGAACCTTACAGGTAAGCCACAGCCTCAGATTAATAGAAATGTATTAATTTAAGATATAAGAGCAAGTGAGGAATACGTCTAAACCTTTTGCCAAGCAATGTTGTAACTAATATAGTTTATGTGTGATTATCACATTAAGGCTCCCTGTAAAGTAAAGCACAGTCTCTGATTACAATGAACCACAACTTGGAAGGCAAGTTAAAAAACTTTCTTCTCTGAGTTGCTGCTAGCTATGAAATAGAAAGTCAACTAGCACATTTTATTTTTATTTGTATATTTCTTACTATATGTATTAAAGTTTTAGTAAGTAGATTGAGCTTTAACTAACACATTCCTTAATTATAATCTGTGGTTCCTTATTATGATTAATATATGACATAGTATTAATTCATAGACGTACCAAACATAGTGCCCTTCATGGGAACATATTTGTAAAATACCTCCAATGTTTGTTAGAAGTAATTTATTTTTTTGTGGTCCAAAAAATAAAGTGAACATATTCATAGTTTGGACAAGATAAAGAAGAAAGTCAACAACGTAACAAATGAGCATAATAAAGAATAAGTAACTGTAGTTAGTCTCTCCAAATACTATCTGATACTGTGCAAATACATCATAATAGCTTCAAGAAAATTTGGTTATTTACATGACCACCCTGACTTGTTCTTTTGTCTAGTTTGTATTGCAAGCACTAACCAACTGACACTAGAAACTGATTCTATTTACAAACTATGCTTCTGCATTGAGAATGATCTCAGAAAATGAGGCATAGAAATAGAAGCATGCAAACAGCTGAGGTAAGAAGTAATTAGTACATATGGGAATTGTCCACCAAGATGTGCCTGGCTCCAGGATGTCAGAGGTATGATGAACGGAGTGTACAAATCTCTCCAATGCTGTTTTTACTAATTCTATCATTTTTGTACCAGAATGTGTTGTTATACATAACCTCTAGAATCCATGCACCCATATTTGAAGACCAGAGCAATAAGAGTCTAAGATGTCTATAGGCAAAGAATGAATTTTAATTATCTCTGTATTCACCCCCATTGTGCTTAGTGTATCATGTTCTCATTATAGATGCTCAACAAATTCAATTTTGGTGTCCAGATGGAATATCTCATGTTTAAACAGTGATACTCTTTTTAGTCAGTCATAACTTAATTCACTCAAATCCCTTGGCTTGAGGTCTGGCATCATTATGGAATTAGCTTTCATTCATTTTCAATTTAAATTAATTTTCAATAGCAAACCAATGACATTTGGAGACTAGGAAACCAAAGAATACTTTCCAACATTTCTATTTAAGTCATCCGAAAAGATTGCATAATTGAATGCATTAGGGTTTTAAGGGTCCGCCTAGCATACTGAAGGTCTCTATAATCATGTGCCTGGTGAATAAATTCTTGGCACTCCCTTGTAGCTTACTGTAACAAAAAGACTAGACTTCTTTCAGGAATAAACCTGGACCACTCAGGCTAATGGGAATTCAGTTAGGTTTTTGCCAATCTCAAGAAACATCCATTATCAACAGATGCTGGGAAAATCATATTAGAAATGTGTTTTAGAGGCAAAATAGAAAAGAGCTTCAAAGTTAAGAGAAAACAAAATCTATGATAGTATTATGATTGATTTTGGAGAGAAATAACTGTGGACGCTTAAATACATGAATTGCTTTAACATATTTTAAGCTTTTAAGAGTAGAGATTATTGATGTAAAAGACACTAAAGTATCTCAGTGACTTGTGAACCACATATAAATGCATATTAAGAGATTACTTAAAATTCATATTATTGATCAAATCGACCACAGCAGCTCCAGAAGAGTCATTGAATACTTTGTAAATAAAGTATCAGACAAAGATTAGGTCAGTGTTCACAAATTCACAGGGTCATTTCTGCATTTGAGTCTGAATGTAATTGAAAAGCTGAACCAACTGTAAGCACACATATTTTATTTAGCTAAATACATTTAACTATCAGTTTTCTATAATATATTAAAAATCATAGTCCATGACAGGAAGAGAAATATCAAAAATTTAAAATAGAGCTTTAAATGGTCATCTTTGCTATAGTGATTGGATTTAATGTCAAAATTTTATAGTGTTCCATAATCTTATTATGAGAAAAAAAATGACTCACTTTTAAGAACTTAATTTGGATTATTTGGAAATTTCTAATGCAAAATAATATAGAATTCTTGATTCATTAAATATGACCCTAATTACTGTGAGTTATTCTCAATGTGAGGTCAGGACAAGATCAACAAGAGAAATTGGAGCAACACGTTTCAGACCATAGAAGGGACTGGGCCATTTAGATCACAACTTGACCTTCAGAAATTAAATTCAAGATGAGCTAATATTTCCCTCTTAAATAAGTCCCAGAATTGTAATTCTATTCTACTGCCAGGTGCTGTGAGGATGAAAACAAATAAAGACAAATCTGCCATAGTATCCCATGTGAAAATGATGGTTGAAATCATAAAAGAAAATGACTTCAAAGTATTTCTGAGAAGTCATCCCTCTAGTAATGTATTTGGGAGTTACAAGCATTCAGAGTAAATGAAACATCTCATAACCAGTTGTGCACTCAACCTGGAAAATATCATTTACAGCCCATCTTCAGCAGGAATGTTTTTGTCTGTTTAACAACAACAAAACCAAAACAAAAAACAAACTGCACCACACAGTGGTGAACAAATTCACCTATTCCCACTTAAGAACACTTGTCTCTTAAGAACAAAAAAAAAAATCAAATAGTGAGATTAGTTTATAGCTTAAAGAAACACACTCCACAAGGAATTCTTATCATGCTATTGGCATTAAGTAAATAAAGTTTCTTGTTTTGACTAATAAACTTGTTGGTTAAATGAGAAATTTGGATTGGTTCTGGAGGAAAGAACGTAAGTTTTCTTTGTTTTGTTTTATTGATATGTTCTTCTTGAGCCAATTGTCAGAGATTGGTAGCACAATATTAGTATCTCATAGCATGACTAGAAAGAATGCAGTTGTACCATCCATTGGCATAGGTTATAATACATAGCATTATTCTCTTCCCTTGTCTCTAAATCTACCAAATAATAAAATTTCTTCCATAAGGAATTGGAGCCCTTATACTTCAGACAAAATTGCTTTAAAAAGCCTTTCTTCTCTTTTAGGGCTATTGGTTAATATTTGTCCTAGAATGTTAAAAATCAAAAGATCTGGGGATATTTTTGTGCATCTGCTATTTTGCATATTATTCTTTGAGAATTTTGTACAATATGTTTTGATATGTGCCCGTTCTCATCACGCTATTCCTATATTCACTTCCTTTTGCCACAACCTAAACTTTGGCCCTCCTCTGTTTTTTAATTCAATTTGTAAATTTACACCGTCCTTACATTCCTATGTGTGTAGCTTTTGACTGGAGCTTGGATGAATTATCAGGAGTCACACCCTGAAGAATACTGAATCCCAACAGGTATCAATTACCATCATCTCCTCAGTTACTGGTGAGATTTTTTGTTCACCTTTTTTTCTCTACTCAGGGAGTTTTGTCTATTGTGAAATTCGTAGGTCTTATAAATTTTGTAACAATTGTTGTGATCTTATAGTTGCAACTGTCCTTTTGTTTCTGAAAATACTCTTGATTGTAGTCATCTGCCTTATCTGACTCTTACAATTGTGCCACTCTGTCTTTCTACGTGATCCCTGGGTATTTAGAGGGGAGATTGTGATGCAGATGGCATTTATTCTCTTCTCTACACCCTGATTGATAGTGAATCTCTATGTAAGTTACTATAGTATGTTTTTTTTATTTAAATGATTCTTTTTCCCTGAGGATGGAAAGAAAAGAAGGAATAAAAAGAAATCGTAGCTACTTTAGTAATTTTGCAGAAAAAAAAGTAGTGGTCTTTCATATATATCCTATGAGCAGTCCGGTAATATGTCTTTTAACCTGAATAATGTTACAGCTCAAGATTTCAACTTTTAGAGCAGGGCTTAAATCTAATCAATGGGAGGTTAGTTTCTTCCCTAATGTTAATCTCAGTGAGCTTGTCTTACCAAGTCAGTTGTCATCATAGCTCTGAGAGTTCACAGCTAGGTAGTATTGAAGTTTTTTTTTTTTTTTCTCTTCTAGAAATGTGCATTGCAACTTCCAGCATAATGATAGGTAGACGGTAGGGATGAAGTTTTCAGGTAAACAATAGCCATTGACCAAAAGAACATTACTCATCAACCAATAAAACAACCCATATTCAGAAGGACATTCCACATCAAGTCAGGTTTTTATCTTAGTCATTCTAAACAGTTTAGTTGAAATCTTACATTAATTTTAATTTTCTTTTCTTTGGTGACTAGGAATATAGAACATTTTTTAAAATATTTTAGGGTGTTAGTATCTTTTGCCACTTTTTAATGGAATTGTTTATTTTCTTAATGTTTAATTTTTTGACTTCTTTGTATATTCTAAATACTAATCCTTTGTTTAATAACTAGCGGTAAAGATATTTTCCCATTCTGTAGGTTTCCACTTCAGCTGAATGATAGTGTCTTTGCAGTACAGAAGCTATTAAGTTTCATAAGGCCACATTAATTTCTGGTTTTACTAGGGTCCTATTCGGATATTCCTTTTTTGTGCCAATGGGATCAAACATTTTCCTTACTTTTATTTCTATTTGATTGAGGGTATCAAAATTTATGTTGAGGTCCTTGATCCATTTGGTGGTGAGTTTAGTGCAGGGCGAGATATCACGCTCTTTCATATAGCATGTACTTATTCTGTTTGGAGAACTCTTTGTTGAATATGCTGTCAATTTATTTGATATGTGTTGTTGACCACTTGCCAAAATCAGGTAGGCATAGGCCCAAAGACCCTGATAGTCTATTACACAGGTATTAGCTTTTCTTTATTATTTGTATTTACAATAGCTAAGAAATGAACACAATTTAATGCCCTTAAAATGATGAAAGTATAAGGCAAAAGTGGTACCCTTCCACTATGGTATACTCTTCAGCGCTTAGAATAAAAATGAGATTTGCAGGTAATGGAAAGAACTAAAAAGTATTGCATTGAGAAGTGTTACCCTGACATAGAAAGACAAATTCAGCATGTTCTCTCTTATTTGTTATTCTATGTTAAATACTCAGATATGAATATAGAATCAGGAAGAACTGCAGACACCAGGAAAGTAAAAATGCTTATGGGTCATGGGGATCTTCTAGGTAAGAAACTAATAGGATGAAAGTCATAGGAAGGGGTAAATGGGAAAGTGGGGAACAATAATTCAGGAGAGAGGAAGGATTATTTTTTAAACAAGTGTATTTTTTCTGATTTTTCTTCACTTGTTTGACTTGTGTTCTTTTGCCGTTGCTACTGTTTATTTCTGCATTATAATCAGGAATTAGTTATTTAGTCTGATATTTAAATTTATTTTTGGCGAAGTCTTCTTTCTTCTGATAGCAAAGGTGTTTCGAATGTTCTAGGGACAAATTTACATCGATGTTGGGATGTCCATTCCACTGTCTGTTTGGATGCCAGTTTCCATCTCAGATCTTTTACTTGTCAGCTATACTCTTGGTACCTTCAGCGTCTTGTTCTAGGAACTTGCAACAAGTTTCTCCTGATTCTGTGATCTGCTCCTGGATATCATGGAGAGACGGGGCAATTGGAGTGCCCCAGTTACTCAGCTGGCCATGCTTTGGGACTCCAGGTCACCTATAGTATCTGAAGCGTCCCTTGTAGTGTGTAGTCTGGTTTTAGGAAGTTTGAAAAGAAAAACAGAGGGTAAGAGGAGATTGCAGTCCCTGTCAATTAGCCACATGGCTTACTAACCTAAATGAGGGGAAGCTGGGAGAAGACTGGTTCGTCTGCCTGGGTCTATGTACCCCCAAGACAAGTTGGAAAATGCCTGGTAGAGAGAGGGCTAAGACCTCATGAGTTTTATGAGATTGGAGTAATTTGGAGATTTTTACTTTATTTAGAACAGTTCCCAGCTGGGCAGTTGTGGCGCAAACCTTTAATCCCAGCACTCTGAAGGCAGAGGCAGGCAGATCTCTCTGAGTTCGAGGCCTGATCTACTAGAGCTAGTTCCAAGACAGGCTCTAAAGTTACAGAGAAACCATCTCTTCAAAAGAACAATTCTCATATGATTCACAAAAAATATAAGGCATATCATTTTTTATTAATATCAATTTCTGTCTATATTCTTCGTTACTCCTTAGTTCTATGATCTATTCCGAGCAAACACAAGTTTAAGCAGTTGAGAGTTGCATTAGTGAGAATCAATTTCAAGGACAATTAGTAACAGCTCAATACTGCTTTGTACGAGCAACTAATAATTAGTCATACAGAGACAGGCCAAACCTGGGCATTAGGTCTTCTCTGCCACAATCCCACAGATAAGAACAGGGATCTCAGGCAAAAAGATCTCATTCCAATGCATCTCTACCACTTCTGAAGTGTATGTTTGTCATTAGGGTAAAATTCTCCTTTGTTTTTCAAAGTGGAGGTCTTCCTGATGCTTATTTTATCATGCTGTTATGGTGATAAAATGACTTTACATAAACATTGAAAAGAATTTCTGAAAAAAAGTGGCTCACATAACAGACAGGTTTGCTTTGGCTATTGGTATTATTACTAAGAGACAAAGTTATACTAATTTACATTTCTCTTGTCATTGTATCAATGAAAGTGAGAGAAAGAGGGACTCAGGCATTACTCTTTGTGGTATTTTCTTTATTATCACTTTTCTGGCACTTTGGCATTGTGTTTAAAGAAAGTTCTTTAAAAACAGGTAAAATTAATCTGTAGAAAGAATTTTTTCACTAAATTCATGATGCTACTTCTATCACCAGTAAAAATACTATTGTTTAATATTTAATGAAGTTTTCATCCTGGCAAGCATTATACTGAGCACATGTATTACTTGCACACATGTGTTGTTTACAAACTATGGGATAGTCCTTCTTTACATATGAAGCTCTTCTGAATATGGAACGTGTAAACCTTGTACAGACTAGCCTAAAATCTAACCACAGTGTGATATCACACAAACCTGCTTTCTCTCACCTACTGGGATTTGATTCAACGTGAGAAGAAAATCAGAGAATATAATAGACTAGATTTGAATCCTACTGGATATGCTACTGTATTTGTTAAGGCGTGCCTCTGAAATGTCCTCCATGCCTTTTATTTTGGGAGCTTTTACAAAAATGAGGGAAGTATTTTTGGAGACCGTGGTGCATAGTGAGGGGAAATGGGTCACTAGAGGAAACAGTAAATGTTCTAGCCCAGGTCAAACCTCCAGGGCTCTGCTGCTCTCTTTATTATTTCTTGGCATAGCATGAACTGTTCTCTACACTCCAATATCAGGATGTAGTTTTCTCTATGAGCCTCCTTTCCCTGTCACAATCAGCTGGAATCCCCCAATCATGTAGCCAAAATAAATCATTTCTTTCTTAAATTGTTTCTCTTTGAAATTATGCCACAGTGAGGTTAATATAACACACAACTCACAACATCATTCAATATCTTTCTAAATCTATTTTCTCCCAGTCAAAAGAGAAAATATGCATGAAAAGACAATTTAGTGGACAAGGCACTTGTTACACCAGCATGAGGATGAGAATTCTTATCCTTAGATCTCATCTTAAAACAAAACCTGGTGGGAGTGATGCTGACTTCTTGTCCCGTTCTGCACAAAGAAGCGGTTGGGAATTCCTAGCTCAATCCGTCTATCGACATTATAAACACAAGCTCCTGACTCAGGGGGACAAGTCTGGCTGTGTAAGGTAGAATATTTGTAAGGATTTAAAAAGATTGGCTTCTATAGGCTTACAGATTTGTCTCTTTGGCCCCTAATTGGTGTAACATTTTGAGTGAATTGGGAGACATGGTCCTGTTAAAGAGGTTGTGACACTGGGCATGGACATGGAGTTTTCAAAAGTCTACTCCTGGCATTTTTGGTTAGCCTTCTTTTGCCTTATGGTTGTAGAGAAAGATATAATCTCTAAACTACTGCCTTAGCATCATACCTATCCACCTATCTTCTGCCATCCTCCCCAACATGTCGGTTATGGACTCGCAGTCTAAAACTGTAAGCGCCTAATAAACTCTTCCGTCTAGAACTTGTCTTGGTCATGGTGCCATATCACACAACGCATAAGTAACTAGACAGAAATCGCTGCCAAGGAGATGGCTATTGCTTTGACAAGCCTGACTGTGCTGTTATGGCTGTGTTTGTTTGGTTGAATGTTGTTTTTGTTTTCATTGGTTTGTTTCTTGAGGAATATGGAAGACGCTGGGATTTTGGACTAAGAAAGCAGCTGAACATAGTAATGGTTATCCTAGAAGGAGGATGACGTACGTACTGAGAGAAATGTCGAGTAGGGAGGCATACTTCAAGATGTTTCAGAGGACAATACTAACAACTAAGCTAAAGTCCATTCTTGTGATAATTTGACTTAATATTGGCCCCAAAATCTGTCCTAAGAATCTGAATTGGGCTGAATTTAAAATTTGGGGATTAACTTTCTTGACTAAAGAAATTCCAAGACAGCCTCATACTGATTATGCCATGTAGATAACAGTAATCACTCTCACGCAGGTCTACAATGAAAGGGAGAAAAAACACAGAATATATAATTTGGGAGAAACTGAGCATAAAAATGAAATTCTTCATGCAAAATTGTATGAAGGGAGTGACACCCTCTGGGCCAGACACACTCAATAATTCTGCAATATGTTTAAAAAACAAAGAATTTTATTTCCCTAAAAGGCAACAATAAATTAAAGCTTATAGGAATGTTACTCAAGGGGTAGACGTGAATGCACCACAAAAGAGCCACTGAATTTGGCAGCATCTACTATGTGGTTCGGGATTTAAACTTGTGGTGGATACAAAAATAAAGGGTTTGTAAAATATTCCCCACTTTTGTGGAGAGCCCCTGAGAGCAGGCACCTGACACACACACACACACACACACACACACACACACACAAACATAGTTATAAGTTCAATATAGAAAATATTACATCTCTTGGTTTTATATAACACTTGCTATTATCATTGATAACAAAGAAAATTTTCCTAATTTGCATGAGATAAATTGTACAAACAAATAAATTCCCAAATGATCCCTCCCCTACAGAGAAATAGGCAGGAGATAAAGAGAGTATTATCTCACTAACTCCAGGATCTTTAAATCACTGTACTTCCCTTCTGGATAGGAGAAAACTGAGGAAATGATGCCAAATTGCTTCCCTCAAACCACACCCATAGACATGGTAGCTTTGAAGGTAAAACTCTCTGGGTCAAGGACCTACTTGCTAGTGTCATGCACAGTGCTCTCCTGTTGTTCAGAGGCTGCAACATTCAACTGGAATGCATGTACCTGTTCAGAATTCTCTTTTTCCTTTTCTGTCTTTTAATTTAAGTTGTCAAAATCCGTTTTAGTGGAGTTTCCAATGATACTACAATCCTCTTTAAAAGATACTTTCTAATTCACATTACATAATATTTTGTATTTTGTATGTTTAGTTCAAAACATCAAATTTCTTTAATTTGGAATATAAATATTTATATATGCCTGTTTCTATATTCTAACTACTGTCATCTATCTATCTATTTTTTAATTTACAGATTACAATAAAAAAGCGATTTGAATGTTAGGAAAGAGGTGGGACTTTAAAACTGAATTGAGAACATGAAACTAAAGGGACTTTTGAAGTTCCACTAAAGCATTGTGATTTGACTATGAACCTATCGGGGCCAGGGAGTGAAATATGATGGTTTGAATGAGAACGCCCCTTCAAATACTTGGTTCCCAGTTTATGGGTTAGGATGTGCGCCTATGTTGGAAGAGGTTTGGCACTGGAAATTTACTTTGAAATTTCAAAAGCCCATGCCATTCTCAATGAGCTCTTTCTGCCTCCTGCTCGTGGATCAAGAGGTAATTTCTCAGTTGCTGCCTTTCGGCCTCAACTATCTGCTACTCCTGTGTTCCCCACCTGTGACGGTCATGGACTTTCTCTCTGAAACAGAAAATCACCCAAAACATCTTTCTTCTAACAGTTGCCCTGGTCATCATTTATTATCACAGCAGTAGAAAAGCAACTAATATAATACCCCAAATTAGCTTTGGTCCTCCCACAGACAGGCACATACATGCCTGCATAGAGTGTATGTCCATGTAATAACTTGCATGCATATAGACAATTCACACGCACAAACTTAAACAGAAATAGAAAATATCTACACACAGCTCTCAAAGATTAAATGATTTTAAGTACCACTAAGTATGCTTTTTGCTAAATAATTGGAAGAAAATATAGACTTAAAATAGCAGTTCTCATACTAGGAAGAGTTAGTGCTAATAAATAAATCATGTTTCTGTCATCTAATTTATTGTGTATGTTAAGGAATAAGAAACCTTAGAATGTGTCTGTACATATGCTAATGAATATAAGACGAACAAGAAAATAGCTGACAAATTAAATTTAGGTACAAATACTTCCCAGAAATATGACTGTTACTTCCACTCATTAATAATGTATATGTTTGGAATAAGAACATGAAACAACCATGTAGATTACTAGCGCACATGTTAAGGGCTATTAGAAACTACAGAATTTGTGAGAAATTTGATGCCTAGTGATCTTTGGAAGCACTATTAAAGTTCAGGGGTATCACATGATTCTGGGAAAGTTTCCTATTTATCCTTCCAACTGGTTTGATTCCCCTGCTTGAATCCCTCTTCTAATCTGTTTTACTTGTGAGTTCTATAAGGACTCAGTGAGTTATTCAAGTATTTTCAAGTCAAAGCTATTAATTTCATTTTTTTCTAACTCTAATCTGGAGTAAACGTTTCTTGAAATTTTCTGTTAGACCCATTTAGGTAAGTGCCTTTGAAATAAGAATCTGATTTGGAAAGTGGCCTGTAGAGGAAGAACCACTCCCTGTATAAATTTGATTGCGTGCAAGAAATGTACTAGTATCTCGGGCTTCCAGAACTCTCCAGAGCAATTATCACAAACTAAAAGACTTGTTAAGCATAAGACTCTTCCTAATCAGGAATAATTCCTGGTGATCGTTGTCAGTGTATTTGATGCCTGCCTCGATATTAATTGCAGAAATTTCAGGCAGGATTAGGTAGAAAACAAGAAAAGTCAGCCAGACCAGGAGGGAAGGTTTCTTAAGCTATTTTAGCAGCTTAGAAGTAAATCATAAAATGTCAAGCTAAAGAAATTGGCTCCGATAAATATGATTTTAAGCTTTTATCCTTTCTGAACGCTTTCCGTCAATCCTAAAGACTTTAAATGCCAAGCTTAATATTGAACAGTTATGCTACAGCACATATAGAAGATTGAAAGCAGAAGTTTTTCTACATGAGAATAAGGTATTTTATCTTTATTTAGACCTCCAAATGAAAGAAAGCAACCATTGTGCAAGAAGATTACAAGCAACTGAATACTTCTGAAGAGACCAAGTCCTGACCACCAAATAGGAAAATATAAATTATATCAAAATGTATAATCATCTAACCAAGTTGTGTGGATAGGCTATGCTTCATTCTCAAGCCCTTAACTTCTTCCAAGAGTTAATAGGGCTGAGTGGCTACAAGGCAATATGCAGTTCTAATTGTAATTTAATTTTACATTCTTATTTATTGGAAATTTAGATTTGACAATGACTCTAAAAATTGCCTGCCAGCTGTCACTTGGCTTCTGTTTCAGTGTGGTCTTTGTTCGATGCACATGAATAAGTCCCAGTGCAACTGAAGGAACTCGTGCACAATACGATATTTGAGATTTCTGTTGCTCATGGTGGATACATATTCCCTGGCTAAAATACACCCATGCACTGCATTTTTCTCAGTTTCCAGGTTTCCTAAAGAAAGGCTATCAGGATAATTCATCCCCCCAATGCTGATTTGGAGAGGTATTAGAGAAGCTCACCTGGGAGAGTAAAAAGATATTAATTTGGGAATCAGGAGACTAGAACCAAAGCCAGGGTTCACCACACATTAGCTGGATATCCTTGAATAACTGGGCGATCCTTTCTATTATCGACCTTGATTTGCCTCCTTTTGATTTATCTTTCAGCTCTAAACTCACAACGCTTGTCACATTTGCAGGCCCATTTGTAGTGGTTTATGCAAGGTGTGTGGATAACATATTTCTTGAACGAATGGACTTTGCTGTACACAATCAGTTAACTAGCACAATTTATTATTTTTTCCCAACTGTAGAGAAGTATTTAGAATGAAATAAAATTCTGGTATACATTTTTTTAATGGACACCCTTCAGGGATTTTTTTTTAATTGGTTGAAAATGCAGCTTGAAGTAGAAATTCAAAACTTGCCTGGAAATAAGAAGAAATCAAATGGGTTATTCTTTGTTTAATGTTCATAGAAGTCTACCAAATGGTGTTGTTTGTAGTGAAACAGCTGTTGTTTTATTCCCAATGACAATATAATGCTTCAACAGTTTGTTAGGAAAGAGCCCATTCTTTGCTTTGTCTTGTATTTTTTCCAGAGCTCAAGTTAATACAGATCAGTAAATTGAATACCACAGCATCCCAGTTCCCTTCTCTACTACTGTCAGAGATTCCAAGTCTGCTTCTCAATATACTATCCCTCTTTTTGTTTGTTTGTTTGTTTGTTTGTTTTTAAGTATATATTAATTGTACTGAGTAATGAGTTTCACTGAGATCCTTATGATTTTCAACTAAAGAGGTATTTGCCCGCAAGGTCATTTAAAATAAGAAAGAATTGAATTCACAGTTTCTGGCTCAGGGTCTGTTAAGCACTACAGTTTCTAGGTTGTATTTCTACCAGAAGAGCGTGAGGGGTCTCTACATGTGAGGCAGTCATTAGGAACACTTTCCAGTGGCCTGTTTCCTCTGAATATCTTTTCTACCTCCCCCAAAAACATTATAACATTATGTCTCTGTCGTGGACCGATTCTTCCACAAAGTTAGAGCCTTC
Organism: Microtus oregoni; assembly: GCF_018167655.1. NCBI lineage: Eukaryota > Metazoa > Chordata > Mammalia > Rodentia > Cricetidae > Microtus > Microtus oregoni. The sequence continues at coordinate 53,711,971 of NW_024543063.1, read as the reverse complement.
ATCAAACTCTTATCTCTCGATCCGGCCCGTCCATGTTCCACTATATCACTGGATATCAGACATTGCTCATGTTAAGAGGCTTCTTTATAGTTAAATTACTAGAACGTTCGCTTCCTATATAAATACTATAAAGGCAAATACTTTTTTTAAAAAAAGTAGAAATTAAACAAAAAAAGCATTTGTAATAAATATTTATTATTACAGATAGTTCAAAATTTTCTAAATAAAATTTAGCATCAAAATGCATATTAACAATTTTCCCATTATAAATTGCTTCCAAAATAATACATGACAACTAAATTCAGAATTTTTATCATTAATGAATGTAGTATCTTCATCCCTCAACTTTATAAAATTATATATTTAACAAGTGACAAAGTTGAATGTTGTCCAATTTCCTTTATCTTTAAAACTCAGGAAAGTAAAGGAAACAGTTTAAAACTAATTAAAATTAATATAGGAAGCTATATAAAAACCAAATTTAAAGTTATGTCTTCTAATTGCTAATTCAGTTTAATACAATGAATGCTATTTGTCAAATGTTGTCATACACAACATGGGTTAACTTCCTAATTCATATACTTTTTTTTGTTTTTCCAACCCAAGTATTATTTCCTTAAGTAAAATATTGAATGTCTAAATAATTGCTCTTTAAGAAACTCAAATTCCTCACTTGACTAGTAGGAAGTGATTTATCTGATCAAAATCTTAACTTAAATATTATGCAAAGGCCATGTATTATTTAATAAAATATTTTGAGAAGTGTGCTTCTCAAAAACTTAATTCAAATAATTTTTAGCAGAAATTTAGAAGGGTTATTCTCATAACATTCATCTTTCAGAGTATATGCTTTTTCAATAGCAGCAATGGTTTTAGAGTATTCCACTATTGATGGTTTCATCAAGGGCAAATGTATTTAATAAACTCCACAAATTGTAATTTCAGTGTTAGAAATATTTTCCTCAAGCACTTCTCAAGGTAAGGCAGTTATGTTTTCATTATTCTCCAGTTCATCTTATTACAGATTTGTTTTAAAAAGACAAATACCATACTGAATAAGGAAATGAAATAAACAGTAAGAATGAATTTGAATGGGGAAAAAAAAAGAACCTACTTTGCCTTCAGGAAGTAACATTTTCCTTCGTCTGACTGAAAGTATACTTGGAAGGCTCTTGCCTTATTGGACATAAGGAATACACTTGGAATTTTCCATCCAAAGCCAGGAAAATCCCAAGCAAATTGTTATGAATTAATTGCCCTGAACTACCAGTTGGGAATGTCAGAAGTAATACAAAATTCAGCAACATAGAAATCAAAATTATGGCTGTTGTAGATTGGAGCAGGATCAGAAATGAAAGGGATGAATGAGGTGATATCCTCAGTTTTATCATCTCCAGACTTAGCTTGCTTACTGTTCACCTTCTTTCACTGAAAAATAAAAGTATGATTTAATGAAGTGAAACGTCAAACTCAACACCTGCCTCTTGCACTTATTATCTTTAAAATTAATAGCAGGTGACTTGAATATTTTCACTGCCAAATTTCCACCCATGAATTGGGGCTGGGAGGTCATTTCACAGATTCTTCTATGAAATTCAACCAGATATTTAAAATATATATCACAATGCAGAGTCTTTTCCTTATTGATGTTCATATTTGCTGACTTAATATATTTAACAGGAACCAAATATAGCATTATATCTAGGTGCTTGGTAACAATCTCAAACTTTGCTTTATTTATATAAAATCTTTGATGAGTGATGTTATTCCTAGTATTTCTGAGAGCTTTAAATTGTGTCTAAAAGTGTGTATTGAAGCAATGAGATGTAGAAAATTGCTTTTCAAATAAGCGGATCGTGATGCAGGATGAACATTGCTACATGAAAAAGCCAGAGAAATCTAGGCAATTAAACACATGCATTCACTGTCAGAAATTGAACCCGTTGTATCTTCCAAAATAGCATCCTTTTCCTCTTGGCGTCTTTTTAGATTTCACAGTCAGAATGCAAACATTGATGTTTAAAGCCTTTTCAAACATATACTACCAATTAACACAGGAAAGCAGTAGATAATTGATTGATTGTTGACCTTGGAGAACTAATTTAGGAAATAAATATGGCTGAATATGAAAGGATCAAATCCAAACGTAGCACTAGGAAGCAAGATTTTACAATGCGCTATTTTGGAAAAAGATATAAAATAAAATCATACTGGTAATTATAGAGGAGTAGGAGTTTAAAAGAGATCGTGGGGGATTTGGAAACCTTCTTGTCTATATTCTTTGCTTCATAGACAGGGCAAATGATTCACAGACTGGAAAAATGTCATAGCCCAAATCATGTTCAGTCCTTTTTTCCCCCTGAGTTTTAAGATGTAAATTAACAGAAGGAACAAAAAATGATAAAAAGCAATCTTTAGGAAAAAAAGTCTTCAGTTAGATCTTCTGCCCATTTAGATACTAAATAAATGGTTTGTTAAAAGCAGGGAAACAATATCGTTTTCTAATACTCATCAGTATGAATTTCAATAATTCATTATTATTTGTTTCCCTTCTTCCAAAATAAAATATTATTAGTCTTAAGGTATTTTTCTAGTGTGCCTGTTTCTATGTGTACATAAACATGTATGTGTGCATGTGTGCATAGTAATGTGGGCATAACTGCAATCCTGTAAGGCAGAAAATTTTTTCCCACTCTATTATTATACAGCACATTCAGTAGGTCAGGCAATAGTTACTACTTTCAAGATAGCTGGCAATTTGACTTGAATAGCTAGTTGAGAGAAAAACAATGCTCATTCAAGGAAAACAAGAGTGAAAAATAAAACTAAACAAAACAATCACAAAGTATTTTGGACGTTGAGACTTTGTTATATAAAATCAAGAGTTACAAGACATAACAGAAAACATTAGGCAGATTAAATAAGTGATACAAATATGTAAACCATAATAGTTGCAAAATTCTTAGCTCTTTGTATCTTCTATGACAAGACCAGAGTGTATGATGAATAAAATGTCAATGAAGTTTGTAGTTCCTGGTTGTTGGCAGGATGACTAAGTGGGTAAAGACATTGGCTACTAATATTGAAGAATTGAAGAATTATTGAAGAATAACTCACATGATTTGAGAACAAAGTCTAATCCAACAGCTTGTCCTCTGAACTCCCTATGTGGGCCACTGTGGGTACACAAACCCTCTACACACAATGAAGGGAATAACTAAAACAAAAGTAATGTATATTCTGTTAATTCTATTTTAATTGTATATTTTCATGCCAGCAAGCCCATTTCTGTTTATTTGTGCAATTAACAATGCTCCATCCCTCTCTATTTATAGAACCATATACATTCATAGAAACATATCTAATTTATAATGATTCAGAAGTGATGTAGAGAAGTCATCAACTTCTGATTCTTAATGTAGCACAGTATCATGACAGTAGTTTTGAAGCATACAAAAGCCATTTATTGTCGTCATGGATAAATTGCCCTAAACCTTACCCTCTCTGTCCAGGTTTACCACCTTCCATACCCATATCTATGCTCTATTCAAATCACAATATTTATTCAGTTCCATGAACTTTGTCACCATGCTCCATTCATTCAAGTCCTCTGACTTGAAAGGCCACTCGACCACTTTTCAATTTAATTCTTTTACACATACCAGTTACAGCCTTTCCTATTGCCTGAAATAGAAGCCCACTACTTTATAGTAATACACATTTTAATCTTCCTTGTAATTCAGAAACTCATGGACCTATTGTCCTTCTCCAGCTCTGAATTTGTTTGGCATTATGACTGTAGTTATAAGCTGGTCTGTGATGTGTTTCAGAATATTTGACCTGTGGTGCAGATTTAATACATATTTATTGCCTTGAAATATTAGCTAAACAACTGTCAAGCAAGCCTTCCTCTGTAGGTGGGAGAAAAACAGAGAATTTGAAAATACATCTTCTGAGAAGATTTTTGCACCAAGGATACGGACCTAATATTGAATACAGATCAGTAAAAGTCATACTTTAGCTTATCACTCTTATGAATGTGAATTAAGTTTATTACATAGTTGCACAGATAAAGACGCTTCTAGAATTACCAAGCATTAACACGCTTCTGCAGAAAATGTGTTTTAAAATATTTAAGTAAAATACATTTCTCCTATAGTAAAACAGGAACATTTGAAGCTAAATGTGATTTAAAATAATAGCTTCCTTATAATTGATAGAGTATTTTTAAAACTCCCTTGATTGTTAAATAAAGGTATGTTTTTCTCTATCTCTGTTAAAAGATATTTTGTCCTTGTTACTTTTTTTTTTCCCGTAAGGCATTAGCTTTCTGCACTTGTCTTTTATCAAAGTAGACAAAGCTTTCAAGTTAATTGAATTTGAAAAGCAGAAAGATTGAACAGACTTACCAAAATATATGTGGTAGCTTTAAAACTATAAACAAAGTGCATGAGATTGGCATTCCGGCTTACTTACACCAGCTGATGAACAGGTATAATGAAAGGACAATTTAATTATACTCTGGAAAAATGAGATTATATACACAATGGCATTTATAATAATAAATATGACTTTTTAGATTAAAATATACCATTATGTATTTAATGTCTTAAACATTTAATAATATAGTGTTCATTACAAATTATATTAATAGAGATATTTTATAAGGAAACCTTTTGAATGTAAAAAAAGAACCTCAAATTTTTAAGAATGTCTATAAAAAAAGAAAAAGCAATTTAAGTGGAAAGAGATAACAGCCTTTAAGCATGGAGCTGGGCCACATATGTTTTTACTTGTGTGATGGTAGCTATGTGCTCTCATAATTCTAGACCTGAACTTTTATTTTATCAAAACTAAATCCAAAGTCTTTCTAATCCAAATATCTGTGTTGTCTAGTCTATCTTATTGAATTGTCGTGGCCATTAGTGTATAGCCTTGGAGCACACAAAGACACTCATTGTGGCATGATTTAAAACTTTTACATATATCATTTATATGTGTCTGACATATACATTTATATTATTTCTTTACTTTTGAGATTATAGTATAATTACACGATTTTTCCTGTTCTCTCTTCTCTCTTTACACCCCCTCACAATACCTGCATGCTATTTTAAATTTATTTCCTCCTCTTTCAATAGTTTCTTGATATATATATATATATATATATATATATATATATTATGTATAATGTGTGTGTGTGTGTGTGTGTGTGTGTGTGTGTGTACACATATATGCTGACTCAACAAGAGGAAAATTATGTGTGGTTGCCTGGTACTGGAGACCTAGCCAGAGAACAGAGGCTAATGAAAATGGAGTCATGGATCTTGGAAGAGAAACTACAGCAACTACTCTGCTAAACCAGCATAACTCCTAACTAAATTGTGTGTGTGTGTGTGTGTGTGTGTGTGTAGAATATAGTTAGAGATTATGCTGATTACTTCTGGTACATCCTGCTCAGTCTAGTCCTTTTTCACTGAGATCAAAGGGGCAAAGGGTTAAGTAGCAATATATACACAAGGTGTACACTTTAGGCACTCAACAACAGTGATGCATTTTATATGAATGACTGCACCTGTTACAAATCCGCTAATATATTCATGTCCAGGATATCCAATCTACTTCATGACTTCCATTTTTATATTCTTATTACTGTCTTTTAAGAACTAAATGGTTTATTAACAGCTAGCTTGAGATGATAACATTAAAGATACAATAGAGGTATTCATACTTTGGAAGTAACCACTAGATCTCTAAGTGATTTTTGGACTGATTCAAGAAAAGGAAAATCATATCTGTTGCTAGAGACCTAATCCGATATTGAACCTAATGAAGTTAGATATCTTGGAGGACAAATTACAACTGCCACTTACTAAACCAGTATAATCTCAAAGTACACTGTAATTATTTATTCTTATACTTACTGATATTGTGCTAATCCTTCATAAAAATACTTTTTGCAACATATGGAAATCATTACAAAATACCACAACCATCAAAATGCAGAATTCTGAGGCCCAGTTCCTACTGCTCCACTTACAACACATCTCTTATACCTCTGACTCAGGGATTGCTGCAGAAGAGGAGACAGAAAGATAAGAGTCAGAAAACCAAGTAATTTATTGTTACATTTGGGATCCTAGAAAAGATTGGGAAGCTACTCCAATGGAGTCTCAAACATATATGCAAGAACAAAACCACAAAATGATGAAATCAATAGACATGCTAGTGTGGAAGAGGAAAGCTCATGGGGCTTCAAATTAAAAAAAAAAAATCGCCAGGGACTAAGTAATGCTAAGAGTAACAGAAATAGCACTCCCTAGGGAAGAACACAGCAAGTGGTTATTCAATACCAAATAGTGAGCACCAGAACGCATGCATTCAATTACATTCAAGGAATGTTATAGGGTTTGAACACATTCTATTTTTATATATAGGAATCACTCCTCTCCCCCCCCACCTCCCCTGCTCCCCACCTACACAACACACACACTGTCATGGACACAAGCATATGTACAAACAAACAATTTAAAGGAGAAACTGTAAGTTTGAAATGGATCTAGTAAGGCAGTTAAATGTAAGTGATTGGGAAGAGGAATGGGACAACAGAAAAATTACATATATATATATAATTTCAATATTATAATATCAAAACATTTCAAAATTATAAAAATAAGTAAATACTTCAATTTTAACCCCCAATTTATGATGTTTACTTTTTCTTTATTTTTGCCTATTTCTAAAATCTTTCCTAAATAATGTCACTAAGACTTTACTCCTGCATTCCTCTAGAAGGACCTTTAATTCATACCATGTATTTGAGTGTGCCTGCACCTGCCAGCATTGGTGGACATCAGGAATCTTCTTGTACTGTACTGCCATCAGAAGCACGGCCCGTTAGTTATTCCTAGAACTCACAAACACAGATAGTTTGCCTCTGCATTTTGCTCTGTGGATCCTGTCTCTGCTGTTTAAGGTTGAAATTGGAAGCATACACCATCCCCATCCAGCATTGATGTAGGTTTTAGATATCAGAACACTGATCTCTTACTAATGTCAGAAATGCTACAAACTGCCAAGATACTTCCCTGGATCCCCAACCACATATCCAACAATTATTATGAACGGCCAAAATTCATTTGATATATAAGGAGATCAGCATTTACATTGTTATTTGTTTAAAATATTGTTCTTTGTTAATTTACTTCAATGTCTTTCTCAAAATCAGTTTATTACATGATGTCCACATCTAGCTTAGGTCTCTTTTTTCTGTTGGTATGGCTTTTCATCATAACTTTTCAATAATACAGAGCAGTGTAAGCTACAGTTGCATAATAAATCCTGATACCAGCTAGTGCACATCTTCCAAATTCACTATTCATTTTCAAGAGCTCACTGATTGTGTTCATTTCTTCTCTTGGGGGACAAATTATCAGAATAGTCATATTATAAAATATTCACTATTTAAAATTCCTTAGATGCAAAAACAGAAGCACAGTGTCAGCAGACTTTGTTTATGGTCCCAAGGATGAAGCCAAGGAGTCCACCATGACTATGTTCTTATCTAGAGGTTATCACCACCTTCAGTGTCTCTCAAACACTACCTTACATAGGATTTCTTTCTTTAAGGATCACTTAACAAGGTCAGGCAATGTCTTTCAGTTATCTTGATGTTCCCGATAGGTCTTGATAGGCCTGTAAAATATCTTCTTTGCCTGATAGTGTAAAAGATACAAATGCAAAAGGTCCTTGATCTTCATGGTCCAGAACATATTCAAAGGGTTGCAATTAAACCAAGAAGTGTCATGAAGAGGTGGAAATTTTAGTTTCATATTAAGATTCTATCACAGTAATTCTATATAGTCATTTTAAAAATGAACCTGCCCATAGGACCTGCACCCACACACTGAGACAATGGGGATGTTCTATCTGGAACTCACCAAGGCCAGCTGGCCTGGGTCTGAAAAAGCCTGGGATAAAACCAGACTTGCTGAACATAGCAGACAATGAGGACTACTGAGAACTCAAGAACAATGGCAATGGGTTTTTGATCCTACTGCACGTACTGGCTTTGTGGGAGCCTAGGTAGTTTGGATGCTCACCTTACTAGACCTGGATGGAGGTGGGTGGTCCTTGGACTTCCCACAGGGCAGGGAACCCTGATAGCTCTTTGGGCTGATGAGGGAGGGGGACTTGATTGGGGGAGGGGGAGGGAAATGGGAGGCGGTGGCGGGGAAGAGACAGAAATCTTTAATAAATAAATAAACGGAAAAAAAATGAACCTGCCTATTTCTAAGAAAAAATAATATGTTGATATTCCAAATTTGTTCAATCTGTAGATTAATGCAAATATAATTTTCAGATAAGAATATTTTCACTGTTTCTCAGATGTGTAAAGTATATATATATATATCAGATATATTTATATTTCAGTGTGTATGAACATATGTGTATACATGCAATTGTTTTCACTACTTGGACTATTTTTTAAATTTATTTTCATTTTGATGCATTTTACAAGTCATTAGTCTTTTTTAAATTAGACTCCATTTTCAATAAATTTTTAGATCATGTTAACTGCTATAGTGGTGTAAGCTAACATAATATGTATACATATATATGGGATTCGGTGTGGTCAGTGTATTGCCTGCAGTTCAATTCAGACATTTTGTGTCTTAATTATATAGAATTTTGTTTCTGTTAATACTTTCCCTAATTTTATTCTCAGCAACTTTTATCCTTCTTTGACTCTTCTACAATCTCCATTATCTTTTGTACTGAAACAATATGCAGGAAAGGCAACGTGTATATATGCATAATACATATATTTACATACATGCATATATATATATATATATATATATATATATATATATATATATATATACTTTGTATGCATCTGTGTGTGTGTGTGTTCGCATAAATTCTGTGGTACATACAACAAAGCTAAAGTCTTCCTGGTCCATTCAGCTGTTTATATGCAAACTCTTTATTATTTTGATTTTCACCTAATTTCCAATAGTTTTGAAGTGCAATCTTAAATTAGCACAGCTCAAATGCTCAAGTATCAGATCAGCTCTGTCAATAGAAGGTCCTAAATTGAATTGGCACTAATAGTCTTGACTTTTTAATATATGACATATCTCCATACCTTTTTTCCTGGATAATTTATCTGTTTCAACATCTGTTTATAACTCATACAATCGTGCTTAATGATTTGTATAGTTAACTTTATTACTACACGTAGCTATCCTGGATACCTCTACTAATGATAAGAGCCTATTTGGGAGTTTCTCTAGCACCAGGTTTCTCCCTAACCCCCTGGGAACAGAAATAGATGAAATCTCCTGGGTAAACAGGGGGTAGGGTGGAGGGGATGGAAACAAGAGGTATCAGGTTGGGTGGCTAGGGGGCTGGACTGAGGAAGAGTATAATGATCATGGTTAATCGGAAGACAGAATTAATGTAAAAGGCTTGTAAATCAGATCTAAAAGTTCCTGTTCAGCAAGATATATTCTCCAAGATCCACAGGAGGACACTGGGACAATTTGAAGTCTTAGAAATGCCATCTGTGAATCAGAATGTTTATGAAGACCCAAACAAGGTTGCCACAAGCATTTACCTATTCCAAACTTACTTAGAATATTGTTGTTTTTCTTATTAGGTGCTACTAAAACCACTCTTACCTGACAGTGACATGTTATTGGATATCTTGATGGAATCTAAAAAATATAAAGGAAGTCAACGCATTTTCTTCTTTTTTCAATGCATTTTCTTTAGAAAAATTTTCATATTAACCATAGCATTTTGTGTAGTGTATATTGATAGCTAAAGGCTCTGTGTCCCTGAAATCAATTTTTCTATTTGCTTTATTGAGACAACTGTATAAGAGGATACAAGGCATGTAGTCTAGCTCCTTGAATATTTTGAGCATTTACTATATGGTACCTATATTCAACAATATAATACTGCTTTTATAAACTAAGAATACAGTAATAAATAGATTTAAATCCATGAACAATATATAATGTGCTTTTAAAATTAAAAACAGAATCCTTTCTGGGAGGAATTGGAGGAAAGAAAATGCATTATCAAAATGTATTGTATAAAAAATAAAGAAGCAAGCCGGGCGATGGTGGCGCACGCCTTTAATCCCAGCACTCGGGAGGCAGAGGTAGGCGGATTTCCGTGAGTTCGAGACCAGCCTGGTCTACAGAGCTAGTTCCAGGACAGGCGCCAAAGCCACAGAGAAACCCTGTCTCGAAAAACCAAAAAAAAAAAAAAAAATAAAAAAAAAATAAAGAAGCAAAAAGGCATGAGCAACATGGCTAAGGCAAAAGCCTCAACAGGTTCAAACCACAAAAAACCCAGACTTGGGAAAAGGAAGTGCACATGAGGTCCTACCACTAACCAAAAAACTAAAATTTGCAATTGAACCCTGCTTGGAAGGGCAAATCGACTTTCCTCTCAATGTAGAGTCTCATAACAGGACAGACGCTACAGCGTAGAGTAGGAGAGCAACACAAACCAAATTCCATGTTTGTTTGTTTTGTGAACTTTTTTTTTTAATTTTGGTTTAGTTTTATTTGCCTTGAAAAGTTTTTTTTTCCCTCTTTGTTGAGGTTAATTCTTTTTCTTTGCCTGTGTTGTTTTGGAGACAGAGGAAAGGACTGGAAGTTGGTTGGGTAGGGAAGTGCTGAGGACCTGAGAGGAATTGGGAGGAGGAAAACACGATTAAATATATTGTGTCAAAAATTTTAAATTAAGAAAAAGAATAAAATTATGATATGAGGACAAGAACAATTAGATTTTGTTTGGTCATCTTGGCATTTTATATCATCAACACTTCATATTTATTTTATTCCAATGTAAAGCCTGGGAAAATGGAGTAAATATTCAGAGTCTAACTGAAGGAGAATTGTTCTGGATTTCTACCTCTTTCTGAAATTACAGAAAATTTGATTATTTTGAAGAGGTCCCTTACAGGAAATATTATAGAACTCTCATTGACCTTCCTTTTTTTAGCAATATTCTTGCCAACTTCTAAAAACATCATTTGCACCCTCATTTCCCATTTCCCATTATGCTTTATGTAGTAACAGAATGGACTAGAACTTGGATATTAGCCATAAATAGCAACTGTGTTAATCTTAGAGTAATGTAATAAAAACTGTGACTCAAGAATGACTACCATGGGAGAAGACACTATATAGAAATAAATAGATTTTGTTTTAACCATTAGAAATCTCTCTTAGAATATTTTTTCCACAATGATTATGTGGCTTTGAGGAACATTTTTTTAAATTTATTTCTATATTTGTATATTTAGTAAAAGCTTTGCTATAAAGTTATGGTTCAAATTTACCTCATGTGTTACACACACTTTTTAACTCAGGAAGGCAATATATAAGTATGTATGTTAGACTCTTGTTTGGACTCTCAGACTGTTTCTTGGCCTTGGGTTTACTCAGTGTATGATTCCAACATCAGTATCACACACCAGAGAAGAAGACAAGAGGAATCATCTATTGCTACTCCTTAAGAAATATTTAGGTGCTATGGATATATCCCAGGGACCAGTGTGCAAGTATCAAAATTCAGTCCCTACCATTGTACCAAAAGAACAAAAAGTTACTCAAGCACAAGCCATAGCCAATTTGCCCTACTGCCAAAAATTGTTTATATGTGTCAGAACCAGTCACTATTAATTGTCTTACACATTTATAAACAACCTTTAAGGGCTGCCAAGTCTATAACTAAAATTAGAATCCCAAGTTACATTGAAGTAATTATAGTAATATTATTCTTGCATTACAAAATTCTGATTTATGTTTATTTATATAGTAGGTGTATACATATATTTCTGGACCCATATAATCATTTTAGATTTGCAAATATTTATGTGATTCAGTGTTGCTCCAATATATAGCTATTTCACCAGGATGGGCCAAAACAATAGTCAAAGGTAATAAAGAGTCCCTTGTCATTTCATGTGTAGATATTTCACTTTTTAACCAAGAAAGTAGCAATGTGATATGTTTTTAATATGTCAAAGAGTTCAAAACTATTATTATTACAACTGTTATTTTGCATCTATGAAAGACAGACCGTTGATATTAACATAAACATGGTATTTCCTAGATTTTGAACAGGATAATTGAGTGTTACAATGATGAAACAGAAATTTGCACAATTTGAATTTTATGAAGAGAAATTATAACAAAGTTGGAAATAGGTGGAACCTGTTTAATACTTTCCAGAATATTTTCAATTTTTTGAAATCTTTGTCCTTCTAGCAATATAGTACAAATAAAAATTTATACATACACATTAGGCAACAAATTAATGTGAAATGCGTATATACGTACGAGACAGAGATAAGACATGCAGACAGAGATATACAGAGTCAAATACAGACATACAGAGACACACAGAGAGACATACAGAGGCACACACAGTGATAGCTATTTAAAGCCCCTTAATTTATAGAATATCTCTCTCACGATGAAAGAATCTTGTGGAAACTTTGTGAGAGTGTAAAGATAGCATGGGAAGCATAGTCTATATTTACTCATCTTCTCCCACTCTGCTTCCTTAGCCTCCATGAACTCAGCTTGTATTTCACCCTTTATTCTGTCATTATAAAACACATCACATGACCAGGAATGAATTTTTAAAGTATGATACAACTCAAAAATATTTAAAAAGCAGAAAAGACATTGTCTGCTATTGTCATGTGCACATCAAGTTGAATATTCTAACTCAGATCTTTCTTTTTGACCTTCATTCAGGAAATGATGGTACTGTAGGAGCAATAGACATTTCAATACTTGCAGTCTTTTTCTCTTCAGTACACATATGAAAAGATATATCAAAGAATTTTTTAATTCATTTTTACAATGCAGTCTTTGTAGACAATAACAGTTCTGATGGCAAAAATGCTGCCTTTTATCTTCAAGAATTCTTAAATGGAATAAAAATACTGTCATTCATTAGAAACATTTCATACAGTTCAAATTTTTGTAAAAATTTTGTTCTCATAAAAGTATCTATGCTGACTCTGAAAGGGAAAAGAAGAAATTATGTTATACACTTTGAAAAAATTGAAAATTTAAATTATTATTTTAATTGAAAATAGTATATTTGTTGTTTAAAATTATTAAAAATGTCTTCTTAGTTTTCACCTTTAAAATCACTAATATATTAGCCATTATGACTTTATCAAAAACAAGGACTATTGAGATGAATCAGGAGGTAAAAACTCTGGTCACCAAACCTGATAACCTGAGTTTGATCCCCAGATCTCACATGGTTGAAAGTAGAAAACTAATTTCTGCAAAATATCCTCTAACCCACACAGAAATGCAAAAAGTACATAAACATAGTTTAAAATTAAGCTCAAAACAAATAATCAGAATATATTATAAAATGAAAATATACTTAGTATCCCATGCAGATTATAAATGCATGTAAATAAGGATATTTAAAAACATTGTTCAATGAGGAATCAATGAATTTATTTCTAATGAAATAAAATACAGTTTTTACATCTTCCATCCTAAGTTGCTTATGAGGTCATATTCATTACATATCAGTTTATTTTAAAAGATTAAATGCATAATCATCTTTCTAAGTTGTTGATAAGGTCATTGACAGAGTATATTTATAGCTACATGCTCAATGAAGCTAGACACATCTATGCATATATTATTTACTTAGATATATGCTGTGCTTCTTGGGATGCATGTGAAATCTTGCTAGATTTACTATTACTACCATTTTTATTCTGTCACCATGTAAGAAATGTTAATGCTATTTAAATATCTTAGAAAAATACAATTGCAAAAACAGTTTTAAATACTTTAGTCTCTTAAAGTTTATCATCTGAATTCATGTATTTCAGATAACAAATTACTCTCAAATATTTAACATTATCCTATTTTGCCTGTTTGGGTGCTCAGTCAAGTGCTTTGATGTGGGTCCCTGTCTCTGTTTCCATCGGTTGCTGGATGAAGATTCTATGGTGATATTTAAGATAATCATCAATATGACTACAGAGCAAGTCAAAACTGGGCCCACTCTCCTGTATTGCTTAGGGTCTTAGGTGGGGTCATCCTTGTGGGTTCCTGGGAATTACTCTAGAGCCAGGTTTCTTGATAAACCTATAATAGCAGAGTCAGTTGTAGTAAGGAGCCCTGAGATGGACATTGCACTATTTTTCTGTGATCTCTCTAGATGTTGAATATGCTACACACACACACACACACACACACACACACACACACACAGAGGGGGGGAGGGAGGAGAGAGCGCTACCATCATTAATATATTTTAAAATTATTTAAAAACAAGTCTGACCTCAGTTTCCTTGTCATGCTTTGACTAGTTGAGAGGATGGATAAGGAAGATTAGGTATCATGACTGACTCTGTCTTTGTAAGAAGAATGATAATGCTATAATTCAGTGAAATT